>NC_092320.1:10293556-15293556 GCF_036785885.1 Coffea arabica | reverse complement strand
CTTCCCAAATTTATATTTGCTTAGTCTAATATTTGTATAGTGTATTTTATTTTAAGATGTTAGTTTTCTTTCTATTGTAAAGTTGTTTAGGGGATCCCCTCCCTTGTGTACTCTTATTACCACATCAATGCAAGGTATAACTTACTAAAAAAATCACAATTTTAACAAAAAATGAAATCAATGCTTAAAAATTATGTGATGGTGTAGCAATGAAATCTTTGAGATGCTGTGGTGCTGCACTAAAACATCAGCATCCCATATGGAATGTATCCACCTTTTCCCAAAACCATTTCATGTTGTCTGCGTAAAAACCCCTTTGCACTCATACCAATAGTAGATTAGGAGAGAATAAATAGTTTAGACAATATAAAAAAGATACAAGGACGCTCAATTTGCTAAGAATACCATTAGCAATATCCAAGTATGTGAACTTGCATTTTTTCACAATATGATCATGGTCCCCTTCCTTCTCCACATATACAACGATACCAATTCTATAATGAACTTTGAAGCCGTTTTCATGAGCTTTCAACATTGATTACATAAGCTCACTATAAATTTTTGACAAAATTTTCAGATTAAAGCAATAAAAAAAAAGAAAAAAAATCAAAAGACATGACCAAGATAATTACAATGATAATTTTAAAACTGACCTAAAGAATGCCCCAAGATATATTTTGGCCTTTTCCCATACGTTTTTCTTCTGATATTTCATTTTGCCCTTGAATAGCTCAAACCAGACATTATAAGGCATGGCATGTGATGACCCCACCTCCCCTTAAGATGTACTTCGGGGTTTAGCAAACCGCCTGTCCAACTCTCGTCAAGACTCACTTACTCACTCCAAATAAAACAGTTCACAATCTCAAGCGTAAATGGACTAATAGTTCTCAAGTGTGGAACGTACATGTACATTCATTTCTATCTCAAACATTTAGACCATTCCAAATATAACAAAAGATTTGAGTTCCAGATACATTCAACCCTAATCAAGCACTAATGCGAGTACAATCGCAAAAGTTCAAAACTAGACTATACTAGCATGTACCATTCTCACGCCTAGCTCGTTCCCCCTGTAAGGAAAATAAATTTAACGGAATTGGGTGAGCTAAACCTCAATGAGATTTCAAATAGCAAGTTGACCATTATTCAAAGTGCAAGTATCAAAGTAGCGAGTATAACAAATCAAGAAAATGAGTAATAACACTTCAAATAGCAAATATAAAAAATGAGCAAGTGTAAAGTTTTTTGTAAAAAAGAAACAATAACACGATAAGTAATAATCATTTCAAAATATAAAAATACAAATGGCTCTCAGGAGCCAAATTTCCGTTGCTTTACCAGAATTTAATAAAGTAGTAGTTGATACTCCGTCAACTTTCGAGTAAAGTAACAAATCCAGTAGTGCCCCACTAAACATCAATTTCCGTCCACCATTCAACCCCTTTACCAGACTCGAACGCTAAAATAAACACGTGTGGTAATACTCGAGTATATCGATTAATCGAGAAGGTATCAATCCACTCGACAAAACAAGAGACCTATGGTTCGTTATCTAATCGACCAAACCCTTGCCGACTCGACTCGATTAACTAGCCAGTGGGGTTTGGGTTTCCAAGTAGTCAACATAGTCGAAGACCAATCGACTTAGTCAAGAGAAAAACTACGGAGACGGGAATAAGAGACATTTCCCACTCGGATCGAGTGTGGTACATGCTGCCGCTCGGTATTTACAAGTCAAACACAAGTACAAATACAAGTACAAGTCAATGCAAATCAAATTACTTGTACAAGCATGAATGAGATATCAAGTGATTAGTTAAGTTAGATCAAGTGCGATAAAGTACACACTTGCCCTATCAAACCAAGCAAATCTTATCCGATCACGTTGGTAAAGAATTTAAATCAAGTATCAATTTCAATCATGTAATTGAAAGCACTCACCAAAGATTTAGTGCTTGCCAAAATTACGCTCAGGTACAACTCCTTGGTTGGAGTTCAAATCTGCGGTAAAACATCATTTAAAAGTTTGAAATCAACTAGAGTTCGAAACTTAACGGTTTTGCTTAAAGAAAATCAAATAACTGAAACTCATTTAGGTAGTATTCATGCTCGCTCTTTTGGTATTGCTACAGAAACAAATAAAACTTTGAAATTCGTGTTTGAGTCTAAAAGACGAGGAAAATATATTTCGAGTTGTCGCTACTTTCACTTTTTCAAGGGTACGAGTTTCAGCAAAATTTCAACTTATATACCTCTACGAAAGAAAACTCGAACACCCTAGACAATCTAAATCCAATTCGACCTCAAATCGTCGCTCAAGTCGCGAGTACATACGCCTAACCCTCAAGTGAAAATTTGATCAACACGCCCTTTGTATTTAGCTATTTTTCAGCCTTTTATGGCTTCATTATTTTTCTCAATTCAGCCCAAATTAAACACATAAGCAATCCTAACACAATAACTCTTCAACTAGGTTCAATATCATCCAAATACAAGTCAATTTTAACAATAAAACCACCAAGACCAAAACTGAAAACAAGTATTAAAGAAGAATGTCTAAGTGGCAGATTTGTCATCTTTCGGCATTTTGGTCACAACTGAACCTACACTTATTGGATTGAGGCAAATGTTATGGCGTTTCGAATCTAAGGCATAGACCTACATTTTTTATGAGACATCAACACCCATTTCTCTCATTTCCAGGGTCAAAATTTGAAATCTCAGAGAAAACAGAAAGCTGCCTGTGAAACAGTACTCCGATTGAGTTAAAATTTTGTATGTAGATAGTTAAATCAATTCCCTACAACTTTCATGTTTTGAGTAAGAACTTATTTGGTTTTATCATAGACGAATATACAGGTCAGATTGATTCCAAAAACAGGGCAGAATCTCTACCAAATGCTGGAATTCAATTTTTACTCTAACAAAGTTACACTCAAGCCCAAAATCACTTCACAAGTTCTATTTTCAACATCAATAACATCATTTACTAGTTAAACAATACTAATCAAAACTGAAAAGATGCAAATCCTAACTAAACATGCCACTACTCTATCAAAACTAAACAAGTAGCCATAGCAAACCAAGAATATAAGCTTCTATCCCAAATTCAACAAGATTAAGCAAGAGAAAAGGAAAGTCAAGCCTTATACCCTCCAAAAGCTGCTTGCAAGTGAAAATCAAATCACTCTCTTCCAAAAATTTCACCACACCAAACTTTTCAAACACCAATAGGTAAGTTTAATTGGTTTAGTTTTTGAGATTTCAATTCAACATGGAAGAATTAAGGTTGGAGTTGAAGCTGTTTTTCTCTCTTTTTCCCTCTCTTAATTTCGGCCAACATGAAGCAAAAATGAATGAAATTGAGCCAAAAAGAAAGATAAGAAAGTAGAAAATTTGTTTAGTCAAAGTTTACTAAATTTCCAACAAGTGTCACGCTTTGATTTGAGGTCAAATTTTTTCTTTTCACTCTTGTTTTTTAGTCCAAAATTTCAGCTGGTATAAGGAGATATTTAGGGCTGATTTTGCTCAATTAATAACAAGGAGATTAAGGTAATAAAATAGTGTTCAATTGGTACACTCAATCAGTAACAACCGGTGCACGTCGATTCAAACCTATTTTTCTTAACTCGTGCGTACTAGTGTTTTCACTTATGATTCACTAACTTATTATTAGCACTTCTAATCACACACTTTCTCTTATTTAAAACTCACTTTTAACCACCAAATTTAGTACACACACCTCACCAAATGATCACACTATCAAAATGCACCAAAAACACACCAAAAACCCTATAATACACAAAAAAACCCTAACTTATGCCATTCCTTTAGAAAAATCGTAACTTGAGTTATAAATGTCAAACATTCATACAACTTGACCTGTTAAAAACTAGACCTAAACACTAATAATCTTTAGAAGACATCTCAAAGAAATTCAACTCATAAGTTAGTCCAAATTGAATCATAAATTATTACAACATTCTTATGTTTACTTGTGCAAGGCAGAATTTTCAGTCAATTTTGCCAATTTTCTGGAATTTATAGAGATTGAATCAAAGTCTAAATTTTTCACTGTAGGAAACCCTATGAGTCTAGTTTCAAACGCAACAAACGGAACTCAATTCCGACTTTCCAATACGAAGTTTTAGCCAATTTTTCAAAGCTGCGCATAGCCTTCTGCGAAAATTTCTAAATTTTCCAGCAATTTGAGATTATGAAATTTTTCTTAACAAAATTCACTCCCTTGACTCAAATTTAACCATTAAAACAATCAAGAATCTAAGGCAAATAAATTCAAATAAAAGTTATAAAAACAAGTAAAATTTTGCGGTCTCACATGGCATCATCAACAAGCATGTGAATATCAACACCAGTTAGGTATCGTATTTAGAAGATAGGGATTAACAAGGTAATCCAAACTGTGTTTTTTCTAAAAGTCAAACATCTCATATTCCTCACAAGGCAAAATGGTCAATTCTCTTTCTTTTTGTGAGGGGTAGGTAAATAGTGAAGTCTCTGCCTTCTTATAGCCTGCTTTCATAGACAATTTCGTCTGTATTTTTGATTAAAATATGTAAAAAAAAATATCATGTGCACTTAGAAATTAACTTTATTTTTGTGTAGGGCGAGAAGGGATTAGTGTACGTGTAATTCTATTTCAACTGATATGATACTTACTTTATATACACGTTTTTTAACAATTTATATCTACAACACTTTTTACGTTCTCAATCTTATTGTATTTTTCTTAAAAATCATGTAAACAATTTTAAAAAAAGGCACCCAACACCCGCGCCTCACGTTGGGTTTCATCCTCTATTTTTGTAACTATCTTTCAGAATTAGAAAATGTTTGGAAATTGAAATATCTCTTAATTGCCTCTTTACATTAGGTGGCATATATATGAAAATTAGACTATCCACTACAGAAATTTAATTATGAAAATTAGACAGATGAAGTTAGCTTTCCTTGAAGACTTCCAAAAATAAGAACAGTCGATAGTCCGATTAGCTTCACTTTATAGGAGTCAACCAGCAAGGCAACAGAAAATTTGCATTGGTCAAAGATATATAGTGAAATTGTCGCATAGAAATTTCAATTAAATGGTAACAACATAATTTGAGGCATGTGGAGTGTGCTATGCTAAAAAATTGTGTGTTTGTATTCGATTGTAGTTATAAGGATGTTAAGAACAGTATATCGGAGCAGTCTCCTTGGCCCTTTGATAGTCGCACGTTGTTCTTCAAGCCATGGAATCCTAGGATATAAGGATGCTTGAAGCTAGTGCCTATCAGCCTTCCAGGACTCAAGTTGCATTATTACAATACTAGAGGACTAAAAAAATTAGCAAGTTAGGTTGGGAAACCGTTATACGCAGAAGTTTTGGATCTTGAGATAGCCGGTTGCACGCCCTCATTTATTTGTATAATAGAAGATTGAGATGCTGGACCTAAGCTATTCAAATTTCACAAAATCCAGATGAAAAGTTCTAGGTTCCAAGAAGTCTTATGAAATGCTAGAAAACCAGATGTAGTGGGCAACCCATTAGAAGTTTTATGCAATAAACTTAGAATATTGAGGACAGGACTTAAGGAATTAAATAAGTGAAATTACAGGGATATATCTAGCAAATTGCGAACAACTAGAGAGGAACTTTATCTTGTTCAAAGGATTAAAATATAGTGCTTTTGATAAACATTTTGATGATGAGCTTTGGTGGATGATATTGAACTGTTCTCTGGTTTCCTTTGTTCCTATAGTGAGAATGATAGTTTTTGCTGCAACATTCTACAAGGTTTGGATCTACTGGAATGTCAGTGTTTTTAAGCAATATGTCTACGCCATTCGAGGCATGGCAGTGGGCTGGAAGCAATTTAAAGCTAGTTTAGAAACAGTGCAGTTGTGTTTTGAGATGAATCTTTTCAATTCTATATTTGCTTAGTCTAACATTTGAATAGTGTATTTTATTTTAAGATGTTAGTTTTCTTTCGATTGCAAAGTTGTTTAGGGGATTCCATCCCTGGTGTACTCTTATTGCGACATCAATACAAGGTATAACATACTAAAAAAATACAATTTTAACAAAAAATGAAATCAATGCTTACAAATTATATGATGGTGCAGCAATGAAATCTTTGAGATGCTGTGGTGCCGCACTAAAACATCAGCATCCCTTATGGAATATATCAACCTTTTCCCAAAACCATTTCATGTCATCTACGTAAGGACCCCCTTGTACTCACACCAATAGTATATTAGGAGAGAATAAAAAGTTTAGATAATATCAAAAAGATATAAGGACACTCAGTTAGCTAAGAATACCATTAGCAATATCTAAGTAAGTGAACTTGCATTTTTTCACAATCTGATCATGGTCCCTTTCCTTCTCCACATATACAACGATACCAATTCTATCATAAACTTTGAAGCCGTTTTCATGAGCTTTCAACATTGATTCCATAAGCTCACTACAAATTTTTAACAAAATTTTTAGATTAAAGCAATAAAAAAAATCAAAAGACATAACTAAGATAATTGCAATGACAATTTTAAAACTGACCTAAATAATGCTCCAATATATATTTTGGCCCTTTCCCACATGTTTTCCTTCTGATATTTCATTTTGCCTTGAATAACTCAAACCAAGCATCATAAGGCATGGCATCCTCAACAAGCATGTGAATATCAACACCAGTTAGGTATCGTATTTAAAAGATAGGGATTAACAAGGTAATCCAAACTGTGTTTTTTCTAAAAGTCAAACATCTCATATTCCTTACATGCCAAAATGGTCAATTCTCTTTCTTTTTGTGAGGGGTAGGTAAATAGTGAAGTCTCTGCCTTCTTATAGACTGCTTTCATAGACAATTTCGTCTGTGTTCTTGATTAAAATATGTAAAAACAAAACATTATGTGCACTTAGAAATTAACTTTATTTTTGTGTAGGGCGAGAAGGGATTAGTGTACGTGTAATTCTATTTCAACTGATATAATACTTACTTTATATACACGTTTTTAACAATTTATATCTACATCACTTTTTACGTTCTCAATCTTATTGTATTTTCTTAAAAATCATGTAAAAAATTTTAAATAAAGGCACCCAACACCCGCGCCTCATGTTGGGTTTCATCCTCTATTTTTGTAACTATCTTTCAGAATTAGAAAATGTTTGAAAATTGAAATATCTCTTAATTGCCTCTTTACATTAGGTGGCATATATATGAAAATTAGACTATCCACTACAGAAATTTAATTATGAAAATTAGAGAGATGAAATTAGCTTTTCTTGAAGACTTCTAAAAATAAGAACAGTCGATAGTCCGATTAGCTTCACTTTATAGGAGTCAACCAGCAAGGCAACAGAAAAGTTGCATTGGTCAAAGATATATAGTGACATTGTCGCATAGAAATTTCAATTAAATGGTAACAACATAATTTGAGGCATGTGGAGTGTGCTATGCTAAAAAATTGTGTGTTTGTGTTCGATTGTAGTTATAAGGATGTTAAGAACAGTATATCGGAGCAGTCTCCTTGACTCTTTGATAGTCGCACGTTGTTCTTCAAGCCATGGAATCCTAATTTGGATATAAGGATGCTTGAAGCTAGTGCCTATCAGCCTTCCAGAACTCAAGTTGCATTATTATAATACTAGAGGACTAAAAAAATTAGCAAGCTAGGTTGGGAAACCGTTATACGCAGAAGTTTTGGATCCTGAGATAGCCGGTTGCACACCCTCATTTATTTGTATAATAGAAGATTGAGATGCTGGACCTAAGCCATTCAAATTTCACAAAATCCAGATGAAAAGTTCTAGGTTCCAAGAAGTCTTATGAAATGCTTGAAAATCAGATGTAGTGGGCAACCCATTAGAAGTTTTATTCAATAAACTTAGAATATTGACGACAAGACTTAAGGAATTAAATAAGTGAAATTACAGGGATATATCTAGCAAAGTGCGAACAACTAGAGAGGAGCTTTATGTTGTTCAAATGATTAAAATAGAATGCTTTTGATAAACATTTTGATGATGAGCTTTGGTGGATGATATTGAACTGTTCTCTGGTTTCCTTTGTTCCTATAGTGAGAAGGATAGTTTTTGCTGCAACATTCTACAAGGTTTGGATCTACTGGAATGTCAGTGTTTTTAAGCAATATGTCTACGCCATTCGAGGCATGGCAGTGGGCTGGAAGCAATTTAAAGCTAGTTTAGAAACAGTGCAGTTGTGTTTTGAGATGAATCTTTTCAATTCTATATTTGCTTAGTCTAACATTTGAATAGTGTATTTTATTTTAAGATGTTAGTTTTCTTTCGATTGCAAAGTTGTTTAGGGGATTCCATCCCTGGTGTACTCTTATTGCGACATCAATACAAGGTATAACTTACTAAAAAAATACAATTTTAACAAAAAATGAAATCAATGCTTGCAAATTATATGATGGTGCAGCAATGAAATCTTTGAGATGCTGTGGTGCCGCACTAAAACATCAGCATCCCTTATGGAATATATCAACCTTTTCCCAAAATCATTTCATGTCGTCTATGTAAGGATCCCCTTGTACTCACACCAATAGTATATTAGGAGAGAATAAAAAGTTTAGATAATATCAAAAAGATATAAGGACACTCAGTTAGCTAAGAATACCATTAGCAATATCCAAGTAAGGGAACTTGCATTATTTCACAATCTGATCATGGTCCCTTTCCTTCTCCATATATACAACGATACCAATTCTATCATAAACTTTGAAGCCGTTTACATGAGCTTTCAACATTGATTCCATAAGCTCACTACAAATTTTTAATAAAATTTTCAGATTAAAGCAATAAAAAAAATCAAAAGACATAACTAAGATAATTGCAATGACAATTTTAAAACTGACCTAAATAATGCTCCAAGATATATTTTGGTCCTTTCCCACATGTTTTCCTTCTGATATTTCATTTTGCCCTTGAATAACTCAAACCAAGCATCATAAGGCATGGCATCCTCAACAAGCATGTGAATATCAACACCAGTTAGGTATCGTATTTAGAAGATAGGGATTAACAAGGTAATCCAAACTGTGTTTTTTCTTAAAGTCAAACATCTCATATTCCTTGCATGCCAAAATAGTCAATTCTCTTTCTTTTTGTGAGGGGTAGGTAAATAGTGAAGTTTCTGTCTTCTTATAGACTGCTTTCATAGACAATTTCGTCTGTGTTCTTGATTAAAATATGTAAAAAAAAAAAAACATTATGTGCACTTAGAAATTAACTTTATTTTTGTGTAGAGCGAGAAGGGATTAGTGTACGTGTAATTCTATTTCAAATGATATGATACTTACTTTATATACACGTTTTTTAACAATTTATATCTACAACACTTTTTACGTTCTCAATCTTATTGTATTTTTCTTAAAAATCATGTAAAAAATTTTAAAAAAAGGCACCCAACACCCGCGCCTCATGTTGGGTTTCATCCTCTATTTTTGTAACTATCTTTCAGAATTAGAAAATGTTTGGAAATTGAAATATCTCTTAATTGCCTCTTTACATTAGGTGGCATATATATGAAAATTAGACTATCCACTACAGAAATTTAATTATGAAAATTAGAGAGATGAAATTAGCTTTCCTTCAAGACTTTCAAAAATAAGAACAGTCGATAGTCCGATTAGTTTCACTTTATAGGAGTCAACCATCAAGGCAACAGAAAAGTTGCATTGGTCAAAGATATATAGTGAAATTGTCGCATAGAAATTTCAATTAAATGGTAACAACATAATTTGAGGCATGTGGAGTGTGCTATGCTAAAAAATTGTGTGTTTGTGTTCGATTGTAGTTATAAGGATGTTAAGAACAGTATATCAGAGCAGTCTCCTTGACCCTTTGATAGTCGCACGTTGTTCTTCAAGCCATGAAATCCTAATTTGGATATAAGGATGCTTGAAGCTAGTGCCTATCAGCCTTCCAGAACTCAAGTTGCATTATTATAATACTAGAGGACTAAAAAAATTAGCAAGCTAGGTTGGGAAACCGTTATACGCAGAAGTTTTGGATCCTGAGATAGCCGGTTGCACGCCCTCATTTATTTGTATAATAGAAGATTGAGATGCTGGACCTAAGCCATTTAAATTTCACAAAATCCAGATGAAAAGTTCTAGGTTCCAAGAAGTCTTATGAAATGCTTGAAAACCAGATGTAGTGGGCAACCCATTAGAAGTTTTATGCATTAAACTTAGAATATTGAGAACAAGACTTAAGGAATTAAATAAGTGAAATTACAGGGATATATTTAGCAAAGTGCGAACAACTAAAGATGAGCTTTATCTTGTTCAAAGGATTAAAATAGAGTGCTTTTGATAAACATTTTGATGATGAGCTTTGGTGGATGATATTGAACTGTTCTCTGGTTTCCTTTGTTCCTATAGTGATAATGATAGTTTTTGCTGCAACATTCTACAAGGTTTGGATCTACTGGAATGTCAGTATTTTTAAACAATATGTCTACGCCATTCGAGGCATGGCAGTGGGCTAGAAGCAATTTAAAGCCAGTTTAGAAACAGTGCAATTGTGTTTTGAGATGAATCTTTTCAATTCTATATTTGCTTAGTCTAACATTTTTATAGTGTATTTTATTTTAAGATGTTAGTTTTCTTTCGATTGCAAAGTTATTTAGGGGATTCCATCCCTGGTGTACTCTTATTGGGACATCAATACAAGGTATAACTTACTAAAAAAATACAATTTTAACAAAACATGAAATCAATGCTTACAAATTATGTGATGGCGCAGCAATGAAATCTTTGAGATGCTGTGGTGTTGCACTAAAACATCAGCATCCCTTATGGAATATATCAATCTTTTTTCAAAACCATTTCATGTCGTCTACGTAAGGACCCCCTTGTACTCACACCAATAGTAGATTAGGAGAGAATAAATAGTTTAGATAATATCAAAAAAATATAAGGACACTCAGTTTGCTAAGAATACCATTAGCAATATCCAAGTAAGTGAACTTGCATTTTTTCACAATATGATCATGGTCCCTTTCCTTCTCTATATATACAACGTTACCAATTCTATCATGAATTTTGAAGCCGTTTTCATGAGCTTTCAACATTGATTCCATAAGCTCACTACAAATTTTTAACAAAATTTTCAGATTAAAGCAATAAAAAAAATCAAAAGACATAACTAAGATAATTGCAATGACAATTTTAAAACTGACGTAAATAATGCTCCAAGATATATTTTGACCCTTTCCCACATGTTTTCCTTCTGATATTTCATTTTGCCCTTGAATAACTCAAACCAAGCATCATAAGGCATGGCATCCTCTACAAGCATGTGAATATCAACACCAGTTAGGTATCGTATTTAGAAGATAGGGATTAACAAGGTAATCCAAATGTGTTTTTTCTAAAAGTCAAACATCTCATATTCCTTGCATGCCAAAATGGTCAATTCTCTTTCTTTTTGTGAGGGGTAGGTAAATAGTGAAGTCTCTGCCTTCTTATAGACTGCTTTCATACACAATTTCGCTTCTGTTCTTGATTAACATATGTAGAAAAAAACATTATGTGCACTCAAAATTAACTTTATTTTTGTGTAGGGCGAGAAGGAATTAGTGTACGTGTAATTCTATTTCAATTGATATGATACTTACTTTATATACACGTTTTTTAACAATTTATATCTAAAACACTTTTTACGTTTTCAATCTTATTGTATTTTTCTTAAAAATCATATAAAAAATTTTAAAAAAAGGCACCCAACACCGGCGCGTCACGTTGGGTTTCATCCCCTATTTTTATAACTATTTTCAGAATTAGAAAATATTTGGAAATTGAAATATCTCTTAATTGCCTCTTTACATTAGGTGGCATATATATGAAAATTAGACTATCCACTACAGAAATTTAATTATGAAAATTAGACAGATGAAGTTAGCTTTCCTTGAAGACTTCCAAAAATAAGAACAGTCGATAGTCCGATTAGTTTCACTTTATAGGAGTCAACCAGCAAGGCAACAGCAAAGTTGCATTGGTCAAAAATATATAGTGAAATTGTCGAATAGAAATTTCAATTAAATGGTAACAACATAATTTGAGGCATGTGGAGTGTACTATGCTAAAAAATTGTGTGTTTGTGTTCGATTGTAATTATAAGGATTTAAGAACAGTATATCAGAGCAGTCTCGTTGGCCCTTTGATAGTCGCACGTTGTTCTTCAAGCCATGGAATCCTAATTTGGATATAAGGATGCTTGAAACTAGTTCCTATCAGCCTTCCAGGACTCAAGTTGCATTATTATAATACTAGATGATTAAAAAAATTAGCAATCTAGGTTGGGAAACCGTTATACGCAGAAGTTTTGAATCCTGAGATAGCCGGTTGCACGCCCTCATTTATTTGTATAATAGAAGATTGAGATGCTGGACCTAAGCCATTCAAATTTCACAAAATCCAGATGAAAAATTCTAGATTCCAAGAAGTCTTATGAAATGCGTGAAAACCAGATGTAGTGGGCAACCCATTAGAAATTTTATGCAATAAACTTAGAAAATTGAGGACAAGACTTAAGAAATTGAATAAGTGAAATTACAGGGATATATCTAGCAAAGTGCGAACAACTAAAGAGGAGCTTTATTTTGTTCAAAGGATTAAAATAGAGTGCTTTTGATAAACATTTTGATGATGAGCTTTGGTGGATGATATTGAACTGTTCTCTGGTTTCCTTTGTTCCTATAGTGATAAGGATAGTTTTTGCTGCAACATTCTACAAGGTTTGGATCTACTGGAATGTCAGTATTTTTAAGCAATATGTCTATGCCATTCGAGGCATGGCAGTGGGCTAGAAGCAATTTAAAGCTAGTTTAGAAACAGTGCAGTTGTGTTTTGAGATGAATCTTTCAATTCTATATTTGCTTAGTCTAACATTTTTATAGTGTATTTTATTTTAAGATGTTAGTTTTCTTTCGATTGCAAAGTTGTTTAGGGGTTTCCATCCCTGGTGTACTCTTATTGCGACATCAATACAAGGTATAACTTACTAAAAAAATACAATTTTAACAAAACATGAAATCAATGCTTACAAATTATGCGATGGCGCAGCAATGAAATCTTTGAGATGCTGTGGTGCTGCACTAAAACATCAGCATCCCTTATGGAATATATCAATCTTTTTTCAAAACCATTTCATGTCGTCTACGTAAGGACCCCCTTGTACTCACACCAATAGTAGATTAGGAGAGAATAAATTGTTTAGATAATATTAAAAAAATATAAGGACACTCAGTTTGCTAAGAATACCATTAGCAATATCCAAGTAAGTGAACTTGCATTTTTTCACAATATGATCATGGTCCCTTTCCTTCTCCACATATACAACGATACCAATTCTATCATAAACTTTGAAGCCGTTTTCATGAGCTTTCAACATTGATTCCATAAGCTCACTACAAATTTTTAACAAAATTTTCAGATTAAAGCACTAAAAAAAATCAAAAGACATAACTAAGATAATTGCAATGACAATTTTAAAACTGACCTAAATAATGCTCCAAGATATATTGTGGCCCTTTCCCACATGTTTTCCTTCTGATATTTCATTTTGCCCTTGAATAACTCAAACCAAGCATCATAAGGCATGGCATCCTTAACAAGCATGTGAATATCAACACCAGTTAGGTATCGTATTTAGAAGATAGGGATTAACAAGGTAATCCAAACTGTGTTTTTTCTAAAAGTCAAATATCTCGTATTCCTTGCATGCCAAAATGGTCAATTCTCTTTCTTTTTGTGAGGGGTAGGTAAATAGTGAAATCTCTGCTTTCTTATAGACTGTTTTCATAGACAATTTCGTTTCTGTTCTTGATTAACATATGTAGAAAAAAACATTATGTGCACTCAAAATTAACTTTATTTTTGTGTAGGGCGAGAAGGGATTAGTGTACGTGTAATTCTATTTCAACTGATATGATACTTACTTTATATACACGTTTTTTAATAATTTATATCTACAACACTTTTTACGTTCTCAATCTTATTTTATTTTTCTTAAAAATCATATAAAAAATTTTAAAAAAAGGCACCCAACACACGCGCCTCACGTTGGGTTTCATCCCCTATTTTTATAACTATCTTTCAGAATTAGAAAATGTTTGGAAATTGAAATATCTCTTAATTGCCTCTTTACATTAGGTGGCATATATATGAAAATTAGACTATCCACTATTTGTAATTTAATTATGAAAATTAGACAGATGAAGTTAGCTTTCCTTGAAGACTTCTAAAAATAAGAACAGTCGATAGTCCGATTAGTTTCACTTTATAGGAGTCAACCAGCAAGGCAACAGCAAAGTTGCATTGGTCAAAGATATATAGTGAAATTGTCGAATAGAAATTTCAATTAAATAGTAACAACATAATTTGAGGCATGTGGAGTGTACTATGCTAAAAAATTGTGTGTTTGTGTTCGATTGTAATTATAAGGATGTTAAGAACAGTATATCAGAGCAGTCTCGTTGGCCCTTTGATAGTCGCACGTTGTTGTTCAAGCCATGGAATCCTAATTTGGATATAAAGATGCTTGAAACTAGTTCCTATCAGCCTTCCAGGACTCAAGTTGCATTATTATAATACTAGAGGATTAAAAAAATTAGCAAGCTAGGTTGGGAAACCGTTATAGACGGAAGATTTGGATACTGAGATAGCCGGTTGCACGCCCTCATTTATTTGTATAATAGAAGATTGAGATGCTGGACCTAAGTCATTCAAATTTCACAAAATCCAGATGAAAAGTTCTAGGTTCCAAGAAGTCTTATGAAATGCTTGAAAACCAGATGTAGTGGGCAACCCATTAGAAGTTTTATGCAATAAACTTAGAATATTGAGGACAAGACTTAAGGAATTAAATAAGTGAAATTACAGGGATATATCTAGCAAAGTGCGAACAACTAGAGAGGAGCTTTATCGTGCTCAAAGGATTAAAATAGAGTGCTTTTGATAAACATTTTGATGATGAGCTTTGATGGATGATATTGTGTGACGCCCCCAAAAAAAATGAGTTTGAGAACCCGAAAATTTTGTAATTTTCGAGGGTTTATTTTTTTAATCGCCCGTTTTTCTACATTTTCTTGATTAGAAAAATTCCCCAGATAAAGTTTATGAGCAAAAATAGTTTTAAAATGATTTTCCTAGTATTGGAGAGTTTTTAGAAAATTAAGAATATATAACGGACGTGGGACCCACAAGTGCGAAAAGTTCGGAAAAATTTGGCCAATTAGGTTAAATTCCGGATACTGTGTAAAATTTATCGGGTGTTAAGGGATAAATAGAGGATGTGAATTGATTGATGTGAGAGGAAAAAGAAAAGATAAGATTGCATTTATGGAGGTGACAAGTGTCACCATTGTATTGGAAATAGCTTATGACTTACTATTCATTTTCTTGACTTTTTGACCAATTGCTTAAATATCTTAAAAATCACACAAAATTCATTCTTGTCTTCAACCTCTTGGCTGATTCTCTCTCTAGCAAAGAAGGAAGAAAAAACCTCTTCAAAGTTTGGCAATTATCTAGCTCAAATCCTCCAAAACACTTGCTTGATCTAGTTTCTACTCCATAAAACCTCTTCTTTTAGGATAGTGAGTTGTTTGGTGAAGTTGTTTGGAAGCTTAAGGTGACAAGTAGCTCTCCCTCTTGTTTTGCTAAGGTAAGTGGTGGATGAACACCTCTCCTTCCTCTAATGATGTTCAATTCATGATTAATGGTGTTATAAGATGCAATTTCATGGATTATTTCTTGAGTTTGGTTGAATTGGTGAAGTTTTATTATTTTTGGGGATTTTTCTGTTTTCATAGGGATATGATTGGGTGGTCATGTATGATGATTGGAAATGATGTTTAATGACTCTAGGAGGTGGAAAAAGTGATTAAGTGCAATCAATTTCTGTTTTGGAAGAAATTTCAGAAAATTAGGTTTTGTAGTTCTTCATTCTGCCCGAATTTATTGCACCATGTTAGAGGCCGAGTTGGACTTTGCTCAAAACATGAAAGTTGTAGGTATTGATGAGTTTGAAGTGCCTGTAAAATTTCAGGTCATTTGGATTAGTGTAGAGTGAGATATGCCGATTTTACTGTTGCTGTTCTGGGTTGATCAGAATGCAAAAACCGCACTTGTAATTGGCCATTTTGACTGGAATTGCTTTGGATTTAGGTGTTGGTGTCTTCTGATGAAATGTATCTGGATGTCTTAGCTAGCATATGCCTTTGGAATTTCGGTATTTGGACCTGTATAGACTGAGTTATAGTAATTACAGCATTATGTGATTTGTAAACCTGTTTTTGGTGTTTCCGGTTGAGTATTTGGCACATTTGACCTAGTTGTGCTAGGATTTGGACTGAGTGGCCTTCTACATTGTTGTAGACCTATCTCTTATCTTTGCAACGGTGGGTCTTGTACCTTCTTCCGACAATCATAACGCCTTTGGTACCATTACCGCAAAATGACGTCAAAACTGTTTTTCTGGTTTTGAGCTTAAGTTTCATTTCCGGATTTTTTTTCCCCCTAACTTGACTTGCACTAGTATTACTTGGAGCTTGCTGAATGACTATGGATGAACTTGTTGTTGTGTGTGTACCTTTGGGACTGGCTGAGGAAATAATGAAGCCATGATGGCTGGAAAAGTTAGCAAATGTAGGGGAAGTGCTGTCCGAACTTTTAAAGGATTTGTTTGCATTGAGTTTGTGATCTAAGACTTGGGTTTGAGCAAGGCAATGATACATGATGGATGATTTCTGAGCCATTGAGGTGAGTGACCTCAAACTATTTCTGAAGTTACTTTTGTACCGTTTTCTTGCATTATTTACTTTTAAACTATTTCCAAAGTTACTTTTGAACTGTTTTCTTGCATATCATGCGTGCTTGCATATGGGTGTTCCTTGTTTGCTGTAATTCTTGACTTATTGGCTTGTTATTAGTGATTGATAATGTGTTAAGTGCTTTCGATGATTGTTAAAACGAGTTTTCTAGGCGAGTGTGTACTTTATCGCACTCGACCTAAATAAATATGAAATTTTCAATGATTAATGATTAAATGCTAGTTGCGCATGATGTAAGCCTTTTGGCTGAACTGGCCACTGCCCTACGTTACCGATCGACTCGAGCCAGAAGCGGACTCGGTCGGGCGATATGGTGACCCTGGGTGAATTTGGTATACTCGAGTATTACCTTGTAGTCCGGCTACGTCCGTATGGGTGGAGTCCGGCCAACGTCGGATGGGTGGAGTCCGGTCAACGTCCGGAAAAGGGGATGAACGAATAAAAAGATGAACGAGGGTTTATTTATAAAAATGAAATTTTCAAATAATTGGAGGAATAAGGGGAAATGTCAGGGGAACGAACAAATGAATAGCTCCATGTGAGCGGTATCCTTTTAATGAATATGTTACTATCGCTTTCCATTGTAATTGTTTCTTGAATTATTGATTATTGATGGTTAATGTGTTGGCTTTGTTATGAAATTTCATGTTCGGAACCTTATTGAGATTTTAGCTCATTGAGCTTTGTGGAATTACCATGTGGTGTCATTTTCTGCTTTTGTTTTACTCTCACTGTGCAAATGTTGACCTGTAACAAAATTACATTTTTACCCCCGGTTACTTATTGAACTTCTAAAACATTACAATGATTTCACTGGCTCACGAGAGCAAAAATACGTACATCTGATTTCTGAACCATGACATCAATGAAATGAATTTTTGTGAAAACTATTTGATTACTGATTTTACTGGTTACTCACTGGGCTTTTAGCTCACCCCAAAAATGTTTTATTTCCCCCCCACAGGGCTCAAGGCGAAGGAAGGGCTTGTTGTGCTTATTCACGTGACTGGATGGCTTATATCGTGTACAGTTTAAGTTTGGATCTATTTTATGTACGAGTTGGTCTTGTATAAATATTTGAAATTGATATGGATGTAAGTATACATTCCACGATTGGAATCAGTTTCCGCTGCATTTGTGACATGTAATTATTGGAGACTTGGATGTATGTTTGTGGACCATGTGATGTATATTTGAGATTTATATTGTAATTCATTTGAGGATTGTAGTGATCGACTGAGTTCCGGCGAGAGTTGGGCAGGCGGCCCGCCGAACCCTCTGGTTCGCCTTAGGGGGAGGTGGGGCCGTCACATATTGAACTGTTCTCTGGTTTCCTTTGTTCCTATAGTGAGAAGTATAGTTTTTGCTGCAACATTCTACAAGGTTTGGATCTACAGGAATGTCAGTGTTTTTAAACTATATGTCTACGCCATTCGAGGAATGGCAGTGGGCTGGAAGCAATTTAAATCTAGTTTAGAAACAGTGCAGTTGTGTTTTGAGATGAATCTTTTCAATTCTATATTTGCTTAGCCTAACATTTGTATAGTGTATTTTATTTTAAGATGTTAGTTTTTTTTCGATTGCAAAGTTGTTTAGGAGATTCCATCCCTGGTGTACTCTTATTGCGACATCAATACAAGGTATAACTTACTAAAAAAATACAATTTTAACAAAACATGAAATCAATGCTTACAAATTATGTGCTGGCGCAGCAATGAAATCTTTGAGATGCTGTGGTGCTGCACTAAAACATCAGCATCCCTTATAGAATATATCAATCTTTTTTCAAAACCATTTCATGTCGTCTACGTAAAGAACCCCTTGTACTCACACCAATAGTAGATTAGGAGAGAATAAATAGTTTAGATAATATCAAAAAAATATAAGGACACTCAGTTTGCTAAGAATACCATTAGCAATATCCAAGTAAGTGAACTTGCATTTTTTCACAATATGATCATGGTCCCTTTCCTTCTCCACATATACAACGATACCAATTCTATCATGAACTTTGAAGCCGTTTTCATGAGCTTTCAACATTGATTCCATAAGCTCACTACAAATTTTTAACAAAATTTTCAGATTAAAGCAATAAAAACAATCAAAAGACATAACTAAGATAATTGCAACGACAATTTAAAACTGACCTAAATAATGCTCCAAGATATATTTTGACCCTTTCCCACATGTTTTCCTTCTGATATTTCATTTTCCCTTGAATAACTCAAACCAAGTATCGTAAGGCATGGCATCCTCAACAAGCATGTGGATATCAACACCAGTTAGGTATCGTATTTAGAAGATAGGGATTAACAAGGTAATCCAAACTGTGTTTTTTCTAAAAGTCAAACATCTCATATTCTTTGCATGGCAAAATGGTCAATTCTCTTTCTTTTTGTGAGGGGTAGGTAAATAGTGAAGTCTCTGCCTTCTTATAGACTGTTTTCATAGACAATTTCGATTCTGTTCTTGATTAACATATATAGAAAAAAACATTATGTGCACTCAAAATTAACTTTATTTTTGTGTAGGGCGAGAAGGGATTAGTGTACGTGTAATTCTATTTCAACTGATATGATACTTACTTTATATACACGTTTTTTAACAATTTATATCTACAACACTTTTTACATTCTCAATCTTATTGTATTTTTCTTAAAAATCATGTAAAAAATTTTTAAAAAAGGCACCCAACACCGGCGCGTCACGTTGGGTTTCATCCCCTATTTTTATAACTATCTTTCAGAATTAAAAAATGTTTGGAAATTGAAATATCTCTTAATTGCCTCTTTACATTAGGTGGCATATATATGAAAATTAGACTATCCACTATAGAAATTTAATTATGAAAATTAGACAGATGAAGTTAGCTTTCCTTGAAGACTTCCAAAAATAAGAACAGTCGATAGTCCGATTAGCTTCACTTTATAGGAGTCAACCAGCAAGGCAACAACAAAGTTGCATTGGTCAACGATATATAGTGAAATTGTCGCATAGAAATTTCAATTAAATGGTAACAACATAATTTGAGGCATGTGGAGTGTACTATGCTAAAAAATGGTGTGTCTGTGTTCGATTGTAGTTTTGAGGATGTTAAGAACAATATATCGAAGCAGTCTCCTTGGCCCTTTGATCATCGTACGTTGTTTTTAAAGCCATGGAATCCTAATTTGGATATAAGAATGATTGGAGCCTGTGCCCATCAGCCTTCCAGGACTCAAGTTGCATTATTATACTACTAGAGGACTAAAAAAATTAGCAAGCTAGGTTGGGAAATCGTTATACACAGAAGTGTTGGATCCTGAGATAGCCGGTTGCACACTCTCATTTATTTGTATAATGGAAGATTGAGATGCTGGACCTAAGCCATTCAAATTTCACAAAATCCGGATGAAAAGTTTTGGATTCCAGGAAGTCTTATGAAATGCTTGGAAACCAGATGTTGAGGGCAACCCATTAGAAGTTTTATGCAGTAAACTTAAAAAATTGAGAACAGGGCTTATGGAATTGAATAAGCGGAATTACAAGGATATATCTAGAAAAGTGCGGACAACTAGAGAGGAGCTTTATCTTGTTCAAAGGATTAAAATAGAGTGCTTTTGATAAAAATTTTGATGATGAGCTTTGGTGGATGATATTGAACTGTTCTCTGGTTTCCTTTGTCCCTATAGTAAGAAGGATAGTTTTTGCTGCAACATTCTATAAGGTTTGGATCTACTGGAATATCAGTGTATTTAAGCAACATGTCTACGCCATTCAAGGCATGACAGCGGGCTGCAAGCAATTTAAAGCAAGTTCTGAAACACTGCTGTTGTGTTTTGAGATGAATCTTCCCAAATTTATATTTGCTTAGTCTAATATTTGTATGGTGTATTTTATTTTAAAATGTTAGTTTTCTTTCTGTTGTAAAGTTGTTTAGGAGATCCCCTCCCTTGTGTACTCTTATTGCCACATCAATGCAAGGTATAACTTACTAAAAAAAACACAATTTTAACAAAAAATGAAATCAATGCTTACAAATTATGCGATGGTGCAGCAATGAAATCTTTGAGATGCTGTGGTGCTGCACTAAAACATCGGCATCCCTTATGGAATGTATCCACCTTTTCCCAAAATCATTTCATGTTGGCTACGTAAGGACCCCCTTGCACTCATACCAATAGTAGATTAGGAGAAAATAAATAGTTTAGACAATATCAAAAAGATACAAGGACACTTTCATTGATTTCATTTGATATTTTGGCCCCAAGATATATTTTGGCCTTTTCCCTAACGTTTTCGTTTGATATTTCATTTTGCCATTGACTAACTCAAACTAGGCATCATAAGGCATGGCATTCTCAACAAGCATGTGAATATCAACACCAATTAGGTATTGTATTTAGAAGATCGGGATTAACAAGGTAATGGATACTGTGTTTTTTCAAAAAGTCAAATATCACATATTCCTCACATGGCAAAATGGTCAATTGTCTTTCTTTTTGTGAGGGGTAGGTAAATAGTGAAGTCTCTGCCTTCTTATAGACTGCTTTCATGGACAATTTCGTCCGGTTCTTGATTAAATTATGTACAAAAAAATATTATGTGCAATTAGAAATTAACTTTATTTGATATTTTGGCCCCAAGATATATTTTGGCCTTTTCCCTAACGTTTTCGTTTGATATTTCATTTTGCCATTGACTAACTCAAACTAGGCATCATAAGGCATGGCATTCTCAACAAGCATGTGAATATCAACACCAATTAGGTATTGTATTTAGAAGATCGGGATTAACAAGGTAATGGATACTGTGTTTTTTCAAAAAGTCAAATATCACATATTCCTCACATGGCAAAATGGTCAATTGTCTTTCTTTTTGTGAGGGGTAGGTAAATAGTGAAGTCTCTGCCTTCTTATAGACTGCTTTCATGGACAATTTCGTCCGGTTCTTGATTAAATTATGTACAAAAAAATATTATGTGCAATTAGAAATTAACTTTATTTTTGTGTAGGGCGAGAAGGGATTAGTGTACGTGTAATTCTATTTCAACTGATATGATACTTACTTTATCTACATTTTTTTAAACAATTTATATCTGCAATACTTTTTACTTTCTCAATCTTATTATATTTTTCTTAAAAATTATGTAAAATTTTTTTTAAAAAAAGGCATCCAACACCTACAGTCGCATTGGATTTTATCCCCTATTTTTGTAACTATATTTCAAAATTAGAATATGCTTCGATATTAAAATATCTCTTAATTGCCTCTTTACATTAGGTGGCATATTTATGAAAATTAGACTATCCACTATAGAAATTTAATTATGAAAATTAAACAGATGAAGTCAGCTTTCCTTGAAGACTTCCAAAAATAAGAACAGTCTATAGTCCGATCTGTTTCACTTTATAGGAGTCAACCAGCAAGGCAGCAGCAAAGTTGCATTACTTTAAGACATATAGTGTAGTTGTCGCATAGAAATTTCAATTAAATGGTAACAAAATAATTTGAGGCATGTAGAGTGTACTATGCTGAAAAATGGTGTGTCTGTGCTCGATTGTAGTTCTGAGGATGTTAAGAGCAATATATTGGAGCAGTCTCCTTGGCCCTTTGATAGTCGCACGTTGTTCTTCAAGCCATGGAATCCTAATTTGGATATAAGGATGCTTGGAGGCTGTGCCTATCTGCCTTCCAGGACTCAAGTTGCATTATTATACTACTAGAGGACTAAAAAAATTAGCAAGCTAGGTTGGGAAACCGTTACACACAGAAGTTTTGGATCCTGAAATAGCTGGTTGCACGCCATCATTTATTTGTATAATAAAAGATTGAGATGTTGGACCTAAGCCATTCAAATTTCACAAAATCCAGATGAAAAGTTCTAGGTTCCAAGAAGTCTTATGAAATGCTTGAAAACCAGATGTAGTGGGCAACCCATTAGAAGTTTTATGTAATAAACTTAGAATATTGAGGACATGACTTAAGAAATTAAATAAGTGAAATTACAGGGATATATCTAGTAAAGTGCGAACAACTAGAGAGAAGCTTTATCTTGTTCAAAGGATTAAAATAGAGTACTTTTGATAAACATTTTGATGATGAGCTTTGGTGGATGATATCAAAAAGATACAAGGACAGTCAGTTTGCTAAGAATACCATTAGCAATATCCAAGTAAGTGAACTTGCATTTTTTCACAATATGATCATGGTCCCTTTTCTTCTCCACATATACAACGATACCAATTCTATCATGAACTTTGAAGCCGTTTTCATGAGCTTTCAACATTGATTCCATAAGCTCACTACAAATTTTTAACAAAATTTTCAGATTAAAGCAATAAAAAAAATCAAAAGACATAACTAAGATAATTGCAATGACAATTTTAAAACTGACCTAAATAATGCCCCAAGATATATTTTGGCCTTTTCCCATACATTTTCCTTATGATATTTCATTTTGCCCTTGAATAACTCAAACCAAGCATTATAAGGCATGGCATCCTCAACAAGCATGTGAATATCAACACCAGTTAGGTATCGTATTTAGAAGATAGGGATTAACAAGGTAATCCAAACTGTGTTTTTTCTAAAAGTCAAACATCTCATATTCCTTGCATGCCAAAATGGTCAATTCTCTTTCTTTTTGTGAGGGGTAGGTAAATAGTGAAGTCTCTGCCTTCTTATAGACTGCTTTCATAGACAATTTTGTTTCTGTTCTTGATTAACATATGAAGAAAAAAAATTATGTGCACTTAAAATTAACTTTATTTTTGTGTAGGGTGAGAAGGGATTAGTGTATGTGCAATTCTACTTCAACTGATATGATACTTACTTTATATATTGTTTTTTTTAATAATTTATATCTGCAATACTTTTTACTTTCTCAATCTTATTGTATTTTTCTTAAAAATCATGTAAAAAATTTTTAAAAAGGCATCAAACACCCGCGCGTCACGTTGGGTTTCATCCCTTTTTTTTTAACTATATTTCAGAATTAGAATATGCTTGGATATTGAAATATCTCTTAATTGCCTCTTTACGTTATGTGACATATATATGAAAATTAGACAGATGAAGTCAGCTTTCCTTGAAAACTCCCAAAAATAAGAACAGTCCATAGCCCGATCAGTTTCACTTTGTAGGAGTCAATCAGCAAGGCAACAGCAAAGTTGCATTAGTCTAAGATATATAGTGAAGTTGTCGCATAGAAATTCCAATTAAATGGTAACAACATAATTTGAGGCATGTAGAGATGTAGTATAAGGATGAGAATTATTTATTTGACATTAAAAAAAAGTTTTTGCTCTCATTTGTTATGTTGATATTGAATAATAAAATGTAACATATTATAACTTCAACTTTCGATGTTTTCTTATTATGTTATTCAGTTAGCATTTTTTCGACATTTACTTCTGTGTTCTTGATTAATATATGTAGAAAAAAAATACTATGTGCACTTAAAAATTAACTTATTTTTGTGTAGGGCGTGAAAGGATTTGTTTATGAGTAATTCTACTTCAACTGATATAATACTTATATACTTGTCTTTTTTTAATAACTTATATCTGCAATACTTTCTGCTTCTCAATCTTATTGTATTTTTCTTTAAAATCATGTAAAAAATTTTAAAAAAAGGCACCCAATACCCACGCATTGCGCGGGGTTTCATCCCCTATTTTTGTAACTATATTGCAGAATTAGAATATGTTTGGAATTGAAATATCTCTTGATTGCCTATTTACATTAGGTGGCATATATATGAAAATTAGACTATCCACTACAGAAATTTAATTATGTAATAAATTTTTTGTGAATGTTTATCTTCTTCTTATTATCACAAAAGATTGATGCATAAATTAATTTGTAATTTATTTTATGTTGACCTTTGTCATTCACTTAGCCCATTTGATATATGCAGCTTCCCTGGTGGTCCTAATAAGTTGAGATGCTTATTTGCGGTTCACTAGTGAGCATCCTCAACAAGCATGTGAATATCAACACCAGTTTTGTTATGTATCATGTTTAGAAGATAGGGATTAACAAGGTAATCTTTGCTATGTTTTTTCAAAACTCAAACATTTCATATTCCTCACATGTCAAAAAAAAGTCAATTCTCTTTCTTTCTGAGAATGGTAGGTAAACAGTGAAATTTTGTTTTCTTATAGACCATGTTCTTCGAACTTGTAGAATCTATAGTTATGATAATATCATCTATATCTTCCATTTACTAGTAGTAAAAGTCAACAATGCATTTAACAAATCAAATAAAAAGACTGGTGCCTACACTTCCAAGCAATATGCAAAAAAATTGATACAATAGTTAACGTCAGACATCTTAGTGTCTGATGCTAACTATTACATTGATTTTTTTGCATATCGCTTCCCAACCGCCAGCAAAATAGAAAACGGAATTGAAAATCAATTGAACAAAAAAGATAGAACTAAACTCATACTTAAAGAATAAACCAATATCAATCTCAAACTTGCTAGTGTACAATTCAACTAGAATTTGCTCTATAAGTCGGCCAAAAAGGCTTACATATAAAGGTGTGGTTGCTAGGCTTGCTTTTGCATTGATCTTTCAAACTAAAGAGTTCAAGAGACAAACATGAAGTCCGTTTGAGGAGTGTGATCTATTTAATATTTTGCGCCTTCAAAACAACAGTTTAAATAACTATGTGGGTTTCAGCTCGAAATTTTGTGATAATATTGCTACACTAAACTAATTCTAATGTTCCATTTAAGTCAATTTTATTTGTTTTGAAATCATACAAATTTGTATACTTTGAACTAGATTTTATGTTAACCTATTTGGACATTATAAGCCCAGAATTTGTAATCTAGATTGAACTTCTGTTTGACAAGACCAAAATATATTAGGCATCAACTTTCTTGGATTTTGGATTCTATGTGCACAAAAACTTTGGGACTTCCTTGATCTTGGTTAAGATGGATTGTCCGATACTTACAAATTATTTGTGTGATGCTTTTGAGTTTTCCATAATATATTTACAAGGTTGACTCTATTTTTTTTTCTTTTTGAGTGTCAGGTATGTCAAAATTGATGTGGATGAGATAAAACTAGTTAAGAACAAAATTAAGTGTTAAGCTTTTTTAATCTTGTAACGAGATGTAGTATAAGGATGGGAATTATTTATTTGACATTAAAAAACAAGTTTTTGCTCTCATTTGTTATGTTCATGTTGAATAATAAAATTTAACATATTATGACTTCAACTTTGGATGTCTTCTGATTCTGTTATTCAATAATTATTTTTTTGACAATTCTTTCGGTGTTCTTGATTAACATATGTAGAAAAAAATACTATGTGCACTTACTTTATATACATATTTTTTTAATAACTTATATCTGCAAATACTTTTTGCTTTCTCAATCTTATTGTATTTTTCTTAAAAATCAAGTAAAAAAATTTTTAAAAAAAGGCATCCAACACCCGCACGTTGCACTGGATTTCATCCCCTATTTTTGTAACTATATTTCAGAATTAGAATATGCTTGAAAATTGAAATATCTCTTAATTGCCTCTTTACATTAGGTGGCAAATGTATGAAAATTAGACTATCTGCT
Source organism: Coffea arabica (assembly GCF_036785885.1). Lineage (NCBI taxonomy): Eukaryota > Viridiplantae > Streptophyta > Magnoliopsida > Gentianales > Rubiaceae > Coffea > Coffea arabica. Next base: position 15,267,111 of record NC_092320.1, on the reverse strand, counting down.
ACAGATGTTTTCTGATTCTGTTATTCAGTAATTATTTTTTTGACAATTCTTTCTGTGTTCTTGATTAACATATGTAGGAAAAAATACTATGTGCACTTAAAAATTAATTTTATTTTTGTATGGGGCATGAAAAGATGTGTTTATAGGTAATTCTACTTCAACTGATATGATACTTACTTTATATACATATTTTTTTAATAACTTATACCTGCAAATACTTTTTGTTTTCTCAATCTTATTGTATTTTTCTTAAAAATCAAGTAAAAAATTTTTAAAATAGGCACCCAACACCCGCACGTTGCGCTAGGTTTCATCCCTTATTTTTGTAACTATATTTCAGAATTGGAATATGCTTGAAAATTGAAATATCTCTTAATTGCCTCTTTACATTAGGTGGCAAATGTATGAAAATTAGACTATCTGCTACAGAAATTTAATTATGTAATAATTTTTTTGCAAAGGTTATCTTCTTATTATTATCACAAAAGATTGATGCATAAATTAATTTGTAATTTATTTTATGATAACCTTTGTCTTTCACCTAGCCCATTTGCTGTATGTAGCTTCCCTGATGGTCCTAATAAGTTGAGATGCTTATTTGTGGTTCACTAGTGAGCAAATTGATTTTTGTATTCATGAATGCTATATAATGTAACGTTTTATGGTCTAGAACATTATGCATCAATATTAATCTTATTACAACTTTGCTCTTTTCCCTTGTTAGTTTAGTGTCATAATCTTGCAGCTCCTAGTTAGGGCCTATGTTCATAGGTGCAGTTTGATAACTAAAAGCAATAAAAAGGAGTCAATGCATGGCTCTATACCTATGTTTTGGGCAAAACACTAAAACCCTCTTGTCAGCCTGTGATTTCAAAATATCCACATAATTCTCAGATACTTAAAATTGATATGGAATTAGACTTGCAAACTGTGCATCATTTATAAATGCTATATAACATTTTTTTTTCTTTTCTTCTTGGTGTTAAAATTTTCATATGACTTTCATATTTTCTTTCCTTTCATATCACTGTTGCTTAACCTAGGAGAGGGAGGGTAACAAGGGTAAAAGGGGAGAGTAATGGAAGTGGTGGAGAAAGAAAGGAGATGATAAAGCAAAGAAAAGCAAAATAATAGAATAAAAAATAATAGGTTCGAATTTGTGACCTATTGGATACCACTGCATGTGGACACTAGTTGAGCTACTTACTAGGGGCTAAAAAAATGTTTAATTCAAGTAATCTTTTTCGCTCAAAATGTTACATTTTCATCTTGGCTCCATCTAACTGTGCAAATTAATAAGATCATGAATATGCCATAGGGCATTTAGTTTCCTCATCAATCAGAAAAAGTAATAATATAAAATTAGTAAATTATATGGTCAAAAATATGAATACCAAACTGTGCCAACTGCCAACGTGGATAAAGCTCAAATTGTACCAATGGCAATATGGCCATACCTTCCATTATAAAAAATAAGTACATCAAAGAATCATTATAGAAATTGGATTATTTTTTTAAATGAAAAAGACCAGGTCAATTTACAAGTTCTAATGGCTACGATTGTGTTTCTCAGCATGTAATAGAGAAAATTGAAATTCAGAAAGAAAGTGTAGTTAAAGAAGAGGGAAAAAGAACAAGTTGTGATTCTTTTATTCCAACAATGTGACTTAAGGAGCAAATTCATTCGGGATTGGAACCAACTTGTCCACAAGAAGTCACTCCCGAGCTGAATTTATCTATGGCGTATACAAGAAGCTCACATTGCAACAGTTGCTAAAATGCTGACGTTCGCTGGCAACCCCAGTGCAAGATGCTCATCTGATACCTCAAGGCTAGCACGCAAAATGGTGCTTTGGAGAGGAAGAGGAGAAGAGAAACAGTGAACACAGACAACCTAACGACACAGAATTTCTCTTTCTCTTGATCCTAATTGACATCAGGAGACCAAAGCGTAGCATATTTAAAGGAGCAATTGGCACGAGCAGAAATGCATTAGGGTCTTCAAGCAACATAGATCGACCATCTTGACCAAGATAACGTGAAGGAGGAAAGCAAACACAAGTTCCATACATGCCCTTGACAAAAACATGGAACCAAGGCGCTCAGCATGGGTTTTTGTGGTCCTTGATGGCTACCACCTCTATTATATCAGATATGAATATGTAGTCCCCGTCCAAGGGTAAGTTCTATGTTTTGTAATCGGTGTTACGAGGGTAAGTTCTATGTTTTGTACCATTCTTTGAGATAAAATATATCCATTCAAGCCAAGTTTCCACCTTATTTGCCCTGGGGTTGGACCGCTTGGGTTATTACCGGTCCTTTCAAAAAAAAAAAAGGATAAATTACATATAATCCCCCTGTAATTTCATCTATTATTACATGGCCTTTCTAATGTTTCAAAATATCCATTTCATTCCGTTATGATTTTATATAAAGTAAAAACTTGATAAAAAAATATTCTATCTTACATCATTAATTGAAATATCAATAGTGCCTTACTTAAATGCTAAATCAATTGAGGGTTTAATTATCTTGTATAAAAGTATAGGAGAATTATATGGATAAATGCAAAAATCACACGGGGTAAATTAGACATGTATATAAACCATAAGGAGATTACATAAAGATTAAAATTTTATCACACGTGTTTCTAGAGTACATTGGTATAAACACTATAGCTGATTGTGCATTTAGCCCATTTTTTATTTCACATAAAATTATAGGGAGGTTATGTGGCTATTTCGAAACCTTAAAAAGGTCATCTGACATTATGTAAAATCACAGGGGGTTATAAATAATTTATCCAAAAAATAATCAAATGAAAAAAATAAAGACAAGAAAGCCATTGAGAAAGTTTAATGAAATTTATAGAATACCTGAAGCTATTTGAGTGAGATTGTCTAATGGTATTTTCGATTCTGATCTTATCATCGAATTAACATAACTCAATCATTCGAAACAAAGAAATAAAGACTGGGATATTTGATTTTCGCTGAAAATTAATGATCTTGACAAATTAGAAAATCAACAAGTTTTCTCATGCCTAACTTTTTAGCATCATTAACTCTAAAAGGAGCGCATATCGAACCGTTGAGGAACTCTAACTTCGAAACGGGTCTGGTGGTGTAGGTGATTATTCTTTAAATAATTTGCATGATGAGTTCGTGAAACGTGGCCAACGTGCTTGTTATGAGATCTTTTCTTATCAGACAGTCAGACTAGCACCAGCCTACATATGCGATGCAATAAGCAGTAAAAATCCTAAATTCCCTTTTCCAGAACGGTAATAAAGACGGGAGAATACAACTCGAATGATTGGAAAACATTTTATTGCAGAGTAGAGGAAAGAAAATGATAACGAAATTAACTACAAATGAGCTTTACGAAAATGATTTCCCATATAATCTCCTTCTTTCCACGATTCTCTCTTTTAAAGCTAATTATTCTCAGTGACTAATTTGCAATTACTACTTTAAATAGAATTAACAAACAAGTCAAAATCAACTAACTAATGACAACCAGCCAAAATGCATCGGATGACTCCTTCCCCCCCTAAAAAGTAAAAACAGTTCTTGTTCTCGAGAACTGAATTTTAGGTATTGCTGATGAAGATCATGCAAAAACTCCCAGCTTGCAAACAAGGCGATGTAAGGATGCCCGAGAGTTTGAGACCAGCAAAGGGAGCATATTTGCTTAGGGAGAACTATATATACTTTAAGAAGCTAAGTGAATAATCACACGAACTAAAATTACCAGCATAAGTTGATTAAACATTTTGAGTGAAAGATAATAGCATGCAATTACTTACTTAAGTTGGCAAAAATTACCTTTGGAGCATCTCTTATCGCATATCGCGTAGAAAGAAACCTATCATACAACCAAATCAAAATTGAAATCTTAATTGAAAAATTGATTTTTCCCAATAACTAATATATATTTAAGAGAATAATAGCGTGAGAAGGGTTCGTTGGGGTAGCCATTTAGGCATAAAATGGACCGCTTATGTACTTGAGAGATTTCATAAGATGTATTTGAGGCAATAGGAGAATGGGGGAAAAAATAAGATTAACAATTGCAAAATTTCTTCTGATAAATCTTCCAACCTATTTACCCGTTTTAATTTTCAACTCAATTTAATCCGTTCAACTTTATGGCCGAAAAAAGAAGCAATTGTATGGACATTCGAATGACGAGTCATGGGCATTTTAATCAAAGTTCAAATTATTATTCTAAAGATCCAAAATCCAACAATTGCTTGGACACTCAAATTAGTGGTAATGCACATCTTAATCAAAGCTGAAATTATTTTTCTAAAAATTCTGAGCCAACCTAAAAGGTTAGTGATAAAAACAAGCCAGTCCAGACCTCCAATTGAACTCGAAAGGGACTAGCCGCGATTTATCCAAACTGCAGGGAGAAAAACACAATTAATTAAAAGGTTCTATCGAAGTGCGGACTGCCGGAACCCGGAAAGTCCAAGCTTTATATCGGAAACCCGATCTTTTTTTATCGGACTCTCATCCTCAGGGCTTCATCAAACGACACTTCTTTTAAATTCTCCATTATTCAATTCAAATCAATTCAATTCTTTCCCATTTTCAAAGAATTGTTCGCAGAAACTGCACAAAAAATTGCTTGTGAAAACTGAAACTTTCAACTTCTCTTCGTTTTCCTAAACTGTTTATGGACTTCCAAGTACACGACAGCAGCGGTAAGTCTCCATAGTCTTCAAAATTATCTAAGCTTGTCGATAATTTGTTTCTTTTGGGTTTAGGGTTCTGTGTTTTTCTTGGGCTTTTTGTTGTTTTGGTATAATTCTATTGAACTTTATTTTGCCTTGGATTTTTGCAAGATTGTTGATTTTTTGTTAGTGGGTTTTATAAGATTAGGTTAGGATTTCATAAAGTTGGTCTCTTTTGTCGTTTTTTTCATTCCGGTGAAGCTTCTTTTTGTCTCTTTGGTGCTTTTGTTGCGAAATTGGGTACGTTGATTTGATTACTTCAATTTAGTTTAAAACTTCCATAGTTATTGGGGATGGATATGCTTTTGGTGAATTCGGGAGTTCCGTGTTTTGGGTTTCTTGCCTGTTTTTCAGTGTCATGATTTCTGGGTTTCTGAGGAGGAGAGCTGGAGCTTGGTGAATAGATTGGTTTCATAATATTAGGATGAAAAAAAAAGGAAAAAGGAATACTGATTTATTAATGTTGTGTAACCTCAAACTACCAAGAACCAACTCAATTTTAGGTCTTTAAGTTAATATTTACTTTTTAGCTTTTAATTAAAGGGAAAGATTCAATTTATATCTGCAATCAAAATTTTTTGAAGATTCCACTTCAGGAATCAAAATGATAGGTGAGAGAAAAGTCAGGTGTTAATTGTGAGCAATAGAAGACTAAAGCTTTAATTTTGTCAATTACCTATGAGAAGATTCCTGCAATTCTGAAGAGAAATGTTATTGTGAAAATGATCAAATGCGATAAAAATGTTTTCTGCGTCGCTTTTTGGTTTGACACTACTGTTGGGAAACAGCTGTAGGTCTATGATTACTGTTCTGGATTGATATGTACCTGGTTATTCTTGTCAATTTTCTACCTGACTATGGTGACATGTAGATCGATGCATATGTGATGATGCTATAACACGTTTAATTAGCATGTTGCTTTCGATGCATAATTTTGTTTTTCTGCCATCTCTTTTTGTTTTAGATTCGACCACAGTTGTCAATGCTGTTCTGTCCGATACTTTACCTACATAGTCTCTAGTACATTGTTTCTTGTAGATTTGAGACTATTGAACACCTTGCTATGCTACTGCTATTATATCTTTGTTGTTCTTTGTCGTTGATTTTTAATTCTTATTCAGTGTTTTGTTCAGAGTGCGATCCATAGGTGTCAAACAGTCGTGCTGCTGACAATTCAGTAGAAGGCCTCTAGAGCGTTGATTTCTTGTAGATTTGGAATTAGTGAGCAATTCTATAGGTTGATGATATCGTATCTTTGTCTTAGATTTTACTTTATTTAGTGTCTTGTTGAGAGTGCCACCGACAGGTTGGAAGGTGCTACATTAAGCATCTTGTATGCTTAATAATGCAACTTGTTCCGCCAGCTGTCAATCTTTGTTATGAAGAGAGTTTTGGTTTGGTCATTATTGGTACATAACTTATTATTCCCATCTTTTTTCACCTAAGAATGCAACACTTTTAGTTTCATTTTTTTCCTTTTATTGAGTTTACCATAGATAGCTATTATCATAGACCAATCTATCTGAAAGCCAAATGACATGAAAATGACATGGTGCCTTGGTAATTGCTGTTAAAGGGATATATGTTTTGCTGGGCATAGAATTATCTTAGAAATTGTGGTCCATCATTTGGATGCGGCAACTTAAGTATGGACATGTATGTTAGGTGACTGAATTGAGATTTTGATATCTCTGATAGATTGCCACCAACATAAAGCAGCTGCATATTTGTTCATTGCATTTGAGTCATAGTCACTTGATCTTATCATATATCTCCAAATTAGTGCTGCCATTGATGATGATCTTGCCTGAACACAATATATCAGAGTTCTGATTGGTGGTTTTCTTGCAGGAATTGGAAGATCTTTTACAGGTTCAGCCCCATACCAGAACATGAACAGTGATATGGAGTCCCAGATCCACATACTTGAGCAAGAAGCATATGGTGCAGTTCTGAGAGCTTTCAAAGCACAGTCTGATGCCCTTACATGGGTATGCAATCCTCTTTTTTGATTATTTTACGACCTCAAGCTCTATATTAACTTCTGAGCTAGTAAGCTGCTTGTTAATGCATGCTCATAGGAGAAGGAAGGTCTGATAACTGAACTGCGGAGAGAACTGAGAGTATCAGATGATGAACACAGGGAACTACTGACCCAAGTAAATGCTGATGGACTCATTCATAAAATCAGAGAGTGGAGGAAAGCAGGGGGCAGGCTTAGTACCACACAGATCATGCCACAGCCTGTTCACGATCAACTACAGAGTCCAACAATTTCAGCCTCTCGTAAAAAGCAAAAAACATCTCAGTCGGTACCATTTGGCACACAGTCTCAGACGTTACATCCTCAATCAATTGCTGCGACACCACAGCCATCTTTGGTTTCAAAATGGGGACCTACTTCAGCAACTGTTGGCAGAAGACCTCACCATGTATGTCCATATTTTTATTGCACTGTAAATTTCTTTGTGCAGTAAACGTGTTTGTTTGTCCTTCTTTTAGCCTAGCCTTTCTACTCTGGGAATGAATGAAAAGATTCTGTTAGTTTACTTATTGAATAATTCATTTCACTGCTGAAGCATGATTTCCAATTTTCTGATAGGGTCAGCCAGTGTTATCATCTCCTCCAGCAATACCGTATCAGCAAAGCAACCAAGGCCCTGGCGGCCGCTTCACAAATGAGCTTGCTGAGAGAACCTCTGATCCACTAATTGGTAGGAAAGTTATGACGCGATGGCCTGAAGATAGCAACTTCTATGAGGCAGTTATTACAGACTACAATCCAATAGAGGTGGATTTCAATTTTAGACTGATATTTTAGTGGTTTCTTTTATCTGCATCAGCTTAGTGAAACATCTTAAAGAGAAGGATTTTGATATTTGACCTGAATAATTACACAAGGAATGAACAGGATTTCAAAAAGAGGACATCGCTAAAGAGATGGTTAGCAAAGTATCTGGATCTGAAAGAAAGTAAAAGTAGGTCTGAGAAGTATATTGTTCTTTCCCTAGATGTGATTCTGTTGGCACCAGAGTTTTTTAGTTCATTATGTAAAGACCTAATCAGAGTTTGAACTAGTGGTTTTCTTTTCATAGGGCTAAAGGTAGAAAATTTTAATGAAATTGCATATCCAGCTCTTCCAAATAAAAGATCCGAGAGTTTACTGCTGCAATTTTTCTTGATATGTTCTAATGGGTGACTACTGCATGGCATCTTAGTATGGGATTTTGAAGAAGTTAGCAGGCATGTCTTTGAGGGTCTCAGAGTTCACATGCTTACATTTTTCTTGAATTATTGTGTTTGTAGTGGCCATGCAGTAGGTTAACATGCTACAGCTCATTTCGATTCAAGAGCTTGAATCAGTCAGTTCGATGACCAATATAATTTCTATCAAAACTTTATCCAATTAGATTGGTGATTTTGTGACCATTTTCCATGTTTTGCTTGAAGATTACCCTCCCTTAGCTTCTGATGTAAATTTTATCATATTTACCATATCACCGCTAAGGACTGTTTAAGTAAAACATTTTCAGAAGTGGCCTCCTGATGGTGTCTGTTTTGTACCGTAGAAATTTATTCTTCCTTTCATCAAGTTTACTTTCTATGTGATGCAGCCACTGCACTTCTCTCTTTTTTTTTCCTCTCCTTTTTCTTCTGGCTTTTTCCACTTTCTTTTTTTTTTCTCCTTTCCTTTTTTGGGGGGAGGGGTTTTGGGGAGGGTTAGAGGTTATCAATAAACACAAAAGGTAATTTGAGGGGTTTCTGCTGTATATCTGTTTTTATTTGGGGTCAAAGTTGGTAGATGAGTGGCTTCCAGTCCACCCTCTTGGAAACTCATTTTTGCTCCCACTTTTTCCTGGCATTGTCGTATGATGCTGATATGTAATTTTAAACAAAATAAACCTTAAAATGATTTGTGTTACACCTCCATTACTTCCTAATCTGTTCGTGTGAATTCTGTTTATTGAGCTTTTACTGTTTGACTACAATCAAAAGTAAACGTTGGAATTCCTCTCTCTATCTCACTGTGAGAGTGATGCTAAATTGCTTCCTTATCCATTTAGTGATAGGATGAGCATTGAAAAGATGTCTCTTTTTAGAAGTTTTAACATTTGACTACAATCAAATTGGAATTCATCTCTCTCTCTCTCTCTCTCTTTCTCTCTCTCTCTCTGTAAGAGAGAAATGCAAAATTTTGCTAACTGGTTCATTGTTTCTTTAGCTGTTTATGTCTGTCTTTAATCTTCTAGTCCTCTACAGTGGGCATGAGGTTATTAATTTGGATACCAAAATTCTGCAGTTACCTTACCAGTCTGTTTTGTTTTTCTTTCAGGGCCGGCATGCTCTGGTTTATGACATAGGTACACCTAATGAGAGTTTGGAATGGGTTGATTTCAAAGAGGTACTTGCTCTATTGTTAACTCTTAATCTTATTTCCTTTATTTGGAAAATGTAAAACTTGTATTTATTGTCAGACTTCAGACAAGATTGAAAACTGAAAATTTCATCAACAACGTGGAAATTATGTGAATTTGTATGCACTTGATCTTTTATCAAGAAAGCGAGTTGTACTTTCCAGCAATTCCTTTGGTCAAGAATTCTAGTTCTAGCTTATGAAGTTTAATTAGTTTAGAAAGTAGTCCTTATCCTATATGACTCTCCATATGTCCCACATCCCCAAATTAGTTATTTTTGTAGAGATTACCAACTGCTTTTGTCTTCCAATAATTTGTTCTATTTTCATAAAGTAGGTGTGTTTAAATTAACTTTATTGTTTCCCTGCTTCACACACACACTAGATGTGCACAATCACTTGCATGTATACTTGCATGATCTTCACCTTGTACTTAAGAAGTAATTTGCTTGGGAAGATTGGGTCAGATATAGTTTTTCTTTCTCTCGTTTTCTCCATTTTTCCCCTGGTTCTGTCATGGAGTCCATGGCTTCATTTTGATATTGAATTGTGGTTGCAAATTTCACTTATTTGTTCTTCTATGTTGTCTTCAATTACTCTTGTTTAAAGTTGATTGATCTCTAGTTTAATCAACTGAATTTTATTTTCACGGTTAATTTGTTATAATTTTTGCCTGGCCACTCAGCTTTCAAATGCTGAATTAAAGATAGTTTGGTCCAAGTGACATTTTTCTTGTTTCATTGCTGCTGACATGCATATTGTTGTAATAATTATACTTCTCATTGTGTTGTTGAATGTTCATTTTGTTCTTTCAGCGAGCTAAGATAGCAAAGAATTTTCTTGATGACATTCAAACACTACACTTTGCAGATATCTCCTGAAGATATCCGATGGATAGGTGATGATCCAGGAATATCTCGACTAAATGTTGGTAGTGGACAAGGCTTTGGAGGCAACACTCCAAATGCTGGACGAGGGAGAGGACTTTCAAGGGATCAACTTGAAAATGACCATAGGCCATCACAGAATGGGGTTGTGAAGAAAATTGCTGATGATATTGAAATTCTTCATACAGACACACTAATTCAGAAGGTACTATATAATTAAATTCAAGCTGATGCTACCCTTTTGGTGCAGATTTTTTGTGTCATAGGTAGAATTCACATTTTTTTTTCCTGCCTCTGGCTTTCTGTCAGGTGGAGAAGGTAGTTGCTGCTAGTCATCCTGATCTTCTTGAGCTTGAAAAGGCTAAGAAAATGCTCAAGGTAAAAATCCAAAGAATTCCTGAAATGTAATATCAGCTGTCTTACATGCTTGATATTGGAAAATGATTCTCATTGATTCAGGAGCATGAACAAGCGTTGCTTGATGTCATTGCGAAGCTTGCAGATGCATGTGACGATGCAAGCGGTAATGAAAACGTGCTTCTTATGTGAAATATTGTTCTACATTTCCCAGACTAACGCCATGTTTAACTGGTAAAAAAAAAAAAAAATCCTTGGTAACTTGGCTGTGTAGAACTTGTATGATAGTGCTGAATAAAGTGTGTAAGATGGTTAGATTTCTCCTATTCATTTGTTTCAATATTTTCTTGGCATCTTTTAGTTTTTCAGTGATTTTTCTTTTTCATTTAATTTTTGCATCCTCTAGGAGATTCTTTGGGTTGAAAACAAAATACCAATACAGCTTCTCTCTCATTGAAATTGTGAACAAGAGAAAATATATTTTTGGCATGAAGGAAATTATATCCACATGGGGAAAAAAGATTTCATCTGGCAAAATGTAAACATAGGCTGTAGATGTTAAAAGACTACTGAATCGAACGATTGTCATGAACAGGTTGAAACAAGCTTTTTTAGAGTGAGATCAATATGTATAATTAGCTCAAACTTTTTGTTAAACGACTGTACATGGAAAATCATATTAAAGAAAGAGCAGTTGTAATATGAAACTGTCACTCAAATATCGTACAGCTTGATTTCATATTTTGGCAAAATTATGTGGTTGTGTTAATCTTTGTGTAGTAGATGGGGAGCATCATGGACTATCAGTGGGCATGGAGCGTGGACAAGGACATTTACATGGTAGAAATAACAGTGGCCCCAACATGGCATCTGAGATGAGAAGCAGAAGTAGCAGCAGTTATGACATTACTAGGGGCCAGATGCCGTTTGATCACCAACAAGATGATGATGTTGTTGTCATTTAACTTCTTGTGTTTAGTTTGCTGCATCTGAAATATTTAACTTTTCTAGAAGTCGAGATTGTAGCATTGTAGGCCGTGATGAAAGACCTGACCTGATGATCTTGGCATAGGTGCTTGTTGGCTCATGCAATGTGGACGATGTAAAGAGATCCCTTTGCTAAATTTCATCCCCGTTACTTTTTCCTTTTTAACCTTTTTATATGTTGCGAGTAATAAGGTTTTCCTTGCATTGCGATATATTCTTGCTCACTGCAGCACCTATAAAACTAACTAGCTAATTTTGCTGCGTGGGTGGCTAGAACATGATAATCTGAGGCAGTTTAAGTGATGGAACAGAGAGCATCTTTCCGGTTGCAGTGAGATTGCACGTATAAATCATTTCTACATCTTCAACTTTACAACAATCACTACAGAAATCGTCAATCTGATTATAGCAAGATTGTACGCGTAAATTGTTTCCACATCTTGAACTGAATAATAATCACACCATCTCTCTCCTGTCTTCAGTTTAGCAGCCATCTGCTGTACAAAATGAGGCTATTACATACTCTCAGAGTGACACAATAAATTCAGCTATCAGATTCACCATCTGAGCATCAAAATCAGGACCCTCCATTTGAAAGTGACTAGCACCTTTAATTAGATGGGTTTCGGTTTGTCCTGCAGCAGTTCTCAACTTATTCTCCAGTTGTTTTACACTGGTGAAACCGTCTTTCGTACCCATTACAAAAAGTTTTGGTTTTGAGGATTGTAGTATAAATTTGTGGTGTCTTCCAAACAGGATTGAAGCAGTTAAACCAAAAGGGTATCCCAAGCTCACAAAGCCAATGACTTCCTTTATTTGATCTACTGCAGAGCCAGCAATTGCTGCACCTGTGTCCAGGAATGAAAAGACGAAAACATGGCAAGTGAACCAGACATCTATAGAGAATATTAACCATGAACTGGGAAATTTATAACAAGCTCCCTAAGGTTATTCTTGAATAGAGTGACTGGAAATATAAGAATGGAGAGGCTGTTCTCTTTAAGTGGAAATATAAGTGGAAGGCTGAAATTGAATGCATGCTCATCCTTCCTTTTGCCATGCCAAAAGTGAGAAAAAATGGGGAGGAATTGTAAATGCAAAATGGGGAGGAGTTGCGAATGCAACTTCTTGTCCTTCCAAGTCTAACATGGTAAAAGGACATCCTTTGTTCCAGCAATGCTTAAAACTCTTTCCTTCCTTTTTTCTTTTCTTCCAGCAATTAATAAAAAGAGAATAATAATTTCTCATCCTTTCATTTGTATTTTCTCCTCTTTCTCCCTTCCTGATTCAAAAATTTCCAGCTTTTAGTTTATCTCACAAAGTCCCTTGGGTATCATAAGAACAAGAAACTTAGTGAGTCATTTAAAAGTTGAAAAGCAAGAATTCAGTGTCAGAAGAAAAAAATTGACAAGAATAGAAAAGAAAACCAACCAAAACATCGTATCAAATGAAAATTTGCACATGACGAACATTCTTAGCATAGTATGCACCAAATCTAAAAGTCAACATTGGAAACTCCATGCATTTCTCACACTAATTTTATTTATAATCTGCAGAAGCAATAACATGCAGGAGTAAGTCTTTTAACATTCCCATCTATTTGTTCGGTTCGATAATCTACCACCTACATGGATCCTGGAAAACCACCCATGCTGAACAAATTATGCATGTTGGAAATGACTGAAAATGCTGAAGAGGTTTCTGCTAAAAACATTTAAAAAAGTACAACTGGAGCTAATGCTCACATTTTCTCAACAAGGACTAACGGAAGACAAACCAATAAAATGCAACAAAAACTTGTCAAGAAAAAGTCAGTATCCTACAGAGTTCAATGACATCCAGTACTGTGATGGTCAGCACAAATTTTATGTGTTTTCTTTAGCACAAATTTCAAGTAAGGTGAGCATGTATAATTTGAAGATCACAACTCTAAAACTCCTCCTCGCTAAGAATTTCTCCTGTCCTTCAAAGCAGCCTTGAAAACTTTTCAAGTGTTTTAGTTTCTCCTTGCTCTACATATTGGAATGAAAACAAGCAATTTGTTACAGCTTGAAGCACAAGTTACTCTGCTTCATCATGGAACATTAATGTCTAGAGAAGAAGTAATAGAAACGATATATATGAAGGGTACCATCTCATGTTCAGTTAGCATAATTAATCAAAAGTTGCAAATAAAGCATGTGTCTAGTTGCAGCTTAGAAGGAAACAATAACAATTGCAATAACAACAATAAAAACATGGTCCTTGGATGTTAGGAAGGTGAAGCCTCTCACTTACAAATGCATTAGCAAGATACCTAAAATTTCATTTCATAGGACATTTGTCAAACTTTGTTACTTGTGGCTGTCTCCCTTTAACCTTAGAATATGATGATGGGCAATAATTTTATAATATGACTCTGTATTTGCATATATATATATATATATATATATACAGGTGATAAATATTTGCACGGGTCCAGCATTTGGTTCAAATTTAAGATGATTATAAACATCCTCGGGTTAAGCCAATGAAGCTCTTTTTCCCCAAAAGGTCATTCTCCAGCAACCCATGAGCAACCTTCTGAAAAAGACCATTCCACCAGTGCACCTGCCCTTAAATTAGTCATTCAGGCAATACTTAATAATAATGACAAGAAGTCCTGCCTTTCCCCAGTCTGTTAAGCACTATAAAGTTATGACTGTAAGTTGCAGAATTACCACCCTAGACAGAGTGTTCATCAACAATTGTGTTTTGGAAGGTGTGACAATTACGCGTTGAAACTAGAACGGCTGTACTTGTTGACCAAACGCATGGTATACTCAATAAATCACGGAAAAATTTACTTTGATCAGTTCCACCTTATACAGCAAAGAACAGTCCCTAAGAATAATTTTGCACAATGCAAATAATGCAGCAATTTTTGGGACTTCATTATCAGGCTTATCGAGTTAAGGCAACCATATTAGCACAACTAGGATAGTTCCAACTGCAAACAGAACCTTCTCTATCCTAAATGCCCCATAATAATCTCAACTGAAAGGCATCACAACCATGTATGTACATCTTCATTTGCTCGCAAACGTGTGAATTGCATTCGCAATGATTGATTTCAGCAGTAATCTTTTTTGATCCACAAAGTTGAGGTAGTAATCTTTATACAGAAAAACTTTAAAAAAAAAAACAATTAACCCTATTAAAGACTTCTTAACAAAGATATTAATAGTGGAACAATGAGTTTGAGTGTAACTTTGAGCACAGAATTAATAATTCCCATACATTTTACTATCTAATAGTATACCTGAATACCACTCGGCCCCCTCCCCCCCCCCCCCCCCCCCCAAAACCCCAAAAAAAAAAAAAAAAAGTGTGTGTAAAGAGGAGAGAAACCCTGCCTAAACACCTCAAAAGTACTGAGATAAAAGGAGCAAAAGCAGTAGACCTACCAGCTGAAGAACCAACGAGGAGAATACGGTTAGCATTGAGATTCCGGGTGGCCCATTGGCAGACGGAAACGACGTCGTTAACTTCGGAGAATCCGGTGATAGATGGACGGCCGGTGGATCTGCCGGCGCCCCTCATGTCGAAGGTGACAGCTGTGAAGCCACGATTGGCCAGCCCACGGGCCATTCCCTTCATGAGGCCTTGGCAACCTCCCAAAATGGAGTAGGGGTGTACGAGTACAAATACCAAATCGCCCTCTCCGTCTCCCGCATTTGGCTTGAAGATCCGGGCGTCGAGCTTGACGCCGTCGCTGGCCTCAATTGTGCAAAACTCTGTGCTGCTGGTACCACCACTCATTTTTCAGAAGATTTTTATTCTTTGTTTTTGCAGGGATTAATTGATAAATTGTGACACTATTCTGTTTGGGGGAAACGGTAGTAGAAATCGAATTTGCATTACATTGATTTAAAGAAGGATTGATGCCTTTGTTGGTTGTAGGCGCTTGAGTAATTGAGTTTAGATTTAGTTGTTGGTTGTGGGGTATGTTAGGGATTAGATTTCCAGAAAGAAAAAAAAATGTTAGGAATCAGGCAAGACTTTACAAACTTTTTTTTTTTTTTTCTCTTTTGGTGAAATATATTATTGTTGAAAGATAGGTTTCCGTCACTACTTTATTTGAGAATTTTAGAAAATAATCTAGTGATTTTGATAGCACTAGTTTTATCTTATAATTTTATGTGTCAAGTTGGAATTTGAAGGATGTTGAGTTCATTTTTTAAATTTTCTTCTAGTGGAAAAAATATTGAAAAGCAGAATAAAGCATAAACTCATTATTATTGCTCGCATTTGCCAATTGCGAATAAATTCTTTGGGAAATTCTATCCATTAGTCGATGTGGAAATGTGGGTACTTTCTGAGAGTAAGAGGAAAAAAATATGCTACCTGTAGCACTTCAAATCAAATGGGCTAAGTAACCACCAGACTAACATTAACCAACAAAATACTACTATATATATAAAGGAAGGACCATTTACTTTCTTGGCTTTTTTCTTTGTTGTTTTGAAGCTGCTGATTCACTCTCTCTATCACCTCTACCCCGTTTTCCAGATGGAGTAGGAGGTGCAGCACCTTTATTTAGTGGTCTTCCAAGCGATTTCGTTGCTGGGATAGTCTTTTCCTTTGCCTGCTTTACATCTGAACTCCTCGTGGAGACCTGTGCTTTCTTTCCACTCCACTTGACGTTTTCATTCTTCTTATGCTCGGATCCTCCCTTTCCATGCTCATTCTTCTTAAGATTGGATCCCCCACTCCCCTTACTATTTTCATCTTTCTTGAGCTCAGATCCTCCTCTGCCGTTATTGGAGGCACTGAGTGGGGAACCCTTCAATGCATCTAATAATGTACTATTGTTGGAGGAAGAGCTTTGCTTCATTCGATTCAAGAAGTTAGCTGCACTCCGTTTCTTCAAGTCTGCACTTGATTGGTTGTTCTTATTTTCACATCTAGGGTCCGGTTGCTGAGAAGATGACCCTCCCTTCCCTTTGTTCTTCTCTAAATTTGTGCCTGACATTTGTTTGGAATTAGTGCCAGCACCGTTTTTGGCATTTTTCTTCAAGCTCGTGGAAGCTGAAGCAAATCTATCTGCTGATCTCTTCTTTGTGACTCTTGGTTCTTCGGCCCTAGCAGGCTGTTGACGGCGGGATGGGTTCTTGGAATCCAGGCCAGCGCTATCCTCAGTTGGCATTTTGTTTTGGTCTCTCTTCTTATCAGATGCTGATGATGATGCAGATGCTTTTGCAGCAATTGAGCTACGTTTACGGCAAACAATCAATTGACCTCCAAGCTTAGGTTTTCGGAGCAAAGATTCTGATGGTTCAGAGCTTCCCTTGTCAGGCAAGGATGCTTTTTGTAGTGAAGCTTGTTTTTCAGACGATGAATCTGACGACTTGGCATTTCTCCGAGCCATCTCGTTTGCAATAAGATGTCGAAGCTCCATTGCAGCAAGAAATTCTGGGGTATTCTTGCCGAAGAAGACCATGGCATTGTTGACAAGCAGCAGTAGATCGCGAAAGAACTTGAGATTGCTGTCCGAGTAAATACCTTCTTTGACCCTTCTTCGCACTGCTTCAAGGTCAACATGTTGCCGGATCAAGCTCTTGTAATTTGGAGCTTCCTGCGAAGCAGAAGTAATCAGCAAATACAATATTGTTGCTGCATTACCGTTAGTGGGATAGGATAACATTGGCCATTGTCCAACATCCATATCCCAATTCTGACAGACTATTTACTTGATTTCAATTTGGTAAGTTGTCTTTTTTATACCGAATCCGCCCGCTAACATAAGCCCGACTTAAATTTACCAGTTCAAAAGGGAAACCGACACACAATTTCACCGGCCCAAAATAGGTCAGACAAACGACAATAATATTAGTTTTAGAGACCCTTTTTTTTTTTTTATACGGAAGCTATAATTATAAATCTAATCCCAAAAGAAACCTCAAAAGCCGGCAACTTTTGAGGTCCTCCCAGGGACTTATAAACCCAACCCCAAACCCCTCTAAGAACCGATGTGGGATGGCAACCCCACAAGGGCAAGCCAGTAGGCCCGCTGCTACTAAGAAGTGATGACCCCCCACGAAACCCAGTATAACTACCCTTGTCGGAATTTGCCTCTTGCGACTTATTCCTAAGAATGGCTTTTTCTTTTTTGACGGAAGTTAGAATTATAAATCTAATCCCAAAAGAAATCTCAAAAGCCGGCAACTTAACTTTTGAGGTCCTCCAAGGACTTATAAACCCAACCTCAAACCCCCCAAGAATCGATGTGGGATGGCAACCCCACAAGGGCAAGTTTCAGAGACCCAATCAATCAAATCTCCACTGAGTTTGACACGTCAGCTCACATAATTGTCTCCACCAAGAAAAAAAAAATCCTAATTTATACATCATCACTCATCGCCAATCACCTTTCCTATACGCTTTTTTATGTTTTTATTTTCCAAAAATAATCCAATTTACTAAAATTGAATAAATAAATTCACCTGGCTGTCGAGCCGGCGCAGGAATAGTGAGCCGAGCTTGTGACCTTTCACATGATCTAGAAAGTCGATTAACGGCTGAGATTCAACTGAAGCTTCTAATTTAACGGGTGGAGAACTATTGTCGTTTTGGAGATCCAGATTCTTAGTGCTCCCGGGAGGCACGTCGTCGTTTTCACCATCTCTCCTCGATTTAGTCGCTGAGCTTTGCACGTCTGAGTTACATTCCTTGGTCGTCGCTTCCTCATCTCCACACACTCCACCACCACCACCATCCTTTGACTCGGCCACCGATTCCACTAACTCAGGTGAGTGACTCACCGATTCCGGTTCTACCTTCACTTCGTTCGGAACCGATTCAGGTCCAGGCTTCCGGTATTCTCTCTCCACACTATCTGAACTTCCATAACCCGAATCCTCTTCCTTAACCAGCTTATCCTCCATTGTCCGAACCGGTTCTTCATTCCCCTCCCCGATTCGACCGGGTTCTTTCACTTTCACCTCGTCTCTCCCCGCTTCTATTTCCCCAACTCTTCCGTCCTTGGGAACGGATCCATTCACGGACTGCTCATCCTTGTTGTTGGCCATCGATGACGGTGACTTTTCCAGCTCATCCATAATAACTTTTACCTTATCTTCAGAGGCATCTCTCTCCGGCGGAGCCTCCGCCTCTTCACTTTTCCTCAGAACTGATGCCTTCTCCTCTCTAATCTCACTCTCTGTCGAACACCTCTCTCTTTCTTCCTTCATTTTCTTCACCTTCGATTGCAACGTCCTGCAACAATTTCCCACCGTAAACTAGACGACCACAAAATTTCTCCAGATGAAAAGGAAAAAAAAAAAAGAGGTCAAAAAATAGACGAAATGGTGGCAGAAGGGAAAGGAACGAATACACGATGGATAGATCGTAACGTTCGAGTTCGCGGCGGAGTTCAGCAACGCGGAGCTTTCGCAACTCTTCGAGCAAGGGAACCGATTCATCCGTGGAGATTATACTACCATCATGACCGGCAGCTTCGACGTCGTCGTCCTTGTAGGCGTTATCAGTATTACGAGGATCATGTTTGAAGAGGAATCGGCGGGTGAGGTCGAGGTATTTCATCTGGCAGTTACGCGGGGTTAACGATAACGAGAGAAAAGGAGAGGTAGACCGTTTCTGGATTTCGAGGGCGACGGATTCCCAGCTGTTGGTGCCGTAACGGTTGACGGCGCAGACTAGCAATAGATCTTCCCATGTTCCCCAGTGGGCGGCGTCGTCGGAGTCCAGTCGTTCAGCTGGGGCCTCCGATTCGTTGCCGTAGTCTCCGGTGGCTCCGTTGGGTCCGGCCATGATTCCGTTCGGATAAGAATCAAACGGCGACGTGTTTTATGTTATGTCCTGCTTCGCGATTCGTTCATTTTCATCGTGTTCTTTGACTACGTACTCATCGAGGAGCATGTTATTAATTTAGTGCTGTTGGGATGATGGGTCTGTACTCGCTAGAAGTGTAAAGAAGAAAGTACTTTACTTATTAAAAAAAGAGTACGGCGTTCTTGTTGAATTGCTAATACTAGGCCTGGTGCTGTATATACATCTCCGACGGCATTGAATTGGGCTCGGAATGGTTTGGTTTTGGTAGCTTTATTACACCATGGAATATGAATTGCATCCTTTTTGTTTTCCTTCTTTTTTTTATTTGGAAAAGTTTTGCAATTTGCATTGCATCGTCTATGCTGTTAGGCTAGTAGTTTGTGGTGATGATTTGACAAAGAATTTGAAATCCTTTCGAATTTCTTTATAATTGCTTGGATTATTTGGACGACATTTGGATTGGTAAATTACTAATTATTTTAGTGTTTCAAATGTATATAAATAATTGATGAATTACAATTCAAAATGCTTCTTAAGTAATCTAAACAATTAAATCGATTTGAATGGATTTTAAATCCGTTGTTAAATTCTTTGACCCGAACGAAAACTTTGGAGCTACACTTTAAATTATAACGCGTATTAATATTTTAATGCAAATTCTTTTAACACGTGAATTGACGCACTCACATTTATTAAGTCTATCATAATAAAATACTTGATCTAATCCTTGACAAACACCGGTAATTGTTACATGTAAATTTTCGGCAAATGTCTACGTTCCCCACCAAGCATGTCTTAACACCTCTTGTCGAACTCCATTTGGATTACATCTTCTGGATGACTTTTTTCATTTTGTTTTTTTTTTTATGAAAATGTACTATTGTGATATTTTATTTAGAAATTATATGTGTGATAAAAAAAAAAGTTAATTGGTATATGTATTAAGAATCTCTCCAAAAATTTAGGATTAATTACACTTTATCCCCTTGAACTTGGAGGTAAGTAACACCTTACCATCCTAAACTCATACTATGTACAGTTTACCCCCTAATGACATCAGATTTTAGAACTCCATAAAAAAAAATCGGTGAACTGACATTAATGCCCATACATATTATCTATATAGACTACCATGTCCATTGGGTGGAAATTTTAGCGCCTTAATAATAGAAACTCACGTGATGTTAAAAAAAAAGAAGAATATTGGACAAACTCTTTAATTTGCAAGACAAATTGTACTGAATTCCTAATCCCACCTGATTCAAGTATATTGGATTCATAATATTTGAATTGGATTCAATAATAAGATCAGGTGGGATATAGCCAAGGATATATTGGAATTCAATAATTTAGCTGCAGCGACCAAATTCCTCAGGATCGTAGCCAAGTATATTGGATTCATAAGCAGGATCTTAATTATTGAATTCCTAATCCCACCTGATCTCATAGCTGTAAATGCTAATCACCAGAACAAAGACAATTTCGCCGGCACTAAGGTTTGTATCTGAAAAACATTGGAGCGTATGACTTGCCCCTGTTGTATTTCCAGGCCAAGAGAGTTCAGAAAATTCCAAAGAAACTAGACCTGCACTTTCACAAGCACTTGGGCTGAATAAAAGAATTCCTCAAGAATTCATTTCTGTCTATAGCAAATTGGCAAAAGTATGCTAATGGTGAAATTCTGACAAGCCAACTGGGTATCAAAGTTAAATGGCATCATAATGGATAGCAAGATCCAACGTACTAGTATATGAATTATCAAAAAAAACGTACTAGTATATGAGTCCAAGCAGTAATGCTAGATTCAAACGTCAGTCACCTTCCTGTGTGAGTCAAACAAAATATTACTGGCATTCCGTCCTGTGACATATACCAGTAAACACAAAACAAACTATCCATTTTTAGTGAGTCAGTTACTACACTTTTGACAGCATTCCAGAGGCCCAGTTCCCAATCCAAAATCCAAGATCAGCAGCTCAAGCCCTTGGTGCGAAGGTCTTATAAATTGTCAGTCAGCCATTTTGACATTGATAAATTCCCTCACTGCGCATGAACTGTTTTCAAATCTTTGCCAATGTTGCACAGCAAGATACACTTTTTCCATAAAAGAGGCTAGGGAGAAGAAAGATGCCAGAGTTTGGGCAAATTAAACGAATAGCAAGTAGTTTAATTTCCCAAGGTTCTCAAAAGCTAAGCTTTAAAAGCCAGTAAAAATTCTGAAGCAAAACTTGATGCTTACTATGTCATGTTGTTGGCAAACCAAGTTTAGACCAAGGATGTTAACTGCTTCATCCCACTGGAGTGTAGCTAAGTATTCCATAGTAAACTGTTATTAAAGTATTACCTCTAACCAATCTCATAGCATGAATCCCGAAGAGCCTGGAGCAAAAGACTTTCCAAAGCATAACTCTCAGGAACATCAGATATTATCCTCTTTTACTAGCAGGCTAATCAAGTAATATTCATCCTGGAAGTCCAGAAATCAACCAGCCATCAAAAAGATCAGTTACTTTGGCATGTTCGTGCAAATAGGTTAAGGTAGAACTTGACCAAATCAACCTACAGTCAAAATGAGCTGGCATTGAACACCCTTACAACAGCTAAATCAACGTTCGAACTATATGACTTGAAGCAACTAGACTTAGCAAGCATTTCAGCCGAAAACAACAATTCACAAGAAATCATTTTTATCTCACGATAACAAGCAACCAAGAGTAATGCTAACTGGCACAATGAACTTTGGACAAACGAACCAGCACTTATTTGCATAAAGAAATCCTCATACATAGCTAAAATTGAACATATTAAGGGCACTTCAAGCATAAATAACTAAACAATATACACAAAATTTCCTGAACTAGCAAACATACTTCCCTTCGTTGACAAGAAGCCAGCAAAATATTACTAGGCACTAGCACTTCTTCCTTCCTACATTCTGCATTCTCTACATTAAGCTAAACAAGCTCCCAAAAAGACTATAGATACCTTTTCAACTCTTCAATGATTGCCAAAGGTAAATAAAATTTTTAAACAAGCTCAAACAACAGTAGCACCAACAAAAGTCTTCTTCATCAGTTCCTCGTTCACGTCTCCTTCCATGCTCTTCCCATTAAGTTCTGATTGCTTCCTGTCACCACCATTGCCCCGCCTATCAAATTTATTCCCATCCCTCCCCTCGACACCACGACCGCTGCCACCACGGCCCCCACTACCATCCGACAAGGATATGTTCATCTTCCCAGCCGCTATATCTGATCTCAGATCATGTAAAGCTTTCCTCAACAGCCCATTCTCAGCTTGAATAATCTCAAGCTGCTTCCTCACATCCAAACACACCCCAGCCACGTCATCACTCCCCGCCAAATTTAAACCCGACCCAGTTTTAGAATCTTTCGAATCCTTCTTGTCTACGTGTTCGATCGAGATTTTGTCCATCACAAGCATAGGGACATTTTTAAACGAAATCCCAGCCGTCCGCACATTCTTCCCTACTAAAACTGCATCATCAACCCCATCCGAAGCAGCAGCCGACGGAAACCTAAGCCCCCACCGGAAATTCAGTACAGCACGGCTTCTCAATGGAAAAGCAGTCGTGGCATTCACGGCCATCCCAGACATCATGCTATTCGCTATCCCAGTCGCCGCTGCAGCTGACTCCGCTGGCAAAACCCCGATTTTCTCCGCACCCGAAAAGAGCCCACTCTCCTCAAAATACCCGTGCTTCACCAACGGCGGCGCCTCCTCGCCATTGCCAACAGCGGCGTTCAGCTTTGGTTCCACTTTTTTCACCAAAGCCATGGATGAATGTGATTTCTTGATTGAAAAGTCCCCAAATTTAGGCTTGAAGTGGATAAAAAAGCTAGGATTTTGATTTTGATTTTGACCGCCAACAAAATTGAATTCGGCGCTCATGGTAAAAGGGCTCGAAACTGGAGACCCAAAATTCCCAATTCCGATTTTGCAAATCAAGCTAAAAGGGTTTTGAGAATCATTCGGGCGATAAGCGATTTTGAAGGCTGGGCCGGCATCAAAGAAAGTGGAGAGATTTAAAGAGAGCTCTTTGGATTCGCCAGCGACGATTCCTGATTGGAATGGCAAGCTGAGGACATTTAATGGGATTTTTGCTCTGACTAAGGGCTTTTGCTCGTCGCGGAATTTGATTGAGGCCTTCATCTTTCGTCACCGGCGACGTGGTATCTTCACAAATTCGTGCGTCGACTGTGTATAGAAGTAGGAGGGTTTATGGAGTTTATAGCGTGTCTCTGTGTGCGTTTTATCCTAGTGTAGCGGTGGCTGCGTGTGTACAGTAATAGTGAAGCAGAGATATCGCTGAATAGTGAGCTGGACGTTTCACTGGGGCAATCTCATATGGCAATATTTTGAATCTTAGGGGAGTTTTTGGAAGGATATTAATCATCCCATTATAAAAGTTCTCCAAAAGGTTTGAAATTCAAAAAAATTGCACTTGAAAGACAAATTTGGTAACGCTCCTCCTACGACTTGAAGGTTGTTGGCACTTTTGTCATTTTCCAAATTTGCGTTTTTGCTCTCTGTTCTCATGTAATTTGGGCTTCCGTTATTTGGCTTAGAGCTAGAACTCAATCGAGTAGCTTGATTAGCTGCTCGGCTTTGATTGAGTTCGAGTCGAGTTCAATCCACTCGATTGAATTTGCGAGTCAAGTTCGAGTAAATAGATATATTATGGTCTCATTTGACAAGTGAGTTCTTTTGATATTTGTCTAAAATTTTATTGTAACTTACTGTAAAAGTTATAAAAAAAATTTTTTAAATATTTTGAAATGTATAATTTAAAAATTTTGAAATTTTTTTTAGAATTACTATAATTAAAGTTATTAAAAAATTATAGCAGACAAACTTGATCAAAAACTTGCTTACCAAACAAGATTATTTTGAGAACTGTCGAATACTCGCTCTATCGAATACTCGCTCTTATATTTAACTAATATATTATAGATAAATAAATTACTATTTTAGATTGTTTATTTACAATAATTGGTTTTGTTATAAAATTAGTGAAGCAATGAGTCATTTTGCTAAAAAAATATAGAATTAGTGTAAAGGTTAAAGAAAACAAACGAGAGAAGAAATTTCTTCTTCTTCTTCTTCCCGTTTCAAGTTTCGAATAGAATTTGGCTGAAACGACTCAGAGCAAAAGTTATCCAACGAGCTTAACTGATTGAGCTCCACTCAGATCTCGATATCCATGGCCACTACTGCTTGAGCATCACTGCGGCAACGGCAACTGTCATGGATTGAAGCAACAGATGGCAGAACTGAGGAGGTGGAGGATTGGAGGCTGCCGTCGATAGTCTCCCTATTGGGAGTAATGGCGCGACCCTTGCCACATTATGCCAAATGTTTTTCTCTTTTTGGTTAACCCTTTTATGAAACTTATAAAAAGAAAAAATACATGGCCTTTTCTTTTTGGGAGAGAAAGGAAGGAAAATAAAGAAGGTTGTGTCTTTTAAATATTTGTCTTCAAATATAAAAATGATTACTCCCTCCATCCCATCCCAATATAAGAGTCATGTTTTGAAAATTCAACTTTTTATGGAGACATGGTAATTATTATGTCTAAATGAGGTGGCATTGATGAATTTAAAAATGTATCATTTGAATTCAAAATGTTTTCTTGATAGATGTGTATTAGAATTTTAAAAAGTTGTTTTTTCAAATGGCAATATCGAAAAGCATGTGTTAAATTTGAAATGATAACTCTTATTTTAGAACATTAATAAAGTGAAAAATATGACAATAGCAATGGGACGGAGAAAGTATATTATTTTACATATTGAATTTCTGTGTTGAAAATTTCTTACTTTCTCTCAAATTCTATCCGTGCATGGGTCAAAAAAGATTTCGGATCCTCTATCTAATCATCATGTGTTCCAATTTCTACCTCACCCTATATGTTTTTGCCATATGTAAACTCACATGTAATAGTGTATTTGTTATACACTATAAATATGAATTCACACGATATATTTACGTGTGGTGGTGAGAATAATAAACGGTGGATTTGAGATTAATACATATCCGGGATAAAAGATTCATGGAGTAACGCTACTATCATTTTTTTCCTTTATAATTTTCTTTCCATCCAAACCTTCTAAATGACGAAAATTTTTAGTGTATCACCAAATTATGTATTCTTTTTCCCCCAATTCAAACTAAGTGTAAAATGAAGATTTTCTTTAGTTGCATAATATGGATTTTTTACCACATTACCATCTACACTAATTTTTTTTTTCATATTACCAGGCTAGCTAAAGTCGAAAAATCACTCAAACGAAGTCATGAATTGTCATTAGAAGTTGAAAATTAGCTCCATTTGCCATTTCCATCCCTTCATCTGTAAAATAAATTAATTTTATATATATTGATAATGTATACATTATCACAATTAAATATACGATACATACACATAATTTGAATTTTAGATTAATTATTATATATCTAACAGTAATAATGTATATACTATCAATGCATAGAAAGTTAATCATTTGTAGAATAGCTCATGATTCGACTATTTCTAGATAGTAAACTTCCAAAATTACCCATTCAATGTCCAAATTGAATATTAAAATTGTCTTAGTTAATAATATAGAAGTGCCTAAGTCACTATCTCGTAGGCCTCTATAAGTCAACCTAAGCCTAAACTTTCCTCATCATTTTCGACAAATATATATTTTCCAATGGTAAATGTTACCGGTGCTTCTTAGAAAGAAAAGACAATTTAAGGGCAAATGATGGTTTTGGAGTGCTTATAACCTTCCTAATTTTGTTAGTTCGAAAGAAGTTCAGTGATAACTTCTAGCAAAATTTTAGATTCCTTTTGGTTTAAGTTTTTTTTTTTTTAATCTCGGATGTGTTTTATGTATTTAAAAAAAAAAACAATTGGATGTTTTTAGGGTTGTTTTTAAAGCCATCATCGCCCTTCCCAACGTCTTGGCTAACGAGTAACGACCAATGTTGTTACCTTTCCGGCTTTCCTTTACTGTCACGTTTCAGTATTCGCCACCTTCTTGCCCCTTAGCTCCTCAGCTAGCCCTTGCAACCCTTTCTTTCCCCCACACTCTCCTTTCTGGCACCCTTTTTCACCTAGCCCCCATTATTTTTCCCCCTGTTCCTAGCCACCCTTTCCCCACCTCTCCCTTTCCTGCCACCCCTTACTCTTATCTACCTCTTGCAACGCCCTAGTTTTTTCTCCTCTCTAGCCTACCACTCTTTCCTTCCCTCCCGCATCCTCTTCTTCCACTACCCTCCCACTCCCTTTCCAGATTAGGGAAATGGAAGAAGGCCAACAAGTAAGGTAAGATACAAGAGCTGTAGGGGGTCAGAAAAAGGCCGGTGGTGGAGCTGGAGGAAGAGTAGATGGTAATAGGGGAGGATGGTTGTCCGTCTTTTAGGTGTTTTAGGTTTCTAGCGTGTTTTTGAGGATCTTTTTTGATATTACTATGAATTTTGTATCAAAAAAACATGTTTTTCTTCAGAAGTAGGCCAATCCAAACATACCTTTTGCATACACAAGGAACAAGGTTTTCTTTTTAGATGTAACTTTTCATTTTATGCAGTAAGTTGACATCCAATTGAGAATACAGTACGTAGGTGCTTCGCACTACAGTTGCAAAGAGAATAATGGATTCAAGAAAGGAATGAACAATTGTTATAAACAACAAAATTTGCAGTTTTGAGGACATCAATCCCAAGTACTGGGGACTAAGTAGCAGCTTCAGGAAAATCGTGCATGGACTCCATATAAGCACTCACCTTATAGCAAAAATGTATATCGACGACTTGCTTTGACATGTCTTGTGAGCATAACTTTTTGTGCTAAATGCGTAAAAGGGCTGGCAAGGGGGTACGATAAATAGAAGAGACTATTGCATGGAAGAAAAGATGGATGGATAAAGACGAGGTGGGCAGCACAATAGATGGAACAATAATTGTGGATGAGGCTAGGGTCATTTGTATAGAGTCTATAGACATGCATGAGAGATGTAGGAAGATGGATAGATGGAAAAGGGCGGGCAACAGAAATGAGAAATTTGTCTTTTTTACTGACTTCTTGCTAGGCATAAATAGTCTTAATAAATTTTTATACCATTAATAAATATTTAGGCCAGTTAGTTAGTCTATTTGATCATACAGCACACAAAATTTTTATTAAAGTAAATTTTAAAATTTAATAGGGTTAAAATGACAACATTTATTTATATGAGGCTATGCAGACCATTGCCTGACTTTGAAGGTCGAATCGAATTTGAATTTTTTTAAAAATGTTTGATTGCAAACATTCATACTTTGTGGTATATGAAAAACGTTCGTTCAAAAAAGGAAAAAAGTTCTTTTTTTTTTAAATTATTTTAGTAAAAATACGAGCTAAACCATTTGCCCTTTTAGTCTTTTGTTTGTAAAGAAATTGCTTTCTAGCAAATCCTTGGTCTCTCGAAAAGATCACATCTAAAGCTAAAGAGCTTTAATATAAATTATTTTTCTGAGCTCAACTACATTTACACTAATCTCTCCATGAACCTATGAGATTATCCTACTTTTACTTGTCCTTTATCTGAGAAACGTACTTCATCTTTGATCAAAATGTAACTACTATAGTAGGGGTGAAAAGCAATAAGTCCAACTTTTGGCCTGCAAAATTCTTATTGAGTTTAATTGAATTTAACCGGCTTGAAAATAGGGTTAAGTTGCACTTTTGTCCTTTGTTGTGTTTTGTAATAATTTTATCCTTTTACCTTACCACCAAGATTTTCCCATAATTTGCTCCTTTTGTCTCATAGTCAAAATTTTCCATCATTTTTTAAATTGAGAACATATTGTATAGTTGACTTCTATGCGTTTTAGTACATGACTGTTAATTTACCTCCTCTCAACTCATGACAATACTTACTTCCATATGCATGCAATGATTACTATATATCTATAACAAAATAATTAATTTTATTTAACTCATTGTTTTATGTTTGCTACATTTTCTTTACTTATTATTCCTTTTCAATATATATATATTTTTTTTAAAAAAAAAATGGAAAGTCTTGAATCCAAAATCTCAAACTTGCAACACCTTTACTCTTACCATCCAATCCAAACCTCATTTCCAGTTAATAATTTATTTGTACTTAACTAATCAAATTACTTAATAAAATATGCTTTACAATGAAATATATATCTTGTTCCAATCTTGATTTTAGGGTATATTGTTAATGTGGATAGTAAAAGTAATTAAACCCAACAAATCTAGAATAACAAATTACAACGTTTTAAAAAATTCATTTTATGTTTATGGACAGCGGACATTGATGGCCTGGGATGAAAAGAGGAAAAAAAGAAAAGTGAATCACCCTAGGCATTTTAAGTCATCACAACATCATTTTGTATGAAGGAATTATCAAAAAATTTTCATACTTAATCGAACGAGGGCAGATTTCTGAAGAAGAAAAAAAAGAGTTTAAGGGACGAAAAGGTGCAACTCGCTTATATCATGGGGGGTTTAATGCAAATAAGTCAAAATACTTTTATCCAAATATGGAATTAAAGTGGACAAGTTTATTCTTCTCAGTAGACACGCCTCCAAACAAACAAAACGTAAAAGGAGGGGAGCAATGCTAGTAAAGTACAGCATGCAGTTTCCCATATGCAGGTGATGAAACTTCAACCGTGCGATCCACCCCGGAACTTCAATCAGAACCCTCCACCAAACGACTTTATCCAAGATAATTTTGATGATCCTTCATCTCCACACCTCATCACCGTCATCAGCGCATACTAATTTTTTTTTTCACCCGTACAAAGTGCATACTATTTCGAATACAGGAGAATACTTCCAAAAAAAGATCCTCAAGAGGAAGAAAAAAAGAAAAAAATTGGGAAACAAAAGCCCCCACAAGCAACCCAAAGAGGCCTCTTTTTCCTAAACTATTTATTTTATTTTATTTTTTATGTCATTAAAAAAAATAGATTGTATAAAATCGGATCTGAGCAAAGACTCGTCGGAATCCATCGGCGCTTAAACCCGGACAGACTGTCTCTTCTTCTCTCGTTGAAAACCCTAAAACGCCCCGGAGACCGGCGACTCTTTCAAGGAAGAGCTTCTCACGAACTAGAAAAAACTTTCGTTTTTCTTCCTCTGTAGATCTCTTCCTATCTGTTTCACGTTTATTTGTATCAATTTATACTCGACATTGGGCGCCTCTCGCGCGCTTTTTCCACCCATCAGTGGCGGCGGCGTCGGCGTTCGTGGAGAGCTGAAAAGCTTATCTTTTTTCTCTATTTTTATTCATCGACGAATCCTTTAGATGGTAAGCGTCACTGTTTTTTCATTTTGTTTTGTTTTCCTTTGCTCTCATTATTCTGTTTATGCATGTAAATATTATGTGAATTTGTTAGTTTTTCTTAGTTTTAGTTTTTGTTTATTTGGGATGAAGTAGGAGACTTTGGCTGTGAGCTGCTAGTTTGCTAGTGTGACATGCACGTTAAATTCAAATTTTCTTTTCGGAGTTTGAAGCTTTGATTGAGAAGCTGAAGTTGTTTCCTTTTTTCTATTTTTTCTTTTTGGGTTTAATATGTGAAACCCTAGCTAGAGTTTTGACTTGTGGATACATGTCTCATTTTTGAGTCCTTAAGAGAGAAATAGGTGCACGACATATACTGCGTTAGAATTATTTCTGCTGATGAAGATGGACATTCGCACCCTTTTTAGCCCTTAACCTTTGGCCTATATCCGATTCCTGCGAGCGTGTGTGTTTCATTGTCTAATTCTTGAGCCAGAGCTCGGTCTCTTTATCTCATTTAGATGGAGAAGATGGTAATTTCAAAATTCGTCTGGGTGTATCAATGACATGCAACCGACACAGCTGGGTGCTTTCGACATTAAAATACAATACACTATGTGTTATTTACAAAAATTTAAAGTCAGCTATAATGTGAACTATATATGGGCCAACCAAGGTTCACATTGAATACCACTCAACCTTTTCTGTCCACTTTTTCTTCTCCCACTATTCTGGCACTTAGAGTGAGTACTTGCTATGAATTGTGGATTTCTTTCTTAAGCAACATGTGAAACCTGTAGGAGTAAGATGTAAAAAGGCAGCATATTGTGGAGAAAATGTTGTTTCCTTTCTGTTTTTGCCTTATCAAGTAATGTGACAATCTTGCAAACCTGAAGTGGGTCGATGGAATTGATTGGATTCTGTATGTTTTGCTGTACTCTTTCACAGATTTGTGCTTTGAAGATTAGATTTGCTATCTGAGAAAATGTGCTTGAATCATTCATGATCTGAATACTGGATGTAAGATATAAGATTGCAGTGACAAACTTGTTCTTCCAGTCATTTTGATTGCTGGAACCTGGCAAAGATGGAAACTTGAGATGTGACTTTGATAGTCTCTTGTCACTAGGTTTTGACATATATGTGTTGCCCTGTAAATCCACATGGAAAGTGATTTTTTTTTGGATAATATACATTTATCTAGTCACTTCAGCTAAGATCTCTCTCGGCTTTCTCCAATACAGTTGCTCCTGTAAATGATGCTGATTGAATTTAGGATGGCATATTGTGAGGGAAAATGATTACATGATGCAGTTAAACATTGTAAAGTGATTGTTTGTTTACTATAGCTTACAAGATGTTAAGGTGCAGGTATTGGGAACAAACTACTTTCAATATGTCTCTAGAGCAGGGCTCTTTTTCTTCTTAATAAGTAATAATCTCTTGCTCTATCTCAACAGAGATTTAGGGAGTGAAAATTTGATGTAAGGATGGTAACTAGGGGGCTATGATGCCTGTTGAAAGCAATGCTCTTTTATGTGAAACAATTTAGCCACTGACTATTGTACACAAGTCCAACTAATTTTTGCCCAGATCTTGTTTTGATTTGCTTTTTTGTTCTTTCTGTGAAGCCTGGTCTTTAGACTTTAGAACATGAATGACTAACTTTATCTAAATGGGCATTGTAAGGACATATGCTTGAAGTTAAATGGTTATTTATTTGATCCAGATAGGGGAACAGCGATATAGGTAGAATTGAATTAGTTTTTAAAAGTTGAAAACATAAATCATTTGGTAAAGGGACTACTAACAACCTCATTTTGAGGTTTGCATCCCTGAGGTAGAGATATATATATATTTTAGTTTTATGTTTACCCAGTTTAAAATTCTTGAATGGAAGTAATAATTCTTTGCACTATCAAAGAGAGTGACTGAGCAAATGGTAGTTTTCTTGAGTGATGTTTCATGGATTTTCTTCTTAGTAGTGAGTTAATATAGTTACATGACATGAGATGTAAAGATTTAGTTGATCTAAGGATGTTTTCCATGGTAATTTAAATTGTAAGTGGTTCTTGCCTTGAATCTTGCAAATAGAGTTAAGTAACTCCTGCGTTAATTGTCAAGCCAGGTTTGTTACCAAGCAGCACACTCTCTAACCAGGTTCACCCTCCTAACTCCCATGCCCCCTGCCCAAATGTGGTTTTTTTCCTTTTTTTTTTTAATTAAAAAAACTTCCAGTTTAATTGGGTTACCTTCTGTAGTATGAACATTGGATTTGGTACCATATTGATTCACCGTCCTTCAATCTTTACAAATAAACTGATATAAAACACTGTGCAACCAATGTTAACAGCTTATGCCCATGTAGTCGCTTGGAAATTTTTGTTAAGTAATTTCAGCACAATTCTTCCTTTTGTTAAATAACACCCATGCCCCTGCATTGAGAAATATTTCATATTACTTCAAATCTAGTTTATGTTCATAAGATGTACCTTGAGACTTCAATCCTTGAATACATTTCCCTACGAGTTAATGAACCCACCTATACCTTTCCTGGCGACATATCACGAGAAAAGTCCTGGTCACTCCTTGGCATTTTTGGACTTAATTTATTTTAATCAGCTCGGATTCCTAGTTGATGGGAAATTGAAACTTGAAATGTTGAAAAACGTTTATCTTTTCTCTTTGCCATGTTTTTTGAGTAGAAAGTAAAGATCAGCATGATTTGTCCTGACTTATATGATTTTTTTTTGACGCCATTGAAAAAATCTACCACCATGGCGATTCTGTTCTGTTATTTGGCTACTTATTTATGGATGTAAGCTGATTTCTTTTTGGTTATTCTGTATATTTGACTCTTAACCAGGAGGATCACTTTTGCACTTCATTGTCAGATAGGATCTTCAGAAGGCGAAATCAATCTTTTATATGAACCTGCAACTGTGTTGCTAAAATTAAAGCAATCAAGATATCTAAGCTGTCTTGGTGTAATCAACTTTTGGCAGTAGTTTGGGGAGGAACTTAGATATGCTAGTGGAACAAAACCACAGGAAGCTATCTTCTTACTTGTGACCATTATAACTAATTACATATAACTGCAAGTTGGAAGATCGAACTTATGATTAGATTATTTCATCTGAGGCTTTATCTTGGGTTTTTGATCATCTTACCTTTTTTTTTTGGAGACGTGTATTGATCGAAATGTTTATTTTTGATCATGTGGATGTCATGCAGTCAAACTCATCTGAATTTTCTTTTTTTTCTGTGTGCAGGATTTGAGTATGACATAGGGATCTAAGGATACTCATGGCCTCCAAAGGTCCCAGGTCTAAGCTTGACCATGAAACGCGAGCCAGGCGGCAGAAAGTAAGAGAAAAGAACTCTCTTGTTTGAGGCCCTTCACTGTTACATCTAATCTGTTGGCAGTGGATGTATATCTTATATCGAGCTTCTGATACTCCTTTATTACTCTTTCTTTATCAATGTACTACTTATCTCGAACCTACAAGCAAGCACACATTCTAAAGGAGTTCTACATTGTAATAGTCAATTTCATTGCGAAATTGATTGATGTGCTACTTGAACTGGTTGCTGTGGGCCCTGCACAACTGAAGTTTTGCAGCTTAAATGTAATCTAACTGCACAAAAACAAGGGCAACCTTTTCCCATCTTATTACATCTCTTTCAGCTTACAAACATATGACAAAATCTTGCTCTTTATTATGAGATTACATTGGTAAATAAATGACTGTAGACAAATGTAGTCAGTAACTCAAAATGCTCCTTTCTTGTATCGTAGCAACTCACAAGAGTTACAAATGAACTGGGACTCAAACTTGAGTTATTGAGAGATTAACTACTTAATGAATGTGAACTTGGCTTTGTTTCCTTTCTTCAGTGGATGCTGCCCAAATTCTATTGCAGATCACGGAGTTGAGTTTTACATAATGTAGAATATATCGTGTACTTAAATCCGAAACATTTTGTCACTTCAAATTTCAAATCCATCCAGAATTATACATGTTAGACTGTCATGGCCCATCAAATAGTTGGTTTGACAGTTAAGTTTTTTTTTCTTTTATACTTCTGTATTTCAAATTGTGTGTTCTGTTTGACAGTGATGTCTTTCTGTAATTGCACCATTCTGACGTATTTGTATGGTGCTTTTAGCATTTGTTTTGATTCATTTGAGCTGACTTAAACAAAACTGTTATGAAGGAATTAGTATCTTTTGTGGAGTCAAAATTGAGTAGCTTGAAGTCATGCTTCAGTATAATTGATGGTCTACTTAATTTGCCGTATTCCATTAAAAATAGGGGGAGAGAGAGAGAGAGAGATTCTGGTTCTTTGAGGTGGTATAGAATCTTGTGGTTTAAGATTCAGCACACAAAGTTTGTTGAATATTTTTTCTATGGAAGTCTGATGCGCGCAGCAATTCATTGATGTATTTCATATTGATAGGCGCTTGAAGCTCCAAAAGAACCTCGGCGTCCTAAAGCACATTGGGATCATGTTTTGGAGGAGATGGTTTGGTTGTCAAAGGTAGCATCTCTTTTTGTTTTTTGGAGTGAATTCTTCATTCAGCAAAATTTTTGTAAGTGATAAATTATACTTTGACTTTTCCCTTACACTACCAAACGTATCATTCAGGACTTTGAGTCAGAGAGAAAGTGGAAATTGGCACAGGCAAAGAAGGTTGCAATCAGAGCCAGCAAGGGTATGTTGGAGCAGGCTACAAGAGGAGAGAAGAGAGTGAAGGTTCTGTGTTTCTACATTAAACTGTATTTATACTAATAAATGTAGCAAAATCAAATTCTCTTTATCTTTTGTGGTTCACACTGATTTGATAGTCATATAATTATGTCCATGAATGTTACCAGGAAGAAGAGCATAGGTTGAAAAAAGTTGCACTCAACATTTCTAAAGACGTGAAGAAAT
Source organism: Coffea arabica (assembly GCF_036785885.1). Classification (NCBI taxonomy): domain Eukaryota; kingdom Viridiplantae; phylum Streptophyta; class Magnoliopsida; order Gentianales; family Rubiaceae; genus Coffea; species Coffea arabica. Next base: position 15,232,668 of record NC_092320.1, on the reverse strand, counting down.
TTTGGTTGAAAATAGAGAAGCTGGTAAAATGAATATTTGGTCAATTTCTTCCACTAAGCGTCTCAGAGTTATTGGAAATTGCTTGAAAAATTCTTTTAACTTTATGTTTTTAGGTTCTTTACAAGCATCAGCTGGAGCTTGATGAGAAGAAGAAAAAGGCACTTGATAAACAACTTGAGTTCCTCCTTGGGCAAACCGAAAGGTACGTTGGGGCCTGCTTTCTGGTAACCCTATAGATCAGGAACAATAACATGCCCTTTTCATATTTTTCTGGTTGTGCCTGTCACTGCAAGATAAAATGATGTATCAATGCTTGAATTTTCAGGTACTCAACAATGCTGGCAGAGAACCTTGTTAGCTCTCCAGGTCATTGCAAATTGGACTCGAGTTCACCGCAAGAACGAATGAGGATCGAGTACAAAGAAGGTGACTATGACAGGGGAAGTGCTGAACCGAATATTGGTAAGAAGATTTCTTATTATGTTCTCTGTTGGGTTACATCTTATGATGACCTTGTGCAGTACCTTACTTGAGTAATATTGATAGAATCTCAATCAAATGGACCGGATATAGATGGGGATTATGATATGGACTCTGAGGATGAATCGGTAAGGTTTTTTATTTTATTTTATTTTTTCTGTTTCTTTGTGATGTTGTCTTTACTTTCTATTTGGGAATCTTCACTGTGATATGGACGGATTCTAGGAAATAGTTAACTGTGTGTTGAACAAACCATGACTTCTTGCAGCCTCTTTCTGTTCTTTAAGCATTTTGTTAAATTGGTGTTCAGACTTATTGCCGTTTACGTTTCCTTATATTTGTTTTTGTCATCCATGTACCATTCATACCCGAGTACTAGGCATTTCCTTTTGATACAGCTACTTGTGCTTAATCTTTCAAGAATTTGAGCATAGGTATCCAGAAAGTGTTATTATGTGGTGGAAGAAGGGGTTCTTTTTTTGGGTTTTTTTTTTTGGGGGGGGGGGGTTGGTTAACTACTTATAGGTGGTTGCATCATCAGATGCGTTTGTTTCCTCTATTTGTAATGCACTACAATTTTTGTAAAGTTTTAATCTTTCTTTGGCAGCATTTTGCTCTGAACCAGGGGAAACCAAAATATTGACTGAGCACTTTATATAGGTGCATACTCATATGCAACTTTGTTATAATGTGTGGGTTGTCTGCAATTCTGCCATACTATTGACAATTGAGACATGTTTATGTGCGATGCCGGTGCTATACTTATTTTTGGTTAATAAAATTGAGACTTTTGAAGCTAGTAAAAGTTATGATTGATGTTTGTTGATTTTGATGCTGCATTCTGGTATTTATTCAGCGCATCTGTGCACTTATGAAACTGTTTCCATGTGTGGTGATACTGCTTTAGGAAGATGATGAGCATACTATTGAGCAGGATGAGGCTCTCATAACCAAAGAAGAACGGGAAGAAGAATTAGCAGCTTTACAAGATGAAATAGATCTTCCTCTGGAGGAGCTTCTTAAACGCTATGAGGAGAGAGGTATTCCTAATTTACTAGATCTTTTGTCAAGATATCTTTGCTTTCTTGCATTTTCTGTAACTTCACCTGCCCTTATTCCAGAAGCGCAACTAGCCAGACGGTTAAGTTTAATGCTGGAATTTAAGCTTCAATTCGAGGGGAATTTATGTGGCATATCATGTATTAATCCTTATCATGAATCTTTGGAGCCATCTAAGATTATAGCCTTGCATGATTTATACTTCATCTTGTCATGATAACTTGAGAGTTATTTGTCCTTTGAATGCTTAGTAGCATAACCTAAGTAGGCCTGCCCTCTTGTGTGCTCTTGAGCGTTGTGAATCTGTTTGAGGTAATTGTTCATAGCAAGTTTTATTGGACCAATCTAGGATCTATTCACGGCTCTGGCCACGTCTATGATTACTTCTCTGTTGAAGTTGGTTCTAAACTGCTGATCATTGACGTTCTTGACAATGCCAAATTTTAAAGGACAAATGGTCTTACCTTTTGCAAACAACAATCCTTGTTTCTAATCTAGAATCTGAGTTTCTTACACGTACTACTGCTCTTGGCTCTTCCTGATAGAACCTATGCTTCTTAAGGCTTGTTCTTGGTTGATTATTTATCCTGATTATGGATTTGATTTGATTTCTTATTTTTTTATCTTTTACTTTTTGCATCTAGATTTTTTATTTTTTAATACCAAGAGAGCCAAAACTGACCATCTACCAAAGAGAAGCTTTTGTTGATTTTGATGGTTCACCATGATTGAATTTTGGAAATTCTAAAGGGGATGAGAATGAGCCCTTATTCAGAGGCCTTAACCTTGTCTGATGAGATGTGTTTTTATTTTGACAATAAGGCATTATAAGCACCTGAGAGCTTGCAAAGAAGTTATTGCAGCGGAGGGTAACTTTTGTGGTTTTGGAATGAGAAAAGTAGCTCCATGAAATTATTGCAGAAAACGATAACCAGATTGGTACCCTGACAGAGGGAAATCAGAATAAAACTAGAGCTATGTATCTCTCTGTGTAATATAGAGGGTGTGTGTTGTTTGGGCGGGGGAGGGGGGAGAGCACAAGAGACAATAGAATTCTCTGTCTTGCTATCTACCCTCCTATTCTTGTTCTCTATGGTTCAATACTGATTTTTGTTATCATGCCCTAGTTAGAAAACATTCAGTAGGACCCCCCCAAAAAAAAACCTAATTTATGCAATTTGCAATTTCTAATTAATACAAATTTTCAGTCAGCAGAAAAGCTAGTCCAGAACAAACTGCTGTTGCTACTGGAGCTAATGGGCCAGTTGAAAATGGTGAGTGTCTATAGTAATTGGCTTTCTGCTTTATTGGCTATAGTTACCTTCTCATTTTGGATTTTATTAAGACAATACAGGCAAAGAGAACAAAATTGGTACTGTGTCTGCAAATGGTAGAAGCAGCTCACCAGTATCTCCTGGTCGTCGTTGTGTAAGTTGTATGTGCTTGTGGTTATTGTAATGAATTGTTGAGCTATCTCTTCACTCAACTTAATGTTTTCGCTCTATATTACAGGTTGGGAGTAATGGCTTTTTACACAATTCCAACAATCACTTTTTGGATGTTCAAGTGCACAAAGTAAGAACTCCAAATAAATTTCAAGACTGGGAGAAACAGTGCATTTTGGATGATTATAGTGATGAACAGGTAAAGATTGGAAATGATAATCTCTCTGGATTGTACCTGCAGTAGTTTTCTACTGTTTTGATGTTTCAATTATTGTATCAGATATGGAACATCTAGGACCTGTACTATTTGCAAGTACATGGTCAATTTGAAGGCTGTGTTAAATTAGGATGCAGAAAGGTTGATGGGTGGATGTCTTTACATGGTAGTGTGGGGTGAGTTTCACCATCAAGTTGAAGGTTGAGCTTGGTGCTGTTCAATTTTAAAAGTGTAAATTGACTACACCTGGCGGATCTTGTCAAATGGCCATTCTTAGAGATTTAATCTGTATAGGGATTGCAGTTACTTTATGAAGAATGAATAGGTTTCAGACTTCTGTTATCTTTTTCTTGATAGGGTATAGACAAAAGCTGAGTGTATACAAGGTTTCTAAGTATTTGATCTTTTTCACCTTGGTCACTGATATTGGAAGAAAGGTTATCAAACTGTTGTGAAATTTGGTTAGTGTTTCATTTTTTTTAGAGCTGCTCTACATTATAACCATTTCTGGTGCTCTTGGTTCGTTAATGGTCACCGTTATATTACTTTTTCTTTCTGAAACACGATATTAAACTCCATTATTGGCCAAAAGGTGTTTTCCTGTACAGAAGCTTTATTGTAGTTTAAGTATAGCTCTTTTTTTTCTGTCATGTGTCCTCTCTGCTTTGCTTCATATGTTTGATGGTGATCGAAGTGTGTGGCTGAAATTATTTAAAGATCACCTTACTTTTGTAGCTCGCCGATTATAGAGCTAAATCTGTTTTATCCTCTTTCATGTGCAGGATGATGAAGATTTTGACATTGGTACAGGAGAGGAAAAAGACGATTTTATGGTAAACCTTTCATTATCAAAAAGATTTTTTTTTTTAAAATTGGATGTGTAGTAGTGTGTATTTGTGTGTTCTTTGAGACTCCATCCACTTAGCTTTAAGGTAGCAAATACACTACTAAGAAAATTATTGGTGATTCTTGAGGAGGTTTTGCAGGTAGTGAGATGTAATTGGTTTTTCAGAGGAATGATTTTTAGAACATAAAGCAACCTGCAGTGAGCAAGAGCTCTTGAGTTGGAAAGGAAGTAGATAGTAGAACATATCATTCTTTATGGAAAATTTTATGGTTTCTCATAGAATCACATCAGCTTCCTAACTGTATGAAGGAAGTTACCAAAAGGTATGGCCATGGGAGCTGTGTTATGCATTTAGAGGTTGCGTGGGTTGGTGAATATTGAAGATTGGATGTGATGTGCATGTGGATGTAGTACAAAAGGTGGGTTGGAGAGAGATGATACTTTTAAGGATGATGTGCAAGGTCTTCCATGTAGGAGGTAGATGAAGACATAGATGATAGAACTGCCAGTTTAGGGAACCAACAAGTTCTGTTTGTTGGATGTGCTCCTGGGTGTGATAATAGGATGTGCTCTAGGGCATGGTATGTCAAAGAGATGCAGGGAAGTATTGGTTAAAAATGAGTCCTTAAATTTCTGCTGCTACTTTAATAAGTTAGACTTGGTCTGATAGTTAATGAGCCTTATGGAGTATTGCCCTTCCATTTGCACTTCTTATGCGTCTTTGTTGAGGACAGTGCCCCATGACATCAATAATTGTTGTGTATTCATGTTCAATTAGTGGCACATTAAATACAGCGTGTTGAATCAGAATAGAGGTTCCTACTCCGTTGAAATGATGTGCATTTTTACTAGTTACTAGTGTCTTATTGATGTGCATTTTTTTGTGAAATTTTGGGTTATCTGGTAATTGTACTTTTTGCCTTTGTTAATTAGAGTATATCTTCTTGATCAGTCACCAATCTTGATTTTTGGGATTTTAAAATGATTGGATTTTTTGAGATTATGTTTCACATTGACTTCAGGATGATGAGACAACCCTGTTAGAAGAGGAAGAACTAGCCAAGGCGGAACCCAATGATGCCCCAAATGAGGCAAGAACAGCTCAATCACTGCTCCATTTTAGTTTTTTTTTTAAATACTTTTCCAATAATCTAATCCTTGTATACCGGTGTTCTGGTTTCCATTTATTAGTTGATATATCAAATGTTGAGTTTGGTTTGATTTAATGTATTAAATGGCTATTTTTCAGATTGCGCTATTGCAGAAAGAGAGTGAAATTCCTATAGAAGATCTGCTTGCAAGGTATAAAAAGGTATGGTGTGGATTTCTCGCTTCAGTTTTTCTGAAGTGACTCTTATATCTTTGAGATTATTCTGATGGCTTGAATTTTTCTTGTTAGGACTGGGACTCTGAGAAAGATGAGCATGATGACACTGGATCTGAATATGCTTCTGCTTCTGAGAATTTTATGGATTCACTTGAACCCAAGGATCGTGAGTTGAAGGAGCTTAAAGTATCTTTAAACAGAGAAGATAATTTTAGTGCATTTCAGCCTGCTGCTTGCTCTGAGGTAGAAGAACCAGAAACTGAATATGTAGCAAAAGCTGGAGGAGAGGGCGAAAGTGCAGACATAATTGCTGATGCAGCTGCTGCTGCTAGATCGGCACAACCCACGGGTAATACATTCTCAACAACGAAAGTGCGTACGAAATTCCCTTTTCTTCTCAAGTATCCTCTTCGTGAGTATCAACATATTGGCTTGGACTGGCTTGTTACCATGTATGAGAAGAAACTTAATGGGATTTTGGCAGATGAGATGGGCTTGGGAAAGACTATTATGACAATTGCTCTGCTAGCTCACCTAGCATGTGAGAAGGGGATATGGGGCCCTCATCTCATTGTTGTTCCAACTAGCGTCATGCTCAATTGGGAAACGGAGTTTCTTAAATGGTGTCCTGCTTTCAAAATATTGACGTATTTTGGAAGTGCTAAAGAGCGAAGAATAAAGAGGCAAGGGTGGTTAAAACCAAATTCTTTTCATGTTTGTATAACAACTTACAGACTTGTTATACAGGACGCTAAAGTTTTCAAGCGGAAGAAGTGGAAATACTTGATTTTAGATGAAGCTCATCTGATAAAAAATTGGAAGTCACAAAGATGGCAGACGCTTTTGAATTTCAACTCAAAACGGCGCATTCTTTTAACTGGTACCCCCTTGCAGAATGATCTTATGGAATTATGGTCTTTAATGCATTTCTTGATGCCCCACATTTTTCAATCTCATCAAGAATTTAAGGACTGGTTTAGTAATCCCATATCTGGGATGGTTGAGGGACAAGAAAAAGTTAATAAAGAGGTTGTCGATCGCTTGCACAATGTTCTTCGACCCTTTATATTACGTCGGTTGAAGAGGGATGTAGAGAAGCAGCTTCCAATGAAGTATGAACATGTCATCTATTGTAGACTGTCAAAGAGGCAGCGGAACTTGTATGAGGATTTCATTGCTAGCTCAGAGACCCAAGCCACCCTTGCTAGTTCAAATTTTTTTGGGATGATTAGTGTCATAATGCAACTTCGCAAAGTTTGCAACCATCCTGATTTATTTGAAGGCCGTCCAATTGTCAGTTCCTTTGATATGACTGGCATTGATCTGCAGTTAAGCTCATCTGTTTGTGCAATGCTTACACCTCGCCCATTTTCCACGGTGGACCTTGGTGATTTAGGGCTTTCATTTACACATCTGGATAACTGCATGTCATCTTGGGAGAGTGAAGATATTCAAGCTATTGCTACCCCCTCAAGCTTGATTGAGGGTCGTGTTAACCAAGTTTGTGGAGAAGTTGGGCATGCTTATAAGCATAAGAAGTTTCATGGGATGAACATTTTTGAGGAGATCCAGAAGGCACTTGCGAAGGAGAGACAGAGAGAAGCAAAGGAGCGGGCAGCATCTATTGCTTGGTGGAATTCTTTAAGGTGCAGGAGGAAACCTATTTACTCAACAGGTTTACAGGAACTTGTCACCATAAAAAATCCTGTCTATGCGATTCATGATCAGAAGTCTAATCCCTTGTCTTACTCATATTCATCGATGCTGGCTGACATTGTACTATCACCTGTTGAACGATTTCATAAAATGGTTGATCAGGTGGAGAGTTTCATGTTTGCTATCCCTGCTGCCCGTGCACCAACCCCAGTTTGCTGGTGCAGTAAAGGTGGAAGTTCTGTGTTTATTCAACCGACTTTCAAGGAAAGATGCTTGGAGGTTCTGTCTCCTCTTCTCACTCCTTTGCGGCCTGCAGTTGTCCGAAGGCAAGTCTATTTCCCTGATAGACGTCTTATACAGTTTGACTGTGGCAAGTTGCAGGAGCTTGCACTTTTGCTTAGGCGTCTAAAATTAGAAGGTCACAGGGCATTAATTTTTACCCAGATGACAAAGATGCTTGATGTTTTGGAGGCTTTCATTAACTTGTATGGTTACACATACATGCGTTTAGATGGCTCCACTCAGCCAGAAGAGAGGCAAACATTGATGCAGCGGTTCAACACTAATCCAAAAATTTTCCTCTTCATTTTATCAACCCGTAGTGGTGGTGTCGGCATTAACTTAGTTGGGGCAGATACAGTCATCTTTTATGATAGCGACTGGAATCCTGCAATGGATCAACAGGCTCAAGATCGTTGTCATAGAATAGGACAGACACGTGAAGTACACATATATCGGTTAATCAGCGAGAGCACCATTGAAGAAAATATATTAAAGAAGGCAAATCAGAAACGTGTTCTCGATGATTTGGTTATCCAGAGTGGGGGTTATAACACTGAATTTTTTAAAAAGCTGGATCCAATGGAACTGTTTACTGGCCATCAAAAAATTTCAGTAGAGAACGTGCAAAAGGAGGACAACTGCAATGAAAGTTCTGAGGTTCCTCTCTCTAATGCTGATGTTGAGGCAGCTCTGAAATATGCTGAAGATGAAGCAGACTACATGGCACTGAAGAAGGTTGAACAGGAAGAGGCTGTGGAGAATCAAGAATTTACTGAAGAAGCTATTGGGAGATTGGAAGAAGAAGAATTTGGCAATGAGGAGGACCTAAAGACTGATGAGCCTGCTGAGCATGATGGCCAGGTTACGGCATCAAATAAAGACAGTGTGGCAGCATTGAATGTTGAAGGACCAGTTGAAGGTGGATCCATCACCTTTGCTGGTAAGGAAGATGATTTTGATATGCTTGCTGATGTCAAAGAGATGGCTGCAGCTGCTGCTGCATCAGGACAAACAATTTTGTCCTTTGAGAATCAGCTACGTCCAATTGACCGCTATGCAATACGCTTTATGGAGTTGTGGGACCCAATCATAGATAAGACAGCAACACAATCACAAGTGCAGTTTGAGGAAAAGGAGTGGGAGCTGGATCGCATTGAAAAGTTGAAGGAAGACATGGAAGCTGATATTGACGATGATGAAGAACCTTTTGTATATGAAAGTAAGTAGCTCTTTCCTATAATTTAGTCATTGACAATGCTTGAAATCATGACACAATGCATATTATCCCTTAACAATGCATTGACACACTGTGCGTATTATGCCTTAATGTCGCACCTATATGTTCCATTTTATTGTTTTCATGTTTTATTGAGTTAAACAAATTTCTGACTCTTTTGATGCTTGAACAAGTCTTAGGTGTTTAGCTTGTAGATGAATCACATGAGTAATGCATGGTCTGAGGTCTTAGTAGTATTAATGCTCAAAATTCCTGCCAATATCAGGTTGGGATGCTGATTTTGCAACTGAGGTATATCGTCAGCAAGTTGAGGCTTTGACCCAGCATCAGGTTAGTGGCACCAATAATACTTTTGTTTTTTATAAACTCTCTAGAAAAGCGAAACGAAATAGAAAACTTCCTGAATGAAAAGCAATTGTAGATTTTCCAGCTTGTAAGGACACCCTAAACCATGCCTTTCCTGCAATTTTTACTTTATTCTACTGATGAGGTTGTTTTAAAAATACTTGGTAGTTGATGGAAGAACTGGAAGCTGAAGCTAAAGAGAAGGAACTTGCAGAATATGGGTATTCTGATTCCGTGAGGTAAGTATGCTGCTGAGAATTTTCCTATCTATCCCCAGCGCACTTTGTATCTAGGTGGTCACTGCAGTATTAGGAAATTATTGTGTGTTATATAGCTAGCTCTGTGTGGTATGCAGAAATCAGATATCAACTGTTCGTAAACCCAAGTCAAAGAAAAAGACAAAGAAAGCCAAGTTCAAATCTCTGAAGAAAGGAGCTTTAGCTTCTGAGTTCAAAGCCGTTAAGGAGGAGTCAGCGATGGAACTGATGTCTATTGATGGAGAATCTCTGTATGATGATGAAATGACTTCCTCTGGTGATGTGTCTCCGTGTCGAAGGCTGGAGAAGAAACGTAAACAAGCACCATGGGTTGATGAAGAGAGAAGCACAAAGAAGTCCAAGAAGTTTAAGAAGGCTCCTGAGATGTGCTCCTCTGTTTTAGACTCCAAAATGCTGGGAAAGCTGCAGAATGATACCAAATATTCTAGGCAATGTGAGAGTAGAGTAGTTGATGTTGAACTTAAGTCTGTGAGCAGGAGTAAGATCGGAAAGAAAGTTTCAATCATCCCTATGCCTGTGAAGCGGGTTATGACCATTAGACCAGAGAAACTTAAGAAGAAAGGGAATATGTGGCCCAAAGATTGTTTTCCTGTCCCTGATTTTTGGTCGCCTCAGGAGGATGCTATTCTATGTGCTGCTGTGCATGAGTATGGTGCAAATTGGAGCTTGGTGAGTGAAATGCTGTATGGTATGTCTACTGGTGGGCTTTATCGTGGCAGGTACCGATATCCTGTCCACTGTTGTGAGAGGTTCAGGGAGCTTATTCAAAGATATGTTTTGACTAGCACTGATCCTGTGAACAATGACAAAGCCAGCAATACTGGCTCTGGGAAGGGTCTTCTTAAAGTAACTGAGGTAAGCACATTCAACAATGAATCTCCCTCTGTACTAATGGAAAAAATATTTGGAACAGAATCACATATAAAATGTTAATAAGTGGATTCCTTAGTCAAGCCTAAAATAACAGCTTGGACTAGCAGAAATTCTAGAGTAGAATTGTGAGTGAGGCATCTCAATAGGACAATGTTTCACATTCCAATAACCTGTGTCTTGGTCATTGTTGTATGGTTTATGTGTTGCCAAAGAGAAATCACCACCTGCTTTTCTCTCTCTTTTTTTTTTGCACAAATTAAGCAACTTTGAAAGTACGTGTGTCTATTTATACTTGTTTCTGCATTTGAGTACTGTGTTGTGGGTTAAAATACCCAGAAAGGATCATGTTTTACCTGGACATTAAGCTGCTATATGCACACATATGCTTATGTATACGTATATGATGTGATGTTCTGTCCTAATAAATGTCTGTGCTTATGAGTTACAGTAGGAAAGTTATGAGGTTTTGAATTATAGCTATTGTGCCTACTTAAATTTGAAGTGGCAATGGTTAAGAAGTGCTAATCTTAATGTTCTTGACTCTAATTGGACTGGTAACTTGTTTACAACTCAGGATTCTGATAAAGCGCAGTTTGCACTTTGCTTAGAGCATGAATCAGGGACCCCAGCTATGACCTTAGAATTGTTGATAGGATGAGATTCCTTGATATTTTGTAAAATAAGAAGATATAATGAAGCTAAAGGTTTTTCAAATGATGCACAATACCTTGAAATTGATGATGTGGTTCAATGCTGCTGCAGACTGAGTGTCGAGCTTTTCCTTAAATTCTTGCATCATTCTATCCTTCATTATGTGTACATATGTTCAATGCATTGTTCTCCAGGTATTTCTGTGCCTCATTTTACATGGAGATAGCGTCTTGAGATTGTACAAGAATTTATAGCATCATGAAAACTTTGCAAATGAGTGTATTTCTTTTGGTGTGTATTATTTGAATGAGCTGCTTCAAAAGTATTGTTGGTTATGGCAAATCTAGCCTTCTTTTGGTCTATTATTCATTTTATAGTACATTGTCAACTTTCATCAATTGGAGATGGTATTACTTTTTTTTGTAGTTTCTCATTTTTTACCTACAGTTTTTTGGTTTAAATGTTATCTCAAGTTTCTTTAGTAAAATGCATTGTCAATGCACTCTGCCTTGTCAATATGGAAGAAGCTTTTGTTTAGATTTAGCTAATCCCTGTCCTCCTTTTGCGCCAGGACCATACCAGGATGTTGCTAGATGTTGCTTCTCAGTTTTCTGATGCTGAACCTCTTATTCAAAAGCATTTTTTTGCCCTTCTTTCTTCTGTATGGAGGTTCTCATCTCTTAAGACTAACAGACACAACCTGGCACCTTCTCAAAATGCCTCCTCTTCTTATCGAAAGGCAGTCACCTCTCCGTTGAACGTCGTCTCCAGGGATTTCAGTGGAGAATCGTTGGAGTCGATGAAATTCACCAATTCTTTTGCATGTGGTAAGTTAGTAGCAGCTGCTCTCTGTGATGATCACACAGCTAAAAAGGATGACAATGTTCCTATCTCCAAGCAGAGGGATGAAGCTTCTGTTGTTTCAGAGAGACTCGATGTTACGCTACAATTACTGGGTGGTGAGCATGATGCAACATTAAACCTTCCATCTGTTGTAAATCTTTCAATACTTGGGCGTGAGACTCCACCATCTTCAAAAACCATTGGACAAGAAAAGCATCTCAGGTATTGCTTATTGCAGCAAGACATTTACTTGCTTTTAATAATAAAAACTTAAGTTAATGTGCTGTGCTGTATTCTCGATTCAATGATTTGCAAGTGCATCATCCAACTGCCTAGAAGCAAACAAACTCTACATGGCTATTGCTACCCTGTGGAGTAAAGCAGGAATGTTTTTCTTCGGTTTTTTACTAAATATGTTACTGTCTGTCACCATGGAGCCACATACAATTTCACTGGAACTTTCCTTTTTCTTTCTTGCACCTATTATTGACAAGTGCCGGCTTTGGGAAAATTAAGTGTCTATCACTCTTTGTTTTTCCCGAATATTTGTGCTATTTTCAAGCCATTTTATTTATGGTATATGAGATGTTAGGATGAAATCTTTCTTGGGGCCTCAACCTTGTCTTCGAACACTCTCTTAATCTCTTGATTGGTCAATTTTGTCCTTGGGTTTATTTCTTATTCATTAATGCAGTCCTGTGTTTCATGAAATCACCTAAAATAAAGAAAAATGCAAAGTTGAAAATAAGGTTGCTGCCCTTTTTACTTTTTCTTTGATTGACAACTAAGCACTTGCTATTTAGTGTATTTATAAGCAATATGTTATATAGTTTTTGAGAACTTAATATGTAACTCTTGGTTCTTTACAGAGCTGCATCTAGAGCTTGTCTTGAAGATAGTTTTGGTTGGGCTACTTTGGCTTTCCCTGTTGGGGATGCAAAGTCTCGAACTCCAATGAAAGTACAATCTCTGGGGAAACACAAGCTATTAGTTTCTGATTCAAATAAGTCGTCCAGATCAAAATTGAGAAAGACAACTACAGAATCTAGTGATGCCCGTAATCTTGCAGCTGATCCAGTACTCCATCCAGTATTCAGTGATTTCTGTGTAAAAGATGATGTGGTATCAACCAGCAGCGCTGAAATTGGAATGGCTGACCTTTGTGTCAGTTCTCCCTTTAACATCAATCCTGAACTTCCAATGGCAACTGACAGCTCAGATATGGTTGCACATGACTATGTTCCTGGGTTCATTTCTGGGTTGGATGATTATTTGATATTGCCAGAATTTACAGATATTGGCTAAAGGTTGAATTTGGAATCTGGCAAATGCTCTGAGATTTCCAAGTGAGACTTGGCTTAAGCTTTGGCAATTAAAGCCTCACGGGATCTGACTCCCAGTCAAGGAGAGTATCGAATACTTGAGACTGGAGAATCATTTGCATGCTCTCGGGGGCAAGGTAGACCAAGGTGTATTGTTGTGATGCTTGTTAAAAAGAGGGCAAGATTCAGCCAGACCTGTGGTTTACTTGTGGGACAATGATCTGGTGTAGGTGGTTGGATGAAGCGGAGTACTACATGCAGAGTGTAATATACTATTGATCTGACAGGCCATTGAGCTATTGATATTTTCTTTTCTTTCGTGGGGGGAATTATGTGCTTGCAGTTTTGGGGGAAATCATGAATTGGTTTATGTTGGCACATTCTATTCAATAGTGATAGAGGAAAACCTTATCAATGAAATTAAAAGGATACCATTTTTACCTGCTTCTCTTTCTCTCTCTGTTTGTGTGTGTGTTGTGGCTGTGCTTCCTGAGTTTACTAGATAGTTTGCATGAAGACAAATGCAAGTCCGGTATGTGCTGCTAATGCGAGTTCATAGAGCTGCTGCAGGTAATGTTCCCGAAGGGGAGTAATGTTTCCTGGCTGAAAGTCTTCACTCATCTCCTTGTTACTCTGATTTTGCTTTTGACCCTTGATTCTTGAAACTTAACTATGAATGGAATTTGTAAAATGCAGATGGCACTAAGTTATAGGGTTTGCTGCTGCTGGGTGAAGATATTGAGGAGCTGAACCGACCAGTGCTCGAGTTTCAGTTGCTTGGCTTTTTGCTGCATGATAAGGTTCGAATACGGGTGAAAATTTGCCGGATTACCAGGTCCTGAGTTTTAATACGACGGACAGCAACAATCCTTTCCCGCTTCTTCCTCCTCGGAAAACAGGAAAACAGAAAAGTCTCTTGTTCAAAATTTGTTCCCCTGGGGCTTTTACTGGATTCTCTTAAGCCGTGTGCATCACCTTTCTAGAGCTGGCAAAAACGATGGGAAGTCTTTCATTATGCTCGTTACTTTTCGATATCTTAGGCTTGTATTAATGTAATAGAGGGATGTGCACAGAGTCTTATTGGCGAAAATATATCAGCTTCCTGAGAGGTGGTTTGATCCCGTTCCTTATAAAGGCAAATTGACTTATTCTTACTCTCGCTATAAGCATAATCTAATAGTAGTATTTTACTTTTATAGTTTTATAATGTAATGTTTGGTGAATATGAATAAAATTTTCTCATCAGCTTCCTGAGAGTGCATGCGATTGTTAGACACGCGCATGGTGGGGAGGTTCATTTGAGTTTTTTTGTTCACAAATGCTTTTGAAGTGCGCTCGCTACCTGTTGTCTGCCTTTACATCGCCTTCATAACTGTGATACGTGCTTGTACCTTTTTTGATTATACTAACAATTACAACTGGCGCTATATTAGGGGGGAAGGAGGACGGGGATGGATCGGACGGGTGTGATTAAAGCACCGTCTAAAAGTGAAGTCAAGAAACTGTCAAATCGTGTACTAAGGCACATGACGTGCAGGAAGGGTTTTACCCCCAGGGAGTGGCCACTGGGCTGGAATCCAATGGTTTACTTGAACCTGAAGGAAAGTTAGGTGATGTCATAATAATGATTTTATTCAGATATTCTTTGGCAGACACATGAATTATTCTGATATTCTCCAGCAGCCTCATGGTTCAAACCTTTTTTTTATCCAAACTAGTGAATTTTCCAGATGTGTTTCCTAGTAGTCCGCCTGAAATTGCCATAACTCATCATAAGTCACTTTGTTCCCTAAAACTTCTAAAATAGGTGCTTGAGATAATATATTGATTTACAATACAAAGATATGTTACAACAAATATGTCTCCCCCATCTTTACTTAAAAAAAAAAAAAAATTTTTTCACTTCCTGTAATTGCTCTTTCATCACTTTCCTAAATTATAAGTATCGTGGGCATGTGATTTATTCTAATCGCTTTTTCTAGCAACTCGTGTCCTATTTTGGAGCGTGCTTGTACAAATGCTTGTTGTGTTAGATAAAGTCAAAATTCAAACTTTAAAATTGTGTATTTTCAATCTTTGTTTAGTTTTAAATTTGTGATCATATAGTCATACTTGGAACCCATTTTGATTGCTATTTTTTTGAAGATTTTGTAAAAATAATAATAATAATAGTGTAACGATTTTATATATGTGAAGCAAAAATATGGTTAAAAAATATATTCATGAAAAACGTAAAATTTATAATGTTATAAATTTATAATAATAAGAAGAATGATATCAAACATCCAAAAAAAAATACAAACAAACAGTGAGGCAAATGTTAAAAATCAATCGATACAACATATTTTTAAAAAATAAATAAAATAAAAAGGCAGTTATGAGTTGGCACTTAAATTGCGAATAAAAATTCATAGTGACGATATATAAACTCACTAGTCACTAACTAGTACCAAGCTCGAAATTGGAAACGGCCAAAAAAATAAAAATAAAAATAAAAATCGAAGCACATCTAGTAAGCTTCCATTTCAACCCATTTTTAACTCACTACACCTTCCCACACCCAATCCCACGCCCCCCTCCACTTTCCTCTCATTGAACTGCCCGCTCTAAATCTCCCCAAATTCTCAAATCCAAAATATTTGCGGTTTGAATTTTGTGTCTCCTCCTCCAAATCTTCCCTCTTCAATTCAATTTGCTTTTTCACCCCTCCTCCCTCCACCCATATCTCAAAACTCCCCAATCCACAGTAATTTCTTGTACTCCTCCGCTGTTATTTACTTTCCATTCTCCGACTCCCTAAATTTTTTATTTTTGCTTCCAAAAACCCTGTCTTAGAAGAATCATTTCCATGCCGGGTTTAGGGTTTTAGGCCTTTTCTCTCATTTTCTTTTTTTTTTTTTTGTTTTCCTATGAATTTATAATGAAATTGGAGAGTCATTGGGTCTTAGTTTTCTGTTCTTGAGAAAGGAAGGAAAAGAGAATACGAAATGATGCGGGGTGTAAAACGTGAGCCCATTAGTTCGCGGAGGAGTAGTAGTAGAAGAACAAGTTCCAGAGAAGGAGAAGAAGACAGCCAGAATCAGATTGTAACGCGACAACAAGCAGAAGCTGAAGCACAGGCGAATACGAGGGATGCTAACAGTAATTGTCAGAATGAAGCACAGGGGAATGCGAGTAATGGTAACAATAATCATCAGAATTCTAGGGCTGATAATGATGATAGCGTTGCAGGAGATGGCGGAGTAGGAGGAGGAGATGTAGTGGAACGGAGAGTCCTTCGATCTCGTTATCTCAATGTCAAGAATCGAATTTCCGGTACACTGCATTTTCACAGATTTTTTTGACTGGGTTTTTTGTTTGTTTGTACAGCTTAAGATTTTTGTTTTGTGTGTGTTTGTTGGGAGTCTTATGTGCATTTCTGTAGTAAGCAAAAAAAGATATTTTTTTGGGGGTGCGTCGTAATGTGTGTTAGAAGTAGAAGTCAGTTGCAGAATTTTTTTCTAAGTATTTTGATTTTCAATGTTCTTGGTGTTTTGCAGATGAGCGAGATGATTTGTCCAAGGTTGATTCTGATAAGTTTAAATCAATTATTGAAGAGGTTGACAACTTACATCAGCTAGGTATGATTGGAAATCTTTTCTTGTTTGCTTTTTCCTCAAGTTTGTTGTGCGTGCATATTTTCACTTGCCATTTTGCTCAAGGATGCGCGCTTTAATGGAAAGGCTGCTGCTTTAACCTTGAAAATAAATACTTTTCCTTTCTGTTTGGTCTTTATTTATAACTGGGTACTTCGTCAGCAAAATATCCCCTCCAGTTGGACATTGTACATGGAACACTGACACGGTACTGGGATTTCTATCCTTCTGTTCCAGGGGCATAGTCTCTCCCAGCATTTGTATTTTTTTCTTGTCTTGCTTTCTGCTTGACATTGTAATGCTTTCTTCTCCTCTTTTTCTTCATCTCCACATGTCCAATCTTCTTTATTCCTCTCGTGACCCTTTGTTGTGTTAATCAGATGTTTCTTCATGCACTTCATCTCATTTTGATTTTAAGTTGACACTTTGGCTCAAACTAAATTGATTTCTTCCATTGCTGTACAGTTCAGAAACCCAGGGAACAAGTAGCAGATGCAGAGGCTCTCTTGGATATCACCAACACTTTGGTTACCTCTGTTAAGGCACATAGCACTGAAGGACTGACCCCTTCTGATTTTGTCAGTTGTCTGCTTAGGGATTTTACACAAGGTGGAGCAAGTACTAGTAATGAGGTAGCTAGCAGCTCTGTGCGCTTGAAGGAAATTGGGCTTGCAGTCTCTCATGTTTTCAGGAGTGCTCCTGGTTGCTTCACTATGTATGTATCTTCGTCATCCCCTCTCTTTCATTTACATGTAATGTTGGTTCTTATGTTGGGATTGACTACTTGCAGTTGTGTTTTTTGAATGATTTTCACAGGGTTGGGCCTATGAATACTGAAATTAAGCAACGTAAGGCTGTTATCTACAGAAAGCGTGCAAAGCCTACAGAAAGTGCGCGACCTGAAGATGTAAGGTTCCTTGGATTAGATTTAGATACTTGTGCTAGTCTTCTGCAAACTCATTTTTGAAAGTGGCTTCTATTGTGGCACTAACTAGATCTCATTCAAGTTAGATGAAAACAGCAAAAAGAATAGCAACTTTAATCAAAACTTACTGTAATTTGTTGGTAATTGGATTTTTACAATGTATTTTCCTGTCATTTATCTATAATTTCCCCCAATACTCAGTTGGTCTTGTGGAGAAGAATGATTATATGGTTTCATTTACTCTGCCATCAATACAGTTTACAAGTGGCAATGTAGGTTTATAATGTCCTTTAGTGAACATACTAATACACTGTGCAGCTTGATGGTGCTGCTACTGAAGAGAAAACAGACACAGACAAGAATATGGCAACAATGTTTGACATTTTGAGGAGGAATAGGAGGGTCAGGCTTGAGAATTTGATATTGAACAAAAGCTCATTTGCACAGACAGTTGAAAATTTATTTGCTTTGTCATTTCTGGTTAAAGATGGGCGAGCTGAAATAACAGTGGATGAGAAAGGAGTTCATCTAGTTTGTAAGATTCTCAACTTTAAACAATGACGTGTGTATCATTTTTTTTTGTTGGGGTACTTTTTGTCTTTTTCTAATTTCTGATCTCATTCTTTCCAGCACCAAGGAATGCTGCTGCTGCTAGTGCAGTTCATTCTGGGGAGGTTTCTTACAGCCATTTTGTGTTCAGATTTGATTTTAAGGATTGGAAGGTATCTGAATATGAAATGTTACTTTTGGTGTGGCTTTCTTTCCTATTGAATCTGTTATTAGCTTTCCTTTATGCATGTTGACTACTTCATGATTAGTACCAAATGAGTGGAAACTGTATTGTGTCCTTTAGTGTCTTGTTCAGCGCCAACAATTTTTAGAACTATGAAATTGTCTTAAATATTGAATATTAAGATACAGCAACCATTTTTTCCCTCTACAGGGGAGGATAACTGTATTCAATGGCTTAGATGACATAGGCACTTTAGGTTACTGCTGCCATTTCCTACTTGAATCCATTCAGTGATTTCTGGCGGTGTTGTACTAGCAAGTCATGGAGTCACAGTTGTCTTTCTTTCCTTTAATTTTGCTCCAAATTAATCATGCAGTATTTATAATAACTTGATGTCTCAGTTACTCGGCTTTATTTTATGGTATTGAACATCTTGTTCCATGTTGTCTGAATTTGCAGTTAATGATGACTTGTGTTGGAGATGGGGAGGTGTTAATGCCACATAGGGATGTGGGTGTAGCAGGAAATTCTGAGTCGGATCCAGTATCTCTTGGGACACAAGCAGCATTATCTACAACACCAATTAGGAAATTTTCTAGAAATCGGGGTTTGGTTTTGCAGGAACAGACAGTTGACCAAAGATCTCCTGAAAGTGATGATTCAGGAGCAAGGGCTGCTGGAATTCGTAAAGGAAAAAGGAAGCTTGTTTAAGTGACCAGACATCTTACTAACTTTGGTTTTTGTTTTGTAGTAAGATGTAAAGTGAGAGCTGATTTATCAGTACTTTTGCTAATTTTGGAAGTTTGGGTTCAGACCCTTTACCTAGGCTGGCAGCTTTCTAATTGAAGCATATGGAGTTTGGATGCACTAGATTGTTGTCTGGTTCTGCCATCCTTGCCCTGCTTTGTACATATTTGCTGTGTATCGTTTATTTCCTTGGGTAAATACGATGATGTCTAGTCGTCTTCTGCCTTTCTACTTTTGAACGAAACCCTGCTAGAATAAGTTTATATTCTAATTCCTTAGGGTACTAAACTGTGAATTGTGAAGGCTAGGTGGTTTCTCATGCAAGTATTTCAAGTAGCCTTTATGCCTTTTCTCACTACTGGACCAAGGGTCCCATAGGATGGTTTGGTTGGCAATGAAACCTTTGACTACTAGTTTGAAGCAAGATTCCCATGCCAACATGCACATCTGCGGTATTCATGTGTGCATAGAGTTTCTTCAGGTTAAGGCGGGCAAGCATGTATGCGTCAAGATTTTGTTGCTGGTACTGGCCTTGCATGTCAAGCTCATGAGATGTATATTGTAGTTTGGCACTTTTAGGGAGTCTGGCCTCCGCATATGGAAGAAATGAAGAAGTGGGAGGGGATGGGATGATCAGTGAAATTACCTATATGTTTGGGGTAATGTTTGGCTGCGCATTGGGATGCCTTAGAGGAGAGGTGTCGAATTGAAATGATTGTATTTCTTAATATTGGAGAATAGCAATACTTAATGCTAAGCCAGCTTTTAATCTATCAAGACCGGAAGCTAGGCCTGGATCTGATAATTTCTGGTATCAAATCTCTTGTGCATACAGATAAGGATGCAGTTGTAACAGTGCAATTCAGAACCTTCAAACAAGTTGGAAATAACAAGGCTCCACAAGAAGTTATAAGATTGCCATACATCACAATTCCAATGCTAAACCCGTTTCTATGAAAACGAAGTACACTTTCCTCGCATCAAAATGGAAAGCCCAGCAGGCGTCTTCCTGATAGCAATTGACTAAAGAACCATTATTCTTAATTTGATCACCGGACACTAGTCTCCAAAGCAAGCAAATCATCTAGCTTTTATTATTGTCTTTTGGGATGTCAAGATCTTTAAAAACTGGACTATCAACTCCTACACCCATTGCATTTAGGCCGTTGTCAACATAAATTACAGCACCAGTGACAGCTGAAGCCAATGGTGATGCAAGAAAAGCAGCAGCATTGCCAACCTCCTCTGTTCAATGTCAAATTCCAACCATTAGGACTCAGAAGTGACAAGCACCACCAGATGACTCAATAAGGCAATACACTGCATGATTGCATCATATGTCCAAAAACGAGAAATATACAAGCATTTATTGTGCATGTGTGTGTGTGCACTCGCCCATGGGCAAGGATGTCCTTTAGGAGCTTGACCCAGAAACTGACACGTCAAATAGCACCAATGACAACACAGCCTTGGTCGTCTATGTGAGAACTGTAAATACTCATGATCTAAAGTCACAACAAAAATTTCTTTCAAGTACTTCCAAAGATCATATCTGGACAGAGTGCAGCCAAAATTCTCCAAAAAAAAAAAAAAAGAAAAAGGATCACTCACCAGCAGATAATTCCTTTTGCAAGGGTGCATTTTCCAATGAATAATCAATCATCATATCGATGAAACCAATGGCTTTAGCAGCGCGACTTCTTAGTGGACCTGCATATTGTTTCAATACAGGTTAGATGTCAGCGGGATGTTATACTTGATTTTTCTGGTTTCAATATTGTTTAGAGAATATAATTTTGTTCAATCAGTATCTGCTGAATGAATTAGTCATTAGAGAAGGAAAATGACGTATAACGCATGCTCAGCCCTCTTAAAAACATTGCCTGTTCATGGATAAGGAGAAAATAGAAGGGACACAAGGCAGATAAGACAGAATTGCACATGGCACATTATGCATCCACATAAAGCCATT
The DNA here is from genome assembly GCF_036785885.1 of Coffea arabica. NCBI lineage: Eukaryota > Viridiplantae > Streptophyta > Magnoliopsida > Gentianales > Rubiaceae > Coffea > Coffea arabica. Next base: position 15,211,794 of record NC_092320.1, on the reverse strand, counting down.
AGAACATAGAGAGTTTAAAGTCAAAAGCAAAATGATCCAGCCAGAGCAGGTACTGTCTTGCTTTCTTGTAAAGGCACATCTGACACTACAGAATATTCTTATTTTCCAACGGGAAAGGAGGCATGTCTATTAGGTAGTTGATAGCTTCAGTTATGTCCCACAAAACCGTATTCTCCTTTCATTTAATTCGTTTTTCAACCCACATGGACAAAAAGACTCAAGTGTAACCAGAAAAGAGTTACCACAATTATTTGTTATCAGCAAGAAATAAAGTTTAACATCTAGCACAGCCGTGCATCTTTGGATCCTAAAATGGTACCAATCATGCCATTAATCTTAGTATAAGACATTAACATGTAGTAGTTGCCAATACCTGCAGATATCGTGTTGACTCTGACTCTGTGTTTTCTACCAGCTTCAAAAGCCAGCACCTTTATCAAGAATTTGAAGTCAGAAGTGGTAAACCTAAACTAAACATTATCCCTTAAGCATCGTCATGTACATCAGAAAGCTCACCCTTGTATCACTTTCCAGAGCAGCCTTGGCTGAACTCATACCTCCTCCATACCTAAGTTTAAGAAAAATCAATATTATGCTTTCAGAAGAGATAGAGGTACAATTTAGAATAACCTAATGCACCACCTCCATACCCTGGTATTATGCGTTCAGAAGCAATGTATGTTAGAGAAATTGTAGCACCACCTGCAATTTGAAGATAGGACCATACGTTTAGCATAAAACATGGCTTGCCAGTGCAGCATATGAAAAACAGAAACTTTTGTCTCTCACTGAAATGCAGGAAACAAAAGAGAGGTGAAGGAAAGAATACCTGGATTCATTATGGGCACAAAATGCTTAAGTAAAGATACAAAGGAATAACTTGATGCAGATATGGCAGCAAGATACCCATTTCTTGATGTCTCCAGGAGGGGCTTGCTAACCTGTATTATGAGTTCAATGAAATCACATCCTGGAAGGCTGAAACACCAGCAATTGCTAAGCAAAAATGACAATAAGAGGACAAGGAAAAGCACCTCAGGACCATTAGCAAGTGAATGTACAAGGATGTCTATCGTTCCAAAGTCTTGTTTCACACACTCAGCAACTTCCTACAAGATAATTTAGAGTAAGCTCGTTAAGCATACTGCCCTCCAGCATACAGTTTACAGGATAACCATGTTGAGTCATCAAGCACAATTGGTCATAATGCACTTGGTACCATAAGAGGGACCTTGAGTCTTGCTTTGCCCAAAAAAATAGATAGGAAGTAACAATATCTCTAAGGTAAATGAACACAGATCTTGAGAACCTATTGGTCAAGTGAATGAATAAAGGATTAAGTTTCTAACAACCTACCATACACTTTACCATGATGAGGTTCACTTAGCAACTTAGTTTGATACTATTTTGACAACTTGAACCATTTCAAATCTAGCACTGGGTTCAGTAATAACATTATTCAATATGAATTCATCATCAACAGAATGTTACTGCTTGATAGCACACAATTTGGAAAGCTAAAGAATGTCTCATCATGCCTCATGGAAGAGTCACAAAGAATACATGATTTTGTTTTCCTGGAGGTCTCTGATCATAATTTACATATTGCACTTACATTCAAAGTGGCACGTTCATGTGCTGGTGGTCTTGGGTCCTAAGACTCACCAATTGATTTTCCCTTTCCTATGAATAAACCAATTGGTTTTCCTTTGGCCTCTCATTAGATTTAATTTAGGAAAAGTTTTAGATTGCAATTATCCAGAACTATCTAAGAGCATAAAGTAATTAGAAATGAACAAATAACCACAAGCATGAGCAAGTTTTTAGAAGATTTGAAGTTCATACCTTAACTGTCCAGTTTGTAGAGCCAGCATAGCGTTTGTTTGATTTTACCTGCATAATCCAACTTAAGTTTCACCTATGAGTTTACTTGAATTGCAGCCTCTGTGCTGAAAGACATTTTACTAGAAAACGTGCTTACATCTTCAGGGACATCCTCAGGACTATCAAAAACAGCATCAAGTGGGTAAACTTTCGTGATTTCCATCAGAGAACCATCTGGCAGCCTGAAAAGAAGAATCATAGTTAGAAGGGGAATTAAATAGACAAACTGGAAAGTATAAAATCTGCAATGCTTACACACGAGATTCGTCAAATTTCCCACGACGCAAACTTGTCTCAAAAATATTCAGTGCCTAGAAATGCCAGAGAAAGAAAGAATTTTTAAAACCTGAAGACTCTTGCAATCATTAATTAACAACAAAGACAAATAATACGTACAGGCACCCATGTTCCGACGAGGATTTCAGCACCAGCAGCTGCAAGAGATTTTGCTATTGCCCATCCATATCCATTGTCATCAGCTACACCAGCTATGAATGCTCTCTTTCCTGCAGGTAATGGTGTTTATATGTGAGATGGTCCCTGATAATGTATAGGTATTTAGGGGCAAATTACTACTTGTAACACGCATCTCTGTTGCTTGAAGATGCCATGTCACCATTTCCTGATACCTTAGACGGGCTTTAATTGCACTATCCAAACCTCAGAAAAATATATCGCAGGTCAATGCTTGCGTTGCAGTTTTCCAGATTTTACTGGAATCTTCAACCAAAAAATTAAGTTTTTTATTTTTTGTTAATTGAAAACTACCTTCAAAGACTATTATTATCATGAAGCAACCTAATAACCTATTTAATGTTCCTGACATTTGCATTTGAATCTACTTCACATCCCACCTGTAGGTCCCTATAATTTTAACACAAAGATTAACATTTTGAGATGGAAATATGCAATCTCTCTGATAGAAGGTAAGCATCTGCTGATTTACAAGCCTTGGGTGGCATACTCGGATCATAAATAAGTATAAACCATGACACATAGCTAATTCTAAGACTAAACTTTGTCAGGAAATTTCCATTTCAGAAAACATAATGATGTCAACTATGCAGCAGCACTAGTTAGTCAGATGAACAAGCACCTGAACATGGGTAGGAAAGTAAACTACACAGAAAATAAGAAATGCAATGTGAATATTGCAGACTAATACTTGCATGTGGCCAAAATTACCTACACAGGAAAGCTTCACAGATAAAATTAGGTTTACTTTTACCAAAAAAAAAAGGAAGCTGATGATAGAGAAACATGTAAATGTCCAACCTCTCAAGTCAATTGACAGCCCTGGTAGAGGCTCTTTATCACTTGTTGCAGACATCGCTTTTGTAACAATTCTCTGACATTTCAGGGGACTGGAATTAAGCTTTTGGTGGAAAGGCCATGTTGATGAGATGTGAGATGTGCACTTGAGCTTTGTCCAAGACTCGCCTTTAGTTTCATTACCAAAATTTGCAATGCTTGACTTCAAAATTCTTTGAGATGCAGAAATGAAGGGCTTTGGAACTGCAATTTGAGAGCCAGCAGTTGTATTTGCAGCCATTCCCCTTAGACTGATTTACCAAACTCAAGATTCTGCAAGAGACACTAAAATCAGAAAACTAGAAGTTTCCTTCAGCCACCAAAGTGTACATGTAGATTATCCAGTTCTAGTTATGAACAAACAAAGCATCTTTTCTTTTGAAAATTCATGTGTTAGACAGCATAGAGAGGGAGCAATCAAACCCCCCCCCCCTCCACAAAAAAAAATGCCTGAAGGCAAAGAAAATGCAGTTACTCTAGTCGAGCACAGTTCTATGAGTCTATAGTCGAGCATGGTGCTCTGAGTCTATCCATCTTTTCCTAGGCGTTACATAAATCACCCTTGTCTCACACTTTTACTCTGTTTCACATTTGTCATTTCTGCTTTCAAATCTTAATCCAGCAGATGACGAAAGGAACAACCTTTATACGAAACTATCTTATTTCAGATCAGAATCACATAAGTTCTCTAGACAAATTCTTAGTCCAAAAAAAAAGAAGGGAAAAATGTCAAAGATACAATTAAATTTCAATTACTACCAAAGTTCCACTATCTTCAACTTGCAAGTGAATTTTCATGTTCAATTCTGACCTTTACTAATCCCTTCTTGCACATAAAAAGGTCGGTCAAACAAACTTATGACTCAAATATTCAAACACTCCCAACCAAAGTTTTCCTTTTTCTCCACAAAGAGAAAAGAGGAAAAAAAATTAAGATCCCCTGGAAAAGCAAAAAAAATCATTCCAACACCTCATTTTCCTCACAATTCTAGCTTCCAAGTTTATATGGCATATCACCCTGCGAGACCAAATCTCGAAAACAGAAATAACAAAAAATCTTCAAATCAAGAAATTATCTTTTATGGAACCAGCAAGACAATGTGAGCATTAAATCATGCACAAATATACAAAAAAGGAAAAAAAAACAATAAATGAACCTGAAATCAGCATGCACTTACATAAACCCTTGAAAGATCTTAGCAAGAACCATAAAAAAATCTATCCAAAAACAAACCCCTTTCAGGAAAAAGCCTAAATGAAACCCCATTTGGATCAACATTACGTGAACGCAGCATTGTGGAAGAAGGGATCAGAGAGAAACTCACCTTGATGGAAGGAGGGCAGACGATAAAAACAAAGAAAGCGTGAGTGATTGTGAGAAGGAGAGTGCCAAAGAAACGTGAATGGGGCAGCGCCGTATTTATTGCGGGGGCTTTCGATGAAATCGAAGTTTGGCAATGGCAGCGTAGTCCGTAAATTGTAGCAATGACTAATGAGGCTGCTGAGCTGAGGTTGGTTTAACCGTTGTTTTGGCGAAGCTTTGAAAGTGCCGAAAAGGAGACTCTGAGAGTTCTTGGCTGCCCTGTTATGAATTGACTGTATTGTCCCTTTTTTTTTTTTTTTGGCCCCCCTCTCTTTTCTTTTTTTTTTTTTCACTTAGAAATATCCCAATCTTTCCTATCAGAATAATATCTTAAGGCAGTATAGAGTCTTGCTCCAATGATACACAATGAAATAGTATACGGGAGTTGATCACAGGATCATATAGAACCGTGCTCCAATGATAAGCAATGAAATAGTACACGAGAATCGATCACATAATTTATTGATAAAAATTAAACTACGAAACGAGTCGAATTATGAATTTTTTCCCCTCTCTCTTACTTTTCATTTTCTTTTCTTTCTTTTGTTTATCAACACACCTGCTTTGCACGTGATATAACTTGTGATTGTGAGGAACAAAAAATTATTAGGATCCTCCTTGCGAACTTACTCACAAGACTTGCAATTCATGAAGAATCTAAAGTCATAATTTATGTGAAGAAGTGATGCTTCTTCTAACGTAGCGATAGCAATGTTTTATGCGGTGTCCGCTGAAGGCGCTATTTGCACTCTCACAGCCACAGGCGCTGTTACAATCATCGAAGGGTGCTAGTCACTATTCCCTTCTCTAAAATCTACAGATACCCTCCACACTTCACTCATTCAATGTAATCAACAACTCCACACACTCTCGCTCTAGGTTATGAATGATTTGTACTAATTTAATCATTAGAATTATTCTGGAATAACAAGATCCTAGCTCTCTCTCTATATTGTCATTCGGTACTTGCAAGTCATTGAGTAGCAGTTCCTCACTCAACAACTCGCATCCGACCTGCTCGATTCGGCTACATGCCTGGATTTTTTGCTTCTCCATTTTACACGAAGAGTTGCGCTAGATTTATGAGTAAAGAATTATATCCTATATTAATTCAAAGATGGAAAAAGAGTAATTAATATATAAATAATGATGGATTTTGCAGGATAAAAAACGAGCGATTAATATATAAATATGAATCCAAAACTCAACGATTTAAACTTTTTGTTAATATTGGATTCCTAACTTACATATATTGAACTCTTTGGTGAACTCTCTCATGGTGTGTTTTCTTTGTAACAAGTGATATCGGAACTTCTGCTTGCGAGACTAAGATACTCAGTGATAAGTGGATGATTATCAAAGATGGACCTATGAAATTCTCTTCTTAGTGATGGATTAAAATGTCAAGGAGATTTATTGGTGTTTATACTAGGTGCACTGTGGATTTGGTAGAAAATTCGGCTGATATTAGACCAAAGAATCGAGTGCTTGACTGAAATGTTAAGGAGTTTGGCTGGTATTGGATCATATGCATCATAAATCTAACAAGGAATCCGATTAGTATTAGACCATATATGCATCCTATTTAGTATTTTAAAAAGGGTTAATTACATCTATCTCTCTCTCTTGCTTTGATCAAACTACAACAAGACCTCCTAAAGTTTGAAATATAACAATCACTTTCCTTTGACTTCGAATAAATATAACAAATTACCAATCCCGTTAGTTTACTAACATTTGTTTATCTTAATCAAGCCAAAAAATACCAAAAAAAGTCAAAAATTACCCCTTCAAACCAAAAAATACTAAGGTGTCCAAAATAATAGCAAGGTCATCAAAATGAAATGGGGGAGAGTAGTGCATTTAGTAGGTCATAATGATTGTTATTTCACTTAATTATCTAATAATAAGGATATTTTAAAAAATTTAAAACTTAACCATATCCTTCAATTAGAAAGTGAACTATAATTTAAAACTGATAGAAAAGGAAAACAACAAACATCTTTGTTTGGATACCTCATTTGTTTAAATAATGGCCATGTTTGGACTGAATTATTTGTGTGGACATGAAATATTTTGTGGAGTTGGTGTTTGGACTGACGGAATATTTTCCACAATTCAGCATTCCACATTTTATTTTGTAGTTAGCCTTGTCAGCAAGGGCTGGGTCCTTTCATGTGCAGGGTCACCATGCACTACGACGCGTGGCACCCATGTTTCAGAATCAGATTTTTTAGCCGTTGGGGTCCTCCATTACTTTACCCATCTACGCCATTTACTGTCGGTCTCTTGTTCCGTTGCTGAACATTTACTCAAAGAGCACTGTGCGATCTGAAGCCGATCTCATTTCAAATTATTCCCACTTCCTGAAGCACAACTGCAGCAGCTCCTTAACCACCTGATTTCCTTTTATCCTTTAACCCGCCACATAGCAGCTAAGGCTCTTCCGACAATTAGTAGCGGCGCAGTTCCACGCCCATCTTGGAAGTGCAAACCCGAGCCGATCCGGGAGCTTGTGTCAGGTACCATCAAAAGGGTTGAAACTGATGTGAACAAATTAAACCCAGCTTTTTGACTGCTTGAAGTGGACAACCATGTCTATATGGCTTAGTTCTTTCTTTCTCGTTATTCTCTTGAAATCCTGAAGCTGCACCTGATTTCCGTTTATACCTGTTTGTGCTTAAAACCACCAATTTTGACTCGAAATTGGAGAGAGGTTTCTGTGTGGCTGGCCTTCGATTTTAGGGGAAATACGAAAATGGCCTCTTTTGTCACAATTAATTTGAGAAACATCTTCCCAGTTGCCATGAATTTCCGTAGGACCAATTTTTAGGGATTTGCTCTGTTGTTTGAATGTGGCCTTGTTGTGCAGCTTTAAATTGAACAAATCCAGGCATGAACTCTGTAAAGGATTTAGTCATTGGGTCCCAGTCTAGCCAGATAAGTAGGTAAAAGGTACTTAACTATTATATTCTGTCAACACTCTTGCTCAGACAGTCAGCTATTTGTCTTTCTGTTGAGCCTTGACCTGGGAAAAGGCCTTTCAAATGCCAAAAAGTTTAGATGGAAGTGGTACAAATTAATCAATTTAAAACTTGGAAGTTCTACATAGATGACAGAGTAATGTTTGCAGTATCATTTTTCTACTAGGTAATTGCAACTTAAACTTGAAAAAGCTCGTAATTCTTAAATCTAACCATTGAATCAAGAATACAAATTTCATAAATAGAAACGCAACAGGAAGACCAGTTACTGATACTTGAAAATGTTAATTGTGTCTTTCAGATTAAAGTTATGTTTTATTTGACCATGATACTTAAATTATTTTGTTGAAATGAAGAATTCAATTTATTTAGTAACACTGGATACTGTTTTTGATTACTCACAAGAACTGGAAATTCTGTTTTTGTCTGGCGGTGTCATCTCTTAGAAAAATGCGTTGTTTTAAAAGGCCTAAAATACTGGAAAGGTGAAGCCATTGTTTTGGCTCATTTAACTGTTGTCACACTTGTTAGAGGTATTTGGATCGCATAGATCTGTTAACAACTAATGCTTATGGTAGAGGTTGCAGGTTTGATGCATAGAGTGTTTAAGCTGTTTGCCAATTGCATAAATTCGAAAGACCCAAAAGCAGTCAGTGCGAGATCCCACTGGTTTAGTATCATTTTAGCTAAAAAGTCTCACACCTAGACTTATCTAGCCTGTACTCCGAAAGGCATAATCAATGAGAAAGCTTGTACTGTTGAAATAAAAGTAGAACGGAAGTTTGTATTCAGATGGGCTCTCTTAGAAATTGATAATGTGCTAGAGATGCTTGTGGAGTTGCTGTTCATGAAAGATGTCATTATTCTTACTTAAGAAGTTTTTCATCTTCATTTTGTCTGCTGGTGCATATTTTGCTTATGATCCATGATTTAATCCAAATGAAGCATCAGCTAGAATTGTGAAAAAGTATACTTGTTTTTGGTTTTTAATGGCTATGCATAGTTTAACACCCTTGGAATTTCAAAGTTTATAACTGATGCAACCAAAGCATCCTTAGCAGTGAAATAGAACCTGCTTGATATTGCTTGATATTGCATTACTTTGAAATACCAACATTTTGACGCTTCGAGTGCTTAAGTGCCATTTGCCTGACAGCGCAACTGGATATACATTTTTTTTCTTTCTTGGTTTTTCATGAATATGCATTCTACTTGGTATTAGGTTGTCTCAAACACCTAAACTTGTAAAGCTACTCTTCTCTAGCACAGATACGTTGCAGAAATTCTATGCAAATTAATTTTCTGTTGTAGAGTAGAGAACCATTTTATCTGCTTCATTCCAGAGAACCATTTTTTTTAAGTTTCTTATAAACCAATAACTGTTGCCTGCCCTGTAATCTCATGCACCGGATTTAACATTCGTCTGCTGTGTTATCGAAATATACATAGCGATGTTAATATTTTGCTTGAGATGGTTCCAGATGGCGGGGCAAAAGAGAAAGAAAAAATCTCTGTAAGTACAATCATATCATGTTGCAGTATGATTATATACATTAATTATGATAATGTAATATGTTTTTCAAATCATTAGACCTGGAATATGTCTAATGCAAAGACTCATTGGTCAAATATGCCTTTTTTTCCTTTCCATTTCCATATGTTAGTGTAGAGATATCCAACTATATTGTGGCTTTCTACTTTTGAACATTTCTGCTACTCTAGCTTCACATAGTACCACTCATCCATCTAGAATTTGGCGTTAATTCCTCTTTTCTCCAGATAATCCTGTGCTACTTGCAATCCAGTGGAACATTTTCAACAGTCCTCAACTTGTCCAAAATGTTTGGATATATTTGTCCAACAGCTTTTGTTTGATATCCCTCTTCTTTCACCAATTTCGGCTTTCCTCTTCTCAGAATAGTATGTGTTGTTGCTATATTAAGTTGTAGAAGATGGTACGTACTTCGTTTTCTGTTGTAAAAGATAGTACAAAAGAAAAAAGGCCTAATATTCTTGTTTAGTAAGTAATTGTACTATATTATACTCGAGAAGATACTACTATATATTTCAGTTACTTTCTTCCAGATGAGAATGGAGGATAATGACAGTTGTTTTGGCCTTAGTATATTGTTTTGGCCAACTTGAAAAATTTGGGGCTATATATGCGCTAAATATCTGTGCTTTTTCGACACATTTTCGAATTATGGAGATACTTCAACTATTCCTGTCTCATGAAATTTGTTTGTATGTACAAATTCGTTTGTAGCCGAATATGTTTCCACTTTAGTACTTGTCCAGAGACTTGTATGAGTTGGGGGAAAAAATCTGCGTTGTTATGCTGACAGTTATGCTCCACATGGCAGTTCTTATATTCCGGTTATTTGTTGTACTTGTAGAGTTAACAAATCAGCGTGCATTAACCCAGAACAATAGAAGGACGTTTCATTTGACAGTTGGCTTCCAAAATTTTTCCCTACGTTTTAACTAAGGCCATGACGGAGACTGATAGAGATGCCCCTCAACTCACAACAGCAGTGTAATAGTCAGTGTAAGGCATACTTAAGTTTTTCCTGGCCCTGAATACAGTACTGCATTATGTGATTATGTGACTCACGTCAGTTTTCTGCATGTTTTCTGTCTTTAGCTCCTCCCATCAGCTGCACCTCCAATTGCACAGTCCAATCATCCACTGACTCCAACGATATTGAAGAGTGCATCAGTAACTTTGAAGCAAGCCGTATGGTATACATTTGCCTCACCTCAAAATATTTACTATCATGTATATTTGCATGCCTACTAACTTGCACTTGCAATTTTACAATAGGCGATGGGAGGTAAGTTCGAGTGGACTCCTGAAATGGATGAGCACTTCATTGATGCGTACATCGCCTTCAAGCTGTCAAAAAAATGGGACAAGCGTAAATCACTTGAATGGAATTATGGTCAGATAGCCGAGCATTTGCGTGAAAACCATGGAGATGAAGTCAGTGCTGCGCAGTGCCAATCTAGATTCTACCGGTTCAAGAAGAAATGGCAACTTTTTTGCCAGCTTCGGGGGCTCAGCAACAAGGCTGCAACTGGCATCGGATGGGAAGAGGACACCCAGCATTTCACTGCTGACAAGGACCATTGGGCCGATCTCATTTCGGTTAGTTTTTTCATTTATTGTGAGTCGAATCTGACCAGTTTGCTTATGCATATATACAAGCTAGAAACGTGACAAATCACTTATCCCTTGTGTCTTTTAACCAACAGTCCAACAGCGAGTATGAGGACTTTTCTAAGCCATTTAGTTGCGGCTTATACGAGCGATTCACTCCTATCATGATTGGGGAAACGGCTACAGGGACACGAGCACAGTCTGCTAGCCAGCCAGAAATTTCCCTTGAGCAACTCGGAAACGAGCAAACCACCTCTAGAAGGAGTCGGAAAGGCAAGGCGAAAGCCTCAGTGTCGTCGCAACCGCCTTCGGCCACCTCCCCTTGGGAAGGGGAGGACGTGTACTACGTGCCCCCTATTCCGGGAGGCAGTAGTGGGAAGCGACCAGCAAGCAGTTTGGGTAACTCCGGCGAGCGAGAGGGTTCCAGAGGCACAAAATCTACCCGATCATCTGCGGACAGACTTGAAGACGCCTTAAGCAAGATCGGCAACTTCACAGACGTGGCGAGAACTGATCGAAAGGATCGTATAGACAGAGAAGAGACGTACAAAGTCGAAAATTGTCAAGACATCGTCTCAGCCATGGATATCCCCGTTGATTGGAAGATAGAAATAGACTCGTATCTGGCCGAAGATGAAAATTTAGGCCAACGGATTATCTTCATGCGCTATGACGCTGCTGGAAGATATGCATATGTCGCAAGGCATATGAGGAAGAAAGGTGAAACATAATTTGAAATAGTCTATTCCACCACAACAGAAGAGTTGCCGTCTCAAATCCGTTTCTGCTATCTCACACCGGCAAAGGTTGTGTTATAGGGGGATAAATATATCCCAGATCTTAGTTGGCTGTGGTTTGAATAAGAGTTTGGAGTGATGCGTGTGGAGTTGCTCCCTTTTTTCCAGTTTGGTGGAGTCCATTTTTTTTTCCAGCCTTCGGGACTTGCCTGTACCCGCTAAGAACTATAAGCTTGAGTTATTTTCCTGTTTACAAATACATTTGTTGCACTGTATGTGTAAAATGAGTTTGCTCGAAATTAGTTTTTTTCATTTTTGTTGTGTGAGATTTTGTTGCTAGTTCTTAATTGTTACTTATATTGCATAATGGCTATTTACCATATGAGGTTGGTGAAAATATGAATGGTTGATTGTTGGCTTAACTTTCATAGCTCACTTAACTTATTTGTTGCGGACAGGAAGTTGCAGCCTTCGTATATGGCTTTTCCTTGAATTTTGCCTTGGATGATTTACTCCAGCAGGTTTACTTGAGCAGGATACTTATTGTTGGGTGAAATACACAAATGAGAAACTAAAAATTAGTTGTGCTTATGGCATAGTCATAGGTTACTTGATATAATGCAAGTGCCTCCTTATAGATCTCCTGCACATCCTTCTTACTTTCTTCAAGCTCTGCTGCTTCATACAGTAACTGCAATCGCATAGTTCTTTCAACCAAGTAATTTTTCTCTTTACCACAAATGTAAATAAACTACAAAGATGAAAAATGACCCGCTTGTATTTCTTGATTACGTCATCAGCAGCATCATTCCTAGATTCATCATCCTTACTTTGTTCTCTTTTACTTTGTTCTCTTTTACACCGTAATCAATCATTTACTTTGTTCTCTTTTAACAAATGTGCTCAAGTACTTTGTACCTGCTACCACTCATGCAGCCTTCAGGGAAAAGTCTCAAGTTGTACAACCGGGCATCACTGGAATAAAGAAATTTGTTGAAAAAGAGAACTCAAAAGGGGGTGTGGTAATCTGAAAAAGTCAGGTGAGGTAAGGTGAATTGAACAGAGTGAGCATTAGATCAAAAAAGTAAGATTGGACAGCATCAAGACAAGTTGTCCTAGCAGTCTACATAGCCTTCACGGAGGAACCTGCTGAACCACAGTGCGAAGTGAGAGGCAAAGCCTTAAGCGCAGTGCTGTATGTACAGCCGGAGGATCGTACAGCTTGCTCTACTCCATGCAATAGAAAGGGTTCACGGGCTATTACTCTGGTTCTCTTCTTACCAGGGTCACCGATAATTGTGTCCACAGAATTATTTGTCTACACATTGTACAGGAGTCGATAATAGATTATCAGGCTTTTAAAAAAAATGGTAGCCTTTCGAAAAAGATAGTAGCATTTTTGAAAATGAGTTCATTGTTGCATGTGAATTTGCCGGTGCATAGCTTTGCTCGTATTCTGATTGCGCCTTATATGTAGTTCTCCTTATGGGTGGAGTCGTGCAGTTGTCACAAAACTCTAGCTTCTTTCTATTGGCGTCCCAGACGAACGTGTTTTTCATAAGCATAAAGATACATTTATGCCACCGAGTACTTGAAGGTAATCGTTTCCCTTGCTCATTGTCTGTAAAAAATAATTGATTCTTATTTAGCAGTTTATAGTTACTCTCTTTATCTTTAGAGGCATTTGTACTATGGCGGCCAACAATAGGAGGACGGCCAGAGGACGGAGAGAACAAATAGCTGAAGAAGATGAAAGGGATGAGACAATGTTGGTTTTGGCAGCAGAATTAATGATGCTGCATCGTGACCGAGCTAGGGATAAAATACCTCACCACGACGACTCTCTAACCGGACGGCAGTGGGTTGAAGAGGTGATCAATGGGCATTACCGACGAAGTATGGAAAACATGTGTATCACAGTTGACAATTTTCTTCGTTTATGTGAAATACTCCAGAATAACGGTTATGTATCTCGATCCTATCAACAAAGGGTTGAGATAGAGGAAGCCTTAGCAATGACTCTAGTCATGGTAAGTCATAAGCATACTCAGCGCGTGCTAGCGGAACGATTCAACCGGTCAACGGAGACAATTAATCGAAACGTACACAAACTGCTCAAGGGCCTATGCAGATTTGCCGCCACAATAATAAGACCGTATGACCACGATAATGTTCACCCAAGAATTGCAAACTCAAGACACTTTTATCCATGGTTCCAGGTAATATCCTATAATTTAGTCTACAATCATACAGCCTTACGAATTTGCTCTGCTAGAGGACTTAACCATTTCTAGACGATTATTAATTCTTGACAGGGTGCTGTTGGAGCTCTAGATGGCACACATATTCCGGCTTGCCCGCCAAATGGAGAGCAGATGGCATATACCAATCGACATGGGATACACTCACAAAATGTCCTGGCAGTCTGCGATTTTGACATGCGATTCAACTACGTATACGCTGGATGGGAAGGCAGTGCCCACGATGCACGGGTGTTAGAATCTGCGTTGATGCCGCCATCAGATTTTCCAATTCCGCCGGCAGGTACAAAATTACTTACTACTTGGCATTTCACACACGTAAAATACACAAAGTCACTGCTACTAATTCTCCATCCTTGCTCCCTTGCATGTTTTGAGAACTATAGGGAAGTACTACTTGGTAGATGCAGCATACAGAAACACTCCGGGTTTCTTACCACCCTACAAGAATGTTCAGCAACGAGATCCAGCCAAGCGGTTGTTTAACACCCGACATTCGAGTCTTAGAAATGTTATAGAGCGTACGTTTGGAGTATTGAAAATGAGATTCAAATTCCTCAAGGGCCCAGTACCCAATTATTATATGACCACACAGATTAGTGTGGTAATTGCATGCTGTGGGCTACATAATTTTTTGAGAATGTTCCAACCCGGAGATGCCCATTTCCAAAGGTTTGAGGATGAAAATATTCAATTAGAGGTGCAACCCAACTTCGGCGAAAGGGTGCATATGCAGACTCCAAACGCTTCTCGGGCAGAGATAGAAGCATGGAAAGCAACACGCGATGCAATGGCGGACCAAATGTATGCAGCCCAAGGACGCCGCAGGCGATAGATGACGAGCTTCAATAGTAGTCAAAGTATCACATACATCTTTTATCAACTGCTGCCATCGTAGATGGAATAAAGGTCTATCACCAGACTTAGTGTACTGAGAATCGTGTCAGAGGAACTTCAATGTCTAACATCTATGTCATAATGGTGGACTCTTGTATTACCTTTGTTTAAAAAAAGATAAATAAAAGTTGTAGTTATCCAAACAATTATTTCATGTCATATTTCGCTGTCCAAACAATTATTTGGAAGTTTCATTATTCACAAAAGTCAAATTTGAATATTTCAAATAATATTTCAAATAACACACTATCCAAACACCACCAATATTTTGCTTGCATCATAAATATATTTTTTAATTTATTTTTTTTATATTTTTAATTATATTTTTATCTCATATATATTATATTATAAAAAATATTACAGTAATTATTTCAAATAATACTCTGTCCAAACGAACTCGAGTGGGGCGCCAGTACTAGCGTTAACTCACTTAATATCAAGTAGTACATTTTTAAGTCAACATGATGATTGTTAACTCACTTAAATAATAACTATAGTACGTGAGAGCAGCGCTACTAGTACTAGCGTCTTTTCCTAATAATCTTATATCTATGTAAGAGTAGCACTACTGGTACTAGCGTTTAAATATCTCTGCTGCAAATCGTTATTTCTTTTGTTTTGCTCACTCTTTCTCCGAGGAGGCAGCCCTCTTTCCTTCCCCGCCTCTAATCATCTCTCTCTCTCGCGCTCTCTCCCTCCCCTGTAGAGCCTCTGCAAAAACCCATGGACAGTTAGGGTTAGGGTTTTGCAATTATTCTTTTTCTTTTTTTTTTTGGCTACCTGCTATCCCTTCTTAGCTTAGGAGATTTACTTCAATTTTCTCCCTGTTTTGTTTTTTTTTTAAGGAGTTTTGTTAGAGTTTTAGTTACTTGAAGGTTCGTTGCTGTCTTTGCTGATTTAACACTCTCTGGATCTGAGTTTGGGGAGCTATGGATATTCGGAAGAGAAACAGGACAGACTCCAATCTCAACGCCAATGGCGGCTTCAAGAAATCTAAGCCAGGTTGAATTTCTCTACAATTTTTAGTTTTATGCTGTTTTTCTTTTATTGAATTGTACCTGGCTGTTTGCTTTTTTTTTTTAACTTATAATGACTAAAATTGCTTTCTTGGTTGATATTGCATTCATGATTTATTGGATTTTCAGTTTGTTTTTGTTTTGGTTTTGGCTCTTATATATGTTAAAATTGTGCTGATTCATGAAGATGTGCCTGATTTAGGACACTTAAAGTTGCTTTATATCCTAAAATCTTTAAAATTTTCACTCATATCGTTGTAAAATTTACGCTTTGCTCCCAAGCCTTTAAGAAAAATGAAAGGCTGCCCTTACTCTTGCCCCCGAGATCTCAACCTCTCGTTCCAGACTCCAAAGTACTAGTTGCTTTCTTCTTTTTTGCCTTTTTGTCAATTATACAAATTTTTTTTGTACCACACTTTTTTTTGGGTGTATGATACTTGTGTTGTGTGTGGCCTGTGAAGCAAGAGTAAATTACCTGTTGGATCCTGATTACTTGTCCTGCACTGGGTTTCAGAAGATAAGAATGGTCCTTTTTGGTAAAATGGGAAGAAAATGGAGACTGTAAAATTTGTCACGTTGGAACTTTTGGTTAAAATATGGATATATCTTTAAAGACTGGAGAATTGACCTGTTGTGCACATCTGTGTCTGAGCACTTTTATTGTTGTACATTTCTGTTGTCAGGAGTTTGTCGTTAGGGCTGCAAACGAATCGAGCCGCTCGCGAGCCGCTCGCGAGCGGCTCGAGTCAAGCTCGAGTCGAGCTCGAGATTAATCGAGCTCGAGTCGAGCTCGAGCCAGCTCGAGTCAAACTCGAGCTCGAACTCGAGCTCAGAATATTAAGCTCGTTAGCTCGCGAGCCGGCTCGCGAGCTTGAGTATATATATTTATATATATTTTTTATTTTTATTTAATAATAAAATTACGTATATTATATATAAATATATTTTAATTTTTTATTTTCATAGTGAAATTACGTATATATCCTTAATATTTTATTATTTATTCAGAAAAAATTATTATTTTTTTTATTTTTTTAAAAATAAAATAATTTTTTTTTATTTTTTTCGAGCTCGAGCTCGAACTCGAGCTCGGCTCGACTTGATTCGAGTCGAGCTCGAGCTCGAAAATTGCCAGCTCGTCGAGCTCGAGCTCGAGCTCGAGCTTGGTAAAATTTAGTCGAGGCTCGGCTCGATTAGCTCAAAACTCGACTCGGCTCGGCTCGTTTGCAGCCCTATTTGTCGTCTTTCCTTTTTAGTTGGTGGATTTTAATAGTGATCCTTGTTGTTTAGCAAATATGTCAACAGTCCATTACTAAGAAAAATGTAGGTGTAATCTATTGAAAATGAAGAGTACAAAAACTTTGCTTGCACATAGCTTGAACTCGCAATAGTATATAAAATTTTTTTAGCTTTACGAGTACTATTTTTGCTTGTCAGAAGCTTATAACAATCTGTTGCGGGTAAGAAGGTCGTAATAGTTGTACTTTTCTTTTTGTTGGTAACAAGCTGATATCATATTTGTTAGATGATACATAATCAATTTCAAGAATCGATTAAATTCTAACTGGAAAAAAGTAATTAATGTTTGCAACAGAAATGGACTCCTTATCAAGTGGTATAGGAAGCAAATCGAAGCCTTGCACGAAGTTTTTCAGGTTCAAATCTTTACTTGCCTAAAACTTGTAAATTTTCTGTCAACAGTTAATAGTCATAAATTTAATACCTACTCTTGATATTGCAAGTATTAAAAACTATAGATGTGCTGGCAGAGTGGTGAATTGTGTACAAAATGTATTGGCTTATTGATCTTGGTATTGGTATTCTCTTTGGCTCTTTGTAAACTGTCAATCAAATTTCAGAGGAGAAGATGCTGTATTAGCAATTAACTGTGAGGTGAATCATTTGCCTGCTGATGTTGAACATTTTTGTGGGCTATTAGGTGGCAGATGAAATCAGCGCTATATAAGAAGTTTTTGGGTGAAGTACAATAAAAACCAGTGCTTATGCGAGCAAAATAATATTATCTAGAATATTTCCTAGGCCTAATAATCCTTCCTAATGGAGATCGTAATAGCAGCAGTGGTTTCAATGTTTTTGGTTCTTGTATTGTGAAGGTACAATACAATTATATAATATTTATGTGCTATTTTCAATGTTGTTGGCTCTCTGATCAGTAAATAAAGTTGAACACAACCGTTGCAATATTGTATTAATCTTTATACAGTTCTATAATATTTAAGTACTATTTTTTATGTGACTTCAAACAATTTACTGTTTGTGGTTGAAAGCAGCCCCCGCCTGATATAGGATTTGTTGCTTCAGTGTATGCAACATCTTTTCAACACGTGGCCTGAAAATCCTGAAAAGCTTGGGGGTCATTGAACATGTTACATTATGTTCCTTTTATTCCTGTTTGATAGCTGCTAGCTTGAGTTTTACAAGTTTTTGAGATTAAATTAAAGTTTGGTTGGCCATCAGTTGTTTATATTGAACGACTTTTAGAGTCATCTAGAGTATTTCTTTTGGATATATTTTAATTCTTTAACTTTGAAACA
Source organism: Coffea arabica (assembly GCF_036785885.1). Classification (NCBI taxonomy): domain Eukaryota; kingdom Viridiplantae; phylum Streptophyta; class Magnoliopsida; order Gentianales; family Rubiaceae; genus Coffea; species Coffea arabica. The sequence goes on along the minus strand of NC_092320.1, from coordinate 15,193,626 downwards.
GTATGTTTTCAACAAGTCTGCTTTTGATTATATAAATGTGGTTGAAGTTGCGAATTTGTATGGGTTTGTGGTGGTTCTATAACAAATGTGACACAGAGAGTTTGCAAGCACTTTATGATCTTACCATTGGCTAGCAGCCCTGTAGGCAATCACGTGGTCCTAGGCGTATCATATACAGTCTTACGGTCATCAGGGCTCAAATAGATGTTAAATTTACATTTGAGAATCTAAACCATTGGGAGATATTTTCCATAAATTAATCTGCGAAACAAATGTAAAATATTGTACACAGGGCTATCTATTTTCCCCCTGTAACCTTTTTTCAGAACATTGTTTTTGTAAGTAGTAAAATTTACACTGGTTTTTCCTGGTACAGATCTCGGGTCAAAGGAAAAGGTTTATGATGTTTTTCTGCTTATTGAATGTTAGTTGATACTAACATTGAATGTCGCAGACACATTTTTGCAGAACAATCATTTAACTTGTGTAGAGATGTAAAATATTTCAAATTTTTGTCTGAAAGTGAGGCCTAATTAATTACTCTCGGTTCTTGTCCGCCATTTAATTGTCTTGACGAGCAGTGACTAGTAATGGAAAATGCTTCACGTGAAACTGAAAAACTTGGATATTGATGATGATGCCTTTAGTGTATCTTGTGTAGTGGCTTTTTTTATTGTTTAGCCTGTGGTCTTGATTCTGGAATGTTTTACTCATCAATAACAAACATTTAGCACCATTAACAAGTCTCTGAAGGCTTCTCTAGTGCTTCATTTCAAACATCAGCGTTAATAGAAATAAAGAAATTCATAGGCCTTGAGTATAATCATGTTTCTCTGCTGTATTGGGAATTTTACAGATTTTAATCAACCTGGATGGCAAACTTTGTCAATCCTCTTTTCCATATGACCATCCCCATTCTTTGTATGGTGAGATGGGTTTTGCGGTCGGGTGGCAGGGGAAGACTTCTTTTGAATTCTTGACCTCCGTACTCTCAGGACTAAGACGTAACTATACATATGTTTTATGTTTGTCAATCATGATTCTTGGTTTTCATGTCAAATTGTAAATAAAGTGAATACCATCTTTCTGTCTGTTTTTCCTTTATGGATTGCTGCCCTTTCAATTTTAAACTTTTCTGGGTTACCAAATGTATGGTGTCTTTTAATTGTGGCCATTTCAGCATCTATATTCCTGTTTAAGTATAAAATGGCTCTGTAAAGTCAACTTGGTGACTACGAGATCAAATTTTCTTTCAACAATATCTTGGTTTTTCAAACATAATCTATTTCCAAGGAAAATGCTGCCTGACTTATTCTGGTAGTATTTCAGATTTAGACTCTTGTAAGATTTGGCAACAGTTTGATCTGAGTGTTGGATTGTGTTTCTATGTAGCACTGCTGGCTGCCCATTTGGTGAGAGCTGCCATTTCCTTCACCATGTACCTGGTGGCTATAATGCTGTTGCCCAGATGATGAATCTGCCTCCTGCCCCAGGCCCACGAGGTGCAGCAGCACCGACATCTGTACCAAATGGTGCTGGTTCAGCAACAGTTAAAACCAAAATTTGCAACAAATATAATACTGCCGAAGGATGCAAGTTTGGCGATAAGTGTCATTTTGCTCACGGTGATTGGGAGCTTGGCAAGCCTATTGCGCCATCACCACCTCACACAATGAGTGCAATTCCTGGACGATTTGGTGGCCGCATGGAGCCAGTTGTACCTGGACCTGCTGCTAGTTTTGGTGCTTCAGCGACAGCCAAAATTAGTGTGGAAGCTTCCCTAGCTGGAGCCATCATTGGGAAGAGTGGGGTGAACTCCAAGCAGATTTGTCGTCAGACAGGCGTTAAGTTAGCTATTCGAGAGCACGACAGTAATCCAAATCTGAGGAACATTGAGCTCGAAGGTACATTTGAACAAATCCAGCAGGCAAGTGCAATGGTAAGAGAGCTTATTGCCAGCCTTGGACCAGTAGGTGGCCCAGGAAGGGCACCTGCGATTCCTGGAGGCCCTGCCCCTCCAGGGAGCAACTACAAGACCAAACTCTGTGAGAATTTTGCGAAAGGTTCCTGCACCTTTGCGGAGAGGTGTCATTTTGCACATGGAGCAGCTGAGTTGCGCAAATCTGGAGTTTGAGAATTTTTCATTCAGTCTAGTTGATATCCTTTCTCCTGAGTTTGAGTTGTTCGTATGTAGCATCTTCCTAGATTTGCGAGCTAAACCAATATGGGTTAAACAACAAATTTTCTCAGCAGTTTTTCTCCTAGGAATTTGAGCTATCTGGTTTTCGATGCTTTAGCTACTATAATTGTTTTACTATATATCTGATAGATACTATTGAAAGTAGCGAAGGCCGCCAACTACTTTATTTTCTGTTTTTTTTTTTTTTTTGGTTTAACGGTAACAATTTACATTATTTCTATTCCTGTACCATGGGAAAGGGCGAGCCAATTGGACTTGTAAGCGATAGGGGTGCGAACTGTAGATATTGCGTTACTGCGCTCTGTGGTCTCTTGAAGTGCGTAGCCCTTGGTGGTGTCGTATTTGGGCTTGAGAGGTTGCACATCTACAAAGTTCCTGCCTTGGAGCGGGACGTATTAGCCCAGACACCTGATTTCATGGGTTCGACCCCTAATATGGGCGTGTTGCCCATTTAAGTAACCAGCTTGTAGAAATTTGTCGTTGGCCCTTGTTTTCGTTCCTCTTTGGCTCCTTCCCTCATCTCTGCTATCCTCTCTGTTTTCTTTACTGCGTGGCTAGTCTTTTTTTTTTTCCCCCCTGCAATAACAAGTATCTAACATATTCCTACTCTTACACTATTGGACGAGTCTAAAACAAATATGTATGGAAGTTGCAGGGTGAATTTAGTTAAGTGCACTGTTGCACTCTATGAATTTTTTAAGAACGAGAAATTGTGTGATGCACTAGACGGGATTTTAATCCCCGACCTAGTGCACCGGAGAGCTCTTAAAGGACTCTCCTTAAATTAATCATTGGATCAAGACGAATGATTTCACGACGTGGCTAATTAGCTAGAGTCTAATGTAAAGGTAGGGACCCTTTTAGTAAAGCAGAATTTAAAAACATCAGGTGGCGGTTTTAAATTAGTAATAGTTGACAAGAAGTCATCTTTCAGATAAAACATGGGTCCGAATCAAATGCGAATGGTCATTGCAGTCTGCCTTCTTGGCCAAACTTGATTTTTTAACCTTTACTAGTGTTTTTGGATATTAGTTTTTTTTTCTTTTAATTTGAGTGGAATCGATTTCGATCACCATCATGATCCTTCGAAATCATAAATTACTTATAAAAATTATTACAAATCGCTTACAAACACTAACTGCAACGAAATTCAAATATACGATTTTTTTTTTTTGTAAAGAAGTGATAAATCCTTGTCAACTGAGTCGCCAATTTATGTTAACGCGTGAATATTAGTTGATCGTGGAGTCCAGTGATACTCTTCACTTCCCGAAAAAGAGAATAAATTCATTTTTCTAGCCTACAATTTTACCCCATGGTACATAGAACATCTGGATATGCTAAAAGGGTTGCCAAGCTGAAGATGGAGTACGCAAACTAATTTGATTAATGCTTGATGGTCTTTTTTTTTTTTTTTCCTTCCGGTGAAGTAAATCTCGATTAGTTCATCACAAAATGCATGGAGTGGAGGCATCTTCCTCCAGGGATAAAATTCTCCTTTTAACTCGTTGGTTACTTATATTGAAAATAAGGCACTATCCGAAAAGCTGATATAGCCTTTTTTTTTTTTTTTCCGGGGATAAAGACATTGATGAAGAATTCATGATGCATTCGATCAAATGAAAGAGTCTTTATTGAAACTCTATTCTATCAAAAAAGGACTAATAGAAATTCTTATGTCTCAAATCTATCCATGTTGAGGAGAAACTTAACATGGGATGAAAACGAATTACCACGAACATGTAATATCCTCACTTATTACTAAAATTTCCACTCCACGAAAGTCACTCATAGTAATGAACAACTTTACATATATAGATGCTAGAAGTGAACCTACAAATGACATTATCGAAAAAGCAAGCTAAGTAACCTAAGATCAGAAATAGTCGAATACAACAAGTGGACCGTCCAACTTAAAAAGGGTTCCAAGTCCTTATTCAAAGCATGGTTTAAAAGGTCCAATGATCTAATCTAGTCTTGAGTATAAGAACCACCAATGTTAGTAGCCGCACCAACATGGGTGTTATGGGCTGCACTAGTCCTGCCAGTCCCAGCGGCCGTCCCAATGGGGTGGGACTCAACCACGCCTTCGGTAACTTGTCCGGTGCCATGGCCGGGCAAGGCCGACTGCTGATGAGTCCCGGTAGGATGTCCTGGTGCACCCGTGGTGGGATAGGTGTGCGGCTGGCCAGTGTTTTTGGTTGCATTCCTAGCCGCAGCGTTATGCTCCTGAGCCGCACGCTTGTCAAATTCAGCCTGATTCACCCTCTGTTCCTTCCTCTCTGTCGCCATCTCTTTCTCAGTTGGATTATTTGCAGTGGCACGATCAACCTGCTCAGACAATTTAATTCCAATACATGTGCTTCATCCCATTTTCAGAAATTAGCAGAGAAGGGCGTGACACAGGGATTTTATGATCATGCTTTATGGTTTTGGCGTAAAATTGGCATTCAAGAACTAGTAGATGCAAGGAGCCAAGAAAATGGTGCGACATAAGGATCTGGAGTACACTTTTCCAGACATGTTTCAAGTCTTAAAAAAAATTCGGTATTGTTCAGTAAATTGCATGTCAAAATTAAAAATTAATGCTAGGGAAGGGGATAAATAAGTGCAGTATATATAACCTTCTCTTGCATGGTGGCCTTGGTTTTCTCCATTCCGGACTTGGCTGAGGCGGCAACATTGGCTGCTTTCTCCTTGATGGCCTGCATTTTCCACTCTCTCTTTTGCTCTGAAATCTAAATTGGTAGTGTTAATTTGTAAGAAGTTATCTAAGAGAAACTTTGTAAACTGTTTGATTGATGATTTGATTCTTGAACAAGGCGGGCAGGTCCGAGAAAGCGGTTAAATAGATTGTGGAAAGTATGGAGATGAAGACAAGTGTTACTCAAATAAGAGGAACACCTGAATCCAGTTTTCGTGGGGTTTCAAACACGTGTCCACAAGGTGGCATCCTCTCTATTATACGTGGACTGCTGATCGGCAACAGAGGGCAGTTTACCAATCCGCGTAAAGAAAGATAAGGCTTTGTCGGGAATTTTCCCCGAGAAGACAGGGCCACGCCACGTAGCAATAGGATTATGGCATTGCTAATTTTTAGGGCTCCACTGATTTTGAAATGCAGTCACGGTTTGCCTCCCCTAGGGTTGCTAGAGATTCAAGGTGCTCTTGAGTTATTTGTGAGCACCTCGATCGAGTTCGATCAGAATTGAATTTGAGTGCTAGACATTCAAGGTGCTTGTGAGTTATTTGCAAGTAACTTGGTCGAGTTCGATTAAAATCAAATTCGAATCAAGTTTGAATATTTCGTTCTTGAATTTGAGTCAAGTATAGGCTTTAGAAAATGAGGTTCAAGTATTTGACAAACTTATTTGAATAATTAAATTCTTAATTAAAAATAATATATATGTGAAATTTATCACAAAAAAATTGAGTTCGAGTATGACATGACTCGTAAGGATTCTCGAGCTTATTCAAATTGAACTCAAATTTGTAAACTACTTGTTCAGCCGAGTTCAAGTTTAAGAATCTTTACTTAAACCGGAGCTCAAATAGAATTGCAATTATCAAGTTCGAGATCAAACATGATACCACTCGAACTTGAATCGACTCGAATGCACCCCTAACCTCTATCATCAAGGAGTGAAATATAGTTAAGATCACATCTTTAACTTAAAGAAAATGGGTAGTAAATAGCTCAACAGTTTCCAACCTCTAGAGTCTAGGCATTTAGTTTCTTTGAAGTTTGGTGTAGTTTATCACTCTTTCATTTAGAAATTTCGAGTAAATGATTATTTGATTATTTACATTAACAAAAATGTATTTCGAGGAGTTGAGGATGAAAAGGTTATAAATTTTTATCAAAACAGAAAGGCTAATCACGAGCCTTTCCCTCAAAATCCTTAAGTTCAAAGTTTAGACTTACGTACTGTTAATTATTTTAGCTAATTATAGATTCTTAATCTTTCATTTGCTTTTATATCTGAATTATAGATTTTTTTAATAGACAGAAAGCAAAAGTTTATAATCGACCAGAAAAAAAAAAAAAGAAGAGTTTTTGCTGATTCTCGTTATATTATATACTTATCAAAATTTGCAAAAATCTAAACTTAATTCTCGTAAAGTATAATTTTCAATTCAATCTGTTTCACCCGAAAGTAGTCTTCAAATCAACGTGTTCAAACTTAATTACCTACAAATATATTCATGAATGGGTCCGATGAGTGATTTGAGCATGTACCATGAGGAATTCAATTGGTTCGTCTGACCAAGAATATATTATGGTGATGGCTCCGACAGGCAGCCCAAAGTGAACTGGAAATGCGTCCGACACGCATACCTAATTAATTAGTTCTACAATCAGTAACACAGAAAACCAAGTGGGCCATTAATGCAACGTGGAGTTTAATTATTGGTCACATCTCAGCAGCTTGCCTAACTGGTAAGCATTTAACCCTTCAAGTTTATAGCCTACAGAAGAATAGACAGATTACTGAACCGCTGGGCCAATGGCTTAGTGGCAGAGTTTGATTCAAATCTAATTCGGATTGAGTTTGAGCAGTTCGTTTTTGAATTTGAGTCAAGTATAGGCCTTAGAAAATGAGGTTCAAGTATTTGACAAACTTAGGTTTCATTTGATAAAAATGAATATGAATTCTGAAGTCTGAATTCTGAAATCTGAATACTGAAATAATTAATTTGCTGAATTTTAAGTACTGAAAAAAAATATGAATGTCTGAATTTTAATACTAAACCTATTTATATTGTTTGATAAATATTTATAACTGAATGCTTAATAAGTTTAATTTGACAATTTTGCCCTTATATCCTTTCATTCAAAAAGAAATAGAATCTATGATTTAATTAGTTTAAAATTGTTAGGTATGAAAATGACAATATTTATTTTTAAATCAAATTAATATAAAAGATGAAATATGTTATATGAGAAGTATGGAAAAGATGTGAAAGCTATTAAAAAGAGAGAAAAGAGAAATTAAAAATTGTTAGATAGAGAATATTATGTTGTTTAATTAGATAAGAATTTTGAGCATAATTAACAAACAAGGGTAGATTTGGTAGATAAGATAAGATAGTTGAAGTAATTCTATTGATTCTTATTAGAATTAAGCATTCAGTTAGGATTCTTGTGCTGAAAAAATACACACAGATTCAGCACTGCTTAACAAGTTCAGCAAATAGATTTTCATTTATCAAACACTCAAAACATCTGAATGTCTGAAAAAATTCAGATTCAACACTTTTTTATGTCATCAAACAGACCCTTATTTGAATAATTAAATTTTTAATTAAAAACAAATATATATGTGAAATTATACTTACAGGTATGAAAATTGTGAAATTTATCACAAAAAAATTGAATTCAAGTATGACATGACTCGTAAGGATTCTCGAGCTTATTCAAATTGAGCTCGAGTTTGTAAACTACTTGCTCAGCCAAGTTCAAGTTTAAGAATCTTTACTTAAACTGGAGCTCAAATAGAATTGCAATGATCGAGTTCGAGATCAAACATGATACTATTCGAACTTGAATCGACTCGAACGCACCCCTAACCTCTATCATCAAGGAGTGAAATATACTTAAGACCACATCTTTAAGTTAAAGAAAATGGGTAGTAAATAGCTCAACAGTTTCCAACCTCTAGAGTCTAGGCATTTAGTTTCTTTGAAGTTTGGTGTAGTTTATCACTCAATCATTTAGAAATTTCGAGTAAATGATTATTTGATTATTTATATTAACAAAAATGTATTTCGAGGAGTTGAGGATGAAAAGGTTATAAATTTTTATCAAAACAGAAAGGCTAATCGTGAGCAATTGTAAATGATTTTTTTTGAAAAAAGTAAAATAATACTTTAACTTCGACTCTTCGAGTAAACCTCGAGTATGTCCTAATGTTCTTTTTATATTATGTCCTTATATTAATTCTACTAGTTACGTAAATATTAATATGTCCTAATATTTTAAATAAAAAAAGAGCACGAGCACGTACAAAATTTTAGCGTTGTTTTTTCTATCACTCTCCCCACTGTCCCCTCCCCACCCCACCGGTTCTAAACAAACGGAGCAGGCAGGGAACCCACCATGTCAGGGAAAATCTTAATTAGGGTGAAAACGAACCAAAAAAGCACACTATAATCACTTATTGCCGTACTTATCAAACATGACCTGGGAAGAACTCAAACAAACATACAGACGGGATTAATGGTTGAATATATCAGTAAGTCATTAAAATATAATGTTTATAAATGCTGATAATATATTTGTTATCTTAGTATATGTAAAGTGTGTTTAAACATTAATTATTGTACTTAAAAAGATATATTACTAGAATATAAATATTGATAGAAAACTCAATTTCATTTTTATTATACTTTGCGAATACAGACCAAAATTAAGCGGATTAAAAAATTAAGCGGGCTGGCCGAGGGGAGGTCCACCCGACGAGCGGTTCAACCTCCGAGCCAATTACTGTGCTTATAACCAAAATCTCATGTTCAATAATTAAGCACTTCACAACACTACAATGGAATGAATGGCAAACAAATGCTTGTTCAAGAGGCGAACTCAAGATTTATCTTGCTATGTGGTCTGAAGAGGTTGGAAATTGAGATGGTTCTACTCTGGCCTGAAATTCTTGCTGGCCCGGAAACTACGTACTGCTTGGGAAAATACCAAATATTCAATGTGTGATCTAACATAAAAAAAAAAAAAAAAAAATTGATTTCATTGCTTTCGAAAAAATTAACATTTGAATTCCTCTAAACAGCACCATAAATCTATCAACATGTGCAAGTTAAAGGCTTTAAAGAACCTCCAATGTTATTCCCTTATTCCAAACCATCTGTATTATTCCCTTATTCCAAAACATGGCTAATTCTGTATAATACAACCCTAGTTATAAGAGGATCATCCCTTACTACTAAACCAAGTATTGGCTCAAACTAAAACATGCGTCCTAAACACTCAGGCTAGCTAATATGTAGCACCAGGTCCATAACCAGTCCTAGCTCCTCCGCCAACCCCGGGGTCTTGAACTCCCGGTCTGCCCACATCCTCCACCCGGTCAGGATCAAGAACACCGGTCCTTCCACTTCTTTTGTTCACTCCTGCAGGATACTGCGACCCAACAACTCCACTAGTCACGCTAGTTGGATAATCCTCCCTAACCGGCCCAGCGTGGCCGAGCGGATCACCCGCCGTGTGGAGGTTGTGGTCGCCTCTCCTGGCAGCTTGGCGCATCCGTTCCTTCTCACACTCTGCTTCAAACAACTTTTCCTCTTTCTTCCGCTCAGCCATCTCCTTTTTCACTGGATCAGTAGTCATCTTTTCAGCCTACATATATACGAACCCAAAAAACAACAAAAATATATCAATACTGACACACTCTACTAGCAATCTTGGGTTGAATTGGTAAAATCATTGGTTTTAACAAAGTCGTTTTGAACCAAAATCGAACTTTTCATGCTAAACAAGTTAAAACAACTTACCTTTTCTTGTAAAGTGGCCTTGGTCTTATCCATACCGGACTTTGCCGAAGCAGCTACGTCGGCTGATGTTTCCTTTGCTTTCTGCATTTTTCTCTCTGTGGCAAAGATTAATTATGGCTTATTTCTGTACCAAATTCCTTGCCTGTAACTGAACGAGCATACCTTGACAATGCCACGCTGAAGTGACCAACTTCGCATGGTTTTATAGTATGTGCATGGGCGTGGAGAGGCTACGAAATGGGAGGCGGTGACACGTTGCTGGGGGAATACACGTGGAGATTGAAGGGACAACTTAGGTGGGGAGTTTTGACACTTGTCAAGGGAAGTTGATAAGATTAGAAGCTTGGAGATGATGATTGAGGAGAGGGAGAGGAGGGTCTTTAACTTGCTTCTGTGCTGCTACATTTTGTACGTGGAGCCCTGCAATGGCTTCAAAATTGTCGTCTCAAACTATGTGTTACACGTTGTGTTCATTGATAAATTAAATAGGGAAATGATGCTAAGTTTGACTCAGGTTTCATTTGATAAAACTGAACGTGAATTCTAAAATTTGAATTCTGAAATGCTTAATATAAAATAATTAATTTACTAAAATTTAAACATTGAAAAAAAATATATGAATATTTAAATTTTAATGATAAATCTATTTATACTGTTTGATAAGCATTTATAACTGAATGCTTAATAAGTTTAATTTGATAATTTTATCCTTATATGTTTTCACCCAAAAAAGAAATAAAACTTATGATTTAATTAGTTTAAAATTGTTAGGTATGAAAATAACAATTTTTATTTTTAAATCAAGTTAATATAAAAGATGAAATATATTATATGAGCAGAATAGAGAAGATGTGAACGTCATTAAATTGGGAGAAAAGAGAAATATAAAATTGTTAGAGAAAGAATATCAGGTTTTTTAATTGGATAAGAATTTTGAACATAATTAACAAACACGGGTAGATTTGATAGATAAAATAAGGTAGTTGAAGTAATTCTATTGATTCTTATTTGAATTAATCATTCAGTTAGGATTCTTGTGCTAAAAAAAATACACATAGGTTAAGCACTGCTTAACAAATTCAGCAAATGAATTTTTATTTATCAAATATTCAAAATATCTGAATGTTTGAAAAAGTTCAATTTCAATACTTTTTTATGTTATTAAACATATCTTAAATTATCTTATTAGAGCTCCAAGTGAATCAAATCACCTGCGAGTTGGTTTGATCAAATCGAGTTATTGAACTTGAGATGAGTAAAGAAAAACTCGCGAGCTAGCTCTCTCTCTCTCTAATTTTTATTTTAATAGTAAAATTATATATATGTCCCTAGTATTTGTATTATTTATTAAGAAAATGACTATTTTATATATTTTTTAAAAAATAATTATTTTTTATTTTTTAAAATTCCACTAGATTCGAATTGGAAATCAAATTCAAACTTAAGTTTTACAATAAAAACTCTTTGAGTTTAAGTTCGAATTTGAACTTAATAAAATTGAGTCGAGCTCGACTCGATTATGTCAAAATTCGATTTGATTTGATTCATTTGCAGTTTTAATTCGGATAGACTCATCCGGACGTATGTGGCTTAGCTAAAAGACTAACATATCCAGTATTTGCGTTCTCTTCATCTTCCTCGTTATTTTCAGCCTCCACCATTGCACCAAACTCTCTGTCTCTCCACATTTGTCTAACAACCCACAAGGCTGCAACAACTCGCCTCTCCCACATGCTCAAAACGCTCAACCACTAGCCCTGCATTCCCTAAATCCCAATTTTAACTGCTGCCTTTCCTCAAAACACAGCCGAACCCCACTTTAATTTCTTCTGTCGCCAAGAAAATAAATTAGGAAAACATTGCTTGGCTTGTATTATTATCATTTATCGGAGGAATTATACTTTTGTAATATAAAGAAATATCTATGCTATATACAAAGGTGGAGGGAGATTTTGGTGTAAACAAAATATTGTCACTTTAAGTTTTTCCTAAACTACCTTTACTAACTACCTAATATAATCAACCACCAATTATGGTTATGAACTATTTCTGAATAACTATCTATTTATACACTTTGTTATGGTGAATTTTTTAATATCTATTGTCAAAATATAAAACAAATTCTTCTGGAAATGATATTAATTTGCTCAAAAAAATTTTTAATAGTATTTTCCTATTAGTTGCACACACATTGGCATGTGCCCTAAATACGAGTTTCAATTAAACATGTCAATTTTGAATAGAACAATTCCTACTTTCTTGTGATACTACGAGGAAACCACTAGCCTTTGAGCTGGTGGCTACCACTAAGCCTCCACCAACCCTTGCCTCCCACTAATTGCCATAATATGTGACTTTTTAAAAAAAAAAAAAAAAATCAAGATGAGTGCGTAATGCACCTGTTTGGTTTGATGGTAATTCAGTCCCCATTGGTCCCTTATAGACCTAGTTGGGCTTCCCTTTTAAGTTAGAATAAAGTAGAATTATATAGATAAAATGACGGACCTTCTCTTTAGAATAGAATAAAGTAGAATTATATAGTAGAATTATAAAGTAGAATAAAGTGACGATTGATAAAAAAATAATAATAATTCTACGAGGATGGCGAAGTGAAACTGATTTGGAGCCAACAGTGTTGAGTCGTTGCACTGTTGAAATACGTGTTCAATTGTTTGCCGTACTTGAAGTCTTCAAACAGGCTTAAGATAGCATCACAGACAGAGGGGAAGTAGTCTTCATTTATCCCTCTTACCTAATCTCGGACTTTAATTAATCTCAACTACACCAAAAGAAAGAGGTAGTTGGCAATTGGATTCCTATTGTGATTGAATTGAAATGGAATTAATGCAAAATTAGGTAAAAGCAATAAATGAAGGACTACTTCATTTATAGACCTGCGGGCTTAACTTGTCCATCTGCGTACCTAAGTATTAGGTAAAAGGTGGCCATCTGAGGCGAATCCTGATTCTTGCTTTACAAAGGGCATCCCAGGACATGTGCACTGAACAAGCTTGAATTTGAGTTTTACAGAATCTTCTATCTGAGACACCACCACCAACTGATAGTTGTATTGTATATGCCAAACGCTTTCTTGTTTGTTAAGAGCACTTAAAAGTTGGGTATGCATTTGTTTGTTAAAGTTCCCTATTCACAAATTTTATATAAAAAATAATTTATACCTTTTTTCTTAACATGTGTTTAGAAACATGAATTTCAGTTTTGCAAGAATCTATCTGAAACGCACTTATGTGATGGTAGTGTATTTGTCAAAGATCTTTTTTGTTTGTTGGAGCACCATTCGGTTTGCTAAAGTGCATTTTTCATAAATTGTACATACATAAAATTGTATCCTTTTTCTCAAGAGTTTATACTTTTCTTTTCTTTTTTTTTTTTTCTAGTATAAATATTACACGGTTAATTGCCAAGCCTCACCACTGATAGATTGCATTTTTGTCATTAATTTTATGATCATTTTCATCTTTTATTTTATCAAATATTGCATTAATTGATGGATTCTACTTATATTTAGTAATTGTGTTGATCGTAGAGATTCGAAGCGAAAAGGATTGTGTAGTACTTCCGCAAGGCAACTACTTGGTTTTGTCTTTGAGTTTTGCAAACGATTGATTAGTTTCGACATCAAGACCAAATAAATGAAGAGTTTTTCTCTTTGTCTTTTCTTTTTCTTTTTTCTTTCACTTTTCTTATCATCAAATGTTCATGCAACTTTTGTCGATAAAATTGCTTGGATTATTCCTCATGATGAGCGGTTAAATTTCTTTTTCTAGTCAAGGAACAACGGAAGACTTGGTTCATCTAAAATTGTGAAAATCGAATTGATTATTTTTATTTCTTTTATATACTGATATTCGTATGTTCTTTGATTTAATTTCTTATGGTTATTATTTTATTTGAATATCAAGGACGCCTGATATTTAATTAATCTAATAGCCTAAAACCAGTTAGTGTGAGAACCCGTAATTTTTTCCATTTTCTAGGTTTTATTATATTTCCAGGTTTTCTTATTTTCAATGGTTTGTTTTCTGCACTTTCTGTATCCGGAAAATTTTCTAGATAATTTTTATGAGTAAATATAAGTTTTATATGATTTTTCCTAGCATTGGGTAGTTTTTGAAAATTAAGGATATAGAAAGGAAGTGGGACCCACTAGTGCGGAAAGTTCGGAAGAATTCGGCCAATAAGGTTAAGTTTCGGATACTGTGTAAAATTTATCGGGTGTTAATATATAAGTAGAGGAGTGTGAAGTGATTGATGTGAGAGGTGACTAAAGGATTGAATTGCATTTAATGAGATGCCATGTGTCATTTTCCCATTGGTTAGGACTTAAGACTACTATTCATGGTTTTGACCTTTTGACTTATGGAGTAAATATCTTCAAAAATTCACAAAAAAATAACCATTTTTCATTCTATGTTGGCCGACTCTTGAGAGCTCAAGAAGGAAGAAACTTGCTTCAAATTTCAAGCTCCCAACTAGCTCAATCTTCCAAACTATTTGCCTAAATTAGTTTTTACTCCATAAAATCCTTCCACTTGGTGTTAGTGAGTGTTTTGGTGAATCTTTTTGGAGAACTTAAGGTGTCCAACATCTTCCTCTCTCTTGTTTACTTGGTAAGTGATGATTGAACATTTTCTTATAGCTAATGATGTTGAATTTATGCCTAATGGTGGCTATTGTGTTAGAAATTGTGGATTATTTCTTGGTTTGAAGTGATTTGGTTGAGTTTTTTATTTTTTGAGGAATTTTCTGGTTTCATATGATCTTGATGGTGTGATTGTTTTTGATGGTTGGTAATAAGGGGTTTTGGCTCTAGTAGGTGCATATGATAGAAAATTGCAATCAATTTTGGATTTGGAAGAATTTCTGGAAAATTAGGGTTCTTGGTTGAACATTCTGTCCGAAATTTTAGGTCATAGATAAAGGCCGAATTGGACTTTGCTCAAAACATGAAAGTTGTAGGTATTGATAAGTTTGAAGTGCCTGCAAAATTTCAGGGCATTTGGAGTAGTGTAGAGTGAGTTATGCCATTTTTACTGTTGCTGTTCTGGGTGAACAGAATGTGCGAACTGCGATAGTAATTGTCTGTTTTGACTGGAATTGGTTTGGATTTTGTTGTGGGTGTCTTCTGATGAAATGTAGCTTGATGTCTTAGCTTTCATGTGCCTTTGGAATCAATGCATTTGGACCTGTGTAGGCTGAGATAGACGTATTCCAGTTTTGTGTGATTTGGGAACCTGAAATTACGGTTCTGGCTTGGTTTTCTGCAATTTTGACCTAGTTTTGCTAGGATTTGGACTGAGTGACCTTCTACATTGTTGTAGCTCTGTCTTTTAGCTTCGAGATGGTGGGTCTTACACCCTCATCCGATAAGCGTATTGCATTTTGTACCATTACCGCATACGGAGGCCAAAACTGTTTTTGTTGATTGATCAAATGAGTTATATTTCCTGATTTTCTGGTTTGCTATTATGCTTATATATGTATATGAAACCCTATTGGGGTTGTGATTGGCATGGCTTTATGAAACCCTATTGGTTGGCATGGTTTTAAGGCTTACTCTTATTCCGGTCATTTTCTAGCTAACTTTTGTACTTGTACTACTTTGAGCCTAGTGAACGGCTTTTGGGAATGAGATGACTTTTGTGTGAGGTGTTGGGACTGATTTGAGGAAATAATGAAGCCTTAATGGCTGGAAAAGTAAGAAATTTAGGGGAAGTGCTGCCCGATTTTCTAGGCCGTTTGGTTCTTTAAGTTGGATTTGCCTTTTGATGGAAATGAAGGGCTTTTGGGTTGTTTGCGCCTAGGTCTTGATGTTATCTTTTTGTTTTCAAGAAAATCATGTTTTTACACCCTTGCATTAGTATGTCTCACTTGTGCATTCCGTTTATTCGATTTTAGATATGAAACCTTCAATTGGTTTATTTTGATTATTTTAGGGTTTCTTGGCGATTAAGGCCAATCTGAAGTGAAACTTTTGAAGTTGAATCGGTGAGTGTACCACTGCCTGCTACCCTTTATGTGAAATATCTGAATATTTGAATACTTGACTTATGACTATTGAAGCCAAGTACTGCTTTGATAAAGTACTGCTTTGATAAAGCCAAATACTTGACTTTATCACACTCGTTCTCTGGTCTGTTCATATTCCAATTCTGAACGTCTATCTGAATCTGTTATCTGTATCTGTATCTGAAACTGTACTGAATCTGTTATCTGTATCTGAAACTGTATCTGTTCTGACGTCGTTTGGAAGCTTGTGTCCAACGACCTTTCTGTGACCTATGAGCTCAAATCCTGTGGCTAACTTATTCAAGTCGGGCCGGCAAGGGCCTGGACGATTAGATAACGAACCACGGTAGTCTGTTCGGGGATCTTTGGGTATTGAGACCCTTGGGTTCCGGTATACTCGAGTATTACCATTTCTGTTACTGATACGGTGAGCGGGCCCGGTAAAGGGGTGTTTGGTGGACGGAATTTGGAGTGAAGAGGGGTCTACGGACGCTTTGGTTCTATATACGTTGACGGAGGGTCAACCGGTTTGGATCAAGTACTGCGCTGGAAATTTGGCTCCTGAGAGCCACCCGTATCCTTCTGATTTGAATCAGTGGTTCCGTTGCTTTATATCTGGCATGTGTATCTGATTTGTTAAACATGAAATGCCATGATTTTATTGCTATCTGTTTGGTACCTCATTGAGCGCAAGCTCACCCCTTTCTGTTCCCTTTTGTTTTCCTTACAGGAAAATAATCACTTTTGGGAGCTCATACGTGTTGGTTGCCAAATTGAGCCATGTATATGTCTATTTTGAATAGGTCATCTCATGAAACCCTAATGTGTATTGGGTTCATCTTCTGAATGGCAAACCGAATATGTGTATACCATATGTATAGTTTTTGACATGCCAAGTGTGGTTGTAAATGTTGAATTGCTATGTATTACTGTTTGGTGGGTTCTCGGTTTCCCCTATTCCAGGCACTATTCATCGTTTTCCTTTTGCTTATTATTTTGTTATTTTGGTTCTTGTGGCTTGTCCGAGCGCACTTTTGCATTTCCGAAACGTTTTAGAACGCGTGTAACCGCTCCGTAGTCCTGGCGAGAGATGGGCAGGCAGTCCGCTAACCCCTTTGGTTCGCCTTAGGGGAAGGTGGGGCTGTTACAGTTAGAGCAGTTAACTCCGTAATTGTTTAATTGTTTTAAATTAATGGTGACTAGTATGATTGAATTTGTGTCAGGAAAACATATGAGTTAACTTAAGATAACCCTCGTAGCTTGTTATTTGGTTTGAACAGGGTTTCTCTAATTTTTAAGACAATTGAAAAATTGAACTCTGTGATCATATCTAGAGTTATTACTTGATTAGGGGAGTAATTAACAGTCATACCTCGATCACCGATACAGTAAGAAGAAATTGATTGTCATCGCGTGTTTGGTAGTAACAACTTGTTTATCAGCGAATAAATGAGATTTTCATTATTTCGATGATCAATTGAGTGAACCATTTCCAAAGTTAGTCCTTGGTTAGAGCTTGTTGATTATTGATTTAATTTTAATAAACTATCACTTAGTTTTTATTTGTTTATTTATTTTTCTTTGAGCTGTTTAGTTATCTTCATTTTTATAAAAATCCCCCCTACTTTGAACTAGAGTAGAAACAAATTTCTCCGGTCTTTGTGGATTCGACCCTATTTATCACTGTATACAAAATTCATAATTTATTTGACTAGGTATTTATTATTGTATAGGGTTGACGCCTGTCAACCACCAACATGTTTACCATGTTCTTGGGTATCTCTATTTTTTCCACCAAAAAAAAAAAAAAAAATTCCAACATAGTGAACACAGTACTTCGGACTGACAAAGGAAATTTCAATGCAAAATCCCAGAAAGAGCAAGTCTTTGAGCATGTTTGAACTAGCATGAAAGTTTAGTTTCACAAGAATCTAACGGCTGAAGAAACACACCCTCCATCTGATAAGTGTTTTGTTTATGGATCTTTTTTTTTTTTTTTGATAGGAGATTATTTTGAAAAAATAATTAAAAAAAAACTGTAGTACTTTTCTAATGGGATAATATTTTTTTTTTTAAAAAAACTATAGTATTTTATGTTTGTTAAACAGAGCAACTGCCTTTTCGTTTTCGGGTTTTCTTTCTTTTTGTCCAAGTGTAGAGT
Organism: Coffea arabica; assembly: GCF_036785885.1. Taxonomy (NCBI): domain Eukaryota; kingdom Viridiplantae; phylum Streptophyta; class Magnoliopsida; order Gentianales; family Rubiaceae; genus Coffea; species Coffea arabica. The sequence continues at coordinate 15,175,729 of NC_092320.1, read as the reverse complement.
TCTCTAATTTTTTATCACAAATTACAAATTTTCCGCTACTATCCAGAAAGCAATTTTCCTACGAAGATATACATGTAAAAATAACCAAACTAACTTTCTGCAAAAGCATATACACTTTTGCATGGCTTAGTTTATGCTCTTCCAATAAGTTTTTTTTTCTTGTTTAAATGTAACCAGTTTTTGCAAACAATTTGATTTTGCACTGATGATAATAAATCATGAAGCAATCTCAACTAGTTAATTCTATATATTAAACCCGGCATAGTTTGGTTTTTGTCTATTTCATACTATCACTTTCTTCATAAATACTCTCTTTTACAACTTGGTTTATCATTGAAACCACTAACGAAACTTGGACCTCCCAACCCCAAAAGAAAAGAAAAAAAAGCAAAAATAAAAAAGGACATCATCTAATGGTCATGGAGAACCAGATCCGAGGATGTTGCTGGAGAAAAGCCCCAACCAACTTCACTGCTGTTTCCATCTTGTGATTCTTCTGTTTAATTTTGCTTTACAGGGAGGGTTATGCCTTTTGGAGTCCACTTACAGAAGTATCTTGTGATTCTTCTGTTTAATTTTATCTTATATGGAGGATTAAGCTTTTTAGATCAGTCCATCTACCTAATTTTTTACGAAGGATTATATGCTTTTACCGTCCACCGGCAAAGGTGACTGAAAATCTAGATATTTAGAGTTCATCTACCTAATTTTATGTGGAGGATTAGGCTTTTCGAATCCAGTTACAAAAGTAATTAAAAATCACGATATTTTTAAGTAATAGAGACAAATATGAGAATTCCTGAAAGTAGACCATCTTTTTAATTAGGGTTAATACCACTTTGTCCCTCCAAACTTTGGACGATTACCCACTTCAGTCCCTAAACTTCAAAATGGGACACTTAAGTCCTTAAACTTATAAATACCTCCCATTTAAGGAAAATTGTTAACAAATTCTGAATGCCGTTGGTGGTCGAAATGTCTCATTTTATAAGGGTTTAGGGATTTAAGTGTCCCATTTTATTAGTTTAGAGACTTAAGTGGGAGGTATTTATAAGTTTAGGGACTTAAGTGTTCCATTTTAAAGTTTAGGGATTGAAGTGAGTAATTATTCAAAGTTTGGAGGGACAAAGTAAAATTAATCCTTTTAATTATTACTATCGTTTAAGTTTTTTTTTTCAAATGTAAAATTTTTGATTTATAATTTTTTTTTATATTACCATCCAACCCAACTCTTTCCATCTTGTTTAAGTCGGACGTCGCTTAATAAAAGATTTTCCGTACTTTTTATATTCTCATTTGTTGATTGATTCAAGTTTAGCTTGAGTCTGCAGCTGACAGGATCTCGGGACATTTTCAACATCTCATCTATGTTGCACACGTGACTCTCCCAAGATATTTTCAACCGCTTGTGCAATAATCTCAGCCGTAAAATTGCGGTACTCTCCAAATCTACGGCGACGGTTCATTGGACAACGTAGGATCAGCCGACCAATTACATTTGGGAAAGTGCCACTTGTTGTTTTTTTTTTTTGAAAAAAAAAACTTTTGCTACCGCCACACCTTTGGCTGGCATCTTTTTTTTTTTTTTTTTTTCAAATAATTCTTTCCAATAAAGATGACTAGTGTAATTTTTCCTTTTCGCATGCCTACAAAGAGAGAATTTTGATGAGGAATTGTCTATTACTTACAAGACAAAAGGAAATTCAAATTGCTGTTTTCATTTCTGTCAAACACAGTAAGGCTGTATCCAAATGGGATTGTGAGTTCTTCGAGAGAAATTTTAAAATATTTCTCAATTATTATTATATTTTACATATATCACATCATTGCAGTACAATTTTTTTTTTATATAAAAAAAACTTAAACTCCAATGCAAATGGACTTTTACATTTTCAATCGGATTATTATTTGTTTAATTTGTTAATTATTTGACATATATCATACTACAAAATGTGTGATAATATTTATAAGCGAACCACAAAAATAAGAGTAATAAGTGAGACTATAAATAAGTTTGGGTGTAGTGAAAGGAGTGACACACTTGAAGTATCAAGTAACAAAACGCAACACTCTAAATTTTTTTTTTTTTGTCGACATATAGGTGTTCGAATCAATTTTTATGGGGCTCGATTAATCTCCTGTGACCCGAATCCGGCCAACACTCTAATTAGTAAGACGTTTTATTTATTATCGATAAATTATATGTTCGAGGAATAAAACAAAAGAGAAAAAAAAAAAAGAAAGCGGAGTGTCAAAAGTACAAATAAGAGCACAAGTGGGCAGCGAGCAAGTGACTTGACAGTTGACACCCCACAAACAATGCACTAAAAATGTTCAAAAGTGGGAAGGGTCCAAAATGACGTGCAGGCGTGTGGGTCCGAGAGAGAGAGAGAGAGAGGGAGAGATGTGGCCCACGCAAATTGTAAGGCATTCATTTCGAGAGGAGGGAAACGTAAAAGCTTAAAATCCGAGCGTTCCCTTTCCCACTTCCTATATAAACCAAGGAGGGCCGGCTCGCCCCAGCGGCCACCGAAAACTAAGGAGAGAGACAGAGAGGAGAGGAGAAGGCGAAAAGTAGCAGTAGAAAGAGAAAAGGGCGACTTCTTCGTGCTCTCTCAAGTGGAGGAGAGAAAGAGCTTCCCCGGAGGGAAAAAAATATAATAAATATCCTCCTCCATTTTCATCAGGTATTGATCCTAATAACCTGTTGCTGCATTTTCTCTTTTACTTTGCAAAAAATTCTTCATTTGGATCAAAAGAGCATATATAGAGGTTGAGTTTAGATCTTTGACTGGGAGGCTGATTCATTGATAAATTTTATTTTTTACTGATCATTCCATCCTTGAATAAATTCTCAAAAGCAGCTAGAAGTTATGAGTAATTTTTGCATGTATGGATCGAATGTTCTTCATTTGGATGGTGTGCTGTAGAGCTCTGATTTCTTTCTTTCTTTCTTTTGATTCGATTTTGAAACCTGAAAGAAGGGCTTAAAAGGGCACAAAAAAAAGGAAAATTTTTTTTTGATTCAGCCGGCTCATGTGCTGCACGCTTTCTTTTGGCAATGTTAAGTATTGTCAAAGTTTACCTTTCTAGGAAAATAGATTTTTTTTGCTTGTTTTCCCTTGATGAATGTGCTTTTCCTTTTCAAAATTTGTTAATTGGATTATGCAATGCATTCGCCAGAGGAATCTGATTTGTTACGTATTTTTTTTTCAAATACTACGTGCATATGAAATGGATCCAGATTAACCAAACCCCATGTCTGATTCCCTCGACATTTCTGTCCAACTAATACTAAAATTTTGTAGTTCCAAAATTGGAAGAACTGCCCATTATCGGTCATATGTTGTTGCTCCTCCATATTCAAGAACAAAGTTCTGCATCCACACAAATGCAGTAGGAATTTGAACTTCTCAGTCATGGTGTTTATTATAGACCAAATTTTGGTAATAGGTCTAGGATCAAAGAGAGAGACTCACCAATCCATACTTCCTTTCTCAAGTTTTGAAGCCTTGCAACTTATCATTTCTTGAAGCTTTGGATGTATAATTATCAACTTCAATGTAAATTTGAAATTCAAATTTAGACATTCATTGCATCTAGACTTTTTAATGTATACATGTTAATATACGAAATACTATTCCTAATTTTATTACTGGCATCAAAATGAAATTAACGTGTTGTTGGAAAAGGTTGATACTTAACACAAGCGTTACAAGTACATTGAACTACATGTCTCATGGGCTGCCAATTTTTTTTTGTTGACCTTTGACCAAAAGAATAAAAAAATTGGGCTACCAACTACCGAGTTTTTGATTTGTCACATGGGATGTGGGTCGGATGGTAACATGTTGATTAACCTTTTCTGTATACATCTCCCACTTGTTAACGCTTTACAAATTACAACTTTGGTTTTGTGTCTTTTTCCTATACGGAATTACTGGACTTCCTTAGATGGATCCCTTTCCTCAATTTGGTAAAGAGTTTGAGTGGTTAGTGAATTTAACATGTGGAAGCTGTGGGGTCGTATTCTTACTTGTTTAATCTTGGACAATTACTCCTCCTTGCAATGCTTAATGATTACAATGGAACTCTTCATTAAGCTCATAAATTTAAATTTCAGAGATTAAGGGTTATTAAAAGAGAATGGAGATATTATGAATACTTTGGGGAAAATTTTTCATTATTTTCAAGAACTTGTGGAAAAAATGTTAATTGTATTTTTGTGGAGAATCATAGGCCAATGATGTGATTTTTTAATGAGTGGCCAATGACTTGTAGCTGTATTCAGCGGACGGCAGCCGGCAGGCGGACTGATGGCTACTTGCATTGAATATTACTACTAAAGACTTTTCTTTCTTGATGAACTAAATTTCAGATTGCCATACATTAGAAAATTTATTACTAGATTTATACTTTTCTATCATATCCAGTGTTTTTTTTTGGGAGGGTACCATACCCGGTGTTCAATAGTCTGTGCCAAATCATCTTTTGACTTGGGTCAAGTACTAGTTCTTAAAAAAAAGGAATACATCTCATTTTCATGACAAGGCACTTGTTGAGATATTTTCTTGTCTTATCAAATTAATTAGATGCAAATTGTATCTTTTTGGGTTGGCAAATATAAAAATTCGGCTCAAGGTGCATGTGCTGTGATGTAAAGAAAATCATTTGGTGGGGTCCCACCAAATGTGTAGCAATAGTCGGATGTGCTTTTTCCTTATTCGGTACCTTTGCAATTTATGTAGCATGATTATTTTTTTTTTGGGCGATAAAAAGCTCTATTCTTGCAATTCCCCAACAACAAAAAAGAACCCAAAAGGAAAATATTAAGCCCTCCATGATCATAAGGATCTTGTACTAATGCAAAGGTATCACGTATTAAAATTCTACTGTAAACCGATGTCTATGCGCAGCATCCTGAGTGTATTCCGATAGGAAAAGCTAATGTCGCCATCTAATCCAAGTACATAAAGGACATTGATCTTGCTATTTAGCTGAGCCAAGAAAATAGATATTCATGGGCTCTCCCCTTGAGGGTGCTTGTATATTGAATTAGTTGTCTACAGAGCAGATGTATGTATCTTTGTTTAAATTACAATAGGTGGAGATTGGTCTGTCAAATTCGGTTGAGTTTTTACAATTTGAATATTGAGTAGCTTTGTATTTGACGAAGTTGTCCGTGCCTGAAAATTAATATGCTGTGAAAGCAATGGTTACCTGCATTATAGCTCGTCAGATTTCTTTTAATGAAACTTTTCAACCTAATGATTTCTTAGATTGTACGGATCATTGACCAACTTTTGTGTTCTTTTTCTGCGTGTTTGAATATTTTGAATTAGTCGTCTATAGAGCGAAGAAAATCTAGTTGATTAAATACCATTGGAGTCTGTCAGCTTGTTGCATCATTAGACCACAATGAAGTTGTTATGGCTTTACTATTCAGCCGCTTTATATTTGCTGAAGTTATTCTTGGTCTGAAATTTCCATTGACAGAAAGCAATCTAGTTTTAATTCTATTATGATTCGTTACTGTTTACCTGCATTATAACTCATTGATTTGTTAGCTACCAAACTTTTCATTCTAATTAATACTGTCCAATCTAATGGTTTCTTACATTGTGCAGATCATTCAGCAATGGGTGCTGGAGGCAGAATGAATGTTTCCACTGAGGCCAAGAGGTCGAAATCCGATGTCCTCAACAGAGTTCCCTATTCAAAGCCTCCATTTACCGTGGGAGATGTTAAGAAAGCCATCCCTCCCCATTGTTTCAAGCGGTCTGTTATTCGCTCTTTCTCTTATGTATTCTATGATCTCGCAATTGCCTCTCTTTTCTACTACGTTGCAACGACATATATTCCCCTCCTCCCTCAGCCTCTCTCCTTTTTAGCCTGGCCGCTATATTGGATATGCCAAGGCTGTGTGCTAACTGGTGTTTGGGTCATAGCCCACGAATGTGGCCACCACGCCTTCAGTGACTATCAATGGCTTGATGACACTGTTGGCCTAATCCTCCATTCTGCTCTCCTTGTCCCATATTTCTCTTGGAAATACAGTCATCGCCGCCACCATTCAAACACTGGTTCCCTAGAGCGTGATGAAGTATTTGTACCTAAAGCTAAGTCCAACCTTAAATGGTCGGCCAAGTTTCTCAACAATCCACCAGGCAGAGTTTTGACCCTTGCTGTTCAGCTTACTCTGGGCTGGCCTTTGTACTTGATGTTCAATGTCTCCGGAAGACCTTATGATCGGTTTGCTTGCCACTATGACCCCTATGGCCCTATCTACAATGACCGCGAGCGCCTTCAAATTTACCTCTCTGACGTTGGTGTACTATCTGTCTTTTATGGGCTGTACCGTCTTGTGGCAGCAAAAGGGCTTGCCTGGGTTGTCTGTGTTTATGGATGTCCATTGCTCATCGTGAATGGGTTTCTGGTATTGATCACATATTTGCAGCACACCCACCCTTCGTTGCCTCATTACGATTCCTCAGAGTGGGATTGGCTGAGGGGAGCTTTGGCCACAGTTGACAGAGATTATGGAATTCTGAACAAGGTATTCCATAACATCACAGATACTCATGTCGCACACCATTTATTCTCAACCATGCCTCACTATCATGCAATGGAGGCTACAAAGGCAATTAAGCCTATCCTCGGAGATTATTACCAATTTGATGGGACGCCAATTTTCAAAGCAATGTGGCGAGAAGCAAAGGAGTGTGTTTATGTTGAGCAAGATGATGCTGACCAGAACAAAGGTGTCTTCTGGTACAACAACAAGCTTTGAGTTTTGATGGCAAGCTTCAATCTTTAGTGGAAGATTTTACTCTCTTCCCTGTTAGTGTAGGTTGCCTTTTTCCTCCTATTTGTACCGAACCTTTTTCTTAAATTAGTTTAAGATTTTAGTTAATTAATTACTCTATATATTAATCATGGGAAGGTGCAATGAGTGCAGCAAGATAATGGACTCTGAAGCAAATGTACTTGAGCCTTTGCTTGATTTGGACTGCGAAAGAATTTTTTTTGACAATGGCAGTACGTTTATCTAAATCCAGCTAAAGTTTCAGAAGCCCTTTTTCTTTTTGGCATAGAAGACTGCAGCTAGCTAAAAAGGAGATTTGAGCATACTTGAGCAAGATATATGCTAAAGGTTTAGCAAGGACTTAACTAACGTATTAACTTAGTAACTAATTGAACATCCTCCAATTGATCTTAATAGTGTTCCAGAGACAGTTGGATCATGTCGTATCCTAATTCCCAACTCCACTAGAATCAGTTAATCAAGATATATGCTAAAGGTTCAGAGACACAATTTGCCCTTTTGTTGCTCAATGAAGGAATACTGTGCTCTCGTTGCTCCCTTTTCCAACGCTTAAAGCAATTGGGCCGGCAGACGGAGAGAAGGCAGACAGCCGCGAGCAAGAGTCAAGTTGGTTCAAGTTGGTCTGCAGAAAGGATACACGAATGAAACTTGAGTGGAATTTAGATTGCGTGTCAAATTAATGAAATGATAAGTGTGGATGTTCATTCATCTTTTCAAGAGATACATGGAATCATTCATCCCCTATATGTTTATATGTCTTCTCGTAATTTGTTAGTTCATAATAGAACTACTAAATTCATACTAATCCTCTTCTCTCTATATTTCTTTACTTAATTAATTAGTTTATATTAATTTCCACCTTCTTGTCTTACATGGGCTTGGACTTAGTTTGATTATGGGTAGGCTTCACGTTAGCTAATCGGTGTGTTTAGGCCCAAGATTTGAGCATTTTTTCTTTTCTATTTTCGACAAATAAGTCGAACTAAGGTTAAATTCCTTTACAATTCCATTCTAGGCAAGGCTTGGAATTTGGTGCTCTAATTTTGGCATCCAATGATATGTTTTCATAAGTATCAAATTTAAGTCGTTCGAGAATATACATGAATGCTGCCCAACCTTATTTCTATCAAAACTGCAGAGCAAAAAGGATAGTTATTACTTTTCAATAGTAAAACCTAATGGATTGTCAATTTGAGTTCGTCTTGTGCATGAATTGCCTTGTAAGTTCTGAATGTGAAAAAGGATTTTCCGAGATTTTATATTGCAAAATGCTAGTGAATTAAAGTATTTCTCTTAATCCGTTGGGATTGTTATTTTTAGGAAATTTTGTAAAAAAATATACTGTAATAATTTGATATATGTGAGGTAAAAAGGTGATTGGAAAATATGTCTACAGAAAATGTAAAATTTTTTTTTGCAAAAAACCAGAATCCAAACAATGCTGATATTAAGTGTAACGCTTACTTGTTTAGATAGACAGATGATTAATGTAGCACTTAATTAGCAAATGACACAAATTGAATGTGGAGAACCAAGCCGAGCACATTACTCTTAGGCCTCAGCCTCAGAAGTGCCAAGTCAATGTCTCAACTCTCACTGTATGTCTTTGCTTTCAATAAATCCAGCCATGCAACATGCAAGCACAAGATGCTTAGGGGCACACACATATACAAATACGATGCGAGGACCAGCCTATAATGAGACTATATATATCTTGACAATATAATGAGATATAATTGTATTTTCTGCTTTATCCTCTTTCTTTGTTTTTTTCTTCTAAGTGTTACACCTATATCTCAACAACAATATTCAGAAGGCCAGTCCAAAATCAAGAAATGAAAATGACAGGTACGAGAGCTGCACTTGAATATTAATCCAAGAGGCATGTACATATATATATATATATATAATTTGTGAGTGAGACACACTGTATGTGTTTATATGATATGTATCAATCAATCACCTAAGAGGATTGGTTATATGTTATTCGTGCACCCCAGCCGCCCGTCCTGAGGTCAAGGTTGGTCAACTTTAAGTTTATTTTTTAAAAAATTATTTATGGTTTGGGGTATTTTGATCAATTGGATTTAAATACACTAAAATTTAAGGATTAAGTTTTTATACACTGTCAATGTAAAGTTTGTTTTACACTAATAATCGCGAATGTGTGTCATATATGCTAAAATTTTGAAATTGAATTATGTGACATACATTCAATACCGGTCATGTACACACTAGTAGCGTATAAAAAAAAATTACCCAAAAATTAATCTGCCATAAACAAGGAGCTAATTAAACGCGTATTGAATAAAGATGACACCTATGGACATATTGTTCTAACCAATCAGCAGCAAAGCTTCTAAAAAAAAATGGCATTGAATCGTTCAAAAATGGGTATTTTGTCAGAGACTAACTATCAATTTGGACATGACAAAGCAAGAACCAAACATGGCATTGTATTTTCTATGTGTGTTTTACTCTTGAGGGAAGAGGGGTTAAGTTGAGAGGAAGAAGCTTGTGATTGTGATAATCGGAACCATGTTTTTATATGATGAACTAAAAAAAAAAAAAAAAATTCTTAACCACATCATTGTATCATACCAAAGTATTCCATGAACAAAAGATTTTTTGTTAACTCGTTCATTTTCCAAGCAATGGTATAATTTTGTATCAAGCTAATGGTATGGACCTCTAATGCTACGTACCATCACTCAACCTCTATTTTAGTTTTCTTTTTTCTCAAAATTTTGTAGCATGTTAATTTTCGATAACAAAAGAGCTCAAAATGACATAAATGTTAAAGCTAAAATCCAATTATCCAATTAATACGTTAAATCATACCTCAAATAGTGTATTTTTTTTTTCCTCAGAAAAACCTCTTTTTTTTAATGATCAGAAAGATTCGATAGAGATTAGTGTGCTGACCAATGTGGATTTCTTTATTATTATTTTTTTTTTTAAAAGGGAAGACCGGAGAAAGTTGGCTGGCTTGAAACTTAATATATTTTTTCCCCCCAGTGGTGGATTTTTTTTTTTTTTTTGGTTTGTATTTTGGCAGTTTCCCTTGGATAGTTAATTGGAAACCGCTAAGGCTAACCTAATCCCAGCGTACGCAAACGTACCAGCTTGCCACGTGGCAGCAGAGTTGCTCGTGGGGAAGTGAGGTGGGCCGGCTGGCCCAGCCGGCACACGAGTCCGGTGTGGATTGCTTTTCGGACGCATGACGTCAAAGTGGGATTTTGTTGGGCCTGGGCTGGCTACGAGGGTATGATTGCGATTCATCGGAGCTCAAGGGAACTGAAAATCATGATGATCCGCATCTCTGACCCGTGCACGTGCAAATCTAACGGCTTATAAGCAATCATTCTTGCACGGACAAAGCCACTCTCTAATCATCTTTCACTTTTTTTTCACTTTTTTACGTACCCCTGCATGTGCGTGAGTGCGTGAACAATACAATACTATACCGCCTCTGTAACGATTTCTTTGGCTCCGTCCACCACCTATAATAGGGTATACGGATATTATCGTTATTATTAAAATAAAAAAAAATTGAGACCATTGATAAAATCGGACCACTTCCTTGATAAAATTTCATGTTTTATGTTTCAGTATCCACAAACCCCTAGTCTGCATTTTCGATTCAGGATTTTCTGAAATATTTATGGAGATATGGGTCCATCCTCATCTCCCTTGTCCTAATATAGGGCTAGTTGTAAAACGTTGCATTAGAAAAAAGTATTGGCCTAAAAAAGGCAATTTGTAAGAATTTTAACAACCCGTGTTCTTAGAAGCATGTTTTGATTTGTGAGGATAACTAGAGTTGAATTCATCCAAAATTTTTCAGAACCAAAAACAAATAAAAAAACAACACTACATAGCTGATAGCACACAATACTTAAGCCGGCAAAATCCGCCAATACCTGCATTTGTGCTCGCCATATACTTCGTGCTTCCCATTTTCCCATTTAAGCTTGGAAGTAGGGGGGGAAGGGAGGGGTTCCGGCCTATTCCCCCGGGGGAGTTTCCTCTAGAAATTAAATGATGGTGCTCAGTCAACAATTATAGCTTAGATTAAGGGTCTAATGTTGAATGGCGAACTTTTCACCCAAACATACCAAGCAATATTGACAGACGGAGACGACTTTGCGTCCATATCTGCCAACACATTATGCGAACTAAAAGTAAATAATGTGACAGGAATAGACTACACGGCGTAGACATTTGTGTGTAAAGGTTTCACAAGAAAGTACAATAAGCGCAAGAAATTGCATGTGTTGACAACATTTTATGACTGAACAAGTGTCAAATCTTTCAAAGTGAAGAAGTAATTAAAAACCACTCTTCTTTGTAGAAAGTTATTTGCTATCGTTAAATTTGAACCGCATGATTAAGCAATTGCATATGATTTATCTTTAGATGAATTCGTGAAGAAGAATATAAACTTATATAGTAGCCTGTTTAATTTTTGAAGGAAAATATTTCGCAACTATGGGCAAAAAACTCTTTCAACTATCACAGCTATCTTGTGCCAAATTTCACTAGCCAGCATTCGTACGATCTTTTTCTTTTCTGTTTGAAAGAGATTAGGTAGGAGAGAGCTGACAACTTGTAATATATCATCTTTCTGGTACAAGCGAGACATAATTAACTTTCCTTTTAAGTTTCTTCCTAACGTCAGTACGGAAAGAGCCCATCTTTGTTGTCTATCATCTATTGACTCTTGGATTGAGGTATTATATCATCAAACTTTTGCAATTAGTTCTCGTCTTGAAAATGTCGACATGTTACCTGTAACCAGCAAGATGTATGCATGAATTTGTGTTTGAGATTTTGATGAGAGTAGGAATATTTGGCGAAGGCGATGCTCAGTAAAATAAAAATCCAAATTCTAGCACTCTCACGCAATGAAACATGCTCCCTGAGCAACATACATAGGCTTATTTATTTACAGCTGAGAACGAGACTGCCTGTCCTATTTGCTCCTTGAATTGGAAGCATTTGCACGTCCTGCCGAAAATTTTCTCAAGGATGGAAGCGGGTCTCATTTGTGTTCTTGGGTGAATATTGCGATGTTTCGGATAAGTTAATGTATAACTGATGAACCAATTATAGGGTGTTAGACTTTCCTCCAGGGTCCACTACCTGCATTTTTTATGCAGCTGTTAATTAACTCATAGTAGATTTGATTAATTAGTGCACCCAAGTTACTTTTTAATGTTAATTCACTTTTTAGTGCAACAGGATTAATACCAAAAAAAAAAAATAATGGTAAGTTTGTTTGGACTGGTCTGAACTTAAAAGCCTATATGTGGAATCTATGTGTGGTTCACATTTTTAAGTTTAGTTACTCATCTTTCAGTCTGACGACAAGCTGTAAATCATGTTCATGAAACCTGCAGATGCTCAAGAAATCAAACAGTTCCCATTTCCCAATTAATGCAAGTGAGTAATCGGAAAAGATAATAATTATCTAAAAATCGGGGCAATAGATCTGCTGAAAGGTGAAACATTAGGGACGAGAAATTCGACAAGTCTACAAGAAAGTGCTCTGAGACTAGCTCCAAAACCTTTTTGAACCCAGATGTGAAACTGTGCACATAATTCTAGTGAGGAATAGTTGTTGCCAAGAAAAGTTTCTTTAGTTTCAGATAAATAAAAGCAAGCAGTAGCAAACAGAAATGCGGAATTTAAGTGTCATTTACCCTGAGAAAGACAACTTGGAAAGAGCAGATGGAAGAAGGATACAGAAAGAAACTGGTGAAATCGTGAAAGCTGGAGTTGGAAAGAATTGGTCAATACCCAAGAGCAACCGGCACAAGGGACCACGCAGGTCTGGCTATATATCACTAGCACCAAAATGTACTCGGAGAGTCCATCCAATCTCTATCTTTCTCAAGAACAAGCCAAACATGTAAAAGCCAAAGAACTTACCATCTGGGCACACTGGTGCCATAGTACAATAGTCCAGGGCAAATCTTTTATGATTTGAACAGGGAATTATTATAGTGCTCCAGACTATGATTGTTGGGATTCTGAGGATAACTTCATTAGTACGTTGAGACCTTGATACTATAGCGGCAGAATTTGATTCAACAATTAGTAAGGCAAAAAGGTGTAGTGACAGTGGAAACAGTTAATTTAAAGCGTTGTAGGAAAATGAAATTTGTTTTGGACGACCTAAATAAACAAATAGATGTAGCAGGAGCACCTGTTGAGAAGGTATCAACTGGTCATGTTATCCTAAGAGAAAGACAATCAGAGGCAAGTAGGAAGGCAGGCGCATTAACTGTGAGCCTGAACAAGGATTAGTTCTGATGCCATACTAGAATCCGCCAGAAGTTGCTAGCACATGAATACTATTTTATCTATGAAAAGAACTGAAAAAAACTAAATGAGAAAAATTATCCCAAGTCGAATCTGTTTTCAAGGATTTAGCATTTCTTATATGTAATTTTAAGGATTGGTGTTTATTTGCAAAAGGTTGTTTAACAAGAGTACTTGACAGAATTTGCTAATTAAAGCATTTTTATGTAACGTGTGTTATTTTTTCATTTGCTGAACAACCGTGATGTTGATTAATATGTTTAATATATCTTCTACAGCGGATGACAATGAGCACTTTTAAATGTGATGTAGGGAAGATTAATCTTTTGTTTTTTAAATGTGACGTACGTGAAGTAAAAAAATGGTCGTGAAATGCGTCAAAGAAATACTTTGAAAAAAAAAATACTTCTGAAAAACTTTCCACACAAATGTAATCCAAACAATTCCGCAGCTTTTGAAAAACAACAACTTACAAAAAGTTAGGGAATTTAACACGATTTGGATGTTTGCTAAATACCATTCGTACAACGACTAAGCGCAAGGAGAGTAAAGTTGTGATAGATTGTTATAAAATTATAAACACGGCTATGGAATTTATACGAAATTTTACTCTTTCAAGTTTTCAACTCTAAAGTTTAGAGATAATAATTTGTCCTAAAATCTTCTATATTGACAGAAGCATTTGATACACATAATGTTATTGGCACCTACATTTGAAAAAGTCAAAACCATGGCAAAACCTTGGAGTTCAGTTGTGTTTAAAGCTTTGAATTCGAGGGCATTCAAGTACCAAATAGAGGCAAATACAACTCAATGAAATGAAATTGAATTCTTTTGGTTTGGAATCATTGCTAAACATATTAATGCAGTACGTGGGAATGTTCTCCAAAAGCATGTTTAATTCAAGAAGGACATACAACGTAATGCCAAAAACCAAAGCAATAACTTGTGATGAATTTCAAAGATCACGAGCACATAATAAAGATTTGATGGTAGGATTAGCAAAGAATATTGCAAGTATAAAGCAATATATGGTTCACCAAATCAACGAAAGAAAGATACAGAGAAGAGTAGTAGATTTTGAGACGTCTGAAACCTGGACAAAACATGGCCGTACCCAAATCCATAATGGGAGCTTTGACATTTGGCTCAATTTCTTCCTACTACGCGCATTCTTGTATTGAGTATCACATCACGTATTTGCTTGTTGCTAGACATGTTAGTCCTTTATAATGACTTAATTGTCCTTTACACAAAAATTGGTAAGGATATTTGTGATTGACTTGTGCATTATGTTGTTAGTTCTTTTGTGGAGTACTAATTAATTATAAGCATCAAATGAACTAAACAGTTACCATGTATGATTGACTTAAACTTCTTGTTTTTTCTTTAATTTTTTTTTGAGTCCAACGATTATTATCTAAGGAGGAACCTGGTGCTGTTGTAATTTTTTTAAAAAAAAATTCAAAGGATCAATAGTGATTTTTCACCTATTCTCTCGATGGCTCAAACCTGTGACCTGTTAGTTATAGGTGAAACGTCGTATGAACTAGGTTATTATAATTGATCATATATCTGTATCATTATGTCAATAGCTAGGAGAGGAAACAAATTTTTCATCTTTTTAAAGATTTAATATTTTTTCTTTTTGCTTTTTGTGAAGGGAAATAGTTAAGACTAAGTTAAAAGAAGACTGACGATAAATACTGGAATGGGATTAGTATTCTTATTTAGTACTATAAAAAATAAGTAGTGGTCTCAATTTACTTAATCTTTTATTGACATATTGTACTTAATTCTTGTTTAGGATTTCTCATTGAGTTATAACCTTGGCATTTGCCAAATTACTTCTTAAACCAACATTCTTGGAGAAACACTCAATGAGAAAATTAAGCACACAATACTCTGCCACCATTTAACAAATGGTTTTTTAATGAGCGCTTTATGGGCTCTCGTTAATGCACTTATATTCTACCCAACCTATTATATATATACGCACACTAATAATTACCATTTTCTTTTGCATTTATACACTTTTTCTAATTAATCCTCTTGCATTTATATGCTTTGCCTAATTAATCTCATATTTCTAAAAATCTAACATCTGAAATACATCTTAACCCAACCTACTATATATATACGCACACTAATAATTACTATTTTCTCTTGCATTTATACACTTTTCCTAATTAATTTCCTTGCATTTATATGCTTTTCCTAATTAATCTTATATTTCTAAAAATCTAACACCCGAAATATATCTTAACGAATGTACACCTATTAAACAGTCCGTTTAACAAATTAGCAGTGACAGTTCAAGAAAAGGTCAATCAGTTAGTTCGTAATGTTACTTTAATATCTGCTATGAATTGAATTCCCTCGACTGCTTGGCAACAGTCTGTTTTCTTCTTCTTTTTAAAAAAGAGAACATAAACAAAGCTTAACATTAGGGTTTTGTGATTTAAATATAAACCAAGTTGGCAACTACTGTGTTTCATGCTAAAGTTTGATTATCATATTGTTTTGCATTAATTGCGTCATCAACTCTAAGAGACAGAGGACTGTTTCTGTCATTTTAACTAGGCTCTTATAATATTATTGCTCGGGGACCAATAGATAGATGAATTCCATACTTTATTGACTCTCTCCAATTCTTCAATATGTCAGAAAAGGATTCATTCAATCCTTGCCTCAACAGACAGCTTGTTTTTCTTTTCAAAATTTTTCTATCGTCCCTTCATTACTATATTCTATTCAACAAGTACCTTTGATTACTCTCCTATATATACAAACATCCCCCTTTTCTTCCTCACTAAAGAATCAACCAACCTTTGCAGTCCTAAGAAGCCACTCTTTCTCCAACCCCCTTCTTTCCTAACTAATTTTACAACTTACCATTTTCTTTTATCTACAGCTCAAATCTCAAGTTCCAGGTAGTCTTGATGTATATTATGGAAGGCAAGACGAACAGACAAAATTGTGTCGCCAATACTAGCGTAACAGGTGCAGCACCAGCAGCACTAGGATTGCATAAGAATTCTCAGATGATATCCAAAGTGAAGCCCAAAATTCGCATAATTCACATATTTGCACCGGAGATCATCAAGACCGACGTCGCAAATTTCCGGGAATTGGTGCAAAGGCTCACTGGAAAGCCCACAGAGAACAAAAACAACAGTTGCACCAAGAAAAAGTTACCAAGAATTGTTCCCTGCAACAAAATTGAGGCATCAAGAAATACTTCCTGCAGTACTTTGCCCCAGCATCACATGATTCACAGGCCACTGGCGAAAAAAATGGAACTAAGAAGCGGTTTTCACTGTGCCAGCTTCAGAGAAAGGATTAAGGGTGAAGAAGAAATATGGAGAGGTGCAAATTCTGGTGGAGGTTTCTTAGGTGGTTTTGCTGAGTTGGAGGGCTTCATGGAACAGCTCAACAATGAGTTTCCATTGCTTCCTGCTATGCCCATGGAAGCTTCTCATATGGATGCTTGTGGACAATCCCAGCTTGCTTAATTAGTAATAGTAGTTAGTAGCGTATTGACTTGAAAACAAATGTTGGTAATTTCTTTTTTTTTTTTATGACTAGCTATTGATTAATTATTCAATCTTTAATTATTTAATTAGGGTTTAAGTAGAGTTTCATTTCTGGGATCCATCCTTTCTTCTCTTGAGTTCGATTTTCCCACTGCACTACTCCCTGATCATCACATGAAGTTTTCGAACTCCTGGATGAGTATGCAATTCATCATATTTTCTTTGCTTTTAATCTTTCCCTAAACGAGGAATATCATATGGCATGGAGTTAAATAATGTAATTTGCTCCCCCAACTAAGCACTGGAAGCAAAATAAAAATGGAGTTCAATATCTGTTCTCCATTTGGATGTTTGTGAATGATTCAACTCCTTCTCATTACTGTTAGTGTTTCTTTGTCCCGAGAAGTTTCTAGTGGCTTGTTTTTGTTTGGTTCTTTATCTTTAGGAACTTGCTAAACATTTTGTTGTTTTGCTATGGATGTTGCAATCCAAGGTTTAGTCTTCTTTTTTTTTTTTTTTTTTTCTTGCCTACTCTTGGTCTTGATTTTCATCTCTATGTCTCTCTCAAAAACACAAACAAAATGCTCAATAATCCCTTAGAGCGACAGTCTCTAGAGCCATTAATTACCTTTACGTCTTTTGTTTCCTTTGATCAGATTACAGTTCGGCAGACCAAATTGGACTCAAGCAAGACCTTGCATTTGAAAAATTAATGTTCTGCATTTCTTGCAAGATTCATCATATATTATGATTTTAACATGTTGACCTCGATGTCATGTGTTTATCCAATCCGAATTACTCGCCAGAAGAAGAATTCAGGGAAAAAGAAGCTAAAAAGAAGAATGATACCAATTGAACAACATGCTACATGTACTGAAACATTAGCAGCAATATTAATGATACAAAAATATAGTATTTGACAAATCATACAACGTTACGTGTCAAATGCAATTAAGGGATATACAACAACTTTGTATAGGGGTCTACTCAATTTACTACAAGTTGAGGCTCATGTTCTGGGATATTATTTTCTACAAGTTAAGGATTCCAAATTGGGTTATTTTCTACAACTTTGTATGACCCAAGTTGAGTTTTAATTTTGTACAACTTTGTATATATAACCCCACTTTGTTTACAGAGAAAATGTTTTGATATTATTTACAACAAGTTGAGGCTCATGTTCTACAAGCTGAGGATTCCAAATTAGGTTATTTTTAATTCTGGATCATGTTCTTGGCAAAATTTGCCCATTGCAACTTCAACACCCATTCAAAGTTCTTCGAAGACCCTTCTACAAATTATGTCCAAAGAAGAATGACTTTTTGTTTACTATTTTTCAAGGGCAAATGCAACTTTGTCAAGTTATTGTGTAGAGTTTACCTGTATTTTCTTCCAATACCAAATATGATGCGATACATCCACCGTTTTAAGTAAATTGATTTGGTGGTTAACTAAAACTGATCAAGAAGTAGATCGATGCATGGACCTAACGAAAATGTTTAAAGAAAGAAAAAAAGAGTAGGAAAACGCAGAAATGGCACAGAATTGAATATCCTCAACCTGCCTGCCTGCTTCCACGTTACATTCACGATTGACTTCATTTTTATAATGGTAAAGATGATGACTCTATGTCTCTGATGAATCGTAGCTCATTTTGACAAACTGTTTTAGGCTTTATTAATTCGTATTTTGGTTGTTGCTTAGTCACGTCTGCGCAATTTATTTGGGCAAACGAATTAAAAAAGTAGCAAACAAAGAAGAACTTCCTTCTCATCTATCCCCTCAAATCCAGTTCAAAAAGTTCGTGACCACATAGGGCTTATTTTGGTCTGATTATGGATTTTCACTTTAGATATATAATTAGTTTTTGTGGTGTTCTCAACTGTTTTTGTATTCTAATTATAGATTTTTTAATATGATAAAAAATTAAAATCTATAATTATCTAAAGAGTGGTTGTTGCTGATTTTGATTATTCTCCATAATCAGTCTTCATAAACAGATTTTGTAAAATCTAAAGCAACCGAGAACAAGGTCATAGCTAGGAACCGAAGATTTACTTAATTTTTTCCTTTTTTTTTAATTACAACATATATTAAAAATTGTTGGCTGAATTAAGCCTAGACTTATAGGGAAATTTATTCAACATACTTTGTCATTTGTCATGCTCATCACTTATTATTGATTAGAGTTGACGACTATATATCTATATATTTATAGTTTTTGAAACGTGCAATCAACTTGAATAAAGGAAGTAAATATCCTTTCTTCTTCTTCTTTTTTTTTTTAACCCCTTAATTGTGATCATGGGAACCAAAGGCTAAAGCTCGTGCTCCTTTTTTAATTTCAACCAAAGAAAATATTTGACTAGTGGTATTTTGGTATACAACTTAAACCCCACGTCTATTGTGTAGTGTATTACTATTTGTTTCCAATTTGAGGCGGCGTTTTCACGAATTTAATTAGGCTAAAATTGAGTAGACTTGCAAGTCTTCATGACGGGTTTCCAATGTCACAGGACTCTTAATTTCTCCTTTCATCCACTGCTGGCGTAATTGGAAATCATTTATCTTTTGCACGCACATTGAACTTTTCATACCTTGCCTTAGGTGTGAAAATTTGTGCATAATTAATGTTACAAACACGAATGAAGGTAATTGATTAAAGTTGAGATTTTTGTGATTTGTTCTTGACTCACCTGATGATTATAATACAAAATTTGTAGGATGTGACACAATTAAGCTCTTATTATGATAATCAGAACAGTTTCGGTCCATTAGTTAATTAAGCGTATTATGTGACCTTGGGAGGATCAAGCCAAGTCGTTTGCAACGAAGAATTGGATAGTTAATAATTTGTCAAAATTTATTTGCTTGTATCATCAACATATTTTTCAATCACCTTATTATCTCACATAAAAAAATATTTTTTCAAAAAATTATCCCGAATAATCTACTATACAAACACACTCAAAGATATCATTATTAATGGTCAAGGAGGTTAAGACATTATGAGTTAGAGGTCTTGAAGTCCTATTTCCCTGTATGTGAGTTTATTCTTTTACTATTTGTGCGTTTGTTTGTTGATTGTATTACTCTTACCATGGGAGAATCTTTGTAATCTTTCCCAAAAAAAAAAAAAAAGACTATTCTACACATTTCAATGTTATGACCGATATGCCAATATTCATTGATTTAGGGTCTATATGGTTTATAAGGCATTAGAATGTACGATGAGACTTGTATCCTTGTTTGAATTGTGGTATTCTGCAAAAAAAAAAAAATTTAATATTTTTCATGAACATATTTTTTCATTAATTTTTTTTATATATATCAAATCACTATAGTAAATTTTTTTTTTTTCAAAAATTTTTAAAAATAACAATTCAAACCGTACAGTACAACATTTTCTTCCTAATCGATGCATAGATGAAGAGAACACAAAGTTAATTAGAAAAGAAATTGTATAAGCAAATAATGACGAAGCCAAAGATGCTGTATCCATATGATGATAAACGAGTAATGACATGACAAAACTGATAGGAATAGGTTGACTTATGATTCTGAATTTTCATAATGAAGGTGCTAATTCTTCGTACCACTGTTCTTTATACGTCCTGGTCATTCAATTTGAAGCCTCCAGCCCTCTGCAAACGCTGAAGACAAGATTACATCAAAATGGCAACGGATCTTCTGTCCCATATCCTGTGCATTCTGTTCTATTTTTTATTATATTGCTATTTCTCCTACATAAACACCATGTTTTAGTTCTTTTTTTGTTTCCTTAAGATCCAATAACTATTAACTAAGTAATATACAAAATTTAATAAACTCAAAAAATCAAAATGCATAAAAAATGAGATTTTTTATGAATTTTCTGCCGCATTTTTTAATTTTCTATTATATATTTCTTTTTTTAAGCTGTTGTATTTATTTTTTATTCAATTAATAGTTATTGGATCTAAAGAAAACAAAAAAAAAAGAACTAAAACATGGTGTTTATGTAGGAAAAATAACAATAGAATAAAAAATGGGACAGAGAATGGCACAGGGTGTGAGACAGAAGATCCGTTGCGACTTTCGCCTCAGATTCCTTGATTTCTTTTCCTTAGGAGGTAGTTCCAAGTCTACAAGATTTCAATCGGCTGAATTTCATTAATTTCACCTAGAAATGTGCTTTAAGCCCAAGCCAGTCCTCTAGAAGTCAATGTTTGATGCAACGATAAATGGGATAATTTCAGAAACCTCCCTTGAGGCTTTTAACAATTTTATTTGGCTCTCCTAAGGTTTCAATAATTACATAGACCTCTCTTGGTCTAATCAAATGACTAAAATGTCCTTCAATTAATAGTTAAATCATAAAGGGACATTTAAAGCCGAAAAATACTTCTTATGATTATACTAGTCATTTCCTAATATCAAAAAATAATTTTCATCAATTTTCTAATTTTCATCTATTCCTCCCTCCTTTCATCCCTCTTTCATATTCTTTTCTCTTTTTCTCCTACAATCCCTTCTCCCTCTCACTAATATTCGGCTCCGTTGTTACCAACCATACCACTATCAATTTTTTACCAACTCTAAAAATTATCTATATTTTTTGTCTTCCTATCTCTTTTTAACTATAAAAAATTTAGACCCTTTCTTTTTTCTTTTTCTAATAGTTTTACTCTTTACAAATGTTAGCCAATTGAAGTTACCAAATTAACAAGGTGCAGATTGTGGATTTTATTGTCAAACTAGGGGAAGATGAAAAAAGTGGCAATGATATAGGAAAAAAAATGAAATTGAGAGTTGGAACATAAAGAAATAACTATTATGTTTGTTAAGCAAAAAAGTCTAGCAATTACTCATTGGTTCTCTCTTTTATTTACCTATTGATTGTGATTTTACTATAAAGGTAGAATTTTGTCTCTATTTCTAAGAGTGCTAGAGCAATAATGAATTATGTTCTTAGGAACATGGAAGCATTTCTCAGTTTAGTATTGGTAGCGGTGGTAGTGAGTTGTATAAGGCAAAAATTAGCAAGTAATGAATTTTGAGATGATTTGGAGTCACTGGACTTTGTTTGTTTTAGTGAGCATGACACGTACAAGAAATTAAATATTAAAACCTTATTTTGTTTTGTCTTGTTCTCTGAAGAAGGGTATTTTAGGATATTTGTGAAAAATTATAAACTATCGAGTCTATATTGTTACATAAACCTTGCAAGCAAGGGAGGTAAGTATAATTTTTAAAACTTGAAAAGAATTCTCTGTAATTGTTGGAAATCTCAAGGGAGGTTTTGAAATTAATCCCACAACAAATATCGACATGGTACTTCTCAAGTTCTCAATGCTTAAAAAAAAAAATGGTACTTTTCAAGCAGCAGCAAAGTCAGAAGTAGTAGCCTTTGGGACAGTTTGTTTGTTGCCTTGTTTGCTGCAGGAATTCATGAAAGAAATCTTCCCCCTGTTTGGGAACAATTAATCTTTCAGCCTTTAAAAGTTTTGGCACCATTAGTGTCTGATAGAAGTGCAACAATATGCCAACATAATGTAATTAATGAAATAGATTAATTCAAACCTATTTGCCATTTGTCCCTTACAAGGCAAAGATTACTTTACCCTGAGCAGTACAAGTAATAACAACGGCAATGAGTGCTATTGCCCCAGTGTCTTCAAGTTCAAACGTTTTACCACTTAGTTACTGACATCAAAACATCTAGCCGCACCAATGAACCAGTTCTTTCGACTGGTCAATTTATCACTGCCCCTCCTTCCTCTCTCCGTGAATGATGTACTCTATAGTGCAATTCCTTTTTGTTTTTGGTTGATGTTTCCCATTGGGAGTAATATATTGCCAAAATATATGCTGGATTTCCGAGGTAAGTTGAACTACCGAGCTTTCACCCTCAGAGCTAGCTGCGGCTCTTTCAACTCTCATAGTCTGTTATCTGATCTTCCTTGGTTCCTGGGGCAGGATCTAATCTTGTAAGGACTTCAGGAACTCCACCGATATCCCTTATTATCTGCCAAGAACACCAGCGGACAAAATATTAGTCTAGGATTAGTTAAATGGGTTGTAAAGAGACAAATGTTTAGACAGCAAAATGCCTAATTGCAATCATAATTTGATCATCAGGTCTTGGAATATGGTAGAATTCCACGCCCATCGGCCCATTCTACATGGTTTTGCGAACAAATAAGTCTGAAACCTTAGCAAAGCAAAAGGAAGAGTGTCCTCATTTCCGCTGGAAAAGAAGATCTTATAGCTCTTGCAAGAAGTACATGTGATTTTGTGAAGACAGACTACTACATTCCAAGTGTTGGCTAACATACAAACTATGTTTTAAGAATTACAAAATGACTAGGAGCGAAAGAAGATATCAGACACGTTACATACAAGTAATGGATATGAATAGACTGATAAATTCTGTAAGAGAGATTTGAAGATTGCAAGCTACAAAAAATGGTTCATGTACACTAACCAGTATTTCATCATCAAGATAGGAAATCATAAATAGTCTCTGAATCCTCCCGCCTGACATGGTAAGAATAAATGTCAAATAACATATCACAACTAAAATGAAAAAATTGAGCAGCATTTCAGCTATGATAGCCCTTATACGGGGATGAACACCTACGCTTTCCCCTATTTTGATTTCCATTGCATCTGGATTTCTGGCAAATACACTACTCTTGCTCTTATTCTCCTTTTAAGTTTTTTTTTTTTTTTTTTTTAAATTTCTTTATCTCTTTTAAGGAGGGTGGAGTGAGGTGGCAGAGGATCTCTGGGACGGGGTAATGATGATGACACTAAAATGACAGAACCTGGTAAAACAGGAATCTGTGGACGCTTCTTTCGCATACAAGTCAAATGCACAACAATATAATAGGAAGTAAGGGTAAAGGATTATATCAAATCCAAGTTCAAAATGAACATTCAAAATCCTCACCAAGAGGGACTTTCAGTCCACTGGCAACAGCATCCCTGATGGGACCAGGAAGTTGCTCCACTGTGCTAACTGCCTGACTGAAAGCACCTTTAAGCTGCTCGGGTATGGTTTCTTCATTGAGCTTTGGAGACTCAAATACTCCTTCAACATATTCCTCTTTCATTCTAAGTGGTCCCTCAACTGATAATCTGGTTGAAAGAATGAAGTTGCTATCTATCTGCATTTCACTCATGAAAATTTGACCACAATGTTGTTGTTAAATTATGATCAGAAGACGATATCAACAAAGAAGTGACACATATACGAGTTGCTAATAAGTCCAAATAGATAACAACCTAGGTCTGCTTACTTGGGTCCAAAAAAGCAATAGTGATAAAATAATATAAAATAAAACGTCCTGGTATATCTGGAATCCTTTCCTCTAATTAGTTTGGGCAGCTAAAATCAGCAAGTTTACCCAAACTCATAGATTATTATGTGCATCAGATCATAATTCCATATGGTGTTGTCAGGATGATTCAAAGTGCTTTACACTTGAGAATGAATAATCACTCTCTTGAAAAGGAGGGTTTACCAGATATAGAAAGGGCTGTCCAACTATGCATGATACACATTTATAGCCTTCACATTGCCAGTGTAGCTCAGTAGCAAGAAGTACGGGAGTAATTTTACACTGGCATTTGCACATTCATCTCTTTTATTGAGGTTTCAAGACTCAACTTTCATGAATCAAAATGGATAAAGTCCAATTGAAATTGCAGGCATCAAAGTGGAGGAAAGCAATCTGTGGGGTTATCCATCACCTGAGGAATGCAGAATGCTCCTGATACATCTATCTATGTACTCTTTTTCTTCTATATTTTATATATTTTAATTCGTTTTCAATTTCATTTTATGTTTAATTAACAGATAGAAGCTAAACTTGCTTGTTGCAGTCACATAGAGTATGTTACCGAGTTAACAAACTTCAAACTTGCAGTGATATTGGCATATCCATCCTTGATCAGCACATCAAGTTTCGATAGAGTAGCCAACGTTGAAGGAAATGTCCTGTGAATGCAAAACCACATTACTGCCAGTGATATTGGCTTGTCCATCTACTTTTACAGTGATTGAGTAGATATCCTACCAAACATATGCCATAGATTTCAGAACATTCTCTCTAAGATAATTGAAATGCAGCCCAAATAGTTTTAATATCCAACAGAATTAGGAGTAAATTGAAGTTGGCTAAAAACGAACTAACAAGATAAAGAAGGTCTCAGGGATTCGGGATTCCTTACCAACAACTCAAGCCACCCCAAAAAAGAAAAAAAGGGCGGGATGTCAAACAAGCACGGAGCTCTCTTAGGCAGCGAAGATCATTTCTTATGCCCATAATGAAGTGAAGATTTCTGAGAGATGCAAAATCATAAAGCCCTAAACTCCTATAACTTTCCTAAAGGACAAGCACTGTGGTGCCTACATGGAGCATACATAGGCAGAGACCACTCTAGTGAACAGAGATAATCACCACCATAACAGAACACTTACTGGAATACCAACTTAGCGGCAAAAAAGCCAGGACTTCCATCTCCAAACCACTTGAAATTCCATTGACCTTCAAGATAAGGAGACCTGGACAGCTGAAAACATCAATGAAGTGCCAAGTCGATAAACCTTATGCATTTGAAGATTGAGCGGCCTTGTCATTAGACTTAAAACCTTACGTTGTTGGTCGAGGAATCGGATTGAGTCTCTCAAGACTTACTATCCTCTCATTCACATCAATCCGCTGCATATCTGTTACATTTCCAGTCACTAGTGCTTCAAACCCCCCTGCATCTTTGAACTGAAATAAGAAAATCTATCTTTATTCTTGATTAATCACATCAAACCCGAAAATCAAATGTATACATTAATCATTTGACCAAAGAGGCCGGGGAAAAAAGGCCAATCCAGTTGGTTTCCCACTAAACTTTGGAACTTGCACCAGCAATATCACAAGCTACATCCACATCTTTACACCAAACATCAGTAACTCGGTGCACCCCACATCTTCCCCAGAAAAGTATGAGGCTTTAACCAATAAACTTCAGATACTAAGGCAGCAAGTCCTTATTTACTTTTTACCTTTTTTTTTGGGGGTGGGTTTGTTTTTGTGGGGGAGGAGGAGGAGGTGGGGTAATAATCCTTTATCTACATATTTAAGTGGGGTAATTAGAGGAAAATGGGGCTTGTCTTAGGGACCAATTGCAGTATATTCCCTCAAAATCAAGACATTTAAAAAATTTCGTGAAAAAGGAAAATATTAAAGCAGAGTTTTGTTTATCTCCTTTGCTTCTTTTTTGGGATTTTAACAACCAAGATTAGAAGCATAGAAATAAAACAGAGCTGAAAAATCGGACAATATTATCGCAACTAACAAGCAAAAACTGAAATCCCAGAAAACCCCATCTAGAAGAATAGTGATATCAAACACGAACAGATTAAGAGAGCTAAATTTCCTAGTTTTAGTGGGTCAAAAGTGAAGAAAAACTTCAAGAAATAACACAAGGAGATTATATGAATTTACAGCAAGAAGAAGGGATTCTTTAGCGGAAAGTCTCTCCATTTCTTTAGCATAAGCAGCAGTAGCTCCTTGGACAGCTGTTTGCTGAACCATTGCTTTGCAAGTCAAGGCCCCAGCAAGGGATTTTTCTTGATTTTTCGCATTCCTTGGAATTTTCAGGAGACTACGGTTACTGGGCAGAGTTAAAAGGGAAGAAGGGTACGCCGTCGTGTTGCGCCGAGGGAGAGCTGAAGAAAATGGAAGGTTTTGAATTGAAAAAGGGAAAGCCATTGGGGAAAGAAAGAGCAGATGTAATGGGAGGCGCTTGTGCGTCTGTCGCAGAGTTTAGTGCCGCAGCTGGAAGGCGAGGACCGGGCAGGACGAGCAGAGTCGCGGATAATTGGACAAGACAACTAACAAGTAAGAATCCTCAAAAGGCGTGGGAAGTTTAAACACGTGTCACCAGCATCCCGCTTCTGTCCTTCGATGCTACAGTTATGAAATGGAAACTCTGTGCCTCCTTTACTGCAACCAAAAAAGCGCAGTTTAAGACCATGCTAAACTCGTGCTTTGCTCATCGCTTTTATGGTCAAGCTAACCCTCATTAACACTTGACAGGATACTTGTATTTAGATAGGAGATTTAGTTGGGATAATTCTATGAAGAAAATATTCTAACACATTTTTTATGTGATGTATATGATATAAAGGGTGATTGAAAAATATGTTTATCATGCATTTTGATAAATCAGTGTAAATAATTTACTATCCAAACATTCACATGATAATTTTTACAAAAAATAATTCAAAACATAGCTACTTTTGAAATGATGGGGGATTGATACATGTTGAGGATTTTGTTATTATTATTGTTGTTGATTACTGAAAAGAAATTTTATGCTTACAAGGGAAATTAAGGGGAGAAGGAAAATTGTGAGAGTTGAATAGAGATTTACATAGTTACTTGATTAATGTCGAGACGTTAAGAGTTTGATCAAGCTAGTAAAAATAAGATATGTACGTGTTTAATTAGCACTATATTTACTCCTACCATATTAGATGAAATTCTTTGCATTTTCTTTTGGTGGATAATTAGTACTACATTTACTCCTACCATATTTAGATCAAATTCAGATGGTATGATATTTATCCAATTCCGCCAGTATATACACGGATAGTGTAAGGAAAGTTATTCTTTTTTTGGGGTACTTGGCATTAATTTTGACTCCTTTTTCGCTGGAGTTTGTACCATTAGTAATCAGGGAATTTGTGTTGATTGTCATGGTACATGGTACTATATTGGATTTTGTGATGACCTACGCAACCAAATTTGTCTTCAATCAAACATTGGTTGGGGAATAAGGGCTATAAGAATTATATTACCTAGCCCTTCAGTTTTCAGTATGTCATTTTGAAGGTTTAAGGTCAGAATGTAGGAAAGCTTGAAATATCAGTTTGCAAGAGAACAAACTCAAGATGCTAGAAAGGAATGGAACACTACTTCATTCACGGAGGAAACTGAACATGAGTATGCACTAAAAGTTCACATCCAAAAGTAAAGCAAACAAAGGAAGTCCTAAATACCACAATAAGCTTTAATTTTACTCTCATCACTCAGAGGGTAGTAAGCGAAAGTAAAACGAAAAAATCCCATCTGATCAAATGGTTTAAACTGCAATGGATGCTCATCGTCCACTAGCTCTTCTGGAACATGAACCATCCCACTGTGGTACGAGAATAGTGCAGTCGAGAATCTTGTTTCCCCTGGCCTCATTCTGATGCGGTGCACAGTCGAATGCACCCTACCATTGCTCCATGCCTAAGCCAAGAAGAATATGTTTACATATATGTTCACGCTTCTAGTCTTGGAAAATCAAATATGATGCTCTAATCAATGTGATGTGATGCTCTTTTGCCGTAGTTTATTCCCAATGGAACCATACCAAAGTTTAGGAAGGAAAACAATAGAAAAGCAATGGGAATAGGAAAGAAAACAAGTTAGTATTTTATGTTTTCTAAAGGGTCAATTCTAATTTGCACTTTTGAGCCCTCAATAATTGGCAAGTAGTTTTTTGGTTTCGAAGTTTAGGAAGGATAACGAAAGCCAAGTAAGAAAAGAAAAAGGGAGAGACAGAGAGACAATAATATATATGTTTTGCTTTTTCGAAAGGATTAATTGGAATTTCCACTTATAACTATCACCAATTTGCATTTTGCACCCTAAGCTATATCAATTTTAACACTCAATTATTTGATACTATTAATTTATAGCACATTATTATTCAAATTGATTGAAACCAAAAAAAAAATGTGAATTTTGAATGATAGAACGTTAGTACCTCTTGAACAATAAAGAATAACTCAGTAAACAGATGCATATTAGTTCTTTTTCACAAAAATATACCAAGAAAATTTAATTAATGTTCAACTAATTTGAATAATGTGCCATAAATTAATGGTATAAGATACTAAAGCGCTAAATTAAAGTTCAAACTGCAAAATTAATGATATTTGAGGGGTGCGTGGCGCAATTTACCATTTTAAAAAAGCATGCATGGCTTATATTTCTGAAGTTGACAACTACTCCAATTATATGCGCACATTAATGGGGATGGGGAGCTATCAATTATCATCCTTCGATGGGGATGGCGATGCGGACGTAACATCCCCACCGAAACCGAATACCAAACCTCCCAAGCTCCAACCAACTAAAAAAAGAAAGCCTTGTGAATGATGGGCATTTCTTAATCTTTATTTAGTAACAAAGTACAGACAGGGAAAGGAGAACCTACCACCAAGCAGTCACCAGCCATGACAAGAAATGATGATGGAGGAAAATCAACAGCAATCCAGCTTCCATCTTCCTTTGACTTCACCTCTAAACTTGAATATTGATTTCGTTGAATTATTGTCACAAAAGTTGGATCTGTGTGTTCAGGAACACCACCAAGATTCTCACTCATCTGTGGTGGCCTGTGTTTATTGAATCGAAGCATGCGATTGCACGATTCATCATGAGAGCTGTACAACTTCTCTACACCAAAGCTTTCAAAAATCGTTCTCATCACCAATTTTTCAAGGTCCGAAACGTGGTTTTTGTAGGACTCCATCAATTCACTGATAAGCAAAGTACCACAAAACACAACTCAACTCAGAACTTAAAGAACCAAATTTGCCAAAAGTTTAATCAGGAAACAAGACATTCAAATGTACCAGAAACTATCATTTCCTGAGGGCCACATGAGATTTGTGAACTTGAGCACTGCTTCTGGATTATTTACGTCTTCAATTCCCATGCCTTCGTAAGTAGGATTTGTCGGCTGTTGCCCAAAGTAGCCGAACAAGCCATCAGTTGTGGTAATATTTTGGACTTTGGTCTCTGTGGGAAGATCAAATAACTCTCCTAATTGCAGGAAAATTGCACTGATCAGCTCTGAAGGAATTCTTTCATACTGAACCAAGAAACAGCTGTGCTTCTCAAGTGCATCTCGCACTTTCTTGCAAGTTGACAGCCAAGAACCCGTGCCTGGCTTCAGAGCTTCCCGGGTGAAGTATACGATTGGGAGGTTGGCTTGTGATTGTGAGCCCATAACTGCAAAGTTTACTCTCCTCAAACAATCAATTAAAATAAGATAATACTAATGAACAGGAGGAGTTAACTAGCATCATATTTATAGGAGGCAAACCCCATGTAACGTGCACCAATTGCTTTGAATTTTTAGTCCCCATTATTGGGGTACCATAGAGTCGCTCCTAAAACGAATCCTTGATTCCTTTCACATTGAAATCTTTGAGAGTGATTGGTAGGCGACAACAAATGTATAGTCAAGTTTTACTTCAACAGGTGCTACTTCTATTTGTAATTGTTGAGAGTTTGTACATGTAATATATCCAATACACTGATGTAACTTGTAAACTATATACTATTTCTAATACATTTTGTTAAGAAATCTAATCATATCAATATATCTTATAGTTTCGTATGTTTCAATAATTATACATATATGCACATAACAGTGAGCAAAACACACTTGGAAATTTTATTTGTTCTTTGTGTATAATGACCTAATTAGTCTTGGTATCCATCCAAATCCAATATATACTATTCTAATACATGTCAAATAAACATATGTGTTCGCATGGGTCGGACTATCTGTAGACGATTTCTTCTATGCATATGTGTACTTGTATTACGTGTATATGTACATATATTTATGAAAATCCCTTATATATATATCTGGCTATTAACGTTTGTAAATTATTTTTGTGTTAACTTTCTAGACCATTAAATTCCCTGTTCGTAGTTGGTTCACATGATGTTGTCCTCGTCTTTGTGGAGGGATATATTCTGGATATTTTTATTTCATTTTGTGAGTTGTATATGATTATTCCGATTTGCTGGATAATTTGATGCAATGAATATTTGCTTATTAGTCCAACAATTTCAATTTAGCCTCCTAGTTGAATTTTTCTATTGGTGTCATGTGGCAATTTTTAATAGACATAACTCATTATCCAAAGTAACACACTAGCATTTACTACCAATTTCTTGCATTTAGTCATGTCAAGATCAAAGAATAAATCCAAAATTTTTCTAAAGTTCTAATTTTATTTTATTTTTACCTTCCCCCTCTCCACTAATCCCTTTCTATCCCCAAATCTGACAGCCAAGTTCGAACCCTGATCTACCAGGCAGGGGAAAAGTTCAAATTTTAGTTGCTAAGACTTTGATGTATGATTAGTTTATGAAATGAAAACTATTTCAAAAATAGTTCACTTTGTACTCAGTGCAAGCTTTAAAACAAGAAAAAAATTGTTCCTCGAAACTAATTGCTCTACAATTTGACATTTTCTTGCTTGGAAATTGGCATCTTCCAGTTGTGGTTGGATGCTTGGATATACAAGTGAATTACGTACATCAGTACTGTGGGATTAGCACAGGAAAGAAAGGTTCAATTATTTGTTCGGATCGGAACCAGCTTAGTTGTAGTAATATATATATTGAATCGCAATCACACATGTTAACTTACAAGCGATGAACAGTAGTTGCCTGAGTACCGAATCCCCCCTACATTTTCCTAACGCCACCTAGTGTGAACGGTGGTAGAACCCTTTCACATTACTTTTCAAGATATGCAAGTGATGGATATATAATTATCCTCAAAAAATCCTGTGGTCGCAGGAGATGTTCTTGTCGTTATGGAGACACCAATTCAAGGCCTTGACAATTGATATGCCGGCTGGAGGAAGGATAGTGTTGAGGTATGGTGCTGGACCCCTATTTTGTGACAGCGCGAGTACTTCTGGGATCAAGATTTTGGGTTCATGTCTCAATCATAAATTTTTTGATCTGTAAAATATTAGCAGGTGAAAGATCAATATGACTATTCAATCTTGTGGGATCCTTCATCCATATCTGCACTTTCACATGCATCTAATATTTTTCGTTGATGATCAGATCTCCCCCCGATCACCAATACCTTATCTTGTATGGTAAAAGACGTTACTGAGGAGACAAGTATCTATATATATATATTTTCAAACTGTTGTGTTTCAATCCCTTGTGCAGCAGAATCTTGAATGCGTGGAATCTTCCACCATCAAGCTAGCTACTAATACTGGAGTAGTTTGTGAAACTCTTAAGCATGTAGTCGCAGGGAAAATAAAGGGCTGTTATGATTCTGATCAAAATTTAGACGGCAAAATGGCAATATTGATCCTACCTCAAATGCTCCACCTCTTTCCCCTTCATTTTGTTCAATATCCTCCTCATTAATTCACGTGCCATTTTGTGCTTCCTGTACACTCAGCGAAGCACTAGTGACCACATCAGCTGGAAAATCATTTTCTGGACGTCAAATGGGCTACATGCCCTTTGCAACATCAAAACTGACAAATGTAACACATCGTCATCTGAGTACGAACCCAAGTAGTTGTGAATCGTATACTCTGCAGCAAAAGAGGAAGATCTTTCAAAAAATAATAAGGATCTTGTTTTGAGTTGATAGTCCTGGTAAATGTTCCCTTCAGCATACTCTCCAAGACCAGAAATACTCCCGAACCAGAGGATACTAGTTGACAGCATGGTTCAAAGTTGCAGTCGTGACCCGGACCGTTTCATATCGGTCTCGATATATCGGTTACGGTTTCCACGAGACGCAAATTTTAAAATATTTAATATTTTAAAAATTATGAATAATATTCAAAAATATTCTAAACAAAAATTAAAAAACTTAGCAAAAAAAAAATCTATAAAATGTAAATTTGCGAGTTGATTCGAGATGACTTGGCCGAGACTATCCGTATCAGTGACTTCTTGACCAATTTCTCGGTGACTCGGCTGAATTAGAATCAGGCAATACAATAAAAGAATATTGCAAAAGATATGACACATTAACCAACACAAATACAACTAATTAAATATCTATTTAGCCAAGAATAACCTTTATCAACCTAGTAGAAAAAAAATACTAATTAATACAGACCCCTATCACATCATTATTATTATTTTCTTTAGATACAATTAACTATGACATTAGTTGAGCTCCACAACATAAAGGTTCTAGGATCAAATTACCCTCCCTCTTCTTAAATCTTACTCCTCCCTTATCCCAAAAAAAAAAAAAACTACTATCACATTATTATTTGGTCCATAGATCTACTATCTATAATATTATTATTGCTTTTGCATCTACAACCACCTAACCTCCAATATAAATAATACCTAGTTATGATCAATTGGCATAGCCCACCAAAAGCAATAAATTGATGCCCACAAAAACTGGTCCAACACAAATAAAAGAATATTGCAAAAGATATGACACGTTACTGCAACCAACACAAATACAATAATTAATTATCTATTCAGCCAAGAATTACCTTTATCAGCTTGTTAGAAAACTATAATTATTACTATAAGCCAATATCACATCATTTTTTTTTTTAATTACAAGAATATCATATCGTTATTAGTATAACCATCAATCACATTAATTGGTCCATAGTATTGCTTTTGCACCGACAACCATCAAACCTCCAATATAAATACCTAGTTATAATCACTTGCCATAGCCCACAAAAAACACTAAATCGGTGTTCATCTATCTCCCATCCCATCCTAAATTCCGGAGTCCTCCAGTCCCTTAGCAATGAGCAGCATTTCTTTAACTGCTGCTCATTCTCATTCAAAAGAATCCTTGGACATGGGCACAGCAACAAACTTCCAAAAGAGTACTGGCCTGGCATCTCTGGATATTTGTATCAGTACCAAGGATTTTGGTATCCTTTACCCCCGTTAGAAGGAGTCATTGCACTTCAACAAAATTTCCAAGCTCAAACAACTGATATTTTCTTGTGCAGTGCTCCCAAAACAGGAACCACCTGGCTAAAGGCCTTGTGTTTTGCCATTCAAACAAGGACCATCACCCACGAAAAATCCAACCCTTTGCTAAGCAAGCTCCCCCATCTTCTCGTGCCATTTCTGCAAGTTGATCTTGCTGAAAACCCGAAGAACGGGGACCTCGATCATAACCTTCTCCCGCTCTTCTCAACACACATGCCCTATACTTCACTGCCAGAATCCATACAGAAATCGGGCTCGAAAATCATATACATATGCAGGGAACCGAAGGCTACTCTTACTTCTTATGCTCACTTCTCAAACAAGATGAGGATGAACAATGACTCCGAAGCAACATTAATCCAACAGCACCGGCTCCAAGACTCGTTTCAGCAGTTTTGTGAGGGTAAATGTCCAGGGGGGCCGTATTGGGATCATGTTTTGGGGTACTGGAAAGCAAGTCTTGAAAGGCCAGATGCAGTCTTGTTCCTGAAATACGAAGGTCTGAAGAAGGATATCTTGCTTCACATCAGAAAAATGGCTGAGTTCATGGGAAGACCATTTTCCGCGGAGGAAGAGGAGCATGGTGTACCTCAAAAGATCGCTGATATGTTTAGCTTTGACAACTTGAGTAGTGTAGATGTTAACAAGAATGGTAAGCACCGGCTTTCTGCTTCGGTCGAGATCCCAAACAGTGCATACTTCAGAAAGGGAACAGGTGATGATTGGAAGAATCATCTTACACAAGAGATGATCCAAACTGTTGATCAGATTACGCAGCAGAAACTACTTGGATCTAATTTGTCCTTCGGACTAGTGTGACCCAAGCAGCTTGTAAAGATGCACATCTTGTTCTTGTTTTTTATTTCTATTTTCTTTTAGCTAGCAGGAGTTATAATGTAAGATAAATAACATCCTCCATTCTATTGCTTGTAGAATGTGGGAGCTGTGTTGTGTGAGTATTGAACTTTAAACTTCATCGATTAAGAGTATAATATATTTCTGCATTTGTTGAGCGTTTAATTTTCTTGACATAATAGATTAACTTTAGCTCACGCATCCTATTGTAAATTTTTTTGAGACCACAAGACTGGACTTTCCTGAATTTAGTTACATCCTTCGATCTAACCCTAAAAACAAAAGGAAATTTTACTGTATCTGCAGCCTGCAGGTACCAACTTCTCAGTGACAACAAATCATGGGTTTACGTACAATGAACTCTTAATTTATTGTTAAATTTGCTCAAGTGGGAGATAAATGAAGTACCACATCAGTACCGTAGCACTGATACATGAAAGAAAGATTTGATTATTTGTTTGTAACCAGTTAGCTATAATATTCGATCCTGATAAAACGTTTTACGAGTAAGCAGTTGACCAGCTAGTTTGTTCGAAATGGTAGTACATTTTCAGATGGCTTTTCAAGATTTGTGATGCATTTGTTTATACTACTTACAGCCTGCGGATCCAAGACACCTCGTAGACAGCAGAACCTTCTACTATCAAGCTACACCATTGCTAAATTATGAACTCAAACTTAAGTGCGTAGTCACATAAAGGGCAGTTCTGATTCTCATCGGACTTTGGACTGCAAACTGGCAGTTTTGATGCTGCTTCAATGCACCGTCACCTTTTCACCCCTCATTTACTTGAATATGCATAACCCTTTTTCTGGCCTCTTAAGTAGGGATAGATATCCTGCCCTTCAGATTTTATGTCAATAAAGTTTTGCTATATGATTATATCAAGGCATAAGAATGAAGGTCTTAGCAGAAAATCACATAGGCATGACAAGATTATCTGAATAGGAGAAGATGGAAACAGGACATTTGCAACAGAAGTAGTTGTATTTTGTAAATCCTGAACTCCACAGAAAATGCGGAAGGACCTTGTTTTGAGTTGATATTCCTAATAGATGTTCCCTTCAGCATGCTGTCCGAGACTAGGAATACACCCGCACTAGAGGGAATCAAATGACAGTGATTTTACTTTTGAATTGCATAAAATACAGGAAATTCTCGGATAAGCTTTACTTGCTCATCATTTACAAGTTAAAACAGAGGCGCATCAAAATCTGTACAACAGCAGTGGTTGCTGCAGCAATGAATCTCAGTTGGATCTGTGCAGACTCATCAACAAAAGTTACACACAATTAGGATTTCATGTGATCATCAAGCGTGTAAGCATAAATTTCAGAAGGGCTGGTCCCAGGCCTGTCAACAATCAACAGGAGAGAAAGAATGTTAAAGCTCTTGAGTTATTTGAAAAAATATACCTGATAAAACAGTTGGAGTGAATTAGCCACAATGCTAACCAATTCAACTACTAGACCATCTTAGCAACTGCCTTGCGATGAACTTCACAACATGGTTTTGTACTATCTGGAATCAAGACAAGGCATGAAGACAAAGCAAAAGAAAGAGAGCACTAAAAATCCACAGGATTTCACTGTTAAGTGAGCCTTTTTCTCTATGCGAGCACAATAATTTGCCTCTCTCTTGCCATCACCACTCAAACACGAGTTAAGTTGCTGAAGGAAGAACAGAATTCTGAAATCAATCGCTTTGATGCCCTCTCAAATAAGAAGACAAGGTAATTATCAATTATAGAATGACAACAACAAATAAGCTCCCCCCCTGGAGGTCCCTTCTAAAATGCCATTGAACCTAACAGCCTTTTACATACTTCTCAACCACACTAGGACAGTGGACATTGTCAAATGTGGAACTGAGCTGGTTGATTTACGCTAAAGATTGGGTTTGGGATGTTTCCTGGTTAGATAATTTATAAGAAACCAAATCAAAGCAACGAGAAGTTTTCTCTTTTTAACAGTTGATGATGATTGTCTTCTTGCTTTTCTTTGACAAAACAGATGAGATACAGGAGCCACATACAAAGAACTTTCATAGTACCAGGAGTTTGATGGCGATGATGTCCTATCCTTTTCTGTTTCTCAAGCTTACAACAAAGTGACAGCAGAAACACCAGAAAATGAAGAAAGCAAATTAAGAAAAATGAAGAATACCTTTTGTTTATAATGCCATAGTGAAACTTGGGCCTTCCAACCTGTCGATCTTCAATGTACTACATTAACAAAAAGTAAGAAATTGAGACAACTGCAGATTGAAACAAGTATTTGGAAAATGAAATTCTTAGTTTTGGATCCAGATCATACCAGTTTTAAGGTAACCAACATCGATGAAAATGCCAAGGAATCAAATGGAATATCATCTAGTGCAAAGAGCCTGCACTCTGATGATTCTTGACCTGGTGAAAAGTGGGGCCTCCTCAGCTTAGCTAGAAAAATGATGTATGTCTGTTTCAAAGAAGAGGCAATAATTACTATGACAGTAGATAAAAATACAGCTATAATTGCTGTGGCAAGTACATACAAATACAGCTTTAACAGAGATTTTTTTCTCACCTGACCTATAAGAGGTATATCCAATTGTGCAAAGGGGGACAAAATATCCACTTCTGCATTTGCCTCTTCCCATGTTTCCCTAGTTGCACCATCAGCAGCAGATTCGCCCATCTCCATGTAACCAGCAGGAAGCGTCCTATAGGAAAGAAAACCAAAATCAACTTAACATCAAAATACTCAGCGATTAAACTTGTGAGACCAATAAGTTAAAGAACTATTTTAATACAAAAAAGTTCATGATGAACTAGCTCTGATCTAAGTACAAACCAAAGGCCATATGATGGTTGGATCTTTCGCCTGCATAGCAGTATCTTATCTTCATGCTCAATCAAACAACCTACGACCTAACATTTAGCAGTGAGAAAGTAGTCAATGAAAATAACCAAAACAAAAAAAAAAAAACCAAAACCTAGGAGAAAGTTCTAGCTTTATGTCTAAACAGTCAATTAGAAAACCAGGATAGATCATGAACAATAATGTTCATATTGCATAGTCCTACACATCAAAAGACTCAGCTAACATCAATGTAAACATCATATTTCTTTCATTTACAACATTTAGAACCATCTACTGCTTATCTTGTGATTGGTCAGAAGAATCATTCAAGCCCACAAATAGTACAGAATACCATTCTCTCAATGTATCCAATAGAGATATTTAACAAGTTTTCCAATTTTATTTTGTCCTAGACCAACACTAGTTTTCCAAGAAAGCAGAAAATTCCTTTTCAATTAAAATGTGGCATGGATTTGGAAGCAATTCATTCAAGAGATCCTGCTAAAAATTACCAAAAAGAAAGAGGAACAAAGGCAAACCATGGCGAATTAACACGTAGATTTTTTTTTTTGGGTATCAGAAAACTGTCAATCTGATCAGATCTTATCATCCAGAGAGTATGTAAGATTTAATTCTGCATTTGCTAGGTAAAAAAAATCATGAAATAGTTCTTACTAGAAGACGATCTATTTTCATTAATGAATCATCACCAAAGTTTACAGTTGGCAGTTCTTGCCAGAACTATCAGGTTGAGCAGAACACGCAACTTAATAAAACCTAATGCTTTATCCTACTAGATTCTGTTTTCTCTATGCATCTGGTCCTATTGCCAAATGCATGCAAATTCCAACAATGGAAAGACACTGAACGATGAAAAGGTTGAGCCTTTTTTCCTTTCCTTTTTGGAGCAAGGGAGCAGGAAATCTAGCAAGAAACAAGTACCCTGTAATTGCCACTACCATATATCAAAACGAATCAACTCAAATTCTGTCACTAACATATATCAAAACGAATCAACTCAAATTCTCCTAATCAAATCAGAACTTTAAGTCTTCGGTACTAAGCTCACTTTGTACACCTTAAGTACTTTAACTAAGTACTTAAGTATTGACTCCCTGCATAGCTTGCTCTCTATAGAAAATTACCAGGATAATATTTCTATATTACATATTTGTAAACTAATACAGTTGTTATAAAAGATGCTGAAGCCTAGTTAACTAACTTGAAATCAAGTTAAGAACTCTAGAATCTTCTGCCTGTAGTATTTATTTAAACTCAAAAGTAGTTAAGTTTTACCATTTTTGGGTTCACGTATGCAATCTTTCCACAAACAGTGCAAACTTCCCTCATCTTCTCCTCTCCATTTGGTATCTCATGTTTTGTTGGGCCACCACATGATTGACAGAAATTGATCTTGCGGGTGCTGCCCTGCACATGGCAATATTGAGATTTGCGCAAACAAACATTCAAGATAGGATGGAAGATGGAAAATAGAGTAGTACAAGTAGCACTCTCACCATGACAATGAAATATGTTCCATAAACCTCCAGTCATATGCACCAAATCTGAAGGTAGCTAGTTCTAAAATTTACATTTTATTAGCTTCACTACCACATGTTCAATATCCACATGTAGGACATATGCCAATGGTTGCTCTTTACTACCCACTGATTTTGAACTGGGGAGAAATAGATATACCTATTGCATCACCAATTTACAGCCCTTTTTCAGATCTACTTACTGCCACAGAAGATATCAACTAAGAAACAAATAGTGACAATAGACTCCAATATTCAGATTAGTTTCCTTAATGTATCTCCTTTTCTTTAATTTCCAGCAAATGTCCTGCTAGAGATATCGTTATTGATTGCTCTTAAGGACCATATCAGATGAGATCCATGAATATGGAACCTCACCAAATTGAAACTGCTATCTCTTCATTACAAATCAATACAATTGTGATAATGTCAATGTTGCAGACAAAGATTTAATTGATGTGACCATGGTAGAGTCTGAAGGTATAAAATCCCAAACTAAAGTACCAGTTTTTCATAACTTGAACGCCTTTTTGTCCTTAATTGAGAATCATGATTACCGACATTAAGGCTTATTCGGTAGATATCATAAGAGTGGAACAATCAAAGTAGTGAAAAATAAAACGTATCAAGATAACAACACCATAAGAGACATACCCACTCTACATTTACTAAACCCAAAAATCTAATAAGCAAAAAATATTCAATTTGAAGATAAGGTCCTCAAATAACAAGACCTGCATATTATCAAACAATGTCCACCCAAAACAAAGACGTGGCAACTACTTCAATCATCTGAAGAAAATGTCGCATTCAACAATGCACAAACCGACAAAACAGCCAAGAAACTCCACAAAATCCAGTAAAATTGATGTTGTCAAACATACAAGAAAACCAGAACGCGGCAATGCAAATTAAATGCAAGAAAGAAAAAGACAAAAGAGAAAAAGACAAAGGGGAATCTCACAGTTGAAGAGTGAATTGTAACTGATGATGGCGATGATGACGAAGGGCCATCGGGCGGGGATTCATTATGAGCAAGAGACATCCCAGAAACTCTGAAATTGCAGAAATAGCCCTTTTGATTGTACTTGTGAGCTGGAAGAAGAAATGGGGAGGTTGATTTTCTTGATGATAATGAGATTGTTTTGGGGGCTATGGATGTTCTTGAAATCAAAGAAAACCCACAAGCACAACTGGGATGGAGGAGGATTGCCTTCTTCTTCTTCTTCAATTTCAATCTCTGGGAGAGAGAAGCCACCAACCCAGACGATGAAGCTGAAGAACATGAACCAAGAATCGGTACGGCTTTTAGCATTATTAGCTAGTAGGAGCGTATTACTGTACTAGACTAGGACCCTTTTTGGGATAGTCATTATGCACTATATTTAGCATATATATTAACAATGGTAATTCGGCAAGAAAATTAAAGAAAAAACCCGGAGTGATTGGATAGACATGAGA
This sequence comes from Coffea arabica, assembly GCF_036785885.1. Lineage (NCBI taxonomy): Eukaryota > Viridiplantae > Streptophyta > Magnoliopsida > Gentianales > Rubiaceae > Coffea > Coffea arabica. The sequence goes on along the minus strand of NC_092320.1, from coordinate 15,135,540 downwards.
AGCGAAAAGTGGCCCGGCTTTGTTTGGAAAAAAAATTTTAAAGAAAAATCAGATTAGCACATTTGAAGCAATTTCTTAAAGAAAATTTGATACTTTTTTCGGCAAACATATTTTTAAATGGAAAATTTGTCAAATTGATCCCTAATATTTATCAAAAACACTTTTTTAGTCCCTAACATATAAAATCAGCCAAAATTATCCCTCACATTTAAATTGTGATCCAATTTGGTCCTAATGCTCGTTTTTGCTTATTTCTTCGGCTAAAAATAGCACGCCTCTCTCACGTGATTATATTTTTAAGGGCAAAACCGGAAAACACATTTCATTACCGGTTGAAAATAAAAGGATAGGGGACCACTTGACTTTGTCAACAGGCAAAGCATCTCCAGCTACAGCATCACCTTCCCGGACACCCACCTCCTCCTCCTTGACTAGTTGTTGTTGTTCTAGCTCAGCAGCAGCGGAAGACGGAGAAGGAGCAGCAACAGCAGTAGCAGCCTGTGATCTTGTTAACCTGGCCAGTACGACAAAAGACATCCCTCCAAGGACATTGTTTAAGCACCTCAAAGCGACGACGGAGCTTTTTGAAGTGGAAAGAGGGAAAGCCATTGGCAAGCAGAAACTCGATGCCATTGAGGGCTTGGTATCTGAAGTTGATGCTGACGCCCATGTGGACGGCCTAGGTGAGAGCGTTCAAAAGCGTTGGAGGAGGCTTGTTGGGGGTCTGGAAATTGGGATCCATCTTCCTCCTCATCTTGATAAAGGTATTGGAGATAGCAGTTCCCACGAGTCCGGCGGCAAAGCCCACGGCTGCAAAAAGGGCGCCTTTGTACACAAAAGTCCCTATCCGACTGAACACGCCGTAAGCTCCTGGCTCGAACACGTGGCTGGGAGGACAGGCGGTAAAGATGGAGGGGAGGCAGCCAGAAGAAGGAGCGCCCCCAACCCCCGCGGTGGGTGGGTGCTAGGAGATACATGAGCAGGAAATTGAAAATGGAAAGGACGATGAGGGTGGAGAAAACGAAATTCAATTTATTAATGCCGAAATTAGGACGAGATGCCATGTCCCCAAGCACGCAGGCCATCACACTCTACAGCTTTGTCGTCGTCATCATCATCACTAACATTTCCAAGTTATGCTTGTTAATTAAAGGATGCAATTTAGGGTTTCTTGAAACTGCAATTTGAGGGGGAAAGGTGAAAATGGGGTGGTGGTCCCCTATCCTTTTACTTTCAACCAGCAATGAAATGTGTTTTCCGATTTTACCCCTAAAAATATGATCACGTAAGAGAGGCGTGCTATTTTTAGCCAGAGAAATGAGAAAAAACGAGCATTAGGACCAAATTGGATCACAATTTAAATGTGAGGGATAATTTTGGCTAATTTTATATGTTAGGGATTAAAAAAGTATTTTTGGTAAATGTCAGGGACCAATTTGATAAATTTTCCTTTTTAAATCACATTTTTACTCTATATATATCAAATCGTTACAGTAATATTTCTAAAAAAAATTAGAAAAATAATTCAAACAAAGCCAAGTCCCTGGGCCATAAAGGCTGTGTGCGTTTGGATCTGAAGGTTATATGACCCACCAGATAAAAGGCTTTGAACAATCAGATTAGCAATTTCTCACTTTTTTTTTTTCTTTTGCTTTTGTTTAACACATTTAAGATGCTTGTATTGATAATTTTAACATCCGTTGAAATTTCTTAAAGATGTGAGGGGAGAGATAGATTGAATGATTCAGGAAAAGAAATGTAAGTGGGAGGGTTCAGTTTCCAATTCGAGCACTCAGAGATTGAACACTCTTACTTGCGCTAAAAAAATACTTCTACATACGTGGGTTTAAGAATAAATGATTTGCATTTAGCAGCTTCATTTGGTCCTTTGTTCACGGAGTGTTTTAGTAGTCATATTATTCAGCTAAGAAATGTCCAATTTACTTGATATTAATTAAGCAACAAATTGATATTGTATCCAAATCATAGCCACAGCTCTGTTTGGATTGAAGATTATTTGGATTTTTTCCAGCACTTTTTGGTATGTCATATATGTAAGATAAAAGGGTAGTTAATAAAAAAAAGAAAAAGAAAAAAAAGAAGGTGATTTGGAAAACATGATTATAATGCAATGAATTTTTTTTTTCCATGGAATTGCATGTTGCAGAAGCAGGAGTACAAATGTAACTTCCAACAACATATTGTACGAAATCTACTCCAAAAAGCCTTGGTGCATGATACCATTAGGCAAACAGATTGGTTGTTCTCTTGATATCTGTCTTATAAACTCTTGGCAAACTCATTCATTTGGAGCTGACATAGTCGCACAAAGATTCATATGCAGCTTTGCAGGACTTGAACTTTTCCTCCGCAACCGTCTGCTAACATATATGTTAGATTAGTCAAGGTACGTGTGGCTGATATTGCAATCCCAATACTGTGCTTCAAGCCAATGCATGAAGTGACTATTTTATGTAACTAGTAAAAAAGAAACTAGTGAAGCCTAAAGATGGGAAGTGGTTGGTGTTAAAGAGTTTAGAGCCCTCCACATTTTAGTGAAAAATAGTTTCAGAATTCTCTTGCCTCCCTTTCCTTTCATCCTTAGCCAGTAAGAGTTGTCACATTTTAGTTAAAGGATTTATGTCAAAGCTTAACTTGCAGATATACTATGAATATTAAGCTTGTCCTTTGATCTGCTTAACGATGATACTATTAGGTTAATTGCCTAACGATAACGACGCTACAGGTTTCCTTCTCTTTTCCCCTCCAAGAAAAGGGGAAAGGGTCAGTGTCTCACAAGGTCGAGTGAATCAATAAAGTTGAAGTTCCAAAGTACTAGGATGTAAGAGTACAAAAGCTTTCCCTCGTCTATGAAATTGAAAACCAAGGAAACAAACTCAACAGGTCAGATGATGAAAAAGAAGGAAAAGAGAAAAGATTATGTAAGCAAAGATGCCAAAAGGCTTACCTTAAACAAGCCCTGGTTATGATCCGGATGCCATTTCATTGCACATGCATGGTATCTGAAAAGGAGTCGGATTAAATAATAGGAGAATAACTCCCAGTATTGGGTGAAAATGAAGTATGAGAAGCTGATCAGAAGGATTCTTATTTGTGAGATTATGAAGCAACTGCAAGCAACTTACGCATTTTTAACTTCTTCCAGAGTTAGAGGACCAGAAGCACTCAAACCCAGGGCCAGTCTTTCTGAGGTCATTTCAGGTGTTGAATTATCAGACTCTTTTGGGGGGTCGTCTTTACCTTGATTGTGATTTCTCCAGTTCCAGGAGCTCCAATGGTCATTAGAATTGCCTGGTGAAGTTGTCCAAAACTTCAGTACAGCAGAAGGGCCAAATCACATTGAACAGATAAATTGAATAGTTCATCTCAACTATCTCAGAACAGGAGTCCTGCTTCCGAGATGCTCAAGAACCTCCCCTCAAATCGTAAAATTCATAATTAAACTTTTCTTATTCCTAATTCATGGACCTGAGTCGGAGAGAAAACCAGTTAATATCTCGTTTTATATTATCTGCATTCAGCTTAAGTCCTTTCCATATCCATATCAACAACAGATTATTCTCTTTTGTGATTAACCAATACAAATTCTACCAAATAAAAAACAGAGATTACCGTCACTTAAGCATTTGGTTAGTTCCAGATTGAACATTTGAAGCGAAAAATTGAACAATATTACATAGGTAAATGTAATAGTATAGTTGTGTGTCACAAACTGTTATATCAGATAATGTAGTGCATGATTTGACTCAAATCAATAGGCCGAAGTAGTATCACAATCACTTACTTCCTCCAAAAGCATTGGATCTCGTAGCTTGATAATCCTGTCCAAACCATGAGCTGCTTTGGCTTGAATATGGGGTGTAGTAATAATAATCATTCTGTCAGTAAAGAAACAAAGACTTGGATGATATTTGCTTTAGTTCAAGCAATAAAAGTACCAAAAATGTAAGCCATAACAAGCAGGCTATCCCTAATGTCAAAATTCAAAACCAACAGCCTTCCCAAACACCAAGAAATAAGTCCAAAGACGCACACAATACACCTAAATAGAGAGATGAGTCATTTAAGCTTCGTGTAATTCCTTCCATCATACAAATAAACAGAAAATATAGTGAAGACAACTTCTGTAAGTCATACTCAGACAACCTGAACTGGGCCATTTGAAGGTGCACTGGGATCTCGCAGCAGAATTCGCTTCCACAAAGGATTACTGAAGCCTCTGACGAAGTTTTTGTATCTCTGCACAAGGAAAATAAACACGTTACATCGGAAAACAAGGAAAGGTTGAGCAGAATAGAGTAAAGAAAGAAGCTCTCACCCTTTTAGGCGCCCTATAAACTCCTTCCTGCAAAATAAGTACAAGTTACAGGCCAATAAACAACTAGATAAACTCTTGAGTCTGTTCTGACCGCTTTATCTAGTGAAATTCACAACTAACTTCCAGACAGTTCAAAACTCGGGAAAAAAAAAGATTACTTGATTCTTTTGCTCTACATGTCTATGCATTGTTAACTTACAATATTTTTTGATTTTTGGTATTCACGTCTTAAAATCATGTATATTCAGGGTTGGCTTGTCATCATCTCATCCCATCTCCCAGCCCAACCCTTGCTTAGTTTAAAGAATCAAATAAATCTCCCAGCTTCATGCTCAGAATATATAATTCCCCGAAGAAAGAAAGAAAAAACTAGTATTAACACTTATCATGAAGGAATCACCATCTATAACAAGAGAAATAATTCAGTAGGATGCGATACTACTAACGAATTCAACCGCGCTACTTGTACGTTTTCTTTCTACTTTTCCTTTTGTACAGGAAATACGAAGGAGAGAGACTGACCGAAGAATAATAGTATGGCCTTCTTCTGCTTGAGAGCGCCGGGGTGGAGTGGAAAAGAAAGGGTTTTTGATTAGTAGGATTTAGCCGAAATCTAGTAGAGTTCAGTACTGCCAGTGCGGCAGGTTTCAAGAGGAACAGCTTGTTCTTGTTCATTCCTCCCCAGCTGCTGCAGCCGAATGATAGTAGTACTATAATTTTAGCATTTAATGCCTGCCTGTAGATTACCCCTTCCCCAAGTAATTTAAATTTCCATCTTTAAATGCCTTGGCGTTGTTTTACTAGTATCATGAGGTAAAGCTTTTTCCCAGGTAGCTGGCTTTTATTAATTTCTCTCTGTTCTCTGTCTCTGTATTATTGGTTTGTTTCAAGATATGATCATGTTGCCTATTAAGAAACATAATAATATAAGACTTTGGCCAGTATGCTATTAGTCACATGCAAATGAGTAGTAATAATAAGATAGATCCTGATATTAGTTTAACACACCCTGTTCTACTTAACACCAGGCTGGATACAGAAATTAGTACTAGAGAAATACTAGTTATGTAAGAATTGAAATTGCAAACTAGCAAAAAAATTATATGTTCCATGTTCAAACAATGCTGCATGCAAAATTTACTTGCTGCGTTCAAAAGCATGAGGGCATTAATGAATCGTAAAGCTGGTAGTATTAAACAGAAGTATACACGGGTACAAAGTGAATGGTACAAAAGGATGCAAGGAATAGCATACTGTGGAAATAATTGCTCATTGGACACCATGCCTCTCATTTTTCTATGTTGTGCATAATTCCTAACCTAATTCCTAACTTAACCTAAGTACATAGTTATGAATCTTATGATCAAGATCCAATCTGATCTCCTACAAGACTTGATAGATGCCATCAGCAACAGCAACCCTAATTTATACCGAGTTTATCACATAATGACTGATATGCTGCACTGCAAAGCTTGAACTTCTCTTCTGCCGCAGCCTGTCCACGACATCAAACCACTTGATTAGATCGACAAGAAATCAAACCAACATGTCTGCAGATAATTCTCATGATCATAACCTGAGTATGAAGAATCTAGGTGGAGAAAGGGGGGGGGGGGGGGAGGGGGGGAGGAGTTGGACAAGCCAAACAACTAGAGTCGGTGTCAAGATGCATGGACATATCATCAATGAAACTAAGGCGAACAAGGATGCGTTGTTCCTTGGTATCAGGTTCATCAATCAACTAAATTAGTTACCATATTAACAAATTTGTAGTGTGTGAAAGAGGGATGTAAGCATCCATTCCATTGAAAGGCCCAACATCTCATAAACCCGAGCAGAGACCTTGGCTATCAAACATCCATAGCTATTAGAATAAAAGAAAAAAATGATAGATAAAAGTAGCAGCTTCATTAAGAGTCAAAGATAGACAATTATTGCCATATCCCTAACAAAAATAATTGCAATGGGAGACAAAAAAAAATGAAGAAGAATGCGAATATTATGAGGGAAAAAACAGAGATACCTTGTGAGGGCCATGGTGGCGATCTGGATGCCATTTCAAAGCGCACACTCTATAACTGAAAGCAAGACAGCAGTTTAAGTCAGAAAGACAACATATTTCTACCCATTCAAATAAGATCTGAACAGAAAGTTGCAAGGGGTTGGTATTCAAGCAGACAGCGAATGAAGGAATCAAATTGAACTTACGCATTTTTAACATCTGTAAGACTTAAAGGACCAGATGAACTCAGCCCAAGAGCAAGTCTATCAGATGTCAGATCAGACTCCAAACTATCAGATTCAGATGAGGAGCTGTCTTCCTCCTCATCCTGATGCCCCCAATTCCAGTAATGCCTATGGTTATTGGAGCGTCCAAATGACCCCCTCCACTGTGGTTCTTCATCTATAAAGGAATAGTAGGTGTATTTGTTTCCCCCAAGTGCGGATTTAAAGATGGTCTCAACATCAAAATCATCATCATCTACAAAAAATTGGAATCCTGCCCCCACGTGGATATCATCATGAGAAGCATGTCAGACAGACGCATTTCGCTTTTGAAGTCCAACTGCAGTTATGTGACAAAAAGGGCAACTTACTTGTGTTCCATGCCTGTTGTCCCTTGTTTCTGGAGTTTCCTTTCTTAGATCTATTACCATTAAAATCCTGTCTAAACCATGAGCTGCTTCTGCTTGCAAATGGATTGTGGTTGTCGTCAAAATCATCAAATTTCCAGCTCTGATACATAGCAGTCATTGTTAGAGAACAAAAATATATAATTGCTGACAATTTAACAAAGTTAAAAGTCAAGGTAATGATACCCAAAAATTAAAAGTTAAAAAACTAGGGAAAAGACCCAAAAATAAGAGGCATGTCTTCAAGAGTACTAGTAAAGGAAAAGAATCACAGAGAAGGATTGAGAAAATTAAATGTAAAAATTAAGTAATCATATATACTTTAGGACTACTAACAAAATTGTCTGTTAGCATAAACCTTTGAGCATACAATAGTGCATGGACAGCTGTAGCATGTCATGGTGCATTCAAATTCATGATATTTTCTCTAATTACAAGCCAACAAGCTCCTTTAATATTAATTTCTTAGTAATCCTTCAACAAATTTGCAATTCATTTGTAATCTGCACCAGTATACATGATCCAAATAGTACAAAACATAAACCAGAATCAACAACCATTTTGCCAACACAGGAATCTTTTACTCAAAACTTCCAAACTAAGAATCTTTGAACTTGTAAAATGGATTAGGCACATAAACTTTTTTTAAAAAGGGAAAGATAGAAAGAGCATATCTGCTTCCAGAATCACCCAAAACTAGAAAACAATGGTAAACTAGGAAAGCTAACTCAAAAGACGGATCAACATGACGACCAAGAATATGTCCCCTTGATACTACTACCATTCAGAACACCACTCTTACATTGACATGTAATTTCATCTTTGGCACATGGACATGCATCTGTCTATCTTTTAAGTTATAAGATGTACCTAAATGCTCATGCTGCATGCTCATGAGCATGCATGTGCAGAAAGTCCCTCCCAGACAGACACACATAAAAGAGGCTGCAATTTCATACTATCCCAAGCTTCAGATAGCATACATGCCTTGACCCCATTCTCAACTCCCTATTTCACCCCTCAAAAAATAATGAATAAAAAACCAAAAAAAAAAGGTCTACTCTACAGATAGAATAGCAGAAGGAAATTAGGAAACTATAGTCTTGACTCCGGAGAGCAGAAGAGACCAAGAACGCCTTCATTAGTCATTAAAAACCTGAAAAAGGTGCTCAGCAAATGAGCTGACGTTATGCAACAAATCCTGCTTCGAATGTAGCTTCCTATTCCTTCTGGAGTAGCTGCTAAATCTCTACAAAAAAATTTACCATCAGATACACATTTATTCAGAACGATGTAAGTGCAACACAATGCTAAATGTAAGGCTTCGATCACATTAGATCCATATGATTTTGATCCTATGGAGAAATGAAAAATCATTGAAGAAAATCAAGGATGAAGCAAAAGAAACTGATGACAAGACAATACACTAGGATATTAGCAGCCCCACATGGCAACACAAGATCTTTAGCCAAAAGGCACATGACTAACAGGTAAAAATTAGCACCTTGTAATCTCTGTCACAGGCATCAATGCAATAAGTGTGCCAAATATCTGCACCCATCTCCATCAATGCTTTATTAATTCGAGGTAATAGCATGACTAGGAATACTACAGCTTATGAGGAAGCTTGACATAATTGCAGACTAGAAATAGATGGTAAAGCAGCCTAGCCTACTCACCGCACATCATCCAAACAAAGAAACAAATATCTATGGATCTAAAAGAGGGTTTAGACTATTTTTTAGAAGGGTAGGGAATGCATGTAAGAATCAGCTTCAATCTGTCTGTCTTTCCATCATTTTCCTCTGGACACACTCAACTCGCTACACTTAAGCATCAAATGGTTCACTTTTTTCTTTCATGGGTATAAGAGTAATGAATATGGTTCCAGACATCATCCGAAACCATATAAGTCTCTAAAATCAATGTAGTTAATCTTTCATTTCAAGGACACATCCAAAGAATCAAACTGAAAATAAAAATTATCTCCAATCCCTGATCAATATCCTGAAACAGATGCACACAAGTATTTCACAATAAAAATTACAATTCCACAGCAAAAAGCTACACTTTTTATCGTGCATAAACTTGCTCAAACCGTACAGGCTCTCTATGACTCCTTGATGAGCCCCTGGAATAACCTCCTCCCTGCACATAAATGGTGTAAAAATTAGAAACCATTACATCCAAGACAACATTTTTCTACATGAAAATTCAATGAAGAATAAAGGATGATCGATCAATTTGGTCATAGCATCACCAAGACTCGACTTGAATTCCCCTCCCGAACCCCCTAGCGGGTGGCGCCAAAACTACCCCAGGCCACATATGACATCACTAGATTCTTCTGGGGAAAAAAAGAAAAAGAAAAACCAAAATATATTTTAAACATAAGCTGGTAGATATATAATATAATTCACTAAAGAGCACAAATATTTACCAAAATAATCCCATTTCAGACCGTCTAAAGCCATTTCAAAACTCAAAAAAAAAAACTGCTCGGTAATAGCATAAATAGCAAAATAATGTTTGCAAAAAATGAAAATATCCGCCTTTTTCCTTTTTTTCCTATGAGTGTAAAAGAGAGGAGAGAAACACTAACAGAATCCCAATGAGTTCGTCTTTTTCGTTCCAAAATTGGAGTTGAATGGATGTAGGAGACTTTCTGCTGAAAAGAGCTGGCCCCAGAATTGATTAGTGCTGCTACTCTGACTCTATTCATGCCTAAATTTCAATGGCGATTTTCGTGAATATGCTCTACCTGAAGGAAAAAAAGGGAGAAGAAGGGGCAGCAAATATTTGCAGGAAAATGGGCACATGTACACTGGTGACTGATTCGTGAGCCTGGAAATCCAGCTGGACCTGGACCTTGCAATTTGTGGTCCATGTTTGGATTGGACTGCAGGCTATGGGCCTAGACCTCTGGACTAATAAAAATATGCCTAAGAGTAGGTCCATAAACTTTGGAGGATATATTATATGTGTATAGGCTGAGTTTAATGGTTGTTTGCTTAAGAAAGAGTGTGGAATGGGTTTTGATTGACTAGTTTTCCTCTATTCTGGGGATCCTATGTAGTTACGTACAACAATTGATGGCTCAGATCTGTCTTAAGAGATCGGTTCGACTTGAAGCATACATTTAAACTTTGCAAGGGAAGATCAAGAATTTTTCGACCCCTTATGACAAATCAGGGGATCAATTGCATGGCATGATTGCACCTGCAACAGCACTAGTCCATAAATCCCTTTTTCGTATTTCTAATTCTTGTTAGTAGGTAGTTTTTTTATTAGTTAATAAACATTGTGATTGGAAAATTTACATTTCTAGGAAAAGTAACTTTGTAAAATACAATATTATGCTTTATCGCTAGTAAAATTATAGTAAGAAACTTTTATTTAGGGCAATTAATCAGGAGAGAAAAATAGTTCAAAAAATGAGAAGATAAAAAAAAAGAAAGTTTATACCAAAAGTCCTCTCCTACTTTTTATACAATGTAGCTATAAACATTATTGTTACACTTTTTAGAAAAACATATTAGCGTGAAATACGCTTGTATAGCTTTATAAAAACATGAAAAGTTATTAATTCAAGCTCGAAATCTCGAATATTTTAGGAACATCATCAGATTTCTGTTTTTAAAACTTATGTATGGTTTATTGAAATGTTGGATGCAGTGTTTTGTGATTAACTATGAGGTCACATGCATTATCACATTTAGACTCACTAGAAAATATGCAAAAAGCTAATTCTTTTTTTTTTTTATCAGACAGTAACAGTTAGTCTAATCTACTCCTACTCTAGCTTACACTTAGGAGAGAGGGGGAGAAACCCAACGGAACCTAGAAAAATCGACGAAAACTGAACCACCATCGAATCAAATGAGTGCACTACGCATCCATATGAATTTAGAAGAAACCACGTACTTAAGTGCAAAAAAACTGATTCGATGAACAATTTCAAGAACTTTATGGTGATTTTATATTTGAGTGGCACTTGGAGGATATAAACTAACCTAACTCTAAGGTACTCACTCAAAAAATGAGCTTATAATAAAAACATGGAAGTTGGGATGAAGGATTAGAAATAAAAGACAGACTTGACAGAGGATTGAGCACCCTTGAATGGTTAGAAGTGTTTGCTACGGCAAAATGTACACATGTGGAAAATTAGGCATTTGATCACAACATTCTGTTACTAGACATTGTCCAGCAAATAGAAGAAGGACAAAGAGGTTCTATTTTGATAAATGATGGGTGCAACATAAGGAAGCCTATCAATTGATTAAAGAAGCTTGGAGTATAACATATGATGGATCCACAATGTACAAGGTCACCAAAAGAATAACAAATTGCAGGGTAAGGCTCTTGAAGTGGCACAATAGCAAGATTGGCATTGCTAAAAAGAAAATAGAAGAGGCCAAAGAGAAACTAGAAAGGATAAAAGAGCAGTACAGGAAAATATCAAAGGAATAAATTGTTAATCTGAAAAAGCAATTGAAAGAAACATATCAAGAAGAGGAAATGTTCTGGAGTCAGAAAGCAAGGCTGCAATAGGTGAGAGAAGAGGACAATAACTCCAAATATTTTCATGCTGTGGTGAATGGAAAAATGATGGCAAATAGAATGAACCAACTTCAGGAAGGAGATAGAAGTGGGACAAAATCAGAAAAAGAAGTTGGGCAGGAAATAGCCAAGTACTATAGGCAACTGTTCACTGCCTAAACATCACCAACAAGGGAGAACAACATTCATGAGATACTTAAGGGGATTCCAATCACAATCATAGAACAAATGAATAGGATCTTAGTCAAAGTTGTGGATGAGAATGAAATTAAGACAGCAATTTTTTCAATGAATCCTAATAAGGCTCCTGGAAGTGATAGTATGTCGCCTCTTTTCTTTCAAACTTATTGGGACATCATTAAAAAAGACATAGTAGAGGCAGTTCAATCTTTTTTTCATTTAGTCACATGCTTAGTTCCATAAACCACACTATTATCTCTTCGATCCCCAAAATTTCAGTTTCCACTGGCTTAATGCACTATAGATCTATAAGTTCATGTTCTGTTCTGTTATGTACAAAATCATTTCCAAAATTTTAGTGAACAGACTCAAACCTGTGTTAAATAAGTGAATAAGCAAAAATCAGTCTGCATTTGTTGCGGGTAGACAAATTCTGGTAATGTCATATTAGCTCATGAGTTTCTTCATTTCCTAAAAAATAAAAGAAATGGGCAAGTGGAATGTATGGCTATTAAACTTGATATGTCTAAAACCTATGGTAGAGTGTAATGGGATTACTTGAAAGCAATAATGATTAAAATGGGTTTTTGTGACATCTGGATTAACTGGATAATGAACTGTATAACTACTGTATCCTACTCTTTCAGTGTGAATGGTGAAGCAAGGGAACTAGTGAAACCAGAGAGAGGATTAAGGCAATGTCAGCCCCTATCACCATACCTGTTCCTAATATGTTCAGAAGGATTCTCCAACCTCCTTAAAAGAACAGAAACAAGCAAAAAGATGAAAGGAATGAAGATCAGCAGGAATGATCCTGCACTAACCTATCTCTTTTTTGTAGATGATTCATTGATACTGAGCAAAGCAGATCAAAAGAAGGCCAAGGAATTGAAGGCAATCTTAAACAAATATGAAATAGTATCAAGTCAACTAATTAATCTAGAGAAATTCTCAATATTCTTCAGCAAAAACACTAACAAGAAGATGATAGAAACAATATGTGAAGAGCTGCAAGAAATCCAGGCTGTGCGACAAGGAAAATATCTTGGTCTGCCAATGATAATTACGAGGTCAAAAGAACAGATTTTTGGTTTCATAAAAGACAAAATCAAGAAAAAAATGGATCACTAGAAGACAAAACTACTCAGCCAAGCAGGCAAGGAAACTTTACTGAAAGCAGTAACAATGGCTATACCAACTTATGCCATGTCCTGCTATAAGCTTTCCCAAAAGTTATGTAAGGAAATTTGCTCCATGATGGCTAGCTGCTAATGGGGACAGAATGACAAGAAAGACAAGCAGCACTAGATTGCATGGAAGAAATTTATCAGAAATAGAGAAGAAGGAGGAATGGGTTTCAAGGACATTTAGCTTTTCAACGAAGCTTTACTTGCAAAACAAGTATGAAGAATAATGACCCAATCCAACCTCTTGGTAAGCAAGATACTGAAGGATAAATACTTTCAAGAAGGATCAATACTTGAAAGCAAGATCCCAAAAAGTGCATCCTGAATTTGGAAAAGTCTAATAAGTGCTAGAGAGGTAATTAAAGAAGGGTGCAAAAAAAGAATAGGAAATAGAAGGGGAACCAACATCTGGGAAGACAAATAGATCAATAACAACAAAGCAGAAAGGATAAAAACTCAGAAACCAGAGGAAACAACTTGCAAAAAGTTTCACAACTCATGGTTCAACACAGATGGAACAGAGTGCTAATCTTTGAAGTCTTCAACAGAAAAGATGCAGAACACATTCTTAATATTCCAATAAGCTTGGCTAGAAGAGGAGATAGCTTGATATGGAAGCATTGCAAAATGGGCCAATATATAGTAGCATCTGGCTACAAATATCTGCAACAAGAGAAGAGGAAAAAAAAGGAAGAAAGCAATGAAAAGGAAAGATGTAGCTACCAACAAGCAGATAGGAAATTATGGAATTCATTATGAAATCTATCTATCAAATATAAGTTGAAAATATTTGTGTGAAAATGTATCAACAATGGAATGCCAATGAAGGCTCAAATATTTCATAGGACGCAAAGAGGAGACCTAATATGATGTGAATGTGAAGAGAATGTGAAATCCATTGAGCACATACTGCTGCAGTGCAAGATAATAAAGGAAATATGGAAATTTGCATTAGTACACTGGAATGGGCTGGAAGACCAAACCGGCTGCTTTAAACAATGGTGGACCATGTTGATGAATGCAAGAACCAGGCATGAAGGTGAATATCACATATCCCTAACAGTCAACGTGCTGTGGCAAATTTGAAAAATGAGAAATGCCAGAATTTTCAACTCAACACAACAATAGCCTTTTAAAGTGAGTGAAAAAGGTACTGAGGAATGGAAGGAATACAAGAAAGCAATCCAGCAAAAACCAATGAGGAGCCCAATAAAAACAATAAGGCAAGAAGTGAATGGTCAAAAAGAACAATCTGACTCTGAAGTGGTAACTCTAAAGCTGGCGACCCAACACCAGAAAGAACCCAAAACCATTGGTATTGGCATCACGGTTGTGAATAATGCAAACTAGGCAATTGCTGCTTGGTCACTAAAGGAAAGGCAAGCAGGAAACAAAGCTCAAGACATTGTAGAGGTGGTGAGGCTGTGTATGATCAAAGCAGCAAGCAGCAAAAGGGATGGAGAGACATCAAAGTACGGATTGAAGACAGGAAGCTGCTAGCCCAAATAGGAACCGGAAAAGCTACGAGCTTAGAGACAGCCACTATAATTGAGGACATACAAAAAATGACCTCATGGTTTCGAATGTGCTCTTTTGATAGGTTGAATGAGGATATTGATAGCCTATGCTACAGTTTGAGCAAAATTGCTCTTTTGAACTTTTGTGACATGGAATGGAACTACTCCATCCCATAGCGCTAAATGCACTGCTGTAAAGATAGGAGCCCTTGCTCCAACACTGTACAGTTCTGTTATGATGTAAAATTCTATCGTTTCAAAAAAAAAAAAAACATGGAAGTCCATTTAGGCTTCTTGTTTCTTTTGTTATTATACATTCGTGTGGGAACATAAGGTGGTGAACTATTATGTATGGGATTCAATACAAAAAAAAAAGACTAATATAATAGAGTTATGGAATAATCAATTAGAAACAAAAAACTACAGTCATCGTGACCTAATTAGTTCCACCTTTTACAATTGTCTTGTAAATTTCTCTCAACATTATTAATTCATCTTCCTTATCTTTAACTTATTTAGCATGTTAAGGAGATTTTGATCTAATAATTAGTATTAAAAGTAATATAAAGTTTAACTCCTAAATCAATGTTTCCATAACATGATAATCTCTCCAAAGAGTAACTTCAAAACAAGTCAAAAAGTATGGACAAAACAAGAAAGAGTACGTAAGGAATGAGAAAGAAAATCTTGGTTACGAAACTGAAGGTTAGGCCAAGTTCTTTAATAGAGCTACACCTACAAAAGTTTCTTCCTGCCATTTCCCTTTTCGGCACATTTTCTTTCTTTTTTATTTTGGTGTCGCCCGGGGGGGAGGATGAGAGGAAAAGGAAAGGAAATGGAAGGATAAGAATTTTGATATTTGAATTGATTTTTGATGAAGAAAAGAAAGGAACAGGAGAGAAAAGGAAGAGATACAATATAGTTATTTTTTTGTCAATTTGTTTTCCATGGGGGTGGAAAATGGAGGGAAATGAAACCAAGATAAATGAAAGTTTTAAAATTTTTGTCAAAGAACCTATATGTTTTTAAATCAAGCTTTTAAATTATTATAGATAAAAAGGTAACTTATACGTGATAGTTTCCTTTTCTTTCTTTTTCTTTCGTAATCCAAACAATATTGTTAATGGTTTTGTATTTAATCAAAACAAGATGAACAGAATCAGCTTTCCTATACTCTCTTTTTTCTTTCTTTTCTACTAGAATCCTTTCATTTCCTTTCCTTCATTTTCCTTCAATTCAAATGATGTCTAAAAGCTTTTGAATTCAATCTCTTTCCTTATTTCTTAACTTTCATCAATTCCCTGCTAAAAATTTTGTCAAAAATAAAAAGAATGAGATTTCAAGAAATAGAAGTTTTGGATTCAAATCTTTTTTCTCCTTTTCACTTTTTAAAATCACATTCATACCCCTTCCCCTGTAGAATCCCAAAAAAAAAAAAAAACAAACTAGCATGATGCAATTGTGTGGTATTGAAAATATTCCTCGAAACCACAAATTTCTATCTTCCATTCTTTCTTATTTTTGTTGTCTTAGCAAAACTTGCGCCCCTGACTCTCTCGTCCTTGCAATTTTGAGTGCGCTCAGGTTGTGAAATGATGCATGGCACGTTAAGGCAGGCCAGTAAGGTCGGACTTGTTTGACCAGTCTGGCCGGTCAGCCACAAGACTTGGCTTAGAAAATGGGCTCTGTGTTGGTGATGAGTGGCGGGCAGGTGTGAATGGCCATTCGCCGCACGTGAAGCAAATAGGCCGACATCATCTCCAGACTGGTTGGACCAATTTGGCCCAGCTGGACTGGCCCTACTATTGCGTCATCGTTCATGTGTCTTATTATTGCCCACACCCAACCCACTAATTTGATTTATGGGAAAAAGGAGAAAACAAAGTAGCCGATAAAGTGATTAAACGATCTTTTTGTGGGGGGACCTTGTCTGCAGGACCATTTTATCCTCGTCAATTTTTTGGGGAATGTCAATGCATCCCTGAGGGCGTTTTGGGGTTCTAAGTTTGATGGAACCTAGATTCTAGCCATTTATTAACTAACTTCTAGTATTAGAGTGGGTTTAAATTAGGAATGCAATTGAGTAAATAATATTATTTGAGTTTGATTTGAATTAATAAACTTGAAGTCGGACTCGTGCTTGAGTCCAATTGAGTTTAATTCGAATCCAATCAAGTTTAATAAATATAAATTTATATGCTATATAATTTTAGGGTAAAAAAAATATATTTAATACTAATAAAAAAAGCATATATATATATATATATATATATGTTAAGCTTGATTGAACTTAGATTAAGTTTGATGAACTTTCGAATTTCACATATTAAACTCGAATTCGATTTGTCAAATAGCTTGAACTGCTCAAACTCGACTAACGTAAGTTCAAATTCAAGTTTTAACTAAGCAAACTCACAATCTATCTATTTGATTAAATTTTACTCGTTTGTACCTCTAGTTCAAGCAATGTCCCTCTAAAATTATTCTAGCTATGTCCCTCTATAATTATTCGAATCTCTATTTAGTGTTATTCAATATGTCAATTTTTAAAGATGTCCTGTAATATCAAAAACCTATTGCAAATTCTATCTACCTGCAAGATTTGAATTAAAACTGTTTGAAACAATTCTTAATACATTTTGAGTAGTATCTATCATATTAAACACCACACGTAAAACAATCCGAAATATTTGAACCAAATGAGGAACAAAAACAATAATAAAGTACAAATCAAGATTCTAGTCTTCCCGTGACTTTGAACTCGTGCTCCTCTGTGTGCTGTCCTTGAGTCAATACTAAATTTTAATCACTGATTTGCAAATATGTTGTATATTAACATTGGTATAACGACCCTCATGCTAAAAGAATAGACGACTCTTTATGTTTATAAAATCGACTAATGAATCTCATTGTGTGTTATACTATATCAAGACTTCATTAATCATAACCAATTTGTCATAGATGAGTTGATCTCCGGTTAAAATATAAAATACAATCCTTATAGTAAAATTTAGCATGTATACGACAATACATTTTTTGGTAATAAAATGAGTTTATCGTCTTTTAGTCTTTCTTGATTCAATTGAACATTTTCTTAGTATAAGTTAGAGTGGCAGTAGTTTAAATTTTACCGATTAACCAAAAACATTCATTAATCATGAAATTTAATATTCAATGGTCAATTTAAAATCGTTGTCTTGTAGAACTTAGGTCCTTAGTTTTTTTTTTCAAACTTTTGAAGTTAGTTAATTAAATCTAATCTCAGATTTAACCCCAAAAGTCGGCAACTCTTGATGCAAACCTGGAAACTTAACTACCCAACCCCCCAATCTCGAAAAAATGACGTGGGACTACGAAAAAATTAGTAGGGCAGCCTTTGAACTTAGGTCCTTAGTTGATTTTACAAAAATATGAATGAGCACTTGAGAAGGTTTGGGTGGGCATAGATTTCCAATGTCGGGTCTTTGGGTCGGAGGGGGGTAGGGGACCAGTAAATCGGGAACGACTCCAAAAGTGGAGGGTATATCAGTCCCTACGGCAAGAAATGAGTGGAAAAGCAAAGCCAGCTATATCCACCATGAACATGATAGTGTCATGGGGTCCATTCAATTCAGTAGTTACTAGTTACCCATATAATCCCCCAATCTAACGGCCGGCAGTATTAACCGAACGAATTTGAGGTTCATTTAACCTGTATTTCATTTGAGGCTGAGTTTTCACCATTTTCCGGTTTTTAAAAAGAAGAGGCAGGGCAGCCATTTGCACCTCTCACTCTGCCAAGAAGAGATAGAATCAGAAAGAGAAAACCGGGAACAGAGACCGAGAGGGACAACCAGTCTAGGAAGGCCTCCAAGGTACCAAATTTACTCTTGAAATTCATGGTTTTTGTTCATTTTTCTCAATACTTTGCATCTTCAATTCATTTTTACGAGGCCCTTTTGTTATTTTTGTGTTAAAGGTTGAAGCTTGAGTTAATGTAGCGGTATCCTGTTCATATTCTTGTCTTACTGTGTTTTGTGATGAGACTGACTTCTAATGCCGTTTTTGAGCTTTGATCCATGGATCTGCAAATGGTGTTTTTTTTTTTGAATGAATTCACATATTAAGGGGGTGACGGGCAATGCTGCTTGCCTTAATCTTTGATTTCGTGAAAAGCTCAAGCTCTGGTTTTAATGTTTATTATATAGTTTGATTATTGTGACAGTCTGACTATGTTACTGAGATTGCCTTGAATTTGCAATTTAAGGCTGGGAAATACCTAAACTATTAGCAAAAGATTACTGAACTGTGGATGATTTCTTTGTAATGTGCTTGGTTTTTGGATATGTTGAATCATCTGCAATGGAATTTACATTATCTTTGATTCACGTTCTGGGTTACTCTTACTTGGCTTGTCATCGAATAAATGTGAACTTCGATCTGATTGAACTTTGATTGCATGGCTAGATATTATTCAGATCGTGTCAAAATGGAGGACTAGCTTATATAAGAAATGTCCAGGAATAAATTGATGCTGTAAATGCTTTGTCTTGTTACATTGTCATTGAGTTACCTTAGATCAAATGTCTGAGAAGAATTTGCTGGTTTGATTAGCCAATTTACGCAAAGTTATGCTATTCAAACTGTAATTGTTATATGGGTTTCACTATTTGCAAGGAGACATGACATCAGATGTTGTAATGTGCATCTGCAATCAAGATCTGTTTCTTGACAACTTTTATGACAAACTTGTTCTTCTACAGACCACATTAAAAGATGGCAGATGGTGAGGAGATTCAACCTCTTGTGTGCGACAATGGGACAGGAATGGTCAAGGTAAAAATCTCAATGTTGTTTTGGATCATTAGATTCCTTAAAAACAGTTTGATACATTTGTATGATTGCATTATTAGGTGTTCGGCTTAGTTGCTTATCTTTAAGTTGATCCAAATTTGCAGGCTGGTTTTGCTGGAGATGATGCTCCAAGGGCTGTTTTCCCAAGCATTGTAGGACGCCCACGTCACACTGGTGTGATGGTTGGTATGGGGCAGAAGGATGCCTATGTTGGTGATGAGGCTCAATCCAAGAGAGGTATTTTGACTTTGAAGTACCCAATCGAGCATGGCATTGTCAGTAATTGGGATGATATGGAAAAGATATGGCATCATACGTTCTACAATGAACTTCGCGTTGCTCCCGAAGAGCACCCTGTTCTCCTTACAGAAGCTCCTCTGAATCCAAAGGCAAATCGTGAGAAGATGACTCAAATCATGTTTGAGACATTCAACACTCCTGCCATGTATGTTGCCATTCAGGCCGTTCTTTCTCTTTATGCCAGTGGCCGTACAACTGGTAAGGGACTTAATGACTATATGAATTTTTTGAATAATGTGTCAGGTTTGGTGTTGTGGTTTTATTTATAAGCTGAAAGAAGATTATTCTGAGTTTTATTGTTCCTCAAAAATTAAGTAAATCCCATATTGCACTGGGGGCATAGCAAAGCATACTAACTATATCTTTACACTTCCCTCTGAAACTGGGAATATTACAAAAACTTGTTGAAGTCAATACCATCTTTTCATGATGTACCTATTGGGTACTGAGACAAAGCTGTATTGAGTGCTACAACTTCTCTTAGAAAGAACCAGAACCATGGTATAAACCAATATGTAAAATAAGGTTGTAATCGTTTTGAAGACCATGAAAACCAAATGAGAACGCTAAAAACAAAAACAATGTACCAAAGTTTTGATGTTATATTTCTCTATGTAGCTATAATCTTTTTTTTCCCCCCCAGGTATTGTGCTGGACTCTGGTGATGGTGTCAGCCATACTGTTCCTATCTATGAAGGTTATGCCCTTCCACATGCCATCCTGCGTCTTGATCTTGCAGGGCGCGATCTCACAGATCACCTCATGAAGATACTGACTGAGCGTGGTTACTCTTTCACCACTTCTGCGGAGCGAGAAATTGTGAGAGACGTGAAGGAAAAGCTTGCCTACATTGCTCTTGACTATGAACAAGAGCTAGAAACCTCCAAGACCAGCTCAGCCGTGGAGAAGAGCTATGAGTTGCCTGATGGTCAGGTGATCACTATTGGTGCGGAGCGCTTCCGTTGTCCAGAGGTCCTATTCCAGCCATCAATGATTGGCATGGAATCTGCTGGCATTCATGAAACAACATACAATTCCATCATGAAGTGTGACGTTGATATTAGGAAGGATCTTTATGGAAATATTGTCCTCAGTGGTGGTTCTACAATGTTCCCAGGGATTGCTGACAGGATGAGCAAAGAAATTACAGCACTCGCTCCAAGTAGCATGAAGATTAAGGTGGTGGCTCCACCCGAGAGGAAATACAGTGTATGGATTGGAGGTTCCATCTTGGCCTCCCTCAGCACATTCCAGCAGGTACTGTCCCTAAGCTCAGAAACATATGTAATCTGTTTACTGTTACATAAGCATACATTGCACACGTGCATATCATTTTCTGTCTGTTTACCAGTAATGTGTGGGCATTTTCAACTAATGTGTCTTCATTTGAATAGTATGCGAGTTTTTAGTCTTTGGCAATTGCCTAATATTGACGGGAGAAGCCATTCTGATTTTGTAACGTTGCATTCTGTTCCTTGAGTGCAGATGTGGATAGCCAAGGCAGAGTACGACGAGTCTGGGCCATCAATAGTTCACAGAAAGTGCTTCTAAATATAGGAGTATTTTGTTATGGTGGAGGGTTCGCTGAGGAGATTGACACCGGCTTATATACTATCTGAAATTTTTATCACATCTTTGCAGATATGCTACATTTCGTTTGTATTTGTTTCTTATTACTTTGTTCTTTTTTTCTTTCTCTCGAGTTTTTCTTTCTCAACAATTTGAACAAGGGAACTGGAAACAAGCTGAGCTTGCAAAGATTAATTTTTTCCGATCAATATTTCATTGTAGACTGTAATTTTTTAATGTTACTAAGATTGGATTGTGGATTGAGGGCTCGTCTAGACTTATTTTGTCATTTCTCTTTGGTACAGGGCATCAAGTTGTTTAATAGCAACACTCGTGCAAAGATTTTGGTAAGAAATGATGGTAAAATATGATCTTAAAATACATAAAAGCACAATAAACTGAATTACAATGATAAAGCAGCATGAGACTAAAAACTGAAAACGATGGATCAATGGCAAAAATGGCATGGGAAGAAGGAAGTGAAGAACCTGGGATTGAAAGTGAGAATAGGGCAGTGATCTAATTTCTTTTCTTTTGAAGTATGAATACAAGTTCTTGAATTGCTGTATAGGAGAATGTAACCACTAGCTAAGACACCCGAAATGCCGCCGCAAAAATGTACGAAGGGAACTAGAAGCGAAGTTGCTACACACCAATGAGAATAGCACCCTTTTCAGATATCAGTTCAGGAATCAGTAATCCAGACCGGTGCTTCTAGTTATGAAGTACTTCCCAGGTTTCTGGCACATCATATGATAAAGCTAAAGAAGAAGCATAGGAAAAAACTGCTAACCAAACATGGCACACCAACGCCACTAGATCCATCTGAAGGGTAATTCGACTAAAGCTAAAGCATTTGTAGCATTTGAAATGCTGAAAGAAGCATATATGTGTGTATTTCAATTGTAAGCTGCAGCATTCTAGGCTGGAAAGCAAACGGAAGTAATGAATTTATGAAAACAATCCTCTCGAAGGCCTTGGCTATTCGTCATTCTACAGACTCCGGATTCACATCATTCCCCTGTAGAATTTTGAACTTGGAAGGTGCAATGCTGTCCACAAATGCTCTAAATGACCGTTCAGGCACAGGTGCCTTGTTATTCAGCATTTCATAGTCAATGAAAATTACAGCAACAGTAATATCATCATGCCAGAGCCTCCTCTTCCCCTGGTCGCACCCCTTAAGTTCATCATAACTCCTGTTAACTTTGGCTGCTGCTTTTTGTAGAGCTAATCTTAGTAGCCTCCTTGCTATACCCTACACCCAAGGAAAAAGAATGTAAAACTTGGACATATACTGGTTTTCCTCCCCCAAAAAAAAAAAGGAAAAACATGTTTCAATAAATTAGATGATGTAAACCCACCTCTCTAGGATTTTTGTGAACTATCTCCACAGCTTCCTGATTTGACAGGTGCTCCCACAGCCCATCAGATGCAAAGATGAGGAACTTGTCACTGGGTTGCAAAATTCTGGTACATATAGATGGATCAGCTCTTAGCACAGGCCGGCGAAGAGGTTCAGGAAGGTGGAATCGTGGGTAAGATTCATCAAGAGCGAAATCTGGATTCTTCAGGTAGGCATCTCCAATGGATCTAGAGACCTAGAATGGACATAGAAGTGCACCAATGTTGACCAACAATCTAGGAACGTTGCTAAGTTGCAAGCAAATGAGAGAGAGGTAAAAAGAAAAAAAAAAAGAGCAGCAAGCCACTGATCTAAAAAATTCTTGAATAAAAAAATTAATCAAATCAGATTTCCTCATTAAGAAGAAATGATTTGCCAGTTAAGGGCCCAAAAAAAAAATTAATCAAACAAACAGATGAATGTTTGAGTAGTTACAGTCTAAAACCAACCAAAAATCCCATGAGCACATCAACATATAGGTTGCGGTCTTGCTTGAGACATAAGACACGAGCCATTCGCATATGGCAGCACCACCACATCCAAGGCACTAACACCATTTTGGCTTCCCAACCTCTTTTACCCAATTTGAAAAATATATATATGAACAATCTGTTAAGAATTGTAATTAGCGAATTCTCATATAAAACTTAATAAGAAACATCACTAACACTAGTTGCATTACCAAATCCAAACTTTTATGCATTCAACAGCATGTATCAGTAACAGGAACAGCATTGATGTTACATAATGGTGCGAGAGTTGACATTCTATGATGATGCCATGGTTTTTTTTACCCAAGTGTAATTCTTTTCCATTTTCAAAGTCTGAAATCTCATTTCTGAGCAAATATAATCAGTAAAGCAAACCTACTCTTAGTTCTGCTTTCTGTTTGAGATATATAAGTTGATCTACAGTAATTCAACAGTAGATCAGTTGTGAATTAAGATAAGTTCCAATGTAAAAATAAAGGCCTCTGTTTATCAGGAAAACCAAATAAACTTAAAACGACTAAAAGCTCAACAAAATGACAGGGAAATGTTGCAGCTTATCAGCATATGCTCAATTTCCCACATATTTATTGTGCCTGAGAGATATAACCAAGGTCAGTTGAATCAAAAGTCAACAGAATTATGAAAATGAATTTAAAAACTCCATTATGGACTGTTTAAGAATTGAGGGACAATGAGCAAATCTGAATGCTGTCTCCCAATCCAGACTAAAAGGTACTTCAGAAAAGGGGAATACTAAGCTAATTTAGTATGTAACACAGTACCAACTTCTTATTCTCTGTACCACTACACCATATTTCCAATCATATTTCTTTGAACTGTAAATGAGCTTTTCGTTGATGTTCAACACCTAAATTAAATCGAAGTTCCCAAAAGGAACAAGCATGCTTTTTTCACTTGAAAAAACTACAAAACAACAATCAAAAGCTGCTTTATTAGGAAACAATCTTGCTAAGGATAATTCATTTACGATAACATTTTACTGTCAGCACAATTTTGAGATGAAAATTGAGTACTCGTACACAAAGGTTTCAAGTAATGGGGTCCACTTTAGCCAGAATTTGAATGGAAGAGAAACATGTAATCACTTGTACAGGCATCTGACTTTTCCATAATTCAATGTACCAGACAATTCCATTCTGAAACCAGAAACCTTAAAAAAAAGGCTGCCTTCTGCCTGCACAAAGTCAAAAGGCTGGCATTTCATGTGCATTGGTCTCAAACTTAACAAAACTGAAATGAGAACATCGACAACTTCATCAGAGAAATGAAATGAGCTCGGAAGTTCACTACTCAGAATTGGAACAAACTAACTAAATGACAAAGGTAAAACTTTGTTAATTAGCCTTCTTATCTTGGTTATAATCGTTATTCTTGTCCAGAAGGAAAAAAAAAAAAAAACTCAACTAATTATGGTTGGTATTGTAATTATGTGAAAACAATAGAGCTTCTGAGTGCCCTACTTTCTAAGACTCTTAATTAAATTGAAGAAGACAACAAAAGTCAAATTTAAATTCATAACCTAAATTTCTCATTTTCTCCCCAAGCTTGCTTAAGTAAGACCACTTCAAAGATTTCGAAAATTTACATGCTTCAAATAAATTTCATAACTATGTTCTATGACAAGTTCAACATGCTAATATCTATGCAGAAGAAGTGCAACAATAACATCGTATGCTCTAAAGATCTTAAAATGTGCTAATCTAGGTTTAGCTGGGCAAACCTGTATAATGCCTTTGATTCGCCATACATTGAACTTCTGAAGCACAATCTGTGGATCATCTGGGTGTGAAGCATGTAATTCTTGTCTAACCTCCTTCATATTGGCATTATGGTCTTTGGTCAATTGCTTAGCAGTAACTCTTTTTGATTGGCATAGACAGCTGAGCATCTTTTGGCCTACACAACCCAGCACTGCTCTAGAATCACCAAGATTAGCAACAAAAAGTTTCCCTTCCCAGATTACTCCAACTAAGCAGCAGGATCCCCATGAAGCAACTAGGCGGTTAACAGGATACAACTGCTTTACAATTGAAAGAAACCCATCCTCTGTTTCAGAGAAGGCATTGCAAATAACTCCTTCAGACATTGTTCCATTTTCTTGAGCTAGCTCTGCCAACCAGAAAAAAGAAAGAGATAATAAATCTTCAAGTCTTCATATCATATATAACTGCAAAAAAGCTTGTATCTCTTTGCCGGATATGGCTAAATAAGTTAGAAACTACTAAGCATCATGCAAATGCCTCATAGAAGGTGTCAGTAGGACAAAAAACAGTTTAAGAGTCTTTTCAATCTGCAGCTCTAAAGGAAAACCATATCATAACTGCAGGCCCTACGTAGGACCTCAGGAACTGCTGAGTTTTAGCTACATTTCTTTTGAAAGAATAAGTCAATCAATTCCAACTTCTTTACTTGCCGTTTACTTTCAAGTTTATTATGTGATAATGAATTATTTTTCTACAAAACATGTCCATGGAACGGTCAATGGAAGATCGCCAAGGTATAAGACTTGGTCAAAAGCTCAACCAACAAGATTTCGCCTTTGCACAAATACAAGATAACATACAATTATAGGGATTTCATGTTCATAAGCATGAAGACAACTTTACTGGATATAATCAACGAACCGAAAGTGTTAAATCCAATTTGCTATAACTCAGAGCCTCCATTCTTAATGACAGAAAGACATTACAAGGAAAAAGACAAGAAAATAGGAAAGAAAAATATCACAAGAGCTTATGGATGTTAAAAAGCCAATTGAAAATATTTGTAAACAAATAATGCAACACAGCAAGAAGCTAATGGATATTTGACAACTCAGTAATTTTTAAAACAAACAATGCACCATTAAAGAGGCAAATCTGGAGGTGTAATTAATCAAAAGCACTGGAACTCAAAGTCAAGAAACTTTTCCTTTTTCCTGATAGCACTAAGTTTCAATAACCATGCATATCTCGGCATGCATCATATTAAAAATGTAAAATCAGACCAGAAAGTTCGACGGAGTAAGATAAAACAACACACCATATAAAGGAAAAACAAAAAGAAAATATATCAAGAAAATAAAATACTCATAGTCTCAATTTCTGTTTTATCTTATTGCAGCGAACAGAGCTAATTGATATCCCAGGAGAAAGTACCAGAAAGAACATATAGAATCATCAAGAGCTAAAGAAATACATCAAACAAGAACACGGTCAAATTATTCTTTCTCCATTCTCTCTTCCTTCAGTCTAGCAACTTTCTTGGCCAAAGCTTTTGCAAAAGAACAAACATGCACCAGTTCACTCCTCATTCAAATTAAAAGCATTAAAGTAAATCCTCGAAAACAAAAGGAAATAATTGGAAAAAGATATTGCCACTCACTTATTAGATGATAGAAGAGGTTGTCACCGATGAATCGTGCAGTCTCATGGCTACCATGGCCATCATAAACTCCAACAAAGGTGGCATTCTTTCCAGTTTCAACTTGACCATGATCCTCCATAACTCTATTGGCCTGAGCCGCAGCAAAAGAGAATTCTCCACAAAAATGCTTCTCAAGATCTTTGTACCAAATCGAGGGGTCATCTTCCTCGCCTAACATAGTAATACTAGCATCTTCATTGTTAGTATCGCGGTTGCTATTATCATCCCTGTTCATACGCACATATTGACTCAAAGGTCCGCAACAAGCTGACACTATTTTCCCCAACGACGAAGACATATTTCATTTCCCTATATCTTCTTGGCTCCTGGCTTTTTTCAAGAATGATGATTTTAAGCCACCAACCCCACTAATTCCCTGGTATCGTCGAAATTCAAGGAAAGCGCAGATGAAATTTTGATCAAGAAACAAAAACCCAGTAAGAATTGTAGGGCTGAAATTAAGGACTGGAGCAGTTACTGCAGCAAAAGAAGAATTCAGGGGGGAAACAATATCACAAAAGAGAAAATTTAACAGAAACCAACTAAAACCCAGACGGAAATATCGATAAAAAAACCGAAGCCCAGGCAGGATTGATCAATGTGATGCGCAGAAGGCGTTAGAATTCAAGGCTGGAGCAGTTAATGCAGAAAAAGAAAAAAAAAATCAGGGACACAAATTCAAGAAAAGAATGAGACTGGAGTCTTTTCGTATGAAAGTGGAGTGGAAAAGAATCAGAGAGTGACGAGCAAGAGAACCCAGAAAGGGATTCTCATGAGTGCAGACGTAAAAAACTGGAAAGATACTGGAAAGGGGAGTATAAATGGATGTACGATTGCTACTGGTTGTTTGGTTTTTTTGGGAGAAAAGGGAAAACAAGAGAAGATTTCTGAAGGGACGAGAAACAGAGGGAGTTAACGAAAGAAAGCGTGGCGGCCGTCTGCCGGGCAGAGCATGTATGCTTTAAAGAGCGTTTTAACTGTTATACGGGACTTGGAGGGATGGAAATGACCACATATTTATGGAGGGAAAGAAGTGTAGATTACCGGATTACAAATTAATACATAAACAAATTAAAAAAAAAAACACCAAACCGTAATACAAAAGAAAATAATACAGGGCTGATTTTTATTTTAATTTCTAAAAGTGTAATTGAGAGAAAATAGTAGTGACATCCAATTTTTGCTCTCTATATAATGTATGTTTCAATTATCATTTTATAGTAGACCCAACTAATCACCCTGCACCTGAAGTACCCCGCCCCCCCCCCCCTCCCACCCAAGAATATCTAACCCTGAACCTGAATGGCTATCCCAAGATCAGGTAATCTAACCCCGAGGGGCTCGGTTTAGGCTTTCAGCCGAAACCAATTTGAATCTTTCCAAGGAGGGAAATTCATATTACATAATCCCAAAAGGAAAAGACAAGCTGTGGAAGACCATTTTTGGCTTAATATGTAACCATCACTTTCAAGCATTACCTTATAGAGGCGGGCACAATAGTATTTACACAGGACAGGGATTATATTATTTTTGTCCTAAGAAACTAATTACTGTCATTTTTTCTCTGCTAAGAAAGCAAAATAATTCTACTATACCATACATAACTTTTTTACTATTTGAGTATAGATTTATCGCTTCTTACTATTGACAAATTAATTTGTGGTGAAAGATCATCACCATGAAACATATATCATTTCTTGTCCGGATGGTTCAATTTGCCCAACCCATAAAATTTATTTTATCCCTTTCACTATTAAATCGTTGGACACATTTTTCAATAGCTGAATTTATGTATAAAAGGAAGGGAGAATTTCTTTTTCTTTATTAAACTTTAGGTATGAAAAGTAGCCTTTGTTACATCGTGGTGAAATGAATCATAAATTAGTTAATGTGGAAAAAGGAAAATAAAATGGGACAACCTTGAAGTCTTGAGGTATCAGGTATGTCTGTCTATATGGAATGTAATGGGCATTTAATGATTTTAAATGGAAAGGCATAATTGATTCTTCTCCAAGGGGGTAAGAAGTTCTCTACGTGCATATGAAAAGGAGTTTTTACATGAAGGTGAATTAAATCACAATTTACTTGGGAAGGGTCGGATTGGATGGTAAAATGGGAGGGATTATAGGTAAACCTCCTGCTTAAAAAAAAACACAATTTACTTAATGCGAAAAAGTAAAATAGGGTGCATTCGAGTCGAGTCGAACTCGAGTAATTGAGCTTTGTTGAGCTTTTAGAAATCAAGTTTGAATTCGAACTCGACTTCAGTTTACTTTACTCGAATTCGAGTTTAATTAAATCTAATCAAGTCAAGTCAAACTCAATCAAGCCTATTCTAGTGTAATCAATCTCACATAACAAAAATTAACATCTTACATATAATTTTAAATAAAGGATATTATTGACATTTCACAATAATATATATAAAAAACATATATTATAAAAGGATCGATTATACTTGTCGAGCCTTTGAGCATAAAACATTGGAACTCGAAGTCGACTCATGAGCTCAAATGTGTAGTTCGAACTCAAATTCTGTCAAAATAAGCTAGAGTCGAGCTGTTGATCAAGTAGCTCACGAGTTCGAGTCGAGTTATTTGATTCAGCATCTCCCCTAAAGTAAAAGAGACGACTCGAGGTATGTCTACGTGTGGAGATGGACACTTAACTTTAAATGGAAAGATACACTTAACTACTTCCCCTAAGGAAACATGCAAATGCATCATATTGACCAGGTTCAGACTCTTGAATTAATTTTCAATTCCAAATAAAAGAAAAATACTACTGCATTAATTAACCCTTTTGGTCTTACGTTCTGCAAATTCATGCCTCAACACTATAAATGCAAGCTGCCCTAAATGTTATTCCATCTACAATTCACAAGTCACACAAGATCATGCATTGCAAACAAGTAGTGTTAATATATACAGTACCAAACCTACTAGAGAACAATATATATATATATATTTTTTTTATTCCCAAAAATTGCATATGACTTGCGGACAAAGCAAAGCAATTCTCTTTGGCAAACTAAAAAAACCTACGAACTTGCTGAAATTGCTCTTCTTATAAATTGATAAGGTCAATTTCCAGTCACTCACTCCATAGCAGTACTTCTGGACAAGTGCGCAAAAGTAAAAGTCGCTGTAAGGACTGGTTACCAATCTACAGTTGACTATACCCAAATTTGGAAGGCAGTGCTCTTTCCCATGGTTACAGATATCCTACACAAGTAGCTCGTGATAAGGTTACATCTTCGATGACTTGACTAGCTTACCTAGATCAGCTAATCCATCAAAAAGTGCCTATAACGTAGTTGCAACAAACATCCGTGCTGAAGCTGAACCGTGGGTTAAAGCAGGAGAAAGTGCTAGAATGACAAGAAGATGTTTTGGAGGTTGACTTTGACAACAAGAACACAGGCTTTTTTGGGGCGTCACTTTGGTTGAGAGTGCACATCATGTTTGAAGGGTGTTCTGCACCGACTCTTTACCGTAGCTGTTGTTGAAGGTGATCGATGTGAAAGAAAAATATAAGCACATTTTAGACATTCAGTCCTAGCTTTCACATTGAGAACCTGTTTAGAATAATTTTGGTGGCATCATTTCACTTGGTTAAAAACATTTTATAAATCAAATACTGAAGCATTCTTTTTCAAGATTGTCAACGCATTCTTCCAGTGAGAAATATCAAATGTGTGCTTAGCTTCTCGAACAGAATCACAGAAAGTAAATGAAGTGAAGTAGAAACGTGAAACTTTCAAAGGCTGAATCAGCCCCCCCGAGGGGGACAATAGCGGAGAGGGGAGCTCAGCATCTAGATACATTATTGAATGCATGGATAATCATCTAGATAGTTGAGTACACCTTTCATTGCTTTAGACTTTACAACCGTCATTCACACTCTATTCTGCTCCTACATTATGGGGCAGGAGAAGTTCATTTAGACTTGTACAGGCTACAGAGGCTGGAAATTAGACATAAAAGAAAGCACTGTACTTCTCTTTAATGCACCAAGAGGATTTGAACTCTTAACCTGATTGATCACTGGATACTATTCAACCAAGAAAATGTTTAAACTTGATCCGGCTCCAGTAGTATAATGAACCTTTTCTTCTGGACGGTAGCAATTTTGTTCTACTTGTTTGTGTATTTTGTTCATGTGCTCTATCTATTATTGCCCGCCTCTAATAAGCCTTTCCACCATCTGATGAAGCTATTTCTGATTCAATTAGGCCGCCCCACCACCTCTTTGACTTGCAATATTCTGTGGCAGGTTTGGAAAGGCTGGAAACAGCAGCAAACACACAACAAGCAAAAGAAGAAATAGAAAAACCAGGGGTGTCGAAATCAATTGTTTGAATGCAGGCAAGTCTTAATGCATTTAATATTTGCAAAATCCTATAATAAACGATGTACAATTTACCCACAGAAGCAAAACTAAAGGATTTCAGGGATTCAATATTTGTATCCATCACTTACAAGTATCATGATTTAACATTTATCCTTAAATATGTGTATAACAACAAGATGTAATAAGAAAGAAAAAAAATATGCAGCTGATATTATCAAGGTATGGAAATTAAAGGCAAGAGACTTTGGATTCTTAAAAAAAAAAAATTAGATAAGAAAAAAATGGATGTAACTGATCTTCCAACTTACAACAATGAATAATTAAAGACGGCCATTCTCATTTTGCGGCAGACCCCTTTTCTTCATGTTTCCCATAATTCCAATCTGTGAAAGAATAATTCATATTACAAAATCCCAGTAGCATAATAAGAATTTAGCTATCAATTTCAAGTCTTGCGTCATAGTGTCGGTTACTATAATGGTTTCAGGGATAATTTCTTTCATGTGCCAACAAATTGATTATCATTTTTATAATTTCGATTTAGTCAACTTTTTTTAAAAAAAATAAAATAAAATTCTAGTCTTACTATATTAATATAGATTTATCATTTAACACTATTGGCAAATTAGCTTGTGATGCAGGATCATCATGAAACATGCATCTTTGCTTCAGTTTGCCCAACCAATTTATCCCTTTTACCATAAAATCTTTAGCCACATTTTCCAAAAGACCAGTTTAAGTATATACCAAAAAAAAAAAAAAAAAGAAGAGTCCTCATTTTATTTTTTATGCTTTGGGTATGAGATAGAAAAAGGAAAAGAAAACGATAACTTGAAGAAGTATGCTTACGTAGTTGCAACCAGCATCCGGGCTGAACCATGGGTTAAAGCAGGAGAAAGTGCTAGACTAAGAGCAAGATGTCAAAAACATGCTTTTAAGGGCAAAAACATTTGAGCTTGGAACATTTAGACATTTGTGATGGGTCAAAATTGAGGTCCTGTTTGTTTATTAAGAGTTATCACTTTATTTATTTATTTTTTTTGTGGACTGAGGAGATTAATTTGAAGAAGGTTCAGCAGAGTTCCTGTGAACTTGGAGGAATTAATCCATAGCTGTTGTTGAGGGTAAAACAGAAAAGAAACTAGATGTAACATCACCACCTACCCTTTTTCATGGGTTAAAAACCATGCTATGAATTGGTATTCTCCAACAACAGAGAGTATGCTAGCATATGGAGCTCCTTTAAAGAAATCAACATGAAAGAACCGAACCTTGTTTTTAAACTGATAAGAAGATACCTCAATGAAGTCTGGTATCGTTAACTAAAACATGTCATGCTTTAGACGTCTGTGTTGGTTGTAATGCTTCTCCACGAATACCTTGCAAGCACCTTCAATTGTCCTACGCCATGTCTATTTGTACATTAACAAAAGAAGAAAACAGCATTCAGTTTTCGACCATATTTTCGCATGTCATTACTGCTTATAATGGAGCATAATGAGTGCATGAGACTACATGTTTTCATATAATGACTACTTTGATTTGCAATGGATCATGATGAGTGCTGTACTTGATATTTCACAGAATTGCAGACTCAGGAGAAAATGTGTTGTAGAAAAACATGGTTGCAAAAGTGAAAGGTCTGATTCAAGCTAACTTAAGATATTAACTACAAATTAATTAAGTTTCACAACTTCTTGGATGATATAGAAAAGTACAAGCTACAAATGAAGGAGGCTATGGACCAAAGCTTCCTATTGTTAGGGGGGCAATTCTGACATTTTGTGTGCAACCGTTAGTTAGTTTAGGCAATTTCTGTTCAATTTTCAATCTAGTTAAAATGAAGAAAACTTAGAGAGCGTAAGTTCACTTTGCCACAGAGAGTTAAGTTGAATTTTCTACAAATCACAAGGGACTTTTTAATAATCCTAAATGCATATTCTATCCAAAATCGGCATATTATGCCTATCCGGAAACAGATATAATCATGATCAAGAGTAATAAAAAAGACAAAACATAAAGTATATCTTATTATCAAATAAAGAGATCTCACCTTCTCAATTGCACCCAGAAGAGACTTATGCTTAATTTCCCTTGCCCTGACTTTTACTCTCCCAATCCCAAGTCTTCGAACCACCGCCACAGATGATCTCCGAGACGAGGGCGTAACGGGAGGCAAAAGGGACTTCCTCTCAACAATGGCGGCACTAATACCGTTCAAAGAAGAGCCCTGATCAACATACATTCTGCTCTGAGTATAAAACCCAGCCTTAATTGCACTAATATTAGTGCTTCTTTTAATCCGCTTAGCCAACTGCAGCTCTTTCTTGTCTTCTGACTCAGAACCCACTTGGGCAAACTTCCTCAGCAGCTCATCAGATGATGCTTTTGCTACATGCTGAATTCTCGGACAGCTTTCATCACTATTGTTGTCTTCATTGTTAGTAGCCATTCTTGAATTCTTGAGCTAAAACTGATGGCAAGAAAAGTAGAAAAGGCAGGCAGTATAAGAGAGAGAGAGAGAGAGAGAGGGGGGGGGGGAGGAAGAGAGAATCGTGATTAATGTGATAAGGATTTGCAGAGTGAAGCTCAGAGATGGTCTGAGAGGGAAGATTAATATGTCAAAAATGGACCGTTAGGGAAGGCGCGGTGGTGTATGATTTGATTATTAATGGTTAGCTGGTGGAGGAGTGGCTGAGCAGAAAATATAGCCGTTGAGCAAGAGCCAAGCTAAGATAATAATGTGCCATATGTTCTAACCCAGAAATAAATAGATGAAATAGTGATTGGGTGGGAAAGTATGCCACGCCCGAAGTCCCAAGGCCACTGATGGCCCATCTACTTGAGTTTAGGTAGACTGAAACATCTAAAATGATATGGAAGGAATTTTGTCCAAGTTTTTAAGGTGCATTGTGAAACTCTTACCAGCTCTTTCAAATGGGATTACTGTAGGAGATTAGGACTAATAAGTTTTTGTTTCAAGGAATGGATATTAATTACGTTGTCTGAAACAAAGTTAACCAGAAAAATTCTATAAATCATGAACATATTTTGTGGACGACAATGATAAGTCATGCTTCTTTCCATTATTAAAGTAGACAAACAATAAATATTTATTCTTTCTTAGACCCCCAAATGCAGGCATACTATCTGAATTGCGATTCTTTTTTTTTTTTTCTTTGGGAAAATCTTTGATTTTTGGGTAAATTACTCATAACCCTCTTGTGATTTTATATAAATATCACATGACCTCCTTAAGGTTTCAAAATTTCCACATGACCGTATCGTGGATTTACGTAAAGTGGTAAATGCATGAGAGGCATCTTCGAATAGTGCGATTGATTTGAGACCCATTCTAAAAGTGCTTATGATAAAATTATAGTATTAGTTTTACTCCCTTGCAATTTTACATAAATATACATTTATCTCTTCTGCAGAGATGGCAATTGGGACGGGTGCCTGCGGGGTCTAATGGAGAAGGGCTTCGTACCCGTTAAAAAATTAAATATTTATATATATATGTATGTATGTGTATAATTATATGTAAAATATATTTAATTTAATTAGTTACAAACTTATAATAATATTATTATTATTTATAAGTATTATATAATGTATATTAGTATATGTAATATAATTAAAATTATTAATTATACTAATAATTATACATGTCTACTAATAGAAATTATTAATTAGTTATACTAAATTTACTAATACATTTATACTAAATTTGTAATTACATTTAATACAGTAACACTTTTTTTCTCTAAAAAATTACAATAATATGGGGAAGAGGGTGGGTGGGGAGTGGGGGGCTGGAGCGGGAAGAATTAGTGGGCAGCAGTGCGGGGGGCGGGGGCGGGGTCGTTGCCATTCCTACTCTTCTGATTTTGCATCTATTCAAATAATTCGCATATGATTTTATGCAAAGTGATCTGACCATTATTCAATTTAATACTTTAATTAACAGCAACAATAGCATTTCAACTAACAACATTACATATTTCCTGTCAAAAAAATTATAATTTAACACTTAGAATTACAGCATCAGCACTTAGAACCTAAGAATCTCTAAGGTCCATGGGGCTTTTGCGCCGCACCATGGGACTTTTGCCCAATTCAACATCATTCCTTATGCTCGCTTCAATACCTGTGGTTGTGGCTTTTGCCACGCAGAAGTCTTGGAATGGTGATGGATCAAATGCCGAAGTGAGGTAGGAGAAACTGAGAGCTAGCAAAGCCAACAAAACAGAATTTTTCGCCATCCCAACCAGTGACAAAAATAAGCAGGTAGAGCACTGAAAGACCTGAGTAGAACTGTCTGTGGAATGTTTTATGTTTTGAGAGTGGTGATGAAGACAGCCCACTTGGGATGGTTATTTATAGAGGCTCCTCCAGCAATATCAGATTAAGACCAGCTGGCTTTACCAATTTAAGAAGTTGCCGCTCGCTCACTCGTAAGATTTCTAGCTTTCTGAGACCAGGTCAATGTGTATTCTTTTAGAAAAGTAAACTGTGCCCGGCTAATAATTTGAGGTATTTGTCTAACTGGTTAAATGCAGGAAAATATATATATATGTGTGTGTATGTATACATACATAAACACATGCACATATATACATATATATGTGTGTATCTACGTACCTTTTCAATTGGAAAAATAGAATTTACTTGTAAATACACACAAAAGCAATGGTGAAGTTGTCATGATAAACTACACAACCATACCCATATATTCTTCTTTTTTTTTTTTGTCAGCAACGATACATTTGTATAACCTATTCTATTCTAATCTAGGGGGGAGGGGGAGCCTAAGGAGGCTGTGGTAGGGGGCTAGTGAGTATACAGACCCAACTAGACCAAGAAAATGCTCCGACACAACTTTTAAATTTTTTTTCACTGCAGGTGAGATTTGAACCCTCATCTACAGCTCAAGGAGGGACTTAAACCCCTTCCTGGTGGCCACTGAGCCATTGGCCAGTGGTTCATACCCATATATTCAATTGGCCTTCGTTTTTGGGATAGGAAAATCTTGTCCCGTTCCCTTGTCAGTTGTTAGTAGCTTTATATATATCTTCAGCAACATGACGGCTGGAATCATAAGAAGCAGGAAAATTGGAATAAAATGAGCTAGGCCCTTTGACAGATGCGTGAAAACATTGTATACAGCACAAAACTGAAGATCCTGATAATCCATGACGAAGTTTCAAGTTTCAAAAACTAGCAAATAAAAGGTGCAAAAACAAAAAAAAGGTCTAATCGAACCAGAGTATTCTAGTGACGCAAGTGCATGCCTTAGTTGTTTGCATTGGACATATTTAAAGAATGCCTTTGGTTGGGATGTAAAACGTATCCAGTTTTTTTTTTTTTTAATTCTAATCATGTCCTCATTCAATTTTAATGTTATTATGGAATAGAAAAGATGAAGCAATTATTATAATGAGAATTTGACAAATAAAATTTGCAAATAGTAATATTAGAATGAGTCTGTTCTGGTTTTGATTATTGCACCTGATCGATTTAAATTCTAATTTAAAGAATCAAATCTTTAATTTTTTTTTTTCTATCTTCATTTGGTATTTCATATAGATTTTAGATGTTTTAACAACAATAAAAAATATTAAAATTTTGGATGGATGAATGACTCCTTTTCCTAATGTTAAATTTTGGTCAAGGATGAGCACCATGTCGTCAACCAAGGGACATGTCCTTCATCAGATGAACTTCTTAGCTTATTTATGTAACGCTCCACGTTATAAGACATCTATTCAAAGTGGTACCTTAAGGGTAGCCCTCAGTTACTTATTCGTAGTGATTTCTTTTCACATTTTGTATGTCATAATGTAGACTAACATAACTTCAATTGGTAGCTTTTTTGTTTTCTGTTTTTTTTGGAAGAAGAAAACTTCAATTGGTAGTTTGTTCAAAGTGAATTGTATTGTTGGTGGTTAACATTTCTGGATCCAAAAATTAACCTGTTAGGGAGAACTGATCGGCAATAGTTTTCAGATCATGAAAAAAGATTTGAGAAAACATTTTACATTTGTGAATGTGAGAACAAATGATTGACTTGTTAAATCATGGGTGTGTTTCTATCCAATTCTATAATGCCGGCATAACATGATCTTATGCTTGGTCGGCATTCTACAGTTAATAAATAACTCATAAAATTCTTTCCTGTTCCTTGGCTCTTCCATGAACATTGCTTGCTAGTCTTGCTCTATAAATAATTAAGCAGCTAAAAGTACTCATGCATCGTCACTCATAAGCCTTGCCTTGCGTATCTATATAGTATCTAAATTAATTTCCAACTTATTTTCTTGTTCGGGTTCCTCTGCATCCTTTGCCCAACAAGATGGGAAAATGCACAGTGTTCTCATTGTTCTTTGTAGCGGTTGCATATTGTTATCTCGCCTCTGCTTTTGACCCCTCACCTGTGCAAGATTTCTGTGTTGCTGATCCCAATTGCACCGGTAAGAAATGCATTAATTGACTCATCAACATTTCAAGCTGTTTAGTGACAAGCACTTTAATTGAATTTCTTACGGATTTTTATTAATGTTTTTAACTTTTCAGTGAAAGTGAATGGCTTTGCATGCAAAAACCCCATGAAAGTTACAGCTGATGATTTCTACTTCGGTGGGCTGCACATAGCTGGAAATACCACAAATGCAGTGGGTTCCAGGGTTACTCAAGTATTTGCAGCTCAGGTTCCAGGGCTTAACACTCTTGGCATCTCGCTGGCTCGCCTGGATTATGCACCAGGTGGGATTAATCCTCCTCATACTCATCCTAGAGCCACCGAACTCCTCACAGTTATTGAAGGTTCCCTCCTGGTTGGCTTCGTCACCTCAAATCCCGAAAACAAGCTTTTCACCAGAGTTCTTCAAAAGGGTGATGTTTTCGTCTTTCCCGTTGGACTCGTTCACTTCCAATTCAATGCAGGAAAGACAAATGCCGTCGCTATAGCTGGCTTCAACAGTCAAAATCCAGGTGCCGTAGTAATCCGAAATGCTGTTTTTGGATCAAATCCTCCTATCAATGATGATGTTCTGGCCAAGGCATTCCAAGCCGACAAGACTGTAATCGATCAACTCCAGTCAAAGATTTAAGCTAGCCGAGATGAACGTGCAATTTTATGATTTTATTGTTTTATGATTAAGTGTTTGGATCAATTTTTATTTTTATTTTTATTTTTTTGAAGTTGTCAATGTTTGTGTTCAAGTTATTTATGTTTCTAACTGAAAAGAACGGGAAGGAGTGAAATTGTTACTGTATTCCATACTTCTTAATAATATACAAGACCTATATTAATAGGCAACGATATACAATGAATCTAGATAGTTTACAATGATCCATTAACATCTAATCTGATTGTGTCAATCAATACAAATATTCTGTTTCCTACCAAATGTCAAAGTTGTTTAGGAAGAAACGTGGAAAGAAAAATTGGATGATGGCAGAATCGCAGAGATATCCACATGGAATTCATTTATGGTGCTTGAGCTACTCGTCCCATCTGCACAGCTCTGGTCACGCAGCGAAAGAACTGGACTAACAGGCTGATTCACAGCAATGGTGTGCAAAGGCTCAGTTGCTTCTCGCCTGCCCACTTCAAATTGGTTCACCACTTGCTGCATTGTTGGTCGACATTTCGGGTTTGCGTTGACGCAATCCAGGGCTAAAGCTGTTGCCACAACCACATTTTGAACAACCAAAGCGTTAGTCGGAGGGGGCAGACGGGCATCTAGAAGATCCTTCAGCATTATTGGTTCATTGGGTTGTGATGAAAAGGAGGAAAGGAATTCCCTTGGATGCTTTCCAAACAGCGTTTCTAGCACCACAACGCCAAAGCTATACACATCGGACTTTTCAGTGACCACCATGGTATAGGCCAGCTCTGCATTGACAAGCATGTGTTTGGATAAAATAAAGTTAATCTCAACTGGGACAACTCTATGGCTGCATTGATGATCTGAACAAAGTTCTATTCAACAAAATAATCGTTTCAATTGGAAGAATTTTTTTTCTTTTCTGTCCTTGAAAGTTAAGCCTAATATGTGCATCAAGAGAATATGGAAAACAAGGTGAAAAGAAGAAAGTGAGCTAGGATAACAAGGTAACCTACCTGGTGCAATGTAACCAAAGGTGCCTGCAATGACTGTTTGATTTGATGAATCAAGTTCCAAAATCCTCGCAGTTCCAAAGTCAGAAAGAGTTGCTTCGAGCTGTGAATTCAAAAGGATGTTGTTGCTTGATACATCCCTGTGAATGATTGGCGGATCACAATCGTAATGCAAGTAGGACAATGCACTGGCAATGCCCTTGATCAAATTCACTCTTTTAATCCAATCCAGCTCCACAGCTTCAGTTTCATCTCTCAAGATACAAAACAAGCTTCCTCTGTCCATATACTCATAAATCAGAAACATGCATCGCTTGTGCAGACAGAATCCAAAGAGCTTTACAATGTTCCTGTGCCTGATTTTAGATAGCATTTCGGCTTCATTCCTAAAGCTCTTGTCATAATTTGGATTCTCGCCGTCCAAACAGTGAAGCTTTTTCAAAGCCACTACTTTCCCACTTGGCAACTGCACTCTGTACACGCTGCCACAACCCCCTGTCCCGATGCAATAACTGACATCAAAATCATTGGTTGCTTTAATTATGTCTTCGTAAGCCATATGTCCATCATAGTTCCATATTCTAAAAATGTCTCCATGTTTATTGTCTATCGGCTCAACTTTAACTTTCTTGAAGCAGAAGATATAAATTACTAGTCCGCCAGTTATTGAGAACACCAACAAGGATACGCCAAGACCTATGATGTAGTATGGGGGGTGATGCCTGTGATTTTTCATAACAGGAGGAGATGCACCACAAAGAGTGGAAGTGTAACGTAAGTCTGGATTGCCAGCAAATCTTTCTGAACCAAACTTATTGACAAGATCACATGGAAGTTCACCTTCCAAAGCATTATAGGACAGGTCGACGTCCCCGAGTCGCAGAAGAGACGAGGGAACAGTGCCAGAGAGAGTATTGTAGGAAAGATTCAAAGTCAAATGGTACCACTCGGATTTAATAATGTCATCCCCAAATTGGATAGGAATTGGACCTATAATTTGGTTTGAAGAAATATCTAGAAATTCTAGAAAAGGTATATTGAAAAGTTCAAGGGGTATGGAACAACTTATTTGGTTAGAAGAGAGGATCAAAGAAGTAAGAGCAGTCAGATTGCCAAGGGTCGAAGGGATTTGACCAGTCAGGTAGTTGAATGCAAGATTGAGATATTTCAAATTTTTTAAATTTCCTATTTCAGGGGGAACGGACCCATGAATTTGATTCTTAGCACCTGAAAGAGATATTAGTTTGGTTAGGTGGCCAAGAGACGAAGGGAGGGCACCTGAAAGATTAAGGTAACGGAAGTCTAATTCAACCAAACTCTTCAAATTTCCTATTTCTTCTGGGAGAAATCCTCCCATTGAGGGATTCGAGTGAATGTCTAGCCGGAAAAGATTTGTCAAATTAAAAAGAGCTGAAGGAATTGTCCCACTGAAGTGGTTATTATTAAGGTTAAGGGAGTTTAGATTGGACAATTGGCCAAGAGCGGGAGGGATGCTGCCAGAGAACACACTGTAACTCAAGTCTAATTCAACTAAACTCTTCAAATTTCCTATTTCTTCTGAGAGAAATCCTCCCATTGCAGTATTCATGTGAATGTCTAGTCGGGAAAGATTTGTCAAATTAAAAAGTGCTGAAGGAATTGTCCCACTGAAGTGGTTATTACTCAGGTCAAGGGAGTCTAGATTAGACAATTGGCCAAGAGTTGGAGGGATGCGACCCCAAAAATTATTGTACCTCAAGTATAGAGTAACCAAATTTGTCAAGTTTCCGATGAATGAGGGAATAAAGCCTTTGATAATATTACTTGAAACATGAAGTTCAGCTAGTTGTGTGAGATTTACTAGAGAAAAGGGAAGCTCGCCTCGAAGATGGTTGGAAGACAAAGTGAGATAGGTGAGTTTGGAGAGTGCACCTATTTGATGTGGGATGGCTCCATCAAATGCATTGTCACTGAGATCGAGGGAGGCCAATTTGGACAAGTGGCCGAGAGTGGGAGGGATGCCACCATAAAATTGATTGCCACTCAATTTTAACTCTATTAAACTCTTTAGCTGTCCTATTTCTTCTGGGAGAGATCCTCCAACATACTTGTTGAAGCTAATGTCGAACCGGGAAAGATTTGTCAAACGACAAAGAGCCAAGGGAATTGTTCCACTGAGGATATTATTACTGAGGTCAAGGGAGGCAAGATTGGACAATTGACCAAGAGTTGGAGGGATGTGATTCCAAAAAATATTGTGGCTCAAGTTTAGAGTAACCAAGTTTGTTAAGTTTCCGATACCTGGAGGAATTAAACTTTCAATCGAATTCCAAGAAATATCAAGTTGTGCTAGTTGTGTAAGGTTTAATAGAGAAGAAGGAAGCTCACCTCGAAGATGGTTGGAAGACAAATTGAGATAGGTGATTTTGGTGAGGGCACCTATTTGATGTGGGATGGCTCCGTCGAGTGCATTGCCGCTGAGATCAAGTCTAACCAGGTTCGGAAAAGAGGAGAAGCAGAAATTTGTCAAGTCATCTAGGATTCCGTAGTTCGGAAGTAGTATTTCGGTGACACTACCAGCATCGTTGCAAATGATACCAGGCCACTGGCAATGGGCTGAGACGTTTCTTGCAGTAGTATTGACTCCCCACCAGCCACTCTTGAGCAGTGCTTCAGCTTCTAAATTCACAGCAGACTCTGTTCCTGCTATCGCTACTGGTGCAGTAGCCAGTATCATGAGAAGAACAACTCCGCTGCATACAACATCCATCGATGCTAGTACCATGAATCGGATTGTATTATACTGGTGCAATAGCCAGTATACATATCTTTCCAATCTGTATTATACACACGGACTGTTGAAGTCAAAAGAATTGCAGTTGCAGCCGTTTACTGCATTGAACTCTTCCATTATTACTTTGACCAAATAAGAGCTAGAATAGGACTTTTAACAGGTACAGATACTAAAGTCAACTTGAACTACAGTGCTAAATTTTGGCCAAATTCAACAAAAGCGGTACATTTAAAAATTAAAAGGAAAAAACTTACCCCCTAACCCTCATATGGTTCTGAAGTCTAATTATTGCTCTCTTTGTGCTAAAGAATAAAGTCTAACTTCTAAGAGTAGATTTCTTATACCCCAAAAAAAAATTATAACTAGTAGATACAAGGCTTAGCCTGTCAATCTAGGACATTAAAAAGAAAGAAGGAAGAACAATTTGAGTATTATGTGGATTTAATGACTTGGTACGGGGAATTAAACAAGCACCATGACATATGTGTTTTAATGGGTACCACTCGAATTGTTGCGTGTAATTTGTTAGAAGTGCCACTAAAACAAAACACACTTCATCGCACTCTGTATAATTCCTCAAAAGTCCCAAGATCATGTACACATTCACATCTCCCCTGGTGAATTAATTGGTTATAATAATCTTGTTTATCAAGATAAAATTATAATAGCCACTTAACCCCTCTATAGTACAGGATACATATCTTTTCTTAACATCTCCCCTTCAAACTCAAGATGGTTTAGTTGAAACCAACTTAAGTTTGGATAAGAGAAGAGAACAGAAAGGAATCATAATAAATATTCCAAGAAATTGATGAAATCTTTTGGGTAAGATTATAATTAGGTACCCTTCTGGGATGGTGGATTGAGTCATAGATATTTTCTGGGACGGTGGAATTGACTGCTTATGAAGGGGACGGCGTGGTGGACCTGGTGGTGGCTGGCGAGGAAGAAAAGTCAAGAGCGGTGGACGGAGCTGAGGGAGGAGCATTGGTCAATCGTCAAGAGGAGAAATAAACAACATTTTAATTGGGCTTTTTTTTTTTAAGTGCCATATCACTTTCACGACTGATTCCAACATGAATGGGTCGTAAATAGCAAACATTATCTGAACCCCCTAGACAAAATTCATGGAAGTGACACTTTATAAAGAAAAAAAAAAGTATAATCACAATTAAAAAAAAAACATATTTGATCATGATGTATTTGTTTCGCGTTACAGGGGTTGATGATGATGGTCGAATCATTAAGAATCAACAAACAACTTTAAAAAACATGGATCATCCTTCAACGAGGCTTCAAGAAAAATTGGAAAGGAAAACAAAAAGATTTGTCGCCATAAAAGAAATCATCAGAATAAGTTGGTCAAGAACTAGAACTTAGACTGGATTCCATCTATCGTGTTCCTATTGACTTGGAACGCCTTGGCCAGCACATCATCACTTATGAGGGGAGTTGATCCAAAAACAGCCTTTCCAATGGCAGTGCTGTCAGGATTTTGACTGCTGTAGGCTGCCACAGCAACAGCATTTGTGTCCCCCACATTGCGGTGGAAGTGAACAAGTCCCACAGGAATGACAAAAACATCACCCTTTTGCACAACTTTGGTGATCAGACGGTTCTCTGGATTTGAAGTGACGAATCCAACCAGTAGAGTACCTTCAAGAACGGTGAGAATTCCGGTGGCTCTTGGGTGGAATAGAGGGGGGTTGACTCCCTTTGGTGCGAAATCTATGCGGGCCATTGAGACCCCGAGAGTGTTTAGCCCTGGCATTTCAGCAACGGATACTGAGGTGACCTTGGAGCCATAAGCGTTTGAGGTGTTGCCCGGAATATTCAGCCCCGTGAAGAAGAAATCCTCTGCTGTAACAAGCTTGGGATCTTTGCACGGCACGCCATTAACCCATACTAAAAATGTTCACCATTATTGAAAAGCAGTGAGCAATTGAACTAGTAATAACGTCAAAGTTCACTAAGCATACATATATCTTGTGTGTGCGTGAAATACGTAACCTTACCTGGGCTAGAATTATCAGCCACGCAGAAGTCTTGCAGAGGCATGGGGTCTGTTGCAAAGGCAACATTAAACAGCGTGAGAGCTAGAAAGCAGGAGAAGATCATGTGCTTTCCCATGTCTGGTGCTAGCTAGCTGCAAA
Source organism: Coffea arabica (assembly GCF_036785885.1). Lineage (NCBI taxonomy): Eukaryota > Viridiplantae > Streptophyta > Magnoliopsida > Gentianales > Rubiaceae > Coffea > Coffea arabica. The sequence continues at coordinate 15,091,693 of NC_092320.1, read as the reverse complement.
TGGTGAATAATTCAGATCGAGAAAAGGAGTGATTATGTACAGCAGCGAAGACGATTGCTTCAGGTGGCCTGCTCTATTTATAGAGGCGCCCATCTTTTTTCAAATCTGAGAGGGAAGGCACAAGTTTTTCAGCGGCCGGCTCCTATAAAATTGTGCAGGAGATTGGGTCAAGATTTGGTATGTAACTACAGAGTTATACATAATAACGAGAGGTTTCTTCTTGGGTAGGAAATCTTTTGATGTCATTAAGTTGTTTGTTCCTCCTTAGACTTTGTAAAAGTCGGGCAAATTTTCGTCTGTTGTGTTTGCTATTCATCATTTGGACCCTTTTCTTCTTGCTCGTTCTGGCGCTGCCTGCATCTTATTCTAGTGTTACAGCTGTTATATTAGCAGTGTTGTTTGATGCAACATGATCCTCATATTCAGTGTTTGGGATATCTTGTTTTTTTTTTTTCATGAGAAAAAAAGACATGATATGGGACATTCAGTGTTTGGAATATCTTTTTTTTTTCATGAGTAATAATCTAAACTTTTGAAATTAAAAAAAAAAAAAAAAAAAAGACACATGGCACATTTAATGTTTTTCACGAGCAATAATCTGCATTAGTGAACGAAAAGGTAGCGAGTATAATTTACGCATGGAATGTCTAGTTCCTCATGCTTCTCAAAAGCTAATTAACTTTGAGCACTGTATTAGGTTCTCAAGTTTTTACAAGCATTTTATTTGCTCCCTTAATATTTGCAAGGGGAGCAATTAAGTTTAGGACATGTTATATGTGATTAATCACTTTTCCATATTCTTAACTAAATTTGTTTTAATAGCTTGAAATTGAGAAAATAAAGGACTAAATTATCACTACCGAAATCACAAAATAATGCAAATTAGCAACTGTTTTCTCCAAGATTCAGAATACATCAGCTCGTAATTAACATGTATAGCTCATAATTAATGTACGACAAAACAATAGTCTTCCATCTTGCTAATTAATGTATAGCTCATAAGGTGTCAAAACAGTTAGGATTAGTTGGCTAAGTTCATTAGTCATGAGAGAATTATAAAGAACTAATGTGCTCCTCACTTATTCTACTAGTAAATGACAAAATGATTAGGTAGTTGAGGTTCTAACCAACGTTATACGCATAAATTATTGAAAATCAAAAGGTATAGCCTTAACCCTTTTTTTTTTTTTTTTTGGTTTTTTCGAAGTAGGTCTGACCATTTTCGAAGCACTAACCTTTTTCGAAGTAGCCTTAAACCATTTACCCAATTTTTTTTTTCTGTTTAATAAAAACATTTCGAAACTGCATGCTTCATATCTCCAGAACAGCAGCCAAAATTATGTGGTTTTTGCAGTCAGTCATTTTGGAAGAATCTCTATTCTGCTACAAATAAATAAAGCTGAAGCTGAGTCAAGCTTTTAAACAGTCAATCAGAATATTCTAATCTTTGGTTATGACGACTTCATGCTTCAGGTTCTCAATCATCAGGTGTTATCCGATACCATTCAACAAAATTTCATCATAGGTTAACAACACAGAACCTCAACGTCACCTCTAGATGTAAACTTAGAAGATGACACTTTGTAAAATATAAAAGAGAGTAAGACTGATGCTTAGAGGTGGTTTGGATTTCTCTCCAATTACAAACTACTACATTGCCTACCTATTCATAAATGTCAAAAAAAAAAAAAAAAAGAGAGAGTGACAGAGAGAAAGAGACAACGAAGAAATCCAACATCATGAAGATGTGGATTAAGCACCGGAAATATTGACTTCATTGTAACCTAGGCAATGACTCCCTAATCCACAAGTTCATGGATTCCCTTTCCAATATTATCAGGCCAGAGTAGGTTTTGTATAACATCATATCCAAAAACTTGCAAAGTTTCAGAACTAAAAAAGATTGATTGCAAGAAAATGACAGGTATCCCTTTCATTAAGCACCCAACATACTGATCATCACAAGCAACACTTGAAGGTAAACTTAGAAGATCTTCAGCTTCCAAGCAGTGCCAACTCGTACCTCATAATTATTAGCCGAACTCAGTCCCAAAACTGAGAGCATGACACTCCAGATTTCTCAAGTTCAACTGCACAGAAATCAGCAAGCTGCATTAGGTTAATCATTCACAGCTTCAACAAGCCATTTTCTAAAGAAATCAATTTTCTTTCCAATCAATATTCATTTTTTCTTCTCTTTTTTCTTTTCGTATTGCTGAGGAAGTCAGGTGGTGTTGGCAGGAAATTTTATCTCAAAGCTGCATCCAAAGTATAATTCACAACCCAAAGAGATTGCCTGCGACGGCAGACAAAAGACACTTGCCAGGGTAAAAGAATATAACCTGAACAAGAGTGTTTTAATGCCATTGCAAATCCTTACAAGCAGCACATAAAGAAAGTGAGAGACAATTAGGCAAACACACCAACAAGCAGGCACCCGTAGAGACAAATTTTGTTGATATAAAAGCCATTCTGTCTCATGTAATGGACACAAAGTTGAAAATGATTTGCATATTTTGGAATTTTTTTTCTTGACAATTTAACATGTCTAAAAAAACCGGAAGGACAAAATGGAAAGGGTTAAAGAGGTGGCACAATAAATCCCTCATACTAAACTGATGAATACAGGTTGCTACCAAACAATTTTGTATATTAAAAAATTTTCCAATTAATTCTTAGATGCATAATTAGTCCCGGTAGTTTTCTTACATGGTTGGACAAAAATGCCCTTGGATTCCAGCTACTCTTACAACTAAAATGGCTGAAAGGATTGAAAGTACACACTTTTTATTGTTCAGGGACTACTCTAAGACAAAATTTAGATACGGCGCCAAAACTTGACAACTGGAGTAGTTTAATGGCACTCTAGGTACTTTAAGGAAAACAAAAAAGTAATGAGGAAAAGCAGCCCAGGCAGGCAAGGGATATCGAGAATTAAATTGCTTCTTTTTAAACGAGCACTCATTTATTATCTTATGAGCATGAAAACATTTTGCACTTCTACCATGTGATTTGTGTGTACTAAGTTAACATCTTGCACTTTATTTTGCTTCTGAATCTAGAGTCTTAGTCCTTTTACAGTTATGCATGTTTTACTTGAGCAATCAGACAACATATTGCCATAGAGACCAAATTACATCATATCATGAATGGTAGGGATTCCCTGTTCTGCTACACGTCACGTTGGAGCTTCTGATTGCCTAGTTAGATCAGTAACTGCCTCTTAATATGCATTACAACAAAACTGTTTGAACTCACTGAAGAAGTTCAAGAGACATATGTTAAAGTTGATGACTTAAAGCTCAACATGGAAGGGCCTCGGAAGAAAAGAGAAATACACCCTTGAGGAACTGAAGTGAAATGCTTTTACAAATTACATTAAAAAGAAGAAAGAAGGAAAAGCCATACAGATAGATGATCATGAAGTAAGCGAGAAGGTAACATGGCGTACTACAAATTACATCTCCATATGTGTTGTCTTTGAATTACTTTGTCAGCGGAATCTTATATACTAACCTTCCCTAGTTTAAGAACTTTAGGTGTATGAGAAACCTCACTAGAGAAAAATGCTAAAGAAAATTCTCTTTGGGGGTGGAAACCTTGTATTATTCTACCCAACTAAACTTGAGTTTGTATATAAAATGACACACACACTCAGAGAGAAACTTAGAATGAGTAAGAGGAGATGCGTCAAATATATTCTCTGTTTCCCCATTTTTCTTTCTGGTAGTGCTAAAGAGTGGAACCTTATTGACTTCTTGTCTCTCACACAAAATGACTATATGACGACAAACTCACCCTTAATTTTCCTTAATAAACACTCAAGGGGTGATGCTAGGCTTTACTGTCAATGAGTCCCCATTGACAATCTTTATTCTGTCACAAAACCTTTAGACCAATATATGACTCCTTCAAATGTCAAGGAAGTCTTGACACCAGTAGAAGAACTTGTGCTCACCTTATCTCCAAAAAGAGAAACTAGAATTTAGCAACCTAAATTGTCAAACCCTCAATGAACTCCAATTTAGAACCACAAATATCAAATTCAAATAGCTTTGTTCACTTCTTTATGGCCTACTTTACAACCTTTGGAAGAGGCATCCATCCACAGAGTAGAAATTAAAAAGCTTACCACCACAGCAACTCCAGTTTCACTAAATCTGGGAATACAGATTAGTCTCACTATTTGTCCCTCTGCTCCTGCAATTGAAGCTTATTTTGTAAATTGTTTTCTTCAAAATGAAACAGAAATCAAGATAAAAAGGGTAGCAAAATGAATACCCTTGATCAAGCGAGTCTCGTATTTCTCTTGATTACCAACAAAATAAACATGTGGACAGGTCTCAACGAAAAAAGGATCCCTGTCAGTAAAAGGATAACATCCTGCAAGATACCGACAGGTTCAGTGCAAACTTTAATACAAGAATAAACCACTATAAATGGAATGGCTTTTCTTTTTATTTTGTGAACGGTGGAATCATTACACATAGTATGCCCCGGCCCCATCGAAGTCAAAGAACAAATGCACGCAAGTGCAACATTTAGCCAAACCTATGAACAGGACAATTCAAATATAGCAAGCATGCAGCATTTACCAAGGGTATTTGGTGCCGTTGGTGCAACATGTCTCCATCTCAGTGTCCTCTCCAAAAATTCAAGTTTATCATTTGCATCTGAATACTTCTCGAGATCATCAATGTTCTGACCTGATGTTCCAAGCAAACTGAAGACAAGATATCTTAACAAATTGACTAATTTCATTTGGTGCTACATCCAGCAAAGCATATAAATGAGGATTAAGATGAGATATCTTAACAAATTGACTAATTTCATATTGTGTTACATCTAGGAAAGCATACATGTTTTCTCACCTAACATCGTCAAGCTGAAACAAATGAGGATTAGGACAGGACCTGAATGTGTTGTAAGCTGATGAGCTAGGAAAAAGGCATCTATGCAAAGGCTGAAAGATAAAAACAAATAAAGTGTAAATCTAAACTAGAAATGGCAGATTGCTGGATCACTAACAAGTAGTAAGCCAAAAGTAGATGCAAAGCAACTCCTACAGACAGTATAAATTGTACTCCAGATCCCATCCCCGCCTCAATTTACCTAAGAATGTCAACGAGCACACAATGAATGTTAACAAACCTGCTGTGGCAAGGAGAAATTGGCAGGGTCATTTGGCCCTGGCATAATATCAACTGGTATACCTGCAGCAATCTGTAGATATTTTAAGCACTATAAACAAACATTTTCCATACTCAGAGGTCAAGAGATAGCTATCAAAGTACCTGAGTCAACTGAATATCCAGCTCTTTAATTGGCTCAGACAATGTAAATTGATCCTTAGAACCTAAGTTCTGCACAATCAAGTAAAGTTGCTAACATCTGAACATCATAACATTGCAGCTGAGAGAATAAACCATGCCAGAAATGGATTATATTCATTATCAATCATTAACTTTGCAAAAGAAATTGAAAAAATGCTCACTGGAAACTCTTAGTAACTGCTTAAATGGCGGAAACTCTTATTAACTGCTTAAATGGCTATTTGCATTATGGTGTTCTAATTGAGCACAAAGAAGCCTTAGCACAAGTGGTGTCTCTGCTATTCTACATATACTAGCACCAAAAGGTAACTTCACTCATTCTTTTGAAAAACGTGGTATGACCTCAGGGTCTATGTCTTTGACGCTAAAGATTTCAAGTGATACATTTTTAATGAAACACCAGCAGAATCCAAGTCCTGAACTAATTTCAAATTTCAGATTAAAACATCCAGCAAAGCCTACACAAAATGTTACACCTATAAATGACACACGAACACAAGTCCAGCAAGCAGAATGTGAGGTATGTTATATCTTATTCAAAATCCAAGTAATCAACTTTGAATGCCACTCAATTGCAGCCAGACCAATGATTTCAGCCCAAAATTATCAATATAATATGTCTCAAAAGCAATCGTCGATCTACTTGCTTTTTCTCTCAATCTCAAAGATCATGTGTATATGATAATCCTGGAGTTAAAAAAAATGTTCAAAAAATAAAAGAAAACCTCTCCTTTAGAGTGTTATTTTTCATTTGTCTTAAATTAACGTTTTCTTCGGAAAATTTATGAAATGCAGATGCAGCCAATGTTACTGGCAACAACCTGCAATAAGAAAATGCAACTGTTGCATTCACAGAGAAAGAAACTTGCATTAGGTACATAAGTAATCTGTCCATACAACCTCAGAAGCACAAAAAGTGGTAACAAAAAGACCAACAAAAGGGTAAAGCAAGTTCTGTTAGAAGCTTTTTTGTGGAAGCCGGGCAAAGAACAGTACCTGACCATTAAGTAGCCCACGGGGGATTTCAACAGAATTTCCAGCAATAATTACTCGAACTATCTTGGCAGCAATACTTTGTTCCTGTGACATGCACTCAAGGAATTCACATGAGATCTATAGGGCAACCAGTGATGAAAAGAGCAATCATAGAGGGAAGCACAACACAGAATACACATATAAACCTTTTTATCTCCAAGATGGCCAGTTATGTGATCAACCAAAAGCTGGAATTTTAGAGGATTAGAAGTGCTGCTCCCAATATCCAAGCCCGAAACAAAAATGACATATTTGTCTTCACCTGCTTGCATCAAATGAAGTTCCTTAAAATACTTTCAAGGACAAACAAGGATAAATATTAACACCAAATACCAAAAGACAGCTTGGTTGTCCCATAAACTAATTCAACATATTTCCATGACAACCATCATAATATAATTATTCCCCCAAAAGGACCAGTCATCAGATATACATTTTAAGAAAGACCTTCTATTGCTCTAAATACCTCTATAGTGTACCAAAACAAACTCCTGTAACTTTTTCAGCATATTGGTAGACATTGGCAGAGTCGCTTCTACCATAACATCAAAGCAGTTAACATCAGAGTACACTACATGAAAACTGAATGCTGTATCAGCAGCAGAGCCAGTATCAGTAATATAGCAATATCGATCCACTACCACTTCCATTTCCATATGGATATCCTACCTTCCTTTACAGGACATGCCAAGAAGATGGCTACTCTATTCTTATACAAGTACATCAATAAGTATTATCTTCTTCAAACACTTATGCACTATAAGGTGGTGTTCCAAGACATTTACTGCTTTCCTCTGACACGTATATCTATTCAGAACTACTTATTTTCTCTCCTAAGATTATAGGTTTTATTAATTATGCTTAAAACAAAAGATTCTGGTGCTTATACAACCAAGAGTACATGATATCATGAGCAAATAAATCAGAAATGATACTAAGTGAACATACAGTTTCCACATAAGCTGTCTTCTAGAAAATTTCTAATCAGTCCAACAACTTTTCAGGGGTCTTCTATCAGAGTTATAATATTTATCATCTGATCACCCACTACCTGCCAATTGTTAAAATGGCCAAAAGATATCGTAGCAAATTGCGGGCATCCATGATTATGAATTAGTTAGGTGGACTAGGGAGAAATGGTGAAAGAAGCAGCACTCCAACCTGATTTAATTGGCCGCTCTATTTGGTGTGGTATGCCTGCTTCCATGACATCTTCAACCCAAAAGTCACCTGTACCAGTTTCTTTTCCATGCAATGCAACCACGACACCTGTTATAGAACATTGTTTGGAACAAAATGGATGGGTTACTAATCTTTAGTGGTAACTCTAGTAATCATCCGAAGAACCAACCTAAAAATGGAAAGGTTACAGAAGAAGTGGAGAAATCTGATGGGAAAAAAAAAACCAAATTTTTGACTGCCAAAACTAAAAAGTGCCGAAGCAGCATCAGATACAGACCTGTCACATAAACAGAAGGTAAAAGAACATCTCCACAAACTTTAATTCTGCCGCTCTCATCTTCCAAAATTAAATGATCATCTGGGTGCATAAAATTGTGAGGTCTTACAAGTGGGGTTGCAGATCTCTGAAAGACAAGTTACATCATTAATATCTCAAAGAAATAAACCATATGAGTTGGCAAAAATAAAAGTAACAATAAGACAAAAGAAAAAGCAAATTATTAGAATATCATCCATTAGTAACTTCATTACCTCTTTGGAGTACTCTTCAAGAATGGAAGGTTTCAGCTTCATGTGCTTGTAGAGCGTCCCAACAATGATGCATTCCTTGCCTTCTTCTAATCCAATAACAGTGCAGACTACCGGAAAAAGGGGGAAAAAAAGTGGGGCCATTTATAAGCAAATCCATGATTTTGCATGACAAATCTACTAGCCTTGCAGAATCAAATCCCTATCATGCATACTTCTTAGACAACTTGTTCAAGTCCTTAAATTAAATGCAGAAAAAAAAAACAAAAATTAGAAGAAGAAAAACACCAAGTCAGGTGATCTCTTGTAAATTGAGCATACAAAATAAACAACAAAGAAATGGTCTTCGCTTGTCAAAAGAAAAAGAAAAAGTCGAACTGAAGAGAGAAACTACTCCAGAAAACCCCAGGAAAAAAAAAGTAACAAAATCAGAGCACCAAAAAAAAAAACTTGGCCTTTACTAATTTCAACAATATAAATTGCAGGAAAAACCCAAAATCCCTTATTTGTAAAAAATTGAAGCAGAATCATATAACAGGTATCAACCAATAAAGATTTCCAAAGGCAACAATTTTTTCCCCTCCCCGGGGCCGACCCAAATTGTTAAAGATCATGATTGAAGTATAGCTACAGCAATAACAAACAAGTACCCCTGGAAAATTTAAGTGCATCATCCAAGCAATGTTGAACTCAAAAAAAAAAGAAAAGAAAAAAGAAGGAGGCAATAAGGATAATGGATTGTAGAATATACCGTGAATGTGGGGTTTCCAATTGGGGAGTAGAGAGTAAAGAAGAGTTCTCATCAAGTGAAGCCTAGCAAAGTATATTTGGCTGTATTGTTGACCTCTGTACATCTCCTTCTGAATCTCAAAGCATGAGTCCTGTGAATTAAGATAATAAGAAAAGGGGCAATTTTTCATAAGAACAGAGTTAATCAAGGAGACAAACAAAGATTTTCTTGAAATCAAGCTACCCAAAAATATAAATACAGAGAGAAAAGAGACAAAATAAATGCAAGAAGTAATACTAGTAGGAAAAACAGCCATATGTTTTTCTGTCTCTTTTACTTACCAGGGAAGAGTATAGAGCTTGTTTCCGGTGAAGGAGGCCGTTCTCCGACGACGAGTCTTCCGTCTCCATGGCGGGAAAACACTACTGCTTCTTACTCTACTGGTTCAGGAAAAGCAATACTCCCACTAATACCTCCACAGTCGTTGCCGCCGATAGACAAGATAGCACAGTTTAGGGCGAAGTCAAACACCCGAATCAAAGGGGATGTAGCTCACATGGTAGAGCGCTCGCTTTGCATGCGAGAGGTACGGGGTTCGATACCCCGCATCTCCAATATTTCTTAATTTTTCCTTTTCTTTTGGGCACAATACTAATACTCATAAAATTGTTTTCCTTTTTTTTTTTTTGGCATAATACTAATATACTCATTGGCATCTCTATTATTTCCCATTTTTTCTTTTTTTTTTTGGCAAAATACTAATACTCGTAAAATGACTGGTAATGATAGAATTAGGAACAAAATCATAATTATTAAAATCAATCCAGGCATTAATCTTGGATCAAAGGGGATGTAGCTCACATGGTAGAGCGCTCGCTTTGCATGCGAGAGGTACGGGGTTCGATACCCTGCATCTCCAATATTTCTCAATTTTTCCTTTTTTTCTGGGCACAATACTAATACTCATAAAATTGTTTCCCTTTTTTTTTTGCCCACAATATTAATACTCATCAGCATCTCCACTATTTCCCCTTTTTTCTTTTTTTTTTTGGCACAATACTAATACTCGTAAAATGACTGGTAATGATAGAATTAGGAACAAAATCATAATTATTAAAATCAATCTAGGCATTAATCTTGGATCAAAGGGGATGTAGCTCACATGGTAGAGCGCTCGCTTTGCATGCGAGAGGTACGGGGTTCGATACCCTGCATCTCCAATATTTCTCAATTTTTCCTTTTTTTCTGGGCACAATATTAATACTCATAAAATTGTTTCCCTTTTTTTTTTGCCCACAATATTAATACTCATCAGCATCTCCACTATTTCCCCTTTTTTCTTTTTTTTTTTTGGCACAATACTAATACTCGTAAAATGATCGGTAATGATAGAATTAGGAACAAAATCATAGTTATTAAAACCAACCCAGGCATCAACCCGGCATGAGAATCGGGTTGGCGGATTAGTGGTTCAATTAGGGGGTTACTGGTTGAACCGTCGAGCCACACTTTATAATAAAAAAGAATAATATAATTAAACAAACTTATAAATTATAATATAAGTACAGAAATTCTTAAATGTTAACAAGTCATAACCTATTCATATTTCATAGTTCATATACATATGCCATACTCATACATGTTCCTTAGTTCATGAATTCATATTATTATTATACATAAACATAAATGATAAACCTAAATGTTAAAGAAAGAAAGAAAGAAACCCTAATTTTCAAATTTCTTTTCAATTTTTCTCATCTAATTATCAAAAAGAAAACAATGTCCATGCTAATGTGACTGGTCAAATTAAAAATTTGGATAAAAAGGTAATTTCAAAAAAATTTCTTAAACCCACTGGGTTTAGCTGATCATCAATTCAACCGTTCAAATCAAACTATTCAAAACTAGTCACCTGCAACTCCAATTCAATTGCTACACCGGCCTGGTTTCATGGCCAGTCCACTGATTTGACCAATTCAATTATCGGACCAGGTCGAGTTTAATAACTATGAACAAAATACAGATGCTTATAGCGGAATAGTCACGGATAAAAGGCTTTCAATCTAACTTTAAAATCACAGTATTCTTGTCTTCTGTACGAAGCCATTGATTCAAGTTAGACATTTACAAGAATTCAATATTTTATTATAAGTTTAGTTTAAAAAAAATGCAACTTCAAAGTGAAACTTCCAAAATTTAATTTAGAAGTCACTACTAGAAGCTTGAATTTTAATAACAGTGTAATATATGTAAAACATACCAATCACCTTTTATGGTTTTCTTCATCCCTCAATTTAACAAATGCAAATGTCCTTGGCTCTTACATGTAACTCTTTTATGTTCCGGTAATTATTATCAACATATATAGAATAAGAGTTGAAGAGCTCTTTGGTCTGGCTTCGTTTTCGTCGTCCTCTCACGTGCCAAGCATGTGAAACGCCAAAAACCATTCATGTCATGCGTTAGGATTGATTCATCAGACACTTACATAGACTTGCTCTCCAGGGTTTTCTCATATTTCTGCCGCTCCCTCCTCCTTCACCTTACCCTTTGCCTCGCCCTCTTTTCTTCAATCAACCACCACTACAACCCTTCTTTTTCCTTTATTTATGGGACAAGATTGCTCTTTGGCTGAGTTTCATCTTCGTCGTCATCACTTGCGTGTCCCCTGAAAGAAATATAAAGTTTTTTGTGTTCTGGTTGCTGAATGTGTTTTTAATCGATTGGTGCGACACCGTTTAGTGGCCGGTACTTTCTTTTGTGCTGCTTTCTCTAAGGTTTCTCTCAAATTTTATGCCCTTCTCTCTCTTCCCCTTCTTTTTCGCCTCACATTTTTGCTTTTCGTCCTTCCTTCTTCGTCCACCACCACTGCAATTGGTTAAGACGGAACAACTTGTTGTGGTAATTCCATAACTTTCCTATTTGCTTTCCTTTTTATGGTTTAATTTTTATTTAACCCCAACATTGAATTTCTCTCTCTCGTCTTTGTTCTACTTTGGTCTGAAGAGGTTTGTCTTTGTTTTCTTTTTATCCAACCAAATATTTCTTTCTTTTCTTCTATTCTTCTCATTTAGGTTTTTTTCACAGGAAGCTTGTTCATCCTCCATCAATCCTGATGAATTTTTTGGAACTAGAATACCCTCTGTCCTTTTCTAATGATATTTATCTCTTAATTTTTCACTTTAATCCTTCTGCTTTGGTTCTATTTCCTGTTTTTCGCTGATGCTTATGGTGTTATGTGTATGATAATCCGGGTATTTCGGCCTTTATATTGGTTAATCACTTTTGAAAAATTAGTAAATCCTAACCTAAATCCCTAGGGTAGAACAATCCTTTTAAGAGTACGTCATACATCGAAATTCAATGGTACTAAAGGTGGCGCTGATTTGCTTAATTCTAGCATTTATGAAACTCCTACAAATCTTATTGAATGCCTGAGAATATTTTAACTGAATACTTTTCATATTTTGATGATGTGCCTTCAAATATTTAAACTCATTGATACTTCATATATATGCCAAATATTTGACATCCCCTATATGGTTGCAAACATTTTTGAAAGGTGGCTAATGATTTGTTGTCAGCATGTTCAGTTATTCTCTTACTAAGTCCCATTGGATTTCGCTCTAACCAAGGACATCGTTTAGGTTTTTCTTCCTCTGCACTTTTTCATACAATTGATAATTTGCTGCTTAATTGGATCATAACTAACGCAATGTACCCTGTTATTTAATAGATGCATATGTTTTTGCTTGCTCATCTATTGTTTTAATCTGCTAGAAAATAATATTTATGTCTTTACAGCTGAAACCACCTTTTTTTAGCTGAAACTCATGAACCTTGTGTATCTTCATTGTATACCTTTTCCTATTTACTCAGATTCTTTTTTGGTAGCCAATTTTAGGAAAATAATCTGAAAAAGGATATGGGGTTGGAGTTGGTGGTTGTTTTTTCGGGGTGTTGAAGTGAGGAGAACAAGTTCTTTTGAATGCAAAAATCTATTACTCAAAAAGAGTATATAATTTAGTGAATTATGAAATATACTGATCTGAAACACATTGGTTTATTTCAGGCCAAATTGGATATGCTCATGTGCCCATGATTGCCAAAGGAGTGATGTTGGGACCTGATCAGCCAGTGATCCGTCACATGCTTGATATTCCACCAGCTACCGAGGCACTCAATGGAGTTTAAACGGAGCTGGTTGATGCTACTTTTCTTTTATTAAAAGGTTTGTCATCTAGCCGTCTTAATTGTTATTCCTATATGAAAGCTAACATTTGTTAATACTTGATAGTCAAGTAAAGAATGGATTTATAAGCATAATTATAAATTTCCTTGACTTGCTTCCTTTTTCCCGTTTGACGTGTTTGGAAAAACCTGTTTATCATTCCAACTAGGTATGATCATGTCAGTTGGTTAGTTTTTCAAACTATTCTGTCCTCCTGAACTTTTTTCAATGAGGGCAGTTAGTTAACTTGATGCAAATCAGGTTGATGTATGATGAAAATGGTCTAAAGAATTTAGGTTTCCGGTCATATTTCTATTTCTCTTTAGATATCATATCTTAAATGGTCTTCTGCTGATTGTTCTCCCAGGTTTTGGTTGTTGCTAACCCTGCCAACACAACTGCATTGATCTTGAAGGAGTTTGCACCATCAATTCCTACAAAAAACATTACTTGTTTGACAAGATTGGACCACAATAGGGCCCATGGTCAAATCTCAGAAAAATTGGGCGTTCAAGTTAGTGATGTTAAAAATGCCGTTATATACGGAAATCAGTCCTCAACATAATATCTTGATGTCAACCACGCAACTATTAAAACATTAGCTGGAGAAAAGCCTGTTCGTCAGCTTATAGCTGATGATGCCTGGTAAAAAGTTCAAGTTTTTGCAATTTGCTTCTTAGGTTTTCTAAATTCTCCATTCATTGCCATTGTTTGGTATTGGTTTCACATTTCACATGGTTTTAATGAATATATATTATCTAAATTTTTAGGTTGAATATAGAGTTCATAACGACAATCCAAAGATTGTAGTGTTGCAATGATCAAGGCTAGGAAGCCTTGAGTGCACTCTCTGCTGCTAGTGCCGGTTGTGACCACATCCGTGATTAGGTCCTTGGAACTCATGAGGTAAATCTTAGTGTGCATACTTTGCACAATATGCATAGTATACTTACTCTGCTCTCATTCACGATTTATGCTGCATTGTAGGGCACATGGCTTTCTATTGGTGTATACTCTGATGGCTCTTACAATGTGCCTGTCGGGCTTATATATTCCTTCCTAGTAACCTGTAAGAATGGAGAATGGGCTATTGTTCAAGGTGAGCATGGAGATCTTTACTCTATGGCTTTTGTTTGAAATGACTTCTTATAGCATCAGATGTTAATAGTTCGTACATGAATTATTGGTGACTAGCGATTATTTATAATTTTGATTAGTGAAAAAATTTAATCAGTTACTTTGGTCTGGACTTTCTTTCGTTTTCATTGCTTTCTTAGTGGCACTATAGATCTGTCTTGTTGTCCATGTACCAGGACTTTCAATTGATGAGTTCTCAAGAAAGAAGATAGATGCGATAGCTTGGCTATCAGTGAATAATGCCATTCTTCAATCTTAAGGAACGAGTAATGTTGGTGCTTACTCGTGATACACTCTCTTTTAATATTTGTAAAAGTTATTTGTCATGTACTTCGTTTCAAAAGAGAGTTGATGAACTTTGTTTTCTTGGGAGGTTGAGTGGGATTGGAGTTGGTGGTTGTTTTTTCGAGGCGGTGGTTTATTCACTATCTAGCTAATAATGCCTTTCTTGGGACCCAATTTATTCATGTTTGGTTGTATTGAATGCCATTTCTTCAATGTACTGAGTATCCTTTTTTTTTTTTTCTGTTCTGGCCTCTCTATTTGCTATTACTTTACTTTTGCTATGTCTTTTTCCTCTTTTTCTTGAATTCTATATGCATGTATAATCTATATGATTTCACCCTTTTTTCCCCATTTTTCTTTCTTGACCTATTTTCTCTTTCCTTCTGTTGGTAGATGGATGTAAAGGCATTGAGTATATTTGAGGTCCATAGTTCTTTGGTTTGATAGACTGTCATCCAAGGCCTCACACCTCAAAACTACTGATGCAGATCATATTCTTTTTCAAATTTGGTGTTTGTCTAATTGTTTAAATATAATAATTTATGATCTGGTGATAGATATAGATTGAACAATGAGGGGCATAGAAACTTGTTGTCTGGTGGATTTTTTAAAATTCTGTCTGTTTTGTGGGTGGTATGAATAGAATGAGTGGCATAAACATGTTGTTAAGGAGATTGCCAAGTGGGAGTGAAATAATTTGTGAAGTGAGAAACATTGTGGAAGTACTTGGTATGTTAAATATATACCACTGGTAACTTTATTTTGAAGTTATCTATTATCTGTATAAGTTAAAAGTTATTTCATGTGTTCTGGTATTTCTATGAAGGATTGATCATATGTATGAACATAGCAAAAAATTGGTGAAGATAATTAATACTGATTTTTCAGTTTGGTGTTATGGCCTTAAATTTTTCTTCAACAGTAGGCAATGGCATACGAGTTGATGCTTGAAATTTCGAGCACCACTACAACTGTTGTAACTTAAATTCATGAGTTTTTTTTTTGGAACTTTAATTAAACCTATCCTTAAAGACATCTGTTCTTTTCTCTTGTAAACTTTAATTAGCATATTGTTCCCTAAGTGCTAATAGTAATCTCTCGATTCTTCTTAGTCTTGTGTTACATTTTTTTAATTCCGATTTCTTTATCTTTCAAATAGTAGTAATGTCCTTAAATATATAGGTATTTCACAGCTATTTATGTTAAACTGGGCACACACATTTTTATCTCCATGGCGCACCACGCGATTTATACCTCCTAGTTCTTTTTAAAGGGTGAACTCAAAGACTTTTTTGTAGTATTGTAATTATTGTTTCTGTCACTACCAAATTCGAACTTTTAAGTGTGAAATTTGAAGGTCTTGTAGTTGAAAATATTTGAGGCCTAAAACATGCAGGAGGTATATCCAAGCAAAATGCTTATGCATTTATTTTGAATCCATCGGTTCGAGAAGAAACAAATGGACTTAAGAGTCAATTTTCAAAAATAATTAAGAACATCAATACTTCTTGGAAAGGGAAAATCGTCCAAAACATTCTTCACATTTTGTAAAATAACTTTTTTCCTCCCTCACTTTTAAAAGTGTAATTTTATGTCACTTACATATTCACATTGATCAAATTTAGTCTCTAACTAGGTTTTCGATCATTTTTTGGCCGGAATCCATCACGTGCAAGACACGTGATCATTTTTGAAGGGTAAATTTGTCAAATTATATTTTACATAATCTGATCTATATTCCTCCACATTTTATAAAATAAATTTTTTCATCCCTTACATTTCACAAAATGAATTTCTCCATCCCTCACATTTCAAAAATGAATTTTTCATTTCTCACTAATTATGTGTGTGAATACTTTTTTTTTAGGAAAAATCGTCCAAAACGTTCATCACATTTTGTAAAATGACTTTTTCGTCTCTCACTTTTAAAAGTGTAATTTTTTGTCCCTTACATATTCACATCGGTCAAATTTAGTCCCTAACTAGGTTTTCGATCATTTTTTGACCGGAATCCATTACATGCAAGACGCGTGATCATTTTTTAAGGGTAAATTTGTCAAATTATATTTTACATAATCTACTCTATAGTCCTCCATATTTTATAAAATAAAATTTTTCGTTCTTCATATTTTATAAAATAATTTTTTTATCTTTCACATTTCACAAAATGAGTTTCTCCATTCCTCACATTTCAAAAAATGAATATTTTCATCCCTCACTAATTATGTGTGTGAGGAAAACCCTAAAAAAAAAATACGTGTGAATACATTTTGTTTAAACACATGTATATGTCTATTTGATTTTGCTTAATAATACGAATAGCATAAATATATGTATATGTCTATTTGATTTCACTTAACAATACGAATACCATATATTATACGTGATCATTTGATTTTATCTGGTATTAGCTAGTAAAAAATCTTGCATTCATTGTCAAGTTGGTCAATAAAGCTATTTTCGATCAAAATATAATAATAATATGCAAATTAAGGTTCTATTGGTAAATATTAGTCATGATCATATAAAAAGAGAAGATAGCCCACAAGTTGGGTCCAATTACATACATGTGTTTATGCTATTATTATTAAACAAAATCAAATAGACATATATATGTGTTTAAAAAAAATGTATTCACACACATAATTAGTGAGAAATGAAAAATTCATTTTTGAAATGTGAGCAATGGAGAAATTCATTTTGTGAAATGTGAGGGACGAAAAAATTTATTTTATAAAATGTGGAGAACTATAGATCAGATTATGTAAAATATAATTTGACAAATTTACCGTTAAAAAATGATCACTGCCTTGCACGTGATGGATTTCGATCAAAAAATGATCGCAAACCTAGTTAGAGACTAAATTTGACCGATGTGAATATGTGAGAGACATAAAATTACACTTTTAAAAGTGAGGGATGAAAAAAGTCATTTTACAAAATGTGATGAACGTTTTGGACGATTTTTCCTTTTTTTTTAAGCACATGTATATGTTTATTTGATTTTACTTAATAATAATAACATAAACACATGTATGTAATTGGACCCAACTTGTGGGCTATCTTCTCTTTTTATATGATTATGACTAATATTTACTAATAGAACTTTAATTTGCATATTCTTATTGTATTTTGACGGAAAATAGTTTTATTGGTCAACTTGAAGATTTTTTACTAGCTAATATCAGATGAAATCAAATGATCACGTATAATATATGGTTTTCGTATTGTTAAGTGAAATCAAATAGACACATACATATATTTATGTTATTCGTATTATTAAGTAAAATTAAATAGACATATACATGTGTTTAAACAAAATGTATTCACACACATATTTTTTTTTAGGGTTTCCCTCACACACATAATTAGTGAAGGATGGAAATATTCATTTTTTGAAATGTGAATGATGGAAAAATTCATTTTGTGAAATGTGAGGGATGAAAAAATCATTTTATAAAATGTGATGGACGAAAAAATTTATTTTATAAAATGTGGAGGACTATAGATTAGATTATGTAAAATGTAATTTGACAAATTTACCCTTTAAAAATGATTACGCGCCTTGCACGTGATGGATTCCGACAAAAAAATGATCGGAAACTTAATTAGGGACTAAATTTGATCGATGTGAATATGTAAGAGATATAAAATTATACTTTTAAAAATGAGGGACGAAAAAAGTCATTTTACAAAATATGGGGAACGTTTTGGACGATTTTCCCATTATCTTTCAAATAGATTATCGAGAAAATTATTCCTGTCAAAAATATGTGAGGAACCAAATAATTTTATATAAAAATTGAGGGACTAAAAAAGAAGACGCTAGAATGGTGGAGCACTATTTAGGCAATTTATCCAGTTTATATATTTTCTTCGACAACGACCTTACTTTGACTCGAAAGTCTTCCGCTCAATCACTCGTATAGTCGTATTGCTTATATAGCATTGCTTCCCCGAGCGGAGTTTTCTTTACTCCAGCTCTCATCCCTAATGGACAACTCGAGATTCTCTTACGGGAAGGCTCAAAACGCATCGTTTCATCATTACCAAAAGCTCGATTCCGAATCCCGATCCCCACGGTCAATCAACGGTGATTTCTCATTTGGCGGCGACACCGATCGCCGATTCGCTTATTCCCGGCAGCCTTCATTTCACCAACCGCCGCAGGAGCCTCAGACTCCTGTCTCGATCAAGGATTCTACCAAGCCGTTTCTATCCAGAACAAGTTCTAGCGTTGATATTCCCCTGAATCTTTATTCATACGATAAAATCGAGAATTTTGCGGATGAGTCAAAGGAGTTAGATGAGAAATTGTCAATTTTGTCGTTTATTTTGTTTATATTTAAGAGCGCGAGATCGGGGAATAAGCAGCTAAGGAAATTGTTCGTGTTGATATCGCTTAACGTTGCTTATTCTTCTGCTGAATTGTGTATTGGACTTTTCTCCGGCCGAGTAGGTATGAAAATTTTGAAGCTTTTATTTTTTTTTTCTAAATTTCGATATGCTGTATAGCTTACCAACTATAATTAGAACTATGCACTTTATTAATGCTGCTCGCTAATGTTAATGAGGAGCATTAGTCAATTTTTACCATTAATGACTTTGGCTTGTGAATTTATACACTTGAGAAACATTAGTCAAATTAGATGCAAATATATAGGTTTAGTCACAATTAAAATACTAAACCTTTTTATCTTTTATCTTTATTTAAAAAAAATTGCTGGAAAATGGGATGAATTCTCTCAAGCTGTAAACCTGATTTGGTAAATTTATTGAATAAAACTGATTATTTTGGGCTTAATGTATCGTAATCATTTTCTTGGTTATAGTTATATTAGTTGGTTTGTGGTGTTTAGATTTGATTTTGTTCTTGCTTTGTCCAGGTTTGGTTTCTGATGCATTTCACTTGACGTTTGGCTGTGGACTGTTGACTTTTTCCTTGTTTGCAATGGTCACTTCACGGAGAAAGCCTGATAGGTGCTATACATACGGGTGAGATTCAATCCTTTAGTTTAGCTATGTAGCTTCTTTAGCTGAGTAGTCTTAAAAATTTCTCTTCATTGCTAGCTTTTTGATTAGCCAGTTTATTTTGTTGCTACCTTAATTTAATGTATCCTCCAGAAAGATTACGAAGGTATGTTCAAGGGGATATTCTTAAACAAACCATTTTGAAATGTGGAGTTGTTTTCAATTGGAAAAGAATATAATTTGTTTGGTAACATTTTCTCGATCTCCTATATTAGTATGATGACGGCTCTCGGTCGTGTATTCTGGACTATTGAGATGAACAGTTTTCAAAAGGATAATTGATCCGGATTTGAATTTCTGTCAGGTATAAAAGACTGGAGGTTCTGTCTGCCTTCACCAATGCTGTAAGTATTATACTTTTTGATCATGCTTCGACTTGCCTTTTCATAGTGACATGCTCTAAGAGAAGCTTCTAGTAATTTTCCAATAAAGCATCTGTTTGAGATAGACAAATGAATGATGTCTTCAAAGCATCTATCTTTCTAGTCCAGGAATATCCTACGAAGCAAAAGTATTTAAAAGAATAGGCTTTTGTTGTTGAGAAAATTTTGGTCCCATTCTCTATGTGTATAACTTGCATTGATGTATTTTGCATCTATGTATTAACATGTCAATGTTTTGTCTGTGTTCCTGGTGTAGACAGCTGTTTCTTTTGTTTTTGTCATTCTCCTTGGCCGTGGAAGCACTCCATGCATTTATACAAGATGAATCTGAGCACAAGTAAGTTGGTAGTCTCAGGATATGCAAACCACCTTTTAGGACTGTCACGTGGAAGATATTGTCATTTCATGAACAAAGTCAGTTTTGTTTTTTTCTCTCCCTCTTCCCCTGTACAAAGTTTATGTTTTTAGTATGACATGTATGTATTTATATATATGTATTTAAACAATTATATGCACCTATTGTTTTTTCTCTTTGTTGTACTGCTAATCAAGTAACAACAGTTATTTTTGGTTTTCACTAAGCTTTTCAACTTTATCATTACTTTTGATCAAAGTGAGTGTGATAATGTTTTGGAGTTTATTGATTGAAAACTTTATTTAACATGAGATTGAAGCATTCCTGTATTTTGGAAATTGAAATTTGAAGTAACTCAAGACATAAGAATTCCCACCAAAAGAGAGTCTGTGATTTTGGCTAACACTCATGAGATTTTCCTGTATTAGTTCTCCTTTTTCTGTTACAGGCCTTCTTCTTAAGTTTTATTTAGAGGAAGAAAATGAAATGTTCAGAGGCCTGATGTTAAAAATGAGGCGAAAGTTAGTTAATGTCTTTTATCTCGACAGCATGAGCAGAAGCTTAGCTGTCAATATAAGGAAAGCAAATTAAAATATGGTCTACATTAAGAAGTCATTTTGTAATCCGCAGAAGCTTAGCTCTCAATATAAGGAAAGAAAATTAAAATATGGTCTACATTAAGAAATCATTTTGTAATCCACTAATTGACTTTCTTAACTGCATCTATGTACTAGGAATAACTTTCTCTTTTACAGTCCCAATGATTTCTTTTCTTCTGAACTCTGAAGAAATTTTAAGAAACATATTCACTTCATCTGTCTCAACCTAAGCATCATTTTTTTTTATCTTGAGGATACAAATTTTCAGAAATAGGGAATAAGAGAAATCTATTATGACTAGTTTCTGGATATACCTTTTCTGGCTAGGAAATGTGATTATTTCAATTAGAAAGTAAGTTCTGCTGTTGAATTTTAGAATGGCTTTTCACTTATTTATAATTCTCCTCTGATCTATAATCAATTCCAACTTCTAGGCATTACTTGATAGTCTCTGCTGTGACTAATCTGCTGGTGAATCTCATTGGTGTGTGGTTCTTCAGGAACTATGCTCGCATTAATCTTGGTAAGTCTCTTGCTTGTGCTTGGAGTTTTCTTACCTCTAAGTTGAGGCTGTCTTGTTACTTTCCATATTTTTTCCTAATGAATCATGTGTTGACTCCTCCTGTTGTGTTCTTGTATGTATTTTCTCTCCATTAGTGGAAAATAACATATATATATATATATATATATATATATATATATATATATATATATATATATATATATGTATGCTTCCATGTTGAAATTCTTATGTGAAAAATTAATTGCAGTTTACAGAAATGCTGAAGATATGAATTACCACTCAGTTTGCTTGCATGTTCTTGCAGACTCTATTCGTAGGTATGAGACGAATAACTGTAATCACAGATGCATTTCTTTTAACACATATATGCCTTCATGTGATTTTACTACACATGCACAAGCACATGCATATTAACATTTACATATATAAGGTACCTCTTACGTGTCTTTCTGAATATCTAATTTCTATTTTATTTCATTTGCTTGCTCATGGGTCTTAATCTGTCTGCATTCTTTGTTTCTCAGTGCAGGATTAATCCTAGCATCCTGGTTATTAGCCCTTGGGTATTTGCTCTCTCCTTTGATTAAGGATGTTTTGTTTCAACTAAATATCACATACCTACCTATTTATGTGCTGGTTTTTTGCAGGGTGAGAAATGCTGAGGTTTTGTGTTTGGGACTAGTTTCATTTACTGTTTTTATGCTCGTGATACCACTTTTTAAAGCCACTGGTGGCATCCTGCTGCAAATGGCCCCTCCCAGCATGCCATCTTCAGCCTTGAGCAAATGCTGGAGACAGGTAGTTCTATCTATTTTTGCATTATATTTTACTACATAAGACAAATAGATAATTTTTCGTATTTGCAGTTGATTAATTCTTTCAGTGAATTGTTAGGTAAGCACCCGGGAAGAAATTTCAGAAGTTTCTCAAGCTCGTTTTTGGGAACTGGTGCCCGGTCATGTCATTGGATCAATTTCATTACAGGTAGGTATCACAATGAAGTTTGGATGGCAACGGTATTCATATGTCATAACTAAACCGGCACAAGCAATTAGTTCTATTTGACCATAAAACTGATTGGGCACACATTCACCTTTCAAAAGGATCTGCTTTGCTTTATGCTATTGGTTTTACACTTGCACTATATCAGTTGTTCTATTGTTGGATGGCTTTCACAGGTGAAGAAGGGAATTGAGGATCGACCGGTACTTCAATATGTGCATAATCTGTACCATGAATTGGGGGTACAGGACTTGACGGTACAAGTTGACTACAGCTAAAGTTTCACTTGTGTATTTGTATTTTATTCCAGGTTGCTGGATACAAAGATCAAATACCCAGGGCTGCATTGGCGGTTGCCAGTTGAACCTTGTATGAAAAAGATTTAATACTAGTTAAAGTTAAAATTGCCTATACGTCAGCAAGGAAGAAAGGTTTCATTTTTGTTTAGTCATCAAGTCAAGAAACAGTTAATGTTCATGACATGATTGCCTGTAAAGAATTTTGCTCGGTTTCTTTTATTGATGCCTGGCACAAGGTTCAATCTTGTAGATGAAGGCACGAGTTGGTTGTCCTTTATCGAGATAACTCTTTGCTTCAGTTTAGAATTGTTTCCTAATGGAACCAGAGATGAGTCATCATTGCATTTATGTCGCAATAAGTGTTTCTTTTGTTCTTGTCTGTATATGATAGCTGTTCACTAGCAAAAAAGGAAGTCAGCTGAATAAAAGGGCAAAGTGTCCATCCCCATCAAAGCCTAGATTAATCAGAGTAATAAACCGAATATTGCAGTATTTCTCTGTAGTTTCTGGCACTTTAACCAATGTTGCTAGTGTATGGCTGCCTGAATGGTACGGTGGCAACTGAAGAAACCTACTCATTTTGGCTATCATGTTCGATCATGCTGAATATTCTGGCACAAGCGCTACCTAGGTCAACATCACATCACTGATGGTTCGCTTACATTCAGCACATTGGAAAGAGATTCCATTACAGGGTTGACCACACAATTCTTGCACTGGAGGCTGGCTGTTCACCATTCTTAAGAATCATACTTGACAACGGATGAGGGTTGGCCCCTGAGATCAAGGGAGCGTCCAAACTTGATGAACTGATATTTATTATACAGGATGGCCACGACTAAATTGCTTTCATCTCAAGCTGAGAAGGATTTTCCTTCTCTCCGAGGCTCTTCTACTTCTTGACCTGGGTGATCAACTCAATTGAATCATCTGGCGCTGGGAATTGGAGAGGATGTTTCATATAAATCTTCAAGCTGCATCTTAGACTTGCAAAGCCTGATATCATAAGAAACAATCCCAAGTCAAAGCAAAAACAAGTAGTAGTAGTGATATTGGACAAAAAAGGTATTTTAATCGAGTTGGAAGAGGACTGCCTGGATGCCTTGGCTGCTCTGCCCTGAACACAGAGATGGTTGAACCAGTGATCTGATCTTGGTATATATTTGGCGCTCTGCTGTTAACAATTTGGTGTTTTTATGAAGGATTAATGCCAGTGGATTTAGTGGCAAGTAAGCAAGCGGGCAAAATTGACCCCCACTTAATTTTTTTTTTAAAAATTAATTTTAAAGTTTAGTAGGGGCAGGCAATTGTGTCCTGATGATCATTTATTCGTGAGTAAGATTCATCATCAGTGTGTTATTCACCGGCACCCTTATTAATTTAATTGTGAGAAGTTTGTTGCAGTGATGATTTATGTACGAGAACGACACATTTCTTAGCATTCGCATTCAACGTAATAATAAATGTAGTACTAAAATCTCATATTTCTAAATTGACATTAATGTGCTAAAATGACGTTTGAGGTGACAAAATTGGAATAATATTCAAATCTAAGCGACTAAAAATTAGTACTTTTTTTTTCGCAAAGAGAGAGAAAAAACAAATAAAAGAAAAGGAAAAAATAAAAAAGAAAAATCAAGAAACAACCTGATAATCGCAGTAGTGCTACACAAGTATAAGTACTTACTATAAAAAAAACTAAAAAAGAGAAAAAAAAGGGAGAAAATACAAAAAAAGGGATAATTTCACAAACCTCCCCTGAGGTTTTTAACAATTATAGAGAACTCCTTTCAGGTTTTAAAATTACATATATTTCCCCTACTTTTAATGTTTAGTAACAATATAGGTCCGACAAGATAAATTTTCCCACATAAATCCTAAATTGTCCTTTTGTAGAAAACTAAGAAAGAAAAATATAATGTACTCAATTATTTTCTTCTACACTTTGCATAAATCAACAAGTCTAATTCCTAAAAATCATCAAAGCAAAAGTTCTAAAATCAAGTAGTCGTCTAAAAAAAATTCTAAATTGCACATAAAATATTAATACTTGCCATGCAAAAAAAAAAAAAAAAACACACACACACACACACACACATACGGAGCCCATTGACAATCAGTTGTACCTAAAATTAAATATTAATGTTCAAATACCTTTTTAATGCAAGTTAATATGATCTAGAATCATCATTACAATCCTTCTATGGGTTTAAAAATATTAATATCTCAAAAAGTAGATGATCAATTCTACCTCTATAATAAACAAAATAAAAATATCTAATCCAATGAAAGAAATTCTTATGTAATTATTGACATTTTATAAAAATTTTTCTTGGCAACAAACAAAATATGACAAATTTCACATCTTTAGTTCTTCTTCTTATTTCAATCATTAATTTAATTATTTATTTCTTTATCACTGCGAGTCTCTTTATTTCCTTTTAATTTGACAAATAATTTGCTCTCTCTGTTGCTTTTGTAAGTTTCAATTTACTAATATCCACAATATTGAAGATAATAAAAAGAAGTTATATTAATTAGAAAACAGAGGAGAAAAATAGACAAGAGACAGAAAAATGATTTATTTTTGGGTTTTGTGAATTTATTACCTTAAATTTAAAATTGTCTACCAAATGAAGGGCATTATAGGTATTTTACTATATCAAAAGAGGTAAGTGTAATTTTTAAAATCTGAGGGGAGCTGAATAAAATTGTTAGAAACCTCAAGGGAGGTTTCTAAAATTATCCAAAAGAAAAAAGGATAATTTCATAAACCTCCCCTAAGGTTTTATGAAATATCACTTAGCTCCCTTGAGATTTTTAAAATCTCACTTAACACCCTTTGAATTGACATTTTGGTAATATTGGAAGCCTTTTTAACCAAAAGTAATATTAAAAATTTCATGTTTGAGAAGAGAGATTATTTTAGTGCCTTTAATACCCTTAGGCTATAAAAAATGAATGTTTTACAAATCAAGAAAAAAAAGTATTAAATTGGAACCATTTTAAAAGTAAGGAGATGAAAATTTGTAAGATTTTATATTATAGCAAATAGTCACTTCTACAGTAAGAAAAGATAGTAAAAGCAAATACTATTTTTTGAACCATTTCTACAAATAGAACCTTTCATAGCATTGAAGGTAATTAACATGTAAAATCATATATTTGAGTAAAAAAAACTTAGTAATAGATGAAATTGAACTTTAATATCATACAAAAAATTTACTCAAAATAGACAGACTTTTTTTATGGATGTGAAATATGAAAATTTTATTATAGAAAAGTCAGAATTTGAAAAACTATTTGTAATTTCAATTACTTTATTTCTCTTACGCTCTACATGAATAGAAATAAAAAAATAAATAAATAAAATTGTGAAACACCAAAAAAGGAAAAAAAATAAAAAGAACCTGCAGCTATTCTTCTCCAAATGCATTGAACATTTCATTGATTAAATCCTATATTTCATTGACATTTGCAATTCAATTATATATATATATATATGTATGTACGTACGTATGTATGTATGCATGTATGTATGTTTGTATAGACATTTTGTTAAAGAAAAGTAGGAAATTTAGAGAAAGAAAAACAAGTTCAGAAAATTTAAATATAAGGGTATTATTGATAATTCATCACCTTTGATATTAATATATGGCCCTACTATCACTTTAAGGGTATTAAGTGAGATTTTAAAAAATTTAGGGAAGCTAGATGATATTTCATGAAACCTCAAGGGAGGTTTCTGAAATTATCCCAAAGAAAAATGCCTTTTGGTTTTTTCCCTACCTGTGACCTCTCTCAGTCTTTTCTACTCTATTGCTTTCCCTATATTTGTGCCTTTTTTGTCTCTTTGTATTTGTCTCTCTTAACTTGAAAGCTGGGATTATCCCTACTCCGCCAAGGACCTGATCTTTAATCCGCTTGGCAAATCTATCGAGCTAGTGTGCGACGCTCTAGGCATAAGGTACTACTGCTTCGATTCTATCTGGTCCCGTCCTTATTTTCGTTCATTAGCCATCTGTTTAGCCTTTATAATGCTTTTGCTGATTTGGATTTTCTGTATCATTATTATTATTATCGTTGTTATCATATTGTTGTTGTGTAAAAATTTGAACTTTTTAAAATTTGTGAGCTAAGGATCATGATGAAGAATGTGTTTCAATTATAGTCCTAAATTGAAGGATGTATTTTCGGTTTTTCTATCTGGGGTTTTTGGGATGAGGTAATATCTGCTGATTTTTAATCAGGCTTTTTGATTCAGCAAGAGAATGCCACTCAAAAAAGAAGAAAAAGTAAAAGAAAAACCCCCACCAAGCTTTTTCGGAGATTGTAGCTGCAGCAATTGGCCTTTATGTGAGATTTTGCGGGGGGCTGGTTGCAGTTTGTTTGGTTTGGCTTGAACTGTTCTTGCAAGATTGCATAAAAGGGAAAAGGATATATTGATAATGTGATAAGTTAATAGTGCAGCCAGGCGTTGATAACAAATATGACCGTAGGCGCAAACATTTAGTTGATAAGCAGGGCAGTGCTGATTTACGGTAGAGAGTTTTGGTTCCACTTTCATTGGTTTTTTAAGTTGATAACAAGGGTTGAAGGCAAAATGATGTCTTTAATTTAGGAACAGCAGTGAGTCATATGCATAACTCTCTAGCACATAGGAATATGTATCTACACCACATCTTGTGATCTAGTATTTCTTGTGGAAAGGAACTTAAAAATAGGAGAATGTGGGAGATAGTAGTCTTAAAGCGTTAGACTGCTTGATTGAATAAACAAGATTCAATGTGTGCAACCTGTAAGACTGTTTAGTGACTTTGATGGCCATAGCAATTGGTGTTACCATCAAGAGGTTCTCTTTGTTTTAATGTCTTCCAGGAGATATAATTCTCTGTCTCAGTACCTTCTTAGATTAAAGTTACATCTGTACTCTTCAAGGAGGTTTGACTACGAATATTAGCTTTATCTTTAGAAAAATAAAGCATAAATGTTGGAATTGGTAATTAGAGAACTTTTTTCTGAGTGGACTCTACAATGTGGGGTGGTGTGTGCTTTTTCTTCATTTTTGAGAATTTTGTAGTGTTTGATAAAGCTGACACTGTCGTCCAAATAAACTATTCAATTCTTCCAATGCAGGAGATTTTTCCAGTTCTTCATTCTCTATCTTGGAGTGACTTTTGGGTCTCAGCATTTGCTTCATCCACAGAAAAGAAACTTATTGTGTGTCATTTGTGTTGCTTTTCTTTCCATTGACCTCTTACATTCTTGTTTGGTTTCAATGCTGTTCATATTCCTTTAACAGGTTGCCGAACAAGATGACAACTGTTTGCCCATTTGCAAAAGCTGGTCGTCCCGATGATGCTGCTGTTAAGAAATGTCCAGAAAACCAAAGTAAACCGAAGTGTCCCTTTGGATATGATTCTGCCACAAGTGCTGCAGGAAATGAGAGCAAGCCCGAACAAGAATCTGGCGAATCTGCCCGCGTTACTCCCAAGTGTCCCTTTGGATATGATTCTGACACATTTAAACTGGGCCCTTTCAGCTGTATGATTTGTCAAGCACTTCTTTTTGACTGTAGCAAATGCATTCCGTGTTCCCATGTCTATTGCAAGTAAGCAAAATATGCTTAACATCAAATTCAGCTTTCTTTCCTCATGTTAATTTCCGCTTTATGGAAAATGCTTATATGCTTGGAAAATTTCTGATGGTGTTTTACACCTGGTACTTCATGAAAAATCAGAGTATGTATATTACGCCTCAAGGACTGTCCATTATGTGGTGCTGACATTGAGAAGATAGAACCCAACACAGATCTTCAGAATGTTGTTGATCGTTTCATTGAAGGTCATGCAAGGATCAAGAGGTCTCAAGTGAATGAGGACAAAGAGGAAGTAGTGGGTCAGAAGAAAACAGTAATATATGAAGATGTGTCTCTCGAGCGTGGTTCTTTCTTGGTGCAACAAGCCTTGAGGGTGAGTTTTCAAGTGTTTTTCAGTTATTTGTGTACCTAAGTCTGGAGTGATGCTTTTCATCACGAATCACATTCCTGTTTATCTGTGTCTTTGGTCATTTTTCTGTTATCCCTTACCTGCACCATTGTCTTACTTATCTAGTGGCTGTTTTTCGTGCAGGCATTTCGTGCAAATAATTTAGAAAGTGCAAAATCAAGACTTAGTCTGTGTGCTGACGACATCAGAGAGCAGTTGCAACGAATTGGGAACACTGCTGAATTGTGCTCACAGCTAGGAGCAGTTTTGGGCATGCTTGGTGATTGCTGGTCTATCTCCAGTTCTTTCTTGTTGTGTCAATAGCATAATGTTGCATTTTACTTTTCCAATGTGTGTGTTTTTTCACTAATCTACTGATACTTAGCTTCAAAAAATATGAATGATGTGATTTATGTTGCAGTCGTGCTAGCGGAGATGCCGCCTCTGCTATCACTTATTTTGATGAGAGTGTTGTATTCCTTTCAAAAGTGCCTAAAGATGATTTGGAGGTACTTCTATTACAATTTCATGCTTAATGGTATACAGTTAATCTCTGCTTAAAGATGAAGTTACAACATTAGCACCTTTCTTGTTCTACTGGTTAGCAAGCTTTTCATTTGACCTACTGCTTCTTTGATGATCATTATGGAACTTTCGCAGGTTACGCATACTCTATCTGTATCACTTAATAAAATTGGAGATCTGAAATATTATGATGGGGACCTGCAAGCTGCCAGATCTTATTATTTCCAGGCTCTGGATGTTCGTCGTGATGCTATCAAGCGTCATTCTAGCATTCCATCACAGGTCAGGAAACGCGTTAGTTAAGCATGACAACCATGTTGCATGTGTGGTCTTTATGCTGGTCTTGTAATTTGTAGAAAATGCTTACAGCCTATGGAAATATGCATGTTTGGAAAACATATAACAGTTTGCTTGAACCTTCTATCTGCATTATCTGGCTTTATGATTTTAACTAAAAGAACATAGCTGAGAAAGTGCTCCAGTTGTGATTCTTAATTTCAGTGTTCATTTCTTCTAATAACTTTTGCTGCATTTGAGTACATGCGTGTGCTTAGTTTCTTCAGCTTCTAGCTAATTTGGAGTTTGGTAATTCAAGCAAATATTCAACTATAGTGTTTTGCAGCAGCTTGGAGACCCTTGTTACAGCTTATAAATTCCGTTTCCGTTTCAACCAAATGGTTTTGGCCATGTTAAAGCTCTTATGGCTTCAAATTCTGCTAGCTTTTTCTAGTAAAATATGAAATACTATATTAGCAATACTATTGGTTGCATTTTTGAAATTTAGAAAAAACAATTTGCCTCTTGACTAGACTAACTCACATAAAAATTCTTCTGACAGGTAATGATGCCTGATCCTCTTATTCATATATTTGAATTTGTACTGTATAATTTGCCTTTTGAATAGGCTAATTCACATTATATTAATTTGAGAGTTTATGATGCTTGGTCCTCCTGTTCGTGAAGTGCTTTTGTCATGTCCAATTTCATTTTGTAGGGTGGCCTCAGATCCTTTTAGGATACATAAGACCCTTGGTTGGTTGATTTTTTTTCTGGCACATGTAGAAGTTGAAGACTTCATGAGAAAATTCTGAGTGAGAACCAATCTAGTTTTTCTCGAGTGTGACGGTAAACTAGTATATATTTTGGTAGGTTTAGAGTTCAATTGAATTTGTGTATCTTGTTCAGTCTTCAATCTAGTTTTTCTCGAGTGTGACAGTAAACTAGTATATATTTTGGTAGGTTTAGAGTTCAATTGAATTTGTGTATCTTGTTCAGTCTTCAAAGAGAAGTAAAGAAGTTTGAGTAAATAGGAAATACTGGATGAAGCTTATTCTATGACTACTGGAAATGGACTTTGTTTCATATAGGACATGGATAAAAATCTCATCTGGTCTTTGAAATATTTGCTTGGGTAGATGGTTTCAAATTCGTACTCCGTGTTCTCGTTTTTAGACCTGAGAAAGTCAAGCCATAGGCACTATACTCCTGCAATCATTTTATGCTGTAACAAAAGATGTAGTGCTATGATTGTTGCACGCATGAAAGAAAACCTTGAACTGCAGGTTGTATAGAATTATATTGTTTACTAAGGATTTCATAACTTGGCTTCAAAAATTTGTGTTGCGAGGTAACATTTGCAACCATTGTTTGTGAGAATCTGGAATTCTAATCTCAGCAAGTCATCTTGAACTTGGCTGGACTATTCGTACTCTGAAGGGCAAAAAGAAGAAAAATGAAACATGGGAAGGATAGTTGAATATGTGACAGGAGTAGGAGAAGGAAAGTTAGGGGAAAACAAAGAAAAAAGAGGAGTTTTTTGGGCATAATACCCATTAATTGTTAAGTCTATATTTTATTTGTTTTACTCCCTTGTGGCATGGGAAGATTAGTAGCTTCTTATGCTCTAGAATGAATGGATAAAAGAAGCATAAAAGTGGCTATGCTTCCTTTTCTCATAAGATCCAGTTGACAATCCACAGTTTCACTTTGTCTGTCATTCGTTCAATTGTGGATGTTTCAAATTGCAGAGGGCAGTCTACTCTGAAATAATAAATAGTAGAAATGAATGGATACCATAAAATGTCACCTAGAAAACTGGTGCCAAACAGTAAGATTACCATCTGGATTTTGTAGTGCTTGACTTCTACTGAAATCCACATTAATGCAGTAAAGTAGCAACTATTAAATTAATTGGCATGTTATTTGATGATGCGCGGTCTTGGAGGTGGGTCGCGGTCATCGTGGAGTCTTGGAATGGTTTTCCTAGGAGGTGCTATGCCAAACAACTCTTCCCAGGAAGATGTCCAACTGGTGGAAAATTGGGAAGGCTGGCTAACAGCTAATCCAAGAGGCATATGATGCTTAAGTTAGAGAGGAGTTGAACAACTATGAGAGCTTTGGAGGCTTAAACAGTGCAGTGTCATGTTGGATAAGTGAAAGACTGAATCTTTAGTTTATGCATGTTTCATGAGTGATAGCTTGAATCCTTGAGATTCTGCAACATGGGGGCAGATAAGGTAGTGTGTAACGAGTACTCGTTATCTTTTCCTAAAATTTGCTTATCTGATCAAAAAATGAGTTTGGTCAGTTCCTGTGTAAGGATTATGACACTGTAACTTAAACAAGTAACCTTCCTTGGTTGCTGGAAAAATGATGAAAATATATTTAATCAACAATAGATTGAAGACCCCTCCCCTCCCTTTTTTCCCTGGAAAAGTTAAATATTAGAAAAACAAAGATAAATGAAAACAGGCAGGTGATGGTGCTTGATAAGCACTTGTTGTTTTTCGAGTTCTTAAACTAATTCAGAATTTAACTGTTCTTTCGATTGATATTTAAATATTGATTTAGACCTAAAGTGATGAGGCATTCTTTGTTCCTATAATTTTCATGATTTCAGATTTTGGATATAGCTATTTCCCTTGCAAAAGTTGCAGACGTGGACAGAAATCTAGGAAATGAGGATGCAGCAATTGGTGGATTTCAAGAAGCCATAAAATCACTGGAATCTTTAACATTAAGTTCTGAAGAAATTGTCCAACAACAGAAGGTAAGATCCACTATTTCTTGTGTGTGTCAATGTTTGTATCGAGAAGTTGGCTGATGCTTTATTGTTTACTTTTTCTGATGCAGCGCCTCTCGGTGCTTGAGTTTCTAAATAATCAACTCATGAATAAACCTTCCCAGTGATGCTTCATTGCACGTGCAAGAAGGGATGAGTCAGGATGTTCATGTACTGCATATGCTTGAGCCTCCTGTTGTATATCTGCTGCAAGTTCAGTTTAAGGACAACCATCACCTGTACATATCTTAAATAAGTTAGGTTCCAACTCACACTCATTTTCTAACCGAACTTTTAGAGAAGACCAACGAGTGCTTTCTTTCCTGCCACTGTGCCATTTGTACAAAGGCACTGAATAAGAGAGAGCTGTACTTTCTTATGTTGAATGAGATATGTTCGTTTCCACAGCACGGCTTGTACTTCAGCTAGATGTAATGAATTTTCATCAGTTAGCCATAATGATACTATGCAGAACGTTTATGTGTTCATTTATTCTTTTCTGTTTCCACACTGTTGACTGCCTGAAGGATTTAACTTTTTGTCTGGTTTAGAGAAATTTGTCCAGAGAAAAGCAGAGACCTTCTGAACCACTGGGCCAATGGCTCAGTGGCCACTAGGGAGGGACTTAAGTCCCTCCTTGGACTGTTGGTGAGGGTTCAAACCTTACCAGCAGCGAAAAAAATCTAAAGATTGTGCTATAGCACTCCCTTGGTTTAGGTGGGTCTGTATACCCACTAGTCCCTACAACAGCCTCCTTAGGCTTTCCCTCCTCCTAGATTAGGATAGAGTAGGTTATATAAATATATCGTTGCTGATAAAAAAAAAAAAAAAAAAAAAAAGCAGAGACCTTCTGCTTGCAGAAGGGTTAGTGGGCAAAGCCTGTTGAATCGAAAAACCTATTCGGGTTTCATACATCCGGCAGTACTCATGAGTATCCAGAAACTCCACTAGTGCCAACAAATTTTTTAATTACCCAAAGCCATATTTAGAGCTCAAATTTTGGTAGGGGTAGGGGAGATTTTAAAAACTTGTGCTATGTTTGTCTGAAGGAACATTGCAAGCCACACAGAGAGAAATTGTTTGAGTGTAAACTCCAATTATTGCTCAAAGATCTTATTAGTTTTCCAGAACAACCAGATGTGTTTTAGCTTTGGACCTTCATGTTATTACGAGAGAAAAACCATGGAGAGCTCTTTTCTCTTTTCATGTTTTTATTCTTATGAATTCGCAATCTTCCTTTTATGTTATCCTAAATTTTCCCTCTTTCTTTTAGCAAAATTTAGTATACAATCAAATCAGCTGGGAGTTAATACCCATGGAAAACAACTAGTCTGCGAAGTTTCTCAATTTCAATGGCCAAAAGTTTTCATTTCAACTCTCCGATCCGCACTCACATGAATCTTCCTACAGTTATATTATTATTTCTGAAAGTCAATGAATATTGCAAAAAGTATGAACGCTGCAGTTTGCTTTCCACCGAACTCAAGTGGGCATCTTGACCTTGACTTTGCTATTCCACTTGCCAAATTGATCTCTCGAAATCTTAAAATAAGTTGGCAGATTGACTTAGTCAGCTCTGCAATTGTTTATCTGTCAAGAAGACAATAGGAATTGAAGAAGGAAGAGAGTAAACAAGAAGAACAGAAAGTAATGGAGTACAAGCATTTCAGCCACCAGCACAATCTCAATATCTACAAAGTGCAGCAAGGGCAAATTTGTCGTTGCCATGGGTGCCAATCTCTTTGCCATGATTCCATTTATGCTTGCTGGGCATGCGATTTCTTCCTTCATGAGCATTGTGGAAATGCAACTCGTTATGTTAACCATCCTGCTCATCCCCTGCATCCTCTTATCCTGATTCCTTCTCCAACTTATTGCAGCGGTTCATTTGTATGCAACGCTTGTGGGGAAATTGGCAATGCATTCTCCTATTGCTGCGCACTTTGTGAAATTGATCTTCATCTCAACTGTGCCTTTATGCCACCAAAGGTAAGCCACAAAGCCCATCAACATGAGCTTGTAGTTAGTGTTGGTAGCCCAGATCGAAAGGGTGCTCCTGAATTTTGCAAAATATGCACCAAAGAGTTGAACTCCAAGAACTGGTCATACTGTTGTCTTAAGCCTGAATGCGATTTTCGGGTGCATACTTTTTGTGCTACTTCAGAGGTGAAACCAGGTCTGTATCAGGGAGATGATCCGGATTCTGAAATCCCTGAACCAAATTCAGCAGCAACTGAAGCCAATGGAAATCAGCCTAAGCCGGCTCCTCCTAAACCATCAGATCCTGCTGCGGAATTGCTGGAGCTTCAGCTCCAGATGCAAATGGCTCAGCAACTCGCACAGATGATGGCATCTTTCAATCTCAGCCAGTTTGTGTAGACTGGAAACATATATGTCCAAGAAGTTGGCTTTGTTGAACATGTATGCTTAAACACCAATGCTTTTGTTTTTCCTTTCCAATTGGCATGTATTTCTTGTTTTTTTTTTTTTTATATAATTTCAAGAATAAGTTTTTTTTAATCAATCTTTCCAATTCACATTTTCTATTGTCTGTATTCAGTACAAGAACCAGTAATCAATATGGGCCTTTAGTGGCGTTCTTTGTGGAAACTTCTATATCACTGAGATAAAGAGCTGACCTGAAGGGCAGCTGAAGCTTTTATCGTTTTCATCACTTATCATGTATATAACCTTGATTGTAAGTCTTGGTGTGCATCGTTTTTCTGCATACGAGATTCTGGTTCAGGGATATATATTTCCATTTTGAAGACTTCTAAAAAGAGGCTTTTGCTCGTGTATGTTTTGATTGTTGGGGAGTGTCAGATAAGACGAACATTCTCTATCATTGAACAGGCAAAGATAAGCCAATTTTCTGACATTTACACTTTAGAGCCATTGATAAGCTTGCAATTGAAAATTTGGAAAGGAATTTCGCAAGTCCTGTACCAGACTTTTGTGAGCAGAATTTTCCTTAACCAGACAGCAACTCTTTAATACTATCTATGACAGGCTTTTTAACAGTCTTCACATGCCACAAAAATGTTTTTTGGTTTATCTGCAAATACTAGCATCTAATTATCCTAGTGTCATGTTTATACAGTCAAACAAACCTTTACTGTTAAAACACCATATTAACATACCTCTTCTCTTATCTAAGGCCATTCTTGTCCAGATGACTTTATATTTTTTAAAAAAATTCCAGAAGCAGATTTTATGGTTAGTAACTAAGCATCCAAGCTAAAGATTATAGAAAAGCAGTATTTGTTTCATCAGCTCGTTATAACAGAGAACAATGTATACCAACAAGGAAAGGGAATGAAACTTAAGAGATCAAGTTAATGAAGATTACAGGTAATACACAATTTAGTAGAGAGGCACGGTACTGTAGTTGGTTGTCAGTAATAATTCTTGTAGCCTATCAGGTGGCCTGATCACACATGAAGCAACAAGAAGAGTTATCATAGGAGGGATATTCTCATGTTTCTTCTTGGCATGCCTGACGTCAAGCAGCTTGCATATCCTGTCTTCTTCTGTATGGAATCTCTTAGCTTTCTCCAATGACCGGTAAAAGCAAACTTAGAGATTGACAATTGGCTCGTGTAAAGTTAAAGGATGATAAAAACCAAAGAAAGAAAGATTGTTTTCCTTACAGGCTACGGATTAATAATTTATGACAAAAGGCCAAGCTGAAGCTGATTGAAGCACATGTAAAGGAGTAACGTAATTCTACAGCCTATATTGTTTTAAAAAACTAGGTACCAAAGTTTTGGTTAAAACAATATATGCTATCCCTTGTCACCTCCGCGTGTTGGGAACTTAGAAATTATATAGGTTTAGATTTATATGGGCACAAGAGATAGAACTGAATCAATCTTTAGTTATGGAGAAACCGCTGCAGAAGCTTCTAATACAACATTTCAGTCATGAACATCTATTAGAACGTAGACTGTTTCCACCTGAAGGTAACTGCATCTGCTTCGGCTGCAAACTCCAGATATTGCCTGGCAAGCATGGTTACCGGTGCAGAAAATGCCCCTTTTATCTTCACCAAGTGTGCTACAGCATGCCTCAAAAGATTCAGCATCCAGTTGATCCAAATCATCACCTCACCCTCCTTGCCATTCCTTCTGACTTTGACAAGGCCATTGACTGCGAGGCATGTGAGCAGACTATCGCTGGATTTTACTACAACTGTGCAACATGTGGTACTTTCTACCATATGTTGTGCTTAGCAACTCCTCTATCTGTTAAGCTTCCTGTCCATCCTCACACACTCAAACTTGAATTTTCCCCACCATACAAGTTCCAGTGTGATTTATGTGACATGTCCAGTCATCGTGGCTGGCTTTATCGATGTGGCTTCTGTGAATTTGATGTCCACATTTCTTGTGCCATCATGAATTCACAAGCTATGTTGCAATTGCAGCCACAGACCAGAGTTTTAGAAATCGATGGAAGAACAGATGCTGATAGTAAGCGCCACGAATTGATGGCCTTAGTATTGAAGGGGATTGCAGGCTTGCAGGGTCAAGAAAATTTTCCAAGTCAATCAGAATATTATCAACCAAGTCCGCTGTCAGAGTATGCTCCAACTCCAAGTTTTCAACTCAGCGAAGCATGTTTCTCAATAGATATTGAAA
Source organism: Coffea arabica (assembly GCF_036785885.1). Classification (NCBI taxonomy): domain Eukaryota; kingdom Viridiplantae; phylum Streptophyta; class Magnoliopsida; order Gentianales; family Rubiaceae; genus Coffea; species Coffea arabica. Next base: position 15,054,827 of record NC_092320.1, on the reverse strand, counting down.
GATCATTTATACATGATGGTCTGGAAAGCAAAGAAGCAGATTTCCATCAGGTGCAGCTTCAGGAATCTAAAGAAACAAAGAATATTGCCTATGTTGTTTTAACCAAAGGAGATGTCCACGATCCAAAGCAGCCTAATCCAGTGGTTACTCCGGCTAAAAATCCATCAGATGGTTCTCGTATTGGAACTCCACAGAAAGGTCAAAAGCCAGCAATTCGTTCTCATGTTTGGGTGGAATTAGGCCAAGAAAATGCTAAAGCAAATGCATCAAATGACAACGCAGGCCTTGTACATCAGACCCAAGAACAAGTAAGTATCATATTGTCAATTAATATTACAGAAATCAACGGAATGCAAAATAAGATTTGAAGTATGCAGCTTTGGAGAGGTTTTGATCATCCAGATCTACCTGATACATGTATGGCAAGACAAGTTTCTGAGATTTTTTTTATCCATGTCCGCAGGGTCGTTGGTGCTCATGCTGGTAAAAGCTCCTCATATTTCAGTAGTTTGTGATGGGAATGGGCAAAATTAACCAAGGAGACCATGTTCGAAGCATAACAAAATTAACCAAGAAGACCATGTTTGAAGCATAAAGTTGACAGATCAATGTCTCCTCCATGTGTTGAGGGACCAAAAAAGGTTGTAATTTATTAACTTTTAGTTTTTTCTGTTTGATTTTTAAAGCTTCATTGATGTTGCAAAAGCAAAATGGATTTTATTCTTTAGAAAAAACTAAGCAACCGTTTGGTAAAAGTTTATCAATCACTATCACTATTACTATCATTAACTATTTAATGGTAATGAATTTCGTAGAAACCCATGAAGTCTTTGATAACTAAAATTTAGATGTATGCTTTACTTTTTCTTTTTCTCTTTCTTCTAAATTTTTTTCTCTCTCTCAATTTCTTCTAGTATTCTGTAACTATTTATTTTTAATTAAAAATCCGAGTTACATGGGCAAGTAATTAATAATGATTCCCTACTAAAAAACAGTTAATCAAAAAATCATCAAATTAGCCTATCATACCCATTAACTCATTCCGATTAATATTAACTAAATGATAAGTATTACTATGATTTACTTTAAATCTCATCCTTTAGTCTAAAACCCACTTACCAAGTGCTACCGTAGACAAATATAGCCCAAAAGCTTAGGAATGGTTCTTGTTTTTTTTTTTTTTTTTTTTTTTCAAACGATAAGAGATAGGAATGGTTCTTGTTGATATGGTTTTTATTGCCTCTTTCCATAAGTATTGCAATAAATATACAAGGAGGAAGCGGACGGCTACTTATAGTTCCAGCTCTAATTCTGCTGCTCATAAATGCCAATTGCCAAAGAAAACTTCTAATCTGACTCAAAATCTTGACTCTTCATTGAATTGATTGTTTATAAACAAAATAAGTTAACAACATATATATATATATATATGTGTGTGTGTGTGTGTGTGTGTGTGTGTGGTGGGGAGGGGGGGGGGTTTGAGTGGTTTGACCTTTCCTTTACTTTAATTCACTGTTTTTGTACTCCTAAAAAGATGTAGAGGTCATCCTGCAAGTAAAAAATCATCCAGTCGGCTAAACTTTGTAGTTTGGACAAGATTAATTAACGTTTCTTTTTCTCAAAATAGTGCTTAATTGGACCAGTCATGCTTACCGGGCGGCTCCATTTGTCTGAAGTCTTTGATCATGCTTTGGCCATATATCTCCTAGGAAAGGATAATTAATTGCAAAAGAATGACAGATTTCGTGTATATGTTAAACGGTTTTCCCACTTTGTCAAGAGAACCTTAATTAGTTGCTTTGATCAAGCTAATCAAAAGTAAATCTAATCTATTATTAGTCCATATTTTGGTCAATGGATTTGACATTTTTACTAGAACAAGTTGCTTCATCTTGAGGTGTCTTGCATGTTTTCTAAGCCTAAAAGTCGAGAAAAAGAAAATGTCATGTCGTTTAAAGTGAAAAGGGTTTATAAATAAAGTAGAAATGAAAACTTCCAATATTCAAGCTTCAATTGCTTTAAAAATTTGTTTGAATTACCATAATGTTTCTTCAACAAATACTTACGATTTCACCAAACATATTTTACATTCATCTTTTTACCGCATGTACATCAAATCATTACATTTTTTATTTTTATAAAAACTTCAGAAAATAATAGCAATTCAAACGAGCTCCAAGAAATACTTGAAAACCATTTGATTCTCCATTGTGAGCAGTTAAAAAGGCCAGCAGCTTCACTCCTCCAAATAGTAGTATCAAGATTAAGATGCTTCCTTAGTATGTAAGAGAATTATCAATTCCACAAGGTCCACCAAGAATTGAATTATCATTATTTTTTTTTTTGGGTGAAAAATCAAGGTCCACCACGTTGAAGTCCTGAAGTGGACATATATCCACAAGAAAGCAAGATCCCAAGTGAGCTTCAACATCATTTATCCATATTGATCGAGTAATACACATCTAGGATGTTGCTAGCCTCCCTCCACAACATGCAATGTGGTGCCACTGCCAAATAGAAATTCCTTCAAGCAAAGGTTATCGCACTGTCCTTTTCTTTCCTCTTTTAGGTGCAATAAAGAGAATACTTGTACAAGGAATATAAATTCTATGGAATCACAAAGAAAAAAAAAAAGAAATTTGATTATACCCTCTACCTTTAATCCAACAAGGGGAAAAAAAAAAGGATGTAGTTCAGCATTAAAACCCCTTAATCCTTTTGTAATTGATGAGTCAGGCTCATTAATTCTCTCCATCTAATTCCTTTAATTTTGCCTTTCATTCTTCATTCTTTTCCTCCTTTTCATTGAAAAAAAAATTGTACATAGTTCCCTCACTAATTAGAAGGAGCATTTCGGTGGAAATTAGAGCAATGCTTGAGTAGTAGAGCTTTTCCAGGACATGCACAGACACGTTAACGTATCATGGTTCTTTTGAATTTGCACCCCTTTCAATTATGAAATGTTCCCATTTTGCACCCCTTCAATTATCAAAATGGTTAATGGTGTTAAAGTAAATTAACAAAATTCTCTCAAGTGCATGCCAAGGCAATTACTATTCAACTTTGTGTCGACCTAAATTATTATCCATTTCTACTTTGCACCCTCAAACTTGATATGTGGACGCTTTAAGTGCACACCTTAATTTTGTCTTAATATGTTTTCACAAATTTATGGCATTTCGTGGTTTAAATAATAGTACCTTGCAATTATGGAAATACAAACTATTATATTACTAAAAAAAAATCAACACCGTTTTTTCTAAACGTGGTCATTAAATAGGCCAAATTACTCAAAATAAAAGCTTAGGTTGTGTCCAAAATTAGTCTAGACTCTAGGTAGCACAGTGGAAAGAATAATAGTTTAGGGGGTGCAGAGTGAAATTAGGCTTGAAAACAGCGGTTAGTGGAGCAAGATGAAGTTGGACTAACAAGACATAAAGCTAATGGATCGATGCATGACCTTTACTACCAAGAAGATCATATTCTCTGATTGATCTTGATGCGAATGGTAGCTTAAGGATCTTATTGATTTGATCTCATCCTGTTATTTTACCAGAATAGTCACAGAATAAATCAGACATGCATGCAGTTGAATGATATCTAATCCCAAGAACCGCTTTTTTTTTTTTTTTCCTTTTTTAATACATATTTTAGTTCCCCCTAACCATGGATTAATACATATAATTAATATGAGACATAAATTCAAATAATATTTAAATTCTTGCTTTAGTCTGAAATTTAAAGTATTTTCAATCATCAACTATTCTCAACTACTAACTTCATCCGGGTGTGTCTTGTAATCCAACCACATGGCACTTTAAAAGGAAAAAGAATTTAATACGTGCGAGCGATAATTTTGGCACTCCACTAGTAGTTTCTGGTATTTCACGTCAAAGTTCCTAAATTAAGCGAACACTTCATTTTCTCTAATAAAACTCTCTTTCTTCTCTTTTATAAAACTCTCAGGTCAAAATGTCCTTCAACGCTCCCAAATAAATAGATACATTTTTCTAATCTTTGCCCATGAAAGGGACCTCTCTCTAGTTTCATTTAGTTTGTGTGAATAAAGTCTTTTCTAAAGTTGTCTATTAAGAGTTTCTTTTCTCCTAAAATTGTCTGATAAGAATTTTCTCCGCTCCTAGATTTTTTCAGGTAAGAACTTTCTTCTCTCCCAGGATTCCTAGTGAGAGTTTTAATTTAGGTATTTTTGTCATTTTTTCCCTAATATTAAATTAAATCTGGATTTTTTTTTTCAAATTTTGTTTATCAAATCTAGAAATTCTTGAATTTATTTGGTAGATCTCACCATAGATCTACTGCTTGGAAATATGCATGGATGTTCTTGGTGTTACAATTATTTAATCTTAATTTTTATTTGTTTTTCAGATCAGTAGTATCTATTCTTCTCATATTTGTACTTTGATATCTATGTATCATTGATGATGTAACTTCTACCATTATTATGAATTTTAGTGACATTATGATGTTTTATCAAAAAAAAAAAAAAAAAAAGCTTCCCTTATTCTCCACAAACATTGTAAGATTGTGAACAAATTAAATTGATCTTTTATAAACCCCATAATAACCACAATCAACCAATCTCAAATATTTAGCAATGCGCTTTTTAAACAATCTATACTAAAATTCTAAAGACAAGAACCTCAAAGGAGTGGAGATCAAAAATTTGGTTGTCTACCAAGAGGATTTTTGCATGATAATTGAGTTTTAATACATATATATAGAGATCCAAAAAGAAAATATTTTGTCTGATTGGACTACTTGCTATTAGATTTAGGAGTATAAACGAGTCTAATCAATTGAAATATCTCTGTGTTCAAATTTGTTTGATTATTTTAATGGCTTTAAAATTGTATTCAAATAAATTTAGTTAGTTAGTTTATTGAGCCGAACTCTAGCAAATTTTTATCAAGTCAAACTTGAATCGAATTAGAGTAGTTTGAATTATTTACACAAAAATTTTAAGTCTAAATTCAAGCCAAATTTGGAAGTTTAACGAATACAAAATCTTATTCAAATTTAGTTTGTTTAGCTGGCAAACCAGATTCAAACAAACTCTTATCAAATCGAAATCAAATTTGATTTGAGTATTGAACAGTTTAGTTTATCTTCTAGCCCTAACTAAAGTTCTAGGTTGAGAGTTCTTTTTGTTAATTTATGAATCGCATCAAAGCAGCCCTTTTGAGTTTTGACTTTCTTTATTGCCCGAAAAATTCATCCCTCCACCAATCAAATCGTCTTCATGTTCATTCATCATTTTCTAGCTTTTTTTGTTAGTTCAACCTCATTCCCTGTTCATTTCGTAAACTAGTTAATCCTGCAGTGAGCTCGATGAGTCGGGTTTTTGGTTGTGATGGTAGCTTTGCGACCGAGCCTATGAACAGTTATTCCAAGCTATATTGGTGAAAAGCAATAATAGGGTTAGAAATCTTCGAGCACGGAAAGGTGGCATGATATTTTTACTCAAATAGAAAGTTCTTTCACATTTTAATTTGTTTCTCGCCAAATATAATAATTTAGGCAAGAAGTTCTATATGTCAACGCTTGGCCGGTGACGGTATACGTCCGCATGGCCGTTTACAAAAGCTTTAACACTGCTCAAATCCTATGCATTAATTTTTTTTTCTTTATTTTAGTAATTTCCTGGTAAAATATTTGTTCTTTCAAGTTACGAAAGAATTTTTGCCAATCTAGCCGGATGACTATCTCCTTCTCCTATTTATACAAGAAAAATCCAATTCCAAATGGATGGATTTGGCTCTAATTTCCGTGCAGGTCTTAGCTACCACTTCAACTACAAATTGAATTTGCAAAGCTAGCAAGAATAGAATATTTCATTTTGCAAAGAGGGACTTAACCAAGAAGTCCCATTAGGAACGTATAATTGAAATGTTTGAGGTGAAGAACCGTACATAATTTTATGCTGCAAAATGACAATAATTAAGTTAATACAAAGAGTGATTTATTATTGAAAACAAAAAACAAAAAAAGGGTTAGCTGATGGTTAGTTTCTGATAGTTTTAAATTTGATGGTTAGACTCCTTTTCACTTGAAGATAAAGAAAGAAAGTAATTTCCTATTGTCTTATTATCCCAAAAAAAATCAAAACCAAGCCAAATTAGTGCTGCAAAATACCTCAGCTTGTTTCCCAATAGAAGAACAAATGGGGCAGAAAAAAATGTGTACTTAATATTTGATTCTCTACCATATATGCATCTCCCTTGATTGCATAACAACCAGCTAGAATCATACTCCAACAATGCACATACAGTAGATCGATCTACAGGCTACAACCAATTGCCATTTTTCCTTTGTACCTTGTGAAATTTTAAGCCAAATATGTTGCCACCATCATTTTACATACCTGCTATAGTATTAGGTATAACCTCTCCTCTTCACCTTTTAATGTTATATCGTAATTGATCTCACTTTGACCAAGACTAACAAACATGCATGCTTGAACATGGCAAAGCAAAACACTTACATACCCTCATTGTGTCTTTCTTCGTGCAGGAAGATGCAAATTAACGTCACATACATATTTTAGACAAGAGTATTGTAAAAATCTTGAAACATCAATACCAAAAAAGTGCATGATATTCACAAAATCATTTACATGGTCCTTGCAAGTTTTGGGCATAGAGATTGGTGGAAGTGCAGGAGAGACAAAAAAAAAAAAAAAAAAAAAAGCTTCTTGAATTAAGATATCCTTCTTTTCATATAGCCAATCATGGAACAAATTTGGAAATTAAGGCAATAACGGGTTCTTTGGAGAGAAAATTAATGAGAATAATTCTCTCTTCTTTCTTATCCTCCCCTTAGATTTGGTGCTGTTTCGCATTGTTACTAATGAATGTGTTGATTCATCGAGTGAAGGGTTTGATCGTGACCCTATTTTTGATGGACTAATTTACCAGTAACCATGGGGTTGTAATAACTTTCTTTCAAATCTCAGGGGGCTCTAATGCATCTAACCTTGAACCTTGGGTCGAGATGTAAATACACTAAAATTGTCTTGACGTAAAGTTCAATAGTACAATAATTTTTTGGGTTTAACGCGTCAATTAGCAGTAGGGTACCATGAAAGGAGAAGCAGAGCATCTTGGTCGTTGTTGGCAGTGGAACCCACAAGTTTTCTAAAAGGCATAAACGTTAAAACAACCTCCAACCTTCCCATCATTTTGTAAAATTTGTAGTACTCTCTTTCTCTTTCCATCCACCCTGTCACCTTCCGTACCCGTTCTCTTTTCCTCACGATTCCGGTTGCCGGTCTCTGCCTCCTTCGCCACTGCTCCTGCGTGCCTGACTTCTCTATCTCAGCCTTCACACGTGCGCCAGAAATACACAACCGAAAACTGATCTTTAAGCTTCTTTTAGCTTTGGACCCTTCGTGTGGTTTTTTTTTCTTTTCATTTTAGTCCCTCACATGTCTCTTTCAACACATTTAGCCATTTTATGTTGTGTGATCTTATCATGCTTTGCCTCTCATTTTTCAATGTTAACACAGACACTCTGAATATTTCTTCTTGTTTTGAACGGTTCTTGTTGCATCATAAAAAATTAACCTACTTAAGTACAATAAACAATTTAATAAAATCACAAATCATAGGAATAAAAGAAAACTAGTATGCCATAATTCACTTTCAATTCAAAATAATTTTTAAACTGAATGACGACTCTAAACTACATCGAGAAAGAACATGTTAGAAAAAAAAAAAGAATATTGGACCGAATACAGAATACAAAATTCTAATTACATTACAGCACGTAAAAACAAGATCATGCTGAATATAAAAATACTACAAGAGTCTAAATTGAAACTATTTGAAAACCCGCGGGTCTAAATTGCAATTTTCCGTTTTTCGATAATGTTGTGCAATGCTACGTTATATCTATCCTTGTGTGTGGTCTTGTAGTGTGTTGGGTGGTGCAACAAATAAAAGTTAGAGAGAGAAAACAAATAGAGATTAGTGTTGGAGAGACATAGAGAGCTTGTTTGTGAGATTTTGATATTAAGCCAACAAATTTGTTTTCAGTAGTAATTTAAGAGTTCTTGTTCTCTTTTATTGCTCCCTGTCCTAAAAGATCAGTACCTGAAAATTCCGTTCTTGTTATAGTTAGTCTTCCCCCTCCTTGTCTTTCTCTCATCAAAATCGTTTCCCCTTTTGAGTCTTTAATCGTTCATGCTTACAAAACCATGAGGATCAGGAAACGTTTTCCTCCCTCAGCATCAATCTCTTCAGCTGCCCCGTCAGATCCCCAGCTCATCCGGTCACCGGTGGTGCAACCACTCATACAAGTAAATCCCCATCAGAATCTTCATATGGTGCAAGAAGAGGCAAAGCACAACGATCCCAAAAATCCCGATCCTCAAAATCAGCCCTTCCAGCAACCAAATAGTCAAGCAATCACGACCACAAATGAAAATCCCACATGGGATTTTCTCAACAGCGGTGTTGATGAAGAGAAGTTGAAGCAAAAGGTGAGTTTGATCAATATCATGAATAGGGTGCAGTGAAATTTCAGTGGGGGTTTTTAGCAAGGGTAAATAAATCTGCATCAAGAAATGTTGCTTCAGGTGCAAACACGATGCGTGGATGCATATATGCTGAATCTGCTTTATTTTTCAGCAGGAAATTGAAGGGAAGGAGATTAAAGATGAGAGGTGTAGCTGTAATGATGCAAGGTAAGAATAAAAAAGAAAAGTTACTCAACGTTGTTTCACTTCTTTCATGAACTCTTGTAGTAAAAAGGTGAAAAAGAGAGAGGAGAGACTCATAGCTTGATTTAACCCTTACCTCCTTGAGAAAAAACAAAAGAAAAGAAAAGAAATTATACTCACTACTGTAAGTGGAAGCACTGTTACGAGTGTTTTTTATGCAGACCATCAGCTTTGGCTAGCCACCATTGCTTCCCATCCCATCGCCATCTAATCTAATCTAATCTATCTCTCTATTCTCTATTTACTGCTATACTTTTTTTTTTTTTTTTACTTATTTCTGTGAATAGGAAAAACAAAAGGGCAAAAGAATGCCCCATGTGGTGCATGTTTATTAGCATAAAATACTGGTCCCCCAGCCACAATTATCATTCATTCTTCTTCTATGGTTACACTATGGAGTTGCTCCGTTGTTTCTTGTTTGTTATTTTTGCGCTGAACATATTCTTCTTCTGTGGTTGTGGATCTTTTGGGATGTTGCTTGTATATAGGAAGGATAGCATTCAAGGAGAATTATCTACTACGCAGTTTCCTCTGCCATCATCTTCTTCTTCACCAGGTAAGTAAACCTTTTTGGCCATGACAAATCAAGAAAAATGCACCATATCGTTAGCATGATCGTATAAGAATATTATGATCGCAAGCCCAAATCATCTTATCGTTGTTTCTTTTTATTGTTGTTGTTTGCACATGCACTTGCACTATGTACATATATAGTTATTGAGAGATGGTGTGAAGGGGATAAAGTTGTTCCATTGAAGAAAAGAAAAGGGAGCTTTGAGACAATTAACATTGCAAGCAAAGAAACAACAAAGGCGAAAATGAAGTCGAAAACAAACAAGAAATGTTTGCTACAAAGTGGTGATGGACATGAAGGGATCAAGAACACGATGTCTAGTGCTGGTGCAAAGAAGAGCAAGAGAGGCAGCGTTATCATGGAGGGTTCGCGGTGCAGTCGCGTTAACGGGCGAGGATGGAGGTGTTGCCAACAGACTCTTGTAGGTTATTCCTTGTGCGAGCATCATTTAGGTAAAGGAAGGCTAAGAAGCATGACTAGCGTTCGAAACAGTGCCATGACTAATCAGATTGGTGCAAATGAGAAGGATGAAATAACTGCACCATTGTCGCGTTTGCAAGAAAAAGAAGTGGTGAAATCCTTGTCAAGCAAGATTAATAGTAATGATTTTGATGAACAGGATGATGATGAGAAGAAGCCATTGGTGGGGGTAAAGAAGAGAATGAAGCTCGGTGCAGTTAAAGCTAGATCCATGAGCAGCCTCTTAGGCCAGACAGATACTAATATGGTAGTGGGATCTAATGGCAACAACCATATATAGTGACTAAATCATAAATGGTGAACATGAATATGCTCTATTTCATGAGAAAACTTTCTTTTCGAAAGGTATGTTTGCTGGCTGCGGATGTTGATCAATTAGATCATGCAACTGTTAATACTTTCGTTTTCAGTGTTTTCCTTTCTGGTGTTTCCTTCTTTTCTCCCTAAGATTTAAATGTTCCTTTTTCTTGGCCGCCTATTTAGCTGAACAATCTAGTGTTGCCAGATTACAATGTCTCCAACACATCACTGAACTAATTCCAGAATTTGTAGATAATAGTGTATAATAATATTAACTTGGATAATGAATCCTAATTAATTAAACTTCAAAAGAAAATGAAAGATCTTAAATCAATGTCAACTTATTCTTTTGGTAATCTAGTTACAAATCTTTTCTATGCGAGCGAGTTCCCAAGCTAATAAAATAGCATGCTGCACTTCCCTAATTCACATGTCACTGCCTGCATAACTTTGCTGTACAACTGCTCTTCCGACCAAAAAAAACCGGACAAGATTCTTCTAGGAAAATGACAATCTCAGTGAAACTTGACAAGATATTCTTTCAGAAAAAATTACTTAATTTTAGATGGGATTTAAGAACTTTGAACAAACTGTTTGTCCTGCATATATATATGCTTATGACACGTCCACTTTGTAAAGAACTTTAATAGAAGTTCCTATGTTTGGCTTCCCCGGCCAGAAAGAAAAAATGATTAGAAGTCCATCTGGTTGTAGAGTCTGAAAAAATAACTATTTAATTACCTCTTTAAGTGTTTTTGGTCCATGGCTGCAATCAGTTTAGCGACTAGTAAATTGATATACTTTCATTCTCATGATCGGTTTCCTTAATCCCGTAACTTGATTAATTAATAGGGTTTCCTTACAGCAAGAAACACAATTTGTTTGTAAGATACTAAACGTTGTCTCAGTTAATGTGTACCACTTCTTCTCTGATTTATTAATGCTAATGCCATGCTTGTTTTTATCAAATACGTTATGTTCGTACAAAAAAACGAGGTGAATTTGTAGCAAACCAAAAAAAAAAAAAAAAACTAAAGCTGAAGTGAAATGTATTTAGGGAGGGGGAATAAACGTACGTACCAATACCAGAAAGTCCAAAAGGATTCAAGGAAGTTCAACAGAGAAAAAAATAAATTCACTTAGAAGACTACAAGCCCTGAAATTATGTAATGGTACTATTATATTAACAAAAGGGAGAGCAACCTGTTGTCAGGTGGTCTCTCCAATAAATTAAAATGTCTTCCTACCCATACAAAATTATTGTTTTTCTTTTCTATTTAGTCCCCAAAGAACATTAGATAAATAAGCACATAGAAAATGTGGGTAACTACACTATTAAAATTCTAGAGTTACCACTCAGTCCTTGAATTACATACACTTTCTTTGATTAAAAAAAAAAAAAAAAGAGCACAAAGAATGACATTGGGCTCACTTCTTATTGTGTGGCCTCTGGAACTAAATAAAAGAATCCAAAATTGATTATGTATTTAGTACTATAATATCTGGTTACATATATAATGATTAAGAAAATTACAATATATATATATCTTCCTAAGCATGCATTTATTTCCATATATACCAGAAAACACGTATAAATGTTGTAAATAAAATCTTTAATATGACTGGTGTCACTTGTGATGATATACCACCTCTATCTATCTATCCAGCCAAAAAGTTATCGTATTTTTCTTTTTCAGTTTTAGGTAAAAAGTCATTGTCTTCACTACATGCATGTTAATCGGTTCATATATATCTATGGTAATTTCACATGGAAGGTGATTTTTCACTGCGAATAAACGCATCACCACTAATTCTCTCATCCAAGTAGTAGCTGAGAAGGCTTCTTCCCATTTGTTTGGATCCCTTGAATGAACCTTCTTAAGATGTTACATTAGCAGTTTGTAAATTCACAGATTCAGTTCCAAGAGGGGTGGAATAATTTGCTACTGCATTAATTAGCATATTAGTACTATATATGCTATACATCTCTGATCTGATGGCCCATGATTCATGACCTGTCCGACCAGTCAATGACAACAATCTGGACTAAACTAATCAGTTTCTTGCATCACCGTATACATATATATATATATATATTCATCTTGAAGCAACACCTGATTGGAGTTTTCCATTCTCCATTTACATTTTTTTCTCCTTGAATTTGGTTGTCCTGAAGTGACCTTGGCTGTAATGCTAGCTGTTGGGACGACGACCATTTTTATATTTTGTTTTCCTCATTATTCTTATCAAAATCTTTGTTCTATTTAGTTTGGTCTGGGACAAAAAAAATAAAAAAAAAATTAACCACTTTACCAACTTTCCCTACAGCTAGCTGACTAATGATGACAGGAGGAATGTACTGTAAAGAGATCTATCTGCGTCCAAAAATCTATCATCAAATTAGACAAATGATAGTGGTTCGAGCTGCAGGTGTACAAATATATTACTTATGCACATCATTTTGCTTGGTGATGGCAAAAGCAGGAAAAGAGAAGCTGGAGTATGCATAAACGACGATATAATACATCTCAACTTTTTGGCACTTATATAAGTTTTACGCCACCAGCAAATGAAATGCCTGGACTTGGTAGGTCAAGAAGGAGGGGAAAAATAAAAAGCATATTAGGCATACTTTGTCAAACATCTATCTTGTTTTATTCTTAAAGACTGCCGGTCGAATGAATAGCAAAACAACCGAAATGGAAATGCTATATATCATCATCTCTGCAGACATTCAAGGATTCTAGCATACATCATGAAGTAGATTTATCAAGGCTGTACATCCATAGATCATGCTGCTAACCAAAAGTTTCGGATGGTTTTCATTGTATACCATGATGGAAATAGACTGTATTCTTCTGCAATTGCAGAACAAACAGGCCCTCATAATTATCTTTGCATGGTCATGATATTCTGGTACGCTCGAGTGTCTGCATGCACTGCAGAGATTCGTAGCCTTAAATGTTTATCAAGCACTTCTAGCTAGCTAGTTAGGATCATGGCATTTCATGCTGGCTGGCTGAAGATTAAGATTTGTTGGTCCCTCACCAATTACGATGAGGATTAATTCCTCAACATCAAGTCAATCTCATATTGTTATTCACGAGCCTATAATGGCTTCGATACCTTGTTCATCCTTCGATCGTGTCGTGCTTTCAAGTTTCAACACTTCACCACCCGATTTTCAGTTTCTCATTTTGCACCTAAGCCCAATCCCAGATCTATATTATCTTCCTCTTCGTCAAAATTGGTTTTCCGCGCATCAATCTTGAATTAGTCTGCAATAGTTTGCTCTCCTTTTGTTTAGTCGTTGTTGTTGATGAACTTGGTATAAGAAAGTACAGAAAACTATTAACACAAAAGTTTACACGAGCAAATGGGAAAGGAAGGTGATCTGCTGAAATGTGTGCAACACTGTTCTTAAAGTTTTAATTGCCTCTACTATAACAAGAAGATAGTTTGCTTCTGAATTGTAACAATTTACTCATAAGATACGGTAAGAGGAGAAAAAATAGACTGCAAAATCTAATTTTTCTCACTTAGAATGATGAATTTCAAAGTTGATTGGTCTGTTTGAAACTTGTTCATCTATTAAAAACAAAAAACTATATTTTCGTAAAAGGTACAAACGATCAGAAATTGTCTGAACCGATTAAGATAACCTTTTGCAACAAAATAACTACTTAGAAGCATGCAAAGTTGTCGAACTGAATTGGAACATTTCTGATGATTAAGAAAGATCCGGCCCGGATCCACTTGAGCATGAAACCAGATCCAGGGCATCACCCCATTATGTGATCCGAGTCCGATGGTTCCCATGAGATCATCCATCAAGTCTTCATTTGTATATTTCATGACGAACCATATCCCAAAAGCTAGCTTTCTTCCATCGCAAGAGCTACACTGCATAAAAACATTTTCATTTGCCGGAACCATGATTACACATTCCGGCCCGTTGTCTTTTTTCCCCTGTACATATTTGCTCGTTGCCATGACCGAAGGCAGTTTATAGATAGATTAAAGAAATGCTACAACAAAGAGATACCAAATCAAGTTTGCTTCAAAATCAATCCAGAAAGCTGTATCTATCTATTTGCTGAAATCCAACTCAGCTCCCTAGCTAAGAAGCCTAAAAGAAGTTGAGTGTCCACAAGACATCCACGAGGAAGGCAACTAGATAGCAGCAAGAAAAATTCAATTGGACGCTACTAGAGAAAAGACATGATGCAGGTTCACGTTCACCAATAGAATTGGAGGTGAGTGATTGAGTTCGAGAGGATTTGGAACGCAGAACAGAAGGAAAAGTATATTGAAATCTACTCCCATTAACAAATAAGACCATTCTTTGAGTGTTAGTTAAACGAGATGAATCAAGAAAGGTATGCTGTGTAAGAATAACTTGATCAAAACAATCGTTGGTACATACCATGATCTCTATGGTGACAATAATATTCCCCTTTAGTGCACTGCTGCATAGGTAACTGGAAGGTACGCAGTATGGTTGCATCTCTGAGCCTAAATGTGTAATAATCAAATAAATCAGAGCCCAGAACGTACCCAATGGAAAATACTTCACGTAATTTATTAAAGAGTATAAATTTCTCCGTGAGCATTTGTGTTTTCTTTATAAAATATGCTTGACTCTTCTCTTGGCGTTCTGCGCACAAAAGTAAACGGACGTAAAGTTAATGTTTAAAGCCTAATAAGAATTGATGGGATAGTTAGTGTTCAAAAATTTTTAAAAATGTTCTCTGTATCATCTCAATTTTAGCAGATGTTCCCCTAGGGACTGGATAATTCATGTTGATTAATTGGGATTTAAGTATAGTTGGTTTGCGCTCCCTCTGTTCCATTTTAATGGTTTTATTTCCTTTCTCATTAGCTCCAAATTATAATCCACTATTCAATTAAAAAATATAGTTAGTTAACTTTCAACTTCTCCAAAATATCCTTATTTATTTAATGTACTTTGTTATCCATGAATATAACTTATCTTATTCAATAATTGTTTTGATTCAGGCCTTGAATGGTACAACTTTCTGTCGGTATTATTTTTATAATTAATGTAAATGTATAATGATTAGTCATACTCGTAATATTAATAATATAAGAGTATTTAGAAAGATAATAGATTAGATTTAATCTTTCAATAAAATTAATTAATTTTTCTTAAACTATATGAGGGAAAAAATCCAAACTATTTATAAATTTGTCGATGATGTTGGCTTTAGTACTTAATTTTAAGTTGTGTTTGGATTGCATTTTCCGTCATTTTTCATGGAAAAATTACTGTAGCGATTTGATATATGTGTGGGAAAAAGGTGATAGAAAAATATGATCACGAAAAATGACAATATTTTCTGACGGAAACAAGCAATCCAAGCAGAGCCTTAGTTTCCACCGTGGCACAAGCAAACGAGACTACGATAGGCTATCGTAACAGAAAGAAGCTAAACCAGGTCATGTTGTTGAATCTTCGTGGGTTGAGGTCAGCACTTCAGCAATCCACGTGGTTGACGAAAACTCCACCTGCATTCGGACTTTTGGAGATTGACCGGCCACCGGGAATCAGGTCGTCAACAACTTAGGGCAATATTTCTGCGAGGAAATGGCGTACTTAAAAGGGCCTCAACTCTTTTGTGATGGGTTTGTCTTCCGGTTTGGGCATCAAGCCTGTCCACTATCAAGACTTCACTTCAACAGAGAAAGAGTTTAAATTTTGGCCCATTTTAAGGGACAAAGCTATGAGAAAACATAGTTGCTAACAGGGCGATCAACGGGTCAAGTTTGTACTCGGACCTAGCCTAGATTCGGTAATTTTTTCCAAGTTGAGAAATAATTCCGGTATCTAGATTCATACTTATTTACTCTAACAAAAAAAAGTCAGATATGAAACATAGAATTTCGACCCGAATTTAAAAAATACATTAATAATTATAAAATATAAATATTTCTAAATACATTTTTTTTACTAAATTAACAAAAGTATTCTTTTACCAAATTAACTAAATTACCTATATCTTAAATGAAACATCTAAGAAATTAGGATTTGGAAGAGGCAAACTTGTTTGACCAAAATGTATTCATCACAAATTGCATATAAGTGTTTTTTGTTAAATATCTTGGGATCATGTTGACCTTTTTTACTAACATGAATAAAAGAAAATGAATGATATATGTTGGATCTTTTTTCTTTTCGAGTAGACCCGGACCCGACCTGAGACCCATCGGATCTAGTTTTGAAATCTTCAGCACAAGACCCATTGGGTACATGGGTCAGATCCGGGTCTAACATTAAAAAGGATTTGGGTTCGGAATTTTCAATTCCGACCCGTTGACAAGTCTAGTTGCTGAGCACACATTCTTGGTGAAACAAGGAAAGTACTTGGTGGCAAACTTTTATATTAAATGGAGTGGCATATTTGGCATTCTATTCATAACATCTAGATATGTATATTGAAATGTCTCCAATTCTATATCTTAATAGTAAAAAATTGATATTTGAATCAATTAAATGACATTGAATTTTTTTGGTAAAACTTGCTCTAAAGAATAAGTGATAAGTTATATACTTATCGTTTAATGTGATATATACTCAAATATGTCAAATTTACTACTTAACAATTTAATAATTTAATAGATTCAGATTTCAGGTTTCAATTTTCAATTTTCAATTTTCAATTTTCAATTTTCGAATTTATCAAACGCAACCTTAAACTTGCCTATTGTGCTATTCCAAATAAAAACGGTGTTGCTAATGAGTGTTGCTGCGCACTGGTTAAAAGAGATCTTTACTAACATTGAGTAAAAATCAAGTTAATTTGAGCACGAAACAATAAATATGGATGTCTATTAAGTTAGTTATTTTGCGGCTGGAATCTTCCGATGGCATGCAAGCCAGACGGGATCCTCTGTCCAATTTTCTGTCCAACACAAAACTACGTAGTTCCGCTTATTCTCGTGGCTGACATGGCACATAAAAATAAATGCCTATTTGGCTCCATTATACTTTTGGATCTCTCTTCTTTTTTGGATTTCCTTTATTTACATATCTTTATTACAATTCCCAAAACCCTATTACTACCATAACAATTCCCCCGGTTTAGCAGTGATCACAAAAATCACTGTATGTGAAAAGGAAACACATAATTCCATAAAACCAAAAATAAAAAAATAAAAAAACTGGCTAAGCATATAATCTTCTAGGCATTGACATCTGAAACAACAATCATCGTGAACCAAATTGCAGCACATATATTTGTTTACCACCACAATCCGTATGCCTTATAAAATGTGTGTATGTGGGTGGGGTGGTGTTTTTTTCTCTCTGGGAAAAGGGGGGGTAAGAAAAGAAAACAGCTATTACATCTTAAAATAGCAGAAGTCTCCATGATGTTTAAAGGTTTTCAATTTTTATCCATCGCATGGTTTTTCATTCAATTAGCACCTTTGTCAACCAAGCCAATGAAATATGTCAGTTTTTAACCATATTTCCCCAAGAGATGGATTATAAATTAAATGAACACTGTATCAATGAAGACATAATTCTACTTAAAAAACAAAAAGAGGAATCAATTTACCAGAATAAAAAATAGATTGCAAAAGGTACAAGAAACACTTTTTCTATCTGAAAATGTTAAAACACAATTTGTTTTCCTTCAAAGAAAGCGAGAAAGACAATTTGTTTTCCTTCACCAATTTTTTAGATTATTCTTTCCGTTAGGCCCAGCTGCAAATTTTGCTTTGTACTTCCAAGGATTTGATTGTCTCTCTGTTTGTCTCAAATTTTGCTATGTCTTTCCGTTAGGCTAGTGGTTTGCTTTGGAGGAACTCACGGTGAATGGTTACAATTTGACAGGGCTGTTGCTTGGCGCTTGAGCCAAACAGGCATTTATTTTTATGTGCCACGTCAGCCACAAGAATAAATGGAACTACGTAATCTTGTGTTGGACAGAAAATTGGACACAAAAAATTGGACAGAGGATCCCGTCTGGATGCAAGGAAGACTTCTACTAAATTGTAATGGTTGAATTAATAAAATATTGAATAAAAGGGGATTCGATTTCGAGTGCTAACTAATTAATTAATTACAATCTAAAGATGCATCCCCACATACAAATTTTAAATCTCTCCAAGTTGAACGACAATCATAAACAATACTAATTGCGCTTTCAATACGTTAGTACTTTTTGTGAAATGAAACTAAGGAAGTAGTGAGCTTTTTCTTTTCCATTTCACACGCAACGCTAAGGCTTCCAAAAGCCAACCAATCCCCCCTCTTTTATCTGCTTTTACTACCACGGATGGACCATCTTCCCTAAGGTTACTGGAGTTCGTCTTTTTTTTTTTTTTTTATCCTTTTCCAGTTAAAAATTGTCTTGTTTGGACTGCAGAAAAACTTTTATATTTTTCGTGACTATATTTTTAAAATATTTTTTATTTCACATATATCAAATCAGCATAATATATTTTTTTTATAGAAAATCGAAAGAAATGGCAATCCAAACACGACAGGATCCATTATTTTAATTATCCTCTCAAGATACCAAACCCTAAATTTCTGCCCTCCAACTTCTAATAATAGCGAGATTTTCCTCTAGATTTAGTCGTCACATAAATATCTTACATTTGACGAGATATTATATACATGGAACAAATGTCTTAATCTAGTCTCGTAAAAAGAATTTCACTGATAAGTATACAAAAGACCAAGTCACTAGATATACGGCTTGAAATGTCAAGTGGACTAGTCTTGCATGACAAGTCTTTCCTGCAAATTAAAGTATCTTATACAGCCAACTGCAGAGTCTAAAAAGAAGTATTTCAGGGTTGAAACTTTGAAATCCAGTGGTATAGATTATTGATCAAGGCCTGTCAAATTCCAAACCTGCCTACTCAAAATTGAAAGATCCTTAATTAAACCATAGAGTCAGTAAATGGTTGACAGTTTAACCGAAGATCATGGATTCCATATAAACAACTAGCATCCTTAGTCAATCAGTGACTATATTTTCAAAGATTGCAGTTAATCACCATCAACAACTCTCACCAACTACTTTCAATCATAATCACAATTCACGCTTAATTGGAATGAGAAAGTGCCCGACCCTTGAAAGATTAACTGGGATTTCAGCACACAAAAATTAGCTGAGTAAAGATGAGAGCACTTACATGCTGCTGGCATGGTTAGTTCCCTACTTGAGTGGCCTTAGTTCAGACTGCTGAAACAGGACCATAGCTGGAGATTGAGAATCCCAGAACAAGCATAATTCACCAGCCCTTGCGTCGGTTTCGACTTCTTCGCTATGATCTTCCCCAGTTATAAAGGCCACTTTCTTGAATCTAAAATCTAATTACAGCGTTGCATTGATGCGGCACTCGGGTAGTAACTTTACTCTTTATTTCAAAAGTAGAGAACTAATAGGTACTCCAAAAATCCTGAAAAATATCAATATATGCTATGAAACCATTTACCTAGCCGGGCTATTGGACGTAAAAGCAGAGTAGACTTGCCTCATTCCCGCACGGCAACAAAGGAAAACATTGCTGATAAGAAGCTGTTGTTGTCAAGTTAAAAGCATGGTAACTTCAACCGTAATTCGAATAACAAGTGCAATTAAATTGTTGCAGTTAGAACAAAAACAGTACTAGAGGTTCACCGGTGATCAGTTACAAGATTAAGTGCATAATTTGTCTGCAGTCCCGTTTGATGAATTACTCGATTGATTAGCCCTACACTATCTCCTATAATACCCTTCAGAACTTGTTTAATCTCAAATGATTAGATGCCTAAAAAATGAAAGACTGGAAACTATGAGACTCTGGTGCTTTCCTCCCATATAATTGCACATAGCGGAGTTTAACCTTGTGTTAGTTCATGTGTTGTGTTTTTTAATATCAAAACGAGCACCAAATGAGGTGATTAGAACATGAAAGAACGTCGTTTGGGATGACAAAAGTTTTAAGATCGGATTTCTTGGTACCTAAGGTTAGATTTGCAATTAGTCTCAGACAGCATTTCACTATTTTTAGTCCATGAAGCAATCAATGTGTTCTGTGTTTTATGAACAAGTACGCGTTGTTTAGCAAGGAATCTTTTAAAATTCAAAGGAATGACCGACAAATAGTATTTGTCTTTGATAGCAAAGATTTCAAGGGAATTATTTTGTTGATGAGGTGATCTTTTAGTGGCGCCAGCCCCCACCCTAAGTTAGCTCCAACACAGATTAAAGCTGGTAACAACTCGAATGGAAATTTCCTGTTTGACTTGGTTGTTATGGTTTGCATTCCCACATCGGCCATCAATCATTCTTCCCAGCTAAGCTACCATCCTCATTCCTTACCCTGATTAGTCAATCGTGTTGTGTCCATTTTTCCTTTGAATTGGTGGAGTTGTTTCACATACTTGAGGCAATATGACACTGAAATGTCAGTACCGAGTTAACCTTGAAGTTGGATTACCATGTATTGTATGCCTAGACAAAGGAAAAGAGTTTAGATGGGCAAGAGTACGTTTAATTTGCTACTCGCCCTAGTTGTTAAATCGAATTATGACCAAATTTCTGCTGCGGAATAGTAATAATTCATGTTGTACATAGTTATTAGTACCTTGTGAATGAAGATTGTATGCTCAAAAAAAAGAAAAAAAAATGCACCAAGACCAATTCTCCTTCCCCAAAGGCTGGACGCGGTGAAGCATCCAAGAAATGACCTACTATTTCGTTTGTTGACTATGATGCTTAACACTAACAGAAAGATAAAGACAGTAATTTTTTTTTTTTTTGCCATATCTGTACCAAAGTCATTTTCTATCCGGGGGACAAAAAGAACAGGCTTGTTTTCCTATATAATGCGTAGATCCCGAGTCACTAATTGTACAAGGCAAATTTACATTGTTTGCTTGCTTCCAGTTAAAAAGAACGAAATGAAAACGCTTTCTTTTCCGTCTCTCTTTGTACTAACCAGCTTTTTCTTAGGTGCAATTCAGCTGCATGTATCGAATGCTCAGTTGAATGCAACATTTTACTCAAACACATGTCCAAATGTATCTGCCATTGTCCAAAATGTCATACAACAGGCTTTGCAGTCTGATCCGCGTATTGGTGCAAGCCTCATTCGACTTCATTTCCACGATTGCTTTGTTGATGTACCTTTTTTTTTTTTACTCTTATAGAAGTTTCTTTAAAAAAAATTAAGAACAGTAAACTGGTTTTTATCATTTCAATCGCTTAATCTTCTGAGAACTGTTTGTTGTCATCAGGGATGTGATGCTTCGATTTTACTGGATAACAACGGAACTTTGAGAAGTGAGAAAGATGCAGCTCCCAATACCAACTCTGCTCGCGGTTTTGATGTTGTTGACAAGATAAAGACTGCTGTTGAAAATTCTTGTCCTGGTATTGTCTCTTGTGCAGATATTCTGGCACTTGCTGCTGAATCATCTGTCTCTCTGGTATGCCAACATTAAAGAACTTTTCATTCAATCTTGTAATTTTATTTTTTGTCCCATTTTTCCCAACAAGTCTTAATCCTAATGCTTGCAAGCAAAAAAGCTACTTGCAAGGAGGCACCCCTGAAGTGTTAAAAGACCTTCTATCCAACTCCCACCAGCCTTCTGCTCTAGGATTGGTTTCACGCTAAGCAGATAATTGGTATCTGAACAAATAAAGATAATACTGAACATAAAGCAGACACTTTAGGCTCAATATGTTCCATGTCAAACTCCATTTTTCACCTATATGTGGGACAAATTGAGCACCAGAGTTTTAAAATCTCAGCCTCAAATTTGCATTTTGTAATGTCAAGATTTACAGGTTCAGGATTGGCAATTTGCAGATATTTTTCTCTTCTGATTCTGTATTGTAGAAGTGATTCCATGTCATTATAGACTGATGGTCGGATCCTTGCTCAATAGTATACGAGATTCAAAAAGTTACTCAATTGTATTACCCAATGGGCCAAAAAAAAAAAAAAAAAAGAGAATCAATCTGGGAATGAACAGTGTTTATAATAATCAGCTTGAAAGGAAACTTGAACTAAAACATATACTTTTCTTTGGATTGTACAGTCAGGAGGACCTTCATGGAATGTGCTACTGGGGAGGAGGGACAGCAAGACAGCAAATCAAGCAGGAGCCAATACCTCTATTCCCGCTCCCTTTGAAAGCTTAAGCAACATTACTGCAAAGTTTACCGCCGTTGGACTCAACATAAATGATCTTGTAGCATTGTCTGGTAATTTGCACGCTAAATAAGATCCCACAATCATAAAGATGTACTCAAGCATATCAGTTTCCTAACTTCCTGTGAATAAAATCTTGTTAGGGGCTCACACATTTGGACGAGCTCAATGTCGATTATTCAGCAGTCGACTTTACAACTTCAGTGGATCTGGCAATCCTGATCCATCACTAAACACAACATACTTGGCTACCTTGCGCCAGATATGCCCACAGAATGGGAGCACAACTGCTTTGGCCAATCTTGATTTTACCACACCTAATACATTCGACAATAACTATTTCTCTAACCTCCAAACCAATCAAGGCCTGCTTCAATCAGATCAAGAGCTGTTCTCCACTCCAGGTGCTGCAACGATTTCCATAGTGAACACTTTCAGTAGTAATCAGAATGCATTCTTCCAAAGCTTCGCGCAATCCATGATCAATATGGGGAATATTAGTCCTTTAACAGGTACTAATGGAGAGATCAGGTCAGATTGTAAGAAGGTTAATTGATGGAATCTATGAAAGCTTTTGCAGAACAGTTCGAGATACTCCACTTTACAAGCTGGCTCCCAGAATTGTAAAAATTGGAACTTGGTACCCAAGAGAAGAAAAAAGATGTTCTAAACAGTAAGTTTTTGGTATTTTCGATTCTTTCCAATCCATAAAGATGTTGAATTCTTGTACTACTACTAGATACCATTGCAATTTTTGGCCCAATTGGGCATGTGAAACTTTGCAATAGTCAAGCCTGAAATATGATTACCCTTCAATTTTTTTTGTTTTTCACCTTACACGGTTACACCAGTGATTGGTCTTTGTTGAGCTCTCAAAAGTTGCAAACAGAAGTTTCTTTCCTTCAAAGATGCCAACAGTTAAGCAGTACAAAGTTTTTTTTTTTTTTTTTTTTGGGAAATTGGAAACACTTTTCTTGATCTCAGCAGTAAAGTTTGTACACATGGGTAATCACCCTTCAATCATACTACCATTTACGTATCATATACACTAGTATCTCTCCTCTATTCTGACTAAGGCTGCAAATGAATCGAGCCGCTCGCGAGCGGCTCGAGTCGAGCTCGATATTAATCGAGCTCGAGCCGGCTCAAGTCAAACTCGAGCTCAGAATATTAAGCTCGTTAGACTCGCGAGCTTGAGTATATATATATTTTTTTATTTTTATTTTTATTTAATAATAAAATTATGTATATTATATATATTTTTTATTTTTTATTTTTATAGTAAAATTACGTATATATCCTCAATATTTTATTATTTATTAAGAAAAAAATATTATTTTATTTATTTTTTTAAAATAAAATAATTATTTTTTTTATTTTTTTAAAAATAAAATAATTATTTTTTTCGAACTCGAGCTCGGCTCGACTTGATTCGAGTCGAGCTCGAGATCGAAAATTGCTGGCTCATCGAGCTCAAGCTTGATAAAATTTAGTCGAGACTCGGTTCGATTAGCTCAAAATTCGACTCGATTTGACTCGTTTGCAGCCCTAATTCTGACAAACACTTCCAATCCAACCCCCATTCCATGACAAGCTCCCAATTTTGCCGTGTACATGGAAAACCTGACCAACTACTAGTTACATAACATACTGCTTCAACGATAGTTTTTAGAAGTCCAGAAACGTCGACAGGCTTTGATTGAAAAATTGCCTCATTTCTAAGCCTCGAGATTTGGTACATAGTCGCAGCTTGAGGCAGCCTCCTCAATTGGTCAGCAAAGGAATTAGATCTCCAATGATTTGCAGGCCAATTAAGCTCCTCTTCCCACATATAAGACCCTCGAAATACCAGACACATATGCTGTACTTTATCCCATAGTGGTTTGGTTACACAACAATTGAAAAACAAATGATTCATGCTCACTTCCTCCCCGTTGCAAAGCCCACTCAATCTGGATAGCAAAGGCACTCCCTACTTTTGCAATCTATCTCTGGTAGATAGCTTCCTTTTACACAGCATCCACAAGATAAAAGCATACTGGGAACATATCCTTTTCCCCAAACCAACTTTGCCCAGACCATCTTCTCCCTCGAACCACATAACACCCTCACGACAGATTTTGTATTGAACTCACCGGATGTACCTCCTTCCCATCCAACCTGATCCTCAAATTCCATCAAGGGGACAAAACAGTCAGGTGCAGCTTCTTTTAATATCTTCGCTTCTGCCGTTTCGTCTTTTTAATACACGGGAATCCTGAGTGCCATTTTTTCTGTGGCAATTCAGTGCCACTTCTATATTTATGCCAAGTGTCCCGTTTATTTAATTTATCACGTGCTATTTATTTAAATTTCTTATACCATTATGTAATAAGTGGGATTGGCACTGAATTTGGCACCGAATATTGATATAGAGGATTCCAACTGTTTTTTTAATGACCATTTCCACTGGAAGAGGGGCAGAAATGGTTGCTTTCCTGACAATTCACGGTCAAAATTTGACCCAAAAAAAAAATTATACTGTCCAGATCTCATCTTGTATCTTGTTTTTAACAACATGTGTAGAACCCACAAAATTTTGTTCTAAAATTACACGTTATTGAAAATGAGTTTCATCATATGCAATCAGAATTATACCGTATGTAAAATATACATAATTTTTAGAAACAATTGCAGGGCGCAAACAGTGTTACACCACGTGTAAAATGCCCATAACATCATAACTTTCAGAAACGATTGCTCCCCTGGTCCATTTCGACTTTCCATCCGCTATGATTTTCTGATTCCAGACTCCTGAGCAGATGGTTTACAGCAGAGACTATATAGAGAAGGCTACCTGTAAAATTTTTGTACAATGGCCCGATGGAGTGCCACGTGTCAAACCAGAAATTTGTTCCAATTCCATTCCCCACAATGCGCCTAATGTAAGGTTGGGTCAATTCTCTAATCTTCAAAATTTTCCTCCATATGCATCATATGGTATTTTATACGGCAAAGAAGAATATAAGCTATTGACTATTGAGTCACCGGATCAATTGAAAGGTGAGCCTTTACAAAGGAGGCCAAACAAAAGTAGAAGGCAAGTTGAATTCAAGCGCTTCAAATACTTTTGCGACCAATATAGGATTGGATTTATTCATTAACACCTTTCAATAAGTGGGGAGGAATTTGGTCAATCTTATAAACAAATAAGCTAAAAAAATGAAGGAAAAAATAAGGGTATTGTTTCTTCAAAGAAGGGCGGAGGAAAGGAAGGGCGTAATTTCCATACCTAAAACATGCGCCAATCAAAGTCCTTAGAATCAATCTTTTGCAATTTTGCCCTTGGTTGGTTGTTTGGATTGTAAATTATTTGAAATATTTTTACTGTAGCACTTTTTACGCTGTGATGTATGTGAAATAAAAAAATTATTAAAAAAAATAAAAAATTATATTAAAAATTATAATAATAATATAAACAAATATATTTAAAAAAATAACCTTCTGTTCAAACTAACATACCTCATCAATTTGGGAGACAATTCTGATGTTGCCCCTCCAATACATATAAAGCCAAAGGTACTTTGGCACTTGATTGGACAATCAACGTTGCAATTATGCCACAAGTTCAACAATTGTGAATTGAGGAGGTAACGTGAAAGGGTGAATCTTTGAGTCTGTCGATATCATAATTTGTTTACTCAATCTAACAAAGATTGATTCCTATAGCCTCTAATTTATTTTTTCTGTGTTTTCGCTTGCGTAATTAGGATCGTTACCACCGACTTAAGCTCTAAGTCAAAGCCGGGCTCTTTTACGGTCACAGATCTAAGGTCCAATTACAACCCTCCTAATGCATTAGATTTCCAACCCTGCTCGTCCTACAACTACAATTAAATGGCTAGAAACCACTCAGCTTTTAACTCAGTGGACACCAAAAAGGAATTAAATCTCTCTTTAGATTATAAGTTGGAAGTTTGATCCCCATTTACAGTGAAAAAGATTTTAAAAAAATATCAAAACATTCTTTTGATCTAATTTAATCTAGAATATGATAAATTAGATTATAGAAATAGAATTAAATGACTACAAACTACATTGCATGAACAAAAGGATAAAATTAACTAGTATCAACAAAATCTTCATCACTAATTGCTTTGCAAGAATGACTATATATTTGTTGTATTGAATAATGTGTCTAATAGAGATTTTATGTGATGGATAGAGTTGGAATAGCTTCGCCTTAATCGGGTTGAGCTTATCTGAGCTAAAGCTTCGTTCCTTATCTGCCATGACATAATTATTTGAGTCCAATTTGTGCTCATTGGGCACAGAATGTATGGTTAGCAATTATCTGTTTACTAACACCTTCAAGCAATATTCAACGACTAGTGATTTCTTTCGTAACTCTTGTGCATATAATATACACGAATAAAGATTCAACATCAAATATTCCATACAATTCACCTCGATAAAAAAAGCTCTAAAAACAACTACAATAGTATAACAGTTTTGTTATCTATTATATCCTCTTAGACAAACTATATTCTACCCAAAATTTGTGACTGTTACTTTCGAGTGATTTCCTCTACGAATTTCATGTCAGTTAAAAATTCCCCCCCTTCCCATCTCTTAGACTAGATTAGAATATGTTATACAAATGTTATCGTTAAAATTAACCACTACCAACTCAAGCGCAATATTTAAGCTGATTACGCGCGGTCAGTATGCTCTAGGCTTGAAATGTATGAGCCTTTTGTCCTCTTAGACTATTTTTAAGTTTTAAACCAAAAAAAAAAAAACAACCAAAAACAACAACAACAACAACAACAACAAAAAAAAAGCTCAAATAATTAAACACATAAGGTGGGAAAATTAAAAAACTAAAAAAAAAACGAGGAGGATAGCGGAAAAAAAATTAAAAAAAAAAGGCAAAGGTGGGGGACCAATCACACACATACTAAGTGGGTCCATATCTCACTTGAATGCTGACATGGCACGATTACAACCCGAAACATTGGTGAAGATTGGAAGACACCCAACAACACTGTACACAGCCTATGCAGCTGATTCCCCCCCCCCTCTCTCTCTCTCTCTCTTCCCCTATTGTCTCTGAGCTGTGTCCTATTCAATCACACAAAATCTCATCACAAAACACACACACACACACACAAGCAGACCAGATCCCTGTTCACAGTCAATATGGAAACCCCACTCCATTTTCACTCAAACTCTAAGCTTTAAGCCTCTAGTTCTTCTTCTTCAGCTCATCATCATATCCCTTCACAAGGTCCTTCTCTCTCTCTCTCTCTCTCTTCTCTGTGTCTATACAATTTTTTTTTTGTTTTTTATATCCTTATTTGGTAAACCCTGAATTGGGTTTTTTTTTTTTGCTTTTAATTTTTGGGCTGCTTGTAATGAAGTGGTTAATTTAATTTGTCTGTGTTAAATTAGCGAAAATTGTTTCTGAGGTCAGAATCTTTTACCCCTCTTTTGTCTGACAAATATTAGGGTTTTGACCCACCAAAAAAAAGAATAGATTTTTCCTTGAGTTGACTGGCAGATATTACCGAAAGGATTTTCGATTTTATATTTTCTGGCTAAATTGTGTTAGGATTTGACCAGAAAGTTTCTGAGGCCATTTAATCAAAATTTTGAGAGTTTTTGCATTACATTTTGTCGACATTTATCTGAATTTTCCCTTGTAAGATCAAATAAAGTTAGGGTTTTGGGTGAATTAGCTAGAAGAAGATGGTTGATGATTTTTTGGTTTAGGGCAAAGAGTTGGGATTCTGATTTCGTTGAGTTTGAGCTGAGAAAGAAAGGATTTTTTTTTTTTTGGGGATTGTTAAATTTGTGATGGGAGACGGGATGAATCTTGACCTCAATTTGGGGCCTATTGATCATTCTAGCGAAAATACTGAGCCCAGGTCGGGATCGTTTCCTGACGAGACCATGAATTTGGAGGACTGGTTAGGTGATGGTCCTCTTAATAGGGCTATAGAACCATTTAGGCAGAGAAGACGGTGGCGGTCGGTTTGGAGACAACTACAAGTGCCACTTGAAACAAGGGACATTGCTATGGAGCTAATTGGTGGGAGTGGATTACAAGCTGGTGAGGGTAGTGTTGCAGCAGAGGATGCACCGGTGGATGTGGTTAAAACGTGTGAGAACAATAATGTGTTCTTGGAAGATGAGGCTTTGGGAAAGGACGATGATGAAAAGGGCAATAGCGAAGCAGGAAGCTTTTTTGATTGCAATGTATGCTTGGACCTGGCCAAGGACCCTGTTGTGACTTGTTGCGGCCACTTGTTTTGTTGGCCTTGCCTCTATAGGTGGTTACATGTTCACTCAGATGCCAAGGAGTGTCCAGTTTGTAAAGGGGAAGTAACCATGAAAACTGTTACCCCAATCTATGGCCGGGGAAAGAATGCCCGACAGTTAGAGGATGATTCAAATCTGAAAATCCCTCTGAGGCCCCAAGCACGACGTGTTGAGAGCTTCAGACAATCTCTACAAAGGACTGCTTTTACCGTTCCTATGGAGGAAATGATTCGGCGTCTTACCAGTAGGTATGATTTGTATCAGGTTCATTCCCACAATGCTGATGCTCCACGGGACTCACCTGAAAGAAGCCATTCGCTGCTCAACAGGATCCTGACATCAAGAGGTATGCGCAGAGAGCAGAATAATGTAATATCACCAGATGATGTAGTTGACTTTACACAGAGCAGTCCTACCAATTCAGAGGTGGGGGAAACCCGACGAATTTCGTCACTCTTGCTTCGTAGATCGCATCCAAATCAAGCTGCTATCTCTCATCTGACATCCACCTTGAGTTCTACAGAAAGGTTAGTTGAATCCTACTTCCGTAACAATCCCGTTGATAGGACTCAGGAGCAAACTTTGCCAGTGGATGATAGAGATTCTATCTCAAGCATCGCTGCTGTCATACAGTCGGAGAGTCAGACAGTAGATACTGCAGTTGAAATAGATTCCACAGTTTCACTCTCCACTTCATCTTCCAGAAGAAGGAATGATGCTTCAAGAATTTCAGACGTGGACAGTGGAGATTCACGTCCCCATAGGAGGAGAAGATTGGGTTGATTTGTGCTTCTCCTCTTTACTGTTGGCTATCATTCTCTCTGCTAAATGTCAAGTCATGGTTTGAAAACGGGAAGTGCCTCTATGTTACTACATATCGGCTTGTTCCTGAGAATTCTTGCCTGTCTTCTTTGTCATTCAGAAGAAGAAACAACGCATCAAGACTTTCCAAATCTTGATACTGGAGATCCACTTGCGTTAGGAGTAGAAGTTTGAATTGATTTGATCTCCTCAGCTTCACTTTCAGATTGCGCTGCTGCTCCTTCTCAGTTTCGAGTCACCTTTTATCTACATCAAAATGCCTTCAAATAAATATAATAGTAGTATTTTCTGGAAAATATTAAGCTTTGCTCTTAGCATTGGTAGCGATGAGGTACCTACAGAAACTTTGAAAAGTTTTGGTGTTTAGGATTCCTGGTCGATGACCTTGTTGCAGTAATCTGATTATTACGTGGTTTCAATTTGTACATGTTTGTAGCAAATTTTATGAAGATTCAGACCAATTGATAGTCATCTGTTAAGATCTTTCCAGGTATCAATGCATGTATGCTATAAAGTTTGAAAATCCTCATTTCTTCTTTAGTGGGGAATAGGGCACCGGGTTGTTTCCTCATTAATAACTACACTATGGTGTCATTTCTTTGTGTTGATGGGTGTCTGCGTCGCATGAAGAGCACCCCTCAAACTTTGCTTGAGGTTTGGCCTCTCCTGCAATAGATGCATTCTTTGGGAATTGTGATTCAGGCACAAGAGTCAAATCAAGTGCATTTATTGTGAAAATCTAGTTGTCTTTCCCTTAGCTTCAATTTGTTATTCAGCTAGTAATCCTGCCTGCCAATTGGGGTGGTGGCTTAGTATATGCTATATATAGGTTCTTTATTAGTAGTTTCTAAATTGGAGGTTGTCAGATATGAATATCCTGACATTTTTCTGTGGTTTGGGGGGGGGGGGGGGGGTGGGAGCGATTGAACCTAGCCCTGCCTTTTCTCTCTTCCTTTGCATGTGGAAGCTGCAAAATGCTGGGGACAAACAATAACATGAACAAAATGCATCTCTTCCAAATTGATTCAATCACAATTTGTGGGGGAATATGACAAGGGGAAAGGAAAGATTCCGTGGTGTTTGGATAACAAAAGAGCCATAATTCCGCTTGGTCCCAAAGCCTGTGTCATTTGGCCAGAACATATTTAACTCTTGAATGAGCTATGACCTTGCACTAAAACATCGCCGTGGCATGATTTGGGTTATGTGAAATGATAAAGCGTCAAATGCTGTTTGGGTGATTGGACTGATCTTGACCAAATTCGGACACTTGTCCAAGGACTGGAAGAGGAACGCCCAAGAATTTGGTGGACTAGATCCAGGAACCAACTATGGCTCTCCCTGTAAAAGTACTTCGATATGGGAACGTATGATTTCGTGCACGTTGTTCGCAATTCTTCTTTTTTTTTTTTTTTTTTTTTATAAACCACATGTATCCGCGTTTGTCTTACCGTCTGCGACGCGGGGAAGCTCTTCTAACGTGATTATTTCTATTTTCATGAGTTTCGAATCCAATAGTTCATGATTGAAGGATGCAAGTTTCTAACCATTTCTATTTTCATGAGTTTCGAATCCAAGAGTTCATGATTGAAGGATATAAGTTCCTACCAATTACATAAGCATATGTTGATATTCGTGATTTCATGAAATTATACATGCCGTGTCCTTGAAACCTAGCTCAATCCATAGAGACATTAGCTAAAATGTCATGAAGTTTGTAGTTGAACTTTTAAACCATCCATTTTTCTCCTGCCCCTCCAAGGTTTGGATTCTGTTTTAAACAAAAAAAAAAGAAAGAAAGTAAATAAATGGAAATAAAATAAGTAAATAAGAGGGCTCTGTAATTTAATGTGGTTCCACTTGGGGCTACACAGGAGAGATTAATTCCGGCACATCCACATGGTGAAAATCAATTCACCAATTAAGCATGATTAAAAAGAACATAAGCAAAATACATTTCTAGAAGTTCGACTTCTACTACTTTTCTATGTTGTAAATTGTGATGTTATTGTTAGCTTAAAACCCTTTTACAGAATATGCAGATTGATTTCAAGGAAATTAAAAAGATTTTTTTCCACTCAGAAGCTCGCAAATCCCACTTAATGGTTTCATCATGACTGCACGCAAATCAAATTATTTCCATTAAATTTACAGCTTAATTGCATGGAAGGTAGAAATTATAATTCTTTTATAGTTGAACAATAGTTGAGCAAATTAGAGTTAAATTGTCCGAAGATTCATTCATTTAGAGATCCCTTGTCCCTCGCCCTTTGTGCTTATGAATTAAATCCCAAGATTTATCAAATTTATTCAACTCCTTGTACGAAAGAAGAAACAACAAAGTTTTCTGACTTATTCGTAATTTAAGCAGGAAACTCACTTCAAACACACAAATATAGTAAAAAAAAAAAAATGTTTTATATACTCCCAACAAAATCCTTGGTTAATTTTGACTTTTCAGATGGCCACTAATGTTTGAGTTCATTTTTCCCTACTTTTTTCTCTCACGGAATTGGACTGACTCCCAACATTTTTATTTTTTGTTTTTATCCACGGTAATAAGAAAGATAGAGCAAATTATGATCCTCCTTTTCTGTAAATGTAAATTTTACTTCTTGTAAGACATAAGAAGAGCAGAACTCGGCCCAACTCAGCTTCCCTCTCATGAACGCGAAACCATCTCAGCTACCATCTCTTTGATTTTCCAATGTGAGACAAAATCCATTTATTTACAACAATCTCCCTGTTCTGATAGGGCACTATTTGTAAAAAAAAAAAAAAATCGATTACTTCACAGCATAAATGCTTTTTCTTCAATCAACTTTTTTATCTCGTCAATCATATATAATTTTATCACCGTCGTTGAAAAGTGTAACAATATTGTGTTAAAAGAAAAATTAGCCGAATAATCTTCTATCTAAATACACATTATTGTTATTTTCACAATTATAAACAGTTAATGCAAGTACTGCCACACATGACATGATACAGCTATGTGGTTGCCGAAGATATATATAGTTGTTGCAAGTTGCAACATCGTCTTCGCAATCGCAAGAGCCCGCTCTAGCATTGAAGGCAATCATGTCAACAAGAAAACTTCTCCAATCAAATACACAAAAAAAAAAAAAAAAAATTGCATTTTGATCTTTTTTTTTTTTTTTGGTGCCGTGTTAATCTTTTTCACTGCTCTTTTGTCTTGCAACGACATTCTTCCTCTATAACAGATTTGATTTACTTTTCCAATTAAGATACGTAGAATATTTGTTAACCAACATACCAAGAACTATTAAATTTTGTTTAAATTATGCTTCTATGTTTGTCGAAATAAGGTAGTTTTTACTTTCTTTTTATTTCTGGCTCCGAATCAAAATGAGCTAGTTTATTACTTTACATGCAATTATCTCAACAAAATTTACAAGGAAAACCTAAATTTTATTTTGGGCCTTCAAAATTTAGAATATGGTCAAAAGAATCGTCTCATTTCCGCTAGTTGTAAATAACATATAGTTATTCATTTTTCTTTTTATTAGATGATATATTAAATTAAGATAATTAACTTTATTAGTGTATCTTTATACATCATCTTTATTAATTATTCAAATCTTTGATCTTCTTCATTTGAGAAAAAAAAAAAAAGAATCAACTTCTTTTGTTTTTCTAACGTTTGCTTATATCACACACGAACCCTATAACACATGCAAATGAACAAGTTCAATCTATATGTAGACACTAAGCATGTCTTTTTTCTTTATTTCATAACATAATACTTTTCCTTAAAAGCATTAATTTGCCATTATATATGTCACCAAGAACAAGGTTTGCATAATAACCAACCTAGGTTTGAAAATTAATTTGCTCAACTCGTCAAGAAATCAAACATTTAATCATAACATGTCTCTTTCTAAGCAATGGTCTTGGGGGTGTTTTTAGGAAACTTACGCGAAAATGTTTTTCGCCGATAAGCATGTTTGTGAGATTAAACAGTGGATAAAAAGTATTTTCTCAAAACAAAATATTTGAAACATATTTCATCCAAACATAGCATGTTTTACTCTCTTACACTCAATTTACGTCCGCTGCATGGCTCTTGAAGGCGATTAGTATCTGTATATTGCTCTCACCAAAAGTTCCGGGTGCATTGGAATGATGTGTTTTCTTGGACACTTATATAAAATTTTACTCTTATGATAGTTGTTTCAAAAAAAGATATTTGATATTTGTCCAAAGATCCCAAAAAAACAAAGCGAGAATATTCTCTTTCTCGATGTAGTTCGAGTTTTGGGCGATTTCCGGCATCCGGCCCAAGACAAAATTCTTAGCTACGTTTGCTGCACAAAATGTTGGGCTATACTGGGTCTAGATACTCCTAGGCCCATTTCTCTCTTAAACACCATCTGGTATGTGGGTCATGCAGCACTTAGTAGTTGATCAGTGTAGGGGTGTAGGCATGGGCTCCCCTTATCCAGCATTTACTCCACTCTAGGCCTCTAGATCTTTCCATCCAGTTTTTTTTTTTAACTTAAATGTGTGGGAGCTCTCACTAACACTCCCTCCTCCCTTTCCATCTAGTTAATTACTCTAATTACATACTCTGACAAAATCCTAATGAATTTTGTGTCCCTCTCACAAAGTTTTCATTTTTAAAAAAAAATTTTCTTAATAGAGAGGAATGGGATTTAAGAAGTAAGAAAAGAGAAGAGGGATCATAATTTAAGATCTCTAAATTCTAAGATCTTAACCTTAATCGGTAGATTAAGGTCTTCTTGGTCACAAAGTTTTACATCACTTAATAGTAGAAGGCACATGGGATTCTTAGTGCCACTTCTCCAGTGCCTTCTAAGGATCCCATCAAATGATAGATTTCTAATATTCTTGATGATAGATTTCTATATTTATACTATGTGTTCTATTTATTTAACTTGTCATGTGTTATTCATTTAAATTTTTTCTATTCTCACATGATAAGTGGAATTGACATTGAATTTAGCACCTGATAGTAGCACAGAGGTTCCCAACTGGGTAAAAGGCACTTGTGGTTGGACCAATAAAACTTGCCTGCTTATGCGGGAAAAAATGGTTAAGTACTTGACTATTACCAAAATAAGTGATAAATCTAAGTCACAAGATAATTATACTAATCTATCATCAAACAACCTAAAAGGAAAATCTATCATCAAATAAACTGACGAAGTCTGTAATATTTTCTTACTGCTGCTAATGGTCGACAGCATTGTAGTTAAACTTTACTAATAAACAGAGAGATTTATTGTGTTTGGTATATCTCATCTGAGTATTTTTGTACGTCCCTGTCCATTAGTGTTGAAAATGACATGAGAATGAGTTCATAATAATATTGGCGATAACTACTACAACAACAACAACTATCAAAGTAATCATAATAATAATGAGAAAATAGACACTGCCTTTGAGAGTAGGAAAAGGGCATCAAAAGCTGGCCGAAGAATACTCCATGATTGATTCACCACACACCAGAATGGCTAAGCGTTTCTTCCAAGCGAACTTGGTCAAACTCCTCATTATATCTCAAAAATTAGATCCTTATGGGCTGTTTTCATGGATTGCAACGATTTTGGCTACACGGGTCTTCAATCATTTAGCTAAAATCTTGGGAACAAATATTGTGCAGCAATTTAATTTCATGTAGCATGGACTATCGATTTAGGCCATAACCTGGTTGGCAATCTAGCTTCATCATGCCTCGACCCTACAAGATGTTGCTGTGAGGTTATATCAAGTCATTGGAATATTGGACTGCTCAATCAGAAGAGAAATGTAATTTCCATCCTTATTATTTCTTGGAGAAAATTGCTAAGTGAAGTCATTTTTCACATTCTATAAACCATTAGTTTTCATTTTCATTAAATGTTTCTCTATAGTGTTCCATTCAACAGGATAATAAACCCATAATAATTGGTGGGAATGTCTCATATATTATCAGCATCATGACATGAAGCATTTCTATGAGATTTTGTCCCTTTCTTTGCCAGCATCAAGAAGCATCCCAAGTGCACAAAAGCGAAAGGCATTGCGTGCATGTGATAATGATTATGATTAGAGAAGTGATCAATTATAAGAGCATGACAAGTACCTAATCATCTTGTCTGTCTAAGGGAACAAAAACGATAGTTCTATTGATAGGGTTTGCATGAGAAGCTGTCTTTTCAAGCTTTCCCCCAAATCAAGTGATCATAAACAATTATTGAAGCACTAATAATTTAATCTGGCACTTCAAGTCTCCGCTTGACCTAACGTGAGAAAGACATCGAATTAACTGAGGTTCATTTTGAAAGGGACAGAACTGAAGTACTTCTTTTGAAATTTGTTGCCACTGCAGGTTTTCACGAAGTCATCACAGCATTAGGTAACATGGAAGGAGTGTGTACATGATCTTTGTGACAACATAAGATAGATTTGTGCATTTGACATTAAGAAAAGCAAGCATGACTTTTTTTTTTTTCAAAGGCGAAAAAAAAAACACCAAAGTGATTAAAAAAATGCTGAACTTGCTTTATCAGCATTTGTTTTTCGACAAGTATATATTCTTGTCAAAGCATTAGAAACAAAAGAATTTAGACAAACTTGCACTAAAGGGCTGATATTTGGATCTGAAAGTCATCTGTTGCATTGCTAAACAATCTCATTTATGGGATTTATGAAATTTTCGAGTATGCATGTTTTGAACTATGCAGCTATGTACGGTCATAGAGTTTTTTTTTTTTTTTCCCAAAATTTAGTATATATAAACCGCTAAGTATTAATGCACTAAATTGATATAGACGAGTAAAATTTATCAGTAAAACAAAGTTATGCCACAGGACAACAAATTATTGTATAAGAAACCACTATACCAACCCTAGATCCATTCTGTCATACTCCGCCAGTGAAGTTTTGCATTTTTCCGAGGAAGGATCTGAGTACAATCTGATTCTTATATAGATTATATGGTCCAGTAGATGATGTATGGCGAAATAAGTACCATAACCGCAAATTAGTGGACTTAGCTGAAACAGTTTTTTCTTAAATTCAAAAGAAAACGACAAATGATCCCATAAAAGCTTTCCTCTCAGGAGTCAGGACTCAGGGGAGATGCCATGCCATGGAACTGACTTCTTAAGTGCTACGGCACAAGAAGCCACCAACGTTGATGCTTAGAGAAATGGACGCAGAATAATTACTACAATTTGCAGACAACAGATTTATAGCCACAGCCCTTGTTTGCACTGGACTGTACAAAATTTGACTAGGGGCAACGGCTCCATACGGTTTCTTGTAATCAAGGCTTATACTGCTGTCTCTGCCACAAAATTATCTGATATCAGGTTGCTGACAAAAGATTCATAGGCCCCTAAAGCTGCCCGCTCGAGAAGCCTTGGGTTTTTATTCATAGCACCTATACATTGCTAATGGCTATGGCTTAAAAAACTGCTGCAACTGGGCCTATGCATGACTGAACCAAATCTCCCAAAGTCAGCTGGAGATCCTTTCTTATGCAAGCTAAAATGTTCGCTCCTATGGAGGAGTAGAAAAGAACAAGAAAATACATGCCAAACCGGGTCGAATATGCAAACGTCTAATCAAATAAAATCTCGGAAATCCCGTTCAGATGTTCAGATTTGATGTGACCATCAGATCAAGCCATAAAGATGATGAATGAAGATTGATAAAGCATGACTAGCCAACCTTGAAATCATCCCATTATGATGAGGATTTTTTTGTTGGTCAAAGGACAAAAGTTCTCTAGTAGATAGGAAAATGGTCTACGGCAAGTTTTGTGTGGAGATGATTAATTTGCAATGTTGAAGAAGGCTAATTAGTGCTTCAATCAAGATCAAAAGTCAAAATTAGTCCTCCATCAAATGCTGCAATGATTCTTGATTGACAATCATTACCTTTTGGACCCATTAGTTTAAGCGCAATTTGCTAGCATAATTTAGTGTGAGGTATAGTTAGGTCAAGTTTCAAAAGCAAGAAAAACATGTACGCCCCATTAGAGAAAAAATTGAGTTGATTTCCTATCATTCTAACAATAGTACGGCAATTAGTAAAGATTAGTGTCCCATGCTTTCACAGCAATCATAGTTTGATCACACCACTTCTCTCACACCTTTTTCAATTTCTGCTATCCCGCTAATTAATTCAATGAATGACTTTAGCTTCTTCCTCCGACTACAGTTGGGACTTGGCAATGTATTTTCAAAAAATGAGATGATTTTGTCCAATTGCAATCATGTCTTCTTACAAAAAAATTGCACAAGTCATTTGGATTGCTGGAATTGCTGAATTATTTCACATAATATTTAGTTTACATTATAAATATTTTTTTCAAATTATCTTTTTATATTTTCAACTATTTTTCTATCTCGCATACATCACATTAAAAAAGTATTACAGTAATTATTTTAAATAATACTCTATCCAATCATACTCATGGTATCTAGTAACAAATAAAATTAGTTGAGCTGTAGGGAATTAAACTTAAATGTGATTGTAGACAAAATTCAAATGGATATAAAAGTCCTGAACTATCAACTTAATCGTGGGACGCATGTGTATCCCTATCTTGATTTTTTTTTTTTTTTTTGTGTTAAAGGAAAGATTCCAAACTTTATAAGAGAGGAAGAGGGGAGTATTTGAGAGTCTAATCAACGATGATCAATGTCCCTAACAACTAAGTTAGGTCATGGGTACACATCCCTATTTTGATTTATCAGTTGTAAATTAATTAAAAAAATGCAGAGAATACAGCGCGTTTAGATACATTATTATTTTATATAATATCTATACTCACATTACAAACACATTATCTAATAATTCTTTTATCTTTCTAATCTTTTTTTATCTCACATAAATCATATTATTAAAAAAATGCTAATCTCTTAATAAATGTGGTTCCTATGGGTACTGAGTAACCACACTATTTATGCAAGAAAGCCAGTTTGTATTGATGACAAAATGGGTAAAACTCGTGAAGGAAAGCGACAAGACGACAATCAAGTCTCCATATTTCCACTTTTTCATGTGGTGTATGATCAATGATAAACCATCAAGCCCCATGAACAATAAACGCATAACGCAAGCGTAGCACACTTGAATGGGTAAATTACGCGTCATCAGAATTTAATATCCCTAAAGATATATTTATATGGCAACTGCATGGTCCTCTTTTTCTTCTTCTTCTTTTTTTTTTTTTTTTTTTGGTTTGGTAAGGGTTAAATGTATGATTGCAATGAGCCATTTTGTCTATGACTTTATAGTACTACAAAAATTTTGCCTAAATCTCATTTTTCCCTCATATATCATTGTATTTGTAATTACTAAACTAATTTACTGAATATAGAGCAAAAGCAAGTATTTCTAACTGAAATACAAGAGCGATATGGTAGGAGAAGAATGTGTAAGTAAGAAATTTTAAATTCAAAATTTCACACTTACAAAAAAAATTTTAAAAAAAAGGATATGGTAAACGAATTTGAAAAGCATGTTACAAAACTTAAAATCAAGACGACATGAAGTCATTATAATATACCTTCCTATTGACCATTGGCCTATTGGGGTATTGTGTCATGTAGCTTTTTATTAATTTCTAAGGGAGGCATCGCTATACTTGTCATGTGCATCATTCTCAAATGGGAAGGAGAAAGCGAGTGCTTCAATTGTACTATTAAACTCTGACATTATGCACGAGGTGAAATTGCTTTATATGTTTCAAGTAGTAATGCTTGACAAAATAATAGGAAAATGGCCCTTGAATTATAATTCCGTTTGTTGCCAATGTACCGAATCACGCAGCTGTAAAGCTCAGACTACCATGATTGACATGCAATATATTTCTTAAATTAGCCCAAATTACTTCACATAAAATGTCTTATTGCATATTGTTTTTATATTGACACAATAACGATTATTCTATATTTCCACTCCTATTCTTATATTGTGAGGAGAGGGAATTAAAAGGAGATAACTACTAATTTACACGAAAGCATTGAACTA
The DNA here is from genome assembly GCF_036785885.1 of Coffea arabica. Classification (NCBI taxonomy): domain Eukaryota; kingdom Viridiplantae; phylum Streptophyta; class Magnoliopsida; order Gentianales; family Rubiaceae; genus Coffea; species Coffea arabica. The sequence continues at coordinate 15,015,417 of NC_092320.1, read as the reverse complement.
TCTTCATATCAAAAGAGTGAACTAAAATACCCTTTAAACTAAGTCTACGTTGTGAGATTTGATCATCCAACACGTCTAGCTAAAAAGTCAACTTGTCTAATTGAGTCGATTAACATAGAGGGGAGGGGGTTTCAACCTCTCTAGCTATAAGCCAACTCACTTAAACGAGTTGATAATCGTCTAATTGTGCAGCCAAGGACCATCCCAATGGAAAAAATAAATTAAAGAAGGAAAAAAAAAAATCTACTTCTACAACTAATTCTATAGTCTGGGGAGTCCTACACAAATTGACTTGTAGGGGGTCGATAAGGAGATGGGATGCACAAATGATTGCTAGGGAAGAATATGTCTGCTGAGGGTGGTGGCAGCTGTCCCCGTCAAAGTGGATCCCATAGCTCTCTCCTCATCCTCGTAGAGAAGTAGCCTTAGCCATAGTTACTCTGTCTATGATTTTATGGTACTGACGCTGTTGCCTAACTCAGTTGAAAGCGCTCTTGTTGCAGAGAAAAACGTCATCATCCCTCTTCGACTTTGCTCATCAATCCTTTCTCTGTTTTCTCACACAGGCCACTGTAACCTGGACTCTTTCTCTCGTCTCTTTTCTCATGCATGACTAGACTGCTATTTTTGTGGTTGCCTGCATGCATTCTTGCATTATCCAACCAAAAAAAAAAATACACTGCTACCGTTCTCAGAATAGTAACTGGATAATTGGGATTATTCATCTTAGACAAAACTGACCTTACAAAAACAGGCACTTAAGCATCGGTAATACATACATTGTATGTATGTATCATAGTTCTGCGTACCGTTGTTGTTGGTAACATACATCAATAACATTGCAATGATTACGCAATTAAACAAATTATATGTAAAAGGGTTGATGGCTTGACCAAATCGCTTTACGGAGTTCAAACCTTGTGATTGTCAAAATGTTTAACTTGTTCATCGGGGGGAACGGAGGAGAAAGCTGAAAGAGAGATGGATGGAAAGCGAAAAAGCGGAAAGCGAATTTGGTTGGAATTGGAACGGGCGAATGGGGGCCAGGATTGTTGGGCTGTTGTCAACCTTGTCAAGATGTGGCGGTGATTCGTGTGGTGTGGTTTTCCTATGCGTGTATATATATATATATATATATTCTTTTTTGTGTGTGTAATTAATTTCTTCTTATACTAAATGCACCTTGAGTAGATTAGGGAATTTTGAATTTGACACCTCTGTTTTCGAGTATCTCCTTCACAAAATCCATTAAGATTAGGAGTATTACTAAACAATGCAAGTGAAAATGTAAGGGAAATCTTTTTTTTTTTTTAACAACAATGAAAAAGTTATCAGATAAAGGATATAAAAAAGATTTTTTTTAAAAAAAAAAAAACAAATAGCAAGAAGTAGAACCGTTATTTTGTCTTGTTTATTTAATTATAGTATACTCCCTCCGTCCCACTTTGATAATTTTGTTTTCCTTTTTCGTCTGTCCCAAATTGTAGTCCACTTTCCCATTAAGAAATGTAGTAATCTTTCAAATTGTCTAAAATACCCTTATTAAATATCTTGTTATTAATATATTGTTATTAAATACTAATCCACTACATTGAATACATTGAACTTTTCCAATACTAACCCATTAGCTGTAACCAATATTAATTGGCACTCTTCGTGATTAGCATCAGGGTATTTTAGGAAATTATTAATCTAAATTTATGTTTCTAACCAAATTAATTACACTTTCTTAATCTGTGTGAAAAAAAAACCAAAACTAACAAAACGGGACGGAGGGATAGGGGTGGCAATTCCTGACACGACCCGAAAACACGACACGAACCTAACACGAAATTAATGGGTTTGGGTTGAGGTTTCGAGAGTTCGGGTCAGAATCGGGTCGAACCCGATGAACCCGAAAAGAAAACAGGTCAATTTCGGGTCAACCCGTGGTGACCTGATATGACCCGATGTGACCCGTTTATGAATTAAAACTAATTTAATAAACATAAAAATTATTTTATCTAACTAAACTAAATCATTTTTTTTCCAAAGGCATTAATTACTTAATCCTAAATAAATTTATTTAACTTGTGTGAAGCTAAAATTATTATATTTGGACAAATAATATATTATGTTATTTTTTGCTTTTATACTGTTTTAATTTATTTTATATTTGGTTTGGGATAAAACACTTTTATGGTGTTTAATTTATTTTAGATTTGGTTTGAAATTATTTATTTAAATTTTTATTACTTGATGATGTAATTAATTTTGTGAAAAATTGATTTTATTAGAAATTACAGTGATAAATTAATAAATTAAAATTAAGTTCCGGGTCATTTCGGGTCGACCCGCCAACCCGAAATTTTCGGGTTCGTGTCAGGTACCCTGGCCCGTTTCGGGTTGACGGGTCAGGTTCGGGTCAGCAGGTTCTTTGTTATACTTAAGCATCAACCCGACCCGCAAACCCGAATCCAACCCGATTGCCACCCCTACGGAGGGAGTAGCATATTTTCACTGGTTTTTTTGACATATATAGTTCATTTTGTTGTTTTCCAAATTAAGATGCACACCTAATACCATACCAGTATATCAGAACCCAATTCAATTTTGTCTAAACTGTAATGTTATGAAGCTAGGTGAAGTCTGGTAATGAGTTTACCTGCCAAGGCCACCAAATTACTCCTATGGGTGTAATTGAGTCTAATTACGTCGAATGTTTCAGTGTTCAAAATTTTTAATTTATCTTAATCAGGTGAAATCCAAACGAGCTTTTATTTAAGTAAGTTTCGATTAGTTTAATTTTGTTACATCTTTATATAAGGTTTTTATAGTAATCGAGCAAAGCTCGAACCAAGCTTAAAACTTTGTCGAACACAAAATATTATTCAATCTAGCCTTCATTAGTCGGCGAACAAAAGCCTTGTTTGGAACCCAAGTTTTTTTGTCAAATTTGTCTGCTACAAGTTTCTTAAAAACTTTAACTACAGTAACCTTAAAAAATTTCTCAAAGTTTTTCAACTGTACACTTCAAAATATTCAAAAATCTACACATTTCAAAAAAATTTTAAAAAACTTTTACAGTGAACTATTTACAGTAAAATTTTAGACAATCTCCCAAAAAACTCACCTTCCGACCAGAATTTTCGAACTGTGTTTCTGATAGATAGATAGAGCTGAACTCAACACGAGCGAGCATCGAATGGATGAATTGTTTTTTCAGCCCTAAATCTAAATCAATTCCTCCAACCATCAAATACACTCCATGTCGTGTCGTCTTTATTACTGGTTAATTCGTAAAAGAACATTCATGACTCTCTATCTCCCTCTGGTCTCTGTCTCTTTCATCGATGGATGGTATAGTATCTAAGTCATCAGCAGTAGTCTATCATTTAAGCCTGCATGAGTTCAATAATTGCAATGATCCCAAAAGCATGACAAATCTGACCGCGTCGCCTTCATGTAGGTGCGTTTTTTAATTTAGGACCTTCTTCTTCTTCAAAAGCCCACCCGCATGCGCGTTGGACCACTGCTCTTCATTTACTCTCCATACTTGTTTAACACTTTAATTTCACATCCCCATTCACATAACCCCCCAGTCCTCTCTCCAAATGACACCAAGGCTCCCCTATCTGTATCATCATCTTCATCATCATCATCATCATCCTCATCATGATGCAAAACACACTACACAGGTATAATGTATGACTCTCATTATTTCACGCTCCTACATTGGATGCTCATTCATTGTTTATGTTAGTTGTTTAAAAAAAATTTTTGCATTAACAAAATTATTTTAAAATACTCTTTTATCATATTGTGCAAGCGGTATCAATTGAGAAACAATGTGTCCGTATGGATTAAGTGTTTTAAAAAACTTATTGTAACTTTGTATATTAAAAACTTTTGCTATAAATGTATAGTGGAATCGCTTTAAAATTTAAAAAATTTATTGGGATTTATTAAGATTTTCTTTTACTTTCCTACTATAGCCACCTAGCACCCCCCTTCTCTACCCCTTTCCCTTAGCCACCACTAGGGGTGAGCAAAATTGAAAATTTTCGATTTATTGACTGAATTCGAATTGAATTCAGAATTTTTGAAATTAGTAAATCAAAAATTGGAATTGAATTTGGGATTTCCGAATTCGTATATTTCGAATCTGGTTCGAATTCGGTAATAGAGTTTTTCAAATCGGAATTTTCGATTTTAATTTCAAATTCGTTTTTAATGCTAGAGAGATTCTTTGATGCCAAAATTTCGAAAAATTCCGAATTCAAAATTTCGAATTATCGATTTCGAATTCGATGCACACCCTTAGCCATCACCAGTAGGTAACAGTACTACTGTGCCCCTACTCCACTCTCCTTCCTCTTCTTAGATTGGTCACGACCAAAACTAGTCATTGCAACCAAATTTGGCCACAAGTAAGGGGGCGAGGAAGTGTAAGGGAAAAAGGGGAAGGGACGGGAAAGAAGAAGAGGAAGGAGGGAGAAGAGTAGGCGGTGGTGCAAACGATAGAGGTGGAGTTGATGGAGGCATTATCAGTAGTGCTAGAGAGATGAAACAAATTTGATATATATGTAAATCCAGCTAGAATATACAACATATAGCTTTCATTAGATGTTTTTCTGATGCTACCATTGTTGAAAAAGTATGATGACCATATTCTAGTAGACATGTACAATAATTAAACATGTAAAATTTAATAATGTGTTGCCAATTATTGGGGGGAATTTTATCCTTTTGATAAAATGAAAAAATATTTGATAAATTCATTAAACAATTTGCCATCCCAATAGTCCAACAAAATATTTATCTGAGTCGACTAATGGAGGAGACATTGGATACCCGGGTCATGGAAGCTTTTAATGATAAGCAAGGGTGGTATCAAGGATGTGATGATTCATTCAATTCAGTCTTTAAACGCCAGTTCTAGAACCAAATGAAGGGGTAGCAAGGACTCATTATGAACAAAAACTACTTTCCTGGGAATAGTAAAACATGGTCTGTTTGTCTGCTCAACTTAAAACATATGGTTGGGTGGCAGTTATGGTCAAATTTCGTCATAATCCGACCATACTTTTCCGCTGTCTTTCCTAAGTTCACACCTGCTTGTAACCTTTGTTCCAAAAGTGTGTGCTTTTGTTTAACGATAATCGAAAATTAATGTGTTCTTTTATTTGAAACAATCTCCTTTTTTTTTTGGATTTTTATGTGGTTTGATTTTTCGTATGGCATGCAAGAACAACTTCTGGGGTTGCCTTGTCAAAGTTTGCTGTAGTTGTAATCTTATAAATATTGATTGTCTTCTTCGGACTGCGGGCAATTATTTACTCATAAGTCAGCTTCTTGAGCAGCATGGTATAGATAGATAAAGTCTCGAAATGAAAGCTCCTCTTTCTGTTTTTGTTTTTTTTTTCTCTTTGAAACACAAATAATGAATAGTTTTAATTAGATGACATGATTAATTTCAGAAATTTTATGTATAGGGCGGTAATCCAGCATTTACTAATTTGTTAAACATCCCAATAGGTTCACTTGCGATGAGAGTCAAGATTGGTAATCTTGCATTACAAATTTACTATTCACTATTCCAAGTTTTAGAAATACCACCACTTTCTACTCGAGAAAATAGATAGTCTCTACATATTTACAACTGAAGCCTCGAATTCTTGTCGAACTTTTAAATGTTGTGCCAAAATTTCTTTGGAGAGAGTCTGGTACGTACGCACAACAATTTTCTAATACTACAAATGTTTCAGCAACAAGTTTCACAATTAAAAAGTTTTTTTTTTTTTTAAAAAAAAAAGTACATACTCGTCTACCATCAATCCCTATACTTGTCCATGTCTGAACAAGTTAAATACCCCAGTAATGAATATTCACATCATTGGATTTACATTTCATTAAAGCATGATAATATTGATCACTAGTTAATCATCTTATGTTTCATATCCATAATGACTTGGCCCTATTTGGTTTACCATTTATTTCGATTGATTAATGTGCTATTATGAGATGGGTTGATGAAGTGAAATAACTTGTCACAGGTAGTCCCACCTTGTGACATTGCATTACTTGAAATTTCACATCCATTGCCTTTTAAGTTTTTACATTCTGCATCAGAATTTTCATCAGATCTTAACAACGACATTAATTCAAACACTAAATGGACGGTCATACTCTTTCCTCCTGTAGAGAGGTTTGATCAAATCAAAATGGAATCATCTTGCATAAACTTCAAGTCATTTTTGTTTCCGTATCCATTTTAGAAACTTCAATAGCATTTTTTCCCCTTACAACAATTCAAAGTCAAAATTTTGCAAAAACAACTCTAGATGGTAATAGCAAAGTATTTCCGTTTGTATTGTTATTTTTAAAAATTTTTTATAGAAAAATATGCTGTAACAATTTAATATATGTCAGAAAAAAAAGGTGAAACATTGCTGCTACAGTATTTACTACTTCGGTCACTAGAACATATCAAGAATATACCCCCTCCTAAGTCCTATCTCTACATCCCGTCCAATCCATTCAGAGAGCACATAAGAAGTAAAATTATGAATTTGTTACCGACCCCATCATTCATTTATTAGAATTTGTCTTGATAAATCACATCAACATCCCCATATCCATGTCTCTCTTAAAAGATACTACTCTTATCCTGCAATTATTCTTCCAAGTATGATATCTACTGTGATAGCGACCTAACAAAACTATGCCAGCAGTATAACACAATTCCAGTTGATTACTTAGATAATACACAGGTATTCATAGTTGGACATTTCTTTCTTTCTCTTTCACACACAGCACATAGTAACGCATACCTACAGCAGGAGATTGAGTACAGTACTATATGTAGGGATTTAAAAGTCATAGGTATGAACCGCTGTGTATTTATATAGATTCACGTGCGTTTGTCAACAAGAATTTGTCGGCCAATCTTTACATCCCGCAAACGAGGCAATTGAAAATTGAAGCACTTTTTTTGTTTTTTTGGTCATGCTAGGAGTAGGATATATCTCTATATTACTAGTGGTGTCATCTTTAAATTCTTCAGGTCTCTTCCTAACAGCTTCGTCGTTCAAAATATCTTACTTTTCTCTTCAATCATCATTGTTGAAAATATTCTCTGATCATGGAGTTAGCTTTGAGCCTAGGTGACACCCCAAAACCCTTTACATTTCTTGACAAAGCCCAGAAAGTGGTGAATAGAGATCTAGGGTTTTGCATGGGTTTAGGAAAGGGTGCTGCTGATCGAGGTGGTGATCATCAGAGCAGAAATAGTAGAGAAAGTGATGGTGAAAGAAGAGGGTCATCAGATCCACCGGTTCAGCTTGATCTACTTCCTTTCTCTCCGGTTCCAAGAAGTCAAACTTCTTCATCCCAGCTCAGTTTTTCTTGGCTGACACAACACTGTAATTTCTCACTGTTTGACGTTTTGGAGTTTTCTGCCTTTCTAGCTTGGGGTTCCTGCCTGGTTCAACACTTGCATTTTAATTTTAAAAACTTTCTAAAAATACTTCAACCACATGTTCTCAAATATTTTCGGAAAATTTATATTGCATGTAGCATGACTATTATTCAAGGTGGTATCTGTTCCAAGGAAAACAAATATTACTCGAGGAACTTCTTTGTTTTCTATCTTTCGATCAAGATCTTTTCTTTTAATCTTTTACAAGGGAAGGAATAGAAACGAAGAATTGAGCTGAGTAGGGGAAATGGAAGTAGAGAACCCAATTTGATAGTCTGATTCTAAGACTAGGAAGTTACCACCTAGCAGTATAATTAATATTTTTCCCTAAGAAAAGTTTCTCTCTCTCTCTCTCTCTCTCTCTCTCTTTGTTTAGACCGGTGAACAAGAACAATAAACACAGCTTCTATTCTCGATTATTCCTTCTGATTCGAGAATTTAAGGGGTAAAGCCTTCCAGGGTTCGCTTGACGGATGGTTTTTAGATTTCCTTGGCCTGAAAATTGTATTGCTGGTGATTTGATCACAAGCCTTATTTATGTTGACATATTTTCTGTTTTAGCAGTGACTGTAGCTGCCGAACCGGGTTCGTCCAATGGATTCACGAGGGCGGTGGACGTGAACCGGAGATCATTGGGAGTGGACAAGGGCGGCGAGGAAGGGACCACAGCTCTGTCCTCACCAAACAGCGCAGCCTCATCTTTCCAGATGGACTTTTCAATCTACAGAAGCGGATCAAGATCAAACAAAAGATCAGAGAATGAAGCAGAGAATGATATTAGAGGAGGGATGGCTTCTTCTAGAGCAAGTGATGAAGATGAAAATGGAATGGCCAGAAAAAAGCTTAGACTTACAAAAGAACAGTCTGCCTTTCTTGAAGAAAGCTTCAAAGAACACAATACCCTCAACCCAGTAAGTCAGATTCTACTTACTTCACAATTCATATGTAAAGAATAGTAGTACTACTTGTAGTATTATTACAAAATAAGACCATTATTCAAGATCATGCTCAAGACCTCTGAACATATATTCTAAAATTATATTTCAGTATAATTAAAGAACTAAACCAAACCAATATAAATACGTAAAATAGGTTCATTTCAAAACCCCCCATCCCAACAACAAAACCCTTAACAAAAATAATGAAGGTGCATGGTAGTTCTAGTTGGATGAGTGAAGCCAAAGCTAGCTAGCTTGTCTAATAGAAATAAATGTTTTGCAGAAACAAAAGCTAGCTTTGGCAAAGCAATTGAATCTTCGTCCTCGCCAAGTAGAAGTGTGGTTCCAGAACAGAAGAGCAAGGTATGCTTGAGTAAGAACTGTTAAGTATCATTTTCTGTTCAAAACCTACAAACTAAATGGATTTTGTTTCTTTGCATCAACTATTTGATTTTCTAATGAGATGGTTCTTCTGTTTGTTATGCATACTTGCTTTCATTGCATCAACCGTGCCTCAAATTGAGGGGTAAGTAGCTAATTAAAGCCTCATAGCCGTTCCAATTCTCATTTCGTAGTCTTTAAATAGTAGTGGTTTGACATGTTGGAATTTGGATATATACTTAACATTTTATTTATTTATTGAGTGAAATAGTTGTATTTTTAAAGAAATCCCATTTGTGTGTCTGTGTTCCTTGTGATTTTCCTTCAATTCTTCTGAGGCTCCTCGTGGTTGTTATGGCGATTGGAAAGTAATTTAGGGCATTTAAGGAATGCAGGACCAAGTTGAAGCAGACAGAAGTAGATTGTGAGTATTTAAAGAGGTGCTGCGAAACACTGACAGAAGAGAATAGGAGGTTGCAAAAGGAGCTACAAGAATTACGAGCCTTAAAATCTTCCCAGCCTTTCTACATGCAACTCCCTGCCACCACTCTCACCATGTGTCCCTCTTGTGAGCGCGTTGCCTCCACCTCCACCGCCGCCACCGCCAACACTAACGTCACATCTCCACCGGCAGCCGCTGCTGACATTGCTAATACAACACTCTCTCTTGCCAAGCCGAGGCAGACTCAAATGGTTCCGTTTTCACCATTACAAGTTCAAGGTCCACAGGCTGCCCTATGATGAATGGTGCTCGGCTTAATTGCCAGCTAGTAATTAAGGGCTTTGGCTTTTTGTGCATATAACTTGATTTTGCTTGATCCTAATTGACATATATATATATATGACGACGTCCTGTGATTTAGGGAGACGATGCTTGAGATGAGAAGAGTTATTATATATAGTTGGACCTTGGAATGTAAAAGTGGTTGCTTCCAATTAATCAAATTAGGTAGACAATAATAATATAGTTATGTTCGTTTGCTACCATTTTTTAGTTTGTAGTCTGCCTTTTCCTGTTTTTTGAGTGAGCTAGCAATTCATTTTCGCTTGCCACCTCAAATATTTGGGTCCATTTTCTACTTGCTGAAGGTTTTTCATTAAGAATTTTGTTTCTTGACCACACTTGGACTTGATTGCTTGTCAAAATTTGCTCTTTGAAGATATTCCCGAACACAATAGCCACTCTCCTTGGGCTTTCAAAGTTCAAGGGACTTTGATCAAACGAGTAAATTAAAACAAAGTTACGAAAGAAACTAAGTAACACGCAGTTATAAGGATCTCTCGGCCTTCTCTAGTGAAATTTAAAATCTTAGCCTGCCATATGAATATGAAGCCATTCCCCTGAAGCCATGCATGCAATTTAACTTGCATACAAGTATTATTCAGCATTCCATCCTAGAGGAAATTTCAAACGATTAATTACGAGGAATTCTTGTCGATCAAGCACGGCGTAGGCAATAATTAATCATTTGTCGTAGCTTAATTTTCAGTTTTGCTGTATTGAATGGAGAAGATTTATGGCTTAAGTTTGGAAGAGTAGCAAATGCCAAAAGCAAAAAGTAGAGAGTTTCTGAGGCAAAGATTATCGTCAAGAAGATTGTCGGCACAGAGATAATATCAGACTGTGTGTATTCCCCTCCAAAAAAGGAAAACAAGAAAAAAGGTCCCTATCAATCTTGTCAAGAAAGACTAAATTCCCAATTGCTGGCACAGACTCATGACACTGGCAAGTCATTGAACCATAAAAAACGTTAGGGGTGATGTGCAATCAATATAATCATTACAACATACTCCCAAACTCATGACGAGAAGTCGTAGGATGCATGCAACTATATATGACCAGAGTTTTTTTTTTTCCTCCTACCAAATTACAGAATGCATCTACGCAGGTACTATCGATCGATTAATTTATCCCTCAATCATCGCATGAAGGGCCCTGGAAAGAAAGCGTGAGACATTGCTTACTCCTCGTGTTTCTTCTTAGTGATAATTGATTTTTCTTCCCACGACTAATTATAAAATGTTGTTGAGCATCAAACACATGACAAAGGATCATAGTCTAAAGGGTTTAGTTGAGGTACCATCTCACACAACCTGATATGATTATTTCTTGCGCTAATTTCTCTTGAATTTTTTTTTCCCTAAAAAATTTTTGGCCTCATTCCGTTTGTGGTCAAGGAATTTTATATGGTAGAAGTTAAGTATGCGCAATTATTATGTCTAGAATCCAATAAATGATTGGAAAGACCCAGAATGCTTTAAAATGGCTGTCACACTCTAATTTTTTTTTATTTATTTATAATTTGGAAAAGGTGGGATAACTAATGAATGAGGCTTTAGCATGATGAGCAATGTTTTTTATCGATATGTCAACATTGATGAGCATTGATGTTCTACCTAGTGCCCGGTCTATTTGCAATTTGGCTAAGCCTAACCATATGTATCGGTTCAATAAAATTACGTTTCATACCCTCCCAATTCAATAATCGGTTAACTTTGTAAGATAGGATCGAATAGACAGGGTAACCTAACTTTCTTCTACTTATGGGAGAAAAAAAAAGAATTAGATTAACAAATCAAACAATATATCATTTTTCCATATCAATAAGAGTATTTAATCCTACAACTTTAAAAAAAAACTATGAATAAAATAGAAAATCAAAATATTTAAAACACTAAATAGTCTAAACATTTATTTTCGTTTTCACTATTTCTTGAAAGCTATCAATTTATTTTTTTTTAATAAGAATGACAGGTTACTCCACAACCAAACATATAACCATTAAAAATTAAATAATTAATAGAGTGATGAAGTGGATGGAATTTATGAAAAATGAAAAGAAGCTTTGAAAAAAGAGAGAAAAAAAATAGAGTAGCAAAGTAGATGAAATTAGTGGCAACGAATGTTAGAAGCGGAACAGATAAATAGGATTTAGGCTTAAATAGATAAGTTTACAAGTTTTGAAAAATAAAATATATATAATGGTCTTCCTAACTCAAATTATTAGTAAATGACTAAATAATTATGAATCGAGATTTGGGTACTGATTACTCAAACCAACCCTACATATCATACATATATGCAAGTATGTTCGAGTAGTCATGATTTTTGAAAACTGAAAACTATACCCTAAATTAATTTTTTAAGTAGGTTTGGGTAGTCTAATCATTTCCAAAATTACGAGTTGGTTACCCTACATTTCGGCTTGGACCAAATTGGTTTTGTCGGTTATCTGCTTTTTTTGTTCTTTTTGAACACCCCTAGTTTTACCTTATATTTGATATCTAGCTAGAAATTCATGGAAAGTTAAGCATTGAAGGAGAAACACAACATTACAACAAGATTTCACCAAAGACTCCATGTAGCATTGAGGATTTCTTGGTTGGATAAGCATAAGACATCAAAGTAGAATTAGGGATTTATTCTTTGAAGTTATTCCCACTTTACTATTAATCGATGTATCTGAGCTTGAGATCAATGTTGAATATTTTTTCTTTTTTCTTTTTAGATTATCTTTGTTCAATACTGATGTATGTTTTTCTAATTCCTATCTCTCGTAATCACCGAAATTGATCCAATGATTAGGAGAAGGCTATTAGAGTCCTCCTCACATATCTAAGCAAATGTGTGATATGCCTTAATAGCAACAACGAATTTCATGGTTCATTTGGATCTTTGGCAATCAACAACAATCCAACGATCTAGAACCCTTCATTTTTTCCACATTAAATAGGAGTTACAATGTGAAAAGAGACACGAGGAAAATCCATAATTCGGTAGACTTTTTTAACGGTTTATGGTGGATTATATACATTTCCAAGGGCCGAGATGTAAATTACATCAATTAAAATCAACATCGGCATTTCCCGTAAATCCTACTTTTGTATTCGAATCTACTTGAACGATCATTTCCCGTGTGGGCTTTGACATTGAACATTTAGCTTCGGCCTTGTTTTCTGTCTGGTCGATCGATATTGAGGTCCAAACTGGGCTACTTCAGACATCTGAGGCTTTTCAGTCCAGCCCAAGCATCAGAGTTTCCCTGTCCTGAACAAGCTATAAAATGGAAGACATTGAAGTAATTTCAGTAATGGAAGACATTTTGCTGGTTAATTATAGTGTATTTGGGATATGGAATATTGCTAAGCACAGACGTGTAAGGGCGGCAGGTTATCATTCTTAGAGGAAGAAAAAATGGATAAGAGTTAAGCTTTTTCTTGGAGTGGATATTTCTTCTTAATTGTTTATGAAGTTTAAAACCTTTACATCTCGGCCATAGCAAGAGATTTATTATTGAAATACTATGATTCTAGTTCTCTTTAATTTGTCCTATTTAATTGCTAATCATGTAAGTGGCATTCTATTTCAAATGATACTTATTTTTTTTTAATAAATTTTGTACATCAAGTGGGAGAGGGAAGGTTTGCCAAAAAAAAAGTGGGAGAGGAAAGCAAAAATAGCTACTTGGAAAATAAAATTTGTATTAAATCACGAAACAATGCCTTGTGACTTGTGGATATAGTCATTTTCAATTACTTCAAATTTTATTCCATTATACACTTGCTTGAATTATTATGTGTTACAAAGTTGAAAAAGTAGAATAACCATATGTTAAAATTCACCTACACCCGGCCTCCGCTCCTCTCCCCTCAGAAAAAGAAAAAAGAGAGAAAATGGGTATTAAACAATTAATACTTTACATTGTTACCTAATGATAAAAATTGAAATTAGTTTGAATTAGGAATAATTTCAGAAACCTCTCTCAAGATTTTTGACAATTTCACCTAGGAATGTGGGAATATGACAATAAACATGAGGGTTGAAAGTGGGTTTGTGATGTGTTATATTTTTTCCAATTTTTTAAAGAATTTTATGGAAAAGTAAAATGCACTTCTCAAACACCTCCCTTCAAAAATTTGACAAAATGAATAGTTTTTGTTACTAAAATGGTAACTTGAAGAGAGGTGTTTGTAGCCCCCCCCGGGGCTAGAGCTGGTGGTAGTACCCCAGTTGGGGGAGTACCTCCGCGAAGGTTCAAATCCAGGGTAAAGCGGTCGGTGAAAAAGCTGGGCAGCCCCTCCCGACTCGCAGAGGATTAGTTGGGTCATTAGGTATTACCAGTCCGAAAACCCAGATACCTTTGTGTTGCCAAAAAGAGAAGAGAGGTGTTTGTAATTTTTGAACCTCAAGAGAACAAAAGTATTAAAAATTTTAAAAGAGGTTTTCGAAATTATCCCTTCAAATTATTGTCTCAATTTTGCTAAAATGACATCATTATGATGTAAAGGACTACTACAGAGAAAACTTGTTAAATCTCTAAATACATAAAGTACTGAAAGGTTGGGAATAGTGATTTCTTCTGGTTTCTTTGTAATTTAAGTGTTGATATTGTCCTCATTGTCTTTTTAGGTGTGATGGAACTTGTTGTGGGGTCATCTTTGTTTCATGTTTGTGGGCCACAAGTTTTGAATTTTAGTGATCTTATTCCAATTTTACCATTTTACGTTGGTTTCGCTGTTGTTTCTCTAGATATTTTGGCCTTTTTGGTCATTTCATTGCAAATACTATTTTAGTGGCTGGGCCGCTGCCTGCTTCATATGTCTGCCCAAATGTCTTTGGGCCTCTCACGTTTTTTGCGAAATCTTTTTGGGTCTGCCGCCTTTTGTTGGTCCACTATATTGGGTTTTAGACACAAGAAAAATACCATTATATCCATCCATATATAGCCAAAAATATGATATGCAAACAAATCAAAAACTTTTGCTGCCAAATTATTCTTCACAAGTTAAATAGTACCAACCTTAGTTATTAAAAACAACTCGAGAATCAACCCAGCAGGAGGACTGAGTTGGCGAGTCAGTGGTTCAAAAGGAGTATTACTGATTGAACGGTTAGATCACACTATATAATAAAAAAAATATATAATATAATTAAATAAACATATAAATTATAATATAAGTACAGAAATTCTTCAATGTTAACAAGGCATAACCTATTCATATTTCATAGTTCATACACACAAGCCATACCCATACGTATTCTTTAGTTCATTAATTTATATTGATATTATACACAAATATAAATGATAAATCTAAGTGTCAAAAAAAGAAAGAAACCTTAATTTCCAAATTCCTTTTCAATTTTTCTCATCTAATTGTCAAAAAGATGACAATGCCCATTTTGGTGTGACTAATCAAATTAAATATTGAGTAAAAAGGTAATTTCAAAAAAATTTCCAAAACCCACTGATTTCATAAAAGAAAGGCGCCGGGTTTAGCGGGTCACCAATTCGACCGTCCGAGTCAAACAATTCAAAACGAGTCATCTGCAACTCCAATCCAATTGCTAAACTGGCAGAGTTCTATGGCGGGTCTACCGGTTTGATCGGTTCAACCACTAGATCGAATTTAATAATTATGGTACCAACAACGAACAATTAAAAAAATTATACAATTTACACATTACTAATCAATACTAAATATTACAAAAATCAAAACAACCTAGAATAATACACCTCAAATTATACTATCATACACACTAAGAAATCCATCAATTAATCCACTCTCACAACTTTCGCTAGCACAAAATCAATTTTATCAAAGCGCCCTTAGTCTTTTTCTTTTTGGGATCCGTTAACTGAACGTGCCAATAAGTAGCTGAAGATTTTCGGCCCAATCCAGACCCTCTCCCACACTGGCTTCTAGTAGAATTCATGATTGCAAACTCATAATTTTGCTAATCTTATTTAATGAATTAATTTTTTACGCACTGACAGTGTATTATTTTTTATACTAACTGTTATGGATATATTCTACATGTGCATGATTTAAATTCATGTTATGTAACATAATCTAAATCTTTTGGTGTAAAAAAATTTATACACCGACGACAGTGTATAAAAAGCTGACCCATATGGATTAATACGTATTCACTACTATAAAGTTCTTAATTACAAGGTAGTGTTTTACCAGAAAATTGTGTAGACAATCAATAATATAGAACGTTTATTGAGTTTTCATTAATCATTAATCAAGGATAGAATATGCTTGGACAGATATATGAAAGTCAATTTTTTGAAGCTAAAGCCCGTGACAAGATCACAAGAATCTGGAGAGAAACAATTAGATTAAAAATTCACTCCTATCTATATGTGTGCGTGTATGTGTGTGTGCGTGTGTGTGTGTATATCTATATATATAAGAAACTCACTCAACGTAAGAACTGTGCAGAAGAAATGAAGAGAGAAGATGTAAACTCCTATAAACTTTGCTTCATGGATTAAACCAGTCAATTTCCAAATAACATAAATTTTTTTTTTTTTTCATTTTGCTCCAAAGTCTGTCAAAAAAAAAAAAGAAACAAGAAAACAGATGAAGCAACATTTAATGCAAAGTGTAAAGTGGCAAACGGACGGACAATACATGTGCTCTACATCAGAATCATGCAGTAGAGTTTCGTAGAACTTCAGCTTGACCTGCGGGAAATCTAGGAGTTAATTATTTATGCCAGCAGATAACTTATACTAATAGTCTTCAGAAAGAAAAGGGTTTTGCTTCAGATCTATATTAATATTCAATCAACACAAAAAAATTTTCATCAATCCTAAGAATAATTATACTTGTCAGTGTTTTATGTTTCCTGCAAAACCATAATGAAGACCATGATGATGATGGCAGCTCCCGTTAACAGAGACACAGCAATTCCTGATGCCAAAACATGCGTAACACCGACAATTTTGGCACACCTTAGCAGATAATCAATCAATCAACCAACCATTAGTCAAAACCATAACATGTGAAGAGAAAGAAAAAAAAAGGGGTACTAACTGCTAAAGCATCAAAAGGGATAGATATATAGCAGCTAACATTTGTATTCATCAAAAGCACCAGCAACAAATAGTAAAGAGTCAAGATCAAGCTGAAGACTAAAGACCCTTATAAACAGAAAGAAAGCTGTCAACAGGAAAAAGACTGATGAGAGCGCCAATGAAGATAGGGATTAGCAAACTAACCCATTATTATATATATATATATAATAAGTAGGAGATTGAGACTCTTACGTGCATTGACAAAAATGCCAGGCAACAATATTTTTAGCAGTATTCAACATTCAAGAACCTGACCACATAAAATCAACGGATCCGACAAAGACTTTACTATAGACAGCAGGTGAAAAAGAATAATTACAACCCTTTATTTTATTAAGGAAGTAATTATTTACTAATTTACAATCTCCAAGCCATTGTGGCCCGGAGAGCTTTTTCATCATCATGTATGTAAAGAGAGATTACTAGCAGTATTCTTTTTTTTAACTGTAACGGTGTAACCATCCACCTGAGACCCCCTTTCCCTCATCCCTCTCTCTTTTTTCTAGTACAGAATCATAATCAAACACAATTCCCACCTTCCAACGTTGCATTTTACTACTACTACTTTAATCTCCCTCTCTCTGTCTCTCTCTCTCTCTGTGGCATAATTTATGCCGCTGCAGAATACAACTGTATCTTGGATCTTCTCCAAGTGGTTTCTTTTTCTGTGTCAACATTCCCATGGTAAGAATAAAAAATCTATCATTCACATTTCCAAAAACTCAGCCGGTAGTCAATGAACATAACCTCCGCGTATTGCATTTGTGTACCTACTACGGTCTTTTATGCTGTTGCAGCTGCTTCTGGTATCGTTTTACCAGAAGTTCTGCATAAAGTAGCTCATTCCAAGAATCAGGCACCCCAGGGAGACACCAATGGCTGCAATCTTGGTACCTCAAAGGTGATCTCCTCTCCTCCTCTGTCAAACTTTGTTTCCGATACACCGAGGGGTGTCCATCCTTCCGATAATCTGTCATTCTTGTAACGTTGAGGTATGAGACGGGGGTTTTCATATTCCTCAAGATTTTCTCCAGCACGACCATCTTGGATGGATACTGAGACAGATATGTCTCATTCTTTATCGGCTCAGTTTCATGGTCACACGCGCCGCCAGAATTCCATTGCCCACCACTGTGGCAAAAAGAAAAAAAAAAAGGCCCCAACATTCAGTATAGGTATTCCAATGTGGATGATAATTTTTGATAAAATGGATATACATTGGGGAGGAAAACAGCAGACTGATAACCACTGCATACATCATCAAGATGCTGATTAGCTTTCAAGTTGTCTAATCAGACAAAAATTATTTGCAACAACAGTTTCTTCAAACATCAAGGAATTGTTTTTCCTCTTCTAAATCCTAATTACCTGAAATGAGATGCAGAATAGCCTCTGAAGAAAACGAGGCTTTTTGCCGGATTTACTTTGGCATCAACCCATCTCGCCCAAGTCGTTAAAGCTTTTCTGAACGCCTCAAGAACATTCAATTCGCTGTACACATGGCTGCCTTCTTGATAATAATCCTTTCTGCAATAATCATAATACTTAATCGAGGTGGTAACAAACAACAAATGTACATTCTTTGAACATTATTATTATTTTAAGTTTACCCCAGTGCCGTCTTGTCATGAGTCCACCAGTGCCCTGTGTTGAAAATAATGATATCTGCACTTTTATATTTATCAGCAGAATGCCCAACCAAATCAAGTCGAAGAGTTTCCTTCTTTTTCCCATTTTTATCCTGGAATTCCCATTCTTGAACCAAGAAAGGAGTCACAAAAAACTCCACAGTGAACTTGTAGTCCTGAAAATCCAACAATTGCAATCAAATACAGGGCCAACAAAGAAATTATTCTGATGTCATGTGTTAGATATCCAAGGCAAAAGGAGGAGACCCAATTCCAGAAACTCACTTCAAATACAAAGGAATAAGAAGCTTCTGTTCGGAAATGTTGTCTTCCAGATGCTTCATAGACCTTTTTCTGGTCTTTGACGGAGTTTCTGAGGATGCAAATAAGAGATTCCCACATATTCCGATTGAGAGAATCGCCAACAAATACCAATCTCTTTCCTTTCAACAACTCCAGCATATGGCCTCCATCCAACCTGCAATCAGTGATTTGAAAACGATCATTATATTCAGAAAGCAATAAAGACAATATCGACAGGATAATGGAAAAGCATAAAGCAAAAAAAAAAAAGTGCTAAGAGTCATAAAGAGGGGTACCAGTGTGAGTCCAGCAAATATGTATGAGGGGAACTGAACCCAACAATTTTTAACAAACTAAATAAGAAATTAAAATTCAACAAATTGATTAATTAAAAAAAATGAAGATTCATATGGGAAAGAAGAAGTTTTAAACCAACTTAATAAGACCAAAACCAGAACAGAATCAAGTAACATACTTCTGATATCAAAAACTAATCCGAAGAAGCACATCCAATCCATGAAACAGACGAATCATTAGTAAAATGTCAAACATATGCCCAATCCCTAAGGTAATTCATACAAAATTAAACAAAACTCCATCATATAACTACAAAATCAGAGCATCCGGACAACTATTTATCAGAGGTGGATTATGCACATACCTTGGAAGGATGCATTCTTTTGGCTTCCACCTGAACTTGTAGTAATTACTATCAGGTCTACGATTGAGAAAGCAATTGAATTGTTCATCAATCAGAGAGCAAGAACCGGGCTTGTATAAAGGGTAGGAGTCATCTTTCACCCAATTCCCGTCAAACAGATTACAGTTCACCAAACCCTTCACCAATTCATCCATCCTATGCTTTGCAGAGACACTAGAACTAGCCCCATTACTCTGTTTCTTCAGCAAAGAAGATGTGAGATTCTTAACTCCCACACCGTTCTCTGCAATTCTTTTTTCTCCAACCCCACTCACATTATTCTTTCCAGGCAAGGATTTGGCTGATGAAGTTGCACTATTGTTTGCCTTCTCGGATGAATTTACAGCCCCAATAGTGCTCTGATTTGCCTTCAAGACTTCACCTTTACTCTCCAACTCTTTGCTCTGAGTCTGATTCTTGGCATCTGATGAACTATTATTCATTTCAGAAGAAGATTTTGGTGTTGCATTCACAGTCCGATTCTTCAGAACCTCAGCAGATTTTGGTGCTGGAATTGTTGTGCTCCGATTTGGCTTCAAGACTCCAACTTTATCATTCAACTCAGAACTCGGAGTCTGATTATTGACAATTGGGGACCCTTTACTGAAATTTACTTGCTCAGATGAACTGTTCTGGGATCTAGCAATGCTGGTTGGCGATGACTCAAAAGCAGAAGAGTCATTAATTGCTTGCTGTGAAGAGTTGGGAAAAAAGTAAGAAAAAACAGAAGAAAAATGAGATCCATGAGACTCATCAGACAAAATTGGAGGAGTAGATGAGTTTAAAGTACCGCCCCTGAAGCTACTTCTGCTAAAAATGTTGGAGAACCAAGGGGAAGAAGAATTTGGAGAAGGACTAAAAGCTAAGAAAATTGTGAAAGCAATAAAAGCAAAGATGAAGCCATAAGCCAAAGCTACTGTTTTCTTATTTTTGAGCAGATAGAATTGGCTCTTGAGCTCTGTCACCAAAGTTCTTCCATTGATAGGTTGATACTTGGTTATTTCTGCCATAAATGGGCCTTATTCTTGCTATTGGTTTGTTTCCTTTTTCTTGCCTCGTCTTGCAATTCCCAGAAACTACCACTATGTATACAGCATAGACAGGCAGAAGTAGAAAGAAAGCCAGCTGAAGATGATGGTCAAGACTTAAGAGAGAGAAAAAGAGGAGGCAGCACCAGCACCTGACAATGGAGAGGGAGGAGAGAATTTCTGTGAGTTTTATTATTATTATTATTTTTCCCCCAGAACAGATTTTTTTTTTTTTTTTTTTTTTTGAGTCTCTCAACAGACTATTCAAAGCCTAAAACGCTAAAACTCAGTATATGAAATTTATGGATAATACCATCCGAATGCTAAATTCGGCAAGGGATACGGCATTAAAGCATTCCTCAAGGAAATGCAATTATTTTATAACAAATTTTACGTTTATATATTAAGTAGACTAAACCAGCTCCTAACTTCTTTCTTTTTTTGTTTTTTTTTTTTTATCATTGGCTTTTCTTGTTGATAAAATTTTTTTCTCAAAAGATTAAGATGAGTCAAGTGGCGCATATTAATAGGAATCCAATTGAATAATTTTGTGATCCTAACAACTTTCAAATCCTAACAAATTGGGAAAGGATACAATATAAGTTTTTGTTTTGGATAGGGTATTATTAAAAATATTATTTGAAATAATTATCTGGAATAATTACTGTAGCACTTTTTGTGATGTGATACATGTGAGATAAAAAGATGGTTAAGAATATAAAAAGGTGGATTGAAAAATGTGTTTATGATGCAAGTGAAATATTATTTGAAATAATTTCACTATTCAAACAAAATATACGTGCAATTCAAAATTTGAATTCTGTTTTTGGGATACAATTACAGACTCTTGCAAATTCATGGTTTATATACATTAATACTCAAACGAGGAATGGAAATACATAATGGATGCATTTGAGTTGAGGTATTTGACGAATGATTTAAAATATTTTCGATTTTTTCTAATTGCTTAGATTAATTATATGGTATTAGAATTCGTAAATCACTCTAGTATCTAAAATATATTTTTAATACTAATTTTTAAATTACAAATCCAAATGATTCTAAAGTAATTCAAAATATTAGAACTTTAATCCAAACGAAGCAAATAATGAATTCAAAGCAGTAAAAATACTACAAATAAATTACAACTTAGTAATATCACTAACTAAATACAATATTAGGAGTACACACAAATTAAAATCAATTATATGGTGGACTAATTCGTAAACAGTGAGATCACCATTAACACATCCTTTAAAACAAATCCCTTAAACATTCAAAACCATTGGCTAAATCCACACGCCCCCAGTCTAAATGCTGGTCTCTAATACATTAATGACTTGTATCACGAGCATTGATAACTAGTATTATTAGTCCTTAAAAGTTATGTCAGATGTGAATTTAGATTTTAAGGATGTAAATTTAGCAGTATCGCTGGCCTCTAATTTATGAAGTTAAAAACTTTGCCAAATATACCAAAACTTTTTATCCACCCCATTCACACTGAATTGATTATACTACTTATTATTATTTAAAGATGACAAGTGTCCTGTGTTGTCTCGCGGTATAATTATACTACTTTGAAAGTGGTCTTTAGAAAGTAAAAGGTAGTTAAGCACTATCGTAGTTACGGTGAAGTTGGGGATGGTTTGTCTGGACAAATGCCATTGGAGGTGGGGTTAATTGCAATGTTGCCACTACCGTCAAGCGAGCTTGTTCATGAACCATAGAAATGGCACCACGTGGACACGTCCAGGAAAGTGTGTGGTTGCGTTGATTGTAGAAACTCTTTTCTGTCTCCATGCATCATGTACTTTTGGACACACCGTCCCAATACAGGAGTTTAAACCCCTCGATGGCTTTAATGCCCTCTTGTCTCTTCCCTTGTGCGCCTAAACTAAGCATGCTCCAGATGTTGATATCCACGAACAATGTGCCTGATCAATATGTCGTGGCTCATCTAGCATCCTTTTCAATTCATCCCTAGAGTTTAATGACTCGTTCAAGAATTGTTTTTGATCCGATCCGTAGGAATCAATGGAAAAGACACATACCTTAGAGATTCGATTCTGTTATTAATAGAGTTAATATATTCGTCATTTTTTGAAACCTCTCTTCTAATTTAGTTCCATAAATTAATTCTTTTTTTATTTTACAAAATTTGTAAGGGATACAAATGGAAGGAAATTTATAAAACTTTTGATTCATTCTAAAGTTCAAATCTATGGGACTAAAGTCCAAAATAAAATATGGAAGAAAGAAGCGTTGCCACAACTCTATCATCCAAGAAATTAGAAAAAATTAAAGTATTCTCATTTGTAAAACATTATAGAACCAAGAAGCAAAAAAAAAGGAACCAATTGGGGTATTGGTCATAGCCTAAAGGCTGAAGGTTACGTCGAAATGTATAAATGTTGACTGATCTAGCTCAAGGGATAAATACCAGAAAGGGATAAATACATGATGGATTCGTAATTAAAGATGGTCAAAATATGTTTCTCCTTCCATTCCTTTGGGATGGGACCAGCCCAAAATGTTTCAAAATCACTGCTACGGGCAACATGGCTGATAAGAGTTTCTCTCGGATAAAGAAAGGAACAAGAAATTGTGTAGCTAGAGCATGAAATTAGTATAGGCTTCAAAACAATGCAGCTTGTGAATTCAATGACTAAGCATCCGCCTTCCATCTTTGTCAGTCTATTTTTAGTTTCATTTACGTTGACAAATACTATATGATAACACTATGAAGAAGACTGTTTATCAAGCAAAGATGCTAAAATATATATATATATATATATATATATATATATATATTTTATTTGATGAGATCTACACTAATAACAGAAAATATCGAATATGTTACAGTACAGATAATTAAAATGAATCTCAAAATATATCAAATGTGTAACGTATTGTTTAAAAGCCAGTTTTCTTCTTAAAATCATTCGTAATATCCAAATCCAAATCCATCTACGCCGTGCAATCAGAATACACGTTCACATGCAAGAGGTGACAAGAGATCGTGTGACATCCAAGAATGTTTTTGTTGGACTCACTAGAGGCGTTCATTTTTCTGTTTCAAAATTTTCAAGAAATATTAGCACCGACAGTCCATTTAATGGCCCCTTCTTTCTTTTTTATCGATTTTTAAAAGCCAGATTACTAATCTGCTGCACTACTCCCTGCTCTCCTGCCTGCTCAAGAAAAACTATCCGATATGCATTCAAGAAAAAGGCAAAATTATGAGTTTCTTCACTTTTTTAGAAATATTTTGTAACCAACTGCAATGTTGTGATCAGCAAGAAATATCCCAAATAATTCCTGGCTTTCTCAGGGGAAAAACCTCACGGGACACGATAAATCTAAAGGATTCTCCTTATAGGTTAGATTGCCAAATTTTGCAGATGAGGGATACAGTTGATTCACACATCTTTTTCTTTTTCTTTTTGAATTTTGAAAATTATTGTAAGAACATAAAATTTGTCAATATTAGATCAGGAAATGAAGTTCGTCATAAGCTAGCAAAGTTTGCCATCAAGTTCGTGATTCTAAGTAAGATGGTCCATACCTACAGAGATGTTTCTATCAATTGCAATTATTTGATGGATCTGTACCAATTTAATGTATGCTGGAACTGTGTAACGGATACAGAGATGTTTCCATACATTTTTTTTTTTTTTTTTGCAGCATATATGGTTATTTGATAAGGACAGGAAGCTAATTAAGTTCATGTCTAACATTAAGATTAAGCTATTTTTTGTATTTTCATCAAACAACCATCCGTGTAATAAGACGAAACAATAATAGTTTGTAGATTCATAAGCAGAGTTGTTAGCCGTCGTGTGTTTGTGTCCCGTTTCTCTTTGTTGAATGCTATCCTTTATTATTAGCGATGTATTCCTTGACTACACAGCTGAGTTAGACTGAAAATTGAAATATCTAAACTCGATCTTGTGGTTCAAGCGCTCTATTTGATAATTTAATCCAACACTTAAATTTAATGAATTCAGATTTTAGCATGTTCAACGCATTTGATAATTAGAAATAGAATGTCTGCATTAATTAAGCGACACGACATTTTGTGGACAAAATTTGCTCCAAAGAATAAATAACACACTATTTACTAATCACTTATTGTGATATACATACAAATATATAATATTTAGTACTTAACAATTCATTAATTTAATAAATTTAGACGCCAGATTTCGAATTTCAATCTTATTAAACACATAGTTTTGGGTCGACTGAACCAATTTTCCCTTAGCACTCAATTTTTTCAAGTCCGTCAACATTTGTTAGTTTTCAGAAAACTAATAGATTATATCAACCTTTGATTTTATATTATTTGTCAATTATTATTTAGACCATAGGGAGATTAGTATAATTAGACAAAAAGGGGAAAAAAAAAAAAGAAGAAGCAAGTACTCATTGGTGGCCTGTTTAATTCCACTCGAGTTACTGGAAGAGTAATGAGATGATGAGAGAATGGTAGATTCGGCTTTTCTTGGGTGTTGCGATGCAGTTGAAAGATGCCCTTCAGTTTTTATTTACTCCCAGAGTCGGACGGCGTTAAGTTGCTCTGTTTTACATGTGAACCAACTCACTCAAGTCTCAGCCTATCTACCTTATTCATCCGTTGGGATGGTCAACTTCAGGGTAGACCACTGCTACAACGGTATTTCATGTAGGAAAATGGCCAATTTCATGTTTAAACTTATTCACTAGTGTTGATTTAGTCACTAATATTTATTTCTAATCAATTTGATATGTCAACTTATTTTGTAATTCTAATTAAGAACTTTTGTAACGGCACTACCACCTAGAACTGATCTGACTCATTATTGATCAAGTAAATAGGAGTATTTTTAGAATATCACGCACCAATAGGGCCGTAAACGAGTCGAATCGAGTCGAGTATTGATTTAATTTTATTGAGCTCGAACTCGATGAGTTGACAATTTAAAACTTGAGCTCGAAAAAAAATAAAAATATAATATTTTCTTTTTTAAAAAAATAAATAAAATAATATTTGTTCTTAATAAATAATAAAATATTAAGGATATATATGTAATTTTACTATTAAAATAAAAAATAAAAATATATATACTTAAAATAAAAAATAAAAAATATGTATATATACTTAAAATAAAAAAAATAAAATATATATGTATACTCAAGCTCGCGAGCTAATGAGCTTAATATTTTGAACTCGAATTTGAGTTTGATTTCCACTCGAGCTAGGTCGAGCTCAATGCGAGCGGCTCGTGAGCGGTTCGATTCGTTTGCATCCCTACTCACGAGACTATAATAAATCAAATAAATTGTATAAAAATTATAAAATTAAAATTTTAAAAAGTTTTATCTAGTACATTTTTACACGATTTACTTGATTTATTATAACCCCGTCAGTGATGCTACCAAAATACCTTTATTTAGTTGGTCAATTAATTGCTAAATCGATTTTAGATAATGATACCTTCATGGAGAGCCTTACTTGGAATCACAAAAGAAGTGTGCGTATTAAATTGACTATAAATAAAAATTAGAGACTAAATCAGTACTAGTAAAAGAATTTAGAAACAAAATTGGCCATTTTTGCTTTCATCTGCAAATACACTTTTTGTAAACAGTAGAAACTATGGTTTGCGATAGTTGAAATTGTGTGCAACCGTGATAAAAAGTACTTTTTTCTACCAAAGCCAGTAAGGACTTTTGATAAGTATATTAACCTTAACCCACAGGAAATCACAAAAACCGGTAATTCTTGTGATTCTTGAGGAGCCTAATAAACCTACCCAAACCCCCGCCCATATTCGACGTGGGATAACAACCTATGCAGGAGACCTGCTGCTAAGTTCAAGGGATCTCAATCTACCCGGAGAGGCTGTTGTCTTTTTTACCAAAGCCAGTAAGGACTTTTGATAAGTATACTAACCTTAATCCATAGGAAATCACAAAAGTCGGTAATTCTTGTGATTTCTGAGGAGCCTAATAAACCTACCCAAATTCCCGCCCATATTCGATGTGGGATAACAACCTATGCAGGTGATAAAAGTACTTGAAAGCTGGAACATAGAGAAACTCGAAGTACTTTTCAATAACAAATGGACAGATTCGACAGAAATGCTTTTCCGACTATGGGACGGAAAAGCGTCCTTCAGTCTAAAGATTAACGGTCATGACGTTTATTTGATGTTTGGACAACAATCGCATTCTAATCATTCAATTCATATTTCTGGGTAATTTGATTTAGCTTGACAATTTTACTAACGGTTCTTAATTTTTTTTTTTACTAACGGTCCTTAATAATTACTTTGTTTAGTAGAATACAATCTACCCATGCGAAAGGAAAAATGTTATTTACACTCATCTTTTGTTAATTGCAATCCTAGTATATATTTTGTTATATAGTCTAATAAATGAAAATCATATGATAAAAATGATAGTGAAAATGTGACTGACAATAATACGAGTACAAATAACATTTCCTATGTGAGTAAGCCAATTCACATATATTGTTGCAGTTGCTTTTGAAATACTTTTCGGATTTAACT
Source organism: Coffea arabica (assembly GCF_036785885.1). Taxonomy (NCBI): domain Eukaryota; kingdom Viridiplantae; phylum Streptophyta; class Magnoliopsida; order Gentianales; family Rubiaceae; genus Coffea; species Coffea arabica. The sequence continues at coordinate 14,988,555 of NC_092320.1, read as the reverse complement.
TAACTTTTCCAAAATACTTGCGATTGAAGTCCATCCTATAAGATAAAAATTATAATTTAAATTTGACCAATTTTGTTTATATACTGTCAGTGTATAATTTTTTTATATTAGTAGATTTAGATTATATTATATAACATTAATTTAAATTTAAAATTCAAATTATATACATGTGACATATATTCGTAGTTATTAGTGCAAAACAATTATTATACTGTGTCCGCACATAAAAAATTAATCATTTAAATTTTAGTATATATATAGAGAGTTAAATATTAGTGCTAAAAAAAAAAGTTGTATTAGATAGTGAGTAATTAATAAATAATGCTCCACTAATAGCATAACGCTCAAGTGGGGAGTCCGTTACGGAGATCATTCCGCGTGGACCCATTGACTCCTGCATTGGGCAAAAATTTCACCAACCGCACAACTTGATACTTTTGTTTATATCCGTACATTAAATTCGCTGATTTTCGTACGTACTTGGATGTAGCGTCAACAGCACTGGCGATTTCGCCGTCAACCTAATTTTCATTTTCTTTTTTCTTTAGTCTAATCTAAATTCTAAAGTCGTATAATACGGACTCCAAGAGTCAGAGAATCAAACATGTTTAGGTTTAATTAGTCCGAGTCTCTTGTTGAGTTTCAAGTCAAAACTACTAGTCTACCACTACTACGTTACACCGACGACGTGCTGCACTATATTAATACTATATATATATATATATATATATATATACACATATATACACACACACACGAGAAATTCTATATTGAGCGATATAAGATTTAAGTAATAAAAAATAAATTAAAAATGATTCATCTTATTAATTTTAGAAATTTTTATATCTGTTTTCATTGGTTAAAAATATTATAATTTTTAATTATTTTTTATAGGTGGACTCATTAATATACTTGTCACGGTGTTTGCTATTCCACTAATTTAAATTTGATACTTCTAGGCACAAATAATTGTTGTAATTTCGAAACAAAATTGAATTTTCATTAATATTGATGATCTATCTGTACGTGCAAAAGTAACAATAATAAAACTCCATCAGTTCCACTTTGATAGTCCCGTTTTTCTTTTTCGTCTGTCCCAAATTGTAGTTCATTTTCCAATTGAAGAATGTAGTTGTATTTTAATTTTTCTAAAATACCCTTATTCAATGTAAGTTGTTGTTACTATAAACCTATCTCATTTAATTTTTTTACCATCAATTCAAGTTCCTATAAAGTTGTATCATATTTAATGCGAGGGTATTTTAGAAAAATAGCAATCTAAATTTAGATTTCCAATAAAGTTAACTACTCCCTCCGTCCCACTTTAATTGTCCTGTTTCTTTTTTCACACAGTTTAAGAAAAAGTAGTTAATTTTGTTGGAAAAGTAAATTTAGATTGCTATTTTCCTAAAATACCCTCACATTAAATATGGTACAACTTTTTGGGAACTTGAATTGATGGTAAAAAAAGAATTAACTCTCATTAAATAGGATAGGTTTATAGTAACAACTATTTACATTGAATAAGGGTATTTTAGGAAAATTAAAATACAACCACATTCTTCAATTGGAAGATGGACTACAATTTGGAACCGATGAAAAAGGAATACAGGATTATCAAAGTGGGACGGAGGAAGTATTTTTTCTTAAACTGTGTAAAAAAAAATGAGACTATCAAAATGAGATGGGAGGAGTATTACCATATAACATGGGCACAATTTTGTAGTGTCTAAATATGGAAGAATGTTTCAGCACTTTGTCTTCTTTCTTCCAGATATTCCATTTATTTCGTTTCAGTATTTTCTTGGGAAGGGGAAATAACTAATGTGGTTCATGCAAGTAGACGGCTCTTTGGTGATACATTCTGGCCAGCTGGCTGCAGTCTTTTTTTGTTCTTGGGTGGATAAAAGCTGGCTCATTAAATGAAGCACTTGGAGTATTTTTTATTTTAAAATATTTTAAAATAATTATTATATTAAAAAAATAAAACATCTTTTAATCTTTTTTTAATATAATTATTCTTTTTAATTATATGCATATTATTATTTTAATTTAAATTTTAAATTTATGGGAGTAAAATTTAAATTTTAAATTTATGAGAGTAACATTAAAAAGAAAAGCACAAACGTCACAATCAAATCACTATTCTTAAAAAGTTAAATTCCCAAAACATAATTAGATAAATGAAATGAAGGAGTAGCTGACTTAATAAATATTTTCCCCCTATAGTTCCTTCCAAATTAGTAAAGTATTACCACCCCAAAAACGTTCAGGGGACGAAGTATTATCAACCCTAAAGTTTTCTTATAGTTCAATCTTCCATGTTTTCAGGGTTGAAGTTATGCAGTGGAAGAAATTCGGAAGCACAAATCCGGGTTTTTAGTGGACATTCTGATTAACAAGAAATGTTAGGGACATTTTATTAAAAAAATTTTGGTAGGAAAAGAAAGGGACAAAAAAAATATATATACACACTATTGGAGTTGTCGGTCTTCTCTCAAAGCAGTAATATATCTGTTGGAGTTGTTGTTTCCAGCAATCTAACTGGACAAGTTTCCTCATCCCAGGAGCCTTGTCCTGATAATTAATTGATAAGCCAGAGCTTGGAATTATAGCTTTGAGGCGACAATTAACCAACTAATCAAGCCGGGGCTCAGAAGGATGATTGAGTAACAAAAGAAATTTTTTCTTTTGTTAAATATATGAGGATAAAGTTTATATACACTCATTGCCTATACACAATTATTGTCTGTACACAAACGGGATTAAATGTATGATAATTAATTATAATTTGAAATTGAATGTTATGTTGTGTATACGTAACATGTATCCAACTCTGCTTCTGTATACACAATCAATGGATACAAAATATACCCGATACATAATACTAGGCCCGTTTCTTAATCGGGAATTATACAACTAATGATTGTAATTTTGAACTTAGTGAAAAGAAAAGGGAAAAAAAAAGAAACTAATTGAGTTAGAAGAATTAATTTATCCTATAAAGGCAACAAATATCAACTAGTGAAGAATATATACAAGATTCTTCTTTTTTTTTTCCTTCTAGTTTTCAAAGGTGAAGTCCCTTGAGTTAGTGTTTGTTGCTGATTTTGAACCAATCCAACAATTGAGAAGCAGACCAATGCTACTGTTGGCAACATATAAGTCTTTTACAATAATTGGGCAAACCACAGCATAAATAGCCAAATCAAATCAAGGGACGTTGATTTGATTATTTGGTTGTACCAAACAAAAGAAAAAATAATTAAATTAGTTGAGTATTTATGATTGATGAGATGGCGATGCCATAACTTAAGAATTATGTCCTCCCAATAAATCTCCACCACTTTTTTTTTTTTTTTTGGTTGTATTATCGCAAAGAAATAACATTCAAATCAAACTGAAAATGGCATTTTCATAAACTCAACATCTTCTTAAAAGAAACCCCACATCGTTGAAAAGGGAAGAAGGAGCTGCATGAAAAAGAAAGAAAAAAGAGGAGGGTCCGAATTCATTAAAAAGTCTTCTTCACCTTGAATTTGCCAACCACTTTGTTCCACCGACTGTATAATACTTACTCCAGTTGAAACTCAATCCCCCTAAGGTTTGGCTCAGCAAAAAGACAATGGAATATGGTTGAATATCGTCAATTTCACACTCATTTTGCTCTGTCACGCATTTCTTGGCAGCAATACGTGTCTCCTAATGAATCAAACCTTCGTTCTATTCTAATAGTCGGCAGAATCAGCCATGTGAGCTTCTGTGCACCTTCCATTCATTAGTACTATTTCCATGTACTTTTTTGTTTTTTTTTTCAAACTTGGTACTTTCAGGTACTAGTACTGCAAAGATTACAAAATACTTATAAAAGATCTCCAGAAGAAACTGCCAATATGGAAAACAGAAAGAGGGTAAATCCCATAATGCTATCAGCATGGCAGATCATGCCATATTACTTTGCACGTAATCACTGTATAGGCTCTGCATATGAAGCATTTGACGGTTGAAGCTTTTGATGGTAATTAATTGGTCCAAATTTAGTTACTATATTCTTGCTTTGTAGTTGTTGTGGTTCATTTATTTACTCTTTTTTACCGAAGCTGAGGAAATTCAGACTTTTGTGTTTATAAACCCTGAATCCCCGAACAATCTTCAAAAGCCGGCAACTTTTGAAGACGTTCAGGGGACTTATATACACTAAATCCGCTGCTAAGAAGTAAAGACCCCCCAAGCCCCCTGAGAATGAGTTTTCTGTCTTTTTTACCAAAGCTGAGGAAACTCAGACTTTTGTGTTTATAAACCCTGAATTCCCGAACAATCTTCAAAAGCCGGCAATTTTTGAAGACGTCCAGGGGACTTATATACACTAAATCCAACCCCCCCCCCCCTTTCCGATGTGGGATAGAAAACCCCACAAGGGTTCATTTATTTACTCAGTTCACCCGAAGTTTGTGGATTCTTTAGTTGACTCGTGAGTAGCCATGAGTAGTAGATTTTGGCGTTTGATTGTGACAGTTATTCTTGATGCAGCTAGTTGGCAAGATCGTTTACTCTTGACAATTAAATGGATGGCCTTTCCAGGATGTGTAAGAAATTAAGAAAATTGTTACGCAGAATCCATGCGTCGTTGTTCTCTGTTGATTTTTTGGAGAAAAGCAAGATAATCTTTGAGAAAGGCGTGCACATAAAGTATCATTCAGTCCACTTTATTGAGCCTCAATCAATTTTTCATAATTTCAGCTGTTTTACTATGGCTCAGTTCAAAATTGGTAGCAATCACGCTTATTTTCAACCAAACAAAAAACTAAAGGGTGATTGTATATAGCTTATGCTAAATATTACTCTTTGTTTTCTTCCCCTTTTTGTTTTTGGGTTAGAGTAGGAGTGCTACCGGATCAAGCCGCTCTTGTCCAACACCCGGTAAATATTCGGTCAAAATAAGTTTGATTTTGAGCTCGGTCAAATTTAGCTGAGCTTGAACTCGAGTTCGAGTTCAATTTACTTGTGTTGAGTTTCAAGTTGAGTTTGAACTCCTTTATATGCTGCTACTCGAGTGCTTGAGGAGCCTAATTGAGTAATTCTATTATTTATATAATATATTTATTTAAATTATGAAATAATCGTTATGGGTTTATATTCTACCAAAGTTCGAGTTTTTATTCAAATACTTGACCTCGATAAGGCTCAAGTTTTATTGAGTTGAGTTCGAGTTAATATATTATCCCTGCGAGAGGAGTTAAGCTACAAGTGCTCTTGATCAATTAAGTCGAGTTTGAGTTCAAGTTCAAATTTGAGTAGCCTGATCGAATTCGAGCTCAAACACAGCGCTATTCAAACTTGACTTGATTCGACTCGCCAACCCACCTAAGTTGCAGCGCTATTTGCCAATGATACATAATGTCCAATTTTTTTTTCACTATTTGGTAAATTTTAATTTCACGGCACCGACTCTAGTTACATGAGTCAAGACATGGTTTTCGAATCAGACAGATTTTTTACAGGGTAATTTACAAATTAATCATCATTAAAATTTTTACACCAGTAGTAGTAGGATTCGAATACACGGATCCGTCCAAACATGTGTTGGCGGATACATCATGGCTTACGAATGTACATAAACACTAATATGTGAAGCTCGTCTGGGGAAGATAATCTTGCACGATTGAATCATGAAAGGCAGGGCACACAAGAATAAATGATAAGGATGAAGGAAAATGGTGGAAAGCATGAATATATGTTCGGTGGAGAAAGCTGCAGTGCAAGAGTAGCTTCAAGTGGTTCCATATCTGCATTATGTATTTGTGGCTCATGAATATGAAGACCCTTCCGGTCTAAGCAGCCTGCGAATTCCGTCACTACTCATTGCCCATTATCTCCTCCCCCTGTTTTTTTGGTCTCCAAGAAAAAATCAAAAAAGAATTCCATTCAATACAAGACTTCCATGTGCAAGAAATGGATTTTAAAATGACCCATTTATCTCCAACAAATTAAACACTGCTTGTGTTATTATTATTGAATTAGAAGTGGTGTAATTGTGAAACAGTTTTTTGTTTTTTGTTTTTTGACCCATGATCCCTTTTCTGCTTGCCTACAATTTTTTCATGGAAATGATTTGTTGTTGGAATCGATATATGTAAAGCTGGAAATGAGAAACCTCCAACTCCTTGAGATGAAACTCCAAAAGGCAAGTTAGAAGACACGCATCGAACAAGACCATTAAGTTTAGCTAGCTTAACATGTGTACTTGATTTGTGAGCTATTGCGGGTACTCAATAGGTTTTTGTTTATAGTAAACTGTTGGATTGTGGCTAGGTGTTCCTACCCTCAAATGTTTTATTCCAAAAGGAACAAAAAAAGACATACATGAAATCAATTGCTTAACCAACTCCCAGTACAGGAGTTGGCCACCGCATTAATTATAGGGTGGGAGGTCAAGAGTTCAAACCTTATCTTCCATCAACGTGCTTCTATATGAGAATTGTTCTAAATCCATACAAATACATGGTGCATCCCGTTTGATTTGATAATGGTTCAATTCCCGTTAAGTTCTTTCGAGTCAATTGGGCCATCCCTAGAGTAGGCTCCTCCCCGTGGGTCCTAGGTTAGACTAGGTTAGATATGCCATTATACAAAAAAAAAAATATATATATATATTCAATTGCTTTCTTTTTTTGATAGAAATGTCGAAATTACATTACTTTCCATTAAATCCATCACTAGGCCCCGAAGCTTGGTCTGGTGGCATGGGGCTGCTGAAGATGGGAGTGTTGTCCCTGGTTCGAGCCTCGCTGCCAGTAAGTTACGGGGGGCACGGGATTAGTCTACGGGATCCACTTGTTACGGAAACCCTAAAAAAAAAATTTTTTTAAAATCCATCACTAGAAATGGCACAACAAAATCTGGAGTATCTTTTCTCCAATAGGTATGATAACAGATGAATTTTGCAATCTTAACTGAAACACGAGCAACTTTTTTGTGATTCCTACCAAACCCAAGAAATGTTAAATGCCTCTCATGCGATGCAATTAACATAGATGGATGGAGTGTTATTGAGGCCCAATCCAGGAATCTAGCAGGCGGACTAGAAAAAGTTAAGCCTTTCTTGCATTGATTTTGCAGCTGTTTGCCCATTGAAAATGAGATCTCTGTAGTGTAGTCTGATCGTTATCAAGCTGGGCAATAGAACAACCACATCCACTTCTGTGTTTTCACCATGGACTTCCTAACGTGGGATCCATAAAAATTACAGGCCCTTAAGGAGATGAGCTCCTGACGCTTTTGGAAAGCCCAATCAGGCAGCCCTCATATAGATCCTACGTTCAGCCACAAAGGTTTTGTAAGGATTGGATTAAGCCCAAAAATTCCTCCAAGTTAATTCTCTAAATAATGATATTAACGTTCTTGAGACCTTCGTCCATATCAAATAGTATGCAGCTGCAGGGACGTTACTGTAAGTGGAAAAGAAACACGCAAACGGCATTGTCTGTCCCATTGCCCCAAACCTAAAATGGTCGCCACTCACCACTGCAGCTACTGCCACAAGGACAGGGCCAGCCACCACTTGCCACTCGCACGCAAATGGAAGTTGATCTGCTCCCTCTGAACTTTTGCCTCCATATATCGTACGAACTGACTTTTCAAGAATGTTGTCTAGTACAATGTATATATATTTATGAGCTCTCAATCTGTCCTCCCTGCTCTCACACACAAATTGATATTCCTTCTACTGTTCTGTTAACATGAGATGGGCTCCTCCTTCTCCACCACCAGATCTTCAATCTTCAACCTCAGTTCTCTGGCCCTTGAAGCCCCTGCCTCACACCATTAATCATCCATCACAACAACTTCCATCAACCAAATCTTCCGTTTCTTTTCCACAGGTTCAAGTTTCTTAGTTTCTTGTTTTCTTCATGCGCATCATGACTTCTTTCTTTTACAGGAAAACATATATATATATATATATAGTACTTGCAACAATTTTTTAGTAATATTTTTACATACGAGCATTAGAAAAATCAAAGGTTATCGTGTACAGCAATTTGTTATGAGTCTGGTGTATCAACGCAGGTCGATGATGATGATGAACAGCAACTAATGGCGACTGGAAGCATTAAAGAAAATAAGGCCGCAGGGGTGAAGAGCAGTGCGGTTGTTGGTGCTGAGCAGAGGTTGGGTGATTTAATTAGTACTTTTCCATTTCTATTCGTTCATCCCATTTCAATGCTACAGAGGTACTATCATAATCTGGCTGTAAAAGAGTAGGAAAAACGCCTGTGTAATATCTTTGCTTTCCTTTTTCTTTCAATTTTAAAGAAGAAAGGAATCCATTATTTTAACCTATTATTCTGTGTTACATGTTACAGGAGTTATTTGAATCGCAGTGCAGAAGCAAATAATCGCTCTCTCCCTTCCTGTTTTTCACGTCGACAAGGTATTCTCGTTCATTTTTTTTTTTTTTTTTTGTATCACCCACTAAAAGTTGTTAGGACCTGCTATAAATTAGTACACCCTTTTCATGGATTTACGAAGAAATCTTACATTTTTCTTTTTCTTGGTGGTAACTAAAAGAGACCAAATAAAGGGACACTTTATTTTGCTTTTGAGAACAAAGAGCATTTTTACCTGCCACGGCACAGTCAAGCAAAATATGCATAGAAAGGCTAAAGTACATATCATTAAGCAGGAAAATGTGTCTTGGAATCAAACTGATGTTTTGCTGTGTTTTCTTGATATCCTGTATATGGTAATAATGTTTAGTTTGACGCATGCATGGGTTTTAATATAATATATAGTTATGCTTGTGAAGATTAATATTGGTCTTGTGCCACTGTAATTTGTTAGTTAGTATAGGAGGGCACTGGCTTGAAGAAGACAAGATTTTCCCCTTGAAGAAGAGAAGAATTCTGGATATAATGGACTGTGTGCCAAGCAGCGGCACTGGTACAGTTTTCCAAAGAGAACTGAAGAATGGTGGGAATACAAGAGCAAGCGGAAAACGCACAGAAAAGAAATGGGCTGACCATGTTACGGATTATGAACATGGTGATGATCTTGAATGGATTGGAGGGGCAAACGGAACCAGAATATTGGCAGCTGGGAACATGAAGAGCAGTAGTACAAGAGGCAGCAGCCAGAGGTGTCGGCGCGAAAACGGGCACGGATGGAGGTGTCCTCAGCCAAGTCTTGCCGGTTATTATGTGTGCGAGCATCACTGGGAATTAAACAAGAGTAGGGAAACCAAGAAGAAGAAGAAGAAGAAGAAGAAGGAGAAGATTATTGCACGTAAATTTGCTGATCATCATGATCAGCCCACATATGCAAACAAATTCACTGTGTTGTTTAGGGGTACAAGATCTTGTTCTTCAGATACTGAAGACTCTGACGATGATCATGTTCTCCCAAAGAAGAGGATTGGAGTTGTCAAGGATCGATCAATCAGTAGTTTGCTTAGTAGTTGATGCGTGATTCTATCATAATTTTGCACACGGATTAGTTATGCAATGCCTAGTTGTATTTTGACTAGCTATTAGCAGTTCGTGAGAAAAGTGAGTACGATGTTACAAGGAGCAATTTTTATAAACTTTTAGAAATGAATTTGTTGACGACAAACTCCATGATATAAAACAAGTCTGTGAAAACTGCAGCAGCCCTTCCAGGCTTCAAGAATTGATTGCTACTCGGTTAAACTCAACTTCGATAGCCATTATTCAAAAGGTACATAAATTTTAGCACAGGAAAACAGAAAGTGAACCAATTTAACTCAATTCCTGACAAGATTATTTTTTTCCCCAAAACTTGCTGCTCTGATCTATTTTCTTGAGCTTTTTTTTTTTTTTGGCCAGACTAGACTAGCACTAGACTCCATATCTTTTAGTAAGACTATATACAACCATATTGTATACATGAGCTGTATCACAAAATTGATCATGTTCTCTGATGCAAGTCTGCAGTGCAAAAATACGCGAATCAGCAATATATGTGCAACGGATCACCCCACTGCAGCAACACTAGTAGGCCATAAACCATAACTGTTCTGACTCTTCAGGTTTAGAAACCAAAATCCACAAAAAGCCAAGAATCAGCTATCACCTGCATATATTGTATCTCCATCTCCTCTCTCTCCTGTTCACGTCCCTTCTCTCACATGAATATTCCTCCTGTTGATCTGTTTTCTTGCTTGCTTCATCATCATTTGCGTGCCCAGCCCACATCCTTTCTTGACCTACCTACACAGCCATCACTCACCCCATTATTTCTAGTATTTTAGACTCCAAGACCTGAATCCAAAACTATCCCACAACAAGAAATTCTTCCATTTCCTTCCTTGATAGAAAGAGAAGTGTTGAAATCTAAGAAAAACAAAAGAATGGCCTCTTCTCCTCCACCACCACCAGCAGATCTTCCAGCTTCTGCGTCAACTCTCCACCCACTACTACAACAAAGACCTGAATCGCCTCCTACCCATCACCCATCACTTCTTCTATCAACCGAATCTTCCATTTCTTCTCAACAGGTTTCTAGTTAACAGTACTTACTTGGTAGTAATTTTCTTTTACAAAAATTTCTAGATATCATCACTGGGTTCATTAATCTTTTATAATATTACTACCTAACAGAGAAAAATTATATCGGAACATGTGCATGATTATGTTGTTAATTACTATCAATTGAATCTAGCCCACCAAATATAACTAGTACTCTATTACTACACGCTTCAATGCTTTATAGTTCTACCAGAATTTTCTTTTGTTACACGATCAGATAAGTTGAACCCAGAGGAAAATTTTCCATTTTATTAAGAAATTATGTGCAAAAAAGGGAAAAATCCACACAAAAAGATGGTTCTCCCTTCAGTCATTGTCGTGCCGTGATAGTGTAGTACTGTTTATTTGTACTGCAGGGTGGCGGTGCTGCAGTAGATAAGCATGCAGTAATGGAGCATATCAGACAGATTCCTTCTACTAAATGGGGGTAAATTAGAAAGCAATGGACTAGTGACATTTTTATTCTGCTGATAATGTAGTAGTTGATATTGGGTGCAATTACAGACTAGTGAAAGAAAAAAACAAAATGTGCCCACAGCAGATTTCTCTCTTTTTTTTTCATGTTTTTTGCGCGAAATGTGCAGGAATTATTGCAGCCCCGGATCAGCTGATAGCTATATTTGCCAAGAAGGTAAACATGCTTTCTTCTTTAGAGCAACAAAATGTTTTAAGCTTTTATGCTTTAACAAAATGTTTGTAATTTGCCTAAAAAAAATGTTTGCAATTTACTGTTTAAGAGGGGCTCAAAGAGGAAATATCTTCTTATGAATTAAGAACGTAGTTTGATAAGCAAAATTTTCATTTTTACATGGTGAGGCTATTGTATACCTTAACCATATTGATGTCAATTGCCGTTTTCTTGTACAGTATTGTGTATGCATAATCTTAATTAATGTTCTCTCATGCATGCATGAGATTAATTTCATTGTTCTACGTGGGAAGTTTTTTTTTTTTTTTTTAATTAATTTTCATGTTGGAAGATTCTTGAGATAATATAGTACTAGTACCTATTAATTGTTGATTAATTGCATGTGTATAATGTATATGAAGGAGGAAATTGGCTGGAAGAAGATAAAATCTTCCCTTTTAAGAAGAGGAGAATACTGCTGAGCTTAGATAGTGCACCAAGCACTTCCTCTCCAACAGTATCGCAAGGAGGACTGATGTATATTGAGAATGCAAGAACAGGCAGAAAACGCAGAGTTACATCGAGGGATGACCATGTTCTCTATCAAGATAATGATCTAAAGGGGTCTCCTGAGACGATCAATTATCCAACTGCAGAGGATAAGGATATAGCAGGGGACGAAAGCATGATTAATATCATTACCAGCATAAGATGCACTCGCACAAATGGGCAAGGATGGAGGTGCAAACAGCCGAGTTTGGCTGGTAATACCTTCTGTGATCATCAGTGGACTTCAGCCAGGAATGGTAGGAGAAAGGAGAGGAAGAAGAAAAAGGACAGTAATCCACGTAAATTAGCTTCATCAAAGGTTAAAGTTGTACCAATCAGCAGCTGTTCAGAACTGATGCAAAGAGAGCAGACCAGTGCTGGCAGTGCAAGGAAAACAGGAAAATGTTTTTGGCAGTGCATAAGCAATGTTGACCGTGTTTTTGACAAGACTGATGATTTTGAAGTAGTTTCAAATGTGATGGACAGAATCCCAGCTGCAAAAGAGATCAAAATGGAAGAGAAAAACATGGATAATATTGCTACCACAAGATGCACTCCGACAGATGGAAAAAGACGGAGGTGTTCCCAGCCAAGTTTTGGAGGTTGTTCACTTTGTAAGCTTCACTTGACCACTAAGAGAAAGGTGAACAAGAAGAAGAAGAACGACAATGACAGCGTTCCACATAAAGTAGCTTCATCAAAAGTCAAGATTTCACCAAGCCACCCAACAGCATTGGTTCATACAGAAACCATGACTATTGGGAATGCAAGACAGAGCAATAACCGCACAAACAAAAAATGGGGTGACCATGTTCTCCACGAAGATAATTTTGAAGGGGTTTCTGCATGTGTTGCAGAAAAGATCAAAATGGAGGAGGAAACAATTGATAATAGTACAAACACAAGATGCGCCCGAGCAAGTGGAAAAGGATGGAGGTGTTCTCAGCGGAGGTTTGCTGGTTCTTCACTGTGCGAGCATCATTGGACTGCTATGAGAAATAGGAGGAAGGGCAGCAAGAAGATGATTACTATTCCACGTAAAGCGGCAGGCCCAGAGGTTAAGATTGCACTCAACAGCCCAGCAAAATTGTCGCAGAGGAAGACCATGAACATTGGGAGTGCAAGAAGAAGCAGAAAATACTCAAACGAAGTAAGAGGTGACCATGTTCTGTGCAAAGACGATAACGATTCTGAAGGGATTGCAGATTTGATGATGAACAGTACTCCAGCTGCAAAAGAGATCAAGACGGAAGAAAAAACAATGGATGACATTACTAATCCAAGATGCAGTCGCTCAAATGGAAAGGGATGGAGGTGTTCTCAACCATGTTCTGCTGGTTATCGTTTGTGCGAACATCATTGGGCTGCTAGAAAGAATACTAGAGGGAGAAAATGAAAAAGAGTTTCACAGGTAAAGAAGCTGAACCAGCATTCACAACGGAATTCACTGCCTTGGCTACGGGGGATATTAAAGATTGAGATGTGGTTCCCACTTCCCAAGAGGAGAATTGCAGCTTTTAAGGCTCGATCACTAAGCAGTTTGCTTCGTTGATGTTCTGTTACAGTCCTTAACAAATATAAAAGCCTGAAGTATAGATTATGGATTGCATTCTCCATGGAAAAATTACTGTATAACTATAACGATTTGATGTATGTGAGGGAAAAAAAATAATAGAGAAATGTGATCACGAAAAATAACGTAATTTTTTGACGGAAAACAGCAATCCAAACAAGGCTTTAGTCTTTGACAGTTACCATTAGCTTAGAATTTGCCGCCTTTTTTTTTTCTTGTTTCCTTTTATCGAGGAAAAGGTTAATTTTGGATTCAGTGAGATATTATTTGCGGACAAAGATTTTACCATGTGAAAACTGAAAACTTAGATGCTTGCATTTCTCTTGAAATTTCTATTTCCCTCGGGAGTTAGTATGGCTTCAATTAGTTACTAGTGAAGTCATGGACAAAATCCCACTAATCTAACTAATTGAAGATTCTGCATAACCTTTTGTTTCCTTAGTCACTAAGAAAACCCACAAAGAAAACTCCCTCAAAATGGAGATATGTAGTCAAATACAATATATTCTCTCCGTTCCATTGAAAGTGCCGTACGTTCTATTTTTGGATGTCTCAAAACATTTGTTATGTTGAAAAAGTCAAAATACTTTTTAGTTTCTCTTTTCAACCCTTCTTTCTAATCATATGCATGTTACTATTCAAATTTAAAATTTGAATTTGTGGAGATAAAATTGAAAAAGAAAGTACAAATATCACAATCAAACCATTATTTTTAAAAAGTTATATTCCCCAAATATGACTAAATAATTGGGACAGAGAGAGTAATTGCTATTATTGTAGAAACAAGAGGAGAAATAAACAGAGATCTCCTTCAATGTGTCAAAATAGAGAGAGAGGGAGGGAGGGAGAATTTTGGAACTGGTCAACCCAAGGGTTGGTCTAAAATTGATTCTTAAAATTGAGAACGTTCTAATCAAGCCAATATATATATAGTTCTAATATCGTTGAATTCTATCTCTTGAATTTTAAATAAAAATTAAGTAGTTGAATGAAAATTTAACATTAGAAGTAGGGATAGCAATAGGGACGGATGCTCGCGAATACCCAACCTGTAGGGATAGAAATGAAGCGGAGATGGGATAGGACGGGGGCAAAATATTTTTCCCCACCTTAAAACGGGGCAGGGATGGGGCAACATATCCCGCCCCGTCCCCTGTATTAAAAAAAAAATATATATATACACACACGCACACACAAAACAATCCTAAATTTTCTAAAGCTACACCTTCACTTATAATTTGCAAAGTCGAAGCTGGTCATCTGCCGCACCTTTGTTCATCTGCCTTTCACTATCGTTCACCGCTGTCTGCTGAATTTGGATCATCCACCCTCTTTTTTTCTGCGTTCTTCTTCACACTTTGGTTTCGCCCGCTCTTGAATGCGTTCTTCTTCACACTGAAAATTTAGTGGACAGCGGCTTTTTGGGATTCTTCTGAGTCGGACTTAGTGTTCCTCTTCTGTCATTGTAACTTCCTTATGTGAGTCTTGAGAATGCTATCATGTTTAGCCATTCCTTTCCAGGACTTCCGCAGTTCAAGCTGCTAGCTTAACAACTCTTTTTTCTGATTTTGAAAAAGCAAAAGGGATATTTTGATTTTCGAAACAATCCACAAGCTTTCAGTCTTCTGGGTTTTGGCAGTTCATCATAGCTTCAAAATGTTAGCTTCACTTGCATGCCTTTGACATCTTCTTTGTTCTCCTCAAATACGCCTCATACCTGACTAATTTGCTCTTTCTGATGGCTTGATTTCAGTTCAAATTCTATTCTTTTTTACTTTTTTTTTAAAATCTAGTTAGCATATGCTGCACGAGCATAGCCCTAGCATATGCTGCATCTTTTCTCGCAGGGGAACCGCGAGGGACCGCTGGGAAAACGGGGCGGGGGATGGGGGAAGGATTCCCCGTCCCACTCCCGCCCCATTGCCACCCCTAATTAGGAGAACTCAGTAGCAGCAAAATGGAAAAAAAAAAATTGTATAGTTGAATGAAAATTTACCATTGTATAGCAAATTGCATATTTCTGATCTGATGGCTATATTTGAAAATGCGAAGATGGGCTAGGCCTCCTAGGAGAACTCAATATTGCCTGGCTTTTATTATAAACTGGCCTGGCCCATATTCCCAATGGGGCCCAAAAAGCCAACCTCCTTTTCCAAGATAGCTTTTGGATAATCTTTCTAATTTGTCCTACAAACAAACAAAAATCAAATAAAAAGGCTATAACCAAAATTCACTGATCACACTGACCCCCCAACAAATTTTTTTTTTCAAAGATATTTATCCCTTTTGGCCCTTTTTTTTCAAAAAAAAAGAAAAGAAAAGAATGGCCTAAATTTCTTATCTTCGTTTCTTGGTAACTTCATTCTTGAAGGAAGATAATATTGAAAGAGATATGTCAATCTTTGTACCAAATTCACACATCTTATGCAGGGAAATCCATAATCCTCATCAGCAGCACTGGTGGGGTGGCGGAAGCTGCTTTGTTCTAGTAAAATCATATGGGTTCAGCTTTGATCAAAGAAAAGATGAGTGGAAGAAAGTAGTAAAGAGAGACTCCAGGGTTGGTGCTGGTTTTTTGCCAGACTTGTCAAGGCCTGCAGCTATTGAAATGCAACCCATTGAAGATTGTGATCAGTTGGACAAGATTCTTGATGAAGCTAAACAACTCTCACAACCCATCATCATTGATTGGTCATCCCTCTCATCTTTTCCTCTGTTTTTCATTTTTCATGTTGTTTGCGATTGACTAATACATGTTAGTTTTTCGACTGGTTTTTGTTTGTTAATGGTGACAGGATGGCTTCTTGGTGCCGGAAATGCATCTATTTGGAGCCAAAACTAGAGAAATTAGCTGCTGAATATGATACCAAGTAAGTTTTGCTCAATTACTTGTATTTACTGCATTTGATGTATGGATTCATGATGATGCTCTACTTCCAATAGCCTTGCCAATGACCAACTTAGAATAGAACTTAAAATTTTCTAATATGTTTCTTCTGGGCTAATTGTTGATATATTTTTCACGGATTTGCATGATAAGCACTATTAATTTGCATCTAAACCACACGTCTATGTGAGCAACATAGCAAGGAATATTGGACGCTGAAGTCCTAATGGGGCTCAGGCACACCTAAATTGTGGTAATTAGCCAGCAAAATATTCCAATTGCGATAACAAATGAAGAAATTAAACAAAGATGATTGAGGGTTGAAGACACTACCTAAAAAAACTACTATGATGGATGTGGATTTGATGAAAGAATTTGGAAGAAATAGGAAGGGTTTGAATCCCACAAGTGACGAAGATATCTAATTCTGATTTTTGAACTTTCTGGAAGAGAGATCCGAACTCCAGATTTCTCTGCCTTTTGTTGGAAAATCGAAATAAAATATCATAGTAGTTAGAATTCAGGCAAATAGTAGCCCTTTTATGCCTTGAGATATTCAGTGACAATAACCTCCACAGTTTGCATAACTCTGTAGTACCAGAAATCTGAATTCTAAAGTACTTGGTTATGTTTCTATGACCATCATTAGGCCTTACAGTTTTGTTAGTAGGTACAAATATTTTGAATTGGGAAATTTACAAAGTTAAACTTCCTCTGTAAAGCTCAAATTCTCACACAGTAATGTTTGAACAGAATGTACTTTTCTCAGACCTGCGTTCAAGAACAAGAGTCTGTAGACGTTGTAAATTGTACTTACTAAAGCAACTTCTTATGGCTATAGAGGGTATGTTATCTTAAAGCAGAGAATAGTTCAACTACTCCTATGGATCCATGGAGCTGTAGCAAACGTGAATGTATGAGTAGCTGGATCACATACATAGAAGCCCTTTAAGTTGGTTTCAAATCTGACGCTTACTTCTCATGACAGGCTTAGGTTCTTCTGTGTAGATGTGAACAAAGTGCCCCAGGCCCTAGTAAAGCGTGGAAACATAACAGTATGTTGAGTTAATTTGATCATTTTTAGTCTTGTATTAATTTTATGGTTTTCATTCATCTGTTTAATTTATTTACTGATGTTTCCTGTGATGTCTTTTGTCTCAGAAAATGCCAACGATTCAGGTGAGCTCAGTAGTCGTGATTCTCTTCTAAGCATGAATTTCTTTCTAACCAGATTGACCAATAACCAAATTAAAAACTTGATGTGATTTCACTTGATTTTGTGTCTTGTGTTTTCCTGCAGCTATGGAAAGATGGGGAGATGAAAGCAGAAGTGATCGGAGGACACAAAGCTTGGCTTGTTATTGAAGAACTGAGACAAATGATCCAGAACTTTGTGTAGAATTTTAAGCATGAGAATACATGTAGTTTCAAGCTCAACATAGGATGTAGATCGCTTCCCTCCCACTTCTTCATTTTGTCAATAGGTTTATCTTCTATAAACATGGTTATGGTAAATTTATCTTCTATAAACATAGTTATGGTAAATTTCAACACCCCACCTTATTCTGTGATGTACAGTAAAAGTGTCTTCTTCTAAAAACGTTTCAGGGGGGAAGATACTGAAGAAGAATTTCCTGCTTGAACTTTTCTCTCATATGTAAAGTCCCCTATATCTTATACTTTTTTCTTTCGAATCAAGTTCTCTCAAACACTTGTAAAATTGAATATGTATTCATTATTTTCAAATAAGACATAAATACAAGGAAGAAATCCTGGGATTCTGGTAAGTAACAAAGAATGGACTTGTTATAATGAATTGTCAAATGAGACACAAACACAAGAGGGAAGGCTGGGATTCATGTTGCCCTCTCTAGTTATATTTTAAGATTTCATATCAAAGACCTCACAACAAAACCGTCGCTTTGGCCGAGTGGTTAAGGCGTGTGCCTGCTAAGTACATGGGGTTTCCCCGCGAGAGTTCGAATCTCTCAGGCGACGAATAAATTTTCCTTTCCTGCATAAAGTCGGGTCATTCTTTATTTCCGACCTAGAAAAGTCCCATAGACTTTAAACCATGTTCCTGAAAGTACAGCTGTCACAGTAGAAGTTCCACCTTTTCCTTTCAATGTTTTTTTTTTTTTTTTGCCTTTCTCAAGTCCTTGTACAAAAAGTGAACCCTTTTGAAAGCCATATCAATGATTACTTTAATTTTTTCAAAGCATCCAGTTCATCGCCTATTTTTATTTTTACGCGTTTTTTTTTTCCTTAACCATTTGATTGTGTTGCCATCGGTTTTCCTAGTGCAGCCTCAAATAGATAATTCAGTTTAGTACAACTTGCGATATCGAAAACACACTGTAGAAAAAACTTAGGCCTTGTTTGGATTGCAATTTTTCATCAAAAAATTACGTTATTTTCCATGATCACATTTCCGTATTACCTTTTTTCCTCACATATATCAAATCGCTACAGTAATTTTTTCATAAAAAATCACGAAAAATGCAATCCAAACACAACTTTAAGTTCTCTCTCAGATTTTAAGTTCTCTCTCAGATTTGGCAAGGGACGATCAGATTTTAAGTTCTCTCTCAGATTCTCCGACACCCACCAAGAGCCAAAAGAGCGGAAGAAAGACATGACTAGCAATTTCAATGCTGCGCCAATGGAGGAGAGAAAAGAAAGAACATTGTCCTTCATTTGAATCAAGACACAGTTCACAATTAGTTACTTGGTAGCACAGGCTAATGGGTCTGGCACAGCCAGAGGTCACAGTAAAGATGATGGTAGCTGCACCCATAAAATTGGGTACATTTACCATATGAGTCATATTCAATCCATATTTCAGTCTGACGGAACTCAAAATGACAAAATTCTACACTTGGCCGGATTCATTAACTAACTCCAAGAAGAAAATCATATTCCAAAACCAAAAACTGCACGTATTTTGTGGAAAATAAGATCCCTCCATCCCCTCTCTGTATTCTCCACCACAGTTGCGTTTCCATATCTGCAGAATCAAATAGCTTCAATTAGGGTGGGGGAAAGTGTACAAAAAGTAAAATTCAATAACTGTTTATCTGCAGTTGATTATTTGCAGACCACTTGAGATGGCTAAACTATTTAAAGCTTTGAGAAAGCCTCAAAAACATATGAACCCTAATGTTATATTTTCAGTTCCCAGAATTAGAAACCAGAAAATATAACAGAAAGTTCTGAAATTAACTTTATTACATATTTAAACAGTTAAAATTGTAGATTTCCAGAGCAGGGAATTAACCAAAGACATGGAAAAGTTCGACCAATCAAAACCTAGCCTAATCCTGCTATCTCTGCAACAAACAGAAATGAGTCCACTTGAAAACTAAAGGCAAGGAGTTTTAGCTAAGGGGTAGGTTGAGAAAAGATGACAAGGGCCTTGGTGCAGGTTGTGAGGACACAAGGCAAGGGACACCAGGATTTATGCTTGGTGCTGGTTGTTCACCACCTATGACACAAACAAGTGGGAGGGAAAAGGAAAGGTGGTGCTGGTTTAATGGAAGGAGATAAGGTGAGTTGTAGGTAGGCGATTTGGAGAAACAGCCAACAGGGAATGTTATGCATGAGAGGGCAAAATAGTCACAGCGGGCATAAGTGGCTTTACGGAAAATTTGGAGAGCAAATAAGGGGTTGGATGACATGAAGATGGGTGGAGAGAGACAGGAATCCAGCCATTTTCCAGTGGGAGTGTTTCCTTCTGTACAATCAAATTTCAACTAATATAATTATTTCAGACGTGATTTTAACACGTAGACATCTTTTCTGGACAAGACAATGATCATGGCTTTCCAGACCATAGGGTATATTTGGCCAAACTGTGGAGGCCCAAATTAGAATTTGGCCTAGTTCTTGCCAAGTCTTTTTCTTTCTAGAGGGATGGGGTGGCGCCGTTAGGAAATATACAGCTAGCTGAAGGTAAGGCAATATATTCTGAAGCAGTTAGAGATGGCACCAACCTGTCTTCCTCTGGAACATCACTATGTACAAGCTTTACAATTGTAATCCCAGGTTCAGGCTCATCAAAGGTTAGTCGCACCTGCAGCATATATTATTTTCAGCAGAACGTTTATAACCCAAAGGGGAGAAAATTCCATAACACATGTAACTTGAATTTGCAAACAAAGTCAAACACTGCATGCTGCTCAGCGGTGATGATATCAATCAAACATGCAAAAAATGACAAATAATATAAGTTCTTCAAGCTGTTAATAAGAACATCAATGTACATCTCCATGGTGCATTAATTCTTAGAAAGCAGGCAGCATGTACAATGTTTATAATCCAAAGGCAGGAAAAACTACCGTAACACAGAAGTTGTATTACAACGCTCCAAAGCACACAATAAAAATCTAATAATTAGCTGAAGTGCTGCTCAAGAAATCAATCAAAATACACAAGTGGACTGTAGCTAATAAATTTAACTAGCAGCAATCATTGCCAAGATTTAGTTTATCCACAGCAACAAGTAAACAAGCATATTAATCCACTGCAGCAGTCGAACAAGCACCAATCACAATGCGACAGACATATTAACGTTAACATACAGGCGGTTGACTCAACCTGAAGCACATTTTGGGTATTAAATTCATTACCAACAACGGTAAATTTCCCTTGGTGGAGAACTACCAAACAAATTCTGCATGAACAAATTCTTCCACTAACCAGTTCTAGCATGCTACTTGCTAAATGGAATAAAACGAAAGACTAATCGAAAATAAGCTGCACAAAAGCATCCATGTATACACAGAGAATATAAAACAAGAACAAATTAAATCATCATACTGAGAAAAGTTAAAATCTTTACCATTGAGTGAATGCCATCAGGCCAGCTACCGAACCGCCACTTCTGCACAATTAGCTTGCCCTCTTGTAACTCCACATTAGTCCCAGTCACTGACCCATTAAATATGCTAAACTCCCCATTCACCTCCTTACTAATCCTAGCATTACTCTGCGTAAAACCCTTCCACCTATTCTCATCCATCAATATCTCAAACAAATACCTCGCCCCACAACTAAACTTCTCTGTCATTGTAATCGTCTTAAACCCTTCTTTCTTCTTCTCCTTCTTCACCACCTCCTTCTTCTCCACCACCGGAGCAGCAGCCGCCACTGCCTTCTCATCACCACTACCAGCAGCAGCAGTCTTCTTTGCCACTTTCTTCACCTCCAGCTCCTCTTTCGCGGGCCCACCATTAGCCATTGCACTGACGTAAGCCCTAACTTGCTCCAGAACAAACGGTTTCCCTTTTGCTAAAAAGGCCTCCTTTAATCTTTTGCCGATTGGCCCATCGTCCTTCACCGTAACCCTAAGCTCCGGATCTTCGTCCGCGTTCTCATCGGAAATATAAGGTATCTCTACGGTCCCCTCGGATTTAAGCACTGAATTACCATCGGAATCGTTGGCTTCACCTTCCCATGAAACTACGAGGCTTAATTCGTACCCAGGGATGATTTTCCCCTTCCGGATGTTGACGTAGGCTTCGCCGTCGAGTTTATCGACCTTGTTTATCTTAATGAAGAGATTGCCTTCGCCGTTTAATAGGGATTGATCGGAGAGGGTTTTCTTGAAGAAATTGCGGGACCATTCAAGACAATCTGTCTCGGCCCAATGCCAATTGTGGACGTTAGTGCCGTCGGGGCGGTCTTCGACGATCCATCTCTTGTCTCCTTCGCCCATTCTCGCCATTGTTTTTAAGTGGAAAATTTAGGAGTTTATTTTTTTCGCTTTCTTCGTTCTTGAGCGTTTCCGGTGCGTATTTGTAGGTGAAACTCTGTGCAAAAGGGAGATTTAAAAAAGAAGTGAGAGTCTCTGGAGGGTTCCGGAGGTGGAAGGAGGAAGAAGAAGGGTCTAGAATAGTAAAAGGAAAACCCTAATTTGGGTTGCAAAAATTTTAATTCAGATATAGAAGGGTCTAGAAGAAATAGGCCACCGTGGTAACTTACACTACTTTTCACTCTTTCTCCCTTAATATTTCTTTTATTTGAACTTTTGCCCAAACAAGTTTTCAATTTTGTTCCACAACTACCAAATGAATTACAAGAATATAATATATCAAACAAAAAATAATTGAATTCAATTGGCAAATATTAGAACTTCCATAGACAGAGATTAAATAAAATTTTAAACCCGTTAAAAAAATTAAATAAAATTTAAGTAGATTACTATTAAAGTCAAGCACTCGATGAATTATAGTATGAAAATAAGTTAATTTTGTTAGCCAATACTTATATTGATTTTAATTCACTAAATCTAAGGTAGGATGAAAGTAGATGAATTTCTCAAACAAACAAAATAAAATAAAGATTTTCAATTGATAAATATGTGGAGCAAAATTATTCGGATAAAAGATTATTCAAAGAAGGATTTAGAGTAATTATTATATTAGTTTTTTTGTGATGTCATATATATCAAATAAAAAAGAATTAGAAAGATAAAAAAAATAATAATATATTTGTGCTACAAGTAATTATTTTTGACAAATAGTAGCCATTCCATACATATACTCACTTGAGAATAATCAATCTATTGCTACTTGGAATAATTGCATTTGTAGTTAATGAGGTAATATAAGAATAGTCAGATTTAAATTAAAAAACTGAAACAATAAAAGGTGCTGTTCTAAGTAAATCCTTTTGGAAGAACCCAAAAAAAATTTTTTTTTTTTATTGAACTCCAAGCAGCATTCTGATTCCTTCCTTTCCTACTGCATTGACAGCAACCACATCAAGTCGTCAACAAACACCCGCCAAATTAACCAAAAAGCTGCAGGGTCAAACTATCAAAGTCCACTATTTTCTATGCTATTCTTGCAATCAAAAGACTTCTCTTGTTGTCTGATACTCTCCAGTCCAAATTTCCATTTTCTTCATCGATCAATTCGATGAAGGATACTCTAATTCCCAAAAAACTCACTAAACCCATCAAGAAAACCACCACCGCCACCAGTATCATAAAAAGAAAATTTAAGACGACAGCAAAAGTCAATCCCAGGGCTAACCCCAGTTCAACAATCCCAGAATCTGACTTTCGAGATGATGATGATGATAATGATTTAAATCCCAGTTCTTCGTTGTCTACATTCTTTGAGAAATGGCCAATCTTGTCCCCTGATTTCTACCAAATTGATGCCCTTGATCTTGCCCCACTTTTGCTTGGAAAGTACCTCAGAAGAGACGATGTTGTTCTTCAGATAACTGAGGTGAATTACTATATCTATTTTTGTATTCCTGTAATCTTAGAACGGGATGCCTTAACACTTTTTTTTTTGGGACTTGATTATAGGTGGAAGCTTATAGGCCAAATGATTCAGCTTGCCACGGTCGATTTGGCATGACAGCAAGAACAGCACCAGTTGTAAGTTTATTGTTATAGCCATTTAAGTGCTATCTGCTTTGCCTGTTACTTGTGCAAATGAATGGAGCATGTTAATCGTGCCTGATTTTAGATAACTTTTATAGGATGAAACGACTATCTGCAGTCTTACAAATACATTTGGCCTTCGCTCCCCATCATTAAAATAAAGAATCTGTAATAATGAATCGTTAACAGTCATAATTTTCTGCTTGTTTGATTGGTCCATGTGGTAATTGTAAAATGGTCTGTGTTTACTTATAGTACTACAGAAGCATAATTGGATAGCCGGTTATTTATTTTGTAAAATGACACAATAGTGAGCAGTTAGTTTTAGGCTGAACTAAGCTTGTTCCCTGAAAAAGCAGCCTTGAAGTAAAACGGAGATAGCTAAGATGAAAGCAATTACATAAGAATGAACGATTTCCAACCCCTAATACAAGGTGGATGCAAAACTTTATACCACGGTACTTTCCAAATGCCTCGATTGTGATCAGTTGCAAATTACGAAAATATGTTCATTATGAGTACCATGTGACCGTTGCTTCATGTTTTCAGATGCTGAATCAGTTGGGGGAATAATGAACACAAAATTCCTGACCTAATATCATGTCATCATCTTTCCTTTTTGAGGTTTCAGATCTCATTCCTTATAAGGATTGTGCAATTACAATAATACCAGGAAGGGTATGTTTCAAACTGTCCATTTCCCCTTTACTGTAACTGCCTAAGGATTAAGCCATCCTTGCCTGCTAGTATCCTCTCGGCATTTAAGTGCAATGAAAGTGAACAAAAAAGATGGATGCATGTGGATGGAGGTACAGAAGGGTGATAATCATAATTTATTAAGTAGACCTGCCTACCAGAAGAGCAGAGCTTCTGATTTTGGACCATATAAAATGTCTTTGTGTGTAGGTGTTTGTGTTGGCTAAAGATTCAATTTCTGGTTCTTGGTTATCTTGTATTGTCTTAACAAATAATGCCATGACAAGGTAATAAGACTTGTTTTGTGTACTTAATAGTTTGCATTGGCTTGTGGATCAGATGCAATCATGAAAACTTATCCAAATTTAAGCTACTTTTGAGACTATAATTTTAAGTCTAGCTGATGTATTAGCAGTTTTCAGATGACCTATTCTTCCAATTAAATTAGGGACCTTGCAAGATAGGCCTTATTCTTTCTCAGTTCCTAGCCAACTTGATCTCTTTAACTTCAGAAATACAATAAATTGAAGATATTACTAGGGAAAATGCCTAACTCCAAGGTTTATTCCTTGTTCGTTTAGTGCTAACATATCCTGAAATATAAAATTGAATCCATTATCATATTTTATTGTGGCTTCTTTGCTGTAAATATCTTCTCTTTGTGGTTAATATAGTTTGGACCTGGTGGACATGCATATGTTTACCTTTGCTATGGTCTCCACACCATGCTCAATATTGTCGCGGACAGAGAAGGAGCAGGAGCAGCTGTGCTAATTCGTTCTTGTGCCCCAATCAGTGGTAATACCATTTTGGAATTCTGAAGTTGAATTAGCATTTTCTTTTGTCGATTCTTGCTATAGTTTCTTTGTTTTGTATTTTGCATTTAATTTATAATGGTAGTGTAGCAAGTTTTCTTGGAATACCATGTGGCAGCTATAACCTCAAGCAGTCATTAGTAGAACATATTGGATTATGCTGAAGCAAAATGCCAACTCCAAGGCACTTCTGTTGCATTTGGATGAGATAAATGTGAAATAAATATTGAAAGCTCCAAATGTGAACTAGGCAGAAGACTTTTGATGAAGAATTCATTCAGATTTTGTCTTAGGGAAATGCTTTTTGGTAACCAAAAAAGTAGTGATTCACATGTTATCCAAATAACGTGGAGAAAAGAAATAAAGATTTTGATGTTTGCTGCTTTATCATGATACTAAAGAGGAACTTTTCTGGTGAAAATTTATTATCTACCACTTTTTTCCTGGATGAATATCCTTAACATCATAAAAGCTATCATGGCTGAGATCTTATGCCAAAATTCTTTTAATTATAACTCAGGGCTCAAAACCATTCAACAACGTCGAGGTATAGTGACTGAGAAGCCTGTTCTTCTTACAGGGCCAGGAAAGGTGATCTATAACTTCTTCTTCCTCCTCTTGTATGAACATTCTAGCATCTATCCTCTGCTTGGAACTTTTAACATTATTATTGTGCGGCAATATAGTTTAGCGACTTTTACTGGAAGAGGTGTGGATTAAACTACTATATTGTTCTACAAGTCTATTAGCAGAAAAATCTAGACTGAATTTTTTTAAGTATCATTATTTAGTGCTAATCTAGAATTGAAAAACAAGATGTTTAAAGAATCCCCAAGGGAAAAAAAAACAACCGAAATGACAATCATATTGGGGTATTAAGCAACAGGACATTAAAAGAAATGTGTTGCAGCTGTTAGCTGTAGAAACATCTGAGGTTGCATTCAGCAAGCTGATTCTCATTAAGACAATATATGTCTTCCGCTAAACTACGCCAACTTCAACAACCTTATTCCGATTGACACTTCTCATTTGTTTCTCAAGGTTGGTCAAGCATTAGGAATTTCAACAGATTGGTCTAACCATTCCCTATATACTCCTGGTAAGCTTCCAATTTTTCTTTCTTTCTTCCTATTTTTCATCACTGATAAAGCTCAAATCTGGTGAAACTTTTATGGGGAGTATTATACATTTATACTTCCTAGACTAGGATGTTCTTAAACAGATTCTAACATAGACTAGGATGTAACTCAGGTGGTTTAGAGCTCCTAGATGGACCACGGCCAGAGCATGTACTTGTTGGTCCAAGAGTTGGAATAGATTATGCTTTGCCAGAACATGTCAACGCATTGTGGAGGTTTGCAATTGCTGGTACCCCTTGGATAAGCGCTCCCAAAAACAAGCTGAGACCTCCCTAGCTACTCCGGACGCCATCTGACACTGGTGGGTTAAAATCTCTGCTCAATACGGTGTTTTGAAGTCTCCTTTACGGAAAACTATTTCCAAATTCGGAAGGGAAAATCTTGAAAAACTATGATTAAACGATTAAAGGGTTTTTTTTTTTTTTTTTTTGTTTAACGAGTATCTAAATTGCATGTAATTTACCATGAGACAGTATGCATTCACAAATGTGCTATATATTAGTCAAACCTTTCATCAAAAATGGGCAAAAATTTATAAAAATACAACTGTTCTGATGTTTGGACAAATTTAATATAACTAGTTGGGAGACTGGAGAATTTAGATGAATGGGCTATGTTCCACCCATTTAAGATCAGAAAAAATCGTCAAACTAAAACCGAAGTGAAAAAGGAAACAAAGGATTCTAACAAAAGTTGGAAAAGGGACCTTATCTGTGGAGACGCACTGACATGTACAATTATAAGTCTCCCTGACCCTGTAAAAGAGATTCGTTCAAGTCCAACAACCTCATTAATTCACTTCAGCTTTAATCTTCTATCTAACATGGAACCAGCCATGGAAGATTTTCAGGATCAAGATTATGAATCCTTTGAACAATCTTATAATTGTTTTCCGGTTTCTCATATCAAGGATAGGGAATATCTCGAAGATGGAAACAGGATCGTAATGCCTCCCTCGGCACTTGAACGCTTAGTCTATATGGACAACATCCATGGTGTTTGAGATTAAAAAACCAACTACCACTGCTGCCGCCGCCAGCACCAACACCACCACCACCAACACCAGGGGCAGGCGGGACGATAACGAGGGTGGCTCTCAACAAGTTTCTCATTGTGGCGTTCTAGAGTTCAGTGTGGATGAGGGTTTTGTTTACGTGCCAGAATGGATGATGAAAAACTTGCAAATTCATCCTGGTTCAATCGTGGTGTTGAAGTATGTAACTCTTCCCAGAGGAAGTTTTATGAAGATTCAACCACATAGGATGAACTTTATCAAACTACCTGATCCTAAAGAAATCCTTGAAACAGCACTGAAAGATTTTGCATGTGTGACTGCTGGAGATACCATCATGATCACTCATCAGTATAACCGGTATTACATTGACATATTGGAAACAACCCTTCGAATGCTATTTCGCTTTTTGAGACAGATTGTGAGGTTGATTTTGCACCTCCTTTAGACTACAAAGAGCCAGAAAAGCAACCTCCATCATCAGTTGTGCGTGCTGCCATGGACGCTGATCCCCGAAAGGTTCAAGAAAAACAAACATCAGCTCAAGATGATGATCAACAGCCTAAGTTCAAGCCGTTTGTGGGTGCTGCCAGAAGATTGGATGAGCAACCTGGAAGTATTGTGCCTCGTGCAGCTTCTTCTACTCCTCCCTCTTCTCAACTGCCAGTTAAAGAATCTAGCAATAGAATGGCATCTGAAGCACAACCCTTATCCAGAAAGCGTGCTGGAAAGCTAGTGTTTGGTCCTGAAGAAGTCGGTAATCAGCCAAGTAAATCAAGGAGGATCTCTGAAGAACTAGATAACAAAAAGAATGCAACTAGTGTTGAAAATAAGTTCATACCATTCACAGGAAAGAAGTATACGTTGGGCGGGTATCAAACTCAATTCTGCGGGAGAGATCGCACGCTTGCGGCAAATTCTGCTTAGCCATGCGGGAAATCTGTTTCCTCAATGAATAGTAGATGCACAGGCATTATTTGTATATTTGCTTCCTTTGTTTTGATAGGAATTATACATG
Organism: Coffea arabica; assembly: GCF_036785885.1. Classification (NCBI taxonomy): domain Eukaryota; kingdom Viridiplantae; phylum Streptophyta; class Magnoliopsida; order Gentianales; family Rubiaceae; genus Coffea; species Coffea arabica. The sequence continues at coordinate 14,960,295 of NC_092320.1, read as the reverse complement.
AATTTCGTAGAGATCAAGAAAACAAAGTATTTAAATTCTGTGCTTCAGAGTTTATGAAATTGTTGATAACTTGGTAACATACTTTCACAAGTTTTTTTGTCTAGTTCTCAACGTAAGCCCTGCTTAAATTTTGTTTCCAATTGCTCATGTTTTGGTATAGACCTCTTTTTTTTTTTTTGGCATAACTGGAATTGCATCTGGTTTGTTTTCCATGCAGGCTTGAAGGGGCTGCGTGTAAAACAGTAGCGTTGGCAAAAAGTAAATCAAGCAGCAGAACAGTTGCTGATACAGAAGTCATTGGGCAGCCCTTTGATGGGGGATTAACTTGACGCCCTTGAACAAGTAACTCAAATTTCAATTTCAAACAACACAACAGATTTCCCCATAACAAGTTTGATACATTATCGAAAAGGATGATTTAGTTCCTTGCTAATGCTTACGACTTGCGAGCACAAATTTAGACAATCTTTGACATGATTAAAATATTTCAACACAAATTAAGATATTCAGTAAGTAAATAATCCAGCACCTGAAACTAAAAGCTCACACACACACACAATTCATCCTCAACTGCAATTTCCTCTTCTATGGAACTTAGATACATTGAATAGGCAATTGTTAGTTCCGTTGATATTCCATCAGAAGCTACTTCTGAACCCAACACACTATAAGCTCACTACAACATAACTAGAAAGCCCCTCATAAGGAGCCATTAAACACTTCGATATTAACAAATTACAAAAATCTAACAATGCAAAGTACAAATCCTAACATTTTGGAACTCCACAATGCTGCCGAGTCAGACAAAGGTACATACAGACTTGCACGTTAAAAGGGTGCAAAACTCTGCTGTTCTCCATTAATCAGACTCAAACTCCCAAACAAGCCGAATACATGGAAAAAGAACTGTCAACAACAGCAATAAAAGAGGCTAAGATATGGTGCAACACACTGTTCCTAACCCTGACAACCAAAAAGAGAAATAATTTTCCAGAACCTTGAGATCAAAAAAGAAGAGAATTAGAATAAAATGTTCAAAAACCTACATCCAACTGTAGCCGCAAGCATTGATTTTTTTTGTCATATAATAATACATTAAGACGTACACTGGCATATTATTCAGATTCACTCATTTATCAACCGCTACATAAAAAGTAGCCAAAATTTGTCAAAAGCTTCAAACCGTCCGAAGGTAATACAAATTTCAATGGACCAACATAGGTGGTTGAAATCTGAGATGAACCCAACCAAAAAATAAATAAAACACCAAAGCGATCTACATAGAAGATGTTTTAAATCTAAGGATGTCTAGAATGGGAGTACAGACCCATTAATTCTGATTCAGTTGAATGTCAGCTTGCAACAGGGGAATGTCAACTAGAAATAGGTAATAAAAGTAATAGAAGCAAAGGAAGAAAGACAAAGTTCTCACAAGTCACAACAAACCAATCTCCTCAATGCACAATATATCTATTTAGTTATGATGCACATTGCGTGCAAATTTGCATTAAAACAGCAAAACAAATAAATGGTCCACTAATCAACAGAGCAAGTCTGAAGAGATGATCAAGGTAGAATGCAATAGAAAAGTCCTTCTAAGAAGTAGCATGAACCATTTAATCTAGAGCCTTTTCCAAGGATTAATAACGAAATATAGCAGAATTCATTATAAAGCATGGTTTAGCATTCCCTATTGGAAAGCACAATCCATGCTGGGTACTTTATACAAGACAACAAGATTTTAAAGGGCCACAAGATATTCTCTGTTGACAACATCAGAACAAAACAAAGATATAATCAAATACAGTTCCACACACTGCTACCAATAAATTCATTAAGCGATACAGGAACCAATATATCACCAACAAGTCATGGAAACATGATGGCAATAAACCTACCAGCGCCTTTACTAATTACCATACCAAACGAAAACATGTTACAGAGACTTACAAGCTCAAAAATTGACCGTATGAAAAGAAGAAAAACTAAAATGAAACATAACAATCAAACGTGGAACACTATGTTCTACATTGGTGACAGTCAGAGCAGAATACCTTCAGCTCAAGTACAACAGCCAAGAGCAGCTGCACACCTGCTCAAGAACTTAAGAATGCCTTCTGAAAGAAAGAAAACCACGAATAAGCAACAGAGTAAGCAAACGAGAAAGAGAGAGAGAGAGAGAGAGAGAGTAAACTATTACCTGAAAGCAAATAATTATGTACAGAATGTAGGGCCTGTTCTACAACAGCCAAGAGACTATCTACAAGCACACATGATGTGCAACTACTAAAGAAAGCATACATCTTACACACTTTAGAAAGTAAAATGTCGCTTAACAGGGGTGCTAAGGTAGTAGCTTTGTGCCAGTTTTGGACTGCAGATGACTATAAAATTCAGTGAAATCCAGTCGGAACATGAGGAACTTCAAATCTATGTGTTGCTGCACCGGCAATTGAGAAATGAACCCGTCAAACACAGAGGTATATTCGTTTGCAATTGCATCTAAATCCTTCCCAATATTTCGAAGGAACTCTCCAGCACGCTGTGTTAGAGCCTTCCTGCCTTCACCAAGCCACAACCCAGGTTCAGATAATTTGTCATTTTTGTTGGCCCGAGATTTTGTTTTATCACGTGAAGACAGGGAAGTTTCTGTGCTTCTGAAAAATGTAACAAACATGTTAAATGAGCCAAAGAAAAAGAACCAATAATTTAACTTCAGAAAAATTCACTATAAATGGAAAGATAAGGCCAGTACCTCGATTGCAACTCATGAATACCTTCATATAATCGATCTGCATGACTGCGGAACCGCAATATTAGATCAAACAAAACAAAAAGAGTTGTATTCAGAGTTTGTGACCTCTCTCCAAGGAGAGACTTCTCCACAATTGAACAAAGATACTTCTCATGTGCCAGAAGTAGATCATCAAGATCTTTCGCTATCTCCATCTCTTTCAAGAAATTGGACCATGAAATTTCCAAGACCTCAAACATGATGTAATATTGCAAATTTGTGACAAAATGATTCATCTCATCCCAAAGAACTTGGCATCTCCTTGATGTCAGAACCAACTGCAACTTAACAGCATTTGGGAGCTTATCAAGGAAACGAGAAGTAACAGAATTTGGTTTCATGGTTTTCCAAGCACCAATAAGAGCATGCTCTACTCTCCTCAGCTTCCATAAAAAGTTGAATATCCTCAGATATCTAGCCATAACGGATTCAGTAAAAACTGTATTTAGTGGAACTCTGGCATCATATTCCAGTGAAAATACATCCCAGCCTCTGTCCCCAGTGTTATGTGGCATCATCTTAACCCTCAACCCGTCCAGTACATCAGGATCATCATACTGTGCATTAGATGACCTGATTGCACTTTCCAGTAGTCCTGCAAGCTTGAATGAACTGATTGTATTAGCAGGTTCAGACAGTTCCGGACCGACAATATCCATAAGATACTGTACAAAATCACCCTGCCCAAGGAGCAAATAGCGTTTAATTGCGAGGCAATGTTCCTTGAATTTGTATCTATTGTACATAACATCCAACAAATGCTTATCAATCCTCTTGGCAGCTTCCGCAACTAGAGATTCAAGTGCATCAGTTTCACCATAACCAAGATTACCTCTCCCTGTGGTAGTCCCAGCAGCAGTAGCAGCTTCTGCTGCTGCATCAGCCCAACCACGATCCTCACAACAAACTCTAAGGAAATTAATTGACTTCCCTGTCCTTAAAATCCGCTGAGCCAGAGAAGACGAAATAAAAGAAGGAAGCATTGCAGAATGCAGACTGTAACCTTCCCTCCAGAGCGACTCGGCTTTAACTGGTTGACTTAAAACAAAGAATTCAGCAAAAATATCTTCAAGCTCTCCTTCTAGAACCCAACTCCTAACCATTTCAAAAAGAGGGGAACACACCCATCGGAGTAATCTTTTCATGAACTGTTTCACAAGTGGATCACCATGTTGGGCTTGCATGTGAATTGCCCCCGCCATAGCCCCACCTTTCAAAGTCTTACAACTATCAACCAAAACTGCCATTAATCTCATCTTTACCATTGGCTCAGCAAACCAAACTGACAATCTCCTTAATGAAAGATAATTCCCCGAAGTTGCACTCTCCGAAACCAGTGGAATCGGGTTCATTGCCTGACCTTCAAGAACTGCAAGCAACTTATAGTATTCTGACAGCTCATCCTGCAAGGCGGCACAAAATGCTTGCCCAACAGTCCCTACATCCTCAGCTGGAAACCTCTCCATACTTTCTGAAATATAACCCTTCACTTTCCTAAACAACCATCCAAGCTCACAAAGCTTCCGAACCATAACATGAGTTGCTCTTGAGACCTTCACTAACTCAGGCAACATATAACCATCAGCTTTCTCATCAAACTTCACATAGTTCCCATCAATCCCTTGGCAAGCATACAACACATCCCTCACCAAGGCCTCCTCTGAAACCTCATTCTCTTCCCTTAACAGTGCTGCAAACTCCTTATACGCCAAATGACGAATATTTTCCGGGTCCTTCGAAACCATTAAAACCCCTCCACTCCAACCCTTGCCCACATTCTCCCGACCCTTGAAACCCCTCGAACCCTCCCCTGAAACCCTCAATTTCTCAAAATTCTCATTGAAAGCACTATCACCCCATTTCTTCTCCACCTTCCCAAAACTATTCAAACCCCTCAATTTTTTCAAATTATCACTAGAACCCCCCAAATTATGCGAAAAATGCTTGTCATCCAAATCACTCAAATTCTTGTAATGTTCATTAACAACACTAACTCTGTCGCTCAAGTCACTATCAAACAATGCCGGCAATCCGCCGACCGAGGCGGGGTCGAAGAATCCATTAGAAACCCTAGAAATGGACTGATTTTTCAGCAATTTCCGATCATCAGAGATCGTTTTTAGCAAATAAAGCACACCCCATTTATTTTTCACGCTTCCGGGGCCCGTTTTGGATGAAAACTTGGAGTAAAGATCCGTAAAAGTAAGGGCTTCGGAGGATTTACCTTGGGTGGCGAGGCGGCGTTTAATGGACTCGGCCATTGCGGCATCGTCGGGGGCAATTGATGGGGTCATCCGACTGGAGAGAATGCGAAGGGCATACCGGAGAGCTTGCTGATATTGATGGGTAGTGGGGGAGGAGGAGGAGGAGGAATTAGGGTTTGAGGAGGCTGACGGGGAGGGGTTTGGGTGCTGGGAGGTGTAGAGTAAGCGGTGGACCAGTTCTTTGATTAGATCTAGGACCTTCTGATCGTCGTCTTCCATGGCTGGACAGACGAGAGCGGAGGGCAGTGAGAAGTGGAGGTGTGGAAGGGTTTGTGGGAATTTTGATTTTTGATTTAATATGGATGGGCGGGGAAAGTTTTTGGTGCAAAGAAGTTTGTAGTATAGGGGGGCCATATTTTAACATTTTCAAAAAACCTCTTTTTATATCCCAATAAAACCTCTTTTTTTGTGAATAAAATAGAAACCAACCTTGTGAATAAACAATTAGTAGGACGATAAAACTTGTGAATAAACTAGTAGTAGGACGAAAAAAATAAAATGAATGAAGGATTTGCACTTTTGTAGACATTTGCTTTATTTTTGTGACCTTAATTTACTTCGATTCATAAATCACAAATCATTTCTTGACCCTTAAAGATTTTTATATTTCTCATTTCCAAGTTATAGCATTATGACAACAAAGTGCAGATATGCGTTGACTGCTTTTTTGTCAAGTTTGTCTGCTAAAAGTTTTTTAAAAACTTTAGCTACAATAATCTTAAAAAGCTTTTCAAAGTTTTTAAACTATATACTTCAAAATATTAAAAACAAACACACACACTTCAAAAATTTTTGTAAAAATTTCTACAGTAAGTTACAGTAAAGTTTTAGACAAACACCCAAAAAACTCACCTTCCAAACGGGGCCATAGTTTGATTGATAAAACATTGTAACTGTAATTAATAAATTGAGGACTCGAGTCATCGTAAAAAAAAAGTTAAAACACTATGGAAAGTACCAAAACCTTTTGAAATTTCTAGAAACAAATTATAGCCATTTGATACCTCCAATAAATTAGATTGGCCTATTTGTTTTGACTAATTGCAATGAGTGATTAAGTAACCAAAATAAATAAAAAAATCGTTTGGCAGACTCATTTGTAGATAAATTTTAGCTTTACAATATGAAAAATAATCAATAAAAATTGAGCCTCTTTTTCTACCAAATCCAGAAAATAACATGGGTCCATTTCTCGCTGACAAATATTCGGGTTTTGAGTCTACTCTCAATTCCAAAGGCGGAAGATGACATTCCACGCCTTCAAGAGGAATACATCAAACCGTGAAGAAAACATTTTAACCTCATGACTCCACTTTAATCCTCTTTTTTTTTTTTGGGGGGGAGGGGGAAGGGTTGGGGGGGGGGGGGGGGGAAGGGGCCGTCTAATCTTTCTTTAGACGCCTTCTTGTAAATTTATTGCTGGTTCATTATCATAATATCATTTTGGAAGACAGTGCATTGCTTCATTTCAAGTTTATGAACTCGGTCAGAAATAGTTATGTTGGACGGTAAAATAAGAGAAATTATAAATAAGAAATTTTGAATTCAAAACCTTCTATTTATAAAATTAAAAAAAATAAAAAAAAACTAGCCGAATTCTTTGAGCTATAGTAAGTAACTCCTAGTATTTTGCTTTTGTGCTTAAAAGGAGACGAACATTGATGATAATTTCAGCCCTATATCTATGAATAGGATAAAAGCCAATTTCAGCTAAGGCTCGTGCTTGACCAAGCCAGGGTATTCCAGGTTCAGTTGATATAGCCACGAGATTGAGAAAGATATATAATGTGCCAATTAGTTTCATATGGGAAGTATGGGGGGAAAAACAGAAGGGGAAAGAGTAACTTTTGCCGAAGCCAAGATTGTAAAGGGACTAGACGAATGAAGTATTATCAACCATCAAGTCCGTGGGATATTTTTTGTTTTCTCTCTTCTTTTCTTTCCGTTTCCTTTCTGTCTCAAGCATCCTACCAGGCTACCACCTCCAAAGATGCAAGAAATTGATCTTCACGTTTCAACTTGCTCCTCCTTTTCTTTTGAGTTGGGTCCAAAAGTTGAGAATCATCTGTTCTCGTTGCCAGAACAACAAATTATGAAAACCTCCTTTTTTTTTCCCCAATAAAAATTAGGAAAGTTGTATAGTCCATTCTCTCAATTTCTATCCCTCAGCGATAATAGTGTATTAAAATTTAAATGATTAAAGTCAATACAATTTAAAGCTTCAAAAACGCCTGTTTCATTATTCAGTGATAATTTTAACTTGAAGATATGATGATATTCAAGAGGAATGATAAAAAAAAACTCTACTAATAGAATAAAAAAAAATAAAATAATGAAAATTTTCTTCTTTCCTAGATACATTTTCTTTTGAATATCACCTTCAAATGTTTTTCTTTTAGACCGTCAACTACAGTCATACCCCTTTTGGTACCTAATTTTGTGAATTGTAAAATTGCAATTCACAAAACCATTTCTTTTGTTTTTCCATGTATCACAAAATTATTGTTTCAACCTTAAACATTTTTGTATTTCTAGTTTCAACAAAGTTACAACACTGTGAAAGTACCAAAACTTTTTGAAATTCCCAAATTCATTCTACAATTTCTTCTGTCTCGTCTTATTTGTCATCCAGTTACTGTGGAGATGTGCCTATTTGTTTTTACTTATGCCCATGATTATTCTCATATTAAAATGATGAAATAATCACTTAAAAGATACGTAATTTACCTATTTTTGTGAAAAAAATTGTAAAAAAATAACAAAGGCAATTAACTGATTATAATATTAAAAAGAAATAATAACGTTGGCCTTGGCGCAATCGTTTATAAATAAATTTTAGCATATTGGGTCTCCTTTCCGGCCACACCATATCCAGAAAATGATGTGGGCCAATTTCTTATTTGTTTATCAACAAGTTTTACCGTATTGGCTAACAAATATTTGGGCTCTGAGCTAAAGCCCAACTTGCAGACCTCCACGTGTCAAAGGCGAATTATTTCAAATTTGTATTTTGCTTTGTAATTTTTTGTGCAAGTGATTTCTTATTTAATAAGTCTTAGTAAGTTACAAATATGGCATTAGTTGAGAGATTTTCTTGAAAGAGTTCAAGAGACACTCTAAAAGAGTCTAATCAAGTGTTATTATGGTGTGGTTTTGTTCCATTGTTTGAGATTTCAATAATAGCGTGAATTATTTATTTTCTTCTTTCTCACAAATGAGTGATCATTTTATCTCTTCAATTCTGTAATCTTGAATGCATTAATTATTATTAGAACCTAAATTTGAATTCTATATATTTTATACAGGCTTAAGTTCTGATAAGTTCATTGTTTTCTCTGCTTATCTTGGAGTATTGTATAGATTAGTGCTTGTTTTATGTAGGTAGGGATATACCTATAACTGTAATCTTCTTTGACTGTCATTAGTAAAAAGTTCTCTGTCGTTCCCCAAAAAAAAAAAAAAAAAAAACTCCTCCTATATTTGCTTTTGTGCTTGTAAAAGTAGGTCTGAGTTAAAGAAGACGAATATGATAAAAGAAACCAATTTCAGCCCTATGTTTGTGAATGTGACTTATGCTTGATCAAGCCCACACTTGCTAGCTTCAAATAGCCATGCCAAACTATGTTGGTTCAGTTGATCACAACGAATCACTTTCTTATCAGATCTTATTAACGTGAGAACTGCACTATTAAGTAATTTTTAAAAACTCACATAAGAGACGTATGATTTCAAGAACGTTATCATACATCGTGTGTGTGGATGATGAGAGCCAATATCACAAAATTTTAGTGACAAAAAAAAAAAAAAGAGTTAAAACTTAAATAGCCATGCGAATCTAACAGATATGTTCCAATCAGCTTCACAAGGAAACTAGGGACCAAGATTGCAAGAGACTACCCGACGGTGCTTCTTTAATTTTCTCATCGAGTATGCAAGGACCACAAGAAGTCCCAAGGCTGTGGGATTTTTGTTTTTTTGCTTTCATTTGTTGTTTCTTTTCTGTCTCAACCATCCTATCACTTCCAAAGATGCAAGAAATTGATCTTGACATTCCAACGTACTCCTCTTTTTCTTTTGAATTTGGTCCATGGTTGAGAATCATCTCTTTTCGTTACCAGAATAACTAATCGTCAAAAATCTTATAGGTATATTTGTTGTTGGAATGGCCAGATGTGTTCCAAAGTTGAAGTTTGGTGAGAGAATATATATATATATATATATATATATATATATATATATATATAAAGATGCATCAAACAAACACCACAAAGAAGATAATGTAAAATACTAATCAAACGCTAAGAAGAGAAGAGATAAAATTTACTCTAACACAACTTCATTAGCTAATGAAAAATATCTCCTTTCTTTCTCTTTTTTCTTGATCAAGAAGAGGATTAGACGCCCATTACAAACTAACCACTCTGTTATAAGAAGCACCCAATAAATTTGCTGCCAAGAACTCCTTCATAGTAGATGGTGGATCTAGAAGAAGTGCGAGACTAGCAATTTTAACCTAATCTTGACCAAGATACCTGCACAATTATTCCTCTCATGCAAAACATGATCTAGAGCACACTCCTCGTTACGACTTAGGTCCCATTTGAAATTACAGTGCGCTTACACCAGAAGTACTTTTAAGGTATTTAGTAACTAATTTTCGTAACTTAAAATTGCCCATCTTTTGATAACCTAAAACTATTTAGCACTTGTGTCAAAAGCGTTTTTTTACGAGTCACTGCAACCCCAAACGGAGCTATACAAAAGGTTTGAACGAAAATGACAATCGAATCAAAATGGGATTATGCTTCTCTTCTAAGGCTAAGCTAATGATTTACAAGAAGAGATGAGCCTGGCATGGTTGGAGAATATGCTCGAAGGAATCAGTAACGTTAGATGGTCCCATGAGGGAAAAAATTCAATCAGTAAAGGACCGTCCAGATTCTGGACACTTGAAAAAGTAAAAAGAGGCCCGCTTTCCTACCATGCTGCCCGTCGCTTTATGTCGACTTCCTAATTACGGTCTGATCGGTAAAACAGCAACCAGAGACCATAAATTTCTTGCCGGCAGTGACTATTATCGTTAATGGTAAATATGATCCTAGTTTTCAGAGACCATAAATTTCTTACCGGCAGTAACTATTATCGTTAATGGTAAATATGATCCTAGTTTTTCTGATTTTGGAGCAGTAATATTTCAGCATTCGCTGTATCCAAGATGAAGGATTTGTAGGTTTAAGTTGGTGGACAAAATCATGGCCAGAAAACATCAAAACAGTTAAGTCCTAAAGCTGAATATAAAACCAAAAATAAAAAAGATCAAAACTGTAAAAGTAGCTCTAAAACATGGCGTTTTGAACATTGAAATTAATAAAGTAATGATGAAGGAAAAGAACCCCTACTATCTATTTTTTTGTCTCTCTCTCCCTCCCTCTTTTTTTTTTTTTAAATAATGAAGCTAATGAATAAATAACAGATACTACCTATTTATTGGCTTCAACAGTTTACTTTTGGTAAATTAAAATAAGTTTCTTCGAAAGTTTACCCTAGAGCATTGGGAAGCCAACCCTGCTGTGCTTGTCTTAAATTTTTTTTTTTTTATTTTTGAAAATAATAAATTGTCCAATTGTTATAGTTCCTCTGACTTTCAACATTTTCGCAACTCAATAACGTCAGTATCTTTAGAAATATATAGAAACTTTTGTTTCTTTCTTTTCTTTTCTTTTGGTAACAATAATCTTGACTCAACTATTAATGCGATTGCCTATTCTTACGTCATGTTTGTATTACATGCTATATTCTAACTTTAAGCTAATGAAATTAAAATCAATCTTATATACACTAACACTTTCGGATGGTCAATTCTAATTTAAATTTCATTTTTTTATATGTGTTATATATCTAAGATGCTAGTATCTATGCACTAACATTATGCATTAGATTAATTGATTAATGCGTGACATGTTCGAACAATTTTATGTTGATACGGAGTAACTACTAAGCATGTCTTGTACATGAACACATAAGCATCCCACTTGATTTAATTTACTCCCTCTGTTCCACTTTGATAGTTCTGATTTTTTTTTCCGCACAGTTTAAGAAAAAGGTAGTTAACTTTATTGGAACAATCAATGTAGGTAATTATTTTTCTAAAATACCCTCACATTAATTAGAGTGCAACTTTGTGGGAACTTGAATTGATGATAAAAAAAAGAATCAACTCTCATTAAATGGGGTAGGTTTATAGTAACAATAACTTACATTAAATAAGGGTATTCTAGAAAAATTAAAATACAACTACATTCTTCAATTAAAAAGTGGATTACAATTTGAGACAGACGAAAAAATAAAACAGAACTATCAAAATGGGACGAAAGGAATAATATGCTAAGTGAACATACACGCATAGCATGTGAATTAGCAAGTGAGATATTTATATGTGAACGCGGGGTTTTTATATTAGTCATAGACTAATTACTAAGCATGTCTACTAGGTCTTTGGGATCAACATAAAATTCTCCGCCATATTAGGATATCATGTGAATGATTTGATTTAGATGCTCCCAAGGCAATGACGAATTGCTTGACGCCGTAGGAATATTATATCGTACACGCCTCGGTTCAGCACTCGATTTCTGACCAGGGACAACCTACAAGAGAAGACGCGGGCAGAGACGGTTGATAATTGTCCGTCGATAGTATAACAATTTTTTATTTTTTACGTTTTGTAATTTTATATAATAAATTTTTGTACATCTTTATCATAAAATCTAATATTTTATTATTGTTCATATGAGTTTCACGTGTAATAATTGTGTTTCTATTATTAAATCTTATAAATAGTTCACGAAAAAGTTATATTTTATTTAAAAAATATTTCATCGTTTTAAAACGATCGTCACCAACAACTATTGGTATCCTTGATCCAGTCTACAAGACAGGCTTCAATAAAAATTCTTTGAAGGATATTTGCATCAATAATATATAATCATATGGGTAAAAAACTACTATTTGCCTACATCTAAGAATGTTTAATTGTATATATTTTTTTCTTTAGTTTAATCACTAACAAAATCATATACGTACAGCTACCTATAGGTACGTGTGCACTGTAGATAGAAAGTATTTTGATTTTTATTGTGAAGTTTAAAACGATAAGAAATACTTCTATTCCAAATTCACACCTCGTGCGGCTGTGCAAGTTTTAATAATATAACTAGTGCAAGTAAATAAATGTATTAAATCTGTAAATTTAGACTGGACAACTACAAAACGTATAAGCCTACAAACGCATACTTTTTTTCTCGGCTATAATTTCAAAGAGCTTATATAATTTTCCATCCTTTGAACTCATTGGTGACATCCCTATCCTAATCAAATGTCGCAACGTGGTTTGATTAGCTTTTTCTAGCTCTACCGTCGAGCCATGCTGATTTAGTCAAGTACGGTTTTCTACTCTCGGAAAACATCGATAGGTTGGTCGGCTTGATCCACCGCGTTGGCAATCAAAGGCTCGTTAATAATGTCAGAGAATAACCTAGTCCTAGCCAGCATACTGTCTCTAACTATGAACTCAACATCTGATGCTGTACCGTAGTCCAGCAATGCACCCTTTTTGTCGGTGAGTTAGAGCTTTACTCAGGTTCATGATTTGCTGATTATTAACAAGGGATAATTTCAGGATCCTCCCTCGAGGAGGATTCGACAATTTCACCTAGTACTCTTGACATATTAATATTTTCTATGCAATTAAATAATTCGTCCCTAATCTTGTTCGTATGAATGCATCACACAATTGGATATTTAATGGAAATGAAAATAAAATTCACTCGTGGAATGACTAATTATATCCTAAATATAATTTTAACATATTACAAATTAATTTTAGTTTTGCTTGTAGGATCTGGAGATGAATAGAAGAGGATGTAAGTTAACGGTTTTAAAAAAATAGGGCTGATTTTGGTACTCCAATATTTGAGGGATAAAATGTTATATTAATGTAGTTATTAAATTTTTTTGAGTTCAACATTGCTGATTTTTTTTAAAAAAAATTTTGATTGAGGTTTTGAAATTTGGGAAGAGATAGTGGTAGTGGTCATGATGATAATGGTACCAGTTTGAAATATGGTAATATCAAAGGTTTAAAATAGCAAAACATAAGGGTTGAAAGTAGGTTTAAGATTTTGTGCATGTTCCATATTTTTTTAAATGATTTTATAAGAAGGTAGAACGAACTTCACAATTTCATGAGAGCATTTTGGGTTATTCATTCAAAATTTTGACAATTAAATAAATGTTATTACCAACACGAAAATTCAAGAGAGGTATGTGTAATTTTTCAAACGTCAAAGAAATTACGCGAAATCGTTAAAAACCCCAAGTAAGATTTCTGAAATTATCCCTATTATCAATCCAAGTAATATAAATTTATTCTTTCCTGCTCTTGTTTAGTAGTAGTAATACATTTTGCTGATTATTAACCTAAGTCAATATAGACTTTCGTTAGCATCTCAAACTGATCAATTTCTTGTTCTTATGTTGCTATAGTGGGGCTTCAAACCGAGCTTATGTTCGTTGTAGCCAACACTACTTTAAAAAATACTTCGAGATACACACTGGGTTGTTCTTACTTGATTTTTTGGACTTGTTTTTAATTTCTGATATTAGAAAATCTGTTATGTGATATTTTCAATTGCTTTACCTTTTAGCTTTAGCATTTTCAAACTTAAAAAAAAAAAAAAAAAGAAGACCAAAGTCAAACTTTAAATTACCTGCTTTTTGAATTCTAGTCTTTTCAAAAATCATATTGAGCTTTTTTTATGTAACATATTGAGTTGAGAGCAAACCCAATAACTTTTGTCCTAACTATAATTTAAAAAAGAAAATGTAATGATGGATAGCATCAATGAGAATTTTAAAAAAAATGCCTAGATAAAGTGAACACATAAGTCAATCGTTCATTTAATTCTCACCAATTTCTTCTAATTAAAAAAAAAAAAGAGCAAAAAATTTTTTTTTTACCATTTTATAATCAGTATGGCTCTCATTAAGATTAATAATGGTCATAGATATTAATTTTTTTCAAAATAGTGTAGTTAAATTAGAAAAAGTGTCTAAATATTGGGCATTTAAATGTATTAACTAGACATTTGTTACAAAACAGAATAATTTTAGAACCTCTCCTGAGATTTTTCTTAATATTACTTAACACCCTTAAGGTTTTCAAAATCTCATATACCTCCCTTAAATTGATATTTCGTGTCACATTCGAGTCCCTTTAGGCAAAAGCATCATTAAGCAATCCAAATTATAAGAGAGAATAATATCTTTCTTCCACTACTATCCTTGTCCTATCTATAAAGCTTACATTAACAATAAAAAGCAAAACAAAGCTAAAAAGGAAAGATAAAAATATTAAGGAGTATAAGCATAATAAATACCAAAGTTGTAACAACATGTTAGCTATTACCCTAGCATGGCAGATGCTGTTTTGACCCCAAAAATAAAAAAAAAACATGGGCAAGTTCTAGATTTTGTTTTCATGAGATCATTTTTAGATTAATCTTTTTATGATAAGAGTGTCTAGATACATCAACTATAATTCTTATAGTATGAGAAGCGCCATCCTAGATTTAGATGATAGGATTTTTTCTGAGCAAAGAGAATTAGGTGTCAGATTTGAAAATCCAAGATCTGCTTAACCAATATTTTACTAGTTTTGTCATCTCCTAATCTAACAAAAATGGTTTTAATAAGCCCTTAATCACATTTTAATGCAAAAAAGTACTAGTTTCACTACTTAGGAAAATTCAACAAATGTCCAAATCTAAGGAGCAAAAGAAACACGGGTTTGTTTAGCATTCTTGAATCCAGTCTTGTAAACAATTATAGACTGTTGATTACTCACCAAAACTCCTCAAATTGTTAAACATTGTCTAAACTATGAAATAAAAGATTGATTAAATTCAACTCGACCGTTCTTTTGATAACCTACTACCAGCAGATTATGAAAAAAATATGAACCAATGTGGAATGCCAATTTAATTAGTTGTTGACTAGATTTGTTGGCTAAAAAAAATTGAGCTTTTTAGTTGAGAAGTTATTAGAGCAGTAGGTGATATTACGACAAACTTTAAGAGAGGTTTCCGAAATTATTCCTTAGAAAAATCCCATTACAATACTACCAGATTTTTAAATTTAAACCCCTAAACCTAGATTTTTTTTTTTTTTTTGTCGTAACGTCACATATCTAGCGTACTCCTACTCCTACTCCTAGAGGGCGGGGAGGGGGGAATCTACTCAATGGGGAGGCTCAACTGAGCCTAGATAAGGTTAAAAAAAAAAAAACAACTTTTAATGTGAAAGTGAACACACTTATCCTAATCTTAGGACCAAAAAACACGTGGAATGACGTACTACTAGTAATAGCTTTCCCTGGAAAGAAAACGCCAAAGCGGTGCACAAAATAATAAAGAAAGACTCCTCCAACAGCAATGCAGAGTTGCAGTGGCAATTGCTGCAACAGAACTGAGAACGAAGGATACAAGGAAGATCCATCTATGATATGACGCTGCAAATTTTTTGGACTTTCAACTTTTTAACTTTTAAACGTTGCGTGTGGGCAACGGCATTTCTGCCGCGTTTCCTATTTTAACTTAACCTCGTAACCCAAAAAAACAACTAGGTTTCCAAAGTCTAAAACAAAAAATAAAAAAATGATTAATTTTGTATACACTAATTATGTACATATAATCTGTTTTGAATGAATAATAATTATACAATTTTGAATTCTAACATTTATACATCCAACAATGATATGTGATATGTGTATATACTATGAGTATATATACGTTAAAAAAAATTAATATTCAAATTCTAAAACAAAAATAAAAAAATGATTAATTTTTTATACATTAAGTGTGCATACACAATCAGTTTTGGACAAAATTTTGAATTGAATTCTAATATTTACACATCCAACGATGAGTTTTACTCTAAAAACTCTTTGTTTGGATCTATCAGATTTCAAAAATTAGTTTTTTAAATACAATAACAATTTTTAAAAAGTACTCTAAATTTTTTTAATATTTAAAAAATATTCCAAAATATATTCTAAAAACTCTACTTCTCTTAAATATTTCAAAGGGAAAATCGTTCAAAACGTTTATCACATTTTGCAAAATAACTTTTTTCGTCCCTCGCTTTTAAAAATATAATTTTACATCTCTTACAAATTCACATTGATCAAATTTGGTCCCTACTTAAGTTTCCAACTAGTTGTTGATCGGAATTCACCACGTACACCACGTACCTTGTACGTGATCATATTTTAAGAGCAAATTTGTCAAATCAAATTTTATATAATTCGATTCATAATTCCTCACATTTCATAAAATAAAATTTTTCGTTCTTCACATTTTTCAAAATGAATTTTTTCATCTTTTATTGATCATGTGTATGAATAAATTTTTTTAAATCCATGTATATATTTATTTGATTTCACTTGAACAGTACGAATAGCATGTAAAATCAAATAGAGATATATTACACACTATTCATATTGCTCAAGTGAAATCAAATAGATATATACATTGGTTTAAAAAAATTGTTAGTTTTTCACTTATATTCATTTTCTTTTACTCGAAATTTGAAAATAAAGAAGACATTTAATCATAAATATTATCGAGTGTTTATATCGAATTAAATTTGGATAGAAAAAGTAAACAAAAGAAATGTATGACAAAAAAGAAATAAGTGATTGGCACTTTCAAATTTTAACACAATCACAAAGTAAGTAATTCAATTATTGGTCTTGAAAGTGTCGAGTAGATATTTCAGATTTAAACTGAAATTTGTTAGCACAATTATAGAATTCGACTTAGGACCCATTAATTAGATGACCTTATTATACAACTCAATAAATAAATTATTACCAAAAGAGAAATGTCACAAATATTGAATAGGTTCAAATGGTGAAATCATATAAATATATACATGAGTTTCAAACAAAATTATTAGTTTAAAATTCCTATATATATCAATTAAATAGTATGTGTATAGCTACAATTAGCATGTTTAGATAAAATTCAATAGAGATAAATTACATGTTATTCATACTATTTAGGTAAAATCAAATAGACGTATACGTGGATTTATATAAAAAAAGCTATTTGTATACATAATCAATAAGGGATGAAAAAATTCATTTTAAAAAATATGAGGGATGGAAAAATTCATTTTTTGAAATGTGAGGAACGAAACAACTCATTTTGTAAAATGTTAGGGACAAAAAAATTCATTTTGTGAAATGTGAGGGACTATGAATCAGATTATGTAAAAATTTAATTTGATAATTTTGCCCTTAAAAATTGATCACATGCAAGTCACGTGGTGGATTCCTGCAAAAACTAGTCAGAAACTTAGGTAGGGACCAAATTTGGTTAATATAAATTTGTAAGGGACGTAAAATTACACTTTTAAAAGTGAGGGACAGAAAAAGTCATCTTGTAAGATGTGAGAGACGTCTTGAACGATTTTCCCTATTTCAAAATATAATCTAAAAACTTTGCTATAATAAAATTTTTCAAAAACACCCAAAAAAAAGCTTATTCAAACGGAGCTATTAATACAAAATCTAATGATAATCAGTTTTGAATTAATATCAATTATATAAAATTTGAATTGAATTCTAGTAATATTTATACATCCAATGGTGATATGACATGTACAATATTAATGTCAGTGTGATTTCTAACACAAAATCTTATGATAGGGGAAAAAAAGAAAATGAAATAACCGAACGGGGAGATTGAGACAAAGGTCATTGCATGGGCCTTTGACTCATCTCTAATACAGACAAGCACTGAGAAACTTTCCTCCAGCTTTTTTTAATCAGCCCAGGTATGATTCATGGTCAAAACACATTTGTTTTCAGCTTTTAGTACTACTACGCTAACAAGTCGTCTTCTTCTTCTTACTCTTGTTTTTTCGTTTTTTATTCTCGTTTCTTTTGTTTTCGATTTTGGAGAATCTATAACTATAAAGTTTCGATTTTTGTTGCTGGCGAAAAGAAATCGATTCCAATTTCGAGTAGGTATGTATAATCTCGTTGTGTGATTTTGCCTCAGTCTATTATTAGCAGTTTTATTCAGTCTTTTGAGTAAAAGTTTTCTTTTTTATCTTTTTTAATTTTTTCAAAATGTGGTGTAAATTTTCAATTTGGCATCTTCATTTCCGGGCTAGTTCTTCTTTTATGATTTTGGCTTTTTTTTGGGGGATATGGGAAGCCACGCTTGTGAAAAAAATTCCCTTTTTTGAAAAAATTTAATCTTGTTCTTGGTAATATTGGAGGGATTAAATCCCTTTTTTAGCCTTTTATTTTCTGATGCCAGGAATGAGTTTTGATTAGTTCTGTGACTGAATAAACATGGAAGAGGTTTTTTTTTTTCCTTATGAAATTCGAATCTTCGTAAACCAGTTATATGAGTGGAAACATGATAGGTTTTTTTTTTTTTTTTTTTAAAAAAAAATAAAACTCACCTTTTTATTCTGGGAAAATCCGCAGATATTTTCCCCCTCAAATTTATCCTGTTGTGCACCAAAAATTTTGGTTTTGAATGATATTACAAGATATTCAAAGTTCTTTTCTTTTTAATTGTTGGAAAGATGTTAATTTAACCATTTTGGTGAAATATTTTAAAATAGAGAATATTAGGTTGTAGGTGGAGGGAGTAGGCAAAGGTATCTCTTGTTGGTGAGCTATCACTTTGCCACTAATAGAATGCTATTTTTTGGCGGATGATTTATGAATCTTTATCCGTTTAGTATTGAGAATTATTGACACGCCATTCTTCTTTTCTAATTATAAGAGCACTGGCTTGAGGCTTCTATTTTTGTCTTTAAATGAGAATTTGAAAATGCAATCTGTTAGCCTTTTAAGTTTGTGCAAACATGACATGATTGTCAGATTGAATTAGCAATGGCTCGCTGGTAAAAGGGTAAGTTTGCAACTTATTCTGTTGATCTTGGAAAGTGCTAAATGAAACTATATACTTGGTTGGTTATCCTATGATACGAGAGCAAGTAACTGTTGTTATGATAGATAACAGAAAGCCTATCAGTGGTGGTTTTGCATGTATGGTAGGTACAGAGAATCTGTTTAGATATATGTTAGTTTAAAAATCTACCTAACTTCTTAACCAAAAGGTGGGAAAACAAAAAGTGGAAGTATGGAAATTCTTGGGCTCAGTCAATGCGCTAATAGTTGATCTAATAGCATGATTAGGACCCAGCTGAATTAGTTTACCTGGCTTAGATTTCCAATTTTTTGTATTTTCCAATGAATCTTAAGTCAAAATTGACCATCTAGAATGTGTACACATTGAACAACTTCTACTACTAATGGTACTTAAATTGTTGTCTGAAGTAAGTCTCAGTTTTGCTGGTGCATCCAGATACTTAGCAGTATTTTTGTTATTTTAGGTTTAAAGAAAATGGCTCCTGGAGGTGGCGCTTTCAGAGAAGATGTTGACTCACTCCCAAAGGCCACAAATTATGACATTGCAATAGTCAAGGCAGAGAAAAGTAGCAGTTCAGTTAAACCTAAGATTGGCCTTAGTGAAAAGCATGGAATATCTTCAATGAATGGTGTGCATGAACTTCTTCAGTGTCCTGTTTGCGGAAGTTCGATGTACCCCCCAATTCATCAGGTTTGATTTAATGCTGTGAGCTAAAGTTGGATCTCTTCATTGATGATTGGATTTATCTTTGGATGATGTCCAATTTATTTGGGGTAGTTCTACATGCATGGATTTATTGATCTTAGATTCTGTCAGTTGAGTGATGGATTTTTTATGTTATGTGTACATTTTGGCTGTTCCTCCAAGCGGAGATCATTTATGGGTTACTTGTCTTTCACAGCTTATAATGTAGTCATCTATCTAGTGGTGTTCTTATACGATACATGTTTCATTCATAATCTCTTAAGTTTACTTTCTATTCTTTTTTGTAATATTGTTTTTTTCTTCATTCATCGTTTACTAACACTTCAATATCGTGGGAATTATTACTCATGCTTTTGTTAATTTGTCCATATCTACTAGTTTCAAGCTGGATTATCCATCAGAAGTTTCTGCGGTGTGCCTGTTGTGCGAGGCAAGCAGCCTCTTGTAGAAGTTGATTTTCATTTCAATCTACCCCTAAAAGTTGTTATATAGAAGATCAAATTTTTCCTAGGTCTTCTTTGTGAAATATCCCCATCCCTCTCTACTTTATTTACTCACAGGACTAAGAAAAAAGTTTTACATGGTTGTAAAAGTCTGTCTAGAGAAGCATGATATGTCATGGACAAATCACCTTTAAACCAGCTAAACTTAAACTGAAAAGGTGCAATAAATCTTGTACTGCTCAGCCCATGACTCTGTTAACTGATCAATGAATTTGAAATCCTATCTCATGGATATTGAAATTCAAGGCTAGGATACAATCTCGGATGATTATCGGACTTGGTGAGAAGATATATGTTGGTATGCCTTTGAAATTTGGTGATTCTGGTTTTTAGTGTGTGGTAGATTGCGTCATAAATAGTTTAATTAAGAAAGTTTTGTTAGTTTGACAACAAATGAGGGTCATTGTGCTGTGATTGTCAATTTCAGCTTCAGTGTCTGGGATGATTCATATAGTAGATAGATTGTTTGTTCATTATGATACTAGATCCTCTCGATTCCATGCATGGTTCAGAATTACATCTTTAGTAATCATTATCTTGACTAGTTTTGTTTTGCATACAAATGCTGCATGCTATTCTTTCCATGAGTACTTGTTTGTCGTGAAGTATTTAAATTAGCCTTGTGCAAGCTTTTATGATTTTTCTAATGTCCCAACCGCTATTAAATTCTTTACCTTATTTTTTGATTCTCTTTATGTAGTGCCCCAATGGACACACACTTTGTGCAAACTGCAAAGTTAGAGTCCATAACTCTTGCCCAACTTGCCGATTTGATCTTGGAGACATAAGATGTTTGGCCTTGGAAAGAGTGGCTGAATCATTAGAACTTCCTTGTCAGTACCAGGGTCTTGGCTGTCATGATATATTTCCATACTATAGTAAGCTCAAACATGAGCAGAATTGTCGATTCCGTCCATACAATTGCCCTTATGCTGGGTCTGAGTGCTCCATAACTGGTGATATTCCAACACTGGTAGCACATCTTAAGGATGAGCACAAGGTTGACATGCATGATGGTTGTACATTCAACCATCGATATGTCAAATCCAATCCACATGAAGTTGAGAATGCAACATGGATGCTTACAGTAAGTTAATTATTGCAACACAAATGTGAAGCATTTTTCTTACGCATTATAGAATTTACATGGTAATTATAATGTCCACTGCAATCTCTGAATCACATTGTTTTTTACGGCATAGTAATTGACCTGATCCTTAACTTATAATGAAAGTTAATATGCTTCCTGATTCTTGTAATGTATGATCAGTAGTTGGCGATGGACTGATGGCATGAAGAGAAGTTCCATGCCGTGTTGGAAGTTTACATGGTAAAGCATGTTAAAGAAGATCATCGGATCCATGTAATTCTGCAAAAGTAGTTCCATTTTGCAGAACAATAACATTATGGACTTTTAATATTTCACATGGAAAAAAGGCAAAGATAGAGTGTCTGGTCTGACAATGGCTATGAGGGTTATTTGCTGAACTGCACCAATTAGTACTGATTTTCTGACTTCAGAGTTTAGATTTGTTTACCCTGCATCAAATTGATGTCTATGTAGGGAAGTTATGTAGCCTTCTATGCTTGTGTAGAAGAGTTCTTCTCTGAAAATTTTCATATAATATCTGCTAATACTAAAACATGATATGTTTAAACTTTGAAGATTTCTTGCAGAGTTTAACTGGTATTTTGGTCCATCCATATCCTGAATTCTCTTCAAATGTCATGGAGATGAAGGATTAGATGCACTGAATCTTTATTTTGTTACTCTTTATTACATGCTCAAAGTTCACGGCATATCATAATGTTCTGGCTTTAGATGAGCGAACTATTATGTAACTTGTGGCGTCAACATAACATTTTGAGGCTGAATGTAAATCCTGCTGATGTCCTGCACTCCTTTTTCTGCATACAGGTCTTCAACTGTTATGGGAAGCAATTTTGCTTGCACTTTGAGGCTTTCCAGATTGGTATGGCGCCAGTCTACATGGCCTTCCTCCGATTCATGGGCGAGGACAGCGAGGCCAGAAAGTACAGCTACGCGTTGGAAGTTGGTGGTTATGGCCGTAAATTAACATGGCAAGGAGTTCCAAGGAGCATCCGCGACAGCCACAAGAAAGTTCGCGACAGTCAAGACGGACTAATCATTCCAAGGGCCTTGGCGCTCTTCTTCTCCGGTGGAGATGGGCAAGAGCTCAAGTTGAGGGTGACAGGGCGCATTTGGAAAGAACTCTGAGCCTATAGGTGGCCCGATTGTACAGCTTCTCGAGACAGTGAATATTCTGTATCTCGTGTGGCCAGCGCAGGAATTATGAATATCTGGTTATTATTTTTTGTGCATTGGCCATTTTGTTATTAACCTTGAGGATCAGGGGTAAGGTCATAGCTGAAAAGGTACTTGAGTAAACTGAAAACTCAAGTTCTAGTAGTAAAAGATGCAACGTTTACAAGTATATTCTCTATGCATCATACTCATTCCTACTCTTCCCTGTTCTTCTCGAAAAGCCCTTTAGCTAGGTAGGAATGTTCAACAGAATAGATAATTTATTGACTTGAATTGAAACTAGGCGTGGCACTCTTGACAGTTTCTTGATCTTTCTTCATCAGACAATGCTTGTTAGATTGTTTTAGCGGCACTCTATTCGGTTTGCGGTCCTGTGCCATCATGGTGGAGGAGAAAGTCGATTAAATCATCATGGCTCAGTCGAACGGGGTAAGCCATGCACTGACATTGGCAGACTTGTAAAGTATTTTCACCTTGAACAATACTTTAAAGGACTGGGAATCATTTTTCATTCCATATCCATCCATGGGTCTGTAGATGGAGATTGGGTGTCAAAAAAAAAAAAATTTTTTTTTTGGAAGGAGCTTTTGCTGACAGGCGTCTAATGAATACTTGTCAAGACATCTAATCACAATTAACCTACTTTTAAATGCAAATGTTAATAGTAATTATTAGTCTACCTTACATTTATAAGTTTCCCCTATTTTCTTGTCGAGACATCTAATCACATTTAACCTACTTATGAATACAGCTATTAATAATTATTATTCTACCTCATATTTATAAGCTTTTTCTATTTTACTTTAGATTCTAAAATATTAATGGCTGAACTACACCTTGTTGAGAACTCATTAAGGCAAACCGTTTTTGAAAAAAATAAAGTTAAACCGAGAAAGTCTACAAATGCAAAAAGGGGTAACAATTATATATGTGTGTATCCACGCACTAGGTTAGATATGATTTAAATGTATTACCAATTTTGTTTCTGAACTTTTAAATGTATTCATGCTATTTTCATACGAATTTAGATGCAAAATTTTCTGTAATTTATACTTTTTACGTTGAACTTTTAATAATAATTTTCAAAAAAAAAACACTAATATAATATGCATATGTTTTACATGCATTCTGTATTTTGCCAATTATGGTGTGCAAGACATATGTTCCACGGGAACGCGTTTACAATTAGCAAAAGTAAGTACAAGTGAGGTTGATGGATGAGATTATCCTGTTTGAATTTTGGTTCTTTGAGATTAATTTAGGGATTACATTCAAAAAATGCGGTGCAACTCGAGGAAATAATAATTACATGTATGTATATATACTAATGTGAAACAAATCAATTGATTGGAAAATTAGTTGTTGAGGCTCCTATCTCACATACACAAAATTTCTCCCTTTTTTATGTGTGACATATTATTTGATTTCCTATGATTTTGATATATAGTGCAGAGGGGCAGTCATGAGCATAATTTCCCTAAATGAAAATCAGCAACTTTCTTTGACCCTTTGGCAAGATGGGAGCAGAGTAGAATATAACTACACATTCGCAGTACATTTGATGAAGAAAACTAAATCATTTTTTGTGTACACGAATAGAAGAAAATGATTTTTATTGAAAATTTATTCCTTTCCAGCACCAGGTCGAAAAGATTCAATCAGGGCTACAGGCGCCTGGATATCACTCAAGCTCGTGGTTCAAAGTCGTGGTCACGGTCCAGAACGTTTCACATCGGTTTCGGAGTAAAATCTTTGGATAGAGTATTATTTGGAATATTATTTGGAATAATTACTGTAGCACTTTTTGTGATGTGATGTATATAAAATAAAAAGTAGTTGGGAATATAAAAAGGTGAATTGGGAAATATGTTTATGATGCAAGCGAAATATCATTTGAGATAAATTTGCAATCCAAACATACTGACCACAATGATTTCAATATTGACTTCTCCTTCTTGTGTTGGGATCTAGCTGTAGTTGTTACTCTAATAGCTTCGGGTTTCCTTTTTAATTCTTTTTTCTAAAGGTTTTTTGTTGAATTTAAGTTAACTCGGGATAACTTGAAATGACTCGATGTGACTCGGCCATTTCAAGTTGACGTCTCGGCGAGTCAAGTATCTTGGTATCGTTTTATCATGGTATCGTATCGGGAGGGTCCGGAACGGTGATGACTCGGCCGAGTCTTTGAACCATGCTCAAGCTACAGATTACACTCATGATTCAGTCATTTGGTAAGATTACATAGAAATTTATTTTGGCGGGCAATTGTAGAAACATGACCAAATAAATTTGCCAGGTTCTCCTCCTGAGGTGAAAACTCCATTTCCGTTGTGAGTTTGGAGGCATTGTTGTTTGCAAGTTGCTAGGTCACAATCATGAGTTCAGAATTACCCTGCATCTATTTTGACCCCGTGCTTGAGGAACTGTCGAGGCAACTGCAAGAAAGATATTGAAGTTAGTAAAATGAAAAGAGAGAAACAAATCAATGGCACAACTTGTATAAAAGAACATGCATGTGCTAGATAAATATGTAGGTTTGTGGCAGTGTTTAATACAATAAAAGTTGTAGTTGGTTTAGAAATGATTTTCACAATTGCATGATATATACAAAAAGCACCATAGTTGTTAGGAAATAAATGACAGGCCTGGGAGAACAAAGAGTGATGAGCCACAAAGATGAGAAGGAAAACTTTGCTATATCTAGTCTTTGGTGAAGAAAAGAGAATGTGGAGGGTAGCCTTGCAATATGCCTAAGGAGAGAGATGAAGAAGGATATTGGAGGATCGATGAAGAAGCTAGAGACCAGTTGGTGGTATTTATACTAGTGTACATGAACATGTAGAAGGAAAAAAAATCTTTAAAACAACAAAACGGGAAGAAAATCTTTTGACGAGAGAGGAAGAGATTTAGTTTCCTAACTTTGGATAGAGAAATTCATGTTACAACCCAAACCTAGATGTCTGTTACTTATAATCCAAATATAGTGTTATTTGGCAAGATGCATGGATGGAGAAGAGGAAAATTAATGGTTAGGACACCAAGAAACAGAAAAAAAAAAAAAGAGAGAGAAAAGATTGATATTGCAAAATACGTATTTCTGTATCTATTTATCTCATGATCCTTTTGTCGTACTATTTTTCTTCAGTGCTTTCAAAAATTGGACGATACAGGAAGAGGGTATGCAAGTGAGAGATCTCGTGTTTTAGATCTTCCACTTACACTGAAAAAAAAGAAAATCAACACGTGCTTTTTTGATATAAGGTTAACCAATTATTTGAATTATCTCAAGTTTAAAGCATTTATCAAGCAGTAGAAATTAGGAAACGGAAATATTCCTACTTAGGGGAGCATTTTTAAGATTGGTTAAAAAAATTACATGTAATTTGCAATGATGACATCAAATCCTAAGATATCATAAAATTAATAAGATTATAACTAACTTCGTATATGATACACAGACAAAAACATAAAGTTAGACTATACTCACAATTTATGAAATTTCACCTTAAAATCTCTAACGTCAGTCATATATTATTAGACCAAGACCTCCGTAGGGAACCATTAAATTGCACATAATCTAGAGATCTACAAAACTGACAACTTAGGGAAAAACTGGTGTAGACCAAATCTTTTGGGACCAAATTGGGAACCAATTTTTTTCATTCCGCCAATGGCATCCAAGTTCAGCTCCTGAACTTTGGGTGTTAGATGTACTACAATCAACCATCAGACCACTGCAATGTTTGCAAGAGGCTCTATTAAACTTATCAAAGAGTGCTGCAAAATTTTCCAAAAACAAAAGATCTTGGATTCAGTCTCTGGAAACAAAAATTTGCGTTCGAATCACACAATTGCTTCATCGGTTGTACTATTGTGGTTCCTACATAACTACAAAGTAACAAAAAGAATTAGCAATTCTAATCTTTAACTAGGCTAGACAGGGGGAAAATACAAAAGTTGACCCCAATAACAACATATATAGGCCGGTTTTATCGTGCAAATTATGATGGTAGACCACCACCTAGAAGCTCAAAAATCAAAAGGGTCCTGATTTTGACTAGAATATACTACGTAGGAGTGATCAAATTAGTACAATATAATCCTAGGACGTGCAAGATCAAGGCTCGCACGTAGTTGGTAGGTACCATTACCAAGTCGTAGTAGTCTGTCTATATTCATATGTTAGTTTTTTTGCGGTTAAGAAGAACCCCAAATGCGGCTTTCCCGCGAAAGCAGAATGGTCTTTGCCTTTGCTACCCCAAAAACCAAGAAAGACTTCCGAGAAAGAAAGAGAGAAAGAAAAAAAAAAAAATTTATGGATTTTCTCCCTTCTTTTTCTTCCTCCTTTTCATCCCTCTTTCTCCCTTGATCCTTCCCTGCATTTCTCTAGAGGTTCATATTTTCTTTGCTTTTCTTTTTTTTTTTCATCCATCTTGGGTTCAAGGGATTTTCGGTAATAAACAGTATGTTTCATGCGTCCCTTCAAGCATCATTGATTTATTTCTCAGATTCTTGGGGTGGTATTGATGTTGGTTTTAGATGTTAACTATTGGGGTTTGAAAATAATAAAAATTGCCTTAGAAATTTGATCTCATTGTTTCTATTTTTTTTGTTTTTACCTTATTTTTTGTTCCCAAGTGATTCTGAAACTCGTGATCTTGCTTTCCATGTCTCAAATTGCAATGCATTGTTGAATTAGGAATGCTGCCTGGTTCAAGAGCGGATTGGTGATTTCTAAAGATTATCATGTATTCTTTTGATGATTAGGATGAGATTTATTGACAATTGTTTCCTGCTAATAATTTGATGTCACATTTTCTATAACATTTTCCCATTCCTTGTAGACAAGTTTGTACGGTTCCACCATTCATTTTGCCGTCCCTAAGCAAGAAACTTGTTCTACAGCTGTTAGCTTATCCAATTTTTGGTGATGACTCATTTGATTTTATCCTCATTCTGCTCATCTGATTCTGTATTGCAGGAATTAGTTTGGTAAAGTTGATTCCTTGCAATTATTAGCTGCATGCAGTCAACTCAAGGCCTTCTTTAAATTGTCCTGCCCTCAAAACTAGACAATGCTGTGTTGTGGAGGTGCAGAAGAGGAAAATGTCAGCGGGCCTCCTGCAAATCAATATACTGCTCCTCCCAGAGCTGGCAATCCTTACGGTGGCGGTGCAGGCGGAGGTAATTTCTTCTCTACTCATTCATGATCAGACGTAGTGACGTTAAAAAATAACTCTGGCCCTGTTTTCAAGTTCTTCTTTCCTATACAGACAATAGAAAGTTGTTCTAAAGATTAAGCTTAATCTAACATCTTCAAAAGTTCAGGATTTCAGGTTTAGGCTTGTGGTATCAGAATGTCAAGTGCAATATTCGGGGGCCTTAAGAAGAGAAGGGAGAGTAGCAACTAAATATCATTTGTATGCAGAATTGGGTGCCCTTTCTCTTTTTTAAGCTGCTGGTCATCTTACCTATCACAGCTTTAATCTAATCTAGATGATCAATTATGACATTTGGCTCCTCTCAGCATCACCATTCTTCTCAAAGCTTGGTTCTCATTAAATTTTCACTGTAACAATGTTAGGTTAGGCAAGTTTCCTAGTCTAGGATGCTCTAGAGCCTAAAGCTAAATGGTTACCATGAAGTGGGAATGGAATAACAAAAAGAATGGTCTTACAACCTCACAAAAATCATAAATGAGTCTTACACAAGTGTGTCCCTTTGGTGTTTTCCTGTTTTGTGTATTTATTTATTTGGCTCTACTTTACTTGTAATGCGAGAGAGGAGTGGCATGTCCTCATTTCTTTTTGCTTTTGATTAATACTGTAGGCAGTGAAAGAGGGGAGCCAAAGACTGGTGCAGTAAGAAGCGGAGCTCCTCAGAAAGCTTTACCTATTGAGACACCAGTTTTGTCTTTGAGTGTGCTGAACAGGCTGACCGACAATTTTGGAACGAAAGCTCTAATTGGAGAAGGTTCTTATGGCCGGGTTTTCTGTGCAAAACTGAATAATGGACAGCCAGCAGCAATTAAAAAGCTGGATACCAGCTCTTCACCAGAGCCAGACTCTGAGTTTGCAGCCCAGGTGAGTAT
Source organism: Coffea arabica (assembly GCF_036785885.1). NCBI lineage: Eukaryota > Viridiplantae > Streptophyta > Magnoliopsida > Gentianales > Rubiaceae > Coffea > Coffea arabica. Next base: position 14,931,636 of record NC_092320.1, on the reverse strand, counting down.
CTGGCAAAGAAACTTACTTCCATAAAAGAACAAGTCAAAGGTGATGTGATTAACTCAAATAGGTGTTCCTTCTTTCTCATGCAGTTATCAACAGTTTCAAGACTTAAAAATGAGCACTTTGTTGGCTTAATTGGTTATTGCCTCGAAGGAAATAACCGAATCTTGGCATACGAGTACGCAACAATGGGTTCATTACATGACGTATTACATGGTAGGTAGTTGTGATGATATCAAACTTCCAAAACTCTTTGGTGCGCAAATTATGATTGTTGGCCATCTTTATAGGTAGGAAAGGTGTACAGGGGGCTGAACCCGGTCCAGTTCTTAACTGGAATCAGAGAGTTAAGATTGCCTATGGTGCAGCCAAGGGCCTTGAATATCTACATGAAAAGGTTCAACCATCTATTGTTCATCGTGATGTCAGATCCAGCAATGTGCTACTGTTTGATGATTTTATGGCCAAAATTGCTGATTTCAACTTGGGAAATCAGTCTTCTGATACAGCAGCTCGGCTGCACTCAACAAGAGTCTTGGGTACATTTGGCTACCATGCTCCAGAGTAAGCCAGTTTTCTTCCCATTTCTCAAAAAACAATTATGAAGCAATCCCCTATCAGATAAAATTTTGCTTAGAATCTACAAAATCAGATTTCACCCAGATCTATCAGGAAAAGCAAACTTCTTTTTGAATGCGCAAGTTATATGCAAAAAGATGACACACCCGAAGATCCATATTAGATAAACTGTGTCAAGTGTCAACTTCAGACTATGCTATCTTTAACAAACACAGACAGGTCTACCAGGGAAAGAAAGATGATGATCGTCATGTTGCCTGATGATCTTAGACCTTTAGTTTTTTTTTTCCTTCTGATTTGACCTTGTATCATTTTCAGTTCAGAAAGGCTTGTTATTTGTCACTTATGTGTTTGCCATCCCTATTCAGATATGCCATGACAGGGCAGATCACTCAAAAAAGTGATGTTTACAGTTTCGGAGTTGTTCTTCTAGAGCTTTTAACAGGAAGGAAGCCAGTAGACCACACTATGCCGAAAGGACAGCAGAGTTTGGTTACATGGGTATGATCGTTGCACTATTCAATGTCTAAAGTTTCCATTCAGTATCTCATTCATCTCCCTAAGTATGACAACCGATAGCCATTTTCCTGCAGGCAACTCCAAGATTGAGTGAAGACAAGGTGAAGCAGTGTGTGGATCCCAAGCTAAATAACGACTACCCGCCAAAGGCAATTGCTAAGGTCCTTTCCATCTCTCCTGTTTCAAATTTTCATCATCCAACGTAGAGGAGTCAAATGAAGCTCCTGTGTTGAATGTTTTTATATCCTTCTTCATTTTGACAGATGGCAGCTGTTGCGGCTCTCTGTGTTCAGTACGAGGCAGATTTTAGGCCAAATATGACAATTGTTGTCAAGGCATTGCAGCCACTTCTCAACTCAAAACCAGCAGCTCCAGAGTCTCAAGCATAAAAGTTGCAACATGAGATTGACGCAATCTTGCAATTCTCTATCTTCCCCTTTCTTTTTTATGAATGCCTATGGCTACAATGCTAGAGAGGCAGTCTTGCAGTCAGTAGTACTCTGATCCGCTCAATGCTATCTTTAACGAACCTGTTGCTACAATTTGATGAAGATGAGCAATTGTAATTTTTCTTGAAGCAACAGAGACTTTTAGAACTTAGTTGCTATTTATAGTACCTTAATATTGATTATACTAGATTTGTCATTGGAATTTAAGCATCAAACAGTCAATTTCTGACAGGGCAATCAAAGCTTGTTCAAAGATGATTATTAGTATCTTCAATGATCAGTTATGATACCATTATATAGCAACCCATAACTAGCCTATCATTTCAAAAACAGTTCTTGTGGAACATATGGTATTATCGAATGCATTAGGAACAGTAAGTACATTTGTAAATGCTTTCAAGTATCGGCCAATCAAACATATTGCTCTGGAGGTGGGTTTTAGTATGACTATATGTTAGTTCATGGACCGCAGTAGCTGGATTCCTCAACAATGTTGAAAAAATAGGAGTAATTACAAACCACATTTCCTTCAGAGAAATGTCATCCTATTCCCGCATGGACACACACATTAGCCTGAAGAAACATGCTACTAAAAAAAGAGCAGCATGTTGAAAGAATAAAGGCATCATGTTACTGAAGTTGGTCGGGATTAAAGCCTTCTAACCAAGATGATACGCATAAGATATGGAGTCTATGGATTTACGTGATGATGTTGTGCGCATTGGAACAACTTCTGCAGAGCCTGTACACTAATTCACTTAATAAGAATACTAAATTGACTATAGTGTCACAGGAGTCAATGCCCTTAATGTATATGTTCTTTGTTGTTGGGAATATAAAGGAACTCAAAAACAGGTATCCAAGAGCTCTATTCAAATCATACTCTTTCCGCAATCCTTGCAAATAGATACATCTTTACACAGAATTGTGTATATTGCAGGAAAATATCATTCCTCCAGGCTCTGTAACTGTGCTGATTTGTTTGAAATTGGTTAAATACAGATGAAAGAAAAAGCAGCAGATAGACAACTAAATGTCGCCAGTAAGACGACATGATTCTTCTTATTGGTTTAAAAGTTGTAATATCTTCACCTTTTAGACCCCATCCGATCTAGGTGGCAAAGGTGCAGGAATTATTCCCCACTTTCGTCGAACATCCTCCAAATCTTCATGAAAGTGCCTTTCGTAATAGACACACATTAGATCTGTGCACTGCAAACCAGCCTTTAGGGCCCAAGGAAAGTAATGTTGGTAGAACAACCTTCTCTGCTTCTCGCTGAATCTAGCGGTACCTCCCACAACAGACATCATACACATGGGAAGTAGCATTTGTTCAAACTCTATCACCTTGAGAGCTGATTCACCAATTAAATTGGTAGGGAGGCCAAATAGAGTGTGCCAGAAGTCGTGAACCTCGCGAGCACGCATTGCCACATAAGCCAGCTCTTCGGTCTCCATGAATCGCACAGGTGGCCGATCATCAGGAGAAAAATTTCTAGATCCCATGAATCTTGCATATGCAGCACCAAATGTGTTAGATGGTAGGTCCCATGCATGACCGACTTCTGTAGAAAGGACACGTGGACGCTCCTTCAATACAGCTCTGCCTTCGGGACTCCTCTCCATCCTTTCAAGCACCTTTGCAAAAGCAGGTCGTCCTGTTGTTTCCCCCAAAGCAGCAATGAGATCTGCTCTTCGTGGGTCCAGTAATGCCCCTGCTGCTGAACCAAGTGCTACAGCAACCCTCTGCCACCCATTGAGCCGGATTCGTGCAGCTTCTATCATTGCAAATTTGACTGGTGATCTATGTGTTTAAAGGCTTTCATGGGCTGTCAACCAGCATTCTCAACTGGAGCTGCAATGAAAGGAATTGGGGAGAGAGTTTGAAGGTCATCTTAGCAACAAGTGATGGAAAGAAGACCGCCCCTTCGGAATTTAGTAGAAACCAATGACCAACTCCAAAAATGGCAGGCAAGATGACCAAAAAGAAAGAGAGTATTACAAACAACTAAGAGATTACATGCACCACCAACCAAAAAAAGAAAGCTCAGAATTGCTACTCCATCCAGTTATAGAGATTTCTTTCACTTTTTTATCATCCCCCAAGAATCACCTTTACAATCTTCAAAACGCTACTCCAAAAATCACCTTTACAATCTTCAAAATGCTACAATGTACAAACTCAACTGAGAACACAACAAATAATTCATCTCATCTTGATACATAAATTATTAATGTATGCCAGTATTTCATACACTTGTACAAAAGGCAGCAAAGGCTCCAGAAATGTTACTACCACCACATATGTACCTAGAACACTCACTGGAAAATTCAACTTGTAGGACTACAACATTATTCCTGTCTTACTCATGCATAAGGGTGAATTTGTATAACCTATTCAGTTACCTGTTTCATGCCAGCACCAAGTTATATTTTGTGTACACCATACTGGTCATTCCTGAGATTTCTTTTAGTTACAGTCAATCCCTTCTCTAATTTATAAATTGCATTAACATCCCCTGTTGTATGTTTACATCATGTTTATTAGCTTTAATCTTCTAATTGGATGAATAATCTTACATATTATAATCTACAAATAACTGATTCTCTGTGTATTTAACACTACATATGACATGTCAGATTATCAACATGTATAAGCTAGTCACTAAATCCTACTCCCCTCTCCACTTAAATCCAATTAAAAAAATGATTATAAATGTGGACAGAAATGGAGTTAGAATACAAAATCCTGGTTGAACCATTTCAAAAGTGAACAAGGATGTGGTAAGCCTATGAACTTTTTCTTTGATTCAGTCCGGCTACTGGATGAATGTCTCTACATGACCCAAGAGAGCTGAAAGTCATAAAATGAAGAAAAACTACAAAAAGGTGCAAAATGAATACTTATACAACTACTACTCCGCATCTCTCTGGACCTGCATGATATGCTTTAGTAGATAAGTCAGCATAAACCTTTAACATCCTATGCTTGGTGAATGCATACGACATGACATTCCTATACGCGGAAGATTGTCACAGCATCAAGAACTTTAACTCAAATTCATATAAATCCCTCTGTTACACTTTACATCCCCAAAAGTAAGCACATAAAGAAGATTATTATGTCAAGTCACTTCAGATAAACTAAATACAAAGCAATTCACATCATCAGGATTCAAAAAATTTGCAGCAATCATGGATCCTCAAGCCTCCCCATAGATCCGACACTGCAACAAACACAATTGCAGTGGCGGAGCTAGAAGGGGGATCCAGGAGGCAATCGTGCTCAAATTTGATAGTCACCAATAAGCTTCTGAGTTGAGGTTCTAACAAACAATTATCTCAAAAACTTTTAATATAAAACAAACATTTATCTCAAAGCTTTTGGGACAAATTAGGTAAACCTAGAGGAAACTAAAAATAGTAAAGGATAGACGTTCACACTCGTTCCCTACACTTAATAGTACCTGTGATCCCTAAAGCAAAAAATATATATAGAGGAATATTGTTAGCTTACTGAGGACATCCAATCCACCTAAAAAGCACATTACATCAAGTTACATCAAGAAACTCATTGCTACTTATGCTAGTATCATTGGAAAAAGGAAGACCTCAGTGTGCTTTGAAAGATAAATTCAAAACCTTATTAGCATGTGTGTGAAGAAAGGATCCAGATTTCATTTCATGCCTAGATTGCTCCTATATTCATGCTCAAAATAGACATTGCACCTCTCTTCTTAGTAGGTGTAACTTTCTTAGCTTAAGATGCCCTTAAGATTAAATATGTCCAGGCGCAATAAACTTCCAACCATTCAATTTTTTTTCCCAAAAACACTTGAAAGCTCAATATAACTGAAACATTTATTTGTTCAAATCATATAATCAGGAAAACTGCTACAACACAGATTGAATGCTTATAGGGCTAGAAAGCAATATTGTTGATTCAGAGCTGCAGAAAGCTAAATGACCCCCATGAAGAACATACTGTGCACTTCTACATAATTATCAAAGCATGTGAGCATCTCAAATCTTATTTTTGTGCATTGATTTGATAACCATGCACCTGTGCTTCACTAAGGGCATTAGGTCTATTGTCAATTTGGGGAAACAATATTCTTTCCTGTCCCTATACAAAAATACTTGCATCATTATTGCAAGAATAGCGATTCTCTGTCAATAAATTTATTGATTAAAGTCAGCTATCTTGGGCTTTCCTAACCCAGTAATCATGCAGACACTGATTATATTATTGTGATTGCATTTCAGCAAACACATGTCTATTTCTGTTTTGTGAAACTACCAAAACTTTCTGCATACAGTACAACATAGTTTCTCCTTTTATGTGGCAAATCCAAGTTAATTTAACTTTTAATATGCCTAACTAATAATAATGTTCTTACTCAGAAGCATGAGTAAAAGCATTAACCAAACCAAAATGATAATATTCTCACTTCCTATATCTGAAAGGTATGACAATTAAAAAGAAAACTCAAGTCTTAAGCAACTTGACATAACCTAAACACACGACAACGCAAATGCTTAAAGTTCAGAATTTTGCAGCAATCATGGATCCTCAAGCCTCCCCTTAGATCCGACTGTAAGTTAAATTTAACTACATAGACGGACCCAAGGGGGGGCTTCAAGAGGCAATCCTGCTCAAATCTTTTGAACAAGCGATATGCATTTGTTTAAAACCTCTAGACATAAAAGAGGCAAAGCACATAAATCTCCTGCAGGATGACCTTCAGTCAGAGCAATGACTATTGCCACTTTCCTGTCCGCACTCGTACCAGGACCCAGTACCTCTAACCCACTAAAACTTTGATTTCTCTATTCATATCTCACATCTCTTTTACGCCTAAATGGCTTCTGTTTTTTAATAGCAAACAATGGACTTTTGCATCCTTGCAAATCCAACTAAAAATGTGGTGGTGTGCCAAAAGACAATGCATGCGGAAAAAAAAAGTCAGACAAAAGGAGAAAATCAAAAGAAAATAAAATTAATAGCTCCATGAAAATAAAAGATCCCATCTTTCAGTTGTTTTGCAGAAAAAATTGCACGAACATATTTCGTGAATCCCGAATCGTTGAAAAGGCAAACATCTCTACAACTTGTCGACTAGGTGAATCATGTCAACCGCAAAAAAAAAAAAAATTTAAAATAAAGTGAAGATAGGGGTAAAAATCACAACTAGGGCACGAAGGCAAAAGAAAATATGTGACAAATATTTAACAAGAAAGAGAAGAACACAGAGAGAGAGAGTCTTTACCTGAGACCACTCTGGTGGTTTAGAATTTAGAATTTCGATCCTAAAATTGACTTGTAAAAAGATGAGGGCCTCAATGATTTCGCCTAACAGTTTCACACTCACTTTTCTTTTGAGATGTTTTGAGTCTTTTGAGGCGTTGGGAGAAGGTGAAATGGTGCATAATCAGATTGTGAAGTTGGGATTTGAATCAAGTGTGTTTGTTATGAATACGCTTATGGATTTTTATGGCAACTGTTGTGGGGATTTGGGTTTGGCTCGAAAGGTGTTTGACTATATGCCTAAAAGAGATGTTGTCTCGTGGAATACGTTGATTGGACGGTGTATGAGCCGTGGAGAGATAGAATCTGCAATTGGGCTGTTTGAGTCCATGCCAGAAAGGAGTATTGTGACATGGAATTCGGTTATCAGTGGGCTTTTGAGAGCTCGAAAATTGGAGTTAGCTCATTCTGTATATGGAATTCTTGGAATACAATGTTCTGGTTATGTAAAAGGTTGGTGATATGGAAACTGCATAGGCGATCTTTAATAAGATGCCGGAAAGAAGTGTAGTCTCATGGACAGCAATGGTTTCGGGCTATGTTTTCAGGCTCGGACCGAGCATTGACTCGGTTGTCTTCAGGGATCAATGAGTTCGATCGGATTCGATCGAGATTGAACCGGATGATGTCATAAATAAAAATTATTTAAAAATTAAAATATTGTATATAAAATACTTAAGAATATGTTAATATTAATACATGTATATTCATATATATTTGATGATTTAAATATATTTAATAAGAAAATACAAAAAAATTAGAATAATTAAGTAGCAATTTATATTATTCAATGAACATTAACAAGTTTATAATTAAAATTATGAATTTGATTGAAAAATAACACCAAACTTTAGGGTCACATTTATAAAGTATGAAATATTTGAGATATATTAATAATTTTTAACAACTTAGAAGCTAAAACATAATATTCAAATTGCTTTGACCTTTCAAAAAAAAGATTTGGGCCGCAGGACTTAGTGGCTGAGGTCTCCAACTGTGCTGTGCATGTCATGTCAGATCCCTGGTTCAATTAAGAAGGCCCCAATATATCTTTTCATCGGGCCCACCAAGATCCCACCGCTGGTTTGTAAGAAAGAAAAGCAAAAAAGAGAAGGCTTTGTATCAAACCGGTTCATCCGGTTTGCCAATCAAACCCGGTCTTTGATCGGGTTTGACTAAGTTTTAAACATCTGATTTTTTAGTGCAACTCGAATCGAACACTTGATCGGTTCTCGGTTCGATCGGTCGGTCCGATCCGAGTTTAAAAACACAGGTTTCAGGGTAAGCAACAGTTGGTGACCTTCTATCAGCAAGGAAGATTTTTAAGTCAATAGGTCTGGTGTCTGCGAGAAGGGAGCAAAATTATAACTGGGGCCCTTTTCACCTTTCTTGAACGCAAGAGAAGAGTGCTCCGGTTCAGGTTTGAACCAGAATCGGACCGAAATAGATCTAGTGGTCTGCTGATTCAAAATCGAAAGTGAAATTTTGAAACTGGAATCGGAACTATAATCGTGACTAAAGATTCAGATTCACTTTCAAGTTCATAAAAGTTTTGATTTGAAATTGGAACTGATAGTTTAAGATCTGTTCAAATTGTCTAAAAAAATATTTACTGTCGAAACATATTTAGTCAATTTAAAATTCAATATCAATAGTCAACAACTAATAACCAATAGTTTCAATTCCTACCTAACAACTCATTGTTCCATTATATTAGTAAATCTATATCCCATAACTGATCTAAGCCTAAAACCAATCTAAACTAATTAATAATAAGATATTTTTTTTCATAAAATTTTCATCAATTCTTCTTTTTCCTTACACATGATAACATAATAAAGTTCTTTTTTTTAACATTCATTGTCATATTTTTTTATAGTCAATTTTATAACAACAATCAAAACCGAAACAGTTAGTTTATAAATCAGAATCATAAGTTCAAATTGTAACCGTCCCTATATGAGCCAGTTTAGGTTTCACATTTCAAAAAGAATCGAAATCACAAATCGAAACCAACAGTTCTGGAATCATGGCCATGTCTAGTAACAATTACAATAACTTTTCTCTTTTCTATTCTATTGCTTCTCTTTTTTTTCACTCAATATATAGCTAGTTTGGCACCTCAATTTTTTGAGAAATTTGTCTTCAACAAGTTTTAAAATAATTTTAATTATAGGAACCTTTAAAAGCATCCCAAAATTTTTTAAATATACATTTAAAATATTTCAAAACACACAAAAAATATTTTTTTCCTACCTTACTTTTTCTTCTTTCTCCCTCACCTCAGCCCACCACAGCACAGCCATCTCATTCCGCTACTGACAGCCTGCCTTATTTTTTGTTTTCCTTTTCTCTTTCTCTTTCCTTTGCTTCTCCCTCTTTTCTCTCCTCTCTCCTTCCCTCCCTCTATGTTCCCCCTTCCCCTACCAACCTCTCTCCCTCCCCCCTCTCACACCTTGCCAACTTCCCTATCCACGGCGATCTCTAATTGTGATTTGGTCAATTGCATGCCAACTATCAAACCGTTAACAATATACCATTTTATGTCACAGTAATAAAAAGTTTTTATAATAACTAAACAGGTGAATAGTATAATTATAAACTAGTGATAAATGCACACTCAATGTGTGTGCAAAGAATTGCATAATATTTTATGGTGAATGAATTTTGTATAGTTTTTGTTATTATTAATGCAAACTCTAATATTTTAAATTGTTTTTGACAAAATGATTGTTATGTTAGCAATTACTTCTTAAGGATAGTTATATTGAAAAATATGTTTAAATAGTAAATTAAAAAATGCATATAGGTAGTTATGTTGACAACATATATTTGGGTAGTTAATGGAATTCAAATTAGTTTGTATGAGGGTAAATATGGAAGCACATAAAATGACAACAAAATGTTTAGACCAAACCCTATCCTTTCTCTATATATACTAATGTAAAATGCACACACCAATGTGTGTGCAACTAATAAGAAAATATTATTAAAAATTTGAGTAAATATGTATCATTTTCAGAAGAATTGGTTTTACATTTTTGATAGTAAATATTAAAAAATTCACCAAAATAAATTGCATAAATAGATAACTATTTAGAAATAATTCATAACTCTAATTGGTAGTTGATTATATTAGGTAGTTAGTAAGGGTAGTTTAGGAAAAATATAAAGTGGTACAAATTTATTTAACAATAATAGTGTATACACTACCTGTGGATATAAAATTTACCTTTTTATATATGGATTAATCTTGTATACACTTGTTTCAAAAAAAAAAAAAAATTTGTATACACTTTAAGCGTACACTATCACCATTAGATATATAACACATGTGTAAAATTTGATTTTGAAATCCAAAATTTATTCATATATTATCTATCCAATCATGATAATGTATACACTGATAGTGTATATAAATTTTTTTTTATATATAGCATAAAAAGTATATATATAGATATCATTATAGTATAGTAGTGGTGTATCAAGAAGGTTAGACTTAATTTCTTGTCTTTCAAAAAAAAAAAAATCGCATAATTGTCTTAACCATTAGTGTTATTTTCTTTCTTTTTTTTTTTTTTTTTACTTTTTACAACTAGTGATTATGTAAGATTCATTCGTTTTTCTTTTCACCACACCACATCATGGAAATAATTCATAACATCTATAAATACATTTCCTTTTTGGGTATTATATTTACAAGACTACAAATAAAATTCATTGTTGGATGGTGAAAAAAATGTTATTGACTTTTAGATTAAACATTATTAAATATTTAAGATTTAAATTATTACTTTTAGTGAGAGATACAAATAAGGGAAATAGCACTTAAAAGAGACCACAAAATTTTTCTAAATATATACTGTACTAATACTAGTATGTAAAATTATTTTGAAAAAAATTCTAAATTGCTCACATGTCCTATGCCTTTAAAATGTTTGAAGAGGTAGTAGTGGTGCATTTTTTTTCTAAAGGAAATGTAAAGATCACTTAAAATTATGTTGCAGAAATCTAAATATGGCTTGTTTATAGGCAATGACAAAAAAAATTTTGAACGCAGCCGTCATGTTTTGGTTGCAATTTTTCAAAAAAAAAAAAATTACATCTTTCGTGATCATATTTTTTAATTATTCTTATTACCTCGTGCACACCGTACATTATATATTTTAATCCAAACGCGACTGACTTCCGAACTAAAAATTTTTGCGTTTTCTCAACACTTGTGAAAATGAAAATAAAAAGAGCCCTCTTCTTATTTTTCATTTTGAGGCCCTCATCCTTAACCAAAAAATAAAACAAGCAGAAGAAAACGTTCAAACATGCATAAAATGTACATTTGAATCACAATAGGCGACGTTCCCATCGGATCCAGTTAGACCTCCCTCCCCCACTTCCTTGGAATAGGCTAGAATATCCTCTTGTTTATTTTCCCTGCTAGTACTGTGTTGCTCCTAAATCGAGTTATTGAGGAGGAGAAACAAAGTAAATGGAGAGGAGATGTGCAGAAGAATCAACAGATATAGGAGGAGAGGAAGAGGAAGTAGAAGTAGAAGAAGCATTATGGAACAAAGAAACAATTCCAAGGGTGATGAAGGCAGTCTGTACCTGCATCAAACTTCATCAGAGAGACCTCATCTCTCTCTTATTAGTCAGCCCCTGGCTTCACCGCACTCTCATCTCCCATCCCTCCATCTGGTTGGTCAGTCCATTCCTCCTCTTAACTCCCCTACTTAATTATATCTTTTCCCTGTTTTTTAATGCTCAAAGAGTCAATCTTTTTCCTAATGCAGTTGGAATTTTAATTCTGGGATTTACTAATTACTGTTAAGCTCACAGGTTAATGCAAGGATTGATACATTCTCCATGAAATTGGAATTTTACTTCATGGGTTTTACTAATAGTAATTGAATTCGCACATTACTGCAAAGTTTGGATTGTTTTCTAATTGCGACTGGGGTATTGATTCTGGCGTTTGTTCATTCTTGTTAAACTTACAGGTTATTGATTTGCATGAGATGAATAATGCTGGAGATCGCCTTGTCGCAGCTCTTTCACTAGTAAGTTCTTTGCAGCCCCTCTTAAATTTTCAGGTCTTTTCCTTGCTGAGAAAAGTTTGCTACTTCTGAAACAAGAGTCATTACTGGTAGTTTTGGTCTCATTATAAGAGAGTTTGCTCTCAATCTGCTTCCACGCAAGTTTGTCTAGCAATGGGGTCTAATGGATAGTACTTCTGCTACCTTGTGAAATTTGTCAAGAATGATTAATTAAATGGTGGTGAGATTTACTTTTTCGTGTTTATTTTTTCTTGCAGCCAAGATATCACAATGTGAAGAACATAAACCTTGAGTTTGCACGAGATATTGAAGATAAGAATCTTGAAATTCTTAAAAGCAAGGTACCATTCGGTATCTTAAACCTATAATATTACTATTTTTTTCACTTGGAAGCATTGGTTAGAGGTGGCAATTTGGATTGAAATCCATTTATCCATCCATATAATTCATAATTAAATGGATTTGGATTATCCATTTATAGTGTTGGTTTTAAATGGTTAATCAAAGTAAAACCATTAAATTAAATGGATTTACATGGATTATCCACAAAAACCATATATATCCATTTATTTAAAAACCAAATAAAAGGAAAGGAAAGGAAATGACTAAAACACAAGAGTCCGCTAGTTTCAGAGTCCTGATGTTCTGTCCCTTCTTGCAACTCTCCAAAAACTGACCCAAAAGAAATTCCAAATATACTTCTGTTCTACGGCCATTAACCTCAGTTTTATCAAGAAAAACTTAGGTGAAAGCTCATCTGACAATTTAAGACTAGTAGAACTTCATTTGCCAAGCGTTCAAGCTCAATCTCAGTGACATTCTTCACGCAATTTCTCACTGACGACGTCATACAAAAAAGTTGTACCTCAAATCAGCAGGTAAAAAAGCACAGGTCCAACATCATAAGAATAATTTACATGAATCAGTGATCATTAATCTATTTAAACAAGACTAATTTGTTTAGCTATTCATGAAGGTGTTGTTACTAGCACTATGCTTATTATGTTTATGAAGTGCTTGATGAAATTCCCCTGAGAACGTTGAATCCAGTATTTGTCTTGCATAAAATCTAGTATTCCATGCTGGTCCATTCAAAATTTCAAATTTGGACTTGTCCACAGGAACCGAAAAGAATGCTATTTGAATTTAAAGAGGATACAACTGCTTTGCAATTCCTTAGAACTAGTCTGCATTGGGCAATGAAGCCCGCAGCCTTTAGCGAGTGTAAACGATTGGTTTGTGATGCCATCACTTACATTCCACACGACCATGCTCAACTTGCTGCCATGGCAGAATGTTTGTAATGCGTCAGCCATGGTAAACAGGAATGGACCTGATACCAAATTCCATCTAAAGCAGTCTATTGCATGCCAAGTATAGGGAAGTGGATGTATAACCATATAATAATCAGAGTACCTAAAATATGTCCTCTTTCTCATTCAAGTGCACCTAAAATTTACAAGTACATAAAAAAGTATCTTCATATTACAAGAAATGGTAATGCAAAAAAAAAAGTAACAAAAATATTTAAATGGATTATAAATGGATAATTGGTTTGTATTTAATCCATTTAGATCCATCCATTTAGATCCATTTAATAAATGGATCTAAATGGATTGGATGAATTTCATCCATCATCCATTAAGTCAAAACTAATTATGAACCATTTATCCATAGTGCCACCTCTAGCATTGGTTATGTTGGAAAACCAGTCAGGTTATTTACTCTTTCAATTATTTAGTTCTTGCTTCTGCCTTATTGTGTAGCACATTAGGTTTACTTCCTCAAACTTGATCTTTTCCACAATCATACAAGTCAGGTGATGCTTGTCTTACTGTATGCTTTTGACTGCAATTCATCAAAATGAAGTGTTTCATCCTTACATGTTATCTTAAAATAACAGAATACAGAAATATTCCCCAGATTGTCTAAATCACTTGAGTTCCTGTTGTTTCCATTCTCTGTGTATATATTCATGCATACTTTTTGCCGAAAATCAAACCTCAGTACAATCCAGTATTCAAGTGCTTCTAGCTTTGTCCTGCATCTTGGTCATATTTTCATTTATTTATTCTCTTAGATTAGCTTAGGTAGATGATGAATTATTGCTTGGCTTTGCTCTTTATGCTTTAAATTTGACTGCCTGTTTTCATAAGTTACTTGATGGGGAAAGTGGAGAGGTAGCTAAAGCGGCCTATTGAGTGGAAGCATAGCTAAGCTAAATGTGCCAGAGAAAGTTAGGTGCTGTGAGTAAGGTTGGCTTAGCCTGGAGCCTTGATTCCCCATAACAAATACGAGTTCTGTTTTTCTAGGAGTTTGCTGATTGTTCGCCTGAATCTTCCATCAATAAGCCTCTTCCCAAACAGGGATTACACTCATTTAATGACAAATCCATATATCCTTACATGGATAGTTCTGCTTGTTTAACTTCCTGAGTTGAGTGAAAACAATGAAATTCTATAATTTGTTCCCAAAGCTAGACCCTGGTTTTGGTTTATACAAGTACAACTCTTTGACTTAATAAAAGGAACACAGTTTAAATTTATACTTTACTCTGGCCTGATTGTTGTGGAAATGTTTTGACACTGTCTTAAAGTACTTTAAAACTGAGTTCTGTGGCCTATGCATATGGAATTTCAGTACAGATTTTTTTTTTTGGTGAATTGAAAGTCCTTATTATGAGAATATCTATTCTTTGAAGTTTGTGGATGCCCTTAAGAATCTGGAGTCTTTGAACCTAAATGGCTGCCAGAAGATTTCAGATAAAGGAGTTGAAGTTATAACAAGCATTTGTCCGAATCTTGCGGCATTCTCCATCTATTGGAATGTTAGGTACTCGAAGGCTTTCTTGATTCTATGTTTGTATGTGCTTTGTTCTTCTATTGCAAATTATAGCTAAAATCTCTTAATCATCAATGGGCTTCGCTTATACTTTTGCTTTCAGGGTTACAGATATTGGAGTCAAGCATTTGGTGAGGAACTGTAAACGTATAACTGATTTGAACTTGAGTGGGTGTAAGGTACATGAAAACTGATAATTCAAATCCGTGGATGTAGAAGCAACAATGTCCCCCCCCCCCAAAAAAAACCCTAATTTATACAATAAATGTCCTAGAATTTCCATGCATGACCTTGAACTTTTAAGATGCGGCACTATATGGACATTTCTGCCATAAATCCGACAGGTGATTTGTATTTAAGTTTTGATGTCTTGTGCTGAAGATTAGTCTTATAGATTAACTCTGAGAGGAAATATAATGGAAAAGAGAGAATGGTTGTTAGGTTGAGCCTCTCTCTTAGAAGACTTTTAAGTCCATAAATAGAAAGAAGCAGGTTGAAAATAATGAAACATATTGTTTTGTCAAAATTCACCAAAATAGGGTGCAAATCAAATTTTCTTTCCTAAGATCTGCTTCTTGTTGGAAACAATTAATGACATGCCAATAAGTATGTTTCTCCACTTGTTTAAATTTTCTTTTAGAGATCAATAGTCTTGGACTACTTGATTTATTTCTTTTCTATGAATTCTTTTGCCTAAGGTAATTAGAGTAACCTAATCTTGATTCCCATTTGGAAAGCTCCAAGCTTTCAACTGAAGAAATTGTATATTGCTGCTAAGACTTCATAGCTCTTACCAAAAAATTTACTAAAATTTATTTTCTTCAATTTCGTTTCTTCCGTAATGCAAATATTTGTAAGTTTTTTTTCCTGTGATGCAAATTTTTGTTACGTAGTTAGACATGAGCCTTACTTGTTGTCAACTCCTGCTCATCATGCATGCTACGTTTTCTTGATCACTTCATCTGTTGTAAGATGGAAATCTCTCATGTAGCTTCTTTTTCTTGACAATGACAGAATATCACGGAGCAAAGTTTGCACTTAATTGCTGACAATTATCGAGACTTGGAATCTTTAAACCTGACAAGGTATGGATTAAGGTTAATGTTGGATTCATAGTCTTATTGCATTGGAAAGACAAAATAAAGAAACATACTGTAGTGACTGTTAGAAATCTATAAATAAAATAGTTGACATAATTATATCAGCTATTGCTTGTTTTTAACTCAAGGCTGATGAATAGAGAAGATCTTGTTTCAAAGATGTCTAGACAAGACAGTGATCATTTGACTGTGTTACAAAAGAAAAAGAAAAAGAAAAAGAAATCACTGGAGGATGCAGTATTTTATTACATGAAAATGGAGAATTATTCATTACAGGAATCTTGCATCAACTGCTTCTCATCTTCATAACCCATTTAGGGGGTCAAATAATTCATCCCTCCTGACAGTATCTCACTTCATATCTTTGGGATGTCACTAGGTGCATCAAGCTAACAGATGGTGGTTTACAACAGATATTGCTGAATTGCTATTCTCTTCAAAGTTTGAATCTTTATGCCCTCTCTAGGTAAATTTACCCTTGAATAATATGTAAAATTAGGACCTTTCTAGTAATCGAACACAACTTATACATCTCAAATGTATGCCATGCTTGTGTACATCTCAACTTCTACATTTTGTTTGGGCAGCTTTACAGATGAAGCTTATAAAAAGATCTCTCTGTTGTCGCATCTAAGGTTTTTAGACCTTTGTGGTGCTCAGGTATATTCTGTTTTAGAATAACAGATTTGTGTCATAATCAAACTTGAATAGCCAACCTACAACTTTGTGCAATGGTGGATTTTTTGTCCCAAGCCATTGGTTTTGACCAAAGTTTGGTATATTAGAACCTAACAGATGATGGACTACGTTCTATAGCCAACTGCAGAAAGCTAGTTTCACTGAATTTGACATGGTAAGCCAGATATGGGCTTTAGCGATATGCAAGAAATTTGTCTATTTTGTTAGAGCTAATGCTTTGTTATTTAGGTGTATACATGTGACAGATGTGGGAGTGAAAGCTATAGCTGAAAGCTGCAGTTCTCTTGAACTTTTGAGGTAAATCCAGAAAATTGAAGATTGGCATTAGATGAAGTACTTATTTGTACATTAGAGTAATCCCCTTGTAAAAATATTAGATAATCTAATTCATGGATATCTGCCTGTTAATTTTTGCACATTCCTTGCCATTGTATTCTGAACTTGATATAGGCATACAAGAAGTAGGCTTACTTTGATGTATTAGCACATTTTTCCTGCTATTGGACTGAAACTTGTGTCTCTGGGGCTTGGCTGTTTTGCCTTTTAGCTTGTTTGGGATTGTTGGGGTGACTGATAGGTGCCTTGAGGCCCTCTGCAAATGCTGCTCAGGTACACTCACAACACTCGACGTGAATGGTTGTGTTGGCATTAAGGTAAGCTTTTGGTTTGCCATAGTAGCAAAAGTCCTTCCACTTGTTATGCATTCTTATCTGTACAAAATGCATTGTCCCTTTCCACAACAATGCTCGTATGTACTAGTTCCTTGAAAATTAATTTTGATTGGTATACAAGGCATAAGAACTGGAGTCTTCTATTTGTCCCGATCTAGGAAGAATGCTTACGAAGGATGGGGATGTGACTTGATAGGATAGACAAACAAGGGATTTGGATAAATGTAATTCTGGATGTTGAAATAGATTTTACATATTTCGTTCTATGAAGACGACGAACTTATGACATACTTGTTTGGAGATCATATTGTATCTTATGATAAATGTAAATATTATATTTTTCATTTTATGTTTCAAACAAATGCACATAATATGCACCTGAGAATGTTAACATTCTCTGGGAGCCATCTATATGCAATCATAGGTGACACAGGGCTTTAATATAGTCCCTTTTAAAAAAAAAAATTTGTGCAGGGAAGGGCGCGTGACGAACTCCGTCAATTGTTCCCAAAGCTGAAATGCTTCAAAGTGCATAGCTAAGCTGTAAGTCTGTCAGGCTGCAAATAATATCTTGCATTAAAGTTTAATAGATTGGCTTACCGTCTTATTTAAAGTAAGTGATAGTCCATGGTTTAAATGGATAACCTGTTCAGACTCTCTTGTTGGCTAAAGCTCAAAATATTGTTAAGCCCCCTTGTTGACCCTTAAAATGTGCTTTGAGCTTTTAACTTCGGTTTCAGGAGTTCAGGACGTATTTAACTGTTATGCTCCCTTTAATGTTTCAATTTAAAAAAATAAAAAAACCTTGCTTAAAATTCCCACGTTTGCTTCATGCTGATAAAGACTTTATATGGACAGTATCCACTCAATATTTCTGCTCTGTAATGTGAAATGCCATCTATATCAAGCCATCAAACTTCAGTTGCATTTCTTTTTCAAATCCCACTGAAGCATTGTTTTTTGCTTTTGTCTTCAAGAAGTGAAGAATGCACTAACAAATGGGGCAGAATTAGAAAGCTTCCCAGAGAGGACCAGCCATTATTCAATGGCAGTCCTCTCTTTATTTTCAGAAAAACATTCCCTGATACGCATGTGAAAGCTTCATTGGATTTTATTTAGTGGTTAAATTCTCTTTTACTAATTGGACCCACCCCTTCTTACCAAACTTTAAGTGAGTTGACCATACCCCCACCACACAGTGTTCTAGGGATTCCCAGACCTGAGCATCATGCTAATGATGCGCATCAAGCACCAACATCCAATGCTTGCCTTTTGGCCACTGGTGGGGTAACTAGAAGATGTTTTGTGCCATTGCCACAATAATTAGGGATGTTTTCCCCTTGTGTGTAGATTCTGTTTTCCTTATTCGGAGAATTTGCCTAATCCCTTTACGTGTAGATTCTGTTTTCCTTACGCGAAGAATTATGAAGGAGGAAAGGAATCACAAGTAACATTGCAATCTTTGTGCTTTCAGGTTTTGAACATGTGTTCTACAACTTGTGGACTTACTTGGATTCATGATACCATTTTACTCTCAGGTCATCGTGCTTCTATTGCTCCATCAAATCAAGCACGCAGATTAGATTTAACGTGTATGCTTTCTACATTTCGCAATTACTTTTTAATGCATTATGCAAGATCACAACACCTTCCTATGAAAATCAGCAACTACTTTCAACAGGTAAAACTATGTGTAGAACATGGTTTCATAGGTTCGGGTTCGCATCTTAATGGTTGTATTATTAGTGTCAGGTTTATACCATGAGGGTTTTGGCATATTTTTATTCTCAATGATTTATCGTATTATGTTCCATTTTTCATAGGACCTCTGACATAATACCATTTTTGCATCAGACTATAACAATATATATATATATATATATATATATATATATATATATATATATATATATATGTATATATGCATGGCATAAACTCTAGGATAGCTTGTTGCCTCAAGTTTAGGAGAACCTTCCTCTTCACAAAATTGCATGCCTTCGATGGCAAAGCTCTGCTTGAGTTGCAAGACCACTTTGGTTGACCTATGTTCAAGCGTATCCCAAACACACAATGCATCTGAAAGGGATGGGGCATCCTATGGGTAGGTTTTTGTTCGTATGGAAAGCAATTGTTTCTAGATCATGCGGAAAATGAAAATTTTGCCATATTTAGGTTCAATAATTTAGTATCAAATTTGCTCATCTTTTGGCTTCCTGAAGTATCTGTGCACTCATGGAAACAAGGGTACACAGACACACACATTTACTAGAAGAAGAAGAGGAAGTCATAAACAACCATCACAGATGCTACTAATTGGTACATTACCCTCTCCAGTCCCCCGTTGCTGTGAGGAAATAAGAAGCACTTCATTAGTTGTAAGATCAAGAAGAAGAATGCAACGCTTGTTGGGAAGAACCACGTTTGTGTCTTTCTGGAAGGGATCATTGGTTTCACTAGATTGCATATTCCTTGATTCTAATATTTATCACAAGTGCTCACAAAAAAGACACATATAAATACACCACACACACGCATGCACTTGCATTCTTTTGGGGAAGAAAAAGGGCAAAGACAGCACCACTCTAATTTCCCTACAAACTACTTGCTAATGAAGCTTGATATGAGTGGCCAAACTGAAACCACGCCAAGCATCGCCAAGTTAAGCCATTTCTTTCCACGATTTATCGAGCTTGAACTTCCAGAATCAGCTGCTACAAAAGAAAGAAATTAAAATTAAAAAAAAACGGGTATCAGCAATGTATAGCAAAACATATAACATAAAACAGACCATCATCACGTTTCTGCAAACAGACAGATGAATCCTGTGATTTGGTGTCACAAACTCAACCTCCGATGATCATCGGTGTACTATTTATTAAAAACAGAAAAATTGTGCAAAAGCATGGGCATAGAAAGTTGTAGGATAAAGTGTAAAGAATAGAAAGTGTACCTATGCCACTAATAGTTGAGGTTCTACTTCCAGAAGAATTAGAGAACTGCAGAAAAATCTGAGCATCTGGTGACCGAGGATCCAGGTGCAGAAAATCTGTAATCCAAGCCACAAATATTAGCCAAAAAAGAAAAAGGGATGAAAGTTACGAGCAGAGCTAAGACTATATGCGGGAATTAATCTATAGTTGATCGATTACCAAGACACTGCGTCGCGTTAGCTGGTATGTGACAGATGAAGGGAAGAGCGAGTGCAAGTGTAGCGTTGATTTTGAAGCCAAGACCTGGTTCATTACGGTCTCTCACCAGCATGCACAAACACCTGCGCTTTTGATCGTAGTTATTTCCCAGCCTGAGGCAACAAACTGGGCTGGGATGCTTCTCCTCTTCGCTTATAAATGAAACACAAGGCGACAGACCGGCCAATTGATCTTGGCATTCTCGCTTGTCTTGTGCAAAATCACTGCTTACTCTAACACAACCAGCCATCATCAGAGCTAGCAAACATAGTGAAACTCTTGCGCTAATTTTCTCCATGACACGCCAAATTATGCAGTTTATTTAGCCAATTCAATAAAACTGCCGCGAGAAAGAGGTGGGTGATTATTAAGGGATGATATGGTTCTGCCCCTTTGCATGTATATGTGTCTCTCTCTGTGTGTGCGTGTGTGTGTGTGTGTGTGTGTATACACATATACATATACATATACATATATATATATATATGGATTGGCGCTAATTCAGGCATGCACGACGTCATACATTAATTGCTGGGACTGCAACACAGCCCGCAGGAGTCAGAAAATCGCTGTCCAGAAAAACTTGTAAAAGCATGTCTTCGTGATGTATCCAATTTGGCAAGTACCTCAAGCTAAAATGACTGAGCAAGATTTCAAACTTTCCTATGCTCTAATTGAATTGACTTCCTTTGCTGAGCTTCGTCTGAGTTTTGGGCCCTTGCCTTGCAATCAAGATATTGACGCGTGTGGTCATTTTGCAACGCAGTAAGTACTAATATAATGAGCAAACTTAGACAGATATACTCATCTAATCCATCTGAAATCAACATTCAACCAACCTGACCTTTTTTTTTCTTTCTTTCTTAACCCCAAACTTCTTCAATGGCAGTTTCCAAAATGTGATATAAAACCCCCGATGCAATGACAGATATCTAAACATATCTGGATGAATTGTTATTTCTGCTTTGATTATACACGACTTAGACTTGGATTTTGACCAGTTCAGTTGTCAATCTCAATCAGCCAAACTGCAGGGACTCGTAATGAGAGCAGCAAAATGAAGAGCTGAAATCACATTAAGTGAATGTCCGAACGAAGCTTTGACACTCAACAGGCGCCAGAGACCGCTGCAACTTGTTCCGTTCTTTTTTTCTTTGATGAATTACGTACAAGGATGAGCAAATTTGATGACCGACTACTTGCTTGTGTATCTGGCATTTGAGCCTTTATATATATATATATATATATTTTTTTTTTTTTCCAGATGTGTTGGATAATCAAGCAATCAGGAAGTACAGACATGTGTGATTTGAAATTTACGGCAGTTTTGACTGATTCTCCTGGAACATCATCAGATGGTCCTAATCGAACATTTGTACATACCAAAACTGCCCGCCAGGAAATGAAATGACCATAAAAATTTTTCCGCACCTTTGTGTTCTATATCCACGCCATAAAAACCAATATGACATCAAGACCCTTAACATTCAGCGGTTTTTCTTCTAACATTTTTTTCGCAATTCTAAAATTCATGCCTTTTTTTTTATTTTCCAACACACTACAGGCAACGCGATTCTTTTGACCATTTTTAATTTTGTTCATCTTTCAAACGTTTTCGACAAAATTCCTTCCCACGGCTTTAGAGAAATTTTCAACTCATAGGATGTGTAATATGCAATCTTAATTTGTTTTTCTCAATATATAACAATAAAAATTACCATATCGTTAAGGTCTCTTTATAAGATGATGGAGTCCATCATCTGATGAGCAGCAAGCTCTTAGATTCACTCATCCCAGTGCCGTTGGCTAAAAATTCCAGCAGGAAATTGCCGCCTCAAAATGCTGGCAGCTCAATGGATGTGAAAAGCAAAGCACCAAAGAAATTTGGAAAAAAGCCGGTCATACCGCCTATGGGTATTTGGTATTATATTTCTATTTGAATTAGAGGAGAACTTCTATAGTACAGCATGACCACAATTTCTCTATGAAACAAAGGTTGCATGATACAAAAGATCACAACTAAGGATCCACTGGGGAACACCTAAGGAAAAACACAGGAAACATCATCTACTATTCTTACAAATGACTCTGTCTCTGTTTCTATTTCTGAAATTCCTCCGCAAACAAGACCTGCAGCCACGGGCATCAAAACTTGAGTAATCAAACGAGGTGGGAGAGGGAGAATGCTTGGGCATGAGTTAATACATATTTACAACCTTTTCAATAATCCCTACACAATAGGCACCATCCTGATTTGTTTCAATAATGAAGTGAAACGAAACAATAGGAATTAAAATCATGTCAGCAACATCCGATACATTCACTGCCTCATAAATCAAAATAAGATCTAGGTAAAGATGTAAAAGGACTGGAAGTAGCAGCCTACCCAGTGTCAGCGCCTAGTTCTAGGCTTGCAGCGAAATTCAGCTAAGAGTGCTATGTGATCAGAAGACCACTCTGGAGAAGGAAGTGCTGTGTCTTTTCTCAAGCCATCTTCATCCAAGAGCTCCAACAAAGATTCCACAGTTAAGGAGTCCGCTGAAAGGATAAAAAATAACAAATTTACAACATTACTAAAAATATATTATACGTTTAGCAAGAATTACTTCACACACCCAGCAATATACATTTATCCTGGACAAATTGAAAAATGAGAGATAAATCAGACAGAAATGCTCTGCATGGGGGAACTAGGGAGTCAACAGATAAAAACAGTAAAAGACAGTTCACTTTGAGCATGCCTGAGTAGAATATGTAATCATGAGTGCCGATAAAATCCCTGGTGCAGTTGGTGAACAAAGGTTCATTTGTAGTAAGATCCAATCTCCTCCTCTGTTGCTCAAAACCAATACCAGCTGCTCTTCCGAATGATGAGTATGCACTTACCTATATGATATATCAAGAAGCACGTACAACTCAGGATCATTAGTAGTACAAGCCTATGCATATTAAAAGCTTCTCAAAGAGAAAGAAGTTTAATCTGTCGACGAAATTAAAAATTAGCGTTTAAAGATCAAGAAACATACCAATGGCAACTGATGTGTAAGTTTTGTGGCAGGGCGAAGGATTCCAAGAGGGTCAACTGCTAAATCTGAATGCATTGGATCAACTTTTCCCATGGCAAGAAGAGCATGTGGAGCACTGCACCCAAAACACGACATAAATCAGGAAGTTAACTCCTGCTTCGATGGACAACCTACATAACAACAACCACTAGTATGCAAATTAAACAAAAACCATATCTGACCTTCCAGGAACAGAATTAAAATCTCCACAGACGAGCATTGGGATATCTGCACTGGCAGCAATTTTCTCTAACCCTTTCAACAATGTATGAACCTGATACAAAGGCATGCACATCAACAAATATTAACACATAATAAGATAGAGGCAACTACAACAGCAAGAGGAGGTTGAATAAGAACCTGCCACAGCTTCACATCCTTTAAATCTTGCTGAACATTGACATGTGTATTAGCCTGTACAAGAAGGTAATACATACTGTCACAATTATGCTCCACAGGATGAACATTTTAAAAAGATGTATCCAAAGGACCTTTTCCCCCCAAAAGAAAAAATATGTCACCTAGAAACCATGTCTAACAAACAAGAAACAATTTCACGGGACCAAGATATTGAGAAATGAATTTCAAGTACATAAAAGTAATATTGAGTCAGGAGTATGAAGCAAGCATGAGCCATCAATTAAATCAAGTGATGAAAATTAATGCAACTGGCCAAAAATTAGAGTATCGCCACAGCCATATTGATCAACAGTGACATTAGTAGGAATAAAATAACTTGAGAACAAAGAGCAAACCAACTTTAAATGCTTACCACACAAACAAGCTGTCGCTTCCCAGGATTATCAATTCCCTGGTTACTAAATTTTGCTTCCAGAACCACTATAAGTGCAATGTTATCCTATATGAAGACACATTATTAGTCAGATACGAAAACATACCATAACTTTTACTCCATAATTAGCGAGAGATGAAGCATTGCCATTATTTTCAGCAAGCTAGATGCCCAAGTTTTGACAATGCAAGAATGTTAAAAAGATTTGCATAACATGGCGGGTCTAAGGTCAAAAAAAAGAATGGTATAAAGTCAATAAAAAACAGTTGAAGGTTAAACTGGAAAACATGTATGACCTCTGGATGGTAAATTAAAAAACAAAGAGCGTCAGAAACATGTGGGACATCTATTTTTTACTGACTCAGATATTAAAGAAACATAAATTTTATCATGACACAGTTCAAAAAGAACAGCATGTCATCCGTTTCAAATGGAAGGAATAAAAAAAATTACATGTAATCAATGAACTAAGATACCTTGATCAATCGACCCAGAGCAGTTTTTTTCTGAGTACTTGGAACTAAAGCGTCAGTCAAGGATTGTGCAGCTTTGTTAAACTCAACCTTCACAACCACAGAACAGTCAAGCACAACAAAAGAGAAAATGCAAAAATATATAATGAAAAAGCTTCATACCTCATATTTCTTGACATGTGAAAATCTATCCCGGCGGAAAAATGTAGCACAACCATCATTTGAATAAATATTCCCATTGAAGACCTGCACACAACAACAGTCTAATGTATAACTGGCACAGCTACCTTTGAACACGACAACAATCAACATTTTGACTAACCTCGGCTGTTTTTCGTTTATATAGAGCTTGATAACCATGTTTATCCAGCTCAGGGGCGAAGAATTCCTCAAAATGGTCACATTGAACCTAGGACAGAAAAAATACAGTCAACACTATTGATTTCATGCCTGTCGTCAACATAAATATACCTAAACAGGTGGAAGAAATCATTTGCTGAAACTTTAGGCAGCCAAGGAGAGAAAAATAGTCATAAACAACATTTACATTTCAGGTTTGGGCAGATCCAAGTAAAAGTTGACCCAATTTCCTTTCATTAATGCTGAAAAGCACTTGACAACATAAACATACTGTACAAATAAATTTATGGATTCTTTACCAGAATATCAACAAGAAGACAAAAAAGAAAACAAACTTTTCAACTTAAAATACACACAAACTTGCAACCAAAGACAACACACTTAGCTTTGACAAGTCACTATTGTATTATACAACATGAACTACTGTTTGGAAAAGAAATTGTGCTTTTTAACTGACATAGCACTTCTGATCTCCGAGAAACCACTCTATATGAACAAAATGCAGTTAAGTGACTGTGAACAAAACTGACAAACCTTTTACCCTTTATTATTAAAAAAAGAAAAAAGAAAAGCATTTCCATTGTTGTTCTCATTTCTTCTCTAGCCGGACCTTCATAGGGTCGCCATTTTTCCACCGAAAATTCATTAAGTTTTGACCTATCTTACAATGCACATAGAAGCTTTGATGTACTTCTGTACCTCTTGAAGACAAACAATGTCAGCACGGTAGCCAACTATCTCACGTAATAGATTCTGCCTTCGATAAGCCCAAGAAAGAGCCCAAGAAGGACAGTAACTGTACAAATCATTTGCAGCATATGAATCGGATAGGATATTATATGACAGCACAGTAAAGGTTCCTGATGAAGATACACGACCGTCAACGTCCAGATGCCCTGGCATTTCAACTCCACTGACAGGAATCAACCTACGTGGAGTAGGAGATGGGGCTGGAATTACGCGAGAAGTGTGTAGTGTACTTGGATGCCCCACAGGCTGTTTGGATTCTGCATCCACTACAACACACTCAAATTTAAGGACATGGCCAATATCATCAGCCGTCGGTGTGTATGTTTTAAATCGTCCAACTTCGAACCATGTCTC
Source organism: Coffea arabica (assembly GCF_036785885.1). NCBI lineage: Eukaryota > Viridiplantae > Streptophyta > Magnoliopsida > Gentianales > Rubiaceae > Coffea > Coffea arabica. Next base: position 14,905,438 of record NC_092320.1, on the reverse strand, counting down.
ACCACCTCTCTGTGTTACTGCAGCAGGGTATAAAGCCGTGGCACCATTTGCCAAGCTAGAATTGGCCTGCGTACCCGTCAAGTTTGTATTGATAACCCCAGATCCTGAACCATTGAAGCGCCCAAAAATTTCTTCTTCCTCGTTGCCATTTTCATTAACAGCACTAGCTGCGCGCTCATGCAAAACACGATGATGCTGCCATGCATCCGAGAAACATTTCGGAGAACAATGGTAACTCTTACTGATAGGTATTTTCGCTTTAACACATCCAAGACACTGCAATGTAGCTTGCTCAGATGGATGAACACTACAGATTGCAACTTTCCTATCACTTTGTATGCGATACCTGCCCCCAAAAAAAAAGTTTCAATAATGCAGTTGAAGACTGTAATCTAATACCCAACACACTATAAAGTTGTCCTTATAGCAATTGAGAAAACCAAAAGTTAAGTGTAAAAGTAAAACAGCCAGATCCAGAAAGTATTCGACCAAGAAAGGAAAAGCACATGTGCCTTCTGCTTCTGTGATGGATGTACATTGTATTGGTGTACAAAGCACTATAATATGAAATATCCAACATCAACAATTAAAATCAGGTAACAAAATAAAAATAAAAGGAAACCATATTGATGCAAGAAGTATAAAGCTTAAAGGTGAAACCAAGGATCTTACAGGATGGAAAAAATAACTCGTCCAGATTGTCAGAAGTGAAACACAATGAAACAGCGCAGACGCTATCAACGAACAATATACCAATTGTTTTACACGTTTACAGCTCAAATAAGCAAATCAATTTGCCAGGCCAAATTCTCTTCCAGACAAGAATAGAATTATGTTGAAATGTTAAGAGGAAGGGGGTGGGGGGGGGGAAGCAACTGCACATCAAAACCTAAAGCTACTTACAACATGCATCTCCTATTTTAAGATACAATAAAAGCAATTTCCAAGAAAGAATAGCTGATAGAACAGTAAGAATATACAAAAGAAGCCCACTGCAGACTCAAGACATGAGCTACTACCACTTTGCAACACCTGAAGGGTAGCCATCCAAGGTTGCCCCTAACAATAATACTTGCAAATATCACTTCCATTTTCGTCAAACACCAACTCGAACTTAGACAAATTGCTTGCTACATAGAAGTCCATTTTTCCCAGAATGACATGGGGATATACTGACAAAATCGTGTTGCCTATGTCGCTTAAGATCCAAATCCAACAAATTTACCCACATAATCAAAATTCATTTAAATCCACAAATATAAACTGAAATTGAATCTGCTTGCTCAAATGAGGGTAGAAAACTCCACAAAAGGTAACATGAAGAAGCATCAGAAAGTTAAAAACAAGCCACAATTAAAAGGTGGGAAAATTGCCAGAAAAGGTAAGACAGAAGCAATGGCAAACTAATAAAAGCACAATTAACATGTAAGCATACCCTAAACGATACAAACTTAAAACCTTCCTTTTGTTACCAACTACACTAATCAGCATATTACTTAGTCAGCGGCAGCTTTTATAACTTACCTGATGAACACTCCCATGCATTATTTCATTACAGAAGACTACAAAAATCCTTAGACACGAAATAAAACCTACATTGAAATCTCAGCAGAAGAGTACAAAAAAAAATTTAGCACAATAACTACAGCCTTCCTTTTATTTTATCTCATGCTTCCTCGCATTTAATTCATACACCATAAACAATAAAATGCAACCCTAGTTCCCATAAACCACAAAAAGACTAATCTTGGCTATATACCATTCTGTCAACGCAATCATTAATGCCATCTGAACCACAACAACATAAAGACCAATCATTATCAACGAAAGCAATAATTATAACCAAACCAAAAACCTGTCATGGCTACTCAACATTTTGGCAACTTGCCCATAACAACAGTCACCCACCCGTACAATCCAACCTCTAAGAAACCAAAATCGAAAGTACCATGACAAAAAGCAACATGCATAAAAGCTATAAGAATCAAATAGTACTAACAAGGAAACAGCCCAAGAATTAAAACTATAAGCACCAAAAAAAATGACAAGAAAAACCTTTTTCCGTTCGCTTAGAGAAGGGCAAAAACCCTGATTAAAAAAAAAGGAAAAAGAAATAATAGAGGGGCAGACCTACCACTTATATCTTAAGAAGTAGCCATCAAGTGGAGTGGACTCGGGAACATCTTCGGTAATAACGGACTTATCAGGACGTTTTACAAGCACGTAGGGCGTCAGCTCACAGCCTACGATAGGAATGTCGGACGGAAGGTGCACTCGCAGCACACTCAGCATTCTTGTACTCTACAATCGCGATTATCGGCCCACTTCTGTAGTCTTCCAGACCCTACTACTTCTACAACAACAGAATGAATTTTCAACGACGACAGCGATCCAACGGCAGCAGCTGAATCGGCAGAAGCTGAAGTAAAAAGCATAAATTCTTGGCGGACACCAGGCGGATCCGCCATCAGCTATCCTCGGCACCAATCGCCAGCCTTGACCACACTTTATATATCACCAAGGAAACCCTAAAATGTGGTTAATTTAATAAACTAAAATTCAATAAAATCTTACAATTTACCAAGAAATTTTCAAGTCAAATATTGTAATTTATCGGGAATTCCAGAAGATCTTGAAGTGAAGAAAAGGGTGGAAATCTAATGCAGTGATGAAAAGAGTATCAATTTTGGGAGAATCGATCGGTTGATCGACAAGGTATTGTAGACTGGATGTTTGTGAAAATGAACCCGAGAGAAAAGAAAATCGATTAGGGTTTTACAGAGGCGAAATAAACATAGAAGGCTTGTTTGGGGAGGGATATAAGGGACGTGTTGGGTCCAGGGAGGAGAAAGACAACTGAGAATGGTCACGCGTCACTACGTGTAATAAAATGAGGAAAGAGAAAATTGCAATTTTGGTATTAAATGTTTGGGACATAAGCAGTTTTAGTCCCTAAAGTTTGGATGAAAGTAAATTTAGGATCAAATGTTTCAATTTCTAAGAACATTTAGTGCAATTAACCGGTTTTAACAAATTATTAGCAGAATCTGGTCATGCAAGTAGCACGATGGCTAAATTTTGAAATAAATATATATATAATTGTTGGTGGCTATAACCTGGAATTAAAGGACACTAATTAGACCATTTCTAACACACAGTAAGCACATCCGACTTAACATATGACTAATATAGCCTTTAATTAAAGATTAATATGATTAAACATAAATCTGTTTGAATTCCCTGTTTTTGGAGTGTTTTTCAAAAATTAGTTTTTTAAATATAATAAAAAATTTTTAAAAATACTCTAAAAAATTATCTAAAAATTAGTTTAAAATTTTAAAAAATATCTCAAAATATATTTTAGAAACTCTTCTACTTTTAAATATTTTAAAATATTTTTTAAAAATATTCTAAAATATACTTTAAAAACTCTATTACAGTAAAATTTTTTAAAAATACCCTCAAAAACAGTTAATCCAAAATTCATATCAATATCTTTTTATTTTTTTCAAAATTTAGCTACAACATGCGCTACTCGTGACTGGATTCTAGTAACAATCTAATAAAACTGGTCAATTGGATTAAATGTATTGAAAAATTAAAATATTTGGTACTAAAATTGCTTTCATCCAAACTATAAGGATAAAAACTGTCAATGTACCTAACATTGGTACCAAAATCTCAATTTTCTCAATAACGAAGCATGTATGTTAGTCATCACCGCAGCGCCGCTACTGACGAAGTGTGACTATTTCTTTTGGTAGCACCAATATTTTGAATTTTTAGGATTTTGAAATAAAACTTTTATTTGTGTTTTTTTGAGCCTTTTAAATGTACTATTCTTTCGTGGACTTGCGGATCTTAATTCCAAATTGATTTTGAATGAGAAAAAAAAATGAGTTGATTCTGTCTTGATTACATACTTTGAAAAGATAAGTTGAAAATTTCGTGATTGTTATAGATGAAATTTCAAAAATATGTAGTAAGAAATGATTGAATTAGTGCATTAGACAACTTATTTGTCACTTTAAAAAAAACTGAATTGTTTGTTGAAATAAAACAAAATAGACTATAATCATGAAGAATAAAGTGATCCAAAAGATATATAACTCTAATCTTGTCACTTTTTCTAATTTCTTTTATTTCATGTTAGTAAATAATTTAAAAAAAAATGCAAATGTTTGGATATGAATTATTTGTCCAATAATATTTGCTGATATAATAAATAAATTTTTCAACATATTTTTTTATATTACATGCATCACATATATTTTGATAATGAAAACCTAATTTCTGAGATTTGATAATTTTTCATTCACATCGAAGTGCTATAATGATTATTTCATATAATATTTCAAATAATCTCTTATGTAAACACACTTCATAGTTTTTTTGAGTATCAAAATTTCAACGTGTAGGAGGCCTCTGCTGTCGAAGATGGAAAAGCTAACATCTTGTCCAAGTAATATTCAACGCGTGGGAGGCCTTTGGTAAGTTAAAAGCACTATTGTCCAAAATGGAAAACCTAACATCTTGAAGTGTTTTGGTAAAGTTGAAAGCACTTGTTACTCATGTACAATGTGACTTAGTAGAAGATATAATTTTGATAAATTAAAAGCACTTTGTGTCAGAAGCGCTTATTTATAAATAACCACCTTGATAAGTTAAATGCATTTAAAGCACTTGTGACTCATGCAGTGGCTTGCTAGATGCCATAATTTTGATAAGTTAAAAGTACTTGTGTCAAGAGTGCTTCTTTATAAACAACCGTCTTAATAAATTAAAAGCATTTAAAGCACTTGTGACTCATGTAAAATGTGAATTACTAGAAGGCATCATTTTAAAAAGTTAAAAACACTTGTGTCAGAAGTGTTTCTTTATAAACAATCGTAATTCTAAACGAGACTCTGAGTGTCAAAATTTTTACTGCTTTCTGAGCTTAAGTTGCAAATTTCAGATGCACTTTTGATAATTATACTCTAAAAAAAGTTGAAGCTTCCTAATTACACATAACATAGAATTAATATTTTCTACATTGCTTGTGTAAAATTTTATTTTTTCTTAAACTAGCAAGTGTGTGGATGCATGTCAAATAATTTAAATTTAAATTTTGAATTATTCTGTTGCATACAGGGGTGAGCAAATTCGGTACATACCAAATTCATAACCAAATTCAAATTCAAATTCAAATTCAAATTGGTATTTTGAAATTTGGTATTTGGTAATCTGGTACAAATTCGGTACGTGCCGAATTCATCGAATTCTAATATGGTATGAAATAGGTAATGAGATTATGAATTTGGTAATAACCGATTTCGCATTCAAATTATATAAAATGAAATAGGGCACCACATTACCTCATTCAAATGCCAAATTAGTTTATAAAATTATTTAATATATAGATAAATGCTATTTAGTATTAGTATATACTACTAATATATTATTATATTATATAGGTAAATGCTATTAATAATAGTTAGTATATAGTATTATCATGTACTTATCATAATAATAATAATAATATATAATAATATACAACATATTATTTTAGCATTTGTTAATTGTTATATGACTGTAATAATACAAATATATAGTAATACATAACAATATAACATAACTATAATACTTATTATTTTATACACGAGTAACATGACTAAAATTAGCTAATAATTAATACATATATGTATAATACTAAATATTAAACAATAAACATAATTAGTAATTAGAATTTAGATATTGGTAATTTGATACATCATTCATGTTTGAATTATTGAATATTTAAATGCGTAACATGTAACTTGCAAGTATTAGTGTGCTCTAAGTTTACATTGCATATTTTACATGAAAATTCATATTCTCTATTCACTAATCTCGGGGTTTTAAGTATAGACAAGACAACTAAGTATTGTAAGTGAATGTATATGAATTGCAAATCAATGTATCAGTGTATTGACTTTCACAATAACATATGTAAGTAAATAAGTTTTATTTTGATATGAAATAAATTTTTAGTTTGTAACTAATATAACTTATCACTAATCATTATAATTTGTAAGTTTGTAACTAATATTATTTATTATTAATCATTATAATATATAAATTCATAAATTATCACTAATCATTGAACAGTCTAAGGTTTATTCTAGTTTAAATTAATCACTTTTTATGTGTTTCTTAAATCATAGACTAAGGATTCTAGGTATAAGTGATCAAATAAATGCCAATTAAACCACAAAATGATTAGAACATCGTAATGTGTTAAATTATGAATAAATTTGGGGATCAGATCAGTAATAATTTTTAAATCATTGAGGAGCATAATGAATATATTATAATTTAGGAGCACCAATTTGTAAATTGAAAATTACACAATCACTTCCTTCGGTTCAGGTGAATTTGGAAAAAGTCGGGTTATGAGATTATCACTTATCATTTAGGAGCCCCAATATATATATATATATATATATATATATATATTTTTTCAATAAATGAACTCGGTCCGAATTGAATTCATTACCATTTTCGAATTCGAAATCAATTGCGAAATGAATTCGATTATAGTCAATTTGAAATTAAAAATAATTTAAATTTCTATAAATTAAATAATCGAATTCAATTAATCGAATCACCGTATTTGTACCGTTTGCTCACCCCTAGTTGCATACGTAGCATGCATGTATTTACACGCGCTAGTGCCCAAAAAATGGACAGGGCAAAAAACACACGCACGCACTCTAGCGCCCAATCTAAAAGCTGGCTTCTAAGCCGGAAGCTGCAAGCCAACATATGCCGCTCAACCAGCACCGCCAAGATACAGAACATAAGGTTGCTAGCCTGACCTTCAGGCCCAAGCCCAACTAGCTAATCTACATTCATGCATCCCCAAAGTGCCAGGTGGGTCTAGTTTGACCTAGCCCAAAATGAGAGTCCCCTATTACATTCAATAAAAATGTTCAAAGTTGAAAAAATGTTTGAATGCAAAGCAGATAGAGGTTTTACATTCTCATGACAATTCTGATGTAAATTAGGTGTATTAATGAGTACTCTCATACTAAAAAAAAACTCATCATTTCATTGGTAAATCATGATGAGCATAAAAAGGTAACAATGTGAAAATAAAGAGCACGCATTGAGATTAAAAAGGTGAGTGAGAGGTGGTTAGCCAAAAAAAGGTAAGAAACCGTAGAAGGCAGAAATGGAAAAGAAGTTCACCAAAAATGGTAATAAAATCTTCTGGTTTGGTTGATTCATTGAATAAATGGACAATATAAAGTAGAAACCACTGAAAAAATAAGTAAGCTGGTGTCGAAGAAGAGGGCACCAATGATTAAAAGGGGAATTATACCAAAATATTTCTCTAAGTTGTATTACGGTTTTTAATTGCAATATGATTTGGCTTCTATATTAGCAACCAATAGCATATTGTAGATTTAATTGGGTATTAATTAGCAAATCTTTTACAAACTTAATTTCATGGAGTTGTCTATTATATAAACCTTTACGAACACATCGAGCTAACCAAGACTGTATACAATGGTGAAAATGGCTCCATCTTCATGCCTAAGGGGCATCCTTCTTCTTGCAATTTCTTAGGTCCGTGCACCTTGTCAATCATACAAATTACAATCACAAATTCTATCATTTACTAATTGTTCTTTCTATGGGTTTTGAAACTTTATCAATCAGAAAACCAAAGGGCTTTCAATTTAAGGCCATAAAACTTTTAAAATTACAAAAATTAGAAATGTAGGACGTGTCATCCAAATCTTGTAGGGCACCGCTTCTCTAGCGGATCATATGTCAAGATGTTGATACAAGTCAAATAAGTCATATCGTGGTCTTTTTTTTTTAAGATGTAAAGTATATAGGAAGTCAGAAGACTTCGAGTAGAACATCTTGAGAACTAAACTGAGCAATTAGTTTGGGACTCCTGGAGACTCGGATCTAAATCAAGGTCCGAGTTCGAGCCTCTACATAGTAACTACAATCTTAGAAGCCAAAATATTTTTTCCTTGGAACAAAAGATTTTTAAACAAATATTAAAATTAACAAGTTATAAGATAATAGAAACGTGTTTCAACGTAAGATTTCCAAATGGTGTGATTCTTAAAGGTCCTTCAAAGTCCAACAAATGGAGAGATTAGAGTATCGAAAGGATTCAAAATTCTTAGAAATCCAAGCAAATGAACATAAAATTGTCCTAGGAAGGCCGTGCATGAGAGGCAGGAAAGTAAGGTCATAGCAGAGAAATGATTTCTAAGACACATATTTGTGTTACAATATACAAAACGAATGTTAATATCAAAAATCACATGGCGTTTAGTTATGGTAAGTGCCCATTTCTTATTTAAATTCCTAGAGAAAGAGAGGTATGCTTGCCTAACAAATAACCTTCCAGCAATATTCTTTCTTGTTACTAACAATTTTTTTTTTTTGCATGCTCTTTAAAGCTGGATTGCTTTTGCATGGTGTAAGAGGTCAAGACAATCAAGGCGACTGCAAAGTGGACAGTACAACGGAACTGCAGTTTGTGAACCAGTCCTCTGCTTGTTTCTGCATATACCATTGTGGCCCTCAACTACAACCCAATTAAATTGTACCAATTAGAAAACATGGTAACATTTTAATTCTTCATTTCAAATAATAAATTCAAAGGAATGACATTTACTCCTGACATTATTCTCCTATTATGCTTGTACTATTTTTTTGATTATTATAATAGTATTCAATCTATATACTCTACAATTAAGTCTAATTCAATGCTGGAAATATGGATGTAGTTAACCAAAAAAAAAATCCATGTTGATTAGTTCTTCTTAGTTGATAAATATTCCAATTCCCAACAAATCCTCTAGCAGGCATTTTGGATATACCACTACAAAAGATATCAAGAGAAATTATTTGAAATAATTATTGTAGAATTTTTTGCAATGTTAATGTATATGAGATAAAAAAAATAATTAAAAAGATAAAAACGTAGGTTGAAAACGTCCAATGCTCACCACGTAAAAGCAACCAACATTTTACGCTGTTAATTATACTGCAAGTGCTACACACAACCATTAATTGTTGATTTACTAATATCGAGTTGATGGGCTACCGTATTTACCCGGCATCACCGCCGACACCTGCACCTGCACCTGCACCTGCACCTGCACGACCACCAGCAACAGAGGAAACGGGAGCCGCGTGGTGATGAAGTACTCGACTTATCGTATTGCTTAAAATTACAAGTACTTTGTAAACCACGATAACCATTTCTTTGGTCTCCCGACCCCCGCTCGTACCTTCGTCTTTCCCAGTAGAAAACCCAGGCAGCCACTCAACTGACTCGTACCTTCGTGGAGATTACACCCCATCCGCATTTGTATAAAGTCCTTTGTTTCAGAAAATACTCTATAAAGACAAAAAATAAATATGCTTCTGTAAACCCCGTTGTTATACCAAAGAACTTCCAAATTGCTCATCCACAGAAGCTGCAACATATCCGGTGCAGAAAACACATACTCTCGAAGTCAGGAGCAACAAAAGTGACATTGCTCGAAGACAAAAATGGTTGGAAACGGGTACCACATCATCATTTTGTCAACATTGCTTTCATTAAACACAAAAACTCAATGCCCAATGCCTCTACTAATATTGCAAAAATACCAAATCTGCACTAATTTGAAATCTATCAGGAGAAAAACAGATTTTTAAGTCTTTAATTGTTTAAGCCATAAACAAACAGAGAGTACTCCAAAACAGCACCAACTTAGTAACCCCCTTTGAGATCATTGACCACATCATATGGAATTGGAGTTACAGTCTCCAAAGTTGCACCTTCCACCATGAAACCGGGTTTGGGGCCCTCAGGTTGCCTCTTGGTACTGATGACTTCACCTCTTGCCTTTGCTGCAGCCTTCAATTCATCATTTCTCCTGATTCTATGCTTGATCTCCTCATTGCATCGAGAAGGCAGAACATGCTCTACGCGAACATGAATCCTCTTCCTGATAATCCTGTTACCAACCTGCAGGTAAAATTCATCGAAGCAAAGATCAGCTTAATTTTGAAAAGGATCCAAACGATGCAAAAGGTAGATGAACACAGTAACTAACATGCAATTCTCAATGCAAAAGATCCAAACGAGAGCATACCAGTAACAGAAGAACAAAATTGGGCTTAATTTTGAATATACTTGCACTCATGAAGAGGAGGAAAGGGGGGAAAACAGGGGCAAATTATTAGTAAGAGGCGATGACATCATAACCTGAAATTCAGTGCAAAAAAAAAAGTATTCTTCGTTTTGACAGGCATAACAAGCATGATAAAAAAATCGACAAGCATAATTCGTTGAATGAGCTATTGCACTCCTTACAGTTTTACCAGAATGCAATTACTTGCTTTAGCATGATAACAGTGACCCTTGAGGAAAGAATAGCAAGAAAAAACACACAGAAAAAAATGTAAAAAGGTATAGCATAATCACAACATTACTCGAGGAAATAAAACATTAGACTAACAATTTACCCCTACATCAGCTCAAAAACAATCGACTTCTTCCTATTTCTCAATTAAAACTAGTCCAATCGAACACCCAATAACATATCTAGGTTAATGACCAGCACAAAACACTTAAATCCATTTTTCTGCGTAAGGCAAAGCCATCAAACAATTTCATGAGACTTGCAACTAAACCACCACAGATCACTGAACAAAAACCCAGGAACCAAATGGTTTTCTTGTTTAAATCCTAATGAACAAATTATTGAGTTCCACCATAACAAGAAGAATAAACAAATATTTCTACTAATCTAATGCTCAACAAAGTAATTAAACACCAAGCAAAAGGAACCACAAAAAAATAAAATAAAGAAGAGAAAATGGAAAATATATTCTAACAGAAATTGCAAATTATCGAAAATGAAAAAGGAGAAGAACCCATTTCAGGATTATGGTTCAAGGGGCGACCTGTTTGTTGACTTCAACTCCGATGGCGCGCTTGGTTACGTTCCAGACGCGGCCGGTGCGGCCATGGTAGAACTTGTGAGGCATACCCTTGTGAACGGCTCCGTTCACCTTGATGTCAACGTACTGTCCGATTTTGTAGGTCCGGAGATAGGTCGACAACGGGATGGTTCCGCGCTTCCTGAAGCCTCTGGAGAACGAGTCCCTCGTCCGAGCCCTGAGTCCATGTCCGGCCGGCATCTTTTCTGATCGCTCCTCTCTTTTCTCGCTAGTGGTGGGTGAAGAATGAGAGAATGGAGACAACAAACCCTACAAAAGAGAAGGCGGAGCTGGAGAGTGTGGTTTTTGTTTATAGCCGGATGGTCCTAGGGTTTTTGGGGGAAGATAATGGGCTTCAAAAGTAACGGGCCTGCAATCGGTAACACAAGGCCCATTTTCAGACAAAGTTTGATCCATTGAGGTAATTATTATTTGCTTGTGAGAATTTTAGTGTATCGTTGTGCATATAAGTTAAATGTAGTTTGAGGAGAGAATGATGAGTTAAGTGGTACGAGAAAAATGAAGTGGAAGTAAAAGATCGTGGATTCGAAACCTCCGCATACACTAAAAAAAAAAGGTAATCTTGACATTATTTATTTCTTAAGGTATTGCTTCTTTCCTTGAAAAAAAAAAAGGTCCATATGGTAAAAATAAAACTAAAAGACCCAAGAGTTTTCTGCAAAGTATTTGGATGAGATTGATCAAGATTAATCGCAGACTATAAAAAGGACGTAAATACCTGTGATTTATACAAAAAAGTAAAAATTTTAGGCCCCCTTTTGTACGGAGGAATAAAGATCCATGAGCAATGAGCACCAATGTGATGCAAAACACCAGTTAATCCCTATACTATTTCCGTGAACGAGCCAGTTTAGCTCCTTAACTATTTTAATAAAGTTGAAATAGTATTTAAACTTTATTATGAGCCAACTTGATCGCTCAATTGTTATACTTAAGGCGAAATAGTCCCTCAATTATATTTATGTGGCTAATTTTATCCTTATTTGATTGAGCCACCCAATTTTCTTATTCTCAAATTTAGGGCCTGTTTGGAAGCCAGGTTTTTGAACAAGTTTTTTACTTACTAGTTTTTTAACAACTTTTACTACAGAAACCCCAAAAAACTTCTCAAAGTTTTTTACCTACACACTTAAAATATCCAAAACACACAAAAAAAAAAATTCCCTTCTCCTTTTCTTTTTCTTCTTCCTCCCCCACTCCAACCCACCACCACCTCCGCCGCCGGTTCCGACGCCGATCACTTCTTCCGGTGCCTGTCTTCTTTTTTTTTTGCCCTTTTTCCCTCTCCCCTTCTTCCTCCCCTGCCATCCTCCTCTCTGTCTTTTTTCTCTTTGTGTCTCCCCCACTCCTCCTCCACCACCCTTCCCCTTCCTCTTTGGCCGATTTGGTCACTAGACCAGATCGCATGGGGAGGAGGGTGAGGGTGGCAGGGGAAGGGGAGGAGGGGGGAGAAGGAAAATTGCCCAAAAAAAAAAAAACCATTTCGCTACTTCATCTGCCGGTAAGAGCAAGGAGAGGAGACGGGAGGAGTGGGAGAGGGAAAATGTGAAAAAAGAAAGGGGCAAAGGGAAGGTGAGAAGCAGGAAGGGGAACAGGGGAGGGGGAAGGGGCAGAGAGGATGGTGAGGGAGAGAGGGAAGGGGCAGAGGGGGTGGTAGGGGAAGGGCATAGCGGGGCAGAGGGAGTGGCGGGAGGAGAGGGGGAAGGGGCAGAGGGGAGGAAAAGGATGGTGGGCATAAGAGGTGGCGGGGGAGGGTGTGGGAGGGGTGGCGGGCCAAGGGGAGTGGTGGGCAGATGGGGGAGGAACGGGGAAGGGAGTGGGAGGGGGGTGGCAGAGGAGAGGGGAGGAAAGGGGTGGCGGGGAAGGGAGAGGGAGGGGGGAGAGGAGAAAAGAAAAAAAAAAAAAGAAGAAAGGTAGTGCTGACGGAGGTGTTGGAGCTGGGAGGCAGAGGTAACGGGGAAGGGGTAGGGGAAGGAAGAAGAAGAAGAGAGGAAAGAAAGAAAAAGAAAAAGAAAGAAAAAAAAAGCAAAAAAAGAAAAGGAAAAAAAAAACTTTCACCTTACAAAAACTTCTACAAAATTTTTCACATTATATAAAAGTTTTTCACCTTACAAAAACTTCTACAAAAAATTTTTAAAAAATTCTACAGTGCACTACAGTAAAATTTTAAACAAACTCCCAAAAAACTCAGGTTCCAAACAGCCCTTAGATTCCTTAATGGGATATTACATCTAATTCATAGCGTTCTTCTTTTAGACAACATACAATACGCATCGATGTGGCTGCTAGAACTTTCATCTTGCTTCTTGCTTACAAGAAAGGTTAAATTTATTTTGGAGGAAAACCATCAACAGCTAAATGTAATAAATGTAACCCATTCAAAGTTTTTTTTTTTTCAAGTCAACCAAATGCAAACTTCAATCATTAGATATTTTCATTAAATTTAATTGCCAATCTTCGTCAATTCTCTTCCCATGCAATGCCAACATTTAAGTTGCTTTTTTTTTTTTTTAGTTGTTATCAGAAATTGGTCAACAATTTTTTGAGGTATTAATTTTTTGGCTTTAGAATGTACAAGTTACAATAGTATTAAAGGTTAGGGCCTTAATCCGTTACAGTAACCCTCCTCTATCCCGAAATATAGATGAGCACATCTCCAAAATGGAGTTAACCGTTTAGGTCAATCCTGCGTTACGACATAGATTACAGGCTGAACAGTGACATCAGGCTAAGGAAGTCGTACCTCATAATTTTGTCAAAATTGTTGATGTAATATTTTAAAACGTCAATTATGAAAGATTTGCTGTTTTAGAGATGTCAAGTGCCTCACATGCTCGATCAATACCTCTGTATTTTTGAGAATTTTCATTCAGTTTAGAATCTGTCGTATATAAATTATGGAAATCAATTGTCTCAATTCTCATGATTCAATTACTTATGCATGCAGAGTTCATTATTTTGTGTTCATGAATTAATTCAATCATGGTAGTTTTCTCGACTGAAGGAGTCTTGAAAATCTGTCGTAGGGTATATCGGTTAGCTACAGATCAATTAGACGGCTTGCTTCAACTTTCATGTTTTCATGGCTGGATACATGGGTCGTTTATGATTTTTCTCCAATATATTTCCTAGTTTACACTAAAGTCATAAGCATTCGGCATTTTGTTTGGCATTCTCTTTGCTTTATCAGCCGTCCTGCCTCCTGTAACATGTCAACAGTTCTTAGTAAAATTGTCCAAAAAAGAAATGGGGTTCAAAAGGGAGAAGTTAGGCGGCCGCCTTCATTTCTACTTCAGTGATATTATTAGCGGGAGGAATCCCACGGCTGTTCAAGTAGCTGAAGCAGCCACGACCAACTCTTCGGCAACTGGATTTGGAGCTGTGGTTATGATGGACGATCCCTTAACAGAAGCTCCAAACTTGTGGGAAGGACTCGAGGGATTTATGCATTAGTGGCTCAAAATGAAGCGGGTTTCTTGAACCAGTTTATAGTCTGGACTTTGTGCATGCACTGAACTCTGCGGGTTAATTGAATTTGCACATACTCTGAACTTACACATACACTGACCTTTCAAAAGAATCGCAACTTTTCAGCGATGCAGACGAATATACATCTGCTTCAAAATTTATTGAGAAACTCCTAACACAAAGTAGGATCCCGTAATGTAAATTATAAATAAGCTTGTGATATCACTACATTTAGAAATGGCTGTTCGAACTTCGTTTTCTTCCATCTTGCGTCTTGCTCGTCTTGGTATGTGCATTCAATATTCGCCTAATTACAAATACATATTACGTAGTTCCTTTCTCTTAATTTATGGTCTATTCTTTTCCATTCTTTATAACCAAACTTCAGAAGCTAGTTTCTGCATGTGAGCAGTTTTTGTTTATGATAGAACACTAGTCTAATTGATTATAGACTAATATGAGATTTCTACTTGATTATTTCCTGAAGAATCATATAAACCTGCTCATGAGTATTTTTTTTTTTTTTTTTTTTTGGGTGGGTGCAGCCGCAGCAGTGATGAGCAGCCACGCACAAGAACATGATTTCAAAAAGTTTATAGCTAATCTATGTCGTAAGAATGATATTAAAACCTGTCCCAGAGTATGCAAGCAAAAGTACAATGGCGAAGGATACTGTGATTGTGTTGGGATAAATCAGCCTTTCATTTGTGTTTGTGTTATCAGTCAGTGCACAGCTCCTCCCGCAGAAAAGCTTTCACCCTAATTAGTGTCTTCAGGTCATTTATGTAGTAGTGACTGTCCTCTTCTGTATGCTAGTAAAAGAATTGTGCAATATGTTGACTTGGGTGTCTATTTACTCTATTCTATTGCTATTCATGTATTTGCGAGATAAGAAAGAGTAAAAGAAGTTGTTCTAAGAGAACGAGATTATATTTGCTTGCTTGCCGTTTCTGATCCACTTAAAAAGGATCATGTTGCTTTCTTATACATTATAAGTACAAAAAATATTTTAAAAAAAACTTCAAAGTGGCTTTGGGTTAAAAAGGAAAAGTAAAAAAGAGCGTTTGAGAAATTGTTAGTAGAATATCTCACCTTGATATTCTAAGGATTTCCAGCCATACCTCTAACACAGTATCCGAGCTAAGTCTCGGGTTTATTTGTTACCCAGTGGGTTATATTTTCACTCGTGACTTGGTTATCCTGTTTATAGTTTCACTCGTGACTTGGTTTCAAACCTATTTGTCAAGTCACGTTTGCGAGGGGATGTTAGTAAAATATTCCACATTGATATTCTAAATCTATTTATCAAGTTACGCTTGCTTGAGAATGTTAGTAGAATACCCCACATTGATATTTCAACGATTTCTAGTCATAAATAAATGCTACTGAGCTACTCATTACCAATTGGTTTTAAGACAGCATTGCAAGTTCTTTAGGACTTTTAGCCATAAATAAAGTTGTTGGGTCGTTCCACTTATTGCCTATTAATTTTTGAGATAGAAGTGCAAGTTTTTTAATAGAAATAAACTATAAGGAGCCCTGAAATTTTCTACTTTTACAGAGTATAGGGTCCTAAGTCAATTATGTACTTTTAGAGAGTCAATTATGAAAGACTTGCTGTTTTAGAGATACGAAGTACCTTCGTACTTTCGAGATTTTTCCATTTAATTAGTCAACCACTGGTGTATAAATTATGAAAAGAAATTATTTCTTAATGCTTTTACTTATATAGACTTCATTCTTATTCTTTTTCCATGTACTTACGCGATCATGGTAGTATCCTCAATCGAAGGAGTCTTGAAATTTTCTTATTCTACGATCAGAGGTGCCTAAATCAATCTATAAAATTTGTTTCAAAATATTAAACAAAATACCCAAAAATTTATTTCAAAAATTTGTTCTGCAACTACTATAATACACTATAATAAAATTTTAGACACACATTAAAAAAAAAAAAACTTATTTGCCGAAAGGGCCTTAATGTCAGCTAAAGATCAATTATGCCTGCCCTATCCCACTTTCCTATAGCCTATAATTATATACCGCTGGTAGTGTAACACGCACAAAAGAAAGAGTAGCCCCCCTTCGACCCAAAGTCTTTCAGTCCCTTCATAATCAATCAACACTTCAACTCCGAATCCTAGACATCCTAGACACAGTTCAGTATCGCAATTAATTCACGCTGCTTCTGGCCATGGCAAAAACCTTCCCAAAATCAGGACTTATCATCATTTTGTTTAGCGTTCTCTTTGCTTCATCAGCCGTCCTTCTTCCTGTAGCATGTCAACAGTTCTCAAGAAAATTGTCCAGAAAAGAAATGGGGTTGAAGAGGGAGAAGCTAAGCCACCTTCATTTCTACTTCCATGATATTGTCAGCGGGAGAAATCCCACCGCTGTTCGAGTCGCTGCAGCCACCACGACCAACTCTTCAGCAACTGGATTTGGAGCTGTGGTCATGATGGATGATCCCTTAACAGCAGGTCCAGATTTAAGCTCCAAACTTGTGGGGAGGGCTCAAGGGATTTATGCATCAGCAGCTCAGGAGGAATCTGGATACTTGATGGTCCTGAACTATGTTTTTGTTGAAGGAAAGTATAATGGAAGCACCCTCAGCATATTGGGTAGAAACACTGTTCTTTCGACGGTAAGGGAGATGCCTGTTGTTGGAGGAAGTGGGCTTTTCAGATTTGCTCGTGGCTATGCTCAGGCAAGGACTCACTATTTTGATCTCAAGACTGGGGATGCTGTGGTGGAATACAATGTCTATGTCATCCACTATTGAATCTTGACAAATTGGGAGTATCATTCTACTAAAATCAAGCACAAGATGGAAAGCGACTACTAGCACAGCTAATTGTTCAACGCACATAAGGTGGAAGTTCCACTTCTTCCACTACTGTCAAATATGCACTAGTGATTTATGACGTGCATGATGTTTCGAATTGATTGTTGCTTCTATACTTTCTTGTTTGGATTGTATTTTTTAAATTTTTTTTAAAAAAAATTATTGTAACAATTTAATATATATAAAAAAAATAATAAAAAAATATGATCATAAAAAATGACTCAATTTTTGAGAAGTGTCCAAACAAGGTTAATTCCTAGCAAGTTTTTTCACACATTTTGCTAAAGTGAAACTCTCTCCTGGGACAAGTTGATTAAAGAGGCACTTGTCACCTATACGTCCCTTTCTATAGGAAGACTCGCAAGAAATCAAAGGAACTTATAATTTCTGGACAGATATTCCTCGTTTTGTGGAGTTGGTGTAGGTTGCATTAATTGGAATTCCGTCATGGGGTGCCTAAATTCAAACCAGTTCCTCGGTCAGTGCTATTGCTTGTCCGATCCAAAATTCAAAAGTGGTACTGAGTTGTCCCTAAATAAGTGATATTGAAGATTTTAGTTGGCCTAAATCTTGACTTTAATGTGTAACGAAAGTGGACTCTTCTTGAAATTGACGATTGTGTTTAATGTAATCTTAAGTAAATTAACACGTGAAACTTCAATGGCATTGAGGATCTCTCAATGTTGTGGCATTCTTCTGGTTTTTTCTTTTTTTTTTTTTAAATCCAAATAGTTTTCACTGTAATTAAGGGTGTATTTGATAAAATTGAAATTTGAAAAGTAAAATTTGAAATTTAA
Organism: Coffea arabica; assembly: GCF_036785885.1. Taxonomy (NCBI): domain Eukaryota; kingdom Viridiplantae; phylum Streptophyta; class Magnoliopsida; order Gentianales; family Rubiaceae; genus Coffea; species Coffea arabica. The sequence continues at coordinate 14,887,318 of NC_092320.1, read as the reverse complement.
ATTCTAACTTTTGAAATCTGATTCTATTAACTTAGTGAATTGTTAAATACTAGATTTGATACGTTTTAATGTATATCAAATTAAGTGATAAATGGATAATTTATCACTTATTTTTTAGAGTAAATTTTGTTTAGAATATTCAGTGTCATTTTAATGAAATCAGATGTTCTAAATTTTGATTATCAAACGCAACTGAATATGTTAAGATTTGAATCTATTAAACTTAAGTGTTGAGTTAGATTTATCAAATAGGACATAAATAAATCATCCCATTTCTCTCCAACTTTAGGACATTTGAATGGAATTAATATGTCTGGAAAATAACCATTCATTTCCTCAAACAAAAAAAAAAGGGAAAGTAAAAAAATTAAGGGTAGAATTTTCGAGAGGAATAAAGGCCGGGTTGAGGAGCATGCCTATACTGTGTGGGACAAAGATTCAATTGTAGGTCTGGGATTCTGTGCCACTTTACCACAATCACAAGTCGATCTTGAATAATATATTTTACAGAAAAATAAAAAGGAAAAGAAGATAGAAACACATTTATTCTCTTTTGTTTTTTGAGTTCGAGTGGCACTTAATTAATTAGGTGGGACCTCGGAGTATATTGTTATTGGCATGTAGGGACAGGTGTACGGTTGTTAGGCTTAAAACTTGTCATAGTTGTCATTTTGGAGAATTGGGCTTCGCGAGTTGGACTCAGAGATGTCCAGATGTTCGACATCACGTGCCTATAAAAAAATTCGGGCTGACACACACATGAGTCAGAGCGATCCAACCAAGTCCAAAGTTCAGCAGGGCCCAAATTTTGGAGGAAGAGGAAAAGACGAAGAATGGGGGAAAAAAAAATACAAAAAACTTAAAATTCTCTTCCACCGCTACGGGAACTGAGGTAGAAGCAACAATACAAGAAGACTGAAGATCACGTTCACCAGCAAGAATTGATTAAGGAATGGGGACTCGCGAAGTCTACGAAGAGAAGCTGAGAACAGGGAATATGTACGAATACGATCCTACCATGAAACCTGGCCTTGGCTCTCCCCGTTGCCCTCGTTGTCTTTGTCTCTTAGAACCTTCGATGGTAGGAATCTGTTTTTATTCTTGGTTGCATATCAGGTGTTCGATGATATGTCCGCGAGATAAGTTGGGCTAAAAATTTTCAAACTTTTTTTGGGAATACAGGACAAGGGAGAGTGGACCATCACTCCGGTTCTCCGCGACGCCACTGCTGTGGTTAGTATATTAAATCATTTGATGTTTTTTCGTTGTGTTTTGAGATAAAAGTTAATCTCTAAATCTTACTTATTGTCTTTTTTTTTTTTGTTAAATCTTTTTTTAGTTGGTGGAGTAAATATGGTGGTCTTTTGCGATGGGTTTGCTAAAATGACATTGGATCATTGATTTTGAGGTTTACCATTTTCAGAAGATAATAATAGATATTTTTGGTTTTGTTTTATTATCATTGTTGTGGAGATGCTAATGGTCATGCTACGTAGGTCCTATACCCGTTGGATGGAATAGTTAATTTGGCTGTATACTTTACAAAGTGTTCCAAGTTCCATTTTATCAACAGTTTTTGGGTCATTTGGCTAAAGTCATGCTGTTAAGGTTCTACATTCGTTTAATAGAGTAGTTAACCATGAAGCGTACTTTACTATGTAAATCAAGTCTTACTCATTCCGGGTTTCATCCATCCACTGTTTTCGAGACATTTGGCTTTGAAGAGTATCTCGTGCCCTTCTTTCTTCCACAAACCTTTAGTGACAAAAATGTTGTTATCCTTGTTGATTGGTGGTAATTTTTTGCTTTGAGGTTGATAGTAGGTTATCTAGCTCCTACAATGTTTTTTCCCCTTCTTCTTTTTGTATGATAAAAAGAAAATCTCCTGCTTGTTTGGTTGTTTATCTTTTAGATCTTCTGATAAATAGGCTGGCTCAGGAATTGGTGGACTTCTCAGTGCAATTCATGGTTTTAACACAGGTACCAAGTCATCCGGTTTCTGCTTGCATTTTGTAGTATTGAACTTGCCTGAACTCTTCTTTCTTTGAATGTAAATTTATTTCAGGGATTCCGTATGTCCAAAAACATGTGAAGGGGCCAAAGTGGGTTCCATTTGTTATCGGGGTACGACTGTATCATCCTTGCCTTCTGGAACTTTTTTAGGCCTTCTAGCACTTCTGTTCATGGGAGCATACTTGTCTAGTGTTCTACTTGGATAGCTCATTTAATTTGCTTTGGTTTTGTTTGCTTTCAGCTTCCTCCATTTCTGATCTATTCCGCAGCTAGTGCTGCATTTGGAGGTATGTGTTGTTCTTAATCAGATTTTTCATCTTTATCTGGTGGTGAGTTTTCCATTTTTTGGCATGTTTGCAATTTGCTAATAGATGTTCAGTTTGACTTTGAGAATGGCCTCCCCAAGTTAGTAACTTGGATTATGGTTATCATATTTGCCTTTGAGAGCATTAAGTTTGATATGGTGATCCCACTTGGTCTTTGAGAAATTCATAGTTGCAAGAATTGAGACTTTTTCCATCATTTCATGCTAAAATCTCTAGGAATCTGGGAATCTAAGGAATCCGTTGGGTCAATATTAGGATTTTGAAATTAATTGCAATCTTTTACTTGTACATTGACTTTTGTTAAATGTTTCCATTGTTGGACAGTCAGCTGTGGAGAGGTTCTTTAATGAATTATATTTGCGGTTTTAGGTTACGCACAGGCATCATGGTTTTTATCAAAGTTTATTCAAGTCCACATAGTTTCTTCTGAATCTTTTGGATTTGCTCCCAATTTATCTGACCACTGCGGTGGCTGGTTATTCATTCTGCATAAGAGAATGCTGCTTTCTTAGCATTGGAAATTCTTCTGGGACTCATTTTAATTACTGCAGTTTAAGGGGCCCATGTCGATCTAGTGCACTATTTTTTTTCTTAGTGGTGTTAGAATAGGCAGACTAGGTGACATGCTTAGCTCTATAACTGCATTGATGCTATGATTTTGGGGTTATTCCTATTCGGGATCAGAATGGTTAATTTCCTGAGATGTAAAAGAAATCATTTGTGGTCATTGTACAGAGTACAAAACAGAACATGATGATGTTGGAGAATTTGAAGAATTTCATTGTAGAGCATCATCCTTTACTGGTTCTTCTATTGGATTTGATCTTAAATTTACAACTGTAAGAGGGAACAAATGAACAAGGATTTTTCCACTGTTTCAAACATAGAATTGTGGCTGGACAAGTTATAGGGATGATGGGTCCTAAATAGGTAATAATTGGGAAAAAAAGGACTTGGCACAAGATTAAACAGGCCACTAAGAGATTGAAGCTTCTGTGCTGTTCTGGGGTTGGAATCGAGCTTAGTTGCAATGATGCACCTCGAGGTCATCCACCATTGAGCTTTTAAGCTCATTGAATCTGGAAGGATGAGTAACAATACTGACCTGTTGACCAATATGATACATGTAATTAACTGCATAGGATTTTCAGCTACAGTAACTTATCCCAATAGTAGTGTTCAAGACAGAATGAGTGCATCTAGAAAGTGAGACGCATTGAATAGGCTTGAGAGCTAGGTTACCTCAATGAAATTTTCAAGCTTTTAGTTTTACGAGTTGTAGTTTTTGACCTCAAGGATCTTTAAGCTACTTTGAAGCCTTGGTTTAATATCTGCAATTTAATGAGTTGAAACTGATGACGGTATTTATGCTGCATATGCTTTACCTGCTTGAGGGAATTTTTAGTGATATAAATAACGAATCTTCTATCTCAGATTTTTTTTTTCCACTTGCCTACTCTATGAATTGAATTGATAAGACTCGGTGTCCCAACAGGCTATGCATTTCCAAGATTTACTCAGCTCAGTGTGACATCGTATTATGCTGCTTCAAGCGCATCGAGTTACTGCATTTCATTGCTCACCAGACGGATTGAAGACAGCCGCACTTCTTCCTCCCCCTCCCAACATGGAACACTGGGATGATTGCACAGAACTTAAAATGAAAACTAGTATTCACATTTGTGCGTGAGTGTTGCCGGATGGATGTATGTTAGTATGGCAAGAATTGAAATATGACTTTTTATCAAAAAAAAAAGAAAAAAGAAAAACTAATTTCAACTGTTGGTTTATTCTAATTAAATCTGGGTCTGCTCTGAGATACTAGAATTTGATTAAAAAAAAGGGAAAATCGTTCAAAACGTCCCTCACATTTTGTAAAATGACTTTTTTCGTTCCTCACTTTTAAAAGTGTAATTTTATGTCCCTTACATATTCACATCGATCAAATTTAGTCCCTAACTAGGTTTCCGATCATTTTTTGGCCGGAATCCATCATGTGCAAAGCACGTGATTATTTTTTAAGGGTAAATTTGTCAAATTATATTTTACATATTCTGATCTATAATCCTCCACATTTTATAAAATAAATTTTTTCGTCCCTTACATTTTATAAAATGATTTTTTCATCCCTCAGATTTCACAAAATGAATATTTCCATCCCTTACATTTCAAAAAATGAATATTTCCATCCCTCACTAATTATGCATGTGAGGGAAACCATAAAAAAAAAAGTGTGTGAATACATTTTGTTTAAACACATGTATATATCTATTTGATTTTGCTTAATAATACGAATAGCATAAATATATGTATGTGTCTATTTGATTTCACTTAACAATACGAATACCATATATTATACGTGATCATTTGATTTCATCTGGTGTTAGCTAGTAAATAATCTTACATTCATTGTCAAGTTGGCCAATAAAGCTATTTTCGGTCAAAATACAATAAGAATATGCAAATTAAGGTTCTCTTGGTAAATATTAGTCATAATCATACAAAAATAGAAGATAGCCCACAAGTTGGGACCAATTACATACATGTGTTTATGCTATTATTATTAAGCAAAATCAAATAAACATATACATGTGTTTAAAAAAATGTATTCACACACATAATTAGTGAGAAATGAAAAATTCATTTTTTGAAATGTGAGGGATGGAGAAATTCATTTTGCAAAATGTGAGGGATGAAAAAATCATTTTATAAAATGTGAGGGACGAAAAAATTTATTTTATAAAATGTGGAGGACTATAGATCAGATTATGTAAAACATAATTTGACAAATTTACCCTTAAAAAATGATCACGTGCTTTGCACGTGATGGATTCCGATAAAAAAATGATCGGAAACCTAGTTAGGGACTAAATTTATCCGATATGAATATGTAAGGGATATAAAATTACACTTTTAGAAGTGAGGGACGAAAAAAGTTATTTTATAAAATGTGAGAAACGTTTTGAACGATTTTCCCTAAAAAAAAAAAAGAAAAAAAGGGCGCATATCCTGTCTCGTAAATATATAATATAATCTGAGTCTTAGGAGTGTTTTGAATTCTGGAACCATGCTGGTCCCACTGGTGGTTGCTCCAATAATTAGTTAAATTGCAGCAGTGCTTCTACAGCTCGTGTGGTCCTTCCTTCGTCACTCTCGAGAGTAAAAACATATAATTAAATAGATGAAAGGGTAAAAAGCAAAGAAAAAAAAAAAAAAAAAGGCGGTCGCTCAAAGGTGAAAAGGTTAAAAGAAATCACATTATTGTCGTTTAAGAACCCACAGCCGGGTGCTTTCGCTACTAAATTTTGTCGCCGATGTCGTTTTTGTTGGTTTGCCATTTGAGAAAGTAAGAGCATATTTTTGAGTAAAGCTTTTGTTTTCGCTGATATTTGTTTACGTACAGACATTAGGATGCCAGTCGACATCAAACGAAAACTTTTTCCTTTTTTTTTTTTTAAATTACTATTAGAAAAAAAAAAAAAAACTGGTATGGTCGGTAAGGAAGTTACTAGGGAGTAGATTTTTCCCTAAAATGTACGCTCCGGTCCTTGTTTCCATGATCACTGCATGGGCAGAATCTGTGTGTTTTACTACTGTCCTGGACTTGTGCATTTTGGAAATGGTGTATCTTGTTGTTCAACAGTGATTGAAATGTCAAAATGAGCAATAATATATATATATATATATATATATATTTTTTTTATATATTGTGAGTGTTTTCTGCTAGTTATCCTAAACCACTTGGTGAGTATTTACTCAGCTCTGTCGACTGTCGTCTCATCATATGCCCACCAACCAAAGGGGTTGGGGGGGGGGGGGATGGTGTTAAAAATCAAGCGGGTGGAAATGCATTTAAAGGGTTCACGGTACTGCCGTAAGCCGTTGCTTAATTTTAAGTAGACACAGCGTTTAAACAACTGCTACTTAGATTAGAATAGATTAGGTTATACAAATATTATCGTTGCTGTGACCAAAAAAAAAAAACTTGCAGAAGCTCTTAGTTGTGGTGGCTGCTAGCTCCTCTGTTGATGTTTTCCTGATTTCCCAGCATTATTAGGATTCATTCAACTGCATATTCTTTTGACTCATTGCATGTGCCATGGTGATTATTCATTCAACTGCAGATTGTTGAACATGTTCTGCGTTAAATTAAAAAAAGTTTGTGCGGTCTCTGCTCAATGCTTCATACCTTAGGAAAGAAAGATTATATTATCTCGGCGACTGCTTTACCTTAATCTCATGCTTCCTGTGCTCTTCTTGGAGGGGTTTTAAGAGGGTAAAACCTGTGAATTTCTTGAACCAAGAAATCTGAAGTAGGCTTTAAATGGTTCTTTAAGGTCTTGGAATATCCCTCATTGAGGAGCATCCTCTGATTTCAGTTTCCATAATGATTGATTAACCAGGGCATTCAAACCAAAACTAACCTGCGGAGATGACCACATTGGCACAAGTCTTCTGGGCGCCAATTTATGGACTTTTCCAGCGCCAGCCATCATCACAACTCATTCATATATGCAGAGTTAAAGTCACTACTACACAAATTGGAGGGCTCGACTGACAGTAGTTGCTGTCATTTCCTCGACAAAGGTCTTGTCTTCCGTTCGAGAACTCCCATTGTCAATGTATGACCGATGGATGATTCAAAAAAAAAAAAAAAAAAAAATCCTGCAAGTGACTCCTGATCGAAGATGGTAAGGACTAGCGTCGAATTCATTTTTAATACCCAAAAAAAAAAAAAACTGGAGTTATTGTCACGGTAGCTGCACCTGCTGCGCACTTTAGCATGGGATACTGTTGAAACTGTCAACCTCGTTCCAACCTTTATTGGGTTGTGGGCCGATGTTTCTTAAATTCCACTGGGCTCTCCAAAGCTGGGAGACGTGGTCCTGATCGTAATTCGTGTACTCTTCTTCGTGTGTCTTTATTGCGTCCTTTGTGCTATCATAACTCATGTCCAAGAATCAGTTGTCCCCACTTCTACAATTCATTTATTCGCGGGCCCCTATATAGTTGGGGGCCGTTATCACTGGCGCTGTAAATTGGCCCAGGACAGTTTATCCTTCCTCTCAATACTTTTTGGTCATCTGGCCTCTTTTTTTTTTTTATATTTTTTTTATCCTCATTAAAAATCCTCTTATATTGGGTGATTTTTTTTTAGTTATTGTAGCCAACCAACCCTCGTATTTTTGGCCATTTTAAAGTGTAACTGTGACAATTATTGGTTTCATATATTTTTTTCCCCCACGTTCCTTAGAGCAAACTCTGGGCCTTATGTTTTTTTTTAAGCACCTTTCTGATAAGCTACTTCCCCAACGAGAGGATGTAAACAAAAGTTTTGGCTTGATTGTAGCATAGGCTTCCATGTCTTTAAGCACGTTTGTTTGTGAATAGATCATCTTGCAAATGGGAAGATCGTAAAATTTTGTGACCATATTTTTCAGGCACGTGTGTTACGAATCCACTGTACAGATGGGATCTTGATGTGGTGGTTTTCATCTTTCAGGATCATTTTTTACTTTCATCACACGAAAATTTCATTCCCTAAACATGATATTGACTAGCGAGAAATGGCTATGACAGTTGCCCGACAATATTACAGAGGCAAACATCGATTTCTGGGATGATGATTTTGATTGTATGGAGTCGTTACGTATAGATAGATGCATGGCTCATGGCTGCCTGATATTGTCATAGAAGCAATTTTACTGTTGCAGTACAATCTGATCAAATGACGAATTTACCATCATACATTTACTCTTTTGATTGAGTATTAATGTGAAATTCGTAGACGAGGATCGGTTGGATGGTAAAGTAAAAGGAATTTTAATTTTTAAAAGAGAGGTTCTGAATTCTAGGTTTAAGGCTTCTCACTTCTACAGCCTAATTAATATCTGTTGTGACGACAGTATATTTAACGGTGCTAGGACTTGTTCATATTTTCACTTATAACTCAACATATATCGTGGATAAAATTTTACTGCACATTGTGGAGGTGCTCCTCGCATGGATGCGATCAAAGATTATAAAGGATGTGTTCCCAATGGCGTGGAGTCATTGTACAATGCATTGATTTTTTTTTTTTTTTTCTGTGGACCACTCACTATAGACAGAAGTACTGAGTCCTCGTAAAGTACATTTCAATTTGCTGTCCTGAAACTCAACAACCGCTGGCTCCATCCTTATAATTTCCCTTTTGATGCATCAAATCGGCCTCTAGTAATCATGAGACCTTACTTGTTCCGATATTTTTCCCTAATATAGGAGCATTTCTAGTCCTTTTAGGTTGCATTGGAACGTAGAAGGATACAAGTCCCTCTTCAAATGAAAACTGTCTCATTCAAAAGTACCTTAAAAAGATTTGGATTGAAAGATTTCTGGTGATACTTCTCAAGTTCATTGAATTTTAATCTTTCTTGTCATTGGCTACATGGCTATCTACTTGGCTTCATGGGATGGAAACATGATAATATGGGAGTACAAGCTGCAATCATTCACAAATGCCATGTTAGTTGATAATAGTTTGTAAGAAATGTTTGAAAGGACAATCTTAATCTTTCCTTTTAGGTTAAACAAGACAAACCTATTCACGCCAAAAGAAAGACAGCAATATATATATTTCCCCTTGTGATTTGAAGTGTACATCATATCATGTGAGCTTGTAATTTTCCACCATTCATCTTTATATTGAGATTACAAACGTGTGGGTACTTTGACAATTAACTTAATTCAAATGTCGGTTAGGATATTAATTAGACCAAGGCATTGTAGTGGCTAATTGATGATCTCTCTCTCTCTCTCGCTCTCTCTCTTTTCTTGCAAAATTATCATTTTAAAGCATCACCACTAATATTTGCTTATCAAACCAACAAATGCACTACAAGAAAGTTAATGGGCGTTTTGTAACACTAACAAACTGAATGCTTTAACTGATCAAATTAATCATGGTAAGGTTCTTAGTTTGAAGTTTATTTTGTTTAAAAAGGTTTTTACTGAAGCAATACCTTATTATACATCTACAATTTAAGCTTACAAAGCCTATAACTTGGATTTCAAAACTTCAGATGATACCATTGTTTGTTTTCAATATTCGCAGGTGTTGCAGCAGCAAGTACTTGACTACTGTTTCAGTTCTTGTCTATAGACTAGTTACTTCAATTGTCTGTCCTCACATTGTGACACAAAATAACCCGGAGCAACATTTCGGTCCAAAAGTAAACAGTCCATTTAAACAGTGAATAAGAATATTACCATTGATGGATGAACTATAAAAGAGTAAACTCTTAAAAGTAGAAGTGGCAGATCATTAAATCTACTACAATGATAGGTCTGAGACAGTTAAATAAACACTGAGTGCATAATCCAAGGTTGAAGTGCACTATTATAACTTTTCCTATGATGAAACCTGCATAATACCATGTCAACTTTTTGATGCCCTTGAAACTCGTCAAATTTTTTTTTTGTTGACAAGGGTACCTGCAGCCACTATTCGAGAGTATGCACTGGATCAAATTTTATTAAAACGTGGAGATGAAAGGTAATCGACATCCCAAGAAAAGAGAGAATGAAAATATTAGCTGAAATTCCAGCTGGTTGTAGACGAGTAGAAGACTTAACTCTGTACTTAAATGGTGGAAATTAGAACAAAGATTTTCCACTTACTTTGTGGTGGATTTTGTGTGTGTGCTTCCTTGTGTTTCTAGACTACATTCAAATTAATTAATTAATTCCCAGAAAGCTTTCTGAAAAAACTTATTGGATGTTGAACATTTCCATGGTTTAGCTTGCATGATTCCGCATGAACAAAACAGCAAGACTCCAAATCAAGAATATTGTGGATTCTTATTTGATCAGTAACTCGGGCTCAATGGTTATAACGGAGCGCTTTAATTAGGGGTATTTTTTGCTTAGGATGGTTGCATTTATATCACGTTGGTTATCTCAATTCTCAACAAGTGGCCTTAAACTTGCCACCTTTTTCCTTACAGGCTCAGAATCCCTGATATATCCACCTCAAAATCTTTGAGTAGATATGTAGTAGAAGTCTGAAGATCATTTAAAGTTCGAAAGGTACAACGCGTACAAAAATCTCAGGAGCCTCATCTCCTCTTTCTCTTTCTTTCTCTCTCTCTATCTAACAAGTAGGCGAAAAGTATGAAGAATGTTCATTAAAGATGCTAAAGCTGTTATACCAGAAACTACCATAAAACCACCAGCTTTCTATGTATTTTGTACAGAATGACCAATGAGTTGATAATAGATCAACCTAGGCTTTTCTTAACTTCTGAGTCTACCTACATAGCTAGGATCTGGGACATGCAAAAAACCTCCGCACGTGAATTTACCTCCCCAATATGTGTTTCTTCAAGAAGTATTCTTCAGAGCCAAATGCAAATATTCCAAAACATTCTCCTCATTATCACCAAGAGTTTATGCAATATTGAAGTGTTAATTAATTTGAAGATGCTGGAAACCGGAAAAGAAAGAATTCCGGGCGTGCCGGACTGTGACATTATAGAACGGGGGTTTGATGAACAAGTAATTAGGAGACAATTAGTAAAGGTGAATATATTAGTAAAACTTAATTAAGGGCAAAACCAATTACCAATTTGGCCGCATGTTAAGTACAAGAAATTCGAGAAGTAATTCTTGTGGGAAATATTTCACCATACTGCACTGAAATAAGTGCATGCTGAAATGGTGAAATTATGTCATTTACACATCAGATTGATTACTGGAAGTATAAGAGAAAGAAGGTGGTTTCAAGTGGAAAAAAGGAAAAAAAAAAAAAACCAAAGAAACACTTGTTCTTGGAATTGCCTCATCAAACAACAAAAGTTCCCTATATATGATGGGAAGTAAATCAATCATCTTGAGACTAGTATAGTTAGAGATGCAGGTCCAAACTCACATGATCTTGAATTTTAGGCTTTGAAGTTTCATACCCTAGCCGAGTTTGAGAATTGGAGCTCATCACTTGTGGAGGCTTCAAATCATCATTGGAAAACAAGGGAAGTGGATGATGAACCGAACCGTCTCGACTAAAAGTAGGGGAACTGTGGGCAGCTGCTGGAATTCTCCACAAGGCTAACGGGCTGCCGTTGATAGGTGGCTGATGAGAAAAAGAGCCGTGACCACCAGTACCATAGAATCTTGAGTTACTTGTATAAGAATTGCTGCTTTTCCCCCAGGAATGATAGGCCAAAGCCGGGGTTGGCACCGAACCAAGGCGATGATAATTCATAAGGCCATAAACATGAGTCTCAGCTAGGCCTCCATGCACCATCGCTGACTGAAGATGTGCTCTTTTAGCATGCTGCCTCTCCCTCTTGTGTGCATTTTGATGGCCTCCAAGGGCTTGAGATGTAGGGAAGTTTCTGCAACAATAGTGGCATTCGAATTTTCGAGTGCTATCTCCATTATCACTATCCTTAGTACTCTGCTCATGACGATGCGGATTAGTCGTCAGAGCAGATTCGGAGTCGTCAGCAGTAGTAACAGTACTGTTGGAGTCCCCTCCAAATTCTTTGCCAAAAAGTCGGATGCCCTTTTCTTTAACTGGTGCAGGTCGAATGAAGGGCAGCTGGGAGAAGGATTCAACATTCATGAAGTCATGTGTTTCTCTTTCAGCCTTGTCCATGAGGAGAACTAAAAAAAAAAAAAAAAAAAAAAACTGATGAACCTGGGGAATATTGGAGGAGAATGTAGAAGAGGGAAGTCAGGAAAATGTAGTGGTTTTACATGAATGTGGGTACTGAGGTTAAGAATAGAGACTTGAGGAGGGTGTTGTTGTTGTTTCACTTGTTTGTGGTAGTAGTGGGGACCTTTGAAGAAGGGAGTGGTCTGATTCAAGGATATAATTGGAGCTTGGAGCTGACCCTTCCTTCCTTCCTTCCTTTCCTTCCTTGAGTGATGCCTGACAAGGCCACAATTTTTGGTCTATGTTTGAGATCAGTGGTTTCTGGTTTTTGTGTGCTGGGCTCCTAGCTAGTGGATAATTTTTTGCAATCACACTGTCATAGGTGTATCTTCTGACAAATTAGACTAGTCAGGCACTTACCTAATTATAAACTTAATCTATTTCATTTGTTTTGGTTCAGAAGGATACTTAGTTTGAGTTGTTATGTGTTTGAGACTTGACTTTTGACATTGATCATCAAAGGTAGGGATATAAAACTGTCACTCTTTATTTTTGTTTGGCATACAAAACCACTGTATATGCTGCATTTTACTTCATGTGATATTGCTCTTTCTCTTTTTCCTTTTCTTCTTTTGAGCCTTGGAAGTAGCTAGTAACACAAATGTAATTAATTAAGGATTAACTTTTCATACAGTGACAGTGTAATGATTTTTTTTTATATTAGCAATTATGGATGTATACCATATGTATATAATTTGAATTTTAAATTTGAACTCATGGGATTTGACATGATCTGAACCTGCTAGTACAAAGAAAATTATACACTGACAGTACATAAGCAAGTTATCCATCAATTAATTACTTACCCAATTGAATATTTGCTAAATCAGCCATGCGAAATGATGTTGTAGAAATCCACGTTTAGTCTCAATAAAAGTTCTGCTGGATTTTAAGATTTTTTCTAAACAACATAAAGCAATTTTACGGTTACAAGTCAGAGGCAAATTAAAGCATTCCTGGAAAATTAGTTTTAGACATTTCGGTTAGGAACCAAGATCATCAGAAATTCTAAATTAAAGCATATACCATTCCCAAGTTAACAGGCAAAGTTAGCTTCTATATGGTTAGTCTTCTTAAGTTGGCTTTTGTAGTTTCGCATCCTATTTAAGGGAATAGAAATGAGGAGGTGAAGGACAAACTGATACAATGGCCCATGCTATGCTGGTTAATTAAGTGTGAGATTGCTATTAATAGGTTACAAAACTTAGAGGTCATTATCTAGAGTTAACTCCTTGAGAGTTGAGACCATATGCCCTAAATTTGGTCGACATAAAATTAAAATTTTCTGCATTTTCATCAATTTGCCATTAATGAGATGTCGTTTATATGAAAGTGAAAACATCTATACAATAATAAGAGGAAGAGAGATGACAGTAGGGGTAAACATTTTGTGTCATTTTTTGAACTTCTAATTTTGCCCTTAAAAAAAATAATTTTTATCCTAACCACCTAATCATATTTACTAATATAATCTCTCATAACTCCCTTAAATATAGTAACTACCAAATTAATTATAATTGTATTAAAGAAAAAATTACAAATAATTGTAATTTTTTATGAATAATTTATATAAAATTTATTTTTGTAAAAACAAAAATTAATATATTCATAAAAATTAATAATTATTTCTAAACTGCATACACATTGTGTGTACCTATAATTGGGATATATAACTAGAAAACAAAAGTAAATCCGCAAAGGGATAGGAAATTTTAATTTTAAAAGATCGTGGGGTTCAGTTTTTTTCAACCCATTTTTACTTTATCATACGACTATATATGTGTGCAATTTAGACAAAATCTCACTGATCTGTTTCGGGGATCTAGGGAGGAGGCCTCGATAACATTAAAGGAGACTGTTTAATCTCATATTTATGCATGTGCATGATTGGTAACTTATGATTATCTTGACTTGGTTACCTACAAACATTCCAAGATTATGTAAAACAAAATTTCAGTCAAAATTTAACACAACTTCTAGATTAGTCGAACTTGATAAAATATTTGGTGAAATTCGCAAAAATTCATCCAGAAGCTGTGGATACAGTAAAAGAAGAAGAAGAAGAAGTTTTTTCAGTCATATATTGGATCAAGGTGTGTTTTAACACTTTAACCGTAAGTCCAATCTATTCAAGCACTAACAGTTATTGCCGTCGAGCACTGGCTAATGATGGGCATCACTGACTACTAATTTCTCACCCTCACAAGTTCACAGAACTAGCTGGTTGACAACTGGAAGATATTTTTGCTACTTTGGTAGTCTTAAAGCAGCAGAGAGTGACCACTAATTACCGTTCTCTTCACCTGACCTGGTAAAACTCAGTTATTCCGGAGAGAAATTTTGCTTGTTTTGGAGTGTATTAACAGAAGTGGAGCCATTTAATGGTACATTTCGAGGCATGTTTGGATCTGCATGAGAGTACTATTAATCTAAAATGGCAATTTAATGAAATGCCTATATATATTTTGAGCCCCTCCTGCAAAACAGTCTGCTTTAGTCGATACATCTTTTACCGCTTTAACGGTTCAGCAATAATTGTCTTTATCTATCTATTCTACACCCCTAACTTCTGGCATCTTAATTACTGGTTTCTACCTTTCTTTCTTTGCCATTTTAAGACAAGTCAACATCCTCTATGTATCATATCTCCCTCCGCATTAGACATGCATTGGTTGGTAGTTCTTTTAGCTAGTTTTGTGTATTGACTGTTGTTGAGACTTAAAGGTGGTCTGCAACTTACAGTAAAAGAAAAGTGATAGGTGAATATAACTCAGAGAGGAGATGATGAAGGGTTTTGTTTTCTAGTTTCAAAAATGATTTCAGCCACTATATTATATACTATTCTCTCTTCAATTCCCTTTCTGTTTCTCCCAATTCTTTAAAAAAGAAAAGCAAACAAAAATCTTTGATGGATTTTACCATGTATATAATCTAAGATGGGACCTCTCCACCAAACAAGCCCTTGAAATGTGTATGTATCAAACCTTATAAAACAATAACAAAAGTACTTCATTCATCACCCTTGAATTGAAACCCTTGTTTGCCATTAAAGTCACACTCGCAGGAGTAGTCAGGGGACCATTTATGTACATACATGGGATTGAATTCAGCTGCACCACTTGTGCGTCTGTGCCTTTGTGAAAGTAGAAAACTGATAATTTGATGTAAACAGTTTGGCATTGGTTGTTTTCCTTTGTCGACCGGGTGGATCCCGTCCCGTGGCTACTCAATGTGGACTACGCCTTTTTAGTGCTTAATTAATTATGTTCAAACATTGTACCACACTTCAAATTATGTCTCTTTGAACAAAGTATGAGTACATACTAGGATTTTCTTGTTTAACCAATTTTTGCTGCATTCTGCACCTTGTTTGCTAATGTTGTTCAACCACTTCTTGGTGCATTCTGCAACTTGGTCTCTAAAAAGGAAATTTTGGCCCTAGAGGAGGTAAATGATGGACAGTGACAAGTTACTCAAATGCTTCACCTTCACCACAAATGAATCGCGACAATTGTAAAATATTGACAGTTTGGAGCAATTATTGTTCATTCCAGTTCTCATCAACGTATTGGCCCAGGGAGCTCAATTAATTAGCATTCTATTTAGTTTAATTTGATAAATTTTGTCTTTTTTCTAATTTTTTTTTTTAAAGTAAGAGAGGGATGGAATTTAAGAAGCGGGGAGGTGCAAGGGGAAATTTAAACCTAAGACCTCTAAGTCCTAGGTTGATAAATTTTGTCTCAGTAGAAATTTTGTCTCAGTAGGCCTTAAGGAGTTCGAAAGGAGAGATTGTTTTCCAGGATGTTTGAGTTAGAACTTAAACTACTCTATGTTTGGTGATCTTTTCAAGTTAATTAGTTAGTTCATTCTCCCAAGCCCATTATTTTTATTTCACCAAGAATTCAGGGACTGCAATCGAATCAAGATAAAAATCGCAAAAGTAAACTAAATGACTAAAAAAGAAGCTGAAATCTTTTTCATCCTAAATGGAAAAAAAAAACCTACAATGAAAGAATATCAAGCTGCTGCAGCTCACATCCCATTATATGTATTGTCAAAATATGATATAGACCATATTATAATGGATCGTTAATATTGAATACTATATTCACTAGAGCAAAATGTCAAATGAAGAAGATGGCATTCTCATGGGAGATGCTGAGCTCAGATTGCATACATTACATCCAAATCGCAGATTTGAGAGATGTCTTTGCGATCACACATGTCCAGCACCACCACCAGAAGTGTCACCATCTTAAACGACCTTAATTCTCTTTACTAAGTAGTCTAAGGGAAGAGCTTTTGTTTTGGCCTATCTTTGCCTAGACAATGTGGTGTTTTCCCCCCTTTGCTTTATCTCTTTAGACCCTTTGTTCCAGCAGCCACATTAGTTAAGTTTGATGCAATGTTGAGGACAGAAGACTGAGAAGAGTCGTTTTCTTCTTGTTCCCTCAGCTCTCTTTCAAAATAGGTGGCCTGATTGTGACTTTGCCTCTCAAGAACTACTCTTGTCTTGGGACCTCTCATCATATATACATACATACACATACACACACACACACACACACACATATATATATATATATATATTGCTTCTGCAGCAACATGTGTTTCCCATGTGTGGCCGGCATGGGATTGATGTAGATCCAATTGAGTGATTTTGGTATATACATATATATTGAGAGAGAGATAGTTGTTCATATGTATATATACTACATGCACCCTCTTATTTGCTCAATTTAACGTTGAAATGCAGACAGCATAATTCATGTCAGATGCTGAATTTGGAAAGTGCATTTTTGATCTTCATCAGATTATTATACTACTATAATTTTTAGGCCACACCTGGTTTAATTTCTTATGTTTTGTTTATGGAGTTGATTTAAGTTTTTGGGACCAGGTAGACAGGAGCCAAAATTGGACCCACGGAAATAGGGGGAAGAGCAATTCTTGATGCAAACGTAAGTATGACTAATTTTGAGTGCAAAATTCGTGGGCAGAAAATTTCTATCATCAAGTATAAAATGTACATGCATGTATACTATACCGAGAGATCATGAATTGACTTGTATCTAATTCACGGCCCACATGCTAAGTGATTTGTGCAAAACTAAGAAAAAAAAAAAAAAGGGTTTCCGTATCAAATTGTGATTGTCACATCAATATAATGGGAAGCACCTCACTTTAAGTAGTTCCCTTGTTCCTTGATTCATGAATCATGGCATGAATAGCTAAACGAAGACTTTTTCTGAGTTATTATGAGAACCCTGGAGGAAAAGATACCGTTTGACTATTGGTTTTCTTGCTTTTCTTCTTGATCAGTTCTTGAAAGGTGGGACTTAACAATCCCCAATGGCTTTCGGCTTGACTTTTGATTGGAATAATTTCAGACCAGTGATCAGCTACACCGCCATGTTGAATGAATCTAGAAGGACAAGGGTATGACTTCATCATAGTACTATACCACTAAGCTATTTTGAACTGTTGAAACAGTTAATACTTTTCAAGGAACTTGCTTGAGCAGACAAACAAGTAGAGTCGGGGTTTGCAAAATCGAAAAATTTCGATTCATCGATCGAATTCGAATTGAATTTGAAATTTTCAAAATCGGTAAATCGAAATTGAATTTGGGTTTTTCGAATTCATATATTTCGATTTTAGTTCGAATTCGGTAACGGAGTTTTTCAAATCGGAATTTTCGATTTCGAATTCACAATTTCAAATCGGAATTCGAATTCTGATTTCGATTTCAAATTCGTTTTTAATATATATATATATTTTATACATGTAATATAAAATTTATATTATATAATATTATATAAAATTTATATAATATAATACTATATAATATTATATTATAAATTTTATATTATATAATAATATATAAATTTTTCCAAAATATATGTATAATAATATATTATACATTGCTAAAATGGTTAAATTATAGTATATGCTAAAATGGTTAAATTAATATATTGAAATACTTGGAGATCCTTAATTAATTTGGAAGTCTATAGAAGGGAAAGTTTCACACACATTGCTGTAAATCAGTCCTAACCTTATACAAGCAAGAAATTCTCATCTGCTAGAAAAACAAGAGGTGTATGTACGCAATAAAGAGAGAAGTAAATTAGGTTTGGTATGTGCATAGATATTTTGGCAAATGACAGAGGGAGAATGGTGGGGAAGACAGAGAACAAGAATGTGGATACAAGAAAAGCAATGCAAGTGGAGAAGAGAGCATGAGAGCCCACCATTTTCATTGTTGAAAGGATAAACCATCAAAAATCAAAACACATGTCAACATGCTTTGGGGCTAACTTTATGACTCCGACTGGCTCTCCATCCATCGTCTACCTATCCACCTCTACATGTAAAATCCATCTCCTTAAAACTGTCAATATTATGAGAACACCTCTTTGAACTCTTTAAAAGCTTGATGGCTATGATATATCATTGTTGTCTGGAACTGAAACTCAGGACCACCCAATGGCATCTTTTTCAGATGCTGCATAATTAACACTTTGAGTTGTGTGGCATTTTTAGACTTTTCCAATACCCACCCCCCCCTCCTCCTCCTCCTCCTCCGTCCCTTTCTTCTTCCGGAGTCTGGACTCACACTCTCAAACACACCTTACCCTTTTTGTAGAAAAAAAAACTAGGAAGCACAGAGTATATACGTATATACGGGATATAATAAATTAGAGCTGATTAAATTACGTATATCCCCACCCCCTTCCACCCCAAAAAAAAGGAATCTTTTGGCATTTTGATTAAAGCGCAAAAATGCCAATTTTCTGCTGTAGCGGAATATTACTACTATAGGAAAGTCTAATACTGTAGCAAAATTAATGATGTTGGTTTGAGCAAAATCAACATGTTTTGATGAGTTCATAGGGAACCTAATGCATTGAACTTATTGCTGAACTGTCGGTGAAATATCACAATCCACAAGATTTGGAAAGGATCCGATGATGTTCTATCCTGAACTATACATCAATTCGTTGGTTGCCTTTGTCATTTATAAATTAACCTCCATGTATATTGCATAGTGGGCGGGCCATGATTGTATTAATCATTCAAGAAGTGGTAAAAGCGCTTTATATATATACATACACACTATTTTCAGTTAAGGGTTTCCATTTTAAGTAGTAAAGGTATAAATACATTAACAGGAATTAGACCCTCGAATCACAACACATATACTTATATGGAAGAAGAGAATTAACTCAAGTACTCAACAGATTATCTATATCTGAAAGAGAAAATATGCAAGCTCAAGACTCCGTGTAGTTTTTCTCCATCAAACTTAGTAACAAATATAATGAGCATCGAAATATAATGCAACTAGAATTATATTCATACTCGTACAATTAGCATTTTATGATTAAGCAAATTACCTCTAGTGAATAAATATGCTACGGCAAGATTAAAAGGTTCCAAATTACACTACAAAATAGTAGTGGAAAGGCCCCGTAACTCTTCGAGAAAATTATTCAAAACGTCTCTTATATTTTGCCAAATAAATTTTTTCGTCCTTCATTTTTAAAATATTAATTTTACATTTCTTATAAAATTAACTTAGTAAAATTTAGTTCCAACTTAGATTTTTCTACCACTTTTTTTTCCTGAATCCATCACGTGACTCATACAAATGGCCAAATTCATATTCATTTTTACTCCTAAAGAAGTAGGATCGGACACGAATCATGATCATTTTTTCACTGAAAAATTATAATTTGATCCATTCTATATTCAAAGAGAGAGAGGGGGATTGGGTGGTATGGGAGAGGAAATATAAGTGGGAGGTCCCGAATCCAAGACCTCTCACTCAAACTAGAAAAATAGACACAATCTATATTCATTTTTATTATTAAAAAAGTGGGATATGATCTTCTTGTACATAAAAAAGAGCTGCACGTGAGTCATGTGGTAATTTTAGACTAAAAAGTGATCGAAAACTTGGGTGGGATCAAATTTTTCTAATTTAAATTTATAAACACTGTAAAATTAACATTTTAAAAGTGAAGAATGAAAAAATTTTATCCGGCAAAATATGAGAGATATTTTGAATGATTTTTTCTAACTCTTTTGCACTCAAAATGAATTATGTACATCCAGAAAGAAAGGTAATTTGACGCTAAAACATTAGCATCATTGCATCTGATTTTGGTAGTTGTAAAACCATGATCACATGAATTGCGCTTCTCCATTTACTTCAATTCCTGTGAAATGGTCCACACAATTGATTTTAATAAGATGTTGACAATAGAGACTAGGTGAATTGACATCATTGGCTTTTTATCACTTATGTTAGGTTGCAACAATGGTAAATGTGGTAGTAGCATTGATTTAGACTTGGCATGGATTACTCTCCAAAGTTGTAAGGCTAAGATGGACTCCAAACCCTTACCGTTGACAAAATTTCAAATTAATATATAGAATTCCACTTTCCAAACCCATGTCAATATACAGTGGAAAAAGAGATTATAATTTCCAAATTTGGAAGAACTTAACACTATATAGAACATCATCGAACTACCCTAGCTAGTCATAATTTGCCAATTTCTGTTCAGCTCGATTTCCTAAGTTTGGGATAATGATCAATGAAATGTTGTCATCTAATCTCTGAAGCGGTCAGCAGGTTCTAGTTGATTCTGTGAATTATTTTTGTGTAGAAGGGCCATTTCAGAAAATGCTACGTACCCAGCTGGTTTGGCAATCATTTTCTGCTCACCTTGGAATGCAGTGCAGTGGAACATACATACGTTGACAGGTCATAAATAGTGGCATAATGTTTGCAGTTGTTATTTACTACTCCTAGTGTGTGTTGGAGTCATAGTTATAGCCCCACTTACGCTTTGAAAAGATAGAGGAACTGATGATGAAGAAGACTGGAATAGAAGGGAGATGGAGAAGTTGCATTGCACTGCATGCACTTGGTGGGACTTGGGTTCTTCACATTGATTCATACTAATGCTTTTGGCTGCCATCCCTCAACAGTGAGTGGTCCTGCTCTTGCTGTTTACAAAGAAACTACTCAGTTGATCAGGTCTCCTCTTTAACGCACATATGTCCTGTGTTTTTTCCTTCTTCGGTTTAATTCACTGTGCACCCCACAACTCTGTCGCTCTCTTTCTTTGCCCCTTTAAACCTTTCAATTTCGTCAATCAACTTCTGATTGATGCTTTTGATTTTTGCCATTTTAATGTGGTTCCTGCAAGCACAACAATTATTTGGGACTCAATTTAGTCTGGTAGAACAAATGCTCGTGCGTATCAAAGGGTAATTAATTCATTGATTTATTTCAAATGTCTAGAAAATTAAGCAGTAAGAATATATAAATCTGTTCTAAAAAATGTTCACCTGACCTTAATTAATTGTTCGTTGTTCGTGGTTAAACAGATTCAAAAGTCTCTCATTCATGTGTGTGTATGTGTGTCTACATATGCGTGTGCACGCGCACGCCTGCTCCTATCCATTTTATAAAAAAAGAGATGCATCAGGACTAGTTTAAAATTCTCTAAAACTTTTGAAGATTATTTAATTCTATCAAAATTTGATCAAGGAGGCACTGAGAGATGTATTAGTTGATTTTTTATTACTAATAGTTTTGTTTTTATTTTTTGTTCCTGTTCTTTTTTTTTCCTCCACAAAACCAAATTTCTACGTACGACTTTGTCTTCCATAATTATTACATGGGACCCTTGATATTCATTGCTGCAAATCGAAGGACCATTTGGAGCTAGCCCATAAGATGATGACAAAACTTGTATTTTTTGATTCAACATGTGGAGCTTAATCAGCTACATAAACCATACCTAATTGTAGCAACCTACGAAAATTCAGCTCTTTTTGTTAATCACTTATACATCCTTTTCATGTTCGTTAATTGCTTTCTCCAATTGCAGTAGTTGTTACGACATCCTACCTTTAATCAATTGAAATCAAGAGGTGGCCTATTGGGTCCCTTGCTGTTGGCATCCATTTATTCGTAAACATGACTTCTATCACGGCTATGATTTGCAGATTTCCCTTGCATTTCAGTGGAACAATGATATTTAATAATTGCCTTGCCAAGTATGAATTCCATCCATATTTTTACAGCTAGGATTTTTTTTTTAACTTGAGAGGTTGAACCCTTAGAATGTAGAGGTTCTAGGCTATAATTTTCTTATCCCTTCCTTATTTTTTAAATTCCACCCTTTATCTATTAGAGGAAAAAATCAAGAAGAAGTTCTTTGAAAACTTAAAAGAGTGCCCATAAGTAACATTTTCCTCATTATATAAATATATATATATATATTTTGTGAAAACAAGATCTCGTTATCTTTGTTTTATTTTTTGGCATATTTCATTTGTATGGTGAGTAAATTTCACGCCTACTCATGTATTCAACTTATACATGTTTCTATTTAGTCATCATTGCCTGGGGTTTTCCTCAAGATTTCTTAGTTAATACTTTTCCCTTTATTTTATGATATGCTTTCTAATTGACATGTTTGACTAGTTTGTTATTCCCTTTTCAGTTTTCTTTTTGAACCTTCCAATTACTTATGCTTCAAATTGTCAAACTTCACCTAAATTTCATGTCATTTCAAACCTAAACGTAATTAAGCTAAAAGTATGAAGAAAGATTAATGTTATATACACCGTCAGTACGTGTAAATATTGTTTACACTTACAAGTATAGATATTTGATATATGGACAAAAAGTGAATTTAAATTTTGAACAATGATGATGCGGCACTCATCTAAATTTACTTGTGTATAAAAAAAAAATCTTTACACTCACAATGTATAAAAATTAATCCCTACGAAGAAACCCACACCCACAAAGAGAGACCTAGTATCAGCGCAGATTAGACATATTTTCACTTGGATTATTCTAACTACTACCCCAAGAGTACATATTCTTACATTCAATTCATACCTAATTTATCATTTAAAAGTGCATATCTGCATTCATTGCTCCACTTACATTTACACACTTTTTCAATTTGGCATAATTTTTTTTTTTTTTTTTTTTTAACAAAAACTTAACGCCTAAAACCCCTTTTAAGTTTTTAATGAATAAAAACCCTAAGACTAACCACTTCCAATTATTGGAGGAAGCAAGTAGGGTCACAAAGAAACCCCATGGCCAGTTTGGTAGGTATAGAACTATAGACATTACGCTTAGTAGGAAAGTACATGAGCAATTTAAGAAAAAAAAATAATTCAGATAATCCATATAAAATAGCTACCTGTTTCTTCTCTTGGGCAACATCAAACCACATAATGTTATCGTGTATGCTTCATTTATCACATATTCATTTTAGGTTGTCCTTCGTATGAGGCACCAGCTTGAGTTGCTTCGCATTTAATGCCTTGAATGTTTCTTCCTGTGACTTTGGACTTCATTAATGATACCATTGTACCTTCGTCCTAATTTAGTCTTTTCTCAGATGTGTTTAAGGGCCTGCAAAATAAGTTGAGATGTCATGCTTAGGTAACCAGATTTAATTACAATAGTGGAAAAGGGCAAATTGCACTATCATTTAAATGGATTTCCACTTTTAAGGATGGTCCGCAACTGGCCAACTTTAGGGTTGGACTAGGAAAATATTTTTAGCAATATCAGTTGGAACAATGACTAGAGGATTTCCCCTTTTTTTTTTTGGTATAAATTTTACTCGGTTGTTCTTCCCTAATACTGAAATTATACATACATACATATATATATATACACACACACATATGTCTAGAAGATTATTGGAGGTTTACACCAATAATACTAAAAGGTAATCTCAAATCCTTGCTACCAAGTCCAAACACACCAGCCTTCTCTCTTTGTTACTTGAGTATATTTTTCTTATCCAAATATATGAATGCTCTACTGCCAAAGTACACTATTCTTGTTGGAAAATTCATGTAATCCCTTTATATATATATATCCTTTGAAACAAGTTTTATGCATTTGAAATTTCTGAATGTCAAGTGGAATTGTAGAAGACAACTTCTGCATTAGATCCTACCAAAATTTATAATTGCTTCTTCAAGCTTGTCATATGTTATATGTCAGAGAATTGCAGCCAATAAGCACAATAGTACACTTCAAAACCGTTGGTAGTGACATGAAAACAGAGCTGCAATTCTCAAAATTCTAGAATTGATCTAGATGATTTAAAAATTTGATATGTATGTCCATGGTAGTAGTTTGAAAACTAAAACTCATTTTTTTTTTCAAAACAAATATTTTTTTTCCAAATTAAAATAATGATAATCCTCTTTCTACAACCATGTATGCATTGAACTAGAAGTGCCTAACTTGGCTATGCTTAGGCTTACTTAGAATTTTAATTTATTGATACATTCAAAAACTTTTTATTTCATTTATGCAAAAGAAGTTTTACACACACACACACACATATATATTTATATATGTATGTATATGTATTTTTTTTCTTATGCTTGTTATCTATGCAATAAGCAGAGATTCTGAGCACATCAATGTTTGTCAAGGCAATGTAAATTGTTTATAAGTTATGGTTCACACTCCAAACATTAAGGATTACTTTTTTGAGGATCAAAATTTTTCCCCAATCAAACTATGTTTTAAATTCTTTTCTTTGGTGCTGGTTAAATGTAAGGTGTCATTACACAACCTCAAAAACATATTATCAGTCTGCAAATACTATCTATTTTAATCTTATTGGATATGCCCAATATTGAAAAATAGTCACTCCAAATGACTTTGAAAATAATTAGTTGTGACTCAAATGGACTTTCAAAATAATAAATTTTCCAAACGATTTTTTGCTATCCAAAAAATTATTAAAAGTCATTAACTATTATTTCAAATAAAATCTAAGAAAATAAGCATAATTCAAGACTAATTAATATTGCAATGGAGAGAAATAAGGGTACTAGAGGACAAACTTGAAATTCAAGAAATTTGAGACTTAAAATTTACTATCCCATCGGCATTAGTTTGAGATAGTTAGATATGAGTTTGACCCTCAAACTATTATAAAGTTCAACATTTAGTCCTCCAATTATTAAATGGGCATTTTAATCTTCTAACTAATTAAAACATATACTTATAATCCTTCCATCAATTTGAATCATTATGTTCAATAGTACAGTGAAGGTGGTTCTTGACATTTTTTGTGCTGTTTTTGTTAGATAGATATGACGACTTAAGTTGATAGAAGGCTATGAGTATATGTTTTGGTTAATTGGAGAGCTATAAGCCTCTAACTCTCTATTTAATAGTTTAAGGCCAAAAGTTTAAATGTATAATAGTTTGAGGACCAATGAGACATTTTGTCCAAAAAAATGACAAAAGTTACTAAATTGATTTTTTAGATCTACCACTAAATCGACCCATTGGGTTAGAACAGATGGGCTTGAAAGGTAGGTTTGGAAGCCGATAAGGTGGGTACGTTTGTAAGTGGTAAATAGACTAACCCAACACACAGAGCCGCATACGGGTAACTTGCCTAAAAGAATACAAATTGAAGAGGATTTGCTACAAAAATTGGGCCCAAATACGGGAGCGATTTCAAAGTAAGCCCGTATTATTTGTTTTCCACTTCGAAATACTGCGGGATTCTAAGCATCCGTGAGTAGAACGAGAAAATTAGATCCACTCACAGGGCCCAAAACGGCCCATTTTTTAATCGGTAAGAAGCTGCCTATGATTAGAAAGACCGTCAGGTGAAAATTTTTGACAAGACTTCAACAACCCCAAGCTTGATAAGGCAAAAAGGAAAAAAATTTTAGGGCAAATTAAAATACTTAAAACCAAATATTTACTTAATTGAAAGGGGAACAAAAGGTGTTGATTTTGGTACTTCGGCTTGATCTCCGATAGGAAATGATTGCAGTCCAAGGTAATAAAAGCCCTAATTTTTTTTGAGATGTATTAATTTTTTTTTTTTTCCAAACGGTAACATGAGTATTAATTAATTTGTTAGAATTGGTGGATTGATTATTAATGTCGATTGGAAATTTGATTTTTTTTTTTAAAATCAAAGTTTTCAGGTGTTTGAGCGGTTGATAATGAAAGAGAAGACTGGTGGTAACAGTACTCCGACGTTACTCCGGCGAATTTTGGTGAATTGTGGAGCTCAGGTGATCTTTTATTTGTTTTATGCAAGCTTTTGTAGTCCTAAGTAACAGTTCTTACAAATTAAGAAAAGTTAAGATGAGTTAGTTCTGACGTTAATTTTTTATCCTTAGCAATGCGAATTTGCGTACTGTGGGTAGATGGAAAAGTGCCTGTGGATTTGCTAGTTAGAAGAGGAAGATCAGAACAAGAGCTTAGATTCTGAAAGCTTATACATGTATAACTAACACAAAGCAAAAAGCTTGTGTAAACTGTTTTGTCGATTGACTGATGGAAGAAAGAAATTGAGGCAATTCATATCTATTCTCTACGGGTGCCACTGATTTGTGTTTAATTTGGTTGCATTACGTTCAAAGTTATCAGTGAAGTGAGGGTCCCCGTGAGAAATATAGAATGAACAACATGTTGGTACGATTATTATCCAGACTTAGATACGGGAGTCTTTTTCTTTACTGATCGTGCACATATGGCTAAGAGAAAAGGAGGAGTATGCCGCATCTTTTTCTAAGAACAATGTGGGAGCTTGGCTGACTGTTTATGATTAGTTCCTCCACTCCACCTTAGTCAATCCATCATTTTTCAGTAGAGCCATCATCTTTCATTCCTAAGGAGCTTCCCTGAAGCTTACATATACGTATAAAAGGTAGCTCAGGTCTTCTGTTATCAGTGCATAAGAAAGCTTATCTTCCTTCCCTGCCCTTATTGGAAAGACCTGGTTGGAAATGGACATACTAAGAAATTGTGGTCTGTCTGTCTATTGTCACGAGCTCGATTCCATGGAAAGACTATCCATCATTTGGTTCGATCCATCAGTGACAAGAGAAGGCAGCATGACACCCTCCAACTTTGACTACCTGAGTTCTGTTTCCAGGACTGGCTGCTCTAGTGCAAAATGGAGAGTGGGGAAACGGCAGGGCAAAGTGAAGAGTTTGGATAACATAGTTGGGGTGATAAGCCTTATAGTTCGACAGACAGACATATAATTATAGTAGTTGTTTTTGTCTCTGATATCCAAAAAAAAAAAAATTAAAATATTGTGACTAATGACATCCCAAAGTAATGCCACCTCATAAATTCTTTTCCCTCTTGTTTTCAAATGCTAATTGTTGATTAAAAGCTTCATCCCTTCAGTTTGTGATTAAAATGTTGCAACAAATTTTGCATTGAAAGTTCATAAAAATAAAAAAGCAATGCGCAGTGCTATTTGCTTCCTTATCTGACAACCTCCCACCCCAAGAAATGAGAAAGAAAAATGGTTCTTGTGCTGATGTTTGTAATCATTTTGTACAGGCCAAAGCATACGGTAGTTGTGTTGCAGCAAAGATTCCTGTAGTAGAACGTGACATGTGTTTAAAAGAATTCCTTTTATTAAGGAATTGCATGCAGAATGTGGTATGAGACTCATTTTCCGACACACAAAAGAAAGATAACCTAAATTTGGGGTATTTATTGTCTCTACTGACACAGACATAAATATATGACTTTGTGTGTGGATACACAGGTCAGAGGAAAAGCCTGAAGCATATCAGATATCCACTGGAAGCCTCATTTTAGTATAGCTTCAATTCTACTGGTATGATATGGTCACGTACTTTTGGACAGTATCCAAGCTATACTGCATGAATTTCATTTTTGATCTTATTCTTTGTCCTTTAAGCTGTGCTAATTATCCTTTTATTCTTTCTATGTTTCATACATATTGATTGCTACCTGCAGTGCTGGAGCTTGTATATAATTTAGCAGGAGGAATTTGATTGTTTTCCGGATTGCAACTCAAAAAATGTTTGGGAAACCATCTTCGTCTCAGTCTTCTGGTTTCTCTGGATCTGGTGCTGTATCACATGTTTATGTCCGGTATCCACCACTGAGGTGCAAAGTTTCGGGATCTAGAAATCTATTTTATGATGATGGAAGTAAGCTGCTACTTACATCTACGTCTGATCAGGTGATTTAATACGGTAAAATACTAGTTTTAGTTGTGAGTTTTTACTTGGTAGTCAAATTTCGGGTGATACCTTGATTTGTCGTTACTTTCTGGTGGTGTGAGTAAATTACATCTGTTATTATTACAATTTGTAGGTCTTCTCATGGAAAACTGCTCCATTTGATCCAAATGTCGCTCCATCCTGTGATTCAATAAGTGAAGGTCCAGTGCTCTCAGTTCGATACTCTTTAGATTGTCAGCTGCTGGCAGTCCAAAGATCTAATCATGAAGTTCAGATCTGGAATAGAGAGGGGGAAAAAACTTTTATCTATAAGTGCAGGTCCGAATCAGAACATATTCTGGGATTCTTTTGGACTGATTGTCCAACTTGTGATATTGTCTTTGTGAAGACCAGGTATGAGCTGAAGAACTTCTGACAATATCTTGTCTGTGTCTATGTTTATTAGATAGGTGTATTCAGACTTTGTTGGATTGGCTCAAAAAAAATTGCTGAGAGTGGTAGATTTGAACGCATGTTGAAGTTGGCCTCAAGATTGAGGTTTACAGACTCTTGGAGAAAGGGTAGTGGCTGAGAAGGGAATGGGACTGCAAAATTATTCATACATGGAGAGTGGGCAAAGCCTGTGCTGACAGCTTAGTAAGATGAGTCTGAGTATGTAACCTGGGTTCAAGATTTTGAGAGATCCTCCAGACTTACTTAGGAATTTCATGGACACAGATGTTATAGGGTTGCAAGCCTTAGTATAGTTACCATGTTGCAAGGCCATTAAATGTCCTCCATGGGAACCCATAAAAACAAAAAACTGCAGACTTATCAGAGAAGAGAGCTGTAAATATGTTTTGAGATCCTGAAGAATATGGTACCATCTTGAATAGTTTGAGAGAATATGGTACCATCCTGAAGAACATGGTACCGTCTTAAGGGTCTCTTCTAGCTTGCTTAATGTTTCTAAACCTGCTAAAAAACAATTCTTGGATAGCTGTTTAAAGAATTGGAAACGTAATTAAAAGTTTTGAAAACCAAAATAGCTGTTTCGCAGGAGCATCTTGAGAGCTGCTTGTTGAAAATAACTATTTTCAGCTTTGAATGACCTAATAGCAGTAGGTAAAAACAAGCAAGAACGCCTAAACACAGCTGTATACTTTTAAAAGGCTAGAATTTACTTCTTGAGCAACTGTCATTTACTCCAATTGATCCTTGCAGGTCTTTCAAAGTTAACTTGCTTTATTTTGTTGAAGTGCATATGCACATAATCTATTCAATCTTTGATTTGAACTACTCTCTTGCCTTTTGTGCTTTTTTCTTTTGTGTAGTAAAAGATTGTTATGCTTGCACTCGCGCATCTCCCACCTGGACCACCTGAGTCATGAACCATTTGTTTTATATCCAGAATCTGCTATCTTGTATTGTTGACATGCTACTATGTGTCTATTGTTGAGCAAGCATGCATGAAACATCCTTTTAAATATTATTCTTAATTTCAAAATGTTTCTAAAAGTGTTACTTGATTACAGTGGGCTGGAGTTGTTCTCTTACAGTTCTGACTCAAAATCACTTACTTTAGTTGAGACCAAGAAGACAAATGTCAGTTGGTATATCTACACACATGAAAGCAGGTTGGTGCTTCTTGCCCAAGGCATGCAAAACAAGAGTTTCACAGGATATCAGGTATAGCTTACCAATGGTTTTAGACTGAAGGCCTCTCTATTTTCTTTCATTTATTTGTTGATGCTAGGACTCTATGTTTTTTTCCTCTGCTTCTATCTTTACTTAGATATTAATTATTGAGATAATATCAACGTCGTACTTGCAGAATCATTAATATTATGGCATGAATGGACTACCATTCAATCAAACTGTCCTCATGTAACTTCACAAGGCTACCAACTTATCTTCATTTTATGCCTGAGTCATTAAATAAGTACATTCAAGGATGCTTTCGGTTTTTTGCGCCCCCCCCCTCTTTTCTCTTAAGAGGTGATCATACTTGTGGGGTTGGGAAATTAAGGGTATAGTAGTTGGTGAAGAAAGTGAAATTTCCACTGCCGAGGAATGGAAACAGGCTATGTTGTTTCCATTTGTTTTATTTAAATATTACAGTGCTAGATGATGTTAATTTTCGACCAGAATTGTTTTCATTGATAATTGTACTAATTATATACTAGGTGATTGCATTTGACGTAATTAGGAAATTGGTTTTGTAATTTAGTGAACTTTGTCTGATGAATTCATGTTTTCAATTGCCTTAGTGATTGTTGGATCCATTGATATTAAGATTAACTTCTTATATAGCTTCATCTGTTTAACAGAGCTTTAATTCATGTATTTAGATTTCCTCAGCTGGGATTATCCGCTTGCCGAGATTTGAAATGGTAATGGCAAAACATGGGGCTAACAGTAGGCCTGTCCTTTCTGCTGAAGATGTTCACATTGTCACTGTGTAAGATGCTTTGTACTTTTTTATTTTATTTATTAATTTATTTTTTGCTTTCGGTCCTAATCAAAACTTTCCTATAAACTTCTTTTGTCAACAGTTATGGTAGGATTTACTGCTTGCAATTTGATAGAGTTGCGATGCTACTGCACTCATATAGGTTTTATCGAGATGCTGTTATACAGCAGGTTAGATCTTGCTGAAAATTGAGTATATTTCCTTTTTCTCAGTATTTACTACTTTAGAATATGTTTTTTAAATTTCCTATTGCAGATAGTTAATTGCAGTGTTTTGTAATTGTATTTTAGCCTGCTGCTTATTTTTGCAACTTTAATATGATGAGTTATTTATTGTCATGATTTTGATATTTGTCCAATGATTATAGTCAATTATTATTCTGAATAATATCTGTCAGCTTTTAGATGAAACTATCTAAGTGGAATATATAATGTAGAATGTGATTTTGAGATAGGAACTGCAAATGATTAAAGCCTATTGATGCAATTGTGAGAGGTTGTCTGTGAAAGCATATCCACACTATCTTTATCGTTATGATGCACTTGGCAAGGAAAAGTCAATGTTGTCACCTAGCCACTTTTGGTAAAATATTCAGTTTTATTGGTGTTGTGCAAATGGCAGTTCTTGGTGATGCTGTTACATGGATTTTGGATCATCGCCACTTTTAAGTTCTATTTTATCTTCAATCTCTTTTGGTTTTATTCAATGCTTGTCATCTTCTGAATAAAACTTTTTTCTGAAATTGTACTAATAGAAAGCACTGTTGTCATCCTGCCATTTTAGTAGGAGCTAATATAGCTCATGATATTTGTGAAATGTCAAACATGTCTGTGGTTCTGCTTGCGTCCTCAAAATTTGTTCTTTCTTGTACATTTCCTGTTCCATTAATTATGTTTAAACCCTGTTATTTGTAAAAAGATCTGGCAGATGATCTTAGATTAAATTTCACCTAGGAAGGAGTTTCCGTGTTTATCTGGACTTGCTCTGAGTTTGAACCCATTCCAATTGGCACACTACGGTAGAATAAGATTTTCGTTATTTGTTCATTCCATCTTGCCTTCTCTCTGATTTTTCCACCTTTAATGGTTTTTCCTTTGTGTTTTCAGGGCTCTTTGCCAATTTATTCTAATAGGATTGCTGTCAGTGCAATTGATAATGTTTTGCTTGTTCATCAAGTGGATGCGAAAGTTGTTATTATGTATGACCTATTTGCAGACTCTAGAGCACCCATATCTGCTCCACTTCCTCTTTTGTTGAGGCTTTACCCTAGAGCTGCTTCCTTGTGTTCCTCATCAACTAGCAGGAATTCTGATGCTTTAGAGACTCAAATTTTAACTGATACTGAATCAATTACTTACGGAGATGGCTGGTCATTTCTTGTTCCTGATCTCATATGTGACGTTACTAATGGGCTTTTGTGGAAGATAAATATAGATTTGGAGGCAAGTTTTTGTGGCTGTTTACATTCTATGTGTTATGATCTGTACTTTTGCTGTGACAATTTGCTTGATATGTGTGCAGGCCATTGCTGCCAGTAGCTCAGAAGTACCATTTATTTTAGACTTCTTACAGAGGAGGAAGTTAGAAGCAAATAAGGTAAATGTTCATTGCTTCCATGTGTGTTCTGTGTTTAAGATACACATGCCATGTGCATGGTGCAATGATGATTGCCCACGGCCTTTTATGACGTTGTCCAGTCTACACCCAAAGTTTCATATTACATGGTAATTGTAATTTTACCTATTTGTTGTTTCAGGCAAAACAGTTGTGCTTGGCAATAGCTCGAGCTATGATTCTTGAACGCAGACCAGTATCTGTTGTTGCTAGGGCATTGGATGTTTTAATCACTTCTTATTCACAGTCAATTAAAACAAGGAGTAATGATAAGAGAACAAAAGCTGAAAATACTTCAAATTCTGGTGTTTCTAGTGCAAATATCGTTGATGATGCTAACAATCGTATTGATGCATCTGGAAAATCTGTAATAGATGAAACAGTGAGTAGTGGTCTCGAGAATGAATCCATTGAAAGATCTTTTGTTTTAACTTCGGACTCAGACGACAATCTTAGTGCTGAAACACAAAAGATCAATTCTCTTAAACTTGATTCTTCGAGTGGTAAAATAGATGGAGGGCACTCTTTGAGGGTTGAATCATCTAGTGCTGCAGTTCATCAACCTTTGTCACAATCACAAGTTCTCAGACCTGGTGACACACCATTAAATGCTGGTGCCTTTGATAATCTAGACTCCCAAGTGACTTCAGCAGTGATTTCACCAGATGATTTGTACAGTTCTGTGTTTGCTCTGGTTGAGGAAGAGATGATAGGGGATGCTTCCTACTTGGTTGCTATCATCATTGAGTTCCTACGCAGGTACTTCTACGTCATGTTATTTATCATGCGTATGCTTTTTTGCTCTTATAGACTTAAAACAAGTCACAATTCTTCTAGACGTAGAGACTTGTTGAGGAATATGTTCGTCTTCATTCTTTTTATTTTAATGATTATGTGAAAGAAGTATATAATCATCTTACAGAATAAAGGTGTAAGATGTAACTTTTTTGTCTTTGATCTCTCATTTTAATTTTGTGAATAATCTTGGTTTTCTTGTTCCTCTAAATTATTTTTAATCTCCTTCATTGCAGGGCTAACCTGGAAAAGTTAAAATTACATCCAAATATATATGTCTTGACAGTGCAGTTGCTTGCAAGAAGTGAGCGTCATGCTGAACTAGGATTATTTGTCATCAATAAGGTTACTTTTCATATATGTTCATTCAAGAAGTTATGGCACTTGCATCTTTTGTACTTTCGTTACTTAAAGTTCAACAATGGATTCATTTTACTGCAGATCCTTGAGCCCTCTCTGGAAGTTGCCTTGCAACTACTTGAGCCAGGTCGTCAGAATTTTCAGACAAGAAAATTGGGCCTTGACATGCTTAGACAGCTATCTTTGCACCATGAGTATGTGTTGCTACTTGTGCAAGACGGATATTATCTTGAAGCGTTACGTTACACTCGGAAACACAAAGTACTCTTTTTTTCTCTCTTGATTATAGTTCTATGACTAACATGCTTCTCGATGTAGTTCATGGAGTGCACTTTGTCTCACGTCTTCTTCCAACATGATTCATTTGCTTGGTCTATTCAGAATAAAGTAACCTTATTCAGAATAAAGTAACCTTTTTTTGTCCCTTCATAGTTTTATGTCTAAGCATCAACTTTTAAAATGTAGCTCTGTCTTCCATTGAATTTATTTAATTTCTGGATAGAATAGGAATGGCCTTTAAAAGAAAGCTCAGTCTTACACAATGAAACGCCATTAAGCTCTGTAAGATGTGTTATGGGTAAAAAGAGTGGTCAGAGTTTCTTGCCAAGGAACACGGCTACATGCATATTTGTGATGACTAACTTTGACAAGAGTGGCATGTGGACAACTATCCTCCCGTCTCATTGCTTCTCTGAAGAATTTAGGGAGTAAAAGCTCAACTTTTCTATGCCTTCGCTTAAAAGTGGATGTAGGTAAAGGAAAGAGACAATGAGCTTAGGGTTTGGAAATGGTGGATGTGATCATGCATATTTACTTACATACACTCTAGGGCAATACAAGCATTCAACGCTCAATTTTCTTCTTAATATAACCCATTGCCTTCTTTTACTTCAACACAAAAATATGTTTCTGATTTGACATATCTGAAGCATGATTGGACATCTACATGATGGAGGCTTTGGCATTTAAATGCTCTAATCAGAAGCCAATTTTTGTAAAGTTTTTGATTTCATTTAGGATAAAAAACTAAGATAACAGTGGGCTTGCTTCTGACCTGTAAAGTTCTCTTTTGGAATCTTCTTCTGCACCAGTTTTTAATTGCCATTGCACATGCATGAGAAGAGCTGAAGCCAAGAGCATAAATATCTCACCTTCACAATCCTTTTAAAGAAGAACTCATGGTATTTTTCAGGTGACTAGTGTTCGGCCTTCCTTGTTTCTGGAAGCAGCTTATTCATCTAATGACCCACGGCAACTTGCTGCAGTACTCAGATTCTTTTGTGATTTTATTCCTGGGTTTAAGAACACTTCAGATCACCACACATTTAACCGTGTTCTTGCTGAAATGAGTACATCAATAGTTGTTTGAGATGTCCGTATGGAGATGCCTGCAAGGCAGCTCAATGTAAATTATGGAGAGATTGATGCCTCAGTTCTTGAGGTTTGCTTTGGTTGCCGAGGTTTTCTTCCGCGTTGTATCAATTTCTGTCTCAAAAGAATGCCTACATAAACAAGTGTCTGAGCAGTGAAGGCAAGTTAAAATTTTGCTTCTGAAGGCAGTGTATTCGTGTTGGAGGGTCAATTTATACGTTGTTATACTGTAATATTTCTCTCTCACGAGTTTCTATTATATAACAACATTTCTTTTTCATCTGAGCATCTCCTCTCTGCACTGCAATGTACAGTGTCCCCATGAGAACGCTTGGATCTGCAAAACATTATTCATTGCCAGTATGTTATGGCTGCCTCTGCCAATATCAAGTCTAGTATCAGCATTTTACTTCGAACAAATCGACTTTCCAAAGCAGAGATTGTCAACAGAATTGACAAAATAAATACTAACAGTTGGGAGTAAAAGCCTCCTATTGCTTGCTTCAAGTAATTGGTGTCCACCGACTAACGGCTGGAATAGCCAAAATCACAGATCAAGGGTCTGATTGTTTGGAAGGAAAATGTTTTCCAGAAAATGTACAAACAGACCCTGAATCAAACGGACCTAAATGTCAAAGAACTGAAATAATCTAGAAAGCTAATGCTAAGAATGATCGGATGAACAATTGGATGGTAGAGTAATTGAACTCGTTTCTCAAATAAATCTGACCTAACTTGATAGCTGAATTCAATTCATTCGGATGATAGTCCTACCAAAAAAGGTTGCGAGACAAAATTTCAGTAGTTTTGCGACTACTCACTAGTATCTTTTCAAGGACAGATAGCTAATCAAGAACAGATTCAAACTAACACACCTATCAAAAAGTGGCTTGACCTACCAAGGCTACCGCCAATGACATTCAACCGGACCTTTCTAATCTAGCTTGACTATCAAGAAGAGGATCAAATCAGTAGTATTAACTATTAATGGGGCCAGGACACCCACAGATTATCTATATAGAAGGCCAACACATAAAGGCGAAAGCTGTATAGTTTTAAGATTTCAGGCATCGAGGCCACGCACGCCTATAGGTTCTGGACCCCAGCATCCATGAATTCATTGAAGAATACTCCAACTAAGCATAATTTGGCATAACAAGTATTGGGAATTTTTTTTTTTACCTACCAACCTTTGGGCTGGTGGCCATCACCTAGCTTGGTGGGGTGGGAGGCAAGGGTTCAAAATGTCACATTTAAGTGGTTTGCTTCAAAAAAATTCAGGCGGATGTGTTGTGCACCCGTTTGGTCCGGTGGTGGTTCAATCCCCTTCGGGTTATCTCTGAACCTCCTTAGGTCCGCCCCCTCCCTTTAGTGTAGAATAGATTAGGTTATACAACTGTTGTCGTCTCCGGAAAAAAAAAGTATTGGAAATTTTTAGGATTTCTGCAAAAAAAAAAAAATATTAACAATTCCTGTTTTGGAGAAATTCTGATAATACCGCCATTGATAAATTTCACATTTTTACCAAACTTGCACTTATGTTAGTATTAACACCATGTAATTGACACAACAGATTTGCCTTGACTACTTAGGCTCGTTCATCTTGTCCAAAGGAAGCTCCCTTTTTGTAGAAATGTGCCAGGGGCCTATCCAGGCTTTGGATTGGGAGACTCACTTCCGTTGTATGTATATTACCCAAATGAAAAAAAAAGTCATTCCCCAAGACTTACCAAAATAAAAATGTAATGTAATTCTCCAAGATTTAAAAGAGTATATAAGAAGCAAATTCATCAAAGAATAAGCACAACTTATGATCTCCAACAATTACCGGGAAATCTAATCTGAGATTAATTGAATAAACTCAAACGTTTGATAGCAGTTGTGATCATAATATGCTTGAGATGTAGAGGTTTTTTCTTTCTTTCTTTATTAATTACATCTATTTGTATTTATTCGGGAAACTCCAATTTCTCAAAATGACACATCTATGTTTAACTCCATATTTAATTCGATATGCTTAGATTCTATCTTATCATTTCTTGATTTCTCATATCGCACACCTAATGACTATCCACCCTTCAAGAATAAGACTATATAAATTAGAACACTAAAAGGTTGAAAACTGCAATGTTTGAGCATCCAAGCCATGTACCAAAACCTGTTTTGTCAGCACTTGACAAAATATTGCAGTTCTTTTCGAGCCTACAAGGTCCCACGAGCCATGTCCACAATGATATATAATTATCCAGTTGATGTGTAGTCTGGTTGTGCTTATTATCATACTACTGATGAATTATCATGCATGTGTCGGCAGCAGCAGCTAATCCTTTTTGCCATCGTACGGAAAGTATATCTGTTTTGTTAACAAAATGCAGAAGAAAAGAAACTACAAGAATTAAATTAAAGCTTAGCCACCACAAAAATCAATACAGTTTGTTGAGTAATTATTCAGGCCCAACATGTCATAACTTGAGCTGTGACACATAATTTTTTTTAGTATATTAAAGTGGTGATCAATTGATGAAGTACGGGTACTCAATCCACTGATTATTAAACCACTGAGCTTTAGCTCAGCGGCCACCACCTCTCCTGGTGGGGCGGGAGGTTTAGGGGTTCAATCCTTGCCTCCCACCAAATTGTCTGCCCCTCATGGACAGCTCGGTTGGTCTCAACAAGTCTCCTTAGGAGCTGGTATCCAATATCCACAAGAGTCCGAGTCCCGTGGTTATCGTGTTCGGAGGGATGGGGCCTCTCCTCCCAAGCCGGAGTGGGATTAGTCGGGTGTGTATTTGTGTAGTTCGAGAATCTTGGGGGTACAAATGGTTTTTAATAAAAAAAAAAGCATCTATATTTTGTTTTATTAGCAATGTTTAGCATTGAAGGGAGTCAAATCAGCATCAACTCCTCTATTTATAATACTCTAAACATGGGGTTCCTACCAACTTTTATTTGTACTCTTATGTCTTGTTCTTCTAATCATTTAATCAGTGCCTGTGTATGACCTATGTACTTTGTACAAAACTGCCCAAAAAAAGAATGAAGTTATCCCTGTCTGTCGTTTACAAATTTGTAGGATTGGGGCAGAAATTATGGAAGTTGGAGATGAATTAAAGATGTTGGAAACCATGGAAAGAAACAACGAAAACTGATTTCGAAAAACTCCCTCTCTTTGCTCCTTGGGAAAGAAACAACTGTGTAAATAAAAATATTTTTTAAAAAAAAGCTAAGTTATGGATGGGCATGTAGTATCAAGTATGCTATGTTTCTTGAGATTAACAACTTACAGAACAAATTGACACGACAGAGAAAAGTGAGGGACTTGATTCTGATTTCCTCCGTAGTTTAGGAATTTTTTATACACCTTTTATCACAAGGGAAGAGATGTTATTTTGAAGAAATTTTAAGTTTTTCTTTGAAGAAGCGTATTGAGAGCTATTGGAGTTTAAAAACTATTTCATCCACTTTGGTACTCAAGCGAGAATAATATAATGTTTGAACATCTCTCTCGCTCTGTTTTTTTTTTCCCCTTGAAGAGGATCAATAGTGGTTTTTTAGTCGATTATAGGTAAAGCGTCTTATCAACTAGATTACGCTTCATCGTCGTTTAAACATCTCAAACGTCAACCAAACCTACTCACCTTTCATCAATCCCATTAATGCCTATGATATTTTTGTGTAGAGTCTCCATAATTTTGGCTTGAAAGCTTTGAGGGTATTTGAATACTTATTATTTAAAATATTTATTAATTATAACACAATAATTGATGTGATGCATGTGAGACAAAAATAATTGAAAAAAAAATATTGTTAGAAAATATGTTTATGATGCAAGTCAAATAAAATTTTCAAATAATGAGATATCCAAACATTAATTTGTCATTGAAACAGAAATTTCAGAATGCTTAGAATCTAAATATCACTTTTTGTCTTCTAACAAACGGGGGGTTTCTGAGTATCATTTCATTATGTCACATGGCTGTTGACCTCAATTTCGTTGAAGGTAAGTAATCTTCAAAATCCCCATAATAGTTCGAGCTCCTCTTTCAAAATTCTAGCCCCACATTCGAGCTAACTTTTAATTTATGAAACTATGTCTCTCTTGTCAAAGAAGATTGTGTAATCTTTGGTGCAAATTTCTATAGTAAGGGAATGTTTGTCTGCATATTGTGCTTAGGGATCGATTTTACGTGCAGGCTTGGTATTAGGTGAGTTGTCTACATGCATGGTGGTGCCCAGCGCAACCCACCTCTTTGTTCTATTACTGATAATAATATATAGATAGCAGAATTAGACCGAATGCCTCTAAACACTGTTGCAGAATGATTGTGTCCTGCTACAGAAATGAACAGCTAAATTTGTTCAAGGAAACAAGACACTAATAGTTTGAAGTGGTATACTTCAGGATTCCTTTTCTGACTGAATGTGGCTAACTGCTTGTCAAGTAGCAGGACGCTCATTTCAATCTTTGAAGGTAAACTAAAACAGCTATTTGGAAAGTGATGGGAAGGTAGAGGGCCTAGTCCAAGCCTTGCAAATACATGATTGATTTCCTTTCTTGGAACCAAATCGTGACTATTATTATGATGCAAATTAACAAAGAAGTCATTTATTGGGTCTAATTTTTTATTGTTGATCTAGCAAAAGCAATCTCACCCTGAAAGAATAATTTTAGAAGATAAGTCCGTTTGGATTAGATATTTTTGGGGGGTGTTTTTGAAAAATTTTACTGTAACAGAATTTTTATAGTATATTTTGGGATATTTAAGAGTAGAAGGGTTTTTAGAATATATTTTGGGATTTTTTTTAAACATTACAGGTGGTTGGTTGACAGCCTTTTCTTTTCATCATTTTATTTATGGAAGTTGATAGAAAGCGTGGAAAAAGATACTTCAGCTATGGAGCCTAAAATTGCCACTGTAGATAGTACTAACTTTTCCTAAAATTAAAATGTTAAAAATGGATAAGAAGTGGTGCCTTTGAAAAAGTAAAATAGCAAAAGGAAAAAGTAGGAAGAAAGGTACTTCTCATTTCATTGGTAACTAAATGATATATAAACTGTGGACTTTTTGACTTAGTTTGTGTCATCAAAGTGAGGAGAAAGTTAAAAAGGGTGAATCAATTCTGTTTGCTTGGCAATCATCTCATA
Organism: Coffea arabica; assembly: GCF_036785885.1. Lineage (NCBI taxonomy): Eukaryota > Viridiplantae > Streptophyta > Magnoliopsida > Gentianales > Rubiaceae > Coffea > Coffea arabica. The sequence goes on along the minus strand of NC_092320.1, from coordinate 14,847,485 downwards.
ATTTAATCCGTGAGAAAAATATACCATCTTTTAGCAAAGGGAAGAAGAGGAAAAAGTGAGTCAAATAAAGGGTTTTTTTTACCTCTCAATCAAAGATAAGCTAACCCCTCAGTTTATTCTGAATTCTGAAATCTAGTAACGAATGAGGACATGGTAGAATTGCATATAAAAGCATAGTATAATGCAGTGCTGAATACATACATAGTAGTCTTTCAACAAGAACAATCCATTTTGTTGGCCTTGAATACCTCATGTGATGATAGGTACTGATGAGATGAATCTGATGCAATCAAGACAGAATACATCTTAATCACAAAGGGTGTGAATTGAGTTAAAGATCGATGAACCTCCCTCATTGATCAACACCCTACGTATGAATCTGACAGCGTTTGCAGTTCGATGCCGAAACAACGTTCTATGTATATGTATTATCATGATAGCCCCAGTATTCCTCCGTAGCTTTCAATTTGGTCATTGACTTAATGGAATAGTTTAGTCCAGCAAACGATGTGTGGTCGTTTTCGCTGTTATTTAACCAAATTGCCTATCGTGCATTTATTTTAGATCAGAAATTTCGAATCATAATTAAGTTGACTAAGTGATGGGATTTCTTTGCATCATTAACATTCTAGTTCTATAAAAATAAAGCAAGGAATCATCCTGACATCAAATTGGGACATCAAATTGGATCAGGGTCCTCGCAATTAGGTGATTGGACTAAGCTTAGGCAATTAGGCATTTTGCAACTAATTGAATGCTTAGGGAATACAACATGTACGATTGTGCAATGTACTTAAATTGTTGATTATGACATGCTGTAGCTTTCATTCATCATGCATGGCCCTCTTGATAGCTCTACATTCTCTGTTCTATGTATCTTCTCCTATATTTACTCTACATGGTCCATGCTGTTTTTCATTTTTGTGTTCTTACTACAGTCCTAAGCATTGTAAAAGGGATAGAATACTACACTATTCTTTGTTTTTTTTTTTTTTTTTTGTGTGTTGGGGGGTTCTTTGCTTTCATTCCTTTAAAAGTTGAACAGCCTTTTCATTTGGAAAAATCTCTACAATAAAACCTGGGGAACATTGCAATCGAAAAAGTTAAAAGACGGGAAAAAGGGCATAGAGATGATTAGGGGGAACTTCATTGTGGGTAGGTAACTATAGAATTTTTACCCGTTTGCATTGTCTATTTTTTCAAAAACAAGTTTTTCAAATACAATACTACACAATAATTCAAAAAATATCTCATCCATCCAATATATCCAATATTTTACAAAATTTTTATAGTAAAAATTTTTCATATACATGGCTACAGTAAAATTTTTCAAAAACAGCTAATCCAAACAGTTTCGTGAACACGCTTTTCAATTCTTTTTAATTTCACTTACATTAAATAGTCTATAAAAAATTCAACAATAGCAATCCAAACGGATTCGAATCATTTTCTGTGTATTTTAGTGGATGAAAAAACATGCAGATTCACCTTCATTTTCAAGCCCCTCGTTTTCTCCTCTAGTGCTTTTGCCTTTTGCAGCGGTAGAGTACAAAGTTGGACCGCATTTGGTTGGTCCAATATGTTTGATCAAATTTAGAAACTGATGGGGGTATAATTTACTAGATTTCAGACTTGAGATTATTATTTTGCAAAAAACAATAAAATTTAGGTCCGAGAATAATCAAAAAGAAAAGAAGAAAACGTATCAAATCGCAAATTAAAGGCTCGCGCGAGGCTAGGGAATAAAAAATTGCTGTCGCGTTTTCAGACTTTTGCATTAGTCTTTTCACACTAATACATTCTTTTTAAGAAAAAAAAAATTAGAAAAGAAGCAGCTCTTGTATTTTTTTACTACCATGGTCACAAAATTACCTAAACAAGAATTGTAATCATAGATTAGACTCCCATTTTTTACTACTGCTTTCTTTTCCCAAATTTGGAATATGCCAAAGGTTTTGCTGTTAAACATGTAGCAAACATTCAACAAATTATTCACCCCCCCCCCCCCCACCTCGATGCCTTGACCCGTTGTCTTTTGTTCTATCCTTTGGCACAGGTCTCTCGTGAACATGTCTTTATTCAACCTGCATCTTGCACCCTCAATTTGAAGAAAGGAACATCAACTATCAAGGATAAGAAGCACGGCCCATTTGTTTGACGACAGTTTTCGAAAAATTGAAAAAAAAAAATAAAATCTACCTTATACATGACGAGATAGGACTTGGTTGCAAAATTTGTTTTATTGAAGTAAATAATAACGGGTTTATTTGGATAAAGTATTAGTTGTAATAATTGCTGATGCACTTTTTGTGATATGATGTATGCGAAATAAAAAGGTGAATTAGAAAATGTGTTTATGATGCAAGTAAAATATTATCTGGGATAATATGGTTTGGATTAATTGGTGCAGCATGTTTTTAATTTTTTTTTAATATCCAGCAGGGGAGTGATGAGATTTTAGAAGTTGGAAGGACACATGGGAATTGGCTTTGAGTAAGGGGAGATTAGAACCTAAGAACTCTAATTTCTGACGCTTCAACTTTAACTATATGACTATATTTTAAGTCAATTCCTTCCTGGGTTAAACTAAATTCTGTTAATGCCTAAACCAAACTCTTGACTGTGTATTTCATGATTTGCAAGATGATGATTGGAGACGCATGCATGAGAGCATATTACTTTTGGCACGGTTAATCTAAGTCGATGCATTTCTCATATTATTATTGTTATCTCCTCCAGAAGAAAAACTTAAAATGGACAATCTGTCACCTTTCTAAAACTTGAAGGGCTAAACTGCAATTTGACCAATAAATGATGGGCAAAGAGGAGAAGAACAAGGAAAAGTCGAAGAAACAAACTCCCACAGCTCAGCAATTACTGTACCTCACTCTCCGAGGCTCCCCCGACGCCGTTCGTAATTTACGCGCCTCTCTTCGGCCGTCGCTTTACTTCTGGCCGTGTATTAGTATGTGGCTTTAGTCATTACCGGTCGTTGAATCTTACTACTACTATTCAACTAATTGCTCACTCTCACACTCACAGTCGCACATTTAAAAGTCTAAAACAAGCTGTATGTGTCCTTTTCCTGTCTCTCATCCTTCCATTGCAATTCCTGTCCCCAATCTCCCCCCTCTTCTTCTCTATCCTATATATTTGTCTCTCTCTCTCTCCCTTACACTTTTCTCTCATTTAGAGTCCGTTTTGATTGTTATTTTTTAATAATTTTATGAAAAAATGATCTAATATATATAAGATAAAAAAAATAATTTAGAAATATATTTACAAAAAATATAATTTTTTTTAAAAAAAATGACAATTCAAACTCTTTGCAAGAAAACTGTTAGTGCAGTGAATCAAATCAGAAGCAAATCAAACTACTCAGATTCAATTCGAGTTAGTTAATTATGATTTGAATGATAGTTGTTAATTTAAACCCAAATATATTTGTAATCTCATTAACAGAAAAAAATTAGTTTAAAAAATATGCATTTTAAAACTAAATTTAGAAAAACAAAAATGGAGAAAGGAATGATTTTGTGCAACACACACAGAGTTTCGTGTATAAAAACTTAAAAAAAAAAAAAAGAGTTTTATGTAGGAAGAGCAGGTCTACATTTTCAATAATGTAAAAGTTTGTTATACAAGCATACATAAATGGCTGTTACACGTATAAAAAAGGAATATTTTAAATTTAAATATAAATCATATGGCATTCATCTAAACCTAATAAGATTCTTATATTATCAATATCAGAAAAAAAAATAAATAGAAACATATTTTTTGAAAAGATTTTCACATACGTTTTAAAACCACATTTTTATTTTACCAAATACTATTTATATCACAGTAAAAAATTTTTTTTGGGACAAAATTTTTAAAAATAACCTTCCCCCACGCACGAATTAGACAGATGGGGTATGGCGTCGGGGAAACGGCATCGCTTCCAAGGCAAGCAAATAAAGCAGAAATAGTAGTTATAAGTCGTAGCAGCTAGTAAAAACTCCTCTTTACTGACCCACCCCTTTGGAGCTTCAGTCCTCCTCCTCACCTAAAACTCGAAAGCCTTTACACCCTGCAGTAAAGTCTTCCGCTTCAGACCTGTAATCTGATAAATACACTACTGCCGCTCAACTTCTCTCTCTTTCTTTTTCTCTAATCTAAGCTCTGTCTGCACAAATCCTCCTTTTTTCTTTCTTCCCCCCCCCCCTCTCTCTCTTCTTTCTCTCTCACACACTGCACACACTCCCATACACAGACGAGAGAGAGAGAGAGAAAGAGCATCCACCATCATCATTTGTCAATGCGTGTGTGTGTGTTGAGTGGAATGGTGATGATAGTGATAATGATGATGATGTTTTCTTCCAAATCTCCTTTCTCTCTCTAGATGGATACATATATTATACGCCTCCAAAACTTACGTAATTAATTCTGCAAATGCATTTTGTATGTATGTTGTTAGATTCACTTTGACGACTCCACGGTCACTGATTCCTGGTAATTTTGCTCGATGCATTTGTTCTCTCTTCAATTCTTCGTAGTCCTTTTTTTTTTGTTTTTGTCGAATTTTTAACTCTCACTGAGGATTGTTTGCTGGCAAAAAATTTGAGATTTAAACCTCTTTTTTTTTTTTTTTTTTTGCCTAAAATCGAGGTTTTGGTGAAGCTTTTAGCTGCATTGCCTGTTTCCTTCCTTTGTTTCCTTTTGTTATATTTTTTCCCGGTAGTGTTCAGATTTTTTTGGACCGTTCTTTTTTGCTTCAGTTAATAGTTCCACTTCTTCCGCTAAAAAGTAGCCAGAAAAAGTGTGTTTAAGACGAAACTGATGAAGCATTTTTTGTTTTTTGTTTGTTTTCTCTTAATCCTGCAAAATGTTCGCCCAAAATTCGAGATTAATTAAGAAAATGTAGGTGATTTAGTCACGAATAATTTGTAGGAATGTCTTTTTTTTTTGGTTCGATTTCTGACACTCTTCTTTGTGTTGTTGGGCAGGAAGCGGAATAGTTTCATGGCTACAAGACGTGGATCAAAGCCGCAAAAGTCTCAGAAATTGACTAACGGTAGGCAGGCCAATTCGCCTGCGTCGTCTACCACTTCGTCGTCAAAGCAGTTTCCAGAAACTTCCGTTGATGGATTGAGCTCGCCTGCATCCTCGTCTGCCAGAAGCAAGCCGCCGCAGTACTTTTATGCCGAGGGTTTGGGGTTGGATGCTGAGAGATCCAAAGAAAATGTTACTGTCACAGTGCGCTTTCGGCCTCTAAGGTCCTTCTCGTAATTATATATGTGCCAAATTACAGATTTTTATTATTTCAATAATTAGTGATTCTGGCGGGGCTTTTGAGCAGCCCCCGGGAAATTCGACAAGGGGAGGAGATTGCTTGGTATGCGGATGGTGATACGATAGTGAGAAATGAGCATAATCCGTCTATAGCTTATGCATATGGTTTGTCCTCTTACTTTGATGATTACTTTTTTCCTTCTTTTTTTGGTCTTCGCTTTCAATTGCAAATTGACTGGTATAGTTGAAGTTGCTTTTGATTAAATTCGTTTTTGGTTTTGCCTATGAGAATTGAAGATAGGACAACAGTCTGGAACAATCTGGTCAATGTACTACGGTTAATATGTACTTGAGGGGTAATGAGTGAAGCTCTTATTTGTTCATCTAGTATTTGGTACTCTTACAAAATGACCATTAGGAAATGATGGACTTGCAGACGAGGGACAGATGAAATTGCCAATGGTATCGAACTGGCTTTTAAAAATGCCTTCACATAACTCAAGTAGATGATAGCTGGAAGGAAGTTTTCATGCTTTTCTAGTTGACTGATTTCTAGGGCTAGAAGTGCCTAGAAAATAGGGGAAGAAATTTTAGGCCTCAGTGGAGCCACTTCCAGATTAATTTCTTTGTTAGGGAAAGGCATGTATGTTTTTTCTATTGTAAGCCAACATCAGAGACCATCAGTTGGTGCTTTTTCCGCAATTCACTGGGCTGGCTGGCAAGTCAAAGTTGGACTTAAAATCGCGTCCAGAGAGTATGCAAATGTACTACTCTGGGCTGGAGATGGGTTTTGACTTGCTATAGCTCCCCTTCTCCTGAAAACCTGTTGGTTTACCCTTCAGAGTAGGTTAAGAGTATGTTAGTACTATCATCACTTTTGCCAAAAAAAAAAAAAAAATTGCTGGCACATTTAAGATAATTTGTCAATAAAAAATATGAAGATTTCCATCATATTTGCCCCACAAGTTGCTTAGGTATAATTATTGTTTGGTCACATGATAAGAAAGTGGGAAGACAGATAGTAAATATTGGTATTCAGTGACCCAGGAAGCTCTTCGCAAACCCAAATCAGGGAAAAATTAATTAAAAAAAAAGGATTTACATCACTAGGAGCATAAATCAATTTCTTCCAAGAATGCCCTAGTATGAACCTTACCATATTCTCTGCAGAGAACCTGGTGCTAAATCCATTTGCCTCAAGCTTGAGTCACATTTCATGACTTGACTGATGTTCTAATCCTAGCAATCATCATCAGTCAGTGAGCTAATTCCATCTCCTAAAGTCAAGATTCTTCAATTGCTAAGCACTCTTAAGCCTTTCATTTCCTTACAGTGACCTTTTGCATTGAGGTGCTAAGTCCTGTCCCTTGTGTCATGTGTTTCTTGAATACCAACCCCAGACTTAACCATGGAAGAACCATCTAGAATGTTAACGAAGTCGACTATTTTGGTTGGCCCACAGACATAACTTGTTTTAACCTCTAGAGACAACAGTTAAGATCTCTTGAAATATCTATAGTTATCAATTGTATACCTCTCAGTTTTGCTAAGTTGGGGTATAATTGTCAAGATGCAACATATGACCAATATTTTTTGGATTTCAGAAAAATTACTTCATTATTCTTATGAAAATTCTATTGTCTCCTCAATTGTCAGATTCTGCACGCTTTGTTGGCTGAACTTGACTGTTTGATAGGTGGTCAAATTAGGATTCATCTTCACTTTAGTCAGATGTTCTTGGAGAGGTTGGAATACAAGGTAGTCACTAAGAGTTTGGACTGCAAAGTCTAAGAATTCTGCCAAAGAAAGTTAATTGAATATCCTAATTAGGACATTGTCACATGCTTTTGCAGTCAGTCATTTCTCTGTGGGAAATGGCATCGAGTTTTGGTCTTTCCTCAAGCAAGCATGGTGTACAGAATGCAGATTATGTTGGTCTTTGGAAAGTTTAATACTATGTCCTGTATATCCTGGGTGTTTTTCAGTTCCTTTGAGTTCACACTTTGCCAATTTGTTTCGTCAAGTGAGCTTGAGTTTGTAATAGTAACACAGCACATCCTGTGCATGGAAGCATTTCTGAGCTTTTCATTTGAAGTCATGGTGGAGGGATGGGTATTCCCGTAATGTTGCCAGTCACATGATCTTAGAGTTCTTTATTGTAGTTAATTTAGATTTTACTTTGAGTTTGTTCTTGGGTATATAATTATGTCAGCAGACATTCTTATTAATCTCAAATCACTTGTTCATCAAGTTTCTTGGAGTAGTTTGCTTTTTCAACTCATACTCTTATAGATCTTTAATATCTCAATTTGCTGATGGTGTTTATCCTTGATGTACTTGAATGCATCCAGATCGTGTCTTTGGCCCCACAACCACAACACGCCATGTCTATGATGTTGGTGCACAGCATGTCATCAGTGGTGCCATGGAAGGCATTAATGGTAATTAGTAATTTTCTATTGTCACTGTGTTCGTCTTCTACAATTTGTGTGCATATTCACAATTCTTTAACATGCATGAGTTTGGTAGTGTATTCTCCACATGATTATCAGAAATGGATATTTGTTCAGTTTTTGTGCTTTGTTTGCCTAGTGCTTTTATTTGTTAGCAACTAATGTACATTAAATCTTGATTGGCCTGCATAAGATCTGGTAAAAACTTAATTGCTCTTCTCAACATCTGAGTAACATAAGGTTATCGTCAAGAACTCCCGTTTTCCGCACCTTTACGTGCTGGCATTGCTTTTGTGTGTGAGGAGATGAAGAAGCTGACTTTAGAAGATACCTCCAATCTTTTCTGTAGGGAAGAACTGAGGGATGATATAGTCCACCATTACAATGAGCTAAGAGTGAAAAGAGTAAGAAATTATAACAACACTGTATGTTATAGCTCATATGATGCTATTCTCTATAACAAAGCTAAGAAATAAGTGACCATAATGGAGGTTTAGATTTGGACGTGCAATCATCATGGGCTCATTTGTTTCATCCTACAGGGACTTCTTTATTCTTATGAGGTTTCTGATTATAAAAATTGTAGACTACTTCTTTTTTGAACAGGAAAACAAATGGAGTTGGTTAGTTTGTCTCATCCTGAGATTAAGTCACCTATGGTTTTGCAATCAGCCTCTTTGGCAGGATGCTAAGTTCTTATAAATCACGAGGGAAAATTATTCTTCTTTGTGTTTGGAATGTTGAAGTTTTGGTTCAAAGTTTAGAATTGCCCCATAGTACAGAAGTAATAGGCTCAAGAGTCAGATTTTCGGACTGTTAAGCCTATTTTATTGTTCTTTTATTCCTTAAGAGTCTGATTTTCTTGCAAGTCTCTTAGAATAGCATCCCAAAGACTTCTGTTGTTATTTTAGAGTCAACTTAAGTTGGTTTACTAATATCACAGGCACAATATTTGCATATGGCGTCACAAGCAGTGGGAAGACTCATACAATGCATGTAAGTAAATTGATTTCTTATTTTTTAATTGAATTTGAATGTTTGGATGCATGAGTTCTAAATTACCCTTTGGTCTGAATCTAAACTATGAAAGGTTTGAATTTTTTTCTTTGTTCTTTTTCATAATACTACAGTTGTCTGGTAATTATGTGTTACAAATGCTGAAGCTATATCACCTTATATGAAAAGAAATTCTCCTCTTTCTTCATGAAAAGTGCATTGAATGCTTCTGGCTCCTGATTTTCAAAAACATCTATCTTGTAACGCTTTCAGTTTAGCATAACTTTGCAAGGGTTGCTGTTGAGTGTAATCTTGTAAGGCTGGCAGTTGAGCTGTTTGAAAGGAGCTGTACGGTTATCATCAGAAGTTTGCCTGGAATTTTTGTTACATAAATGTCTTGTTCAAATATATGGCGATATGATTAGGGCGAGAGTTCCCAAAGAGGTTGGCCTCCCTTTTGGTTGCTGTTCAAATATATGGCACTACAATGGCTCCATGGGCACATTTTGTCATTGCAGTGCTGAACCTTCACTCAAAGAAAAAGTGGATTGAAACCTTTAAGCTAGTAAACTTGGCTTTCTTTGAGTATAGCAAAGCAGGGTTCAAAAGCATGCCTAATTGAGGACGATAAGAGAATTTTTTTTCACAGATTTTTAACATGTCTTACAACCTGTTAAAGGAGTTATATTTTATGATGTCATTGGACCAACTCTATGATCATTTGTGATTGCTGCTTTAGTTGAGGAGATAAATATAAATATGAGATTTCTCAGATTGCTAGATTACTTAAACGATCATGATAATTATTTGGAGTAAAGTTTTTTTCTTTTTTAGTTAGAAAAACAACGATCAAGGAGCACAGAGTTTGTACATGAAAATTTTCTTATGATTTATGGTTCTGTGGACCACTAACTTTTACAATCATGTTCAATAGGCTTTAGAGATTTTTGAGGCATGTCTTCACTGCATAACTGGGCTTAGGGTTAAGTTTTCTAAATAAAATTACAGCAGTGAGCTTTTGCTTAGTTGAGGGAGAAGTCTCTCAGAATTATATTGTTGTATCCTACACTGGCAAGTATTTAGTGAGAGTTAAGTACAACAACAGTGAAAATTTAACATTGTGTGGTGGAGAAACTGAATTTTGTTTGCTTGAATCCACCTCAGGGTGATCAGAGGTCTCCTGGCATTATACCATTGGCAGTGAAGGATGCTTTCAGTATCATTCAAGAGGTAGTGTAAAAAGATTTATCCTGCATTACCTTCTCCAATGAATACTTTGATGCTAATTACTTAAGCTTCTTCTTTATGCTTCAGACTCCAAGCAGAGAATTTCTCCTCCGAGTCTCGTATCTGGAAATTTACAATGAGGTAAGATGAAAGCAATTCTTATGCAATCAAGTGATGCTTGTACTTGCTTTTGCTGCAAAACTTCCTATATTCTTTTGAGGCATATCATGTTTGGATAATATAATTCATCTACATACGTTAATAACAAGGGTGTTTCGATAACCTCGTTAAATACTTAAAATTAATTAATTAAGTGCTATTTTAATTAAGATTGTTTCATAACAGAATTCCCTTACCTCTGAAGACATCAAGAGCCACTTAATTTGTAAACAAAATTCCAAGTGAAAGTTTTATCATTCATATGCAAAATATGGAAAATGGGAATAGGAAGTTTGAAATTTCTTAAGGATGTAAATTTTAGAATTTTGCGAATGGGGTATGGTTAGTTGATCACAGATTAAAATGGCCAATAAGTTAATTACTAGGTGACAAAATCACCCTTTTAGCAATGTGCACCTTATTGAGTAGCAATGTGCTTCTTAATGATTATAGATGTGCACTTTGGTGAACATGAATGTACGTCGCAATATGCAAATATCAATTGAAATGTGCACATACGAGAATAATGAATAGAAGTATCCATGTTGGTGAATACACATGTACATTGGAATGTGCACATTTTACTTGATATATGTGTACATATGTCCGCTTGAATGTGCACATTCGAGTGTATGTGCACCTGTGAGTGCTCATTGTGCGGTAAGTGTAATTTCGTATATATTACCTACAGCATTAATTTATTTTAGACTTAACAAATAGTAACACAACCCCATTAAAATTTTCCCAAAATTTTTGCCCATATGATTTTTGAATCTTCCTGTTCCCTTTCGCAAAATTTCTCAATTTGTAAGCTGGTATACTACTAACTCAAAATTATTATTTCACACCCACACTTTCACACATACACACAAACTGTCACACACACACAGACACTTTCACTCATACACATGCTGTCTCTCTCTCTCTCTCTCACTCTTGCTTGCTCGCACTCGCACATTCTTCTCTAACACACTTCAAAACATGATCTCTTTCTCATACATCCCAAAAAAGATGCGCTTTTCTTCCCTCAAACACATTATTACACATGAATAAAAACTCTCTCTCTCTCTCTCTCACACACACACACACACATATAAAGGATAACATTTTTTTAAGTTAGTGTAGAGTTTATTAGTACAGAGAAGTAATATTTGGAAAACTACTTTAATGTGAAATTAAGCATACTATTGGTATTGAACCATATAATACATGTCGAATATAATATTTAATTTCAGTGCCCAAATTCAGTTGATTATCAAGGAGATTTGAGTTTATGAATCCGGGAAATAAAGACTTCAGAACTTAAAATTTCATTCTTTAGATTTCGGACCTTAATTTGCAGTTTTACGAAATGCCTTAACGTTCCCACTGATTGTATGATAACTTAAGTTTTGTGCTTCTATTTGGCTGCTCACTATATTAGGAAACTGCTGATTGGATTTTAAAGTAGCTTATCTAAAGTCTCACTGATCTTGAGATAGTGCAGTGCTGTTAAATATCAATTTCTTTGAGTAAAAAATTATGAACAGAAAAGCCCAGCTCCCTCTTCCCACGCTTTCCTTACCAAATGAAACAAAAAATTTAAATGACTAAATAAATAAAAGCAACTGAGCTTGCTATTATTTTGCTTGCAATTGGTTATTCTCTGTATCTTCACTTATTTTGCACCTTTTATCTGGATAATAACCATTTTTTTAGCATTCGGTGGTACATCATCATAGTTGTTTTCCCTTATTTTATCTAATCTTAATTTGCTTCTGTTGCTAAGATATCTCTCAAGTAACAACTGTGTATGTGTGTGTGTGTGTGTGTGTGTATACCTGACATGGATTTGTGTGGGATATCCACAAATCTTGTTTACCATTTTCTCCATTGTGCATGACTTTTGAGAAGTTGGACTTAATCAGCTTCCCCCCACCCCCCTCTCATCTTGTGTGTGTTTAATTTTGCATGGGCTTCATCTCAATGTTTTCTGTTGACTCAGTCTTTCAACCACTATCTTTGTTCAGATACCTGAGTCAACTAACATTTTTTTTGTAGATTGCTGACACCATTTATGCTGTGAATGATTGTGAATAGACTTGGTTAAAATGCAAAGTTGGACTTTTAACTGTAGCTTTATTATCCTTGATTATTTCTTTCAATCAGGTTGTTAATGACTTGCTTAATCCAGCTGGACAGAACTTGAGAATTAGAGAGGACGCTCAGGTGCACTCTTCATTCATCCCTAAGATTGATCAAATTACTTAATTTTCTGCATGACAGTTTTGTAACCTCTTCTTCCACGTTATGCTTCATGATAGGGAACCTTTGTCGAAGGCATCAAGGAGGAAGTTGTGCTATCCCCAGCTCACGCCCTTTCTCTAATAGCAGCAGGGGAAGGTAATTAGCTCTTTTTCATTACACAATAGAGTTACCAACTTCGTATGCTAAGGATCCAAACATAGCTACAAGATCCAGAAGAAATTTTTTACTATTGCAGCCATATGCATACTGTAATTTCAACAATTTTAACATGGAAAGGGATCAGGTGTATGCATCTTTTGTTAATGGGAAAGTAAAGGACCCACCCCTGAATTTTTTTTTTGGGAGGGGGGTTTCCTATCAAAAAGATTGAACAAGTAGACCAAATCTTCTCTTTTATTGAGAAATGTGAGAAACATACATTTTTCGTTAATGATGTTGCTGTGTCTGTCCTTCGTTTCACTGGACCACAGACAATTCCTCTTTTAAAATGCTAAGCTCTCTCTTGGTGATTGTGCTTCAGTATAAGTTCCTCCAAAAGCTGTTTAATAGTTTCACATCATTAGAACTTAATTTCAATTTTTTTTTAAACAATGTAGATGGAGTCTATATTAATTGTACTTGTTATTGCCAGTGTTTTTCTCTGTGGGTATTTGTGTTTTAGAATTCATGCTTTTAAGTTTTATTCCTTTTTATCATTAGATTAGTGTGCATATTTCAGGCTAAAAATTGGTGATTTGTTTTGATGAACGTATTTTCAAGTGAAACATTTTGGATAAATATCTTGTACCTTATGTCGAAAACTATGAAGTTGTTACCTTTTCAGAATGCAGAGCTTTTTAATGTATGGGTTGTCCAGAGAAATATATTGTTTTTCATTGTTGCCATTCATCATTTCTTGTTGCCATTTATTAATATTTGTTTAACTTTACTGGCAACAGAGCACAGGCATGTGGGGTCCACAAACTTCAATTTACTCAGCAGCAGAAGCCATACAATATTTACCCTGGTATTTCTTTGTCTTAGTTAATTCAATATAATTTCTTTCACCTTTCGAAGTTTAACTTTTTGCTGTTCCACTTATCCGACTTTTTTTGAAATGCATTTTTCTTTTGCTATCTTGTCAACCAGACAATAGAGAGTAGTCCCTGTGAAAATTGTGAAGGAGAAGCTGTTACCTTGTCACAACTGGTCAGTATTCAAGTCTTAAAGATTTTATTATTCATCGACCTTTATTGAATTCTAGTTGGACCTAAGTTGATTATCCTTATGACTCTTGATTGATCACAAGTTGCCAACATTGTAAAAAGACAAATTAATGGTTCGAGTGAAAAGGTCTACAAAATGAATTCTCTTACAACAAAAGATATTTATCCATGGACAATCATATTATTATTTGGTGGGAATTGTCTAAAATGAATACTACACATGGCAATAAAAAGATTGTTCTCATGCTTATTTTTTTGTTTTTAAAAGTTTTTTAGCAAGAATTTTTTTATTCTTGTTAAAGCATCAACATGCTTCATTGGTGCATTTTTCAACGGTACTAGGCACATTGATGATTTTTTTTCCAGAAAAAGATGGAGGATTTGTGGGATACTTCATTTCTTGTTGAATGTGTCGAGAATTTGATGCTAAATGTGTGTTCTTTTTTTACTTGTATTTCTCTTAGAATTATGGATGGTGGCACAAAGAGTGGTGCCTCAAGGAAGCTGTGGCCTAGCTCTAGTATCTTTAATTGTCATGAAGTTTTTTCTAATTTAAAAGGCATGCAAATAAAGTATCTTCCAAGATGGCTGGAAGAGTGTGTTGTAAAAGTCAGTCTTGAGCTGCTAAATATGCTTTCTTCTCTCCCTATCAATCCAGCCATATTTCATTCCTTAGTTCCCACTCCTACACGGGCCCTGCAGGAAGGATACAACTACTTGCAATCCCTTTCAATGTCTATTTTCTTCCTTGAATTGTGAAGAAAGAAACTGCTTGAATTATTGGCTGCTCGGAAATGTAGCTACATGTTTCTGGTACTTCATACTTGCAACATGCTTTTTGCAGGTAGAACTGCATCAGTGACGGATTACATGACTTCACTAATCTATTAATATGGTCTGCATAATGCACTTTCCATGCCAATATATAGTTTCTTGGGCTGCTATTTTGCTTCTTGACTTCAAGGAAATTATGCTTCTCCTAGACTTCATTTTTTGCTTTTCCTGGAAATTGGCCAAACCTATTGTCATTACAAGTGCCATGGCAACTCTCTTGTTTTACCACATTCCTGTTATGGCTTCTGTAGAAATCTTCCTTGAGGTTTATTAGCCAGTGTTGAAGATCTCTTCAGGGAATGTTTCACAGTATGCCACTATTCATTCCAGTCTCGGTGCTCCTATCTCCTACTTTCCAGGAGATTTTTGAGTTTTTATCCTTTCTCGTTCTCTTGCGAGCAGCTGTGCCATAAGAATTATTAAATTCATTTATCATGCATTCACTTTCAGCAAGGCCACATTTGACACCCATTGCATCTGCCAAAAGAGCTCCCTTATCTAAGTTATCTCCAGAGCCATTGTCCGAGCTTTTGTGAAGTATTTCAAAGTTATCTTAGTCTCTCTGAGGAGAATTTTGTAACTCCTGTAGGTGACATTCATGTCCTGGCTTATTCTTGAGCAGGGAAAGCTACTGTCCAGCTTGTTAATTCTGATTGCCAGTACTATGGGAATGTTGAAGACCGAGAAGATGTTTAAAGATTAGCAAAAATTGCATTGATAAGTTCAACTTGTTTCCCCTTTCAAAGATGCTGCTTTTTCCAAGTTGTCATATTTGAAATAGCCTTTTGATCTCAGAAAACTATTATATTATTCTTGCTCCATTTTTCTGATCAAGTATTCCAAACTTATTCAATAACTGCAACAGTGAACAGTTCTAAAAACTTTTAACTGTTGAAAAGTTCTCAAAAGAATTGATCAAATATTTAGGATGATTTTTGGGATTCGGCCAGAGCTATGATGAAAACTTAGTTGGCTGAAAGGTTAAGATTCTTCAATTCTTGGTTTGACAGCATCCCATGCTGCCCATATTTCTGTGTTGTTTTTAACATCTTTTACTTGTAAACTAGTGAAGATGATTGATGAATCCTATTTTAATTTGTCTCTGTATTTGCAGAATCTCATTGACTTGGCTGGTTCTGAAAGCTCTAGGGCTGAAACTACAGGTGTGCGGCGGAAAGAGGGTGCCTACATCAATAAAAGCCTGCTAACTCTTGGAACTGTGAGGCCTCAATCATTCTGGTTGTGTTGTCAGTATAATAGTTTCACTCTATTAGAAGTTCTTTTTTAACGACATGTTCCTGAGTTCTCTCTGTGTTTGTGTAATTTTTTAATTCTGTTCCTTTAATTGCTTTTGTCATTACTTACATGTCTATAACAATAGAATCCAAGAAAGTTCAATGCCACCTGTCAAGCCACCCGAGGCAATCTATAATCTAAGTGGAATTGGTTGAGTCATATTGCAAATTGTCCCGCAACTTGTACTCAAGATGTTAAAATGGATAAAAACACTTACTTTATAAGCTGTTACTTAAATTGGATTTCTTGGAAACCATGATTTACAGAATATTTGTGGTTGATTATATGCAAATTGAGCTCTTTGTTTTGTATGGATGGAATATTATTCTTGCCCTTTTAGCCTCCATTGGACTTGAGTTCAATCATAGGTTGAAACACTTAGTGCTTTTGTGCTGCTGTGAAGTCCATTGCACATTATGGAGCAAAAATCTTTGTTAGTCTGTCTTACGTGTACTCAATCAGTTAGAACATATAATGTTTGGATTGTTCAATGATTAGCTTCTGAGCTTGAATGTGTTCAATTTTTGTGTAACTTTGCTGCAAGTCTGCATCTCCCACCACCAACCCAGGGCACATGTAGCCCCCCAGGTTACAATTAAAAAAAAAAAAAATTACACATGCACTTCTACTTTCTGTTCTGGCCTGTGGCCTTATTTGCAAACTATGTGAGCTTTAATATGTATGCAATTTTCTAAACTTGGAGACAGATTATGTAGTTTGTTTCTCCTGAGCATTGTTGTCTTGCCCATACTTCATTGGATCTACTCATTGTCCACCATTGTTTGGAATGCTTGTCAATTTCTCATGGTTATTTCTGTATGTGAGACATGCTAACTAGTGCTTGTAACAGGTTATATCAAAGTTAACAGATGGGAAAGCAACTCATATCCCATACAGAGACTCCAAGTTGACCAGGCTTCTTCAGTCCTCGCTAAGTGGCCATGGTCGTGTATCGGTACGGTATTCCATTATTTGGATTTATTTGTAACTATTATTACTGGCTAAATTTGTGCTAGTCAATTGTAACACCTCCATTCTTAGATACTCTTAAGCTTTAATGAAAAAGCTGTTAAGCTGTCTAGGTACTGTATTCCCAAAGTCCATGCTGCCACCCACCAATGAAATATAAACAGAGCCAAAAGCAGCTATTGTGCCTGTTCTAATGTTTTTCATTTTTTTTTGGGGTGCGGGAACTGCAGCTAATTTGCACTGTCACTCCCTCTTCAAGCAATACTGAAGAGACACATAACACATTGAAGTTTGCACACCGTGCAAAACACATAGAAGTCCAGGCAGCACAAAATAAGGTAAGTTCTTGAGGTTTCTTTTGTTTGAAAAGTTGTGTTCAGTCCTTACAACAAAGCCTGTAAACCATGCAGATAATCGATGAGAAATCACTTATCAAAAAGTACCAAAATGAAATACGTTGCCTGAAGGAAGAATTAGAACAGCTAAAGAGGGGCATCGTTACAGTTCCACAAACCAAGGACAGTGGAGATGACATTGTTCTCCTAAAACAGAAGGCAAGGATTCTAGCTCCTTTTTCCCTTCTTTTTTTTCAAATATTTTTCTTTGGCATTTACATTTCACTCTAGTTGAATTATGTCTAATAATGTAAAATTACTGTCATATGCAACATCCTCTTGTTGTTTACTGATGTTAAAAATGGTGTTTGCTGTTTCTGAAATTTTATATGGAGAGTATAAAGTTCTCTTCTGTGCTGAAATGAAGTTTCTCTCTCAGTGGTTGCATTCTGTCTGTGTGCATGCGTATCTATTTTCCCAATGAGGGAAAGGGTGAAGTTGTAAGTGAATGACAATCTTATGATTGGTACAGAAAAGTGAAAGCACTTAAACTTTATGAGGAATTAGAAAAGGAGATCCAGGATCTACAGTGGAGAGTTCATCTTGTGAGAACATCAAGTTATCTGCCTGGTTTTGGCTACTTTCTTTGCAATTAGACTTGGATTGATTTGGCATCTTATTTTCACTTGTGGAAGTTCCAATGCGAGTGGTTTTAATGCTACACTATGCATGTTTGGTATCTACAAAAATTTGCATAACATTATAAGGATGTAAAGCCCTGTATTGGTTGTAAAAGATGCTCCCTGTGGATATCCCTCCTTATGCCTTATGGATATGTACCATTCAACCATTGTTATTATGTCAGTCCAGTCATGATCAACTTCTATCTTCCTTGTTTTCCTTCTAGTATTTATTTGAGAGGAGGAAAATATTCACAGCAATTTTTCTTCAGGGCAATTTATCGTACGTCATTGATGCTGGTGCCTTCTATCTTTTTGCAATTGTTAAACGTATTAAGGTTAAATTCCTTAGTGCAGCTTTGGAATCATGGTAATCTGCTTGATATACGTTCCTTGTACAGCTTATAAAGATGAATCGGAAATTTGGAGACTACTTAAGGAACGCATCCAAATAGGCAGCTTTCCAAAGGGAAAGTATAGGTGACTAATATATGGATTAACTCTACATGGTATAGTGGCAAAAAATTTTGGCCTCTGTTTGGATTGAGTGTTCTTTTTTTTTAACAATGTTTTTTCCCAACAAAATCTACGGTAACCTCCCAAAAAACAACACACCGAAACCACTCTTCCTTCACCGCCACCCTTCTCTCAGGCCCTCACCCTCCCCTTGCCCCACCGCCACTCCCCTTCTCGCCCCTACTGTCACTCCCCCATTCCCACAAACCCCCACCACCCCTTCCCTCGTCGCTCCTCTCCCTCTCCCCCACCCACCCCCCTCCACTTCCAGCTGTGACCAGATCCAGTCGGGACTGGGATTTTGGGAGAAAAGAGGGGAGAGGAGGAAGGTGGGAGGGGATGGGAAGGAAGGAAGGAGGAGGGGGAGTGGCAGGGTTGGGTTATGGGGTGACGGTTGTGGGGGAGGAGGAAAGAGAGGAGGGAGGGAGTGGCAGTGGGGAAGCAATAGTGGAGCAGTCATTTTTTGGGGGGGGGGGGGTGAAGGGGAGAGAGAGGTGGTGGGGGTGGAGGAGGGGAGGTGGACGAACACCCAAAAAAAAAACTCAAGAAACACACAGTCTAACGGTTTTCGAAAAATTTTTCTGCATTAAAGTTTATTAAAAACACAATCCAAATGAACCTTGGTTACAAGTCAATATATTGTTAATATGCGATACTTTGAATTAATTGGAACTGTTGGCTATATTATGCTAATCTGGATAACAGATGCTCCATTATAACTATTAATCTTTTCCTCTCTGCTTGCGTAATTTGTAAAGCTAGAAGATGGTCAAGTCAGGCTCCAATCAAGATTGGAACAAGAAGAAGAAGCTAAAGCTGCTTTGTTGGGTAGAATACAACGGTTAACTAAATTAATATTGGTATCCACAAAGGCTTCGCAGTCATCAAGATTTCCTCAACGACCGGGGCTGAGGAGAAGACATTCCTTTGGAGAAGAAGAGGTATTGTGACTGAGTAATGTTTCCATTTCAATTTCTCTCTCTTGTGCGAGCATGGAGGTGGGGTTGCGGGTGGTGGGCAAGAAATATATTTATTCATTTAAGGTTAGGTTTTTTCTTTTAAGTTAAAACTGTGGTCTGATTTTTTTTTTTACTGTTTAAAAAAATTCTGTAGCTTGCTTATCTTCCACACAAAAGGCGAGATCTGATCTGGGACGATGAAAACATTGATTTGTATGTATCTCTTGATGGTAATGTTGAAACCCCAGATGAGACATTGAAGGAGGAGAAAAAGACCAGGAAGAACGGATTGCTTAACTGGTTAAAGATAAGGGTAAGTATATTTTGTTGTGTGTTGTCTTTTTTAGAGTTATATTAGAAATTCTCTAAATTTCGTATACCTTTGTGTTTCTAAGTTATAATGTCCACCTTTTGCTTGGCAGCATTGAATTTTTTATTGTATGTCTAACAGAAAATCAAATAGTCTGGGTTTTTGGAGATCTGTTTTGCTCTCATTCCACTTTCTGCAGGAGTAATCTTATGGCTTGTGAAGTATTCTAGTGTTTATGGTGCTAGTTGTTTTGTCATTATAATGATGCTTTCAGTTAACGTGTTTCCTCTGGTATTCAAAATGAGCCACTCAATTTTGTGTTGCATCAACCTTGCAAATCAAGTCAACAAGTCATGACTGGCATAAAGGAGAATGTCAGCTTGCATCAGCTGGAAGAGAAAATTTCTTATCTGTTAAAAACATTCCCTCTCTCGTTCATGTACTTTAATGCGGCAATATAGTCTATGGGTCGTTCAAATCTTGAATTCACGTTAGAATTTCATAGTTTGTTGACTTCTTTCATTTTTCTGGGTACCTCATACTATGAAATGCAATCCTTTTTTTCGCTGTAGTACACAAAGCATAATGGAGACCGTGACTTATTTATATTTTTACAAGGTGCCTGAACCTGGAAACGCAAATTTGAATTAATACTGCATGAAGGTCTCAGGTGTTGGCACAAACACAATGTTTGCCAGATTGATTCATGTCCCATTTTCAATGTGCAATTCAAATGTTCTAACAACTGTAAGCCTGGTTAGGCATTACAATCGGATGAAAGTGCTAGATCTTTCATCAACAAGGAACTTCCATTATTTGAGATTCTATTTCAGCTTTTTTATTTCGCCACACTTGTAGACTTTTGTGTTTAGGCAAAGTCTTTGATCTAATATGCTTTTATTTAGTTTAATTTTGTGTTAATGGATTCAACTGCCTTTCCTTTTTACCACTTGTTTCTGAAAGGGTCAGCTTAGACAGCTAGTACATCTTCAGTTATCATTTAGTTTTTCTGAATTTGATGTTTTACCAGAAACGAGAAAGTGGCACAGGGACTTTGACTAGCACTAGTGATAAATCCAGTGGTGTTAAGTCAACTAGTACACCATCTACCCCTCAGGCTGAAAGTGTGAATATTCGCATGGAATCAAGACTTTCTCACTCTCTAGCAACAGAAAGCACACCATCAGCAGAGCATTTATCAGAGGCCAGACAGGATAGAGAAGTGCCTGAGGATAACTTTTTGGGACAGGAGACTCCCCTGGTATGAGATTCAGCGGCTTTCCTTAAAGTAAACATCTTCATTGCATTTGTGTGTGAGTGATGTCAAATAACCTTTTGAGCATTATTCTGCAAAGATTTTCACTGGGGCTGAAGTGATGTACTTCACTGGCATGTCAATCAGACTGCTTAGATATGGAAATTGGAAATAAAGCATACTGTCTATGTTCCACCATTCAGTACTTTATTCATATTTTGCAAGCTCAAAATGTCTCTTTCACTACAGAATTCTGTGCAAGCTAATGCACAAGTAAATAGCTTATGCTCAATGCTGTCTAATTTTACTTTTTTATCTGATACTAGACTAGCATAAAGACAATTGATCAAATTGACCTTCTAAGGGAGCAGCAAAAGATTTTGTCAGGTGAAGTGGCACTTCATTCAAGTGCTCTTAAGAGACTATCTGAGGAGGCAATACGTCACCCCAGGAAGGAACACATTCAGGTAAATTAGTTTACTCTGTAGTCTTGGTCCCTAACTTCTTTTTTCAAGCCTTAAGCTTGAAAGTAATTGTAAGATTGTCTTTTTCTTTTTGTACACCAGGAGGAGATCAGAAAATTGAATGATGAGATCAATAGGAAGAATGAACAAATAGCTTCGCTGGAAAAGCAAATTACTGATTCCATTCTTGTGTCTGATGAGAAATTGGAAAAACTAGAAGAATCTCAAGTAAGGCAGTCCTGTTTAAAAGCTTTAGCTTCTTGTTCATTATAACTTTGGCTAAGCTTGCTTTCATGTTTGCAGTCTCTTACTGAACTCGTGGCACAACTGAATGAGAAGTCATTTGAACTTGAGGTAATGCAACTTGTAAACCCTTACAGAACAGATATTCAGCTGTTAGACAGAAAATGAAGGGTAACTTGGTGCATGTGAGTAAATATACAGTTGAACCTAAAGTCAAAGGGTAAACACTGTTTAGTTGGTGTAAAGCATCCCGTGCTTTTTGACTAACCTTTTGATATTAACATGGTTATACTTGACACTTCGGTATGGTTCTCTTCTTTCACCGCTGAATTAGCATCAAAAGAGAGTTGGTTTTCAAATCTTTGAAGGTAATGTATATTACAAACCAAAAGAGCGTGGGAACATTGGTGGTTGGATCCATCTGTTTTATAGCATAATCTATGAGGAACAAACACCAAAAACATAAAACAGTAAAAGAATGATTATATAACTTCCCTGTGCCCTTCTGCAAATATTCTATTTGGCATAATGCTCTCATTGCACTTATCTATTGCAATGTGGGAAGACTTCTTCCTCTGCAGGCAGTTGTCAATGGTAATATAACTTCCCTGGCCAGAAAAATTCTCTGTAAATATTTTATTCTGCATAGTGGACTTATTGTACTCATCCAATGCCATGTGGGAAGAATTCTTCCTCTTCAGGCAGTTTTGCTTTAACTGAATTTTGTTTGCCAGGGCTCATTCATTTGGCATTTATTTGACTAGGATATCAAATTTTGAGAAAATTTGAATACATGAATATGAAATGGAATTAGGAATAAACTGGATTTTCAATAATACTTATTTGTTAGCCTCTTTCTGAGGAATGCTAATGGTTACTTTATACAGGTTAAAGCTGCTGATAATCGAATCATTCAGGAGCAGCTAAATCAAAAGGTATAGGACCTAACTGTTACAATTCTCAGTGTTGTTAACAAATTGGACATTTATTCAAATGGAAGCTTCTTTTGAGCAGATCCACGAATGTGAGGAATTACATGAAATAGTTGCCTCCTTGAAACAACAACTGTCCGATGCCCTGGAGCAGAGGAAGTTGAGCCCGTTGGCCATCCACTCAAAACAACACAGTGAAATCCAAAATTTTTGTGGAGAACTTGCACAGAACGAAGTTTCAGTGGTAAAAGATACAAAGGAAGCATTAATTCTTCAAGTCCAAGTAACTGTCATGTCCTTTACAGCTTTCTTGGATATGCTGCATCTTAATTGTTGTACCTTAATGCCCATGCAAGTTCTTTGAGATGCTCTTTGCTTGTAATAAAGAAATTTGAACAAGCATGTTACTAAGATAATGGGTAAAATGGTAAAGAAATTTAAGCAAGCGTGTCAAAATGAGTGATTTGGACGGGTATGGGTTAGGTAAAATGGATAATGGATATAAGTGAGTTAATCCATTTATACCCATTTAATTAGATGGATATAAATGGGTAAGTCAAAAAATGAATTGGGTAACCCAATTACTCATTTATAACCCATTTATTTTAACTTTTTTGTAAATTCATGTAAATTTATTTTTGCAAACTAAGTTGTCAATTTATACCATCCTTTGCACCCATCTTTTGTTTTAAATATTTACTTATAATGCTCAATAAACTGGATTATCAATTTTTTTCCCATTTGAACTCTATGTCGCAAAATTACATATTATTTAATAATTAAACAATAAGAATATAAAAATTTGAACAAAGTACTACAAAAGTTAACATAAAAACAAAATTCAAAAGTTTTGAACCTCTAGCATTTTTTCGTGTGTAAATTTAAAATTTCATTTTGGAAAAGTACGAAAAGAGGCTAAAACTTGTCATAAATTGGTAATGCTGAAAAATGAGCAAGTTAACAAACTAAGAGAAAATAAAATGATAAGATAAACCAACAAATAATAATAATAATAATAATAATGAAACAAAAGTAGTTAACATCATGACAAAATGAAAAATTTGAAAAAAAAAATGGGTGGGGGAAGAGAGGAGGTTTGGGGGAAAGACAATTTTAAATGGGTTAATTGGGTTTGATGAGTTACCCAATAATACCCATATAGATATTAAATGGGTATTATTGGGTAACCCATTTATACCCATATGCAAAAATTTAAGATATCCATACCCATCTATTCATGGGCGGATATGTGTAAATTTAGTTAAATGGGTTTGTTTGATAGCTATACTATCATTATATAAAAAGTAAGCAATCGAAAAAGAATAGCAAAAACTTTAGATTCTGTTTTTATTGATTTCCCTTGTCTTACTATGTCTCTGTACATTCACTATTTCTTTTATGTTTCAGTCTCCCCTTCTACCATTCATTGTGTAGTCTATTAAGCCTTTGCTGGATTATGTTTCTATTCACTGCCTCTATGCTGCTTGTGACCTGCAAATTTTTCCTGGATTCACTTTAGCTAAATCATATTATAAATCAAGTTTCTAAAATGAATAACAGGTTTAGAGGTATGATTGATTAGTCATTCTTAAATCCATGTATGCAAATATAATACGGTTATTTAATTCACATCAGTAGGTGCGCCTTTAAAATATACAACTGCAAAAAAAAAAATTAAAAAAGAAGAACGTTCTGAAATAGATTTCACTTGCAAATGCTGATGTATAACTCCTTCAAATTACCCTATTTGATAACCTATTCTTGCTTTTGGATGCTACTTTGCCTTTTTGCCATGTGCTTGCATTAGCTGAGGATGAAACTGACATAATCAAGGATTATATAAACCCTGAGGTTTGTAAGCAAGGATTTGAAGCAGAGTGCTTTCTGGGTTGACATTTTTTATACTACTATGAGTGTCAAAGAAGTTAAAAGCTGAGGGAATGCATCATCAGTGAGTTGTCAAAATAATATACTTACATAAGGTTGTTATGCATCACACATTAACAAAAATGGCAGTTTCCCGTTGTAGCCAAATGTGGCATAGTTAGGGTGTCAGTTACTTTTAGAAAAACTGTATGCTTCTTGAGAGAAATGTTAAAAAAAAACTCTTTTCCTCTACTTTTGGATAGAAATTTAGTTCATTTGCACCTTGTTAGTGGCAATGTACTTGGTGAAATTTAGAAAAATGAATCGTCATGTGAGATTTAGAGATTTACAAAAGTTTTTTTAAGTATTAGCTGAATTTTCTTCATATGGTAATTAGCATCAGTGATAAACTTTTTGTTAAATTTGTACGTGTATCAAGCTCTTATTTAATTTTTTGACTTTTCTACTCCTTGCCTATGTGCCACAAATGGCATATATACTGTTGGAGACAGAATTTGTCACAAGTGATAGAATTTGTGAGTCACTAACAGGAATTACAAGAATTTTTTATTTTTTTTTATGTTTGTAACTGTTACATTTAATGCCTTTGGTTGAAAGTTTTCAAGGATTATTGATTTTTCCAGTTACTTAAGCAATAGCAACTTTCTTGTGAATTCTGTTGAATTATTGATTATTGTGGTGGACATCAACGCATATAACTTTTTTTCTTTCAGACTAGCTTAACAAATTGACTATCAAAAAAAAAATTTACTTTTTATAGAAAATTCTAGTTGATTTCTTCTCGAGAATGTTTATTATTTACCATATCATTCTTACTAATTGGCTTAAGAACCAAAGTTGGTTTAGCAAAATTCATATTTTTAGGAAAAGTTTTTGGAGATTATGCGTATCCTGAAATATTTTTCTCATAGTAATATTGACACAATAGTTGCAAACAAACTGCAGATGTGATTAATGTAAAACAACTTGCACTTTTTCTTTTAAAGCATTACTTCTTTAGTTCCATCTTATATTCTAGACACTTCCTTTTCTTGTTGAATGACTGATAAATAATCGACTGATAATTTGTTTCTTGTTTATTGAGTGACGATTAACTGTCATGTGCTTTTTCTTGCTTTTGGGTTTTCTCATGATTGTGTACAGTAAGTTACATGCTTTTGGGTTTTTCCCGATTGTGCCTTAGGTTTTTTTTTTTTTTTTAAGTTAATAACTGAAGCACAATTTTTTTTTTCCCTATTTTTGTTATATCCCCAAGGAAACAGAAATTCGAGAACTTAAGAGGAAAGTGGATGAGTTAACCGACTCTAAAGAGCAGCTAGAGCTTCGGAACCAGAAATTGGCAGAGGAGAGTTCATACGCCAAAGGATTAGCATCTGCTGCAGCAGTTGAGTTAAAGGCACTGTCCGAAGAGGTTGCAAAACTCATGAATCACAATGAAAAATTGGCTGCCGAGCTGACTGCGCAGAAAAGTTCAACCACCCAGCGCAGAACTGTTACTTCCACTCGTAATGGCCGAAGAGAGAGCCATGTTAAACAAGTTGTGTTGCCCCCCGATATCAAGAGAGAACTAGCCTTGAGCCGTGAGAGGGAGCTGTCCTATGAAGCTGCTCTGGCAGAAAAGGATCAAAAAGAGGCTGAATTACAGGGTATGGTGGAAGAATCAAAACAAAGAGAAGCTTATCTCGAAAATGAACTTGCAAACATGTGGGTTCTTGTGGCAAAGTTAAAAAAATCTCAAGGCGCTGAAAGTGGTGTGCATGAATCTACAAAAGAGGGCCAGAAGATCAATGATCTTGAACTTTGGAATGGTACAACGCAGGCAAAAGGATTTTGAGAGCATTGTTTGTAATTAGCAGAAGGATCAAGTTTCCCGTTTACTTTGTGTTGCTGATTGGGATTGGGTTGTCTATTCCGAGTTCTCTTATTTTTCTTAGTAATCAATCTCCTGGTAGATGTTGTACAAATTAGGTTACCATCCTTGCAGTGTTGTGTAGGTGGACTGTAATATCAAGGAGATATCTATAAACACCTTTCCTTTTGGTAATAAGATCTATGTGCTGCTGCGCCGATTGTTTTTCTCTGAAGATAAATATGCTTTTTGCCCAGCTTCTCCAGCTCCTGAAGCTGCCGACCTTTGGCTGAGATTTTTAACTCAGAAATATTCTCGAGGACTATTTTCTGAATTGGAAGGAAATTGATTGGGACCTGATGAGCTATGCAAATCTGACAAGTAAATCTTATTTGTACTATAACACTCTTTTTAGGTACATGGGAATGTGAAATGAAATTGAGAAGCAAGATCGAGAGGTTGATGCAAAATGCATTATGAGGGGCATCAATTTTAGTTTAGATGAGAGTGGTGGTGTATGGAGTAATAATAGACGACTGTCAAACTAACAAGCATAAATTTGTTTAGAAAACAAAATAATGTTTAAATGGCTAATTGATAAACTACAGAAAGAAGTAGAAATAGATTGCAGAATGAATAGATTGCCAAAAGTACTAATACACCAACAGACTAAAGGATGCATAATGCGATTGCAAATGGATTTAATGTTATATCTAGTTTATCATGTCATGTCGTACAATAATATCAATTTCTGAAGACTTTTCTGCAGCAGAGTTGGTGGTCTCCATTGTGGCATACAAGCTAGCGTCACTAATCGTGGATCCATTGGTTAATTTCCTGGAGTGTTTATGTGCAACAGAAATCATAAGTTAATGGAGAGGGGGGGCGGCAGTTGCTTCCCCCTCTGAAAAATTCCGAGGTACGTTAGTATATGTTACATTAATAAATGTTACTTTAACTGTTAAACTAACTAGACAATGAATACATATATGCTATAGTAAATGTTTTTTTTTTCTTGTTCAATAACATAATATTTTTGAAATTGAAATTTGTACTTATTTTTTGGTGAAAAAAAAGGCTTTAGCCACTGACTACCATACATGCAAAGATGAAAATCATTACAAATGGAAACCATTTAATTTGTCAATTCTTTCAAAGCATTTAAACAAAAAAAATAGAATGCACATGTAAATCCATAGAAAAGACCATCTTTTTTTTTTATGTGGTCAATCGAATTATCTTTAAAAAAAAAAAAAAAAAAAACAAGCATCACATTCACTTAAAAGCTTAAATAATGTGATGACCTACACCATTTTTGTCACACACGATAATATGTTATAACTTCCATCTTACTTTTGATGGGAATGACTGATGAGAGAGGCTAGAGGGAGATGACTCATCTAAATCAGAGGAAACACACACATCCTCTGAAATTTTTTAACTGTAAGCACGAGATTTCAAACATTCTACCCACAGTCAAAGAGGATTTTAGAATTAAATCCCTTCTTCTTGGCTTGCTAACTTACATATGGCAAGTTGGTTTTTAATGAGCTACATATGATGTATCCTTCGAGGTCTTTTATCCTATAAAAATCATGAGTGCAACTAGCCTTTTATCCTACACATGATGGATGGTAAGTTGCTTGCATGCACATTCCTTTCCGCACAAACCTCCGCGCGCGTATCTTAAGAAAGAGTGCAACTACAAATGGCATTTTTATAAACAGAAGAAAAGTTCCCACTTTCTACTCAATCAGTCAAGACCTGAATACAAAGTGGGAAAAAGACACATTGATGATGAATGCTTATGCTTCTAATTATTCTGTTCAATTCATGACTGACATTGGATCAACAATAGTATGCCTATATTAGTTTAACGCAGGCTTTTGTCACAACAGATAAAATTCCTGCAAAATATATCCAAAGCAAAAGGATATCTTCTTTCTTTCTTTTCCCAGAGCATCTAAAATTATGTGCCAATTTTGATAATGTGTACGTGTAGCAGGATGCATGCTTGTGCATAACTCAGACAGCAGATGCATTTTTTCTTAGGTCGCCAGCACAATATTGGTGGTCGTGATCCTACAGAACTCTCTGCATGCACCACCAATAAACTAAATATATGCTAAAACTACAAATAATAACAATAGTCCCGGAGAAAAGTTTGAAAACCCCTGCTTCTTCTTACATTCTGCATCCTCATATCCAGCAAGGCCCCTTTACTTATCATCCCCGTCAACAATGTAAACCCATATCCAGCAAGGCCCCTTTACCCCTCCAAAATTTAAAAGCTAGCATTTGACAATCACAGAACAGAACAAAATTGGTACTCATATATATATAGTTTCATGGAAAATCCTTGTATCAAAAGCTTTGAGATCCTTGCTTATGATTAAACAGCATCACACTCTTGATACCATCTAGGCATCTGAAGCTTAACCTATTTGCTAGCCATTTAGCTAGATTTGTACCTTTAACCACTGAATCCTACTCACTCAACTGTCCACCTTCTAATTGGACTATCCTAGCCCATTGCCTCGGGCAAAGATGTAGTGATACACCCAGTAACTGTAAATCAAGTGTGTTAGGAGAATATTAGTATTCTTATAGATAATAAATTAGTAAGGGTATTCTTGTAAATAGTCTGTTAGGTTTGTACTCCTATAAATACTAGTTGGTCACTCATAATAGTGTGACTAGATGTTTTCCTCCCAAGATACCTGTTGACATGGTATCAGAGCAAAAGTCCTAGGGTTAGGGTAAAACATCTAGCAAATCACTGTTCACGCCGCACTGTTCATAGCGGCACTGTTCACGTATACTGTTCACGGCACTGTTCACGCCGATACTGTTCACGTAGTACTGTTCATGCCGTTACTGTTCACGCGTTTGTCTCAAGTTTTGACCCGTTCTTTCGTTTGACGTGCTATTCGCTATGGTTGAAAGGTTTGTTAATACGGTTATCACTGACCAAGTTGAATCAAGTTCTTCAACACATGGGTCCCAGAAAACTGTTACTATATCTGAGGAAGATTATGTTAAATTCCTACAGTACCAAGCTACAAATCACGCATCTCTTCCCTCTGCTTCTTTAGCACAAAAAGGTAATGACCCATGGATTATTGATTCCGGGGCTACTGATCATATGTCAGGTACCTCTAAAATTTTTTCTAATTTTCAAGAGTCAACTCCCTTTCCTCATGTTACTTTAGCTGATGGATCTACTACTAAAGTTAAAGGACTAGGCACTGTAGAAATTAATCCATCACTTCCGCTGTCTTCTGTTCTTTACGTACCCAATTTGCCATTTAATCTAATGTCTGTTAGTAAGCTCACTAAATTTCTACAGTGTACAGTTACTTTTTC
Organism: Coffea arabica; assembly: GCF_036785885.1. Taxonomy (NCBI): domain Eukaryota; kingdom Viridiplantae; phylum Streptophyta; class Magnoliopsida; order Gentianales; family Rubiaceae; genus Coffea; species Coffea arabica. The sequence goes on along the minus strand of NC_092320.1, from coordinate 14,818,029 downwards.
TCCTGATTCTGTTGTCATTCAGGATTTGAAGACAAAGAGGATGATTGGTGGAGGGCATGAGCATAATGGTCTTTATTTTCTCAACTTCAATGGTCCGATAGCATGTCCTGCTACTGTTTCTCCTCTTGAAATTCACTGTCGTTTAGGTCATCCGTCTTTACAAAATTTGAAAAAGTTGGTTCCTACTTTGAATCAATTATCTTCGTTAGAATGTGAGTCTTGTCAGTTAGGAAAGCATCATCGTGTTTCTTTTGCTCCTAGAGTCAATAAACGGGTTTCTGAACCTTTTTTGTTAGTTCATTCTGATGTTTGGGGTCCTAGTCGAGTCACTTCAAAGTTAGGTTTTAAATATTTTGTAGTCTTTGTTGATGATTTTTCCAGAGTTACATGGCTTTATTTAATGAAAGATCGTTCAGAATTATATTCCATTTTTTGTGCATTTGTTACAGAAATAAAGAATCAATTTGGTGTGCCTGTACGTATACTTCGCAGTGATAATGCGAAAGAATATTTTTCCACTCCTTTTAAAACCTTTATGACTAAGTCTGGTATTATTCATCAGTCCTCTTGTCCTCACACTCCACAACAGAATGGAGTTGCTGAAAGAAAAATTGGGCATTTAATCGAAATTGCTCGAACACTATTGTTGCACATGAATGTGCCCAAACAATTTTGGAGTGATGCAATTCTAACTGCATGTTATTTAATTAATCGCATGCCATCTAATATTCTTGGAGGTCAATTACCTCACTCCATTCTTTTTCCTCATGAATCTGTGTTTAAATTGCCTCCTCGTATTTTTGGATGTGTGTGCTTTGTTCATCAGCTTGCTCCCGGGGTGGATAAATTAGATTCTCGTGCTATTAAGTGTATTTTCTTAGGATATACACGAGCGCAAAAAGGGTATAGATGTTACAGTCCAGTTTTAAATCGATTTTTTACTTGTGCTGATGTTACTTTCTTTGAATCCACTCCGTATTTTATCAAGCAAAGTATGTCTTGTGAATCGGTTTAGTAGTGTTGTCATGGAGTTCGGTCTGACAAGATGTGGAGTAGATCACTCTGTATTTTATCGGCATTCTAATGCTGGTAAAATTTTATTAGTTGTTTATGTGGATGACATTGTGATTACAGGTGATGATGTTGTGGGGATTCAGAAACTTAAATCCAATCTGCAGGCAAACTTTCAGACAAAGGATTTAGGTCATCTACAGTATTTTCTGGGTATTGAGGTAGCTCGGTCTAAATATGGGATTTATTTATGTCAAAGAAAATATGTACTCGATATGTTGAGTGAAGTTGGGATGTTAGGTTGCCGACCTGTGGATACTCCTATGGATCCCAATGTGAAATTAGCAGGAGATCAAGGTGCATTACTTGATGATCCTAAGCAATATCGAAGACTTGTGGGTAAATTAAATTATCTCACTGTAACGAGACCTGACATTTCGTTTGCAGTGAGTGTTGTGAGTCAATTTCTTGATACCCCTCGTACTAGTCATTGGGATGCTGTTATACGGATTCTCAGGTATCTTAAAAATGCTCCTGGAAAAGGGTTGCTGTATCAAAATCATGGACACAATGATATTGAAGGATATAGTGATGCAGATTGGGCTGGTTCTGCCTCAGATCGAAGATCGACTACAGGATATTGTGTGTTTGTTGGTGGTAATTTAGTGTCGTGGAAGAGTAAGAAGCAAACAGTTGTATCCAGATCAAGTGCAGAATCTGAATACCGCGCTATGGCTCACACTGTGTGTGAGTTGGTTTGGGTGAAGAGCATGTTACTGGAACTTGGGTTTGAACATAAACAGCCTATGAATTTAGTGTGTGATAATCAGGCGGCTGTTCATATTGCGTCTAATCCAGTGTTTCATGAAAGGACAAAACATATTGAAGTTGATTGTCATTTCATTCGAGAGAAATTGCTTGACGGGGTCATCAAGACATCTCATGTACCGTCTGTAGATCAATTGGCTGATGTATTTACTAAGAGTTTAGGGGGCTCTAGGGTGAAATATATTTGTAACAAGTTGGGTGCTTATGATATATATGCTCCAACTTGAGGGGGAGTGTTAGGAGAATATTAGTATTCTTATAGATAATAAATTAGTAAGGGTATTCTTGTAAATAGTCTGTTAGGTTTGTACTCCTATAAATACTAGTTGGTCACTCATAATAGTGTGACTAGATGTTTTCCTCCCAAGATACCTGTTGACAAAGTGAAATGCTCTTCTACTACTAATTACGAATTTACAAAAGCAGATTTGTAGCTAACAAGTGATGAATCCTGGTAATGTAAAAGGAGGAGCCATTGGCACCGATAAGGCCAAACATCTCAAGAGTATGGTATTTTTTTCATAACAGTCGTAAACTGAGGATTAAAGACCTGTATAAGTCAGACAACTATAACGCTAAAGAAGCTTTTCAAAAATTTGAAGGTATGCAAAACTTACAGAGTATCAAGAAATTAGGAAATCAAAAGAGGCCAATCAGCTATCATTAGAGATTCAAGGACTCATCATAACTATAAGCTTACAAAGCAAGCCAATAATGGCTGACCGAGGATTATATCCTAAGACCAGCAAAACAAACTAGATGGCCTTCAAATCCTACCTCTGCAGGTTGACATGTGACCAAAAACTATGAAAAAGATGCGAAAGGTTGAGAGTTCTGGCAGGTTAAAAAGTTAAACAAAGCATGCCAGAATTGTAATAAAGGCTCCATTAGGCAGTGACATTATATCTGTTCCAATACAACTAAAATGCACTAAATATTTTGTGAACATGGAAAGCCAAGCAAACACTAATACTCCTGAAGATTACGTATAGGCACAGGTTACCTGATCAATAGTTGATACAGTAGGATTAGTACTTTTTGATTCAGAGTTCAGACTCACTTTATGACACCATCAGGATATTACATCACCGACCTACATATGGTTGGTGGTGTCTTTCCTTCCCAACTGAGACAGAATCAAACGTCATATGACATCAAACATATATTTAAATCTTCATTAGCTCTTGATTAGAGTTAAGTCACAACACATACCTAGTGGCTATAAAGACACAAGATATATTGGTAAAATAGTGAACCAACAGGTTCTCTCTCAGTCATCCACTTACTTTAACATCAAGTTCTCAAATTTTCAAAACCATCCACATTGAAAACCAGAAGTGCTCCTACATTCCGATTTTTTGAGAATCTTCCTTTTGCATTAGCATAAAAAACAATGCATGATAGAGATCCCAAACTCACAAGGGCCAAAAGTTAGAGCCATAATGTGGAACACCAAAAGCCAAAAGGAGTTCATTACAGAGAACAGCAATACTACTACCTTAACTTAGACAACATTTCTATATTCCTTGCCCTCTAACATTGTAAAAACCATGCAAAGATAGTATAAGCCAAACTTTCCAGACTTCATCTGATAGTAATTGGAGATCAGCTAGGTGTTCTGCGGTTTTAACATGACCAGGAGAAATAATAAAACTTGAAGTTTTTCCCTTACAAAATGAATATCTACTTCAAAATGTCTAATACACTTATGGAACACAAAGTAATGCAATATAGCTGCTTGATTATCACATCACAATTCCACAGGCTCAAAAGTCCTGGCTCGAGCCCTTAAGTAGCTGTCCATTCCACATCAACCAACCAGCAAATTTTTCTTTTATTATTTTTTTTAAATTGAGAAACCAAGTCTAATACTATGTAGAAAAACGAAAAAGAAGACCTAGGAAGCATAACCCTAAACCGGGTGAAGTCATCAATTGATACGAAGTAAGGTCACAAGACTTATGAAAAGTCTTGGTGTGGGAAATTCACCCAATTAGTTTGATAAGACAATCACCAGTTATAATTCAACAAACTTAATTAAAGTGAACTGCCCAAAAATAATGGAGCGAGCCTTCTCAGTTTCAAAAAATGAGACTCCAAAAACAAGATCACCGACCCCCCATTGTTAAATATTCATGAGAAACCTATGTTAGATTGCAGAGTTCAGAAAATCTAAGTAAAGGTCATTAATGTAATTCTCAAGAATTTAAGTTACATAAAAAAAAAAAAAAGGATTGCTTCATATTGATAGTGTGAAGAAACATGTCTAAGGTTGACAAAATGAATAATTATTGTTTGGTTCATTTGACCAAATAGATACCAAGAAATCATCCTGGTTCTTTATTAAGGACAAACAGAAAAACAAAAATCAACCTAGCACATCTAACTTAAGCAAAAGGCTACAGATTATCATAGAAACTGCAAATAAAAAATATATAAAAAATTCAATTTATTCGTCAAAAAGACCCTGCTCAGTGTAAGTCAACCAAAATTCAGGCACTACATGTGTACACGCGCGCACACATATTTGTAAGTGAGAAATAAAGCCAGCAAGTTCATTGCAAATTCTAGATGTATACAAATGCAAGTCATTGTAATTTGGGCAGAAACGAAAAGAATGAACGATAAAAATACTGTTCGAACCTCTGACTAAAAACTTATGGAGCTTATGGATTCCCTTTTTTTTTCAAAACATGTATTTTAAACACGTGTCTATAGTAACACCCCTCGGAACACCGGAAACAGTACCCAAAACACACAGACATGCAAAATGCAGCCCCCTCCCCCAACTCAACCAGCCCATTGCCCCTTCCCCCATCACAACCCTGCAGTCCACTCCCCCTTGGTGGTTGCTGGGGGAAGGGGGAGGAGGGGAGAGGGGGTGGGGATGGGGATAGGGGCTGCAGATTTGGGGAACAGGGGAGGCTGGCGGGTTGGTAGGGGAAGGGGGAGGAAGGGAGGGGAGAGGGTAACGGGTTGGGGGAGAAAAGTGGGCAGAAGAGAGCTGGTGAAGGAGAGAGAGAGTGGCAGGAAGCAGTGTGGGAGGCAGAAAGGTGGGCTGAGGAGGGGGTTGCTTCCCACTTTCGGTAAAGATAATTCTTTCTGCAAACCTGATACAGCCTTCAAAACAACCTTAAAAAAAAACCAGGCGACATATTTTTAAGATACACGTCTACAGTAAAGTTTTTTGAAAACACCCAATCCATTAAATTTCTTCAATCAGAACAGGAGATCACTTTAAGTCAGCTATCTTAATTCAAACTTCTCCAAAAGAAGGACAATACAAGTAGTAGAAAGGGAAGTTCTTACTAACTGGTAGTGAACAAAACCAATCAGTTTGATTTCAGAAAGGGCAATGAAAACAACCTGCCACCTGCAGCTTCATGTGGTGGCGAGAATCCTAAAAGCTTTTCAATATTAGCCCTAATTGCAACCGAGCACAAAAAGCACAAAAAGAACACTGAACACAACGTGTCGTGTAGTCCCCAGATAGGCCCCTATAACTCAACCTGCGAAAAATTTGTAAGGGCCAAAGTGGCAACTTAACCACAGGTTTCCCTTCATGTAGATTGTTCAGTGTATTAAAAATGACTAAGAGAACCAGGATGAGAATCAACCCAGGCTTTAATTTGAACAAGTACAAATATGGATTTTTTAAATGATGTTGCAACACAGGCTATTTTGCTGATCCTGGATTTCTCGGCGATTTCATTGCTTTTATTGTGATTTTTCGTACGATCAAGTTTTCTTGAGGCTTTGTTACTTGCAGATTTGAGAGACTTGTGGGGGTTGATGCAGTAGATTAATAGCCAAGATAAAGCTTCGCACAATATGGCAGAAAATAGTGAGATTTTCATGACTGCTAGGCTATCTGAGTACCTAAGATGAGCAAACAGCATCTGAGCCATCCTTTTTCTTATTTGGAGGCGTCGAGAAAGAGAAGGGGGTAGACTGTCGGTACCTAGAACTGAAAGTCACTTATTTCATACAAGCCCACCCTTTGTCTTTCCTCAATACTAAGTTAGTAATGCAGGTCGAAGATTAAGTTAGACCAAAATTAATGTAGCAGTAATAAGTAATAAACATTTATTGCGATAAAAAGTACAAGCCAACTTTAATTATGGACATATGACTGTTGATGAGTTAATTGAATGATTTGGTTTATGTTTTCAAACACAACTTATTACACATCTTCCATCATTAAGCAGGAAAACAATGTGCAAGTGTGATGAGGCATGCTGTGCTGAGACACTTTGTCTTGATATTTTCCTATTTGAAGGCATTTCACTTTTCCTTGAGTCATTGTTAACCTCAATTGTTGTTCGAATTATGACATGAAACAACTTCAATTTGTTATGAACCTTAACCTTTCAAATCTTTATTATGAACATCGTTTTAGCAAGATTTGTAATCCTACCAAATGGCTTGTTTCATGACACCAACAAAAATTGGTATACCCAACTTTAGGATGAGTTAGTTTAGCCATTGCAACTAACTCTGTAATATAACTCTCTGTTTCAAAATTGATGCCATGATTGTTCTTTATTCATGGCAATATAATACTTACAACTTCACACAGAAATATTATAAGTAGCCAAAACTGCAATTGGAAAGATCTGTACTTTCAATTCTCAGTCTTTAAACATTCAAGCTCGCAAGCTTCAAAACTTCTTACCCGCAAAAAAAATAGAAGGTGATGGAATTTCCTACAGCCGTCTTTAGAATTCAGCTAATCCAAAGACTGCACAATAAACACATGTAACTTTCAATGCTAAAACTCAATTACAAGGGGCAATAAGCAACACCTTCTAGATCTAATGAATTAAACACGATAAATATTTACAAGATACCATGGTCATGATGAGCAACTGTTTCAAAGTGGCCTTTAAATGTTTGATAACTACTAGAGCAGAAAGTCTACCCCCGAAAAAGCACAATTAGCAATATATTGACTGGTTTATGAATAAGCAGGACAATGATAGATCAAGTTAGAATGCTTGCTCCCAACAAATGTGGGCAAGGTGCTTTTCAGACCCCAATAAAAAAAAGGTTTCGGCAAGAGCATTAATCCTACAAGGAGGTCTTACCGACAAAATTTATGCTCAGAGTCTTTAGACTGTCAAACATCCGTATCACAACATACTGTAAATTCAGAATTTAATGAATGCAAAGATCAATAATTTATCCTAAACAGCAAAACCAAACAGAGCAAACAGATTTTAGATTGACATGTGAAGCAGGAATAAACCAACAAATAACAGCTCACTCTGTTATGAACAAAGATTCTAAAAACTAACAAACCTCAAATAGGCCTAACAAAAGATAAGCAATAATTTAATAATTATCACAAAAATTGACAACTGCAACAACATACAGAAATGAGTTCTTCATTACTTTTCCGGTTTCGGGAAAGAATAAAGTTGGAAAAAAAGATCAACAGTACTATTCCATTCAATGACTAAATACTTAACAGTCTACTTCCAATTATGATCTCAAAATTCAGACTTCACAGAAAGGAAATTAAAAAACAAAAGTGACAACTAAAGACTCAAAACACTAGGCAATTAATACCAAAACTAGGAGCTTTTTGGCGGATGGATCAGATCAATCAGCTGGTTTTGGGATCGGGCATGGGGAAAAGGCCAGCACCAGCAGCTCCGCGTGGCGGCGAAAAACCTAAGAACTTCTGAAGGTTAGTCCTAATACTAATCGAGCAAAGAAAATACAAAAAGGCCATCGAACAATCAGTCATGTCGTCCCCGGACAAGCCACGATGACTCATCTTCTGAACAATCCGCAAGGGAACAAACGGCAATTTCGCAACGGGTTTCCCTTCGAACAAAGTATTCAACAATCCGAAAACCATAAATAAAACGACCGCGACGACAGCGCCGGATTTGAACTTAAATAGAGACAAATCGCGGCTGGATTCCTTCAAGGAGGTCTCGACGCGGTCGATTTTCTTGGTTTTTGATTTCTTAGTGAGTTCACTGGTGCCGTTAGGGGTTTTCATGGTTTCGAGCTTTTTGGAGGCCTTGTCTATGGTGGATTTGAGAGACTTGTAGGAGCTGGTGCGGTAGATTAGTAGCCACGAGATAGCTTCGCAGACTACGGCGGTGAAGATTGAAATTGCGACCACCGTTAAGCTGTCGGAGTATTTTAGGTGGGAGAATAATGTAGAAGCCATCGGCCGCCGGTGAAGGTGGTCGTTCGCCGGAGTATATAATGATTTGACTATAATGATTCAGCTCCGGTTGGCTAGGGAACGGGAATTCAACTTTGGAAGATGCCTTTGTCTTTTTCCTCTTCAGATTTTCTTTTATAGCTTCGGAAACTTTTTACTTTTCCGGGGAAGGACTGAATTTGGGACTAATTACTGATGATCCATGGCAGTTTAGTAGTGCTCCATATAGGCCCTTGTATTACTTTTTCTTCTCATTGCAATTTGCCACACAAGTAACTCTAAACCATGACAAAAAAAAATTTCTTTATAGTATGAACTATAAATAAGACCTTCATGTGAATTTACATGCAAAATAGAATGAGACTGAATAGAATTGTTCTATAACTAAATTCAGATGCCATGAGTGGTAGAGGAATCAAAAGTGTGAGTTGACATTGCCTAATTTCATACTAATACCTAATGCTTGATTTTTTTTTTCTATCCAAATAAAAAATGAAAAAAATGCATGATTTGGATTTTCAAAATACAACTAGTGAAGGCAAGTGATGCATGAAAGACACAAGCATTCAAATGTTCCTCAAAATAAAAAATATTGGATTAGACAACTTGATGATTAGTTTGATTTGGTGATTCATCGTTTATCTATTGGGAATGGATATTGATGATGAAGAGTTACCTCCTAGTAACTTGATAAAATTTGATAAGAGAATCCTAAAACCCCGACATCCAATACCCGATGCCATAAATGAAGACAATTATGATTAAAAACAGAGAAATATTGATTCAAACCTTCACTAAATATCCATTTTTTCTCATGCAAGCTTTATGGTGTTGCCCAAGTTTGAAACTCGATGCAGTGTGTTAATTTAACATAATGTATATGTTGATTTTAGTTCGATAAAAATTAATTAATTAATTAATTTTTTTTTTTTTTACTATTGACCTTAATGGATAGAGGATACTCAATGGACAACTTGAACCCGCGAGATGGTTTGGCAATGAGAAATTGATAATTAAAACCCTAATCCGCTGCTATCCTTGCAAACGCATACACTGATTTGCAAGTGCTATCGGATTTTGGTCTCAAATGTGACATTAAGCAGTGGTATAACAATAAATAGCGGAGATTACGAGGGTAAAACTTATCTACATCAAGTTCCATCAGTTTTCATGTTGCTTGAAGAAAACAAAAAATCCTCCTACAATTATAGGAAGGCAGTACTGCAGGTGCATAAATGCGTCATACGTTTCTTAATTTAAGTCAAACTCTAAACAATACAACAATAAATAAAATTGCACAACTACGTCATATGTTTTTTTTAATTTAAGTCAAACTCTAAACCTTACAACAATAAATAACATTGCACAACTACGTCATATGTATTTTAATTTAAGTCAAACTCCAAACCTTACAACAATAAATATATAAAAAAAAGAAATAGAAAAAAATTAAGGCTCTATTCAAGTTACCCTTTTTCTTCACAAATGGTTTTTGTTTGTGCAATTTACAGTAACAAATTTCAAAAACAATTTCAAAAATGCACATCTAAAATACAAAAATAAAAATAAATTTTATCATTTTTTCTTCTTTCACATCACTAGCCTCCTCCCTCCTTTATCACCACTACTATCGCTACCCCTCCCTTCCTCTCTCCTCCTTGGCCCTTTTCCTCTTATTTGCCTCCCTTCCCTCACCATCCCTTACCCCTCCTTTTCCCTACTTTGGTTGCGGCTTCTAGTCACAACTAGATAGGCGAAAGAAAGAGACGGAGGTTGGAAGGGGAGGACTAAGGAGAGATGGCCACAACCAAGTCAAAATAAGGAAAGGGAGGAGTTGGGTGTGGTCGGGAAAGAGAGGGGATAAGAGAAGGGAGGGGAAGAGGGAAGAAAAGGGACAAGGAAGAAGGAGGAAAAGAGAGAATGAGGGGAGGAGTAGGGGCGGCTACGATGGCAATGGTGGAGAGAGAAAAAAGGGGTGGTAAATGGTTGTGGATAGTGATTTTTTTTTAATTTAAAAAATAATATTTCAATAAAATTTTAAATTTTAGCGCTGAAAAGTTAGATGGCTTTCAAAGTATTAAGTTGGTCGACTTTTAACCCTTCAACTATTAAATGCATATTTTTACTTCTTAAACTTGTAAAATGGTATATTCTCTACCATTGTAACTAGAGATAATTTTAGAAACCTTATTGAGATTTATGTTAATGTTGCTTGGCACTTCTAAAGTTTTTAAAAATATCATTAACCTCCTCTAAAATCATATACCTTGTAACAATGTTGCCTTTATATCATTAAAATATTCTTATAATAATCATTTGATGAGATATATATATATTCTACCAATTCTATCCTTTGATGTTGTCTTATATTAAAATTTCTACCAAATTGATTATAATATAAGATTTACATGTTTTACCTAAGTTCTTTTTTATATGTTTTGCTTTAAAATTGTTAAAGGAGTAAATATAATTTTGTCGCGTTGATATTGATTAATGGTCCCATCTCACTAGCATGGAAGTTGAATTATATTTCTGAAACTTCAAAGCTACCAAATGATGTTACCATAAATTTCGAACTGAAACTGTCTCTAACTAATGTCTTTAACTATTGTCCAATTGAATTGGATCTTGGGAGTATTCCATTCATCTTTATTGTGTTTTTTTGGTCCGTAAGAGGGCCAAAGCCCAAAAAAATCGACAGTTACAAATAATGGGCTGGTTAAACTATCCCACGCCGGCCCCTACGCTCTCTCCCCCCTTCCCCTCCAGAAAACCCACCTGTAAATGGGTCGGTGACCCGTTTGTTGAAGTGCAAAGATCGAAGGACCCGGATTGCAGTCAATATGATAAATGATGTTAACTGCTGTACTGGGTACTGACCGCAAAATTGAAAGATTCTTCCGCTGGGGAGTTCCAAGATTTTGTCGCCCCCTTTGTGTCCTCTAGCTTTTCTTGTAGCTTTGCCTAAACACTTTCTTTCGCATGTTTTGTTCTATTGTTGGACCCGTGCTGCCCTCATTACTCATCAATTCGCTCCATTTCAACAGTAAACTTCTGTACAATTGCCAATTTTTGTATAGAATATTATGTGTGTGTGAAAAATACACTCAGAAACACAGGAAAAAGTAAGAGACAAACTATCAAAATATGATTTGGTTCTCATGATTAATTTATAGTTATCATGAAAAATAAGATCATGTTCCAATGGTAAATTGTGTTCGCTATCTTGTTTAGCAGTTAATTATTTTGGAACAGCTTGATTCATTTGTATGTTCCTACCGTCTTAAGCAAATATCAGTACGGAAGGGGTAGATTTCGTTTGAATTGCTATTTTTTTGCTTTTCTGTAAATATTCTATTTATGTCACGTACACCCCGTATTCTATAAAGTAAAGCTCTATAGAAATTTATTCTTCAAAAGCTCTTCAAAAAATTGCAATCCAAACAACCTCTTAAATTGCTGCAGAACTACACACTAATAATAAGTGAAAGCAAAACGGACTACTTCTTCAGCTTGTAACGAAGGTCCATTGATGCCCTCTAATTCGTCCTTTGGGAAAACAGGCATAACAGATTTTCCATTATTCATATAGGGACAAGCAAGATGACGGGGGACCTGAACATAAGCTGCCGGACGTTGTAGTGATCGAAGATTGGATGTCCTTGTTTAATCTCCTCCCAAATGCTTAATTAGAAGCATAACAAGGAACTGGTACTACTAAAAATGCTCATTAATGTACAGTAGTTATTACCTGTTTGGCTGAATACTTTTAAAAAGAAAGAGCTTTGACAGATAATGCCCAAAAACAGTCTCCAGATGAGTCTTGTGATTATCTTTATATATGTGACTAATTACGTCTAACACTCAAAACGGAGAGAATTACAATATTAGCTAATGTCGGCTATCCAATAACTCCCTCGACTTATTCACCGTCTCACTTTTCCACTGCATAAAAGATATTGGTCGGTTACATGATAAACACTTTTAGAAAAGACATACATATGTATATGGATTAATTTTTTATGTAATTGTCAATGTACAAGGGTTTTTTTTTTTTTTAATTATTAGTAGCCCTAGAAGCACAGTACTTCTTATTCTTAAAAATTCAGAGAGTGCGATGGTGCACAAGTCTGACTTGGTGATTCACCTCCTAATGTCTGTATAACGTACTTTAGACTCCTCCCGGATTCAGTTAGATAGTTGACGTTACAGACACACACAAAAAAAAAAAAAGTAGCTCTAGATACATGACGCATAATTTTTATTTAAATTTAATTATTTTTACAGATGTGGCATGTATCCAGTGCCATGTATTTTTTTAAAAAAAAATCTTTATACTAACCGGTGCATAAAAAATTAATCTTATTGCATTTTTTTTCCTAATAAAATAAAGGGGCAAAATTGTAATTTACTTTTCTTTAGTCCACGGATACTTCATTATCATCAGACAGATAAACGGCCTTTCAATTCTTCCCTCTCCAATACGTGCAAGGCGAAGCAACTCTTTGATAAGCAGTAGCTGCTAAACCCAAAACAAAAGCTAAGCCAAACATCATGGCCTTTAATTAACCAAAAACCAAGTCCCAATGTTATGCAGGAATAAATTGTGAGCAAAGAGTCAAGTTTTGAAAACCGAAACAAAAAGTTTGAAATATTGATGTTGTCAAGCTTGTACAAAAATGCAATTAGCTTCTTTCAGGTGATTGTATACGTTATAGTATACTATGTCTTTAGAAATTGTACATGGTCAAATAAATCGAATTCTTTGTTTCTTTCACATTCTTTAATTGGAATCACTTACACCTTGGGGTAACTGTAAGATTCAGTTCCACCAGCCAGATCTCTTCCTTTGGATACTTATGTTAATGTAAACAAAGAAGTCAATTAATCGTGTAGCTTAGAGTGCATCTCTCAGTTAAAATTAGAACCGATTGGATGATTTTTTTTTTTTTTTGGGGGGCATAACCAGAAAATTATTCTAACTTCTAATACTCTATCCCAGAATGAATAAACATATGTCCTTGTTAGCAAATTATCATTGTTCTTCCTTAGCTTTTTCATGGGTTAATTCCACTTTGTCCTCCCAAACTTTGGACGATTACCCACTTCAGTCCCTAAACTTCAAAATGAGACACTTAAATCCCTAAACTTATAAATATCTCCCATTTAAGTCCCTAAACTTATAAAATGAGACACTTAAATCCCTAAACCCTTATAAAATGGGACACTTCGACCACCAACGGCATTCAAGATTTGTTAACAATTTTCCTTAAGTGGAAGGTATTTATAAGTTTAGGGACTTAAGTGTCCCATTTTGAAATTTAGAGACTGAAGTGGGTAATCGTCCAAAGTTTGGGGGATAAAGTGGTATTAACCCCTTTTTCATAGCACACCGAGTTAAAGTTTTCACTTTCATGTGTTTCCCCATATTCATTCCATCTGGTTGTGTGGTGAAGTCAAGATAACTACAAAATGATGGAAAAGAGAAGTCAAATTACTCGTGATGTTGTTGAATAATATGCTTAGATCTATCATCTAAGAGGGACCTCACGCTTGACAGATCCACTAGGCACTAACCAACAAAACAAGATGAAAATTAACAAATATATTACAGAAGACTAATCAAGAACGTAAGAAACTGCAACCATAGGAAACGATAGGGGTTGAGAAAGCCAGCCAAGTTGCTTGAATGCTTCCGTCGTCCACTTCAATAATAACTAGTATGGAGATCGATTGACATTATAGGTGGCACATGTTACAATCGTAAATGTATTAACTATTAACTCGAGTTGCATTAGCAATGGTGGTAGTAGTAGTAGTAAGTACTACTAGTGACAGAGCTGCCTCAAAATTTTTCCTTACGAAAAAAATTTATATGACTAGTTTTCATTTATTTCAATTTTTTTTCAGTCAGTTGGCAATATCTATACCATCCTATTTTACAAAGGAGGAAGAGAAGCATCTTTACTACTCCCACTGTCTCATTTTGATAGTTTTAGTTTTTTTTTTCACACAGTTTAAGAAAAAGTAGTTAACTTTGTTGGAAAAACAAATTTAGATGGCTATTTTCCTAAAATACCCTTACATTAAACAAAGTTGACTTTTCATATATCAACGTGTTTTGGAAAATCTAAATACATTAAATGGGGTAGGTTATATTCAATACTAACAATCTTATATTAAATAAGGTAATTTATAGTTATAACAACTTACATTGAATAAGGGTATTTTAGAGAAATTAAAAGACAACTATATTCTTCAATTGGAATGTGGACTACAATTTGGAACAGACGAAAAAGGAAAACATGACTATCAAAGTGGGACTGAGGGAGTATCATGTTCTACATATTATCCTATTCTATAAGGGAGGAAGCATCTAACTGGATTATATACGAGATCAAAGGAAAGACAGACTTATCTAGATCAAAAGGGTGCCTTGACACACTCATTGAATTTCTTTTGAGGAAACTTTGCGACGGGTCCCTAAACTACTCACTTTGCGTGGTTTTGACCTTTTAACTATAAATTCGCAAATGAGCCCTTCAAAAAAAAAAAACTTAATATAAGGACTTCCGTCAATTTTGGACGTTAGATGTTACAAAATTATGGGCAAAATCAACCAAACAAAAAAAATTAACCAACAATTTGATTAGAAACCAACTATATTAACTCAACCAATAATATGGAGTTTAATGTTTCTTCATCTTGTTTCATCTTCCACATTTTCTAACCCTAATTTGATGAAATAATCAGTCAACAATGCCTTTTAAGCTGTTTTCGTGGGTTGATTTTTTTGTTTGGTTGGTTTTGCCGTTAATTCCGTCACCTCTAACGGCCAAAATTGATGGAAGTCATTAAAGTAAATATTTTTTTAAGGGTTTATTTGTAACAATTTATAATTGAGGGGGCAAAACTGTGCAAAGACAATAGGTCAAGGGTTGTTCGAAAAGCTTCTTCTTCTTTTTAACTATAGATTGCAGGAGTTTGAACTGCAGAACTGCACCCTAAAGCGGGATTTTAAATCTTTTTTTATGGCTCACTTGCTTAAGACAAGTTGGTTTTAAGATAAAAAATTATTTAAATAATAAAAAATCAATTGAAAAAATGTATTTATGAAATTAATTTTTTTAAAAAAAAAATTACAAACCAAGCAGACCTGTATAATTGGATAAATGTTGTCAATCCATACACATCTCTTGATAGGAAGCTGGCTATGTTGTAATTTTGGGTCCTATGCCAGGCGTATATGGTACTATACGGCAACATGACGATGTGATATTTAACTGTTTCAACGAAATGACAACATTATTGTTGTGTATATCCAAAGTTTTTTGGAGGAAATTGTGTATCAAAGTTGACAACATCCCCGACACAGCAAAGGTCTCGATGTCGAATCTCACAAGCATCCTTACGTTTTGTACAATATTAGTGTATGTAAGGGTGTGCGCGAACAATTCATTCAACAAGTTGTCTGCAAGAAAATTATGACCACATTTTTACTTTTTGGAGAAAAGCTTTAGTAATTTTAGTTTCAACTATCATTATAGGTTAGATCAGCACAACCTCAAAGTAGTAACGAGATTCAACTACATGACTTTTTGTAAGAAAACGATCCATTCTTACTAATTGAATCAGCTTATATTAGTTAAACACATTCAATGACTGTGCATTATCGTAAGCAATCACCGACAAATTGGTTAGAGTTTTTCTTCAATTTAAAACACTCGAAAATGCCAATATTGGCAAAATCCGATTGTGGTTAATTAACTAAACGCAAATCATTGCATTGGATGCATGAACAAGTTGATTTGTAGCAACTGCAGTATTACACATGAAATTTTCTCATGCTGTATTGGATGCAGTATTCGAATTAGTATACCTATGCACGTTAAAACAAAATGATCTCTAGGTGACAATAAGAACCTCAGAAATATAAATAATTTTTCATAAGAATTAAATCAATTTGGAATGGAAATTGCTGCGACAATAGTCCAATTTTTACTGTTTTTACTGTGCTAAGGACGTACTTAAGCCACCCTAAAACCAATTTAGAAGAATTTAAAGCTTGCGGTACACTTGAAGACTAACTTTGCAAGAGTTTAAAGCTATTGATCACTTGGTCAAACGACTATGCAAGTTTTACATGGCGGTTTAAACTTCTTGTCCAAGCAGACTCTGAAATTGACAATGCAAAAAGTTATTCTACTTCTTGGTCTTTTTTTTTTCAGGCTCGTGACTTGTAAAAGAATCAACAACCCAAAAAAAAAAAAAAAAGATGTTCATTTTGCTCGGGGAGAACCAATCTTTGCATACACAATTAATCTTTTCCAAGTAATGACTATGAAATTTTTTTCCCATCTTACACATATTTATGCTAAGTGAAAAAATGTGAGAAAATTGTTCAAAACATCTCTCACATTTTGTAAAATGATTTTGTATCATTCACTTTTAAAAGTGTAATTTTATGTGTCTTACAAATTCATATTAGTCAAATTTGGTCTCTATCATTTCACGTAATCATTTTTGAGGGATAAAATTACCAAATCACATTTTACATAATCCAATTCATAATCCTTTACTTTTCATAAAATGAATTTTATGATCAAGTGCAAGGCACGTGGTAAATTTCAGAAAAAAACTAATCGAAAATCTAAGTAGGGACCAAATTTGACCTATGTAAATTTATAAGAGATATAAAATTACACTTTTTAAAGTAAGAACAAAAAAGTCATTTTACAAAATATGAGGGATATTTTGAACGATTTTTTTAAAAATATTTAAGATGGAATATCAATAACGATTTTTAAAAGTGTTAACTCCGCCTTTCTCACACAATGGCATAGGCTAAATTTACATAGCAAAGCAAAGTCTATTTTGACACACAAATCATAGCAAAGAGTCACAATAATGTATGTGAGATAAAAAGATAAACGAAACGATAAAAATGTGATTGAAATTCATGTTTATGATCTGATTAATAATTTTTTTTTTTTGCAAATAAGAGGAAATTCAAAGAAACTATGATTTGGGATTATATTACTTGGAAAATATTTTTTATGAGCAATTTTTGTTTTGTTTTTTTTGTTTTCATTTGAGACGATGGCAAACAACTCTTAGGGTCTGTTTGGTTGGAAGTAAAATGTTTTCCTTGGAAAAAATTTTTCTGCGGAAGTAATTTTCCATGAAAATCATTTCTTTTTCATCATTTTCAGGTGTTTGGTTAGCTTATTGAAAATATTTTCTTACTTCATTTTTCTGGTGTTTGTTTAACTTTTGAAATATTTTCACTTTTATTTCTATCTTTACTTTCTACACATTATAACTACATACTTCTTCCCATGCAAAATAAGAAAATTTATCTCATTGTTTAACTTTAAAAAATCTTGGAGAAATGTATATATGAATAAAAAATATCTCCTTAAGCAATAAACAAATTGTTGGCCATTTAATGTCAAATATCAATCACATGCAATGCTTATTGTGACATATATCTTGCACTCTTACTGCTGAAATTTTCTCTAGAAAAGAATGTCCCTATTATACATAATTAATTATTAGCATAGGATGAGGTTTTTTTTTTTTTTTTTGAATATACTAGGGGGAGGGTTGGATGGTACGGGGGAGGGAATGTAAGGAAGAGATTTTGGGTTCGAGTCCTCCTGTTTATACAAAAAAAAAAGAACATACTATAAGATGTTTTCAGTAAATTATTAGAAAGAGAGTTACAGGCAATGACATTATTATTACGGAGGCGTGCTTTGATATGTGGTGATAATCGGAATCGAATTCATTCAAACTTTTTTTTACCAAAAAAAATTAGCAATGACATTATGAGTAGTAAAATGAGGGCGGGTGCAGCCTCCATCTTTGATTTCTCTTTTTTGGTTCTTTGCTATTTTAACCCCTTTTCTCCTACGTATCTTACCGCCTGTTTTTTAACCCCACAAGCCCATCATCATGACACCATCTCTCATTTCTTCTCAGGCCTCAATTTCTCTATTACTTTCTTCACACAATATATATATATATATACACACACATATATATACACTATATACATATATAAATATATAAATACAGATGTAGTATATAAAAATATATAAACGAAAATAGCACCAAATCTCATCAGCCTCAAACCCCTTTCTTTCTACCCAAAAGCTTTCCTCCTCTCTCCAAATTATCGATCATAAATCTCCCTCTTCGATCTTACCCGAATCCAATTTAGCCAATTTTCAATCACAGATTTCCAGATATATAAATTCAATTTTCCATTTCCCAAAAATCCATTTTCGGATCTGTTTGAGATTAATTTAATTTAACCGATGCTGCAGTTTTATGCATTGATGATTATGAATAGAAATCCGATGCCAAGGAATCGGTTCTTTTATATATTTTAGAATTTTTGGATTTGGGTTTGTGGGGATTGGTGGGAGAAGAAAGGGGAATCAATGAATGAAGGAATTATTGATGATGAGGATTGAATCTCGTAGGAATTGAGATAAAACTGGGAATTTTTCAAATCTACTTTGATTATTTTGCGATATGCCAGGGATAGCATCTGCTGCAGCTGCGGCTGCGGCGGAGAGAAATGATCACCAATTTGCCAAAGGAGCAACGCCGTCTTATAATTCGCTGTCTTCCAGCAATGGCTTCTGGTCCAAACATCGAGAGGATATCAGCTATAATCAACTTCAGAAGGTGCTTAAATTCAATTGGCTTCAATTAAATTGTTTTGGATGATTTTCGTTTATATATACGTTTATGGCCTTGCTGTTGATTGTTAGCTTGATATGTTGGAATCTTAAATGGATTTAGTCATTCAACCATTGTTGGTATCTGAAGCTTTTTTAGTTGATTGGAAGTGTTTTTGGGGTTATCTAATGCTTGTGTGATTTTTTAGATCGAAATCCTATCTATGCCTGCAAATTCCTTCTGTATAAACAATGGCACACACATTTTTGCTCACCGAGTTTTTACAGCATATAATGGAATTTAAACTGACATTGAAGCTTTGAAACAGCATTTATTTATTTATGTTTTCTGAGTTTCTGACTATGATTAAACGCTCCCTAGTATGTTAGAGTAGTAGTTGAAGTCACTCAAAGTTGCGCAGAGATTTTATTTGAATTTGCTCTTTCTCCTCTAGGGGCAGCTCTAGAGTTGCCATGTAGAGTGATGTTTTGTTGTTGTCAGATTGAATTAATTATATATGCTAAAATTGTGTCTTGTAAAAGGATTGTGTTATTGCTTCAATGAACTTTAAATTGGGGAGCTCTGAAAAGGGCTATGGGCTTTGAAGTGTACATTTTTATTCGTGAAACTGGAACTAATGAATAATAAGGAATTTTTACTTTGTTGTGTTTTAGTTCTGGAATGAGCTATCACCGCAAGCTCGGCAGGAGCTTCTGAGGATTGACAAGCAAACGCTTTTCGAGCAAGCCCGTAAGAATATGTATTGCTCTAGGTGCAATGGGTTACTGCTTGAAGGTTTCTTGCAGATTGTCATGTATGGAAAGTCTTTGCAACAAGAGGGAGCAGGCACCCAGTATCCTTGCAACAGGTTGGGAGCCTTGAAGAATCAGAACAATGTTGACTTTTGTGGGACTGATGGATGTGATGATGATATTCAAGACCCATCTGTCCATCCTTGGGGAGGTCTGACCACGACACGAGAAGGAACACTTACAGTTTTAGACTGTTACCAGTATTCAGAATCCCTGAAGGGCATCCAAAATGTATGCTTCATTTATTTCTCAATTGTCTCCCTGGTCTTGTTAGTTTTGGCCATTTGTTTTTGCTAATGTCTCATGTGAAACAGGTTTTTGACAGTGCACGGGCTAGGGAACGAGAAAGGGAGTTGCTTTATCCTGATGCATGTGGTGGTGGAGGTCGAGGATGGATAAGCCAAGGAATGGGTGGATATGGCAGAGGGCATGGAACGAGAGAAACCTGTGCTCTCCATACTGCTAGACTTTCTGTCGACACGTTGGTAGATTTTTGGTCAGCCCTAGGAGAAGAGACCCGGCTATCCCTGTTAAGAATGAAGGAAGAGGATTTTATTGAAAGACTTATGTACAGGTCTGTGTTAAGGTTTTTGGTTAAACTGTTCTGGTTTTTGGTTAAACTGTTCTGGTTTTTGCTTCAACATGAACTTACGAATCCAACCAGGATATCAATGTTAAGTAGAAAAGTTGTGTATTCTGTTGTGGAAATTTATTAAACAGAGGCGTAAGGCTTTAATGGTCTGAAACTTATTCAGAAGGTGCCAAGATTGAGCATTAATTGTGTGATCCAAAAGCGAATCATCTCCTATTATTTTCTCTTTTGGAGGATTTTAGCTGTTTTTGGAAAATTTCAGTTTCCGTAGCTTTCATATATTTTGATGCTATTCATCATTCTATTTTGTGCCATTTAGAACGTTGAGTCAATGACTTGGTTGACCGATCATTCAGGACTTTCAATAGCTCATCTTGAGGCAGTAGACAAACAGCATTTTGCTGCGGAATTGGATGAGTACGCTGCCACTGGAAGTGGACAAGTCTATTTTACGCCGTGGTTGTGGACTGCATTTCAAAACAAAAACTATCTTAAAACTGTCATATTCTCTTGTAAACCTTTTTTTGGTAAATTACAGACCGGTAAATTGATTTGAAAAGTATTATGAAGGTCCCCAGACTGTTCCAGAAGATTGTATTTATCCAGCATTTTTCTGGGTGGAACCAAATAAATGTTTTCTTGAACTACAGGTTTCGATAACTTACAAATAGATGAGAATGGAGGGATGGGTGTAACATATTGACTACTATTTTGTAACAAGTAAAAGATCTATCATTTATTGAATAGTGAGCATACAAGCATTATGTAGAGTAGATAGCATGGACTAAGAAATTGACAACTGTTATGAGTGATGTCTAATTCCTGCCTCCTTTTTTTCTGCATTTGAGTCTACTTCCCTTGCTGCCTTATGCCTTTTTGTCTACATTTGAGTCTGCTTCCCTTGCTGCCTTATGCCTTCTTTGATGCCAGTTCATTGTACTTAATTAATGCAATCCTGGTCCTTTTTTTGCTGCACACAAAGTGTTCTAGTATTTTTCATGCTTTCCACTGGAGAATGCTACTTAACAGAATTAATTTATATTACTTGTTTTAAGGATATGACCTTAGAATGTTGCTAGTATAATCATACTTTGTAAATCTTCAAACAGTGATTCATTATGTTCTATGCTGTACAAATATAAGTTTTGGGAAAATTTGCATAATTTTTCTGATTAGATCCAGTTCCACCTTGTTCAAGACTATATAGAAATGGAAAATGTGGTTTTTGGTAGGTGCAAAGGTCCAAGATATCTTTGTCAATGTCCCAAACTTTCTCTATTTTTGGGAGTTTGGAACGATACATGACATTGTGCCCTTAGCGTTTTTCTCCTTACACTTAGGGATCAAATATTCCGATACCTTGAACTTGGAGAACAATTCCGTTACTATCAGTCTGACTCCTTGTACTAGTTTTTTTCATCTTCAACATGTGTAATTTTGCTTCCTTTTAGTAATTTCAGTAATTTTGCTTTCCACTCATGGTTGTATGACTAATATTGCCTCTTTATTTGGAAGTTGTAGGTAGAATTAAGATTAGATGATACAAGACGGATCTATAACAAAACAAAATAAATTTTGTTATAACTCATTTTTTGGCTCTTCTTATAAATTTGTGGACCTTGTGGTACTGTATTGCTCGTGTTTACACACACACACGCACATATATACTGCTTGTGGTTCTCTATGAGTTGAATTATCTTTGAAAAGAGACGAAACTGATAGTTATGATCTTTTGCATACTTATGCTTTGATGCTAATGTTTACAATAATGGCAATCCTCTATTCTACCAATTTAGCATTTACTTCCTATGCGTAAGTTACACGATTCAATAACAATGACTTACTGCCTGGATTTTTTTTTAGGATTATCTTCTTTTAGGTGAAGGCTCAAGGTTTTGTTTGCTTATTAACTGAACATTCCCAATTTGGGATCTGCTTCTTATTTTGATAAGTCTAAATGTGCTATAAATTTGTTTGTATATTGGTGAGAAAGAAACTGGAGATAATATCTCTGGTTAAGACACTTATGGACATTGGAGAGATTTGGTTCAAGAGCTGAGGCGATTGCAAATAAATATGGAATCAGAAGAATAGTGCTTCTTGTATATGATGTGAACTTTGTTGTTATGGACTTCTCGTGTACTTCATGTGTCTCCTGGTGAGCTCATAAAGAACATTATTGTGATTTTAATGTGTTTGTTACTAATCCTGAAAATCTTGGCTTCATACAGGTTTGATAGCAAGAGGTTTTGTAGAGATTGCAGACGAAATGTAATACGTGAGTTTAAGGAGCTGAAGGAACTTAAAAGAATGAGAAGGGAACCTCGCTGCACCAGTTGGTTTTGTGTTGCAGACACGGCCTTCCAATACGAGGTTTGTAATTTTCATTTATCACTGAGAAGACAACAACTTCCATATTTTTTCAATTACATTTGTATAAAGGACTTCTGTAAATGTTGGTTTCATTAGTTCCTTGAGTTACCGATACATATTGTATATGTTTATCTTCTGTTCAGGAAATTCTTATTGCAATTGGTATTCATATGTTTTACTGTTTTATTTCAGGTATCTCATGACACAGTACAAGCTGATTGGCAACAAACATTTGTAGACACTTTTGGGACGTATCATCACTTTGAATGGGCAGTTGGAACTGGAGAAGGGAAATGTGATATTTTGGAGTTTGAAAATGTCGGTTTGAGTGGAAGAGTTCAAGTGAAAGGTCTAGATCTGAGTGGTTTGAACTCATGTTATATTACTCTAAGGGCTTGGAAAATGGATGGTCGGTGTACTGAGCTTTGTGTTAAAGCTCATGCTTTAAAGGGGCAACAGTGTGTACACTGCAGGCTTGTGGTTGGTGATGGCTTTGTCACCATCACCAGGGGCGAAAGCATTAGAAGGTTCTTTGAGCATGCTGAGGAGGCAGAGGAAGAAGAGGTAGTCAAGTTATGAAGCATGTGTCTTGAGTCTCTGTTTCTGACATAACATGAGAGCTCTTCAGTTCTTCTGAAGCTTGTTTTTTAAGTCTTTACTTCTAACATAATATGACAGTTGCCATCTTTTGAGTCGATTTTGTTTAGTGATTTAGAGTTATGTTCATCTGCAGGATGATGATTCCATGGACAAGGATGGAAATGAGCTAGATAGTGAATGCTCCCGTCCCCAGAAACATGCGAAGAGTCCTGAACTTGCTCGAGAGTTTCTCCTAGATGCTGCAACTGTAATCTTCAAGGAACAGGCATGTATTTGTTTGTTCTCTTTTTCAGCATTATTATTCTGTGGGTCAAGTCCTTAGTGCAAAATATAATTACCAATTTTTGTTGATTTTGTTTCCTTGTGGGGGGGGGGGGGGTCAGTTATATATACACATTCAATTACCAGATCCCAATAGTTAATATGTTGATCATCTAGGAATCTGCATCCTAATGCATTATTGTTTGAGTACATTGGATGGCTAATTTATTATCTTTTTGTAACTTCTTTAATTGATTTGGTATCTAGGAGTTTTAATGGTAAAAAGAGTCCTGTAAGCTGTCTTAAGAATAAAAAATTGAGGTCAAGAAGATTTATCAGTTTTGAGGCTAAAGTTTTCCTCTCAGCTTTGTGATTGGATCATTAAAGTTGTATTCTAGAATCATTTGTTTTTCCTTTATAATCTTCTGATCATTCACCCTGGATTCTTTGACTGCTCATCATCCATCTTTGTTTCTGATATCCTCTGTCTTGGCTTTCGTGCATAAGTGCACGTTCAAGTTAATGAAATATAAAATGCTTACTCAAGATTCAATATCTGCAGGTTGAAAAGGCATTTAGGGAAGGAACAGCACGACAAAATGCTCATAGCATTTTTGTGTGTCTTGCTCTAAAGTTGTTAGAGGATCGCGTCCATGTTGCATGCAAGGAGATCATTACTCTAGAAAAGCAGGTATAAAAAATTTTAAAAAATCTGGGAAAAGTTGATTCTCCAGAATTTTACCATTTATTATCCTGATCCTCTATTTTAAAATGTCTGACAGATGAAACTTCTTGAAGAAGAAGAGAAAGAAAAGCGAGAAGAAGAAGAGCGAAAGGAACGGAGGAGAACAAAAGAAAGAGAGAAAAAGCTGCGGAGAAAGGAGAGATTAAGAGAAAAGGAAAAGGATAGAGAGAAGAAATATTCTGAATCAACTAAACATTCTCAGGGTCCTGAAATTTCAGAGCATGAATTAACAACTATTGCTGATGGGGAATCAAATAATATCTGTAATGGTGACTTTGTCAGTGAAACAGGGGAAGCTATTCCATCTGGGTCTCTATCTCCAGATATTCAAGATGAGCAGCTTTTGGATGAGTTCATTTACTCAGATTTGCAAAATCAGTCTGATAGTCCTGATGGAGACTTTGCTAATACAAATGATGGCATGAGTCACTTCCCGATTGATCACTTGAAATATTCTCGTCGAAAGCTGAAGTTTCGCAAAGATTTTCAACAGGATACATACTCAAAATGGTATGACAGGCGGAGATATGCGATTGGTTCAGAGAATGGGAGTATGGTTAACAAATATGAAGCAAGACATCACAGTGATAATTTTGAAAGTGTGAGGAGCATTAATGGGCCAGCTAAGCAACTAAGAAATTTTGTTGTGAAGTCCAATATCAGAAATGTTGGACCCAAGTATAGTGAGAAGGCTGCTTGTTCCAGTAACAGGATCCATGACAGGTATGAATCTCATGCATGCAGCTGCAATCAATACAGTGATTTTCGATTAAAGGTGGAGCCACACATGTCAAGAATGGTCAGGGAAAATAAGTCTGTCTTTAAGTCAGAATCTGTATCAGATATGTCTAAGCCCTACTACCGTATAAACCACAATGAATACATGCGTGAAAACTGTGGAAGATCCAAGAACAAAACTATCAATGGGAGCAATGTTTACAACCGAGATTCAAGTGTTACCAAGAAAGTTTGGGAGCCAATGGAATCACAGAAGTACCCGCGAAGTAACTCAGACTCTGATGTTACCTTGAGATGTTCTACTTTTAAAGGTGAAACTACTGAATCTGATCAAGCTCCTGAATCTTCTATTGCTAGCAGTTCTGACAATTTAATGGGGATCACTATTCAAATCAAGCATGAGGACAAGGATTTACATGCAGTAATAAAATCTGAGCCTGAAGCAGAGAGAAATGGTGAAAATGGGTTTCATCCAAAAGAAAAATCCCAGCAATACAAGGAAGCAACGGATGAGGATGGTGAACTGTGTCCTATGTCAAGATCTTTACAGGCAACATTAGATTCATCACTGAGCAGCTCTTCGAATTCTGATAACTGCTCATCCTGCCTTAGTGAGGGAGACAGCAACATATCATCTTCAAATCCTCAAACCACTGAATCTTCATCTTCATCAGATTCAGATGATGCTAGTCAAAACTCAGAAGGAAGAGAAACATCCGTCTGCTTTCAAAGTGGCATCACTGTATGTCAAGATGCTGGGATGGTAAAAGGGGAGAATACATGTGGAGTGGAGCATGTCAAAGGCGAGGTTGTCAATGATGCAGCCACAAACACCTGGGGTACTTTGTCTTCCAAAGCTAATAGTGAAAATGGAAGAGCAAACATGAGCATTAATGCTCAGCCTCAAGTTGTGCTCCCACAATTGCACAACCAGAGCATGCAGTTTCCAATTTTTCAATCTCCGCCAATGGGGTACTACCATCAAAGTCCACTTTCTTGGCCAGCTGCTCCTACTAATGGGTTTATGGCGTTTCCCTCTCCCAATCATTATTTATTTGCTAGTCCGTTTGGGTATGGTTTGAATGGGAATAGCCATCTTATGCAGTATGGCACTTTACAGCACCCTACTCCCCAAATGCTTAACCGCAGTCATGTGCCTGTTTTCCAGTCTGTTGCTCAAAGCAATGGCATTAATGGAAAGGATCATATGAAGATCTCAAATGTAGGTGGTACAATAGAAACCCATGCTGGAGCTAATGTACAGAGGGTGGTCTCTAATGGGCTGCAGCCAAGGGAAACACCTGCTACAGCCAAAAAGGGGATGAATTTGAAGACTGAAGGATCTGATGTCAGAAATACAGGCTTCTCCCTTTTTCATTTTGGTGGCCCTGTAGATGTTCCGCCTGGTTTGAAGTCCGAACCTGCATCCTTGAAGGAAGAAATTGGCACAGATTTATCTTCAAAATTATCTGCTGATCACAGTGAAGGTGATCAAACTTGCAATAAGAAAAGTTCTATTGAAGAATATAACTTGTTTGCAGCAAGTAATGGGATAAAGTTTTCATTCTTCTGATATATAGAGTTACAAGTGTGAGGAGGCTGTTTGAGATTCAGTCCCTACTTTGAGTGATGGAAGCTAGTCATTACCATACAATAATCCTCCTCTGAAAATTTTAGCATCTTTTTATGGTTTAGTTGATTGAATTATTTTGTTTGTTTTTCTTAGAGTTCCTTGTGTAGAAAGAGAGTTTGAGAATGTTGCAGAATGGTTTAAGGTTTTCTGTATGAGATCAACTTTTTGAAGTTAATGGAGCTTTTCCCGGGATAGTGTCCCTTCTTGCAATTTCTATAGAAGAACTGCGATTAGTTATTCAGTGTGCGTTTTGTTTGAAATCTGAGCCAAGCATTTGAACCAGCATTCCATATCTATTCTGGGAAATTTAACTGCAGAAACACTTTTACACTGCGTGTATTTAACTTCTGTGTACCTTCCTTTTGCTGTAAGCAACCATGGCCGTTGGGAGTGATTGGAACCAATTTTGCACCTCCATTGAAAACCATTAAGGCAAATAATCATTTTCAGTAGCACCAACTCTTCTGCATCTTTCTTCTAAACAAGCTTTTCACATTTCTTATTGGTTGTTTAAGCCATTTGAAATATCAAATTCTTTGCTTTATCGTTTGCTTAAATAAACAGGCCGTCTAATTTTGTACTTATTGAACTGATAAGTTCAAATTCAATTCAATCTCGACCCGTTTCACAGAAAGTTCGAACTTGTGCTCGAGTTCTAATATGAATTTTGTTTAAAAAATTATTTAGTTTAGTTCTGATTAAAAAGAAACGTTTAAATATTGATGAACATGAAGCAGAAATAAAAGGAGGGAACAATATGAAGCAAGTTAAGTCAAACATGGTTGCTTACTACTAAGATAAAGATGAAAATGATGTGTGCAACTCTAAACGTCATTTATATAATTTTTGTTTTCACGATCGCAACCAAAGTACGTGAACAAAGTTCATGTTCATTCATTCATTATTAATCAATCTTGATTTGGAGTTTGAACTTGATTTGCTTAATCAAATGTCATGCTCTTAGATTAAACAAGTCGACTCTAAACAAGTCAAGTCGAGCTTTGTTCGTGAACAACTCGATTTGTTAACAGCTCTATTTGGAACTAAAAATTGTTGGCATGCAAAGCTAAGAAAATGCGAGGCCAATGTCTCAGCAGATCCAGTGCTTCAAGATTATCATTGGTCAAATTGCAGGCATCGGAGATGGTAGTAGCTCAAGGAGAGGTGCACAAAATGGTTTGAGGTCCAATCCAAGTTATTGATTGATGAAGCTCCAATTGTCATCGAATTCAAGGTCTAAAATTGTCGATAAACTACAAAATCCAAAACGTACCACAAAAAAAACGCGAAGAAAAACAACCGTCACTCTTTAACTATTTGAACAATAAAGAGTACCGAGGAACTCAGGCACAACCATTGATACACTACAAAACCTTTTTGAATTGAGCACATGTAAAAACTATCTAACAAGGTTCTCTGTCTGGAATTTCAGGACTGCAAGGTAAAATCCAGGTTCATCCACAAACTTCACCAGTTCAAATGTATTATCAGCAGCAACATCTTGCAAAGTCGTCTTGTCTGGCAACTCTGCGGCTACTACATCAGGATATTGTTTTTGCTGCTCTTGAACCATTTGCCTCCCTTGCACATGACTTATCACAACCCTTGCACCTGATAATGCACGGGAGAAATATCATAAAAACATTGAACAAAGCAATTTTTCATACTAAAGTTTAATCCAGGAAGTTCATCTCAACCCACAATGACACAATCCCAAGTATTTTAGTAATTTTTCAAAAGCACCAAACCAGAAACGACTACTACAGTTCATTATAGAATCTCATTAGTTTTCAAAGTAAAATACATGGAAGAACAAAAGATATACTTGGGCCTCAATTTAGTAAAATTCATTGTTGCATCGGGTGCAGCAATGTAAGGTTAGGTTATAATTTATGCAGTCAGTGACAGATCACTAAGGCTTTTGCACGAGAGATGCAAAGCCAACATGAAATACAGCATGTGAAGTCTTAAAAAGAGGGCAGATGTGATAAAGATTACCTGGCAAACAATGCTTGGCAAGTGTTCCCAGAATCTGGCCAAGTTGAAATGGCAAAGCAGGAAGGAAATATAAAAACACAACATCAAAAGGTGCCCACTTCTCTGGTAAATAAATTAATTCGCCTTGCCAACACTTCACTTTGTCATACTTTTCTTTGATGCTTGCTAATATAAACAACGAGTCATGAACAACAAGCAATTGCTCACAAGGTGAAGAATTAAAAACTTTATCAACAAACTCTTCAGAACCAATTGAAATTAGAACCCTTGAAGTTTCTCCAACCTCCCCTGCAGAAATGATCTGATCTTGCTTCTGGTTGTGCTGTTCCTTAGAATTTTTATCATCGTGCTCAAGAAATGACCAATCCTTCTCCATTAAATCTTCAAAATTAATCACAGAAACTGTTCCTTCATTTGCAGGACTTGTACCCCCAAGAGTCGACTGAAACTTGAGCTTGGGATTAGGCGAAATGGTTGGGAATTTACACAAAACTGAAGACTGTCGACCACCAAGGAAATGGCACAGCTTAAAGCAACAACAGAGGGACTGTAGATGTAGATTACTTCCTAATTTATGATATAGTGGTGCAACTCGGAGGTGAGAGGTCGGTGAGAAGATAGAACTCATGATATCACAGTTTATAGGTGCAAAGGAGGATCTTCAGTTTCAAGTATGGGAGAGGTAAAAAATCCGTCACTTCTTTAGCATTGTCACAGTAACTGGTGGAGACAAAATGCTAACATTACCGTAGCATTTCCGTCCGCATGCCAGAAAATTTGTTCAGTTTTATCTCTCTCTGCCAATCTGATTAAAACAAGCCACATGATCAGGAAAGGAGATCCAGCTTTACATTGAACAATTCCATCATATGCATGACTTGATAATGTTCCAAAAGGGAACTGTACTCATCAAATACTCCTTAGAATTACTGGACACTAGGCAGATCCTCTATTGCTCCTCTCCCTCTTTTCTCCTTTTCTGCCATTTTCCTCCATCCCCTACTGATTTCTTATTAAGTAAACACATATAAGAAGGGTTGCAACTTGCAAATGCTTATAGCATGACAATCAAGATATCAGGGCTGAACTGTTTGCAAATTTGAAATCCTAATACAACTTCCGAGTCATTGACTCTCGAAATTAATGGTTTCCAATTCATCAGAAGCGGAAGTGGACCAACTATTCTCGAGAATTCTCATAGTTGAAAGTATCTTTTATAAATTTGCGATCGCTTTCCAAATGATGCACTCCACTTTCTATGGTTCCTAAAAACAGTAACTTTCTACTTGACGAAAAACAGCAGTAGATAGGAAATGGAATGATTGGAAAAGCATATGCATCTCACGCACTACTTCTTTTAAGTAGAGACAACAAAAAACCTATAACCCTGGTGTTGTGAAAACTTTTATAAGTGAACAAAATATGTCAAATTGCAATGAACAACAGACTGCCATCAAATTTCAGCTTGGCCTGATAAGACACACCTCAACTCAAGCTCAACTCTAACATGGAGTGAAATAGTGCTAGGAACAGTCTAGTACAAAATGATATCCCTGACAAATCCAGAAAAAGAAAGAAGCAAAGTACTGATGCAGACAAGTATAAGACAACATTCTAAATTGGCGAGGAAAGGAAACAAATCAACTTGTAAAACAACTAAGGAAGTCGAAGGATATTTTTTCTATTGCAACATCTAACATGCTTGGATGCTTAGACGGGTGTTAAAATAAAGCATTGTTTCTTTGCATAAATCATAGTTGCTTTAAAATACTTTCCACCCCTGCCCCTACCCACTTCCCATTTGAGACCCTGCCCTTTCTCTTTCAGTTTTTGCGGCAAACTAATTAAAAAAAAAAAGAAAAGAACCCTTCAGGTAATTCAATGAATCAAGAAATTCAAACTCAAGCCATGAATACTCCCAAGGATGGTTCAAGCAAATAAAAGAAGGTTGAACACATCTTATACTAGTTTAAAAATTAAGAACAGCTCAACGAGCTAACAAATGAAAATTCTAATGCCATTTGATTTGACCCAATCTCCGGCTTGGCTTGCCAAGTAAACCAATGTAGCCAAGCTCTTACCTAGTACCCAGCAAAGTTTGTCAAGAAACTAATCAATCATACTCAACTTCCGTAGTTTTTCAGCTTTGCACCATCCCTTGACAGTAAATTCACCAATTTAGTTACCTAGTACCCAGTAAAGTTTGTCAACAAACTAATCAATCATACTCAAATTCCGTAGTTTTTCAGCTTTGCTCCAGCCCTTGACAGTAAATTCACAAATTCAGTTTTAGCAGATTGCAACTGTTGATATAAATTTATCTCTTTTCCTACTCTATTTCAATTAAGCAGCCGAAAAGACAGCTGACCTTTAATTTATCTCAGTGAACGAGAGATGGACTACAATTACTGGTTTCCACAGCCTCAAAATTCAATCTTTTTAGTAAGCAAGCACAGCCAAGAGAGGAAACCCAAGAGGGCTTATTTCAGTTACTCCATAGACCCATACAAATTTTGCTGAACGTTTATCACATGTCTAATTGCACATATCACCAAAATAGTGTTCTTCACCTTACATGCATATCCAGATAAGTAAAAAAGACACTATACAAGTACAGAAGAAGAGGTCAGAGCAAAAATATACCTTGAACGGCAATTAGATAAGGGGCTGCGCGCGGGGACTTTGAACTGGGGGAGAAGGGGGGTTTGGGACGGAGGTTTATCACTTTATCTTGTTGCAGCGGAAAATTGAAAATGGCTTGGGAGAAGAAAAGTGTTGGTGCAGGATTTTAACGAGGGAATGGAGAGGGCCTAATTCAGAGCAGGGGCAATCATAAAATTCTTAATTGCCCAAAGCCCATATTAGTCCTAAGCAAATTTTGCTTCAGCAATTATTAGGAGCATCATTAAAACAGTCTGTTCCTTTTCTAGACATCCCTTTGAAAAGCTCCTGATCGTATGCCTAGCCTCTTGCTCAGTTGAATTGAACGTTCAGGACAAAAAAGTTACCATTGCTGCGTATTTGAGTCAAAATCCAGAAAAAACAAGTTGGCGCGGCTTGCCAAGGCAAGGATATGCTTATATCTAGTAAATGTAAAGCCTTTTTTGTTTACGATAAAATACAAAAAAAATTCTTTGTGATTTATTAAATGTTTAATTTAACTTCCTCTAATTTGAAAACTTACACTATAACTCTCCGTGATTTTAACTAATTTAAAAATTGGACTAAAAGTGTCCAATCTAACGATTATACGTGAAATGTCAATATGGCCCCTATATAAATGAACTCTCTATGATTTGTCGAATATTTATTTAACTCCCTTTAATTTAAAAAATTATACTATAAATTTCTGTGATTTCGACTAAATTAAAAATTGAATAGAAAGCATCTTACATATAACAGGGGCAATATTTACATTTCACACACAATCGTTGGATTGGATCTTTCAATTTAGTCAACATCGCAGAGAGTTATAGTATAGGTTTCTAAATCAGAGGGAGTTAAATTGAATATTTATCAAATCACGTGGAGCTTTTTTTGGTATTTTACCCTTTTGTTTACAAGAATTTTCTTGGTCACCTTTTCTCTGGCAACGGATTGGGGTAGTTATGAATGCAACCCTATGTTATTTGCTATTTGCGGGAATTTTCAGTTTTTGGCAATTAATCTTTGGCCAAAATAAAAAGATTGGCTCGTCTCAAGTGTGCCTTCTTACCCTGTACTCAAGTGGTGCTAGCACTTGACAATATTCTATTTTCAAAAATTCATTTTTTTTTCACAACTAAGAAATATATAATTGTGACTACATAAAATTCGCACGTTAACAGCTACATTCAAAATATCTTATAATAGTAATTAAATCTAGAGCAAGTTAAATTCAGAATCCCTTGCAGATGTAATTAAATCTAGAAAGAATTAAATCCAAAATTCTTTACAATTGTAATTAAATCTAATGGGTGCAATCTGAAAGTTTTTCCTTTTTATCTTTAGCTCCCTTGACTTAAATCTGAAAGTTTCTTCTACTATATATATAATAATATATTAGCACGCGAATAGGGTGGTGTTGCTAATTGACCAAAAAAAAAAAAAAAAAAAAAAGAGAGAACTTGCTCGGGATTGGAATCGTGAGTTGGCCCAAACTAGACTTAACATCATCAAAAGAAACAAAATAAAGGCCCAATTAAGTTTTACATTAGGAGAAAAAAATAAACGACGTCGTTGGCTGTTCCCACCTTGCTTCTTCCTCCTCCGGTTCACACACACTCAAATAGAGGACAGGTACCCCTCCCGCCTCCTTACGGCGGCGTTTCGCTCTTCTTCCCGCCTCTTTTTTTATTTCTCTTTTTCACTCACTCATGAACGGAAGAAGCAAGGGCCAATTTCTTCTGTGCAATTTCCAACAAATCAGAACAATAGTCAAAGTCCGGCTGAAATGGGTGAAGAACCGCTCCTTAGACCACATAATCGACGTCCAAACAGACCTTAAAGCCGCCTGCCTTCTCAAGGACGCTATAGCACGCTCCTCCACAGGCTATTTGACCTCCAAATCACTGGAAAATACCCAGAAGCTATTGGGCATCACTGTCCCGACGCTGCGTTTCATTCGCAGATTCCCGACTTTATTCCATGAGTTCCCTCACCCCAAATGGCCTTCTTTGGCCTGTTTTGAGCTGACCCATGTTGCCAAATTGCTTCGTCAGCAAGAAATGAAGGTCTTTGATGAATGCCAGACTGATTTAGTTGAAAGGCTTTGCCGCCTCCTTATGATGTCCAAGTCCCAAATGGTATGCTCATTTTGCTTTCACTTTTACTTACTGAAATTTTGTGTGGTTTTTTTTTTTTTTTTGTTGGTTTATGTCTTGTTTTAGTTGGGTAAATATGCTTTATGCTTTATGCTTTTGCCGTTTTTAATTTAATTAGACATCAAGCTTGCTGCTATTTCTGTAAGTAATTTTGCTTATGTATAAAGTAATTGTGGGGCTTGTCGTTTGGGAAATCAATTTTACTAAAGTTGTTATCGTTATTGGGTAATTGAGGTTGTTTATGACATTTTTTTAAAAAAATTAATCAGGTATCAAGATTGAATAAAAATGTGATTTGTATTTCTTAATACTACTTTTTTGTTCTTTTTATTGCTTTTTATTCTTCTGTTAATTAAGTTGGGCATCAAACGGATAAATATTTGATTTTTAAATTTGCAGACGTTGGACTATCTTTGATGAAGGAGAAACATATGAACCAAAAAATTTGACCGTTCTTGTGCAATTTGGTTGATATGCTTTTGTTCGTCTGCC
Source organism: Coffea arabica (assembly GCF_036785885.1). Lineage (NCBI taxonomy): Eukaryota > Viridiplantae > Streptophyta > Magnoliopsida > Gentianales > Rubiaceae > Coffea > Coffea arabica. The sequence continues at coordinate 14,784,268 of NC_092320.1, read as the reverse complement.
AATGCCAAGGAGTTGATGTGAATAGTTTGGAGGTCTATTTGTGTTGAGATGTGTCTTCCTGTATAAAGATTTGTTGACGGTCAGCTGTTACTGTTTGAAGAGTTGATGAATTATTTCTCGTGCTACCTTTATGGATTTTGTCCTAAGAATCAACAATGATGTGAAGTGGTGTCAATGGTGATATTTGTCTTCGCTTTTGCATCCTATGCATATATATATATCATGGAATTCTGTGAGCTAGAATAGACAAGAGATCTGCCCTTTTTTAGCTGATTTGATCTTGTGTCAATACTTATAGAGGACAACACATGAATAAATATGATCACTTTTCTTGTATTTGTTGAATGCTAGCATGATGCGGTGATGTTGCACCATCAAATTAATGTGTAAGTTTGGATGCTTTATATCTTCATGGATTATGGGTTTTGTTTGTTATATATGCAGATACCTCTGCAATCAATACATCCGTTGAAATGGGATTTTGGTTTGCCAGATGATTTTGACAAGAATTTAGTCAAAAGGTTCCCAGATCATTTGCAGATTGTTAAAGGAACAAGTGGATTGGCTTGTTTGAAGCTTGTTCAGTGGCGAGAAGAATTTGCTGTATCTGAGCTGCAAAAGAGCAATGAGAAGAGAGGATTAGAAAGTGATAATGGTGCTGATGGAAGAAGTGCTTATAAGTATCGGGAATTCAAGAGGGGAAAATCAGCTTTAGAGTTCCCAATGAGTTTTCCCAGAGGCTATGGGGCTCAAAAGAAGGTGAAGGCATGGATGGAGGAATTTCAAAAGCTTCCCTACATCTCTCCCTATGAGGATTCCAGGAGGATTGACCCAAATAGTGAACTTATGGAGAAGAGAGTTGTTGGTGTGCTCCATGAATTTTTGAGCTTGACTATTTACAAGAAGACAAAGAGGAATTACTTGAGGTCCTTGAGAGAGGAGTTAATTCTTCCCCACAGGTTTACTCGACTATTTACCAGGTACCCAGGGATATTTTACTTATCACTAAAATGTAAGACAACTACTGTTGCACTGAGAGAGGGGTACCGCAGGGGAAGACTAGTGGAGCGACATCCTGTTGCTCGACACAGGGATAAGTTTCATCATGTAATGAGAACTGGGTTGGTATACCGATGTAAAGGGATTGAAGTTCTACCTCTGCTGGACAGTTTGATTGATGAAGCCGAAGAGGACAAAGTTGAAGGTCAAAGCGACGAAGAAGAGATTGAAACAAGTGATGAATGCTATGAAGCTGGTACTTCGGAGGTGGAGAGTGCGTCTGATGAGGATTAGCACTGAGTTGTCTGAATGACCCCTTTTTATTTTTTTGGGTTGGACTAAGAGATATTTAGCTCTATAGGTAGAGAGGTCCTACTGTATAACATTCTAGATCTGTGTATTTTAGCATTCTTGCTTGATGCATGGTCTGGTATAGAAGTGTTACAGATGGCTTCATTGCTCATTCAAAGCGAGAATAGTATTTATGTTGTAGGATTTTTGTAATTGGTTTACAGATATGTTTGCCAAGAGATTCAACATTGCCATTTAGTAGAGAACCAGCAACTAGGATGGAGTAATGGCTTGGCTTACTTGAACTAAAGAAAAACAGGGAAAGGAGTTGTTTTGAGATTTTCGTCATGTGTTGATTTTCCCGGGATTCCCAGACAGTTTCATCCTTTCCTTGAGGAGCTCAAAGAGTATGCTGCAGTCTCCCAATTACATGAAGTACATGTCACTTGCAATGGAGATTTCTTGTGAAAATACATTTATTTCTGTGTATTCATGGTGCCTTGCATTAAGAGCCAGGAAAGCTGTCTCTCTCTTTCTGTATCTTATCAAAACTCCAGGTTCTCGCCAGTTGTGGATGTCATAGATTGGATGGTATCAACCTGGCAGTTTATTTTTCTTTCACTCTGACAAAAAGAAAGAAACGCACTGGTTTGACAAAACGTTCTCCAGCATAATTGTTCAATAGTGTTGGGAAAATGGACAAATAGTTGCACCCAGTATTACCAAAGGTGCATCTGCATCTATCTTATGTTAAATAACTTTGCACCCAATATTGAAGTCCTTTTAGAACTAGAAGTGGTAAGGACTAACTAAGAAGTGCTATAGTTGTACATATTTTAATAGCCACATAAAATTAGACATACTCTAATAAGAAATTGCAAGAAAATGAATGGTAAAGCCTCTTTAATGCAATTGTATGTAATTGTCTTGTTCATCTTTTCTACTAACAAAACAAAAAAATACAATTTGCGAGTTATAACCACGCTTTCACTTTTATCAGCGTATTATAAAAATAAGAAAAAACCTTTTCATGGATATAGAAGCCATCATCCTTCACAAACCCAAGTGCATTTGTTGAGCCTGTATATAATTTTGCCACAAAATTCACGAGCCAAATCCAAGTTAAAAATTATAAAATTTTTGTGTCTTTTATCCTATTGAAAATGACAGACGTATGAAGTTGTTTCAAAATAATCTAGACGAAATTTCCTATGGAAATCATCGTTGAAACGAAGAGTGTGACATCCAAGCTCCTTATCGTTGGATTGGCAAACACATTACATTACTAATGGAATGGAATTGTTTGGAAGGTTATTGGCTACACGAACATAATACCCCTCGAACGAAGGTTGACATAATAGGAATTCATTCATAGTATATGAAACTTAGAAACAACATGAATATTTTTGTCACCAATCTATCATCTTTTTCTGTTTGTGATGTCTACTCGGAAGACTGGCTACAACGGCGCTTGTACCACTATTACTGAGGTAGAAACCATCTTCCTTCACATACCAGTAGCAGTCGTTCACGAGACCAAAAAACCCAGTAGTGCAATAACGAAAAGCTATATCATGGTGAAAAACTACGAAACTTTTATTTCTTTCTGCCCACCAAAATTGACAGGAGTATACACTGGAACTGGTTTCCCAAGAACCTATGTAAAACTCCCAATGGAACTCTTCATACATCTGAAGGATATGAAATCCAACATCATCATCCTTTGACTGGCACTGTAAATCTAGGGAACTTGCATTGTTGGGGAGATTATTGGCTATATGAACACTATATTTCTGGCAAGCAACATGGATTTTTGTATTGTTTGACAGAAAAATGGAGAATAGAAGTAGGGTGAAAAGGGTTTTCAGTATAGTGTTGTTCATTTTTATCGGCTGAAATTTTTTGCTTCAATCTACTCGAAATGAGTTTTTAACAAGAGCAATATATAGAGAGAGAGCCAATCCATGGCAGTAAGGTTTACTTAACGAAAAAATGGGTAGTAAATTAAGCTTCTCCAACTTAAGTGGTTAACATTGATCATGAAGATTTCAATTCGCCTCAGCCAAGGTCTTAATATAGCAAATTATCAAAGCTCAAAATGACAACATATGAAATCCATTTGCTATTATGGTAAGCAATGAAAAAAAAATCTTTTGTTTTTCATCTCTCTCTTTGACATTTTCTAAGGAGCCTCTTTTTTTTTTTTTTTTTTGGTTTCTAGGGTGTTCTAGATAGTATTGTTTTCATTTGTTAGAGAAACAAACTAACTAAAGTGGATTTTCGAAACATGACTAAATAATTGGGACGGAGAGAGTATTTACATTATTTCTCTAATTCAACCCACATCTTCCTGTACATTTGAGCAATTTAATATCAGTTACAAACATTACTGGTACCACCATTTATTCGCATTATGTTATGTACAACTATCACCCTGGTCAAGCCTGTAAAGTTATCATGGAATCAGCATTAGGCTAATAAGGGCAGGGTGTTTAAAGCCAAGCCTTGTTTGGAAAGGGATTTTCCATCAAAAAAATCTTTACGTTTTTCGTAAACATATTTCCTAATCATATTTTTATCTCATATATATATATATATATATATATATATATATATCAAATTGTTTTAATATATTTTCTGTAAAAATTCCAAAAAATTGCAATCTAAACACGACAATGTTCAAGTACTGACAGGGCATAGAAATCAGACCTCATTTACGATTTCTAGCATACGATTTTTGTCAGGGGGTGAACAAATTACCATAGGCTCTATTGGGGTAGAGCAGATATTAAAAGCTTGTATTTTGAAACTTTAAAAAATGAGTTTTACAATCACTTTTTTAAATTTCATGCCACATTTATATGAAATATTACGGTATATTGAACATTAAAAAACAACTATTCTATTTCTGAGCAGTAATAATAATAACGATAATATTTAGCACCAAGGAATATCCAAATTTATTGACTTAAAAAGACTTGAAAAGATAGCATGAAAGCATAGTATTGTTGAAATCAATTTGCAAAGAAAGCATCATTAGCATGAAATTTTGATTATCAATTTTGTCAAGGAGGAAATTAATCCAATACCAAATCTAAAGGAATTATAGTATCATACCTAATGTGAATATTCATTATTTATCAACAAATGTTTTTGTTAGAATAATGAATTAATGGGGATTAAACGAGAAAACTTTTTTCAAACTGCCAATTTTGCCCCTAAATATTGTTAAATAAGAAAATTTATAGCACCACATACTAAAGGAAATAAATTAGAAAGAAAAAGAAAATTCCATTGGTAATTAAAAATAAGTTTTAAAATTATTCTCATTTATCCTCAATTGCCAAACTGCCAAACAAGACTGGAAAGATTACTACGTCTTCTCTCTGCTACACTCCCACCCAAATTTGGCCTCAGGTGAATTCTAGGTGCAAATGAAAAGACTGGGAAGTCGGGTTTTTAGCGGGTTTTAGCAAGAAAAGAGTTAAGGAAGAAATAGAGAAAAAATAGACAAATATAAGACTTGAGGATAGAGAAAAATCGGGGTTTTCTTGGGGGGGGGGGGTGTTCTCCGACGAGGAAGGAGAAGCAGAGAAGACGAAGAGAAGAAAAATGGGGGATTTTTTCTGAGAATTATTTCTGAGAAAGAAACTTCAGAAAAGATTCGTCCTTTTTTCAACGTGCCTCTTCTTCTTCTTTGGCTTCGCAAACTATTTTGCAGCTCAGCTCTCACTGTTCTTTATCTACTGAGGTACATGTTTCTTGCCAACTGAAAAATTCATCGGATAATTTCTTGTTAACAGTCTAATCGCGTATTGGATTTTTATCAGATTTTCTTGGATGCGTTTCTCCATAATGGTCCCTATTTTGTCTTTGTTTTCTTTAAATTTGATTATTCTTGGCTTATAAAATTCTTGAAATTTATGGAAACGGTGTACTAGTACTAATGTGTTAGGTACTTTCCTACGCCCTTACGTTATTGAAATACCTGAGCGGATATACTGATTTATAGAAGTAATCTCTCCTGGCTGCTCATGAATCTCTCCTGTACATGTAGAACCCTAATGGATTAATTCCAAGTTTTTCGTATCAGCTTTTTTTTTTTTTTTTGAGCGCTTTTTTAGTGCATTTCCCTAAAGCTTTTCATCCATATCAAAATGTGGAACCTTGTTTGTTTGGACTAGCTTTCGATTCATGTAGTGGAATTTGGCTAGTTCTCCGTGAGCGTCTGCATTTCATTTGTCAACTTTTTGTGAATAATAGTTGTGGTTGGCCACTAATCCAATGTTATAATTGTTAGACCAGTAACATGATGTGCATTCAGGTTTTAAACATGCTATATGTGAGGATGGTTCGAAGATAAGATTTTGATTGCTTAAAGCAGGGGAGAATAATTGTTCATACACTAGCCTTTTGTTTTGTTTGGTTAGCAGACATTTAGGTGTTTTTTTTTTTTTTTGCTTGTTAATTCTGACTTCTTGCCATCTTGATGATTGGAACATGAATTCAAGTGTACCTTTAAGTGGTGGAAACACTTGTGTGTGTGAAGCTTAACAGTTTTATTAGTCTCAGGCATCTTGAGTTATAGGTTTTTAGGTGTATAACCATGAATGCATTAGGAGATTTTTGGGCTTTGCAGTGTAAACTAATCTAACTATTTATTTTCATAAGCTGAATTTCTCCTTTGGGTCTGCGTGGGATTTCTGCTTCTTTTATTAATGATGGTTCTTGGTGGTATGTAATGCTAGGTTAATGATCTTTTGGTTCTGATTGTTCATCAGTTAGTCTTTAACTTTTTATATGCTAATGACATTATTTTTGTTCGCTGATTTTTTTTTCGTTTGTTACTTGGTTAGCTAGCATGAACTGTTGCATAAACCCTTTGCTCATGCAGTAAGCTACATAGTAAAGTTGGTCATTCTCTTTATACTTTGTGGTAGCTTTTTGTTATACTTGTAGAATTCTAGCATAATATGTGAGTCAATGTCCAAAATGAGTTTTAACATTGTCCCTTTTTTTGTCAAAAGGGGAACTATGCCCCAGCTTCTGCCCTTATTCTGCTACCCTTGAGTTGATACGTTTGTTTACTGCCAATATAAATTAATAATTACATCAAAATTGGAAGTTGTTGGTGTCAAAAGAAATAGCTAGCATGTACTGTTGTTTGCCTAATCAAAGTTGTCTAGAAAATATGAATGTGGTCTTTCAGCAGGAATGCTAAGTAGGGGGCTATCAACTGAGTAATCCATCTGTGGTTGGGATTTCTGAAAAGCTCTTGTTTATTAGCCCTTCTTTTTCCTAAATCAAGCTTCTTTTGAATTTATATCCTAATCTGATTTGTGGGGTGGTTATTTTTATCAGTTTTTCTCGAATTTGTTGGTAGTTGAGTGTCTGGAGGTGCTAAAAGCTTAAAACTTGGGAGGGGGCCATCCTGTTTTTGTACTTTATATTCCTAAAATTAATGTTATCAAGTTATTGGTGTTTCCTGAAAATCTATTTAACAAAAGGTAGAGAATATGGGGATTGGGTTTCCAACTCTATGGAACTAAGAGGAAGTAGAATTCTCGATATCTTTCCCCCCCCCCGGAGTATGATAACTTGTGTGGTTTAAGCTGAATTAAAAATTCTGCAGTTGAAGAAACTAGTAGTAAAAATTTTACTTTTCTGCCTATAGTTGAGGATGTTAATATTTGTTGGCACTTCCTTTATGGTTAGAGTACAACCTCATTTACAGATATGCCATTATTTGGCCAATTTTTCTAGTCTTGAAACTCATTATGAGTGCGAGATCTGCTTGTTGGTTTCATGTAAAAGAACACAACTTTCTATCAGACATTGTTTGCATTTCAATTTCTTAGGCTTCTTCTTTGGCAATGCGATCATAAACTTATTTGGACAGGACATTAGTTTTCACAAAATTAAGGACGTTACCTGGTATAAATGGACAATGCGTGCAAAGTGGAAGAATTAGAGATGCCAGTAACAGGGATCTTTCAGCTACCAGGAGAACCTGCCATTGTGATAAATGGCCTGCCTCCAATGGGTCCAAGAGATTCTGCTCCTTCTACTAGTAATGTTGTTAGCGATGCTAAGCAACACGAAAATCCTGGTTTTGGTGAATGGTTGGTTGGAAGAGAAGTTCTGAAATTATTTGGAGGACAGTATTATGCTGGAAAAGTCGCCAAGTATGATGAGGAAATGTGCTGGTACAGGGTGGTCTATGAAGATGGTGACTCTGAAGATCTTGAATGGAATGAGTTGGAAGAAGTGCTTCGTCCCCTGGATATCATGGTGCCTTTGAAGTCTATATCAGCAAAAATAATTAGGAGGCAACAAAAATCTGTGCAGAAGCCTGCAAAACTTGGGACTGGTAACATGCTAGGTTAGTCAATGAACGATGGTAACTCTTGAACAAGCTAGCTTCATGTCGGAAACTCATCAAAGCCAGCAAGCAGTTATACACCAGGCGAAGTTGCATCCGAATTTGTGCTGCCATTTAAATACGGTGTTGTGTCCCGATTCTGGTTTTAATAACTGAAGAAGAAAAATCTCATGATCGTCTAGTTGCCTACTTTCTAGGACTTGTATGTTTTACATGGGAGTAAAATATTGGATTTTGACCGATTTGTAGTTTCTAGTTGTGACTGTTGCATGAATTTCCAGAATTGCTGATCCGAAATAAACCAGAAGGGGGAAAACAGTTCAACTATGGAATTTCTCATTTTATGATGGCCAGCAAGGGGAACCACCGGGCGGAAAAAGATTGGTGGAGTGGGGAAGGTAGGGTAGGTCGGCTTCGAATCTTTTGTCTCCAAAATAATTTCTATCTTCTCTGTCCCTTCTTTGTACAGCTGTCACGTGTTTCTAACTTTTTGATAATTTAAACTCAAACAAATCGATAATAATCGGGCGAAAAGTTTATTCAAAATCAATTAAAATAGATAACTCAAACTTTTTTTTTGTTTTTATTTTAACAACTTTTGGGAAGAGAGGAAATAGAGACTAATTTGGGGACAGAATATTTGAAGTCGGGTAAGTCGGGCTGCAAAACTAGTTCTAACCATGCAAGGTTGTGAAAATTTCAACCCCAGCGAAGTCCTCCAACATCTTTTCTCTAAACGAAAAACCAGAAAAGAACAAGACGACCATCTTCCATGTACCTCCCTATATAAACAGAAGGTTTTCTGATTTAAAGAGTTAAATTTGACTGCGCAAAATGGCACATACCACGGGGAAAAACCTTCTAATTGTCTCCATCTTATCATTTTACTTTTTCGAAACTATCCTTGTAAATGCTTCTTTCGAGGGTTATTATGTTCAAGTGGTGAATCACCTCCCAAAGAAATACCATTCCAGTAGAAATGTGTTGCCAATCCAAAGATAAGAAGCTTGGATGTCACACACTCCATTTGAACAATGATTTCCATTGGGAGTTCAGTCTAGATTTTATCAGGACAACTTCGTACGTCTAGCATTTCGAATGGGGTAAAGAACAAAGAAACTTTACAGTTTTTAACTTGGGACTTTGCTCGTGAATTTTGTGGCAAATTTTTATATAAGCTTAACAAGTGCAATTGGGTTGTGAGGAATGATGGCTTCTATATCCGTGAGAAGGTATTTTCTTGCGTTTATAATAGGTTGATGAAATCATGAAAGTGTGGTTATAGGTCGCAAATTATATTTGGTTTTGGCACGAAAAATGATGAACAAGATAATTACATACAATTGCAATTAGCAAACTTTAACATTCATTTTCTTGCAATTTCTTATTAAAGATAAAGATAACATAGGAAGAGGGATGGGTTGGATTGGGTGGTAAGATAGAAAATAACAAGACCTGAGTTCAGGACCTCCTATTTGCACAAAAAAAAAGAAGTTAAAGATAACATTATGTCTCATAAAAAAAAAAAGATAAAGATTTGCATAGCCATTATTTGGCTCCAAATTATTTGTTTGCATCACAAACGCAATTTTCAACACACTTTTTTTTATTTTTCCAATTAACTTTTGTATCTCATATACATCACATCACAAAAAATGTTACAGTAATTATTTTAAATAATATTTTAAATAATCTCCTGTCCAAACACTTAGTAGTCCTTAGCACTTCTCCTAGGATTTCAATTCTTTTCCGGCCATTTTTCATAGTGATGAGTTTGCACTTGTGTAACGTACATATACAACTATTGATCATGATAAAGCAAGAATTTATGACGATTGGGTCAAAATGCATTTGTAATTAAACGAAGAAACTTCACTAATCTTAATTAAACAAAATCTTAATGTGTGAGAATCCTAACTGAGACAACAAATTATTAAAACATCATTTAGGTAGATCTGGTCTTTTTTTTTTTTTTTTTCCCAAACGATAACAAATAGGTAGATCCGGTCTTGAAAAAAAAACTTTTTTTTTTTTTTTTTTTTGGTTTTGGTGAAAGTCTTGTAAACCAACATGTTTTAAAAATTTAGATCGTTTTAGAACATACAACTAATAATGCAAACAGTACAATCATGTAAAGCACTTATCTACAAGATCAAGTTTACCTAAAATATTAGACAAAGTTGCCAACACAGGATCGAGGACAACTATGTGTCCATTTTCGCTTCAGTATTGTATATTTATGCTGGAGAACATTGACAAGGCAGTAACTTTTTTTTAAGTCAAAGAAAAATAACTAAAACATCAAATGCTTTGACGTCGACTATTGACTTGCAATGTAGTAGCTTTGCCAATAACTTCCCTCCAGATTTTGTAAAGCAAATTATGCTGGACGATTTTTAACACATTAATAAAATCGTCTTTTTTTTAATCAAAAAGAAAAGTGACATACAAAGTATTTCACCATTGTTGGCAACTAAATTAATTTAAATTAAGTGTAGGACAAGTTTTCTTAAATCACCCTTCCGCACCCTCCTTTCTTAAATTCCAAAACTCCCTATGCTAGAAAAAAGAATTGAAATGTTTTCATAAACCTCCCCTGAGGTTTTTAACTATTTCACTGTCCTTCCTTCAGGTTTTGAAAATTACAGTAACCTCTCTTGAGCTTTTTTATCATGTAATATTTGGGTCCAATCAACAATTAAAAAATGATATTAGAAGAGAGAGAGAGAGAGAGAGATAATATGATTCCACCATTACCTCTCATCTACTAAATTGTTTAATTAATTTAACACCAATCCAAACATTAAAAAAATATTAGAATTTGCTGTTTATCATGAAGAATTAAATCACAGATGGCATCAAAAATAGTATATCATTTTATATATTTCATTTAAAGTAAGATCTAAATTGCTCTTTTTAGTTATGAACCCATTGTCAAATAAGATCAACAACAAAAAATTAAAAAAAATTGTAACCAAAATATTATAAAGAGCGAACTTTAATACCATAAAAATCTCAGTATCTAACATTAATATGTTGACAAGAATATTTATGATATTAAAGTTTGTTCTTTGTAATATTTTGGTTTCAATTTTTATTGATTATTTACTATTGATCGTATTTGAGAGTGGATTTGTAATTGAAAAGAGTAATTTAAATCTTATATTAAGTGAAAAATATAAAATGATATTTTTTTTATACTATATGTGATTTGAACCCTAATGATAAATAGCAAATTTTTGTATTTTTCTTTAATGTGTGGGTTGATATTGAATTAATTAAATAATATAATAGAAGAGAAGCAATGATGAAATCATATTATCTTTTATCTCTTAATATCATTTTTTAATTATTGATTTGGTCTAATATTACAAGATAATTAATTTTAAGGGACGTTACTATAATTTTTAAAACAAGGAGGGAAGCTAGTGAAATAGTGAGAGATCTCAGGGGAGGTTTCTAAAATTATCCCTTGATATTTTTTTGATGCTAAACACCACTTATTAAGAATTGTCATGATAGATTGGAAAGAAGGAGAACCTTGTGGTGGTCTTCCTCTTTCTTTTTCTTCTATATTCGTTTTTTCTTCTCTCTTTCCTCTCACTCCACTCTTAGTCCTCTGAAGAAGGCGTTATGCTTTTCTATATTTGCAAGCGTGATGTTTTCCAAATTGTTCATGTCAACGTACAATTAAACTTACAGGTGTTCATCGGCCATTAATTCAGAAATATTCGAAATTCCAAATTTCAATAGTGAGTAAAATTATTTTAAATTTTTCTAAAAATTTGTTATAATAAAATAATATTCCATATTTTTTTTTAACAAAATTTAATCAACTTAACTCAAACAATGATATAAAAAATGACTAATCAAAAGTTTTCTTTGAAAAATCTTCCATTGAATTGACTTGTAAAGATGCAAAATACTTTAATGCTTAAACTAATTTCATATGATCAATGTAGCAATCTTGTTGCAATAATTTCAACATGCTCCCCTTATGAATTCATAAAGAGAAACGTTCAAGTTTTGTTTTGGCTAGAATAAATTCCACAAAAGCATAGTCTTTGGCTGGGATAAACATGATTTCGTCTTTCTGACTACTCTGTCAAACCACGTGTTAGAAAGAATCTTTGACCAAAATAACACGTGCAAAATGTGGTGGCAGAAAACAAATGACCCCCAAATTTTGGAAATATTTGGGGGCAAAGTATAATTTACGCTTCTCCTGTTGCACGTTTGTCGTGTTTGTTGATTACTTTATTTTTGTTCTTATTGCGAGCTCATCAATCCTTTCTTTTTGTTTTGGATCCAATTTCATACAAACTAATGTCAATGATTCCACCTGCTCCCGGGAGATTACCAAAAAAAAAAAAAAACCTTTGATTTTAGGGACCAATCACTTTAACAAGAAAAAGCACACGTTGTTACTTAAAAAATTTGCATTAAAAATATATTTTTAAATTATTTTTTCATTTCACATATATCATATCTCAAAAAATTTTACTGTAACTATTCTAAAAAATTTTTGGTTAATTTTCGATCCAACCACACTAAATTTTATCACAGACTCAATGTTCCATTTAGATTGTTATTTTTAGAAATTTTATAACAAAGAAATATATTATATTAATTTAATGTATATAAGATAAATAGATGATTGATAAATATTTTCATAAAAAAAATATAAAAAAATTTTGTGCGGAAGAAATGCAATCTGGACAAGGCTGAGCTGAAGTAGAGAAATGAATGCCTGCCGACGGCAGTGTGCTCGAGCTAGTACACTAGTAGTTACTGCTACCTAACATACGTACATATCGGTTGGTACACATTTTTTAAGCAAACTAGTACAGTAGTAGTTTTTTTTTTTTTTTTTTTGTCAAAAGTACTACACTAGTAGTTACTACTTACTACTACCTTTTTTTTTGGGTTAATTTCAATTTGTCCCCCCAAATTTTGGACGATTATCCACTTCAGTCCCTAAACTTCAAAATGGGACACTTAAGTCCCTAAACTTATAAATACCTTTTAATTAAGGAAAATTATTGACAGAATCTTGAATGCTGTTGGTGGTCGAAGTGTCCCATTTTATAAGTTTAGGAATTTAAATGTCCTATTTTATAAGTTTAGGGACTTAAGTGTCCTAATTTATAAGTTTTAGGGACTTAAATGTCCCATTTTGAAATTTAGGGACTGAAGTGGGTAATTATCCAAAGTTTGGGGGGACAAAGTGGAATTAACCTTTTTTTTTTTTTTGTCGACACAGGGGTGTCCGGGTCAATCCTTACGGGGCCCGACTAATCCCCTGCGGCCCGGACCCGGCGTCCCAACCAGGCCCGAACATGTTAAGTGCGCGGAGGAATCCAGCGGAGCGGAGACTCGAACTTGTGACCTCAAGTTTCACTGGTAAGAGGCGCTGCTGCTGGACTATTCACGCGGGAGCAGTTACTACTACCTAATACGCGTCCATATCGATGATTGGCACGCATTTTTAAGCAAAGCTGATAGCCCCATTTTCTGCGTGCAAGAGTAGAGTGCATGGTGGGTGCGAAGTTCATCCCATTTTCCACCGTGGAAGCAACCTTCCCTGGTATAAACAAACATGGAGCACCATGCTTAAAGACTTGAGACTTTATTTGGGTGTCGATCTTGGTCTATTGGCCCACGTTTTATTATTCAGAATTTTCTTGAATTTTTATCAACGGGTATTTAGGTATTCGTCTGAGTCATAGTGGTTGGTTCAGTACTTGTCAAAGTTGCCCCTTGATCTCTTTAAGTCTTCTCAGTGCCTAATATAGTAAAGGACATACATATTAAAATGTCTATATTTATACTGAATAGTAATGAGTAAATCAAGTAGTAACTTTCTTTTTTTTTTTTTTACAAGTTGTATTCCAGAAAGTCTCCAGGAATCAGGTTATTGTAGCCCATGAGTTGACTAGCCAAGCAAGATTATTGTAATCTCTATTACATAGGATGCCTTTGTCCGTTTTTGATGCCAAAGAAAGAAAGAAATCCAGTAATATTGGCATCCCAATATTGAGGACAAATACTTCATGGAGAATTGCTCTAGCATCACTCTTTTTAGATGGTCAATGCTGTTGGAACCTCCAAGAAATCTAGAGGCAAGGAGAGAACTGATTTTCTTGGTATCAATCCCGCAGACGAATTTATGGATTACTGTTTTTAATTTCTCATAATTATGCAATTTTGTGATTTATATCCATAGCACACGCTTCTTTGTAACGTGTTTACCAAAATTTTTTTTTTCCCTCCTCTCCTTTATGAAAAGATTGGGATTTTGTATGCATTTTTGAAGATTACAGAGTTTTGTGAATCATGGAATCAGGCCAAACAATAAGACTTATTGAATGCTGGAGAGAAATGAAGATCATTTATGTTGCATTTGCCTCTTTTAAACTAATCTGGCTCAAGTAAGACTGAAGTCTCACGTGAGAAAACTTAAAAATCGGGGCATGTGGTAGAAATTTGTTAACAGCAGCCATTTGGACTGTTGGTCATTATGAAAAATTTTAAATTTTGGTGGGGGTGTTAGATCAAGGGTTTAAATCTTGCATTCCATTGCTTATCACTATATATGGCTTGCCATTTTAAGTGGCCTTCTCTAAAGTTATACGGCGTGTAGTGTATTCGTCTGATTTAATGGTGATTCAGTACCCGTCGATACCTTTCTAGGTCTAGTTGGGCTCTCCTCCTTAGAATATGCTTAGAGTAGGAATAGAAGTAGGTAGTGCGCCTGTCTAGTTCAATGATGGTTCAATTTTCGTCGGTTCCTATAAGTCAAGTTGGGCCCTCCTTTAGAATGCGCTTAGAATAGAAACAAGAGAGTAGGTACAGAATAAATAAGTGACGCTGATTGAAAACAAAAAGGATAGAAATTTGTTAATGAGGATCCATGGGGAATGGGGCCGAAGACACCAACCGGGCATTTGGCAGGACTCAGGAGGCGTGATCACTTGATGTCTAGCACTTTTGTTGGCCATTGGGCCTACCATGCCCAGGTATCAAATGTCTAGGCATGCTTGCTTACATATACTAGTGCATTTTAGATGTTGAATTGCACAAAAAAAAAAACACTACAGACTGAAAAGTTCAATATGGTAGGTAATCGTTCACACTTTCTGCTCGTTCATGGTGCTTGTCTTGGTGCATGGTCTTGGTACAAACTAGTGACTTTGTTAGAAGAGGCAGGCCACAAAGTTACAGCCTTAGACTTAGCTGCATCTGGGCGAAACCAGGAGCGGATTCGAGAAGTGCTAACCATTGATGACTACCACAAACCACTCTTCTCGTTCATGGACGCTCTTTCGCCGGAGGAAAAAGTCATTCTTGTTGGCCACAGCATGGGTGGCTATGCTGTTTCCTCAGCCATGGAAAGATATCCAGAGAAAATTGATTTTGCTGTTTTTGTTTCTGCTCACATGCTTGGTCCTGACTTGCCCCTAGACAAACTTGACGAAAGGGCATGTATTACTGCTTAGACCTCAAGTTTATACTATGATGCATATGCAGCTTTAAGTTTTTTAAATAGTAGAAAAACAGTCAAAAGAGTTTTGTAAATGCTCAAAATTTTTAATCTTCTCAAACAGATGAGAGATTTAATGTCTGTCGTAATGGTTGGTTCAGGACCACTGAGAGAATTCTATGAACATACATAAGCTCACTTGGCTCAAATTCAGTATTCTGAAAGAGATTGAATTCTGGCAAAACATGCTTGTATCCACTTACTCCAAAGCATTTGATTTATATGGTAATTATCCACCCAAGTGATCGGCGGTTTTTGAAAAATACGGCAACAGATATTTGGGAAATAGAAAAATCGTTCAAACACAATATGGATAAGTCCTATCTGTTTAGGAGCAAAAATGAATATGACTCGAGTCATTTATTGAATTACAAATGGAATTTAATTTTTTTTATCCCAAATTTTATCGACTTGATTTTGTAAAAGACGCAAAGTTACCCTTTGAAAAGGGACAGAAAAAAAA
The DNA here is from genome assembly GCF_036785885.1 of Coffea arabica. Lineage (NCBI taxonomy): Eukaryota > Viridiplantae > Streptophyta > Magnoliopsida > Gentianales > Rubiaceae > Coffea > Coffea arabica. Next base: position 14,768,590 of record NC_092320.1, on the reverse strand, counting down.
TTCATTCGATAAAATGTGAGGTACGTTTTAAATTATTTTTTTTTTGAAAATTTTTTTGTTTCTTGAACACATCATCTCAATTTAATGTACCATACGTTGCCACTCTACGTTTTTTTTTAAAAAATTTTATTTTCTAGAAAATGTCTACTTCCTTCACTTCAATATACACTATAATTTTGTGTCACAAACTGGTCATATGTGACAATTTTGTGATAAGAGAACTGGAAGAGCACCCCCGTTAAGGTTTCTTGGTCTACTCTCGTTAGTTTATCTTTCTAATGGGTCCCCAACTTCGACATACTAATTTGTTTTCCATTCCAAAGGTGTAGTTGATTCATTTGACTTCCACTACTTAATTTTGTTGTTTCGTGATTTCATTTCAGTTCATTTTGTTGTATAATTTGATCCGTTTCCTTTCCACGAATATTATAGTTTTGTCCAGGACCAGAATTTTATCTAGATAGTGAACAAAAGAAGATTAATGTGTCTGGAGGTACCCAGGCAATTATCCTCTTTGGGAACGAATTCTTGGCAAAGAGAGTTTATACAAACTCACCACTTGAGGTAAAAGATTCTTCCAAGACCCATTAATGGGCGGCTGGAAATTCTGAATGATTCACACACAAATTAGTTGGGATTATTTCATTTGTTGTGCTTTTTTTGTTTGTGCACTAAGAACACATAACGTTTAATTAAATATTAATTATGTAAAACTTTTGTCTTCAAAATACAAAACAAACTTTTACCTGCTTATCATCGGACCCACCACCAATGGAAGAGCACTACTACCTTCAGATTATTATATGACTATTGACAAGTGCCCAGGCTTTTGGGACATCTGATAAAATTGTTACTCAGGCAGGGAAAGGTGAACTATACCTGATTTGATGAACAAGTCTGTTCTTTATCAGGTCCAAACTTTTCCAAGGACAAATATCTCTTTGATGAATTATATCTTCAATTGTTTTTTATATATCGTAAACGAATCACATTAAAGAGTCTGTTCGGAAGCCAAGTTTTTTGTATACTGAAATGACGCATAATTTTTGCTTTCTTTCTTTTTTTCTTCTTCCTCCACCTAAGCCCACCACCACGGACGGACTCCTTTCTCCCTTTTTTCCTCTCTCTCTCTTCACCTCCCTCGCCTTCTCCTTCTTCCCCTTTCTTCTCTCTCCATCCATTCTTTCCTTCCTTTTTCCCTCTTCTTCACGGCCTCACCCCGGTCCCTCCCCCATTCCGACAACCTCTGGTCATGCAATCGGAGGCCGTCGAAGAGGGGAAGAGGATGGAATGAGAGAGAGAGAGGGGGAAGTAGGAGAAGAAGGGAGAGGAAAGGAGAGGAGGGGGAGAAAAGGAGAAGGAAGGAGAAAGAGAGAGGAAGAAAGAGGAAAAAAAAAAAGAAGGAGAGAGGAGAGTGAGATGCCAGGAGGGAGAAGAAGAACAGCAACAATGAGAGAAGAAATAAAAAAAGAAGAAATAACGACAAAAACAAAAAGAAAAGAAAAGGAAAAAATAAGAAATTTTTTCTCCAAATCTTTAAATATATAAAAAAATTTCTATAATAAATTATAATAAAAATTTTAATAAATACCCAAAAAATACACCTTGCAAACGGACTCTTTGAGCTGTTGATTACTAGCTTGATAGATAAGTCCCTCATGCTGTCGGCCTAGCGTAGTCATCACAAGCAATTCCACGAAAGTGAAGTTGATTCTGTTCTACAAGAATCATTAACCAAATATGTATTTGAAGCATAAATCAATTGTTGCACTTCCAGTTGAAGAAGTTCTTTTCTCTTGTACCAGAAAAGCAAGCAAAATACAATACCCTGCCTACTTCAATTTTATTTCATCAATTTATGGTCAACTATTTCAATAGGATCTAAAACTTGCAACGTTGTTAGTAAGACCAACCAAGTTCTTCACGGACCAGGAGTCAAATCAACAACTTAGGGTTACAAAGGAAAAATATGGGTCAGTTCGTCGGGCATATTTCATTGGTGGGTCGGATGTAGCGATGCCGGCGGATGTGCAAAGATGGATGGTAGAAAACAATCCTCCAGATATGGCCAAGGAAATAAAAGAAGCAGATCACATGGTTATGATATCTAAAGCTCAAGAACTTTGCACCAATTTGCTCGAAATTACCTCCATGGTCTAGGGAGAAGAAATTCGCTATAGCAGTCAATAGGGATGTTCATTAATTATGCATGCGATACACGATAAAATATTGGTTTATCTATCAGGTAACCAATAGGCAATGGTGTATCTCCTTGACACTCTTAATGTTGCAGGCGACTATTCAACCCCAAAGAGTAGAGTATTATTTCATCTTTTTTGGTGAATTGTAAAAGCTTTAAGAGTTTTCATACTGACAGGAACTTTTGTATAAAAAAAAAGGGGTACTATTCCCCCTACCATAGCCAATTTGTCCAATTCTCTTGCTTGTGAACGGGAGTGGAGGGTCCTTTAAAAAAAAAAAAAAAATAGAGTGGAGGATAGCACTCCAATTTCCACCTGAAATTGGTAAATTTAAGTGGGCTGGCAGGATGGATCTTAGCAGCAATTACTTCACGGAGCAACTTCCATTTGACATTCCAAGGGTAATGGATTCTCCAAGCATTAGAACTTCGAATTAACATGATCTCAGAGTCCATTCCACCTTTATTTTGCAATTTCATGGGGTTTAACTCTATCAGATTTGAGTGGAAATAATTTCTTGGGTCCAATTCCAGAACGTTTTGGAAATATGAGTTCTCTGAGAAATTTTCTTTATCTTTCAGAGCAGCTTGCGAGTATGCCATTTTTATTATACTGAATTTTTCTAGTCCTAATTTATTACTGTTTCTGTGGGGGTCAGTTGATTAATTACATGCACGTAAAAAACAAAAAAAAAACCATCAAATCCGATGCACGTTGAGGTTTTACACTATTCTAGTTGGATCATTTTTCCTAGTTGACACTTTGAACGAAACTTAGGAAAAATGCCGGTTTTCATCCTCAAATTTTGGGGAAAGGACACATTTCGTCCTTCAACTTTTGGGCACGACACATTTGATGTTTGAATTAATAATTTTTGACTATATCATCCTCAAACGGCAATTTAGCCAATTTTTAACGGAACTAGTCACATGAAAATCACATGACCGTTAAGTAAACTTAAATGTCTTTGTTTGAAAACAAAATCAGGTGAAAATACAACTGTCTTCACTTTCCTTTGTTTGAAACCAATCTGAACTTTCCCTTTCTCTTCTAACCCTTTTTCTTTCACTTTGGCAACTTCCTTTGCAAATTTCCAAGACTAAGCTTTGTCTGCAAATTTCTCCGAGAGTAAACCCCCTCTTCCAAATCAAATTCTATCAACAAATCGAGAAGAAACTAGCATAAGGCAATACCCAGCGTTGTGGCTGCATTTCCGTAAAATGAGATCGAGAAGTCTTGAGTCGTCATCATCATCAACATCAAACAGCAACACCTGGCTCTGTGGCTGTGGATTGCGGCAAAAAATGGCAACATCATGGGGGGATGATAATCCTGGGAGATGGTTCTATAGTTGTTCGAGATGGCCTGTAAGAAAATTTTTATTTTTATTACTCTTTCAACTCAAATTAAATTGTGCTTTGTTGATGTTTTTAAATGGGATTATATTTGTAGAGACCTGATAGGTGTAAATATTTTGAATGGCATGATAAACCAATTTGTACAAGAGGAAGGATGATTATACCGGGTTTGCTAAGAAGGGTGAATCGAATGGAAGAAACAATTGCAAAAAGCCGTAGAAGGGAAAAATATTAATTGCCATCATCATACTATTGGCTATGCTGCTGATTATGTCTATTATTATAAAAAAGACTGAACATGTAATGGAGCGAAAGTTAGTGCTGAGTTTGGAGTGAGTTATTGAATTGGCGCTGCTAAATCTAGTTCATTTTGGTTTTTGTACTGTTTTTGATTGGATTAGCAGCAGTAGAACTAGCATTGGCTAGAATAGGATTATGGTGCTTATGATAAGAGAAACAAGGATGATAAAACAGAATGAGATGATTATGATGAGGCTTTTGTAGTTTTTTTTGTAGATTTCTTGACGAAGATGGCTGCTGTTGTGGATGGTGTTGCAATAGGTTCACTTTGCTGGAGGCCATGAGGAAATCGTTGACCGAGTCCATGATGGCCTGAAATGGTCAGATTTTGGTAAGATCACTGATCAGTTTTTGATTTTCATTTCTGAGCAGAATGATGGCATGACTAGATGAAGATGATCCGTAGGACTGCTTGTTCCTTGTGTGTGTGTGTGTGAAGAGATAAAGCCAAAGAAAAGCATCTGAGCTCAAGAGTCAACGTTGTTGGTTTCAACAGCCACAAATTATGACACTAGAATTTGAAAGTTATTTATTATCTGTAAACCATTATGTACATTTAGTCTTAAACTTAACCACTATATGTAATGAGTTAACGTTTTGTCATTTACTTGAGGTACTAGAGTTTTTCTTTTCTTCCATATTATATTACTTAGTTTCTTTGAATTGTTTCCCAAGTTCAATACGTTTAACCTGTAGAATTTGTCATCACTGAATTAAGGGCTCTTGATTAAAAGCCCTTGAACCAGAGAAAGCAAGAAAACATGAATCTCATATCTCAAAAGGGAGAAAAATTACTACTAAGAAAAAGTGTAATTAAGTTATAGTCCATTAATTTACATCAATATATATGCAAAACCAAACATGACAAAAATATGGAGTGGGGAATAGAAGTGCGTATTGGTTTGAATTGCCAAATAGTTGCCAAAAAATAAAAGAGTCTCTCAACATTTGCCAAATACTCAATATTTGCCAAATACTCAAAATATACTCAAACTTTTGTCAGTTTTTCAGTTGATGAAAGAGTAAAAATGGCAATATCTGATCCTTAAACGAGAGAAAGGATCACTACCATAAACAAAAAGGTGACCACCACCAAAATAAGATGTCAGCATCACAAAAGGACAATTCCTACTGTTAACTTCAGTCCATAATCTACATCAAAATAAAAGATCCATGCAAGGCATCTACTATGAACATTTATAGTAGTTTGTTTTTTCCCTTCATTTTTGAAGAACCAACAACTCGTTTGGTAGCAGCAGTAGCAGCAGTAGCAACTTCCATGTAGATAGATTTGGCCTTGACAAGCATCTGCACATTCTCTTTCTCTTTTTTTGAATGTAATGGTTGGCTGTATTTTATTTGAGATTTTTTTAGACCGAAAACTTCATATAAATTAGGAGAAGCTGGGGCAGAACTTGTAACAGCAACATCTTCCAAATGATTAGTCTCCTACATCTTCCAAATAAATAATTAGAAGATACTATGATAAACTTTGTTGCTGTGGTGAACATGTACCACACTTACAGTTGAATTTGCAAACTTTGTAGCATCATGCATTGACCCATCTTGAACTCTATTTTTTGCATGTGGTCATTTCTGCAAAGAAAAAGGAAAACAACCCGTAGTGACTCAATTTTTATAAACTATTGAATAGAAGGTGAGAAAATGAAACAGTGACATAAAAAAAGTTGAAATAAAAGGCTTATTGGTATTTTGGCAGATTTATTATTTGGATTCTTGTCAAATATTTGGGGAGTACATGTAACCAGAAACTTAGTGCAATTAGCTTCATTGCAGTCTCTACTGCCAACTTCATCAGATCTTGTATTATTGGCAACTTCATTGCTCTGTATACCAGATCCTGAGGTATTGTTTTCAGCCTTTTTAAGTTTACAAGATCTCACACTGTGACCTTTTTGCAGACAGTATTTGCATCTTATTACTTGCCCCACTCTACTCAATTTCTTGGCCTTTTCTTCCTTTCCTTGCTGTTCTTCATCAGCAGTCCTTATCCTTTGTTTTTTTGGTCTTCCAGCTGCTTTACCATACAAAGGGGGTTTTGGACCATCAACATTAGTCTTCTCCCAATTTTCTTCCCCATTCATTGGACAAATAGCTCCTTCATAACATTTTAGGTATGTCTCAACTGTATACCAGTTGGATACATATAATATGGGATCCTTTTTAGCTAACCAAAGTGCAGCAATTGCATGGGAACAAAAAATTCCCGTCGACTCCCATCTCCTACATGAACAAGTGTGCTCTTTAATGTTCACAGCATAATGATCACCATATGAGTTGGAAACTTCGTACAAGTCATCATTCGATTTGAAAGAAAAACACTGTGTTGCCTTATCCATTTTTTTTTTTTGTACTCTCTCAATGATTCTAAAACAATACATATAGTTTTTCCATTTCTGTCTAGCAATGTCTCTATTCTGTTGCATTCTTTGCATCATATACAGCCTTAGTAATTCCATCATTTCAATGATTGGCTTCTTTCTAGCATCCAAAATTTTACTGTTGGAACACTCACAAATATTATTCAATAGGACATTACACTTCGAATAGGTGTTAAAGTATGCTCTACTCCATTGAGATGGTGGTTTATCATCAAACTACTTGGCAGCATCCAAGTCAATTACTGCCATGTCTTCTATTTTCCTAACAAATTCTGCTGGTGTAGTTGCCTTTGCAGCAGCCCACAATGCTCTCCTTAGAGCTTCACCTTTGAACCCAGAAGTAGAAAAGTTGTTGTGTAAGTGCTTTACACAGAACCTATGAGCTGTATTTGAAAAAACATGACCACAAGCCTGAATTAGTCCCTTTTGCTTGTCACTTATGATAGTCCATTCATAATCTCTCTCAATTTTCAAATCCTCTTTAAGTAACTTGAAGAACCATGTCCAGGATTCCTTATTTTCACTCTCAATTGCAGCATATGCAACTGGAAAAATGCTATTATTAGTATCTAGTCCAATAGCAATCAATAGAACTCCCTACTGTTCCTTTCAAAAATGTGTCATCTACTCCAATCAAGAGCTTACACTCACCTAAAAAGCCTTGTTTCACTCCATGAAAACACATGTAAAGTCTTTGGAACCTTTGCTGCCCTTTAGAAGTGTCATCCACAGTTTTTAATATGATAGAGCTACCAGGATTAGATTTCTGCATTTCATGCATATAGGCTCATAACTTACTGTATTGGTCACTTTCACTACCATGAATAATGTCTAAAGTCTTTTTTCTAGCCTTATATGTTTGTTTTTTTGAGAAGGAGTATTTGCTATCCTTCATCACTATTTTTCTAAAATGCTCCACATCTACCTTAGGATGGATTTAAACTACTCACAATACTTTCTACCAACCCATCTAGAATTTACAAGTGGATTTTCATAGGTAAAGCCACATTTGTGAATGTTCTCAAATGTCCTAATTTGTATACTTCCTTCACCACCCAATTTTCTAGCATAAATCTGCCAATTACAGCCTTCACTTCTACATTTTGCCCTCAATCTAACCAAATCCTGCTTCACAAATTTACAAGGCCTACCCTGTCTCACACTGTAGTTTATAATAGCTAATTTGCACTCTTTGATGGTACTAAAAAACATATTTAATTCCAATATTGGATTATCCATGTGCTTGGGATTGAACACAACAAACCTATTACTACCATTTTCATCATCAGACTCATGCACACTTTCAAAATCTGATTCAGAATCAGGGGCTACATCATCATCTTTAGGTTGAACCAAATTAGCCTCAACCTGTCTTTGTTTTGCCGAATTAGTTTGTAATTCCTTATAGTGTTCTACACCCAACCATTCAGCATTTTTATCTATGTTATCATTGAGATTAGCATTATCTTCTTCACTTTGATTATAATCAGAATCTACTGCTGAGAGGAAAGATTCACTGGATGAATTAGCTTCATTGTTATCATTCCCTCCCATTTCATGGTCATCATTTGCAGTTATATTTTTACCATTACCGAGACCTTCTTCATTCTCATCAACCTCATAAGGATCATAGCCAAGTTGGTGAACCAGAATTTCATGGAATGAGACTTCAAGGTACAAGATGATTTCCCTAATTGAACTAGCAGTCCTCTGAATATATCCATGCAATTCTCTACTATTGTCTATCCTTTTAAAGCTATTGTTCTCCCAACCATAGTACACTTTGTGACCAAATACACCAGCAGCCTCAATCAATCTATCTACTTCAAAAATACTCAAACCTATACTCTCAACGTAATCAAGAACACATGCATCTCCGCCCTGATAATGTGGTTGAGGAGTATAGAAAATCAACCTTCCACAGTGACATCTTAGTGTAATCAGTGAGCTACCTTGTTCTGATAATTAAAAAAAATTGTATATATCGAATACTGAATAAGTAACCAAAACATAACTTTCATATTTTAACAGAATCGGATAACCAAACCATTACTTTCATAATTTAGCAGAATCATATTTTTTATTATAACTTAACCATCCAAAAGGGACTACAAGTTTATTATTCAAGCATATATGTTCTAATCATTAAAAAAAGTAATCTTTTCAAACAATGTGGACCAAACATTAACAAGATTACAAATGAAGTATCATATTCAAAACAGACATCAAGGGCCTATATGTATCATATTAAAAAAAAATGTCAAACTTTGTAGCTGGACCCAAACGAAGTCAATAAAACATCACAAACAGACATGAAGGACCACATCTACATACAATGCCAAAAAAAGGTCAAACTTTTCATTATTAACACTTTAATTAACAAATTAATAAACCCTGGACAACTTACCATAATTGGGGATGCACGATTGTTCAACTCTTTCTTTCGCACCGACATATTTCTCCACTTTCTTACTTAATCACAGTAGGTTAGCTTCTTTGATCTTCTAAAATTTCACGGAATGCGATTTTGTTGTTGCAGAAGTAAAAGAAAAAGGGTTAGAAGAGAAAGAGAAAGTTTAGATTGGTTTCGGACAAGGGAAAGTGAAGATAGCTGTATTTTCACCTGATTTTGTTTTTCAAACAAAGACATTTAAGTTTATTTAATGGTCATGTGATTTTCACGTGACTAGTTTCGTTAAAAATTAGCTAAATTGCTGTTTGAGAATGACATTGGTAAAAAATTATTAATTCAGATATCAAATGTGTCGTGCCCAAAAGTTGAGGGACGAAATGTGTCCTTATCCCAAAGTTTGGGGATGAAAAGCGGCATTTTCCCTAAGATCTATGCTCTCATCTGCTCTTGTATGTAGCAATGCAGCCAATAATTACGCACAAGCATGGCAGCCACTCATTTTTCATTTTTTTTTGTTGAATCGATTAATAGGGTTTAGAGTTTAGCGTTTAGGGTATATGATTTACCATTTAGGGTTTAAGTAATTAAAATTATTAATAGAATTAGTTATATTGTTGTATTTAGAAAGATATAAAATTGTTATACTTGAAATCAGAAAAATAAAAGCCAAACAAATAGAAAAGAAGAAAAATATGATGATGTCAAATGATGAAATCTAAAAATAAGGATAACTATCATTTGTATGATAAAATTAAGAAACATTCCAACAAATGATAACGTCAATGCTTAGGATGCATGTTGCCCTTACTCTTGCCCTTATCACATGGTATTATGGGTGAGAAATAAAATCTTTTTGGTTGATGTCTTTGACGTTCACAAAGGAATAAGGGAGGTGCATCATCCCTAGAAGCACTATCAAGGTCAACGTCGTCCTCTGTGGATGATTCGGCACTATCACTACTATCTAATCATTTTTGGAACGAAATGTGGAAAAATATCCTAATTGAAAGTGTCCGGATGTAGATGCAGGTTGGTCGGTGATAGGAAAGACAGTTGGCTATTCGAAAGTGTAATAATAAAAAAATTTTAGAATAGAAGAAATACCGCTCGTTCTATTAAGGAAACTGAATATTAGAGTGTAACTCAGTATATGAAAAAGAGACTGATGCCATGGAAACATACCCATACGGAGGTAAATGTGATGAGAGTGGAAATTATGCCTCGAATCCAGGATTGTGTGGCGAGGGTGTGGGTAGTGTGGCAAAAGGCGAAAACTGTAGTGATGGCATGCTCTATGCACCAATGGTCGGTAAGGGCAACGGTGGCATGACATATTCTCTAAACGAAGGTAAGTGTGTAGCTAGCGTGCGGCATGCACATTTGTCATTGGTAGAGATACAAATAGAGTAAATTGCTGACTCAAAGGCTTGTGTCGAGGTTGAGTGTCTATCTCCATGATTTGAAGTTTGAACGCTAAGTTCACCAACAGTTTCATTATACAAGTCATGCATGTGATGTCTACCTCGACTAGATAATGGGCCTGCCTGAAATAGAATATGTCGCACTTGTCTCTGAGACGGGATATTTGATGGCCAGAATCAATTGACCTTTTTTTTTTTGCTCCACAATTGTGATAGCATCTGTAACAAAAAGGAATCCGTCAGCATTTTTTTTACTTGACCGACGCTACCATACTGATTGAGCACGATAGCATCATTCATGCTTAAAAAAAAGAAAATTGCCCTACCATGCTTCGTTAGTGCTGCATGCATAGTTTAGTACTCGAACATTGTTAGAGTAACAACTTACTGATTTTTTTATGGCTATAATCTAAGGAATTAATCCATAAAACGTGACTCTAAATGACGACTCATAATTTTTGTGATTTAACTCAAGGCCTTGGCAACTAGTAATATCGAATACCTTTTGGTTTAACTAATGACTAATTCGACATAAAATGGCTGAAGTAGTTTCTATTCATTAAATTTGTCTTAGTTCATTTAGTCACGAAGGAAGGACGGAAAACAAAACTCTGAATTAAACCATCACTAATGTATATTCTATGTACTTTTGATTAGATTATACAATAGAGATAATTTCAGAAACTGCTCTTGAGTTTTTTGACAATTTCATTGACCTCTCTTGAGGTTTTGAAAATTACACTGACCTCTCATAACAGAATAAGGGGTCCATTTGTTGACATTTTCTAACGTGAAATTATTCATGTACCTTAACACATTATTTGAGATTAGAAATTCAAATTTGAGAATTGTGTAATTATGGCACAAATCAAGTAATTAACGGAATTATTTGTTAACAGTATGAATAGTAATGTGGAAGATACAAAATAGCGTCAATTTGCTACACCAATTAGCATTTTTTTGTGATTGACAGAACTTGACATGACCATATTTTAATCGTATATATATATATATATATATATATATATATATAAGAAAGACTCGAGTAGAATAAAGGAAGTATAGAGAAAAGAAATAGAAAAACAAGTTTGCTCTTGAGGATTTTTCCCCTTGGTTTAGAAACTAAAAAGATGCCTTTTGTATTGGAGTAATTTCATGGAAGTGACTGAAAAAAGAGGTAGAAGAAAGGCAAAATTGGAAATTCATTTTTGTGCTAAATCATAAAAGGCATACCTTAAATCAGGTAAACAATCTCTGCCATTCTAAGTTTAATATTTAAAGGTTATAATCTTAGCTGAAAATCATGAAATTTTTCGATACAATCATAATTGCAATACATCTTGATTGATAATTTTTTGCAGCTACTACACCTAGATTGGAATGCATAATGGGCATTTGTGGAACAAAATTTTTTCATCTCTCTCCAAGAAGTAATTTTTTAATCATACTTTTTTAGAGATGGATTGATTTTGTTACCGAATCATAAATTTCAAGAGAGATTAGTATAATTCTTCAAATCTCAAAGGAGGGCAGCGAAATTGTTAGAAACTTTAGTGGAGGTTTATGAAATTATCCGTTTACCATATTAGTAAAAAATTATTTTGACTTTAATTAAATAAGTTTTAAGAAGCTTCTTATAAATCTTTAAAACAGTCCAACGATCAACCCAACCCGGTAAGTAGTGACCCACCCACCCACTCACCCACACCTTTATATATTCCACACTGCATTTGCATTCTTCAGAGCTCCCAGCTACCCAAAAACCCTCTGCAAAACAAAACCCAATTCCAGAGAGGGAAAAGGAAAAAAGCAATTCAGTGTAAAAGAAGATTACGAACAATAATCTCATCATTGCATAAAAGAAAAATAGAAAAAATGCCTCGAGCTTCTTCAAAGAGGAAATCTAGGCCTTTGAACTCAGCCCCAGCTGCCAAATCTTCTCGGGTTGATTCTTCTTCTTCTGGTAACAAAACCATTTCTTTTCTTTCTTTTCTTTATGTTTCTGTTTAATCTAACGTTGGGTTGATTGGAAATATTGTTCAATTCGATTATTCTTTGTTAAATTTGATTAGTGGGTTTCATTAGCAGAAATGGGATTTCTAAGGAATTACTGTGATTACTGTTTTATCTCAATTTCGGTGTATTTTGTGTGTTTGTACATTTTTTTTAGTTGTGAATTTATTGAATTCAAATTGTGTTTTAATCAAAATTAATGTTTATGAGCGTGATTCTTGTTGTTTTTGTATGTGTGCATGTGCTTTTTGTTTCTTTATAATTTGTAAATAAATGTTTTACTTTGTTCAGATAATCTGTGATCAAGATTTTAGTCAAATTTGGTAGGTTATGTAGTGAGAACTATCTGGTCTATTCAAGTCTGATCTGAGTTGATTGCCATTGTTGTACTGGGGTTTTCTATTGCTTTCTTGATTAAAGGCATGATAGCGAAAGATTTTGGGATTTCAGATACCGATTACTACTGATGGAAAGGTGGTTTATATGCTTAAATGTGGAGATTGGATTAAGTTCAATGATGCGATTTTTGGCGCCATTTAGAGCCTTCAGTGTTGTTTGAAACATGATGCTTGTTCAAGGTGGTCACAGAATTCTTGGCCTTTGGAGCTTTTACTTTGTGATTAAGAATGGCATTTTATACTTCCAAGTGGCACAATTTTTGCTTTAATAAATATAGAATAGATACAGCAAGCAGAGATGTTTATGCCCCTGCAGGTCTCAGCACCAGCCAAATTCAACTTAATTCTAGAGTAGAATGCCTTCCTAAGGACAAATTTGTTTCCACTATTTGATTAAGAGCCAACTGGCCTTTAGGGAGCCCAAACATTTAGGTCAGTCATTTGCAGCCAAGTCTACCTTGTGAAATACAATATTTAAGAAGTTAAGCAACATCCTGGGGCAACAAATTCAGGAAGATGGTGTGTGAGCATATAGTTCACTGAGCTGGGATTGCTCTTCAATAGAGCGGTTGGAGGAATTTACATGGAGTTAACTGAAATGTAGGCTCTGCTCTTTGAGCAACTTGGCGGGCTTTGCGAGTATTGCATGTTCCTAGAAGCAGAAAGCAGACTGAGATGGTTTCTTGGTCTCTGTATATTGCTTTGTCATACAAGCTTGGTTTTGCTCCGCAGGCCTTGCATTTATCTCTGGCAAGTTAGGAACCATTATAAAATATTCGGGACCTCCTAAAGCTTTTGCTTCTTGATTTAGGGTAGGATCCTAGGGAATGCCTATCTGATTTCTTTCTCTGAGAAAAGGAGTGTCCAATTACATAATATGCTGCTTATAAAGACTTCCTATGTTATGTCTGTGTCTCTGCGAATTATATGGATATTATTGTGCATAGTCTACTTAAAATGGGTTAATTTAAGTGAAGCTCCATATTGAGCAAACTCTGTTACCTAAGAGAGGTTTCATCTAAATAACAGATCTAATACATTATGGTCTTTTCATATTTATGTCACTCGGATGTAAATAATTTATGGATATCGTAGCTGCTGGTTATGTCATGTGACTGATTCGCAGTCATAATGAATCTTGTACAATCCTGAATATACACAAGAACCACTCATGGTACTTGATCTTCCTTAAGTTTACAACTTGTTTAGATCAAAACTTTGCAGCCACTGCATTGCAGCATTTTGCTAATTACTTCCTTATAAACGCAAATAAAAAGGTAAAAGAACTGTATGCATCTTTGCTTATCTGCACCAGATTCCGGCTTTCTTGATTTGCTGAGGACACTAAATCTGAAATATCAATTTCAATCAAGAACTATGTGCATGTTTTTTTGACCCATTTGGTGTTTTCTTGTTTCAGCCTCAAGAAAAGCTCTCTCAAAAGTCAGACAGCTGGTTGACAGCTTCTTTGAGTCGTATGTGAACAAGTCATTGGGAATGATTGAGTAAGTATATTTTAGTTTAAGTAATTCATTTTGTTGAGTATTCCATCTGCTGAATTGCATTTTGAATAAGTTGATTCAAAGAATACCAGAAAGTACTAAAGTCCAACGCGCTTCATATTCCATGTTTGACTTGATTGGATATTGCCAAAGTAATAAAACAAACAAAATTACATGTCTGCGGCAAACTTTTGTACAGTCAAAATTAAAAAATGTGTCACTGTGGACACATCAGATATGCTTTCTTGACTTATAAGCTTATGTTGAAAAATAATTGCTTACCAAGATCCTTTTCTCATGTCAGAATTTGTCACTCTTGGTTAGAGCAAATGGGAAAAAGAGTGGCTGTTTAAATAGTCATAGGACGGCATCTGGTCACTTGAGATCGACATCTTGTTTAATGTAGTAGTTACAAGAAAATGTATTGGAAATCTAGTTTGACTTTGAAATCATTTGGCCCAGTAAATTACTTCAAAAAGTTGAGCGGCATTGGAGTAAGAATTCGTTATATGTTGTCTATTTGCAGTCCAGAAGGGATTGAGGCTCTGTGCTTGGATCTGCAAGTTGATCATACTGATGTGAGGATTCTGATGCTCGCTTGGTAAGTTAGCATCTCAGCACTGTGATTCTATAACTTCAGTCTTACTTAAGAGTATGATGAGTCTTTCCACTTAGAATTGACAAGTGGTACCTTTTTTAGGAAGATGAAAGCAGAAAAGCAAGGATATTTTACCCAGGTAAGCCAAAAGTTATTCTTTTCTTTATTGTAATGTTCAAAGAACTTCTCAACCAATTCTTTTTTCCCTGGTGTTTACCCCATATGGTGTCATTACTGCTTTTGTTATATTTACTCTTACCTTTAAACTCTCTTTCACATATTTGTGTTTTTTAATGTGCTCTAGACATGCATGAAGATCAATGCTCGGACATTTTTGTGCTTCTAAGCTGATATACACATATGGCTATTAAATACTTTATGTTTTTTGGTTTCTTTGGACTTCCATAACTCAATCCTTGCAAGTAATGAAAGTTGTGGTGAGTCATAACTTGACTTTATGTTATACAAAGTCCAACTGATATTCACAAAATGGTGGGAGAAGTAGTGGGCTTCAACATAAGAATTTGTGTTATACCAAAATCTCAGTCAATTGGCTCTTAATATTGCTGGAAAATTTTCAAAGTTAATGAATATTCTTACTTCATCAACTGTGTAGCCTAACTTTCTAGTAAACTACCGCATGATAAGCAAAGAGATGATATAGTGAGATGACATATTTGTTGGGGAAGAAATATTAATATCACTAAGATGTGAGTTGTGAAAAATTGCATCAGTGATTTTAGGTTAAGATGGTAACAGGCATTGCACATCTATGGAGAATGACGTCTTACTGATGAAAAAAGTCTGTTACTGGTCTACCATTAGGCAATGAGAGCTGGCAACAGCAATCCATGAACTTAGGTGGTGTTGGGAGCTGGCAATACAGATCCATGAACTGAGTTATTAACTAGTGTTAATTGGTAGTTAATGGTAATTCAATTTGAAGTATTTCTGGTTTGTTTTTATCCTGTCCTGCTTAAATAAAGAACTTAGTTTTCACTTCTGATCTCGAGCTCAAAACTGGCCCCTGGAAGCTCTGAATTTGATATATCCTTCAGAGCAAACATAGAGGGAAAATTGATGTTATCTGAATATGCATTCTTTCTAAAAAATGCACTTTGCACAGTGAAGCTTGTGGCATCATGCAAATTAGGGTGTTCATTTCATATTCTGATTGTGCACTTCCTTCGTTATGTTTCTCGACTTTGTGATATATTTTTTGTTTCAACGGTTCAGTTGCCATGGCTAGAATGCCATTAAGGATTGGTCTTTATGCTAAACGGCTGCCGCTGTCTACAAGTTTGTATTGTAGCTAAATTGAAGACGTGTATGTAGGCTTTAAGGTGAATATTTTGCTTGTGAAGTTCTTTGTATGTTATATTGGTTCACATTTCAGGAAGAGTGGCGAAGAGGATTGGATGCTCTTAAGGTTGACACGATCAGTAAATTGAAAAAATCTTTGTCAAATCTGGAGAAAGAGGTATGCTTTTTTATTCTTTATTCTTGATTTACTTGATGGACTTGTTGAATAGATACAAGGACAACTTGCTAATTTTCTTTTTTATGCAAAGGTCTCAAAGCCGGAAAACTTTGATGATTTCTATATGTATGCATTTCGCTACTGCCTAACAGGTAAGAAACTTAGATAGCAGATTATTCAACTAAATGGCACCATTAATTTTCTTACATGGTTGGTTTCTTTATTTTTCCCAGAAGAGAAGCAAAAGTGTGTAGACATTGAGAGTGCTTGCGTATTACTAGATCTTGTCCTTGGACCAAAATATCGATCCCAGGTTGAGTACTTCACCAAGTACCTGAAGGTTGGTAGCCACAGCCAATTTCATTTTGTCTCAATTAGCTTGTGTCTGTTTGGTTGGTTTTACATTAGTTTTAGCTAAAGTTCCCAAGTTTTTGCATTGGGCCACTCCTATTCCATCCATTCTGTATTTTAATCACATGTTCTGCTAAAGAGACATTAAGCAGTAGAGCTTTTTCTTGCCCATAAAAAACTCAATGGACTTAAAATTGACAAGGGTTTTAATAAAAAATTTAAGAGCTAACCAGCAGCATTCTGATAGAGGAATGGAAGTCTGCTTGCTGTATTTTGCACTTTGAAAAGCTTGCTCAAGTTGAACTAATTTTCTAATTACATAAATTCCATCAATAGCGAAAAACTTCAGTAGATGACGGATGACTCTAACCAGAGCAAAATTTGTGAATCTTGAGCAGGGTTCGCAAACATGAAACATGTGCTGGATTAAGCAAAAAATCAACAAAAAAGAGGATTGCTTTTTTCAGTCATTCTGTTCTATTCATTTCCATCCTCCATCATAATGAGGAGGCAAAGTTTGGGGATTTCGTTCTTGCTTTTGATCTCTTATTAGGGTAGCACGTTGTGCTTTTTGGAGTCATTTTTGTGATCAATTTTGATATCTTGTGATGTAATAAGACTTGCACCTGTTTCAGAGTCAGAAAGAGTATAAGGTGATTAACAAGGATCAGTGGTTAAACTTCCTCAGGTTCTGCCAAGAGGTTTGATTTTCTTGACTCAGTGTCTAACTTTGCTCCACTCCTACATTGATATCTTGGTTCCTTCTGTCATTTGAAGTTTCAAATCTGGGGCTATAGATATTTTGATGAGTTCTTTGTCAATGAATTTGTTGTTAAATCTTGTTCCTTTGCTGAAAATCTTTTGTTTTCTTATTTGAGTATTGGCCCGGAAGAGAGTTTTAGCAAAAGCAAAAGTTCTTTTCCACTTGCGTATTTGAAGATTTCATCCTTTGGTTGTCCCTTTGCACGTATCACGAGCAATTTAGGTGAAGAAAGTGTTAACAGTATAATTTCATAGATTTTTCTATTTTCTCTTTAATTTCTTTGGCCATTTCCAACTATATAAATAATGCTATCCAAGAAACAGAACTTTTAGCAAATCACTATTGCCTTTCTGTAATTACAGTTGATTTTTAGCAAATCACTATTGCCGTTTTCATCAGCCAAACTTTAACCTGAACAGATTGCCTCCATTTTTCCTTCATTTCAGGACAAATTTGATACTGTATTTTTGGGCATCTTTCTCTAATTTTTGTCAAGCATTTCTCTTTTTACAGATAAGCTTTCCAGACCTTGAAAATTATGATTCAGATCAAGCATGGTCTTTGATTCTGGATAATTTTGTGGAGTGGATGAAGAGCAAAGCAAGCTAACCTCAATGGTGTCTCGATTGCTAGCTCCATAACCAAATTTTGTGAAGGTAGCTTTTGATCCGCATTTGTACCATCTCTCTCTCTCTCTCTCTCTCTCCTGACTGTGATGCTTGTTTGTTTGCAGGATTTTGCTGAAAAATGCTAACATGTTCTGCTACTGCTACTGACATGCTTTTGCTGGCTTCCTCAGACGACATACTATTAATATACAATCCCATCAGCTGCTCAGTTTCCCATTTCTCATCCATTTAATGGTCTCTTGCCATCATTGTTTTGATTTTTTATTCTTGAACTGTATTCTGGTATAAAGGGGCAAAAAAAAAAAAAAAAAAAAAAATTTCGCCATAGTAATATCAAGTTTTCATATATTTCTGAGGCATATTTGAGTTTTTGCAGTTGTCAAAAGATGTAGACTCAATCAGGTCCATTTGGATAGAGTATTATTCCAAATAATTATTTGGAATAATTACTATAGTATTTTTTGTGATGTGATGTATGTAAGATAAAAATGTGATTAAAAATATAAAAAGATAAATTGAGAAATGTATTTATGATGCAAGCGAAAATTTTTTTTGAAAAAATTTGTTATCCAAACATATGCTTTTAATAGATGGTTACTTCTTGGGCAATTCATTAAGCGCAAGTTAACAGGATCTTAATTGGGGTGATCAAACTCCAAATTTGGCTTTTTATCATTGTATCACAAATGTTAGGCCGTTGATAAAATTACCACTGCCACAAGTAAATTAGACAGATATTTGAGATCAAAGTGTACTGCCTGTCTGTGGATTTGACAGCTTCTCTGCCTTTACTGGGAGGAAAAAAATTGGATTCTTCTGTAAATACGTTTGCAAACAAACGAAATGAATTTATGTTTGGCTGAAATTTTGGTTGGAACCGGTGCCTAATTTGGAATGAGGGTAGGCTTATGGATCCAACAATCTTGATTAGGACATCAGATTGGAACCAATGTCATCTTGTCTTTGTCCAGACAGATAACTGTTCACAACAGGGATCCCAAATAGCCTTCACAGATCGTCGGGATGTATTCACCTGTCCATCTTCAGGAGTTATTCTGAATTGTGTATGCCTGCATTAGCATAACATGGCAATAAGTCTACCGTCCGTGCCATTAACGTCATGCTAATAGAATTTCATAGAAAGATTGACGTCGACATGTATTTGTATCTTTATTTGCTGAGGACAAGTATAAATACACTGTTTAGTGATAGTATTGTCAGCCACTGGAAAGTTGAACGAGCAAAATACCTTACAATGGCCACTCTAAAACTCGCGTTGCTTTTGTTTATTTTTGTCTTGATTGGTTTGGAAACTTCGGAGTCTAATGCATCTCGATATTCTGGGGTCAAAGGTGCATATTGGCCTTCCTGGTTGGCAGAAAATCTCCCTCCATCAGCTATACCAACTCCATACTTCAATCGCCTCATATATGCCTTTGTCCAGTTTGATGCAGAGAATTACCAGCTTTCAGTCACTGAATTTGATGAACAATGGATGGGAAACTTCACAGCCACAATTCACACAAGAAATCCACCAGCAAAGGCCTTCTTATGTATAGGTGGTGGAGCAACAAATACTTCCCTTTTCTCCAACATGGTGAGCAATCAAAACAGCCGTGCCACATTCATTCACTCCACCATTTCTGTAGCTAGACAGTATGGATTTGATGGTTTAGATCTCGATTGGGAATTTCCATCTAACCAGCAAGACATGATAAACCTGGCATCCCTTTTCCAAGAATGGCGTTCAGCAGTAGAGAATGACTCAATAGCTTCAGGCAAACGTCGACTTCTTCTATCAGCAGCTGTTTACTTTTCTGCTGATGTGTTCTTGGACAATGTTGCTCGTACTTATCCTGGTGACGCCATCAGAGAATACGTTGACTCTGTAAATCCTATGTGCTTCGATTACCACGGTGGTTGGGACACATCAAAAACAGGTGCTCATGCATTGCTTTATGATAAATCCAGCAACGTTAGCACCAGCTATGGAATTTCTACATGGAAAGCAGATGGAGTACCGTCAAGAAAGCTAGTCATGGGAATGCCGGTGTATGGGAGGACATGGGAATTGGAGGATGCAAATGATCACGGAATTGGAGCTCCAGCAGTAGGAATAGGCCCTGGAGATCAAGGGGTTATGTTGTATAAAGATATAGTGGGTTTCAACATAAAAAATAATGCCACTGTGGTTTATGATCCTGAAACAGTATCAACCTATGCTTATGCTGGAACCAATTGGATAGGGTATGATGACCCTAGGTCGATTCGAAGGAAGATCAGGTTAGCCAAGGCTCAGGGTCTTGGGGGATATTTCTTCTGGGCACTTGGTTATGATGAGAACTGGACTCTTGCCAGAGCTGGTAGAAAGAACTTCCTTTGCTCCTTTTTACATTTTTGTTAACACAAAAGAATTTCTTTTTTTTTTTGTTTTGAAAATGTGAATAATTAATTATGACGTGTGTTTAATACTTATGTGTAATGCTTACTTATGGCAGCTTCTATGGCATGGGACAGCAAATATGATTGACAGAGAGATGCATGCTTTTACAGAGGCCAGAATCCAGATGCTGTTGATAATTTGGAGCATATTTTCAGCATTTCATATATGACCCATAAAAAGATATTTCTATATATATATCTCTTGATTTGTCTCCTGTTTGAGATTTTAACCTTTTTTTAGTCTTCGTACTTTATATGTTCTGTGCTTTTTACTTGTCATGCGTGTATATGCATAAGATATAGTGTTTGCACTTGCATGTTTAGCCTGTAAAAACGATAAGAGTATTATTATTTGGTTTTGTGGTACATCTTCATTGCCTATATATTCAGTGACAATTGATCACCTCTGTTATCGTTTCCCTAACTTTCAAGAGGTTAAAAAATGGCTACAATTCCTTTATATGGGATCCTCGGTGTCACTTTTTAGTGACAATTTAATATCACTTTTATATTTATGCTAACTGTTCTATTTATTTAAATTGTCATGTATCTTTTAATTTTTTTAATAAATCAGATTGGTTTGATTTAATTCAAGTTTCTTTTATCCTCACGTGATAAATGGAACTGACACTGGATTTGACATTGAATAGTGACATCGAGAATCCCAATCCAGACAGTTGTAATGAGGGTAAAATGAGACTAGCCGGATGCAGATGAAACATAATTAAAATTTAGTACATGTTTTATCTTGCCATTGACATTACCAGCATATTATTTTTTGGCCAATATTGAGTTCCTGTTTGAATGATCAATTTATTGCTAAGCATCACTCACAAAGGTGGATTCTCCATTTCTGTACCCTGTTAAAACCTTGGAGATGGAAAAAGAAAAAAAAACATATTTTGAATACTTGTTTCTTAAGGTTTCTTCAAAATTAACTGAGAATAAGTAGTAATTAAAAGACATACCGATGTAGACTATATGTTTTAAATATTTTATCTTGGAATGAGGCGACACAGATTACTGACTTTATTAATCAAATTCACCACGTCAAAGTATTTCAATATAATTATTATTTTTTTATGTAATTACAGAAATAAAAATTAAAACATTTTACACCACCTAGAATTATCAATGTAATTGCATTAAATAAAATCGCCTTGTCAACATGCTAAGGTGCGGGATATACCATTGAGATCAATATATAGCATATAATACACATTTATATGGTATATACGATAGCTTTCTGTCACATCTGTATCAGTTCAACATGTGGTCTGATAAGCAAAGTGAAAATTTGAAGCCACATATACGGATACATAGATACATGTATAGATTAATGCACAAGTATCTCTATATTACACATACAAAAAAATTGTACGTAAATAAAATGAATATAATTGGAATGTATAGATAGAAAAATAGAAGTTCTTTACCATGAATTTTAGACGTTAAACTATATTAATAGTATTTGTTACGACCCTACTTATAGACAACTTAATATATGAATACACGTATATACCATAACTAGCTAGTTGGTGTGTATTGAATTTTCTACAATTTCTTTATATTAAATGCTACTAAAGTCTTTTTTTTTTTTTTTTTTTGGGAATTCTCGAAACACAATTTTAAATTACAACAAAAAAGAAACTTGATTTTAGCAGCGAAATTGAATTGTTATTTGGAGGGTCTATTTAACCAAGAAGTTGGTGTAATTGAAAAGATTTAGCACAATATATAGATGTTTCAATAATTTGTGTTCAAATGTATACATACATATCTAGAGACTATACGTACAAAATGACAATATTACTTTTATTGCTATAAATTTTCTTTTAAACTATTATGGTTAAATTAGTGTAATATTTCTTCTATGTAACTTATTAAAATTTGTGTGGATTCCAATTCTTATGTTTGATCACCTTGATTAGCGAGCCCTTGAAAGCTAACACCTTTTGCAGAACTTGAAGGCGCGAGGGCTAAGCTACACAACAAAACGCGCCTCACAAACGCATTATTCTTGGAACGCGACGTAGTGCAAAAGAGAGCCATGCCTTCTACCTCCCTCCGCTCCATGATTATCTTTACCGCTAGAAAACATGATTATGTAACGAACTACCGCAAATTCCCCATCTACGTACCCATTCAATGGCCATGAATTTGACTCCTGTCTGAACCACGCCTTCGAAGGAGATACAGTTGAAATGTATAAGACATCCTACTTCACTAGATTCGAGATGCGGTATGGTTCCGAATGATGATGTAGATATAGACAGTTCAAATAAGATTTCATTCTTGATTAAATGTCTACTAATTTGGTCTATTTCATTTGTTGTACATGTTCAAGTTTTCAGTATATAAGTATCTTATTCATGTACATCACTTTTATTTTGAATACAACAATATAATATAATTGTATTTCAAATAATGTAAAAAATATAACAACCGGATCTAATTGTACCAAACCTCGACCGCATTGAGTCGTTTCCCCAAAAAAAAAAAAAAAAAGAGTTCTTAATTAGTCTTATACTAACAAATACTTGGAGATTTCGCAATGGAGGTGTTTGTTTTATGATGATTGATCAGGTATAGAAAATTTGGATGCCAGGGTCAATTAAAGTTAGTAAGACTTAATCTTGTCACAATAAACAATTTAAACATGGCTTCCGAGCCGACTAAGGAAAAACGAAACTACTACTAATCACCAAATAAAGACGAAAGCTATTTACCAAACAGTTTAGGAAACCACTAAATGGAGGTGTTTGTTTTATGGTTTATTTCCTAAAGTTTCGCAAAGGTCAAGTTTAGGACAAATTGAGCCAAAGACATTTTTCTTCCCAAATTGATGAAACAAGGGGGAAAAAAAATCTACCATAAGTGCTTTTGGAGTTGCTCAAAACAAAAATTTTTTTGGTGCTTTCTTCTTTTTTTTCTTCAGGTTAAGTATGAGATTTTCTTTACTCATCAGTTTATTGAGGTTACCTAGTGTATTATATATGATCGTAACAGCAAAACAACAAAATGAGCCTATATTTGAGAAAGGATGAATTGGATGGCACGGAAGAAAAGAAGGAGTGTAAATGAAAGTTCCTGCTGATTTTGAGAACTTCTCTATTGATACTAGAAAAAAAAAAAAAAAAGAGCTTGTTTTGGCTGATAACTTAGAGGACACGTCTATGCATGCTATGGCACAGCACAACTTGCTTGACCAGGCAGTGATGATGATTACAAGGTCTTCCATTCCATTTGGCAACAAAAAAGCAGGCCAACATAAATCCGATTAGATAGTAGTGTTTTTATAATAATCCAAGGCTTCACCACGCAATTTTGCGCTTGTTTGTTTCCTAGGAAAAAAGCGAAGACAAGACAATGAAATGGGACCACAAAACATTTCGCGTCGGCAACTTATCTATGAAGTGGCATCCTACGTTAATCCCTCGCACAAATGTTATTCTGTTATTCACCGGTGCTGTATATGAATGTACGTACGTGTGTGTATATGTATACAACGAAGTAAAACACAAACAAGGTTGTGGTATACAAGGAGGACAACCTCTTCCTAGAAATTTTCAGCAAGCAAACAAGTATTTGATCATGTAGGTAATATCTCTATTTATTGCATCAACAGACAGAAGTCTGAAAGGGAACTCAGCAAAGAGTCCAATAATGGCAGAGCAAAGATTCCTGTCAATTCTTCTGGCCTTTATGGTCTTCAACATTCAAATTTTCCCTTTAACTTCTGGATACTATGCAGTTTCTGCTTCTCCTTCACTTCCTCCATCAGAACCACCAGTATCACCACCCTATGGAATACTTCCTCCATCACCTTCTCCATCTTCCACCTCATTACCCCCATGGCCGGCTTCACAACCGCCCGTGCTACCAAAAGCAGAACCACCATCACCTTGTAGTACAACTCCTTCTCCACCTCCATCTCCATCTCCTTTACCTTCTTCAGGCATCAAAGGTGCATACTGGCCATCATGGCAAGCAGAAATTATTCCTCCATCAAGCGTACCTACTTCATATTTCACCCACTTTTTCTACGCATTCGCTTTAATTGATCCTACGTCATGCTATTTAAACATCTCTTCCTTCGATGAAAAATGGATGACAAACTTCACGACAACCCTTCACCAGAAATCTCCTTCAGTGAAGGTCCTTCTTTCCATTGGTGGTGCAGCTGCAAACGCAAACATTTTCTCCTACATGGCGAGTAATTTTGACAATCGCGCTTCATTTATCATCTCCTCCTTGAATGAGGCCAGAAGACATGGGTTTGATGGTTTAGATCTCGATTGGGAGTACCCAGCTACTCAACAAGACATGTCCAATCTTGCGTTGCTCTTCAGAGAATGGCGAGTAGCTGCTCAACAGGAGTCACTTCTTTCAGGAAAACCCCGACTGCTTATATCAGCGGCAGTTTATTTCTCTTCCAATGTCTTCAATTCTGGCGTTTATCGCACTTATTCAGGATATGCAATTCTAGAGTACTTAGATTTCTTGAATCCCATGTGCTACGATTATCACGGTTTTTGGAACACATCAGTAACAGGCGCACAGGCATTGCTTTATGACAATTCCAGCAATATAAGCACCAGCTATGGAATTTCATCGTGGAAAGCGAGTGGCGTACCGTCAGAGAAGCTAGTTCTAGGCTTGCCTGCGTATGGGAGGTCCTGGACACTGAAGGATGGCAACCAAAATGGAATTGGAGCTCCTGCGGTGGGAGTCGGTCCTGGGGACCAAGGGATGATTGGATATAATGAAATAGTGGAGTTCAATTTGAAGAATAATGCTACTGTAGTTTATGATAGTGAGACGGTGTCAACTTATTCATATGCAGGAACTACATGGATTGGATACGATGATGCCACATCCATCATAAACAAGATTAAGTTTGCTAAGTCTCAGGGTCTTGGCGGTTATTTCTTCTGGGCGCTTGGTTCTGATGTGAACTGGTCTCTTTCTAGAGCAGGTAATAAAATGTTAATGGATTTCTCCAGTGTCTTTAATCATGCCATGATTTATATAGGCACCAGGAACAATAAACAAGAAATAAAAATATTTTGATTTGGAACCACAAATAATATTTCTCAAGGAATCAATAGAAAATTTTGCCACATTCCACACTAGTAATCTTTCTCTTTCTAGAGCAGACAATAAAAGTATTCGATTTCTCCTGTGTTTTAATCATGCCATGATTTATATAGGCACCAGGAACAATAAACAAGAAATACAAATATTTTGATTTGGAACCAGAAATTGATATTTCTCTAGAAAATTTTGCCACTACCCAGTACAATGAATCTTTCCTGTGTCTAAGAATAATTTTACACTGATTAACCGAGGATCCCTGGTGTTATTACTGTTTAGGTCTTGTCACTAAGACCCCTCATGACAAAATTATATTCCGTCTGTACATTGATGAGTGTCCATTTTCGAGCTAGCGCCCTTTTGAATTGCTTTTGTTGTAAAACAAATAGGGTTTGCTTTCCTCACTAGTGCATGTAAATGTGTTGCAGCTTCCATGGCTTGGGATGGAGAAATTTGAAGGCTAGCCGGACATCATGGACTCAAGTGTTATGCCAGGATTCGCTAATTCTTTTCATCAGTCTTTATTTATTATTTTTCTTTTGCCCGTATGCTATTGATTAATTACCATATCTTGTTTATCTTTTAGAGCTATTTGCATGAAAGGGAGAGAAAATTGATCCTATGTCCTGCAAAGTTGTCTTTGTTGAAAGTAAACAACTACTCTCAATCCGTCTAGAATAAAATTGCCAGCTTCTTGCATAGTTTTCTAGAGAATTCTCTAGTGTCCCATGAGTTGTAATATTTCGTATAATGTGTTTTCTAGTTGAGTTTAGGTATTATTTGTTGTGTTTATATTTTAGATCTACCACTTGAGAAAAATCAATAGTTCTTTCAAAACATAGGGAAGAATATCACTTTATTTATTTTTCAAGAAAACCTATTAATCGCTTTAACTGAATGGGATGCTCTTTTTAGTATACAATAACATGACTATACTTATCGCTAGTAATTGACCACTTAACTTTTAAATTTCATATTGACCTGCAGGCTAATTAATAATATTTGTACGGATCATTTTCGTGATAACTAATTAATTTGAAAATAATTATTTCGTGATACTTGAAAATAAAAATTTCACATGTAGATCTGCTTGTGCGATAATTGCTTCTGCGAAGATCATTTAAAGCTGCGTTTGGATTGAAGGATTTAACGAAAAGTTTAAAATTATCTCAAATTCTTCTAATTGTCTAGATTATGTAGGACGCATTTGGACTCATAAATCATTGATTATTCTGATGTTCAAAATGTACTATCTCAAATATCGCTTAAATGATTCAAACAACTAGAGTGATTTGAGTGAATTTCAAATATCTTATCAAAATTTTCAACCCAAATGAAGCCATATACAATTTTGAAACCCGTGGCTGGACAATTGAGGAGATGATGAAGCAATGCAATTGTAAGACGCCCGTAAGTTTCTTTTATTTGGTCAAGTGAATAATTACCCATGGTTGAAATAATTGTTGGTTTGTATAAATTAAAGACAAAAAAAAATGGAGAAAGGACAATCGATATTTACAATCCTTCGTGGACAATCCATATTTTATTGATTTCATAAATTAACTTTTGGACAATAATCCAAAGTGGAGAAAGGACAGAATAAAATAAATAAGACAAGGTTTATCTGCAAATGATCCTTGATCCGGCCAATGATATTTGAAGATACCATTTTCAGTTTGTATTGTTCATGGCCGGACAATATCTGCACGTGATCCTTGATTTCATTTCCAGCCAATCCAGAATCGGGAAGCTACAAACATAAAACGACAGGTTAAAGCTTAAAATTGAGGAAATGTAAACTTATGAATGCTAATCTTTTTTTCTTTATTTTTTTGGGTGTCATTCATGAGGATCCTTAATTCCTTCTTATTAAAGGCAGCTGCATAAAACAATTAAACAGAGTGAGATTTTCAGTCACCTTTTAGAAGTTGTTAAAAAGTTCAGTAAATTTTGACGAGAAGATTGTCCTCTAGAATTGATGGTCCTACATGTAAGACATTTTTAGAAAAGGAAAGGAAAGTAAAGTGTTCTAGATGTAAATATTTACAAAATTTCTTGAAAGTATACAAAGCTTGAAGAAGTTCAATGCAATCAACTTATTGTACTGATTTTCTAGCAAAGATTTTTTTTTTTTTCTGGACAAACTCTACTTTGTACCCTTGAATTTGTGTTATTTTGTTTACTTTGCACACTAAATTTCAATTTTGAATACTTTACATCATAAATTTTTTATTTTCGACATTTTACGTCCTAAATTCTCAAGTTTATCCTATTTAATTTTAGTCAATGATAATTTTTGCAGAATTAACAGCATAGAAAACCCAAAAATGTGTCATAGAAATATTAATAATTGAGACCATATACATAAATAATAACGAACTAAAATTGGTCAAAAGGTTAAGGGATTGTAGTTGGAACAAAATGATACATTGTCATTAATTTTCACCACCTTTTGATTCGTTAATTTTGTGAAAGTACATAATCATTGATTAGACCTAAATGGGATAATTTTGAGAGATTAGGGTGTAAAATGTTCAAAATTAAGAGTTTAAAATACAAAGTGAGAAAGTGATGCAAGTTCGAGAATGCAAAATGAAGTTAATTCTTTTTTTTTCTCTGTCCAAAGCTAGTTTCCACAAACCACGTGATCCACAATACAAATGGGGAAACATGTACCCTAAGCAACAATAGTAGTAATTGTTGTATTTTGCTCACTAAAGTATTACTTCTGTGCCCACCAAAAAAAAAAATACAATTATTGTAAAAGCATATAATTCGCTATATAGCTAATAGCTCCCTAATGAAATTTGCATCCCCATAGACAAGATCCCATTGAGATTCTACAGATGTTTCCTAGTAGTCCCATCCATGGAGTTCATATTATTATATGAGGATCAGTATTTTAGCCTCAGTATTTTAGCCAACAAAATACTATAGTTGGTTCAATAGTTAAAGTCCTCTTTTTCCAACTGAAAAATAAGGAGGGGAAAAAGATGAAAAAACGAGTTAACAGTTAATGCTCTAGCTACAAAGGAAAATATATCATAATAAAATTAATCTCCAACTGCCCGGTGCCCACTTCTTGAGATTGTGAGTGAAGCTCATCAGTTTCATAAAAGACAGAAATTTTCAATCATCATCCTTTGCCAACATACAAAATCTACATAAATCATAATAACAATTTAAAATATAATCTAAGCCAATGAAGGTACGAATGTAAAAATGTCAAGAAGAATAATCATAAGTACCGGTTTCTGATATTTGCCAGTCTCGATCAAAGCTCAGAGCCCAGAAAAAGTAGCCACGAAGCCTAAGAGCCTGAGCAAATGCAATCCTCAATGCTGTCGATCTACTATCATCGTACCCAATCCATATATTCCCAGCTACTGAATAAGTTGATAGTGTCCCTAAATCAAATTGAACAGTTGCATTATTCTTCTTGTTGAAATCCTCCACTTCATAATAAAACAGTACTCCTTTTCCACCAGCTCCACTAGGACCAACATCAATCGCCGGTGCTCCCACGCCACTATCCATAAGGTCCTTTAGCGTCCAAGTTTTGCCATAAAGCGGCAATCCCATCACCAATTTGCTTCTCAAGATTCCAGCCTTGATCCAGGATTCCAAACCATAGCTGGTACTGATATTACTTTTGGGGTCAATTAGTGCTGAATGGGAACCTGTAATTGTAGGTTCCCATGATCCATGATAGTCGTAGCACATGGCATTGATCCAATCCAAATTCTTGTTAATCGAAGCTACTGGATATGTTCTGAACGGCCCATGTAGGAAAAAGTTGGCAGAAAAGTAAACAGCTGCAGACAGCAAGAGTTGAGGACAATTTGTTGCCTCAGACTCCTTTATGACCTCGGCCCTCCATTCTTCTAGCAGAATGGCGTAATCCTGCATTTCTTGAGGGTTTTGTGGGTACTCCCAATCAAGATCAATTCCATCAAACCCGAATTTTCGAGCAACTTCTATGGTAGACAGGATGAAGTTCCTGCGAAGAGAAGGAGTTGAGGCCATCTGTGAAAATTGAAATGGAAGATCGCCTCCTCCACCCGTGGAGAAAAGAGCCTTGACCGGTGGCTTCTTGGAATGGAGAGTTGATGTGAAGGTCACAAGCTGAAGAGCTGTTGAATTGTCTATCATAAACTTAGACGTGACATTATTAGGCAAAAGAAATGCATAGTAGACGTGAGTGAACAAAGTAGTATCTATGGCTGATGGTGGAAGATATGAAAATCTATCCGAGGGCCAATAGGCTCCCTTAATGGACTCATAAGAGTATGTATCAACAGCAGAAGTACTTGTGCTGATGAAGCTGATCAAGAACAGTAGGAAAGTGCAAATAATACTGATGAATTGAAGGGTAGACATGATCCTTTTTTTTGTGTGCTAATTCTACTGTAGTTTCTCCCCTTTCATATATAGAAGTAGTGGAGGTTTTACCCTCGATCTTGTGCAGTCAAGATATCGGGTTAGTGTGACAATTGTAAGCATTTCTCGGGTTATTGCATTTGCATTAAATTGTTTTTGTATATATTCTTGTACGGTTGTGTTTATCCAGAGACCAATTTTATATTGGCTACTTGATTTGATTTAAGGTTGAAGAGCGGAACGTGTTTTCTTGACTAGTCCGAGTTTTGTCTTGATCGCCTAATACAACATCGCCGTCCCTTGTGACACATTATATGGAAGGTAGTCGACTGATAATTTGCACCAGGGGAAATATTAGATTCACTTCTGCCGACAACACTATATCCTTCGGGACCTCCGACCTCGACTAGCCAAACCAGTAAATCAGGCACTCGTTAGTTGAGCCATTTGTAGGCCTGTCAATCGGACATAATGAACCGAGTTTTGATAAGCTCAAGTTCAATTCATTTAATTTGAAACATTTTTGGGTTTCGGGTTATGAGTTTCGGGTTCATAAATGTGAAACTGATACTCAACTCACATAATATTCGGGTTGTGAGTCTTAATCGGGATTAGTCCAAACTCACTTATTACTCCTTAATTTTCTTAATATAATTACTAAAACTATTAAGTTGTAAAACTAATTTAACATTTACAAGACTATAATATTAAAACTAAACATGAATAAATAATAGTTCTTAAAAAGTATATAAACCAAAAATTTTTTAACAATATTTATATTTAATTCATTCAAAATGCATGAAAAATAGTAATAAAACATGCGATCATAAGCCAAAACATCTTTAAAAGTTGAAACTTTTTTATAATTTTGTGATTTAAATCCAAATATGCTTGATGATATGTGTTTGTAGACCAAAAAGAAATCAACCAATATTATGCCAATACAAAAATTTACTCAAGTAATAAGAAAAGTTAGAGATTTAGTTATGCATTACTAATATTGGTTTTCAAGAAAACTCATAAAAGAGTTTTTAGATGTATTTTTGTGCTTTGTAATTTATATATATATTTAGTATTTAGTAATAATATATTTGGATATATAATTATACATAATATCAAAATATAAATATTATATATATAGGTAATTAAATGGTCGGGGCTATATCGGGTTTGAACCTAATAACTCCCAAGCTTGGCTCATATTTAATTCGGTCCTAATTTTTAGGCTCAAACTCAGACTAGCTCACTAAATGGTCAGGCAATTCGGGCTTTTTGTCAGGCCGAACGAGCCCGGCTTGACCTAGTCCAACCCCATTGACAGTCCTAGTCATTTGGCGATTCCTTTGCACCGTTGAACTAATTGTTGGTCGATCATTTTTTTTTCGATACGATAGTTTCTTACACTATAGGGGAGGGGGAGGACCTCAAGAGGTCCAAAGATAACTAGAGGGGACTGAACCATTACCAAACCAGACGGGTGCACTATGCATCCGCTTGGATTTTTTAAGTAAAGCCACATTTAATTGTGACAAATTGGTGGATCAAATCTTGCCTCCCATCTCACCAAATTTTAATGCTTTGGTGGTGGTAATCGGTCAAGGTTGGTCGATCCATTAGACGGAGATTGGTACTCTAAAAGGTCGATTGAAAATACCCCTCTAGCTAAAAGTACCTTTTCCTTACTTTCCATTTGAATAGAAGGAAAGTTGTGTAGGAAAGTGAAATGAAAGAATGTGATGCAATGGAAAACGAAAATAAGTTTCTCACACATGTTTGCTTTCCAAGAAAAATGTTGAGAGAATATAGGAAATTAATGACAGTTAATAGCAGTTATTGAAATTTTTACTAGTAACTAACTATTTTCCTTCAAAATCTTGCAAATTTTACAGGACACAAAATGCAGGACAAATGCCGCATTTTGAACTTGATAGGACAAATTGAATGATGTGAAAACTACAAGGAGAAGTGTCTATTTTCTGGTAAAGTTAATAAAGTTACATTATTGTCTTATGTGTGCAACAATTTTGCACACCAAGAAATGTAAAACTGTTACTGGATAGGAAAAATAGAGAATTGGTACTGGACACTACTAAAAATATATCGATCTATGCCATCAATTAGCATCACCAGTGGTCACGATGAAATGAAACATGGCCTAGGTTGGACACCATCCTCAGATGAGATCTTAACTTCATTCTCAACGATTCCACAACTCGGAAGCTGCAAAACACACATATGTAGGACGGCAGGAAAAGTAAATTAGGAGCATGACATTTTAATTTCCAAGAAATAGTAATAGCAATTCGAAGTAGTCAAACTTAGGTTTTGTCCCTTTTTGATATGAGGTGTTGGTTCTATTCAAGAACTAGTATTTAATCATTAGTGATCTTTCTAATCCCGAATGTCTACAGTGTTTGGTGAATATTGACTCAATCCGAGCACTATTATGTTTGATTTAAAGAAGAAAGCTACAGGACAATTGAATACTTTTAAGTCTATGTCCTTTTGTGATGAATAAAAAGTATCCCTTCCATAAGAAACTTTAGTACCAAAAAAAAAAAAAAAGGCAAGGTGAGGGGAAAAAAAAAAGGCAAAAACTACTGTATGACTTGGTCCAGATCTTAGCCGACCAGACTTGTTATGTATTATTATTTTTTGCAGCCTCAGTGCAGACCTAATAATTGACAAAAAACTTTATAAGCATTATAGTCCGACACATACTGACCAAATATCTCATGGAAGATTTTATTTTTCAATCAACCACCTAAAATATAAATACTAATGCTCTTGCATCTAACTTCATACCATGAAATAGATCTTGAATCTTCCTATTTATATTTCCTTCTCCCATATACTATGGACGAAAATTCTATCATTTTAAGATTGATAAAAGATGGAATAAAAAAATTAAGAAGAAGAAAGGTTCTTAATTTCTTTCCACTATAATTCATAAACTTAAACTAATGGTGATTGAGCAAAATTAAGTGAAGTTTAGATTAAATAACAAGAAGTTAAAAAAACTAGAACTATTATGTACCTGTTCTGGATATTTTCCAGTCTAGATCAAAGCTCAAAGCCCAGAAGAAGTAACCACGAATCCTGAGAGCCTGAGCATATCCAACCCTTGCTGCTGTAGATCTACCATCATCATATCCAACCCATGCAGTTCCTGCAAATGAATAAGTAGACGCAGTAGCCACATCAAATCCAACTGTGGCATTGTTCTTTTTATTAAACTCCTCGACCTCGTAATATAACAAAATCCCACTCCCACCATCGCCCTCAGGACCAACACCAACTGCTGGTGCTCCCACGCCATGGACGCTAGGATCCTTCAGCGTCCATGTTCTGCCATAAAGCGGCAAACCCATCACCAATTTGCTCCTCAAAATCCCTGCCTGGATCCAAGATCCTAATCCATAGCTAGTACTGATGTTACTTTTGGGGTCAAATAATGCTGAATTGGAACCTGTGATTGTAGGTTCCCAGGAGCCATGATAATCATAGCACATAGCATTGATCCAATCTAAGTTCTTGTTGATTGAAGCTACTGGGTAAGTTCTCGGTGTTGCAGATAGGAAAAAGGTTGAAGAGAAATAAACTGCTGCGGAGAGCAAGAGCTGAGGTCGCTGTGTTGCTTTGGATTCTTTTACGATTTCAGCTCTCCATTCGTCGAATAGGCTGCCTAAATCGTTCATTTCCTGTGCGTTTTGAGGGAACTCCCAGTCGAGATCTAATCCATCGAACCCGTATTTCCTTGCTACTTCTATGGTGGAGAGGATGAAGCTCCTGCGAGAGGCTGGAGTCGAGGCCATGCGGGAAAATGTAGTCGGACCAGCGCCTCCGCCGCCAACTGAGAGAAGTGTCTTGACCGGTGGATTTTTGGAGTGAAGAGTTGATGTGAAGCCGATGAGAAGGTTTGCTGTTGAGGCATCTATGTCGAACTTAAAAGTTGAGGCATTGGGGTTGAGAAATGCGTAGTAGATGTGAGTGAATAAGGTTGTATCTATGGCGGATGGCGGAAATTCTGCAACTTTCCATGAGGGGTAGTAAGCTCCCTTCATGGCCTCAGAGGAGTATGAAGGGCTAGCATAGCTAGAGCTGAAGCTGATGATCATGAATAAAAGACAAGTGCAAAAAATGCTACTACTAGCAGCTTTCATGGGAGCTAACACCATTTTGTTTTGTTTCTGGCTAATTCTCTGTTTTTTCCAATATATAGAAAATGGAGCTTTTGATGAAACTGTTATAGCGAACGGTTTCTTGTTTCTGTGGGGCTTTATTCCCTTCGGATTGTGTCATATATATAGTCTTGGAGTCAGCTTCATGATCCAGAAGGATTGAGGTTGGATTCTGAATTTGCGCTATTGATTGAATTTTTGGTATTACACTATTACGCTGATCCAGTTAAGGTTGAGAAGGGAAGCCTTTGACAATTTCAGTTCTGTTCTGGTCAGCGCCTGACAAAACAGAGCCTTCCCAGGTGACTTGTTCAAAAGCAGATATATAGTGGGCGGATACATTGATCGGTTCACCTCTGCGCGTTAATCATTGTGTTATTTGATACTTCAACTCAACTTCTTGTGCTTGAGCCATTTCACAATCTCACCACCTTGTATATTACTTACATTTATTGGCGTCTAAAATATGCTGCATTTTATATATATATCAACATTGATATATACAAAGTGATTAGTTGATTATGCCTAAACATGTTATGAAGTTTATAAATACTTCCGAATGCCTACTCTCGAATAATTTATTTATGGGTTAGAAATGCCTAGATTAAGACAGCCAATCTCTTTCAGTTGGACCATGTTATTGGTTCCTTAAATATTAGCCGAGATTTAGGGAATAATTCACGGGTACTTGGAACCACATGAAACACAAATATATTAATATCAAGCTTGGACCAAACAAGAAGCACTAACAAAAGTTTTGATTTGTGCATTCCCACTCATACCCAAGAAAGTCCAAGAAAAGAAAAGATGAGTAGAAAAGACAAATGAAGTCCGAGTCCTTGATTTATTGAGGAAAAAAAACAGAAAGTAATCCTAATAGGATTACATAAATGAAACGCATATATGAAAAGCCCTTAACGTATGTGAAGATTGACAAGATTGCTATAGGATTAATCAAGGGTTGTGGGCTTAGCATCAATCTTATGCTTTTTATGTTTTTTTTATTTGATAACATCGGCAAATTGTTTCTTTCTTGTTTTCTTGGAAATCCAAATACGGTAAGAACATCTATTTTTTTTTCACGAAGATACTTACAAGAAATCCATTTTTTTCAACTATATCGTGCATTATTTCTTAAGGTATTGAGGAAATCCAAATATTGTTAAAACATCGATTTTTTCATACGCACAAGAAAAGCACTTTTTCCTTTTCTATGTAGAGCTTTATTTCCTCAATTGTTGAGTTTGACAAAGAGGTGAATTAAGTAAATTTCCACGCAAGAAACTGACTCCTTCTGGAATATTTGACATTATTATTGCTTCAGTAGCTGCCCATAATTTGTTAATCAATTGTATTTCAACACCATAATTGGTCTGTTACGTATACATGTATACAAGCAAAATTTGACTCTGCAACATAAACCTTTTTGATGCAAGCGTTAATGTTTATTCCGTCAACGCAGAAGCTTCTCACCGTGGCTGTAATAAGTAATTGTATCATTAAAAACTTTGAAATAAAGGCAAGACTATGAAAACATAAAGTCAATGGAAGATTGTATTGGAACGTGACATGTTCAACCCAACATCACAATCAATATTGAACATTCCCTCAGGGGATAATTTCAGAAACCTCCCTTGAGGTTTCTGACAATTTCACTCGCTTCCCACAATTTTAGAAAATTATACTGACCTCCCTCGACTCAATAAAATAACTACAATATCCTCTATTTAATAGATAATTTACCACATATGTCGGACACAAAAACCAAACCAAAAGTAAAAGAAAAATAAAAATCGATAGCAATTCGTCATCATTCCCAACCCTACTTTAATTAACAGCTGTTTCTTTTCTCTTTCCCTTCTTTTTTTTCAACCTCTTATGATTTTCTCCTTCCTGTTTATAACACCATAGTCTCTTCCACCCGTCAACTACACCACCATGCAAACCTATCCGAAGTATTTATTTCTTGTCTATTTCTCTCTTTCCATGGTATTTAACTATCAACCCCTCTTGTTTATTTCTTCTCGTATTATAATTTGCATACATTAAATAATCAAAATTTCCAAAATTACAAATTGAGAGAGCAAACGAAAATTTCATGGTCAAATTAGATAGAGATGATGAACATGGTTGTGATAGAGGGGAAAAAAATAAAATTAATGGGTTATGGTTGGAAAAGAAAAAGGGACGAATTTGGACTATGCTATTATGCCTGTTATGCACTAGAATCTAATATCTTCATTTGGTTTCATTTTTTTGTTTGATTTACAAGTATTGGTGGTAGTTTGTCACAAAGATTAATTTATCTATTCCTAACGCCATTGGAGTATGGGGTTGCGCTTGGCATAGGCATCAATACTGGTTGGCCAAGTCTTTTTCTGTTTAGGAAGGTGATAGGCGATAGGTGTTGGGTTCATAATTTGAGGTGTGAGATTAATCAATAGACAAAATATAGTGTTAATTTAGGGCGAGAAGCTTTTTGAGGGTATTTTAATTGGTTGTGGTGCTTATGATTGATTTGTAGAGGAAGTGATTTGGGTAGAGATTGGAATCTTGATGATGTCGAAATTGATAGAAATTAGGGATTAAGTTGGAGTGCGATTTTTGGTAAAATTTTTTATTTTAGTGATGCCAAAATTGATGGAATTTGGGGTTTAATTTGGAGTTTGTTTGAACAGGTTAATGAGGTTTTGGGTTTATAATTATCGTGGAAGCATAGCAAGTCTAGATAAAAATGTTTGTTACCTTTTTTTTTTGGTTAAATTGATCACTAAACCTTTTTTTTTCACTTTCTTTTGATGTATGATGTTGCATAAGGGTATTTTAGGATACTTAAGTATAATTCTAGCCTGATGGATCTATACAGTCTCTTCAGCAGTAAAGCAAGGGAGGTTAGTGTAGTTTTCTAAAATTGGGGGGAGCTGAGTGACATTGTCAGAAACCTCAAGGGAAATTTCTGAAATTATCCCTTTCCTTAGCTAGGATAAATATTTGGGCACTTTTTTTGATAGCAAAATAGAAAATTTCATTAAAGTGAGGATAGGTCCGCCGAAATTGCGGAGAGAAGAAAAGATGGTGGAGAATAACTCCAACTACAGATATCTGAAATAGAGCGAGCATTTCTAGCTAATAAATGTGCTGGCACATTGGCCTTCCTAGGGACCCAGTTAGCCTCCCAAGCGTCAAAGTTCTGTAACCTAACAAAGATATCATCTAAGCGCACCAAATATTTGGGCACTTAGATACAAGATGGGACACAGATGGTTTTTTAATTATAAAGTTGCGAACAACAAATTGATTTTAGGAGCTCCCCCAGCCTAATTTTCCTTCTAGAATTACTTCAGACAAGAAATTCCTTAACCTCTATTCTCCTGCTCTTCCTAGATTTTTTTTTTTTGTCTTTGTTTTTGTAACAATTTTCTCTTCAAAAATTCTCCTAGTTCGAATTTATTCGGATTCTCCTAGTGGGGAATTTATATTCTATTACAATTTTTCTAGCAAGAGTTTTTTCGTTGAATTTTTAACTTCATTTGTTCTTACTAGATTTGGGATCTCTTTTAGGTTAGTTTGATCAGATCTAATCTTTCTCTTGAGCCTTGTAACTTGCACTCGTTAAATTTGTTCGTAGTAGACATGAACAGCTAATCTATTCAAGCTGCATAGAGTTATTGGTATTTGTGGAAATTTTGAAGTTTTAGAGTGTTATCTGCCATTGACTGCACCAGTAGTATCTTTTTTTCCCCTTGTATTTGGTGCTGATAGTGCAACTTTTGAAAGTCTCTTGC
Source organism: Coffea arabica (assembly GCF_036785885.1). NCBI lineage: Eukaryota > Viridiplantae > Streptophyta > Magnoliopsida > Gentianales > Rubiaceae > Coffea > Coffea arabica. The sequence continues at coordinate 14,730,876 of NC_092320.1, read as the reverse complement.
TTATTAAAAAAAAATAAATAAATTGGTTTTAGGAGAAAACAAACGTAAATATAGCAATCAACAACTTTTAACGGGAGGTTCCTGAGTAAACAGGGCCATCTCGACAAAGGAAAGGAAAGAATACTGTGCAAGATTCTAGTCCTCAAATGAAGGAATGCAGACTCAGTTTTGGATCTTGGATTTAGCTAACGACAAAGTTAATTGAATTAGCATTTTCCTTGTAAAAAAGAAACTCGAATATTAAGATATTTCAATTAGCGCATGAATTTTTTACTGAAAAATAAATACAGCTTCAATGAATTCGGATTTAACACGGGTTACATCCCTTTTCATGAAACTCAAATGTTAAAAATATTATTTGTTCCATCTATTATTTGAATGAATTTCGACAGGTGACTTGATGTGACAAAGTGGTTGAGGTGTTAAATTTCCACTGAACAAAAGTTACTTCGCACATTAACTGCTTGGCCTATCCTCGCCAGAATTTATCCCAAGTGTCAAGAATTTAACAGGCCTGCTATAACCATGCATCAATTTATGACCTTCCTCATTTTTATTATGAGCCTCACCCCAAATCCACCCTTGTGGCCAAAAATATACTGTACTCCATTGCATTTGTCAGTGTTTTGAAGTTGACCGAGGTAGAATTCCAGCTTGTCCAGTAGTTGACAATATTTCTGCCAATTAATGTATTATTGGTTCGTGATACATAAGAGCAATATGTAAGTTCATTCGCCAATTAATATATGTTAGAAAAATCCCACTCTAAGTTGTAGTTGCCGCAAACGAAATCACGGACTATCCCTTAATTTTAGGAATTTTCATATTTATATTTATCGCTTATACATGTTGCAATTTTTAATCTTTTGCTCATTCTAGTGATCATTATGTGATGATAATCATTAATCTCAATGAATGGGCATTTTGAACTCCAAAGGATACATATAAACTATAAAGAGAGGAGTCTATTTTCTGGTAAAGTTAATGAACTTACATTATTTTTTTATGTGTGCAACTATTTTGCAGGCCAATAGAAATAAAATTGCTACTAGATAGGAAAATAGGAGTGTTACAGGATACTAAGAAAAATACATCTATGCCATCAACTAGCATCACCAGTGGTCGGTTAGTCCCAACATCCAAGTTCTTGAAAGGTTGCAGGATCAAATGGAACATGGCCTAGGGATGCTTTGCCGGCCAACATCCGCAGATAAGATCTTAACTTCATTATTCAATGAATCCACAAGTGGGAAGCTGCAAAATACATATAGGACGGCAGGGAAAGTAAATTAGGAGTATGACCTTTTAATTCCTGAGGCAAAAGCAATAATACGAAGCAGTCAAACTTAAGTTTTGTTCCTTCTTGGTCTGAGTTGTTGGCTTTATTCAAGTAGTAGTATATTAATCATTAATGTTGAATGTGCAAGAGTGTGTAAGGTATATTATATTGTCTCAATTCGAGCACTAGTACGTTAGATTTAAAGAAGAAATTAAGCTGAAGGACAACTGAATACTCTTATTTCCATTGCCTCCGTTTCTGATAGTGCAAAAAAGTGCTAAAAACAGCAAGAAAAAAAAAGAAGAAGAAGAAGCAACACCATATATACTTGTTTATCATCTTAGTTGGCCAGACGAGTTGTGCAGTAATAAATCTTTTTCAGCCTCATGTGCAGAGCTAATAATTGAGAAAAGGACTATCATTATTACAGTCCCACACAGCCTGATTTTCTGACCAAATATCTTGCGGAAGAGTTTTCAATTAGCCACCTAAAAGATAAATAGTTAATGCTCTAGCATCTAACTCCACAATATGGAATGAATCTTGAATATTCCTATCTGTATCTCCTTCTCCCACGTACTATAAATGAAAATTTATCATTTTAAGATTGATACAAAAAAAAAAGGAAGAGGTTTCTTAGTTTCTTATGAAAATAACCCACGGTTTCATTTTATATAGATTATAAAGGAGTATGAATTATGGAGAGAACCAAAATTCTGGACTCGGAGATTCATAAACTTAAACTAATAATAATTCATCAAAATTAAGTGAAACTTAGATTAAGAGACCAATAAGTAATACAAAATACTAGTATTGGTAAGCAGTAAGTACCTGTTCTGGATATTTTCCAGTCCAGATCATAGCTCAAAGCCCAGAAGAAGTAACCACGAATCCTGAGAGCCTGAGCATATCCAATCCTTGCTGCTGTAGATCTACTATCATCATATCCAACCCATACAGTTCCTGCAAATGAATAAGTAGACGCAGTAGCCACATCAAATCCAACTGTGGCATTGTTCTTTTTATTAAACTCCTCGACCTGGTAATACAACAAAATCCCCCTTCCACCATCACCCTCAGGACCAAGACCAACTGCGGGAGCTCCCACGCCATGGACGCTAGGGTCCTTTAGCGTCCATGTTTTGCCATAAAGCGGCAAACCCATCACCAATTTGCTCCTCAAGATCCCTGCCTTGAGCCAAGATCCCAATCCATAGCTAGTACTGATGTTACTTTTGGGGTCAAATAATGCTGAATTGGAACCTGTGATTGTAGGTTCCCAGGCGCCATGATAATCGTAGCACATGGCATTGATCCAATCTAAATTCTTGTTGATTGAGGCTATTGGGTAAGTTCTGGGCGTAGCAGCTAGGAAAAAGGTTGAAGAGAAATAAACTGCTGCGGAGAGCAAGAGCTGAGGTCGATGTGTTGCTTTGGATTCTTTTACGATTTCAGCTCTCCATTCGTCGAATAGGCTGCCTAAGTCGTTCATTTCCTGCGGGTTTTGAGGGAACTCCCAGTCGAGATCGAATCCATCGAACCCGTATTTTCTTGCTACTTCTATGGTAGAGAGGATGAAGCTCCTGCGAGAGGCTGGAGTCGAGGCCATGCGGGAAAATACAGTCGGATCATCGCCTCCTCCGCCAATGGAGAAAAGTGTCCTGACTGGCGGATTTTTGGAGTGAAGAGTTGATGTGAAGTTGGTGAGAAGTTGTGCTGTTGAAGCATCTATGCCAAGCTCGAAAGTTGAAGCACTGGGGTTGAGAAATGCGTAGTAGATGTGAGTGAATAAGGTTGTATCGATGGCGGATGGTGGAAAATCTGCAACTCTCCATGAGGGATAGTAAGCTCCCTTCATGGCCTTTGAGGAGTATGAAGGGCTAGCATAGCTAGAGCTGAAGCTGATGATCAAGAATAAAAGACAAGTGCAAAAAATGCTACTACTAGTAGTAGCTTTCATGGTAGCTGATCCCATTTTGTTTTTGTTTCTGGCTAATTCTGTCGTGTTTTCCTATATATAGAAAATGGAGCTTTCGATGAAACCGTTATAGCCAATGATTTCTCGTTTTTGTGGATCTTATTGCTTTTGCATTCTGTTATATATAGTGTTTGAGGCTGCTTCATGATCCAGAGGGATTGCGGTTGGATTCTGAATTTACACTATTGGTTGAATTTTTGATATTAGGCTAATCCACTTGAGGTTGAGAAGGGAAGAAAATTTGTAAGCCTTTGACGATTTGAGTTTTGTATTGTTCAGCGCATGCTGATACAGACAGAGCCGTCCTAGATGACTCGTTCAAAAGTGGATATAGTGGGCTGATAAATTGCCACGATTGGCATGATGGGTTAATGATTGTGTTTTTTGGGACTTCAACTCAACTTCTTGTTAGAACCCAAAAAAAAAAAACACACAAACTCAACTTGTTGTGTTTGAGTCATTTCACGGTCTCATCTTGCATATTACTACATTTATTGCAATCTAAACTATGTTAATGATTTACAAAGCCATTAACTGATTACTGTCGTGTAGGGCTGCAAACGAACCGAACCGCTCGTCAAACTTGACTCGAGTTCTATCAATATCGAGCTTGAGTCGAGTTCGAGTTGGCTCGAGTCGAAATCGAGCTCGAACTCGATGTCAAAATATTAAGCTCGTTAGCTCGCGAGTCGGTTCGCGAGCTCGAGTATATATATATATATATATATATATATATATATATATATATATATATATATATATATATATATATATATATATATTTATTTATTTTAAGTATATATATATTTTTTATTTTTATTTTAAGTATTTATATACTTTGTATTTTTTTAATTTTAATAGTAAAATTACATATATATCCTTAATATTTTATTATTTATTAAGAAAAAATATTATTTTATTTATTTTTTAAAAAATAAAATAATTATTTTTTATTTTTTTCGAGCTCGAGCTTGAATTTAAAATTGTCAGCTCCTCGAGATCGAGTTAAATGAAATTATGTTAAGACTTGACTCGATTAGGCCAAAACTCGACTCGATTCGATCCGTTTGCAACCTTGAAGCGTTGCATGACAACAATGTAAATTGACAAGACAAGAAGCACTAACAAAAGTTTTGGTTTGTGCATTCGGGAGTGGACTCCCACCCAAAAAAATCCAAAAAATGAAAAGATGAGTAGAAAAGACAAATCAAGTCTGTGTCCTAGATATTTTGAGAAAAAAAAATGTAATCCTGATAGAATTACAAAAATGAAAAGCAACAGGATTCAAGGGTGTGGCCTTAGCATCAATCTTATGCTTTTTATTTTTTATTTTTTCCATTTGATAACATCGATAATTACTTCTTCCTTGTTTTCTTGGAAATCCAAATATTGCAAGAACATCTATTTTTTCACGAAGATACTTACAACAAAAGCAATTTTTTTTTTCAACTAAATGCTGGTGCATTATTTCCTCAGGCATCGAGATTGAGAAACAGGCTGGAATAAGTATAAATTTCCACGCAAGAAAATTCTCTTTGAAGAATGATCATTTGGGTTATCCTTCTGGAATAGTTGACATTATTGCTTGGGTAGCTGCCAGCACCATAAATGGCCTGTTGAATATATCTGATCTGAACAGAAGCAAAGTATGACTCCGCAATTTAGACCTTTTGATGCAAGCATAAGCGCATGTGATGTATATTATTCAGTCAACGGCAACGCCAAAGCTTCTCACCGTGGCCGTAATCAGTAAATATATCATTAAAAACTTTGAAATAAAGATAAGAGATTTTTAAAAACCCAAAAGTCAATGGATGGTTGTATGGGAATGTGACATATTCAACCTAGCATCACAACCAATATTGAGCATTCCCTCTAGAAAATGAAATATTCAACCCAACATCATCATCCTATATATTGAGTGAGTATTCCCTGTAAAAAAGAGTATCGGGTGATTGCGACAATTAATGTTGCAAATCTGGTTCATCAGAACAAATATAATCACTTGTTACCAATTATGTGAAATTACTGTGAAGACATTAGTTCATTCCAATTACGCGATTTGCCACTTTCTAGATTGTGGAAAGTATGGCGCCAATTCCGTGGGGGGTTTTCTTTATGTTTATGTGAAAGTCAATACACCTTCCAAAAGTATTCCTAGAAAAAACCGTCCATAGGTTTGAAATATATTGTTGCAAATGCATCTCTAGGAAGTACGTTTGAGGTCTTTTTCAACCGGGATGATATGTTGTTCAAGTGGAAACGGTTTCATAACTTTGAAGCGAAAGTGCAAGATAATTGCAGAAGTTTTCATCTTTGCGCTTTGAATTTTCGCCCATTAATTTCTTTCGCTTCTCTTGCATTTTTTTTTTTTTAATTAGAGTTCATCACTTGAGAAGTCTCAAAGTCATGTGATACATCAAGTTGTATATTCAAGATTATAATCCTCCATAGCGTTTGTTGAAAAACAAAAACCTATACTCTATAATCATATGATGTAAACGAGTTTAACCAAGTTAACGTTCTAATGTTCAAATTTCTTTGATTATTTTGACGAGTTTAGAAACTTTGTTCAAATTTAATTTATTTATTTCTCGAGACAAGTTCGAAACAATTTTTATTGAGCCAAACTCGAGTTGGATTCGAGTAACTTGAACTTTTAACATGTAAATTTTACATATATGCTAATCAAACCGAACTCAAAACAAACTTGAAAGTTTATCAAACATGAATTGCTGTTCCGACTTAGTTTGATTAACTAGCAGGCCAAACTCGAACGAATTCTTATCGAACCAAATTTGATTCGAGTATCAAGTAACTTAATTTATTTTTCAACCCCATGTAATCAACTAGATTATTTTCATTTTTACACCATGTCAACTAGTAAATAAATAGTTTGCAAAAATATTCCTAAGAAGAAAGTGTGTATAGGAGAATCATTTTGCAGTTCTTTTTTAACAACAATTGAGCTACATAGAAAAAAATTAAAATAAATAAACAAGAACATTGAAAAATTACTCCTACAATTAGTTATTTTCATGTCAAAAAAACTTCAGTAAATTTGTGGATGTTTTTCGAGCTTCTTCATATGTTTAGTTAGAGGGGCATACTTTATTCTGATAAAGACATGCATCTAGAAACATATTATCCTTTAGTTTTGTTTCTTGTGATTGTCTTAATTAAGCTGTTGTATGGTTACTGCAGAGAAGATTCAGCATGTATAGTTGGTGACAAGTAAAAGCAGTATCTTTTAGCTGATCTCTTTGGTCCTTGTTCCACATTTTACTAGAAATCTTAAAATTATATGTGTCAATGTCAACTAGGGGTGGGTACGGTTGGGTACCCGTCCTAACATGATTTAACTAACCCAACTCTAATATATCGGATCAGCCATTTTATGACCCTAAACACCCGAAAAAAGGGGCGGGTCATAGGGTACCCGCTCCTAAAAAAAATTCCAATAAAAAATTGTTTTGCACTTAATATCAACATATTTTTTGATTAAAAAAAACATATTTTTCAATTAATATTGGTAGAGATATTGTAAACAAAGTCTATACATCACCATTCTCACATATTTCATCTAACAATCAAATCGATCTCATCAATTTAGTACATATTAGAATTATATTATCTAATAGACAAAACGAAATTTCATGTTAATTTTGAACATCACCATTCTCACACATTTCATTCTTCTACAACACAACAAACACAAGGATAATAAGTATCTGACAATTTCTCCAACTTTCTTAAGGATGTTATGGTATAAGACTGCATCCTAAATGAGTCGACTGTGGAATCAAGTCCGGAAAAGTATTGAACAGAGTTAATTATTTTTGGAAAAAGTATAACCAAAATAAGCTTGAAAAATCTTTCCCAATTTCCTTACATCTTTGGAATAGACCTTATGGCATTAAAGGTGGTGAAAAAGAAAAATAAATTTCTTGCACTAAGATAAAAGAGACAAATTTAAGAGACATAATTACAATAAAATAAATCAAATAAATAAATAAATGAAAGATGCAAATGTTTTAATTATCTAGCTAACAGAAAATTGGAACTCCAAACACAAATCTTTGATTGAATTGATGAAATATTTGCAGGAAAGATCGATGGAGGTAGAATAAAAATGAAAAGGATCAAAGGGATGAACAATTTTTATGATAGAGTTTCATAAATTTTTCTTCATTTTGTTCATTTGATTCAGGTTTTACCGAAAATATTCGCTCTCTTCAAACAGTATGAGGAGAGACGGATTATATGATATTAGAATATGAGACTGTGAGCCACTCCACTTACATTTAGGATTAAAAATTATAAAATTATAAAATGATTCCTAATTTTTTAATATTTATATAATATACCCTGTGGGTCGGGTACCCGCGGGTTTTTATTTTTCTGATCCGTATCCGTATATGTTTTTCGCGGGTACCCAACCCTCATCTATCCCATTAAGAAAAATTGGATCGGACATTCTATATTTCAGATCGGATCGAATCAGATCGGGTTCGGCAGATTTTTTTCCCACCCCTAATGTCAACGTCGTTCCTCTTCCTTTTTTTTGTTTGTGTCCTTTTTCCTTTTTTTTGTCTCTATTTCCTTATTTTCTGCGCATTTATTAATGTTATCGAATATTTTAGTAACAAAGTCTATACCAACTACTTCCGTCATTTTCTTGTTAAACATGATCGTATAATTTTACCTTTACAGTTTTCTGGTTTTGTAAAATTCTTTAAAACTGTAAGCCGTAACAAATCGATTAGAGTTGCGTTAGCAGCTGTCATGAAATTAATTTGGGACGGTAAACTAAAGCATGCACATTTCTATTATTGTACATAATTTATCATCATAAATTTAGTTATTACAGTATGAAGAAAAAACAATAGAAAATCAACCTGAGAAAAATCTTGTATCAAAATAATAAATTTTGAAGTGTTATGTAGTAATCAACTAAGAAACTGATTATTCAACCACTGATGCAAAAGCAATGCCTTTAGGCTTTAATATACTCCCTCCGTCCCACTTTGATAGTCCTGTTTCTTTTTTCACACAGTTTAAGAAAAAGTAGTTAACTTTATTGGAAAAGTAAATTTAGATTGCTATTTTTTTAAAATATCCTCACATTAAATAGAGTACAACTTTATGGGAACTTGAATTGATGGTAAAAAAAGAGTCAATTCTCATTAAATGTGGTAGGTTAATAATAACAACAACTTACATTGAATAAGGGTATTTTAGGAAAATTAAAATACAACTATATTCTTCAATTGAAAAGTGGATTACAATTTGGGACGGAAGAAAAAGAAAAACAGGACTATTAAAGTGGGACGGAGGGAGTAAGAGTTTAATCCGCCTATAACTTCTCCGGAAGGAAAGGCAGATTTCCAACAATTCTTTGCAGGAGGAGTTGACCAAAGTTTGGCACTTTACAGTCAAAAATTTGCATTTTAATTACCCAACAGGGAAACTTGATGTATCCAGATCATTCATCTGACTTTGTTGGTGTGCCAAACACCATCAATGATAATCATTACTCTCTCATTCCCATTCCCATTGAGGGGTGCGCAACTCCCCAACGAAACAGGCTGTAAATTTTCAAGTCCTGGCCACCGCCACCAGATTTGCGCATTTGGACATGGTGTTGAAATTAGTTATATTTGCTGTTCTGGTGATGATAACCTTTTTTTTTTTTTTTTTTCTGACGGAGTGGGTGTTCAGGTCAATCTTTACGGGGCTCGACTAATCTCATTCCGACCCGGGTGGAGAGGCCCCATCCCCCGAACGTGTTAACAGTGGGACTCGAATCCTGGTTGCCAGGAAGGTCGCCATACCCTAAAGAGGGGGAGCGAACCGCTCGAGTTATCCCGTGGGGGCTTCTGGTGATGATAACCCATGAGATTATTTTGAACATATTTTCTCAATGGATTCCATAAACCCTATTTACAGCGGAATTCTACAGTAGCATTTAGAATTCAACCCCTGAAGCAAAATCAATTATGATTTTGGGCTTTAATATAAGAGTTTAATACGCCTGTAACTTCTCCGGAAGGAAAGGCAGATTTCCAACAATTCTTTTTAGGAGGAGTTGACAAATTTTGGCACTTCATAGTCAAAAATTGCATTCTAATTTCCCAACAGAGAAACTTGATGTACTATATCCAGATCAATCATCTGACTTTGTTGGATTGTACATCCAATAAAGTGATTGTATTGACTCAGTCTCAATTTGACCATAAAAGATGAATACATCCATGAATCCATTAACGTGTTTATATAGCTGATGAAGATAGTCCTGCTTCCATTTACAAAGGGCAACCAATCAGGAAATAGGCATGTGCAAATCAAGAACACTAGTATTTTGTAGGGCCTCCATTTACAAAATTTGAGCGTTCCAATTTCAATTAAGAGCTTCCATTGATGGGACGACCACAATGCTGCGAATAGATGTTAGGAGCACCATGCGGATAAAGGAGATTTTGGGCACTTCTGCCCTGGTTTTAATCAATGATTTATCACATAATTTAGGCTAAATGAAATGATTAACAATTCTTCCTGGGGCTAATGGTGTTTGAATGATTGTTTTTAACTAACGATTTTTTATAGTTCTCAACCTAGATTTGACTTCATTTACATACATCATTTTTTGTGACAATGTTTTTTTTTTTTTTTTTCACTTTTTGAGCTTTCTTAATAAAATTCATGGTGTTCCATAGCCTATAATGGTCTAAGATGGACATACAAAATAAGAAAGGTGGATCTATTATAAATTTCAAACACTATTATCCACCCTTTGAAATATAAAAATTAAGCTTTTAGCTAATCACTTTGGTTGTTATATGTGCCAATGGCAATGCCGTCCCTTTTCTCTTATATTTGTTTCTTTTTTGGTCTGTATTTCCTTATTTTGTGGGCATTCTATTAAACATATACATGTTATTGTATCTTTGTTTTTTATAAAATTTATTGAAACGATGGTCAATTGTAACATATTAAGTACATATCAGTAGCTATCATTACAATAACATACATATTTTTGTCATTATACATAAGTTGATCATTTTTTCAAAGGGGGTTGAGGGTTAGGTTATTAGTTCCCTGGGTGGTCTCAAGAGTTGCCGGCTTTTGAGGTTTATTTGGGATTCAGGGTTAGTAATTTAATTCTGATTTTTTCGTTGAAAGAAAAAGAAACGAGTGGTGAGGTTTCCGAATGTCTTGGGGGTTAGTACACCTTTAGTAGCAGAGGCCTCCCTGGCCTTACCACAAGAATCCCACATCGATCAAAGGGGGGTTGAGAGTTAGGTTATTAGTTCCCTGGGTGGCCTCAAGAGTTGCCGGCTTTTGAGGTTTACCTGGGATTAAGGGTTGGTAATTTAATTCTGATTTCTTCGTTGAAAGTACTATACAAAGAAACTGGTTCTATTTGTTGCTCTTTTGGACACGGCACATTTGTGGTTTTTGAAGGAGTTGACCAAATTTCGGGTTGTTGAAAATTGCATTTTGAATTTGCTTTCTGATTGTGCTTAGAGAAAAAAAAATGTTATCTAGAAATCTTGAACCAATCATCTGAATTTGTTCGTTTGTGTGCACATCCAATAAGTAATAAATAGTACACAGTTTTTGACCGGATTCTGTGTATCAATTAGTGCATTATGTGATAGTACTTTGTTCAGTGGAGATTGAGAATTTGAGATGTTCCTTTTTTGGGTTTGTTTGTTTGTTCGTTTAGGCAGCAGCCAACCAAGAAAAAAGAGCATAATGCTTACTGCGTGTAATTAATTGTTGGTAGCCTCATTTCTAGGATAACTTCATGGTATATTAGTTTTTTTTAATTAGCTTTTTAGTTTTTCCTTTCAATGCATTGAAGAACCAAAGGCTGTATTTGATAACTTAATTCGACATTTAAATTTAATGAATTCAAATCTTAACATGTTTAGATGCATTTGATAATAAAAAATAGACTATATAAATTAATTAAATGACATTAAATTTTCTAGGCAAATTTACTCCAAAAAAAAAATATGTGCTTATCACTTAATGTGATATGTATTCAAATGTATCAGATTTAATACCTAACAATTCAGTAACTTCACTAATTCAGGTATCCGATTTTAAATTTCAGTTTTCAGATTTTTATTTTACAAAACGTACCCAAATTCAGGTGATAGATAAGCGAGCGAGCATGCGCATTTTTCGAGTGCCAGAAATTTGGTGCAGAACTTCTTATTGAACGTCCACTATTTATCCAACAAAACTTCAACCACTAAATTTGGACTTCAATAGACTTGAACCCACCTCCAAGCCCAAGTTTTTCATCGTCTCAAGGTCTCAAACTCATGAGCTTCGGCAAGTCAGTTTAAGTCCTTGGCTGTAGTATGGGAGAAGAATGATGGGAGTTGAAAAAGTGACAAAAAAATTTTTACACCGAAACTTAAACTTTCAATTTTATATATAGTATAGATATTGTAAGTGCAAACACTTTCTCTTAAAAGTTTTTAACGAGAATGACATAAGCACTAATTTCTAGTTTTTTTTTTATTTAACAAGGTAATAAATTGTCATGCGAGAAATATATTTACACTTAATTACTTGAACAAAAAACAAAAAATTTCAGCTGATAGCAATAATTTCAAAATTATCATTGACTATTAGGACCAAGAGAAAGCATTGAGTGAATTATATATATATTTTCTTTTTTTTTTTTCAACAAACGCTAATATGAGTGAATTATATACACCACGTGACATCATGCAAAATAATAGAAATAACCATTCACCGTTACTTAATGGTAGTAGGTCTTTCCTTACTCTTATTAGACGTAAGAGTTACCCACCATAATATTTGATAGCTTTGGATTGATATTAATATGTTTGTTTGGATTGATAATATTTGATGTACGTAGCAATATATTTCCTTCATAAGTTAAAATAGCCACCTTTTGCCGTTGTTGTGGAGGATACAGCTCCCCGTCGTCTATGCCAAATTACTAGACTTATAGTAGTATTTAATAGGACATTGAATAGGCCATGATTGCTAGCAGCCATGATTGCTAGCAGATGAAAGTACAGGAGATCCACTGATTCGCGCACTTCTAGAAGATATACTAAAGCATGGTAGCAAGTTTGCCATACCCATTGCAGGTGAAATTGGTTGGAGGGATTCCGTCCCAGTTTGACTGACCAATTTAGTCAAAGAAGATGCAGGAGCAGTTGATCCAGTTGATTAAACCTTTGTATGGTTGCTTTTTTAATGAAAATGCTGTTACCGGTTGAAAAAAGAGTTTGAATAGGCCATGATCACCCTTAGATGTACAAACTCATTGTTGTTTTTGGGGGTTTGGTAGCAGAAAGGGCACAACAGTACTAATAACCTGCCATCATTTCAATAATTCATCTCATGTACTTCATTGATATCTGTGCATCACGCGGTATTGTCAATTGGTGCACGTAAAAAATATCAAATATTTTCAGGCTAAAATCCTGCATATATGGTGAATTTTTCTCTTCCTTGGCTGTCACCTTTGTCAAGAAAAATTCTTTGCTAGACAATCAAAAAATTGCGGTCTGTGGAGTGCCAGCATCCAAGGGTATCCATGGGCTGAGAGTACAACTGTCCTGTATCTAAGGGCAATCTGCCAGTGAATATCCTTATTTTGGGAGATCAGGACTTCTTGCTACTGGAATGGAATGCTTATCTGTAACGCATTTTTTAATACTTTGTTATTCCGTCATGCTTCTCTCCTAACGATTAAGATTTCTTCTTAATTGTTGAACTATGAAAATGAAACTGATTTGCATGCCTGATGCTGTTTTCTTGGATATGGGGCAGTCCCAGAAATAGTCTAAAGACTCAAGTGTCAATGCTCTATCTTGCAAGTTTGGACTTTGTACAATTGGAAGATGGGCTCAGATAGGGAAGTGAGGTATGACATCGACGTGGGCACATAATAGACTTCAGACCAAATGTCAGGGACCTTTGCCCCTCCATATGGTCCAGTAATTGCACTATGAGCGTGTGTAAATGCCTAAAATGTTTATTGTTAAATCTGTGGCATTCCTGTTAGTATGTTTAATACTTGGAATTACTGCAATTTGTCACTTTGCATTTCTGCTTGAACCATTCTTGCTGCATTTCCTTTCAGTATCTTGTCTTGCTATCTGGACTCTAGAGGGTCTTGCCTCAGTCTTGATGTTTCTTGATTATGCGGAGGCAGACTTTCATTGTAATCCTTAATCAGTTGCGGTAAGATGCAAATTCGTATGATGTTATAATCTCGAGGACATTTGCGCTACAAAGTGTAAACACTTTCACTGGTTGAAATCCTTTTACTTGGAGTGGCTATCTTGGCTGTTCTCTTCACTGGTTAAGGGGGTCATGGTTATTTTTACCAACAAAGTCAGTCAAATATACAGACAACTACCTTTATACACCTATAGAGATGTTTGGACTGTCGATTAATAATGTTAGCTAGTTAATGCCAGTATTAGGAATAAAAGAAAAAACAAGAAAGAAAATGAGTCCTGCAAATTTGGCCCTTCCCAGCAAAGGGTGAACTTTCATCGAGGTATAAGATCAGAAACCGTTGCCATATTAACTGAACAAAATTCCTCATCTGTTCTGAAATTTGTCTCTACATCTTTGTGTTCGTTGGTTGAAAATGCAGGCATCTTAGGAGTGGGCAGACTCTCATTCTCATTCTTCAGCATAGAGGAGACCTCTAACATGGATGGCCTATCTTCCCACTTTTCTTGGACACATAGCAGAGCTACTTGCATACACCTTAGAAGTTTGCATGAGGATTGATCATCATCAAGTGATGGATCCAGGAACTCCAAGGCACTGCCATCTTTCCACCGTTGGTATGCCTAAAATTGTCATTATTGCAGGTCTATTATCACTGATGAAGTAGAATAAAAATGATAATAAGAAGGTTATAATGCTACTCACAAATTCTAAAAGATTCAGATTCTTATGCATTCCGTATAGGCATGAGCTCCTCTTGCCACTTATGATTTGCAAAATCAGCACACCAAAGCTGTAAACATCATACTTTCTTGAATACATACCTCGTTTTACATACTCTGGAGGAACATAGCCGCTTGTTTTCCAGAAGGAAGAAGAAGAAAGTGAGTATGGTGAATGGTGATAAGAAGAATATAAATAACCCGAGTTATTGATTTCTTACTAGGTTCCAATAATCCTGCTTGTGTTTCCTTCATTTTCGTCTTTTTTGAAAAGTTTAGCAATACCAAAATCTGATATTTTAGGCTTCAGCTCACTGTCAAGTAAGATGTTGCTGGCTTTCAGGTCTCTGTGAATTACTGTGTATGCTGAGTACTCCTGGAGATAGAGTAGACCTTGAGTGACCCCTTCAATTATAGCAAGCCGTTTCTCCCAATCCAGAAATAGCCGTCTGGTTGGATCTGGCATCAAATGAATCCCAAATGCTTAGTAACATGCCAGTGGATTCTCAACACATAAGTCAGTTCCTCTGATGCTTTTTATGACCAAAAAGCTCATTAGTTTTTTGAAGAATGTAGGAAAAACAACTGTTCATGAAAGACGAGAAACACTCACGCAACGAAAAAATTGTCAGGCTACTGTTTCTATTTGTGGAGTGACCTTACATTTTTCCTCCAGGACATGAATGGTGATTTCTAATGCATTGGGTGCTATTCATGAAGAGGAATGTGCAAAATCATGATATAATTCTCCAGCCATACTTGGTATATCGTAAAATATTGCCTAGTTAAAAGTTCCTGCATGTAGCTAGATACTCAATTTTTTATTCTCAATGCCTAACAAAAAGTTTGCTCACTCTAAGTAACATATTGGTGGTTGCACGGTTATGGCAATATGCAGGGCTATGATGGAGTAATGGATTCTGACGCCTCAAAGATTAATCCTTGTATGTTATGGAGTTAACAGAATTGTGTAAGAGTTGACAGACCATAGAGATAAAAGTCCAAGCTCTTGTTTGGCATGTAGTCATAGATGAGTATCTTTTCCTCCTTCTCCGTGCAAACTCCGATTAACCTCACTAGATTGACATGTTGTAGTTTTGCTGCTAGTGTAACCTCATTCTTGAACTCCTCTGATCCTTGTGTTGATGTGTTGGACAGTCTTTTAACTGCTATTTCTTGGCCATCCTTTAGTTTACCCTGGCAAACTCACAGCCAAAATTAGTAATGAACTAAATGCCAACCTGTTTGAAGAACCCTTACCCTAAATTTAGCCCTATTGCTAATAGAAATTCTTCTTTTTTTTTTTTTGTTTGAACGGTTACCTTATTCCTTGAACATAAACATTATTTGTATTCTTTGCTTTAGTATTAGCATGACTGCATATTCAGAGTACTTCTAAAAAGCTTCATGTTGCATCACAGTATGAACTTGTGGATGGAATATCTAATATTACCTTATAAACAGGTCCAAATCCTCCCTCGCCAAGCTTGTTCTCCTCTGAGAAATTCTTTGTGGCTGCTTTAATCTTAGAAAAGCTGAATGCTTGCAGATGCGGTGGTATAGATCTCTTGCCTGAATCTGTGATCTGTCTAACTGAAAGGAAATAATCACAGTATATCTTGAGTTTCTTTTCATTTTAAATCAAAATAATGAGGAAGCTATATCAACTTATCTCAGGAAATAAGTTCGTTACCTTTTGATAGGATGAATTTTCTCTTGAGATAACATATTATTGCCACCAGAAGAAAGGGTATTGCACTTGCTGGCAGTAATATGAACAATAAGTGTTGCTTTTTCTGTTGATCTTCCGCTGCTTGAGCTGCGAATATTGCAGTAATCTATTAGCTAAGCACCATGACGAATTCTCCCTATCTGTCTACCAAAAACAGGACATTTGCTCTCTTTGACATAAAATCCTAGTAGGATGATTATGAGCAAACATGGAAAGTATCACCTGTCTATCTGTTTTCCATAATCCTCATCCACTTAAAGTATCCAATGGAAAAATGTAGTCACATAGACAGATTTTTTTTTTTTTTTTTTTTTTTGAATGAGGCCACAGAGACAAGTATTGGCACTTGCTTAACAGAACTTTATAGAATTACCATATATTGGTTACAATAATTGAAACATTTGGGTTTAAGTTATGCATGATTTCAACATCTGCTCTCTGAGGTTTAGCAGTTTAGCAGAAATACAAGACACAAATGAGATTGGCTATACCATTACTTTGCAGATTGAGTAGATAAGACATGACTGACCTGTTCTGGATAGTACATCCTTTGTATCATCATTTGGAACTTGCCATATGCTGTAACCGAGAAGTCCCTTTTCCTTTGCATAAGAAACCTTAGTCTTGATCGCCTCTACATCGTCGAAGCCAATCCAAAATGATCCTATGGTGCAGTAGTTCACCACATAAGTGGAGTTGAAAACTGATGTAGCTCCATAACTTGTCATATACCACTTGATATACTTGTAGCTCATCGATCCATCTTTAGTTATGGCCAGACCTGCAGCTGGTGCACCTATTGCATTGTTCTTGGGGTCCAAAAGTGTCCATGCATAGCCGTGGTATGCCAAGCCAAGTACCAATTTGTTGGCTGGTAATCCTTTGCTTATCCAGTTCTTTATACCAAAATCAGTATTTAGCCTGCTCAGTGGATCATATAAAGCAGCATGTGCTCCGGTAAACTTGTCTTTTGAGGACATATGATAGTCATATGACCTGAGATGCACCCAGTCTAAGTTCTTTCGGATTGAGTCCACAGGGTAGGTCATTGAGTCCAACACAGGCGAATAGTAACCTGCCATTGTCAAGATCAACCGTGATGTACTGGACTCCAAATTGATGGCCCTTCGCCACTCATCGAGAAATGCCTCCATATTGGTCATGTTCTCAGGGGTGCTTGGAGTTGCTCCAAAAAGATCAATGCCTTGAAATCCATATGTCATGGAGCAGAAATAAAGCTGAAGACGTGAACTTAATATCACGCCTTAGTAAAGATAACAGAAGGGAAGCTGAAAACGTGAAAACTGATATCACGTCCACTAAGAAGGAGGAAGGCGTGCATTAGGAGAGGAAAGCGTGAAGCAGGAAGGAGAAGCAGAAAACAAAGGCGTGAGGTTAGAAACACGCCTTTGCTGGAAACAAGCTCAAGCAACTTGAGCTCAACAGCAAGTGGCTCTGCAAACAGATTCAGTTAGCTATTCACATGGCCAAGCTGGGTGAACGCGGAAGGAGTTTGTTATTAGCTAGCTCTATATATAGACAGGAATAGTAGAGGAAAAGGCAGGATTATTGTTAGCAATTTGTAAGGGATCATTCCCTGAACCTTTCTTCTCTGATTTCCTTCATTCTATCATTTCTTTCCTTCATCCCGCCAATTCTGTAATTTCTTGTTTAATCAATATCAATTTCAGTTCATTGATCATTCACTGGTACATTATTGATACTTCCTGTTATTCATCTTGTTTTGTGCTAAATTCATTATATCTGTCCATTGGGAGCTGTTCTGTTGCCTGGCTACTGTTCGATACCATAACAGTGGTATCAGAGCTAGCTACGAGCCATTGGGAGATGACTAAGACTCAGGAGGAGGCTCTAAGGAAAGAACTCACTGAGTTGGGGAGTGTGGTTAGGACTTTTGCCAATAAGAATGATGGGGTAGAACAGTCTATGAGGGCAATGGAGCATAGACAGGAAAACACAGATAAAGCCATCAGAAGCTTAGACCAAAAATATGAGGGGATGATGAACATGATGGCTCAGATCATGGCCAAGTTAAATGATAAGGGGAAGGAAGTAGGAGGTAGTAGTTCTGAGAGGGAGACACGGATAGAAATTACCACAGATACAGCTGAAAGGTTGGGAGGTAAAGGGGGGACCAGGTTGCCCAAGATGGATTTTCCTACATTTGATGGGGGTAATCCCAGAGAATGGGTTAGGAGGGCAAACAAGTATTTCCAGATCCATGGAGTGGAGGAAGGAATGAAATCAGATATTGCCCAGCTCCATTTCAAGGAGAAGGCAGATATCTGGTTCCATGGCATGTATCATGAGAAAGGAATGGTACCCTGGAAGGAGCTAACCATGGCAGTGTGTGAAAGATTTGGAGAAGGAGATCCAGAGGAGGCCATAGAGGAATTCAACAAACTGATGCAAACTGGGAGTGTATCTGAGTACCTGGAGAGGTTCGAGCAGCTGAAATCCATAGTAATGGTAAATCTCCCTGGCCAACCTGATTCTTATTACAAATCATGTTTTCTTAGTGGCTTAAAAGAAGAAATAGTGAACATGGTTAGGATGACCAGACCCCTTACTTTAACAGACACCATTGAAACTGCTAAACTGCAGGAGAAGCATTTGGAAGCCTTTAGAAAAAGCCAAGGAAAAATGATGCAGAAATATTCCACCTCACCCAGTGCCCCACCAAATAACAAACAAAATTTCTATCCACCTGCTAAAGAAAAGTGGCCTAACTTCCAACCTAAAAGACCAGAACCTTTTTCCAATAGAAATGCTAGACCTGTTAACCGTACAGTGGATCAGTTCAAAAGGATTACTCCTTCTGAGCTGAGCTACAGGAGAGAAAAGGGGTTATGCTTCAAGTGTGCTGAACCATATACCCTGGGACATGTCTGTAAACAAGCTCACCTGAATTACATATTGATAGATGAACCTTTTGGGGTAGGGGAACCCTTAGAAGAATCAGGGAAAGACACAGAGGAGTTCTGTGACTGTCCAGAAGGGGAATTAAGCAATGAGAACATAGAAGTGTCCATTCATGCGTTGGCAGGAGGGACTGAGCATAAGACACTTAAGCTTAAGGGTAGGATAGCAGGAGTGGAGATCTTAATTCTGATAGATAGTGGGAGTACCCACTGTTTTATTGATGAAAGATTGGCAGAAACCATACAACTACCAACTATTGGAAGTCCATTAACAGTCAGGGTTGCCAATGGGGAGCAATTAGAGTCCAGGCAGTTGCAGGGAGCTATACAGTGGGAAATGCAGGGTAATCAATTCACACACCAATTCAATACTTTAAAACTGGGAAGCTGTCATATGGTCCTGGGGGTAGATTGGCTAGCCAGGTATAGCCCTATTGAGTTTGATTTCAGGCAACTCTCCATGAGGTTCCTACAAGGAGGGCAACCAGTGGAGTTGAAGGGGGAAGTCAGCAAACTCAAGCTCAAGGCCATCAAGGGGAGTAAATTAGCAAAATGGAGGAAAAAACAGACATATGGAATATCTGCCCAGCTGTGTGTAATAGAGGAAAGGGAGGAGGACACTGAAGTAATACCAGCAGAAATGAGGAGCTTGCTGGACCAATTTCAAGGGGTGTTTGCTGAACCTCAAGGCATGCCCCCTAGAAGGAGCCACGACCACAACATTCCACTGAAGCAAGGAGCTACCCCATTCCAGGTTAGGCCATACAGGTGCCCATATGTACAGAAAACAGAAATAGAGAGGTTGGTGAAAGAAATGTTACAAATGGGGATCATCCAACCCAATAATAGTCATTTTGCATCCCCAGTGTTACTAGTCAAGAAAAAAGATGGTAGCTGGAGATTCTGTGTAGATTACAGACAACTGAATGAACTCACCATGAAGGACAAATTTCCTATGCCCCTAATAGATGAGCTTCTGGATGAACTGCATGGCTCAAAATACTTCACCAAAATAGACTTGAGGGCTGGCTATCATCAGATCAGGGTCAAGGTGGAAGACATACACAAGACAGCTTTTAGAACTCACCAAGGCCTTTATGAATTCAAGGTTATGCCCTTTGGGCTAACAAATGCTCCAGCAACATTCCAGAGCCTGATGAACCACATTTTCAGGGATCAACTGAGGAGGTATGTCTTGGTCTTCTTTGATGACATACTAATTTACAGCTCCTCCCTGGAAATACACCTGCAGCAGGTAGCAGAAGTGTTGAAACTGTTGCAGGAACACCAACTTTATGCCAAGAGAAGTAAATGCTCCTTCGCACAAACAGAGGTGGAGTACCTTGGCCACATTATCTCAGGACAAGGAGTAAGGGCAGATCCCAAGAAGGTGGAAGGAATGATGAACTGGCCCACACCAACTTCTGTCAAGGAGCTCAAAGGATTCCTTGGACTGACAGGATATTACAGAAGATTTGTAAAAGGATACGGGGCTACTGCAAAACCTCTCACCATATTACTGAAAAAGGATGGATTCCACTGGAATGAAGCAGCAGATGAGGCCTTTCAGAAACTCAAACTGGCAATGTGCAGCACTCCTGTACTAGCCCTGCCAGATTTCACTAAGCAATTTGTGATAGAAACAGATGCATGCTACGGAGGAATTGGAGCAGTACTTATGCAGGACAGGAGACCAATAGCATTCCTAAGTCAAAGCCTGGCGCCTAGGAACCTGGGAATGTCTATTTATGAGAAAGAACTGCTAGCCTTAGTGACTGCAGTTACTAAGTGGAGACACTACCTGGAGGGGAACCACTTCATCATAAGAACTGACCATCAGAGCCTTAAGTATCTATTGGATCAAAGAATCACTACCTCACTTCAACAGAAATGGCTTACCAAATTGCTGGGACTCAGCTACGAGATTCACTATAGGAAAGGAAAGGAAAACATAGCAGCAGATGCTCTATCCAGAAGGGCAGGTGGACAGGAAGGAGATTGCACTGAACTAACCTGTGTCCTACCCGAATGGATGAAGGAAGTAATAGGGAGCTACCAAGGAGATGAGGAGGTGCAGAACATGATCAGGCAGATAGTACTTACACCTGGAGATCCACCAGAACATTCTTACCAGGATGGAATATTCAGATACAAAGGTAGGATAGTGGTTGGCTCAGCAGGAGAAATAAGAAAGAAAATTATTGCTACACTACATGAGTCTCAGCTAGGGGGACATTCAGGAATACAGGCCAGCTATTTCAGAGCTAAACAACTTTTTTACTGGACAGGTATGTATAGGGATATCAGGAATGTTGTGTTACAATGTGATACCTGCAGGAAGTGCAAGGATGAACACACTGCCTATCCAGGACTCCTGCAACCACTCCCTATTCCCAAATATTCCTGGAGCCATGTAACTATGGACTTCATTGAGGGGCTACCTTTATCTGAAAGGAAGGATACCATCATGGTAATTGCGGACAGGTTCACCAAGTCAGCTCACTTCATTAGTTTGTCTCATCCCTTTGATGCCCCAACAGTGGCCAGAATATTCTTAGATCATGTCTGCAAACTGCATGGAATGCCTCTCAGTATGCTCTCTGATAGAGGCAGGGTATTCACTAGCCAATTCTGGACTGAGATGTTCTCCCTGCTGGGAACTAAACTGGAATTGACCACGGCCTATCACCCCCAAACAGATGGCCAAACGGAGAGGGTGAATCAAGTACTAGAAATGTACTTGAGGTGTATGACTCATCTGGAACCCAAAAGATGGAGTGCTTGGCTTTCTCTTGCAGAATGGTGGTACAACACCACTTACCACACTGCCATTCAGATGAGCCCGTTTGAAGCTCTATATGGAATACCCCCTCCCCAACTAGCTCTGGGGCCTTACACTCAAGCCAAGGTGGCTACTGTGGAAGACCATCTGAAGAACAGACAACGCCTGGATGAACTACTTAAAAGCAACTTACAAGAAGCACAAAACAGAATGAAACTATATGCTGACCAAAAGAGGAGTGAAAGGACCTTCAATGCAGGAGACTGGGTGTACCTCAGATTACAACCCCATAGGCAAACTACTGTGGAACTAAGGGGCAACACCAAGCTGTCTGCCAAATACTTTGGGCCTTATCAAATATTGCAGAAGATAGGGAAGGTTGCCTATAAACTTAAGCTGCCTGAAGGAGCCAAGATACATCCAGTATTTCATGTGTCCCTACTTAAAAAAAAGGTCGGGGACCATACCACCCCTATACTTCAACTACCAAATGTAGACGAACAGGGGCATCTCAGAGTGGAGCCAGTAGCAGTGATAGACCGAAGAATTGTTAAAAGGAAAAATGCTGCAACTGTGCAATGGCTCATCCATTGGTGGGGTACTCAACCAGCTGAAGCTACTTGGGAGGATGCTGAACGAATTGAACAGGAATTCCCTGGATTTCAATCTTGAGGACAAGATTGATTGAAGGGGAAGCAATTGTCATGGAGCAGAAATAAAGCTGAAGACGTGAACTTAATATCACGCCTTAGTAAAGATAACAGAAGGGAAGCTGAAAACGTGAAAACTGATATCACGTCCACTAAGAAGGAGGAAGGCGTGCATTAGGAGAGGAAAGCGTGAAGCAGGAAGGAGAAGCAGAAAACAAAGGCGTGAGGTTAGAAACACGCCTTTGCTGGAAACAAGCTCAAGCAACTTGAGCTCAACAGCAAGTGGCTCTGCAAACAGATTCAGTTAGCTATTCACATGGCCAAGCTGGGTGAACGCGGAAGGAGTTTGTTATTAGCTAGCTCTATATATAGACAGGAATAGTAGAGGAAAAGGCAGGATTATTGTTAGCAATTTGTAAGGGATCATTCCCTGAACCTTTCTTCTCTGATTTCCTTCATTCTATCATTTCTTTCCTTCATCCCGCCAATTCTGTAATTTCTTGTTTAATCAATATCAATTTCAGTTCATTGATCATTCACTGGTACATTATTGATACTTCCTGTTATTCATCTTGTTTTGTGCTAAATTCATTATATCTGTCCATTGGGAGCTGTTCTGTTGCCTGGCTACTGTTCGATACCATAACACCATACGATCGTGCTTTTCGAATAGAGGATTCAATAAAGGATCTCCGGCTCGATGATTGGCTTGTCATTGAGAAAAATATAGAAGAGTTTGCTTCTCCCTGGTCGAAGGATTCTGCTACTCCACACCAGATGGACAAAAGTGTTAAAACTGATGGATTTTTCTTCTTGACAATATCTGTGAAGGTGGATATATATGGCTCATCAGAAGGAGAAACATAAAGCTCATAGTTTGAAGAATTTATATGCACAAAGGCAGCAATAAGGTGAGTATATAGAGCTGAATTGATATCTGGGACAGGAAATTCACTGCCAGAATACCAATAACCAGATTTCATCCAAGTTTCTGCAGTTGAAAACTGTAGGAGAGGCAGAAATAGGAGGAAGAGTTTGGGGGTGAGCAACAACATGGCCAGGATATGACTTCTCTGGCATTTGTCCAAGGTCATATCCTGCCTATTTATTGAAAGTGCTTTGATCAACAATACATGAACACATGGTATGTTGTGGAGGATTGGCTGGTGACGTTGATAGCAGCTTTTCTATTTGTTTGTTCATAGAAAGTCGTCTAGAAGTGAAATAGAAGCCACGACCAGTTGGCAGCTATTTTGGGGTGCTAGTCATTACAGTACAGCCCCCATTATCATTTCAAGAACCTCCTTTTCCTTGTCATTGCATTGGGTGGAAAAGCAACAAAAATCTAATCACAAACCAAAATACTACCAAAAAGAATTGAATGCTACAATACGTTTCTCCCTAGAGGAATGAATTTTGAGTGACGTCTTGAGACAGGAATCTGAGCAAGATTTGTGTATTTGGTTGTACCAGCATCCTTGATCTGAAATAACACAATATTATTTATTGTTCAATATGTTAATATTTGATGTAGCTTTTTTTTGGAAATAACAAATTATTATTGATTGACTGATACAATATTATTATTGTAGAAGTGTCTAACTTATAATTGGACTAGTGTTGCCAATGAGGTCTGGTCTAGTGGTGAAATAATTAAGAAAAGGCCTTATTTGGATTGCTTGTTTCCGTCGGAAAATATTGTCGTTTTTCGTGATCACATTTCCCTATCACCTTTTTCCCTCACATATATCAAATCGCTACAGTAATTTTTCCATGAAAAATGACGGAAAATGCAATCCAAATACAACCTTAATTTAACTATTTTATCTCGTTATGATGAGTTACTTGTGATCTTATGAATAAAACCTTAATCCTATCTATTTTCTCATAAACACCATCAACCCATCTCCATCATTGTTTTGTTTTCTCCAGAGACTCCTGATGAAAGCAACAATCACAAGACACTCGGTAGTTGGTTCCAATATAACAATAGATTAAACTCTGGAATACAACCTGAAGAAGAAGAAATCTAAAAAGGAGGAGGACGTCTAAAGCAGGAAATATCATGGGGGCCCTTTTGGGACTGGACTTGTTTGGTTGAAATTTTTGTGCTTGCCTGAAGAGGACGTTTTCAATGTTGATATGAGAGTTTTCTCTCAAGTCTTCGCCGTTTGATTTGGCTAACAAGAAATCCAATAGTCAGATCAGACTTTGTGTTGAAGGTTGCCAATAAATTCTGCTGAATCAGGTAAAAGTCTTACTCATGAGGGTGAATTCATTAAACTCCGAAAAGCCAACTTAGGATCAAAATTTTATGTTGAATTGCTTTATAGTATATCTTTAATCAACTATTCCAAGAGTCAGCGGTATTTTTATACCAGAATATTCAATACCTCATTGTTTTAAGATGGTAATATAGTTTTTTTTTTTTGGTGTGTTATACTGTGTTGTAAAATAGAAAGGTGATTAAAAAAACATGCAAGGAACAAAATATGTAGAATAATGAGAATGGTCCTCGTTTGTTTTTTTAGGGATAAAAGATGAACTAAATTATTTTATACTTGAATTGAGTTCGATTGATTAAGAACTCTTCTGAATGTTAACAAATATGTTAAAAATTGAGTTCGATTTGTTAAACTCTTAAACTTGACTTGGTTAATATCAAATATGTTAACAAATATATAACCTGTTCGTGGCCGACTGGAGTTTGATTCGACAAAAGGGCGTTCGAGAAAGTTTAATAAATAAACAAATCTAAGTTAAATAAAATTTCAACTCGTTAAAAATTAAAAGAAAAAACACTTTAAAACAAAAGTATCGGATGCTCTCCCAATCTATAGCTCCAATGTATATACGAATCCCTCTTGGTCTATTGAATCCTCCTACTTATTTTATATCTTGACGTATAGTAACTATTTATTTTGATTTGCTCAAAAAGAAAAAAAAAACTATTTATCCTGATTTTTCTGAACTCACATTTATCACATGGGTCTTAAGAGTTTCATGGGCATTGGAATATTATAAGGAGCCATGGTGGTCACGTCTACCGTGGAAAGTTGATTTTTCTGAACGGAAGTCACGTACACGTCTACGGTGGAAATTTCACTGTTCTGCCCACGGTAGGTAGGCAGAAGCAATGCAAGGAGGCCAACTGTGTTCTGTGGGACACACGAAGACAAACAGCAAAAAGATGCATCGGGCACGGGAGAAAACCGGCCGTGCGTGGGTGAAATAATACAATTACGTTTTGAAATCACAATAAAAGTTCTTTTAAAAATTTGTTCATCATCTAATGCCCAATACTTATATTTGATAAATTAAAATAGTTAATTAAATATACTATTTTAGTATGAACAACTATATGTCATTGAATTGATTGAATAATATTTTTTTTGACATTTCAACTAGTTGTCAATTAAGTTTCAATTGAAATAAGATTTTATAATTGTTTAAATTATTCAACAAAATTATCAATTTCAGATGAACGTAAATATAAATACATTAAATTGTATTATTGAAATATTTGATTTAATACGAAGGAAAGACAAGAAGAAACAACAAGAATTTTTTTTTTAAAAATTTATATGAATCCTTCGTGTTGATAATCACCTTTACTTGTTTATGTAATCACAATGTTTAACCATGCAACAATTTGTGTTATACTGTTTAGAATTAAAGTTACTATATATTCAAATTAAAATTCTCTTTTTTCCACTAATTTTTAAAAATATATGATTCATGTGTTGTCATTTGTTTGTAATTAATTTAACGAAGAGATGCTCTATAGGTTAAATGATAGTGTTTTGACAATGTGTAGTACTTTTAACGATTTTTATGAGATTTGAGAACACTTTTTTATGCATTTATTCTAATTCACATTTTATTTCATTTGAAATATAATTATTTAAAATATAAGGGACCATATTGATTAAATTTTCAAATATTAGGGACCAAAAAAATATAATTCGAATTTGATTTTGACTGTTAGATATTGT
The DNA here is from genome assembly GCF_036785885.1 of Coffea arabica. NCBI lineage: Eukaryota > Viridiplantae > Streptophyta > Magnoliopsida > Gentianales > Rubiaceae > Coffea > Coffea arabica. Next base: position 14,704,554 of record NC_092320.1, on the reverse strand, counting down.
AGTTTTCTATTAGTTGTCATAAATTTGCCTAACATAAAAAATTTTGGGACCATATTTATTTTAATCGAAATATCATGGACTAATTTAACTCATAGACCAAATATTGATGGTCCAAAATTGCACATCTCCTTTTATTTTAATCATATTTGAGTTTCCAACTCTTTCTTTTATATTTACGCTTCAATTACTTCAAATATCAAACTCAATTGAAAAAGAAAAACTATGACAACATTTGTTTTGACCTGTATAAAATTCACTAACTAATGTTGAAAATTTCACCAATTTTTCGTTACAACAATCTTATCTACTTTTTCATGCCCTTTTTTTTTTCCATGTTTCTTTGACATTCACTTTTTCGCTCTTCCCCTTTCATTGAGACCTGTATTTCAGCTAATGATCACAAAATATTTTCTAAGTATTAGATGATGAATATTTTCTAGTAGTGGGTATTAGATTTTTTTTTTTCGATACGATAAATTATCCTACACTAGTGGAGAGGAGGGGGATCGAAAGAGATCCAAAGATAATCGAGAGGAAACTGAACTACCACTAAACCAGAATGATGCACTACGTACTCGTTTGAATTTTTTAAGTAAAGCCACTTTAATATGACAAATTAATATCCCACCCCACCAAGTTTTAATGTATTGATAGTAGCTACCAGCCCAAAGACTGGTGGTTAGTAGTGGGTATTAGATAATGAATAAATTTTTAAGAGGATTTTTATTGTGATTTTAAAATGTATTGCATTATTTCATCCGCTCAGAACCGGCTTTCTCCCGTACCCCGTGCATCTTTTTGCTGTTTGTCTATATGCGTCCCCACAGAACACAGATGGCCTCCTTGCATTGCTTCTGCCTACCATGGCACAAAAGTGAACTTTCCACCGCAGACGTAACCGCAATGTTCTAGGAAACTTATTCCTGAAATTCAAATTCAGTTTCTTCTACCATTGAACAAAGTTTCACCAGTATCCAAGATGAACATGGCTACATTGCCAAGTTGGAATTCTCAAAATGGTCTAAAAACTTGTGAATCGTATTCTAGTTTGCCTCTTTTTAAGCTTGGTCTCTTTTAGATTGAAGTGAACGGTGATGGTTTTCTAAAAGGTGGATATCTGTCGTTAAACTAACTTCTTATGTTTTATACCTGATTTATCCAATAAATATCACAACATCAAATGATAATGGCGGGAATGTTGGTTTAGCTATGATAAGATAGAAAGCTAGAAATGGCAAACGAAATGCTACTTTGATTCGTATCCTTCGGTATACCATTTGGCTTGCCAACCATTACTGGATGCCAGACCTGCCCAGATGATTGTTTTCATGAAAGGCTTTACCCTCCTACCTTTTTTTTTTTTCTTAAGTTTTAAGCTTGTGATTTCACCCGAAATTTGCATCTCTTTCCTGGAAAATAGAAGCGTTAACATGATTGCTATGGATTGATCATTTTAACACTATTATTGTGTTTTGCTAGCATTCTATGGTACCCTTGCTAGCACCGATTTACCACTTTTTAATGCACATAAAATGCTTGTTCAATTGCTTCAGTGGCTGAATTTTGTGGATGTATCAATACCCATCTTATATTTTATGTAAAGCTTCGATCTTGAAACTTCTTGAACATCAATGGGTACTTGTTTATTGGCTTTACTCGTACAACCACTAGAAATTCATCGTGCCACCAACTAATAGAATCAAATATTCAGATTGACCCTTTTTCTCTCTTGTTTTTCTTTTCTCCTGTTTGTCATGCTGTCTTCTAATTGTCCTTTTGCTTATGGCAGTTTCTTGAAGTTCTCCTATCAGAAGTGATGGTACTACTTATTGGCGTGTAATTCCCTTTTATCCCTCTTCCTCTTTTGTTAGTAGTTATATGTGATTTCATAGCTACAACAACAAAGAGTGTACTTGAGATAGGTGAACTGTGTCATTACATATTTTTTCAGTAAATGTTGAGTTTGACTACAAGCTCTTTGCTTTTTAGTACGAGAAATAGTTTGCATAAGAGACCAACCAACTATATTAAAGCAGAGCTTGCTTGCATTGACATTCCAATTGCGAATAAGTATTGCAGAATGTCATGGAAACACACTTACACAGGCATATCTTGTTGATTGTGTGGCATTATATTTTACCTCTTTCGTGTATGCTTAATCTAAATATGAGATTCTAACATCCTCTATTTGCCAGTTCTGTTCTAGTACTGCAGACAAGGCATATTTTGTACTAACTAAATTTGGCCCTATAAGTTGCAGAAACCATTTCTAACTGAGGATATGCATTTGCCTCATTAAAGATTTTATCACTTTGGTCATGAAAGAACTCATTAAATTTGAGTTTGTTCAGTATCAAAAACTAATCCAGGCTAGTTGTAGCCTGAGTTTCCTCTTGTTTAGTTAACTCCTTTTTCATTTTGATTCATCACAGAATTAGAATGCAAGTTACAGCCACTTTTCTATATATATATATATATATATATATCATTATTATAAGTTTGTAACTGATATTATTTTTCCTTTGATTATTTCTGTGGATTTATGATTTATTATTATTAATTTGGGTCCATCACCGTCTGGCTATGAGCTATCTTAACTTGGATTACTAGGATTAGTGATGGAAAGAGACGAGGAAAAGAACAAGGGAATTACGGAATCAAACAAGTTCACGGCACAAGTAGAATTAGACAAAGTAGATGGCACCGGTTGCCGTCTACATTACATGCGCAATGAGAGTATGAGAACTGAGAAGATAAAGAAGAGGAAAACTAAAAATCTGATACGAAGGAGATGCTCAGCTGTGACATTCGAGAATCGAGATTGCCTGTGCCATACAAAGTCCCCAATGAGAATTTGGGAAGTTCTTTAACCAAAAAAAAAAAAAAAAAAAAAAAAAAAAAGAGTGAAAAAATTAAATTGCTGAATACAGACTTAGAACAAAAAGAATTGGCACAGCAATCTCCGGGAATTAAAAAGGTGCAATCTGCAATCTTTTCATAGCATCAGCAGAATCCATAAGACAGGCATGAGTATTTTTTGTCTCGATGAAATAAAAAGAAGAACTAGAGAGACAGCATGAGCAGAGTCATTAGCAGCTTCACTAATAACTAACAATAAAATACACTATCAGGACAAAGAAAGCTTATTAAAAAGTTTGAAACTCAGAACAAGAAGAGTATATATGTTTAGGGGGCGTGCTCAGTTCGCTCAACCTGAATTGTGTAAGCAAGAAAGGAAGAACCACCATCAGGTCCTTGCAGCGATCCAACAAAGAGGAAAAAATGCACACTGGTAGCGAGACTGATTTTCAGTACCACATCTACACATTCCATTTCCATGATATGGATGAACATCAACTTAGAAGTGAAAATGGGTGTGCCTGGCCCTGAGAGTCCAGTCGCTCGACCCAGGCACCTCCCACAAACACCCACCTCCTCTTCCCCTAATTATCAATTCAGGGTCAATATTTAACCACAAAGAAGAGATGCAGAGGTCTTATAGACCTGAATCGTTCCAGGAGCGTATTGCAGCATGATGGGCACTCCCTATGGCCACCATGCTCATCCTTCCCTATGGTTTCCAGGTATGCAAGTTGTGGAATCTTTGTTAACTTACAATATGAAGGAATAGATGGGAGACACAGTAAAGCCATTCTCTGTTGCATTACAAGTCCTTGTACTTACCAATGCACAACTCAGAGCTCCATCTCCCCTTCTTTCTGAAAGCAGCTTGAAAGTGACAATTGTCAGATCTTCGGCATGTCTATCTGTTTCGTCTTCAAAAAGCATTACAGTAAAGTAATCATCTCCTAAATCAACAAGATCAACAGCAACTCCACCTGGCATGCCATCCAATAAAAGTGGCATTTTTACCGCTTTCTCATCACAAATTTGAAAGGCATTGACAGGAGGATGGAAGGCAGGTATAATGCACAAGAAGATATTGTCTTTATATAGGATGGCTTTTTTCTCAAAAGAAAATGGAGGACCGCAACCATCTAGGTGTTGCACGTAACGCTCGGCAGGTTGAAGCATGAAATCAGAAAATAACTCACAAGCCTCCCACTCCCACTGCACAGTGTCAAAAGCACACGCGTATTCCCCAGTCGAAACACACAACCTTGAACCAATCACTACATATGAAAAGAAGCCCCTAAACATCTCAAAGTAACTACCTTTTTCGAGAAAAGGAGGAATCGGCAGATCAGCCCACCTATCCTCTGAAGGATAATAAACCTCAAACCCGATGTCAACTATGTCAGGAGATCCATAGTTGGGCAGGGGCCCAGATAGAACATAGATGCGACCATCAATTTCCTCTACAAGGGGGTAATACTTTGCCCCATGCATTGGGCGCTTAATCTCTGCTCTAGAGTTTTCTAGAGGAGTTCAGAGAGAGATGCAACTGAACTCTCGGGGCAGTTTGCCTCTCTTCCTCATCGCCCTTCACACCACCAACAACATAGACCAAACCTCCAGCCTTAATGAAACTCATAGCAAAGTAATGTGGGGTGCATGCATCAGATGCATCCTTTATCTCATGCCAGACAAACTTCTCTTTCGGTTTAAGCCTGCTTGAAGAATGGTGAATCAATTTCCAAATTGGAAAAGACTTAAAAGAATAAAATATTGGATCCACATAACCATCCATTTGCGTGAAGCACACCACGAGGTTTCCTGTTGTTTTTCTTTCATGCTTTCCAAAAATACAGCTGAAGGAAAGTCTCCCACTTCTTCCTTTCTCTGTTGTTCGCGACATGCTTAATTTGAGCAAAAGAAATCAATTTAGCAATATAAGGATGAATGACGCAACAGCCAAATTGAAGCTGTACAAAGAATAACCGTGAACGAATAATACAATTTGTTCTTTCACCTTCTGCATCAGACACCCCCAAATTTCAACCCCAAAAAGAAAAAATGAATGTCATCCAGGTCAAGGCATCGAACAAATATGCTCACACAGGAGGGCCAGCAGTTGCACAAATCTAAGAAGATCTAGATGAAATCTCCCTAACTCTAATAACTCCCTTGTGGACAAAAATATCATTTATCATTTATCAGTTGCGATTTGCAAGATAAGGATCTTAAAGTCCGGTAAGATCTCAAATAAAAAGGAAAAAAAATAAAAACGGAATAGATAACCGAAAACAAAACTGCAATCAAAACAACCATCAATGAAAGAACATAAAAACAAAGGGATACACTTCGGTTTTCTTCATCAGGCCAGCCCAGACTTCAATCAAAAGTAAACAATAATAATATAAAAAAATAAAACAGAATAAAGTAGACTACTTCGCCTGTAAAAGCTCAAATAGGAAGGCAGAAAGGCCAAAAAAAAGCGCGAACAAAAGCGAATAACCAAGCATTCACCGTTTGCTCTATGATCTTCTAAAACAGAATCTTATTAGGAGCTATGTAAGCAGTAAGAAGTTGTTAGATCTGAAGATACCTCAGTTGGTAAAAATGGGACACTTTCTCGCAAAAGATCGCATGTTCAAATTTTTCTGCCGATGTCAGGCTATGTTGGTGAGTGATCTGAAAGTATTTCTGCAAGTGACCTAAACCTATGGTTTCGAAAGCTTGCTGGTCCCGTGGTGAAGATCGAACCGAACCCACCCAAACTTTTAATTGCCATAAAAAATGCCTTGCATAGGGATGGCAACGGGGGCGGAGATCCATTTTAAATGGGGTGGGAGGCGGTAAACGATACTTTCGCCCCATTTCCAGCTTTAATTTGTTAATATAAATAAATATAATATATTATATAATCTAATAATAACATACTTGCCTCTCGGGGTTAGATCACCTGGTCTTGGGATAGTCATTCAGGTCCCAAGGTCCAAGGTTCGAACCTCTCTTAACGCCTGGGTGCTCTTGAGGGGCGGGGTACTTCATGTGCAAGGTGATTAGTCTGGCAAAGTTGGAATACATCCTGTATTGACAAAAAAAAAAAAAAAACATACTTAAAATATTTGGCAACTAAATATTACCTTCACTAACAACATCCTTCGCTAACATTCCTAATACCTGGAAGGCATAAAATTTCTAGACTCCAACTTCTTTACACGCTTCTCACTAATCAATTATACAATCCAATTGAGACTCTTAATTTTCTGTGCGGGCACCCGCAGAAGAAGCGGGGCGGGGAGAACGAGATCGAGGGACGGGGCAGGGGAAAGGGGAGTTTTTTGATAATGGGGGTGCAAACCCTCCTCCTTCCTAAACCCGCCGGTTGCCATCCCTAGCCTTGCATCTTTTTCCTAGTCACTATACCTATCTCAAATCTTGGTGTAATAGCAATACTTTGGTAGTTGAATTGTGGCCTCGCGCGCTGCGTGAGGGTGTCCGGTTTATTTTAAATGTATGCTTAATTAAAGTATTAACTAAATCAAAGGAAAGATAGGGTCAGCTAAGTGAGCTAATTAGCATACTATTTACGAATGTATGACACTTAATTCTGTGAGTCAGCATCAGAGGGCCTAGGTGAGCATTGAACCTTAGGAATGCCAATATTGGGATATTTAGTATTTGAAGTGGGCAAATTCTCCGAGAGAAAGATTAAAGAAACAATGGAAAATCGTGCGCACATGTAGTTAAACCTTTTCAACATCGGGACAAAAGAGTGAAAAGTTTACCCTAACTCCTCGTCAATTTTGGTTAATTATAAAATATCTCGGATAGCTGTTCTTGGATATTCATACTTACAATGTGTCCTTACAATTTCTAGGATGGTACAGGTACCTTGACATTATGAAATGTTCTCATGTTATACTGGAATCAATCTAGTTTCTTCTTCAAGAAATAGATGAAACACCCCAAGAGTGAAATGGAGGAATGTACAAACTTTTAGCCAGCTAACAGTGTGAATTAATGGCGTTTGCAGGCAACCAACACATATATGCTTTATCCTTGTCATCAAGTAATAGAATCTAAAAAACAAACTTAACTCCCTAAGGTGCGTAGCAAGGCAAGGTTAGACCATAATCTTTCAGCTGTCGAATGATCTGAAATTTGGTGAAGTGAGAACTCTCAGTGGCTGGAATTTGCTTTAGGTTCCGTCACTCAAAAGTACTTGGCTACTTCGATCAAGCCTCCACGTTTGCCCTTAAGAGTTAAAAAAACCCTGCACCGATCCCCAGAATCAATCAAGAGTAGAAGCCATGGTAATAACAAAACAATACTAATAGAAGTGGACATAATCGCTCAATACATGTTTGTTTGAAGTTCAAGCATGGGGGCTCGAGCCTTTGTGATGTATTACTCAGGATTTTCGCTTATTATTCTCAATAAAAGTCAGGTTATGGCGTTTTGAAACCAGAAAAAATATAATATGTGTAGGGAAAGGGGTACCAGTACAGGCACACAATATCAGAGTTAGTTCAGGACAAATTTCGCTTTCTCCAAGTACCAGTTAAAACAGGAACAAATCAAATCACCAAGTAATAATGCTAGCAGTGATAATAAAATGTAAGAAAAATAGAAGGCATAGGACACCAAGATTTTTACGTGAAAAATCCAATTAGGAAAAATCACAAGACCTAGTCCAGTCAAAATCTCCACATCATAATAATGGGAATACACAGGTCTATCCGAAATATTCGAACAACAATAATATCACCACCACTAACCAAGTGAAATTGTTACAAAATCACCCCCCAAAATTACAAATGTCAAAAAAGTGAGTTTGTAAAGCTATTACCAAACGAAGAGAAAATTTGAAATCTAAGTCGGTAGATGAGTAGAGTCTGACGAGAGGATCGCGTGGGTAAAATTTCATCTCAATCGACTTTTGAATCACCCTCCAATCAAGACCTTGAAGTTTTTCTCTCACTAGCTCTTTCTCTCTCTTCGTATTTCTCTCAAAAGTGACGGCTGGCTTTTTGTTCTCTCACTCACCAGGACCGAAAGCATCTTGCGACTGCTATTTGTATTTAAGCTTGAGGAACCCTCAAGCATTGCTTTCTTGCACAAATGGACTGGCCCACATCCAATAATCTCCCCTTCTAGCTCATTTGGGGGGTTCAACCAAACTTGCTTCTTGTCTGTAAAACAAGAGTTTCTCCTTAGGTAATGCCTTGGTAAACATGTCAGTACTATTATCATTTGTATGCACTTTCTCAAGTGTCAATAACTTGGAATCTAATACTTCCCGAATCCAATGATATCTCACATCAATATGTTTGGATCGAGAGTGAAATGTAGAGTTCTTACACAAATGAATAGCACTCTGACTGTCACAATAAAGACTATACTTATCTTGTTTCATACCCAACCCCTGAAAGAATTTCTGCAACCAAAGAGTTTCCTTGCATGTTTCAGTGGTTGCAATGTACTCCGCCTCCATACTAGAAAGGGCGATACACTTCTGTAACTTACTTTGCCATGACACTGCTCCCCCTGCAAAGATCATCAAGTACCCAGATGTGGACTTTCTATTATCAAGATCACCTGCCATATCTACATCAGTGCATCCATCTAGTATAGTTTTACCATTGTCGAAACATAGACATAATCTAGAAGTTCTCTTGAGATACCTGAGAATCCATATAACAGCATTTCAATGCTCCTTACCAGGATTAGAGAGATACCGACTGACTACTCCAACTGCATGAGCACTATCTGGCTTGGTGCAAACCATAGCATACATCAAGTTACCAACAACCGAAGCATAAGGAACTTTTTTCATGTCTTCTTTATTTTTCTCACTTATAGGACACTGTTTGATATTCAATTTAAAGTGACCTGCAAGTGGAGTTGAGAGTTTCTTAGCATTGCTCATGTTAAATTGGTTGAGCACTTTCTCAATATATTTTTCTTGAGACAACCAGAGCTTCATCCCCAATATCTGTCTAGCCGGGCTTAAATCTTTCATTGCAAAGGATTTCAATTTTTATAGTATCACGGCCAACAATCAACATGTCATCAACATATAGCAAGAGAATAACAAAATCACCATTTAAAAAATTTTTCACATAAACACAGTGATCAGATGTAGTCCTGTGGTACTCATGGTCTATCATGAAGGAATTAAACTTCTTATACCACTGTCTCGGTGCTTGTTTCAACCCATACAAACTCTTCTTGAGACGGCATATAAGATTTTTCTTACCACTTTTTTTGAATCCCTCCGGTTGCTCCATGTAGATCTCCTCTTCCAAATCGCCATGCAGGAAGGCTGTCTTCACATCAAGTTGTTCGATTTCTAAATTCAAACTGGCTGCAATACTAAGAACAATTCGAATTGATGACATTTTTACCACAGGAGAGAAAATTTCTTCAAAATCTACATCCTTCTTTTGACTAAATCCCTTCACAACCAATCTTGCTTTGTACTTTGGTTGTGAGCTATGCTCCTGAGCCTTCAACCTGTAGACCCATTTATTCTTCAGAACTCTCTTACCCTTAGGTAGTTTCACTAAGTCATAAGTATGATTCTCATGCAGGGACACCATCTCCTCTTGCATGGCTTGCAACCAATCTTCTTTGTTCTCAGGCTCTAAAGTTTCACCGTAGGACTCTGGCTCTTCTCCATCTGTTAACAACAAATATTCATGAGGATTATATCTGTTAGAAAGTCTCATCTTTCTGGTAGATCTCCTAATCTCATTTTGTGGTGGCGGTGGTGGAGCAGGTGGTGATTCATGCTCAGGTTCATCAGTAGTAGGATTATCACTATCATTAATATCCTCTCTCTACTCTATCTCAACTCCCCCTTGATTAAAATCAACAGGTACTGGAATTGGATTTGGATCTGAATTTGAACTAGTAGGAATGTCATTTGAGAATTTTGAATTATCACCTTTATCAATGTCTTCAATGGTTTGATCTTCAAAAAAGACAACATCTCTACTTCTGATCACCTTCTTCTCAATAGGATCATATAACCTATAACCAAAATCTTCATGTCCATAAACCAAGAAAATGCATTTTTTTGATTTTACATGAAGTTTTGACCTCTCATCTTTGGGAATATGAACAAATGGCTGACAACCAAAAACTCTCAGATACTTAAAGGACACGTCTTTTTCCGTCCATACCCTCTCTGGGATATCACCATTTAGATGAACTGATGGAGAAAGATTTATCAAATCAACTGCAGTCCTCATTGCCTCACCCCAAAAGGGTTTTGGCAGTTTAGCATTAGGGAGCATACATCTGACCCGCTCAATGATAGATCTGTTCATCCTTTCTGCTACTCCATTCTTGAGGAGTTTTTGGTACAGTTTTCTTCAATTTGATTCTATGGGACTTACAATAGATTTCAAATGGTCCTCTGTACTCACCACTATTATTAACACGAATACACTTTAACTGCTTGCTAGTATCTCTTTCAACTTTGCTGTGAAAATCTTTAAACACATCCAAAATCTGATCTTTGGATTTCAAAGAAAAACACTAAACCTTTTTAGCAAAGTCATCAATAAAAGTTATAAAATAAATAGCATCACCAAGAGACTTATCTTTCATATAGCAAACATCAGTGTGCACCAATTTTAACGGATTCAATTTTCTAGATGGAAGAAAATTTTTGAATGCAATTCTGTGTTGTTTCCCATAAATACAGTCAACACAAGGTTTAAGTGCATTACCTCTAACTTCAGATAGGATCTGTTTGCGAACAAGTGTCTGAATCCATTTTTCACCCATGTGCCCAAGTCGCCTATGCCATAGGTCAATTGATGAATCACGAATTGCATTGACTTCTCCCTTCCCTAACTTGGCTTGTATCAAGTGGAGGGTACTCTATTTCTTTTCTCTAACAACAACGAGATTTACTTTGCTGAGTTTCCATTTGCCTCCACTTTGCAAGTTATGATAACTCTCATCGTCAAGTTTTTCTGTAGAGATAAGATTAAGACGAATATTAGGGACATGTCGAGCATTTTTTAATATCAGCTGGCACCCGATATCTGTATCCAAATATATGTCTCCCATGCCAACAACTTTACATGAGACCTCATTTTTCATCATAACGTATCCAAAATTTCCTTTGGTGTAGGTTGAGAAGAAATGCCTGTGAGGAGTAACATGGTAGGATGCACCCGAATCAACTACCTAATCATTGTCATCATAAATAATATTCACCTGACCATCAACACAGAACACAAACATATCATCATGAGTTGCTGCAACTGCTGTAGTCTCTTTATCACCTTTTTCCTTTGCCTTATCCTTTTTCTCAACTTGTTCCCGTTTTAGGATTCTGCACTCCTTCATATAATGTCCATTCTTTTTACAATAATAGCATGCAACATTTTTTCGCGACTCAGATCTGCCTCTGAATTTGTCATTCTTGTTGTGGGGTCCTCTACGTTTGCTTCTCCCTCTTCTTTCTTTCTTTTCTGTCACCAGTGCTTGGGACTCATAGACAATTTCTTGTTCCTTCCTCCTGAACTCTTCATTCATCACGGCTTTTTTTGCAATAGCCATGGTCAACACACCATTTGGTGCTGAATTGCTGACGGAGACCACCATAGTTTCCCAACTATCCGGTAGTGAATTGAATAATAATAAAGCCTGCACTTCATCATCCAATTTCAAATTTAACGTAGTTGCCTGGTTTATCAATCCCTGAAAATTACTCAGGTGTTCAGTCATATCTTCACCATTCTTATATCTCATTCGAGTAATCTGTTTCAAACAACTAACTTTGTTCAAACCGATCTTCCTTTCATACATACTCTCATGTTTTTTTCACAATACATTAGCTCTAGTGGCATTAGCAAAATGTTGAAAAATAGTTTGACCAATCCATTTTCTAATATTACCAACAGTTTTCTTATACATAACAGCCTATTTTTCATCACTCATATCACTTGGTCTGCTTTTAACCCCTAAAATAGGTTCAAGCAAATCTCTACAATACAAGTAGTCTTCCATTCTGGGTTTTCAAATTGAATAATTAGTGTAATTTAATTTTATCATGCAACCACTATCCGAATCATCCATTTTTAATCAGTACAAATGAGCAGACTAACCTGACTGCTCTGATACCACTTGTTGGGAGAGGGGTACCAGTACAGGCACACAATATCAGAGTTAGCCCAAAACAAATTTCTCTTTCCCCAAGTACCAGTTAAAACAGGAACAAATCAAATCACCAAGTAATAATGCCAGCAGTGATAATAAAATGCAAAAAAAATAGAAGGCACAGGACACCAAGATTTTTATGTGAAAAACCCAATTAGAAAAAATAACGGGACCTAGTCCAGTCAAAATCTCCACTATCACAATAATGAAAATACACAGGTCTATCCGAAATATTCAGACGACAATAATATCATCACCACCAACCAAGTAAAATTGCTACAAAATCACCCCCAAAAACTATAACTGTCAAAGAAATGAATTTGGAAAGATATTACCAAACGAAAAGGAAATTCGAAATCTGAACTGGTAGATGAGTAGAGTCTGACGAGAGGATTGCATAGATAAAATTTCGTCTCAATCGAATTTCGAATCATCCTCCAATCAAAACCTTGAAGTTTCTCTCTCACTAGCTCTTTCACTCTCTTCGTATTTCTGTCAAAAGTGGCGGCTGGCTTTTTGTTCTCTCGCTCACCAGGACCGAAAGCATCTTGCGACTGCTATTTGTATTTAAGCTTGAGGAACCCTCAAGCGTTGCTTTCTTGCACAAATGGGCTGGCCCACATCCAACAATATGTATATCTATATAGAATCTTTAAAGAACTTTGCTCCTACATATCAATTTTTCACTCTTGTATTGGCATTCCAATTACAAATAAGCATTCCACAGTTTCATGGAAACATACATCACAAGACCTTGTTCATTGTGTGGCATTATCTTTCACCTCTTTCATCTGCTTAATCTAATATGAGATTCTAAAATCTTTTATTTCCTAGTGCTGTTCTAATGTTGCAGAAATTGGAGCTATAGGGGGAGAAGAAAAAAACTTGAGTCAAAATCTACTCTAATGAAACTGTCCACGTTAGCAACTTTTCACCTGCAGTCACTAAGCATATTTGTACCAAGTGAATTTGGCCATACAAGTTGCAGCAACGAACGATTTCTGACTATCTGTCTCTATCCCCCTCTCTGTCTTGACACTATATGATCACTGCAACTTAAATAAAGCATGAAGAGCAATTATATTAAACCAGACTAATATAATTAAAGATAAACAGATTAATTCTTATCTCACTTTTTGTTCTCTCTGTCTAATCTGTCTGTCTCTGGAGCATATGTTGTTTGAGTCGACTAAAGACCTTCCGTTTGCTTTTCTATTATGCTCATATTGATTAAACCCTTCTGCATCTTCATGCTTGATTGGGACTTGACCCTTTTTACTTCTTGTTGCTGATGTTAAAGTTCCAGAAGTGTTTATTCTCTTACTAAGCATGCAGGAGAATGGTTTATTTGATGATGAAAGAGATGTCTCTCCTTGGGGATGAGGTGCAATATTCTGTTTGTTGAGATCTACATTGCAGTGTTACATGCACTTGTTTTGGTCCAACAGGTATGAGCTCTTGCACCTCTGGTGCATACACTGTATTTTATCAAGTATTTATTCAAGTCATTCTGTCTTGCACACAAAGATGCAAATCAGCATCGAACGAATATCTCTAACCATCTGAGGAAATATCAGTTGCCTGGTTCGAGTAAATCTTGGAAGTGCTTCAATTTCTGCCATTTTTCTTTGTCTTGCCTTTTATCTACACTGCATTGGGATTTCGGACTAGATGTGTGTCACTGATCATATGTTTTGCAACAGGTTTTACATTTTAAAATTTTTTAAATACAAAATACCTCCTCAAGATTTTCATCTTTTGGTAGAAAATAGTCTCTCTCTCTCTCTCTCATGTTAGTCGAAACAAGCAAAAGAATATGAAAATTAGGGAAATGATATATTTCTTTTGAATCATCAATTCAACTCCCAGTGGTACCTGCCTTTTCTTCGTCTTTTTTTAATTCTTTATTATTGTTTTTAAAGACAGAGTAGTATATATTCTTATACTAAATACTAATGAATTCAAAGGACCGTATTAGCTTTATGCTAGCAAGAATTTAAATGGATGCATGGTGAAATGAAACTAAGACATCATGGAAAGTTTTGAACTTGAAAATGTTAAGGTAACTTCCATGGGATGATAGAAGGACAGAATAAGATAAAAGTTTAGGATATCTTCAAAGAGGGATGTTAGATGCCACAATGACAGAGAGTAACTTGAAAATGATGGTATTACTTGTAGTTAGTTGAAGAATAGATAAGAACACAACTCTCCCCACTCACATAAAGCAGGTCTTGAATAAAATTGAATGGGATAAAAGGATTAACGTGATGTGCTCAACACAATAAGGTCTGGTTCTATTTCTGAAGTCCTAGAACTATCTCAATATTTTTAAGAGACAAACAAGTAGCTAAATATCATGTATTTGACTTTAGTAGTTAATTACATACTCAAAACTCTATTGTACGTGATGGCTAATATATTATACACTGTGTTGCTAGCAAATGAGCATCATCGAGCAACTAGTCTTGTGATGGTTGCAGTATCAACTTGTCCTGTTCCTTCTGACTGTGTGGAGGACTTATCTCCACCTTCGTCTTTTTTAATAGAGAAGGCTGGTCTTTTTGGATGCTTCATATCCAAATTCTCGTTCCTAAGCATATGAGAAATTTCTAGCATGTTAGGTCTATCATTTGGATCTTTTTGAACACACTGAAGAGCAATTTGAAGGCATCTCATTAGTTTGCAGGATGAATGTGTGTCATCCAGTGTTTCATCTAGAAACTCTTTGCCTTCTCCATTTTTCCATAGCTCATATGCCTGTATAAAAGTTCAAAAAGTCAAATAACTGCAATCCAGTTATACTTTGAGCAAATTGTTTGCAAGTTCTAGTGATTCTACCAATGCTTCTGCAATAACTTACATATTCTAGGAGGTTTATATTTGAATGAGGTCCATAAAAGCATGTATTTTTTCTTCCACTGATTATTTGAAGAAGTAGAACTCCAAAGCTGAAAACATCCGATTTTGTGGAATATATCCCTTGTCGTACATATTCAGGTGGAACATAACCACTGCAGCATACATCATAAGCTTAGCACCACATGAGAGCATTCTTTAGGTTAGTTGTAGAATCATTTCACTTACTAGGTACCAACTACTCGATCGGTGTTTGCTTCAACCTTGTCCTTTTGGAATATTTTGGCAATTCCAAAATCTGATATTTTGGGTTTCATTTGATCATCCAATAGAATATTGCTAGCTTTTAGGTCCCTATGAATTACTGTTAGTCTTGAGTATTCTTGGAGATACAAGAGCCCTTGAGTCACTCCCTCAATGATTTGTGCCCGTTGTTCCCAGTTGAGGGACAAGCGGTTGATTGGATCTATAACAGAAAAATTAGTAAAAAAGGACAAAATTATGCATGCAAGAAACTAATCCAATAGTACGCAATTCAAGAATAGTAAAACAGGACCTGTGATCCTCTAAAGAATATCAAAACCAAACTTAGATGGATCTTCCATGGTTCTGCAAAGCACCTGAAGACAGTCCTTGAGCTAAATTAGTTGATTGATTAAACAAAATTTTAGAACTGGTACTACCCAAAGAAAGTATTTGGGTAGAAGCTTTATGTATCTGATTCCATGGATTCATGTTTACTTGCGTTAATTCTTTCATTTAATTAAATCTTTTCCAGGTCTGGATTTACTTTGAACTTTCGTCTGCCAATCTGTAAACTTGGCGATTAGTTCTCAATTGTGCATATGCCAAGCTATGTATAATTGTGAAACCCTATTTAAAATGTAGATGCACTGAGATCTGAAGGTAATTTTTTCTAGACAAAAGAATTGGAAGTGTCATCGGCCTCTCTTAACTTTTCAGTCTGTCTTGATGCGGATACTAAACTTCCAAGCTTTGTCTTTTTGTCCTTTTACTTTGTGATTGTGCTTTAATATAGTCCAAATGTGAACATCCCTTCTCAATTCGATTTTAACATGCAACCAGTATGTAGTAGACTTGAAAGCCAAAAAGTAAACTCCATATTCCTCCAATTTATCTGTATCCACATATCTTCCTGGAGTATTTTTACCATTTAGGCCTATATTAATTCTATCTCAGTTGATCCTGTGTATGTTCAGAAGCAAATTTTCCACCAAAAATGGCCTTTCCTTCTCCTTTATTTGTTAGTGGTTTTACTTGACTTGCAATTAAAAGAATGGAAAACATCATTGCATACATGGCCTAGTTCCATTTCCAGTAAATGGCTTGCCCTATTAGCAGTTCAAGTGGAGGCAACAGGGCAGAAATTGGCCGCACTAGATGACACACCTTTTCTTCTTCAGGGTAATACTATGTGATTCTTACTACAGATTTAGAAATGTAGATTTATAGTAGGCAACCTTTGTTATTAACACATATACCAGGTAGGAGAATTTGGATGGTCACACTTGAACTAGATTGAGGAATATTTGTTCTTCCTTATTGACAATATTGGTGGGAGTAGCCTAGTTCATATATAGCCAATGAGGCTTATGATTCTGTGTTTTCAAGTCGTCACATTGAGTTAAACAGAATGAGGAGAACTAGTGTTTGGACTATTAAACTTTAGGTGCGAAATTTACAAAATTCAATGTTCAAGGAGCCAATTTGAAATCAAGCACAAATAACCTTAGGAGCATTGATCAGCCCGACTATTTTATATGGGTGCAATGTTCTCTTGTCTTTACTGGATTGTGCCATAATATGATGTGTTATACAACTCAGTAAATTTATTAAGTATATTATAAGTTACTGACATAGGAGATGCTCTGCAAACAATTAAACAATCATTAGTAGAACATACTCTTCACGGAGAAACTGAGAGTTGGATCAATCTTGTGAACCTAACTTACCAAATTCCAGGAGAAAAAGGACAGATGAAGGGAGGAGGCATAAATGTCCTGTTCATTTGACCAAGGGCCTTAGCACTTGTTAGAGATGATTGCCTTGTAAATTGTACAAACTAACATGGCATAGTAAAGGCAAATGCTCACATAGTGATTTACACTCTCGACTGGAAATGTACAAGCAATCAACCTTTCTCTGTAGCAAGAAGTCTTAACCATTCAAAAAATTGAATTGCAGTTCAAGCCCGCACTTGGCCGATAGTTGGCCCCCTAATCACCTGTTCACTAAACTTAATACTTTTTCCTACTTTTAAACCTAGGCTTTGCTTACTCTTAGTTTTCAGATGTTAGATTTTAAAAAAGTTGCAGCAGTGTCTTGTTCAGTGAGAATTTCTTATGCTTCTTTGCTTAAAGAGATGTCTTAGTTCATTTACTCATTGAGTAATTAATGATGCATAAAAGTACACTGACATACCATAGATGTAGAAATCCAAGCTCTTGTTGGGCATGTACTCATATACCAGCATCTTCTCTTCTCTTTCAATGCAAAATCCCAGAACACTTACAAGATTGACATGTTGCAGTCTGGCTGTAAGTAATACTTCATTTTTGAATTCTTCAATTCCTTGTTTGGAAGTTGCAGAAAGCCTTTTTACTGCTACTTCTCTGCCGTTTAATAATATAGCCTAAAAAATAGACATCATTCAACAAGTCTTGGCTAGTACATTGTGTATATATCATGTGTAAATGCCTAACCCACTCAAAAAGTTCATGCCATTATGCCAAACATGCTTATATGTTTTCAATATAGACATTTTTTGGCAAAAATCTGAGTCAACTTTTGGGTCTCTCTCTCTCTCAGTACTGGATAATTATGGTCCAAAATTTTATTTCTGCAATAGTTTGGAACTTCTGACCATGATCGCGCTATTCTATTTTATGTAGTTTGTGAATAAAAATGAAGTTGGCCTACTTGGCATGAGTTTGACTATTCATCGGAAACTATTATAGTTTGACTGAAGTCAATTTAGCATTTCAGGTTAGTTCAAATTGTAAGCATAAGCTTGTATGTTCACAGTGGTTCTAATGCACAAGGCTTTTGCTGTTACGGAGACAGGAACAAGGTGAGACTTCAATCTACTTCCATGTATACTACTTTTAGTCAACAAAAGAAAGAAAAATACATATGTCTACAACATAACTGAAAGTCATCCAAGAGTTAACAATATTATGCTTGTTAAGTTTTCTCGACTGCAATATTTTTTGCTAGGGTAACCACCTTGGCGATTCATAAGTTTGCTTTACCCATTTGTTAGGTAACACATTCATTGTAAGCACAAAAGATGACAGAAAAGGAATTGTAACAATGTCCAATTTAAGTCGATGAACTAAATCCAAAAGGTAAAATTTAGTAAAAAAATGAAGACATTGAAAATGTTAGTTGGTAGTGGCCTTCACTGTGATGCTATTCTCCTCTAATTTGTATACATCTAAAGGTAAATAAAACAATATTACCTTGTAAACAGGCCCATATCCTCCTTGACCAAGCTTGTTTTCATTTGAAAAATCATTTGTTGCTGCCTTAATATCGTCAAAGCTAAACATTTGTAGAGAATGAGAATCGCTGCCTTCCATTGAAAATACTTGCTTATGCCCCATCTCTGTTTCTATCCTCAGTTCTTCAAAAGATGCAACCAATAAATGTAAACGTGAAATAATCAGAAGAAGTTAGATGATACCTTTTGACAAAATCTACTAGCACATAAGTTGAAGAAAGTACCTTTTCCTGTAAGCTGTTTTCTTTTGATGTGCCAAACTGTAAAGCCTCCTAGTAAGAGGAGTACCAGACTTGCTACAGGAAGCAGAGTTTTCAAAAGTATATGCTTCTTCCTTTGCTGATTTTTGTTACTTTGTTCAGCTGTAAGACCAGAAATTTAAGTACCAACCAAAAAAGTTTTTTCAGAAAAGTAAGAGGATTACATGGGGAAGTGGTAAAGGTATAAAACGATTCTTGAAAGGATGTTTTCACCTTCTTCTAATGTTCTTATGCTATTGACACAATACATTGTAAACGACTCTTGTCATCAAAACGAAAATAGTGGTAAAGTTGCATAGGTGCATGCATCCTCATATTAGTGGGGTTCGTTCACCTTTCATGGGTGTCTGGTCATTGAAGAGGAGGAAAAGGAGAACTGAAGTATTTCCTTGACAAATTGATTTCACTTCATAGTTAATGGCATAGACTAAGATGCACAAAAGGCACGGCAAGGATAGTTTTATGCTCTTGCATAAATTGGAACACCTAAGAGACATGTAGGCTATTTTGGAGTTACCATGGCATAATTTTGAAGTCTTTACGCATATTTAGTTGGAGTTCAGTGTCATGATTCCTTTTTTGTCATTTTCCGTTTCCTGTTATAAAGAGTAAGTGTTCTACACATTTTGCCTAATATTTTAGAGCCTGAAACATTCCTCCAAATTTCTAGTCTCATCTTTGAGTTCTTAGTGAATATTTTGCTAGTTTGGATTGTTGTAGCAGTAGAGCTAAGACAAAGCATGAGTTTGAAGTTTGAAGTGGATTAGTAGGCCTTAAGGCCCAGGAATGAGGAATGTAGAATTTCCTTTTTAAAGTAACAGAGTTCAAGTTACAAAAGTTCCTGCTGATTTATAGTTTCCATGAGGTGAAAAGTAATGCAGCCTTTTGTTCAAGGGCTGAAGGTTATATGAGTAGTTCCTAGGGCTACTATTCCTGGTGGTTTTCATCTTGTAAATTACCTATCAAAACTTTGATCTGTTACCACTTCTTTTGTACTTTTCCCTTTCTTTCATATCAAATTGGTGCCTGAATTTTGTTACCTGTTATGATTACTCCATTTCCCTAATCCTCCATTTTCTTCTGCCTGTCAATCGAGTTGTGGATGAAGTTGACAAATTTGGACAGATATTGGGCAGGTACTGGGATGCCTATGTCTCTGGACATAGAAGTACCTTAGGATGTCCCTTTAGTAATATATTTTAGATTATGATGATCTGCACCTAGTCAACTTACTAGCATTGAAGTAGTGGGCATATTTACTCTGTTTTATGCTTTGGGAACTTTTAGGTTTGTTAGATTGTAAAGAGTACTAGTATCAGTTGGTTGTTAGGGCACTTTGCAGGTCAAGGCTTTTTTTTTTTTTCTTTCTCTAGTGGCTTACAAATGATTTCTTAAATCTGTCGAGTTTGAAATCAACCTGGAGTTAATCGAATTCTTTCTCAAAAGTCGTTGAAAGAAAAACGAGGTTAAACATAGAAGTTTCACATAGTTTACCTAGGTCTTTAATACAGTTCATACAAAAGTTCCAATTCCAGAAAGTACATTCTTTACCTGCTGCCCGAGAAAGTTCCCAATTGTAATCGTTTGGAACTTGCCAAACTGCATACCCACGCAGACCCCTCTGTTTTGCATATGAAACTTTAGTTTTGACAACCTCAACGTCATCAAAGCCAATCCAAGTTGACCCAACACTGCAGTATTTCATAACGTAAGTTGAATTGTATACTGAAACAGCATTATATTGTTGAATGTAATCCCTGATAGCTTTGTAAGTCATGTCCCCTTCTGTTGTCACGGCTGATCCATTGGCTGGAGCACCGACTGCATTGTCTTTGGGATCCCTGAGCGTCCATGCATAGCCATAGAAAGGCAAAGCCAGAACAATCTTGTTAGCTGGCAGTCCTCCACTTATCCATGAATTCATACCAAAATCTGTATTTTGGTTGCTTGCTGGATCATATAATGCAGCAGAAGGACCTGTATGTTCTGGATTTGCTACAGGTGTGTAGAAATCATATGCCAAAACATGCACCCAATCCATGTTCCTCCTTATTGAATCTATTGGGAGAGTTGCTTCACTAATATATTGTGAATAAGGAGCAGCCATTGTCAAGAAAAGCTTCGAGCTGTTGTTGTTCCTTGATTCTGATTCCACAGCAGCTCCCCATTCATTGAAAAGCGTGCCCATGTTAGTTGCATCTGCAGCTGTACTTGCTGAACGCCAGCTGAAGTCTATGCCCTTGAAACCATATAGCCTAGCTATATTTATCGATGAGTCTATGAATGACTTCCTAGATGAAAATTGGCTAACCATAGAAGAGTAGACTGAATAATTAGCTGATCCTCCTCCAATAGATAGAAGTGTGATAACTGATGGATTTTTCTGTTTGACAGTACTGGTAAATGCTGAGAAGTACTTCTGATCAGATGGAGAGATGTGAAGCTCATAGGTGCTGGAGTTAATGTCGGCGAAAGCACAAATAAGGTGACTGAACAGAGCTGAATTTATGTCTGCAATGGGAAACTCCGTGCCAGAATACCAGTAGCCTGCCTTTATCCAATTTTGTGCTATTGAGTACGGCAGATTAGATGGCAGAATTACCAGTAAAAGCAGGATGATCCTACTGACTGATGCCATAAAAGAATTGCCTTCAGAGATTTCCAAGAGGTTTTGCTGTTTAGCAAACATGGCAACTGAAGATATTTTTGTTTAGCAAACTTTAATTTCCATGAGGACAATATGTTAAATCTCACAATAGAAAGTGGCTGGTTTCCAGCATCTAAACCTGAGGATTAGTAGGCTAGATTTCTGGCCTCTGCTAAATCATAAAATTCTCTGAAATTTTAGTATTTTACCAGCGTTTGTATCTATTTCTCCTCTGGTCAAAATACAGAAAACATGGTTCCAAACAAAGAATAAAACCATAAATGTTTATCCACGCCATTTGAATAGGTCTGAGCTGATGGAGACTAATAAGTGTTTTGATTATTAGATGATGTTACAGCCTATATAGAAACAAAACATTAAGTATGAATGGTTTTCTGGTTTGTCGGGTGGAAACGGTTGGTCATGAAAGAGGAAGAAATAATACTCCCTCCCTTTTTTTATAACTGACGTTTAAGGTTTTGCACACCAATTAAGAAAAGTTTTTCATTGCTTAAATCTGTACATTACTTTCCTTTTATACCCTCATTAACTGTCCAATTCACCTATATTTTCTCTCACTAGAGTACTAAATGGTGCTGTTTTACTAGGCCAAAAGCAATGCAAACTAACTCCCACCAAACTAAATGTTTCTAAAATGAAAAACTTTCCCACCAAAAATTGGCTAATTACTCAGAATATCGTTGTAAAAAAGAAAAGTCGGACGTTTATGGCTCTGACAAGGGATGCTGCAAATCTATGGCTACCGGGCTGTGTCAGTCCGGCAACAAAAAAGGCAATTTTTTTTTTTAAGCTCTGACACAGCCCGGCAGCAGAATTTTTTTTTTTTTTTTTTAAAAAAAAGTCCCTGGCTGCTGGGCTGACAAGGCCCGGCAGCCAGGGACTTTATAAAAAAAATCTGCACAAAACCTGCTAGATCGATTCTTAAAGGAAGGGGTTGAAAATATTCAATTACTACTTACTACTACTAGTATTTGATCCATTGATTTTATCTCTCTAATATTTCAGCACCTTTCCATATAGTGAATCTCTTCATTCTTTAATTAATTCCTTCTTTGCCTCTTACTAACTCACTTCTATGCCCAATTAAAGATTCCACAGCTTGTGGTTTAATTATTCTCGTTGCACATATGATGATATCACTTGCATGAATTTCTTCCCACTCCTTTGTACCATCTGGAAACTTTAGAATTAAAATAATTTAGATATTTTCACACCTCAAGTACAAAAAGGAGAAACTAAAAAAAAAATTGTTAAAAAAAAAAAAAGAAAAGAATCAACTTATGTACACACCCCAAAAGAAAAGGGAAAAAAAAAAAAAAGAGAGAGAAATCAACCAATTTTTTTTTTCATTTTTAACGTGACCACGTCTTTCTATATACAATGTGTGGATAATGGGTTTGATGTTAAAAAAATGTCATTATTTTAATTTGACCCTCTGTATGATAAAATAATATACAATCATCTTATATTCCATACTCTCATATTTACTTAACTGCTATTACTATACTCATCCACCATTGCATAACTGTTATTACCATGCTTATCCGCTATTACTATGTTCATCCCAAATCTTCCCAACTTCAATAACCCAAAAAAAAGGGAAATCCTATTGCTTTGCAATTAAATTTTTTTAATTGCAATTGATCCGTTATTCTAATTGCAATTGATCCGTTAAAATTGGCATATTTAATAAATTCAATACATAAAATTGATGTAATTAGCACAACTTAATTAACGAAATTAGTGTTATTTGTTTAATGCAATTTACTTTATTACGCAAGTTAGTTGATAATTAGTTTATGTTATTTAGTATATGATTAGTTTAATTAGTTTAGTGATTTAATTAGTTGAACGAATTAATTTTAAGAGGTTCGATTAAATGAATTTAGATGTATTTGACGAGGCATATATTGAGTTTTGATTAAGATAGCCATTTAGTCGGGGCAATTTAAATATTTGAAATACTAGTTGCATTTAATAGATTAAATACATAAAATTAATGTAATTAGCATAGCTTAATTTCGAAACTAGTGATATTAGTTTAATGCAATTCACTTTATTATGCAAGTTAGTTGATAATTATGGTGGTGGTGAAATAAAGTTGATAATTAGTTTATGGTGGTGCTGAAAAATCAAGACTGGCAAATGAGAATGCAAACTTGGCCAGGGAAAACCGGTGCCTTCACCAGCTAGTAGAGCAATTCACTATATGGAAAGGTGCTGAAATATTAGTGAGATAAAATCAATGGATGAAATACTAGTAGTAGTAAGTAGTAATTGAATATTTTCAACCCCTTTTCCCTTAAGAATCGATCTAGCAGGTTTTGTGCAGATTTTTTTATAAAGTCCCTGGCTGCCGGGCCTTGTCAGCCCAGCAGCCAGGGACTTTTAAAAAAAAATAAATAAATAATTCCACTGCCGGACTGTGTCAGAGCTTAAAAACAAAAATTTGCCTTTTTGGTTGCCAGCCCGGTAGCCATAAATTTGCAGCACCCCTTGTCAGAGTCATAAACGTCCGACTTTTCTTTTTTACAACGATATTCTGAGTAATTAGCCCCAAAAATTTTCACCTAAATTTTTAATCTGAAATTTTAAACATTTTTAACTCCCACCAAATATTTTGAGAGACTATAAGGACTTCACTATATAAACTAGTCTCAAGAGAAATACATACTTCTTCTCCAATTTCATCAGGGATTTTGTTCAAGTCAAAATCAAACTTTGCAGGTTCATTCAAATCAATACATAATGGAGCTTTATGTATTTTGGCACATTCGACTTCAACTTGTGCATCTTCATCCTCTCCTGTTTCTTCACAAGAATCTTCAACCACTTGTTTAATTAACTCATCTTCAAATTCTTGGTCCATTCAACTTTTCAACCCCCAAAGATGGTTGAATTGCAAGTGGTTGATGTGGAGGGAGGCGTGATGGAGAAGAACAAAGGGGGTTCAACATACTGCGAGAAAAGAAGAAAGAATGCGGAGGGGCAGATAATTACTAGGGTTGTTACAAAGAGAAAAACAATAATTACTAGGAGTAGTAATTAAGAACCCTGTATTGGAAAAGAGAGATAAAAGGGAAAAATTGTGAAAAAAATAATTAATACTGTATGGGGATAATAAAACGACAGATAAAAGTACATTAGAGCAAATTTCTTAAACGTTAGTTATAAAAAAAAGGGAGAGAGTATTAAAGTAAGATTCGAGGTTTGTTTTGATTGGAAAACGAATCTCAAAATTGATTAGATGAACTGGCACAATCATTCAATTAGCATGTAATCAATTTGCATTCTCAAATTTTTGATTGCAGTTGAACCATAGGTCAACGATGGGTATATTTTGATCCCATGAATACTATTTCTACTGCTCTTATAAGAACCAAACAAAAGATGAAACACAGGAACTCAAAGGAACCAAATGGAGGCAAGACAAAGAAGGCCACGCTTCAATTTCAAATCGAAATTTGACCAATTTATACATTGTTCACAAACATAATTCTCACGTCCATAATAGAATTCAAACACATGACCTTTGATGAAAAGGTGATTCGTTTTTATCTATTGACATCAGTCAGGATATTCAAATATATGGTCCTTTTACAAGAAAGTGATCCGTTCTTATTAACTGAAACAGCTTGTGTTAGTATCAACCTCTTGTTATCAACAAAAAAAAAAAGGGTTAATTACATTTACCTCTCGTGAGGTTTGATCATATTACCAATCAATCCCTGTAATTTATCTAAATAACGGCCTCACCCTTTAAATGATCAAACATTTAACAAAAATCCCCTTAATGCCGAAAATGCCCTTATTGAGGCCATGTTGCATTAAAAAAAGAATATATTTTTATTTTATTAACCCTGAAGCAATCCAAAAAAATAGAAAAAGTTTTTGCTTATTATTTTATAAAAACCATATCTTTACTTCCATAAATAGTTTTGAATCAATAATTATTTTAAATCTTAAAAATGAATATTAAAAATTAGATAAATTGAAAGAAAAATAAAAAAGAAACAATTATTTTAAATCCTCAAGTATGGTTCGAATTTGTGGTTCAAGACATATTGCGGAGAGCACAAGACATGTTTTCCTCAATTTGAACCATACTCCAGGAATTAAAAACATTTGCTCTTTGAATTCATCAAGGTAGTCGAACTTATTGTTGTCCTAGCGATCATTATTTGACAAATAATATATATTCTAGCAATTGGAGGATCAGTTCAGCAGCAGCATCATTAATTTCAACTATCGAATTCAATTTCCAACAACACTCATATACTCCCTCCGTCCCACTTTGATAGTCCTGTTTTCCTTTTTTGTCTGTCCCAAATTGCAGTCCACTTTCCAATTGAAGAATGTAGTTGTATTTTCATTTTCCTAAAATACCCTTATTCAATACAAGTTGTTGTTGCTATAAACCTATCCCATTTAATGAGAGTTGATTCTTTTTTTACCATCAATTCAAGTTCCCATAAAGTTATACTCTATTTAATGTGAGGGTATTTTAGGAAAATAGCAATCTAAATTTATTTTTCCAACAAAGTTAACTACTTTTTCTTAAACTGTGTGAAAAAAGAAACAGGACTATCAAAGTGGGACGGAGGGAGTATTTTTTTTCCCTCTGTATGCAATTTCCAACAACTCCTTTGAAACTACTAAAATCTCTACAACTGTTGTCTGGCGACTACATGCGACTTTTAGATGCAAGACTTTTTCACAGAAATCTCAATCGTCAACCGCCAGTATTAATTGGAAATGGCGCTCACTCCTATCGGACCAAATATTTGCCCCCCCCCCCCCCCCTTTTTTTCTTCTCTAGAAAGAGACTCTAAATTTTATAAGAGAAAAAATATTAAAGGGAACATATCTACCAATTCAACTTCTTACAATAGTTACGTAAATTAGTTTAATATTAAAGTCGCATTTCTTATTTTTCTTGGGACCTATTTGGCCCGTGACATATTCAAGAGAGTTAAATTGCCAACTTTACAGGGCTTAGTCTGGTAGTATCGACTATCGAGGAAAGTTTAGTTCAGAAAAGGACAGGCAATTTTTCTTTTTTTGGGGGCTGCTTCCAGAATACCGTGTTTAAAGAATATCATCATTTATTGGTTTTGAGCTTTTCAACCATTATTTTTCTTAGTCCGTGATACTACAAATACAGGAAAAATTGCTTCCCATTTTGGGTCCTAACCCTTGTTTTTGAGTTGTTGAATTTTAATCATGTGTCAAAACGCATGTTAAAATTTCTATCCTCTCTGTTGAAATTGTTAGGATAAACAATTGACATTAACAACTTTTGCTGATATATATGTTGATTAGCTAGTGTATTAGTTGTTGATATCCTGTTAATTTAAAGTCGTTTTTTTGTTTAGACAGGTCAATCAAATTAGAAGGCCTGGAATTTTCATACCGGAAATAAACTATCCAATGAAGCTATGACACTATTTTACAAGCATATGAGGTCACCTGAGAATGTTTTTTTTTTTTTTTTTTTTAAGGAAATTCATTCTTTTAAGTTTTCCATTCTGTGCCCTCTTGGCCTAACATAATTTGGAGACTTAAGTAGTAGACAATCTAACGGAAAAACTGTGATCCGCTTCTAAGGGCGGGTACTATTGAGAAGAAAAGTATTTTTGGGTGCTAAAAGTAATTTTGAAACGTTTAGTGAACATCATCCCATAAAATTAGGAGCGGAGCTTTTGGTGTTAAAAACACTTTTAGCAAAAATTAAAATTTAGTGCATTTAAAATAGTTATTGTATTTTTAAAAAGGAAAATATTGAATTTAATTATTTTACCCTATATTATGAACTAAATAATGAGATAAATATATTTAAAATTTTTTAAATTATACATTATCCAATACAATAATTTTCAAGTTAGAAACTCTTAGAGTTTTCCCTACTATTTGATTCAGAGTTCAGATCCTAGATCTGGTAATTAGGGTGAAAAGGACAGAAGAAGAAGGGATGCGAAGATAAAAAAGAAAAGAAAAGAAAAATTTTTTAAACCGTAATACATTTATTTTTCTTTTGATGGAGTACACATATCAATGACATGGTATCATTATTCAACAATGCCAGCTCTCTTTTGGCTTATTATAAGCAACGTCAAATGACTTCCACCACCACTTCATGCTCCCCATGCTTGTTTAGCTACATTCAAGTAAGAAGTAAATTACTAACAAATATGAGAATTGTAGAAACATTGAGATATTGTGTATGTATATACAAATTAACAAGTTAAAAAAAATGATAAGTGATATTTGCATTTAAAAAATTGGTTTCTGATGCTCGACTTTAACATTTTATTACATAAAAAGAGGTATACGTACACCATATGTATGGACTCCAAATATCATTTGCTAAAAGGCATAGTTTTAAGCATTGTAAATGACAAATTCCAAAAAAACATACATCCAATTCTAGCCATAGAAAAAAAAAAGAAATTTTATTTGTACTCCTTTTTTTGTTATTTGCACTTCTACTATTTGTTTTATGATATAGTCTAATAAATGAAAACTATATGATTGAAATAACAGTGAAAGTG
Organism: Coffea arabica; assembly: GCF_036785885.1. Lineage (NCBI taxonomy): Eukaryota > Viridiplantae > Streptophyta > Magnoliopsida > Gentianales > Rubiaceae > Coffea > Coffea arabica. The sequence continues at coordinate 14,676,663 of NC_092320.1, read as the reverse complement.
TGATTAACAAAAATTAGAGTGCAAACAACATTTTCTGAAAAGTATTAGCTGGATGGACAATGTTCCATAGCCAATTATTAGATACAGTTAGAGGCTCCATTTTTGAAGGCGTATGGTGTCATTTTCTCCATAAATGATAAATCTGATCAGACAGGGAATTGCTTATCTTGGAATGACGTCAATAACTGACCTTGTCGTGATAGTGCAAAGTTGTTATCAGCTCCAATATGCCAAGCAAAGTACCCAAGAAGTCCATTTTGTTTAGCATATGAAACCTTGGTGGAAATTGTTTGATTATCATCATAACCGATCCATGTTGTTCCAGCATAGCAGTAATTGCAGACATATGTGGAATTATACACCACAACCGCCCCCGGGGTTTGAGCTACAAAGGTCCTTATATCTTGGTACCGCTTGACTCCATTATCCGGACCAGCAGCTCCATTTGCCGGAGCCAGGATCCCATGATTATTCGCTTTTACCAATCGCCAAGCATATCCGTAAAATGGGATTCCGAGAACCAACTTCTTTGCCCCGACTCCAGCATTTTCCCAATCTGCAATGCCAGAACTTCCACTAGCTTGGCCAGAAGGGTCCTTTAATGCAGCGTGACACCTGGTAGAAGTACTTGGACGATCTGGAGCGTAAAAATCATAAGCCATAAGATTTATCCAATCCAGGCTTCTGGATACTGATGGAATAGGATACTGATACAATCCATCCACCTTTGATGCAAACGAAACTGCAGCTGTCAAAATCAGCTGTGGCTTGCCTGAGTTCTTGGCCTCAGTTGCCACCGCGGCTCGCCATTCATCCAGGAGTGAGCCCAAGTTTTTCATCTCAGAAGCGGATTGTGGGTATTCCCAGTCCAGGTCTAGACCGTGGAAACTGTTGGCTCGGGCCAATTTTATTGAGGAATTAATGAATGATTTGCGAGAAGTTGGTTGACTAGCCATTGAAGCAAAAGCAGTCCTATTAGAACTTCCACCACCAATAGATAGAAGGGTTTTAACTGAAGGGTTTTTGAGTTGAACTGTTTTGGTGAATTGTGAAAAGGGGCCAGCGTTTGAGGAGGATATGGTGACTTTATTGGATTGGGAATCAAGATCAGCAAATGCGCAAAATAGATGAGTGAAAAGAGTGGAATCAATGTCTGAGATTTCAATTCCACTATCTGGAAACCAGTAGCCTGCTTTGACAGCATTCTGTCCATGACAGAAGTTAAGATGGAGAACACAGAGAGTTAAAGATAGTAAGATGAATTTGATTGTCGAAGCCATGGAAATTTTGAAGGAACGGACACCTTGTTTGGTATTTATTCAATTCAGAATGCAAATAGAGTAGGGATCAAACTAAGACGTGGTTTGATTTAATTTGTTTAGATCAATCAATTAAATGAAAAGTCCTGGAATTTTTCATACTGGAAATTAACTATTCAGTGAAGCTATGACACTGGAATTTTCATACTGGAAATTAACTATTCGGTGAAGCTTTGGCACTATTTTTACAAGCATAAACGGTCAACTGAAAATGATTTTGACAAGGAAATTCAATTTTTTTTTTTTTAAAGTTTTCCATTGGTCTGTGCTCTCTTGGCCTTGCCTAATTTAGAGGCATAATTAGTGGACAATCTAAGAGAAAAATGTGATCCGCTTCTAAGTGAGATAGCCTTAGGGCCTAATCCTGGAGTTAGGCTTGAGTACTTAGTAACCTGTCAGTTAGCAATTTGTCTTCAAAACCAACTTTCAAGCTGTCGCTTTCGTGGAACTTGCGTACTAAGAAATTTATTTGTCTTTTGATTGTGATGGGCACCAGAAAACTTGCTAATATATCTATTGTGGAATAAACAAATCATCACTCAAAATTGTCAGCTCTCATATGAGCAGTGGAGACAAAAATTTGTCACAATATGTGACGGTATTCAGTAGCCATCTTCAATGGAGTTTCTACTCACATCGAGTCCCTTCTCCTTCCCTCTCCCCCTCCCCCTCCCCCTCCTCCTAGATTAGGTTATAGGAATCCTATCGTTGTGACAAAAATATATATATATTTATGAGTAGTGGAGAACCTTCAACCAGCATTAGGTTTAGTCTTATTAACCACTGTGAATCAGAAAGATATGAGAAACTAAGAGATACCGTGGATGTCTATACAAACGAAGAAGTCAAGAAAAAGGTTCTCTATTTTACGAGCTAAAGACATGAAAAAAAAATTGACAGAGTGCACGAATTTCTCAACAAGTATAGTACAATTAATTCTACCAAAGGAAAAATTTGATCCAAGGGACAACATTTCATAGACAATTGTCAGATAGGATTTGAGGATCAAGTCTTGAGGGCATCTGTGATTATATAATGCCAAAATTTAATTTTAAAGGAAATTGAAAATCGTGTCACACTACAAACTAATTTTGTTGGTAAAGTTCCCAATTTGTAAAGTCCATTTTGGTTAGCATTTGAAACTTTCATCAACACTCCATGTTATTCCAGTATAGCGGTATTTGCAAAAAATTGTGAAACTATACATTTCCTTCAAACTATTAAATCTCTACAGCTGCCAACAACATGCTACTACATGTCTCAATGTTCAAGGGTATCAGATATTTGCCTATTAAACTAGTGACAACTTTCAGTACTCAGTAGCTACACACTGAAATTTGTTTAGTAATATTGCAGCCACTTTCGATTAAATGACAGATGTTATTTTCAATCTTGGGACCTGCCAGTTTGGTCCACAAAATATTAAAGACAGTTAAGTTGCCCGACCAATTACGGAGTCGAATGAATCTTGGCAGCGAGGGAAGTTTACCTCCAGCACATTTATCATTTATGGAGAGCAATTTTTCTCATGTTTATGCTGTTCCCACAATACCATGTTTAGGAGAGTATCATACATATATTGGTCGGGCTATATATATATATTTTTCCAAATCAACGCACCTTCTCTTATTATGTAAGTTTAAGTTCTTGAAACTATTTAGTTTCTACTAGATGTCATTATCAATACACTATACTCTATGATAGATAAATTGGGTAAAAATTAGAAGATCGACAACCTTACTTTAAACGGCATATATGACTTATACGAAAGATACAAACTCAATGATAATTCATCTCCTCGATCTTAGAAATTCACATATTTGTGTCTATCGTTTGAATATGTCTCAATTTTCACTCTCTTTTTGCAGGTGAATTCAAATTAAAATGTTGGAAATTTTTGAAAAAGATTAATGACACTTTACCCTTTGAACTAGGGAGTAATTGCACTTTGGCCGCCTGAACTAAAAAGGAATATACACTCTGCCTATCCGTACGTTATAGAACCAGTCAAATATTAGCTTTACCGACACCAACAATGAAACTAAAAAACAAAAAAAAAAAAGTAATGCAACGATATAACAGCCCTATTGTGGTGATGCATGACATAAATATCCTACAGGAAATACAAGGAACAAACAAATAAAACAAAATGTAAACAGATCAATGTGGCCAGAAAATCGTGCAAGCAATTTTAGAGGCAATATAGTTATTGAAGCCAAAATAATATCAGCCATCCCTCATGGATGCCCTTGGCCATTCAAGAATAGAAGTGCCAATGGTAGATGATCAACAAAATTCCTTTTACTGCTTTGGCTAACTTTCTTTTCCTTCAAAAATAGAAAATGCTAAATTAAGAATTAATGCAAGAGTTTTGATTAGAGCTGGCGAAAAAGTCCAAAACCCAACAACCCGCCCAATGCGCCCACTAATTTTAAAGGATGGATTGGGTTAGTTGGATTATGAGTTTTGTTGGGTTAAAAAAGAACGAACCAACTTATTTATTGGGGGGTTGGATTTTTTATTTGAACACCCAATACCCAACTTGTTAAAAAATAATTCAAAATAATAAATACAAGATTCAATACACATATGCCCAACCACTTGCATTTGGATATGTGTTAACAATTCATTGACCAATTTGTATTCAAAATTTTCATATGTATGTTTTCAATCAATTTTTTTAATATTTATTTAAAAGAAACTTGAAATAAAAACTCATGCTTATTTTACTTTTACAACATTAATTAAACTTGTTCAACATCTATAATAATTTATTATGCCTTTTAAGAGTACATTGTTTTTCTCCCAGTTTTTTTTTTTTGTTCTCCGATTGTTACTTGCTTCTGTTTATTCACAATCAACAACTGTCCCTTACCTTTACCAAATTTGGCAAATATCTACCATTTCGTGTTGAAATTTTATTGAATTGCTCAACATCCTAATTGGTATTCGTGTACATAGAATATTACAACTTACAATAAAGTAGATATGAATAATAAAAGTGCTAAATAAATTGTGACAAAAATAAGTTTCAATCAATTAGTAGTATTAAAAAGTATAAAGTAAATAATTTTTTTTACTAATATATTTAAATGTACAATTTATTATCTAAAATTCGCAACACAAGCAATATAAAAATATTATTCTATTTATGATGTGTTTCCAAGAAAATTAAGAAGTGAGTGTGTGTGAAAATATATTTATTTATTTATGTGAAAATGTGTTTATATATGTGAAAAAAAATCTTTTTGTGTATGTAAATGTATAAGAGAGAGTTTATGTATCACAATGTATTAATTAATATGTTGGGTCATATTTAGGTTATGGGTTTAAGATGATCCAACTCAAAATCAACCCAATCTAAAGTTGGACAAGTTAGGATTAACCCATTTAAGTGAAAATCCAATATCAACTCGTCCAATTGTGTATAGTTTTGATAAATTTTGAGACTTTTTGCTGCTTTGACCATCTTCCAAATGTTAGGCCTAACGGCTGCTGAAGCAGCCTTTGTTATTACCAAAAAAAAGAAGTAGCCTTTGTTTAGGAATCATTCTGAGGCAAACCTGGAAGAAAAAAAAACAAAAATTCACATGCTTTTAGGATGTTGAAAAGTATAATGTCCGTTGATATCTATTGTTTTTTATCTTTTATGGGCAAATTGTGATGAACCCCTTACTTCAGTCGGGCAAAGTTTGGTTAACAACTAACAATTTTTGACAATCTATATCCCATTAATCAGTGTCTCGATTGTCAATTCCCTCTAAAGACCAATCAATTAATTGAAAAGCCTGGAATTTTTCATACTGGCAATCAATTATCCTATGACCGTCAATGTAAGAGATGATCTTGACACGGGAACGCATTCTTTTCATTGTTTCAATTTCTTTATGCTCTCTTCGCCTTTACCTAAGTCAAAAAGGCTTAGGCCTAATCCTTGATTTAGCCACCTGTCAGTTTGCAATTAGTCTTCACATGATGAACATCAATTTTCAAACTGTAAGACATTTATTCATCTTTTGATAGAGTGCACATAGCAATGATATCATTATTCAACAATGCCAGCTCTCTTTTGGCTTGCTAGGAGCAACGTCAAATGGCTTCCAGCACCACTTCCATCTGCCCATGCTTGGCTAGCTACATTCAAGTAAAAAGTAGGCGTTAGTTACAACTTGCAAAGATGAGAATTGTAGAATTTTTTAGATATTGTGGATGTATGTACAAGTGAACAAGTTAGAAAAAAAGGTAATTCTGCTCTAAAAATAGTTTTTGACACTCCAATTTAACATTTTATTACATGAAAATAAGTATAATACCGGAGAATTATTATGTATGGACTGCAAATATCATTTGCTAAAAAGGGTAGTTCTTAAATGTTGTAAATGAAAAAATTTCAAAAAACATACATTCAATTCTAGGCACAGTAAAATATTAGCTCGACGGACAATGTTCCATAGCCAATTATTAGGTGCAGTTAGAGACTCAATTTTTCAGGGCGTATGAGGTCATTTTCTCCATAAATGATAAATCTAATCAGACAGGGAATTGCTTATCTTGGAATCACGTCAATAACTGACCTTGTCGTGATAGTGCAAAGTTGTCATCAGCTCCAATATGCCAAGCAAAGTACCCAAGAAGTCCATTTTGTTTAGCATATGAAACCTTGGTGGAAACTGTTTGAGTATCATCATAACCGATCCATGTTGTTCCAGCATAGCAGTAATTGCAGACATATGTGGAATTATACACCACAACTGCCCCCGGGGTTTGAGCTACAAAGGTCCTTATAGCTCGGTACTGCTCGGCTCCATTATCCGGACCAGCAGCTCCGTTTGCCGGAGCCAGGATCCCATGGTTATTTGCGTTTGCCAATCGCCAAGCATATCCGTAAAATGGGATGCCCAGAACCAACTTCTTTGCCCCGACTCCAGCATTTTCCCAGTCTGCAATGCCAGAACTTCCACTAGCTTGACCTGTAGGGTCCTTTAATGCAGCATGACACCTGGTAGATGTACTTGGACGATCTGGAGCGTAAAAATCATAAGCCATAAGATTTATCCAATCCAGGCTTCTGGATACTGATGTAATAGGATATTGATATAACCCATCCACCTTTGATGCATATGAAACTGCAGCTGTTAAAATCAGCTGTGGCTTGCCTGAGTTCTGGGCCTCAGTTGCCACTGCGGCTCGCCATTCATCCAGGAGTGACCCTAAGTTCGTCATCTCAAGATCGGATTGTGGGGATTCCCAGTCCAAGTCTAGACCGTGGAAACTGTTGGCTCTGGCCAAGTTTATTGAAGAATCAATGAATGATTTGCGAGAAGTTGGCTGACTAGCCATTGAAGCAAAATCATCTCTATTAGAATTTCCACCACCAATGGATAGAAGGGTTTTAACTGAAGGGTTTTTGAGTTGAACTGTTTCGGTGAATTGTGAAAAGGGGCCAGCATTTGAGGCGGATATGGTGACTTCATTGGATTCGGGATCAAGATCAGCAAATGCACAAAACAGATGAGTGAAAAGAGTGGAATCAATGTCTGAGATTTCAATTCCACTATCTGGAAACCAGTAGCCTGCGTTGACAGCATTTTGTCCATGACAGAAGTTAAGATGGAGAACACAGAGGGTTAAAGATAGTAAGATGAATTTAGTTGTGGAAGCCATTGAAATTTTGAAGGAAAGGACACCTTGTTTGGTATGCATTCAATTCAGATTGCAAATAGAGTAGGGATCAAACTAAGATGAGGTGTTATTTAATCTGTTTAGATCAATCAATTAAATGAAAAGTCCTGGACTTTTCATCCTGGAAATTAACTATTCGGTGAAGCTATGACACTGTTTTACAAGCATACAAGGACAACCGAAAATGACCTTGACAAGGAAATTCATTTTTTTAAACTTGGCCTTATCTAATTTGGAGGCATTAGTGGAGAATCCAAGAGAAAATTGTGATCCTCTTCTAAAGTGAGATAGCTTTAGGGCCTAATCCTCGAGTTAGGCTTGGGTACTTAGTCACCTGTCAGCTTGCAATTTGTCTTCAGATTGAAAAAATCAACTTTCAAACTGTACCTTTGTGGAACTTGCGTGCTAAGGAATTTATTTGTCTTTTGATTGTGATGGCACCGGAAAACTTGCATATGCGTATCAATTGTGGAATACACAAATCATCACTCAAACAGTGTCACCTCTCACATGAGTAGTGGAGAAACTTCTACCAACATTAGGTTTGGTCTTATTAACCATTACGAATGAGACGAAATATATGAGAAAGTAAGAGATGCCGTGGACGTCTATACAAATGAACAAGTCAAGAAGAAAAAAAGGTACTATATTTTACAAGTTAAAGATATGAAAAAAAATTGACAGAGTGCACGAATATCTCAATAGGTATACCACAATTAATTCTACCAAAGGAAAAGTTTGATCCAAGGGACAACATTTCATGGACAATTGTCAGATAGGATTTGAGGATCAAGTCTTGAGGGAGGGCATCTGTGATTATATAATGCCAAAATTTAATTTTAAAGGAAATTGAAAATCGTGTCGCACTACAAACTAATTTTGTTGGCAAAGTGCCCAATTTGTAAAGTCCATTTTGTTGTCCCACTATAGCGGTAAATGCAAAAAATTTGTGGAACTTTACATTTCCTTGAAACTATTAAATCTTTACGACTGTCAACAACATGCTACCACGTAAGTCTCAATCTTCAAGAGCATCAGATATTTGCCTATTCAACTAATGACAACTTTTGGATAATTTAAAAAAAAAAGAAAAAGAAATACTGATAAGTTTTAGTCCTTCATAGCTACTCGCCGAAATTTGTTTAATATTGCAGCCGCTTTCGATTAGATCACAGATTTTATTTTCAATCTTGGGACCGCCCAATTTGGACCATAAAATATTAAAGAGAGGTAAGTTGCCCGAACAACTACGGAGTTGAATGAATCTTGGCAGCGGGGCAAGTTTAGCTCCAGCATATTTATCATTCATGGAAGGTAAATTTCTTATGTTTTTGCTGTTTCCACAATACTATGTTTAGGAGAGTATCATACATACATTGGTCCGGCTATTTTTTTTGGGCAAAATATTTGAATGGCACTCGAATTATATAGTTGATTGACTTTTAACCCTCCAATTATTAGGTATATACTTTTGCCTCTTGGACTCGTATAAGTGTATGCCTTTAACCCTTTTGGTTAGCGATATATAATTCAGAAACCTCTCCTGAAACCTATGGTAATATCATTTGACACCTTTGAAGTTTCAAAAATATCACTCAAGTCCTGCACTAGTCATGAGATGGGACCATTAATAACTATTGTGTACTATATGAATTGACAAAATTATCTTCGCTACTTTAGCAATTTTTATGCAAAACACTATGAAAAATAAAATTTTTAGGCAAAATATGTAAACCTTGTATATTATAATCAAATTGATAGAAAATTCAATATAAAACAGCAAAAAAGGGTAGAATTGGTAGAAAGATATTCTCATTAAATGATTATTGTAAGAGTATTTTAATAATACAAGGGTGAGATTGTTACAAAATGGATGGTTATAGGGGAGGCTAGGGATTTTTAAAAATTTTAGAGGTGCCAAGTGATATTAATATAAATCTTGGGTAGGTTTCTAAAAGTACCTCTTGTCAAAAGGATGAAAAATATACCCTTTTACAAGTAAGCACTGGAAACTATTTAGTTTCTACTAGATGCCAATATCAATAGAGTCTACCGTACGATAAATGGGCTACACTTTGCCCTCTTGAACTAGGGACTAATTGCACCTAGGCGACCTGAATAAAAGGAATATACACTTTGCCTCTCCTTTAAAACCAGTCAATTACTAGCTTTTCCAACACCAACAACGAAATAAAAAACATGTAATCCAATAAAAAAAATGCAATGTAATTAAAAAAATTTGTAATGCAAGAATTTAACTACCCCTGTTGTGGTGATACATGGACATAAATATCCTACAGGACACTACAAGAAAAATAGCTTGTTGCGACGCCCAGAATGTGCCACAAAAAGCCCAAAAAGCGCCGCAAAAAAGTATTTGCGGCGCTTTTGCGGCACAAGTCCTTTGTGCCTCAAAAGTAGCCGTTACAAAAGAAAACGACACTTCGTTTAAATGTGTCGCAAGCATTTGCGGCTCAATTAGTGACACATATTAGTGCCACAAAATATGCTTTGTGCCGCAAATAATCATGCAGCACAAAAATTGCGTCACAAATATTAAATAGTCTCCTTCAATAAACAGATGCACTGCAGTGATTTACACTTTTTGCATATTTTATGAATTATTTTTCATGCTTGTAGTACATTTCCCTTTCAAGTAAGTAATTCAATTCACTATCTAAATGGAAACAATCACTGCAAATTTCCAAATTCATCATCATAACCTAATTCTAAAAGGCACAAGTAGTTCCTAATTTCAAATAATTTTGCAAAAGTCATCACGTTTCAATATGGTTAGGCCACATTGAAACATTTTTTGTAATAATTGCAACTTCCTTCCAGAAATGGCATGGCAAACGTAAATAATCCACTGAATTCGGCTCCTGCAACTTCCTCTACTAGTGCCATATATAACTGGGCTGCGTCATCAAAACTCAATGAACTCGAGATAGCAAAAACCCGAAGAGTAGCGCAAATGGTCCTTACGGAGGAAATGGTGTTCAGATGCCATCTCCTAGTGTTCCTTGAGTACCTTACTACAACCGCAACTCAATCCTTCTCCTTTCCAGTCTCCAACGGCATCATCATCTAACGATCCTCCACAGACTTCACTTGGTGGCTTACCGACCGGAATGCACACGAATTCTGCTAGTTCACCGAACATTGCAATGCAGCAGCCAGCACTTTCTAGTGACACAGATGCAAATGATTCCCAGAGTTCTGTTCAAAAAATCATACATGAAACGATGATGTCAAATCAGCTTGGTGGTGGTATCATGGGCATCAATAATGGCGAATGACATGAAATTAATATCAACAAGCAATAATATGGGTCTAACTAGTAATAACTGCATCGTTGGAGATGGGGTAACCAACACACATTGGCATTAGGGGTTCAGGATATGGGAGCATGACCAATGGACTAACGGAATTTGAGCTGCTTTGGGAAGTAACTCTGTGACCATGAATGGCAGAGTAGGCATGACAATGGGTCTATGACAATGAATGGCAGAGTAGCCATTATTTAAATCAAAAAAATCTTTTTTTCTGAAAAATTTCATTCAAAATAAAGTATAAATAGCAAAAAAATGAAGCCAAAATCCATGCGATAATAAATGCATCGTCAAAAGCTAATGATATGAAGTACACTATTGCTGGGAATTAGAAAATTAGCCGAAATCAGAAACTTTGGAATTAAAGTTGAATGCTATTCAAAATTTGATGCTAGATCCCCATTATTTCACCTTAATCACTTTAAATTCCAAAACAACAGAAGGCAAAAACACCATAAAATTCCACATTTAGAACCTATCAACTGCCAACATTGAACAACTTTTAATCATTCTCCATAAATATGATAAAAGGTGCATATAAATAAAAATGAATTGCAGATCATATAAGCTTAATTACCTTGCATCTGGACAACCCAAGCTTATTGAGCACAACCTTCCTACCATTAGTAGTGGTACCCTTATAGGTATATTGAGCGCATGAATTGATATAGATCACAAGGTTAAAGGGACATAATTGAAGGAGAAGTTTAGCACTTGTCTTCTACTAAATAGATCCCCAAACTTTCTCGTAAGAAAACAGACCATTTTGCATAAAAACTTCAAAAATTTTGAGTTTATAAGCTTATTTGGGAAGTAGCATGCAAATGAAGACATAAGACAGTGAATTTCCTGTTATAAAACTTCAAAAATTTTGTCAACCCATCTATGAAAAAATAAGCAATAATTTACCAGCCAGTCCAGTCTTCAGTCTGCATCCTGGGTTTATAAGCTTATTTGGGATATAGCCAACTAGAAGCCATTGCATGTATTAATCTGGGCAGAATAACACACACACATATAAGAAACTGGAACTCGTAAAAGAATTAACCAAAGTTGCTACAAGTAGTAACACCAAGTTAATAATGAGAGAAGGTGGGCCTAATATTATACCCGTAGAGGCAATCATGCTTAACAATTTTGTGTTACAATATTATCATACCATATCATAGTGTGACGCAAAAATTCTTGCTACCATAAGCAAGTGCATTTTTAAGTAGTTTGTATGCCTTGTAACCATTTTTAAGGATTAAATCAGGAATTACTTGGTCTAAAACAGCAATACTTGATTGTCATTTTCCACTTTCTTGAAATGATTATGCTCCAAAGTTGGGATTTCTCCTAAACTATTTGTGTGTCCCCAGTCTCCAAGAACAGGGAGAGTTGTTTACAGGCATTTATGACAGAATTACAAATAACACCTAATATCAGTAGCATGATAATCGGACAAATATATAAACTAGAGGATGGAGTGCACTAAAGCTTCAAATGTACCTTCTGCCAACGGCTGCTATCTCGTTGTTTCAAGACAACGACTGTATTGAGTTTCTCAGGCGATTCCATTGTCCATCTGCAATATGGGCTGGACTCTTTAAAACGAGAGTAAACTCCTATTATCTCCCCTTAGGTCGCATTAAAAATATTTTAAAGAATTACAAAAAATACATAAAAATAACCACAAAAGTCTATAAACTCCTGAGCACTAAGGGCATGTAATAAATTCTCTTGATTATACCATAAAATAAATGAATAAAGTGAAAAAAATCGCAAAGGAATTGAGCTTAATTACCTTGCTTTTGAACCAGAATAGCTAGCAAAATTGTTGGGTAAGTTCTCTCAAAGCTAAAATTAGTTAACCGATGATAAAAATTACATGGAGAAGCAAATCCAGCCAGTGAAAACCAATTTATTCACTTTTGGCAAAGTGACCTGAAACTGTTTAATTTCTCAAAATCATGCCAGAAGTCATTAAACCTAAGAACAAACACAAAATTGAGATAAAACTATCGTTAGCTATAAATCTCACCATATTCCTTTGAGAATGTGATCGAGTCTTTAGAATTGGAAAGAGACAAAGAAGAAGAGCAACAAAGAGAGATACAACAACAAGGAAGAAACGCTGCAATTGGGAATCGACTTCAACTGCTGAGAATAAAAATGGAGGAGGTCCATCTTCCTCGCGTTAAAACCCTAGCTTCAGGCGTCAAAACCAATTAGCAATCAATCTGTCTACTCTTCCAGATTTCCTCTGTATCTCAAAGATGAAGGTGGTTGCCGCATATTCGTTGGCTGTATTGGGTGGAAAATGGAGGAGGTGGAATTAGATTTGACCATTTGAGAGAGAGAGACAGAAAGCGAGACAAGGTCATTGGGAATTTGGAATCAGAATTTAGAGTTTAGAAGAAAGAAGTGGGGGGTTTTGAAATTAGCGGAGAATGAAGGAGACATTGGAAGTGAAAGGCGTTTTCCCTTTTCTTTACTCTGGATTTATTAAAACTACGTCGTTTTGCCACAAAAATTATGCCCCTTTATCAACCTTGCCACACAATTTGAAATGTGCTCTTTATTTGCTGCATTTTCTTCTTGTGCCGCAGCGAAAACGTCACAAAAAGCCTATTTTCCTGTAGTGGAACTACAAGGCACAAACAAAAGAAAACGAAAATTTAAACAGATTGATGCGGCTAGAAGATCCATGCAAGTAATTTTAGAGGTGCTATAGCTATTGAAGTCAAAATAATATCTGGCTTCCCTCACAGATGCTCTTGGCCTTTCAAGAATAGAAGTGCCAATGCTAGATGACCAGCAAAATTCCTTCTTTTACTGCTTTGGCTCAGTATCTTTTCCTTCAAAAAATAGAAAATGCAAAAGTAAGACTGCGATTGTTTTGCTAAATTTTGAGAATTTTTGCCGCTTTGACCATCTTCTGCAAGTGTTAGGGAACGGCTACTGAAGTAGCCTAGCCTTTGGTTAGGAATCATTTTGACGCAAAACTGGAAGAAAAAAAAAACAAAAAATTCACATGCTTTTAGGATGTTAAAAAGTTAATGTCCGTTGCTACATATTCAATTTGTTCTTTATGGGCAAAGTGTGATGAACCCCTTACTTCAGTCGGGCAAAGTATGGTTAACAACTAACAACTTTTGTCAATCTATATCCATTAGCGAATGTCTTAATTCTCAATTTACTCTAATGACCAGTCAATTAATTGAAAAGCCTGGACTTCTTCATACTGGATATCAATTCTCCTATGACGGTGTCATATATTTTGACAAGCATATCAAGTCAATATAAGATGATCTTGACACGGCAACACATTCTTTTAATTGTTTCGATTTCTATTTGCTTTCTTCGCCTTACTTAGTCAGAAAGGCTTAAGGCCTAATCCTTGATTTAGCCAGATGCCAGTTTGCAATTTGTCTCCACAGGACGAAAATCATTTTTCAAACTCTAAGGCATTTATTTATACTTTGATGGAGTACACATATCAATGATATTATTATTCAACAATGCCAGTTCTCTTTTGGCTTATTATAAGGAACGTCAAATGACTTCCACCACCACTTCATGCTCCCCATGCTTGGCTAGCTACATTCAAGTAAAAAATAAGTGTTAGTAACAAATATGAGAATTGTAGAAACTTTGAGATATTGTTGATGTATATACAAATGAACAAGTTAAAAAAAAAAGGTAAGAGATATTTGCACTTCAAAAATAGTTTTTTAGACTCCACTTTTAGCATTTTGTTACAAGAAAAAAGGTATAATACCAGAGAAATATTATGTAAGGACTGCAAATACCATTTGCTAAAAAGGGTACTTCTTAAATGTTGTAAATGAAAAAATTCCAAAAAACATACATTCAATTCTAGGCACAGGAAAATATTAGCTCGATGGACAATGTTCCATAGCCAGTTATTAGGTACACTTAGAGTCTGTTTGGTTGGAAGTAAAATGTTTTCCTTGGGAAAATATTTTCCGTGGAAGTAATTTTCCATGAAAATCATTTCCCTTTCATCATTTTCAGGTGTTTGGTTAACTTATTGAAAATATTTTCTTACTTCATTTTTCTGGTGTTTGTTTAACTTTTGAAATATTTTCACTTTTATATCTATCTTTACTTTCTACACATTATAACTACATACTTCTTCCCATGCAAAATAAGAAAATTTATTTCATTGTTTAATTTTGAAAAAATCTTGGAGAAATGTATACATGAATAAAAAAATATCTCCTTAAGTAATAAACAAATTGCTGGTCATTTAGTATCAAATATCAATCACATGCAATGCTTATTGTGACATATATCTTGCACTCTCACTACTGAAAGTTTCTCTAGAAAAGAATGTCTCTATTATACATAATTAATTACTAGCATAGGATGAGCAGGATGAGATTTTTTTTTTTTTTTTTTGAATATACTAGGAGGAGGGTTGGGTTGGGTGATACGGGGGAGGGAATGTAAGGAAGAGATCTTGGGTTCGAATCCTCCTGTTTACACTAACAAAAAAAAAAGAACATACTACAAGATGTTTTCAGTAAGTTTGGAATATATTACAGGCGGGATGCATGCATTTCGGAAAATAACTTCAGTAAGTTTGGAAGGGAAGTTGTTTTCCATAAGATGAGTGAAAATATTTTACAGAGGAAAATGTTTTCAATAACTTTTGTGCAACCAAACACGGGAAATTAGGAAAATATTTTCCTGGAAAACATTTTCACCTGAAACAAACGGACCCTTAGAGACTCAATTTTTCAGGGCGTATGAGGTCATTTTCTCCATAAATGATAAATGTAATCAGACAGGGAATTGCTTATCTTGGAATCACTCCATTAACTAACCTTGTCGTGATAGTGCCAAGTTGTCATCAGCTCCAATATGCCAAGCAAAGTACCCAAGAAGTCCATTTTGTTTAGCATATGAAACCTTGGTGGAAACTGTTTGATTATCATCATAACCGATCCATGTTGTTCCAGCATAGCAGTAATTGCAGACATATGTGGAATTATACACCACAACCGCCCCCGGGGTTTGAGCTACAAAGGTCCTTATATCTTGGTACCGCTCGACTCCATTATCCGGACCGGCAGCTCCATTTGCCGGAGCCAGGATCCCATGATTATTCGCGTTTACCAATCGCCAAGCATATCCGTAAAATGGGATTCCAAGAACCAACTTCTTTGCCCCGACTCCAGCTTTTTCCCAATCTGCAATGCCAGAACTTCCACTAGCTTGGCCAGAAGGGTCCTTTAATGCAGCGTGACACCTGGTAGAAGTACTTGGACGATCTGGAGCGTAAAAATCATAAGCCATAAGATTTATCCAATCCAGGCTTCTAGATACTGATGGAATAGGATACTGATATAATCCATCCACCTTTGATGCAAACGAAACTGCAGCTGTCAAAATCAGCTGTGGCTTGCCTGAGTTCTTGGCCTCAGTTGCCACCGCGGCTCGCCATTCATCCAGGAGTGAGCCCAAGTTTTTCATCTCAGAAGCGGATTGTGGGTATTCCCAGTCCAAGTCTAGACCGTGGAAATTGTTGGCTCGAGCCAAGTTTATTGAAGAATCAATGAATGACTTGCGGGAAGATGATTGACTGGCCATTGAAGCAAAATCAGCTCTATTAGAATTTCCACCACCAATGGATAGAAGGGTTTTAACTGAAGGGTTTTTGAGTTGAACTGTTTTGGTGAATTGTGAAAAGGGGCCAGCGTTTGAGGAGGATATGGTGACTTTATTGGATTGGGGATCAAGATCAGCAAATGCACAAAACAGATGAGTGAAAAGTTTGGAATCAATGTCTGAGAGTGCAATTCCACTATCCGGAAACCAGTAGCCTGCTTTGACAGCATTTTGTCCATGACAGAAGTTAAGATGGAGAACACACAGAGTTAAAGATAGTAAGATGAACTTAGTTATGGAAGCCATTGAAATTTTGAAGGAAAAGGAACCCTAATTTGGTATTTATTCAATTCACAACGCAAATAAAGTAGGGATCAAACTAAGCTGTAGTGTTATAGTATGCGCCCATGCTGGCTAGTTTAATCGTACAAGCATCAAAGTTCTCTTTGACAAAAAAAAAAAAAATTAAATAAATCAAAAAATAAAGGACAACCTTAATGGAAGAAAGTAGTACTTAAAATTTTATAAATTTCATTTAGAGATTGTTTGGGTCAAAAATAGTTGCCAATTTGACTGGTCTTATAGTTAGTGTTGTACAAGTCAACGAACAATTCATTGGCGAAATTTCAAAAGCTGAAATGTTCAATGAATTGTGAGATGATATTCAAAAGCATGGTGTTGTCTTATCATATTCTTTTAAACTTTTTTGATCCGTTGTTAGCAGCATTGTGAAACTTGTAATTAATTTTTTTACACTGTTTCTGCATATCTAAAGGTATTTGAAGTTGAAATTATGACAGTACAAGTACCTTAGATCTTTGGCAGATTAAAATCTATTTTTAGAAGATTTTATACGCAAGAAGTCCTAGTGTGGTCACGACATTTAAAATGCGCAGAAATTTTTATTGTGCCCAAAAACTTCCACCATAGTTGCAACAAAAAATTTGATCATGTATGCACTTTTTTGTCAAAAGAACACTTCGAAAGACAAATTTGGTTGTGTGTTTCTTTCTTTAATGTGCAAATGAAACATATTCAGTGAACAGAATTTGCAAGCACATCCTTTTGTGGATAGAGGAATACCCCGAGAATAAGCCTTGGGAAAATTCGAACACTTTATCGCTTTCTTGACCTTGTTTCATACACTATACTTTTACATTCCAACTTAGTAGCTCCAATTCACAGTTTGGGGCACTTGGTTGTACTATCTAAGAAATTGTCTTTTACCTGTGGAAAAAGGAGGCCATAATTTCTGGTGACAATGCTTCAAAATGATTTATCTAAACTCAATTTATAACACCATTGTGAACAGGCTGATCTACTCAGGCTGCTTGAGCTTAGCAGTTATGATTTCAAGTGACAAGCAAGGCAATCTATTATATAACTTGCCGGCAATTAACGTGCGTGACTACATTTTGAAATTCTACTTCTCATCCTTTTTTTTTGTGGTTTACCATTATCGTAGGGTTTTACACAACGAAAGAATATAATACTTAAATCAATCAAGGACAATTCTAATCTCCTTCAAATATGTGACTTGGAATAAACAACTTGCAGCTCAAAAATTGAGAGATCATCATCCTTAATATCACATGTAGTTGTGTTTATTCATCCAATTTTCTATTGTATTACCACAAGGAAGACAATTTGGATCATTTGAATCCTAGAGACATACAAATTGTTGAAGAGAATAATCAAAAGCAAAAGTTAGGAAGCATTTACAATTTAGAGGAAAGATGGGCAAAATTGACAGAAACAGGACTGATCAAAGAATAGCTTTGGATCCTTTGTTATATTTTGGTCGCAACAGATCTTTTGTCTCATTTTTTATGTTATTTTCTATCTCACTTTTTACTGTATTGCTATTTCTCCTATATAAACATCATATTTTAGTTTCATTTTGTTTCATTAATATCCAATAACTATTAACTGAATAATACACAAAATTTAATAAACTCAAAAAATTTAAAATGCATAAAAAATGAGATTTTTGATGAAATTTCTGTTGTATATTTTTAATTTTCCATTGTACATCATTTTTTTTTGAAACTATTGTATTTATTTTTTTGCTCAGTTAATAGTTATTAGATCTTGCCCTCCGCAGGTAGTTTGACTGGTTATGTAGCCTGGTAGTTACTAGCAGGTCCCGAGTCCTGCGTACTATCTCACTGTATATCCTTTGGGTAAGATTCTATATAGCCTTAGCGGATTAGTCTGGCCGAAAGATTAGGATACCCTTAAGTGAAAAAAATAGTTATTGGATCTTAAGAAAATAAAAAGTATGATATTTATAAAGGACAAATAGTAATATGAAAAAAAGTGAGATAGAGAATGACACAAAAAATGGAATAGAAGATCCATTGTCGGGTGAGTGCGTTGTTGGCTAGTGCATGGTGAATAACGAAAAGGAAGGTCTAATTAATGGAGGGAAAGTTGTTACTCAAGAGAAGATAAGCGGCAATGAGAATGCCTTGAAAAAAAATAAAAATTAAAACACAACTCTTTTGCCTTGAAAAAAAAAATTAAAAAACAAGTCTTTGGTCTGTCCAAAAGTTTTATGCTGCTGCTGTTCTTCTTCTTCTTCTGCGCCAACCAAGTTTTTAATTTGCTTTGGCTGCTATATTGGTTGATAAATGATATTGCCACATTAATTAAGTTTCTTCTAAAACACCGATGATAAATTTATCATTTAGCAAAAAATTTGCTGTGACATTAAAATAAGTGTTGTGTCACCTGTTTGCTTCTACTGTATGTGGAATTTTTTTTTTTTAAAGTTGCCCAAGATATATGTGGAATTTTTTTGTGCACTGTGTGTGATGTGTATATACATGAAATTGGACATTTGATAGGGTGTATTTTGTATTATATTTATATGTACAAGTCGCTGGTTAACTATATTATTTAACCTTTCTTTTGAATGGAAGCTACTTAATTTTGCTCTTATATTGTTCTAATAGGTCAAGGGAAACGGACTAAAAATGTGGTGTGAAAAAGCAATGGAAGGAGAGAACATGAAGAGTAAGAGGATTAGCACGAACAATATATTTTAGTATTTTGGTAATAACTTGAGCTACATAAATCGAATTGCGATGATTCTTGATTCATTTGAAGTTAAGCAAATGCTCTACGATTGTTATGAGACATGAAAGGCCTGCTCTCATGTTTTCACAGCCAAATATTCAAAACACTAAAGTATAGTTGCACTGCAATGTTCTTCTGACCAATTCTCAATATTTTAGACATATCTCAGTGTCCTGACCTTTAAATGACATGATTTTTTCTGCATTGGAAAGTTAATTCAAAGAGTTACAAATTTTATGTTTGAGCAAGAATTGATTCGGCTTTGATGACAGAGATTTTTAGCCTTGAATTGGATCCGCGCGCAGATGCGAAGAGATCCATCCACAGATCTTTAATAGCTTGCGTTGATGTTCACGCCAGAGTTTTTCTAGTCAAGACATCAGATAAAATACAAGCGCCGAAGTTTAGGCCGATGTTTGCACCAGTGTTTATCGGGAAAATGCGCAAAATTGTCATTTTAAGCTCGAATAAACCATATCCTACCCCCTTTCTGATACTATTTTAAGAAACTATAAATAGGGGCTATTTAGGACATTTTTTGGGGTGGAAAATATTAGAGTTATCTAGTTTTAATATCTTTTCACAATTTATTCTTGAGAGATCAAGATCAAATGAAAACAAATCAAAGAGCACACAAGAAAAAAATTGAAGCAAGCAACTGAGCCTTTGTGATCTCAAGGGTAATATTTAACTCGCCTTCACGATCTCTTGTATTTCCTTCTCCCTAAGCCTGCTTCACACCACCAGTTGAAGCTATTGCCCTAGACCTCAAAATCTTCCACGGCCTAGCTTCCACGACCAACTTTTCAACCCTATTTCCACTAACCCCATTCAAGGGGTAATATCCACATGAGAGAATTCATAGCCCAAATGCTAAGAACTAGTAAATTTAGCTTCATGGCTGAGGAAAATGCCCCACTAGTATATTATATACATAGGCGTGCGAGGTGCGTGCGCTATCTCTTCTTTATCAATATCAATAGATGATGAAGAATATTTTTGTTAGTCTTTTTATCTATTAATTCATAGATTTAAAAATATGAGAATTGTTTAACAATTTTGTCAAAGACGGTTTTTGTGATAAAACTAAAACTACAAAATAAACATAAAAAATATGGTACGAAGAAAAGGTCTAATTTTGAGAAATTTAGCAAGCAAAGCCGTGGCCGTTTTTGAAAAGTTTTTTCATCATCACGATTGTAATTTTTCATGTTTGTAGCCTTCAATTTTGGCATGTGGTTGGCCTTTGCAAAATCAAGTGCTTTGATGCGTGCAGCTTCCAGGGGTTGATTTTTTGAGTTCAAAAAGTTGATCCTCTCATATTTTTTGGACTTCTTATAAATCATAATGGCTTCAACTGTAGTTTCCTTTCTGATATCTTCTATCCTCTTGGAACCTTCATCCTTGAGCTGATTGTACTCTGCAGCATCTATAGTTAATTGACTTCTTAAAGCTGTATTAATTGCCTTCTCTTTGTCTAATTCTCTGGTTAGAGTAGCAATCTGAATTTAGCTTCTGCTTTGTTCGATTGCCAAGCAGCTCTTTCACTTAAAATCTACTCTATCTCTTTAATTGCTCTCTCTAGATGACTAAGAGCTTCCCTTTTAAAAGCTAAAATCTGTTTCATACATGTTTAGGGTTTAGGGTTGAATTATATTATGGTCGAATTTGATTTGGACCAACTGTAATTTCCCCAAAATTAAATTTTGTTGAACTAGTACAAATACATGGAAGATAGGAATACTGCAGAAAATTCGCCTTTATTGTAATGTTTATTTCCTATATGCATGAAAATGTTCAAAAATCATGTATTTTTAATTCTTTAAAAATCAAGTGCATTCTATTTGACCTTGCTTCCTTTGATTACTTGATCATTTCAAAAATTCCATTTGACTGATTTCAGAAATTTTTTCGAGATTGTTGCTGATTTTGATCCAAAAGAGAACATTTTTGTAGATCAAGAGAAAGTTCATGAATGTAATTATATATTCTTTAACCTGTGAGAATATTAGGACTTCAGTCAATACAATATTAGGACCTCAATCACTACAACAAGGTTGACCTTGATATCATCACAGCTAGGGAACTGGGATGGGAGTTTAAATAGCCACTCTTTCCAAATTTACAGCGACAATAGGCAGCCAATATACTACCCTTCTTCGACATATCATTTTTCGTCCAAATCGTCTTGGTCCCAATCATATCATCACCTCAGGTTGCGTAATTCAATGTGATGGTGGTGGCAGATGGATGAATATGGGCAATGTCAATGACAGCAGTGGAGGTGTCATTATAACACCACAAAAATCGATCATAGCATATTTATACAGCATGTCAAGGGTAATATTCACAAGAGACAATTCGTTGTGCAATCTTAGGAGCTTATATTGCTCTTGCACCCGTAGCAAATGCTCTTAGTAGCTTCCTTAAGAAGTGCTGGGTATCCTGGCCTTGGTTTGCCACTACCACAATATCAAGTTTTCCTGATTATACAAGAGAAGAAGTTCGTCTTGCTATGGCCGACCATTTTCTAGGGCATCTCTAACTAGACATGCAGAAAATCAAGGCAATGTTACTAACATTCATGGCTGTGATAATTGGCGTCATAAACTAGATTTTAATTTGGATTGGATGAGTGATGACGAAATAGGCAATATGCTAAGTGAAATTACAGTTAACACCCAATCTATGTCATGAAGATATCTTGTAATATCTGATCCCTCGTCCAAATACGACTCAAGCTAGCAGAACAAATGATGAAGAAGAGCAAACAATGTGCTGCATTTATTTGGATGAATTGTGGCAGCTATCAGGACCTTGTAGCGCTGGGCTATGGCAACGCAGGCCAAGGGCATCAGATGGTGGCTAGCTGAAAGAACTTGTACGCCTTCTGTAATAAGTATGGTATTCGAAGCTGGGGAGAAACTAAACCAGCCTCATGTACTAAGTCGATCCTCTTAAAGTTGTATAAATTGCTCCTCTTTCTCTAAATCTCTTGTCGGAATAGTTTTCGATTTGTTTTTTGGTTGGCTTTTTTGGGTATCATGCATCAAACTGCTTTAGTGTGGCAATTTTGCCTCATAACAAATAAGGATAGTGCTTAATTTTCTAGTGCTTGGAAAGCTTGTGTTCAGGCTTCTTTCTCGTCTCATTAGAAATAAGGTAATGTGGAAGAAAAGAGAAGTGTTGTGGCTAAGAGAACAAGGGCTCAAATAAAGTGTCAATTGAAGGAAATGATTGATGAATACTATGAGAAGAAGCAAAAGAAGAAGACAGAGGAAAGAGAGACCATGACTCATGAAATGAACACTATTGAGGGGAAAAAGAGGAAAAAATTGGAGTCAAGTAAAGTCACAAGAAATGTCGAAGAAATGGTTAGAATTAGCAGCAGTAGCAGTGATGAAGAGCAAGAAGGGGAAAATGCTAATCGAAAAATCTTCAATAGAAAGAGAAAGAGAACTGCTAAAAAGATTTTCAATGATGAGAGTAGTGAAAATAATGTTAGGATTTTGGGTAAAGAGGAAGTGGTAGAAGAAGTGAAATTGAAGAAATTTAACAGGAGGAGGAGGAGAAGGAGGAGAGAAACTATTTATAAGGATAAGAATGATGATAGGAAACGGGAAGTAGTGTTAAGATTTAGCAAGAACACGAAAAGGGTGAAGAAGTGATAGCAGATAAAATGAGGGCAAGAATGACTCTGATGATGGTGATAGGGGAAGTGGATGTGATGTTATGTTTGTAAATGAAGAAGATGTTCCTCCAAATTTGAGATGCAATTATGTAACATATAGGAAGCGGTTACTACATAGAGAAAAAAGAGGTAGAAGTGATGGAAATAAAACAAGTGAAAGGATGACTATTAAAGAAGCACATTTTTGAGAACCGCCAACACAAATTTTCTTTGCACAGGAAAATTTTTTATTTTCCTTTCCTTTTGTCTTTTCCTTTCCAAATCTCTTTTCCAACCTTGTTGCATGTTGACTATTTTGATTCAATTTGATTGAAAGTTAATATATGTTTTCAATTCAATTCAAATCCTTTTAATTGTATATTATCTAGAATTGTTATATTATCTGCCCTATCTTCAGTTTTGTTAATTTAGCAACAAAAGAGGTTCAAATCTCACACATATTATTAAAAAGCCTTAGCCTATGTGAATCCTGTTCAAGTTTGAGGTCGAAATGATGTGTTCCATGAAATAGGCAGTCTTGCTTTGTCGGATTCCACTTCTGCTCTTGAAGCCATGAGCTGTTCCCTTTCTTCTCATTAGGCCAGTGGCCACTAGTTTTTCTTTTTCTTGCAGAAGAAAAAATCCTCTCTAAAGATGATTTAAAGTTCACGAATGTGAAACTACAAGTTATTATATATAGGCTACAAAACATATTTTCCTAAATGATTGACACGCATCGCGCACGCCCATGCAGGAAAAATGTAGTTTTTTGTCTACAAGTCAGAGCTGAAGTTTTTCTTGTTGGGAACCGAATAGAATGAATGAAAGCTTTTTCTGCCTGTAGCTGGTTTGGGTTTTTTTTTTAAATATATGAAAGGAGATCTTACGAAGGTCCAGAGAACCAACAAATACAGCAAAAGCTTTGGAAAAAAGGTAAAAACTCTAACAAACTAAACTATCAAACTACTCTAGAAGAAAAATATAACAAATTAATTAGTTTTAAGAAATTCAATTGAAGGCGGAATTTTATTAGACCCAACTAGTGAGTTCACCGTTTACTTGTGGCAAAGCTGCATGCTGCTTTACTTCACTTATCAAGTTTTTTTTACTATATTCATACTTTTGGTAAGTCAATTGTGCTCCATCTTACAAATAGGACAATGGTCTTTGACGCCTCCTGCATTTGCAATAGCAACTGGTCGAATCAATTGCAAGGGCCACTTCTTTTTTTTTTTTTTTTTTTTTTTTTTTCTTTTTTCTTTGCATTCATTCTTTCTTTTAGCAACTTGGATTGCAAAATTCAGTATGCGTGTGTGTCCGACTATATATGTCGTGCATGCTAAGAAATGGTCGTTTCGATTGAGGGATTTGACGAATGATTTGAAATTCTCTCAAATTCTTCTAATCATTTAGATTATTTAAGAGGTATTTGAATATATAAATTATAAATTATTATAATATTTAAAATGTATTTTGATAATTGATGGATTATAAATTCAAAGGCTTTTAAATAATTCAAACAAATAGAGTGATTTGAGTAAATTTCAAATTATTCATTAAATCCTTCAAGCCAAATGAAGACCTGCGTCGGAGTAAATTTTTTAATTTTTTTAAACTTCCCATGAGGTGGTATATGATCTTGAATTGTGATTAGATTCACATTTAAAAATTACTTTCTTCGAAAAGATTAATTTTGCTCAGAAAATATTAGCAGCAGAATATGTTTAAATAAAGACAAGACAAAAAAAAAAAAAAAAAATTTGGCAGCAGATTCAGTTTGAAGAAAGAGAAGACCAAATGAAAACGAAGAGTTTTTCTTTCTCTGTGAGTGCCTGCAGAATCCACACAACAAAACCCCCATCCCTCTGTTTATTCTCTCTTTCTTTCTCGCAGCTCACTTCTTTCCAAGGTACTCTTTCCAGCCAAACCAAAATCTTCAGTAATAAACTTTTCTTATATCCTATGAAAGCCTTTCAGTTTGTGTGCGCTTTTCACATGATTTACTTGCTATAGAAGAAATCTGCATGATTTGGTTCTTTATGTTTCTTTGGACAGCATTTTAATAGTTCGTATCTGAGCAAAATAGCTTGCAGATATAGTGCTTTCTTAATCAATTCCTGCAATTAAAGAAAATACCATGTCTATGGTTCTGCTGCAAAAAATGATCGAATTCCCATCGTCTAGTGAGCTGCATGGTCAATAGCATAAATAAAAGGGTAGCAATTTCTAATTGAAATTTAAAGTCATGATTAATATCTTCGGGCTTGATTGACTTTTTGGTAGAATCCACATCACATTCCTTGTACTATTTCCTGTACTTAATTAGATTGTTCCCTTGAAATGTAGGACCATCGAAGTGACTAATGACGACATTTGAGTATTGCAAAATCTCATGATCGATATATCATCAGTTCATCTACTGAAACAATAAAAGAGTACAAAATATATGTGCTCTCCAAAATTGATACACACTTATGGCACGGACTTTTGACACAGTTTAAGGAAGCTGAGATCGCATTCTGCAATATTAATAGACTTTTGACAATGTGCTCGTACTGTGTTCAGTTTTTAACCTGAGAAAATGATATCGTTAGAGTCAGTTGATATTCAGAAAAACAGAGAACTGTTGCAAAGGACTTTTATTGATGAGTTGATTGAGCAGTATCAATAATCTTTTTTGGAGTTTCATCATCAGCTTCATGAATCTCAATTGGACAGATTTCTTTAAAGAGTTGTTTTAACTGCGATTTATGGCTATCTTGGATTAGTTTATAAATCATTTTTCCTTCTTATTTTCGACACGCCCTCTTTTTTTTTTTTTTGTTTATTTGTTTATTTGTTCTTTTTTGCTTTTTGTTCATATGAGAATATCATTGATCACGTTACCGAACTTTGATATACTAATATATGTGATTAGGTGAGCAGAAAAGTGGACAAGGAACAGTCCAATTCTCAAAGATATTAGAATTCCTACTGTTGTAGAGAGAAAGCTTTTGGTGCTTATTCAATTCATCACCAGGAGATTTTGCACTCACTTCTCCATATGGCCTGTTTTGCTGGAAAGCTTTTGGTGCTGTTACTGATTAATACACAATAACCTCTTTTTTTTTTTTGTCTTTTTTTAACTACCTATTTCTTTTTTACACATTTGAAATTCACCATAATTAACATTCTTATTAGAAAGAAGTGCTAAAGATGCTTTTATTTTACATAAATTTCTGGGGAAACTAACAATAGAGGCTGCAAAGTACAAACTGAAAATTTGAAAAAGCTACTACCGACAGAAAAATTAATTTATGGTCTTGATTATAGCATTGGAACGTGTATCTAAATGACTTGGCTTATAAAATATGTTAAGTGTTAGACACGATTGTGCTTGCTTTCGCATTGCTTTATCTGACTAAATAGCACTCCAATCAAAAAGCAAAGATGTGATCACAATCTGGCCGGCAGCGTAGCACAGCCAACTGAAATAATTTAGGCCCGACAGTGGTCAATTATGCCAATTATATTATCTTATAAAGATGCCATATGCTGTCCACTGTATGTATTCTTTATGAGGAATCAAGTATTTAAAGCTACTACGAGACGATTCCCTAAAGAAGAAGACTTAATCTACAGGTTAAGATGACATTTATGATGCATTTCCTGCTCTACTTGCCTCTGGTTCTCTCAAACTTGTACATCATCTTTGATGTTAAGTTGGCATCAGCCCATTGCCTGAGTGAACAGAAAGGTTTGTTGCTTCAGTTGAGGAGCAATCTCACATATGACTCTTCGCTTTCTACCAAGCTGGGGAGCTGGGAAGAACACACTGATTGCTGCAGTTGGAGAGGTGTGCATTGTGATGATGCTGGTCATGTTATTGACCTCGACCTTAGCAGCGATTCAATCACTGGCAATCTTGACGATTCAAGCACCCTTTTCAGCCTCCGATTTCTCCGAAGATTAAGCTTAGCCGGAAACTCTTTTGACTCTACGGATTTGCCAAAGGGGTTTGGCTTGCTAAACCAATTGGTTTATCTGAACTTGTCAGAAACAGGCTTTGCTGGGCAAATCCCCAGTAATTTTTCACGAATGTCCTGGTTGGTAACATTAGACCTCTCTACTTTTTCCCCTGGCTATGTGCTCTCACTGAAACTTCAGAACCCAAATTTGAACATGTTGGTTCAGAACCTCACGAGGCTTATAGAACTTCGCCTAGATGGTGTTGATATTGCCGCAGCAGGGGTTGATTGGTGCGATGCTGTGTCATCTGCACTGCCTGATTTACAAGTCTTGAGCTTGTCCAACTGCAATATTTCAGGCCCATTCGACTCCTCTTTGGCAAAACTTCAGTCTCTTTCTGTTGTCAAACTTGATGGCAACAAATTTTCAGCTTCACTTCCAGGGTTCTTCGCAAAATTTGCCAATCTAACTACCTTGAGTGCTAGTTCGTGTGACTTGCTAGGAGAAGCTCCGCAACAGATATTCCAATTACCTACTCTGCGGACCATTGACTTATCAAATAATGGGGAACTTGGTGGCTGTTTACCGGAATTCCCTGACAACGGATTCTTGGAGAGTTTAGATCTTAGTTACACTTCCTTTTCAGGAAATTTACCAGACTCTGTTGATAATCTTAAAAAATTATCCAGCTTGAAACTCTTTGGTTGCAATTTTTCAGGACCAATTCCTAGTTCAATATCGAACCTTTCCCAGCTTGTCTCGGTCGACCTGGCAGTGATCATTTTATGGGTTCACTTCCATCCTTCACCCTGTCCAGGAACCTTAGCTCTGTAAGCCTTCGTGACAATAAATTGATGGGCAAAATTCCATTAGATTGGGAAGGCCTCAAGCATCTCACCATTCTTGACCTGAGCAACAATTCACTTAGTGGAGAACTTCCTGCGTTCTTGTTTTCTCTACCATCACTGGAGAGCTTGAAACTTGCGAACAACCAGTTTTCTGGTCAGATCAATGAACTAGAAGGTATGTATCCATCTCCGCTAGGAGAACTTGACTTGAGTAGCAACAATCTTGAAGGGCCTATACCCCAGTTTTTATTTAAAATCACTAGTCTCTCAAGTCTCTCTCTTGCTTTCAATAAATTTACAAGCACCGTAGAGTTGGTTGGATTTATCGAGCTGAAGATTCTTGCTGTTCTTGATCTTTCCTACAATAACCTGTCAGTCGGCACAAGAGGAAGTGACTCTGCCTTTTCTTTGCTCCCCCAGTTTAATTCTTTGATGTTGGCCTCTTGCAAGCTGCAAAAGTTTCCCTTTTTGAAGAACCAATCAAGATTGAATATGCTAGATCTTTCAAATAACCAAATAACTGGTGACATTCCAAACTGGATATGGGAAATTCATGATGGCTATCTCCCGTATTTGAATCTTTCTCATAACCATTTCACGGTTCTTCAAGAGCCTTACCATTTTCAAACTCATTCCTATCTGGACATCCACTCCAATCTGCTTACTGGAGCTATGCCTTTACCACCACCATCAGCTGTCTATGTGGACTTCTCGAGCAATAAATTTACCTCTTCGCTCGCAGCTGATATTGGTAATCTTCTCTCATCTGCCATTTATTTCAACATTGCAAACAACAGCATTGTTGATGACATTCCTCTATCACTATGTAATGCAACTCTTCTAGAAGTACTTGACCTGTCAGATAATAGTTTGAGTGGCTCAATGCCTTCATGTCTCATGGCAATGTCCAGATCCCTCGTGGTACTGAATTTGCATGGAAACAAACTCAGTGGAAATATACCCAATACATTGCCAAGGGACTGCAAACTAGAGACATTGGACCTGAGTTTTAATCAATTTGAAGGCGAAATTCCACAATCTTTGGTCAACTGCAGAAAGCTAAAGGTATTAAACCTCGGCCAGAACAGGATTGGCAGCACTTTTCCTTGCAGGTTGGACAAATTGACCAATATGCGTGTCCTTGTTTTGCACTCAAACAGATTCAGTGGGAAAATTAGTTGCCCCAACTCCAACTACAGCTGGCCTCATCTTCAAATTATTGACCTGGCGTCCAACAATTTCAATGGTGTATTGCCACCAAAGTTTTTCTCAAGCTTAGGTGCAATGATGGCTGACGGTGATAAATCAAATTTGCACCTTGACCTTCTGCATTACCAAGGACGAGATTTCAAAACATACTATCAGGATACAGTAACAATGGCTTTTAAAGGAACGCCAACAACGCTGACAAAAGTTCTTACCACCCTGACTTCCATTGATCTTTCAAGCAATAATTTCCAAGGGTCAATGTCAGAAAAAGTTGGAGATCTCATATCACTGCTTCTTCTCAATCTGTCAAACAATACCCTCACGGGCCAAATCCCATCATCAGTTGGGAATTTGAAGAATCTTGAATCATTGGACCTCTCCTCCAATCAACTGACTGGGGAAATACCAGAGAATATGTCAAGCCTCACCTTCCTGTCATTGTTAAATTTGTCACATAATCAACTAGTTGGAAGGATTCCAGGAGGAAGACAAATGCAAACATTCCTAGAAAGTTCTTTTGAAGGAAACAGTGGTTTGTGTGGATTCCAGTTAAACCGAACTTGCAACGGTGACAGAGATCCTGCATTTCCAGAGTCTCAATTGGAGGAGAAGCAGTTATATTCCAAGACAGATATCTGCGTTAGTGCGGCAGTTGGATCTTTGGTAGGTCTAGCTTTCATTTTCGGGCCACTTTGGCTATCCAAGAGGTGGAGAATCTGCTACAATAAAAATGTTGATCAACTTATCTTAAGAATCTTCAATAAGAAAGGAAAACAAATGCGGAAGAATTTGAAGGAAGATTGGTGAGACATCTTTGAAGTTGATACATGCATCAAGGTAATTTGTAATCAATATTGGGTGGACCATTGGTTTTTTTCTTTTTTTCGATTACATCATGGCCAAAAGTACTGGAATTTAATCCTCTCTCACTAATTACCTTTTCAATTCATGGAAACTGAAAATTGCAATGGTCATGGTCAGAGAACATTATTCAGAGTCAATATTAGAGACCACAAAGTTATTTTTTAACAAGAAAATGTGGATTATCATATAGAGGTACAACTTCCGTATATTGTACTATCACATAAGACACTAATAGAGGTGTATGTAATTTATTTCTTGATTTTGTGACTAAATACTGGATCCTGTTTCACCTAGTAGGTAGTGGATATTGAAAATGAAGAGTAAAGTCAGAGGGTGCCTCGTACTACCAAAACAAAAAGGACAAAAAAATCAAAACATAATAAGTACTAGTGCTTAAGGTACACTAGATATGTGTGCATGCAATAAATAAAAAAATAAATAAAATTGTTTTGTTTGAAAAAAATGATAGGAGAATTTTTTTTAAAAAAAAGAAATGAAAATTTATGAAGTGCAGAGTATCCGCTTAGGGTCAATGGTGGTTTGCACCCCTCAATCTTTTGGTTTGCACCCAAAAGAAATGTTTTCTAGGCTAGAAGTTGCCGCTAATGGAAAAAAAAAAAAAAAAAAAGTACTATTTGAGTCGAGTCATCAGTCGCTTGTTCCCATTTTGGGTTCATTTTTAATTTGAAAAAATCTTTTATAGACCGGTAATATATATACTAATGTAATCCAGATACATATGATATATATATATATATATATATATAAATTTAGTGTTAAAATTTAAACTACAATGATATAGTATGCATCGAGACACGTCACTGTATATACTGACAATATAGAAAAGATTAATTCTTTTAATTTAAGGTAGTAGAAGAAAGAATCACCATATTTCTAATGAATTTTTGTTTCTTTGATGATACCTATTTCAATTCCGTCCTTTTATCCGAAAGAGATGTTAACAAACCATCAATGACATCGACGACCGATTGACTACTGCTGATGAATTATGTAGCCTCCCGGAACTCATTGCGGTCTAAAATGTCATGCGAGCGGGTCTTAACCCCCAAATTACTGAGAATACAGGAAACAGGATGGCGCTTATGATAAACTCTTTTAGGGTCAATGGTGGTTTGCACCCCTCAATTATCTTTAAATTGGATTTTGTGCCCCAATAGTTTCATTTCAGCAATTAACTACCTTCAATTTTTTTTATTTTTAACTATCCACAACATTAAATTAAATCCTCACAAATTAAAGCAGTTTTAGATCTGTGAAAAGACCAACTATATCCGTATTATTCTCTTGTCTCCAATATTCCCTTTTGATAAATCACTAATATACGAAATTTTGGTTTTGCTTCGAACAGATTTTCTCATTCATAGCTATCCGCTTTGGTTTTGCTTCAGAAGATTACTTTCTATGATATTGATTATCCTTTGCACTTGGAGACAGATTTTTTTTTTTCGGAGACAGACATTTTATTAGGCTAGTACCCCTTTTTCGGTTTTAGTTTTCCTTTTTCTTGAAAAAAAAAAAAAGAACTCGTTTAAATATTATTAACGTTGAATCTTCAAGTTAATGTATAATGGATAATAACATGTTTTCCACGTTAAGGTACACGGATTGCGCACGCCCACAGAAAACAAATGCAATAGTTTCTATATTCTAGGTTTTGTATGATAGTACCAACTAGACGTCTAAGTTCTACCAAGATTGCTTTCCACATTAATGAAAACTCCTGAAGACTAATCGAGCATCGATTTAGAGTTGCATGATGTAAGTTCATGGCTAGGCCATTACTAAGCATCCAAAAAATAACATTCTTGCGGATTAAAAGAAAGGCTATGACCTTTTTCTAACACTATCTCCATATTATGGCCTTCTTTTTCTATCTTCTATGAATTTTTTTGCACTTTCTTTTCTTCTCTTTAACTCACTTTTCTTTGCCCTCTCAGGAGTATAGGTGAAAGTTTTTAAGTTTCGACGTACAAATGAAGATGGGGGCTATATTTATAGGAAAATGGGATGATAATAAATCAACAAGAGAGGAGATGAAATTGTAACACATATCATAGGATCATGACATATGTTGGCTTGGATGATATGTGTCACACTATGGTGACACGTGCCAAACTATGATAAACGTGCCAACTGTTGTGATATGTGTTACATCACTACTCGAAGTAAGATGGCGAAATCGTTTGTTATTTGTATACTGGTCCTTCAAGTTTGAGTAAATTGTGTTCAGTCCACAGGTGATTCAATCTATTAGCATTCAGGATTTTTCAGTAAATTTTTCAAGATGTTACATGTCCTTTTATTTAAGATATTACATGTAAATATAGAAGTACCCCCATTTGGATTCAATAAAAATAGTTTCAAAACCAAAATTCTTAATAGAGTCAAATTCAACTTTCCCTCCAAAAACCAAATTCTAGTTTTCAACTCAGGATTTAAGTTTAGGAGTCTTAGTTAGTAGGGTTATATGATTAGAAAAATTCTATAAAAAAAAAAAAACAAGGTTAGCCTAATTTAATCATAGGGAGTGTAACAGCCCCACCTTCCCCTAAGGCGAACCAAAGGGGTTAGCGGACTGCCTGCCCAGCTCTCGCCAGGACTAACGGTGCAGTACAAAGCGATCTATCACGTTTTGAAACTTATAATGCGCGCAACAAGGCAAAAGGGCAAAATAACCCAAAATAAAATAAACGAAATCCAGAGTCGGCCACGAATAGTAACCGACCCATCCGAAACCCAACCAAACCTCGAAAACATATACAACATAACATTAACCATTTACAAGCCACAATGGCCTTTAAAAGTGATACAAAAGTCACTACATATGTGGGTTGCCAAAACAAAAGTGAAAACGGCCCTAATGAAACATTTGGGGTCCCATTTTATATACAATACAAAAGAGGCATTCATCTAGTTCATTCGGCAACCATTTAACCAAAATTCATTCCAAAAGAGTCATATTCCTGTAAGGAAAACAAAAGAAACGGGGTGAGCTATATGCCCAGTGAGAATACAACCACCATAGCAGCTAAGATCACATAAGCACAACCGTTCAGTTCAAGTATGCAAATAAGCAATAAATCACATCAGTGAAAGGATACGGACGGCTCTCAAGAGCCCATTTCCACGCTTATGTCTTGATCCAACCTCATTGACCCTCCGTCAATGTTAAATAATAACCAACCGTAGACAACTCTTTACTTCCATTCCTTCCACCCAACATTCCCCAACCGGGCCCGCACTCCAATTCACTAGCTTTTGGTAATACTCGAGTATACCGGAACCAAGGGTCTCAATACCACAAGGTTCCCCAGTACAGTCCCCGTGGCAATTCAATCTTCACGACCAAGCCCTCGCCGGCTCGATCCAATTGACTACCAAACGGGGTTGAGCTCAGTAATACAGTAAGATCGTTGGACATCGTCCAAACAACACCAAATCAGTTTCCATAATATGAATTGCAATAACTCATATATCAAGTTCAGTAAGACAGTGAAACAGTGGACAATCAGTGATACTATCAAAAGGGGTGAGGGCGGTCAAGTACACCCTCACCTTAATCAATTCCAATATCCAAGTAAGCCTTCAAGGCATCACATATACATTTAGCAAAGCCACATAATAACATTTAAGTGAGTAGTATACTCACCAATCAATTAAGTGCTATTTCATGCACTTCCGTCAGGAGAATGTCGTGAACCACCGTCACGCCCTAGAACACGTAAACAAATGCAATGAGACTCGATAACGAGTCACATAACAATGCTGAACACAACCCCAATAGGGTTTCATATGCATATACAAGCATTATAGCAAACCAGAAATTCAAACAATGGCATTAGCCTTGGCCCCCAATAGAAAACTGTTTTGCCCTTATTATGCGGTAATGGCGTCAAATTCACTACGGTTATCGGATGGGGGTGTAAGACCCACCGTTTCGAAGCTATGGAACAGGGCTACAATAATGTAGAAGACCACTCAATCCAGTTCCTAACACAACTTAGTCAAAAGTGCCAAATACTAAACCAGAATCACCAAAACAGGTTTGCAAAACACAGAAAACTGTAATCAGTATATCTCAGTCCATACAAGTCCAAATGCCGAAATTCTAAAGGCATATGTTATCTAAGACATTCAGATACATTTCATCAGAAGACACCAACTTCAAAATCCAAACCAATTCCAGTCAAAAGGGCCAATTACTAATGCAGTTTTCGCATTCTGATCAAAACAGAACAGCTACAGTAAAAACGGCATAACTCACTCTACACTCATCCAAATGACCTGAAATTTTACAGGCACCTGAAACATATCAATACCTACAACTTTCATGTTTTGAGCAAAGTCCAATTCGGCCTCTAACCCTATGATCCAAAACCGGACAGAATTGGGGTTTTATGAACCCTAACTTTTCAATTTTCACACCAAATCCAAAATTGGTTGCATTTTCTTATCCAATACACCTCATAGAGTCATTATCAGCCATAACCATTAATCATACAAGGCCACAACCTTCCATTCATATTAAACCAGAAAAATTCCCAATAAAATAAAAACTTCACCAAAACTCATCAAATCAAGAAATAAATCATATATTTCATCACTCAAGCCACCATTAAGCATCATATAACCATCATTAAGTATAGGGAAGAGGTTGAAGCATCACTCACCTAATAACAAGAGAGAGAAAGATGATGGACACCTTAACTCTTCCAAAAAGCTTCAATAAACCAACCAATATCACCAAAAGGAAAGATTGTATGGAGTAAAACTAACTTAAACTTTTGTTTGTGGAAGATTGAAGCATATGGAAGCTTGAAGTTGAAGATTTTTCCTTCTTCTTTGAGCTAAGAGGGCCGGCCATAAGAGGTAAGAAAATGGTGATTTTTGAGCAATTTTTAGATATTTAATCCTTTGGTCAAAAAAGTCAAAAATGTGAATAGTAACTCTTAAAGTCCAACCAATAAGAGGATGACATGTGGCATCTCCATAAATGCATTCCTATCTTTCTTTTCTCTCTCACATCAATCATTTCACACACTCTACTTATCTCTTAACACCCGATAAATTTTACACAGTATCCGAAACTTAACCTTATTGGCCGAATTTTTCCGAACGTTTCGCACTAATGGGTCCCACATCCAATATATATTCTTAATTTTCTAAAAATTCACCAATGCTAGAAAAATCATCTTAAAACTATAATTGCGCATAAAATCCACCAAGAAAATATTTCTAAGCCAGAAAATGCAGAAAACATGCAATTTAAGGGACTAAAACCCTAGGAAAAATTTAGGGTTTTTACGGGTCCTCACAGGGAGCAATTACCTGGATTTTTTATTCTAATTTTCTTAGTATTTTAAATACCTAACTTTTTAGGATACTTAGTAACCATAGACTGGTCAAATTTGGGTGCATATGGCCCCAAACCCAATTATACATTGTGTGCTTATAATTATCCTAGTGATACAAATTTCATTTATTAAGCGCTTTATCATGTCAGAAAATCCTCTTTTATGATCTAATTGTAGAGTGTGACATTATATTTGCTTTTTGAATAATTATAATTTGCTAATAGTATATTTAGGAGTTTAGGATATCACAGACCTTTCTTGATTGGTAAAACTAAGGGGTCTAAGTGTGGAATGTTACTGTTGAAGCATATGAAAATTATATTAAATTGTTTATTCATACGAGTAAATTCCAATTTCTATTCAATAAAAAAAATGAAAGTCAAATAAAAATGTATGAGCATAGAAGGAAAGTGTGCCTCTTAATGTTAATTTGTTTTGGAAAATTGAAATTAAACCAACACGCTCTCTAATTACTAGAGGCATAAATATGAGTGCACGCATCATGGTAACTTGTGTGTGTTAACCTAGTGCCCGCATTTACAAAATTCTTTATTTTAACATATGGCACAACAAATGAATTTTCAAGATAATGTTTGGTTATACCTTTTTCTTTTTTTTTTTCTTTAACGAACATTACATCCATATAATTTTACCTAAAACAAAAGGTTAGGACATTAACCAAACAAAGAAAGATAATAGTATGAAATTGGGTAGACTTCACAATTAAACTTGTCACAAATAAACATTTTTCAATCAATAAAGATGATATTCTTGACCACTGTGAAGCAACAAAAATTAAGTACAAGCACTAGTTATTTCAGTTAATGAAACAACACTTTGGGAAGATATTCTCCATTTCTCCTTATATAATAGGTACAGGCCAAGCGCACGTACAAATTAAGTCATGCTGGCAGAATTACACATATTAGTGTTTTAGTACTACAAATATTTGTACGTGCGCTAGGTGTGTACCTTTTGATAGCTATATACCCACTTTTGATAGCTATTTGCATTTGTTCCCTTTCTCTTTTGTATTTCTATACAGTTTGCAAAGTTCATCCTCTGGAATTAGAGTAAAAGTGGATATGGCCTTAGCATCTGCTGTCCCATCTTCAACCATTTCTTTGAACCTTTTATAAGCCAAGTGACTGACCAGTAAGTTCTTCCTTGATGGTCAACATAAACTGCATCAAGATACTTTTTGCTTCTTCTTGGTCGATACTAAATGGTCCAACCTGCCTCCTTGATAGGGCTACAAACGAATCGAACTGAATGGAGTTTTGACTTAATAGAACCGAACTTTGACTTAGTTTTATCGAGCTCGACGAGCTAACAATTTTGAAATTCGAGCTCGAGCTCGAAAAAATAAAAAATAATTGTTTTATTTTTTAAAAAATAAATAAAATAATATTTTTTGTTAATAAATAATAAAATATTAAAGATATATATGTAATTTTACTATTAAAATAAAAATTATATATATATATATATATATATATATATATATATATATATATGTATATATATATATATATATATATATATACTCGAGCTCGCGAGCCAACTCTAACGAGCTTAACATTTTGAGCTCAAACTCAAGTTCGAGTTCGACTCAACCAGTTTAAACTCGACTCAAGCCGCTCGTGGCTCGATTCGTTTGCACCTCTACTCCTTGAGAATGCTGATGATTCGATTTCTTAGCCACTATTTTTCTATGTTACGTCCCACTACGCCTTCATTCTTGTGATTGCTTTTCTCCTCCAGGAGCTTAGGCATGTTAGCTTCCACAATGCCCGATTGATCTACATTTAACTCGCCTTCGTGATCTCTTGTATTTCTTTCTCCCTGAGCTTGCTTCACACTACCAGTTGAAGCTATTTTCCTGGACCTCAAAAATCTTCCACGGCCTAGCTTCCTTGACCAACTTGTCAACCTTATTTCTACTAACCCCATTCAAGGGGTAATATCCAAATGAGAGAATTGATAGCCCATATGCTAAGAGCTAGTAATTTAGCTTCATGGCTGTAGAAAATGCCCCACTAGTATATTAAGTCATGTACAAATTAAGTCATTCTGGCAGAATTACATATATTAGTGTTTGAGTACTACAAATATTTGTACGTGCGGTAGGCGTGTACCATTTGATAGCTATATACCCACTTTTGATAGCTATTCGCATTTGTTCCCTTTCTCTTATGTAATTCCATAGAGTTTGCAAAGTTCATCCTCTGGAATTTGAGTAAAAGTGGATATGGCCTTAGCATCTGCTATCCAATCTTTAACCATTTCTTCACCTTTTATAAACCAAGGTGACTGACCAGTAAGTTCTTCCTTGATGGTCAACATAAACTGCATCAAGGTACTCTTTGCTTCTTCTTGGTCGATACTAAATGGTCCAACCTGCCTACTTGAGAATGTTGATGATTCGATTTCTCAACAACTGTTCTTCTATGTTGCGTCCCACTACGCCTTCATTCTTGCGATTGCTTTTCTCCTCTTGGAGCTTAGGCATGTTAGCTTTCATCCTTGTGTTTATAACGCTTGAATGATCTACGTTTAACTTGCCTTTCATGATCTCTTGTATTTCCTTCTCACTGAGCCTGCTTCACACTACCAGTTGAAGCTATTGTCCTAGACCTCAAAATCTTCCACGGCCTAGCTCCCACGACCAACTTTTCAACCCTATTTCCACTAACCCTATTCAAGAGGTAATGTCCACATGCGAGAATTCATAGCCCAAATGCTAAGAGCTAGTAATTTAGTTTCATGGCTGTGGAAAATGCCCCACTAGTATATTATATACATAGGCGTGCGAGGTGCGTGTGCCATCTCTTCTTTATCAATATCAACAGATGATGAAGAATGTTTTTGTTATTCTTTTTATCTATTAATTCATAGATTTAAAAATATGAGAATTGTTTACCAATTTTGTAAATGACGGTCTTTGTGAAAAAAAAATAAAACTACAAAATAAACATAAAAAACAGGGTGCGAAGAAAAGGCCTAATTTCGACAAATTTAGCAAGCAAAGCCGTGGCCGTTTTTGAAAAGTTTTTTCATCATCAGGATTGTAATTTTTCATGTTTATAGCCTTCAAATTTTGGCATGTGGTTGGCCTTTGCGAAATCAAGTGCTTTGATGCGTGCAGCTTCCAGGAGTTGATTTTTTGAGTTCAAAAATTTGATCCTCTCATATTGTTTGGACTTTTTATAAATCATTATGGCTTCAACCATTGTTTCATTTCTGATATCTCCCATCCTCTTGGAACCTTCATCCTTGAGTTGATTGTACTCTCTACATTTAATTGACTTCTTAAAGATGTATTAATTGCCTTCTTTTTGTCTAATTCTCTTGTTAGAGTAGCAATCTGACAGTAGCTTCTACTTTGTTCGATTGCCAAGCAGCTCTTTCACTTAAAATCTACTCTTTCTCTTTCATTGCTCTCTCTAGATGACTAAGAGCTTCCCTTTTAAAAGCTAAAATCTGTTTCATACATGTTTGAAAATGAACCAACATTGAAATGAATTGAAGGCAAACTATGCCGTTTGTCATGAACATTTACAAGTGTCTCATTTTTGTTCTTTGGTCGAAATTAGTCATCTAATTATTGCAAGTGCAATGTTATGCACATTTAATCAATTGTCAACCATTGACTTTGTTCACAAAGAATCCTACATCTTATTATACAGGTCTCTTTTAAGCAATTTCTCCATTTCTTTTCCTTCTTCTCCAGAGCAAACAGAAAATAACAACACTGCCCCATTGCTTTTGCTTTTGCCGGAGTTGTGTAAGAGTAATTTCTGCCCCTGTTCCAATGTACTTTCCTCTGAAAATAAGGCTGGAGAAGGCTGGCTGGATAATTCGGGGTTGGCAGGACTCCATATTTTTAAACCCATCTTTCTCTCTAGCAAAGCTTCGACTTTTCCTTCTAAAGCTTATTTGTATCTCTTTTCAAAGATAATAACCCGACATGTCATCATTTCCACTCGTACTCAAGCTTGTGCTTCTTTTGATCGTGAGAGCTATATTCATTGGGAAAATTTCATTTTGGTTTTTGTAATCATGATATATGAAGGAAGAATTTACACAAAAATTACAGAAAAATGAGCTCGGGAAAAAAAATCTCAAGATAATATGTTCCGTTTTATATCTTCTTATAATGTTCATCCTTCGTCCAGATCAACGGAGTGAATGTCGTGGAGCATAATTTGCTGGTATTAGTCTCATAATTTGCCTTTATTACATCCTGATGCCCTATGTGTGAAACATGTTCAAAAAATCATGTGGTTTTTCTGTTTTTCAAAATCAAGATGAGTTTACTTGATCTTAAATATCCTTTATTTGACCACCTAATTTGTTAAAAACCTTCAAACAATTTACACAAGTTACTACTTCTATTTTCTTAAAAAGGAAGAACTTTGTCACTGCAATCACAAGACTGCCCTTTCATTGTGTATTTTCGTGGCTCATATACCCCTACTTCCCAAAAAATGAATTAGATCAAAAAAATCAATCATGCATGTGAGAAGACTGTGTTTCCTTTATACTACAGGTTGAGACCTTTACCACCATATCCATAATATCCATCAAATTTATTGTCTCCTATATTTTTTTGGTTCTACATCTGATATCAAAGCTCCTTGATTCTTTCTCACTAAGTCTTTAACAAAATAATCAGCACCCTCTTAAGAGCCAGAAGATTTTGAGTCAAGAGCATCAAGATCCCCAATCAAAAGACCCTTTCCCTTGTCTTGAGCTCCACTCCCTAAAGGTTCACTCTCAATGGTCATCTTTTCATTTGTCTTATTTCCATCACTTCTACCCCTTTTTCTCTAGATGAAAACAGCTTCATAACTTTTACATAATTGCATCTCAAATTTGGAGGGACATCTTCTTCAGTCACAAACATAACATCACATCCACTTCCGCCAAAATCATAATTACAGTCATTCTTGCCCTTAGTAACAGTTTTCCTCCCCCTTTTGTTCATTTTATTTGCTATCACTTTTTCACCCTTTTCCTATTCCTGCAAAATCTTAACATTGCTCTTTCCCCAAAATCCTAACATCACTTCTACTATTTTCATCATCATTGAAAATCTTTTAATAGTTCCCTTTCTCTTTGTAGTGAAGATTTTTCAATTGACAATTTCCCCTTCTTGCTATTCATTACTGCTACTGCTGCTAATTCTAACCATTTCTTCGACATTTCTTGTGGCTTTACTTGACTCCAATTCTTCCCTCTTTTTCCTCTCAATGGTGTTCATTTCATGAGAGCCATGGGCTCTCTCACTTTCATCTTTCTTCTCCTTCCGCTTCTTCTCATAGTATTCATCAATCATTTCCTTCAATTGACTTTTTATTGGAGTCCTTGTCCTCTTTGCTACAGTGCTCCTCTTTTTTCCATATTACCTTATATCTAATGAGGTGTGTAGCAGCCTGAACACAAGCTTTCAAAGCATTGGAAAATTAAGCACCATCCTTATTTGTTACGAGGCGAGAAAGAAGCATGTTTTGAGAACCGCCAGCACAAATTTTCTCTGCGTAGGGAAATTAAAGGTACAAGTAGAATGTGGGTTTCTGCAGGTTTGATCTTAGCTTGATGACAAGTTTTCTTGGAAGGAAATACTAGATGATAAAAATAAATGGGTTTTGGTCTAATGGGGGACTATTGAATTCTCGGGACGAATGATGATGGGTGGGACTTAATTTGTCATAAGACCATAAGATCAAATTTTCTTAGCATGTTTTGGATTATTTAGTTGATGAAGATTGGAACTGCCTTAAGTTGGCATGACTTGAATTGATAAACTAGTTTGAACCCCTGTATACATCTGTTTGGATAGCCTTTCATTGTTTTCTTGCGGAATTTAACTAAGATACCCAATTTTCACTAGTCACTAGTGAGTACACAAGAATTTTGTGTATAAAGGTGTGCGTGGTGCGTGACTATCTCTTCTCTTTGAACAATATGTTTTGTTAGTCGTTTATCTATTAATTAATAGCTTTTGGTAAATTATTTAAACAATAAATATTATGTGCGTTTCCTTTATATTTTAGTTCGAGACCTTTACGACTATATCCAAAGCACTAACAACTCTTCTAGTGGCAACATATCAAATCTTCACCCTTTTACTAATCCTGCAAAATCTTAAAAGTACTTTCAGCTCCCCATCATCATTCTTACCCTTGTAAATAGCTTCTCTCCTCCTCTTCCTCATCCTATTAAATTTCTACAAGTTCATTTTTCCAACTTCCTCTTTCCCAAAATCCTAACACCACTTCCAGTACTCTCATTATCATTGAAAATCTTTTTACCAGTTCCCTTCCCCTTTCTATTGAAGATCTTTCGGTTGACATTTTCCTCTTGCTCTTCATCATTGCTACTGCTATTAATTCTAACCATTTCTTCGACATTTCTTGTGACTTTACTTGACTCCAGTTCTTCCCTCTTCTTCCCCCTCAGTAGTGTTCATTTCATGAGTCATGGGCTCTCTCATTGTCTTCTCCTTTTGCTTCTTCTCATAATATTGATCAATCATTTCCTTGAATTGACGATTTATTTGAGCCGTTGTCCTCTTACCCACAATGCTCCTCTTTTCTTCCATATTACCTTATTTCTGATGAGGCATGAAAGAAGCCTGAACACATCCAAGCACTAGAAAATTAAGCACCGTCCTTATTTGTTATGAGGCAAAAAAAAAATCACGTTTCGAAAACCGCCAACACAAATTTTCTCTGCACAGGAAATTTTTTTATTTTCTACCAATGTCAGTGAGTTCACCCGTAGACTCATCTACATGGTTTTGAGGCAGCTGGGACGGTCATCAAAATGACGTATCTCTGAACGTTCTCATTCAAGAGTGTCATTAAATGCCTAGGTGTAATGTTATTATTCAAGAGTGTCATTGAATGCCTAGGTGTATTTTTGCTCTTTAAAGAATTTGGACTTTCATCTCAAAACCTTTAATAATGAATGTAGTGGACTAAAATTGTATTAACATGACTGATTTTTTTTTTTTTTTGAAGAATTGAGAAACATTTTGTCTCTTAACAAATGTAACATGCTAAAACCAGAAAATGAATGTGTCTTCTTCACAAAAAATGTAAAAATATTCTCTCAACTCATTTATAAAGTAATTATCTACATAAACAAATTAGAAAACAAATTAAGGCACTAAATTATGCGAACTTTGAAGTATGAACTTTGGTTCAAGCAAGAGAATCAGCAAGACTTTCTTCTACATTTGGAAATCACTTCTGAATTATTTATATAGCAGTTAATAATTTGGTCATTGTTGTCGTTCTACACATCGGAACCTAGTTTTATATATGTAGCATCAATCAGTAAGTAACTGAGAATCAACAAAAACTACATGATCGTGCGGTCAATGTGCTAGGAAGTAACCCAGACCTTAATACTATATCAACTTAACCTAACGCTGAAATTGTTCTCGATCTGCATAAGTCTACATGGGTTGCATATACCATGTCCTAAAGTCAAGCACAAAATAAGATATATAAGAGCCATCGAGGAAGGAAGATATATTATATTAGAGTGGTTTGGTTACAAGAAAAAAAGCGAGGAAGGGAGGTTGGCGGAGGGGGGGAGTTGGCTGTGGATGATAGACCTCAAATTGTTGGAAGGGTTTTGAAGTCAAGGACAATCGGCCAATAGCTAGGGCTGTAGCTGATGGTGAAAAGCAGGCTCACGGAGAAGGAAATGCAGGAGTTGGATGTAGATCAATCAGACAATATAAGCACAGAGGCAGACATTTTTTTTATTAAATTGCTCAGCTTACTCAAAGGGACGGAAAATTTTGAAAGGCCCTGGTGGAAGGCCTCTAAATGCACTGGACATAAATAACTCCCAGGTAACTTTAGGCTAGAAAAAATTTGAATAGGACCCAAAAGAAACATTAAAGCAACTGAAGCAAACGTTCTGAATGGTTAAACTTAGTAAAAGAATACAATAATAATAATAAAAAAAAAAAAGCCACATAAGAGTTGCAAAAATTCCAAGAGGGAGAAAATCACAAGATTATGGGGAAATGGGACGCAATGAAGGAAAAACAGTTGCTGAGAAATCAGATTTCTGATTTCCAGAGTATTACTGTAAAAGTAGCTAGTATTCTGAGCTCTAGTGGCTTGTTTCTTTTTCTTTCTTTTTTAAAGCAAAAGTAAAATATGTAGTTTTGTGTTTAAATTTGGTTTGAGGTATTTTTTAAGTACTAAAATTTTATTCATTGTAACACATTTTTTCCAATATTAGGAGTTCTATAAATTATTTAGATTTAATTTGTGAATATATTTTTTTGACCAACTTGGTGGCAGTGTTAAACCTCAAGGTCGAACTCGGAGATATAAACTTTGCTAATTAGCCAACCGACCTTCACTTAACAATTCTCCGTTTCCTTGGGCTGCTCTTATGTTTTCTATAAGCGAAATAAGAAACCTACATATATCTTATCAAACTAAAAGTTTTAATTCTCTAATCTTATCAAACAATATAAGGAATATAGCTTAAATTCATCCCGACACAGAACTGAGAAGATTAAAACAGACTTCTGTCTGTAGTTAAGACCACACAAATGATCAAAACAGTAAAGTGGATTGATCAAGAGGTCGAATATTCCAAAAGACCAAAGTCTTGACCATGTGCTGATTATAATATGCCTATCAAGCAAGAGATTAAGCAAGACTTTCTTCTAATTTCCAAATCTGGCAAAACAGTTTTGAATTATTTATATTTGCCAGTATCATAAGGTATTAATCCTTGGGAGTTGTTACAATAGTATGCGCGGGGAGAAAGCTAGGAAAAGCTTAAGTAATTAAATTGAAGTGAAAATGCAAAGCAACACAAACACTGTAGAGTGCTATTTCGCTTTCCATTATTATGGCACACCATTCTCTTATATGATTACCAAGATTTTAGTTTCTCTTGATTTTTCATCTATCCTTCAATTTTCTTTCCTCTCTCTTTTTTCAATGACAATACCACTTTGATTGAGGCTCCTATTGAGTCGCTTTTAGGATCATGATTGTTACATGAATTCGCAGACTAACTTCCCCATGTCTGGTTTTCAATTTTTTATATCTTTTGCATGCAAAAATTGCAAGTCCAAGGAAATAGCAATTGTAGCAGTTTTAGTCTAAAAACCTTCTTGAATATTAACTTGGAAATGATGTTATTGCTGCAGCATTCATCAATAAGTGAGAGAATGAAGAAAACTACAAGCCAAATGTGCATAATACATACTCGTGCGGCCTGCGTGCTAAATTGCTGGGCAGTACCTAAGACCTTAATATGAGCCCTTAATATGTAAACGTTCCAAATCTTCAAATCTTCTCTATCTCCAACAAGAAAAG
The DNA here is from genome assembly GCF_036785885.1 of Coffea arabica. Lineage (NCBI taxonomy): Eukaryota > Viridiplantae > Streptophyta > Magnoliopsida > Gentianales > Rubiaceae > Coffea > Coffea arabica. Next base: position 14,632,348 of record NC_092320.1, on the reverse strand, counting down.
GGCCACCGAGAAAAGAAGATAAAAGGAAGATCTCAAAGAGTTCTAGTGGCAATGAGTCTATTGACGATATAGGAAAGGGGGTTGAGAAGTTGGCTGTGGATGATTGTAGATCAATCAGAAGAAATGAGGACAAAGGCGAAAAATTTTTACTACAGCTTGTGACCTGGTTGGAGGGTAGGAAAATTTCAAAAGGCCGTCCAGGAAGAGTTCTTAAAATGCACCAAAAAAATATGTATCCGAAGACAGACCAAAAATTAAAATAGGATCATAGAGAATTATCAAAATACCTAGAGCAAAATTTTTGGAAGGGCTCAAACTTAGTAAAGATTAGATTTGCCAACGGTTCATAAGTGACAGAGATAAGCAATCACAAGAATGAAGGAGAAAAAAAACAATCGCTAAGAAATCAAATTTCTGAATGTTCTAGATTATTATTGTAAAATTTGAAGTTTTCCAATCTCAATTGATGTTTTTAAGATTATTGTGCAACATCTTTTGGTTTGATTTTAGGAGAACTATTTAGACTTTCGGAATACTTTTACCTTTTTGATCCAACTCGCTAGTTAGTGGTGGAGCCAGGATTTGGTATGAAGGAGGCTAATTCACAGACAAAAGAGCACCTATAAGTTATTCTAAAATACAACAATTGTAAAAAATTTTTGCTTAAAGAATGTTAATCCAGAAGTAAAAATTGTGATTTTCGTTACTACAAATGATGGTTTCAAATATTAACCAAATTGAATTAAATCGAGTATTTTTCTAGACGTAAAGTGAAAAGGTACAAAGATTATATTTAGGGCACAATACTACATATGGAAGAACACAAATTAAAACTATGGTGTATTAATGTTATATATTGTTAAAATAAGAAATTAATCTTTTATGACAAATTAACAACAAGAAGAATTATAGAAATCAATCAAAGACAAATTTAAATAAGAGAAGGAGCATAAGATTTTTGACAAAAATAGTCAAGTCGAGAGAGGGCAAAAAAGTTAAATAAAATCTTTAGGGAAGGCAAAATGAGGACTTTAACATCAAATTCTATGAAATGTTACGGATAAAACTACAATTCCTCAAAAGTTAAGGGCGCAACTGCCCCCGCAGGTCACCCCTTCCCTCCACCACTGTCGATAGTAACAAGACTTGGGAGGTAGTGTTGAACCTTTTAGGTCGAACTCGAAGATCCAAATTTGCACCCAGAAGCCAACAGTTTAATGCAAGTGTTGCAATGCAATCGATCACTTGTTAGTAATAGTTAAACCTCTAAAATAGGTGAGTTTCAACAAATGAATATAGGGATTGGGGACGCTAACATATCCCAAGATGATGGGAGAGGATTTCTAGCTTGTAGTACTGGCAGTTTCCTTTGCTGCTGATCTTACTCTTTTCTTTAGCTAATCATCTTTGTTTTCCACTCCGTTTCACCCCTCTCTTGCTCTTTCATTTCTCTTCTCTTGGCTCTTTTGTGTGTGTTATGTGGTTTGTTGTTTCCATAGTTCACGTCCCCTCCTTTGTTCTGTTTTTGCTTTGTTTTTAGTTTTTGGCTCGCTCCATGGCTTCGTCTCAACCTATTCCACAGGTTGTTACCATCGATTCAGGAAAAGTACAACCCCTGTCTGCAGGATCGATGGGCAGATTTGCAAGCCAATGGTAGACTGGAGGTTTGTGATGCCTGTTGAAAACCTACTTCTGGAGGATCAATTCCCTGCCTTCAATCCTAAGACTGCTGGTTCCTTTGCTGCGTAAGGCTGTTCTAGTTCTTTGTGGGCTGGCCAGGGCCGGTCTAGTTGACATAATTTTTACAGTCTGGCGTAAATTTGTACAATTTAGTGTAATCTTAATTTTTTTACTCTAACTTAATTACATAAGTTGATAAGTTCATGTTTATGCCAAATATTATAAGAATTACATAATTGAACAGAACTGAACAATTATTCAACTGTAGAAGCTATTAATCCTTAGTGTGGGTGTAGGTGGTAACAACTTCGTGGGTTAGCCACACGGTGCTTTGAGTCTGGACTATTGGAAAAGTACTTTATTGTTCATATTCACAAACTAAGTAAAGAAAATTGAATGGCCATGGAAAAAAAGTAGGAAAATGCCTAATTGTTTTACCATTAGTGAGACAATTAAACAAAAATTAAACCATTAGTCAGTGCCTTTTTGTAATGACCATTCCCAGCATCTGGGAAAGTTGTTAAACTGTGGTGGATGATAGACCTTTCCGGGAGAATGATGTTGGTCTGATCCCTTTCTACGTAGATGAAGATCGAGTTGAAGAATCGTGCGGCCTGCGTGTCGGACAACTCATATATAATTTTATGGATTAGTTTTTCTGTTTTCCAAGAAAAACGAAGGGATAATTTTAGAAACCTCCCTTGACCATATTTCTTAGCACTTTTAAAAACGATTTGCCTAATGGGTGGGTGCCCACAGAGCACTCGTTAAAATATATTTCAAATATTATATTTTTAAAAATATAATATTAATTAAAAAAATAAATAAATACAAGAAAGGGTAGGCAAAATTAAATAGAAAAAGTATATAATTGTAAAAGAAAATAATAATTGTTAGTGTTTGTGTGTGTATATGATAGGTTCAGTAAATACTAGGGCTCTGTTTGGATTGTAAATTATTTGAGATATTTTTACTGTAGCACTTTTTGTGATGTGATGTCTGTGAGATAAAAAGGTAATTGGGAAGATAAAAAGGTGCATTGAAAATTGTAATGATGATGTAAGCAAATAAATTTTGGCTAATAAATTTCTATCCAAACAAACCTTAGATATATTAACGAGTATTCTAAGAGCACCCTCTAGAAAAACTCTTTTAAAAAATATCACTTATCTCTTCTTCTTTTTTTTTATCTCATTAATTTTGAGAAGTTCAAATATTACTTCCATATATAAGTTCAACTTATGTAAAGTAAGACCTGACCATTTTATACCTCCCAAGTTTTTTACTAACGGCCCATAAGGGGTACAGGTTTTTGCTAAAATAAGCATTCCAAAATGCCTTTCACTTCATTTAGAAAAGCTGATGTCTTTAGTCAAGTAATGCATAAACCATGTCCCATATTGTCCGCAACCTGTAATAAGGTTCCAGCCAATATAAAGAAAAGGCAATTGACATCCTCGGTGCCACTTTCTGATCAGTAGTACCACTCTTAAAATTGTGTGCAGTATTCAGTTAATTTATCATGTGATATATGGTTTTAATTTAAATTAACTGAATACCTGACATCAGAGGAAGAAGTGGCACCAAATTGTCACTGATTAAGTCGCACCGAGGATTTGATCTAAAAGAAAAAGTGCTCTGACAAGTATTTGCAATCCTAGTTTTTAACACATGAAGTATTTGGATAACAACAATTAGTGCAGACGGATGTAATTAAGTTGGACATTGGCACAAGCAAGATGTGAAAAAAGAAAAAAGGGCAGAGCTATTTATACCATTATCTTTCTTTACTCCAAGTAGGGTGACACGAAAGTAGTATGCTGACTTGCCAACACCAATATCTGCAGCTCCTACGGGTGGCCCGGCGCGGTTCCCCCTCTATTTGCTGCTCCAATGAAGACGATACGCAAATCTGAACTACGTGCTTGCAAATTGGGAATAGGAAGAAGGGGCATCAGACTAGGCCGATACAGTGTATTGTTTGTTTGTAACATAGACATCTGAGAATCACAAAGAAGCTGGTTCTGCAAATCATGTTGGAAGTTCTTCGGTGCATCATGATTTTCAGGTCCATCAGTATCACTAGTCTTTGGCACTGCAGTAAGATGCGAACAATCAGAACAGCGTCTGTTTTTTGGTCATCATCCTGAGATATTCTTGAAGAGCTATCATGGTCATCATTAACTTCATTCGCAAGTCTTTCCTTGCTGCTGCTTTTCCAAACTATCCTCTTAACCTTCATCTCTGGATGTAAGCTATCCATTCTGATTCTAAAGTATCTCCAATGTAAGCATAATTATGCTCCCTCAAAGTTGATCTATTCCAAAATAGAGGAATTTGTGTTGATTTTGCACTTCCCCAGAGCCTTCCATCACCCTTGCTCTAAAATTTGCAACGCCGACTGCCGAAAACCATGTTGGAGAAGGAAATCTAGCGGCCAGAGAGGAGAAAAAAGTTTTAGTTGTCTCTTCTACTTTTAAGTTTTTGTGACTTTATCAACCTATTTCAAAATATATCACTAAAAAAACTCATTTTTTGGATAAAGAAGATGTTTTTTTTTTGGTTTAAATTCCAAAGTACCCTTCGAAAATAATGACAGAGCATGCGTATGCGTAATTCTGATGGAAACAATATAATAGTTGGTGTTTCTAGGCATAAATAATTTATGTTTAAAAGTACATTGAAGGTGTTTTCGAGCCAAAAAAAAAAAAAAGATTATTCACTTTGGTTTAACCTCCGCTTTGGTAGCCGTGCACAGTCAGCACGGCTCGGACTGACGCAGAAGCATCACTGTCAGCGTTGTGTCAGTTGGAGCCGTGCACAGTCGGCACGGTTCTGACTGACACAAGGCTGAACGCACTGACAGTTTTTTGACTTCTACGAAATTTAATTTTAGTGTTGAGTCAGCACGGCACCTATAGAATAAGAACAAGCCTGTATCAGATATGCATTTGGCGGATGTTTTTTTTTTTTTGACCTATAATCTAAGCAATTAGCCAGAAAGGCTGGATGGAAAAAGGAGCTGTACTATAGACAATGATGGTGATGGCCAGATGAGACTGAATGGTTTTAATTTACAGAAAGGAAAAAAAATGACTGAATGGTTTCAACTTTCCTTCCATCGCCAGTTTCAAAACAATAATGGTAAGTGATTTAAGGTTCCAGAAGTATGTCTACACCCGCCACAGTAATCGAGTACCAGAAGTATGTCTACACGTGATAGTAATGGGTTCCAAAACTATGTCTACACCAGTGATAATAATCGAAACTAAATTTATTGAAATATTTTCTTTTCTTATAAAGAAAATGTTAAATTCGCATCTCTAGTTATTAACAATTGAGAAATGTACTTCTATCTTCAACGTTGGACCAACATTCAATGCAGGTGGAAGCATCTGATTGTCATATTGGTTAATTATTATTAATGAAAATAATAATTATATTACACTTAATTGAATATATGACTAGCTGGTGGATTTCATCCATAGCGGAATTTTCAAAATGAACTTGAGTGGGAATAATTTTGATGAATCAAGTAAGAATTCTTTATAATTAGACATTATGTTTTGTTAGTTTGTAAGCTCCATAAAAAAAAATCATTAAAAGAAAAAAAAAACAACAGCAACAACAACAACAATGATATGACTCAGTATTAAGTCCCAATATATAAAACATAAATTCGTCTATTTGTTGTTTTCTTTGCTGCCTTGTTCTCTGCAAAGTCCCAATCTTTTTTATTTTCTTTTTTTCTTAAAAAAAAATCTTTTTATTGCCATGGGAAGCCTTTGGCTTTGTCAGTAAGTGATAATGAAGAAAAAACTACAAGCAAAATGACAATAAATCTGCAAAATGCATACCCGTGCGCTTTCTGTGGTTGGCAGTAGCTAAGACTTTAAAAATATAATATAACTAGTTTTGTACCCATTGTTGAATGGGAATTGTCTAAAAATAATAAATTATTTAGTGCAGTTCATAAAAATGTTTTCATAAAATACAAATTTATTGTATAATCTATTATAACCTTTCTTAAATATATTGTTATTCAAAAATAGTCTTATAATGTAAATTTAAATATCTAATTTAGTGATTAATAATTCGAAATGCAAAAAAAAAAATCGACAATATGATGACATTCAAAAACTTGAAAATAGGGAAGATCAAATCTTGATTGATCTTATGTAAACAAAAGAATGGCCAACCCGTTACCAAAACATCAATTTTGGTACTTAATAGAAATGGCTTAAAGGTTAATGTGAAAAGAAAAGAAGCCGAATGAAATATTAATAAAAGATAAGAATTCAGAATCAATCAAGTCACAAGAACATAGCAACCTTCTAAATCTGTTCATGGCTAACAGAAACCAAAATGAAAACATAAGATGTATTTTGCTATTAAGTAAAAAATATAAAAAATCTAAATAGTTTGATGTATATTGCATGACGTGAACTGCTGTATGACAATAAACTTGATGTCTTGCCATTTATGTAATCAATGACACCTTCTTGTTCTTTAGAAGCTTTCTATCAAAGTCTAAAAAAAAACATTGAAAACTGCACAAAATTTTTTTAACCCCAAAAACCCAGAAAATAAAAAAATTTAACATGTTGTTGGAGACAATTAATAAATTGTCAAAGGCAATTAAAAAATCGTGTGAAAACACATAGTTTAAATGGCCACTTTTAAATCACTAACCAAAAAAACAATATGTGTTCTACTTGAATTGAAGAGTGAATCCATAAATTGAAATAACAAATTAATTACAAAAATCTTGCCAGAAATAAAAACCAAACTGTAACTTTTGAAGATTTAGAAAATTCAAATTCAATGACCCAACTATGAAAAAGGTGTAGCAAATTACAGACCACATACAGCGAGTATAAACAAAGTCCAAATGCAGTCCTTGCATTGAAGGGAATAAAAACGAAGTTCCAAATCCGGTCCTTGCATTGAAAAAAAAAATTCCAAAAACATTATGGAAAAGTGTAAACATCTGCACTGCTTGATAAAGTGATAAGTAATAGATCGATAACCATATATATGAGTAAAAATGTAGAGTATCTTCGATAGCGATAATCTGATAAAGATAATCTAATATTTGAATTGATATTTTGAACTTTTGAGTTGAAGATGAGAAAGAGTTAAAAACATAATTCAAAATTATTTATACTAATCCCCTGAAAATTTAGGCTTGAAGATTAGGGTTAAGGGAAAAAAAGGTGAGAGAACGTTGGACCAACATTCAATGCAGGTGGAAGCATCTGGTTGTCATATTGGTTAATTATTATTAATGAAAATAATAATTATATTACACTTAGTTGAATATATGAGTAGCTGGTGGATTTCATCCATAGCGGAATTTTCAAAATGAACTTGAGTGGGAATAGTTTTGATGAATCAAGTAAGAATTCTTTATAATTAGGCATTATGTTTTGTTAGTTTGTAAGCTCCATAAAAAAAATCATTAAAAGAAAAAAAAAAAAAAAACAGCAGCAACAACAACAATGATATGACTCAGTATTAAGTTTATGGAAATATACTAACCAGTATATACAACATAAATTCGTCTCTATTTGTTGTTCTCTTTGCTGCCTTGTTCTCTGCAAAGTCCCATTCTTTTTTTCTTAAAAAAAATCTTTTTATTGCCATGGGAGGGAAGCCTTTGGCTTTGTCAGTAAGTAGTGATAATGAAGAAAAAACTACAAGCAAAATGACAATAAATCTGCAAAATGCATACCCGTGCGGTCTCCGTGGTTGGCAGTAGCTAAGACTTTAAAAATATAATATAATAGATCAGTATACAAAGTCCTGAAATAGTCTTGCAGATTTTGCAAGATATAAAATGTAGGAAAGTGAGCGAAAGTGCAAGAAATGTTTTTTATTTTCCTAGTAAACAAGCGTATATGAAAGAAAAAATAACTAATTTTTCTTTACTTTCTCACACTTTTCCTTGCAACAAACACTACTCTAGAGATCAAGATAGGCACTATGGCGAACTAGGGAATCTAAATGTGCTTCCAAGAACCAGTACTCTAATCGACTATAAGACCTTCATTTAACAGCCATCCCTTCCTCGATCGGGTTGCTGTCAGGGTCTTCTATATATAAGCGAAGTAAATCAAAATCAATAGCCTAAAATGCTCTTTTGGTGCTTCTCTTCATTTTTCTAATTTTTGAAGGAATGGAATTAAAGGGGCTTGCTGAGTTTGAACATTTTATCTAAAAAAAAAAAATGTTAGAATGATTAAGACAAATAATGTATACTAAGGAAATCATCAATGATGGTTCCAAACCAAATTCTAGTTTTTGTGTAATTTTTTTTGCAATTTGGTTCTCTTGGTTCTTGATACTCTTGCTATGCAAGTTAATCTTTGGCAGTTTGGTTCTCTTTCCTTTTAAGGTTAGAAACTGATCTCGTAGGGTTGTAATTTGCTCATTTTAGATGGAATATAGCCTTTTTAACCTGTTGTGCATGGGAGAGAAAAAGAGAGATTTTTACACTTTACCTGCCATATTGCAACTCTTTTTCAAACATTTAGCAGTAATCAGTGAAAGATTATCTTATCTTTAGCAATGATCTTTATCAAGCCAACATAGCAAAAAAAAAATGTGATTGGAAATCCCACTTTATCTTATCAAACTAAATGTCCAATTTTCTTATCTTTTGTTCTCAAGTTACCAAGAGATTATACAAGGAAAATAGCCTAAACATCCCCACACAAAAGTGAATAGACTAAAACTACATGTTACTACCTCCTGCGAAGTATTGGTTTCAATATTTTTTTATAGTAGTGAATTTGAGCATATGAAATATAAGATTCATTTAAATATCTTCTTTTAATTCTCGCACGTTATGATGTATCCAATATGTTGCTATAAAGACAAATTTTACACCGATGATGTATTGACCAAATGATTTTTCAAGGCATGATCGTGCGGAATATGTGGTTGGCAACTAGAAAGGCACTTCCATTCTTTAAAGTGTTTCAAAAATTTCTGCCATGCAGAGCGTTTAGATGAAAGGAAAAAGCCAAATGGCCTCATCAACCTTAATGTTACTAGCTCTTTGCAGGATGTGTCTGCCAAAATACTGTCATTTTCTCAGCATGGCCCTAGAGCCATCTGTATTTTGTCTGCAAATCGTCAAGCAGCAAGATCCTGTGCAACTGCAACTTACGAGGTTTTCAGTGCTTAAATGTTTTATTCATATTGCCAAATCTGATGGTATCAATGGTGGAAAAGTTTTGATTCTGAGGATGATAATGCTGGTCAATTTAAACTAAATTCAGTATCACCTCATCTCTTAACTAGTATACGAACTTAATTTCCAGGTCAAGATGGAGGCGGAGCTTAGAACTGTAGCAGTATGGTCAAAGGCTCCAAGTGAGCTAACTTCTTGAACCTAAATGCCTCCTGACTGAGTAATCGTGCGGAGTACGTGCGTGCGTGGGATTACAGGGTTTGTAAGATGGTCAATTCTTATTGAATTGATTTCGCCTTTAGTTTATTGAGATTTAGAAATTCAAGACTTTTTTTTATGATCAATTTTGAAATTGCAATCCTATGTCACAAACTCAGAAGAATGGACTATACAAATTTAAGAGTTTTTAGGACAGCAAGAAATCACAGTATCCATGTGATTTTTTTTTTTTTTCCTAAGAATCAGGTTTAATGGGCTGTCTTTGGCAGCCATTAGCACGATCAAACGTCTAGGAACTTCACCTCTCTTTGGATCACTGGCAATTCCAAAATCAGTTCTTGGCATGGAATTGAATCACATCACATGCTGAGGTATCTCGCCTTAAGAAGTTGATTGATGTACAATCGTGCGTGCAGGAAATGATTATGTTGGTGAGATTCCTGCCCCCATCAAAGCCATGTGCTGCAAACATCAAGAAACTGATCAAAGAGTACGATTGTCATTGAGAATTTGGAGAATTCTGAGCCTGGAGCAGGGCATCCATCTTTTCCTTTGCCCACTCTATCTAGAATGGTCAGTACTTTCTTTACCAAAAGGGACCGACTACTTTCGATATTCCTTAATCATGCAACAAGGGAAAGAAGAAGAAAGTCAGGATGATGAGCTGTCTCTATATGGAACGTGTCATAATTGCGTGCAATCAAAGGAATCAGATTGCAAGCATAAGAAGACCTGTAATTCATTCAGTTCTATAACAGTTCAAAGGGACGCTGAAATGGTTCCATCTGCCCTTACCAGCATCATATGGCTGGACTGTGGAGGTCTGACATTGTGTTGGAGGCGCCTTTAGGTAATAGAATATGGGGCTGGTCTTCGATGAATCATGAAAGGGTTTACCGATTTGAGAGAGGAGAGGAGAGGAAGGAGAAACCTAGCAGCGGGGCAGAGATCAAATAATCATACTTAGAAATTTCATTCTTCTTATTGTTTTTTTTCTAAAGTAAACGGGATATGATGCTTAGACCATCAACCTTTTTTCGTTCTCTGATTTGAACCACTGATCTACCCTCAGTCTGTTGGTCATCTAATTTGCTGATTGAAAAAATGCCAAAACAAAACCAACAAAGCACATTTTGAAAAAAATTTAAAAAAAAAAAAAAAAAAAAACCAACAGAGCACATTCACATAAACTGCTGAAGCAATCACGAGAACTGCACGTAGAGATTAACCCCCGCTGTTCTGCTATAAACTGAACCAATTTCATCCCCAGAATCTCTCAATTTCATCCCCAGTATCTGTTTAAAGAAATGCAGTCAATAAGGTATTTGATTTCAATTTTCAACCCCACTGGTTCTGGCCCCAGTGTTGCACAAATACTGAAGAAGATGCATTAGAAAGTTGTATTAAAAGTACATAAAAGGTTATGAAAAAATTTGTGGAAATGTATAGCTATCTACCAAACAGTTGGAGGATGCATTACTTTGTTACATTAAAGGTCAAGAAAAAAATTTAGAAAGAAATGTACAAGTATCTACCCAAACATTTTGATGGATTACTTTGTACCAAAAAAAAAAAAAAATTAACATCTAACGTATATCTTTAATGGATCAAGAGCAGGTATGGTTGGAATTTTCGTACAATCTTTCGATAGTTATACATAATATGATGTAAGTTTGCTATATTCATAAAATTTACGAGTACACACTAATTTACTGCATAGATACAACTGCTACGAGTTGGTCAAAAAAAAAAAATACAACTGGAGCAATGTTTGGAATGTCATTTTTTTTCAATAAATTTTTACGTTTTTTTAAAATTTTTTATTTCACATATATTAAATCAAATCGCTACGGCATATTTTTTTACAAAAAAAACTTCAATAAATAGTAATCCAAACGTGACTGAAGTACAATACCCGATCCAACCATACTGCCCCGCTTTACAATTTTTTTCAATGGTCCCTTTTTTTTTGGGATAGAAAGTAAAAAGAACAAAATACTAATAAATATTTGGAGGCAAAAACGTGACTTGGAACTCGAAACAGTTGAAGCTCTATCGAAAGAGACACTTTTATGCTCAGCTGCACTACGTGGCTACACGCGCCGGCTCTGCGTCTTGGCATTCCCACTCCTTCAGCGGCGTCAAAGCCGGGCAGCTGGTCCTCCACCATGGCCACGCCGTCCTCTGCTCGAATCGCCATCGTCGGCGACGTCGTGAGCTTTCTATCTCTCAGCCCCGCAATTCACGATGTCATTTTCTATGGTTTTAATTCCATTTTATTGAAATTTTGAAGCATGATGATTGGAGTCTGGAAGAAGATACAAAAGCACTTCAATTCCTCGAGGTCTTTCTTGTTAACCTTGCAAAGCTGTAATTATTACTCAATTTTGCCTGTGGACCTCCTAATTTCTTTATTTTAATATTCGCCGCAGCAGTGAACAGTCTAATTTTGACTAACAGGTGTAGATGCATGATGCATTGATAAAAAGAGAATTTCAATCTTGAATAAAGGTTATGTGCTCGTTAGCAATATGTTTATACAGTCAATATAGAAAAAATGATTAATCCAAAATTTTTTTAACTTCTAAGTTTTAGTTTTATTTCATTGGATAAAGATGTTTTTGGAGGAAAATGCTTGCATAAGGGGTTTTTTTTTTTTTGATACGGTGAGGCCTGGAATTGAACCGTGGTTGCTGGAACTAAGAGTCGAGTTACTCTAACACAGGATGAAGTGGCTGATAGCAAATGTTTGCATTAGTGTTTGGTTTATGCTTTTTGAAGTTATATCATGTGAAGTAAATAGTACGTCAAACCAGTGGACACTTGATTGAATGGATTAGCTATTTGTATGGACTCTTTTTGAGGCATTTAACTTAAGTGAGTTGAATGGAAAGATAATTAAAGATGAAAGGATTTGCTAATTATTTTCAAGGAAAGAGACATTTTTTACAACTGAAACTGTTTGATGGCCAGAACCTAATACTCAAAAGGTGAAATAATTTTAGCGAATGTTTGATTCCATGACAAAGGTTTAGTGGAACTGTTTATTGTGCGCTTACATGAATAGGAGAATTGATTTGTCAGGGTGATAAGTTATCACACAGTCAGAAGGAAAAAAAAGTTAGCACGGAGCTAAGGGAGGAATAACACGTAGATGATGAATCAATTTTTTCTTTTTTGGTTTTAGCACAAGTTAGATAAAGAATAAAGCTCACTTGAAAGTTTTATATCAAATTCAGCTGTACGTTGAGCATAATATCCTTTCTATTCCTTGGAATTCTTCTCTAATCTGATGCCCTTTTTCTGAAATGCAGCCGGATTTGGTGCTTTTCACAGGCACGATCTCTTGCTTTGAACTCACTATTTGGGATATCCACAGATAAAAACAGCTATTCCATTTCTCCAGCAGCTTATTTTATTTCCAGCTGTAACCCAAACCCTGAAATTTTACAAGCGTCACACAACGCATATTCTGCTGCTTTACTCCAGGTGATTTTGGCAATGAGAATGTTGATCTTGTAAGAAGTATTGCAGAGGTTGACATTGCGAAAGCAGTTATTTTGGGGAATCACGACGCATGGGGTACCCAAAAGTTTTCTGCAAGGTAGGATACTTTGTACCTATGTCTAACTATATGCCCAGAAGTTTGGCAAAATTGTTGCTGTACTATTGCTTGTCTGGATATGTTAGGTTGGGTTCCTGATTGGCCCAATCCTTTACTTATCTTTGTCCAGATTTCTGTTTGATGTTTCATTATACATAGTAGAATTTGTTAAGATATACAAACAATATTCTCTTTGTTTCAGATATCCAACCTCACTGTAGTACTATAGTGGCATTGTAAGTGTTGTAGTTTATGTTTTTTCAATTTTTTGTTGTCTTCCAATTAGATTTCTTGCTAAATCTTCTGACACATTTCTTTATTTTCTTGTTTTGAGTAATTCTTTTCCTAGATGTGATATCATACAAGGACATAAATTCTGCATTGTTAGAAATTGCTGGTTTAGGGCAAGGCTCCTTCAGGCTGTAATTGCTCAAATGTAGCTTTTGGTCTTTCATGAACAAAACAATGGATCTGTCACAAATCCAATGTACTTTCTGTGGATTGTTTTAATTCCAAGTTTCTGCCAACTGGACAAAATTATCAGTTGGATTACATGCTTTTTTAATACTTTTTCTAGCTTCCAAAGATGACTGTTAAACCCGTAGGAGATTTGAATTGAACTAAAATGATGTCTTCATTCAGTCGTGTTCCAGAATCGTGTTCAGGTTTTTGCGGGAGAAAACGGAGTCTTGGTTTGCAAACCAAGTTTGCTGTAATTAGGTAACCAAGTTAGAGTTGCATGATAACTCTGGATAATAGGGAGAAAAATTAGGTAGAATGCTGTGAGAAAAACCTTTGATAGTAACCAGTAATGAGATTACAAGCATATGGAACTACTTTTAATTCCCTCCCTTAACGTTCCATTAGGTCTGCATCCCAGTTATCTCCTTTAGAAAGCATTAATAAGACTTCAGAACAAGTTAGAGGCAACATCGACACCAATGGATTTACATCTAACTTGTTCCATCCAATGAGGCTGAGAATGCTCTTTTACTTGGCTTTGATTTATGTGTTGTCTTGTTACATTTTATAGCCCTTGTTTTCAAGTTTTGACATAAGTATTTCAGTTATTTTAGGAAGAATGGTTTCTTGCTTTATTTCTGTCGAGATCTAAAATTTTACCTGTAAGTTATTAAGCCATGGGTTGAATGTTAATGTTTCTCCTACTTCTTAATTTATCACATTATGTACATCTATAAACTTTTTTCGGCTTCTATTTAGCTTCCCAAGACCACGTGGATAGTTTTTTGACTGCTGAATATTAAATTTTGTGATTAATATCTCATAGGCTTCAAACTTTTTCCCTTTACATTCTGATTTTTGCATCAATTTACTTTTCAGGGAGAAGGATCCTGTCCAACTTCAACTAGAATGGTAAGTTATTGAGTTGCTCTATTTAAATTTTAGGAAGTTTGAGAATTGAAGCAGATGAAAGTCAGGTACCACTCACTCAATATATTCTGTAACAAGAGCTTCCAGTTTATACTTCAGCATATTCAGTGTCTGCTTTTTAAGTTCAGATCAGTAGGATAGGAGCTGGTATTCTTTTCTTAGTGGTCTTACTAGTTCAGTCGTCATTTAATGAGCTTAGATATGAATTAAAGCTAGAGGTTTGATGTAAAAGCATTTCATTATGTTCTTCTGATTCTCTTGGATCATTAGAAGAAAAATATGAGGAGGCTGCTGTTCAGGTCAAAGTGGAAATCCCTCAAAATTGGTTCGAGAACCTTATGGCGTATCCGTCTTTAGTGATCATTAGAATTAGAGACATGAAACCCAATTTTATTTTTAAAAAAAACATGTTAATGCGCAAAGAACAGAAAGTAATGCTCAAATTTTATAAACAAAGTTGATATTTCTTCGTTTGAGTTGCTAAGATGCCTTTTCTGTGTCCATAAGTCGAATTCACTTAATTAGATAATGAGCAAAAGTCTTTCTTACTGATATCATATGGTTGTGTAATCTCTAAAATGGGGTATTGCTTCCAACTTGTTTCTTTATTTTCCTTTCCATGCTCGGATACTGTCTTTGCTTGCAATTGGGACAATTTTATATGATCAAAATGCTTGATTGCTATTGGAACTATTCAATATATGATCAAAATGAACTATGGGTTATTGACTTCATAACTGTCTATAGTCAATGGGTTCAAAAAGTTTTTTCCATGAAGAGTAGTATGATACCTTGAGTCACTTTGGACTGGTAGATGATTTTCATCACATCTCTATGGAGTGTTAAAGCTTTGTACACATGAAACCCACTATGGCAAGAGCTTTTTGGCTTGTTGAGCCCTGTTTCATAGCATGTGTAAGTTGGTCTTTTGAAATTCCTGCTCTACACCACTTATAAAAGACTGAATGGAAGTCCTTTGGCCTGTATGTATAAGGGCTTGAAATTTGAATAGAGTTCTAGGGAAGGCTTAAATTCCGTCATAACCGGGGAAAAAAAATGTTGGGCCTTGTTGTTTTGTGGTGCTATAGCTGCTGTTGCATTAACATCTGTAATTTCATTACTGCATTGTCAACTAATGAACCAAACTTGAACATTAAAAGAGAACAACATAGAACATTTATTCGTTTTTCAATATTTATACATGGACTGCAATTTCAAACTTTTGCCATTTATAATGGTTAGTCTAGGTGATGAGCATGTTGGCTACAGACGCATTGATTTTCCATCAGTGAAACTGAGTATTGTCGGTGGACGACCATTCTCTTGTGGTGGTAGCTCTCTCTTCAGGAAAAAGCTACTGGTTGCTAGGTATGATTTAGTCAAGTTCTTCACTCGTTCTGTCCTATTTTTTGTTTGTTCCTGTTTCTGGAATGAAATCTACATGATGGAGGAGAATTGCAAAGACTTCTTCATTGGCTGGGCAATAATGAACATGAGACTGCATTCTTCCAATCTTTTTTTTTTTAAATTTGACGGTATTCAGATGTTGACTCTAAAATTCCTCAACAATCTCCAAATTTTGTTCACTGATTATCTTATAGTAAACTGAATGGGCATCCTTCATCTTTCCCGTTGCTCAGCATTGTGGTTGCTGTTGAAAAGTCCTTGCACTACTGCATTAACACCTTTTCTCCCCTTTGCAGTTCCACCTTCATTCCTCTGAGACTTGTAGTTGCTGTAGTTTTTGGGTTTTCTGGAATTATGTGTTTTTCTGCATTAAATATAAGTTGATCTTTATATGGAAAGTATGCATGAGGCTTGGCATCGAAATTGCATATGGAACCTTAGGTGCAATCCATTAACGGCATACGCAAATCGAACAATAAAGAATTGGGTTAAGGGCTTTTATGGTTCTTCTAATAGAGACATGGGAGGAATGGAAAATGGGTTGACCTTCTACCACAACACTTCTTGGCAGTTAAGTAAAATCTTTAGCTCCTTTTACCACAGTCTGAGTCACCCTAACTCCAAAAACAATTGAGTGGAGATTTGGAGAGCTGTCCTGTAGTAGTCCTATGGCATATGTATGTGATATATATCATGTATAGAGAATGTCTTTTCAAGAAGAATAAGGGAAATATGACAGAACAATCTTTCCTCATGTGCTCCTGTTCTGTTATGAACCCCAATTTGAGAAAGTAAGTTCCCTTTCTGAAGAATCCAAATATTGTTGTCCAGTTTCTGTTCTTCCTTTATAAGACCTCCTTCCACAATACCTATTAATTTCAAGCAATTGCTAATGGAAACCCTTCTTCTTTGCTTGAATTTGGTGCCCTGCATCTTATTACTCTTATTTCTTTATGCCTTTTGTATGCTTCTATGTATGTATTATGGCCTCACAAGTTTTATCATATCATAGCTTTGAGATTGTTCATCGTTTTGAACAAAGAAGTTGAGATTTTAGTGATTGTAATCTCACATTCATCTATTCGTCTTCAATTTTGATTCAAGAACTAGGTAAATATGTTCTTTATATGCAAGTTTGATCTGCTGCCACAAATGCTTTTTCCATGCCTTCTACTGCCGTCTAGGTTGCACCTCATATCCCATTGCGATTTTTGTGCTCAGATATGCGGTTCACAACATGGGTGAAAGTGCCAAGAGGATCTATCAATCTGCTTTAGGGACTCCTGAAGATCATTCAATCATCTTACTGGCTCATAATGGACCTACTGGTATATCACTTTTGCTATTTGGCCATGTTTTCAAGTGCTAGCTGCAGGATAAACTTCAGTGGTCAACATCATGCAGGCCTTGGGTCTAACATGAATGATATCTGTGGAAGAGATTGGTTCTTTGGAGGTGGTGACCATGGTGATCCAGGTAATTTTTGTCAGGTTTCCTTGTTTGATATGTAGCCAGCCTGTGAACTGGAGTACTTACTAATATGCTGTAGCTCGTGGCTCCAACGATTACAACAGGAATGTACAAGTTTATGCAGTAAGAGTAATCCTTTTTCATCTCACTAAAATGGCATTTGATAACTAGATGACAAATGCTATTCTACAGATTTAGCAGAAGCAATATCCCAGTTAAAAGAGACCACCAAATTATCTATCCCTTTGGTGGTATTTGGTCACATGCATAAACAGCTGGCACATGGAGCTGGTCCTCGGAAAATGATTGTTTTTGGAGAGGATAACACTGTATATTTGAATGGGGCCATTGTTCCTAGGGTAAAAAGATTGGGAAATGAACAGGATAGCCATAAGAGGAGCTCCACGTTTAATGGGACACCAGGTACAGCGTCAGAATCAGGAGGCACGGCGCGGGCCTTCACTATGGCAGAGATCTTGCACGGACGAGTGGAGAAAGTTACTGAAACTTGGGTTTCAGTGGTGGGAGAAAATATATCCTTAGAAGAAGAACACATAATGTTCCGTAGGACAACTGCAGGTAACAGGCGGGCATTGTAATGCGGTCTGTCATGACAACAAATATCACATTCCTGTGAGGACAAACTTGTGGTCATGTACATAAAGGACATAACCATGGTCGGTCCGTAATTTCACATTCCCTTTCTTTGGTTAAAAATTGTGTACTTTTCCTTGAATTTCAGATTCACATGAGCTGTGACTGTGTTCATACATTTGACTTGAATCAAGTTGCCTACCAGCCTCCTTTGCTCCTTCTGTGACGTGTGTTTTTAGAAAGAGGCCACCATGGTGCATCAGTAGTTTTTATGCAATTTTAGACTTGTAGGGTATTTTCTTTCCTTAAATGTGGTTTTTAATGTTAGATATGAGCTTTGTTATTATCCGTGTGCCAACAGGCTTCCATGTGATTGCCAGGGTTTTAGTGTACTAAATTCCATGCCCAATCTGGCTCTCTGGGACGTACTACAATCTACCTCTCAAGAGTTAATGGTCTTTTCCCCTCCAAACTGCAAACATTACCCAGTGGCAGGCTGGAGCGTGGTGGAAGAGATTCGAACCCTTTTGCCAAGTGAGCATGGAGCAATTTATTTATTGATGAATAAAAGGAAAGGGGTACTTCATATGGTAGCGATGATCCATCACCTAGATTTCTTCAAAAGTATGCAAAATTAAAGTGGATAGTCAGCAATGAAGTGAAGTTAACAACGTGTTGGTTTTGACCCAATTCCTTTTCAATCAAATGACGGTTGAAACCCCTTTTAAGAGCTCCATTTTTTCGCCTTTAGTTCTCTTTAGGACCAAACTTCTGCAAATGCACCAACTTCCAAGCATTCAATGGCTCTGTTGACCCATTCTCCACCTTTAAATCGAAGCTTTCTTTCTAATGGTTTGCCTTTTTCTTTGGGTGGAAAGTTTATGCACCCGGCTCTCTTAAAAAAGTTTACAAAAGAAAGAAGTATGGAAAAGAACGTTGGTTGCAGGATCTCTTACGTTGTTGCTCGGTGATGTTAGGACGTTTATCAAACACAAATCCTACTCTAAGCAATACACGATCATAGAAAAAAAAAATTTAAAAGATGGCTCAACTCTTAATTTTAGAATTTTCATATTTGTCTATCGTTTACATATCGTATTTCTTCTAAAATCACTTGTTGCTGGTGAATCCTTACTAAAAAGGCATATATAATGAAAGTTTTGGTTTAGTGGGCTGGCAACATTTGTACACGAGAAATTCTAGCCAGTTAAAACAGATGTTGGATTCTTTTGGGATTTTTTTTTTTTTTTTTTTTGAAGGTTGTGGAAAGCCGGGAGGTGGCGTGGTTGGATCGAACTCTAGAACTGAGCTGGTTAGCAAAGATTGGGTTCCCTTGCTTCTCTTTCTCTATGTTTCAATTCTTTTGAAGAGCACGCAATTGACTTGTCATCATCAATTCCTCAAAGGAAAAAAATACTAGTCATTATCATCAATGTGTCATGACTTCTTTCTCATAAAACATTAACTCGCTTCTTTACTTTCTTGCATTTTGCTTTGCAACCTTAAAAATTAGAGGATTACCAAGAAATTTGCGTGGCTTATTGGGAGATTCAGGAGCCAGGAATTGGAACTTGTGAAACGCTGCTCTTTTTTTCTTTTTCTTTTTTTATTCTTCCCGTCTTACCATCTAATCCAATCCTCCCCAAATGAAATGCTGTGTTAGATAACTTTGAATAAAAAAAAATATATTTGTTAAATCGCCAAGTATGAATCATGATCCGGTTTTCAATGTTATTCATTCTTTGAGTGACTCAAATTTTGCTTGAATTGCCTGCATGTTTCATTACTTTTGAAAATACAAAGTATGGATCAGAGGAGTGATCTCTCCAATACGAAAGCAAAAAAGCGTCGCGAAAATATGCGATGGTATCATTGTGTATGTATGACTTTTTCCTTCTTCTCTTCAATTCTAAAAAACATGAATGACCTTTGATTTATGTCCTTTTTGTAGAAATCATTTCGATTAACTCTGGATCCTAAGAAAAGCTTCACTTGTTCGTATCTATATCCTCATAATATATAGTCAACCAAGCAAAGTTGTTTCCTAGTTTTACATCTCTTTTCTACTAATGCACATTGATCACATGGGCTGCCTTGTGCTGTCTACGTCTGTTGCCATGACCTCTTGGTCATAGCCACCATGCTATTCTTTTTGTTCATAGATTATTCGCAGAGGATGCCTTCTTGCGTGGTTACTTTTGTTGTCCCTAATAAAACTCGAGTTTCAATAATACTACTCGCTCGAGGTCGAGCATCCTTTCTCCACGTTGAGTCGAACTCGAGTATCATCATACTCGAGTTCGACCCGACTCGATTACAATCTTACTCTTTAGTTTCTACAAAAATTAATATTTGCAATTAATCTATTATTTTTCTTCCAATATCACACGAAAGTTTGCGATTAAGCTCCAAATATTGGTTAAAAAAATGTTCCTAAAGAAGTGGGTTAAAACAATGTAAACTGTTAATTCCTACTTAGGTAGTTGGTTTTGGACTGCTAGTTCATTAAAATGATGAAAACGCAAAATGCTGTCTTGATGAATCTTAAAGAAGAGCATTCTGATGAAGCGTCAACCTTTTGTAATCTGCAAAAAAAAAAAAAAAAACAATGAGGGAATGTCTGATTCTGACATTGTCTGCCTGACAGACAGACTTATTTATTTCACCCCAAATCTGCACTCCACTTTCCTTCCTTCTTTCCCTCTTTCTCCTGTCTAGATCCACAGCAGCCTTTGACCGAATCTTGGCCGTCCGCCATTCTCCTAAATACCACCTTTTTGGCCTTTCTTTATTTACACATTTGGCATCCCACAGATTTCTTAGATCCATCTTACTAGCAATTGGAAGTAATAGTTTATCTCATCTCCAATGTCTTTGTTTTGTTATCTGTGATTTCTCCGTGTTCTAGATTAAGGCTATCATCATTATGGGGGCACCACCGACCTTTGATTCTTTCTACTCATGGGAAGAGTCAAAACTACCCCTTCTTATGGCAAAATTTTGCTGTAAATTGATCACTGTTCATACCATCTCACTTAAAATTCTTATAGTCTGTTAAACCTGTAAATGCACATAATACAATCACGTGAAACTCTGGCTTGTGTAAGCAAGCCCTTCTTATAGTCAATAAACTTGATCATTAGCATGATTATTCTTTAACCGTTGCCTGCAATCATGAGTCTACAAAATCTTAGGGGGCTGGCTATGCACCAAAATCCAGTGTACAAGATTTGAAAACAACGGAAAAGAGAAACCTTGATGAGAGACTTCTGTCCTATATTCTGCCATCATTCTTGATACACTCTCAAGTTCACGACTAGGCATACAGGATAGCTAATTTCCATGGTTTCTTGTTGAAACTTGTTCAAAATTGGCTAGCATAAGCATGTATTCAAAATTTGGTCCTGAAATGCTTGGCTGTACAAATTGTTACTAATCTGCCATTTTGCATAATTTTATTACTTATAGAACGGTATAAGGAATAAAAGAAACTGTCAAACAAAGTTGGTATGGCTTCCATCACCAAAGTTATTTATTTTTTGAGAAGACTTCATTTTTTTTTTTTTTTTGAGAAAGTGTTTATGTGCATCTTTTTTTATTCAATTTTGACAAAAGCATGAAAATCAATCCCAGTTGGATAAGTTAGATTGGTCTTTTATTACCTAAATTATGTTGGTAAATTTTCCAAAAATATAAACATATAATAAAAAAGTTACATGTGATGCATTAACTAGAATGATACGAATTTCAGCTATAACGTACGACGAAAACGATAACACAAAATGATATAAAAACGTACTAAATTGGATAATTAATCGAAATAAAAAAAAAACTCTATCATGTTAATTCCTATATGGTAATTGCTTATAATTTTAAAATATCAAAGATTGCTGCATAATGTCATATCAAAACAAACATGAGAAAAGTTTTCCCATAAGATCATCATTGATTTGGAGATTTTTGGTCTATGACAAACACATACTACTAGACTAGTGGATAAGCTTGGCATTCCCACAGCCCAATTAATCAAGTGTAGCTACCAATCAGTGCCAAAAGTTAATATATACTGTCACCTTTTCTGTATGGTCCTAACTCCTAATCAACTACGACAATAATTAAGGCCAAACTTGACTTTTCTACTTTTTCTGCTTGATAATGGCTGCCCATTCTTCCCAAAAACAGCCAAAAGAAAATAAAAAGCAGTTGGTGTAGACAGTTCATCCCAACCAACATGCAACAGTTGATTTTATACTTGCTTTAATTCTTCTGGGGCTTTGGTCCTTTTTTTTTAGCTCATCCCGCTTAGATCGGATCTTTCTTCGTTTTCCTACCAACAAACCACCAAGAACAAAAGGAACAAATAAAAAATAGAGAAAAGAGAATGACAATTGTCCAGGCAGAATAACAAGAAAAGTCAGGGATTGTCTTCATTATTGACTCATTTTCATGGCCTGAAGCAATACTGGCTGTTTTTGAAGGTGATTTTTCTTTAAAGGGTTGGTTTTAATGGGCAATGTAACATCAAACGTGGCTGCAAAGTTTGCATTTTTCCCTCCAGACCCTCCAACATATGATGTTTACAAAGATGAAGATGGCAAGTATATTTGCAGCGGATTAACAGCTGATAAGAATGTAGATGTTCACGTATTGGAAACAAAAGTTGGTAATAAAATTGTGGCTACCTTCTGGAAACATCCTTTTGGGAGGTTTACGCTTTTGTATTCCCATGGTAATGCTGCTGATTTGGGCCAAATGCAAGAGCTTTTCATTGAGCTCAGAGCTCACCTTCGTGTTAATATCATGGGGTCCGTTTTTTCCTCTTGATCATTGTATTTGCCTTATCCAACATGCCTTCTTGTCTATGAGTTAGTTTAGAGTAATTGTTTTTGTGGGTATGATTCCTTTCTTTTCTGATGTCAGCTTTGGGTGCTATAAAGTTTTGATTTTGATGCATTTTCTTGGTTGTGTAAACTTTCTTCCTGATACATGTACACAGGTCCTCTCGAACGTGTTCATTTTACTGGGGAAATTACATTGGGACATTTCATTTTTCTACCTTGATTTCTGCTGAACTGAACTTCTACAAGTAGTTTGCTATATTTTGCTATTTTGGGTTAAAATTTTTTCAATTAGTGGGCCTGTGAGTTTTATATATTAGGTGACATTTGTGTTGGTGATTATAATCATCAGACAAGCCTAGCTTATATACTTGCAAGAATTTAGTTTCAAGACATTATTTGCACTGCTGTTTCTGCATTTAGTATGACAGTTTTATTTGTCTATTTCCGCAGTTCATTGAGGTTGTGGATTTTTTTTTTTTTTTGGCTTTAGCAATTGAAATTCTACTTGTTTTCCTCCATTTACTGCCAAAAGCTTTTTGAAAGTTATTTTGGTCTGATGCTCGGTTAAACATAGCTAAGTTAAATTTTGTGAATATCTTGTATCTTTTTTTTTTTTTTTTTTTTGGAAGCTATCCTATAGATTTTCAATCTAGCATCATTTCCTTTTACTAAGATGAAAGTTTTATACTAGTCCTCTTCCTCAAGTTACTGAATTTTCATTTCTTTCTATTATGGCAGCTATGATTATTCAGGATATGGAGCTTCCTCTGGTAAGGTGAGAAAACATGAGACTGTTTGTATTGAATCCCTGCCGTACAGAAACTATGTATTTTATTCCTAATAGTTGACCTTTGCTTGGGCAGCCATCTGAGTTCAACACATACTATGACATAGAGGCTGTATTCGATTGTTTGAAGAATGAATATGGAATAAAGCAGGAGGATATCATCTTATATGGCCAATCTGTTGGGAGTGGTCCAACACTACATTTGGCTTCTCGTCAGCATAGGTTGCGAGCGGTTGTTCTGCATAGTGCTATCCTTTCAGGAATTCGAGTATTGTACAACGTAAAGATGACATTTTGGTTTGACATATTCAAAGTAAGTATTCTCCTCTTGCAGTTATCATGTTTCTCCACTTTTCCCAAATTTACATTACTCTGTCTTTTAGTCAGTTTGATGCTGATGGTATTCACCCTTTGTTCTTTTGCTTTTCATTTGTTTTCTCGCAGAATATAGACAAGATAAGGAATGTCAGCTGCCCAGTCTTAGTTATACATGTAAGAAGTGCCTCCTCTTTTGTCTCTTCATTCCTTCTCTTAGATATAATTTGAGTGCATCAATTATTATGGATTGTTTGTTGCTCCCTTGCTGGTAAGTTGTAGCAAAATCTTCAGCAAATGTTGTGCAGAAATCAAATTGCCAAACCATATGTAATCTTACCTTTTTTTTAACAAACTAACAGAGTTTCTATAGTAAATAGTATGTCATGTCAATCAAGATTTGCATTCTCAAACTATTCTATTGCTGTCGTCGTTGTATAATCTTTTAGAGGAAAAGAGCTCATTGACAACATGGACTAAATTAGGATATGTGACAGATAGTACGTAATTAGTTTGGCTGATAAACATCTCTGCCTTGTGCAAAGTTAGCATGCAATAATCTTCTGGTAGATACAAAGCATTGCAATTACTTAGAAGAACTGAAACAGAGGTAGACTGCACTCCAGTGGTATTTCTATCTGTTTTACTCTGTACTTATTCAAAGTCAAGGAGCTCAAGAATTGTTCTTGGAACTTATATAGATATAATGTTGGATGAAGACCATTTGCATTTAGTGATTTGATTAGTAGTTGCCTGTGATTGTGGTTGGTTTCGATATAATCACATCACATGAAACTTATATTACTTTCTTGAGACATCTTTGAAGCATTGCTAATGTATTGGGCAAGAATACCAATATTTTGCACATTGTAACTGCAAATAGTGCTAACCTTGCTTTTTCTTATTAAAATTATTATCTTTATTAGATCACAAATACATCGATGCCCTGACAAAAGAAAAGGCTGTTTGTTAGGCTCTCAGTTTATAAATGCTTTTATGTTTTCTCTAGCTTAATATTGTATTTTGCATTGTTACAACACAATGATATATCCACTCATATGCTGCAGTACATACAAATGGAGAATCCATGTTGATAGAATCTTCAAAGTGGTTTATCGTGTTAATTGAATTCTACATGCAAAAACAATAAATGAAATGCTTGAGTTGGATGATTTAAATCTTTCACTTGCATTCTGCTCTCGTGGCTTTGCTTGCATGTTGTTAATGTGCTTCTTACGTGAAAAAAGCATCATACCATTTTTCAATTACTATTCCTTCCTACTTGCACTTTTGAGAAATGATCATAAATCTCTTTGACTGCGTGCTTGTTTGCCTGAGATTACAGTTGGAAATTATGCCAAGACTGTCATAGAGAATCCTTTAACAGAATGAATTTAGAAACTAGCTTTATGTTTTGTGTCAATGGTTGAATCTTTTCTTTCATGTACTTTGTTTCGTGTTTACTTATGGAAACCGTATACAAAAGCACAGTATAGGAAAAGGTTCAATGGAGTTGCTTACTACAGTATTGTGTTTCTGTGAGTTCGAAAAGTGCGGCAGGGGGGGGGGAGGTCTTTGGAGCATTCTGTACTTCAATTTCTGTTTCTTCCTTTTGAACGAGGAAGGGGTAGATTTAAAAATCTATCTTCTCTTCCTGTTGAAATTGAAGAAGAGTAATTGATTACAGATTCCCAAATTTTGGATAAAGAGCAGTAAACATAGGCTACATCTTCCTTTCTTGTACAGACCGTGCGGTTAGATTATATCCAAGCTGCAATAGTTGGTCCTAAGAATGTCGAGTGAGATTGCATCTCATCCCTAAATACTGGAGCTCAGGCAACTAAAGTTAACAGCTGGCTGTGGCTAAGATGATCTTAGATTTCACAGGTAGAGAGATGCTATATGAGCCTAAGGTGCATATCTTGCAGAATTTTTTTCTTTCTATCCTTTATGATACTCTATAATAGTTCCCTCTATATGTCCCCTGGTGCTTCAATCAAAATGGTTTTCCTGGTGAATGAGATGGTTTACTTTTTTTCCTTGTATTTGAAATCCTGGTCTCCTTTAGATTAGGGTGTTCAGCTTTTGCTCATAGTTCTGGGTAATTTGGGTTTGAGTGAAAGAACACAAATTAATTTGGGTTTGAGTCCATCCCTCAAAGTAAGCATCCTGAAAACAGGAAAAAAGCCTTGGTAGAGTTTTCTGGTATTCCATTGCCTACAAATTGGGAAATATAGTTCCCTTCTTTTAGGAGAATACTGATGTGAATTATACATAGGCGTTTTGTTAAGCTGGATTGCCTTTAGTTTTCAGAAAACTAATTCAAGGCACCTCAATACCTACTTATCATTTACTGTGAGTTTAAAGTACTTGTGTAATCTGGGAAAGGAAACTATTTGAAAAAAGAGGACAGGGAACAACTGTTTTTAAAGCAGGTAAAAACTGGAAACAAAGAGCAAGGATCTCTTTGTTCCTTTTAACATGTAATGCCAATAGTACGACATTGTGAAAGAGCATTTCAAGGTATGCTTGCAGCAAAAGAAAGCATATGGAGAGCAAAGTCTTCTAGTCTGGTAAGAAAAATCAGTGCTATGAAGTTAACAGAACCTCTTGGGATATTTACTCAAACAAACATTTACATTTTATTTAAAAATGTCATTAGCCATAATAGGTTTCCGAAAGTATAGAAGTAAACTACTTAGAGTCTGACATCAGCTATCAGGAACCCAAACATATGTTTGTTCTTGCCTTCACAAAAATTCATCTAACTCTCAGTCTACTCAACCTTGGGATGATGCTCCTGAGTCCTGACAGTCAGAGCACTAGCAGCATAACTTGTAGGCACCTCCGGCTTTGATAGAGTCTTTGCATGTCCAAATTCCAGAGTCTTTGCCAGAGTCTTTGACAGAGTCTTTGCCGAGTCTTTGCATGTCCAAATTCCAGCAGCCTTCCATTTTACACATACCTGCCACAGAAAATTTGAATAGATATTTTCTATGCAGACTGATCTCCATCTTCTTAATCCGCTTTCACCGACTTGCACCATTATGGGCATTAGATTTCCCATCAATGGTCACCTTCCTAATTCTCTTAATCATGTTGAATAGCCGGAAAATTCATTGCAGGCATGAGGGGTTGAAGGATGGAGCTGTAAAAATCCCAGACTTCCTTTGTAGACATAGGGAAATTGTTGTGTAAAGAGAGGCAACATGCAGTATGTGTTCTTTGTTTTTGGGAAAATAAGAGAAGTAAAGGGAAGGAGAAAAATATTTAGAGATAGGAAGTCGACTTCTGTGTTTCTGAAGTACATTAATATTAACAACATTTTCTTAAGTTCCAAATAAAAAACGAAATATTTGAGTATCCCAGAACCTAATTCTAGAAAGAGCTGCATGACTAATAAAGAGAGTCACTACTTTAACCCAAAGCCAGATGTCAGCAAAGGAATACAATGCATGGGATGGAAGGCCTTTCTTAGGCCATGATTAGTTTGTTTAACATTTCCAATCAAGAACTTTGACCAAAAGGATCAGATTGTCACAATGCCATCATGTTTCCTTGACTGCAGAATCGCTAACCAGTTGCCATATCTAGCTTCTGATTAAATCCTTATTTCATGTTTGACATGGGTCATTCAACAGTTCTCCAAGGAAATATTCTGGGATGAAAAGGCTGTTTTTTTATCCCAATAGAGAATGACGCAAAAGGCACGTTGTGATTCTGAAAGTTTATTCATCAGAACTCCAGAACAAAGATTTATCCTTTTTGCTTTTTTTTTTTCCTTTGTCAGTGTCTTAGAAGGAAATTAATGCCGTTACCAACTCCTTAAGGATTTCAACATCATGAATCCATCTTTCTAAGCTTTGTCACAGTTTATTTTGCAATTTGATGTAAACTTAAGAGGTCTTTTTTCTTAAATTGCCTACCTACCACTGACTTTCTTTATTAGCTAGTAGAATTTATATCCCTTGCTTCTTCACTAGTAAATGCTATTTCTTCTCTATTAAGGACATCCTGTGCCTTCTTCAAATAAGCCGGGTAGCTTCTCTATTTATTCTTCTGAATTTGTGTAAATTGTCAGTCATTGGCACCACTAACTGCCATTTACCTGGCATGCACATATGGTCATTCTTAGCTGAATAGGCAAAAATGAGAGTTAAATTTGGCTGCAAGTATCATTCCAGTTTTTTTCATATCATTTGTTTCGAAAGATGACTGATATCCAGATATATTAGCACATTATTTCTGGACAAGGAAAAAGTTAAGCTTGTCATTATATTTTCTGGATTGTTTGGTTTGCGAAATTTCTCTGTTCTTATATTTCTTTGATAAGCAAGTGATCTCAATCAGTAGGTATCCTTCTTAAACCTAGTGTAGGTATCCTTCTTAAACAATGGCTTGCTATACAAGTTAAGCGTTGTGCAGAAACTCTCAAAAAGAAAGTAAAACTTTTATATGGACAGTGATGCGTTTTACATTCTTTGATTAGACTGTTGTTCTGCTGATTTTCAACGAGATACCTATTACTAAGTGGAATATTGCTGCAATTTCTCAAATGTTGATCTTTGATCTTGTTGCTATCAAGCGTCTTGGATTACATTACTTCCTCTAACCATTTTACTAGCACTAGAATTATTTTATATATCAATATGATAGCAAACTCCTATTTCTTAATCAGATTTAGCTTCTTTGGTACGAGTGTTTTCCATGATTTCGATTTACAGTTCTGCTTCTTTGACTACCTTCTTTGTGTTTGTTGGTCAAATATTTTCAGGGCACAAGCGATGACATTGTTGACTGGTCCCATGGCAAGAGATTGTGGGAACTATCCAGAGAAAAATATGATCCATTATGGGTCCAAGGAGGAGGTCATTGTAACCTTGAGACTTTCCCTGAATACATTAAGCACCTGCGCAAGTTCATGAAAGCGATGGAAAAACACTCATTTTCAAAACGAAGCAAGGCTAACCTGGCTCCAACTTCAAGTATAACTGAAGGAAAATATAAATGCTTGAGACTTGCTAGAAAATAAATGAAGCAATTTCAACATGTGAAAAGTACTGCTCAGACATAGCTCTTTGTTGCCTCATGAGCCACCATGGGAAAAAAGGTGGGATTACTTGCTTCTGTTTAGTCGAGTAGCAGTTTATTCAGCAATATTAAGCAGTGTGTTGTGATCCGTGTTGGGCAGCTGAGCGTCCAGACTGTTGCATCCGGATCTTGCTCGCTTAAAAGATTGTTATGGAGGAGAGAGCTGCAGGTGACCTTTATTTGATGTGGCAATGTTTCCAATTGACAAAGTTTGAGTTGTTCTGATCTCATGTACACGAGGAATGTCTAGGCTAGACAAAGACTGCTCTTGCTAATAGAAAAGGGAATGCAAATATCGCTCATTTTTTTGTATCTGTTTAGTTTGTTGATTCTGTATTTTTCTTCTTTTCTTGATGTGCTAGATTCAGAGTACCATATCCCTTCCCATTTGATTCCTCAACACATATGATCATGCAATATTCCTTCTGCTTTCTGGTTGCAGAAATATAGAAAGCATAACAAATGAGATGCAAACTCACGAGTAAACATGCCTAATTAAGATTATTTTCTCATCAAGACTGCAACCATTCTCCTTTCTTGACCCTCTTACCAGGAAAAATAGAACACTAGAGCACAGCTTGGGGAGATACCCATTATACATATGTCTGCATTTCTCTTCTGATCCTCCTTTATTTCTTTGTCCATAAAATCTTAAACCATCTTTGATTATCGTACAGGGCTAAAAGTGCAAAGCTTTCATGTTTAGTTGTAATTCTAATCCAGTATACATACAAGGTTTGATCATAGTTAACTATGACAAAAACTCAATCAAGTTGAGGGAGAAAGCCAACCTACACAACTAAAAAATTCAGTTTTCCGGATTCTAAGGGATTTATCCTCTTTTTTATTCTACAGGTTATTAAATAGGACCCTGTTATGCCATGACTTAGAATATGCAACTGCATGTGCTTAAGATTTAGATGACGTCTCTTTGTGTATCATTAATTAATTTCCTATGCTTAATTAGAGATTTTTATGTAAATTCTGGGTAAAGTGTCATTTAGCTTAGTTTGACTGCCCCCTTTTCCGATTGATGACTCCGGATGGAACAAATACAACAGACTCCAGAGTCAGTTTCGTCAATCCAAAGAATATATTTAAGCCTTTTATTGTCAAGTTCGAGGCCTCATGATTTAAAGGTTTTGGGTTCAATTTCTTTCCCGTTTTCTACTTATTAAATCCTATCCCTCGCCTGTCATAATAATAATAATAATAATGTCCTCAGGAATTAAAGTAATATAGTGATACTAAAATCATCTATGTAGTTCTAGGATCAACTATAGATTCGGGCAGCAGTAAAATTTTTTTAAAAAAATTAATGGAAGGAAAGCCATTATCAGATATAAGGAGGTTAATATGCTTTAGATTGTCAATACTTCGTCTCATTTTCAAGTCACAAGACTGGATTGCCTAACCAGTCAAATACTTCCTCCACTTTTTTGTTTTGGCTGTTTCTTGTAAAGCTTAATCTCCAGATTTACGGGATTAGTCTCCCAAAGCAGGGAAAGGCTCTTGAAGTCCACAATCACATGTTAACATTTGCATTAAAATAGAAGCTATAAGTTAAAAGTTGACTAATTTAAGACACTTGTAGGATATCAAAGAAAATTGTGCTTTCTGATTTCGAAGTTCGAAATGTACATAATCCCTTTTCATAACAGTGTGTTTATCCAACTAACAATCACTGCTAAAGAAAAAAAAATTTGAAAAATACAATAATGTTAGTCACAGCTTCTTCTGTCATGATTAATGGGAAAGAGCCTGTAGTATGAGAGGGTTCACTGCACTGAGAACCAACTATTCCTTCATTTGATTCGTCCAATGATCCCTAGAGATGAGATTGCAGTTTCCCGGATGAGAAGGTGGGATTAGCATAAAAAGTTAAATATTTGGTCTTCTCCAATGCAAAATTTCTTCTTCTATTTAATGAGTTTGACATGGTCAGCTCCATTGGAAAGAACTAAAAGCCAGTGACTAGATTACACCCGTTACTTCCAATGAGGTATAATCTTTGGATTCTTCAACCTTGGATGTCTTGTATCCTCTTCCTTGTAATTTAACATGGGATAAAACCTTGTATTCAGCATCATTGAATCCTTCCCCCTATTTCATGTAGAAACTACAAGTTGCCACCTAACCAAGACCTTGAACTTAATAAAAAACCAAGAAACATATACATACATATATATATATATACCTTGACTGAACAGGTAGAAGATTCCAAGAATTCTACTGCATGCTAGAAGGAATCTCGCGCAATGCTAGTATGGGAGGAGAATTGTAGTAGACCTGATGACGTGAAAGCCATGATGCCTCTTTTTGTCCTCTGCTGCTTGAAAGCTTGTGCTTGAGTTTGTCTGAATCTACTGCAACTAAAGTTTAGGGTGTTAATTTGTCACATTTCCTCTTGGCTTTTATCCAACAAAATCCCTGTCTCTGTTAACATTTCATTTTCAAACGAACATGTCAAAGGTGGATATGGACATTAGGTTAAGTCAAAATATCCCATAACTTATCATTACACCATCTTTCCCTTTTTCATTTTTCAAAATTTTGATGTATCCTATGTGCGAAAATGTGACTTGTCAATTGCTGGCACAGAGAATTTATCTAGAATCCAAATTTTGCTAAGTGCCACAGGATGACATATTAAAGAGCAATTTCCCACGTCAACTCATAAGGTTAGTGGTATAATACTCAATATGGTTTCCCCTCAAACCACTAAATGAGACATATCCACCAGAATGGGTGAAAAATATCCTCTAAATAGGGTTGAAACATGAAAGAAGTTATGAGGAACTCAAGCTCAAGATCCATTTTCTTCTAAACAAGCAAAACCTTCAAGTTACTTGAAAGACGAACTGTATTAGAGTTCTGCTTGGTTAGTAAACAGCACAAGTACGCTAACTGAAACTGATGAAAACCACACCAAGTCGCTCAATCCACTTGTGTTCATCAGACCTAAATAACCAAGTCTTTTCGTTTTCTTTGTCTTTCCATTTTTTTCTTCTTCTTCTTCTTTTTTTTTTTTTTTTTTTTTGGTGTCATTTTTAACATTATCCTAAAATGGTTAGTATCTTGAAAGAGACAACGATACTAGACAATAAAATCATGTGGTAACTTCAGGAACAGGTACTATTTCTGCAGGGTCTGAAGTAGACAACAAAACGAGTAATGGATTCCAAATTGGCACATACATACATACATACGTACGTACATATATATTTATGGCTGGAGGGTTTATGGTAGCCGTGCTTAATATACTTAGCGCTATACCCTCCTTTCACTAGTCTCATAAAATTAAGGTTCTAAAAGACAAAATCAACATGAAGCATCATTTACTCCGCCCCCACCACAAAAACCAAAAGAGAAGGAGCAAGTTTAATAACTAAAGAAACAACAGAAAAGGAGAGCAAAGAAGAAGAGGACCAGGGTATTGCATTGGCAGAGAATATAATCTGATCTTTAAGATCTTGAATGAGATTCATGCTCTGAACTAAATACAAGTCAGAATGTTGCATCCTGGTCATGTGAAGAGTGTCAATTAAATCGCCAGCTTGTTTTCAGAGAGCCAGTAAGGCTTCTTGGGACAGTGGATATTATAAGAAACTTCTAATATAAGTGGCAGTTGAATATAAATTGGTTGCCTTCGTATATCACGCACTAGAAATTTGTAATCAATTGATGTATAGCTACTCAATTTGGAGCAGCCATTTGTGCAATCAAATTATTGTATGCTATTTTAGGAAGATCGATTTATCTTACACACAGGATGAGCATAGAATTCGTTACACAACTGTAACATTTTCTATATATAAGTGAAAAGTTTTAAATCAAGAACTTTCTGTTTATAATTTCTCCCACCTTACTATCCAACTCAGCCCTTGTCGACTGTATGATAAAATCAATGTTACATAATCATTCATTGAATGTATGTTAGGAGTATAAGACATATAATAAACATAAGGACTCGTTGGTCCAAAGAAAACTTTGGATTGAAAGTACGTGTATAAAGAATTGAAATTAAAAAAAAAAAAAAAAACTTGTAAGTGGTTAGTGAAATCAATCTAGACATACACATAAAAGTAAGAAAACACATGTTGGTGTTAAACAATTAGTCTTGTATGAACCTCAGGCACTCTTTTTTATGCTATCCAGATCAGCCACCCAAATTTGTCATTGACGATGTACAACTTTAGCCGACTAAAGAGATTTAGATCTTGTTATAAAGATGGATGGATGGATGGGTAACAGAATAATGCTGATTAGTAAACGCCAACGGAGAAAACAATGTTGTAAAACTTCTCCCATCAAGCTGAGTGGGATGCAAATTGACCCTTTGCTGTCAATTAAACAAGATTAAAAAAAAGGTTATTAATTAGGTCCCTTAAGATTAATTAATTAGGTTTTGCTTAATTCATGATCCCCACGTAGTACTGTCCAACAAGTAGCTTTCATTGCATCATTATGCGTAGCTTCTTGACGCACATACTGCAGGTCCGTTTGGCATTGAGCATATTTTGTAGACAAGCAGTAGGATAGGACCTTGCAGTGTACGTTATACCCTGGCTTGTTTTCACAGTTTCCAAACAAAGATAATGGGATCATGCGGCTCCCTTCCTCTATAGTGGGAATTTAACCTTACTTAAGATATATAGTCTTTGACTAATGGTTGTGCTTAAAACTCAAATGGCCGGGGCAGCAGATTTTGGGTTCTGCGGAAGAAGAATAAGCGATAATTTGTGGGGCAAATGGTGATTGATGAATCCTTGAAGAATATCTGCATGCTAAAGGGGAAGAGATCAGAGATGGTATGTGGTGATCTTTAATTCTACCAAAGTCATAGTGGATTGAAAAGAAGCACACTTTTAGCTTTCGAGGGATGAACAATACAATACATGCACAGAAGTTGATTGGATCGCTTTGCCCCTATAATTAATAGTATGTTTGATTAGTTGAAGCATTAAAGTTTCGGATCGATAATTCATTGAATTGGGGGATCTATTGCTAATGGATTAAATAATTCTCCACATAAAACAAGCTTTGATCATTATTCTAATCATGCAAGGATGAACCAATTAAGGTTTTCTTTTTCTCGCTTGGAATAAAAAGGGGGGGGGGGGGGGGGTTGACATGATGTCACTTTTGAAAGCATGATGATTGTTCTTCCACTATGGATTAGCTCCAAAGTTATCCAATTCAGTTATTAGCTTCACTAAGATGATCGATCGAGTGGGACTCCATTAGAATTAACTGCATCACGTTTCTACCCTCCCAAAAAAAAAAAAAAGAATTTTTTCTACATTTTATTCGTTATATTTACTTTTAACTTTTACCTCTATCCCAAAAAGCATAAGACTGCTGCCCTTTTCTTTTCTACTCCTCCAGTTCTCATTATTGGCTTTTACCAGCTGAGGAAATTTGTTCTGGGAAGTGTGAACTTTATTCTTTCACAGATTGGGGAATACGACAATAAATAGCCAACTGCTAGAAGAATCTTGCCTGCTTCATCTGAACGGATGCATTTATCATTTTTCTTTTTTTTCTTTTTTTTTGTTGAGAAGGAAGGAAGGTGAAATATAATTGTATCCGCATTTTGACTTTTGAAGTCATTTGTGTAATCTACATATTATACTTCAAAAGTGCTACTTAACCAAAAAAAGAAGTTACGTAAATGTCAAGTAAATACATGCTAAGGGATTATATCATTTTTTTTTTTTTTTTGGTTTACAAAAAAGGAAGAGAAAACAAGGAAAGAAAAAATAGAAATGGTTGCGACGGTGTTGTGCTCAATGAAAAAGATTTTTTTTTTTTTTTTTTCCAAAACAACTTGGATAGATAAGTGAGTATGAACACTAAAAATCATGAGTCATCTTTAATACTCCAAGGAAAACTTCTTGACCTAATAAAAGATTGAAAACACAGATAAAGGCAAAATATAAGATAGGAACTCAAAATGATTTTGAGCAATACCACTTTGATAGCAGCTTAATCTATTACTTTAACTTAAGATCTGAATTCTTTTTTGTATTTTATTGTGCGATTTCAAAATTAAGTTGTTCGCCCACTGTATATGTTTTTTTTACCCCAAAGAATCGCCAATATTAATTAGGTTGGACTACTTACACATTAGAGTAATCTTTCTTTTCATTAGCTTTGGTGTTTTTTTATTTTTGTCTTTTAAGTCTCTTACAAAAAATTTTCAGGACTTGCACCAAATAAGAAAGAAGCAATTTTAAAATCCAAAGCATTAATTATCTTCCATTGTTGTTTCCTATAATTTCAATTAAAAAATATTATAATTTATTAAATTTTAAAAGTTTAGATAAGCTCAACTCCGATCACCACCACGAATCAGAACGTACCCTCGAAACCATACTTGTTACAAATTGCCTACTTATGGACAGAGGTCTTAATTTTTTTATTGCGAGGAAGTGAGCCATCCTTATTTACATAATCAACTTGTGTTGGAGTTATGATTGATCCTCTACGAGGATGCACACGGTGCAAGATGTACACGCCCCACAATACCCTCATTGCAGTTCGATTTTGAGAGAGTTCCCCACCACAATGTGGATCCCACGTGGCCCCACACTGGCCAATGTCATTTTGTCCTGATTCCCAAGATGGGACCCACGTCATCTGACTACCTGCGACTAATGTGTCTTTATCGAACAAAAGGCTGCGTTTTTTCCCTAAGAATCTCGAAGTGGGACCCGTTACCGGTTCAGTTCAGCCTATGACTCACTGAAACGTGGCAATATCAAATTTCCTTTGCAGGATGGGGACTTGCAGTTTGTACTTTTGGTACTTGCGTTTGTACCCAACCACTGAACTGAAATGAAACAAAACAACGGCGAGTTGGTGACCGTGAAATTTCTGCTGCCAGGCTTGTCCAAAGCAAAGTTGACATCCCCCATCAGAACCAGATTAAACCTGATTTTCTCCTTGAATTAGTGGAAATTTATATCCCATCGGATTGCCTTTTTTTTTTTTTAGAAATTTTTGTTAAAAAAAATGTATTATAGTAAACTTTGATACGTGAAAGGTAAAAGGTTGATTGAAAAAATGTGTTAACGAAAAACGAAAAAAATTTTCTATAAAAAATCAATGCAATGATGATGTGTGCATGGAACTTTAATGCATTCTTACCGGTGATCAATCTTTTGATGAATTTATAATTATAAATCTTGAATTGGGATTGTGTCCAAAATTTTAAATTTCTTCGGTGGAACTCGACGGGAAGAAAGTTTGCAGGTGCATATATGTTCTAACATCTCCTCTTGGTCCCTAGGTTGATGCAAAAAGCAGTACTCGTGCCTTTCAAATTTTGCAATTGTAGCCAAAAGGGCCAAAACTCTAAACTACGAGGAAAATAGCTAGCCATGATTGGCTTGGCTCAGTTTGCTTCATAAATTGACATAAAAAAACTACAAACACATAGATGAAATCAAAGCGTGTTATTTTCAAGACCAAAACTAAAATACAAGCCTTGTTCGAGGACACGGGGCAAACGGTTGTTAGGAAAACTGTTCGGGTCAGTTTTGTTCAAATGCATAAGATATAATTCGCTTTGCATACGGTGTAACTCACTTTCAATAACGTGTAATTTTAAAATAAAATTTTGTGAACCCGCACATGATATGAAAAACGATGTATATAATCAATTTGGGTCTTAATTTTTTTTGACCAAATCTCCTCTTCCTACAACCCTTCGTGCCTCTCTGCCCTTGTTCAAGAGAATGTATAGGATACTATGTAGTAGTTTTTTAAATCTCCAAGATTTGATGAGTAGAAAGTCGATAAAGCTTTGAACCAAGTTAATTTGCGTTGTTTGATAGTCCAAGTATTCTTCCATATTCAACTTGCATTGTTATTGACAAGTATAAGAAGGATAAAGAAAATGACATAGTAGCCAGGCAATACTTGGAGCTTGAATCAATTTTGCTAGAGAAGAATATAGACTATTCCAACAAAACTTTTGTCTTATTTATGGAGTAATTTTTTGTGAAAAGAATTGTTTGCAATCCAACACAATTTGCCTTTAATCATCAATTTAGCTTTTTTAGTTGCCTAATTTTCATATGCAAATACAAGAAATTTCTGATTTTCGGCTTTGATTCTAGTATGAAAGACAATGTAGAAAAAATTCTCTGCTTCTGTTTTTCCTTCACACATTCCAGATCCAAACAGGACTGTAGAAAGAAGAAACCATGTGAATGCGTAACATATTTTTGGATATGACCTCACCTAAACACTTCCATATAAGGAAAGCAACAAATAATTGATGGAGTAATTCAGAATGGACGGAGCAAAAATTTGACGAGGGAATTGTGTGGATAAATGTAGTAATGACTAACAAGTAACAACTAATGGCACCTGTTCTTGTCCATTGCTCCTTGCTAGATCCACGAGGAAAGATCATCCTCCCATGAGGAAAGTCATTTTCAAAGGCCAAACAAGGATAGGCAAATGGAAGAGCGTGGAGGGCTCAACTCTTATAGCTAGTTTGGGGATTTAGATTCCCACGGAATCGAAAAGAAAGGTGGATTTTCCTATGTTTGGGATTTTCAAGTGAGATGGAAAAGAAAAGAAACGAACGGATCTTGAAGGATGCCAAGAGCTACTACAATGCAAAATTTTTTCTAACCAAAACGGTTGGAAAGCGAAGGAAAACTGATGGAAGCTTACAAAACTTTTTCAAATTGCCCATTTTATCCTCACAAAATTATTGAATGAAATTTTATTGATATATATATATATCCAAAATCATTCAATTTCTTTCCAAAACTCCCAACAATATTAGAATTACTTCTCTTCTCTTCTTTTCTCTGATAATTTAAGTTTCTCATCCTTTCCTTTCTGTCCTAAACTCACAAACTAGCTATTAGAATTCTTTCGCATTGTCAGATTCAATATATGAACTTTAAGTCTAGCAATTGAGGGTGAGAACGGCATAGGGAGAAAATTGAGAGGGTAAAAATAAAAATAAAAAAAAATAAAGAAGAATAGACGAGTGGAAGAGGTATGATGTAAACAAGTATATTTCTAGTGAATGTAATTATGTTTTGGTAAAGATGTTAATCATTTCAACACAAAATTAATTAGCAATGAGTGAAATGATATAATTGATTTATATAGGAGAGATTGTTTAAGAAACAAATGAACATAATAAATACTTGTATGAATAAATTCAATGTATTGTATATAAATTCATGTACTTTGATTCATGCATCATATGAGTCTATGATAAAAAAAATATATATGAATCTATCTTTACATTCAAGAATCCCCGTATACATGAATAAATATACATTTATCACAATGCATGTACGTCTTAAAATCATTTGATTCACAATACAACACATGTATGTACATCTTAGAATCACTAAATACAATTTTTGAAAATTTCCAACAACAAATGTCATCCTAGCTAATACCTCCTCACATTTGGCTGTTAATTAACAAGAGCCTCCCATCAAAATTCAAAATTAATTAGAAACGAGTTGAGTGGCCCAAGCATATATTTTAAACTTGTTTATGAACTTTTCAACTACTCCTTTGTCATTAGTTAAATTTCCTACAAGATGGCAACCACGAGCTCAAATTGAAGATGCTAGACTTGTTTCTGTTTTCAAAACTAGGAAAGGAAGCAAGATCAAACCCTCATTTTGAAAAAAACGAATGGAACCCAAATGTGCCTAGTTTGATAGTCCAAAATTTCCATATTTAACTTGCATTGTTAAAGTCCTTGAAAGAAAGAACCCTTATGCACAAAGATTTGTTTGACCTGTGTTTGTTTATTTAAAAGGTGTAAGTGAAATCAGGAACAAGAAAAAGTGTTGAAATGCCAGGAGGAAAATAAATATGACTATATGAGTGTGTAGGTTTAGATAGTAAATTGGATGTTTTTTAGACATGCAAACCAAAATATATTGGCTACCTTAATTCTAACCTTGAAGAATTTCAGTCAACAATTTCTTAGATCCCGAGGAAAAGAACTAGATTGATTCAAAATATATGAAGTACATTCTATAGGTGGATTAGGAGAGTACCATTAGAGTGGAAATAATAGATAACTACACAGTTACACAGATTTTTACTTAGTTGGATTGATCCAAAGGTTTGATACCATTGCCACAAAAAAAGGTCTAGTAACGATTAAGAAACGATTTTTTTCCAAATTGATTTTCTCTTCTCTAACTTCCTTTGAGATTAAATGCGACAATGAAT
The DNA here is from genome assembly GCF_036785885.1 of Coffea arabica. Classification (NCBI taxonomy): domain Eukaryota; kingdom Viridiplantae; phylum Streptophyta; class Magnoliopsida; order Gentianales; family Rubiaceae; genus Coffea; species Coffea arabica. Next base: position 14,593,517 of record NC_092320.1, on the reverse strand, counting down.
ACTAGAAACTAGAATCTCGTGTTTCCTAAATCAAGCATGACTAACATATTGGTGGTTTTAATAGGAAAAGATTTTTTGCACATAGTTACTTAATTAGATTTAACTATATATTCTCTAATTTTTCACTTCTTTGTAGCAAAAATTAAGGTCTAATTCACGAAGGGAAAAGGAAAATTGAAGAAGAAAGGCTGGTTAAAAGAATCTTTTAGGTATTGCCATTGTTAATTTCCATAGAGAAATGCAAAATACAATTTTGCATTTGCTGGCCATTGACCTACAGTGCTCCTATACATGTTCTCTCTCTCTCTCCCTCTCTCTTTTTTTAAAAAATAATAATAATTGATCTTCCTACTATACACACATTTCTCTTACACTTTTTCTTCCTCTTCTTTAGTTTCCATATAATTTGTTTCATTTCTTTGAGTTACATGCCCAATTTTTATCAGAAGCAGGAGTGATCATCAGTTTTAAGAGACAAAAAGTAAACCCTCTTTTTCTTTCACCATCCTATTGCCCAAAAGGACACAAATGTGGTGCCACACCAAGATATGATGCACTATAGAATGTAATATGTCATCTTGAATTTTTGCTAAATTGGAATTAATGTCACTTTCTCGACAATGAGCCTAACAGAATTATGGATTAAATTGATGCACCATTTTCATTTTTCGAATTTGAATATCATAATTTCATGAAAAAAATTACACCAGTTTGAGAAAAAGTTGGAATGATCAATTATGAAATCAATAAGCTATTTTAAAGAAGCATTCCAAACTTGAACCAACCAACCTTTGTATCTAAACTTCTCTGTCAATCAACACTGAAAAAAAAAAGGGGATTATTTTGCTGGAGTTGAGGGCTTTGAATGACTTGCATAAAAGGGAAAATCTTAAGAGTATCATTAGCATTTAATTCCTAAATAATTACCTGGATTCCCAAACAGATTTCCATTGCAATCCAACCACTAAGTTGCCTCAGTTGACCACACTAACCCCAAAAGATTCACAACTTTTTAGCTCTTTCCACTTACCAAATTTAACTGCAAATGACTAGTAGTATAATGTAGTGAACCCTATGTCCATGTCCATCATTCTTGAATAATATCAACAGCATTTTTCAAACCAAAAGCAAAAAAGAAAAAAAAAAAAAAAAAAAAAAAAGGCCACATACTTCTTCTGCTTATCATTCAACTATATATATGCCAAAATGATTAATGCAAATGGTGGGCCAGCACTGATCCACACACCTTGATCTTTCAAGTTAAAACAAGGTCAACTAAGCAAGCATCACCCTCCACTAAATCCCAACCGTCTGATTACTCTACAATCACCACTTGTGTACCAGATGGAAGTACCAGAGGCAAAAAGTTTGATAAAATTCCTGTCAGGGATCTAGTACATTATTCGAGATCAAGGGGACGTATTTCTCCTAATAGAATCTTCACAGATGGAGGGTCCAGAGTAAACAAGGGACTAGTGCAGCACTGAAGTACTGGTGGACATCAGCAGCAGCTTATCATTTCTAAAGTCCTCCCACTTGAATTTGCAGAATGTGCATGCCTCTGGCTTCATATGAGTTAAGAGAGAGAGTGTGAAAAAGCTCTTGGAAGCAGACTCTCTATTATTCAGAAGACTAGACTGTACAGATATGTTATATAGTTAATTGTTAAATACCATTTTTGTATTTTTGATTGCATTATATTCCACTATTTTATTGATAAAGTTCTTGAGAACAAGGAAAAGGCAAAAGAGAAAAAACAGAGGAGTGAGAGAAAGGGAAGGGAGGGTGGGGGGAAAGAGGAAGAGTTTGTGATGACTTAAAAACTCCCTATGATTTGTTGTATTGTTGGGTTGAAACCATTCAGTCTCTTCTGGCTATCACCATCATTGTCTGTAGTACAGATTTTTTCCCTTCCTTTCTCCAGACAACCAAAGTTTCCTTCTACGTTTATACACCAAAACCAGAGGAAGACACGAACAAAAGCAGGCTAAAGCCTCAACTTTTACTGCTTCTTTGGAGCTTTTTTTTCTCAATAGTTGGTGGTTTTCGAGCAATTTGGTTCGTGGGTTCTTGAGGAACACTCAAGAAAGTGAGGTTTCAGTGTTAAAGATTCAAACTTTATCTCTGTGATCTCTGATTTGTTGCCCTGTTTTCTCATCTTGGATTTTGATGCTTTTTGGATTTAAAGATGACTGTTGAGGAAGTCAGAGGAAATTCAGAAGGTGGAGATAGGAATTATGACCATTTCCCCGTTGGTATGCGAGTTCTTGCTGTAGATGATGACCCAATTTGTCTCAAGTTATTAGACGGTCTGCTCAGGAAATGTCAGTATCATGGTACGTTATGCCTTGGCCTTGTCTGAATTTGAGTTTGAATTCTATAATTTAGATGTTTACTGGGTGGTTTCATGTTTATTATCTGACTTGTGTGCTTTTCGTGTTATGCTATGCCTTAGATTGGTCAAATTTCCATTTTCCATTGGATTCATGGCAATTGTTTCAGTTATGGCTTCTTGAAACTTCGTTAACACCTGCATCCCTCTAATTATTTTGTCGCTTGTGGGGCACGATTAGATTTTGAAGTAAGATTGTTGAATCTGCATTTGATATGATTCTAGGATGTATCATACTATCTGTTGTTTTAAAGACTCTGGACTTTGTTGTGTTTTAAGTGTAGCTTGGATGTGTAATGGCTGTTGTTCATAATGATTTGGTTGTTAGTTTTAAATTATTAGTTTTTCGAAACTTGAAACATTTAAGAGTTTATGATTTTCAAATCTTTTTCTTTCATAGTGCTGCCTTTGTCGTTTTACCTTTTTCTTCTTTCTTTTTTTGTTTATATTTAATGAAAGACAAGCAATTTTTGGTTCTGAATCTCTTTGTGAGTTCAAAGTTGTTGTGATTGTAGAGCAGCCCCTTAAACTCACTTCGCTGTGGTTGAGGTTCATTTTGCTGATGCACATATACTAACTTATTCTATCGTTCATGGATCACTAACTTATTACTTTGGCTCATTTTCTGAAAGTGATCAATTGGAATGCTAGAGCAAGATAAGTTGTATCAGAGATTTCTTTTTGTTTCTGGCTTGACAAATACTGTTTTATATCCTGTAAATGCTGTTCTTCTGTATTTGGTTCTTTCTGCAAGATGTTACTTTTGCTTGGGTGCATTGTGTACGAAGGCATCTTCATAAGTTGTGTGAGTGCTGTTTTGAATGATTGCACTTATTCTTCTTACTGACCATGGGGTGATGACTCTTATAGTTACAACAACAAGTCAAGCAAGAGCCGCATTGAAGATGCTGAGGGAAAATAAGGACCGATTTGACTTAGTAATTAGTGATGTTCATATGCCTGACATGGATGGCTTTAAGCTTTTGGAGCTTGTTGGACTTGAAATGGACCTTCCTGTCATCAGTAAGCAAACAAACTTTCTCTTCTATGTCATTCGGGAATGTTATGACTACTCCTTTCTGGAGTGCATTGGGGAACAGGAAGCATGTCATTTGACTTATCTGCATTGTTTTGGCATTATTTGCTCTGATGAGTAAAGTAAAAACGTTTTACTATTTTGTCTCTCAAAATATATGCATATTGAGCGTTTAGGCATTATGTTATAGAAAGCCTTAGATCATTCTATATGAATTTCTAATAATACCTTGAATTCTGCCAGTGTTGTCAGCAAATAGTGATCCCAAGCTTGTAATGAAGGGGGTCACGCATGGTGCATGTGACTATTTGGTGAAACCTGTCCGAATTGAGGAGCTGAGGAACATTTGGCAACATGTTATCAGGAGAAAGAAGTTTGATACCAACAAGCAAGGCAAGTCTACTTATGAAGACAAGGCTCTTCAGGGACATGGAGATGTCTGTCAAGGGCATCAGAACACAGGTACCACAGATCAGAATGGAAAACTTAATAAAAAGAGGAAGGATGAAGAAGACGAGAGTGAAGATACCGGAAATGACCATGAAGATCCATCAACACAGAAGAAGCCTCGAGTTGTTTGGTCCATTGAGCTACACAGGAAGTTTGTTGCCGCTGTTAATCAGCTTGGAATAGAAAGTGAGTACTCCAGCACCAATAATTCTGGCCTTTCTTCGTGTTTCATTTATATCTTTAACTACATTTTCCACTTTTTTTTCCTATGCAGAAGCTGTTCCTAAAAGAATTCTTGACTTGATGAATGTTGAAGGGCTCACTAGGGAAAATGTAGCCAGCCATCTCCAGGTATGAATTTATCCTCATGGGATTGTAAATTCTTTCCTCAATACCGAACAACCGTTTGCTTGTGATTGCTAGACATTTAGACATTTTTGGGATATGTATAGCACGAACGAGTAAAATGGCATACGATCATTACAGAATTGATGGTTTTTAAAAGAGTAGAAAAATGTAATATAAGTACTGTTTACCTGTGGCCTGAATGTCCCATAGCGTAATCCTTCTTAAGCAGAAAGCAGATTCCATGTGCTAAATGACAGGAATGACCATTATAACATCAATGGAGGCCAGTAATGGTTGCCATTTCAATGTCAATTAGGAAATTTGCAAATAAAAGGAGTGAAGGAAGGTGGTATGCTCCACATTAGTTGCAGTTAACTGTTTTCTTTATGAAGAACTTGATGCCTAAAATTTTAGAACTCTAAAATTTGCATATTTTCGTAGTCCACTTTTTGGCTTTTTGGATTCTAATAGTGCAAAAGTCCAATTGTAATGCAGAAGTATAGACTTTACCTGAAAAGGATAAGTTCAGTTGCAACCCAGCAAGCCAACATGGTTGCTGCATTAGGAGGTAAGGATGCTGCTTATATGAGGATGAGTACATTAGATGGATTTGGAGATTTTCGGACCTTGAGTGGGTCAGGAAGGCTCTCAAATCCTGCATTTGCTTCATACACACAAGGTGGCATGCTTGGTAGACTGAATAGTCCAGCAGGCATCAACCTCCGTAACCTTGCTTCACCTACAGTAGTGCATCCAAGTCATGCTCAAACTTTAAACAACTCCACTGGTACCCTTGGGAAATTGCATCCAGCTGTTTCTCCAGCAAGTCAAACTGCAAGTGTGTTTCAAGGAGTTCCATCATCATTGGAGCTTGATCAGTTGCAACAGAATAAGTCAGCCATGCATATTGGTGACTTTAATCCCATGGACGACTCAAGGATTTTTGGTGCTCCTAGTGCTTTTACAGACGCTAGAGCTCTAGCAATCAACTCAAATAGCAATTTAACTGGTGTTCCAAATAACAGTTTGATGCTACAGGGGAATTCCCAGCAAATACTAGCTGGGGGAGGTTTTGTAGATCAATCTTCTTTTCCCTCTGAATTATTCAACAGGGATGTTGGTGTTTCTTCCAAGTTTGTGGATCATGGTAGAACTAATGAGAACTGGCAGAGTGCAGTTCAGTTATCAAAATTCCCTTCGAATGCTTTGGCACCAAATGACTCTTTCAGCCAAGGACAACTGCCTCTCTCCAGTGTGAGAGACAATAATTCTTCAGCTGGACCTCATCAACAGAACAGCCCTCTTGGATTTTCTTCTACTGCGACCACTGCAGCTCCTCTTGAAGATTCAAGAGGAGAAATACAGTGTCAAGAAGGCTTGGTTAGTGGTAGTGTTCAAAATTTGAGCCAAGCATCAGCCCAGCGGTGGGGGGTTTCTAAGCAGAGTTATTCACACAACTCGAATAATAGTTTCAGCACCTTAAATCCTCAGGCTTCTCCTCCTTTAAGTCAGAGCATGGGACAAACTGGAATCACGGACAGAAGGATGGATATGTGTTTAACTGGCCAATCAGGTGTGGGCATTTCATCTTTCTTGCAGCACAGTCAAGTTGAGAACCCAACAACGGGGTCAAGAACAAGGTCCGGTGAAGACTACATGCTGGAACAAATAAGACCACAAGGAGGTTTTGTTCCTAATAGCTATGACTCCTTGGATGATTTAATGTCTGCAATCAAACGGGTAAGGGTGCTCTCCAGTTATCCTGCCTTGCTCATCTAGTTTCTGGATGCAGTATGCAATTATTGTTATTAATTTTACCTACATGAAGTGATTAAAAGGATGTTCAAATTAATTCGCCACAGATGAAATCTTTTATTCCATCTGCTCCGGGATTACTTATTTATTAATTATTTAACTTCTGATTTCACTAGCAAATATATGTCTATGTTTTGGGAGATTACTAACAGAATTCATAATCATTGTCTGCCCTTTTTCCCTGAAAGACTCGTATTGCTTTTATATTTGCGGTACATTCTCAAAGACATGCTAAAGATTATATTAGGACCAGCAGTGTAGAGCACTCTAAACTCAAAATCATCTAACTTTAATTCGTTTACCTTTTTTGGCTGGTGGAGGTGTTGGAGTAGATTATATGCATGATGTCCAATTTTGTGTCCCCCAAAAGTCATTGCCTTTCAAATTTGTAGGGAGAAGATGCATTTAAAATCAGTAACATCATAATCATCAATAGCCTTACTTTTCCAACATCGCCATCTTTGTATTAGGATATCATTCTGATATTTTGATGTTTGATGCAGGAACCAAATGGAAGCATGTTTGACGGTGACATGGGTTTTGATGCTTACCAATTTGGGTCATGCATATGAGGATTGTGGGTAGTGGCTCGTCCAGAAAGACCAGTGGAACCAACTTCTTAGAACTCACTCTTTAGGAGCTGTATCATTATGTAATCTCCTCTCTCTCTCTCTCTCTCTCTCTCTCTCTCTCCAAACAACCCCTCTTTTTCCCCCCTTTACACCCTTTTTCTCTTTATTCTTAAACTTCTAGTATGACATTGGCCAATCATAAGAGTTAGTATTATATGATCTACTATAATTCCTCGTATGGTTGCTTGTTAGCAAGCTAGTTTTAATGGTTTCCTTTTCGCTGTTCTGTGACTTGTCAGCACATTCAACAACATAAAAGCATTCTACATATCAAAATGCATTAAACTAATCATTCTTGAATACTCAAGTATTCCTGAGAATCACTATTCGGACTTGATAAGTAAATATGAATGGCTACTGAATTGTCAGAAATGCAACATACAACGGACTCTCTACGCTTTAAGTATTTCCCGTGATACCGTTTGATCCAGCCCGAGTTTTAGTTATTTAAAAAAGAAAAAAAAAGTTCTGACCTGAGTTTTATGTTCAAGTTCACAGGGAATTACAGAAAGTCTTTGTACCTTCTAATACCACAGAGCTTCCAAATCTCAGAAGTTAAAAGTGCACAGCAAGCAATGAGAACTCTTTTGTAGGCTCTGCCTAGAAGAGATTTTGTTATCACACTAATGAGCATTCTCATCACAGGAAGTTTTTAAGTATTAGAAGCACATTCTGACACTGAAGGAAATTTCAGGAAAAGATGTTAAATCATGTAAAAATAGTTCCCAACTGCCAATGCTGCAATTTGACTCAAAAGGATGAAGTAGAATGAAAGCAAGCTGCCCCTCAAAAGAAATGGCACAGAAAATAGTACTAAATCATTAGCCCATCTTGAATGTCCAGTCAAATGTTGAGAATACGGTAAAACCATCTTATGCTGCCCTTCCTGCTTCCATTAAAAGCGACCATTAAGACAATGCAATAAACAAGCTGGCTGGTGCTGGCTTAAAATGGACTGCCGAGCTCTATCACACTTGGGTGATCACGAAGGACCTGTAAAAATTCTATCCCTGATGAATGCAGAAGAGTTTTCAGCAACATAGCAGCATGTACATTTGTTTTTAATGTGAGCCATCTTAATTACTGGTGGATACAGAGGTCAAAGGTAAGATTGAAAGCGGCAGAGAGCAAAATTCTTTCGCAATCTTATATCAACTGAGCCAGCGAATCTTTTCGCCATCATACAAAAGCTCACCTCTTCTATTCCCCTTCCCAACCTAGTTGACGGGCTCTATGTTCCCACATGGAAGTTATTTTCTTTTCCTTAGTAAGTAGTGCCTGAGCTCGTTCTCTAGCTTCCTCACAAGTTTCTGTGGCAGCATTGCATTTTTCAGCTTCCCTTTGATATTGAGAAGCCAACCTTTTTGCTTCTCCTAAGGTGATATTCATATGATGCATGTGCTCCTCACCAACAGTCTCTTGCAGCTTTAGCTCCTCTGTCAGTAAATCCACGAATTGTTTCTCCATCTCTTCCTTCAGATCAGGGTCATCCTTTCCACAATCTGTCATTGCAAAGGAAGTATTCAGAATTGGGTCTTTTAAAGCACACATAAATTGTGTGATGCACAAACAACATTCACAAGGGCCTATAAGATTATCCGCAATTCTCATCTTTATGGTGTCAAGTTTCTCACTAAAAGAAAGCTACTTAAGAATATTACTAATCAGCCTCGAAATATTCTATCAACCAAAATTATACAGAAATACTTCCACAGCTTCTCATTTCGGCTGCATTCATAGCTGAGGCTCCTAGATATGTACAAAAAGCTGGATTTAAAATGAATGACAACTCATTTAATGAAAAAAAAAAACAAACGGTATCCTCTTCATTTCATTTATTTTGAGTAAAGGAGTGCTGCATTTTCTTGAGTTGTAGGTTAAGGGAAAAAAAATGAATAACCACTCAAAGCCATTATACTTTTCCTGCCATCATTTTTCTTTTTCAACTTCTGGCAAACGGAAGACATGACAATTCTCTAATCCAAGAATCGGAGAGTAGAATAAGAAATCTGAAGCATAAAAAAAAGGCCCTGAAATTCTGATTTGCAAAAAAGAACATAGTTCAAGGAAGAAGCTCACCTGTAACAGAAAGATTTGCCAAGCCTGCCAAAAGATAACATACAAGTGTTTAGTTCAGGTAAATTCAAGATTTTTAAAAAAAAAAAGTACTACATGCAAGCTCCTATGCAGTTTGTAAACAAAGCCTGGGAAGCACAAGATTAGGAATGACACTCCACTTGCTCCTGGTAGGATGGGAATTGGGAGTAGAATAACATAATAGAACTGTTCAGACCTACAAATCATATCTTTCAATAAAGAGCACAACAAACTTGTATAAGAAAAATGGAAAAGAGCATCCTTTCTTCCATTTATTAGACGTGACTTTTGAGCTGCATCGATAAGGTTGGATATAGACCCTCCATGACTACGTGACTTATCATACCATGCAGTCCAGTTCACTATCCAAGTCAACCACAAGTTTTTCTTGAATACAATGGGTCCGTTTGGATTCTTGTTTTTGGGACTGTTTTTGAAAAACTGTTTTTCACATTCCAAATGCTACAGTAAATGTGTATTTCAAAAACAATTTCAAAAACACATATCCAAACAATATATCAAAAACAACTCCAAATACATATTTAATATGTTTATTTCAATTAAATATAGGATATATATATTATATTAATTTAAATATATTTATTCCAATTATGTATAATATTATATATTATATCAATTGAAATAAATATTATATTTTATATAAATACATTTATTTATATATATATAAATTTATAAATATATTTATGCAATTTTGTTTTATAATAGATATTAATATATATAATATGTATATTTCAATTATGTATATTATATATAAATTATATTAATATTAATTAATATTATATATATTATATATTTGTAATATTATATATTTATATATTTATTTATACATTTTATAAATATTTTATTTTATATAAAATATATTTGTATACATTTATAATATATTTATATAAATATTATATATTATATAAATTATATATAATATAAATATGTAACTATACATTTATATAAATATTGTATATTATATATTATATATTTAATATATACATAATATATATTTTATATATTATACATTTATACATAATATATATATGTATATTTATAAAATACATTATATTATGTATTATATATAATATAATACATTTATACATTTATAATAATATACATAATATTAATTATACATTTATACATAATATTAATACATTTATATTAATTATATTCATACATTTATACATAATATTAATAAATATTTATAATATATTAATTTATACATTTATATAATATTCATTTATAATTTATACACATTTATAATAATATACATTTATACATTTATTAATATATTTAAATTATCTATTATATATAATATAATACATTTATATATTTTTATATAAATATATAAATATATTCATTTATAAATATTTATAAATGTATTATAAATGCATAAATGTATAAAAATATAAAAATATATAAATTATAAGTTATAAATTATACATTTATATGATATTTATTATAATTTATAATTTATAATAATATACAGTTATACATTTATAAATATATTTATATTATGTATTATATATAATATAATACATTTATATATTTATTTAAATATATAAATATATTTATTTATAAATATATTATAAATGCATAAATGTATATAAATATAAATATATAAAAATTTTAAATTTTAAATTATAATAAACATTTATATAATATTCATTTATAATTTATACATTTATAAATATATTTATATTATGTATTATATATAATATAATGCATTTATATATTTTTATATAAATATATTTATTTATAAGTATTTATAAATGTATTATAAATGCATAAATGTATATAAATATAAAAATAAAAAATTATAAAAATACTCAAAAATATGTTTTAAAAATACCTCTAAAAATAATCCAAAAAAATCTACAGTAAAAGTTTTTCATATAGTTTTTGAAAAACAACCCCAAAAACAACTAATCCAAACGGACTTGTATTTGAAAAACGAAATGCTACAGTGCTGTTTTTGAAAAACAACCCCAAAAACAGCTAATCCAAACGGACCCAATGGTTTTCAGTAAAAGCAGATGGAATGAACACAAACTATCTGATGTAGAATGCATTAATAAGTGTGCTCACAGAGTAATTTTAGCCATTGGATTTACGGGAAAGCTGATGTGGTTCAATGTGGACAAGAAACTATCTGGAATGAACACTTCTATTGATCATTGAGGCCCCTCTTCCAGAAAGTTTCGCCAATGAAAAAGGGCCCTGGAAGAGCACATTTCATTTCACAAATCAAGTAAATACTCAATTGTTTCTTGGTCAATGTAAATGGTACGTGTGTCCAATTCTACTCCAAGAAAGGGGCTACAAATATTTAGCAACTTCAAAATGCTAAAGCAACAAATCTACCAAGATATAAGGACTTATCCGGAGTTCTTAATCACATGTTCTCTAAAGCATGCATCCAAATAATGTCATCTTCATGGCAAGTAGAAGAGAAGCAATCTGCTTCAGACATAATAGGCATGATTATGGAATGTCTTGAGCCAGAAATTAAAAATTACCAATAACGAAACAAAAACTTCCATGAACTTAAATGCGACTCCAATTTTAGTATCTCTGATGAATACAGATATACTGGTCCAAAGTACACCCTTGCACCTGTAAAATTATCACACTAGTTCTGACATGCTGTTTGACTCTTACATTGACATGCAGACAATCAACCACAATAAGTTGGCCATGGGTTTGAAATTATCTTAATTCCATACATGGATAAACAGTGGACAAGTGAAAAGAGCCCACAGCCAAAGAATGGACTGTTACAGAATATCATAAGAGATACCACCACTGGGTGTTTTCGTCTCTATCACAGTTCCTCCATTCAATTAAGCCTCATTGTTCCATCAATAACAGCATGTATTGTTTCCCATCTCCATTGAGTTGTTTACCAGTCAACAGTAAGCTTTTCGTAAGGAGTTACTTCAAACTACAAGAACGCTCCAGTAGGTTAGCATTGTATTTTGTCTATTGCCTTAATTTGTAACAAACCCTCAACCTTTACTCACACGCCCACCTCTACCCTGGCGTGAACTGGTCAAAGAGATGGCAGCAACAAAAATATGCTGCAAAGGGTTAAATTTTTGAATTGATGAGCATCTGACCGGAATTGTACTGTGAGCAGAAATTTTGATCAAGAGTTTCAGCAGGTAAGCTCCCTTCCCCACACAAATACAAATATACCACTGCAAATTAAAGAAGGCAGAGACAGTTGAAGGTAAAGGGCAAGGTGAAAGTCAGCAGAGGAAGTTTAGGTTAATGGAGGATAATGCCAACAAAATACAAATGCTCATTTAACTCAGGATCTACTGAGTCACATTTTCTTGGCCCTTTCCATTTAGATACTTTATACTCGAGATTAGTATATGGAGATAAGTTGGAAAGCAAAGAGCTGGAGGAAACACCAATCTGGTGAGAGGAGTCATATTTGGTTTTGATCACTTATTGTGTTGCTTAGACACCCGTGACAACTCTCGTCCACTAAAAATGCATGGAAAACTACCTCTGATAGCCATATAAGCATGTAATAGACAAATCCCTTAATTTCTTATAATTCAAAGAAGTCAAGTCGTTCAACGAAATCAAACGAGAGCGACAGACAAGAATAAGGAGAAGCTTATAAAAGGTTTGATTAACCTGCAAGTACACCATGAAGGAAACATAAATGGAAGCTTCTCGTTGCAACCACTTTCAAGAATTGAGGTAGGCTTTACCTTTGGATAGTCAAATTTATGATACCAACAATCATGGCATCATAACTCAGAAGTTTTCTTGTGTTTTATTTGGTTTACCACACTGGACCAATTTACTTTCTGGTAGATTAAACTCTAACCCACAAGGGGAATGGATAATCAATTGCAACAGGTGAATCACTTTCCTGTAATTGACTGAATGTGCTCAATATCTATTGCATCACAACCTAAGGTCCCAAGATCATCTTGGGAGATTTAGTGAGGCTTCCGATTTTTCCTTCATGGTATTAGAGCTGGTCAATCAAGCATCAAACTAACTTTTGTAAACCAGACTTCCTCTGACTTCTTTTTCCTCAATTTCATATATTATATAACTGCCCCATTAACGAAGTACCTCAACAAAGAAACTTAGATACATCTTCACTATCATACAGCTTTCAACAGCTAATAACATACTTTCAATTCTCCATCAAGCTTAAACATGAAGATGTTATCCTGAATAAAAAAGAAACAAACAGAAAGAACTCTAGTATGTTGCGGCATTCTTTTCAAAAGAGAAGCAGCATAATTATATCTATTTCCCTAATCACTCGAGCCATGTCGAAAATCTATTTCTCATGCAGAAAAATAGGATCTTTACCTGCAACTAATGCTGAACAAAATACTAAACCCCACAAACCCAAACTGATCTTATACTCTGGAATAAAAAGGGTACAGCAAGACACAAAAGGGTGCATTCCATTCAAAGTATGACCTTAGCAACTGGATTTGCATGTGATGGATAATAGTTTTGAGCTCCAGAGTCACGATACATAAATATGCCATTTTACAAACATGTTTGCTTCCTGCATAAAGCATGCAACTACATGCAGCATGTAAAGGTCCTGCATAGTGACTCCTCAAGATAGTTGCATGTGTACCAAAAGCATGGGACTATGCCGCTATGGTACCAAAAGTAAGGAGTCCCCACCTTTTTGGTGCAAATGGCAGCCATCTAGGTGGGACTCCTAAGTAAGAATCTCCCCCATTGCATAAGGCAAGATATGGTCAGGCTGCTCAATTCCAGAATGAGTGTGGATTTTTGGCTAACGCAAGCAGAGAAGGGATGCATCTGCATTCTGCCAATGTAGATGGATACTGCTTGGAAGCAGCCAGAAAGCATCATATATGGCAATATAAAAACCATGCACCAAACTCCTAGATTCCCACGCAAAAGCCTGATACACCCTCCCCCCCCCCCCTCCCCAAAACAAAAATACAAAAACAAAACAAAAAAAAAGTGGTTTTTTTTGTTTTATTGTTGGGGGTTGGGGAGGGTTTGGGCATGAACTACACCGACATTACATTATGAACCCAAACTACTCCTGCAAATATCGATCTCGGCATTAAGAAACCTAGAACAAATTTTAAAGCCCTCTAATTTTCAGCCCAGATAAACATGCAAGATTTGCATTCAATTCGAATAAACACAAGATTATCCCGAATAAAGACAAAAAGAAAATCAAAAGCGATCTAAGGTGTCCCAATTCCACAGTTCTTCAGATATTTAAAAAAATGTTACAAATGCTAGCTCAAATCCACAAAATATCAAATTTGGTCATGAAATCACACAGGCGTGACGAACAAAAAGGAATAATTATTCCAAAGCATGAAACTTTGACCAATAAATAGCATACCAGGAGCAATCTTGAGAAGGGAAAGAGGAGGGGCGCAATCACAAACACAAGGACTGCAAGAATTAAACGATGTAGCTTTCAAGCTGAGACTTTTCTTGAATTTCCAGTAAATTGCAGGCCCAGATACACAGAGAGCTGAAACCACTGCAAATACAACCAAACAGCACCTTACACAGTTCCCAGATCGCCTTGACATCTTCCTAATTGCCAATAGCAAAGGAGCAGTAGTAAGTAATTTGAGTGGGAAGGATTATGAATATTGGATCTACTGCTTTGTTTTGATTTGAGGTTTTGAGGTGGAAATGGGAAGTGGGGCTGCTGCCTTTCTGGCACACCTCCATTTAATAGCTGTGAGCAGTAGTTAGTTACGCTAGTGTACTTTCCATTAACTTCAGTCAAAGGTGGTTTTCTCTGGTTATGAATGATTGCTTTTACTTATGGGCAAATTGCAGTTTTGGTCCCCTCACCTATCAATTCTGTGACTTGATTCGCTCCCACATTTTGAAGGAATGGAGAAATACAAACGATGAAGGGATAAAAACACCAGAGACTCGTATGTTAGGTGTGGTTAACTGTTTTGTTGAATGGACTGTACAATTGCTGACCAATTGCCCGGTGCATCCATGGAGAAGATGTGTGTAAGTTGATTTTTTTTGTCAACCCACAACATCTACAATATTTTTATTTTAATTTATATTACAAGAGAGTTTTAAGTGTCTAACTGAATCAATAAAAATTAGAAGTAAAGCAACCTATTTTCAAACTAAAAGGGTACATTACTACTCACTCTCTACCTCCAGATTTTACTGCAAATGTAAAAAATTAAACGTCGACAGTTTTTAATGAGTACCAAATTTTGTCATGTTTTTACACGGTAGTGTTTTAATATCTGCATTTGTTAAATTAATGCATATATGAGATGGTATTACGGTATTGTCAAAATGGGTATCTGCTTTGGATCCCCCTCCCCCCTAAAATAATTAGCGACCATATTAGCTTGAGCGACATCCTTTCTTTTCATATGATAAGCTGCAAGATTAGCTTGAGTAATGGCAAGGGGACCAAAATAAGACCAGCTAAATGTGAAAATTACAGAATTGGGGTTTTTCCCTTTATGTGTCATGATTCGTTGGAACTTCGCATGATCCCTTCTGTCTTATCGGCCCTAATGAACACAGAAGTCAAGAATTCCCACTTAGCAGCCTAGGTGACAGAAGGAGGGAGTGAAGTGGATTAGCCTCATACCTCAATTCAAAACAAGTGAGAGACAATTATTTACCAAATTTTAGGCTAGCAGCATAATTTTTTCCTTAAAATACAATGACATGGTTAAATTAACTTTAGAATAGAAATGTGTGCAATCCTAAATTTGGAAAAATGGTTACCCCTAACAATTGTTCTTGCCTTGTACCATGAGCGTAAATGAAGATATTAGGTGGTAAATGCAAATTTCTCTTCTTGCATGTGGTGGTAGGGGCAGAAAAAGAGAAGGATTGCAAGAATGCATGAGACCTTGATTCTAAGGCCTACCAGGGCATGTATTGGTAGGTCGTGTCATGGTTACAAGCATAGTTTGCCGTGCTATTCTCACAAGGATCCACAACTTGAAAAAGCCACAAAGGGGATTAAAAGGTTGATTTTTCCTAGGATGACAATTGATACATTCCCAAACAACAAAAGACATTCTTAATTTCCTTTTAAAGCTAAAATCATTAACTACTAACAAGTGGGCAGTGTCTCTTTGTGCTTTTCTTCTTCTTTTTTTTTTAATAAAAAAAAGGTTTGAATAAGTTTGGTTTGATTATCACCACAAATCAGGCATGTACTAGATCATAGATCGCTTATAGGGGTGCTTATAAATTATTCATCAACATAGTTTTCGCATCGACAGCAGAATTCAAATATCGACAGTAAGATTCAAAAATTTTAAGGCTTAACATTTACTCAAGTCAGGCCTCGGGTTTGGACAAGTTAAGTATAACCAGTGGATTTTACTTCGCTTTTTCTGTCTAAAACTAGGAGGCATGGACCGCGCGCTGCGCGGTTGCAATTTATCATGAATGCCCATAAAGCATCTGTAATATGTAATATAATTTGAAAAATAAAAAAGAAATTGACTTCGTTAGATAACACAAGCCAATTACTAATGCACATCAACAACATGAGAAGCATTTCAAAAACTAATATACGGCCTCAAATCATCGCAAACTTGTCAAAGAAAGCTAGATACATATAGTATGAGAAAACTTGCACCCTTTTCACATAGGCATATACAGTTTGCCTTAGTAGCTAAAAAGAAGACTATTATGTTACATTTCTCTATTTTGACACTTGCTATAACGATTACATGCAACAAAAATTCACTTCATTAAGCATAAACAACTATGAGGTCACTCGTCAGTCGCCATCAGCAACACAAACTGAGCCAAATTGCACTTGAGCCTAGGTTTTGAATGCCTTAGAAGTCCCATGATAAATCTACACCATAAGCTATCTCCTTTTTAGATGCAAGTATCAGCCCATCCTATTAAAACAACAATAGGGAACAGTTAGTTATCATCCTATTTATACCAGTGAAGAACCAAAAACACAACAAATGAAATCAAGATTTTAAGAAAGTAAAAGTTAGCTTGGAATCTATGAAGCCTGACCATGTAATGCTCAATATAAATACCTTCAATATCATAGTTGAAGGCCCAACCAAGTTTTTTCCTTGTTGAGAGTGTAATTTGAGTTACAATCATGAACACCCAGTGCAATGTGGATGGATGGCTTCAAAACAGAGAACCATATCAGCCATTTCATTAACGCTTACCATTTCATCCCTACCACTAATAAAATTGAAGAATATTAAGTTAAGATTAATTTTTAAGTTAATAGGGAGAATTATAGTGTGTATACTCAACCAAGCATAACTACACAGATACATAATCAGTATTATTAAATAGAATTTCACTTTCAATTAAATAATATAGTGTATGCTCAACCAAACATAACTACACAGATATGAACCAAAGTTGGAACAGTAGAACTCCCTTTGGCTCTATGTCTTATATGTTGAAAGTCCAACTCAAAGAAAAAAAAATGGGAAAATAAATTGCCAGACCCTCTTTAGTGCTTGGAAAATATCGATATTACCTAAAGCACCTTCAATGCACGCAAAAATAATGTTATAAAATTGGTAGACTACAACAGGCATTGAATCAGATTCATTAAACTTCGTATTCATTAACAATTGCTTAATATCAAAATAAAGGCATGAGTTGAGGCATAGAAAAACCTAACATTCTTTGCTAGTATGTGCATTTAAATAAACCTAACAAATGGCATTTAACCAACAATATATCACCTCAAGCATAGAAAATGATCTGTGTGTACCTCTATTTATTATAGTCCTTGTGTTCATCTCCTAATATGTATATGATAGCCATTGGCATAATAAAACTTCAGTAATCCGGCAACATTGTAGACCTGTGAATTAAAGATTCATTAGCTAAAATGAAACCTGTATTTTGGGCATACATGAGCAAATACCTTGGCCTAGCATTCAACAAACCAAAAAATTAGGTTGAGTGGCTATCTAGATTGAACCTAAAATTGGTTAGTAAAAAACCAAAACTTTATAGCATGAACTAATTAAGTGAAAAAGTTGTACTGCTGCTACTTTGGTCTGAAAAGCTGGAACAACTTGTAATTAAAAACAAGCATGTTTTGTGTAAGGCCTGGTGCAACCCAATGAGTACAAACAATATCACAATGATGCACAAAGATATATCAAATTTAAGCACAATAAAGAAAACTTAATTAAAGAGAAAAGATGAGAAATGCAAACCAAATATCAATCCAATAGCCTCTTCAATAGATGGCGATGCTAACCAAGATGTACAAGTGAAGGCTCACTCCTTCCTCACCCCAAACACACTTTAGTTGAGCCAAGGAGTTTTACAACTATTCTAGTTAACCCTCAACAACCTACACTTGAAAGATCACACACCCAATTAAGAACTATTTTATACAAATGAGGCAACCTTCACCAAGGTTTTACCACTTCAAGTGATAGGTTCACCTTCACCAAGGTTTTACTCCTCCTAGAGAATAACCTTCACTTGAGCAACCTCACAACCCAACTTTCCCAACCCCTTATACAACCAACAAAGAATCTTTCTATTCAAAAATCTCACTTGTAAGCTTGTATTTTGTGTTGGCAAAAGTCCCTTATCTTCTTGTGCTTTGGGGTTTTTATAAAAGGTGAGAAATGACTCCAAAAGGCTCTCCAACGGTCAAATATTAAATGCTGTCAAAACTAGCCGTTGGCCTGTCGGACGTCCGAACCACCTGTCGAACGTCCGAACCCTGCGTCCGAACGTCGTCAGAGAGTCATCAAATCTTTGCGAAATTTCTCGGACGTCCGATGCGATCGATGTGCGTCCGATCCTTCCGGACGTCCGATACTTCCTCACGAGCGTCCGACAGAGTTTCCTTCTTGATGTTCTTCATCCTTTCGGACGTCCGATAGCGTCCGACATGAGTGCCCTGTTTTTGCTTCTTCTTTTATGCCACAAGAATCTATTCTAACAAATTACTCACATAAAAACATTAGCCCAAATCTACATTTTGGTTTGTTAATCATCAAAACCAAGAATTGATCGACCAAGGTCAATAATCTCCCCCTTTTTTATGATGACAAACAAAATGAAGATTTCTTTTATCAAATAAGTTCAAATATACTCCTCCTAGAGAATAACCTTCACTTAAGCAATCTCACAACCCAACTTTCCCAACCCCTTATACAACCAACAAAGAATCTTTCTACTCAAAAATCTCACTTGTAAGCTTGTATTTTGTGTTGGCAAAAGTCCCTTGTCTTCTTGTGCTTTGGGGTTTTTATAGAAGGTGAGAAATGACTCCAAAAGGCTCTCCAACGGTCAAATATTAAACGCTGTCAAAACTAGCCGTTGGCCTGTCGGACGTCCGAACCACCTGTCGAACGTCCGAACCCTGCGTCCAAATCACCTGTCGGACGTCCGAACCCTACGTCCGAACGTCGTCAGAGAGTCATCAAATCTTTGCGAAATTTCTCGGACGTCCGATGCGATCGATGTGCGTCCGAGGCATGCGTCCGATCCTTCCGGACGTCCGATACTTTCTCACGAGCGTCCGACAGAGTTTCCTTCTTAATGTTTTTCATCCTTTCGGACGTCCGATAGCGTCCGACATGAGTGCCCTATTTTTGCTTCTTCTTTTATGCCACAAGAATCTATTCTAACAAATTACTCACATAAAAACATTAGCCCAAATCTACATTTTGATTTGTTAATCATCAAAACCAAGGATTGATCGACCAAGGTCAATAATCTCCCCTTTTTGATGATGACAAACAAAATGAATATTTCTTTTATCAAATAAGTTCAAATAAAGCTCCCCCTTAGAAAGTGCCAACATACAAAGAAATTTCAATAAATCCTACTCCCCCTTTTGGCATCAATCAAAAACAAACTCCCCCTTTATTTTTCAAATTAAGACCATATTGAATATCAAAATTTTCAATTGTACTTACAACCATATATCACTTCTTGGATCAAATCTTCATGATGTACTTAAATATGAGAAATTTCATTTGGTACCCTTTCTTTATAGGGTCCTTGGGAGTTAATACAACATGATCTAGCAATCCACATGAATTTCATACTTTTTCTCATATTTTTCTTTACATAGCAATCATTTTGCATATGTCCAAATTGCAACAAAAGTGACACATGACTGAAGTATTTTGCACATAGGTGGATTTAATGCAACTAATTTTCTTACTTCTTATCATAGCAAACTTATTTATGCCTTGAAAGATTTGCTTTCTTTTGTTTGAGAAAACTTTTGTTTTTCAGTTTGGAGAAACACGTTCAAGTCATTAATTTTTTTCTTCAACAAATTCTGTTCCTCCAACATTTTTTCATAAAACTTTGTTTTCTCTTCCAACTTTCTTTTCAAAACATTTTTTTGATTTTTTAAATCATCATTTTCCATTCTCAAACATTTGTTTTCTTGAAAAAATTTGAAGTTTTCTTCCAACAAATCATTTATTTTTGTTTTCAAATCTTTATTTTTAGCATAAGATTTTCTCAAACTTTTATGCATTTTAATCATAAGAATTTTCACATCATCATCTTCATTATCTTCATCACAAGAAGAGTGATAAGAACTTACCTCATCTTCTCCAACGGCCATTAGTGCCATTTGGGCCAACTCTTCTTTTTCTCTTTTTGAATTGCATTCATCCAATGTAACTTTGCAATCTCCTCTTGAACATCTCTTGTTGAACATCTTCTTGAAACTTTTGATGTGAGGAGTTATATCATTGTCCACTTCCATGATTTCATTACCCATGAAGGATGGGTTATCCCCCACTTGAGATGTTTTAAAAGCTATGCATCTCTTATACATTCTTGCATTTTCTTCCTCTTGCACTTTGAATTTCAGTTTTAATTCATAAGAGGTTAGGGTATCCACAAGAGATTCAATGGACATAGAATTTAAATCCTTTGCCTCTTCTATAGCATTTATTTTATTTTCCCATTCTTTTGGTAAGGCATTCAAAATCTTTCTATTTTTCTCACTCAAAGAATATTCTTTTCCAAGCAATTTAAGATCTTGAATAATGTCACAAAATCTATTACACATCTTATCAACATTTTCAAGAGGATGCATTTTGAAAAATTCATATTGAGAAACAAGCAAAGATTTCTTTTGTTCTTTAATATCTTGGTTACCTTCATGAAATACACACAATTTATCCCAAATATCTTTAACTGATTTACAACCTTTAATCCTACTAGATTCATTTACATCTAATGCATTGTACAATATACACATGATCTTGGCATTCAAAGAAAGGTATCTCTTGTCTTTTTCATTCAATTCTTGTCTAGTTTTTAATCTACTCAAATTGGTGGTGGAGTCAACTATTCTAGCTTCATAAGAACCACCTTCTACCACATACCATAATTCAATATAAACGGATTGTAAGAAAATCATCATTCTTTGTTTTTACATGCTAAAATGAGAACCATTAAACATAGGTGGTCTATCAATAGATTGCCCTTCTAAAAAAGAAACTTTTATGGTTGCCATGATCTTTACTCTAAGCGGTTAAACTTGATCAAAAGAGACCAATCTCTGATACCAATTGTAAGGTCTGGAGCAACCCAATGAGTACAAACAATATCACAATGATGCACAAAGATATATCAAATTTAAGCACAATAAAGAAAACTTAATTAAAGAGAAAAGATGAGAAATGCAAACCAAATATCAATCCAATAGCCTCTTCAATAGATGGCGATACTAACCAAGATGTACAAGTGAAGGCTCACTCCTTCCTCACCCCAAACACACTTTAGTTGAGCCAAGGAGTTTTACAACTATTCTAGTTAACCCTCAACAACCTACACTTGAAAGATCACACACCTAATTAAGAACTATTTTATACAAATGAGGCAACCTTCACCAAGGTTTTACCACTTCAAGTGATAGGTTCACCTTCACCAAGGTTTTACTCCTCCTAGAGAATAACCTTCACTTGAGCAACCTCACAACCCAACTTTCCCAACCCCTTATACAACCAACAAAGAATCTTTCTACTCAAAAATCTCACTTGTAAGCTTGTATTTTGTGTTGGCAAAAGTCCCTTATCTTCTTGTGCTTTGGGGTTTTTATAGAAGGTGAGAAATGACTCCAAAAGGCTCTCCAACGGTCAAATATTAAATGCTGTCAAAACTAGCCGTTGGCCTGTCGGACGTCCGAACCACCTGTCGAACGTCCGAACCCTGCGTCCGAACGTTGTCAGAGAGTCATCAAATCTTTGCGAAATTTCTCGGACGTCCGATGCGATCGATGTGCGTCTGAGGCGTGCGTCCGATCCTTCCGAACATCCGATACTTCCTCACGAGCGTCCGACAGAGTTACCTTGTTGATGTTTTTCATCCTTTCGGACGTCCGATAGCGTCCGACATGAGTGCCCTGTTTTTGCTTCTTCTTTTATGCCACAAGAATCTATTCTAACAAATTACTCACATAAAAACATTAGCCCAAATCTACATTTTGGTTTGTTAATCATCAAAACCAAGGATTGATCGACCAAGGTCAATATTTTGTAATTAATCTTATAAGTAAATAACACCCACATGTGCTGTTATTCTCCTGCACATAGTGAACACTTAATAGGGAGGAAGTTAAAATATGTCTCTTGAAAAGCACTCTCTAAGACAATCATAGACTTATCTCACTGGATTTAAAAAAAAGGAAAAACAAAATCAAGGCACGATTCAAACATCAGTAAGAAAAAAGATTAAAGAAAGGGTCACAAGAAACTAACGCCAAATACCAAAATCTGCAAGCAAATTGGACACCATCTACCACAGTCTCAATACAGCTAGCCTACAAGGCACATTTATATAGCAATAAATCAAGAATTCTTGAATTTCAGAAACACAAAATTGGCATAAAACTTAAAACACACAAAACCATAATCATTCAGATCAAGTGAGAAAGGAAAAGCAAATGAACATAAAAAAATGAACTCAAAGAAAAAGAAAAAGAATTTAATACAGGGAACAAGCACCACAGGCCAACCGACACATTAGATTTGACTATCTATCTAATCTAATGTGATTCAATAGAAAATGAAATTAAACATGTGCAAACTTAGTAAAAAGAAATTAAAGTACATTGCAAGTGCTTCAATCAATTCATGAAAATAACAGTCCATTTTGATTGACATCAAATAAAAAGCTTTTTAGAGAATTACTTCACCTGACATAGGTGTTCTTTACCATCCAACTTTCTTGAAGTCAGGGTCCAAGCAAGTGAACTACGTATAGCATTATTGTCATGTCATAATAAATGCCTAATCTTAGATTCTTTTCAAGTAAAACCTAGCCAACGTCTCACAAGCACAATGTGTGCAGGAGGAAAAGAACAAAAAAACACCTGGGAAAATTAAGATACAGAATAAGGAATTGCAAACACAATATAATCTGTGCCAAATGGGGTCAAATAATTATAATAGCAAAACCAAACAAAGAAATTTGGTCACCTTCAAATCAAGGTGATGGATGTTAAACGAAGACTCCACAAAATCACAAACACCACTCAAATTACCAAATATCGAACAAGAAATAGAAAAGAGGTGAACTGTACATAAATAATAATTTTGAAATAATTGAGTGCGCAGACTTTAATTTAATTTTTTCTTTGTGGGAAATCGTTCTCTCTAAAATATCAGCCTTTTTTTCTTGTCATACACAATAGTTGATTCAAGCGTCAAACAGAGCATTATCGGCAGTAACATTTCTTTCAAAATTCCATCGAACAACCCATTTTTCTACTTCTTAAAATTATTACTCCGTAAGTGCATTGTTTCTATGCCGCTTAATGTCAAAAAAAAGGGAGAATTCGAGCATATCACCATAATATAATTTTTTTTCAAGAAAAAAGGAAGTAAGGAGGGATTACCGATGGTAGAGCATGTTGCTTGATATGGCTAGCTGCTGATTGTAGTCATGGGGCTTTAATCATCTTTAGTTGCAACACATTTTTCATTCTAAAGAAAGGTTTTAATCAGTTACAATAATTAAAAAAAAAAGGAAAAAACACAAGGAAGTAAAACCATAGAATTACCAATGTTGAGTATAGGAATAGCCAACTAAGATGGCGATGGAGCTTTATTCACCATTAATCTCTATATTAACTATTTCTAATGAAAAAAATGCAGATCTGCTTGAGATCATATTAAAGAAAAAGATAGAAGCAAATATGAATATCAATAAAAGGAAAGAGAAAGAGATAAGATAATGGAAAGGAAAGAAGGAAATAAAAGGAAAGAGAAAGAGATAAGATAATGAGAAGGAAAAGAGAGATCAGAAAATTTTTTTGAGAACAAAGAGGAGCAGCAGACCAACAGAGGGAGAGCACAAAAATCCTAGCAGAAACTATAGAAAAAGAGAAAGGATCGGTAAAGAATTGAGATAAGAGAAAAGTTTGGAGAGAGAATCCTTATACTATATCACGTGGGAGGCTCGTGAGGACGACCAAAAGCTTGTGAACAGTAACCCTCCTTCGGAGGGAAGCAGCAAAGGACGAAAATAGCAATTCTAGGCTTAAAATACAGAGAAAAGGCAAAACGAAGGATGGTCCTCAGCGAAAAGGAAGGTGAAGACTTACTACGAACGAGGAGGAGATGAACCAAACGGCTGGCAAGAACGAACCTCTCCCGAGAGCAAGACAGGAGCCACTCGAAAAGGGAAACAATGGAAAAAAGAACAAAAAACATCAGTCCCCAGGTTAAAAATTACAAAGGAAAACTCACAGCGAAGACCGCACCTCGCCTGAAAGGAAGAAGAAGAAAACTTACGATGGAGAAGGAGGAGGAGCACCGACCGGATGGCAGCTGATCTGGACAACTGAAACCAAGAGAACCCGAGCAACAGAGGACCAATACTCCTTGCGCGGCTCGAGAAGGGAAACAAAGAACAGAGGACAAAAACATCACCTTCAGGCAGAAAGCTCACAACGAAGATGTACTTCACCGGAAAGGAGAAAAAAAAAAGGAAGAAGAAGAAAACTCACAACGGAGGAGAAGAGGAGGAGAACCAAACGTCCGGACCACTGCAACCCAGAGAACGCGAGA
The DNA here is from genome assembly GCF_036785885.1 of Coffea arabica. Classification (NCBI taxonomy): domain Eukaryota; kingdom Viridiplantae; phylum Streptophyta; class Magnoliopsida; order Gentianales; family Rubiaceae; genus Coffea; species Coffea arabica. The sequence continues at coordinate 14,568,677 of NC_092320.1, read as the reverse complement.
GAACGAGGCTCGAGACTCCCTGCTTGGTAAGAAGAGGACCGGCTATCTCAACACGCTCATGTACAAGGGGTAAGAACAGAGCAACATTGTCCAAAAAAGAAGGAGAGAGAGAATGCATTGGGAAGAAGGGGCATGTGATACTGCCAGATAGAGAAACAAGTCTATCAATGCGACAGACGACGCAGCAGGTTGAGAAACAGGTTTTTAATGCGAAGCAGCAGGAGGCACATGGGTACCGGCAGAGGAGAAGAAGCGCGCGATGCGATGCGCGAAGAAAACAACGCTCTCAATCACATGCGCGGCACGTGAGAGGACGACAAAAACCTCCAGGTCATCATACCTCTTCGCATGTTATCTACTTATGTTGAAAAGAAAAGAAGAGAGAGGCTAGGATGTTTGACCGAAGTAGTGGAACTACTAACATATTCGATCAGCAAGTTCAAAGCATAGATAAGACCACACGGACTACAAAATCTTGTAAATTTGGCTACGCATGGTTAACGGCTTTTAATTTGACTGTTCATGATGATGACTATTGGAATTGTAACTTTGAGGGGAAAAAAAAAAGAGCTGGAGGATTGACGAAGAATAGAAGCATGGATAAGGAAAAAAAAATGGAAGAAGAAGAAGAAGAAACCATCTTTGATAAACCGCCTAAAACATGACTAAATTTCTTTGTCCTGCTCATGATTGAATCACAGCTCGGCGGTGGGTCATTAATCATAGAAGTTGATGGGAGGAAGGAGAACATTGTAGAATTGGTTTTAGTTTTCAAAGTTTACTGTTTTCTTTGGGTAAATTACAGAATAGCTTCTAAAGTTTGGTACAATTAAGTATGGCCTGAGGTTTGATAATAGGAATGAATATTAACTAAATCATTTCTTTTCTTTGAATAATTCCAAGTCTTTACAAAAGGTGCAAAGTTTAATCGAAAACAATGGGTCCGTTTGGATTGAGTGTTTTTGCACCTGTTTTTGAAAAATTGTTTTTCACATTCCAAATTCTACAGTAAATGTGTATTTCAAAAACAATTTCAAAAACACCATATCCAAACAATATATCAAAAACAACTCCAAATATATTTCAATTATGTATATTTAATTTGTATATTTTAATAAGTATATTTCAATTTGTATATTTTAATTATGTATTTTAATATGTATATTTCAATATATTTTAATATGTATATTTCAATTATGTATTTTAATATGTATATTTCAATTATGTATATTATATATATTATATTAATATAAATATATTTATTTCAATTATGTATAATATTATATATATTATATCAATTGAAATAAATATTATATATTTATATAAATACATTTATTTATATATAAATTTATAAATATATTTATTCAATTTTGTTTTATAATATATATTAATATGTCTATTTCAATTATGTATATTATACATAAATTATATTAATAATAATGTATATTATATATATTATACATTTCTAATATTATATATTTATACATACATATTATAAATATTTTATTTTATTTATAATATATTTTTATATATTCATAATATATTTACATAAATATTATATGTTATATAAATTATATATAACATAATATATAATCTATTATACATTTAGATAAATGTAAATTTATACATAATATATAAATATTTATGTATATTTATATATACATTTATATTATGTATAATATATAATATAATACATTTATAATACATTTATACATTTATATTAATATACATAATATTAATTTTACATTTATACATAATATTAATACATGTATACATTTATATTAATTATATTAATACATTTCTACATAATATTAATATATTTATAATATATTAATTTATACATTTATATAATATTCATTTATAATTTATACATTTTTAATAATATACACTTATAGATTTAAATATACATTTATATTATGTATTATATATAATATAATATATTTATACATTTATATTAATATACATAATATTAATTTTACATTTATACATAATATCAATACATATATACATTTATATTAATTATATAAATACATTTCTACATAATATTAATATATATTTATAATATATTAATTTATACATTTATAATATTCATTTATAATTTATACATTTATAATAATATATACTTATAATTTATAATATATTTATAATATTCATTTATAATTTATACATTTATAATAATATACACTTATACATTTATAAATATATTTATATTATGTATTATATATAATATAATACATTTATATATTTTTATATGAATATATAAATATATTTATTTATAAATATCTATTAATGTATTATAAATGCATAAATGCATATTTATATAAAAATATAAAAATTATAATTTATAATTTATACATTTATATAATATTCATTTATAATTTATACATTTATAATAATATACATTTATACATTTGTAAATATAAATGTATTATAAATGCATAAATGTATATTTATATCAAAATATAAAAATTATAATATTCTAAAAATATTCAAAAATATGTTTCAAAAATACCTCTAAAAATAATCCAAAAAAATCTACAGAAAAAGTTTTTCATATAGTTTTTGAAAAACAACTAATCCAAACGGACTTGTTTTTCAGATTCAAAATGCTACAGTGATGTTTTTGAAAACAAGATGAAATATTGATACCCAACACTAATTAAAACATGATGGACGGTGAACTAAAATGTCTTAGTGGCAGACACAATTCTAGGTAAATTTCCAATGGAGTTTAGGCTAAAGTAAATTCGTAAAATGCATAAATCAGAAAATTGAGTCAGAGCCTTACTTGTTCAAGGTGTGAAGATGAAAGATTATCCATTTTCAGAAACAGGCGCCTTAGGGTAAAGCCCTTCGCTATCACTAAACCCACCCTGGTGGTCACTTTTGTCTAAGCTTCCACCACCGTTACTCCCATCACCTCCCTCCCGACAGCTCCATCGCAAGAAAACGTAATCGGCCTCTCTGAAATCATCAATAGGACTCCACTTGAGGTAAGGCTTAAATTTTTTCCGTTTTCTTTAATATGCCTGTATATATATGTCACCGGTGCTTCGAAATATTAATTCTTTTTGCAAGCTTTAAGTCGATATACTTGTTATTGAGCTCTGCAATCGGAAAATCATTATGTTGAATTAGAATTTTGTCTACTACTAGGTTATCTTGTTGCATTTTCACTGGATTTTGAAAATATACTGCTTGATTTCGTCGGCATTATGAACAATATACTGGAAATCTTGACCTTGACACAATTGAGATGCATATCATCCTTATATGGTAGAGATTTTACTTCACTTTTGTGTGGTTCATATGGAGCAGACTCGAAAGTGTTCTATCAAATGTTTGATTAATCTTTTCTTTTCTAAGATACTAACCGAATTCATTACCGTTTTTGAATTTGAAATTGGTTGCGGAATGAATTCGGTTATGGGCAATTTGAAATTGAAAACGGTTTAGATTTCTATAAGTCGAATAACCGAATTCATTGCACCGAATTACCGATTTTGCACCGAATGCACACCCCTATTGAGGATAAGAAGAGCAATTCTTGCATAACAGATTTACAAAGTTCTTTTATTTTCCACTAAATTGCTAATTTCCAAATGTGTAGAAGTTAAATTTGGGGATTTTAACTTTTTATACCTTGGATGCTGAATTTCTTTCGAAATGAGAATTTGTTGCCTGAGAGCGAGCTAGAATATTCCGCTGAGGGAGCTAGAATGAAGTTGCTAAACCTTATAGAGGGATACATGTTGGAAAATTCTGTTACTCTCTGCAACTCTGCTCATTTAGTTTTCCTTTATTGTGCAGAGAATAGGACTATATGCTGCACTTCACTGTATAAGGTCTTGTGTCTGGTGAGATAAGAGCCCTAATAAGACTATATCTAATGACAAAAATGAAATCTCGCACCATTTGGAGGATTTTTCTTAACAGGCTGTTGATGAGACCTGGGCTTTTGAATCATGACATCACTGAAATATATTTTCTTTTCCTAAATGAAAGAATGTCTAAATTAGGCTCACAATTCTTACTGAATAAACATATTGTTGGTTTTTCCAAGCTGATATATCCACGCAACGCCCTATTTTGGAATTCCTAAAATGATACATTCTGATGTGTTGTGCTGATTCTTGATGAATAAAGTATCAAGTGGTTATTTTGCCTGTCATATGTTTAACTCCGCTTGACCTGATTGGAATTATGACTCGTCTGGAAATTTAGGATTATAAATGAATTCAAGTACCATTTTGCTACTGAACTACTATGAGCCATCTGAACTTCAACTTCTATTTGTTTTTTGGTGGTGCAAACAAGTGTAGAGTTCCCTTTTCTCCTTCTAATATCAGATCAATAGCTGTCCTGCCTTCATTAACATGACAGAAGAAATCCATACAAAAATCTACAGTAACATGACAGATAGGGGTGAGCAGATCCGGTTCGTACCGAATTCATAACCGATTTCAAATTCAATTCGGTAATTTGAAATCGGGTATTTGGTAATTCGGTTCCAATTCGGTGCATACCGAATTCACCGAATTCTAATATGGTATAAAATAGGTAATGAGATTATGAATTTGGTAATAACCGATTTCGAATTCAAAATTCGGTAATTGAAATCGGGTACCGCATTACAGCATTCGAATACCAAATTGATATATAAAATTATATAATATATAGATAAATGTTATTTAGTATTAGTATATACTACTAATACTTTATTATATTATATAGGTAAATGTTATTAATAATAATTACTATATGGTATTATTATCATATCATGTACTTATAATACTAATAATATATAATGATGTACAATATATTTATATTATTTTGGTATTTATTAATTGTTATATGACTACAATAATGCATAGTAATACATTACAATATAAGATAACTATAATACTTATTATTTTATACATGAGTAACATGACTAGAATTAGATAATAATTAATACATATATGTATAATACTAAATATTAAACAATATACATAATTAGTAATTAGAATTTAGATATTGGTAATTTGATACATCATTCATGTTTGAATTATTGAATATTTGAATGCGTAATCTATAACTTGCAAGTATTAGTGTACTCTAAATTTACATTACATATTCACAAATCTTAAGGCTTTAAATATAGATAAGACAACTAAGCAGTGTAAGTGAATGTACATGAATTGCAAATCAATGTATTAGTGTATTGACTTTCACAATAACATATGTAAATAAATAAGTTTAATTTTGATTTGAAATAAATTAAAAGTTTGTAACTAACATAACTTATCACTAATCATTGTAATTTGTAAGTTTGTAACTAATATTACTTATTATTAATCATTGTAAATTATAAATTCATGAATTATTACTAACCATTGTACGGTCTAAGGTTTATTATAGTTTAAATTAATCACTTTTTATGTGTTCCTTAAATCATAGACTAAGGATTGTAGGTATAAGTGATCAAATAAGTTAAAAGTTCATATTATCTATTTACTAATCTTAAAGTTTTAAGTATAGACAAAATAACTAAGCAGTGTAAGTGAATACATGTGAGTTGCAAATCCAGTAATTAAGTTTTATTTTGATTTGAAATAAATTATAAGTTTGTAACTAATGTAACTTATCACTAATCATTGATTCATTGTAATTTGTAAGTTTGTAACTAATATTACTTATGATTAATCATTGTAAATTATAAATTCATTGTAACTACTAACTAAATTAGTTTAAATTAATAACTTTTTATGTGTTTCTTAAATCATATACCAAGGATTTTAGGTATAAGTGATCAAATAAATGCCAATTAAACCACAAAATGATTTGAACATAAATAATGTGTTCAATTATGAATAAATTTGGGGATCAAATTAGTAATAATTTTTAAATCATTGAGGAGCATAATGAATGTATTATAATTTAGGAGCCCTAATTTGTAAATTAAAAATTACAAAATCACTTCATTTGGAAAAAGTCCGATTTCATCTTCAGCTGATGAAAATTGAAAAGTGAGAAAACAACCATTGCAAATTTGCAATATTGCATAGTGCCGTGACTGCCGTCACCTACGGCTTTCACAGCACTAACACTCCCAAGTCCCAAGTCCCAATTCCCAAATCGAAGCTGCTCTCTGCCTCTCCGGCCTCCGCCAGTCCGCCGCGCTCTACGTCTCCTGTTGGCTGTGTCCTGCCGTGCTGGTTCATCTCTGCCGAGTGTCGAAGACGAAGCACCAAGATCTCACTAGTTCATCGCTGGTTCATCACTGCTCATCTCTGGCTCACTTAGGTAAGTGCTCCTCTGTTTTTGGCTCTGTGTCTCTGGCATTAAAATGGGCCAAGATCGACTAGGAAATTTGTTATCCTGAATTGATAAGGGGACGAAATCTGAGCTTCCAATTGCAAACTCTAACTGTTGTAGTAGTTTAGATTAGGTGTGATATAACATAAGCTTTGTATTTTATACACAAGAAGCTCTCTCCAGTTGTGCAGCCTTTAAAAGTTAAGGCCTTGGGGAAAAATTCCACCTTTTACCCGTTAGAAAAATTATAAAGAAAAAAACTTGCTAAAATGAAAATTTTACCTCCTTGTCCGTGGAGATTCTCAATCTCTGGTGCACATCTAGTGAAAGTACGGCTCCAGAAGTTGTACCTAGGATTCTGGATATGAATTTTCTGCAATGTGTAAAAGAGAAACATCTAATGGCTTGCGGGGGTTGGTAGTTGCTGAACTATAAAGATTGGTTTATATATTCTCTTAATTTGCTGCAGGTTTTTTTTTAAATAATAGATGAATTCGGTTAGACCGAATTCATTACCGTTTTCGAATTTGAAATCGGGTACCGCATGAATTCGGTAATGCCCAATTCGAAATTGAAAACGGTTTAGATTTCTATAGGTGCAATAACCGAAAAAACCGAATTCAGCGCACCGATTTACCGCATTTGCACCGAATGCTCACCCCTAATGACAGATGAAAGTTTTCAAAATGTTAACCTTGTCAAGTTGATCAACTTCTGTTTTCCCATTGAATAGAGGCTGCTTCGCTGAGCCAGATAAAAGATTTTAATTATCTCAAGTAAAAAATACAATAGTGCATAAAACTACGCTCACCTGTACCACAAAGTAACCACCAAGTTAGTATATGGTTTCAAAGGACGTGCTAATCCAAAGTCACAGATCTTCAACTCACCACAATTATTTAAAAGCATATTTGATGTCTTTAAATCTCTGTGCAAAACCCAGTTATCGTGAAGATACTTAACACCCTCAAGGAATGCACAAGGCTTTGGGAATTAACTCCACTCTAGCTAAACGGTTGTTTCATTGTCTCCATTAACCCCTTTAGATCTTTTGGTGACAGTTTCAGTTCCCAAATACGAATAGTTTAGACAATTGGACATGTAAGTTTGATAACTATGTTAACTGTGTGTGTGTTAATTGTTGGATATTGCTCTTATGTTAATTGTGGTTTACCATTTATATCTTATTCTGTGCATAGGTGTGTGTGTCTTCTATATATAGAACGAAGCTCCGAAAACAAAGAAAGCAAAGACCAAACTCCCCAACCAAATCGGAACTCCGCCCAATTTAGCCTTGCAACCATGTACGGCGGAGGTAGTATCGTTCTATCTTTCTCTTTCACGTAGAACACACACTTACAGGCTCAGGCACTCGCTAGCACAGACTTCACTATGTACCAGTTTAAATTTGTTTAATTTATGTGCGTTTTTCTCTGCTATGTATAAAAAAAATAGATGAGGTATCAGCTATAGTGGTGGACTTAGGCTCACACACTTGCAAAGCTGGTTATGCTGGCGAAGATGCTCCCAAAGCCGTCTTTCCTTCGGTAAGCCATTGCTAGTAGTCTATTTCAGCTCAATATATTTGCGAATTTACTGCATTTATTATCATGATTTTGCAATGTGGCTAGAATTTTACTGTTCTGGAGCTGAATTTTTCTCCAAGTTTGAATTTTTTGTTTTACCTTCTTTTGCACCTGATTTATGTTAATCTCATTCGAGTTTCTTCTCAATTTAACCATTAAAGTTTGATTTTGATAGTCGTCGTTCTTCTTTTTCTTTTGGTCCTCGTTTGTCAGATGTGAACTTCTTACACTGGGAGATTTTAAAGGTTGGAACGTGGAATCATGGTTACAAGGAACTGAACCTACAGTTTAAGAAAAAAGAACTAACTATAGGACAGACCAACCTAAGAAGTTGATTGTGAACATATACAGGGGGATTAAGTTGTTGTGTTGTTTTACTTTTGCCATTGTGGATAGTGCTAATTTTTCTTCAATTTACTTTCTTTTGCCTCTTTAAGGAGAATTTTTTTTGACAAGGCAGTCGAATAAAATGGATTTTATGCATGGAAGGAAAATTGAAGTGCCAACTTGCTATAGATTGCAAGGGGATCTATGCTAAAGATTGAAGCTTTAAATGCCGCCCATATGGCAGAATTATGGACTTCACTTTTCTGATATTCACCATATTGCTACACGAGGGGTCTTTGAAGGATAAGGGTCTTGTTTTGGTAAAATGATGCATCAACTATTTGATCATTTATCAGGTTGTTACATTGGTTCTAGAATCTTAATGAAGACTTCTCTTTATCGTGAATGTGAAGCTTGATGTAGATTAAATACAGGATAACTGATGCTTCTAAAACATACTGGTGAATGTGGCGTCTAATGGATGCACAGTAAACAGCTGACATAAGATTTGTATTGTTTAAGGTTGTTGGATCAATTGATCAAATGGAAGTTGATGAGCCGGATAATCCAGACAAGAATTCTGGATCTGTTCCAGATTCTAAATCCAAGGCTAAGCGAAAGTTATACGTAGGATCCCAAGCCTTGGGATTCCGCCGGGATCACATGGAGGTCAGTCAGAAGAACATCTTTTAGATAGGTTTTGGCTTGCACGTTCAACCTCTTTTCTTATTGAGCTTGTGATATTCTATTTTCTCAGGTCCTATCTCCAATTAAGGATGGGATAGTTGCTGATTGGGAAATTGTTGAAAGCATATGGGATCATGCCTTCAAGTAATCAAATTTGCATATTCATTTTGGTTCAAATTGTATACTAAGCATATGGAATCTCTGTGCTGCATCACCTGCTTAGTAGTTACAAGGGATGCAACAATGGTTTGCTTACTAAATGGATCAGACCTTAGCAATAGGGAAAATTCATGAATATCATGTTGGCAGGGAGTAATAGCCAATTCAACTTAAATAATTTCAACGCATCCAGCTCTGTTCAAATCTTTAATAGTTTGGTTCTCATCTTGCAGGTCATAGATAACATATGTAACTAATCTTGTACTTCTTCTCATCGTCAGAGTGTCAGACTGATACCACTTTAGTGCAATAATTGTGCAATAATTGTTTTCCGATTCTAGAATTCTTTTAGATTTACTAGAAGACAGGAGAAAAGGGGAGCTTTTATGTGCTGGTGTATTGTCTTCAGCTATGGATAAATACATCCCATCCTTTCCATTGTCATGCACTGTTTGTGGAAAAATGTGTTTTTCCTTTTTTCCCTTAATTGTGCATCTCCGCATTGTTTTTGAATGGTACAGCCATCTCTACCATTCAATGAATATTATAATTCATAATTCATACTATTACTTGCTTTGTCATTTGTAGGGAATGCCTCTTGATTGATCCTAAGGAGCATCCCATGCTGCTTGCTGAGCCATGTGCTAATTCTCAACAGCAGAGAGAAAAGTGAGATGATAATCAGAAATTCAGAATCCCTTAATGGATCCTTCTTTAGTCCTTTATATGCCTATATGTTTTATTACTTGCATGACATCTCTCATACATATGACCTGGAAGGTCCTTTTGCTTCTTGCTCCAAAAGATTAGTGTTACTAATTTTCTAATATAGGGGTGATGCTTGATTTATAAGTTAAAATTTTCTCATATAATTTTGGGGGTTATGGGTGGATAAGTCTGTCTTTGCAAGGTAAGCTCTGGTTATTTTTGTCTCTCTTCTTTTGAGATTTCAGTTATTTGAGATGTAAGTACTTTTCTTCCATTTCCCATAATTTTGAGAGACATAAGAAAGGAGGTGGTGGTATTCCATGTGGCTGTCTAAACAAGAATGCTTTTCTTCTTGGGTTTGTAGCACCTAAGTAGAATGCTCTTCTAAACAAGAATGCTCTCCTTTTTCCATGTTCTTGTATGCAATACTATGTTTTGTGTTTTTTTTTAAAAGTGATTTTAGATTATTTGGTGTCCCTGTGTTACTTCTATGAGTTGGCTTTTGGAAAAGTTATGTCCAATCTCTGGCACTAAAGAAACTGACTAGGCATCTGACAGGTCAGCAGAGATTATGTTTGAAAAGTACCAGGTTCCGGCATTGTTCTTGGCTAAAAATGCAGTGAGTTCCTCTATTCAGTTTCCAACTAGCACTTGTAGCTATTTATGTCAATCTGTGATGAAGTATGCTACAGCCAGTGTTTCCCTTCATATACTTCCAAGAAATAAATTTGTCTATGTTTTGCTAATTATTGGCTGCTATTTTCAAATGCCTGGTTTCCCTTCATATGCTTTTAAAAAATCATTTTGTCTGTGTTTTGCTAGTTATTCACTGCAATTTTCAAATGCCAGGTTCTTACGTCCTTTGCATCTGGACGTGCAACCTCTTTAGTTGTTGATAGGTAAGAGTTTTCTTATGCATGCCAACTACTATTACTGTCCGTTCAATGCAGTATTTTAAATTCTAGTTTGTGTTATAACCGCACTATCCTACTATGTTCCATGTTAAATTTGTTTACCCATTTCCAAGACGTTGCTTCTATATTTTGGCATGCATACTTCTTTCACCTTATTCTCGTCCTTTTCTATGACTCCTGGAGTTCGTAAAAAGATGCAGACATCAGATATTGGTGTGACAAGTAGTGGTATCTCAGGTGGTTTTGTTAGAAATTGTCTTCAACAAGCACAACCTCTTGATCTATAAATCATTCTTGTCTAGTATTTAGGATCATTTTGAGAAGCGTCATGCAGAGTTTGCTTGAAAAGAATAAGATGTGAACCTTCACTTTCTCTGTTAAATGTTTGCTGGGGAAGCACAAATACCAGAAAAACAGTCCCATGGTAATTTCAGCATGCAATTCAATCCTAGCTCTGTAAAACTCCTGAGGAATAATTTCTTACTTTAATTTTTTCATGCATTTGTAGTCCTTAGAGTGTTTTGCGGAAAACAAAAGAACAATCCCTTGATCTTGTGTTTTCTTTTCTCTTTACTACTGTGCTGGATCATATTTTGTTTTCTACCATAATGAAGTTGCCTTTTGTCTTATTTTTTCTTGTCGATCAATTAAATTTTATGCTTATTTGACCTTGATTAAAATGGGCACTTATTGGTTGTGCTAATTGATTCAGTGGCGGAGGATCAACTACAGTTGCTCCCGTACATGATGGATATGTACTTCAAAAGGTACTCCTGTTGATCTATGTAGAAACTGCAGATGGATACTAGCACTGACTTTGACCTTACTATGTTGGAGGTTTTTGGTAGTGAGATCATTGTATATCCAACTCCAGTGATCCTCTTTTAATTTTGTTAATGTGTTAATCCATGTCTTTTGTAGCTTTTTTTTGAGCTACTTCTTGTGGAACAACTTGGATTTTTAATTGACTAATACCTTTTTGTCCTGAGTTTCATATTCTGTTGTCCAGTTGTTGTCTCGGAAATTCCCAAAAGGTGTGATGTTTTAAAATTAATTCCCAAAAGGTGGTGTTTTTCAAACCTCTTCCCAAAGGGTGAAAAACATACTTAGTGAATGTGTTGTTTCCTTAAAAGATGCATTCGCATAATACACTCTTTTATTTGTTTATGCATTTTTTCCCTGGAAGAATACATTTATTGAATGCATTGTTTAAAAGACGCATTCAGTGAATGCGTTGCTTCAGAACTCTCACTATTTGAGAAATCTTCTTCAAAACTACCACAATTTGGAAATTTACTTGGTCGTTGTCTAGTTGTACTGTTGATTGATATGCACATGGTAACCATTGCAAATGTGAAGGATCCTGATGGTATTGCAACAAATTTAGTTTTTTTGATGCTTGAAGCCTTATTGCAGTACATGGTTTGATTTCTGAGTTCCAAAGGTGAAATAGCATTAATACAGGTGGAGCTCTGAGATGAGATATATTGTAGTCAAAGAACTACTGGTCAGTAAAAAGTGGAGAATTGAAGTTCATTTTTGGGGGGTTGTTTGTAGGCAAAGTCTGAAGAATTGAAATTTTGTGATTCACGTAGCAATAGGGGCATATCTTGCATGCTAGTGGGCATAAGACATACACATTCATATGTTTCTGCTGTTTGAATAAACCTGTAAAGCCTTCCCTACACTGTTTGCTCAAGGCTTGTCTGCTTTCAATTTGTTTCTAGTGGATGTTCAATGGTTATACTGAATGAAGTACACATCTGGATATCTAAATTCATTAGACTATTGCAAACAATTAATATGAGCATTTATTTGGATGGAGTATTCCTTTCTAATTTACACCTTCCCAATTCTTGTGAAGATAGCCCAGTTTATAGTTTTCTTCGTCTTTTAGAGATATTTTCTAAGTTTCTATTTTTTTGCATAGGCCGTGGCAACATCTCCTATTGGCGGAGAATTCCTTACTGATTGCTTGATGAAAAGTTTGGAAAGCAAAGGCATTACTGTGAGTTCTTTCACTGAATGAATAATACTTTACGCTCTTAAATATCTGATCATGATTATCTGACTATTCTTTCCTTGTACAATCTCTTGGTTCTCCTATTTTCATTTCAGATAAAACCTCGCTACGCATTCAAAAGAAAGGACATTCGGCCTGGAGAATTTCAGGTGATTTTTCCTGTTATATTATGAATGTTTTTTAATATTTTACCTCCCTATTTTAAGAATTCATTCTTTTTTGTATATCACTACCACAATTGTAGTCATTATTCTGGTCCTGGAGAAATTGTTTGGAAATTTCTCTTTCTAACCATCTCTTCAAGCCCCTTCCACCTTCTGCAGTAGGTAACTAAATAAGTTGATAGTCTGTACCTAAAATTAACAATAATGTTGCTTTACGTGCTCTCTCTTCCCCTTTCTTTGAAGTGATCATCACAATGAACTCCACCTCAAGCCATACTAAATGTTGTCTTATAGTGTCTTTATTTCATTGTACAGCCTTGCAAAATGCTAATCTGGTCTCCAGTGAACGATCTGCTTTATTTTTATCTCTAAAAAGCTCCACAAATGTGGCCTTTATTTTAGTTTTAACAGGTGTATGAAGTGCAAGCATGCGGTGGCTGTACCTTTAACCTACGCTTATGATGTTAAATAGCAAGTCTTCTTAAAAGCTTAAACAATGGAAAAGCTTACTGGTTATATTTTTGACATTTCCAGTGTGGAATCAAGTGATTACAGATATTTACTATTTTACAAGCTCATGTATTTCATAGGCAATGCTGTTAAAGTAAATACTAAACAAGGTTGTAAACTGAAGCTAATGTAATTACTTTCTACTTTCTTTTCTCTGAAGGCTTAATATTGTACTGATTTTACTGATTACTATGCTTGTGGTTCTTATTACATTGTATGGATTGTTCATTGAGTCATACAGACAGTAGATCTTGATTTTCCAAATACAACTGAGAGTTACAAACTCTATTGCCAGGTTACTGACTGACCAAAATCTACATTTATTCTGTACTTGTACCCTTTTTTCTTCTGCTACTAATTGTGACTTTCTTTTAACAGAGAGTAATTGCTAGTGATATCAAAGAATGTGTATGTCGAGCTCCTGATACTCCATATGATGGTTAGTACTGCTTTGGTGCATTGTTTGAACTTCATTTGATCTTGCATTTATTGACTCATTATTGGGAATATATATAACCTAGGATAGAAGAGTATAGAAAGTGTACATACTATTTTTCAGGGGAGAGCCTGGACACAGTAAGAGCCAAGTCTGAGCACTTAGAAAGTCTACATGAACAAGGGCAGCTACCAATAATATCACTTGTGAAAATTTGGCAGGGATAGAGCAAACTTAAACATTCCTGTATTACAAGTCGTCATGATCCAACAAAAAGCCTAATGCTTCTCTTTAGCACATGCCATAATCTTTTGCTTTATTATTTAATCCGGCAGACCCACTGCCGACTTCCTTCCTATCTTTGTTCAGGAATCTTGCTAATGCATTATAATTAGTTGATCATGTAAGATGTGCTCCTATTTATAGTGGTTTCATCATGTTAATTGTAGTGCAATAACAAAAACACTTACAAATAATCTTGGTCTTTTATTCTTTTCAGATAGTTCATACTCGAACATACCAATGACATCTTATGAGCTTCCTGATGGACAGTAAGTTTTGTAATTAAAGCCTTGTTTCTATCTTGAAAGTTTTTTACAGGATACAGACATTTTTAGAATCTGTAAGTGACACATCTTAATGAGTTGTTCTTGTTCCATTAACTTTTTCATGATTTACCTGGGGTGATATATAACAAGGCCATTGATAATCTAGGTCTTACCGCATCTCATAGCTTTCTCTGTACTTCTATTTTCTTACTGGCACTTCCTTTTCATCTAAGTTCATTGTTTATTAATCCAGGACAATAGAAATTGGAGCCGACAGATTCAAGGCACCTGATATTCTTTTCAACCCATCCTTGGCTCAGGTGGTTTTGAAACTTTTTCCTATGCCGCTTTTCCATTTATAATCATGAGTGCAAATTTGACTCTTCAGGTTTACATAATCTGCAAGCCTTTTGGAGTATTTTTTTTTACGTGCTATTATTTTGAGCTTAGTATTAAGAGATTTTTGTGCTTTTGCTCAAGGGGGAAGTATAGCGTACATGTATCCCAGATTGAAAGAAAAAAATGTATTTTTCTTTGCATTATGCTTCACCTCTCGACTCTCCCTTCTCCCCTATGATTTTCATCATGTTTGTCTTTCACTGACTTGACAAATAGTTTAAGTATCTACATCACATAAAATTAGTAGAGTATCCTGAACTTATATATATTGCACAGCACGAGCTTACTAAGATAATCTAATCCTTGAATGATATGCATGTTAAAAATTATAAATTTGTTTGACCAATTCTCCGCCCTAAGAGTTGAAGCTTATAGTTAGATTTGTAATTTTATATTTTTCAGCCTTAAAAGTTCTTCCAATTGGATTTAGTTATTTTCATGTTCTCAGAACATGTGGAGCTTGTCGTAACGTATGCAGGTTAAACTTTTACCTTTCTTCTCTGCTTTGAAATTTAAGCGTCATTAGAATATTCTTAAGTATGCAGATCTCGTAAACCATGCACGGTTGGAGAATCATAGCTCAAATTGTTTGGCTCAACATGGATATCCTTTTCTTGGCTAGGCTTTTAGGACTTTATTAATTGCCATTGGAAAATGAAGATGGTCTGAAAATGCACATCTAGCAAAGAATTAAGTAAGGGCTTGTGGCAGTTTCCTGCTCTGGCCTTTAGGAGGTCTTTCTCATCATTTGTTGGGACATTCATTGTCCAATAAATCTTGCTTATAAAGACAAGAGGCGATGAGGTTTGCTGCTATATTAGACTTGTTTAGCACTGGCCGGAATTGCCTAAACATATGCCTCATTGCATGGGCTACTTTTAGAGACCTTTATACTGATGAGTTTAGATTAACTAATCTACTGTCTTGGTTCAAATTATCAAATAACTAGAGAAACAAATGATGGATTTTGACAAATGATGCTGATGAGTTTTTTTGACATATGATGCATTTTGAATTCTCTTGATTGCTTTTGGTTTGATTTGAAATTCCATTTACTGACATGATCTAATCTGTCAGACTATTCCTGGTATGGAGAATTTTGCCGAGACTGCTTCTTCTGTTCGTGGCCTGCCACAAATGGTAATTCCTGTCATTTTGCACTTTTATCCATGAGCTGGGGATCTAGCTACCATTATTCTCTTTTTACTTTTACAATATATCCTTCTAAAATTCTTCAGGTCTTGGAGAGCATAAATAAGTGTGATGTGGATATTAGGAGAGAACTCTTCAGCAGTATACTGGTAAATTTTCAACCCTTCAATGTGAATAAGTACCTTAATTACACCAAAATGTATAAGGCTGTTATCTAGACTTTTTTTTTTCTGTCGACAGTAAATTATTTTTTCCCCTGTTGATTAGCTAAAATCTCTGCAATTTTAGTGAGGTAAACCTTGTATGTAGTGCTTCATGTTGCAGCTGTTCCCCTTTTTCCTTGGATTTCCAGCTTCCCATATATTCTCTTCATAGTATTTATGCATAAATTGGCTGTGTCCCAATAAATTTGCCCCTCTCCACAAACTCAGACATCTCACTTAATTTCTACTTTTTCACTCTGATGATATTCCTATAGTAGCAGGATATTATTTTTTGTCCTTTTTCCAGTGCAGATGCACATCAAGGATTCCTGCTGTTATATTTAGCTTTTGCTAACTTCTTTTTAAGCTTGTTTAGCTCAATGACTCTTAAAGATGATGCCTTCCACTCAAGTTTCTGTTCTGTCCCCCAGATCATCGTATTTGCATAGTTTCCTTTTGTGTTGTCTTTAGGAAACATATCTTGTACTTAGAAGAGTGGATCATATAGTATCTGATTTGATTTCAACCTTACACAGCTTGCTGGTGGCACTGCATCCATGCAACAGTTAAAGGAACGTCTGGAGAAAGATTTGCTAGAGGTAGGTTTTTTTCAGTCAGATTTCTGTATTTAAAAGAAAAAGAAGTCCTTGTTCTGGTACTCTCCCTAAAAGAGGAGAGGGAAAATAAAAAGGAAACTCAGAAGCCCAAAGTTGTGTGATGAAGGAAAAGATGAAAGAAAGGGAAGGAAGAAAGATCAGACATGCGGCTATTTGGTTATTTCTGATATCAAATGCTTAATGTTGAGAGAATACACAGCTTATTGCAACGTGAAAATTCAAGTTTGTCCAGTGGTTTTAGTTAATGCTTGAGATTTTTCTTATGTCTGGGTCTACCGTTTGCAGGAATCTCCTCAAGCAGCTAGAGTGAAAGTTTTGGCAAGTGGAAATGCAACGGAAAGGAGATTCAGGTAGACTAACTTGCTTGATGGGAAAAAAATTAAAAAAAATGAAAAAAGGAAATCAATGTGTTCTATCTTCTGCTTGTGTTGATGGGTGGATGTAGATTGCTGTTGTCCTTTCCTTCCCATGTTATTTTCATTTCTTCAAGCACCAAATTTTCTGGTTGAACATTGTGAATTCTTACATAAATCGGCATCTCTTTGGGAGGTGGCTCAATAGAAAAGCCATTAGGTTACAGCATTGATGTTACGTGTCACTTAGGAATTCGCCATATGGAGAGGGTAAATCATGGTGGTAACTGGCAGATATGCTTTTGTTTCATTCCTGCATTCCTTGCCTCAGTGCTTCCTCCGAAGTTGCATGTTTGGACCAAATTGCTTCTGCTTTATGATTGAAGAGGATATTTCTTTGCATTCATGTTAGCATACCAAGCGTTGACTAACTTGTCGCATTCAGTGTTTGGATAGGTGGGAGTATATTGGCGTCACTTGGTTCCTTTCAGCAAATGTGGTTTTCAAAATCTGAGTAAGCTTTTGCATCCACTCTACCTCTCAATACTCAAACTTTTCTCCTTTTTTCTCCCCATATTAAGTCTTTTGTCTCTTGATTAACAGGTTCGAGGAACATGGAGCTTCTTATGTTCAAAGAAAATGCCCGTAAGGAACTTTACTGGTGCGGTCAATTATCACATTAGATAGACAGAAATTCATGGAGCTGACTTCACTTCGATTAGTTTGCTGACGGTATGGGTTGTTCGGTTTTAATATCCTGCTCTATAGGAGTCCAAACAACAATGTACTATATATGTATTGTACCTATCGTTGCTAATGTTGTACAATTACGTTACGTACTGGGGATTGTAATATACTCCGTACTAGGCTCGTGTAGCAACATTATTGACTTGCTATCTAAGTCACCGTGAAGAATTTTACGATCGCTGACATTTTAAAACTTGGGTGATTTGTTGCTGTCTTCCAGGAGTACTTAGTGAAAGAGGGATTAAATTTCTGCGTGTTAAATTTAATAAAAGTCTGAAATGATTTGGTGCAAGTGCAGCCTTGGAAAAAAGCTAAAGCCTATTTCTCCCAACAACTAAAAATGTACTAATGGTCATGCTCTGGTTCCAACGTCTAAGCAACTGCCATTTTATTTCCAATGCAAGCCAATGTTCTTAAGGGTATGTTTGGTTCCCTATGAAATTAGGATTTAGAATTGGAATTGGGGTCCTAATTCCAATTCCATTGTTTGGATTCTGCTTCCCTCACATAATTAGAATTGAATCTGAATTCTATAGGAGTCCAATTCTATGAATTGAATTCTTTACTCGATCAAAAGAATTCTAATTCCGATTCCACAACTAAATGGGTTCACACGCGGATCTAGTATGGGTCAAAAATTAAAATCGGGTCAAAGGATATTGGCACCCCTTTTTACCTATCCAACTCACCATTTTCTTCAGCCGCTAGTGCTCTACTCTCCACCATCACTTCCACCTGCAACCCTAATATCTTACCTTTCCCACCACCGTCTTCCCCCCTGCCTTCCATTTCTCTGGCCACTTCCTCCATCCTTCGCCACTCTCGCCACTCGTCCACCCCAAATTTCAGACACATTTAGGGCTTGTGAGACACCCAAGAAGGATAATGCGAACGCAAAGTTAACCTCCAACAGCAGAGGAACACCTTTTGGTCTCTGAGATTTTGCCGCTACTATTGCCCCGAATCGAAATGGCCTGTGCGGAACTTTGAGCCTAAAGATGTACTAACACATGGCAACCTCGAATAGAGTACCAGTGGTTCGAGCTAAACACCCATCATATTAAGGAAATAACAAGCCAAGTTGGTAAGAGTTGTTTCTTAATTTTTCCAGCATCAAAATAATCTACTATCAGAATAATCTTTTAATCTTTCCAGCATCTTTCTAGCACATAATTATTTTTTGCTTAAAAAAAATGAAAATTATGATTAGCCAAGAAGGGAAGGGAAGGGAAGAGAGGGGGGGTTTGGTTTGGTTGATAACGAAACCAATTCTATAACCTGTTGCCCGCAGAAAGCTATTTGGGACGCCATCTTGAACAATAGGGCAGTTCAGGATCTCTGGGGCTCAATCTCTGCAGGTCATATGCAACAAATTTATTTGACAAAATTTTCAAAATATATACGTTTATTCCCCTGCCTCCTCTGTATGATTAATCATACAGAGTCATTTACCTCAGCAACAATTCATCCTACTAGGAGTCTTTTAGATAATTTGAAGAATTCTAGGGTGAAGTTTTATAATTCATATCTGTTCATTGCTTAAAATAAAAGCTTTCTAAACCTTGTTTGAACTTCCTGTATTGCCTGACAAAGGCCAGAGACATGTTTAGCTAAAGCTTGCCTGCACTTGTGCTTTACAATGGTTGCTTGTCTTCAATTTATAGAGCACTTTATCTTGTTGTCTTGTTGTTTCTTTTCTTAAAGGAAAAATTTGCTGTCGGGTCAGGGCCTGAAAAATTTTTATGTATCGTCTCAAGGCTGCTAACTTCTCGTCAATGGACATGGAATGTGATGAATGTGTGTTTTCGACTATTTAATGCTGTCATAAATTCTCACACACACTCTCTCTTAACGTACATTTAAATGTGTTTGATTGTTCCTAATATGTTACAGGAAGGCTTGTTTAACCTTGTCCTGCATTAAAGTGAGGTCGGTGCATTCTTCTTGATAGCAAAGTTGCGGGCTGACATGAAGTTGGACATGCTTAAAGGCTGAAGATCGTCACTCCAGTCTTCCTTGTATGTGTGGTATTTATAAAGGTATTTATTTTCAAGTGCTTCGAATGCTGTGAATAGGTTTTTTGATGTGAAAATTATAGCTCTATCTCTAGCTTTCATATTTCAACTATTGAGCCTGGTAATAATGGTTCAATTTTGACACTAATTAGAACAGTTGTCCTGCAGTTCTTTGGTGTATGTTTCTCTATATAATCAATTGTTAAGCATATTTTAAAGCTTATGGTTATCACAGTATTCTTAATGTGGTGTAACATGAATGCGTTATTGGTAGGAAGTGCAATTAATCTCCCAATCTGGCCTTACTCTGACATATTTGTAGCAAAATAGGCAGGAATAATACCAAAGTTTCTGGCTTTTTTTAAGAAGCTTTGGTGTGCTTGTTATCCAGTTGGGCCTTCCCTGCAATTCATTGCTAGTTAGGAAATTGTAAATAGCTATCTTTATCTCACACACACACACATATAGAGGAGTTTCAAGGGGAAGATAATTAATCTTTTGTTTTGTAACTCGCAGAATTGAGTGTAATAGTTTCCCAAGCTTATTTTCCAAGGCAAAGTGGGCAGTACCAAATCGAAACACTAACCTGATCATAGCAATGAATCACAGAAGCTAATAATTATGTTTACCAACAACTTGCACAAACTAATGAATTACAAAATTGTAATACTAAAGCTAATTCCTAAGCGATCTCTAAAGTATTAAAGGTGTATAAGCCAATATATTTGTTTCTGTCAATAGTTGTATTCACAAGCTGTAAATGTAATATTTTACGAAAGGCAAAAATATTATTGCAGATTATTATGTCAGAGGTTTATTTAGCTATCATTTTAGCTTCAATTGACCATGTAGAATTTAACACAGACCCACTTTTTAAAATTTGGTCTTTTGACTTACCTTTTCTTATTGTTGTCGTGATTTTGAATTGCAGAATTTGGATATTGACATCGATAAGGAAGGAGACGAGCAAAAAACAAAAAAGAGAAAAGTGGTAGTTGCAAATTATATGGTAACAGTAGCCACATTAGTAGTTTGGTGGCACGAGAAACATATAGTAAAGGAGCCTTATTTGGACTTTAAAGTAGCACATGAAATATATCTAAGGCGTCTTTACTATGGAAACAATAGAGTTTGTGTAGAGCAATTTCGACTCAATAAACATTGTTTTACTATTTTATGTACAAATTTAAGAGAGCATTGTGGGTTGAGGGATACTAGAAATATTACTGTTGAAGAAGCAGTTGCAATGTTTCTCTATGTTCTTGCTCATAACTTTAAGAATCGCACTGTCAATTTTAATTTCATAAGATCATGTGAGACAGTTAGTCGATACTTTAATATAGTTCTACGTGCTATCATAAAATTGGGGAAACAATATCTTATCCAGCCTGAAACGGAAATGGAAGGTTAGGAGCATGAAAAGTGGGAATGGAAGCAATTTTTTATTTAATATAATTTAATTAAAAAAAACAAGAATTTTTTTTTTTTTTTGCAGAAAAGGAACTTATTTGTTTTTTTTTTCTTTAAAGCTTTAGTAACAATTAGTTAAATGCAAGAAAAAATAAATTATTAAAGGCACTAATTGGCTTTTTCCTTAAAGCTTTAGTAACAATTAGCTAAATGTTAAAAAATTATTATATAGTAAAAAAAAAGAAATTTTTTATGTAAGGAAATGTTAGTTGGAAACAATTCTAATTTTTAATGAATTCTTCTCCGATCCAAACAAAGAATTTGGAATTCTAAATGAATTCTGTATCAATTCTATGTATTTCCCAAACAAAAGAATTTCAATGTTTTGGAATTCCAATTCATGGAATTCTAATTCTATAGAATTCCAATTCCAATTCAATTCCAATTCTGTTGAACCAAACGCACCCTAAAAGTTAAAGCTCCTTCCGTCTTCTTCTGCTTTAAATTTGGTTTTGAGCATTCTTGGCTCTGGTCGAAGACAAACAAGAACACGTGGCTCTTTCTTAGATTGGCAAGTGTGGTAAAGAGGAACAGAAAAATGCAACATATATATATATATATATATATATATATATATATATATATATATATATATATATATATATATATATATATATATATATATCTATATATATAAGGCAAGGACATGGTTGGATAATAAAAGGAAAAAAAAACTAACTTTTTTTTTTTGTTTTTTGGATTATATTAATGTATGGATAATCCCTTTCTTGGCTATGGCCGAAGCTGGACAAATAAGAACACGTGGCTCTTCCTTTAGATAGGTAAGTGTTGTAAGAGAAACATAAAAAAAAGCAACATCTTCCCAAAAAAATATATACACACGCACACAAGGACATGGCTTTGATAATAATATGTTAGGTTAATATTTTTTTGGAGAAAAATATAAAAAGAATTAACTCTTTTTCATTTTTTTCAGATTCTATTGTTGATATGAACAATCACTTTTTTTACTATGGCGAAGCAGGACATATAAGAATGCGTGACTCTTCCTTAGATAGACAAGTATTGCAAGAGAAATCTTCCCCAAAATATGCATATATATATATATATATATATATATATATATATATGATGACTTGACAATAATCTCTTAGGTTAATATTTTTTCTGGAGAAAAAATAAAATGGATTAACTCTTTTTTGATTTTTCTTTTTTGGATTATATTGTTCATACGGATAATGACTTTCTTGCCTGCGTATAAGGTTTTCCCTTCGTTTCAATTTACTTCGCAGCAATGCTCTGAACATGTCAGCCAATTGCCCTGCCATACTGCATCATTTGCCGATTGCCAATGATAGTCCATCCTTCAGGCAACTTGAGATCTCACTAAACTCAGTACTTATTGGTCTCCGCAAATGCAAGGTTAACCTTACCCCGACGTAATTTTTTTCAGGAATAAATTCAGAAACTTCCCTTGAGTTTGTGATAATTTCACTTAGCACCTTTAAACTTTAAAAATCACTTGCCTTCATTTGCATAACACTCAATTGTAGATAGAGAATATAATTTCATTTCAGTGTTTTGCCCTTCTCTTGTGAACCATTTTGTTGACATAACAAAACTAGTTAATCTCTTAACTTTTGAACACTTGGCCAATGTGATTTTTTAATTAGGAATTGCAAAGTGTTAACAAGGTTGAAAGACCTATTAATAATTTTTGCGTCATTTGTCTGCACAAGAAATCTACTAAAAATTTGAAAATCTAAGTAATTTGGAAAATTCACAAAAGTTGCCTAAGAATTGTACAATGAAAATAATAGCATTTTTCACCTTCAAAACACCTCAAATATGTTTTTAAATTTATAGTTAAGAATTTTATCTTATTCGAGTTTTCAAGCCATTGATCTGGTCAAAGAATTATAAAATTCAAAAAAAATTGTACACAATTCTTAAATCCTTAATTTCATATAATTTGCGATCTTTGAGAAAACCTCAAATGCGTTTGCGAACATAAATATTTTGCCTTTTTTATGATTTACAAGCCATCACTCTAGACAAGGAATTTAGAAATTTTGTTAAAAAATTTTAAAGCTCCTCAAATTAACCAATAGCATTTTATAATAAAGGAACAATCTTTTTTGACTTGAAAACACTTTGAATATATTATTAAAATAAATTTTTGGTACATTAAAATATCTAAGATTATACTGTATCAATCAAAATTTACACATTTGTACCGTTTGTTTTATTTTTAGCTTTTTATTACATGCTTTCAATTTTTTTTTTTTTTAAAAAAAGTAAGACAACAAAGGGCACATTAGGAATGAAAATATCTCCGCTATCCAAAATTTGAGTTTTTAAATATTATGTTTTGTAATAGGTTGTCAATGTTACAAAAAGTTAAAAATAGGGAAGACAAATGATTTTTTTTTTTTAAAAATTAAAGGGTGCTAAGTGAAAATTTTAGAAACATCAAGGGAGGTTTGTGCAATTATCCCTTTTCTAATGCATAAAAAACACAACGAAGATAAGGTATAAATTAGAAAACTTATGAACATGATTGTCTTTTTCTTCAGAGTTTTGATTGCACATGAATTTCCAAGTAAACTTGGAACATTGATCTACTAGGTACCATCGAATTAATTATCCATTTGGTATGTGAGGTCTCAAGTCTTCAGCTGCAATTGCGCAATTGTGCATCACTAATCAAACAAATTGGCATTGGTCCTCGCAGTTCATGAGGAGAGTTCTTACAGCACAAAAGACTCGACAACATTAACTGCAGCACTTCCCAAACTACCAATCTTGCAGCCTCCATACAGGTGGATCTATCTACCTCAAATGATATATACTGAAACAAAAGTAGTTAGAGAGTCAGTTTCCTCCGAAACTAAATGAACCATTGCTCCAGGGGCAAATTGCACATTCACTAAAACCACCTCTCGTGGCTTCAGAGAAGTACTCGCAACACCATCATTTCATTTAAACAAGCGGATAAATTAAAGATAGACAGAGGCAAGAGAGATCACTTTGCACTCAACCTGCAAGAAAAAAAGATAAAAGCATGAAGTAGAAAGATTGTGAATAGCTCAAAAAGAAAGAATGTGAATAAAACAACAGTTTCGACAATAAAACCATCAGTGTTTATTGAAATACAGAATTTGGTGTTTAAATTTAAATTGAAATGATATGATAGGTACATAAAACCATCAGTGTATATAATGACAATATAGGAAGGATTAATCTTTCTTTTATATGTTACAATTACAATATAGGTTCATTAAATTTCACTTTGAGTTAACCAAGTGATCTACCAATTACACCTCCAAAATTTGTTTGTAATCAAGTTAGATAGGTGGTTTGATTTATATTGAAAATTAGGTCCAGGTTATATGAAACCCGCCTCAACCGCTTTCGGAGCTCTGGTGCTCTCAATCGGAGCTTCGTTCTCAACCAAGTGATACGAACCCGCCTCTGCTCCATGGATCTTGCATCCCATTGGAAAATATGATATTACTGCCAAATCTTTTCAGCACCAGGTTAATCCTCTGTACCAAGAACATGATGAGTGAGAAAATGCTCGTTTTTTTTTCTTAGTTCTTACCAGCAGCAAGAATTTTTTAACAGAACATCAATCATTCACTTGCTTAAGTAATGGGACAAAGTTATTATCTAGTGATGACTCACCATGCCACCGAATTCAGTAGTGATCCAATGTTCCCGAGGCCATACTCCAAATTGTCTGTTGCAATCATCGGCAAACTCCTTGTAGCTGTAGGGAGATGGGGGAAACATGCTTCCATTGGAGCATGTCATTGGCATAACCATTTCTGTAAGTTTTTCATGAGTTACTTCAAACTACAAGAACGCTCCAGTAGGTTAGCATTGTATTTTGTCTATTGCCTTAATTTGTAACAAACCCTCAACCTTTACTCACACGCCCACCTCTACCCTGGCATGAGCTGGTCAAAGAGATGGCAGCAACAAAAATATGCTGCAAAAGGTTAAATTTTTTGATTGATAAGCATCTGACTGGAATCGTATTGTGAGCAGAAATTTTGATCAAGAGTTTCAGCAGGCAAGCTCCCTTCTCCACACAAATACAAATATACCACTCCAAATTAAAGCAGGCTGAGACTGCTGAAGGTAAACGGCAAGATGAAAGTCAGCAGAGGAAGTTTAGGTTAATGGAGGATAATGCCAACGAAATACAAATGCTCATTTAACTCAGGATCTACCGAGTCACATTTTCTTGGCCCTTTCCATTTAGATACCTGATACTCGATTAGTATATGGAGATAAGTTGGAAAGCAAAGAGCTGGAGGAAACACCAATCTAGTGAGAGGAGTCATATTTGGTTTTGATCACTTATTGTGTTGCTTAGACACCCATGACAACTCTCATCCACTAAAAATGCACAGAAAACTACCTCTGATAGCCATGTAAGCATGTAATAGACAAATCCCTTAATTTCTTATAGTTCAAAGTAGTCAAGTCGTTCAACGAAATCAAGCGAGAGCAACAGACAAGAATAAGGAGAAGCTTATAAAAGGTTTGATTAACCTGCAAGTGCACCATGAAGGAAACATAAATGGAAGCTTCTCGTTGCAACCACTTTCAAGAATTGAGGTAGGCTTTACCTTTGGATAATCAAATTTATGATACCAACAATCATGGCATCAAAACTCAGAAGTTTTCTTGTATTTTATTTGGTTTACCACACTGGACCAATTTACTTTCTGGTAGATTAAACTCTAACCCACAAGGGGAATGGATAATCAATTGCAACAGGTGAATCACTTTCCTGTAATTGACTGAATGTGCTCAATATCTATTGCATCACAACCTAAGGTCCCAAGATCATCTTGGGAGATTTAGTGAGGCTTCCAATTTTTCCTTCATGGTATTAGAGCTGGTCAATCAAGCATCAAACTAACTTTTGTAAACCAGACTTCCTCTGACTTCTTTTTCCTAAATTTCATATATTATATAACTGCCCCATTAATGAAGTACCTCAACAAAGAAACTTAGTTACATCTTCACTGTTATACAGCTTTCTACGATTCTCTCCTGTGGCTGGAAGAAGCCATGTTTTTTGCTGCAACACTTCACCTCTAAGTCTCTAACTACCAAACTAAAGTCAAGAAAACTAGCTGTGTTACCGGTAAAAACCAGTTGTAGTAGTGTACTGCTAAATCAGACCTTATTTATAAGCTCATGCAAGTTCAGATCTCATTTTGCCATTTATTAGTTGTCGCATTTATCTGATGCTTAAGCGGTTGCAAGTGTATTGGAAATGGTTTGCACTTATACCCCCCGAAGTCTATTGATCCATAATAGGATTTGTCCTTCCTTTGCTAATACTACTAGGCAAGCAAGATGAACGGCAAATCTGGCACAAATTTCTTATCTCCCTCCTTAAAACAATTTTTTAATGGGACTCTTTCTACTTTGGACAGAATCTGCACCAGATTCCTTAAGATTAGGGGGGTAAATGCAATTTCTTAAATTAGAGGGAAGGTGAGTGCTACTGTCAGAAACCTCAGGGGAGGTTTCTGCAATTTTCCCAAAAAAAAATTGCTCACCTTGTTCCCCTCTCTCTTTCTTTTTTCTCTCAGGACAAAAAAGGCACTCACCTTCAACAGCTAACAACAAACATTCAATTCTCCATCAAGCTTAAACATGAAGATTTTATCCTGAATAAAAAAAGAGACAAACAGAAAGAACTCTAGTATGTCACGGCATTCTTTTCAAAAGAGAAGCAGCATAATTATATCTATTTCCCTAATCACTCGAGCCATGTAGAAAATCTATTTCTCATGCAGAAAAATAGGATCTTTACCTGCAACTAATGCTGAAAAAAATACTAAACCCCACAAATCCAAACTGATCTTATACTCTGGAATAAAAAGCGTAAAGCAAGACACAAAAGGGTGCATTCCATTCAAAGTATGACCTTAGCAACTGGATTTGCATGAGATGGATAATAGTTTTGAGCTCCAGAGTCACGATACATAAATATGCCATTTTACAAACCTGTTTGCTTCCTGCATAAACCATGCAACTACATACTAACTATTGCATGTAAAGGCCCTGCATTGTAACTCCTCAAGATAGTTGCATGTGTACCAAAAGCATGGGGCTATGCCACTATGGTACCAAAAGTAAGGACTAAGGAGTCCCCACGTTTTTGGTGCACATGGCAGCCATCTAGGTGGGACTCCTAAGTAAGAATCTCCCCTATTGCATAAGGCAAGATATGGTCAGGCTGCTCAATTCCAGAATGAGAGTGGATTTTTTGCTAACGCAAGCAGAGAAGGGATGCATGCATCTGCATTCTGCCAATGTAGATGGATACTGCTTGGAAGCAGCCAGAAAACATCGTATAGGGCAATATAAAAACCATGCACCAAACTCCTAGATTCCCACGCAAAAGCCTAGTACACCGTCACGACCAACCACCCAACACCCCCCCCCCCCCAACACAAAAACAAAAAAAAAGTTTTGCTTTGTTTTTTTTTGTTTTGGTTTTTGGGGGGGGGGGGGGAGGGGTTGGGTTGGGGTTGCAATGGGCATGAACTGCACCGACATTACATTATGAACGCTCAACGAGGGTAAACTGTTCTTGCAAATATCGATCTCAACCCACAAAAAATATTGCGGGCATTAAGAAATCTAGAACAAATTTTAAAGCCCTCTAATTTTCAGCCCAGATAAACATGCAAGATTTCCATTCAATTCGAATAAACACAAGACTATCCCGAATAAAGACAAAAAGAAAATCAGAAGCGATCTAAGGTGTCCCAATTCCACAGTTCTTCAGATATTAAAAAAATGTGACAAATACTAGCTCAAATCCACAAAATATCAAATTTGGTCATGAAATCATGCAGGCGTGACGACCAAAAAAGAAGGAAAAATTATTCCAAAGCTTGAAACTTTGACCAATAAATATCATACCAGGAGCAATCTTGAGAAGGGAAAGAGGAGGGGCGCAATCACAAATACAAGGACTGCAAGAATTCAACGATGCAGTTTTCAAGCTGAGACTTTTCTTGAATTTCCAGTAAATTGCAGGCCCAGATACACAGAGAGCTGAAACCACTGCAAATACAACCAAACAGCACCTTACACAGTTCCCAGATCGCCTTGACATCTTCCTAATTGCCAATAGCAAAGGAGCAGTAGTAAGTAATTTGAGTGGGAAGGATTATGAATATTGGATCTACTGCTTTGTTTTGATTAGAGGTTTTGAGGTGGAAATGGGAAGTGGGGCTGCTGCCTTTCTGGCACACCTCCATTTAATAGCTGTGAGCAGTAGTTAGTTACGCTAGTGTACTTTCCATTAACTTCAGTCAAAGGTGGTTTTCTCTGGTTATGAATGATTGCTTTTACTTATGGGCAAATTGCAGTTTTGGTCCCCTCACCTATCAATTCTGTGACTTGATTCGCTCCCACATTTTGAAGGAATGGAGAAATACAAACGATGAAGGGATAAAAACACCAGAGACTCGTATGTTAGGTGTGGTTAACTGTTTTGTTGAATGGACTGTACAATTGCTGACCAATTGCCCGGTGCATCCATGGAGAAGATGTGTGTAAGTTGATTTTTTTTGTCAACCCACAACATCTACAATATTTTTATTTTAATTTATATTACAAGAGAGTTTTAAGTGTCTAACTGAATCAATAAAAATTAGAAGCAAAGCAACCTATTTTCAAACTAAAAGGGTACATTACTACTCACTCTCTACCTCCAGATTTTACTGCAAATGTAAAAAATTAAACGTCGACAGTTTTTAATGAGTTCCAAATTTTGTCATGTTTTTACACGGTAGTGTTTTAATATCTGCATTTGTTAAATTAATGCATATATGAGATGGTATTACGGTATTGTCAAAATGGGTATCTGCTTTGGATCCCCCTCCCCCCTAAAATAATTAGCGACCATATTAGCTTGAGCGACATCCTTTCTTTTCATATGATAAGCTGCAAGATTAGCTTGAGTAATAGCAAGGGGACCAAAATAAGACCAGCTAAATGTAGAATTGGGGTTTTTCCCTTTATGTGTCATGATTCGTTGGAACTTCGCATGATCCCTTCTGTCTTATCGGCCCTAATGAACACAGAAGTCAAGAATTCCCACTTAGCAGCGTAGGTGACAGAAGGAGGGAGTGAAGTGGATTAGCCTCGTACAATTCAAAACAAGTGATTTACCAAATTTTAGGCTTGCAGCATAATTTTTTCCTTAAAATACAATGACATGGTTAAATTAACTTTAGAATAGAAATGTGTGCAATCCTAAATTTGGAAAAATGGTTACCCCTAACAATTGTTCTTGCCTTGTACCATGAGCGTAAATGAAGATATTAGGTGGTAAATGCAAATTTCTCTTCTTGCATGTGGTGGTAGGGGCAGAAAAAGAGAAGGATTGCAAGAATGCATGAGACCTTGATTCTAAGGCCTACCAGTGCATGTATTGGTAGGTCGTGTCATGGTTACAAGCATAGTTTGCCGTGCTATTCTCACAAGGATCCACAACTTGAAAAAGCCACAAAGGGGATTAAAAGGTTGATTTTTCCTAGGATGACAATTGATACATTCCCAAACAACAAAAGACATTCTTAATTTCCTTTTAAAGCTAAAATCATTAACTACTAACAAGTGGGCCGTGTCTCTTTGTGCTTTTCTTCTTCTTTTTTTTTTTTAATAAAAAAAAGGTTTGAATAAGTTTGGTTTGATTATCACCACAAATCAGGCATGTACTAGATCATAGATCGCTTATAGGGGTGCTTATAAATTATTCATCAACATAGTTTTCACATCGATAGCAGAATTCAAATATCGACAGTAAGATTCAAATACATAATCTTTTATGAGGGAGTAAAGGGCCTCTACAATTGCCATTGTGGAGTCTGGTTTGTGACCTAAATATGGTCATGCTCAATTAGCTCAACCTCAAGTAGGCTATGTCTCTTTGTGCTTTTCTTCTTTTTTTTTTTTTTTTGATACAAAAGAGGTTTGAATAAGTTTGGATTCGATTATCACCACGAATTAAGCGTGTATTCGGATCATAGGTCGCTTATAGAAGTGCTTACAAATTGTCCACTAATACAATTTTCAGTATCGACAACGAAATTTAAATATTGACAATGAGATTCGAATACATAATCTTGTACGAGAAACTAAGGGGCTTCTACAATTGCCATTGTGGAGTCTGATTTGTGATTTAGACGTGGTCATGCTAAATTAGTTCGACCTCAACTATTCGTATAAACATTTAAACTAAAATTTTCTTTTCAAAATTTACAGCTCGGATTTGAGGCACGTTTAAATCGCCTTTATTTGGGCATGAATTGTTCTCTACTATTGGCAAATCACCAGCAATTAATGATACTGGATAGGACTTACTACCCTCACAATTATAAAAACAAGTTGAATTCATTCCAAAAAAAAAAGGTTCAATTCATTCTGGTGCCTCATTCTAATTCAAGAACATCCAATTAACGTTGTATGGTCCTTCTGCCGAACAAATCACTCCTTTGGAGTATTTCTTTTGAGCCACACATCTTTAGGATGAAGTGCATCTTTCCAATAACCAAAATTTAGACATGACACTACGTTGCTTTATCCCCAGAACTCTATATCTAGTCTTGCTTGCTGTCTGCATAATACTCCTGTAACCACTTTTGGATAATCTCCACTTCTTGCCTCCTTTGGTCGATGAGCCACTCTGGATCTTTGTTTGTTGCAGACCTAAAATCAACATGGTGTGCTCCTGATTTTAAGATACAAAGGCAACAGTCAAGTGATCGGTCATGGCTAGAAGTTAGAACCCTTTAAGCAACTGGTTCCTGATTTACCTTTCTCAGTCACTAATGCCACAATGCTGGATGATATGTTCTTCAGCACACTGAAAAAGTAATCGCAATCAAATTGCATTCAGCAGATGTCCTCTGTACTAATATTTACAACAAGATGGCAAAGGAGTCGTTGAACAGTTTGTCTTACACATTTGAGAGTTTAAAATATCAATTTACCGTGAACAAAAAAACAGTAAGGTGCTTTGTCTATTTGATTATTCTCAGGATGTAGAATTCATAAAATTTCCAGACACTGGGCAGTAAACCAAGTGATACTAACCCGCCTCTGCTCCATGGATCTTGCATCCCATTGGAAAATATGATATTACTGCCAAATCTTTTCAGCACCAGGTTAATCCTCTGTACCAAGAACATGATGAGTGAGAAAATGCTCGAATTTTTTTTTTTTTTTGTAAAAAAAAAAAAAAAAAAAAAACTTGAAGATTTCTTAGTTCTTACCAGCAGCAAGAATTTTTTAACAGAACATCAATCATTCACTTGCTTAAGTAATGGGACAAAGTTATTATCTAGTGATGACTCACCATGCCACCGAATTCAGTAGTGATCCAATGTTCCCGAGGCCATACTCCAAATTGTCTGTTGCAATCATCGGCAAACTCCTTGTAGCTGTAGGGAGATGGGGGAAACATGCTTCCATTGGAGCATGTCATTGGCATAACCATTTCTGTACATGCCTGAAGATAAATTCTGTCAGTTCAAATCAATAACTAGCATTCACTTAGCAGAATCCAGAAGTGTGTAATTCACTGATTCAATTTTTACACTGTTGCAGCACAGTTGCAATTTGAAGATTGTAATGCATTTCTTTGCAAAACCAGTTTTTAAAGTCCTGTGTCAGTACTCCATTAAGCATTTTCCAACCCAACACATGTAACAGCTGGTCCAACCTTCACATGCACAGCTTTTGTCTGGCGAGTTTAGCTTCTTTGAAACAGAACAATAGAAAACCATGCTAACTAAAGCTGACAAATTTGGTCTGGCATGCATGAGGACTAATATTACTTCTTCTGTGCGATGAGTCGAGCTTGTTACCTGCCAATTCCAGCCTTGGAGGCCATGATCATTATCCTCGTCTTCCAACTTGAAGCATTTTTCTGTCTTGGAGTAGTTGTAATACAAACTTGCTGCTGCAACAGCCCTGCTAAGCTTTGTTGCTCTAGGGGAATGTCCATCAATAATCTTGCACATCTTCAACAACCAAACCAAGATACGTATTGTTAGAAACTGGAAAAACCCTTTACGATCAAATTTCAATTAGCGCGTTTTCTATGTAAACTGCACCTCCTCCACAGGATAGGCAGGCAAGTGCTTCATGAAATTAGCTTCCATCGGATAATTCACCATTGCTGTGTACGTAAAAGCTGACCATAACCAGTTCCGAGCATAATCTACTGAACTCAACTTCCTGAGGTTTAATCAGAAAATTGAACTAGATTAGCAAAGTTGGCTGCAAAAATATTAGAGTCATGATCAAGGGGCAATTTAAGGGAATAGTGTACTTTATGGTCGTGTGTTTTAAGCAATTCTTTGGGAATTTTGGCTAGGCTACCATGATTGCTATTGGACTTCCTTGCATGATTGTCATCAATGCTCCTCCATAGGATTGAGAGAGCTTTTTCAATGGCTGCCTGTAACCTTGTTTGCGGAGAAATTACTTGCTGGCTAGATATGGAGGGGGGGAAGAGCAGTGGAGAACTTTGGCGAGGAAAATGGAGGAGGAGCAGGGGAAGTTGAGAAAAGAAGAGAGGAGGAAACCAAGAAGAAGTCCCTATATTTGGCGTCCAAATTAAAACATCAATGCTTATTGTTTTTAAAAACAATAAGTAAAATTTATGTTACATAACCCCATGATCAAGACTGAAAATATCAGACAATTTCACTAACTATTGCCTATAGGTCATGATTATGATCCAATCCAAACTGTGATCCCTTCCTAATTTCTTACAACTTACTTGCAAGCTCTGAACATCTTGCTGAGCTTTTCCAGTCCGTCTTTTCTTTTTCCAAAAGCATCCAATTCTGTCCAAGCACCTTTTATAACCTCATAGCAGTTTAAGCTAGCCTCCTGTATGCTTATGATCAGGTGATTAAAAGTTGCATATATGCTGGAAGATTATGGATGAAAAGGAGAGAAAATTTAGCTTTTCCTAATCAGGTTGAGGTCTGATTTCTACTATGAACCACAGACCTTGAAATCCTGGGAAACAGCATCATAGAAGCTAGACCAAGGAGTTATGTCATCAAACTGCAATATAGGGGCTGAAGATGCCAAAGCTCCAATAGCAACGTGTGGGTATTTAAGTCTAAACCAAGCAGCCAGCACTGAAATCAAGTGTTAAGAATCACGTTAAAATTTTGAAAATAACTTGATAATCATCTATTATTAGGAGTAGTTATTCATTAGTCTGATACTATCAGCCCCCTTCTTTTTCTTTTTCTGGCAATGTGGAATACCAGAGATTTAGAAATCTGCTACTGCAGACAGAAAACTGAGGGAAAAATCCAGTTTCTACGGGTCACAATCCTCAAGAATTTCAATAATTGCCACGAAATTTCTGCGCAAAGAATGCCCAATGGTCATTAAATTATTGCCACAAAGACTGCTGGCAAAAGGTCCAGTCAACTGGCAAGTGGCAATACTGATATTTTCAAGTCCAAACAATTTATTCACGTGCAGGCGTAGACAAAAATGATCCATTCTCATGCCTGTCTCATTCAGTTACACAGCATCAATAATGTATATTCAAAGGGAATAGGAAGGAAAATCTTTAACTTACTTCCTCCATAGGATCCGCCAAAGACCACAACAGGAGATGCCTCTGAAGACAGATTCCTCTTCAAACTCCTTATCAGAACTGCATAATCAGCCAGTGCTTGCTGTGAACTCAAGTACCCTAATGTCTTTGCAGAGTTGAGATCTTTCTTGTGAAAGGGCAAAGATTCCCCATAAAACCTATGCTGAAAATGGTAAAAAACAAATCCCATTGTTCACATTCTTCAATAAGAATTTCCTGATCAGAATTTTTTTCTTAAGCCTCTTCTCTATGAAGGCAATCCAAATAGAGAACAGTTAAGCAGATACTACTGTTACAAAAATTAGGATATAATGACTTAACTAAATTTGGAAGAACAAAATTCATGAAAATGCAGTATTATTTATAGAGGTTCCTTCTTGATTGTTTATCATGCATCACAAATTTGAGTAAATTTAAAGCGGAAGAAAAAGAGAGCTTTCAGGATCATTAACGTAAAAAAAAAAAAAAAATTTGAGAATTCAGCAGGCAGATTATACTTCAATGAAGACGAGGAGAGCTCGAAACTTTGGAGCAATATCCAGCATGAAACCAGTATTTGCTGCAAACCATTCAATATCTCCTTCATTTCCCGTATAAACAAAGATGGGTGCTCCTTCGTGCCAGTACTGGCTGTTCATAAGATACTTCTGGTAGAAGATTTTGTAGCTCCTGGGTCGGAAAGTGAAGTGGTCAAGAACCTGAGGGAAATAGTGGGCTTCGTATGGTATCTCTGGTTTTGCACTCTTGACTTGTTTCTTCAGAAGGGAAGATTTGTATGCCCCAGGTACAAAAACAGGGATTGACTCTACTGCGGCTAATGCAACAGCAAATAAAAGTAGCCACAAAAAGAATGAAGATGAAGCCATACAGATATGTCCTTTTCAGTTCTCGAGGGTGAGAATTGAGCCGAAAAGAGTACTTGATAGTCGAGATTGTTATACTTTAGTTTTAGATAATAGTAGTGGTGGCCAATTTCTTGTCAGCTGGACTGAGGTTTGTTCTTACAAAAGCTGCAGAGGATTTTTGGAGGATACAGAGGATTGGAGGTCTAGCTTCAAATAGTGAAGCATCAACAGTATACCTGTCTTCAGCTATAGTGGCATCAAATGCCAGCTCATTTGTATGTAGTAGGCTGTGAAGTCATTTTCATTTATGAAAATGAGCTGTTTAATCTTTCAGTATACATTACAGACGGTAACCAAATCCAAATCCATATCGTTTTCTTGGCAGAAAGAAAATTTACATCCATCATTAATATCAAAGGACGTTGGTGGAATCATTTCATCTCTTAAAAGTATCGGCCAGCCAATTTCCTTCTCCCTCTTGTTTTTACAGTAAATATTTGGTAGGATGAAGCATAGAACTTTCTACTGCATAAACATACACTGGGGATCTGATGCCACTCAAGCTGATCTTTTGTTTATGAAATTTTCAAAATGTTTGGTGTAAATTTGAAGTTGTTGAACTCGTATAATTAAATTGATGTAAAAATCATGATTATACTAAAATAAATTATATATATGCACCAAAAGTTGTAAAAATTATATCAGCCGGATTGAATTGGACAAAATTCAATGTAAGGACCCATAATCCACATGGTCTTGTCAATCCTTCGTAGAACTGTCTACTTGCAACCCGCGTTACTTCTTTTGCCGTTCTTGACCAAAGCAGAAAGAGTTGCGTGCCAATAAGGACTGTTAAATCACAAGCTAATAGTAGATGAGAGAATCATCATATTTACATGCAAATGCGATTGGAAATCCAGCTACCTTTGTTTATTTATTTCTTTGGTAAGTAAGAGATGTTGAAACTCAGGATATACTATTTACAGTTACTCCCGTCGTGCCATCCAATCCAACCTTTCTCTCGCATCGCACAACCCAACCTTCCCTCGCAGCTACCTCTGTGTCTTCACTGATCCTATAATGGATGAGTGATTGTCTTGTTTTCTTTAATAAGGTTAAACACGAGCCCTTTCTTCTTTTGATTTACCATATTGACGGGATTCATTTTGGTACATTAAGCTAGCATTATTGTCCAGTCTTAGAATACATACTCCGAAGTAGAGTTGCAAACCAATCGAATCAAGTCGAATTTTGGTCTAATCAAACTGAGTCTTGATTTAATTATATCAAACTCGAATTCGACGAGGTCTCAATGTAAAACTCGGACTCAAGCCAAATCGAGCTTAAGTTCGAATTTGAACTTGACAAAATAAAAAATAACTATTTTATTTTTTTAAAAAAATAAAATTTCTTAATAAATAATAAAATATTAGATACATATATATATATATATATATATATGTAATTTCATTTTAAAAATAATATATATATATATATTTATAATCGAATCGGTTCGCAAATTAATAAGTTGAGTATTTTTTAAACTCAAGTTTGAACTCAAACTTGACTCAATCAGCTCGAACTCGACTTGAGTTTGGTGTTCATCGAATTCGAGTCGAGTTTTGAGTTGAACTGCACATGGATGGTTCGAATCGTATGCAGCCATACTCCTCCGAAGCATCATGCATGAATTGTTTCGTCAAAATATAGAACTTTGAGTGATATTAAAACATGCTAATCTTAATGTAACTAAACTCCTAACTCTGTAATCCCAAGTTTGTCATATGTGCCAGTGCATCTTGGGATGGGATGATACACAAACTTTGTAGCCTTGCTAGCTTTTATTCACGAAATAAAATAAAATAAAATAAAAAGGGAAAGGGTTCTTACTAGCTCAAAGTGACAGAACAGTGGAGTTTGCTGTCGAAAGTGAAACATCTGAATTTGTAATAAGACCTATTCTCTAGGATTAACTAAACCATGAAGAGTTGTCAGAGACAACATTTGTCAACTTATAGAGACAGTCTTACAAGATCAAAGGAAAACTCGAGATTTTTCAACCTTCATTTTTAAATTACGGATAAATGATAAATGCAAATATCCCAGAATATTACCTTATTCATCTCATCTCTCTCATTTAAAAAAGAACTAGTGAGACGGCCTGCGCGTTGCGCAGGAGTGCTAATATTTCCCGTGTTAAGTTGCTTTATTTTTAGTCGTTATATATTTCTTATACTGCAGAGAGTTATATAATTATTATAAGTCTGACTTGAATTATAAAATAATAGTGCGGTAAATTGGTTGGGTGAATATAGTGTTAATAGTTTGTGAAGTATGGAGGATATTTTGAAATATAATGGTTAATACAGTACTATAATTGAGACAATGTAGTGTCGACATTTTGTGTGGTATGATTTGTATAAATTATGTGGTCTGGGTGAGGTAATTATAAAGATACCCATCTATATTTATGTATATCTCTATTACTCACTAAGTTCCATAAATATGGGTCTATTTCCCTTTTTTTTTTGCACAAATTAAAACATTTAATCAATATAATCATAACAATTATTTTTCTTTCATATTTTTGTAAAATGCCGCTCACTAATATTAGATCATTAATCTACATTAAGATCCATGTATTATACATTGTTTTTGAAATTTAAAGTACTTTAATTTTTTTAATGTAAGAAACAATTTAATTAATGTTGCATGTTTGACTGAAAGAATAATAAAAAATAGCATACAACATTGCTTTTCAATTTAGAGCAATTTTGAGCCATTAGGAAAAATGAATATGCTAAAAATTTTATAATAATTATATATATACATTAAATATGGATATCTATTTAACAATATAAACGTGAAAGTTGCCCTATAAACAGTGTTTTTTTGTCGAGCGGTTATCCTGCAATTGTTATTAGATATCCAAGCTATTAGTAAATAACAAACTAATTATTCTTTTTTATAGAATGAAAGGAATAAGAATAAAAACAAAGGCATTAAAAAATTGTAATAATTATATAGAGTAAATATGGATATATAGACTAATATATCTTTATAATTGTATGTTTTAAAAAGTAGTAGGATTAGAAACCATTTTTAGTCCAAACCCTTGACACCTTAACCGATTTTGGTTATTCATGATAATAATGTTGGACTTCTCTCTCTCTTTTTTTTTTTCTTTTTCTGCTGTTCAATTTTTAGGAATCGTGCAGTCAAAAGCTACTCCTGAACATGCTAAACAGCCACTGCATTTAACAAATTTACAGAACACTATTTTATTTCATTTTTTTGCAATATATGCATTCATTTTTTTTTTTTGCAAACAATTTTATTTCATGTCACAGTAATAAAATTCATTTTTTAAAGTTGCTAATGCCAATAATAATTTATTAATTATTTCCTCAATAATTGTGTCTTTACAGAACACTTAACAATTTTATTTCATGTTAAGCCAACAATAATTTATTAATTGTTTCCTCAATCATTGTGCATTTACAGAATACTTCAAAAGCAAATAACTAACCACAAAATTAACTTTCTACTAAAAATACAAGACTAACGTTTAAATTTTGTTTAAAAAGTAAAAAATATCACTAAATTCAACATTCCAACTTAAAGAGCCTAAATAAAAAGGTATATAATAACATTAAATCACATAAATATGTTGATTGTATAGTTAGATGTAAAGAATGTAGGCAACAAAGAATATAAAAAGGCATCCGATATTTAGTAAAATAAAAGAATATAAATAAGCATGAATAAAAGTAAAAATGGGAGAAATTTAACAAGCATCGTGATTAAGAGGATGGAAAATGTGGGAATTCTCATCTCTGTGATCGGTTTCCAAATGGCTTGAACAAATCAAAAGTACAAAACAGTAGATTACTCAAAGTCAAAATGGCAATTTTCCAATGAAGAAGAGGCGGGTTTCAAAGAAACATGTAAAAACAAAAAGTGAGGCATCCACGAAAGTGAACAATGTGCCCTTGTCGGGGTTTCTATCCCACATCGGTACTGGGGGGTATTGGGTTGGGTAGTTAAGTGCCTCGGACGTCTTCAAAAGTTGCCGGCTTTTGAAGATTGTTCGAGGACTACGCTTAGTTAAACGACTTCTTACTTTCGTAAGAAAATGTTAGAAAGAAACTCTTTATGGGGCGTCTTCTGGGGTTGGTAAGGGTGCTCTTTAGTGTTCAATGCTGCCCTACTGGGCTTGCCCTTGTCGGGGTTTCTATCCCACATCGGTACTGGGGGGGTATTGGGTTGGGTAGTTAAGTGCCTCGGACGTCTTCAAAAGTTGCCGGCTTTTGAAGATTGTTCGAGGACTACGCTTAGTTAAACGACTTCTTACTTTCGTAAGAAAATGTTAGAAAAAAAAAACGAAAGTGAACAATGAGTCAACAAAAAATAGGGTCAGAAGACAACAAAATTACCAAACAATCAAGCAACTATAGCATGCAGCTTGAACGAAGGAAAAAAGGAGTGGCATAACTGAAAAATAAGACAAACCTAAGGCTAAACTAATACTCGAGAATAGCTAAGATGGCCTGTCTCTGCGGATCACAATAGGCAAAAATGATGCAAACAAAGAACAAATAAATTACAAAGAGACCACACAACTATAACATGCGTCTTTCGGTTTCGGTCTCCTGAGTAAGGCAGAAACTGGAAATGGCATTAGCGAAAAATGAAGGACTAGTAAGTAGGGGTGAGCAATTACGGTAATTACCGAATTACCGATCGAAATCGATTTCAATTTGGTAATTCGAATTCGGTAATTCGGTCGGTAAATCGGTGGTATCGAATTAGTAAGAATCGAATTAGGGTCGAATTTGGTTTTGGGGTTTTTGAATTCGGATTTACCGAATTCGAATTGAATTCGGTAAAACGGTAAAATATTTACTTTCCCAATCAGATTACGATGTACCCTCATTCTCCGCTGCCCATTTATGTACCCCGAGAGCTTACCTGCCTCTTGTTTCACTCTTGGGCCTCTGCCATACAACACTGCAATGTTGA
This sequence comes from Coffea arabica, assembly GCF_036785885.1. Taxonomy (NCBI): domain Eukaryota; kingdom Viridiplantae; phylum Streptophyta; class Magnoliopsida; order Gentianales; family Rubiaceae; genus Coffea; species Coffea arabica. The sequence continues at coordinate 14,528,855 of NC_092320.1, read as the reverse complement.
TGCAAGGGAATTATGTGCAAGCAGCAACTGGCTTTGATAATCATCACCACATCAGTCAACCAGCAAACCTCGTACTTCTTTCTCCGGCTGGGGAGTACGAGGAGAACAACACTAATAATACTGGTGGCTGGTTTCAAGAATCTGATTACCAGTTTTCAAATATCTTCATGCGGATTAGGATTGAGCCAGAAGAAGAGACTGCATTGGTTGAACTGAGTCATGGGCCGGAGCCTACGGTGTTTGATCTGTATGAAGATTCGAATGCTGATGTTGAAGAATCGAATGGCCTTGGAGATGATTGGCTGGAAGAAACCATCTCCCAACATCTGAAGACTAGAAGGTATCATACAATACCTGGTGTAAAACAGGCTGAGCGTGAAGAGGCTGAAATTTGTGTGGTGTGCCTGAGTGAGTACGAGAACGAAGAGATATTGGCGACCCTTGCAGTTTTCTGAAATTCGGTGATTCGGTATTTTTTTTGTTTACCGAATTGAATTCGGGTTGAATTCGAATTCGGTAGTGTCTAATTCGAATGCGAATTAGGTCGAATATTTCCAGAACCATTTATCGAAAATTACCGATTTCAACCTACCGAATTACCGAATTCGAATTCGATGCTCACCCCTACTAGTAAGGCTAATTCTAATGGCATAAGGAACTGCCAAGGACTGATGCAAATGGAGTTGCCGAAAAGCCGACAAAACCAACAAATACAAAAGCCATCAAAGTTGCTGAAAATAACGTGATAACCGCTCGACCAAAATGGCACTGTTCATTCTTCAACTCCCGCTTTTATATAGTTAGATGCGTTTAGCTATATTATTAATAATTACTAAGTGATATCACTACAATGTGATAGTAAAATCTGAAATAGTTCCTTCAAAAAAAAAATCTCAAATAGTTAAAAAAAAAAAAACAAAGACAAGTACGTACTCTGACTCGGCTAATATCAACAATATAAAATTTCCATCGGTTTGTTAAAAAAATTGGTAAACTCTTGTTGGTTATATACTTGAACTGCTTTAAGAATTTCCCCAATTATGCATGAACTCTCCGAGAGAATTTCTTAGAAAGACAACCAAGACTGAGGATATTCACCGTAAAACTTAAAACCTCTGCTCCATAAGCGCTTTTAACTACTTAAAATAAACATGGAGGTATAGTTTAGTGGGAGGGGAACCAAAAAGGGTTGCCTGTTCAAATAGTTTAACCGTGTATAACCTTTTTAATTCATTACAAATTAATTATACAATCTTATATTACATGTAATATTAAGCATTTAAGCTACTGTTCACATACATGTCAGATTTTATGGGAATCATGTGATAATTTCTCAACTTTGAAACTTTTTGGTGGCTTCTATTTTCAAAAAGTTTTTATCGAAAAATATACTGTAACGATTTTGTGTATCTAAAATAAAAAAATAATTAACAAATGTATTCACAAAAAGTAAAATGTATAAATTTTTTTTTACAAAAAATAACAATTCAAATCCTAAACAATTACCGTTATCGGTCATAGCGAGCGAGGAATGCAAAAATGTGTTCACGGAAGAAAGTCATTTTTCCTCAAAAGATTTCTACGCTTTTTATAAACATATTTTTTATTCACTTTTTTATCTCATATGTATCAAATCATTATAATATATTTTTAAAAAAAATTCAAAAAAAATAGCAATCCAAACGAGAGATTTTTCTGCAAAAATGACAATTCAAATCCTAGGAGGCTATCCAATGTTTTGAAAATCGGATCGGATCGGTCGGTTCAACCGGTTGAACTACAAACCGGCCATGACATCGGTCCGGTTCTATGTTAGGGTTGATCATGCTAGAAAATCGGTCCAATCGTGAAATCGTAGAAACCAAATTGAACCGATTTTTCAGATTTTGAGTTTTCCTCTTTTTTTTTTTTAAAACGTTTTGCAAAATGTAGTTTTCAAGATTTAAATTCATGACCTTTGTAATAGAAGACTAATATAGTAACTGTTGCACTATCACATCTTATTAAATTTTTTTATAACTTATTTATATAAAACAAACACTCATATTTCTTTTTTTCTTTTTTCTTACAAAATCTCATTCTTTCATGATTCTTTCTTTTTAATCTTCAACTTTCTCTCTCTCTCTCTTTCTCTATTCTCTTTTCTTTTGTCACTCCCTTTTAATCAAACATCTTTATTTTTAATTTATTGATGTTTTCTTACATCTTTTAATTTCATTTTTGTCCATTAAATTAAAAAAGTTAAAAAAGAATTTTTTTTAACCCAAATTATTTAATGCCACAACCACTTACTTTTATCTCATTTTTTTGTTTCTTATCAAGTTTGCATTTCTATTTTTGTTTCTCTTGACTTCTTTCGAATTCCAAACTTTCTTTTTTAAATTGCAATCTCTAAATCCCAAAATGTAAATTAAAATTTAAGTTCACAATGTCTAAATTCTTATAGACGTGAATTTTATATAATTTCAAAATATTGTGATATTTTTGGGTTAGATTTAAGATTTTTTGATAGATATAATTGAAATTGAGATAAAATTTATTTGTTTTAATTTATAATTCAAAAATAAATAATTTATTTTTAAAAATCTAAGTTATTCAAAAATAGTAAACTTTTCATCATATAAAGTATTAAATTAGTCCATTACATGTTTTATTTTATACATATATATATTTATATAAATTATTTTTTTAAAAATTTATTGAATCAAAGTTGAATCGATTCGATCGATTGAATCTCGACCTTTTCACTTCATCGGTTCAATTAACGATCCGATTTTTTAAACATCGTGGCTATCACCATTGCCGGTGATAGTGGACGAGGAATAAAAAAATCGGTGCCTGTGGGCTGGATCCTGTTATTCTATTCCCACTATCACTGCAATTTGGGGGTTATTCTCATCTCATCACGGCCGTGGATGTATGCTCAAATGCCATCACCCGCGTTCACCGTTTAATAGATCGCAACCGTCAAATAGAACTGTCCCCACAAGTCATTCAATTGATCAGCCCAGTCAACATTATACACCTGGTTGAAAGTCCACTCAATCCGACGTGGCAGAGATCCAAGGACCAGCTGTAAAACAAGTTAAATTCCGGTTTACAGCCTCCTACAACTATAATTAAATTAACACATTTCTAACAGACAGATAACAATAAAGTAGTCACAGCAAAAACGAATATAAACTCCAATTTTCTTCCAGACGAAGAATTTAGACGAGAGAACGGAGAAGGGTGGGAGGAGAAAAGGAGGTTTATTCATTAATTGGGATTTTTTCTTTTGCCGATAAATTTGTATTACTGAGCTAGAATTGATATTATTTGCAGAGAGAATTTTATTTATTTATTTTTGGTCGGGGAGAGAAAGAAGGATGAAGATCACGGCGCTGTTGGTGCTGAAGGTCGGACCGGACGAGTCGAAGGATCCGGTGATATTAGCCAACGCAACTGACGTCAGCAGTTTCGGATTCTTCCAGAAATCCAGCGTCAGAGAATTCATCGTCTTCGTCGGTCGGACCGTCGCCAAACGGACGCCTCCTGGCCAACGTCAATCCGTCCAGCACGAAGGTAGGAATTAGCCTAATATTAATCCTAACAGGAGTCCAATCTGTTGAAATTATGCGGATTTATATGGGAACTAATTTTGCGGGGAGAATATATCGTTCGGTTTTTGGGAATTTAGGTTTAGATTAGGGAAGATTGTTGGAACTAATACAGGTAATTGTAGGAATTTTGTAGTTTTATGTTAGGGATTATAATCTGATGAGTTAACGTGTCTTTCTTAATTTGACGAATTTTGTATTTTTGTTTCTGAATTAGAAATGAGAGTAAGAAAGTGAGGATTATGCGAGTTATGGAATTTTAACTGGGACGAGGCCCTTGAACATGAAAATTTACGTTTTTTAGCTGAAATTGTTAGGCATTTTTTGATTGAATATTTCTGTCAAAGATTTACTTTTTGACTGGAAGAAAAAATGACGACTTGTGCATTTTATAGTCTGTTTTGATAAATCTGTCATTTCCCTGAGAGTTGGTGATCCTAGATGGCACATTGGAAAGAAGTATTAAATTCAAGTTCTCCCATTTTAGCTGGAAAGTAGGCAAAATCCCTTGTATTGATTCTTGATAGTCAGGCACATTTGGCAAAACTTTGCAACATTTTGATCTGTTCTAGGTTTTCTTCATTTTGGAGGCTGAAACCAAAACATATCCTTTGAATACTGTAAGATAGACTGAGTTTTATACCAACGCTGGTTGATTTGTAGGGTATTAAATTTTTTAAGTCTCTATTGTATGACCTTTCTTTCAGTGCCTTGCAAAAGATCCTTTGATGTGACCAACCTTAGATGCATCGAAAAGGAAGAAGTAAACCACATATATTGCTGTTGTTTGGGCAATTCTTCCATGAGTTAGACTTAAGGTCTACACCGTAAGATTAATGCTTAACGAGTTATACTAACTCATGCTTGTTCTATGTGTATCATCTCTTTAAGTTGGTTCTACCCCTCATATCATCTTTTATCTATTTACTCATCCCCCTTATGCATGAGATCATATTACTGGATGGTATCGTATAATTGCTTAAAGCTGAATTTTTTTTTGTTGCTCTAGAGTACAAGGTGCATGCATACAATCGAAATGGCTTATGCGCACTGGGTTTTATGGATGATCATTATCCTGTCCGAAGTTCCTTTTCACTGCTAAACCAGGTTAGCTTTCCTGTTCTGGAACTTGTACTAACATGGAGGTCAGCTTGGATTTCTGGATATAACAAGTTGATGACTTTGACTTGGTCAGGTCTTGGATGAGTATCAGAAAAATTTTGGTGATGCATGGAGAGCGGCTCAAGCTGATAACACTCAATCATGGCCTTATCTTGATGGAGCTTTGTCCAAATTCCAGGTACATGAAGCATTATGTCTCTGTTCTACTTTGTTTGGAAGTTGTCTTTAGGACTTCCATTCTACTGCATTGTACAATTTAGAAGTTATATATATATATATAAAAAGAATTGCTGATGGAATGAGCTGAAGCTTTGTTCTCTTTTTACCTTCACTGATCTTTTGCCATTCCACTCTATAGGATCCTGCCGAGGCTGACAAATTGTTGAAAATTCAGAGGGAGCTGGATGAGACAAAAATTATCCTCGTGAGTACTTTATCCTAATGGGTCTATACACCTTTCAACTTGGTTTGTATCTTAGCAAGATCCTAGAAGTCAATGGTTAGTGAATGTTGCTGAATTTTTTAACTCCATATACATGTCACACTGTGTGTGTGTGTGTGTGTGCGATTAAAATGTTAGTTGACTGAGTAGACTTATTAAGTGATGCTTCTAGTTAAAGTTCATGAGTCAAAAGTCAAGGACTTCAATATTCAGTGGTTGTTTTATAGATAGCTTGGTGTATCGCATGATGCACATTCTAACATCTGAATTTTACCTTACATGTTTGGACTTGTATATGTAAGAAGTAGCCATTCTTCTACGCCTTTTTTTCTTTCTGCTCCTCCTACAGTTATTAATACTGCTATAATCGAGACAAGTTTACAATGAGAGTTATTTGGTTCGATCTGAATTATGAACTTTGCATTGTTTGTCAATGAGTATAATGTGTTCGAGGTAGTTTAAGAGATAGGAAATCTCTCTTTTCCATTACTTGTTTGACTTTGTTAATAGTGGAGAAACTATAAATTGATTGAGTTATTGTACCTCAAAATTGGCCTTTGAGATTATGTAATTGGTGGATCTTGCAATTTAATCTGTTCGGAGTATTTTCATATTTGGCCTTTATCAACAATTGAAAAATGACAAAAGATGTCTATGCATCGATTTTCTTTCTACTTCCTTCCGTTCTTCTAATCATTGACGAGAGTGTTCCAAGTAGATAACTGCAGGTTGATAGAATTGCTGCTGTTTTATTTTAGTGTATGCTGCTTCATGTTTGTGACTCTGATAGCTTCCATACGAGGACCCAGAAACTGGGTTCTTTTAGGTTGAAGGTTTAATGAGATCTATATGTATCTTGCTTCTTGAACCGTCGTCACTAGTTTTATTAAGTTCCTTCATCAATGGAAAAAATGTGTTCCAAAAGCAATTCTGCAGCGAGCTTTTCAACTCAGGATTTGGCGATTTTCCCTTAATTAAGTGACTGTATAGCTGTGATTGGTGTTTTGATATCTGCTTTTAGAGGTTTTAGTTTCTTATAATAATCTATACCCGTGGTTCACACAATTTCTTTAGGTGGTTTGCTTCTTTGAAACTTAATCACAAACAAATTGAATGGGTCCGTTTTTGAGTTGCTACAAGCCTATTTCATTTTTCAAGTTGCTACAAGCCTACTTTTTTATTGTGATTCAACTGGCCCATCATTAGTTCAAAGACTTTAAAAACCTTTTGCCTTGTCAGTAACAATCTTGATTTAGCAAGTTTTCTCTATAAATTAGTTTGTCCTCTTTAACAAGATGCATCAGTTTTTGACATTATTTTTGCAGGCCTACTCATTTTGGAAGAGCTTTTTGACTAGTTAATATTGTGTGTGGATTTGCCGCTTTAAGTTCATACATCATTGTAGTGACTCATATCGTATACTTCTATTTTAGTGTCTCAATTTGATCTTTTATTTTGTTCTTTTTATCAGTTAAAATCTAATATATCTTTTCTGTATTTAATGCAGCACAAAACTATTGACAGTGTCCTAGAACGTGGTGAGAAGCTGGATAGTTTGGTTGAGAAGAGCTCAGATCTGAGCGCAGCTTCACAGGTGCGTGATAAAGAGCTCAAGTTCAGTTTATGTAAAAGCTGGCTGCATGTTTGAATGGGCCTGGATTAACCCCCTCAGGTCACCATCTGGGGCCAAAAAAATTAAAATGATAGTGCAAATTACAGAAACAAAAAATCTCTCAGATGATTAGCTTTTCCAAGTGAACATTTGGCAACTCTATGTCTTAGGCTATGTATGCATAATTCTTTTCATGTTACAAATTTTGTTCTCTTACTCAGTGCATGTGCATTTGGTAGGGATTCAAAGCTTTTGCAGTTTCTTTCTTTCTTTTCTTTTGGGAGGTGGTTTTGGCTGCTCCCCTAGTGGTGTTATTAGCTTCATTCTTGTGTTTTAGTGCCCTTTCATGTTTTGTCTTGTAACTTAGCATAGGGCTAATTGGTATCTGGAAGCTTAGCTGCATGCAGTTAACCACTAGCCTTTTCTTGGTATTTTATTGCTGAACCAAGAGGTATTTGTGTTTGACGTAGTGTTTCATTTGAAGTCAATATAGCTTCTGTTTGACGAGTCTGTCTGCTTGGTTTGAGAAGTGATGGGGCAATTGTGAGATGTATGGGATTGTCTGCTTGTACTCGCATTTCCTAAAATGGGATTGTATTTGCATTTCCAGACGCGTGGTTTTTGAAAGTAAGAAGCTGATTTTTAAGTTGGAAAAGGTCTTGGATATCTGCTCTGATTGGTCGAGCTTTTAATTCATTTATCAATTCTCTCTCATTACTGAAGTTTTTGCTTATTTGTCTTTTGCTAAACAGATGTTCTACAAGCAGGCAAAGAAAACTAATCAGTGCTGTACGATGTTGTAAATCTTCTGAAGATGAAGGGGCTGCTCAACCATGTATTTCACGCGCGTCTGATATTATACATATAAGAAGTTGATTGTTGTTTATATCATTCATCAGTCGTGGTCAAATTGAATGCCTTTTGTGCTTCCCCTTTGTTCCTTGGTTTTATGGTTGATGAAGAGGAAATGATTTGGATTCTTATAGGCCTACTATCGTCGTTCTTATTACAGGATGTCTTCTCAATTACAAGTCAGGGTTTCTTTCATGACCGACTATTTCTAATGCTGCCCCCCCCGTCTATTATTAATACATGAATTTCAGTATAGATGCAGGAGTCCCTAGTTGAAGATGTTCTATCATCAGCGAACTTTTAATGACAAATGGAAATGCGCACGTTCTCTAATCTAACTTATCTATTGCTATCAAGCAATTGGGCAAAATTACTAGTGAGATGGACTGTAGTTTTACAGACTAGTCTAACTTAACAAGTCATGTTGTGTAGTTCCTAGAGGTTTAACTTAAATAATTTTCTATTTAAAAAGAGTTCTGAGTGTATATTAGTTTTTCCCACGGGTCCAGGAGGCAACCATTTGTTTTCTGGGCCAAGCAGTTAGGCTAAGTTGACGCCCAGATTTCTGTTGATTACATGAGAACAAAACATTTTTGTGGATTGCTTGAGCAGCTGTTCTCGAGACAAGAGTAGAGCTTGTCGAAACCCCATATTCAAACGGAAACCCCATATTCAAACGGCCTAGCACTTGAAAATGTTCCCTCGCTTCTTAGAAGGGCTAATTCCATACTAGGGTGGGGTGCAGAGCAGGGGAGGGTGATGGATCCAACTAACCTGTTTATAATCTTCTTGTTGGCTGTTTTGAGATAAACTTGACCGCGTCCAAATGATTTAGCCTCCTTTATCACAGCTTTAATAGTCACGTCTCCCTGTCCCCCAAACTTCCCTCAAATTCTTTTCTCTTCTTGGCATTTCTGTCCACCCAACCTAGATCGTGGATTTATCGAATTGGTCGGATAACGATGGCAATACTGCTAAGATCGTTCCAGCTCATGGCATATCTCCACCGACATGCAACCTCCGCGAAACTTAGCCGTTGCATCAGAAATCAATCGCAACACTTTCCTGGGCTCCAAGAAAATAGATGGACCTCACATGTGGGCATCAAGATTCATCCCCAAATTCCAAGTGGACCTTCCTATAATCCCTTAACGCTCAAGTCTAGCATTGACATTGAAAGGCCCCATTGGATGTGGAGGTATCCAGAGAAACTTGACCCCAAAGATAAAGCAACAAACAAATTTTAGGCAAAGACTCAAATTGCATTAGAGATCAAACCACGCTATTCTCAAACATTACAGTAAGGACACGGCAGAAATAATAATTACATTACCAAAGATGGGACTCTCAGGCCCTTTTATTCAACACCACCACTATTTCTTTTACTGATTGCAGCACTAACGCTGCAATTTTGATAAAAAAGGGTTTATTACTAACTACTTCCCAAATAAAGATTTGATCCACCAAATCCCTTTGTTATCGGTGGAAGCTCCATCGCTCTCTGGAGGGGGGTCATGCTGTGGTGTCTTGTGCAGCTTGCTAACATCATAGCCTTCCTCAACAGCCTTTTGAACAAGCTGGTTGTAGATCTCATCCTCCAAGTGGGTTTTCCTGCTCAGTATCTGTTAAACAACACCACCACCTCCTCTGAATTATGCTCGTAAAAAGCCAAAGATTCAATTCAAGAATATTCCATAAGACAGAAAAGAAAAAGAAGATCCAAATAAGGAGAGCTCGAAATTTTGAGTTGAGAGCATTTCTATTTTCAATGAGGAATCCGAATAAGTAATCTAAAGGTTGCATGCATGATTATCATTTTAAATTTTACATCCATAATTACTCCATCTATATTTGGGTTAATTAACGAAATTAACCAACCTTGGTGGAGTTGATATTTTTATAAACCCAAAACGACATTTATGGGCATCTAATACATCCCATAAGTCACATTCTGCTAAAATGCTAATCACTATAATTGACAATGGAAGGATATAATTTCTGTTTCTGTACTTTCTTTCTTTCTTCCTTCCCTGGTTTCAAATGTGTTATTCTAGTCTTATTTGTATGACCAGAACTTAAGGTAAGAAAATCACATTAAACCCACGAAATTTTGCTAGCAAATTTTTCCCTTTTGTATCAGATTCTCAGAATCAAGCATCACAGAAAAGCAATCAATTGTCACACGATTTAGTTATACCTAGAGAAGCATGATGCTGTTATCAAAAAGAGACACGTACCCAAAGATACTTCCTACTAGGCTGGCCAATCAAGGCATACTGGTAATCATCATCAATATACAAAACCCAGTAATCCCCAGTAACAGGAATGATGGGCAAGAAGGGGGGGACATAGAACTTGACTTTGAGCTTTGCCTCATCACTTTTGGCGTCAGCCTTATAGGCAGTGCCTTCAATGGAATCCCTTTTGCCATCAGACCAGGTTTCATTCAGAACATGGATAGTTCCATCAGAGTTCAAAGTGTAGGTGGCCCTTGTGTCAACCCCATTTTTTGGTTGGAAGAACGAGGGAAATGAAGCAATTTCATACCATCTACCCATATACCTCTCCACGTCCAGGCCTTTTACCACTTCCATCTCTTTCTTTGGTGCCATTTTTTTTTTTTTTTTGCAGATTTTGAATCAAATAGAGGCTAAGCAGATAGATAGGTAGATAATGAAGGTTTGCGCCCAAACTACCAGATGGGACTTGATTTTTCTGCTTTCTGGATTAATACTAGTGCTTGATGAGGATCTAAGAGAAAGGAGGAGAGGTTTAACATGTATATATAGAGTTTGGAGACGTGGAAACTTAAGGTCCATAGAATTTGTAGAGGCTCCGGGTTGTTTCCATTGCTTTACAGGTCATTCTAGAACGTCTTTAATACGTAAGAAAATACGACTAGCGTTTTATAGCAGTAGTATTTCACACTAAGCAAATGACCCAAATACTCTCCTACAATTGGATTCTTTCCATTCAGGGGTAAATGGAGATATTCCGTTTGCCCTCCTATAATAATTCTTCAAATTGTTTTCAAGATTTGAAATTATTCATGATTCATATCAAGGCTGTATAATTATTCGGAAAAAAAAAATATGTATATGAACTGATTTTGGAAATGATTTGAGAAGAAGATAACATTTGGTTTAGTCTCATCTTTTCGAAGATTTTATTTATTAAGATTCAGTTTCATAATAAAATTACTGCATAGGAATACTCATTCACATTTATTGTCCTTACCTGTATTTAAATAAGTTTTTCCATTTCAATTCAAATTGCCCAAAAAAAAAAAAAAACCTCTTAACCATGTCAAAAATTGAACACCTCTACTATAGATAAATATAGAGGAATAGAAATAAAGACAATCCCTCAAAAGCAAGCAAAATATTTTGAGAATATTTTGCTTTATGGGCCATTGTAAAATGTGTTTGGTAAAAAAAATATTCAAGCTGTCATACTTCAAACAAAAATTCTGTAAATTTTGGCTTATTAGACAATTTACACAAACAAATAATTTTCATTTATTGTTGGAAAATGAATATGTCTAGGTGATATCTCATATTATCATTTTTTTTTCTGATCAATTAAAATAGTATTTTGTACAAACAAACAAACAAACAAACAAAATTCGTAGTATTGCACTTGAAATTTGAAAGTCACAAGTATGACCAAGAAATACAATTGATTTTTATAACACAAAGAAAAGATTACATTTATTCTTATCTACCACATCCCAACATACAGTATTATGCAGCGCCGGTTTTCACATTAATGCCATGCATGCATGTATGGACAACCCGCTAATATCAGCATCTAAACAAAATGTAAGTAAATGTGTTACCACCATTTTCATGAATTGATCAATTGTACAGAGAATAGATAGATGAGCAAAAAAACATACCCATAGAAATCTCCTAGTAGGATGGCCAACCACAGCATTCTGGTAACCATCATCAACGTATAAAACCCAATAATCCCCAACAACAGGAACGAAGGGAAGGTCTGGAGGGATGCGGAACCTGACTTTCAATTTTGCTTCGTCACTTCTGGGATCGGCCTTATATGCAGTGCCACTAATGGATTTTCTTCGGCCATTAACCCAGACCTCATTCAGAACACTGATGTTGCCATCAGGGCGCAAAGTGTAGGTGGCCCTTGTGTCAACACCACCTTTTGGTTGGAAGAATGAAGGAAATGAAGCAATTTCATACCATCTTCCCATGTACTTCTCCACGTTTAGGCCCCTTACTACTTCTTGATGGGATGCCATTGATTTGCAGATCAAGAGTGAAAAAAGGGCTAAGAGAAAGGGAGACATTTTGTTACGAAATGGAATTGTTTCTTGTGGGTATAGCTTGAGGAAGAAAGCAAAGCAAGGTTCAACAAGTATATATATATGGCGTGGAGACGTGGAAGATAAGGATGATCTCCTTAAATGCGTACCCGTTTCACTACGAGTGGCAATTGCAACCGTTTAGTAAATAGATCTAAATGCATGTGATTCAAATGGATAAAGATCATCCATCCACTAAGGAAACTTTTTCCTAAACATCTAGCTGGTTTCAGTATTTTACTCTGTGTGTGTGTGTGTGTGTGTGTTGGTATTCAATTTTTCAGTTAAATGCACAGGTTACAAGGAGAGAATATGGTCAGAGTTATTACTACTCCCTCTCTTTTTTTATAACTGACGTTTAAGGTTTTACACACCAATTAAGAAAAATTTTTCATTGCTTAAATCTGTACACTACTTTCCTTTTGTACCCTCATTAATTATCCAATTTACCCATGTTTTCTCTCACTAGAGTACTTGTTGAGATGCCTTGAATTAGATCTTCAACTCCCGCTGAGCTGTACGGGGGTCTCGCTGTTCTTGTTACAACCCTAATACAATCTGATTTCCCCCAAGTTGTTCTTGTCTATTCTTGTTTGTTCTTCTGTTCCGCTGCATCTGGTATAACAAACTGGTATCAGAGCTCTAGGTTTGTCCTAGGGCTCGGATCACGCAACAACATGTCTGCTTTGAACATCAAGATCGACAAGTTCACCGGGAGAAATAGTTTCAGTTTATGGCAGATCAAGATGCGGGCTCTGTTAAAGCAGCAGAGCCTGTGGAGTCCGCTAACAAAGAAGAAATCGGATTCCGTTGATGAAGAGTCGATGAGTCTGGAGGAAAAGGCTCACTCGACAATCATGTTGTGTCTGGCAGATGATGTCATCACTGAGGTCGCCGGTGAAGAAACTGCTGCGGGTTTGTGGGTTAAACTTGAAAGTCTCTATATGACGAAGTCTTTAACCAACAAGTTGCTCCTAAAGCAACGTCTGTTCGGTCTGCGTATGCAAGAAGGTACTCCTCTTCGAGAACATTTAGATCAATTAAATACAATTCTTCTTGAATTGCGTAATATTGATGTTAAAATTGAGGATGAGGATGCCGCGTTGATTCTGTTAGTGTCTCTACCGTTATCGTATGAGAATTTTGTTCAGTCTTTTATTGGCGGTAAAGATACAGTGACTTTGGAAGAAGTAAAATCAGCACTGCATAGTAGAGAGTTGCGCCATAAGGCGGCTGGTAATGTTACAGATAATCAGGTTGCTAGATTAGTTGTCAGTAGTGGTAAAGGAAAATTGGGAAAAAAGAAGTCCGGAAATAAGAAGCAGTTCTCTAAAGGTCCCAAGCCGGATGATGTCTGTAACTATTGCAAGGAAAAGGGTCATTGGAAATCTGATTGTCCCAAGAAGAAGAAACAGCAGGAAAAACAACACGCTTCAGCTTCAGTTGCAGAAAAGGAAGCGGAAAATTCAGAAGAAGACCTGGCCCTAATTGCAAACGAACCAACACATCACTCTGATGTGTGGGTTCTTGATTCTGGGGCGTCCTATCACATATGTTCAAATAGGGAATGGTTTACAACATATGAGCAGATAGATGGCGGAAATGTCGTGATGACTAATAGCGCTGTCTGCAAGGTTGTTGGAATCGGTTCGATTAAGATCAGGACACATACTGGAAAAATTGCCACACTGAACGAAGTCAGGCATGTCCCTAAAATGACGAAGAATCTGATATCACTTAGTACTCTTGACAGTAAGGGTTTCAGGTTCAGCGGAGGAAGTGGAGAGTTGTGCATCAGTAAAGGTTCATTAGTGGTTCTCAAAAGAGTTAAGCATGGCACCCTGTACATCTTACAAGGTTCTACGCTAACAGGTTCTACTGCTGCTACTGTTGCATCTTCTGAAGATCGCAGGTCTGATATGACCAAGTTGTGGCACATCAGGCTTGGTCATATGAGCGAAAGAGGGATGCAGATTTTGTCTAAACGTGATCTTCTAGAAGGCCACAAGGTCACTGATCTTGGATTCTGTGAACATTGTACTTTCGGTAAATTACATCGCAAAAAGTTTGGGAAGGCAATTCACAGGACAAAAGGCACACTGGATTACATCCATTCTGACTGTTGGGGTCCTTCACGAGTTGAGTCCTTGGGAGGCTGTCGGTATTTTTTATCCATGATTGATGATTATTCAAGGATGACTTGGGTAATCATTATGAAGGAAAAATGTGAAGCTTTCAAGAATTTCAAGCAGTGGAAGGCCTTAGTGGAGAATCAAACTGGAAAGAAGATCAAAAGGCTGAGAATTGATAATGGTCTGGAATTCTGTTCAAAGGAGTTCGATGAGTTCTGCAAAGATGAAGGAATTGCCCGGCATCACACAGTTCGACACACACCACAACAAAATGGTGTAGCAGAACGCATGAATCAGACATTTCTAGAGAGAGCACGGTGTATGCTCTTCAATGCTGGTTTGCCAAGGAGGTTCTGGGCGGAAGCAGTGAGCACGGCCTGCTTCTTGATCAATTGTGCACCTCATACAGGTATAGACTGCAAGATACCTTATGAAGTGTGGTCTGGTATGTCCCCTACTTACTCAAATTTGAAGACTTTTGGTTGTACTGCGTATTATCATGTCAGTGAGGGTAAACTAGAACTAAGGGCCAAAAAGGGAGTGTTTCTGGGATATGGAGATGGGGTTAAAGGGTATAAATCTGGTCACCCTCAGAAAGGAAAGTTATACTTAGTAGAAGTGTAATTTTTGATGAAAACTCTATACTTAACCCCTCTGTGAAGGTTGTTGTTGCAGAAAGTACAGGTGATGAAGAAAGTGCAGGTGTTGATAAACAGGTAGAGCTAAAAATCATTCAAAATGGTTTTGAATCACAGCAGCAATTTAGTGATTATCAACAGCTATCCTGTGAAACTGAACCTCCTGCAGAAGTAGAGTCTCCAGAACCTACATCAGCAGAAAGGTTGGCACCTATATCCCATACTGCATCAGAAACTCAACAGCATGGTATTGCTTATGATCGTGCAAGGAGAGTGGGAGTACAAGCTCCCAGCAGGTATCGGAATTTTGTAGGTTATGCATTTCAAGTTGCTGAGGAGGTGGATTCTCCTGAGCCCTCTACTTATAGAGAAGCTATTTCAGGCAGTGAGTCAGCTCAATGGCTTGCTGCAATGGGTGATGAAATGGAGTCGTTACACAAGAATGACACTTGGGAATTGGTCAAACGGCCAGCAGAGAGAAAGGTTGTGACTTGCAAATGGGTCTTTAAAAGGAAGGAAGGAATTTCTCCAGCTGAGGGCATCAAGTATAAAGCACGTGTTGTTGCAAGAGGGTTCACTCAAAGAGAAGGAGTAGACTACAATGAGATTTTCTCACCAATGGTCAGACACACTTCTATCAGGGTGCTACTAGCAATGGTTGCACATCAGGACATAGAACTTGAGCAGCTAGACGTGAAGACAGCTTTCCTACATGGAGAGTTAGATGAAGAGATTTATATGACTCAGCCAGATAGATTTCATGTTCGGGGAAAAGAAGATTATGTATGCAAGTTGAAGAAATCTTTGTATGGATTAAAGCAGTCCCCAAGGCAGTGGTACAAAAAAATTGACGGCTACATGATTGAGCTAGGTTACAACAGAAGTCAGTATGATTGTTGTGTATATCACAACAAACTTGAAGATGGTTCGATGATCTATTTGATTCTGTATGTAGATGATATGCTCATAGCTGCGAGGAATAAAGCTGATATACAGAAGTTGAAAAGTCTTCTCAGTGCAGAGTTTGAGATGAAAGACTTGGGTGCAGCACAGAAAATTTTAGGAATGGAGATTTTCAGGGATAGAAGTCAGAAAAAACTTTTCTTATCACAGAAGAGCTATATTGAGAAGGTACTATCCAGATTTGGCATGTCTACAGCAAAACCCTTGAATACTCCGAGTGCAACGAATGCTCAACTATCAGTTACACTTGCACCACAGTCAGAAGCTGAGATGGAGTATATGGCTAAGGTTCCCTATTCTAGTGCAGTGGGTAGTTTGATGTATGCCATGGTCTGCACTAGACCTGATCTGGCACATGCAGTCAGTGTTGTTAGCAGATTTATGGCTAATCCTGGGAAGGAGCACTGGCTGGCAGTGAAGCGAATTTTTCGGTACTTGAGGGGTACATCTGATGTTGGTCTCATCTATGGAGGTGATACAGAGTGTTTGGTTACAGGCTATTCAGATTCTGATTATGCTGGAGATGTTGATAGTAGGAGGTCGATGACTGGTTATGTTTTCACTCTTGGGCATTCTGTAGTTAGTTGGAAAGTAACTCTACAACCTACAGTGACTCTGTCCACTACTGAGGCAGAGTATATGGCATTGACGGAGGCTGCTAAAGAGGGAATTTGGTTAAAGGGGCTGGTTGGAGATCTTGGCCTACATCAGGATCAGGCTAATATATATTGTGATAGTCTCAGTGCAATATGTTTAGCCAAGGATCAAGTTCATCATGAGAGGACTAAACACATTGATGTCCGATATCATTTCTTGAGATCTGAGACAAGGATCAAGGTGAAGAAAATTGGCACTGCTGACAATCCTGTTGATATGTTCACCAAGCCGGTCCCTCATAGTAAATTCAAACATTGTTTGGATTTGCTAAATGTCCTAAGTTTCTGATGGCCCTTATGGGCATTCTGATGGTACTTAGAGATAATTCTCTGAGTACTTCTGGCACTTCATTAGTGCGTCTGTTACATTTTTCGGGGAAGATTCAAGTCAAGGTGGAGATTGTTGAGATGCCTTGAATTAGATTTTCAACCCCCGCTGAGCTGTACGGGGGTCTCGCTTACGGTATATATTAGTTACCGCGTCTGTTTTATTTTGGGTCTTGTTTTGGGCCTGTTTTGGGTCCAGTCTGTTTGGTTGTATATATATACACATTATTTTAGTCTGTAAACTATTCCAATTACAACCCTAATACAATCTGATTTCCCCCAAGTTGTTCTTGTCTATTCTTGTTTGTTCTTCTGTTCCGCTGCATCTGGTATAACAGTACTAAATGGTGCTGTTTTACTAGGCCAAAAATAATGCAAACTAACTCCTACCAAATTAGGAATAGTAATTAAAAACCCTGTATTGAAAAAGAGAGATAAAAGGGTAAAATTGTGAAAAAATAATTAATACTGTATGGGGATAATTAAACGACAAATAAAAGTATACCTGAGCAAATTTCTCAAACGTCAGTCATAAAAAAAGGGAGGGAATATTTGATTGATACTCATGAATTCAACATTATTGATAGCAATTAGTAAAGATTTTCAATTATAAAAGAATTATAACCTATGCCTCTAATTTAAATACCTATAATTCCTACATTATTGAGCATATTGTTACTAGTATAACTTACGCTTTTGACTAACTATTATCACTTGTATATGTGTGTGGACTACGAGAGAGAAAATACTTATGGGCTACCAATGCTACTGAAGTCTGACAGCTATAAGTAACAAGAGAAAAATAACATATTTTCTATATATTCCTATCTCGTATTTTAGCAAGAAGATTCGGTATTAGTAGAGCTATACTCTCTTAGTTATATAGGCTAAAGAGAATAACAACAAATGTGACTGTACTGTTGTATCCTAAGATGATAAGTTGGACATCTTGCTACACCGTAATTTATTTTTCGGCGGACGATTGAATCATTTTAAAACAAAAACGAGATATCTGTTCTTCAAACCACCGCATTTGTGCACTCTTATATCTTTATTATTATTATTGTTTTATTATTCCTATGTAGTATTAGCTCTTTTTATTCTAGCGGAACAACAGTGTGTATGTATGTGTATATAAATATACATAAACAGATACATATCCTTGGTTGGGCAATTCAATCTTGCTGTTAACCTTTTGGCCATAATCCACCAAGGAAACTATTAATTGGTTTCAATATTTTTCTTGGGGTCTATCTACGTCTCCAAAAAAAAAAGAATATATAATGCAAGTAAAATCAATAAAGAGTAGTTTGTTTATCATTATTCGATGAATTGTAAAGAATCTCCATTGACAATCATACCACAGCGACTGTTACTTGTAGTCTAGAACATTCGGACAAGAAGTAAGAGGAGAAAGAAGGATAATAATAAAGAAGGGTCTGTAAAAAAGGGCTCTTTGCCACACAACTATCTCTGTTGGAGAAATTACAGAGTCAAGAAACTAGAGGTATAACAAGAACTTAACCAAGATTATGCTCAGAATTGTCAAAGTTTTATTAATTTAGTATATAGCTTCACGAATATATGCAAAGTAGCACGGTTATATTCTGAGATTGTTGATGATCTTTATATGCTAGTTGCCAGTTTCCCATGAAATTTTACATTTTAGATACCTACTAAACACAGCTAATCATTATTTGGTGTGTATAGATAGTCGAGTGAACTTTCTTGTAGGTACAATTGCGTGTAAGAAGCCAATCACATTTAAGTGCAAGCAAATCAAACATCATATTTGTCATGCGACTTAAGGTAGACTTCAAGAGTTTGCCAAATTTAAGTTAGGAAGAAGTAAATAATTTTGCAGCAAAAACATACTCCTTATTGAGCATTGCAAGATGTAATTTGAGCCTCGAAGCACTTAAGGTTCTAATAATTACTTGCAGATTGTAAATAGTTTAGATTCTATCAATTGTTTGACATCGATATCTCTGAAAACTATTCTAAATATTACAGGTTTTAGGAGATGGAAACTTATATCCGTTTATGGCTTTTTTGTTAGGTGCTTTTTTGCTTCCACCTAGCAGTGAAAGGATTTCAGAGAAGAAAATTGGTGCATTTTTATTAATTAGGAAAGATGGTCACATTATTAATTTACATTTATATGTGTGTGTACATATATAAGGATGATGCAACTTCCATAAATTGAACTCCTTTCTTATTTGCAAATATAGGTTTTTTTTTTTAAAAAAAAATTCATTTGCTATTGTAGGTTATCACTTCTTAGGTAAATTAAACTTACTCTAAATGCTGTCCAAAAATGCATTCATGTCTAGAGCACTTTTAGCTTGCCTACTTCGTTTCCTTTGACCTACAAAAATTGGCATCACTCATCAAAACAATAATATATGAGACGTTTATTAGCAACAGTGAAAGTAAACAAAATTGACCAACCCCCCCCCCCCCCCCCAGTGTATAGAATTCAGCATATGCTAGTACCTCTGCTCTTCTTGTAATATCCATTCGACTTTCCCTGAATACCACACAATAAGAACTTGGTAATTTCCCCAGGCCAACTCTAGATCATGACAAAGTTCAAAGTTTGAGTACACTCATAAAATGATCTCAAAATTAAATAGTTTCATCGCGTAATGTGTAGAAATGATTTGAAAGCTCTGGGCACATATCTAATCGTGTAGAACATGGATTTCGTCTATAACTTGAAAAAGTAATGAACTATATGTAAACTCATCATGCAGGACAGAAGCAATTTTAACCGTAAAACTGGTAGTATCATTGTAGAAATGTACTCTACCATAAATATTACTACCACATTAATTTGCTTACAACTGTTTCAATGGTTATGAATTTGTCTGTTGTCAGTTGTTGCCGTATATGAAGGTGTTGGAAACCAGCCAGACTTTCCTCGAATTTAGGAGGACAAAACACAGGACCGTGGTAGTAATGAAGGGGAAAATATTGCAAAACCAGGGCTTTTTTTTTTTTTTTTTTTGTTGACGTTTGAATGGATTCAAAGACCAGAAATTAACGCGACAAATGTGTGGGAGCTAGTGACCTTAAATATGTGCCTAGTTTTCATCTCTCAAATTTCTGAAGCTCCCCTTTTCCCCATTCCTTCCCTTTGGGAGTTTCGGTATCATTTTTTCCTCCTTCGGGAAATGATTGTTTCTTCCATCTGAAGCTCAGAATTCAAGTAAATTTTCGCACAATCTTTCTTTCTCTTTCCTTCCTTTTTGTTGCATGTTGTTTTCTCTTTGATCTTTGACATTAATAATAGAAATGTTCTTTGATTTGTTTGTCACGTTCATCGTTTTTGTCGAATGTTAATATTGCTTGAACACAGGACCAATGCGATGTGAATTTACTATTGTCCTCGAAATCCCTGTTTTGTGGACACTGTTTATCTTGATTTAGCCATCTTACGTTATGCAAATATTTAATGCAACTCCGAAACCATAAGTAGAAGAAAGGGGGCGTTTAAATTTTCTTGATCTTTATTGTTCTGGAGAGACATAAATTAATACACTGTTATCTTCTAAATCAAAAGGAAACATCCATGAAATGTTTTGGCAACAGGCATTCGACATTTAAAAAATAAATGCAACAGAGGCGGCCATTATCTGACACTCCCGGAAGAAAATCAGAATATAGTTAAATAAGGAAAAAGGCTAAAGCAGGATCAAATCTGAAGGCAATTCGGTTTCACAACTTCTGGTAAATTCATCTTTGAAAACCAGTATTCTGTTTACCAAAGTTTTTGCTGGTACATAAGTCTGTGCTTGCACGTGTTTCTGTGTCTGTTCTGCATGCTCGTGCGAAAATCTGATAGTTTGCCATTTATGAAATCAACCAGGCTGACAGGATTGGAAGAAAATGATCAGGCAACTGTTATTGTCTTTCTTGTTGATCCAAACCACTCTAGTGGCTGCCAGAGGCAGGGGAAGACGCCACCCTGCTGTTGTTCCCCCTCCTGCAAAAAAATGGCTAACTCTAAACGGTAATGTGTTATAACATTGAGTTGTATTCAATTTCCTGCTTAAAGGGTGCGAATGATCTCAATGCTTTAGTCCAATTATAAGTTTGTATGCCCTTGTCTGATTTGACTCTTTGCAGGAGGTGAGCCTGTGGCAGTAGCCAGGGGTGGATTCTCTGGAATTGCACCAGAGTCCAGTTTACCTGCTTATACTACGGCACAGCAGACGAGCTTGGCTAGCACGATCTTACTCTGTGATCTCCAACTTACAAAGGATGCACAGGGCTTTTGCCAGTCTAGTCTGAACCTTCAAAATGCAACAACTATTGCTACAGCTTTTCCAGACTTGAAACCAAGAACCTACAACATAAACGGAAAGAATGTGGAAGGATTCTATGGGGTGGATTTTTTGGCAGATGATCTACTCAAAAATGTTTTCTGTAAGTTGTCAGACGGTTATACAGAGCTTCAGTTTCCTTTCTCAGTTGGTAGAGCACTATCATCTGGTTACAATTAAGAACAGAGAAACTTACAAGAAGGGTTGAACTCAAACGCATTAGAAGATTAGGAAGCAATGCTAGTGCCCTTTCAAACAGTAGAAAATAATGAATTCCATGCTACTGCATAGTTTCTTTTGCTATCCTTCTTCATTCTCCTTCTGTTCTCTCTTAGAAAGCTGCATTTCGTATTGTTTAATCTGCACAAAGAAGTAATTTCTTGAGTTAGTAATGCTCTTCTGCTTAACAATTAAGTTGCTACCAGATAGACACAAAGATTGTGAATTGCCATTGAATTGATCTAACTCACATACTTTCTCTGGCAGTGGTGCAAAGCATTTACTCAAGATCCCCTGGTATGGATGGTTCATACCCTCTGTTGACACCCTATGATGTTGTGGGCATGCAAGGTCCTCCTCCAGTGCTATGGATGAACGTCGAGGTCCTTTCCTTGCTCTTTTATTTTCATTTAACTGACACTAATTAATGGTAAAGTTAACACAAGCAGAATTCAAAATACACCAAGAATCAATCACGAATTTTAGAGGAGTCGTCCATAAATTTTTGGGATTTCTTTGTTTTTCACAATTTGGATTTGATGTTGTTGCAATTTTGTGCTGCAGTATCCTAGTTTCTACGACGGACTGAAACTCAGCGCATCAGCATTTATTATAGATACCATGAGAGACTTGAATCCTGCATACATTTCATCACCAGAGATTGGATTCTTGAAGGGCTTAGTAGGAAAGGTGAACCCAGCAAAGCTCATTTTTAAGATTCCGGGCATAAACGAAGTTGAACCTACAACGAAAAAAACATATGTTACACTGCTGTCAGACATAAATATGATCAAGACATTTGCATCCGGGATTATTCTTCCAAAAGATAGCATATGGCCCGTAGATAGTGGAAGGCTATTGCTGCCTGCTACGAGTTCTGTATCTGATTTCCACAAAGCAGGTCTTGAAGTGTATGCTTCTGGCTTTGCAAATGATAACTACTTAAGTTATAATTATAGCTATGATCCAACCAAGGAGTATCTGCAGTTTATAGACAATTCTCAGTTTTCGGTTGACGGGGTAATTACGGATTTCCCTGCCACCGCATCAGAGTCCATTGGTGAGATTTATGCTTTTTCTCTGCTCCATTCCTATAATATATTTCTCAATGAGTCAAAAGGAAGAGTACTGCAAAACCTATCAAAAAGTCAAACTGACTGAAACTGTCTCAAAATTTTACATTAGCTTTCTTCCTTGGTTTTACCTGATCTAGTTCTGACCTGAGAACTGCTCATGTTGCAGCATGCCTAGCCCAGAACAAGAATGCTCCCAAAATTGTAAAAGGTAAGAAGTGTTACACTTTGTATCGTTTCATAGTCTTGGAAAACAAAATTATGCAATCTATTGCTGCATGGAATAACTCGTTGTCTTCTTGCATTAAAGCATTGATAATATCTCACGACGGAGCAAGTGGAGATTACCCTGGGTCGACTGATCTTGCATACCAGAAAGCCATAGATGATGGAACCGAGATAATCGATTGTTCTGTTCAACTGTCCAAGGATGGAACCGCCTTCTGCTTGCCTTCTGCTGATCTTATAGGGACAACCACTGCAGCATCTCTTTTCATGGACCGATCTACCAGGATACCTGAAATTCAAGATAAGAATGGAATATTCTCCTTTGATCTCACTTGGACTGAAATTCAATCACTAAAACGTAAGCAAAACGCTTTATTTAATAGTAAAATGGTTATGACACCTTTTCAAGCTTTTGACATATGATGCTTTTCTCCCTTTTCAGCTCAACTTGCAAGCGTTTTTGATGGCCCTCTTGCTCGAAACCCTGCAAACAAGAATGCAGGAAAGTTCGTTACTCTTAATGAATTCTTGGATCTTGCTAAGAATAGGGCAGTTACAGGAGTTCTAATTAACATTGAAGTAAGATTCACTTCACTTCAAACTCTTTCATGGACTCCATTTGTCAAGATATATTTTAATTTCCAGGTTCCTTGTAAAACGTTTTACATATCCCACGTCTCATGTAACATCATGATTATACTATACTCTTCAACCGTGCACAAGTTAATTAACACTTGATCTTTTAATCAGAATGCTGCCTATCTAGCATCAAACAAGGGTCTTGACATTGTTGGTGCTGTCACCACTGCCTTGAGCAACGCCACAATGGATAAGCAATCTACTCAGAAAGTTTTGATTCAGTCAGATGACAGTTCAGTGCTTTCGAAGTTCCAGGACATCAAGACTTACCAAAGAGTCTTGGCCATCGACAAAGATATAGGTGGTTCAACCCAAGAAACAGCACAGGAAGTCAAAAAATATGCTGATGCTGTTAAAGTGTTCAGAAATTCTATTGTTCTGGACTATCCAAACCCCGTCTTCATGTCCTTGAATTACAGCAACCTTGTTGAAGTCATGCATGCTGCCAACATCTCGGTGTATGTGGGAATTCTGAGAAATGAGTTCCAAAACTTTTTATTTGATTACTACGCTGATCCTTATGTCGAACTCGCCACTCTTACTCAGAAAGGAGTGGATGGAATCGTAACTGACTACCCTGCCACAGCAAATGCATACATGAGTAAGCATTTTTATTTATCAATTTACATAAGCAAGTTTTACTACCACTTAAGCATTTTTAGGAATTTATCAAGGCCACCATATGGTTTCTTTTCTTCTATTTTTTGGCCTAACCTGGAAATCATCTCTATCATGATACATCTATTACTGAAGTATGGAAGAGAAATTTCCTCTGATCTCTACAATGAAATTAAATGAGCAACCAGAAGAACTGTTTTGAGGGGAAAAAATGTTTGTTGAATTTTCATAGAGAATTGTTAGAAATAGAGACATTACCACTAGCCAGACAACGAAAAAAAAAAAAAACAATGACCACTCTATGACAAATACGTGATTGCTGCACTACAGAAGAGCTCTAGATGAGCATAAAGAAGACACATGTTATTATTTTCTTCAACACAATACATGCCTAGCTTACAAACGGTAACTTGCTGTCCTTTGCTGCTGCAGGGTCCCCATGTTCCAATCCAAATGCCAATCTTCCATATACAATACTACCCATCAATCCAGGTGACATGTTTAACAATCTGGTTACAGCAAAACCTCCAGAGGCTGCACCCGCTGTACCTCTCCTTCAAAATGCAGATGTCGATGATCCTGCACTGCCTCCTGTAGCCAAGATTTCAGCTCCTCCACCCGCATCCCCTTCTGAATCTGGCTCTAACTCTCTTCCTGCTCCAGCACCCAAAAAATCAAGAAGCACGAAAACTGCTAGCAACACAGGTCTCATGGTTGCAGCAATGGTTGCAGTACTTACAATTCTCAGCTATAATAGCAAAGTTTATTAATAGGCATATCCACATTTACAAACACCAGTGTTCACCCTGTCACCGGGAAATATTGCAGGTTTTTTTTTAGGTGGATGTATTAGTACTGTTTGCTAAACGTTTTAGTAGGAATTTTTCGTGCTAATGATCATTGATTCCACTGACAAGAATAAGTTGCAGATTCTGACTTATTTGTTACTATATTGGTGCTCAACTGTAGAAGCTAATAATGAAGATTCGAGTAATTTGTTACCGGTAATTAACTTAACCAGAAATTTTTCTTACCCAAAAAAACAAAAAAGAAATTTTCGAGCGTTTAAGCTGGTAACCTGGAAATCAAAGGCAAGTTAGATATCTTGATTAAAAGCATATTCTAATTCAAGGAGTAATTTTTATCCTCAGACTCTGCTACAATCTTCTTGCGACGCTCAAGTTAGCCAGCAATTAATTACAAAATATCAGTCTAAAGAATGCAGTTTTGCAGAACTGACAAGTAACTACAGAAAATTAATACCTTCCAGTAGTATTAAATTTCTTTTCACATCATATTTTTGGCAATCCTCGATGCCAACGATTTCCATCCGGCAAAACTTTAATCCTTAAGAATACACAAATTGCAATCAAAAGCCACAAAGTATATTGTAAACTAAATCGTAAAAGAACATATATTCCGTCAACAGATTTTCTAACCAAAAGACAGAAAATGGGGATAAAAGGAAAAAAGCTATGTTGCTTGCTTCTGTTTCAAAAGGAAGATTCCCAGCTACAGATCCAGAATATAGCTGCAAATTGAACGAAAAGAATAAGAAAAATTCTATGAGGTTGTGGGTTCATTATTAAAGCTGAGTGAAAAAAGGAGGCTCAGATTGGAGTCTGACATCAAGACAGGCTAAACCCGCTATGGCTGCAAACAACAGTTGCCGCATGAGAGAAATCAGACAAAGAACCCAAAAGGAAAAATGAACCAAAAGTGCCCAATTTTCCTTTTGAGCCCTCTGCATATCCCTCACAGACCCTCCAGAGTTCACCAAGCCAAGAAAAGCTCAAAATCTTGATTTCTATTTAGTTTCGTATTGATAACAAACAAAAAAAAAAATCATCACAGCCTCAGATAAGCAGTTGGGAAAGAGGAGGAAAGGGAATGAAACCATGATCCCACCAGTCTCTCTCTATCCATCCATCTATATATACATATATACATATATTTGTGTATCCACTGTTTGTATGTGTGTATGTTTGGATTTGAAGGGTGGTTTTTTTTTCCTTCATTTTTAGTTGAAATCATTGGCTGATTTACAGAGAGGGGTAACCACCCTTGACAAACTCCATGCCTCTCTGAGTTTAGCCTCATTCTTAAACTAATAATGAGATGCTGAATCTAGGGTCTGCTCTCTCTGCTTCAATGCCAACTTTATAGTAGTGTCTCCGCGGGCTACAGAGTCCGTCCTGTTATGTCCTTTCCAACCCTTTGTCTTGGAGGACACAGACGGTAATTCAGTCATCATGAAAACTTAAAAAGGAAAGAAAAGAAAATTAAAAATAAATAGTCTCGACCTCAATGAAAACCCTAAAAATGGAGGCTCAGATTCGCCTTTGATCAGACAAATTGGTAAAAATTGCTAAAACCACCAATAGACCATGGCTGCAAAGCAACAGTTGCCATTTTTTTTTTGCCAGAAACTCAACAAAATTTGACCATCTGAGCTGTGCCCTGCCAAGTTATGGTATTAGCTATTTTCAGAGTCTGAGACTTCTTTCCAAGTCCACAAACCTATTCATCACAGCCTCGTCCGTATCGAACTACTGAGAGAGAGAGAGAGAGAGACGTAAACAATAGCTAAAAATGTTCAAGGACCATTTTGCAGCCTGCATTTTCCGAAGGGCGGTTGTGAAAATAGGAGCTTCATTGCTTTTTTTGAGATCATCGGCGGAGATACGCGGGAAAGAGAGGGGCAACCACCCTCAGGAACTCCATTTACCTCTCTTCCGGCGAGATTGCTCTCCGCCTCAGTCTTAAACTAATGAGATTTTTGCTTTTTTTTTTTTTTTGAGATCCGGTATGGTTGTTTCTTTTATAGCACTAGTTTCAGGCCTTTCGTGGGCCTTTGCTCGTTTCACCGATGAAGCCCTAAACAAATTATACCATTTTAGCCCAGCAAATGAAGCCCAAGTATCTGCCAAATGAAAGCCTAAAGTAGTGATGTGTGAGCTTTTAGATTTTTTGGTATGTAAGATGCTATTTGGGGGATGAGGTCCTTGAGGAGGAAACAAAAGAACAGGTTAATTGAGTTATGAGAGAAAAAATTTTATTCTTTTTCTCATTGAGAGGTTCTGAACCAAGTAAAATGATTTGACCTCGTTGGTTATTTCGAGATTAAGGATTCCTTTAATAAAACTGAAGTCTGAAATTTGAAATCTGAATCTATTAAATTATTAAATTGTTAAATATTAAATCCGATACATTTGAATATATATCGCATTAAATAATAAATTGTTATCACTTATTTTTTTTTTAAAAATTATTATCACTTATTTTTTGAAGCAAATTTTGCTTAGAAAATTCAGTGTCACTTAATTAATTCAGATATTCAATTTTTAATTATCAAACGACTTTGAACATATTAAAATCCGAAGTCATTAAAATAAAATATTAAATTGAATTATCAAACAGAACCTAAGTTCTCTTAAATGAATCAAACTATTGCTCCTCTTGTTCTTTATTATAATTTTGGCCTTACTTAAAATAAGAAGAAAGATCCAACACTATTTAAGTTGCTAATCCGTCCATTTAAAGGTTTATGGGCCGATTCTAGTGTTTTCCACTTCCATGGAGATCCGCATGAATTTTGGCGTTAATTTTTTTTTTCTTGTAACTTACAGAAACAGGAATACACTGTTGAGCAAATCAAAACAGATTAGTAAGTAAAAAATTGAACTTTCATTATGTTTAAACGCTGTTCTTCATTGTCTTGAGCAACATTCTCTTAATTGCGTGTAAGAAGTGAAACGTCGAGGAACATTTTGGATGTTTTTGTGTTTTTTGTTGCAAGGCCTTTTGGTGGTAGGCAGTGATTTTTTATTTTTCTATTTTTTCTTTTTGGCAAATTACAAGTGTATTTGGATAGATTATTATTTAAAATAATTATTATAATATTTTTTCTAATGTGATGTATATGAAATAAAAGAATAATTAAAAATATTAAAAAAATAAATTAAAAAATATATTTACAATGCAAATAAAATAGGGATAATTGCAGAAACCTCCCCTGACTTTTATAGTAATAGCATTGACCTCCCCTATCAATTTAAAAATAGCACTGACCTCCCCTATCAAAAGTTGGAGGCAATTTAATAAGCAAAAATGGATCAATTTACTAAAGTACCCCTGACATGATTTAATTTTACCAAATGAATGTGATGAGTACTTCTATCAAACCCAACAAAACATTTGTTAATAAAAATTACACTAAATTAACTATTTCTACATAGTTTAACTAATTAATTAAATAACTAATAATCTAATTAATTAATAACTAATTATCTAATTAACTATTAACTAATTATCTAATTGTTAAAAGTTATTAACTAATCAAACTATTTCTACATAAACTAATCAAACTATTTCTACATAATTAAACAAATTAACTATTAACTAATTATCTAATTAACTATTAACTAATTAACTAATTACCTAATTAATTAATTAACTAATTAACTAATTTCTGTTTATCTAATTAACTAATCTCTATTTATCAAATTAACTAAAGCTGTTGTCTGTCCGAAACTAATAAACTATTTGCATGTTAAACTAATTAACTAATTAGCTGCTTAACTAATTAACTACCTAATTATCTAATTAACTAATTTTTGTTTATCTAATTAACTAATTATCTAATTAACTAAAGTTGTTATCTATCCGAAACTAACAAACTATTTGCATGTTAAACTAATTAACTAATTAACTGCTTAGCTAATTAACTAATTAACTAAAGCTGTTGTCTATCCTAAACTAACAAACTTAGCATGTTAAACTAATTAACAAATTAATTGCTTAACTAATTAACTAACTAATTATCCAATTAATTAATTAACTAATTTTTGTTTATCTAATTATCTAATTAACTAAATTTGTTGTCTATCCGAAACTAACAAACTATTTGCATGTTAAACTAATTAACTAATTAACTGCTTAACTAATTAACTAATTAACTAAAGCTGTTGTCTGTCCGAAACTAACAAACTATTTGCATGTTAAACTAATTAACTACTTAACTAATTAACTAACTAATTATCTAATTAATTAATTAACTACTTAACTAACTAATTATCTAATTAACTAATTAACTAATTTTTGTTTATCTAATTAACTAATTAACTAAAGCTGTTGTCTATCCGAAACTAACAAACTATTTGCATGTTAAACTAATTAACTAATTAATTGCTTAACTAATTAACTAACTAATTATCTAATTAATTAATTAACTAATTTACTAATTTGTATTTATCTAATTAACTAAAGCTATTGTCTGTTCGAAACTAACAAACTATTTGCATGTTAAACTAATTAACTAATTAACTGCTTAACTAATTAATTAATTAATTAGCTAACTAATTAACAAACTATTTGCATGTTAAACTATATGCAGTACGCATTACCTATTTAAAGTATCGGTTCTTTATAGGTATTTTACTTTCAAACATTTAATTTATGATAAAAATATCAATGTTTGTAAGTAAAATTCAAAAAGTGTTACAAAAAATATCAATATTCTTACTTTCAAACATTTAATTTATGGCCCTATACCCCTCCCGTTTTGTAAGAATATTATTGTAACACTTTTTGAATTTTACTTACAAACATTGACGTTTTTATCATAAATAAAATGTTTGAAAGTAAAATACCCATAAAGAGCCGATACTTTAAATAGCTAAGGCGTACTGCATATAGTTTAACATGCAAATAGTCTGTTAATTAGTTAGTTAGTTAATTAGTTAATTAGTTTAACATGCAAATAGTTTGTTAGTTTCAGACAGACAATAACTTTAGTTAATTAGTTAATTAGATAAATAGAAATTAATTAATTAGTTAATTAATTAATTAGATAATTAGTTAATAATTAATCAAATAATTAGTTAATAGTTAATTAGTTTAACAATTAACTAATTAGATAATTAGTTAAGTAATTGTCAAGCAAATAATAATTGTCAAGCAAGAAGAGGGCAAAATTGGAAGAAATTTCTTATCTCACTTCTACAAAAGCTGTCAGGGAGGTTTCTGCAACGAATTGTTACTGTTCAGGGGAGGTGAATGCAATTTCAAAACCTAGAGGGGAGGTCAGTGCAAATATCAGAAATCTCAGGGAAGGTTTCTGCAATTATCCCAATAAAATAATATGTGAAATAATTCAACAATCCAAATACACTCAATTCGTTTGGCATTGTACTCGATAAAAGCCATATTAACAGCGTATAGACGTGAGAAAGACAACATATGTTTATTTTTCTTTTTTCTTATCTAGTAGAAATAAATGTACTCCCTCTTCCGTCCCATTTTAATAGTCCTGTTTTCCTTTTTCATCTGTCCCAAATTACAGTCAATTTTCCAATTAAAGAATGTAGTTGCATTTTAATTTTTCTAAAATACCCTTATTTAATGTAAGTTGTTGTTACAATAAACCTACTACATTTAACGAGAGTTGACTTTTTTTTTACCATCAATTTAAGTTCCCATAAAATTATACTCTATTTAATGTGAAGATATTTTAGGAAAATAGCAATCTAAATTTACTTTTCCAACAAAGTTAACTACTTTTTCTTAAACTGTGTCAAAAAAGAATCAGGACTATTAAAGTGGGAGGAGGGAGTATATAATTTAGTTGTCATTAATTTTTTTTTGGCATCCGGATCTCATAACATGACTAGAAAATTAGTAGTATATCTAGCTGACATAAAGCTTCGGAAATGAAAACAGAATTTTGACACATAATACCATAACGAGGAAACTGTACAAGAAAAGAGCAAATGAGGGAAAAATAAAATCAGCAAAGTAAAGAAAAAAGAAAAAGGAGGCTCAGATTTGCCTTTAATCAGACAGAAAATGGCTCAAGCCCGCCATGGCTGCAAAAATCAGTAGTAGTACTTGTGATACTTGCCCAGCCAACATACGGGCTTAGCTCAAAAATCTGACTTGCATTTGACGCAGGATTAAATCATCACAGCCTTTGATTTTGGGGGTTTTGAGTGCTTAAGAAGCTGGAAATGGAAACAGCAGTAGAATGATTGCGCTCTTTGGGATGCAGCATAAAGGGTTGTTTGGTGGGTAGCGATGAAATCACCGGCGGCGTAATTGCAGAGAGGGGCAACAACCCTCCACAAAACTCCCTACCTCCCCCACAATTACACTGCCTCATTCTAGGGGTCCTCCTTCTACCGACGCCTCTCGATCTGAAAAAGCTGATAAAGCATGTAGAGACCAAGGCTAGTTTGCGAGTTTAGGATAGAAAGGAAAAGAAAGAAAACTCTAATGAGGACTGAGGTGAGAAGCGAGCTTGTTGAATATGGATTCTCAACAAAAAAAAAAAAAAAAGAATCGAACTTAGTTGAGGCTCAGATCCGTCATATCAGTAAGGCAATGAGGAAGTAAACCGCCATGGCTGCAAAAACCGGTTGCATGTCGGAGAGAACCCAAATCAGATTCTCCTTCTTCTGCCATCCGGCTTGCCCAACCAAGATACGGGCCACTTTGTCTCAGTGCCAAAATTTCATTTGCTCAGAGAAATTATCATCATGGCCTCAGATTCAGTCCTCCGTGATCTTTCTTTCTTTTCTTTTTCTTTTTTTTTTTTTTGGGAGTGTTTGGAAGAGCATGAAATTTGTGGATTGATGATGAGGAACCAGAAACAGACCTGGCACTTCAATTCGTCCATGGATCCATGACTAGAAAGCATCTTCAGTTTCTGCTGCTGAAGGGTTGTTGGCTTTGTGGAGACTTGGGGGCAAAAAACAGAAGAAAATCACTGGCTCAGGAGAGCGGCAACCACCCTTAAGAAAATCCCATCTCTCTCTACAGCCTCATTTCTTTGCTCTGAGTCTGAGGACAAGTTCTTTCGCCCATTTTTTGTTTTATACAACTTTTATGTTAGTCCTTAGTATTGTTTCCTAGTTACCATTTCTGGCCTTCTTTTCACTAGTTTTCGCGTCTTTGACATAATAGTCCATGGCCCCTCGTTACCATTTCTGGCCTTCTTTTCACTAGTTGTCGCATCTTTGACACAATAGTGCATGGCCCAGATTCTTGTCCAAATTGCCTGAAAATTTCACCAGTTGACTGTTCAGTCCTCCGACTCTTCCATTGATCCCTTGAATTCACCTCTTTCGTTTGGCATAGAATAGGAAGAGGTTTAAAATAAAATTTCATTTTTTGGATTTAGGCATTGGATTTGATTTCATTAATAATACAGTAACCATTGTTGAGAGAATTAATTAACCAAGTCTAATCACACTATATACGGTGAAGAAACAAAAGATATATAACAACATAGCTTAACTAAACTTTCACGGCCAAGAACATGAAAGTGCTTGGCTTGGTCTTCGCTCAGCTCTTGATTATCTTTTTTTTTGCTTATTTTTCAGTTGGCTTCCTTTTTTTTTTTTTTCCCTTTTTAATGAATGCCTACTGAAAATTATCCCTACAAAGGTCAGGGGTGCAATTGTCAGAAACTTAAGGGGATATTTTTGAAATTATCTCTAAGCCCAGTTGGTGCAATTGAATGCCGTCTACTACAAAGTACAGACAACCAAGGCAATAAAGAAACAAAAGAAGAAAAATACCTTTTGAAGGTAAACAGGAAATATCTCAGTTAAAATAAGAAATGTAACTTGAAACTGAAGAACAAAACAGTTAAAAATTTGCTAATAAGCAGTAAATAGAAAAAAATAGCAAAATGAAATCTTTGAGGGTTCGTATTTTTGGGTGAAGATTAATATCAGATGCTAACCATCTTGTTTTTTAAGTAGTTTTTTGGTCACAAGCAAAGCGCCTTTACATCATAGAATCCGAGCCAAGAATAGGCAGAGAGCAAAACAAGGAAAATCAAAGGTGAAAACCAAATTATCCCTAGGGTACAAAAAAGTGAGCAATCACATATTTCTTTCAAGAAATTAAGCGGAATAAAAAAAAGTATGAGGCTCAGATCTGCTATAACAGTTGGACAAGGAGAAAGCGAACCGCCATGGCTGCAAAATCGGTTGCATGAAAGGAAAAACCATATCAGCTTTTTCCCAATTCTGCCTTCCGGGTTGCCCAACCAAGATACAGGCCACTTTTTCTCAATGCCCCAAAATTCATTGCCCAGAGAAATCATCAGTCACCACAGCCTCAAATTGAATCCCATTTTTCTTTTCTTGGTTGGCTTAGCGCGTTAATCCTCAAGGCTAAATATACAGAAACAGAAAGACGACAGACATTAATCCTCAACATACGAAATATGTGAAAGCAGAAAGGTCATGCAATCCATTACTTCCGCTGGAGTATCCTCCAGTAGAAGGGCTGTTGGTATCGTGGGGGGACTGGAAAAGAAAGTCATTGGCTCTGCAGAGAGGAGCAACCACCCTCAAGAAAATCCCATCTCTCTGACCAGCCTCATTTTCTCCTCTGCTCTAAGCTCTGAGTTGACCAGAATTAGACAGGTTTTTGGCTATCAAGTCCTCTTTTATGTTACGACATGCTAGGAGTCAAGGCGTAGTTACTTTTGACCTTTCTGTTGATCATCCTTTTCCGGGTTTTTTAATAAATTATTTATTTGTATTGGGTTGTTTATTGACAACTTTTACATAGGAAAAAGGGTGATATTGAACCAAGTAACTCAGTTCAAATTTACGAATTACTTGCTTAATAGTTTGACTCGAGTTTGCTTTCACCAAATTTGAGGTCGAATTCAAGCTACTCGTTTAAGGTTGAGTTGAGTTCGAGTTCTAAATTCTTGTACTTAAAGGTTTGACGAACCTAATCAAGTTTTTTTTTATAATATATATATATATATTTTTTAAATTTTTATATTATTATTGTGAAATATTACATATTAATTTTTATTAGGTGAGTTCGATTAAACTCAAATAGCCTCGATTGAGCTTGATTAGAGTCATTAAATTTAATTAAATTCAAGTTCGAGTAAACTAAACTAAAATTGAACTTGATTTCAAGTTCGAGTTCAATTTCAACTTTTAAGAGTTTGATGAGCACGAGCTCAATTATTTTACCTCAAATCAAACCTGAGTAGTGACCCGACTCAATTGCACCCTTGCTAGTCATTTTTAGGACTTGCACGTTAGAGTTCATTTCCGAGAGCCACTCCTAGTACAATTCCATTACAAAAATTTTAGGAAAAATCATAATTTGCCCCCTAAACTTGATGCCTTTTAACACTTTGTTCCCTCAACTTTAAATATATACACTTTACCCCCTACATTGATTATTTGAATATTAATGATCACCTTTCCATCTAATTTTTTAATAAAAGACATTAATGCCAGAGCAGTTGGATGGTGCTAGCTAGAATATTTAGCACTTTAATGGGGAAAAAAAACACTGCATCATGTGATACTAAAAAAATAAAGAATAAAAGATGATGAAATTAAAAATAAAAATTGTATTGTAGAGTAAAAAAAATTTAGAAAATCCTCAAAAATTCTATGTTGTGTTGCTTCTCTTTTTCCTTTAAATTATAAACAAATTATCTTTGATAAATTTCGATTATCTTGCAACTCTCACAAGATTTTACAAATCAATAAGATGTGAATTGCTTTTCCTATGTCACATTTGCATCTTACCTTACATTTTGGTTGAGTTCTACATTATTTAGGAAATAATTGAGATTTTTAAAATACATTTCCACTACATGTTTATTTATGTCAATCAATATTTTATCCCTAATAAATTATACAATGCATTGGTCAATTTTATTAAACAAAAATAAGCACTAATATCGGTATTAAGATAAAACACTTTGAATTGCTTAGATTTTTTTCTTTTAATTTTTTGGCTTTTTATTGCTAAAAGTTTAAGTGCATGGTGTGGTTGTGTTTAAACCAATTTAACAATTGTTGAAAAATATTTATTTATTAGGTTATAATTGTTATGTGTTCAAGAATTAGCCAATGATATTTTGGTCTTGTAAAATATAACTTCACCTTAACCATATTAATAATATAACTTTAAGGGGTAAAGTGCATATATTTGGAATTTAGGGAGCAAAATATTACTTAGAGTCTAGTATAGAGGAACATAGTGTAATTAACCCAAAATTTTATTACCAACTCTAAATTCACTATCAAAATTTAAAACATCTGAGTATTATGTATCAAAGATTTTCTCGGTAACAACGAAAAGGCAGCGTAATAAATCGTGGGAAACTCGTAAAGAAATAAAGACAAGGAAAAACGTTGGCCGAGGCGTTTTGCTAAATTGTTTGGGAAGCGTGACAGGCTACTTGCAATGTCTTAAATGTTTTGCATCTTGTAAGCGAGGACAATTGGAACGTTACGAAATTTAAAACATGGAAAAATTATTATAATTTTCAAAGGGACAATAAATTTGTTAAAATTTCTACAACTTATTAGTTTTACATGCATAAATTTATAGTAATAGATTTTTTTAAAAAAATCATACATGTGTATGGAGATATGCTATATGAGTATAATACCAATTTTACTCAAAATATGACTTTTAGAGGTATCATACCATTTTTTTAAAAAAAATTATATAGCGCATTTTTTTAAAATTTTTTTGAAAATCCTTTAGTTACTAATAGTCAATGCAGAGAAGGGCTGAGCTAACAAGGTTAATTTAGTGAGAAGAAAATACTTAGTTTATACTTCATAGACCTTAGATATACATAAAGCTAAAAGGATTGTACAACGACTCTAATTTTTCTAAATTTTTTCGTAAAGTTTATACTTAAGATTCGTTACCTTTAGTAGGACTGAAATTTTTCAGAGGGATAGTCAAGTCATTTTAGGGACCAAGAGTTTTTTTTTTTTTTTTTGGGGGACAGTCAAGTCTCAAGTACGTGGTAAAGGAGGTTATCTTATCTCTAGGCGGAGGAAGTTCCATTTCCCCAGGGGAGGTTTTCTGAAATGAACCCTAAATGCCTAAATTGCTAATCCCTTGGGGGAGTAGGGAAGATCCTTGGATTGAGGCCAGTGTAATTTGGGGCAGGGAGGTTGGGAGTTTTTGGGAATGGGTTGTTGCCCCTCTCTGCAATTACGCTGCTGCCGATGATTTCATTTCACTGCAAACAAACAACCCTGAACCCCTCTTGAGGTTTCTGAAATTATCCCTTTATACTACTCTGTACAGCTTCAATAGCAGATCGGCAATATATCTGATCAAAGCAACCGAAGGACCTGCGCTTAACTTCGACCATCCTTAGCCATCTGCCTTTCATTCTGGTTACCTCACTCTCCTCTCCAAATTTCACCACCACCACCCGTTGCGTATGATATGAAAGCCTTCTCGTCTTCTTTGCCCTTTTTATTTTTTCCTTCTCCTTCTCTTGAATCTCTGCCACCCACTTGCTGAGTCTTTGAACCATGGGGAGAATCCTTCTTCGATTGAGGCAGTGTAATTTGGGGCAGGGAGGTTGGGAGTTTTTGGGAACGGGTTGTTGCCCCTCTCTGCAGTTACGCTGCTGCCGATGATTTCAATGCTAAAAACAAACAACCCTTCATGATGCATGATGCCGCGAGATAAAGGTCAGACATCCCTCATGATTTCACAGGCCAGTCCATCCTAAATTCTGTATCCCACTAGTAATTGGAGGCTTTGATGATATCTTCCTTTCTTAGATTGTGTCAGATTTGGGGCTAGCCCGTATCTTGGCTGGGCGAAAATCACGGAAGAGTGGTTTTTGCAGCCATGGCGGGCTTAGCCTTTTCTCTGATGATGATAAGGAGATCTGAGCCACCACCCCCTTGCATAGGATATTAAAGCCGCCTCGTCTTCTTCACCCTTTATTTTCCTGCTGCTCCTCTTCAACCTCTGCCACCCACTTGCTGTATAGTGAAGAGTCTTCAAAGAGAGAATTTTGGGTTAAAGATTGATTTGTTATTGGCTGTCTTTCTGCGCAATTTCTCATACATTGGATACCGGTGAGTTTTTTTTTTTCTTTTTAAAATTTTTGATACCCCAATGTGTCTCTGAAAATCATGGTGAAAGCCTCATTCATGGATATCTGATGGGTCAATGCGGTTTGACTCGGTAGACTCGGGCGCTCTTTTGAGTCCCGGAGTTGACTGAGCCGGAATTTTCCGAGTCTGAACGAGGTTCCACCGGGTCTACCTTCTCCAGGATATGGCGGAACGGAAGCTGAAGTTCTGACGACTCAGACTCGGCCGAGTCTTTGAACGCCTGCCCTTTGGATGAGGCAGTGTAATTTGGGGCAGGGAGGTTGGGAGTTTTGGGTGGGTTGTTGCCCCTCTCTGCAACTACGCTGCCGATGATTTCAATACAAGCAAACAGCCCCTGTTGATGCTTGCCAGATGTAGTACAAACCTCTCTAGTGATTCCACAAAAACCCTAAATCCTAAATCCTTGTAATCAGAAGCTTCGATGATATCCGCCTCTTCCAAATTAAGTCAGATTCTGAGCTAGCTCGTATCTTGGCTCGGCAAAATCTCCCAATGGCGGTTTTTGCAGCCACGGCGGGCTTAGCCTTTTCTCTGATGATTATACAGCTCAGAAAGAAGAACGAATGAGGCAGCAGCAGAGGAGTACGGGATTTCTTCAAGGGTGGTTGCCCATCTCTGCTTTGCCTATGATTTCGCCATTGGTTACTAAAAAACCAACAGCCCTTCGAACATAGCCAGGGAAATATATGTATATATATATATATGTACACAAACACACGTGTGTGTGTGTGTGTGTGTGTGTGTGTTTAACAATAACAGGGAAGAAGCCCTCGTTGCGAGTTTTCTTTTTCTTCTTTTCTTTCTTTTTGGCGACGGTGTAATATGAGATGAAGGTGGTGGTGGTGGTGGAGGGATTCGGCGTTTATGGAAAAGAGGCGGTGATGATATTTGTTGGGCATTATTTCTGAGCGTATCAAATCGGACATTGGAGACGAACCGACCCGTAACTTGGCTGGGCAAACTCAGCAGTTGGTCTCGTCTCATGTATGAGCAGCTGCAGATTTTGCAGCCATGGCGCGGTCAATGTCTCTGTCCGATTCATAAAAGAAATCTGAGCCTCATCTTTCTGTTGTTTTTTTCTTTAAAAAAAAAAAAAACATTTTTTAGTATATCATTTTGATACCCCTTTTGGTCCCTGATTGAAAAATATATATTTGAATCCTCAATCCTTTTATGTTGATGTGTGTCTGGAGAATGTGTCAAGGGAGGCTACAAGCCAGTCCTTGTTATGGACCGCTAGCCATCAAGTGTTTTAAAGAGCGCTTTCGAGGCCCGTCTCATGACGGAGCGTTTTGTTTTTTATACAGTCTATTTACTTTCAAATTTGTACGGATCGTATTTCTGTGAAAATTTTTAATTGTACTTTTAAAAAATTTATATAGTATGCATACATATAATCTCTTTACGATCAAGCGCATCATTTTTTTTTCTACAAAGAGTGTCCATCTCTTATTTTACTAATTATGCCTAGAACAAACAAAAGAAAAGAGAAACATCCGTTTGGACAGTCATTTTTCGTCGAAAAATTGCGTTGTTTTTAGTGATTATATTTTTTTATTATCTTTTTTTCTCATATATATCAAATCACTACAGTAATTTTTTTACAAAAAATTCAAGAAAATGCAATCCAAACAAGGCCTTGAGATCTTAATCTAATGGGTCTTTTTTTAAAAATTATATAAATAGAAGGATTCGAATTCGAGATTTCTCATTTAATATTTCTTACCTTCGTACCATTCAATCCATTCTTCCCTTCCAATCCATCTGAGTAATGTGTTACTTGACCTTTCAATTAATGTCAATTTTTATTTTATTATTTTTAAGAAAAATTAAGAAAATACACTGACATAATTACATCACAATTCAAAACAGACTATAACCAAAGAAAAGAAACAGGTAAATAACTAAAATGTTTAAGAAAAATTCGCCACGGACAAATGTTACGGCAGTCAAAACGCTGTTCATAGTAAACTGTGCGTATTGGTGTTCCTGGAGGGGTTTGAGAATTTGTCTTCTTCGGCCCGAGCGTGAATTCTTATGCCTGACTACACGCTCGTCTTAGCAGTACTTGACTGCTTTCTACTTACATTTTGGGCCAACATCATTGGTATGGTCGATGCCTCGATGGGGATGCCCATTTCATTCATGGACTTACTTA
The DNA here is from genome assembly GCF_036785885.1 of Coffea arabica. Classification (NCBI taxonomy): domain Eukaryota; kingdom Viridiplantae; phylum Streptophyta; class Magnoliopsida; order Gentianales; family Rubiaceae; genus Coffea; species Coffea arabica. The sequence continues at coordinate 14,489,984 of NC_092320.1, read as the reverse complement.
GGGGATTTAATCCCATTAATAGTACAATAACTGTGAACAAATCAATCAACCATGTCTAATTCGTATAAAGTAAGAAAATAATATTTTATACTTTTTTTGTTCTACTTTGACAGTGTTATTTTTCTTTTTTATCTATCCCAAATTATAGTTTATCTACACCTTTCAATTGAATAATCTAGTTAACTTTTAATTTATTTAAAATACTCTTTTTAATATAATTCATTATCAATAGATATGGCATATCTTATTTAATACAATTAAGTTTTCTACCAATAATTATTTTGATATATGTGTGTGTATGTATATATATTTTGAATGGTGCAAAATACCATCATTATTACTCTTGTAATTAATGTAATAGTGATTAGTGATAATATTAATTGACGGGTATTTTAGAAAAAATTAGACTAAATTTACTTTTCCAACAAAGTTAACTTATTTTTTTTAAACTGTGTGAGGAAAAAAACGATACTATCAAAGTGGGATGCAAGGAGTAATTACATAGCTTAACTTTCTTAAGAACATGAAGGTGCTCGATGTTGGCATCAGCATATACTAGTGGCACATTGAATATGATTTTATTGACGACCCTTAAATTTGGTAACGCACAATTCAAATCATTACCAAAATTAGTTCTAAAAAATCGGTTCAATGGAAATATGGACAAATAAGATTATAGGGTCTTTATTGAGAACAATCCAAAGAAGTACAATCCAAGTAGTTGTTCATCACCGGATGAAATTTCTCAGAGACATTGGAAAGCCCCATCATCGTAAATGTGACAATTCGTATGGCCTGCACTAATTTCATGGTACAGCATTGAATGGATTCTTCTACCTTTTGAGCAAACCAATTACTACCATTGACTGGATCGGATCGTTCTACTTTTGAGCAAACCAAAATCAAGCCTAGTTGGTGCAATTTCAATGCGGTGCAGTCCTCCACAAAGTACAGACCATTTAGGCAATAAAACCATGCGTTAATTCATGGCACCGGTCACCGGTTTAGGGGGGCAAAGAAAAAAAGAAGAAATACCGTTGAAAGTAAACAGGAAATATCACTTTTGTGTGTTCCCTTAGAATAAGATAAAAGGTAAATTTTAACTAAGAAGCAGTAAAAAGGAAATCCCGAAAACAACATGAGAGTTTATATCATTGGCTGCAGACTAATATGAGATACTGACCATATTATGTCTTTTACGGAAGAAAATATTTTGTTTTGTTTTATCAGTAGTTTTTTTTTTCGACACAGGGATATCCGGGTCCTCAGCCCGACTACTCTCATGGTTCAAGGTCGTGGTCGCGATTGCGGTCGCGGCTTGGACCGTTTCACATCAGTCTCGACATATTGGTCGCGGTTTCGGTAAGACGCAAATTTTTAAAATATTTAATATTCTAAAAATTATTAAAAATATGATAAAAAATAATTAAAAATTAGCAAAAATAATAAAAACTCGAGCTAACTCAGGATGACTCGAGGTGATTCGGCTGTTTCGATCCGTTTAGGCCGAGTTATTGGCGATTCATTATTTCGAAATCATCTCGTTCCGTTCTAGTGACGACTCGGCCGAGTCGTCTTGGTCTCGGCCGAGTCTTTAAACCATGACTACTCCTCCTGCGGCCTAAGAGGAGAGGCCCAATCTCCTCAAACACGTCCGGAACTCGAACCGTGGTCGTCATTTCCTAAAGAGGAGCAACGAAACTGCTCGAGCTACCCGGGTTGGGCCAGTAGTTATTTTGACAAAATCGAAGGACCTTTACATCATGGAATCCAAGCCACAAAAGAATAGGCAGAGCACAAAACAAGACTAAGTAAAACGGTGAAAACCAAATTATCCAGTAAAATTGATGCATACAAATTCATTCACAAAGGCATGGTACAAAAGCGAGTAACATTTCTTTCAACAAATTATGTGAAACAAGAAAATAACCAAATCGCTGCTTTAGAATAAGGCTTTGAGTACTGAAGTAAACATGGGATACCAAAATAATAACGATAGTAATGATCTGGGCTGTTAGCCAAAAAAATTTTTTTTTTTTGAGTAAATGATTTATTATAAAGTTCAATATTTTCTTATCAGAACTATAAGAATTTTCACAAATGCACCCACAAAAAGCAATATTTTCTTAATGCTGCATGATGAGTTGATTCGAGTGGGTAAGAAATTAGGAGAAAAAAATGAGGCTCAGATCTGTTATAACAGTTAGGCAACGAGAGTGAACCGCCATGGCTGCAAATACCAGTTGCATGAACTAGTTCTGCCATCTGGATTGCACAGCCAAGATACGGCCACTTTTTTTCTCAATGCCCCAAATTTCATTGCTCAGAGAGGTCATCATCACAGCCTCAAATTCATTCCCCTTCTGCTTTTCTTGGTACAGTATGTAAATGATCGGGTACGTCGACGGTGGAAAGGTCATTATCATTGTCATCAAGGTGTCAAAGATGCAGAAACTGATAAACGACAGACATTGAAGCTAGAAGATCATCATACTGGAAGTAGCTAGTAAAGCCATTGATGTATCCTCCAATTCCAGAGTTTACAAGGGCTGTTGGTTTCGCGGCGGCACTGAAAAAGAAAATCATTGGCTCAGCAGAGAGGGGCAACCACCCTTGAGAAATCCCATCTCTCTGTCCAGCCTCAATTTCTTCTCTGCTCCGAGCTCAAAGTTAATTCGAGTATTGGACTGGTTTTTAGTGATTGGGTAGTCCTCTTGTGCTATCTTACATTGTTACTGCGTGCTAGCACCATGGTGCAGCAACTTTTTGACTATTCTGTTGATTAGTTTTGACTACTTTTATTTTTTCCCTTTTTCCTTTTTAGTAAATTAATAGTCCCTCCGTCTCACTTTGATAATCCCACTTTGATAATTCTGTATTTCTTTTTCATCTGTCCCAAATTATAATCCATTTTTTTAATTAAATAATGTCCCAAATTATAATCCATTTTTTTAATTAAATAATGTAGTTGTATTTTAATTTTTTTCAAATACCCTTATTCAATGTAAGTAGTTATTACTATAAACCTATCCTATTTAACGAGAGTTGATTTTTTTTTATCATCAATTCAAGTTCTTATAAAATTGTATCATATTTAATGTGAGACTATTTTAGGAAAATAACAATTTAAATTTATTTTTTTAACAAAGTTAACTATTTTTTTTTAAACTGTGTGAAAAAAAAATAGAATTATCAAAATGAGACGGAAGGAAGTAATCGCAAGTCACAACTTCAACTTCTTCCTCCTTTTTTGTTTAAAATAATCGTCAACAAGCTACTTTATTACTATGCTGTGAGGGGATGGGAGAGCCTAGTTGGAGCTTGGAGTTGTACGAGGCTAGAGCTAAACCTTCAAATTGGACAAATGCACTGTTACACTACCTAATTTTTTATATCAGACAAATGCACTACTGACTATTTTGACGAAAGGACACTAAACTTCCACTTAATGCACCAAGCCAAATTTGAATTCCCGCCCGGTGCACGGGAGTTCGAGGACGTTCTCTCAGGCATTGGACCAAAATCCAATGGTTATAAGTGTAGTTATTAAATCCGGCTTGAAGTTTGATTCGGATAGATGATCGAGTCACTAGTTCAATTGCGGCTTGGACTGTTCAATTGCGACTTACATAATAGTTATATAATATAATATAAAAATATATTTTAAATTATTAAAATGATAAAATTTTTAAGTTGACGATTTAACTTGTAGCTTTTTTTCAATTCATCAATTGAACCACTGAATCGTTGACTGGTCAATAAATTTGTTGCTTGATCGATCTAATTAGTGACCTAACTCTGCCCTACGAGCGATTCATCGAGTTGACTGATTTGGCCGTCAGACCAGGCCGAGTTTTGTAACTATGGTTACAAGTCACAACTATAACATAGGGATGCAACATTTATCCTTAGGGACTTGCAAGTCGGATTGTATCTCATTATGAGAATGTTATTTCCAAGCGTATATTCACATTACATGAGCAATAAGATCTTAATTCTTGTAATTTCTGACTGTTAGGCGTTGAAGATTTACTCATCAGCGACGAAAATGTACAAATAAATCCTGCGACAGTCATGATAACGAACTTTGAAGAAGTAACTTAGCTTAGTTAAAAGCATGCTAGCTTGTTAGTGCTGCTTGTTAAGGATTAGGATACTCCCAAATGACGGAACAAATTATTGAAGCAACAAAAGTGATTTTTGAAGCCGGGTATACCAAGTGCTTTTACATATGTCAATATTTACAACAGACGTTGATGCATTCTTCAAGATGGACTTCCACTGAGGGGACAACAGAGAATTGTTAGCTGGGACCATAATAAATGTGGATGTGAAGCCGGGAAAGAGAAAAGAAGAAAAGGGTTAGTGTTTGTTTAGTGCTTAGTCGGGCCTAATAAATTTTTTCCATCAAATGATGAAGCATCATCGGTAATTAGTCGCTCACATTCACGTCCAACATTTTCATGACAGAAACTTTTGAATTTGAAAATGTTGGTTCTAGATTTGCATAATTAATCCTCTTTACAATAATTACTCGGATGAATTAACCATCATTTTGGTTTTCTATTTGCAGATCCGCGGTAGCTTTTAGAGTGAACTCTTTGCTTGTGCTGTGGTACTACTATACAACAATAGATGTTACTATTCATATTAACAATTAGAATCTCACTTTCGTTCCTTTTTTTTTGGCCAAAAAGGAGGGAAAAAATGAAGGCGAAGGAAGCAAATAAATTAAATGTCATTAGCTCCATTCAAAATCCAGAGGATTTTTCCGATCAGATAGAATCGTAATACCCAAAAAAATAATATAAGTTTTAGAAATAATCGAAAAAAAAATAATTGAGGGCTCAGATTTGTTAGTTTTAACCAGACAGAGACATCGACCACGCCATGGCTGCAAGTCACCAGTTGCATAGGAGACAATAACGATGTCCCAAATACCGTACCGGGTTTGCCCAGCCAAGATACGGGTCGGTTAATCTCGCTGCCCCGATTTGATTTGCTCAGAAAGGATGCCCGGAATTATCATCACAGCCCCTTTTCATTATAGACAACCTCCACCATCACCGTCACCGCCGTATCACAGTCCGGCGTCAACAGAAAAAAAAAAAAGAAAAAGAAAAAGAAAAAGCGCATGAAGGGTATGAACCCTGTCAAGAACACACACACACACATACAAACACAGATATTGACATGTATAGATATATACATACATCTCTCTGTTTCTCTGTCTCTGTTGTTCTGTTTTAAAGGGCTGTTGGTTTTTCAGTAATCAATGGCGAAATCATAGGCAAAGCAGAGGGGGGCAACCACCCTTGAAGAAATCCCCTACTCCTCTGCTGCCTCATTCGTTCGTCCTTCCGAGCTTTCACGAAACCCTGGCGGTTGGGTCTTTGGCCCCTTTTATTTATACTGCCCTGCCCTTGTTTTTTCGCCCCTTCTTCAGTACTTTTTTTACCTTTACAACACCTGCACTGCTACCATCTCATGGTGGGAATGGTAGAAGGGTATCATTGTAATTATACTTTCCTACCTTCTATTTTTCCGGGATACCATTTTGCACTTATGCAGGTTGAATAGCTTTCTCTTAATTTTTATGACAGGGAGCACTATAAACGATAAACCTTTCCTTTGAATATACTTTCAGTATATGGAGCTAGAATAGCTCCTCCAAAATTGCTCTTCTAGATCTCTTTAGTAATCTGCTGCAAATTGTAGTCACAATACTTGATACACTGAATTAAAATATGTTATGTTTGACTTTTTTGTTTTGCATTCTTTTGGCCAAGCTAATGTCGCTTAATAATGTGTCTGATTAAACAGGTAACCGCCAAGTCACAATTCACAAGAACTCATTTGAGTGGCACTAGAAATACTCCTGCTTGATTGTCCCCCGTTCATGGACGATTTGAGAATTTGCCTTCACTCTTGACTCTACTGACTTCTTTATTTTCTTTTGGAAAAATTACACTAATCGTTCCTCACATATTAGCGATATGAAAATGTAGTCTCTGAAAATGAAAATGAGCATTTTTAATCCATAAAAAAAATCAATTTTAGTTCCTGCTAACTTTTTCATTCGAATTCTTGATAGATCCAGTTATAGGAATATCACGTGACTAACTTTTTAAGATTAAAAAGGACAAGTGACTCAGGTTTTGACCAAAATGTAGAGGACTAAGTGCTCTCTTCTTCAACTATTCATTGAATCCCTAAATTTTTTTGAAGTTTTCATGGGAGAACCACCAATATGTGGTTGTGGTATAGCAGCCACAGTGAAGACTTTATAGACGACTAAGAACCCAGAAAAAAAGTTCTATGGATATGCCTATTATGAAGTAAGTCTTTGCTTCAGAATAATTTATTTATTTATTTTTTTTTGGAGAATCTGAGCTCCTAGGAGACAATAAGTGTTTCACCATGAACATCATAATAATGGTGGAGGCGGATGTGGGTACTTCAAATGGTATGAAACAAGCAGCTGTAAGAGGTGCGATAAACTGGTGAGGCACACGCGTAAGTTAACAAAGAAGGTGAAAGATTTGAAGACTGATGTGTAGGAAAGAAAGCGCAAAGAGTGCAGACTGAATTTGATGCTATTTTTGGCCATTGTTATCGTAATCTATCAATGGCTTTGGAAAGAGCAATTTGGCACTGGTTGTATATGTTTGTCTGGGTTGTGAATTAGGGGCCTTTGATGTAATGGCTATTAGGTAATGTACGAAGATAATGTAAGAGTCTTAGATAAACGTTAGTTGTATGGTTTTGAATGTACTCTTGCAGCAGCATTGGAATGAAATGCTCTGTTTAACAATTTGCAAATTACTTAAGAGTTTGCAATCTTGCATGTGTTGTCCAACTTAATCATGAATTAATTGGAAATCTGAGCATGAACATTAAAAAAGAAGCAATAGATATTGACATAGATGAGAGTAAAAAAAACTTTTCGAATCAATTCCATTACTGCAACAAAAATTGAACCATCAAAACAGGTCACATAATTACTTCCCATTAGTCCATGTTTTTCACAAAATACAAGTCAAAAACTGATCAAAGTTTGCTAAGATCAATCATAGTCAAAAGGCACTAATTGTTCCCAAAAACAAAAAAGTGAAAGACACAAAAGCCATAAGAGGTCTGATTATGCAGCAGTAGTTTTCTTTCTTTGTAGTGTAGTAGAACCATTCGAGCCTTCTTTGCAGTAGTAGTAGCTTTTGGATTCTCATGTCTCTGAACATTAGGCTATATATATATAACTTATATATGATTAAGTTCGTAACACGAGCATGCTATGTCAAGTTGTAAAATAAAAATACTTGTCAAGTTGAATTTTGGAGAAAAATAAGTCTAAGCTGACATTTGTTACATAAATCAAAAAATTTGATTTTACAGAATTTATTTCCACAGTATCTATAGCAAAAGAACAAGGAAAAAAAAAACAAGTTGCAATTGTAATTTTAATTAGTTAATCCAATTGGCTGATCACGTAGACAGCATTGGCTCTTAAATTTCCCAAACATGATTTCTCGAACCAATGCTACTTCTTGTAGTTCCTTCGGGGTGCAAGAGCATGAATGTTGCCTGTGTTGTTAGCTATGCCATCTTGATCTATTAGTAACAGATAAAAATGTTATGCAGGTCATTGATGGTTTCTTGATTCTTTTAATACATTGGTCGGACCAGGAAAAGGGCGAGGGATTGAGAAGGTATCGAACAGAAAATCCCAGTAATTAGCAAACAGCAAAAGTTCCTTAAAGCAACATCATTTATCACAAAACAAAAACCATGAAAGTTCAACCTCTGTCCCCCTAAACGAGGAAAAGGAAGACATAAATAAAATTACGCAAATATTATTATTGGCTCAGTGTATAATTTCTTGGATGAAAGGTGTTGGCGAGTAAACTATTTCACTATTTTACACATCTTTTTGTCTCGTGACTTCAAGCCCAGTTGAAAATTTTGACAAATTTGTATGTGTGGTTGCACGTACAATGACAGGTCTTTGTCTTTCTTGACTCAGTCCCTACCAAGTCATCTTGAATAATTATTTACCTTTGTTCCATTCAACCTCAATTGATGCCATTCATTGATCTCTTTCTTGATTTTTTTGTTCATGTTTTGGCCCTTTTCTTCGACCTAAGGTGCCTGGATTTGGTGGATGTTTTAGTGCAGCACCAGAAAGTATATTATATTATATGCCAGCTACAGATGTGCTAACGAGGCAGGCTTACCAATTAGAGATTCTTCAAATTAAATGCAAGTGTCACACTTCTTTTATCATAGCCACAATGTCAGATTGGTCAGATTTTAAGTGCATACTTGATCATATGCCAAAAAATGACAGGTGATATACCACCCTAATGGCCCAACCGAGGATGCTTCGATTTCTTTTTTTTTTTTAACTTTATTCTAGTCATTGATCAAAAGGCGAACTAGATACTCCCTCCGTCTCACTTTGATAGTCCTGTATTCCTTTTTTATCTGTCCCAAATTGTAGTCCACTTTCCAATTGAAGAATGTAGTTGTATTTTATTTTTTTTTAAAATACCCTTATTCAATGTAAGTAGTTGTTACTATAAACTTACCCTATTTAATGAGAGTTGATTCTTTTTTTACTATCAATTCAAGTTTCCATAAAGTTGTACCATAGTTAATGTGAGGGTATTTTAGGAAAATAGCAATCTAAATTTACTTTTCCAACAAAGTTAATTATTTTTTCTTAAACTGTGTGAAAAAAGAAATAGGACTATCAAAGCGGAACGGAGGGAGTATCATTTTGTAGTTATAGCACAAAAATTGGGAAATAATTGGGTGAGGGTTTTACAAATCAGGTTTTGCACACTCCGGTAATCAAACCGAGAACTCATTTAAAATTACAGTATCAGTTATCCGAAAACACAGCGAAAAGATGGTAACGAAAAAAAAAAAATTTTTTTTTGACAAAAAACAAAAGGGTAAACAATTTAATAAGAATAAATTAGTACAAAAAATAAAAAAAATTTGAGGCTCAGATCTTTAACAGTACAAGCTAGGCAAAGAGAAGGTGAAATCGCCATGGCTGCAAAAACCGGTTGCATGTTAGGGAAAAACCCATATGAATTCTGCCATCCGGATTTGCCCAACCAAGATACGGTCACATTCATCTCAGTGCCCCAAATTCGTTAGCCCAGAGGAATTATCATCACAGCCTCAAATTCCTTCCCAGCTGAAACCACTTTCCCCTCTTCAATATTGAAAGATACACAGATCAGAAGCAACACTTTAGGCTAAAGAAGTTCAGTTGCAGTCGTTGCGATGGAAGATGATTATGCTTCAGAATACAGAAGGGCTGTTGCTTTTTTTTTTGTTATATATATATATATATATTCTTTTTAATTTGTGAGAATGAAATCATCGGCTCAGCAGAGAGGGGCAACCGCCCTTGAGAAAGTCCCATCTCTCTGCAAACCCTCATTCTCTTCTTCACTCTGAGCACAAGCTAGAATTGCCTCTGCTTTTTGCTTTCCGAGACCATTTTATAGGCCACCATTTCCTATAACTTCTTTTTTTTCTTTTCCTACCATTTTTTTCTGCCTCTCTTCAAGGAAAATTTCTCAAAATAATCTTAAAAAAAAAAAAAAACAAAGGTATTATTGTAGCAGCACATATGATATGATGCGCATCTACACTTTGATTTACTCTCTCCGTCCCACTTTGATAGTTTTGTTTTCCTTTTTCATGTGTCCCAAATTATAGTTCACTTTCCCATTAAGAAATATAGTAATCTTTCAAATTGTCTAAAATACCCTTATTAAATATCTTGTTATTAATACATTGTTATTAAATACTAATCCACTACATTGAATACATTGACCTTTTCCAATACTAACCCATTAGCTGTAACTGATATTAATTGGCACTTTTCGTGTTTAGCATAAGGGTATTTTAGGAAATTATTAATCTAAATTTATGTTTCCAACCAAATTAATTACACTTTCTTAATCTGTGTGAAAAAAAAAACCAAGACTAACAAAACGGGACGGAGGGAGTATTTTTTTTTTTCAGTTTGGTTTACATCACCGTGCTGCATATATGATGTAGTTTGTTTTACGCTTTGAATTTTAAAAAAAAAAATTAAAACCAAATAAATTTCTTAATGTAGTTGGAATTTTTTTTAAAAAAATCTTAGAATGAGCAGTAAAGAAAAGAACAAAGAAATGCATACAAACATATTTAAACAGCTCATACATAAGCAGAGGAACCAGACTAGTATCAACAAGAAGATGCAACATGATATTTTTGCAAACTAATCACAGAAAAATGTGCTCTGACGTTTGCAATGACAACTAGTTGGTAGGGATTTTTAAAATTAAAAAAAAAAACTAAATACCCTACCGTGTTTAAAAAATAAAAAAAAATGATTGGATACAAAAGACATATACGAAGAAATCCCACTTGTTAGAATCACAATTTCCCGATTTCTTTTTTTTTTTTGAACAATATATGAAGAAATTAGCCATGAAAGGGTTGGGTTTATGGCATCCAAGAAGTATAGTTTGCTTTTGTACATTCACTTTTATTATTGATAAAAAATCATGGGATGTAGAATGAGATAAATGACGGCAAGCAATATCTATTTGGAATGGGCTAATCTACGTATTTAATGCATTAATAACTTGTATCACGGATATTAATAACTTGTGATACTATTAGTTTTAAAAGTTATATCACATGTGAATTTAAACTGTCGAGGCGTGGATTTAATGAGTGTGTTTGGATAGTGGGTTATTTGAGATATTTTTATTTTAGCATTTTTTGTGTTGTGATGTATGTGAGATAAAGCTGTATTGAAAATTATAATGGTGATATAAGCAAATATATTTGGAGAAATAACCCACTATCCAAACACACTAATTAATATCACCCTATTTATTTTTAGATACTTGATAGTATATAGCACGGGCTTATTAAAAGAGAATGTCACCTTCTAAGTTCTAGCCTATGCTTCACCAAATTTTCACTTCGAAGTTTTTCGTGTTCATTTTTCAAAATTGAGATTCAACGCGTTAGCATGTTGATATGACAGCATTAGTGAACGTCGGATAGGCATTTGTTAATTAAATAATATAGCAGAAAACGGAGAAGACCCGGAATTTTATTGGTTTCGAAATGAAATCTATTAAACCTCTCTGTTACAATTAATCTATCATTGGTAAAATACAACCTCCTCCGCGAGTCACAAATATTTTAACTAATTACGGTCTCAATTGATGTTGACTGAATTACCAACGTGCTTTGAACTGTTGGTTATCATCGAAGACTTAACTTTAAATTTTCGTGAGATGAGAGATCAAGAATTTAATTCTTGCCTCTTATTAACTAACTAACATGTCATTATAGGTGACTTTTTCTACGTAATACGTCTGTCTATCTAGTTCGATGATGGTTCGATCTTATCGAACCAGAAACGTGGTTCGGGCCTATCGATTAGATACAAGAAACAGAAAGATCAAAGAGAAATTGATCAACGAGTAAATAATTTTTTTGAAAAATAATTCCTATCCGTTCACTATGAATTGATGAGCTTAAAGAAAAAAAAGGGAAAATATTCTGAGGTGCAAAAATCATAATAATACTCGTAGGAAGGTTTGAAGGGACATGAGCTAAGACCATATATATAAATATATATATACAGATATATGTATGTATGTATATATTAATATATATATATATATGTGAGGCTCAGATCAGAAATCCACAAGTCAAGCAGTAAGAGACGTGAACCGCCATGGCTGCAAAAAAACCGGTTGCAGATGCAGATCAGGAAAAACCCGCAATGAGATTTCCGACCGCTGCCATCCGGGTTGCCCAACCAAGATACGGCCCACTTTTACCTCAGATGCCTAACGTTTATTTGCTCAGAGAAATCAAATCATCGTCACAGCCTCAAAATTCGAGATCCAAAATGGTTGTTGTTTAACCTGGAAGTTTAGTATACACTGAATGCAGGAGGACCAAATTAAGATACGTACAGGAACAGAAAACATACGTTCTGGTTGAAACCCAGAAGACTGTACTCCTCTGCAATCCATGGAAGATACATCATCCTCAGGGTTTCAGAAAGACGAAAGGGCTGTTGGAAATTTTTTTTTTTCTTTCTTTTGGGTTCGTTGTGGAGATTGAAGATCACTAAGAAAATCATCGGCTAAACAGAGAGGGGCAACCACCCTTTAAGAAAATCCCATCTCTCTGTACAGCCTCATTTTCTTTATTATGGTTCTCTGAGCTGATCAGCTAAAGCAAGTTAGCTAATTGATCTTGGCTCTTGGGGTTCCAAGCCCTTTTCCTGACCATTGTTGGTGGATTAGTCAACTGCTATTCATTGAGTTATGTCCTTTTCAATCTTGGTAATTGTGAAGACTGACATATTTATTTATCAGGTGAACATCGGGTGAAGACTTAACAATTTATTTACATTTACCCCTTTTTCTTTTTTTTTTTTAACGACAACTATTGTATAAGCTAATCTATTTTACATTAAGGGAGGGAACGGACTTAAGAAGGTCCAACTACCGGACTAAATGAGTGCACAACACACTCGCCTGAATTTTTTTGAAGCAAATCACTTAAACGTAGCATTTTGATAGGAGGCAAGAATTCCATCCCATCAAACTAGGTGGTGGCCACCAGCCCCAAAGACTGGTGATTTATTTACATTTACCCATTCTTTTCTGAATTAACTTTATTCTTATAAAAAAAAATTAACACGTGAGATCTCTCTTAATTGGTGTACAGTGAATATCCATTGGCTAAACTCTATATCAAATTCTAATTTCAAAGATTATATGCATACAATACACATCATAAGAATGTATTAGACATGTTGCATCTCGTTTTATATGTATAATAATAACATAAAAGTCTCTTCCTGGATTGCGATTTTAGAAATAATAAAATGTGTTTTATGAAATAGGATTTTTCTAACAAATATATAATGGGCACTTGTTAAAATACTCATATTTATGCACACTCATATTTATGACACCCCTGAATTGGGGTACATTTTTTAATTAACTACACCTTTTAAAAAAATTAACACCTCATCCTCTCTTAATGAATATTGAGTGTCTATTAGGCACCTGTTAGCTAAATTATATGAAATGTTCCAAAAATGTTTTTCTAAACAGTGACTTTCCTAACAATAGTTTTATTTTTAATTGTTTGGTCCGTCATATAGTACAGCCACGTTAAATTGAGTATTTGCATCAATTTACTTTAGCTTAATTATATTGTCACATAAGGCAACGTCCACGAGATATATATCTCTCTCTTTCTTGTTTAGTTTACAGTAGTATTTGACACACCGAGTCCGATATGGTCTTCTGATTATTTTTTTGTTTGGGGTTTGGCACCACCTATTTACAAGTGGAGATGGACAAAATTATTCGCTAACCCGGAAACCCCGTCATATCTGATTCGATCTGATCCGAAAATTAGAACACCCGATTTATGTTATTTGATCGGGTAAAAAAAAAAATCCGTTAAGATGCGGGAAGGAATAGAGTCACATAACTAAAAACCTGCGAATACCCAACCCGCCCCGCATATATATATTTTTATTTTTATACATCTACTATAAAATAATAATTTAGAGCTTAATAAGTAATTTCATGAACAAATTACATTATAAATAGGAGAGACTATAGTTTATTTATAAGATTCATTTGTAGATGTCAAAATCTTATATTTTATAGAAAATAGCTTAATTAATGTGAAACATATATTTTAAAAACTATGCTACTTATTTCAAACTTTTATTGATTTTGAATTCTTTTAATTATTTCCTTTTATCTTATATTCTCTTCGCATGCTTGTTTTTTGATGAGAGACTTTTTTTTGAGAAAAAATCTTTATTAAATTTAACATGAATGTGTAAAATATAAAATTAAATTAGTATAAATCGTTGATATGCAGGGAACATAAGGATCAGAAAATGTTGACCCGCAAGATATGGTTCGGTTCGCATCAGTCAAATCGTAGATGGGACGAATATCTGACCCGTACCCATCCCAATTATATGGAATAAACAGTAGTTACTTTGCTATTTTCTATGGTTGTTGTAATTGGAATTTTCCCAGTTGCCATCGGCACTTAAATTACTCTATTCTGTTTTTTTTTTTACATTAATAGACAAATTATTTCTGCCAATGAACTTTTGCCTGTAGCCAGTTAGGTAGATATTGTCAGAAAGAAAACTCATTCTCAGGGGTTTGGGGGGTCTTTATCTCTTAGTAGCGGGGCATTCTGTGAGATTTTCTATCCCACATCGGTATTGGGGGGTTGGGGTTTGGGTAGATAAATCCCTAACATAGACTTCAAAAATTGGCCGGCTTTTGAAGTTACAGTGAAGAATCGGTTTATTTACGTAAATTCTTACTTTTGTAAGAAAATGTCAGCAAAAAAGTTAGGTAGATATTCCCTTTCTAATTAGTTTCCCAAGAAAGCAAAAACAATTGAAATAATAAAAAGAAAAGAAATTACTAGTACACAATATAATTTCTTTAACCGATTTCCTAAAAACTGAAGTCAAACCAGAACTCCTTGATTCAGACTGCGTCATTGGGAAGATATTTTTTATTGGAGAATGTGAAAGTGTCTTTTTTACGCAAAATGCAAAGTCTTGTAGTTCTAACTTCTAATACTAATTCAATTAACCTGGGGGCACTAAAAATGGATTAAAATCTACTGGGTTGGTGGAAAAGCAACAAATGAAACAGGGAAATAAAAAAAAAAGAGTGAAAAACCAGAAAGTATAATTTTTTTTTTTTGGTATCTTTTTCTTATGAACACAATGGAAAGATACATGCCTCAGAACATTGACAGATTGACAGATACATGCCTCAGAAAATCTCAGTCGGGGATGTACAGAAGGAAAATCCCAGTCCAAAAATATATTCATAATTCATCAGAGGTGTGGTTCTCTTGCCTGTCAAGAATCAAACCCACACAATTTTCACATATATTAGATGTAGGAATGAGGCTCAGATCTGTGGTAATTAGGCAATGAGAGAGTGAACCGCCATGGCTGCAAAACCGGTTGCATTATCAAGGAAATCCCATCTCTGAGTTTCCCAGTTTTGCCATCCTGGTTGCCCAGCCAAGATACGGCCCACTTCGTCCCACCGCCCCGAGTTCTTTTGCTCAGAGAAATCATCATCACAGCCTCTAATTCAACCCTTTTTTTGTTACTAATATCTTTCTTCTACTTCTTCTGTGGTTGGGAAAAAAAAACAAGGAGTCATAATTGCAATCAACAAGAACCAAACAGAAACAACGTCAAGAATGAAGCAGATAATCATTTGACGAAAGAACAGCCAGCAGTCAAAAGTATTATCCTCCATGGAAACAATGGTAGTATAATATTTGCTAAGCTTCAGAAACCAGCAAAATCCAAGGGCTGTTGGTTATCATTTTGGATGATGAAAAGAAAATCACAGGCTTAGCAGGGAGGGGCAACCACCCTTAAGAAAATCCCATCTCCCTGTAGAGCCTCATTGTCTTTTCTCCGAGCTAAAAAGATAATTGCCACTGCTGCTTGTGATTCTAGCCTTCCTTTTATGCAATTTCCTTCTACTTTTTAACCCCACTTCGATCAGTTTTTACACCTTGGTCACACGGGTGAAAGTTAAAAAAGGAGTTTGACTGTTCTTGGTACTACACATCTTCTGTTTCTGTCTTTTTTTTAAAGAGGCTTCAGTTTACTAGTAGTGACCGTCCTCCATTTTAGTCCTACAATAATTAATCTAACTGTAGAACAATAATGATGACTTGCTTTAACTCCGGGGATTAAGGACACTTAGGCTGAGAGTGGTTGAGGATTTGGCTTCGATCAAAACAAGCATACACAAATCAAAGCAAGTCAGGAGACTCTTTGCCAAAAACACCTTTTCTGTAGTCTAGCATTTCACCCTCCTTGTGACATTTAAAAAAAAAAAAAAAAATCTTCTGCAACATTTATACTTGACAGTTTTACATTATTTAGTGTCAGTAACGTTAGCAAAAGGCCAAAGTTCTAATTCCATTCTTGAAAAAGCTGTTGATTAGCTCGTGAAAGTGAAGCCAAATGTTTCGTTGTCTTAATTGTATCATGCAAAATTGAGCGGATGTTGATTCAACGCAATTGGACCTGATAGTTTATTCCAATCGGGCTTTTTATCCTCATATTCATTCAATCACATGATGTGGAGAGTACGATAAGCATTGCAAATAGGGTACAAGAATCGTCCATTTCTTCCAGAACGGAAGGTAATAATTAACCCCGAAAAACCCTTCTCTTTTAACGGGTTGCATCTCCATGATCAGCCAAAGAGAAAAGGGCAGAAGTTCGCGAATTTTGCAGAGCAGAATGATCTTGGGCTTGCAGCTCACCAGTCACACTGGCTAATTATAATTGTTCAAAATCGAGTTTCAATACTTTCCTTTACCATCTAAGGTTTGACGTGCAGCCATATTGCTGCAGTAGAAAACGTTTGGATAGATTGATCTTTGAACATAGAAACATCCTCGATCTTTGACGTGCGGTGTTGCTACATGGCGTAAAACAAAACGTTCGGATAGATATTTTTCAGTGCAGTAGAAAATTGAAAGACATTATATACAGAATATATTTTGATTTGCTTCCGAAATCCATAAAGAGACTAATCTGCCTTAGATTTATGAAAATCATAAAAGGCCACTAAAAGTTTTCATTCCGTATACAATTCTGACAAAGCTCCGACCTGACAAAAACATCCTTAAAGAAGTGGCTCAAGACATGCAAGAGCTATCTGTTTATAATAATGCCTTCTGGCCTGACAAAAGCAAAGCAAAGCATTCACAAAGCTCTTTGCTGATTTCCAAAAGATTTTATTGTATAGCACAACTTGAACCTTCCACTGACAAAAATCTTGATGAGCAAATACTGCCCGTTTAGGGTAATTGCCCACAGAAGTTGCAAAAGAGTTCAGAAGACCAACAGAATAAAACTCGAACACCTCGTACAACTGCTTCAAATCATACCTCACCAGAACTTGGATGGTGATCTCTTTCAGTGTTGTTGCACCTCATATATAAGCTTCCTAGCGTGAGAATACCACTGGTGCAGGATAATTGCACAAAGAAGTTGCCGCCAAAGAGTTTAGGGAAACCAACAGAACGAAATTCAGCCACCTCGTAAAACTACTTTCAACCACACCTCAAGGCATAGCAATCTCTTTCCCTGTTGTTGCAACTCTTCCACCATTGAAGAAGAGGGGACGCAATTGATTGGTTATAGTAGCGAGGTCGCGAAATCACCATGGCTGAAAACATCCAGTTGCAACTAAAAAGGGAACATAAAAAGCATTTCATAACAACCCGAATTTGCTGTCTAGGTTGCCCTGCCAAGTTCCAAGCTGGATTGTACCATCCACAAGCGATTCAGTTCATCTCACAATATATCATACCAGTGTTTCATTTTTTATCAAACCGTTTGCGTTTAAATCACCATAATCACAATCATCATCCTCACCATATATATATATATATATATATATATATCATTGAACCATCAAAGGCAAACTTTTGAAACTGACCAGAGAATAAGGCTCAGATCTAAATGGACCTGGCATTGGTGTTGTGACACTGCCATGGCTGCATATTACCAGTTGCAGCCAAAAAGGGGGTGTGAAAGCATTCATCACGACCCAAATGTGCCATCTAGTTGCCTCGCCAAGATATGGGACAGCTTATAAACATCAATGCCTGATCCACTAGCTCTCAAGAAACATCATCACAGCCTTCCCTTTTCTTTGAACCAATTGCAACGATATCAACCTGATCATCATCATCACCACCACCACCACTATCATCATCATAAAGGACACTAAAACAACAGAAGAAAGGTTTTCATACAGAGATACTCCCTGCTTTAAAGCTTTCCAACTTCAAGTGCCCGGTAGGGTCCAAGGGTTTTAAAATCAGATTCTAGAAAGAATCGTTCTTGAGTTCATAGAATTGGACCTAAGGATCTCAATCCTATGAAAACGTAATTAAGTTATTAATTCAATTTAGGCTAATGGTTAAT
The DNA here is from genome assembly GCF_036785885.1 of Coffea arabica. NCBI lineage: Eukaryota > Viridiplantae > Streptophyta > Magnoliopsida > Gentianales > Rubiaceae > Coffea > Coffea arabica. Next base: position 14,471,902 of record NC_092320.1, on the reverse strand, counting down.
GAAGAATTATATGATCAATTCAAAAAGGTCAAAGTCCTTTGACCTGAGCTTATAATTTTCAACTCACAATGTAGCTTTGTCATAAGTTTATCGACTACCTAATGCATCAGTTTACCTTTTGGCATTGGCTAATTAAAAAGATGGATCAACTACTTTGATGGTTAGGATGGTAATCCATCATTACATCATGAAATGTAAAAGCATTTATCCAAGACATGCATGTGCACAGCTTATTATAGAAAAGAATAGTGAACCTATCTACAACCTGGATAGGTCTTGTAGACTAGTCGAGTTTGTTTGGATAGGAGTTTATTTGGATGATTTATTGAAATAATTACTGCAGCACTTTTTATGATGTAATGTATGTGAGACAAAAAGATGATTGGGAAGATAAAAAGGTGATCAGAATTTGTAAAACAAATTATTTTATTTCAAATTTTCTCAATCCAAAAGTAGGATCCTGAGATCCGGACTGGGATTCTAACAACTGTAGTCTGAACAAAACAAGGCTGTTTAAGGGCTGTTCTAGAACAACGAAATCATAGGCCAAACAGAGAGGAGCAAGCACCCTTAAGAAATTCCATATCTCTGCAGGCTCATTCTTCTGAGAGCTGAAATTTCAACGATGGCAAAGCTAAAGATGAGAGATTTACCCTCATCTAATCAAGAACTTAGATAAAAACAGCTCAAAACCATTAATTACCGCCATTGCAGCAAAGACCTGCGTTTCTAAACTTGGACTGGGGAGGCGACTCAGCTAAGCTAAGAATCTACAATCAAAGAACCCGTACCATCACATCCCCAATGGTTTCTCTTCGCGGAACAGGATCCATTCCTCAAAGTCCGTAAAGGCAGTGGTTTTTTCTTCCATCTTTAACAGGTGGTGAAGGGTAAAATCATTGGCATTCAGAGAGGGGCAACGTCCCACATTTACATACTCTTTTTTTTTTAAAAAAAAAAAAAAAAACAGGGAATCCAAGAAAGACACGAACCCTATACAATATCCAAACTCAAAGCGTTTAACAAGGTCTAAAAGGCAGCAAACAAATCCAGAGGAGGCTCAGATATTACCAATTTCAAGGTCAGGCAAAAGACTTTGACACCGCCATGGCTGCAGCACCGGTTGCATGTCAGGGTTGGTACCAACAATTCTGCCATCCGGGGTTGCCCCGCCAAGATACGGGTCAATTTTGCTCAATTGCCTGACCCAACTGGGCTCTGCGAATAAATAAAATCATCACAGCCTCTTTTCATGGTAAATACAGGACAGCCATTTAGCATGATCCACAGCAGGAGGAGGTAGTAAGCGTTCAGCATGAGGGGGGTGCAAAGTGAAATTGTCAGAAACCTCAATGGAAGTACAAGAATTATTTCTGCAGTCTGCTAAATCAAAGGGCTGTTGGTTTGCTTGCGTTTGAAATCATGGGCTTAAAACAGAGAGGGGGCAACCACCCTTTACAGAAATCCCACTCTCTCCCTGTTTGCCTCATTTGAGCCGATAATTTTCAAGAAGGACGCACTAATGAAGAAGCATTTGAGAGCTTTAACCCAGAAATTATTTTTTCAGGTTTAATTGTAAGATACACCCTCAACTTTCTTCAGGTTGCAAAGCGCCCCTTAAACTATCATTTTCCGTAGTTTACACTCCCTATCCATCTATCGTTTTTTTTTTTTTTTTTTTTTTTTTTTAAAAACACGATGTACTCCAAGTGCAGTTTTTGCTACTACGTTATAGTGCTTGCAAAATTAACGGAATTGTGTTTTCATCTAGGTGTTAACAACAGTTTAAATTTGAAGCAATGGTTTTTCTAGAGTGAAGAGGAATATGAAAGCTGGAATTTTCAGCATATACCACTCGATAATTCCCTCTTTTTTAATATATATATCTTATTGAAAAATATATGAAATTGTGGTGATAAAGGGCGCTCAAGTTCCATCCTTGACATAAAGAAAAAGAACCAGCGATTGGATTTGTAGCAGCTGAACACTGGAAACTAAATATATTGTTAGGATCACTGACTTTTTTTTAGTAAGCTATCAACTCAGTCTAAAAGCTTATTGTCCTTTAAACCTAAATCCGTAGAACCATGCTGCAGAGAATTGAGGCATAATTTCCATTTTTCAGAGTTTAAATGTTCAACCATTTCATACCGTCCCCTTCTCTCGACCCACAACCTAACAGAGAGTTTTGCCCCCAAAGAAAACTATCAAAATCATCTCTCTCTCCTTTATTTTTCCTAGTATCAAGTGAAGAAAAACACAACCACCAGCAAGCCCTTAAGGCTTTGGTGAGATGGGAGGCAAGGGTTCAAAATGCCACTCTTGTGGCTCTGCTTCAAAATGCCACTCGTCTGGTCCGATGGACCTCCTCCCTAATTAGAATTAGAGCAGGAGTAAGGATGACAATTGACAAAAAAAAAAAACACATTATTAAAATTACCAAGACAAAACATGGTGAGACACGGTTATAAACCTTGAGCGAAAAGTTTGCAAAGTGTTTATGGAAAATGCTCGTGCACGACCAATTAAGGGGGAAAAAAAAATCTGATCTTTCCCACTCGTTCAGTAGCCAGCCAATTCCTGCACAAGTCCTACTTCTTTGACCCCCAGTGGAGCAGAGTTATGAGGATAGAAGTGCACGGTAAAGGCGGTCATCCTAGGTTCGAGAATCTTGAGCAGTGTACCAACACGGAAGTTGCAAAAAAGAGAAGATTCGAACCTCCAACAGGCAGCCTTTAATCCTCTTTAGCAGATAAAATTACATAACAGCTAATACAGAAGTGCAAGGGAGGGGGGTTTGGGGGGCTGGGAGGTTGGGGTTAGATAGGTATGAGAGAGAGCAACCTGAAACTTAACATAGAGTGGTAGCTGCTGATGCTATAGATGGAAAGGGAATTACTACTTTCACAAGCTCCTTTTACAGAATTACCATATGTGCATGCATATTATATCCTCATACAGAGAAGACATCACCATTTTCTGAGCTTTTAGGCTCTGAACAAGACGTAAAGATCCCGCCTAAAACTTTGATTTCAGGCATTAGATAAAAGGAAATACCGTCTGGGGTAGATAGAGAACTTATCACGTACCACCAAAATAATACAAAATAGTATCAAAACATGGCAGCTCCCACTGCCAACCAAGAACTAGCAAAATCATTGAGAGAAGAAAATCTTAAAAAACTTTGTGTTGACATGTTAGATCAAACACAATGGCATTAATTGAAATCACTCCCAAAAGTTTTTCACAGCTACTGATTAGTAAAATAAAACAGCACTAATGTTCCATATAGATGTTTTTCTGGTAAATATAAAAAGATGATTCCAATTTACATTGGTAAAAATTGTTCTCTTTTTACCAATCAAACTCATCAGTCATCAAACCAGAGAATTGAACTCAAAACCTCTAATGAAATTAAGTATCCAAACACAGCCAGCAATATACAAGTAGAGCAGAATACGCATGCATATCAAGACAAGACACTACACGGACAATGTATTTGACCAGGCATTGACGCTGTGAGACAAGCATGGCAGCAAATCACAAGTTGCATGTCATAAAGGGCGTATAAAAAGCAATTCATCACGACCCAAAAAGCCATCCAGGTTGCGCTGCCAAGAAACGGGTTCCATACATCCATAAATCCTGAATTACTTGTTCTCACAAAATATCATCACAGCCTTTTATTTTTTCAAAAACAAAATGCCAAAAATCATCGTCAACATATTAATATCCTCACCAGAGAAAACAACAAATATACCAAAAAAAAAAAAAATCTTATACAGACACTTTCCAATTCCCATTACTCGTTAAGGAACCAAATAAGGATTCTAAAGGCCTATGGGATTTGACAAGAAAGAAATCACAGGTGTAAACAGATAGGGAAAACCAACCTTCAAAAAAAAATCCCATCTCTTTGATGCCTCATTCTTCATAGAGCTGAAATTTCAACGAATCCATAATAGCAGGCAGTACTAGCAAGCCAAAAATAAGCAACAGTAAAGAAAGTTGGCTCAGATCTATTCTTTTGATCAGAGGAAGGAGGACACCGCAATGGCTGCAAAAACCTAATTACATGCAAGTGAGAAAGAACCCATTTTCGAATCCTTCTCATCTCACACATGATTCAGGTTGCCCTGCCAAGACATCGGTCAGCTTTACCTTGATGTCACAGATAAAGAAAACATCATCATCATAGCCAATTATTTGAACAGGAGAAGACGCACTGTTGCTTTATAAGGCATCCCCTTATTTTCTAACAGGGCTGTTAGTTCCGTCCATCTTTAACTGATGGTGAATAATGAAATTGTTGGCATCCAGATGGGCCACCTCCTTAACAAATTCCCATCCTCTGCTGCCTCATTCTTCTTTATCCTGAAGACCATTGATATCCATCTTGAGGCTTGTTTTTATTGCTGGCATATATTAAGAAAGGCCTAGTTTGGTGTTGTTTAGGAGAGGAGAAAAATAAGGAGTAGAGGGAGAATTGGGGTAAGTTTTTCTTGCTTCAACAATCAGTAAATGCATAATCCTACAATAACGGTTGCATTTGAGAGAGGGAAGAGAATGAACCTCATCCCCCCACCCCAATTCTGCCATCCAGGTTGCCAAAAATATATAGGGGCCACTGGTCAGCACCTCAATGCCTGACCACACTGGCTTCGGAAACATTTCACCACAGCTTATTTTGAAGTGGAAGGATACTGTAAAAAATTGAAATGATACAGAGAAAGGATTAGCTTGATCCTGCTACAACAAGGGCTGTTGGTTTATTTGGGTGAGGAAATCATTGGCTAAAATAGAGAGTGGGCAACCACCCTTACAAAAATCCCAATCCCTCTCTGTTGCCTCATTCATTTTTTGAGCAGAAAATTTGAGAGGAAGGCTGATACTTTCAGACTTCGCAGCAAATAAGCAGCTCTAGAAGCAATAGCTATCACCACATCTAAGAAAATCTTATATGTGATTAACATTTTCGTCCTAAATACAAAAAAACATTGAAGCAAATGGCTCAGATCTTTACTTTGACATCAAGGCAACATTGGAGAGGTTCAAATCAAGTTTGGGTCAAAATTCTTACTTCGTATGTATGTAGCAACCAAGTAAAAGCTAATCGCGTAACATCACAGCAGCAGCTACAATCAACCATAGGAATGCAAACTCCTTCACGTAAGATTACTTCAAAAAATTGAATGTTAGCACATGAGACGTAATTAATTAACTAAACGCACTCCACATACAAAACAAGCGTGCTTTCAAAAAGTTATCATGTTTGTCCATTGAATATTGGAAGATAATTACAAGTTACGGTGCTGAAAAAGTGAAGTATTTTTTGACAATCAGAGTCATCAATCATCAGACTTGTGAATCAAACTTCAGACGTCCTGGAATAACTATCCAACTACAGCTAGCAGTAAAACGAGAAAAGCCAAAAGATGTATAGCAGTAAATATGGCTTAAACAGGTAGACATCACAAACAAGGCTCAGATCCATACTTAACCTGGCATTGGTGCCATGACACCGCCATGGCTGCAAATCACCAGTTGCATGTTAGAAAGGGAGTTTTCGACCAAAATGCCATCTAGGTTGCCCAGCCAAGATACGGGTCAGATTCCACCGTCAATGCCTATATCACTTGCTCTCACAAGAAATATCATCACAGCCTTTCATTTTCTTTAAATAAACACTACCTTCAATGCATCATCATCATCATTGTCATTGTCATAACATATGAAACAAAAAAAGAACGCATGGGAAGTTGTGATAGAGACACTTTCCCTATATAAATGCATTCCCTTTCCAGTTCCCATTCCATACTCCCAACCAAACGAGGCTGTAAAAGGGCTGTTGGTTTTCATACGAAACAAATCACAGGCTAAACAGAGAGGACAACCACCCTTTAAAAAATCCCATCTTTCTGGTGCCTCATTCTTCAGAGAGCTAAAATTTCAAGGTTTTTGAATGCCCACAAACACTGGCAGAGCATAAACCTTAGAAGGCTCAGATGTTTAATTTTGATCAGGGAAAAAAGAAAGGAAAGACGCCGCCGTAGCTGCACAAGCCCAGTTGCATGAAAGAGAAGAAAGAACCCATCTTTAAATTCTTCTCATCTCACATGCCATCAGGGCTGCACCACCAAGATACGGGTCCACGATTTCCTCCATGCTCAAATCACAACTAAGAAAAATCATCATTGCAGCCAAGAGAATACAGAACAATGGTGACAGAAAGGGAAACGGGGCCTCACAAGTTCCATTTCAGACCAATTTACGGCAAAAATTAAAGGCATCAGAAAGAGAAAATGACACCGTCATGGCTGCAAAACCGGTTGCAATGTGACATTGTGACGTGAGGAAAACATTGACATAGAAAACAGAGAGAGACCCAACCCCAGAAAGATGGATGGATCCCCTCAAAAAGTTAAAATCATCATCACAGCCTTCAGATAAGCGGGCTTATCGAGAAAGTGAGCAAACTCAATAATAGTAGTAGCAGTAGTGCTAGGCCGTTTTGCCGATCCCATTTTTCTGAGAGCAGAAGCTCAGGGAAATTTGAGATGCTTTACCTGTCAAAGGCTTGGAGCCATGGTGCGAAGCTTATTAGACAGAGTTGGGTATTTTATTGCACTAATTTTTTCAGCTTATGAGTGAATTTTGAGTGAGTAAGATGAAGCTTCAAGGACTGCGTGCCTTACATTGCATGATTTGGGCTTTCAAGGATTTGTGAACAATCCGGATTCAACCGCTCAATGTACCCCTTTTTTTTTCTTCTGTCTAAGTGAGAGGTATCGAACCCGGGTTCAAAGACCAGAACTGAATGTTGTTGCTGAAAAGATGAAGGGCTGTTGGATTTTAGTTTACTGATGGCAAAACAGAAATCATAGGCTAAGAAGAAACAGAGAGGGGCAACCACCCTTGAAGAAATCCCAACCTCTCTGATAGCCTCATTCTTCACAGAGCTCAGATCTTAAGGCACCGTTTGGATTGAAGACAATAGCGAAGGAAGGAAAGGACTCGCAGAAGTCATCAAAACAAAAAGTTGGGAAAGAATGGAAAGTGCTTCGGTTCAGCTGTGAACTGGTCCGAAATGGAAAGTGCCAGAAATTGCGAGGCCCCATGCCATTGCTGTCCTGCACTCTGTGGCCCAGGCATCAACCCTTTGAATTGGGTTTGAGACGTGTTTTTTTTTTTTTTCGGTTTCTTAGGCGGTCTTGGAATTGGGGTGCGGTTTACCACGAGGGCAAATGGGCTTCCAAGAAGCCCGACCCAGTTTGTTGTGTAATTATCCCGTCTGAAAGTTCAATCACACTAGTAAGAAGACAATTAGCAGCCTAGCACAGAGTTACGCTAGCAAGCAAAATGTACAAGTATTTGAATAGTGAACAAATTTCATGCAGATTTACTATGTTCTATTTGATTCTTAATGAGTGTGTTTGGATTGTAAGTTATTTGAAATATTTTTACTGTAGCACTTTTTGTGATGTGATGTATGTGAGATAAAAAGGTAATTGGAAAGATAAAAAGGTGTATTGAAAATTGTAATGGTGATGTCAGCAAATATATTTGGCCAAATAATTGGCTGTCCAAACACACTCATTAAATGATAGTGCAGCATAAGCCAAAGCTGTGAGTTTGGATGTAATTAATTAATTCAACTGAATCCCAGACAAGGGAAACGACACATTTTCTTGTCAACTTATTTTTCATTTTTACCCTCCTCCTTTGTCTCTTTTCACAGTCCAGCAACACTTTATATAATTCTATATATTTCCCAGAACTGAGCATGGGTGAAAATGGTTGAGGTTATACCATATTTTCAAACAGCTTAATAAAGTGGAGCCAAAATATTACTGCTTGACAAGAATCCACTTTGCCCCCGCCGATCGACTGGTTTCCGTAGTCCTCTTTTGGGGCAGGTCATTGGATCGATCCTTGGAAGAGCTAACGCGCTGTGAACCTTGGGACAGGACTCTCACAGTCGCAAGAAATTAGTTGGGCCCAATGGTTCCGGGGCAGATCATTGGATCAACCCTCGGGAGAGCTAACGCGCTGTGAACCTTGGGGCGGAGCTCTCACAGCTGCAAGGGATTAGTCGGCCCGATGATTCCGGACACCCCATGTCTGACAAAAAAAAGAAAAAGAAAAAAAAGAGACAAGAATCCACTTTGACCTGATACATCATTCAACGCCAAATCCAGAGACAGAAGCAACATCGACATTAACGAGTACAAGCATTTGGTAATAAATCTTCCTTGTTCAAATATGCTTGTGGAGCTGCATGACAATAATGATGCTAAAAAACAGGAAAAAAAAGGATAAATAGTAACTTCAATGGTACCGAATGCTAAAGCGTAAACCATCTTACTTTTAGAATTACCTAACCAGAACTAACGAATTCATGCAGAGTAAACTGCAATTTTGCATTAATTTAACTTCATTCCTCAGTGTACCCAACCCAAAAAAAAAAAAAAGAGCCCAATTTCTTGAAAGTAACCAAAGCACTTGCTTTTGTTTTCAGAAAAAAATGACGCCATCAAGGGGGAAAAATGATCAAGGTTCAGGCTCAGATGTATCTAATGAGGTCAGGCAAAGAGAGAGTGACACCGCCATGGCTGCAACACCGGTTGCAATGCGATGGATCATCTTCTCCACCTCCACATCATATATGCCATCCGGGTCGCCCAGCCAAGATACGGGTCGGATTTGCCTCCAGCCACTGACACATTTGCTCTGAAAGTTAAAGAATCATCACAGCCTTCAGACAAGCAGGCTTCTCGAGAAGATGAGCAGAATCAATACTAGACTACTAGTAGTAGTAATGCTGCTATTTATGAAAGGTCTGGGTACCAAAACTTTAAGGGGGGTTTCTGTGATTAATCATAAGCAGAAAACTGCATCTGAAGGGCTGTTGGTTTCAGATGGTCGATGATGAAAAAAAGAAATCATAGGCTAAAAATCAGAGAGGGGCAACCACCCTTGAAGAAATCCCCAGTCTCTCTGACAGCCTCATTCTTCACAGAGCTGAAATCTTAAGGCACCGTTTGGATCGAAGCAAAAGGAAAGCTGGAAAGGAAAGGACTCGTAGAGGCCCCATCTCCCTCTCAACTTGATCCCCTCAGGATAGGCATACAATCCAGAAAGAGAGAAAAAGAATGAAGGCAATAAGTTGGGCAGACCGAGCCATTTGCCAAGAAGGAATCCCACTCAATTCTGTATGGCCTCGAAGGCTCGAACTGGTTGGAAATGGAAAGTGTTGCAAATTGCGAGGCCCCTTCCCTTCTGTTCTGGGCCTCTGTAGCCGTCTGCGCTCAGACCGTTTATTTTCTTTGACTGAGGTTTCTACAATTGCAGGTCACCTCCCCGGTGTTTAAAAAATTACACTTATCTCCTTTGATGCTTAAAAAAAAATGATGCTGGAAAAATATGATAGTCTTCACAAAATCTTTACAAATTGTAAGTGAAAATGAGTTTAAAAGAGAAAGATGAAAATTTTCTTGATAATATTTCTTTATTCTAAAATTCTAATGTAGTACATTATACTTCATTCCCAATTTTCCTGACCACATTTATCAATCAATTTACAAAAAAGTAGACTAACTAATTGAGGAGGCAATTGTTAAAATAAGCATTTTCAAAACATACTTAATCGAAAAAAAGTTCAAAATACCAAAAAAGAATACTTTCAAAACATGACTTGTACTATTTTCTAGCCAAAAAAAAAAAAAAAAAAACTTGAAATGTTCACCTAACAGATAATGAGGCGCATAGTTTGTTTATCACACTATGCTCATATTTAATGTGCATCTTTTTTTAATAAATATTTATTAATAAGAGTAATAAATACAGCACTAAAATTAGTATTAATTGAGGGATACATGAAGAAAGTACTATTACGTAAAAATAATTGCATTGACTACACTAACTTACCCTTCTTAATCTGGGTCGAGATGGAAATGGCCTATTTTTACGTGACTGAATGCGTATTTAACTAGACAACATCTGCACGCCTAACCAACTCTTTAGAAAATAAATTACATTCTTAATCAGATAGGCCACAGCAGCTGGTCAACTATGGCTCTCTCACGAACGATTCGTATGATCGTCATCCAGACCATTCTCTGGATCCTGTTACCATTCTTCAGCATCTACAAGTTCCTGATGTTTTTCTACAGATACTTTTCAACCGAAGACATCAAGGGAAAAGTAGTTCTAATCACAGGTGCATCATCAGGAATTGGAGAGGTACGTTCGAATCCACGATTTTGTTCTCACGGTTCCATTTCAGTCGCTCTTGATCATTTGTGATTACCATTTACTATCCCATCAAGTTCTAGAAGAATGATCAATGATGAATATTCATATGGATGCAGCACTTGACATATGAATATGCAAAAAGAGGAGCTTGTCTAGTTATTGTTGCCAGGAGGGAGAATCTCCTCAAGGAGGTGGCAGAAAATGCCCGGAAACTTGGCTCGCCGGACGTTGTCCCCATATGTGCAGATGTACTCAAGGTCGATGACTGCAAGAGATTTGTTGAGGAAACAGTTGACCATTTTGGCAGATGTAACTATTTCCATCACCAACTTTTGCAAGAAGCGTATAGAGTTTTACAAAAGAGCCTAATCACTAATCAGTTTATTTGCAGTGGATCATGTTGTCAATAATGCAGGAATTGTCTCCATGTGCTTAATTGAAGATGCAGCTGACATTACAAACCTCCAACCTGTTACGGTAATTAACCATCATGAGTTGACTGTTTAGAGAATGTAGGAATCAATCTATTAAACCAAGTTCCATGTACTTCGAATTTTCAGGATGTGAACTTCTGGGGATCTGTTTATCCGACTTACTTTGCAATTCCTCACCTGAAAAGGTCCAAGGGATCCATCTTGGTTAATGCATCATCAGCTGCAGTTTTGAGCCCACCAGGATTGAGCATCTATTCTGTAAGATACTTTGCATGAGCTTATTCTGTTCGGGACGTATTTGGCTTTCTTTTCAGGTAAACTGTTCGAAAATGTCGTAGTATATAATTGGTTTTTCAGGCAAGTAAAGCGGCTTTGGTCAGCTTCTACGAGACGATGAGAGTTGAACTGGCTTCTGAAATCTCAATAACAATTGCAACTCTTGGTCCTGTAGAGTCAGAGATTACCAAAGGGAAACACATGACCAAGCATGGAACTACAGAATTTGACTCAGAGTTGGTAAATGTGAGACATCTGATCATATAGTTTATAAAAAGTTTGAAAGTTCTCTTGGGTAATTAGGTACTTCAACAATATAATCAAAAAGAGAAGTTCATCTAAAATGAGCAATTCATTGAATATTGTGGTGATTATGTTTTTGTGCAGGTTTTTATAGATGCTGATCGGCTGCCAGCCATGAGCTCCCCTGATTGTGCAAAAGCAATAGTGGACTCGGTATGCCGGAAAGAAAGATATGTGACAGTACCCAAATGGTGCAAGGTCCTATTCCTGCTGAAGATATTATGTCCTGAACTAATTGAATGGGCTAGCTACCAACACTGCTTGAAGATAAAATCCTGGGGAGCAAAGGCTACTCCAGTGCCTCCTCGTTCACAAAGTAAATCAGACTAGCTGCATCTTTTGGCTGTAGCGTGCAAACTCTAGATAATCTTTTTCCTAATGAAGTCATCATCCCAGCACAAGCCATGAAAAGCCGGTGATCATTGTCGTTGGAGTCGGCAATTGGTTCTATTTTTGTGTGACGAAACATGCAAATTAAGTATCTGTTTTGGGACATTGTTTTTCATGGAGAAGCAAAAATTCTTGGTTATATTCATCAGCGTAACAGCTTATATTAGATCATATAGAGAGAACAGAGGTGGAAGATTCATAAAACGAAAGCTGACATCTTTAAACAGTTCACAGACACCAACCATCCCGTTGTTCAAATCAGGTCATCATGTTTCATTCTAAAACTACAATTTGATAAAAATGGTCTCAAGTTAGATGATTTACTTTGTTTGGATTCTTCATTTGGGAATTGAATTTCAATTATATAGACGCCAAGAAGGAGAAGACTTGGGTGAGCGTGAGGTGCAGTGGCTGCTAGTCTTTTTGCCAAACATATGAACTCAAATGCTGGACAGAAGTCAGGAGACAAAACAAGCAATATGACCAACTGAATTATCACAAGAACAGCATGATGTAAATCAAGGGAATGGTACACTTTCGAAACATTCCAGAAGGGAATTCCAAAAATTAGATTCAAGGCCGAAGTAGTAGTAATATTTTGCAGTGGTATCCAATTGCTCATCAGCACCTGATTTTCCAAGAATACTCTTACAATGGAACAAAACTTTGATATTACCATCTTGACTTGACAAGGACATGTTGAATAGTGGACCGTTATGGCAAGTGTAAACATTCCTTGTTACCAGTTACTACCACCACGGCACCACCTAGCCAGTAAAAGCTGAGACCTCTAACTCCACACTAACCTGACACAAATATATGCAAAGCCTAAGGGAGAGGCGAAACAACCTAAAAGTGCAAATTCAACCAATAACAAAAACCAACATTTTATACGGCATTTTCCTACACTGGTGCCGGACACTTTTGAAGTTTTAAGGGCTCAGATATGTCTAAATTAGGTCAGGGAAAGAGAAAATGACGCCGCCATGGCTGCAACACCGGTTGCAACGTGATGTGAGGAAAACATTGAAAGTTTAAACAGACAGAGGACCCAACCCCAGAAAGAGGGATGGATCCACTCAAACCCCTCCTCTCCCCCTCTCCCTCACATTTGCCATCCGGGTTGCCCAGCCAAGATACGGGTTGGATTTGCCTCAAACACACTTACCCATTTGCTCTACAAGTTAAATCATCATAGCCCTCTTGTTGCCTTAGAAGCAGATGAAGAAGAAGAAGAAGAAGAAGAAGTACAAGGGTCAGTCATGTCAAGAAGAAGCAAGACGTTAGAGATCGTTAAGGCTCCGTTTGTTTCGCAGGAAAGTCACATGGGAGTATTAAAGTCATTAGCTGAGAAAAGAACTGTTCCACGAAGAAGGGCTGTTGGTTTTCAAAAGACCGAGAAGAAATCACAGGCAAAGAAACAGAGATGGGCAACCACCCTCACAGAAATCCCAATCCCTCTGTTCCCCTCATTTTCTTAGAGAGCTGAAAATGTCAAAGCATCGTTTGGACGAGGGGTTAGATATATAATACTCCATAAGGATACTCTTCCCTGTCAAACCCCATTCTTGATTGTTGGATTGATCAAGGGCTCAAAGCCTGAGCCCTTTTACTCTTTCTCTTATCAGGAGTTCGAGGCAAACCTAAATTTGGGCCTCCCAGAACCCAAATCCAGTTGGTGGGATATCATATAATATTTTATATAATGTCCAAAAAGACTATACATAATTTAATCTCTAACATAATACTAATTAATAAGCATATGGTAATAAGCTAGATAGAGTGATTGGCATGAATAGAGAGTAGTATTTCCGGTACTACTATTATATTCTGGTTTTTGTTTGTAATGTCTTCCTTTTTACGTGTAGAAGTATGGAAAAAGCCTAATCAATCTCTGTTTAGCTGTGGATCATCTGGTCAATAATGCAGGAATTGGTTCCATATGCCTGATTGAAGATGCTACTGATATTACGAAATTTGAGCCAGTGATGGTAATTATCATGATTCCGGTATATATTATCCAGATATACCCAAAACAGATTTTGACATTATTCAAATGGTACAGGATGTGAAAAAAACTTTTGGGGATCAGTTTATCCGACTTACTTTGCTATGCCTTACCTGAAAGGTAAGGACAAAGGGGTCAATTTTTTGCAAATGCATCAGCTAGTCCAATTATGAATACACCAGGATTCAGTATCTACTCCGTGAGAAACCTTGCGTTTTACCCCTCTGTGTGGTTGACGGACTATTACACGAGACAGGATTTATCTGATACACACTCTCGAGTAGCAGATGCGGTTCCCTTGTCAACCAAAAAATAAAAAACTCCATGTTAATGCCTGATAAAGATGTTGCCACATCTTGCTAATAGAAGTTTTATTATCATAGTACCCCTCTAGCTAAAACAGTTCAGTAGCCTTCAAATTAGGTAGTGCATCCTTTCGTCCCATCTCCTTCATTCAATTAGGCTAGAGTTCGATAGATTCCTACACTAGGACTCAGTAATAACTCCGTCTGGTTTTCAGTAGATGATAATGGCTAATGTGCTGAAAATTTCACCTGGTTTTGAGTCTTTCAACGTCTACCTTTTATGATACAAATACGAGTAGAACTCCAATCAGTCTTTGTAGGAGATCATCTCGTCAACAATGCAGGATTTGCTTCTATGTGCCTGATTGAAAATGCTATTGAAATACAGAATTTGAGCCAGTTATGGTAATTTCATGATTCTGGTATATATGCCCGCATAAACGTACAACCAAGTTTGACATTATTCAAATGGTACAGGATGTGAACTTTTGGGGATCAGTCTGTCCGATTTACTTTGCAATGCCTTCCCTGAAAAGAACGAAGGGGTCAATTTTTGTGAATGCATCAGCTAGTTCACATTTGAATCCACCAGGAATTAGCATCTATGCTGTTAGAAACATAAATGCACTCAATGCCTGCTAACACTTTCGCTGCCAGTAAATACTTTTAAACTGCACTAATGATTTTTCAGGCAAGTAAAGCGGCATTGCTCAGCATCTACGAGACAATGAGAGCTGAACTGGCTCCAGAAATCTCGATAACTACTGCAACTCTTGGTGTTATAGAGCCAGAGATGTCCAAAGGGAAGTACCTCAACAGAGAAGGAATCACTCAAGTAAACTCAGATTCGGCAAATGTAAGATACCTGGACCTAATAAAGATGTCAAATTTCTTTTATTAAGCACAAGAATGCAATCTTAAATGACATCAAATGTAAATGGTGGTTGTGGATGTTTGCAGACTTTTATTAATCAGCTGCCAGTCATGAGTGCTAGTGCTAGTGCTTGTGCAAAATCAATTGTGGATGCAATATGCAGGAAAGAAAGATATGTGACAGAACCAAAATGGTGGCGAGTTTTCTTCCTCTTGAAAACCTTCTGTCCTGAACTAATTGAGTTCGCTAACCACACGTACAGCTTGCAAATGAAAGCCTGGTTAGCTAAAAATTCTTCCTTGCCACCATCAGAACATAAAACAGACAAGCTGCAGAATAAAAAAAAATGGACAAGCTGCAACATCTGGCTGTAGTCTACAAACACTAAATTTCTGATGGTACTTTAAGGTCATTTCCATCTCAGAAAGGTGAAGAATGAGTCGTGTTCTGAAACTCTAACCTCTAACACTACCAAGCTCCAAATTAGCACGTCATAATACCAGAGATTCTAGATGGTATTCACCTAATATTGAATAATTGACTCTGTGTATAAGACACATCAATTCTCTTTCTTGTGAAATGTAAGTCAAAAAAAATGTTTGGCCAGCGACAAACAAAACCATTCTGATATTTGAGGTTCGTGTAATAGTGATGAGATTAAGCAAGAGACAACAAAAAAATTTAAGAGCGATGAGATTAAGCAAGAGACAAAAAAAAAATATGGAACTGTGTGATGACACAAAACCTATTGTATGGCTTAGAACTTAGAGGTGAAAATTCTAAAGAGAAAAATACCATTAGTACTTCAGTATGGGTCATTACCCTATCTTGAAACTGGCAAGTTTTTAAATATGATGTATATGTTTACATGTTGCATTGGTGCTTCAAGATTGATTGTTTTAGGCACCAAAGTTTCATATTCCACTCATATTATTTAACCCTCCTATTTGTCTGAGCTTGAACATAAATAGCACGCATCTCTAAGCAACAATTGTGCAACTTATGCGAAATTTCTGCTACTGAAGCCATGATTCAGCTCATGACATCATAAAGATACAAAATTCAATGCAAAATATACAGTACTAAGTAAAAGATTTTTCTTTTTTTTTTTTTTTTTTTTTTTTTTTTTTTTTTTTTTTTGTTTAAAACCAACAGCAAGTATATACAGAAACCTGTACTGAAGAAATGAAAACTCTCCAAGCACAAACTTTGCACAGAGCTAATTTCCAACAATGAACTATTCACAAAAAAACTGAAATACAAAATAAAATTGGGAAGGACCACGACAGCAGCAAATTTAGAGCAACATTAATGGAGATAAAATTTGCTAACATGCAAAACCACAATCTCAACACAGAAAAGCCTGATTTTGCAAAAGGATAGGTTTAAGCTAGAAGCCCACAAATGTAGAAGGTCTAACTTCACTAATCACCAAAAGAAGTGGTTTACGAAAACACATCCAACAGGGAGGACTGAAGCCTTGACCATGTATAAAAATCAGGAAATCCCAAATCAAGGTTGAATTTTGTTCATGTAGTATTTGACGACATGCCAAAAGTAATCTTAACGACAGTTATCTCAACCCAAAAATCAAACAATTGACTGACAATTAAATCATCTGAAGCAAAAACTTTAGTACCCAATTGAACACACTCAACGAATAAACAGATAAAATGAGTGAAAAAAACAGAGTGGAAGGCTCAGATTTGTGTAATTGGCAAAGAAAATGTGACACCGCCATGGCTGCAAACTCCGGTTGCTGCGAGTAAGGAAGAAAAGCCAACCTCTGGCACCCTTAACACAACGCCATCCGGGTTGCCCCGCCAAGATACGGGTCAGCATGCATCAAAGCCCGACTTGCTCCGAGAATTTAACAAGACGGAGATCGTCACAGCCTTATTCTTCTACTTAGGATCTTCCAAAGGATTAGGGGCCGTTTGATAAAGGTATGGAGTAGAACTAGAATCATCAGAATCAGTAGCAGTACTCCACAGAAACAGCTCAGGGGAGGTTTATGAAATTATCCCAGAAAACAGCAAAAGAAAGACTAAAGATTAAAGGGTTGTTGGTTATTATCATTTTCTTTCAAGAAAATGAAAAAAAGAAGTCATGGGCAGAACGGAGAGGGGCAACCACCCTTACAGAATTCCCATCTTTCTCCATTGCCTCGTTCTTAGCCTCCCGGAGCAGACTCCTTGCGGTCAGAATCTTTCTTCGGGTGAGTACTTGGGCTTTAAAGGTTTTTTTTTTTTTTTTTTTGGATCAAATTAAACCGTAATTACCTGGCACGCTTTGTTACCCGAGTTGGCTTGACTTTAATGGACTAAAAGCGTAATTTAGAAGGTGCTGCATAGGTCGTGCGGGAGTGACGGGAATTTGGAAACAAAGTAGGGTTTTTTTTTTTTTTTTTTGAGGAAAATAAAGTATTGTTCATCAGCAATAGTTAATGAATATGATGAATGATCGGGACAATGTCAAGTAGCACATATAAAGTAGGGAGATTTTACCGTCTCTTCTGAGTATTATATTTACAAGTGAAATTCACACTGTTAAATCGTAAACAAAGTGTTATTGATGATTAAATTAAATATTATTAAATATTCAAAATTTAAACTATTTATCTTTAGTGTGATATTTAAGTTGAGGGAATGGTAATCAAAAGGGATTATAGAATTTTCCCATTTACATGCCTAAAATTGGAATGATTATTTTTCACAAATGTTATTGGCACTCCTTAATGAGCGTCCAACATTCCATCCTTCCTTTATGCTTTTAAAGGGAGGATGGAGTGTTACAAGTTTTTCTAATTTTATTTTCCTTATTTTACATGTCTGGAAAACAAATCTATTTTTTTAGATAATTTAATTTAGGATAAATTACATTTTATCTCCCTATAATTTGGTATTTTTCATATAATCCCCTTATAATTTCAAAAATTATATATAATCTCTCATGGTTTGGATTAAAGTATCAAAATATCGGAATCTATATTTCATAATAGAATCAACTAAAATGTCAAAAACACCTCTATGTAAAGTTGAAAATTATTTATCAACCAAAAGAGGGTTACGTATATATTTTGGAAACCATAAGAATGTAATGTGGTAAAATATTAAACTATAAAAGGGTTATATGGTAAAATATAAAACCATGAGGGGCTAAAATATCATGTATATTATATTTATATATTTTGATCACTCCAACCATTTTAGTTTATAAATAAGGATAATCTTGATATTTCTATGAGTTTCGTTATAGAGGATCGTTTCCGTTGTTTTGACACTATAGTTGAAATCATAAAAGAGCTATGTTATAACTTCCAAAATCACATCACAAAGGATTATGTGAAAAATCGCTAAACAATAGGAGATAAAGGATATTTTACCTTTATCCTTTAATTAACAAACAAGCTCAAATTTCAAGAAGAGAAGGATAACTTTAACTCGCTTGACAATTTAAGGTTAGAATGATGTGAAGAACTGGAGTCCTTGAGTTAAACAAAATTGCAGTTCTTGAGTTAAACAGAATTGCAAGAAATGAAAGTAGAACGAGAGAGAGTTGAGAGAGGAGGTAGAATTGTGTAGATTTCTTATTCATCAAGCTTGTTCATTACAAAATACTACTAGAGTAGCATATATTCAGCTTAATGCAACAGACTAATTGAATCATAAATGAATACCAATAACTAACTTTCCTCCCACCAATTACCACATTAAGTGATTTTTAAAAAATACATGCTATTAGTGCAGCTGCATTGTTATTGGCCAATTAATTCTTTGAAGCAATGCCCTATCTGAAGAGGACCAAGGGATCGATATCTGTGAATGCATCAGCCAGTGCATATATGCATCCATCAGGATTCAGCATCTACACTGTAAGAAACTTAAAATATACTCCCTGTCTTCTAACCTTTTGGCACCAGTAAATAGTTCCAAGTTACCTCAAAATCTTTTAGGCAAGTAAAGCAGCTTTGGTGAGCTTCTACGAGACGATGAGATCTGAAATGCCTCCAGAAATATCGATAACTACTGCAACTCTCAGCCTCGTAGAGTCCGAGATGACCAAAGGAAAGCACTTGAACAGAGAAGGGACTACCGAAGTAAGCCCAGAATTGGCAGATGTCTGGATTTAAATTTTGTAACTACGCATTTTTTTTGCTATTAAACACAAGAATACAATCTTATATAACCTCAAATGTAAACGATTATGGTTATATGCAGACTTTAATTAATCAGCTGCCAGCCATGAGTACTAGTGCTTGTGCAAAATCAATTGTGGAAGCCGTATGCAGGAAAGAAAGATATGTGACAGAACCAGAATGGTGTGCAGTTCTCTTCTTGCTGAAAGCCCCGTGTCCTGGACTAATTGAGTTCGTTAACTGCCGCTTACACTTGAGGGTAAAAGCCTCTGTAGCCAAGAATTTTTCAATGCCACCACCGGAAAACAGATCAGCCTAGCTGCAGTTTCTGGCTGCAATCTACAAACTCTTATTTTAGATGGTGTTTGATTTATGGTCATTTGGAAAAGATAAGTGGACGATATTCTAGTCAGTATGAAATATTATTGATTAATTGATTCCGTGTATCGTAAGACGCATAGATTTTCTTTTTCTTTTTCAGATTATTGCGATATTTTAGCCTACACAGATAAACAGATAATATTCGGTCATAGCAAAAATACGAAAAAACTATGGAGTTGGTACTTCAACTTGGGTCATTACCCTATATTTAAACTGCGATGATTCGCAGAGGTGAAACAATCTTAAAAGAGAATTACCATTGGTACATACCACCCCTGAAACAATGAGAGGACGATCAGGGCATAAGATCCAACAAATGCATCCCTTAAAACTCCTAGCAAAAGTAGCAGAAAAAGCCCCCTCTAGACCACACAGACAAAGAAGCTAATGCAGCACCTGCCAAGGAAGCTCATGCAGCGTTAGCAGCTGATGCTAGAAATAGCCAAAGACATTGCATCTTTTTTGGGATTGCTACTGTTTTCCCAGAGGCACAAAATGAGTGTGGATTTCAGTCCTGTCCTATTCTCCAATGGCCTTTTCTTCGTGCAGCTTCAGATTTTTCCCTTACTTTTCTTTCCAAGGTATCTTTCCCATCCCCTTTCTTAAAAAGGTATGGTTTTCATAACTGGCAATGTTGTTGCATTTCACGTCCAGAAGGAATCCATCTCAAAAGGTCCAAAAAAAAAAATGTAGTACACGTTTGGAAAGATAGACTAAAGTGATGAGCACCAAAGCTTACACAAAAATAGAACTAAAGAAAAAGCAGTACCAGAACAAAATTTTGCTCTTTCTTTGATCTTTTTAATTTAAAGATGGACTATATTCAGAACAAAGTTGAGAAACAAAGCATATGAGATACCCAATACAATACCAACATGGCTGATAATCCAATATCCTATGAACCACCAAACATCAAAATACTTCTAGAAAAGAATTTCCCTGCCAAGATCAATATTTAATCTTCTGAATCAATACTAGCTATTAGCAGTGCATAATTGCACCCTCATTTTTGTGGATCAGATACTTCCTAGTGGACCATCCCTTTACATTTTGCCAGCAATAGTAGTAACCTGATTTCACTACTGCTGTCTAAGGCAACAACAGGAATGGGTAATGAGGATCTAACTGAGGTTCACCCAACTTAGGTTGATAAACAACTAGTAGCTGAGTTACCCCGTCAGCTCCACCCAGATCTGTACAAGAACAAAGTTTGTCTAGATAAAGAGAGATACATACCAGGAAAGAAAAATGCATTTTGGTCACTAAGAGGACAGACTAGTGTTGGTCTGTGATCAGGCAAAGAGACCAAGAGATGCTCCCGCGGCTGCAAATCTGAGATACTTACCAGACTCTTCTGCTGGAATCATTCTGGTTTCCCAGCCAAGATCTTACCAGACTCTTCTGTTGGAATCATTCTGGTTTCCCAGCCAAGATATGTTCTGGATCACCTCAAAATGCCTGCAAAAGAAAAACTTGCTCCATTTGGAGAGTAAATAATCATCACAGCTTTTTTGATGTTTTCATTTCTTTTTCAAACTGGAAAACTAGAGGCTTGGAAGTTTTCCATGATATATCAATAAAGAGGGCCTTTTGGTTCACATCAGTGACAAAAGGGTGGTAAGTACAATTAACCCTTGCTTTAAACTCTCAATGGCTGTTGGCTTCTTTGATATGAAGAAAGAAATCATAGGCTAAAAACAGAGAGAGGCAACCACCCTTAAGAAATCCCATCTCTATGGTGCATCAATTTTTGAACTAAATTTACAAGTGCAACTAACAATTCAAGGGTTACCATAATTCCAGAGCAATATTTGTCTTGCCAGAGCAACTTTGAACAGAAAAGAAGTTGCAACAAACACCTTTCTTGGACAAAACTCACACATACACGCATGTATCAAAACAAAGGCTCAGATGTAGAGCAGCAAAATCAGGCAAAGAGGAAGGGGAACAGCCATGGCTGCAAACGCTGTTGCATGTGGGGAAAATCCCATATCATCAGGGTTGCCCTGCCAAGATACGGTCCCATTAGCATCATGCCTGATCTGCAGCTCAAGAGAAGACGTACCATCACAGCCAATATTAACAGAGAAAAAGAAAAGATGACGGACAAATGGTGATGATCAGACAACGATCCAAAATGTACTAGGGCATTTGTCATGCCTTTCCTTTTGATTTATTTATTTATTTATTTTTGGGTTTTGCTTGATAAGGGCTGTTATATTTTTCTTCAAATTAGTCATTGGGAAATAGCAGAGAGAGGGGCAACCACCCTTGGAAACTCCCCAAAACTCTCTCTGCACCCTCATTTCTTTTCATTCTTTGAGTTGAAAGAGGAATTCCCATAGAACCCTCTGGTCAAGAAAGATTAACTAATTACTTAAGGTCGTGTATTCGAACCCACTTTGTGTAGTAAATGGTTATTTCCATATAGATTGGAATACAACACCATACTTGCACATTCCACTCACAAGTATAAAATAACCAACTCAAGAAGTAGAAATGCATATACCGACCTCTATAATAGCATAGACAAGGCTCAGAACTTGCATTTCATCAAGCATTGATGACGTTGTGAACTGTGACACCGCCATGGCTGCAAAACCAAAAGTTGCATCCAGTTGCCCCGCCAGGACACGGGTCAGGTTATACCATCAATGCTAGTTCATTTCCTCGTAAGAAATGTTACTACGATAGCATCATCATAGCCTCTTTTTCCATCTCTCATTTTCTTTGCTCATTTCGTTGTAGTGTTACCACTTACTACCACCACCACCACCACCACTACCACTAACAACAACAACAACAACTATGAATTCACCATCATCATCATCATCATCATCATCATCATCATCATCAACATCAAAAGCACACTGGCTCAGAACTATTACACGAAAGCGCTCGCTTGAACAAAAAAACACAAAGGGCTGTTTACTTATGCAACTAAGATATCATAGACTACAAAACAGAGAAGGGCAACCACCCTTAATTCAAGAAAATCCCAATCTCTCTGATTACCTCATTTCGCCTCAAAGAAAATGGCTCAGATCTTTCATCAGAGCAAAAGAGGGAGAGAAACACCGCCATGGCTGCAAAAACCCAGTTGCATGCAAAAGGGAGACGGGAAAGAATCCCCCATTTTCAGGCCATCAGGGTTGCCCTGCCAAGATACGGGTCGGTTCACCTCAAATTACCCTGCAAAAGAAAAACTTGCTCCGATTCTGAGAATGAAAAGTAATCATCACAGCCTTTTTGATGCTTTCTTTTCTTTTCTTTCCTAAACTCGCAAACTAAAGCTCCTGGGAAGTTTTCCAGGGAATATGAATACAAGGGCCCGTTTGGTTCGACTCAGTCGAAAAAAAAGGAGGCGCTCAGTGTAATTAACCCTTCTCTCAAACGATGAAGGGATGCTGGTTTTGCTGTAACGTGATAGAGAAAGAAATCACAGGCTAAGAAGCAGAGAGGGGCAACCACCCTTGAAGAAATCCCGTCTCCCTGCTCGCCTCATTCCAGTCTCGGAGCTCCCAGTTTTCACTTTTTCCAGTCATTCCTGCGTAATATTTGTATGGGTGACAATGATGTTAATGTGCTCTGGAAATACGTTTAATACTTTCCCAATTTACTCGTCGGATTTGGGTTGACCTAGTCATTGTTGCCTGGTTTCCTGAGCTTTGGGCAAGTCGTCTTTATCTACTGGTGCAGCCCATCTCAGTTACTGGCTTGGAACAACACTTTGCTTTTCAGGGATTAAAAGGCAAAAAATAAAATTTGCCTTGCACATTGATTAGTTAAAAGTATAATACAATGATTTAAATTTTTATGAGTATATGCCTTTTATGTGCATTTTGATTAAAAAAAAAAAAAAAAAATTTCACCTATGCTTCTAATTAGTGCTTGGCTGGGCTTGGACTTGAGAAACCAGAATCACAAAGGAAACAAGTTCCTGGCGAAGTTTGTAATAAATTTTTGGCCGGGTTGGTTAGTTTTTGCAACTGGGCCAATGCTTCCTTTCTATTTTCTTTCTCGACAGGATTCATTTTCATTTTCATGGCTCTGGGAACTGGGAAGCTGTGGTAGCATTTTTGCATGATGTTGAAGAGAAGATGTTGCTGCCAAAGAGAGGGGCATCCAAGGTCCCTTCAGTATCGTCCCAAGATCCATGTAGTATAAGCTCTGCCTATCCAGAGAAAGTGGACAAATGGAAATAGGATATATGATTCCTTGCAGGAAGCTGGGAAGAGAGAAACTGATCTCCTTGAAGATGTACATGGAGAGACTAAAACTGATCCGATTCTAGATAATTTTACCTAGCCATAAATAACAAGAATATGATCAGAAGAGTGTGGTGCAGCAACACTAGCCCTACATATTTGCACTAGAAATTTCAATAAGAAATACACCGGTTTTAGAAAGAACAATTCTACAGACACTTAACACAGATATCTGCAATAAGACGACAGAAATAAGAAAACCCAAAATGAAAATATCAACTACAGTTGAAGTATTTAGCACAGTAGAAACTAGAAAACTCTCTAACAGAGCACAAAATCACAAGAGCCATGAATAGCATCACACACGTGCAAGGACAAGTTGAACTGCGCAGAACTGCAGAATTGTGAAACCTTAGTTCAAGTAACAAGAATTTCTGGTTCACTAGACTGACCAGCGAAAGCTGAGGCCTAACATCAGATTGGCAAATAATTTCAGTTTTAATTTCACCTCTAATCATCAATAGCTTCTCCAATGACGCTTATGATACGGCCAAGAGCAGCTCGACCAACAGGCACTGTAATACGGGAGTAGTTGTTGGGCACCTGCTGCCTACAAACAAGACCTGGAGTAGCCCATAGATACACCTAACAAATTCTCCCTTGTATGCTGAGCCAACTCAAATACAAGTTGGATCTGATTATCAAACCACCTCCAGCGCCATCAAATTGGCACCCCTCCTTCCTTGAACCTAATATCAAGGACAGCATCAATCACTTGACAAACTTGCAGAATAGCACCCTTTCCAGTAAAACTCAGTGTTGGTGTATAGAAACAAAAAGCCAATGAAGCCATGGTGGTCATTCATATTGGGCCATGCAGTTATGAGAAAAGCTGGCAGAGAAATGAGAAAAACCAAAAAGCATATACAATAAAAGAAAACCTTCTAACGTTTCAGGAAAAAAATATATATATACAATAAAAGAAAAGATCAGAAAATCCTTCTACCAAAACAAAATATCAAAATAAAAAGAGCAACCTATAAATGCTAGAAGACTAAACTGGGAAAAAAAAACTCTATTTCCAATAAGACCAGTAATGTGAAAAAGGAATCCCACAAGATGAATATGAGGCTCAGATTTGTACATCAGGCATTGAGTATGTGACACCGCCATGGCTGCAAATCACCGGTTACCTGAAAGGGAACATAATCAGTCATCAACCACTCCCATAGAAACAGTATGCCATCTGAGTTGCCCTACCAAGATGCGGGTCAACTTCTCATCAATCAATGCCTGATTCCATTGCTCATAAGAAACATCATCACAGCCTTTACTTTCTTCTACCCTCTTTCTGTTTTGGATTCATCAAAGAGCAAAAACAACAACACCAGCAGCAGCAGAAACAACAGGCTTGTTCTCAGTCTATTATTTCACCTGATCATAGATTCTAATTTTGGATAATCATTTTTTATAATGTTTTTTTGCATCTGCATTTTACATTTGTTAATGGCCAAAAAATCTGAAATGCAAAATCCACCAATGAGTAGCCTCAGCTGATTATGATTATTCTCTAGTGCCACTTTCCATAAGCATTTACAAAATCTAAAGCATACAAGAACAAGCTCAATATCAGCTGCATTCTGAAGTCTGATTATTATTATTATCACTACTACTACTAGATACTAGTAATGAAGGGCCGTTGGTTTTGCATTGGGTAATGAAGAAATCACAGGCGAAACAGAGAGGGGCAACGACCCTTCAAAGAAATCCCATCTCCCTGATGCCTCATTCTTGGAGCTAAAAATTACCAGTGACAGGTACCACTATTCAAGGAGGATTTCTACAAGATTCGAACACACACAAAAAACGAGGCTCAGTTTTATAAAAGAAATGGGTAAAGGGGGAAAGGTTCCGCAATGGCTGCAAATCGAGTTGCATGTGAGAAGGGATAACCCATAAAAACATACCATCCGGATTGCATCACAAAGCACGTGTGAATTGCATCACAGTTACAGTACCAGAACCAGAACAAATAATACGATATTTGTGTATTCCTTTCTTTTTCGTTTTCCAAGGGTGGTTTATTCTTTCTTCCTTGTTTGAGGACTGAGAAATCATTGGGGGAAATGCAGAGAGGGGCAGCCACCCTTAGAAACTCGCCCCAACAGTACACTCTCTCTGCCCCATCATTCTTTCGATCTTTCAGTTGAAAGAAGTATAATGCCTCATCCCTTAGAGGCTACATGAGTAAAGGGACAATTTCAGAAAGGCATGCTAAGGATGTGAACCTTGAGAAAAATGGGCTCAGATCTTTTAAAAACTTTAGGCTTTGGGCAAAGAAGTAGAGAAACACCGCCATGGCTGCAAAACCCTGTTGCATGCAGGCCATCAGGGTTGCCCTGCCAAGATGCGGGTCGGTTCACCTCAATTGCCCTGAGGGAGAAAAAAACAACTCAGCTCCCATTCAGAGATGTAAAATCATCACAGCCATTTTTTATGGGACCATACAAAATCTCTCTCTCTCTCTCAAACTCCCAAACTAGGCCCAAGAAACTTTGCAAAGTTGTCGGACGCCATGTTTGGTTCCAGTGAATGCTAGCAGTAGTAGTACAAAAGGGTGATCAGTGAAATTAAACCCTGAGAAGGATGGACACTAAATTAAACAGAAGGGTTGTTGGCTTTTGAAGAAGAAGAAGAAGAAGACATCATTGGCTAAAAACAGAGAGAGGCAACACTGCTTGAAGAAATCCCACATCTCTCTGATGCCTCAATCAGTCTTGGAGCTCCTAGTTTTCAGTCCTCTGGTTGTTTTATCATGGAGGTTCAAACCCGATCATAACCCTCATTCATTCCTTACATTAGAAGGAAGTGAGTAACACCACAGCCTCTGAAAAATCTGATTAGGGAGAAATTGACCACCATTGAAAATCCCTATTTCTCTTGCGCCTGAGTCTTCAACTTTTGATTATGAAAGAATGCAGATTGTGCTACAACAGCTTGGGTGGAGTGACAGAAGCCTTGGAAAATACACTTCAAAATTCCAAAAATTGAATAATTACAGCTTAAAAAATGTATGTTCATATCCAGTAACCCACAAAAAATCAAATCCACCTAATGCAAGTAGCACTAGAGAGCAACCAAAACACAACAAATCATCTACAATGAATGCAGACTTGTAAATAATTACATTGAAAACGACAGAGGTAGAAAAATCTATATTGAACCAAAATCACCACTTCTTTTATTTTTTAATTTTTTTCCAGCAGGGAAGGGGCAGGACTTAAGAAGCATGAGGGGACAGGGGGATTTGAACCCAGGACTTCTAATTCCTAGGGCCTCAACCTTAGCCACTAGACCAAGGCCTCATTGGCACCAAAACAAGGAGACTATCAACCCAGGGACTAAAAGACCCAATTCACCAAAACAATGAGCTATCCACTTTTACAGAACTGGTAAAATGCTAAACAAGTGCAAATAGCAGCATTTAGCACATCAGAAATGAGAAAAACTCCTGAAGAAAACCCAGAATCATAAGTCGCAAAGAGATCTTATTTGAACAAGGATAAGCAGAAATGCACAAGCTGCATAAATGCATGGCCACTCTATGCCTGTGACTTCAACACAAGAATACTGCAAACAACAAGAACACAAGGCTCAGATCTGAATTTGACCAAGTATTAAGTTTGTGACACCGCCATGGATGCAAATCACTAGTTGCGCTATAGTGAAAGAAACTAATACACAGAAACACCCAAGTAATAACTGTGCCATCCAGGTTGCCTACCAAGATATGGGTCAATTTATAAAATCAATGCCTTTTTTTCCTAGCTCATTACAAATATCATCCTAGCCCTCAACACTTTAGTCTTTTCTTTCCTATACTTCTCCAAGGCCTTTGGTCAAAGAGCAAACCAAATAACATAGAATTATAACTACAGTCTAAGTTTCAATTAGTAGTAGTAGTAGTAGCAGCAGCAGCAGCACTGATTACTGGAAATCAAGAACAGTTGGTTTCTAAATTTGGTTAATTAATGAAGAAATCATAGGCATAAAACAATGAGGGAATCCCATCTCTCTATTTGCGTCATTCTCTGAGCTAAATTTACTAGCTAAAGATTCCCACCATGGCAGAGCCACTTGTTCCTACTGCCAACTAAATCACAACAAATCTCTCTCTCTCTCTCTCTCTCTCTCTCTCTCTCTCTCTCTCTCTCTCACACACACACTAACTAGAGAAAGGCCCAGATATGCACAGTAAAAATCAGGCTAAGAGGAATGGGAACCAACATGGCTGCAAACCCAATTGCATGTCATGGACTCCGGAAAACCCATCTCAAAAAATGCCATCAGGGTTGCCCCCACCCCCAACCCCCACAAAAAGATACAAGTCCAATTAGCTCCCTTCCTGATATTCACAACTCAAAAACAAATAGTGAAGTACCATCACAACCTAGAAATGCATATACTAGCACACAGGAAAAGAGGGCAGAGTGATTAAGGGTTTTGTGCTGTTACTATGAGGTACTGCTGCTGCTGCTGATAACAGCTGATTATTTTTCCAAATATATTTACTTGCATCATCATTACAATTTTCAATACACCTTTTTAATCTTCCCAATTACCTTTTTATCTCACATACATCACATCACAAAAAGTGCTACAGTAAAAATATCTCAAATAACTTACAATCCAAACAAACCCATTAATGATGCTATAGCATATAGAATAACTCCATTTTCTTCTGTTTCTAATAAGGGCTATTTTTCATTTTTATTTTTGTTCAAAGACTGAGAAATCATTGGGAAAAAAGCAGAGAGAGAGAGGGGCAACCACCCTTGGAAACTCCACCAGAATCTCTCCCTGCACCCTCATTCTTCATTCTTTCTGTCGAGAGAGAAATGCCTCCTGATGCCCACTTATATTCATGGTTCAAAGACTCGGGCAAATAGGAGTCAACATGGAAGCCCCTAAAATTTGCAGAATCCAGAATTGATGGCAACTTGCTCGAACTCAGACTATTTATATTGAGTCCACTGAGTGAGTAAAAAAAGAAGCTAAATATCCAAGTCTACCCATTGCAACAGAGGCCAAAAAAAAAAAACAAAAAACTTTCTGCTTTACTAAAATTTATGGAAAGGTAACAATAATCCTCCAAGAACATCCGAAAAACAATCAGTTTGTTTGGATACAACAGTATTTGGAAAACATTACTAATTGCATCATCAACACATTTTCCAATCAGCTTTTCATCTTTTCAATCACCTTTTTTCTCACATACATCACATCATAAAATGTGCTAGACTGTTACAATATAAAATTTTCCAAACAGTTCTCCATCCAGAAACACCTAATTTATAAAACAAAAATCCCCAAAAAAATAAGAAACTAATCTCCATACTCATCTTCGGGCCAAACTTGTCTCCTCAAATACCCTAAAAAGAGCAGTAAGTGGGTGGGAGAGAAGGGGAAGGGGAACGTCAAGTGCAACTGAAGCTTCATTGAGCAAGGAGAAGGTCATTGCGGGGAGGGAGTGGGCAGTGTGATGGAGAGGAGAGGGGAAGTGACCCTTGGGTTGGAGTGGAGTAGGTACTGGCAACACGCTAGTAGGCTTAAGTTGTTTAGTGAATGTTGTTGAAAAGGCATTTAAGGTGGAACGAATAAGGGATCCTTTTTGCATGCGTCTACAACAAGAAAAACATCAGGCTCAGGTCTGTAATTGATCAGGCATTGAGTTTGTGACACTGCCATGGCTGCAAAACACCGGTTGCATCAAAGAAAAGTTTGTGATTCATCAAAACACCCCCCAAAATGATACCGTCCGGGTTGCCCAACCAAGATACAGGTCACTTTATATCATCAATCCCTTAGTGCCTAGCTCATCTAGAAATATCATCACGGCCTTTAACATCTTAGCAAAGCAAACAATGGAAAAATACATCCGCAGTCTTTGGTTCAGCTAGAAGTAGTAATAGTAGAAGCTGAAAAGTAAGTACCAGAAATTAAGGGTTGTTGGTATTTATTTTTGGATAATTAATGAAGAAATCATAGGCTCAAACAGAGAGGGGCAACCACCCTTCTAAAATAAATCCCACCACTCTGTTTGCCTCATTCTCTGAGCTATCGACCAGTAATATATAAACCACCATTTTGAGGATTTCCATAATGCCAGAGCAATATGCTTGCTTCCAGATAAAAATTGCAAAGTAAAATGTCTATCTCAAACAACACACACTAACGATGGAGTTAGAGTACTTCTAGAGTAAGGCTCAGATAATATAGAAAAAATAAATAAATTAGGAAAAGGAGGAAGGAGACAACCATGGCTGCAAAGCCCAGTTGCTTGTGACGAGGAGGAAAAGAACCCATTTTGAAATAATGCCATCTGGGTTTTGCCCAGCCAACATACGGGTCCGGTTGCCTCCATTCACAGATTCCAACACAACAAAATTTCTAGTACCATCACAGCCTTATGAGTAGTGACCCCTGCTGATGCTGATGACGGCCGATGAGGATGAGCAGGATAACCATAACGAGGACGATGACTAGGTGTATAAACCGCGCAATAGCTTTTCTATTTTTATTGCCTTTTCTTTTCAGTCAAGGGCTGTTGATTTTTTTTTTTTTGGCGAAAAATTGCTGAGAATCATCGGCATTGTGGAAAGAGGGGTAACCACCCTTAGAAACTCCCTCAAACTCTCTCCACAACCTCATCCTTTCTGTCTAATATCCCTTCTTCTTCAGGGCTCGCAGTTCAGAACATAGTCAATAAAAAACCGACCCGGATATCAACCCGGTGGAACCTCGAACCGGGTAATGAAGAAATCATAAGCTTAGCAGAGAGAAGGAGCAAAACCCCATCTCTCGGCTGCTTCGTTTTCTCAAGCTAAAACTAGACGAGCAAAACCAGACAAAAAGAAAGGCTCAGATCTGTCAAAAGGTCAGGCAAAGAGGGAGGAGCACCGCCATGGCTGCAAACCCAGGTGCATTTTAGCATGGAGAACCCATCTCAAATAATGCCATCAGGAGTTTGCCCAGCCAAGTTACGGGACCCGTAAACTCCATGCCCGATTTATAACTCAGAAAGAAAGAGAAATATCATCACAGCCTTATATCAAACAAGAAGAAGATGATGATGATGACGAAGATGACGGTGATGATCTTGATGCAGAGAAAGAGTGAAATGATGATAATAATAATAATAATAACAATGCATTCTTTCGTCTTCTCTCCGAAGGGCTGTTGATTTTTACTTTAGCGGGTCTGACAGAAATCATCGGGGAAATGCAGAGAGAGGGGCAACCACCCTTACAAACTCCCCAGCTCTCTCCCAGCGCCCTCATTCTTCTGAGTTGATTCTTCCAGTAGTATTATTCTTACTGAGGTGTGAATTGCGGGCGGACCATATACAAGCAGAGTGAAAAGGGTTGCGCGGTTTCCTCGAACAAGGGCTTGTTTGTCTAATCAAAAAAGACTGCATTATTTACTTTTAGTACACCTTATTCAGACTTTGAATTTGAGATTATACTCCAATCCAAATATGGAGTTAACAAAGACCCAAGCCACCATTCTAGCATTTTGCTCCATTTAGATTAACGTAAATATTTGTAGAAGCTAATATTTTGTGTTATGAAATTGTTGGACTGTATAACACACCATCAGTCCCAGCAGATAACCCGATTGAGACTGATCGTCTGTAGTTACAACAAGATCTCAGGTTCGATCCCACATGTTACCGTTGTTGAGGATTTTTGTTGGATATTTTTGGGACAAAGCTCTGCCCAACCCAACCTGGAAGGATTAGCCTCCAGACCCGAAAATATATATATAACACACCATCAGCTTTTCTTGAACTACGCAGGCCTAAAAAAGATACATACTGTACATTAAATTTTCTCCAAATTGACTTGCATTACTTGTTAAGATGGATGGTGCTCCTCCAAAGACCCAGGAGATCTCGATTCTTTATAACCATATTCTTTTTTTTTGTAGGAAAAAGGGTAAATTAACTACTAATAAAACGTAACACAGGAAGTCTGATGCAATAGTAACTTCACATTTTACCACTGTCCATTGCAATGGTAACTTCAGAGCCATATTCAATGCAATAGCAACCAAATGTTACTGAAGAGTGAAAACCAGACACTGATTGGCCCACAAACCTCGCCTTTTTACCAGTATACAAACTCCTGATTGGTTAATCTCCATGAACCATGATATATGGAAAACGAACAAATAAACTTGGGATTTACAAAATGCACTTCGTGTTGAAGCCTGGTTTGAAATGAGATAAATGGTACATCCTTCAGAGGGATGGAGTCAGTCAGTCCTCAGCTTACAAAAATGACTTCCTTCATCTTGCCTCAGCAATGCACAACATTGTCATGTCTCTATTCCCCCTATGAGCAGTAGTCGATACACTCTTCTGCATCTTAAAAACAAAACCTGAACAAACATACATACGGCAGCAACAAAAGAGGCTCTCACATTGGAAGGGCTGCTTCAGCAAGAAAATACACCACAAAAGGAATCAGAAATCTACTCATTACCCTCTGGCTACTACAATCATATCCTTTTGTACCACAGTGATCCATCATGAAAATGTAAATGCTGCAAATCCTGGATTTAACCGAAGCTGAATTGTATTGCCCTCGCTTCTTATACCTGGTAGATGCTATAAGATCCTGTAAGGAATCTGTTTCAAACGCATCCCAAAAGCAGCTTGAAAGAGTAATAAAACTCACCCATGATATTCAAATCAAGTGTATCCATTCAAAACAACATTAGAGCAGCAGGCAGGACATGTAAAACACATAATTTCGCTCAACATCCTCAAACTATAAAACTGTTTTAAAATCCTACAAGTGCAAAACGATTGCTCGTGCAGATCCAATGATGTCTGACAGCTAACTGTCACTAACTGCAACTTTTAATCCAATAAACTCAACTGAAGGACCAAGGTATAATTCACAGCTACACACATTTTCCACGTACCAAACATTTAGCAAAACACAGTCCATATTACTTCCCTACCAAAATGAAATTAATTGTCAGATAATGCATGACTGAAAGCAAATTCAATTCCGTTAACCCTGCATAAATGTGGAATTTGAAAATCAATGGAGCTCAAAACAAACTTTTAGCAAGCTTTTGTCCCCTAAATTGCCAAAACAGTGAACTGGTGGTTTAAATTCTCCCAATGTAAAGATCCATCTGATTATTAACTAGAATGGAAAACCCAGACGTTCCCACAATAATGTGATTTAAAGCCTAAATTTAAATAAAATCAATCATCACAACAGTGGACTTGGTTAAAATTCTCATTCACGTAAAGGTCCATCTGATTCTTAACTAGCATGGAAAAAGCAAAACTCCTCCAATAATGTATCTAAACTTCATCTCAAACAAATATAAGGCTAAATCTCTTTCTAATTAAACCCCATTTAGAGGGGAGTTTACAAGACTTCCATAACAATAAAATCACAAAGAAGGTTTTACTTTAGAAATCATCTCGGCTCATGAGTGTAATAAGTTCCAAAATGTGCAATTTCTTTTTTCTTTTTTTCTTTTTTCAGAAGGATTGTTTTCCATTGATAGGCACAAAATATCTTAAGATTTATCAATCCTAGCTAAGGCATGTTTTCTATAAAAGCCAACTATTACTTGGAATTCCTACATGCATAAAAAATAGTTTGTGATTAATAATAGAGTTATGAGGACCTTTAGGCCCTCATCTACAATTTGAAGTACTAAATGAGATGAAATATGCATTGCTTGACGCAAAGTTGGTTGCTTAAGATACATAGCTCAACCCTTGGGAAAATTGACACTACCAAGATTAATTTTTCTTCTTTCTTTTCCTTGTTAGGCGACCATTGCCATGATTATCAGCAAAGAACCATAATTCATCAAACATATAACAAGACAGAACAATCAACATTCCAAATTTTCAATGACCTCAAGTAGAAATAGATGATGCTTCCAGCCAAGAGTATAGCAAAGAAAGAATTCAACCACACAATTACATGTGTGGTACATGCTCATCAACAGAACTCAACTTTCACTGGTCTAAGGACGATAACAGAAAGAGAAAGATTGAGAAAAATGTAGAAAACTCTTAAGGCCTCAAGAGAAGCTCTTTCTTCTTTTTACTTACGGGCACCCTTTTGCTAAGCTGGTAAAACCATGTTGGTTGATACTGGCACACCAGAAAAAGACTAACTCCTCGAGGTAGGTAATCAACTGGAAGAGTCTTTTGAAGGCTTTCAGCAGAAGATCTGCTAAACAGGTATGTATGACCACCAGAATCAATGTCTGGATGTTCATGAGCAAGTTCAGAATTATTCAATCAAAAGCAGGGTCTCTTTCCCACTTTAGGTCAAGATTATTGAAAGAAAATGCGACCTTGAAAGTAAATCCAGCATATCCAGTATAACTACAAATCCAATAGACAAACTATATACTAAAGAGTTTAGACAAGGTAATAAACCATCATATGCACGGTTTAACCAGGCTCAGATCTTGTAATAAGAAGAGGCAAAATGTAGAGTCAGTACCACCATGGCTACAAAATTCCAGTTGCATAAGTGAATTTAGACAAATAGAACCAACCCATCTCAGCTCAGTTGCAATCCGGTTTGCCAGCCAAGATATGGGTCAGATTGAACTCCAGACCCCATTACAAGCACCAGAATAGATTTTTATCATTAAATCCTCAAGCATTTCAGAAACCTAAAACCTGATCAAGCAAAAGAAAGCTTGTCAATTAATACAAGGGATTATCAAATACATATACCACCATGCCGTTTCAAAATTCTTCGCAAAGAGGAATATGGCATAAGCATCAGCATTACAAAACAGACTGCTGTTTCTGTCTCAGTCATCCAAAGGGCTGTTAATTTTTTTAAAGAAAAAATTGAAAAAGAAAAAATTGAAAATCATTGGCAGAAACAGAGGGAAGCAACAAGCATTTAGAAACTCTCCCAGCACTCTAGCAACCTCATTCATTTCTCTTAAGTTTTGAATGTCTTATCAAAGTTGGATTTCTTTCAGCACCACATGTACTCTTTCCAACTTTTTCTTCCTGGTCCAATATTTATTCTCAAGGTGTTCATTTCCATGTAAAAGTAAACTCTCCAAATTTATGACCAAATTTTCCTTCACTAATCTTACAAAGAACAGTAGTGGTTTTTCCATTAAATTCTTACAAAGCAATCAACAAATTCCACAAACTTGAAGATCTATGTAATATTTATCATGAATAGACCTCATTTTTATTCTTGGAGTTTATTTCGCTTCTGAGGAAGAATGCATTCCCTCCTGCATAAATTCATATAAAATAACAAAACCATCCAAGAATGCCTCAAGAAACTGGCGATAATGGTATTGCTTTTCACATTTTGCGATGGTAGGCAAATGGGTCAGCAGTCTCTCATTACTAAAAAGTGATTCACCATTCAATGGTAGGCAAATAAGTCCAAAAGTTCTAACAAATGATTTTTATCAATAACCCAACAAACTACATTAACTCTGTCACATGGCATGGCATAACTCATATGGTAAATCATACTATTACTAATTACCCACATCTTCAAACCAAGCTCGCGCAAAATTGACAGGGAAACTAAGTTATAGTATCATAATTCAAGATCCAGTGGCAAACTAGATTTGTTAGGCCCTGAAAAAGGTTGACCATTAAAATCAAGGGTGCTAAAGAACAAGCAATTACCTAATCTTAAGCCGTCTGAAAAATAAACAAAAGTGGACTTGTCTAAGCTCCGTTCAGAAAGGTAACATAGGGAAGCAACTAATAGTCACTTAATCTTCTATAGGATGCTCTCCAACAATAAGATTCAAGCACAACAAAAACTAATTATGATCTTAAGAACTTTTCCATGCATGAAATTCTCCAATAAACAAGCTCAATAGCAAAACCAATAGAGACTAACACTCCCTTCTCCAATACACGCTAGTTTTTTGTTTTTCTTGATTCATGATTAGTTGAGGTACATTCAAAAGTAGTCAAAAGTACAAAAAGAAATGTTATACCTAGGCATCTAGCAATGATATAATTCGGACAGACAATCCTTTCATCGGAGAATTTTAAAAAGACACCAAGGCATCACTTCCATAGATAGTTTAACTAGGCTCAGATATGTAGTGGGATGAGGCAAAATGGAGCAACAACACCGCCATGGCTGCAAAATCCCAGTTGCAAAAGTCAATGAGAAAGAACACATGCCCCCGTTTCAGCTCAGATGCCATCCGGGTTGCCCAGCCAAGATACGGGTTGGATTTAAACTCCACATGCCCCACCACGAACAAACTCAAGAAAAGATTTTTATCATCACGGCCAAAAACTATATCCAACACGACCTTAAACCCTAAACCGAAACACCAGAAGGCTTTCGTAAACTGCTGATAATTAAGCCATTTGTCGAGAACGATCAAAGAAGATTGCATCGAGTAACAGAAGCAGAAGCAGAAACCAAAAAGGCAATAATTTAAGCTTCCAAGAACATCCTCAATCTCAACGAATATCAAGATTATCAAATGCTTCCAGCAGGAATTGGGAAATGTTTTTCTTTTCGTTCTGCAAAGGGTTGTTCATATTTTCCCCCCTTCTCTTTTTGGAAGGAAATCATTGGCCAAAAAAGAACAGAGGGGGGCAACAACCCTTTAAAAACTCCCCGGCCCTCTGCTGCCTCATTCGCATCTCTTGAGTTTTTTCAGTCTTTGTGGACAGAAAAGTGAACTTTCCACCGTAGATGTAACCGACCAATTTCTGCGAGTAGACCCTTATATATTCCTGTGGCGCGAAACCCAAAGACACTAATCGAAACGGAACAGGACCGACGTGAGTGGCTCCAGACACGGTAACGTTTGGCCTAACATGTTTGTGTTAGACTAATTGATTTCTTCTCATATTCTTTTCTTCGCGGGTAAATGGCAAATTAGTAGCCTTTTGGTACATTACCCACCGTTTGGATTGGACTACTTTTTACAAGCTAGTTTTTTTGCCTAGGGGTGTCAATCGGGTTTTTCTGAATCGGATCCAGCAAGTTCAAACTCATCTCACAAGTTATATGAACTTTTGGATTTTGAGCTGAAATTAAAAAGGTTCAATATCAATTCACATGATCATATGAAGTTTGGGTTCAAATCAGGTTTGATCCAAACTCATAATTAAATACATAATTATATATAATCTATAATTATAATTATAAATTAATACAAATTTACATATAAATTATTAATATTTTATGTCGTAATATATACTAGTATTCAAGGCACATATTAATGTGTGTGAGACTAATAGAAAAAATATTTTTGAAATATTTTGAGTATATTAATTGAAATCATTTTCAAGAAAATTGGTTTTATATTTTGAAAATACATATGTAAAAAATTCACCAAAATAAAATTTATAAAAAGTAGTTATTTGGTAGTTATTCATAACCATAATTGGTAGTTGCTAATTAAAATTAAGATTTACTAAATGAGTTAAAAAATAAAATATGAAAAAAATACATATTACTTGGTAAAAAATCATATTGTTAATGGGTAGTTATCAAAGATAAATAGACTTTTGTTTATACCAAAAATTCCCGCACCATCAAGGATAGTTTAGGAAGTATATAAAGTAACAAATTTTTGTTTACCCCAAACCCCCCTCCCTCCCTTTATATATAGTATAGATAATTATAAATTATAGATATTATTATATATATTATTACATATATAATTATACTCATATATGAGTCGGGTTTTAATCAAACCTAAGCCTAGTATGACCTAAGGTCGGCTCACATTTAGTTCGAGTCTAATATTTAGATCCAAACTCTATCCACACCAACTAAAGCTTAAATTTAGTGAGCTTTTTCGGGCTGAACAGGCTGAGTTCGGACATACCCAACCCCATTGATAATCCTAATTTTTCCAAACAATACACAAACAAAAAACAACTCCAAAAATACCTAATATCTCAAAAACAACTTACAAATACACAAAAAATTAAAAAAAAAAAAATCAATCATACCACTTTTTTTCCTTCCACACATTACCACCACCCATCACAGTTGCGCCACCCCTATCCTCTCTCTTTTTTTTTTTTCTCCCTCCTTCCTTCTCCTCCTCCCCCATCTCGTCGCCCCACCTTCCTCTCCTAAAACACCTTTAAAAACACCCCTAAAAACACTTAATACTTATAATAAAAAATGTTCACATATATTGGTACTTTAAAATATTTAAAAAACACCCCCAAAGTTCCCGAACCTGCCTGTTTTCAAGGGGTGAAAACCCGTTTGGCTGATGATCAGAAGTTGGTTTTGATGGGGTTAGTCCATGCACCTTACAGAACTGATCGAAGCAATTTGAATGGCGGTAGCTTGTGTCACAGATGAAGGGTTTACAGCCTTTTTCATTGGATGGACAAATTAACTGCACAGCGTTATGCGGATGATCCATGCATACGGGGCATCTTGCTTCTTTCCACTCTGAGTCTTCCTCTAACTTTTCCTCAGAACTAGTACTATTTTCTAACTTGTTCTTGCAACTTCTGCGATGATTATTGCTTGAGTTGACATCGTAAGGAGATGCCCTTTTGTCGATGAGAATAAGTTAAGGAATTCGGGTTCCTGTGAGATCCTTTCGGCATCCTTGATGCTGATCGATGCTATGCTGCTAAAAGGCTTTGTTGAACACAATTTTCCTTTGCAGGACTGACAAAATGCTCTACGGCTTTTCTCAGTTTCTTGAGTCGAGGATTACCTCCAAGGTTTTGAAAAACGAAGTGGTGGTAATTATTTATAGGACAGGAGGCAATGAAGCTAAAGGGTGTTTATTTTTTCACTAGGAAAAGTTTGCAGATAATTATGGCGGTTATAATCTCTAAAATTAATCTTAGGATTTCAGTTCTGTATAATCCTAAGTGGACTACATCGTCACAGTAGGTCTTTAATCTAATCTTAAGGATTCTAATTCTAAGTGGACAACTAATTACTTGACCCAAAAATTTAGGACAACTACAATTTTGTCGTGCCAGCAATTTAGGAAATTACTATAGTGAAACTTAATTTCGTTCATCTTGCTTTCAACTTTCCGCAAAGTTTTGGCCCAAGAGGAAATGTAGAACGGACAGTTTCTTTTTTTTCTTTTTTTTAAAGGAAAAATTTAGGTAACTCCGGCTTCGATCACCGCCACACCACAGATCGGAGCATGTTTTTGACACCATAAGCTGCTTAGAGAGGTAGAATGGACGGTACTAAGTAGGGCACAACTATTTTATAATTTGCCAAAAGACGGCCGAGGCTGCCATTCACTTTAATGACATTTAATTGCGCAATCGAAACTTACTACAAAGGGCTTAATGAAGTAGCTACCACTTGGCGCAAAAACTTTCGTGCAATTTTTTGGTTCATGTTATAAATATGGTGGTTCCTTTCCGATAGATGTGATGCAAGTTACACAATTTGGTACTTTAGTATTCAATTTATAGCTTAGTAGTTTGAAAAAAATTAATTACATTATAAATATATTTTTTAATCACTTTTCTCTGTACAAGTTACTTTTTCAATTTCACAACCCAACAACTTCTTGGTGATGGATTTGGCCTGCCTTGAGGGTTTCTTTAAGAAAATGGGGCAGGTATTCTGAAAGGTTAATAGTCATGATTTGGTAAAAATGAAAAATGTTAGACCCAAATTACATTTTTTTACATGAATTTTAACATCATGTATGAACCCCACGACATTTTGTTGTTTTACATTTACACGGTATTGAAACTAAATTACATTTTGAACAAACAAAGGAGATTACATCCTATGTGTTTAAACAAGAATTGGCCCAAACGATTTTTCCAACAACTATTTGAGCCCCTAGTCCTTTCTTTGGGATGTAAAGTACAGCGATCATTGTCAGGCGACAGTATTAACAAGAAAGAACAATTTAAAAAAAAAAACTTCTCTTACTTCTACTAAAGAAAAATATATATAAAGGAGCAATGCAAGAAAAAGCAGATGATCTGAATCAGCTCAATTCATCCATGGTGATCGGGTTTGTTTGGATTGCTGTTTATTTGTCAAAATATATTTGCTTACATCATCATTACAATTTTCAACACACCTTTTTATCTTCCCAATTACCTTTTTATCTCACATACATCACATTACAAAAAGTGTTACAGTAAAAATATCTCTAATAATTCACAATCCAAACAATGATACTCTGCTAAGTTCATTTTTGTATCCTGCAAATCAAGCGCTACAAGTTATTTTGTGAAAGAACTAAAAGAAGTAATTTTTCTAACGGTTTAATCTTAAAACACTCATTGACCTACCCAGCTTGTATTCAAATACATACATAGATTAAACCACTCATTGACCTACCCAGCTTGTATTCAAATACATACATACATACGCACGCTGCGAGTAAGGATTGATCTAATGATTAAAGTTAAAATTTCAAAAATTAAAGACTTTAGATTCAAATTCCCATATCTCTTTTACGTTTCTTATGTCCCACCCTTTCCCTGCTAAATATTTTTTTTTAAAAAAATGCAAGCATGTTTCGCATCTAGTCCCTTTTTCAATATAATTGTCCCATTAAACAAACACGGAAAGGAAAAGCATTGGCTTAAAAGAGATTCAAACTTGAACCCCTTATTTCTCTAGCTAAGAATGCAAACGCTAATTCTTTAGCTAAGAATGCAAAGCTGATGTGAATCATCAAGAAGATAATTACGGATGAAAAGGGTGGGAGGGTAGAAGGGAAAAAAAAATCAAGAAGATATCTATAGCATGAAAATTCAGGATCACATAAATGAGACATGCCAATAGCCCGGGTTGAACAAAAAATTTCTGCAATCCATACCCCACCAACTAACTTGGATAATTGGGACAAGGGCAGGAACGGTTGCAGGAGTCACCATTTTTTGCAGTTTTGATCATTTTTAACAACGCGTAACTTTGGTTACACACAACATAACTTTATTTGAACAACATTTAACTTTAGTACAAAATTTTACGAGCTCCACATATTATGAAAATTAATGTACAACTAGTGATCTGAATCGCACAATTTTTTTTTTTTTTTTTTGCCAAAATCTGGCCGTGAACAATTCAGGATATTTCAGTCAGGGAAGTAGTAAGGCTCAGAATTCAGATCTGTCATCTGTGAAAGAATCAGGCAGAGGGGGACAGACTCCGCCATGGCTGCAAAACCACACATTGGTCCATGAGCAATCTACTAGGCGCCCATGTTGCCCCGCCAAGATACGGGTCGTGTCACCCCAATGCCCACAAGAAGTAAGAACTCAAGAATTAAAGAATCTGATCTTCACAGCCTATAACAATGGAGGGGACCCGAAAACCAGCTGAAAGACTGGACCCATTCACGCTGGTGGTGACGGTGGAGACACGTTTTTACACGCGCGGGCACAAACAAATAGTAGATACCTTTCTCTGCCGGAGTATTCAGAATCTCAGAAACCAGAGCTGAAAAAGGGCTGTTGATTTTTTTCTTTCTTTGTTCTTTGATGAAATCATTGGCATGCAGAAAGACGGCAACAACCCTTTAGAAAATTCCCCATTTTTCTCTCTGCAGCCTCAATTCATCCCTGAGTTCATTCTGGTCAAAAAAAAAAAAAAAGAGGCTTTTTGGTGGAGCCATTCTCTTCTACACAGATACTAAAGGGTTAGAAAATTTAAGGAATTTAAACAGGGGAAATCTTTCATGAAAAATTTAAAGAACGAAGCTAAAGCATCATCATCATACACTGGGTGAGTACTGACGTAGGCTCAGATCTGTAACAAGACGAGGCAAAAGAGAAGGCGACAGCGCCATGGCTGCAATTTCCCAGTTGCATATGTGAAGGAGAAAGGAGGAGCTAATTGAAGCCCACCCGCTCTCAGATCACATGCCATCAGGGTTGCCCAGCCAAGATACGGGTCGGATTCAACTCCACGCCAACAACTCAAGAAAATAACTCTATCATCACAGCCTGAAACCTTCACTAAGCAACAAAGCCCTGATGAAGAAAAATGCTTTGTCGAAGTTGATCACATCAACAATGAAAAGTTTTCATGAAATGTGATGACTTCTTGACAAGCACTTTCAGAGATAATCAAACGAAGTCCCCAGTTCACATTTCATTTCCAGACGCACAATTCAAGAAATAATACTACTGTATCTGTCTGTCTGCTTGGAAAGGGCTGTTGATTTTCTTTTTTCTTTCTGTATATAGAACAAAAATTGGAAGTCATCGGCAGAACAGAGAGGGGCAACAACCCTTTGAAAAACTCCCCGGCCCCTCTGGCTGCCTCATCCATTCATTTTTCTTGAGTTTCGACTCTTTAAGGTCTCAAGCCCCAGGAGGCTGAGACTTTATCATAACACTGAACCATATTTATGCTAGCGGTGTCTCTTCCCCAAGGAGAAGGGCACGAACACCGATACAGTGCGGATGCTACAACAGCAAAATTGACCAGGCAAGTCCTTAGAGTTAGAGCATCGAGAAAGAATAGGGTGTAACACACTCTATTACACGCATGTATTGAATCCACTCCCACTGTTTGAGCTAATTCCTTTTATTATTGTCAAAGAAGAAAAAATCGCAACAATAATATTATTCTGACAATGGTCTAGTATAGAATTATACCTACTAGACTAACTAAACCCGATAGGTAAGAGAAAAAAATTTTTTTAAAAAGGTAGGCTATTGGACTGTCAGTTCAATTGTCCGCAACAATTTTTTGTTTAAATGTTTGGCTGTCGGGCTGACTAAATCCGGTAATCATCGAAAATTTTCAAAAAAGGTGAGGCCTAACTGACAGCTTATGACTTATCTTTTTTTTAAAAAAAAAAAAAAGAGAAAACTTGGAGGCTGCCGAACTTCCTTTTTGATTTTTTTTTAATGTTCAAACATAAGAAAAAAGTTCAAGCAGATTTGCTAAATCAATTATTTTTATTTTATATTCAACCCTAAGAAAAGGTTTTAGATAAAAAAATCTCATTCAATTTATACGAAGATGCATTCCCCAAATCTTAATGTGCAACAGTCAATGCATATTTAAAAATCTTTGAAAGATAATCATTGAAATTATTATGTATAAGATTTGGTTTTATATTTTTATAAAACATATAAAAAATTGATATTTACCTAAATAAAATATACAAAGAAATTATTATTTGATAGTGGGTAGTTATAAGAATAGAGGTAGAAGCAAATATGATATTGGGTAATCAAACATAAAAAGTAATTATTAATCTAAACTATAATTTGACAAATATAACATTATTGTGCAATATAAAAATGGTGAAGTTATTGTGCAATATAAGAATAGATCTCCGGGGCCTGGCTAAAGATGCAGCTCGGTGAGAAGAAATCATTTCTAAAATAAAGAGTGCTTCTGAAGAATGGGGGTTCTTCCAGATTGTCAATGATGGGATTCCAGCGTTTTAAACAATCATTGAGGGTACCCATCAGTTGCATGAACAAGAAACTGAGGTGAAGAAATACCCACGACTTAGCAAGAAAAATGTCATATAATAGCAATTTTGATCTATATCAAGCATCAGCAGCTAGCTGGAGAGACTCAATGCTTGAATTGTTATACGAGGGACTCAATGCTTAAAAAGTTAGCCAAAAAGCCCAACAGCCTCCACGTTTTTCTTTTTTTTTTCGAAGTGAGGCTACAGGCCGTCGGGCTGATAGCCCATAGTTTTTCTGAAAATTTCCAATGGCTGCCAGGTTTAATTAGCCCAGCAGCCAAATATTTTAAAAAAAAAAAAAATTGTTGTGGGCTATCGAGCTAACAGTCCGGTAGCCTAACTTCTTTTTAAAAATTCGCTTGCTTACCGGATTTATTTATTCAGTCCAATAGACATATTTCTACACCAGAACATTGTCAAGACAATATAATTGCGATTTTTTTTTGGCAATAATCAAAAGAATTAGCCCATTGTTGGAGTATTTGCTCCATTACGGACAATAATGGTATAAAAGTTGAGAAGTGAGCCACTCTGGCCAATCATTCAATGCTTGCAACGGTTCAATTCTTGAAAGTTTTGCATGATTATTTTCAACATATTTGCAACGGAAGTATTTTGCTTATTTCTAATCCTCAAAATTTTGTCTATATATATCATTAAAATTTTTTTAATTTCTCACTTTCCTATTCCATCATTTCTCCTACTTCATTATCTATTTTCTTCAAACTCTTATTCAATTTTCTAAAGTTTCAATATTTTCTCATTATGGATGAGAATTTTAATAATTTTAGAAATGTATTTATTGCTCTAAATATAGAAAATTTTTCCTATTATCTAATGCTTAAGTTATGATAGAGTTATAACAATGTATTATTTTTGAGAGACCTCAAAATATATATTATTGAAAATAAAAAATTAATAATAATTTTTTAAAAAAAATATTAGGAAAGTAAAATTTTCAATAAAAATTAATAAATTATTTTTCCTAGAATAATGAGATTATTTTTTAG
Source organism: Coffea arabica (assembly GCF_036785885.1). Taxonomy (NCBI): domain Eukaryota; kingdom Viridiplantae; phylum Streptophyta; class Magnoliopsida; order Gentianales; family Rubiaceae; genus Coffea; species Coffea arabica. The sequence goes on along the minus strand of NC_092320.1, from coordinate 14,427,836 downwards.
AAAATAAAATTATTTACTTATGAGATATGTATTGTATGTTATTAAAATAAATATGTAATTTAATTATGTGTCCATATTATTATACAGTGTAAAATGTTTACATCCATTGTAAGTGATTGTATAAGAGCATCCCCAATCTAGTGAGTGATAGTGTAACGGCATCACGAGAGCAATTTCTTATTACTCAGAATATAGTTGAAAAAAAGAAAACTCGGACATCTATTGCTCTGACATTGGTCTGGTGCAAATCTATGGATACCGAGCCGTGTTAGCTCGACACCCAAAAGTCAGTCAAATTTTTTTTTCAGCTCTGACATTTCTGCCGAACTGTGTCAACCTGGCAGCCAAATTTTTTTTTTTTTTTTTTTTATAAAGTTGTCGGCTGTCGGGCTGACAAGGCCCGGTAGCCAACAACTTCTGCAAAAAGCTGGCTGCCGGGCTGAGAGAGCCCGGCAGCCAGTCCAATTTAAAAAAAAAAAAGTGTCAGTCAACATCTCTACTCTAATCAAGGCAAAGTGATGGGGATTAAAGAAGAATGCATTTAAGCAGAAGTAAAAGCAATAGGTTATGTCTAACAGGTTACGTCTACAGTGAAAAGTTCATTTTTCTACGCATAATTAGCAGAAGCAATGCAAGGAGGCCAATTGTAATATGTGGAGACGCACAAATAAGTATATTGGGGCACTGGAGAAAGCGGATTATGCATAAATAAAAAATGTTATATATTTTAAAATTATAATAAAAGACCTCTTAAAAATTTATTCATCATCTAATGTCCAATACTTATATTTGGTAAATTAAAATAGTTAATTAAATATTCTATTATAATATAAGTAACTATATGTGATTGAGTCAATTGAATAATAATTTATTTTTTCTTTGTTTGGCATTTCAACTATTTGTCTATCAAGTTTTAATTGAAATAAAGATTTTATAATTATTTAAATTATTCAATAAAATAATCAATTTAAGATGAACATAAATATAAGTACATTAAATTGTATTATTGAAATATTTGATTTCATATGAATGAAAGCCAAGAAGAAATGGCAAGAAAATTTTTAAAAATTCATGTGAGTTCTTTATATTGGTAATCACCTTTATTTGCTATTATAATCATAATACCTGATCATAACCGATTGAAACTCATATCCTAATACTATTTACAACTAAAGTTACTATATACTCCAATTAAAATTTTCTTTTATATATGATGTATGTGTTATCATTTGTTGATAATTAATATAAAGAAAAGATGCTATTTAGGCTAATATGTCTTGACAATGTGGATTACTTTGAAAGATTTTAATGAGAATTAAACCACATTTTTTATGGATTCAATCTAATTCACATTTTATGTCATTTGAAATATAATTATTTATAACAAAAGGGACCAAAAAATATGAAGTAAAACTTTTGACTAATTCTAACTTGTTTTGACCGTTATATATTATAGTTTTGTATTAGTTGTCCTAAATTTAGCTAAAATAAAAAATTTGCTATCATAATTATTTTGGTCAAAATATCACGGATTAGTTTAACTGATAGACCAAATGTTGGGGGGACCAAAATTGCACATGTTCCTTTATTTTAATCATATTTGATATCCCAACCCTTTCTTTTATATTTACGCCTCAATTATTTGAAATATGAAGCTCAATTAAAAAATAAAATCTGCCACAATATTTGACATGTACAAAATTCACTAAATAATGTTGAAAATTTCACCCTTTTTTTTATTAAAAACTTATATCACTTAACGTACTAAATCCGACAGTCTTTTAAGTTAATTAAATGACGTTTCAAAATTCGAACAGCAGAAATAGATGAAAACAGGTTTGTTAAATCAATAATTACTTTTATAAGATGTTAAACTAAACAAAGGTCGTTTTAAACAAAAAATCTCATTCATTTTACAATAAGATGCAGTTCTCAAATTGTTGAAAAATTATTTGTTAAAATTGTTATGTAATTTTTAATGTACAATATAATTTTATAAATATAAATTTATTATGCAATATAAAAACAAAATAGTCATATACAATTTCTATCATAATTATCCCGAAATGAACTTTCCACTGTAGACATAACCTATTGCTTCAGCTTCTGCTTAAATGCATTCTTCTTTAACTCCCATTGCTTAAATGTATTGCTTAAATGCTTCTGCCTTGATAAGAGTCGGAATGTTTGAGTGACACTTTTTTTTAAAAAAAAATTGGACTGATTGCCAGACTCTCTCAGCCCGGCAGCCAGCTTTTAGCAGAAGTTGTCAGCTACCAGGCCTTGTCAGCCCAGCAGCCGACAACTTTATAAAAAAAAATAATAATAAAATAAAAATTCGCTGCCAGCCCGACAGCGATGTCAGAGCTGAAAAAAAAATTGACTGACTTTTGGATGCCGGACTGACACAGCCCGATACCCATAGATTTGCACCAGACTAATGTCAGAGCAATAGATGTCCGAATTTTCTTTTTTTCAACGATATTCTGAATAATTAGCTGAATATAGGCATTTGCTTTTTAAAAAAATGATAAAATGTAATTGTTTGAAACTCGTAATATAATCTATATCTTTCATGTCTACATGATACAATGGGACAAAAAGAAATTTAAAAAAAAAAAAAAAAAAAAACCCAAAGAGCTGTTGCGCCATGTAAGCGCAACGATCCAAAAATTAAAACAATGCCCTTTGCGCCAACATAACGTTCCAGCTTTAAGAATGTGTCAGGCCCATGGCAACAGAGTCTGACATTTTTTTTTTCAGATTGTGTCAGGCCCATTTGGTTTACAAGAAAAAAAAAAAACCATTTGGTTTACAAAACATTCCATTTTTTTTTAAGTGTAAGGTTTGTTAAGTTTTGTAAAGAGTGTTTTGGGTTTATTAAGTTTTAGCAAATTTAGGATTTACGATTTATTATAAAAGGTTTAGAGTTTACAATTTATTAATATTAAATATAGTCACTTATAACTTACTTAAATATAGCCATGTTGACGCAACAAGCGATTGCTTAAAATTTTGGACTGTCCCATCAACATGGCATGGTGGCCCTTTGGGTTAAGAAAAAAAAATTCTTTTTGTCCCATCGTGTCATGTAACCAAGGTTTGTAAAATCGGGATCCTACGTAGGATCGATTTTAGTTTCACAGGATCGGATCGTAGAATCGTAAGATCCTACCAAAAGCTCTTAATTGCAATTAAAGGTTGCAATTCTTTGATAAATTATAAATATACCACAAATATTTTCATTTATTTGCAAAATGGAGCTTCGTATTTCACAAATTTACAAAAAAATTGTAGGATCGTACGATCCTACCGATCCTACGATCCTACACGATCCTGCACGATCCTGCACGATCCTGCTACGATTCTATGCGATCCTGCAAAAAATTAATATGATTTGCGACTCTGCATACGATCCGGATCGATTTTGGTTATCCGGATCGTAGGATCGTACGATCCTACGATCGATCCGGATCGCGATTTTGACAACTATGCATGTAACCACAGCGGACATAGATTAAGACATGAGTTCCACGCAACCACATTTGACCTTTTTTTGGCAAATGCCCATATTCCTATATTCTAAAGAATTTGCCACATCACGAAGGATTACACTCTAGAGTGTAATCCACTATCTCTTCCATTACAATATCACAGGATTCCACTAGCTCTTCTTTCATCTCGCCCATTACACTATCCCAGGATTACATTCTACGCAATATAATAGTATATATAATAGTATGAATCTACAATTAAATCACACATTTATGTTAATAATTCACAATACATATCTCATAAATAAATAAATTTATTTTCTAAAAAATACTTAATTCCATTGCTCTTGAAAAATAATTTATTAACTTTTGTTGGAAATTTTTTACTTTTCAAATTTTTAATTTGCTAAAAAAGAATATTATTAATTTTTTACTTTCAATGATATATATTAAGTTCCCTCAAAAATAGTACATTGCTATTTTCTAAAAAATAATTAAGTAATTAACTCCATCATAACTTAATCATTGAATAAAAGGAAGAATTTTCTTTATAAAATTATTAAAACTCTCATCCATAATGAGAAAATATTGAAACTTTAAAAAATTAGATAAGCGATTAACGAAAATGAATTATGAAGTAGGAGAGTGAGAAATTGAGAAAATGTTAGCAATATTTATAGACAAAATTTTAAAGATTGAAAGTGAAAAAAAATATTTTTGTTGCAAACATGTTAAAAATGATGATGCAAAACTTTCTAAAATTGGACCATTACAAATATTGAATAATTGGACAAGGCGAATCCACTTTTCAGCTTTTGTCCCTTCATTATTATCCGTATGATAGGGGATTGTGCATGTAGTGGGGAAAATACTCCTATCACACCCCACTGTGGATGCTTCAATGAAAGAAGGGATAATGAAATAATGATATGGCATATGGATTCCATCATCGATGCCCTTAGTACAAGTTGAATTTTACACACAAAATAAAAAGCACAAATGTCCCTAGTCTATGTTTACTAGGGAGATTGCAATATGATACTCCCATTTTGATGTTTGCTAGGAAATTTGCAATGTTCGTACTCCTATTTTATTCTATGCCTTGTTCTTGAAAATTTTCAAATATTTTGTGTCTGTTTGAATTACTATTAGCACACTGGTATAACCACCTTAAACCCGTAGGGCTCCTCAACAAGAGACTAACCTTAAGGGCATTTTACTTTTAAGTGCATGATCTTGTATACACTTTTCTACCAAATCATCAAAAGCCTATATGCTGTCGTTTGTTGGAAAAAATCAAAAGCCTATATGTCGTTTTACCAATGGGTCTATTTGGATTAGCTATTTTTGTAGGGTGTTTTTCAAAAATTTTACTATAACGACGTCTTTAAAAAACTTTTACTATAAATAATTAGTTGCTTTTAGGAATATTTTTGACGGTGTTTTTGAGGATGTATTTTGAGACATTTTAGAATTTAAAATTTAGGATATATTTTAAAAATAAAAAATAACACCACCATCTACCACCAGCACGCACGGTCACCACTCACCACCCACCATCACCACCACCCATTACCACCTCTGGTCACAAATTTACCCTAAAATCTCGCTCCCACTGAAGTTTTTGGCGTAGATTTCATTCGCGGCATTACTCTTCACATAAAATGATTGAAAGGTGGTCAAACGAACCATTTACAGCTGGATCTCCTTTTCCCAAACTTACCCACATCAAGCCCAAAATCAACAAAAAAACGCACTAAAACGACCTTCCTCGATTCTATGATACAGCCAAAACTCTAAATTATCAAACCAAAGCAAAAATTTCACAAGTTAAAGTAAAAATCAAGATTCTCATAGGAGATTAATTTCCTTTGTTTTTATGCATGAAAACTGCAAGTTCCCATCCTAAACATTCTCACCAAACGATAACCATCAGAATGACTCAAGAACCAATTTGTCAATGGCTCTTCCAATATTCAACGTGATTTTCTAACAAAAAAATTTAATCATTTATTCTTTGTTCACAAAACAGGATGTTCAAGTTATAGTCACAAAGGAAAAAGCATCATCACTCAACACTCAGCCAAGAAAGACAAAGCAAAGTTTGCACAAAAGGGAATGAAAGAAAAGACCTTCATTAAATTGGTAGCCTTTCAACTCGAACAAGGAGAATTTGGTGAAGAAATCCATGAGTCCCAGCTGTCCTTTGTCCCACTTTCTTCTTCTTTTGTTCCTTTTTCAGTGTGTGATTTGTGAGAGAGTGCAAAGGGAAAAAGTGAGGTGTGTGTGCAGATTTGTTTGTGTTAGTGTGTGCATGTGTTTTCTGGTGTGTGTGTGTGTGTGTAATCTGTGTGTACGCGTGAGAACTGCGTGTGTGAGTATATGTTAATGTGTGTAATGAGTGCATGCTGGTGATGGAGAGAGAAAGCCGAAAGAGAGGGAAATATAAGTGAGTGTGAAAACCGAGAGAGGAGGGATGGGGGAGAGTAAAATTATTATAATTTTTTTCATTTTCTTAAAATTAAAAGACCAAACTTAGTGCCCAAGACATAAAATAAAAGTCACATTATTTAATTAAGATTATCAATTTGCCCTTCCTCTTCCCTCTTTTTCTTTCTTCATTTTTTTTTTCAAAAAACCTACAAAATAAGAAAAATTCATGTTAGAATTATGAAAATAAATTACCAATAAATAGATAAAAATTTCAAGAAAATTTTGAAAAATAGCAACAATTTGGTGTCTACACGACACTGGACGCTAAACTGATGAAAATTGTTGAAAGCTTGCATTTTGTAAACATGACAGCTTTTTATTAGTTTGATTGTCGTATACATGAAATGCGACCTCTATTCAGTAAACAAACACTGGTTTTCCTCCTCCCTACCCTGTCGTTTGTCTCCCTTTCCCTCCCTAAACCAAGCCGCAGCACTTCCTCCCATCTCCTATTCTTTATATTGTGTGAAGTCTGTTAATCGAAAGGGCCTATGAATGACTACCGACATTGAGAAGGAAGATGCTTTTAGAGATCCCTTCCTTAAGGAAAGGTCTGTTATGGACCCCGTGCATGGGTGCACCAAGACACAAACATGTGGAATCATAACTTGACCCACATATTTGTGTCTTGGTGCACCCATACACCAAATCCATAATAGGAAAAGACTTTCCTTAATCTCTTTCCTTTTCCCAGCAAGAATAATTAACAAACACCACCACCACAAGACGTGGTATACTCGTGCTTGATCCTCCTGCTGACGTGCAAGCCAAACATGATTCTCAAACTCAAGAAGTCCGGACATGGCCGTCCTACTTGCACGCAAGGTGGACAAGATCCTTAGGCTGAACACAATAACTTAACCAACTTGTTTCAAGTAATTAGTTACAAAGATCATAAACCCTATAGTGGTATTTAATCAACACTCACAACAAAACCTAGATCTACAAACTTACATGTTGAAGATTGGTATGCAAACCTAAACATAATGCATTCATCTAAACCTGACGGCTAAGCTAGTAGCTTTTTATTCAAAACTTATTACTGTTAGTACTATCTTTATCCAAAGCCTAGTCCTCATTATTTGTAATGCAATGGATCTGAAAGGATCTAGGAGGCCAAATTTTAAATTGCTACCACCACCAAATAAGGACAGTCGCAATTGCTAGGTGCAATATTATATCATTTATAAAAGGTGACCTCCTTTCAGGATTTCTTACCCTCCCTTTGTTTCCTTTTCCTTTTCTATATTACAAAGGTGGTCGCATTCGAATGCAATGCCATTTGAATGCAACCTCCATTGAATGTTTCATTTGTGAAATGCGACCCTCACCCATCCCGGCATTGCTCAAAAAGCGACCATTACACTTTAAGCATAATAAGAATCAATATAAGCACTCAAAACACTTTCATTTTTTCCTTTTCTTGTAAGCACACACTGACACATATTATATATGTATTCGTATTCTATCTCTACATGTGTATGGGTATACAAGTGACACAAGGAATTACGAACCTTACACATGATTGCCTACCCTGTTAAATGAAAAGACATGTGAATCCAACAAACTCTTTCCAAAGAAACTACGAAATTATGCTAAAGCTTTGTTAAAAACCAGTTGACACGTTGCATCATCCGTGACTACAAAAATAAGCTTACTGAAAAGCAAGCCATAAACTTCCTCAGCATACCGAAAACTAGTTAAGTATGTCGTTAAGAAGCAGAATTCATACCCATCATCTGTATAAGAATTTCAATTAAATTTGTAGTTTAATAGCTAAAACAAGTTAAGCAAAGCATAATCCATTACTCATACAAAGATAAGACCATAACCAAAACAAAATGCTTTCAAGTAGCCTAGGACAATGATTATACTTCTCAAAACTAAACTTCTCTATAGATTGTAAATGCTAACAAGTCACTAAAATTAGATTTGAGCAGTAAGACTCCTGAACTACCAACTACCCTTTTAAAAAAAGGTATCCACCGATTTAGCTCCTATTCCACAAAAAATTGCATGCACCTGTTTATTAAAATACTTACAATGTACAGCTGCATGGACAACACAATCACATGTGAGCCCTTATAAAAATTCCAAAAAGAACAGAAAATGAAAAAAAGAAAGCAAATCTTTTAAGCCAAACTAGTTACATTTGTAATTCATAGAGCACTCCAAAAATATTGGCCGCAATAAATTGTTTACAAACCTCTTTTTTTAGCCTGCAACTGGTGAAGCTGCATTAGTTATCGTAAAGATTAGTGTTTGGAGGTTGTTCTCCTTTATTTCCTGGTTAAACACTGATAATGAAATTCTCAAAGTAACACAGAAAACCGAGGGAAATTTTCCCAAAAAAAAAAAAAGACGTCATTTATAGAATTAACACATAAGCAAGTCTATTGTCGAATAAAGTCGATTGTTACTACATTGTATGCTACTACTTAGTTGAAGCGAAATGCAGCAGATAACTCTAGCATGAAAAATTCAGGAAATCAAATATAGGTTATATGTACCTTTAAACTAGACATGAAGGACGTAAAACCTGCCAATTGCTTATTGTCTCAGTCCTCAGTGGGAGAAAAGCCATAGCCAATCAAAGAAATGGTGCGGGCTGACTTGAAAGCATTGAGCTTCGTGTCCGCCCCGTGTGGATATTTATTTTTAAAATGTGGATATAAGTAAGGCTCAGATCCGTGATGTAATCAGGCAAAGAAGGAGAGACACCGCCATGGCTGCAAAACCACAGTTGCCCAAGATCAATCCACAGGCCATCCGGGTTGCCCCGCCAAGATGCGGGTCGAATAACCTCAATGCCCAGATGAACCCAAGAGCAATCGAATTCGATCGTCACAGCCTATAACAGTGGAAAGGAGCTAAGTCTGAGATAAAAAAGGAGATTGGATTGGTAAAGGTGGTGTTGGAAATGTGAAGTAGAAGCCAGTATTCCATATTAGCAATAACCAGAGATCCACCGCCCCAGAGATCACACACAGATATATATATATACATAAACACACATAAATACATGCACGAGTACTTAAAAACTGAGAAGGGTTGTTAATTTTTCTTTCGATTTGAATGAAATCATTGGCATGCAGAGAGTGGGCAACAACCCTCAGAGAATTCCCCCATTTTTTATTTCTCTGTGCTGCCTCAGTTCATTTCTTGAGTTCGTTCTCAGAGACGAAACAAATTAGCTGGCTCCGGTGTTTATGAAACTCTCCTACTGTCGAGGCTGTTTTTGCCCTTTCACGATTGTCTTGGACCGGTGCACCAGTCACCAGCCCATTGGCCCAAAACGGGGACCAGCTGGGTTTTGTGGCTGAAATGGATTTCGTAAGGTAAGAAGAACCTCTCTCCCTCGACTGGTATAAGATTGAGGACTTACTACTAAGTACTAAGCCAAATTTGTCAACTTATAGTAAAGCAAGTGATGTTGCTTCTGCTTGTATTTTTTTTTTAAGATGATAAACCTATTCTATCCTACATTAAGGGAGGAGGGGACGGATCTAAAGAGATTTAGGGATAATTCGGAGGGGACTGAATCACCACCGGATCAAACGGGTGCACAGTATACTCGCCTGGATTTTTTTAAAAACAAACCACTTAGATGTTGCTTCTGCTTGTATAACTAAATTAACTTGATCTTTTGGATTCCACAACCAAAAATAAATAATTAATTGCAAATCATACCAAATTAAAAAGTTTTACGAATGCATAAAGGGTGTTATACAAGTAATTTGCCCTCTATTTTTTTAAAAAATAATATGATGACTAATTATAAATAACAATAGAGTATGGGATAATAGTCTTCTTGGGTATAGTTTTTCTTTTGTTTTTTTAGTGTTTGTGGAAGGGCTCGAACTCATACTTACTTGCACTTGAATCCCCCTACTTGCGTTCTTTTCCCCAGTTTTACATCATTTACTAATTCTACTTATAATTAGAAGACTTGCAACAAAAATATTTATAAAGCATAACAATATAATCTAAATGTACAAATTACAAATATATATATATATAATAAATTCAACAACTGTATTGTATATGTGTCATGCTTTAACTACAGTTGCTACTCCAATTTACCATGAAAGAAGTATCAGTGGGTGTGTTAGGATATTAAAAATACGTTTTAAATATGCTTTCAGTTGCATCATAAATATGCTTTTCAATTTTTTTTATATTCTAATTTTTTCTGACATACATCACGTCACAAAAAAAATGTTATAATAATTATTTCAAATAATATTCTATTCAAACATACTCAATTTTTATTTTTATTGGAAAAATGACGTAGTTGATAAATACTTAGTTCTTACTTTTGAGGTTTATCACATTGAAAATAAATTAGTTCAATAACTCACATTAAAATTTGTATTTTAATCAAGGGATAATTTCAATAACTTCTTTTGAAGTTTCTAACAATTTCGGCCACCTCCCATAAGGTTTGAAAAATTATGCTTATCTCCATTGATGCTATGAAAAAAAACTATAATAACCTTCACAAACTTCACAAATTTTAAGTGAAAATGAGTTTAAAAAAGAAAAATAGAAATTCTTGTTTGGTAATACTTCTTTATCCTAAAACTCTAATGTTATTTAATCTAGTACATTATACTTCATTCCCATTTTTTTTAATTAGATTTGTTAATCAATTTACAAAAATTTGACCAACCAATTAGGGAGGCATTAATTAAAATAAGTATTTTCAAAAATTACTTAACCAAAAAAAGTATAAAGTACTAAAAAGGAATGCTTTTAAAACATGTCTTAAATTTTCCTACAAAATACTAACTTGAAATTTTACCCATCGGATAATGGTGATAGTTGACTTTTTAGCATTTAATTTGTTTTACATATTAGAGTGGGGTAATATTGGATATTCATTGGATTTTTTTCACTTGCATCATCGATTGCTACCAAGATATAATTTGTAGGGGAGGTTTTTATAATTTTTCAAACTTTAGAGAAGATGGTTGCAATTATCAGAAACCTCAATTGAGGTTTCTAAAATTATCCCTTCAATCAATTGTTATAAATTTTGTATTTTCAGTCTATCTTCAAGGAGTTACTTATAATTGCTTCTTCTCGCATTTTCAAGAATACCATAGCAAGATTTGTGAAATAGAAGACGGGAAGAATCAAAATCTAATATATTTGAGACCTGACAATTATACCCAAAATCCAATAACCCACCTAACTCACCAACTAATTTGAGAGGTTAGGTTGGGTAAATTGGGTATTGGATCAATTTTGGATTGGGTAATAAAAATTCATACATATTTTGGGTGGTTTGGGTATTTGTGTTGAGTACCCATCACCCAACTTAAATTAAAAAATAACTAAACAAATTAAACACAAAATGCATGATCACGCACGCAGGAGTTGATCTATTAAGTCAACGACTTTCCCAATATGTGGGGTCCCACAGATCGTATAATCAGGTGTAACCCCAGTGCACGAAATCTTGACCATCCAAACAAGATCATATCCGCATGTAGGCTTTTAGTTTTAGCAAGCGGGAATCTCATGTGGCTAAAGCCTTGTAACGGCTCGATGGGATGCGACCTAATGACTATTAAATGTTGGTGTTTGTGAGTTGTGTGCACTGGGAACATAAGATCATAACGGTGTCCAATTGCTACACAATACAAATCCAATGGCAGCCCAAGGTGAGATACAGGCGCCTTAATGTGTGTATTGTTTAGATGTTTCTAATTTCTCCATTTTACAACTGTTCAGATGTGTTATCATGCATGATTCTTTTGTGTTTATTTTTTGGGTCAAAAATTCAGTTTATAATTTTCTTTAAAGTGTGATTGAGTCCAAGTAGTTTAAACAGTTAGTATGTGTGTGTATTTATAAAAGTATATTAGTGTGTATTTTAGTGTGTTTGTATGTGTAAAAATAACAATGTATTTCAAAAGAACTTAAAAACTGAGTGTGTGAAAATATATCTATCTATGTGAATATGTATTTATGTGTGTGAATTTTTTTTTTTTGTATGTGAAAATATATTTGAGAGAGCTTATGTATCAAAATCTATTATTTAATATATTGAATCATATTTGGGTCATGGATTTGAGACAATCCAATATGACCCAACCCAGAATTAATCCAATATAAAGTTGAGTGGATTGGATGTAACCCATTTAAATGAAAATCCAATATCAATCCGCTCAATTGCCAGGTATAAGAAAGATTAAACATTCATAAGAAAGCTATAAGTTTTCGGAATTTTGTAAATATGTCATAGGTTACTAGCATATACACATGACCATATATATATATATATATATATATATATATATATATATATATATTCAGACGTGTACACATAATTCACCAAATTGCATGTTTGTATTGATGCGCATATGCTTATTTGTGCAAATTTGTATCTGTATATTGTAGATGTCAAGTATATCAAAATGCACACTTTTACATGGATGCATAGTTTTGTTTATCAACTTGCAAAATTTTTTTTAAAGGCACATCACTTTGAGCCTTATTCAATCATTTAAGAATAAATTTAGTAATTATTGCCTGAACCATAACTTATGCACCATTTGCAAATTTTTTTAATGGATATTGAATCTTCCCATCCTCATTTTCCAGATTTTCCTCCCTTTTTTATTTTTTAATGTTGTTTCCTTTTTTTTTACTTTCCACTCGTGATTCGAGCTCTCTCTGCTGCAGCACTAATTAGCTAATAAAAGAAGAAGATAGAAGTGGGTCACTTCGATCTTGTCTGTGAATAAAACGGAAAATGGTTTCCCAAATAATCTTAAATCCAAACACACTCATAATCTGATCTGAGGGCTTCAGGCCTCAGCCAAAACTCAAGAAAAATGTATGAGGCTGCGGAGAGCCGGGGAGTTCTTAAAGGGTTGTTGCCCCTCTCTGTATTGCCGATGATTTCCTGCCCAAAAATACATGCTTAAACAGCCCTTTGCAGAAAAATCAAGATGCTGAAAAGAACCATGTTGTTTCCCGGGTGCGTTTGGTAACTGGTGATGTTTGTGTTTTGAAATCGAGGACCGTTTTGGGTTATTTCTCAAAAATCTGTCTTGTTTGCTTTAGAATATCGTTGATGCTGTCGCTGTTGCCGTATTATTCCACAACCATAATCTATAAAGCCTTTTCTTTTGCTTTTAAGGCTCTGAGACTTCAGTAATATTCAGGCTGTGATGATTGCAGGAATCTTTTCTTGAGTTTGTTGTTGTTGTTGGGGCACGGAGTTCATCCGACCCGTATCATGGCTGGGCAACCCTGATGGCATGTGAGCTGAGATTTTCTCATTCTCATATGCACCTGGGAATTTTTGCAGCCATGGCGGTGTCTTCCTCCATTTTGCCTCCTCTTGATGCGGATCTGAGCCTAGTTGAACTGTACATGATGATTTACTGTCTTCTCTCAACTTCCCGAAAGGAATCAGTTTGTTTAGTTTGCATTCGACATTTTTACTATGTTTTATCGTGCTTTTAGACTCAATTTTTGAATGCTATAATTCTATCAGTATTTTGACCCAAGAAAATGAAATATCTGATCGGCACTAGGGAAGATAATTTATTTTCTGGCTACCAAACTTGCTTATTGCTCTATAATTCTGGCTTGCAAGCTAAGGTTGTGTTTGGATTGCATTTTTCGTCATTTTTTATGAAAAAATTACTGTAGCGATTTGATATATGTGAGAGAAAAAGGTGATTGGAAAATATAATCACGGAAAATGACAATGAGTTTGTTTGGACAAAGATAATTTGGTTTGCAAAATTTATTCTCACAAATCCCAATCACCTTTTTATCTCACATACATCACATCATAAAAAATGTTACAGTAAATATCTCAAATAAATCATCCAAATAATATCCTGTCCAAACAAACTCAATATATTTTTCGATACAATATTTTTCGACAGAAACGAGCAATCCAAACAAGACTGAACTCGAGTAATATGCCTACTTAAGCTAGATAGTAGCTAGTGAAAGCTTAGGTTTTTTGACGATCAAATGATCACATTTATGTTTGTGTGGTATGGTTGAGCTATTTTTCTTTGATGTTACTTGGGTCAGTGCATGAGCTCTTTCTCTGTGATGCTACGCAAGTGAATGCATCATCTCTTTTTAGTTGAGGTAGAATGAAAATGTAGTGGTGATATCACTTTCAGTCCTGTGGTATGTTTTGTTAAATCTTGTTTGGACTTGGGCCGTGTTTGGGAAATTGTTCTTGTTTTGATTTCCTAAAACTGTCTCAGAATTCGTGCTCTCCACTGGTTGAAATTAAAATGAATACACGAATAAAAAATGAGGCAGCAGGGGCTGGGGAGTTTCCAAGGGGTGTCAAAAAAAAAAAAAAAAAAAGAGGAAGGCCCTTGGCGGAAATCTCAAGAACTGGAACTTTCATTAAAGTTGGAGGACTACCGACTACATTGGTCATTTGCCGGTTACGCCTACGGTGGAAAGTTCACTTTTTTGCCCAATGCAAGGAGGTCAACTGTGTTCTGTGGGACGCACAAAGACGGACAGATAAATGATGTACCGGGCACGGGAGAAAGCGCCGGTTGTGCTTGGATAAAATAATGCAATACATTTTAAAATTATGATAAAAGTTCTCTTAAAAATTTGTTCATTATCTAATACCCATTACTTAGAAAATATTTTGTGAACACTCCAATCGAGATGCAGGTCCCAATGAAAAGTGAAGAGCGAAAAAGTGAATGTCAAAAAAACGTGAAAAATAAAGGTACGAAAAGGTAGACGAAATTGTTGTAACAAAAAATAGGTAAAATTTTTAATATTATTTAGTAAATTTTATACATGTCAAAACAAATATTGTGGTAGTTTTTATATTTTAATTGAGTTTAATATTTGAAATAATTGAAGCATAAATATAAAAGAAAAAGTTGGGATATCAAACATGATTAAAATAAAGAAATATGTGTAATTTTGGTCCCCTAACGTTTGGTCTATGAGTTAAACTAGCCCTTGATATTTTGACCAAAATAAATACGGTCCCAAATTTTTTATTTTAGGCAAATTTAGGACAACTAATAGAAAACTACAATATCTAACGGTCAAAATCAAGTAAGAATTAGTCAAAAGTTTGACTTTATATTTTTTGGTCTCTAATATTTGAAAATTTGTTCAATATGGTCCCTTATATTTTAAATAATTATATTTCAAATAAAATAAAATGTGAATTAGATTAAATTCATAAAAAATGTGTTCTAAATCTCATTAAAATCCTTAAAAGTAATCCACATTATCGAAACATATCATTTAGCCTAAAGAGCATCTTTTCATTAAATTAATTACAAATAAATAATAACACATAAATCATATATAAAAGAAAATTTAGTGGAAAAAAGAGAATTTGAATTTGAGCGTATAGTAACTTTAATTGTAAACAGTATAACACAAATTGTTGTATGACTTGTGCGTACGAGTTTCAATTGGTTATGGTTAGGCATTGTGATTATAATAACAAGTAAAGGTGATTACCAATATAGAGGGTTCACATGAATTTTTAAAAAATTTCTTGCTATTTCTTCTTGGCTTTCCTTTATATTAAATCAAATATTTCAACAATAAAATTTAATGTATTATATTTATGTTCATCTTAAATTGATAATTTTATTGAATAATTTAAATAATTATAAAATATTTATTTCAATTGAAACTTAATTGACAACTAGTTGAAATACCAAAAAAAAAAAAGAAAAAGAAAATATTATTCAATCAACTCAATGACATATAGTTATTTATATTATAATAGAATATTTAATTAACTATTTTAATTTATCAAATATAGTATTGGATGAATAAATTTTTAAGAGAACTTCTATTGTGATTTTAAAATGTATTACGTTTTTCATCCAGGCCCAACCGGTTTTCTTAGGTGCCCGGATGTCCTTCTTTGTGCGTTCCCACATGGCACAATTGGCCTCGTTGCATTGCTTCTGCCTACTATGGGCAGAAAAGTGAACTTTCCACCGTAGACGTAACCGTCATTTGCCCAATCAATCAGCTTAAATGAAAGTTGGAGAACTTTTATTGAAGTCTGATGGTTGCACTGCCACCATTAACTGAAGGAAAAATGAATGAGGCAGCAGAGAGCTGGGGAGTTTCTAAAGGGTTGTTGCCCCTCTCTGTTTTCCTGCCTATGATTTCGGCAATTCTTTTTGAAAAAAGAAAGAAATTAACATCCCTTTGCAGAAATCAGAAACTGGAAATGTTATCAAACGAGGCCTGTTTGGATTGGAGATTATTTCTGAAAGATCTGCTGAGATAGCAGTGCTTGTTTCATCACCAACCTTAATTCTTTGTTGTTGCTGCTGCTGCTCTGCTGTGTAGTCATAATTACTGATGCCTTTTTGCATTTGGGCGTTGAGGTTTGTGTATATTTCCGGGCAGTGACGATGAAAATCCTTTCTTGAGTTATTGATGGCGAAATTCATGGAGGTAAATTCGAGCCCGTATCTTGGCTGGGCAACCCAGATGGCGTGTGGGATGAGATGGGTCTCATCCGCATATGTAACTGGGAATTTGCAGCCATGGCGGTGTCTCCCTCCATTTTGCCTCCACCTTTTACAGATCTGAGCCTGATTGATCATTGTATGTATCTTCTCTGTATCTTTTAATTACTCGATTGTTTTTGTTTCAGTCTTGTGGTATGTTGATTTGTCGGTGGATGAATTCCATTGGAAACAATACATTGATGGACCTAGAAGCATCAAGTCATTAAGCCAGGAGCAACCAAGAAATTTTATGCAGCAATTATCTGTTATGAAACATTAATTTTGACTTTTACCCCCTTGTCATGTTAGTGACCATCTTCGTTAGGGCTAAAGACCAGTTAAAAGAGTATTTTCCCACCTCCTACTGTCTTGGTACTAGTTTTCCATATGTTTTGGGGCTCAACAAGCAGAATCTGCAGTCAACCATGATTTGTTTGATATAATTCGGTTTCTGTTTCAATTTTGGTCTTAGGAAGTTGATGCTGGTCATGCATTGATTAATTTCCGGGACAGATAAGCACATCTGAGTTCCATATATTGGTAGTTTGAAAGGGGATTATTCAATGGACAGATCCTAATTAGGAGACTAAAGACTAACGTATCTCACTCTTCAATCATTTTGCAGCAATCTTTGTTATATTAATTTTACTGGTTTTGCACATGGACTTATGCTTTGCTTTAATTACCCTGCTGCTATAACGGTTTGCTTCAATGGTATCGCATGAACATCTCTGAGGACACTTTGGGCTTTGACAATACAACTTCTGGTCAAGTTTGAACATCAGGTGTGCTTTGTTTCTCTCCTGAGTCCCCCCCCCTCCCCCTTTCTGGTGTGTTGCATGATTTTGGTAGCATTTTACTAAATGCAGCAAATTTCAGTTTCGAAAATTTGCAGGATCTTTAAAAGTCACTTTGGATAATTTGCACTGTGGTATATCTGAAGAGAGATGATGTCAATATGTAGTGAAAAATTAGCAAAATCCATTTACATTTTTAAAGAAGACAGAGCCTGATTGTTCTTTATTGCTGTCCTTTGCTGTTAGGTTTCGTTTCAAGGACATATTGAGGACAGCAATATAGGCTAATGGTAGTCTCTCTGTTTGCATATCTAGAGTTTTGGTAGTTTAGTTTAGAGATTTGAAGCTTCAAATTTCACACTCCACAAGAATGTTATCAAAGACAAAGTGACCAACTGATGTAGGGTAAAATTGTTTTCCTGATGTTTCTGGTGTAGCCTATGAGAGCCTTAGCTAATTCACTCTTTCCTTCTCTAGTGGGGAAAAACAAAGGATGATTGCAGAATACAAATACGTTATTAGGTATAACTATTCTTTACAGAATATATTTGGGTGTCTCTACAAGCTAATAAAATGACCTAGAATTGCAATTTGTACTCCAGCTGCAATGTCTTGAACACTTCTTCGACGAACATCCTGCTGCCAAACTTCAGTAAGTAAGAGTTGTAGTGTACTGAACTTCAGCAATCCTATCATACGGTGACATGATAGGTGTCTGAATTTGGTAATTTCGATATGGATTCAGGTGGAAGTTCCATTGTAGAGGTATTGATTCATAAATTCATACTGCCTATTATCATTCTGCTCCAAACGATCCCAAACAGACCGCCTCTCGTCATCTGCCTCCGTTGGGCCTCACCCATGGATGTTGAATCCTAGCATGTTTCCTTAATTCATCATAATTCCCAGAAAAATCACAAGATTCCAGAGCACAACCCCGTGTTCCCGAGTTCATGTACGTGCGAGCACCTTGTACCACAATCCAACCACTGATGTTTCCCCGAGAAAGAGGGCACACAAGTTCAAGAACCCGTCTGTTTGCACAAGGAAAAGACCCGTTTGGTTGATCAATGGAAGTTGATTTTGATGGCGATAACCCATGCAATTTACAGAACTGATCAAAGCAATTCGAATGGAGGTAGCTTGTGTCACAGATGAATTCCTGGTTCTTTTGAGCAGAACTACTTTCCACAGAGTTCTTGCAATTCCTGCTATTAGTCTTTGATTTGTTGCAATTGTAAGGAAATGTCCTTGAATATTGATTGGAAGATGAGGGGTTCAATCTTTTGTCCTTCAGCATCTTAAGATGTTTGATGGATGCTTTTTATAAGAGGATTCAAGTTTGGTTTTCTTGATCAACTGTTTGAGACGAATTACTACTTTTTTTTTGGTGCTAGACTCAGAAGATGGGGCTTTCTGAATTTTTGATGAGTTCGATTCTGTGAAGGATTTCTCTCAGAAATGGAACACAAAAGTACGTTCCTGATTGATCATTGTCCACGTGAAACTATATGGGGTTTGTATTTATAATTACACCGCAGGGTAGGATACAGATGCGGTGAGAATCTTGGGAAATTTTCCAGAGTTCAATTAGACAGAAGAAAGAAAGGCGTTGATTGGAAAATTTGAACTCGCATTCCTTCAAACACAAGGCAGAGAACCACTCAATAAATTTGGACACAGTTGCAAAGGTCAAATAATACTTCAACATGCTAGATCAAACTAATTAAAGCACATTAATAAGTAAATCCTAAGGCTCCTCCATCTGGAGGAAGTGGAGAATTGAAGTTGGAGTAGTTAAATCACATTGATGATCCGTTCATTCATGAGGACGCAACGCTCACATGGTTCAAAAAAAAAAAAAAAAAACAAGTTCTTCTTTTGGATATTTATTTCCATCAAATATTTAACTAGTACAATGTTATCACCAGTAACAGCAGACCAATGCTGAATGTTTTGAGACTGTCAAAGAAAGACAATCCTGCATGAATTCATGCTGAGGAAAGTTCTATGTAAAACTAGAGGTGGCAAAATGGATTCAAATCCATTTATCCATCCATATAAACCAAGTTTAAATGGATTT
This sequence comes from Coffea arabica, assembly GCF_036785885.1. NCBI lineage: Eukaryota > Viridiplantae > Streptophyta > Magnoliopsida > Gentianales > Rubiaceae > Coffea > Coffea arabica. Next base: position 14,408,458 of record NC_092320.1, on the reverse strand, counting down.
GGATGACTAACAAAAATGTGATGGTTTTAAATGGATAACCATTTAAAACCAATTAAATTGATGGATTTACATGGTTTATCCACTTGATCCATATAAATCCATTTAGCAAAATAGCATGCAATGGGAAGACGGACCCAGGACTCACAAATAACTTCTTCTCTTCCTTCCAGAATGCGTCATTGTTGTGGGCCCACAAAACTAGAGAACATCATCACGTTCACAAGAAGTGGAGCTAGAAACACAGCCAAAATATTGACAACTGGCCTCTATGAGTTTGTTAAATCTGAGAAGGGTCTTTTTTTGTTATTGTCTTGTACTTCCTTCAGTATATTTTCGTCTTTTTCTTTTTCTTTTTTTGTAGATTTTTCCCTTTAATTGCTTAATAATCACATGTTCTTTGCCTTCTACTAAGGGCCTGTTGCGAGTTACAATAACTTATTAAAAAATAATTTTTTAATAGAGTTTTTAATAAAAATACTAAGTAAGTATTTAAATGCTTTAAAATATATTATTTGGAGATATAGTTCAATAAATACTTGTTGTATTGGATAATATATAATTTAAAAAATTTTAAATGTATTTATCTCTTTATTTAGTTCATAATATAGGATAAAATGATTAAATTCAATGTTTTATTTTTTAAATCACAAAAGCTAATATAAAAGTACCAAATTTAACCTTTTGCTAAAAGTGTTTTTAACACAAAAATTTTTACTCCTAATTTTATGGGATGATATTCACCAAACGTTTTGCCTCTAGCACCTAAAAATGCATTTTTACTAGAAGCACTACAACTCTTATGGGGAGAGCTTGCGCCTCTTATGGGGTGCAACCTGGCTCAACTCCGGATTAGTCAGGGCCCAAAGTAGCTATTTCATACCGAAGGATCTGACAAAAAAAAAAGTTATGAAAATATTTAAATGGATTATAAATGGATAATTGGTTTTTATTTAATCCATTTAGATCCATCCATTTAGATCCATTTATTAAATGGATTTAAATGGATTGGATAAATTTCATCCACCATCCGTTAAGTCAAAACCAATTATGAACCATTTATCCATATTGCCACCTCTATGTAAAACCACCTGATGTTATTGATGAACCCAAGTAACACTAGTGAGTTCACCAAAGGCTTCCAAATCCTGAGTATCTCATGACTTTCCACTCTCAGCAGGAGACATCTTCTTCTCAGAAAATGCTTTTCCGGTCACATGGTATGATTCTTTTCATCTGCACGGCATCGTGAATAGCTTGAATACCTGTCTGGATGTTGTGCTTCCAAGGTACACAAAATGCACCGCCTTGCCGATGCCTCTTAAACAGATTAAACCCCATAAAGCAGCTCAACCATTTCTCATATTCTAAGGCACCTGATGTTGGGGCCATTGAAGTATCATGCATTCCTTTAGTCGCCTGTTAGCAACAAAACATAGAACTGTAAACTGATATCCAACGGATTCTTGGCAAAAAGTCTATCACTCTATCCCAAGAATTGTCTTCAATGCCAAGGTAGGCTTCCTCTTCGTGGGTGCGCTGAGGATCAATGTGAGTGCCATGACTCGGTGTGCAGAGGATCAATCTCGGGTAGTTGTCAACTCTGCTTCGCCTCCCTTTCATAGCCGCCTTCCCTTCCAACTTCATACATTGGATTGGGTGTCACTTGGCAGATGGCTTAATCGAGGCGAGCACAACCAATAACTTAGACAACTGTTCAACACCAAACACAATATAACTTCGAGTATAATCTCTACAGGATCCCTCCCTTGATATCTTTGGCCGATTTGCTGATTAGGCAAATTTTATGAAGTTGAGAACCCCAGTATATTCGATGTTCGAGGACTCCAAAATTCAACAGGAGACAATGATCAATTTCTTGAACACAAAATTTAACAAAATAGTCTAGGATCAATTTCTCCAACAATAGACCTTAGGATCATTTCTCTACAATTTATGGAACCTGACAATTGGGAGACCCTAGGATCAATTTCTACAATCCAACAAGTGAATACCTAGAAAGACTAATTCCACTTGTCGGAGATTTATGATCATGGCACAAAAAGATCAAGAAAGAATTGCACCAAGGCCCTTTGGAAGGCAACCAGCTCTATTCTATATCACCAAAACCGCACCTAGTAGAACAGTTCACATACATAAGAATTAAAGTCGGCCAAAACCAACATACGCTCAAGAGTAACTTAGAAGCAAGGCGATTAACACGTATGTATAGAAAAATAAAGCGACTGGAAGACTGTACAGCCCAGTTTCTAATCCCATCGGAATGATAATGTCAAGACAACTTTAGAATTTTACAACTTACTAGTGAATAAATTTGTAGGACTTGACTAGAAAACAAAAGGTCGACTATGTGAAAATTCTATCTCTCTACAGTTTCGAATAAAGAACGTTCATTCACATGCTTTGTAAATCAAGATTCTTCAAAGTTATTTGGTATATAAGGGGGCAACATGCAAAAATTTTACCCATATAATTCAGCCGTTTTCTGTAAGGTCATGTTAATAGGAGTGCTCAAAACTTTATCTTGGAAGGAATGACTTGCTCATGGTTGCATATCTTGGAAAGGGAAGACTTTTAGCATATCAATTGGTAGTGGAAAGGATGTGTATCTCCTGACCTTATCCACAAAGACCAGACGCAAGAATAACAAGCCTCTCATAAAGGGTACAAGAAACAACTCCAGCAAATGTACCACTCAGTATGCTTAAATTGCAGGACCTAATATGGTACCTCAGGAACCAAATCAAAGATTGTTACTGTTAAGCCAGAAACTCAGAAAGAGATCAAAGACATGGTATTTAAAATTATGAAAATAATTGAAAATCTATACAGAAGACAAAAGGTAGAGCAAAACAAGCACCAAGGCTTTGGGATGATTATAAGGTCTTTGAGCACATCACATGGCTTCTCTACCACTTTGTTGAAGTTCAATCTTGTGTGCAACATCCCCCTCCAAGTTTATTGAATAAGTTACCTGTTATAAAAAAAAAAAAATTGGAGGTTACAGAAGTTCAAAATTTAGATTATTCAAAGGACAAATCATAACATGTTAACACTCACCAGTTCTAGGGAACTGACTCTGTGTAGAAGCAAACCATTCACCTTTTCCCTGGAAAAGATACAAAACAGTAGAAGATGGTTATCAATAATGCTTCAGGCATAAACATCACCTTAGAAGATTAGAACAAGGATGAAGCACTCACTTGTTTTGATCAAATATCCTACGAATTGGAGTAAGACAAGGTCCTTTGCCCGGTTGATCAGCATTACCAGGCTGTTTTGCACTCTGTTTGTGAACATGTTCGGTACAAGCATGGCCACTGAGGTAAGCGTCCTACTAGGACAAAGTTCATATGCAAAGATTCAGGAGATTCAGGAGGAAGCTTGAAGATACATGAAACATCAGAGAAGTATGGGCCTTTGAATTCAGTTATGTCAGGAATTTTGGGAATAGGTGTTTGCATTGAAGGTTTACTATTTGAATGCTATGGACAGAATTTGATTGCCAAAACTACCACTCACCACTCGATGATTCAAAAACATTTCATGAAGACACAGAGGATTGTCTTTAGCTTCCGTACTTCCATTACAAGCTAACAGTGGGTGGAAACCAACAACAATGCGCCTTTTGCCCCAATAGGAAAACCAAAAAGCAAACCAGAAGATGTTAATAATTGACAGTGGGTTGAATGTAAAAAGTATGGAGCAAGCTGCCACGGAAGGTAGCAACAGGCCTTGAAAGAAGAAATGTAATCCTCTTTAAGAAGTAGTGCAAGATTCTAAGCTTTAGACCATTGGTTTTTTATTCTTTTACTGCATAGTCATACAACTAAGCTACACAATAGTTGCGCAAAAAATTTTCAGAAGAAAAAAGCTACTTTTCATTTACCCTTGAAATTGGTTCCAAAGTTGACAATCTTATTTCCAGGAAGATAAGCCACATCATTGTTCACATTAAATTAATTTTTGTCCATTTCCAATAAATATCTTACCAGCTATAGCTTACCAGTCACTGGTGCTTTCTTCCAGTGTCTTCATGAGCCACAGTAACTGATGCTCAATAGCACCAGCTGAAGGGCCCTGGAGAATACAAGTTTGTTAAGAGGTAATGAAAACGAGAGTGCAGGAAAATAGTTAGTGAAGTATGCAGCTAAGGACCATAATGGTCCACTAGGAAATGGAAGTATGTTTCTTCTTCTCTTCTTATTCATTTAACAGTTGCGGACACCATTACAAGATTAACAATTAGCTGGTTCAAGTACGGAGCAAAACATAGTAGCTCTTTCATCACTCAAGCTGATCTATGACATTAGGCAAGGACTGCCAAAAGGGTGGGACCTAGGTATAAAAAGGTTCAAGTGAAATCTAGTTCTAGGAAACCTGTCAAAACTCATAAATGCGGGGCTATAAGACGGATGAGAAGAGCTTAATAACAGGGATTGTGCAGTTACAGTGGAGCATAATTTTGGGCATGGTTCGCCATCGCGGGTCACGGTTGTGTCGCGGTCTTGGTTGTTCCACATCCATCGCGGCATATCGGTTGAATATTGGGTGATATGCACATTATAGCACATGAAAGTTTCCAAAAATTTTTAAAAAATTACTAAAATTAGAAAATACCAAAAAAAGACACAATTTTAAAAAAATCTGAGTCAATTCCGAGTTGACTTGGATATATCGGCCGATATCATGCATCACGGATTTGAATCGGCCAATATCGGCCGAGTCAGAGCGAGTCGTCGTGGATATAGTGATATTCGCGATTCGGGGATGGGTATAAAACCGGTCCCCTCTGTTCCGGTTACAACTCAGCCGATACTGAAACATATTGCGAACCATGCTTTTGGAGAGGGCAAGAGAACCGCTTATGTGTAATATATATAGGCATCTCTTTATTCCGAAACTGAACATTTTCAATGCCTACCATGTGATGTAATCTCTTGAATGTAGGCTTTTTGCTTCCGAATTTGAACATTTATACATATTGACCTGAACTTTTAATTAGTACATTGAACTCCCCTTAAAACCAAACAAGTTTAGAAGGTATAAAGTGAATGGTGGGATTATGTTCAAGTAAAGAAAGAATAAGATCAAATCCAAATCCCCAGGCAATTGTAAGACAAAAGTAAATGCTACTTAAGCCACTTTCTCCTTAGCTTTGATAATTTCCATGTCCATCTTACTGGGAAACTTGGTTTTTCCTTGAGATTTCCAGGTTCTTATATGATCTATTTTCCGAAGAGAATAACACGTTTCGAGTATCATTTAGGCTCATGCATCTAGCATTCCTGCACATGGTATTTCTTCTTCATTTCAATTCATCATCAGAACCATGCATCAAAACCATGTCTCAAAATTGTACACTTCAGGTAATGTCCTTAAATGGTTTCACTGAAAACAGGGATGGAGGCAAAATCTTGAAATGGGGAAACTAATTCATAGTATAGATGCATCTAGCACAGAAACTGGGGCCACCAATTACGGACAGGATCTTCTGCAGATTTCTATGATGTATACCCCTTAAACACAACAGTAGATTCAAAGAACTAGAAAGCACTATTTGAAAAGTCAAGGGTTGCCAACCCTACCTTGACCCTGCTAGTATACGAACTGTTCCCAATCAAACAAACCAAAAACATGTACCCTCAACATCAATTGACTTTTAATGATACATCAGAAAATTAAATGACTACTATTATTTGCAAGAAAGGGAATATTCAAGTTCATGTGTTAAGCATGATTCATACCTGAAATAACTCTGTATTCACAATTACAATATCTAAGGTTTTCCCATATTGAACTTTTGTATGCTTGAGGTAGGAACCAGGTCTTTGTCCTTTGAATGATTTTGTTGTGTACCTACAAGTTACAGCAGCTGAAGAGAAATTGGGAAAAAGGACTTTAAACAAATTTGAACCTCCAACTAAGACTGCCAAAGTCAGACATGGTAAAGGATGGTATACCAGGGAAGTTTTAGAGACTGAAAATACCACGTGGCCTGTTAGGAAAGAAATGCATTTTAGTTGCTTATAGCTAAAACTACCAAGTAAAACAAGATCCTAAATAACTGATGAGATCCCAATCAGACCCATAATGTGACTGGTGTAATTTTTTGCTATAAAAACTAAATTTTGCTACCACAAGGATACTTCAAAAGAACAAGTTCAAGATGAAATGTATTTTGCTCTACAGAACGGAATATATGAGGAAACTTCAAGAGATGATGAACCATGCACAAATTATCAGATTCATGAAACTATTTGGCACAAATAAATCAGGTGTAGGTGACTACAAACAACCGTTCCTCACAAGAGTAAACCGTACTTTGAAGAAGAAGTAGAATTTATTACAACAGCAACGAAATCAGTTCCACCATTAGTACATATATTTACAGCAATATCAAAAACAGTAATCTTTTCTGCAGGAGACAGGTAGGTAGGTGACTGAGAAAATATCCATTGCTAGTTTCTAATGTTAGCCGATTCCTGTATTGAGTTTATTGATTGCCTGTCATTTTTTCAATATGTACACGTCTAACCAAGCAAATTTTACCTAATTGTGCTTATCTAGGTAACTTCGAACTGGGTGAACAATCCAGCATAAAGGTGCATTAAACGATTAAAAAGTCATGCCTTACATTCAGGCCGAGAGGATCATTTTCCCCAAGTTCACTAATGCTCACTACAAATTGTACTTTGTACACTTTTGCCACCTTCTCCATCTGCATCAACATTACAGAGAATCGAAATTTCCAGTCAAATCAAGCACCAAAAGCAAGATGACAATAAAGCAAAACTCTCACCGCATAATTGGATGGCTTTAATTGGAACAGCTAATAAACAAACATTCATATTAAAACTACAGAGAAAATCCTATCAGTAATAGTACTGTCAGATGAACAATAGAAAATGATCTCTGTACAAGAATGCCTTTCGGCCATAATCTAACAACAAAGCAGTAATTAAATCCAGCCAAGAAACAACCTTCAAAGTCACCAAATAAAACAGATTAGACCAACAGTTCAAACCCAATAATCCAAACCTCTAATTTAAAAACCCGGTATCTAATGAAAAGGGATGAAAAAGCACAAAATTTTCTTTATTACCAATAGAAAAGCCATGCAAACTACGAGAAACTGACCAGTTTGAGAAGAAGGGTCTGTTCATTTTCAGGCCTAAAACCTCCTGCAACACTCATAAAGTACGTCTCAACAGGCCTGCTGCTACTCTCAGTTCTGTCACCCATGTTAAATGCTAGGTAAACACAGAAACAGAGGGAAATCTGTGTGATGAAAGTGCAAAGCCATGAATGTTCCTTCATTATTATTGCCTGAACTTAGTTCAGAGTCCAGACGGCTGAAACAATAAAAAAGAACACCACTAAGTTCCCTTAATTTTTTTTTGCTGATAGTGGAAGAACATGCGCATAATGCGGCCTGTAGGTCCGATAAGTACTGAGAATGGAACACTAGTTCTTACTGCGCAGGCATTACGTATATCTCTTCCAATTACGGTGTGTGTGTGTGTGTGTTTTTTTTTTTTCAATTTTTCCCCGTCTCACTTTTCATAATTCATTTTCTTTTTAAAGTTTCAATAACTCTTAACCGGGTAAGAAATAAAATACAATAGACTACAAAAACAAAATATAGCAAAAAAAATAATTATTTCATTTTATTTTTGTAGTATGCTATATTTATTTATTTTTTACTTTGTTAGTAGTTGTTAAAACTTCAAAAAAAAAAAAAGAATAAAATGAGATTCTTACTAAGGACACGTATTGATGATACACGTATTTTAAATCATTCTTCTCCCAAAAGAATTCTTAAACCTTTTTTTGCCTACTCAAAAAAATAGTTAAATCACCTTTCAAAGTTGAGGAACCATTAATGTTAAAAAAATTAAAGGAAAAAAAAGCCTAAATGCCACCTCGAGAAAATAAGAGTAAATTTATATTAACGTCCATGTTAGTGATTCCCTTTCTTTTTTCTTTTTTTTTTTTTTTTGCCTTGAGATCCTCTCTTAGTTTCTAGCACAATCTAATTTTTTAAAACCAGTAAGAAATTTACTTCTATATTGATTTCTTTTACTTTATTTTTAAGTCTTATCTATTTTATTCTACTGTTATAATGAGTGAAACATGTATTAATTTAAAAAAAAAAATTTGAAGGCAACATTGAGAAAACTGACACAAAAAAATCACAAAACATCCAATACTAGTACGAAATTTGGAATCAAAATATGTAGTCAACACTCGAGAGTGTTGATAGTTATAAATTTTACAATTACGTCTCGTCATATATAGTTTCCTTATCCCGCGGGCAACAACTTTTTGTTGTTTGGTTGGTTATGGTCAATAATGTCCATTTTGATGAAGAAATGAACAATGGCGGGTCCGGTCCATCATTCTCTTTTTCAAGAGATATGAAAGGTGCTGATGATGTTACCAATTGGCATTGGCGGCAATCAAGAAATAGCAAATTGGACAAGTCGTCCCATCATTTCCTGGAGAATTTCTAGAACTGCTCACTTTTCCTGAGATACACAATTACGAGTCCTACCTAAGAAGATTTATGATTCCAAAGCACTCAAAACTAGGGCTGTCAATGGGTCGGGTTTCGATCGAAATTCATTATTTCGGGCTCGGACCCGAATTACTATGCCGGATTCGGATCCGACTCGTTTATCCGACGGGTCTTTTATTCTATGTTCCGGATCCGGATCCGGCGGGTCCCGGATCCGGATCCGGATCCTGGTCTACCCGAACAAATTTATCAAAATTTATAATTTCTAATAAAAATGAGAAAAAAATATATTTGTAAACTAATTTCTAACTAATGCAAAGAAAAAACCAAATAAGAAAAGAAATCAAATTAACTTTATTAAAATACATCACCCTAATCAAATTATATTGATAAATATATATATTTTAAATTATTAATTCATTTATATCCGAATCCGGATCTAATACGGGTCGGAATACTATATTCCGTATCCGACCCGTTTTTTTGTTTGACAAAACGGATCTGGGAAATGGAATTAAATCCATACCCATACCCACAATAATTTCACGGATCCGCTCCGGATCCGGGTCTAGACCCGACCCGATGACAGGCCTACTCAAAACCAACTACAAACATGTGTCTTGCTGAGAATGCTGCAAGGACCATATTTCTTCTGTAACATTCCAACTATCATTATTGAGGACATTGAATCAAAATCAAAATTATAATACTCCCTCAGTTATGACATTGGGACGTTTTGTATTTTAGATTATTGAGTGAATAGCGACTAACCATAAAGCCAATAAGAGTTGCCACAGCTAGTAAAGATCGTTCGCCTTGTTCAAGAGAAGCTCGGGTTTGAGTTTCACTATCAGCAGTTTCCAATTGATAATCAATAAGAGAAGGCATCCCATGTATTACCGGACGCAAAATCTCCATTCAGAGCTTTTAACTTTTCTAGAATTAATGAAGTTGTGCGGCTAAAGTTTACCTATATCCACACATATATAATATAAAGGGTTCAATGTAAGAAAAATTTTACTGAATTCTTTTTCCGGAGTTGCAAATATCGATTCCAAAGAATTCAGTTCTTACAAGTAAATACTCAATACCCAAGTAGGCTTACAAAATTAATCATGATATGATCAAGTGCTTTCTGGGTCGTCTCAGACCTTACGATTGGTATTTATTCCCCAAATATTTGTAAATACACACAAAAGGTTTACTTGTTACTAATATAGTCTAACCTCTGTTCTCCTTTAGACCCCCTGTTTCACTCCGATAGTATTATGTCATATCAATGCAGAGGAAATGAATGCATTTTCATACTATTAAATCTTAAGTTAAGTAAGTGAAATAAGTGTAAATCCCATCATCTTTGACACGATGTAACTTTTAGTGCAAAATTGTGGAAGTACGGACATTGATTTCTAGTGCAACTGAGGCAAATATATTGAGGAACTAAAGATCCCATCTAACATTGAGGCACTAACAAATTCAGATTTTGCTCTGATGCGATACAAAATGGGAATGCTGGACATATCACCCAACAGCCCAACCTTCCCAGCGTTGTGGCGAGAGCGAGAATGAAGTACAGATTGCTGAAACTACTTATCCTCAACTTCCCAAGAATTAATTTGGTTTTCCTTGAGCACAGGCTCTGCAGCACAAGATTTCAAAGATGCTATTGCCATGATCACAAAGCCATATAGATTGAAGACTAAAATCATGCAACATGAACAACGAAATGTTGGATGAAGGCAACAAAAGTGTTGCATGATGGATTTCTGATTAGTCCATGCAAGGATGGTTATTTAGAGGCCATGCACCAAAGAATAGAACCAGAAACAAAAGAAAGACCGTTATAGAATAAGATGCCTCTGTCTCACTGTGTTTTCTTTAAATGAAAGATGCGGATGCCCTTTTAGCAAGCACAAACTCTGTACATAAATGTTAAACTTACAGTGACAATTAATGAAGAATCTTCATTTTATCTGAAGTCCTACTTGTGATTTTTGTTTGATCCATGACGTTTCTCCAATAAACCATTTCACATGTTTGGATTAGGAATATCAATATCCTCAATCTAATCCACCTCGATCAAGCATGTCTACTAAAGTCATCCTCCTTGGGAACCTTGGCGGCAATCTTAAGATCATTGCATCGTCAATCTTAATTGGCAGATGAGTGGCCACAATGACGATCCCTCCCTTCTTTCTGTGCTCTGCAATTATATATTCTAGCAATTTCACCCCATCATCGTCCAATGCCACGGAAGGCTCGTCAAGTAACCAAATTGGCCGATCAATTGCTAACAGCCTTGCTAGCTGCAGCCTTTTTCGTTGACCCATAGAAAGCATTCTTGCTTTCTCTTTTGCCAATCGTCCAAGTCCCATAAGCTCCAAAGCAGGCAGAGACCTTCCTTGCTTGCCTTCAAGAACTTCAAACCACTGAACATTGTCAAGGACGGTGAACTTATCTTTGATAGCATCTTTAAGAGAGAGCCAATTAAGCTGAAGCTTGTACTGATGGAAAACGCCAGATTCTGTGACGTCATGACCATTCCAGAGTATCTCACCTGCTGATGGTTTGGAAAATCCTGCTAACATGCGCAAGAAAGTAGTTTTGCCTGAGCCATTGGTGCCTGTCAGCACAAGTGCACCACCATCATGAACAGAAACATTTACATGACGAAGTATTTGCTGAGCATTTCGCATGCAAGAGACATTGTTCAGGAGAAGGCGAGGAAGCGGAGGCCTACGCAAGGACATTATAATCTGTAAAATACTCGGCCAATGTTCTTAGCAGTACCAAAAGTCCAGGATAATACGATGAATAAAGTTTCCCTTTCGCCAAAGCCAGTTATAAGAGCTGCAGGAGTTTAGATGTGCCAAAGAGATTTCCTGTCAATTTTGAAAACAAAATCACCACTAGGTTATAAAGACAACAATTACTTGATATTAGAATATTATGAATTAGACGAAGAAGTAGATTGAAATGCGTAAAATACAGACGTAGGACAGAAACACGGTCTGCAAAACTCTTCAAAATTTCTATTGCGTGCATTGATTTCCTAGTCAATATGATCAATGAACAATCTCAATTGAACTTAATGAACATTTAAGCCAAAGGACAACCGTAAAGGAAGTGCATATGGTAAAGTAGACTGATTAGCAAATTGATACAAATGATCAATGAACTGCCAGACTAAAAATTTACAGTCAGCAGTAGGTAATTACTACTCATTATTGACATCATCATTGACCCAACCAAAAAAAAAGAAAAAAGAGCTGGAATGAAGACCAAATAAGCTAAATAACTCGATCCCAGGCAGAGAACCCAACTATGAATACTCATCTTTCAAGCAGTCATTCTCACAAACACCTAATACGCATGTGACATTTCTATAACCCAGATACGTCACGGGGCGACTCTCCTGCAGTTGCTGAAAAGTTGGAGCAAAACTTCAAGATAAAGTAGAACTCAAACTTAATTACGAACAAACATAGAGGTGAGTATAGCTGCAAATTACGTGAGTGAATATTGGAAGTAAAAAACTGCTCTTACGGCTTCATCTGATATTGATGGATTGCCCAATGAAGAAATTTCCCGTGACCTCTATTAGCTGGGTTGATGCTGCTCCTTTATTCCCTGCACAAGTTAAATCAATGGGACGGCTCAAGAAAGTTTCAGATGCAAATGTTTCTGATCTTTTTTCGACTTCAGTTTCATCAGACAGAAGTCTTTTGGGCGGAATAGTATTTCAATCATCAAGAATCAAGTCAGTTTATGTAACATTTTTGGACTACGGGGCTAGCCAATCGAACCTATTTCAGCTATGTAGAAATCATAGGCTAAATTGCACGCATTTTAGATTAATCTATCTCCTAAACTCATGGAGTCCGTTACAAACCCTTCGTAAATCCAGTCATGACTAGGTAGGTAAGACGTAAGCTTATCGTTACTTCATAAATGTCCGACATCGTAAGTTAAGTTGTTAGGAATATATATATTAGTCAGATAGTGATGAGACTAAAAATCATATACTCTAAATTAGGAAAAAGCACCTAAGTTATTACTGTGCTTATTTCTGCACCAAAATCACCATTTGTTTTTCCGGTATTAATTTAGTCACTAGTCACTCAATTTATTAGTGTAGTTGCTAAGATTGGTCTTAATGACATGAGCATTCATTAATTTTTTTTTAAACAAAAAAATATGATTTTTCACATACACCACTAATAATTCTGATGCGCTGCACTAGGGTCAATATCAATATTATATCGCCAAATAGTGATAATGAGTCAAATCTTATCCACTCGGTTATAGACAAATTGTAAATAAAAAAAATATATCCCATCATTATTATTTGTAGCCAAGCCGTGTAGGTAGAATTTGCAATACCTTCCCTTTTTTTTCTGACGCGATAGACTATGATTGCAAACGAATCAAATCGCTCGCGAGCCGCTCAAATACGAGTTCAAGTCGAATTCAATCAATATCGAGTTCGACCGGATCAAGTCGAACTCAAATTCAAAGTTTGTTAGCTCGCGAGCGACTCGTGAGCTCGATTATATATTTTTTTATTTTAATAGTAAAATTACATATATATATTTAATATTTTATTATTTGTTAAGAAAAATAATTATTTTATTTATTTTAAAAAAATAAAATATTTATTTATTTTTTAAAATAAATTAATTATTTTTTAAAAATTTTTTAAGCTCAACTCAAATTTGAGTCTCGAGCTCGACATTTTGAATTCATCGAGTTCGATCTCAAGTTTGAACTTCGTAAAATTAATTTGAGACTCGACTCGATTAAGTCAAAATTGTACTCAACTCGACTTGTTTACACGTTTACAATAGACCTACACTTAATCTATACTAAGGGAAGAGGGACCCGAATAAGACTAATGAGAGATCGGAAAGGACTGAATCGCCATCGTCCCAGACGGATGTACGCCTGTTTAAAAAAACACTTAAAATAACAAGCCACATATAGTGGCAAATAGTGAAAGACAACGTTTAAACCGTTGACCTCCCACCCCACCAAATCTTACAAGCTATGGTGGTAGCCAACAGCTAATTTGCAATACCTTTCTCAAATATGTACTCAATGGTGAAGGGAAAAACTCGTTATTATTTCTAATGGTCGAATACTTTATATCCCACCACGGTAACCATCACATTTCCAAAATCTCACAGCTTGGCCGAATACTTTATACTCCCAAATCATAACTAAGAACTTGGTTTGGTTGCAGGAATCCAATTCAACCCTACGAATGTTGTGTTAACCACCTGGTCGGAGTTGATATTATATCTGCAGGCAAACCCCAAGTAAACAATGCTAAAAAGCGAACTGGTCTAAATATTGCATTCTATATTGCTTTTGACGATATGTTTGTCAGTCCATTAGAGGTCTCAGCACAATGAAGATGTATGAATCGCTATATAGCCTGTTGCCTTTGTGACTCAAAAAGGCTCTACATCTAGAATACATTGCAATCTAAAACAGGTAAAATCTAATCTCATTCAAATAACCTACGAGCTCCTACCTACAGGTTTCACGAAGACCCCGGCTCCATGTTCTGGCTGCGCAGTATCTCCCATTCCCTTACTATAATTTGAGGAAAGCAGCAAATGAAGAGCTTCTCCTCCAAAAGCACCGAGGCATCAGGCAATCCAGATCCGATCTTGGCATGGTCAGGAACATTAGGTGACCATGCAATACAAATAGCTACTAGTAATACACTAACTACAAACACTATCAAACTTTCTATTACCCAGCTTGCTGAGGTATGATGTCAACATTTATCAGTATATACATATACTTCAGATGACAATAACAGAAAGTTTAGAACTGAAATAGATGGCTGCCTGCAGCACATCACAAGGTCGTATCCTCTATGCTGAAAGGTACAGAACTCTGAATCAAAGAGGTACTCAAATCACATATGAAGGACATCTCCACGAGGGTGCCAAATTTAAAAATATGATAGCCAATGAGATATTTGCTCCACGAAGTGAACTGCTTTATCCACCTAAAATCAATGTCTTCTCGCAATTAATTGCCAGTCCACCTCCTTTTACGAGCTGGACGCTCTGCTTTAACTTCAAAATCTGCACGACTTTCACTTTGGGCAGACAACAAAGCTTCATTTTCCACCTTTTTGACTGTTGTGGCTTCTTTCTCACTCGGCATTGGAAGTTTGAAACGTTCACTTCGCTTCTTTAGTTTTTCCACAGTGTCCAAGTGTCTATCCTCTATGGGCTTCTTATCAGTGTTATTCGTCTCCAAACTGGCAGCATCTTTCTCATTACCTGAGGGGTGTTGCTTATCCTCCACTGGGTTAGAAGCTTCATCACGAAGTTTGCTGCCAATGGAAGGCCCGCCACTACCGTATGCCTCAGGCTGCTTCATCTTCACGGAAGATGAAGCCTTGCTGCTGATACTGAAATCCCTTTCCTTATGGCTGGTCCAGCGTTCTAGTTTGGAGCGTCCCCTCCTGGATTCCGACACTTCATCATCTGATGAAGCCTCTTCCCTATGCTTTTTAGATGGCGGAATATTCACATGGATCTCATTTTCACTTTTTCCCTGCTCAATTCTGCCTTTGAATCTCACCTGAGAAAGAGGAAAATCATAAATTTGAAGCTATACATACAGATACAAATACTTCCATGCATCTGTGTGATGTAACTTGACATGTACTTCCCATTTACTTGCCAGCATGATTCTGATCTGTGCGAGGGATATCCCACATGCTACAATCAATGGAGAAGGCTGCCTAGCCACAGATACATTATAGAATCGACACAAGCAGATCTTGCAAAAGAAGTATCCACATGGTGATGTTTTGGTCACAAAGAATTACTCTGACTAATATCGCGCTTATTCATTGGGATTAACTGGCTACCATTTTATAAGCTAGTCAAAGCAAATATTGCTATTTCCAGTTTGACAAATACAATGAAACCATACAAAGAGGCTGAAAGCTAGACACAATCCCTTCTACTAGAAGATCAAGAAGAATCTAGATGTGTACCATATTAATACTAGCCAAGCATTCTCAGAAGTGCTATCATGTTCAACAAGATATTACAGTCCAGCTATTTTTATTGCTATGCTAAGCTTTGCCTGAGTCAGCAATGCATAACAACTTGATCATAAAAGAAAAAAAAATCTGTTAGTCACCTTTTCCGATTCAAAGATTAAGGTATTGAAGGACATTCAAAATTGTTTTGACATCAGCAGTGCATCACAAGGAAATATATGGTACCATACACAGAAATTGCATGTTAAATGGTACATTGGAAATATCAGCTTTCCAGAAGCTTCTTTAGACAAAAATGGTTTGAAGGATTATACAAGTTTTACAAACATTGGCAGTCTCGCTTGGGATAACACACCCAGGGTTACTAATTTGCTAATTAAACTTAGAAAAGGTATGAAGTTACAGTTCTATGACCAAAAATTTAGAGATTTGCCTAGGGAGAAGAAAAACTAAAAATCATGAAAAAGTCAATTCTCATTGATGATATGCATACTGTGCCAGAGAACATGGAATAAAAGAAAAAATATTCGATTAAGTTTCAAGATAAGTGCTAAAGAAGTAGTTGATCAAAAGTAAACAAGGTCCTCACAGAGACCATAAGAGTAAAAGGATATATGAAAACAAATAGTCAACCAGGAAAGCGTAGACATCAAGACGCATCAAATGGTCGTCTAGCTATGGGCATGAGAAAGTTTAGAAAATCTCCACTTCATTAAGCAAAATCCAGTAGTAATGAAAAACTGAACGTGCATTCCTCCCATGATCAATTATTAGAGAATGGACGGCCAATGAATTTCCACTAAGTATCTCAAGTCCAAAAATGTTCATTTCATGTATTCAAGGTCAGCTTTGTCACAATATCCAGAACCATTCAGCACATAATCCTTGAAAATGAGATAAAAAAACCACTCAATCCCATCCAATCACAAAGGCAGGCAACAGGATTCGAAATCATCCCAAGGGGAAGTTGGTTAATGAAAGTCAGGCAGTAAATGGCCTAACTATACCTGCAAGGCTATTTAATCAATAATTCCCATCCCTTCAGAAAAACAGGAAGAAGAAAAAGAAAAGCCAGTTCAGAAATGTAACATACCATGTCGCTTGTCTGCGCACTGATTTCATCTTGATTCTTCCTAGAACGGGCCAAGGAATTCCGATCAACACTCTCAGTTTCCTTACCCTTCCTTGGATTTTCTCTGTGTTTTCTCTCATGCACCTTGTAGTTCTCAACATTGGCAGCCCGATCATCACGAGTGTTCATCCTCTCATGCCTTGCTCCTCTTCTCTCATCAGTATTGAGCTGGTTCCCATGTGCATAATACTCCTCACGACCCCTATGCTGTGAAAGACTCTCATTTTCAGCTCGATCCCTCCTGCTGATTAACTCACTCTGCCGCAATGCATCCTTTGAATGGTACTCCTTATCAGAACTTCTGCGGTCATCTTTGCCTCTAGATTGACTGCCCCATGTTTTCTCTTCAGTAGCTCGCCCACTCCTCATTCCAACCCGCAAGTCTTCTTTCTCCTTCTTTGATGGAATATCCTCATTCAATTGTTTAAGCCTATGCCATTCCTCTCGCTCTCGTTGCCTCTCGCCCCTTTCCCTCTGAAACAATCCCTCTTCTTTGTACCTAACACCATGTTGATCATCATCTCTCATTCTTACTTGGTCATCCCTCCTCCGGTGATCTAACACATCATCCCTTTCTCTCTTTCTACGACTGCTACTTTCTCGCTGAGCATGCAACATTTCTTCCTTTTCAGCATGCTCCCTCCTTAACTGTGCATCGTCTTTCCTTCTCTTGTTGTGAAGGTCATCTATTATTTCATTTCGACTTTTCACATTATCCTCCCTGTCTCTGTGCCTCAATCCCACATCTTTATCATAACCGCCTTTCCAATTCCCATTATCCAATTGTTTTCTCAGTTGATAATGTTCATCTTTTTCATTCCTTTCAATTTCTCGAACCTTACTGCGGTGTCTAGAATCAGTCTCATCCCTATGCTCCCTTTTTCTTGTGTCTTCAGCTCTAGGTCTCCTCCCATGCAAATCTTCTTCTCTGCGATGACGGGCTCCCTCAATACTATCCATATCCTTTCGCAGGTCTATATTCACAGATTTCCCTCGAGAAGGATGCGCAGAATAAGGATCCAACCCTTTGTGCTGATATAAATCTTCCCTCCCTTTCACTGAGGTGCGGTGTCTATCATTTTCTTGTCTATCATCACGAAGTTTCCTTCGGACACTGTCCTCGCTGCCCACAGTTGACCTTTTAAGATTACCCATGTGTTTTGAGCGCGCTCCTTGAACCTCTTCTTCTTCAACACTGTCCCGTAGCTTCCGGTAATTGCTACTTCCTGATTTTGCTTTACTATTTTCACTACTTCTTGCAGCTTTTGAGTCTTCATCCTCATCAATTTCTTGAGGCAGATGCTGTTCATCATTTGAACTCACTTTCTGTTTTTTCAAAGCATGGTTCCCTGTTTCATCTGTAAGTGAATCACTACTTGTTTTAGCATTCAAAGACGCATCCTTGTCAATCATGTCAGAGCCTATCTCAGTCAGGGCAACTTCATCATTCATAGCATCTTTAGGTTCACTATTTTGTTCACTAGCACCTCGAACAGCTAAAGGAGATGATGGAAGACTATGTTTGCCTTCTAAACTTTCAACTGAAGATTCTTTATTATCAGTTATTCGTTCTTCAGCAGTACAATCCTTATTGGCAATCATGGGGGAACTGTCACGTGCTCTCTCCTTTGTCCGCCTGGATTCACAAAAAGAAAATTACTGTCACTTAACAAGTCAATGATGATCATGAAGCCAAAACCTAAATGTAAGTCACAACTAATTTTTGTGTATAACATCAGCGACAGTTCATCACAAGAATGTTTGAAGAAAATTCATGTATAGTCTCCTACATTGTCAACAACTTAAAAAGTTGCACAGTTAGTTGTCCACTAACAGCCAAAACACAAAGCTGAAGCTTTTGTGGAAGGGAGCTGCAGCAAGCAAATTTAACTAACAAAAATGCTGGAGCAGACTTGTCATCAAGATGAGCTTCGTCCCTCTATGAATTTCATGATCATTAATCTCTAGTAAGCCATCATCCTTCTGCATACAGATAGGACCTACTAACCAAGTAACAAGCAAAGCTCTGGATTGAATCGGTCTACTATATAGACCGACAGTTAAAAATGTGATACAGCATAATAAGGAGAAAAATTTATCAAAATTTCAAATCCAATTAAGTGGTTTCACATGCTTATGCCATAAAAAGAGTTCAAGATAAAAATAAAAATGCACTGAATTTCCAGCAATTTTTCATACCTCTCCTCATGAGCAAAATCTCTACCAGGATAAACAGGGGTCTGTTCTCTAGAGTCAGGATGGGATGCTGACGGTGCTTCCGAAGAGAGAGGCAAATCGCCATTTCCTTCAGCCAAGTTATCGTGAACAGATTTCGAAATTGGCACTCTTCCGCCCACAACTTCCCTCCTGCGACTGCTGTGAGCATGTGGAACACGATCCACATCTTCAGTATCTTCTTTGGGAAGGTCTTCAAACTCATCACCATCCCTAAGATCCTCCCTCGAAGGATCATTGTCAGCTTGCTCTGTCATCTCATTTCCAGTGTTGGTATCATCATCAGCAGGGTCTTGACACACAATCTGTTAAGGAAGAAAATAGAAAAGAAACATCAATACATGAAAACTACATTACAATTGATACAAAAACGAAGGTTGAGTTAGACAGAATAGGAAGACCTGAAAACTTACCTCAATAATTACATCTAAATCACTAATCCGCGGTTTTCTAGTGTCAATAGACGGCAGACGTTCACCATAACCAGTTTCCACTTGTATTGCTCTTCCAGTTGGCTGGTGGCAGATTAAAAAGTAAATAATTAAATCAATTCAGTAGAGAGAATGAACTCTATAGGTGCATTTTCTTTTCTTGGTTATTTAATCTGTAAAATATTCCACAATCAGATGAGGTAGAGAAAGAAGTGATCCTAGCACCAAAAATTTAGCCTAGATGTAAAATAACAACATGAATTTTATAAAATGGTCAAAATGTTTCACGAGTAGCAAAGCAAAAGGTCTAAGAAAACTACATACCACGGGTGGTCGCACACGAGCATGTACTCTTCCTAAGTCATTTTGAACAGCATCTGGCTTCCCAACTTTCAAGCTTTCAGATGGAGTATCTTGAATACCAGCAGCTGCTGCAAGCTCAGGTGGAAGATCTGGATCATACTCCTGAACATAATACAAGAGGAAAAACAAATCAGATATAAAATACAATTTTCTTTCTCAACCACAAAAAATCTCATGCAAATATTCAGAATATTACATATCCAAATTTTAAAAGACTGTGTACCTGTTCTGTTCTCCCACTTTCATAAACACGAATTTTGCTTTGCATTGTTGTTTCAAGACGGAGTTGCTCCTGAAAATTAGCATTAATTTTTATTTTAAAATGTGCACACAATTTTTTATTACACTTTGTGCAGATCAGATTTTACCCAACAAGGAATTGATACACAATCACACAAAATTATAAAAGTAGAAGGATAAATCACAAGGTAAAATTCTTTTTAAGGCATGCAAAAAGCTGTTGGTGAAACCTACGAGCTGTTTGCAATAATCTTTCCAACTTTCCTCGATCAATCCAAAGTTGAAAAAATCTGTTATATCCACACCAGCATGTCTCCATGGTTTTTCCTCAAAACCATCAATGTCAACTTCAAATATGGTCCTGGTAATAAAACATAAGGTTAAAAGGCCAATTATAACAAACTTTAATTTAAAAAAAAAAACTTCACCATTACATGCACAGAAACAAATAGAAAACGGCAAAATCTTTGTCTAGAAATACTACTTGGCCGCCATGCACAACCAAAGGCAGATATCTTTTTAAAAAGCAAAACAGACATGTTAACAAACACCAAAACCAATTTATCATCGAGACAACCCAGAAACTCTGACCGGCAATGAAGTTTAAAGCAGCAAGCTTTTACAAGGAGGTAGAAATTTTTTCCTAAAGTGGGAGTATCTCTAACAAGGGATACTTACAAACTCAAATAAGAATTTCCACAAAGTTTTTGTCAAAAGGACAAAAAAGAGTTTTCAGTGCTTATTTACTTATTCACATTCACATACTAGCTCAAAGGGTCAACCTTTCACCGCATTACGGGATAATGAGTATTTTCAACGTGAAATGCTATAAGGCTTCACTTGCAGTCCAATGTTATGGCAGTCCAATGTTATGAAATTTGTGATCTTCCTCAATTAATAACCTTCTGTTACAGTGTAATGATCAAGCTTGCATATGTCAAGCTGTATCCTCGTCGAATTTGCATTCTTGCTCTCTGAGGTTTAAGGAAGTGTAATATACAACCCTCCTCATCTTTCTCAATCCCATACAAGTCTAATGCTAGATGTCAAACTTCTCCAATGGGATATTCTCCAGGTCAAGTAAAGATGATTACTGATCTTAATATCCAAACACAGGCATACTATCAGTGGTAATAGATGGTCTAGGATTAAAAACACTTCAAACATAATTCAACATGGCCCTCACAGAAATAAAAAAATTCTATCACTGGTTCATAAATACAAACTAGAGATGTACTTCCTCTGCTGCCTTTCTGTATCTCTCTCCCTTCTTCCCAATTTTTGCCCTTTCTTGTTTCCTTTATAGATATACATTACAAAGTTACTGTAAAAAAGTTTAATTTGACAGACAAGTTACAGAAGTGACCAAGACCAGAATGTACATGGCAGACAAGGAAGCACATATGATTAGACGACCTCACCATTTCCTTTATACGTTTGTACCAATCATGAGTAAAAGCCAAAGATGGAAGAGGCAACTCCGACTCGACACCTGTATAGAATCTAAGGGAAAGATTTAATGATTCGACAAGTTTGACTAGCATGACAGTAACCAAGTGTCTAAACTGATCCAAGAGTAAGAATCCCAAAACTACTGTTGACCTTCAACTTTTCACTTCTCCTAAAAGAATTAAGTCCCTTCTGTTTGACAAAAAAAATAAAAGAATTAAGTCCCTTCTACTTGCATTCTTGGTTATTTTGCTCATCTAAAATTAGAAGTATCTATTGTCTTTCTCAAATCAGCTAAACAGCAAAAATAAATCAATATTGATGCTAGAGACAATATAGCCTTGATATGGAGCTGGAGCTGCTAACCATGATGAATGCGCTATGGATATGATGCCAGAAATAGACCAATTTTATATCACTCTTCAAATTGAATTAGCAAAAGCAATGTCTCCTTGCATAATATGGATTCCAAACATTCATGATCTGGATGTGAATAAGTTGAATTACTTATCCCCTAGTCTATTAGTGAACAATCTCTCCAGGGATTGTGAAAGTCCCATACTTTACCTTAATATCCGCATCCCAAATGTGCATGAGATAATCAAATACATGCATAAACTTATCGACAATTAACAAAAGCTTAAGATTTCCACCAACCACTTGTTTTGGACTTTGTATGCATCGGAAAAGATGTTTGTATTAGAACATGCAAACATCTCCACCATGAAAGGCTACAAAAAGGCACTTCTACAGAAAAGCAACTAAGGCAGAAAAACAGGTCTTTAACTTGAGAAGATCAAAACATTTGCCTGCCAAATAACAGTTTTCGGCAGGTGAACATGAGAATGTCTTAACCCCAACCTTAACAGCTTTCAGCAGGTGGATGTAACAGTTTTAACTTCAAATCCATTCACCCCATGGACATTTTTTGTTTAAATTTTTGAGAAAATGAGCAAAATGCTTGTGATAGAATAGCACTACCAGTATCCTCATCAAAATAAACATACTTATGTGATGGAAGTGTAAACTCCAATCCACGTCCTGAAGCCCCACTTCCCCAAATAGGCATTCCATAGCCTGGATGAAAACCTTTCTGCATTGCTGGAGGACCCTTTACTCCAGTCGGTCGCCAATCACCTCTGCCACGTCCAGCACCAGGAACCATGCTCACAGGTGGACGAACTTGACCTGAAGTGCCCCCGGGACCCATAGCAGCTGCTCCAGGCATTGGTGACGCACCAGGTCTCACATACTACACGGTTTTCCAAAGAAAAGAACAGAAAAAGTATCAACAAATGGAGAATCAACATAAGAGCAAATCTTTAATATGACGCAAGCCTTTCAAACACATGCTCAATGATCTAAAAAAAAAATCAACTAAATATCGAAAACCTTTAGCTAAACATTCACAGTACTAAAATTACAAATTTTCACGTAGTTCGGATATCTTGCATTATTCGAAAATATCAACAGTATTTCAACTAATAAGGCTAATGAGTAGGATAGGAAAGGAAAAATTGAAGGGTTAGAGACCCTAAAAAAGGAACAGTTTGTGTCATGATAGAAGATGGCAATCTTGATAAATTATTATTAGTTGAAAATGAAAAGCATAAAGTACCAAGAAGCTAACAAATGACATGACTAATAACAAAGAGAAATCAATTAAAAGCAACATCATTTTGTCACAGCTGTGGAATAGCTTTAGTTAGAAGCATCTATTAACTAACATCTAAACGACACTTAAAAGGCCACCAGTGTAATTACTTCAGGTGAAAATGATATCCTCATACTAAAATCAATTCCATACCAAGAAAGTTTTGAAAAAAGATACGAAATATAATAACTACCAAAAGGGATTTTCTAAAACTTAAGGTAGCTAAATACTTGATGTAGATATTTTACAACATTTCTCATCAAACAACAATAACAGCCGGTTTCCAGCCAATAGTGAGTCGCAACGTGTAGGAAAATGTGTTTGCACCAGTGCAAGGGAAACTGCTAAATGCACCATTTGCTTTGTTTCCACAAGCAATAATCAGTTTAAGGTTCAAAAGGACAAAACTGGGTCGCTGGCGGTATGTTGCATGAAGTTGTATAACTTCTGTGTTGCAGCATGTCTAGATGCTCAATGCAAGCCACCCAGGCAAGGAAGGAAATTCACTCATAACCAGTTCTTGTAAAATGCCAGCTATCTTCTCAACACTTAACCCCCAAGGAGCAGTTTCAGAAGAAATTTTAGGAATGAGTGATAGCAGACAATTTTAGTTCAATCTTGACAGTGGTTATTCATTGAATTCTGCTACTCAAAACTTGGACAGACATACAGATTGACAACTTTTAGAAGACGCTTGGTGAATAAGGTTGTGTATGGTCACCGGAAACTCTCCTCGAAAGCACAAAGAGATTAGGATGGACTGAAACAAACTAGTTCCCTATGCGCCAGAAACAAGAAGCTACATGCTATTGCCACATTGGACATATGTTCATCGTCTGTAAAATTTAAAGCCACCAAATGAACAAGTAAGAAGCTAAGAATGAGTAAAAGCACTGGAGTATGAAATTGGTCACAAATCATACTAAATTTTATTACTGGAGATTTGAAACCAGTACAACAGTCAACCTCATTAACACATACGACAACCGCATTGATGAATTCTAATGTAACCAATTTCCAGAACTCTATACAACAATTACTAGCCAGTTTAGTACATTGCAAGTTCTCATCAAACAAGAGGGTGAAAGCACCAAACCCCAGGTGTGCGGCAACATCACTGACCTTGAACTGTGAATGGAACGGATGATGATACCCGTGACCGCTATACCCAATCTTCTGTGCCGCCACAGCTCCACCTCCTGCCCCATTTATTTTTGCAGCTTCACCTAATTCCTTTTTCTCCCCATCGCCACCAGCTCCCACTTCCTCCCCTCCCCAATCTTGCTCTTCCATCATCATTGGCTGATGGCTCGGGTCATCATTGTCTGCAACAATCACCAATGGCTCCCCATCTTCGTCATCCTCATCGTCGTCATCTTCATCCCCCATACCTCCTCCTCCTCCTCCCATCCTCTCCATCCCCATCGGCCCATGATTAGTATCATTCAACACGATTTGCAAGTCATCCTCGCTATCACTATCCCAATCATCATCATAATTAGCGTTGGCACGGCTTTCTACTCTGCCAGAAACTCCGGGAATCGACAGCCCCGGAATCATCGGGTCTCCCGTGCCAAAATTCTCAACATTTCCACTTCTATCCGTCAAATTTCCACCTTTAACAACGAAATTGTCGTCTTTTTCGTCCCTCTCTTCAACCATGACGTCAATATCAGCGTCGTCACCTAAGCCGGAACTCCCCCGAGCCCTTTCCGGCAATTTCGCATCTCCTTCCTTCGTCCCCAAAACCCTAGCTTGCGAATCCGATCCAGCCCCAGCTAAACCCCCCGAGCTGCCCTCCACTTGACCGGAAATCTTATTCAAATCAAAATTCGTCGGGTCAGGACGAGAATAGAATCCGGATTGCGACGAGGCTAGGGTTTGAATCTTTCCAGTAGAACTGGAATTCGCAGCTCGGAAAAATTTATCCTCATCATCATCGTCGTCGTCATCATCCTTATCTCTATTGACGTTTAGATCGATCGGACGGCCTTGATACGCCGTCGGTTTGGATGATTCTTTATTTTCACGCTGGAACTGAGGAGGAGGCGGAGCAGGTGGCTGCTGCTGCTGCTGCTGCTGCTGAGGTTGAGATTGAAACGACGTCGTTAGAGGCTTTAAGACGTCATCAGTATAGAGATCTCCGAACTCATCATCGTCTTCCATGAAGAAAGAGAACAACGCGAGTGCGTGTTTTTGAGTGTGTCTAGTGTGTGAGCCTCAATCAGAGAAATGGAGGGTTTTGAATCTCGTTCGGAGCCTCTTGGTAAGTACCAGTGCTACTACTTTTTTTTTTTTTTTTTTTTTTGTAGAGGCAACTTGTACTACTACTTCTCAAGACTGCAACTATATAATACAGTACTAGTATATGTATGGCCTAATAGGAGAAATCACAGCCAATTTTTGTTTCATGGCTGCAAGTTGCGGCGCATGGGACTAGAAAAATATTTACATGTAATTAACTCACAAAGAGCTTCATTAGGCACTTAAAAGGAGGGTAAAAAATGAAACATCAAATAGCTAAAAGCATTATAGCTAGTATTATTCTGATTTTTTGTTTTTTCAAATAATTTGCCACCCAAACACACTAGTTCATGGTCTAAAAGTTATTTTTTTTTTCCTTCTACGCTTGATCAATGCAAAGCTAATTATTCGTAAATGGAACATTAAAAATAATTTATCATTGCATGTTAAGTAAACCAATTATTTTACTTAGTAAATGAATGAGAAGAAAAGTTAATATTGGGTGTGTTTGGATACTAATTTTTTTAATATAATTTTGCATGCATCATAAATACGTTTTGCAATCACTTTTTTATATTATTAATCACTCTTTTATTTCATATACATTACATCACAAAAAAGTGATACGGTGATTATTCTAAATAATCTCCTAATCAAACAAATTTTTTTAACAATTTTTCTAACAGATGTTACAAGTGAAAAAAAGTAAAAATTTATAATAACGGCAGACAATGTATGCATGCTCATGGAAAAATATATACAATTTCATGATGATGTGCAATTTCCTTATTGTGTAAAACAATTGGTACTTACAATGGTTTTTGGCCAAAAGAATCTCGAAACTATTTATTATATGATACAGCAAGACTTTATGCTTTTTAATTCACATTAAATTGACTTAAAATATTTTGATTCTTGAAATACGAAACTTTAGTTTGGTCACAAACCATCTTTCTCATCTACTTTTTCAGCTTACCAATTTCAAAAGTAAATAAACATATCAAGTAGTTATGTATCACATATCATAATAAAAGAAGGTAAAAAAAATAGAAAAAGGGATTAGAAGCTCACATTTATGATCTTTTGAGATTATGGTAAAATGAGAGAGTTTGGAGAAAATAGGAAATGGATTAGAACAGAAACACATAACAAAATGGGAAAAAAAACGTTGGTAAAAAGTTGAGGGCGCAAAGTGCAACTCACGCAAAAGTTTAAGGGTTTCAACTACAATAAACCCTTGTATACTTCCATTAATCTTAGGAGCACAAAAATTTGCTTTTATCATTCAAAAACCCGAATTGATCTTCGCTTTTAAGTTTTCAACTACGACTGGTAAGTACTTTGAGCGAAAGCAGACACAGTAGCAATCAAAAAAGCAACCCAACAAATTGGTGAAGGATCGCAGGATGATAGGAGTTGGAAAGATGAAGCAGTACACAAATGTCCTCGACAGACCCCTCAGTAAAGGCAAACAAGAGGTTTTCTTTCACTCCCTATTCAGATCTAGCCGGTAACAGGTTAACGGATTAAAGGGTTTTAATTAACTGTAGTTGAGCAAATTATAAGGTACTTAGCTTGGTTTCATCTCAAATCATGTAGTTTTGCGGCTCAATGTGGATGGGTTTTTGTTTTTGACTCTTTTCATGGTCACAATTGAAATGTATTTGTTGTTTAGTATTTCTTTTTGGGGTTTTGTTCTTTCTGCTGGCTGTTGATTGAAATCTCTTCTTTGTTCTAAAAAAAATGATAATTTTTTGGTCAGGTGAGTTTGAGTGCATTTGCATTCTTGTTCTCAGAGCTGGTTCAGTACAATCAGACTCAAGTTGACAACATTGCTGAACTCGAAAGAAGGTGATACTATCTTCCACTCATGTAGGTCAATATGTATATGCTGTGAAGAATGGTTGGCGTTAATTTATAGTTCTTGAGATTTCTTGAATCAAACTTGTGAGATGTGCTCAGGATGGAAAATCAGTCACCGGTTCAAAGCAATTATGCGCAAGTAATTATCATCTGGTACTGTTTTGGAAACAAAAAATTGAACTGACTAATAACATGCTAAATTGTGGGGATTGGAGAAAGGGGTTGAGAGGGGGGGGGGGGATATGCAACAGCAATATAAATAGTTAGTTTAGTGTGCATTTTGAAAATTTATGGCAAGAATCGTCCTTTACTAATCTGCTTTCGTCAAACATTCTCGCCACACCATCCAAAATGATTATTTTTGTTGTTCTGATTAATCTGGAACTGGATTCACAATCCTTGGATTTCTGATGGTTTACTTTGGGTTACTGAAGTTGTGTGACTGCTTGATTTATGCATGGATTCCGTTGTATTAATTTGATGATATCTTAGTTTTGGGCTTGCAGGCTCGAAGATGCAGGATATGCTGTTGGAGCAAGGGTTTTGGAACTTCTTTGCCACAGAGAAAAGGTGCGGAAAATCGAGAGAGTTCATGCAAATATTCTTACTTGGAAGTTATTCTCTATGGTAGCCCATGGCAAGTTTTATGCATGTTAAATCATCCTAATCTTTGAAGTGAAACTAAAACATCTGCATCAATTGCAAAGCTGAAGAGCTGGATATTTTTGTCCATTTAACATCTGCCTATTGTGGCTGAAGTGATTGAAGTTCAATAAATTGATTCAGATTAGATTCTTATTTGCAGCAAGTTCATGTGTTTATAATGTTTTTAGTTTTCTTTTTTTTTTTTTTTGAAGTAATTCCACTGCTACTTTGCTATAGGACATACACTGAAAAATCAAGGGAGAAACCAAGTAATTTCTTTTTGGTGTTGAGGTTTTAAAACTATTCTCCTAAACAAAGCTATTACTGTTTGAAAGAAAATATTAAATCAGCTAACTTTGTATGCTTATTTATTCTTGTCTTTAACTGAAGCATTACCTTGAGTAATTTTTCGCACACGAAGATTCATGTATGCAACATATTGGTCACTGCAAGATCTGGTGAATGGTGATGGTGCAACATGTTGATCAATTATTGGTTGAATTATTAAAGGGACATCTGAGTAACTGTTTGTGAAGTGATTAATGTTATATAAGAACTTCTCAGAGGGGTCTCTAAATCTATGTTTATGGCTTTTGTTCTTCTCTAAGTTGACTGGCTTATGTTTTTACTATTTATTTGATGCTTTAGGGAAACAGAAGAGAGACACGACTCCTGGGTATCTTATCTTTTGTACACAGCACAGTATGGAAGGTGTTGTTTGGAAAGGTTGGTATTGACTTGCGGCCTCTCAAGATATGGTGCATTGCTTAAATAAATTTGTCTCTTGAAACTTTAGTAATTTTTACTCTTTTTGTGGTAGATCTATCTTGGTTTATTTTGAAGACCTGAAAACTTTAGTGGAAGTATATCTTCCCGTGTCTTTGTTAACTCGCCAAACTAATCCTTTCCTCTTTTCAGTATTGCCACCTTTCCTTGCCTGGTATGGTGAGATAGGCTCCACATACCTTCATAGTTTCTTGCTCCTGATTTTTAATTTTTGAAAGGATTGATGATCACCATGATCCCAATATGGGTGTGTTCTCAATACTAATCTGACTTGAAAGGCATTTTGCAAGTTTACCACACTCTTTTAGAAATGTGAACTTAGGTGGTGCAGGATTATAATCTGAAAACTAAGAGCCTCTATGTCATGAAAACCATTTATGTGATATGAATGTTGTTGCGACCTGTTCCCTGTTCCTTATGACAACTGTCATGGATGTCAAAATCCATTTGTCGTTTGCAAAAGTAATATTCTATTATTTTCTGAATCTTATATTGACTATTTTCTCAGGTAATTAAGTTTGGGATTTTTTCCGAGTTCATGATGTTGAGTAAGGATTAACCTAACTTTCCAGCTCTGAACTATCAAGACGGTTGCTGGTTTTGGATTCATACTGCACAGTATATGTCAGCTTGCTGTTTTAAGATTTGACCTATACTGAGAATGAAAATCTAGGATAGCTGCTTCAGAAATTAGATAGAGCACTGAGAAACTGAAATTCTTGTAGTATAATTTTATATATTCCCCTCAATGCCTTTGTTGCATGCCCTTGATATGTTTTTCTGCCCAATATTTCGCTAGAGCGTATTCAATTGTCAGATCAGGACAATCCGCAAAGAAGCATATTCAAATGAATAATCCAGATACACTGAGTGTTTTCAAATTTCAATATGTTGCTAATCCCCAAATATTTGTTTAAACATACGCAATGAAATGTAGAAGATTGCAAAACTATGAGTTTGCAAGTCAATGAAAAACCATATTGACTGTAAGGTTGCTCATATTCTGTATTTGTAAAATGACAACCTTTGGCCACTTTTTATGTTGAATGGTGATCCCTTGGAGATGGGATCTGCAGAGACCAAATTGCTTCAATGTGAATGCAACAACATAGGGAACAAAGTTTCTTCCGACTTTAATAATAAATTGCATAATCTTATTGTAGCGTTTATGCTTCAACTATTCTGCAGCTTGTTACTTGTGCACATAAAAGTAAACCTGGAAAATAGCATATCTGCATTTTATGAAGATGCTTCACCCATTCACTTTTATTTAATTTAAGTACAGCTGTGGAGCGTTACTACTGGAAAGAAGAATCAAATCCAGAACTTTGGCACAAGCTTTAAAAAAGACATGCTACCCTGAATTAAGCATTTAGTGAGAAAAATTGCTTATTTGCATCTCAAAATTTTAGTGTTACTTTTCTAACTGGTAAAGCCACCAATTTGACTTTACTGCTGAAGATAGCCATCTGAGGTGATAATTTTATCTTCTTTTTAGATTCTCACATCTGTAAATGATGGTCTAAATAGCACAAAAACCGTATCAATACAGATTGGAAAATTTTAGCATGCTTCTATCACTGCTAACCGATCTTCTTTTCTATGTGGTTGAGGTTAATGTTTCTTTAGTTCTCTGCTAACTTCTTCTTTTAAAAGCATGACCTCCAGTTTAGAAAGCACATTGCTTCCGAAGCTTAAATAACGATGGAGTTTGTGTCAGGGTTGACAATCTGAAGAGTTATTTTTAGTAGGTTGTGTAATAAAAGAACTGACAAGAATTTGCTACTGGTGGCTTCAAAGTGCTGGGTGCACACAAATTTGTGCCTTAGATCATAATGTATGTAAGGGGCTTCTACTGTCCAGAAGGAGCATTTTCATCATATCTGTCCTTGGTCCTCCACATAATCAACTTGTAATATCAGACACCTTTATATTAAGCTTTTCATGTGCATATTATTATTATTATTATTCAGACACCAATACTGTCTGTATTGGTGAGAATTTTCTGAAGACGTAGTTGTTTTAGAAAGGGACATGAATGTATCTTTTATCCTCTTATCCATGTAAATTTCAGGTAGCTGACTCTCTTGAGAAAGGTACTGAACATGAAGATGAATACATGATTAGCGAGAAGGAACTTTTGGTCAACAGGTTATCTTTCTCCCTTTGTTGCATGCTTGTATCTGATTTGTATTAGCTGTCCTCTTAATGGTCTGCTAACATGCATTCATTTGATTCTAGATTTATATCAATTCCCAAAGATATGGGTACTTTTAATTGCGGAGCTTTTGTTGCTGGAATTGTAAGGGTATGTCTTACATTTTTATCTTTTTGGTACAAATACCTATTGATAATTTTGGAGTTGGCCTCTAGTTGATGTGCTTTTTCTTTTGAAGGGCGTTTTGGATAATGCAGGTTTCCCTGCTGTGGTAACAGCTCATTTTGTTCCTGTTGAAGGACAGCAGCGACCTCGAACAACCATCTTGATAAAATTTGCTGAGGAGGTACAAAATGTTTGACTCTATCATTCTTTAAGCATGGCTCCCATGTTCCTTTAGTTCTCTTTTAGAAAGTGCTTGGGGTTTAAGAATACAAAAGTTGCAGGTTTTATAATTGGTGCATACTCCAACTCTTGTTGAGTCTGCTTTTTGATCAATTCTTTTTACAGGGCAGATTGGCCTCAAAAGGGGCATGCTATCTTAGATATTGCAGTTGTTGGTAGTTGTCTTTTAATATTGAATTTTGTGCTTTCCACATAGCAAGTCTGAGAATTAAAGACATAGTAACCTGTAACTTATTCAAAAACGAGAATTTTTTGCTTCTTTTTTTGGAGGAATAAAGTGAAATTATTCAGGATGCTGGTTTTTTACAGGTTTATTCATAATTGTTTTTGGTTAATTCTTTCACTAAAGTAGTGAAATGATGAATCACCTCTTCCGGCTTTAGCGGTTCATTAATACTGTACAGATTCCAGATCTCACCTTGTCTTAACTGGCTTGAAACGACTCAGCTTTAATTGTTTAAGTTATTATTTAGCCAATCCAGCTTTTCTTTTCCCAGCTTGATAGTCTCTAGCCTGAAATATTAGGTTATAGTGAGCAATATTTATTAATGTTCTTCAGAAGTTTTAATCTATTGACGTTTGAATGGCATTGGTCTCAATTTTGATGAAAACTCAGTTAATTCTAAGGCTACAGCATGTTTTCTTCCTTTCTTTGTCGTCTGCCACCTAGACTAGATAAACTTTCAAGCAGTTTTTCGTAAATATTCCCCATATTATTAAGTGGCTAGCTTGTTTGACCTGTTCATTTTGTGGGTTTTGAGCACATGTTAAATGATGGATGAGCTGGAGTTAGATGCTAAGGTAATTTGGAAATTTTTCTTGCGACTCCTGGAGTACTTTCTGCCACTTATGGTTGACTGTTACATCTTTTCCAGGTACTACGAAGAGAGGCAAGATTGGGCTGATACTTACTTTTCAATGTTCATTAATCAATAAGAAGTTGCAGATCGTGAAAGCTGTCATTTCATTACTAGAAACTGGCATTTTCATAGTCCAAGAAGTTTGCAGTTCGTGAAAGCTGTCAATTGATTACTGGAAATTAGCATTTTCATGGTCCATGATGCATACCTACTGCCCTTCCTGGCAGTATATCTGTACCTGTCAAAAGTATCATAGCAGCCGGTTTAGAGTGCCATTTTAAGATATGATTGGTGGAAACTTTTGCAATTCGCAAGCTCTTTTGAGGAAATTTATGGACATCAACACAGGAAGTTACATTTTAACCAGGATGAGTTAAATGTATGGGAATTGAATACTTTGGCTTTCTTTTAACAAAATGTTTGGTATCATCAACAGTCAGCTCTATGACATGGATTAGAAAATGCAGAAATCAAAGAGCACAAAGACAAAAAATGATGTTTCCTTCTTTATTTTCTTAGACACAAGTTTAATCGCAGCAACTATTCCATGGTCTGAACGAAATGAAACGTCAAACTCCAGCTTCAAGTGTCGAAGGAAGGTAACACAGTAGTGATGCACGTAATCTCATAGAAGAATATGTGAGCATTTCAGGCGAAATTTGACATTTATGCAATCCAGAACAATGGGTTAAAAAAGGGGCTACTTAATGGGTAAAAGACATGCTATTTGAAACCAAAAATCCACTAAGCGATGCATAAGCAATCCGTGCAGATGAAATTCGCAGGACATTCAGCAAGCACCAAGCAGGAACCCCTCTTCCTCTCTCTGTCCGGAGCTGCAGGAAGTTCAGAGAAGCTTCTGGAATGCCAAATTCCCGAAAATATGCATCTGGAGTTGATATGTATGGGTAGCAAACCAATATTCTTGCCCTTAACTGGGATGAATCAGCAATTCTAGCTACCTGCAAATCTGTAACAAACATTCAAAGTAAATGAATTTTCAAAAGTTTGTTGTTTCATACTTGTAGATTACACGTATTCAAGCACAATCATATAGACACATATTTCAATAAATTTCATTGAAAATTTGTGTCTACTCAGGGTTTAGTCTCACTCTTAACACGTCAAATGAGTTCGTGAACAACAAATGCTAAACACCTGGGACATGTCACTCTTGGCAAGCCAGGAATGTAGTAATAATTCATAATAGAGACTGCACAATCTTCCATGTGTCATCATACTTGCGCTTGCTTCATATTCATACAGGGAAAGATGGTTCTGTGAACATCAAGGCCCATCAGGTCAGTTCATCATAGCTAAATGTGAGTTTCAACTGTCGTAGAAAATCAAAACTTTAATCCCCTTCAGTAATAAAGTAAAGCACTTGATACGTTTTTCATGGGTAAGGTCTTGGTACCTTGATACAGGATACAGATAAAATCATGCACCTAGCACATTGATAAACTTCATTCTGGCTGAATAAACTTCTTCCTAGTTGAGAAAAGAAAAATGTGAATAAAATCCAACGATCTAAGTTAAAGCTTCTGCTCTATCAAGGTATTCTACACCTACTTTATCTAGGCTTGCATATTCTCTGACACGATGCATATCATCCAGATCAATAAGGTGCTCTATGAGGTTTGGAAGCGAACAATACATGATGCCAGAAAAGAAAACAATTGGTACAAGAACCCTAAATAGTGTCCAAAAGACATTTTATGGGTGTTTATAAAATGAGAGAGTTCCTGCACATGATGGTCTTATGAAGCAAAACAAACCATTGCTATATAAAGGAAAGTTCTGATGTACTACTGACCAACAAGTATGATGAGCATGCAGGAAGTATTAGATGAAGAGAGGATAAAAAAGGAGGTAAGGACGCTTAAACCATCCTAAACACAAGCTCCAATCAGCAGTTCAGAATGTCATCCAAAACATGTTTAACACATGGTATCAAGCCAGGAATGGGATGGTGGTGAAGATGGGCATGAATGCAAACATCTCTTGATTACTCTCACAAAGTCAACTTCTTTATTATTCTCCCTCACCAATATCTACCTCTGAAAGAAAGCAGGCTCTTAAACTTCTTCTGGCTAACAAGTATGGAAATTAGTATTTTAATGAACTCAAAAGAAAATCAAGAGGGCACCATCAGGTGGGAGGCAGGAAATGATTTGTCCATAATTAATTCGAAAATAAAGTTAAATGAATAAAGACAGAAGTCAGCTTTGCAAGTTTTGCTTGCAACCTGGTTTATGCTAAACCTAGGCACCATCTCTTGTCAAAGCATTTTACTATCACTCCAAAATCAAATTGTTATGAAGCGGAAATGTCAACACAAACAGCATAAAAGGAAGAAATTTTTTGAAATTCTTCATATAAAATTCAAGTATGACTGGTCCTCATATTGTCAATGAAATGGAAGAAAACACATCTTAAAACAGGTCCACTATATTTTGAGCTCCACAGTGCAGCTGAGGCTGCCAAGTGGTGCTTGGGGGAAGAATAAAGGATGATAAATTATGGACAAAAGATCAAGGAATACTGGTGGAGAAAAGTTATCCCCTTGATGCAGCAAATTGAAATACCACCCCAACTCCACACCTGGAAAAAAATAAAAATCATGAAGTAATGAAACCTTAGACTAACTTCATGCTTAACCAAGTGATCAAAGCTTGGAATAGAAAAAGGATAACTTGTAAGATTCTGAAAACACAAGGAAAAAGGTAAAATCAGAATACTAGAGGTCAAAATAGCATGAGAAGTCCATGCAACAGCATCATCTTAAGTACCATGGGATCTGTTTTCAGCACAGGTTAGACGCTTCTGCATAACTTGTTAAGTATCTTACAATGCTAGCACTGCAATCTCTGCTTAGAAAAACCATGTCTATCATTTTTCTTTAAATTTTGCTGGCTCCAAGATTGGCTAATAAGGGGTTATTACAAGCAATAAATATTTCACATCTTTAGGTCACAAGCACAACTAGATATGCCTCCCCTGAAATTCCACCACTCACCAATATGCAAATTGAAGTTTAACCAAGAATGACAAATGATTGCTCTCTTGTCAACATAAAAAATGAAGATCCAGAAAAACATTCCAAACTCTGGCTTGTCAAGTATATCTGATCAAACCAAGACAGATACTCCTCGGACCTTTTAGTGGATTCCTCAAGCTCGTTGTCAACCAGCAAGAGATGCAAACATCCACCAGAAGTTGGGAAAACTTGGAACTACAAAGCTGCATGGAAAGACAAACCCAAAGAGAAAAGAAAGTGTGATAACCTAATGTCTAGAAAACCAAATGATTATTAAAAGCTAATTTTTATAATATTTGAACTGAAAAACCTGATTTATTGTTCAAGGAAATGGTAACTTGGAAGCTACAAAGTCAGAAAGATCTCTCAGCATGTTCCCAATCGTGTGTGTAAGAAAAAAATTTATCCAGAAGCAAAAAAAATAGAGCATAGAAGTAGCAAAAACAATCTCAAATTAAGCACAATGGCACATTTATTTGCCCTGTATTACCAAAACCAAAAAGCGGATTTTTTTTCCTGCCATTCTTGGCCTCCCCCCGTGCTTCCCCATGTCTCATTAGGCAAACTTAATGAATTGACCTAAAACTGGCACTTAAATGAATACTATTCTACGAAAAGATGATGCTTAATGAACCTCAAAAACAGAAAATACCAAAAGTTGCAAACATCATATTCATTGATCCACACCTCAGAACAAAGAGTCAGCCATCTTGTAAATGACTCTTAACCTGATCAGAGTGACAGGTGAGACCGGTAATCTTGTTCAGAGAAACTTTATATGCCTGGTCAAATTGGCAAATCCAGAAAAATTAGGTTATGAGAAGAAACCTACAGTGCTATCAGTACTTGACAACATCTAAACAAACCTGTGCAAAAGCAAGAACTTCTACCATGACACTCCCACGACTTTCAGATGTCATAGACACTTGTGGATTGCAACTATTGTGGGCCTATGTAAGCCCTCCACATTTTACCTTGTCTCTCTTCTCTTCAGCCTCCATGGAAATGTGTCATATCCTACGTTTTTTATACTTTCAGCAAAGGACAATGCACAATTGCCCCCATGCTAACAAGAGAACTACATAGCCCGTAAGATTGAGAGATTTCTG
Organism: Coffea arabica; assembly: GCF_036785885.1. Taxonomy (NCBI): domain Eukaryota; kingdom Viridiplantae; phylum Streptophyta; class Magnoliopsida; order Gentianales; family Rubiaceae; genus Coffea; species Coffea arabica. The sequence goes on along the minus strand of NC_092320.1, from coordinate 14,372,269 downwards.
ATTTTAGATCTCAGAAAATATAAATTCCACCTGTATTAATCATAGGTGACTCTAAGCATAAAGAACAAGATGGGCTCAGAACCTGTTTAAAGGCAATTGCAATTATTTCGATACATCTTTATTTCTAGTTGCTTATCTTGTTTTCAATCGATATCTCTCTGAACAAAATAAAGCCCTAATGCCATCTGTTGCACATTATGATGTTAGCTTCTTTACCTTCCTCCATTATTAACATCTGGAAGAAAGCAAGCTCTCAAATTTTCTAGTTGACAAATACGGTAACTAGCATTAACAACATCACAAGAAGAAGTACATTAAAGAGAGTGAGACAGATGGAGGGAGGGAGAGGGACGGCAGTAATTCTATATCCATAACTTAATAGGCAGAAAAATTAAATGACCAAAAAAAGAAACCAGCTTGGCGAATTTCACTTGCCATCAGGTTTATAGATAGTTTACCATCTTTCACAAATCAAATTATGATGACATGGCAAGATTATCCAAAAGAACATAATATAAGAAAATTCTTCAGAGTACAAAGACATAATGACGGCTGATCCTTGTAAGGCCAATGAGATGGAAGAAAATATCTTTTTTCTAAATCAGCTTCTTTTGAGCTCCAGCAAATCTGGTAAAAGAGAGAGCTTTCGCTTGGCTGCAGGTGATAATAATGAACAAGAATAGTAGCATCCACCACCACGCCAAATCTCTTAAATAATCTACAGAATCTTCATAAATTAATGAAACCCTAGCCATGACCTGATCCTAACGAAGTAACCAAGCTCAAAAGGACGAAAATTTTGCAATACCCATATCAAATTCTAAACTCTAATAAGGATCACTAGCGTAGAACCTAGACAGTAGTGGGCAGACTAGAATGACAATTACATACTTCGGGAAACATATTCATGTTTAGTATTTTTCATCAGGTTTTGCTGACTACATGAGAGGCCAATCAGGCACAATTAAGACACAAGAGCAACTAGTTAGGCCTTCTGCTCACATAATCTCTGTCACTGCTTAACTTGCCGTATTCATATCGTTACAGGTAAAAAACACACATGCTTTTAGTTTTTGCATTTTTTTTCCCTGGGCTTTTTCTAATGACAAATGGAGTACCATAAGAATGCAGAGGCATGCTTTACGAAGGAAAATACTTGAAAGGATTCCTATTCAAGTCAACTGTGTCCAAGAACACCAAAATTAGAAAGAAAAAATGACTATCAATGAAGATGAACACTGGTCTTCTAAGAATAATGAAACAAGAACACACAGAGGACAGCAAAAGGAGTAGGCATCCATTCACGAGAAAATAGCTTTTTATTTAGTTATTTATGAGTTGATATTCTTTTCTTTCAAGTACTATTAGGTCCATTGTCAACACCAAGACCATACAATACACCTGCATACTTCTCAGTTGTCCCATGAAAGAAACTCTCTTTCAACTTCATAAATGTACAACAAGTAAGCAAACTATCTGAACCAGCCTGATGGCAGATACCAACTCTTTCCACTTCCAACAGCTCAGCAAGCTTGTTTAATCCACCATGGAGGTGATTGCAGAACCTCATCATATGCTTGATATCATAAACAGTTGGAAAATACATCTTGATCAATTTGAAAAAACCCTCCTGAGTTTCAGGCAGGTTCTGGCACGTCAGGATCTTCAGCAAGTACCCAAAATCATATCCACTGTGAAAGGCAACCCAGCTGACACTATCATTCAACACAATCCCAGACGACATCAGGAGCTCACTGAACCGATAAGCATCAACACCGTTATCAACATTCTTCTTGAAGTCAAATCCACTTCGCCTCAGAAGCTCGATGGAGTCATGAGCATAGACATCCTCATTGGGATTAAACTCCCGGAAATTGAATTGCCAGACGCAGTACTTACCAGTTCCACAGGTGGGAAGATTTCCTTTCTCATCAGAAAACGTGAGGCCCAACTGAATCAACTTGAGAAGGTCCACATTAGCCTTCAAGGTTTTAAAATGAAAATCAGTGAAGTTCTTATAATCCCCTAAAGGACGAAGAACAACGCCAGGAAACTCAGTATCCATAGCTATATAAGGGTAATCATCAACAATTTCCCTGATCAGTGCAAACTCATCCTCAAGGTTGTCATTCCAAACTTCCCTTATATGAATTGAATCATGGCTGGGCAACACGGTCATTTTCTCATCAAATTTGTAGGAAATTGCCAAAACCCACAAAACCCAGTACAACAAACCCAAGACCCTAAATCTGCAAACACCAACAAAATAACAAATCCAAACAAGCCCTTATCAACAAAATCGAACAGAACCCGGAAAATAGAACCTCACAAAAATACAGAAATCAAGTTAAACTAAGGGCTGGAATTGAAAAACATGCAACAAGAAATAGATCTGACCTTAAAGTTTCGAACTTTGTATGGTTCAGAAGGGATGGATTCTTCTGGGTTTTGGGTTGATAAAAATTTTGCGCTATTTTGAAAGTATGTAGGCGGCTCAACTTTGATTCACGAAATAAAATTGGGGATTTTTGAGGACGAATGAGAGCTAGGTTTCAATTTTAAAAAGGGAAGGCAAAATTGACAGAAAAATCGAAATGGGCCTTCGGAAGTCCCCTTAGCTCTCACATTGTAAGAGCATTTTACAAAGTGAAAGTTTATTCAGGTGAACAGGAAAGTGGGGCAGGAAAGTGGGCGCTTGATAGTGAAGTCGGGTATATATCGAGGCGCAGATCAGGCGCTTCTAGAAACCAAATATCAGAAATTTGCGTTTTACACCATCAAACCTTTTGGTTTCGTATCAGTTTCTAAAATTTTTTTTTTTTTTTTTTTTTGGTAAGAAGTTTCTAAAATTTTCAATCATATCATTTCGCTTCTCTAAGATAACAATAGCATATTGTTTGGAAGCCAAGTTTTTTGCCAAGTTTGTGTGCTACAAGTTTTTAAAAAACTTTAACTATAGTAATTTCAAAAAAATTTTCAAAATTTTTAAACTATACACTTCAAAATATTTTATAAAAAAACACATTTCAAAAAAATTTTTAAAAAACTTTTACAGTAATCTACAATAAAGTTTTAGACAAACATCCAAAAAACTCACCTTCCAATATAATAATTTTGAAGGGAGAAAGGATGAGTTGGTGGTATCAAGAAAAAAGAATATACATAAAACGTGTCAAAATGTAAGTAGAAATAGGAGATCTCGAACCAAATGCCTCTCAAGTTTGAGACCTCCCACTTATCACTTGTATTTCAACACCTCTCACTACTACTGATTCATGAGTTATTTATTACATAGTGATCCAATATATGGAATTGCTAGAATGGAGGTAAAGGTTCTCTTAAGTTTATCCTCGTCAAATCTAGAAGGAATTTTATAGTACATCCTGTGCATTATCAAGAGCCTTTAATGCAATTGCCGAGGTCTTAGGTAATTTTGGAACTTTATTCAAAAAGATAGTCACACATGAAAGTGAACGCTAGTCATTTTAATACTACTCAGCATATAGTAGTATTAACCTCATAGTCTAAGAATTCTAATGTAAGTCGTTTTGCTTTGAAAAATGTAATTTGATCTTAATGGCATCATGCATTTTGATGTGAGCAATTTTCTTCTTCGCTTTTCCTGGTTTTGTGAAGTCAATTAATTGGTTCAAATGACATTGACAACTATTTGACCTAGTTTTTCTGGGTTAATTATATCTGCCTTCCTTGAGATTTGTCCATAATACAAATCAAGCCTTGTGGTTTAGTTATATGACTGTCAGCCCCCTATCACTAACAACGCCTGAGCCCAACAAACGGAACCAATGAAATTATAGAAGTACCCTTTGTACGAAAAGCTCAATTTTTCCTGTTAAAGATCACAATATTAAAATAAAAAAAGTTTAGAAGCATAAATAATATACTGAGGAAAATCGTCCACAATCATCACAAAACTAACAAGAGATCCAAATAAGGGAATAAAAAGGTGGAAATCTAGAAAAAGACTATTTTTGCCAAAATCTCCAAAAATTAGCAAAAGAAAAGAAGCAAAATTTGGAATAAAAGCACTCGCCACTATTGGTAACCCCTCTCAATCTTGTTGTAGTTCGTTTTCTCTCTTCCAAACTCTCTCCTCAGCAATTCTCCCTAATCCTCTATCTGCTCCAAGCCTTAAATCTCTTTGTTCTTCCCTCTCATTTAAGAATTATTTATCAAAAATGCCTTAATTCCTTTGCCTAAACCTCAATGGATTGCCTTTGGGCCATTACTTTTCCACTCTAAACCGCCCCACCATCACCCTTTACAATGTAAAACACAACAAACTTTTATTTATATCATCTTATTGGCAATGCAATTGATGTCTAAGAACCCCATGTCTATTTGTTCAAGCATAACTCATTGTTCAATTTTGTCCGTGTAACGACTTTTCATTGTGAGAATTTGAGGAAAATATAGAAGAACTGCGAATAAGCAATCAAAAAAGATTAAGAAGATCTTGAGGCGAGAAGAAATAAGTTCGTATTTATACTTTCAAGAATAAAAAGATATAGGGTACGTTTGGATTGGTGTTTTTGAAAAACTATTTTTCACATTTCAAATGCTACAGTAAATGTGTATTTCAAAAACAACTTCAAAAACACCAATCCAAACAATATATCAAAAACAACTCCAAATATATTTCAATTATGCATATTTAATTTGTATATTTTAATAAGTATATTTCAATTTGTATATTTTAATTATGTATTTTATATGTATATTTCAATTATATTTTAATATATTTTAATTATATATTTTAATATGTATATTTCAATTATGTATTTTAATATGTATATTCAATTATGTATATTATATATATATATATTATATTAATATAAATATATTTATTTCAATTATGTATAATATTATATATATTATGTCAATTGAAATAAATATTATATATTTATATAAATACATTTATTTATATATAAATTTATAAATATATTTATGCAATTTTGTTTTATAATATATATTAATATGTATATTTCAATTATGTATATTATATATAAATTATATTAATATTAATGTATATTATATATATTATACATTTCTAATATTATATATTTACATATACATATCATAAATATTTTATTTTATTTAAAATATATTTTTATATATTTATAATATATTTACATAAATATTATATGTTATATAAATTATATATAATATAATATATAATATATTATACATTTATATAAATGTACATTTATACATAATATATAAATATTTATGTATATTTATAATATACATTTATATTATATATTATATATAATATAATACATTTATACATTTATATTAATATACATAATATTAATTTTACATTTATACATAATATTAATACATGTATACATTTATATTAATTATATTAATACATTTAAACATAATATTAAAACATATTTATAATATATTAATTTATAAATTTATATAATATTCATTTATAATTTATACATTTTTAATAACATACACTTATACATTTAAATATATATTTATATTATGTATTATATATAATATAATACATTTATACATTTATATTAATATACATAATATTAATTTTACATTTATACATAATATTAATGCATATATACATTTATATTAATTATATAAATACATTTCTACATAATATTAATATATATTTATAATATATTAATTTATTAATTTATAATAATATACACTTATAATTTATAATATATTTATAATTTATACATTTATAATAATATACACTTATACATTTATAAATATATTTATATTATGTATTATATAGAATATAATACATTTATATATTTTTATATGAATATATAAATATATTTATTTATAAATGTATTATAAATGCATAAATGTATATTTATATAAAAATTATAATTTATACATTTATACATTTATATAATATTCATTTATAATTTATAATTTATAATAATATACATTTATACATTTGTAAATATAAATGTATTATAAATGCATAAATGTATATTTATATAAAAATATAAAAATTATAATATTCTAAAAATACTCAAAAATATGTTTCAAAAATACCTCTAAAAATAATCCAAAAAAATCTACAGTAAAAGTTTTTCATATAGTTTTTGAAAAACAACCCCAAAAACAACTAATCCAAACGGACTTGTTTTTCAGATTCGAAATGCTACAGTGGTGTTTTTGAAAAACAACCCAAAAAACAGCTAATCCAAACGGAGCCAATGACTACTGAGAATGTTTAGCTGACTAGATTTGATATTATTAATTTTCCTACACTTCAATACTTTTGAGGTTATAAATATGGTCGGAGTAATGATTTACTTTAGTGATACACCTAAGTTTTTTTATAGCGATACTGGAATTGTTTGGCTGTTGAGCATTACTAGGGAAAAAAGAGAAAGTCCAACGTGTGGGGTATTTCGGGACTTTTGGGAGAATAATCTTGCTGATGTCATTAGAATATGGTAGTCAACGTTTGGCGTATATGTTACACATCTCTCAGGATAGAGGAGCTTTTCGCAATATCATCAAACAGTAGGGCCTAATCTATAATTTGACGAAACCTCATTGGAGGTTAATACAAATAATCCAATTTTTTTATGATAATTGTACTAAACCCTCTCCAACTATTATTCCAGTTGCACTCTATTTTTTCAACTTGCTTTGTAGGCGCTTAACCCTCTCATGATGTATTTGGACAAAATCATCCCTGCCATCTTAATTATTTTTATTTTTACTTTTTTTTTTGTTTTTCACTTTTCCTTTTCCTTTTTTAAATTTTTTCTATTTCCTTGCTCTCTAACACTATTAGGCACTTTTGTCTATCTGTTAATAAAATATTTATGCTAAATATTTTAATTTTCTTTTAAAACATTTTCTCCGATTATAGTTTTTTTATGTAAGTGGAAGGTCTCGAACCCGAAACCTCTCACTTACACTTACCCCCCACATACCACCAAACTCATCCCTCCCCCACTCCCATTTGTTTATTTGTTACATTTCACTTTTAATAAATTCATCATCAACTCTATACAATAACAAAATATATGCGTGTTAAATTGCACAGCATATATACTATACGATTCAATACTTTAAGGACATATAAACTAATTAGAGTTCATAGTTACTTAGTTAGTAATAATAAACATACTAGAGTAGTAGAGCAAGTAGGAAATATGTGTTAACAAATTATTACTATTAACTCCTTTAAAAGAAGAAGAATATAGTTGAATTATTTATTTTTTATATTTTTTAAAAAATTTGTTAATTAAGAGTTCCACTTTGTTTATATGTGTTTGAATAATTTAATTTCTTAGATCAAATGGGCTTATGATAAAGCTTCTTATGGATTATTAAAATTGGAAATTAACTATATCTAAAAGTATAAAGTTAAACAAGCTAAAATGATAAAGTTGGTGGTAGCTTTTTATTTTCAAAATAGAATTTTTAAATGCACTATTTATTAAAAAAAATCACAATTAGTGCATCTAAGTAACTAAAACTCTATAAATTTTTTATTAAAATATGCTATACAAATTTTAACAATGAGTGCACTAAATATAATATTGTAATGCTGAAAAAGAATGAAAGGAAAAAGAAAAATAAGAGGGAAGAGATGAAAATTTTGAAAAAAACGAATAGGAAAGAAAAGAAAAAATAATTGAGTTTGTAGAAATAGTTTAAGTCCCTAAAAAAATTCAAGAGGATAACGTGCAACTTGGGTAATATTGACGAGGGTCAAGTGCAATTAACCCTAGCTTTTCATGGTCCTAAGATTCGGAGGAGTTAATTAGCTAAAGAAATACATAAAGGCTATTTTGGCCATGCACTTGCAAAACATTTAATTTTACGAATTAACTGCTAATCCCATGAATAATTGCGTAATTGGACATCGAAGTGTAATCTTCAATTTAGATTGCCAGAGTTTAAAAACTGGCTCAATCACAACTTCAGGAATCAGAATGTTTCTCATGAAGAAAAATTTCAAGACGAGACAAAAGTTTTAAAAATATAATGCCAAATCCCTTATCTGCATTTGTCTTTATGACGCAAGACAAAGAAAAGAAATGATTTAATGGATAGCGAGGATAACCAGTAGAAACAACCACTAATTAGCATGATTAAAAAACAAAGTAAATTTTTTTTCTGCTTTATAATATCATGGTTCGAACTATCTATATCTAAGGAAATGTTATGATTAAATTTAAAACAAAGAAAATGTTTATCTAACTGCAGTTTAATGAGAACATATGAATTGATGTAATATGAATTTCAGTGCTAAGGACTTCAAATTTTTAACTGCTATGAGCTTTTAGTCTTTGTCAAGTATGTCTACCATCACAGAATTTAAGATACATAAAAAGTACTTAAAAGAAAAAAGAAAAGCAATGAATTCATAAGCAAAGTAACCAAGTTTTTATTTTTTATTTTTTTTTAAAAAATATTACATCTTGTCCATTTAGAATTTTAAATGTCCATCTGATATAGTACTGAGTAATTTGTACTAGTGCTCATATGCTGGCATGAACATGCTTGGTGTCCAATTTTTAGAGAAGATAATTTATTTAGTTGAAGTTTGAATTTTAGTATTGACCCTAGTTTGAAGTATAAATTAAAAGAGTTCAATTATTTATTAAAATAAAAGATTCACTTGTTGTAAAAATGAAAATTTATCTTTTACTTAATTGATCATTATTTGGTTGGATATACGAATTTCTTGTATTCTACTACCATTATAAGAACGCGAAGGCACCTGCAACAAGCTCTCGTAGCTCAGTTGGTTAGAGCACCCGTTTAGTAAGCGGGAGGTCTTGAGTTCGACTCTCAACGAGAGCAACGACCCTCCCATGTCATTTTTTTCCCCACCCTATAGTGCTTTACGAATCAAAAGAGATCCTTTCAGGTTCCACGGTACTTTGGCTGCTCTGAGTACAAACGGAAAGTAGAAATTCAGTAGAAACCTTTTACTTCTTTGAATAACAAGCCAGGATATCTACGAAGATCCACTTCGAGAGGGATTTAATTTTATTATTTTTCAAATGCCAAGTCTAAACTTGCGGTAAATATCAACTCTTGTAGATTACACACCAAGCTTCAGTTAATTCTTCAATCCATTTGGATTGGTTATTTTTTGAAAAACAAGTTTTTCAATTGCAATTTACAATGCTACATTAATACACAAACAAAAATAACTTAAAAAATACCAAAGACAACTTCAAAAATACAAAAAATATAAAAAAAAACCTTAAAAAATACAATAAATACAAAAAATAGCCTAAGAAATAATCTCATCTACAGTAAAAGTTTTTCAACTACATTGTTACAATAAAATATTTTAAAAATATCCCTAAAAAACAGCTAATCCAAACGGATTAATTTGTTTCAGCAGAATGGTAGATAAAAAGCTCATTCCTGTGAGACAGGTAATTTTTGTCTGACATTCTTTCTTCCAACTAGTTGAGATGGGATTCTAATATTTTAAGTGAGGCTTAATTATAATAAATCTCCTTCGTAATCTTAATTTTGATTTTCCTTTGTCTTCTTTCCTTCCTTCTTTCTCCTTCTCCCAGCTTATTCCCCTTTTTTTTTTCACGCCATCTCTTCATTCAAGAACCATTGATCTTTAGATGACTAATGAATAAAAAAAAACATAGACCATTAAAAGGCCCAAAAAAAAAAAAAAAGTTAGCAAAAGCCACCATTTGATTGGAGTAAAAGGAAAGATTTACCATATTCTGGGATACAAACATAAGAGTCTACATAACATAAGAGTCTACATAGAGAGATTAAAAAGGAACTCAATCTTTTTCTTTTGCATTCTGTAGCCTCAATTATTTCAATTGTGGTCTGAAAGTTGAAATTCACCACTTACATGACACGTTATATTCAAAACTTTTCAAATCAAGCAAATGAAGAGATTAATTTAAAAAAAGTCGGGCACGAGTAGCTTAATATAATGATGGTAGCGGTGGGACAAATGCCACTGATGGATGGCAACTATAGCGATGAATAATGCGCTGATGGCAGCGGCAATCCAGCAGCAGAGACCAGAACTGCCAAAATGCTTCTGCACATGCAATACATACTTGCCTTCTGCATACGGCGAACCTAAATCTACTACAACGAACAGTGAGCTTCAAAGCAGTTACCCTTTGAATTGAAGCTCAGAGACTGTGAAAAGGGGAACAAGATTAACAAGCCATTTTGGAAAGCAAAACACCAAGTTGTTTATCTTCTAAAGTTAACTTGGCAAAACTCCTGTTCTGCAGTACTAGTTGGCTAATAGCCTCACGAGAAGCTAGCATGGGATGTTAAGCTCACAACCCAGAACAAAGAAAAATAGAGATTACGTCTCATGTTCTAACCAATAATTCTGCCCAGTCGGCCATAAACTTCCTCTTTTATCTTGATTAATAATCATTTGCTGAGCAATATATCACATGATTCAAAAAATTAAGGTAATGTCTAACTTTTGCAAGGAAAAAAGCAAGTAAACGTACAACTCAGAGAAGGGAAAAACAGCTCTACTAAATACCCATGACACCCTCCAAATTTCCACCACTTGGTCACCACGCCTTGGAACATTCATTACATGTTTATATCTAATTCCACTATCATGATGGGCAGCATGTACAATTTTGACTTCCTGTAAATGGCATTATTAAGCGCTAGGAGAATCTATAAAACTTATAGAATGAATTTATGGAGAAAAAAATTTGACTTCCACAATTCATTGTTAACAAAACTTCAACACAATAATTCATCAAATGTAAGCATATCAGAAAATGATTCAGTATGCTACAATGAGCTAGCCAGATATAAATGCCTATCTCATATCTTGCAGGCAGCTGCCAACTACAACACATGACTACAGACTGAAAATGACTTCAGATCACAGTCGCTACAAGATATTGAGAAGTCTTCGTTCTTCACAGTTACCATTTTTTTCCTTTTATTTATGTTTGCAAGTTTTTATTTTTAATCTTATCAGTATAGAAGTAAAGAATCTTTCAGGTATATATTCATCAACTAAGTTGAAAAGCGTAATGATCTGCTGGGATCATTGTTACAATGTGAAAATAAGGAAGCACTTGAGACATCTCATGAAAACATATATTACCACAAGAAACAGATCTAACTCCATAAATCAGGGAAGCAAGTCATCAATGTAATTACTCACAGTACAATCACTGCTAATATGATACATCAACAGAAAGCTTCCGTATAGCAAATCACAGCAGCTAATAACCAGAGGAAACAATTCATTTTCTTCATCAATATATAGTCCCAGGTTACAATGCAACTAAACAACACTACAAGATCACCTTAACAATCCCACCTCAATTAATTTCTCCCAAGTGGCAGTGACCTGCATGTAAACGTCTCTTTGAAGTCAGACTTTCTTGATGAAGTAAAAATAGATGCATATACTTCCTTCGTGGCATTAGCTGGGGCAGCATCAACAGCCTTGAATCTCTTAGCTGTTCCATTCGTCTCAACTTTGCCAGTCGACACGAGCTTGGAATTTCCTTCCACTTTGGCTGAAGCCTTGTCAGGTACCTTAGTATCAATTCCACGTTTTGTCCCACTCAACCTTGGCAATCCCACTGACCCATCCTCAGCACCATTAGCCACCAAACCCCCAGTCTTCACCTTCTTTACCTTCTTATCCTTTATATTAACCCTTTCTGCTTCCATTCTTTCTCTCAAAACCGTCACTTCCTCTTCATTCCCATTGATCGGCATCTTATCACTTTCAGAGAACTCTTTATGACACACCAAACATGCTGACGACTTAACCTCCTTCAATGCCTTCGCACTCAGCACATGTCCACATGACCTCAACGCGAAAAACTTATACTTCCCATTGAACTCCAACCCCGTTATAGGGCACTGAAACTTTGCCCCGGTCCGACTCCCTCTCTCATCCTCCAACCCAGGAATCACATCCAACTCGACAGCGATCATATCCTTCAAACCTTTTATATACCAAAACTCCTTAGGTACCTTTTTCATCAACAACGCCCCAACTAACGCCTCCTTATTGAACAAATTCCCAAGCTTATCGATCACAACCGGCCGCTTCAACGGCTCATTGGAAATCGCACAATTCAGCCATTTCGACAGCCTCGTCTCATTCGGGTCAACTTTATCGGGCTTTTTAGTAGCATACATGTTAAGGTAACAATCCCGGGATTCCGCCCCAGTGGCGCCGCCATCTCCACCGCCACCGAGAAGGCGGCACCGAAGTGTTAATGTGGAAAGAGGAGCAATTTGGGAATTCGGTAACTTAGTCGAATCAGAGAGGGGTTTACCATTCAAGGTGAAGTAAAGGGAGCTAAGATTTTGATGGGCTTTGGCGAAGAGAGAGGATTTGAGATCTTGTAAAGTGAAATTAGGGTTAGGGTTTTCGACATTTAGAGCTTGGGTTGGGATTTGTAGTTCAGGGGATTGAATAAAGACTTGAAATTTTTGAGTTTTGGTGATCATTTTTTCAAAAAATAAATCAGAATTCGCTTGTATTACCACAAAAATATTCAAGAAATTGATCGGAGCTGGAAAACAGAAAGTGTACCTGCGAAGAAACTCTCCGGATGAATTTCAGCGGCCCGCCACCCGTGAAATAAACACCAAACTCTCCGACTACAAGGATATATATTATATTTGGGGAGGGGGCTATCTTGTATTACGGGTGGACTTGAGACCTGGTGCACCGACCTTGAATCGTCAAGTGAGGGGGTGTTTCGGTAAAAAGACACGTGAGGAGTATGGGCAGTATAGTAAAAAAAAATTTGGACCATTTCTCGATTTGTGCGTGTCATCCTTGCGCAGGGGCCATGCTAATCTTCTCTGTATCGTTCCAATTTTATCGGATGTCCCCGAAGGGACGTTCGCTCCCTTCGGAGCTGGTGTATTTAAAGAGTTAAAGGAGCTGCTATTTAGTCGATGTGGGACACTTTTGGGCCTTAGTTACATCCCAAGGGACGCCACTTTGGGCTTTGTTACATCCGTGATTTTCATGAACTTGTAACTCTTTTACATTTGTAGTCAAAAAGATTTTGGAGAAAGTAGATGGAAATTAATTTCCACTTATTAATAATGTAGAGAATGTAGTCAAGAAATTCACATATTGATTAATCAAAACGTTAGAAAACTTTCTAACATTATTGAGTTTGTTTGGATAGCAATTATTTGGCATTTTTCTTTTAAGATTTTTAAAACACCCATCCTTATTACTTTTTTTAAAAAAAAAAATTATTTTCAATCACTTTTTTTTTCTTTTTGTTAATCGCTTGCTTGCATCAAAGAGAAAATTTTCTCTCTAAATAATCTTCAATCGAGATAGGTAGACTTATTATGTACAGGACAAAATTATGAAGTTGATACATATTAATCAAATTCCGATAGGTTTTCTGAAGATTATAATCAAGTTACCTATTTCAATTTTCCAAAATTGACACGGTATTTGGGGGCTAATGGGCGAGGTAAAGTAATTCACTTTACATCTTCAATCTTTTAACAAGTATTCAAACAAAATTTGTTCTTTTTAATTTTAATCACATCAACTTAGATGAGAAACTCGGGAAAAAAAAGTCCGATAAAAAATAAAAAAAATTATACAGAGAACCCATTTAAATTAATTAAAAGTAATTACACTTTATAGATCCCTATGGAAGCCAAGTTGTGCAGTGTACCATTTTTATGAGGAGTCAGAAATGGGTATTTTTGTAACATCACCCGTGAGAAATGGGTATTTTTGTAAAACTATTTCTCTTCTGTCATAATTGCATAGGGACTAAACTAATCTTCTCTATAAATGTAATTTTTTGGCTGTCCCCAGAGGACTTTTCCATTTTATAAAAGCAAATTTTATTAGGGACAATTAGAAATCATCCAGCACAATTTGATTTATGTCATTATGTTAATGGTAAATTAAACGTGCACTGGAAATAACAAATCTACAATTTAACGGATTTGCCTAAGGAACATTTATTATTATTAGTTGATGTCCAGTGCTATTTAATCCGGTGAAGCATTTACTGATGATTGATGAAGCTTTAATGGGCTTTGGTCAGGTAATCTTTTATCCTGAATGAATTCCTACTCTATATAGTCGAACTTTTACTTTTTTTTTTTTTTGAGAAATTAAATTGAAAATTGATGTACATTTATATATAACCTTTTCAAAAAAATTCACATATTGGTAATCTAGGTATTAAATAATACTAAACACTGCTCTTTAAGGGGTACTGTCCATTTTGTCTTCCGAGACCTTGATCTACTGACCATCGCGAAGGACTCGAGTCCCTCTGAGGTAGCCTGCATTATTCTTAGGATTTTCTTGGAATTTGTCTTGACTAGTGCACTAATTAATGCTTTAGTTTGGATTGAAGGTGCCTTCCTCCCCTCTTTGCTCCCCTGTCAAACCATTGAGTCCTTCCCCTTTTCTCACAGTGTAGAAATAGGTTAGAAAGTAATTGTTGTAACAAGAAAAAAATATATATATATATATATATTGTCATGTTATTTAGTTCCTAAGGCATTTTCAATCTCCAAAATACTAGTGTTGTGAAAACAGAAATTGATTGTGGTAAATTGGTTTGGAAATATCGAAGTGGTTTGAAACAAGAATATCAAACCTTGGGCTGTAGGTGAGGGTTCAAAATCTCACCTGTAGCGAAAAAAATCTAAGAGTTGTGCCAGAGCACTCCTTTGGTCTAATTGGGTCTGTATACCCACTAGTTCCCTACCACAGCTTCCTTAGGCTCCCCCTCCCCCTCTTCCTAGATTTAAGATACAGTAGGTTATACAAATGTATCGTTGCTAAAAAAAAAAGAAACAAGAATATCAGTTTGTTGTATCTTTTGGTAAAACACGGGCTTCTAAATGATTGCACGGTTTGGCGGATCATCACCACTCCTACCAATACTTGTGGTTCTGAAGAGGATAAAAGAGAAGGCGATCTCTACCACACCCAAAGAGTTGGGAAGCCCACCGACTCTTAGCCAAAGCCACAAATTATCCTCCAGCTACTCCATCATGAAGCCACTTCTTTCATAACTCTTGGCCCGTTCTTCATAACTTTTTTTTTTTTTTTTTCCATTTTGAAACTCTAAATTCGCAGACCATCCAATTATATTGTCACAAGCTCAAATGATTGATGTTTACTATAAGCATTGAACCATATTATTTTATGTATCATAAGTCATCACCATGTGTAGTCAAGATAAGTATTCTAGCTTTGAACAAGAATAATTGGTTAATTAAGATGCAAGTGGTACAATGTAAGTGTTCCTCAATTGATTTAAAACTAGTAAGACACTTCAGACATAGGCACTAATTTCTCTAAACTCTTAAAATAGTGCCGAGGACATAGCTTGGATATTTTAAATTTGAAACTGCAGCTTGGAATTTATGGAGTATTTTCAATCTGCAAATCAAAGTCTGTAATAAAGTGTACTGTTGCTTGGTATTGACCTGCTCCATACCTCTGACTGGAAAGTGGAGACAATGCTAGGAGAAAAAATTTTTTATTTTTGGTAAGAAAAGGAATTAGGTACAAAACGAGGCAAGCAAATTCCTTTAATATTTTCATCTAGTTTTCTTAAATTGGGAGGGACACTTTCATAGAATACGAAAGTTCTATTTTGCGTTCTTGCTGAGAATCCAGTTTCGCCAATTTGTCTGTACAGTTGTTAGCTTCTCGGTAAGCATGTCTAAGAGTGACTTTCGGTAGAGCAGAGATCAAAAACTTGGGAATCAGAGATAATTGAAGCATGCTCATGAGTTGAGATATCAGCAGATTTAAGCAAGTCTAAAGCAGATGTAGCATCAACTTCTAGTTCAACATTTTGCAAGTTGAGAGAGGAAGCTAAGGATTCCCCATCCCTTGTTCCCCATAGTTCGGCAAGGACATTAGTAGCATGGCCTAATTTTCGGCTAAAGCCAGCTACCCAGTGGACTAGGTGATTTCTGATCATGCCACCTGATCCCGCTGGACCGAATTCCCTAAGGAGGAACCGTCAGTGTTGACTTTGAAATAGGAAGGTTTGGGGGGAATCCAGAAAATGAGCACTTCAGTTCTAAGGGGTGCTAAGCTCTGAATAGGTCCTAGAAAGGAGTATGCAGCCACCATTACTAGAGTATTGTGCAGGATGGAGAAGGGGTTAGAGGGTTCAAAAATAGCCTTGTTTCTGGCAATCCAAAGATTCCAGCAGGCAACAGAAATAAAAGTACCCCAGGGGATTCCATAAAAAGGAGAAATATGTTTTGACAAGCAACCATTTTTAAGCCAAAATGTAAAATCCAGATCAATTGACCAACCAATGTAGGTAGGAATGCTGAGGCTTTGCCAAAAGGGTCAGGCATGGGAGCAATATCTAAGAACATGTGCTGAATCTTACACAGGGATGGTTGCAACGAGGGCAAGAAGAGTCAGCAGTGATATTTCTCTCTAGGAGGACTGGCTTAGAAGGCAGTCTGCTTTGGCAAGCTAGCCAAAGAAAATGTTTAATCTTGGACTTTGCTTTGGCCTTCCAAACCCAAGACCACAGGGGAAAATCTCCTCGAGGGTTCTTTTTCTTCAGTTCATGCTCCAAAATGAGAAGGACAGATTTGGCAGAGAATGGTCCATTTGGCCTCCCTACTCTCTACTAGCTCTTCCTTTTGAGAAGAAAGTTACATATTGAAAACGTTGCAATGGAAACTGGGGGAGGATCAACCATCACGCTAGTATATACAAAGAATATTCGTAAACAGAATGGTTACAGCATTTATTCTTGGGAAAGAAAAAGAGAAAGAAAAGAGAAGCATGGTTGAATTACCCATTCCCAGTAGCAGGGAGATAAGATATAGAAACATGCAGAAACCGATAGGGTTTGTTTGATTGAATTGCTCTTGTAGTTTTATTCATAATCTGGACAAGAATTGTATACGGTTCCAACTTCCGTTGACTGCTCCTGCTGACATATTTATGAACATCCATAGTTATCAAAAAAGGGGAAAAAAAAGGCATTTGGAAAAGTTCTTAAAATTTGTCTTGATTCATGCTAAGGAAGAAAAAAAAAAAAGGGTTCTTGCTACCATCACTTTTTGCTCGAGCTCCAGAAAAGGTTCTTCTATCTTTTTCACCAAAATTTGTTGCTTAATTATTCTGATTTTCTCTGGTTTTTGGAACTTGGAAGGGTCTATGATGTAAAATAATTGCATTTCATCAAGCCAATTGGATGAAGAAAAATGCTTAACTTTTGGCTCCATCCTTAATTTTGAGAGAAAATGTTTAACTAATTCAACTTAAACATCTCAAAACTTTGTATATTAGGAATTGATATCAAGCTTATGATACCCTTTCATTGAATTGTGTTTGTACGGTGTTACACACATTCTTTTGGTTTTTTACTAAAAATTGACGCTTGTTCACCTTTTTTTTTTTACTATTGAAATATTTAACTTGTAATTGATGAAACCCAAAACTAGACTTTTATTTTTTAAAATGTAAGCAAGATAACTTGAATTCGAATTTTTTATTTACACTTGCTCCTCCGAAACATCCAACTTGTTATTCCCTCGAACCTAGAGCAAGACTATTTCATCTGTATTTGTCAAATTCTTGGTTACAGAGTTATGGCCAACTTCCACTGATTTAGATTCGATTGTTTCAAAATTTGGTCGTCTGGTCCAAATTCCGACAGATGGTAATTTCACCTTCACAATTCTATCTAATTCACACCATAATTGAACCAGCAAAACCAAAAAAACACTAGTAAAATCAACAAAACAAGAACCATAAATTTAGAAGAAGAAGAAGAAAAAAAAGAAATAGACAAGAACCAAAAAAGAATCCAATGGAAGAAGTGAAAACACCTGCACGTCGTGTTGTGCAATATATCATATCAACCTAGTAAGTGTAGAACATTATGGTAGTAATTAATCCCCAAAATTATTACCCAAAAAAAAAAATTTTGAATGCATGTGGTGGATACACCAAGTAAAAACGTGGCCAACTAACATTTAATTTCCAACGGCTCGGAGCTGAATATCAAAGTGATTAGTCATCAACCAAGGTTTGGCTTTTTCTTTTTTCTTTTTTTCTTTGTCTCCACAGCTGCCACGATCCAGTTGGTCCAAAAAGCTGAAGTCAAAATCCGAGAGAACAAGAAATCTATGCCTCAGAATTCCCTGAAGCCCAAATGTGGCTAACCATTTTCCTCTATTTATAGGTCCCCACCTCCAAATACACACCAGTGATCATCACTCGTTAGGTAGCTACTCCCAGGGCAGCAGAAGAAACAACCTGATTCTGTTTCTCTGAGCTTTGAAGCTAAATATTTCCCTCAGAGGGTTGATCAGTCTTGAGAGGAAAAGCAGTTTAGTGTCTAAATTAGCAATGGCTGGGAGTGGAGTTTTTGCTGAGATTACTGATGGAGATGAGTTCAAGTACTACTTTGAAGGGGAGTGGAAGAAGTCTGCTTCTGGGAAATCTGTTTCCATCATTAATCCAACTACGCGAAAAACTCAGTACAAAGTACAAGGTATTACTTTTGTTATGCATGTCTGACTTGAAATTGATGATGATGGCCTTTGATTCTTTTGGGTTTCTACTTGTACTGTAGCCTGTAGAACTATTTGATTGTAGAATTGGCCCACCAGCTATAATTTTACAGGGTTTTTGCAGCTCTTGCTTGAAGAGATCACTGTACAATTAAAAGTCAAACGGTTTCTTTGTTTTAGTACTACATGTTATGTGAAATTTCTCGGCATTATCCAGCGAATTTGACTCCAGTTGGATACAAGGACTCTTGTTATTTTTGATAAATCGATATGAAGAAATTCTCTTCCACCTTTTCAGAAATGCTGAACCTTGTTTAACTGACCAGTTCCAACATCATAACTATTACCCACATCTTCTTGCTTTTATTTCTCTAAGAAACGGTAGGGGATTGCCAAGAAATTTGGTTATATGTAAGATGAACTATTGCTACTGTCATTGTCGAGTTTATTTGAGCAACCTTGATTGGGGCTAGATTTGGCCTCTGATTCTCGATATATGAAATTTTCAACCAGCATGTACACAAGAAGAGGTTAACAAGGTAATGGAAATAGCTAAGGCTGCACAAAAGTTATGGGCCAAAACTCCACTTTGGAAGCGCGCAGAGCTGCTTCACAAGGCCGCTGCTATTCTCAAAGAGCACAAAGCGCCAATTGCAGAATGTCTAGTAAAGGAGATTGCAAAACCAGCAAAAGATGCTGTCACTGAGGTAGCTGATATGTGTACTTTTTGAAAATTTGCTGCTCTAGCAAGTGTGCATTGCACATAGAATCAAGATCTTGTTAGCAAAACATAATGATAATAGTCACTTGGATTTGATGAAGGTTGTGAGGTCTGGAGATCTGGTTTCTTACACTGCTGAAGAAGGAGTAAGGATTTTGGGACAGGGCACATACTTGGTCTCTGATAGTTTTCCTGGAAATGAGAGGACCAAATACTGCCTCAGTTCCAAGGTACATTTTGCTCTCATTTTCTACTAAACTTGATGCACAATGCACTGCACGAATATTGGACTAACAAAGTTAAAATTTTCTTCTCTTTACCGCTTGGTTTATTTACTCAACCAAAGTAGCAAAATCCAGTCACAAATTGCAGATCGTGATTCCATTTTTCTTGTACTATGTGTATATATAAATTGTGAATTAACACACCTGAAGTTCCTTAATCTTTATGAACTATATATGGCAATTTGATCTTCTTAAATTTGGTTTTTTTGCATGAATCGTAATTTTCGTGGATTCAATCACTAAAATGATCTCTTTTCGGAGGAATGAAAGTTTCTATGCTGCCACCTTTGTTTCAAAATCGTGTCACAAAAATTTGGCAGAGGTCGCTTGTCATATGTTGGGAAGTAATAAATAGCCATAATTTTGCTATTGTAAGCAGAATAATGCCAAAGATAGTTGATTGTTTGGACTTACTAATTAGTGACTGGAACCTGCACAACTTGCAATGGCCTCATCTAAGATGACTTCTACTAATCCGTTGTCATTTTGAATCAGCAATTCTACTTAAGATGTCCGTGAACTTGATTGCCACTGAACTATCTTCACATGTATTCCTAATCTGAAATCATGTCCCAGCATAGAAAATAAAAGAAGCTATATCAAATAGAGAATTTCCTTAAAGGTTCAAGATCATGTTTTCAGTTGCCAATCTGGATGAATTTACTTGGTCATCGGCATTCGAGTGTTTTAATGCGCAGCTTCAGAACAGCGGCCTTCTTCAATTATATTCAGTTGATTGGTGATGGAAAACTCTCATTAGATACTTAGCATCAATTGCTCCTTTATTACTATGCCTTACTTTTCACAATTGCCTGACCAGCATTGCCAAAAGAATCAGGAAAGCTTGTTTCACAAGATACTGAGGTTTTATTATACTGATCAAATCTTGTGATACAGATCCCACTCGGTGTTGTCCTAGCCATTCCCCCCTTTAACTATCCTGTTAACCTTGCCGTCTCCAAACTAGCACCTGCCTTGATTGCTGGGAATTCTATTGTTCTCAAGCCTCCAACTCAGGTACTTCCATGCAACTTACTAATTGCTGCATGTAGGATTTAAGCAAGCTGGCTAGTTGTTATGTATTCTCCAACGATATAACCATGGAGTAGAAGCATTCACAGTTTGGTCTATTCGAATGCTTGATGGGAGTTGTTAGGTTGTGACTTTTCATTGGTTTCTTTTCGAGTAATAATTCTTTCTCCACGTACTTTTTGGGCTACATGTGCTCCAAAAGTGCAATGCATATACTTCTTGTGCATAGGGACTTGGTTACCTAAAAGAGTGCCTTGTTTCTTTGATACAGGGTGCTGTGTCAGCCCTACATATGGTTCATTGTTTCCACTTAGCTGGCTTTCCAAAGGGCCTTATTAACTGTGTCACTGGGAAAGGTTCTGAGATTGGTGATTTCCTCACCATGCATCCTGGTGTGAACTGTATAAGGTAAACCAAATTTCTTAATCCTTGGTGGTTTCCTAAGCCACTTTTTCCAGTAATGCTGATAGTACAAATTGTGTGCTTTCTGTAGCTTTACTGGCGGTGACACTGGGATTGCGATCTCAAAGAAAGCAGGCATGATCCCCTTACAAATGGAGCTGGGAGGAAAAGATGCTTGTATTGTCCTTGAGGATGCAGATTTAGATTTGGTTGCAGCAAATATTGTCAAAGGAGGTTTTTCTTACAGGTTTAGCATCTCTCTTTTTTGCTTATGGTGCTCTAGAAAACTTGCTTTATCAATCTAAAACTTGGTACCAACATTGAAATTTCAACCTCTGAAATTGTTCGAGTCGCCATTTCTCTATTTTTGGTCTGTGTGCCATGCACATAAATTGCTGTCTTCATCATTCATCTTGAAATTAAGCAAGGAAAGATGCTTGCGACTCGTATGAATGAATACATGCCAGGTTGAATTGGATAAACGAAGATGGCATTATTGCTGTTGCATTAGTCAAAACATGAAGGCTAAAAGGATTAGAAAAGCACTTGATTGCAGAAAAAATTAGGCCCACTCACTAAAGAATATTCATCCACTGACATCATAAGTTGGGAGTTGATGAATAAAATAACAATTAAATGTCTAACATAACTTGAAATTGAAACATAAAATTAGGAAAATGAATGCTTGGTGGAGATGGATATCAGAGTTCAATTTTCCCCACAAATAGGTTATTACAGCCAATGTCTTTGAGTGATCTAATGTAGACACATGACTGGACTTTGCTAGTTTAGATTGGTCGTACTACTAAAGATCCAAGTTTTGGAACTTATTCAGAATTTTAGGATCAATCTCATGCTCCTCACAAGTAGAAGAACCTCTATCCCATATAATGTAGAGGGTGGTAATGGTGGACAAGATTTAGGCACTGCCTTTTACACCCTTTAGCTGCCTCAGGAAATGGATGGAGCTCTACGCTGCATCGCGTGTTGTTTTTATTGTAATCAGCCAGAACTTCTAACTGATTGTTGGACTTTAACAGTGGTCAAAGGTGCACAGCTGTTAAGGTTGTTTTGGTGATGGAATCTGTGGCTGATGATCTTGTTGCAAAAGTAAATGCCAAAGTAGCAAAACTAAAAGTTGGACCTCCCGAAGATGATTGTGATATCACTGCAGTTGTCTCAGAGTCATCGGCAAACTTCATTGAAGGGTTAGTTATGGATGCTAAGCAGAAGGGCGCAACATTTTGCCAGGAATACAAAAGAGAGGGCAATCTCATCTGGCCACTTTTGCTAGACCATGTTAGGCCAGACATGAGGATAGCATGGGAGGAGCCATTTGGGCCAGTTTTGCCAGTGATTAGGATTACCTCTGCTGAAGAAGGAATTCACCATTGCAATGCAAGCAATTTTGGCCTACAGGTATAAACTCATCTAGCTTACCATCTAAATATCTCAGCCTCAAAAGATTTTTCTGTGCTTCTTTTTCTGAACATCTTGATCCGTATCACCAAAAAAACAGGGTTGTGTCTTCACCAAAGATATCAACAAAGCTATGTTGATCAGCGATGCCATGGAGACGGGAACCGTCCAGATTAACTCCGCTCCAGCTCGTGGACCGGATCATTTTCCCTTCCAGGTGAACTTACAAGCCTAACCTAGTCATGCACGTCATCAAGAAACCATCTATACAATGTTCATTTCTTCAAGTCTATCCTCCACATCTTCTCTAAGAACAATATGATTTTAATGTGCAGGGAATTAAGGACAGTGGAATAGGATCACAAGGCATCACCAACAGCATTAACATGATGGTTAAGGTCAAGAGCACTGTGATTAACTTGCCATGCCCATCCTACACAATGGGCTAATCATTTCAATAGCTAATTAGTACCCAATAATTTCCGTGTGTTGTTAACAACAACACAGCAACTACATAGAATTAATTAGAATCTTGAATAGTTCTCCTGGAGCTAACGTCGGAGACAAAGGTGAAGAATAACCTCTATTATTCTGTTTTTGCACTGAATATATATATATATGTTGTTTGATGGAGTAGCCTCCTATTGTCTATTTTGATGATGAAAATTGAGGCATATGAGGGAAGTCTACATTTGTTATTCGTACGAGTATGCTAATGTATGTCTCTACTCTACACTAGCCATCCGTTGATCACAGTAATGTATTCGTATCTTTTTCTCTTGTATTCTTTCGATCTTAGGTATCTGTTGAAATTCCTCATTTACGCTCCTCATTGGCAAACAGCATTGGATGAGAATCATCCCAAGATTAATCATGATAATTCAGAAATTATGTGTCTTTAATCTTGCTTGGGAGTTCAGTTAATATATATGCAAGATGAAATCACATATTGAAAAAAAAAAAACATTTTCAATCCAAATATATTATTTAGACAAACTCAGCTCTCCATCTCACAATTTTCATACTTAAAGAGAAGAAATCAAAATAAAGTAATGCAAACAGCAAAATATATGAGTGTCACTTCACTGACATGGCCGCACTTAATCCCATTACGATCGGCTAATCCAACAAGATTAGTTACTCTAAACCATAATTTTCTTAATAGGCTAACAAATCCTCGGAGACACACACTCGCTTTAAATAGTTCCAACTGTTAATTTTTTTTAGTAAGAGAAACTAATTTGAAAAAGCATTTAAATACAGAAGACAAATAATGTGAGTGCGTACATTCACGTTCACGTGATGAATTAGGTGTAATTTAGATATTTTAATAAGTGGAACGTTAAATATTTCGAGCTACTCGTTAGAAAAATCCTTACAAAAGTTTCAAAAATGGAATATTAACAAACTGCTGTTAGACTGCAAGTACAAATTGTAAGAATGTATTTTATTTTTATTATTATTATTATAAAAAGGGGATGGGTATTAGGATCTGTAGCCGACAGAATATATGCTTTTGTGCTATAAATATTAGTAGAATTTACTTACACCCCTGTCACTTTAATTACAACTATTAATTAAATATTGGCAATAAGGGTTGACCAGAATAAATGATCAGATCTTCAATTATATGTACAGCCAAAAGCACGGTCGCCTTTACACAAATTATAGTGTATTTTCCGGTTATTATAATAATGTAACTACAAATTCTTGATTTGAATTTGATGCTTCCAATCATTAATACATTATTAATTCTTTACTTTTGTAAAGAGCATCTCACTTTTCTTTTTTATTCAATAGGAATATAAGCTCGCTGATTTCCTTTTTTTTTTTCTCTCTCTCTCTTTTTTTAATTAAACTTACATTTTCTAGTTAATCAATTGGCTCGTTTTTTTTTTTTTTTGTCAAGTATGGATAAACCCTTTTCTTTTTCCTCCTCCGTCATTCTCGTTTTAAGTTTTTTTTTCCTTTCTTTTTTTTTTCATTCCTGTTTTAGGTGAATTATCATTAGAGAAAAAAAAAAACTAGAAAACGAAATCATGCCTAATATGTGAAGCCATGTAATGTTTTCGTTTTCTAGTTTTTTTTAATAGAAAGATTTCTAAATATCATTACCTGTTCCTATTATTTCATTCTTTTCTTCTTTTGTTTTTTTTTTTGGCCTTCTTCCAAGTACAATTCTACTTATAGTGCGTCATATTAAAACAATGATGGAATGTTTAGTCATTCAAAGAGTTCTCGAGACAGTTGATAATCCTTCGTGATTATGAAAGATTTGTGTGATATGGACGAGCATATCATCCATCAATTAACAATCATTGTTTGTTTGTTCTCAAGAAATTCTCTCCAAGTCATTTCTCTTTTGCTTTTGCTTTTAATAATTAACATACATATATACAGAAAAGTGATTCTTTAAAGAGACTATTTTGAAAATTCGAATGGATTTGGTCCTTTCCTAATGGCTATGGAACACAAAAATTACGAATTTAGAAACCCGCCTGCTAGATGTTTCTGATCGATAACTCCATAGTCAAACGGAAAAAAAAAAAATTGAAAATAATCTAGAAACATTAAGGAAAACCCAAGCACGCTTCCTTCTTCTTTTTTTTTTTTCTCTCAAAAATAAATACAAGCTTTTTCGGACTTGTTTTTTCGTTTTTATTAAGAGGATCAATAGCAGTTTATGACTCTGAACCCGTAATCTCTCGGTTACAGATGAAGAAACATCTTACCAACTAGACATTAAAATGTTTCGCTGTCTAAGAAATGTCGAGCTTATCAATTGTTATTAATATTTTTTTCCCTAATATTTCCATACGTTGTCAAGATGTGCACTTGGCTTAAGATTCCTGCCTTTTCAGTTGATATGATAATTGTAATGAAACTCAATGGAGCTCATCTTTTTATCAATAGTTTGTGTGGTGGGGAGCTGTAAAGAAGGATCTTAACATGTAAATGAAAGAGTCAGTGATAGGTGCAGGAAAAGGACGTATACCTACAAATTCTTCGTCTTCACAAGTGTCTAGCTTTACTGATTTTTATTGATCATAAGCTTGTAAAGTCTCTCTCTTTCTCAAGAAACGATAAGATAAAAAAAAAAAAAAAAGGACTTGAATGACTTTTCATGTACTTATTTGTAGATATATTCCGAAGGCATCCATAATATCAGAATAATTGTAGATATATTCAACTGCTAAGCAGCTAGCTGCTGCTGCTGCAGCATTATTGTATTTTTAAGAGAATTTTTTTTAATTCTCTCTATGAATCTTAATTTAAATCAATTACTCGTTGTCGTAACATCAACAGGGTAAGATTTTAGTCATGGCTCATTTATTTAATACGATTCATTCGTCTGTCTACTGGATCTCAAATGATGCAATGTACATGCACCTCACTAGTAGTTCTAGCAAATCACGCTTAATCACACATAGCATCATGCAAGATGCTTTAAAAAAAAAAAATGTTCCAAGTTGCACGTAGATCTTTTGGTGATTGGTGTATTTTACATTCTTCACTATAATCGTGAATAAGTGTTTGCATTGCATTTTTCTATCAAATTATTGACGATTACATTTTCCAATCATTTTTTGTAATCGATCCGCATATATCAAATTACTTATTACAGTACATTTATTCACAGAAACTCTAAAATATAGCAATCCAGACGAGAAAGTATTATTCACAAATAGCAACGCCTATTTAATAAGGCCATCACGTTGTTGCAAGATGTCACGGGGAACCCAAGTTTTTTTTAAAAAAAATTGGGAACCATGAACGTAAAAATATATAAATGATTTTGGTCATTCGAAGATAATCTAATTTACTACTATGGGTGCATATGCAGTATAGACGCAAGTATGCTTATATGTATGTAGTTGTGAAATTACATCGATGCATAAACATACCTTCTCTTAATTCTAGGTTAAAAGTCTTGCAATCCTATAAGCCCATTTAAAATCAATGTGCACAACATTACGTTACTTATTTTTCTTTCACCTTTTAAGAGAATTGAAAGAATGGCCTTGATATTCTTCACTATCTCTTTACATTCCGAAAAATATAAAAAGTAACAAAAGACAAAGGTCCTTCAATGTTTACCGCTGTCTATTTAAATTGGAATTGATTCTTGTGTGGATTGCAGTTTTTTATCAGAAAATTACATCGTTTTCCACGATCACATTTTCCTATTACCTTTTTCTCTCGTATACATCAAATCGCTACAGTAATTTTTTCATGAAAAATCGTAGAAAATGCAATCCGAACACAACCTTCATTAAGAGAGCAATTTTTTTTGGGTGCATCGGAGGACTTAATGGTCCATTAACTAAGAGTAAAATATGGGAAAGCCGCGCCTTTCGTATCACGGCCCAACAAGTTTCTAATTTCCGCTTGTGGTTCAGCAAATCTTTGTCCACCCCCTCGCAATCAGGGTGACATTCTGGACAGGGCGAAGATGAGAAAATGAATAAGGGAAGTCATTCTCATTTTTGCCCTTCATCATCAAATCACTTAACCGACAATTATCCGAATCAGCCCTTGAATTAAGATTGGATTGGAACAAAATATGTTTTTGGAGTTTTACAGTATAATTTTTATCTGTTTTTTTTTTATATCTATAGCATCCATTTTTCAGATTTATTCTTTGATATCTGTGTATATTTGATG
Organism: Coffea arabica; assembly: GCF_036785885.1. NCBI lineage: Eukaryota > Viridiplantae > Streptophyta > Magnoliopsida > Gentianales > Rubiaceae > Coffea > Coffea arabica. The sequence continues at coordinate 14,345,203 of NC_092320.1, read as the reverse complement.
GTATAACTTCTATCATTAGTGTAAATTTTAATGAAATTATGATGTTTTATCCAAAAAAAAAAAAAAAAAAAAAACTTTGCTGCGCACTATTGATCGAGCTTTTTGTAGAAGGAAATAGAGGAAGCTTGATTGCAATAATTTGGTAGCACTGAGTATCTATAATCATGTCGTGATAATATTAGTAGTGGGAACAACCCATCACAAAGTGTACCTTATCAAACGGTACGGTCTAAACTCTTACCATTCTTTATATCTGTAATTCGGTATAATTAAAAGTTCGGAGCAAGAAAACATGTTCAACAAAATTACGCCTATAAATTCGTACGTGAATGGTAAAAATATATTTGAAATTCATGGAATTAAAAATATGGTTAAAACTACTATATATATATATATTTAAAAAAAAAAAACTTATGGTATATTTATACAGATTTAAACTCTTGACCTCGTGTATAAATTTATTAAAGTTTTATCGCCTCTTTACCTTTATATATAAATTTATATAATTATGTTATATGTGGCTATTATTTTGTGTATAATTAGAGAGATAAATTATTGTCCTTAAATTTTAATTTTAAAAAAAAATTAAAGTATAATGCATGAACTATAAAAACATCAAAAGTTTATTACGAGTTTAATCGAAAAGTGCAAATATTTTTTCAGAATACTTTGAAATGTACTAAGTATGAGAGTTTATTTGTTCATTCAATTAATGATGAAAAACATATATATATATATATATATATATATATATATATATATATATATATATATTCTGCAAAAGAGAACGACACTACAAAAAACCGAAAGCGCGTATGATTCACTGATTTGGATGTGTAAGTGGCAGGAGAGCTTACAAGTGTGAATCCATCCAATATCAAAACAAAATCCCCAAACTGTAGAACAGAACCTACTTAAGAATACAACCAAAAGATCTCAAAAAACAAAAAAGATAAAAAGGAAATACTACTAGTTTTTTTTTTTTTTTTGAAGAAAAAAGAAACAGCAGAAGAAGCAATAATAATGCTTAAACACACTACTATTTATTCACTCGAAGAAGTTCCCACAAATCTACATACATGGCTACTCGAAACATTCCATTTCCAAACACAAAACTTCTTCTTCACAGTCCTCTTCTCGTCTTCAAAAACCAGTAACAACAGCCCTTTCTTCCTCCATCACTTGCCACTTCCTACTATTTCTCGACTTCTATTCGAGTCTCGTAGCACAGTTGACAACTAAAGTCCTCTCTCTCTCTCTCTCTCGTCCCGCGAGTGCCGAAAATCATCGTATCGTATAGTAGAAAAGAAAGAAGACCAAATCACTTGCTAGCTTAAGTTCTCTCGTTATTCGTGAAATTTAAGGCTCAAGAACTTCTCCTACGTTCACAGAAAATGCAACCCGGTAGTAGCAGTAGCAGAGAAATGCAAGCCATGAATTCCCTCCTTAACCAACAACTCCACGACCTCCAAAACGGCCAACAACAACAGCACCACCACCACTTCGACTCGACGACGTCGTCCCACGACGACTTCCTCGAACAAATGCTTTCTTCCATCTCCACCGCTTCCTGGCCTGCTCCTGACCTTATTAAAACCCAGCCCCCCTGGGACCCTTTGTCCCAGACCCCTCTGGGTTCTCTCGAGGACCAGTCGGTTTTGTTGGCTAATAAGCTCCGGCAGCACCAGATCGGCGGCGCCAAAGCTTTAATGCTTCATCAACAGTTAATGCTCCCTCGGGGCCTCGCCGGAAATGGCCTCAGATCCCCTCCTGGCCCCAACGGCGGCCTCTTGGCCATGCCGCCGCTGAATTTGGCCGGTAACGGCGATCAGAATGAAGTCATCGTCGACGGGTCCCCCTTTAAATCTGCTAATCCCGTGAGTTCATTTTGTTTTTCTCTGGCAGAGTGTAATTAAGGAGTCTATAATTAATTTAATTATTCTTCAGTTTATATGATTAAAAATTTGTTAGTAGTAGTATTAAATATGGGTTTTAACTGAGAATTTAATGACAGGGAAATGATGCATCAGTTCAAGCTCTATACAACGGATTTACTGTTCAACCCTCCACTCAACTTCAGCATTTTCACCACCCTCAGGTCTCTCTCCTGATTATTTTCAAATCTAAACCATCCCCTACCTTTTTTCCCCCTTGTTTGTTAAAAAGGAACTTGTACTGATAAATGGGATTTCGTTTTATTTGCGTCTTTGGCTTAATTTGTACAGGGCGGAGCGATGCAAGCCCAAAATTTTGGAGCCCAGGCAATGAACCAGGCCGCGGCAAGCGGTTCAATGGGAACCGCCGGAGGAGGAGGGACGGCGGCGGCGCAGCCACGACAGCAGAGGGTGAGGGCCCGGAGAGGACAAGCCACGGATCCACATAGCATTGCTGAAAGAGTACGTTATACTAGAAGCCGTGACTTTGCAGTCCTGTTATTAGGCTAGCAGTACAAAAATTTGTTTCTTGTTTTTCGCTTGTTTCAATTTGTTTTCTAGTTTCTGAATTTTGCTGATTCTGTTTTTGGAATTTGTTTGTATAATGTGGGTGATGACAGCTACGTAGAGAGAGAATTGCAGAGAGAATGAAGGCTCTGCAGGAACTGGTGCCCAATGCAAACAAGGTGTACGCGCTAGCTACTCGCTTCAGTCTAATCTTTCTCCCTCTGTCTCTTTCTTTTGTTGACTATTAATACTACTAAGAATTAGCGATAACTTTTAATTTTTCATTGATTAAACTTCCACAAATTGTGTAACTGCTTAATCCAATGATAGTACCATAACATGAAGCTCTAAAAAATATATATATATAAGAATTTACAAGCAAGAGGGTTTCTTGAATTGAAGTTCAAGGAAAATCATAGGGCGGGCAAAATAGTAGGGGTAGGACAACATTTTGTACTTTAATCATGAAGGGAGCGAGTACACTGGAGTACAGACTGTGGTAAAGTGGGGGGAGTTTGTTCAGTATATATCTTTCCGTGCGTACCTGAAAATGTAAAGCTGGAAAGCAGATAGAGTGACAGAGGGATCATTCATAATCAGATGATAGCTACTCCTCCTAAAAAAAAAAAGCACAGTCCCTGACTCAGATGTACCGGCACTCCTGGTTTCTTTCCTCCCTTTTTCTTGAATCTTTTAGCCAGTATAATTATATATATCAGTACTGCTGGTATAATCTTTTATGAACAAATCAGGGCATAATATTTTACTACTAGCACATGTACAAAATTTATTCTTTGTATGGATTGTATTTTTTTTTAAATTTTTTATAGAAAAATTACTGTAGTAGTAATTTAATATATGCGAGAGATAAAAAGGTGATTTAAATTGGAATCATATGATCGCATCGTACACACAGATTGATTTAATGGATCGAACATTTTTCGTGCTTATTTTTAACACTGGAGATAAGTGTATGACTGCTGCTCACAACACACACTGCTACTATTTTTAAATGGGGCTGATACCGTGTTGTTGTTGTTGGATGTATTTGGTGGGGGGATGACAGACGGACAAGGCTTCAATGCTGGACGAGATCATCGACTACGTCAAATTCCTCCAGCTCCAAGTCAAAGTACTGACTCCTAATCTCCCCCCCTTTCCGCTCCTTACTTTAGTAGTATTCTATTAGAAGATGAGTAGCAGGGGTAGATGTCTGTATTTATTTATTAGAAAAGAAGAAGTGGGGAGGGATTCTTTTATTTAGTTGACAAATTCTGTTATTATTATTATAGTTTTAATTAGATGGGGTGGGGTGAACATGGGGCGTCTTATTTTGTTGTCCGAGAAAATTCCTCTCTTTGGTTGTTGTTTATTGCGAAATTCCGTGACCAACAGTAATGGGGATTGATTAAGATAATTAGAAAAGTTGAAAACCAAACCTTTTCTTTTTTCAATTTTTTTTTTTGGGGTTAATGATGATGATGAACAAACCGTTTAAGCTGTGGTCATTATACAATATGTAACGCAGGTTCTGAGCATGAGCAGATTAGGTGGTGCTGTTGCCCCCCTCGCTGCTGATATGTCTTCTGAGGTACTTGCTACATTCTATTTCTTGCATTGCAATTTTCTAATCATTTTTTTTTTTCCAAAAAAAAATCCTGCATATAGCATTAAATAACTGCAATATATTTTTCTATTAAAACTCTAAAAAATACACAATCCACACAGAACATTAATCTATCTATCTAATGTACAAGTCTCCGTTCACCAAATTTTAGTAATTCATTATTGTTGCGTTAGCCAATCTAATCTTCTTTTACCAAAAGCACCTAATTCAACTTAAACCAAAAATAGGCAGCATTAATTTACCTCTATGCTTCTTGCTTTTCCCTAGAGCTAAGCTGCTAAAACAAAAAATATTTTGCATTGAGATAAGATGACTGTCTCTCCAACTCACTCCAACCTTTTAATCTTTCCAAAAACAGAAAAAAGGTTGGAGCAGGAATCGTCGACATCTCCAAAACCAACCACGCACGCACCTCTAACCTTTTTCTCCTGCATTTTTTAAAAAATCAATCAAATACGCTTCTTGTCCTCCTTAGAAAACGACAATTTATCAAAAAGTGTATCACGCGTGCTCGCTTTCCACATTCCACTGCCTCCCCCACCACTACCTCCCTCCCCTGCCCGCATGGGCATGGGCATGGGCGGCTGGCTGATTCAGCAACCCCCGGTTTTGGTTTCCGTGCAATCAATAATAGTCAAGTGACTGCCTGCTGCATTTGGATTGTAGGTTTCCAGTAAAAAAAAAATTTTACCACATTTTTGTCGTCGTCAACATATTTTTTTTTAAATCATTTTTTATTTTATCTCTTCTTATGTATTAAATCACTATAGTACTCACATTCTTCTACATATACATTCCAAAAATTGGCAATTCTAAAATGATCTAAATTTTCTATTTTAAAAAAAAAAGAAATTTAATAGTATGTGGTTTAATAATTGGTTAATTTGATTGTACATTGGTGTGTGTGTGTGTGTTGTTTGTGATGAATATAAAAGGGAGGCGGTGACTGCGGGAATGGAAGGAGCAGTAACGGAACACAAACAGCGTCATCATCGAACAACAACAATAATGATGGCATGACGGTAACGGAGCACCAGGTGGCTAAGCTAATGGAAGAGGACATGGGATCGGCCATGCAGTATCTCCAGGGTAAGGGGCTGTGCCTCATGCCTATTTCTCTGGCTACGGCCATTTCTACGGCCACGTGTCACTCCAGGAATCCCATGCATCCCGGTCTCACCGGCAATGGCGCTAACAACCCGCTTCTGGGGCTGGGAGGTGGGGCTAGCGGTAACGGGGTTGGTGAAGCCGGTGGGCCCTCATCTCCTAGCATGTCGGTGTTGACCGTTCAGTCAGCCACGATGGTTAGCGGTGGTGGCGGACCTGGTGGAGAGCCCTCTTCCGTCAAAGACGCGGCTTCCGTTTCCAAGCCTTGAAAGTTGGGAGTCGTAACGGCGTTGACTGTTGACTGACCCTTGTTTAGTGGAGAAAGACTGCACTGCGTTTGATTCGAAGTTTGAAACTCTCGTCGACGGCCGTCAAGTCCACCCAAATGCGTAAGCAGCACGACGCCGTATTTGGAAGTGATAGACTTGGCACGAGGAAGCGAAGCTTAACTTGAAGCTAACAAAAGTACAGGAGGACAGATCCATCTAAAATTCCAAATGAATTCCTTTTTCTTTTCTCTTTTAATATTTTTTTTTTATAAGTTTATGCAACTCACTGAGAATTATGTCTTTTCTTTTTCTTTACATTAAATATTGGTATGATCATGTGCTGGGCTTTCTTACTAATGATGTGAGGATGAGCTGTGATGATTTTGACTGTAATGGATGGTATCAGTAGTAATTACATGATTGAAACAGGATTAATTAATGAATTAAGTCAAGATAATAACTACGGAGATTAAGGATCAAAATAGGGTCTCGTGCTGCCTTGAAAAAGTCCCTGACAGCAATGGTTCACCTTAATTATCCCTTCTTTTTAAAATTTTTTTTGAAGGTTTAAATTAATTATTCTGGCTAAGCTAGTACAATAGTCTGTGTCCGTGGTTCTTTAGCTCTTCAGAGAAAAGGAAAAGGGAACTGCAAGTGGTGCATGTGTGTGTGATCCATTCAGGTCAACGCTTTCTTTAGATGGAAATTAAAGGACGAAATGGAAGTGGATTTCTCACATCTTTAGGGTTTCATGGCTCTATTATTATGCTTGAGATTGCCAATAGATTCATTTGACATGTCCAATTGCATCTCATAAACTGCTAAATTATTCGACAATCCAAACATACATTAATGGTTCAGATCCATCTTGTGTAAAAATGTCCTACTTGTCTCAAGGTCAGTTTTTCCTTTTTCTCCCCCTATATTTTAGTGTATAGGAGTGATTAGCGTAAACTTTAAAATATATATGGGATTGTGTGTGCGCGCGCGCGTGTGTGTATAAGCGGGGGGAAAGGGAATGAGGGATTAGAATTCAGAACCTTAAAATAAAATTTAGTATGAAAAAATAAATGATATAATCAATCAATTCACACAGCGTTACAATAACATTTATTAGAAAGGAAAAAAGTATCAGCTTGTTATATATTTTAGTTCAATGTTTCCTCATAGAAATGTTGAAGATGGTCGTAAGGGTTCACACACTTTTAGGGGACAATTACGAAGTTAAAGGGGATACTATCAAAATTCAGAGGAAGAGAAAGGGACAAGAGTGAAGCAATTATGCTATAGTTTCGTAAAAGAATTGGACTGTGTATTGTTTGGATTGCTTTTTCTTGTAATTTTTGTAGAAAAATTATATTACAACGATTTTAATGTATGTAAGATAAAAAAGTAATTTTATAAAAAAATATATTTACGAAAAATATGAAATTTTTTTTTGAAGAAAAATGCCATTCCAAAAGGTGAGAACACGCTAGACGGGACTCCCCGCCCCCCTTCTCTTACCTTTGGAGCCCAATGATGCATTAGACAACACGGGAAGCAAACACATTTAACTCACCTGCATTTACAGGTTTAATTATACCAATTGTCTCTCTTAAGCAAAGTCGCCCTTATTCTATCCTTCCACAACACGCACGTACCTTTCAAGAAGAATCCAAAAATATTCGTCTCTTGTATGGTCATTACAAAATCCAGTTCTTGTTTTGAGTAATTCGGAATAAATCCAGTGCTCTCCAGCTTATTAGAAGAAGAAGATTAATTTTTAGTGTGTACATTATATCTTGCTTTTATCATTTTCCAAAAAAGTTCCAAGTTGGTCAATTATGTAAAAGACACCCTTTGTTTTCCATCACTTTCGGACCTCTAACAGAAGCGTTTTCTTTCTTTCTTTTTTTTTTTCATCAAATTGACCCCATTCAATTTTTGCAATACTCAAGCAATTAATGACCAATTTACACTTTTATAAAGGGTAAAAAATAAAAAAAAACCTTTTGTGGTAAATCTAATATACAGAAAAAATCCTCCGTGGTTTTAAAACGTACAACACGAGACCTCATGTTTTGAACTAAATTGTAAAGATGACGGAATCCGTTAAACTTGACGGAAATGGCTTATTAGAATTTAAAAAAAAAATTATATCTAATTTTTAACAAATATACCTGTTTTTCCCCTTAACTCTTAATTTTCTTTCTCTAGAGGATAAAACAAATAATTTTGTTGACCTGTCTTTTGCTTAATTATATTAGGACATTTTTATCATTTCATCCATTTTCGTTAAGTTTAACGGATTCCGTCATCTTAACAATTTAGTTCAAAACATGAGGTCTCGTGTTGTACGTTTTAAAATCACGGAGGATTTTTTCTGTATATTAGGTTTACCACGGGGACTTTTTTGTTTTTTTACCCTTTTATAAATCATGTATGACATATATTTAAAGAATATTTAATTGTGCCATTAAGTTATTCTAATGCACGTAAACAAATTCGGAGTCATGATCAATTGATTATTGAGGAAATAGACGAAACAAAAGTTCTTAATCTGAAACTCATAGTTAATTGGAATGAATTCCAAAAGGTGATCAATTCTCCAAAAAAAAAAAAATCCAAAAGGTAAGAAAATAACTAAAGCAAATAATAATAATAAAAAAAACAATCCTTTTAATACGTAAATGGGAATAGACATCAAGGAGGTAGAGCTTGGCGAAATCAAACCTTAAGTGCATGGTTACAATAAAAGACTTCTGTCCTTCTTTTTAGGCTTAGAGATTAAACATTTCTTGTCAATGCTTTTGGGTTCTCAGTTCTCAATAATGAAAACTTGTTTCTTGTTGTTGATTTGCTAATTTCGGCTGCTTTTGAGTTCTGTCCAAATCGTCCAATTGACAACTTGATACAAACGAGAAACACACAAAGTCCAAAGATAAACTTACAAAGAATTCTCCCTAAGCCATTGACTCAAATGTCTGAATTCTTACCTAAATTAAGTTGCCTTCATAGGAGCTGTGGTGCTTTGGTCAACGAACACATCTTAACTTAACCACTTTAGACCACTTACTTCAGAGCCCCCCCCCCCCCCCCCCCCCACAGCAACCAAAACAAAAAAAAAATTTAAAAAAAAAAACCAGAATGGTTGTTGTCATCATTGAATTTTGTCCCGTAAGGAAATTTATACCAAAAGACTTCTTTTTCTAAACCTAAATTAACTTCGGGAAAAGTTAATCCTTCTCCAGTAGTGACTGATTAGCTGGTCTTACTTTTGATCAAGAATTGTCGTGTGATAACTCATTGACAGCCACAGAACCTATTCTTTCTAAGATTGTGATTCTTTGACTTTTAGATAGATAACTGTTTTCACCGGAACAATTAATTAATTGGTTTTGGTGGTGTTCAGAAGACTAGTTATTTAAGCATCATATCTCTTGGCCTCATCAGGATGAGCAACAAAAATAACTGTGGAAATTGTTAAACTTAGTTAGGTCTCATGTGGAAATTTTTTTGTAACTTACGGTAGAAGCTGTAGAAAATTTTTTTGAAGTGTGTAATTTTTTGGATATTTTGAAATGTATAGTTTAAAAACTTTGAGAAATTTTTTGAGATTATTGCAGCTAAAATTGTTAAAAGACTTGTAGCAAACAAACTTAGCTTTGCCAAAGAAGGTTTTACTTGATTGCTGACTGCATAATACGCAAAACCAAATTTTGATTTGATTGTAAGCATGAGTTCTTGAATTCAAAATCTCCCAGTTATAAAAAAAAAAAGAGAAAAATCATAATTAGTTTGGCACTATCACTTTACTCTTTTAAACCCGCTAGTAATCATAATTAGTTTTAGTGCTACATTTTTCTGAAGCCCAGTATGATTTTCCATTATAGTTTAAACCCGCTAGTAAGATTTTTAAATTATTGCTAAACTAATGTGTTACCAAAATCTTTGCAATTTGTATCAAAAAAAAAAAAATTTTTTTTTTTGGAAACGAATTGACAAGGAAATTTTTGCAGCCTCATCTCTTAGTGCAAATGTGAAAAGAGAAAACATGATAACATCCTGCTTAGGTGATCTGACAAATCATGTAACCTTCCGTTTAGACAAATATGATAACTATAACGAAAGGTTTCATCACAAAAGTCCAATCGAAATAATAGCATGAAATCCAACTACACAGTACTACTAGCTCTTTTCCTAAAGCAAGACCAACTAATAAGAAAGGACAGCAGTCCAATGACCTTTTGACATCTAAAGATCAAGTAGCATGCCCAAAAATCATTTTGAACTCAAAAAACCCGCACTTCACCACGAGAAGTCACCTATTAATTCGAATTAGACATCTATCTCCCACAAAGAAAATATTAATAATAATGTTGGGATGCATTTACTCATGACCTTCTCAAATCATTTGAAGTAGAAATTTAGGGTTAATTACCATAAATCCCCTTTAGGTATGGCCTCATTCTCACCTTATTTCCTAACCTTTCAGTTGTGTCGCTTTACCTCATGAGACAAAATTGCCTCTCTTTAATCTTAATTTCGATTTTTCTTTGCCTTCTTTCCTCTTTTCTATTTTTTTTTTAATTTTCACATCGTCTCTTCATTCTAGAGCCACTAATTTCATTAGATGACTAATGAATAAAAAAAAAAGATTATTAAAAAAAGAAAATAGCAAAAGACACCATTTAATTAAAGCAAAGGGAAAGGAATTAGAGATGCTCCATTTATTTGTCATTGACGTATGATTATGAAATCAAATCATGGACGATAAGTCGGCAGAATAGACCTCAAAAAGTGGCTGAGGTCCAAAACCATGGTGGTGCTGAGTACACATTTTAACTACAAAACAAAATTGAAGATAGCGTTTGGGAAGGAAAAAAAAAAAATTGAAGATAGATTTCTCAGATTCAAACTTTCACCATCATGAAAAGACTTCTAGTGCTATCTTTAGCTGTAATAAAATGTAGTATATGAATTTCCCACCTAACAATTTTTTAGTTATTAAATCTTAAAGAAACCATCGTAATCCGTGACTTCCAAGTTGGAAGTTGCGTTTCCGGAAATTCATTGACTGAAGTTGATGGGAGCAGCAGCATTCTACCATTAGTCTATCCGTGTCGTGAATGGGAAGAGCACCACACCACAGGGCAAACTTTTTCTTCTTATTATAGTACAGTAGTAGTGTTTTGAGAGTACAATATGTAAACTGCACATCTTGAATCTGTAGTTTCAGCAGAAAATTGGCTTTTCTCATTGATATCAGCTAAAGCAACCCGTCTGCCTTTTTTTTTTTTGTTTTTTTGTTTTTTTACACCAGAAGTCCACGCTTCCCTTTGCTAAATAACAGTAACAAAATGCCCGATTTCAATTTTTACCTTATCCCATGAACATAATTGTAAAAAATGCTCTGCTGTCCCACTGCAAAAGATGATGGATGGGACTTCAGCACTTCACAAACTTTGTCAGCACATGATGCAATGCAACGAAGGCAAGGTTCGTGGGATAAAGATGGGAGATGTTGATCTCAAAATGATTCATCTTTGTCAAAAAGATGACAGCATAGCACAAGCATGATTGCAGCGAGTTCAGATATCTTCGTTCTGTCTATCGAATTCCAAACTAATAATTACTGGGAGAAAACACATCGTACATCAAAACGTTGCTTGTCAAATTTGATCATGAACTGAATCTTTATTCACTCGAAGCCAATATATACTTCTAACTAGGTTACCCAGTCCAACATAAAGCTTAAGAACAAACAGCAGATACCAACATAAAGAAGGCCGCTTCCCTAGAACTCAGTAACATTAACTATTTGGGAGGAGCAACTTAAAAGACCTCAGTATTCCTTTCCCTCCTAACTAGATATTACCCAAGCACTTAACTATTATTCACAATCCCCTTTGCATTCCAATTCAGCTCTTTATCGACTATTTGGCAAAAAGGACACAAACTAAAAATAAACATCCAAAAGACGAACGATAAATCAGCTACTAAGTACAGCTACACAAACCAAGTCTGTTTTTTCCTGGATGTTGCATTCAATTATATCTATAGGGTGACAAGCCATTTTCTTTGTTGAAGATCTTCTTAAGTTTGATGTTTATTAACATGATCCTCTGTTTTTTCACCTTCATTTATTCTTTGCCCCTTTTCTCCCCCACAGAAGGTCAAACTAAGTCAGTCTTGCTTGCCAAAAAAATCATAAGACGACTTTGGAGTCATCTGTCACAAAGGTATGGAGATTGACACGAGGAAGATGCTTGAGCTCCCAAAACCATTTCATTCTCCTAAGCGGTCCTTCACCTCTCCCCCACCCCCCCCCCCCCCCCTCAAAAACCCCCCAAAAAAAACCTGCATGTGTGTGTGGTTGTCCATGTGCATCTCTTTTTATGTGTGCCTCTATTTGATCTTCCCCAAGATATTACCATCAAATACTTACAACACAAAACCATATCAATCACAATCACGTTAAAATACAAAAGAGCAGATAATACAATTGGAGTGGATATAACACACATATATACAGGGAAATCAAAACGGAAGAGAATAAGTTTGGTTTGCACATCAATAACAAGGATGTATTGCTAGTCTATAGGACAAAATTTGAGAATGGGATAATGGATCCCAACCAGAAACACAGCAAAACAGGATGACACGATTAATAATGCAATCCTGCATCATCTCATAAACCAAATGACCCCTCAATTACCAAAAGGCCAAAAGGTTGTGATAGCAAATATACAAGGTGCACTTAGAATATACTTCAGGTAAATCAAAAAACAGTTGATATTCCCCGTAAACTACATTAACTGTACAATTTGACCAACTTCCCCCTTCTGAAGGAGAGACAAGGACATCCTAAGGTGCAAATACGGTGGTTTCATTTGCTTCCCTTATCAAGAGCAGTATTGGATTGAGTCCATAATAGAACTATTCCCCAAAGTTTTCAAATATCAGGTTGCTCTAAAAGCACTTCAAATTTTATGGCAACAGAATAGAAATTATAGTGTTGAAAAGTAAGTATCATCGAAGACAATATGCAGCAATGTCATCTAGTAAGAAAGGTCAAGCAATACACCACTAATACAAGTTATGCAAGGAAAAGATATCTATTATATTATGAGATGAAGCACCAATGTATCAAATGGACATACTAAAGGCCTATATCGCAAAGCTAAGAATGAAAAAACAAATTATCTTCATAGGTTGAATTGATTCCATGAGATATTGTGCATGTATGATCCATGAACGCCTGCATTCCTCCCAAAGCAAGAGTACAATGAAGGATAATCTTTTCACATATCGGTTCACAGTCAAATATTCTTACTTAAGTTACAATTTTCTGGATTTGTTACACTTTCTGTTTCCTATTTCAATCAATTTATTTACTTATTTTTGGTGGCTTGGCATTGGTTGGTGAGGTATGGAGGAGTAGAGAGAGGAAGGAGATCACTAAACCAAATTCTTCACAATACTATACCACATGAACAAATCTATTGCTTAATCACATGGTAAGTAGAAGTGATGATTCTATATGAATTTCTAATCTTATATATTATCCACTCTCATTTGTATGGCTCATGTAATCAACCAATATGGGGCATCACTTGATAGCCTATGTAACAGTCAAACTTGAACTGCTGTTCTATCACGATGAAAGGGCATGCATACTATCACTACTTCTTTTCAAAATCAAAGTTTTAAGCGAGTCAACCTGCTTTACTTTATGCTTAAGTTATCAGCTTCAGCCGATTTTTTCTTGCCAAACAAACTTCTCTTCTGCTCGAATTCCAAATTACAAGTGAGGTGCAAATTAACAATGAGTAAAATATATTCTTAATTTGGTCAAAGCTGTCATCTACATATGCTGAGATCAACTGACTTCAATCCAGATGTAAAAGTTCCTATTACTTCTTTCATTTGTTAACATTTAGATTCTTCAAAATCTAATCCTATTAGGATGGACCCTACTCGCTATGCTCAATGATCAGATTTAAGATGGAGGAAGGTTGAATGTTGCAGAAAGAAAGACCACTGTGCCAGCAGTGTGTCTTGAAATAGCAAATGGACTGGGTACCTCAAGGTTTCCAGCCATACAACTACAGTTATTTAGGTGTATTACCTAAGCCAGCCTCATTATGCAAGTGTTGATGATCTAGAATTGTTAACAGTGATACCTCAGAATTGTAAGACAAGATATATGGTGCAAGGACCTACAGGTTTTTCCTGCATCTCAAAACTATACATAGTTTCTCAATAAGAAGCAAAACTTCAAAACAAGTAGCTAATACACACCACTACTTGAAAAGGTAAAACATGTTGCATCATTTAATAGTAAGTAGCGAATAGCAGTATGGAACATAAAAGAGAGGGGGGGGGGGAGTGTAGGGAACAAAAGCATGAACTAGAACCTGAAAACCTTACTGGTCTGGTAGCATTACAACCCATCAAGGTACCGAGGAAACAGCAATACAACAAAACTAAAAGTTGGACAACTTAACTTAGCCACTAGAATGCCACAAACAGGCTATTCACTAAGAGAATCCTAATTGATTCAGCATATTTTACATCTCCTTGATCTTACTTGAGACTTTTGCACAGTTGAAAGCAAAAATACCGATTAAGTAACCTGGCTACCCGAATAAACTCATTTGCATCTTCCCAGGGGCCCAGCTTTACACCCCTGCCAAAATAGTTTAATTCAAAGCCAACGAAACCATAACCAATTTGAATTTGAATAATCAAAACAGCACTATTCCATTTTCCCAAAACTAAGCAAATAGTATAACACTTCGGAGGTCACTTCTCCACCAAGCATAAAGGTGGGAAAACAAAATAGTAACAGCAAGATAACAGTAAAGCTATCAATAGTTAATTGGATGCACGCTGACAAAATAGTAATTGTTTACATCCGCAATTCTGTTCGTCTAAGTATCTTTTGCAAGATCAACCGGAGCAATTTTACACAGTTTTCCGACAAAAATGAAATTCTAAGAACGAAGTCAAGAACATCTATTTTCCTCTACATCTCTATACATTCGTGTCCGTATTAGTCAGCAAAAATTAATAACTGGGTTTGAAAGTATAAGGCTGTGGGAGTGACAACGGACCTCTCCTTGACTCATTGTCATCCAAAAGCCTCTGAACCCTCCTCTTAGCACAATACTGCCTATCAAAATGCTTCACCTAATCACAAAAGGCAAAAGATAATCAAAACCCAGAAATTATACAAACGAAATTAACTACGAAAACCCAAAAATTTCCTGAGATTAGAAAACTAAACTAACCCAAGTAGGCCTGCATTGCTTAACAAACTCCTCCCTGGGTTTCTTGCATTCCACAGGGTATAGCAGCCCCACGTAGCCAATTTCACTAGGTTTCTTGCTTGATTGTTTCTCCAAACAGGCATAAAATGCATCACGCGCCTATTGGGTATCAAAAAAATTCAGCCCTAATCAGCAACATTCAAGATTTATTCGGAAAAATTATCCGAAATCAATAGCCCAAATAACACCATCCAATATTTCAACACACTGTGTGTGCACAAGAAAATGAGAAATTACCTTATAGCAAGATTGTCTAGCTTGGGAGAGAACGTCAGTTTGGATTTTGCCCGCGTTCTGGGAGGCGTAGGCTTCCAGCGCCATCTCACTGCGTGTTCTGTGTGTGTCTTGAACAACAAGAAGGTCCTATTGAGCTGCGCCTCTCACCCTGGAAGTGCGGACAGTATGGCATAGCAGCGCGTTAATCTTGGAACAAAAATTAACTCCTTAATCGTCTATTGGGCGTGTGAGCCTTGAGTGCGTTTCTCTTTAGTGCGTGCGAGCCTTGAGTGCTTAAGTTTGTCCCACATCGAACTTGGGAGGGGGATTTGGGTAGTTTATTAGGCTCCTCAGAACCATAAGAGTTGCCGGCTTTTGTGGTTTCCTGTGGATAAAGTCTCGTAAAATGCAAAAGTCAATCTGCTTGGCTAGACAAAAAAGACAGACTGTCCGCTTGGGGTGTGCGTTTCTCTTTAGTGCGTGTGAGCCTTGAGTGCTTAAGTTTGTCCCACATCGAACTTGGGAGGGGGATTTGGGTAGTTTATTAGGCTCCTCAGGAACCACAAGAGTTGCCGGCTTTTGTGGTTTCCTGTGTGAGCCTTGAGTGCTTAAGTTTGTCCCACATCGAACTTGGGAGGGGGATTTGGGTAGTTTATTAGGCTCCTCTGGAACCACAAGAGTTGCCGGCTTTTGTGGTTTCCTGTGGATAAAGTCTCGTAAAATGCAAAAGTCAATCTGCTTGGCTAGACAAAAAAAAAAAATCGTCTATTGGGCCAAAATTTGGGCTCATGATGGGCCAAGTTTGGATTTTTCCTTCATCAACTGGTAAACGGAGTGAATCTCCAATAGAGCCTTAAGACACTCAGTAATATTAAATAATGACCCTTACTAAGTTTGGCAAGTCTCGTAGTTGATTTTTGATTAATCTAACAGTGCCAAACGAACATATAAGGATCTCACAAATAAAATGACATTTACTAAGTTTGGCAAGCTTGATAGTTTTTTTTTTTTTTTTTAAATATAATAGCACCGATCGAACAAATAAGGCATCTCATAATATTAATCTAGACGATATGATGATAGGTATGTATGGGGAAGTTTAGTAGTTGATTTTTGATTAATGTAACAGTACCAATCGAACAAATAAGAATCTCACAATCTTGATCCAGAAGATACGATGACAGGTATGAGTGGGGCAGACAATACTTCCTTGCACTGCATCAGGTGGAGGGTTCAACGCCCAACCTAATGCATGGGAAATACTTCCTTGTAATATATTAGGAGGGGTTTGAACCTTCAACCTAATGCACGGGAGAGTTATAAGAGGCTCTTTCTGATCATTGGATCAAAGCCCATTGATTTAATAATGTGCTCAAGCTGCATTACCTTACATCTAGAAAGACTTTTATCGCACTTATGTTGAGGTCTAGCTTATTGATTGGTCCTTGACTCCTTGAGAGAGCAGCCAGGGACTCGGGGCATGGACGGTTGCAGGTGCAACCTGCAACCGTCCCTGCCAATTGTAGTCATTATCAACTGGCCGTAACTTTCTTTGTACATCGTGTAACTTTTTTTTTCACAGGATGTATTTTCACAACAGATAGTGGTGGGCCTCACACTTGGCGCGAAAATCGAGTTACATGGTGTAATCTCAGCCGCACAAAATTGTGAGGGCCAATCTTGGCCCTTAACCGTGCAGGGACGGTCATACATACTGATGACCGTCCCTGCCCCAAATCCAGCAGCTACGACCATTTGTAAGACTAATCATGGAATTAAGCCATTAGCCTGGGTGTCTTTTAAGGGCAGCAGGGGTGTTTGATTAAGATTATGTCCTCGGAACACTGACGCAAATTCGGTAGCCCATTAAGGTAATGTTCGTTTATTGAAAGAAGACAGCTTCTTGCTAGAGCCCGGAAATGACAGAACTGTTTTATTCAACTGCTAAAACATTGGGATTTTGGCCAAGTCAAACTTTGGGTTTAATGTCCTTTCTGATCATAAATTGTACCCAAACCTTTTTCTTTCAAAGAAATAATAATAGTATCCAAATCTTTGACTCTCAAAGAAAAAATTGTATCCAAATTTAAATAGAGACCTCACCCAAAGTATAGACAGTGCAAAATACTTAGCAATGTAAAGAAAACAAGAAAAGTAAAATAAGAATAGGGACTTCATATGTTGTTTTGTGTTAATTTTTTTTTTTTTTTGGTGTGAAAGAGGATCAATAAATTTCCCCACAGACCACTTGAGACTCGAATTGTGTTTTACTTGTTTCAATGGGCCCAAGCAAGGCCCATACTTGGAGAAAATATCAAGTACACACCTTTATTAATTAACAGTAATGTTGCACTTTTTTTTTTTTGTCAAAAGTGCTGTTGTATTTTCTCTCAACAAATTAACAATTATTTGTGAATTCAATTAGTCCATCCTCTCAAAATTCTTAAATAACATGCAACTAAACTATGCTTAATTAGCTGCGTATATGCAAAACTGATCTTGAACTTGCTTAATTAAGGAAAGCTGAACCAAATAATTCACAATCTGAACTTGCTCAATTAAGAACGTTAATCAATAGTTCCACCAACAAACTACTTTCCTTAGCCAAAATTTTTTCAAATCGATTATTATCCTATTTCCTTATGCCTATAAATTTTTTCGCCCCTTAATTTTTGGACACTTTCACAAAATAAAAACATGTTTTCAGCTTCGTGCTCTTATAAGCATTCATTCTTTTGTTTTTTCTATGTCATTTAGCACCATATTTCCCCAAGAAAAAAAAAAGAACTCAAATCTAGACAGGAGCTGTCTCACGAACCCATTTATCTGCAAAATTATGTACGATGCAAAGGCATACGCGTGAAAAAGTGTTGGGATATTAAATTTATCATTGTCGCAATGACTTCAATAATTGAACAACATAGTCGTTGGGACAATAATTCCATTTCCTCTTCCATTAAATATCTCTCTGATCATGATTAGGACACTGAATAATCAAGGTGAGATTCCTTCAGCATATGCACTCCAATTTACATAAAGCATCTAAACACATTCTCCAACTTAAACGTTAGTTGAAAGAGATTATCATGTCAATTGGTGAATTTGCACTTCTCCCAACTACTAATTGTCTCTACATAACCACCGCTCATGACTCACTCCTGGTTGAATAACCAATTAGTTGTCAACTTCTCAATTAAAATATGTTTAGGAGAACTCATTATTTAGAAGCTACAATGTCACTAATCAGTAGAACTCATTATTTAGAAGCTATAATGTCACTAATCAAATCCAAGAAGCCTTCCTCAGATAGCAAAGTTATGGCTGTGTGGAAGCACTCTCAAGATGTAGGTCCCATCCACTAATCCTTGTCTGACTTGTATCCTCTACTTTAATAATCCTATAATTAATCTTAGTACGCATGTACTGTTGGCTCCTTTAACTGATCACCTGTACGAGCTAGTACTTTTATTACTCCAACTGTCTAACATTTGATTAGAATTTTGTTATAACATAATGAGCCGTTTTCTTCCTTATGGATCTTTGGTAAGTGAATATATTAGTCCTTTTTTTTTTATTTTTATAAAAAAAAAAGGAAAGCACCACCAAGTTGGATTGCTAAATAATGCATCTACAATCCAAACCCTTTTTCCACTAATCATATGGTTCTATGAATTTCTCCAATTTAGCGTTCTCCTAGCCGGTAAACATGTGACCAATTCTGTGGGATTATGATTTTGTCAATGGCAAAATGCCCACATTAAAAAACAAAGGAAAGAAAAGAATATCCCACTGGGAAAATGACTTTGATTTGCTGCATTTTAAGTTGGTGTGCAGAATATATTGTTCATCATCAGCTCGCTGGAACTTGCATAGAAATTGTGTGCAACTCGAGAGTTTGTCTTCGTTATGACAAGAAGTTGCAAAGAGAGACGGGATATCTTTTCAAAGCTGAAACCGAGTGAATTGATTTTGGCTCTGGATCTTTGATTAACTTGTTCAATTGAATTAGCCGAGCGAGACAGTAGTCCACCTGGTGATTTGCTGGCAATCGGCATGGTCCATTTTCTAGTACGATCAAACATGGACCATATTTTGCCCAATTGATTGAACCTGTGAATCGAATCACAGTCCCATCGTGGAGATGTTAATGCTGTAGACTTGTGGCTACAATTAAACGAAGAATCCACTTGTAAGAAGTGATTGATACCATATTTTGAAACGATAGACAGAAATATAAAAATTTCTAAAATCAATGAAATAAGCTGTCCTTTGATTTATTTTTGTAGCTTAAATCGTTACTTTGACGAGGATAGTTATGAATGTTTTGACGAGGATAACTATGATTTATCATGATATATATATATATATATATATATATGTATATAATAGTGGACAGGTATGGGACAAGAAGCAAACGATTCATTCCGACATCTTTGGACCAGATTAAACCCTGTATATGAATTAGCCGATGTCATAAGATCAATCAGGCGGCTGGTTGGGAAGGGGTGATTAATTATCAGAGAAAAGAATTGCTAATAGTAGCTATTTTCAACTTGATTAGTTTTTTCCCCTTGTTTTTTCTTGCTTTTTAACTTGATGACTAGTTGTTGGGTTGATTCTTAGCAGAGGTCATTATTATTAACGCGCCTAATGACTCTTACTTCTGGAGTAAGCCTTGACTAATTAGTATTATACGATTTGATTGAAGAGTAAGCAAGGCTGGTACACCACATCTCTATCAGTAATTTCTTCAGAAGAGAAATCTACATAAGAGTATAGGGATGACTACACACATACTGCCTTGAAAAGAAAACGGGAAAAAGGGGCAACTATATACCAAAACTAGGCAATTAATTTTGTTGCATGTCTTTATACTTGCATCTCTGAACTCTCGATACATATTTTTCTCACCCAATAAGAAAAAAAATCCCACAAACTTCTCAACGCATTCAGGTGTAATTGAAAATAAAAAGAGGTCGTCCAATTAAGGACCCAAGTACATTCAACATTAAAACACTCATTCTTCAGGTGTTGTTCATGCGAATATGTATTTTTCTTGGACTGTTGGACATGAACTATAATGGTTTTTTTTTTTTTACTGACCTATAATGGTTTATACTTGCATCTCTGAACTCTCGATACATATTTTTCTCACCCAATAAGAAAAAAAATCCCACAAACTTCTCAACGCATTCAGGTGTAATTGAAAATAAAAAGAGGTCGTCCAATTAAGGACCCAAGTACATTCAACATTAAAACACTCATTCTTCAGGTGTTGTTCATGCGAATATGTATTTTTCTTGGACTGTTGGACATGAACTATAATGGTTTTTTTTTTTTTACTGACCTAGGTTTTCGCCCTTTGCATTAGTTGGCCGCTACTTGCAGTTTTGTCCTCACCAAGTTAACTAATTATGCTTGATTGGCATCCATTGTCAAATGATGCCTTCAGTACTTTTAACAGGATTAGTTGCAGACTGAAGTACAAACCACAGTAACTAGCATGCAAGTCTTGGAAAGTGGTCTTTAAGCTCAGCTAAACAATTTATTACTCATGTTTCACTTTAACGTTCAAAACAACCATTGAAACATTTGAGTGAGTTTCAATGCTAAAAAACATTCCGTATCTAACATAAATTCAACAGAAATAGAGGAGGCCAAAGGGAACTCATTCATCTCTCTCTCTCTCTGTCTGGCCGGCTTTTTCCTTTTCCTTTCACATGCAAAGAAATGAATGCATGATCCAAGCAACTATAATTTTTATGAGCTCTGAATACTGCTATAACCAGAGTGAGTAATAGAATAGAATGGCTGTCGATTTGATAGAGCAACATCCAACTAATTAGGTGTGACTTTTAAATTCAGGCAAGTGACAATGATACAAATAGAGTAGAAAACTGAAAAATGAAGTGATGAATGATTAATCTATACATCACCTGACTTGCATACATACATGTGCATGATAACAAATATTCATGCAACCTCAAACTCCAAGATTAATGCTGATGACTATTACTTATGTGTACTGCCAACCTCAAACGCCAACAACAAATCTTTAACCCCAACTTTGTCAGAGCGCTTAAAATTTCTGCTAGATCATCTGGTAATTGGGATAGATGTGTGAATATGCTAGTAGGGATTTTAAAATTTTCTCCATATTCCCAGTAAAGTACCACTAACAGAGAGCAAGGAAAACAGGCTGCAAGTTCATTTTAATTGCTACCACCAAAAAGCCTCCTTCATTGGCTGCCTTACCTAATGATAATTTTCCTAGCGATCAAGAATTTTCAGAGATTAATTAACAATAGCCATCTCTGCATGAAACCAAAAACATAGCTGTCTAAGCTCACGAGAGGCACATGTCCCACACCAATGATTTTTTGACATCATTTGAAGTAGTAGCAGACATTTGCTCCAGTTATAGGTAGGGAGACAACGATTTAATAGGATAGGGGGTACAAAATTGCATCAAAATTTCATTTCATGCTTTAAAATAAAGCAAGAAGTTGCAAAGCATGTCAATCAAATGTTTCGTTTATCCATGGATAAAGCTAAGCTTAGCATATGGGCTTGCGTGTCTCTCATGAAGACAGACAAACGCAAAAATATCAAGATGTATAAAGAAAGAAAGCACAACTCACTTCATCCTTCCTTAACATTTCCCTCCGTAAGAGGAAAATGTGAATACAGCTACTGTCTACTGCAGTTTGCATCAGGATCATGCGTCTAACCGGTAACTCAAATTCTTGTATTGTTCTCGCGCATAATACTTCCGTACCATTATAGTGGGCAACTCAACAGACGTACGTATTGCTAAGTTCAGGTTGAAAGTAAAACAGTATGAGGGACCCTTTGCACAGTATACACTGCTAATGTTATCACTTAAAAACAAGTCATGACCAAAAGTGTATCCATATGATAAATGATGGTTGCCGACTTCCTTCTGAGGAGATTTTTAGGTAGACTTGATTTATGAGTTTACTTGTTATTTGTAAGAGATGGAGATGGAGATGGGGAATGCTATGCTCTGCCATTTTTTGTTTCTTTTAGAACAAAGATAAGCTAGATATCTCTGAGCAACCGAGAGTTCAATTATTTAATGGTTTTTAGTGTCTTAATTATCATTGTTGGCACCAAGGTGATCTTCCTTCATTCTCCTAATTAGGCTAGGTGTCATTCAGCAACAAAGTTACCAGGCATACAGATATGTATGAACAGTTCTGATATTTGAATGGCAAGAATATAATAATTATCATAAGTTCAATTAGGAAAGAGTTTCTCTTACAAGTTTTGGTAATTTTAGTCATTGATTTTGATTATGCTGTATCTCATGATACAACTGATTTTGGCTAAGATTGTATCTAAAGCGATTATAGATTTAATTTGGTGCTAGTTTTGATCTCTCGATATAAGATAGCTTAGGTTATCGATGAGAATAGTTTTGATCTTCAGGTTTTATGAATTTGAATAACAACAAACTGGAATATGACGTGACACTCAAAATATTTACATCTCGAAGTGCCATTTGCTTGCTTTGATAGCAACCGGGGAGTTAAAGTAAAAACAGCTGAAATCTACATATTCTTGGTTCCAAAGCAATTGATTCAGCACACAATATAAATATATATATATATATATATATATATATATATATATATCTTCTCTCCCCAATTTAACAAAATACTCAACTGCCAGAAAAAAAAAAAGAGGACAAAATTCTTTAAAAAAAAAAATTGGAAGAAAAAAAAAATGCAATCTTCTGGTATTGCACTAGGGATGGTAACTGAATCCATCCTTGGAATGAAAACAATGGTGGCACATTATGGACATCATGCACGTATGTTAGTTAGTTGAATTGCCAAAACAAGAAGACCTAACTGTCCTAGCCTTGTGGATTGATTGGTGAGCTATATATATAAAATGAAAGTGATAATGCACATGAACACCAGACAAGAAATCAAATAATTTCATGCATGGCCACGGGGCTCGTGTCCTATGTCTTGACTGCATGCAAAACTTAGGAACCAATAATTCTTATCCTCGTGCTTTTCTGTCTAGTACTTCAGGGTTATGTACTTCAGGGTTGCTTTTGCTTTTTCCCATTTGTTCGAATCACTGAAGTACATGCAACTAGTTACTCCACCAAGCGGGGGCAACAACGTAACATATTTCTTCTTGACAACTCACCAAGCTCCATCGTAAGTGAAGTATGTTTTTCTATCGTGTACGTATTAATAGTTTTTGTATAAAATGTGAATCTTGAATACTACCATGAATTTGTCAAACAATTTCTCATTGTCATAAAAGGTAGTGGTCAGGCTGGGACGATTATTTGCAGTCAATCCCAAGCCTGCAAATAATCAATACTTGTTGCTTTTCTTGGGTGAAATTGAGATTTCCTTATTGTTGTACGTGGTTGTATAAAGTAACAACGAGGGTGAACTTTTAGGGCCAACTTTCTCCTGCAAACTCATCTCATCTGGGTAAAAAAATGTAATGAGAAGAATTACTAATTACTAGTCATTAAAGAGAGAGAATGCAGTCCCTAAATTTTGCACCCGGTGCATATGAGTCCGAGTTTCATATGTGGCATATAGCTCTAGCAATTTGAATACCAAACCTACAGCAAGGCATGGAAAATTATCATTTTACATTATTTTTGTGGAGACCACCATACTTTTGATTATAAAAATCTTAAAACTTAATGTGTATATACTTAATTGAATGCACACACATGTAATTGATTAAAGTTATAAAGAAAGTTTTACTAAAGAATAATAAGCAAGTCCATAATTAATTAATATACAACTCCAAATCGCGACGACTAATACTTTACTTGAAATCTACTAAATAATTTATAACCATACATACTACAGTATTTTTGGGACAATAATTTTCAGAAAATCTCCTCCGTCATTAATCGTACAACAATTCAGAAATGACGAAAGAATAGTGAAAAATGAACAAATTGAAACGGCGAAATAGGGAAATTTATTGATAAATGCACAGAAAGGTAATTTTGTCACTCAAAATATTTTGTAGTAGTAGGTTTTTGTATCATTTCATTAACCAAAAAAAAAAAAAAAAAAAGAGTACAAATGAAGTGTTTGGAGTCGTTTTTATCACTTGCCAATATTCTGACTTCCTTGCTTTAATGTTGTGACCTTCCCTTGCTGAATTTTGGGACAGGACAGCGTTTACATTCAATCATAGACCTAAAATGAATGTGACTGTGACGTTGACTAGAGATAAGCCCTTGTGCTAAATTTAACCGCAGGGCCGCCGAAAGAAGTAGAGCTTGGATCCTACCAAATAAACTTAACAGCCCAGTTTAGCAATGCATACCCATCATTTTACTCCGCCCGCCAGAAATTTTTTTTTTTTTTGGGGGGTGTTGGGTAGAATAGAACCACCTACCAACGGAGATAAGATGTGGGTTATTTCCGCCGTACAACAATTCAATAAGGTTTTGGACCCAACTCCCCATGGCGCCATGAAAAAAGTGGAAGTAAAATTTTAGTGCTATGAAATGATATCATAAAATAAAGTATAACATTTTTTTTGTGAAATTTTGTAATGCCCTGTGTCATCACACTAACAATAAGCTTAACATCTCAGCTATGAAAGTAATATAGTACAGTAATCAAGAAAGTAGGATATGAGCAAGGGAAGACTACTTTTTTGCAAGATGTTCATCAAGAAAGCAGGTAAATCACACAAGTGGTGGACTGGGACTATTTTTGGCTTCTATCCAAGATAACACCTCCTGCGCTGAAGAGCCAATAATACTGCAGGAAAAAGTGATATATGGCGATTTGTTGTTAGTTCACATAATCTTTCCCCCAACCCGAACCCAAAGTTGGATTTGAGGGTACAAACTTTCCTGAAACTGGAAAAAGTGCACATGGTCCCTTGCAAGTTGGAACAGAAAAAGTGACAATTACAATTATTGTAGGACGATGAACATGGTTTGGTTTGAGCCCTACTCGAGTTATTGAAACATGCATAACTTTTAACATATCAAGTTTCAAATGATCGAAACAATCAGCTTCAGTTTTCTCTTTATCTTTCTCTTCTCTTTCTCTTCCATGCAGATGCGAGTCTTAAAACCTTACAAATTGATAGCATCTCGTTTTAAAGGGGAGAATTCTGATTCACAGATCCAACAACCTAACCTAAAAGCAAAATTATCACTATCATTATGAATATTCTAAGAAAAGGAACAGTGAATAAAATAATAACCCAAGTTGCACAAAAAGCCACGATTCCATTCACAAAGTTGATTAATTCAACAGTGAAATTCTGATTCACAGATCCATTCACAATTTCACAGCAAAACACAAGGATACGTATAAGCTAACTGAAACTTGGACAAATGATCAAGATATCCTATAGCTAAATGAACAAATCCCAATTCAGAGCCTCATAATTCAAGAGCAGTATCACAATTTCAACATAATACTAGAAACAAATACAACGTCAATGGATGATCCAATCATATGATGGATGAATCTTGGTTTCCCCGCATAATCAAGCAGCAGGCATTGAATTCCCAGCTGGAGTGGTCCAAACAATGTCCTTGAGTGCTGGTCTGAGCTCTTTGTTGCAGAATTGGTTGTACTCCAAAGTATCACCACTAGACTTCTTCACCTCAACCACCACAAATGAAGGTGCCACGGCGAAGATATCAGCAGCAATTCCTAGCTTGCCTTTTCTTCCGTTTTCCAACCCCTGCAATCTAACACAGGAATCGTTCCTCTTGAAGCTGAAATTCTTTGTTTTCGCTACCTCCTCAAGCTTAGAGATGACACTGCTGGCTGGCTTTGTCGTTGCAAATCTCAACTCTTCTTTCTCCTCCCTTTTCTTCTCCTCAAAAAGGGGCGACAAGTCAAATCCCTCCGATAAAGAGATGATGTGGAAAGCATTCAAAGTCTCAATCTCCTTCCCCCTTGCTACAACACCTTCATCCTCCACCACCGCGAATTCTTGCTCCTCCTTACTTCTCAGAGTTTTAGGCTCCGATTTCTTAAACCAAGAAGAATCCATAATCTTGGAAATGGAAACCCTCGTACTTGGGTTGGGATCCAACATCTTGGTTATCAATTTCCGAGCTTCCGGTGACAACCAAGGCGGGCACTTGAAATCTCCGCGGTAAATTTTCCTATACATGGAAACAAGATTATCATCCTGGAAAGGCAAATATCCGGCCAACAGCACGAAGAGAATTACCCCACATGACCAGATATCCGCTCTAGCCCCATCATAACCCTTCTTGCCAATCACCTCCGGTGCGACGTAGGCCGGCGTTCCGCATGTGGTATGCAATAGTCCATCTCGCCGGAGATGAGCGGTGAAGGCGCTGAGCCCAAAATCTGTCACCTTCAAATTCCCATCCTCATCTAGGAGGAGATTCTCAGGCTTCAAGTCTCTATGATACACCCCGCGGCTGTGGCAGAAATCAATGGCCGACATCAACTGCTGGAAATAATTCCTAGCGACTTCTTCCCGGAGCCGGCCTTTGGCGATTTTAGCGAACAATTCTCCGCCGCGAATAAGCTCCATGGCAAAGTAAATTTTGGTTTTACTAGCCAATACCTCATGCAAATCCACGATGTTGGGATGCTTCACCATCTTCATGACGGAGATTTCTCGTTTGATTTGCTCCATCATCCCTACCTTTATCACCTTCTCTTTCCCAACAACTTTCATGGCCACGCTCTTGCCCGTTTGCAGGTTCCGCGACATATACACCTTAGCAAAAGTCCCGTGGCCCAAAAGCCGCCCCAGCTCGTACTTTCCGCGAAGTACTCCGCATTTCTCCTCGGACCCCATTGTCATCGGTGCTCTGTAGAATGATTTTGCTGAAAAAGAAATGAAAATAGTACAAGAAAACTAAAGGGTTTGTTTAGGTTGACAGGCTGAAGAACTGCACTGTTTTGTTGGACTGGGAAAATATTTAAGCTGGCTGAGAAGGGGTGAAAGGATTCACCCGTCTTCGACGTGTTTCCGGTGGCAATTCCTGCCGCCGGTGGGTTGTTTTTGGGACCTTCCGCCTCCCAAATGGGGGTTAAGAAGCGAAGCAATTCTCATCTCTCTGCATTCGCAACTTGGGCAGTAGAGGAAGGCAAAGAAACAAGGGCTTTCACTAGGGCTTGCCAGCTAAACCAACGAGAGCTCTCTCGCCGCCTCTCTTCTCTAATTTCCTGCCTAGTTCCTCAGGTGGGCAAATATATAGTCGATGTAGGGTAAAATGGACATTTTAGATTATGCACCGGTTCTTCAATCTGACGGCTGTGACCCGCTTGATGGAAGGATTACGTGTCAAGATCGTCGAAGGGTACTAACTGAAGCGTTTGGATTATGTGAATGATTGGGCGAGACACGTGTGCGGCACATGCGGTAAACGAGCAGAGGTAAGCGAGTAAAACACTTTGAAACCAACTTCTTGTGGTTTTTGTCCTTCTTGTCACCATGTACATAAATATTTATATTAAGGCACAGAATAGGAAAAAAAATATTATGATATTAGTAATACATAGTATAATATGATGCAATTGTAGTCCAAGAAAAAGATGACAATTACAGAAGTGCCACGTCTACGATGTGGGTGGGATTGAGGTGGGGGCAACATCGTCAACGTCTAAAGTTTGTGCAATTTCGGGAATGTATGATGGCAAACGTTGAATGAGGAAGTCAATTATTGAGGTTTATTTATTCGTAGAAAAGGGCGTCAGCAGGAATAATGAGAGTTCCACGTAAGACAGCGCTGGACAGTGAGAATATCCAGGCTCAGAGAACTGTGGTGAAGTTAAAGCATACGTGGTTATAACCGCACTTACTGCTCACAAATGACGTTGTGTGGCCCCTGATATTGCAGAAGAGAGGACGGTGGGCTGGTGATTTTTGTGAATGCATAAGCGCCATTGGATTCATGGTATGATAGGCCGAAAAACGTCGGCTGTCAAATGAAGATTGAAGACATTGACACCATGAAATTTTTGTCTGCTAAGATATAATAAAATAATTGAACAGGTAAAGTGATCGAACGGAGGTTCAGACAGATTCAACTCTAGTTCGATGACACACATATCTGATAAAATGTCTCATGGACCAATTTAAGGTATCATTGGATAAAATGTTAAATATTTTTAAACACAAATAAATATTTAAAATTGTAATTCAAACAAATACATTCATCTCAATTGTACCTGTTAGGAAAACAATCTTAAATCCTCCATGAATCACAACCATATTCTCAAATTAAACAAAATGCATTGGAACTTCTAAAATTAAACTAAATCTAATAAAACTACAAAGAACACGACGATTTTTGAGTTTAAGGGTGAGAAATAGAGAGAGTTTATTACTCTTTTAGAAATTAAGGTAGAGAACAAAAGATTCGATAGATAAGTTTCATGTTTAAAACTTTAGGTTCATTTAATGTAAAAGATGGAAAAAATGAAAAATTGTAGTTCACGGGTCAACCTGGATTGAGCGGTCCATCTGATTTTTTGCGATTTTGATCGGTTTTTATGATAATTCAACACTAATAGTGAATTAGAGCCGGTTCACGATCTGATCAGTCAAATCGGGCAATTCGGTCCGATTTTCAAAACATCACTAAGATGATGAAAATTCCAAGTTGAAACAACTCATTTGGTGGATCTCCGTGGAAGGGAGCCCTCTCTCGAATTTTTTTTTTTAGTTTCTTTTATAGAAATAAAATCTCTTTTAAGGTTTTTTTTACTGAGAGATCTTAAAGAGAGATTCTTCCGGCATAAAATCTCCTAGTTTCGGTTTCCTTTCTCTTAAATTGTTCTATTTAGAATCTTATTCGCTCCTAAAGTTTTTCCTTGTAAGAGTTTTGTTTCAGTTTTTATCTTTTCCTATGAAATTTGAGATTTTGTAGATCTAATTTCTCCATTTGTTATTGTCAAATCTAAACTTCTTTTTCGGGTTTGAACCAGTTTTTTAATCAGATCTAATTGTTAGAAGACATGCATAGATGCATGGGGTTACAATGACCTCATTTTTATTTGTATTGATTTTTCAGATTTGTTATATCTGTTGATTTCAAATTTGTATCTATATGTAACTGTGTCATGTTCGATTTGATATATTTCTATAGTACAAATTCATTGAATGAAATGATTTTTTGTATGAAGAAAAAACTACAACAACAACAATTCATTGAAGTAAATAATTTGGACTTATTGTTTTAACTGAAAGCAAGATTCTCTTTTAGGAACCCTTAATAGTCCAATGAAACTCTGTGTGTGGATATATATATATATATTTATATATATTTTGAAGGGATTATATTAGTAATTATTAATATATTTAATTTAGATTAAATCTTTTATAAATTATCAGCATAAAGATATTTTTATTTTAACATGTTTGGATGTACACCACATATGAAAAATATGAATTGTAATATTTAAAAAAGATTAAATGGAAATTGTCTAAATCAACAGATAAATATTCACAGGCAAAAAAATGTTTATCTTTTACTTTAATCTAATATATTATTTAATACACATATTTACATTTATCGTCCCTTATTTAATAAAATTACCTAGGCCATTTAGACTTCTCATGGGGTAACCTTGACCTAGGTCACTTGGACTTCTCATGGGACAACCTTGATAAGTCAATGGTTTCTTAGACGTCGAGGGTTTGTTTGGATCGATAGTTATTTGGAAAAAGAAGTTTTGATATATTAAATTTTAATGTGAACTATGTGAAATAAAAATGTGATTGAAAAATATATTTTGTAAATACTAAAAAATAATTTTCAAATAATTTTATCATAATGAACTTGTCTCACATGCGTATTTATTGCATAAATATATATAAAAAAAAAAAGAAAAGGTGATAGAAAATATGGATCAATAATTAAAGCATACTTCTCTCTTAAATTTATGCATACTTTTAATGTTCCTAAATACTTACCACTGGGACGAATTAGAAAGGTCCATTTTGAAATGAAAAGACAAAATACAATTGTTAGATACGTAGATATTAATTACAGCCCTTAAGTATGAACGGTAATTCTAGGATTTATTCTATGGCTTCGACAAAACTGAAAGCAAAGCAAAATGGTTCAAAAAATGGGACAGAAATTAGGAATCGTCTCGAGAAGAGCCTTGAAGTTGATTAATAGAACTTAGTCCGCCTTAGGGTGATGCAGCTTGGGGACAAAATTTTTGACCATCTAGAATTTTTTGCTATATATAGCGGTTTGTTTGTTTATTGACTCACTTTTTTTTTTTTTTTTTTTTGAAAGTGCATAAGTAAAACTCCAATTACAATAGTGATCAATATATGTATCCAATGAAGCATCTTTTTCGAATGATTGATTTTGGCAGTGCCTATGTAAATGAGCTCAGCAAGATCTCTATATATATATATAGATATTCCCGACCAGTTTCTGAACTTTCTGGTGCCGTTTCATCTAAAGCTTCAATAATTTATTAAGTTCGAACTAGGCTACAAGGTGGTTAACATTTCTTTTTACATTGAAGAAAATGTTTTCACACATAAAAATAAAAGAAACCTACAAGTCCTTCTTGTTATCTTTGCAGTGAACCCTTTTGTTCTTTTGCTCCAATGGTTTTTTATTTTGATAATGTCCTCAGCGCGACGTTTGCGGGAAGCTTCAGAGGGAGGTAGTGTTCATGTTTTCAACTGTGTATTCAACAACTAGACTGACCGGCCAAAGATTCCAAATTGGCTTCTGCTAAGTTGGAGCAGTTCCAAACAGGATTCAGGCCTAAATCAGATCACATCAACTCTTTCATCGTGGAGATTTTGAGCTTCATGCATATTTTTCTTGATGCATAATTGATTGGATCAGATTTACACCAAACCAAAAAAAAAGAACTTGCATGGTTTATCTCGATTTAGATTTATGCATTATGGATAGAACTGTCAATGGGATCGAGCCAACTTATTTACAAATCGAAGATGATAAGATCAATGAATCTGTCGCCAATTATTACAATTTTTTTAATTATTAGTCGTATAAAAGAACACCAGTGTTGTCTTTTGGGTTCAGTGAATTGTGAATTCCTTGCATGTCCTTGGAAAACAGAATCTGCCGAGAAATCAAGCAAATAAGCATGCGCGGCTGTGGAATGTTTTTTGGGGGTGGGACGAGGAAGGTGATGTCGGTCAAAGACGGCAGCCCACCTCATTTATTTTCGTTTGGCGGCCACAGAAAAAGACAGATTTTGCCACCCCAAGCAACATATGGTTTTCTGCAAATTTCAATTCTTAATCCACCTGATTACTGTTAATTTGGATTTAACCACGTTGATAATTGTCTGTGGTGCTTAATTTGCAGTGGTTAATTGAGTGTTTATTTCTTATCAACTTTAGCATAGTGGGCAGCTCGAGTTGTGATCTCTATGAGATGTATATTCAGGTTCAAGATGTCAACGGTAAGTGTTTTAACCTTATTATAATTAAGATAAGATATCACTAGGCTGCAAACGAGTCGAGCCGAATTAAGTTTTGAGCTAATCGAACAGAGTCTCGACTAAATTTTACCAAACTCGAGCTCGAGCTCAAGCTCGACGAGCTGGCAATTTTCGAGCTCGAGCTCGAAAAAAATTAAAAAAAATTATTTTATTTTTTAAAAAAATAAATAAAATAATATTTTTTTCTGAATAAATAATAAAATATTAAGGATATATACGTAATTTCACTATGAAAATAAAAATAAAAAAAAATATATATAATATACGTAATTTTATTATTAAATAAAAATAAAAATAAAAAAATATATATACTCAATCTCGCGAGCTGGCTCGCGAGCTAACGAGTTTAATATTTTGAACTCGAGTTCGAGCTCGATTAATATCGAACTCGACTCGAGCTTGACTCGAGCCGCTCGCGAGCAGCTCGATTCGTTTGCAGCTTTAGATATCACCGGAAGCGCCTTGGTGTTCTTGATCTGGCTAATTGGAGGGTCTGATGTTAAAAAGATGAAGAATTCAGCTCCCGATAGGATAGCCTCTCTTGCTGAGGTAGAAAAATAAAGGGATAGTTTTACAAACCTCCCCTAAGGTTTCTCACAATTACAAAGAACTCCCCTCAAGTTTTAAAAATTATATATACCTCCCCTACTTTTACTGTTTAGTAACAATATAGATCCAAAAACTTAGATTTTCTTTCAAAAAATCCTAAATTACCCCTTTGTACAAAATTAAAAAAGAAAAATATAGTATACTCAATCATTTTCTTCCACACTTTGCATAAATTAAGAAGCTAAATCCCTAATAACTACCCAAACATAAGTTCTAAAATCAAGTACCTAGTCATTCAAGAGATCCTAATTAATTGCATATACAGTATCAATACACTTGTCACGATAAAAAAAAAACACACACACACACAAAAGCCCATTGACAACCAACTTTATACTCCCAAATTAAGTATTAATGCTCAAATACCTTTTCAATGTAAGCTAATTTAACCTAGAATCATCATTACAACTCTCCTATGGCCTTCAAAATATTAATATGAGAATAAAAACTATCTCCACAATAAAAATGAAAATAATTATGTACATGAATATTTTTCGCAACTAATACTTGATATAAATGAAAATAAAAACATCAAAACTTGTTGGTGAAGAATGAAAAATGTGTGTTTTATGAATAAAATTTGAGGTTACAGCTAAAAGATTGCTGTTCTTTATGGAACATATACCCGAACATCTATATATATTGTGTTCATTCATTCATTTAGATCTACAAGAAACATGTAGTTGGTTTCGTTTAGTTTATTCAATTAACAAATAAACTAATCGTTTTGGAAAACGATTGATTACGAGCACTGAACTCTTAACTACCAATACAAAGCATTTACGAAAAACGTCGAGGTAAGCATGAACAGATAATAATTAAACCAACCAAAATTATATTCGTCATCAAATTTCGTTAATAATGAAATCAATCTACACCAATGACAGAAATTACATAAGCTATACGCATACAACAAATGTAAAGAACAAATACTATAGTTAATAAATCATTGCGTTATCAAACTCCATGCGCGTCACAGCTCTTGATTTTAAGAAGAAAGAGTAGTGTATCTTTCAAATTAATCATTTGCTTGGCAAAACCAAACTCTATTCATGCATCACTAATTTCAACTACATCATGACGTGTTTAGAAAAGAATGTACGCAACTGGCAACCGCATAGGTGGCCTCACCTTCAGGTGCATGAGGAGTCGTGTAATTCGGCCTCCATAATAAATATTCCTCGTTCCAGGTTATTATGCATGATGCGGCGGGACCTGTATATATTATTTGATCGTCGGGGGCCGACCCCTTGGCCTTTGCGCCCCACCAAGAGAGGCTGCGGAGATCAAGTGGAATCTTCAGCGCCCATCTTAGTCTTACCCATACACCAACAGGGGCCGCTGCCTTGCTAACGTTGGTGCGAATAGGTAAGACCTGTACGAGTTAAACCTGCAGCAGCATCCATAAGCTGTACAAGTACAAGAAAAAAAATCACGGATGGCCGGGTGGGAATGCTTCTTTTTGGCTTGGTTTTAAGCTCAACAATTGTTTATGAAATTGTTGATTCCAACCAAAATGACCCTTAATCCATCAAAATCGAGAGTGCAATTGTATTATCATTGATTTCTGAAAATATTAATGATAATACCAACTTTTGACAAAGAAAAAAAAGCACTATGATGGAGCATTTAACTAACCTTGACCGCACTTCCAAGTAAGATATTTGTAAAAGGCTATACTCTTTCCCCCTTTTGGACTCGAAACAAATCAAGACAAAAGCGAGCAGTTCATGATCTGAAATCAGCTCTTACATATAGTATTACTCTAACTTTATCAGTAAAAGCATGAAAAAGAAAAGAAAAAGATCGATTTTTTTTCGGGGGTCATTTCATACTTGAATCCCGATTAGCAATATCATTGAGTACTGTATATAGGACCCTCAAGAAAAGTTGAAGTCCTCTCTTCAGTCATTTTTTTTTTTGATATGAAAACTTTGTGGTAAAGTCAAGAATGAACTATGAAGTTCTCGCATGATAAGCTGCCAAGCAGGAAATTAAGAAAATTCCTGTTTTCTGAATTATGGGTTCTAAGAATCTCTGCTGATAAAGATGGCTTGATCATTATATTTGGTTCAATATGATGGTGCCACTGCCACCAACCTGTGAAAGAAAATCAACTCATGAGATTGATATAATTTTTTTTTTACAGTGGCACGGCTGATGTGACAAAATTATCAAATATTTAGGATTGCTTACCGACCATGAATTGCACCATCAGCCTACACTCAGATGTGACTAGAATGGGCAGAGTTACATCATTGTGATAATGACTGATATAGGGTGTGTTTGGATCCCTTGTTTTTGGAGCTGTTTTTGAAAAACTGTTTTTCATATTCCAAATGCTACAGTAAATGTGTATTTCCAAAACAACTCCAAAAACACCATATCCAAATATTATATCAAAAACAACTACATATGTATATTTCAATTATGTATATTATATATATAAATATATATATTATATTATATTAATATAAATTGAAATATACAAATTGAAAATTATATATATTATATATTATATAAATATTTATATAAATTAATATTATACATAATATTGTATACTATACATAATATAATATAATATACATAAATGTGTAAATATTTATACATAATATATTATGTACATTATATTAAATATATACATTATTAATGTATAATATTATTATATACATTATTGTGTATAATAATGTATAACATGATTTCAAAATTTCTCTAGTCAATAGTCAAGGTGCTTTAGTCATTCCAAGGCCTATAGTATTCCGATGAAACTATTGGGAAAATCATTCAAAATGTTGTCACATTTTGCAAAATGACCTTTTTTGTTCCTCACTTTTAAAAGTATAATTTTACATTCCTTACAAATTCACATTGATCAAATTTGATCCCTACTTAGATTTCTGACTAGTTTTTGACCGGAATCCGACACATGCCTTGCACACGATCAGTTTTTAGGGGTAAATTTGTCAAATCAAATTCCATATAATCCGATCCATAGTTCCTCACATTTCACAAAATAAATTTTTTCGTCTCTTATATTTCACAAAATGAATTTTGTTGTTCCTCATTGATCATGTGTATAAATAGCTTTAAAAAAAAATGAAATCCATGGATATATATCTATTTAATTTTACCTAAATAGCATGAATAACATATAATATATCTTTATTTGATTTTACCTACAATAAAATTAGCTTATTCAAGTGAAATCAAATAGAAAGATACTACATGCTATTTGTACTATCTAAGTGAAATCGAATAGAAATAATGTTATGTATAATATATAATATACATAATATGTAATAATGTAATAATGTATATTATGTATAATATATTATATTATGTATATTATATTATATATATACAATATTATGTATATTATACAAATTGAAAATTATATATTATATATTATATGAATATTTATATAATGAAATATACAATAAATATTACAAATTGAAATATTATATAAACACCATATTTATAAAATTATAATATTTATAATTAATATTAATGTATATTATATATTTCAAATATTTATATATTTATTGATACATATTATAGATATTTTTATGAATATTATATATTATATAAATTACATATAATATAACATATATTATATATTATATATATATATATATATATATTATACATTTATATAAATGTACATTTATACATAATATTAATTTTATATTTATACATAATATTAATACATTTGTACATTTATATTAATTATATTAATACATTTATACTTAATACTAATATATATTAATAAAATTATAATTTATACATTTATATAATATTCATTTGTAATTTATACATTTATAATAATATAGACTTATACGTTTATAAATATATTTATATTATGTATTATATATAATATAATACATTTATATATTTTTATATAAATACATAAATATATTTATTTATAAATATTTATAAATGTATTATAAATGCATAAATGTATATTTATATAAAAATATAAAAGTTATAAATTATAATTTATAATTTATCCATTTATATAATATTCATTTATAATTTATACATTTACAATAATATACACTTATACATTTATAAATATATTTATATTATGTATTATATATAATATAATAAATTTATAATACATTTATATATTTTTATATAAATATATTTATTTATAAATATTTATAAATATATTATAAATGCATAAATGCATATTTATATAAAAATATAAAAATTATAAATTGTAATTTATACATTTATATAATATTCATTTATAATTTATACATTTATAATAATATACACTTATATATTTATATTATGTATTATATATAATATAATACATTTATATATTTTTTAGCGAATATATAAATATATTTATTTATAAATATTTATAAATGTATTATAAATGCATAAATATATATAAAAATTATAAATTATAAAAATACCCAAAAATATGTTTTAAAAATACCTCTAAAAACAATCCAAAAAACATCTACAGTAAAAGTTTTTCATATAGTTTTTGAAAAACAACTCCAAAAACAACTAATTCAAACGGACTTGTATTTCAAAAACGAAATGCTACAGTGCTGTTTTTGAAAAACAACTCAAAAAACAGCTAATCCAAACACAGCCATAATCTTCATTTCTTCTTTCTTCGCTCCTTCTGCGCTCCACAACGTACCGTGAATAATTATTAAGTGCTTCACTGGCATATGAAACAAATGTTCTGCGATCGAGCTTCCCGGTCATCTCAATGGGCTAAGAAAGAAAAAACAAATAATTTTTTGAGTTGTTTCCTCAAACATTAAATGCATTTAGACTCTTTTGGAAATTCGGTGAAAGAAATTTTAAAAAAAAAACTTTTGGAGGAAAAAGAAATTGGCAGCTCAAACTGAAACGAATGAGAAGTGACGGCCCCAAGTTGTCCATTAGTTGTCTAACATTTTCTTTTGGGGCACAAAAGAAAAGAAAAGAAAAGGTCAATGGTGTTCCAACCAATTAAAACCCTCAAAGCTTTTTTTTTTTTTTCGATAATTTGCTTTTTGTGTTTTCGAACAATCTCGCAGCAAATTAGAGGATTTGATACACTAAAATGGAACTTGTTTTAAGCATAATTTCCATTTCTATCGTGATTAATCTTGAATATATCCATTGGAATTCATGATTATTTAGGGAAAAAATTATTTACGGTAGTTTTTTTTTTAATTTTAAGTGTGATTTATGCATGGTAAAAAAATGGTTCAGAT
Organism: Coffea arabica; assembly: GCF_036785885.1. NCBI lineage: Eukaryota > Viridiplantae > Streptophyta > Magnoliopsida > Gentianales > Rubiaceae > Coffea > Coffea arabica. Next base: position 14,307,911 of record NC_092320.1, on the reverse strand, counting down.
TAAAAAAAACCCACAACATACTTCATTTCCAGAAAAAAAAAACCACAATATAATGTACTGGCGAAAATAATCCAATACATGCAAGAGCTTAGAATGATTTCTCCAATTACCACCCATTTCAAGAGATTATTAAAACAAAAAAAAAGAAGAGAGGATAAGAAAATGAGATAAACCTTATCACATGGGCATCAAGATTCGTCTACCTAAAACACTGAATGCATCTCCTACCTTCATCCGATGGTGATCTGTTCAGGCCCCAGAACCATGGCTGTTGGAGTAAGCTGAAATTTGACTATTCTGATAAAAACTGATATGCTCTGCTGTATACTTTGTTTTCTGGCCACAAGACCAGTATGTGGATATGCTGTTTCAATTGAATGAAAGCTTCCCAACTCCAAAAAGACAATGATATGTATGCATTGAAGAAACCTTCATTCCAACTTCAAAATCTTATCCTTGGAACATAATCAGCCATGCAAGTGGAGATATATCACAGAAAGTTGCAGCACTTTTAGTCCAACCTTTTAACACAATAGCAGAAATTTAATTATTTTGGTTAGAGTAGAAATAATTACAAGAGATCTTAAGTTTATACGTATGCTTCTATATATCTTTTATTTTTACAATTCAAAATTTACATATTTTCCATTCATCCAACGCTAACAGTGCAAAAAAGATTAATCATTTTTTTATGCCATATACGAAATAAAGAAACATTAGATTTTAAGGCGTCCTTCATTAGGATTGTTCTTGTTATCCAACTAATCAGACCTAATCATCTTTAGACAACTTTTAAAAAGTAATATTGATACTCAACGTTATGCTATCCCAAATATAGAGATACTTTAATGGTTATCCAAGTAAAAATAGGAAACTAAAATAACCATAAATGTCTAACTTCTCTACAAGTATTTCTTGTACCATTTTTCTTTTCATTTGGGATCTAAAATTGAACTTAATCAAATAAAGACTTCAAATGTAATAATTATCTTTTAAATACCATTTGATTATTAATATGAATATGTCAATTGCATTTTGGAGAAATAGATATTCACAAACATACTTTAACACTGTAATTACATTATCAAAGAATCTTTATGCAGGAAAGAAGCTGGAGCTATTTTGGCCTTTATTTGGCATGTATTTTGCAAGTTATAAAAAAATAATTAAGATTTTGTGCTAACATAAAGAAAGACAAATGACATTCACGCTCTAAAATAATTCTCTGACGACGCTCCACCTTCTGTCATTTGCCTAAAGAAATTAATGGCATACACACTTGCAAACCAGGTAGCTATAGAAATCCTCACTTTCTCAGGATTTAAAAACTTAGATGCGCACTATATATTTCTGGTCAAATCAAAGGAATCTGGACATGACATATGCACACATAATTCCGTAAGACTGAGCTCTATTATATGTCAAATCATTAATGCCATATTTTGGTTGCAAGTCCGATTATTGTTCTAGTTGGAATCTAAATCCTGGTAATGGGTCCCTAGATATTTCGGAATTTAAGACTTCATTATGGAAATATATAATGCAATTATTTCCAGCCTTTTGCTGCAACTACTATCAATACTTGACGTCACGAAAAATCCAATTACAAATTAGAGCTTGGATTATTTTAGCATATCACAAAAAGGCAGTTAGGTTAATGTCTGTGCTTGTCGGCTTGCTGCAGAAAAAACAAGTAACCAACCATTATAGATACAAAAGAACAAGCGCTAATTGTGCTCAGTGTTTCCTTTTTGGGGTTTTTCTTTTTTCTCTTACGACTGGGGACGATGAACCCTGAATTATGACTGCTATGTGTTAGCAAGATCAGAGACATTGAATTGGCAAAAGAAGAAGAAAGTGAATCATAGAGAAAATACAGGAGAGAAAAGTGAAATGGTAAGGTATAAAATTCTAGTTAACATTGCATGCATTTATTTTTACAAACTCCCTTTCATGATGGCATGTTTTTTGCACGAGGGGGATGGGAAGGGAAGGGAAGAGCAAATTTTTTGTTGAATTACTTCATCTAAGTGATTAAACAAAAAATGATTGCTCGAGGATTAATATTAAGCTATTGTTCTAACATACTGTCAACATACATGATGTTATATAGACAAGATAAGCTGCAAAGTGATAAAAAATGATACGATGTATAGACTGCTGGTACATTACTATATGTCATGTGAACTGAATATTTTCTTGGCACTTTGGTCCACATGAAGATAAGGTACCTTTTCTGGACATTAAACCTGATTTAGATACGTCTTTTGCCGAGTAATTAGCCACATAAATGTTGTCCGCATCTCAATAATTTAATTGGTGAATGCATCAGGAGGTTTGGGACTTTGTATTGATGTGTTTGGTTGCCATCATGATTTCTTGCTGTTTTCTTTTTGAGGGAAGTTTCTATCATAGTTATTGCTTGAAAACCACGGATTGCTCAACAGATGAGGTAATTAGGGTAGCTGAGAATGATGCGGATCACCAACGAATTTGGGAAATTGGTGACTCATGGGTTTTTTAGGTTTTTCCTCTTCTTTTTTTTTTTCCCTGGTTGGGTTTTTTTTTCGGGGAGGGGGGGGGGGGGGTTGGGGGTGTTGGAAGTTCTGCATATAATTCACTCGATCGTAGAATTTGGATAAATCCTCAACAACTATGTCTTATCCAAGTAATTGCAAATTGCAATCGAGGTTCAAGAAGTCGGAAGATGTATGGCTACATTTTGCCAGAGTAGTCATACACTAGAGGAAAAAGATTTTTAAGGATTTGAAATCTTGTTCTTAAATTCGTGGATGATCATTTCTCAGTTTTTGATATATATATTTTGCAAGTATGTCATTGTGCTGAGCATTCTTGAACGTTTGCAAGTATATTTTGCAAGTAGCATGGGAACTAGTTAGCTCTTGTTTGATCTCCAGTTGAAGTTGTGATTTCCAAATTGTAATTTGATCCCGTTCTGCTTCTTAGAGACCTCCATTTCTCGTTGCTAATGAAGAGGGAATAAGGTTATGAGATTTGTTACAACGGGATTTCAAGAAAGCTAACAATTAATGGCTCTTGTTCTATACAGTCCCAAAATCATGATATTCATTACTTAGATCCTCCAGTGCATCATTATAAGATCAATTTTGATGGCAATATTTCGTCGCATAACAATATCTTTGGTATTGGAGTGGCAATCCGAGATCATAATGGTAATTTTCTTGCTGATTTGGCAAAGCAATTCTCTAGCAGTTTCCTTGGCCAAATTTTTTATGATTCTGAATTTCGTTCGTGAAGGGGATGATGCATCATCGATTATCCGGCTTCTTAGAGATATAGAGGCGATGTTTTTTCTGATATAGGCATTATAATTGATGATATTCATACGTCTTTGCTAGACCCAAATTGTGTCAATGTAAGTTGGATTCCCAAGGGAGTAGGGGTGTCAATCGGGTTGCGCGGGTCGGGTTGAGGCCTAAGTATAACAAAGAACCTGTTGACCCGAATCCGACCCGTCAATTCGAAACGGGTCAGGGTACCTGACACGAACCCGAAAATTTCGGGTTGACGGGTCGATCCGAAATGATCCGAAACTTAATTTTAATTTATTAATTTATCACAAAATTAATTACATCATCAAGTAATAAAAATTTAAATAAATAATTTCAAACCAAATCTAAATAAATTAAACACTATAAAAGTGTTTTATCCCAAACCAAATATAAAATAAATTAAAACAGCATAAAAGTAAAAAATAACATAATATATTATTTGTCCAAATATAATAATTTTAACTTCACACAAGTTAAATAAATTCATTTAGGATTAAGTAATTAATGCCTTTGGAAAAAAAGAATGATTTAGTTTAGTTAAATAAAATAATTTTTATGTTTATTAAATTAGTTTTAATTTGTAAACGGGTCACATCGGATCATATCAGGTCACCACGGGTTGACCCGAAATTGACCTGTTTTCTTTTCGGGTTTGACCCAATTCTGACCCGAACTCCCGAAACCTCAACCCAAATTCATTAATTTCGTGTTAGATTCGTGTCGTGTTTTCGGATCGTGTCAGGAATTGCCACCCCTACAAGGGAGGAAAACAAGTTAGCACGCAATCTAGCTTCTTTTCCAAAATCTGCCAACTGTGGAGACTCTATATGGAACATTCCTTCTGATTTTGTTAAACAAATCGTGTTGAATGATTTCCAACAATCTTATTAATGGTGAATATTTCTTATATATATATAAAGAGGGAGTAAGGCTCAATTTCTCATCCCATGCACAGAGATGTTTATGATTGACAGGTTTCCCTATCGCCTCACCTGTTAATGAGTCATGATCCTGTTTAGTGATGTCATTACCAAGCCATGTTAGACGCAATCAAGCAGCAAGAAATGCTCTTGATTTTACCTACAAAAATTCATTGTATGCTCTATATGCAAATTGTTTCTCCAAATATGATTAACATTTTTTTTTTTGGAAATCTACAGTCGTTAGAAAATGATGCATACCAACTATAGTTTGGGGTCTCATTAAGAAGTTCTAATTGGAATTTTTTTTTAGATAGTAGAATTATATTTTTCTCATTTAATTGAAGTCTTAATTATTGTCTCAAATTTTTATATACTATTTGCATATAATTGTTCCCCTGCCAAAGGGCCAAATATTTGGTAGATGTTAAGACTTTTTCGATGTTACATTTCAATTTAAAATATAAAAGCCTTGCCGTACGTGGTTCCCTCTTCAATATAATCTTCAACTAAAAAGCCATTCTTTCCTTGCAACCTACAGACCATCTTGCCCCATGACCTCTCCGGCCGGAGCTTATTAACAGATTTTTCTTTCTTTAATTCCATTTTGGTAATAAAGAGAAAAAAGAAAGAAGAAAATAACTTTATTAGAATTATATGAGGTTTGCAGGCTTAATTATAGCATGCTTTTTTATGCATGTCATGGCCAGGGTTGGACGTAAAACAATAGGAGTATTGAGTACGAGGATTTGGAAAATGCATTGAAATGGATGGATTCGGAAAAGGGGAATAAAATGATCCACGTACTTTGTGTTAATTTCCGATTATGAGGTGACATTGGCTATAATTCCACAAGTCATTTCGAAAGGGACGAGTCTGATATTGGAGACCGAAACGAGGCCATCTGCCCTGTGACCAAAGCAGATACAACTCTTTATTAGTCTCTTATATATATATTAAACAAAAGCAGCTATCGATCGATAGGAGTACTGCGTATGTCAATCACAACTCAATCCGTCAATAATTCTGATTTCTTTCTTGGTAATAACATCCATAGGATCTCTAGAAGCCCTTAAATCACGGGCTCAAAGCAAACCAGACACACATATATATATATATATATATATATATATATAATACTCCCTTCGTCCCACTTTAACAGTCCTGTATTCCTTTTTCATCTGTCCCAAATTGTAGTCCACTTTCCAATTGAAAAATGTATTTGTATTTTAATTTTTCTAAAATACCCTCATTCAATGTAAGTAGTTGTTACTATAAACCTATCCCATTTAATGAGAGTTGATTCTTTTTTTTACCATCAATTCAAGTTCCCATAAAGTTGTACCATATTTAATGTGAGGGTATTTTAGAAAAATAGCAATCTAAATTTATTTTTCCAACAAAGTTAACTACTTTTTCTTAAACTATGTGAAAAAAGAAACGGAACTATCGAAGTGGGACGGAGGGAGGGAGTACACAAATTTCTTGGCAGTGGAACCTAAGTAATTATGCCGGATAATAATTGAAGATGAGATGATGGCAAATATTTGATCTCCGGATAATAATTAGTGAGTGACAATAATTGCCATCAAACAGGGAAGAGAGAGAACAAATATTTATTACTGCCTTTCTTTTTTTCTTCCTCCTTCTTCTTCTTCTTTTGAGAATTATTTTCCTGTCTTTTAGAATATTGTAATTTGCATGCATCTGAGTTTTATATTGAAAGATACAAGCTAGATTTTTGCGTTATGTGTAACGCAAAATGCTCAATTAATTAAGCCTGGTATCTTTTAAGGTACACTTATATATCCAGGAGAGGAGAGGAGAGGAGAGAAGCGAGCTTTAAGGCTGGGGGTTAGCAATTGTTACCCTCCTCAATTATAGGAAATTGAAAATAAAAGGACAGCTGAGTTTCTAATCCTGTTTAATTAGTTTGCCTCACTCACACTTGCACATCCTAAATTTCTAGAAATTCCCTTTTAACGTCATTAATTAATTAATGCCTTCATCGAAAATTTACTTCACCCTTTAAGCTGAAAAATCTTGAAAAAGAAACATAGGAAATATCGCACGTTTTTTTAAAGAAAAATGATATTAACGCTCTTAAAAAAACCCTCTAGCAATTTCTGTATCTATGCAAGCTTTTACAGACACAGAGGATGGAGTGCTAAAAACTCTTTTAGAAGTGCTAATAACAACGTTACATCTCCCTTCTAAAACTAAATACACAATTAATTATTGATTGTTCACCTGCTGAGCGAGCAGCTGCCCCAATCCAAACTAGAAGAACTATAATTAATCATAGGAACTAGGAAGCATTCGAGTCCAAACTCTCCTCGGCCGATCTTGGCAACTAATGGCGGCAGCATGGTGGGATTGCCGGTGCAGTTGCAGCAGCCCCGATCCAAAACCATGGCAAGAATTTCGGCTGAACATACATGCACGGAGCTGAAATGACATGTCGGTGCTTCAGGACAAAACTTGATATCAAAACGATGGTAACTAAACACGAATAATTACCTACTTTATCTTCGAATTTCACTGCAGATGTAAATGCTGGATTAGTGAATAACATACAAGTGTTCTTGTTATAATTAATGACCTTTAATCTTAAATATATGTCCTGCTCCACCCAAAAATCACTAAGCTTTTTTTTTTTTTTTTGTGTGTGTGAAAAAAACACGTACTAGCTAGTTGGCTCTTTTTTGTACATGAAGACGAAATATCATTTAATCAAAGACACAGTACTCAATTTGTAATATGCGTGGAGGTGTGTCCGCGAGAGCCAGACACCAGGACACATGTCTTTCTTATGTCGTACATGTCTGCAAATTCCGCTGCAAATGTAAGCCCTGCATTGATGAGTAATACATGAATATTCTGGTAAGTGACCTTTAATCTTAAGGATATGTGTGTCCTGCTCGAGCAGAAACCACTAAACTTTTTTGAACCAAAAAAAAAGAAGAAAAGAAACGCTACTTCAATCTTTTTTGTACATGAAGACGAAGTCTCATTCAAATCAAAGCCACAGTACGCAATTTGTATATACATGCAGACACGTCTTATGTCTCTGTTCAACATATCTTCTCACAAACTTTTGCTTTAGCACAATGTTATTCTTCTTGCATAAGCTCAAATTAGGAAAAATCGAGGGGGTTTTTTTTTTCCGAGTAATTCTGCCTTCATCCTAGGATGGGTACAAGGTTTCTAACTCTATTATCATACGTATATTTTTCTTCTCTTTTATCAGAGAGAGAGAGAGAGAGGAATTAATCTTGACTCCTCTATGAAAAACTATATCTTGAGTTTTCAGAACTCTAATACTCGAACCAGCTCATCCCACCTAAATTATAAGAAGAAGACTAATCAGAAATCCTTGAAAATGACTTTTGTGGCCGTATTGCTAAGATATGCCATTAATAATGAAGCGCTAATATTGCATGAATACGTGCATCAATCGGGCTGCTTATGATCATTTTAAATGGAGTAGATTAGATGTCTGCTAGCTGGGGATAAGAACCACCACCAAAGGCAGATGCAATCTTCCAGATTTCGTTAATTCAAGCATGTGTTTCATATTACTATCTCAGCTTTATTTAAAGGAGGCTAATGGAGGTCGTCAGTTTGGTCCACCGAGTCATAGATTACATTTGTCAACTTCTGTTTCTGCTTTGGGGTACGTAGGAGGTTAAATTTGATGTTCAAGAACGTTCTCCAAGTTAGTGGCGCAATCTTATCATAAACTTCTGAGTGCAAAAAAGTTTACCCAGTGGATGATATGATACCGGGCAATAACATGGAAGTACGAGAAAAAGTGCAGCAAAATAGACGCTCACAATAAGTCCGTAGGACAATGAGTTTGAGAAATTGTTTGTCTACAGAATAAAAAAAGAAGTTAAAGACTGAAAAATCCCGACAAGTAAATGCATTATGAATAATCACCGTAGTCGTACGCAAAATTGAAGAATTTGACACGTTGAGGATGCAAAAGTAGCAGCTACAACTATGCCCATTGTGCAATTTTGGCAACTTCAAGAATTTCAATGTTCGAGTACCAGATAGCACTTTCATATCCAAATTACTACGAAGAGCTTGATTTAGATTGCTGTTGGCATCTAAAATTTCAGAAGAAAAAGATTGAGAGCATTTTTTTTCTGACTTCTTGTGTTTCCATTTTCATATTCCTGTCTCTTAATCCAAAAGAAGAAAATATATATACAAAAAAGAAGACGCATATTTTGACGTTGGTAATCAACCCAAACGAGCTAATTAACTGCAATTGTTAGTAACTTAACTGAAGATTCTCAAACCAGAAGCAGCAAAAATTTTGACTGATTCGACCTAAAGCTAAAACATATATTATATTAGTTCCTAATAGTCATCAAACAATTATGGGTACATATCTAGTTTGAACATATATAATATATAGTCACATGTTCGTGCCTTCTCCTTTTCTGGTTCTCGTATGGTATGTTGAGGAGTGTCCTGTCCTGCATTATCTCATGATGGTGCATAAAGACAACTCTCAAAATCTTATCACTTTTGGATTTATGCTACTCGATAAATTATGACTAGACGTGTTAAAGACACGATTAGTCCCAGTCATTTATCTGATTATGGACAGATAATAACGCCCACTGCATGTTCTTCAATAAAGTACAACTTTCATAGTCTAGCAGCATGCGTCGTGCTCTCTCTCTCTCTCTCTCTTTCTGTGTCTCTTATTTCTTAGGAGTTCAAGAAAGGCTGCTTCATTCTAAGATCAGGGTAGGCCACTGTTCTACCGTAGAAAACTGCGCTGATACTCGTTTGGGCCGGTGTTACTTCTGCGTGTCTGTTCATTGTTTGGGTGTGTGTGTTTATTTTGCTTCGGCAAAAAAAAAAAAAAGTACGTAGAACTCAAACCTGGTTAGGCAAACAAAGGTGAACGAACGTTCTTAGCTTAGCTAGCTGCACCATTAATACCCGTTGGCAAGGTTGTTCTCTTGTCTTTTTTTTCCCATTAATTAACTTATCAAACTAGTATCAGAACAATGAATGGAAACAAACATCAAGAGCGTTGTCATTAAAGCAGTATTCAAATTGGTTCAACTATGAATATTAATTAAGCTTCTATTCTTTTTTGTTCTTGTTTTCTTTTCGCTTTCTTGAAATGAAAAGAAACCTTTAATTTAAACTGCTCCCGATCAAATTAGCCTGTGGAATCCAATTTTAACGGACAGTGGTTGAAAGTGCGCAGCTCAATTATTGCATTCGTTTGCTTGATTTGTGGAAGGGGACAATACTTGTTTCTGAATAAGACTCGATCGTACGTGTTTGTTGCTTCACCTGTTTCAAGATAAGATCAGTATGGGATAACATAATTGACTTACAGTCGTCACAGATAATCCTCATATTATATTTACGGCTGCCAATCTTCTTCCCGGTTTCTGATCGATTTTGATGGCTAGTTTTTTTTTTTTTTTTTTTTTTAGTATTCGGCATTATTGTGCTAGTAGTTAGTCCATTATTCTAAATTTCCTATATATTTTGTGGCCAATTAACTTGGGACGAATTTCACGTACAAAACTTGTCCACTTTTCCTTCTTTGCTTCTCGACTTCGCCATAGATGCATGTTCACTTGGATCACAAACGAACGTGTGTACCAATAAATAGAGGGCAAACAAGAAATCAAATTTTTTTATAGATACGAAAACAACGGTTAATACAAGCTTACTTCCTCTGGATCACTTTCTGATTTAACGAGAGTCCCTCCCTTAGTTGTACAAGTTTCTTCTTCTTTTTTTTTTTTTTTTTTTTTTGCTCAATTTGTTACGTTCGACATATATATATATATATATCTATGATTGTATGTGTTTACTCTTTTTTTTTTTTTTAATGTGTTTGAAAGGGACAAATAAAAGATAACTTAATGGAACCATAAGGGAGAAGAAGCTCTCAACAAAATAAAATAAAATAAAATAATTCAGGTTCGACAAGTATATATATATATATATACATTTACATACTCACCCTCTTTTTCCTAATAAATGAAATCGAAATTCTCTCCAAATAATTGACCTCTAGTGTTCAGAGTACTTTCTTTCCACGTGGCGGAAGGAATGCTGCAAACGTTCCTGACCCCCACCCACAAAAAAGAAAGAAAGGGTAGTGATTTCCAGGTTAGACGTTTAAGCGGACAACCATTAACTCAAATGGTAGCTTATTAGCTCGGAAGATGGCGATTTCTCTGATCATTTATGATAATTACTTCGTTGACATTAAACAAGCCACTCAAAAAGATGGCTCCGTTCAGCAAATGAGTTTTTTGGATGTTTGTCTAAAATTTTATTGTAACTTACTGTAAAAATTGTAGAAAATTTTTTTGAAGAGTGTAATTTTTTAAATATTTTGAAGTGTATAATTTAAAAATTTTAAAAGATTTTTTGAAGTTATTATAGTTAAAGTTGTTAAAAAACTTATAACAGACAAACTTGGCCAAAAATTTCTTTGTCAAGCAAACCCGATATTTTGCGGAGAGTTGAGTTGGGTGATAAAGATGAAAATGATTATAAATAGAAGGTTTTGGGTTTAAAACCTCCAATTCACTTGCCAAAACAAAAAAGTAAGCCAGCCTGTGACGATAACAGAAGAAAGCAAGCCTTCCTACCTGTGACCATACTATTGGGCCCGGAAACTGGTTACAAAGGAGAAGGGGCTGCCCTAATTGTAGTACGGGTTTCGGAATCTCCAAATCTTAAAGGAGAATATGTTGACCAAATTGCAGTACGGGTTTCGGAACCTGTAGTTAACTGGTTGTGAACTTAGAAGACTTTTTTGTTTTTTAAATCACAAATGGCTAAGCTGACAAAAGAAATGCCATAGATATAGAACGGCAACTAGAACATCAGAGAAACGGAAAGACCTGTAAAGGAATTTGCTTTGGAAGCAACAGAAATATAGTTTAACTCATGAACACCCCTTGATCTTACAATCGTCCCCAAAAAATAACTAAAGAAGATCAACAATTTTGGAATCCGAGTAAAATCTACAAATGAAAAGATCATGCAAAGGGAACGAAGCTGCTTTCTGCATTAACAGAGCTGATTGTTCATATGTCTATATATGGTCCTCCATCACCCCAGAGGTATATATAAAACCTGGAAGTAAACATGAACCCCACAAAACCAGACACTGTGTCAGTCAATATGCATTGAAATAAAAAGGCATAAAGGACACTGTGATCTAAACTCCTCTAAACCTTGCCATTCTTCAAACTGGTTTCAGACTACTTCAAATTTACCAAGTAATATTCGAACCCTACAATTGCAGCATGAACCCTCAATGGGTCATCAGTTTTGTCGTGTTCTTTGCTCACATCACAGTCGATTGTATCACCTTCAATCCAGTTTTAACTGCTATTTACATTTCCGATCTAAGGATAAAATTTGCTGCCCCTCACTTTCAACCTATTAAAATACAACAACCTCATCATGTAGTCATACCTAGGAATGCAAATTGACGCCCTCTAAATTCGTTGAACTAAAACAAACCTTGTACCCTATACTAATTTGAGAACAACAGAGTCAGGCAAGAATTAAGGCATTAGCCCCAAAATCTTATTGACTTCAACTCTATGTACTAAGATTCACGAAAAATCAACTATGGGTTAGCTCAAGGAGAATTTGGATCACTGGTTCTTTGGATTACTAACAGGATAGCTCTCTTCAGGTTGTTTTTTCCACAAATAGTTCGCAGCTTCAATCCACCTTGGATGGACCAAATATTTTCCCTCCTGCACTGCCCAAATGGATTTCTCTGTTCCCGGATCCAAAGAGACGACATGTGTTACTGACGGGTCAACTTCAGATGAACATATAGCTCCCAACCGCTCTGCCATTTTCCATAGGTGATGATTTTCACCCTGAAACTGTGTGGGGAAAACGCGAGTAAATACAACCTTGCAACCCTTCAAAACTTCCTTCCTAACTGTTATTAGCACCTGCCATAGATATAAAGAGAAAATATATCACACTTCTTTCTAAATAATATTAAACATCACAAGTCAACATCATAGAATTCATGAATAAGAAAGATGAAACCAATCTAAACTGGAGAATGAAAAACTTAAAAACTCCAAAGTCACCAGAATCCTTTATCATGGGTTGTGGTACAAATTCTTCGTAGCAAAGCAAAATTTTTGCAGAAGATGGACCCATACAAACATAATTTCACTAATCTAATGTTTGAAAATTTTCTGACAGCTTGGAATGCAGGTTTATTTGTTCAAAACCCAGTAACAGTTTGGCAAAATAAATTGCGTGCTTAGAAAGAAAGCTCAAGTGAAAACATGAAATTCCATAAAAGCGAATTCAATGACAATACAGATAAGGTACCATAATAATACTCATTAGGGAACCAGTGCATAGGCTAACGAAAAAAGATTATGACTTCAACTCCTACCCAAACACAGAAACATATGGAGGAAAGCCATCAGTACTAGTCCTCCACAATTACCTGCCTCACATCTCGATCAACAAGACTTGCACTATGTTCCTGTAAAAGAAGATTTCAATTAGAATAATTGAGCAACAAAATGTTAAAGCAATTCAAACAATAATAGTGACGAACACATACCGTGTCAAAAAAGGTAGAATGTATCTGCTGAAGAACTCTAAGAACCGTAGCAAGGGCTCCTTCACTTTCACTTTCATCAGTTTTACGCTCAGAGAGTGATTTTGAACCGAAGCCAAATTGACGACAACTTGAAGCAAAAAAATGATATCTTTCCATCAATATCAAATTCTCCTTGTGTTTTCCCCAGACCTAGATCATTCAATAACGCTCTTGTCAACTTGGCAGCAAATGCAGACATATACAAACTTCTGAAAGTACTTGCTTAAAAATCAATTAGTCATGATAGATGTCTATGTATGTCATCTGCTTCCCAGACAACATTAAGAAGGAAAGCAAGCTGCACCAGACTGTCAACTAAATCCACTGTTATGTGGACACGGGGACCCAAAAGATGCCAAAATATCCCCAAATATATGCATGCACTCACACACATACATACACAAAAACGCGCACACAGACAATCCCACCATTATAAAATGACTATTTCCAATTGAAAACATCTGTGTGTAAAGGAAAACATCAGTGCTCACAAACTGATAATAGAGGAAAAGCAAACAATTGACACAAAATAATGAGAACCAGAAAAGGCAGGAGAAAATCTGACAAACTAAATATGAAATACTGTCAAGGACTACTTATTGGAATTACCGCTTCCGTGTCATCAAGTATTAAGACAGCACTTTCTTGCCCCAAAACAATATCAAGACCTTTCTGGTGTCTCTGTGTGCAATCTCCTTGTGCAATCACTCTGGAGTTGAAATAAACATCTTCAGGGTCAAGCAATTTTGCCATTTGCAATGCATATGCACGTTCACCCATTGTGTATATGTACATCTCAAACAAGTCGCTTGCTTCTTTCAAGAAACTATGGACGAAGGGCCTTAACTTGGTCATCATATGCATATAGTCTAGTTTGTATAAGCTGTTCTTCAAAGCATCTGGAACAATAAAGTAACCAGTTAAGCTACAAAATATTAGTTACAATTATGAAAATCAACAAGTTAACCAAAAGGATACCAAAGCAAACAATGAAACCCTCTATCTCTAATAAATAAGAAGAATTGAAGAAATATTGGCAAAAACTTAATGAAAAATGTTAATTTAATTATTACAATTCCACTACCAGTAGCAGCACAGTAAATAATTAACCAAATAGATACAAGTAAAAGCTGCTTCCAGTCTCCAGAAGTGCAGAAATTAAGGAACACCAAGATTAAATGGATTAAGATACACAAAACAGAAATAGAGAACTCATGCACTGTAAATTCAATATTCATAGTAAAAATACGGATCTGCATAGCATATTAGCCAAATGGAATCAATGTAGATACCAGATTATTTGTCCCAAAGGATGGCATTGGTCTCTTTTGGTCCAAGAAGAATCTAGAGTTCTTTGTAACCTAAATACTGCCCATATCCGTTCCAAGGAACATGTGTACTAAACCATGTCCTGAAATAATCATCCCCAAGTAGTGGAAGTACCTCCAAGGTCATTAGAGCTACCTCCAGTTTGAGAGTCATCCTTTTGAAAACAATGAACTAAGTTGTGAAAAGTAGACCATCATGAAACTTCAATAATACAAACCCTAATCAAAACCATGTGGAAAGGAGAAGAGCTTGTCGGCACTAGTCAGTCTGACCAAATGTCTTCCATTAGCAACTCTCTCTCTCTCTCTCTCTCTCTCTCTCTCTCTCTCTGAGATGGTGACAAGCTTTTGTCACAATTTACTTTTATTTCTTTGTGATAATGGAAATGAGGTCTAGGGGGGAAAAAGGGATTTGTAGCCTTTGCTCATAGAATTTCATATCATAGTATGAATCAAATATATAAGACCAGACAACAGAGTTGTCATGTAAAATAGAAAACTATCCGCATAAAACAACTGTAACAGAAATCAACAGAAGAATGATAAAAATTAAACAGCAACTACACAAAAAGAGAGCATTGTACCAGATAGATCATCTCTGGAGCCCTTCAAGTAACCCTCATCTACTGTAAGGTCTAAAAACCGACTTGAGTTCAGCAGTGTGTGATCTAAATCAAGAACCAAGTAAAGTTTTTTCTTGCGAAGCAGGTTCTTCAAGTCTTTATCACGTAATCGAGCAATCTCGTCATTAGCCAGCCTTAGATTCTGTTGAATAAATTACATAATTACCTGCCTAAGTACCTCCACATAAAACAATAAACTTCTCTATGTGTAATATGAAAAAACCAATACAACAAATAGCTGTAAAAAAATGCAGCCCAAAAATGCAGCCCAGAAAATTTAAGGTTAGAACTACATTTTTCCGTGACAAAAAAGAGTTCAAAGGCAAGAATCAGTTAACATCATTCATAAAAATCTTACGGGGAGAGATGAAAAAGATGGAATTGCTCCTTAAATGCACCAACATTCTGTGCAAAAGTGAAAACTAATATTAAACCTTAAACCCCAGGGAAACTTCAGATTTCAAATTGGAAAGAAAGAGCTTACGATTAGAATGTGCTAAAAAGAACTTAACAGCAGAAGCATATAAACAACAATAAGTGATTCAAAAACAGCCAAATCTAGAAAACAGGCAAGTAATCCTGAGCAGCCAAATTTAAAAACAACAAAATACATCCTAACAAGATTTCCAAGCGATTGCAACCTTGTGTATGTAGCTGAATGCAACACCAGACTCATCATCCATCTTCAGCCCACACCGTATACATAACCCACCAATCACACCAGGATGTGAACAAACATCCTTATCCGAAGATGCTCCTGCAGAAAGCAGACTTTTAGAAAACAAAGCATCATGTTACCAGAATTTCATAGTGAACTTTCCACCAATCTTGCATTGCTACTTAAATTCCAGTTTGAAATCAACAGAGTACCTTTTTGTTAAACTAAGAAAATTTAAGAAATCCAACTGCATCTACCAAAATCATAAAATATCCTATATCTGGCTTCCCTTGTGTAAAAAAGTACTTTACCCCATTTTCAAACCCTTGAAGTAAATCCTTATTTTCTAGACTTCAGTTCAGGTCTCTTTCAGGATGTTATTGGTATCCATCGATCACAAAAACTGTAACTAACAATCAACCTAGAAAGATTTTTAGACTAAGCCCTTGTCTGATCATCTTGTTACATATTGAGGTTAGCATGCAAATATTAACTGTATTAATTGTTGCGTATCTATCATAAGCGGCAAATGAACAGAAAGAGTACAATCATAAGCATTACCTGAAGTTTGTATCTCAACTTCCTGGGACGTCATAGCTTCTACATCTAATGAGCTCTCAAGAATCTCAACCTTGCGCCTTTTAATCCTTTAATATAAAAAAAAAAGCAAAAGTTGAACCAGACAAGAGGCACAGAAACCACGGCAAGCAAGTACAAAGAAACATCTTCAGAATACTCACTTCTCAGAGTCTAAGTCATAGTCGTCAGTGTCGCCACCTTTGTTTTCTGCTTCTTCTTCTTCTACTACTTCCTCCTCTGCTTCTTCTGGATGAGGTGATGCATCAGAGGCAGAATCCAACTCTGCATCAAGAAATGCAGCAAAATCCTCGCCACTTGTGCTTGGAGAGTGCACAGGTGAGTCTGCTGTTAAGCTCATCTGAGCAAACAAAAGCCAACATATATCTTAGATCTCTTACTAGACCAGAAATTTTATCCAACACTTTTATGATGAAAAAAGAAAACAAAACAGAAGAATTAACACTACCAATCAACCAGCAACAATAAATTAAGGCGAAATTACACGATAATGGAAGTAGAGAACAATGTTCATACCCACAGCATGATCCAGCACCTAGCCATTGGTATGCCAATGCACTTTTTAATGTTTTTAAAGCTTATCATGCAATTGAGGACAGAATTTGCAGTCAAAAAGACAATAAAATCAGAAAAAGATGACAAAAAGAATAAAGAAAGTCTAGAATCAGTTTCTCAAAATAAACAAAAGGAAGTTCATCCGACATTATACAAGATTAGAAAGTGTTAGTGTAGCCTAGTCTAACTCAGAAAATGACTGCTAATCTTCCAAGGCCAAACAATGCTTTGGCAAATTTCTGAAACTTGTAAAGGAAACATATTTTTGAAAATTTATTCGCTGATTAAGGGACTACCCATTTAAAACCAACCCACTGTAAATTCAATAAAAGAAAATTGCCTTTGCTATCTTAATTAATTAATAATTTTGCAGCCCCTGTGCATTCATGCAATGAACTTTTGCACAATCTTTTTCCCTCTCTGATTATTGAAGTTTTCTAAATATTCATTCCTTCGGTCATTTGCCACTGTTTCTAAATTTTGCAGCCTAACTTCTTGAGCATAAATTTCAACTCAAGACCCAATAACCATTTCTTCCACAACCAATTTCATCAAAGTATAGTCATTCAAATATGGAAATTCTGTTTTAAGTGAACGGAATAGACAAAGGAGTGCATAAATAGTAGACATTCTTGTTCTGGGGAGGTGTGAACGGCAGAAGACATGTCACTAACTGATTGGTGAGACAGCACAGAGTTAGCTTTTCTAATTTAAGGTCATGCATTTCCTGGTTCTACGGCTGCCTCATTTGCATGTTCAGATAACAAAGCTGGAAGAACTTAAAAAAGAAAATCCTAAATGTCATAGATATTGAGCTATCAAAACACCACCTCTGCTGCCCAATTAACCATTTTCCCTTTCTTTCCACAAAATTAAGGAAGCATCCATATACCTCAAATCAATTAAAAAAATCAAAATTTTCAACAATCTACAATTTCAAACTGCAACGCCAGTCTATATTATCAAAAAAAAAAAAAAAAGAAAAGAAAAAAAAAAAAGAACTCAAGAGACCAATTAGTCAACCAGCATCACGATAGCCAAAAACCAAGAACCGGTAAGCAAAACATTGAACGATCATCATACACATAAATGGAAAACAGCCAAATCAAAAAATCAAAACCCACAAACTCTTCAGGTGTTTCACCCAGAACCCATCTCTCATTAGAGACCATAAGCAGTGAAAAGAATGAGTGCAGCAGTGGATTTTACGTGGAAATTACAAGCAACAGATACTCCACACGTTATGGTCAGAAAAAGCAGAAGAAGCCTTGAGATACTTCAGACAGTTAAAAGCGAAGGATGGCAATGACAACTAGACCACAATTTTATCATCTAGAACAGCATAAGTACGAATAACGAAGAAAACTATTCAGCCAAACAAAATGCTACTAACAACAATACAATCAGCAATTACAACTGCAACAAACCGGGATAGCAAATGGAGGTCAAATTTTAGCTGATAATATCACATTAAAACTTTGATTAATAACTTAGGAGGAGGTAATAAAACCCTTGCCTGGAACTTGATCAAAATCTCATATCGTTGATTGATCGATTGTTGTCGTAAAACAGAAAATTGGGAGTGGGTTATAGTTTTGGGGATTAGGGCTCTTCACTCTCGGGCACTATTATTGTAGTTCTAGAAACCTGATCATGTCTAATTTATAGTTTTCTGGCAGACCGAACGGTTTCCGGATGAATGAAAGCGGGTTCGACAAGTCAATGAACCGATTTTGACAAGTGGCAAGGAAATTCATTTTCACAATTTTCAAGCCCCATAAACGACGTTGTTTAACGGTTCTTGGCTTGGAAGGGAAAGGGGATAAATGGAGAGACTATTCCAATCTTTTATTTTCTTTCTATATTGTTTGATATCTTCCACCATATATACGTGAGAAGTATATACCAAAATTTGGCGCTGAAAAAAATGTCATTGTTTGTATTTATAAAAATCTCCTTTATCCAAATTTTATAGATTCTAAACTTTGAAGTTAGAAAGAGTAATGGACATATAAATTTAGAATCACGAATTATCTCATACATTATCCCTCAATCTTACGCTAATTATTGTTTAATTTCAAACACCAATAACTACTGTGTTTCCCCTTTTTTTTATTTCATATTTGCATACCAATTTATTTTCCAACTAAAATAGACTTTCTTTTAATTTGCACAAGCATCAATTGTGCGACAATTATTAGAGATACAATAAAGTGAAAAAAAGTTGATCGTATAAGACGTCATTTTTTATCAAGGTGTTTCTAAGTTTCTTTTACTCACATTGGC
Organism: Coffea arabica; assembly: GCF_036785885.1. Taxonomy (NCBI): domain Eukaryota; kingdom Viridiplantae; phylum Streptophyta; class Magnoliopsida; order Gentianales; family Rubiaceae; genus Coffea; species Coffea arabica. The sequence goes on along the minus strand of NC_092320.1, from coordinate 14,288,974 downwards.
ACTATTTAAATAGCGAGACAACATTTTTTTCTCATGAAAAATTGCGTTTTCATTATTAGACCTTTTTGACATATACTTTATTTATGAATTGCTTTTGTCATTTTAAATCTCTTAGGAACATAAATTAATCACCATATTTAGTAAAATGGTGATTCTTTCCAATCAACATAAATTAATCCGTTTGCTCACATGGATTGGCATTAATTGGAAAAGTTTTACTTTCTTAAGCATGTACGTCACGAAACGGATATATTATTTTGTCTTTTTTTTCTATTATTATTTTGGCTCTATTTGACATTGAACAACTATTTTCATTTGCACGGTAATTATTAATAAAAATTTGATCTCTTTTTTTTTTTTTTATGTAAGTGGGAGGGTTCAAACGTTCGAACCCTCCTGCATACGCTCCCTCATCCTAAACCACCCAATTCATCTCTTATTTCAAATATAAAAATTGATCACCTATGTATTGGTAAACTTATTTTTTTCTAAATAAAGTAAGGCACACACGAGTCTAGAAAAAAAGCTTCTTTTTTTCATTTCTTCTTTAATATATACTTTATTTTTACATATCTAAACTTATTTCCTAAAACATCAGAAAATTAAGGACACACAAGACTAAAACTTTTTTTTTTTTTTTTCGTTTTCATCTATACTTTTTATTTCTTGTGGTATCAAACTATAATAAACAAAAGTGTAATGGGCAATTGGGCCTGCATATGCTTAAAAGGTCCTCTTTTGTTTCCCTGTTTCCGTTACAATGGGCCTCTGCCGTTGTCGCTGGACGTGGCCTCCACTTTGTCCTGAAGCGGAAGAAGAATCTTCAGCTCTTGTTTGCTCCTCCGCTGTAGCCCATCCCTCTCCAATGAAAGATGGCTGGTAATATCTATATGCTACAAACAACATGAACACTGCCCAGAAAAAAAAAAAAAAAAAAAAGTCAATAATTGTATCGGTTTCTTTTAGGCTTTCTTTTTCGCCAAATTTAGGATCAAAAGGGGCAGTAGTAAAAAGTCAGGAACTATTTTACCTGCCCAAATTCGGGCAACAATTGAAGATAAATTCCACACCAGTGTGAAGATAGCAAATGCCACGGCTTTCTTATGAGAACATGATTCCCAAGCGTCCCGAAATCGTCGAATCCAAAATACACCTTCATGAACATATATGCAATTCGTGTCAGCAAATTCTTGAATTTGGGGCACATACATAGCTGTGGTTGGATTTTCTTTCTTTTCTTTTATGTATGTATGTATGTGTGATAAAATGATAACTTGGTGGGGACTGAAATCGGACCTCATGCAACCTTATGCATATCCTAATACTTAGTACTACTTTTGTTTTGTGGGATCCATCATATTCCAAACATTGGTTTCTTTCAGTTTCCAGCAACTAATCACCTAATCCTAAAGAAAGTTGGATCAACAATTCAACATGCTGCACTTATAAAGCTTCCCCCAGAAAAATACTACTGCATAATAAATAGAAGAAGGCTGGTAGTTTGGTGGGGCGACCCTGTCTGGTCTTTGCAGATGATAGACAGGTTCTTGTGGGTAGGCACTGCTGTAACGGTACAAACAATCAAGACTCCAGAGACGTATCCTATGTAACATGAATGAATTGAACTACTAACTTTTATGCAATTGTGATGTGCAGATGAAGAAAACAAATTCAGATTTGAGAGAGCAAAAGATTTATTATGGGGGCTTTTTTTTTTTTTTTTTTTGGCTCTTTACCGTAAGCAGTTAATTGAGTGGAATAGGATGAGCAGACTTTTGGCACTGTGAAAACTCCGAAAAAGCCTGTGACAGGAAACAAGCGTCAGCCACCAGAAGAAAGTCAAACCCACCACAAGGAATGATCAGAAAAGGAAATCTATAAAGTCTGTCAAAGTACAGAAAATTACTTCTACTTCTACTTGCTTCAGCCATGCCATGCTAGAAAGATAAGCATTGGCGTTATGGAAAACTCACCCAATTTGACCATTTTCCATATGGTTATGGAGCTGCCACACCGTGCCAAGACAAACAGTAGCAGTGCCATCTGTCAGAATAGATTCACAAATTGTCAACTACTACTCATAAATTCCCATCGAACATAAAGCTGAAATTGTCCCAAAAATTTGATATCATCAAAATTCAAGAAAAAAAAAATGGAGAGATCATATGAGCTGGAGGAGCTTTTTTATCCCCCAACCCCATTAATTTTACCTTCATTGTAGTAGCAGGATCTCCAGAGAAGAGAGCTTTGATTTTCAACAGAAACTCATTTACACAGGGAAGAATCAATTTCACCAACCAAACTGCTTCCTCTTCCCCAACAACATAGTCCGTGCTTGAATCATCTAAATCGACAGCTCCCCTAGTAAATGGTATGAAGCCTTTTGAGAAGAGCCATCAGTTGTAATCACTTTTATCTATTCAAATAAAGAAAAAAATTACCTGGAAATGAGTGATCTGAAGAGGAAAATTGCTGCAAGATAGATCAATCCCAGATAGGATAACACAGATATTGCACTGTCGTTGCCATGATTCAAGAAAATTCAGTCAAGTGCTCTTTATTTAAAACAGATTATTAACAAAACAGAGTTAAAATGTCTTTTCACTCTTCAAGAGCAAGATAAGTAATTAATTACCTGATGTTGAGATCCTTAGCGTATGAAGATGAAATAATGATGAATGTTCCAATGCCAAAGACAAATGCTGATTTTGATGCATCCCTCCACATCACCAAGTCAACTGCAAAACATACACCAGCAAGAAATGCAAAGTGCCATCAAGTAGTCTCTAATAAATATAATTGAATTCAGCCCAGAAAATAAATCTTACCAATGCTCTGTAATTTGCTACGAGTTCTAGGACTTCCCCGAAATTCATCTGGAACTTGAACAACAACAGCAGCAGCAGAAATTTCAGTGCATTTTTTGTGGTAAGAATGTCACATTTCTGATCATGATCAATGGTGTGCAATTGAACAATATGCGCTTACTTGGTCTTTTTTTTGTTGGACTTGGATGAACTCTGGCATGGCTGACAACAGGAGGAGACTGTTTCTTCACCAGTGATGGAATTGACATTGGCCTTTCATTGCTCTGACGAAATTTCTTCTCTTCTACCACAACCTTCTTTGGCTTCTGCTCAGCAACACTGATCTCCTTCACAACAAGACTCGTCTTTTCAATCTCAACTTCAATTTCCTGATCACCCTCTTCCTCCAACTCATCATCCCAATCTTCTTCATCACCATCGGCATCGTCAAAATCGTCAGTGTCTTCTACTGTTGGTGGAGATTTGACCTGCTGCTGTCCTGCATTGCTGCTAATATTGCTTGTAATCACCTTCTCTTCACAAACATCAACTTCCTTACAATCTTCATCAGACCTTGTTTTCTCCATTCTAACTATGTTGTCTTCTTTAGGACTCTTATTTGACTCATCAACAACTGCCTTTTCTTTCTCAGACTGCACTTTAGAACTCTTGCCATTATCATCATCAAAATCCTTGCTTGATACAGTTTTTGCTTTCACCAGCTGGAGGGAATTATTAACATTCCCATTAGAAGAGTCCTCAACAGCCTTAATTGAATCTGATTTTACTTTCCTCAATTCAGAAGTCTTCTCACTTGCATTTTCAGTGTTCAAGGCCTTAATGGTCTCTGATTTCAATTTCCTCAATTGAGTTGGATTCTTGTCATTTCCATCAGAGGATTCACTAGAAAACTTTTGAGAAGCAGATCTTATCTTCATACTCTGAATTGGGCTTTTCTCAATTCCATCAACCGAAGCACCCAAATCCTTAATTGCCTCAGATTTTGACTTCTTGCTCTGAGCTGGGCTCCTTTTAATTCCATCAGCAGACATACTCAATTCTCTAAACTGTTCATCAAGATTCTTGTTTGTTTCAGATCTTTGCCTAGCAATCTGAATTGGGCTCTTCTCCGAACTGTCAGATTTCCAAGTTTTCCTCTTCCCACTAGCCCCCACTGGACTCGTTTTTGGCCTCAAATTCATTTTTTTATCCACTTGAGCTGGAACAATAGCTAATCTATTACTACTCCCACCATCCTTTTCATCATTTTCTTCTGAATCATTACTACCATTTTTCTCACCATTAAAAACTTTGATGCCACCTTTGACTTCATCAAGCTTCATTCTGCTCTCCCAAACAGACCCCGCCACAACACCAATTCTTGATGATGTAGCTCCACCACCCCCTTTTCTTCTCCCCACATCCATATTCTTGCTTCTTTTGTACTACTCTTATCACTTTCGTCTCTCAGGTAGACAGCAGTAATGAGTACACTGGGGACCCTTTGGTTAAGTAATGGATTGATTGAGGCTTTGATTTCAAGAAATGGCAATTGGTATGATGAAAATCATGAAGACATTGGGATTCCACTCACTAACATAAAAGAAGGGGCGAAGGAGAGGAGTCAGAGAACTCAGGAGAGTAAATAAAAAAGGAAAAAGAAAAAAGTGGACCACAATAGTAACATCCCTCTTCACATTTTTTCCTCTGTTCTTTAGGCATTTTGCTTAGATTAGGTACATGTTTATACTGTACTGCCACATGTTTGACGTAAGAATGTGAGTAAATTAAGTGCAAGTGTTACTGAAAAAGTGAAAAAGTAAAATGTAGTGAGATAATGTTGGGGGATGAATGATTAGGTTATTTAGGATTAGTAGCAGATCTTGAAGGTATTTATTCTCTTACTTTTGTGTCAAAGGATCTGTGTGACTCCTGCAACCGATGCAGGAGAGGCACCGACAAAGGACGCTCCCTCAAAGTTACTCATCTCACATGCATACATATGCATCTCAAAAGTACAAAGCTTCGCATTGGAACAGATGAATAAGATTTTTGGTTTTTCGAGTTTACCAATTTGGTCTTTTTTCCGGGCTTCTTTCTTTGTTTTTTTTTTTATTAATTCAAAATGCAGTTGTTTACTAGTAGTGAACAAGTCCTACATGCATTATTATGCTCCATGGTCAATAGCAAAAGATTTGAGAAAAGAGAGAGAGAAGAATTTTAGCGTCAGAATCAATTGTTTGTCATCTTTTGGGTAATTTGGGTGGTGGTAGTGTTGTTTTAGCTTTTTATCTGCAACTTACATGAGAGCAAAGGAGGTGGTAGTTCCATATTGAAGTACAGCGTATGACAGTACGAGTAGATGAAGAGAATTTGGCATCTTCTTTGAAGAGGTCCAACCTACAGCCGCTAAAGTGTTCCCAACAGTTTCTCCAAGAATTAGGTCATAATAGTAAAGGCCCTTATTTTCTTTAAGGACTTTGCTTTAATTCGTCAGTTACATTTAGTCAAGCACCAGCCCCCAAGCTACTCTAACATATGAAGACAATGACCGTTATTGATGTTTTACCTTTAGGCACATGGATCATCCTTCAAAGAATCGGGTACCAAATTAGTCTAATATACACTTTTACAAATGGTTCCAAGCAAACTTGAGCAACAAATTACACTGTTATCAATCAACTACTTCTAAAGTAGTTAGCTACCAAAACAGTTTTAAACCTCGAGTTTTAACGAGTTCGAATGTTCAACCAAAACTCGTCCGAGCTTGAAAGTAATTCTTATATAATTACAATATTACCTTTTTACCGTTTAAGAATTTTACAAAACATACAAGATATCGTGTAATTTATCTAAATTATATACCCTTATTGGTCATTTCATAATTATAATTAATATATTACATAAATAATAATAAATATTCGAGCTACTCGACGAGCACTCGAATAGCATAAAACAATACTCGAACTCAACTTATTTTCTTTGTCGAGTAACTCGAATTCGGTCAACCTGAGTCCGAGTCGAGTGTTTGATTGAGCCGCTGGCCATCAATCGTAAGGTCCTATGAGACCATGAATAATTGGGCCGTTGTACTTGTATTGATCTCTCTCTCTCTCTCTCTCTCTCTCTCTCTCGGGCTAAATCCTTGAATTAATGTTGTGGGTGGTAATAATGGGCTATACACATAATTATTTGATTGGTGAAAAATCAATTACAGCTGTGGTAGCTGTTTAATCATGTTCCTTACAGGGGAAAAAGGTAGTTTAATCATGGGATGAATGGGGTCCTACTTCAGGTAAAAATGGCATTGTTTTACTATGGCTAATAATTATTGAGGTTATTTAACTAAAGTATCAATTATTATTGCTAATAAGCTTGTGTGACATTTCAAGGTTTGGGTAAACTTTATAACGTGCTAACAGATAATCTTTACGCGTGCAATACCGTTGAAGATGGCCAAAAAGATGCATTCAATGAAACTTAAAACAGATAATCTTTACTCGAGATACAAGAGGAAACCATCCCTTTCTATATATATTTTTTCCGGTTAATCATGGTCTAATTAGGCTAAACATTTTTTTTTAAGTTCACAATTATTTTGTTTAAACCTTTTTTTTTTCCTTGCTATCAGCTGCAAGAGATTCTTCTCCCCTACACCCACCCCCTGGAAACTAGCAAGAGAATATACTAATTTAGTGAAGAGAAAACGTGAGTGTCACTCACACCTAATTTGCTAAAAACATTCATAAAAAGAACCCATATTGTAGTATTCTTGAGAATCTTCATGAAGCATGAGAATCAGCATCATTATTTTAGAAAAAAAAAAATTTAAGATCACCCCATAAACTACTCTTAATGCAATTGAAGATGGAGAATTATATCACAAGCAAAATGGTATTTCACTTGAGGTGAGTGATGAACTAATCTTTATGGGCAGGGCAGAGGAAGTATATTTTGTGTGTTTTCATCCGTTTAACTTGGGGATCAACAAGACCCTTATGTAAGTGTAGATATTTGATGGAGGAGGGGCTGGAACGGTCTGACAACCGTTTCGGAAGGTTCACGGCCATGATTAGGTCAAAAAAATTTGTGCGGCTCAGATCACTCCTTGTAACTCGATTTTCACGCCGTGTGGGACCCATAAAAATGTTGTTCTAGTGTTACTCGCTATTATTCTATTATTACACCTTGTACAGATAATATTACATCGTGTGTAAATGGTGTTACACCTTCCGAGCAACCGTTCCAGCCCCGATCCATATCTGATGAAGACAAATGAATCCAATTCTGACAAGTAAACTGTTCACTTAAATATTTATTTTCCCAAGTCACATTCATTTATAGTGCGGCCCAACCAGGGCCGGTCCTATTTCAATCAGCGCATATTATAAATCTTTTTTTTCCCCTATGATAGATGTAAATTATGACAAAACTTAATTGAACACCTGGGATGATTTAGTATTATACGTAATTTATATGAGTAGAATAAATACAACTAGTATTGACAAATAATGCATGCAAAAAGTTATTTATACGGATTAATTTTTTCTAGACAGGTGTACTGTATATACTAATAATCTGTATGTATGTCATATTTTAATTCTTTTAATGCATCAGATTGATGACAAATGTGGTAATTCACTGGAACTTTCTCGTGTCGGTGAATATGTGATGTCAAATCATGGCTAAGACATTGGATTCCGACAAAAATTTGCCTCCTTTGAAGCCTTTACTCAATTCTTTTATGTCGTCTGTCAACACTACTGCGACCGACACAAGTTTTCTCCACTGCAATTGCCTGCATGCAAAATGGAAAACGTCACCACTAGATAGACAAAATATTTGTACAATACAAGAGAACACGATGGGGGAATAATGTAGAAAAATTTGTTAAGAGATTCGGCTAGGGATAACCCATCCAAGACCTTCGGTTTCATTTTGGGGTCAATGAAGAATTGAGTTATTCTTAACAGCCAAAGAGATATATATATACACACACATAAAAGGCATTTTGACCATTGTATTCAAGGGATAATTTCACAAACCTCCCTTGAGATTTATGATAATTGCAAATAGCACCCCTTAGGTTTAAATAATTACAAAAAACTCCCTTAGAAAATACTTTGAAGCTCACTTTGCTGATGTAAGCAAAAAATCCCCATTAAAAATCCTAAAACGCCCTTAGATGATTATCCTTCAGAAAAACAAAATTCCTCAGTAACGTTAAATTCAAAACATTACTCACATATTTTTATAAAGTTCTTTAGTAAATTTGTTCCTGTCCACAAAAAAAATGTTAATACTTACTTGCCCAACAAAACTAATTCAATAATAATCTATATGTGGAGGAAACTAACGTTTTTATTTACTCTAAAATCACTACTATATGGAGTAAAATTGGGTTTAGGTTTTGTGGGTGTCTATGACGAGATAGAAGTTTATCACTCTTGTTCTTCTTTTTTCATTTTTTACTTTTTTCAAATGATTTACTAAATTTAATTTACAATACATTAGTTCTCTTCATGGAGACTTTAAATTCAACATTGGATGAAGGTTATTTTTGTCATTTTAGACAATGAGGGGATATGTGTAATTTTTTAAACTTGGAGAGTACTACCTGAAATTTTTATAAACCTTAGGGGAGGTTTGTGAAATTATCCCTATATTCAAAGCATGGTACTAGCAATAATGACCCCCTTGAATTTTGATGAATATACAAATTAGAATAGGAGAAATTCTTGGACTTGCTCACTTGGAAATTTTAAACCTATTGGGATTGCAGTTTGTGCCCGTTAACTCAGCGGAGTAGCTTTTGTTGCTGGACAAAGGACTGAAGAGGAATCATATTCTCAATTTCTGTGAACCAAAAGACCCCACAAGCATACCGTTAACGGCACGTGATTTGCGACAAGACATATTACGCCGTTCATGGACGACTGCACAGCATAGGATGGTTTTTGGATCTTGAGGCAGTACCGTGTTTTCTGTGCTAATACCACATTACATTGACCTAATCCTATAAAAAAATCAATAAAGAAAAAGAAATCTGCAATCCTTTTAGCTTTAGGGGAAGAAAATGAATTAGCCAACCTAGAAAGCAAGCAAGCTCATTCACAGAAGATCCGAGTAATGGATCACAATCAAATTGAACTATTTAGTTAAAAAGAAATGATGATATTATTATACGGTTCTACTTAGCTCCGGATACAACAAAAATTAGGCTGATTAGCTTGGCCGAGAATGTGATTAAAATTAAAGTGATGAGGGTGAATTGATATCAAATAAGGGGTGTGTGGGGATGCCGTTGCTCTAGCTAAAACATCAATAATAATTGTGATTACGGTAACAAAGATCAAGGACTCAAAAATATGCTACGGTGGAACGGGTGCAAAGGTTTATCAGAATTTCCAGCCTAGGAATTGAGATAGACATAGACTTGTCCTTATGGTGAAGCCCAAAAGCGAGGTAGATTTTGAATCCACCACTAGCAGTACACCAGTACTTCTGAAGCCTTCTGCAGTAGAGTAGTGGGAGGCGATTTGAACCTCCCTCTTGCCCTTCCCTCAAGTTTGCATTGGTATAACAAAGGAAAATCTTGCCTTGATTTGGCTCATTGGGGGTTGATGTTTGTTGGGTAGTTTGGCTGTTGCTCTATTGGTTGTAATTGTTGTTCTTGGGTCATTGACTTTAATAGATTTCAGAGCTAAATTATTTGTTCTTTCTTTAATTCACAGCTAATTCTGCGTTCACTTTAAGGAAGAGCTTATCTTATCGTGGAGGTGTGGGACAGTTTTTGGTATAATTTGTGATTCATGGAGGGAAGAAGAGATGAGAAGACGTAATGTTCCTTACTTCGAAAGAGAAATGAACCTGAAACAAACACACGCAGTTGAATAAAAAATCACCTGGAAACATGTTGCTCTTCTTGACGGCTGCTAAAAGTTGCTACATATATACATAATTGGCAAATAATTTAGCTGAAACAATCTAAAGATTTACCAGAAAATAACTAATTAATACAAAGGAAATGCAGACCACTTTTTGTTTTTTTTACCGAAATCTTTCTTGGCTTCTGTTTATTTTGCTAGAAACACTTATTCACGACCCACCTACTACAAACAGGTCGTAAATTTCCAGATTCTGCTGAAAAGGATTCATATATAATACACTGGAGTCAGAGAAACTGAAGTCGCCATTAGGAAGATAAGGATTCACGCCTACTCTTATCAAATTCTAAACGCTGTCAGAACATGCTATCCTACAAACCTAGGACTGGTATAATGCACATTGCTTCCCTACTAACCACCACGATTCGATGTTGAGACTTAAGCAGCCTAATGGACTGGTACAGCCTTGTAGCGTTAAAGCATCATAGGCTAGATTGTATAGTCTTAACGTGGAATGGAAGTGGAAGTGGAAGGATCCAATGTATGATTACCTAACTCTTAATTGGAGAATGTATCATGTGCTCAGCTCCTTTTCCTCGACCATCTAACTGAAGTTTTTCAGCTGCAGCTTCCTTTTCTGCTTTCTTTCGCTCAAACTCAAGCTGCTTGCAATTTTCCTCATGGGCTCGATTGAACATTCTCATAAAGTTGAGAATGGTTGAAATAACTGCAAAATTCAGAGTATTATTAAGCCCATGTAATATGTAACATTGTGAAAAGAAGGAAAGCAGCAGAATAAGAACTGCCAGAGATGTTTTTAAGACTAATTAGTGGGGATTGACTGATGTTTCTACTCATTCTACCTTAAAATTTCAAAACTTCATCAACTTAAATCCACTTTCTCTCGGTTCCAGTGGTTTCTTTTCTTTGAAAGTTTCTCTAATCTGTATGGTAATAAAACCCCTAAGTCCGATTACCAAACTTAAAGATAAAAAGCATTCCCAAACACTTTGCCTGAAATCCACGGAAGCCATCCTAAAGATGCAACCACACTGTAGAAATTATGAGAGCTGAAGTCACCACATCTTCCAGACCTAAAACCAAACTAGTAATACATAGTAAAGTAATCTCAAACACCTTGTTCAAATGGGCAACGAGATGGATCTTCTCCAAAGTACAGAATCAACGCATCAACATTTCTGCCCTGCAAAGATTCAAGTAATAGAAAGAGGCACAAGAACAAGTTAACATCATGCCCACCTTAGAAAAGATTACTGCAGCAAAATTTAGGATGCTAGACGAGACATACCACCCCAGAATAGAGTGAAGCCAAGGATCTCACTTCTCCTTCAGCAAAAGAGAGGAACTCTTTCAAGGCCTGATAGTGGAAGCCCATACAAGTAATGAAATGAGCAGACAAAGATATGAAAAGAAAAACTAAATGAAAACAGATATCAGAATGGAAGACAAAGGGGCAAACATAACCTAAAAATAATGTGCAACAGATAAAGTGCCGTCTAACAATCCTTCCAAGGTATCAATACAAGCTGTAATGGCCACCTACCAAAAAAATAAGTGAAGTACCACGGTAATCTTGATTTGCCTAAAGAGATTTTTCTCGTCTCCAAAAGTTCCATATGCTCAATAAATATGGTTCCAAAGTGCTAATCTGCCACTTGCCACCCCTGAATGTCTCCTAAGCTCTTCCTTCTAACCTCCAGGTTGTCCATATATTTTTCCAATGATAGACTATTAAGCAATGCAAAAGCAGATTAGAGTCTTCCCTATTTTTCTACCACACGAGACACCAATAAATGGAACTAGTTCTTTTTTTTTTTTTTAAAGATTTGGTGCACTTTGGATAGCATTTTATGTTGCAGACCAAGTGATAAAAGGAACTTTCTTTGGTGCCTTGGTCCTTTTTTGTTTCACAATTTGTTTTTGAGTATTTCTGTCAAAGGGAAGGGATGGAATGAGGAAGCAAGGGAAACTGGAGGATTGATATACAAACCACCATTCCATGACAAGAGAAAAGAAGGCCCTTGCTACCCCAAAGTCAGTTTTTAAAGGAAAGCTTTCAGCCCTATTGCTGCTAACCTCTCATGCAAAGATTTTAGTGTTAAAATCCTGGGCTTTTGGTTGGTCTGCATTTATCACATCCTCTTCCAACCAGATAAACATACAGGTCTACAATAATGATCCTGGTCAGATTCTACTTCCCAATAGTATAAACATGCCTAAAATGTGGATCTCAAATATTCCCCCTCCCCCCACCCCCACCTCCCTTCCTGATGATTATTATAGCAATACTAGCTTCTGTAAGAGCAATTAGAAAGAGGTTGGAAAAACTCATCCCGAATTTCTCCCGCCACACAACTCCTCAATACAGAGTTTCACCCCAGTGCCTTCTCTCAAACAAATTACATTTTCCCCCTCATCTCGTAACCTGTCTCCAATAGGCAATTGCTAACGCTATTTGAAATAAATGCAAACCTCCACATTAGTAGTTGTTCTAGTATTTACCTCCACTACAATCCTTCAAAGAGGCATTTCTTCATACGGAGTCTCAGCATCCACCACTTGACAATGAAAAGTCAGAGGATCTCTAGTGCCTCGCACTCCCACTCCAATAGGTGCTTTTATTGGGATTCAAAATACTTTGCAACACTGTGGGATGCATGGGAAATGCTTCACTTTGCTTTATGGAATTCTTACCCTAGTAGCTTTGCCACCTTTCAATAAACAATCCTTTTCGGACATGCTAGGTTTTTCTCTGACCTCTCAATTGTGGATCCCTGTAGTTTACACGCAAGGCTAGTCCAAGGTATTTATGAAGTACCAAACTTGACGATGGACAGTATTTCACATTCAGGTAAATCAACAGCCCAACCCGTCAAGGAAAAGAGTTCATCAATTAAGGTAAGTCCTAACTGCTTCTCGTTTATAAACTATCGAAGTTCCCCATATCCCAAAAGCTGAGGCAGCATCTCGTCTCCAGTAATTGCCCAGTTAGCCTATATAACCCAAGGAAAGAAACACGATCACTTTTCACCTCCTTCATCCATTCCCAAAGCTTAATTCCATCATTATTTGAAATTTTTTCATGCAATTATGGAGGAAACCCCTGACAACACCCAGCTATATTGTTAGACAAAATAGGAGTTATTAACTGTGACACTAAACCCCTACCCACAACCTCCACGCTCAGCCCAAGAAAACTACTAAGTGGGGAATATACAACCTGAATCTGCCAGCAATCCAAAGGCTCAAATCACATTTAATACATGTTTCATTTTTTGTTTTCTGTAACCAGATAAGACAAGGTTTCCAGGATGAAGCCAAGGTTTAAAAAATCCATCCAGGTCATTTGCCTTCCCGTACTCCAGGATACTATTCTTATCTTTATTATGGAAAATAATCCTCTCTTCATCCAGGTCATTAGCCTACCCACTTTCCAGGATAAATTCTTATTATTATGGAAAGTTCCCCCACTCCTCATCAGCACCTTTTCCTATTCTTTCTTTATAATCCACAGTACATTCAAGAAACTTTAGTTCTATGCTTCTTTTGGTCCTCAAACATTGGGCTGTTTTCTTCTGCTGTTAAGCTAAATGAAGTCCATGCACTCTCTCCTTCTTAGACATTGAATTAGATAAATACTAATCCATAACTCCAAAACAAACAGTCTCCAATCTTATTTGTGAAGGCCTACATAATCATTGAGAATATCCTTAAAGATTTCCAAATTAAAGAAACTAAGTTACAAATTAGAAACCTCTTGTTGAATAAACTATTTCATTTTGCCAGAGTATCATTAATTATTCCATAGCCAGGAAAAGGAATGAAAAAGATTAATGTCAATGCCAAGTCAAAACAAAAGGAAGGGATGGCACAAGCTCTCAGATCAGTTTAAACATGCAATAAATGGATGAGTACAACTCAAATGATCCACTTGAACAAATACCAACTGGAAAGTCACAATACTAGACTCATGGAGGTAAACTTCAAGACTTAGAAGGCTAACGTATACCAGTTGTATATGTGCTAGCATATGTTATCTAGTGAATGTCTCAACAGGTGAAATCGTGATAAACCACAATTTCCATCCTAGAAGACAGCTGATTGTCTGCGCAACACTGACTGAAGACAAAACATTTTCAAGGAATCTTGGGATGGTCAAGAATATTGGGATCAACTCTCACAACATCAAAACTCAGCAGAGGTGACATGTAATGGAGTGCACAATTAATTTAAATTGACATGTTTTATTCTTTTCCATGGCACCAATAAAAGAGGAGATGTCAATAGACCTCTTCCGTTTAAATGCTAAATTGAGTCCAGCCTTCCACCTTAGAGATGCTTAATTATCAGATACAAACATTCCTATTTCTTATCTAAGATTTGTCTATTCCTTGCATATGCAAAATCAACTTAAATTATTTTGCAGTCACCAATAACAGCAAAGCTTTTAATGCTTACTGTGACTCAACAGTAGCACAGGAGAGAAGAACTGGCCTAACAAGTTTGCCAGTTGCAGTTGGATATGCTCAACAGTGTAGCACAACATTAAGCTATTTCCAGGACTTCAAAGACGTGTGATAAAGCAGTGGGCAGTTGAAGCAAATTTTTGTGATCCGAAAAAGAATGTTGAGAATTTGTATGTAAATAGGAGCTCAAATGATACCTTGCAAAAATTTTCAGACACAGCCCCATCATTTTCAGACATGGACAACTCCTGTATGACCTTTTCAAGTCCTTTGCTAATAGCTTGCATCTCCTCTGCCAAAATTTTCAATTGGACCTGGATACCATATATAACTCAATAACAGATTCTAAATGAAACTGAAAAGTCCAATCAGCAGACACCACCTATGCTGGATTGGGTAATTATTATTACTACAATAAATGTATACCTTTGAAGCAGGTTCCAAGCTAGATAGATCTTTGGAAAAATCCAGAAGTTCTGGCAGTTTATCAGCAAGCACCTAATGAAATATTTAACAAAAAATTGTAATCAAACAATGAACAAGAAAAATGTCAATGAAAATTTTATTGGTCAGAGCTCAAAAGTCAACAGCATCAGTAACTTTAAAGCAAACAACTAGTAATTTGTAGTAACAGACACAGACGAAGTTCAGAAGGAAAAACAAAAAGTCATCGTCAAATGATGAATAAGTTTGACAAATAAAATAACAATTGTGTTTACTTGACAAACCAAAGGTTAGGCTTGGCTTTACAGTCATAACATTGCTGCAGCATGGACCTGTGATTGCCTAAGATTAGCTACTACATTGCACAATGGCTGCAGTGTTTGTATGCAGGTATTACAGAAAGCAGTTTGAAGGTTAATTGATATCAATACATCACAGTAAACAGGATAAACTCGTGATGCTTAACATGTGAAAATTTAATTAAAAAATAATTACAGTGGAGAATAGCAGTCAAATATTTAGAAAATATGTGTTATCATATGGACAACCACTGGCTCAAGCAAGGGCTGTCTCAGATACTCTAGACAACATTGGTCTAATAGCACAACGTTAGAGACAAGCAGGTGGTCACAGAAACATAAAGAATACAACTAATCAACAGGGATTGCACAAACTCCAATGGCAACAGACTGTCCTTTGTGGAAATTGCAAAAGGTTGGACTGCAAGGCAGTGATGAGGAAAAACCACAGCAACAAGAGGGCAAAGAATGTAACTTTTTGAGTTTCTCCATCAAAGAGGTAAGGCATTTGCATAAACAGCAATAAAGCATCAGTCATTATCTCCAGCAACGAAACAATGATGAAATCTCAAATTTCTCGAAATAAACATTTTAAATGGATACACGAGATCTTCACCATAGGCACCATTCAAATTAATACAATACATTCACGTATTGGCAACAAAAATGCACAGCAGAAGTGCTCAAAAAGCACAACATGCATATACATATACCAATACCATAAGCATTAGAGACTAGTCATGAAATCGTGATCTGCACCTTGCAAAGGTAATGCATTAGTGTCATCTTGTTATTTCGAGCGCGTGTATCGGTAAGTTTAAGAAGGCTGTCTAATCTGAACCCGACTGCAGAGCCTATCACAAAAGCATCAAGGTAATCAGACAGCAAACTCATGATGCCAGAAAGAAAAAAGCATTAACATCCAAAACTCATAAGCAATGTTTCATGAGATGAAAAATGAGAATATAAGGAGCCAATAAAAGAAGGCAGTGGAAATTAAATATTGAAATATTCAAGAATCCATGTACAGCTTTCTTACGATTAAAATTCAATTAGTTACCATAAGCAATATTTTAAACTACAAATATTTTCCTTGGCCTTCGAAGCACTTTCAGCTGTGAAATTGAGCTGCACCTGCTGTTTATAAAAATAACTGTACAAGAACAAACTCATACAACAAGTGCTTAGTAAAATGTACAATTGAATTAAAATTCAAATCCACATATCAGGTGATTACAGGTCTTAGAGGCAAAAAAAGATTATGTGATCTAATGAACATGAGCCAAAAATTTAAAGAATGCCCTGAGAAGACCTGTGTGGCTGGACTTGAGAGGCATTCAATCAATTACATCACGAATTTCTTGAAAGCATAGCCAACAGCAGAAATTATGATAATTTTGGTTGATCTTTGCACAAATACTTTTCCTTAAGAGGCACTACCAACGTCAAAAAAAAGGAAAGGCTACCAAAAGAAAGCATGAAAACTACATACAAGTAAAGGGTAGAGGTTGTAACCTAAGACATAATCACTTATGCGAAAATACAAATATACAACAATTGATTGGAGGTCAATATCTTGCACTGGCAGAAATCCTCGATCCTCTATTTATATGTACTTAGATTTCATGATAAAGAAGAACAGTGGTGGAGCCAAGCATAAGTTTCAGTGGGACAAAGACAACATAGAAGATGTTTATTGTTCTTTTTTCCCTAAAAATAAGAATGACAAAAATATTCACATAATAAGTAAAAATAATACAACTATCTCCAAAAGAAAAGTTACAAAAATTGTATGAGTAATATAACATAAAATGACACATTGGAATTCACTAATAGAATAATTGTTTTCCTTCATAAATTACATATAACCTATTACAATTGCTTGAGATAAGTTTTCAACGTTTTGTGTTTGTTTGGGATGAAGGCGGGACAAAGGAGGTGATCAAAGGAGAAGAGTTGGAAAGAAAATAAATAACACTTGCTTTTTATGGGTTAAAAGGAGATCAGGAGGCAAAACAAATAACTCAACTACTTCTAGGCAAATTAAGATTTTTGTTTTATTGAAAGTCCATACAACTTTTTTATCTTATAATTAACAAAGTACAAGAAGTTACAAGGAAACTAGATAATTGAAGCAAGAGGTTCTTGGATTTCTACCTACCATTTCCATTAAGTTACCAAACTAGTATATGTTAATTTTCACTTAACAATAACCTAGTGGTGGCAAAAATCAAATATCATGAATACTATAGTTATACAATTTTCAAGGAGGCAGTGGGGGCATGTGCCCCTAGTGTGAATCCGCCACTGGAAAAGATAAATGAAATCCTTCTCTGACCAACTATGAAGTACATACCCCTTGCAGTTCCCTGGTTCAATGCATTTCCCAATGAAAGAATTGTTTGCATGATTCTCTTCAATTTGACTGAACTCCTGATCTGATGAATATAGTTTAAGATATATGAATAAGATATTGATTGCAACTGAACAACTGAATAAAGAGACATAATCAGCATGTGCAAAATATTGCCTGATCAGCTGCTGAATTTACAATATTTAGATTCTTCTGTAGCTCAGAAACCTGTAAATGACAAGACAAAGCATAAAGTTATAAGACACAAGCCCATTAATTGTAAAGGCCAAATCAACATATGTATTGTTTCCAAACCTGGGAGTGGAACTGAATCTTAAAAGAGAAAACTCTGAGCTTAGATTCTATTCGTGGTACTTGCATCAACTCCAAGAAGAACTGAAAAGAACGCAAAAATAATACCATTTTTAACTCAGTTGAGCTGGCCAAACAGAACGGCAAATTTATTCCGTCTTGATAGAAAGAAAATAATTTAAAGTGGATAACCAAAATTAAAGAAACCTGTTCACATTTTCCTAACTTATCTTTCTCTCCTTTATAACCCTGAAAAAAATTAAATGGAAAAATACTTACATGTTAGACAAGGAAGAGTAGAAAGATGACTTAATCTGTACTAGTCATTTTCACCTGGGTACAGCTCCCACACTCTGTAAACTCCCAGAGAAAACAGATATCATAATAAGCTAACATGAGTATTACCTTTAGCAGTTCCATTTCCTCTTTTGTTGGGCAAAATTTTATCAGGTTTTCAACCTGATCGTCATCCAGTGCTGAATCTTCCAAGGCAAGCACTGAACTCTGTAGGTAATTCAATATTTTATGATATAATTTTCAGAAACATAATTAACAAAACAATTTTGGAAAAGAGTGCAACTGAATCTGAGAGAGGAGAGGTCTGGTAGTAAAGGCAAAGGAAGAAAATAAAACAGAGAGGGAGGACGATAATTTGTTATAAGACTTTTAAGGCCTAAACTAGTTCTTATGTGAATATGTTTAAACAGAAAAGGCAGATGTAAGACTACCCAAGATGGACACAGCATGCTTGAAGTGTCTTGCTAGCACTTAGGTAGAGAAGCGGTTGTAAGCAAGGTACAGATACAAATAAGTAAGACAACTCACTAAATCTTGAGAATCCCTCAGGAATGAAGACTTAAAGATGTAATATCATCACTTGAGTAAAACCAAATATTTGTATCAACACCATTTTACCAAGTCACAAATTCTTGAGAATAAGTCCTAACAATATCATAAACTTCATTCGATAAAATGGGTCTAATAAATTTGACTTTGTTAGAATGCTTGTGTACATTCTTTGCCTATCAATAAAAGATGCCATTTATGTATAAAAAAAATTTACTTTCTTAGTAATGCAAAAATAAAGGCCAGCATATAGTTCAAACCCATTGGCCATGCTTTCCTGCAAAAATGCAAGATGTAGCAAACTAGACAGCAAGACTATTGGTAATGAATGTTTTCACAAGGGAAGCTATATAAGATAACAATGCAGAAAACTACAATAGCTAGGCTATCAGATATCTTCGCATCAATCAATTTTTTATTATTTATCACTGAACACCAAAAAAAAAAAAAAAAAAGAACTATCATGGACCTAAAGCTATATAAAATCCATAAATATTGGTGTAAAAGTAAATCCTCTTAAGGGTAAAAATATCATAAAGTTCCAGAGTAAGTGAAAATCTTAGACAGAACCATTCTGAGAAGTAACAATACCACAGGAAACTTACCAATAAGTCGGGCAATGGTATCTTTATCTTTGACAGCATGATCTCACAATTATATGCACGCCTATGATCAATCTGCAAAATTAGAAATTCATAAACTCCTTTTATATTACCAAGTGCCAAGAATTCAATAACTTAGTATCTTTTCTCCACAGAAGCGTGTTATGTCAGCAGTGCTTTTTACTGATTCTTCCAGCCTACCTTAAGGACCGCAGAAAGGTATTACTTTCTGCCATCTCCTGGACGACTACAATATTAAATGCCACAATTGAATAGGTATATGGACACAATGCACTGCCAGCAATGGAAGTATCTTTAAGATTAAAAAGCCAAAAGTTCCAATTACTCAAGCTTTACGATTTAACAAATTGATGGAAACATGTCCACAGCCGATTGCCCTTGAGTGTATGTTGGAGCTGTTCTGTAAATGAGTTACCTTTGAAAATTTAGGAATGTATCCAGTATGTCATGGGCAATCAAAACACATTAAATTTATACCATTTTTAAAAGTGCACATTACACCAGAGCTTATCTGAATTCCTAGACATGACCACAACACAGTAATGTATGGCAATAGCCTGAGACAAGCGGTAAAAAATTATGAGAAAACACACTTAACCTCAAAGAGAAGATAAATACCAGTTGCACTTTCTCTGGTTTTTGCCCCAGTGATGCCCGCGAATTTGCTTTCCTGCCCCCTTGGTCTGAGCTTGGAACTGCAGCTGAGAAGAGTGATTCAAGTTCGGAAATATCAATCGCTGGAGCCCTAATCAACACACACAAAAGATTACAAAATTGAAGGCCCAGAAATACAAAATCAACGAATCACTTCCCATGTCATTTGTGCAAACTGCAACATACTTGGCAGTGTCACCAGATTTCTGTGACTCAGCCCACAAGCTACCTTGCACAGCTCTTGTTAATTTCAGCCAATGCAGAGGCTTCAATTTTTTGGTCTGATTGCTTTTTGATGGTATGGTACGTGATAATAAGTTTCTTCCTTTACCAGGCAGAGGAGCAGAAGGAGGAGGAGGAGATGGTGACAAACTACCACTGCTACCAGTAGCCGTTGAAACAGAATGAGTTGGCCCAAAACCTCCTTTAAGATTCCCATTAGAAGGGAGCGGAGGAGGAGGCGCTGATGGAATCAAAGAGGAGCTATCCTTGGCTGAGGCAGCCATCGTCGGAGGAGGGGGTGGTGGGGGCCTCACTGATAAATTTGTATGTCCTGCAGAAGGCCCAGAGACTAAAGGAGGAGGTGGTGGTGGAGGTGGGCCACCTATAGGAGTTGAAATCTCCTTCAAGGGAGGGACTGGAGGAGGAGGAGGTGGAGTTGGAGGGGATGGAACTTGAGGCATTCCATCTCTAGAAGATGAGGGCATTGCTGGAGGAGGTGGTGGTGGAGGTGGGCCACCTATAGGAGTTGAAATCTCCTTCAAGGGAGGGGCTGGAGGAGGAGGAGGTGGAGTTGGAGGGGATGGAACTTGAGGCATTCCATCTCTAGAAGATGAGGGTGTTGCTGGAGGAGGAGGAGGGGGAGGTGGCCCAGTTCTACCAACCCCACTTTCTGTTAAAGAAGCAGCAGTATCAGGTGCAGAAGGTGGTGAGGGTGGCCCAGTTCTTCTAGGCAAAGTCTCTGGAAAAGAAGCAGTCGAAAGCTGAGGCAGTGGAGGAAGTAGTGGCGCTGCTTTGGTAGCACTAGTTGCATGTACAATCAATGTAGCATTTATAGGTGGTGATGGTGGAGGAGGTGGTGGTGAAGAAGCCCTGCTATTAGTTGCTTTTTCTGCTATGGTTGATGCAGTAAAAGGCAGTGGGAGTAGAGGGGTTGGTGGGGGAGGTGGTGGTCCAGTTCTTCTGGGTGAAGTAACAAAAGAAGAATCAGTTGAAACCTGATGGGATAGAGAAGCTACTTGGCATGTTCCAGTACTGCTAGTTGCATTTTCATTCAAAGAAGTAGTTGGCGGTGGGGGTGGTGGTGGGGGAGCCCTACTACTAGCTACTTCTGCTGATATAGATGAAACAATGGGAAGTGGTGGAGGTGGAGGAGGTCTGGTTATTTTATCCATCAAAGGAGGTGTGGTAGGGTGTGGGGGCAATGGAGGAGGGGATGGAGAATCAATAATTGCATCCTTTAGAGGTTGAGGTGAAGGAACAGGTTTAGTTGAAGGAGTAATTGTATGAGGTTCAGGCTCAGTTGCAGAGAAAATTGGGACTATTTTTTTCTCACCAATTTCCTGTGGAGATATGCAAGGTTCATTTTGGGATGATACTTCTGCAGGTGTGGTTTCTGAAGTATGTTTTTGCTGATAAGCTGGCAAGAGAGGTGAAGCTGTAGGCATAACGTCTGCATGTGAATATGTAAGACTAGACTTTTCAGCAGTGATCATACAAGATTCAGACGGAGCAACCGGATGTGGCAATTTTGCAGTCACTATACCACTCTGTACAGATTGCGATCCTACTGTGTGTTTATTCACATCTACATCCAAGAGAGAACCGGTAGAGGAGCCAGACTGCTCCTTGGACATCAAGTACGTGGAAATCTTAACAATTTCCTCTAAAGCTGCAGAGTTTTCTTTCTCCTGAAGCTTTTCAGCTGCCATTTCTTTTGGGGATGTGCCGCTTCCCATAGTATGGAGAGCATCAGCAGCCAACTTTTCTTGGACAACATTTGATGCAGCCACTTGGTGAATCACACTGAGTGCAGCCTCTGCCTTTGGAATCAGCCAATCCACACTGCTAAAGATCTCATTAACTTTTGCAAATGCCTCCACTGGAAGGCCGTCTTTCTCTTCAAAACAGGACATATTCCCTGGAACTACGGAAGTTGCTGCATCCATCTCCGAGAAAAGGACCTTCATTACAAGGTCATTAATGTGATGATGCCTCCTACTGAAGAAAACCACATTTAATCACAAGCAAAGTAACATACCTCTGCCCTGAAATCTTTTGGAAACAGATCCTTGGCATCCCACAATATGTCAATTTCATCGCGATTAAGCATTAAAATATTTGATCTGATAAAGGCAGTGTTAAACATAGCTCGGAAAATCATCTTTTCACGTTGCATGTCATCGTACAAGCTAATACACTCCAGGACAACATCACCTTGG
The DNA here is from genome assembly GCF_036785885.1 of Coffea arabica. Classification (NCBI taxonomy): domain Eukaryota; kingdom Viridiplantae; phylum Streptophyta; class Magnoliopsida; order Gentianales; family Rubiaceae; genus Coffea; species Coffea arabica. The sequence goes on along the minus strand of NC_092320.1, from coordinate 14,266,821 downwards.
ATACAGCAGTTTATATCAATCTTAACCAACTCACATTCTGCCTACAAACATGCAATAATGTTCATATGTTATGATCAAAAGCCTAGTCCAACAAAATACAACATATAAAGTATAAATAGAAAATTGGAACAACATAACCTGTTCAAGTAGAAAATATGTTGTAGCGTAAATCTCAGGTCTCTACTATCCAAAATCAATACAGAGCTTTTGTAAACTAATTTAGTGAACATAAACTCATTATAGATGAAATAAGAAAACATCAAGAGTTAACCCCTTAGTTCATAGGAAGTCCTTAGCGTCCTCAAAGCTTGGTCATTTCATGTTATTATTAATGGCTATTCATCCTCACATTCCCAGGATCTAGATCCAATTCCCAGAAGTAAGAGTCAGAAAAGGCATTCCTCCAACTTATAGGTTTAAACTATCAAAAATCGAGATTGAAATTACCCAAGACAAAACAGCTCCTCATAATATAAGAAGATATATGTTTATTCCAGGAAGTTGTTCTTGTATTTCAGGCAATGATACTTTCAAAATTATTTGCTATAGCAATATTTCATATTGATGCTTCTTTGGATTTTTAAAAAAGGAAAATCTGAGAAAAATTAACTGACAAGTTCTAGTGGTACAATAAAGGTTACGGCTTCAGCAATAATACATGTATATTGCCAGTTCTGAATAAAATGGATAAGAAAAAAAAAAAAAAGTACTTGGTTGTCAAGACCCTAGCCACCGTCCAGGATAGCAATTGAGAAATGTAGTCTCAAAAGTCATTTAAGATTATATCTTCTCTAGGTTCTAATAGCTGAGAAGTTGCATTCTGCCCATCTAAGAGTCTATTCTAACAGACCAAAGAAGCTGCCTCATCCTTATATTATTCAACTTCTGTTAACTTGTACCATTTTGGTTGATGGAGAGCCCAGTGGCTGCCCAACAAATACAACAATTCGACAAATTAGGTTTCACCAAGTCAAACATTTGTGCTTAGGTTCCTTGGTTTCAACTGGACTTAAATACTTTTCAACAGGCAGAGTTTGGAATGCAACCCAAACTGGAGAAGGTGATGGGCCTGATGGCCTTCAGCAAGTCTTGTCCAAGTAGCAAAAAACTAAAACCAGTCTAGTGATCCCCTCCCCAACCCCCCAAAAAAAACGGAAGGAAAAAAAAATCCCCCAATACTACCATGATGCTAAAAGAGAATGTTGGTTATCACTCCTGAAACTGGAAGACATACTGTGTGATCCAAGAACCACTGTCTTGCACAAGGATGTGTTTGAAGTAAAACGGCCAACTCTCAGTCTTAAAACATCTCACTTCTTTGTTTAGGACAGCAAGAGCAACAGTAATACTGATCCTTCACTACTAGACTCTTGAGTTCAAACTGATGAATGAATGCCAGAATCACCATAAAATATGCAAACGAAGGTGACACACTCTGGACTCTGTCCAAACTGATGAACATCTGAGCCAATAAAGTGAACAACATACAATTTCCCTAAGAATAGCGATGATTTGCACATCGAAAAATGTATAACCAAGGCATAAGTCATAATAATTTACCTGTTTGTAATGCCTAACAGCTTTACTCCTCTTTGGAGTTGAGAATAAAATCTTTGGAGTACGATCAGCAACAAGAGAGGGGTCCTGACCGTAAATACGAAATATTGGTCGAAAACCACCCTCTCCATCAAAATTAGGTATCATTCTGATAATGACACAATCCAAAGCAAGTGCCCTATCCAGTGGCGGCCACTGTGATACTAGATTCCTCCTTGAAACATACTGCAAGTACCTTAACTGAGAAGGAATTGGATTCAACGGTGCAAGCAAGTGAAGCAGTTCCCGTGGAGCCTGCTTATAAACCATGTCCAGTGTTTTCTGCTCCCCACTGTATTGTTTCCTATATATCAACAACGCTGCCAACATGAAAGCTAAAACTGGCCAACCACCACGTTCACAGTGCATTACAAGCAGATTTTGCTGCCCAAGTGAAAGCCAGCTTTCACTAGATCTCAAAAAATGATGGATCACCTCCATGGGGAGTAATGGGCAACCCTCATACTGACGAGGATAATCCATTATGGTCATATCATATTCAGACAAAGCATTTGCAATCCGGCTCTGCCACTCAGCGTCACGAAAATTGAAAACCAAGATTGAGGCATCAGGAAACTGATCCCGGAGTTGACTAATGACGCCTCCTACATAGCCTTTGTAGTTTTCTTCATCCCAAACATCAGTTGTAAAACAGCAATCAAATACTACAGAGACAACATTAGAAATAGTTGGTCCCTAATCAATAATAAAATTAGGACTTTCTTGTTTTACAGCAAAGAGAAGACCAATCACAATGAATACTCTTACAAAGCTAATTGTACCAGGGAAATAGTTCATCACTTGTAAACAACCAAGTAATCATCTTTTTCTTTAACATTTTACAGATTTACATGTAAGTTCTTTGTTAGAAGAAGCAGTAAACATCGGTTCTCGGAACCAGGATCTCACCAAAGGGAGGGGTGATTTGGAGAAAGAAATGCTGTACACATGTTATCTTACAATACAGCAGTTGCAAAGGAAAACTGATGGAATCAAATGAAGCATTTTTTCCACAGGCCCAAAGGAGAAAAAAAGTACAAGAATTGCACCAGGTACAATGCTGCGTATCATAAAAACAAGAAAAGATCCTCTACGGGCAATGCACCAACACAAAGAATTATAAACATTGATCAAACTACATCTAAAGAGAAGAAAGAAATCTAATCTAATTGCAGAAGAGGGAGAGAGAAAATTTAAGAAAATTCTTGTGCAAAATAAGTATCTAAATAAAAAATTCTATACAATTGTATAAATTATGATAAAATCTCTCGGAAGTTAGAGGGGTGACAGTCCCTCCTGACCTGCCTCTGCCACTGGCACAGATGCACCTCAAATTTTCTGAACAAAGTTTATTCCTGATAGATACCATTTCAAAAGAACATTTTCTTCAAAGCCTCACAGCTTGCAGATAAACATCTTGACATCAAGGCTACAGGTCCCTAACAATCAGTTGTTAGCATTTTTCATTGCAAGATGCAACACAGAATCCACCATGAATTCAATTGGCGAAGCTCATGGCCAACTAAAATCAAAATAAAGTCACAAATACGCAAAATGACAATTCCACACCTCCCTCAAACTGAAAATATTTTTGTCCCAAGTATCAGGACTGGAACAACTCTTCCATAAGACATTCAACCTGAATCACTTAAAAAAGCCTCAATGTTTCTAAGCTACTGATTGGTCACTAAAAGGTTGTGGTAAATGTAACCCATGAAGCAATTGAAAACACTCCCAAACAGGACAGATCACCTCAATATTTTCTGCTACCATCTTGTCTTGAAAGGACATGACATACATGTTCTATCAGTACTACAGCTTTGCAAAAGAAAAATGGATCACATTTCCAGCAGCATTCTCTAATTTCAGACATGGCTTGCCAAATAATATTCCTAAAAATTCCTGAAAAGCATCTTTTGAAGAAATGCTTAAAAATTATATTTAAAAAAGCTGTGACAATTTTAACACTCCAGGTAGATGAATTTGATGCTAATGGAGAAAAGGAGAAAAAGCAAACAAGGAAAAAGTGATTGAAGGTGATTCAAGTTTTTTCTACTTACAATTTATTTCAAGAAAATATCCACCAAAACAGAAATAAAGCAGATAATGATCAGTACAACGTGTGACTATTTTAATTTCCATCTTCATCGATTCCTTCATATAGAAACTTTCTGCAAAAACATTTATTTATTTCAAAACAAGAGAAGACCTTATAGATTCCTTCTTTGTGTAGAAAAACTAAATGAGTACACGCAGCTCTCCTCGGAGTGTTAAAATTTGTTCCGTGTAATTAAAATGTCTCTATTTGCACATGTTCTCGGAATTCCATTGTCAAAACCATCTTGAAAACATTTCAAGAGAGTTATGGAAATGGACATCAACGTCCTTCAGGTATGCACCTAATCTTATTCTGTACACCTGTTGCCATTGCTGCACGTGCATAACGCTTGCTCAGTCGGACCAATTCTAAGGGCCTGACTTAGTTGCAGACAATGAATAAGTTATTTGAAGCTTAAGAAAGCTGATTTGGAGAAGCTGCAAGGGAGGCGCTACTGTCAACATCTTTAGCATTTTAAAACCTTGCAAAAAGCAACACACTGTCAAGGTTTCCAAGAGATTTTCATTAATCAGAAACAGGCTCTAGACCACCTAAAGACTAACATCGACCACTATGATTTTGACTAACACCTAGAGGAATTAGTCCTTCTTTCCCCATATAACCAGCAAACTAACTCCTTACACAGTGCTTCGAGACCACGACGACGTCATCAACAACTCATTTATGGAAATTTAACAGAAAAAACCTTACAAATGCAAACTGCATTTACTCAAGAAACATGAAATCAAATTGCATTCCACTATCTCAGTTGAACTTTCATTGCTGTAATGCTAATCAAAACAACTCCAACCAATGCATTACCTTCCAATTCGACATTAATCCTTGAAAAAAAATCCTAACATGGTATGTATTTATTAATACAATCAAAATTAGTTCACATTTCAACGACGTTACTGAACTTCAAATCACCAAAATTTCAAAATTAACGTACACTCGTACAGTTAATTTGACACAATCCATACAATACAACCAAGCAACAAATATTCAGCTCAAAACACCAGAATTACAAAATATACGATGATAGATATCGCAGAACAAACCGTAAACACGCTCGGAGATCTCCAGGAGTCCATCGGGCGGCTTCCGATAAAACAATTTCCGCAACAGTGCCATTTTTCACTTCTCCAAAATAATTTATACTATAATAAATACACCTTTCAATTACCGAATGATCGTCTCTGTACAGATATGCACGTACATTTACGTACGCGTATGCGTATACGTAATCGAAATTGGAGGAAAATGACAGGGATTCTCGATTACTTTTCTCCTCCCGCAAGCGTGAAAATTTTGAAAATGCGATTTTTTTGGTTAGCTTTTACGGATTTCGTTATTGTTTTTGAGTAATTTCAGTGTTTCTTCTGAAAATGGAAGCTGAAGAAAGAAAGCTGCGTGAGGGATCATACCGGATTTAGTTATTCACGAAACGACCCGACTCCAGGGTGGGAAGGAGGGGACACGTCAGCACTCAAACGACGACGTGTATTGCCGTATTACCACCCACGTAGAAAAAGAACGAAAACGACAAATCAGCAGACAGAACTTTTTTTTTTTTTTTTTTTTTTTTGATAATTCAGCAGACAGAACTTATAATTCATGTTGTTACTACTAATGGGTTAGTTGATGGGAACTTTTTATTGTGTCGAAATTACCATTTTACCCTTTAAAACAGTTAGCCGTTGCTGCACCCAAGCGGACTGAGCTGGAGCGGTGAAACTTAATCCAATCTTTGATTTGTTTTTTTGTTTGTTTCTTCGATTTTTAGCTTCTTGGTTAAAATTTCCCCGGCACCAACTAGGCTGCACATCTCATCTTCCTTTAGTCTTAATTTTAGTTACATAATCTATAGTTTCTTACAACCTGAATGCTGATATTGATCAGGTACACTATAAAGATCTTGAAATATAATTCGTGCAGAAGCTTGAAAACTGATTAGGCCAAACAATGGTTTTTGTTCAGGATGCCTTTTTCTATTAACTCACCTTCTTAAATTGAATTGAATATTGAAACTTCATGTGAGCAACTGATTGCAAGATGTTTGTTTCTACTTCTCTTCCTTTTCCCCTTTTTGTGATGTTTGGAAACTTGTAATTGGAATTGCCAGCTCCAAAGATGACATTTTCTTAGTTATAAATGGGAAGCATTTTACAGTTATTTGACCCGAGTCAATTTCAGATGTGATCCTAGTATAATCACTAATCCAGATTGACTCCGTTATGATACTAATTATTCAATCATGTTCCCTATAACAGGGAATTTGCTAGGATTCTCAATTCTTTCAACACCAAACCTTATTAATTTTCTCTCCCACGCAGAACCCTCTCTTTCTTTCTATTTTCCTCTACCTATAGTTGCTTCACCAAGGGATTATTCCTCTACATGCACAAAGCCAGGTGTCTTATTGTCTCTCTGAATGTAATCTTCCTCTTTCTCATCTTATGCATCAGTATCAATCTCAAGTCTTCAAACTCAAATTTCCTACCCCTTCTCATCTTATGCATCAGTATCAATCTCAATTCTTCAAACTCAAATTTCCTAAACAACTTCATCAGGGAAAAGAACCCTTTTCTTAAATAACTGCCAAATCTTCTTGTTGAATGAAGATGATGGTTGTGAAGGGTTTCAAGAGTGCAATACCAAGTTTGAACAGGGCTTATACGTGAAATCCCACCAGGGATGTCAACCACAAGGCTACATTTCCTATCTGGAGCTGTTTTACTGCACATTCAGCATAGGTCTTGGTTACACTTTGCTTGCTATTTGGCTAGTATTGCTTTTCTATCTCCTTGGTGATACTGCTAGCACTTACTTTTGAACCTCACTGGAGGGCTCATCAAGACATTTGAAGCTTTCCCTAACTATTGCTGCTGTAACTCTTACTGTCTCTTAGAGATGGCGCATCGGGCAATTTTGCTAGCATAATTTCTTTCATGGGAGATGGAAATACGAATGATATTGGCCTGAATAGCATTTTGGGAGGTGCACTCTTTTTTTTTTTTTTTTTATCCAGTGCGGTGGTTGGAAGTCAACAAGGCAGAAAAATTAGTTCTTCCTGCTTCACAAGGAATGTTTTTTTCTTGCTTTTATGCCTCTGTTGCCTTCTGCTGATTATAATCATTGGAAAATCAACTTGTGGGCTGCTCTTTTTTCCTTGCTCTGTATTTTATCTATGTTGATTCCATTTTTGCATCGGAAATTCTTATAAAAGGGGAAAAAGAAGTAGAATCTGCCTTGGTTGGAATTTGCAGATGATGATTCTCCCACCTGGAAGAACTGAGGATAATGCGCAACTTGTTGAACCGAAAGATACATAAGGTGCTAATTCAGAAAAATATGTGCATACTAGAATTGCCTCGACTTGCGTAGGAAATTAACAATCTATAAAGGTTGAGGAAGGAGTTTGAAGTTAATATTTATTGTCACTTTATGAATTTTCATTTTTGCCCTTTTAAGAACTATTTTTACTTTAACTATCTATAACTATTTAAGCATACTTTTTAAACATAACTATCCCTAATTATTATAACTACATATAAAATTATTTTATGAAAAATATTTAAAAGATTAAAGTTTGCTCCAGTAATAAAAATTTTATTTAAAATATATGACCATAAATATTATGTATTTTTTGAGTGCACGGTTATTATTATTTTATGAAAAATATTTAAAAGATTAAAGTTTGCTCCAATAATAAAAATTTTATTTAAAATATATGACCATAAACATTATGTATTTTTTGATTGCACACACATTGGATACGCACTGAGCACTAGGTTGAATGATTTCTGAAGAGAGATGGTCCAAACCAATTGCAGTTATGTCAACTGCAGTAGCCCCCATCCTATTTGCAGTAATATGGAACCTTCACTATCAAATATCATGGCTTTTGGTTTATGTAATTGCTGCATCACTAGGAATTGCATCTGCCCTGCTGCTCTTTTGTACCGGTGACAAGTCTAATCCCAATGCAAAAGGGATAATTTCATCTACCTCTTTTAAGGGTTCTAACAATATCACTTGGTACTTCAATTTTTGAAAAATCTCATTTGTCGCCCATACATTAAGTTTCTGTAACGTTTGCAATCCATTTCAAAATACAACATTAAAAACTCATTTTGAAGAAGAAAAAATAGTTTCACTCCAAATTTGTCCCCTTCTTATGATCTCTTAATTGTTGTAACACACAAATATTATTTTTAAAATTTCGTAAAATTGGTCGATATAGTTATTTAACAGAAATTTAAAGTTGATAACGTGGCCAAATGGATGTTTGATAGTTCTTTTGTCTTAGGTTTGGATAGGAAATATTCAAATATTTGAAATTATAAATACTCACAAAAATAAATTGAAATATATTACAATAATGAAATCTGGAAACAACACACATAAGTTTATATATAATTTTCAAGATTTTGTACATTTTTGTAAGTTTTCAAGCCGTCAACTTGGACAAAAAATTGGAAATTTAAAAAACTGTAAACTATTTATAATACTTCTTAATTTAGCTCAAAACACACCTTATAATAAAGAATATAAAAATTTGCAACTTGCAAAAAATCTCAAATAAACTTTCAAATATCAAAATTAAACTTTCATGCTTTACTTTGGTTTTTTTTTTTTGTACTAAAGAGTAAGACAATAAAAAAGGGTAAATTTTTGGGATGAGATTATATTCTCTCTCCCAAAATGAGTTTATTGTAGACTTAATTACAAATTACCCCTTCTAATGTGAGGTGAATATCGAATTACCCCCTAATCTCGAAATTCACAAATTGCCCCTTGTGAACAAATGATCAAACACATGAGTTGACTTTTCTATATAAGAAAAGTCTAAAAAGATATTGCCCTCGGGTACATAATATTTTGATAATTTTGTCCTTTAGAAATGGTGTTGTAATAATTTTCGATTCAAGAATGTTGTAGCGTGCAGAAAATGATGGTATAAATGCAAATTTAATAACTGAAATATTAGAAATTGCTCTTACTAAATAAATATTTTAGTTTCTTATTATAAATCATATAGTAAAAAAAATTTCATAAGAAAATATCAATAGATATTTGAAACACAAATCACTAAGAAGTAACAAACAGAGAAATATGTATATATATATATATATGTTAAAATTTCCTTTATTATGATAAAAAATTGTTACTAAGTTTTTACAATATAACTATATGTATTTTATGTGATGCACTATCAATCGAATTTTGTCTAAGCTGTGTTATACAAATAATATCTTCTAGCTACACACGTGGTAGATTTCATAAGTTGTATTGGAGTTTATTTTATACTAATATGATATTTATGGGTGTGTTAGTGGTTTTAATTGTTATTTTTATCCTGACGATAATCACTTAGGCATCTAATCAAATGTGTGAAGTGGGGACTGTTGAATAACACTAATCATGTACATATATATATGTATGTATATTTCATTTTCATAAATAATTCTCAATCACGAAAAATGGAAATTACATAAAGCATTTCACTTTTGTTTTTCTTTCTTTTTCTTAATAATAATTTTTTGTGTCCAAATATATAAATTATATTTTTTGTTGTAAAAAATATTTAAACGGCATAAATTATCATAAGTAACTAAAAATTGATGTAGTAAAAATAGTTTCTGTAAATTCAATAATTATTTACATATGCAGTTATATCATCATTTCCTGGTTACAAGAAAATTATTTCTAGAAAAAATATAACAACCTAATACAAAAAAAAAAAACCCACATGAGGTAAAAAACATTACTTTCAAAATTATGAAAAACATTACGCATATGAGGTTATGACTGTACTTTCACACCCACATTTTAAAAAAACCCTACATATTTGACCAATTGATTATTGGAGACAATTTGGAGGTTTTTGGATTACAAATATAATTTGTTACTCAATCTTAAGTTATCCCTTGTAATATTGCTTAAGCCTTTTTTATATTACATACATGCAAACACATACAATGCCCAAACACAAGAATTGGTTTTAGAGGCCCAATTTCAAATCTTAAATAAAAACGAGATTATAGAGGTGGATTAGGTCACTTAAAATAAAAATGATTTAGGTCCCATTTTTTGTTGCGGTGATTTTGATTAAAAAAAACACTTCTAAATAGTAAAATATTTTTGAAGTGTTTGGTGAATATTACGAGCTTATTGTACTTTTATTAAAATGCTACTAGCAAACTAGTTTTCAATAAACCATCGTCGCAATCCCAAAATTAGGGCGTCAAAACTGAGAAGGAATGCTAATAAACTTCTGTTGCAGAAGAACAAAGAACAAACGATGAATGTTTATAAGTTGTTATTCGCTTTGTTCTTTCGTTGACGCCGTTTTTTCTCTCCCCTCTTTTTGGCCTTTCTGTCTTTCTATTTGAGCTTTTACAAGCAAAGTTTTCTCCGTTATTCTGTTTTATTTTATTATAATTATCATTGTTTATTTTTGATTGAAATCAGGGGTTGGCCTGATGAAGAAATCCATGGAGTATAACTTTATTTTTATGTTCTTTCATTGACGGTTATTTTGATTGCAGTTCTATTTTGTTACGTCATCTTCATTCTTCTATTGCTAAACTAATACCCTCTAAAATTTACCATGTATCAATAAACATGTATTTCTTTTGCTCAGAGTAAGCATGTCACGAGCAACAGAGACAGAGAAGAGAAGGAGATTTCCCTTTGGTTGTTTATTTGGAAAGGGTGAGAAAGGAACGAGGGAATGCCATGTGGTGTGCTTCACGCAAATGGATGTTGTTGCTGATCCAATGTTTTACTCTTTTGAGTCCTTTTCAATTGGGAAATTGATTCGCCATTCATCAGGGGGCAAACCACTTAAACCAGAAGAGAAGTTTGTCTGGCGTGAGACAAAGGATGCATCTGATGCATGTAACCCAAATTATTTTGGTACGAGTTTCGTTCAGGTTATAGATTTGGTCTATGCAGTTGGCGGTGCGAAGGGCAATGAGGAAGAGAGCCACATGCAACCTGTCCCGAGAGTTCAGTCACATCTCTCTCTCAACTCATCTAAAAAACTCTCAAGCGGAGAATAAGCAACCATTGCACAGGGCAAAGTATTTCGCCCTTATAGTGGAAATTGATGATCTCATCTATGTTCAATCTGGACCTCTGCCCAATGTCGCGCCTCATTTTTCGCGATGAAAATCATATTTACAAAAAATGTGATTTTTATTTAAAAATAAGTGAAAAAATGCCTAAAATGGGACTTCAAAGAATGCGACAATTTCGGTCCAAAATTTAGTTTAAAAGGGTTTTTAAGAAAAAATAGTAGTCGCTACTTGGTATTAAGTTTGGGTGTGCCAAGTCACCCAAAATTTTTTTTAATAGAATTAGTATAAATAAAATAAAATAAAACCCTTTACGACAACTCTAGGTCTTGAAAAATAAGAGAAAAATAAGTTCGGGAGTTACGATTGAAGATAGGGAAGGCAAATGTTCGATCGACTCAAACATAAGGCACTCTTTCAACTTAGTCTAAACTAGTTGCGAGGTTTAATGAAAATTTTCCTAATCTAACCCTTAAATTTATCAAATTTGGAAGTTTTCTATATAAATACAAATCTAAATTTATAAAAAATATCAAAATGGGCAAAATGTTCATTTAAGGGTTTAATTGACATCAATCGCATTAATTACGAAAGTCAAAATAATCCCTTGAAAAGGAGTCACGAGTATGCAAAAATAAAATTGAAGAAAAGAGAATTAAATTATATATATAGATATGAGTGATCAAGAAAAAAGAAATGCAACATAATAGGTACGGGAGGCAAAATCTCGTGACATAATTTTTTTACACAGGGATTAACGGCGTATTTAAACTAAAAAGTTATAATCACCCATTTCCCATATTCAAAGAGTAATTTTCCTAATCTAGACAAACAAATGAATTAACTTATTTTATAATTTCTTAAATGAGATGCAATCCTAAATAATATGATTAATACATATGGAGCGTAGGGGATAATGTAATAGGAAATATCATGCAAATGAGAAAAGAGTCTAAAATAAAAATATGCATGAAGATGTAATGAATGTCACGCAAAAGATGAATATAATGCATGAACGATCTACAAAAAGACAGCCTAGTTTTTATTTCTCTAAAATACTCAAATGAATTAATTTATTTTATAATTTCTTAAATGAGATGCAATCCTAAATGATATGATTAATACATATGGAGGGTAGGGGATAATATAATAGAAAATACCATGCAAATGAGAAAAGATTCTAAAATAAAAATGTGCATGAAGATGTAATGAATGTCACTCAAAAGATGAATATAATGCACGAACGATCTACAAAAAGACAGCCTAGTTTTTATTTCTCTAAAATACTCAAACTTCCACCAAAAATCATAAAGTTTATATTACAACGCTCCTTATAATTTTTGCAATACAACTATGATCTTAATTTGACAAGAAAACAACAACAAAAGGCCAAATTAAGGCAAAATAGCCCCTAATTTTTCAAAAACCCATTCCTTACTTTTGAGGTCTAAACTTAAACTTTGAACAATCAAACATCTTTCCAAGCCATGTACTAGCTAATGGTCATTCATTTTAACGAAACTATGCACAAAAATTCGCTAACTTGATTTGTTTTTAATTTTGTCATTTTATTAAACATTTAGCATGCATACACAAAAATTATTTCCTTTTCCTTAATCTAGTTTATGCCATTTTCCAAATTTTCAACAATACAACAACAACAATAAAAGACCGCAACAACAAGAAAAACTAAACAATAAAATATGGATTTAACATGATTAATGAAAATTGGAAAATACCTCAATCTAAGCAAGAGCTTCTCGGTCAAATTTTTGAAGGAAACTCCCAAGCGTTAATCCTTTGTTGCTTGCTTTGTTGTGTTTAAGTTGTGTGTGGGTGTGTTGTCTTAATTGAGAAAAGGGAGGGATAGAGCCAAGAGGGCGAGAGAGATTTTTTTTTATGTGTTTGTCTAGAGGAAATGTCATGAGTTGAGAGAAAAAAATGGCCGAGAAGGAAGATTGAGAGGGGGGTGCCTTTTTTTGTTTTTGTCTTCCCTTCTTGAAGGAAAAATAAGGGAACCGAGAGTGGAGGAAATTAGGGAGTTAGGTTGGTCAAAGAAAAATGATGGTTTCTTCACCAAATGACAAGAAAGAACCATGAGATAAAATGATGGATTTTTCCAGGTTTTGATAGGGAAAGATGATTAGAGAGTGTAAAATCTTCTCTTCTCCTCTTTTTTTTTAACAAAAAACAAATCTACAAAAACAAGAAAAATAGACAAATAAATGGATAAAAATAAATGACCCTAAATAGACAAAATTTCAAGCAAATGTCAAATACTAGAGAAAAAATATGACAAAATTTGGTGTCTACACTCAACTATGATCTCCTGATATAGTTGACATCGGCTTTGAGGTTTATTATCCTTTAGAGGATGGATGGGCTCATCTGTCGATTCCTCCATTTCTCGAAAAAGATGGTTACTCCTCTATGTTTATGGGATTTTATGCATATGTAGTGATTAGTGCAAAGTTGTGTGTTTCAATTTGGGAATACTTGTGTGCTTTTGACACTGTGCTTGGGAAATCGGAGGCTTGCGAGTTATTTTCTAATTTCATGCTTGAACCTGTCAAACATTATGTGCGACACCTAAATGGTTGCAGTCCTCTATTTCCTTTTGAGAAAAAAAGCGTCCTATATAAAGACAATATCTTATTGTGCATTATACCTACCCTCCATCCTCCTGTAAATGCCTTTTAGATTTTTGATGAGAAGAAAGAAGTAAAAATGCCACTTCTTTTCGACGGCATGCCATGTAGAGTTGCTATTGATCTTGTTGATTTAGGAGATGATTACTTTGCTGTAATGCTTTTTGAAAAAGTAACGAATGAACGTGCCAAGGATCTGACAATTGTCACATTGAAGCTGCGTTCAGAAAAAGAGGGAGACGGAGATTTGAGTTGTACACTGGTAAGTACATTGGATTGTAATGCAACCGAGAATGGCTTTACTGTGTATTCCATCTAGAGCTGTAAACGAACCGAATCGAACCGAGTATCTCATGTTTGACCTCTGTTCATTAAGCGATTCGAACAACGTTTGTGTTCGTTCATTAATTTTCGAACTCCAAACATGTGTTCGTGTTCAGCTCTTTAAGCAAAATTCGTGTTCGAGTTTGAGTTCGTGTTCGGCTCCTTTAATATAAACGAGCCGTTCGCGAACATACTCGAAATGCTTGAATCCAAATTATTTTAAGCCTTAAATATGCCATGCAAATCATTAATTATTCTCAAAAACAATTAAGGCAACTAAGTGACTAAATCCTATTATTCATTAACTATATAACTAACATTAACATTAAAACAACAAATAAAACGAAGTAATTTGCCCTCCAAATATAAAAGTCCAACCATAAAATTAACTCTAAAATTTATCAAATGATAATTATGTCCATGTTCGAGAACGTTTGTTAAAACTCGCGAACATACTCATGTTCGTGAACGTTCGTTAAAACTCACGAATATGCTTGTATTCGCTCAATTATTAATCGAACAAAAAAATTCGTTCGAACTCGGTTCGTTTAAGGTTTCGAACGAGTCTTTCATGAATACGAACTAGTCGAAACGAACCGAGCTAACGAACAGTTCGGTTCATTTAATAGCCCTTATCCCATCTATTCCTTCAAATTGTAAGTCAACAAAAATTTCACAACTTGCGCACACCTAATATCGTGCAGCACTCCGATGACTGAGGTAGATGGCGCCATGTGTCAAAATGGTTTTCTTCTTTTGCGTGTTTGTGGAAGTTCACTTGGTATTTCATGCCAAAGCACAGGGGTTGAAGAATTTGAAATGCATTGTTACTAATAAAAGATAATTGTAATTGATGGCGAAAACACTTATCAAAAGAATGCAAAAAGAAAATAACGCCTTTTTCCTTTTTTTTGGCTTTTGTCAAAAATGCAGAGGAAAGTTTATGTTTGTTTGTACTGATCTCTTCTTCTTATCTCTAATCTTAGCGCCCATTCCCCCCAACAAAAAAAACACTATAATTCTTACTAAAAAACAACTATCAACTCCTATTTTTCTTCTTTATTGTAATAAAAATGATTACTTTTTTTTCCCTGAATTGATCAAAGAATAAGAAATTGTGGAAGTAAAATTGTACACATCAAAAGGTTAGAACTTTTAGGGGTAAAAAATCTCTTGTTGAATAGACAGAGCAGGAGAATAGCATGAACGACAGTGAGCTAAAGGCTCCTTAAGTCTACCAAAAGCCAAGCTGGAAGAAGAGTTGTTCAGTAATCTTTCTTGAAATGGATCCAATGGTGGTAAATAGGTGGCAAAAAATTGATTGTTTATCCCTTGGCAGGGCAAGTTTGGAAGGGGGGTTGGAGGATGAGTTTAGGAACTATCATGCTATGTCTTTTTGTTTGTTTGATTTTTAGCTTCTCGGTTAAACTTTTCCCAGCACCAGCACCAATAGATCCCAATAATTGTAAATGTAAAGGACAACATATGAAGATCAGAGGTGGTTGAAATTGATCACAAATCTTTCCTTAGCTTGCCTAGTTATATTGCGCGCAAGCGTGTGGCTCATCCAAGATTGCCAAACATAGCAACTTGAGATTGTTTTGAATAGACTCTAACTTTTTTATTGAGATTGTTCACAATTATGCAGATACGAAACAGAAATAGATTGCCCATATTTTGCTTCTTGGTTAAATAATTGACCAACTAGGACACCTATCTTATCTTCCTTTAATCTTATTTTTAGTTACTAAACATTTCTTTATTGTATTTGTTTCTTCGATGATAATTTTCATTGTCCTTTGGTAAATAATGGGTTAAAATATATACATGCAAAAAATTCTAGTGTGCATAATCTATAGTTTCTTCCAACTTGCATGCTGAAATTGACCAAGTACACTATAAAGATCTTGAATATAAGTACTCTATGGGCTATAATTTGTGTTGAAGCTTTGACAATTAATCAGGCCAGGAAATGGTTTTGTTAAGGATGCCTTTTTCCATTACCTCACATTCTTAAATTGAATTTAATACCGAAACTTCTTTTGAATAGCTAATTGCAAGATGTTTGTTTCATCACTAATTACTTCTCCGCATTTTCACCTTCTTAAATTGAGTTTAATACTGAAACTTCCTGTGAATAGCTTATTGCAAGATGTTTGTTTCATCACTAATTACTTCTCTACATTTTCCCCTTTTGTGATGCTTGGGAACTTGTAATTGGAATTGCCAGCTTCGAAGATGACATTTTTCTCTTATAAATAGAAAGCATTTTACAGTTAATTTGGCCCAAGTCAATTTCAGGTGTGATCCTAATATAATCACTAAACAAAATTGTTGTATAATGACTCTTTTTAAGTCTTTATTTATTCCTCAAAAAATCTGTTACGATATTAGTTGTTCAATCATGTTGCCTATACAAGGATTAGGATTCTCGATTCTTCACCAAACCTTTTTATTAATTTTCTCTCCTACACAACTCTCTCTTTCTTTCTATTTTTCTCTCCCTATAGTTGCTTAATTATGGGATTATTCCTCTTCATGCATAAAGCTAGTCGCTTTATTGTATCTCTCAATGTAATCTTCCTTTTTCTGATCTTATGCATCAATATCAGACTCAAATTTCCTAAACAACTTCATCAGGGAAAAAAAACCTTTTTTAAATAACTACCAAATCTTTTTGTTGAATGAAGATGATGGTTGTGAAGGGCACAAAGAGTGCAATACCAAGTTTGAACAGTGCTTATATGTAAAATCCCACTAGGGATGTCAACCACAAGGCGACATTTCCTATCTGGAGCTGTTTTACTACATATTCAGCATAGGTCTTGGTTACAATTTGCTTGCTATTTGGCTAGTATTGCTTTTCTATCTCCTTGGTGATACTGCTAGCACTTGCCTTTGAACCTCACTAGAGGGCTTTGAACCTCACTAGAGGGCTTATCAAGATGTTTAAAGCTTTCCCGAACTATTGCTGATGCAACTCTTCTGTCTCTTGGAAGGAAATGGAAATACCAAGAATATTGGCCCTAATAGCATTTTGGGTGGTGCATTTTTTGTGTCCAGTATGGTGGTTGGAATCATAAGCATTAAAATCAGTCATCAAGGCAGAAAAATTTAGTTCTTCCAGCTTCACAGGGAATGTGATTTTCTTGCTTTTTTGCCTCCGTTGCCTTCTGTTGATTATAATCATTGGAAAAATTAACAGGCCATAACACAAGTTTAGCTGTAAAGACATTATTCGGTAAAAATTATTTGCACAAGAATACGTTGCATTACATAGGAGCAATAGTCCCTACACTAATCAAATAATAGCCGAGTTGATCTAGATTGGGAAAGCAATAATCGAGTTAGTTTTTCCTACTTCAATCTAACAATGCCAGACTAGTATCTACCTACTTTATAGTGGTGCATTACTCATGTCAATTGACCAAGCTTTAAGTTCATACTTCATAGTCCTAGTTTCGAAAAAAAAAGGTTCAAACTTCATAGTCCTCCTATCCAACATCAAGCATGACTAGGCTCGAGACGGTAAGCATGGATAATTAATTAATTTTTTTTTCACAAAAAAGTTTAGGTGGTTTTGATTCCTGTCACCATTATGAATCATAGTCAAATCACACCCAGGAACTAAAAAAAATTTGGATGAGTTTGAATCCTAGGTTATACCCTCTGGATTTAAAAAAATTTTTGGGTAAATTCAACTCCTATCACCATTATAAGTCATAATCAGGTCATGTCCCCAAAACCCTAGGCTATTTAGACATAGTTCATTTAGAGATTTTTATATATCATCCACCAACACAGCTCTCACCAGTATAACTTTTACATCGGCAGGAGGATTTGGGATTTAGCAT
Source organism: Coffea arabica (assembly GCF_036785885.1). Lineage (NCBI taxonomy): Eukaryota > Viridiplantae > Streptophyta > Magnoliopsida > Gentianales > Rubiaceae > Coffea > Coffea arabica. The sequence continues at coordinate 14,249,216 of NC_092320.1, read as the reverse complement.
TCAAACACACTTCTTCACCAACACAACTCTCATGTACCTCTTTACTAACACAACTCTTATGTCGGCACCCAATTCAAGATTTAAACAAAATTGCCTTTCACATCAGCAGCGGGATTCGAGATTCAGCATTCTAACACATGCCACTATAATCTGTTTTTATCAGTTAAGTCAATTTGTGTTGGCACAAGCATGGATACTTGTTATTAATAGATAACCTTGTCCCTTTTTTTTGAATAAGCTTCTAAAAATGTAATTGCCATTATTGATTTTATAGTCTCCTTTATTCTGTTCTATATATTTATTATAATTGTTATTATTTATTTTAGATTGAATTCTAGGTTGGCCTGATGAAGAAGACCAAAGAGTATCTCTTTGTTTTTATATTCTTTCATTGATTGTTATTTTGATTGTAGTTCTAAGAAGACCAAAGAGTATCCCTTTGTTTTTATGTTCTTTCATTGATTGTTATTTTGATTGTAGTTCTCTTTTTGATTATTTTTTTCCCTTTTAATTTGTTATCGTACTGGACTTTAAGATCCTTATCTTACAAATCACAACTGATAAATGATAGTAAATGATATTTTCGTCCAAGAGGGAGTTATTAGAGTTAAGGAGAGTAATTTCATCTGGATTTTCATAGACTTGTGCAACTGTTGGCTCTCCTCTGTGAGCATCTTTGTTCAATGCAGATTACATTCAATTTTCTTTTTAGGTTGATATTTGGGTTGATCTAATGCAAAAGATGAAAGAACAAATTATATTATTCATTTTTTGGTCTTTGGTTCACTGTTATTCTTTGGTGCAGCTTCAATTTAGCTGTTGCGTCATTCATTCTTCTATTGCTAAATTGATTTCTTTTGCTTAGATTAAGCATGTCGCAAACAACAGAGAGGGGGAGAATTGAGAGACTTTTCTCCGAACCTTTTTCTAGAAAGTATGAAAGAAGAACGACAAGACACCTCGTGGTGTGTTTCATGCAACTGGATGGTGTTGCTGATCCAATGTTTTACTCTTTTGAGTCTTTTCCAATTGGGAAACTGATTGGCTATTCATCAAGAAGCAAGCTGCTTAAACCAAAAAAGAAGTTTGTCTGGTGTTAGATAGAGGAGTCATCTGATGCATGCACTCCACATTATCATAGCATGAGTTTCCTTTAGGTAGATGATTTGGTCTACGCTGTTGGTGGTGTGAAAGCTGATGAGGAAAAAAGTTACTTGTTTTACCCAGGTAAGCTGCCCTGAGAGTTCAATTGCATCTCTCTCTCAACTCCTCTAGAAAACTCTCGAGCGGAGAATAAGTGCCCAAGGCACGGTGGAAAGTATTTACCCCTTATAGCAAAAATTGATGGTCTCATCTATGTTCTATCTGGGCCCCTACCCCACTTTGGAGCTGATGTAATTGATATCAACTTTGAGGTTTACCGTCCTTTGGTGGATAGATGGGTTCCTTGGAGTCTTCTCATTTCCTTTAAAAAAATAGGTTTTCCTATAAGTTTATGGGCTTTTACGCATATGTAGTGTTTGGTGCAAAGTTGTTGGTTTTATCTAGGCAATACTCGTGTGTTCATGATACTAAGGGTAAGAAATGGGAGACTTGTGATTTATTTTCTGATTTCATACTTAAAGATGTCAAAATTCATCTACCACCCATACGTGGTTGCGGTCCTCCATTTCCTTTTGAGAAAAAAGCTATCCTCTATAAAGAATATCTTGTTGTGCATTATACCTGCTCTCCATCCTCCGATCACTGCTTTTCAAATTTTTGATGAGAAGAAAGCTATAAAAATGCCATTTTTTTGGACGACATGCCATATGGAGTTGCTGTTGATCTTGTTGATTTAGGAGATGATTACTTTGCTGTAATGCTGTTTGAGGAATAAATAAATATTCGCAGTGATTATATGACAATTGTCATTTTCAAGCTGCTTTCAGAAACAAGGACAGATCGAGCTCTGAGTTATAGACTAGTAAGTACATCGACTTGTGATGCAATAGAGAATGACTTTACTCGGTATCCCATCGATTCCTTCAAATTGTAAGTTAACAAAGATTCCATAACTTCTGTGCACTTGTTATGCTACAGCACTTCGATGATTGAGGTAAATAGTGTCATGTGTCAAAATGGTTTTCTTCTTCTCTTTGTATGGAAGTTCACTTGATATTTTGTGCCAAAACGCATAAGGCTAAAGATTTGAAAGCTTTGAAGCATTATGTTTATCTCAAGTGCAGTGTTTTTTTTTTTTTTTTTACTTCCATGCTTTGTGAGTTTTGCTATTTTTACTTCTATGCCTGTAATATGGGAATTTGTTGTGATTACTTGTGAACCTGCTGATGGCATTTGCCATTTCTTTGGGTTTTGAACTTGTGTATTTGTATTTATATTCCTTGGATGGTTATCTATAGACTTGGGAGTCCTAGATCTTTGATGCTATTGTTTCAGGAATTGCAAGCTAAAATAAACCTCCAGCCCCTAAAAAAATAAATAAATAAAAAAACCACCTAGACAAAAAAAATCTCTTGAGGAATGAGCATAGTGGCTAGAGGTAGTATACAATATGCTGTAAATCATCAATGTAATGCGCTATTAGAACTATCCAGGTCTCTTAGGACCTTTATATCTCTTTTTTTTGGCCTTTGTACTGATCCTGATTCGGTAGTTAACAATTTCCTCCTCTTGTTAATCTTTTGTCTTTCTTTATTTGGGTTGAAAGTTTTTTTTTGGGTAAATCTCAAGTGCGCCACATTTTCACTTCTAACTTGATACGCTCTCGAATCATGGTGGAAAGGGAATATGTATAGATGGAAAATTCTAAAGCTTCGAAGTATTAGCCAAGCATATATTAAAAATCTGATTGGGGATGGAAAAAATAGAAGTTTTTGGTCTGACAACAGACAAACTGTTGGTCCCCTCTATTAGTATTTTTCTGAAAATCTTTTGTTCAATTTGGGAATGTCAAAGAATGTAACTGTTGCAGAGTTTATAAAAAGGAGTAGAGTTGAAATGGCCAAAAGGTAGGAGAATGACTAGTGAAGTTCGGAAACTAAAAACTGAAACACCTGCTCTGTTTTTACCCTATCTAGACGCTAAAGATGAGGTATACTGAATGGCTAGTGCATCAGGAAAATATATTGTGCAGCCTGCTACAAAACTAGTTCAAAATCTTAGAGCTCGTGTTATGTGGTATCAATTAGTATAGGGCAAGGGCTATGTGCCACGTTACTCTTTCATTGTTTGGTTGCTTTGTCAAAAGAGCTGAACTAAAGATAGAATGAAGGCCTGGAGTTTGAACATGGTATCTGATGCATGTGAATTGCATTAAAGGTTTTGTGGAAACAAAGGATCATTTGTTTTTTGAATGCCCAATTTCTGAAATAGTGTGGCAGAAACTACTAAAGCAATGCTTGGTTCGAAGAGCACCATTTCCATGGCAATAAGAGCTGCAACAGGTGTGTTCTCACTAGAAGTCCAACTCCTTTCCTGATCAAGTGCGAAGACTTACTCTTGCTATTACAGTATACTAGTTGTGGAAAGCATGGACCAGAGCATATTCCAACAAATCCATGCAGATGCTACTAGACTTGTAAACTATTTTGGAGGTTATGATGAGTACAATTGCTAGATGAAAGAAAATCCCACGAAACAAAGAAAACTAGGATTTAGTGATGGAATTTGGAAATTCTTATAGTTGCTTTAGATGAATTCTTTGCACAAGTATAGAGTATTTTTACAATGTATCTGGATTTAATTCCTTTGTACATTCTATCTTCATGAAAGTTTACATTAAAAAAAAAATTTAACCAAGAGTTTGATAAATCATATATCCAACAATATATATGTTCCTATTTTTAAAGTTATTTTCCAAAATAATGTTATAATCAAAACTATTTCTCAGTATAACACTTTTCTAAAACTATTCCTTAATTTAATACTCCTTGTGATCAAATCGAAGAATAGTTTTGAAAAAAGTATTACATTGGGAAATAATTTTGATAATTATATTATTTTCAAAATTAATTCCCTATTTTTTCATTTGAGTCAAATGGAAATTCTCTAATCGTAATATACCATTAAAAAATTACACTTAATAAATATATAAACTCTAATTCTTTCTTTACCTTATCATGTCAGTGACATCCTTCACAACAAACCCATTATCATTGTGACAAATCATATCAGTGAGTCTAGAAATAGCCCTCAAAGGTGCAGTTCACCTTTTGAGTAATAATGAAGTAGCGATCGGGATTATTTTCCATCGCAGCCCCATAAATTTGGAGAAAATAATCTGCTCCGCGAAAGTTCCCCATAGCAACCCTAGCTATTTTATCAAAGACATCTTTGTTTGACATTTGAAAGATGGGACATAGGATTTTTTTTCTCCTCATTCAACACCAACCAACACAACCCATCATGTAAAAAACCTTCCAAATTTTCTGATGAATTGTTATAGATAACAACATTCTACCTTGTGATTTGAAAAGAAAGAGATCTTTGAAGAAACTCTTTGTTATTGAGATATTCGGTGTTGTAGGGTTTTAAACCCCTCAAAAGTTTGGAAGGAGAAAGAAAAATGTTTTTAAGGTAGAGGGAGTAAAAAGAGTGTACTAAAAGTTTGTGTTCCCCACCTAGAATTCCTTAAATTTTCATTTCCTCCAAAATTTCACTTTTTGTCATGTATTTTATATAGTCTCCCAATTATGCATTTTAGGGTTAATTACACTTTGTGCCCTGAGTTTGGGCTCTCATAACACTTTCCCCCCCTAACCTCCAAATATATACATTTTATCCCTTGTGATCAACTTTTTTACCGGGCTAAAATAAAGTTATATTTTTCAAGATCAAAATATCCCTAACTAATTCTAAAATACACATCATAATTGTAACATAATAAATATTTAGTTCTTTATTAGTTGTTAAATGTATCTAAACAAAATTACACTACGTATTTCGATATTTTAGCACTAAAATAAATGAGATAATTCACAAAAACAAAAAGTCTAAGCAATTCAATGTAATTATCTCAATGCTAATAGCAATACATATTTTTAATAAAATAAAATTAATTAGTACATTTGGAATGAAAATCATTTGCTTATATTTTTATTATAATACTTTTTAATGTGTTTTATATGAGATAAAAATATATTGAAAAACATATTTAGAGAATTTTTAGATTTTTTAAAACATAGAATTCAAACAAAATACAAAACAAGGTACGAATGTGGCATAAAATTATCAAATAGCATCTTATTAACTTGTGAAAATCTTGTGATCTGCAAGGTAAATAAAAATTATCAAAACCAATCCGTTTACAATTTAAAGGAAAAAAATAAGCGATGAAAAACTTTTGTAGATGTTTTAGGAATTTTTAAATTCTTTTTTTTCACAATATAATTTTTCAATTCTTTGGTATTATACCATCTTTTATTTTTTAATTTTTTAAATTATTTGATTTTGTGTTTTTTCTAATAAGATGTTTCATATTCCGATTAAAAGTATAATACCAATTGTCACAAGTTATTTAAATTCCTATAAATTAACACGCCCTGCGAAATTAGTGATCGTTCAAAACCTAAACTATAAACGGTTTGTTGGTTCACCCTTACATCTAAGTGTGTGGAAATATACGGAAACTAAGGTAGAGAGCAAAGAAGAAAAACATTGGAGGTTAAGGAATACTTATATTATAATTATAAACATTTGCACAAGATGGTTACAAATGAAGGAGTTTTGCCTATTTATAGGCAAGTCAAGAAAGTTATACAAGTTTTTAAAGAATTCTACACTAAACCCTCTCTAGCACTTTTTATACAAGGCAACTCTTATGTACAAAATTCTAAATCATTCTACAAGACTCTTAAACAACAGAGAACGTTTCGGAAGTCTCTAGACCTTGTTACATACTTCTAACAATATTTGATGTAGCGTCCATGTCTTAGGTAAGGCTCCATGGTTTGCCACTTATTTGGAGGATTGAGGTATGGGTCTACTAATGGTTCTGATTTTTCTATTAGGACATTATATACAATAATGCATGGCTGACCGGACAGGCACGATCGTGCATGGATAGAATGAAATCCTTGTCATCCTCCGTCACTCGAACAAGATATCACCTCGATGCCTTAACTAATTTCATATGCCTGTATAAGCTCTTGAATTACCACAACTTTTCAGCCGATTCCTAGAGTATTTCCAATTTTAATAGCCTACGCCATCGCATCAAGTACTTCTTTGATAATGCTCAACTCTTGTATCGAGTAATATAGTCGGCCACGATTTATTCAGCAACTTTATCGTACTTGTCCCTCATGCCCGCGAGTGCTTTCGTCGACATGTTTTTTGATGGATCATGTGGATTTTAATAAAATGGTTTGACCAAATTGACATGAAAGATCAGGTGGAGTTGAGATAGTATTTCGAATACCTTGTACGTCATGTTTTCCACCTTTTTGAATATAGTGAACGGTCCTTCATCTCATCGCATTAGACTCTTGTACACACCACGAACATGCCCGTATTGGTAAAGTTTAACCAACACATGATCCCTCTTCTTGAATTCATCATTAATATTTGACTAGTCAATGAAGAGAGTAAAGTGCACATATTTAAAGTTCAAGGGGGCAAAATATTATAAAGGGTCAAGTTCAAAGGTGCCAACTATAATTAACCCTAGACCTGGCAATTATACCCAAAATCCAACAACCCACTCAATCCACCCACTAATTTGAGAGGTTGGGTTGGGTAAGTTGGGTATTGGGTCAATTTTGGGTTGGGTAATAAAAGTCCAGATATATTTTGGACGGTTTGGGTATTTGTGTTGGGCACCCATTACCCAACTTTTGCTAATTGAATCAAGTGAATAATCAACACAATTTTAAAATGGTGAATAGTTACTCAAAAGCATCAACTATAGACTTTTTCTTATTATTTTTTGCTATAAACATCTTTTGTGATTATAACATAATTCGCCAAGCAAGTTAAAATTTTTTTACTTGGCATATTTTTAATTCCTTGGTTACATACTTAATAGGGTATTACCCTAGATATGGACAACGCCAGATGTGTTAGAATAGTTGCCAGATTTATTGTGACAAAAAAAATTAATTTGCATTTATGAGTTAGATATTTAGCTACAATGTGACTTTTTTTCATTTATATTATCATCATCAAAATGTTCAGTATGAAGAATTTGAACATTATTAAATTTGAAATTAATTTTGAGACATTAATGTTAACTTAAACTACTTGTGTCCTCGATGCTTAATAACTACCACATAACTCATTCATGCTAAAATATTTTTGTTTTTATAAACTGTATTCTCAATATGTAAAAACTACATAAATCTAGAATTACCATACTTTCTTTGTGAAAATATTAGCATAAAATCTTTTTTTGGGCGATTTGGGTATTTGAGTTGGACACCCACTTAAAATTTTTTTTTTGTATGTGAAAATATATTTGAGAGAGTTTATATATCAAAATATATTCATTAATATATTGGGTCATATTTAGGTCATAGGTTTGAGATAACCCAATATGACCCAATCTAAAATTAACCCAATCTAAAGTTGGGTATGTTGGGTGTAACCCATTTAAATGAAAATCCAATATTAACCCGACCCAAACCCCCCAACCCGCCCAATTGCCAGGTATAATTAACCCTATATATTATATAGTCTCCCATTAATCAATACAACTCCATATTTTCTCTGAAGTAGCAATGGATTTTTCTTTTTTTGAAAAAATGGCAATGGATTTAGATCACAATCCAACTTTTTGAATAGCCAAAAGTTTTAAATGTCCCTTTTTTCATTAGTCCACTATTGTTAAAGAATTTTTTAAGTTAAAAAACCATAATACAAATTTCAAAAATATCACTATTTTTTTGTGCTTTAATCTTACCATTATTTTGCATCACCATCATTGCTTACTCCAGTAGATAGAGCTGGAGGAATAGCATGTACAGCAGCAGGCTGAAAGCTCTTCAGGTGTACCGAAAGTCAAGTTGTCACTAATTTAGCCTAAAATAATCTAACACAGAGAAAAGGTAGAAGAAGTTCGGCGAGCCTCTTCAGTAATCTTTCTTAAAATGAATCCAATCTAGTGGTGAGAAGTAAGTGTTAGGAAATTGATTTAATTTCTTTTAGTTAGATTTCATGTTTTATGTGGAAGTAACTAGTTTTTTAATTGGTATTAGTTACTTGAAATAGTAGCCAAGAAATTTCTTATTTTGTTTAGGATTTAGAAGTTATTTTCTATAAGTATAAGTTTAGAAATTAGCACTAATTTCTTGTTGTTATTTAAATTTGACCAGATAATACTATACATATGTGGATTGACATATTATACAAAAGACACACAAAAGGACACACAAGCGACGATATGTAACTTTATATATAGATCGTGAGAGAGGGTTCTTGGGAGATGAGAAATAGTATATAGGGGTTGGATTTGAGTTTAACTTATATTCTTGTATAGGATTTTTCTCTCTTAATAAAGAATGGATTTCTCTCCGTGAACGTAGGTTTGATGGCGGAGACGAATCACGTTAAATATTGTGTATCCTTTATGTTTCATACTTGTGATTTGTTTTTTATTAAATTGTTGTGTACTTAATATGTTAATAGTTGTTTGTGCTGCGTTTAGATTCTAACAGTAAGTGGGAAAAATTTGACTGTTTAATCTAACGGTTAGGAATTTAACTGCAACTTATTAGTTTATTAGGCAGGAAGCCAAATTTTCAAGAGTTTTAGAGAGATTAATACTTAATTGTTTCTTTTGACTAATTAGCATAAGACCACTAAAATTTTACAAAGGTGTTATTGGCATAGTCCCTTACATATTCTGTAAATATTTTACACGAAACAAAATTGATTCTTAAATACTTAAAAGAGGGGTCTGGGTTTGACTAACGAATGCCTTAGAAAAAGCCTCCTTATTAATTAAGAAACATATATAACTGTAAGAGAGGATAATAATTATTAATATGTATGTATGTATATATGATAGCTTGAGTGAAAGTTAGGCACATTAATTAGTGTAAAAAAAATTACCTTAATCCAGAGCCTCAAATCTACTTATTTTCCTCAAGATGGTAAGTAATAATTTATTAGGGTAGAGAAAACAGAGTGCATCTTCTTTTAAAATTATTTTCGCATGGAACAAACAGTTCTCGAACACAACATAAAGAGTACAACATATATATACATATGTATAAAGAAAAGGTGTGAGAAAATATATGCGTAACTTCTTTTTTCCTCTTAAAAAGGTAAAAAGTCTTTCTTGCTTTACAATTACACTGAACTAAACGTTTACATTAGTTACATATGATTGCCAATAAGCAGAGCATTATAGGTAAATGCGGATGCCCATATTCATTTCTTCCAATGGCGTATGAGTTATGACTAATGTATGATACAATGCCGCCATTTTGAAACTGTCCGAGTATATCAATTGTCATAATTATGAATAATGAGATTTTAACTGTGCCAAAAAATGCTATAAAGACGAAATAATCATCTCAGTTTTAACTGAAAATTTTCTATTGACACTCACAATCCATGAGTATAAATATATGATGTGGTCTGACATTAATGACCAAGATTTTGTATTAATTTGATTTCGAGGGTGATAGTCGAAATTCTAGAGTACCCATCGCTGCAAATCGCCATGTTTGACAAAAAATTCCACAACATCCCAAAGCATCAAAACTTTTTTCAGTACTATAAACAAAAACGTGTTTAATAGGGAAAACAATTATTTTAACCAAACAAAAAAGTCATGCCTTCTATCTTGAATTTCAATTCCTAAACAAAAATGAGAAAGACATGCAAGCCAATTGAGTCGTTGACCCTAACCTGTTGCTGTGGCGGGCAATTCTGTCCACAACGGGCAAACTTGAGATTTTGCGTCTTCTTGCACATGTACCACAAGAACGAGCTACCGACAGCACAAACCTCATCCTAGTTTTGAACTTTTGATATAAACTGCCACTCCCTTTTTTTGGGACCCTTTTTTGGTCTGTGTCAAGCTCCAATTGCAGTCGTCTTCCCTCTCCCTGTTACCCCTTTATCTTCTTCAGACCACTTGGACATTGATAAAGGGGTAAAGGGTTGCAAACAAGCAGTTGGATTAGGAGGGCTACTGGGTTTCTTGAACTAGAGAAACCCAGCAGTTTCCACTAGTCTTCATGGCTTGCAGACTTGCAGGCTCCAGCTTCCTTCTTGTGGTCAATATTCTCTTTTCCTGTTGCGTGTTCAATAGTTTTTTTAGTTGTTGATACACTAATGTATGGGTTTTATTTTGCTTTTTCTATAATTAGGGTCAACAAAGGAGGCCAATTCAGAACCATAAATTGTCCCCACTTACTTGTCCTGGTAAATATAAACTTTGTGATTCTTGTCAATTGAGTTCTTGTGAATCAAGATGAGGTTTTTTTTTAGCAGCACTCAAGGAGGGAAGGATGTGGCTTGAGAGAAGTGCTTATTTAATTGTTAATTCATTAAGCCACAGTGTATTACATTTTTTAGATGGGAGTTCAATGTTGCGATTGAAATATTATTTAAAATTGGGAACTGTCAGAGTGAGATTTATTAGTCCACACAGCTATTTTTAGAAATGATTCAATGGCCTAACAGGATGAAATTGTTGGATGATGAATATTGAGGTATTGAGAATGACAAAAGGAAAAAATGAAAGGGAAAGCAATTCTGGCTGTGGCCTTTGAGGCGTAGGTCGGATCACGGGGTCTCATAGCTGGTTTGAGATTCTCAATGCTTTTCTGTTTACAAATGTTCAGTGATGCCTGCATGGGGGTGGTTTGGATAATGGTGTTGAAGACTATAAGTTGGTGATCCTATTCTATTTGGTTTGGAATGCTTTTCTCTTTACTGATAATGAAGTAATAGTTATAGCGAAGCCTGTGTGAATGAATGAGAGAATAGGGGGCCAAATTATGTCGTGACTCCTCGATCGCTAATTTACTTTCTTTAGTAATTGAAGGAATCCATCTTATTACTCTACATGGATGCAATCTCACTACTAGATATCTCGTCTGATAAACATACACGTTCTTAATTGTTACAGAGCAATGTGGCATGTAGATATAGGCCATGGTACTTGATGTAAGTTGTGTTCAATGATATGAAAACTCTATAAGTTGCTGTGCTTTCCTATTACGTGACCTTCAGTAATAGCTGAAACTTCTGTTTATTTGCTGTAAGTGGCTATTGATAATAATGATATTTTAGGTGTGGTATGCTTCATCCACTTTTCTAGTCAATTGTATAACAGTTTTTATCATGCTGAGCAGGCACATTTAATTTGAAGTGGGAAGATATATTTCGTGGAAGAAACAACCAGAAAAGATGTTTAATTTCTTTGAGACACAGTAGGGTTGTACAAGCTGTGGCAGTCCCAATAGCTCCATCTCCGGCAGACAGAAGAGAGCATAGGAAACAATTATCTGAAAGATATGGTTTTCGACAGATTGGAGAGCCACTTCCAGATAATGTCACTCTGAAAGATATTATTGAAACCCTCCCAAAAAAGGTGATAGTTTTTCTGATGTTCAGAAGAGTTCTATATGTTCAGTGAGATTTCCATTGATTTGCTATTCGTAGAACCAAATTTTTAAGCTCAACTTTTTGGTCTTAACTTGGCTTCGTTGATTCCTAATAAGGAATGAAATTATTCTCCTTCAGGATAGTTGCACTGGATGTTGTTTCTCTCATTGCTGAATGTTTTTTAGGATGTGAATATGATCTTTGATCTGATTAGGAAATATGTAATATGTTGGAGTTATTCAACTTTGAATATTTGAAACAGTGAAGGAGCATATTCTGAGAGCACTTTTATGCAACTTCAGTCTGTACTTTTGTCTTTTACAGTATTTTAGCTTCACTTTAGGATCTATATCAATTCCAACCAAGACATGAGTGAGAACGCAATACAATATCAAATAGTTAATGAACAAAAACTTGACTAATTGGCTCCTCCTCTAGCCACTGCCCCCCCTCTCTCTGCAGGTGAAAAAAAATGCAGAAGAAGATGCTGGAAGTTGGCTGTAAATGACAGAAATAGCACAATGCATCTTGTTTAAACAACTATGCCTGCCAATATGGCAGCATAGCACTATTTGCCTTGGGCATAGATGTTGTTAAGGCTTAAGGATGTTACTCCAACTTACTTAATGACCTAGGTTTGAACTTATTTTATGTGGCTCCACCACTCTGGATGAATGCAAGGATCCAAGCATTTGTGAAAATTGAGTTGAGCTCTAAATTGGTAGTATGTGTTCTGTGAAAATTTTACAGTTTTGGGCTCCAGTAACACTACCAAGAAAAAACAGTGATAATCTTCCCATTAAATTTTACTTTTAGGTATTTGAGATAGATGATGTAAAAGCATGGAAGTCTGTCTTGATATCTGCAACATCCTATGCCTTGGGACTCTTCATGATTGCTAAAACACCATGGTATCTACTTCCCCTGGCTTGGGCTTGGACAGGAACTGCAGTTACTGGGGTTAGTTCTGCATGTATATTTATCATTATTATTTCCATATTTTAACAGTTTGAAAGGAAGGAAAATAACAATTTGATGAAAATTTTCTTACCATCCCCCCTCCCCCCGGGCCCCCGGGGGACCTCAAATCCAAGAGCATTATCAAATTGATTTCATGTCAAGTTTTCCTTCCTGTCAAGTTATTTCAGAATAGCAGAAGCTTTTTTTATTTATTTTCATTCATGGTACACAAAACCAACTTTTTTGCATTATTTTCTTTCTTATCTTGTATTGTGAAGTTCTTTGTTATAGGACATGATTGTGCGCACAAATCATTCTCGAAGAACAAGCTAGTGGAAGATATCATTGGAACTCTGGCCTTCTTGCCACTGATTTACCCATACGAGCCATGGCGTTTTAAGCATGATAGGCATCATGCAAAAACAAACATGTCTGTATGAGATTCCTGTGAATTGTTTATTTTGCCTCTAAGTTCAATTTTATTTTGCTCATACTTATAACTCTGAAAGGATCAATTAACCGACATCCTTGTAAGAATTTCAGCGTCTTTGTCTAGCCACTTAGCGTATTTCGGAATTTGTTTCTTTATATTTTGAAGAAGCTAAATATATCTTGATGGCTGGGACAAAGACTACTTTGATACAAGAGTGTTTTCTGAGTACTGATTGTGGTGCACATTGCATGTTTTCCCCCCCTTTGCTGCCCATATATATGTCATATGCTGAAGCTATGCACTTTGGACTGAACTAATCAATTTCTTTGTTCTCACATATCTTCTTTTAGATATGCTATTTTTACTGAGGTCAACAATTAATGCGCGCACACACAGACTTAACAGAAATGCTACCCATGTGCACCTGCATAAGCTTTGCAACTTAAGACTGAAATTTCATTTTCTTTTTAACTTTTGAGTGTCCGTTGTCAACATGAATTTCGTTCTGTTTTAAGGTAGTCTTTTAGTCCAGTATTTCTTGCCTCTGAGCTGTAGGAGTATAAGGGAGTGCTGGTCAAGTGTATGGATAGATTGTTTTAGGTCATTGCAGAGAGTAGGACAAAGCTAAACTTCAGCAATTTTGTCATTGTAAGGTGGTTAGTGGACTTTTTCAACATTAGATTTTAGGAAGACTCTATGGCTCTACCATTAGTTTTTCGAGAAATCTGTAAATGGACATGCAACTTGAAGGAAAAATCCTTCAGTATTTGGGTAATGAATCCATACTTCAGTTCGCTCACGGGCTGTTTTTTCCATTTGAACTAGATGCCTGGGAAGAATCTATATGTCCTTTAGAGATATTTGTTTTCTTCTACAACCTTAATTGAAACCTCGGTATCTGGTCATATGCCCAGACAGTAAAGTAACTACCCTGGTTCTATATCTACCACAGAAAGTAAAATTTTCTTAATTCTTTCTGCAATCCACATGCACAGAGTAAATTACATATTTCAGTAAGATATGCATATAGATAAAGTATATCTACACCATTGCCTATTCCTCTTGTTTCTTGGTTATTGTTTCTTTGTTTCTTCTTTTTTCTGGGGAAGTTGAGCTTGTTTATGGGCATTTGAGTTCTCAATTTATAGATTTTCTGCTATTCTTCTTTACCTCTATTGCCTCTTCTGCTTTCATCCCAGGCTGCAAGAAGATACAGCTTGGCATCCTGTTGCAAAAGAAGAATTTGACTCAAGCCCAGTCCTAAGGAAAGCAATCATATACGGATATGGACCATTTCGACCTTGGATGTCTATAGCTCACTGGTACTTGACGGCAAGAGATTTAATATGTTTTGAAACTTAGGACCTTATCCATTTTTTCCATTCTTTCTTTTTAGAAGCAAATTTGATGTTTGTGCATATGTGTCAAATACTATTATTTAGGTTAATCTGGCACTTTGACTTGAAGAAGTTCAGACCAAGTGAAGTGCACAGGGTGAAGATAAGCTTGGCTTGTGTATTTGCTTTTATGGCTGTTGGATGGCCGCTGATAATATACAAGACAGGGATCATTGGATGGATTAATTTTTGGTTAATGCCATGGTTGGGTTATCACTTTTGGGTAACTTACTTTCTCACCTCTTTTTTGGTTTTAGGCACCATTTTGAACAGTGGTTACTAGATTTACCCGGTATATGGTTTACAGGTGAAAATTTAATTGGAATCTATAACTTAAAGATATGGAAAGCCAGTATTATGAACATTTCTTTCTTTAGAAAACAAATTTGCATCAGGTAGTCATGGTAGAGACGCTGTAATACTGGCCCGTTGTGTCCATAGACAATCTTGTTGACTTTCTTCTTACCCTTTTGAAGTTATTTATACTGGATGTTGTTCAAGGAATCCCTGACCTTCCAAGCACTGTGAATATCATCTAATATTTTATATGTTGCTTAAAATTCACCATGAAATATTATTTTAACTTGACAGAATCCTTCAAGGTTCACGTCAACCAGAGGAGATGAGACTTCAGTATCCTTAACTTTGCATCAAAGTTCTGGATTTTGGCTAGACAAAAATAAAATCCTACATTTCATTTGTCTTCTCTCTAACAGAGAACCTGGTGCTTTCCACCCTTATGTTTGATATTTATAGCACTTTGAATTTGTGTCATCAAAACTTGCAGATGAGCACTTTCACAATGGTGCATCACACAGCTCCTCATATACCTTTCAAAGACTCAGATGAGTGGAATGCAGCTCAGGCCCAGCTTAATGGGACAGTGCACTGTGATTATCCTAAATGGTAAAAGAAATATATCCTTTGTGATTCTTTGTATTGGCAACATGGTGATTACATTGCTGCACCTGCTTAGATATTTGTGTTGATTATGCATGTAATTCAAGAGAATTGTTATTTATGAAATTGTCTACTGATTGACGAAGAGCTTTTGATCCATATCCTCATGCCTTGAAAAGTGTTTATGGCTTGTATTCCCACCTCACTTGACTAATTTGTTGAAGATGTAACCATAAACCAGGAGTGCCGAAATGCTATGCTGAAACTATTTTGTAAATGACAACCACATGTTTAGCTGATGCTTTTTAAACATAAATTATGGTGGGAGTTTAGTCGAAACACATAATTAGGAATTTGATCCTGAATTAACTATATTGTATCACCTGGAGGAATGTTTTGATTTCATTTCTTGTCATTGCAGAGGAGTTTATGTGTCCTTTTGTTTCTTTGACAGGATAGAAATCCTTTGTCATAATATCAATGTTCATATTCCCCATCACATTTCTTCACGGATACCAAGCTACAACTTGCGGGCAGCCCATCAGTCTTTGCAGGAGAACTGGGGCAAGGTATGGATTCTATAAGTGCTTTCCATGATACAGCAGCCACGACGAAAACAATACTTTCCATTTTACCTCACAAGGGAATTCTCAAATTTTTAGTTGAACATAACTGGAGGGGGGTCTGGAGGGTCCTCAAGGACAGCATGTGATTTCCACAAGCCCTCCTCCTCCTTATTATAAGTACATGCCTATAAGATGTTCTTCAGCTTCTTTATATGTATTCTCCATGTTCTCCATGATGCAACAGTATCTGAATGAAGCTGCATGGAACTGGAGATTAATGAAGACCATATTGACAATGTGTCACGTTTATAATAAGGAGCAAAACTACATCGCCTTTGATGAAATCGCCCCTGAAGAGTCCCAGCCAATCAAGTTCCTTAAGAAAGTAATGCCAGATTATGCTTAATTAATTGGTGTGCTTCGCGGGTCCACTGCCTATTTATCACTAAATATTGTTATTTGCTTCCAGTCAGGAAGGTTCTGTCTTATTCCTGCTGTACTTGCATCTCTGGAAATAATTTTTTTTCAATCAAGTTTAGAACGAAGGAACCTTCCTAATGGTGCATACATTGAATTTAAAGATTTTAGATTCTCAAGAAATAGTTCCATTTTTATATGCAATAAACACAAGACTTGGTCTCCCTACTAATTGGACTTTCTTTGTGATGGCATCTCTTTTGCGAGCTTACTAAGTGTTGTCGCTGAAGTTAGGATTTCTTTCCATATGGCAGCTTAGGGAATGTTCCAGTCTGATTTCCATGTTTTATTTTGTTCTTTTTTCACCCCTTTTGCTTTCTTCTTTTTGTTGGGGAAGGGGATTTTGATACCTAATAGACAAGTTTAATGTTCTTGTATCTGCCCTAGGTACACACTAGGTTTCTCACATTTACCTGTATGTCGTAAAATAAAGACCGTTTATCATTGTTCACTAATGGATGGATTCATATAAAATTTTCAAATACCCTTTGCTTTAAGCTCTTGTTTATCTAAATCTGCCGTGAAATCCTGAGGAGTGCCGGCAGTGGTCAGCAGAATACATGTTTTGTTTATCCTTCTGTGGTCCCATCAAATTGGGATTTGCTCCTTTCTTATCAGTTTCGAAACTATATTAATGAAGTACATTGCATTGAAATGGACTAACTGCTGTTGAATTAGTATTATTAATTTGGAGTATCTGGAAAGAGACGCTGGAACAATGGACATGGCTTTAGAGTGCATTAATGGAGAAGACTAGGTGGCAAGACTCGGCTTTTCTTGATACTTCACAGAAAACCATGGCAAGATCTCGCACAGGCTCGACTTCTCGAGATCACCAGCTTCATAAATAACTAGAGCCACTTAGGTTTAGTAGTTAGTTCAACTGCTCCCAACATGCAAATATAGCAACTTTCATCTCCTTTGTCTCTGTAAAGAACGTGGAATCTTACTGAGATGGATAAGTGGGATGGCAGGCCTAACAACTAAAGAACCATCTTTGCAAAAGCAATGGTCAAAAAAAGATTGCTGATAAGGGGCTCTTGAGAGAGATAAGGACTGCGGTGGTCCCAAACTCCCAGGAAAGGTCAAGAAATTAACCAATTTCATACAATTTGCTCGAGTTCAGACTTCCAGAAGCAAGCCGATTTTGAAAGCATGGTTGTTAAGCAACCTGTCTCATCATATGATGTCTATGTCATTATGAGAAAATTCTGTACAATCTCACAATTAGATAAGGCTCAACCTTATCTTCTCTAACTTTCAAGCACCAAACAAAAGCTTTAGGCCTCTCTGCTATCAAAGACGCCAGCCCGGTTGTCAATAGCGTATAAGAGAGAAAACAAACAGTAACATTCAGAAGAAGGTGACTAAGAAGAAGTTGAACAGCAAAACTAACGTACTATGATCATATGATAGGCGGAGATGGAGTCTCCCATATATCAAACACATTTTCCTCGCTATGCAGGGCAAAAAGCCGATCACCACCTATGGAAAAATCACAAATTGAACCGCCATAAGTTCGTCGAAGCCTTGATGTTAACACCCAATCTTGACCACAGAACACTGAGATGCTATCGTTCATCGATGAAAATAGCTGTCCTTCGTGCAACGCCAGTTTTGGATAGCATGGTTCATCGGGCATTTTCCCCTTCATCAGCCGGCTCCTTGAACTCCATCTCACACTTCCAGCGGCCCTCCTCAAATCCATGAACCCCAAGTCCTCGTATTCATTCACCACGCATACGGAGCTACTCTCCTCCATTGCTATTGCATCCCTAACTCGCTTTTCATCCGTAATTGGAGCCCCTACATCAGACCAGGACCAAGGCATGCTTTTGTCCCTGAAATCCAGCAAACCAATGTAACAGTTGTCCTTTCTTGGAAACAAAGTTGCTACCAACAAGCAGTTGTTACCATGTAACCATTGTAGTTTGTCTGCTTCACCGAGTGACCATCCAGGTGGCTCATAGAAAAAGTCAATCTGCTTCCCCGTCACTTGGTCCCAAACACCAATCCCATACTCATTGCTCCTACCTTTACAACTAGAAAACAACTTATAATCTGGACTAAAACTCAATGCACCAGCAGTGTAACTCTTAACTTGATTTTCATGACTAACATGAAATTTATACCTTCGTTCCCCCGTGGATGCACTGAACAATCCCATGCCTCCATCTCCCGTACCAAACCTCTCACAAGCACTGATTACAATGCTCTCAGGATCAATCCAACCTGCATCATTGACTCTTTGATAATCAAGATTAATAGGAGGATGCACTTCAAGCATCCAATCATACACATGAACCATGCTACCATGAGCCACACAACAGCCACCATCTGGACCAGCCCTGATAGCAGTCCCATCGCCCGGTGCCCGGCCAGTTACTGACCGGGCTAATCGGAGCCTGTTTCCATCGAACGGACCCCACTTAGCAGACCTGACGTGGTCCAAAATGCCATAAAACAGAGCCTCTCTGTATAACTGTTTCTCAGACATGTTTGACGGAAGATACAATTCCCCTGTCCTGAGAAGGTCAAGAAGAACTGCAAAATAGTCTGGATTTCGATCAATGAAGTGCTCCGTGGTGGAATGACCAGATTGGAGGTCCCAATTCTCATCAAACATAGCTCCAAAGAGAGAATTTCGGCCAGCATTCGCCAGGGTTGTGGCTGAAGTGTCAAAGATTTTTCCACCAACATTAAATCTCACCCTATCCTTCTGAATTCCCATGGTTCAATTTCCGCAAGAAATCTGGACTGACCCTATTGGGAACTTGAAGGGAACAAACAAAAAAGACAGAAACTTGGAATCAAAATTGAATCTTCTTAACACGAATTAAGGAACTCTCAGAGGAACATACGGGAACTGAATAGAAAGGGATTGTGATTCCTCAAAATCAACAGAATTTTGTTGATTCTAGGAAGAAACAGGCAGAATAGTGTAAAATTTTGAATTCAAATGACCCTAAATTTCTATCAATAACAGAAGGGGAAATATATTAGCAGGCAAAGATAAAGTAAGAGACACGGATTCAACTGAAGCTGTCACAACACATGGGATCAGATTTTGAGGAGAAAAAGGCAGCGTCTTGACTGATTCTTGTTCAAAGCCGTCATGCTGCTAGTACAAAAGCCAAAAGAACAGGGAAAAACTTGGGGATATATGGTGATTGATAGAGGAAATATATGATCACAACTTGAGAAACTAAAACATGGGTTTTGAAAAAATGGAGGTATTTAAAGGTGGGATTTTGCGATGGTGGGCATTGATGAAGTGGAATTGGAGGATTGGAGCGGTTGGCATTCAAAAATTTGACTCTGTTTTGATCTCTTCTTTCCTGTGTATCTCTTTCTTAGCTTTTTCCGTGTTTTAAAAATGTTTTCTTTCTTCTCTCTCTCTCTCTCTCTCTCTCTCTCTCTCTCTCTTTTCTGCCTTTGCCAGTCTTTACTCTTTACACGTTCCTGGGGTCTGAAGACTTCAGAAATATATAGTACTAATTTAGTACCACCAAAGTCTGCATAATCTTATGATCTTGGAGTGGGGTCCATTTTTCTCCTTTATTCTGGACCATCGATAAATCAAGATTTTCATCGGATGGTTAATTTAGAGGATGCTTAGTTTGGTTTATCTTTGGAGGCAGTTCATTTTAAGGTCATTGGTTGGTTGTGTTGGTTAAGTCAGCAGAGATCTGTCTGGTGTTGGATCTACACCTACACAAATACCGTGTCCTGGGTTTAGGCAACTTGCACCCAATTTTCAATCATTTCCCTGTAGGAATAAATTGACATGGATTTATAGTTGAGGGAATTATGAAGGTTTTTTTTTTTTTTGGTGGAGATATGTCAAGAAAATTATTAGTCATTTAGATAGTGGAGTATTTGAAAACTAAACCACAAAATATTTGGGACAGATGCTATAGAGAGAGGTTAGGTTTCTTTTTTCTTTTTTTTTTTTTTTCTTTTTTTTTTTTTGTAAATTACAGTTTCTCATCTTTTATTTCTCTTCCTGTTTTGTATGTTCTAGGCTGTCTTCAAATAAAAACTTACAGGTTAATAGCCCACATGCAAACATCAATGGAATTATTCATATTGCATGCTGATATGCTTGGATTATTTTGGTGAATGACCGGATTCCTTGCTTCTTCTGGAAGGTCAAGCAGAAAGTATCAAAGTAAAGAAAAAGAATGGCAACTTATACCAATGTCGAATAGGATTTTTTTTTTTTTTTTTTGAAAAACAACTTGCTTTCTTTTTCAGCCATCATGAAGGGTGGGTAAAAAGTTTGGGTGGGAATTTGTATACCAATGACCGGAGGGGATTGAATTACCATCGGACCAAACGGATGCACAACACACTCGCCTGAATTTTTTGAAGTAAACCACTCAAACGTGTCATTTTGGTGGGAGCCCGCCAAGCTAGGTGGTGGCTTGGGAATTTGTATACCTTCACAAGTTAGTATTTACAGTGGATAAGATAAGAGCATATCTGACTTGAAGCTGAGATTGGAATAAATGGTTAGAAGGGAAAGGGAAAGAAAAACTAAGAAGTAAAATGATGCTAATTTAGTATGTCGTATGGTTATTTTGAGAAAAAGGACGAAGTAAATTTCTATTCGGAAATAAAGAGGAGAAGTGAACTAATATGGTTCGTTTTTTCGTTAAGAAAGAAACTCAGTAGTAAAACCAGCCAAATTTCTTGTATTCTACTCAATGTTGATAAGGCATTGTTCAAATCTTCTTTTTCATTTCAATTGCGTTCTTTTTTTTGATGCATTTTTTAGAATATTATTGTAACATATTAATTTATGAGATGTGATATGCGTGAGGTTAAAATAAAAGGTGTGTGGAGAAACAAAACTTTGATTTGAAGAGCTTTTTAGAAAAAAAAAAACAATTTTTAACAAAATGACTTTGTATAAACGAAAAAACTTTTTAAAAACCTAATTCATTTGTAAACCATCACTTATGGCAACGTTCCTGTTAGGCTATTAGCAGTGGAGCACTAGAGTTCATTAGTGCAGCAAGACCCAACAAAGAGTTGTTAAGAATTATGATTGACGATTATACAGTTTAGGGAAAATGCAATCTAATTTGCTTCAACTTCTTGAGATCATCATTGAATGTTGCCGTGAACTCCAAGCACGAAAACAACCATATCACACTGCCCAACTGCACTGAATTGCTTCATTTTCATCATTCTTAGCTCAATCGTGTGGTGTCACATCCTGATTTAGCTTACTTTTAAATACTAGTGCAAGATTTTTCTCACTATATAGTGCAAGGGATCTTTCTTTCCCCGGGGACTGAAAATCAAAGAACTTCTACCACATGTTTGGCAGGAGATTGAAATTTCAGGAAGATGAATTCTGGGATTCTGCTTTGTTGTTCTTTGCTACTTGTAAGATTTGGCGTGCGGTCCTCAAGAACACACATGAAATGATGCAAGTGTCATGGATAATCGCAAGAATGAAAAATGCAAGGGTTCTAAAGTGTCCCATTTTGTTTTAAGGGATTTTAGAGTCCTAAGAGATTTTGAAACTCAAGGATACTGAAAATTCGATCCAACATTAAAAAGAATACGGAAATTTTATTAAGAATCCCGTGAATTCAATTTTGCCTACACATCGTTCTAGTGGTAGTTTCCTCTCTCCTTTTTTTTTTTTAATCCCGTCTTAACAACAGAGATTATAAAATAAATGAGAATATATATATGTGTATATATATATATATATATATATATATATATATATAGTTGTTCACTTCAGTGTTGGGTTCTAGCTTATGCTTTTCTTAAAGTTCCAAGTCATGTAGAAAAAGGAAATTCTGCTGCTTTTGAGTATTGGAACGTCAAGAATGGGGATCTCAAACAGGATGGCCTTACAGTCTACGGGACCGAAAGTGATTTTTGAGTTGGATGGATAACAGATGACAATGATAGAAGGATCAAGAAATGAAAAAAAAAAAAAAATATATATATATATATATATCTTAAAAGTCAGAAAAACACAGGATATATACAGTTTTCTCACTTTGCTTGTTGGCAACTTCTTACGTTTTTGTTTAGTAAAATTAACAGATGTGGTTCATGTTTTTGCAATGAAAAGTTTAGACTCATACTAGTATTTCTGAAAGATTAAGTATTGTGTCATTATAGAAGAATCTTGGTTGGTATGCCTGTAAATCAATATCACCATGTCATGTAAACTTACTTATCCTACTTAATTTATTGCTTAGATGACACAGTCTTGTCGATGCTTTGGTACGACTTCGTGTTAGTAAGAGATGGAAAGACTCTTTCAGCTTGTCACAAAAGGAAAAAAAAAAAAATCTTTTAGCTTCCTACAAAAATTTGTACACTTTTATTAGACCACAAGTAACGAATTTGTAGATTTTTTTCGAGTAATTAAATCCATTTAATTAAATTACATAAACTGATTTATCTAATATAACTTTTAACTATTATAATGTCACAACAATGACTTTGGTATTTATCCATTCTTATTAATTTTTTAAACACCAATGTTATATCCCTGTTGTAAAGGACAAAATCGTCCAAATATTCCCATGCAAAATATTTGCTAAAACAATAACCTCCATATAATTTAATTCAAGGTAATTTTATAACTATCCACTTCTCTCTTTTTTTTTTTTTTTTCAAGTTAATGACACATAATTAAGAGCAACAAGTAGGTGAGAATGGGCAATTGCCCCCTCACTTTAAGGAAATTCATTATTGAGCTAATATAATTTGAAGATTTTTAAAAAAGAGTTGGCCATTTTATACACACCTAAAAAAAATTATGAAATTCCCTTTTTGTTGTCCATTGAATTAGCTAAACTATTAAAATAACATACTCGTTACCTTTTACAAAAGTGTTGGACCTATTAGAAGACATTTATTATTGTTTTGATGTTCCTAAACTCAAAGATATATATATATATATATAATGTTCTTCATTGCCATGTATCTTCATTGCTAAATTTTTAACATCAATATCTATTAGTCGTACAACACGTAACAAAATCACCAGTGACTATTTTGCACACAAAATGTTATACAAAATTTATCACATTTGAGCTTTGAAGGCATGTTAGCAAAACCAAATACATATAAATTGATCCATACGACTTTCCATATATTTCGAAGCCTTAATCGTAGAGACTGGTGCTCTTGGTCACTGGTCAGGTATTAAAGAAAAAGACAACCGATGGTTTTCTTGCGTAGAAGACCTGCAAATGTCTACTACAACACCTAAATTCTTGTCTTGGACAACCATCACATCCCAATCCAACGAAGTTAACCACCCCCACAAGAAAAGCGCTTTAAGCTTGGGATGTGAATTTAGTAGTAAATGGAATTCAAAACAATCCGGGTTGATACCTCTTTTGAAACACCTATATGTCACACAGATGTGATTGGCGGGGTATTGCACGAGACAGGATTTATCTAATATGCACTCTCAGGTAGCGGCTGCGAGTTTTCTTGTAAAAAAAAAAATGCTCTAAAAAAAGGAAAGAATTCTTGCAAATTCACAGCCTCTAAAAGCTTGCTCTAAATGAATTACTCAATATATGCAACTTCATTCTCAAAACAGAAATCCAAAAAAAAGCACGCGCGCGCGCACACACATATATATATGCAATTATGCATCTTCTTTCTTCAATTGATATTTTTTTCAAAGAGTTTCTGAAATAAAAAAAAAATTATTATGAGGGTTCTAAATTCAGAATCACACGAATTGCACATCCAACTGCGAAATTCATAGGACCAAAGAAGAAAATGAAGCCGATGAAATTCATGCTTATATAAAACTTCCGGCGAAGAAGTTGAAGAGACCTCCACTCCCAGGGAACAAATGTACCCAACCGGGCCGACATGCCCTGAAGAAGATCTAATTGGGTCGTCAGTTATTTGGGCAGCTAATGGGATTCCACATGGATTTGCATTTTTCTCTTTTTTTTTATTCATTTTGTTAGTAATTTGGACCCATGGAGTATGGACTGGGTTGCTCTTTCTGTGGGCCTCAAGCACTCAAATGCATGGCCCAATGTTAAGGGAGTTTTTTAGGTCATTATTCAGCACTTACTGTGGAAAGGTTAGCCAGAAAAACAGCCTTGTACAGGGCACCCAGCATGACAAATAAAGTTTTTTTTTTTTGAAGGACAAATAAAGTTTCGAATCCATCCGGAGAAACCGCATTGCAAGGGATCCTCTTGAAATTAAAAGCGAGCCCGATATAATCTCGGGGGATTAGGCGTTTTCCTACCTAACCTCCTTTAGTAACGGGGGTTAGATCAAGTAAAACGGAGTCGTGATTAGGGGTGAGCAATTACGGTAATTATCGAATTACCGACCAAAATCGATTTAAATTTGATAATTCGAAGTCGGTAATTCAATCGGTAAATCGGTGATATCGAATTAGTAAGAATCGAATTAGGATAAAAAATGGTTTTGGAGTTTTTGAATTCGAATTTACCGAATCCGAATTTATTTCTGTAAAGCGGTAAAATATTACCGTTTTCAAATTTGAAATTCCGAATAAAGTTAAATAGGAAATAATATGTCCGGATCTATGTTCCAATTTCAGTACCCTAATTAGTACACTTTCTAATTTCACTATTTCTGCTCTCCTTTTTCTCTCGTTCCTTTGCGCCACCGCCCACTGAAGTCTAAAGCCTAAGCTGTTTCTGAGTTTCTCCTCTCCTCTCCTCAATTACAGAAGGCTCACCCCTAACTTTGTCCGTTTCTCGTTCTGCTTGCTTTTGCTTTCTGCTTTCTGTTTCTGGTTTCTCAACTGAAGATAGAAACCCTAAGCAGCTAAGCCTCCTCCAGCCGGCTCCTCGCAAGTCACACCTCCTCCAGCCGGTCCATTTAAAGGTTTGGTTAAAAATTAGAACTGCTCATTGAATAAGAGGTTAGACATGGATTCTTTAGTTCTTTGTTTGTTTCCTATTTTTTGTCTTTCAAGTGAGGACAGAAATATTAATCATCAGAGGAAGAGAGGAGGAGGGGGCAGTCTTCATCAATGGCAATTGACTTCTGTAATGTATATCCACTGGCCAGCTCTTGGGGTTTCCTAAAATGATGAGGTAGTAAAACGGATGTAAGGCTTAAGAAATTTGGCAATGGGATTGATAAAAAAGAAAGTAGGCAGACAAACCAATTTTCAGTAATCATGAGATAACGTGTGCTTTCTCTTTTTGATATTTGGCTCTGCTTTATGGTTTCTAATTGGGCATTTGCCTTGTTATGGTAACGTGCTGTTTGCTGATGAAAATGGTCAAAGAAGCAGTTTCCTGGAATTCGGTTAAATCGGTAACTTTCTGTTTTTTGAATTGAATTCGGATTTGATATTTTCTATTTCGAATGCGAATTAAGTTGAATATTTCCAGAATCATTTACCGAAAATTACCGATTTCAACCTACTGAATTCAAATTCGATTCTCACCCCTACTCGTGATGCCTAACATAACGAACAAAGCTAACATCCATCTAGAGACAACTATATTATGAGGGAACTTCTCGTTGTAAATAATAAATTTAATAGAATCGAGAGGGAGGGATTTACAATCAGATTGTATCTCTACTTTGTTCCAGCCACATAGTTTAGCCTTTATCACAGCTTTTCTGATAGCTAAGGAATCCTCAACTGCTGGGATACCATTTCTGCTCTCCTCCCTGCCCAAACCCCTACAATCTCCCCATCCTCCCTTCTGGCCACTACTCCCCACCCAATCCTCCTATCCTTCAACCCCAAGGCTGCATCAGTGTTTAGTTTTATAAAGCCCTGAGGGGGTGGATACCATCTGCTAATCCCTGCCCCCTGTTCTTTCTCCATTACCTCCTTATTATCAGCCCCATACCTCACCTCATTATGTTCAGCCCACTCCTGCACAGCCTTACCTGCTGTTCTCCCTGGGTAGTTGCTCATCTCATTGAACTGTACTTGGTTCTTTGATTTTCATATCTGCCAAAGTATGTTCACAGTCAAAGCAATGTGGTTCTTCCCTTCTATTCTGTCTTGTGCATCCATCAAGCTATTCCACCAATGCCAAAAACTATGCCTAAACTCTTTAAGCCTATCCCAATTAATTGGAGCTGCCTTCCATATATTTTCAGAATGTCTACAAAAGAAGAACATATGCTCCAACTCTTTAAGCCCATCCTAATTAATTGGAGCTGCCTTCCATATATTTTCAGAATGTCTACAAAAGAAGAACATATGCTCCAAGGTTTCTGTCCCCTCCCCACAGCACCTGCATTTATCCTCCCTACTACCAATTCTCCTTTTGATCACCACATTGACTGGTAATACATCATGTAAACATCTCCATATAAAATGTTTCAGTTTATGTTTAATACCTAAACCCCACAGCACCTTCCAAGCTTTAGAATTAGGTTCATTCCTACTATTACTAGTCTCATGTTGTTCCTTCCTTCTCCATTCCCCTCTCATTTCTCTGGCCAGCATATATCCTGTTTTGACAGAATACTGCCCAGATTTTGTAAATGGCCACACCAACTTATCCTTCCCTGCACATAAACTAATTGGAATTCCTTCTATCTTCCTGCAGTCTTCCTCACTAAGTAGAGTTTCCATCATTGCTCTGTTCCACTTTCCGTTCTGAATTAGTTCATGTACCTTTAGGATTTTACAACCTGCAGGCATTGGAGTGGCCACCATACTCGTACCTTCACCTGGGATCCACCTATCTTTCCAGATATCCACAGTTGTGCCATCTCCAACTTTCTTCCTAACCACTCTTTCCATCACCTCCCTTGCACTCATAATGCTCTTCCATATCCAAGAGTCCCCTGCCTTTATCTGTGTCTTCCAAATTGCTTCCCCTTTGAAGTATTTCCCCTTTAACACCTTGCTTAATAGCAGATTGGGTTGTGTCAGAATTCTCCATAACATCTTAGCTAGCATGGCACTATTAAAATCCAGCAAGTCCCTAAAGCCTAAACCTCCTTTCCCTTTTATTTCAGCCAACTTCCCCCACCTCACCCAGTGAGTCTTTCTCTTCCCCTCACTCTCCCCTTACCAAAAGCGAGCCATTTCACCACTTATATCCTAACATAAGCTCTTAGGCAGCTTGCAGCAACTCATAGCATAGGCAGGCATTGCTAGTATCACAGACTTTAGCAGCACTTTCTTCCCAGCCTGGCTCAACAGCTTTTCTTTCCACCCTTTGATCTTCCCCATCACTTTTTCCTTGATATAATTGAAGACTTGTCTTTTAGATCTGCCAATCACCATTGGTAGCCCAAGATACTTACTCTGGTCCACCTGCTTCATTCCTCCCAATAATTTGAGGATCTCTGCCTTATTGCTTTCCTCAGTGTTTTTGTTGAAGAACATAGATGACTTATCTGTGTTAATCTTTTGTCCTGATGCTGCTTCATACAACTCCAAGATCCTCTTCACTTGTTCAGCCTCCTTAATGCTGGCTCTACAGAAGATAAGGGTGTCATCTGCAAAAAACAAGTGGGAAATAGCAGGACTGGCTTTGGCAATCTTTAATCCAGTCAGACAATGGTTGCTCAATGCTTGCTTCAGCAAGCTAGAGAGCCCCTCAGACACCAGTAAAAATAGATATGGGGATAGTGGGTCCCCCTGCCTTATACCTCTTGAAGGCTTAACCAAACCTATCTTCTCACCATTCACATTAAAAGAATATACAACAGAAGACATACATTTAAAGATTCAGTTTATCCAAATCTGACAGAAATCCATTTTTTCCATTATCTTGACTACACAAGGTCATTTTACTCTGTCATAGGCTTTAGCCATATCTAGTTTAAGAGCCATAAACTCATTAGATCCAGTTCGTCTATGATTTAAACAATGAATACTTTCATGAGCAATCACAATATTATCAATGATTTGTCTGCCAGGAATAAAAGTAGACTGATTACCACTAATGCAGTGTTGCAGAAAAGGTTTCAATCTATTAACCAGGATCTTAGAAATGATTCTATACACAACATTACATAAACTGATGGGCCTATATTGGGACACAGAAATAGGAGCTTTAACTTTTGGAATTAAGGTGATAATAGTCTCATTAATAGCCTTCAGTAAATGACCAGAATGAAAGAAGCTAGATATGGCTGCTATAAGATCATTTTTAATTACATCCCAGAAATGCTGAAAGAAAAAGGGGGTCATACCATCAGGTCCGGGGGCCTTATTGGGATGTAAGGAAAAAACAGCTTTCCTGACTTTCATCTCAGAGACTGGTTTGGTGAGCTTGTTATTCATCTGAGCTATGATTACCTGAGGAATACCACTGAGTATTGCATCAACCTGTCTTGGATTACTGGATGTGAAGAGTTTCTCAAAATACACATTAATTTCATCTCTCACCTCCCCCTCAGATTCACACCAAGTACCATTCTCCCTTTGCAGAGTAGATATATTGTTCCTTTTCCTTCTCCTCTCTACCACCGTATGGAAATACTTAGTATTCCTGTCCCCCTCCCTCAACCATTGCACTCTGGCTTTTTGCCCCCAGTAAGTTTCTTCCTGCCTGTAAGCCTCAGTGAGTTGTTTTTTCAGGGTACTCAACCTACCCTTTTTATCTTCCTGCTGTCCCCTATGAACCTCAGTTATTTCCTTCTTTATCCTCCATATTTGTGTTTTAACATTGGCATTGTAATGCCTCCTCCACTGTAACAATGCCATCCTACACTCTTTAATTTTCTGTTTTAGCCTAAAACCCCTAGACCCCCTCTGCTGTTTCCCCCATGCTGAAGCAATAATGCCCCTAACCTCCTTATGCTGCACCCAATTTTTATCAAAGGAAAACCTATGTTTCCACTTTCTGTGCTTTGGCTCAGTATCCAAGAGCAACATACAGTGGTCAGAAGCCTCATTCTGCAAGTGCACACACTTAGCTTTACCATGCTCCATGCTCCCTTCTCCAATCCCAACTGCACAGAATTCTATCTAACCTTTCCTTGACCTCCCCATCCTCCTCCCAATTATTACACCAGGTCCAGGGGATCCCCTCATAACCTATATCTATCAACTGGTTGTCATTAACAAATTTCCTAAAATCTCTAAAACTATTCTCACTTCTCAGCTTCCTACCCCATTTCTCATCCCCAGACATAATATCATTCATATCCCCTGCTAGGATCCAATTCGAACCCCATATAGTTGATTTATTTTCTATAACTTTCCACTGATGTGCTCTTACCTGATCAGTACTACTAGCATAGACCCCAATAAACCACCAATATGCCTCATTCCCTTTCCCTACCACATTAAGCTCTATAGTAAACTCAGTGGACAAAACTCTCCTAATTTCTATCTCCTTTCTCCAAAGTACAGCCAAGCCTCCAGCCTTACCTCTGGGTTCAACAACAAACAGACTGTCATACTTCAATCTCCTCTTCATCTTAATCATAACATCTTTTTTATTTTTAGTTTTAGCTAAGAAAATTACCTCAGGGGAGTGGAGTCTCACAACCTCCTCAAGTTGGGAAACTGTCAAGGGGCTCCCAGCACCTCGACAGTTCCACACCACAGCTCTCATTGAGGGTTGGGAGCCCCATTAAGATTGGGCTCCACCACCTTCAGAAGATCCTCTCTACCTACAACCCCTTCCATCCCCTTAAGCTTTTTCTGATCCCCCCTCACCAGCTCCCCATAATTCTCCTTCCCATGTGTGTCCCCCTGTTTCCTTTTCCCAGAATCCTTCTCTATCTCCATTCCAGAGTTTTTATCTCCCAAAGGCACTCTCCTTCCCACTTCCTGCACCAACCTCCTCCATCCCCTACTACCCTTATATTTCCCAGTACCCTTTCCTTTTCCCTCCTCCCTTCCCTTGCTCTTACTCATCCTTTTCTCCTCCTGCCCCCCATCAATCCATATAGTGTCATCCTCTGCCTTCTCCAATTGTTCCATTCTCCCCTCACCATAACTCAGCTCCCCCTCCCCTTCTATATTGAAATCTGAGGACTCCCCTCCCAACTTCAGGTGTTTACCTGATTCCTTATCCCCTACCTGTCCCCCCACTCCCTCTCCTCCCTCATTCCCCACACAGAGTGTCCTGTGTTGTTCAACAGCATCATCATCTGGGAGGATTTCCTTACACATTGTATTGCTCGCACTTCCATTCCCCTCTTGCCCATTCCAGGTGTCCTCACCTCCCCCCCATGTCAAAAATAAGTTGTTAACCACATTCCCATTACCCTTAGTCCTAATAAACTCTCCAGCATCCCCTTCATATTTTGAATATGTTTTATTTTGTTTTTTTGGACTCCTAGCATTACTAACTCGCATCCAGGCTCCAAATTGTGTTTCCCTATCCAGATAGTTGCCTTTCATTTTACAATTTTTCTCATTATGCCCCAACTTCCCGCAATAATAACAGAAATCAGGACATCTCTCATACCTAAACTCAATCCATTTCATTGCCCCATTCATCCTAACCGTAGTTCCCCTTAGCAATGGTTGTTCAATATCAATTTCCACTAAGATTTTCAAGTGCTTACCATCTTTACCCCCACCATTAGGAATGATGACCTCTTTAACTGAGTCAAAAACTCCTCCTATCTTACGACCAATTTCTTTAGTTATCCAATGAATTGGGAGATTCCAGATCTGCACCCAAATCCAAGTTTTACTAAAAGCTTTAGCATCTTTTTCAATTCCCTCCTTCCAAGGGATAACAAGAAGAGGTAAATTATCATACACCCATGGCCTCCCATTTAAAATTCTATCCATATCATTCTGATTTATGAATATAAACTGAAACAAATTAACTCCTATTTCTACAACCTTCACGTTCTTGGCAAACATCCACATATTACTGGTAAAGCTCTTAATACCTGTGATATTTGCCACTTTTTCCCCAATCACTTTGCCAATAATGCTCATCCGACAGATCTCCACTCCCTGGAAAGTATCTTCCCCTTCAATTTGAATGCATGCCACCTCCTTTTCTGACAAATCAAATTTCCTCAACACGTCTTCCAGCTCCTCAGCCATTGATGCAATACCCAGGGAACCTCGCCGCAAATCACAGGCCACGAACTTCAGCTCTCCAGTTCCAAGATGAAGCTAGAAAAACAGCAAAAACAGTTAGCAGAAACGGCTACCAGAAAGCAGACGATCTACCACTAGAAATTGAAAACCGAAATCAACAGCAAAGAGTATCACTGAATCTGAATAGACACGAGTACTAGAGAAAGAAACAAAACTACTAAAAAAGATCTGAGCACAACCTAACGCAAGCCGAGCTTCGCAATTAAAGGTTAATAAGATGCTACCGCTATAAGACTCCTACGAATAGGAAAACTCAGGTACCACAGATCAAAACCAGAATCAAAGTGATTGAATCCTGAAAATTATCCATTGTTAATCACCGCGAACAGATCACTTAAGATTATGGCTCGCAATGTGAGGAGATATGGCCAGCCAAACTATGGGAAATTTAAATTTTGGAGGCTAAAGTTGTTTAACCACCCACGAGGGGGAAAAGTTCTCTACTAGAGAGAGAAAGGAGCTCTCATGAGAGAGAGATTCTTACAAAGGGTGTATTAGTGTACAACTTCTTCTGAATTTTTTTAGCCTGCAAATGTCCGAGCTCCCGATTTTTCTAATTGTACGTGGGGGATTTGAGCTCTTGGCCTAGTGGGTTGGGGGGAAAGTGCAATTCTTTCCTATAGCATATTTATCTTTGACAAGTTGGTCACTCACTCCCTGATTTTAGACTCGGAAGGTTATGACTATATAAAAAAGTAGTGCGACAAACGCAACGCAAACCAGAAAAAAATAAATCATGGTTCCTTGGGCTTGTTTTTTCTGAGGATAAATCACACCTTATTTCATTACGATTACGACCTTCATTTGCATAAAAAATAGATTATTTACATGTCCTGTATGATTTCTTGCTTCTTTAAATGAAGATGCAAATATTCATACAGTTTCGCTTAGAAAAAGTACTAATAATCATGTCATGTAAGAGGGATTTTATAAAGAACTGGAAATGAACAAATTGGGATAGCAAAGCCTACCTAGTCAAGATGTGAATATTTTAATCGTTGGTCCAATATCAATCAATTCAGTTGAAACATGCTCGTCCAGCTCCATTGCTGCACTTTGTTTTGACTGCAAGGAAATTGTCTGCTCAGTCGTCGGCTGAAAGATGTTTTGTTTGAGGGCGGATACAATAAAAATCTGTTCTTTTACTCACTGAGTCTACCATTTTCTAGTTGTCACTTTTGTTTCCGAGGTTTCTCCCAGATGAGTGATTCACTTTATTTAGCTTGAAATTTTTTCTGGGCGTTGTACTTTTAATGAATAACAACTCAACCTTGGGGGAACTGAAAGAAATGAGGTTCAGTTCTACACGATCAATCACCTTAACCTCAAAAAATTTGGGATATTGCAATTATAAAGTTATTATTGTGTCTCAAGTTTTTTGTAGTCTCGAGTATCATGCTTTTCTTTTGAAGGTATAAATTCCAATGGAGGGTAACTATGAAGCCGTCTGCTGATCCAAGTTTATACCAGAAAAGATGAACAACAAAGTTAGACCCCATATTTTTCGTACTTTAATGCCACCGCCACCCCTACAACTTCCACCCTCCGCCACGGCAACTGCAGCTACCAAGTCATTTAACTCGAAACTAAACCGGCTTTCCTCGGTAGGAGAACCCCACCAAGTTCTCTGGACTTATATATCAATGCTGAAATCCTGTGTTGCTCCAGACTCCTTTACTTATTCGAGTCTCCTTAAAGCCTGCACTGCGCTTAACCTTCAATCTCAAGGACTCTGTTTCCACCAACATGTTATCGTTAATGGGTTCTCTTCAGATCCTTATATTGCAACTTCTTTGATAACTTTATATTCAAAATTAGGACATATTAGCAGTGCTCGAAAAGTGTTTGATGCAATGCCTGTGAGAGATATTGTTCCGTGGACTGCTATCGTCGGGAGTTATTCACGAGCTGGTGATATTGATTCTGCGTTCTTTATGTATAAAAAAATGCAATATGAAGGAATAAAACCCAGCGCTGTTACTGTTCTAAATATGCTTTCTGGGATTTCAGAGAGTGATCAGCTGAAATGTTTACATCCTTCAGTGGTGAAGTGTGGACTTGAGTTTAACGTAGCTCTGATCAATGGCATGTTGAACGTGTATGGGAAATGTGGAAGAGTAGAAGATGCTAGAAACTTGTTTGAATTAATGAACGACAAAGATCTTGTTTCATGGAATTCTTTGATTTCAGTTTATGCTTTAGTTGGGAATATGAGTGAGATTTTAGAGCTTTTAGATAGGATGAGAATTTCTGGTATGGAACCTGATCAACAGACTTTTACATCATTGATTCCTACAATTGCTAAAGAGGATAATATCAGATTGGGAAAAGCAGTACATGGACAGATACTCTCTGCTGGTCTTGGATCAAGTGCCCATGTTGAAACCGCATTGATGGGAATGTATCTGAAACAAAGCAATGTGAACGATGCGCACAGAATTTTTGACACAGCAAAAGAAAAGGATGTGGTTATGTGGACAACAATGATATCAGGGCTTGTACAGAATGAGCGTGCTGATAAAGCATTGGAAGTCTTTAGGCTGATGTTAATTTCTGGAGTGATGCCATCCAGTGCTACATTGGCGAGTGCTATTGCAGCTTGTGCTCAGTTGGTGTCATATAAGCTGGGGACTTCACTTCATGGCTATATCATGAGGCAAAATATAGCTGTTGATGTTCCTTTCCAAAATGCACTTGTTACTATGTATGCGAAGTGTGGCTACCTAGATCAAAGTTTTGTGGTTTTTCAGATGATGCAGGAAAGAGATGTTGTATCCTGGAATGCAATTGTTGCTGCTAATGCTCAAAATGGGAAATTAAGAGAAGCGTTCTGTTTGTTTAATGAAATGAGAACAGCTCTTATAAAGCCTGATTCAGTCAGTGTTGTCTGTCTTCTTCAAGCTTGTGCTTCTATAGGGGCATACCAGCAAGGGAAGTGGATTCACACCTTTGTCATTAGAAGCTGTCTTGGGCCATGCATTAGGATTGACACAGCTTTGGTTGATATGTATTGTAAATGCGGTAACTTGGCTATTGCTAGGAAGTGTTTTGATAACATGCCACAGCATGACATTGTTTCGTGGAGTACAATTATTGCGGGTTATGGTAGTCATGGCCAAGGAGAAACTGCTTTGGAGATGTACTCAAGGTGTCTGCGAGATGGATTCAAGCCAAACCCTACTATTTTCTTATCCATTCTCTATGCCTGCAGCCATAATGGGCTTATTGACCAGGGAATAAGGTTGTTTGAGTCTATGATAAATGATTTCCGGATTGAACCTGAATTTGAGCACAATGGGTGCATTGTTGATCTCCTTTGCCGAGCAGGTAGGGTAGAAGATGCCTATGACTTTTATAAGAAAATGTTTCCTGAACCAATGGCTGATGTTTTGGGCATTATACTTGATGCATGTCGAACAAAAAGAAAGACGGAGCTTGCTGATACTGTTGCAAAAGAAATTTCACTTCTGAAGCCTGTAGATCCTGGAAAATATGTGCAATTGGCACACAACTATGCTTCAATGGCCGATTGGGATGGTGTAGGTGAAGCTTGGGGCCAGATGAAATCTCTTGGTTTGAAAAAGGTTCCAGGTTGGAGTTTCATTGAATTGCATGGAACAATCATGACATTTTTCAGAGGCCACGTTTGTCATCCCCAATATGATGATGTAGTGTTGGTTACAAACAATTTGAGCAAGGAAATCAGAGAACTATTATTAAGTCCAAACCATGAAGACTTCATGGTAGAAGTTACATAATTTGGACAATGAAGATTCCTATCTTGCTAGGACAATGTTAGTTGTGGGGTAAAATCAAATGACAACCAAAAGCCTACAGCAAGCTATCATACTCAGGCACAGGTGATGGAAGAATCAATGTGTCTCGGTAGATAGAATGAATATCGTTGCAATCATTCACCCTCTAATGATGTTAAGCTGGATACATGCCAGGTTTATTCTAGAGTGGGCTTAAGCTATATCAGAATAGTGTGTTAAGATATTAATGTACTGACTTAATTGAATTTCCTCCTTATTGGCACTGGTGATAAGGCCATTGCAGCATGATTTCTTGTAAATATACTAGGGTTTGAAGACCATTACAGCATTCTTTTCTTGTAAATACACCAGGGTTTGAAAGATTAATGTTTGGAGGTGGTACTTAAGGCTGCTCCGTGAAGGTTTCCTGAGATGGTAAATGTATTAATTGTGACTGGCAATACAAGTTTGGGAACCCCAAAGCTCGGCCCTTGTTGAGAGACCTCTTAACCACGTTTAATTGATTATATGTCTGAAGGATATTCTTCCAGTAGCATATCATGGTTATGCATAAGTCACAGTCCCTTCTGTTGAAATGTCCAGCCAAATGCATTTCAATGCTAGGTCCTGTAGTGTAAGTGCAGATTATTGTAACTTATTATATGACAGAGTACAGAGTACTGATGCATTCAATAACCACAAGTACCATCCAATCTTGACTTGCTATTTCTTACAAAATGATGAAGTAGAGGCATATTTTTTCTCACTTGATGTATCAGAAGCTCATTTTTTTTTATTCGTGGAGTGTGTTTTAGCTTGAGCTATAGCTTGTCTTTGAGTTCATTATTGGAGTGTGTTTTAGCTTATTTTCTCCCCTTTATTCATCTTCTCCCCCAACCCCCCCCCCCCCCCCTCTTCCCCAACCAAAAGGGGGTTTTCACAAAGGGGTTAGAGGAAACGAAATGGGATGGTGTAGGTTAACTTTTATGCAGTTATATCTTAGCTCAGCATTTTTGGATTTTTGGCCCTTCTAATCCCTTTTCCCTGATTCAGAAATTCAAGTAAATGGTTGATCCCATCCTTTATTCATGGTTTGATCTGCTGGCTAATGCAATTACGGTCTCATTTCTGTGAAACCAATTTGTTTCTTTATTGAAAAAGATAGCTTTTGGTTTGGTGCGATTACTAGTCAAATCTTAAATTTTGCCTGCCATGGGCTTGGAACGTGCTTTTCACGTTTCTATGCTATTATTCCATTGTTCTTTGTGCTCTTTTAGGGTGTGGTTTGATTCATGTAGCTCCTAAGGAAGCAGTCATTTTATCGGCCTGTATTTTGTGGCAAATATGGTTGGCCAGGGACCGATTTCTTTTGGAAGGACAATTTTTGTCCTTTCAAGATACCATCAACGAAGAAGCTTCAACTATTTTCCCGGTTGATTTCCCTTTGCGGGAAACAAGTCGGCACTTTGCTTCCTGCGGTTAACACTACTGTTATACTTTGTATTAGAATGAACTCAAATAACATCGCAATATTCAGATTACAAATGAGGCCCAACAAAAGATTACAGTGCTTTTTAAAAATGGATTAATTTTTCATGCACTGACGATATATACACTGTCAGCATTTGATGAATGATAATTATGTAAAAATTAAATTGAATTTGAAATTTATTTTTTTTATATATGTCATAGATTCAATGGTAATAATATATCGGTATATATAAGATTTATTCTTTAAAAGTTTTATGAAGAATCTTTACTCGAATTTTTTTTCTATAAATTTATGGAGCATAATGGCTTCTCTGTTTCCCGATTTTCACTACATAGGTATACTCTTTTTTTTTTCGAAACGATATTTGATTATATTACTTTCAAAAGATATACAAGTGCGAGCAAAAACTCGAATTGACTTTACAACCAGTGTGCTTAACACTGAGGAAACACCAATTCCTCATCAATTGTGATGCCTAAGGCATATATGCTGATACTAGAGCTTAAATAATTTTTATCACTACTAGCTAGACAAAAGGAGCACATATGAAACAACCCTTTCAACTGTACAATGTCTTCCACCAGCGTAGCTATTCTGCTGTCACTTGCCTTCAGAGTTCGAATATGATTGAGGAGTTGCGTGTTCTTCACTTGGAATTGTACTTTCCTTTGGTGCAATGTAATTGCTTTGCACATAGCCAACTTTAATGCTACTGCGTCGTCCACTAGCTGTACCCCTGAGCTTCTTTCCTTTAGCGTCCATCCTATCATTGGTTCTTGGTTCCCTTCAGCTGAAGTGATTCCAATGCCTAAGATAGGTTTGTCTGTTGTCTTGTTGCCGCAACTCTCATTTTCACAGTTCCCTCTTCCGGCTCTAATTGCTGGTTTTCATTGTTGTGATTTGATGTTTCTCCTGTGCTCATCCTAGCTTCCTTCTTTGCTACTTCATCAAATTGTAGCCATTCCTCATGTGCTTTCTTTATAATCTTCCAGGGCTAATGAACTTTCCCCATAAATTTCATGTCATTTCTAGCCTTCCAAATCTGCCAAAGAATGTTGACAGTTAAGGCCAAATGTTGCAATCCTGCTATCCTATGCCTTGCCTCGATGACAGAGATCCACCATCTTTTGAAACAGCCGTGATGTTCTTGCATACCGTCCTATTGGATTGGGGCAATGTGCCAGATATGTTTTGTTTCTCTGTAGTTCAGTAGCAAATGCTCTACCGTCTCTACTTCTTCCCCACACCTTCTGCAAATGGGGTCACTTGCTTTTGGTTCTGCCATTGATTAGCTCCCTCACAGGCAGTGCGTTATTCAAACATTTTCATAGAAATATCTTCAGCTTGTGTTTGAGCTTGAGTCTCCACATTACTTTCCACATCTTGTGAGTTTGTTTCCCCCAGCTTGTAGATACCTCCCTCTGACTTTCTTCTTGTGACCTTTCTTTATTGGATACCAACACCTTGTACCCAGAACTGACTGAGTATCTTCCATCTTCACCGTGTATCCAGAAATAGCTATCCTCTCTTCCTGCGAGACTTATTGGAATGCTCAGGATTCGTTCTGCGTCCTCTTTATTAAAATACTGGAATACCAAGTTTCTGTTCCATCTCTTCTGAATTATCAGGTCTTCCACCTTATGCAGTCTGCTATCCCATTGTTTCATAGTTGTCACTCTTCCATTGGTAGCATCTGGGATCCATCTGTCTTCCCATATTTGTGTGCTCCTCCCGTTGCTTACTCTCTTTCTAACCCCTTGTTTCACTACTTTCCTTGCTGCCATTAGGCCCCTCCATATCCAAGATGCATTGTTTGGAATTTTGCACTCAAATATGGAGCTCCTGGGAAAATATTTGGCCTTCATAACTTTACTGACAAGGAGATTTGGATTTGTAAGAATCCTCCACACCTGTTTACCCAGCAAAGCCCTGTTGAAAGCTTCTAACTCCTTGAAACCCAGCCCCCCCTTTCCTTATCCTGAGTTAGTTTCTTCCAGGAGCACCAGTGAACCTTGTTCTTACCATTTGCTTCCCCTCACCAGTAGTTAGACATGAGAGAGCTGATATCTTTACATAGTCTTTTTGGTATTTTGAAGCACGACATGGTGTATGTGGGCATAGCCATGGATACCGACTTGAGCATTGTCTCTTTTCCAGCTGCACTTAAAAGTCTATTCTTCCACTTGAGGATCCTATGCTGTATGTTTGTTCGTATGAAACCAAAAATCTGTTCCTTTGTTCTAGTAACCACCATTGGTAGCCCCATGTACTTGCCTTGGTTTACCTGTTGCATGTTTCCCATAATTTGGCAGATCTGATGCTTCTTATGTGGACACATATTTTTGCTGAAGAGTATGGAGGACTTGTCAAGGTTTATCAGTTGACCTGAGCCAGTTGCGTACACTTGCAGCACCCTCATCAGTTCTGTTGCTTGCTGCTCGTTTGCTTTGCAGAAGATTAGGGAATCATCTGCAAAGAACAAATGAGTAAGACTTGGTCCCTGCCTGCAAATTCTCATTCCTGATATCCTCTTGTTCCCTGCTGCCTGTCTGAGAAGGCTTGAGAACCCTTCTGAACAAAGGAGAAAAAGATAGGGGGATAGGGGATCCCCTTGTCTGATGCCTCCTCCTAGGATAACATATTCTTTAACATCCCCATTTATAGAAAAAGAGTAGGCTACTATCCGTACACATTCCATAATCCAGTTTCTCCATTTGTAGTGGAATCCCATTTTGGCCATCATTGAATCCAAGAAGCTCTATTCTACTCTGTCATAAGTTTTGGACATGTCCAGCTTCACAGCCATGAACCCATCCTTACCTTGCCTTTTATTTTTTAGGTAGTGCAAATATTCATGAGAAAGTATAATGTTGTCCAAAATTTGCCTACCAGGGATGAAGGCTGATTGGTTTTTGCAAATGCAACAATGCAAGACATTTTTAAGCCTATTTGCTAAGATTTTAGCAATGATTTTATACACGGTGTTACAAAGGCTTATGGGTCTATATTGATTCAGAGATGTGGGATTCAACACTTTAGGTATGAGAGTGATCACCGTATGATTGACATTTTTTAAGAGATGACCATTGTGAAAAAAAGTTTGGACTGCATTTACTACATCCTTTTTGATGATGTCCCAGAATTTTTGGAAAAAGATTGGCGACATACCATCAGCCCCAGGGGCCTTTTCAGGACTCATTGAGAAAAGAGCAAATTTAATCTCCTCTTCCTCCACAGGTTTAATGAGGTTTTCATTCATTTCCACTGTGATAGTGTTTGATATACCCTCAAGTACCTCAGTTAAGTCCCCCTCTCCACTGCTGGTCAAGAGTTTCCTATAATAGTCGGCAATCTCATAGCTGAGCTCGTCCTCACTCTCAGTCCATGATCCATCTTCTCTTTGCAACTTATTCATCCTATTTCTCCTCCTCCTTCCTTTCACAGTTGCATGGAAGAATTTTGTGTTCTTGTCACCCTCCCTGAGCCACTGTATTCTTGATTTATGTGACCAATACACTTCCTCTTCCCTATAAGCTTCCTTTAGTTTCCCCTTTAGCATGGCTATGCTGCCTTTCCTGGCACTGATATCGCTTTCCTTTAGCTCGCTCATTTGCCTCTTAATCTGATCTATCTTTCCTCTTGAGTTTGCTTGGAAGGAATTTTTCCATTTCAGTAGAGCCACTCTGCAGTTCCTAATTTTTTTTGTCACTTGGAACATTCTTGATCCTTCAGTTTGCAATTCCCATGCAGTCCTGATAACCTCTCGAATGTCCTCTCTTTTTAGCCATCTCTTTTCAAAATAGAATCTCTTATTCCTCTTACCTGGCCTTGGACGTGTGTCTATCATGATCATGCTGTGATCTGAAGCGTAGGTCTCCATATGTCTGCACTTGACTTGATCGAAAGTCTGATACCATGAATAATTGCATAGCCCCCTGTCCAACCTTTGTTTAATTTCACCTTCAACATCCCAGTTGTTACACCATGTCCACGGGTGACCTTCAAATCCAATATCAATCATCTGGTTTCCATTGATGAACTCTTTAAAATCCTTAAAGCTTCTTTCATCCCTCCAATTTCCACTCCATTTTTCATCATTTGAGACGATATCATTAAAGTCACCAGCTATTATCCACCTTTCTCCCCATAGTCATTTTCTGTTCTGTATCACTTTCCATTGCTAACCTCTCACCTGGTTATCACAGCTCGCATAAAGACCAATGAACCACCAGTCAATGTTAGCTTCTTGGTCCTCCACATGTGCCTCAATGGTAAAGGCAGACATCAGAATCTCTTTTATTGTCACTTCTTCTTTCCATAAAAGAGCCATTCCGCCTGCTTTGTTCATGGCTTCAGCTACTGCACACTCATCGAATCTTAAAATATTTTTTACTTTTTCCAAATATTTTTTCCTGTTTTTGGTCTCACACAAAAATATCATGTTTGGAGAGGAGAGGTTATTCACCTCCCTCAGGTATACTCAATAAACCATAAAAGAGTATCAAACTTAAAATCAATTAAAAGTTGACATTTCACACGAAAAAATAAACAACAAGCAACTATCGAAATCAATTTGAATGTATTCAGAGTAACTATGAGTGTGTTTGGATTGTAAGTTATTTGAAATATTTTTACTGTAGCACTTTTTGTGATGTGATGTATGTGAGATAAAAAGGTAATTGGGAAGATAAAAAGGTGTATTGAAAATTGTAATGGTGATGTCAGCAAATATATTTGGCCAAATAATTGACTGTCCAAACACACTATATGTATGCTCTTCTTTTAGTAACTATTTAAAGATATGGCTAATTTGTTTCTCTCTCTTTTTTTTTTCCTTTAGGACACTTATTCTCCTCCCTTTAATTGGGATATGCAAATTATCATTCAATTTTCTACGCGATGGGTAAATGGCCATTAAGTGAAATTAACCCTCAGCAAAGAACAGCGTAATTGTTGCTTTTGAATTTTGATCTTTAAAAAATGACAAATATTTTAAAACGTACAACTTGACTACTCGTTTTCTTTAATTTTTAAGGGAAAATATCTGTATTGGTAAAATTTCCTGTAATCCAAATTTAGCATGAATGCGTTTGACAAAAAAAAAAATAGCATGAATCTCCTGCAGGGTCCCACTAGAGCTGCCATCTCAATTTCCCACCACCAAAATCAAAAGCACCGCGGCAACTCGACCTGCTTGATTAGATTCCACAGAATCAAGCCATCGACCAATCAATTAACCACCGCAAGCGCAAATCCATCTCCTGCAGCTGTCAGTATTTCCAATGTAAAATGACCATTACGCCCTTCAGTCAACCTCCGGTCCAATCAAACCCTTTTCTAAATTTACACCTTACCACACCAGATCCCACCGCTTCGAACAAGTATCATATCGAGACTAAAAGTAATCCCCTGCGACTCGCCGCCCACGGCCAGTTTTACACTCGCCCGACATACTCCCATGTGTAGGGTTTTAAGCTGTTTTTAGCAAGCTCCAGTCGAAACCCAGAACCGCTCTATTTTTCTTTCTCACACACTATCACACCCCCAGAAACGTATAACATATAATTCTTTGATTCTGTAGAGAGAGAAGAAATCAGTCTATATATATTGGATTTTTTTCTATGTATATAGAGCTTTTTTGTTTGAGGTTTTATTGATTTGATGATGGCGGCGGAGACGATGATAAATTCTTTGTCGGTCAGGTCAGTTGAGGATCCGGAAAAGGAGTCGGTTACAACGTCAGATGCTTCGAATTCGAATGCGGCGTTGTTTCATCGGAGAATTGAATTTCATTTGGCGAGAAAGTCGTTCAATGGGTTCAGTGATGGAGGAAACAGTGGAAATGGGTTTAAGCTGGTGACCTTAAACCCGCGTAATTCGAATGCCAGTTTAAAATCGGAGTCCCACAAAACTTGGTCCGGGTACGGGAAGGCCCCCTCCGAGTCTTCCTTGGAGAATCATAGTGGGTTGGATCCGGAGCTTAGCTTTACAATCACTTTCAGGAGAATTGTAAGACTTTTTATTTGTTTTCTAAATAAAGTTTACATTTTTCCATTTCTATTTTCATTTTTATCCAGTAATGTGTTTTTTTGCTGTTTGATTGAGCTATGATTTTTTTCTGGAAACTTTTGTATCTCTAGAAAGCATTAGTTAGCTAGTTATAGTAGAATAACTTACGGGTTTTAAATAACTTTGTGTTGTTTTTTTTTTTTGTTTGAAAAAAATTGAAGCTCTGGGTTCTGTTTATGTATCGGAAATTTATTGTAACTGATGCTAAGCATTTAGACTTTCTAATGAGTGGAAACTTAGCATAAGCTGGATTGGTGAAACAATGAAGTTCTTATATGGCAAGCCTCTAGTAAACCTCGAATTGCAAATTTGAATTCTTGTTTGTGCATCTCTTTGCCGAGGTTGGAAAAGGAAAATTCATACAAGTGTGTATTATAAAGTGTGTACATTTGGCCTTTTCACTCTGCAATATTCATGCACTATAGTGTAACTTTTTAAATTTCGTCAATCATATCAGTGGTACGTGTTAAACCTATTTTCATCATTGATTCTTCTGAGTAGGTGGTTCTTGTTAGCGTGAAAGTTTTGTTGATGTTATACACAAATCATGAATTACACTCACCTGAAATCGGGATATCGTGAGTATATTTATTGGTATTATTTTTCTATTTTGTTTAGCATTTGGAATCATGGTATAATGGAGTGTAACTATGATTAATGACAGGGTGCTGGCTTGCAAAATCTTGGAAATACTTGTTTTCTCAATTCTGTATTACAGTGTCTGACATACACTGAGCCCTTGGCAGCTTATTTACAAAGTGGTCGGCATAAAATATCCTGTGAGACACTCTCTCTTTTTCTTACATTTTCTTTATCATACGATAACCAACATGAAGCATATAGAATGTGTGTATGAGGAATTCCTGATTATGTTTGTTATTTTATTCTGAATGATGTATTTTGATATGTGCTGTTTTATCATCTGCGGAAAAAGATATCTGAAGGTGAGATAACATCGACGGACACCTCAGATGTGCTTGTAAAACCTAAAGTGAAAGAGACATAGGAGTTATGAACAATTAAATGATTGAATATGGTTCCAGGTAAAAATGGAAGGTATGACAATGAGGGATGTAGTGAATTAATACCAAGAATATGTTAGAATTGTTTGATGTTCAAGGAATGCCTAAGGATGAGACGTAGACAGTGCAAATTACCATCTTGAGTCTTCTTGCACTTTGTGATAATTCTTGTTCTGCAGCTTCTTGAGTCTTCTTGTGTGATTTTCTATGTGATGCGTATAACTTCTGGCAGAGCTAGACTGAGTCTTTCGTCTTTCTGCTTTTGTAAAAATTCATCCTAATTTCTCTACTTGCACTTTTCTTGTCATTTGCGCTATCAATTCTTTTGAACCGTAGCATCTCTTAGATCTATGGCCAAATATAATAAATCATGTTAACTGAATGTTTGGCGATCCTACAACAAACATGCTTGCTGACTTGTAGTGCTTGTCTGCATTAGTTCTTTCTGGTTCATCATTTTTTTTCCTTCTCATGGCTCATTTTGGTGGCTTATATTTTTCTTGAGCCCTGTTTTACATCTGGCGTTCACTTTCAAAAAGGTCAATCATTGGATTCTGATTTTTTGCATCTTTGACATGATGCTATGAAGGTCATATTGCTGGGTTTTGTGCTTTATGTGCCATTCAGAAACATGTGAGCCGAGCTCTGGAATCGACAGGAACGGTATTGGCTCCGAAAGATCTTGTATCAAACTTGCGGTGTATCCTGAATTTTTTGCTTATAATGTGTTCGCTAGACTTCTTGTGATGTTGTAGGTTTTTCTTCATCGGCTTGTAATATCATCTTATCTCAATTTAGTTCAATAAGTTTCCTGTTATAGCAGTTTGATACTGTTTGTCTTGACTTTTTAGCATCGTTGGTGATCTTAGTTTCTACTTTTTTTTTGGCTCTTTGTTCCTTCTTTTACATTAAAACTTGTCTGTTATCCAACTTGAAATTACTATACGCCTTTAATTTGGCATTCTCCTCACTGTAGTGGAATTTCATAGGCTCTGGATTTTTGAGTTGAGTTTGGATCCTTGACAGTTATTTAGGCATATCTCGGAACTTTAGAAATGCT
Organism: Coffea arabica; assembly: GCF_036785885.1. Taxonomy (NCBI): domain Eukaryota; kingdom Viridiplantae; phylum Streptophyta; class Magnoliopsida; order Gentianales; family Rubiaceae; genus Coffea; species Coffea arabica. The sequence continues at coordinate 14,204,465 of NC_092320.1, read as the reverse complement.
AGACAAGAGGATGCTCATGAGTACATGGTCAATTTATTAGAATCGATGCACAAATGCTGCTTGCCTTCTGGAGTGCCCAGCGAATCACCCAGTGCTTACGAGAAAAGTTTGGTCCATAAGATATTTGGTGGTCGCCTTTGTAGTCAGGTAAATATGTCTTGCTTAGCTCCTTTTTTGCTTAGGGTATTAGATAATTGGCTACAGAGAGAATCAGAGAGTCAGTCTCACTTTGGGAAACATGATAATTTTTTTAAAAAAATTTTTGATGCTGAAAGATCAAGATTTGATTGTGTTTTTGAGTATATGAGTACCAGAAGGTTTATTAGTCTTCTTATATTTTTACAGGTGAAATGCATGCAGTGTTCGTTTTGCTCAAACAAGTTTGATCCATTCTTGGATTTAAGTCTTGAGATAATGAAGGCAGACTCATTATACAAGGCACTAGCTTATTTTACTGCCAAAGAGCAGTTAGATGGAGGGGAGAGGCAATATCAGTGCCAACAATGCAAGCAAAAAGTCAAGGCTCTTAAGCAGCTGACTGTTTACAAGGCACCCAATGTCCTTGCAATCCACTTGAAGCGTTTTGGTTCTCATATGCCTGGCCAGAAGATTGACAGAAAAGTTGAGTTTGGCCCTTCATTGGACTTAAAACCTTTCGTGACTGGTCCATATGTAAGTAGTAGATACTTTCTAAGAGTAGTAAGCATATAGTCCGAGAATGTTGTATACTTCCACTAAAATGTCTATATATAAGTTTTTATCTGTTCTTTTCTCAGGCGTATCTTGTGCCTAAATATGTGACATGGAGTGAATAAGTTAATGCACTCAACAAATTACAAAAGCATTTTAAGGAGTGTTACACTCTTAATAGTTTGAAGTAATAACAAGGAAAAAGCATGTTGAGCAGATATTGCATCTTTAACTTCTTGCTGTGGTTACTGTTTGTGCTCTATTGCTGCTTAATTTTTGTATTGTTGAAGTTACTTTCCTGTTTTTGCATGCCATGGTAATATGAAACTGTTTCCAAAAACGTCTTTTGGTGATCTTATTTTACTGATTTCTACTATTTTCCTGTTTCTATTGGCTATATATCCTTCTACAATTATTCCAAAACTATTTTCCGCTGTTTACCAACAAAGATCATGCACTTATCAAATGTTTTGAGCCTTTCGTACATTTAGACTAAATTACAAGAAGGCCGAATATATATGGGACAGAGGGATTAAATGTTTTAAACTCTTCGACTGATTCCATGAAACCAGAAAAATGTTACTAGGTTATAGGTGTGATTTCTGTTCTTATGATGGGTTATCAATTATCTTTTGCATGATAGACATTCCACAATTTTTATTTTGAAGGGTGATGCTGAATGAGATGAATATTGAGATGCTGAATTGTACAGTTCAGTGCTATTTCTAATCATAGATGAGTAAAGCCAGCCTAGTGCATGTGTTCTGCTATTAGTGTTTAGAAAATGAAAAAGCTTGAAATGCTTTTGCATGTCTACATCAACACATTTTCACTTTGTGTATGGTTCCGTTGTTTTTTTGTATATCTTGGGTTTTCCATTGTTAACTATTGCTTTCTTTTCTTAATTCATTGCAGGATGGGGAATTGAAATATACTCTCTATGGTGTTCTGGTTCATGCTGGTTGGAGCACTCATTGTGGTCATTACTACTGCTTTGTTCGGACATCAAGTGGCACGTGGTACTCTCTTGATGACAACCAGGTATCAGGATGTATCAATTTTGTCATCAGTTTCTTCTGCCAAATACAGAACTTAGGACCTATCATTTCTCCTAGTATTTGTGGATCTCTTTCCTTGTTGGATTAAGGTCTTATTAGTGCTATAAATTTCCACATTAATTGTGTATGACCTGAAAATTGATTGACAGAGCTGGTGGACGTGTTATTTTCTTTGGTGGGAAATTGAAGTAACTGTACCAAAGCAGATATTTGGAGATGCACCTTTTTTATTTTAATTTTTGAAACCTCCTTTGGATGGTGGGCAGTTTGGAACTTTTGGGTGTTCAATGTGCTAAAAAGAACAGGAAACATATTGCATGAATCAGGGTTGCTGAATGATTTGTTTGGGGTTTGCTATTATTGCATGATTGGTCCTCCCCAGCTTCATAACATGAACTAGCTGGTCAAATCTGTTCAACTCATAGATTATTATTTTTTGGTCTTTATGACTCAGTCTTTAAAGAGGTGAACTTGGTGGAATCCAAGCAGCACGGTTTTCTTCATTATGGGTTGCTTTCTTTAATGTTGCATTTTGGTTTGTGGTTTTGCTGGCAAATGCAACTTACAACCTATAAATCTGATTCCCAATAAATCAAATTCTAGTAGCTTCAGTCTGTCCACACAGAGAAAGTGGTGGATCTTTGCAACGGGCTGGGCAATTCATGCGGTCAGACCATGTCAGTCAATAAATGGAACAGTTAATGCTGCATTATGGTAACATAACTGTTTAATGCTTTTAGTTTCAGAACAGTTACGGAATGAATTTAAGGACCTAATGAATGGAACTTGGAATGCTTGATCTGGTACACAGTTTTAAAATTCTTTTAAGCATCAGAGTCTCAATTGAGCTTCAAGATCAAGAGTTTCAAAAGAGCTAACTTTTTTTAAGAGAATTGTGATAAAAAAGACTTCCTCCTTGTCACATTAGACGATCAACTCTTTCTAAGGAAAGCGGAATTCTTGCCAAATTCCTCTATCTCAGTTTAAATTGTGGTGCAATGTAATTGTCTTGATTTGCTATGTTCACATGTTGGTGGAGATAACCATGTCCAGTTGCCTATTGTAGTTTTATATGCCCTCCGTCACATGATGCATCATTGGATTAGTTTTCCATTTTTACTTGTTAGGTCGTCTATTGCACATGTTTGTGCAGAATAGATAAATTTTGGCTTCTCTGCATTGTAAACTGATGCACCGTGAATTACAGGTTGTTCAAGTTAGTGAGAGGAGGGTTTTGGAGCAGAAGGCTTATATGTTGTTTTATGTTCGAGATGGAATGTATTCCACACCTAAGAAAGTTGTCGATGCAGTACATAAAGAAAGTATGGTTATAAATACATTTGGAAGGAAAACGTATCCTAATTTTCATCAAGGATCGGAGGAAAATGTCCCGAACGGAGCAGTTGGGGGAAAGTTGAATGATTCCTTTTCTGCTATTGCTGCTCAGAAAGATGTAGTGAATCCTAACATCATAAGCCAAAATCAAATGAAAAAGGATCCTGCTCAGAAAATTAATGGCCCAACAGCTCCTGAAGAATCATGCTTAAAGAAAGACCGTCCTGCCGCAAATTTACTGAAGGTGCCACCTGTGGATGGCCTTTCCAGATCAAATATAAATGGTGGAGATTGCTTGGTGCAATCACTTCCATCTTCTAAGGGATCTGATGGCTTTGTTAATCTTGGGAATTCTAGTAACTCGGGCAGTAGCAGTGGCATAGAACTGACTACTGCTATTGTTAAGCAAGAAGACATCAATGGCTCCCAAAGTTCTGCTGGAAAGAACGAGACTGATTCTGCGGTCATACCAACTAATGGAAATATTAAAGTGAGTGCTGGTAAAGATCCCAGTAATGCGGTTGACAGACCACCTAATGGCAATGTCCTCCATAGACCTCCTCAAGATACATGTGTTTCTTTGGAGACTAATGCTGGAAAGGTACTTGATTTGCTTAGATTATGAGAAAACATGGTGATTAGCTTTTATTTCTTTTTCTTACCTGCTTTCTTGGAATTGCATATATGCCATCTGACTTGCCCAGTTGTATCTGCAGAATGTCACACTATTTCAAGCATCTTTCCCATATATATTGTCATTTCTGATTTGATAATTAACATATCTGGAGATAAGTGACAAATTTTTACTTGGCCAGCATAGTCAATAAACAAAGCTACAAAGACAGCCACTTATTCTAGGCCTTCCCCTCCCCCTCTTGCTGCACATCTAACCAAATCTTCTGTAGGTTGGATGTTTCCCTGACAATACTGGTGTAGCTGAGGTAGGTGTTCGAAAGGCTCGTGATAGCAAAGATCTAGCACGCAGAAAACCAGCACCAAAACACTTGCTTTGCGAAAAGTCCCTTAATGACAGGCTGCATTTAGTAAAGAGGAAGCCTTTGAAGCTTGTTGTTACAACCAAGCATCTTAGCAGAAACATCATTTTAGGAGCAGCCTTGGGACGGAGAAAGAAGAAAAACAGGGCCAAACATTGTTGCCCAAAAAAACTGGATGGGAGTCGTATCCTGTCAGATCTCGGGCCATCTACTTCTGAGGACTGCAAAACTATAAGCTGTTCAGCTTACCCTCCTAGGAGGCTCAGATCTAGTGCAGATGAGAAAGATAAGGTTCTAGGTTTGAAGAGTCCTTCAAACAATGGTGAACTTCTAAGGGTTGTGAAGGTCGTCCCACGTAGGGATGAAGTTGGTCAACATGAGAAAGTTCCCTTGACAGATGCACAACCAAGCAAGAGTTATTATTCCACATCGGGCGGAGAGTTATCAGATAATGGAAAATCATGTGGCTCCGCACACAAGAAAATTGAAAAGGTGGAGAATGGTTTGATACGGATTCCTGCTAGAGGTTTGGAAGAGACAACTGGTGAGTACCTGCATAATTTTGTCTTTTTAGGGTATTTTAGCTCAATCTAGTTTTTGTCCATGGACTCCCTGCTGGAGCACTGATTATCACTTGTCTTTTGATTTGATTGATTACAGTTGCACGTTGGGATGGTGTTGAAAGTTCTGATGATATTCTAGAATCCAGAGGCGCAGAAAATCTTAGAATTGGTTATATTGGGGATGACTGGTGAGTTGAATATAAGTTACTGAGATATTTGTGTTTAGTACTTTTTTCTAATTTTTAAATTACAATACCAAGGTTCACATCATTAAAAAGAAGTATGCAGCTTAATTTGTTAAAATCTGGATTGGATGCTGCTGGCTGCTTTGGCTACCACCCATGAATTGTCAGTGAATTCCTCAGTTCGTTCCACTCCTTTTGCCTTGGGAGCCCAATATTCCTACTGTTTAAATTGTGAGACCAGCTATAGAAGAGTCGAAATTCTCTGCTCTTTCTGTCGTGATACATTTAAAGTAAATTGGGCTTATTAACCAAATAAAAGTTTCAGGCCTACTTGTTCTTTTAGGTGTTTTTCTTGTATGGAATGATCTCTTATTGCAGTCTCCATTTCAAATCATCTATACTTTTGCAGGGATGAGGAATACGACAAGGGAAAAAGGAAGAAGGTTAGAAGCTCCAAGCTCACATTTGATGGAATCAATCCTTTCCAAGAAATTGCGACGCACAAGGCAAAATCAAAGAAAGCAAAGTTGGACCGATGCAGCTCTGCAAACCAACCATTCAGGATATGATGACTCGCAAGCATAAAGTCTAGAATTTGTCGAATTGAAGAGAGTTCCTCGTATAGTGAGTGGCATGTCTGCATTTTTCTGTAACGATTGTTGCTGGCCAGAGCTGAGGGTGTGGTCGAAATCGTTATGGACCAAATTTTTTTTTTTGTGAACGCTATTCTTCTTTTTCCCCACCCGATAAATGTAGTTTTCATCATCGGTTTTGGCAGTTGGCAAAATATGTGTATTTTGGGACTTGCTTGAGCTCCAAGTGTTTAGTCGTGTGGGTGACCTGCCAGGCTACCTGGTTTACAGCTGACTCTGCAATTTATCTGGAGATAGATGCTGAGTATTGACCAGCCTTTCTTTCTCCATGAAGTTTTGTTTACTGATTGATCCTCGGCGTTCTCTTGTAAGAGTAGTGTGTTATTTTTCATCTGCTTGTTTGATTTACAATACAAAAATTGCTTGCTTAAACCTGAGTAAGTTTTAACAATTTGCCAAAAGCTAAAGTGTAGAGATTTTGTTCGCGTGGAGACCAGGAGGAATCAACTAGCTGTGGAGAAATTTCTTGCAATGGAGTGCTGATGGACTTGCTTGTGGTCCTGCGGACGCTAGACAGAAATGGGGAACTGGGCCAGCGACATGTGTACTTGGGTGGGCAAGTCAATAAGCAAGACAACGACAAAGAGCAAATGACCGAATTGCTGGAAGCAAGTACGATTGTCACATGAGGGTTAGTAAAAACAATGCCGAAAAGTCTTTGGGCTTTGGTTAAGAGAAGTACGATTGTCATGGAAAAGTAAACGGACTAATCTCTTTCCTACATCACATATTGACTAAAAATCACCATGTCATTATTAGTTTCGGAGAAGCAATCACTAGTCACAGCAGCATTTACCAATTCTAAGGTGTACGTGCGGATGAGTTTCCGCTAAACAGTAGAGGATTGAGCGACATGTCTACCGAAACAGATGGTTAATTACACTTTTTGTCTCTGTCAGGGTCATTTGCACTCTCTCTCTCTTCCTAAATGCACAAAATAGGCACTTTAGACTTCTCGTTTTGAGTCACTTTAGACTTTTGGTTTCAGTTCCAGCATTTAAAACTGGACTCGTTTTGTCAGGTTGATAGATTGGAAGTTCAAATCATGTTAAATCCAAAGTAGCAGAATTGCACTGCTCTGAACTAGATGTAGAGTTTAACTTCCTCCTTCAGAAAAAAATGTTGGGTCCCCTTTAAAATTCTTTCAAAAGTAAGTTTGGTGTAGGACTATTTTTGTTATTAAAAGAAAATAGAAAGACTAAAAGCATAAGAATTGAAAATATTTATTGTGTATAAAAATGGGGGAAAAAAAAAACAGAATTGAGCCACGATAAGCAAAACGAAAGATGCATTAGAAAGTGTTCTCAGTGAAATATATAGAGAAAACGCATTATGACTCGTTACTCTTTTTTCTTTTTTTTTTTTTAACTACTAATTGGAGCATGTTACAACGCAACAGCCAGTAAGATCCTATGAAATTAGATTTAGCAATAAAGTATGGTTCCGCTTTATAAGTTATTGTTTTGATAGATTTTTCATTAAAAATTGATGCTATTCTGTTTGGTCATTTCGATTAAAAAAATACCAAATTTAAATAGTTATGCGATTTTGCTATTGATAGCTGCTGCAGTTCAAGTTTCAATTTCAAAGGTGCAACACAACTGGGTCAATTGACGAGTTGGTCAAGAAGACAAAATTCTTTGGGTCATCATATGGAGGGTAGAATTGTACACAAATTCGAAGGTCAAATTGGTCAACGGTTTCTTGGTTAGAACTTGGAAATGTAAATAAAATGTTCTTCCAAGAGTAAAGTGCCTAGTGTATTGTTTGCATCCAAAGTTGAAAAGTGCAGATGACTCGCATTCATTAGGAAACTGCTGTAATTAGCCGTAAAGAAAATTAAACACTACCAAAGAGATCAAGTCTCACGTTCCAACGCTTAGAACCTGTTGAATAAGAAGTACTGCCATTTCAAGGTACTTTAGTTTTACTCTCGTCATTTCCCCTGTATTTCACAACATTATACATAGTTACTTTATTGTAAACTTTGTTGTTTTCATCGTATTTCCTTCGTTTCTAATGAACTTGCTTTATTGTGCATGCACATTTCTTTTGACATTAAGTTATAGATTAATTAACCAGTATTGTGAGGTAAGAGATCAAGGGTTCAAATCTTACCTCCCATCAATGTACCACTATATGTGGTTCATTTGGACTACCCCCTAGAGTAGGCTAGATTAGAAGTAGACTAGGTTAGATAAGAGTGTGCAAAATTGAAAAATTTCGATTTACCAACTGAATTCGAATTGAATTTAGAATCAACTTAGAGTAGGTTAGAGCAGGAGTAGAAACAGGTTAGGCTAGATAGTTGTGTGCAAAATTGAAAAATTTTCGAAATTGGTAATTCGGAATTCGGAACTGAAATCGGATTTTTCGATTTCGAATTATGCAAATTTGGTTCAAATTCGATAATGGGATTTTTTAAATCGGAATTCAGAATTCCTATTTCTATTTCAAATTCATTTTTCACATATATATTATATATGTAATATAACATTTATATTATTATAATAATTTTTATATTCCTGAATTTGGTGATTCAAAATTCCTATTTCGATTTCAAATTCATTTTTCATATATATATATACACACATAATATATATATGTAATATAACATTTATATAATAATAAAAATTTTATATTCCTAAATTCGGTGAAATTGGAATTTATCGAATTTCGAATTGAATTTGGAACGAATTCGAATTCGGAGTTGGTGAATTTGAAATTGAATTCGGTTCTGAAAAATTCTGATTTCAAAGTTTTGAATTACTAATTTTGATTTCGATTCACACCCTAAGGCTGGATGTGCCTCAGTTGGGCCACCCCTAAAATAGATTAGAGTAGGAATAAGAGTAGCTAGGTTAGATGTGTCATTACGAAACCAAAAAAAGGAAAAAAAAAAAGTTGTGGACTAATTGCTTATAACCATCACAAATGTGAAGTGGAGATGTTAATTACATGCATGTGGATGTGGCAGTAATAATTGATAAGAGTAGAAAGTAGAAACTCTCACGCAATAGCAATAATGAAGGCAGGGAACATCCTTCCATTCCAGACTTGTCTTCCTTCCATACCATTTTCACCTTTACATTTTGTCTCTGTGAAGACTGAAACAGTCCCACTCTAATTAAGGCTACCTCGATGATGAAACGTGCTTGCTACTCCAGCTTTCACCCAAAAAAAGAAAAAGCACATCCATTAATTTGCTACTCCGATCCAGCTCAAAACGTGGTTGATGAAGATGTTGGATTAATTGCTGAAGTGGAAGGAATTATTCTGCTCACCAAGTCATAGGTTTCTTATGTCCAACCATTAACCATCCAGTCTTGCTTGCGCTGGGACTCTGTGATACTCATTATGATGGCTAAGCAACTTTACAGTAAAAGCTGTAAGAATCAAGATTGAAGTTCACAACATATACAGTATATATATGTAGTATTCTTTGAGGTCAGGTTTAATCTCATCAAGGGTTAGGAATAAATTACCCAGAATAACTAACATAGAGGTAGAATGAAACCAGCTAGTAATGAGAAGTGATGATTAGATACTAAATGTTACTCTTTTTTAACATTTTATGCCCAGAGATTCAAAATAAATATACCCAAGTCACAATAAACATCTAAATTTCGATACTTTTAATGATCTTGAAAAGGAAATAATGTGGAAGCAATCATGGTGCCACGACATGAATATTTACTGCTGCCATCATTATCATATATTCCTAATTGCTTTCTAGGCAAGCGTTTTGCTTCATCAAATTAAAGGGACTTTCTTTCGAAAATGATTACAAATGTTCTGGAATGCTAGCATTTGCTTTTACATGCATAAAATGTACTACTAGTATAGTAAGACAGAAAGGAAATATAACTGGACATAAACATGCAGGCAGATGCAACTGCCACAGAGAGAATGTGTTTTCAACGAAAAACCAAGCACAAAAAGGCAAAAGCACAGGGCTCGAACTCTTAGAGACGAGTACATTGCATCTCACAGAGTTTTTTTTTTTTTTTTTTTTTGGAATGAGTTAATTTTTATTCAATTGTTTGGATAGTGTATTATTTGAAATATTATTTGGAATAATTACTGTAACACTTTTTGTGATGTGATGTATGTGAGATAAAAAGGTGATTGGGAATATAAAAAGGTAGATTGGAAAACGTGTTTATGATGCAAGCGCAATATTATTTGAGATAATTTGGGTATCCAAACACTAATAGTATTTCAGAAAAGTGCATTTCAATCATTACAAGAGAGAGCTAATTCCAAGTTATCAATACTGACTATTTTATTGCTGGTGCTGGGATAGTGATGCAAAACGGTGACATATTTCTCATGGTAGGAGTAGGACACCATAATGATAGATTATTTACTAGTTTTGCCTGAAACCACCAATTAATTGTGTATTAGTTGAAGACAAGCAAACGAGAAGGTCAAACCAAACCACTGTCTAAATATTCAGCATTATCCCCCCAACACAAAATTCTGTAGTCAGGCTTATGATAATATTAACCCCGGTGGGTACGATTCACATAAACAAGTGTTTAAGTTGGACCCTGTTGAGTAAATTAAAAAGACCTCTTGACTTTTAGATGTCAGATTAGACCCTGATCAAATACCTTTTTGGGTTCGGCCGGCTATTGAATAAACCCATGTTAAATCTATGGATTCTCCTTTTAATTGTCAAATTGTGTATGCAACCTTTTAATCACTAAGTTCAAATGCATCAAGTAGCTTACTAAACTATTCCATTGAGTCAACAATTTTCAACTAGGATATTAACTTCGGCTACTCACGAATGAGGTAATAGGTAAAAATTTTGGGGGCACATACAAGGAAAGGCACATCAAGTATCTTTGATTTTTTTTAATAAAAGAGAAATTTCATTATTTTAAAAATTGTCCAACATGAATTGCTCGACAAAAGTAGGAGAGAAATTCTAAAGAGATTCATCAGAGATTTCGCAAAAAATGCGAGCTCATGTGTCACAAAATTTCGCGGTTTTCGCAAAAAATCTGAGTTCATATGCAACTTTATTTGTCTCTCTCAGAATCCAATTAACATTAATCGGAGCTATGTATGTGTGGATGTTTGTGATGAAAAAAATTACGTGAACCCATTATCGCCTGATTGATTTCGTCACAAAATTAAAGAGAATAATCAATCACCGACGTCGTTGATAATGTAGAATATGTGTTAATGACAGAGACCACTTCTAGAGAACGAGAAAAACACTACATAGTACATACACCCTTTTCTTTGATCAATTTATGGGTATCTTTCAAATATGTTTCCAAGCCAGCTCTAAACTATTAACTCAGAAAGCTACAGCCGGTTTTAGTTGACTGGAGTAGACGTTGAAAAGAAACATTATTAATACTAAGAGTTTGAAGAATAAAAGTTTGCTGGCATTTGCATTTGTGCACATGACCAAATGACATGACCTTGATCATTAGCTGTGCTGCCGGTTTGATTTCTTGATTTATTGGTTTCTTCTTCGTTCTCACTTCTCAAGCTTCCTCAATCAATGCAAATCATTAAAACACCACCCCCACTTCATCTCTTGTCGGCCTTGGCGTGCTCAACCAAAAGAAAAAAAAAAAAAACCAACCAATTTCTCTCTCACACACTCACATCCACACAACACTTGGAACGGGGGTTGGCATTGTCCAATCTCTTGTTTGATTAGAGGTGATTACTCATTGTTTATGGACAAGTGCGTCATATGATCAATTTGATTTTCATATGATTAATCATGAGATCTTAATAAGGTTAATTATCTGTCCACGAATGATCAATGGTTGGAATAATAATATAGATTATGATCGGTGATCACTTCTTGGGGCCCATAAGGACTGAATAGATTGGTATATACGAGACAACTTTAGGGCTTATCAAGATCACGATATTGACTTGAATGTGTTGTTGGTCGTAGCTTGAGGGATTTCCAGTTTCCCACAAAAGGATGGATTATTCTCACAGATATTTGATATCAAAGGATTTGTGAACCACAGGATTTGAAATCTTGTAGAGACGTTTAAGATATTCAAGAGCCAGTTTGGATTGTTATTTTCTAAAAATTTTGTAAATATATATATATATATATATATTATAATAATTTGGTATACGTAAAATAAAAAGACGATTGAAAAATGTTCTTATTTTTTAGTTAAACGGTGTGTAAAGTATATGGATGGATTGAGTTGCAAAAACTATTAGAATCATGATAACCAGTTAACCCTAGTACATTTGCATACACTATTGTTGGTTGATTTGTTTCAAGGAGGACAGTAGTGTCTTTTGGTGAATTATAACAAAATTTCAAATTGCTCATATTTTAATTTCAAGGAGGATTAGTTTTTTTTTAATATGTTTTTAAAATATTTTACTGTAGTAATATAAGTGAAAATTTTTTACTATAGATGAGATTGTTTATGAGATTATTTTCTGTGTTTTTGGTATTTTTGATATTATTTTTAATATTTTTATAATTATTTTTATCTATATCACTGTGACATTCTATTTGAAAATCTTATTTTTCAAAAACTGACAAATCAAAATTTCCTTGCATTTCTGTCTGGTTTCTTAACTTGCACGATGCAGCGACATATAAAACACAAAGCACCACTTTTGTCAAACATGGTCCACCAAGCAAACGGTTCTGCTGGGGCGACCCCAATTGCAACTGGTCCCCTGACCTAATCTGCTGGCGCAATTTCCATCAAATGCTGATGGAAGAGGGTAAAAATCCAAGTTGGAAAACAGAAGCAAATTACTTCCACTTTCTCAAAAAATGGTTATGAACAATTGCAAAAGGGTATAATTTCCTGATCTAGGAATTAACCTGAATTTGGAATTCATTCACATTTCCAAGAAACATATCTTCTTTTAGACTTTAGTCCATCAGGGCCAACCTTGCCATAAATTATATAATACATATCTCGAGGAAAAATATCACGGGCAGAACTTAGAAGTCAACCAAAACAACTGCCCCGCCCACTTCACTATTATGTTCTCTATGTTCTCTACCTTTCATATGGATAAGGGGCAGGACGGTCATTAGGTGGACCGTCTCTAAGCTGTTAAGGGTTAAGATTTGATCAAAAAAATGTGCGATCCACGTTACTAGTTATATATCGATTTTCACACTGTGTGTGAGGCTCATAAAATTTTGTACTAAAATTACACATTGTGAAAATAAAATTACTCTGTGTATAATCAAAGTTACGCGCTGTTAAAAATGATCAAACCGCCAGGAACGATTGCAAGATTGCAGGTGCAACCGTTTCTGCCCCTTGTCCCTTTCATATAAAGTATTGTACCAAAAATCAAGTAAAGAAGAACAATCACATTTTGATACATAATGGTTCATGAACAAAACGACCAACCAAACATGTTATACAGTACAGTACAGTACAAACAATCTGTGCTAATAATTCTCATAATTGAATGAATTGAATATCTTCTTCTAATCTAATTGGGTTTCTTGTGAGTTCCCTTATATTACTCTTAATTGGCTCCTAACCATTAACCTCCCAAGTGTTTATAATTTAATTGGATGTGTGTTTCTATCTATTGACAGAAAAAAGAATATCTTCTTCTATTTGGGGGCTAAAATAATCAGCACTCACATGGCGAATCGTAAATGCTATACACTCAGATTGGAAACAGATTTTTTGTGATTAACTTTCCCCATTATATCCATAAAAAAATGGGGAATTGTTTTGGAAGGTAAACAACCCAAAATTTTGTACTTGTTATCTAATTAGATAATACAGTGGTATTTGCAATTTGTCTAAAAAATATCTACAATTCTAAAATTATGCTTGCCTAACAAAAATTGTAAAGAATTCTAACTGGTAGATATATCAATGAAAAGTAGTTTCATTTTGTCCTTTTCGCCATATCTTTATTGACTCCCCAAAATTACTTCACCAAAAGGTACTAATTGATGGGATTTATTATGGAAAAAAGATACCACTATCTTAAATGCAGAATCAATGCATTGTTCTTATCAGAAATGTGGGAAAAAAAAATAATTGAATCATTTGCCAACGGCCCTTTGATAAATTCCACCAACCAAAAAGACGTTTCTTTCAATCCTTTGTCATTTATTAAGCCCAACTTCTCACCACTCCATACAGCCGTACAGCGCTATCAATTTTCTCCTCCCAATAAACAAAGCCCCATTTCACTGAGTTCACTCTCGCTTGTTTTAAGGTAGTCTGGCAAATTTCTTTCAGTGTTTGATATTTGTTTCTTTTGGGAAAATTGTGTGAGTCAGTCTTGCTTTTGACTTTAACAAAACCGCTTTCAGTGGTGGTTTTCTGTCCCCCTTGTAATTGAGTGAAACTGCAAGCCCAGAAGAAACGATGCTCACGTTCGTTCTCTCAAGACCATCCCCATACACTTACAACTTTTGTTCCCTCTCGCAGGAAAAACAATAATAAAATCCCATTTTTGTTCTTGATAAAGAGTCTCCAGTCATGTGCTGCTCACTGCACTTTCTGGGGTTATGGGCACAAAAAGACCACCACAAAGTTGAGGCAAAAGTGGTTGGTTCCTCTAGCCCAGTGGTAATATTCCCTTGAAAGCTGAATACCACTTCCTCACTGGAGTTTCTGTTGAGAGGTTGGGGAGTGGTTATGGAATTAATGTTGGTGTTCCAGAAGTCAGAAAAAAAGTGATCTTTCACTGCCCTTTATGCTGCAGAAAGGCTAAAAAAGATTAGTCGTTTGAAGTGACTTTGGGGGAATTCTGCTGGTGTTTTTCTTTTTTTTTTTTTCTGTTTCTTGGTTGCTAGTTTAAGGCCTCATTTCCAAATGGGTTTTAGTTTTTTTAGCTCTTTTTTTATTCTAACACTGTTCTTCAGGCCTTTGGTTTGTCAGCAACCCAATACAGATGAATCCTTTGTCTCTGATTTCTTGCAGAAAATGGGTTTAAATTCTTCCGATATCTACAACTTTTCTGCCCCCTTTTGTTCATGGCCTGGTGTCTTTTGTGCTGCCAATGAAGAAAATGTTGTCAAGTTGGTAGCTTCAGGGTGGGGTCTTTCTGGTGTAATCCCTGATTCTACCATTGGCAAACTTGTAAAGCTTGAATCTTTGGATCTGAGCAATAATAAAATCACTGGTTTGCCTTCTGATTTTTGGAGTTTAGGTTCACTCAAGAGCCTTAATCTTTCATTTAACTATCTTTCAGGGGACCTTCCTAGCAACATTGGTAATTTTGGCCAACTTGAAATCTTGGACCTTTCTTCTAACCAATTTTCTGGCAGTATCCCTGAAGCTATAAGCTCCCTTGGAAGCTTACAAGTTCTAAAACTCGACCGAAATGGGTTTGAGTTTAGCATGCCTCTGGGGATCCTGCAATGCCGTTCTTTGGTTTCGCTTGATCTTTCGGGGAACAAGCTCAATGGTTCTCTTCGTGATGGTTTTGGTGCTTCATTTCCAATGTTGAGATATTTGAACATTGCTGGAAATGGCTTCACTGGAAAAGAATCAGATTTTTTGGGGCTGACATCAATTACCTATCTCAATATTTCAGGAAACTATTTTCAAGGTTCAGTTGTTGGTCTTTTTGAGGGGCCATTGGAAGTGCTTGATTTGAGCAGAAATCAGTTTCAAGGTCACATTTCTCAGGTAAATTCTGTCTCCAGTTTCAGCTTGTCTCGCTTGGTTTATGTGGATTTATCTGAGAATCAGCTTAGTGGAGAGTTTTTCAACGACTTAAATGAAGCTCAGAATCTCAGACACCTTAATCTTGCACACAACAGATTTTCCAAAGAACAGTTGCTGCACATTGGTATGCTTTCTGGTTTAGAGTATCTGAATTTGTCTGCAAGTAATTTGATTGGCGAAATGCCTGGTGAAATTTCGATGTTGAGTAATCTGAAGACACTTGATCTCTCTAGGAACCATCTTAGTGGCCATATTCCTCTTTTAAGCATCCAAAAACTCCAAGTACTAGATCTTTCCTATAACAATTTAAGTGGTGACATCCCAATGAAGCTCATAGACAAGCTACCATGGATGGAGAGGTTTAATTTCTCTTACAACAACCTTACCCTTTGTGCATCACAATTCTCCCCTGAAACCCTCAATTCAGCTTTCATCGGCTCATTGAACAGCTGTCCAATTGCTGCAAATCCTGATCTTTTCAAGAGAAGAACTCAAAAGCATCGGGGCCTCAAGCTTGCCGTGGTGTTAACCATCTCCATGGTCTTCTTGCTTTTGGGATTGCTGTTTTTAGCCTTTGGTTGTCGAAGGAAAACCAGAATGTGGGAAGTGAAACAGAATTCTTACAAAGAAGAACAGAATATATCTGGCCCCTTTTCATTCCAGACGGATTCAACCACTTGGGTTGCCGATGTTAAGCAAGCAACATCTGTCCCAGTAGTTATATTTGAAAAGCCTCTGTTGAATTTCACATTTGCAGACCTCTTGTCTGCAACTTCTCATTTTGACCGTGGCACATTGCTGGCTGAAGGTAAGTTTGGACCAGTGTATAGAGGATTCTTGTCTGGTGGGATTCATGTAGCTGTCAAAGTTTTGGTTCATGGATCCACCATGACTGACCAAGAGGCTGCTAGAGAGCTTGAGTATCTTGGTCGAATAAAACATCCCAATCTGGTCCCATTGACTGGATACTGCTTGGCTGGAGAGCAAAGGATTGCTATATATGACTATATGGAGAATGGAAACTTGCAAAATTTGCTTCATGACCTCCCACTTGGGGTTCAAGCTACAGAAGACTGGAGCACAGACACGTGGGAAGAAGATGAAAACAATTCCATTCAAAACATTGGCTCCGAAGGATTGTTAACAACTTGGAGATTTAGGTACAAAATTGCACTTGGCACAGCACGTGCGCTGGCATTTCTCCACCACGGCTGTTCTCCTCCTATTATACATCGAGATGTCAAAGCAAGCAGTGTCTATCTTGATCTGAATTTGGAACCAAGATTATCTGATTTCGGACTTGCTAAAATTTTTGGCAACGGTCTGGAGGATGAGATTGCTCGTGGGTCTGCAGGATATGTGCCGCCAGAATTTCTTGACCCACAGATTGGATCCCCTAAGAATCCAACACCTAAGTCTGATGTCTATGGATTTGGAGTCATTCTTTTTGAGCTGATCACTGGAAAAAAGCCTGTAGACGATGATTATCCAGATGAAAAGGAAGCAACTTTAGTTAGTTGGGTGAGAGGATTAGTGAGGAAGAATGTAGGGTCAAGAGCTATTGATCCAAAAATCCATGGTACTGGACTAGAGACTCAAATGGGGGAAGCTCTGAAGATTGGATATTTGTGCACTGCTGACCTTCCCTCAAAGCGACCAAGTATGCAACAAGTAGTAGGGCTCCTGAAGGACATTGAACCTGTTTCATAGAGATTGAGCCAAAAATTTACAAAAAATGAAAAGTTCACTTCTTGGCAAATTTACCTATCTGTTAATTTTTGTTATGAGCTCTGTGCTTGCTTCCATTAAGAGGTTGTACAGTAGTATGGATTCCATTGAAATGTTTCCATGTTTCTTATTTGCCTTCTCATTTTAGTGGGAGGAGGACCTAATTTATGTGCACAGGTTTTTCTTCTTGAGTTCAAAATTCTCTTCGTACCACCCGCACTTGAAGAAACTCGTCTCTCTTTCATTTTCTGAGTTAAAACGCAAAATGTACGACGTTCTGTTGTGCAGTAGCATGGTTTCCATTCAAATATTTCCATTCTGTTTCTTCACAAACTTTTTGATGGTTTGGAAGCATTTTCATAGATGATTGAAGCACAATGGCGGACAATAAATAAGAACTCGCAAGATTACGAGTAGAATTGGCAATGTCTCTCATCCTCACTTTTTATGCGTTCGTCGTTCTTTCTTCTGTAACAAAGTATTCACTTCTAGATTCTGGTCCCTGGTGCAAGTTAGTAGAGGGCAGCATGACACTTGCGAGAGACATAATCTGCAGCGCACTGCGGTGGACCATTTGGACCATCGTCGTTTATATTTGCAGCCATGCATGTAAGACAGGGAATGATAAATTGATACCTTGCTTTCCTTCAAATTTTCTTTGTTCATATGCCAATACTAGTCCACTAGGTCCTGGATTCGTGCAACTTCGTTTGGCTATTTCTGTAACTTGTTCTGTCTTTTGTGCCTTACCTGTTGCGCAGGGAAATCAGAAGTTGAATCCCCCAAATCTTTGATATTTCAATTTCTCAAGTCATTACATGCTTTTTGTTGTACTTGCTTACTTTGACGCTACTTGTGCCTTGTGTAACTTTTAAATGGTGAAAATCGAACACAAATTGAACTGCAGCCAAAGGTTATTCACTCTTCCCTGTCCGTACCTCAGCCAGCCCCTCTCCCTGAAGAAGTAAAAGAAGAAAAAAAAAAGAATGCCCAGGCAAAATGAAGAACATATCAACATAAACCTTAATTAATGGCTCCGGATCTTCTATACTCGACATCTATATCAAGCAAATCATGATTAACTAGCTTCAGATACTATGTTCCTCCTCCATACCTGCTACATGCTGTACACTAAGCCAACAAATGTTTGCTTTCCAAGTTTGCAGCCCAACATGGTTAAAGGCCATGTTCTTGATATCAAATGGTTAATTCTAATTTTGCTCGGTTAATCACAGAAGCATGTACTAATAGTGGTAATTTTATAATTTTATTGGTAAAAAATTAAAATAAAAAGGAAAAAGAATGAAAAAAATTATTTTAAAGTCATTCTAAATATAAGCATATCAAACAACAGAATTTCATTAAAATATTTAAGGATAGTATTATCATTTTAAATGACAACGGAGGTATATGTAATTTTTCAAACCTCACAGGAACTTTGTCAGAAACTTCAGGGGAGGTTTCTGAAATTATCCCAAAAATTAATTACAGGTTTCACAATGGTGCTAGCAACGGATCGAAAAAGTTTAGAAAAGAATTTGATACGACAACACCATGAATTTGAATATCATCTCACAATTCATTGAACAATTCAGCTTTTGAAATTTCGCCAATGAATTGTTCGTTGACTTGTATAACACTAACTATAAAACCAGTCAAATTCGCAACTATTTTTGACCCAAACAATCTGTAAATGAAATTTATAAAATTATAAGTACTACTTTCTTCCATTAAGGTTGTCCTTTATTTATTTATTTATTTTTTTTGGGTCAAAGAGAACTTTGATGCTTTTACGATTAAACTAGCCAGCATGGTCACATACATCCTCATTCAACCTCTGCCATCATACGTTCCCAAAATTGCACAAACTTTAGACGTTGACGATGTTGCCCCCACCTCAATTCCACCCACATCGTAGACGTGGCGGCACTTCTGTAATTGTCATCTTTTTCTTGGACTACAATTGCATCATATTATATGTATTACTAATATAATACTAATTTTTTTTTTCCTATTCTGTGCCTTAATATAAATATTATGTACATATAAAGCATGGTGACTGAATCGATTATAAATTTCAAAATTTTAGAAGATTTTAACAGAAAAATTTAAACTTTTTTTATTAAAAGAAAAGAAAAATATAATAATATCTTATTCTATATTATTATAAATAAGGGTTAAAAACATAAAAGTACCCTGTGGTATATCTATTACACATAAAAATCTCTTGTGGTTTCAAATCATACCTATCGGTACCCTATTATTTGAAATAAAGTGCATTCTCGACGGAAATCGTTAAAGGAAACGGAGGTCAGTGAAAAGACATAAATGCCCTAACAATATAAGCGAAAAATTGGTGAAGGAATTAGTGCCCTCGCGAAAAATTGACAATTGCCCTCGCGGTTCTTATCAAAGTAGGAAGAAATCCTTGCTAGTATGAGTGCCAGCTCCAGTCTTCCTCATAGGGGTAAAAGGAAAGTCATGAGGAATAAATCAAAACACATTGGCGGAACTCCTTTTTTCATACCGAAGTTAGGCTGGCTGGCTCGACCATAGGGAGAAGAAGGGAAGTAATGAATTTCCTTCCTTGCTTGTCTGGTAGTTGAATGGAGAGCGAGAGAGAGATAAGGCATGCAGCCAGGGAAGCGGATGATA
This sequence comes from Coffea arabica, assembly GCF_036785885.1. Lineage (NCBI taxonomy): Eukaryota > Viridiplantae > Streptophyta > Magnoliopsida > Gentianales > Rubiaceae > Coffea > Coffea arabica. Next base: position 14,184,926 of record NC_092320.1, on the reverse strand, counting down.
GACCTGCAGAGGCGATCACTTTGATTCGGTATCTCAGATGTTGAGGGCGGCTTAATGAAAGGCTGCGGGCTCCGCCGGGGCCTACTCGCTCGAATCGCCCGGGATTCCGTTTTTTTTTTTATGGATCGAGGAGAGGTATTCACTTCGAGGGTTCAATGCAGCTAGAGAGCTGCTGCACCGGAGCTTCTATGGCTGCATGCCCATTTATGGCTATCTAGTCCCAGGGAATGGAAGGTGAGAGCAGGGGCGGAGCCAGAAAAAAATCTTAGTGGGGGCACAAATAATACTAAAATTTTTTATCTACTCTTTTTTTAATTTTTTGAGCAAAAAATAAATAAATTCACTAACAAGTACAATTGATATGTATATTCCATGAAAAACATAAAAAGACAAACTCAAAATTATTAATGTAATAATAATTTTATTTAAAAACTTCTTTTATTGTCATTTTTTGCACCTTCATTATCCTTGGCTTCTTCTTTATTAGATGGCTCTTTTTCCATTGATTTCCTCTTGAAATATCTCTCCATAGCTAAAGAAATTAAAATCAATATATAAGATACTAATCCAATTAAAATATTAAATGTACAATAAAATCTAATAATCTATCCAAGAACTATTTTACAAGTTAAAATTATTTATTAAATCATTAATCACAACATATCATTACTATATCAAATCACAACTTATTCATTCATTACTATATCAAATCATTAATTAGAATATATGAACCTAATCAAGTTAATTAGACAAAAGGATCCATATAAGAATAATTTAAAAGTTAAAATATATGTCAAATGCCCTCTATTCATCATTACATTAACTCCAAATAAGAAACTAATCATGGAAAATAAAAAATAAATTATAAATCTATAAAATCACCATTCCACAAGTTAAAATATTTATCAAATATCAAATAACCCATTTATTAGTTATTACATTAACTAATCAATTTTCAAATTTCTCTAAAACAGTAATAATCTCATGCTCTAGAAATATATTTGCAAACAAATTTAAAATAATAATAAGAAGAAATAATTGTTTAAAACCTGATTTCAATGGTCTCCCAAAATTGGTGAAAAGAGTTGCAAATCAGTGGCACTGTGGCAGACTCAGGTCCCTTTACTTCCTTTGTGCCCTGTATCACGTTATTTAATTGGAAAGAAGTCATCTTCAAGGACTGGTTTCTTGCGGTTGAACTGAAGAAAGCAGGTCTTGGTTTTCAAAAAGCCTACTCCTCTAATGGAACACTGTTTGAAGTAGTCAACAACACCATTTTCATGACAGGAAAACCAGGGTCGGACTATTTGATGGGAGAGACCATTTTCAGTGGGGACAACCAAGAGGCAAAAGAGGAAAAGAAAATTGGGGAATGGGGACAAAGGAAGTAAATGATTAATGATGATTGGATGAAGTAATAAAAAGAAAGAGTAGTTAGTTGGGTGTGGAAGAAGAGGAGTCGTGGGTTGTGAAGTGAAATGGGGGACCACAGGAGTAAAGGGAACTTGGAGAGTGGGGACCAAAAGTAATGACTAATATAATTGATATTTGGTCCTTAGGAGAGGAAAGTGAATGATATAAATTTTGTGGCCCATTCTTTCATATTTTTTTTAAAAAATTCTGGGGGCACCATTAAAATTGTATTAAAATTATAGGAGTATTATAGGAATTTAAGGAGGGCAGTGGGGGCCCGTGCCCCCAGTGCCCCCACTGTAAATCCGCCCCTGGGTGAGAGGCATCACTTTAATCCCGATTTCCAGGTACAGTTTCATCTCTATCATCCGACAGCGACAGGAATACAAGAAAGTGAAGATTTGCTGAAAAAATCGAAGGAAATACAAGGAAGTGAAGAGCCTGCAGATTTTCCTCCTCGATCTTAAGGAGGCACGAGAGCTTGAGCAATTCTTCGGTCAAAGAAGCTGGGTTGCTGCAAAATGCCGAAGAAGCTGATTGGCTTGAAGGTTTAATAAGTTGTCAAAGGCACAAGAGGTACATCAGCTCAAACTTTGAGTTAAAAACCCATTTTCCGAAGCAACCACGCTCCTTTTCAGTGCGTGGTTGATAATCGCGTTTACTTTAACGATTTCCGTCGAAAATGCACTTTCTTTCAAACCATGGGGTATCGATAGGTATGATTTGAAACCACAAGGAGTTTTTATGTGTAATAACTATACCACAGGGAGCTTTTGTGTTTTTAACCCTATAAATAATTCAATACTGAACTAATATCTTATTCTATATCAAAAAGGCAGAACCAATTATGTCAAAATAGACGATTTTTAACTGATTTATTAATAATACTAACTTCTATTTTATATAAAAAAGAAAATGGTGTCTTGGTCCTATAATCCCGCGCCTTCAACTTCACATCTACAAATCTCCCACGCTTTTACCTAGATGGAATCTGGATTTGGAGAAAATACCTAGATGATGCTGCCATCGGCTCAGAAGGACAAAAAGGTAATTTCGATAACACAACAAGTTGGTTTCAAAGTGTTTTACTCGCTTACCTCTACTCGTTTACCGCATGTGCCGCACACGTGTCTCGCCCAATCATTCACATAATCCGAACGCTTCAGTTAGTACCCATCGACGATCTTGACACGTAATCCTTCCATCAAGCTGGTCACAGCCGTCAGATTGGAGAGCCGGAGGATAATCTAAATTGACCATTTTACCCTACATCGACTATATATTTGCCCACCTGAGGAACTAGGCAAGAAATTAGAGAAGAGAGGCGACAAGAGAGCTCTCGTTGGTTTAGCTGGCCAACCCTAGTGAAAGCCCTTGTTTCTTTGCCTTCCTCTACTGCCCAAGTTGCGAATGCAGAGAGATGAGAATTGCTTCGCTTCTTAACCCCCATTTGGGCGGCGGAAGGTCCCAAAAACAACCCACCGCCTGCAGGAATTGCCATCGGAAACCAATGTTTTGAAAATCGGATCGGACCGGCCGGTTGAACCGCGAACCGGCCATGGCACCAGTCCGATTCAATGCCATAGTTGACTTTGTCAGAAAACCGGTCAAGAACCGGTCGAACCGTAAAAACTGCGGGTCGAATCCCGAACCGCTATTGAACCGGTTTTCAACCTTCCTTTTTTTTCCTTTTTTTTTTTTTTTTGCAAAATGCAGCTATTAAGATTCGAACTTAAGACCTTTGTAATAGAAGACCAATGTATTAACCGTTGCACCATCACATCCTATTAGTTTTTTTTGATAACTTATTTATATAAAGCAAACACTCATATTTCTTTTTTCCATTTTTCTTACAAAATCTCATCCTCTCATGGCTCTTTCTTTTTAATTTTCAACTCTCTCTCTATCCTCTTTTTTTTGTCACTTCCTTTTTAATCAAACCTCTTTATTTTTAATTTATTGATATTTTCTTCCATCTTTTAATTTTGTTTTTGTCCATTAAATTGAAAAAAGTTCAAAAAGAATTATTTTTTTAACCCAAATTATTTAATGCTACAACCACTCACTTTTATTTCATTTTTTGTTTCTTATCAAGTTTACATTTCTATTTTCGATTTTCTTGACTTCCTTCGAACTCCAAACTTCCTTTTTCAAATGGCAATCTCTAAAACATAAATTAAAATTTAAGTTCACAATATCTAAATTCTCATAGACGTGAATTTTGTATAATTTCAAAATATTGTGATATTTTTGGGTTGGATTTAGATATAATTGAAATTGAGATGAAATTTATTTGTTTTAACTTATAATTTAAAAATTTATTTTTAAAAAATCCAAAGTTATTGAAAAATAGTAAACCTTTCATCATATAAAGTATTAAATTAATCCATTACATGCCTTATTTTGTACATATATATTTATATAAATAATTTTTTTAAAAATTCATTAAATCGAGATTGAACCGATCCGACCGGTTGAACCTCGACCCTTTCACTTCACCGGTTCAATGAACGGTCCGATTTTTAAAACATTGCCGGAAACACGTCGAAGAGGTGAATCCTTTCACCCCTTCTCATTTGGATTGTAGATGGAAAAGAATTTGGATTGTAGATGCATTATTTAGCAAATCCAACTTGGTGCTGCTTTCCTTTTCTTAAAAACAAAGGGACTAATATATTCACTTACCAGAGATCCATAAGGAAGAAAACGGCTCATTCTGTTATAATAAAATTCTAATCAAATGTTAGACAGTGATTAATAAAAGTACTAGCTCGTACAGGTGATCAGTTAAAGGAGCCAACAGTACATACGTCTTGAGAGTGCTTCTATACAGCCACAACTTTGCTCTCTGAGGAAGGCTTCTTGGATTTGATTAGTGACATTATAGCTTCTAAATAATGAGTTCTACTGATTAGTGGCATTGTAGCTTCTAAAGAATGAGTTCTCCTAAACATATTCTAATTGAGAAGTTGACAACCGATTGGTTATTCAACCAGGAGTGAGTGGTGGTTATGTAGAGACAATTAGTAGTTGGGAGAAGTGCAAACTCACCAATTGAGATGATAATCTCTTTCAACTAACGTCTAAATTGGAGACCTTTCATAATGTGTTTAGATGCTTTATGTAAATTGGAGTGCATATGCTGAAGGAATCTCACCTTGATTATTCAGAGAGATATTTAATGGAAGAGGAAATGGAATTATTGTCCCAAGGACTATGTTGTTCAATTATTGAAGCCATTGCGACAACGATAAATTTAATATTCCAACACTTTTTCACGTGTATGCCTTTGCATTGTACACAATTTTGCAGATAAATGGGTTCGTGAGTAGAGATGGCAATTTGTCTCAAATTTCAATGGGCTACCCATGTCCAAAGGAACTTTGGGTGGAATGGGTATTGTAATTTAATATTGGATTTAAAATGGGACATATCCCAATTGTACCCATTAATTAATGGAAAATATTGAGAAATACTTGGGTACCCATTGGGCCCAAATATCTTCCCAAAAAATTTTAAAATCCAAAAATTTTAAGCAAACTTCAATAGTCAGCACCCAATGAGCTCGACCTTTGATGGAGTGGTCTCCAAGCCCTCTCAACTTTTCCTTTTTCTTTTGTCATTTGGGCTACAAAAAGTAGAAAAGATTCAAATATTTATTCTAAACCCTCTCAACTTTTCTTTTGGTTTTGTCCAGGAAGAAGATATATTCATTCTTATCAAAATGTTACATCTTTTTGAAGTAATTGTTGATCGTTTTAAAGTGTAAATCATTCTAGAGAGTATAATGAATTCATGAAAATATAAATTCACAATAAGACTAAAAGAAATTTAATAAATAAAAAATATTAAAGTTATTTGAAAAATAAAAAATGAATTAAAGGAAAAAAATATGTAGAAAATAGATTGGGTATTGGACGGGAAATCATTCTAGAGTGTAAAATGAATTCATGAAAATATAAATTCACAATAAGACTAAAATAAATTTAATAAATAAAAAATATTAAAATTATTTTAAAAATAAAAAATGAATTAAAGTAAAAAAATATGTAGAAAATAGATTTGGGTATTGGGCAGAATCAATTTAAACCCATCCCAAAATGATCCCGCCCAAATTAGTCCCAAAACACATATGCATAAGATTGGACCCAAAGCCCCAAACCTATATGACCCGGTTCCATTTCAAACTCTATCAAATCCCGTCCATCCCGCCGATTTTGCCACCTCTAAGTATACGCATCAAGACAGACTGAAAAGTTAAAGAGAGGCCGATGACACTTCTAATTCTTTTATCTAGAAAAAAATTACCTTCAAATCTCAGTGCGTCTACATTTTAAACAGGGTTTCACAATTATACATAGCTTGGCATATGCACAATTGAGAACTAATCGCCAAGTTTACAGATTGGCAGGCGAAAGTTCAAAGTAAATCCTGACCTGGAAAGATTTAATTAAATGAAAGAATTAACGCAAGTAAACATGAATCCATGGAATCAGATACATAAAACTTCTACCCAAATACTTTCTTTGGGTAGTACCAGTTCTAAAATTTTGTTTAATCAATCAACTAATTTAGGTCAAGGACTGTCTTCAGGTGCTTTGCAGAATCATGGAAGATCCATCCAAGTTTGCTTTTGATATTCTTTAGAGGATCACAGGTCCTGTTTTACTGTTCTTGAATTGCGTACTATTGGATTTAGTTTCTTGCATGCATAATTTTGTCCTTTTTTACTAATTTATCTGTTATAGATCCAATCAACCGCTTGTCCCTCAACTGGGAACAACGAGCACAAATCATTGAGGGAGTGACTCAATGACTCTTGTATCTCCAAGAATACTCAAGACTAACAATAATTCATAGGGACCTAAAAGCTAGCAATATTCTATTGGATGATCAAATGAAACCCAAAATATCAGATTTTGGAATTGCCAAAATATTCCAAAAGGACAAGGTTGAAGCAAACACCGATCGAGTAGTTGGCACCTAGTAAGTGAAATGATTCTACAACTAACCTAAAGAATGCTCTCATGAGTTGCTAAGCTTATGATGTATGCTGCAGTGGTTATGTTCCACCTGAATCAGGGGCGGAGCCAGAAAAAAAATTTAGTGGGGGCAAAAATAACATTAAAATTTTTTAGCTACTCTTTTTATAATTTTTTAAGCAAAAAAAAAAGTCTCATGCATAAAATCACCATTTCACAAGTTAAAATATTTATCAAATAACCCATTTATTAATTATTACATTAACTAATCAATTTTCAAATTTCTTTAAAACAGTAATAGTCTCATGCTCTAGAAATATATTTGCAAACAAATTTAAAATAATAATAATAAGAAGTAATTGTTTAGAATCTGATTTTGATGGTTTCCTAAAGTTGGTGAAAAGAGCTGCAAAATGTGGCGGACCCAAGTTCTAGAAAATCAATTGATTCTGGTGCAATCTCTAAATAGGATGAAGTGATCAAAAGAAAGAGTAACAAGCTTTGGTTGTGGAAAAAAATGGCTCTCCTATGTATGTTGGGGAGTGGGGACAACCGAGAGCCAGATGAGGAAAGGGAAATGGGGGAGTGGAAATGGGGGAGTGGAGATAAAGGAAGTAGATGATAATTGGATGAAGTGATAAAAAAAAAAAAGTAGTTGGCTTGGGTGTGGAAGAAGAGGAGCCGGTTGTGAAGAAAAATGGGGGACCACAGAAGTAAAGGGAACTTGGGGAGTGGGGACCAAAAGGAATAACTGATATAATTGGTACTTGGCCCTATTGGTCGGAAAATAGGAACTAGAGGAGAAAAGTGAATGATATAAATTTTGTGACTCATTCTTTCACATTTTTTCTAAAAAAAATTATGGGGACACATTTAAAATTATGTCAAAATTGTAAATGTATTACGAGAATTTAAGGGGGGCAGTGGGGGCCCGTGCCCCCACTTTAAATCCGCCCCTGACCTGAATATGTACGAGAAGGGATATATTCCACAAAATCGGATGTTTTCAGCCTTGGAGTTCTACTTCTTCAAATAATCAGTGGACGAAAAAATACATGCTTTTATGGATCTCGTTCAAATATAAACCTCCTAGAATATGTAAGTTATTGCAGAAGCGCTGGTAGAATTACTAGAACTTGCAAACAATTTGCTCAAAGTATAACTGGATTGCAGTTATTTGACTTTTTGAACTTTTATACAGGCATATGAGCTATGGAAAAATGGAGAAGGCAAAGAGTTTCTAGATGAAACACTGGATGACACACATTCATCTTGCAAACTAATGAGATGCCTTCAAATTGCTCTTCAGTGTGTTCAAGAAGATCCAAATGATAGACCTAACATGCTAGAAATTTCTCATATGCTTAGGAACGAAAATTTGGATATGAAGCATCCAAAAAGACCAGCTTTCTCTATTAAAAAAGATGAAGATGGAGATAAGTCCTCCACACTGTCAGAAGGAACAGGACAAGTTGATACTGCAACCATCACAAGACTAGTTGCTCGATGATGCTCATTTGCTAGCAACACAGTGTATAATATATTAGCCATCGCATACAATAGAGTTTTGAATATGTAATTAACTACTAAAGTCAAATACATGATATTTAGATATTTGTTTGTTTCTTAAAAATATTGAGATAGTTATAGGACTTCAGAAATAGAACCAGACCTTATTGTGTTGAGCACATCACATTAATCCTTTTATCCTTTTATCCCATTAAATTTTATTCAAGACCTGCTTTATGTGAGTGGAGAGAGTTGTGTCCTTATCTATTCTTCAACTAACTACAAGTAATACCATCATTTTCAAGTTACTATCTGTCATTGTGGCATCTAACATCCCTCTTTGAAGATATCCTAAACTTTTATCTTATTCTGTTCTTCTATCATCCCATGGAAGTTACCTTAACATTTTCAAGTTCAAAACTTTCCATGATGTCTTAGTTTCATTTCACCATGCATCCATTTAAATTCTTGCTAGCATAAAGCTAATATGGTCCTTTGAATTCATTAGTATTTAGTATAAGAATATATACTACTCTCTCTTTAAAAAAAATAATAAAGAATTAAAAAAGGACGAAGAAAAGGCAGGTACCACTGAGAGTTGAATTGATTATCCAAAAGAAATATATCATTTCCCTAATTTTCATATTCTTTTGCTTGTTTCGACTAACATGAGAGAGAGAGAGAGAGAGACTATTTTTTACCAAAAGATGAAAATCTTGAGGAGGTATTTTGTATTTAAAAAATTTTAAAATGTAAAACCTGTTGCAAAACATATGATCAGTGACACACATCTAGTCCGAAATCCCAATGCAGTGTAGATAATAGGCAAGACCAAGAAAAATGGCTGAAATTGAAACACTCCCAAGATTTACTCAAACCAAGCAACTGATATTCCTCAGATGGTTAGAGATATTCGTTCGATGCTGATTTGCATCTTTATGTGCAAGACAGAATGACTTGAATAAATACTTGATAAAATGCAGTGTATGCACCAGAGGTGCAAGAGCTCATAGCTGTTGGACCAAAACAAGTGCATGTAGCACTGCAATGTAGATCTCAACAAACAGTATTGCACCTCATCCCCAAGGAGAGACATCTCTTTCATCATCAAATAAACCATTCTCCTGCATGCTTAGTAAGAGAATAAACACTTCTGGAACTTTAACATCAGCAACAAGAAGTAAAAAGGGTCAAGTCCCAATCAGGCATGATTCATGAAGATGCAGAAGGGTTTAATCAATATGAGAATAATAGAAAAGCAAACGGAAGGTCTTTAGTCGACTCAAACAACATATGCTCCAGAGACAGACAGATTAGACAGAGAGAACAAAAAGTGAGATAAGTATTAATCTGTTTATCTTTAATTATATTAGTCTGGTTTAATATAATTGCTCTTCATGCTTTATTTAAGTTGCAGTGATCATATAGTGTCAAGCCAGAGAGGGGGATAGAGACAGATAGTCAGAAATGGTTCGTTGCGGCAACTTATATGGCCAAATTCACTTGCTACAAATATGCTTAGTGATTGCGGGTGAAAAGTTGCTAACGTGGAAAGTTTCACTAGAGTAGATTTGGACTCGAGTTTTTTTCTTCTCCCCCTATAGCTCCAATTTCTGCAACATTGGAACAGCACTAGGATTTTAGAATCTCATATTAGATTAAGCAGATGAAAGAGGTGAAAGATAATGCCACACAATGAACAAGGTCTTGTTATTTATGTTTCCATGAAACTGTGGAATACTTATTTGTAATTGGGATGCCAATACAAGAGTGAAAAATTGAGATGCAGGAGCAAAGTTCTTTAAAGATTCTATATAGATATACATATTATATTTGTTTCTGGTTTCAAAACACCTGACTTTTATTGAGAATAATAATCGAAAATCCTTAGTAATACATCACAAAGGCTCGAGCTGCCATGCTTGAACTTCAAACAAACATGTATTGAGTGATTATGTCCACTTATATTAGTATTGTTTTGTTATTACCATGGCTTCTACTTTTGATTGATTCTGGGGATTGGTGCAGGTTTTTTTGACTCTTGAGGGCAAACGTGGAGGCTTGATCGAAGTAGCCAAGTACTTTTGAGCGACGGAACCTAAAGCAAATTCCAGCCACTGAGAGTTCTTACTTCGCCAAATTTCAGTTCATTCGATAGCTGAAAGATTATGGTCTAACCTTGCCTTGCTACGCACCTTAGGGAGTTAAATTTGTTTTTTAGATTCTATTACTTGTTGACAGGGATAAAGCATATATGTTTTGGTTGCCTGGAAACGCCATTGATTCACACTGTTAGCTGGCTAAAAGTTTGTACATTCCTCCATTTCACTCCTGGGGTGTTTCATCTATTTCTTGAAGAAGAAACTAGATTGATTCCAGTATAACATGACAACACTTCATAATGTCAAGGTACTTGTATCATCCTGGAGATTGTAAGGAAACTGAAATCGACACATTGTAAGTATGAATATCCTAGAACAGCTATCCGAGACAGTTTATAATTAACCAAAATTGACGAGGAGTTAGGGTAAACTTTTCACTCTTTTGTCCCGTTGTTGAAGGTTTAACTACATGTGCGCACCATTTTCCATTGTTTCTTTAATCTCTCTCGGAGAATTTGCCCACTTCAAATACTAAATATCCCAATATTGGCATTCCTAAGGTTCAATTAGACTTGTCAATTATACCCAAAACTCAACAACCCACCCACTAATTTGAGAGGTTGGGTTGGGTAAATTTGGTATTAGGTCAATTTTGGGTTGCGTAATAAAAATTCACATATATTTTGGGCGGTTTGGGTATTTGTGTTAGGCACCCATTACCCAACTTTTGCTAATTGAATCAAGTGAATAATCAACACAATCTTAAAAGGTGAATAGTTACTCAAAAGCATCAACTATAGACTTTTTTTTTACTATTTTTTGATATAAACATCTTTTGTGATTATAACATAATTCGCCAAGCAAGTTAAAATTTTTTTACTTGGCCTGTTTTTAATTCCTTGGTTACATACTTAATAGGGTATTACCCTAGATATGGAAAAGGCTAGATGTGTTAGAATAGTTGCCAGATTCATCGTGACAAAAAAAAATAATTTGCATTTATGAATTAGATATTTAGCTACAATGTGACTTTTTTTCATTTATATTATCGTCATCAAAATGTTCAGTATGAAGAATTTGAACATTATTAAATTCGAAATTAATTTTGAGACGTTAATGTCAACTTACAACTACTCATGCCCTCGGTGCTTAATAATTACCACATAACTCAATCATGCTAAAAGATTTTTGTTTTTATAAACCGTATTCTCAATATGTAAAAACTACATAAATAAAAAATTACCATACTTTCTTTGTGAAAATATTAGCATAAAATCTTTTTTTGGGCTGTTTGGGTATTTGCGTTGGACACTCACCTAAAACTTTTTTCTTGTATGTAAAAATATATTTGAGAGAGTTAATGTATCAAAATTTATTAATTAATATATTGGGTCATATTTGGGTTATGGGTTTGAGATGACCCAATATGACTCAATCCAATATTAACCCAATCTAAAGTTGGACGGGTTAGATATAACCCATTTAAATAAAAATCCAATATTAACCCGTCCAAAATTAGCCCAACCCGCCCAATTGCCAGGTATAGGTTCAATGCTCACCTAGGCCCTCTGATGCTGACTCACAGAATAAAGTGTAATGCATTCGTAAAATAGTATACTAATTAGCTCATTTAGCTGACCCTATCTTTCCTTTGATTTAGTTAATACTTTAATTAAGCATACATTTAAAATAAATCGGACACCCTCACGCAGCGCGTAAGGCCACAATTCAACTACCAAAGTATTGCTATTGCACCAAGATTTGAGATAGGTATAGTGATTGGGAAAAAGATGCAAGGCTAGGGATGGCAACCGGCGAGCTTAGGACGGAGGAGGGTTTGCACCCCCATTATCAAAAAACTCCCCTTTCCTCTGCCTCGTCCCTCGCCTTCATTCGCCCTACCCCGTTTCTTCTGCGGGTGCCCGCGGGTGATAATTTGATTTTTAAAAAAAAAATATTTATTCAATAGATCAAATTTAAATTTAAAAAATAAAATAAAATATGAAACTGAAAAAAGTGAAAAATGAAACAAGAAACAAGAAAAGTGTTGAGATAAAACACGGAAAATTAAGAGTCTCAATTAGATTGTATAGATAATATTTGGGAATACTCATAGAGAACGTAACATGCTTGTGCCAAATATCAACTAGGAATTTGGCACCTCCAAATCAATGTCCTAACATCTTTATTTCATAATTTGATTGGTGAGATGCTTGTAAAGAAGTTGGAGTCTAGGAATTTTATGCCTTCCAGGTATGGGAATTCTAGACTTCTTGATGAGGCAAGAAAGGTTTTTGATAAAATATTAGTGAAGGATGTTGTTGGTGAAGGTAATATTTAGTTGTCAAATATTTTAAGTATGTTATTATTAGATTATATAATATATTACATTTATTTATATTAATAAATTAAAGCTGAGAATGGGGCGGGGGTATCGTTTCTCGCTTCCCGTCCCATTTAAAATGGGTCTCCGCCCCCGTTGCCATCCCTATGTAAGACATTTTTTATGGCAATTAAAAGTTTGGATGAGTTCGGTTTCGATCATCACCACGGGACGACAAGCTTTCGGAGCCATAGGTTTAGGTCACTTGCAGAGATACTTTCAGATCACCAACCAACATAACCCTCACATAGCAGAAAATTCGAACATACGATCTTTTGTGAAGAAGTGTTCCGTTTTTACCACTGAACCAACTTGTATTAGTGGCTGTATGAACTTTAGCAAGTTCTCTAGTTCTCTAAAAGTAGTACCCAAACACAAGCCCAAACATTGAGCCAACTTGTGTTGGCAGCTGTATGGACCTTAGCAAGTTCCCTTGTTCGCTAAAAGTGGCACCCGAACACACAGCCCAAACAAGAGGTTGTGGCGGTGGTGGTGTCAAGGCTTATCAACAGATCTAGACCCGGACCAGATCCGTCAAATTATTTCGGATACGGATAGGGATATAATTCCGAGACTCAGACTCGGACCCGGATCTGTTTTGTCAAACAAAAAACAGGGCGGATACGGAATGTGGTATTCTGACCCATATCCGACTTTCGAACTCGAATATAAATTGATTAATAATTTAAAATATATATATTTATTAATATAATATCCAAATTTACTTTTCTGACTATTATCCAAATAGTCAAACACACCAAACCCAAAAATAGGCTTTTGACGGGTCTTTTTTAGGATAGGCCCGACTCGAATCTAAGATCCATCTAATCCGATTCCGGGAAAAAGAGTAAGGGGGCGCTTGGTTCATGCTTTGGAATTGGAAAGAGAAATGGAATAATGGATAGAAAATCAGTATGGGTTTGAATTGGTGCTATTCCCACGGGCAATGCTTGGTGTGGGATGGGTATTAAAATTTATTTTTGCTTCTTTTTTTTCTCCTTTGGACTTTTTGTCTTCTTGACTCAATGCCTCCCCACCGCTAACTTTACCAAACCACCACCAATCAAAACTTCTTCTTTTGTGCTTCATTTTGCAATTATCAATCAAAAATCCATGTCTGAAATAGAAGATTTGGCACATGGTGTCTATTTATTTTTCGTTGTTCTGAAATTGGCAAATGGAACTTTAATTAAACAATTCAAAAACAAATCCCAAAATGAAATGGTGAATTCCATCCCAATCCTTTGAAATCTGTTTGCAAGCACAACTGCAATCCACCTATGGCCACCAGCCTTCTTGCCATTAAACATCAGTTTTGCTTTTCACAAGGAGAAGAGAGAGGTTGGGATGCTTGCTGAGACGGACGATTTGATAGTGAAAGAGGAATTTAGCGAAGGAGGAGTAGGAGGGGGCTCGGGAGCTTTGATCTCAGCGAGGTAGATGGACCCGATGTCGGCGGAGCCGAGGTAGTGGAGGAAGCGGAGGTCGGAGAGGGAGAGGGAGAGGGTGGAGGAAGGGGAAGCGGAGTAGGCGCGACGGATGGCATCCCAGTAGGGGTCACCGGAGGGAGTGGAGGAGCAAGGCTTTTGGTGGGCTGTGGGGGGAAGAGGGAAGACGTGGTAGGCGGAGGAGGAAGAGGAGGAGGTTGCAGTCCATGTGGTCTCCGAATTTATTCACTCTTGGAAATGAGTTGAGGGTTTTGAGTGATTCCTCCCAATTTAGTCGGGAATCATGAATTGGGCATGATTCCAATATTTCAATTGCCATTACATTGTACCAATCACTAAATATTGGAATTATTGTCGTTCCACATGCCAAACCCCTCAAACCAAGCGGCCTCTAATAAAATGTCTTTCCGATATCCAGGCCAAATCTGGAGCGGGTATAGTATAACAGCTCCGAATCTGAATTTATTAATTCCAATCTGGATCCGAGGCCTAGAGGTGGCGGTGGATTAAATGATTAAAACAAAAGAAGGCTCTCGGCCAGCCCAAAATTAGGGCGTCATCAAATCTTAGAATAAGCAATCGTCTCCCTCTTCTGCTGTCCAACTCCAGCAAAGGCTTTGCAAGAGATATTTTCACATCTAGCCGTCGCCCTTTTTTCCTCTGTTCTAACTCGAGCGCTTTTGCTAGAGGCATTTTCATATCTAACATCTTCTTACTGCTTACATAGCTCCTAATAAGCTTCTGTTTTAGAAGATCACAGAGCAAACGGTGAATGCTTGGTTATTCGCTTTTGTTCGCTTCTTTTTTTTTGGCCTTTCTGTCTTCGTATTTGAGCTTTTACAGGCGAAGTAGTCTACTTTATTCTGTTTTATTTTGTTATTATTGTTTACTTTTGATTGAAGTCTGGGCTGGCCTGATGAAGAAAACCAAAGTGTATCCCTTTGTTTTTATGTTCTTTCATATTGATGGTTATTTTGATTGCAGTTTTGTTTTTGGTTTTTTTATTCCGTTTTTATTTTTTTTCCTTTTTATTTGAGATCTTACCGGACTTTAAGATCCTTATCTTGCAAATCGCAACTGATAAATGATAAATGATATTTTCGTCCAAGAGGGAGTTATTAGAGTTAGGGAGAGTCGTTTCATCTAGATCTGTCATGGTGCCAGACTGAGCTATAAGGAATTGCCAATGTGATAACAGAAATTGGTAAACAAACTTGATAAACAATCAATTAAACAATGGGGGTAAGCTGGAAGATAACTCAGAAGTTATTTTATTGATGAATGAAGAATTACAGAAAAGGGCGGGAAAGTTGAGAAGATGAACAGAAATGAAGGAATTTGGGAAAAAAGGGAATCAGAATGAGGTTCAGCTCAATTCTGTTGAAATTACACAAGAATTCTGCCCCCTATTACATTCACTATATAAACTATCAGCTAATAACTAACTTCCAAACCTTCCAATCATATTCGCCCACGTGGCCAAGTGGCTGAGAATCTGTTTCATCCATTTGAAAGTTTGTTGCTTGTGCGTTTGTTGCAGAACTAATTCCCAGCAAAAGCGTGGTTTTTGGAATCACGCTTTGCTTGTTTCTTCTTCCGATTTCACGCCTACCCTCCTTCTGACTTCACGCCTTTAATTGACTTCATGACAAGATCTTCTTAGATTTGTGCAACTGCTGGCCTTCCTGTGTGAGCATATTTGTTCGATGCCTTGACCTGGATGACATTCATTTTTTCTTTTTGGGGTTGAAATTTGGGCGTGTCTGATGCAGAAAGTGAAAGAACAAATTGTATTATTCGTTTTTTGGTTTTTCATTCACGGTTATTCTTTTGTACAGCTTCAATTTGGCTGTTGCGTCACTCATTCTTCTGTTGCTAAATTGATTTCTTTTGCTCAGATTAAGCATGTCGCGAACAACAGAGAAAGGGAGAATTGGGAGACTGTCCTTCAGCCGTATTTTTGGAAAGCATGAAAGGAAAACAACAGGAAACCTCGTGGTGTGCTTAACGCAAGTGGATGGTTATGCGGATCCAATGGTTTATTCTTTCAAGTCTTTTCCAATTCGGAAATTGATTCACCATTCTTCAAGCAGGCTTAAACCGAAAGAGGAGTTTGTCTGGCGTGAGATAAAGGATGCATCTGAGGGATGCACCCCAAATTACTTTGCTATGAGTTTGATTCATACTGGAGGTTTGGTCTATGCTGTTGGTGGTGTGAAGGCCGATGATGACGAGAGGCACTTGTATGAGCCAGGAAGGTTGCCCCGAGAGTTCAGTTGCATCTCTCTCTCAACTCCTCTAGAAAACTCTCGAGCAGAGATTAAGTGTCCAATGCATGGGGCAAAGTATTTCCCTCTTATAGAGGAAATTGATGGTCGCATCTATGTTCTATCTGGTCCCCGGCCCAGCTATGGATCTCCTGATATAATTGACATCGGCTTTGAGGTTTATTATCCTTCAGAGGATAGGTGGGCTGATCTGCCGATTCCTCCTTTTCTCAAAAAAGGTAGTTACTCCAATAGGTTTAGGGGCTTCTATTCATATGTAGTGATTGGTTCAAGGTTGTGTGTTTCGACTGGGGAATACGCGTGTGCTTTTGACACTGTGCAGTGGGAGTGGGAGGCTTGCGAGTTATTTTCTGATTTCCCGATTCAACCTCCCGAACGTTATGTGCGACACCTAGATGGTTGCGGTCCTCCATTTCTTTTTGAGAAAAAAGCCATCCTATATAAAGACAATATCTTGTTGTGCATTATGTCTGCCTTCCATCCTCCTGTCTGTGCCTATCAAATTTGTGATGAGAAAGTGGTACATATGCCACTTATATTGGATGGCATACCAAATGGAGTACCTGTTGATCTTGTTGATTTAGGAAATGATTACTTTGCTGTAATGCTTTTTGAATACGAAACAGAGGGACAGGCCGAAGATATGACAATTGTCACTTTCAAGCTGCTTTCAGAAAGAGGGGGAGATGGAGCTCTGAGTTGTGCATTGGTAAGTACAAGGACTTGTAATGCAACAGAGAATGACTCTATTGTGCGTCCCATCTGTTCCTTCATATTGTAAGTTAAGAAAGATTCCATGAGGAGTATGAAGGGCTAGCATAGCTAGAGCTGAAGCTGATGATCATGGAAAAGAGACAAGTGCAAAAAATGCTACTACTAGCAGCTTTCATGGTAGCTGATCCCATTATGTTTTTGTTTCTGGCTAATTCTCTTGTGGTTTCCAATATATAGAAAATGGAGCTTTTGATGAAACTGTTATAGCCAACGGTTTCTTGTTTTTTGTGGGGTTTTATTTCCTTTGGATTGTGTCATATATATAGTCTTGGAGTTTGCTTCATGATCCAGAAGGATTGAGGATGGATTCTGAACTTGCGTTATTGATTGAATTTTTGGTATTACACTATTTCGCTGATCCAGTTAAGGTTGAGAAGGGAAGCCTCCCTTTGACAATTTCAGTTTTGTTCTGGTCAGCGCCTGACAAAACAGAGCCTTCCTAGGTGACTTGTTCAAAAGCAGATATAGTGGGCTGATACATTGATCAGTTCACCTTTGCGCGTTAATCATTGTGTTATTTGATACTTCAACTCGACATCTTGTGCTTGAGCCATTTCGCAATCTCACCTCCTTGTATATTACTTACATTTATTGGCGTATAAAATATGCTGCATTATATATATATATATATATATATATATAACAGAAGCCCTAGAGAATAGGTTGAGTTATTCGTTTGTAGCCCTCTGCTCTCATGGGGTAAACCTATATCTTGAGTGCCTAGTGGTGCTAATGTTGTCGTCTGCTGGGTCTAGTTCTACACTTACATCATTACACTGGCATTCAGAGATTGTATGTCTCTAGTGTCAGTGTGTGTTTGAGGTAGCAGTTCTTAACTGCAGGGCTTGTATGTTTTTGTTTTCAAGATGATTTTGTTGAAATAATCTCTGACAGGATTGCAAAAATTCTTGCAGTTTGTTGCGTGTTCAAACTGATTACATAGACTTGTATCAAATCCACTGGCCTGATCGGTTTGTACATTGACCTGACCTTTTCTGTATAGATACTATGTGGCAAATGGGTAACCATTAGGACAAATTCTGTTTCCAGAATAATAAGCTGACGTACTAAAAATGTGTAACTGTCCTTTGCAAATCTAACTGAAGTAATCCCACATATTGTCCCCTGCAGAAAATTATGATACAGAACAAAAAAAAAAAAGTTTGTTTTCGTGGATGATGTCCGCTGGGATTTCTTGCAGTTATGTTCCAATGTTTGGAGAAACTGACTATGATCCTGGCCGTTATATTTCACATATAAGTTTTGATGAACAACTTGATGCTTTAGGCAGAGCTGTTGATGCTGGTAAGGTTAGTAAAGATGACCTAAAAGTTCAGCTCGTAGTCAACTTATTGCTTTAGGGTGATATATTCCTGTTACAGAATGTTGACTGTTATTGTAGATCAGATACATCGGACTAAGCAATGAGACTCCGTATGGAGTCATGAAGTTTCTGGAAATTGCCCAAAAGGAACCTCACTATCCAAGGATAGTATCTTTGCAGGTGTTGTATGGGTAGCTTCCTTTTGAGAATTGAGTAAGATGAGTTTGTTTTGTTGTCTATGCTTGCATGTGTTTGCTTGTCTCTGTATTTTAGTGCAGCCTATGCTTGTGGTATGATTCACCTCCCTACTTTCAGAACTTGTGCAACTTGCTCTGGCGGGGCTTTTTTTTCAAGATGGCTTCTTTAGATAATTGAGTAATTTGAGTTTGTTTTGCTGTCTATTCTTGCATGTGCGTTCATCTCTGTACTTTAGTTGGCCCTATGTATGTGAAGCTAATATATGATTCACTTCCCTGTTTTCAGAATGCGTACAACTTGCTTTGCCGGAACTTTGATTTTGGGATGGCTGAATGCTGTCACCATGAGAGGTACCCCTTCGTACTGAATGTGTGTATGATCTGCACAACTGAGTTAAGCCTCACTTATACTGGGAAGACTCCTTCCATCCACTAGGAAGCTCCAAAAATTAGTGAGAAAGTGATTGCTCGCTAATATCCTTTGAAGTATGTATTTCAATATTCAGTTAATTAGGTTATATGCTGTACTGTCAACATGTTTAACTGCCTTCTGCTACGAGTTCATTACATTTGCGTTGTGATAAATATGTATGTCACTCTTCATTCTTGGTTTAGCCACACATCAATGGTTGTTTCTTTTTTGTCTAAATTCCAAACCTGAAGCCTCTTGTCTTTCAAGCCGCATTTATTTGCTTCAGTTTACCTCTTTCACTTAGTGTATCTTCTGGCAAGTTATCATTCGTCATACTTGTACCTTTTGACCATCTTGTTTCCATGAACCACACTTATTCATGCTGTACTTGACTTTTTCATGGTCTTAATTTTTGTCTGTTGTATTCACAATTACTGGCTTCGTGCATCTTCTTGAGGTTTTGGGTATATGGCAGTTATAGAGATTTTGTGAATGTTTAAGTGGAAGGAGAACATAACCTGTAAAAGAGTTTATACTTCAAATATATGAAAGGAGTTAAGTTTCTTGGCTTAAATGTGATGGTCTTTGTGAAAACATCTTCTTTGAAGTTTTCATCAGATATGCACTACACCAACCAGAAATAGAACAGAGGAAACTACTCTTATCTAGTTTTCTGTTGGCCTTCTTATTCTGTATTCCAGTGGAAGAACTTTCCTTCATGCTTATATATGCATATGATCGTCTAATAAATTATTCTGATGCTGGCATTTTCCTGCACTGACCCCCCCCCCCCCCCCACCAACAAAAACAAAACAAAATTTTATATTTAGGGTTCGTCTGTTAGTATACAGTCCTTTAGCTTTGGGCATTCTCTCCGGCAAGTATTTCTCACCTGACAAGGGTCGGCCAGATGCTCGTTTTAATCTTTTCAGAGGTCACACTGGTTTCTTCTATCAAATCTTGGTCAAACAGTTGTCTCTTCCTTTTGTCCGGAAGATATGCTGAACTGAAGGAGAGTCGAGATACAGCCTGTCAAAGACCCATATAATAAAGGCAGCCACTGAAGTAAGCCAATTATTTTCATAGGAGGACAAGCAAGCTGGTTTTGTGAGATCTTTGGTTGATTGTAAAGGAAACAGGAAATAACTCATGCCTAGATATATATATATGTATATTGAAAGTATACATATATACATGCCTTGTCACGTAAATCATTTTTTGAGTTATCATCTGCACCGTCCAACGACGATAAGACTCAAAGATGGCGGTTAACGCCGACTGAAGTAGCACTCCGTCGGTCCAGGTCCAACTACGCATGGAAAAAAGCTGGTCGGCTGGCTCAGGCGTACGTGCCAGACATTCTGCTATCCAGCTGGTAATTCCAAAATGTTTTGATGATTTGAGCTCCATTTTTTGAAGCGCGTGGTTAACGAGTGCTCTGTCGTTCCCGTTAAGAGAGTCTCTCTCTCTCTCTCTCTCTCTCTCTCTCTCTTTTTTTTTTTTTTAAAGTAATACTTACTTAAGATAGCGTTTAAATAATATAATGGTGTGCAAAAAAAAAAAAAAAATGAACAAACGCGCTCTAAAAAAATGAAACAATGTAAGATCTATTCACAAAGTTTTAATGAGCACAAATAGTCATAAGAGTTGACATATAAAAAGTGATTAAAAATCATGATATGTCTAAATCACAGATATATAAATGAGAATCCCAAAAATAAAATAAGGTGAGATATCACTTAATTTGTGTCTATCATATAGTAAATTGAATGTTGTTTGGAGTAAAATTTTTCTTAGCCATAAATTGTCCCTCTATGCATTTAAGTAGCCACTTTTTTTTTTCTTGTGACCCAGTCACTAATAAGAACTGCTACAATACTAAAGCTTATAAAAAAGTGCAGGAGTTGTAAATTTTCCAAGGAGGCAAGGAATCCTTTATAGATTGTACGGTTGTAATTGAGAGAGCAGAATAAACAATAAAAAGCAAGCGATCGAGTGTACATATAGCCTTTAGGATTTGGTGGGATGGGAGGTCTTTTTTTTTTTCTTTTTTTTTTTTCTGTCAATCGATACTTGTATACCCTACTTCTATTTTAGTGTAGGTCTACACTAAAATGAAGGGCTCAAATAGATCATGATGGGGCAAAAAATCAAGAGTTCAAACCTTATCTCTCATCAATTGTCACTATATGTGATTTGTTATTTTAAGTAATTTAAATTCATACAGATGCATAGTGCACCCGTCTGATTTAATGATGGCTCAATTTTTGTGATTAATCCAATAATCAGTTCTCCAGTAAGTCTAGTTAAATCCATCTCCTTCGAATAGACTAGAATAGGTGTAGGGCGACCATTCGCGATTGGTAAAATAAAGTGCAGGGGCTTCGCGGTCGTGCACCCAAAGGTGGAATAATTCCTGAATTTGGCTGTCTTTATCTGATGGCATCTTGCTCCTCCACGGCTACCAATAAGAAATTCTTTAAGGTTGGCCTAGCTTGACTAACAATATAGATGATAAGTTAATCTTTGTTTTATTGAAAATTCCAAAATGTCTGGCTTCACACACCAAAATTAAAAGTTCCCACAGTACCTGAATACCCTTTCCAAAGAATAAAAATGATACCCAACTTTTTTTTTAATGAGAAAAAATTTAGATGGACTTAATTTCGACCATCTCCATAGATTAAAACATACTTTCAATATCATAGATTCTTTATCTGAGATCGTATAAATTATTTATCGACGCAATTTTCACGTCAATAATAGGATTCGAATGCATTCATGCACGGCCTTTTTACGAGAAAATGATCTATTCCTACCAATTAAATCAATTACGTAGTATTTGTTGATATCCTCCCTTTCCTCTTTGTGACGGTGCGGTGCATTATTGAATCTTTGTTGATGTTATTACAAGACAAATTCCCGAGATGATTCACAAGATAATTTGAGCCTTGATATTAATGTAACATGTTGTTCTCAGTTTGACTTTGCAATGGAACCCCATAGGTCCATTGAAAGAAGATATTAATATAACTGCCACCATGGCTCGAGTTTCTACTGATGCTAGAAATTATCATCAAGATTCCTTTATCAACCACTGTTTATTGATATTTCAGTGATAGCTGCTTGTTAAAGGGGAGTGTACTATAGATATCACCATCCACTACCTGGGCCATAAAATAATCATTGACTTTAACCCATTTTTTTTCGATAATTTATATGTTTTTTTATCAGCTTTAAGCCGTGAAAATAACTATATCTCTTTTATCTTGATTATTTTCTTTTTTTTTCTCTCATCTTTTTCTTATTTTTTCTTTCATTTCCTTCTTTATTTCCTATGTCTCTTACGTTGAGAACCAATTTAAGGGATTAAAATGCCAATAAAAAGGCTTCAGGAGATAAACTGCAAATCGGTGCAGAATTAAAGAGGGTTTAGTACATTTAACCTAAAAAATAAAAACCTCGTGATTGCTTATCCAATGACTATTTATCACTCGATTATTAGATAGCACCATCAGCTTAAATTACGTATCCTATCCTAACTTCTAAGACTCCAAATCCAAATCCATAATAATTATCAAATAGAAACAATATTGAACTCGAAGAATTTAGGACTTCCCAATAGGGAAGAAAAAATGGAAAAACCAGAGATTTACAAATTAGGGATTTTTTTAAGGGATAATTTCAGAAACCTCCTATGAGGTTTGTTAAAATATCACTCAACTCTCCTGCTGGAGTTTTTAAAATCTCATTTACCTTCTTTGTCAATTTGACAAGACTAAATATTTCTATCAAATGTCACAAATTGACAACATTATCTTTGCTCTTAATAACTATTTAACCAAAAATCCAAAACACGATAAATTTTCAAAACCAAAAATGTAAATTAAAAAAATAAATTACTAGCTAATAATGGTTCATCTTTCTTTACATTGGGATCGTGGCAGGTTAGCAAAGGACGTGGATAAATTAAATCTAATCAAGATCAAACACTTAGGTGGATTTTGGTGAATAATTAATACTTAAAAAAATTTCGTGCACAGTTAAGTTACAATTAAGGAATTCAAGATATTTTTTTGGGAAAATATGTTTTAATTCATAGTGTAGTTTAAGTTGTATTGAAAACTAAAATAATCTCTTTATACACGTGAATTTTTCAAGATATAAATTTTGCTTTTGTTCCAATACAACTAAAATAAATAGTTTATGTCAAAATATTTACATCTTATAAAAATTTAATCTTATTTTATTTTTTATTCTTGTTATAAATTTCATAAGTAGGATAACATAAGGATAGTATTGGAACACAAATTTTATCTTTCTTGTATTTCTTCCAAAGGGGTTATAAATTTTATAAGTATGATAACATAAGGGTAGTATTAGAACAAAAATTTTATCTTTCTTGTATTTCTTCCAAAGGGGTTAAAAAACTTAAAATATTATAAGAAATGTCAATTCAAGAGAGATAAGTGAGATTTTAAAAACTTCAAAAGAGTTGAGTAAGAAATCTCATGAGAGGTTTTTAAAATTATCCTTATTCTTAAAATCTTAGGGGGTATTAAGTGATATTAAAAAAGACCCGAGGGAAGGTTTCTAATATTATCCCTTATATAAAACTTGGAAAACGAATTACTTTATTTAGATTTTAGTAAAAATCAACTTTTTTCAGAATACAAAAAAAAGAGAAAGAGATAAAGACAAGTAATATAGGGATTTCGTGTACCCGTAGAGTAGGAAAAGTTTAATTGCCTTCCGAAAAAGACAAAAGAATTAAAAAAAAGAAAAAGAAAAAGGTGCGAAAATGGATTCCCTAACCATTTTTTTTTTCCATATTATAGTCAGCCTTTGTGCGTCACGTTTTCCGCCCCTTGCCTCATATCTTCCTCCTTAGGCTTTGGAGAGAGACAACAAAAGAGATAAAAAAGAGACTGTTCGATACAGAGAGAAAGAGAGAAGATGTCGGACGACGAGCACCACTTCGAGTCCAAGGCTGACGCCGGAGCCTCCAAGACCTTCCCCCAGCAAGCTGGTACCATTCGTAAGAATGGCTACATCGTCATCAAGGCCAGGCCTTGCAAGGTCTAATTGCATCCTCTTTACTTTTTCTTATTGGAATTCCATGTCTAGATTGGATTTTTTGCTGAATTCATGGGTTTTCCCTAGTTTGTCGTGTTGAATTTGAACTGGGTTTTTGTTCTTATGCCCGGATCTTGATGGGTTTTTACCCTATCAAATCCTACCATCGATTAAGTTATTTATTTTCGTGTGTGTCTTTCTGTGTGTGGATACGAGGAAATATGTTGGCATCAAGTAAAACTTCGTGTATATGTTATTTGTTGAAAATTCCGTTTTGATGCTACCAGATCCAGTTGACCATCTTTTCGTTATTATTAATTAAAAGAACATAACAATTAGTAGCTTGGCCTCTTTTCAAATTTTGAACCAAAAGGGTGCCCTGATATCATAAATTATACACTTAGAAATACGTGATCATGAATTTGTTAATTAGTGCTGATTGGACATCATTAAACTGGGCTTTTCATTCTTTCCCAGTTCAGGTCTTCAATTTCTATTTATTGATACTTATGTTTTAGTTTACTTTTTTTTTTGGGTCAGTGACACATTAATTGGTTTTAATTCATCCACTGGTCTATGGTGCAATCTGAGAAGCCAATAAAGTAGTTGAAATATCTGTAATAACAGAAGTTCAGAAGCACCAAGAAACTTCGTTGGTCCTAAGTGTCTGTTAATTAGTTGGTTGTAACTTTTCATAGCCAAGAATGTTGTGAGGCCCTTTCATTTGCTTTTGAAATTGCTTTTAGGCATCATAAGCTGAATTTGAAAAGCTGACTACCATAAAGAGCTCTTGTGGGTGCTTTTTATAAGCTGTTTTGGCTTTTCAATGTTTTAAACAGCTTTCGAAAATGTTGATATGGACATCATTCCTTAGCCTTATTGAGACTATGATACACTTAACACAGCAGTTCAGCAAAACAGGTCATTCCAAATATTAGGGTTTGACCTTTTTTTTTTTTTTTTCGTGTTTGTGCTGCTATACGGTGTTCTTAGGTTAAGTGATGCTGTCTTCTCTATCTGTTTTATTATATGGTGTATGTTGGAAGTGCTCAAATTGGAAAACCGGTTAATCTTATCTGATTAGATCTAGTGTCTTGCTTTGGCTTGTTCACTTGTGTATGTCTCTGAGGGCCTCTTCTTGGTTGCTTGATCAGCTTATTGTGGCTATCTTGGAGCTCCCCTTTGCATTTGACTTAAGCAATAAATATGTAATTTGTTAGCACTCCTCTCTACTCCTGATACAATTTAATGTGAAATCATGTATTCCTTGTAACATTGTATAGTTGTTCTACCGATCTAATCTGGTCTCTCCACATCATCCTGTCATTTTATTAGAAACCTGGGTTCAAGAATAGAGGTAAGGGGCTAGGAGAATATTTGTTTCTTTTCTCGTGCATCATTATTTGTCCTTTTACCTGTTTTGTTTTGTTAACAGGTTGTTGAGGTCTCCACTTCAAAAACCGGGAAGCATGGACATGCAAAGTGCCACTTTGTGGGAATTGATATTTTCAGCGGCAAGAAGCTTGAAGATATTGTTCCGTCATCCCACAACTGTGATGTAATGAAATTGATTTATTTTTTCTTTCTATCACTTTGTTCTGATGCATGCGTGACAAGTGACTTGTTGAACGTGAAGGTTTTAATTTTTCTCCTCGTGACATGTTTCAGGTGCCCCATGTTAATCGTAGTGATTATCAGCTCATTGACATCTCTGAAGATGGTTTTGTAAGACATTTATCTTTTTCTGCTGAACACTGAATTATACTGATTTTGTTTGAATGAAATGTTAGCAGCTAATGACATAAGTAGCAAAACATGACAATACTTCAATATGGGTGATCGTCTCATCTTGAAATCCTGTGGTTTCTTTGGTCATCATCCATCTGATAAACAGCACTTGTTGAGACTAAAGCACATGATATCTTCAGTTTTTTCGGTTCTAAATTTCTTGTATTCAATGATGTGAATTTCCCTGTTTCCCTACTAATAGTTAGCAATGGGTGTTTAAAATTGTCATCTGTTGGTAGAAAAATTTATAACATAAGCGAGGAGATTTGAAATTCAAGGTAATATTAAGCATTGAAATTTTACAAAATCTAGAATACTGATCTCTGTTTTTAAGTTTATTTTACTAAAGCTGCTGCTCAGTTTTAGAGGAAACTTAACTTGAACTGTTTCAATGAAAGTCAAAGGAAAATATTTAGTGGAAAATTTTCTTTATCGCATCTTCTGATATCTATTATTGCTTTAGACACTACTGCCCTGTGGGATTTTGCTTGTTTAACTGGACAAGTTGGTTTCATGTTATATTGAGCATTGAAGTTGACATCGTGATTTGCGTGGCTTTGTTGCCAATAGCCATTCTATCTTCCCAGTTTCTGTTAAAAACTGTAACTGAATATTTTGTTTTGCAGGTGTCTCTTCTCACTGAAAGTGGAGGTACTAAAGATGACCTGAGGCTTCCTACTGACGATACTCTGCTTGCACAGGTAAGTAGCGTACAGTATTATGTACATTTTTTTCAGTTTCTTTCATTTTGGAATGGTTAAGAGTAATGTGGTTTCCATTATATGCAGATTAAAGGTGGGTTTGAGGAAGGAAAAGATCTTGTTGTCAGTGTCATGTCTGCAATGGGGGAGGAGCAAATCTGTGCTGTGAAGGACATTGGCAAAAATTAATAAGTGCTATAGCATACCCAATAGCTGTAGCAAAGGCAACTATGTGTTTAACAGGGAATCTATATACTCTCTGGATGCTCATTAGAACTACAACTGTTTAGATGGTCTTGGAAGTGTTTTATTTGAACTTTTCTTGGACTTGTAACAGACATAAAAGATGCAAAACTGCTGCCTTGATCCTTCTAGGGAGGAAACTTTAACTTTCATCATAGCTTTTATATCTATATACATGGTACCATCTGCTGTTTTGCCTTAATATAGTTTCAAGATTTTGCGAGCCTGCTCTATTGTGCTGCTCTTTCTTCAGCGGCCACCAATTCTCTGACAAGAAATATCTGTTTTGTTCCAAGATCTGGCTGGTTTGTATTCCACTTTAATAAGAAAATGAGATATGGTCCGTGACCGGTCATTGTTCTTGTGATTTGCGGAGATGCAGATGTGCGGTGCCTGCTCGAGTACCTTGCTTTTATTCACTTGGTGAAGCTTCTAGTATTGCAATTTTCCTCGGGTTTTCTTCTGTGTTTCGTTTTTAACTCTCTTCGTGCTTTCCGGGTCGGTCACTCTTTTATAATTTCCCGTGTCCGCTAAAGGCGATCGATCAGATGCAAGCAAACGCCAGTGTGAAATGCGTTAACCAGCAAAATCACTCAGGAGATCCTCTTTATTTCTTCTTCCTCGTACATTTGGACCATTTCCTATAATAGTTGCTGATTCATACAAGCTATGCTAATATGATTGAAGGGGATTGAGGTAGGTTTGGTTGGCATTGGTACAGTCGGATTGGTGTGATTGTATTTCTTTCAGATTCCGTGAACAATTGCATTCGTCTGTCGAATTGGTGTGCGTGTAAAAGTATAACAACAGCACCAAAGTCACAATTGCACTTGCCCCAAACCTTAAAACCAAAGTCACAATTGCACTTGCCCCAAACCTTAAAATGAAGACAGCCTGACATCTCCGCTAGATAAAGCTGTTCGAGCTCTATGAGCAGCAGTTCAAGTTCCAAAAAAATTACCAGCTCCTTGAGACATTGATGTTGAATGGGAATGAAAAGGGTTAAGAGGCAACTGCATATAAGCCAAATTTAGCATACTTTTAAGAAACTGAAGCTCATCGTTGGCGTTTCAATGGTAAAAACGATTATAAGGTATAGTTTTATACATTACGAGTTCCCAGTACTAGTAAGGTAATCCTAGAGCTGAATCTTGTCAAGGAAATGGATCATGCTATAACTGCTTGGCACAAACTATTCGGATCTATGTGCAAAACTTGGCAATCGATCATGATGGTTCTTTACTGGCAGGACGATTCCCGTAAATGTAGCAAGCGAATCCCCAGAAGGTAATAATCAGAGACAGAATCTTGAAGCCGCTCATGGGGTCCTTCAACAATATAACTGCTGCAATGCTTGTGAGCGGCACTCTTATTGAGTTCAGCACTCCAGCAAACACAGTGGAGGCCAGAAATAAAATAGCAGTGCTTCCCAGAATCCCCAACTGAAAAGTGATTACACCCCAAGTAAGAACCAAGTAATAAGCACTTTTACCACCCTTGAATCTTCGTGCCTCAGATGCCATTGCTGGGAAGTCTTTGTTCGCAATGCAACCAATTGTAGTGAAGATGAAACCGAATAGGGAAACCATCACTTGTTGCTCTAAAACGACATGGAATGATCTTCTCCCTAGAAGTTTTATGAAAACCAACTCCGACAGTGCAAAAATAAGCCCATGAAGAGCAGATCCCAGAATGTCCCACACGTATCCCATAATGTACTGAGAATCAGTGATATATCCGTACCTGTCCGAATCTGAATCCAGCGCAATGATGACCATTCCAGCAGTAATGATCACTATGGCATTTATGATTGAAGCATTCATTTTGTTTTTCACAAGCAAATACCCGAAGAGTGAAGAAAACACCAGCACTGTTGAAGCCAATAGGGATGCAGTTGATGCAGGCAGATAGGCATAGGCATATGCATACATAAGATTGTCGGCACCAGTCAAGAAGCCCAGCACAATATAAGACACAACAAGTTTTAAATTTAAAGGAGTAGGATAGACTCCTAAAATGAAGTAGGTAGGAATTAAGATTAGAGCTGGAATAGGCCACCCTGCAACAGCCACCCACGAAATTAGCCATTTGCTCTTGCCTCCATTGGAAAAATAAAGACGGGAAAGGAGACTAGAAGCAGGGAAGGCCACAAGCATAGCAGCACTACTCAAAACCAGTAGAATCCAATGTGAGATCGGTTTGCTTCTGTATGCTTCCCAAGCCATGGCTTTGTATGCAGAAATTCTGTCCCTTAAGGATTTTGGCAGTGTTTTTGGAGGCGACTCTTCCATTCCTTCCCCTAGAAAGGATCAATTTGCTTGATCAGTAATGTCCCATAATCATGTCACATAAGCAGATATTTCTAAAGAATGAAGCGACATGTTTAAACAAGGGCAGGATCAGATTCAATAAGAAAAAAGGGAAATGAAAGGAATCAAATTATGGCACACATTGAACACTGAAGGCAAATTAATAATGATTCCAAGTATTATCTTCACTGAGAATGATAAGCCATAGTATAATGCCTTAATCACTGCTTCAG
The DNA here is from genome assembly GCF_036785885.1 of Coffea arabica. Classification (NCBI taxonomy): domain Eukaryota; kingdom Viridiplantae; phylum Streptophyta; class Magnoliopsida; order Gentianales; family Rubiaceae; genus Coffea; species Coffea arabica. The sequence goes on along the minus strand of NC_092320.1, from coordinate 14,155,744 downwards.
GGCCACAAAAGCTATATTGCCTCAAATACTGCTGATAGCACTTTAAAGTTCTCTTCTTGGGTTGAGAGGATTGGAATTCAAATTTTTCTGGATTTTCAAGAATGAATTTTACATGTAAGCAGAGGTGCAGCTGTGGAGTGCAACAGTATTCAAGCTGACAGATGATGAAAAAAAAATCAATTAAAAATCATTGAGCCTGTTGTAGTTGTAAAATCAAGTAACCTGAAAGACAATGAAATAGTGTAACTTATTACAGAATTTGTAAGCTGAAGGAAACAGTAGATACTAATTACCGCTCCCATTTCAGAATTACCTCTCATGACCACTGAATGAAGAACAAACCTTCAAGAAATGGTAGTTCTCCTTTTTATTCGATATTTTCTTGCTTTATCCTTTTCTGCTTTGCACTTATGCATTATTGAGGCCCAAAAACTATAAAGAAGAGTATGTGGAATTCCAAATTGGATAGACATAATAAAGGCACAAAATTGACTAAACATGAAAAGGCATGAGTCGTTAGTCAACAATCAATTCATTTGCGCGTTTTATGGGCAATTACGTTAGCAAAACGTTGTTTGCCATCTTAGACTTCTATCCCTCAAGTTTAAGAAACAACAGCCTGATCCGCTAACCAATGTCCACCAAATGTTAATTCCATCTCGCTAAATACATGCGTTTCAACAAACATCAGCGCCTGTAATACCACCTCCTAGGCTCCCATACAACCCATGAAAACCTAATATGCTGACTGATCCCAATCCCATTGGTGTTTTTTTTTTTTTTAAAAGTGAAGTCTAAATAATTAACTGAGTCAAAGTTCAAAGATACAACAATCTGAAAAAGTTTCAACTTTTCACGATAATCAAGTCAAAATCCAATTACTATCATAGTGTCTCTGTTTCTAGAGAAAAGGTTTTAATTTCAAGATTAAGTCAACATCCAGCTCTTGAATAATCTTCTACAACCCTTAAAAGTATCTTTGTAAATTGAGCATTAGAACACAACCAACAAACCAGAATCCACACAATACACCACAAAATACACACTCAAACACCCTTCATCAACTTTTTGTTCAAGGAAAGAACACACAACATGTATCAATCACAATTAAATACCAAGTTTGTATGCGTTGAATTGAGCAAACCTGGTACAAGAAGTGGCTTCTGCATGAACCCAACTTTTCTGCAATGTATTTTTCAAGAATTAAAAGGTGAGAATTTTGGGCAAGACCTCCGGGCGAATACCAGACTACCAGTTAATACAACTAGTTCATTTGGTACGACTTAAGACATCTTACTTTAAAGGGATAATTTCAGAAACCTCCCCTGAGGTTTCTGACACTTTCACTGACATTCCCTGAGGTTCTCAAAATTTCACTTACCTCCCTTGATAAAAAATTGGGCCCCTTTTCTGACGTCATCAGGGCCAAAATTACAGATATATCCCAAGTAGTTGGGGTTAATTACTACCGTTTAGTTACATAATGGCATCTGATATGATTAATTAAGCTTAACAACAATAATAGAAACTTGATTTATATAATATTTTTAAAACCCTAATACATCTAAATTTGATTTTATTTTTCAAATTTATAAGATTTTTATTTAAAAAAATGGGATACGGATAAGATATCCGGTTGGTTCGATTTGCATAGGTGCATATGAGAATATCCGAATACTCCTGAAACCCGCAAGCGGGATTCTGTGTTTTTTCTATTTCAAGGTTAGCTCGCATGCGGGTTAATGTTATATTTGAGCGCGAGAAGAAAAAATTGGTAATTAGGCTCTTTGGGCATTATAAGTAAATATTTAAATTAATGGCAGTTTTATTACACCAATATTATTGTATTATCATTATTATGATTATTGTATTATTTCTTATGCAAATATAACATTTAATTATCCAAGCAGTTTGATTTTATTTTTACAATTTATAAAATTTTTATCACTTATATAATATTTTTAAAACCCTAATACATCTAAATTTGAATCTAATTTTCTACAAGTCATACTTATAAATGCGAAATCTAACAAAAAAGTTAAATACAATTTTTGCAGGTCAAATGCAACAAATGCGAGCTATTTGCAAAATTTTAAATATTTGCAACATTTTTTAAAACAAAAATTAGAAGCTTTCTGCAAATAATTCCCTACCTCTCAAAAAATACCAAAATAAAAAAGATAAGAGCTCGCATTTGCTTCCTAGAAATAATTCCCTATCTCTTAAAAAAGGAAAAAAAAAAATTGAGAAGAGAGCTCTTGTAAGCTCGCATTTGTGAAATTCACAAATGCGAAGACCCCCCTGACGGAAATTAAACCCAAAATCACCCCTTTTGTAGAATTTTTTTAAAATTCATCACAAAGTTGGAAATTTCTCAATAGAAATACAACTTGTCTGGATTCCTTTCACTCTCTGATATCATTACGGTTGCTTTGCGATTACAACGGCAAAACCTGTTTTTAATGGAGAAAGATGTAGGTGAATTCCATGATTCTCCCCTATGGCTTGAAGAGGCCATGGTTGCAGCTAAAACTTTTTACTCAGAGCTCTAATTGTAGCACAGCAAATGCACTTGTTATCACTCCAAATTAGTAGCAAAGAATGTTAATAGCTTGAAACCTCAGAGGTAGTTAAGTTGCTTTGCTTTATATGCTATTGCTACTGAAACAGCAAACCTTCTGGCCGTTGCAATTTGCAACTAGCCGTTGCAAAATCTGCCAAATAACTGTTGCATGGCACATCTGGTGCATGCAATTTTTTGTATTGCACTTACCCCTCCTCAACTTTACTAATTAGTCCAAATCATTTATTCTTCTTTGAATCTTCTACTAATACAACTTCTGCAAAGGGTAGCTATGGAATAAAAATACCTTCTCACACATGAAAATAATATTTTAATCTGATTTGGACTGGATTGTTACCACAAAATCAAAAGCAAGGGAGGTAAGTGAAATTTTGAGAACCTCAGGGGATGTCAGTGAAAGTGTCAGAAACCTCAGGGGAGGTTTCTGAAATTATCCCTACTTTAAAAGAAGAAAGAAGGAAGCATAATAGCAGAAGTTTCCCTGTAAACGGACGAGACTTACCAAACAACGCGGGGCCGGGCATCATTTTACAAGGACAATGATTCACGATAATTGTCTTAGCGCTGCGAGCTAGTTGACCTGACGTTTGTGGCGCCCGGCGTACCACGAGAACTTATAACAAAACCAACAAATGATGGTAAAACCTCGCCTTCGGGAAGCTCGAGTCTCAAAAGTAGTCCGTGGCCCATTCTAATCAACGGTCGTCGACGAATCAGCTTTTAAAAAGGGAAAATAACCAGATTCATACATTTTACAAAAAAAAAAATTATTTTTTTAATTTCTCAATTTTAAAACGAAATAAATTCATTTTTAATATTTAAAAATTGAACCTATTGCATTCTGAAATCAACTTTCAATATGAATTGAATCACCTAACAATCCAATTACAAATTTCGATAGTATAATTGGAAGATCACTTGGTTAATTTAACTTGATATTCAAGTGACATTTAATTAATCCAAAAAGGAAAAATAAAAAATTATAACAAAAAAAAGAATGATCAATCTTTCTTGCATTATCATTGTATACACTGACGGGTCTAAATACCTGTCACATCATTTTAATTTTAATTTAAATACCAAACTTTGTATGTATGGTATACACTTAAGACTCGCAAGTGTATATATTAATGGTGCATAAAAAGATTTATCCAAAAAAGAAACCCTACTATTCTAAGAAAAAAAATGGTCTTTTTATGTTATAATTTTTCAATTTTTTCCTTTTTTGGTTCAATAAATGTAATGTGAATGTGATCAAGTTGATCGAGTGATTTATCAATTTTATCCCTGAAATTCATTACTGAATTATTAGATGGTTTGATTCAGATTGAAAGTTGGGTTCAGGAATGTAATATTTACAAATTTTAAATGTCATGGACAAATTTGCTTCGTTTTAAAAGTGAGAAATGCAAAGAATATTTTTTGTAAAATATGGAAGAGGAAACATGTCATTTTCTCTTTTAAAAAATAGTTTGCCTTCCAATTTGAGAAGTTCGACGTCAAATTCGAATAAAAAGTAAAATTCGATTGAAATGTTGAATCGAATTCGGAATTTGTATAGATTCGGCTCCTTAAGGCTTAATAATGCTCAAATAAATTTAATATTTTATTTAAATATTTTATATAAGATTATACATTTATTATTGGATTTCATTATATATATTATTGGTAAAGTAATTTTAGAAATTAAAATATAATTTTGAGTTTTGGAATCGGAGCTTATCGAGTATTAGATTCAATCCAACTCAATCTTAATTTTTAATCTCGTACACAAACTCGAACCCAAAAGTTTGAATTGAATCTGACAAATTAAAAGTTTCAATTTGATTCGTTTGGAACCCTACTAGCCTTAGAATTGAGTAACTTTCTTTTCCTTCTAAGCTCTTCTTTACCCAAAATTTTTTAAAAAAAAAATAGAGAGAAAATTCTCAACTTCCCAAATAATTGGTTGTTTTGGCGCTTCGCGTTGGGTTGTAATCGTCAATTTGATCAAGTTAGGATACAGGAAACTTCTCTTACCATAGTTCTCTTACCATATACTCTTTAACTCTTACCATATACTCTTTAAATCTAGTTAAGAAAATTTAGTTTTGAGGATTGATCCTTTATAAGTTGACAACGCCAAAAATGTGCTTATTATAACGTATGGGACATAAATCTAAAGATATAAAAAGATTCAAGTTGTTTAAAGAAATAAAGCTAATTTCCATTTGTTTGAATTGCATTTTTCTGGACTTTTTGTAGAAAAATTACTGTAACGATTTGATATATATGAAATAAAAATATCATTAAAAAATGTATCCATAAAAAACATAACAATTTTTCTTTGACACACTAAGATTTTTAGTACATCTGTACAAGTGATGTAGATCTATATCACTTCCAAAAAAAAAAAAAATCTTTGCATCCTAGAGAATTAACTTTTAGGTTAAGTATTAAGTGAGATTAAGATGGTCTTATTTTATTTGTTTAATCAAAAGAGGTGAAGAAACTTGGGATATTTTATTTCTTTAGGTATTTTGTTTGGTTAGCATAATTGTGAAAGGCAAGCATTTCTTTCCACGTTGACAACTGGGGCTCTCTAAGTCATAAGCCATGCATGTGACCTACTCGGGCCAGTATAATTTAGGGATAATTGCAGATACCTCCCATGAGGTTTCTAATATTTGCACTAACCTCTCATGTGGTTTAAAAAATTACACTGACTTCCCCTTAGGTTACTAATCCTTTGCAAATTTAGTCCAAACGATTAAAATATTATTTTAGGGAGTGAAATTAGAAATTTGTACCAGATTTGCCCTTTGTGCTGTATATCCAATGAATGACAAAGTACTATAAATCAATTAACAATTAATAAATTTTAAGGAGTATAATTTATGGACAAACACGCATTACTCATTTAAACTACCAGCTCTTTACGAGTATTTTACTTTCAAATATTTAATTTATGATAAATATATCAATATTTGTAAGTAAAATTCAAAAATTGTTATAGTAATATTCTTGCAAAAAGGAAATCGATAATTTATTTATATAAATTAATTTTTTTTAAAAAAAATAAATGACCCATAAAGTATTAATTTTTTATGACTTTCATCCATTATACGAGTAAAGTATTCGCTCTTTATGTACATTTTATTCTGAATCATTTAATTTATATTAAAAACATAAATATTTGTAACTAAAATTGAAAAAGTGTTATATTAATATTTTTATGGAAGAGAAATTGGTAGGTTTTGTATTTAAAAAAATTAAATATTTGAAAGTAAATACAAATATGTATTTGAGTGTAAATATTTGTATTAAATTAAATGTTTGAAAGTAAAATACCCTTAAAGAACCGGTACTTTAAATAGTTACCGACTCTTTATAGACAAACACGCATTACTCATTTAAAGTACCGACCTTTTACGGATATTTTACTTTCAAATATTTAATTTATGATAAATATATCAATGTTTGTTAGTAAAATTCAAAAAGTGTTACAGTAATATTCTTGCAAAAAGAAAATCGTTAGGTTATTTATTTAATATAAATTATTTTTTTAAAATGACCCATAAAGTATTAATTCTTTATGACTTTCATCCATTACATGAGTAAAGTATTGGCTCTTTATGGGTATTTTATTCTGAATCATTTAATTTATGTTAAATACATAAATATTTGTAACTAAAATTGAAAAGGTGTTATATTAATATTTTTACGGAAGAGAGATTGGTAGTTGTTGTATTTAACAAAAATTAAATATTTGAAAGTAAATACAAATATGTATTTGAGCCTAAATATTTGTATTAAATTAAATGTTTGAAAGTAAAATACCCATAAAGAGCCATTACTTTAAATAGGTAATGCATATTTGTCTATAAACTATACTCTTTAAAGTTTATTAATTGTTAATTGATTTGTAGTATTTTGTCATTCATTGGACATGTAGTACAAAGGACAAATTTGATAAAAAAAAATTCTAATTTCACTTCCTAAAATAATATTTTAATCATTTGGACTGAATTTGCAAAGGATTAGTAACCTCAGGGGAGGTCAGTGTAATTTTTCAAACTACAGGGGAGGTCAGTGCAAATGTCAGAAACCTCAAGGGAGGTTTATGCAATTATCCCTATAATTTATCATCAGAATTAGGTTATTTTATTTTATTTTTTAAGTGTAAATAAAAGGGTTAAATTTTGAGATTTTTCACTTATATTTTTTTTTCTCTCAAACCACCTAACACAGCCCCCCTTATCATCGGAATTAGGTTGGTAAATTAATTAGACACAGTTTTATTAAAGTTCCAAAACTCAATTACAGGTCAAGGCACCAAAACAATTATGATGAGAACAATGATGCAATTCAAAACAATAGGGGCCAACTGGGTACAGGAAAAAGTACAAGGGGTTATAAGGAATTAACCCAAAGATGGATGAACGATGTAGACCGGGTCACTTCCCGCAGACTGCGCCATTCCCTGCCGGGAAAAGTTCCAACAAATAGCACGCATTTCACGAAGATTTTGCTTGACCAACTGAACCATCTCATGCTGCAGCGATCAAACTAACAGTATGCAAGGCCAGGGAGAAGCTCTGGCAAGAAGAAATGAAAGTGCAAGTTTCATCACCTCAGTTGATACGTTGTTTGAGGACGAACAAAGCACAAGACATAATACTTTTTGCTCATCTGGAAGACATTCAAATGCTAAGATCTTTACTTATGAAATGCTAATTTAGCTTGATAGACTGCCAATGTAATATGATAAGTAGAAGGATCAGTGCTTATGCTGCTAAGTTAGTACAAGATAAGGAATACTTGAATCCTCGACGTCTAAGGACACTCTTGTAAAGATCAATATGGGTCTTTGATCAAGTTATATAGTTTGTTTTTTATATCAATAATATTTCTAACATTTCTATTAAAAAAAAAAACTGAACCATCTCATGCACCATTCATGACCTCAACCTTATGTGCTACTTAGACTATAAAAGATTAGAAAATTCTTACTTTCGTTATTATTTCAAAATTTTTTTTTCCAAATAAACTTATATCCAAATAGAGCTATATGCGAGTTGAACCACTCGTCCTCGTAAGCTGATCACGAGTAGTTCGAATCAAAACTTAACTCGAGTTCAAGTTGATCAAATTAAGTTCAAACTCAAAGATATTCAATTCGTTAGTTCGTGAGCCAACTCAATTATATATATATATATATTTTTTTTTTATCTTAATAACAAAATTACGTATATGTATCCCTATGTTTTATTATTTATTAAAAAATTTACTATTTTATTTTTTTAAATAAAAATAATTATTTCAATTTTTTTAAGATTGAATTTGAGTTCAATTCAACTTGACTTGAATTTGAGATTGAATTCGAACTCGAGTTTTACATTGAGAGTTCATCGAACTCGAGTTTGGTAAAATTAAATCGAAACTTGGTTCAATTAGGCAAAAATTTGGACTCAACTCGACTTATTTGTAACTCTATATCCAAACACATCACTGTGTAGTATTTTGGTTTATCATTGATTTTTATATAATTATGTTGATATTTCAATATAATCATAGTAATGATTTACAGTAGATTTTTAGTATAAGATTATGTTTGTATTTCCTTAACTTGTTTCCCAATATGATAATTAATCGTGAAATGTGATGGTTTTGTGCTAGTATTCGACGTTAAATTATTGCTTTATCGACCACTTCAAAGAGATCAGGACAGAAGACTGATAAATAAAAGAGAAAGAAGGACATGAATAACTTCCTTAATCAAAGGAAATAAATTTTAATAACGTGATGACAAAGCGGTCCAAAAAGTCCAGATTGGGCTGATATAAAATATGGGTTTTTCTAACTGGTTCCTAAGCCGCCCATTAACATATCTAATATTTACCTAACATATAATATATATATATATATATATATATATATATATATTAATAATTATTGTCTTTTCTTGCAGTTATGTACTTTCTCTATTTAATCTTACCTACTTTCTCTTATATTTATTTACTTTTTTTTAATTAATATTATATTTTTAAGAACATAACACCTGAATTACATTTTAACGATACACCCGTTAGACAAACCAACAAAATATATATACTTGTTGTATAATCATTGAAAATAAAAATGTAGTACATGCGAAGTGATTACACCCGACCCGAGACATATTGTAGAAGAAATTTGATTTTTTTTTGTGATCCTTTGATGTTGTGATGTAATGTTCTACGTATCAAGACAACTATTATTTTTTCTTTAACCAAAGTGCTAACACTAAATCCATTTGTGAGATAATAAGTTAATAATTGGTGCATTAATGGAATATGACCCAATACTGTTTATTTTGGAACCAACTGACCTGAGTCTTTTTTAATAACGGAGACTAAAGCATCGTATCACCATCCTACTTACATTGTACGAATCCCTTTATTAATTAACATTAAATTGTTGAACATGTATCGAAAATTTATGACGAACGACTAGGGATGTAAGCGAGTCGAGCCAGTATTGAGTAGCTCGCGAGTAGCTCGGTCAATGATTTGGCTTGAACTCGGTCAAATCGAGTTCAAACCGAGTCTCGAGCTACTCAAATATAATTTCGAGTCAAGTTCGAGTCAAGAATTTGCGGCTTGTGGCTCGACGAGCTACTCATCGAGCCGGATATATTTAATTAATATATATAATTTAAATAATATATATATTATAATTATAAAATGACCATTATGGATATAATTTATACTGAATTTATAAGTATACATTTTCCGAGTCGAGTCAAAAACCTTGATTAGATTCGACTTGATAAGGTTTGACCAAAACCTTATCGAGTCGAGTCTCGAACTTAAAAGAATTTTCTCGAGTCAAGTCTCAAGTTGCGATTTTTAGGCTCGATCGAACTCGAGTCTAATTACATATAGGTCGAATCGAGCTCGAGTATAGCAAAATAATAGTAAAACAAAATTTTTGCTGCTTAAACTTTCAAGATAGTAGTTAGAACTAATTAATCAATTTCTTCAAGCTGATCCAAGAGGGATTTCTGACGCGTTTTAGACATCTCCTTTGTGTTTGTAGAATGAAGAAATGGACAATTTGTAGTTAAAATTTTAGATTTTCTGCTTAAATGGAAAAAAAAATTCCCTTGCGAGTTTTCTCTTTTTGCCGGTAGAGATGGAGAACTTAGCTTGACTTCTTGTTTATCCAGCATGTTAATGCACCCTTTTATGAGTATTAACCACAGAGTTTGGTTCTCCACCTCAAAATACTCTACATGACTTTTCTATAAATGACAAACTAATTTTAGATACAAGAAATACAAAAAAGAGAGCAAATTTCATTCCAATTGTCTTAATGGTGGCCAAGATTCAAATTGTTGATCTGATAATAGGAAAAGTTCTAAAAATCCTTCCCCGATTACTTGAAATGATAGTTTGTTGGAATGCTTTTAAATTATTTTTTCCTAGGGAGAATTGTAATTTTGATCCCCAATCTATAGTGTATGCGCGAAATTATCCCCAATCTATTTCGAAAATCAATCTGGATCCCCAATCTATTCAATTTTGTGCTAAAGTGGACAATTGATAGAATTTTTTCAATTTCAATCGGAACTAAGTCACGTTGAGATCACGTGTCGGCACCTAAAATCTCTTTTTCAATTTTTTTAATTTCTAAAACACATTTTTTCTAGTGGCTTAACTTTTGGCATGGACACTCCTATCCCATCAGCCAAATCAATATCCTCCTCGCTAATTATTTTCCAATCAAAACTCTGAATTAGAGATCCCAAGGCCAAACCCACCACCCGGTGTGCTAGGCCAGAACCAGGGTAAGATCTCCTTCCCATCCCAAATGGAAGCAGCTTTGATGGCTGAACCTGCAAGCCTTCGAATTTCTATGGCTTGAAGCTTGTTGGATCATCCCAAACGTTTGGGTCCCTGTGAACTACCCATGCATTAACTAGCAAAATTGTGCCTCACGGAATATTGTATCCCTCAATTTTACAGTCATCGGACGACTCATGTAGCACTAGCATTAGTGTTGTTGGGTACAACCGAAGTGTTTCTAAAAGAATATTATGAAGATAAAGAAGATTGGATAGATCATATTTGTCGACCAATCGATCAGTCCCTACTTGAGCATCCAATTCAGCTCGAGTTTTTTCTAGTACCTCGGGATGGTTGAGCAAAAGAGACAAGACCCATTCTATAGTCACCGATGAAATGTCTATTCCGGCCGTAAACATAATCTACCAATAATATATTAGTGGTTCAATTGAATGCTCATTCCAGTTCAATGGTGAAGAATGGCTAATAGGGAAAAAATATACTTACCAGTATAATCCCTTTGATGATTTGGTCCGTATAATCCCTTTGATTTCCAATTGTTATCAACCACTTTTCTTTCTCGGCTGCTTGCTTGCTTGCTTGCTTATGAAGTAGTATTGCTGCTGCTCCTGTTGTTTGTGCAGGAGAGTTGAACTGGGTCCACCTCTGACGCTGATTGCAGATTATCTCCATTACTAATAGAGGCAAGAACGAGACTTGGACTTGGAGGCTAAGCTGAGCTTCTTACTCGTGCTATGGGTTTTGAGGATTTGAAGGCGGCAGCCAATAAGAGGAGTAATTTGAATTGTGAGATTACCCCTTTCATGTCTTTGTTTAATAAGACAAAAGGCAAGAGAAAACTAAAAATATTAAAAAAACGTGTTTTAGAAATTAAAAAATTGAAAAAGGGGTTTTAGATGCCGGCACGTGATCTCAGGTGATTTAGTTTCGATTGAAATTGAAGAGATTCCGTCAATTGTCCACTTTAGAGCAAAATTGAATAGATTGGGGACCAAAATTAATTTTTGAAATAGATTGAAAATAATTCCGCACATACACTATAGATTGGGGACCAAAATTACAATTCTCCCTTTTTCCTATATCAATCAGTGCAATTTTTTTTTTCACAAACAAATGTAGACACATAAGACATGTAAAAATAAATAAATAAATTTGAACACATATCATATATCATGCATTTATCATATATCATGCATTTAGACCTAATATTACCAAAGTTAGTCCATGCTCTTCTATTTTTATTTACTCCACAAAAATATAATAAAAAGATCGGTAATTATAGGATATAGTACTTGTTTATAATATCATTTATTTAATTATTGGAAGATATAATATAAACTCATGTGATATATATTTCAGAAATTTAGATTAGTCATATTTAGAATAGAAAATGAAATTAGTTTGTAAAAACAAAAAGGAAAAAAATGTGAATAGACGAATTTGATGAAATTGTGAATTTTTCAGGTGCTAGTAGAACGAAAACGTCAACGCGCCGGTCATAGATAGTCCTGATTGAGCCACCCACCAATCTAACGCCCAACGGAGAATCTAACGTCCGTTTAGAAGATGCCGGCATAAGTATAAATAATAAGTAATACAGAAAGCACCTGAGTCAACAGCAGTCAACAACACACTCCATTAATTCCCTTTCCTCGGATCTTTTGTCCGGTTCATTGTTATATTAGGCCTTCACCCCGGTTACTATTCTCATTTCTGGCCGCTCCGGTCCACTCATCCTCTTTCTTCCCTCTCGAATGACTATTGTACCCTCATGCCTTTGTATTGCACATTTCTACTGGCAAAGTCTCTCCTAAAAAAAAATGACAATATTACTAATTCAAGTTTCAATTGAATCAGTTGCAACTTTTAGAGTAAAATCAGTAAATCCTATTTGAATCCACGAGGCTTCATATATTGAAATTGAAACAACGTTAATATCTGCAATTAGTAGTGTATTTTCGTAATAATTTATTATTGGTCATAAATTTTCGAATATTGCAAAATAATTTTGTTCCAATTAAGTGATAAGTGATAACACGACAAAAAGGTATACTAGACAAATTTTGACTATCTCTTAATAGAGGTAAAGAAAGATACTTTTGGAGAGCGTCTAAATGCGTCTTATCTGACTTTACAGTTTGACTAAACATATTGCGTGCACAATTTAGTTTTATTAAAACTTTTCTAAGATTAATTTTAAGGACCAAAATTTTAAGCCAACTTAGTTATTTTCATCCATCTATGCTCCTTTTCATTTTCAACTATTGGAATTTGCCCTTTTCTATTTTTACTTTAATTGTCTCCTAAATTTAGCAATATTTTTTCTTGATTACACATTTTTACTTTGTTTTAAAGGACAATAATGTCACTTTAGTACGACAATGGTTGCGCGCCCAAAACAATACTAATCAGAACCCATGTTTATACCCGAATTGCTAACCACGACCGCTAAACCAAAACTATGCGGTTAAATGCAAAAATTAAAATAACGTTCCAAAAAAAGAAATTATATCACCTTTCCTTTCTCTCTCTATATTACACGCACTAACTGTGTGCTGCAGCTGCTGCACTCAGGGGCCATGGACGCCAAAAATTTCAATTCTGAAAATAATAGTAGCAGCAAAAGCCCGAGCTGCGAAGGAGAAGATGAAGCAGCGGCTCAGAATTCAAAGTACAGAAAAGAATTTGATGAAAATTCTCGAGGTGGTGGTGGTGATGGTTATGAGCAAGTGAATTCTAAAACTGTTGACAACAGTTCAATTCCAGTAGTAGTAGCTCAGATGAGTAATAACAGAGCTTCGTCCACTCCCGGAACCCTAGCTACCGTCGGCCCGAGTGATCCCCACTGCAAATTCGGTGCTTAACTCTCCCTCCGCTTTTTCTCCTGGAACATTACATTTTTTTTTCCTGTCTAATCTACCGTTTGTTTCTGTGCGGTTGGTGTATATTGTGTGTGTGTGTGTGTGTGTGTGTGTGTGAGTGAGAGTTTTTCTTTTTCCTTTTTTCCTTCCGGTCATTCTTTCATGCTAATTTCCTGTTTCCTGTTTTTAAGCGTGTGATGTGCGTGACATGAGTGTCTGCATGTTGTAAGGTTAGTGGTTTGAAATTGTGCGGAAAAAATATTAAGTTTAGTGAGTTGTAAAACAGAGGTGGCGGTGGACAATGAAATGCAACGGTTGGAGCCGGCCGCGGAATTGAAGGTTAGAATAAACCTTTGTTTTAGTTACTTTTGATTTTAAATTTACTAGTAATATGTTTCATGATTAATTGGATGTTCGTGAAATTTTTTTGGATAATTTCTGTCCTTGTTGGAGTTTTCACCTGTGTCATTCTCGTTGATTTTGGATAATTTGTCCTTGATTAATTGTCATTCTCGTTGCCTTATTGTTGGTACTAGCTGAATTATTTGGGTTCTGGTACTAGCTTGGCTGTCAAATGATCTGCCCCGACCTTTTTTTAGTTTTTAGGGCTTTGGTTTTTGGAATTGAGTATTTGTTCAGGCCCTCAATTCATCTGATCTTCTTAGCTACGAGATCAGATCTGCCAAAAAAGAAGTTTTGCTTCTACTAGTTGAGCTAGAACAAAAAGTTAAGGACCTGGAAATTAGAGTTCTAGTGATCATAGCTTTGCTAGAAGGTCTTTTTAAAATTAGTGATCTTGTTGTATTCAAGCTTCAACTAAATAACAAGATTTTCTTGGTTTTGCATGATTTTCATTGACACTGAAGTTAAGATCCACATCAGCTATGGTAATTAAGTGTAGAAGCTTGGGAAAAAAATATATGAACAAGCATAAGAAGAGGAGTGGTGCAAAGCAAGATATTAAAGACATTTGTAGAATTCATGAAGTTATCATATCTGAGGCTTGAATTTGTAGCCTATGTATTAAAACCGCATAATGGAAGAAAATAACTTGAAATTCTGAAAGAGAATCAAAGAATTGAGATAAAAAAAAGCTCTATTTCAAGTCCCTCAAGAGTGGTGACAGTTCCCAACACTAGTCTTTGAATGCACCAGACTGTAGGTTTTGTTTTCCTGTTTGGCTAGACATATAATACGAAGCTACATGTGGAATTGTGATTTCATCATTAGCATTCCTTATATGTGAAAACTTGAAATTTGAGAGGATATTTTAGTCTTGTATTTCTAACTTCTTTCGTATTACATGAAGGTTACCAGTTAATTACTTTAGTTTGACTTTTGATTTTGAAAGTGTATTTTGCAATAATTGAAGAAAGAAATGTGTCCTACCAAGACGGATGGACAAAGTGTAATTTACCTTATCCAGCAAAATATCAGAGCATGTGCTGAAATAATTCAGATAACGTGGCCAAAAGTCAATTTATCTACCTTTCACTGGCTCTTAGTTTTCCAACATGCTTCATAGTAGAGAACCCCTCATAGTTGCATGTATAATTTCTTGGTATTTCAAAATATTTGTCCTATGAAAGTCGAATGAGAAGCTAAATGTACTCTGAGAATGCTCATCTATAGGAACATGCAACTCAAAGCTCGAGGTTACCACATGTAACTACATGTGCAAGCCAATTCAACATGTTAATTATGAATTAGTGTAACTGCTATCTTTTGATGGCATTTTCTGTTGCCATGTTATTATTACTGTCTATTGAAATTTCTGCATTTACATACATTCAGAACTTCTTTAGTGGCTGCATGCATATTATAAGTGGAGCAAGTAGGATTTTGTCCTTTCTTCCTACTTAGAGCACCATGGAATTTACATGTTAAATTTTTCGCTGTCAAACTAAAGAACTTTGATTTAGGTGCTTCCTGCATTCTGTAGCATGTAATTGATTCTCATTTCATTTTTATTTAATTTTTTCAGGATCAAGTTGGCATGTCCTACCAAGAAGAATTCAGAATCATTGCAGATCAAGCTGTTCCAGATCAGACACAGAATCAGCAAGAGCCACCTAATGGTCCACGTTCATCAGAACCATCTCCAACTTCTGTTACTCAGCCAATTTCATCCGTTCCAAGTCCTACTCTTCCAGAACAAAAAATGTCACCTGGAGATAACAGAAACACCTCTCACACATCAGAGGCAGACAAAAAGAATTCATTTGACCCAAAAACTTTATCTGTTGTGTCCATTCAAAAAACACCTTCCCCTGACGGCTACAACTGGCGGAAGTATGGTCAAAAGCAAGTTAAGAGTCCTCAAGGCTCTCGGAGTTATTATAGATGCACGTACTCTGAGTGCTGTGCTAAGAAAATTGAATGTTCTGATGATTCTAATCGTGTTATGGAAATTGTTTATAGAAGTCATCACAATCATGATCCTCCTCAAAAAGTAAATTGCACACGGGGAAGCAGGCATTCATTGTCAGTTGCCCCTGCAAATGGGAGTGACTCTTCGGTTGCTCCAATTGGAGCTACAGCTGATTCAGTTCCATCCACTTCTTCAAAAGACTCTATACAGGAAACAGTTAGTGTACCAGATCCAATACAAAAGGATTCCAGTGATTCAGATGATAATGCTGAAACTAATATTAAGCAGGAGCGAGAAGATGAACCTGAACCAAGCAAAAGGTAATTCAACATAAGCAAATATCTGTCTATTACTGATTACATCTAGTTAGTTTCTCCCTAAGCTGATAATTAATACATACTAATATATATTAACTCTTTGGATTACCAGATTGAAGAAAACTGTTGCTAGCTGCTCTGCTCCTCTTTTAAAACCTGGAAAGAAACCAAAAATTGTGGTCCATGCTGCTGGTGATGTGGGAATCTCAGCAGATGGCTACAGGTGGCGGAAGTATGGGCAAAAGATGGTCAAGGGGAATCCTCATCCAAGGTAAAATGTTTTCTATTATGATATGAGATCTTAAAGAAATTCTTGTGATGTATTATTCTGCTTTTGTTTCTCACACTTTGCTGTTAAAAAGTGAATGTTGGAGTGTCCTTTGAGTTGAGTTTAACTTCAAGCGAGGGAATCTTGATGTTCCTTATAGTCTACCCATATATGACAAGAAGCAAATGCTAGAAGTATCCAGCTTATCCACCTTACAAGTCTTGCTCAAACATTTTCCTTTGCCTAGGTCCTGTTAGAAGGAATTAGAGATTAGAGATTGCTCCCTTCACAGGCATAAATTGGTACTTGATGTTGTGTTGTCATGCACTGTCTATTTGATACCTGATAACTGGAGGGGATGATTTTCTGAACTAAACACTGGAAGAAAAGTTAAAGGCAAATTGTGAGAGTAGAAACCTGTGTGTAGAGGTCAGCATTCTGATTAGTAAGATGGCCAAGGTTTACAAGAAATAAACATGAATTCCTACTAGAAAGTGAAAAGGAATGGTGCAGTTGGGATTCTACTTTCAACAATTTTTTTCTTCTCTGAGATGTATCCTGTCCTGCTTATTATGTGTTATTATGTGTGCATGATAGGAGTAATCACTGACAGTGCTAATTGCTATATTACTAAGCTTTTATCCATTAAATAGTTTAAGGAGAAAACTCAAGACATTTCAAGTCCTATCCAAAGAAGAACAAAGATTGACTTCATGAGGTACTAAAATTGTTAGATTGCAGAAACAAAATTAGTTGCTTCCATGCCTTAAGATGAATGAAGATTTCTAAATGTTGACTGATTGTGGTGTTATCCTAAGACTGCAAAGGAAAAACTATCTGATACAGTTTGTAAACTGAGGACTTCAAGAGAAACATTGGTGGATAAGTTGCTGCTAAATGTGATATCTTAGCAGTTAAATGGAGGAAAAGAGAAAGTTTTAGAAGTGACGGCAGTGAGACATGAAGAAGCTAGCAGTTAGTGGCTTGTTGTTTAATATCATACATGAAGGACTTAATACTGGTCATACAACTGAATCAATGGATGAATACGTCTCAATTAATGTGCACAACTGTATATATATTTAAGACACGAGCGGAGCACTTTACGTGTAGCCCTGACATGCACCAATGCTTTAGCCTTTGTTGTTTTTGAGACAGATATTTTGCTAGAATAATGGAAAGATACAGTGATTATTGTGCTAAATTTCACCCGTAATCAAAAAACTATATACATTCACAGGATATCCCGAATTCCGTTTAGGTTCACCAAGAGTGTCTTTTTGGTTGTATTGATCCCCAAAGTTAGATGTCTGTGAAATAGTGTCAAATGAATGTAATGAGAGACCTTGTGCTTGCCAGTGCTTGGATTCGATTGTTTTCTTAGCTGAGCAATAATTGGAAGTCTTCTGACATTCTTTTTTTTTTTTTTTTCTTGTTGTCTACCAGACCTACATGTTTATTGGTTGGTTTCATCTCAAATCAATGAATTTCAGGAACTATTATAGGTGTACTTCAGCAGGATGTCCAGTTCGAAAGCACATTGAGAGGGCCAAAGATAACACAAATGCTGTCATAATAACCTACAAAGGTGTACATGATCATGACATGCCAGTACCAAAGAAACGTCATGGCCCACCTAGTGCTCCACTTGTTGCTGCTGCTGCTCCTGCTTCAATGAGCACTGTGCAGGTAGTAAAATCTGAAACCATCCAGAATCAAGTATCTGCCACCCAGTGGTCAGTAGACAAAGAAGGTGGACTGAAAGGTCAGACATTGGAATGTGGAGGTGAGAAGAACGTTGAATCTGCTAGAACTCTGTTAAGTATTGGGTTTGAAATCAAGCCTTGCTGAAATTCCAGTCTCCAGTCTGAGCAAAGATAGTGAGTAGGACTGGATGGCATAAAGAAAAAGTATCTTTTGGATAAGATGCTCTCTTTGCTTGATTTTATCTCCTTGTGTGTTTCCTTGTCAAATATAGGTATGCTTCATTTATCTAGCTGTTTGTATGGCTTTTTAGTAGGTTAGACTGATTGATAGTGCTGGAATAGCATAGGATTGGCTGCTTCATCATGTACATTGTTGTGCACTAATTAATCAAAATGGTAAGCTAAACAGAGAGTTTCTTGTGCTTGTCAAGTTTAGTTGACTTTGATATGGGCAATCTGAGAGCAATAGAGGCCTGTTATGTTTTCTCAGTACTTATCTTGAGAAATTGTTTTATGCGTAACGTTCAGCTTTGTGCAATTGCTGCCTTTGATTTTATACAAGCTTAGAGGAAAAGATCACGGCTTCCTCTTACATCAATATGTACGTCTTGTCTTGCATGAATAATTGCAGAATGGCTGTCTAGTATGTTTGATGTGGTGTGGTGCCTAAAGTAAATCTAACAAAGAAGATGGCAGCAATTTAAGCGTTAAAACTTTTTTATTCAAAGGAAGCTGCTTACTGCTTGAATTTGCATGAAAGGTTTCGGTTCTTGTTATCCTTTGTTCACCGAATGTAGGTAAAACATCCTATTTTCCTTCAATTCTTGCATTCTACTCTTTTGTTGACTTAAGCATAATAGGTAAAACATCCTGTTTTCGTCATCCATCTTTCATTACTGGGAAGTTTATATGATAGATTACAAGTTCGCCAGACGCCCGGGTACATTGTATCACTGTTCCTTGAACCTATCATATGGTGGGTGGTACTAAAGTCTGGATCATTTGCTGACAAGGTTTTGGTTGGCAAGCGAGATGAATTACAGAGTAATGTACAAGTTAAGAGCAATTTCCCTCTTCGAACTCCTCTATGCTGTCTGTTACTTAGAAGAAAGCTCCAAAATTGTCACGACAGCGATGAGTAGTCACAACCACCATGCTAAAAATGTCCTGCTGTTCAAATATATTGGAACGACTAAATAGCTTATATTTAAATGCCGTCAACGTTTGGTGTGGTGACGGAGGCGTCTCTAAGCCAGCCTCTTCTCAAGTGTAGCCAGGCACACGCGAACGATTGCTCTACTCAAGTCCGCGCCCAAAACTTCACATCCTCAGTAGAGTAAATTCACTTGGTCCCTGTCCTTGAAGGAATTGGGGTCCTGTACATAAGTTTTCAATCACATTTAAATGAGGCCAACAACTCCTGGACGAAGTTAATAGTATAATGCTGTCACGTTAGTCCCAAAGCAGGCATTAAAAGCTGGGCTAATGGAACAAGTTTTGACACCCTTTTCATGAACAGCATGCGAAACTCACAGCCATGACGGCACTTTGTGTCCCAAGACAGGTGCCTCACAAGGCCAGTACCACGCCAAGAACAGCAAATTTTCAGCCGGTTTGTTTCATGTCAAAATGGCCCCTACTTATAGTCTGGATTAGATTTTGAGAAGAGTAGAATCACAACACTAGCTTTTCTACTTTACAAGGGATTCTAAATTGAGATATCAGTTGATTAATCATGGTCGCCAGTCAAGGAAATTCTTGATGCATAAATTCTATATACACAACCATCTTTGCAGCTAACTGCTATACATGTGAAATTATGGCTGAATAGCAGTTGATAGAGGTGTTACAGAAGAAGTAACATTATCATTGCCTGCCCCAAAGTAGATAAACCAGGTCATTCCGATGAAATACTCAACTCGTCCATTGATACACATAACTCGGATTTGATGATTTCGTTGACTTTCTTCTGCTGGGCAATATCCTCAACGCTAGCTTCTGCTTTTCCTTCAGGAGTCATGCAGTCCTGGAATCTGAAGCAACTAACAAGATGGTCATTTGTTAAACCAGCAACCTGCATAAATGAGTAGACAACCGTTGGCCCCACACACCTAAAACCTCTTCTCATTAGGTCTTTGCTGATAACATCAGCTTTTGGGGTCTTCACCGGAATCTGGCGAGGATAGCGGAATCTGCTAACCAAAGGCTTGTGGTTCACAAAGCTCCAGATATACTTGTCAAATGACCCAAATTCATCTATGACCTGCCATTGGCAAAACCTGAAAAAAGTTAGTTGCAGTAACACTAGCTAAAAGAGCTATGAATCTCCGTTCTTTTACTCTACCAATAAAGTTAGGTTAGAGGCAAGCTGGCACGGTTAATGAGAGGGACAGTTATGTTAAGTGATCATTTTGAACTTTACAGTATCAAGATCAAAATGCAAACTTTTTAACTTGCCATTTGCAGTATAATAGAGAACAGGGCAAATAATTTTCCCATGGCCCTTAGTACATAAAACGGATTGGAGATGGTCAGGACCACCACTAAGTTACTTTCCGCCTAATCTGACTGATCAATTAGTCCTAAACCCATCTATTGGACAGAATGACATGAGCAAAAAAAACTTAGTGGGTCCGTAAATGCTGTACTACAACAAGGCCATGATCATTTTGGTGGACAGCAAGATTAATGACAACATCCATAACAGTCTAACTGCCATAAGATCAATCACTATAGCTATAGCCAGATTTGTCTTGGAAACCAAACCAACTAATAACTCAACGGCCTGATCTCAAACTAGTTGACCTGGTGGACAGAGTTACCAGACAATGTGCACCATTAGACAATCTACCTTGGATATTTGACGAGCATTTTCAATTATGGCTCGCAATCTAAGCTCTGATAGTAGCGAACTTGCAGTGCTTCCAGGTGCTATTATTTTCTTTTCATTCAACTTTGCAACCACAGTGGGATCAAAATCTGCAAATACTTCCCTGCGTAAAGAAATTTTGTCAATAAAGAATGCATCAAAATAGCTCAAGCGAAGGCAAAACAACAAGATCAGAAAACGTTAAGATAGTCCTCTTCTTAGAAATAGTGTAGAAATCAACAAGCAGCACAAGATATTGCCAAACTGATCTATGTACTTTACACTGACAGATCACATTCACTAATCATAGATAACAAGGAAAACAATATATGGAAGATACCTAAATATCTGCCTTCTACTGAGGATAGAAGGCCATGTAAGTTCAGATAAGGCTCCACAAAGAACAAGGAGCTCGAACAGTCTCCTGCACAAATCAATGGGCACAATCATACATAAAAAGGGGGAAGAGAGCAAAGAAATCACCACATAATTCAGATTTAGACTATAAAAAATAAATGCAAACATCATTTCAGTTGCTCACTTGTCATCATGAACTGGAACCCCCCATTCTTCGTCATGAAAAGTAGCATATGCTGGATCTGCCATCAGCAATTGAAAGCTATAAACAAATAGATAGCTCAAGAGAACTTAAAACCATGGCCATCATCATCAGGAACCTGTCTACATAATACCTAGCTAACTTTGCAGCCAGGAGGTAGTAAATGGACCCCCTGATTCTAGGTACAAACAGGCTTTAATTGTTTAAAGAATGTGTTTGCAGTTTCAGTTAAAGGAAACTAAAATCCCTTCCACCATCATTTCAATATAAACGTCAAATTTTCACCTGTCGGATCAATTTATGTTGCTTATTTATTTAGACCTGGAATACATCTTCTGAAGATTGTTAAAATGTCAACTAAAAGTAATTTGACAAAAACTTGATCATTTTCAAAATAAATTAATTTAAAGGAAATAAGGAAATCGTCCACATTTTGACCAAAAAATTCTATGTTGGGACTCAGTTTCCTTTTAAAGAGAAGGGGGGTGGGGGCGCACAATTAAAGATCCAATTTAAAATAGCCAGAATACCACCTCCTCTTATTATATGAACAAAGGCTAATGATTTCAAGCAACTTAAAAGATAAAATGAATAGCCTGGATATGTAGAGCTTGCACTTCATTTCTAGCATTTTAATGCAGGCGCAAACAGCCAAAAAATTTCACCAAAATTAACTGATATGGCATGCAAAATTTTCATCCAAGCCTGTAATTTTAATATTCAGTTGTTTTGATGTAGCAGATATTGTCTCTCAACAAATTTAATTTAAGAATAGTATGTCATAGAAGATCCAAGAAAAATACTATACACGCAGTGGTACAAAAGAGTTGCCAGCATTAACCTCCATAGGTTAAAGAGGGAACTTCCTCTTTATAAAGCAAATGCTGAACTTACAAAATTTTGATGTATCATTGGCAGAACAATAGCTATTCTAAACTATTCTAAAATGTATTGAATCAACAAACCTTATAACACTCAGAAGCCAATATTGTTTCCCTTCTTAGTTCTTAAAAGGAATTCAGATTCCAGAAGAAAATTAGAAATAATCTTGTAATTGCGAGCAAACTGAGTTTATGAAACACATTCCTTAGTTCTTTGCAAAGCACTAACTGCTGAATTTTGAATTTTGTTGAACTCACTAGTTTCATTTCTGCCTTAAGCAAACCTAGCGGAGCAAACTCTAGAACCTAGAACCATCAAACTACTGACCCCTATACACTAATGAAATCTGAAAAATGAAACAACACGGAATGAAATATAAACGGAAGTGACTATACATCAGAGTTAACTTCAAATTTCAAAATCAAGACTTACCAGTAGTAGGTGTCACCCAGGCACAAGTTCTCTTGGCCGGCAAACCATCAGATGTTGATCCTGAAACACCATTTGGACCAACTATTTTTGCCTTTGATGCCAAGTGCTTTTTCCTATTCGCAATAATTCTTGTTCTATAAATTCTACCGGTTGATGCCCGACTATGAAATGAATCTGTAGAAGCATCAGAAGAGCATGAAGCACTGAGTGATAAACTAGAGTGCAACAATGAATCCTGTCTACGAAGTATTGAAGGAAAGCGTGTAGAATTCAAGGGAGGCGATAAATCAGTAACAGAAGTTGGTGATGAAGGGCCATTTTTATCTTCCACGACCTCAACTTCGTCAGTTGACTTCTCTGCGTTTCCCCAAGCCTTAGTGACAGGCTTTTTCACCCTAAGTGACCGCTGTGCCTTGTTCCCACCTGGTACTAGGACAGTCCTCACTTCTGAATCTCCCACACTCATTGGCCTCATCCTTGGCGCCCCTGACATTGAATGAGGTACTTCTTCTAACTTGAAACACTTGCCTCTGTTCCTATGCTCCCAGATAGTCAAGAATTCACCAAATTTAAGGTTGAATACCATCCATTACAACCACATTGCAAGATGCTCGACCCCACTGAGAAACCAAGAAACTCTAACCAAATCCCTTTTTGGGTTTAGTACAATTCTCTCAAAATCCCTAGTTAACTACAAAAGGATTATTCATCAGCTAAGTTCCACGCATTACCAAACCACATTTCAGCTTCCAAAACCCCTCTCCTCCCCCGCTACTCGAACCCCAAAAACGCCAGAGTAAAACGCCAAAGAGACCCAAACTTTCCTGCCTTCCCTCAACAAATAAAAAAAGTAGTGCTTTTTACTCTTACCCACCATTTCCTTGCTTCAAAATTCAAAAGCCCCAGAAACCCATTTCTCAAAATTTCAAGTATACCACCCTTATTCATATATGGGAAAAATATATATCACCTTTTTGACCAATGCCTAGATTTGCACGCACGCATAGAATAAGACGCACTTATAAGTAGAGGAGGGAGGAGTGGCAGCAGTTACTGATTTAAGTATAGCAGACAGCTGTGAATAGGTGGTTTTATATTGAGCCAAGAAAGGTATTAGAATAATAATGAGCCTTCTTAAAAGAGAGGGTAGATTCCAGTCTGCATATGTTTCTTTCTCTTTTGATTTTTCTCAGAGCTTTATTAGCACTTGTTGAAGCACAAAAGCTGACATTTTTTAACCAGTGCTAAGATGAGAATGATGATGGCAGTAAAAACAAAGAATTTGGCAGAGCACTTATACTGCACTATATTCTATTCTGGGCTGTAAATTTTGGGAAAGTTGTCATTGTTACCTTTCGGGAGTGTGGTAAAGTGGAGACCTGAAATGTGAAAGAACAATGTGGGAGAGCGAGAGACGAACCATGAACTTTTTTCACTTACCACAACAGGTGAAGAAGGGAGAGGATTAATTGATGAGAGAGATTGGGAGAGACAGGTAGGCAAAGAAGAAAAATGAGAGGGAGAGTGAGAGTGAGTGGAAGAGGAATGGGCGATGGAGTGTCATTGGAGATGAGCTTGACCGTTTCAACTCTCTTTCTTTAGCCAAGGCAATTTAAACAATTTTTTTACTACTTTTTAAGCCCATAGCTAATGTAGTTTAGTGGCAGGTCCAAGTGAGATTATTTTATGGGTTAATTTCAGAAACCTTCCCAGAGGTTTAGGTTTCTAAAATATCAGAAACCTCCCCCTGTCAGGTCATTGGGGTCCATTTGTTACATCTATCATGGTGAAATTACTTAATTACCCACACAACTTAAGAGATATTTCGCAATTATGCCCACATTCTTAGTTAAATTGTTAGTAACTGGTTTAATAGAAATAATGACAATTTATAAGTTTTTTATTTAAATTTGTAATATGCCATTACAAAAGGGGAGCCAAATATAGGTGCATTTTTGAGATTGATAATTGATGTGAATGAGTAGAAACAATAATTCAGGACTTTAGTGGTTTTTGTGGAATAAGAGAAATAGATCTAAGGATTTAGGAGACTTGAAGAGGAAATTTACCCTCAAAATTTTGGTGATTGTGAAAATTTCAAGATCGACCTCTAAGATTTTTCTGCTCTTAAATTTTGGAAATTTTTATTATTAGATTACAAATGTTACGGCAATTCTTGATGGTCATGCTTAATAGTGACCCGACAAGTGAAAAATAATAGCTTGGATCAAACAAAAATTGGAAAATATGATATTATATAGTTTGTATTATTTTCTATATGATCTGCTCCATTTGATGATTGATATTCAATTATAGTGCTTTTTCTTTTTTTATCCTAATTGTTACTTTTATTGTCATGGAAAATAGGTATTAGTGTTGTATGAAAAATAAGTACAGATTGTTGGTTGTGTGCTACTAAATTGAAAAATCTTTTAATGATGACAATTTTTTTCTTGTTTGTGATTATTCAACAAATGGCCTTTTTTAAATTGAAATATTGGCTGTAGCAAGGTTTACATGCTTTGTTTCTCCTGAAGCAGAGTATGCAATTGATGTGTTATAATAGATGTAATACTGTGATATCACACGTGAAATACATAGATGAGACTTTGAGTTGCTAAACTTGTCGTAGAGTTAGAAAACTAATCTTTTGTTTACACTCTGTGAATGTGGTAATAGTTACACAATTTTGAAATTGAAGCCTTGCTTTTGTAAGCAATTTCATTTACAACACCTCACATTTGCTAAATTTAAAATAGATATATATTGTTCATAGTGAATTACCTATCTAATGCAAAATTTAGGGGGTAGTTATGGAATCAAATCGTCTTCTCTTTCCTAATACCAATTTTATATTATTTTTGTATTTGAATTGGGTTGATTTGTTACTAGCTAATTAGGTTTAGGGAAGGTTTCTGATATTTTGAAAACTTTAGAGAAGGACAGTGAGACTGTCAGAAACCTTAGGGGAGGTTTCTGAAATTATCCCTTATTTTATCAGTCGGTGTAATTCTTACAAGTTTGGTGTATACAAACAAGATAAAATACTTCCACAAACAAATATTGTGTGGTTTTATATCAAATCTTGAAAATCACACAAATTGGACAAAACTCAATTGAACCAATTATAAGAGGTTTGATTTCATTAAATCAGAAATAATAGGTGGAAATGGACAGAAGTTTGTTTTAAAAATACTTGCCTCGACCAAGACGGTACACATCTGAAACCATAAAATTAAGATTGAACAGCATAAACTTCCAAAAAAATAAGAGTCTTTTTGAACCACAGAAATGGTTAAGATTTACTTGTGTAATGCAATTTTAACTAAACTTGATTTCGACAAGAAACCATCAGTTTAGCTTTAGTTTCTCCCTAACATTTCGAGTCAGAAATGTTCCATAATTCCATCTTACTAATAAAAAGTTCTCACTCAAACTTCAATTCAGCCAAGTAGTTGGGTTTTGTTTGTTAAGGTTCCAAGGAGTCCCTGAAAGTTGCAAGTGAGGGGTGCCTGGCTTTGGATGGACGGTTGAATCGGAGGTGATGCTTACATTTGAGGCATTGGATGCTTTGCTTCCTGTCTTGGACTTCTCTTAAATGTTTACACAAATGCAAACAAACGACAAAAGATTGAAATGGAAAGCAAGACTTTTAAGAAACAAATCAATTTTGGCTTGATAGGGTAAACATCTCTCCTAACTAACAAATATGTTCTTTTTCCCTGAAATGGTTTCATTTAATTGCCCCTTCACGGATTATCAAAAACTTGACATTAGCCTGTTACACAGCTTAAAATGCCATGATTTTTGTGTTGAAATGCTTCACTGCTTAAGTCTATCTAATTAATCCCTTATTAAGCATATTTTCGAAAGCCAATCAATTATCTCCACTCTTGTTGGCAAAAGTCATCTACTTAATGAAAGGTTTTCATGACAAGACAGTTCTGGCCCTTTTTGAATGTCAACAGAGGAAAACAATTTCACCCGTTTCATATCTGGTCCGATGGTGATTCAGTCTCCATTGGGTGCCTGTAGACTCAATTGAGGATGAAAAAAGAATATATCGTACATGAATTAGATAAACAATGCTAGAGTTTTGTAATGAAGCTTACTTGACTGTGAGAACAAAAAAATAAACTAAGCATAATTTGGGAGTTGATATTATTGTCTTCTTGTTTTTCTTTGTTATAATCAAGACACTTCTTTTTTTTCCTCACTCCCTTCTGATCAATCCAACAACCGGATTGTTAATAGAACTTCTGACTTTACCTTAATAATTTTGTTTTGTACCTACTATTATTGTAGATAATTGTACTGATACGAGTACTTTTGTTGTCTGCTACTCAAAATATCTTTGTACTTTCCGGAAGCGCAAAAATCGATTAACTATTTGATCTTATTTATTAGAGTACTTGGCTACAAAAGCCTAGAAGAGAGAATCGAATATAAGGAAGCAGATGCAAAACAAATAGTTCACAAACTGCCAAATGGAGTTTGGACCTTTGCTCTAACTAAGAGGAAATGAATTATTTCATCAAATTTTGTGACAATGACATTGCTGGCGACTGGCAAGTCAGTATAGTTGATCCGTTTCTTTCAGTTTTCAATGTATTTCGTGATGGATCAAATAATTGTCGATGGATGGAAAGTTGGAAACATTTACACATTTCACCAGACCAGTAATCACGGACTCGAAAAGATAAACGCAAGGTTGAAAAATTAGGCAAACAGAACTGTTTTGCTGCAACAATTTATATTGCATGCATAAGATGTCGACAAGATTTGGAATTTGTGTCCAAAATGAGAATGGGAGACAAAAGGACTTGAATTCTTTCCTGCTGTGACAGCAAGAATGTATTGATTGACACTGTAAATTTCGGTAATTCCGCTGCTTGACTTACACGGTTCCGTTTGATACGGTGGTGATTCAGTTCCCTCCGGATTATTCCTGGATCTCCTTAGCTCCGCCCCCTCCCCTTTAGTGTAGAATATATTAGGTTATACAACTATTGTCGTCTCCGAAAAAAAAAAAGACTAACACTGCTCATTACTTGATTTTTAGCAACTCGGTTATAGTTTTATTACTGTCATTTCCATTTGATAACACGAAAATTATGGTACCAAAAAGCCTGAAAGCAGCACTTAATTTACGTATAACGCTCTTTTTTTCTTTTTTTTTATCGCTCCAACTTTACCATCCAATCCAACCCACTTCTTCTTACGTGTAACACTCTGTTCTGTTAAAACATAAAACATTTACCATTTTCTTGAATAAAGATACATAGGCTTAACCTCTTTACTTGTTCATGGTGTTCATCATCATTGCTCGTGTCATTGGCTTTGTCTGGCATGCTAGTATAGCTTCATTGTTTCTAAATCATGAAGAGAAGTTTACCACAAATATGCTGTTTAAGGCCTCGCTCTTGAGCCCCTGCATATATGCATACATCATTCTTGAGCCCCTGCAGATATGCATACATAACACAGGGATCAATTAAGGGACATTGGAGAGATGAGAGATTTCAGTTATCAAAATTTATCACATATGCATACATAACATAGGGATCATTTAAGGGACAAGCCCTTTCTTTTTTTCATTTTCATGTGACAATTTGGAACAACAACCAACTTTAGGAAGCTGTCAAGGTTTGAATTAAGTATCATATATGGTTACGATTAGTATCTAATCCCCAAATTTTCTAGAAGTTAATTTCTGTCCGTAATAAGTAAATTAATTCGACTGCTACATCTGTTATCATATGTTGCTGTGAAACGGAGAAACATACATCTTCCTTTTCAAGTGCTATATTACTCTTTTAAGTGGTTGGTGCAATCGGTGTGTCTTTTTAAGTCCCATCTAACAGTACATGAGGGAGAGAATTAACACAATTTTGGTTGGTAGAAAAAGTTGTCTTCTATTTTTCCCAATCCAAAAATATAAAAGAAACAAGTTAAAACAATTTCCAACAGTTGATTACATTGAAAAGTAAGACAGCACGTCAGCCCTTTTTCTTTTTTTTTTTTTTTCCTGTTTTCCATATGAATTGAGACACATGATTATGTGACCATACAAGAAAGTTCAAAAAAGCTGAGGCAACAATATGCTCTCAAGTCATAGTACAGAGAGAAATCCATGCCATAAAAGTGTAAAATGGTAAAAAGACATCAAATTGCAACTAGTTTGATCCCTTGCGATAATCCACTAAATAGCATGCATAATCATTTGATTTCGTAAATTCCATGATTTAGATCGCTAAACAACATGACCAATCCCAGCTTTACTTCTTGAATTCGGATCTCAGTAATCAGATTATTGTATTTTATATCTACCCAAAAAGAAATGTTATACTCTTCCATCTCATAAAAGAAGATGCCAAAAAAAAAAAAAAAAAATTAAAGCAATGAAATGCAATTTTATAATAGTCTAAACTGGCACCAAGTCTACTTTGTAATCTTAATGTTAGTTTCAAATGGACCATAACAAATTAACAATATTTTTGTACTTAATCTTATGCCAAATGCAACTAGAGTAAATATTTCGATTGCAATACCAGCTTCGTTGCGTCCAATACTGAGGCGCTACAAAGCAGTGAAGCAAACGTTCTCATACTAAGCCATGAGATGATCATTTTAGGGTGATCCTTTTGTCTACGGATGCTCAAATTACATTTGGCATCTCTGAAATGCTCATATTACACTTGTAATCTCTAAAGAATGAAAACCATGCTCATATTACACTTGTAATCTCTAAAGAATGAAAACCAACTATATAGCATCTACATCAAGAATTCAAGTATTGTATACGTCACTAATCCGATCCTTTGTAAGAATGAATTTTGGAAACAACATGGCCCAAGGGACATCCACACTAGTGAGAAAATTGATCCCTATCATTCGAGCAGTGGACCAAAATGGGTTGCATTTGTTTTGCCCAAAACATATCTAGTCCCTTCCGTTTGGAACCTTGCGATTTTACAACACTAATCTAGTTTATGTTTTGGCTAGTCACTCAAATGTGGGACATGTTAATGGACATTAGAGTAGGAATTGTAGGCTATTGATGAAAGCCAATCTTTGCCTGCCCAAAAAGGTTATAGATTTTTGAATAAAAATCGACGCATCATGCCATGAGCAATCTATGTTTACAGTACTTTAAATCTAATGAGTACAGCAACATCATCATGGCTATAATTTTTTGTTGACAGATTAACTTTTGAAGTTTGAACACGACAGAAGTATTTCCTTCTTATATGGTTTAAAGTTTCACGCCTTTCACTTCCATGGCCTCAAGTTTACCAAGTGGAGCCTGTAGGCGATAGCGTAATCAATTATATTATCTGTATATGCCACCTGCAAGCATCACCAGGAAATTGAAGGTTAATAGCATATTGTCTAGCAAGCCACATTAACAAACAAGAAGTAAAAGCAGTAATAAAAATACGGAATAATCAACTACAGTATTGTTGCTTTAGCTATGAGATGATTTGGACTGACTATCTACAATTGGAGGCGTACTCTGGGCAGGGACCCCATGAGGCCAGAATACGTGAGGGGACACTGCACTTGAGGCAGCGACTGACTGAACATTTATCTTCTTTCGTCTATAGCAACTGACTGAACATTTATCTACTTTTATCTATGTGGGGACTGGGGAGGAAAGAACAGCTAACATTATCAAAACAGGAAAGCCAGGGGGCAAAATATAGCTAAATTCTTTCAAAAAGCCAGCCTTTTGAACGCCATAAGAGACAAACTCTCCGCGCATTTTTTTAAATGTCCTTATGACCCTGTCCAATATCTAGTTGGACAAATAGAAGCAGATAAAAAGATGAGACCGGAAGGACAGAACTCGTTAGCATCTTGAACACTACAGCACTATCATGCCCCAAGTCTTAGTTTACTTGGGCTTTTCTGACCTACCAAAAATCATTTTTTTTTATCAGAAAAATATTTTCCCAGAGTCCCTATTTCTTCAGAGAAAGGAGGTAGGAAAGGTGGCATTTAAATTGTTCTCAACCTTCTTTGGTACCGCATACATCCTAGATACCCCGGAACCAAGCAACAATCATACAACTTGCTAAAATCGATCTCATGGGATTCCAGAAGAGAGTCAAATCTGAAAATGTACAATCCATCTCAAAAAATTGGCAAACACAACAATAATTTTCATTTTTTCTCACGAAAAGAGAACAAAAGAAGGGCAGGGAGTTGGAAAGAAAGAAGCTTGGTAAAGATGTAACATACAAACAGCTATATTCGCTTCTTGCATTTACTGAGAAATTAAAGCTTTCACCAACCATAATGAGGTTGATGATTCTTCAGGCCAAAAATTTTAAATAGCTAGAACTATTTTAGACAGGAAAGAGGTCCATAAGCAAGGAAGAAAAAGTTTGAACGTACCCCAATAAGCCACGTCCCTGCCATGGTCTTGGTGTTACTGCTAAACTAACCCGAGCACCCTGCCTGAGAACCACCACAGGTATTGCACGCCCCTGATTTGTCTGCGCTTCAGCAGCAAGCCTTTGCAACAGGTTTTCACCAAATTCCACACATCCAAATTTCACAAGTTGATCCCCAAGTTGTACACCATCTTCTGCAGCTGGAGAACCTTCTGTTATTTCATCAACCACTGCGAAGGGCTTGCTTACAACTACATCAACATCCATGGCCCTTGATGCATCCCTTGTGGCAGAATTTACAGAAGGATTTAAATCAATCATCCCTGCATCACCTTAAAAAGTACATAAAATATTGTTAGCTGAGTAACTGGCAACAAATAGCAGAAATACATGCAACTGTTGGGACCATGACATAGTACAATCCAAGAGGGGGCAGAAGCCCCTTGGCATTAACTAAGATTCTCAGTTGTGAAATATATAAAGTTTCAGGTGACTCAAACAAGGCAATCAATTGTTCAACATTGACGCAGAATGCAAGAATAAGAAAATTACACCAATTGATGAGTCAATAACAATAAGTTTTTGGAAAAAAATGTTGACATTGGAAATTAAAATACTAAAAATAAACAACATAACTCATTCACAAGCTTGATCAATGCGAACAGCAAGAAAGACATAAAATTGAAATGATTACCTGTATCTTCAGCTGTCGTAGAAGTAAGCCTTGCTGAATGCAGAACTTGAATATTTTGGTTTATTTTCTCTGTGATATCTTTATGATCGTTGCGTAGCTCTGAAAAACAAACAGAGAGATAACTCACAATCTTGCTGAGCAAGATGAAAAAACTGCACAATGATGGCCATCATAGCATCAACATGACAAAACCGTTAGGTTTCCAAAAGACATTGCTCAATGAACTTACATCAAATATACTAACAGTTTTCCCAAATAGTAACCATGTAGATTCAATCCAAGTGGCCCTTTACCGGACGAAGATCAACTGAACAAAACTACATGGTTCTTTCAGAGATACTATTCAGATTAAGAAAGAGGTTCAACTTTTCATCTAGAAGGGTAGATACAAACAACTTAACCACATCATAGTCCATGTCAAACTGAAACAGAACAATAAAGAACCTTCCATAATCTCATCATCTTATTCACAAGTTCAATAATCAAGACTGCAGAGCAGGGTCCAATAGAGAATACAGTTGAGTTACTTGAGAGCACAAACTATTGGGAAAGGAGGTGGGGGTATACCACCATTTCTTCCACATAAACTTCCACCTTCCCATAGTTGTCATAAATGCTGTACCACAAAAATGAAAGCAAAAACCAAATATAACACTTCCCAAGATTTGATTAAACAGTTTCATCACATCAAAGCCAGGTATGATATTGCCTTGCACAAAAAACCTTTGCTTTACAATAACTACTCGTGTCTCTTCAAAACCTGAGACTACCATTTACTGCTTCCAATTTTCATGACCAGTTTAGAATTCAAACCGCAGCATGGTAATGAAGATAAAGGCAACCAAATAACTATCTTCTTAGACAAACAGATTGTCTCTCTTGTGCAGAAAACTCGCAAAAATTGCTAACTTTTTCCAAGTTCCACATCTCATTCAAGATGCAAACATCCTGCTCAACTCCTAGTTGAAGTAACTTAAGATTTACCAAAAACTTCTATGAACTTAAAACAAGCAACATCATTTAGCCACATTATCGGTTTAATTTGGGGCAAGATTTCCCAAGAACTCAAGCTCCACTTAGTAAGAATCCCACTGAGATATTAGCCCATCACAAACCCTCGATTAATCTTGCTCTGCTCATAATTACATCACTTGCACACCAAAATTTACTCACCTGAACTTAAAAAGGAAGAGAATTGACCATACTAACCATTTATGCAGCATATTTACCTGCAAGCCTATGACGTTCAGCTCTCACAGCAGGAATATCGATATCAGCCCTTGGAAATCCCTGCAAGATAATAAAAACATTACTACCTTAATTCATCAATAAATGATATCAGCAAATAACTCTAAATCCAGAAATTTCCAAAAATAAAAGCATGCCTCGGAATCAAGGAGGTTGCCGGACAGACCGGGGCCACCGGGACGGCAGAGATTTTCTATGATGACGTTCATTTCAGCCTCAATTCCGCTCCTCCGCTCCATCAGCTTCATTGTCTCTGCTTTGAGATTTGTTGCCACCATTTCCTTTTTTTTTTTTCTTTCGTTTAGTATAATGCTTCAGAATTTAGCTCATCTAGGGTTTCAGAAGATACCAGCTCCCGAGCCCCAGAATCGAAACCGCTGACTCTTCTTCTACTTCTTCTAGTAAGTTCTAGACGGATGTACAATAGGCAACTCTACGCACGCGAAGGATGGGAATATGGGATTCAGACGATATATATATATATATACAGTTTATTTATTTAGTATTTCTTTCTTGGGCAAATTATCCAATTGACCCTTTAACTCTTTGTCTAGGTAAAATTAAGCCTCTCATCTATTTTTTGCTGACTTTAAGCCCTCGAACTTGTAAAATGGGAAATCCGTGGCCCTTTTAGCCAGTTTCTCCGGTTTTGCAACCGGATGACCAATTCACACGAACGCCATGTGCTTCTTTCAAGGGCATTTTTGTCCTCATATTCTAAGCAAAAAGGGCACACATAGTCCACCTTTCTATTTGATTTCCCTCACCTCCCTTACTCTTCCCTGCGCAACCCCCACGCAATCCCATGGCCGTCTCTGTCACATTCTCGGGGATTGCTTCCAAATTCTGCACATCTAACAAAACCTCCCAGTCCAAATTCCTAGATACATCTGCACTCTCCTCCCGGGCCATCACCGGCATGTCATCATCATCCAGAAACATGCTCAGAACCTCTCTCTCATCAACTCCTTCATCCACTTCCTCCCACTCAAAATCCTCATTAACTTCTCTATGATCCTCAATCTGAAAATAATCCCAACAGAGCCTAAGGCTTGGATCATCATCACCCTCACTTATATAATCATCGTCAGCACTAAAATCAATCTCAACGTCATGGTTTATATCAGAATCCGATTCCGACCCGATATCCACGACTCGCAACCCGGTTACAAAATGGTCCCCACCCTCAAAATTTTCAGCTACGAACCTTGAATTTTCCATATTTGCCGAAGTGGGCTCTCCGAGAAACCCTAGATTCAGATCAAGATCCAAATGGGTCGGCTCCATTCCGTCGTTTCCTTCATGAATCCCGAAATTCGGGTCAGCATCGGAAATCTCCGGGTCAATCACCAACTAGTGCACGTTCTATTTCATTTGTAGGGACCCATGAATATTTGGCGCCTGAAATTATCAAAGGCGAGGGTCACGGAAGCGCTGTAGATTGGTGGACTTTTGGGATCTTTCTTTACGAACTTTTGTTTGGTAAAACGCCATTTAAAGGATCTGGAAATCGAGCGACGTTGTTCAATGTTGTGGGACAGCCCCTCAGATTTCCTGATTCACCTATTGTCAGTTTTGCTGCAAGGGATCTTATTAGGGGATTGCTTGTGAAAGAACCACAGCATCGGTTGGCGTACAAAAGAGGGGCAACTGAGATAAAGCAGCACCCTTTCTTTGAAGGAGTTAATTGGGCACTCATCCGCTGTGCTACCCCCCCTGAGATCCCAAAGCCAGTTGAGTTTGAGAGGATACCTGTTCCAG
Source organism: Coffea arabica (assembly GCF_036785885.1). Taxonomy (NCBI): domain Eukaryota; kingdom Viridiplantae; phylum Streptophyta; class Magnoliopsida; order Gentianales; family Rubiaceae; genus Coffea; species Coffea arabica. The sequence goes on along the minus strand of NC_092320.1, from coordinate 14,120,964 downwards.
CAGCTTCAACAAGTGAGAAGGCTGCTAAGGCTGCAGCTGCTGCAGATAAAAAAGGCTTTGATAATTACCTGGAATTTGATTTCTTTTAGCACGAAGGAATATAGCAGTGTGGAGATTTGTTTAATTTATGGAACGAAAATATTGTGGAAATCAAATAGAAATGTGGATTATGTGTGGCCTTTTTGCTTAGAATATGAGGACAAAAATGCCCTTGAAAGAAGCACATGACGTTCGTGTGAATTGGTCATCCGGTTGCAAAACCGGAGAAATTGGCTAAAAGGGCCACGAATTTTCCATTTTACAAGTTCGAGGGCTTAAAATCAGTAAAAAATAGATGAGGGACTTAATTTTAACTAGACAAAGAGTTAAAGGGCCAATTGGATAATTTGCCCTTCTTTCTTTGGTTTCCCATTTCCCCGTGGACGCGGACCAACCCAACCGAGCAAGCAGTGGTTGTGCCTGGGAACAGAATACACATTTGTTAGAATTACATAAATAGTCCATTAGTATGTTATAAATACATTAATGACTCTAATAATCTTTTACTCTCTCACTAATCCACACCCAGTCATATGTCGATTGTCAGTTTTTCACTAATCGCTATCATATCAGACGGACGGACGTCTTACCTATATTTCGGTGAGTTACCTGAGAAGAAGTCATAGCCAAGGCTATGGTTTGAGTCCCCCTAATGATTTGTATCTAACTCTTGTACTATTTGGTTTCATTATCTCCCATTTCATGTTTTAAGAAAGGAAATGAATATTAGCACTTCTTAAAAAACTTTTAAACACTCCTTAAATGTAAAAGGAATTAGTGTTTTGAGATTTTTTGAGGAGTTCTAACATCATTTTCCTTCAAGATTTGCTAGACTAGATTCAAAATACAAATAATTTGCTTTTATCTAGTTGTATTTAATGAAAAGTTTAACTGGACAGAGGATTATTTGTTAAAATTTATTTGTTTACATCATCATTACAATTTCCAACACACCTTTTTATCTTTCCAATTATCTTTTTATCTCACATACATCACATCACAAAAAGTGCTACAGTAAAAATATCTCAAATAATTTACAATCCAAACAGAGAGATTACCGTTCTTCCCTCTGGATAAGCAAGATATACTTACGCTAAAACTTCAAAAATAAGAAATAAAATCATTATGCTTGTGATAAAATCATGGCATATGTATTGTGAGATACTAATGTACAACAAAAAATAATTTAAAGCGTAACACATCAACAAGATAGCATCATTTTGTATCTCTATCTCTGGTAGATAACAATGTAGCATTCAAGAATATAAAACCATTAAACCAAGATTCAATCTTTGATCGATGAACAATACGTCTTATTTTGGAATTATTACAAAATTGAAGGGGCTAGAATGTTGTTTTTTTCTTTTTGTCAAAATTTCAAGTTGAAAGGTGTTTTTCCCTCATTGCGTTCAATATTATTCATTCTTGTTTTTTTGGTAGGATTAATGTTGTTTCGTCCTTATTTACCACAAAATAGTAATTTTGGAGATTCAATTCCTGCACATAAGGGTTAGGATATTATTTTTTCAGGTTTATTTTCCGTACGATTTCAAAAATTTAGTGAATTTTACCTATGTCAACTTGTGAAATTAATGAGATACTCTATGCAATAATTTCACCTGATTTTACGTTATTAGGATAATATAAGAATCGAAGAAAGGACACAAAATTACCTTTTTATTTTATAATAAACATAATTTTATTACTACAAGTCAAAATAAAAAAAGTGCAACAATTTTGGTTGTGGAAAAAGCGTGGCAAAGGCATCGTAATAATATGATGTACTAAAATATACCTCAAACAATTAAAATGTGAAGGTAACTAATGAACAAGATAGCATATTTGCTCAAAAGAAAAAAGAAAAGAAAAAGAACAAGCTAGCGTTATTATTCTTTTTCATTTTCGTAATGTTGATAGATGAACAATTTATAACATTCAATAGCATATAGCAGTAAAATACTCTAATACTAAGCCAAGATTCAAAATAAAGAACTCTACCAATGGATAATTTAAACAGATTAGCAAAATCCCAAAAAGATAAGGGGAAAAACCAAATCAAAAATCAATTTTAATCATAGTCTGATAGGAAAGGTGCTGGAGCTAACATCAACAGGCATTGGTGACTGAGCCCATTGAGCAACCCAACCCCACATCACACTCTCCATTTTTGATGATACGATTTTTGTTCAAGACTTCTATTAGTATAAATAGATTAGCCCCCCACTCTGCAGAATGGCCGCCATCAGAGCATCAGCATCTTTAGCCTCTTGTTCTCTTACTTTAGTTGCTTCCACTTCTTATACTTCTGCATCATCTTGTTCCTCGGTTTTTACGAGATTTCGATCTAAGCCCCTCTGGGGTTTCTCGGTTTCTGTTGCACCCTTGTGTTATTATTCTTCAAGAAGGGCAAAACGGATGGCCCACTCCATTGCTCATGCCACTCTTGGCCTTACTCAGCCTAATCAGATTGTGCCCCCTAAGGTTTAAGTCCTCCAACTCAATCACACTTGCTAAACAGTAGTAGTTCTCAGTGTAGGTTGATTTTCAGCTGTGCTCAATGCTTTTCTTGTTGTTTGATGAATTTTTGGTTGGATTCTTGGAATTTAGTTTCATCTGTTGTTAGTTTTGGACTGGTGTATAATCATCCTTGAATGAAAATTTGTTAGTCTGGATGCTGCTCAACTGATTGTACTTATGAATACTTCTTTTGGTACTGCTTTGCAACATGGCTTTTGATCAATTAGTTGGATTGGAGTTTTTTTTTTTTTTGGTCTATTCCTGATGCATCAAGTTTGAGACTTCGTCGGAAATTTAGAAATTTGCATCAACTTTTTTACCTGTTGTTGATCATGAGAGTCCAAAGTTCAAATTTTTATGACACTATAGGGCTCTTTTGTTGGTTCATTGATCAATTCTGGAACTAAAAATGCTTCTTTGTCTTGATTCCTTGACGCTATAAAAATGTGAATATATTTTTTTCATAATATACGCATGAATATTGCTGTTTGATTGGTATAAGCCGACCTTAAGATACCTTATGCGAGCATATGTGCAATATTTTACTCAACTCGTTCACCTGAATTAAATACGATGGCAAAAATGTTGGCTTTATTAATGTAGCGATTATTTATGTGTCGATGAAAACTAATCTGTAGTTCGGGATTTCTGCGGATGGCCAAGGCTGGAAGTTAAAAACACAGTCCTCCACATTTTTCATTAGCTCGATTTGACTTGTTATTATAATTTTTAAATGATAAAAAGTGATCTTCTTTAAAAATAATCACGCTTTAACTAGTATAATTCTGAAAGTAGAAAGTGAGCATTATACTCATTGAAAAGGCATGGCAAAGGCATTGTGATAATGTGATCTACTAACTGTACCCCAATTAAAAGGTAACTAATGAACATGATAGCATTATGCTCTTTCATTTTTATAATGTAAATAGATTAAGAGTACTATACAATACTAATTCTATCATTCAACGTACTAAGAACTCTACCAAGGGATAAGGTAAACAAACTAGCAAAAGCCCTTAAAGATAATGAAAAGGAAAACGAAATCTTTTTAGTCATAGTCTGGCAAGAAAGATGCTGTCGCTGAGGTCAACAAGCACAGTTGATCGAATCCATTGAGCCTGAGGAACCCCACAACATACTCTCCTTTTGCGCTCTGATTTTTCATACGTTATTGACAATATTATATTTGCTCTAGACTTCTAGTAGTATAAATAGATTAGCCATGCCACTGTACAATTGCAGCCGTTAGAGCATCAGCATCTTTAGCCTCTTGTTCTCATACTTTTGTTGTTTCAACTTTTTCTTGTTCTTTTTCATCATCTTGTTACTCAGTTTTTATGAGATTTCGGTCTAAACCCATCTGGTGTTTTTCTTTTTCTGTTGCACCCTTGTGTTGTTATTCTTCAAGAAGAGCAAAATGCATGGCTCACTCCATTGCTACATTGCTAAGGGTGGTCTTGGCCTTACTCAGCCTAATTAAATTGAGCCGCCTAAGGTTTAAGTCCCAACTAAAGAATACTTGCTTAGTATTACTATTTTTCTTTGTAGGTTGATTTGAACTGTGCTGAATGCTTTGCTTGTTGTGTTATGAATTTTTTATTGTGTTCTTGGAATTTAGTTTCATCTGGTGTTAGTTTTGGACTAATAGACAATCATCACTTGATTGATTTAATATATGTTATTCTGGATGTTGCATAACAGATTGTACTTAGAAATACTTCTTCAGACAGTGTTTTTCAACATGATATTTTGATATATTAGTTTGGATTTGGATTTTTTTGTACATTTCTGATGCATCGAGTTTGAGTCTTTTTCGGTAATTTAGAATTTCTATTTCAACTTTTGTTTCTGATGATGATCACGATAGACCTTAAGTACATTTTTTATCTTTTTTTTTTTATATATATGTAACTCATGTTTTGACATTGAAGAGTTCTCTTGCTCAGTCTGGTTCTTTTGATCAAACTAAAAATACTTCTTTGGCTTGATTATTTGAGGTCATATAAATGTAGATATTTTTCATCCCATGTGTATAAATGTTGCTGTTTGATTGGTATTTTCATGGTTGATGAATTGCTGAATTTTTTAATGTGTTGATGGAACTCTTGGAAGATCTCTTTTGCGGCAAAAGAGATTGATTTGGTTGAATGGAAAGGAGACATACTTGCTATAGGTGTCACAGAGAAAGACATAGCAAAAGATGAAAGTTCAAAGTTCCAAAATCCAATCTTGCAAAAGTTAGATTCCAAGTTAGGTGGTTTGTTGTCTGAAGCGTCTTCTGAGGAGGATTTCACTGGAAAGGCTGGGCAGTCAACAATTCTCAGAGTTCCTGGCCTGGGGACTAAAAGGGTTGGCTTGGTAGGGCTTGGACAAGCAGCATCGACTACTGCCGCTTATCGCAGTCTTGGTGAGACAATTGCTGCTGCAGCTAAGTCTGCTCAGGCAAGTAATGTTGCCATTGCCCTTGCTTCTTCTGAAACTCTCTCTGCAGATTCGAGGCTTACAACTGTTTCAGCCATAGCAACTGGTGTGTTCACTTGTCCAAATTATTTTGCTTATGTCTGTGTGTATTTTTTTCCCCTTTTTTGGAACTTGATTGATTAAACAGTGACCATATAATGTGTTTTTTTAGGAACTGTGCTGGGGACTTATGAAGATAGCAGGTTTAAGTCAGAGTCAAAGAAACCAACTCTTACATCTGTGGACATTCTTGGTTTGGGTACTGGACCTGAGATAGAAAAGAAACTTAAATTTGCAGAATCTGTATCCTCAGCAGTTATTTTTGGCATAAACCTTGTCAATGCGCCAGCCAACGTACTCACCCCTGGTTGGTGAATCTTCATTGCAATCTCTTTTTATGTACTAGTTGAGTGATGCAGATTGCTACCTTTGTTTTGATTCCCATATTCTGCCTTTAACCCCTGCCCGGTATTTAACGCCCAAATGACTTTATGTTTTCCTTTTTGTCCTTGTTTTTCTCCCCAAATTTATGCATGTCGGAAGACAAGTGTTCCCCTCATACTTCACCTCTGTCTCTTGTACTTCAGCGGTACTAGCTGAAGAGGCCAAAAGGATTGCTTCATTGTACAGCGATGTACTCACTACAACAATCTTGAACGTGGAGCAGTGCAAAGAGTTAAAAATGGGATCCTATCTGGGTGTTGCTGCAGCTTCTGCTAATCCTCCGCATTTCATCCATATAGTTTACAAGCCTCTGGGTGGATCCGTCAAAACTAAGCTGGCTTTAGTTGGAAAGGGATTGACTTTTGACAGGTAATAAGTGGCACAAAATAAATTTTGGTTGCCTGGAGGGTCGCTGCTTTTGTCATGTACTATAATGTTCTCATAGTTTCTTTTTGTGGACCATTGATCAAGAACATTTGCCTTTCTTTATTGTCACAGTGGTGGCTACAATATCAAGACAGGACCAGGATGTTCAATTGAGCTCATGAAATTTGACATGGGAGGCTCTGCAGCTGTGTTGGGTGCAGCAAAGGCTCTTGGCCAAATCAAGCCAGCTGGAGTAGAGGTGAGTTGTTTACCAGTCTTGCTGAATTGTTTTTATGCTTAACTAACTATTAACACCTCTTGCGGGAAGAATATCTAAACAATTTCTTACCAATTGTACCTTCTAATGGACGCTATGGGCTAATAAAAAGTTATTTGCTTGTAGGTTCATTTCATTGTTGCAGCTTGTGAAAATATGATCAGTGGAACAGGTATGAGACCTGGAGATATTGTCACAGCTTCAAATGGAAAGACTATTGAGGTAATGCTTTCGGACAGGAATGACTTCAGTTACTACTATCTGATCTGATGGGGCCAGAAATATACTTTTATTTCTTCTTTCCTGGTTCTACAGATGGTGTGAATTATCATAGTCTCTGCACAAATTAGGCTTTGTTGCCGACCTCAACTCATTTTCCTTGTTTAGACAATCGATATACATTTGCTTACGGGTTCATACACTTTTGCATGCATGCTTATATACTGCAGCATGATGAGATAATTAGACAATTGACTATATAGGTTTACTTTTTTACCAGGTATTCAATCTGATTTTATGTTATATGCTCAGTGGCCTAGAAGCATTAAACTTTTATGTGAAACTATTTTTTTTGTAATTCTGATGGACTCTGTTAAACCTGATAAAAGCTACAAAATGTCTCTTTTTGTAATTCTGATGGACTCTGTTAAACTTGATAAAAGCTACAAAATGTCCAGTAAAGGACCAGATTTTCTTTTCACTCATGGTTGACTCTTGTTACATTATGATGGTTCTTAATTTGTAATAATTTAACCATGAATATATGTGTTTCAAGAGTTTGCACCTTGATTTTAGTAAGTCTTTTGCTTGGAAACATTGACAGAAAGGAGAAGAGTTTGCAACTCTCATCTTTCAAGTCTATTCTTTTTATCACATAAGTGAACAAGTTTTGTCCCTATACATCTGGTAGATGAATTTATATAAATTGCTTTCTTATGTATATCTTCATCATAGGTTAACAATACTGATGCCGAGGGAAGACTCACTCTCGCAGATGCTCTAGTATATGCTTGTAATCAAGGGGTTGAAAAGGTATGATTCAGATGCTGTGTATGCTTGATAATTTTATGTTTTTCTTCTTCCTTCTGCTCTCCTTATTAGTACAAGTTCCTTTTTTTTTCGGGTGTGTGTTTTAAATTTTTGTTGTACTCCTCTTTCCAACCGAAAAGACAAGCAGCAAACCTTGCAGAATACTTAGGGGAGAAGGAATGAAGGAACTACCTCATTTTTGTATACTATCATTTTGAAAGCTACAATGGCAGAATCTGATAGGCTGTTTTAAGGGGGATTGAAAGTTGAAACTGCTATTCTGTGTAGTTATTATAATATTTTTGTTTAATTATATTTATTTGCAATACTTGGAAAGCTTGGACAATCATAAAGTGGTCGACTTGACTTGCTAAGTAATACTAGTATTGTGATCTTGTTGGAAGTTGATTTTTCGTTTTGGACAGTTCACTATATGCAAAGTAAACTCCTGTTTGGTTCCTTGAATTGTTCATGGTGGGAATCTCAGACTCCTGACGTTACTCATTATATCATGAAGTTTCTGTCTCAATGTTAAAATGTATAGGCATCAGGTCAGATACATGACCCTCACCACCTTTAAACGTCCTATGTTTTGCTTTTTGCCAGTAGAGTTAATATCATTTCAGTCTTCCCTTAGCAATATCTCTAGCTGTCTGAGTGACGAGTTACCTTTTTATGCAGATTGTTGATCTGGCTACATTGACCGGGGCATGTATAATTGCTCTTGGGTCCTCAATTGCTGGTTTGTACTTCTTGTTTCTCTCTGTCTCTCTCGTTCTTTTTGGTGAAAATCATTACGTGGTAATGCATGTATGTCTTGCGGGAACAAGTTTTTATACTCTTTCTTATAAAGATGTGCAAAACTACATGTACATTATGATAAACTGTGTCCTAATCTTTTATGAAATTATCGAGGAAGTAGATTTTTTAGATTTTGACGCATTTCTGGAATACATCATTTTTGCATTGATAATGCTTCCAGTGGCATTAGCCACACCCCAAAGATAAAGGAAGGGAAAACAGTTTTATGATTGCAGTTGTATTGACTTTGGAAATTTGACACAGGTGTTTACACACCTAGTGATGACCTGGCAAAGGAGGTACTTGAAGCATCTGAAGTTGCTGGAGAAAAACTCTGGAGGATGCCTTTGGAGGAAAGTTACTGGGAATCTATGAAATCTGGAGTAGCTGATATGGTAAATACAGGTGGTCGTCCAGGTGGTTCTATCACTGCAGCTTTGTTCCTGAAGCAGGTATTGATCTGGAAACTTGGCTTTGCCTAATTTGTCATCTGATTTTGAAACTTTCTAGATCAAGTTAAAACAAAAGCGTTTATGGTCAATAAGTGTGTAAGAAAATCAAACCACTCTTTACTTGAAATCATACCATCAATTGACAGCATTGTTAATGAATTCTGTTTCAAGTGTTACAGAAATTATACAATGCCTTTACATTGCTAAGATCAATAGCTGAACATGACTAATCAGAAACTTCTGCATTTCTTCCCCCTTCCTTTCCCTCCCCCACCTCCCCAAAAAGAAAAAAGAATAAAAAAGTATCAGGGAAAAGGTAAAGAAAATGTAGTGGTATCTGAAATATGATCTCTGTGTCAATTTGGTCTTTGATATCTTATTCTGCACCAGTGAAATGAAAATACTTTCTGATGCATAATTTTGGTTCCTAAACCGTTTTGGTCTGCATCAATTACACATGAGCTTTTGAAAAAGGAATTGAGCAAGTTTCTGGCCATTAGGAAACTTGAAGGTTTTCTAAATGTCTAATCGCGTGTGTTCTTAAAATTGGAAAGCAATGATCGCATGCTGCATTTTTTTCCCTTTTCTTTTCCAATGGTATATTTTGTGGCTTGTTTGTTTGCTTCGCAGTTTGTTGACGAAAAGGTACAGTGGATGCACATTGACATGGCTGGTCCTGTTTGGAATGAAAAGAAGAAGGGTGCAACAGGATTTGGCATATCAACTTTGGTCGAGTGGGTGCTCAAAAACTCTTCTTAGTAGCTATCTATCTGAGTTCTGTTTATCAGGAGAAAGTAAAGTTGAAGGGGATAAGCTTATCTATAAAGAAAAGAGAATACGTTGAGAGCTGAGAAGCGAGATATTTAATGGGCTTTTGCTTGATTTTGTTGAATCATCTGGATATTGCTCAGGTTGCCATTTGCCCATAGCAGGCTCTCGTGTTCTTGTGAAACTTGAAATTTGTGTTATGTGCAGTGTGCTTTCTTCCGTGGAGTTTGCTTTGCTAGGTAAACTTTGCTGACAGTAATGCAATAAAAGTACTTCTAAGGTTTTTTTTTTTTAAAAAAAACATTGGTTTTTCTGTGTGCTGCAGCCTGCAATACTGAGTGCTGACACCTTTGAAAAGCTGAAACTTGGTGTCCCACTTTGTGTATTTTTTCAAGCTGCTTGCGTGTGTCGTTTGGCCTTCTAATTCTTATGCTAATCCCAATTATTGGGTTATCTAAATTGAAGTTATGTGGATTGGTTGCGTCAGTAATTGATAGGATGTCAAAATATTCAATAGGGAAACCTCTTATTTTACTGTTTGATCAACTGCGATGTTTGAGTACAAGAAGAAGAGATGCTTTCCTTAAAGTTAAGCAAAAAGTTTATAAATGGAAGTTTATGCAACTCTGGCTTAGCTGCTCACGCCTGGATAGTGGTTCTATTGTAGAAAGGTCTCTGTCTATTAGACACTTGTTAAAATATATTTCAAGTGTCATATTTTTTTTAAAAAATGTATGATTAATTAGAAAAAGTAAATAAATGCAAAAGAGGGTAGATAAGATTAAATAAAAAAAATATAAATGCAATGGAGGGTAATAATTGTTAGTATGTGTGTGTGTGTGTATATATATATATATATATATATATGATAGATTAGATGAATTGTAGGTGTTAAAGAGTGTCCAATAAAAATCCGTTGAAAAAACCCTCATTGAAATAGGAGTATTTATTATGGCTACCAATTAAAATTCTGTGCCACTGTTCAATTTTTTGTTATCAAATGCATCTGGACATATTAAGATCTGAATCTATTAAATTTAAGTGTTGAATTAAATTACTGTATATCAAAAGAAATGGATCAATTGAGCATGACAGAATATAATTTTTCCAACAAGGCCCTACAACAATTGTATTTTGTGTTTCCAGGTGGATTGAAGTGGAACCTGGCTAACTATTTCCATATGAAAATGATACAACGTTGGACTTCTTGGGTCATTTTTTCAAAGAGATTTTGTCAATGTTTGGAATTTTAAGTCATCTGAAGAATGTGCTGTATTAGTATCATTGATTTTAGTGGTACAAAGAATTATAACATGGGGTTTTTTTTTTCAAAAAAAAAGCAAAATATTTTGGCCTAATTGGTATAATTCTTATAAACCCATATTGAAAAAAGAAAAAAGAAAAAAAAAAGAAACACCTTCTGCTAATACAAAATGTTTCCAACCAAAATTCTCTTTTCCTTTTGCACAATTTTTTTTAGGAGAGAGGTGAAAAGAAAGGACTTGAAGGTGGACAAAAGACAACAAAAGATTAAAAATGGAAACAGGGCGGATCCAAAAACTTTTAGAAGGAAAAAGAATAAGGGAAACGTGGAAATTGAGTATAAATGATCGAACTTCACAATTATTTAAGAACCATTATTGTTTGTTGTAGATTTTGTAAAAATTAATTTTCAAAATTGATTATCAAGAAAAAATTAGAATCAATTTAAGTTGTCCCTTTATTTTTTGACAAGAAGTTCATACATAACACTTAAATTAACCATAACACTTAAATTAACCCTACAAAATACAACCAAAAGGTAATTGCTGACTTTTGGTTGTACCTATGGAACTTAAGTACTACTCACGCATACTCAACAAACGATGTGGGACACAGGGAAAGGGAACAGGGAAGCCTCTACTAAGCATTAATTAGCACTCACTCACTCTGATTTTTAACCTCGCCAACAGGTCTTTTTTCTTTTTGACAAGAAGTTTATAAACAACACTTAAATTAATCCCACAAGATACAACCAAAAGGCAATTACTGACTTTTGATTGCACTCATGGAACTTAAGTATTACTTACGCACACACTCAACAAATGTTGTCCCGTTATGGATTCTGAATTTTAGCTTTTTTATCTATTAAAGAATCGAAAATTCAGATGCAAAAAATAAATGAGACCATTAAAAAAAATAAGTGATTATTCAAAACTAGAGTCTAAAATTAGTTTAAATTAGTTGAAATAATCAAACGAGATTATTGTTCACTGGGCTATATAACACATGATATGTAGCAAAAGCTAATCTCTTTGGGCCTCATGCCCCTATTATTCGGTTTCAGACACACACCTATACTTCCTGTTGGAAAGCCCCGTTAATAGAAGATTCCCAACAGCAGGAGCTGCCCTCTATTTGACTCAGGCTCAACTTTCAACTCCCCAAGTCCCAAGCTGTACAACTGTGAAAAACCAAAAATTTCTCTGTATTGTGTTCCCACTCTAGGATCACAGCTTTTGGAATAGCAAAATGAAACTCCAATAATTTCTCGCTTCATTATTACCATGTAGAAAAGAAAGCAAAGAGAGAGAAGTAGCTGCAGCAGAGGCTCTGAAAAATGAGTGTCCCTCTAACAGTAATGACCTTTAATCTTCTTGAGGATCAAGCAGAGGACAGTCCTAACTCGTGGGACAAAAGGAAAGACATATGTATAAGTGTCATCACCAGTTATTCTCCGATGATTCTCTGTACCCAACAAGGTATGAAATTTAATGGGATTAATGTATTGAGTGGATCTTGAATCTTGATTGATTGTTCATATGGCATTTGTTGAAATGGTTGATCTGGGATTTTTTGTATGTCTTTTGGACATGGGTATTGTACACTTATTGTTATCGTTAGAGTTTTTATTCTCAGGTCATTGGCCAAGACTGGATTTTTCTAGTGTTCTAGTTCTTAAATGGTTTAATGCTTTTCAGTTCTTTTGTTAACTATGTGCATAAATGTTTGGTTTTGCAACTTGACATGTTGTCTTTTGGTTTTAGGTGTAAAGTCACAGTTGGACTATCTTCAGCAGTGCTTGACAGGTGAAGTTTCTCACAAAGAGTTGAGGACTTGTGGGGTATATTGTTTTATGTGGGGTATATTGTTTTATGATGCAATGACCAATTTCATCTTGCATTTCTTCTGCTCTATCTCTCCTTCATTGCTTAAATTAGTTGTCTGCAGACAGGTTGACCTCATAGTTTATACTTGAATAGGGAGCCCTTTAATGACACGTAGGATGTTGAGATTCACACAAGTAGATATCAAAGAATAAATTTATTTTTTTCCGTTAAGGAGAAGATCACTAATTGCGTCCAGGATTATAATGAAGGATAATGGTCAGGTTTGCAATTGTTCATGTTGAAGGTTAAAGTGGACGAGACTGGCGTCTAAAAGAATAGGGAAGATTAAGGGTCATGTCTATATGCTGTGGGGAGGGCTTATAGTCCATCAATTGAATAGATGCAAAAGAATGTTGAATGCCATCCTTCAGTGTACTGAAATCTTTATGCTTTTCTGCTGTGTTTCTCACTTCTTGGATTTATGCTGCATATACGTGCCGATGCCAAAAGGCAAAGAAATTTCATTTCGAGATATAGTTGAAATTTTGATGATATCATAGTACTGACAAACTCTAAACATTGACCCATAAATGTTTTGAGAGCTAACCTACAGATTTTTAGCTGCATGATCTTTAGTTCCCTGGAAAAATTGTGGTGCTCAATGAGTTTGAGCGACTCTTCATTCTGCAGCATCTAAATGAACTGAGGGATCATGGTAGCCAAATGAAAAGTTTTTCCCTTCTTTTGCTTTTAATTGATTGAAAAATATATTTATGCAACCTAACAAGAGACGATTTAGGACATCTTGAAAATAAGATTCTAATAAATTCTACTATAAGGAATAGTTTTAGGATCTATGTATGTTTTAGTTTGTATAGGAATTAAGTCTGTGGAAGGTAACAGCATTGCCTTCCTGGTCCTGAACTCCCTGAGATGCCCAAATTTTTGTTGCATTTTAGTGTAAGACTTGGTAGCTTTGCTTTTGCCACTATCTGATTCCTGGCAACCAGCATGGGCTAAACTTTTTCTTGACCTCTAGCAGTGCTTTGATCTATATATTGAGCATGCTTTGATTTTATTACCTGCGTGATTGTTGCAAACATGCTAATGTGTTTTATAGATAAGACATCTTTAGTCTTTTATTTTGTCAGATCACAGCTACGAATTGGCTCTGTATGCATCATATTGCAATAAGCTTATTTCTAATTAATAAAAACTTGCAACTTGACATCTTATATTTCATAACAAGAGAATGCTTCATTTGATTTTTTTTTTTTCATATCAATGAGCTAAAGACACCTGCACAGTGCAATAACTCAGTTTGGATCAGTAACATGTTATGCAGAATTCTAGCACTTATAATGCTTCAACTTTCATTTGAAAAGGTTACAACCAATTTGGAATTTCAAGGAAAGGATCTGAAGACACTTCAGACCAGTATTGCACCATCTTCTATGACAAGGAGAAGGTAAAACTTCTCTATATCTTAGCGTGACATGACTGAGATAATTACTCTTAGAAGGAACAAAACCTACTATAATCCCAGTGCTCTACGGAACACTGAACATACAAAGAACTCGACCTGTATTTTCATGTATTATGTTTCTGGATGAAGGTAGAGCTGTTAGAGGGTGGGACTTTTTGGTTGTCAGAGTCACCTTCGGTACCTGGAAGCATGTCTTGGGGTTCTATTGTTCCATGCATTGCAACATGGGCAATATCCTTTTACACATTATACTGTCTTCTCTATATCCATTTGTTTCAATGCTGCATCACAGACCATTTTACACTTGGCTTCCTTTACAAATTGTGTACACATTCCAACTGAAAGGCGTGGAACCACCTGGTTTTTCATTTGAAATAGTAAATACTTGCATGGATGAATTTAGTCCCCGGGCTCGTAGGCGAAGTGCTTTGCTGACATGGCAACATATTGCCTCTTTGCCTCCTAGCTTGCCTGTGGTATACAGTGGAGGATTTAATACACAAAAGGAATCAACCACTGGGCGTTTTCTTCTTGGAAGATCAAGGTATTGATTCAGTTTTAGCCTGAAATTGAAATTTTACATTTTCTCTGAACTCTGCTGCTGATAACTTCAGTTTGTATTTAAGTCAATTATACTTGTAATTTTGCTTTGACAACTTGCCTTTTTCATTGGAAATTTTTTATTGCATACATCCTGGAAACAACCAGTATGAATATTATCTTATACGGTATTCCCCCTTGGAATCTTCTCAATTTTATGTGTGTACATTATTGGTTTACAAATATCCATTCCAAGCCTAGGACAGTTTCCTTTATGAAAAATTGTCATTCTGTTCAGTGCATCTAATGTCTCAGGATTTTTTCCAAAATCGAAACCAACAAAATGCAGCATAAAAATTTTAAAGTGGAACAAAATTGCACTTCCAAAGATATTGATAGAATCTAAAGGGTGTATGCAAGGAGGATATTTTCTGTGTATAAATTTTGAATAAATAATGCCTCACTGAAGCTTCATGATCTGTGTTTCAAATGACAATATGGCTGTATTGTGCCAGAATAATGAGTGGGCTTCTGGTTTAATCAGGACTGGCTGGTCCAAGCTGGCAATTTGGACAATTTTGCTGTACAAATATTCCTTGACTTTTGCAAAGAAGAAAAATCCGGAGTAATGGAATTGTGTTGAGTCAAAATTCTGTCTTGGCATTGTTTCTTTTGATAAGTTTAATCCCCTTTATCAAACATAGACGGAACATTCCTTTTTTTTTTTTTATTTGTTGCTACTTGATCCTTAAGAAATTCTATTTTTCTTCAATGAATTCATAGTGAAAAGACTGGATGGAATGGCCTTGGACCCTGTGATTTCTGCTAAAATACTAAAACACACAGAGAAATGGACTGGAAATTTGAAATCATAGACCTCTTGTATATTGCTTTGAAATAGTTTCTTTACAATTTTTAGCACTGTAATCTAAGAACGTTAACTTGGTATAGTTACAAACTTTGTGAGTCAAATTGCTTGCGACGGTCTTCGACTCTATGATAGGTCTCAGTATCAAAATAATGCTTCTCGATTATAAATTAGCATCATCAGTTCTCAAAAAAGTGCTTGTTACCTTACAGAGAGAAGGTTAACCCACTATGAGTTTCTGTTCTTTTCGAGGTGGAAATATCATGCTCCATACCGCCCATTTTTGCATCTGCTTTGTTGGTCTAGGTGTTATTTTTTGTGTTTTATGATGGGATAAGAGGCAAGATAGGAACATAAAAGTATTATATTTAAAAAGTTGGGTGTGAATCTGCATTTTCAGTCATGGTCAGACAATGTTTCGTCACCTGCTGCAACTCTACATATTGTCTGATTGGTTTCCTGGCATCAAGTGTCCGCTTCCATTGCCCATAATCCTGTTAAATCATGTACGAAGCAACCACTTGCACCAATAAAACCACAGCTGAGTGGCTTTGTCATTCCCCAGTCGACCTTCACTCCCCCAAGCACAAGATAATGTTTTACAAATGGTGAATATGTAGCTAACTCATCCTGGTGGACCCCTACTTTCCAACTCCTAAATTTGTTTAAAGTAGTTTGTGTTCTGTATAGCTGCTAAGTTCTTTGAAACATTGTTTCTCTTACAGGGAGCATGGTGTTGTCGGTGATATGAGGGATACTTGGCCAAATGCTCGAGTAAGGAAAAATGTTTCCCTAATACGTACTTATCATGGATTCAAAGGTATCAACATGCTAGCTTTCGAAAGGCTAATCTGAGTCTGGTGTATTTTCCAGCCCTCAATCTTTATTTTGTTCTGTCAGGTGACAAGCAGGGAGCTGTTGAATTCCTTAAGCTGATCTTCAGAGCACTTTGCCTCTGCTGGGATCGCCAAACTCAGGATCTGCATGTCGACTGGATTCTTTTCAGAGGCAGATCTTTGATACCAGTCTCGTGCGAAGTGGTAAGTGACAATATCGATGGGCTTTATCCATCATCACACTACCCGATACACGCTGAGTTTATGCTCCCTCGCACTGTAAGATTAACTGATGCACCTACTCAAGATGGAAATTAAGTTGTTTTGTGATTGCTGTTGTTAAAGGATGGATGCTAATGTATTTGCTTCAGTTCCCTTAATTGTGGAAGTATTCATTCTTAGAAATTGCACGAATCTTGGATGCTAACCCCAGAATTTTTCTTGGTTGGCTGCCTTCCCCACCTGGCACCGGGGGGTGGGGGGAGGAGCGGGGCAGGGCGTTGGCGGGATTTAGACGTTACGTGATAATTGGGTGGTGAAGCGGAGGGTGAATTCTTAGTTTATGATGGAAAAAAAAAAGAATTCTACAACGAAGGCGATTCTTGGAGTGTATTCTGCAAATAGGGGTTTTCGCATTCCGGAAATGCGAGCTCACTGAGCTCGCATTCCGCCAATGCGAGCTCGAATTGGAGCTCGCATTCCCGCATTTCCGGAATGCGAGCTCACTGAGAGCCAAGACAAGGAGGAAATCATGCAAATATTGAAAATACTTCATGCAAGATGGTTCGGCAGCAGGCTCGCGGCACAGCCTTTATGGTGTCTGATGTAGTTTCCTTTCATCCGACTGCAACTAATGACTTGAACAGTCAACACTTAGACTATAGTAATAAAAATTCTAAACATTTTCCATCTTTTAGCCGCAAAAATCCTTATGTTTAAGCACAAAACAAATTAGATGAAAGGATCATGCGAGCATCAAAGAACAGTTTTTTCTTCAACAACAATGCTTCTGCAAATTTCGATGCAGAAAAATCATGCAAAGCTTCAAACAAAACTAGTGAACCTATCACCCCAAATACCCCTTAACACTGAACACTTCAAATGAAACCAGGGTTATTGATTATAAACACAAATCTCGGCAGATCAGAACTTGCGGCCAAACAAAGACAACCAAACAGCAACTGAAGTAGATAAAGTTTCAAAGCCGCAAGTCTGAACCAGCAAACTAGGAGTTCATGCAAAGAAACATTAAATTAGAGCTCGCATTTCGCGAATGCGAGCTCTATTTTAACCTCGCATTCGTTCACGAATGCGAAGATTCCCGGACGGAATCCATTACCAAAATCACCCCTTTTGTAGAATTTTTTTAAAATTCATCACAAAATTAGAAATTTCTCGTGAAGCGGAATTTTCTTTTCTTAATTCCTTGTTTCTCCATGCAGTATGAATAGCTAAGGATATTATAACTAGTTCGTTATCGAAGCATGGCTGCAAATCTAAAAAGATTGCAGACAAATTGGAAAACTAAGTACAAGATGATCATCATGATACCAGAGTTGGGCCTCAAGTTTTGTTCATCAACTTATTCATAGTTCCATTTGCAACTTAGTTGGGACATTCATAGGAACTAAGGGAGTCGAAAATCCTGTTGCACAACAGGTACAGAACACTCGAGCTTTAGTAACCGGCGCAATGCCCCTTGGGGTGCAACAAGAAGTTTAATTTGGGGCTTGCGGATGCGGATGAAAACTAAAAAGTGAGTTATTTATGTGAAATAAATAATCCTATCCAACTAGAGCCCGTCGTGCACCTGGTGCGAGGTGCAACAGCGTGCACCAGAACACCCATGCCCAAGCGAATCTAGGGTTAATGCAAATTAACAAATTTGACGACTTCATGAATATAACTTAAAGAGTCCCACCATAGATTTGATCTCGAAAAATTTGAGCTATTAGGGCATTGCTCGCTTGCATCTCGTACCGATAAATTCTTAACTATTTTTCATAAGTTCGTTTCGATCCATTTTAGAAATGTTCTCGTCAATATCAAGTCGTGTGTAAGAGGGGGTGTTAAGCCGTCACTAATTGATTTTGAGAGAAAAAAAAAATGTAGGGGGTCCTTTATCGTTATTCTAGATCACTAATTTTACACAAACTATTCTCAAATTCTACCATCACCTCTGCTCAACTAGTCTTGTTGACAAACTGACGATATGCAAACGGTGGAAATTTGTGAAGAACTAGGCAAAACAGGCAAAGTCCTTTTGAGAGGTAAAGTCTGCGGTGCTGGGCTGTAGACTATCGGGTGACTGCATGCCCAAGGGATCTGTGTTGAATTAATTTGGCTAATTGTAGAGATAAAGTGCATATAAAATCTCAGTTCTTCAAATTAAGGGCTGGATTTTCACCGTGGAACGGAACCCCCGTTTGGTGAATAATTCCACTCCTTATGACTTAAATAATGCGCAGCGTAGGGAAAAAAAATTATGGAATATACGGCTTTACAAGGCTGGCACTTTAGCTTGCACGGATTATAAAGACTAATTAATTAATGAGCTATTCTATAATGCTGAGTATTACCAATTTCCCAAATGATAGGGATGTGTAAACAAGACGAGGAGAACCTTCTAACGTTCCATTATTTGTTTTAATATACCATCCACATCAAAAGTGCAATTTCACTTCTTGAATATGTTTTGCGTTGGTTGAAACGCGAATCAAATTAACCGTTGTTCTCCTGCCCCTTTTCCGTTTCTTAAATTTCATTCGTCCCTGTTTCAAAAAAAAAAAAAAAATTGACCACTACTCGTTTAAAAAAAAAAAATTCCCTTTGATCATTCGATGGACTTTGGCTTTCTTCAATCATATACAGCAAGGAAAATGATAGAAATAATTAGACAGAGAAATGAAATAACTTTATAGCATTTGTGGGGGGGGGGGGGGGGAAGCTTTAGTGAACGCCTAAGGACAAGGTGTCCTGATGAGGGAAGAAAAAAGGAAAAATAAAAAAGAGAAACTACGCAACAGTTGGGTTGTCCAAATCAAGGTTAGATCAAAATTATACGCCAAGCAAGCTCGAAGTTTTGTAGTTTTTAATATAGTAATTGATTTGTTTAATTTGTTGGATGATAATAATTAAGCAAGAACTGTAGCTTTGACCCCCTATCATTCATTTCATACCTCGCATATATGGAAAATCTGTGATTTATTACTCTTTTAAATTCACAACCGGCCGCGGTCCTACTAAGGATTGTGCCTACGTCTAGTCTACCTTATGCAAATCCTGGGAAAAAAAGTATTTGGCACTTGTTTAAAGAAAAAAAAAATAGATTTTGGTTTATTATCAATTCACCACAAACTACATAGGACAAAAATTGAGTCACAGGCGCACGGCATCAAACTAGGGGTTTCCTTAGTGCTAATGATGCGCGATTGGCTCGTAACATTTCAATTGCCCAACGACCTCAAGAGTTGACCACAACAGCAAGGACCATTTTAGATTGTAAACTTTCTTTTCGATGAAGATAAAGGCTTGTTTGATAATTTAATTTAATACTTAAATTTAATAAAGTTAAATATTAACATGTTCAGACGCGTTTGATAATCAAAAATTGAATATTTGAATAAAGTATGTTGCACTGAATTTTTTAAGTAAAACTTACTTTTAAAAATAAGTGATACGTTATTCACTTATTACGGAATGTGATATACACTCAAATATATTAGATATAACATTAAATAATTCAATAACTTAATGGATTTCGATTTCAAATTTTAATTTTATCAAACGCACCCTAAAACTAGGCCGAATTGAAATCAGGCTTACAGTAAATTTAACAATCTAATGAATTCTATTGCACAAATCCATTATCCATCATAAAACCATGCTAAAACTTCAACGGAATCATCTTAATTATATCTTGTTCGATACAAGTAAAATAACGTTTAGAGAGGAATGGTTGAATTGGATGATAAAATAAGAGGGATTGTAAGCATGAGATCCTGAATTCAAAACTTTTTACTTAAAAAAATAAAAACCAAAAAAGCTTCTTCCAACTGTGTATGCCTTGTATTAACTAGCAAGATTGCATTCACTTATTTATTTTTATTTTTGCTGTTTTTTTTTTCCTTGTTCTTGTCATCATACCATAAAAGTAAGAACATAGATGACCAAAGTCAACTACATTGTTGCAGATTGCTAAGCAGAGAAAGCCTGTGTAATAATGAAACTAGTAACTCCACGTGTTTGTTTTAAGGTTTTGATCAAGTGCCTTAGTATGCTTTTGTTACTAAAACCTCATGATTAGTCTATTTAATGACTTGATGATAATAAGGGGTGTAATTAAGTTTTATACCAGAAAAAAAAAACGAAAGATATAAAGGTCAACAAATGAACAAAGTTTGGGTGAGTTGAGCGAGAGAGGTCTCAAATTTCCTATGCCACTAACTTCAAGTTTGGGTGAGTTTTTTCAGCATGTTAGTGCAAAAATTGGACTAATCAAAGGGTAAATGTGCAAATAGAACTTTCACCGACGGCGCAAAGCTTCGAAATCTAAAACACTTTGACCACGGCATTAAGCAACACTTTAGAAATAAGTCCCGTGCAGATTGAGAGTTTTCACAGATTGGGCCTATTTGGAAGTGAGTTTTTTGGTTAAGTTTTTTAACTACAAGTTTTTTAACAACTTTAGTTACAGGAACCCAAAAAAACTTATCAAATTTTTTAACCTACACACTTCAAAATATCTAATACACAAAAAACTTCTATCTTTCTTCTTCTTTCTCCCTCACCCCATCCACCATACCTTCATCGCCGGCCAACATCTCTACCGCCGTTTCCGGTGCCGGCCACCTATTCTGACGTCAGTATTCCCAATTTTTTTTTCCTTCCTTTCCCCCCCTCTCTCCTTCCCTCCCTCTCCCTCTCCCCTCCCTAGCCAAACTCCCCCGACCTATGCAGCAACAGCAGTTACTTTCCTCCTGCTCTGGTTTTTTTTTCTCCCTCCAGTCACGCCAATGCTATGGCTGACGGGGGGAACAGGGGAACAAGGAAGGGGGTGGCAGGAAACGGGAAACAGGAAGGGAAACAGGGGAGGAGGAAACGGGAAGGGGGTGGCGAGGCAGAAGGGGTGGCATGTAGAGGGGAGGGGGAAGGGGCAGAGGAGGTGGCGAGGGGAGGGGGTGGTGGGGCACAGGGGAAGGGGAAGGGGCAGGGCAGGGCAAGGCAGAGGGGCTAGTGGGGCAACGGGGAAAGGGCTGGCGAGGCAAAGGGGGTGGCGTGCAGAGGGGAGGGGGAAGGGGCAGAGGGGCTGGCAGGGGAAAAGGGTGGCGGGGGGAAATGTAGAGGAGAGGAGAAGGGGAAAAGGAGGAGAGGGGTGGGGGGAGGAGGGAGGAAGAAGAAGAAGAAGAAAGAGAGGAAAGAAAAGAAAAAGGGACAAAAGAAAAAAAGAAAAAAAAAAGAGAAAGAAAAAAAAAAGAAAAGGAAAAAAAAAAATTCACCTTACAAAAACTTTTATAAAATTTTTTATCTTACAAAAACTTCTACAAAAAAGTTTTTCACCTTACAAAAATTCTACAAAATTTTTTCAAAAACTTCTACAGTGCACTATAGTAAAATTTTAGACAAACTCCTAAAAAACTCAAGTTCCAAATAGGCCCTTAACATATTTTTTAATCACTTTTTATCTCATATCACATCATTATAATATATTTTTCTACAAAAAATTCAAAAATCTGTAGTTCAATGGAAGTCGAAGTTTTATGGAATTATTTTTTTTATATTTATCATCTTTTATACATTAAGGAATTTAGATCTAATGCTTTGTTTAAATTGCATTTTTCTAAATTTTTTGTGGAAAAAATAATGTAATGATTTGATATATGTAAAGTAAAATGATGATTAAGAAATGTATTTACGGTTGCTGTCCAAACAAAACTTGAATTTTGAACTTCACCAGGTGTTATGAGTATGAATTTGACTAGATGTTATGCCTTAGTCTCATGTCAATCATTTTAGTACGAGTGATGAATATAACACTAAAACTAATGGAAAAACATGATTGGATTAACTATATTAACTCACACTTGTCAATGTGGGAAACTAGAAGCAAATTTATTTTTATGGGATGAACAGAGTACAATAGTAATTGAATACGTGATAATTCCACTAATGTAAAGAAAGAATTTCCAATGTAATATTTGTTTATGTTGGAAAGTGAAGAATGTTAGTTATTGTTTTATTTAAGAAATTTGAAAATTTTCTTGTTCCTTCCTACACATTTTATTTTTGTATTTTGTAATCATAAATTTTGCAGGATCTCGAAAGAAAATGGTTAATTAGACGGAAGAATCTTAAGAATTGTCACTAATTTTTCGCTAATTTCCTATTTTGTTTCAAAATTTTTTTATGACTAGATATAAACTTTTATTTTCCTTTTACTTCAACAACTTTCCATTTATTCAAACATGCGAAAAAAAAGAAGAAAATCTTAAACTGTTACCAAAACCGAGAAAGAAAAATCTTACTTCATTAATTACCATTCAGTCTTCGTCAACCCCATTTAGGTCCAATCTCAACCATTCATCCCACGACTTCTCCCTCAATCCAACGGTCCTCAATGCCCACAGCAATTTTTTTAAAAAAATTACTTTCCACTAATGATAGTTTAATTAGCCTTGAATTCAACTCCCCACATTTCCATCTTCCTCCCCAGTCGTTTTTTCTTCAGTGCTGCAGGCTGTTCCTTGTTCTTCCCGTTTCCTCCCACTATATTATTAATACCCAAAATTAAGTTTAAATTCCCCCCACCATTTTCCTCTCTCTCTCACACACTCACGCAGTAATTTCATTAGATTCGCGGAATAAATTAAAAAAGAGGAAATTATACATACGCATATTTATATAGAGGAGTGTGTGGATCTAGATCTTAGTGGAAGAGACTGAATTAGACAGAGAAACAAGAGAAAGAGGAGAAGAGAGAGAGAGAGAGAGATAGAGAGAGATGGAGGTCGCAAGGCCTCAGCTAATTCACCGATGGATCTCGGTTTCGGTCGTTCTCATCGGTCTGTTCTTCGCCACCGCTCATTGTTTTTACCTCCCCGGTGTTGCTCCGCAAGATTTCGTCAAGGTAATTAGATCTTCTTGATGTTTTAATTGGACTATATTGATTTAATTTTTTTTGGAAATAAAAAGTGAGAAGTTGTTTGTTGTAGTATTGGATCTTGTTTGATTTTATGAGTTTTGTGTCATTTTAACTGTTTTATAGCTTGTTTTGGTCAGATCTGGGTTAATAATTGTCAAATTTTACTTGATTCTGGTTACGTGTGTTGATGTTCTGTAAATCCAGGTTTAAGTTGAGCTTTTGAAGTGTGCCACTGTTTAGGAAATGTGGTGCAGTTAGTTATGTCAATGGAGGAAATGATGCATTTTTATGGAAATAAAGTTTTCCTATTTCAAGAATAGTAATTTGTACGATTTTTTTTTCCCTGGAATCATTGTTGTTCTAGAAGTTTCGAAGTTTTGTGCTGATAAGTTTAATACCAATTGGCAGAGATGAAGAAGATATACTGAATGCGAATGGTAGTATTGTTTAAAACGACCAGAAATTAGGATTTGGTATTCGTTCCTTGGCGATGTTTTAAGTTCATTTTTAATTTTTCGCCCATCAACGAGGAGCGTCTGTGCATTCTCTTAAATTACTTGGTTTTTTTATGATGTTGAAACTGGAATATCAAGAAATATCTACTAATAATAGCTGTTTGAGTGATCAATTCACTCTATTCAGCTTACTTTAATACTGAATGATATGACTAGACATTTTCTTCTTATTTGAAACATGACTGGTGTTTTTTGTTTGAAATATGATGAGATAATTATGCAGCTAATTTTCATAGTGAAGTGAAGTTGAGCTGCCATTGATGTAACAAGTTGCTTTGTTGTACCTCGAACATTATGAGAACTCACATGAGGGAACAACAGTTTGTTGAGCTTGGAATCACGATTTGGCATTAAGGCTTGTTGGGATTGTCGGTTTATATCTGGATCTTTCCCGATGCTGGTCCACTTGAATTATACTAAGAATAGAAATGTTTATTAATTAGTATGTGGTGCAGTAATCAAATGCTTAGGGCTTGTGCATTGTAGTTTTAAGGGAATCAACTTGCACATTCTTTTGTTTTCAGTGTCTTCTTGTTGGTAGCATATGCTTTTATAGGAAAGATAAAAGATATCTATCGTCTTCATGCTTCTACCCTTCAGTGACTTGGACTATGTTGCTTGTGTACTCTATTTGTTGGTTTGCATGTTTTTAGGAGAATCTGCATGCACTCAATGATGTTAGTATTCACTGTCTGTTTACTTGGACATGGGAATGTGTTCAAATTGTGAACTCTGGATCTTGTTTTACAACTGTGAATATAATGTGAACGGAGGAGTTATATTTGTAGGCTTTTGCATTGGTCTTCAATATGAACAATTTGCATTTGTCTTTCAGCAAGATCCATGGAGAACATTTATCTTATAAATGAGAGTTTGGATTCCTCCCTTCCTTGGTTTCCTATTTTGTAGAACATAGAATAGTATGGAAACCAGGGATAATCCACCATAAAAACCATTTCAGTAGAACTAAATAAGACCTAAATACTGATGTCCAAAATGCCAATGCCATAACTATTTTTTTCCATGTTCCTTCTTTTCTTTGATAATCGATTTGCTAATTTTTTTCTCTTCTGGTTTCAGGGAGATGAGTTGAAAGTCAAAGTGAACAAGTTGACATCCACAAAGACACAACTTCCTTATTCCTTCTATTCCATTCCATATTGTGCTCCAAAAACCATTGTGGACAGTGCAGAGAATCTTGGAGAAGTACTTCGTGGTGATCGTATTGAAAACTCCCCTTATGTGGTTAGTTTTTGTGCTCATAATCCACCTTTGGCATTTCTCAATTTTGTATTATCATGTACTTCCTGTATCCTAAAACTGATCTGTAAATGTTTTTGTAGTTCCGTATGCGGGAGCCACAAATGTGCAATATTGTATGTCGTATTGTACTTAATGCAAAAACTGCAAAAGAATTCAAGGAGAAGATTGATGATGAGTATCGGGTGAACATGTGAGACAAGTTTTTCAATACTGTCTTTCTTCCCCTTAATTTCTCTTTCTTTCTGGTTCTCTATGAAATTTGTTATCCTCACAAAATGTGATTCATTTCTTACATTCTGCTGCATTGTACAGGATATTAGATAATCTACCTCTTGTTCAGCCCATAAAGAGGACCGAACAAGACCCTATAGTCTATCAACATGGTTTTTATGTTGGTCTTAAAGGATTATATGCTGGAGTAAGACAGTTCCAGTTTGCTTTCATCGTTTAAGTTGTTTGCTTGCAACATATGAAGTTGTGGACTGAATGGAGATTTTAACCTTTTGCTTCATCTTCTCTAATTCGTGACAGAGCAAAGAGGAAAAGCAATTTATCAACAACCATTTATCATTCACAGTAAAGTATCACAAGGATGCACAAAGTGATGCTGCAAGGATTGTAGGATTTGAAGTTAGACCCTTTAGGTATTGTATTATAATCTGGATCAAATTTTGATAGGAAGTTAATGCATTGCCTGTCATAATGTTGGTTATTCTTTGTTGATCAGTGTGAAACATGACTATGATGGTGGATGGAACGATAATGTTCGATTATCAACTTGTGATCCCCATGCAAAACGTACTGTAACTAGTGCAGACCCTCCTCAAGAGGTTGATGATAAGAAGGAAATCATTTTCACATATGATGTC
Source organism: Coffea arabica (assembly GCF_036785885.1). Lineage (NCBI taxonomy): Eukaryota > Viridiplantae > Streptophyta > Magnoliopsida > Gentianales > Rubiaceae > Coffea > Coffea arabica. The sequence goes on along the minus strand of NC_092320.1, from coordinate 14,095,204 downwards.
GAGTTTCAGGTGGATAAGTTACTATGTGAAATTTTAGTTGTTCAATCTTGAATTTAGCTGTTAATTATGTTTCTTTATTTGATGAATTTGCAGGAGAGTGATGTTAAGTGGGCATCTAGGTGGGATACTTATCTTCTGATGGCTGATGATCAAATTCATTGGTTCTCTATAGTTAATTCTTTGATGATTGTTCTTTTCCTATCTGGCATGGTTGCCATGATTATGCTGCGGACACTGTACCGTGACATTTCAAAGTACAACCAATTGGAGACCCAGGAAGAAGCTCAGGAAGAGACTGGGTGGAAGCTGGTTCATGGGGATGTTTTCAGACCTCCCACGAACTCGGATATGCTTTGCGTTTATGTGGGGACTGGTGTTCAGTTCTTTGGAATGACATTAGTTACCATGATTTTTGCCTTACTTGGGTTCCTCTCCCCTTCAAACCGGGGAGGCTTGATGACAGCTATGCTTCTTCTCTGGGTCTTCATGGGCATCTTTGCTGGATATGCATCTACCCGTCTTTACAAGATGTTCAAAGGGACAGAGTGGAAGAGAATTGCTCTTCGTACCTCATTCATGTTCCCTGGAATTGTCTTCGTTATTTTCTTTGTGTTGAATGCTTTAATTTGGGGCGAGAAGTCCTCTGGGGCGGTGCCGTTTGGAACCATGTTTGCTTTAGTAGTATTGTGGTTTGGCATCTCAGTCCCACTCGTCTTTGTGGGTGGTTATGTAGGGTTTAAGAAACCAGCTATTGAGGATCCAGTGAAGACAAACAAGATCCCAAGGCAAATTCCGGAGCAGGCTTGGTACATGAACCCGGTCTTCTCCGTCTTGATTGGAGGCATACTTCCATTTGGTGCCGTATTCATTGAGCTTTTTTTCATCCTCACCTCAATCTGGTTGCATCAATTTTACTACATTTTTGGCTTTCTCTTCCTCGTATTCGTCATTCTAATTGTCACCTGTGCTGAGATCACAATCGTGCTCTGCTATTTCCAGCTGTGTAGTGAGGATTATCTATGGTGGTGGAGATCGTACCTGACTTCAGGGTCATCAGCTCTCTATCTATTCCTATATGCAGCATTCTACTTCTTCACAAAGCTGGAAATCACGAAGCCAGTGTCCGGTATATTGTACTTTGGGTACATGCTGATTGCCTCGTATGCCTTCTTCGTACTGACTGGTACGATTGGCTTCTATGCCTGTTTCTGGTTCACAAGGCTCATCTACTCATCTGTGAAGATCGACTAAGAAAGAAAGATCAGGAATGTCTAGGAAAATGGTTTATACTTCATTAAAAGACTGAATCATCAGGTTGGTTTTGAACTGTAAGCTAGCAAATGCTACCACGATTACTTTTTGGTTTGAGTTTCAAATCATTAATTATAGAATGTTGCTGTGACCTCAATGCCGGTCATTTTGGGTTTGACCATCCTTTTTGCTCGTCTGATTTTAGTTTTCTTTTCTATTGCTGCAAGAAAAGTTTCTAGAGAAATTTCCGGCGAGATACTGCCTATTTCGATAAATTGACTTATTTGTTGTACGTATACTCTTAAAGCATAGTGTTACCGTGTGGGGTAGCTGGTCAATCCACACTTTTGCATACTAGTTTGAAAGGAAAATTCAATTGATTAAAAGTGTTGTATTAATATCAATCCTCTCATTCAATAATTTATTGAAGAAGTTAAAAGGCGAAAAACTCTTCATCACTGTGCCGATTGATATGCCTGTCTAGTCTCTTATTATTTAACAAAAGAATTTAATAGTCCATTTAATAACTTAATTATATTTAATGACCAATAGTCTAATCGAAGTACGTTGCTCATGTTTGATAACATTTTAACTGTGGACTTGGAATACAAATTAGAAACTATACTCCTGCCTGTCCTCTGATTAATTCAATAATGAAGTTTTAAAAAATTAAGATACGAATATACAATGTACAGGATTATATTAGTTTCTTTTCCTCCTATGGTTCATGTTGCAAAACTTCCTCGCCCCTATCATATAATCTAAAGTGCATTAAAGATTTGGACCTAACTGTGTGGGATACACAATCACTTTACTTTACAATATACTCGCATTGTTAATGTCATGTTTTCACTTTATTTATGTTTCAAAATAAAAGTCACTATTTCAAATTTAACACATACTTTTCAATCTTATCATTTGAAAAAGCAACTTTTAAAAGTCTAATACATATTTAACAGGGAAATATTTTGAATTCGAAGAACAAGTATGTCAATTCTGCCACATTATTTAAACATAATGATTACTATATCTTTATAAAAAGTTAGATTCCCAAAAAATGATTCTAATAGTGGGATGGAAGGGGTAGCAAATCATAGTCAGTTGGTTCAGTTGATAAGGATGAATCATTTATTCACAAAAAAGTTATTTGCTTGAATCTTGTTGCAGATGTCAGATCTACAGGAATTCTTGTAAACAACTTATGATCTCAACACATACCCTGATACATGGCGGTGACTGCAATCAAACCCTTCCAACCATTTTTTTGACCGAAAAGAAATCATGATCATAGGGCACTCAAATAACTCAATCACAATTGAGTATAATATAGATATTACAATCAAGTGTCTGTCTAATCATGTTTTTACACAGCTACAAGAAACCTGAATCTTAGAGTGCAGACTGAATTGGACATATTTGACGTCGTTAATTCTTATTCCCGTCTGGATAATATTCAACTTAAGAAAGTCTTGTTGCTTGCCTCTAACAATCTAAAGTTGTTTCTGTTCTCCAAAATATTTCTTCTATTAAGTTGGCAGTCCCTTTTTTTTTTTTTTTGTTTAGTTTCCTCTTTGTTTTAGATATTAACATTAGTGTATGTTTATTTCAAATCTAACCTATTTCTTTCATTCTTTTGTCTTTATTTTTGGTTTTCTTAGTTAATTTCCTCTTCTTTTTAGTAGTTAAAATCAACATAATTTCAAAAGAAAATTTGATGCAATAAATTTCTATTTGATATTACTCAAATATCCTTAATAATGCTAAAAAAAAAAAAGGCACGCGAATTTGGAGACATAGAGTATAGACTTAATCTAGCCTGGGTCTTTTTACATGTTCAGTTGCCATCCCCGTTTCTTTAACTTTTTAGTGATATGGTTTCCTTTCTCCAGCTTATTTCTAAACAGGGATTACTTTGTTGATTTCTAATTGCAACTAATTATTGTATACGTTTCCTGATTGAATATAGAATTCCTGAATTTTTTGGTTTAACTTTATTTGGAATTCTTTTCCTTTCAGAATGCTAATAAGTAGCAGATTTGGAGTATCCATCAACAAATCGTATTTGAAATCTGAAAAATGCCTCATGCTTACACAAGTTCTTGCGCATGAGACTGGAACGAGCCACAATATCATCTACCATCTACCTACGCCGTTCTAGATGAAACCGCTGATTGTTGGTGCTCTTCATCTACTATCTACCTGCGGTGTTCTAGATGAAACAGCTGATCGTCGGTGTTCTTGATGAAGCAGCTGATTGTCCAGATGTCTAGTAGTTTCTATAACTCGTGGACTTTAAAATGGTTCATGGAGATTTGATTTGGGTGCAGGAAACAGTTATATATATACATATATATATCGATTCAAATGAAGAAGAAAAATGAAAATAGCGTAGCAAGCATCCGCCTCTCCCTCTCGACGTATTTGTGGGTGAAGACTGGAGACTCTTCATGTTTCATGTTCTTCCTGCAAAACGCAGCAGAAATAGTGAAGGCATGATTCGCCCATTGTTTCATTCATATGCACGCCTGTTTGCCTCCTGTGCACATGGTCTTACTTAAGGTAACCATTCCAAAGTAGTCATCGGATACCTATATATATCTATGTGTGTGTGTGTAAAGTTTTGGTGCATATCCAGGGAGTTTTGATTGATTTTGCTGGATCAGAGGGAACAACAGTTGTATTGGTTTCTACAAGACAAATGAAATAGGACACAATTCTGTCTCTCTCAGTGCAACCTATGATTTCTTGGATAACTCATATTTAACACGAATATACGTACGTAACAGAACCATCTGAATTAAGCTTGAACATGGGAGGGAATAGAGAAAGCAATTTGAGAAAAAATTTATTGATTCTGCGCTCTTTCCAAACGTCAAGGTCCCAAGAGTAACATACAGAATTAAATCACCCGATTGAAGATTGCCTCTTGGAACCATCTACTGAACTTCAAGGTCCCATCCCAAGAGTTTAATTCCCTGATTGAAGATTTACCTTTTGGAACCATCTACTGAGTTTAAAGATTGCGCATTTATTTGTAAGTTTTGACCAGTACGTTAAGGCACAGATTGCATTTATTTTAGCAGATGGATCAGCTGTGTGTGGCCCCAAGGATTAGCTGCTGCAGTTGTGACCATGGTTCAAAGTCGCGGTCGCGGATGTGGTTGCGGCCTGGACCGTTCCACATCGGTCTCGATATATCGATCGCGATCTCGGTGAGACGCGAATTTTTGAAATATTTAATATTTTTAAAATTGTAAAAAATATGATAAACAAAAATAATTAAAAATTTAGTAAAAATAATAAAAATTCGAGTTGACTCGGGATGATTCGGAGTGACTCGGTGAGATTCGGCTGTTTCAACCCTTCATGATGACATCTCGGTGAGTTTCGTATCTCGGTATCGTTTCGTCGCGATCTCGTCTCGAACTAGGCCGAGACGGTGACGACTCAGTCTCGGCCGAGTCTTCGAACCATGGTTGTGACCCCAAGGATTATTTGAGGCTACATTACATGTGGGGTGGGGTGGGTGCACGGCCTATACACTTAAAAACCTCTGGACAGAAGACCCACTTAAAAAACTTCATAACATTGGCAGGATGTCAATTGTACTCGTAATGTTTTTAATAACCAAGTAATTTTCTATCCAAACGCAGCCAGCGTTTTACAATGGTCCACTGGATTTTGCAGATTCCCAGGTAACCTATGGACTTGATTGTCAAGTAGAACCTTTCAATTGGCTCAAAATCAAGGGGTGCTTACTGCTTAATGTAGAGATACCAATGAAAAAAACTGCTGCTTTTAGCCGGGAACCAAGGGTAAAGCACACTTTTTTTTAACTTTTTTTACTTTAATACAAGGAAGGCATGTCTTGCTCACACCATTTTAACTAATAAAGCTATAAAAATGTCAGAAAAGAAAAGAAAGAAGCCAAATATGCACATTACTTATCCTTTCTCAAAGCTCTAGAAGAAGACAGGTAAGATGAAAATAGGGTCACTTCAAGCATATCTAAATACAAAATAAGTTGGGAGTTCCAATAACGGTAACACTCCTGTGATATTTGCATATTATACAATGTTTAGCCCTTACGAGCTTGCAAGGTCAGTACTTAGGACCTGAGGTAATAACCAATTGAGTCAGTCAGACTAACAACTTAATCTGCATCAGCAGTGAAATCAGGTTCTGGTGGCTTCTGTAATTTCATCAACTCCCTTGCACTCCTCAGGTTCCTGTTCCGATGGACACCACGAAGTGCATTAGCTGCGAATCTAGATGCCAAAAAGGTTGCTCCGAGGCTATATGAACCTCCGCCAGCGTTATTGCTGCCCCCAGCTGCTGCTGCCGCTGCTGCTTCTTCTTCTTCTTCCTTTCTTCTAAGTTCCATAAGCTTCCTTTTGCAGTAGCGGCGCCAAGCTGCTTGAATAAAACAGGCAGCCCAAGTCCTCCATTGCTGTGAGTAAAATCGAAATGTGTGTTGAACTTGTCTAGAGTGAAGCCTCCTAAATTGACCAGCTACAAATTTCAACTCATCAGCCGTTAGAGCAAAAGCCTCCACTTCCATCAAGGCCTTCACTGTCCGGGTGGAAGATGGCAGGTTGGAACCAGATTTTGGGTCCAGTGCCCATGTCAGAAGTTCCTCTCCACAAAAGTCCCCTTCTTTTAACAAACTACGGTTGAAAAATCCACTTCTTCCCCCATCAGTTGTCACGCTCTCAAGGCGACCACGTATGATAAACAGCATTTCATCGACTGGATCTCCCTCTCGAACAATATAAGTATTCTCAGTGTACAAGCAGGGCTTCAGCCTCTCACAAATAGCATCAAGCAATCTCTCATCCATATTCTCAAACAGAGGAACCTGGGGAACAGTTAACAAAACGTTTGAGCAAACAGCAACCTCAGCATCCATTTTGGAGAAAGCAAAACCAAAAATTTTATAAGATCCAGAAGATTAAATTAAGGCTGAAAGCAGCAGCTAGGAAGATGTGTTCGCTATGATGACAAAATAATCTTTTACAACCTCCTCACCAACTCCCCCACCAATATGCTACTTTGAAGAAATGTTTTAATGACATTAAATCTGAAGATAACTAAGAAAAGCACTAAATCACTACAATTTTCTCAGGTGATATCATGCAAAATGTACCTAGCAAGATGGCAAAAGCATCAAACATGTGGCTAATACATGTCTGGCTGCGTCGCTGTATGTGTGTGTGTGTGTGTGTGTGTCTACTTAAATACACTGACTTTGACATGCATGGAATAGGACTTTACAAAAATCATTTATAAAAGATTATTTCTCTTTCCCTCTGGGGTAAAAAGGTTGCATAAACACATATAAAAAAATCTCATCTGATTCTTCCTTCCCAAATGAGTAGCCAATTTATTTCTCTTACTAGTATCTACTACAGTGTTGTCTGAATAAAAGAAACCTCATGTAATCTTTGAAGTAAATCTTACTCTACAGAAACAAGGGAAAAGATTTCTGAAACATGCTAAGGATCTGTGAGTAACAAAGCTTGGAAAACCTGCCACAGGGAAAACAAATTAATTGGTAGCCTAGCAATCAAAACATTCGAGCAAACATAGCAACTTACCCTCTTCACCAAAGCCAGACAAAGATGGCGCTTTATGTCTCTTCTGAGATCTTTTGGCAGACTCTGTACCAAACTCTCTTCATCCACCCCACGTGTTTCTAACCATTTGTATTGATCGTATCGTCTAACTCTTTCGCGCAGATCTTGTGGAAGTAAGCGATGATGCATCCATTGCTCTGAGTCACGCCTTTTAACTCTCATCTCTTCAAGTCGGATGGTAAGAGACTGGAGATAGGTCTGTGATAGCATGAAGCAATATTATTAGGACTGACAGATAGCCAATCTGTAGTTTGCACTTGCTTCTCAATCAGTTATCTCTCTGATTACAAGATAGAAGCATATAGAGTTCATCCATCAGTATGCCTAATATTTGCCCAACACATATCTTATATTCTTTAAAGATGTGACACTTTTTCATCAAACTTTAGGCCCTTTTGGAGGGGGGCTGAGGGAAGAGGGGCAGGTTAAGCCTAGAAGGTAAATTGTGAGTAATCTTAATAAAATGACCTAGAAACTAGTATTAACAAGAAAACAACGAAATTAAGGAAAAAAATTCATTAAAAAAAATGTGAAGAGATAAACTGAGGTAAGAGACAAGTTACTGATATTAATATCTGAAACCCTACGGTGCAACCCTTAAGTCAATTACCCTACGGTGCAACCCTTAAGTCAATTATGTAATTGGTGTCTCTTCACTGAGAAAACTGCAAGTTCTTGGATCTTTTTTATTCTGAAAGAATTTCAAAGGCTCTTTTGTTGAATCTCTTGCCGCTTTCAAAATTCTGAGCAGCTGTTGTCTTCTAACTGCAAGTTCTTGAATCTTTTTTTATTCTAAAACTATGAAGCTCCTTAGAATCTCTCTCATTCAAGGAGTGGATGTTTATCATAATGATGCATCAAATCAATCCCAGTGTTACAGCAATGTATGTTATTAATTACCAAGAATAGGTCATCCTCATTGCCAGAGCCAGTAATGAGAACCATTCAGCATGGAAGACCATTGCTCTGGGCTTGGCAGCATGAGAAAATGGAGGTGTTGTTAGGTGTATAGCATAGAGAGATTCCAAGAAAGACACCTATTCAAGAGTATTGTGACAAATAGACCCATCTGCCGTATTGTTTATGGTGCTAAGCTGGAAATCCATGCTACATATAGTCATACATGGTGCCATGAAGTGGGGAATACTCGCCTTCTACAAAAATTGTGAGTCTACTAATCTCTCACAAATTCTGACAGTATATTTGCAGTATCATTATCAAGCAATATAAATAGGTGAATGTTGTAAACCCAAAACAAAATAATTACCATGTAAACAGCTAACTCTTAAAACTCATCCGTTGCTACAAAGACCTAATTTCTAAAGTGTTTGCATCCCACAAAACTGACCAAATTCACCATAAAAATTAAGAGTTGATTACATTTACCACCCATGTGATTTGACCAAATTACCAAACTAACCCCATGATTTAACCAAGTTACAGTCAAACCCCTTGAATGCCAAAACATTTATCAAATGCCCCCCTCATGTTAACTAACATTAAAAATACTGCTTGCATCAGCAAAATATATGTCTAAAAGCCCCAACATACCCTTCTGCAAATTGTGTTGATTGCAATTACCTCCCCTCAGGTTTGTCCAAATTACATTTACCTTCCTTGAGGTTTGTCCAAATGAAAAAAATAAACCATACTTCGTCCAAATTAGTCCAATGCTTTACATAGTCAATCATTTACTCAATATACGTTTTCACTTGTCAACATCAATTGCAACAAAAGTTTTGATGAAAACCTTAATATTCCCAATAATTACAAATATTTAATTTTTTTAATCATCTTTTGCTCCAAGTTACAGTTAGCGTGACCAAAATTCTAGTCACATGGCAACACAGTGAATACTAATTTGATCACTGATATAATTTCTTTAGCCACCGCTATTACATGTTTTATATTGAAAACCTTATCCATGTCAATATGCAAATAATTAAACTCTGCTTTTCAAAAAAAGAAAAATAAAATATTTATTGTAAATGTACCTATATGCATTTAATTTTAGGGTTTCTATACAAAGACATAAATTTAAAAATCAGCAGTAAAAGTCCAAAATAAAACACTTATATAGAATTAAGGATAAAAATAAAATTCATTTTATGGATAAAAAACCATATACTGTAGTTAAAATTTATTATTATACACCAAATTGTATGTTTAAATAAATTGGATAATTGTTGTGCGAGAAAAGTGTTGGAGAGTTTTGTAGTGGCTGAAATAAGTTGTAGGCATAAGTTTTCTCAACTTTTTATTTTCATTTTCAGTAATGTAATATTGTTTTACTTTAATTTGGGTTTGATTTTTTCTTGGATCACAATAAGAGATTTTCTTATATAGTTAGCTATTCAAAAGTCAAATTGCACTCAGGTCAAACTATAGGTGTCCTTTTTTGTAATTTGGACAAACTTTGAGGGAGGCAAATGTAATTTTTGCAAAGGGCAGTTCTGTCATTTCCCTACTTGCATTAGTTGGCTTTGAACCTCATATGGGGGTGACTGTAATTTAGCGAAACCACAGGGTTGGCTTGGTAGTTTGGTCAAACCACATGGGAGGTAAATGTAATCAACTCTAAAAATTAAGTTAACCATCAGGATATGATGCAGTTGCAATTTCATTATTTGAGAAGTCTCAACCACTTAGGAAGTCTAACATCACCTCTCATAAAAGTAGTTTTTGTTTAAAAATATCATGTCCTTCATGGCTTTCAGATAAGTACCTTGTTGGCTGTATACTGATATTCATGACATCATTAGGTGTTAGAGATCTCAGGACCATAGTGGTTAGTGAAATTTTTCACAGGTCATCTCTAGGTCAAGTTACTTAAGTACTGCATTTACAAGTCAACAAAAGGTAGTGGCGAAAAGAGTACCAAAACGTCTTTAAATAATTAGCTCTGCTTTACTTCTCAAATTCTCCCGAGTCTTCTGCTCTCCTGTATGATCATTTCATGTTTCATGTTGAAAAGTGACATAAGAGTTAATTGATGTGATGTCAAGTCTGTCTTGATAAAAACTCAATGAAAGTTTCTCTTCGTTCTTCTTTGCCTATGTTAAACCTTCTTGTAGTAAGATCTGTACAAGCAACTGAGGAAGACAAACCTACCAAAGATAGCATCACGACAACATCCTACCATCAATTTAACTTTAAAAAGTATTAACTTTTTTAGCTTCAGTTCATCACAAAGCTAGTTCAATCTGATACAAGACATCCTAACAACTCATCTTTTCTACTCAATGCTCTTCAGATGTTACAAGAGTTATCTTCTGATCTTAACATCCCCATTCTTTGCCAGGATTGACAACAAAATCTTAATGAGAATATTAACCAAGCATTTAGCATTTTAAACCCACACCAAACACAACAAAATACAAAGAAAGCACCTGGATGTCAAAACTTCAGATCTAAACTCGCTATGCCCCCATACAACATGTCAAAACCAAATAGATCTCATATAAAATTGTCAGCAAGATGTTACTCAGCATTATATACCCAAGCAAAGGCATATTGACGAATGAATTTACCCAAAACACGCCATCAAGTAGGTAGATAACAATCTGGCTTCAGTTGCGAAAAAAGGGAGTGGGCAAAAAAATGATAATGCACTAAACAATGTGAAGTACTTTCAGCTTAACAACTTCGAAGAAGTGACCTATAAAAATAGTTAGTGGAGACCTTTTCTAACCTCAGTTTCGACAAATATGAGTAAGCTTCCATGTGGATGGTAACAAACATGACATATTCATCTTGTACCAAATTATTCAAAGATAATTGGTAAGGACTCCTAAAATCCTGGTACAACTCATACGCTACTGTTTGAAATTCATTAAATAGGTTCATACAAGAAAGGATGTACTCACTGAAAATTTAGATCAATTTTACTAACAAAACACTCCCTTAAATCAGGGACGAACCATATGCCTCTGTCACTGATACACAGAAGGATTAAAGATCTACAAGTGCAAAATATGGCTGGGAAAAACAATAACACTAAATGCTGAAATGATGAACAGTAGCAATAGCATGCAAGTCATCTGTTACCATAAATACTTATAGTGAGATCGGAGTAATTTATGGAAATTTTAGTTCCATAATCAAAGTGTTGAAACTTATTTCCTAACTATATTATCACAAAAATCAGTATCAACAAAGAAGCACTAATACACCACATATTAGATTAGTACTTCCCTATTCCTAGAGATTTATATGCTAAGTTTCTCTTGACCATAAAAAGGCTCCAAAAAACCCTTTTACAAATACTTCTGCCGTTCTGGTACAATGGTTTTTATACCACTAAAGGCTTTTAAAGAAATAATTTGTTATTAAATACAGGAATAATAGGATATCAAATTTTGGAACATAGTAATTTGGAACTTTACCTAAGAAGTTGACACTATCTAGGGATTTGGTAGTGGCAACACTATCCACATCAATATGTGTTTTCCTAAAACATGATCAAGCAGAGGAAGCACCTTTTTTTTTAATAATGCAGGGGATGCTTGCAACAAGCACAAGAAATATCAGACCAAAGTTCATAGGAGAATTTGTGTATAAAACTTGATGCTGCATTTAAATACTGCAAGATCCAAGTCAACTTATTCTCCACATCCAAAAAGCTAAAAAATATGAACCCAAACCCATATTAATCACAAAAATGAAGTACAATAACATGTAGCAAACATCAAGTAAAGAAGGCAGCAAACGTATATGTACATCCTCTGGTCAATGTTTGTAGTTTACCTGCATGTTTCCAATTAAGAGTGCAAAGAGAATAAGGCCAAATATTGCAAGTGCAATAGAGAACAGAGACTCTCCAGGATATGTACTTGTTTGAAGCCCCTGGCCAAGTGTGCTGCATGGTGTGAAATTGGCTCAGAAAAATGTTTCAAACTGCTCATTAATTGTGATAAAAACAAGATAGATACACAAAAATAACAAAAAGCAGGATAGTAGAAGAGTCTAAGACATTCTTAATGATCTATGCACAAATTTTGAGATCAACAAGTTAAAGCATCTCTCTCTCTACCTCTACCTCTCTCCCTCTCTCTTATTTTTAAACTTCTTAAGCTTATTCACCAGTGATCATGAAAAACTAAAAGGTTGGCAGTCAAGGAACTCAACTAACATATATCTCTTAAGCGGTTTCTTACTGATACAGAAAAGACAAGCATATTCCACTCCTTTAGTCATTCTCCACCAAATCCATCTAAATGTGGATCTTCTGAAAGAAGTATGCTTCAAATAGACAACTTCGGAGTGTTTGAGCTACACGTAACTAGACCTAGGACCCAGTATAGAACAAACCTCTAGCAATTTAACCTCAGACTAGAAAGCATCCCCACATTGTGCTCCAAGACCCAAAGACACTAACAAGAAGGGAAATCAGAGCAAGTAAAATAAGGGAAATCGAAAATGCCCAAGAATGCAAAAATAAAAATTCTATTACCCTATTTGACTCCAGCCAACCAAAGCTTTGACAGGAAGAATAGGCATTATAGGGCAATATCACCACAGATAATGAAGCAGATTGTTTTTAAAACTGTATTACCAGATTAAGGATTACATCAGCTACTCCAAAAAGTCAGATTTAAGGAGCCAATTACTTAGACAATAAAAAGGTTTAAAATCTACAGGAGAGTCTTATATTACTCTCTAATTGAATTCATAAACAGCCTTGTTTCAGAACCCAGATGCAGAAACTTCAAATTTTAGCATTCTCCAACACAGAGAAATAGTAATTTTAGCAGAAAACAACTGAAATATTTTAGGGCCTGCTCCCATTTGGTTTTGCTATTGTAGAATTTATTATGGAAAAGTGAGTAATTTAATATCTAATGCATGTCTTGGGTTCATAAGTAGCCTAAAAGTATAAGTGGAAAGAAGAAGGAACATCTCAAAACAGCTTTTAGCTGAAAAAAAAAAGGTCTATAATCAGCAAGTACAGTGAAGGAAAGACCAGGCACAAATCTTCATGTACTGTTAATGAAGAGCATGCATGGAAAAAAAAAGAGAGAGAAACTCATATAATATTGATTCAATTGAAGCATGATTGCTCATTCACCTCAAATTCTGTAGCCCCCACCAAAGGCAGTAACAGTATTTAGATATGAATTTCTTTGAATAGATAATGCCCGATGACAACGCCTGCTCAAAAATTCCAAAATCAAATGGTGGATTTTCAACACCCACTCCACAAGATGCATTTAGCACTGATTCGCTGATACCGCTCCAAGAATTAAAATCTTTCATATTCTGATTGCCGCAGTACAAGAAATTAGTATTGCATTGTCCAAGTCTTGTTTTGCATGCTTTCTGCCAGCAGTAGTCATTGCGTTCTACAGATAACAAGTACCAGAGTGCCCCAACTATCTGCAAAGCCAATCCAGTGGAAAAAAAAGGATACTGTTATTTTTCTAAGGGCCAATATGGCTAATTATTACAATTTCAGTATTTGAAATGTGAAAAATTATGAGACTGAAAATATATCACACTGCAAAGACATACGTGACTGGCTAGCATGTATAACAACAAATAATATACAGCACCAGCCCAGGCAGTTTGAGCAAAGACACCAGTTGTACGTTTCAGCTCTGAAGTGAGGGGTAAAACCCGGATAAACCTCGGAATATACTGAAGAATAATAATAACAAGCAATGCTTGTTTTGTAGTGTAGACATCTGAACCTTCGGATTTCTGGAGAAATCTCCACACAACAATCTGCAAAGATGCAAAACAGTAATGTTAAAGAGGAAGTGAAAAAGTTTTCCATTTTCTGACATTTACTACTACTCAATTTCAATCAGCTCACAACAAGAAGTCTAATGACATAGCAGAAAGAGATTCATATTCCATATTAAAAAAGCACACTTTGGTGCACAAAAATTGTTTAGACCAATCTAAAACTATTATTCGGGTTAAAAGTTTAGTTCTTAAAACATTCACATAACCACAATCTGGAAGCAATACCCCAAAGAAAGCAGCCTGAAAGAGTATACATGCAGTCCAACATAAATAGAAATAGAATAAAATAAGGAAAATGTGTAGCATCAACCAAAGAAAGATACCAACCACAAAGAACAAGAAGATAGTGAAAACCAAGTTTGCATACATATGAATGCTTATTACCAAAACATGTATGCACTTAGCAGAACTCAAGAATAATTTTTAAATAGAATTACTTTTTTAGTGTTTCGAGCAGATTTACCACCTGAAAGAATGAAAGTAGTGTCACTCAGGTGCTGATATTCAGTGTGCTAACCCACAAAGAGAGAGAGCGAGAAGAGAGAGAGCGAGGGAGCAATGAAGAACTGATATTTTTAAAGCAAAAACTGGAAAGGTAGAGAAATGTGAGATGGTGCTAAAAATAATTAGCAATTGTATAACACAACGGATACACATATCCTTAACTATAAAAGCAGTCAATTCTTGAATCCTGAAAAGAGAATTGTTCACAAACAGGAATAAGCTCTTTCTTTGCTTTCACAAAGAAATCTAACAACTAAACGAAGGAGAATCTTATGAGAGAAAAAATTTGAACGGAGAAAAGCAACAAGAAAATTTTATATTGTGTGAATTTGATAAACTTCTACAAGTTACTGCACAACATTTGAAGATTATAAGATTCTCATTCCCAAAAATCAAAAAAGAGGATGAAGCTAGCACTCAAAACAACGTTGTCCAAACTAAAAATTTCTCCAAACCTGAGGTAGCGGAAGCACTGAAAGAAAATCAATTATAAAGTAGGACCGCACATATCGCTTGGCAATTTGAGCTGGATCTATTACAAGTTCTCCTCGCCCAAAAACTCGAGATGATGGTGCGATAAATGCTGTTCGAAACTGAAGAACCATATGAATTAGATAGAAAGCATCAATGACCGTACGCAACGTAGTAGCTATGATAGCTAATGATCGATGGATGCCCAGGCAGTTTGCTTTATTATCAAAAACTGGAAGGTAGAAAAAAATTGGATCCACAGACACCGCTAGAATACATGATATGACAAAAAATCTATTCCACTGAAGAAGGAACTTGTCTTGAGGATCAAATATTTTCTTCTCTGAAACTTCTAGATCTTCTGGAAACACAGCCCGCGAAACACCAAATCCAAAGGATCTACCAATTGATTTAAGCCCTTCAGATCCTTTTTTCATTCCTCTCTTAAACGATTTGGATGTAGTCGTAGTTGAAGAACCAACTCGCCCTTTGCCTTCAATGCCAAAGCCACATTTATTTGTAGCCACTGAAGCAGATGGCGATGACAGTGTTGAGTCCAAGTCATCCAATCTAAACACCCAAAAAAAAAATTCAGTTTTAGATCAGAGTAAAGAAAGAGAACAATCATTGAATAACTCAATCTCCAATGCTACAAGCTATAAAAGAAAGATGGGAAGAAGAATTTCCTTAATGGTACCCATCACATTGCAAATAAAGACCAGATTCTGAAAATCAAAGAAGGACCTCTCCAAGGCAAACTAGGCAAATCAAAAAAATTTAATTAGGACATATCTGTTACAAGTCAAAAGAATTTCTTCGAGTTGAAGCAGATGGAGAAGAGAATATGCTAAGGTAAACATATAGGTTCATAATAGAGTTATTTCAAAGTCTAGCCATCAAGCTAAGCAAACGTTCAGCTTAATAACCCATACTTCTAAAATCTTTTTACTGCTAAATGACAATGAATGAAGCAGATTCCAACCACATAGCCCAAACAGTAGTAACACCGCAAGTAATCAGGATCTGTTGGTCAGGCCATAATAATCTTAATCATATGTGCACAAAACTACAAACCAACAGCTACCTCACAAACTTCTCTCGCTGTCCACCAATGTACTGTGACTTTGCAGCGTGGTCAAACATCTTAGAGTACCAAATGCATTAATGTGCACTGCAAGGAAGACAACATACACTGTGAGGGCCTATTCCACTGAAGACAAATCAGAATGAACACTAATACTTTCATCATTCACTCCAAAAAGGCATGAACACATTAAACCATATGTATAAGGCAAGACTAGGAACCATATTTATCTAACATAGAAATGATAAGCTACCAGGGCCGATAATAATAACAAGGAGTGTGTTCGGGTAGGAGATTATATGGAAAATTTTTTTTGGAATAACATTGAAGCACTTGCTTTGATGTGATATGTGTGAGATAAAAGGTAGTTGGGAAGATAAAACGACGATCGAAAAACGTTCTTATGATGCAAGCATTTTTTTTGGGTAAATAATCATGTATTTAAACAAACCAGGTGTACCTAAGTTCCATGACAAGCATGCTGTTGGGATCAATAGGGCTACTATTTCCCATTAGCATAGAGAGAGAGAACGGCTTTTGCAGCAAAATGTGCTGGAAATCCATTTCCCCTTCCTTACTAGAGGACGAGATTGACTCTAATGTAGTGCAAGTCAATTTACAACATCATCCCAACCAACAATCATGGTATAATAATTCTCCTTCCCAGAGCTATTTTCCTGCATAAGTTTCAGTATCTTACACTCGCCAGATTTTCAGAGCACCTTAACACAGAATACGGTCACCATGATTCACAAAATTCAATAAACAAAAAGAGGTTCCCATCCAGAAAAATGAAGAAAAAAGGTTAACAGATTCACCACTAGAAAAGTGCAGTTTCATTTTAATGAATTATGCTTTAAAGCAGCCGCTCCCCGAGATAAGGAAGCAGCATACCAAACGTCTCCAAACAGTAGTTGGAGGTGACAAAAATATTGCTAACTTAGTTCTGCACCATTTACATTTTATGCAATCCTGCCAAACTTTCACAACCCGATTGAACTCTTCCCATATTCAACAATGCCTAGATCAACCCAACTGACAAGATGAAAAATCATCAAAATGTACAAAGAATATAGGAAGAGATTCTAAAACCAAACTTGAGCTGGGGTCTTTAAATGTCCCTTATTTCAACTTTTTCTACTGTTCTTTTGCCTCTACCCAAGAATTTCATCAGTAGCTAATTATCAGATAAACCCTCTAAATTAAAAGAAAATTTTGCCAGTAATTACAAGTCCACTCAAAAAGACATGAACTTTATGAACCCCAGCATGAAAATTATATTTTGAATTGATCACTGACTATCAAGACTTCCACAGAAGGGGAAGCACCAGCAAAACTAAACTCCATATTCACAAGCAAAAGCCGGCTTTCTTTTATTGACCAGAATTTATTTTTTTAATCCATCTATATCATCACAATCCCACATAACCAAAACAATGGATACACAAAAATCTACGAGGAAAAAGACAAACCGCATATCATATTTAGATTTAGGAAACAAAACTAGATCAGACGAAGAGACTTACAGTTACCAAATCTTCAGATAACTTGAAGTAAAAGATCAAGTGGGCAGGGAGACTCGGAAATTGCAAGGAGGGTGATGAAGTGAAAAAGAAAAATTCCGTATAGATGGAATTTATTGGTAAATATCTAGTGCTTTTTGTCCTAGTGCTCTTTCGTAGGAACCAAACTGGAAAATGCTGAAGAAAATGGTGAAGTATCTGTCACTGTCAGTGAAAATGTTGGTCAAGACCGACGATGACTTCTTTTACCTCTTTTTTTTTTCTGGATTTTGGTTTGTTCTGTTTTTTTACTTTTGTTTTGAAGGAGCGATAAACTGCTGCAGTTTTCACAGTAACCGTACTAAAATAACTGGTACGGTACAGTGCGAAAAAAGCCAACCAATCGAGCAAATTTTTTTTTTTTTTGGGGTTCCTGCACTTGTTAGATTTTTGTCTTTTTTTTTTTTCTTTGAAAAAAGATTACAAAATGGAATTCTTATGCTAAAACCCTGTGCGACAAAATAGGCGACACGAATTAATTATTTTTTCTTATGTGGTTAATCTAGAAAAATGGTTAGGAACAAAAAGAAATTTTTTATAGTAATCATAATTTTTTACATTGTTAAAAATGTGCGTGATTCTGAATAAGAATATTGAAGATCTAGTTTAGTTGGGGTTCTTTGAAGTTTCATGTAAAAAAAAAATTAATAATGTAATATATGTGAAATGAAAAGATAATTGAGAAATACACAAAAATGAATTTTTAAAAAATTTCTTGAAATACTCGAACAGATCTCGCTATTAAAGAATACATCTTGTATGCTCCCATCTTCCAACTTTGCTTAAAGAAAAGTGGCAAATGCACTATATATACTGTAGTTGGATTAAATTACATATAACCTTCTTGTGGTTTCGTCTATTATCATATGATTCTTCGAACGTTTCAAAATGTGATTTTATGTAAAGTGAAAAATTAATGAAAAATAGGCTATATAATGTCATTAATTGAAACACCAATAGTGCCCTTACTTAGATATTAAATTAATCGATAGCTTAACTATATTGTATAAAAATATAGAAAGATTACGTAGATAAATATAAAAATTACTCGAAGGTAAAGTTGATATTTATATAAACCATAAGGAAATTACATGTAGATTAAGATATCATTACAAATGCTTTTAGAGCGCGTTTCGTATAAGCATCGTAACTAATCATACATTCCGTTCATATTCTACTTAAAATCATATCATAGGGGGTAATGTTACTATTTCGAAACCTTTAGAAAGGTCATCTTACATTATACCAAAATCACAAGGGATTATAAGCGATGTACCCACGTAGTTGTATTCACTGTTTTTCTCAATTCCGAAATGTAAAGTATCTGTTCAGATATTGAAGCAGTCTACATTCTTATATTAGTAGACTAAAGGAAAAATTCAAGAGTAGCAAAAGTCAATTTGCAATTGTTAATAAAAGACAAACTGCTTTCCGGGGAATTTGGGGGTTATTACACTCTTAGTAGCAGGGTTCTCTCCAGGGTAGTTTATCCCACATCGGGGTTGGGGGTTGGGTTAGTTGGGTAGATAAGTCCCTAGGAGGCCCTCAAGAATTGCCGGCTTTTGAGGGTTCTTCTGGGATTAGGTTTATCAAATTCAACAAAAGTCAATTTGCAATTGTTGATAAAAGACTAAAGAAAAAATAAAAAGTATAATAACCATGTCGACATTATTATTAGTAAGGGGCAGGCCTTTGGCCTTTTCTTTTTCTTTAGATTGTCAAGCACTGGCAAGTGGCACGTCTGAATTCTCTGTCAAAAGAATTCATATGTGCTCGTGAAGGCTGAAGTATATCTGTATCCTCCTTTGAATTTTTAAAATCTACAGCTGTCTTTTGTCACTATAGAGGCAATGTCAACCATCCAGTCCAACTAACAAAGAATCTAGATCGTTGACAAAACATTTTGCTCTTCGATTTGGAATTTTGAAGAATTGAATTAAAGAATAAATTTTATATGCATCGACAACATACACGCAGATAAAATTAGATGCATGTCATGTATGTGAAATCAAATATTGAAATTTAAATTGTGATTAGTTATCACTTGGCATGCATTGAGTCTCCGCTTATATATATATATATAGAAGTTTTTTAAATCTCTTATCAAAGAATGAAAATCTGAAATTTGAAATATGAATCCATTAAATTATTAAGTATTGAATCTAATTTATTTAGGTATATATCACATTCAGTGATAAGTAAATTGTTTATCACTTATTTTTTGGAGCAAGTTTTGTTTAGAAAATTCAGTGTCACTTAATTAATTCAAGTATTCAAATTTTGGTTATTAAGCACGTTTGAACATATTATAATCTGAATCCATTAAATTTAAGTGGTGGTTTGGATATTTCAAATGGTACCGTAGTGAATTTCCTCAAAAGATGCGTTGTGTGATTACGCTTTTTTTATTTATTATTCATTTCTCTAGACATTTTTCCTTAAGGAACGCATTCGGTAAATGCATTGTTTATAAGAAGAAGACAAATTGTGGGGCTCAATAATGAATGAACCCACTAGATTCCAAATTGTAGACAAATATAAATAAAGAATCTCTGAAACTTGCAGTTGCAGTTGCAGTCATTTGCTGACAACTTTTCAAATCCATGAAATAATTATTTTTGTTTATCAAAAACAATTTTTAAAAGTCTACAATTGGAGTACACCTATAATTCAACACGTAGCATTTTAATTCATTGCTATGCTACGAGAAATATATACAGAAAATATATCAATGTAATGGAGAATTTGGATCTGATTAATAACCGAGACATCTTCACTCAACGAGTGCAACGTTCATCAGCATTTTCCAGCCCAGCAAGCTAGAATTGCAGACTAAGGCCCAAGATTCATCGGCTAAACAGACCTTCCCATCTTACAAGCCCATCGAGGTTGAGCACGATCCTGATGGAGTTCTTTTGTTTTTGGTCAAAAATCCTGATGGAGTTCAGTGTAGGCATTTATTGGGTTGGGTAACTCCTGCATTTAGAGGACCAAATCAAATCTGTTTGAGTGAGTAGAGGGAAAGTTGTGTGGGATGAAGAAAAATGAAAATTATTTTTCAGATTATATGTTTGGTTAGCAAGAAAAATTTTGAGGAAAAAATGGGATGTTAGTGATAGTTAGTAGCAGTTGTTGAAATTTTGTATCTAACTTAACCTATATTCCTTCAAAATTCATCCTGTAAATTTTGCAGGATTCAAGATGCAAGAAAGTGCAAGAAAATGTTTCGACTTTCTTGGTACATGAAAGTTAAAAAGCAACCAACTTTCCTTCACTTTCCCACACGCTACTTAAATCTTAGAGCCTATGGTCAATGAAGAAGGTCCAAGTTTCAACGGCTTTTATACATGAAGATAGAAGAAAAGTCAAGCACTGCGGTGACTCAACCAGCAATCAACTCAACATGCCATGCAGGATAGGAGAAAGGTCAAGACTTCTTCTTCTAATCTAATACTCCCTCCGTTCCTTATTAGATGGCCTGAATAACTAATTCTCTTAGATTAAAAAAGTTGGTTATTTTCTAAAAGTCAACAAAAGTTTAACTTTACTTCTCAAAATTACCCTTTATCTCTCTTCATCTCTTCAACTACTTTTATTGTTAATGCTACAAATACTGCATTTAATTATTTAGAGTTCCAATTCAAGAAAGTTGAAAGGCTAAGCAAGGGTAAATTTGGAAAAAAGTTCATAAATGCTTTCTTGATATCATAAAATGACAGATAAAAAGAAACAATGGATTAGGACATCTAATAAGGAACGGAGGGAGTATATTATAAACTCTCGAACGTTTCATACAATAATATATGCGGAATTCACATTGATATAAAATGATCCGTGGTCCATATTAGCCCGTGGTTCGTGACAGAATGTCCTTTTCTTTTTCTTTTTTTTTTTTTATTTAATTTTTTTCTGTATTGACAGTATATACACTGTCAGCATTAAACAAATGATAAATATACACATTTGTATATATATATTTTTTAAATTTAAAATTTAACTTTTACACATATATCATAGATCTAACGATGATAATAATATATATACTATCATAATATGTACGTAAGATTTATTTATTTTTGGGTTACAGAGTATCCTAATTGAAATTCCCTTATATTGATTGGGTTCTAACATCTGACTAGTTAGAACCGGGTGTTGGCTAAAGACAAATCACAATAAATTGAGTGTGTTCCATCTTGTCTTTGACACTTATTAGTGGCCCTGGCCCATATAATACTGTAATAAATGTTATGTTATTTTGTCATTCTTAAACAGGTTGGAAAGTGGAGTTGCATAAAATTGCAACAACATCCGGGGGGCGGTATTCCCATCAGTACTTTAACTACCGGATACAATTAGTTCTCGTTCTTGACCTCTTTCAGTGAGTTGTAGCCATCATTACCCCCACACAATTTCTTTGCAATTTGCACGTTGCCTCCGTTTTTTTTTTTTTTGGGGCTTTTGCATGACCACGTAACGAGAGCAAGGATTTAAAAGCAAATACAGATTTATGAGTCTCTTACATCTTATAAGAGACTTATAAATCTAGCAAGTGGGCTTTATTTTCTTATTATATTTTTTTCTTTTTTTAAGTTGAAACCAGTCTCTTTTTTGGTCGGTTTTTTAACCTTTTTTATTGAAGAAAATAAATACTTATTCCCCACTTTTTTCAAACACGTAACCTCTCAATTACAGATGAAACATCTAATTACAAACTAATTTGTGCTTCGTTGTTCTCGTCAAAGCTATTGGCTTATTTTATACGAACAAACAAAAAAAAAGTTATTACAGGTGTATCTTTATGTCATCCTTTACTTAATGAAATTCGCTACCAACTCAAGAAATAGGATAGCATACAAAATATTACAAGAGAGAGGTGCAAAATTTTTTTTTCACACTCAATTTCGCTTTAAACAATTTCGCTAGAAAATAGCATATTTAAAGTCTCTAACGATTGCTACTACGATTTAACCTAGTAAGTGGTGATATAGGTCAAATGTCATCTAGTGATTAAAATTGAGATTCCAGAATTATAAATCTATTGAGATTCTCGAGTTAAAAATCTTGAGTTTAGCTCTCCTTTTCCCCTCTCTATTAGAAAACTTTTTTCTTAAAAAACAGGATAACTATGAGGCCTTAGGTTTCATTTTTAGACCCTCTCCTTTCCTTTATTTCCCTTGTAAGGTTCTTCAGTTTGCCTTGAAAAAAAGACAACAAAAAAGAAAATCACTAAACGCTTTAGATGAGTTTTTTTATTTGTGCTATCAGGGATTATTGTCGAGCCCGGCTAGTAACAAAAATGAAGTTACCAACGGTTTCAATTTCTGCCCGAAAAAAAAAAAGAAGAAGGGGAAAAATCGTTCAATCAGCAATCAATTATTGCAAGAGACAGCTCTCAGCCTGTCCATAATGGTTGTAGTTACATCATCAATCCGCATTTAATTGATATCAAATGTGAGACGTGTTACCTTTCATTACTGGAAAGTTCCATTTTGATATTAGAAGGAAATACAAGAAAAACAAACATTAAAGAATACTCTGTGTGGATTGGTCATTTTTTTAAAAATAAAATTTTTAAATACAATGCTACAGTAATACATAATAATTCAAAAAAAATCTCATTCGTATAATATATCAAATATTTCAAAAAAAAATTTATAGTAGAAATTTTTTATATACAATATTACAGTAAAATTTTTCAAAAATACCCCAAAAAATAATTAATCCAAACGAAACCGTGTTTTTACAATAACAGCACTTCATATTGGTACCATAACAATTTGAAATTTAGATACAACCACAACTTATACAAGAATTTGTGTAGTAGTAGTAGTTAGAATAATAATAATATATTAGATTAAAGTTCTCGTCTTCCAATTCTTTTTTTTTTAAATTTATTACTTGCGCATTGTTGTTCAATTGTAACTGCTGTGACTAAAATATGTATTAAAAAAAAAAAAAGACTCTCTCAGCCAAATTGGTTTGATGCGTGGCACATAATGCGCTCATTCATCAACAGCTTGATCGAAGGAGATGAAAAATAAGTACGCATTGGAAAAAGAAAAGAAAAAAAAAACATCAATAATAAATTATGATATGGCGTTTGGTGCATATTCACTATTCAGTAGTGGGCTTTGGTTGTGGGTCAAAGTTGAATTAAATATGAATTACTAGTATTTGTGGTCCACGTCATGTTGCTTTCGTGGTCCAATGATACGTCCAATGTCTCTAACGGGTGAAAGTGATGTTTTACCTAAAAGTCCGTCATGGTGCGGTAATTGTGGGGGAAAACATCAAAAAATGTGTCAGCGAAGTTTTGGCCATATACGTCCTCGGTGCGAAGCGGGGCTTCCTCTCCCGGATCGCACAGGAGATTAGTCGGATTCATAAGAATTGACGGAACACTCTGTGTTGATAAAAAAAAAAAAAAGAAGGAATTTTGGCCATATACATACATATATATATATAGTTAAAGGAACTAAAATTAGCCCCAATTCAATTCATTTTTGGGGACTATTATAGCTTCTGATAAATAGTTTAGAGACTGACTATTTTGACCTTTTGCTCAAGCTTAGAACAGAGGGTGTCTGCAATTAAATGCTAAGTGTAACAATTAGTACTCAATTCCATGTCCCTCCTCTGCTATAAAACATTATTATTATTAGTTAATAAAAGTACTCAATCGACGACGACCACGACGACGCCTGATAGATCACCCATTGTTTTATTTCATCACCCATGTTTTATTTCACAAGCACAAATTGGGTGATGCGAGAAAAGAGAAAAGAGGAGATATGAGTTGGGTGATACGCAGAAATACAAAGACTGGACTGGACCGGACCAACCAGCTAGCTGTGGCCTAGGTGTTGATTGCATAGTAGGTAATGCGGGCAATGTCTTCATATTTGTCAGGTTGATTGTCGGTGTAATCCCTTTGTCGGAGTTGCATGTAATCATCATAGAGAAACCCTCTGTATTTGGGTGGCTCTCCAACCTCTGTAGTGAATTGTGGCAGTGGTTCCACCCATTTGTCCGGCTTCAGGCTGTAGAAAAATGCAAACGAGTCGCGTTCTGTACCTTCTGTTCTGTACACCCGATGAGTTGCACTCTTGAGTCTATTATTGCTCAGTACCTTCACACAAGCCCACCAGACAATCAATCAGAGAACTGACAAGCAAAACTTGGGGGTGTGGGATAAAATATACATGAATGCGATTTTGTGAGAAGTACTCATAACAGCAAAGTTGTAGTACTAGATAATAATTGTTGTAATCCACAAGAAATTCATACAAGTTATCCATCCAAGTGCAAGAATTGGTGACTTACCTGAAGAATATCACCTATGTTCACGACTAATTTTTCGTCATCAGGTATCACGGGTATCCATTGACCATTGTTCAGAACTTGCAGGCCCCCGACATGATCCTGATAGACAAAGGTTATAAGATTGACATCTTCGTGCGGGTATCTCCCAATATTTGACAGGTTTTCGGCTGCAGGGTAATGCAAGCCTAGTAAAAAGTCTCTATTCCTATCATCGTTGTACTCCTTGAGGAAATTAGGAGGGAGGCCCGAAGCCGAATTGATAATTTCCTCTATTGCGGAGGCTAATTTCACGAGGTAGGGAAAAATCTCCTCCAATACTTGCCTGAGAAATGACGAGAATAAAAACATATTAACAACGCAGTTACCATAATAAAGCACAGCACAAACCCGGTCTAGTTAAGAAAGAAACTTTCCACTGTTCTTGAAAAACTTGTGATATATGTATATATATATATATTTGCAGGCAACAAGTCTGAGTACTCAGAAGCATACTTGAATTCAGGAAAATCTTTGGGGTAGACGTTCAGGCGGCCCGGAGCAACAGTCAAAAAGTCCTCATGCCCCTCCTTGGTGCCGAATTGTTGGCTTTTGAAATAACCAGGAGATGGCCTTTCATAAACCTGTGGAACGCACTTGCGTTTCTCTTCATCTGGGCGGTCAAAAAATTCCCTGTACATCCTCCGAGTTTTCTTCAACAGCTCTACTGGAATCCCATGGTTTACAGCTTGGAAAAAACCACATTCTGTACTTGCTTTCCATATTTCCTCCACGACCTTCTTCCTCCCCTTCTCGTCGCCCTCTCTTAAATAAGGACTCATGTCAATGGTTTGAAGAGAAATCACCTTACTAGCCATTTCCAAAGGTACAGGTTGGATTTGGACGCCCCTTGTTTTTTGATGCATCAAGGACCTGACCACCTTAGGATTTATATAGAAAGCCAGGAGGATAGGTTATGAGTACTTCTATTGACCCGGTGGAAGGCCAGATAGACAGGATGCCACCGACAAGATTGTACAATATATAATTGCATAATATTTACACATCATCATCGATAGCACGTGACTTCGCGAAAATTTGGGTTGAGACTTTGGGTTGGAGGTGTAATAGAAAAATAGTAAACTCCAAGATTGTGCCTAAAACAAAAAATTTTGTGTTTTGATTTCAATTTTTTTTGGGAGTTTTTTAGAAAATGTACCGTAGCAATTTGATATATATAAAATAAATAATTAAAAAATATATTTACAAAAAAATATAGAATTTTTTTTTGACGAAAAATTCCTTTCCAAACAAAGGCCTAGTAGGGTGTAGTCAGAAATCGTTGATGCAAAGCAAAATTAAAGTCATTCTAGACAAGTTTTTCCTACTATTGCTGTCACTCTGCTTTCCAAAAGTTGACATATTTTTGGAAATTAAGCAGTTTTAGACTTATATTTTTTATTTGGTAATTAGACTAGAATTGGTGTCAAGGTACACTGGGAAAGTGTTTAGATGTTAGTGTGGACATAAGTTACATGATTTTATTCGTCACTTGAAGAGTCATATATTTGTAGTCGAGGAAAATCGGTCTATTGATAGAATACATTTTCTAGTTACTCCAACACTTTTAGTTCCTTCGTACTGTTCTTATTGTGATTTATCTTCAAGGTTTGCGGTTGCATCTTTTGTGACTGATCAACCGTGTTTTAGTTTTCCTTCGTCAAGTTGAGTGGCTCATCGGAGGAAAAGTCTTTCGTTTTACTTTTCCTTTATCGAGTGATGCCACTCGAGTGTGTTTGGATTGTAAATTATTTGAAATATTTTTACTGTAGTATTTTTTTGTGATGTGATGCATGTAAGATAAAAAAGTAATTAGAAAGATAAAAAAAAATGTATTGAAAATTATAATGATGATACAAGCAAATATATTTGAACAAATAATCTCCTGTCCAGACACACTCCCCGAGTGGGCAAATAATTTCGTTTTACTTTTCCTTCACTGAGTGATACTTGTCAAGGTTCCATGGCTTGACTAAAAGATCAGGAAAAGGAAAAAAGTTATGGCTGCTTGATTTTTTGTGCTAATAAGTACTAATATCAAAACCCTAGGTTCAAATGTTTGATTTTGGTGCCCGGAAGGTGTACGAAATTTATAATAAAGGAGTCTGTATCATAAAAAAATATAGAAAAGTTGAAATAAGGTACTCTGTCTGTTGGAAAATTACATCACAAGAGTTGGAATTGAGATACTCATTCATTGATAAACAATTAGAAAAAATGTGACTCTAATTGAAACGGCGGTCTATAAAAGATCTTGAGATGCTCCGTCAACATTGTTGATGTAAACAAAATGTTGACAGAGATAATAAGAAAAATTCAGACTATTAAATAATTGTGTTGTGCAGTGATAGAGGAAGTTTGCCGTACCCACCAAATAGTTGCCGCTGAATCTGCAATGAAGTTTGATTCAGGTGAAAGTCCGGTAGGCTAAGAAAGTCAAGAAATTCAAACAGGGAAGACATTTAAATTTTGTGAAGGTAAATAAGGCCTTATTTGATAACGCAATTTAGCACTTAAGCTTAATGCATGCAGATCTTAACATATTCAGACGCGTTTGATAACAAAAAGTGAACATTTGAATTAATTAAGTACAACCAAATTTTCTAAACAAAACTCATTCATAAAAATAAGTGACAAGTTATTCACTTATCACTGAATGTGATATACACAAATACACAAATATATGTGATATAATATTTAATAATTCAATAATTTAATGAATTCAGATTTCAGTTTTGATTTTTCAATTTTATCAAACGCACCCTAAGTTTATTTATTAGTTGCCTTGCCATGTATAGAGATTTTGTCGAAGAAAGTATTTATATTTATTGGAACGAAGATTTGAATAATTTTGTTGATTTTATTGGCGGGATGGATAAATTTATTAAGAATTGTGAAATTGCAAAATTTTGTGGTGAAAATTATTGACAAAAGAAAAGATATGATTTGTTGTTTTTTGAAAATTGTCCGGCTCTCTGATTTTTTTTTTATTTTTATGTGGAAAACATGTGGTCAATACGGAGGAATTCAAACGTGGTGGCTACAATGACGAACACTCGTCACTGAATTCTTTGATCAAGTCTAATTGGACTGGTTCAATCCATTGTCGCAATGCGAAGAAGAAGATGGGGAATAATCATGAAAAGCCAAAACACAAGATGCTCAAGAAGCCAAATTGGTTTTTCAGTTCCCAAGCTGCTTTGCACCCCTTGGGAGATGATTAGTTTTTATGGGCCGTTCCCAAGGTACGCCCGTGAAGCGGCGGTGATTTTGGTGTTGGTCAGGGTTTTACAAAAAAAAATAAAAAAAAAAAGTCTTCAGTCTTAGGATTTCGGAAACATTTTACTATAAACTAAAATTCGAAAGTGTCAAAACTTAGAATAGAGAGTAGCGTATGCAATTGAACGAAAAGCGTAACAACATGTGGTGCTCGATTCCATCCTTTCTCTGATATAAAATTAATTTATTTTAAAAAAATGATACTGAATCGATGCCTAATAAACTACCCATTTTTTGTTGCATTACTTGGGAAAAAAACGGGGGGAAAAATATTAAATAAAGACTGGACCGGAGCATCTTCGCGCAAGGACAAACGGACAAAAATGAAAATAAAGACTGATTAAATACCGAACCAGCCAGCTAGCTACAGGACAAAAATGGTGATTTAATAATGGGTTAATTACATTTACCTCCCCTGAGGTTTGATCATATTACCAATCAATCCCTCTAATTTGTCCAAATAACGGTCTCACCCTTTGAATGATCAAACATTTAACAAAAACCCCCTTAATGCCGAAAATGCCCTTATTGAGGCCATGTTGCATTAAAAAAAGAACATATTTTTATTTTATTAACTCTGAAGCAATCCAAAAAACTAGAAAAAAGTTTTTACTTATTATTTTATAAAAATCATATCTTTGCTTCCATAAATAGTTTTGAATCAATAATTATTTTAAATCTTAAAAATGAATATTAAAAATTAGATAAATTGAAAGAAAAATAAAAACAAAGAAGAAATTATTTGAATTCCTGAAGTATGGTTCAAATTGAGGAAAACATGCCTTGTGCTCTCCGCAACATGCCTTGAACCACAAATTCGAACCATACTTGAGGATTTAAAATAATTGCTTCTTTTTTATTTTTCTTTCAATTTATCTAATTTTTAATATTCATTTTTAAGATTTAAAATAATTATTGATTCAAAATTATTTATGGAAGCAAAGATATGATTTTTATAAAATAATAAGTAAAAACTTTTTGATGATTTTTTTAGATTACTTGAAGGTTAATAAATAAAAATATGTTCTTTTTTTAATGCAATATGGCCTCAAAAAGGGCATTTTCGGCATTAAGGGGGTTTTTGTTAAATGTTTGATCATTCAAAGGGTGAGACCGTTATTTGAACAAATTATAGGGATTGATTGGTAATATGGTCAAACTTTAGGGGAGGTAAATGTAATTAACCCTTTAATAATAGGCAACAGGCACGACCACAAAAACACACGTACAGAAAACTTTTGGATTTAGCATGAATGCCTTTAGTCATAGGAATAGCTTTCTGTTCATATTTCATACGCATTTATTCAATTTCTAATATGTGACCTTACTAGATTAAATGAACGTTCTACTACCATCCTTAAAATATTTTTGCTACGGGTGGAAATTTCAACCATAGGATACAGTCCAAGGTAGGGCTGCAAACGAGTCGAGCCGAGTCGAGTTTTGAGCTAATCGAGCCGAACCTTAGCTAAATTTTATCAAGCTCGAGCTCGAGCTCGACGAGCTGGCAATTTTCGAGCTCGAGCTCGACTCGAATCAAGTCGAGTCGAGCTCGAGCTCGAAAAAAATTAAAAAAAAATTTATTTTTAAAAAAAATAAATAAAATAATATTTTTTTTCTGAATAAATAATAAAATATTAAGGATATATCCGTAATTTCACTATGAAAATAAAAAATAAAAAATATATATATATATATAATATACGTAATTTTATTATTAAATAAAAATAAAAATAAAAAATATATATATATATTCAAGCTCGCGAGTCTAACGAGTTTAATATTCTGAGCTCGAGCTCGATTAATGTCGAGCTCGACTCGAGCCGCTCGCGAGCGGCTCGATTCGTTTGCAGCCCTAGTCCAAGGAGAGACTTAAATCGTCCTTGGTGGCCAAGGAGCCAACATCAGTGGTACTCAAAGCAGTCTGCAATAGGTCTTCTTCTTCTTCTTCCAACGAAGGTAGAGGAGGAAAAGTTGTGTAGAAAGGAAAAAGAAAAAGAAAATGCCTGTACCATTTTGGTTACTGTTCTCAAGTAATTGACTTGTCTGTGTGGCTTGTCTGTGGTTAACCACACGAACAATAGTTAATAGTCCAAATTTACCATAAGAGATCCAGTTGATTTGAGTGGTTCATTGAAAATTTGCATAGAACCGATCACTATTGGACCCTTATGGCCAATCATGGGATAAGTATAATAATATATCATCAAATGGGTTATGACAAATTTTCCCTCATACTTACCACAAGCAACAGGTTTTGCTTTGGCCGAGTTTAATACTACTTTAACTGTGTATACGATTTAGGCATAATCTTCCTTATTACAAGATTTAAGTACGATCCTGATCTGTCTTTTCCATTTATTTTATGCTTAATTGTCAACTTCGACTGCTGTCCTTGAGTACTAGCTGGCATCACATGCGCCAGCGTCTGATTCCGAATACTGGTTTGGTGGCTGTGAGTCCAATTCTAATACCAATCCAATGGCTATAAACCGCTTTACCATTCTCAAGAAGCTTCATGGGTATTGCAGATAAAGTGTTCATATTTTCGTGGTGGATGCTCCTAGCCCCTAGGTAGGATTTCCATGTGATCATATATTATATTATAGATAAGGGATAATATCATAAACCTGCCTTGAAATTTTTCTTAATATCACTTGACACCCCTAAAATTTTAGAAATATCACCTACCTTTTCTAATAATTATAAAAATACTATATTAACCTTCATTTGACACATAATTCACAGCATATCCAATAAATAGATTTAAAAATTTTTAAATAAAGAGAAACAATGATAGGGTGTGTTTCAGTGGGTTATTTCACTAATATTCCATAGTTATTTGGACTAAATATTGCACTATTTGATAGATTCTATTTAGGTTTTGTGCTTGGTGTTAATTGCAAAAATTGGTGAAAAAAATGTGCTGAAAATCAATTGCAAAAGACTCTCTAACAGTTAGGCACATACACGTTTAATTCCAACCTTCAAGTTCAAATTCTCGGAATTTATTGCACATGAGAGGCTTCCAAAAATGCATCAAGTAGTAGGCTACAAATTAGAAAACTAGTGAGCCACTCCCAAGAAAAAAGAAAGTTGAGGAAGTTGAGTTGTAATAGGGCTTTATTCTAAGAAGTTGATTGGTATTAGAATATCAATCAATTAGGAGTCAAAGTAGGGAAAAAATCGTCAGACAATTTGTTTCCATCTTTTGTGTGGCTAGAGAAGTGAGGGCATTGTACTTTTTCTTTGGCTTTTGACTTTTCTTCCTTCCTGGGCAAAACTGGGAGAAAAGCAACGAAAAGACCACAACTGTTGACATGTTCCATTTTTCTTTATCCTCTCTTTGACCGAATTGGAGAGACATCATGTGGCGGTCTCACTTCTCCCTAAGGCGAACCAGAGGGTTGGCGGGTCGCCTGCCTAACTTTCACCAGGACTCACGCAAGGAAACCAACTAAATCCTTTCCACGTATAACTCAAATCAAGACAAAACTCGTCACCCGAACAATCCACACCTTTGAACGACTACAATACTAGGAACACATTAACTTCAGAGATAACATTGCCATTGGACATCTGAACGTTCACTCTTAACTACACCCCCAACTAGTTTAACACATAATTACACTTATACATTACAAACTACAAAATGAAATTATAAAAGTCAAATACATCCATACAAGCCAACATTTAGGGTTTGCACTTTTCCAGTTTCAAGTGGCAACCCAAAACAAAAGATACATAGTCCGATTCAAAACAACATTTACGAAAAAAAAAAACTAAAGGTGGACTTCAAGTCTCTCGAATGCCAAAACCTGTTAAGGAAAACAAATATCGTGTGGTGAGTTAAAACTCAGTGGTGCCCCAAAACATGCAATCATATAACACAAATTGTAAATCATAACTTCAAACTTAAATTCAGCAAGTAGAAAAGCGTATAATAGCACAGAGTAGGATACAGGGCTCTCAAGAGCCATTTTCCACGCACTTGATCAAAATTAACCGCAGTTGACCCTCCGTCAACTCTCACTATCTAAAGTCCATGTAGATTCATTATTTTTTTTTCTTAACATGCTCCAACCAACTTACTCCCACCGGGCCCGTTCTTCTCACGAGAGAGTTTGGTATTACTCGAGTATACTTTTTTGTAAACTAGTCGAGGGATTCACCCAACGACGTCACATTATAAACTAGTCGAGAGATTCACCCAACGACGTCACAACACGCTTTTACCAAGTCAGGATAAGAGACCCTCCCACCCTAAGGTGTGGTACATTCCCCTGCCTGGTAGATTAGTTGACGAGTCCACGCTCCAGTCAACAATTACAAGATATTCGAGAAAACATTTCAAGCAAGTCACCACTCGAAAGGCTAGTGCGATAAAGTACACACTGCCACTTCGATGGTTCAGGAAAACCACTTTCCAATTATCACATAACAAGTCAAGAAAGCACTTTAACACTTTAGTCATAGAACAAGCACGGACACTCACAAAAAATGAAGCTCAAAAGTCAAGTTGGGAATCGAAATCCACGTCCTTGCTAAACCCTAGAAAACCAAGTTTTAAAAACTATAAGTTTTACTATACAAACTCTTGATTTAAATACAGAAGATTATCTGGTATAAAACTAATTTATTTTCTTGGAATAAATCAATAAATCTCTTAGAATTAAATCTGGTAAAGTAATAAAATATTTCATATGATTCCTTTAAAGCTACTTTTCTTTCTAGAGGTACAACTAAAACCAATTTAATTCAAACAAGTTTTCTTGCCGAACAAGTTTTCCATGCCTTTTATTTGAAATTATTCAAATCTAGTGTTTTTAACAATTTTCCTCTAAAACAACTAGCCAAGGATAATTTTAAAGACTAAAAGTTTGGAAGTTAATACAATTATTTCTTAAAAATACTAGAACTAGTTTAAGCAAAGAAAAGAATTAACTAGTTAGCAAGGTTTTAAAAATCCCGACATTTAAATTTTAGTTTTATCGTACTATACTCAATTTTTATAACTTAATATTAAAATAAAATATTTCAATAAATCTTGATCAAAACTACTCGAATTCAAAAGACCAAAACGGACTTCATGATTCCAACTCATTTGCACTTTGAATTCCAAATCACTAATACAGTAAAATCACAAACCAAACATCAATTTCACTAGGGTTTCATCAATCATTAGCCCTAGGTCTCAACAGATTCAATTCCAATCAAAATTAAACAAAGGAAGTCTAAGATATTAAACGATTCCAAACCACGATTCATGGACCTTCCAAGTACATTTCGGCCAAACCGCTCAAACAATTCACCAAAACTTTAACTCTTGCAAAAATTACTCAAATGGTTAAGAGCTTCATCAATCATAAGCTCTTGACGACAAAATCATTTCTTACAACAATCAACCAGACATTTAACTCAATATAGAAGATAAATCACGGCTAACATACACACAAATAACTCTAAAAGTTCAGATTTTCTTTTCTTGTTTCAATAATCAATAAAATTCCAGCAAATGTCAATTCAAGATGTCCATTAAATCTCCATCTTTTACTTGCTAGAAACACTAAACATAAAGCTTATGATCTGTCCAACCTAAACCAAAACAAATAACACACAATTCCAGAAAATATTTTCCAAGGTAAATGTATAAGTTATAAATGATCATTTATTATTCTTTTATTTAAACCTATTACAATCAAGTTTGACCTTAAAAATTACACTTTCAATTTCTATTCATCGTTTTACTTAAGATTACAGCCAATTATCATGGAATTTTCGAAATTAACATGAGAGTTTCAGCCTTCACTCTCTCGGCCAACAAAACAGATTTTCCAGCAAAGTTACTTCGAAATTTTCAACAAGGTTTCCATCCTTTGCTTGCTTTAAACACTAAACACTTAACATGCATTCTGTCCAACATGAAATGAATCAAATAACAGGTAATTCCAGCAAATTCTTCCACCAAGACGTCCCCATAAATCTGACATCAGCTAAGATATAATCTTCCAACAATTTGATAGTTTAAATGTGAAACTTTCTCCACAAATTCTTCATTTTTCCACTCCAGCTCAACATGCAGAGTGGAGTTATCATGCTACGGTGTACCTTGTGCAACAATATGAAATTTACAGCCAAAGATTCAAAGGGAAAGCTGGATAAAATTCTATTTCCTTCAGTCAGCCATGCTGAAAAATTTCAACAGCAATCCATCTTTAAAGCAAGGAATTCCTCCAATAATCTCTCCATTTCACACTTAAATCTAACATGCAAAAGGTGATTAGCAAGCTACAAGCAAATCTTAAACATCCCATACAAAAATCTTAGCTACAAATTCGAAGAAAACTAATCAAATGTTCAACCCCTTCTCTCGGCCGCAAATTTCAGATTTCATCTCTTTCTTTTTTTTTTTTCTTTTTCTCTAACCACGACTCACATCAGCTTCATGCATGATCAAAATAATTAACTATCTATCAGTTTTGATCCAAACCAAGTGCGGACAACCTAAAAAAATTATCATCCAACCAGAAATTCATTCGATCCTTCTCGATTAGCTTGCATGCAAGCAGATTTTGTGTTCCTACAACTTTCTTGCTTAATCAAAGCTATTTAACCTCATGCAAAGCTTGATCATCCAGTTTTTGGTTAGTTAAATACACATTTAAACTCAAATTATCACAAATTGGCCAACTCAAGCTGCAAATTTCCAGCTTACTCATTCGGCAACTCCAATTCCTTCACAATCAGATTTTCTTGTGACTTAATCTATCATCCAACCACACAACCACCACATGCATGCTTATAAACAACATCATCTACCCCTAAACAACTAGTCTAGGTCCAGAAATTACCTCAGCTTGGAGCTCAACTCACAGGCTAGCAACTGCAAATTTTTTCTTCTCGGACAGTCCAGAAATGCAGCCCGTCAGCTCTCCCTCTTCCTTGCTCAAGCTTGCGACTAGAATGGAGGAAGTTTGGCCTCAGACTCTTCACCAGCTCACGGAGGGAAGGAAGAATGAACAGCCAGTCTCACTTTTCTCTCTCGGTCGTGAACTCCAAAGAAACTGATCACTCACGGTTTGCGGCAGAAAAGAAAATGGAAGGTTGATGTTGTGGTGGATTGGAAGTGATATAAGAGAGTGTGGTAGTGGAGTGTATATAGTGAAGTGTTTTAAGTGGAGTTGAGACAGCATTAAGTAGGGGTGGGCAAAAAAATCCGAAAATCCGAAAACCCGATCGACCCGCTCCGACCCGCCCCGAAAATTAGGGTATCCGACCCTATTTTTATCAGCGGAGCAGATAGGGTCGGGTACCCATAAAATTCGGATACGGATACGGATCACAAAATCTAAAACCCGCGGGTACCCGACCCGAGGATATATTTTATAAATATTAAAAAATATAGGGGTAAATTTATAATATTTTAAAGTTATTAACCCTAAGTTCCTAACATATCCTCACTTCAGTCGACACTCCAGCCTTCAGTCTTCACTTCAGCGCCGCCGCAACTTCTTCACCTTCAGACTTCACTCTTCAGTCCTAGTTCTGGGCTTCTGGACCTTCAATTTCTCAAGTCCCAAACACTCAAGTTGTACAAGTGCAACGCCAACGCCGACTTAGTTGATCTGCAAATCCATAACAAAGAATTTTTGAATTGTACCATGTTGTTTAATACATCCGTATAGGTTTTGTTTCTGTAGTTTCGGCATGGAGTGCTAGAATTTTGGTAGAGGCATCATCAAGGAAGTGAATTTTGTGTTAATCTTCGAGGTAGCGTAGTGTAATTTTAGAGGTAAACTCTTTTCCAAAAATATTTCCTCATTGCGGCAGGAATTCTCAGCCTAATAGCTCTTAGCTTTTCTGGACCAACATGTCTTTGGAAGGCTGAGGTATACAGCGTTTTGTAGGTTTACAAGAATTGTGGTGTATGGAGACCTTCAGAAGAAGTACAGTAGCATAGCTTTGTCTGGATAAAGATTTTTCAGAAGTGCCCTGTTCCTTGGAGAGTTGTTTTTTCCTCCTGTGCTTGTAGTAATTCTTTTACGGTGGAAAGTAGTTGGTGCTTGTACCTTGTTAGTCTATGAAATAACATCTCAAGTCTGCACGTTCCCCCTCCTTTTTTTTTTTGGCTTTTCTTATGCTTCAATGAAATTGAAATTCCTTTTCAGTGTGCTAAGAAATCCTCGCGCATGTGTGTGTGTGTGTGTGTGTGTTCGGCTACTTCAGCAGAGGACTTCCATTAACCTCAATTCTGGCAACTAAGGTATTTGGTTTTGCCAGAAAGAAGACCGTAGTAGCAGCCATGTTCATCTTCTAAGATGAAATTGCAAATTTGTTTGTCTTTGCTATTGTCTTTGTCTTTGCATTCATAGAATTTGCATTCTTTAATAGGGGCGGGTACCCTATGACCCGCCCCTATTTTTCGGGTATCCGAAAATCGGGTACCCGAGGGCAAGCGGAGCGGATTAGGGTCAAAAAAGTAGTGACCCGACATATTAGGGTCGGGTCAGCCATTTGACGTTCGGGGCGGGTACCCGACCCGTGCCCACCCCTAGCATTAAGGATGGAAGGTGCTGGAATGAAGAGTGGAAAATGGACCCGGCAGAAATTGGAAGTGTTTGGAATTGAAGCTCATTCAAGATGGTTCCATGGCTGCATGGTGAATTTGAAATGGAGGAAGGTTAATTTGGTCTTTTAACATCTTGTTCAACCTTCCACTTAGGTCCCTCATTTGTAAACTAACTCCAAGATTTCACCCCAAATGAAATTTGATAGCCTACTAGCATACTAGTCTCGCAAAAATTAAATTATCGAGATTCAACGTCCTAAGTGTAATTATAAAGAGTTTTGGCTTAAAACGATTTCGTCTTAATTGTAGGTTCCCGTTAACACCTAACGTTATTAATACTTAAAATTAGCCATTGAAATTCAAGAAAATAATATTAAAGTAATAAAACACTCTACGTCAAGAAATATTAACTTAATTTGGCAAAAATTCAAATAATCCAATATTTTGCACAATTAACTTATTTGCAACTTTAAAATTATTATCACATACTTATTTAAGAACCAACAATAATAAAATTTATTAAAAGTCAAAGATGCAAATGCGACAGGTATATATATATATATATATATATTCTTTTTTCAAGGTTCTCACATATCAAATTCTCTTTTATGCTTTTGCTAGAGACAAGTAAAGAAACGATTTTTCTTGTTCTTTCTTTCTCGGTTGATCGATTTTGGGAGACAATAATGGACGGCTCTTCTCAATTGTTTTGCATGGCTTGTTCTCCATTAATGGAGAACTAACTTCTTATTTCTAGTCAAAAGAACAATTGAAAATTTGGTTCAGCAGTAACTGTGAGATCTAAATTATTTTAAATGTTTCCTTCATTTATTGGTATTTGTATGTTTTCCGCCTTTAATTGTTATAGCTATTGTGTATGATTGAATAGTTGCGCAATATTTAATTATTCACGTAATTTATTTGCTAATTGGGAGTAATTGAATCCATAATTGTTCGATTACTTCCGCCCCGGTAGCAACTTGTATAATTGGATTTATGTCAGAAAAATATACGATTTAATTTAAACAAACTCTCGTAGCGTGTTTGTTAGTTAGGGTTGAGTTTTTCTAATTTTTAATGCAATCTAGAAATTAAATTTTACGGTCGTACTTAGGGTTATTTCTTGGTTAGAGAAATAATTAATGGTCGTACCTTGACTATCGAAAAAGTAAGGAAAAGTTGGTTGTTTATCGCATGTATGACAACTATAACCAATCTATTAATAAATGTTAGAATTATATTTGAATCGATGATCAGTTGTATGAACCATTTCTGAAGTGTATCATTGGTTAGAGTTTCTCCAATTATTTTTCTCAATTAATTATTTTTTGCAACTAATTTATTTAGTTAGCGATTCTTTAGTATCTAATTCTCAAACCTCCCCGTTTGTATTGATTTAAAAAGAAACGAACTTTTTTCCAATCTCTGAGGAGACGATCCTGCTTGTGACTGTCTACTAGTTAGTAATTTCGTCAATTAGTCAATTTTGGTATATCGGATTAAGTACACTTTTCGGAATCAGGGTGAATCAAGTAACTCATTGCACATCTAAAATTCCTACTCCAATACCTGGAATTGATTATTGGCTACTTTTGGTGGTAGTTAGATTTTATTATTATTATTGTACAGGTTCGGTACCTGTCAATTTTTGGCGCCGTTGTCGAGGACTGGTGTTTGAATTATTTGTTTCTTTTTTAGTTTATTTTATTTTTGATATTTTTGCTAGTTTATGTGTCGTTTTTTTTCTTGCACAAGTGAATTGATATACGGCCCTGAGATTGAGAAGACAGTGCGTAAGCGAAAACAAGAGACCAAGAGATGCAAAGAGGGACAGTCATCTACTGTATATGATTTCGAAGAAGACAAAGTGAGTATGGCCAACAACCAAACATTAAGGGAGTTGACTGTAGAATTCATTTGCGAATCGTCCTCCAGAATTTCAACAACCATGGCAAGTAAAACCTCAACCTTCGTCTGCGGATTCAGGAGACTCTTTGGAAGACATTGTTAAGAACCTGACCATAAGTACTGCTCAATTTCAAAAGAAAACTAGAGCGGACATGAAAAATTTGGAGACTTAAATAAGTCACATGGCAACAGCAATTAATCGTCTAGAGTCTCACGTTTTTAGGAAATTGCCATCGCAACTCGAAACAAATTTCAAGAATGTAAGTATCATGATACTGAGAAGTGACAAGGAAGTGGAGGGGTCTAAATTAACGAATCCAAAAAGTAAAAGCGAGGAGGAAATACAAAAGGAGATTGAAGAAGAATGACATATTCGCGAAGGCCCTAAGATAACATTTAATCCTTTAATTCCTATTAAATCTAATTTACCTCCTTTTCTTTACAGGTTGGAAAAGACAAAGAAGACAGAGAAGAAAAAAGAAATCTTGGACGTGTTCCGCAAGGTGCAAGTAAACATCCCTCTATTGAGCGCGATCAAACAGATGCCAAAGTAAGCAAAGCTCTTGAAGGACTTGTGCGTTAACAAAAGGAAGCTGAGGAGAGATAAACGAGTTGTGGTAGGGGAGAACATATCGGCCGTATTGCAAAGGAAACTACCGTCGAAATGTGGAGATCCAAATATGTTTACTATTCCTTATAAGATTGGACATTCTAAAATTAAAAATGTCATGCTAGATTTAGGCGTTTCTATTAATGTGATGCGTAAATCAATTTATGATTTCCTAAATTTAGAATCTTTGAAAGAAACAGAAATAATAATTCAATTGGCTGATCGTACATTTGCTTATCCGGATGGGATAGTTAAGGATGTTTTAGTGCAAGTAGATGGATTAATTTTTCTTACTGATTTTTATGTGCTTTACATGGATGATAGAAGTGTTTCAAATCTATCACCCATTATATTAGAAAAGCCATTCTTGAATACTACTCAAATTAAAATTGATGTTAGTAAGGGTACTCTCACAATGAAATTTGATGGAGAAATAGTCCATTTTAATATTTTTGATACAATGAAACAACCTGTTAACTCTCATTTTGTATTTGCTATTCATACTACTAATCCCTCTGTGCAAGAATTTTTTGAGTTTGATTGTAGCTAGGGGCAAATTTAAAGTTGCTGCGAATAAGTATCATGAATGAAAGCAATTTATGTGTTGAAAATGAATAAAAAATTAAGGGAGATGGTTGCACTCAATGGCTATCTGAACCCCGGGGGAATACCACCGATTGCAAGGAAATTTGAATTACATTCAGATTGAGAAGTGATGTTTAAAGTCTAGCCAAAAACGTTAAAAAAAGGCGCTGTTTGGGAGATAACCCAAGACTCTTTGTTTTAGTTTTCTTATATTTCTAAAGTTTTTGTTAAGTGTTAGTTACATTTAGTGAGTTGTTATTTTTGTGGCAGGAAACTGACAGTTAGACGTGCCCACGCCAAGTGGTCACGCCTAAGGAAGAAAGTTTTAATTTGGCGGTCAGAAAACTCTCTAGTAGTTAGGCATACACACTCCAGATAGTTATGCTTAAAGAACTCAATTTCTAAAAATTGATTAGAAGACTCTTTAGTAGTTAAGCGTGCCCACGCCAGGTGATCACGTTTAAGAATCTTAATTTCAGGCGGTTAGTCGGAAGACTCGTAGGCAGTTAGGCGTGCCTATGCCTAACACAGGTGTTCCGGAAAAAAAAAATCCACAATTGCCCTAATTCTCTTTTTCTTTCTTTTCTTCTTCTTCCCGGTCGCCGCACGCCTCGCGCACGCCCATCTCAACAAGCCCAGTTCTACGTGCCTGGCCTAGCCAGCCCAGCGCGACCCCCCCCGCGTACTTATCTAGCAGCAGCGCCTGCCCAACATGCGCTTGTCCACCCCATTCCCGTGTCACCCACGCGCGTCGCCACCTCCACTGCCATCGCCACCGTACCCCTGCCTGCTTTCAAACTCCAGTTATTTCTTTCATTAATTATTTCTCTTTATTCTTAGACATTTAATTTTTAACTGATAACAGATATTTGGTGCCTCTTTGGGATGCTATGAACTAGTATTTTGCTACTTCTGCCTGTTTGTTTAGTTTTATATAAAAATCGTTTGTATTTGGGGTGTTTTGCTATGTTGTTCTGTTTAATTTGTTTTTTTGTGTTTGCTGTGTTTAGGTAGTTGTCGTTAATCATTGTGTTTATTTCATTGTCTATTTCTTTAGTTGTCGGTATTGGGAATTGTGATTGGGGATCTCTTATTTAATCGGCCTGACTGGTTGACTTATTTTTAGTGTTTGTGCTTTGCTCTTTTCCTATTTTGCTGGTGTCAATGGCTAAAACAAAGGATACAAGGAAGAACCGACAATCCGTTTCTACCCTCCTCCGTATTCAAGAAAGTGTCATTGTTCTCTTTACTTCTTTTCTAATTCTTTATTGCTTACATTGAGGACACTGTAAGGTTTAGGGGTAGGGAAGGATTAGCTATATTTTTAGGTGTTTGTTGTGCATTTTCTATTCCTTAGTAGTTCGTTGTTTTAAACAATGATGAATGCAATTGAGATATGAGTATGATTAATGAGTTCATGCCATGGAATTTTCTATTTTCCTTGATGATGGAATTAATTGATGAATATGTTGGATTTGGCATTAATTCTTGACCACTTGTGAGATTGTTGTACCTAATTGTGAGCATTATACTCTATTTTTGCTCTATTTTTTTTTACTTTTTCGTTTGTCGAGTGGTTGTACACATGGTTTGGTCATTCTAGAACTTACTTTGTTATGCATGTCGAGATCACAATTTTGTTGAATTAGATGCATTAAAATGATGAGGACAATTAGGATTGAACCATTTTTTACTTACTAAAAAAAATCAATCTTTAATTTATTTACCTTCAGTGAACTAAGTTGAGCATTTAACCTTTTTTTCTTCGTTTGATTCCTTAATTGTTAGCCTAAAAATCTCATTTTTGACTTTTTCTTTGTACCTTATGTTAAAGAAATGCTTTGATTTCATTGCATAGGAGTTTGGGATATTAGTTGAAAGACAGTGAATCAGAAATGTAAGTATAACAAGTGAAGTTGATTTCTATGGTGTCGGTATTCAAAAAAAAAAAAAAAAAGGAAAAGAACAGAAAAAATTGTGACAAGTGCCGACTATGACTTTCACTTGTTGGGTTGTTGATATACCTTAGAGGTACAAATTTGTACGAACCTGTGCAATGAATTTTTGGGTATATTTTTTGACATTTTTATACCCTTGAAATCCTTTTTATCCTACCGCTTCACCTGATCCTTAATACAATCTTATGAAGTTTCTTTGATTTGTGCGTTTAATTTATAGTTAAGTGGTGGAGATATGAAATATGAGCAAACTTATGGTAATGTCATTTCATTGTGTCGATTTGAGAGCTATCCTATATCTCATACATTTTGGAGTGAGTGAGTGCATATTAAGTGTGAAAATTATTAGTTTGGCATATTCTGAAATTGATGAAGTTGTTGGGTAATTTGGAATACTTTTATTGGTATGACCTGCTATGAATTGTTTGATATCTTAATTGTACTTTTGAGTTACTTATGCTTGAGAACAAGTATAATTTAGGTGTGGAAGAAATTGATAGGGCGCGTTTTAGTGAATTATTTCACTAATATTACATAATTGTTTGGACTAAATATTGCACTATTTGGTAGATTCTATTTAGATTTTGTGCTTGGTGTTAATTGTAGAAATTGGTGAAGAAAAGGTGCTGAAAATCAATTTTAAAAGACTTTCTGACAGTTAGGCATAGGCACGCTTAATTCCAGCCTTTAAGCCGAATTCTCGAAATTTATTGCATGTGAGAGACTTCCAAAAATGCATGAAGTAGTGGGTTACAAATTAGGAAGCTAGTGAGTCACTCCCAAAAATA
Source organism: Coffea arabica (assembly GCF_036785885.1). Classification (NCBI taxonomy): domain Eukaryota; kingdom Viridiplantae; phylum Streptophyta; class Magnoliopsida; order Gentianales; family Rubiaceae; genus Coffea; species Coffea arabica. Next base: position 14,052,893 of record NC_092320.1, on the reverse strand, counting down.
AAGAAAGTTGAGGAAGCTGAGTTGTAATAGGGCTTTATTCTAAGAAGTTGATTGGTATTAGAATATCAATCAATTAGAAGTCAAAGAAGGAAAGAAATCATCAGACAATTTGTTTCCATCTTTTGTGTGGCTAGAGACGTAAGGGCGTTGTACTTTTTCTTTGGCTCTTGACTTTTCTTTATTCCTGGGCAAAATTGGGTGAAAAGCAATGAAAAGACCACAATTGTTGACGTGTTCCATTTTTCTTTTTCTCTCTTTGACCGAATTGGAGAGACATCAGATTCTCTTTTATGCTTTTGCTATAGACAAATAAAGAAACGATTTTTCTTGTTCTTTCTTTCTCTGTTGATCTATTTTGGGAGACAAGAATGGACGTCACTTCTCAATTGTTTTGCATAGCTTGTTCTCCATTGATAGAGAATTAACTTCTTATTTCTAGTCAAGGGGACAACTGAAAATTTGGTTCAACAATAATTGCGAAATCTAAATTATTTTAACTGTTTCCTTTATTTATTGGTATTTGTATGTTCCTGCCTTTAATTGTTATAACTATTATGTATGATTGAATAGTTGTGAAATATTTAATTATTCACGTAGTTTATTTGCTAATTGGGGGTAGTTGAATCCATAATTGTTTGATTACTTCCGTCCCAGTAGCAACTGGTATAATTGGGTATATGTCAGGAAAACATACGATTTAATTTAAACAAATCCTCATAGCGTGTTTGTTAGTTAGGGTTGAATTTTTCTAATTTTTAATGCAATTTAAAAATTAAATCCTACGGTCGTACCTACGGTTATTTCTTGGTTAGAGAAATAATCAACGGTCGTAACTTGACTATCCAAAAAATAAGAAAAAATTGGTTGTTTATCAAGTGTATGACAGGTATAACTGATCTTTTAATGAATGTTGGAATTATATTTGAATCGATGATCAGTTGCATAAATCATTTCTGAAGTATATCCTTGACTAGAATTTCTCCAATTATTTCTCTCAATTAATTATTTTTTACAGTTAATTTATTTAGTTATCGATTCTTTAGCATCTAATTCTTTAACCCTCTATTTGTCTTGGTTTAAAAAGAAAGGAACTTTCCTTCAATCCCTGAGGAGACGACTCTGTTTGCTACTGTCTACTAGTTAGTAATTTCGTCAATTAGTCAATTATGGTATATCGGATTAAGCACACTCTTCAAAATCAGGGTAAATCAAGTAATCCATTGCACATCTAGAGTATCTGCTCCAATACCTGGAATTGATTATTAGCTGCTTTTGGTGATGGTTAGATTTTTATTATTATTGCACAGGTTCGGTACCTGTCAAACAAAAGTTACTTTCTTCTTTTTCCGTTTTCTCCATTATTCTCTCTTACTCATTTTTTGGATAACTATGTAATATTTTATTTGTAAATTATAATAAATTGAATTTTATTTATCTTTTATTTTTTGTGATTGTGATAAGTGAGGTGTAATTTATTTCCTTATTGCGAGTCAAGTTTTAATGGTTTAAGTAAGGGTCGAGAAGATATTGAAAAAAAATATAAATTCATAAAAGATCGATTTTAAGCATATAAAATTAAATTAATGCAAGTGCATTTCTTTTCAAATATCTTTTTTATTTTTTGAATTTATAATTTTATGGGATATAGCATGATGCAGGAGATTATTTTTTAGGTGGTTGTTTTCTTGAAATGACCAAAGTGATTTAGAAATATTTTTATTTAGCAAGTAAAAATGTCTTTTACAAAATATTTTTTTTTGTCTCTCACTTTTAAAAGTGTAATTTTACTTTTCTTACAATTTTATATTAATCAAATTTGATCCCTACCTAGGTTTCGGACTAGTTTTTACCTGAATTCATCATGTGTCTTGCACGTGATCATTTTTAATGGCAAAATTATCAAATCAAATTTTATAGAGTCCCATCTATAGTCTCTCAAATTTCACAAAATGAATTTTTTCGTTTCTTGCATTTTACAAAATGAATTTTTCTATCCCTCATATTTTACAAAATAAATTTTTTCATCTTTCATTAATTATGTGTACGAATAGCTTTTTTTTTTAAAACCCATATATATATATATTTTGGATTTCACTTGAACAATAAGAATAGTATGCAATAGATTTCTATTTGATTTCGCCTAAATGTACTGTTCAAGTGGAATCAAATACATATACATGGGTTAAATTATTAGTTTTTCACTCATACTTATTTCATTTTACTCGAAATTTGAAAACAAGGAAAACATTTAATTCTAAATATTATCGATTGTTTATATCAAATTAAAAATTGGATAGAAAAAATAAACAAAGGAAAAATATGACAAAAAGAAGTAAATGATTGATACTTTCAAATTTAAGATAATCACAAAATAAGTAATTCAACTGTTGGTCTTAAAGGTAATGAGTAGAATTTTCAGATTTAAATTGTAATTTATTAATATGACTATAGATTTCGAGTTAGGACCTATTCATTAGATGGTTCTAATATACAACTCAATAAATGAATTATTATCAAAAAAAAAAATTCTACAAATATTGAATAGGTTTACATGGTGAAATCAAATAGAGATATATACATGAATTTAAAATAAAATTGTTAGTTTTAAACCTATGTATATATCTATTGAATAGCATGTATACAACTACAATTAGTCTGTTTAGATAAAATCAAATAGAGATATATTACATACTATTTGTATTATTTAAATAAAATTAAATAGATATATACATAGATTAAAAAACTATTTATACACATGGTCAATGAGAAATGAAAACGTTTGTTTTGTAAAATGTGAGAGATAAAAAAATTCATTTTATGAAATGTTGGGGACGAAATAATTCATTTTATAAAATGTGAGACACTATGGACCGGATTATGTAAAATTTGACTTGATAATTTTGTTCTTAAAAAATGATAACATGCAAGACACGTGGTGGATTTCGATAAAAAACTAATTGAAAACTTAGGTAGAAATCAAATTTGATCAAAGTAAATTTATTAGAAACGTAAAATTACACTTTAAAAAAGGCGGATATAAAAAATTATTTTATAAAATATGAGGAACTTTTAAAATGATTTTTCCATTCAGAATTGTGGCAGTGGTCGTCTGGCAGGCTTGAGGCTGTATAGGGATGGCAATGGGGCGGGGGTTCCTTCCCCCATCCTCCGCCCTGTTGTCAAATCACTCCCCCGTCCCCTGCCCTATCCCCCGTCCCTTGCCCCCCACCCCTGCCCCGTTTCCCCCGCGAGAAAAGAAATCAACTTATCATAAAATGTTCATTTACAATAATTCACTGAATTTTTTATTAGGTTGCACTTGATTGCCCCTCTATGTATATCTGGCTTTTTAGTTACTAGCCCATCTCCTGACCAAAATATATCATTTGGAGTTATTTCAGCATTATACATATATCCATGGCTATCTTTTTTTATAATACTAAAATCTTAAACCATTTAATTGCCGTAAAACGAGTATTAGTACATAAGATGCCAGAGATTCATATCCAAAGTCACAACATAGCTTTACAACAACATAAAACTTTTTTCATTAAGTAATAGCATTTACAGGTCTCCTGAACTAATTAGTTAAAGATGACCCCCACCATAATAAGTTATATCCATGGCTATTTAAAAGGATTGAACAACTCAGAAATTTATGCACACAAAAGCCTAGTACATGAAACACAAAAAAATCAGAAGCAAGCCTATACGAAAAGCAAAACTCTCCTCGTATGTCCAAGCATTTTTGAGAACTAACAGGAGAGAGAAAGAATTTTCAAATACTAACTAAAAATATCTTGAACAGTTAGGGATTTTGTTACTTTTGTATATTTATATATATATATATATATATATATATATATATATATATATATTTATGCAGAATTGCCCCATTGCCATCCCTAAGGTTTTAGAGAAATCCAAACGAGTGCGTTCTTTTCCTTTCATTCTTTTCACCCCATGATTTGCACATTTGAAATTGTGGCAGAAGAAAATTGAAAACGAGTGACGGTCTGTTCCATTCACTTGAGGCCGTAGAAAAGTGCAAACGAGTGACGGTCCGTTCCTTTCATTTCCTCCACCCTACGAGTTGCACCTTTAAAATTGTGGCAGCGGTTCTTCTACGTACTTGTCTGGCTTGAGGCCGTAGAAAAATGCAAATGTGTGACGGTCTAAGATGGGAAGAATACATTGACTACAAATCGGGCAAAGCTTATTCTAAATAAATAAGTATTTTTTTTTTCTCTAAGGACTCTAGTGGTATCATAGATAATAATGTAATTTTGAAAGATATAAACATAAGTAAAACTCTCTCTTTTGTTATTTTCTGTTTTTTGAGATTTTAAACATTTGTGTGTTTGTCTAAAAGACATGGGATTGAGAAATAAAATGTAAGGGTTGTTGGAGAATTAGGTATTATTTTCTATTTTTTTAGTTAAGAATAATTTGTAACCTTCAAACTCACATGTCCTTAACTCTCTCTCTGTTTTTTTTTTGGGGGGGAGGGGGAAGACTACAGCCTTCTTTCTTGATCTCCTGCATACAATTTTTTCTTGGGGTGAAGTCATACTTCCTAATTACCAGCATCATCATTGTCCAGAAAATATTCACACTCTTCTTTTTTCTTTGGTCTAATTTTCGAACTTCGTTGAATTTATTGTATAAAGAAAGAAAAACTTCAATGTATATTAGGATTCATTGTCCAATGACATTTACCTCAACCAAATCTACAAGATATAAAAGTACCAAAGCGTGGGCACTGCTTCAATTGCAGTTGATTGTGGATCGGGTTATTGGTGTAATATTGGCCAATTTAAGGAACTAATCATTCCTAATTAGAATTAGAAATATATGATATAGAATCAAATAATATAAATATATATAGAAGTATAAAAAAAAAGAATTCCAAATGTCATTTGAAGGAAAAGTTGTAGGCCTGCAATGTTATCCTGATAGAGTAATTAATGTTAGGCAATTTACATCTAATTTTTTGTCTCCTCTTTTCTTATCTCCTTTGCTTTTTCCTGGTATGAAAAGGTATCAAAGCATATCCTGAATTAGAAATTGGACTATGGTAACCGGCAGCCATGATTAATTTTAGTAGAGGGCAGTATCAATTTCATGAACAGTTGAATGCTTAACTTGTACGTACCAGGACATCCAATCCGACTCCCTTAAGAGAACAATAATTGTAAGTCTTAGTGGCGATCATTCGCCCAGAGATCCAAAATGAATAATAGCCTGGTGCAGAATTCCGTAACTTCTTAAAGTTTTGACAAGAGGAGGTTAATGTTAATGGAACTTTGTGCCATCAGCTAAGAAACTGGGGGTGCAGAAGGTTTCAACAATGGTAACTGAAGAAGATAGTCAAAGGTAGCAATCCGTGATTCCGCGCTTGCCGCTTACCATCCAATCTGACCATTTGCATTGGGGACGACTAATGTCCTTTGAAAAGTGCAGGAAATCAGAGGGAGGAGTGGAGGTTGGGCTGGTTTTGCCAAAGAGATCAAATGAATGCTTTTGCCAGCCATCTTCAATGATGGCCTCAGGGATTTAGACTCTCTACTCTTCTGAAAATTCTATCATAACAAGTCCCTGCAACACAAAACTTTAAGGTTGCTGTACATTCGTTTCCATTGAATACTCTGAAACACTTGAAAGATGAGAGAAGTCATCAGTAATTGTCTTTTTTACCATGGAGCAGTTGAGATTCTCTAGGACGACAAACTTACCTAATGTCCAAACATGAGGTAGTGTAAGTTCAAACCAGAAGACATCAATGAGATTAAATTGGTAAATGCCTATTAAACTGAAAGAAGTCTACAAATGGCCGCCATTTCTTAAACTTGAAACTTAAAATGGCTGGTAGCTAAATTTGTAGAAAAATCCCAAATAAGGCCAAAGCTGTAAAGTTTTCTACGTTAGTGTCTCTCTATGTTTAAGATTTCAAGTGCCGATTTCATGGCCGGCAAACTACTATATCTTCACATTTACAAGCAACAAATAATTTCAGTCACATGAAAATCATGATGATTACATGTTAAAAGGATACTAGCCATTCAGCCATGGGAAAAGCAGGGTACCACGGAATTTACCAAAAATGTAACTCAAGATGGAAATCTACAAGCTCTCTCTCTCGGAAGCAACACTACTGCAGTTAGTATATGGTGGAAATAAAAGCTTCACCAGCCGACCGGAAGTAAGTTCAGATTCAGATTCTCCTCAAAGTTTGGTCAAATAGTTAAGATTCGAAAAAAAACCTGCACAAGGGGAACACAAGATGATATGAGTAATTAGGCTTTTAGTATAGACAGTACGTCGAATAATTAGAAACAATAAACAGACTTCTTTTCTTCTTGGCAGTACGTTTTCATTAAACTTGCAAAGGAATATCCATCATTGAGTTGATTTAACATCAGATTGACGCCAAGACCTCAAAGTAACATTCTTCCACACGTGTGTGGTTTGAGGCAGTTCTATAAAATAAAGAGACTTTAATGAACATAGTGACCCTCCCAAATAAATTCAAGTCAAGAAGAAATCTAGTAACAGAAAAGTACTAAGCGACATGTTACAGGTTATTTGCACTTCTCCTCCAGCTTTTCTGGAGTAAATAAACCAAGCAGAAAGAAACAGGTTTGATGAAAGGGAGGCAACCACTAACGAATTCCTAGACAATACTCGGCACAGCAATCTCCACACTTGCACAAGAGAGAAATAAACTAGATCTAAAATGGTTCAAGAAGCTGGAGATTATTAGCATATCGCAAAATAACACAAGCAGAAAGGATCAAGAATTTCTAGGCTAAAGTTGAAGATCAACACCCAACCCCCAGAAAGCACATGAAGAAAAGACCAACATAAATAAATCAATAATCATGAGCAAATATATGATGTCTGTATACTGAATGGAACTTCAAAACTTCAGAATCCAGACAATAAAATCAAGGGAAAAAAGGAACAAGTGGAGCATGTGCAGATAAATATTTTGGATCTTTACTAGGGCAGAAGGGAAGGGATGGTAGAGACAGAGAGAATATTATTCTAAGAGATAAGCTCACCACTGAATCTGAAATGAGAGCACCTCATGTCTATCAGATTAAATATCTAATGTCAGTGCACATCTCTTTAAAACTGACATTTCATACATAGAGTTGTAACTGTCTTACAATTTGTGACAGCAACCCTTCCGTTTATTTATTATACCATTAGAGATAATCTATGCCCATCTTCTTTCCGGCCCTGACATGATGGGGGAGTCGAGGGAGAGAAACAGACTCGCATATGCTAAATGAAGCAATTCTCCAAAGAGGAACTAAACATGGTTGAAAATGCTTGTAACTTGTTTTCAGTTAAATCAATATAAACCATCAAAGCAAGAGAGATCAGAGGATGATAAAGTTCATATCTTCATACCTTTGAGCTAGCACTCCGTTGCTCCACAAGAAAGATTTCACACTAAGACAGTACAGAAAAATTCCTGTTGCATTAAGTTTCATAACCTTCACGAATTAGCACATCTGCAATCTTCTTTCTGGCCTCACTGCACAGGAAATCAGGATCCTTTCCTTCGATGGGTGGGTGAATGACAACTTTAATTCCTCCTGGGTTTAGTCGACCCTCCATTCCTGCAGGCATTATCTTGCCTGTTCCAATAAGAGTAACTGGAATCACGGGCACTCCAGTTTTCACAGCAACACTGAATGCGCCTTTCTATAAAACACCAGAATGAGAATGGCATTATAGCTGGGAATGTTTGCATACCTGAGACTAATTAGCAAACTTGGGTAATAAAAAAATGGAGAAAAAGATATATATATAAGATTGATTCCAAGTGTCTAACATTACTCACTATTACTAATTAAAGAAGCAAAGTACCTCATCTATCTAAATGCAAATATATCATTCCACAATCAACATGACCAGAATCTCTAAAAGGGATGCTTATAGTATTGTGCTTTTCTATAGAAGCAGCAGAAATTTCTAAAATGCAGCTCACCTTAAAAGTGCCTAATTTCCCGTCCTTACTCCGAGTTCCCTCAGGAAAGAAGAAAACAGATGCTCCTTTCTTAACAAGATCCATGCATCTCTTAAGACAATCCTGATTTCACAAACTAATTGATCAGTGTGCCAAAATTGCAAGTTTTAAATCAAATTAACGGAAAACAAAAATGGAAAGACAATATAACTTCAAAACCAGAAGTAAACAAACAACAGTTCTATCAAAAATAGCAGAGCTAACTCCAAGAACATTAGTTATAAGCAGAAGGAAAAACAGACCAGTTGACTTCTGCTGTCCAAGCGCTTCAAAGGAATAGTGCCCAGGAAATACATTGCCCATCCAATAATGGGAAAGAGAAAAATAGAAGTTTTGCTTATAAATTTGAAGCTTTTCCCAAGAGTAAGCAGAGTATATATGTCTAAAAAACTCTGATGATTGGACACATATACAGCAGGAGCATCCTTGGCAGGAAGATTATGCAAACCCTCGAATTCAATCTTCAAAAACGGAGAAATAGTCAAGAGTGCCCAGACTTTAGCAATGAGGTGTTGTGCTTTACGACGATACTTATCAAATAAGAGCACAAAAGGATGTGCAACCACCATCAGCACAAACAAAAAAATGGCAACAAAAGAAGTTACAGCATAAAAGCAAATTCCTCTGAATTTTGAGATTGCCTGAGATTCTGCAACCAAAAACAAAAGAATGAAGAAAAAAAGGTTAAAGTTGGAAAAAAAAATAAAATATAACAGAAGACGTTGAAAATATACCTGATAGTGGATAGGAAGCACTAGCAGAACAACTGGCAGAAATATCAGATCTAATGATGCATCTTGACAATTTACACCTATCTGAAACACATTCATCATATACTCCACAAAACTTCTCGACAGGGAAAAAAGATAACCGAGATGCATGAGCACACCTTCTTTTACTTGTAAAATCATCTGTAAAAATTTAGTATGAAAATAGACAAATTATTAGATCTTCAATGCCCAAAGTTCAGTTTTATTGCAAAGAAAGAATGCCGAAGAGATAGTAAAGAAAGGATGGAAAGTACGATAACTGGGCTTTGTTATGAACAAAAAAGAATGATATCACATCTACACATACGCACAAACATAAATATATATACCTTGAAAATCATATGTAAGGCAGTGGATACGATCTCTAAAAGTCAGAGCACAGGCAGAGAAACAGAAGCAGACAGGACACTCAAAATTATAAGAATACTACTGTAATGACAAACTTACTACATGCTTAATATCTCTACATTCATACTTTCAGCAATTTCTTTACTCTCCAATGAGCCATATTTCTATAGATAATTAAATTTTTAGGGAAAGCCCCAGGTGATATGTGATACAGAAATCAAATTTTATATCTAGTTATAAGCAAAATTTTTCGTACTCATGATTTTTGAATATTTTGAGCCAGTATTACTCTATAGAAACAGCAAGTACTCTTCACAAAAACCTTAGTACTCACTTTCACTGCTCCACGACTAATGCCTCACAAAGAATATAACTTTCAGAAGAAACCCTTATAATAGTTCAAGATTTCATCCAGATATGCATGGGAAACTCAGTACAATCATTGGTTCAATACATGACCGAGACTTTCAGAGTGAAGACATCATTTTGGGCAAAAATGACGTTGCAATCTAATATATTTCCTATTTCCCAATTCACCATCCAATTTCAAACAATTTTAAAAGTTTGACTAGGTTTGCTATCACCATCCATCTCCCAGTCAAATTTTCTAAGAGGTTGGATCAAAATCATCTTTATAGCTCTTATGGAATTTATGATTTATCATAAACAAGAGTTTGCAAGATGTTTCCAGCTAGACACAAGCAAAAAGATCAAGTATGACAACTTCATGAAATTTATCTTATTCGGATGCAAAATCTAAACTCAGACTTTAGTCTGACAAATAACACAAAGTAACTCAATTAATGATTCTTAGGTAATTTAATTCAAAGATGCAGCTGAATAGCAAATTGAATGAAACTATCATGTTGTATTCCAACATGGGACTATCATGAATTTATATGGTAAAAATTAAAATGGAAACCTTATTGCAAGCTGCTTTTCAACTTATTGCAGTGTATTTGTTATACAATTCATATAATAATAATTAAATCAGCTGTAAAAGCAAAGAATACTGTACTATTCAGACAAAATATTTTCAAATAGGAAGATAAAGGTGTCACTGCAAATTTCAAGAACTTGACAGCAAAATCCACTGACAAGAAAAGAAAGAGTAGAAAAAGCCTTGGCAGCTCACACAAATTAACAAAAGAAAATCAACATTATTGAAACTGACATCATAAATAATCAGTAAGTAACACGACAAGGCTGTTACTTTAGGGAACAGAAACACAGTCACGACATACATCAATCAAGAAGATGCATTACAGAACGTGAAAGTAATAGTTAAGGAGTGTTTGACAATCATGTATGTCCAGAATGAACTTACATATGTTTGAAATTCTCCAAGTAGAATGTTTGAGAGGAAAAAGACCAAAGCGGAATCTATTATGAGCATTTGACTTCTGTAGATGAATGCAGTTAAGACAGTCAAAAATCTCATTGACAGCAGTATCTTTGTGTGGCAGGAAATTGGGTTTCTAAATAGCATTAGCACCTTGTAGTAGTCATAGAAATGAGAAGTTATACATTTACCTTTTGAATGAAATATAGAGATCGCATTTGCCAATAAATTGCATAAAGAATCAAACAGGATTTAAAGCAGAGATCCTCTCTCTCTCTCTCTCTCTCTCTCTCTCTCCCTCTCTCTCACACACACACACACACAAAACACAAAGCCAAAAGCAGAGATCCTCTTTAATTTTGAAATTGGCAGACATCCAAGTCAGTCGAACAAAAGGCTTGCTCTAAAAGATGGATTAGTGTTAAAAATCCCATGTGCCTTATCAATATGTCATTTATAAGGTGCCATTTAAAGAGTAAGTGCTTTCTGGTTCCAGCTGGGAGTAAATGTGAGCGGATATAGTAAATTAAAGTGACAGCACAGCCACCATAGCAGCAGTGCACAAAGCCTTTGGCTGCCTCCACAGACAAAATAATTCTACTGTTGGCCAAGGCACGAGGACCCTTAGTTCACATCATATCATATGTTTGACATAGCCCACATGCTCTCCTATAGGAAAAACAAAAGGCCACGGAACATGTTACTTTGATTCTACATTTACAAACAATTTTAATCTTCTCCGTGTAGGCATTCAAATTTATAACTATCGCATGTATAGGACAAGGGTTTGGTCATCAAACAAGCTGAATCAGATTTTACAAAAGAGAAAATAAAGGTGTTCTTCTTCTATATTTCTTCCACATTCTCTCCAATAGAAGAGCACTCAGAGATAAAAGAATGAGGAAGGATCACAAACAAATTCAAGTGAACTTGGTTTGCAGGGCTAAAGTGCTACTAATCAATCCAAAACTTATGCAAATACCAGATTCAAATATTTCAAAATGTAAAAGGTATTCCATAAACTACTTCCATGTTAGGACAAATGACAGAAAAGTTACTTTTTTGGCCTCTGACAGTATTAACCTTCATTATTAGAATTGTTAATTTTGAATGGAATCTTGTTACCTAGACTTCTGAGGTCATAATGCAGTCAAATGCATGTCACAACAACGATCCCTCAAGTTCAATGTGGACAACACGCCTGACAAAATTGCAACTATTACGCTTCCATCATCGTTACCCGACAATATGCTGAAAATCCAGTCTTGAGAGCTCTACTAAATTCTAAAAACCACAAAACTGGTAGAATCAAACCTTATTGGCTAAATTTGAAGCACAACATTAAATATTAATCTCTAATTCTTACCAAGAAAACAGAAATCAAATGCTACATGACTAGCAAAACATAACTTCTACTTCAATTGGGAAACTTCTATCTCCAAATTCAATTTGAGAAATCAACCACCAAGCCGCCTAAGGGAGCAAGCGTCATGTCATATTAGCATTCAAAAAGCCAACGCCAACTAAATTTGTAATAATCAATGTCTAACAACTCATATTTTCATCTCTAACCAATGTATATATATACACATACATGCATATATATCTGTGTGTGTATTAACTTCCACAAATTAACTTTTTTCGTTCCCTCTCAAATAATTAGTAGTAAGCATAATAATCAGCCTTTAACCCCTTCCTCATTAGCTATCTCCCCCACAGAATTGAATACATATATAGCTATCTAAACATGGGTAAAAACAATGGATTCCAATTAAAATGATTACAACACCAATAAGTGTGTGCTTGCGTGTGTGTATGTGTGTACACAGAAAAGATGCAAAATTGATGGACGAGGAATTACAGGGCGAACAGAGGTGCAGAGGAAAAACCCAGCTGGTTTTTGACCTGGAAAAAAAAAAGAGCAGAACCAAAGCCGCAAAGACAATCAAACACAAAAATTATAGAAAGAGTTGAAGATATATTCACTGTATATACTATATACAACACACAGAAATATGTGAAGTGGGGAAGGAAGGGGGCTTACGGAAATGGTCGAGTGGAGGGGAAGGATGGAACTGGAAATTAGCGAACTTGGATGAAGACTGGTATGAGACTACCATTGTCCCTTTCCCTTGCACTCTCTCTCACACACTCACACAGAAAAGCAGCTATCTGAATGCGAGGTTTTGGGTAATTGATGAAATCTATGCAGCAGAGGAATAGATTATGAGAAGAGAACAGGGGTAGTGGAATAGTAGACCTTTCGAACTTGGGACATGACGAAACTGACAATATATACTAGCTAGCTCCAATGTGTTTATTCTCTAATTTTTTTTTTTATGCCTAATGTATTTATTCATTGTATACTATACTAGTATTGTTACTATGAAATACTTCCTCCATCTCACCCTTTTATTTTATGTATATATGTATCCAAATCTCATTTTACTCAATTCTATTTGTACATAATAGTATAATAAACAACTACACCGTTAATTTCATCACAAAACAATGAAAATTTGAAACGACATAGATATCTTCTCATTGTCACCTTTTTTTCTTGAAAAGGAAAATATTAAGTAGCGTAATTGACTATAAATTTCATTCTTAGAAATGCAAAGATACTTACATATATAATTATCAATCCTTTCGTTAAAAATTGCGGATCGCATTCATAACCTTTCCTTATAGTGATGGATTTTTTTAATAGTGAAGGCATTTAGGAAAGAATTATTGATAAGTATTTTGATAGAATGGTTTGTTTCGGAAAAAAAAAAAAAAGAAGTTAACTGGATTAATCTACAAAAGCACTCAACTCTTATACAACTTTTAGTTATTAAATTCGGCCCAGTAAGGAAGCCGGCAGAGGGACTGGGTCACTGGTTGAACCGGTGAGTACTAATTTAATATTTGTAAATATAAAATAGTAATTTTAATATACATAAAATATATAATAGAATGCTTTTAGATACTAATTATTATACTTAGAAAGATATATATAATAAATATATAGATATTAATAGAAGATTTAATTTCATTTTATCATACTTTTAAATAAATAAATAATATAGTCAAGTTTAAAAACAAAATTTATATTACTTGTTTTAAAAAATGTAGCATAATTCAAGTTAGGGTACATATTGCCGCTCTCTATTTTTGCAAAAGCATGACGTGAGATTCAATGATTAGCACTCATCATTCATGGCGACCGAATGTCAAGGTGAATATGGTGTACAAATGAGATTAATTTAAAGGTATATAATATAATATATCTAATTTTGCTAAAGCACATTTTTTAATTAATGTTTTATAATATATACATCACGTTACAAAAAAAAAGTGTCACGGCATAATCCAAAAATTCATACAAATAATCCTCCTTTCTACAAACACGCATATGCAAGATTTAAGACCACCAAAATGGACAATATAAAAGAAGAAGGTGAGTGTAGGGAGGGAGACACGTGTAAAGTTGGTATGAATCAGTTTTGTGCGGAAGCGTAGCATAGTGTGTAATAAGTCCCGAAATAGAACTATTCTACCGCTTTCGTGGATAAAAATCACTCGATCTTGCAATGTTTTTCGGTTGAACTCATTTGGTGCCAATTGTCGAAATTGTTCTTCCTGCAGTTATGGTTTTCCACTTGTCCGAAAGATGAATACGTTTTATCCTCTATTTATTCTTCACACCTTGGCTTGGCATCCATCTTATTATTATTTTTGTCCAAGACAACAAAACCACATGCACATTTGCTAGAGGTGAAGAGCTAGAGCAAAAGTTTTCACGCAATGGCAGGAAATCCAGGAATCAATAATCAATCAGGGAGGTTCCAGGCACCTCCGCCACGGGGTCAGCAAGCCATGACGGCAGCTGGGGTAGCCACACCCATTATGGGGCAACCGACCGCCGAGGCGGGGGCAGGGGCAGGGGCAGGGGCAAGCCAGGCATCACCAAAGATACCTTCGCCACAGCATAGTTCAGAGGTACTCCATCAGACAAGAAAGTTGCCCTATTGTCCAGCCAGAATGGCTATGGCTGGTTTTGCATGTGTTGCTACGTTGGCTTATTTTACGCTGTTTTCCCACAAGAAGCCCGAAGCCACTGCTCTTGACGTTGCCAGAGTTACCACTGGAACTGCTACTCCTGAAAACACCCGTCCTCGTACCTGAAAAGATCTTCATGATCACAGATATGATGCCTTAAAATTTAACTTGCTCCAGAGGATTTATTCCTGCTCCATCTGGCTTCATGAGACCAGATTGTTATTTTTGATTTTTTTACAGGAGTTCTTTAATTTGTTTGAGTGGAATGTAGATTGGGATCATTGCAATAAATGTCTTTATTTGCATGATAGTTTTGCTAAGACATTATAGTGTACTGCTGATACAGATTTGCCTTCTCTCAAGTGACCTGAATAATTTTAAGGCTCTAAAGAGTTAAACGAGTACTACTATCTCTATACTGAATCATTAATGAGCACTATTATATCTTTCATTCCAACTGTATTAACACTACAGCACAATGGTATACACATTAAATGTCTCATATACACCGAGTATGAAATTTGAGAAAATTGAAACCTGATTCCTCTAATATTCATCAATATAAATGATGCATGCAACTGCAAATCTATACAGCACCCCAACTGATATCACATCATGGATCCGAGGCTGAGCAAGATCTTACTGTTTCCAAATTCTAGACCAGCCAAAGAAAAGGCCGAAAGGCTATCTGACACTTTTCATCAAGCAAATCTTTCAGCTGAACAGGAATACTCTGCAGGAGAGATGTCAGTGCACCAGGTCTTTTGTTCCTTTAGAAGAGCAGGGCAACAATAACTCTCAGATAGCCAAGCTTTCTGCTCTGATTTTCGAAACTTGCCTTCATCTGCTGAAATACTGTAACGAAATGTATCTCAACTTCATACCACCGAGTGAAGATCAAGGGCATATGATTTCCTTTTCATTTTTTTTTAAATGCAATTACTAGTTCTATTTCTGAAATGGATATAAATAAGAATCAAACCACCATTTCAGCTTCTTTAGCGTCTTTAGGAATTCCAATATCCAACCTCATCGTGGGTTTGTAGTGTTCAGGCACAGCAGCACCAGCCTGTATGCATATTTCTACAACAGCAGGGGCTTGACCATAGAAATTTCTAAGCTCTCGTGCTAGAGGCTTATTGACGTCAGGAACATGCCACACATATCTTGGAGGTATCAAGTCATCAAGAACAGCTGTCTGCCATCCATGCTGCCCATTACGTTGCTGATGCTTGTAAGCTCCACAAACTTGGGCCTTGTGTCCGCTAGGACCCACATGCACTTCTGGACAATATCCACAAACCCTCACAGGATACATCTTCATCAGCCTCTTGGCCCCTTTCCTCATTTTTTCCCATGCTTGAAGTGTTTCCTCAGCCAGCACAGCAATTTCTTCTGCACTAGAAGGGGAATTAATTTCTCCATCAGGTATTTCAGTCAATATTCGTGGCATGGGAGCTTCTGTCTCAGGGTCTGGCAAGTCACTTTCATCTGCATCAATGAACTCACTTTTCCCAATTCGTATGATTGGTTTTCTTCTTCGTTTTGTAGGATATCCAGGCAAATCAACCCCTGCCTGAATGCAGAGCTCCACTAGTGCAGGGATTCTGGGGATCGAGAATCTCTCATCGTGTGTGATACGCCTTTGCAGACGATCATAGAGGTGGTATGCTTCAATTGGCACCAGTATATCTTCAATTACTGCATCTCCCCACTCATGCTCTCCCTTACGAATTGAGGCTGTTGGTCCTTTGCATGATCTGAATGGATGACCAAACTGTCCCACATGAATTTCATTGCACCACCTGCATTAGTTTTGACATATTCTAACTCAAAAAGTTTGCAGGAAAAAGTTTGAAGGTGCATTGTATAAGAGATAAATTTTCCAAAAACATCTTGACTTGTAGGACTCAATGGTCTCAAGAAATGTCAATAGCAAATTAAGATAATCATTGTGAATGAAACATAAGGATAATATGGGATCAAATTCACAAATTGTATGAAGGAAATAAAAAGGCAAGCTTCAGACTATTAGACATTCAAATTATTGGAGTAATATTTATGCAGTTCTAAAAAGGCCAGTAATATGCTAGATGACAGACATGAATAAGTATCAATTAGGCAGAACATTACTTGCAACCTTGAACGGGCACCACTTTCAACAACTTCTTGAGATTGTTAATCAACGTTATTCTTGCATTTAGCACACTGTAAGCAAGGGGAGTTAGGCTCTTAACAACCAAGCCATTTTTCGGAGGGGGAATTGGTCTTCTTGGTTGGCCTTTGCTGTTCTTGAACCTTTCCCTGGCAGCTCTCCTCAACTCAACTATTGGAACAGGGAAGGGCTTCTTCTCCTTCTTTGAATAGTAGCGAGGTAGATCAGCATTTTGAGGATGATCACATCTGATCACCGCGGCTTTGCATTGACCCAGGTTCTCAGATGGGCATCTACCTCTTAACTCGGGGGCAACTGGACTGCAGGCAAGCTGCAACCAACAAATGTATGCACTCTAAGATTTTAGTTTCAAGGTATAGACTCATCAGAGAAAAACACTCAAGGAGCAATCAACTCAAAGTTAGAGCAGTTTTAGTTATTCTCAAATTCAAGGGAGTCTGAAAAATGGTAACTGCCGGCCATGTGAAGAAGCAGTGTTGATTCAAAAATTGATCAAGTTCGTCCACCACCTAAGTCTTTATAAGATACCAGGGTAGTTTTGACTAATTAACTTGCCACCAAGGAAGACATTTTTCCAAGCTAGACAATTGATGAAACTCGAGGAATTATACCAGTTACCAGTTATCATTTCTTCAAAGGACAATAATTTGATACAGCACAAACAGGACCAGCAACAATTATATGAAATGACTTTAAGTTTTGAATTAGAGGTTGCCACTTGCTTTCCTTGAGACATAATTCAAATACAGCATTAACTAATTTAAAAAGATGCCGAGATAAGAAAGGAGAAGTACATAACGTATAACTAGCAGTCATCCTACCAAATCAAGAAGTAAATGGATTCATGACTCAGTTCTAGTAAGAATAAGTATTCTCTACCTCACTCCCAATTTGAGAAAGATGAGTACAGTTTCTCTCTAACTTTGACAAGTACAAACAGCCCCTGTACCATACAAACTTTTAACATTTACGTGAAGGATGAAAAACTGCAGCTTTAGAACTCTTCATTCAATCATCAAGTCATACCAATATGCAACTCTACATCTAAAATGTTCAGCAGATGATATCCCTTGATTCAAAGTGAGACACCAGGGATTATCACTCAAAGTATGAAACTTATACAAGAGTCTTGCTTCTCTTGTTTTGAATCGTAGAGTTGAGTAGTTCCTGTGTATAACCTTCTAGTCTCCACTCTATAATGACATCATTATAATTAACCCAAAAATCTACCGTTACTAGCGCATCTACTTACAGAACTACTAATTTGGCCACACTCAACAATAATCCTTATTGAATATTAAAGACTGTAAGGATTACTCATTTCCACCATTTTTAACTGGGATTACAAGTAAATAGCCTGCAGTTTAAGATTCTTATACAAAAAGGGAAACATGTAAAGAAACATAAACAAAAGAAAAAGGCATAAACATTATCTCCCAAAGCAGTTATCTCTGTATAGACATGCCCACTTTCCGAACATTATGGACAAGGGGTATCCTTAACAAAGCAATAAGTGACACCATAAGGCAGCTTAGTCTGCATTCTACACATACCTTCAAATTGAGCTTTACTTAAAGAAGGGTCATCAACAAGAAATTGGCTCAGTTCACCTTCAATTCTTTATAGACAAAACTAACCAAATGCAGGGCAAAAGGGGTTGCAACTTGTGAGTTATAGTAGCATACCTTCAGGGAATCAAGTGAACTGAGAACCCGCTGAGGTTTATTTTCCAAAAGTTGTAATCTTGGAGAAACATTCTTCAGTTTAGCATGCCACAAAAGTGCAGTTCCAAACTGGGAGTTTACACTCCCCCAAGCCATTCCTGAAATCAGATGAATATGGTCGATTTATCATCTAGATTGTCAAAACAACAGAGCAAAAGTCTGATAAAACAAAAAATGAAACTAACCAATCCCTCCAAAATTTACCAAAATATCTGCAACAGTTTTCTTTGAATTCTTTTACATAAATATTAGTGGAAGCTGACTGAGGTTAAAAGCGGTTAACCAATCCCTCCAAAATTTACCAAAATCTCTGCAACAGTTTTCTTTCAATTCTTTTATATAACATTAGTAGGAACAGACTGAGGCTAAAAGCGTGGTCGGTTTGTGGATGGCCTTGGTGGGTAGTGGGAACTTGAGAAGTGAGAAGAGGAGCATCGGGAATTTGGAGATGATGGTTGGGAGACTTCAATCCTTTTGAGTTAATTGCATCATTTCTTCGAATTTTGACAAAAATATGGATTAAGCCCTGAAGTTTTTAAATTACTAGATTAGCACCTTGAAGTTACTAGCCTTTTCAATTGGAGAGAATAGGATTGGCAACGGGCTGGGCTTGGAGCGAGGGACGGGGGTTGCCCATTACGTCTCCCCGCCCCTGGCCCGCCCTGCTTCCCCGCAGAGTTACCCGCAAGATTAATAAAAAATTATTATATAATTTTATTATAGTTAAATTTTAATAAATAATTAAGTATTAAAATATCAATACATCACCAAATCATTATCTATTGTAATTTCACAATCAAAATAAAAAAAAATCAAACAAAAACTATTTGAATACAATCCAATATGATGAAACAAATATAACTAAAGTAATCAAATTTTCACTTTTGAAATAAACACAATCACTAAGTCATTATTGTATTTTTTAAGAAAAAAGGTGTTATTGTGTTAAGTATTATTAGAAATTTAGGATAAATGTATTAGTAAATTTAGTATAACTAATTACTAATTTCTATTAGTAGACATGTATAATTATTAGTATAATTGATAATATCAATTATATTACATATACTAATATATATTATATAATACTTATAACTAATATATTATAAGTTTGTACCTAATTAAATTAAATATTATATATATATACATAATATATATATAATGGGTGGCGGGCAAGGGAGGGGGCGGGGGAATACTCCCCTACCCCCCTTCTCAGTTCCTACCCCATTTCTTAACGGGGAAAAAAGTCCCCCCGCCCCATTGGCCCCGTGGCGGACACTCCGTCCCATTTGCCATCTCTAGAGAGAAGTCTTGGATTTAATAAAAAAAAATGGTGATCCTAATTTCTAGGCCAAATCTTATTTCTGTAACCAAAGCTTCAGAATAAGGATAGAAGCAGGACTTAGAGAACCTATTCTAACTGATGGAGTTTTTGTTTCCCCTTCTTTTCTAACTAATAGAGTTGTCTATATAGTAGAAAATTTGTTTACCGAAAAATTAGAAAGTACAAGATGAATGTTAAACATATGTGTGTGTGTTTATCAAATGGTTAATCACGATTCCACTTTTTTTCAGACACGATATATTTTATTCTACACTTACTGCTACTGTATAATAGGGAAAAGGAGAATTCAAAGGGATCAAAGTAAGAATTCGGAGAAGATTGAACTACCACCGAACCAGTCAAGTATCTAAGCACCACGGTGAAATTTTTGAAAAATCCTAGATTTTTTAGAATGCAAGTCAAGGCTCTTGACCTACACCTATTGAATGTGTACTTATTATATAAAACGGAAGAATAGGTGTGAATAAATTCCAAATCGTGAATAACATTTAATAGTACTAATTAGAACTATTGACGTACAACATACCATACTGAAACCTCAAAATCGATTTGTTAGCGCAAATAATTGAAGTCAAATTACATTGGCGATCTTGTTTCTTTGTTTTGATGTGTCTTCTAAAACAAAATGCAAATAATATGATGTGGAATATTAGGTTGAGGTAAAGATTACATAATGGTAAATTGTAATCATCTCCTTACCTTGTTTATTAGTAGTTTAAACGAAATACATTGCAGAGTAAAGATTAACCTCAATTAAGGTGGAAAGAATACTATTATACTCGGATATCTTTGCCTTTTGATATAAGAAATGACCCTTTTATAATGTTTTTTTTTTGGATATAATTCAAAAAAAAAAAAAAACAAATTTCATTAACCAATTGTTGGAAATTGTCCGGCATGAATTGATCTGCATCGCTACCCCAATGACAAGTTAAACATGTAATAGAACTTATAGATTTGTACTACAACACTGCCATAATGGTAGGCTAAATATGCACTAAAAATTATAAATTTGCAATTTGACAGATACAACAGATCCGAAAAATTATGAACAAATCTGAAAGATACAAGAAATTTCAAAGTTGTATACATTGTTGCAATTTTCTTTTGGCATGTTGCAATTGCCAAATTTACTAATAAATGGTCTTAAGGTGCAATAATGATGATGCGATCTGTTCAAATTGATTCAAGATCCAAAAAAATTTTTAAATCTGACAATCAGATTTGAAAAAAAAAAAAATACAGATCTAAACACAAAAGAAAAAACAAAAATCTCCATAAGAATTTAGAATAGAAAATTCTCACTAGAAATCTCTAGGATAAACAGAAAACTCTCGTTTAGAAAATTTAGAAGAGACTTTATTAAAAAATCAAAATAAAATGAAATGAAATTCATGGGGTCTCCTTCCTTAAAGGAAGGCCTTTGAAAATAAAAGAAGAAATAGAGAAAAATTTGAGATGAGAAGAAGTAGAGAGAAGTTGTTGAATCATAATTATGACCTCTTTCTGTGTTCATTTCCTTCTTATATTAACTTCGAGATGAAGCATTTATTATCAGGATTCTGCATTTTAGAAAATTGTCCTCAAGATTTTGGTTAGTGTACATTAAAGTTTTGTTTCTTCATATATTGAAAATGGCCACTGAATTCACTGTTCAATATGTAACTTAAAACCTCCATCATAATTGGTTATAAGATTTTTTTTTTCCCCTGCTACATATCTTCTAATTAAACTACTAGAAATTTGTGGACGATCTTTAGACAAGTACATTCAAATCTAATGATGTATGTTATGCATAATGCACATATGTCCTTGGAAAATTGAACTAATTTGGACTAATCCAATCCTAAATTAAAGGGACTGAAAACACTGGAAAATACCAGAAACTCCCACCTCTTGTTCTATTTCTTCTTCTTTTTTCCTCTTGTTTTGATACAAGTCAACATTTCAGAAACTTGATAGTACATTCTTTCTTTTTTCAATTCCATTTTAAAGAACACAAATTCGTCTGACCTACTTTAGGTAATTAATTTCAATTTCTTGAAATTTTCCCGGGTTAATTTTTGCTACAACCTAGTAAGAAAAGTACATATATATAGCTCATTGATGGAAATTAATAGAGAAAAAGAAAAGAGAAGACAACCGCAATATTCATTATCATACATCAGAAATCAAACGCCTGAAACAAAGTTTGCCCCAAAACAACCTAAAACGAAAACAAATCAAGAAAAGAGTACCATAGTCAACATGATGCATGGTCCTAAACACAACCACAAACGACCCAAATTCCATCACGATCACTAAGCCATTGCAAACACAAATATCAAACTTGCAGCCATCAAAGCAAGCCATCCCATGAATCCAAGCTTGAGGGCATGACCAGCAGCGGTGGCCGCAGCAGGAGCCGGAGCATGTTGCAAGGCTGATGGAGAAGGAGCCGGGGCAGGAGAGTGACTCCCTGCTGAAGTATGATTAGCAGCCAGGACGCGAACGATCAGCTTCTCCCCTTTCTCACAGTGTCCATCAGCTCCACTGATGAAGTAGAATGGCCCTGATCGATCCAGCTGAATCTTGGTGTTCCCATCATGGAATTCTTTAACAGGGTTCCCTCTGCTACAGCCGTTGTAGTCTGACTCCACCACTTCTAACACTGAATCGCTGTTTTTATCGTACTCCAATACTGTTCACGACGAGAATGTAATGAAAAAAAATTTAGCCAAAAAAAAAAAGAACGTGATAATTTGAATCCCATCATCATAAAAGAAAAAGTAAAAGCAATTCATGGGCTTTAATTTTATTTGTTTATTTTTTTTTTAGAATACGAGGATGGGAGTTACGAGTTGGAAACGTAATAAACTTGGGGTTCGAGGAAGACGACAAATGTGTATTCAAGATACTTACAAAAGTTGGTGTAGGAAAAAACCAATTTGGGAAATGACAAAAGGCGAAGATGGAACTTCAAGAAATGAACAAAATCCTAGTGTTCGATTCTGTAACCGTCAGAATTTTTTTTGCTCCTAAGCTTCTTTGGTGCCAAGAAAAACTAGAAAAATGCATAAAGGAAATTAACGCAAGCAGACGATTATGGGAATGGTACAGCTGGACAAAAATGGAAGAACATCCAACAAAAGTGTTACTAGTTAAAACATGTGCAGACTGGAAACAAGCAAGAAAATG
Organism: Coffea arabica; assembly: GCF_036785885.1. NCBI lineage: Eukaryota > Viridiplantae > Streptophyta > Magnoliopsida > Gentianales > Rubiaceae > Coffea > Coffea arabica. The sequence goes on along the minus strand of NC_092320.1, from coordinate 14,029,926 downwards.
AGAAGATAAGACGAAAAAAATTGTGAGACTGGAACAAGTACCGACTCTGAGAGATGAAAAAAGAAATCCTAATCCTTGAACGGGAAATTTCGAGAATCGTTTCTAGTCAAACCTTCTTTAATTTAATGCCAAGAAGAATACCAAAAAAAAAAAATAGTGGGAAGTACGAGAAATTAAATATACAAGTTATATATATCTTGTAACAATTCAACAGGAGAAACCGTAGAAAATACTTGATGAAAACTGATGGAAGCAGAAAAAAAATGGGAGTTTTCGTACAGCAATGGAAAAGCATGCAACAAAAGACTTACTCATGTAAACATGATCAGATTGGAAACAAGCAAGGAAATGAACAAATAAGATAGGAGATATAGGGATTGAAAAGTTTTTAGAGTAAGTAGGATAAGAAGGGAACGCATATTTACCGAGATAGTCTCCAATTTGGAAGCGATTTTTTTCAGCCCATTTGTTGTATTCATCAGGATAAGAAGGGATCTTCCAAGAACCTCCTTTGCCGCCAACCAGAAACTCTCTGGCTTCAGACAAAGAGAAGAGGAAGAAGACAAGGGCAAAACATGGAAAGACAGTTTTGAGTGAAGAAGCCATTTAAGAAATCAGGAGAGAAGAAACGTTTCTGAAAATACCAAGTAATACTAGCTAGTATGTAACAACAATGCCAAGTGCTGAGAAATCCTAGTTAATGGAGCTCTACTGTTTAGGGATTTGGCTTTGGCTTTTGGTTTGGAGGCTCTTTTATAGTATTAGTAACTAGGTTGGCCTTGGGATTTGCTTTGGAAAATCCGAAGCAATTAAGTACTGGCACGTGAGGAACAACACAAGCTTTCAAACTTGATACATACAACTGATATTCCTAGGATTCGCCTTATTTTGGGGTCAAAAAATAGTAGTAATTGAAATTTGACCACCTTCCATTATTCCTTCCTTAAAACTCAGTAGATAATGCATGTGGAAATTTTGGTCGGTTGGGACAGTAAATGTTAAAAGTTAAATGAGGAAATATTCTCATACAGTGAGGCTGCTAATTCTGTTGATGGTGTTATTTGCTTGTGGAACTCCAATCCAATCAATGTATATTTGTGGTTTTTGTTATCTTGGCATCTGTTTTTTTTTTTTTTGGGGATAAAAATGTTATCTTGACAACTTGAAGTAACCACTTGGCAGGAAATCAGCAATTAAGATGCGTTCCCCAACGTTCGAACTTCAGTTCAAACAGCAAACTGATTAAGATAAACATTTGAATTCATAAAATCGCTCTTTTTTGGGACGTGAAACAACAGCTACTGGCTAGAGTAGCATCAATTAATCTGCTTCTTCTTCTTCATTGTATTCCACCATTCCTACACACACACACACACACACACACACACACAGTGAGTACTTTTGTACTTTTGTCCATTTTTGTATAATTATTCTATTTTTTTTTTTTATAATTGAGTGTGTTTGGATGGTATCATGGTAGTGGTAGATTATTTGAAATAATTACTGTAGCACTTTTTTTGTAATATGATATACATGAGATAAAAAATTAATTGAGAAGACAAAAAGGTAAATTGAAAAAAAAGTGTTTATGATGCACGCAAATAATTTCTATGCAGGCACAATTAATGTTTGATATATAATACTAATATTTTTATTATTATATTCGTGACGACATTTACATATATGTAACAAAATATTTTTCAAGTATGCTAATGTAATTATATACTATCAAATAACAAATATGACGAGAGGAAAAAACACAACTGATGTGCCCCATGTCCGAGCTGGAAAAGTGGCCAAGCTTAATATACACACTTAATTGCTGGTGATGAGCTTTGTCCTTTTGAGCCTTCAAACCTGGTTCCAGGTCCTCATAATTCAAACCTGCCTTCCCAACAATACCCACTAAAAACGGATTGGAATTTGGAACCCTCATTTCTTCCTTTTTCTCAGCCTCAATAGCACAGCATCCTTTACCATCCTCATCACCATTCCTTTTTTTTTTTTTTATTACTACCTCCATCTAATCAACCCTTAATCGCTAGCACAGGCAAAAGCAGGTTTTCACTCTTTTAGCTAATATTAGTGGCTTCGGCCTTTTTCTTAAAACTGAAAAAATATGCCATCAAATTCACTGTTGAGTGGAGTGTACGTAGACCTTAGGCTCTTTTTTTTTTCTTTTTCGGTTGATAAATTTTGCAAAGCACTTGCTTCACTGTTTCAAGTAACTGGTCCAAATACGAACGAAAGATGGGAGGGTGCATCTACAAACAGTGCATGGAATACCGGCTGCATTGAAATAAGCGTAAATATTTTGAGCATAGAATTTAGTTCATGCCCCTTTTGACTAGCTCCAATATAATTTTAATCGTTAACTATTGTAATATTCTAATAATTTTCTTAAATTTGCCTGAAATCAAAGATTATGAGAACCAAATTTGCTTTCCTCGAAACATTAGAGATCAAATATTGCGAACAAAAGAGCATTTTTCGCCCCACATGGTAAAATATTAATTAGATAACGGGTTGGTTACTGGTCTATAACCTTGAGAAACACAGCTGTCCGTAACCCCGGCACCACTCTAGTCCAGAGAGTGCTTGGTTTGCAAGCGTACAATCTCACTTAACATAAACATAGAGCGAGGAGAAACAAAATAGGTCTAAATTTTTTTTTTCAACCATGCTTGAAAATCACTCATCTAAAAGGGGGGATCCACTGAACTTCATTGTCCAGGCAATTGCTGATTTGAAGGGAGTTCAGTGGACCTTTAAAGGGGGATCCTCTCATACCGTTGAACCGATATGAAAAAGACCTTTAAAGGGGGATCCTCTCGCACTCTTGAACCGATGTGAAAAAGGGGAAAGGGGAACATTCAGACTAACGCTAACTATTGCCCTTTCCGTTTCTTGTTTTCTTTTCAACAATGCTTGAAAATAACTCATCTAGAGGGGGGGACCTACCAAACTCCACTGTCCAGGTAATTGCTGATTGGAAGGGAGCTCAGTGGATCCTTAAAGGGGGATCCTCTCACACTCCTGAACCGATGTGGGAAAGGAGGAAGGGGAACACTCAGACTAACGCTAGCTATTGCCTTTTCCGTTTCTTGTTTTCTTTTCAATAATGCTTGAAAATAAGGGTGGGCACGGGTCGGGTATCAGCCCCTAACAAGATATGGCTGACCTGACCCTAAAATATCGGATCAGCCATTTTGTGACCCTAACCCGCTCCTAATGTTTTCAAGTACCCGAAAAAAAGGGCGGGTCATAGGATACCTGTAAAAAAAAAAAAACTATTTTTCAATAAAAAAATATTTTTTACTTAATATCAACATGTTTTCCAATAAAAAAAAAATATGTTTTTCAATTAACATTGGTAGATATATTATAATCAAAATCTATGCATCACCATTCTCATACATTTCATCTAATAATCAAATCGATTTCATAAATTTAGTACATATTAGAATTATAATATCTAATAATAATTTTGAGTACATCACCGTTCTCACGCATTTCATCCTTCTATAACATAATAAACACAAGGATAAAACAAAGTTTGATGATAATTTTGAGTACATCACTATTCTCACGCATTTCATCATTTTACAATATAACAAACACAAGAATAATAAGCATATGACAACTTTTCCAACTTCCTTAAGGATATTATGATACAAGATTGCATCTAAAATAAGTCGATTGTAGAATCAAGTCCGGAAAAGAATTGAACAGAGCTAATAATTTTTTAAGAAAGTATAACACAAATAATCTTGAAAAATTTTTCCCAATTTTCTTACATCTTTGGAATAGACCTTGTTGCATTAAAGGTGATGAAAAAGAAAAATAAATTTTTTGCACTAAAATAAAGGAAACAAATTTAAGAGACACAATTGCAATAAAATAAATAAATAAATGAAAGACACAAATGTTTTAATTATCTAGCTAACAGAAAATTGGAGCTCCAAACACAAATTTTTGATTGAATTGATCAAAATTTTGCAGAAAAGACCGATGAAAGTAGAATAAACATGAAAAAGGTTGAAAAGAATGAACAATTTTTATGATAGACTTTCACAAATTTTTCTTTATTTTATTCATTTGGTTCAGGTTTCACCAAGAATATTCATTTTTTTTAGACAAAATGAGGAGAGCCGGATCATATGAGATTAAAATATGAGGTTGTGAACCACTTTACTCACACTTAGGATTAAAAATTATAAAATTATATAATAAACTCTTATTTTTTTAATATTTATATAATATACCTTACGAGTCGGGCACCCGTGAATTTTTATTTTACTGATCCATATCCGTATTCTTTTTTGCAAATACCCGACCCTCATCTGTCCCGCCAAGAAAAATCGGACCGGATATTCTATTTTTCGGATCGAATTGGTCGGGTTTCGGATCGGATTGAATTTTTTGCCCACCCCTACTTGAAAATCACTCATCTAAAGGAGGAACCCACTAAACTCCACTGTCCAGGCAATTGCTGACTGAAAAGGAGCTTAGTAGACCTTTAAAGGGGGATCCTCTCACACTCCTGAACCAATGTGGAAAAGGGGAAAGCGGAAAGGGGAAATAGGCCTAAATTATTCGCTACCAACAAATAGGTAATCAGAGCGAGACAGAATTACCTAAAACTTGATTTGCTTAAACTCCAGTCTCCAGTATCAAAGATAACAAAGCAGTAGCGAGCGAGCTCGTAGAGGGGACAGAACGAGTTGTGGCAGGAGATACAAAATGCTCATTGACAGAGGGAAACCATATTAAATACTAATAAGCCAAAGCTAGGGAGCGAAGAACACAACACACTTCCATCATTTTAGTAGGGTCTTCACAATGGACTTAACATTAAGCTTCTTCAAATCCGTATAAGATTGCCCGCAACCAACAAACATGACGGGTGATCCAGAAATGTAGACCATTGAAAGTGCAGCTCCGACCTACACCATGTTACAGCCAATAAATCCAAACATGAAGAGCCACAAAGACAATCTGAAGTACATCAACAATAAGTATAAATATTAAAACCTCGAGCTTTCTACTTAAAACCGACAGCAGAAGTATGTACCTTATCGTCAATAGTATCAAACTTGGTGAGCAAAATCCCATCAATCAGTCGGGGATTTGGAGATGGTGAAAGGTCAGCAAGTTTCTGCAAAGATCAACATGATTAGTCAATATCTAAATGTCTGCACAAATTTCCTCAAAGGTCTTTTATCTGATTATGTGAGGAAAAAAGGACTCATTTTCAAATAGAAGAAACACACCTGATTAAACTTAGACAATTGATCTACAGCATCATTCCCAACCAATGCCTCACCAACAAACAATATCAGATCAGGACTGTTGACATAGATAAGCTTTGAGAGTGCTCGCATCAGTGGCTCATTATCCTGTAAAGCATGAAACATAGCCATTACTGAAACAGCAGTTTACTATCTAATTTTTTCATTTCTCCACGAGGAAAGGTGCAGAGTCTGAAGAAGACATTTGCTTCTCACGCACGAACTACCTACCCACACCAGACAAGCGCTCACCCATAAAGAGCACAAAACAGAAGCAACAAAGTCACTGCCATGTTGGTATAGCGTCAGTCTCAACATTTTCAAAAAAAAAAAAAAAAAAAATCTTGTGGTGAAATTTAAAACCTTCAAAAAATCTACATGCCCCACTTACATTGCGTCTTTCTTTTGCTCTTATTTTGTGTTTCCGTGACTCCTTCAGTTTAAAAAAGTGTAAAGCTCTCTATGAACAAGCGAGCTATAATCCAGTTCCCTAAAAACCAATGGCCCATATGCTAGAAAAGAAAACTATTACACATACTTTCTCCTTTTCAAATCATAAGTCAGGTTGCAAATCATAAGTCCTGTTCAAGGATCTGATGACACTGAAACAACTTTTCTTATTATGACAAACAATGAAAAAGGTCTAGCGAATATGATAAAAACACAAACTTGCCATAATAGTTACAGAACCATCTGCTATTGTTGCGATGAGAATTTTATAGATATGTGAGGTAAATTCCCATTTCCCACTTCCCTCCACTTATATTTCACCAAAGTTTGTCAAACCACACAGAGGAGTATATATGTGCTAATCTTCCACAGTATTTTTGGACATAATTCTGTACTACTACGAGAACATCATCTCATTAAACCAAAGCACAAAAACAAGGATGTCATCCAGTTCACATCCTATTCACAAACATGTGGAATTCAGACAACTGCAAAAGATAAAAGTCACAAGTTCAGAGGAAGCTACTCATAGTAAACACACATATTCTAATACTTTTCCATTCAAAAATTTCCTTATTATCTAAATTGTGTTCTTCAAGAGGAAGAAATGAAAATAATAGATAATGTCAGTTTGATTGGGGGCTTTAACATTTGATCATGTAATAAAGCTTTACCTGCATCCGACCAGCAGTATCAACAAGAACCACATCTGAACCATTTCGAGTGGCCTCTTGTACTGCTTCCTTAGCCACAATTGCAGGATCTTTCTCATACCCCTTTTCAAATATTGGGATCTAATAACAAAGTTAAACACAAATCAGTTACCATTCTAAAACTTCAATCAGATCTCAGATAACAACAGTTCAAATTTGACAATAGAAATGAGAAGGGCCAAAAGTAGCCCCTACAACATACCTGGAGTCTACGGGCATGAGTTCGGAGTTGCTCAACTGCTCCTGAACGGAAGGTGTCACATGCTGCCATCATTACACTGACCTTATGCTGCAGAAGCCAGTAAGCAACCTGTAAAAAAAAGGTAAAAAGCCATGTAAGATACACAGGCCAACACAGCCAAAAACTATCTACAGCAGAGTATCTATAAAATTCACCTTAGCAAGATTGGTTGACTTCCCCACTCCATTGACTCCGACAAAAACAACCACATAAGGTTTGCCTTGGTCCTTGGCAGCATGAACATCCCTCATAATGTCAATGGAGCGTCTAGGAGTCAAAATACGAACAAGAGCCTCTTCCATTGCAGCCTATTTCAACAATTGTAATCAATGCTATTACTTTTTATGGCCACGATAAATAGTAAAAACAAAATTAAGGGCCCTGGGGGCATCAACAAGTAACTCATTCTCTCTTCTCTCCCCAAATGATCTGTTTGTTAATTTACCCAGTTTATGTTTCAGGGGGTATTGACCTAGCATCTAATTGCACAATGGGGATAAGTTGAGAATACCTGCACAGTTGAGGAAATTCTTGTAAAAGATGCAAGCTTTTTTCCCTCAAGACTTGCCGCAACTGATTCACACAACTTTTCAGCTATTTCCTCAGCCTGTAAAGAAACCAGTAACAAGCACATTCAGCGATATATACCAGAGCAGGATTAAGCTGAATAAAACATCACTTTAAAGAAAGATTAAACACACTAACGGAAAAGATAAGTAGGAAAAATAATGGAAAGAGAGAAATATATGCATACCACATTCTTGGTCATTAGCCTATCCTTGAGAGCCTTCAAAGCAGGTTCCAGGTCGGTCTTATCCAGACTTGCCTTCCCAGCAATGCTGAGTTCAAAAGAATAAAAAAAATCAATTTGGATATCCTAACAGCTGATTAAATTAACAAAATGGAAATTCCAACAAATTTACAATGATGGCATCCTCCAGATGAATAAAGCATGACAAATAATTTTACCACATCAACTTCTCTACTTCCTATGTTGTGTTTTTTCTTTCTTATGTTCCTCTACTAAAGTCCTCCATACTTCAATTGAATATTACAAATGCAAAGCTACCTTGTAGAGAAGCACAAGCATCTGGAATAGTATTTAAGGCACAGAAAATGATTAAACAGGAGGCAGAAATTACCTATTGAACATGGTTGAGAACCATCCTTTCTTCTTTGTCTCGATCTTCGCATTCTTTCCCAACTCCTCCTCTTCATCACTATCACTATCACTACTAATAATCTCCTCTCTGTCCATCATACTCTCACCATGCTCCATTGCCACAACAGGAACATTATCAGTCCCATTCTCACTCACTGGATCAGTAAAATCCAACTTTGACACTGGAGGTGAGTCATTCCAGACTCGTGGTTTTTTCTTTAGTTCCTCCTTGGGAGCCTTACTAACCGCGGCAGTGTTAGTTTTCTTTCCACCTTTACCTCCACGCATCTTCTGGAGCTTGTCCTTATCAAAAGCCCCAGTATTGGAACTCCTATTTTCCTTACCATTAACACCACTCGCTACAGTAACTTCCCCATTTGAAACATGTTCACCATTGGTGTGCCCATTTTCATACACATAACTTTTTGTTTTATTGCCATCCTTGTCACCATTTCCATCATCACCGCTCTTTTTTTGATTTCCTCCATCCACACCACCCTTTTGTCCAAGACCTTGCTTCTTACCCAAATTAGCATTAATAGCCTTCACAGGTTGCTTTGATTTTTTCATTTTCTCAGCAAGATCCTCTGCCTCCTTCTTAAGCTGCTGAAACGTATCATCAAAATCATTGTACACCATTCTTGTTGGTTCATAAATTTTCGAGAACTCATCCTTGACCATTTCAAGTAAATCATCCACATAGAGGAGATGGAGAATACGCTGATACACAGCAACGAACACAAGCCCGAGTTCATTATGGAACGACCATTTAAGTGTGTATGCAGCACCAGGTGCATCATAACTGTATGATGCAGAACCCGAGCGCTCCTCCAATAGGCAAGACCTAATCAGGGTCTCAATTGGCGAGCCCCTGAGAGCATTTCCGAGCTCCCTACAAGTCCAGAGGATCAATCCCCCTCTAGTAAATATCAGCAATTGTTCCAACATGTTTCGATTCTATAATCCTCCTACTCCTGCCAAAAAAGATTAAAAATAAAATGAGGATCTGCTATGCTCTAATGAATAAGCATCTACGAAGAATCGAACCTAAGAACTCATGATCATAAAAGGCCATGGAATTAAGGCAAGCACCGATCTCAATTTTGAAATATCAAGTCTTTCCGGCGAAAATTCCCAAGTAAAGTAACAAAAATTCAATTGAGTTACGAGGCAAAAATATCCATCAAACAAATGCTAAAAAATATATATCTCTCTATTCGATTATCATGTTACCCCCAATATTAACTACGCGAAAACGATCAAAGATTAGCAAAAATTGCAAATTCAAGGTGCCATAATTTTGTAGGGATAATAACGGAGGATATCTCCGATGCACTCAATTCGTGATCTGGGTCGGGTATCCGGGTAATCACGGGTCGGATCAAGCCTTAATCAAATTAATTGCACAACAAATCACTAACATTTGAAAACCATATAATTCAAATGGAAACCGGCTAATTTACGAACCATACCTAGATCAGGAATTTAAGATTAAGATGGAAGGAGAAAGCAAAGGAAAGGAAAGGGAAAAGTAAAAGAAAAAAGTACCTGATTTTGCTGTGAATCTGGATAGGGGCTTTGGAACTAAAAAGAGAAGAGGGAAAGGAAATGGGAAAAAGGACAAGAAGATGCACACAATATAAGACTATAAGAGTAGTGCGTTTTGAAACCAACTGCTTGCGGTGGGCTGCCGGGTGGATTCGTTCTGACCCGCGAAAGACAAAACGCGGCGATTGACGAGTCCCATTTGTTTTTATTACGGTTACTGTTGCGTTAAGTTCTTGCGGTGAAAACTGAGAGGCAAAGCAAAGGTAAGAAAGTTTTCTTTGTGTTTGGACAATAAATTATTTACACAAAATTATCTACTCGTATTATTAACAAATTTTTTAATTATTTTTTTATTATCTCGCATGTATTGTATTAAAAAAATATTATAATTTTTTTAAAAATTATCTCAAATAATCTTCGATCCAAACATTATATTTTTCGTCTCGTTGACATATAATGTTGGACTTTTTTCCTCTATTGAACAATACAATAAATTGTTAAATTAGGTCATGAAGTTTGAGATTTTAAAAAATTAGAGATTTTAACTTCACTTCTTAAATTCCTCCTCTACTAGAACATAAAATAATTATGGACTGATGTGACAATTACTCATTAAATTTTCTATAGTATATATAGTACGTTGTCTTTTTAGACTGTGAAAGATCAAGCAGTTTTTGTTCCTTCAGGCTTCAACCATCCCTCCCCCCTCCCGAAAAAATCAAATAGTTTGTAAATAAGAGTAACAAAATTAAGAAAATCACATTCAAAATTGTCTTATTACTCTTAAAAAAATTCTATATTAAGCAACATATGATTTAAACGACAGAAATAAACTAATGGATAACCCACTTTTTTAATTTAATTTTAGGAATTTTCATATTTGCGTCTAACGTTAATTTACAGCCTTTTTTTTATAGGTAGACTCGATTGACACTTTTTCGCTCTCTTGTATTACTACTTAAGACTTGTATTATTGGGAGGAATTCTTATTGTTAGACTCGATATATTGAGACTTTCTCACTTTCTTGCAGTACCACTTGTATTGTTGGGAGGATGAAAATGATGACATTCACTATGATATAATGAACCACTAAATTGGCAACTCCTAGCTCCATTAACTTTTTTCTGTTTTTCTACTGCTACAAACAAGAAATTTGAAACCAAAAATTAGTTTATTACAAAGGCCTGACTAACAAAACCATTGTGCTCCATTCTTCAAAATTTTGTTGTAGTATAGGCTTCAAAATTTTCACTGTAGAAAGTTTAACTAGACTCATCCAAAATTATATGCAACTTCCAAGCCAGTTAAGATAAATCCGTTACACTGACAATATATATGTAACCTCTCCTCTTCAAGAACATATAAAAGTTGGTAAGATGGTCTTAACTTTTAACACAAATACTTGCTATCCAAAACAGTAAGGGAATTTGAGAAATTGCAATGGACAGCAACAGATAATCTCTCTTGGAGGAGTGCTTGTAATCCACTCTTTTCACCTCTGAAATCAGAATTCTCTTCATGGTCTTTACCAAGAACACTCCCATGCAGAAGCTCTCCCACAAGGTAATTGCACAGAAAAGATGATCCCAAATGATCCTAGAAATGATAACTACAGATGCTGCTGTAAAAATGTATCCACCATAACCTACCAAGTCGAGCAACGGAATATCTCCTCCGCCTCCTAGAGAATGCAATGTGGCCCCGAGCAGTAGAACTTGCAATATCCAACAGAGTAATGCAGTTGTAAAATGCACTCCCAAAGCTTCAGGGCTAAACCTACAGTTTACAAACAAGCGTTCATCTTAATATCAAAACTCAAAATTTAATGTCACTGCAATTTTTTTTTTGTTAAAAAGTAATGAATTTATCCGCCAAATCAAATATCATCACAAATTGACTTGAGAGGTTAGTCTTGTCATATGTTTGATGAAGCATCAAAACTTTGGTCTGACGACATATATCATTTTTCAAAACAAGTGGTACTAATATCTCTTTCTTTGCAAGGCAAAATAGTGCTAGTCTAATAGTTGGGGTGGAAAGCTGACTATGACTCACTTTCCATTGATGCCCAAAAAGAAGCCAGCAAGAACCATGCAAGTGCCAAATCCCATCATGGGGATGTATAGATCAGGCGCATTAATATCACAATATGGAGGTTTGTACAAAATTTCACCTCCAACCATCTCAGTTGCTCTTATCCAATGTCCCTATATTCACAATGCAAGGTGGCCAAACAATTAAATTCATCATGCAAGCACTTTGGAAGTATAAATGAATCAAGAAAACATCCCAAGTGATCATTTTGTTTCAAGGAAGGAGAAAGGAATAATCTCACCTCACTGATATATGAACATATTTTTCTACATACCTTGTGCAGAAAAGGAAAGAGAATCATCTTGATTTTATTCTTCACGTAGTCATCGTTCACTTCAAAATAGTATTGGGGATTTGAGAGGTGTCTGCTGACAAAATTGCTTTGAAGAAATGATGAACTTGACCCAAAGATTTTCTCGCCATATGCACCAAATTCATTTTTCACAAGATTGCTTCCTGCTTCGATGAAGACATTTCCTATTGGATTTATGTGCTCGGAGGTCAAGGGTCCAAGCAATATGGTATTGGTATTACTACTAGAACTTGATTTTCCATACATTGCTAGAACAAAAAAAAAATATGTAAGCAGTCTGCTCAAGAATCCAAGCCAACAACAGCTAGCTCCAAAATCTCTACTTCTCAGGTTTCTTTTCTTCCCAAGTTCTTTCTTTTTTTTTTTGTTTTTTCGATCTTTTATTTGGACATGATAATGTGGATGGGTACGAAACTCAAGGACACTGGTGCATGGATCCAGGTTCTGAGAATTCTGAATCTTGACCCACTGGAAAGGAAATAAATATTAAATTCGTTGATTGATTATGTTGCGTGTGTGGCTGATCGATGAGGCTACACTTCTGGCTATATGGACTGCGCACAGGTGTAGCGTGACCATTCTATGTTCTGTACCAATTTACTTTTGGAAGATTTCTTGATGAATTGAGATCTTAATGAGCACTAAAAGATACAAAAAAACCCATGAAAGCACGCAACTAAAACAAAGATTATATCTATAGAAAGTTAATGCTTTTAAGAACCAGCAAATGGAGATGAAAATGGGATTTCAAGAAATTGTACAGAAATTTTATCATTCTGCCCTAAAGAGAGGCTAATTGATAACGAGTCCATATGACATGTCGAGCATGTTACGATCCAATATAGAAGTTTCCAAGATAATGGTATGACGCTTGTGCGAGAGCCCACCAGGCCGAGTCTGGGTATCTTTGATTAGGATCTTTAGATCCTGGTTCAAATGGATAGAGGGTGGGTTATCTTTTTTGGATTTCTTTTTAATTGGTCTGTATACTTAAATATGTATTATAGGTGTTAAATTTTTACAAAGGTAAAATTAATTTAAAAAAATGTATAAATGCAAGGAATGGAGGGTGGTAATTATTAGTGTATGTATATATATATATATATATATGATAGATTGAAAAAATTTAAATATGTTAACGAGTATCCGTTGAACGTCTTTAGAAAATTTTTTTTTAATCTCTCATGTTACATATAGATTGAAGATTTGTATTTTTTTTTTTTTAATCTTTCATACCCTCTTCATGCTCTTGTCATTCCCAACTGTTAGGTACGGTGCAAAAAACTCTAGCAACCAAAATCTGATTTGAGCTCTATGGCTTCTCCTCAGTGATTAGGGGTTTGATTTCTATCTCTATCAGATTTGTAAATATTCTTGCAATTTGACAGGACAACAGAGAATGGTAGCCTTATGCATCTTTGTCATTACAAAGCTTGCTTAATGTATAAATTCGCATATGTATAGAAAAAACTTATTTTACGGTATTAATTAACAACTGCGACTTAACAAATTCCCATTACGTTTTTTTTTATCCCGTTATGCTTTATAACACTAATGTTGGAATTTAATTCTACATCTATTTATACTTTTAACCTATAGAATTTTTTTGTGAAAGTTATACGCTTATACTAACCTCCTCTCTAATTTTTGTAAAAGCTGGGAATGTTCTCTTTCAATTTCAAAGTAACATAGACCTTTTTTATCAATCAATGCATTCCATCCAAGCAGCTTTATAATGAGTTTTCAGTTTACAATTTTACCCCCTACCCTTCGTGTTCATCTTCTTCATGTCTAGCAAAAGAAAATTATTCAATATAGAATTTTAATTCTTCCCAAAAGGAAGGAAAGTAGAGAAAGAAAGCTTTATTCATGTAGTTTGAGGCCCTTCAATATTTGGGATATGATTTTAGGTTTTGTATTTACACCTATTAAACTAAAGAGATATGCATCTATATCCATTCCTATAATGGATTCGAATAAAACGAAGTGTTTTCAACCATACATGTATCAAATCCTCTTAACCTAGGGTATATCTCAACCCATATAAACATGAATATTAGATTATAGAATTAAGACATCAATTTCGTGACAAATGTAATGCATAAAAAAGCATTGTGAAATTTTTTTTTTTTTCAAGTCAAAGCTTAACTACAAAGGGGAAGGAGGAAAGGCTAGGGTTTCAAAATCAAATTAGGGACTTCCAATTACTGGTCTAATCTCCCTATCAGTTAAATTGATATTAAATATTTGACTTTACTCTTCACAATACAGCCCCTTAATCTAAAAATAAAAGATAAAATCGATGGAGGGCCAATTTAAATGACTATATAAACAATTAGTGTCATTAATTTTTTTTAAACCATAAGTTTTTAAGAAAAGAAAAACTAAAGCCAGCCTCTCTTCTTAATTTCCTTTGAAATAATTACTTATTACTTTTAATAGCATTTGGGGACATTGAAGTGAATTTATGATAAAACTAGCTAATATTCTTCACTTGATTAGGGGTATGGCAAGTTTTTGATGTTGTCTAACAAACAAGAGAGGTGGTTCCTTCAAGGAGACCTTGTTATTATGGTTGAAATAAAGACTCTAGAGCTTAGAGATTCTAATTTCTTAGTTCAAATCCCTCTTTCTAAAAAGTGTAGTCCTTGTTATTATAAAATCAAGAGTGGAGGTCTTTAACTTCTGCAATAACCAAAGAGGAAGTTAGTAGTGTAATTTACCCAACTTTTTATGAATTATTGGGCGAACCCTTTTAGTTATTTGATGGTGTAGATCGAGCAGATTCATTCATGCATACCTGGAACGCGAAGAAGCTAATTTTGAAAGACTATGAGCTCTAATGGAAAACTCAGAAATTCAAGAAAGTTTTGGTGGCAAAGTCAACCTCGTGCTATAAATATGCAGCGCAACAGCAAAGCAAGCTTGGAAACTCTGTCCACAAAAGTGATCAGCCTTCCGGACCTTCGGTATTGCTAAACAAACCAGAAAGCCGAATGGCTTTTAGGTTAATAGGCCATCAGATTACACCACCATTTGTGGCTACACCATTTATTCTATCATGCAACAGAATCGAGCATCCTTTTCAGAACTTTAAGATGTTCAAACTTCCAAGATTCAGGGTAAAGACTACCTAGTACGAATATGTAATGTGATGCCATTTAAAGAACCAAAAAAAAAAAAAAGAAAGGAAATTTTTACCATACAGTATTTTAAAGCTAAGGAACTTGGACTCATTCCACGTTTCTTGAGATATGAGCAAAATGACATTAAGAATATCAAACTACCCAACTGTGCGCATTGAAGAGAAGTCACTGCTAACTTTATCAACATGCCAGCCGGGGGACAGAAAGGTATTTACCTATTGGCTAAAAGATTATACTGCTTGGATCCTATCTTGTACAAAGTATTCTCATTGCAAACTACTAAAAAAATAACTTGGAATTATAAATA
Source organism: Coffea arabica (assembly GCF_036785885.1). NCBI lineage: Eukaryota > Viridiplantae > Streptophyta > Magnoliopsida > Gentianales > Rubiaceae > Coffea > Coffea arabica. Next base: position 14,014,660 of record NC_092320.1, on the reverse strand, counting down.
AGCTGGTCAAATTCGCCGGTGCCGTAGCAGCTGGGAAATTAACGTGCCTCTATATCTCTGGGATCGTCCAACGATTCTTCTACAATTGAGTATACGCTGTAGAGATCAACTGATCAAGGGGGCACATGCCATCTATTAGACTAAGTATTTTTTAGAGTGTATCTACTCCACTCGATCTTATGCCGTCAATGAATAAGATTTTATTAGTTGTTACGCGTTTGATATATACCCGCCATCCATATTTTGCTTTTGCAGAATTTGTTTTTAATTTTTTGGAGCTATGGAGCACTTGAATAGGAGTTTCTAATAAATGTGGATTTGATATGATCGAAGGCTTCAAATCTGCTTCGTTAATGTTTCTTTAGGTTAAAAACCATGTATATCATGTTAAATACTTGAAGGAAAATGCTGGATGTGCAGCGCATCTATGACGAGTATCATGGTGTTATTTCTAAACTAATATTTAAAAAAGTCTTTTTCTAGTCCTAAAATAAGTATAAAAAGGGGGGTTAATGGTAAAATTCTAACATTATCACCTATCTCTGAATTGCGTATATTTTTCTAATACTATAGACAAGACAACCCTAATCCCACCTCTTATTCGGTATCTTTTGAGTACATAATACGGTAGCCCTTTAAAATATTTGAAGGACAATATAAATTCACTTGGGATCCTCAGTGACATGTTTTCTATGCCAATCTAATGCCACCAATAGTGTTGCGCCAAATGTCATGTTATTATTTAAACTTGCGTTAAACCAAGCCAAGTTGAATTATTAAAAAATTAAAGTGTAAATAATAACAAGACACTTGGCGCAACACTATTGGTGGCATTGGGTTGGCATAGAAAATATGTCACCGAGGATCCCAAGTGATATAAATTATTGTCAAATCTTGGTTTGATTCTAATAGACTTGACATTAATGAACCATAATATTCGCTTAATGTTAACAATAACAACTTTAACTCCTAAGTAACTCTCTTTCTCCAACTTTTCTCTACTTCTTCTCAATAACCACTTCAGCTTCTAAGAAACTCTCTTCTCAAACTTTTCTCTACTTCTTCTCCTTTCTTTAATAAGAGAAAATCATTCAAAAAGTCACCAACATTTCATCAAATGAATTTTTTTATCTTTCGCTTTAAAAATGTTAATTTTAAGTGATCACTTAAAAATTCAAATTAATAAAATTTAGTCACAACTTAAGTTTTCAATCACTTTTTAATATGAAATCACTATGTGTCTGATATGAGTCATTTTTTATGTACCAAAAAGTCAGATCTCATTTTTTTAGTAACAAATGAATATGAATTGGGTCAAATTCCACATTTTTAGGAAAAAATGAATACCGTCCGGATTATATTCTACTTTTTTTTAAGGGTAAAAAAGAATATAGGTTGCACTACTTGTTTAATTACAAATGAGATCTAACTTTTTTGCCCCTAAAAGAATAACCATATATGGATCATGCAATAGATTCGAGGTAAATAATGGTCAAAAACTTATACTGGAACCAAAATTTACCGATTTGATACTATTCTAAAAGTGAAGGACAAAAAATTTCATTTGATGAAATGTAAAGGACGTTTTAAATGATTTTTCCTTCTAATAAAATCTCTTCTAAGTTTTCTTAGTGAGTTTTTTGTTTCTCCTAGGGATTCCAATGAGAATTTTCTGCTCTTCTAAGTATTCCTATGTATTTTTTTTTGGATCTTAGATCTATCTCGACAAATCTCATTATCATTATTAGAACTTAAAACTGTTGATTAATAAATCTACCGATTATTAGAACTTAAAATTGTTGATTAATAAATCTATAGCAATTGTAACATATACAGAAGGGAGTTGCATCAATTTATTTTTTTATTTTTTAAATATAAGTGAGAGGTTTGGAACCCGAAACCTCACATTTATACTTCCTTCATTGTATTATCTAGCCCGTCCCTCCTTCCAAACTGCTGCAATTTAGCTGTTAGAAGACAACTTTGAAATTTCTTATATTTTTTAGATCTGCTCATAATATTTTGGATCTATTGTATTTGTTAAATTATAGATATGTAATTTCTAATACACATTGGCAATAGATCAAATTGTGCTGGACGATTTTCAATAATTTGTTAATGACTTTTGCTTTTTATAGATAAAAAAAAATTGCTGCCCCTCGCAGGTAGTCCGATTGGTTCCGTAACTTGATAGTTACTAGCAAATCTCGTGATCGAGCCATGTGTGCTATTTTGCTATATATCCTTGAGGCAAGGTTCTATACGGTTTTAGAGAATTAATTTGCCTGAAAGGCTGGGATACCCTTAAATGAAAAAAAAAAAAAAAATTTGCCGAATGTTCATTAGAAGTGCGATTTGTTTTAGTAGTCGGTACAAAGTAAATTATTATTGGTGGAAGGGCTTCTCTAGACTCTAATCCTTACTATCAAGGTAAATTTAATGTACAAGGAAGCGTGGGCATCCCGCACGATAGGTTAGCATCACGTCTGGAAAAAAGCACCAAATACAAACCGCTCCACCCAAAACCTACCAGTTCCTGGTTGACTTATTGTGACAGATATCAACAATGTCATGGTCAATCTTATGCTTTTTTTTTTTTTTGGGTTGAAGGAGGACAATCTTATGCTACTTGCAACAAGAAAGAATTGATAAAAACATCTATCACTGCGGATTTATATAACAACCGCTTCATTCATCAGTGTGGAGTCAAGTATTATAAACATATGGGTAGAGGTCAAAAGTCTGTGTAGTTTTTGAACATCATTCCCTATACCATCCTTGGATCTAATAATGAACATGGGATCTTATCATCTTAAAAAGCCAAAAGAGAAGTTTCCAGGACCATTCCACTGAAGTTTTCTTTTCAAAGCAATAAATTGTGAAGCTCATGCTGTTTGGGATCGAATGACATAAAAGAATGGATAAATCAGGAAACAAAATCTCGGAAATCTTGCCCAGATTCCAGCTATTCCATTGGCATTTCGTAGTTTCTTTTTCCTTTGCATATTTTTGATACACCAAAAATGGAAGAAGAAGGAAGACAAGACTCAACAAGGACAACTGAACACAGTGGAATACTTAGCAACGACTCAAGCATCTGAACTTGACATGTTTTCATAACTTAGGAGGCCAAGATTGCAATACTAAATTTTGAAGGGCTTGATTAGGGCATTTGCACATTCTTGAGGCTTTGTTGAAATTGACACAAGAAATATATGAATGGAAAATTAAATTAATGTCAGAGTTCTTGAAGGATCCCATTTATTCTTTCAGCTTTATCGCAATAACAGCAGAATACCAAAGTTAATTTCCAGTTTTGATGGGAAATGAAATGATTAACCTGTGCCTCACAAATATACACAATGTAGACTTCAAATTTCAAAATGTTGCAGCCTGCTTGCTCAAATTAATTAGATTTAAATTACAAATTATGGATGTATTGATGGCCTTAATTCCTTCCACTTGGTTGCCAAATCCATTGTCAAAGCATGCAAGTTTCTAATGAATTGGTGGGATCAGATGTTGTAGCAGCTTGCAAAAGCTATCAGGCGTACTAGCTCTTAGCAAATACAAATGAAACTATATCAAATACATTGCCAAAAACAGAACCAAGTATTGATAAGTAGCCATGCGCAGATGCTTAAAATTGAAGTAGCTTTTATGTTTTGCACACAATTTGGGAAGAAAAGGTCAAGCTAAAGAACCCAAATTATCCATAATGCAGCTTAAATAAGAAATGGACGAGTACGATAAGGCAACGGATCGTCTGTTCCATATTCTGTGCCACTCTCTGTCCCACTTTTTATTATATTAATATTTCTCTTACATAAATATCATGTTTTAGTTCTTTTTTGTTTCTTTAAGATCCAATAACTATTAATTGAGTAACACACAAAATTTAACGAACTCAAAAAATCAAAATGCATAAAAAATGAGATTTTTTATAAATTTTCTGCTATATTTTTTAATTTTCTATTATATATTGCTTTTTTGAAGCTGCTGTATTTATTTTTTACTCAATTAATAGTTATTGGATCTTAAGGAAACAAAAAAGAACTAAAACATGATATTTATGTAGGAGAAATATCAATGTAACTGGAATTTTAGAATCTTGCACGGTCCAAATTGTATCAGAGTGACATTATTATTATTATTATTTTTATGGAATAACAAAACGGTCTTTCCTTGCACATTCTATATTACTTGATTAGTTTGGAGTCTACTCATTTTATTCTATATTACTTAATTTTATTCTACTATAGAATGAAATAATTGAAACCCAAATCAAAACTAATAAGCACGGAATGATAGTGAGTAAAATCTAACATTTTTATTTTCATTCAAAGATTTTTCAATACTTCATCAAACAATAGATGTATATATATTATTAATTTTGATACCCATTCTTGTCCCTAGTATCCATTTACCGGACACCTGCTAAATAAACCTCCACACATCCATTCCTGATGTTTTTAACCTTCCCTCCTCAATCAATTGGACCACATTCACCTCACCTCACCTCACCTTCCCATCCCCTTGCGTTGAAACTTTAGTTGGCACAAATTAAGTTAAGTGTAGGTAGAATTCCAATCTAGGCTCATTCTGCTCATCTAGGACCAGCTCATCTCTCTTTCTCTCTCTCCCACACAACAGTGAGAGGGAGATGCAAGGAAGGAGGGCCACAACTCTGAGCTGTCTGCAGAAGAAGTAATGTAGCTACATTAAGGATCTATACAACCCCTAGGAACCTTTTTTTTTTTTTTTTTCTGCTCATCATCAGTAGTTTCTTCACTCAAACATATCTATATATTTTCAATAAATGACTAAATTCTTCCCCTATAATTGGTGGACATGAAACTTTCCTTATAAATATAAGGATTTAGAGGTAGCGGTGGTCAGAGTGGAGGGTGCAATGGCAGCCCAGATGACTCTAATGCTACTGAGCTTTTTGAGTTTTCTAGTATCAATTTATGGTACAATGGCTCTGAAAAATGAGCAACAAGAAATGGATCGCATCTTAGAACTTCCGGGGCAGCCACCAGTTTCGTTTTCTCAGTTTTCAGGTTATGTTCCAGTGAATGAAGACCATGGGAGGGCTCTTTTCTATTGGTTGACAGAAGCTACTTCCAGTCCTGAGAAGAAGCCCCTCGTTCTCTGGCTCAATGGAGGTCAGTTCATTCTCACTTTTTTCAACCCCAAAAGAAACCCTGCAAGAAGAGGAAACACTAAGGCAATTAGGAATTAGATCCATCTTTTGTGCATTACATTGATTTGTAACGTTCTTATTACTGAAAGTGAAAAAAGCAATGTGTTTTCCGAACTTCAAAATCATGGGAAAAATTGCAAAGTGTATAAACTCAAATGAATTAGGCCCGTGCATTCTGGCATGGAATTTGGATTTTGGGACGTTAAATTAAACAGTTCTCACATGCATGCATAAACATTTAGCTTGGACTTCTTTTTTTTTTTTTTTTTTTGAAATGTCTCCTAGGAAAAATGCTTTTTATCTTAATGATAAAAGTTTTCCCTCAAAATGGAAACCACCAAAAAAGAAAAAGAAAATAATACTTGGAGGGAAGCATAATTCCTTTCTAAAATTGTGTTTTGGAGTCAAAACCAAAGGTATGGATATTAGTAGAAGTGATAAAGAAAGTAAAACAAATTAAATACAATGCAAAGAGAGGGAGACAATAATAGTAGATGGGAGCAAGTAAACTAATTTTGAAAGACTAATAATTTAGTAATGATTAGATTAGCCAGTAGGTCATTTATTTGGATTTGGTTTGTCTCTTGGCCATGCCATTCTTTCCAAAGCTTTAAGAAGCTCATACGTAATATCCCAAAACTCGAAGAAGAATTAATGTTTTTGTCCTAGCCCCACTCTTGTTCTTAACTCCTAGTCAATTTCTCGACTACAAGAACCCCACCAACACCAACCACAACTCCCTTCTTCCCTCTTCCCCAGCACCAAGAAACACCAAAATAAAAAAATAAAGCCCACTGAATTTTCTTCCATAAGCTAACAGTTAATGTCTGGGCTCAAATTACAATTCAAACGTTAATGCAAAGCCTAGTTTCCAATAAAGTAAAAAAATACATTACTGTTGATAGTACCAAAAAGGGGAGAACCCTTTTGGGTGCTCGTGATTTCTCTGTGTCTCCTTCTCTTTTAGGTGTTTATTCCTTCTATTTCTGAAACTTATTCTTTGTTTGGATTTGCTCAGAAAGCTCAAAAGTTCTGTATGTGGCCTCAGTTTTTTCGTCTCTATCTTTTTGTTAATACATCAACAACGATAAGGAAACAAAATCGAAAACCACCTCACCAAAAAGTTGAACAACTTTCCCTGTAGCTGTACCATAGCTTTCATCTACAAGCAAGTGGCAACCAAGCTGTCCTGTTCCCAACCAATAAAGGATCCTAAGGGTCAAAAAAAGAAATCTTGGTCCATCCAGTTTATGGAGCCACGCACGAAGCGCACTTGCTTACTTGCTTAGATCTAAGTTTTGTAAATAAATTCCCATGACAATTTACAAGTTTAATTACCTTTAGATTTTTATTGTAGGTTACACACAAAATTCAGAGATTGTCATCATAGTAACTCAGTTGTTCACTACGTGTGTTACATGTACAACGTTAGCAACTGTAAGCAACATTTCCAAAGTCTAAAACTTTGTTCATTAAAAAAATGACTCTTAAAATTTTGTATTGTTTTTGGTTAGCCTGAAAATTAAGATAGAGTACGTACATGGTCTGTTAGAAATGCAAAAAAAAACATTCAAAAAGCTCACTGTTTATGTTCATTCTTGCAAGCACGCCTGTTCAGAAGCTAACAAGGTTAAAAATATGACAGCGATGATGACGGTCAGGACATGTCTGAGATATTCTGAACAAAAGATGGAACGACAGGAGTTACTGTCATTGTTATACGTAGTAAACAAATGAAATTTAACTTTAGGGGAAAGGTTAGAAGTTAGAACTAGAAGTAGAATATTGCAACTAGTATCTATCACTGTCTTGTGTGTTTAATAAGTGAAGTTGACTGATCAGGAGCAAAAACGATGGAAAATATTAATGATTATGTTCAATGGGTAGGTGAGTTACTACAGATTATTGTGAAGATGGAATTGAATGTGCTTCCCATAAGGATGCATTGATGTTATGATATCATGTGTTCATTTCTTTCAAGAAACTGCTTATTCATCCAATTCACGCAAATGACCATATGTTTTAACTTGCTGAAAGGTTATGCTATGAAAGTGTAATATATGCATGAAAAATCTTATCCATTTCTCAAAAAATATGTAACGTTTAACCATGGTCTTTGCATTTATCAGTGTAAGACTAAGACATAATTTTTTTTTGTACTGTTGATAGATGCCTTATGCCTGTACTTGCATATGATTTGTGTACCAAAACTTGTGTCTGAACCTGGTAACCCGAAAATCTTAGACCATGAACTCAAAGTCAACTCTTGACTTTAAAACAAAAAAAAAAGGACTGGATTTTGAAAACTTATGTGTTAGCTGTACTTCTGCACCCCTACTTAATTATTCTTGTTAAAAAAAAAAAAAAAAAGCGTTCCTCCTCCTCGCAATTTGCATCCATGGATAGTATATAAAATAACAACCAACTTTTCTTGCTTTAACCTGAGAAATGCATTAACATTTCAGGACCGGGATGTTCATCTGTGGCTTATGGGGCATCAGAGGAAATAGGGCCATTTCGAATTAGCAAAACTGCTTCATCTCTCTACCTGAACAAACATTCGTGGAATAGAGGTGACCATATACAGCGTTGACGTACCTAGCTATATGTAAACTTGAATAAGCACAATTTATTTACTGACATTCTTGTTTATGCAATTTTAGAGGCAAATATTCTCTTCTTGGAATCACCTGCTGGTGTTGGTTTCTCATATACCAACACAAGTTCTGATCTCAAGGACTCGGGAGATAAAAGGACAGGTATGCACCAATTTGTTTTCTTTTTCTTTTTCTTTTTCTCTTTTTTAAGTTAATTTGATTCTAGTATATTGCCCCTCCTCAAATAGAGTACAGATTTTTGTCAGTCCAATTTGCAAATTGCTTACTTAGAATTCTCCAAACTTTGTCTCAGCTCAGGATGCTCTAATTTTCCTTCTACGATGGATGTCAAGATTTCCTCAGTACAAAGATAGAGACTTTTACATCTCTGGCGAGAGTTATGCAGGTACATAATGCATGGACAAACTCGGAAGGATTTTCTCTGCTTCTTGTTTTCTTTCTTTCTTTTTTTTTTTTTTTTTGTAATTAGCTCTTACAACTTCTTTTTTATCTTTTCTTCTTAAATAAAGCAGATGGTAACTAGATAACAACATTTTTGCACCTAATTGATATGTCTTTTGCTCACTTAGGCCATTATGCACCCCAGTTGGCTTTGAAAATAGTTGAATACAGCAAAGGAGCTTCCCATCCAATCATCAATCTTAAAGGAATCATGGTTAGTCATTTCTTTTGCCTAATCAAAACTAGGCTTGATCATGATTAATTGTTGTTCCAAATCAATTGGAAATTTCAGGGTTTTATATACCTTCTCCATGCAGGTTGGAAATGCTGTGACCGATAACTACTATGACAACCTTGGAACAGTTTCATATTGGTGGAGCCATTCCATCATATCTGACAGAACCTACAAATCCATCCTCAAATCATGTAACTTCTCATCAGAAAAGTCTTCTCAGAAGTGTGATGATGCAGTAAATTATGCCATGAATCATGAATTCGGCAACATTGATCAGTACAGTATTTATGCGCCTGCTTGTAAGGCCTCAACCGCGAATAATACCGTGAAATTACTCAGGCTCAAGAACAGCCTTATACATAGAAAAATTTCGGGATACGATCCGTGTACTGAGAACTATGCAGAGAAATACTACAATCGACCAGATGTTCAGAAAGCCATGCATGCAAATTCTACAGCAATTCCATACAACTGGACTGCTTGCAGGTAAAACCATTCCATCTTTGAGTACAGCCTTGATCCTTAGTTGATGAAACCCCAATCATACATGTATATATCATAAATTTAGGCTTGCTCAAATAATAAAAATCTATCAAATGGATCCAAATATGAATTATTTTGCTATATATAAATGGGCGTAGCCTATCTATCAAGGATGACACCGAATCCATTGAAATGTTGGTTGCTAGTGGTAGCCTACATTCCTCTGAATTTTTCATTTATTTGTGGGGGCAGTGATGTACTAATAAGGAACTGGAAGGACACTGAATTTTCAATCCTGCCCACCTACAAGAAGCTGATAGCTGCTGGCCTAAGAATTTGGGTGTTCAGGTACGAGTCTGCAAAATTTACTGGTCAAAAGTTTTGAAAACTTTTAGAGCTTTTCTTATTAGGTATGGAACCATCCAGTGTCATATTTATTGAGACGGTCAGTAATGCTAGGCATTAATCTACTGTCTCAATAAATTGTCATAATGCAGTAGGCATGGAACTGGGGTCACTATTCCAACCTCAATAATTCGGACATTATGACCACTTGATTTTACTGAATTATTTGAAGGCAACTTAGGCAATTGTTTATTTATTTTTTTTCTTGTCTAGGATAAAAATGTTTAAAGTCCATCTTCATCATCTCTCCCTCGTCCCAGTGTGATTATTTATTTCTGCAGCCCTTGATTCTTTGAATGAAGAATCAAAGTTTATCTTGACTGACATTTTCTCAATGCAGTGGTGACACGGACTCAGTGGTGCCTGTCACAGCCACAAGATTCTCCTTGAACCATCTGAATCTCAAAATCAAAACTAAATGGTATCCTTGGTACGTGGGTGGTCAGGTAGGATTTTACAGTTCATGCAGACTTACACATCTACTTAGTTATGTTTCCACACAACACTGATTGATAATTTTTGCACCCAAAACTAAGATATATACGCACACACATTTTTTCATGCAGTATTGGAATTTTTTTTTTTTTTTTTTATACAAGTGGGTAGAGATACATGACACGTAAATTTTCCTTTTACGTATGTCATGCGTTTATAGAAGTTCATGTATAAACATTGATTAACGGTGTAGGAAAGATTAACATCTTGAAATTTACAACTAATGCCTTTGAGAAAATTTTCTCTACAGGTAGGAGGCTGGACAGAGGTATATAGAGGACTAACCTTTGCCACAATTAGAGGAGCTGGCCATGAAATCCCTTTGCTTCAGCCCCAGAGAGCATTAGTTCTTTTCCAATCATTCTTGGCAGGCAAAGATTTGCCAAGATCTTGAACCTTTTGCTCATTTACACCGCAAAGGCTCGAATATGTAGTTATAAATAGCTCGGAGAAGTTCAAATGCTCAAGCAATTTGATCCTGCTAAATTATATGTCCACATGGAAGGTTGCGGGAGAATCAACTAAAATAGGAATCATTCGTTTCACTATGTACCAAATTAAATGGCTATATTTGTTTATCATAGTTGAGAAATTTGATTCTGTTACTCGAAAAGAAAACATTTTCTCTACCACACGAAAATTAATTGTACTACATGAAGAATATGCCAACACGATAAGGGATGGCATTGGGAATGGATGCTTCCTCCGCGAAGAGAGGAATGGAGTGGGGATGAGGTGTTCCCTCGTTCCGCCCCTCGTCTATATTTTAATATAATATAATATATATAGTATAATATGAAATAAATACCATGTTATTATTATATAAATATATTGTATGAAATAAGTAACATGTTATGTTTTTATGATAAAATGATGTAATTTTTTTATTAAAACTTTAAAAGAATGATTAATAAAACATTATTAGATTTATATAAATTGAAAAAATTAAAGTAAATAATAATAATAATAATAATAATGATAGTAGGGTAGGACAGGACAGGTGAACACGCGGCGGTAGTGAGGCAGGAGCGGGGGCGGGAGGAACTTTTATAGATGGTCAGCTCGACTCAAAACCGCCGGTTGCTGCCCCTAACCACGATTGCATTTCAAGCTACAAGTAGCCTTGGCCAAAATCAGTTTTCCATTTCATGTCACTTCCTGCTTCCCTATGTTTGTTGAAAGGAATTTCTTTTAGATTTTTTGATTTAGCCAACTCAGCCCATGTTTGAGTTTCTCACTACACGGCGGAAATTTTTTTGGGCTAAGCTCGCTTTTGAGGGTATTCGAGCTCATTTTTCAATGGGCTGCACCTAGAGCTGTTAATCGAGTCGAGCCGAGTATTTGACTGTCGAGCTCGACTCGAGCTTGTTAGGCAAACAAGCTTTAAAATGTGTTCAAACTCGGCTCATCAAATGTACATGTAGCTCGAGTTCGAGCTCTTGCAAATTAATCTCAATAAAAATCTATAATTTTTATACTTTTGACTTCTAAAATGATAAATATGCCCATTATTAACGAACTCTAACAAGCTATTCGGATATTAAACGAGTCTCAGCTCGTTTAACTAGACGAGCACATTTCTAGCTCGAGTTCAGCTCGTTTATCGTAACTAACGAGCCGAGCTCAAGCCTTATCGAAGTTTAACAGCTCTAGCTGCACCCAGTTTTAATCCGTTAATATCTATGGGCTCCAAACTCCAATTCTCCTTGAATTGTCCGAGCTGAAGGAAAGACCGACAATTTGCCAGTCAAACGAATGTTTCTGCTTGTCAAGATTCATGTTGAACTTTTGTTCACTTGGAAAGAGGACTTGAAGAGTACAGGAAATCAATCAGGAACAAGCTTCAAGTTTTCAGGAAAAAAATCTAACAACTTGACCCGGAAAAGGAAAAAGAAAAAAATTTGAAGGCTAAAAGGGGTCGAGGGAGTGAAGTAGTGGATAGTGATCTACCATCTTTTGGAAACAATTGCAGCAAGTGCTACGGTTCAATGTCCCTATTTCTCCGCACATACCTCTCTTACTAAATGGATATTCCAAATATGGAGCAACGCAAATTCCAAACCATCTGTTTAAGCGTGATAATTGTCCATGTAAACTTCTGCAAATTGTCCAGCAAACATGAAAAGAATTCTTTCAGTTGAAGAAAATTTCTATAAAATGAGAAAATTATTCTGTTTGCACCTAATTCTCCTACAAATTCCCTTGGCCAAAAATGATAGATCAGGTTGTCTAGTCAATATTGGGAAAATGGCAACAGGTTATCTATTCTCCTCTATTGTACAACGTTGAAGTTCCTTGACTGATACCTCTGCTGGATTATTGCTTCAGCCCCTCACTGAGACCTGGTGGCATGCCCAAGCTCTGAGCAAGATCACCCATCCTTTCCTTCATGGCCTGTAAAATTAGCAGGACAAACTTTATCTCAAACCAAAATAAGAGGATTTCTAGCTTTTCCTTGCTAACATTAGAAGGGGATTCTCACCAAGACACTCTTCTGATGCGCATCTTTATATGCCTCAGTAATCAAAAGACCAAGTTTCTGCACAAGAGAGAGAGAAAGAAAGTAAGAATTACTGTGCTCACTCCCCAAGACAATCAAGAACTTTTTCGAGGTTGGCAAAGGAATGGTGACAAACAAACCTTGATAACACACACACAACAAAATCAGAGTGCACTGAAAATAATGCAAGAGCTTTTTGTGCATTAAGAAAATCAAAGCGTTCACAGGGGAAGAGCATTTTATTTAAACGCCTGGTTTCATCGTCATTCTCATCTTAATGCCCATTTCTTATTTTGCACAAGTAATTAACAATTTTATGAAAATTTAGGTGGTTTTATTACTTACTTTTAATTGTTGCAAACTCATCAGCCGCAAACATACAAGCTTAGGGACCTTATTATATATAGGAGTGGTCTGCTGTACTCCTTAGAAAGGGGCCTCTAGGTTGCTAGGGAAAAAGGATGCTACTTTCTTCCTCAAGGCGTCCATAGTGTAATGGTTGTTGTTAGAACCAAAAAACAACCAAAAAAAAAGACATTATCCTTTGTACATGTCTTATCAGCTTCACGTGTAGCGATGAAGAAATTGGTCACATTAGCATCATTGCTCAAAGAACCACAGGGAAAAGAAAAGAATCATATTGTCTTTTACACTTGGCCATTTTTTTAACATAGAATGACTACAAAGACAACAAGAATGCCAACAAAAGAATGATCCTATAAAGATGAGATTTTCATTGGTACATGCACCACAAACAATGCCAAATGCATCCACATCTTTGAAAAACTTCTCAAGGAGAAAGAGCAAAAATATAAAGCTAGTGGAATGCATCTTAGTAAAATACACACTAGCCACTCCCATAGACATTGGGCATCTCAATGAAACACTAAAAGGCTATTATTCACTGAAGCATCAAAATTTACTACAAATAGGAAAATATGATTTGTGTGCATATCTTCCTTTTGATAAGTTCAATGAAGAACATGCATTGTGTAGAAACATTAGGAGCTAAGAAGAGAAAAGCTTATTATGAGACAACTAAATGATGAGAACAAGTCCAGTATGTATACTCACTTCGGGTCCTAACTCCATTGCAGCCTCTGTGATTTCAGTGCGTACAGGATGCTGGTTTCCTGATAAAGTTACCTGAAAAAATTCAGATTAAATGAGAAAGTTAAAGCAAGAGGAAATATTTATAGTATGCTCGTCCAGACAAGATGAAGTAAACTTCTTGACACGAGAGATGAAGACGTTAATGGACCCATAGATCATATTACGGCATAATTTAGTGTAGTACACAGATCAGATCCAGGTCTGAACATCCACTTCTGGAAATGGATTCAATCACTGATCCATCCTTAAAAGGTAGATCAAGACATATATGCATCATCTCTCACCTTCATTTAGCACAAACACTGTATTACAGGATTTTTGGAGCTCCTAGGACAGTTATAATAAGATTCTAAAGGTCTCTACATCCATTTTTACCCTATAAGTGACTTAGATTTGACATATGTATGCGATGATATATGTAAAGCTTAGTGGACGATTATGATTCATATAATATATAATGCTTGCGAAATATAACATAGTCTCTAACCTACACATTAAGCATCTACATGTCGACAATGTCAGATCTTAGTTGAATCAGAAAAAGAAGAGCCAGGCTTGATCGATTTAATAAACTGAATAACTGGTTCCGGAGAAGCAGGTATACTTAGAACTTTACTTAGATACCCTAAACAGATCCATATCAGATCCACCAGTAAAGGGAAGTTCTATGCAAAATTGTCCTGATTACACCAGTCACGGGTCCAATGAAAATGTCAAAGTGAGAAAAAGGGGTGGGTAGATGACCATAACAATTTGTGTAGGTTATGCCGTTGAGTCCATGGTATTTCTAACACTCAGGCGCAGTGCAGTAAAAACACCGTAGCATATTTCCACATACTAGAAAGCATTGGATTGGTTAATAAAGGCAATTTGCGGCACTGTCTTAATATGTCCAATTACATGAGAAAAGTCATAGACACATTTAAACACCTCCATTAATATGCCTCGTGCAACTATATTTTTGTCTAAACACACGCTCAACAAGAACAGAAGCATTGTACAGCATGTAAATTTCAACCATATGATGGTGTTATACAAGCTAAGATAATAATTAGTGCAAAGTTCCAGAGGAATTCCATTCAATTAGTATTGGACAGAAGACAAGAACAACCAGCCATTTGGACAAAAAATCGATCACAACCCTAAAGAAAAACCAAGAGAACAGATATCAAATTGACCTACTTTTCCTTGTTTTAGTTCATTAAAACAGATAATAAAGTAGATATTTCACCTACTTGGTTCAGACAATGTTGATAAAGAAGTAACTGCTCTGTCTAAGAAATCTAAGTATAATTTGTAGCTACGGCTAGATAAGTTTTCCTATATGTGCAAGCTTTCCATAAAATTGACTTTCATATTATGTGTGACTAGTTATAGTAACTACAGATAGCTTTCAATTTGCGGAATAAACTTAGAGCTTTTGCAGTAACTATTTGCATAAAAATCTTTCGTCTTCATAGGTAACTTTAGCTAAAACTCTCCAGGCCAGCCGAATGGAACTCCAGACTTCTACACTATTGTTTTAAGTCATATCACATGGCTGACTCTCTAGTAAATACGTGAATATCGAGCAACACATTTCCTTCATGATCTTTTGTCCTTAAAAGCCGTGCTAGTTTCTGACACCATATTATTCTCCTCTACCCATTTTTTCATGTTTTAGACTTCATTTATTTTCACGTCAACTTGAGCCTGCAGTCATGGATCCATGAAGCAATTTTTGGTAAAGGTCTGAAACTGTAACTCCATCTGTAAAACTTTGTTTTATACATATCATTTCTTTCTTTTTTTTTTGGTTTTTGTTGGGGGGGGGGGCGAAGAGGGGGAGGTTGGGGGGGCTGGAGTAACGTTTTGGTATTACTAACCAGACACTGGAAGTGGTTATGTAATACTTGCTCACTGTCCTTTATGCATATATCAGATTCTACAAATTCAACTGATCAGGTACTATCAGGTGAAAAGACAATTGGAAGGCAACATACCTTCACAAGCTCACCCTCACAATAACCATCAAATTCTGCTCTGCAAAAGAGAACCAAGAGTAGGAAAAGTGAAGTTTCAAAATGAATGCACTTGCATGTTGCAAATTAAGGTTATATAAAATAAAAACTTACGCAGCAAGTTCTTTCTGCACACGTACTGCTTCAACTTGAACAACCATTTGGGCCTTCTTCACAGTCTCATACAAATTTTGCATGTTTCCTAGAATTCCTGCCTAAGATTAAATTAAGCCAAATTTTACTTTCAACAAATAAATAAGTATACTTTGTTTAGACAAAGTATATCAAATGCACCAACTTAATCATGATAGAAAATTTGAGGAAATGCTCAATTGCATCCATTGCTTGCAGCACATAATAACTATCACTTGTCAATGTTCTCCGTAAACCAGATTACATTTCTGGTAGTCTTCCCTTTATCTATTTCATGATTCTGGATGCTTGAACCCATTGTAATAAGCAAAAACTGAATTTATCCCCCAGAACCGACAAGAAAGAAATACAAAAATCAAATTGTAGTCATAAGTTTGCATGCCCGCAAATGGTGAAATAGTTTGAAAACACAATATTTAGAGAAAATGACTAAAGAGCAGAAAAAACTATATGTTTCAATAGTCAAAGATCACAATATAGCCAAAATAAGATAGAAACTCGTCCCAAACCTTTGATGGAGCATCATCACCCTTCTCATTATTGTCCTTTTTTCCTCCAAACAGACCACAAATTTGAAGTTTTCTTTGAGGTTTCTTCTGAGAGCCAGACTGAGATAAGTTCCACATGCCAATAACATTTGTTTCTGTGTTTATTTTGTCTGAAAAGTAAATGACAGGACAATATCAGAGAGAACCTATTGAAATGTAATTTGGTAAATGCATGCGCAGACCTAACTGAAACAACTAATGCATAAGAAGAATAACCGATAAAAACCAAGTAATGAATGCAGCCACCCTTATAGGAATTATTAACTTCTTCATAAGAATAACCAAGTACATGTTGTGCTGCACTTTCAAGCAATCTCTACTCAAGGACAACGCATATTTCTTTCTGATGCTGTAGTAAATGAGACCAACAAAAACCAAAACTACATTCCTGGAATTCGACATAACTCCAATCACTTCTAGGTTTACAAAATTAATCCTAAGAATGAATATCCTCCTAGAAAATAAGTTAGTTATTTGAATACATGCATTAATTAACTATAAGCACATGCAGTTTTAAGCTCATTTGGAGAGATGATTTGAGCAGATTTCTCATTGTTGGGGGCAATGAGATGAGACAGCCGACACAACACCAGACAAATAGTCAATGTCATTTCCAGAGAGAAATGGCGAACAGGAGTGAGAAGCTTCATAACTATCAGTTGCTAATACTTTTTTCCTACCATATAACAAGCTATGATAAATCAACACATGAAAGATGGAGAAAAACAACATCTTAGAAAAGCTTTAAAAGAGTAGTTAGTCGTTCACATATAGGTCCAATATTTTTCCATAGTTATTTCGGATCAAAGTCTGTTGAGAACCCTTCAAAAGGGGCTAACAAGAACAAGTTAAACTCAAGCACAAAAAAGAAGTTCTCCTGAGAATCGGTCACAGGTCACATCAAAGCCTGCCCAAATGTGTAAAGTAAAGCAAGAACTCAGAAATCCATTACATTCACATGTTCATGGTGAAAGTAAATAACATGGTGCTTGTTAACCCAATTAACTACAAGCGATGGTGTTAATAAAGAGGGACAGCTGGGGGCAGCTATTTAAAGACTCAAATAGTAGCAATTCTTCCTTAAGAAGAAAATCGGAAGCCCCTCCAAAAATGTGGATATATCTCCCAAGTTGTGCCAACTGCCAATTTTACGTATACTGATTAGCTTAATTTTCATAAATGACTGACAAATCCCCTTATGACAAAGCAGTCTAGGCTGATATCTGGAAATTCTCAAAGTACAAAACAATGATCATAAAAGCACTAAACCATTTCCAAAGACTACTCTAGTTTCTCAATAAAATCATGACAACAACCAACACTAATTTGTTTCCACAGACTACTCTATACTCTATCCTCCTAATAAATTTGCAAAGGCTTCAAAATCAAATGTACAAGCCTAAAGAAGAGCAGCATTAGCATTTGCAGAACTTAGTTTCCTTCTAAGGATTGCCAAACCAAATGTGCCTATATTTCTTATTCTTCATCTTCTAGTGCATGGGGTTACTCCAAGAATTTAAAAACACTACAGTCAGGCAACTGGTTTGAACTTCAATACATCCAGTGAAATCCATCGTACCAATAACACCCAAAAATTCCAAGAAAATGCCCATAGAGCAAGTAACTAAACCAACAAACATTAGCACAATCAAATTGCAACTATACCCAAATTCTGATTGAAATTTGCGATATCTACTAAACTTAGCAATAACCCTTTTGATCAAATCAGAAAATGAACACGACCCAAGTTGATATATACTCTTTTAATTAGCTAAAACAGCATCAAAAAGTTGATTTCTTTCCACATATTCACGGTGGATTCCCACCATCATACAAGTACATAAAACACCCAGAAAACACCAGAGAGAAAGAGATAGAAGGAGAGAGATTACATAAAGAAGCTGAGGAAAGCATAGGCTTTGTAAAGTCAGGAGGAGATGAGAATTGAGCAGTAAGGGCAGCCATTGAAGCCATAGCTGAAACACTCCAGACAGAGATCGAGACGGTGGTGGCCTGTCGTGTGAAGAGGATAGACTTCTCTTTTATTTCCTTTTTGGTTGTAGTTTTTTTTACTGAAATTTGCCAAATTGGTCCCTAACATTTTCATAAAAAACTTTTTTAGTCCCTAACATTTAAACTCAGCCAGAATAGTTTCTAACATATAAATTATGAGCCAGTTTGGTCCTAATGCTCGTATTTGCTCTTTTTTCTAGCTAAAAAAAGCACACAGGCATAATTTCAAGGGCAAAATTAGAAACATTCGTTAATTCATAATTTTCCACCATTCTTTTTCTTTCTGATGGTTTTCACCATTTAGCAGCCTAATCAATGTCTCCGCACATAGAAATCGTGGTTGCTTGCTTTGGCTTGGGAAAGACATCAGCAGTGTCGAAAAAGCTTCTACGGTGCGGCGGTGCTTTCCATGGTGATGGAACCATCCCTACTCTGTTCAATGCCTTGGGATGTTGGGACATGGCATTGGCGTTATTACTTGGGAATATTGAATACCAGTTTATGTTGTGATCCACTGGCCTTGCAGCCTTAGAATATGGACATTTATTTCCAATTGCCGCCGCATTCGCATTTTGTGAAATATAATGCTGCTGTTGATTAGGCTGCTTTACTTGGAAGAAGCTGTTATTGTTGTTACCATCAATGCACTGATACTGAAATAGATCCCGGGAAACTCTCGACTCCGATGCTAATCTCCTTAGCCCGACCTTTTTGGCAGGCTCCGGGTCCGAGTTGGAATCCAGCAATCGTTCCAGTCCCATGAGCCTCGCAATGATGCTGGGGGATCGTCGTTGTTTGTCATCTCCATCGTCGGTGGCATTGGCACTTAAGATGGCAGAGCTGGTTTTAATCTCTCTCAAATGAAGGCTTCCCTTGGCGTCTGATTACTATATGGCGAAAACCATCAGAAAGAAAGAGAATAGTAGAAAATTATGGATCAACGAATGTTTCCAATTTTGCCTTTGAAATTATGCTGGTATACTATTTTTAGTTGGAAAAAAGAGTAAATACGATCATTAGAACCAAACTTGTTCATAATTTATATGTTAGGAACTATTCTGACTGATTTTAAATGTTAGGGACTAAAAAAGTTTTTTGTGAAAATGTTAGGGACCAATTTGGCAAATTTTCCTTTTTTTAAAAAAAATTGGGAAAAAAGATATGTTTTAATGGATAACTGGATACTATCATATTATTAGTACGATGAATTTCTGGTCTTTTCAAATTTATCTTTATTATGAAAATATCTTTTCAAGAAATTAGAGAGCTCCAATAATTTTTTTTATAGGGGAAATTAACACGCGGAAGAAGGTTACGGGCGAGTATGATTTTGATTTTTTTTATATTTAATACCAAAATAAATAATTTATTTTTTAAACTTTTATTTCCTTGTTAATGGTTAAACTAGCTTGACAGTTATAATATTGTAAGTTATAGGTATTGAATAAAAAGGTTCACATTGTATTTGAACAATACAAAATATGAAATCAAATTCCACGAGAGAGCTAGATGTTTCACCATCATATAACATATGCAAAAAAAAAAAAAAATTATTAGTTTGTAGTAATCCTTCAAATATAGACTCTCCCTTTTAGTTCTTGGATTGGAACTTTTCAAAAGAAGCAACTTGCATTTCACAAATGATTATAAGTGGATCTGAATTATTTCCTATTATATATTGTGATTTTTCTTGTTGGCTTGTCCTATTTGATGATTTAATTCAATATTTAAATTTAATTAATTCAGACGCGTTGATAATAAAAAATTGAACATTTAAATTAATTAAATGACCCTAAATTTCTTAGACAAAACTTGCTCTAAAAAATAAGTGATAAATTATTCATTTATCAGTTAATGTGAAATACAGTTAAATGTAATAGATTTAGTATTTAACAATTCAATAACTTAATAGATTTCAAATTTCAAATTTTATATTTAAGTTTTCAAACTTCAGTTTTATCAAACGCACCAAGGAACAATGTGTTTTATCCACTTTATATAATAAAATCATTGACACAAATAGACAATTTCTAGAGCTATAGTTTTCAAATTGAGAAAATGACCAGTTTCTTCCTTTATATTTTATAAAAATATTCTTTTCATCCCTCGCTTTTAAAATGAAACAGATTCATCATTGATATTTAAAAATTAAAACTATTACATCCCTGATGTCAACTTTCAAATTGAATCCAACCATCTAGAAACTCAATTATAAAATTTGGGGGTATAATTGATAGATCATTTGGTTAACCCAATTTGATATTCACGTGAAATTTACTGCACCCAAAATGAAAAACTAAAAAATTATAACATAAAAAAGAAAGATTAATCTTTCCTACATTGTTATTGTATGTACTGACGGTTGAGATACCTGTTACATCATTTCAATTTAAAATAAAACACCAAACTTTGTATGTATGGTATACATCTAGACTCACAAGTATATATAGTAACAGTGCATGAAAAGATTTATCAAAAAGGAAACTCTACTATTATAAGACAAAGAATGGTCTTTTTATGTTATAATTTTTTTTTTCATTTTTTGGTTCAATAAATGTCATGTGAATGTGATGGAGTTGACCGAATGATCTATTAATTCTATCCCCAAAATTTATTACCAAATCACTGGATGGTTTGATTTAGATTGAAAGTTGGATTTAGGGGTGTGATAGTTTCAATTTCTAAATATCAAGAATGAATTTACTTCGTTTTAAAAGTGAGAGATGAAAAGAATATTTTTGCAAAATGTGAGGGATGAAATAAGTCATTTTTCCTTTCAAATTTATGACCAGACATTATTAAAATGACTTAATTACATTGCTTGATCCTGGTATTGAATTTCAATTACTTAGACTAAAGTTGTTTATGCAGCGCCCTCTATTCCATGATCGCTTGGTTCATGTAACCAAAACTGTTTGATCAAGTAAATAGGTTAAAGCCAAACAATTCAGAATCTTTCTACAAGAACAGATATTATATGTCTGTACTAAAAGGAGCTATAAAGTATAGCATCTTTCAAGAAGGATATCTTCCACAGTATTTCAGATTTCAGCTCTGTTGACTGTTTCCTTCTATTCTTTGAAAGGCAAAGGAACGTTCAGGAGCCAGACCTACTCAGTCCATGAATATCTTCCAGGACTTTGCTAGAATTGAACCATTCCAGTCCTTTGCTTAGATTATATCTTAGTACAGTTTTTGTAGTCGGCTTGAATCTCCGGTGTATGTTCGTTATGTGTCTTTTCATTTTATATCTAAATACTGATGCGACTGCCAAAAATAAGATCTGAGCTGAGCTGCGACGGGCTGAGCGAGCTGGCGAGCTGGTCAGGTGAACGAGCCGACCTGCAAATGGACAGACGGTGGAGCTAACAGAGAGTGGCCGAGCTGATAGGCCGAATTGACGGGGAGAGAACGGACGACCTGTCCTGCAGAGAGGGAAATAAACGGAGGGACTAGAGTCCCCGGAATAACTCCGACGGCCAAGTCAGTAGAGCTCAAGAGTAGAGCAACAGTAGAGAGAACTGTGGATGGCATACCTTGTGTCGTCTTGTGGTGCTGTATATATAGGCTTAACGGGTGGTAGTTTCCATATAGGAGTCAAAGTCCCCTTAGGGTTCGGAGTCTTCTTAGGGTTTCGTGCGGCGGCTCCTACAAGTTCGGAGACGGCGGCCCATAGGCCCATCTCGAGGATCGATAAGTAAGGCCGAGCTGGCCTCCGTATGCCGAGCTAGCGCCTGCGAGTTGCGAGGTCTCACAGCCGACCTGACGAGCAAGACCTGCCGAGCTGACACGTGGCACGCGCAGGTTCACCCCACTACACCAGCCCCCTTGAGTCTAGAGTCACTGATGAGCCATGTGGGTCTGGACCAAACTTCGAAGCGTCACGTCGGCTTCGTGCGGGACCCACAATCCCACGATCACGTATCTCCTCCGAAAAACTGCCACGTCCGCCGTCGTAACCGTCACTTCCAGGGTCACGTCCTTCATGATGGCGGTTTGTCAGCTCACGCGTCTTCCAAGGTAACTGCCCCTAGCCATAAATTCGAACTTCTTCCTCGGGACTCTTCGGCTTCCCGCCCAGGGAGCCTATAAATAGGCCCCACCAAACGTCACTCTCAAGCCTTCCTTCTCATTTTCTCTTCTCCTCCAACCTTTTCCAGCTCGCTCCGCATTCAGTGAGGTCGTCCGAGAGTAGGATTACCCTCTAAGCACACCTCAGTTCTTCCCCCTCATTCATCAGTAAGTTCTCCTTTCCTTTTATGTCGTCTTCCTCCACACACTCAGACCTTACCAGCTCAGCACCTAGGCGTAGGATTACCCGACCTGTATTCATAGAAATACCCGACTCCAGTCCTTCTCCTTCCAGCTCGTCTGGGTCTGAATATCTTCCTCCCCCAATCCCAAGCCTTGCTATAGCCATGAACCGACCTGGTCCATCTGCTCAGCCCGAAGCTGGCGCTGCTGACCCAGAGATTCCTCTGGGGGTGGCTCCAGCTCGCGCCAGAGCAGGTCCCGTTAGGGGACCAGACATCGACTTTGGGGAAGTCGAGATTATCCCCCCCCTCCTCGACCAAGGGGATGTGGATGAACTGGTGGGGAGGTACGACATTCTCCCCCAGTTCGAGGCTCGGGCCGCCCAGCCAGGGGAGTACGCTTGCCGACCTCCCCCTGGGTTTGTGGCTATCTACAGAGATCAGCTCGTGGCTGGTCTTCGCCTCCCCATTCCCCAATTTCTTTACGACATCCTAACCTTCTGGGGCATTCGAATTACCCAGGTCGTTCCCAACGCCATTCGGTCCATCCTCGGCTTCTTTATTTTGTGCCGAGCTCTTGAAATCCCCTATTCTCTGGACCTATTCAGGTCTTTCTTTCAGATGAAGGTAAGTGGCCCAGTTCACGGTTGGTTCTACTTTGCTCGCAGGAGCGGAGGGGAACTTCCTACCCGCGAACTGTTCACTCATATGCCTTCTTCCATCAAGGGCTGGAAAGCCTACTTCTTTTTTGTGAAGAATACTGGGTTTCCTCCCCTAACCTGGAGAGAGGATACCCAAGTAACCGATCCAATCCCTTCTCCTCTGCTCGAGGCCGAGTTAGACCGGTTGGTCAGTTCGGAAGCTCAACTGAAGGTAAAGGAATTTAACAATGCCCAGCTCTGGTCGGCGGGGCTAATCCGAGCAGAGGTGAACGACCCTGCCCCCGATCTCCGACCTATCACTCCCGAGGAGCTAACAGCTCGTAATTTTCTCGACCTGCTCCTATCCATGAGTCCCCATCATCCTGACTGACCAAGTGTTTTTGTCCTGCAGTGAAGAGGTTTTCCCAGCTGCTGAACATCGGCGGAATTGGCAGTGCGAGCACGCCAACTCCTGCGCCTTCCACAGCGCCGAGCAGCACTGTGCCCCTACCTCCACCTGTGTCCACTCCCCAAATTGCCGCTCAGTCTTCACTGGGGGAGGGATCAAAGAAGAAAAGAAAGAAGTCCACGGCCAAAAAGGCCAGGACAGAGGCGGCTTCCCCCCAGTCCCAGGAGGAGCCCTCTACGGCTATCGCTTCTCATTATGGGGTGAGCTCCGCCGAGCAGCAGGCTTCGTCACAATCTCCCCCCGCTATGTGGCGCATGAGGAATGTGATTCCCCTGAAGCCCCCTACCGAGCTGGGCTCACACCCGCACCCCCACCATTTCTGCCCGAAGTGGGGGTTGTCGGTGAACGACCGAGCTCAATTCCCCGAAGTGGCGAAGGAGCTCGTCAAAGGCGCGGTACTCCCCCGCGATCACCACTTCATCCAACTTGCCTCCAACGCTGAGCTGTTAGAGCACTTTTACCTCAGCACCACCCAGGTAACTTCTTAACCAGCACTTTCCCTGACATCCTTTCGAGCTTTGCCGACTACTTATCCTGTACCTAATATGCAGCTCAACGTTGCGGGGGCCGAGCTGGCTCAGCGGTATGAGAACATGGGGGTCAACCTGTCCCAGGTTGATGCTGCCAAAGAGAAGTTGTCGAGTCAGCTCGAAGCTGCAGAGTCCGAGCTGGAGACCCTGAAGAAGCAACTTGCAGATGCCAACTCCTCCTGCGAACTGGAAAAGAAGAGAACGGCCGAACTGGCTGCGACCCTGGAGGCAGAGCAGAAAAAATCTGCCGAGCTGGTGGAGGCGGCAAGGGAAGAAGGGCGCCAGCTAGGCGTCAAAGAGTTCAAGAAGTCTGAAGTCTTTATGAACGACCTGGCCCTCCTCAACGGCCCTGTCCTGCAACTCGGCTACACGAAGGCCTTGATGGACGTGGAGTCCCTGAAGTTGCCAGGCTTTGACCTGAGCAAATGGCCTGACTTCAACCCCCAATCTACCAACCAAATTGACAGGCTCGTCACAGGTTACTCCAATGGGCGCGACCTGGCTGCCCTGATTGCCGATCCTAATCTTCCTGCCCTCTCCCCAGAGCCAGAGCAAGAGCAACAAGGGGAGAGCTAAGCTGATAGGACTTAGACTAGCCTTGTAGGATGTTAGGCTAGAGTAGGGTCCGAGCTGGCCAGCTCGGTTTTGTATGGCCCCCTACCTGTACATGCTTTTTGATTTTGAATATATGCGGCCTTTTCCTTTCCCAACACTTATAAAAATTTCTATTTCATTTCAAAGCTTTGAATACATTCATAATTCCCAATGCCGAACTACTAAAATAAAAGCAGACCTGTCCAGCCGACCATTTTCAGCTCGGGCAGGATTCTTAAAGAAAAAGCCTTAAATTCGAGTTGTGCCACGTGCGTGGTACTTCGCTTCCATCCAGACGAGCTAGTTTGCAATAGCCTGCTTGGCCAACTTCCTTTACTTCGTACGGGCCTTCCCAGTTCGGGTCTAACTTGCCTGTGCCTACAGCTCGGCTGACTGAATTTCTGCGTACTACCAGGTCCCCTGGTTTAAAAGAAAGATGCCTTACCCTGGCATTGTAGTAGCGTGCAACCTGGCCCTTATACTTTGCCATCCTTATAGCCGCTTCTTCTCTTCGATGCTCGAGCAAGTCTAGATCGAGTCGCATCTCTTCCTCATTGCTTTGGGCCACGAAGTGCTGTACCCTGGCCGAAGGCATCCCAATTTCCGCAGGGATTACTGCTTCCACCCCATATGTTAGGACAAACGGAGTTTCCTGTGTGGCCGTCCGAGGCGTAGTCCGGTAAGCCCATAGTATGGTGGGCAGCTCGTCCAGCCAACCCGTCCGGGCTGATTCGATCCTTGTCTTTAAGCCGTGCAGGATGGTCCGGTTCACATTCTCGACCTGCCCATTGGCCTGGGGGTGCCCTACTGAGGTGAAGTGCTGCTGGATACCGAGCTCAGTGCACCACTCCTGAAGCGAATGATCTGCGAACTGCCGGCCATTATCCGAAACGAGAACCCTGGGAATGCCAAATCGGCAGACTACGTTCCTCCAGAGGAACTTATGTATCGACCTACAACTGATCGTGCTAAGTGGCTCAGCCTCTATCCACTTGGTGAAGTAATCAATCGCCACCACCAAGTACTCATGGCCACCGGGAGCTCGGGGAAAAGGTCCTAACAAGTCGATTCCCCACTGGAAGAACGGCCACGGGCTATGAAGAGGGATCATTTCCCGAGTTGGGGCATGATGAACTGGAGCATGTAGCTGACAAGACTTACATCGAGCTACCAGCTCGGTCGAGTCCCTGAAGATGGTGGGCCAATAGTACCCGGCCAGCATTCCCTTCTTGGCCAATACCCTGGAGCCAACGTGATTGCCACAGATGCCCTCATGCAACTCGCGCAAGACATAGCTCCCCTCCTCAGGTGTCATACACCTCAGCCAGGGCTGCAAGTAGGACTTCCTATACAGGACTCCCTGCACAAGCGTGTACCTCTGCGACTTAAGGAGGATTTTGCGGGCCTCTGTCCTGCTCGGGGGGAGTTCCCCCTGCGCCAAGTATCGAACAATGGGGTCCATCCAGGAGCTCACCACCTGGATGACCGCAGTACTGACCTGGTCATATGCCCGATTCCTGACGACCTCCACAACTATCTCCCGACCTAGGGTGCCAACCGAGGTGGAGGCCAGTTTGGACAGGGCATCAGCTCTCTTGTTCAGACTCCGCGGGATCTGCTCTAGCACAAACTGCTCAAACAGGCCCTTCAGCTCATGTGTCTTGGCCACGTATTTTCTCAGCGTCCCCTCTTTGACCTCGTAGCTTCCCCCTACCTGGTTAACTATCAGCTGCGAGTCGCTATAGACTTTCAACGAACTGGCCCCTAACTTCCGAGCCATCTCCATTCCTGCAATTAGAGCTTCGTACTCAGATTCATTATTAGATGCTCTGAAATCAAACCTTAACGCGTAAGGCAGCTCCTCTCCCGTAGGGCTGATTAGGAGAAGCCCTGCTCCGCATCCTTCTTTGCTGGACGCGCCATCCACATACAGCGTCCACGTGGGCTTTGTTTGCTCCGCTGTTTTCCTAGCCTCCCCGTCTTGGGCTGCTGTCCCGACCAGTTCGGCCTTGGCAGTTTCTTCGGGATATGCGACCTCAGCTGCGTCTCCGACCTGTTGGACCTCCGCTGCGTCTACGGCCTGCCTGGCCTCTGCAGCCTCTCGGGTCGGTCTGGTCTCCCCAGCTTCTCTGGCCGATCCGCCCTCTGCTACCTGACTGGCCTGTGCGACCTCAGCAGCGTCTCTGGTCCGTGGGACCTCGGCTGCCTCTCTGATCTGTACGGCCTTGGCAGTCTCCGGGGTCTGTATGGCTCTGGCGGCGCGCGCGTCCTCAACCTCCTTATTCGGTCTGGCCTGGTCTGTCTCCCCTCCAGTCGACCCAAAAGAGATGCCATCTGCTATGAAATCTGCTAGTGCTTGAGCTTTGATGGCCGTCCTGGGCTGATATCCCAGGTCATACTCAGACAATTCCACCGCCCATTTTACCATTCGACCTGAAGACTCTGGTTTGGACAAGATCTGCTTCAGGGGCTGGTCCGTTATGACTACCACGGGATGAGCTTGGAAATAAGTCCTCAGCTTCCGAGCTGCGTGAACTAGCGCCAAGACATATCGCTCTATCGCCGAGTACCGGGATTCGGCCCCCTGCAGGGCGCGACTGACATAATACACTGGCTTCTGTAACTTGTCCTCCTCTCGCACCAGCACTGCGCTTACAGCCCCCTCTCCCGCAGCTAGGTAGATGAACAGGGTCTCCCCCACCTCAGGAGAGGTCAGAGCTGGCAACCTAATGAGATGTTCCTTAAGCTCGTCAAACGCCTTCTGGCACTCCGGGTTCCACTCGAACTGCCGACCTCCTTTCAGGGCCTTAAAGAAAGGTGACCCCCGAACTGCCGATTTGGACAAGAACCTGTTCAAGGCAGCCATCCTTCCTGTCAGACGCTGCACCTCTTTAATATTCCGGGGTGGAGCCATATCCATGATGGCCTTAACCTTGTCCGGGTTGGCTCTCACCCCCTCTTTGGAAATCATGTACCCCAGAAATTTTCCCGACCTGACCCCAAAAGTGCACTTCTTTGGGTTTAGTCGCATGCGTGAGTGTCGAAGGATCTCGAAAATCTCCCTCAGGTCGGAGACGAACTGCTCCTGGGTTCGGCTTTTCACCAACATATCGTCCACATAAACCTCCAGGTTTCGACCGATCTGATTCCTGAACAACTTGTTTACCAGCCTTTGATAGGTTGCGCCTGCATTTTTTAAACCAAACGGCATGGTGACGTAACAATATGTGCCATCCTCCGTGATAAACGAAGTCTTCTCCTGGTCCTCCTCATCCAAGGCTATCTGATGGTACCCTTTGAAAGCATCCAAGAAGCAGAAAATCTCATAACCTGCGGTTGAGTCCACGAGCTGGTCAATCCGGGGAAGTGGGTAACAATCTTTAGGGCAAGCCTTATTCAAATCTGTGAAATCCACACACATCCTCCAGGCTTTCTCCTCCTTTTTGACCAGCACAGGATTAGCCAACCAGGTCGGGTAGTAGACCTCCTTAACGATCCTGGCCTCCAGCAGCTTACCCACCTCGCTTTTGACGACCTCCTTTCGTTCAGGAGCAAAGTTCCTTTTTTTCTGTTTCACGGGTCGGACGCTGGGATCCACCTGTAGCCTATGAACCGCCAGCTCGGTGGGGATTCCTGGCATGTCATCAGCACTCCAAGCGAAGATCTCAGCATATTCCTCCAGGAGAGCTTCAAATGAGCTCTTGACCAGCTCGGCTAGGCCCGTGCCGACCTTCACGGTGTGCTCAGGTCGGCCCTTCTGGACGGGCAGATCGGCTAATCCCTCGTCAGTTTCCAATCTCTCTCCCTTCTCCATGGGCTCCCAGGGCTCCAAGCAAACTGTCTGGGCTACTAACTTCTCTTTACCCTTGAGGGTAGCAATGTAGCATGCCCTGGCCACTTCCGGATCCCCGAGCACCTCAGCCACCCCCTCGGGGGTGGGAAACTTCATGCTGAGGTGCAACGTAGAACAAACAGCTCGGAGGGCATTCAGTGTGGGCCGTCCCAAAATCATGTTGTATGACGACGGCTCCTTAACCACCGCGAAGTTTACCGGCACAGTTCGGCACTTCGGGGATACCCCGACCGTAACCATGAGGGTGATCATTCCTTCTGGCCTCACGGGAGGGCCTGCGAACCCGATCAATGGAGTCCGAACCGGTACCAGCTGCCTATCCTCCAGCTGCAGCTCTTTAAAAGTCTTGTAATACAGCACGTCTATTGCACTCCCATTGTCTATGTATACCTTCTTCACCTTGTAATTGCAGGTGATGACCTCAATTACAATAGCTTCGTGGTTGTTGGAGGCCAAAGGGACTGCGTCCTCTGGTCCGTAGATAATTTCCTCATACATCTTCAGACGCTTGGCCGAGCTCTCCCCCGCGGGGGGAGGCCGATTGTGCCGCCGAGCTGTATGACTATCCCCGCCAGCCGGTCCTCCTGCAATGGTATTAATCACCCCGGCCAGATTCTGCGTTTCCCGTTCAGGAGCTCGCCCATGAGGCCCCTGAGGCCGATCCCGGAGGTAACCGGGTCGTTCTGACCGGGACCTCCCTCGTTGCTGGTCAGCTCGGTCCTCTCGTATGAACTGCCCGAGGTGACCTCGTTTGATTAGTTTCTCAATGTCCTTCTTGAGATGACGGCAATCCTCCGTGTCATGCCCCACATCTCGGTGATAGGCGCAGAACAACCCTTGGTCCCGTCTGCTTTTGTCCCCTCCCAAAGGTCGAGGAGGTCGGGAGAGCCCCTCCTGTTCCATGACCGCCAGCACCCGAGCTCGAGGTGCAGTGAGATTAGTCCAGGGCTTATCTCCCCCACTTGGACGGCTCCTGGGGAGGCGATCGTAAGTGCTCTTTCTTCCCTGGTTGGAACGAGCCTCCACCTGGTCGGCTCCTCTCCTACGTTTGTCATCCCTCAGCCTTTCTTGCGCGCTCTTAAGGCGATTAGCCTCCTCCGCATTGGCTTTCTCATGAGCTCGGTCCAGCATTTCCCGTACCGATTTGGGAGGTCTCTCCACGAGCTCAGTGTAGAGCTTCTGCTTGCGCAGCCCGTTAATGAACGCTGCCATAACCACCTTGTCATCACGATCCCTGACCTGAAGGGACTCGTTATTGAAACGCACCATGTATTCGCGTAGGGATTCCTCAGGCCTTTGCTGAATGGTCATCAGGTGCGCCGTGCTCTTGGAGAAGGCTCGTGATGAGACAAACTGGGCCGCGAACAGCCGAGCAAGCTGAGCAAAGGACCTAATGGACCTGGGGGGGAGCCCCTGGAACCACTGACGTGCCTTCCCCTCCAGAAACATGGGAAAAGTCTTGCACCTGACTGCATCTGCGGCAGTTTGCAGACGCATTTGGGTCAGGAACGCAAACAAATGATCCTCCGGATCCGAGGTCGCATCGTAAGGCTTCATGTTGGGTATCTTGAACTTCGCGGGCAATGGATAGTTCTCTATATCAGGCACGAAAGGGGACGCGATGTACCTGTCCGCCTCGGCATCCAAGAGCAGGTCCAGCTCGTCTTGCACCTGGAGCTGCTCTTTCCGAGGTGAGGGTTCATCCCTAGAATACCTCCGGACAGGCTCCGGGTGCTCAGTTCGGGAGTGCTTGTGAGTGGGCTCCCCCATGTCGGTGTGCTCACTTGCGGGCTCCCGGCGCACGCGCTTGAGCTGGGGGTTGGGGCTCCCCGCCCTGGACTCGGTTGGGCCTTCCGAGTTCTCCGGCTCCTGGCCCAGGGGCCCTCCTGTCTGCCCCCTAAGATAATCCACAATGGCCTCGAAAGTGGGCAAGTTTCCTGCTACCGCCTGGACCAGTTGCTCCGGTGGAATCCGCGAGAGTCCCGTCCCCTCACCTCCAGGGGTCGGACTCCGGGCAGACTGTTGGGGGCCGCTTCCTCCGTTCCCCTTAGAGCCACCAGCATTCCTTTGAGACCTCGTTTTTGGCATGATTCGCAAGAGAAGAAGAACGTGTTCCCACAGACGGCGCCAATTGATGCGACTGCCAAAAATAAGATCTGAGCTGAGCTGCGACGGGCTGAGCGAGCTGGCGAGCTGGTCAGGTGAACGAGCCGACCTGCAAATGGACAGACGGTGGAGCTAACAGAGAGTGGCCGAGCTGATAGGCCGAATTGACGGGGAGAGAACGGACGACCTGTCCTGCAGAGAGGGAAATAAACGGAGGGACTAGAGTCCCCGGAATAACTCCGACGGCCAAGTCAGTAGAGCTCAAGAGTAGAGCAACAGTAGAGAGAACTGTGGATGGCATACCTTGTGTCGTCTTGTGGTGCTGTATATATAGGCTTAACGGGTGGTAGTTTCCATATAGGAGTCAAAGTCCCCTTAGGGTTCGGAGTCTTCTTAGGGTTTCGTGCGGCGGCTCCTACAAGTTCGGAGACGGCGGCCCATAGGCCCATCTCGAGGATCGATAAGTAAGGCCGAGCTGGCCTCCGTATGCCGAGCTAGCGCCTGCGAGTTGCGAGGTCTCACAGCCGACCTGACGAGCAAGACCTGCCGAGCTGACACGTGGCACGCGCAGGTTCACCCCACTACAGATATCTTTAACTTCAACCTCTGCCTGCCTGCCTGCCTAGAAGAATTACGAGTATCGAATTTTTTGTAGCATCTTATCTAGGCAGGTGGGTGAAGGTGGGGACTGAAGATTGTTTGATGCCACAAGAATTTGAGCAAGTTAGGTATGGTAAATGGGATTTGGCGTTTCACATAAGAAAAGAAAAGATCAAACGGTAAGGAGTACTATAATATGGCAATTAGCAGGTCATCTGTGAGATATGAAAGACCCGGGGAGGGGAGGGGGGGGGGACGAGGAAGTTACCAAAAGGGTTGGCATCTGTAGGTAAGGTAAGAGCAAAACTTAAACTTTGATTGATGCTCATGGTTTCTTCAATAGCAGACTAAAGGGGCACGAACGTTGTGGGTATTGACTCGTTCAATTCAAAGAAGATTGGCATTTTGGTATGGTGACTCGTGCAAACAAGAAAGTGACCACAGGAGGGGCAAAAGTGACACTTCACACCAACCTGACCCAAACTATAATATTGTGGAAAAGGCATCACCATCAAAGCAGCCATCCCACAATGCCAAAGCCTACAAACAAGGTACTACCAACAACAACTGCAACACATCAGGAAATACAGCATCCTCCATTCTCTCTCTTACTCCTGCTTTTTCAGCACCCACCTTCTCGTCATCTCAGCTCTCATTCTTTTCTTTTCTCCCTCATAAAAGGGGAAAGGAAAAGAAAAAAAAAAAAACAAAGAACTGTCAAGCCTAAATATTTATAGAGGGGGAGACATCAGATCAGATAATAACAAGGCCTGCTCTTTCCCATCCATATCCTATTCCTATGTCCTCAGCAGGAGGGGGGCAAAAATATAGGAGGAAGATAGAAAAGAGAGAAGAAAACTCCATTTAAACAAAGAGAGAAAGAAGAGTCCACACAACCACAGCCACACCACCCAACAATTCTTCCTTCTCTTCTCTCTCATCCCAGTAATGGCCCAGCTGGACCAAAATTTATGTGTGTGTTGAAGAAAAACCCAAAAAGGAGAGAGAATGGGAAAACAAAGAAAGAAAGAGGAGATGTCTTCAAATGTCCTCCAACCAAATCCACCTCACCTCACCTCACCTCATGCTCCTACATACACAATTCACATTTCCCATTTCACACACAACACACACCTCCTTAAAGCTATTACGTTGCCAGAAATACCCTTCTGCAATCCCCCAAAAAATCCCCATCTTCATCACTAGTTCACTGTCTCTCATCAAAAGAACACACACCCAAAAAATGATCATACTTCTACTACTACTCCTCCTACTACTTCTACTAAAGTATACATCATTTTTCCCGAATTATGTGGGCTTTTTGGGCTTTGTCCTGGTCAGAGCTTATTCACAGAGAAAACAGCAAACCAAGCCAGAACCTTCTCACCCTCCTATCATCAATACCCCCCTCTCTTTCTCCCTATTTTATGTCTTTAGCTTACCTTTCTTTCCTTCCTTACACGAGTTGTGTAGTATCATTTCCTTTCTTTTGTCCTTGTCTCTTGCTAGTTACTACTACTTCTCCTTTCTTTTCTTCCTTGGTCTCATAAATATTCTTTGTTTCATCTTTAACCGTCTAGCCTCTTTCTGGGCTATATATATTTCTCGCCACAGCTTCCGTGGTTCAATTGATCATTTTCAAGATCAGAGCTTTTTCTCTGGCAGAGGGTTGTTTTGCAATTCTCTGTGATCTGATGTCTAAGAAGGCCAAAAGGGTTGCAGGAGAAACATCCCTTCCTCCATATGGTGGTGGTGGTGTCTATGAGGACCCTAAGACCAGGCTGAAACATCAGGCTCTCTTGCAGGACTATCAGGACTTGCAGAAGGTTAACTACTTTATACCTTTTATTTCGTCGATTTTTGTTGTTTCTGTTAGAGATCTATGGAGTTCTGTTGCATATGTTTGTGGGTTTTATCTGTGGTGGTTTGATCTGATTTTTGTGGGAATTGTTGGGGCCATATAATCCCTTTTCATGATTTTTGTTCTGTTGATGGTTTACTGGTTTGATCAGTATCCTTGGAAATCCCTGTTTTGAGATTCTTGGAGCTGTGCATACCTTGTGACGTTTTTTCTGATTGGAAGAAGTGAGGGTGGTGGAAATGGTTTTGCTGGGGCTTGATGTGTTGTCTCTTGCCGTTTAGCTCAGTTTGTACTTTTGTTGGGTTTTGTGCCTCATTACAGACTTTCTTTGTTAGGAGGTGTATTCTGGGCTAATTCATTGTTTTTCCGTGATGTTTGTGGCCATCTTATTTGTATTTGTCCTCCCTTTAGGACAAATGGCTAAGTTTATTAGTGTTCTTGGAACTTATTCCCCCTTGGTTCTCGGTGTGGTTGTGTCTAGCTAATGAATTGTATGCGTCTTCTGTCATGTTATATTTTAAGTCCATGTGGTTTTTGCTCTCTGTTACCGCAAAGGGATGCTTTGGTGATGTTTTGATGTCCATGAGAGATTTGAGCAAACCCGCCCCAATAAAAAAAATCACACGCACACACCTCCCCAAAAAAAAAAAAAAAAAAAAACCTCCTCTCCTCTTGGTTGGCGCGCTTGTTAGTTATATTACTGATGCTTTGCAGCGTATTTATCTTGTTCTATCCTTTGGCTAGAGTTGTTGGGTTTATAGCTATTATAATCTGCTTGTGGAGATTTTCAGTATGTTGTCCTTAATGTCGGTCTTGATTTAACTGGTTTGCTGCAAGTTTCTCTGAAAAGATCAAGTTAATTTTGGTCCTTTTCAGTCCACTTCTATGTCTGTTGGCTGAGGACTAAAATTGTGTACTTCTTGTCTTACAGGATACAGATGACCTGAGAAACAAATTTGACGCTGCAAAACAAAGGAAGCTGAGATTAATGGCTGAAGTTCGGTATGCTTTTTTTTTTTTTTTTAATGTTAATTCTTGCTTTTTTCTTTTTGGGGGAATTTGGTTTTCATAACGTGTTATGCATTTCTCTTTAGTTTTGATTTACTTTTTCATACATGTAATGACCAATCTGCTAGAATAGCATGCTGATTATGTTGCTCTCAGAGCGATTGCGTAGCTTGAGTTTGATATCAATCTTCCAATTAGAATCAGATAAACACACTTGTACTGGAGGAGACTAGACTAAGGCAATTATGTTTTCAATAATCATCTACCCTCATGCATTATTCTTTGGTTGATTAGGCCTAATATAGGTTACCTAATCTTATTATGCATACATGTGGATACTTTTCTAGTTTTCCTTGTACTAATGCGCTTAATGTTGCGTGTATTTGGCAAATAGTAATTAGTTGTCTTATGTGGATTTCTATTTAAAATGACAGGTTTTTACGACGGAGACACAAGTATCTATTGAAGATGAAGTCATCGA
Source organism: Coffea arabica (assembly GCF_036785885.1). Lineage (NCBI taxonomy): Eukaryota > Viridiplantae > Streptophyta > Magnoliopsida > Gentianales > Rubiaceae > Coffea > Coffea arabica. Next base: position 13,980,054 of record NC_092320.1, on the reverse strand, counting down.
ACCGCTTGCAAGAACTGCCATTGAATATAGAGAAGCAACACAACTTGAATGGCAAGGGTCGCATTTCGCAGAAGAGGGAAACTGCTTTGTTTAAGTTGCCTCCTCTTCCAAAACCTAAACCCAAAGGAAAGATGCACTCTGGGAAGGAAGCTGCTATGAAAAATATCGCTCCAATACTTGATTTGAACCGTAGGCAGACATTAGATAGTGGAAAGGAAGCTAACCTTTGTAGTTCAACTCCAGTTTCACAGTTGAACCTCAGAAAAAGGATAGCCAGTGGCACAGAAGCTGCAGTTCCAAACTCGGAAGCAACAAACAACTTGAACAAAATCCAAAAAATGCAGGTGGCAAATGATATTACTGCCTTTGCAAGCAGAAGACAGCTATTTGATTTGAATCAGGATACCAGTCTTATTAATGGCACTAGTCTTGGTGATAAAGAAGCTACACTTTGTAGTCGAGCTCCAACCTTTGACTTGAATGAGATATCGGTAAATACTGTGTGACTGCATTCACTTAACTACAACTTCCAAATGGTATCTATGACATTTTCTAACGGGCTTACTTCGGCTTGATTTTGCAGACCGAGGAAGAAGAACCACAGAATAATTACGAACCTTCAAATGGGGAGACTAAGGTAGGTTTGATGAGAGGTGGAAATGAAGAGCAGTCTAATGACCTCAAGTTATCCGTGTGTAGAAATGTTGGGGAAGGTTCATCTCGAATTGGGAAGCGAAAAATCTCGTGGCAAGACCCTGTTGCTTTGAGGGTTTGAATTCTCTGCTTGTGAAATACTGTAGAAGATCAACATAGCATTAGCTAGTGGGCTTAGGAAAATCTTGCCCTGCTGCAATAGCCAATATGGAAAATAGCAGCAAGGCTCTTAGACAATGTAGTTATGTTTTCCTCCTCTGTAAAGGAAAATTAGTTTTACATACAGATACCTGTCATGTATGTCATATATATGTGTAATAGATGCTACAGATGGATTATGATAAGGCGATATATGGCTTTTGCTTAGATTTTGTAAAATGTCCGTTGCTTGGTTTGACTGAGGAACCAAGGAAAGTTGAGTCTTGCTTAATCTAGTTCCAGAAGCTGTCCAGATTTACCTCCTCGTTCTGGATTCCTTTCTGGTACATCAACTGTGGAAATCGAAGAAAATTAAGGTCTTGCTTTCCTTTTCTTGTAGCCTTTTTGCTTTACGTGAAACTCTAGCCTTTGATGATATACATGTACGAGTTGCTTTCATAGCGAACGCGTGATTCATGAAGATAAAGTACTCGTCATGCAACACCCATGCAAAGGAAATATATATAAATACAAATACATCCCTTTTCAACTATATATTAGTGACCGGTGCTTGCAAAGGTTTGGGCATTTTTCTATTCCCACTTTCTCTGCTTTGCCTGGTTGGCGAATAAACAAATTGGTTGTGAGAGGATTTGTGCTGATCCAATTTTTGGCCGTACAAATTTTGGGGACGGGTGCAAACTCGGGAAAACCTGCACAATGCATTGAGTCAGCAAATTAAGCCCAACTCAAAAGGGCGTACGGTTGCTGCTGCTACTACTCGCTACTTAGGGGGGAAATATGTGATCTTGATGCCCCGTTCAATGGATCTCTGTACATTTAAGCAAAAACATTCAGGTGATACATATGTATTCCATGGCAAAAATGAAATCTATAGGTATGTTTTGAACTGAGATTAAAAGTCTGCCAAAAATTTGTTTCTTGCTTGCGTGCAACTTGTTTGAGTCAAGTCGACTGCCTACCAATGGATCAAGCCAGGAAGTTTCAAAGAAAGAAGGATAGGTCGTGCAACTTGTTTGAGTCAAGTCGACTGCCTACCAATGGATCAAGCCAGGAAGTTTCAAAGAAAGAAGGATAGGTCTGGTCAATTGGTCAAAGTCTTGCAGCTTTGGCCACCGGTAAAATCTTTCGTTCCTTCTTTTTTTAACTCCATGGTTGGAAAGGATTCTTCACCAAAAAATCTCTACGCGAACACATTTTTCAATCATCTTTTTACCTCACATAAATCAAAGTGTTATAATATGTTTTCTATAAAGACTCCAAAAAATTGCAATCCAAACACGACCTAACTGTTGCTGCGCTGCTTACCTTTAGAGCGTTAATTAATTGCTTATAGAAAAGTAGGCGCCCACATCCCCAACAAAAAGCAAAAAACAAACCATTTGCGAGTTTTTGATTGATTTTGAAGTTGTCATCTTTGGCTTCGACTGATTGCCATCCTTTAATTTCATTCAACATCAGGGTATTTTCATATTGTTTTACAATGGTTTAGCGGATAAGAATACGAGGCTTTCGTTCCAGTGTTTCAAGCAAATGAAACCACACATACCAGGCTAGTCGTGCAGTTTGAATCAGTACTGCAGAATTTTTAGTTTTAGCGAGGCATATCGGGGTTAGGTGCTGAAGTTTGTATCTGTTTGAAATTCGTTGAGAACCTCTTGCTCAGTTGCATCATCACGCGGACGCTCAAATAATGCAAGGATGAAGAGTTCCCAAGCCTAAGAATGGGACTCTGTTTGAGTTAGTGATTTGTTCTCGAACAAGTTTTTCAAATACAAACATTATAGCTGCACCAGTTCTAAAAATATCTAATTCATACAAAGTTTAAATACAATTAAAAAACAAGTAATTAAGATTAAAAAAAAAAAAAATTTACCACCTTCATCTTCTTCCATCCACAACCTATTATCGCCACATATCACCACCCTACCCTCCCCTCCTCCCTCGTCATTGCCGCCCTCCCTCTCTTTCCTACCCTCATCTTTAGAGAAGCACAATTGGGTTGCAGCGAGACCAAAGGGGGATGGGAGGCGGGAGAGGGAAGGAGAAGAGGAAGAATATATCTTTAAAAATAATTAATTATTTATAATAAAAAATTTTCATATGTAATTCCTAAAGTACAATTTTTTTAAAAAATACTTTCAAAAGATAACTAATCCATACGGAGCCCTTGCTTTTTGGGAAGGGCTCCAAGGATCGGAACACCAACAGTTGGGAAAAAAAGAACAGAAATAGAAAAAAGGTTTCTGTACAAGTCTTTCAATGTCGGAATGCGAATAGTTTTCGAGTGCAACCATCCAAATTTCAACGTTCAATGCACTTTTAAGAATCCGTGCATTCAATAAGTAATTGAAGACCCAAGCGTGCAGCGGTGAAGTTTCCAAACCACTGCTTCATCGTTGATTGGTCATTGCCATGTCGTATGGTCCTGTAGCCACACTCCCTTCTTCCTCACTTTTGGAGTTTTGGATAAGAAAAGGACGGTGAGTTACTGTAATACTTTCGCACCAAAAAGGTTAAAAAGAAAAAAGAAAAAGGTTATTGCTGCAGTACTTAAATGCTCACTTGTTAGTTGTTACTACTATTGAGCTTTGTGGCTTTGGCTTCCAACTTTGACTTTGTGGCATAACAATGGAAAATTGGAACATGCATCTCTCTCTCTCTCTCTCTCTCTCTCTCTCTCTCTCTCTCTCTATATATATATATATTGATATACACTAATCTAAATATTTTCATTTGGCGAGGATGAATTAGATGATAAGATAGTATAAATAAGAGATTTTGAATATGAGAATTTTTATTTATATTTAAAAAATAATAAATAAAAAGATACCGTCATAATAACCCTAATTAGCATTGAATTAGATATATACATTAATTTAAATATCTCATTTTGTACTTGGGATCCTCGGTGCCATGTTTTCTATGTCAACTCAATGCCACCTATAATATTGTGCCAAGTGTCCTGTTATTATTTACACTTGTGTTAAACCAAACCAAGTTGAATTATTAAAAAATTAAAGTGTAAATAATAATGGGACACTTGACGTAATACTATAGGTGGCATTGAATTGACATAGAAAAACATGTCACCGAGGATCCCAAGTGCTCATTTTGTAGAGGAACGAATTAAATGACAATATTGTAAATAAAAAATTATAAATTTGAGATCTCATACTTATATTAAAAAAATAATAAATAAAAAATACCCGTCATAATAACCCTAATTAGCATTGAATTAGTATCATGGTACCCAGCTCAGAACAATAAATTTCGTACTACTCATGGGGCTGTTATACAAGGACGGCAAATCTTTTACTACATCGTAGTAAGTACTCCCTCCGTCCCACTTTGATAGTCTTGTTTTCCTTTTTCGTCCGTCCCAAATTATAGTCCACTTCCCCATTAAGGAATGTAGTAATCTTTCAAATTGTCTAAAATACCCTTATTAAATATCTTGTTATTAATACATTGTTATTAAATACTAACTCACTACATTGAATACATTGAGCTTTTCCAATGCACTCTTCGTGATTAGCATAAGGGTATTTTAGGAAATTATTAATCTAAATTTATGTTTCCAACCAAATTAATTACACTTTCTTAATCTGTGTGAAAAAAAAATCAAGACTAATAAAACGGGACGGAGGGAGTACTATTTTCGTTTGGCAAACAAAAAATTAAAAGATTATTGCGTGATACGAATCCAACTTCTTTCCTCTCGCACGTTTTCTCTACTTCTAACAACAGGAAATGCATGTGTCTTTCTCACTTGCAGTGGTAGAGTCTGGCACACACATTCGCCGGCTTCTCCGCCGGAACAAAACCCCCAACCCGTTCAGAAAATGAGGCTCCGATACTACTGATAGCGGCAGTCTTTTAATTTCTGAACGCCACCTACCTCCCGCCAGAGGCGCGTGTCTCAAACTCCCCCTGAAGTTCACGTGTTCCGTCTTTCAATTTTCTCACTCTTCCCCATAAAAGAAACAATTTAAAAGCTCCCCCCTACTAAAATTCTCCAGTCCCTTCAGTTTTAAGTAAAGCACAGAGAGAAATAGGAAGTGGTACGTGCAAAATGGAATTCAAATATAGAGCTGTGGATGAACCACCGCCACCTCCGCCGCCGCAGCCGTATTACAGACACCCGACGGCGTCGTCCTCGGGCTACAGTTACTTCACTGAACAAGCCATCAGAGGTCCTTTTTTTCCTTTTCCTTTCTTTTCTTTTTTGCACTTTTTTGCTGGTAAAAAACTGTTCTTTGACTGGATTGATTCATTTCTGTAACTCGATTGACTTGTTTGCATGTGGTAAATCTGAATAATTGATTCACTTTTGAGATGAACTTATTGGATTGTTTTTATTGCTCCTGCATTTGCTCTGCATTTATAGTTCGCTGTAGAAAATCTGAAATTTTAATATTGGATTTGTCATGGTTCATGTTCCTAGACCCAATGCATGCCGCTTGTTAGAGTGGAGAGATTTTTCTTTTCTTTTTTTTCTCACACAAAAATTTGGTTTTTATACCCAGCAACTTGTTAACAATGTAAAACTGGCCTTCTAGAAGTTCAATTTTGGCCAAAAGCTGGAGAGTGAGAGAGAGTGAGAGAGAGAGAGAGAGGATCTTTGGAGCAAGCAAGGAATTTTGGAATTGGCTTTCGACATACTTTTAGCCTTTTTCTCTAAAATCTAATTTCTGGAAAGTTTTGGTCGCGATGCAGAGTTTAAACTTAAATTTTACTGATCTGTTTATCCTCTTTTTTTTCTTTTTTTTTTTTTGCGTCTGTGTGTTTCAGCGGGCTATAGAATTCCAAGCTCTGGAAGGGCCAATGAGTATTTCAATTCTGGCCCTGGATGGGCCAATGATTGTTTTAATGCGGATTTTGGACAAGTAAATGAGTACATTAGGAATCGACTCGATGTCCGTGAGGCAATTCAGAGAGAACTTGAGAAGGAGCGGATTAGGGAAGAAATCATTGCGGCGGAGAGACAAGCACTGGAGGCTGAAGTAAGGAGGGAGATGATGATGGAGAGAGAATTAGCCATTCGGGCCAGAAGAGGGCGAGTTGATGCATTTGATAGGTTTTCGTTTCCATTTGGAGGCGCAATGGAGTTTCAGCCGAGAGATGTTTTGTTTCTGCATAATAAAGGGCAGTCGTTAGAGGAGAGAATTGCAATGTCCCTAGAAGAGAGGCTAGGAATGAGGGAGAGACATGAGACTGGGAGACTTGGGATGGTGCCGCTTCAGCATGGAAGCATAGAGCCAAAGATTAAAGAGTTTATGTCATCTCCAGCAGACGTTAAAAAAGACAAAATTGTTATACTGGTCAGTATGTAGTTTTCTATTTCTCACACTTGGATCTGTTTAAGTGGTAAGATTGTTCACCTGCATTTGGATCACAACATTTTTAGAGCTTCAAGGCATGTTCTATCATTACCATTTGTTTGTGGTTATAGTGATAAATTGTTTGTATGCTCCGTTTTGTAGAGTATCAAGGTCTGGTTTTTGTTAGTCTTATTAAACAGGGTTTTGTATGTCTAGCCATAAATGCCCATGCAATTGTTTTGCTTTCTTCCAACGGAATTTGAGGTTGATGTTATATGTGAGCTTTGGTCCACAAAAAAGGTTGCATATGTCTTTTTGGTGATGTGGCTGATAATTGGAGATCATTTTCCGTGGTGGATTGAAGAACTTCAGTAAGATTGTTTATCAAGCTTTAAAAGAACTTCTCTGACTCACTATTTTGAATGATCTACAGACTTTTTACCATCTCTTCTTGAAATTCAACTTTTGTTATGACAAACATTGGAGAAAGATGTTATTTGCTGGTTACACCCCCTGTAGAAAAGGAGTGCCACCTACTTATTGCTTTTCCAAAAAAATTTGCTGATTATCTCCATTATAACAGATACTGTGTTAAGGTCTTTCAAAATACTGGGGGGATATTCTGCACCTGTTTTGTGCACCGGGGAGGGAGGGTGTTAACCAATTGTTAGACTTTCACATACATAGTTTCTGTTTTGCACATCATTATCTTGTTGACGTTGTCCTTAGCTGGTCCTGGCTTGCAAATGTCCTTCCATTTTATAATTTCTTTTTGTTTCTATTATTGGTTATGGTTCTCTGTTCTTTGCCTTGGTGGTAACTGTGTAGTGTTCTCATTGGATTTGGCTGGGAGCAACTCTTCCTTTTGGTGTTGTGAATTCTGACCTATCAAGTTCTTATTGTTTCTGTTTTCATTTAGTACACTCATTTGAAGTTCTGTGTTGTAATTTATGTTCAATAATAAACAAACCCCAAGTTGTATGACTACAGATGATCTAAGGATTTCTTAAAGACAGGATTAAGAACTTTCATTCTAATTGTTCGGTTTGGATTTAACTGGTTTCTACTTGTAAATCACGAGCTCAATCTGATATGTTTTACAAGCTGAATCCATCAACTATCAGATCTTGCCCTCCTTGATTAGGATGTTGGTTGTGAATCCTTTTGAGAGAATTTCTTTGGTCATCTTTATATCCTACGTTTGGGATTTGAAAGTTTGTTCTTTTGCAATTTAACCATTTGTTATCTTTCTTGATTTTATTGATAAATTCACAGACATGTCATTAGCATTTTGAAATTCATAAATATATGGTCTTGGAGTCAAGGGGGGTGGGATTACAGGTTCTGGGAAGAGCTGCTTTTCAAAGTTAAAATGAAGAGCTATTGGCATTTTTAAGTGTAAATAGGTATAGAATTCATGAGTTCAATGTAATTTACCCGTGTTGGTAATTCACAGTTTGGGGGCGAGAGTGTCATCGCCAGTCAAGGCTGACGTGATCAACTGATCTCAACCATGCATACCTGGTCAATACATTCATGGTTTAGATCAGGAAGTCTCATCACTCATGATTGTCTATTGCACTTTGGCCTTCTGGGATCAGGATAATCAAGCGTTAATAAACGAAATTTAAAGTGGAGACAATATCCAAAATCATGCTAGGATATAATGTGTTTTACCAAAGAGACTGGTTACAAGCCACCCAACTCTGGAGAGAAATTGAGACTGGGAATTCAATACAGTCGTTGTTGGAAGCTATGTTTCTTGTCATCATGTGACTTTTAGATACTGGCTGTAATGGCATGACTATGCTTACTGGCATTTTTTAGATAAGTGAATGGAGCTAAAGCTGGCAGCTAAAATAGTACTCGGAATTAACTAAAATAGATCGGGGCCTGGCCTGCTTAGGAAAACAACTTCTGTTCTGTGCCCCTAGTCCTCTCTCTCTCTCATTCTCTAGCATGTATAAGTGGTGTTACCCTATTCAAATAGAGCAGATCAAGTCTTTTTGTTTAAAGATAGATGGCCAATGGATGGTACACATTTTGCCAGAACACTTGGTTTGATCTAAACTAATAATTGTTGTTCTTGTCATTTCTCTTTGTACTTAACAGTTATGGACCTGATTATGGATTTTTTGAGCTCTCTACACAGGCTAAACCTGATGCATCACTTTTGGGAGCAAAGCGGAAAGCTGTTCCACCGGAGGAAGAGGGTGCAGGTGACCTCTCAGGTGGAGTTTCAAAGAAGAAAGTGGAGGAGGAATGGAGTTGTGCACTTTGTCAGGTTAGTGCCACAAGTGAGCGCGGCCTGAATGATCACATCCAAGGAAAGAAACACAAGTCCAAAGAAGCTGCTTTGAGGGCGCAGAGGAATGGCAATAATATTGGCATCGGCACATTCCCCAAGAAAGACATCAAGCCTTCAGTGGAAGCTGCTCATAAGGTCAGCTCAGAGATGGGACTGAAATCAAGGGGAGAACTGTCGCAGTTTAAACAAACTAGGGAATCTTCGCTTCTGATTAATTCAAGTACAGAACGGACAAAAGAAAATAATGTGTCAATTTCAGAAGAAAGTGATAAGACGGACAATACAAGGAAGAAAAACTTGGGAGTTCAGAAAGCCCCCAACAAAGGGCAAAAGAAGAAGAAAATATGCACATTTTGGTGTGAGATGTGCCAAGTAGGAGCCTACAATGAAAGTGTGATGGAAGCACATAGAAAGGGGAAGAAGCATATGAACCGGCTTCAAGAAGCTGATGAAGCTACCATAGGAGATGATATAAATAATGAAGATGCTGATGGGGCTGTGTTAGGAAGATGATTATCAGGCAGCGAGAAGACATGATAATGGGCTTGACTGTTATTTCAGGTTAACCTTCTGCATAAATATCTAGCTGCCTGCTGAAATTGTTGGAGATATGCAACCTGATTTCCAAGGGCAGTAATTCCAGTTACTGTTCCCGCCCCGACAAACCCCCCTCCCTCCAAAAACCCCATCCCCGGTCATGGCTGCAATTCAAATGTCTGTAACTTTAGCTTGTGTAATTTTGCCTAATGTGGCATATTTGCCATGCTGTTGAGATTTAGCTGTAAATATCTTCTAAGATTTCAGAAACCCCAGATTGGTTGAAATAAGAAACATTAGTGTTTGGATTGCCATTTTTCAAGGAAAAATTGTTACGTTTTTCGTTATCATATTTTTCAATCACCTTTTTCCCTCGTATATATTAAATCGCTACAGTAATTTTTTTTACAAAAAAATTTAGAAAAATGCAATCCAAACAAGGTAAGACCAGTGGTGCCTAATTGTTTCAGAAATCTGCACAAATTAAGAGCATATGGTGCCTTTCCCCAGCAAAAAATCTCATTTTTTTTGGTCAAAATATCTCATTTGGATTGCTATTTTTTATAGTTTTTATAGAAAAATGTATTGTAACAATTTGATGTATATGATAAAAAAAAAAGTGATTGGAAAATAGGTTTATGATATATGTAAAAAAAAATTTTTGAGAAAAAAGTCATTCCAAACAAGTAGAATAAACAAATGTAACTTTCTTTCCATTTCCAGCAGCCTATGCGAAGAAAAGAAAGGATAAAAAACACAAACCCAACACTCTTCAATCTCCAACTTAAACTATTTCTTCCATCCAAACGAACTGAATTATTTTTACCCATTAAGCAAAGGTGTAGTTATTTGAATAGAAGAGCAAATTGTAAATTCGACATGCTACATACCTTTTCTTTTCTCTACTCTCCTAGTTTGAGAGTTTAGGTTAGAAAAGAAAAAAAAAAAAAAAAAAAGTAGGGGAGAAAAAGGAAGAGAAGAGATTTTGATGTTGTTTGGAAGTTTTTGGAAGGAAATGAAATGATTTTGAATATATATGTTAATAAAATTTCAACCTCGTTCTCAGCTTATTTTCAAAACTTGATTTTAAATTTTGAATTTGAAAAAATTATCTTATTGTGATCTCAATTGCTTTTTATATTTTTATTTTAGAATTTTTAAGGCTAAAAAAACTAAAAATTAGAAAATTTTATTTTGGAACTTTTCGTAGGCTGATGATGCTAGCACTCCTCAAAAGGCTCCAGCCACTCCATAATAAGACTTTTTTTTTTTTTTTTTTATCTCCTTTTCATGACAAAACTATCCTCAAAGATAATTAAATGACCACGCACTCCTATAAAACTGATTTGGTAACCTCCTTCAGTAGCAACTCTTGCCTCTTTCCTTTTCTCAAATTGAGACTTCTAGTCACCAAATTATTACCTTTACTCAACAATTTGGTAGATAAGCTCTCTTTTGGCTTTGAAGAATCAATATCGTTTACTTTTGCAAAAGCAAACTAAGAACCAAGTAATTATGTAACTAATAGAGCACATAATTACAGTGACAACAACAATGCACTAGGCAAAAGGAATATAAAAACAATGCAAGAAAAACAATGCAAAGCCGGACTGATTTTTTTTTTTTTTTTTTTTTGTTAATGTTATATCATATTTTTCTCTCTAAACAAATTGATAGTTCTATAATTTCCCATACGAGAAATGAAGGTGGCAAACAAGGGAGTTAGGCTTTTTTGCTACGTGACCAAATCTTAGCATCCCTAACTAGCTGACCTTTTTTTCCATTCTTTATAACAACGATTTGACCATTTGTTACACTTTACTAGGTCAAAATGTGATCCGAGAATTTCTTATTTCCTTGATTAATCATCAATGCAAACTTTGAATTTTTCTCCTATATCTTGAACCCCAAAGTAGAATTAATCCCCACACCATTTCTTCCAACTCTTTACGGCAGCAGGAATCAGCTATCAGGATGGCATCTAGATGTGAAGTCTTCTTAGAGATCCTCATCGCAATATTCATCCCGCCACTCGGTGTTTGCCTAAGAGATGGCTGCTGCAGCGTAAGCTACGCACACTCTCTCTCTCCCACACACCCTCCAAGCAAATCCTGTCAAAATGCTAGGGTTTCGAACAAGATCAATAATGATACTTCCTAAAGATTGATGATTATACTTCAATTCACACATATACGACACCACTTCCAGTTTTTTAAAATCCATTAATATTTTCTTCATATATACATCACTGCTTTCAATGAACATCGAATGTACATCGGGCTTGTTATCGATTGATTGTTTTAACTGATTATAGATTCTGATTTTAGAGAATTAGTTTTTTTGCGATGTTTTTTGGTTGCTTTTATAGTCTGATTATAGATTTTTTTTAAATGATTAAAAAAACTAAAATCACCTAAAAAGTAGCTTGTGCTGATTCCATAATCAGTTTTAATGATTATAGATTCTGTAAAATATAAAAAAATCAACCGAGAAGAGAACGAGGCCACATTCATTGTCCCGGATGGTGGAGTATTTGCTTAGCGTAATTAATTATTGTTGAAACCCTTGATCCAAATTCCAATTTCACATGCACAAAGAGATGAATCAATTTCTTTGGACAGACAAATAGATGAGTTATAATTACTGATGAACGTTTGTGAATCTGTGGCAGTGCGAGTTCTTCATATGCTTGGTCCTGACGCTTTTAGGTTACATCCCGGGCATTATCTACGCCGTCTACGCCATAGTGGTTAGAGGCTCCCACCCGGACGATCAGTGGCGTCCTCTCACTGCATAGTCCTCTCTCTCTCTCCATAATATTCACATTTTCCAATATTCCCCTTCCTATTTTTCTACTTCCATATTAGAATTCTTGCACCCACATACTTATTCAGTAATTTTGATATTTCTATTAAACTCGAACCAAGTTGTAATAGCCCAATTCAATTTGTGGAGAACCAATAAATATCTGATGCCTTGACATTGATCGCTGTGACATTTTTTCAGCACTAAATAGTGTCCTTTTTTTTTTATTTATTTAGATTCACCGAGAGATTATGAGAAGAGTTACATATGTATTAGTGAGTCAACCTCTGCCATGATCTTTCATATCTTCAAAACTATGCTAAAGACGCCATTAGAGGGCATTGTTTAATGCTTGTTAGTATGAGACACCATGGCTCTGCTTGGATTTAAGAATTTTTCAAAAATTAGTTTTTTAAATACTATTAAAATTTTTAAAAAGCACTCTAAAAAATAGTTGAAATTTTTTTTTATGTTTAAAAAATATCCCAAAATATATTCTAATTAAAAACTCTTCTACTCTTAAATATCCCAAAACATACTATAAAAACTCTGCTACAATAAAATTTTTCAAAAAACAGCTAATCTAAACGGAGCCAAAAAGTTCTTTCAAAAGAAAAGAAAAATCAATAAGAAAAAGTCGCGTGCTAGAATTATGTGATCTTAGTGCATAATTGCAAGCGTTATAGAGTAGAAGAAAAGATAAATAGAAAAATTACTTGACCAAAGAAGTTCTCAATTTTCATGTGTTTTTTTTTTAAAAAAAAATTTATAGAAATCTTCATGAATTCCTACTAGTACTACACAAGTAAACTATTATGCTCATTCCATTTTTATTTTTATTTTTAAGTTTGAGTTTCGGGGGCTCGAATTCTATCCCCTCTCCCGACTTCTTAAATCTCTCTTCACGGGTCCTAAAAAAAATAATTTAAAAAATGACGGGAAAAAAGATGCATTACGCAGTGTGGCTCATTTGTCATATTTCTCCATCAATACATTTGTCATGTTTCTCCATTAATGACAGAGGGTGTTGACCGCAAGTTTTTTTTTTTTAAAAAAAAAAAAAGGAAAAAGAAGGAGAAGAAAAGAATCCCCAAAAATTTCGATAAATCCACCTTTTTCTATTCCTTTCCCCCAAATCAATCTTCCAGGAACGCGCAAAAACAAGTAAAAAAGGAGAAAGAAAAATATCGCTTCGTCTGGATAAACAAGGATCAGGCTGAAGAATGGCGTCCAGATGTGAAATCTGCTGCGAGATTATACTGGCGATCCTCCTTCCCCCTCTCGGCGTTTGTCTCCGGCATGGCTGCTGCACTGTAAGCCTCGTCCTTCTTCTTCTTCATTTTACCTAGATTAGATGCTCAATTTAATTAATTCTTGTATCTTTTTTTTTTTTTTCCAATGCTTGGGTGAATTTTGGGCAGGTAGAGTTCTTTATCTGCTTAGTATTGACCATCCTCGGGTACGTTCCGGGAATAATCTATGCTCTCTACGCAATTCTCTTCATCGATCGGGATATGTCCCGCGGCGAGTACTATGAGCCCCTTGCCTAGCACTGCCCTGTGGAATTTGGCTTTCCAATTAAAACCAATTATGAATTTTTATGCCGATGTTCATGTGGTTATTGTTCCCTGAGACTCTGGATTTTCCTGTTTCCATTGTTCAAGAGTTTATTAACGCATGTGCTTTACTTGTAATGTTGTAGAATTTTGAACCTTGTTTTGTCGATATATCAAAAATTTTCAGTTGAAAGTTGCTGTTTTCTTAGGAGGTATTGGCGTTGTTGATCCTATCCATGTACTTAAGAAGTGCTTATACAATGGTGGCGTTGTTGGACTGGTCTATTGAATATTGCCACAGGATTGATCATCATGATAACAATAATGGGAGTTTCGTTTTTACATTTCCATCTGCATTTTTCTTGCTTTTTGCTTACTTTGATGCCAAAGCTGTAAATGTAGATCGATTCTGGCATCTGGGTGTTATTTTCTTTTCAGGGAGGTGGTTTGGGGGTTGGAGGGTGGGCGGATTGAAGCTTTGAGTTAGCTATGCTATTAGGTGATTGAGAAACTAACAATAGGCGTTAGAATTCAGGAAGTTGAAACCCAAAACACTTCTGTCTGCAAGAAGAGCCTGCAGGTCAATCCTGATTCGCATGGCCTTCTCTTTTCCGTTTCTGCTGCTTCCCCCTCGTTATGGTGTCCATATATGAAGCTAGGTTATACCTTTCTGTTTACCAATGATATCTGCATGTTGAACATGTCATGTTAACTTGCTTTTGGAGTGATTAGGAAATGTTGCATCCTAGCATATTTGTGTTGGAATTTCGTGGTACATCGTTTAATGTGTAACCCGGATCAGATGTCACACAAATCAGTTTTAGTTTGTCTATGATGTTGCACTGCTTCTCCCCCGCGTCTTTTCTCTTTCAAGAAGGTAGTACACATTTGACAACTGAAGACAATTACTACTCTGGCAGCAGTCTTGGTGTCTTTTTTGCAATGACTGCTGTATAAGAAGTTAATAGGAGTAATTGCTAACCATCACAACATACGATAGACACAAAAACACATGGAGGGGCAGGAAAACGGGGCCAACTTGGGTATATGTCAAATCATATAAGAATGCAAATTCTAATCTTACTATAATGATTGCGTTAAACAAAATTGATCCAAAACGGAAGGGAGGATTATATACTTGATACATCCTCGGAAATAAATACTACTACATGTTATCACTTTCTGCATCAGCCTTCGCTTGAACATTGAGCCAAATACAAACATATTATCATACTTTTGCCATAATTTTGTGAGAAAGATCTTAAATTGCTGTCAAGTGGCATAAAACTTACCAATAGAATATCAAAAGTTGGTTTGTGGCAAAGATCTTTTTCTTTTCTTTTCTTTTCTTAGGTATGGAGTAGTCATTTTGAAACGCAAATGAAAGGAAAAGAACCAAAAAATAAAAAAGAACAAGAACTACCAAGAAGTCGTACACATATTTGCCCAGCTCTATACAGCTTCTGCACGCACCCACACCCACACCCGTACGCGCATACAAACACCAACCGTGATGCGAATGTTTGATAACTAATCTCAATTGAACGAAAATGTCGTTGCCATTTGACTCTCGTCGTCTTTAATTTTCTTGTCCTCCCTGCCTCTTCCTTCCACTCCTCCTCTGCTTATAAAATCCTTGAAATTAAAACATAAAATAAAATAAAAGGAACACGTGGACTAGAATGCAGTTATTAGGTGGTGCAAATTAAAAAAAAAAAAAAAAAAAAACCTTGATGCAGGTACTTAATTTGTGTTTTATGGGTAGGGTACACTTTGGAGAAAGACCAAGTCCCAGAACGAAATAATTAATCAAGGATGAGTACCTCTACTGAATGAAACAAACTTTGATCGGATTCAGCAAAGCTCTCGATCGAACTTCGGCACTTACTCAAGAAGTACTTGGACAGATTAAGATGCATCTTCCAGCGTCATTGCACAGCTCAAAGCAATTCTTGATGTTGCAACTCTGAGGAGAGCCAGAGTTGTAACAAAGAATCTTCGACGAACCAAACAGCAAAATGACTTGAAATAGAACGAACATAACCAAGCCGAACAGAGAAGTAATTCGTCCCCTTTCGTATCTCTCTTTCAGAAAAGGTCGCCTACCACATTGGCACTTACCATCTCTTTCGTGCGTTAATCGATCATACTTCCAAGTCATATGTATCAAAATTGATAGATTAAGTAAACCCGCAATCAAAGAGAGGGAAACGGGGACCCAACGGTATTGGCATTTGAGGCGTGAGGGATTACCAAAGAAGGGTGTGAAAATGACACCTTGGAAGACGAAGTTGAAATTTGCAAGCTGAGACATGCTTTTCAATAATCGTGGAATTTCCTTCTCTCTTCTCTTCGTTCTCTTTGGCCCTTCGGATCTTGAATCTTTACTTGGAGTCAATTGCGAGGGAGGATTGGTCACTGGCGAGACAGAAGAGCATTGACAGTCTTGAAGCCCATCAGGGACACAATCGCATTGAGGCCCATCAGGGACACAATAGCAGCCTCCTCCTTCCATGGCTAATGATTCAATCAATGATTTGTTCTTAAGAAGCAAAAATCCTTATGTCACTCCACTTCTTCACCAGTACTTCTTCTTCACCAGTACTTCTGCATGTATATACAGTGACTTGATGACATAAATGATAAATCACAATCAAGTTGAAGGTACGATATCCTGACGGATGGTGTTCATAAAGAGAAAACTCGGCTGCATGGCGCGTCTGCTTTGCATGGTAGGTGCATGTCTTGGTGTCTTTTCTGCAATGACAGCTGTATAAGAAGTTAATAAGGGTATTTTAGAAAAATTAAAACATAACTACATTCTTCAATTGATTGGAACGTGGACTACGATTTGGGACAGATGAAAAAGGAAAACATGACTATCAAAGTGGGACGGAGGGAGTAATTTTTTATTAGAGGACAAAAATGTGGACACATTTTCCACTGCTAACTAGATTTAGAGATTGTGTCGAGCATAAAGACTTTCCTAGTTCGGTAAGGTTGGTAGCTAATCAGCTCAAGCATTTTCTTAATTTGTCTAGAAATGATGGTCTAGGCTCTGAAACCTGTTTTGTCAAACAAATGTTTAAGAAAGACTTCCTAAGTGCACTTCTTCTACATCTACTTTTCTCTGAACTGGTTTACATGTGTCCCACATAAATCCATTTTTATAAACAAGTTGAGCTTAGATTAGAAGGGTGACTTAACCTGTTAGGGTTTGGTGAATTTTCTTGCTATTATCATCAATACAGGAGAAAAGGCAAATCACCTGCATGTGATTAGCTAAGTGATCAAGGGAAAGATAAGGATAACACAAAGAAAAGCAGGACTTTCAAAAAAGACTCATTAACGTGTAAAAAGAAAAAGTGAGGTGGTGAAAACTAATGATTACTCGGGAAACCTTTTGGGATATTAATACTACCTATTTAATGTGTATTTATCTGGTTAAATTTTTGACAAAAATGACAATGAACGGAATGAATGTGTATAGATTACTTTGGAGAACACTAGTGGTAGTTGAAGAGTAACCATCATAGAAAAAGTATATTTAGTAGAGGTGAAACTTGATTTTAAAGGATTAGTTATGAGATTAATTCACAAGCTAGATTATTCTGTGATAAAACCAAACCTACAATGCTTGTTCGGAGTAGGAAGGATGCAGAGTTCGAATCTTGAACATGGTAACTGATGGTAGAAAAGATGTGGACTAAGTGTGGGGAGTGGAGTAGGAGGATTAAAAAGAAAAAAAATATTACAATTCTAAGGTTTATAATTTTTTCCAAATTTTTGTGCAGGACACTCTAATAGTTTGAAATGGTTGTTGCTTAATCAGAAGGTGAAAATTGTACGGGGAAGGTGTACAAAAGACAATTACTTTAATATAATAAACTTTTTTTTTGGTTCACTGCATTTAGGTGAGTTTTCCAAGAGCCATTGATGATAGATCCGTCAACACAAGTTGATTTAATTGATAAAAAAGGATTAATTTCTCACAAAAAATCGTGTGTTTGAATCCCCTTATCGATCTGAGAATTGTGTTGATGGGCGATCTTTAAATACCTCTATAAGCCCGGAGGCCTACCCTGATCCGTAGTGGTAATAGGAGCTGAACCTACCCAAACTCATGTTTACCAAAAAAAAAAATTTTTTTTTTAATGCTAGATCGGTTTATTTTCCTAACAAAGTCAGATTCACTAGTATTTGTTGTCTTTTCTTGTTTTTGGTTGTGAAATTTTACACCTCTAAATAGGAAAATTTTGAGAACTAATAGAAAGGAAAACAGACAACTGAGAGACCTTGGGATGAAATCATGTTACAAGCAAGCTAAATTGGTTTACTATCCTCATCAAATAATTACACCAATAAAAACAAAAAATCTCTAACTGTAAAATGCCATATAAAAGATGAGAGTCTTAAATGTTGAGACCTAAGATCTCAAAAAGATAGGGAGTATTAATTGAGCAGGCCCTTCAAAAATAGAGAAGACCCTTATTTTTTTCTTGATTTTTTTTTCTTTCATCCTTTATCATTCAGGTACAGCTCCAAGTTGCACTTCTAAGGACAAAAATATAAATTTTTGTAGGGTATACCATCAATTAATAATATTCAATAGCATACAATTCATTTCACTAGAGATTTGATAGAAACCAAAGTCAATAGTGTAATGGCTCCACAGTCCATCTCTTGATTGCTGCTGGATATTGAAATCCATGGGAAAACCATGCCCCAAACCTGTGGGCAAACTGTACTTCCATTTGATAGCTCCTTTTATCCAATCCATATACATAATAAGATTTGCACATATTGCACGTGGAAATGGAACAATAATATATCTCTTTGGAAATGTCAAAAACTATTTTAGTCAGGTCAAGTTTTAATGTAGTTTGGCCTCATTTTGTACCTTTCTTTTGTCCTTAGTTTTGCAATACACATCTCCAAATGGCCAAAACTTGCAAACCCCACAAGGCCAATCGATCAAACAACGATTTAAAGAAGATGAGGACATATAATTAATTTGTTCATTTGGCATCTTCTTTTCCAAAAGATGTGGAGTTATATTTTTGCAAACTAAAGATTCGATGAGATGTTCTTTCTTTTAAATCAACTTTTAACTCATTCTAAGTTGAGAAAGCTGGTTTTGGAAACTATACAATTTTAATTAAAATGCGATCCAACACTGAGTTTGATCGAGCTTATTGATTTCTTTACAATCTTAAGCGTCCAAATTGTCTTGTATATGAAGTTTGATTTATTACTAGACTTAATTAAAACTTATACTTATATAAGATGTGAATTGAAAATAAACGGGAGGGATGTGGATTTGGCCCTTCTTTATTACCGAAAAAAAAAAAAGGCTCTTTTGGCTGGAAAAAAAAAAAGTGAGTTAATTGAATTTATGTTGTTCCTCCGTCTCACTCTAATAGTTTTGGTTCTTTTTTCACGCAGTTTAATAAAAAGTAGTTAACTTTGTTGGAACAATCAATTTATGTAGCTATTTTTCCAAAAATACCCTCACATTAATTAGAATACAACTTTATGAGAACTTGAATTGATGGTAAAAAAAGAATAAACTCTCATTAAATGGGATAGATTTATAGTAACAACAACTTACATTGAATAAAGGTATTTTAGAAAAATTAAAATATAACTATATTTTTCAATTAAAAATTGAACTATAATTTGAAACAGACGAAAAAGAAAAGCAGGACTATCAAAATGGGACGGAGGGAGTATTATTATTATTTTTTTGTCGTAAATGGTTATACAGCTATTATTTGTGGGCATCGATTTTGTCTACATTTGATCTTTGTACGGCTTCAGGGTGGGATGCGCCACATGGTTCTGCCTCCTTTGGTCCCCACACATGCCGCACGTTTCTGACATCATGGTAGTAGCTCTTTTTGCTCTTGGTCTATCGCGGCCATTTTTAGCTACTTACCCACGATGCACCGCCCTTTCTCGGGAGAGCAGTCAGTCACCCTCCTCTTTTTTTTTAAAAAAAAAAATTGTCATGTTTGGATTGTTATTTTTTTGAAGAAAAATTTTTACATTTTTTACAAATATATTTTTAAATTACTTTTATTATCTTATAAATATTAAATTATTACAGTATATTTTTATAAAAATTTCAAAAAATACAATCCAAACAGATATGTTTATGTAATTATAATAAGTGAAAAGGGAAAACTCAGCTGCATGGCGCGTCTGCTTTGCATGGTAGGTGCATGTCCTGGTGTCTTTTCCGCAATGACAGCTGTATAAGAAGTTAATAGGAGTAATTGCTAACTATCACAACATACGATAGTAGATGATCGTGGGCCATTAGCAGGAAACTCGTATCTATCGGGTCCCAACTTCTACCAGAACGATAGATAGACAATTAAGTGGCCATCATGTAGGGCGAGCTAGCTGCCCAAATTTGGCTGGAACATGAGACGACTCAGGAGGCCTCTTAATAGGCGGTGGTTTGCATATGGCCTATGGGGCAAAAGATGCTCTCGTTAACAGCAGCATGTGCTTGTGCTGGTATTGGTAGTGCCACGTATAGAAGCAAATGGAATGGTGCTATAGATCTTGTTAAATGGAGATGATTAACCTCAATAGATATGAAAGCTGAAAGCATTGAATTTAGCATAGGTAGCTTACATGTCCGAATGTGGCTGCGGATAGAGCATGGTTTCCAAAGATAAATCATCCACAACTGAACTGTTGAAATACATATGCAAAATAATGGGATATAAATGACCCTGTTTGAATTGCATTTTTCGTCATTTTTTATGAAAAAATTACTGTAGCGATTTGATGTATGTGAGGGATAAAGGTAATAGGGAAATGTATTTTTCGTCATTTTTCGTGTAGCGATTTGATGTATGTGAGGGAAAAAGGTAATAGGAAAATGTGATCACGGAAAACGACATATTTGTTTTGGAATTTCATTCATTTAAGCATCACACTTCTTCTAGAGAAATTTCCAAGTTTGTGATGAAATTTAAAAAAATTCTATAAAAGGGGTGATTTTGGTGAGGTATTCCATAGAGGGGTCTTCGCATTCCACGAATGCGAGCTCAGCAGAATTTTTGGCAATTTTTTTTTTCGGAGGGCAATAGAGCTCGCATTCCGCGAATGCGAGCTCTCCCAAAGCTGAATGCGAGCTCTCCCAAATTTAAGCTTTGGGAATTTAAACTCTCCCAAATGACACTTGCACTGGCATTGAGAAAGTGTTGTATATGCTGTCAATATGATGGTCTATGTACTGGTTTTACTTGCCTGAATAGTCGGATGTGCAACTTCTGGCAGTTCTCTACTGCTGAACTAGGATCACACTGAATACTTTAACAGTACTAACAATGAGATGCCTACGAGAATTATCCGTCACTTGGTATGGTTGCCCAGATTTCTTTTTAGAATTTGTGAAAAGAACTTTGATAGCAGATTTTAGTTCTCCAAGTAGCTGAGCTGGGGAAAGAGCTGGAACTCACAAAATTTTGTTTCCCCGGGACAGCTTAAAGTCATAGAAATGCAAGCTCTCCCAAATTTAAGCTCACTGACCTTGCATTCGCGGAATGCGAAGACCACATTTGCAGAATAGTCTCCAAAAAACGCCCCAGTTGTAGAATTCCTTTTTTTTTCCATCATAAACTAAGAATTCACCCTTCTTCTATAGCATAACCGGTTACATTTTTGTTAAACTCATTTCCATATCTTTGCTTGCATTTCTTGGATTGCAAAAGAAGAAAGTGATGGGCTAATGTCTTTAGTAGCTAAAGATTTCCGCTGTTGTTGATACTGCTGCTGTACTCAATTTTGTCGAGTTCATGATGCCATTGCCCAAGGATTTTGATTGCATCAGTCACCAGCATAGCATTGGTCGACCATTTGCTTCTCCTGATTGTATACCAAAAACAGGAAAAAAGAAAAAAAGTCATGAACTTACATTCATGTAGTCTAAATTCCACATATATTGTACGAAAGGAATACATCAACAAATCTTTGATGAAGCTTTCGAATTTCAGCCGTTCCTTCACGGGTGTCACCTTTTTGGCACTTGTCGCCATCTTTTTTGATGAATAGAGTAAAACAACCCACCTGTATTTGCTTTCTATATAAGACTAGGAGGGGATCACCGTGCGATGCACGGTGTTAATTTCATGTTGCCCAGAAAATGCCCAGATTTTCAAGTGAAGATATCATATATCGTATGCATTGCATTTAAGTTATTTGGTTATAAAATAATTAAGCTTTTAAATAAGCAATGTTGTAAGAAAATGCAAGTAAATAAAGGTTTGCATCTAACATGGTGTCGAGAAAAAGATCAAAAAGAAAATAATTGAGGCGAATAAAATTGAAACTCAACAGTATGATTTTGCTTCATGTAGAGATGGGATGAAGTGTTGGGAGAAGTAAATGGGAGATTCAAAAATATTAAACAATGAGTAAACACTACTAATTTTTTCTATTATTCTGTGGAGGATTGATTATCTGTGGTGTTCTTAAATTTACAACGAGCATTAATTTTGATGTTGTTCAATCGTTTCTATATTGTTCATCCAATTCTTTGCATGTAACATTTTAGGGATGTAACAAGCATTTAATGCCTTTCTAAGAGCTGCCTTTCTTCATTGGCAGCACACTCCTACATTGAAGGAAGAAACCAAATCAGAATCAAACTTAAAGCAAGACCACAACTTAGAGCAGAAAATAGGTTCAAGTGGGAAAAAAGTCAAATCACCTTAAACTTCTTTTCTAGATCAGATAATTGTTTATCATTGACTGTCTGTGATTCTTCTACAATTCGGCCTAATTGTGAAACATGCGCATCCAAAGTTTTCAAAAAGTTGGCAGTTATTTCAGCAATTGACCTTGTTGTCGTGACAGCTCTTTGATGAGCCTGCAGAAGATGTCAATGTGAGTAACATTAGCTGGTTCTCTCAAATTAGATCAGAGAATGGAAAGTTATCAGGCCAAGCATGTTTCTTTAGTTTCTTAAGCAAATGCCAACCTCACGTTGCTGCTGTGCAAATGCAATTAGTTTGCTCTCCTGACCGTGAAGACTATTTTGAAGATCATTCAGCAGTTTATCAGCCTCTGAAGCAATACTATTGAAAAACTGCATTTTTTGAACATTGATCAAGCAAAAGATACAGAGGCAAATCATGGTTGTAGCATTCAATGTCAAGAGATACTCACCTTAGTCAGAGAAGATGAATGCCCAGAGACCTGAGAATTTAGATGTCCAAAAGTTGACTGTGAATTCCCATCAAGTTCCCCAGCTAAACTGTCAAGAGATTCTATACCAGAACCATACATGGTTTTCAACTACTCGAGGCGGCTTCGAAGCTCTTCAGTAGCCTAGCACACAAGAGAGACGTGAATGTATTGACAAACAATCTATGCAGATACAAGCTTATGCTATTTCATGTATACAATACCTGTGTCTTTGTGGATACAAAAGACTGCATATCTTCTTCCATATCCTTTAATTGTTGCTCTTGTTGTGTTGCTGAAGTTGTCACAGTTTTATGCAAGATGCGAAGCTGTTGCGTTAGCTGTGGTTGGAACTTCTGGACAAGAATTCTGTTTCCATCTTCTATTTTGCCCTTGTGCTCTGGATAAGCAATCATGCATGAATAACAACATTAAACTGCATGGTTTTGGGCATAATACATCCTTATTCTGTTTAGATCACTAAGCTTAGCATACAAACCAATCTTAGCAAACAAATTGGAGACATCTGATGCAGCATTCTCCAGTTCTGTTCGAAGATCAAATGCCCGCTCCATAAGTGCTTTCTCTGGTAGAAGAAAACCACATGATGTCAGAAAACTGTTCTAATAATGTCTTGATGGATTATAGAAAGATTTCTTTTACATGATGGATAGTTGTTATTAGTACATAAAGTGAGAAAAAGCAAGCAGAGAAATTCAAAAACTTAATTGTGTCTAGCAAAAAAAATTCAGCTCATTGTGGGCCTCTGTCACTCTTTTGCGTTTCCTATTTAACCAAAGGCAAGTTGCACAAGTAAACAGACTAAAATATTAAAAGTAAAGGGACCTCATATCACCAGTCAAACTGGAAAAACTTAATTATGTCTATCAAAAAAAATATTCAGCTCATTGTGGCCCTTTATCACTCTTTTCTGTTTCCCATTTACCAAGGCAAGTTACACAAGCAAAAATTATGAAATGGCCCATGTATATAACATCACAGATCTCACCTAGATATTACTGAATATTAGAGTCAAATAAGAAGGAAAATTGCTTAGGAGACAGGAAAGCATTGCAGGCTAGCAGATCAGATGCAACAAAAAATCATAAATTGAAAAAAGTTATTAGAATGACTTGGTAGCCTAAGTAACAGGAAAATAATAATAGATGCATTATTTATGCAGCAACATTAGCATTTAGGACTATATGTGAACAACTTTAAACTGTGGTGAACATTGGCCTCACCAGACTTCAGAAGATTGGCCATCAGATACTCCTTTTCTTTTATTGTGGCATTAGCTTGTCTAAACCGTTCCTCCAGATCAGCCAAAGCATGCTCAGTTTCCTGCAGCATTTTCTAGAGCACAACAAAAATATAGTTGTGACATCATGAGCAAAAGAGGGGAAAACACGACGTACTATTATGAGGGCAACAAAATAAATTAATTTTATCTCAGTTTTGTCAAGTTTGTCACTTAACTCTGCTGTCAATAGCTGTTGAGATTTGTAAAGTTCCTGAAGCACCACAAATTGCTGCTCAAAAAGCATAACGTGTAATCAAACAAGTGTTGCAAGTGGCAACAAGAAAAGACAAGCTTAAAGATTCATTTCTCAAGCATACCTTGTCCCTGGATTCCACATCAAGCTCCATGCGTTCTATCTTCTCAGCCATTGCCTGAAATTAGAAACAAAATTACTAATTTTCAGGGGAAATTTTCAGGTAATACATGTCATCATCAGACCAAATGACCAGATTGGGACCTTTTTCTCGGCTTCATCCTGCAGATAACGATCTTTTGGTATATAAATCCTGTTTTTTTCTCTAGCAGCATACACCTCTGATGAACATAAGATTGTTAAATAGATTCAATGCAATATTGTCACGGCATGTGCAAAATTATCTAATGTGCTTAACCAGTCTGTAAACCAAAAGATTTCTGTATTTATGGAAGTGTACACAACGCACTTGCATGAACAGACATAGACAGAGCAATCAACAAACCTTGCTTCAGTCTGTCAATTTCAGAGTATAGATCTTTAATCATTGCAGATTTCATCATCTTCTGATTAATCTGAAATCGCAAGCAAACCAACATTTTTTAGCAGGATATAAATGAAGACAGTCACAAACCCTATGAAGGAACACAATAGGAGAAACATAGAAGGAAATCAATACATGTAATGATGAAAGAGCTTTAAGAGCTCTTAGAAAGGCATGTAACATTTTAGGGATTAAATGCTTCTAGAAAGCTTTAAGAAACCACCATAACTCATACTTTCTGTCAAACAGCACTAGAAAAAATGTTTACAGAGGAAAATATTGATGTTCATGCCTATTTTTAGCTAAAACCTAATAAATTCATCTTCCTTTCTATAAAAATAATAGTATGATCCAATAAAATAAAGGACAAAATAAAAACTTCAAGTGATTTGAGAGTAGAGACCGAAATTAAAAGGACAAAGTTTTTATCGGCAAAAAATAAATAAACAAATAAATCAATAGATAAATAAAGCAGAACAGACCTTTGGAGGACAAAAAAGGATGGAATATATCCACAAGTACTTGCATTTGCATCCCATAAAAGTTGTCATCTTTTTCCTGCAAAGATAATACTATAAAAATTAGGAAATCGGATAAATAACACATAAAATAAAATAAAAAATCTTAAGATATAAAGATTAGAAGATCAAAGTTCTTATCGCTAAGAAAATAATTGAGTAACAGAGATATTAAACCGAGCTTTATTAATTTTTAAGCAAATAAAGACCATTGGAAGAACAGAGAAAAGTTGAGTAAATCTACAAGTTATTTGTAGCTCATCTCATCTAAAAAGACCAGAAACAAAAGCCAGAAAATTGAAGGTCATTTGTGGCTGTTGTTGCCCTTAATTTTTTTTAAAGAAACTTTAAATGGGGATTTGATAAGGAATCAAGAAAAAGCATTAGTACATCCGTTAGGAGAGGGTGTTAGCAAAACACCCTGACAAATAGTTGATGGCAATAAATAGAACGGGAAGTTGATGACAAATAGTTGAGCAAGCCAAAGGGAGATCACCTCTGACAGAGCAGGGACAGAAGGAATGGGGTGAATGGTTTTCCGATGAAAGGAAAATGAATGTGAAGATGAATAACCACAGTTGGCATGCTTGTTCAGGTATCCAAGAAAACGAATTTCTGGTCTACTCCGGGCAGCAGCAGCTCTTGTTGTCGGAGCTTGGCACCAAAAAACCGGTACTGGTATGCTTGTCTCTCGGATTCTGATTCTCCACATATACAAGTAGCTTGGCGGATGAAGCTGCCAGAGTTTCCATCACGACTGAGGAAACAAAGGCTATCGCGCTAGGTAGCAGGGGTACTACCACTAAAGTATTTCCCAAATAGGGGGTGAGGGGTGATAATTCGAGAAACAAACTGGTAGATCAGTTTCTGGCGTGGGGCTTTTTGTCAGCCAGTGCCAGAGGAACATATATATGTGGGGACTGGAGGAGAGCGGTTGGCTACTAGTGAATGGGTTTTGTGGTGTGGGTCACTGGAAGCTGCCAGCAGACTTCCGACCTTAATTTTTAGAGAAAACAATACAGAGAAAATCGGAGAGGTATGGAAGAAATGTTGGTCCGCCGGTGAGTTCGAAAAGAGAAGAAAGTAAGTGACAGGGACGAAGAGTGTTTACCAAGCCCTAGTCCCAATCGTACAGAAATCAGAGGAGGAGAAAGATAAGAATTTGATGGTAGTAATCCTTGAGCCACTAACCAACCTTCAATTGATGTGATTTTCTCTGCTACTGCACGTCTTAGATTGGATCCAGTGGATAAAGAACAAACACATATAGAGAAGAGAGTTCGTGTAAATGAAGAATCGGAGGGGTAAACCAAGGGACTAAAAGTCTAAAACCCAATCAGACGAGAGAGAGAGAGAGAGAGAGAGGAGAACAGCGATGAACAAGAGAGAAAGAGAACCCTTCTAATGTATCGAGCCATGCGCTAGTCCCATCCTCGGCAGAATACATCAGAAAGAAAGAAAACCCTCCAATATTTCTCTAGCTGGGCACGTGATTTTGACGTGAGGAGGACGACCACATTTTAACCAATGAGAACTTGACAAATCAGCAGACGACCACTCTTTTGCCAAAACTCATTCGCGCTTTTACTATATAGGTAGATTATACCAAAAGTCGAGTGGTACAGAAAGTCAAATACACACGAACTGCCTTGCATCTCTGGACAGGTAAATTTATTCGACTCATTGCTTACTAATATGCAGAAAACTTTTACAAGGCACATTTTGCCATCCTCTCGAGTCAAATTACATCAAGTGCATGCGGGAGAAAATTTTGTGGTGACAAATTTGGGTTTGTTTGGATAGGAGTTTATTTGGATGATTTATTTAAAATTATTACTGTAGCACTTTTTATGATGTAATATATGTAAGATAAAAAAACGATTCGAATTTATGAAACAAATTATTTTATTTAAAATTATCTCAATCCAAACAAACCCTTTAAGATTCTTTGCAAATCCCACGATTTAATAAATAAAAGATGCTTGCAGACAGGACAAAGAAATGCAATTAAAACTTTTACCATGGATGGCTTCCTAACTAGAAATGGCAAAAAAAAAAAAATTTTTTTTATACAAAATATTACTATATTAAAATCTTTAGGATGAAAAATGCATAGTTTCATATGATAAAGAAAATTTAAAAAAAATATATTATAAACAAAAAAATTCTACTAACAAAATAAACAACAAAAATTGCAAATATGATTCCAGGGATCTCAAATGCTGAAATTTGTTTAGATTTGGTTAAAAGAATACAAACACAAATCTTTTTTTTTTGGAGTTTTAATCATGCTCTATTTGCACTCCTCTATATTTTGAGAAGCCAGGCCATCTAATGCATGCCCGCCTCTTATGCCCATCCAACATTTTAACACCATGACAAAGACCTTGTAAGAAGATGAAAATGCCCTCCCTCTCTCAACACATTTATATGATTTGAGGCATTACCTACTAATGCAAATAGCATCATTAAGCCAAGCTTTTTATGCAGCAAATTTGCTATTGTTTCGGGTTAATTTGATTTAGTTACAAATAGCACATTGGAATTTACTTTATGCAATTGGTTTATGGTGTGACAAAATACTAAAAGCAATTGATTTGTGTAATATCCTGATTTTGCCCTTGTGTGTGTGAGTTAATTGATATCAAGATGGTTAATAGTTCTTGTTACTTAGGGATTATATTGTCTTTCAACTTTCAAGCCATCCATGAACCTTTTTTTTTTTTTTTTTTGAAGCACGCTCCGTGAACATTAATTTTTCCATCCATAATTTTTCTCTTCCAATAGTTTTTGAACATTAATCTCATCTATTTTTCTTTTCACCTTTTTTTAAAGATCATTTTTAGTTACACTAAAGCCTTATGATATGTATACTATATATAATGGAGAGGGGGCATTTTGATATCAAAAAGACTTTATCATTTTATGTTTTTTTTTAAAAACTATTCTTGATAATTATTCATTATTAATATGCCTTTCTACCAAATAGCATGTATTTTTTATTATTCTAATTTTCAACAAATTTGATAAATCTCACTAATTAGTTCGGCAACCACCGGTAATGGTCATGTTTCACCGCCAAATAATTATCTGTTTATACATTTTATTTGAACAAATATATTCAAAAAATTTTACAAATATTTTTTCTTTTAGTAACTCTTATTTGCACGCAATGTCACGCATCGCGCGAATCGACCACAGTAGTATTTCACGCATCAAAACTCGAAAAGGATATGGCACAAGCACCACCGCCAACAGAAGGCAAAATGGACGACAAAGAAGGAGGAACATCCGAGTCGGGACCGAGTCACGACTGGGGCGATTTGACTCACGAGTGTCTCGTTAACATCCTTTCCCGCGTATCACTCGAAGACCGATGGCGGGGAGCTATGCTCGTCTGCAAGTCATGGCTGCACGCCTGCAAGGAGCCCTGCCTCAATTCGGTCTTTGACCTCGAAACTCACTTCGGCTCATCCACTGAGTTGCCCCGTTACTGGACTCCCGAGTTCCAACGCAAAATCGATGCCATGCTTCTATCCGTCGTCGCTTGGAGCGATGGATCCCTCACTGAAATCCGCGTCAGACACTGCTCTAACCGCTCTCTCTCTTTGGTTGCTGAAAGGTTTAAACTTTGATGTTTGAATTTTTTTTTTCTTTCATTTCATGAATTTTCCTTTTCGTTTTCCCTGAATTTTAAGGTGAAAAACGTGTGTGCGTGTTTTTTTGTTGTTAATTTATGTTTAATTTAGTTGTCAATTTGGAATTATGGATTAAGGTTAGCTCACATAATTTTAATCCCAGTTTCGTGCCATAAATTTAGAATGTTTGAATACTAATCGATTTCCCAAAGATCGAATTTAGAGTCTATTTCCTGAATATCTTTTTTTTCCCCTTGTCCAACTTCTTCTTTCCTTCCCTCGCTCCCGCTGGTGAAGAAGCCCCAACAAGCATGTTTGGTGCTCTTGTCAATTTGTTCAAACTCACCGATTTCAAGCCTGAGGACAATAGTTGCTTGGAGGTGTTGCTTGTGAACAAGAGAAAAGAAATGAGAAGTCAATTTCCTAAAAATCAGAATTTTCTAGGCGATGGATTTGTTTTATGCATACGATTGATAATTTTTTCTTATATTATGGAATACAATGTCCACATATGTGTCAATTATTCTGGTATTAATTGTGGTTTTGAGTTATTCTTTTGAAATGGATGAGAATTCAGCTCTAGGTTCCAGAAACATTTAAAAGTTTATCAATGGAATCCTCTAAAAGTACTACATGATGTGGGTTTGGGGTTAGATAGAATGGTTCATTTTGGGGGGTTTCTTGATGAATAGGATGAAAACTGAGTTGAATTTGGGTCTGATTTGGTGGGTACAAAATGACAAATTGAAAATCAGGATCACTTGGTTGAATGGTTCCAAAGAGAATGAAGAATTTCTTCCAAGGATTTTTTTCCTACTTCCCTGTTTTGATCTTGCTTTTCTTATGGCTGCCTTCAGATTCATTTATCTCGATGAACCATGTTTTTAAAACCTGATTGCCCAGCTTCATTGGCATTTGAATTTAATGACTAATACTTATTAGGGTAATGATGTTTGGATTTGAAAAAAATTGTTAAAGGGGCGTGACGCAAAATGGGAATATGAGCATAATTCTGGAATATTCATCCTAATAAGGCAATTGTACTGCTAAATTTACTCAAAAAAGAGTGGGTTGCCTCTTTATCTATCAAGTATCGATTGCAGCCTTTTCAAAAACTATACATTTCTATTTTTTGGTTGACTAGGATGTACGTTGTAGTTGAGGTTCATTGTTAGTGGAAGACCAAGAGCAATAAAATTGCTTTACTGGTGGTTTACAATTTGTGCATTTTGCCACTTAATTTTATTGACCTCTATAATAGTCATGGCAAGTCTAAATGGCAATTCTGAGTTCTGTCATTGTTGAGGGGTGTGCAACTTATATTTTTATTGACGTTTGAAACGATTCAGTTCCATTCTGTGTCTCCCAGGTGCCCCAATCTTCAAGTTCTTTCCATCAAGAGCTCTCCTCATGTTACAGATGAAGTTATTGCTAAAATAGCTTCTGGCTGCCCCAACCTTAGGGAACTTGATATTAGCTATTGCTATGAAATATCTCATGAATCTATGGCACTTATAGGAAGGCACTGCCTGAAGTTGCAGGTTTTCAGGCGGAATTTGATGAATTGGTTGGATCCTTCTCAACATGTTGGTATTGTACCTGGTGAATATCTGGATGCTTGTCCTCAAGATGGGGATGCAGATGCCACTGCAATTGGGAAATTTATGCCTCATCTCCTGCATCTCGAACTTCGGTTTTCCAAATTGACGGCCGAAGGTCTTGTTTTGATATCTGAAGGCTGTTCTGATCTTGAATACCTGGATTTATCTGGATGTGCAAATGTAACTAGTCGTGATATAGCAAATGCAGCTTCCAGTTTGAAGAATTTGAAAACCATGAAAAAGCCTAACTTCTATATTCCTAGGTCTGTTTTCCATACTGAAAGATATGGCCATTGGAGATTGTATGACGAACGCTTCCAGACCGATGTATTTCGTATTTGATGTTGGAATTTGTAAACACTGATAAATCATCTGCGATACATGGTTATTCGATCTATCGGCTATGTATTTGATCAAATACCTTCTACATATTTGATCTACCTCTAGGTAGTTAACACATTTTGGTTTTGCTATATGCATAACACAGCTTAGGTTCCTTACGTGACAGTAGAGAGCGTAGCGGCATCAAAATAAACAATTTGAAATAGAAAAAGGTTCATTGTAATTGTGTCAACAGCACTGAATTTTATCAGTTTTTATTTGGTGGTGAGAAGTTAGATTTTGCTTCGGTTAAATTTTTATTGGAATTTCAAATGTTACAACTAAGAATTCGTCCTATCCTGTCAGAATGTCTTTAGAAAGCAAAAACCTAATTAAAATTGACCACCTTTTAAGGCCTCTACAAATTGCAGCATCAAAGCACATCCCACTGTTTTGATGATAGCTAGTTTTTTAGGCCCTCGCGCTGTGCACGAGAGTGCCCAAGATCAACTTAAATCAAAAGTTAACCAAAGCTTGTAATATTAGCAAAACAACGGTTATAAACTCATTCAAATGATTATATTCAAAGTTTATTGAGCAAATCCAACTAAAATTATGATTAGAAAGTACATGATTAGTCATCTTACCAACCACTTGGTTAAGGTTCAAACTCGAATACTAATCAATTCCTGCAGTCAAGTAATTAAGTATCAAATTAACCCCCTACACGAGGACATGCAACAAAGGCATTCAGATGAATCAAAGAATCATCATAAAACTCCTAAACTAAGTACACACAATATATAGCAATGAAGTCTTCCAATGAAAATTTGGGTAAAAAAAGCAAATTTAAAGTGATGCGTCATCATCACCAATCATGCTCCACACATCAGCAGATAAATTAGCAAGTATATAATCCTGGGATAACCACATAGAAATGCTGCCTATCAGTGCCCATAATGGTTGGTGGACATTGGTGGTGCAGCAATGCAGAATTGCTTGGCTTGGACTGTTTTGTAGCAGTTCAAACTTCGGTGTGGTACTTGGCATTCATAGAATTGCCGGGAAAGTACTATACTCCATTTGTGGTGATCAATGTACACGTGAAATAGTCAGGAGTAAAATGACCAGGAAGGCAGTAAGTAGGCTTCCGAGGGAAGCAGAAAGGTAGAACAATTTAGCATACTGGTCATAGCTTGTAGATGATAACGTTGATGATGAACAACGCACCAGATGCTTGATTTGTTGTCTATATATGTTAAAGTGATTGCTCTTATTGGCGTTCTTTCAGCTTTCTTCATTTTTGGTTAGGCAAGATACTACATCTTTCAGTGTATTGGCAGAGTCACTATTTCTCCTTTTTCAGTTGATTAACTATAGTCGACGATCCCTGTCCAGTGCATCTTGAAGCAGAATCAATTTATTAGTGCACTAAAATAAATAAATAAATAAATAAAAATGTCAACCTTGAAACTCTAAAAAATTGTCTAGTAATAGTGATTTCAAGGGTATAAATTTCATAGCAGAAAAGGCCAAAAACACAAAGTCATTGGCAGCCATCTTCCTACTAACAACCTTCAAGAGAGGTGCAGAATAGTCATGCAATAGTAGGTTATCATTGTTTACACTGAACTACTTGAACAAATGCTAAGATCTCCAATACTTTAAAACATTCCATTAAACAAGAGTAAGAAATACGGGCCCCAGATATAACACCAATACTACCAATACGGAGGAAAAATAAGAGCCACCTCAATAATCGTTCAGATGAGCCTTGTTCCCCTTTTTAAAGTTGCCACAACACAAGCCCATACCTTCCCGTATTGCATGTTTAGCACCCTATTGGCTGAAGGGAGATCCTGGCTATCTCTAAGAAGACGACGTTTGCATGGCAAATCCCACAACCAGTTGCATGCTTTATTCTCCCATGTAGCAGAACCAGAACATCGACCACTGGCTCTGACAGGATGGAATGTATGAAATGATTTTAGAGCAGAAGCTGAAGACCATTGGGAGCAGCTACTTGAAGATGCTACAACTTGCTGATTAGGCGTCCCACAGATTGAAGGCAGCTTATAAAATGAGACAAGCAGCAGAAGTTCTTTAGTTGGACCATGTATCCGGTCTCAATGTAGAAAATCCTATTCAGGTATCATACTATAAGATTTAGATCAGAATAGCATCAGATATATGGGCAGGAAATTGAATGACAGTATTAGTTTACTACAGGACATAACAAGTTACCATTTTCTTCAAATTTCTATGATGTTGATTTAAATGAATATTGTAATGGCCTGAATTGTGCTATGGTCTCGAGTTTCAGTGTAATGCAAATGAACAAGCTATATGCAACAAAGGTTATGGTCCAAGAGACTAAGGTAGAGCCAAAAACAACTGGAACTAAAGAATATAGGACGTGATGTACATAACTGACATACTTTTCGATAACCCAAAGCCATCTTATGTGACTCCAAACATTTGATGCGATCAAGAATGTAAAAGGTGTCTTCTGCACCTGTGTCCCCTGTATTTTGCATCATTACACAAGTTAATGGCAATTCTTGAGCCAATTCACCTTTATAAGTTTAAAAAACATGTTTGCATGAGAAAGTACAAAAGAATCACCTAGAAAGGGTAAATACCACTCATGCTCAATTATTCCCCTGCAAATTTTTGCAGTGTGAGAAGGGCAAGAACAAGTTATAGAGTTAAATAGTAAGACTACATCAATATGAGCCAATCAAATGCAAACAGCAAACATCATAAATGCAAGTGCTGGACTTGGGAATTGGAATTGCACTTAGACTGGATCCTTGGCATAGTAATAGGAATTAAAGCTAAGCAATAAGCTAGAGTTTGACATAAAAATGAGAGTTCTAAGCAAGCAACCTAGGCTACATTCAGATATTTTATTAAGTACAATGCATCTCAATCTAAAACATAACAAGTTGCAGCTGTCTGAGCACCATAACGATAGCTATAGTTTTCTACTCTGCGCAATTCCAGTACAAAGTTAAGTGTTTCAGGGGATGATGTTATCACCGAAATGCAGTTGTCAGATCCTTTTACTTCTCATGCTAAATTCTGTCATGTTAAGTTGCAAGGAAAACTCTGTTTGGAATAAGTCCATGTACTGTGGTACAGTATCACTAGATACTCAGAGAAAAGGGAGTGGCGGAGGGAAAAAGTCCTTGACACCAAAACCTGCTTGTTTCATCAAAAAGTTCAAGCTTCACGGAAAATCCAGCTTTCTCCAAGATCCAGCCAATTTCTTTGGCGTGATATTCCTCTCTCACCTATCACAGAAATACAATTCACATGCATCAAATCTCACATCCAAAATTCAAAAAGTGGAACATAACACCGAATTTGTTGAACAATATAATGACGTCAACACAACCAAAGAAGAGAAGCTTGGAGTACACATTGTATGCTTCTCCAGTTTAACTATTAGGATTTAGTTTAAACTAGTGACCACCTCAGTCCTTGAAGAGGTAAAACTAGTCAATACCCGTTTTCGCATTATCTGAAGATAAGCCGAAAGTTTATCACCAATTCTGTCAAATACTTCAAGTAATAATAGTATTGCCTCCATCTCCACCTTCTTCTTTTTAACCTCTTGTAGGGATTTCTCATCACCAGAGCTATACAAGGACGTGATTTCTTGTAAATTCAGAAATGCAGCTTCTTTCAAGACAAAATTGCGGATTTTCATATGTTCTTCTAAACCAGGCATAACCTTTTCATGAGCCACCAACAACAAGCCTGCTAATTCAACCAGTTTCTGCTCTTTCACATATTTAAAAAACTCAAATTCAACTTCTTTGGTCTTCTGCGCCAGCAATCTCACAACTTCCAGAGCAGATCTCTGTCCCAGCAAAAAAAAAAAAAAAGATGAGATAATTGCTGCAGACATCAATCGTGACACCTATTGAAACTACAACCATAATCTGACTTGAATTCTCAATTACTGTTCTTATTATACCATGCCTTAACAAATCCCATACAAAAAGTTTCATTTACTGCATATACGCCTCCCACAAAACAGAAGGGAAATCCATACACATGAAATGACAGTCTTGTGCAAATGCACAAACAGGAAAAGAAGAGAAAACGAATGAAGCGCAGAACCTTTTCTCCAATTTCAAATTTTGGAACAGAGACAGACCATTTGCTGAAACAAAATGATATAAATTACTAACAAATATTGAGCACCTTAACACAGATTAACGTTGCAAATTCAGATAGTTGCACCAGAGTCATATGCAAAATTTCTCAAATAACCAGAGCTGGGGGAGGGGAGAAAGGAAACAAGTCACGGGAAAGGCAAATAGAAGGGGAGTATTCAGAACTACTCCAAGGGGATCATAAGTGGCTTTGAGTCTTCATGCGATTTCCAATACTACAGATATAGCAATAACATGCATCAATATTATTTTGTCCCGCGGCGAGTACTATGAGCCCCTTGCCTAGCACTGCTCTGTGGAATTTGGCTTTCCAATTAAAACCAATTATGAATTTTTATGCCGATGTTCATGTGGTTGTTGTTCCCTGAGACTCTGGATTTTCCTGTTTCCATTGTTCAAGAGTTTATTAACGCATGTGCTTTACTTGTAATGTTGTAGAATTGTAAACCTTGTTTTGTCGGTATATCAAAAATTTTCAGTTGAAAGTTGCTGTTTTCTTAGGAGGTATTGGCGTTGTTGATCCTATCCATGTACTTAAGAAATGCTTATACAATGGTGGCATTGTTGGACTGGTCTATTGAATATTGCCACAGGATTGATCATCATGATAACAATAATGGGAGTTTCGTTTTTACATTCCCATCTGCATTTTTCTTGCTTTTTGCTTACTTTGATGCCAAAGCTGTAAATGTAGATCGATTCTGGCATCTGGGTGTTATTTTCTTTTCAGGGACGTGGTTTGGCGGTTGGAGGGTGGGCGGATTGAAGCTTTGAGTTAGCTATGCTATTAGGTGATTGAGAAACTAACAATAGGCATTAGAATTCAGGAAGTTGAACCCCAAAACACTTCTTTCTGCAAGAAGAGCCTGCAGGTCAATCCTGATTCGCATGGCCTTCTCTTTTCCGTTTCTGCTGCTTCCCCCTCGTTATGGTGTCCATATATGAAGCTAGGTTATACCTTTCTGTTTACCAATGATATCTGCATGTTGAACATGTCAATGGCCTTGTTAACTTGCTTTTGGAGTGATTAGGAAATGTCGCATCCTACCATATTTGAGTTGAAATTTCGTGGTACATCGTTTAATGTATAACCCTGCCCCGCGGGCGTTTTTTTGTCTTTCAAGAAGGTAGTACACATTTGAAAACCGAAGAGTATCCTACTCTGGCAGTAGTCTTGGTGTCTTTTTTGCAAGGGACAGCTGTATAGGAAGCTAATAGGAGTAATTGCTAATCATCACAACATAAAATAGTAGATGATTTAATTTGTCATGGGACATTAGCAGGAAACTCTTATCAGGTCCCAACTTCTACCAGACAGACTATTAACCGTCCATCATATAGGGCGAGTTAATTGCCCAAATTTGGCTGGAATATGTGGCGGCCTCTTAATAGGCGGTGGTTTGCATATGGTCTATGGGGCAAAAGATGCTCGTTAACAGCATGTGCTTGTGCTGGCATTGTTAGTACCACATATAGAAGCAAATGGAATGGTGCCATAGATAGCTGAAAGCATTCAATTTAGCATAGGCAGCTTACTTATGCGAATGTGGCTGTGGATAGAGCATGGCCTCCAAAGATAAATCATCCACAACTGAACTGTTGAAATACATACCCAAAATGATGGGATATAAATATTTGTTTTGGAATTTCATAAACTCATCATACTTCTATAGCATAACCTGTTACAATTTTTTGAAACTCATTTCCATATCTTTGCTTGCATTTCTTGGATTGCAAAAGAAGAAAGTGATGGGCTAAAGTCTCGAGTAGCTAAGATTTCCAGTGTTGTTGATAGTTGATACTCCTGCTGTACTCCATTTTGTCATTGCATTTACAAATCAACCGGTAAATTGCACAAGTGCCAGCATTTAATTTCGTACATATATTGAGGTAAACATGGAATATTAATCTCTACGTAGAAGTAGAACCTAAAACATTAGCAATACAATAGTCAAAAAGACAGTTTTCAAGAGGATTGGGCTGCAATGACTAAGAAAAATCAACAGCTTAAGTAATCTGCTATGAAGATTATGGTCCTACTATCTATTCTTACTTAAAAATCAATGAATTAGCATTTGATTAGCAGTCAACAAGCTGCTGATTTACCTCACAATGGAGGGAACCTTGTTCAGTCCTTGTATTTCATTGTGTCTTTCTTGAACCCAATTGTTGGAAATTGTTTGGCATGCCCTTCAATCTCATGCCGTAGCTTAGTAATCCCAGATTTAAGTTAGCATCCTTCATTGTTGCCACAAAGTCCTTCAATTTTGTACCTGAACAAAAGCAAAGATAGAGGTATTTGAACACCCTGCCAGCTTATTAAGCTCCAGAGGATATCGAAAAAGATGAGTCAAAGTAAACATTGAACAAGCTTTAAAACCTTTAGTCTCAGCTTTGATCTTCAGAGCCAGTTTCACGGCTGCATCAAAGAACTCACCCACTTTGACGAAATCTTCTTCAGCAAATCCTCCAGTGAGAGCTGGGGTTCCCATCACGAGCCAGAATCGGTGAGTCATTAACAGACACACAGAGGTTATCCTTTTGTCTTGACTGCCTGCACACTTTACGCTACCATCACACCATTCACTAAAGACAAATCATAGATGGAGTCGTTGAAGAATTGAGGAATACTTGTGTCCAAGTCGGGCCCTCTCTGGTCACCCCAACGATTTAAAATTAAAAATGCAAAAGCACTTCAAAAATGGTATACATGCAGAAGTGTGCTATATCAGAACAGCATTGTATTGCTGTTGTTTTCTTTTTTTTTTTCCCCCTTTTCTGAGCTTTTAGAGCAAAGGATGATTTGAGAAACCCCAGACCTAATGCAGCCTGAAGGGACACAGAAATCTAGAATCTGGACAACAATAAACGCTCCTCTCTAAAACAATAAAAGCTCTCAATCACTAAGCCTAAATTTCGTAAATGCACTTCTATTGCTATAGGATAGGGTGAGAGAAATGATTCAGGTACACATGTACTTACATCTACTGCAGCAAAACTACCAAATTCAGAGGCAATTGCATCAAATATGACGAACATTGCCCAAATTGAATTCCACCAAAGTTGGTTGGCATCTATATTCTACAGTGAACGATTCAGCCACAACAAAAGGGAACAAAATTGAAATTGACACACTAGCGCATGAAGCATTAACCATGTTCCTGTATTTCCTTTGTTCACAGGCATGTTCGCTTTCATCCCTGAAACCAAAGGTCCAGAAGGCAAGGGAGGTACTAACTATGAGG
This sequence comes from Coffea arabica, assembly GCF_036785885.1. Taxonomy (NCBI): domain Eukaryota; kingdom Viridiplantae; phylum Streptophyta; class Magnoliopsida; order Gentianales; family Rubiaceae; genus Coffea; species Coffea arabica. The sequence goes on along the minus strand of NC_092320.1, from coordinate 13,941,957 downwards.
ATGAGAAGGATGGCCACAAATAGTGCCTTATCAGCCTGCCAGTCCATCTGGAATTTGGCTAGGTAACCTGCTATGCATGAGTCACAATCATAGCACCCTCCCCTGTTGCTGCTGCTTGCCCACATTTGGCGTTCCTCGTTCTGGGAAGCAAAAACCTGGATTCTGGGATCTCCCAGAAGCTTTCATTTCTTTGCAGAAAACCACAACGTTTTGGTGGACTACAGCAGCCCAACTGCAGACAAGCAACACAGCATCAATCAAACATGCATCAAAACTTAATTGCCCAATCGTGAATTTTGCTATGACCACGCAGAAGAGGAAGAGAAAAAAGGCGGGGGGGGGGGGGGGGGGGGGGGAGGGAGAGGGATGAATACTGTCATAAACAAAAGGAGACAGCGATCAAATAAAGAAAGATGTTAAATTGTTAATAACCTGACCGTAGTACAAGTAATGATTCTTGCTGCAGAATGGCAAAACGAACTCAGAAAAATATATCAATGTCAAATAATTGAACAGAACATAAACCTATAAACAAGGCAGCAAATAGCCAAATATCTCCATCTGGAATTGACCCAATTGAACCAAGTCGTTACTAAGCAACAAAACTACCAGTACATAAAAGGGATTCTACAAAAGATGAACATTAATACTGCATTTCTTCATCCGATACTATCTATCGACAATATACAAACTCATCAAATGTTTAATAATGCACACATGCTTATGTGTTTCAGCGACAAAAATCAAGAAAAAAATCTAAAGACCTAAGAGTTTGAACACACTAAAGAGTTGATACCACAACAGGGGTAGATATCAAAGAAATTGAACACACGGAAGCAGTTCTTTGTTTTCTATCTTTTTCAAAAAAATTTAGAAAAAAAAAACCTTTGAAATGAAATAATTAGGGAAAAAAAGGTAGAGAAAATTGCGCATACCTCACTCTACTACTTTAACTTGAACATCATTCAATTCTCACGCTTGTTCTTCTGGTTCCTTCCCTTCTTGCTCTTCCTGGACTTTGGAAATATAAGGCGCAACATGCCAGCCTTGAATCCTTCTGCAATGGGTTTTAAATCCTTCTCAATCGACTCGTAATCGGGATTTTGGACATCTGGTGATACCTTCACATGGTTGATGAGGAGTTGGGTTAACCCCATTAATTCGCGATATGTGTGTCTCAATTCAAAATTTGGGTAATTTTCACTTGCCCATCTGCCAAACAAATGCCAAACACGAGTATAAATATAAAGAACAAAAAAAGGATCCAAAGTGAAATAAAATCTTAAGAAAGTAAGAGACCTTGAAACCCGATTAATGCCTTCTTTGCTATCAGATTCAACTATGAACTTGTCATATCCTAACATTTTCTTATTCTTATCTGCAAACTTAATGCCTCTACGAATAGCTTCAGCCTCAGCCTCATGCGGATTAAATCTTTTCCAAGATTCAATGACTTCAGTCAGACATTGTATCAGCAATATTTCGCCATGTTCATTCCGTATCACGATTCCATAAAATATCGTCCCCGTCTTCGGGTCAAATCCAGCAATAACTGAAACTATAGCGCACCTAAAAAAGAAAAAAAAAATCAATCTTATAACATGGACAACTATGATAAATGTTGAAAGCATTAGAAACATTACAACTTACCTTTCATTGGGCAAAGGCCAAGTACACGCAATCGGTGGATCTTCACTGAAACATCCGTCCACGATATGCAAGTTCCTTCTATGAACTTCTTCAAATATCCAAATGCGTTTCTCAACCTCTGTGTTGATTAACAGTCTAGAAAAATCCATCCAAGTCACTTCTTTCTTTTTGGCAACTTTCGATCTGGACTCATATTCATGAATGAGAGGACTATATAATTCCTTAATTTTTTCCAAAGGGATCTGATCCTATATGTGAATATAGCAAGTAAAAAGTGTTAGATTATAAGAAATACCAAGTAGACATTAAGGACCATGAGAAGATATGATTTCTCAATTTCTTAGTCAAATTAATTGTTTACCTCACTAAGAGTATTATTTCTGTCATGTGGAGGATACACGAAAAGTTCCTTGTGATCATCTATGGTAGAGAAATCGGATGTATGGTGCATCCGCCTTTGATATACAAAAGGGTAGACAGACACCTTTGTTGTAAAATTCACAATTAGTTAACGAAACTATCGCCACACACATGTATAACCCAACAAGATATAATTAGATTTGAGTAGAAATATTCCACATACAAAAAAATAAATAAATAAATAAATAAGTGCATTCAATCAAAGTTGGAAAACGTCTAATCTCCAAAATAAAAGCAGTATAAACACAAGGAACAAAAATTAGGTGAAAGCCAAGCCACTTGCAGGTATGCAGGATTATTTCAAATAGCCGAACTAATTTCTTGTGTTGTACAGGCTGGTAGAAAGATCATCAATGCGAACTAAGGATTAAAGGTTATATACTGGACATAAAACACAACTTTGCACAGCATTGGAGAATGAAAATATGACATAAGACTAAATCATTTGTGGTTGTCATCACCAAATATCCCCATACTTAACTATAAATTCCAGTAATTAACAAAGTTAAAAAGCCAAAATATCAGTTAAATCAGATGGTAGTCAATGGCTCAAAGTCACTCACCACAAATGTAGTAAATGAGTTGAGATAGTAGTAATCTTGCAAGTCTTATACTTGTTGGAAAAAAGTTCTGACTTATGTACAAGTTATGGCTCTGTCAGCCTTTGAAAATCATGAAGCAGCTGAACTAGAAGATTGGAGCAACAAAATAGGCACAAAAGTAAAGATACAAAGCTCTCTAGTTTATAGAGCATTTGAAAGCTTTTGGAAAAAGCATTTCTACACTTGTCTATTCTGACAAGGAAAAACTAAGAAGAAATAAGAAGCCTCAGTGCTAGGGTAACAGAATGGATGCATGATGACTAAAGGCTCAAAGCATATGTCACACTCAGGCTTCAAGAAGAAGAGGATAAGGAACCAGCTTTGGCGATGGCATAGCCATTAGCCAGTGCGATTCAGAACTAAACAACTATCTTGTTCTCTAGAAGTAAGAATTTTATACACTGTGACTATTATTTCCAAGTTGAAATTCCCCAATCATGTCAAAATTTCCACTCTGACAAATTTAGGTCTCAGGGGCTCTCTTAGTCCATGAATGTCCATCATTATGTTAATTATTACTTTTTTCCTCTCTACTTCTGTAACATTCATGCCATAAAAATACAACAGCCAAAAGATTAAGCTGGACAGTTTTGAATACAAGCATCATACTCACCTAAAGCTACTCCAGCATACCCAACTAATTTTACCTGACCAGAAATTCATAAAAGAGTAGATCCGCTTACCATTCATTTGAACTAGGAAAGACCATAAATGTAAAACAAAAAGTTCATTGCTAAAACATGAAGCATATTAAGGAAAAAGGTCAGACAACCCCAACCTACTTGTAATGGAGCAAGGAAACTATTTAATTAACTCATTGGTAATTCCATACATAGAAAACACAACCATTTATAGAATTCAATTTTTTCCAACCTTTCAAGATAAGCTTTTAGTTGAAAAAATAAGAAGAAAAATAAATTTCCAATCATACAGAATTACAATATGCCATTTGTTGATTAAAATACACAATGTCAGAATTAAAAATTTTGCTGATAAGATCATTTTCAGACAACATATTCGGAAAGATTGAATTATGATATTAATTCCTTTGAGGTTGACAAGAATAAAGATATTATACAGAAGAACTATGAAAAACATGTATCTAGGACATGCGGTTTCTTCTAGAAATACTGTGAGGTGAAAAGTATGAGAACTTTTTTCTAAAGAAACATGTACCTAACTTCTTCTAGGACTTTTGTCAGCAATGAATATGAGGATATGTTTCCTCCAATTAGGTCCCCTCTCTCTCTCTCTCTCTCTCTCTCTCTCTCTCACTCACACACACACACACACTCTCTATCTCCCCCCAAGATTACTGTGAGCTGCAAAATAGGAGAGCTTTTTTCAAAAGAAAAATGTATCTGACAGATTGTGTTTTCTAGGAATACTATCAGCAGCAAAACTCGAGTATATTTCTCCTCTAATTTGAATCCCTCTCTAACAGGCCTTTCTGTCTGTCTCTCTCTCTCTCTCCCCCCCCCCTCCTCCCAGGTCCTCCAGGGCTACTATCAGCCACAAAATGTGAGGATTATAATTTTTACTTTTTCTCCAGAGAAACATATATCAGGCAGACAGTGTTTCTCCTATCAGGTCCTCTCTCTCTTCCCCCCTCCCCCCCCTCCCCCGGCGAGTCCCCTCACTGTACAACTACATTTTCAAATACAAAAATGATTTTTTTCTTGGGAGAAACATGTATCTGGCAGATAGTGTTTCTCCTATTAGGTCCTCTCTCTTCACCCTCTGCTTCTCCCACGCCTTCAAGTGGAAAAAACTGTCTATTAAGTAGAATCGTAATCCTAGGAATGTTTCATAAAGCGGAAAAATGTGATAGGCTCTGTAGAATTGCGTTCACCTTGTATCAGACAAAGTTTCATGATTAACCAAAGCAATGATGTTCATCACTGCATAAGTATCGAGAAGTTTTCTAGCATAATAAAACTGGGGAAAAAAACTGAAATTGGTTGCTTATTAGAATAAAATGCAGAAGATTATAGCAAAGAAACTTTTTCAAGTACATTGGATTTTATTCTTTAAGATAAATGGCAGAAATGGCTATATAACAGTACCAGAAAAAGCATTTGAAAAATGAAAGAAAAACAGCAAATTGGAGAATACATAATCTACCTTGGAGATATGTTCTGGATTTGCAAAACGTAGGTTCTGAGCATGAAGCATCTGGCGTTGGGTCATCAACATGTTTTTCTCCTTTAATAGAACAAACCATAACTTCTGAGGATCATCCCATGATTTAAGGCACAATTCAGAAGCTTTCCAGCCCCTACCTATATGATAAAATCAACAGTTATTTTGAACACACAACTGACAAGAAAGGAGTGGTAACAATATGTTCCATGAACATAAGTTTAACAAAATGCCATGCGCTGCACATACACCATAGAGCAGAATACAACCTTTTCATTTATTAACCAAGAAAAAACAAGGTCCATAAGCTATATGCAGTAACTCAGATGGAGCAACCAGCAAGAAAAGAAAGTACAACTGATTTACAATACCTAAAAATTTATTAATTTGAGGATAATCATCTAACAAAAAAAGATATCAAGACCAAACAAACATGGGTGTACAATTATCTCATGCCATATCTCTCTGGAAAACAAAGGGTGCTTTCTAGAACTCAAGTTTCCACATATCCTGCTATATCATAGACCTTAACTGGTTGGAAAAAGTATGAAGCAACATAGAGTTGTAATAAGAAGAAATAGTTGCTGCTGTCTTTCTTATCTGTATAGGTTTACTTTGCTGAAATAAGCTATCTTAATTTAATAAAATAAACAAGAACTCAAAAATAGCTCTTTATCAAAATTATTTTAGCATCTGTATAAGAATGATTCCGAAAATAGAACATACCATTATCGAGGAAAAAAGTAAAAAGGAAAAAAAATTCCTAGTCATAAATGCTAGGTCATGCTCAAGGCTGTTTCTAAATGTTGTTTGACATCCAAAGCATCAGAAGCACCATTTTAAGAGGTTGTCACTGCAATCCTCAAAGGAATTGTCAAAGCTTAAGACAGATCAGCTGAATTATTACACCTCCAGAACACAATGCAAAAAAAGAGATCCTTTTCACTTCTGACATTAAATACTTAAGCTTAGATACTACAAGGAGATGCTATTCAAACCACAAAGTATTTGTAGAATTTAAGACTGTACCAGTACTTTATTTCCACGGTCAATTTCGGGCTCCAACTTATTAACTTCAGTTTCTTCAATTACATGAAAACCAAAGAACTTCACGATATGATAGAGAGAAGAGGTGTTTATACCATATACAACAGGCTTGTCGTCATCTGAACTTCTGTCAGCCTCGAAGAAATCCTCAAGAGGGTTATGTTTAGTCCTAGCAGTGGAAGCAGCAGCTGCAGCTGCAGAAGATGATGATGAAGTGTCAGCCTTGACTGCAGCAAAAAGTGCCCTACCAATTGCTCTGATTGCAGACATTGTCTGGATTGCTCTCTGCAAACATGAGCAAATGAAATAAAAGAACCATTGAAATTAACAAAGAAATTAAAGCCCAAAACTAAAAAAAGAATTAAAAAAACATTTTCCCCATTTAAAATCAATTGAAAAAACATAAACATAAAAGAAGAACAAAGTGGGATTGCAGCAGTGCTAAAACTTATACAAAGAAAAAGACCAAGGGATCGAAGCAGTCTAAAAATTTTTCTAAATCCAAAATCTCACTATTTTAGTAAGAACATGGCGGATTAAGAACCCAAAATTCTTAGAAGAGCCTATCGTTAATTAATCGAACAGGTGGTGCGCAAGAAACTTAACGCATATGAGCAACAATTATGCGGATTACTGAATTTCGGCTCTTAAAATGGGGCAACGCTTCAACACCCCAAGACTAATTACCACAAAAAAATAAAGAAAAAACAATGAAAAAAAAAGAATGACGATTACCGTTAGTTCTTGCTCAGTAAGACTAGAGAAAGATCCGGACTAGGGTGTGCAATGAATTCGAAATCGGTAAATCGGAATTTTTCGAAATTTTGACATAGAAATTGCCTACCGAATTCAAATTCGAATTGGCCAATTCCGATTTCGAATTCAATTTCGAATGCGGAAATTACCAAATTCTTCCGAATTCACCGAAAGTCAAAAACCTATTTTTTTTTTTTATAATAACTTCTCACAAGTCTGCATCACAACAAGCAACACCGGCGAGACCTGGGAAGGCAACAACTAGCGGTGGCAAACTAGCAATAGCAGTAACTTATACAAAGTCCATTCATTACAATACTTATAAAACCATTCCAGTCCACGAGAATAAAATGCATCCATTACAATCTAAAGTCGAAATACAAAACCACAAGCTGTTTCATTACAATTTAAACCATTTCATTACAATCTAAACCATCACAATACTTATACAACCATTCATTACGATTAAAAGATATTGATTTTATTGAAATTTCGGAACTACTAGAATACTCACAAGCTGTTTGATGAAATGCCTAAGAAAAATAAACTAGAAACAAAAATTAATAAAAAATAAACTAGAAACACAAATTGATAACAATTATAGCATAGCCCCTATTAAGCAAAATCACCAGCGTACCTCAATTTGTCCTTGAAGATGAAGGCTGATGATGGCTTGAAGATGAAGACTGCCGGGCAGATGATGGGCTAGCTTGATGGCTTGAAGATGAAGGACTAGAGTGAGAGAGAGTGAAGGTGAGAACTGAGAAAGTAGGAAAGCTGAAGGCTCTCAGTTGAGCTCTTTCTCGACTGAAGACTGGTAGATTGGCGGCGGAGGAAGGAAGGTGAGAGTTGTGAGACTGGTAGAGTCAGCGGCGGAGGAAGAAAGGAAGACCGAAGATTGGAGCTTAAGTGCTTAATAGATTTAGGTTTTGCTTTTTTGTCCTTTTGACCGAAGACTAACTACTATAATGTATTATTGTTATTATATTATATAATATAAATTTTATATTACATATATTGTAAAACGAATTCGAAATTACTTTTCTGCTTTCGAATTCCACTTTCGAAATTTCAATTCGAAATCGGTAATTTCGATTTTAAAAATTATATTTTTGAATTCGATCCGATTTCGATTAATTCGAAATCGAAATTATCGAATTTCATTTCGATTTACCGAATTACCGAATTCAAAATTTCGAATTCAATTTCAAATCGATCAATAAATCGAAATTTTTCGACTTTGCACACCTCTAATCCGGACGAACCAGCTGAAATGATTTTCTGTTTCTTGTTCTTGGAAACTTGGCGCCTAACGTTGGAAATTTGGGCTGATCCAGGTTTTACAATCACATATTGGGCCCTTTAATGTTGCAGTTCAGCCCAGAAAAAAAAGGCCCGAAAATTACAATACCAAATTGAATATCCAGAGGGGTTCTTCTTCTTTATTTTCTTTTATCATCCTTTTTTATTACTTTTTCCCCCCTTTATTTTGTACATGGGATAGCCGTTTTCAGGATTGGAGTCTTAAGGTTTTTAAAATGGGAATCCTACCTAGGGTTCCTTTTGGAAGTCATAGGATTAAACCATAGATGGATCATAGAATCGTAAGTTCCTACTAAAAAATATGAAAAAAAATTAACATTTTATTTATTTATAAGCTTATTGTTCATGAATAGTTGAAAAAATGTGCAAATAGATGCAGAAAATGTGATGGTAGTTAGAAAAAATAAATTTCTTCAGCTAAAATGTATGTATTCTAGCATTATATGCTAATTGATAAACATTCAATTTTCGAAATTTATTTTATTTTTAGACTACAAATATGAAAAATAAATATCATTGATATGAATTCATGACATATAAGGCTACGAATTTTAAATTCGTAAGAATTCTCTTAGTTTATATAATATGCACTTGATTCTACAAAATTCTATTCATTTGACTATAGTTTTACTTACAAACTCCAAGAATCTTACTTAGATTGGGATCAAATTTATAAAATTGGATTGTTGAATCACAGGACTAAAATAACGCGATTTGAAATTTAGCAACTGTATGGTTTTGATCCAATTTCATCAATAGTTTATATAATATGCACTTGGTATTGCATACATTTAGAACATGGACAGCACAGCCAACAGTATGCAAGCAAACTATATCCTATAATATGGGAATTCGAGTCAGTTTTCCAAGCACACTCTACCAAAAGCTCTACATACAGGGGTGTCTATCAAGCTCTATAAGCTGGGCCTCACTTTGGGAAGCCCAAGTTCAACTCAAAAAATAAATGGGGCTTTCAGGATTTTGAACTTTCAGACTTGGACCTAAGTTAGAAAGTTCAAACTCGACTCATCATTTTATATTAACTTTGGGTTCATATCGGGTTTGACCCAAACTCATAATTAAATATATAATTATAAATAATATATTAATATTTATAAATTATTATAAATTTGTATATAAATGATTGATATTTTAATGTTATAATGTATAATTCTACATTATATATACCACTTAATATGAAATTACATATATTATATATATAATTATACATGTAAATAGGTCAGGTCTTAATCAAGTTTGAACTTAGTAAAGCCCAATCTCAGCTCATTTAATTTGGGCCCCATTTAGTCCCAAACTCATCCCAAGCCTATTAAACATAAGGCTCATAGGGCCTTGTTGCGGGTTGAATGAACTGGGCTCGAGCTAGCCCAAGCCCATTGACAACCCTAATTGCACATTAAAGTCTACTTATTAGTGGACAAGTTTGGATGGATCAATATAATTTGATTGTGATTAACACCTCTAATCAGTCCCATTCTAAAATTGCTGACATTTTGTTTAGCTTTTGAGAAAGTAACTACACGATTTTAAACTCACTAGGTTTAGCTATTGTATCCCCACTAAAAATTTTCAAACAAAGAGAAATGGTGAAGTCCCTTTCTCTAATCTATTTTCTACTACAATTATTTCCATCCAAAATAAGAATAGGCAAAAAAAGAGCTTATAATGCAAGGATCTAAATTACAGAAGTTTGAAAAATGCCAGGGACTTTAATAGCAATTTTCACATATTAAAAGCTGGCAGGCATTTTAAAATAATAATAATAAATAAAACTCAGCAGATTAAAGAATTTATGAACTATTACTACTTAATAAACAAAAATCCTACAGGCTATAATTACAAAGTTCGGCAACATTATTATATGTCATGGAGAAAGCAGAAGACGGGAAACAGCAATAAAGTGCCTCCCATCATCATATCCAGTGAACTTTTCTTCAAATATCTAGTGAACTATCAATAATCTTTCCCCCACTATGAAGACAACAATAGTAGACATACATAATATCATAGTTAATGATATGCACCTAAAATTCGTACCAACCATTTATCTAAAATGCAGGGCACTGCATGGCAGTGTTTGCTCTCAACTATTAATCAAGCCAGCCATGATATCATTAGAGATTAAAGTTTGGAGTCAATACACAAGATGTGCCATTTTCAGAAACCCATAATCATTTTTCTTATAGAAATCCTGGTTCAATTAACCAATAACAAAATACTAGAAGCTATCCAGACTTCAGGCAACACGTGTCTTAAACAAAATTCTAGCTGAAACGCATCCAAGCCCGTGACACGAAGCATAATAAGTTACAGACTCTACTCACATTCCAGCCCCCTGCCGAAACTAACTTCTAGTTAAGGATTCAATTTTTAGCACTTGGAGACTAAACAACATCGCGTCATATATCCTAACTGCCTACTCTTTTTCTTATGTCTGTTCCAAGCAGCTAATGCCATAATCAGATACTAGCTTAAAGTCCTCCTCCAAGCCCCTAAATGCAATGTGAAACTAAATAGCATGGACTCTTTTCATGTTCCCTATCCCAATGTGAAACTAACTTTTAGTTAAAGGATTCAATAGTTGACTGCCAGCAGAGTGAAGATGACTCGAGAATATTTCCTCACAAGAATTTGTGACTTGCTGTATGGCATAGATGGAACTCCCAACATTTCAGCAATGACAAGAATGCATTAATACAACAAAAAAATACAAACATGGTACTGATGCAGAGTAATCAATAAGTGTAGTGCTAGGGAGATCAATCTTAACAATGCCAAACATACCTTGTCGAGGCAGAAGGCAAATCATACCCTTCGTGCCTTTGCTATTTCGATCATGACACACTGTTCAGCAATGGACAGCAAAAGTCACCTAGCAGATTCACGTAACTCATCGTTCTGCATAAACCAAGCTGCAAGAAAGTTGATGTCACTAAAGGAAAATACAAGCTCAAAGAGTAACAATACAAGAGTAACTACTGGTGCTTTAACTTATCATCAATAAGAGGCGGCTTTCAACTTTCAATTGCTAAAAGGATTTGGTGATTGAGGTAAGACACAAGAACAGTCCTTGAACAAAAGCACAAGGTAGAGGACACAAGAAATAGATAAAGGGGGAAAAAAATGATGCTCTCAATGCCTGTAGAGTGGCAAAATTAAAACAGTTTCTGCTTAATATTTGATGCTTAAAAACTAAGTCCACAAAAGACATTCAAGAAAATGAAAGCTACAAACAGGAAAAGATTCAATGTAAGTTGAACCTACTTGTTTAGTACTCATTTCTGATCATATATCATGCGTCTCCTAACATTCTATGCACCATTACGGTCACGTTCCAGGTTCTCCCAAAGAAACCATTGTGCATATTCTACTGCTTGAAGGTGTAACAAGTTAAAAGAGTTCAATAGCTTGAATAAGTAAAGTGGAGTTACTCAATTTCTATCTAAAAAAAAATTGCTAACATCCTTACCTCTTCTTCTTTTTCTTAGTAGCCAGATCATATTTCAAACTTACTTCGGTGGTGATTACTGATTAACATATCCTACTGCTTTTCTACTATTCATTCATTCAGTTAAACAACTAAAAGTGTGAAAGAAAGAAGAAAATATTTCATAAAAATAATAAGATTCCATTTGGCTTTGCATGTATCTAATGCATCTGAGGTCTAGTATGATTTGGTTTTTCTGAGGTAGAAAGACAGTAACCTAAAACAATAAGGTACGACTATGCTTACTCAAATTAAAACTTAAAAAGTTCAGAAAAAATAAAGCATATAAAGTGAATAGCAGACTAACTGCACTCCTTTCATTACAAAGGTGAGGAAACACAAACTACTCTGTATTTATCATCATTTAACAAGGCAGAGGCAGAAGATAAAAGCAGGTGTAATAAAAACAGTAGCATATATATTTAATTGTAGATCACATGTTTATTTAGAAGGGGAATTCAGAAGAGGCTTGACCTGCCCGCTCAATCCTACACAGCCACAAGAGAGGCATGAAAGAAAGAACCATGACTAAAGAAAATAAACTTAAGCAGCTTGCGAATCCTCATGCATGTCACCAGTTAGCCTTTTAACCTTTGGGCTTTGCAGCAAGCAGAAACACAGAAGTCTCAGTGGCTGATCGCCTCAAGTTGTAGGGGGGATCAGTGGTCGAAATATCTGCCTCAACTTTTGAGGTGCATGTGCAGCAAATGCTTTCCCCCTTTCATTGCTCAGAGGCAGTTTGATTGTGCCTAGCCCTGGGGAACACTCTAGGTGTTTGCCACAAATATGCCTTCCCAACACTATAATGAATTCTGACAGTTCAAATGTCACCCGAAGAAGAAGAAGAAGAAGAAGACACAAACACATACAGAAAAAGAAACCTAGCAAAAGAAATGCATAAAGAACCCATATATATGGCAGAAAAGAGCAGCTAGAAAGATCAATACAATAGTTGATAAGAAGCAACACAGCAAAGATTTGAAGCTTCATTTGAAGAAATGATCCAATGGCACATCAACCAGAACCATACGGTGGAAGAGAGAGGTTCTAATTTCTAATAGACCTGAGCATAATGCGGATAGCAATAAAGATTAAGCCAAAAAGATCCTTCTCTTCTTTTCTTAAAACTAGCAGAATACAGAATGCATCTGAAATTCATATCAAAGTCCCTACCTTATCAAATTTCGGGGAAACTTCTCTATCTACTGAAGGCTACACCGCTCCCACGAGGCATACCACCATCTACCCAGAAGAAATTAATGATACAGTAAGTAGAATGAATGGCTATGATCAATACAAGCTCATAAAGGTAAACATAGGCTGAGTGCTCTTTCTCACTCTGATAGAAGGTGCTCTCATAAACTGCAATAGAGTCCATGCTTTGGTATTCATCTTTCTTCAACAACCAGAGAAAATCAACGTAAGAAAGAATTCAATTCATTGCAGCACCAGAAGAAGCAGAATTGTGACAGCACAAAAGCAGGAACCTGGAGCTGAATAACTCAAAATGCAATCTGACTATCACAAAAGACAAAAACAACTGACTAAATTAGCTTTGATATTTCTCTCTTGGTCTACTGAATTCTCAATTCGCCCAAGCACTTCTTGAACGGGATGAACTTAACTCAATATCTACCACCAACCCCACGCGAGCTCAGTGAACTACTAGGCAATACTGTATCTGTATTGTAAATTAGAAAGGAAGTGAAAAGATTCCGCTTCTCAATGTGAATAAGACTATGAACTAGAGTGATTTAATAGTCCAAGTTGTTCTCTCTCCAATCTCCAAATGTATATGTAAACAAACGTGGAGATAAATATGTCTAAGTGAGGGAACTTATTACTGAACTTCCTTTTTCTCGCATAAGTTTGTGAAAGATTTTACACGAGAATATTCATTGCTGATGGTTTCTTTTAGTACTTTGTTAAGCTTGGTCAAGAACTTTCAGGTTTCGACAATTCCGGTTGAGACCCCAAGCATTGAGAAAAACTTATAATCGCGGTAGTACTAGATCAGGAACCTTGAAGTTAACCTAAACAGAATAGCTATCTCTCTATTGTCAATGGAGGCAGAGAACACACCCCGGCCATCAGCATTCTCTCGAGGTTATCCACGTTCCAAAAGAATTTACTTGCAAAACAAGCAAAAGAATGGTTAGGAACTAATCTTGATGTCCCGAGGTGACCTAAAGACCACATAAGTGATCTTCTACACACATTTGGGCTGCTATAATAATACCAGTCCGGTATCAAGTGGGATATGTCGGTTGATTCTCCTCACAGCCGTCAAAATACTCGTCACGCCTTTGGAGTGCAGCATCTAGAGAAGGAAAACGCTCCACAGCATCCGTAGGAGACATCTGACACGTTGATAATGCACCTGCGCAGCTTTTTAATGCAAGTTTTTTTATCTTAATCCCGGATCGTGGTTGCTTGCAGGGAAAATGAATGCGATTATTTACTGTTACTAATTCAATCAGCTCTCCTTTATAAACAGTGTCGAATTAGGGTGGGTGGTTATGTAAATTACTGTTTCGGACTATAGCCAGTCCATGAACTGGTGCTGGATCGATACAATGGCAAAGTCCTTCAAGCTTCTAACGGCGCGGTGGATTTCCGTGACGAAAATGAACCAAGCATCACCTCTGTTGCACCCAAAAAAGAAAAACGCATGAAATATAGACAAATGAATAAGCAAAGAGACCAAACAAACTCGGAATATCCCCCAAAATTGCCATATTTTGCTTCAAGGGATCTAACATATGCCATCAAGGTCATGAGCTTCTGTACCACTTCTTCCGCAGAATCTCACCTTAAGGGACAAAGCATGTCCAGATGTTGTGTGAGGAGGTAATTTTTGGTGGGTAGTTGAACCGACCTGAATCAGTCCCTTCTCAGGTGAAGTGAGGTGTGTTTGCTTGTCTGAAGTGGATGGCGGGGCTTCTCCCCTGAGATCACTCCGACGATCAAGTTAGTATGAGAACGAGAGAAAAGCAATAGCGTATGTGAATGAACAGTGTGCTTACTTGAGAGGTGTGTAGAAGAGGTATTTATAGAGCGGGAGTGGATGACAGGATGGAGGGCTCATGCTAGTGGGACCCATACCCTATCATTACGGCTCTGTTCCCTGTCAGGAGGTCTGACTCTGACACAGTAGCCGCCTGGGCAGGGTGACGGGGAACCTGGCACAGTAGCCATTAAGAGCATCAGGTGCTTTTCAGATAAAGCACTGGTCTCGGATGATGTCAGGCGGATTGACATCATCAGCGTGCAACCGAGGTGGAAGCCTGAGGTGCCGAGGTCCCCTAAGCACTCGGCCAGGGACCTGGCCGAACTCAGGGGTCATGTTCAGGACATGATCGCGTCCGTGTGAGAGACGAAACGAGGTCACCTCGGCCGTATGGGACGTTCGAGGTGAGCATCCTCAATAAGCCCCCCAAGCCTCGGGAGCTCCGGGAGTGAGAGGTGTCGAGACTTTGTTTTGCCGAGGTCATTCAGAGTCGGGGATCCGAAACTGCTCCGGAAGATGCGGGGGTGCGATACGTGGACAGGTCAATTGATAGGACGTGGTGAGCAGAGCGGTTACAAGTAACCGTCACGTCGTGAGATAGTGGGACGTTTCGTGCAGAGAGGGTGTCAGTCGAAAGGACGGGTCATTAATGAAGAGAGAGGAAGACGTGGCCTTTTGAATTTAAACGTGGCTGTCTTTTCGCATTCTTGCCTCTTCTTCGGGTTCCCTCGGACCCCTATAAATGGGGGGTTCCTTTCACCACACTTCTCACACTTTTTCATCTTCGTCTGAAACTTACAAAGTAAGTGAGCGTTGTCGATGTCAGTTCTGTCAGCCGAAATCACAGCCGAAGTCATCAATTTCGTCCGATTCCGTAGTCAATAGTAAGTATCTTTCTTTTCATCTCATCTTTCACACATGGCCAAAAAAGCCAAAACCCTTAAGGAAACCGTAAAGTCGAGTAATCAGACCGAGGAGGGGCCGGACCCCTTGGAAGATGCGACTTCGTCCAGTTCTGCGGGGTCAACGCCTACCGATGTGGGGGAATTAGCCGAGGAGGAAGCTGCTGGGACAGCCTCGGGGTCGGAGTCATCAGAGATGAGCGAGGGAGGTTCCGAGATCGAATATAACACTGACCTCGGAACTGCAATACCCCGTGACGAGGGCGTACTGGAGCCAGTTGTTCCAAGGAATGCTGCCAACATCGACTTCGGCAAGATGTCGAAGTTTAGAAGCCGCATGGGAAGAGATAGGGCCGGGAAGGTGATAAGAAAGTACCCCTTCAGGCCGGGGTATATCATCACTTCGTCCGGGCCGAATGACTCGGCCGAGAAGCCCCCCATGGGCACTGTGGCTATCTACCTTCAGCAGTTGGAGACCGGACTGAGGATGCTACCGTCGAGATTCTTCAGGGACGTACTCTGTCACTTCGGCGTGAGGATTACTCAACTCACCCCGAACGCGGTCCGCATTCTGGTAGAATTTGAAATGCTTTGCCGACATCAAGAGGTGACTCCCACCGTGGATCTTTTTCGCCGATGCTATACAGTCAAGGCACACGGGACAGATAAGGAATGGTTCTACATTTGTAATCGGAACAACGCCATTCCGAAACTCGTGATTGGTACTCCCACTTCGATAAAGAACTGGAAGTGCGACTTCATCTTCGTCCCAGCTGGGGATTTCCCTTGGAATTTTTGGTGGAGGCCAATTAAATCGAAAATCGACCCTTCCGCGGGAGACCTCGAGGAGGAGGCCTTCCAGAAGTTGATGGGATCAGAACTTCGGATATATAGTTGGGACTACCCCGAAGCCGTGTTGTTCGACGGGGGGATTAGCGGAGCCTTACTCGACCCTGACAAGCCTCCCTTCCTTTCCACTAAACTTAAGAAATCTTGTAATTTTTTTTTCATGGTTTTCCTTTCACTTCGGCTGTGGCAAATAATAATGTTTGTTTTTTGTGCAGTGGTCAGATTATCCGACATCATCACATCAGGCTCGGCCAAAGTGGCCAAGAGGTCAAAGAGGAAGAACTCCGACGAGACATCGGCGCCCCCACCGAAAAAGAAGTCACAAGGGCAGGTGTCCAAGATTTCGGCGGCTAAGAGCACTCCCACCACGGCAGCCCAGAGCAGCTCGACCGTCGCAGCCACGGGGTCCACCTCTTCGGTGCCAGAGGGGGTGCCCATCGGAGTTACCACGGCACTTCCACCTCCTCACGGTCAAAGTAAACAGTTGAAGGCTCCGGTCAATGCGGTCACGGGGTCTTCACTATGGAACCGTTTCCATAACCCCCCGGTGTTTCCCGGAAAAGACAAGACCCACCCCGGCAAGCATTGGTGTCCGGAGTGGACGATCTCGGTCAATGATAGGTGCACCCATCCTCGGGTTGCACAAGAGTTAGTAATGCAGTCTAGCTTGCCGAGAGACGTGGAGTTCACGAGGAAACTGACTCCGGCCGAGGTTGTCCGGAGTCTAATGGTGACCACGGCCTCCAACACAGCATTTGTGGCCGAGATGGCCCATCGATATTGTGCTCTACTCGAAGAGCAGGACACTGGCAAGTTACAAAATCAGATCTCCAAGTTGGAGAAAAAACTGGTGGTGTCTGAGTCCGCGAAGGTGGAACTTCAGAGACGGCTTCAGCAAGCCGAGACTAAAGAAGAGGAGGCCGAGACTACAATCAACAGCCTGAAGTCAGCTCTCGAGGAAGAGCAGAAGAGGGCGGACGAGGTGAAAAAGTCCCACGAACAAACTCTCGAGGGCGTTGGGGCCTCGGCAGTGGAGGCTTTCCGGAAGTTCGAGAACTTCATCGAAGATCTCGGTCAACTGACGAGGCCGAGATTTATGCTCGGCTACACATCTGCTATCGACGAGGCCGCTGCTCACCTTCCCTCCGAGGCCTTGGAATCCTTGAGAAACAATGCCAATTATAACGAGAACTCCAAGGAGTTATGCGATCGGATGGCTGAGGGCATGCAAACTGGACGAAATCTGGCCGAGGTCAGGGACGAGTTCAACAAATGGCTGTCCGATCTCAACGAGGTGTTCGAGGAGGACGGAGGGAAAGAAGCTGGTGGAAACGTCGGCGAGAAGGTTGGCGAGGAGCACGAAAGAGAAGGAGGAGGAGGAGAGCTCCACCCCGGCGGGGAAGAGACCGCGGAGCAGACTGGCCAGGAGGGAGCCAAGACGGGGGTCTAGACTCGTAGGCACTTAAGTGAAACGCCAAGATGGGAGGTGCTTAGTAGCACTCTGATCTCGGACTTGTATTCTTTTTGTAATGCCTCAACTTATTAAATGAAATATCTATTTCTTCTCATTTCGGCTCTTTTAATTTCTTGCTTTGTCCCCTGCTTGTCCCCCTTATTTTTTAATAACCGATGTGTGTTGAAAAATAACAAAAATCTGAAGTCATAACTTGATGAAATGCTCAAGTATAATACAATTTAAGATTCTCGGCGTGCCAAGTTCTCGGCACTAGAGAGCCATCTCGATAGTTCAATTTACAATACCCACTAAGGTTAGATTCCACAACCCGATAAGAGTCTTCCCATTTTGGACATAATTTTTCGTGCGGCTCAGCTCGACTGACTGAGTTTTTTCTAAAGACCAAGTCTCCTGGTTGGAATCGACGGTGTTTGACGCGGGCATTGTAATAGTGGGTTAGGGTGTTCTTGTAGGAAGCAATCCAAGCTGAGGTGATGTCCTTCCTCTCTTCGATGAGGTTGAGGTCCAACTGTCTCTCTTCTTCGTTCACTTCGGCCGCATAAGCTGCCAGCCGAGAACTTGGTGTAAGGATTTCAGCAGGGATGACCGCTTCGGTTCCATAGGTCAAGGAGAAAGGGGTCTCTTGCGTGGCTGATTTCGGCGTGGTCCGATAAAATCATAGGACACTGGGGAGTTCTTCTACCCAAGATGATCCAACTCGGTGTAGTCGGGTCTTGAGACCATGTAAGAGAATTCGGTTGAAATTTTCTGCTTGACTGTTGGCCTGGGGGTGGCCAATGGAGGTGAAGTGTTGTTTGATGCCGAGGATCTCGCACCAAATCTTAAATGGGTTCTCGACAAACTGTCTCCCATTATCCGAGATGATGACCTGAGATATGTCGAAGCGGCAAACAATGCATTTCCAAAAGAACTTTTGAACCGCCAGCCCCGTGATGGTCCTTAGAGATTTGGCCTCGACCCATTTAGTGAAGTAATCCACCGCGGTTACAAGAAAGGTATAACCCCCGACCGCTTTAGGGAAAGGACCGATGATGTCCGTCCCCCATTGCCTAAACGGCCAGCGTGAGGTGATTGGAACCATGAATTTTGAGGGCTGGTGGTGTTCGGGGGCGTGGACTTGGCACAAAGGACAGCCGAGAACAAGATTTTGGGCATCTTGTCGAACGGAAGACCAGAAATACCCGAGAAGTAAGGTCTTCTTAGCCAACATCCTGTGGCCGACGTGAGCGCACCTCAGTGTATCTCGTGGAGGACCTGGCGTCCTTCCTCGGGCGTGACACACCTCAGTCATGAGTCAAAATAGGAGCGTTTATACAGTTCTCCATCGCGGAGGGCGTACCGAGCGATTTTGCGTTGTATCTTTCTCGCCTCGACTCGATCCTCGGAGAGGATTCCCTGCCCTAAGAAAAGGATGAACGAGCTCATCCATGTATCTCCTGAGTGTACGGGACATGCCACCTCTTCCACGTATCACGGCTCGCTCAGCACTTTCACTAAGACAGTCTTGTTGAGGTCAGAGAATGATGTGGAAACTAGCCGGGATAAGGCGTCGGCCTGCCTATTTTGGGAGCGGGGGATTCTTTTGATTTCAAAAGACTCGAAGTATGCAGTGAATTGTTGGATTTTGGAGAGATACTGTTGCATGGTCTCATCCTTGGCCTCATATTCACCAAGGACTTGGCATACTACAAGTTGGAAGTCACTGCGGACGTGAATCCGCTGGACACCGAGTCTACGGGTTAGCTGGAGTCCCGCGATCAAGGCCTCATATTCAGTTTCATTGTTGGTGGCCGGAAAGTCGAAACGGAGGGCATATGAGCACACTTCCCCTTGGGGGCCCTCAAGGAGCAGTCCTACTCCCCTGCCATCCCCATTAGAGAACCCGTCCACATAAAACGTCCACGAGTGTGGGGCGGACACTTCGGCAACGGCGGAGGTGGACTCCCGACCTTCCGTGAAGGTGAGTTCAGCAAGAAAGTCGGCTAAGGCTTGAGCTTTTATGGCGGTTCGCGGCTCATACGACAGATCATACTCCCCTAGTTTGATGGCCCACTTGGTAAGGCGCCCGGAAGCCTCGGGTCGCACCAGTGTCTGTCGAATAGGCTAGTCTGTCCTAACGGAAATGGGATGAGTTAGAAAATAGAGTTTTAGTCGCCGAGCCGCATGAACCAACCTTAGCCAGTGTTTTGAAAATCGAACCGGACCGGTCGGTTCGACCGGTTGAACCGCGAACCGGCCATGGCACCGGTCCGGTTCAATGCTAGGTTTGACTTTGCCAAGAAATCGATCAAAAACCGGTCGGACCGCGAAACCGCCGAACCGGATTTGAACCGGTCATTTCTGGTTTTCAAAATTTTTTTTTTTTTTTTTGCAAAATGTAGTTATCAAGATTTGAATTCAAGACCTTTGTAATAGAAGATCAATGTAGTAACCGTTGCACCATCACATCTTATTAGTTTTTTTTTATAACTTATTTACATAAAACAAACACTCATATTTCTTTTGTTTCATTTTTCTTATAAAATCTCATTCTCTCATGACTCTTTTTTTTTAATCTTTAACTTTTTCTCTTTCTCTCTCTTATCTTTTCTTTTGCCACTCATTTTTTAATTAAACCTCTTTATTTTTAATTTATTGATGTTTTCTTCCATCTTTTAATTTTATTTTTGTCCATTAAATTAAAAAAAGTTAAAAAAGAATTATTTTTCTTTAATCCAATTTATTTAATGCCACAACCACTCACTTTTATCTCATTTTTTATTTCTCATCAAATTTGTATTTCTATTTTCGATTCTCTTGATTTCCTTCGAATTCCAAACTTTCTTTTTTAAATTGCAATATCTAAATTTCAAAACGTAAATTAAAATTTAAGTTCACAATGTCTAAATTCTCATAGACGTGAATTTTATATAATTTCAAATATTGTGATATTTTTGGATTGGATTTAAGATTTTTTTGGTAGATATAATTGAAATTGAGATAAAATTTATTTGTTTTTAACTTATAATTTAAAAAAATTATTTTTAAAAATTCAAGTTATTCGAAAATAGTAAACTTTTCATCATATAAAGTATTAAATTATCCATTACATGTCTTAGTTTGTGCATATATATATTTATATAAATTATTTTTTAAAAAATTCATTGAACCGAGGTTGAACCGGTCCGACCCTTTCACTTCACCGGTTCAATTAATGGGTCCGATTTTAAAAACATTGACTCTAGCACGAGTTTCTCCACTTGGGTGTACCGAGTCTCCGGCCCGCGGAGAGCTCAGCTAACATAGTACACCGGTACTTGGGTGCCCTCATCTCGGATGAGTACAGCACTGACAACTTCGTCGGCGGTGGAGAGGTAGAGGTACAGTTTTTCTTCGAGTCGGGGTGAGGCGAGGGTAGGCAGGTGGTGCAGATATTGCTTTACTTTGTCGAAAGCGGGCTGACACTTTTCAGTCCAGGCAAACTGGTCAGCCTTTTTCAGCACCTTAAAGAAGGGCAAAACTTTCTCAGCGGACTGAGACAGGAAGCGGTTCAGTGCGGCCAAGAATCCGTTTAGCCTCTGGACTTCTCGGAGGTTCCGAGGTGGGGACATGTCCTGAATGGCCTTGACCTTGTCGGGGTTGGTCTCAATTCCCCGGTGGAAAACTAGATACCCAAAGAATTTTCCTGAGGTGACACCGAAGACGCACTTCTTGGGATTTAACTCTCCGGGTGGACTACGTGTCCCCCGAAGCAGACGATGGGAGTTCTGACAGGAGTGAGTTGCTCTCTGGTCAGTTTCATACTTTCGAAAGTTCGGTAGTACAAGATATCCACCGAGCTTCCGGGGTCAACATAGACCTTTTTGACTATGTAGTTATTGGTGAGAACCTCGATAACGAGAGTTTCGTGATTGCTGGAGGCGGCGGGGACAGGGTCCCTGGGACCATAGGTGATCACCTCGGATAGTCGAGAGCTCGGCTCGGCCACCTCCATCCCGGTTTGGCGGTAGGTCCGCTTCCGGGAGTTCTGACTGTCTCCTCCTGTCGGACCACCCGCGATTGTGTTGATCATCCCGGCGATATTGGGGCCGTAACCCGGTGATCCGTCGCGCGAAGGCCGCTGGTCCTCTCGATGGTCCTCGGGATCTCGGCATTAATTTTTCGTGTCCCGCCTGTCTTCTCGGCGGGGGCCCCGGTTATCCCGGTGGAAAACACTTTGGTTGAGTCCTCCGTGTTTGCGAACGAATTGCTTCAGGTATCCTTGCCGGATCAGGTTCTCGATCTCTCGTTTCAGATCGTTGCAATCCTCGGTCTCGTACCCAACATCTCGGTGGTAGGCACAATAGAGGCTGAAGTTCCTCTTATCCCTCCTCCCCGGAATTTCAGGAGGGGCTCGGCCGAGGTGATTCTGCCTCATCACAGCCAAAACATGAGATCGGCTAGAGTTGAGTGGTGTCAGTTCGGCGTCCGAGGTGGACGACCTGCCTTTCACGATCCGATTGAAGACACTCCGGCGATTTCGAAATTGATTCGACGAGCCACTGGGGCCCTGTTCGACCCGGCCGGTGTCTTTTTTCCTCCGGGACTCTTGCCCAGTACGAGCAGCTTGAGTTTCTCGCTTCATGCGATTTAGGTCCTCACTTCGGATTCCTTGGTCCACTTTTCTTCTATAATGTAGCTTGAACGTCATGATAGAACTGTTATAGGAGGGTATTATATCAATATACAACTACTGGTCTCATTAGGGAGTGGAAAATATTGTAGTACATGCTATGATTTGTGTACAGATTTTTTCCCCATCATATTCATTACTCTTATGATGTATATTTGTAGGCAATCACTCTGCCAAACTGCC
This sequence comes from Coffea arabica, assembly GCF_036785885.1. Lineage (NCBI taxonomy): Eukaryota > Viridiplantae > Streptophyta > Magnoliopsida > Gentianales > Rubiaceae > Coffea > Coffea arabica. The sequence continues at coordinate 13,919,437 of NC_092320.1, read as the reverse complement.
AGAGAGTAGTTACTCATGATTGCTGAGGTTAGTTTCCACCATGAAATGTGAATGGAATGCCAAAAAGTTAATGACTTTTGTTCTTTTTTATATATTATGGACCAATCGCAAGATTAAAATTACAGTCAGTTTTCTTTGTTTTGGTTGCTTGTTGAGTCATTCCAAATGGAATGCCAAAAAGTTCGACTTACTTTTGTTCTTTTTATATATAATGGACTGATCGCAAGAGAGAAATTACAGTCAGTTTTGTGTTGGCTGCATGCTGAGTCATTTCTAATGTCTATTTTTTTGCTTTGTTTTAGATGTTTGGTGTGTTGCAATTATTACTAGTGAAGTTGCACCTGCTGACAGCCTCAAATCTTCTGTTTTCTCATGAATTTTAGTTTAATTTGGTTGATCTTGTGGAAACTGATAGAATATATATATTGCCAACAAAAATGCAATTTTTTCCCTAGATTCAAAGAAAGTTAACTGTCAAAGGTTAATGGTTGTGTTTTCATATGGCTATAAATAATGAAATTTTTTCTAAAATCACGGTCAATGTTTTGAGTATGTTTGAACTTCGTCCTTGAGAAAAAAACCAGATTTTCAATAAAATAAGTTCTTGTTGATAAGAATCCATTTTTCAATGTAGTTTTGAATTTTGTTTGAGTTTGTACCTCAGATATTTGAGTTGAATTGCTTTTGGTATTTGACATTGTGACATATGGAGGAAATTTTGTGTTTGTTGTCTATTGATTTTGTATGAAACTGAAATTCTTTGTGTGTCTATTTTTCTATTGAAGGAATAGAATTTGGATCGTTAAAAATGACGTTCTTAATGGTTGTCATGGTCTTATGCATACCTTACATTGTGGGGCTGATCTTTTGCAACGGAGTCGAGAGACTAATTTACATTGTGGGGTATATTGGCTATTTATTCTTATGCTGTTTATGATTATCCTTGTGATTTTTTGCTTCAGAATGTTGAAGTGCAGGATCATGTCGTAGAGCAGCTAAGAAGGAGGAATCTGTTGTGCTGTGTTAGGCATTCATGTAGTCTGATTAGGAGTGCGACTCAATGTTAAATTGATTATTGTAATTTTTTAATCTGTTTAGTCTTTTTCTAGAGAACAGTTTAGTATATGTTTTTAGTTAATGTGTAGATATCATTCTTACAAAGAATTCAACCACAAATATTTTGTAGTAGTTAGGTTGTTGATTAATATGACTCAAATGCCATTTTAGTTTGTACGTGGCTTAATTTATTATAAGTATTTATGTACATTTTTTTTTTGCATTCTATGTTAATCTGTTTTGTGGGTGATCATTTGTAACAGCCAAAATCTTGACTTGCAATTAGTGGTTTATGTGTTAAACTACAGCCAAATAATATGAGAGTGTTTGGATACAAAACTTATCCCAAATAATATTTCGCTTATATCATAAACACATTTTCCAACCCACCTTTTTATATTCCCAACCACCTTTTTATCTCACATACATCACATCACAAAAAGTGCTACAGTAATTATTCCAAATAATATTTCAAATAATACCCTATCCAAACAAACCAATTAAATGATTTCTAGATAAATTACTATTTTTAATACCTCATATATTATGCTGTTTGGTCAATATAAAACTGGCCAGGGCATTTTCGATTTCCATCGCGCGTAGCGCGTTTGTGACTCATAATATTAACATAACACTCTAAGAGCCAAAGGGTGTTACTGTTCATTTGCTTTTTCGTCGTCGTTGTCACGTGCTATAAGCATGCCTTTAGTTTTTTTTTTTCGCGCGATGCGCGGGTTGTCGGCTTAGGGTTAACTACACAAAACACATATTCTCTCCTGGCTTTCCTTTCCAAAACCTCTTCGCCGCCGAGTTCACTCACTTGTGTTGGAGTCTGACTCACTCCACTGTCGTTGGAATCGACACCGAATGGAAGCCCTCCGCAGCCACCAATCCACTTTTCCCACGGTCTCTATCCTCCAAATCGCATGCCGACTATTCCCGGATTCCAACGAGTCGCCGGTCTTCCTTCTCGACCTATCCCTACTTCCCCTTCCGTCAATCTACGAATTATTGCGCAAAGCGTTTGTATCCCATGATAATCTCAAATTAGATTTTAGGTTCAAACAAGATTTGGTATATTTATCGTCCACTTTCTGTTCTCAAGGCTGCGATCCTGGTTTCGATAGGGTGAGTCCGATTTTCATTGTACTCATTCTTTTTCCCCTCCAAATTCTGTTTATACTTTTCACCTTTTTTATGTTTGAGTTTTTGGTTGGTCAAGGTAATGCGTTTATTTTTTCAATTTTTGGCTGATGAAGGTAATACATGCTTTTTAAAAGGGTGGAATTTTTCTCATGTGCGTTATTTGGACCAATATTGCTCCTCCTAAATAGCGATTTTTTTTTTTGCTGACAATGTTGTTATTTTTCTGGATTGTACGTGGCTTTTACTTGTTTTCTTGGTAGAGAACATAGTTCAGAGGATGAAATAGGTTAGATTAACGATGTTGCAGACTTGCAGTTACCCTTTTTTGTTGATATAATTTGTGATACCATTTCACTGATAATTGGTCAGAATAGGTGGAGCCTTTTCTAGATATTACAAGTGTGTACAGCTATCTACAACATAAGCAATCTTCAGGAAGAAAGGTACCAAGACAAATCAAGAGCTTGGCAACCATTTGCCAAGAAATGTTGGGTGTTTCACTTTCAAAGGTTCTTACTTTACCAACGGCTTTGCCATTAGCTCCATTCTCAAGTTTTATTATTGTGTTTGATTGCATTTTCGATAATTTACATGGTGAGATGCATATGCTTTAGGAACTTCAATGCAGTGATTGGTTGCACCGTCCTCTTAGTGAGGAGCAAAAGGCGTATGCAGCTGCTGATGCTCATTGTTTGCTTGATATATTTAATGTCTTCCAAGCAAAGGTTGAGAAAGAAGGTTGGGTGCCCTTAATGTGACTTTTCACTGCTATACATTCTTGGGTCAATCTCATCATGTAGAGGTCACCTTTGAAGTTAAATGCATAGCTACTTTCAAGTGTCTGTTGACTGTTAATATGATGTGTGGACGCATGAACCATAGTGCTTTTACACTAACACACCATTGAGGCCCTTTACAGTTTATAGCTCCACCCATCCATCCGTCCATACAAATTCCCCCAACTGATTACTAGAATCCCCCAGAGCGTGTGGCCAGCATCATTTCCAGCTCAAGGTTTAGGACTTTTCTTTCTTTTTACCAAATTTATTCTCCTTTGCTACCCTTCATCCTCCGTTCAAATCAGATTATTTTTTTATATTGTTGTTCCTGATTTTTCTTACCCTTTTCAAATCGAGTGACTTTTTTTTATATGGTTGTTCTTCATCTGTAAAAAAAATAAAAGTCTACAAGATCTCCCTTTGCCCCCTCTGTTTATTTTCCTATACGTGTATCTTTTTTTTTTCCTTTTTAAAGTGCATAGAAGTCCTGAATTGGGACGTGTAAAAGTATTGATGCATTTCTAAAGAGCCTTTGAAAGATTTATTTCTATGCAGCAAACTGAACAATAGGAGGCAAACAGAAAATTTCCAATGTAAAGTGCTTAATTTCTATGATTTATTTATTTTTTCCTGTACTTCATTTTTTTATTTTCTTTTTGGCCAATGACATTTTTGGGTTTGGTGGAAGCCTTTGAATATGATGGCGAGGCTTCTCCGAAATGCTTCTTCTCTCGGATGCGCTCTGTTTCTGCAACCTCCCTCTTAGGTAATTTCCCTACCAAACCAGAAATACAAGGAAGGCCACTTAAAATAGGGAAGATTTTGTTCTTACTTTCTTTGTATTTTTGGAGAACACTTTGGTTAGGATTAATGATAGGTAATAGCCCGTTGTAGAAATTTGAAGCATTTTTTAGGAAAAAAATTCAGCTTTTTCTCATATATGTTTTTCACAGCTTTGTTGAGTTTCAACGTTTTTACGGTACTTGTGTCTTGTTTGTACTATTTTTTTGAAATTATAGGTGTAATATAGTGTTTATAATTGTTATTAGCAGTTGGAAGCTGCGAATAAATTATTATACTATAATTTCCTATCAACTAGGAAAGTCAAATGTTGTACTTTGTTAGCTTGCAGAAGTTGTTCCTCTTTTTAAAAATTGTTGAACTTGCAAACCGTTTAAAGAAAAAGTCTTTTGTTTGACATGTTTTCTGACATCGTTTGTCAATTAGTATTGCTTTTCTTTTTTTTTTCTCACTTTCTTCATGAGTCATGACATGAATTTGTTGTTTGTTGATGTAGACCTATAGGAAAGGCTTGTTAGGGGCATCCACTATGCTCTCCTACTTTTCCTCCAAAAAGCGCCCGAAGTTTATTTTCCTACTGAACTGGACTGCATTTGGTCTTCATACCTTTTTATATAGGTGATCATTTTGATGGGTTCAAAAATAGATAAAGTAAAATAACTTTTGCATATGAAGCCTATCTTTTTAGGCTTTAGCCCCTTGCCAGGACCAGTTAAAACTAATACATATATTTGCTTAGTGTTTGAATACTTCAAACATCGTGTTTATTTAATGTGACGGTTGCATGTTTTCTCCCATATTTTGGGGTTTTCTGTTCACTAAAAATTATAAAGCACTCAAGTATGCAAGTTTATTGCCATATTTTGGTAAAAATACCTCCCTCCTGGAGTATTTTAACATTAAGTGCATCATCCTTAACGTAACAATCACTTGACCCTTTTCCCCCATGTGATTCTTTGAATAAGATGAGTTCTTTTCAGTGTAGTTCTTTTGCTGAAATTTGTTGAGCTTGATATTTTTCACATTTGACTGGGATTGTGTTATTTCTGCTTGAGAGTACCTACTTTATCTCTTTCTGCAGTAGAACATATCAATTTTTTTGTGCTTCATTAGTTCATTATGAACATAAGTCATTTTTTGTATGGAAGGTAGAAGAAAATCCAAGTCAGATGTCAAAGAAAATTTGGCACTCAAGTAGGCAATGTATCATACCACTGCATCATTTGGAAAAGGTTCTATCATGTAGCTTGGCTGCTCCATCCCTGTCAAACAAGTTCCAGTTGTGTCCACAGGTTCATTTGCTTTGGATATTGCATTTAGGATTGGAGGACTTCCAAAGGTTGGACATCTTATGTGTTTCTTATGCTGCAATGCCAGATGTTGATTTTGAATTATTGTTTCAAGTGCACTAAACATCTGCAAATGTCTAAAGAATCATATTGACATCGTTTTAGAGTGCAAATATACCACTGAAATGACTTTTCTCTATCTAATTGGGGCTTTAACTAAGAGCTGCTGTAATTATTCTTGATTTGAATATTTCCATTCTAATTAATTAGCATTTGCAATTTCTAGACTATATAGCAAAAGAAAAGCTTTGTCTTGTTCTTGAAAACCTTCACTGAAATGGAAGCTTTTAAATTACTTTGTATCACTATTGGTTTCTGTTAACCTTATTACTTTGTCTCACTATTGGATCTGTTTGATGTAATTGGAGTAGTGCATTTTGCCATCAGGCAATATTAGTAGTTCCATGTCCATGGGAGATGTTACCATCCCCAAGCAATTCACTTAGACTGGCTTATGGAATTGGCTCATAACTTCCATTTCTTGCTTTTAACATGAATACATGAAACTTTGTTATACATCTATTTTCGACTGATTTACATGAATCTTTTTTCTGAGCAGAAACTTAATGCCGCAATCCCGACAGGTGATTTTACTAAATTCGATTTTGAAGCCTACAGTGGGCCTTCCAGAGGATATAATCAGTTGGGGAGCATTGGATACAGCATTGAGCAGTTCTTTTTGCAGTTAAGAAAGCAGCGGTTTCACATAAGCAAGAATTGGTTTGGATTAACATACACTCATCTTGAGGTATAGGACTCGATACAGTTCCTTCTCTTTTGTGTTTTTCCTTTTCTTTCCCAATTGAAGATTAGAATTATAGGACTTCTTTATGATCAGTTGCATTTGTTCTGTGTTTCCAAAGTCTGAAAAATCTTAGCAATTATTAAGTGTCAAATATTAAGTTTCGCTTATTATGGCATGGAAAATTTCCCTATAAAGGCTTCTATACAAACCTTGGTTTTGCCTTTACAGGTACAGAAATATTCCTTCATGATTTTATAGTTTCTTAATACTTATCATATGCTAAATGAAGAATTGAGCTATCAAACCTTAAATTTTTCAGACACAAAAGATTTTAAATTTTAGATCTATAAAACACATTCTTAGATGAGAATATCTCAAGCTTCTTCGAGGATAAAAGCAACTATGCAATCTAGCTTACATTTCAATGCCTCTGACTTTTGGAATCGGGTATTGTTTTAACATAATAGAAAGATGTCCTCCCTATGATGAATAAGTTTCCACTTTGTTTTTGCATTGTAGGATCATTCCAAAGACTGTGTGTTCTGCCCCTTCCTTGCTCCTTCAAAAAAAAATAATAATATAGTTGCTATTTCGATGTTTCACTTTACGACAACGGAATGAGTTTAATATGTTGGGATATTTTGGAGTTAAAACTTGTCAAATTTATCTTTCAGATTAGGATCATTTGGTAGTTAGCATATTTCCAATTTCTTCCTTTGGATGATATACATGGATGGCCATACTGCAATAGATTGCATTCTGAATTCTTTTTAACTTCAATTCTTTGGAAATAGCAGAGTAGCCAATTTATCTGCTTTGGTGGAATTATGAGTTACCATGCAAGTTGCTCTAACTCTACAACTTATAAGATGCTTTAGATCTCTTTACTTTGATACTTAATAATAGACAAAATATATATCATGCTTCTCTTGAGAGGGGAAAATGTGGGTTTAGATTTTGTATAAATATTACAAATTTTAAAGTTGTCGAGTTTATCTTGTTTGTTTTGGGATCAATCAATGTCTCCTGACCCATTTCCAGTTTCTACGTATTGGTGCCGAGGTCCATTGCTAATTGCAATGGAATATATACTAAGATTTTATCGTTATAATTTCATGATTAGGTTGTTGCGGGAAAACTTAGCAAATCTTGCCATGGGCAGTAGCAGAAACAAAATTGCTTTTGGATAGGGGAAAGATGCATTGTGCATTTCAAGCTCCATGCTGCATGCTTTCTTATTTATCAATGTAATTAGTTTAGGACAATTCGTTATTGAATTTATTAGACTCTCTTTGTTAGAGGTTTCTTTTTGGTTTATCTGTAACTAAATTCCATCGGACGCAAACAATTCCATTAAATGGATCCATTTTGAATATGTACAAATCATTTTATTAAATTGGGCATCTCCTTTTTTTTCCCACTATGCTAATACGTCGTTTATGCATTAAACTTAAGGAACTAGAGTAAGTAAGGTCATGGGATCGAAAAGAAATCATGTATCCATGGCATCATACATTTAACATCTAATATATTAGTATTTTTGTAAATTTTAAATCCTCTTATTATATGTGTAACGACATTTCTTTTTCTAAAACAATAAATACTTCGGTTATTGGATTATCTTGTTACATTTATCCCACAATTTTCTGTTGTTAATCGATACATATAACTCCAATATTAATTTCTATCTGAAATTACTTATTAGCAATTCCAACTACTATTTACATAATTGTAATGCTTCTATGAGCATTCATGTTTTGTACTCCACCGCGCGAAGCGCGGTTTATCCCTCCTAGTCTTTTTCTATTGGTTACGTACAGGTGCAAGTGAGTGCTTTCTCCTTTTTTTTTTTTTTTTTTTAGGTGTGTCCCGCAGGGAGTGCTTTCTCCTTTTGGTTACACACGAGTGCCTTGCAAACGTGTCCAAAAGGACTAGAGTTCCAACTTATCTGACAAAGGGAAAAGCCTTGAGAGCCTTCCCTTAATCACTGGCGGTTGCACTTCAACTTGATTATTATTATTAGGGATAATTTCAGAAACCTCCCCTGAAATTTCTGACACTTTCACTGGCACCCCTTGAGGTTCTCAAAATTTCACTGACCTCCCTTGATAGAAAATTGGGCCCCTTTGCTGACATCATGAAGGCCAAAATTACAAATATATCCTATGAAGTTGGGTTTTATTACTGAAGATGAAGTGTATTACTACCGTTTAGTTGGAGAAAAAAGCATCTAAAGTGATTAATCAAACTTAACAACAATAACAAAAACTTGATGGCTAATACATGAATTAAGCTGGATTAGGGAGTAAGGCGCCATTTTTGTGCCTGCTGTGAATATATAAATGTTTTTAAGTAAAATTTTAAAAATATTACAGTAACTTCTTACGGAAAAAAAAATTAGTAGGCTATCTATTTAACATAAATTAAATATTTTTTAAAAAAGAAATATCCTATAAAGTACCAACTCTTTATGGCTTTTCTCTATTACATGAACCAAGTACCAGGTTTTATGGGCATTTTATTCTGAATCATTTAATTTATCTTAAGTTCATAAATATTTGCAAATAAATTCAAAAGCCGTTACACAAGTATTTTTACGAAAGGAAAAGTAGCATGTTTTGTATTTAATATAAATTAAGTATTTGAAAGTAAAAAAAAATTTCCTAAACATACAAGTTCTTTACGAGTTTCTTCCATTGTATGGATAAAGTACTAGCTATTTATGAGCAATTTAATTTGCATCATTTAATTTATATTAAATACATAAATGTTTATAAGTGAAATTCAAAAATTGTTACACTAATATTATTACGAAAGGGAAACTACTAGGTTCTGTATTTGACATAAATTAAATACGTGAAAGTAAAAAAAATAAATTACCCACTTTTTACTAGCTCTTTACGAGTTTCTTCTATTATATGAATAAAGTATTAGCTATTTATAGGCATTTTACTCTGAATCATTTAATTTATATTAAATATACAAATGGTTGTAAATAAAATTCAAAAAGTATTACACTCATATTTTTACAAAAGGGAAACTAGTAGATTCTGTATTTAACATAAATTAATTATGTGAAAGTAATACTCGCAGGTAATTTAATTAGTTTAATTAGTTACTTAAGTTATGTTAAATAGATAACATACTAGTTGACTTAAGATTTATGAAAACCAGCATTTTCCCTGGCACATCTAGTGTTTACAATTTTTTGTATTGTACTTACATCCCCTCAACTTTAGTAATCATTCTAATAATTTATTATTCTTTCAATCTTCTACTAATACAAGGAGCAAAGGGGCTTCCATGGAATAAAAATTCCTTCTCACACATGAAAATAATATTGTAATCAGATTTGGACTGCATTGTTACCAAAAACTCAAAAGCAAGGGAGGTCAGTGAAATTTTGAGAACCTTAGGAGGTGCCAGTGAAAGTGTCAGAAACCTCAAGGGAGGTTTCTGAAATTATCCCTTATTATTATTATTATTATTATTATTATTATTATTATATAAAATCAGGCAGGATGTCGCACCGCACAAATGCGCAACGGATCGTCTGTCCCACACCCTGTGCCACACTCTGTCTCACTTTTTATTATATTGCTATTTCTCCTTCATAAACATCATGTTTTAGTTCTTTTTTGTTTTCTTAAGATTCAATAACTATTAATTCAGTAAAAAATAAATACAACAGTTTCAAAAAAGTAATATATAATAGAAAATTAAAAAATACAACAGAAAATTCATAAAAAATCTCATTTTTTATGTATTTTGAGTTTGTTAAATTTTGTGTATTACTGAATTAATAGTTATTGGATTTTAAGGAAACAAAAAAAAACTAAAACATGATGTTTATGAAGGAGAAATAGCAATATAATAAAAAGTGGGACAGAGAGTGGTATAAGGTGTGGGACAGAAGTTCCATTGCGGCACACATGACTTAAAATGTATCTGCCATTTATCCACTACAAATGGATTACCATGACTAACGTAAAATCAGTTTAATCAAAAGTGGTTTGGATACCAAATTTTTCAAATAATATCTCGCTTGCATTATAAATATATTTTTTAACTCACATTTTTTTATATTTTTAACCACCTTTTTATCTCATATACATCAAATTACAAAAAAGTGCTACAGTAATTATTTCAAATAATATTCTAAATAATACACCATTATTTCAAATATGAAATAATTATTGTAATACTTTTTATGATATGATGTATGTGAAATAAAAAAATGATTGCAAATATAGAAATGTAGGTCGAGAAATGTGTTTATGATATAAACAAAATATTATTTAAAAAAAATTAACTATCCAAACACATGCGCTGTGTTTGAAATAAAAAGTGGATCAAGAAATATGTTTATGGCTGAAAAGGATCATGGGACCCACTAGAACCACAAAACAACCAGCAGCCAAACCGGTTAGGAAGATTAATTGGTTGAGGGATCAAATCCCTTTGCTAGTATCAAAGAATTCATCATTATTGCTTTAGTGCATTCGTCTGGTGCAAGGCATTACAAATAGTATTAGATCGAATCCCGCGTGGTCTTTGCGTAAGGTGAATCTGAGTCAATGAATTATGATTCTGACTATATAAGAAAATGCAATGGGCTAAATGCCATGTTCGATAGAGGGCATGCAAGGAATTAAGTGCCATGTTCGATGGACTATGTGAGGAAGTGCGAGGTGAATCTAAGTCAGTGGGTTATGGTAACCTCTAGAATCTAAAGGGCTAAATGCCACATCAAATAGGGGCTACCTCTAGCCACAGATACGATTCTCAATCAACAAGGTCAAAATGTAATATGTGTGTATGTAGCTATTAACTCTGCATAGATTAGGCATACAGGCATTCCAACCCGTTTTAGTAGAAGGGCGTGCTATTTGTTTACATCCATTAGTTTGTAAGGGATTCAATGCAGATTTTGATGGGGATCAAATGGCTGTTCATGAACCTTTATCTTTGGAAGCCCAAGCGGAGGCTCGTTTACTTATGTTTTCTCATATGAATCTTTTGTCTCCAGCTATTGGGGATCCCATTTCAGTACCAACTCAAGATATGCTTATGGGGCTCAATGTATTAACGAGTGGGAATGGTCGGCACCCATTCTATGATAACTTTTAACTTTCCCTCTATTTTTGTGCCTTTAGTAGGCCTAGTATTTCCAACAATTGCAATCGCTTCTTAATCATGGGTAGGGACACTGTTGCTGAGATAATAACCTCTATACGAAATGCTGATATGGATAAAAAAAAGAGTGGTTCGAATAACATCTACTAATATTACCGAAAATATCGTTAAAATACTTTTACGAGAAGGTTTTATCGAAAATGCGAGAAAACATCGAGAAAACAACAAATATTTTTTGGTTTTAACGCTGCGACATAGAAGGAATAGGAAAGGGCCCTATAGAAATATTTTAAATTTAAAACGGATCGATCGACCCGGTCTACGAATTTATCCTAACTCTCAACGAATTCCTCGAATTTTAGGTGGCCACTTAATCCCTCTTTCATAGCATAGCCACATATCTTTCCGGCTAAGGAATGGGAAATCTTTCTCCCGTTACATGAATCCAATTTTCATTTCATCTGGGAAAAGCCATCTTTTTCTCAACAATGTCTTTGTCATTTGATCCAGTAGCGTTCCGTTAGATAGGAACAAATTTGATAAATACTGATAACTCTCGGATAGAGTATTAGAATGGAAAGATCCATTCGATAATGAACTATTGGTTCTAAGCCATCTCTTGAAGACCTATTGATTCTAACAACTGACTGCAAAGTTGATCATCCAGACCATTGAATTCATAGATGTAGATCTCGGACCTATGAATGGGGATATTCCCGAAACTCACACAGAAAAAAGGAAATGAGTTAGACAAAAAAAAAAGCAAAACTTGTACGAACCATATCTAGAATGCCACATCAGACGAGGTCACCTCTAAAATCCGACTATGTGATGGGGGCCACTCGACCATGCGAGGAAGTGCAAGGGATTAAGTATCACATTCGATGGGAGGTTTACATGGAATTAAGTGCCACGTTCGATGGACTATGTGAGAAAGTGCAAGGGGCTAAGTATCACGTTCGATAAGGAGCCACTTCTAGAATCTAAACGACTAAGTGCCACAATAGACGGGGGCTATCTTTAAAATCTATTTGAGCCATATCTAGAATGCCACATCAGAAGATATCACATCTTAAACCCGTGCAAATTACTTCTAGAATTCACACACGATGACAGTTTGAATTGACATTGGCTCCAACTATACAAGGAAGTGCAAAAGGCTAAATGTCATGTTTGCTGAGGGCCATTAGACTATACGAGGAAGTGCAAGCGATTAAGTATCACATTCAATTGGGGGCTTACACATGATGACAGTTTGAATTGATATCGGCTGACTATACAAGAAAGTGCAAGGGGTTAAATACCATGTTCGATGGGGGTCACTCGACTATGCGACGGAGTGCAAAAGGTTAAGTATCACATTCAATGAGGGGCTTACAAGGGATTAAGTGCCACATTTGATGGACTACGTGGGAAAGTACGAGGGATAAAATACCACGCTCGATGGGAAGTCACATCTAAAATCTAAATAACCAAGTACCACATCAGATGGGGACTACCTCTAAAATTCGTACGACTTATATTTAGAATGCCACATCAGACCAGGTCACCTCTAAAACCCATGCAAATCACCTCTAGAATTTGCACCCGATGACATTTTGAATTCACATCGGTTCGAAGAAGAGAAAAGGAATAGTATATTGATAACTTTAAATTAGTCATTTTGAAAATTCGTCAGTTATCGAGTGCAGTACAAAGTACAAGCCCAATGAACTAAAGCTTCACCATATTTGCATGAAACTATAGAAGAGATGCGAGACAAAAACACAAGCCATAGGGATTTAGAGCCTCTTAGTCATTTAGACAACGAGCAAACTTATGCATACGTACACCATCCAAGCAATCAAATGCGATGTCTTCAATTTTAGCGAGAAACAGAAGAAATATGGTCCTTGGAGCATTTTCAACAAGACGTTTCCTTTCAATAGCAACAACGGTCAGCTAGCAATATATGCCGTGCAATTATCGCTAAGGAAGCAAATACAAAAGTGCCAAACCAATTCCAGGCACGTTAAGAGACACAGACTCAACAAAAAATCAAACCTGCAGTTCAACATATCATGAAACTAGAATATGCTGAAACGCAAGGAAATAGTGATCTCAAAGGTATAAATTTCATAGCAGAAAGGGCCAAGAACACAAAGTCATTGGCAGCCATCTTCCTACTAACAACCTTCAAGAGAGGTGCAGAATAGTCATACAACAGTAGGGTGTCATTGTTTACACTGAACTACTTGAACAAATGCTAAGATCTCCAATACTTCAAAACATTCCATTAAACAAGCGTAAGAAATACGGGCCCCAGGTATAACACCAATACTACCAATACGGAGGAAAAATAAGGGCCACCTCAATAATCGTTCAGATGAGCCTTGTTCCCCTTTTTAAAGTTGCCACAACACAAGCCCATACCTTCCTGTATTGCATGTTTAGCACCCTATTGGCTGAAGGGAGATCCTGGCTATCTCTAAGAAGACGACGTTTGCATGGCAAATCCCACAACCAGTTGCATGCTTTATTCTCCCATGTAGCAGAACCAGAACACCAACCACTGGCCCTCACAGGATGGAATGTATGAAATGATTTTAGAGCAGAAGCTGAAGACCATTGGGAGCAGCTACTTGAAGATGCTACAACTTGCTGATTAGGCGTCCCACAGATTGAAGGCAGCTTATAAAATGAGACAAGCAGCAGAAGTACTTTAGTTGGACCATGTATCCAGTATCAATGTAGAAAATCCTATTCAGGTATCATACTATAAGATTTAGATCAGAATAGCATCAGATATATGGGCAGGAAATTGAATGACAGTATTAGTTTACTACAGGACATAACAAGTTACCATTTTCTTCAAATTTCTATGATGTTAATTTAAATGAATATTGTAATGGCCTGAATTGTGCTATGGTCTCGAGTTTCAGTGTAATGCAAATGAACAAGCTATATGCAACAAAGGTTATGGTCCAAGAGACTAAGGTAGAGCCAAAAACAACCGGAACTAAAGAATATAGGACGTGATGTACATAACTGACATACTTTTCGATAACCCAAAGCCATCTTATGTGACTCCAAACGTTTGATGCGATTAAGAATGTAAAAGGTGTCTTCTGCACCTGTGTCCCCTGTATTTTGCATCATTACACAAGTTAATGGCAATTCTTGAGCCAATTCACCTTTATAAGTTTAAAAAACATGTTTGCATGAGAAAGTACAAAAGAATCACCTAGAAAGGGTAAATACCACTCATGCTCAATTATTCCCCTACAAATTTTTGCAGTGTGAGAAGGGCAAGAACAAGTTATAGAGTTAAATAGTAAGACTACATCAATATGAGCCAATCAAATGCAAACAGCAAACATCATAAATGCAAGTGCTGGACTTGGGAATTGGAATTGCACTTAGACTGGATCCTTGGCATAGTAATAGGAATTAAAGCTAAGCAATAAGCTAGAGTTTGACATAAAAATGTGAGTTCTAAGCAAGCAACCCAGGCTACATTCAGATATTTTATTAAGTACAATGCATCTCAATCTAAAACATAACAAGTTGCAGCTGTCTGAGCACCATAACGATAACTATAGTTTTCTACTCTGCGCAATTCTAGTACAAAGTTAAGTGTTTCAGGGGATGATGTTATCACCGAAATGCAGTTGTCAGATCCTTTTACTTCTCATGCTAAATTCTGTCATGTTAAGTAAACTCTGTTTGCAATAAGTCCATGTACTGTGGTACAGTATCACTAGATACTCAGAGAAAAGGGAATGGGGGAGGGAAAAAGTCCTTGACACCAAAACCTTCTTGTTTCATCAAAAAGTTCAAGCTTCATGGAAAATCCAGCTTTCTCCAAGATCCAGCCAATTTCTTTGGCGAGATATTCCTCTCTCACCTATCACAGAAATACAAGTCACATGCATCGAATCTCACATCCAAAATTCAAAAAGTGGAACATAACACCGAATTTGTTGAACAATATAATGATGTCAACACAACCAAAGAAGAGAAGCTTGGAGTAGACATTGTATGCTTCTCTAGTTTAACTATTAGGATTTAGTTTAAACTAGTGACCACCTCAATCCTTGAAGAGGTAAAACTAGTCAATACCAGTTTTCGCACTATCTGAACATAAGCCGAAAGTTTATCACCAATTCTGTCAAATACTTCAAGTAATAATAGTATTGCCTCCATCTCCACCTTCTTCTTTTTCACCTCTTGTAGGGACTTCTCATCACCAGAGCCATACAAGGACCTGATTTCTTGTAAATTCAGAAATGCAGCTTCTTTCAAGACAAAATTGCGGATCTTCATACGTTCTTCTAAACCAGGCATAACCTTTTCATGAGCCACCAACAACAAGCCTGCTAATTCAACCAGTTTCTGCTCTTTCACATATTTAAAAAATTCAAATTCAACTTCTTTGGTCTTCTGCGCCAGCAATCTCACAACTTCCAGAGCAGATCTCTGTCCCAGCAACAAAAAAAAAAGATGAGATAATTGCTGCAGACATCAATCGTGACACCTATTGAAACTACAACCATAATCTGACTTGAATTCTCAATTACTGTTCTTATTATAACCATGCCTTAACAAATCCCATACAAAAAGTTTCATTTACTGCATATACGCCTCCCACAAAACAGAAGGGAAATCCATACACATGAAATGACAGTCTTGTGCAAATGCACAAACAGGAAAAGAAGAGAAAACGAATGAAACGCAGAACCATTTCTCCAATTTCAAATTTTGGAACAGAGATAGACCATTTGCTAAAACAAAATGATATTAATTACTACCAAATATTGAGCACCTTAACACAGGTTAACGTTGCAAATTCAGATAATTGCACAAGAGCCATATGCAAAATTTCTCAAATAAACAGAGCTGGGGGAGGGGAGAAAGGAAGAGAGTCACGGGAAAGGCAAATAGAAGGGGAGTATTCAGAACTACTCCAGGGGGATCATAAGTGGCTTTGAGTCTTCATGCGATTTCCAGGACTACAGATATAGCAGCAAAATGCATCAATATTAAGTTACCTATATAAATTAAACCTTTAAAGAAACCAAAACATATGCTTAACAAAAAAAAATGAAAATAACAAAGCCTAATATGAGTACAAACCGAAAACGGCCAAAGCAGATAATAAAGTAACTTGAAGACCATCTCAGTTGGTCCCTGTGGTATTGGATTAGCCATCCAGTAGGATTTATGCTTGTCTCCTTTAGAATTTATCCACACAGGCATTGAGCTTGGAGACCTGTGATGTGTGAAAGGGATACAACAAAACCATCCAGTCAAACTAATTTTGAAGATCTTCCATCCGATTTATACTTTACTATCATAAACAGGATCAGAAACACAACAATGTTATTCTTGGTTTTGATGATCACAAAAGTTTGTTTATACAGACCAAGAAAGTGAACACTTTGATCAGGTCTGTTGGAACAAAGAAAGCATATGTTCGTTTATCTCCTGACTACGTTGCTTTGGATGTGGCAAACAAGATTGGAATAATATGAATGAATTTAGTCATTGTTTTGTTTCGATCAAAGATATTGTCTTTTAAGTATGTCTAGTTTGTCATTCTTGGTACTTTGAAATATTTGTCTAACCTTCTTCAAATACAAGTGTTTTTGTCTATCCAAGAAACAGGTTCAAATATGTCATGAAATGCAAAACAACCAAAATGAGAAGCAAAAACAGGACAAGCAGGTCGGACGGCCGAAAGGAAACTGTCGGACGTCCGAAAAGATAAAGAACATCAGGAAGGAAGCACCGTCGGACGCTCACATGGAATCATCGGACGTCCGGAAGGATCGGACGCTCATCAACCGCATCGGACGTCCGAAAAATTCCAAGTTAACTTGCTAGCTCTCGGCCCAAGGTCAGACGCTGTGCTGTCGGACGACAAAAAACTCATCGGACGTCCGAACCTCAACTTGGCTATCATCGGACGATTGGTTCGGACGATGATTCGATCGTCGGACGTCCGACAGCCCCAACGCCTAATTGACTCTTCAGCTGCCTTCTATCCGTTGGAAGTATTGATGAAACCCATTTCTGGTTCCCTTTAAAATCAAACTGGTCAGAACCAAGCAGGGACTTTTGCACACTTTGTTTACAAGATCTCAAGAGATATTTTAGCTAGAAAATAGTCTCCAAAGCTAGATTTGTTTTAAAGTGGTGTGAATTTCTGGTGAGCATTTCTTTTGTGGTTGAAAGGATCTTTAGTGTAGCTTTGTTGAGGGTTTTCTGAGTGATTGTAAAACTTCCTAGCTTGACTAAGTGAGGCTTAGGGCAAGGAGGAAGTGCTCCCTCCATTGTACATCTAGTTGATCTTCTTTCATCAAAGAGAAACTGCTCTTCCTTGTATTTGGTCTTCAAGCTTGAGGTTAGCTTGGTAGACACTTGGTTTGATTCCCTATCTTACTTTTCTGTTTAATAAAATTCTCATTGCTTATCTATCCTTGTTTTTCTGATCTATATTGCTCTTGTCTTCTAATCTACTTGGTTGATCATTATTAGAAAAGAAGGTAAATTTTTATTAAAGAAAAAGTGCATTATTTGGTTAAGATTTTAATCAACCCAATTCACCCCCCCCTCTTGGTTGTCTTTGGGACTTACAATTGGTATCAGAGTTTGGTTTCCTTGAGATTAAGCTCTAACGGTTTGGAGTAAAGATGACAACCAGTCATGCTATGTTTGTTGAGGGGCAATCTGTTACTAGGCCTCCCATGTTCAGTGGCTCTAAATATGTTAGTTGGAAAGAACGGATGATTATCTTTTTGTAATCTATTGATATTGAACTATGGTTTATTGTGAGTGAAGGACCGCATGAAGCTAACTTTCTTGATACAGATACAGGGTTGCTTCGGCCAAAAACAAGAGCTGAAATGAATGCTCAAGATAGAACTAACCTCACATTGAATGCCAAGGCCATGAATGTTATTTATAGTGCCCTAGATTCAAATGAATCAATCAGAGTAAAAGGCTGCAAATCGGCTAAAGAAATGTGGGATAAACTAAGAGAAATCCATGAGGGTGGTGACAATGTGAAAGAACAGAAAAAAGCCATCTTGGTCACGAAATATGAATCATTTAAAATTGAACCTCTTGAGGATATTGACAAAATGTATTGCAGGTTCACTGACTTGATCAAAGATCTCGAGGCGTTGGGCAAAGAGTACACCTTGGGAGAGAAGAACAGGAAAATTCTCAATGCTTTGGGCAAAGAATGGGAAAATAAAGTGACTGCAATAGAGGAATCTAAGGATTTAAGTTCTGTGCCTATTGAATCTATCATTAACTCACTAATCTCTTATGAGTTGAAACTGAAATCTAAAGTGCAGGAGGAAGAGGATGCTAGAGCAAAGAGAAACATTGCTCTAAAGACTACTCAAGGTGAAGATGATACAGCTCACTTGGATGATGAAGACTCAGATGATGATGATAATGATCTTGCTCTCATCACCAGAGGCTTCAAGAGAATCTTGAATAAAAGAAAGTTTAGAAGGGGAGGACCTAGCAATCAATTCCAGAATCAGCCATCTATCACAAAGTACAAAGGAAAACAAGATTTCAACAAGAAACAGTTGGACAAATGCTTCGAATGTGGACAGCCTGGATACTATGCAAACGAATGCCCCATAAAGAAGATGAAAGATGGAAAAGCTGATCGGAAGCCAAGATTCAACAACTTTCAGATTACTTGGAATGAATGCAACTCCGAAGGGGAAATTGAAGAAGAGGAAGAATCAGCTCAAATGGCCTTCATGGCTATTGGAAATAATGAGGTAACTTCCCCACACTCTCAATCTGAAAGTGATAATGATGAAGATGATGATATTGAATCTTTTGTTGAAAAACTGCATAATGCCTTGAAGGAATCTTATGATAAAAACAAGCAGTTAAAACAGAAAATGGCTTTTCTCATTCAAGAAAATGCAAGTCTTTTTCAACAAAATAAACAACTAAAGACCGACAATGAAAGTCTAGTAAGAGTCGGATGTAATGTTCAAGATGAGCTTGATAGAAAGACAAATATTTGTGAAATGCTGAAGGAAAGACATGGTGATTTGAAAAAAAGAATGGACAACTTGGATGAGACTTTGAAAGCAAGAAAGCAGGAGTTTACCAAAAGGAACATGTTATCTACACATCCTACTACTTTTCAAAGAACATTTGCACACAACAAAATTGCACATGGTTTCACAACATATAGAAGAGGTGGATTGAGATATGTCAAACCAGTACATGTTAAGGACTCTTCCATTATGTGTGATTTTTGTTGTCAAAGAGGGCATTTGAAAGGTAATTGCTATGTGAAAAGAAATCTGAACAAAGGGATGAAGTGCATGTGGTTAGTTAGATACAATGCTAACTATTATGAACCCAAAAATTAAAAAGGGTACCAAACACGTTATCTTTTCAAGTTAAAGGATCAAACAAGTCAAAATGGTTTATTGATAGCGGCTGCTCAAGGCACATGACCGGTGATCCTTCCTTGTTCATAAAGCTGAAATCAAAATCAAGTGGAAAGGTAACATTTGGTGATGATGTGAAAGCTAAGACAATTGGAATAGGTGATGTTGGTAAGGATGGTGAAACTTTTGTTCATAATGTGCTCTTGGTTGATAACTTAGGTTATAACTTGCTTAGTGTTAATCAATTGTGTGATAAAGACTTGTATGTGTTGTTTAAAAAGCATGAATGCATTGTACTTGATTCCAAATATAATGTTGTGTTCAAAGGGAAGAGGTTTAATGACATATATATTGTGATTCTTGATAAAGTTGATTCTTCTAACTTAAAATGTCTTAAAGCTTCAAATGAAGATCCTTGGTTATTGCATAGAAGACTTTGTCATTTTAATATGGATTTACTAAAGGAAATTTCGAAAAAGGAGTTGGTTAGAGGCTTGCCAAAAATCAGTTTTGATAAGGACAAAATATGTGATGCATGTCAATTTGGGAAGCAAACAAAAATTTCTTTTAAACCAAAAATGTGTGTATCTACTTCAAAACCTTTGGAACTCTTGCATCTTGATTTATTTGGTCCCACTCAAATCACTAGCTTGGGAGGTAAGAAATATTGTTTTGTAATTGTTGATGATTATTCTAGATACACTTGGGTGATATTTCTTGCTCATAAAGATGATGCCTTCAAAAATTTTACTTCAATGTTTGCTAAAGTGCAAAATCTGCTTGGGTTAAAAATTGTTAGGATTAGAAGTGATAATGGGACGGAATTCAAGTATTGTGGTTTTCCAGAATTTTGTGATCATAATGGTATAACACATGAGTTTTCTATTGCAAGGACTCCACAGCAAAATGGTGTTGTAAAAAGGAAAAACAGGACTCTCCAAGAGGCTGCTAGAACTATGTTGAATGAATGTAGGTTGCCTAAATATCTTTGGGTTGAAGCGGTAAACACCGCATGTTATGTGATGAACAGAATTCTCTTGAGACCTATTTTGAAGAAAACTCCTTATGAACTGATTTTTGATAAGAAACTTACGGTTGGTTATTTCAAAGTATTTGGTTGTAAATGCTTTATTTTGAATCTAAAGGAATATCTTGGTAAGTTTGATAAAAAATCTGATGAAGGAATATTTTTGGGTTATTGTGAAAATAAAAGAGGATATAGAGTTTTTAATAGAAGGACTCTTGTGATTGAAGAAACTATACATATAACATTTGATGAAACCAATGATGATAATTCCAAAAGTTTGTGTGAGGATGATGATGTAGGTGTTCGAGAAGGAATGGAAAAGCTATCAATTGGAAATGAAGGAAGTTCTAAACTAGCAGCAACTGAAATGGAAAATGAAGTTCATAATGATCAAGAAGTGGAAGATGAAGACAAAAATGATGATCCACTCAAAGATCTTCCCAAGGCTTGGAAATTCAGCCAAAATCATCCAAAAGATCTTATAATTGGTGATCCATCCGAGAAGGTAAACACTCGTTCCTCATCTAGAAAATTGATTGACAATTTTGCTTTAGTTTCTCTTTTTGAACCCAAAAATGTCAATGATGCTTTAAAGGATGAAAACTGGATTTTGGCAATGCAAGAGGAACTTAATCAACTTGAGAGAAATGAAGTTTGGACACTTGTTGATAGACCTCAAAATCAACCTATCATTGGCACAAAGTGGATTTTTAAAAATAAGTTGGATGATAAAGGTGTTGTTGTAAGAAATAAATCCAGATTAGTTGCTAAAGGATATGCTCAAGAAGAAGGAATTGATTTTGATGAAACATTTGCTCCCGTAGCAAGATTAGAATCTATTAGAATGCTTCTTGCTTTTGCATGTTTTAAAGGCTTCAAATTGTTTCAAATGGATGTTAAGAGTGCTTTTTTAAATGGTTTTATTGATCAAGAAGTATATGTGGATCAACCCCCCGGTTTTGAAAATACAAAATTTCCAAATCATGTGTTTAAACTATCTAAAGCTTTGTATGGTCTAAAACAGGCTCCAAGAGCTTGGTATGAAAGACTAAGTGGGTTTTTGATTGAATATGGTTTCAAAAGGGGTGTTGTGGACACCACACTTTTTACTAAGCAAGTGTTGAATAACCTTCTTATTGTGCAAATATATGTTGATGATATTATTTTTGGTGCTACTAATGAGTATCTATGCAAGGATTTTTCTACCACTATGCAAAATGAATTTGAAATGAGTATGATGGGAGAATTAAATTTCTTCCTTGAACTTCAAATACATCAAGCTCTTGAGGAAATTTTTATAAATCAAGCAAAATATACCAAGAAATTGCTGAAATGGTTTGGCATGGAGGACTCAAAACAAGTTGGAACTCCTATGTGCACTTCTACAAAGCTTGACAAAGATGAAGAAGGTAATCATGTGGATGAAAAGCATTATAGAGGTATGATCGGAAGCCTACTCTATTTAACCGCAAGTAGACCTGATATTATGTTTGATGTTTGCTTGTGTGCTAGATTTCAATCTTGTCCAAAAGAATCACATTTGAATGCTGTGAAAAGAATTTTTAGGTATTTGAAAGGTACATTAGACTATGGTCTTTGGTATGCTAGATCTAATGAGTTTGCACTATATGGTTATTCGGATGCTGATTTTGGAGGTTGTCGTGTGGATAGAAAGAGTACTAGTGGAACTTGTCATTTTCTTGGAAATTGTTTAGTCTCTAGGTTTAGCAAGAAACAATGTGCAATCTCTTTGTCTACAACCGAAGCGAAATATATTGCCGCTAGTGCATGTTGTGCTCAACTTTTATGGATGAAGCACACTTTGAATGATTTTGGATTGATGTATGACTGCATGCCTGTATTCTGTGATAATACTAGTGCTATAAATTTGACCAAAAATCCTATTCATCATTCTAGGACAAAGCACATAGATATAAAGTATCACTTTATTCGTGATCTTGTTCAAAAAGGTGAAATATGTGTAAATTTTGTTTGCTCTAAAGATCAATTTGCTGATATTTTCATAAAAGCTTTGCCATTAGATCAGTTCATTCATCTAAGATAAAAATTAGGAATAATCGAAAAATCATCTTAATTTTTTGGGGTCTTCGGACGTCCGAAAGAAGATGAACGGACGTCCGATGATGTTCTTCAGCCATTTTCCAGATTGCGCCTGTTCGGACGCACAACTTCGTTCGGCCGTCCGACAGTGCAATGGCTCATTTTTTAAAAACAACTTTCTTCCTCATTTGTTTCAGACTTTTCCTATTCTATTTCCTCTCTGACGAAAACCCTCTCATCTCTCACTCTCAAATTCACATCATTCTGAGACTCTCATTTCAAAATTGACTCAACCAAAACAGTTCCTGATCAATTGCGAGTCACTTTTCCTGATCATTTCACAGAATCATCTATCACTTCGCACATCCCCAAATTTTCCTCAAAACCCTATCTTTTCATAACCGCTCTGTCAAATCTTCTACAAGGTTTTTTGTTCCAAAATTTTTGTGCGATTCACTTCCCTACTGCTGTGTGCATCATTTGCATCCTTCATCACACACATTTCACACAATGGTGAATCTAAGGGGAGGAAAAGTTACTGCCGGACGCAAGCATCCACTCAGGGATGAGGATAAGGATCTTCCTACTGTCAAACGGACATCTAAACGCTTCAAAAGAGGAGCTATCAAGGGTCAAATGTCACGGCCTACTCCACAATCCACTTCTCAACCAGAATCTGGACAGGGGACCTCTTCTCAACCGCCTCCTAAATCAGTCCCTCTCCCTCCATTCTTTGATGATGCTGCGAAAGACAAATACGCCTGGATATCCCAGAAGGGTGTCATCCCTCAAAGAACTGTAAACCCTTCTGAATTTCGCTCCATAGGTTTAGATTCCATTCTGAGTCTATTTGCTTTCCAGAAATGGTCACATCTCATTTCCATGCCCAATGTCTACTATCCTGATATGTTGCATCAATTTTTTGCCAACCTTAGGAAAGGAACTGACCAAACTGAGATCATGTCTAGGGTAAATGGGGTAGACATACTCTTTGATTCTGATACTGTGAATTCCATTTTAAATACTACCATTGAACGTTTATGCAAAGATAAGGTTGCTAATTTCTTTTCCTATGAAGAGCTCCCTACTGCTGCAAATCATTTTGATGGGACAAAAATGTTAACCTATTTCAAAAGAAGTTTTTCCTCACCTGCTGATGCTAAGTTGAATGATCTGGCCCCTGTGAATTTAATTGCTTTTACTATCATTTCAAACCTGCTTGTGCCCACTGATGGGCACAGAACTGATGCAAACAAAATGGAGTTGTATCTCTTTTATTGTTTTCGAGAAAAAATTCGGATTGACTTTGGTTTTGTCATGTGCAAGTTTTTACTTCGATATGCTACTGACTCTCGAAGAAAACTATCCTATGGAAAGTTTCTTCAAAAGATTTTTGAGTTTTACAAAGTTCCAATTCTAGGTGTTTGTCCCAAAGAAGCATCTTCTTATGCCTTTACCAAAGCATATTTTGAAAGAAAAAATCTTGTTTTTAAAGATAATCTGTGGGCATATAAGGGGGCATCATCTAGTGAACAGAGGTCTAAGACTGTACATGATCCTTTTCCCATTTCACTCACTCCTATTCACCCTAGGAGGTCTGCCACTAAAGCATCTTCATCTTCAAGTAATGAAGTAATTGAGCTTCTTCATGAACTCAAACAGCATGTTCTTCTTCTAGAACATGGCCTAATGCTCACCATGTCTTCTGAGCAACAAACTGCCTTTCTTGACAAAAAGAATCTTCTTTTTCCCCCACCTGTGGTTGAGGAAGTCTCACATGACAAAGAACCTCAAACCACTGATCCAGGTTCATCTGTTCCAGATCCGAATCCATCAACTCCTGTGACTCCTCATGGCCCTTCCACATCAGACAAAGGCAAGACACCAGTTGTAGAAGCTGCTGAAGATGATGAAGAAACTGAAGAGGAGGATCTCGACCAATATCAGCCTTCTCGGAGGACACCTGGATCCACTTAGATCATCATTTAGGACATTTGCATTTTGTTTGTCTCTTTTAGGTGTTTGTGAAATTCAACAATGAATATGTTATGTAATGAATATTCTAAGTTTCTTCTGGTGTGTTTTGATGGATGTTCTAAGTACTGTGGTGTAATATAATGGATATTCTTATTTATGTTTAAGTCCTGTGATGTTTAAGTACTGGTGGTCTAAGTATCTTGATGGAAGTTATTGGTGATGTTTAAGTACTGGTGAAGTTTGTCTATTCTGTTTGTGTGAATGGAATGAATTGTTTTTGGTTTGCATTTGTGGATAAGATGTATTTGTGTATAAGATGGATGTTTTTGGTTTGCCCTTTTGTGATGACAAAAAGGGGGAGAGATCTGATTGATGATTGATATGTTGGATCTGATTGATGGTTTAAATTAAATTTGGATTTTGATGATGGATTGAATTGGTAATATGTTGGTTGTGAGTTGCTTAATTGTCATGTTTTTGGAACTCGGTTGGGCAGCCTAGTGAGGGGGAGGTTTTCAAATTTTTTATGATTCACTAAGAAAGGGGGAGTTCTAGTCTATTTAGAAAGGGGGAGTTTTCATTGCAATCAATCAAAATTCATTTCAAACTTTTGTTTTGTCATCATCAAAAAGGGGGAGAATGTTATTCTTGGTTTTGATGATCACAAAAGTTTGTTTATACAGACCAAGAAAGTGAACACTTTGATCAGGTCTGTTGGAACAAAGAAAGCATATGTTCGTTTATCTCCTGACTACGTTGCTTTGGATGTGGCAAACAAGATTGGAATAATATGAATGAATTTAGTCATTGTTTTGTTTCGATCAAAGATATTGTCTTTTAAGTATGTCTAGTTTGTCATTCTTGGTACTTTGAAATATTTGTCTAACCTTCTTCAAATACAAGTGTTTTTGTCTATCCAAGAAACAGGTTCAAATATGTCATGAAATGCAAAACAACCAAAATGAGAAGCAAAAACAGGACAAGCAGGTCGGACGGCCGAAAGGAAACTGTCGGACGTCCGAAAAGATAAAGAACATCAGGAAGGAAGCACCGTCGGACGCTCACATGGAAGCATCGGACGTCCGAAAAATTCCAAGTTAACTTGCTAGCTCTCGGCCCAAGGTCGGACGCTGTGCTGTCGGACGACAAAAAACTCATCGGACGTCCGAACCTCAACTTGGCTATCATCGGACGATTGGTTCGGACGATGATTCGATCGTCGGACGTCCGACAGCCCCAACGGCTAATTGACTCTTCAGCTGCCTTCTATCCGTTGGAAGCATTGATGAAGCCCATTTCTGGTTCCCTTTAAAATCAAACTGGTCAGAACCAAGCAGGGACTTTTGCACACTTTGTTTACAAGATCTCAAGAGATATTTTAGTTAGAAAATAGTCTCCAAAGCTAGATTTGTTTTAAAGTGGTGTGAATTTCTGGTGAGCATTTCTTTTGTGGTTGAAAGGATCTTTAGTGTAGCTTTGTTGAGGGTTTTCTGAGTGATTGTAAAACTTCCTAACTTGACTAAGTGAGGCTTAGGGCAAGGAGGAAGTGCTCCCTCCATTGTACATCTAGTTGATCTTCTTTCATCAAAGAGAAGCTGCTCTTCCTTGTATTTGGTCTTCAAGCTTGAGGTTAGCTTGGTAGACACTTGGTTTGATTCCCTATCTTACTTTTCTGTTTAATAAAATTCTCATTACTTATCTATCCTTGTTTTTCTGATCTATATTGCTCTTGTCTTCTAATCTACTTGGTTGATCATTACTAGAAAAGAAGGTAAATTTTTATTAAAGAAAAAGTGCATTATTTGGTTAAGATTTTAATCAACCCAATTCACCCCCCCTCTTGGTTGTCTTTGGGACTTACAAACAACTAATGTTGGCATCATCCATTTAGAAGTAAATCATACCTCAAATTCTCAAGAGCAAAATTCAGCGGCAACCACCCTTTTACATCCTTAAAATCCAATCTGACATTTGCTTGATCTGTAATACCAAGAAATAACTCAGTCAGTCTACAGGCCTGACTAGTAGCTGCTTTATGCAATGCAGGAAGTTCCCCATGTTGTTGTGTGGAACAGCATCAACAGTAAAATCAATTTTTCCTGTCATTTCTCCATTCAGAACAGCATCCATACAATTTATGGAGTCAAAAAGAAACATACGATCCACACACCATCGAGGTATATCATTTTTGTAGGTTATCCCATTTATCCAAGTAACAAATGTTTCTTTCTTATCATGTGAGACAGCAAAAGTAATTTCATCTTCTAGGGAAGGATAACCATTCTTGATATAGTCTTCCATTTCTTCATCCACATATCCTTCTGGAGGCCGAAAAGTGTGTACCCTCTGCTTTAATAGAAAATAATAAGAATCATAGAGAGAGAGAGAACCAACACAGTTACTCTTGGCGTCTAGAGAAAGCACAAACTCAGAGGCAAGGACCATATTTCAACATTCATGATGATTGAAATAGTTGTACAAATAAACAAAACAACACAAGAAATTTCAAGCGAGCAATCTAATTTTCCCAATTTATAAATAAAACCTAAAACTTGGGAGAAGCAACATATCTGGGTGAATCACGTTGAAATATTCATGTGGCCGCAGAAGATCATGCTGTCATGCTATTTCATTCAGATCATCTAAATGTACACACGGATGATCTTAAGTCACTTAATTTACAGAAATTTGAATTTAGATAGCCACTTGACAATACATAAACAAAAACTGTCTAAACTAATCTTGCCTAAGTGTATAGAGACTTCAAGCGTCCTAGACTCTATACGCAGTCTAATCACTTCACCCTGTAGCAAAAAATTGATCAAATTTAGTATTATGACATTAAAAATACCAAAGATGGGAGTCAAGAATATAATTCGACTCTAATCATGATGTAACATGAGAAAGGAAGGAAGAAAGGAAAGAAAATGCAACGAGATAAGTGACTAAAATATAAGATAAGTGATGTAACAAGAGAAAGAAGATGTCTGCTACCAAGCATTAAATGTGATGTAACTTGAGAAAGAAGATGTCTGCTACCAAGAATGAAATGTCTGATACCTTGTATTTTAGTCACTTATCTCGTTGCATTTTCTTTCCTTTCTTTCTTCCTTCCTTCCTTCCTTCCTTTTTCATGTTACATCATTATTAGAAGATGCATGCTGCTAAGCATGTAATGTCTAATATCTTGTAATTTAGTCACTTCTCTCATGTAACATCATTGTTAGAAGATGTGTGCGGCTAGGCATAATGTCTAATACCTTGTATTTTAGTCACTTGTGGAAGGAAGGAAGGAAGAAAGAAAATGCAAAGATACAAGTGACTAAAATACAAGATATTAAATATTACAAGTGACTAAAATACAAGATATTAGATATTACATGCTTAGCAGTACACATCTCCTTTCTTTCTTTAGGACCATGCCGGTGATTAAATATTTGCATTGTATCTCAAGTTCTCAAAAGGATAGATAGATATCACAGAAGTCGTACTGATAAACCAACATGCTGCATAAGATATCATCTAAAAATTAATAAAAAAAAAAAATAACTATAATCAACAGCAATTTTGTTAGTATCATGCCTATGTAGTATACAATCGTTACTTAGAAGTGTGAATTGGTACAAAATTGGTACCTCAGTACAATAAAATCGGTGCTATCTGTTATTTGAGCTCCAAATATCTTGTACCTATACCTCTTTTGGAATTCAAAGCTGAAAAAGCGTATAATCGTTTTCACAAAAAATAAAAAATAAAATAAAACGATGTCATCAAATTCAATTTTGTTAGGTCCTGAATCCTTTTTATCACTTATCTTTCTCAATAGTATCATTTTTATTTCTAATTTGTAGCCCAAAATAATACAAAATTTCACATATTAATACTTCTTTCTCCTTAATTTACACACTAAATGTTCTTTTTGTCCTTTAAATAAAATAATGGTAAGCTCAATTCATTATATATATGGATATAGTGTTAACCGGATTCAAATCAAGAAATTCATTTCGAATCCAGCGCACAAACTGAATTATCATCATAGTGGATTCAAATTATCAAATTCATTTCGAACTCAATCGGTCAGTATGCACCAACTATGCTCCCCTTTTTTAATTAATAATAATAATAATAATAATAATTAAATTTACCTCTATTCCAAGAATATTATGGACACCGACGCAGGTCATGTATGCGCCACCATCATTACGACACTCTCTGACTTTTCCTGTCAGTTGGATACGAGCATTCGTTTCACAAAATTTTCACTAATTCGTTTAAATTTTCATAATGGAACTTTTCAGTGTCACTAGTTAAAGTTTAACTTTTACCAATGAGGCACTTTTTTTTGTTTCATTTTACCATCATCCGGCAAATGTTCCAGTTCTGACTTTGTGATGAAATTTAAAATTTTCAGATATTGACCAGCTCTGGCCAGTGAGCTGGTTGAACACAAAAAAGAATCACAAGGAGAGGTCGTTGCGTCTTCTTCCTGTTCCGCCGGAAGCAACAGATAAGCAACTTTATATAAGACAAAAAAAAGTTCTAAGATGATGCGATGCAGCAAGGCAGTTATCATACTCATACATACCCCTTCCATTCTGCCTTATCCAAAATCAGCTCAGCTGCCAGAAAAAATTCCCTGATTTTTTTTTCCTGCTGGAAAAACCACACGGCTGCAGACGTGAGTCCTTTTTTGCCAAAGGTCTCGACTTGTCACCTTTTCAAACTGGCTCTCTTCTCAGGGCATCCTTTTTTTTTGATGCACCGTTCACCCAAAAATTGGATAATATGCATGTATGACAGATTAGGCATGTACGTGAGTCCATGGTTCAAAGACTCGGCTGAGCCCCAGTAGATCCGGCTGAGTCGTCACAGGAGATAGTAGACCGGTGCGAACAGAAGAGCATCCGAGTCAACCCGTACTGACTCATCAGATATCCATGCACGACTCGGAGACTTTTAGTGTATGAACAAATTTTAATATATTGAAAAAAAAAAAAAAAACTTACCCGTATACAATTTATGAGAAATTGCAGACAGAGATAACAAATCAATCTTTAACCCAAAATTCTCTCTTTCATAACTCTTCACTAAATAGCAAGTGGGTGGCAGAGATTCAAGAGAAGGAGAAGGAAAAAGGAAAGGGCGAAGAAGACGAGGAGGCTGACATGCACGGGCGTTTAACATGTAGTACTTGATACCCTACTTCGAAAAATCCCGTCCCTGCTTTATATTTTTTTTCCCAACTTTTGCAGCCCACTTCAAAATATAATACTTTCTCTGTTTCATTGTGATAGTTTTAATTTTTTTTCGCATAATTTAAAAAAAAAGTTAATTTTGTTAAAAAATAAATTTAGATTACTATTTTTCTAAAATACTCTTACATTAAATAAATAAAGTTGGCTTGTCATATATCAATATAATTTGAAAAATCTAAATGCATTAAATAGAATAGGTCATATTTAATACTAACAATCTATATTAAATAAGATAGTTTAAAGTAATAACAATTTACATTAAATAAGGGTATTTTAGAGAAATTAAAAGACAACTACATTCTTCAATTGGAAAGTAAACTACAATTTGAGACAGACGAAAAAGGAAAACAGAACTATCAAAGTGGGACGGGTGGGAGTATTAAAAAAAATCATTTTGAAATATAGAATATAATCTCGTTCTAAATTTACTCTTTCCTTGTGGACTCTTAATTGTCATAATAGATTAATTTTATTTCTTGATTTTAGTAAAGTTGGTCAATATAATTCTTTAATTGAAATTTAAAAGATGATAAAGGAGTCAAAAGATCCTTTAATAGTTTTTCACATCATTAGTTTGGACAAGAAATATTAAGATACTTAAAAATTTTTAAATTACAAATAATTTATAATAGTTGCAAAAATAATTTGAAATATTTTATAATAATGAAACTAACATTTTGTACCAACTTGAAAGCATCACAACAAGTTTATATATAATTTTCAAACCATTGATTTGGACAAAGAACTAAAAAATTCAGAAAAAGAAAACGATTTATAAAAGTCTTTAAATTAACTTAGTACACGTTACAATAAACGAAATAATACTTTTATCACTTGCAAAAACTTCAAATAAATTTTGAAATATTAACTTTTTGTATTTCAAAAGTGCACTATATTTGATCCCATTAGAATCAAACCTTCAAGCTTTTGGATTTTGTGTTTAGATTATTATTAGTATACTCAAGTGTTAAGATTATTATATATGTTAGGAAGTAGTACTATTCTTTTATTTTTCCTTTTTCAATCACCATGTATTTGAAGTTTTAGTCTAATGCCCTTTCCTTCTTTATTTTTATATATTAATAATATGTAGAATTAACGAAAACAAGTTTTTGCACTACAGAATAAGGTAACAAAAAGGTAAATCTAAAATGAGATTATGTTCTCTTTTTCCTAAATGAGTATTTTAATGTTATAGTTTGAAATAGATTTCAAATGTTACAAAAAACCTTAAAATAATGGAGGTAAATAAGATTTTTCAAAATTTGAGGGTGCCAAGTAATACTGTTAGAGACATCAGGTGATGTTTCTAAATTTACGAAAATAAAACTATATGTCTCCAATAAAAATACTAAAATAATTACAAGAAAAATACAATTTAATTTTAGGGTAAAATTTCTTAACTACCCTCAAACAATATAGTTAGTAAACTTTTAAGCTTTAAAACTATTAAGTGCATACTTTTGCCCATTAAACTTATAAAACGGTATAATCTTCAATTCCTCACATTTTTCGCTAGAGATAATTTTAGAAAATTTCCTTGAGGTTTATGATAATATCACTTGGTATACTTGAAGTTTCAGAACAATCACTTGACTCCTATATCAACAAGATGGGACCGTTGATCACTAGCATAGTACACAAATTGACAAAATTTATCTTCATTACTTCAACAAGTTTTAGGCAAACATTATGGAAGAGAAAATTGTTAGGCAAAATATGTAAATCTTATATTATGATCAAGTTGGAAGAAAAATCGATATAAGACAACACAAAAGAGTAGAATTTGAAATCATTATAAGAATGTTTTAATAATACAAGGGTGAGATTATTATAAACGGTATAGGTTTTATGGGAAAAAAACCTCCCATAAAAACTATACCGTTTATGGGAGGTTAATGATATTTTGAAACTTTAAGAATTCTAAGCGATATTACCATACACTTTAGTGGAGGTTTCTAAAATTATCTCTAGCAAACAGGGTGAAAAACATACCCTTTACAAAACAACAGTATATACTTAATAGTTGAAGGTTTAAAAGTTGACTAATTTAAAAGTTTGTGAGTCAACCAGATTTTTTATCCTTAATTTTAACAAGAAAATTTTGTGTCGAAATATTCAAATTTTCACGATATATGCAAGATAGACATATTGCCACATTTGTATCTTACCTTCATTTATTGATGGCATAATTTGTGGAGAAATATTTTAATAATAGCAAAATTCGAAATTACTAGAAGAGAAATATATTGGACATCGCTAGAAATGGGTGACATGAGAAGCTTGGATAAGGAAAATGCATACGGTGCCAAACGTGAGGTGGCTTAGTGCTTTCAACTAGGGGGTTCATATTTTAGAAAAAAATTGGAAAACAGGCCGATTCAATCTAAAGTTGGATTTCTAATTTTGGTAAAATGGAATTGGGGAAAAAATCAAATTTAATATTTAGTAAAACGATTCGGGAACAAATATTAGAAATACATTACTGAATTATCAATTATCGATCAAATTGCAGAATTTTTATTTTACACACACACGTATCACTAAATATAAGAGTAAATGTTAATCTATTACAATATACCAATTAGTAGTTATTAATTGGGGGGAGGGATGGGTTGGGTGGTACGGGGGGAGGGAGTGTAAACAAGAGGTCTCGGGTTCGAGTCCTCCTGCTTACACTAAAAAAAAAATAGTAGTTATTAATTACCTAACTATAGCTATATTTGGAAGTCAAATTTTGATGGAAATTGACATGTTGTAGTTTAGGTTGAAAATTAAATTTAGAGTTCTTATTTATTTCAATGTTGTTTAAAAATTGAAACTATGAGTTAGGATTTAAGATTATGAACTTGCAAATCATGTGCTAAGATGATTGAATTTTGTTAAAAAAAATATGAGATATTATTCTGTTAGAATAATATTTTATAGAAAAATAAAATTATTTTAACTCATTATTGATATTTTGGTTATCAGATATTACTGAATTTATCGATTCTTTGATCTAATTTAGCAAACAAAAGTTTGGACGGTAATTGGATATTGATTTTAAAAAACCAATTCCCAAATTTTTTTTTTACTAGATCGCCAATTACCTGAACACTCTTACCTTCAACCCTTACCATTTTATTGGTGATGGATATACTATTTTTTAATGCACTATTTGTTTTAAAGGTTCATTTGGTTCACAAAATGGATAAGATGAAATGACTCATTATCGGATTATTAATCTTGGGTTGAATCATCTTGGGATTAATACAAGTTATCTAGTGTTTGGTTGTTTTGGATTGGATAGGATACATTAGGAATAATCATATCTTGTGTTTGGTTGGAGATTGAATGAGATATAATTACTATTTCAATGACCAAAATACCCCTTAATTTGTAGGATTGTTTTTATACAATAAATTAATAATTTATAACTTTTATTAAAATAAAATAATTTGAAACTTTAGAATTATAAAGCAAATAAGAGGTTTTGACATATAAAAATTTGCATTCACTAAAACTCAGTCTATTCGAACCCTTAAAAATAGGTTTTAACATGATTTTTTCAATCTAAATTTGAAATTCAATTAAATAATAGGTTGAGTTTTGGCTAAGTTAGGATTAAATTTAATAAAATCCAACTCGCCTAAAAATTTTAAATGAGCCAATCTCAAGTCAGTATAGAAAATTTTTCTTTGGATTAAGGTTAGGCTTATTGAAACCCTCATTTGCAAAACCCAATTGATAAGGGTGTGTATTTATATAGAATTTGGTTGGGAAAATAAATTAGTAAGGGCAATTTAGTCCAAGGGCAATATAGTCCTTTTATTATGATATAAGTAGGGGTAAATTAGCTTAAAAATTTAAATTAATTAATAGGAGTAATTTGTCAAAAATTTAAAATAATGAAAAGGGAAAAAATAGTCAAAAAATTTGATATAATTAGTAGGAGTAAATTAGTCTGTTTATTATTATATTATTATGTGAGAGAATGG
The DNA here is from genome assembly GCF_036785885.1 of Coffea arabica. NCBI lineage: Eukaryota > Viridiplantae > Streptophyta > Magnoliopsida > Gentianales > Rubiaceae > Coffea > Coffea arabica. The sequence continues at coordinate 13,885,708 of NC_092320.1, read as the reverse complement.
TTATATAATATTCAGTATGCATTTGTATTATTCGCAATGACAAATTAGTCCAAATATTATTATGTTGGTAGTAGGGGCAAAATAGTGAAAAAACCTTAAATTAATTAGTAGGGACAAATTAGTCCATTCATGTTATATTACTGTGTGAGGGTAAGGTTATATAATTATGAGAGTATAAATTTATATTATTTGTGAGGGTAAATTAGTTTAAAATTTTATTATCCTATCCCTTAGTTATCCCAAGATGACTAAATAGTTTGTTTGGATATGAGTTTATCTGGATGAGTTATTTGAGATAATTACTGTAGCATTTTTTTATGATATGATGTACGTGAGATAAAAAGGTGATTGGAATTTGTGAGATAAAATTTTTTATTTCAAATTTTCCTAATTTAAACAGTCTGTTTGATAACATAAAAAAGTGCTGAATCTGAACTTTTTCAGACATTCAGATGTTTTGAGTGTTTGATAAATAAAGGGCCTGTTTGGAAGTGAGTTTTTTGGCCAAGTTTTTTAGCTACAAGTTTTTTTAACAACTTTAGCTACAGGAACCCAAAAAAATTTATCAAATTTTTTAATCTACACACTTCAAAATATCTAATACACAAAAAACTTCTATCTTTCTTCTTCTTTCTCCCCCACCCCATCCACCATACCTTCATCGCCGGCCACCACCTCCGTCGCCATTTTCGGCGCGGCCACCTATTCCGGCGCCGGCGTTCCCAAATTTTTTTTCCTTCCATTCTTCCTCCCTCTCTCCTTCCCTCCTCTCTCCCCCTCCTCTCCTTGGCCAAACTCCCCCGACCTATGCAACAGCAACAGTTACTTTCCTCCTGCATTTTTCTTTCTCCCTCCAATCACACCAATGCTATGGCTGACGGGGGAACGGGGGAAAGAAAGAAGAGGGGTGGTGGGAAACGGGAAGGGAAACAGGGGAAGGGGAAACGGGAGGGGGGTGGCAGGGGCAGAGGGGAGGGGGAAGGGGCAGGGAGGTGGCGGGGGCAGAGGGGAGAGGGAGGGGGAGGGGTGGTGGGGCAACGGGGGAAAGGGCACAGGGGAAGGGGAAGAGGCAGGGCAGAGGGGCTAGCGGGGAAAGGGTTGGCGGGGGGAAGGGGTGGAGTACAGAGGGGAGTGGGAAGGGGCGGAGGGGGTGGCGCGGCAGCAGGGGAGGGGGTGGTGTGGCAGCGGGGGAAGGGCTGGCCGGGGGGAGGGGATGGCGGGGCAGAGGGACTGGCCGGGGAAGGGGGCTGACGGGGGAAGGGTTGGCGGGGCAGAGGAGATGGCGTGCAGAGGGGAGGGGGAAGGGGCAGAGGGGCTGGGGGGGAAAGGAAGCTGGCGGGGGAAATGCAGAGGAGAAGAGAAGGGGAAAGGGAGGAGAAGGGTGGCGGGAGAGGGAAGGAAGAAGAAAAAGAAGAAAGAGAGGAAAGAAAAGAAAAAGAAAGAGAAAGAAAAAAATGAAAAGAAAAAAAAGAAAAAGAAAGAGAAAGAAAAAAAGAAAGAAAGAAAAAAAGAAAGGAAAAAAAAATTCACCTTACAAAAACTTTTACAAAATTTTTTATCTTACAAAAACTTCTACAAAAAAGTTTTTTATCTTAAACTTCTACAAAAAAGTTTTTCACCTTACAAAAACTTCTACAAATTTTTTTCAAAAACTTCTACAGTGCACTATAGTAAAGTTTTAGACAAACTCCCAAAAAACTTAGGTTCCAAACAGGCACAAAAATCCATTTGCTGAACTTATTAAGTAGTGCTGAACTTTTGTGTATTTTTTTCAGCACAAGAATCCTAACTGAATGTTTAATTTTAAATCAATAGAATTACTTTAACTACCTTATCTTATCTACCAAATCTACTCTTGTTTCTTAATTATATTCAAAATTCTTATATAATTAAATAATCTAATATTCTCTATCTAATGATTTTCTGTTTCTCTTTTCTCCCTTTTGAATGACTTTCACTTATTCTTCATACTCCTTATATAATATAATTCATCTTTTATATTAATTTGATTTAAAAGTAAATATTGTCATTTTCATACCTAACATTTTTAGCTAATTAAATCATAGGTTCTATTTCTTTTTTGGATGAAAAGATATAAGGGCAAAATTGTCAAATTTAACTTATTAAACATTCAGTTATAAATATTTATTAAACAGTATAAATAAGTTTAACATTAAAATTCAGACATTTACAAATTTTTTTTCAGTGTTTAAAATTCAGCAAATTCATTGTTTCAGTATTCAGACTTCAGAATTCAGATTCAGTTTTATCAAACGGAATCTAAGATGACTATCTCCCTCGTGGTATTATTTTATCCCATGAATGGGGGATTAATTCTATTAATTAGAATGTGTCATCTTAAGCGTAAAATGCAATCAAATATGGGATCACACAGGATAATTAATCTAATTATATGTCATCCCTGAATCAAACAGACCCTAAGGGAATGAGAGGGAAAGGAAAGGATAGGAAAGAAAATGGAGTAATAAGATTTTTTGACGTTTATGTTGGTTTTTAAGGAGGGAAAAAAAAGAATTGGAAGAAAAAAATGAGGGGTAAGGTTTCACTATTTTTGGTTAGGTTTCGACAGTGGGTGGGAATGGAGAAAAAGAATATCAAAATTGAAAATTTTAAATTTTCTAAAATTCCTATCATGTGTTTTTGGATAAAAACATGTGTGATAGTTTTCTTTGCTTTCCTCCCATTATGTGTTTTTCAATAAAAAAAAAAATGCACGTTACTTTTCCTTTCCACTAGATCAGCTCCTTTCCGTTCCTTCCCTTCAATTTCAATCGTTGCCTTAATTAAAAACTCCGTGCCCCCTACCCGAAAGGAAAAAAAAAACTTTCTGAATTGCGGCGGAGTGCCTTCCCATCTATGATCTACCACACCAGGACGCCAGAGATTAAAGGTGAGACCTTTGCTCAGTCTCTTTTCGCCTAAAACTCTGAAGGGAAAAAGGTGGAGAAAATCCTGGTTTAATCTCTTATTATTTTCAGGGGCAAAATTATCTAATTGGCCCTTGAACTCTTTGTCTAGATAAAAATAAGTCCCTTATCTATTTTTTTGCTGACTTTAAGCTCTCGAACTTGTAAAATTGGACACTCGTGACTCGCCAGTTTCTCCGGTTTTGCAACCGGAAGACTAATTCACACGAATGTCAGTGTGCTTCTTCAAAAACTTTTTTGTCTGCATTTTCTAAGAAAAAAAGGAACAATTCCTCTTTCTTCCCTCCATTTCTGCAAAACCCTCGTTGCCGCCGCTTTCTCTCTCCTCATTCTCTGCAGGAGAGTGATACCACCGCTCTTAGGAATCTCCCCACTAGCATAGTCATAGCTATTCCTTCGACTACCCAATTCTCCCCCACTCTGGACATCAGTCCTATCAAAATTAGCCGCTAAAACACTATTCTCGTCCAAACCTCCAAGTGGAAATGCCATTGCAGCCGTTGGTCTCGGCGAGACCGCCATAGTTGTCTCCGGGGGACAATTCCATAGTCAGCACCGCCACAATCATCGCCACTAAAATTTACTACTACAGCTAACTTACTACCAATACTAACACCATCTCCCTAAACATACCTGTAAGTTCCATCCAATCCTATCCAGCCATTGATTCTTAGTGGCAGCTCCATTAATAATATATTTTTTTAACAAAAAGAAGAATTCAAGAGAGAACAAAAAAAGAGGTTGAATCAGTAATCCGGCATGAGTTGACTAATTTTGCCTTCTTCAGCATCCATTTTCTGCTTCAAAATTTTCAACCATACGTAAATAGCTGTAAAGCTTAGCACCAGACTCAACAACCCACTTCCCACTTCCCAATCCGATCCCCACAATGGTCAGAACCGATAGCCTTTTGCTCCTCATCGGCGGCAATGGGTACCCGTACAGATCCTTATTCCCCTCGTAGAAGCTCGCATTAAACCTCAGCAGGTTCCCACTCCTATTTCCTAAGGACGAGGGTATCGGACCCGACAACTTGCTATTCGAAACATCAAAAACCGAGAGGTGGGCCGGCAATCCTAGCTGTTGAGGGATGAGGCTGGAAAGTTGGTTATCATGGAGATCGATCACATTAAGGTAGGCACAGAGAGTGAGCTGTTGAGGGATTGGGCCGGAAAGGCGGTTAGAGGAGAGGTTCAGGACAGCAAGATTGACGAGGTATTGGAGGTCAAGGGAGATAGGGCCGGAGATGGCGTTGGAGGAAAGGCCGAGTGCTTGGAGATTAGTACAGCTGGAGATATTGGGGGAGATGGAGCCTTTTAGGGAGAGTTTGTAAACCCGACTGTTGTTGCAGGTGGAGCCTTGGAGGAAGGAGGTGAAGCCTTGGCAAGACTTACTGAAGGTAGCTTTGCTCCAGTTTTGGAGGTTCTTTAATGGGTCTTGAAGGGATTCACTGAGGCGGGTTAAGCATAACTCATCGTTTGGATCTGGCTCTGATAGCGGGAGTAGGGCGCAGGATCTCCGGATTAAGCATAGTTGTTCGCTTTTGCTTAGAAAATGCAGACAAAAAAGCCCTTTGAAGAAGCACATTGGCATTCTTGTGAATTGGTTTTCCGGTTGCAAAACCGGAGAAACTGGCTAAAAGGGTCACGGGTGTCCAATTTTACAAGTTCGAGAACTTAAAGTCAACAAAAAAATAGATGAGGGACTTATTTTTATTTAGACAAAAAATTCAAGGGCCAATTGGATAATTTGCCCTTATTTTCAGTCTTCTGCCCTTGTTTCTTTGAGGTTTGCTTTCTGATAACATAGAACACCCTGATTTTTCACTTTTTCCTTAGGAGCTTCACAGGAGCTGAGTCTTAAGTCTGAGAGGTCAACATGCTTGATTATGTGGTATTTTCACTCTCTTGCTTTCCTTATTTTCTGTTTTTCTGTCTATTGCTAAATTTCTTTTGAGGAACAGAAAAAATAAAAATGGAGAAATAATATGCTTTCAAGACACTTGAGAAACAAAAAGGAAATTGTTTGTCCAGCCCCACCTTTTGTGTGCTTAAAAAAAAAATGCTGCAATTAGCTTCTGTAGTTTTAGCTGAAAAAGATGTAATTTTTCACGCTTTTGTTTTCTGTTTTTGTGTATGGAAAAAAGAAAGAAAAGAGGATTTGTTTAGGCAAAATTTGTTCGAATTCAATTTTCAGGGCAGTACATTGAATTGGGTGGAAAAAAAGTTACTTTTAATGTTTTTCTTTTCTATTATTTTTCTGGGACAACAGAAGAGAAAATCTATTTAGAACAGAATTTCTCCGGGTTCAATTTCCAGAGCAGCACGTTATGAAAAAAGTCATTCTAAATTGTTCTCCCAAGAAGAGTATACTATTAAAGACAGAACTCTGGTTATTTTTTTTGCCAACTACTGCAGATCATGTGTTGATTTTGGCATCAAACTTCGTGTTAATTGCACGTGTTTTAAATCTTGATTTTGTCTCACTATCATGTTTCGCCTTCAATTTGCTTTTGGTAACTGAATTCCTGCTCAGGCGCATTAATTTACGTACTCTTGTATAATCTATATAATGGATCTGTCCACAACTCTGTACTACTGGTACGAGCATTGTTTGCACTTATATGCTGTGGTCTTCATAAGCTATCCATGATTTGGAATTTAGAGTAACCTAAACATGGAAATAAGCATATGTTTGAGTGTGTAACAGGTGTCCTTGAAAGAAATAAAAGACCGAAGTTCACTTTGTAAGTTAGGAACATATATGTTTGAGATGATATCATTTCTGATCCTTCGTGAGGTTATTTGTGTCATCTGCTGATTGCTTTCCTAGTCATACTTTTGTTGGTTCCAATGAGTTGGCAAGGTTAGCGAATGAGTGGGTTGTTGTCCTCAGTAGTTCTGCTTTCTTGTTGAACCTATTTGCATTGTTAGGAATGTAGTGTAGCTTTTCTGTTGCATCCTAGTTTTTCTTTTCCCCAGTATGTGCAAGATGTTTAGGTAGTAGGCCGTTTCAAAAGTGTAAAGACTTCTTGCATGGTTTTGAATATGCAATGACATCTACAAAATTCTTTTGAAGTAGGTAGGTGTTCTTATTCATCTTGGATGGTGGTAGAATACTATGTGCAAATAAAGTACTCCTTGGTCATTTTTTTTCCTTTGTTTCTCTCCCCCTTTTGTATCTTTACCAGCTTCTGTTGATATGGCAGAAATACAACTGTGAGAAAGCACTTAGGTTGCATAAGCAAGTTGAAGATCTTATTCGGATTGATAATAAGTCTCGATTTGTTTCGTTGGTTAGAAGGGTGTTGGAAAAGAAGAATTTTGTGACTAACGAAAGTGTACTTGACTCAAAGGATGTGCTGATGTGGATATGTTCCCACCAAGCATTAGCTTGTGCCACGGCATTGCTGGAAGGAAAGACTGGACTATCTGTGGATCTTAATGTGACGCTCAAATGTGGGTTTTACCCATTGCACTATGCAGCTGAAAATTTATGTTGCGGCCTTACAGATGTTTTTCTGAAGCATGGAGCTTTAACTTCCCTTCCTTGCAGCGTTCATGGGTCAAGATATAGTGGAAAGCTCCCCTAAGTGTGGCACTTGAGGCAATAGGCTGTCATCCATTCCTGCGTGATTGGAGTCCCAATAAATCGATCTTCAAGCTAATTTATATTTTTTGCCTGCCGGAAATGGTGCTTCCGTCTTTCCCTTCTTTCTTTAAACCTTTTCACCTGTCACAATTGTATGTCGTTAAACTAGTATAGGAATGCTGTTCACCTTTTTGATCGGTTATCCCTTTTGACAGGCAGAGCCATTGGAGACCTTAAAACTGCTGGCCTTGCATACTGAAGAGTTGCAGGTGATAAGTTCCTCAAATGTTCATGAGGGGAGACTTGTTGAGCTAGTTGCTCTATTGTTGGTTGCTAGGGAAAAATTACTTGCTCCGGCTATTGATAACAGTGTTGATGGATCCTTTATTGGGCAGTGCATCCTAAAAGAATTAGCTTTATTACTTGATCAAGAGGTTAAGTTAATGGGTACTGCCCATAATGAGGAGTTGAACAGGTGCAGGCAAATGAAAGATGCAATAGGTTCTATGGGATTGATGCTTAATGTTTTTGATAAGGCTGGCGGTCCCATTGATAGATTTCGCTACTTCATTGCACTTGGGGTATGCATTTCCAGCACTTTATTTTGGTACCACTACTTTTTCTTATTCATCTTGAACTTAAGTAAGCTTTCTTTCTCTTTCAGAATGATATACCACCACACATCGTTGTACGAAATGTGATTTGTTTGCTCAGATTTGGGGTTTGCTTTGAAGACGGAGGACATTGATGTGTCTGATATAAGTTGGCAAGCATTATATAGGTAGTTTTATATGCTTCTTCGTTTTCATGATTCTATGAAAAATTCTTGTTCTTTTTAGTGCCATCACCTAGCTTGTGTTTGGTAAGATTACCATTTTTATTTTTTTTCACAGTATTTACCCCTGAAGTTTTACCCAATTGGCCTCCATTGAGAAAATAATTGCGCCTATGTAAGTTTTGGGACTTTTTCTGGAAAGTTTTAAATGACAAAAGTAGTAAGATCTGAAATTTGGGGAAAATTAAAATGTTGCCATGGGCCCAAAAGCCATCACCCTCGAGGGGGCCACTTGTGGCTGATCCCGAACAAGGATCCTAGATTCATTAATCCGTTGTCCGTAGTCCGTATCAATAAAGCCGCCCAAGGTGCCGTTTTAGGATTCTTAGTTAGGGTAGTTTTCATAGTTTTGATTAGTATTTTTAGTTATTTTTATTTAGTTTTCCTATTATTAGCTATAATTGTCGACAAAGGAGTACATGAAGGAAGAAGGAAGGAAAAATAGTGCAGGATCTGTTTCTAAAAGTGATCCGCATGCAGATCAGGTCCAGCTGCAGATTGGGGGCTGAGACTCCCCTTTTGGATCTGCTATGCAGATCTGCAACACACTAAAGAAATTCTAAGGTGGCTGCTATTCTGATTTTATTCGTTTTTGCCGATTTCAAGTGTATTTTCTTTCCTTTTCAATTTATAATACTTAAGGCCCATAAATAAGTGTTCCTAGGATTTATTTGGACAGCTTTTGACATTATTATTAAAATTTTAATACTTCTGCATTGGATTTTTTTCCTTTTCTTGAGTGTTTACAAGGTTGGATTCTTGTTGAATCTAGATGGGATTCTTGTTGAATCTTGGTTTTCCTTTTGGGGTACTATCATGTATCAACTCCTGATTTGTTTTTTGGATTAGTTCGTGAAACTATTCCTATTAAATTTTTTCTGCTACCACATCAAGGGCGTGAAAAACCAAAGCTTCCACCACGATCTTGCAATACAACATCCTCCCTACTCCATGCAGTTGGTATTTAGGCTAGAACCTTTTCTGAGGTGAGCCTAGGTTGTCCTCCATTGTCTGTTAGAGGCTCTTAATGTAATTTATTTTATAATTTGAGGGATCTAGCAGAAATATTGCCTAAACGCAAGGGTGTGAATTGTGAAATGTAATAAAGTATTGATGCAATACTAGCTATCACTGACCTTCACCCTATTTGTTCTTGAATTGATACTGGCAATGTGGCGGAACAAGCATGGTGACCAGATTGAACCTCCAGGAATCAGGTAAATGGTCAACATCTACATGTTTTTTGGTCACTTATTAGTGATTGTGAAAGATAAACTGGAAATTAAATTAAACAAAAGGATGTGAAGAAAGAGTTCAATTGGGCAAAAGGATCATTGCTAAATTGTTTCCTTTTCCCCCTGTAACAGCAAGACTCAGTATGGCTCTTGACAATATACTGCAGCCCAAGTCAAGCTGGTCTGACTTCAATCAGGTAACATTCTCCAATTGACTGGTGTCAACTGGATGATAGGTTGGAATCGCATAAATAACTAATATCTCCTTTTCTTCTGTTAATAGTGACCATTTGGATTAAAAACTGAAATTCTAGTAAATTGACTTAAAAGATACATTCTTTTTCTCAACCTTTTGCATGTTCCATGTTTTCAAGAATGAAACTATCCCAAAAATTCTGGCCTATATATATCAAAAGAGACATCAAACAAGGTTGTGAAAGCATTTTTAATCTTTGCATGAGAGGAGCTTTAACATGCTATAACCCCAGACTAAGGTATAAGGCTATTTATACATTACATTGTGCTACAACAAAGATTTCTTTACTACATTTCTTATTGAACGCTTTTATGCTCAGAACATTGTTAGATTAATTAAGGTACTCTTAAATCACATGATCGTCAAAAGCGATGGTGATCTAGTTTTGAAATTGCTTTTATGTTATTAGACTTTATTGCGTAGTTGCCACAACCCGGATTGCCCAGATGTGTACTTTAGTTAAGTATCTCAATGCACTCTGATACAGCCCGAGGTTGATCTTTATGCTATGACACACCGCATAAGTCATTTGGGTAAAATACAATGCAATTGTCTGTGGACTAATATTCAGACGCAGGCAGTATCAACATTGCTGTTGTTTTACTGAAGCAACTAGGTACTTGTTTGAGTCCCTATCAGGCTATCTTTGGAAGTTCATTATGTTTGGTTAGTACAAGAACAATGGGGGATCAATTTACCTACCTCTTGTAGGCTTGGTTTGCTTTCTGTGTACCATTTGTGTCTATGGCTTTTGATGTCGGGCTATTAGTTGCTGCTCATGCTTTGGTGCTTTCCTGTCACAATTTCCTATTATTTGTGTGATCCAACCTTGAAGTGCACTGACAAAGCATCTTGGTTTTCATGTAGAACTCCGTAAATGGTGATGGGGGACAGCGGCAGATTCAAATGAATTCCCCGTTCCCTGCTGGAATCTCGGTTTCTTCGTTGAAATCATTCCATACATGTCTAAGATTCATGCCCAGGTCTGCGCCTGTGCCAGCGCCACCAAGGGGAACTCAGAAAATAATCAGAGGCATGCAACCTGGGTCCAGGCTTTGTTGGGCTACTCATTGGGCCTTTCGTGCCCTTACTATCAAGAGAAGGATTTGATGATACCTACCTATCTACCTAGTTTGACTGTGGAACACTAACACCTCATTGAGTATTACCCATTGTTGAAGTGTCGATTAACATCATTAGAAATGTTTCTTGGGTTGTGAACCATCTTTGAGTTGGACTGGAATTGAATTTCCAACAGACAACTACTGCTAGTACTACTTCGGCACAGATCCAAATGGGAAAATTTAGCGTAGGGGTGTTGTCTTTTTAGTGCTTTAATTGTTACTAGTATTTTCTATTTGAATCACTCATCTTGCTGAACTTTTGCCATATATATCATGAAATCTAATTATATTTTCCCTAAACTGACTGAAACGGATTTTGTTCTTTGTAGAATAATGCTTGAAGGTGGTGACGAAGGATATACTGCTACAATTTTGGGTTTGAGCAGAAGATATTTGTATGACAGAAAAAAAATGAAACAGGCACGATATTATTCTGATTAGGTTTTACTGTGTCCTGATTGGTAGCTTTTCTGTATTTGATTCAAGGCTTATTTTAACATTATTTCGAGAAATTCGCCGTATTTTAGAATATCTCAAAAATAAAAAGTATGACAAAAATTTTGGAACAGAGGGAGTACTATAATGTGATTCCATATAATGTGATTCCATTTTTCAGATGCGTGTAAACAAGTCAATTTTTATAATCATGAAACCTTCTCTCGCCCTTCTTTATTAAAGAATTCAGATCCCATGCATCATAATAAGGTTATCAACTAGACAACAACGCATGAGAGTCTAATATACATGCATGCTTAAAACCTTCTCAAAAAAAAAAAAAAAAAGAAAAGATTGCATGGAAGAAGGGCAGAGAAGATCTATAATATGAACCTAGGCTTAGGCCTAATTTTGAGTGGTGAAACCGTAGATTCGTGAGAATGTACTAAAGACTATGATGCGGACACCACATTGTGTGAGTTCAAATGATTTTCCTCCGGAGCAATGTGAAGTCTAAGATTAGACAGTTATGGTTTGTAGACAATACCTTGGTTACATACATTGATGTCTTGTTCTAACCACAAGTATTTTGCTATGGCAAGACCTATCCTCAAGAAAAGCAAGGGTCTAAGAATTAAATACTGAAAACTTGTCTTTGCATTATTGCTATTCACTTGTGGCTTGAAGAAAGAAGGCCACAGTTGATGTCAGTAATTAAACAAGCTTCCCTACTTGTCTCTTGAAATGTAGGCTGCGGAGTATTCTTTTTCTTGCTTATACCCGTAACATTGTGAGTTGAACTTATTTTAGGCTCTTATACGACAAGGTTTTTATGTTTGCAGAAGGTGTACCATTTAATCTGTGCCCGAGTTCTAAAGTTGTATTTATTTTGTGAATCGAGTTTGAACTTGTTAAAATTCAATTCATAAAAGTCGATTGACAGCTCTAATTAAAATAAAAGAAAGGTACAAAAAGAAATAGCATCTTATTGTTTTGTGATTCCTTCTCCCCCGTTCCGCTCTTTAAATCTCACCCTAGAGAAGAGAAGAGAAAATAAAATAAAATAAAACTTTGTTTCGTGCTAGGTAAATTCCGCAAATGTAGTGGTGGTTTCGTACATAGGGTTGGGAGATGGCTGTTAGGGGAAAAGCCACCACAACTCATTTTCAAAATAATGTATCTTTCACTAATCATCTAATCCTAACCTTTATCTTTCACAATCAAGACTAATCATCTTTCCTGCCAACACTTTGGTGGTCGCCAAACCTTTTGCATTTACCTGCAAAGAAACAAAACAAAAGGTGATTATTACTCAGTATGATTATTGATTAATTGACAATCGACACATACGACTTTAATCCAAATCTCTTCCACAGTTCCACAGCGACTCCAAAATAATGCAATAGTAAATGCATATTGGCAGTATTCCTAAAGTTCTAGAGCACTATCAGTGGGCTGAAAGAAACTTATCGTTTCGACCAAAAAAAAAAAAACTATCTGTGGACTGGAATGAAGTCGATTTCTGCAGCTATATACTGCATAGTATTAATGGTGTTAACATCACAATAATTGAACGCCTAAGTTTCCACTCATATGTAATTATCTATCCACGCTAAGACTATTTGTATTTTTCTTCTTGACAAGCAATTATAATTAGCTGATATTAATTACATTTCTCATCCTATAAATGCAATTTTCTTTTTTTTTTCTTTCTCCTTTACCCAATAAATTTTGATTGACAAAGAGTTTTCTGTGGAAAACGGAACTTTAATCCTAATTGGAGATTGTGATTTGTGATGCACGCATAGCTCTTAGATCACGCGACCTTTTTTGGCATAATATCGAGAGGGTATGATGATAATCACTACAGCCAAACAACATTAATGAGGGCACATGATATTAGTATTCGGGAAAAAAAAATAAAACTTGCAGCTAGCCATAAAAGCATATAATTATCAGTCTCCCAAGATTTATGTGTGAAATTTTTTATGTAGATTTTACGAGTTTGTCTAACTGGTGTTCAATTAGTACTTGATAAAGGTGTAAAGTGTGTTAATATTTTTGGTAAATTACAGTTAAATCAAGTGTTTAAAATCAATTTGAGAGAATCAATATGAATAATTAAGCTTTTGTTTAACGGAGAGGTGTTTAATAGGGGGACTAACTATCTGCATCTGATATTAAAAAAAAAAAAAAAAAAACCCTTTTCCAATGAGTGTTACACTGGTTGATACACATATCATTTCATTATTTCTCCCCTTTTTCAGTCAGTAAAAAAAGTTTAGGGGTAAAGCTCACCTCATTCTAAGGTCAGAACATATCACTAATACGTTAGATGGTTTTACAATGGTTCTGAGAAGTAGCCTACTAATTAAAAACACTTTAGTTGGTAGTTAGACTGAAATTTCAGTATCCCAACATAAAGACTAACTTCTTATCAATCTGTTGATTATTATTTTATGATTTCATCAACACTAAACACAGCCATAATTACATCTATTGCACATTTAGACAACACGTTCGATCTATTTTGGTTTATAAACTAACGTTTAGGTAAATAAGAACCTCTAGTAAACTTCAATTTTTTTTTTTCATAAAACTAACGCTTAAACCACGAGTTAAAGCTCTGGCTAGACAAACCATTATTATTTTCTGCTAAACATGTGCTTCACTTGGATGTTAATCCCATCAACATAGAAATTCAACCTTTCAGTCACTTCTCGAAATTCTGTAACTGTCCTTGCTTTCTATATATATCTAGTAGGATACCATTACACGCCTCCTTTTGTTGGAGCCCACTGGATTTATTCAATGGGTGTATTTGGATTGGTATTATTTTACAAATTTATTTGTCTATTTCACAAACACATTTTTAATAATTTTTTTTTATTTTTTAAATCACATAATTTTTATCTCACATATATTATATCATAAAAAGCGTTACAATCATTCTTTTAAATAATATTTCAAATAATCTCTTATAATAATTATTTCAAATAATATGTTTTAAATTTTCTTACTGTCAAACAAGAAAAATACTAATTGGAGATGACAGTGAAAGACGTCCAGTAAGAAATCTGTCCCTCAGTGATTTATCCTTTATCTTTTTGAAAGGGATTTATGAGTTGAACTCTTTGCCGTGCACGGGTCCTATCAAAGCATGTGTTGGGGGGGACCCAATTCAGGAATTGAACGTTATCAACTTGTACATGTAACTAAGGGATACTGAACCAAATAATTTGACTTAAAGGTTGAAAGCTATTCAATCAATAGTTCGACTTGAGTTCACTTTGATCGAGTTTAAGTTACTCGTTTGACCTCACGAGTCGAGATTAATCCCTAAATTCTTATACTCGAAAGCTCGACGAATTTAATCAAATTTTTTAATTTTTATATTTATTATTATAAAATGTCAATAATATCCTTTATTTAAAATTACGTATAAAATATTAATTTTGTTGGGAAAATCGCCAATTTAGTTCTCAAACTATTTTACTAAAGCCGATTTGGTCCTTCAACATTTTATCGCATGAATTAAGTTCCTTAACTAAAATACTTGTGCCAATTGAGGACCTTTATGGTGTCGCCACCCAAAACACATGTTTCTGTACAGAAACCAACGGCGACGCAGGGGCTTTTTTGGAAGTACACAGTAGGATTACTGCGGGAAGCAAGACAGCAACTATTTTGCATCCAAATTAGGGGAAACCTTTAAGTAGTGAGAAAATAGAGGATTCAGGTGAAGAGAAATGCTGCGGGTGGTGGTGATTGCTTGCGGAGCCATGGGGTTTGACCGTGTTCACTGCGACATTGGAGGTGATTGCTTGCGGAGCCTTGGCCACTTCAGATATCAGATGCTGCTGCTCCTTATATTTTAAGTTCGGATTGGTCGCACTGTGGTCTGCAATACCTTTACTGCTGCTAATTTTGTTCTCAGCCCCTTGGACTGCAAATTTATTGTTCGTTGTGTAATCAGAATTTGGCTTCTGAATGGGTGCCTGCTAGAGTATACCAAGCAGTATTAGACTAGTCCTAGGATTTGTTATTCAAAGATATGGAAATAGCTTTACTAATGATCGTTCACCTCAATCTAAAGCATCAAGAGAGACAATATAGACTAGCCTTAATCCACACAACATTGGAGATACAATGCTGTCCAATTTGGGTATTGTAGACAAGAGAGACTAATGTGAATGAAATCATTAATATATCCCACATTATTTTTTTCATGTATCACTAAACTCAAGCAACAGTGGTATAAAGAAAAACAGTAATAAGTAGGCTTCACTAACAAAATAGAAGCAATTAAACAAAAAAAAAATGTTTGATGCCACCAAATAGTGCTCTGAGCATGCATACCTGGGTGATGATACTGTTAGAGGCCTTGCTACCAGGCAAAAACATATTTTCAGCAACCACAATTGTGTCAATCTCACTCGAGGGATTTCTCCTGTAGGGAGAATGTTCTGCCTTCTTGGAATTGCTTCAACTGAGTGACATCGGTTGTTGCTGGTTCTGATTCTAGCTCTCATTCAAAACTTTAACATTCCCCCTTGCAGGAGAGTGAGCACGAGGAGAAGCAGCAGTCCTTGCACCCACAGCAGCATCACCACCACCCCCAGCATTTCTCTTCACTTGAATCCTCTATTTTCTCGTTACTTAAAGGTTTCCCCCAATTTGGATGTAAAATGATTTCTGTCTTGCTTCCCGCAGAAATCCTACTGTGTACTTCCAAAAAAGCCCTTGCGTTGCCGTTGGTTTCTGTACAGAAACATGTGTTTTGGGTGGTGACACCATAAAGGTCCTCAATTGGCACAAGAATTTTAGTTAAGGGACTTAATTCATGCAATAAAATGTTGAGAGACCAAATCGGCTTTAGTAAAGTAGTTTGAGGACTAAATTGACAATTTTCCCTAATTTTGTTAGATGAACTTGATTAATCTCGAATTAAATTCGATTGATTTTGATTAGACTCAATTAAATTTAATTAAATTCGAACTCAAATTCAAACTCGAATAAGATAAACTGAAATCATACTCGAGTTTGAACTCGACTTTTAAAAAAGCTCGACGAGTTCGATATTGAGCTCAAATTCAATTATTTTACCTCAAGTCACACTACACACGGTCCCCTCGACTCGAATGCACCTTAGATTTAACTAATTCTGAACTCTCAACCGTTCATGATGTAAAGATTCGCGAAGGGATAATGACACACATCAACAATCAAATAGGAGGCAATAGGCAACCAGTCAAAGGCTTATAGCAACAAGTCCTTGATAATACGCATCATCTGCGGCATGCCCTATTTTGCAAGCGGAACAAGCAATCAAGCATTTCTATCCAGCTAATTAATGCTCTGGCCATGATAAAGAAAATGGGAAAATCACTAAGCAAAACACCAATACAAAAAAGAGAGTCCCAATCCAATCACAAGTGTCACGAGGCTGCCTTGATTTGTACCATCTAAAAATGGTAATTCCATCCATTCTCTTCCAGAAGCTTGATTATTGATTGTTGTTGATATTTCAAAATTTCTCAGAAATCGTACAGGAACTTTTGGAAGAGTGGCATGTGATCGGCATCTAAGCACACAGCTAACGATAAAGTCCTGTCTTTGCCTGGACTTGGCAATACATATACCGTACCCTCATAAAGAATGATTGCCGGCCCTATATGAATAGGTCTGCCCCAGCCAAAGTCTGCATCATGAAACGGAAGCCTTGTCCAACTATTGATATTCAAATTAGGACTAGCAAAATGCCGAGGCCCTCTAACCAAAGCAGACAAATCAGGTTGAATTTCAAGATAATCCAGGGCTGATCTTAAGTAATCATTATCCATTCTTGCTAAGGCATTGTGGATTCTTTTTGCAGAATTGGTCAAGGGCTCTGATTGAAGATCACTGGATTCAGCAATTGGAGTTGCAGTGAAGACCACATTACCTAGATAGCCAGGAGGCAGGGGAGGAATCAGCCTAGACCGGCCATCAGTGGCAACGTACAGCTTGGTGGATTGATCATTGGTGAGGCCACGTGCTTTGCATGCAGTACGCCATATATGTGCTGCTAAGATCTCATAAGTGCTGCCCTCATTGTTGGCCTTAGCTTTAAGCTGGCTAAGTTGTTCAGGTGTGATTTTTAGTACAGCTGTGGTACTTGCCCTAGGGCCTGTTTTGAGTTCTTGAATTCTTGAATCTGATTTTAGTTGAGGGGGCGGATAATATTCGACATGTTCGAATACAGGCACGGGAGGGTCCCTAGCATGGATAAGTGTCCGGTCAATGAACGGAGGGACAGCAATGGTGAGGCCACGAGCTATGTCTGACCATGTATTGATGAAGTGCAGAGATGAAACGCCATCTGATAAATTGTGCTGCACCCCAGCTCCAAGAGCTGCTGCTCCACACTTGAAACGAGTTACCTATCAAATCAAACCCTAATATGTTACGAACAGACGCTATGTTACCAAAACAAAAAAAGAAAAAACAAACATTTCAAATCTATGATTCCTATTGAAGCACATGGATTCTAAGAGACTAGAGAAAGAGAAACTCATTGCATTGCATCGTTTTAGCGACGAAACTGAAAAATCTAATAAATGTCTAAACACTATTAACTTTGAGTCTAATTTGAACAGGTATAAAATTTAGCTCCTAACTCTCCTATCAACTTTTTCTGAGTGGGGACTATTTCAGTCCTCCGGTTGCAAAAATGATTAAACGATAGTGGTGAACACCAACCATGTTTCCCTTTTGAACCATATGGTTGAAACTGGTTCAGCACAAAGTTATGCCACCAAAAGCTAACAACACTAGAATACCAATCTGTCGCTATTCTGATCTTTTGCCCGTCATAAAGTATTGGATACTTTACTTGCTCCTGATGTTCAAGTAGATGATGCATAGGCTTACATTTCTCAATCCCTATTCATCCTTTACATGGTAGCCAAACTAAAACACCATCCACAAAAGTACTAGGAAAACAAACCATTTGTACCAAACTAAAAGTGTCGGACAATATCAATTAATTTTCTTGTCTTGTAAAACATGTTACTTCTCACTACCTTGTTATATACTTCTAAATTATTGAATTCTGACCGTGTTTTTTTTTTTAACTATAATAAAATTTAGATGGATTTGATTTCGATTACTATCACGGACCAAGTATGCTCTCGGGATCATAGGTCGCTTACAAACCTTTTTACCAATCACCCATTATCGTAATTCACACATTGCTAACAAATTTCGAACACGTGACATTTTACGAGAAAGTGACACGTCCTTGTGAATCGAGTGAACTTGTGTGGCCCTTTTTTCTAGATTTATGGTCTTTGGATCTATTTATTCCACGATTATTTTCTCCACCCGTACCGAACTCCGTACTAGGACCCCTCCAGAATTCTTTTATTTGTGGACGAAACGTGAGCAAATCGTCTAGACTGTTATATTGTACCTCATTCATGTCAGTGCCTCACGTGACTTTAAAGAATTCATTCATAGCCACCGGTAAAAGGGTAGTAAATGTTGGTCTGTCTAACTGTAAACTAGTAACTACCCGTCTACCGTATTGAATTTTTCAGACTTGGATTTAAATTTCAAGCCGGAAGTACTTAATGTGGGCTATATACACTTATTTACATCAATTATGATTTTTTTTTCTTTTTGTGGGGGGGGGGGTGCCCTAACTGCTCTTTGTATCACAAATTGAACACACAAACGCTAAAACTTGCACAAAATTAAAATATAGGATGTAGCATAGTTAATTAATCTTACGCTATTACAAGATCTTTTGTGTGACACAAGCTTGAGTGTGTTTGGATTGTAAGTTATTTGAAATATATTTTACTGTAGCACTTTTTGTGATGTGATGTATGTGAGATAAAAAGGTAATTGGGAAGATAAAAAGGTGTATTGGAAATTGTAATGGTGATGTCAGCAAATATATTTGGCCAAATAATTGACTGTCCAAACACACTCAAGGTTTTCTAAGAAGAGATTATCCTGCAAAATCCAAATTGTTTTCAGGAAAAATGAACATTGCTAGAGACAAACGAGAAAAGATAAGTACGTATTTTTTTGGGATAACAAAGTATAAAGGACTTGAGGGTGTTTGGAAAGCCAGTTTTCATTAAAAAATTTCTATATTTTTCGTGAATATATTTTTCAATCGACTGTCTATATCAAATTGCTACAGTACACTTTGCAATTCAAACAACGAGGAAAAAGTAAAGTACTGCACATTTGAATATAATCTTTGCCCCATATAATACGGATCACAATTGACCTTTGTTTCCTCACGAATTTCCAACTAAACACAGGATGAGATATTATTATTATTTTCTAAGACATCCCATCTAACATAAACATTACTCATCTGTGTCAATCCAAAATGAACAGTCCTAAGAATAAGAAAAAAAAAATCCACTCTTTTCCGGTCCGTGAACGAAACGCACCTTGTATTGTTAATTTAACATATTGAACAAAGCATCACATGAAGAATACAAAATCAAACTAAAGAGTACAATCAAATGCAAAATTTGTAAGTTCAAGAATTTGATGAAATAAAAAATGAAATCAATAATGGCTAGACAAGGGGAGAAAAGTCAAGGGAGAAAACATGCCCCAATCAAATTTCGCTACACCTCTCCACAGCCAAAAGCAGCCCCTTAGTTGCCCACGTTTCTCTAGACTTTCCAAATAAGTTTTATGAGGTCCAGATTGATTGGATTAGAGACAAGTACTTTCAGACAACGTATCCATTCGGTTATTGTTCATTATTCATTTCATTGTGGAAAAATATATCCAAGCCTTTGACGGTCAAACCTTCAACAAGCACCGCCTCAGATGGAAAGGACTAAGGTAGCAAAAATAGTAGTAGTAGTAGTAGTAAAATTTGTTGTTCAAAAGAGGACTAAAAGGTTACCTGGAAAATAACGAGGGGGTAAGAAGAAATGTCACCAGAACAATCGACGGTCGGGATGAGCCTCCTGAGCTCCAAACTTGGTGCAAAATCACCAAAATCATCGACACTCGAGTCTGATTCAGCCTCAACAAAGAGTACACCTTCACCGTTACAGTCGATCTCAATCCTTCCTTCTTCATCTCTTGCTAATCTCCCAGCCATGGGGTAGAAAGAGACAAGAACATTGCTCAATGCTTCTTTGAGCACACGGGTATCAAAGAAATTAGCAGAACCATTAGGCTTGTAAAAGTAGATGGTCAAGATATGAATTCTTGCTACCAGAAGATCCAAATTCGAGTTCCATAGCCTCTTTGTGGGTGTTGGTTGGGCTGGACGAACCATTGCTGTTTCCTTCACGGTTATCTTCATTTTCTCGCTTCCCACGCTGATCAAACAAGATGAAATAAGCTGAGATTTAGCAGAAAATATGTAAAGAGTTTTGTTGATTGACGAAAGGGATTTGTCAGAAACGAGCTGGGATGGAGAAGAAAGGTGTGTAGACGGACAAATGGTCTAGATAAATAGAAGTGCAGGGCAGATGAGATAGAGGAATTGGAAGTCAATTGAAAATTTATGTGTTAGAGTTACAGATTTTTTTTGTCCTGACGTTTCAGAAGCAAATTGGAAAATGACTTTGTGCAATTTTGCTTGGCTATAAGTACCCGTACCTTTGTCCTTGGTGGAATGTGATGAGGAAGAGCGGCTATTGAAAGATGACCACAAAAGTGTCTTGTGAAAGAGGGAGGCTTCTCTTTTCCAGGCAACGACTGTAATTGCCGCTGGCTGTACATATTTATAGTACAGCTACGTTGAATTTTCTCTCTCTTCCTTTTTATTTTTTTGGATAAAATACAAAAAACTCCCTTGTGATTTCACGAAAAGACACCTTACTCCCCTATCGTTTAGAAACATACACATAAACACCTTAAACTTCATTACTAAAGTGAAAATTGACCTTTAACCGGATGTGCTGGTCGAATACCAGGTAACAAGACAGGCTGAAAACTGGACCTGTGAACATCTCCTAGGATCCAATTGAGGATCATTAAAGACCCTCGCTTCCTGCAGAACAGCACCCTTCTCGATCCCCATGAATGGAGAGTAATCCACTACAGATTAAAGAATCGAAATTACAACATCGGATTTCATTGACTGCTACACTCAGGCAAGGTTCAAACAAATTCCAAAGGCTAAAGCAGATCTGAGCCAAAGTTAACCGATCTCTTCGAAATTAATGTAGTGAAGAACTAACCCAGGGCTACAAATACAAATAGTTAATAAATCCGCAGGACCAGTATTTCAACTTCTGCTAATTCCTTTTTTTTTTTTTTTGTCTTTTTGCTTTTTAAGTGGGCACAGGTTTTGGATAAAGTGTTTGATCCGTGTGTCTTCTGGTTTTTAAAAATTTACAACTTCCAGATGGAATTTCATTGACTAAATTTGCTTGCCATATATGGAAATTGAACTGGTTATGTATTTTAGCAATTTTTCACCAGAGGATCCATTCAATGACAGACATGGTAAAGCTAGAACTCAACTCTCCCGTTTCTGAACAATGAAAGGTATGTCTTCACTACTAAAGGTCGTCTCATGTTGCAGAGTGTTCTGAAGGATATTCAAACTCAGAATAAAAAATTTGGATGGAAAATCTTGCGATACCATATTCCCTCTTTCATCAATGTTGTTCCTACAGACCTGAAGCATTGGGTCTCTGTTTTAACAAGCCTCACTGCACTTTCTTCTCCTCAGATTCGAAGTCCGTAACAACTGCAATCTCTTATTTTCAATCTTCTCAAGCTTGGCAAACATTTCTTTTCGACATCTGCATTCACGTGATTATCAGCACCAATTTTCCTGACAAAGCTCGTTTCTTGTCAATCTGTATGGCAGATCTGATTCATAGCAAATTTGCTTTGGTGGTGTCGCATGCTGCTGATACCATTGCAAGACTGGAGAAAGGAGGAGTGTTGCGGATCTCTTCGCTTCTGCCTTCTCTCTCTTCTGTATGCTTATATCGGGTGGGAGAGTGAAGTCGAATCGCAGATATCTCTTTGGTCGACGTTGTACAAATTAGTTTCCCTGGACAGTAGCTTTTTTCTTTTTTGTGAAGGAATTGGACAGCCTGCCAAGGTATTTGACCTTCTGCCGGTAACTAAGCCGGTTCAAAAGGTAATTTCCATTTTAGTTATGAAGTTTATGGTGTTTATGTGTAGGTTTCTAAACGATAAGGGGGTGAGGTGTCTTTTCGCGAAACCACAAGGAGGTTCCTTGTATTTTACCCTTATTTTTTTCTTTCTTCTTTTTTTTTTTGTTTATTAGATGAATAAAAGGGTCAAATTCGAGCCATTAAATAAAATGGTTAGCCTAATAATCAGATTTCGAATGAAATTGCATTAATGTCCAATTTGAGCCATTAATATTTAAGAGTGGGTCTCATTCAAATGCAATTGAACTAAGTTAAGACGTCAATACATTTCTCAACCACCCTTTTATCACATATATATATATATATATATATATCGAATCGCTATAATATATTTTCTACAAAAAAAACTCCTAAAAATAGCAATTTAAACACGATAGAATACCAAATCAAATGTCCTACATTTTCTTTCAGTCTTGGCACTTACCTTGTCGCGTCTTTGCTCTTCAATTTTCACAAGTGTTCTTCAATCCTTTCTTTGCTATTCAAGAGTTCTGCTTCACTTTCACTTGGCCACTTCTAGTCTCGGCACGAAAATGTGTTGGCACTCTTGAGGATTGCATTAACGTAGAGAAAGATTTAAAAAAACACGTACAATTGAACATGTGTTGCAGAAATGGACCCGGCCACTCCTGTACTACATTGTTGTGGTGTGAAAAACACGATGGGCACTTTCACAGTGATAATTTCTCATCCAGCTATGTGAACTGTTTTCCATTTCTTCTTGCCAGCGAAATGACAAGGAAACACAGCTATTGTTGGCTGGCCGAAATGATAGTATCCGACTGCCGCACAGGGCTTATCTAACGTTTCACAAAGCTGAATGAGAAATTATCACTTGTGAAAGTGCCCATGTTTTTCACACCACAACAAATGTAGTAGCCAGGTCCACTTTTTCCTGGCTTTTTGCTAGCGAAATGACAAGGAAAACACATTGGCAAGGAAGATGGCCCGTCTGACAAGTAAGTTTTTTTTGGATGTTTATTTAAAATTTTACTGTAATTTATTGTAGAAATTGTAAAAAAAAATTTTGAAACGTGTAAATTTTTGAATATTTTAAAGTGTATAGTTTAAAAATTTTGAGAAATTTTTTGATATTACTATAAATAAAGTTATTAAAAAACTTATAGCAAATAAACTTGATCAAAAACTTGATTACCAAACAAGGTCGATGTTTTCCCCTTTCGTTGCATTTTTTCCTTCTGACGAAAGAAACAATTTATCCTTAATTAAATTACTTCTCTTCATTCTAACTTTGAATAAAGTTTTCCAATGGCAATCACAGGAAAGAATATACGTGGATGTCACATGGTACCTGTCCCGGCAAAAGCAAAAAGCCATTTTTATGATTTCATACCCTAAATTTTTATATATATATATATTCTTTGTTGACTTGAAACACAAAGTATTTACTTCGTTCTTTATTGACTTGAAACATAAAGTATTTATTTCAATTTAATGGATCACCTTTCACGTTCAATAAATTAGTTTAAGGAAAGTGCTATTTGCAGTCCAACACCCATGAGGTTTCAGTTGATGCTACTCTGCCCACAGGGTTTCATTATGTTAACTAGATTTACCCGGGCATGGTCCCTTGTGATTATGCACAATCAACTTCTCTTCTGGCCCAATTCATTAAGAAATTCATTGGCGGAGACATTTAAAAGATGGATAATGCCACATCCTCAAATAAAGGTTAAAAAAAAAAAAAGATGTGTATTGGTTATTTAAAATGTTGAATTGAATTGACTTTGGAACATTTATGGGTTCCAAGGGCGTCTCGATTTGAAAATTATTCCAAAAATTCATTTTTGTTATTTACTATAATCTTTTCTGTAACGTGATATGTATGAAATAAAAAAATTTATAGAAAAAATAAAAAAAATAATTAGAAATTGTGTTTAGAAAATATTAAAATTCTTTTTCCAAATAACGAAGAAGTTAAACACGCCCACATGTTTTAGTTTGGAGGATAATGTGTTGAGGGAATGCTACAATATTTTTTTTCCAAATAATTAAGAATTCAAACACTCCAACGGAGTTTTAATTTGGATAATGACTTCGTATCATATTCTCTAGTAATACGTTCATTGGATATCAATAAAGAATTTTAAGATGGTTACTGGCATAAATATGGAAAGGGGATTTATCTTGCTAGGCCTTGGGCTGCTGGGTCCTTTACAAGCTGTTTACACATTGGAAGCTGCATTTGTAGAAATTCATATATTCACAAGAATGCAAAATCAGGTTTAAACTTTAAGCCTGTTGAAGCTTCAAAGCAGCCAACCACATGGCTTTTGTTATGGTGTTGCATTGCCAGCCACGGGGCCGCAGGATATACACGTACAATCAGGTGCAATAGATATTTGTCGCTTTTTGAAACTTTAATAATAGGAACATATCATATCATCTCATAATTCATTTGGCCAAAAGGAAAAGAAAAAGCAGGCATGAGTTTTCGCTGTTGGGATAAAGCCATTCGTTTTAAATTCAAATATCGAGAAGTGTGTGATCAAACATTCTGTGTTATTGCGCTACAACTGTAGATACCAATCATATCAGCGAATGATTCAGATACCATGAAATTGTTGCCTAACAAAAAAGGAAAAGGAACCACAAAGTATAGCATATTGTTGTAACATGAATTAGGTCACTAAAATGGATCAAACAAGGAGGCATGAGAAGCACTAGAAGGTTTTTTTTTTCCCACGAAATTTCTTTATCCTTATGAAAATTGATAAACACAACAAAGTAGCATTACTTGATAAACTAATTCAGCACTTAAATTTAAGAGGTAATTTCAGAAACCTTCCCTGAGATTTTTATAATTTCACTTGGCTCTCTTAAAGTTTCAAAAATTATACCTACCTTCCTTACCCATTTAAAATGACAATAATATTAACTTTAATATTTTAATAAAACTCTCTTGTTGCCATGTTTATACTGAGGATGAATTTTATAATTTTTTTTCGTTTTGCCTTCTTATTCATTTCTCTAATATTTCATTACAAGTATAGAAGAATTATCAATATTGTCGCCAATATCTATCTAGATCAAACGTTAAATTAGTAATTTTTGTTTATGACTTTCATATCATCCAATTTTTTTGTAGCTCTTTTTTTGTATCAAAATCAACAATAATTAAAAACAAATGGCCCACAATCACTACCAAACTATGGTTGTTCCATCACTAAACTAGTCCATAAACTTTTATTAAAAAAATAGTCCATGAACTTAAAAAACACAAGGTAGCATTTTTTTCTCTATCTCAAAAGAATCTATATTCCCAATAAAGCACTATAAAAAATAGCTTATCATAACAAAAGATTTATTGTTATAGTTGACTATTAAATAATAAATATTGGTATGAAAAACTTGAATCTCCTTTTTTATTTTTATAATTGCGTCAAATTATTTACAATTGTTTAGAAGAATGAATTGAACATTATAAGATAAGGGTATTTTACAGTATTCATTAATTTTTTGACCTTATTTTAAGGTTTGATTATCAAAGTGTCAAATCAAGGGAGGTAAGTGTAATTTTAAAAATTTCAAAAGAACTAAGTGAAATAGTCAGAAACGTCAGGGAAGGTTTCTAAAATTATTGTTAAATTTAATGGATTCAGATCTTAACATGTTCAGATGCCTTTGATAATTAAAACTAAAATATATTAATTAAGTGAGGCAGAATTTTTTATACAAAACTTGCTTTAATAAATAAATGATGGGCTATCCACTAATCACTTAATGCGATATGCATTCAAATGTATCAAATTTTAATGTGATATACACTCATATATATCAAATTTAGTACTTACAATTTAATAATTTAATGGATTTAAATTTTAAATTTTAAAACATTATGAAAAGGATCCCACTCATTTTTCCCCCTTTTTTTTCACTCTTTTGAAGTCATAATTTGTCATCATTTTTTTTCCATAAAGATATCTCACAATATACTCTCGCGTTGTTATTTAGCAATAGCATTATGGTAATTGACAGTTACGCGAGGTCGTACCCAATCATTACACTCCAGCGCATCATACTAAATCAAATTATTTTTCTTCCTTCATAGTTTGTGGTCCGATTGATGGCTGTGTAGAAACCGTGCACTAAGGATGAATAATTGTATTATCCTACAACTAGCATTAACTATTCAAGGATTAAGGGCGGATTAGTTTGAAGTTGTAAATTTGATGGAGGAATATGTGGCCTATATAATATACAAATAACACTACTGTATAAAACAGCACTTGAACTTAATTAATAATTCATAACAAGGATTAATTATGTTTTAATCGCCAAACTGTTACCCAAAAAATGATGAAAATGGATGACAAGGACTAGGAGTTATCTATGTAGCACTGCATACCCAAAAGATAACTTCTTTCTTGACTAAAATAAGCTTAAGTACAGAAGATTAGTGCAAAAATAGGTGTTAGATGGTGAATCTGTGAGTGGCTTATTGGGCAAAAAAAAACTTTACCTCTCTATGATATAGCTATTTTTTTACGTAACTCTCTTATAGTTTTAAAAACTATATATAATCTATCATAGTTTGTATTCTAGTGTCAAAATGACGAAAATAATCATTCATAATGGAACATATACAAATATCGAAATTACCATTGTTTAAAATTTAAAATGGTTGAAGTGATCAAAATATATAAGCATAACATGCATATAACCCAATATGATTTTATATTTTTTATCATATAACCCCCTTATAGTTTAGTGATTTACCATATGACTATCTTATGATTTTTAAAACATATACATAAACCCCCATGATTAATAAATAATTTTCAACTTTATACGGGGGCATTTTTGACATTTTAGTTGACTCCGTTATAAATTGCATTCGTCACTTTAGCAATTTAATCCAAATCACGAGAGCCTGTGTATAGTTTTTGAAACTGTAGGGGGTTATGTAAAAAATTAGTAAATCACAAAGAGCTAAAATGTAGTTTGCCCTTATTTTTAATCTATCACCTGTTCCTACTGTTTACATCGATTGCATTCTTTCTTGCTAATTACTACCATACTAAGACAACAAAAGGGAAGTTTTAATTAATAGCAAGGATGCAGCCATAATTACATTTTAGTGATTTGACAGTTACAAAAAATAAATGTTTGAAAATGACTGACAGGGAGTTATGCCGGCACTATACGTGGCTGGTCTTCTGTCTCACAGGGTAGCTCGAGCGGTCCACTTCCCCTTCTTAGGGTATAGCGACTTTCCTGACTTGTCTAGGGTTCGAGTCTCGTTGTTAACGTGCTTGGTATGGAGTGGGGCCTCCTCTCTCGGGTTGCAGGGGATTAGTCGGACCCCGTAAGGATTGATCCGGACACCCCTGTATTGACAAAAAAAAAAAAGGGAGTTATGCCGACACTCCAATTCCAGTTTATCACTCCTTGACTAAATAAAGTTTAGGCGACGAAGGCTTATTTAAATTAAGTATAGTAGATATTAGTGAAAGTTAAATTTTATTCTGCTGAAGAAATAAAAATTAGAAATCTGCTAGTTGACCTGACTATTTCAACGAAAGTTTGTTGTGTTTGGATTGCATTTTCCATCATTTTTCATAGAAAAATTACTGTAGCGATTTGATATATGTGAGGAAAAAAGGTGATAGAAAAATGTGATCACAGAAAACGACAATATTTTCCGACGGAAACAAGCAATCCAAACAAGGCCGACTTTCTTGCCGAGGATTAGTAAGCTAAAACTATTTCCCCTTCATCGTTATTCCGTGTGTTTTGGACAGTTGCATTTCTTATACGTCTTTGGCCACCTATCCAGAAATTAACCCAAAAGATTTGTTTGACACATTTATTGCTATTTGAGAATTCAAGATAACCGACCAGAAGTGTAAATTTTATAAAATTAAGGGACTAAACTAAACTTGTTGGTAAATATTGCAACTTAAGGAAACAAATACATGTTAAAATGAAACATGAGGGACTAAAACATGCAAAACCAGAGCAACAATAATTGTTTTGGTAAAACGTCAAGAAAAATTGGAGGAAAAATTGTTGATAATTAGAAGTAAGATATTTGCAGAGAAAAAGAGGGGGGAAACGTGCATGTCCAGCCTTGAACCTTTGTTTTACGTCAATAAATTACCCCATGCGGTGTCTTTTTCTCCATTACGCTTCTCCACCGGGGGAAGGTTTGTGTATTTTTCCAACTGTTGGGTCAAGTCTGCTTTTCCTGATTTTTGACGTTCAATGTGCTTGCTAGTCACGCCAGAAGGCACAACTTTTGGAAAAAAAAAAAAAAAAAAAAAAGTTCTTTGATTGACAGTATACTTTGGAAAAAAAACCATTTCTTTGATTGAAGGTTCAGGCCCCCAATAGTAAAAGATTTCGTTGGACACGGTATTGCATCATCAGTCATGTTAAAGGTGATGAATATTCTAAGGACGGAATAATAAGCCTGCAATTACTAATTAGGTGGGTGAAGGTATAATTCTTTTTTTTTAAATTTTATTTCAGGATTAATCACATTTTATCCTTTTAAAAAATATTTTATTTCTCAGTTTACCTCTTAACTTTTAATTTTGTTCTCTTAATCCCCTTTAGGACAAAATTGCCCTAGCATTATTTTGACTTTTTATTTACCTTATTTTTTTCTTTTATTTCTTTTTCTCTTTCTTCTTTATTTAATTCTTCCTTTTTTCACAAAAATCTTCACCTTAATGATTGAAATTAACAAAGAGGAATTGCAAAGATATATCTTTTCCTTAAATGATTAAAAAAATATTCAAATCACTTTCCTAAAATTTAGCCTTTCAATTATTTTAATTTTGAATTTTCCTCTTTCCTTTTTAGTTTCTTATTTTATTCCCAAGAAAATATCTTAAAATGAATTTGTGACCTGATTAATAATCATCAATTGAAATTTATGACACGTGGCATCATATAAAAAATCAAAATTAGTTTTTGATGCCTTTTAAACCTTCACCCAGAAATATGCAATTACAAACTCAAAACAAAAATTTTTGTTGAAATGAAATTTCTATTGGGAAGGATGAAAGAGAGAAGAAAGAGAAAAAGAAATAATAGAAAGGAAAACAATTTCATCTTATAATATTTTCTTGAGAATAAAATGAGAAACTAGAAAGGAAAGAGGAAAACTTAAAATTAAAAGAATTGAAATGCTAAAAAAATTGTATTTTAGAAAAGTGATTTGAATATTTTTTTTAATCATTTAAGGAAAAGATAGACCTCTGCAATTCCTCTTTTTTAATTTCAATCATTAAAGTGAAAATTTTTTAGGGAAAGAGGAAGAATTAAATAAAGAAGAAATAGAAGAAAAAATAAAAGAAAGGAAAACAAGGTCAATGAAAAGTCAAAATAGTGTAAGGACAATTTTGTCCTAATGAGGGTTACATGAGCAAAATTAAAGATTAGGAAGTAAACTAAGAAATTGGATAATCTTTAAGGGGATAAAATGTGATTAACCCTTTATTTCATGATTGATTTGCCAAGGTTATAATTCTGGCACACAACGATTGACATGATTTCAGATAAAATAATTTACTTCACAAATTTTAATTATCTTTTTATTTTTTCAATCATCTTATTATCTTACATACATCACATTATAAAAAGTACTATAGTAATTATTTCAAATAAATCATCCAAATAAACTCCTATCCAACCAAACCTAACAGAGATGAGTTGTTTATATTTTCCACGATAATTATTGCTAGTTTGACTGTCAACGCTGCAGTCTAGGTCAAAACGTGAGCGGAAATTCCTGTGCCAAAAGTCTGAACCGACAAGTATCTGCAAATTCCGAGGAAACGTGCAAGAACAAAACAGCCAAAGGGCTCTGGAGCCTATTGAATTAACTGGTCGAGACTAAAACAAGCATAAATAAAGATGATATGAATGCTTATTTCAGCAAATATACCGTATGCTCTTTTGCTGTTGTGGTTTGAACTTGTGAGATATAATTTGTTCTAGAAGGAATCAGTCTAATCATTAACTAGATATCACCCAACGTTCAAACGAGGTTCAGCTGCAAAGAAAAATTCGAGACTTTTGGGTATGGGAACGGCACATCTATCTTAATTGAGGAGCGTTTGCTCCAAATTATAGATCAAGAATTGTGATTTTTTTTTTCTTTTTTTGGGTATAGAAAGGGTACGATCCCAATCAATTGTCTACTTTTTTTTTTTAATCATATTTAAAAGTCAGTTTGATTTTCCCTCAAATCGTCATGAATCAGAACATATTCTTGGTGCCATATTTTGCTTATAAAATATTTATATATTAACGACGAACACGGTTCTCATATTAATTGTCTACTGCTGAACACAAATATCATCCGGCAAGCTACTAAACTAGATTAATTCAACTCAACTTGTGCCAGTGCCCTTAAGGAAAGGAACAAAAAAAAAAAAAAATTGAGAGTTGAAAAGAAGGTTTTGTGCTCAAAATTCCTACGTAATAAAATAGGTACGTGTAATTACAACACCACTTTGAAATGTCAGTTTGAGCAAAGGTCACGCGACTATTTTTCCAACTTCTTGTCTTTCAAGGTTTGTGGGCAGTGAGAATTATATGCCCAAAAGCAATAGTTTGAGCATATTCTCAATAAATTTTAGTATATTTTAACTTGACTATTATCAAGCAAAGTGATGTCACTTTTTCCTTAACAATCCAAAGTCTTAGGAGCCTAGGTTTTGATTTGCTCCGTTTAAAAAATTAAAAAATTTTAAAAATGTGTCTTTATAAATCTAAATTTTTGGCGAGGGGACAAAAGTTCCATCATTTGGCACCCTTGAAACCCATTTGAATTATTATTTTTAGAAATTTTTATATACAAAAAATATATATATATATTGTATTGATATATATAAAGTAAAAATATAATTAAAAAATATGTTTATAAAAAATATAAAAAATTTTCGCAAAAACCTACTATTCAAACAAGAAGTTTTTTGGTCCCAGCCATGACAGAGCAATAAATGCAACATCCCATCATTTGGCACCGACCACCCAATCCGTGAGAACGTAATCGGCACCTAACCCTAGAAGCACCGTCTTCACCAATTGGTTGGATGTATGTTTCTTGTGGATCTCTTCTTGTATTGTTTTCGGATCGATTTAACTGTTAACTTTCGTGCTTAGTCTAATTAAGTGGGTGTGAGTTTATTTCAGTTTCTGAAAAGGAATCGGCACCTAACCCTTGTCATTGTGCGCCTTGGGTGTTCATGGGCAGCTGACTGTAACGATGGCTGCTCCCGAAGCATTTCGGGCGTGCACAATATTTTAGCGGGGAAAAAAAATCAAAACGT
Source organism: Coffea arabica (assembly GCF_036785885.1). Lineage (NCBI taxonomy): Eukaryota > Viridiplantae > Streptophyta > Magnoliopsida > Gentianales > Rubiaceae > Coffea > Coffea arabica. Next base: position 13,854,808 of record NC_092320.1, on the reverse strand, counting down.
GGATCATGGAAAAGTTAGCAGCCACTAGGTTTTTTTGATTCATCAACCTTACACAATAATTATACCAAGACAAAAATCAAAGAGCAGGTATTTTGCTCTGCATGAAATCAAAGACAACGTTTTTTAATTTTAAAAGCTAGATTCAACTTTGCATGTGTCACCCCACTAGACTTTTATATATAATATATAGAAAATGATACCGAACTTGCGAAAGACCTTGCGCCACCGAGCACATCTAGTGAGAAGATGATTGGACGAAAGGCTAGAAATTATTTTCCAGTTTGGGGTCCTAAGGGTTCCAGAAAAATGTGTTCGCAGAAAATATAGTAATTTTTTTTAGAAAAATTGCTGTCCAAAGGTCTTTAATGGGGCTAAATTTTTTTTTTGGGGGTCTTTAATGAGCAATACCTTCCAAGTCTAATTCTAAGACAGATTCTGAGGTTGTAGGCCATGTTAATGTGATTTTCTGCTTTGTTTTCCTGTTTGCTCTGTGGTTTCAATTTGGACAATTACACAGGGAATGAAATGTATCGTTCTTTTGTTGCTAAAGTTCAATGTTGCGTATAAGTTGGCGAAATGAGATTTGAATTCAGAATCTTTAAAAATTTTTAAGTTCTGAGTTCTCAATTTTAACCGCTAGAAGAAGACAAGTCACTTGAAACTCAATGACACCAAATTAACTTGTCAAGATCCGTAAAAAGTTGTTTCTCAATAGAAGACCAAGAAGACTTGTAGTCCATACTTATGAATCGTGGATTGGATTGTAGAATACAAACGATTGAAAAGGAATTGAAATTGATTAAAGAACGTACCTCTTAAAGCCCATTGGAATTTGCTTTGATGGCATAAACGATCAATGATATAGAGAATTTGAAAGCAACTAAAAACAGTAAATATACATGTATATATACAATTGCACAATCTAATGTTGGTTAGGTTAAGATGTACATTTCGCAATCAAGTTGATTTGCATATTAGGTAATAGATAAAAAAAAATGAAATAAAATTTGATGCTAGTACAATCATGAAGCATTCAACACCAAAAACATCATAAAATTTTCAACCGCACCGCACAATTCACATGCCTTTCCACCCTTTTCACCACAAAATTTCAATCTCTCAGAATTGGCTGGCTTTTGTCTTTGTCCCCTCTACACTCCTTATAGAATAGTTGAAGGATGTGACATTATTAACGTCAAAGAAAAGTCCAAAAAAGCACAGATGTTCATATTGCAAGCCGATGGCAATAATTGTTGTATGAACCACAGACGGGAAGACAATAATTGTTGTACTACAACATCCCTGGGACGTTCTAGACTCGCCATGCTATGCAGCCATAATTGAAAGATTAGCCGCTGTCTGTGCGAGAACTATATTGGTGAATGATACATAAGAATCTCTACAAGAGATCTATGATTCTGAATGTATATTCTGTTTCGTGACGGTGATCTGAATTGAATCCATTCAAAATTTGTCTTAGCAAAATAAAAAAGAAACCTGCCCAACTAGGCATCAAACTACATCGAAACTAAGAAAATCCAAATCCAAACAGAAAACAAATTTCTATTACCAGAAAAGCTGCTCAATTTGTGATGGTCTGGACAACCGTGGCCATGCTTCTAGAGCGATCGCTTTGCAAGTAGGGTATGGCTGTACCCTACCCGTGACTAAATATGTACATACGTATACCTTGCATGGATCACAAAATATATACTCTACGAACAATCATGCCATGGTCCCCTATTTTAATATCTTCATTGATTCAATTCCCCACAAATCACGTGCTTGTTACCGACTTCCCGTTCATGACCGAATAGGCACCTCATGATTTTTTTTTTTTCCCGGCAACGGGAGATGTTATATAACATACTCTAATCTAGTCTAAGGAAAGTCTAAGGGAACGGGCAGGGACATATTGTGGCTAAATTGTGAGAGGCAGGGTTGATCCCCTGCCCTCCAGCATCACCATAATGGTGATGATCACTGGACCAAATGGCAAGTAGCTGGCACCTCATGATTTCATTCCAGGAAAAGCATATAATGATAGGCCCATTTGACAAGTGAATTTTTCACGTGTTTACTGTAAAAGTTTTTAAAAAAATCTTTAAAGTGTATTTTTTTTTTGAATATTTTGAAATGTATAATTTAAAATTTTTGAAATTTTTTTTGAAATTACTGTAGCTATATAATTTTTAAAAAACTTGTAACAAAAAAACTTGATAAAAAACTTATCTACCAAACAAGCCCGATATTGGTGCAAACTTTTACTCCAACCGTGTAGACGTATCCATCAAGTTCAGAAATGATGAATTCTAGTAGTCCAAGAAATTGCAATTTGAGACTTCAACCCATGAAGAATATATTTAACAAGGGTCTAAATGGTTTAAGATGAATGGGTATAATTCTTTGTTAGCTTTTTCAACCTTGTAGTTTGAGAGTAAGACACCATCCAGTTACTAAAGGATATTTGTATTTTATCATTATTGACTGAGATGCCCGGCATAAATGGCTGATCAGCAATTGATCCAATTTTTGCTTCCAGAACAAATTTTTGGAATGGGTAGCATAAACGTGCTTGGACTTTTGAGGCGGTTTCATTGGATTTGATCCCAATCTTAGCCACATGTCCTATAAGATTTGGCCCCATACTCACAAATGATGGTTTTGCATGTCGAGACAGTCACCAGTAAACCAGTAATAATTATAAGAGGACAGCGACCCACAAATCAGGGGATCTTCCTGCCTGGGACGGCTACAAAATTGAAATCACTAGTTGGTTTGGTTTCTCGACTATGTTAATCAGTTTGGCTTTAGACTTGATAATTAGCATGACATCTTCAAGAAGAGCTGCAAACATTATTATAGATTCTGAGATTTTTTTTTTTTAAAAAAATAAAGGTACATTTAGGAGGCTAAATAGCATCATTGTGCAAAGGTTGTTTATATTTAGTGGCACGCGATAAGCATATCAAGAATCTACTATTAAAATTTTAAAATTATCACGTAATCCTTGAATTAAGTACTTTTGCAGAATAAAAGAGTTTGTTTGGATTGCCAAATTATCTCAGATAATATTTTACTTGCATCGTAAACATATTTTTTAATTCATCTTTTTATATTTTCAATTTATATTTTATCTCACATACACCACATCATAAAAAGTACTACAGTAATTATTTCAAATAATACTTACCAAAAAAAAATAAATCAAAACCGCTACGTGAGGGATGGCTGCTAGAGTTCAGACACCGAATAAATTGATTAGGACATGGGTAAAGCCACTTGAGAAAGGGTTGAGATTTAATGCTGATGAGTCTTGGAAGAGAGGGAAGGCGAAGGTTGAAGCACTAGCGCGTGATGATATGTACAGATATAGGGGAGTACTGGCTGTCTAATCCAAGGGGTTTAGCAAAATGTTATTGATTTAGACTTAGAGCATGCTGAAATTTTGGCAATAATCGTGGCTTTACAGTAGGCTTCTGATGGATAGGCATTGAGGTGTTTGACTTGGAACCACTAAGTTCGATTGCTATTGCATTCAACATCAACAAGTAGCATTGCAGAACTCTACATGTGTGTAGAATAGGGAACAGGAAATGCTGCTGCACATGCTCATGCTCATTATCGGCTTAGATTGAGGACTGGACTTGTTTGGTGATATAATTTCCCCCCCACTTTCTTTTTAGTGTTGTTTTAAACAACTTGTGTTCCATGAACGTGGTTCCTCAGGTTTAGGACCGCAGCAAATGAGTCAAGTTTTGTCCTAATTGAATCGAGTCTCGACGAACTTTCAATGTAAAAATTGAGTTCGAGTTCGATCTCAAATTTGAGCCTAGTCAAGCTCGAACTTGAACCCGCTCGAGTTTAAAAAATAAAAAATAATTATTTTATTTTAAAAAAATAAATAAAATAGTCATTTTTCTTAATAAATAATAAAAATATATAAGTAATTTTACTATTAAAATAAAAAATAATACACACGCACACATATATGTATATATATATTCGAATCGACTAGCGAAATAACGAGTTGAATTTCTTTGTACTCAACTCGAGTTCGATAGCTTGAATTAGTTGGCTCAAATTCGACTCAAATTCGATGTTGACCAAATTCAAATCAAGATTTGACCGAATCGACTCTTATGCAACCTATTCAATTTGCTTGCAACCTATTCACATTTCTTATGCAAAACTTCCTTTTTTTGGGTGCATGTTTCCATGCAAATCTTCTAATCCTCATAAGGTTTGCCCTTTTTTTTTATATATATAAAAAAAAAAATCTGCTTTCATATTTCTTAACTGCCCAGGTGAACTTGACAGGGAAGAAGCTGCATGGACCGACAAAAATCAAGCTAAATTCTTTACATCAGTAACTTAATTAGATCATATGTCTCTAATATTGAAGTAATCACACCATAGGTGTCGATTCGTCCTGACAGACGGCTATCTGATAGAATTCTCGAAAAGCTCGTGTATGCAACACACGACTTCTGGGAAATTCTACACTTTACAATCTATTGCAGGAAAAAAAATATTGAACTAGGTTTTGTTGATAAGTTTTAACATAGAATATGGAGTCATAAATAGTTTGTCTCTTTGCGTTTTTTTTTTTTTCTCTTTAATCCCTCAAGCCTTAAACACATACATGAAATGCATCTCCTTGGTGTTTTCTGTGAAGCATTTGAACTCCATGCCTGGATGGGGGTTGAAAAATTAATAATAAAAAGGCGTTTTTCAGTCGAGCTCGAGCTTGAGCTTGATATTATGATGCAAAATAATTGTTTCTTCTTCCCACAATCTTATGATGGAAAACTAGAAGTTGTGTGAAACATTAATCAAGCGTATGGATAATCTCATAATAATCACAACAAACACAAAGTAAGCAATAACTACTGAAGGAATCAGGCATACGAAACGGGTTGGATCTGAAGGGATGACTGACGGGCTCATAGCCGCGTCCAGTAAGTAAAGAACGGGCGGCTTTACCTTTTGTGGGTTTCAAAACTAAGCGTAGAAGGCCGTTGCCATGTTTTGGGCCTCTAAAGGCATCGGTCATATGTATCTGAATACTCAAATAGCTGCTTCAAATCTACTGTTTCCAAATTAGTGTTTGTTTTTAGGGAAAATCGTCCAAAACATCCTTCACATTTTGTAAAATGACCTTTTTCGTCCCTCATTTTTAAAAGTGTAATTTTATGTCCCTTACATATTCACATCGGTCAAATTTAGTCCCTAATTAGGTTTCCGATCATTTTTTAGCCGGAATCCATCATGTGCAAGGCACGTGATCATTTTTTAAGGGTAAATTTGTCAAATTATATTTTACATAATTTGATCTATAGTCCTCCACATTTTATAAAACAAAATGTTTCGTCCCTCACATTTTATAAAATGATTTTTTTCATCCCTCACATTTCACAAAATGAATTTCTCCATCCCTCACATTTCACAAAATGAATATTTCTATCCCCCGCTAATTATGTATGTGAGGGAAACCCTAAAAAAAAATGTGTCTGAATACATTTTGTTTAAATACATGTACATGTCTATTTGATTTTGCTTAATAATATAAATAGCATAAATATATGTATGTGTCTATTTGATTTCACTTAACAATACGAATACCATATATTATACGTGATCATTTGATTTCATCTGGTATTAGTTAGTAAATAATCTTGCATTCATTGTTAAGTTAGGCAATAAAGCTATTTTCGGTCAAAATACAATAAGAATATGCAAATTAAGATTCTATTGGTAAATATTAGTCATAATCGTACAAAAAGAGAAGATAGCCCGCAAGTTGGGGCCAATTACATACATGTGTTTATACTATTATTATGAAGCAAAATCAAATAAACATATACATGTGTTTAAAAAAATGTATTCACACACATAATTAGTGAGAAATGAAAAATTCATTTTTTGAAATGTGAGGGATGGAGAAATTTATTTTGTGAAATGTGAGGGATGAAAAAAATCATTTTATAAAATGTGAGGGACGAAAAAATTTGTTTTATAAAATGTGGAGAACTATAAATCAGATTATGTAAAATATAATTTGACAAATTTACCCTTCAAAAATGATCACGTGCCTTGCACACAATGGATTCCCGCCAAAAAATGATCGGAAACCTAGTTAGGGACTAAATTTGTCCGATGTGAATATGTAAGGGATATAAAATTACACTTTTAAAAGTGAGGAACGAAAAAAGTTATTTTATAAAATGTGAGGGACGTTTTGGACGATTTTCCCTTGTTTTTAATGTCTCTTCTTCTATATATAGCTGCCACTTAGCCTCAAATTTTTTCGATAACCCAAACTCAAGCAAACCGTTGCAGTTTTGCACGACAAAAATGTCCTAACAACTTTTCTACGCCTACCAAATTCATCAAAAATTTTATTTTTTTAGAAAAATTAGAAAGTTGTACCAAATCTTGTGGAACTTGGTGATGTTATGTTCATGCACGTCATTTGAAAAGTCTATTTCCATCTATTCAACTTTTAAATTTAATTTATGAAATAAATTTGGTTGTAAACCAGCAGGGGCTTCATTATTATTATTATTATTATTATTTTTCTTTGTATCACGAGTCAAATCAATAATATTTCAGTTATATTATTATATATACATTTTAAGGCATTAGCACAGTGAGTATCCTTGCTGGATCAACATTTGATACAAGTTCAGGGCCTCCTTACACATAGCTCATAATCTCAGTTAACTTGAATTCCAGTTATAGTTTCCAAGTTGCCAATACCCTTCTTAGCCTCAAGAAATGCCAAATCCACCAGGCAGTTAAAATTATTGGAGATAAGACTTTCCTCAACTCATTTTTTGTTATCCACTAAGGCTATTTCTCTCTTGAAAACGAACGAATTACAAGAGAAACCCGAACATTTTATGGCGGTCATTGTCTGGGATATAATCATATAGCCTTTAGATATATTTAATGCCTTTCTCAGCTTCCTTGACTGATGATTATACCGCAAGTATGAAGTCATTTGCGCCAAAAAAAAAAAAAAAAAAAAAATCCTTGCAATACTTTTAGATTAGGCATGATCTGCTTCTGCCTGAAATAAATTAATGTTTTCAGTAAGATTCCACAAAAATTTAATATGGTCTCAGCAAAGACCTTTTCTTTTTTTTTTTTTTTGCCCCCCTATCTAAGCTATATACCTTCTAAAAAACAGCTCAGTATGTCATTTTCTTTAATTAAAAAAAAAGGGAAAAAAAACTTGTGCAACAATTCCACTTCAATGAATTAATTGACATATATGGAAATGGCAAATAAAGCACAAATCACTCACTAGCAATTCAATCCACTGAAATGATATGTGCAAAGGAATTCCGCAATTTACAAACAAGTTCCAACGAGCACACAGGCAGAGAGTTTTCTAGGATGATGAAGCTTCCATGGATTGTAAAGAGGAGACGTTTCACCTTTTAAGAATAGCTGCACGAATATCCTTAGTTCTATAAATAACATTTGCAATGGTAGTAGCTAGTACTAACTAAACCAAGAAGAAGAAGATGCATGAAATGGAGAAAACCGGCAGAGCATTCAACTGGGACGAAGATGCTTGCTTCCTATTCGCAGATGATGATCTTGTTCTGGAACCAGCACCGACCGGTGGTCTTACAGAACGCCCTCTTCTTTTGCTTTGAACTTGTATTAACTTCCGGTTTGCAAAGAATGAGACTTTGCTAGTTTCATATGCTGCAAGATGATTCCCTTGTTGGACTTCCAGAGAAGATGTACTTGACACAGCTCCATCAAGGCTAACTGATGAGATTGGAGAGCAAAGGGATAATATGAGTGCTGATAGGAAGAGTGAAAAAGATGCAAGACATTTCATGATTTGAGTCATTTTTGGTGAGCCCAGAAGAACTTTTGCTGCAGAAATTCTTTTCAATGAAATACACGAAGTGGTGGGGTGGACTAACGTTAGTGTCGGCTTAATATAGATAGGGATGGCGTGAGACAGCGGCTTCTTCTTGCCTTGTTGGTGTCTGGTCAATTAGCTTTCTGTATAGATATGTAAACGATTGAAATTGCTAAATGAAATGGTAGTTTCGTCTATTCCACGAAACAATTTGGAAGGAGTCTTGTGCTTCTTTAACGTGAATTTGATCAATTCTAAATTTGATGGCAAAAGCACCCCTTTTAGTATCCTTGATTCTTCTGTTGGTTTTGTACCTTTATGTCATATCAATTGTGAAAAGGATAAGGAAAAGTTTACCCCTTCAACTAAATTTTGGGTGAGAGAGTCCAATCATATGTAGACCGTTTGTATCCCATCAAGAAGAACTTTTGGATCCAATGTTGATCTAATCCAACCTAGGGACCAATGTATTGAGGGGCATTGTTTAGGGTATCCCATTTCAGTTGTTGGTTATTGTGGAAGGGATAAGAGTGTTAGATAAATGCGAGAGAATCTAATGATACCCAACATATAAAAATGTAAAATTTGAGTAATCCAGTGACAAATGGCTTTTATCTTTTGCTGCGGTTCTTAATACAAAATTGGAGCAATTTTAAGTAATCCAGTGACAAGATGGCTTTTATTTTTTGCTGCTGTTCTTAGTACAAAATTGGAGAAAATTTCAAGCTTTTTAGCAAATGCAGAGCCTGTATAATTGTGCAAACGGGGCAAGAGTACTAGGGCAAGAACAACAATCAAGAAATCGATCAGATGGACCAAAGCCAGGACGCAATTTGATAAAAGAAGATGACCGCTTCTCAATTGTTTGGGCTAATTCCTTAAAATATTGTTGAAAAAAATTGCACAATTGTAGCTCTGAGAGTACAAGTTTACTTTTTTTTTTTTTTTTAATTCTTGTGCTGAGTCAGCACAACAATAGTTTATACTTATATTAAAAAACTAGTTTTGCCTGTCGTGCTAAGTCAGCTTAGTAGGCATATAATCAGAAAATAGTCCTGTCATAAAGTCACAATCATGCTATTTTTTCCTCAACAATATATTAAGGAATTAACCAACATTTTGACCAATGGCAAGAATAAGATGCTACTTAAGAGTTGCTTTTAACTTTCGGTTCGGTCGCCAAAAGCTACATGGTCGGTTATCAAATGAGAGTTGTTTCAAGAACCCCCTGTTTCCATATGATATTATCCTATAGGCAGAGCATTGATTCTTTAAGGGCGGAGATTGGAAACCAGACAAGGCATTGAATATTTGCAAAGATGGTTGTACCAATTCGTGCTGAGTCAGGAAATGTTGCTATTGGATAGATTCTCTGTTTAACACACACAGGTGAGAGTTGTCAATTGATGAAGACCCTCTAACATAAATTATCCTGGCCAAAGTTGCAGCTTCTTTTGTGCTGGCTGATCGGCTCAGCCGGTCTTTGCAAAAAAAGACGTACAACGAAAGAATATGCATTAGGGGCCCCCACGGGTTTAGCCACGTGATAGCAGCATTCCCTTGGGACATTCAGGTCCCGGATTCGAAACTGCGCTGTGGAGACACCTGTGCACTTATCGTGCCTTGGTCGGGTTGGGGCGCCGGGTTCGGGCCGCAAGGGATTAGTTAAGTCCTGTAAGAATTGACCCGAACACCCCTGAGTCGACAAAAAAAAAAAAAAAAGGAATATGCATTAGGGACCATGGCAGTTGTGGGAATCGGTTGCTGGGGACATGGATAAGTTAAAAATTTAACATGCGTACGTCAGACAAGTAAAATATAGTTGAGAACCTAAAATTCTCTGTCTACAGCATATTCTTTCTTGAGTTTCTTTATTGATGGATTTCTTCATAATTTCTTTTATTGATTCAATAAAAAAAAGGTGGAGTTTAGCATAAAAATACAAAAGAAGTATAATAGTAGTAGAAGAAATGGGAAAGGCAAATGGAGACATCGATATTCAGAATCTGCAAGTAGCCCTATTGGGCAAAGCCATATCATATCTACAATAAACAAGTCGAAATCATGAAATCATGACTCACTACAAGTTAACAATGAGTCAATGCACCGTCGACCTGATCACCTGTCTGCCTAAGAATTGGACACAAACTTGGACTAGTTATCACTCGTGCCACTTAAGAGTCCACCTGTTAGCAGCCTGTGAAAACTGAAAAGGTGAATACTTTCGGTACTAAGTACTTTTTTTTCTTCTCCAATTATTTCCCATGTAGAGTAGAAGGTAAAATTGAAGGAACGATACAAAAAACTCTGGTGTACCCTTCAGAACCGCACTCCACCTTAAATCTTCTAGTTGCTGTCAAAGCCGCGTGTTTGTCACTAAGTCTGTTTAGAGACAAACGGGATTTTTCCTAATTCAAGTTAAAAAACGAGAGCTTCTGGAATAACTAGTAGTAAATTACAACTATTATTCTATCGCAATTGGTGCATTTGATCTTTGCAGCGTTAACACTACTGACCAGATTGAGAGCGAATCAGAATCTTGTGAAAGCAAAACTACGGACCTTGTCCAGATCCTCCACGAGTATTAACCAGTTGAATACTTTCCTGCCATTTGTGCGTTGAAGTCCAAAACCGGCCAACTTCTGATCCTTTTAGCCGACATAATTGACCAAACATGCAACGCCTACTATTCATTCCTACGTTCGTGCCTACAAATGAAATGCGCAAAGATTGATCTTCGCTATTCCTGTCCAGTCTTCATCTGCAAGCTTAATTATTTTCTAGTTGGTCCACCATGAAAATTTGATAAGATGTCAATATTACAGAAGTAGAATGTAAAGTCCCTTACAATCATCGGTAGCCTGCATAACAGTCCCTCCTGTTTCTAGTCCAGTATATTTCCAAATGATTGCACGTCAGTACGTTCAAATTAGAGAGAGAAAAGAGAACTAAAAAGGGAGACGTTCCAAACTGGTCAATGGAGTGAAAGACAGTGGAAAAAGATTAGCAGATATCATATTGGTGTCTACGCTTCATTTTGTGTTTATGTACATAGGTTTGAAGCAATCACACAAGCTTTCAGCCTTGCAACAACAAAAGAAAGCAACATACTTGCAGCATATTTCCCAGCTTTCCATGAAAAATTTTCTAACGATGCAGTTAGCTAAACAGACTAAAACAGACATTTGGTTTCAGCCTCTGCAAAAGCGAGGACTGACCTGCTTTCTTGGCTACATCACCAATCACGCGATCAATGTACAGAACATATAGTCCATTCCTACTTTCCAAGATTTCTAACGCTTTCCGAGCATGCAGAAGGGATGAAACCCAATCTTCAAAAAGTCCTGGAGGGTCATCATTCATTACCCAATCATAAGCACGAAGATGAAATTCTGTGACTGGTACTATTCATCAAGCTTGGACAGATAAGTAGTGATTTGAAATTATTGGAGGTTACATACCCATCTCTAGATCTTCCTTTTCTGACCAATTCAGTAAGTAATCTGAAACAAGAAACTGAATAAGCTGGATCCTGCAATGCAGTAGATACGACAAGGCTAATATGAGGATACCAAACGGTTATTAAGTCTACCAATAACTATCTTCAATCAGTGTAGTAAAGAGCATGTTCATAATGACAAAATGTAATACATGAATAAAACATCAATGCAGAAAGAACAGACAACTGCCTGCTGAAAACCTCTTAATTAGAGACAAGCTATTTCAGTGATAGAATGATGTGTTTATACGACATCCAGTACTGGACCAACACAGTGCAGTTCAATAGAGGAACTTCTGCTCCATTTTGTCATTTTCCTGACATGGTAAAATAATATTCTTTGTATAATGGAAAGTATTGAAACATGAAATTCTACAGAAAATATTTTAAGAGGGAAAACACATCTGTTGAAGTGATCATTTACTGTTCATGAATACAATGGCACTTACATCATGTACATACAGTTGTGCATATTTGGAAAGGCGTCATCAAATGGGTCCATGAAAAGCAAACTTTCTGCAGCTGTGCAAATCCCCTGAGAAACTGAGAGGATAATACGCTGCCCCACATAAGCCTCACTTCCAAGCTTACGGATTAAGTGTTGAACATAGAAGCAGGCGTTAGATTCAGTGTGTTGTGAATCTGAAATAAGAAAAAAACTTAGTTATTGCATAGATTGATTGAGTTGGGAATATCAGCAAACAATGAGATAAAAGAAAAGCATTTGAAATTTTCAGCCATCTGTTTGTACATGGCATTAGCTGTTTTTTCATAGTTATGCAAACAAATAGCAAAAAGAGTAATTTGTTTATGGGATGATTGAAACAATCTGATTCCCATGATTTGCTGAATCTCACACTGCTGCCTTGCCTATAAACTGTGCCTCTGAATTACTACGATACTAATTCAAATGGCACCAATTCTTCCATATTACCTCACAGTATTTAGGTAACTCTAGCTAAAATGCATTTTCTCAGTTCACCAAGCAACCAACAACTTGTCAAAATATATAGAACGTTTTAAGATGTTCAACGTAGAGTCCAAGCTAAAATGTGTGCCATTTTGTGTACCAACATATTTGAAGTTTGACAGATCAGCCATGTCTGTTGCCTACTGATTAAAGATATTATCTTAATCAAGAAATCTCCCACCATGAAGATTCATGAAGCATACCTAGTCAGCCTTCACTCGTAAGTTTCCTTCATCTTTGGTATTTGGCAACCATATACTTAAGATATAAATTTCCAAGATACATTGAGAATAGTCCTGAATCAGAAGCTCATCACCATAATTAGGAAAGTAATTATTACCAAATCAGCTATTAAAGACGAGAACATTAACTGTTTAGTTATGAACATTAAGCAAGGTTAAGGTAGCTTCATTTTCTTGACCACAAAGAACAGAAAATAAACCCAGCAAATAAAAGCAATTATGGTTGCAAAAGATGTAATCAAGCGAATGATTTGATGTGTTTGACAAGCCCCACACATACACACACATATATAGTCTCATCTAGTTGCCTAACAAGCATATTTGATTGAGCAAATTTAAGATGCCCAGCCCTCTAAAGATGAACCACTTGCAGATTGATAAAATAGAAGGACAAACTGAACATCCTGAAGCAAGCATGTTAAAGATGAAGTAACATAGATAAGTATGACTGAGCTGTTACCATCTGCATGCGAGCCATTACACATCCTTCTCAGCAAACGCATGACTAAACCGCTGATAATGCCTTCAATAATTTCTCTGTTATCTCCCACTGGCAGCATAGCCTTTAGTGTCACTTCCACATGCAAAGAGGAAAATTATACACATAAAAACCATGAAAAATGACATCAAAAGAAAATAAAGCAGAAATAAGCAATGGTCTATCTATGACAAAAGGAGGTTAAAAGAGCATGATGTTTGATGCAACAATGTCACAAATTGAGGTTCTTTATTCATTAACTGGAGGAGACTACTGGCGTTGACATGCAGTTGGCTCCAATGAATGGGGACTTTTGATGATCCTCAAGGTCATGGACTCCATCTCACTCCCATTTACTATTCATTGTGAGACAATAGAAAAAAGGACATGCTCCTCCAAAATATTATCATACTATCTAAGATTCCCAAGAAGAACATTATCTAACAACCACTTCTGGTTTTTGGTTGATAGCAAATACTCTTAGAGTAAGATTTCAGTACAAGGACGAGACGTAATTCAATGTAATAGGACCAGGAAATCTGCCGTAAGCAAATTGGTTTACAGAGTTTAAACTAACTGACAAATAAAACAAACTACAATTCTATCAACTAACTCCATAAAAAAAAATTTCAAAATAGATGATTACTGAGAATGAAGTCCACAGCTTGGTGTGACCAATTTTTGAAAGCTTGGTCCTCCACCTGCAAAGAAGAAAAAAACAATAACAGAATTCAAATATGAATCTACAGCACAAAATGTAGCAAACCTTATAGTTGCTGCAAAACAGGCAGAAAAAACAACTCTACAGGCAACTATCACATGCACAGCAAGAGGTTGGAAAAATGCAATGTACATTAGTGGGAGAAATTGCGTCACAAAGCTCCACAAGAAAATCAACTGAAGAACTTAGTTGCTCAATTTCATTATCACTGTTAGTCCCTGCACCAGTGGAGGGAGAGTATCACTAGGTGTTTAAGTGAAACAATCCAACAAAAACAACACAAATAGTATTTTTACCAAGTTAAAGAATGAACCCTTGGAATCCCAACCAAACAATTTAAAGCATAAAAATTTCTAAGATCAACTTAATGACTGCTAAATAAACAGAAAGAAATTTGCATCTATCCATTTTGGCATAGTAACTTGAATGTCATTACTCAAAGGAAAACATGGCATTTGCATGTCATCCGTAGATGGAGTATACAGAAATCAAGACATCTATGTCTGTTTTACTTTCTTTCTTCGGCATCACTTTGGCAAATTAATCAGAAACTAAGTTATCGAAAAACATCTTCTTCATAAATCACTGTTTGAATTTCATTTTTCAATATATGATTCAGAAAATGGCCTATAAGTACCAACGCTTTTCCCGACTTTACTTTGACTAAAATAAATGGTCATTTTCATTACATAGCACCATTCTGCAAATAAAAGTAAAATCAAGGAAAACTTGCAGAAAATTTTCCTGACGCGCACGAATCATTTCCGTGCATCAGGAAGCACAGCAAACATGAAATATGCTTACCTGGAACATGTTGTTTGAAGCTGGCATCTCGTCTTCTCTTTCTTTCCTTTATCCTCACTGAGGGAAACACACAAACTACATAAATTACTCACAAACAAGAACAGCATTTTAAATTTGATACCAAAAGTTGAATAACAAAGATTTAATCCAAAGAAACAAACAGACCTTGTCTGAGAAATCTACGGCGCAGGACATCATTAAACCTCCTGTCCTCCAGTTGCTTATCGCTCAATATTCCCATATTATCATAGAAATAGCACTTGCAAGCCGCATTTTGAGGAAATAAATCATATTGCATTCCGTCTAAATATTTACAAAAAAAATAATAATTTCAGAAAAATAATAAACAAAATTGCATTTGAGTCATAAATTGACCGTCCATTAGAGAGAGTGAAAGAGAAGACTAGCCTTCAGCAAGTTTCAGGTCCTCCTGAAGTCTCAGAATTTCTCGTTTACGCTCTTTAGCCTGAAAATTTTCGGCAAAATCTCTAAGTTAGGGTTTATGATATTCAATTTTTAAATGAAGTCTGGAAATGCTTCGATTAAATATTACCTTGCGTTTCCATTTGAGTGAATCATGATCGTCCGATCGAGAATTTGGAGGTGGAGGATCGGCTGAAGATGAAACAGCACCAGCCCCATTATTAGTATTATGATTATTTGAACTATTATTTTTCTGAAGAAGAAGCTTTGATTTCAAAAGCGCCACTGCTATCGCCATTTTCAGCTTTTCAGAGCTCTCGCTCTTCTTCGAGTTCTCTGTCTCCATTTTTCCCCTCTCTTGCATTTTGAGCGGGAGCTAAGGGAATGACACTATATATATACATATACATACAAACATACTGTATATATATATATATATATATGTATAAGGCGATAATTTGAATAAATCCGATCTTTAAAGACCAATGATCGAATTGGACCGTTGAATTTTTAAAAACTGGATCGACTCAAATGTGAGTCATATATATACATACATATATATATATATATAAATTAACGATATTGTAAGCCTATAGTTAATTCTATAGAACATTCCTAAGATGGTTTATTAATTAGTAGCTTATGTCGTCTTGGATTCAATTGATCCATCAATTTGATTGTCATTAGTTACACATATGCATGTACTTCTTCTTTTCAATGATAAAATTGCAATGTTTACATTTTGCGATAAAAGAGAATGAGTATGATTTCTTAGGTAATTTTGGGCACGTAATTTAAGAAGAACGAAAAAATGTGGAAGATATGCTTTGTTAATTTGTCTAATATAACTGGAAATTCAAAGAAATGTTAAATAAGATACTTTAGAGTGCTAAGCAACTATTTCCTAATTTGGAATGGACATGTTTCATCCTGATTTTATTGGAAATATAATAGTTAGATATGTAAACTATTATATGTGTATATATATATATATATATATATATATATATGTATGTCTGCTTATATATATAAAATTCTCTAAACACTTTTTTTTATCTCATTTACATCAAAACAAAAAGATGTATGATCGCAAATAATTGAATTCTTAAACTAATCTTAAATCCAAATGCATTTAGGAAATAAAAGGAATACACCTTAAGTCGAAGTATTATCAATAGGGATGTAAACTGGCTTAATTAAGTCAAATACCATAATCTTTAAACTTATTTGATTATTTTAATCGACTTAAAATTTTGTTAAAGTTTGACTTATTTATTTGTCAAATCGAATTCAAACGAAATTTTATCTAATCGAACTCGAGTCAAGCTTGAATAACTTGAAATTATTACATATAAAATTCAAATTTATACTAATCAAACCAAGCTCGAGCCAAATGATAAGGAAGGGTTGAAATTAAGCCAAACACCCTAATGTTCATACTTATTTGATTATTTTAATGGACTTAAAATTTTTTTTAAGTTTGACTTATTTATTTGTCAAATCGAATTCAGACGAGATTTTATCTAATCGAACTCGAGTCAAGCTTGAAAAACTTGAAATTATTACATATAAAATTCAAATTTATACCAATCAAACCAAGCTCGAGCCAAATGATAAGGAAGGGTTGTTAAGTTTTCTCTCCTATAAGATATAGGATTCGAATCCTATGCCTGGCAGTACCGAGCAACTTGGCTTATTATCCATCCATCTATTTTGCAGTAGGGAAAAAAAAAAAAAATCCATCCATGCGTTCTTCTCTTGCTAATTTCTTCAACAAATATCTGTTAGTCGGTTCCCGGCAAGAACATGTTGGACCAGTTATTGATTTTCAGCAGAGTAAGTTTGATCCTCTGTACAAATTGGAGGGCTTGGAGAGGCGTCTCTTGAGGACTCTAGCCATTGATGACCTGATCAGTACTTGCCTCGTGGGGATTCGGGGAAGCGATCGACCAGCAGCTACATGCTACACTTAAGATGCACCTGGTACTCCCAAGTTTAGTCAGTCTAAAATGCATGCATCTGACAACATGATCTTGGGTTTGTACTCGCAGCTTTCTCCTTGCCTTGTACGTGGATGAGTTACTAGAGAACATTAAGCTGGAGTTTTGCAGAAGTTATGAACCGAAGCAGTTCAGAACAATTTCGATGATATATTTAAGGAGCTTGAGAAGGAAGCTGATGATCTTGCAGAAAATATGAAGGCATTAGAGCAACCTAAAAATATCCCTCTTGTTGAAAAAACATCTATTTTTTTACGCATTTCTCAAAATACTTCAATTGGTACACGTAAAAAATCAGCCAATTCAGCAGCCTTTTGTTCGATTTCTCATGGACTCAAATTTTTGTGGAGGGAATGGTCCCCTGGCCTCGAATTCCCATATAAAGGACACGGCATGTAAAAGTACCCGTCTTAACTTCTATTCGAATGGACTGAATATCTTTTATAAGGAATGTGACAAGCTGTTTTAATTTGATGGAGTTATTGAGAAAAAGTGTAGTGATGAGAAGGGACTGCAGGTCACAAGGATGGTAGTACTGTAGTAGTAATACAACAAAAGGCCATGGTATTCAAGATTGTGAGTCCAAAGGCGAACCTATTTAGAGTTGAAGACTCGAGAGTGGAGAAGTCAGTGGTTTTGCTAATGTTAATGGAAAAGAAAACAAGACTATGATCAGTGGGACTTTCAGTGAAGATAATGCTGAAGAAGATGCATGGAAAAAAAATCTAGACATAAAATTAGCACTGCTGCTATTTAAGGATACAAACAAGGGGTGTCAAAAATGAAGAAAAGAGAAGGCCAGAATTTACTGATCCACTCGGCGAGAATAGGATGAGAATGTAGCTGTTTTGGACGAGCATGGGTCATGGAGAGAATATGGTGGACACAGAGGAGACTGCTAGTTAGTAGTGATAGTAAAACTGAAGAGGAGTTGCTTGGAAAAGATGCAAAGGCTGAGCATGAAGAGGAAAGGATGGCTCTCATCCGTGTTTACCGGTAAGGTGGGAAGCAAGGTTGGATTGTGAAGTCCTTCAACTGGCTTTTCAGGGCCCTAAAGGACTGTAGGGTTTTTCCAATTTCTTGCTTATCAAATTAATTTCACTTAAAGAATCACAAATTTGTTTATCGATTGTTGTCATTTAGTTTTTAAATTAATCTTTTGTTTAAATTTTAATTATCTTTTAACTGGAAAAATATTTTGTGATTTAAGACCTTTTCATTTAATTTACCATAAAACAAGATCATTGGTGTTGACAACATCTTTAAAAATATAGGTCCCATTTGATAAATGAGTTTTTTGAACGTTTGTCTTATATTTTATTATACTTATTGTAGAGTTTGTAAGAAAACTTTTTGAATTATGTAAAAACTTTCCTTTTTAGCCAAAAAAAAAATCTTTCCTTTTTTTTCCTTTTTCTTTTTTTCCATTTCTTTTTCTTTTTCTTTCTCTTTCATTTTCCTTTTCTTTCTTCTCCTCTCCTTTTTCCGCACC
The DNA here is from genome assembly GCF_036785885.1 of Coffea arabica. Taxonomy (NCBI): domain Eukaryota; kingdom Viridiplantae; phylum Streptophyta; class Magnoliopsida; order Gentianales; family Rubiaceae; genus Coffea; species Coffea arabica. The sequence continues at coordinate 13,836,291 of NC_092320.1, read as the reverse complement.
TCACTGTTCATCTTCTCCGACGCCAACGATGTCAACCTTCTCTTTTTTTTCTTTCTCTCTCTTCCTCCCTCTCCTCCTTCCTCTCTCTCTTCCTTCCCTCTCCCCATCTCCTCCCTTCTTCCCCGCCACCTCCTTCTTCTCTCCTCCCCTCCTCTCTCCGTTCTTCTCCTCCTTCCTCTTCTCCTCCCCTCTCATCTCCCCTTTTCCCCACTCTTCCCCCCACCTCATCCCCTCTCTCCCTTTCCCCGCCACCCTCCTCTTCCCTATGTCAATCTGGTGGAAGGGAAGGGATAGTGGAGAAAGGGGGAGAGGGGAAGGAAAGAGAGAAAGAAAACAAAAACATGGTCACCAGCGGCCGGTGTTGGTAGAGTTGCCAATCGACGCTAGGTGACGGCTCTGGCGGTGGAGGGTTGAGGTAGCGGGAGGAAGAAGAAGAATAGAAAGAAGGGATTTGTGTGTTTTTGGATATTGTAAGATGTGTATAACAAAAATATTGGGGAGTTTTTTTAGGTTATTGTTGTTAAAATTGCAAAAAAGCTTACAGAAAAAAAAATTTGGCAAAAAATTCGTTTGTCAAACGGGACCATATTTTTGGTGATGTATTTTTTAAGCATGTTTTGATGTATCATTTTAGTATTTTTAGATTTTTTTAAAATGTAGTTAGCATAAATGTGTTGTAAAAAAAAACACTTTAATAAACACAGTCTCGAAATGAAGTTTAAATTTATCTAAATCTCAATAACATAGTATGCAGTAAATTCAAATGAATATAGCAATAAATCGAATTTTTCTAACTAAAACTTAAAATAAATTTTACAACCATGTACGTAGAATAACAAGTTTTCCTTTATTGTTAATTTCCTTACCAAAGAAAAATAACTTTTCTGGCAGAAAGTGAAAAATTAAATTTGCAGAAATCTTACCCAAAACAGAAAAGGGCAAAAAGAGCGTGACGCAATTGTTGACGTGGCACACTCTTAATTTTTGTTTTTATTTCAAAAAGTCATGATTAGAAAGTGAACGCATACCGAATTAACTGCCACGTGCCTGTCACCCGAAGACACTGACGCGCCATCTGCTGCTAAATTTCCCATACCTGAAATGTTACACTTACACACCCTACCGGTGACCGATAAAAAGGAGGGCAAATCCAAGAGTCCCAAATTTGTTGTTTGGAAGGTACAAAATCGCTCCACCTATAAAGTTAAAAACTGAGAAATGGCCTTTGAGTTTACTTTAATGGCCTCGGGCAGGATACTAACTTCCAAGTTTCAACCCCATAATGCTTCACTTTCCTCATATTGACCCCTCCAATATTCTTATATTGGTAAGAAATGAATTCATGGTCTCTAGACACCAATTATAATTTGTATTGTGAGTATAAAACTAACAAACTTAAGATTTTGGGCCATAATACCAAATACACATTGTTTTAAGAAGCTCAAAAATGTTATTTTGTAATTATTTTACTTTAAATTACGAGTTTATGTAATTCACAATTTAGGATTTGTACATTCAACTGATATTAGTATATTAATAAGAATGCATTTGATGCACACTCATCTTGATTTTAATGTCAAATCGAGACTTGCCTATGTTAATTGATAATTTGTCATTACCTACGATTGATCATATAAAAGATATACTATTACATAAAATGAAATAATTCTTCCAAAAAAAAAAAGATTTGAGTTATCATATGTAATTAAACATACATTCCTTATTGACTAGCTTTTAGTTGTAATCATTTTGAAAATGTTTATGGATTTACACTTGTTAATTTAAAATGATTATTTCATTACCCAAATAGAAAATAAACTTTTATCTATTAGTTGTAAAAGCCTAAAAACTTTTATCTATTTGGCTTTAAATGAGTTTCTCCTAATTATAGTACTATTTGTTTCTATACAATTACGCAGCTTGTGATGTATACAAACATATGCTTTAGCTTTTCTAATTCAACTATTCTGCAAAAAGCATGTTATTGTTTCTAGAAGGAGGCTATATTTATATCAAGAAAAGAATTGAACGTAGTACGGAAAAACAAAGTATGTAGTTATGGCATTGTTTTTTTTTTTTTTTTGAAAAAGGCAAAGCATAAATATGATCGAAAAATTCTATCAAGTGATGTATAAGAAGATAGAAGTTTGTTGAAGTTTATAATGTTATAAAATTCACGTATCTTACTAGCACGCAAAGTACGACACAAAATTATCATAAATTTAGTTCATTGAATTAGCAAAATATAAAAAAGACTTGAATTAAATCCAATGAGTATAGCTCATGTTTTTTATACACGTGGACAATATATAATTTTTTTTGTTAAGTGTAAGCAGGAGAACTTGAATCCACATGAATAATATATAAATATTTACTCTTTAAATTGTATGAGCTTATAATATAGACTTGAGGGCATGTCGTTTGAACACCATTTTAATTATTTAGAACCCTAACATATTCTCATTGTATCTTTTCGGTTCAATTTGCGTCAATCAAAAGGTGAAAAAGAAAAAATTAATTGCCCAACCAATAATAAGGTGGCCTACGATATTTTGCTTTTCTAACTTTATCGAAATTATTATCATACCATTACCATATTTGTGATGTATCGCAATGAATTATACTTGTTCGACATATAATAGATGTAATTTAAAGTATAGCTACGTTTATCTTAAATTTTAAAGCTCAAAGCTTATATTAATTCTTAGGGCAAATTATCCAATTGGCCCTTGAACTCTTTATCTAAGTAAAAATAAGCCCCTCATCTATTTTTTACTGACTTTAAACCCTCGAACTTGTAAAATTGGGCACCTATGACCCTTTTAGCCAGTTTCTCCGGTTTTGCAACCGGGAGGCCAATTCACACGAATACCAGTGTGCTTCTTCAAAGGGCATTTTTGTCCACATCTCCTAAGCAAAAAGGAACAACCCCCTTCTTTCCTCCATTTCTGCAAAATCCCCCCAACTTCTTCAGCTTTCCTTGGAATGTCAGCAAAAGACTTTGACACCGCCATGGCTGCAGCACCGGTTGCATGTCAGGGTTGGTACCAACAATTCTGCCATCCGGGGTTGCCCCGCCAAGATACGGGTCAATTTTGCTCAATTGCCTGACCCAACTCGGCTCTGCGAATAAATAAAATCATCACAGCCTCTTTTCATGGTAAATACAGGACAGCCATTTAGCATGATCCACAGCAGGAGGAGGTAGTAAGCGCTCAGCATGTGGGGGGGTGCAAAGTGAAATTGTCAGAAACCTCAATGGAAGTACAAGAATTATTTCTGCAGTCTGCTAAATCAAAGGGCTGTTGGTTTGCTTGCGTTTGAAATCTTAGGCTTAAAACAGAGAGGGGGCAACCACCCTTTACAGAAATCCCACTCTCTCCCTGTTTGCCTCATTTGAGCCGATAACTTTCGAGAAAGACGCACTAGTGAAAAAGCATTTGAGAGCATTAACCCAGAAATTATTTTTTCAGGTTTAATGGAATCGAGTTTGAATAGCAATCCTAAGGCTTTGCGGAACAAAAGTTGAGGATCTAAATGAAGATTCTTTGAGACAGAAGATTTGAGAGTGTTGAAAGTTGACTTGATGGAAGCAAGGTCCTTGAGCTGCCGGAGGGTTCTCGATTTGCGAACCAGAAAGGCTCTGAAGTGGGTTTGAATGATATGGGCGGCGATTGAGAAAGCTACGGCGAGGGTTTTGCAGAAATGGAGGGAAGAAGGAGGAGTTTCCCTTTTTGCTTAGAAGATGCGGACAAAAATGCCCTTTAAAGAAGCACACCGACATTCGTGTGAATTGGCCTTCCGGTTGCAAAACCGGAGAAACTGGCTAAAAGGGTCATAGGTGCCCAATTTTACAAGTTCGAGGGCTTAAAATCAGCAAAAAATAGATGAGGGGTTTATTTTTACCTAAGCAAAGAGTTCAAGGGCCAATTGGATAATTTGCCCTAATTCTTACAATATTCTACCACGCAACAAGATCAAAATACGTCAAAAGGTTTCATAATTGCATTCATGATAGTACAAAAACAAAACAGCTACCAAGTAAACAACTTAACCTAGAGTTCTTGTACCTTCGCATGTGAGACTAAAAATAACAAGGACATCAACGCGCTAAAAAGCTAAATACTACTACATGAGCGCCAAATCCCCCAAGCCAACAATTTTCAAGGGGCAAAATAGCCACTTTAAATAATTGATGTTTTGCCAATTTGCCAACACCCGGTTTAAAAAAAAAGCCACTAATCATCCCCTTAGTCCATTAACTTCATTAACTGCTACACTCGTCGGTGAAAATTGAAAGCGTTTGGATTAGCCATTTTTTAGAGTATTTTTAAAAAATTTTACTGTAACAGATTTTTTATAGTATATTTTGAGATATTTTTAAAAAATATTTTAAAATATTTAAGAGTAGAAGAGTTTTTAGGATATATTTTAAAATATTTTTTAAATATTAAAAAAATTTAAATTATTTTTTAAAATACCTTCTAAAGTACTTTTTAAAATTTTAATAGTATTTGAAAAATTAATTTTAAAAAAATTCAGCAATCCAAATCGGTGATTTTAAGATATTTGAAAAACAAAACCATAAAAACAAAAAAGGAGAAATAAAAAGGGGAAAATTTCCTAATCCTAACAAAGAAAGGGTTTTTCTCTCTCCACCTTCTCTACCCTTCCCATCCCTCTCCCCATAAACATATTGCTCCTACCTTATATAACTCACTCTTACCCCTTCCACCCCTCATTCCTCTTCCCAGTAGAGAGAGGAAACAATAAAACTCTCTCTCTCTCTCTCGCTATAAAACTAGCTTCATATCTCTGTCTTTCCCTTATCTCTCCTTCTCTTCTATCTTTCAGAGTATATAGATACATACATATCTATATATCAATAAAGTTTGAATCTTTTCGATTCGAAAAATTTTTTAGACGGCGGAGATTGCTTTTGATTGAGGTATGCAGGCTGATCAGACGGTGATAAGTTTAAGACCTGGAGGTGGAAACCGAGGAGGGAGCAGAGTGCTTGGACCTCGCTTTGAAACCTCTTCAATCAATAACAGCAACGCCAATTCTTCTGATCTCCCCTTTTTCCGGCCTCATGGCGGCGCCGGCGCCGGCGGTGCTCCTCTTTCTTCCTTCAAGGTCTAATTTTATCTATTTAGAAATTTTCAAATATCAGATCTAGGGTTTTGTGGTTTCTGTCCATGTTTACCTGAATTGTCCAGCTGTTCATTGCTTTAAGATTGGATTTTTGGTGCATACAACTAATTTTTTAAATTTATTTTTCTGGGCTTGTTAAGTTTTAGGAGTATGTCGAATGTGTGGTGAATTTGTGCCTAATTCTGAGTTAATTTAGTGGACTGATTAGAAAGTTTTGGGATTTTTATGGTTCCAGGTATAAGTGAAGCTGTTCGGTGATGATTCTTTAACAAGTTTTGTATATTTTGACATAGTTTTGGATTTAATTCGTATGTTAGGGATAAAGATACTTTTTGGGTTTTGCATTTTTTAGCTAAAGTTTTGCAAGTGATTATGGAAGGCATGAGTTGTGTTCGAGCTGGTCTTGACTGTCAAATTTTTAAATTTGATGTTTGGCAGACTTACTAGTGCGGAAAACATTGTAGCAATTGTGTTATTGGAATTTAACATGGCCATTTGTATGTGTGGGAAAATGTATATTTGCATGGATATGTGCATATATATATTTATATATGTGCGTGTGCGTGCGTGCGTGTGTGGAATGTCATTTTGTGCGTTAGGTTTGGTGAGGTATTTGTATTCTGATTCTGAGAATGTCATTTTGCTTGCTATGTTCAGAAGGTAATTGTTTTTGAAGAAGCATGTGTTTAATCTGTATCAAGTAACATAGATAATGTGGTTGGATCATGGAAATCTCGTTCATTTATGTATATGGAGCTTTTTTGACAGTTGAAGATGTCTTTATATGCAAAAGCCAGTCCTTTAGGTGATTAAGAATTCTTGATTTTTTGTAGTAACACTGGGATGCGGACCTTTATTGCTTGAGAATAGTTTTGATTTGAGAAAGCTGATATTGATTCCTTGATGGAGCTGATATTAACTTGCTTATCTGGAGTTTTATAAGCCAAAAAAAAAAAAATCTAATTGTGGAGTTCTCGTCTTAGGTTTATCATTCCTCAAAATCAGTTATTTCTATTCGGACAGTTTGGTTTTTTTTATTTGATCTTTTTCCTTAAACATTCTTGGGGTGCTTATATGATATGCCTCTCTGTAATTTCTCTAATTTGGACCTTGGTTGCTTTTTGTGCCTAATGAAATCATACAGCTTTTGTTTCTTGACAGGGTGTGTTGCTATTGAAATCTCATTGTACGTAGTTACCATTTTTGAGCCTGTGAAGAGACTGATAAAGATTGTCCTAATTCTTGGCAGTGCATTTAAGATGTGTATCTGCTGTAAATATGGACATAAAATAATGAGTAGGCTTTAGGTGGGCGTTCAATGAGTATCTTGTAGCCCATAAAGAACCCTACTTACATGAAAGCTCCAGTAGATTGTTTCAAGGAGAAAAAACTGATGCTTCCTTTGAGACCTGGCCTCCTCGAAATTGCGTCCTTTTTCTTTCTTCTCTTATAATTAAGGATAATGAAATTGAGAATTGCCATTCTGTGTCCTTCCTCTAGTTGCCTCTTATGCGACTCTGTGTGCACTCGGTTTCCTTACTACATGGTGGTGAATGTTTATGATCTTACTTCTTACTTTTATACCAAAGAATATTTTGTAAAGTAAGGACTCTACATGTGTTTGAATTATTTTCTGTTTTAAGACGGGGCAATTGCAAGGAAGCTTCTGCACCATTGGTTGAATATGTACTGATAAGTGATGTTTATATTTTTAATGTCAAATTTCTAAACCAACTTAGTGCCCTGGTTTTTAGGTTTTAATGACTTAGCAAGCAATTGTTATCTTGTAAGTAATGTTGTGCTGGCTATGTGATACTCAATTGCTACCCTAGTTTATCATCTGTATTCTTGTTTCATTTCAATCGCCACCCTAGTTTATCACATCTGTTTTCTTGTTCCATTGGGCTATTTTTGCTCTTGCTGATCTTTTTGATCTGTTCTTAATTTTCCATTGTAGACTGGAGAGACTCGATTTGAGGGGCGGGAACGTATTCGATATACCAGGGACCAGCTGCTGCAGTTGAGAGAGGTATTCTTTCCACATCGTTCGCTTTGTTTTATTCTCAGTGCATACTGAGTTGCATAAGTATTCAATTAAATTTTGAAATGTTACCAAGTGTTGTCAATGGTGATAGAGGTTTTGAATTAAATAGATCTTCTGTATTTAAAATGGGTATTGATGATTTGACCCAGTGTCAATCTGGATACGTGTGATTTTTTTTTGGGAGTGTGAAAAGTGGTTGATACAACTGATTCGCTTTGAGGTGAAGTAGTCTAACTTATATTGTGTGCTGTACCCTTGTATAGGATTGGACGAAGATTTTTTTTTTTTGGGTCATAGCTAGATAGATAGTAATTATTTTGTGCACTGCTTCTAATTCACTAAATCAACACCTTGATGTTGGTAGGAAGAAGCATAGTTCAGAAATCTCTTTTGCCAGATTTTGGCAAGCACATGAAGTTGCGGTTTTATTTATTTATTTTTTTGGGCAGATTAGCTACTAGACTAGTATATCTGTTGTTGACTTTATTGTGATTCATGGTTAAGAATCAAGACTTCACCATTAGTGTTTTTCTTTTGGTATTGAACTTCATGTGGACTATCTTGGAAGCCACCAGAAAAGGATGATTTCTCAAACCTCTATAAAGCTTTGCATGCATCTGATGGGCTTAATATATTGTAGGTGGTCAGCATTGCAGAAAACATTCTGAAAGTCAAAAAAGATGTTGAAGCTGAATTTTTTGGTGAAGATCCAAGCTGGGGTCATGTGGAAAGCCCTGTAAGTGCCTTGTCTGATTTCAACTATACTCCAGCAGCATTCTATAGCGTCAACTAGTTGTTTTGGATAGTTGTTTTAATTTGAGATGTTTTGTGTTAACTGGCTTTTGGAACGGTTGTCATTGGCTTATCTGATGTTATGTGATCCTTTCTGTCAATAGTCACAAAATCAGCCCCTGAGTCGTTACTCAGAGCCGGATAATCGCGACTGGCGCAGTCGGTCTACTCAATTTTCTGCACCTACAGAAGAGAGATCCTGGGATACAATTCGAGAGAATAGGGAGTTTGGTGCCAGACAGCAGGAAGTGAATCAATACAATCGGCAAGAGCAGTTAAATGCACAGTTTGCAAGAGCTCAAATCTCTTCCAACCAAGGGGTAATTTCGTCTTACAGATTCTTTTTCATCCTTTAAATATCTTTGATATTTTCCTGCATTAATGGAAATTTGTTTTTGTTTTTCTTCTTTGACATGGTTTATGTTCATTGTTTGATAGCTCAATTCTCATATTGTGGCTTTTTAATTTATTTTTTTTAAAATGCGTGCTACAAATTTAACAAGGTTTAGGTATTGTTGGAGGTCAGCCTCTGGGTTTTTCTAGAATTTGCGCATATATTAAAATTTTGAGAAGTTTTAACTTGTTCTTGGGTGGTAGGTTCAGAACTTTCATTGGCTGTGTTATATGTATGATTTTTGTTTTTCTTCCTTGATTCTGGCTATGGGATCCCCGAGGCTCTGGTATTTTTTGGGTTATTTAGATTTGTCTTTTACCTCCTTAAGAGCTCACCAGATAAGCTTTTACTTTGTAGTTCACATAGTAAGCTTTTTGTTGAAGCTTGACATGTTCTGATAAATGTCAAATGGTGCTTAAAATGATAACTATTTGCTTCTTGTAAAAAAGGAATGCCAGTACCATCTCCTTCTCCATCAGGGAAAGGAAACTCGAATACTTGTCGCTGTCTATACAAAGTTTAAGTTATGACATATCCTACAGATGCAATCAACTCCTTGGAGTTGTGCTTATGATGCTTTTTTAGTATATTGTTCTTGAGATGAAGTGTTCCTTGCATTGTGTTTATGAAACAGGGAGGACCATCGCCTGCCCTTATCAAGGCAGAAGTGCCATGGTCAGCTCGAAGAGGGAATCTTTCTGACCAGGATCGAGTCTTGAAGACTGTGAAGGGGTAAGATAAGGCTGTTGAAAACCTCCTTGTAACTATGGTTTACTTTCTAGACCATATCATAGTTCAGTTTCTTGTACCCAAGGGGAAAAATAAAGAATTTAGTTTCAATTTGATGATATATTTTATGTATCATTTGTTAATTGTTGCTACTCCACTCCTGCAGGATACTGAACAAGCTGACCCCGGAGAAGTTTGATCTTCTGAAAGGTCAACTAATTGATTCGGGAATAACATCAGCCGACATTTTAAGGGTTCTTATTTTCCCTTCTTGCTGATGCTTGTTTGATGACTTTTCTTTTTGCTTTCTCTTGTTTTTGTGCTTCTACTCATTCCCCTTCAATGACCTTTGAATTACAGTGAGTTTGTTTGGATAAGAATTTATTTGGATGATTTATTTGATCCAGTTACTGTAGCATTTTTTGTGATGTGATGTATGTGAGATAAAAAGGTGATTGGGAATTGTGTGTGTGATGTAAGCAAAACAAAATCTGAAATAAATTTTGCAAACTTTCTTTGTCCAAACAAACTCAGTCATTTCCTTAACTGCTGGATGTAATCTTCTCCTTGTGTTTTGCAGGGAGTAATCTCCTTGATATTTGACAAGGCTGTCCTGGAGCCCACATTTTGCCCCATGTATGCGCTGCTGTGTTCAGATCTGAATGAGAAGTTGCCACCATTCCCTTCTGATGAACCTGGTGGGAAAGAAATAACATTTAAGCGGGTTCTTTTGAATATTTGCCAGGAGGCCTTTGAGGGTGCTGACAAATTAAGGGAAGAGGTTAGGCAAATGATTGCTCCTGAGCAAGAGTTGGAGCGCAGAGATAAAGATAGGATGCTCAAGCTCCGCACTCTTGGGAACATCCGTCTAATTGGTGAGCTTCTGAAGCAGAAGATGGTTCCAGAAAAGATAGTTCACCACATTGTTCAGGTTCTAGATTCTCTCTTCATTAGAAGGAAAAAAGTATAAAGCTGATAAAAAGTAGGTATGAGGACATGTATTAATGGTTTCTGATTCACATATTAACAGGAACTCTTGGGAAAAGATACAAAGAGTTGTCCGGCCGAAGAAAATGTTGAAGCTATATGCCAGTTCTTTATCACCATTGGCAAACAGCTTGGTGAAAACCAAAAATCTCGGCGTGTAAATGATATGTACTTTAACCGATTGAGGGAACTAGGAACAAATCCTCAACTTGCCCCACGCCTGAGGTTTATGATTCGTGATGTTCTTGATTTGCGTACAAATAATTGGGTTCCCAGACGTGAAGAGGTGATTTTAGTTGGAAGCAGTGCAATTCTTTTTTAGTGTGTTTGTGGTTGGTTTAATTTTATAAACTGTCTCTTTGCGCTGATTTCATAGGTGAAAGCAAAAAAAATTACTGAGATTCACTCAGAAGCAGAGAAGAATTTGGGATTGCGGCCAGGTGTTACTGCAACTATTAGAAGTGGTCGTGGCCCACCTTCTACTGGCCAGGGGAATATTAGCACAGGAGGTTTCCCAATAAATCGGCCTGGTACTGGTGGTATGATGCCTGGAATGCCAGGGACCAGAAAGATGCCTGGGATGCCTGGAATGGATAATGACAACTGGGAGGTTCCTAGGTCCCGCTCAATGCCAAGGGGCGATGGATCAATGATTCAGCCTGCTGGACGTGTTCAGCCGCCACTGGTGGGCAAGTCACCATCACTGAACCAAAGGTTTCTTCCACAGGGTAGTGGTGGGCTGATTAGTGGTAGGACTAGTGCCCTCTTGCAAGGTAGTGGTGTGCCTCCTGTCCGCCCGACTTATGGCTTTGGAATGGAACCTACACCAGAGGTTTCTGCTTCAGTGAGAGCGCCACCAACACCATCTGTGGCTGCAGTTGCTGATAAACCACTAGCTCCAACAGTAAGGATGAATGCAGATGAACTCAGAAGGAAAACAATCTCATTGCTGGAGGAATATTTCAGTGTGCAACTATTAGAGGAAGCATTAGCATGTGTGGAAGATTTGAAGTCCCCAGCTTACTATAGTGAGATTGTCAAGGAAGCCTTATCCGTAGGATTGGAGAAAAGTCCACCTTGTGTTGAACTAGTTGCAAAACTTCTGGAGTACTTTTTTACAAAGAAGGTTTTTACTGCCAGTGATATAACTCTTGGTTTCCAGCGTTATGCAGAAATGTTGGATGATCTTGCTATTGATTTACCAAGAGCACCTGCGAATTTTGGTGAGATTGTGGGAAGATCAATTTTGGCTGGAGAATTGGACTTCAAGGTGGTTTCCGAGATCCTGAAGAAAGTTACCGACGACTATTTCCAGAAAGCCATATTCACTTCCACATTGAAGGTCGTTAGCTCTAGTCCTAATGGGAAATTGATTCTGGACTCGCAGGCACTTGATATTCGGGCCTGTGAAGCCCTGTTCCAGTAAGCTTACTGCTCGTTAGCAGGAGTTATTGTTCTTGTACCCTCACAGCTAAATATGCTCATTCTCACTTGTCGTCGTCCCTTGTGCTTGTTGCGTGGGAGCTGAGCAACTGTATTTCAACTTGAAGACAAGGTGGAGCTGCGGGAGAACAGGTTATTTTAAGTGAGCTGTATATTTTCCCGAGGACATGGTAGTGTGTTCATTAAAGGAGAAAGAATCAGACATAAGGATTTTGGTCTCAAGTGTGGCCAATCATATGCCCTAGCAGCTTGAGATTAAGGGCCTTTTACGGGACCCAGCTGTTTTGTATTTCATTAGTTTTTTTATTTATTTTGATTTTGTTGACTAGTTAATTTAAATTTTTGCGAAACTTGTGAGCTTATAATGTGACTGTTGAAAATCGCTGCACCATTTTAAAGGAGGATGCTGTAGCATATCTTGCTTTTTTTATTGTCTTTCTTGCCATACATTGTAGATTTTCTGTTGTTGGAAGTCTTTTTTATCGATGCATCTGCTGTTGGGTACCAAATTAATTGACATGTTTGGCAGAAGGAGCTGCAGGGTTTTGTTCTGATGGGCGTGCTCCACCTGCATGCTTGTTAATCACTGAAGGGTTTGCTTGACAACCTGAATCTCATACCTACACAGAACCTTTTTCTTGAGGTGGGGAATGACAGTTTTTGGTGAAGTCATTAGTGGTACTACTTGTCTTCAACATGGAACCGTTTCCAAAGGGAGATGGATGGTTCTTGCCGGTTGCATGTTTTACCGTCTGATTATAATTTCAGCTGATATTGTTCCTAGCAACAAGGCTGTGGAGATCTCTATAGTAGTAGAAATTCGAAAAAAAAAACTTGATGGTAACTTGGAACATCGATTCAAGAAGGAAGATCTACCTACAGCGTATGTCAGGGAGAAACACTTGACACTACTATTTACTACAAGCCTATGAATTTTGACTAGGTTGCGTGAACTATAAAAGCCAAGTGTAATGGAATGGTTTTATTTTTGAAATTGCCTTAGAAATACAAGGTAGTGTTTTGCTTCAATTTTTGTGCTACAGCTCGAGGGGGGGAATCTTTAGCACGCTAATAAGGACTAGTGTTCCATTTGCTTAGGGAAAAACATTATATTGAAACATGTTGCTCTTTTTTATGTCAAAATTTCTCCATTTGTTAGCAAATCCGAGATGAAGTAAGAAGGTCAAATTTCTGCACCAGAAGATGAGATGTCGAAATGTTCTTTTGAATTGCAAGCATAGATTTTAAAAATAATTGCACCGTATAGTGTATGAAAATAGCACAACAAGTAGAGATACTGAATCAACAAATGTATATAGTGGGGTGGGAGGTCAAGGGTTCAAATCTTGCCTCCCATCAACGTGCCTCAATATGAGGAGTACTCTAAATCCATGTGGGTGAGTGGTGCATCCGTCTGGTCAGATGGTGGTTAAGTCCCCGTCAGATTCCCCCGACTCAATTGGCCCACTCCCTAGAGTCGCTTCCCTTAAAGTAAGTCCCCCCCTCTTAGGAGTAGGTCTAGGTTAGACTAGACTAGATGTGCCGCTAGTAAAAAAAAAAAAAATCAACAAATGTAGATATTAAAATAATAATATTTAGAAATACAATAAATTTTCTCTCTTATTGATATTTGTATCCAGAAAATTTGTTCTTCTTCTTCTTCTTTTTTCGCTTAATTTATCATAGATCAAATGGATTTTTCATTTTTTAAAATGTTAACATGGTTGACATTGATTGATATCGATTATTATATATAGTTTGAACATCCCAAATATCAATATCAGATTTTATTTGTACTCTTAAACCATGGGTTGTTTTTAAAGAGCCCCATCCAACTCGCCAAGATCCACCACAGCCAAGATCCACTGATTGTGTTTTGATGGTGTCAGCAATTCCACAGCTAACCATTGTAATGTACGTTATATTTAAATTACTGTGGCAAATAAATGGAAAAAACTTCCCAGCCTAAAACTCTCTGTCTAACTCTTTGATTCTAACTTTGATGCTCTTAATACTTATAGCACTTTTATGGAGACTTTTGGTACCAATATTGCAATTTTATTTCCGTTTGAAGTACCCTTTAAATTTGGACATTTTGTACATGATATTCATATTCTTATTTCTTGGTTTAATTCACCATTTCTCAAAGGGATGTTTCGAAAGTAAATTTTAGCATGATTGATATCGATTGTTATTGTAATGCAATGCAAATTATTTGATTATTAGAGAGTTGAGTAATTTGAGCTTCATAAAACTATGATCGGATTTCGCTTGCAATCTTAACTATCAAGATTCATGGTACTTATATAGCGAGTATAGATTAGATTAGACTGATGGATGGTTAAAATTCAATAATAGAAAGACTATTTATAGAGAGCTACGCAATACATCTCAGCCAGGAACAAGCAGCTGCTTTCTAGGCTTCCAGAGTCAGCCCCCTAACCTGGTTTCCATATTAACTCTCTATCTTCTTCTTGTTACATTCACCACCAATAGAACTCTATTGAAAAATGCTGGACCGACTTATCTTATCAGAGCTCTATGCCAGATTCAATGGGTTTCCTTCTAACATTTTGCAATTCCAAGTTAATGCTTTCACGCAATAGGAATAATTTGCTTAGCACTATTCTTTTAACTATTTATTCCATTATGCTATCTTATGTTTTTTAGTTTTACACTCTCATAAGTTCTAAAAGCTATTTTTTCTTATTAACCCGGGTTCGAATCTCTTTTGGAATATCCGCCCGTCGCACAGGACTTACCTAGTGCCTCTTATCCCTCTGTGTGGTTAGCGGACTATTGCACTGAGCGGAGCTTACTCAGTGCGCACTTTCCGATAGCGACTGTGGATTCCTTTATAAAAAAACAAAAAAAGTTCTGAAAGCTATTGAGTTAGTGAATATCCTGGAAAAAGCTTTTAGGTTCATCGAGTTTTGGGCCTATAGTATTTGGCACAAATATATAAGCTTTTAATTTTTCATTATGTAACACTCAAATTTTACTGAATTATGTACATTCCTTGTAAAAGATCATGTTCTGACGTTTATGTTCTATACCATTGAGATTTTGTTTATCACATAACCAGATGTAGTGGTACTAGTCTTTTTTCTGGTCTCATGGATCACTAGATGATCCTTTTTTTTTTTTTTAGCATTAAGGATGAGAATTTTGTGGTTAATTCATGAAATAAATCTGTTCCTCATTGTGATTATTTTTTAGAAGATACTTCATGTAGCACGAGTATTAATTAAAAAAAAAAACATGAATGTAATTTAAAAAGAAACAAGTTAAGAGATAATTGAAAGAAGAGTGCAACGAAGGCAATTTGTTGTTATTGTATGAAAGAATAACTTTAGAATTTGCAAAAAATACTCCTCAGCTTATTAAATTGCTATGGACTTCAATGGATTTAACTCCTTTGCATTATACAATTGCTCAATACATCTCAATCATCCCAACAATTTGACTAGCCCTATCCACTTATAACTAGCTCTATCTTCTTTAGACAATCACCAATTGAACTCTGCTGTTTGACAAAAAAAAAAAAACAAAAAAAATTGAACTCTGCTAAAAAATGCTGCTGGATCCTCCTATCAAAGCTCTGTGCCCTTTCCACTCCCATAGATAAGGACCACGACCATATCAACATTTTGACTTGCCCAATTGGGCTTTTCTTGCAAACCAGACCACCAAGCGATTAAGGCTCGAACCTTACTTTTCACCAATTTATCACAATTGTGATTTTTCAAAAAATTCAGACGGATGTGTGGTGCACCCGTCTGATCCGATGGTGGTTCTGTCCTCATCGGTCCCCCATAAGTTCAATTGGGTCTTCCCCTAAATAGAGCAGGAGTAGAAGTAGGATTGACGATTGAAAAAAAAAAAAAAAATTGGGCTTCTTGCAGGTGTCTGTTTGTTTCCTCATTCACACATTTCTTTTCTTCCCTAGCATCGTTTGACTGTTGCCCTTAATCGCTGTTGAATTTCTTGGGTCTTGCGACCTCACGAGTCAATGGTACCGCGGCTGACCTAAAATAAGCATCCGGCCACCAAATTTGGCTAAGCTAATTGGCCTCAAGGTTGCTGCAGCTTCCTTTTGGTTTTAGCCTGTAGGGTCCTGATCATTACCCAGCACATGACTCAGATTAAATACACTTGGCTAGCTAGTAGTGGCCAAGATCCAGCAAATTCTTCCGATTCAGAAAAAAAGGCTCAAATGAAATGCTTAGTATCTCTGTCCCTCGTATTATCTCTGCTCTTGCTGTTCCAATGTTTTCTAACCTCAGCCCTTGATCAAACTGTCTCAGATTTACCAGATGAAGTTCTTGTCCATAAATCTTTAAAACAGCAGCAGGGAAAACAGCTTGGGATCGGCAAACATGATAGCATTGGCATCCGGAAACTGGGTGTTGTAATCAAAGCCAGGAGAGGACAGCGTTTTATAACTTCGGGTGGTCGTGCCAGTAGTACAAGATCATCAGCTGCAACTGGCAAGGAATTATCTCTGTCCAAATTGCCTGTTCTTTTGCTTCTCCCATTTTCTTGACTGTTGTTCTTGCTCTAGTGCTTCTCATGCTGAGGTTAAATGTAGCCCTTTAGATTTCTGCTTCCCCAGAGAATATTTCCTTTATATTTTTGTAAGATAAAAGAAACATTAAATCTCCTCTTGGACATTATTGTATCTTCAGCATTTTTATGCTCTCAGAAGTTACTCTGTTGTACATCTTTGAGGAAATTCGTTGTTACTTGCCATGTACTAATCGTTTATTGATTCAATATTCTGTGATAGTCAGAGAAATCTTGTATGAATTATTTCGTGGCTTCTGCTGTGATGTTTAGGTGCTGAAATTGATAAGAATTCATTTAAGTAGAGGCAAAATATAATCTGAATGAAAGCTCCTTGCACAATCTTAATCAAACCGATACGTTCGAACAGGTGCTGCTGAGCTTCTCATTTAACTTCTTACTCACAATTAAAAACCAAAATGAGCTTCTCATTTGTAGTTAAAACTATGAACGTAGTTACATGTAAATATTTCAGAAATTCCTGAAGATAGGAAGCACCAATCATTTCTTTTTTTTCAAACATAACATGCATTCATTGTATTTAGGATCTAATTTATCTCAAGAGCAAATGCACAAGTGCAAGTGCACAAGTGCAAGTGACAAAGAAGATTGTGGCCAATTCCAAAGCCAGATTCAGAAATTTTAGACTACTACTACTACCATTTGCTCAATTTACATGGTCACAAGCTCCAACTAAGAGCAGAAGAAAGATGAAAAAGAGAGAGGACATTCAGAAACTGATACTACAATCTAAAAGTGAACGGTACAAACCAAAGCTCACCCCTAGCAAAAGAAAAAATAACCCAAGGCAAAAATCTATGCAAAGCCTCTAGCTACTCCATTAACATCATTTAGTCAACCTCTTCAATCTTAGGACCAGCTCCAGTACCATCAGTAGAACCTCCACCACCACCACCACCACCACCATGCATATCATCTCCCATAGGACCACCACCACCACCACCTCCTTGATACATTTGAGCAATTATAGGATTACAAATGTTCTCCAGTTCCTTCAACTTGTCCTCAAGTTCATCCACTTCTGCCAACTGATTCCTGTCCAACCACTCAATAGTTTCCTCCACAGCTTTCTCAATTTTCTGCTTATCATCCGGTTTTAACTTGCTATCAAACTTCTCATCCCTCACTGTATTCCTCATGTTATAAGCATAATTCTCTAATGCATTCTTGGCCTCCACTTTCTTCTTCACCTCTTCATCTTCAGACTTGTATTTCTCCGCATCTCTCACCATCTTCTCAATGTCTTCCTTGCTCAATCTCCCCTTGTCATTAGTGATAGTGATCTGATTCTTCACCCCAGCAGTCTTATCCTCTGCGGTTACGTTTAGAATCCCATTAGCATCAATGTCAAAGGCCACATTGATTTGAGGCACCCCTCTAGGAGCTGGAGGGATGCCAGAAAGCTCAAACTTCCCCAAAAGATTGTTATCCTTTGTCCTTGCTCTTTCGCCTTCATAAACCTGAATAAGCACCCCAGGCTGATTATCTGAATAGGTTGAAAAAATCTGCTCTTTTTTACTAGGAATTGTTGTGTTTCTTGGAATCAAAACTGTCATGACCCCACCAGCTGTTTCAAGGCCAAGGCTTAGAGGTGTGACATCAAGCAATAAAAGGTCTTGAACCTTGGAGTCTCCTTCACCTGTCAAAATTGCTGCCTGGACTGCTGCACCATAAGCCACAGCCTCATCAGGATTGATACTTTTACAGAGCTCCTTCCCATTGAAGAAATCCTGCAACAATTGCTGAACTTTCTGAATTCTAGTTGATCCTCCAACTAGCACCACTTCATCAACTTTAGATTTATCAATCTTTGCATCCCTCAAAACCTTCTCCACAGGTTCCATACATTTCAAGAACAAATCCATGCAAAGCTCCTCAAACCTCGCCCTTGTAATAGTTGCATAGAAGTCTATACCTTCATACAGAGAATCAACCTCAATCGTAGTTTGTGTAGTGGATGAAAGGGTTCTCTTTGCCCTCTCACAAGCCGTCCTTAGCCGCCTCAGCGCCCTTGCATTTCCACTAATATCCTTCTTATGCTTCCTCCTAAACTCGGAAACAAAATGATTGACAAGCCTATTATCAAAATCTTCACCACCCAAGTGAGTATCACCAGCAGTGGCTTTCACTTCAAATATCCCTTCTTCTATAGTCAACAAAGAAACGTCAAAAGTTCCACCACCAAGATCAAAAACAAGAACATTCTGCTCACCTCTTTTTTGATGCTTCTTATCCAAACCATAAGCTATAGCAGCTGCAGTTGGCTCATTAATAATCCTCATCACATTCAAACCCGCAATCGAACCAGCATCTTTTGTAGCTTGCCTTTGAGAATCATTGAAATAAGCAGGGACAGTAACAACAGCATTATTCACCTTATGACCCAAGAAAGATTCAGCAATCTCCCTCATCTTTGTCAACACCATTGAAGAAATCTCCTCTGGTGCAAATCGCTTTTCCTCGCCTTTATAGGTGACAACAATCAGAGGCTTGTCACCTGGACCAGGAACAACTCTAAAAGGCCACAATTTCATGTCAGCTTGAACAGAAGGGTCCGAATATCGCCTCCCGATCAGCCTTTTGGCGTCAAAAACAGTGTTGTGTGGATTCATTGCCACTTGGTTCTTAGCTGCATCACCAATCAGACGTTCAGTGTCCGTGAAAGCCACATATGAAGGCGTGGTTCTGTTGCCTTGATCATTGGTTATGATCTCAACGCGGTCGTTTAACCACACCCCAACACAGCTATAGGTTGTTCCAAGGTCTATACCTATAGCCTTGCCTTCCTTGGTCGCCATTGAACAGATATTCTTAAAACAGAAAAAAGTACTCAAGAAAGAAAAGAAGCGTTTACTACTATGGTTTCTTGGCACGGGGAAATGAAAAGGGGTGCTCAGAAAGTCCTGTATTTTGGTCGAACAAGTAAGGTTTCCTGGTTATATAAGCACTAGGAGAAGCTTAGAATATTCTAGGCTGATCTAGGCCTAATCGGTTGATTTTTGAATCTTGCTCATGTTTCAAGAAGAGCCATTGAATCAAGACAAATGTCAGATGATTCTAGCGGCGGGAATAGTGAACATTTTTACAGAAGAGACCTGATGTAACGTGGGATTTTACTGGATTAATGTTTGGATATTTGAGTGGGTAGAAATGGGGTCGTTGATGAGTTGCGAAGTTTTAACATGTTGGAGCATTAGAGGTGAAGTTTTCTTGGCTTTATCATAACAATTCAGACGGTGGGGGGAGGCGATGTGGGGGAGGTGCTACAGAGGTAATGATCTCAGAGTTTTGATGAGGTGTCTGATTATAGGAGGTTTTTGTTACACGTAGCTGCAATTAATCTTCATGCAGAAAGTGCAAAATCGATTCAACTCTATCTCAAAAGAAGACTGGAGAGTCGCCTGGAACTGACAAACGAAACCTCGATGTTAAAAAAACAATCTTTCGACCAAAAAACAACCTGCACAAACATGAAGAACCAGCAAGTTAATCTATAAGTTGATGAGATACTTTCATTGTCAAACGATAGATAAGTGATAGTGTGACCATTCTTCAGTCCAACATATTGATTGGATAACACATAATAATGTCGGCTCAATCATGTAAAATAAGTTGACAAACATTATATTATATTCTCCCATCCTTATCAGCTTTCTAAAGTTAATCTCCACGCTGAAGTCCTTAGCGTTCGCTTGAGGAGGCCTATTTTGCGTTTGATAACTTTCTTCTGCGGACAAACTTCATAACGAATAGAGAGTTATGGATCCAAATTTAGTGAGTGGACACCACATATCGATCTTACATTGCTTGGGCTCATCGAGTGTTGAAGTGGTTGGTACCATTTTTCTTGAGAAGATACCCTGTGGGCTTTAGCAGTCAATGACTTCCAATTATCTGCAATTTACAGATATAATCTGTTTTTTTTCTTCCAGTGTTGTTAACCTCAGATCGGATAGCAGCTCGGCTAAACTACTAGGTAGATTGAGCAGATCGATCAAGACTGTTCTAAAAAACTTGCTGCTGTCAGTATGATACTATAATTATTTATATTTTTATAAGTTTTAAATATATTAAAATTACGTTCTTAGTTACATTTTGGCCAACTATACAAAATGTGACAAAAATATTACGCTTGCAATCAAATATACACCTAAAAATTATGAGTATATAAAAGCGTGAATTCATGTATGAAATATGTCCATTCTCTAAAACTACTTAAAAATAAAAACAAATGAAACCTAATTCGAGATCTTTTTATTCCGAATATGGTTTTTCTAATGCAAGTTGGAATTACTGATAATAAATTGACAAGATGATAGGGATAAAAATTTCTTAATTTAGAGATTATTTAGGCATGTGAATGATTTTGGCATTTATACTAAGTGGATGATGTTTTTTTATTTCTATTAATAAAGGAAAGTTTTATAATTTAGGTAACTCAAATTATAATTGGAAAAAATAAGAAAGAAAAGTTAGAGAATCTGAGTCAAGCAATTGAATTGGATCACTAATTTGGCTGATTTTTGACTATTTTCACTGATTTTTAACTAAAGCAGTTTTGTGCTATTAATCAACTTAAAAGGAGGAATGGTTCATGGTTGGATCGACTGGTCTAATCCGCATCTAACAACACTGTATTTGTCGGCTCCAAAAACAGCTCATTAGCGATATTATTTGTTCATTGTTATTCTTATCTAAGGACCCCTTAATTTCACTTATTCACTTTTTGCCCAAAGAATTTCATCATATTCACATATTAACGGCGAAATTGATATGGGGGTCTATTTAGAAATAATACATGATAAGAGGATAATTGGGCTGATTAATTTCTCTTGTTTACGCTAAAAAGTGAATTGATTATTAATTCTAATGAATTCTTATTACTATACACGTAACACTTATATTTATATATTTTAAGTTGATCGATCATTTTTTTTTTTTATGTATACACACTTTAAAATAACTCAAAAAATTTATCGATTAATTTTTTTATCTATATACACTTTAAAATAACTCGAAAAATTTATTATGGTACATGACAGAAAAAAAGTGATACAAGAAGAGAGATGGAAAATTCAATCAAACTTTTATTGAGCGGAGAGAAAACAAACAAGGAAAAGATTTTTTGTCATCCCATCTCCAAGCCTTGGAGTTGGGACTTGGAAGAATTTCAATAGTACTAGATTTCAAATTAACTAACACGAGCAATAGCCAATAGAATGAACCAAAATTAGCATTAGCCAACACAGGCTTGGGCGAGTGGTGACATAGACACAACTCAAGAAAAGTTGAAAAATTATGGATAAGAAGCTCCAGTGTTTAACTCCCCCTCCCAAAACATCCGAGCATTCGATCACCTGCCAGCAACATCCCAAGCCCCCCGTGCCTCCGTCTCTTCCTCCCCAATGGCTGGTCTCACCAGCACATTCCCCATGAGACCCAGTCTTTACAAAACCCGAAGTACCTTTTTCCCCAGTTCCTACTTCTTTGGCCTCCGCCTACTTCACCACCACCCTATCACTTCCGCTACCACTATGCCCGTTTCCCTCGCATCCCGCATCACCTCCATTTCTGCCCGCTCCGGCGGCGGGGGCGGAGGGTATTACAGGAGGTCCCCGCCTCCAGTTGGGGAAGATCAAGCTCTTGATATCTCCTCCATTGGGTATAAATTTCTGTTTATTGTTGTGGGGTTTTGATTTTTTAGCTTATAGTGTGAGTTTAGTTAGTAGGCTCGAGTTCTTGAACTAATTCTGGCAAAAAGTTGAAATTTTTATCATAGCAGTTTTGGGTTTTGTGAGTTACTAAATTGTTGCAGCTATAGTTTGCTTATTTCTCTGTTTGAATTGTTATTGATTCATAGTTTGATGCGGTGGTTTGAAATAGGTCTGATCAAGTAAGGCTTATTGATGAACAGCAAAACATGGTTAGCTGCTTTACTCTCTTAATTTCTAGAACCTCTCTGAAAGTAGGAAAAATGTTTAGGCAGACCATGTCTACCAGTTTAATTTCCATAGACCATGTTGTTAGGATTCAGGCACACCTCGCATAATATGGTGGTACTTTGTTCTACGCTTGGACTAAATGGTGGACAATGTGGTTCAAATGTGACAAGATGGTCCATGGACAGCTGGTAGACTGATTCTGCTTAACTGTTTTCCCGGACTTTCCCTTTCTCTGTGTCTTTTGGTGTGTGGTTGTATGTGGTTTCTTGTGCTATGAGCATAAAAACTGGATACTGCTGCTTGTGCTTTGTAGGTGGGAATAGTTTCAAAAAGTGTGGCACTTCAAATGGCTGAAGATGCAGAACTTGACTTGGTATGTTCTTAAATTGGGTACTGTCTATATGATCTTCTTTATTTCTTCTGTTATTAATGTCTAAATGGCCTTTATTGTTCTTCAAATTTAACATGGGGAGATGGGCCAAAAGGATCTCTATATTGTTAATCTGAATGCCGGAACTTTGACATTTCTTGCTCCATTTCTTTTTCTATTTTTAAGTGCTTTTTTACTGTTAGCTTTGGTTATGCATGACCACCAAGTGAAAAGTGTAAACCTTGAAGTTCAGTGGTACATACTAGACAATCTTAACATGTGACCTCTTGCAAGTGCAAATTCTTGCCTGTTAAAAATTTTCATTTACCAATGTACCTCCATTTATGTGTGCTTCTCTTGCTATGATACCTGATGCCCAGAACTGAAATTGAAATTGAAATTAAAATTTTGGTTTTAAGATTCCAGTCAAAAGCCTTTGAACCAGTCATTTCAGATGTAATATTATTCTTAAGTTCATTATCTTCAATTGGTATGTGTATAAAAATGGTGATGCCAATTCTCTATCCATAACCTTTCACCAAAAGAGAAAGACCAAGTAGTTTTGAAGCAACTATTGGGCATCTTTTGTTCTTGTCATTAATATTTGATGTTTAGGCCCTCTTAAACCTCCACATATGTCGATTGAAGCATGAGAATCTTCGGTCACAAAGTACCTCATGGTATGATGAATAATCTCTGCAACCTTAAAATTCTTATCTGATTGAGAGCATGGAGATTACTAATCTTGTTCAACACAGAACTTTTTTGTTAGTAGGATGTGATTACCGGTTTTATAGCTGCATGTAGATTATAGTACAATGCCAATGTAATCATTAACCAGGCATTGTTCTGTGAAATTTTTTGTAGGTCATATTGTCTCCTGATGCAGATCCTCCAGTTGTACGAATTATGGATTATGAGTAAGATATAACTTTTTCATCCTTTTTTTTTTTTAAATTTTTATGGCTGAGGTAACAGCTTTCATTTATGTGAGATTTAACCCTTTCCTGGCCATTGTAGCTCAAAAACGTTAGAACAAACTGTGTTTATACATATTTTCTGTTAGTTATTCCCCTTTTTCAGTATCTGTTGTTTCGAATCAATTGTTCATTCCATTGTGAAAGTTTTTAACCTCTGTTTTTAAATAGGTGTAATGGAGTTCTGTTGACCTTATATTCTAAGAACAGTTTCTATTGTTCTTGTGTTTCTCTGGGTCATTATAGTCATCAATGGAGATATGAACTATTTCACACTACAAAATATTAACATTTCAAAATATTCACTTTTCTCGAGTCAATATTGTTTGATTATTCTTAATGAAACATGTAAGGCTAAATTTTATTACTAGTTGTATTTTCTAGGTTTGTGCTGATTAATTTGAAATATCCTACAGCAAGTACAGGTATGAGCAGCAAAAGAAGAAAAAGGAGCAGCAAAAGAAAAGTGCTGGTGAATATCTCCTTTTAGTGAAGTTGGTATTGTGTATCTGACTATCTGTTACTGTGCGTGTATCTTAATCTTTATTTCATAACATTGACCAGAATTTTGGTTTACATGACAGCCAGCCGTATGGATTTGAAAGAACTCAAGATGGGGTAAGATTTAATATTCCAGATGTGAATTTTGCACTAGACTAGAAGTTTGGTTTTAATTAGGTCCTGATCTGGAGTGCTGCCATGCAAAACTGAACTGCTGTTTCTGTATCTAATGTGTGGTGATCTCCTACTTTTGTATTAAGCAAATAAGATGAGCAAATAAGATGATTTTGTATTAAGCAGAAAGAGTATTTTAGGCTAATAGATGCATGGCTAGTTTGTTTACATCTAGTTTATTTGCTTGTGCTAAAATCTCCAGGAAGAACTTTTCTGTGATATTAAGTTACAATTGGTTAAAGAGATTTGATTTTTTTTTCTTTAACTGTCTTGGGTTGTATGTGTGATTCTGGTGTTGATTTGGGGTTTGATTAGGATTGTTTAATCTGCTAATTATGTTTACTAATTTGAATCTTTTGAAACATGATTGGCTATATCAATTTGGTCCATTGGTGGTCATCCACATTTTACTTTGACAATCTATCTTCAACTTTAATTCTTGTATTTACTAAGATATATGGATGCATCTTAATCCCAAAGTTATTTTAATCTGTCTACTGAATGAAGTTCCCTTGTTGTCACTCATGCTCCAAGTAATTTTGTTGTTGTAACAGTTATGAGTAATTTGATGACAGGTATAACATTGATGTGCATGATTATTCTGTGCGTTTGAGGCAAGCACAGAAGTTTCTGAGAGATGGTGACAAGGTTGCTTCCATTCTCTATGAGTGCATGAATACATTCTCCTAGGTCCGAATTACCCCGCTTACTATATTTGATAATTTTTAAAGGTCAAGGTCATCGTAAACTTGAAGGGCCGGGAAAATGAGTTCAGGAACAATGCTATCGAGCTTCTAGAACACTTCCAAAGTGATCTCGGAGAGGTAGGTGATTAGAGGTAATTGTAATGGTGTAAGGGCATAATAGTGATGGATAGGAACATAAACATGATATCAGAAAAATTTATTATGTTGCAAACAAACTTAAACTGTCTGTTGTCTAAATGTTGGTTCATATTATTATGTATGATTGCTGGTTGTGAACAGAAAGAACTGAAAAATGTTTGTAGCATAGTCAGGGTCTAGTATATCGGTATTTGTAACCTCTCTAATTTGGCTTAGACATAAATTCCTTTTTTATAATGGTTAGAACCTTTCCCTGAAGTCTACTTGTTTTCTGATGTTCTGTTCATTAATTTCCTAAATATCTTGATCACTGGTTGAGTAAGGTGCAGGCAGAGTTGGTTCATTATGTTATTTTTTATGTAGCTTATGAGTTGCTATACTTGATGTGTGAAATAATGCTGATGTATATTATCCCTGATTGGTAGAGAGGAAACTTAGCTGATACTTCCATTCGAGGAAGGCATTTTTCCACTATGCATTTGTTTATTGTTGAATACGTGTAACAGCCATTAGCTTAGAGAAGTTTTGAGCTTCCAGCTTTTATTTATGGGAAAATTGCACTGGTGCCCTGAACTTTTTGTCCAAATCTGTAATCTTTTTGCACAGTTTATTACGAATAGTCAGCCACCTATACTCTTTCTCTCCCCTCTGATGAAATCCTTTGTGGTTGTTCCTTATGTGTGCTTAAGTATACGTTTATAAGTGATGCAGGTCTGGCTTGTGGAAGCTGGCCAGAGACGTGAGATTAGGGGCAAACGCCTGATGGGGTTATATGTGAAGTTTTGGGTGGCTTAGGTAGGAGTAGGGATGAACTGTTTTGCAAGGGAGCGGCGAGGGGAGGGGAGGATAGGGAAATGTGGTGCTGCCTATGTAGGAAACAGGGTTAATCGTAGGGGAGAGCAAATGGATTCAGGAGCTTGTTAGGTGTCAGTGGAAGGGTTTGGGATGGCTGCAGGGGTTTTTTGGTGTGGGAGGGAGTTGCTGGGCTAAACAGCTGGGGAAGTGTAGGCTGGACGCCCTCTTTCTTTACACCTTACCATTGTTTTTTTGGTTGTGGAGGGGGTGGGGTGGGGTAGGGGGCAGGTGGGATAATTTGAGCAAAATTTAGTGGAGCGTTTATGAAGCGGCATAACCAGTAGTTTAGTTGGCTATGTGTGATTTGCCCCTGATGTCAAAGAATTATTTTCTTCTTTAAGGTATAAACTTACCTGCAACTTGAGAGCTGTTTATGATCAAGCTTTATTCCTTCAGATAATGGATACAGTCACATGCTAATTTTTTGCCTTTTGTTCTGTTTCTGTAGATTCTTGAAACTAACTGCTGTAATAATTAACAGTTAACATCATTCGTGTTTTTGCTCATTACTAATTTTAGCGATCATGACTTTGAGTTTGAAACCTTTATTTTATACTTCTTTTTCAAGTTGGCTAAGTTTGCTTGTCCTTACGTACAGCTAGCGACTCGAGAGAACAAAAACTTCAAAGACAGGAATGTATTTATAATTTTGGTTCCAAACAAGGTTGTTGTACAGAAAGCTCAGGAAGAGCAAAAGAAAAAGGATAAGTCAGTGGCAACTGAAGTCTCAGCCAGTGTCTAGCCTTATTCCAGATGTGATGATCCTTGAGACAGGAAGTTAGCTAGTAGCATGCGCGTTTGTATACAGCTGATATCAGGAATCTCACTAGGATTTATTGTTCTTTGTATAGAAGTAGTGATATATACTGTTATGAGTAAATAGCTTTGCTGCATTTTCAATAGCAACCCTTTGAATTTTTTCTCTGGCGTCTTTCTATATGATGGTTATTCTAAGCTTTTTCTTGTAGCCAATGTTTTCCTTTTCATCTCCTTTTGATGCTAGCTTTAAAGAAAACTTCCGTGTTAAGTCTTGCTGTGCAATTATATGTATAAAAAACTCAAGATTTTGAAGCTACGATTTGCTTTTGCATTCTGAATTGTTTAAATAGCGACTGCAATTCCAGCCTTAACGGTAAAGCAATCTAGCGACTCTTAAATCTGATGATGACAAGGAAATTTCTCCTATTTATGGTCTTTCAAAGTTCTGATGATCCAAATGTCGATGAGGGGTCTCTTGGCATTAAACTTGGCTCCAAGGAAAATCCCCGGGTGTGTGTGGAACTAAACAGCCTACCTGATTCAACAGACTAGGAGAAACTCTTCTTTCCAGATGTGGAGTTGCCAACTGACAAAACCAACTTTTTTCTGCAGTGTACTGGTGCATGACTTTCTTTGCAAGTTCTTCAAATCCAAGCATTCGCATGCATTTCCCTGCAACGCTTCACCTTCCAGTTATTAAGGATTAATTCTGCATTGCGGCCTTGAAACATTATTGTCATTTTAGGTTTTAATGTTACAGGGAAATGTCCTCGTACTATATTTAAGCTTAATGCCACTCTGAAAACTAAACCAAGTATTGCTCGAAACTGAAAGTTTGATTTTTTGCTTCTTGCCCAATAAACTCTTCAAGTAAAAGAATGTTAATTTGGGTTGAGACCTGAAATAAATTCTACTCGATTTATTTGATCATGTATAAGCTAATGAAATAATTGCTTTATATTCGGCAACAAGATTCATAGAGGGGGCAATGGATTATATGAACAATTAGCTACTGTGGCACGTGAAAGCTCTCAATCACTAAGAAATTTGGTAAGGGATCTTTTGTGCAGGCATAGCAATTCAGCATGATTTCACTATACCTACTATGAAGTAATGGCCAAACTAAAAAGGCTTGAAAGATGGACTTGGCTCTACAAATTAATTTGCCCCTCCCTCAACTTCTTCAGATAATGCAGTGGTTATTTTTTTTCAACATTTACATGTATTTACATTACTTAATTTTGACTTTTCAGTTAAAAAAACTTGAAATGCTGCTCCTAATTATTCTTGACATCCATAATTATCTTGCTAATCATATTTGAAGAGACGACTAATGTTTAAAGGATCATGAATGCTATGAACAACATCCGATTTGCAAATGCTCAGGCAATTCTATGTTTACGTTATTATACTTGTAATTACCCGGAGTGAATACCAGAGATAATAACGTGTGAATTCTGCTTATGCAACGTCCACTTCAGGATCAAGATTGCTGAATCAATGGTAAATAATTCGGAAATTGAATCCAGTTTGGTAAGAAGACAAGTAGCCAACAAATGTAACATCAAAATTTTCCCCAACAAGACCATTTCAACCCCGGAAATAAACATAAATAAAAAAAAAAAAAAAAGTGTGTCAAGAAAAGCCAGGAAAGAGAATGTACATGGTGGTTGAATAGACGAAGCTTTGCTTCAAGGCAATGGAGACTCTGCAACCAACAGCGTCCTCTTAATGTGGACACCTAATAGGTGCGAAAGATAGAGAGAGAGAGAGAGAGAGATGTTAAGACAGATACAAAACGATGCCTTCCTCGTACCTTAAAAAGAACTCCTCTTCATACCACCCTTAGTCCTGTTCCTAGCTAGACAAACATTTTTACCACCACCACCCCCACGCCCTCCTTCATTGCACCCTCATCTCCACCATGGAAGCCAGCGCAGGACTTGTCGCTGGTTCTCACAACCGGAACGAGCTTGTTGTCATTCATGGCCATGAAGAGGTAGATACACAGAGCGATTGGAATTGTAAAGTCTAAGCATTAATTTTGCTTAGTGTGATTAAGTATGCTGTGTAACTAAGTTTTCGTTGGTTTTTATCATGTTCATTGCAGCCTAAGCCCTTGAAAGATTTAACCGGTCAAGTTTGTGAGATATGTGGTGATGAGATTGGCCTCACAGTCGATGGAGACTTGTTCGTGGCTTGTAATGAGTGTGGTTTTCCAGTCTGCCGGCCATGCTATGAGTATGAGAGGAGAGAAGGCACTCAACTTTGCCCTCAGTGCAAAACAAGATACAAACGACTCAAAGGTAAAGGAATATAGACTTGTCCTCAAAGAAAACTCAAACCCTATGCAACAATAGCATTAACACATCCTAATGCTTCAACTTTGCCACTCTCTTGAGATGAAATCTATTCAGGATTAATTTGACCTTTCTCTGACTTTTATTTTGATCTTCTTTCTTGAAGGGTGTCCAAGGGTGGAGGGCGATGATGATGAGGAAGATATCGATGACATTGAACATGAATTTAAAATTGATGATGAACGAAACAAAAATACTAAAATTGCTGAAGCAATGCTACATGGAAAGATGAGTTATGGACGAGGACCAGAAGACGAAGAAGCTGCCCAATACCCTCCTGTCATTGCTGGTTTCCGCTCTCGGCCTGTAAGAGAAAAACATACTACTTTATCAGAGCTTGCGTATCATGCATGAAGTAGTTGTACCAATTTACAGTGTACATTCATGATATCTGGTAGAACGAATTGGCTTAAAGTACTAGCATGGTTTAGTAAAAACTTGCTGTGGTGATTTGGAAAAAAAAAAAAAAAAACTGACATGTAGTTATGCATGCAGGTGAGTGGTGAAATTCCTATATCGACTCATGCTAACGGAGAGCAGATGTTCGGCTCCTCCCTACACAAACGTGTGCACCCATATCCAGCTTCTGAGCCTGGTATACTCCACATGCGGCCCATATGATTCTCTCGAACTGATGTATGTACCTTAATCTTATTATTGACATTGTATCAATGAGATGAAAATACAGGAAGTGCAAGATGGGATGACAAGAAAGAGGGAGGTTGGAAAGAAAGAATGGAAGATTGGAAGATGCAGCAAGGAAATATAGGGCCAGAAGCTGATCATGCTGCAGACGCTGACATGGCTATGTATGTATCCAACTTCATCTTAACGTAGTTTCTTATGAATCTCTGACCAAGAAAAGCGCAATAGCCATTTTCCTTTGTCTTACAAGGGGAAAGGTTATATTAAACTTGAAATGCAGTAATTGTGGCTATGGTCTAAAAGCCAACTACCACACCGGAGTCCTTTGAATCAAGCACACATTTTTATTGTTATTCTTAGATGAACAACATCAATTTTCCAGATCTAATTGTATTCAATGTAGTTTGCATGACAGGAAGCATTGCATAGATTTTTCAAAAAGTGTAAACTGTTCCAGTTGCTGGCGAAGGATGTCTTTGCTCATGTTTAAATATTTTTACAAAAATGCAGGGTAGATGAATCGAGACAGCCACTGTCAAGGAAAGTACCAATCGCATCAAGCTTGGTAAATCCTTACCGGATGGTGATTGTGGCTAGGCTCGTGGTTCTGGCAATCTTCCTCCGATATAGAATCCTGAACCCTGTGCATGATGCACTTGGCCTCTGGCTCACTTCAATTGTATGTGAGATCTGGTTTGCGTTCTCATGGATTCTCGATCAGTTTCCCAAGTGGTTTCCAATCGATCGGGAGACTTACCTGGATCGCCTTTCTCTCAGGTTGACATAATTATGTACATAATATTAGCAGTCAGAAATTTTACATTTTTCAGTTCTGATCTCATTTAAATGCTTTAGAATAAACTTTAATCAGTTGTAATATAAAGTCCTAAAAAGGAATCAGAGCTCCAGATTAAATTTCTTCAGTAACTAGAGCTCAGAAAAAGAGTGAAATTGTAGGAGCAAAGAGAAAATTTGGTTTTCAAAAACTAAACTCGTACAGCATTGGTTCCTTAAGTTTGTGCTTATGCTGGTAAGGATTTTCTAGAACCCTGTAGCGAAGCAACTGACATCAGAGACCACGAAAACAGGAGATGTTTAAAGAAGTTGGCACAATCACCTTTGGTAAGAAAATATTGTGAATCTTGGGGAGAGATTACCCCATAGTCGTAATAATGTGAAAGAAAAACAGCTGTAATGAATCGACTTAAATCTGTCAAAACCAATACATAATTATATATGATTCACAATATCAATATTCCTGTTCAACAAAATGTCTCCGTAGTAAAGGAGACGATTAAGTGAAATTTATAGTTTTACAGACCCATAGAAAATCTGAATAATTATACCTTTAATTTGGATCAGAGCAATAATCCCTCTAAACCTCACAGCGTTTCTTTCGAAATATTCAAGAAGACAGGAATGCTGCAACAGATACAAATTTTTCACTGTTTGAAGCTATAATGTTGGTCAATTTCTAATGCAGGTACGAGAGGGAAGGTGAACCTAATATGCTTGCCCCCATTGATGTCTTTGTCAGTACCGTGGATCCAATGAAGGAACCTCCTCTTGTTACCGCTAATACAGTTCTCTCAATTTTATCAATGGACTATCCCGTTGAGAAAATCTCATGCTATGTATCTGATGATGGAGCTTCAATGTGTACCTTTGAATCACTATCAGAAACTGCAGAATTTGCTCGAAAATGGGTTCCCTTCTGCAAGAAATTCTCTATAGAGCCTCGAGCACCTGAGATGTACTTCTCGCTGAAGATTGATTATCTGAAGGATAAAGTGCAGCCGACCTTTGTGAAGGAGCGAAGAGCCATGAAGGTATAATTTTAAACACTTAAAAGAGGTTTAAAAGAAGAGACGAAAACAAGAGGTTATGTATTTTGAACTTAACATGTTGTACTGTTTTATGACAGAGAGAGTATGAAGAATTTAAGGTTAGAATCAATGCTATGGTGGCTAAGGCTATGAAAGTTCCTCCAGAGGGGTGGATCATGCAAGATGGAACACCATGGCCAGGAAACAATACTAAGGATCATCCTGGTATGATTCAAGTCTTTCTAGGTCATAGCGGCGGCCCCGACGTTGAAGGAAATGAACTTCCTCGGCTTGTTTATGTTTCCCGTGAGAAAAGGCCTGGTTTCCAGCATCACAAAAAAGCTGGTGCCGAGAACGCCCTGGTAAAGATCACAAAGATCATCAATGACCTTGCACATAACTAAATACAACCATCCTGCATCTTCTTCTCTCCACCAATATTTGTCTTTGTCCAATGCATTCTTGTTTGAAGATAATTTGACCATTTAAATTTACAAAAAATAAAAATCTCACATTCAGCCATTATGTTCAGAAATGTCTCACTTGAGAAAAACTTTACAGGTCCGTGTCTCTGGTGTTCTTACAAATGCTCCATTCATGCTGAACCTGGATTGTGACCACTACGTAAACAACAGCAAGGCTGTCAGGGAAGCAATGTGCTTCTTGATGGATCCACAACTTGGAAAGAAGGTTTGCTATGTGCAATTCCCACAGAGATTTGATGGAATAGATAGACATGACAGATATGCCAACAGAAACACGGTCTTTTTTGATGTAAGTCCCAGCAAAACCATAATTTTAACACATTATCATTTTTGGCAAGTCATGAGAAAAGTTCATAGCTTCAGCTTCTACGATATATAGGGTACAAACAAGACAACCTCCAACACATGCATTTGTTCCTCATGCCTGTTTCCTTCTTGATGTACATATGTTTCTTCTCGGCAGATTAACATGAAAGGGCTTGATGGAATCCAAGGTCCTGTCTATGTTGGCACAGGATGTGTCTTCCGAAGGCAGGCTTTATATGGCTATGAACCACCAAAGCGTTCTAAGCGCCCAAAAATGGTGAGCTGTGACTGTTGCCCCTGTTTTGGGCGGCGTAAGAAGCTTCCCCAATACACTAAACATGGCGTCAATGGAGACAGTGCAGTTCAAGGTGCTTGACATTCTTTGCCTCTCATCTAACTGCTGGATTGAAGAATATATTTCTAATTTAAGTTTCATCTGAATTCATAAATTATTATTATGTTTGTTCCTCAGGATTTGATGACGATAAAGAGATACTGATGTCTCAAATGAATTTCGAAAAGAAGTTCGGACAGTCAGCAATTTTTGTGACTTCAACTTTAATGATTGAAGGTGGCGTTCCACCTTCATCCAGCCCAGCTGCGCTGCTCAAAGAAGCTATCCATGTGATCAGCTGCGGCTACGAAGACAAAACAGAATGGGGTACTGAGGTAATGGCTTAACACAGCCAAAGCTAACCACATCTGTAACCCAAAAGTTCGTACTCGTTAACTAATTGATGCATGAACTCACATCAATGAATTTCTAGTAAATCATGCAATTTATAAATCTTTGCAAAACCCTCATTGCTACATTAACCTTCCATGTGGATGTGGTGCCATGTGTAGCCAACCATCTAGAACATAGCCATTTGATTTTCATTGATGCGTCTTGCTTTTACCACACATATATTAAGTACAAGGGCTTTGCAACATGCAGTTGGGTTGGATTTATGGCTCTATCACAGAAGATATCCTAACAGGGTTCAAGATGCATTGTCGTGGTTGGAGGTCAGTTTACTGTATGCCAAAACTAGCTGCATTTAAGGGCTCTGCTCCGATCAACCTATCAGATCGTCTCAACCAGGTGCTTCGCTGGGCTCTTGGTTCTGTTGAGATCTTTTTCAGTCGACATAGCCCTGCCTGGTACGGCTATAAAGGAGGAAACCTAAAGTGGCTTGAGCGATTTGCATATGTTAACACAACTGTCTACCCCTTCACCTCTTTACCTCTGCTTGCTTACTGCACTCTCCCCGCAATCTGCTTACTGACAGGAAAGTTCATAATGCCAGAGGTAATAACGTCATGATCCTTATCTCTGCTGATAAAATTTATTAACTGCAGGCAGATGACAGAACTAGAGCTCCCAAATGATTTTCATTTTACAAAGTCTATATGCTTCCTTCTGACTGCTGCAAATATGTCTTCGTTCTCCTTGATTCAGATAAGCACCTTTGCAAGTCTATTCTTCATTGCGCTCTTCCTCTCAATTTTCACTACTGGCATCCTTGAGCTAAGGTGGAGTGGAGTTAGCATTGAGGAGTGGTGGAGAAATGAGCAATTTTGGGTTATTGGTGGTATCTCTGCTCACCTGTTTGCTGTCATACAAGGTCTTCTAAAGGTTTTGGCTGGGATTGACACCAACTTCACTGTCACATCTAAGGCATCAGATGACGATGACTTTGCTGAGTTATATGCCTTCAAATGGACTACCCTGCTCATCCCACCAACCACTATTCTAGTAATCAACCTAGTTGGTGTTGTTGCTGGGATCTCCGATGCCATAAACAATGGATCTCAATCATGGGGTCCTTTATTTGGAAAGCTCTTCTTTGCCTTCTGGGTGATTGTCCATCTCTATCCATTCCTTAAAGGTCTCATGGGTAAGCAGAATAGGACGCCCACAATTGTCATCATCTGGTCGGTACTTTTGGCTTCTATATTTTCCTTGCTCTGGGTCCGAATTGACCCGTTTATACTGAAAACCAAGGGTCCTGACGTAAAACAATGTGGCATCAATTGCTGAAACAATCTCAATTTTCAAGTGAATGCTGCATTCTGTGGACAGATGCGTATACAGTCTGCTGTTGAAGGTGTAATGTATGACCAAGCAAAGAGGAATTACAAAAGAAAGAATAAGTCACCTGTGAAATTTTTGTTTAGCAAAAGAATGATACTCAATTTTGTATATGACAAACATAGGCGTGCTTAAGAAGTTTTCTATTAAAAAAGTTTGCAGCTTGGAGATCAACGTGTTTCCCATTTTCCCCTTTGCTTTGTTTCTTCTATTTCCTCTGACCTTGAAAATGAAACTTACTTTAACAAGTCCTGTGAGCAAAGAAGGCGTGATGATATTCAGAAACTCTTTGAATGTTTTTCAAGGAAAATGACAAGCATGTATAATAAGCAAATACATAATTGGGATCATTGCCCTAAAGAAATATCAGGTACTAATTCTGTGATTTAGCTCATATTCATGAGAAAAGAGATCTTTGCCTAAAGAACAATTGGGAAGTTTTTCAGCAAAGACATCAAAATTTTATGAAAAGAAGATATCTATCCGGAACAAATCAAAGAAAATTCCTCTAGAGATAAAACTTCCAACACGACAGATGCATAAGACCCAAATGCCAGGATAGCAGCTAACATAAATAATCTTCCACCTTTAATTCATTCAAAATCGAACATCTACTCATCTTGAACCAACAGCACTACGTTAATGTGAGTTAAGATGTACATGATAAGCATTGTTCCTGAGAGAAGTACTTTTCCTTTTCTATTGCGAGCCTTCTTCATGTTCTTGCAAAAATTGCTAGATGCTTCCTCTGAAACCAGAGTCCAAAACAGATTAATTCTTAAGAGAACTAAGAAATAACACCATCAGAGTTTTAAAGTCTGATTAAGACTTTCACTCAACTGTTGTGTACAGGAAAGTGAACATGAAACAATTGTTCCATCCCGAAGCTTCAAGTGAATAAGGTGATCAGATAATCATCATGTTATTCTACACAATATTAGTGGATTTTCTTTTAAAAAAAAAAAATGCATGATGCCAACAACAAGAAGAAAAGATTTACTCACTATGTACATCTGAAAATAAGCACTGGAGGATGACGCACTCCTGATTTAGCACTTCTGTAAAACAACCTCCCATGTGCCAACCTTTCAATCTTTGTGGGCAAATAGGAGGTGATTTACCAATAATCACCACATGAACAGAGACCATCATTAAAATGATGAAATCGGTTAGCATCCCTAACAACAATGAGTCTTTCAGTGATTTTCGATACAAATTTTGTGAAATTGTGGCAGTCTAAACAGACCCTGAGGTTCTTGATAATCCTGATCTCTGCTCCTGGTTGAGATGTTATGAGTCCAAAAGCAATAGCCAACTTCTCACTGTGGACCTTCACCATCAGTTCCTTCTCTTCATCCTCTACATCATGCAAAGCTATAACAGTGTCCGTCTGAAATCCTGCTTCTATCATCTTTCCCATTAACTTTTCCAGCATGGCATAAATTGCAGCTGTCTGTGGATGAGACCGGTCACTAGACTTAAAAACATATGGATGCCCATTCACCTCAATCAAAGTACAGCCAGGGGTCTTTGCAAGATTCCTTTTCTTAATCACTTGCCTCACCGATTCAGCTTGAGGATAATTACGGTCAACTGAGTGCAGATTCGAGAGTAAAACATAGTATCCTATGCTTTCAGGATCCAATGCAAACAACTTATCAGAAGCAAAGCGAGCAAGGTTACTGTCCTTGTGAATCATGCAAGCACCTAATAGTGCACCCCACTCAGCAGGACCTGGATGAATAGGCATCTGATTTATAAATTCCAAAGCATACTGTAATTTTCCAGCTCGGCCAAGGAGGTCAACCATACAGGCATAATGCTCAGCTGAGGGCGTAAAACCATGATCATGGACCATAGATTCGAAAATTTTTTTGCCTTCTTCTACCAAGCCGGCATGACTGCAGGCATACAAAACTGAAAGGAAACTAATTCCTGTTGGTGTGACTCCAGAATCTAACATCTCATGAAATAGTGATATTGCTTGATGCCCATGACCATGAAGTCCATATCCAGAAATCATTGCATTCCAGGTCACATCATTCTTCTCAGTCATGGCATTGAACAACCTCCGAGCCTCTTCAATGCTTCCAGACTTTGCGTACATATCAACCAGAGCAGTTGAAACATAGATGTTAGACTCAAAATTCTCCTTCTTTATCAGATCATGGACCCATTTTCCCAGACTTGGAGCTCCCAGTTGAGCACATGCTGAAAGAATGCTGGTGATTGTAACTGGATTGGGATGAATGTCAAGCATCTGCATTTCTTGGAAAAGAGCTATAGCCATTTCCGTTAATCCATTCTGTGCATAACCAGAGATCATTGCATTCCAGGATGCCAAACTTCTATCAGGGGACTCATCAAAAAGTCGTCGTGCGCAGTCCATCTCATTGAGCCTCGTATAAATAGTTAGCAGCGCAGTTGAAACAGAAGAATTAAAAACCATATTAGACTTTACACAGAACCCATGGATTGTCTGCGCAAGCTCCAAATGACCAAATGGAATAGACACAGGAATCAATCCAACAATGGTACTCGAATTAACCTTTTCACCCAAAACGAGCAGTTTTTTGAAAAGCCTTACGGCAGATTCAGTCTCGTTATTACCTGTAAACCCAGAAATCATGGCATTATATGCTATCAAATCTGGCTTCTTTAAGAGTCCAAACAACAATCTAGAAGTTGAAACATCTCCACACTTTGAGTAAAAAGAAACTAATCCCGTAAGAACATAATCATGAAAATGACACCTAACCTTCAGTGCCAGAGCCTGAATCATCATTCCAGTTCTCAACTCCTGCAGCTCAGCAGTAGCTGTAAGGACCACAGCCAATGTAGTTGAATCAAACTCAGTTCCCTCCACAACCATATCGCGAAAAGTACAAACCGCCTCATAAAAAAAGCAATTCCTCACCAACCCAGAAGCCAGAGTGTTCCAAAGGACAGTATCCCTCTCAGGAATTCCTTCAAACACCTTATACGCGCATCTAACTTCCGAGAAGCCCATATACATATCCACCAAAGCAGAACCCACAAAGGGGTCCGAGCTAAACCCAGAAACTATCACGTGCCCATGAAGCAAAATCCCAACTTTTTCGAGTTCGGGTGAAGAAACAGCCGAAACAACGAAAGCATACGTAAAATTATCCGGTCTAAGGGTGGTTTTTTCGCGAAGATGAGCATAAACAGACAGAGAATCAAGCGGGGATTTGTTCTGGGAGAAGCCTCTGATAAGCACATTGTAGAGAAACTTATCAGGCGGGATTTGGTTGGAGAGTGAGGTGAAGAGAAGCTTGGCCTGGGATATGGCTTTGACGTCGAAGAGTTTGTGGGTTAGCTTGGTGATGGCTATGAGGTCTTTGCTCAGGCCGTTGAGAATCACCTGGGCGTGGGTTTGGTTGAGCTGAGAGAGATTTGTGGTGCTTTTGAGTAGGCTTAAGAAGAAGTTTCGGTCGCGTTGAGGTGCGGCTGCCGCTGCAATGGCTCGGCAGATCATTTGGTTGAGGTGATTTCGGTGTAGAATTGTTGATGCAAATCGTTATTTACAGTTGCAATAATTCACTGGTCCGCACCATTCTAAACTTTGGCGGGAGCTCCCCTCCTCAACGATACCCAATTTTAATATATATATATATATATATATACACATATACATATTAAAGTGTACCACTTTGTTTATTATGGGTATATGTTAGGAAAAATATTTGGAAGACTGTGTTTTAAAAATTTTTCCATGAAATGTGATGGTGAAAATTCAAAATTGAGTATCAGAATCAGTGGAAAAAGTTGCTATTGGGCTGAATGTGAATTGCAAGATTTATATTTGGTTCTTACAAGAATAGTTAATTTTGGGGAATTTGAAGAAATGATTTCTACCAAGTTACAGTCTTACAGAAAGGTTTCATCTAAAACTTGGTAGACACGTACAATTATGACATGTGTCGAGTTTGTACAATAAAAAATATCTATTCAAATAAAATATAAATTTTGTAAACAGTGTTAAGTAAAGTCGAATCCACAGGAATTGAGAAAATTTGTTTCTCCTTGAGTTCAACATATGGGGGATTTTATAAAAATATAAAATAAATAATTAACTAAATTAAAGCAATGCACGAAAATATATATGAATGAATCAATAATAGATACGACTCTAGTCAAAGGTGCAACTTTTTAAACAGGGTCCATTCAACTGATCATCAATGCAAAGATAATTCAATTATTCATTAATAGATTGGTTATAATTGTTATACACGCGATAAACAACCAATTTTTTCTTACTTTTTTCGATAGTCAAGGTACGACCGTTAACTATTTCTCTAATCAAAAGATAACTCTCGGTATGATCGTAGGATTTAATTTTTCGATTACATTAAGAATTAGAAAAACCCAATCTTAACTAACAAATACGCTACGAGGGTTTGTTTAAATTAAATTATATGTTTTCCTAACATGAAACAAATCACGCTAGTCGCTACTGGTATTGACCAATTAAACAATTAATTTGGCAGTAGATTATTAGATTAATTCGAATATTGGTTCCTTGACATTCAAATAACAAAATAATCATAATAATTTAAATCAGAAAATGCACGAATACCAATGAATAAAATAAATAACTAAAAATAATTCGATTTCACAGATGTTTGGAACCACATCTTCAAGTTAATTCTTGATTAGAAAAGAAAATTTAGCTACACATCCTTAAGGGAAATCCACAGCACTCAATTGATAACAATTGCGTATGATTTTTCCTCTAAAACTAACGAAAAGGCCAGCAGAAGAGGAGCCAAAACAAGTGACGGCCGTGTATTGTACTTCAAAGAGTCACATTCGAAATTGTTGCTGGCCGATTCCTAATCAAATAGGAATCCGGCTTTCCTAATTCCTCTTGTTTTCTACTTAATCTCAACTACTAATAATAAGATATGTTCCCCAAAATATAAAAAGGAAACTATTAAAGATAATATTCCAAGTTTCCTAATCCAATACTAAGACTAATAATGAAAATTAAAGTCCTTAAAATCTTCCTCTAAAAACTGCCATAAGTTTGATTTGGACTTGAAAACCGAATCCGAACGTGCCACCATCAAATTAACTGAAAAATTGTCCCTTTTAATCACGTTTTACTCATTTTCTTATAATTAGCAGTATTAACCAAATATAAGTAGAATCCATTAATTAAAATAATATTTGACTAAAATCAAGGGAAAAATAATCATAAATTAAATAGTAATTTTACACACTATCAATTCCCCCCACACTTAGACCATGTTTGTTCTCAAGTACGAGAAACAACAATTGAAACAATCAAGTTCAAATAATGATTATCATTCAAATCATCCATTGTCGAAATACATTTAAAACACATGTCAAATATTAGTGATTAGTTTCTAAGAGATATCTCTCTGATTAACTTTTAAAACTAAGAACTCTTCTAATTTCGGGCTAACCAATCTAAGGATATAAAATATTCAATCAAAATTCGCCAGCAAATAGTTCAACTATTAAGCAAAATTTCAACATTAAGCTCATGGATCAGCAGGCTAAAACAATTATTCACACACTTGCATATTTTTCACTATTAGCTCATCTTTTTTTTAAAAAATATCCCCATACTTAAACTCTCATTTTTTTCTTTTTGTTTCGGAAAAAAGTTTAGTCCTTAACCATTCAAGCCTTTTGATGTGAACTCCGACATCTACAAAATGAAGGATCTTGGTTACTCAGCCATCATCGCTTAAAAATCACATACTCATAGTTATTGTCACTTTTTAATGTGAAAGTCAACACTTGTGGTAAAAACTCTCGGTTACTAGGCAACGATATTAATGGAATATAACTAAACATTATTCACAAATAAGTACCCAAAATAAAATTAAAGACCACACAAGCTTATTTTAGTTTTCAAATATGGAGAACTAAGATTGATAGGTGAACCAATTTACATGAAAAAATGTCAGGCAAATACAATGCTTAGAAAACTTAATCAAAAATTGTAAAAGTCACAAAATCACAAATATTCACCATAGAGACACCTGCAGATTTCACCACATCATATTTGACACATTAGCATATAAATTTGAGACAACTAACCATTGCTTATCAAGAATAACCACAAAAATGTACAAGAAGTGGCAAAAATTGGATAAAATTCGACAAATTCGAACAAAAAATTTCAAAAAAAATACTTACACTTGCATTTTTCTATTATACTACCAATATACTACTTCCTTCCCCCCACACCTAAATCTTACATTGTTCTCAATGTAAGAGGTAAAAAATAGAATAGAAAGTAAAAGGGACAACACAATTTTCCTGATAATTGAGAAGGGTCATGGACAGCTACGAATGGAAAGGGCAGCGTGAAGTGACAGCGAACGACTGACAAGGAATGGATGGCGGTGGTGGCCTGTGAATGGTGGGAGCAATCCGCGATAAACGATGAACCAGCAATGGACAGCGGAAATGAGTGGTGGCAACCAGGGTTTTAAAGTCGGGTGGCTATGAAAGAAATAGGGGGGAAAGAAAGAAAAATGAGAGAAAGAAAGAAAGAAAGAAAGAAAAGAGAAAGAAAAAGAAAAAGAAAAAGAAAGAAAGAAAAAGGAAATAGAAAAGAAAAAGGAAAATAATATTTATGGTTTCCCTAGGATAAGATGTTGTGCATTACTAGTTACCACGTGCTCTCTAGGCGCGGGCGCATCATGTTGCTAAGTTTACTCCAAAATCGAAATATGAGCTCTCCAAGCAAATAAGCGTGGGCACGTCATGTTAGTCCAAATGCTTCTGACGATGGAATGGAAAATTATCGTATTACCACTTGTCCTCTAGGCGCGAATGTGTCCTATCAAGAGGAAGTCTGCTAATTATTAATAACGAAAAATTAAACCACCAAATGTGAAAAATCTACAAAAAAAACATATTGAAACACATAAAAAAATGAATTGGGTTGCCTCCCAATCAGCGCCTTTTTTAATATCTTTGGTTAGACATGG
Source organism: Coffea arabica (assembly GCF_036785885.1). Taxonomy (NCBI): domain Eukaryota; kingdom Viridiplantae; phylum Streptophyta; class Magnoliopsida; order Gentianales; family Rubiaceae; genus Coffea; species Coffea arabica. Next base: position 13,795,047 of record NC_092320.1, on the reverse strand, counting down.
AGTATCACTTCTCAATCCGATTGTAATTCGAGATTTCTTGCAATTTGTGACATCTTTTCAAGATTCAGATCATCATTACGGGCAACCACCTTCTTTAACTTTTTGCCCATTTTTTCATCATAAGTTACTTTCAACTTCTGATGTTTGTTCGCAGCAACTTTCAACTTACCCTGCAATTAAATTTAGGAAATTCTCATACAAAGGGATCAATAGCATGAATGACAAACATAGAATAAGAGTTAACAAGATATTTCATTATATCAAAAATATTAAAATGGACTAATTCTCCATTAAATTCCATTGTAAGAATACCCTTGCTAACATCAATCTTAGTTTGGGTAGTACCCAAGAAGAGCCTTCCTAATATAATAGGTGTTGGAATTGGAGCATTTCTATCATCCATGTAAATTACATAAAAATTAGCAGGAAAAATTAGTCTATCTACTTGAATTAAAACATTCTCAATTATCTCATATGGATAAGCAAATATACGATTAGCCAATTGAATTATTGCCCCTAATTCTTTCAAGGTTCTAAATTTAGGAAATCATAAATTGATTTAGGCATCACATTAATAGAAATTCCTAAATCTAGTATAGCATTTTTAATTTTAAAATGTCCAATATTACAGGGGATAGTAAACATACTTGGATTCCCGCATTTAAGCGGTAGTTTTCTTTGTAAAATCACTGAGACATTCTCATGTACCACAATCTGCTCATTCCCTCTCAATTTCTTTTTGTTGATGCACAAGTTCTTCAAGAATTTAGCGTATTTTGACACTTGTTTGATCACGTCTAACAAAGGGATATTGATTGCCACCTTTCGAAATATCTCCAAGATCTCGTTTTCCTTACCTTGCGTTTTTAGTTTCTCTAACTTGTTCGGAAAAGGTGGTGGGTTAGTTCTAACTTTAATTATAGAATCAGGAATTATCTTTGAATTCATACTTCTCATTTCTTCCTTTTCAAGCCCTTTCTCAATCCATTCTTCATTTTTATCTTTCGAAGTCACGAGTTCTTGTCCCTCAACTTCCTTCCAGATCCTTAAGGTTATTACACTTACATTCTTCGGATTGACTTCAGGTTGAAATGACAATTTTTCTTGAGATTGGGATTCCAGATGGTTAATTGATATTGCCTTCTGATTTATTTGATTACGTATCTCCTGCATGTCAGAATTCATTTTCTATAGGAACCGTGTAATGTTTGCAATTAATTCCTTCATCATGTCTTCTAAAGAAAGACTCGAATTGGAAGAAGAAGGATGCGGTCGAGATTGGTATTGTTGTTGGTACCTCTGTTATCTATTCAGCATGCAGTTCTATTGTCTGTTCCCTCCATAGATAAAGTTTGGATGATCCCTCCAACTTAGGTTATATGTATTAGAATATGGATCATTCTGCTCTTTTGGTGCGGGCACGTGACTAGTCATATTTACCTGTTCAACTCCTTCATCTTGTAACACTAAGCACCAATCGTAGAATAATTCGTGTCCTTACAAATACCACATGTTTTGGCCTAGTACAAATTTTCTACAGCCAATTGTCAAATAACCAAAGTTAATTCAGATAATTATTGTTGAATTGATGAGACATTTACCTCATTTACTAGACGAGTAAGAACATCCTCTCTTGTGCTAAATTGTTGAGAATTTTTTGCCATCATTTCTATCAAATTTCAAGTTTTTTTAGGAGTCTTATTCACCAAAGTACCTCTACTGGTAACATCTATAAGACTTCTATTTGTATATAGCAAATTTTCAAAGAAATATTGAATCAGGAGGTGCTCGATAATCTGGTATTGGGGCATCTAGTATACAGCTTCTTGAATCTCTCCCTGTAGTCATGGAGAGACTTCTCCGATTGCTATTTAATGCCACATATTTCCTTCTTCAAACTGACAACTCTAGACGCAGGAAAATATTTTTTCAAAAATTTCTTCTTTAACTGTTCCCAAGTTGTTATACTATCTGGTGGCAGATAGTACAAACAATTTTTTGCTACATTCTTGAGGGAAAAGAGAAATGCTCCCATTTTTATCTACTCCTCAGTAATTTCCGGGGGTTTCGTACTTGTGCATACTACATCAAATTCTTGCAAGTGCTTGTAGGGCTCCTCACCTGAAAAATCATTAAAAAGGGTAAAAAATGAATTAGACAAGACTTTAATTCAAGAGGGGCATTATCATTTAAATTCGGAAAGGTAATGCATAGTGGCTGCTGATTTAAGTCTGGAGCAGCCAACTTTCATAATATTTGAGTATTAGCCATTTTCGACGTCTTCTTGATTAGAATCACTCGAGGTGTCATCAAAAGAATTCGTCAGTTCGACTTCTGGATTGTGCCTCTGAAATACAGTGACTAACTGCTATTCTCTGTGTTGTTTGGTCTCCTTCTTTGTTTTATACGCAGTCTTCTCTACTTCAAAATCGAAAAATAATTTGCCTGTACGAGAAGAGCGAGGCATAAACAAGAAAAATGTCAGAAATTAAAAATAAAATAATCTCAAAAAGAGACTAACTAGCCAATGCCAGTCCCGGACAACGGCTCCAAAAAATTGACAGGTGTCGAACCTGTACAATAATAAATACCTACTCAATAAAGTATAAATTGTGTATATAGTGGTAAGTAAGATCGAATCCACAGAGATTGAAGAAATTTGTTTCTCTTTGAGTTCAACGTACGGGGGATTTTATAAAAATATAAAAATAAATAATTAACTAAATCAAAGTAACACACGAAAATAAATATGAATGAATCAACAATAGATATAACTCTTGTCAAAGGTGCAACTTTTCAGATACGGTCCATTCAACTGATCATCGATGTAAAGATAATTCAATTACTCATTAATAGATTAGTTATAATTGTCATACATGCAATAAACAATCAATTTTTCCTTACTTTTTCGATTGTCAAGGTACGACCGTTCACTATTTCCCTAATCAAGAGATATACCCCTAGGTATGATCGTAGGATTTAGTTTATTGATTGCATTAAGAATTATGACAGATTAATGTTCGGGCATTAGCCATAGTGACTTCTTCCCGATCCGAATCACTTGAAGAATCACCAAGCGAGTCTGTTGGTTCCACTTCTAGCTCAGGTCTCTGAGATGCGGCACCGGAGTGCTCTTCTCTAAGCTGTCTAGTCTCTTTTCTCGTTCTGCGTACGATTTTCTCTACCTCGGGGTCGAAAATTAATTCACCTGTACGAGAAGAACGAGGCATACACTCGAAAAGCACCAGAAAATTGGAATAAAAATTAATTTAAAAAGAAACAAATAACTGACACCAGTTCCCCGGCAACGGCGCAAAAAATTGACAGGTTGTCAGCCTGTGTAATAATAAAATCTGCTCAAACTAAAAGTAATTTCTGTAGATAGCGGTGAGTAGGGTCAAATCCACATGAATTGGAAGTAATTGTTTCTTTTCAAATTCACAGTGACAAGGGGGTGTTTTTATATCAGGGGTGATAATTTAAGCAATTCAACTAAAAGAAAAATAATAAAAATAAAATAGCCAACTAGAAATTAAATAACTATTTACTAAAATCAAATGAATGATAATTAAGGATCTAGTCAAGGAATAACTTCAGCAATGGTTCACCTAATTGATCATTGAAACAAAGGCAATTCCGATTATTCATTAATAAATAGGTTATAACTGTCAAACAAGCGATGACAGTCAACCCCTCCTTACTGTGTCGGTGATCAAGGTACGCCCATTAATCACTGCTCTAATTAGAAAATAATCCTAGATACGCCCGTAAGATTTAATTTTTCAATTGTCTTACGTATTAGAGGAGCCCTATTCTAACCAAATAACGCGCTACCAGGGTTATTTTAGATTAATCCGCATATTCTCCTGACACAAATTTAATCATGCCAGTTGTCACTATTTTGAGGCAATTAAACAATTACAAATTTAATACCTCAATTCACAATAAATTATTAAATTAACTAATTATCCGAATCCAAGACAACCAATTAATTCAATAATCACAAGTACTATAATCAAGAAATATGTGAATACCAATAAATAAAAGAAAAAGATAAAATTAAATCGATCTCATAATTTTTAGGCGAATCAAAGCCTCCGTTGTCCCTTAACTGGAGTGAGAGAGTTAGTTCATGTGATGAAAAAAAACCATACGAAATTGGCGAGGAAACCGCGGCCATCAATTGGGAAATGGTAAACTCGATTCGATGGAATACTGACTGAAAAGAAAAGCTACTGGAAGTACTCCATTGTTTTTGCTTCTCTTAACATACGGAGAAAAGAAAACTACTCAAGGCTAAAAGGACAAGTCAAAGCTAAAGCTACCAAAAAATGCTTCCTGACATGCCAGGGAGACCAAAAGCTACCCAGAAAACAAAAACAAAAGAAAGGTCAAAAAGCCCCCCATTGTGCCCTTCCTCTGCACAATTTCTATTTCGTCTCCCGTGCACTCTATCTCAATTGCGGCGGCCCACAGAAGAAAAGAAGACTTCGGCCCAAATTGCCCAAAAAGGGCTTGCGTCTCTTTTGTTCCCAAAATGCCTCTGGGACAAACCCTATCATTTAGACTCCTTTTCTGTTAAATTGGCACTAGTTATTATATTTTTACTCTACTCCCTAAAATAAATGCAGAATACTAAAAGTGAGTAGAATCCTACAATTAATTCACATCAGATCAGGTAATAGGGGAAATTAATAATAAAATAAATAATAAAATTACACCCTATCAAATTAGAAAAATTTAAATCAAACTAATAAACACGTTACGAGAGTTTGTTTAAATTAGATCATACATTTTCCTAACATAGAACCAATCACGCTAGTTGCCACTGGTATTGACCAATTAAATAATTATGGATTTAATCGGTTAATTTGGCAGTAGATTATTATATTAATTCGAATATCAGATCCTTGACATTCAAATAACACAACAATCATTAGAAGTTAAACAAGAAAACGCATGAATACCAATGAATAAAAGAAATAAATAAAAATAATTCGATCTCATAGATATTTAAAACCGCGTTTTCAAGTTAACCCTTGACTAAAAAAGAAGATTTAGTTACGCATCCTCAAGAGAAATCCGCAGGACTCCATTGATAACAATTGCGTATGGTTTTTCCTCTAAAACTAACGAAAAGGCCAGCAGAAGAGAAGCCAAAACGAGTGACGGCCGTGTGTTGTACTTCAAAGCATAGTTATTAAAACCAACCCGGACATCAACCCGGCAAGAGGACCGGGTTGACGGGTCAGTGGTTCAACCGGTGGGTCACTGGTTGAACCGTTGGGTCACAATATATAATAAAAAATATATATAATATAATTAAATAAACATGTAAATTATAATATAAGTACAGACATTCTTAAATCTCAACAAGTTATAACCTGTTCATAGTTCATAATTCATTTCACACACATAAATATAAGTATCAAACCATGAAACATAAGTCATAAACGACCAATTCAATACAACCAAACATAAAGTCATGAACATAAACAAAGCATCATAGAATTGCTCCAAGGTTTGTAGCTCATCAGTGAATGAATCTAAATTTGATTTGACAATTTGAAACCTTAAAAAGACACTGGCAACAATATCTACATTTTGAACTAATATATCAATGACGGGTTCGAGGCAAGTGATTAAATACAGGTAATGAATTTAACCATGTTGAAATTAAATTCTCAGAAGCAAAGAGTATTAAATGGCACTGGAAATTTATGTAACTACACATGTTGAAGTTCGATGCAGAGGAAGAAGAAATAAATAATCATCCAAAAAGAAAGAAGAAACAAAATATTGCCTGCGGTCAGAGAATTCGGAGAGACTTAACTCCTTAAGAGAATAGGGAGAGAGACCGTCAAACTCCACAAGAGGATTGAGAGGAACAAAGCTTCCTGGAAGCGGCAGCTTCGGTGGCAGCGGCAGCGGCGGTGGCAGCCTCGAGTACCTTGAGCTTCGATGGTAGCAGCAGCTTCAGTAGCAGCGGTAGTGGTAGCTTCGAGTACCTGGAGCTTCGGTGGCCGCGGCAACTTCAGTAGCAACGACAGCGGCAGCTTCAGTAGCAACGGCAACGGCAACGGCAGCTTCAGTAGCAGCGGCGACTTCCTTGAAGAACTTCGAACTTCCAAGTTCCAATTGCTTGCCTCAAACTTCGAACTGCCAATGCCGACAAAACAATGGCCGAATCCCAGAGAAACAATTCTCCATTTGTTTTGTTCTCGCTTCTCAGAGAAACAAAGAAGAAAGCAATCCCTAATGCTTAAATCCCCAATGACGGCCAATTGGGCCACATGCCCGATTCCCTCTTCATTCTTTAATTTTTCTGATTTTCTCTTTTATTTGGCTAAAAAGACGATAATGCCCATGTAGTATGAATGGTCTAAATAAAAAAATTGGATAAAACGGTAACTTCAAAAAAATTACCAAAACCCACCGGTGGGTTTATCAATAACCGCCGGTTCTAGCGGTTCTATGGTTAAACCGTCCGGGTCGAACGGGTCAAGGCGGGTTCTTTGCAACTCCGATCTAACTAGAAAACCAGCCCGGTTTTATGACCGGGCCACCGGTTTGACCGGTCCGACCGCCGGGCCGGGCCAGGTTTAATAACTATGCTTCAAAGTGTCATACTCAGAAATTGTTGCTGGCTGACTCCTAATCAAACAGGAATCTGGCTTTCCTAATTCCTCTTGTTTCCTACTTAATCTCAACTACTAATAATAGTAAGATATGTTTCCCAAAATATAAAAAGAAAACTACTAAAGATAATATTCCAAGTTTCCTAATCCAATACTAAAACTAATAATGAAAATTAAAGTCTTTAAAATCTTCCTCCAAAAACTAATTTGAGTTTGATTTGGATTTGAAAACCGGCCCCGACGTGCCATCTTCAAATTAATTGGAAAATTGCCCATTTTAATCACGTTTCGCTTCTTTTCCTACAGTTAGTACCATTAACCAAATATAAGTAGAATCCATCAATTAAAACAATATTTGACTAAAATCAAGGGAAAATAATTATAAATTAAATAGCAATTTTACACCCTATCAAATTACTAGATATATTTAACGTATGAGATTGTTGAACATATATAACGTGTCTAAAAAATAATGGTGAACATACCTAAGTTTTAAGAGAAATGATGCATTTAAATTTAAGGAACAAGGAAAAAAGAATAACAATAGAAAGGAAAACAAAAAAAAACAATTATCGATAGTTTAGAATTATCTACATTTCTAAAGTCGCAATGTATTTTACTTTTCTATATATTTTCCTTCAAAATGATCTCCTAAAAAGACATAATAGCCAAGAGCCATAGTTAATTGTTGTGTCCAGTGGCTGTTTCTTTCTCGTTGTTAACAGCCAACTGAATTTTTTCTGTCAAGAAGTCATTGACTCTTACTGACTCAACCAACCTTAATCCCAGAGCGTACTCCAAAAGCCGGCTTATTAAATTCGAAGGCTTTAGTTACTCCAAGCTTGATGTTGAACTAGAATCTGGTATATATGATTCAATGCTTGAATAAGGAGCATTTATTCCTAAGAGTTAGATCTGCGATGTCACCGGCCCAAGCCCTCATTCTTGCCCATTTGGCAAAATCAACAACAGACTGAATTTGTTCAATGCCTTTATGGCAAAAACATGTTAGATTGAAATTAGAGAAGCTTTCTCGACTTCCAGTACTATCAATAATTCAATGTGGCATACAGATCTGTCAAAAACTTGGTGGGCAAATTGTTCAAGAAGTACAAATTTTGGTTAGTTATAATTAACGTATTCCTATGGGAACTGGGAAGGGCCTTCCTTATCAAATATTTGGAAAGAGAAATTACAGATTTCCTTTATGTTTTGTTTTAAATTAGCTTAATTCCTTCGTCCTATTTCTCATTCCTCATTTCTTCCTCCCCTAACTCCCATATTCTCTTAATACTGTCTTTTTTTTTTTCGTATAAAGTACAGAAATGGTAAAATTTAAGAAACGAGATGGTAAAAGGAGGAATTGAATCCAAAATCGTTATTCTCCTAATTCTAGAAAAATGTGTTCAAAACTTAGTAAACAGATGAATCCCATTTAATGTTTAAAAGAAAAAAAAAGAAAAGAATCCCATTTAACACGCTGAAAATAATAATAGATTTGATTTGACTAATAGCCGTTCAACCGCCTAACTTTTGTCGTCACTCTGGCTACTTCTTTGGTATCCAGCCATGACCTAGTTTGGTTGCAATAGAATACCCTTGCATGCAGTCACCTACTTTTGGCTTTTGAACACATTCATCTCTCCACTAATGCCTAAAATATGATCTGATTGGATTAGTTTCGGCATCACATTCAAATGCCACGGCTTCTACACGCAATCGATGCATTGAATCTCAAGTTCGCTGTTTAATTAACTCATCAGACCATATGAAAGAATGAGTTTCATTTTAGATATATATCACATTCACACGAAAGCGGTACAACTATGACTCGTACAACCTGTTGATGCAATTTAACCAGGAAAAGTGTGTTTCATAGTTGTTAAACTCTTGTCTTTTTACAAGGAGCAGTTACAGGTTAAGGTTTGAGAATCTTTACAATTAAGCGTACTATGTGGCATGGAACTTGTTCGGGAATTTCTATGGACACAAATTGGACAGAGTTTGAAAACCCCTCCAATATATGATAGCACGTGGAAGAGTTATTAGTCCCCGGCTCAAGTTGGTTAATTTGGTTGGTAAAAACGAATCGTATACTTGAATTTCACCGTTGATACTAGAGATGTGTTGGCGAGTAATCTGTAAGAACTCCTACAAGCAATCTATGATTCCAACGGGAGATTGTTCAAATTCATAATAGTGATCGGAGCAAAATTCATCTAAACTTTTTGATTATAAAAAAGGAAGAGTTATTAGTCACGGTGGGCAAGTCAAGGACACGTCCTTTTGGCCAACGTTAAAAATATTGGCAGTGAAATTTGTAAGGAGATTACAAGTATCATTTCCTACTTATTACCAGAAAATGAATCATCAGTGACAACATTTTTAACTGGTAACAAGCATCTCATTTAAGAGGTCTTTCAGTGACAATATTAATATCATGCACGTTATGTTGTCTATTTTTTTTGAATATAGTAGTGTGTCAAAAAAATTGTGGAAGTTTAGCGGTCAAAGTATAGGATTTGAGAAAACTAATGGTCCGAATGATGGTAGTTTACATCTCTTCAATCCAAGACGGCAAGAGACCAGTGTCCTGACATGAGTAGAAGCAACAAAGAAGTCTATGATTATAATACGTCTACGATTCCAGCAATGTGTCAGAAAGCGTTATATTGCATTTTATTAAATTCATATTTATATCTTCTTTTGAGTACCACTTGAATTGAAAATTGGAGCCCGGTACGTAATGGTATCCTTACATCATAATCAAACGTCTAATGACTTAATTAATCTAATAGACCTTTTACATTTAATTCCCAACGGTAGTTAGGTCAATTACTTGGCTATAAAATGGGTCTACATTTTGGCAAAGACATCTAAACTTCATTCCCATTGTCTAGCACAAAGTTTACAAAGGGGTAGTCAATATCTGCATAATGGCTGATCTTTCATCAAAAGCTCAAGTGGCCAAAAGGTATTGTTCATGCTGGTAATTCTCATTACTTCTCCTGCATATTCTTCAAGATGATCTGACCTCATTCCTTTTTTTCCTCGTTTTTGAAAGATTGGAAGGTAAAGTGGCTCTGATCACTGGCGCAGCTCAAGGAATAGGTGCTTGTATGGCAAGAGAATTCGTCCATCATGGGGCCAAAGTAGTCTGTGTTGATATCAATCAAGAGCTGGGGCGATCTGTTTGTGATGATTTGGGCACTGAGAATGCTTCTTTTCTCTACTGCGATGTAACCAAAGAATCTGATATAGAAAATGCAATTAATCATACCATTAACAAGCATGGAAAGCTGGATATCATGATCAACAATGCTGCAGTAGGAGATGAAAGGAAACCAAGTATCCTAGACAACGATCTTTGCGACTTTGAACGTGTGATGCGAGTTAATCTCTCAGGTGTTTTCTTAGGCATCAAACACGCAGCCCGAGTGATGATCCCAGCGCGAAGTGGGGGCATCATAAACCTGGGAAGCATTTCAGGAAGTATTGGAGGGATAACCTCCCATGCGTATACTAGTTCGAAGCATGCCGTAGTTGGCTTGACCAGAAATGCAGCTGCAGAGCTTGGGAAGCATGGAATCAGAGTCAACTGCTTGTCTTCTCATGTTGTTTTGACACCACTGTCTCAGAATTTCTTCAATTTTGGTGAAGAAGGACAATCAAGAGTTTACACAAACCTTGAAGGGATGGTTTTGAAGCCTGAAGATTTAGCCAATGCTGCTGTCTATTTGGCAAGTGATGAGGCAAGGTTCATGAGTGGACACAATCTCATGTTAGATGGAGGATTCACTGTCACAAATCCTGCTTTTGGATTGTTTTCAAGATTCTAGTGCAGACTTCGTCTTTAGAATTATTCATGTACTTTAGGATACGTAATCCTGCTTTTGGATTGTTTTCTGTCTTCGTTTTGGCTTTTTGCACTCATAATTTGCTTCTTCTTCTTTTTTTTTTTGGCGAATGTTGTACACTTAGTTTACATGAATATAGTGCTACAACAATTAACTTGCGTAAAAACGATATTGCAACAAAAAAAAAGTTTCTGCCATGATTTTGAGGCAAATAATATAACGATAGGGAAACATGGTTCAGGACATTACATAGTTAGAACAAAAATATTAAAGGGGATAATTTGCCTTATTTTTAAACTTAGAATAGAAAAATAGATATTAAATCAAACTTGAGGGGGTAATGTGAAAATTAAACTATTTATGTTTTGTTTGGGGACTCAAAACCAAATTTAATAAGTTGAGAGACTGAATAAGCACTTTTAAAAATTGAGAGATCAAATAGAATTATTATTAAAATTTGAGGGACTGTGGCAGTCATTTACCGATAGAAGAATAAAGACAAGAATCACTAGGAAAACAAGAAGAGAAATAAATAAATAGAGGAGTACGTTCCAGCATTTTATTGACGCTGGAGGGTTAGTGTTTCAGGAAGAAATGTGTAATTAAGTCACTATATGCGAAAGTAATTCCATTGTAGCGGGTGTAGTTTAGTGGTAAAAGTGTGATTCGTTTTGTGCATCTAAATCAAAAGTTATGCGTAAATTAGTTTATTTCAACAATCATAAATTGAAATTTCTCGGTTAAATTTTTTTTTCCTTTGTTCTTTCTCAGATTTCATTTGTCAAATCTAAAATCTTAGATATTTTTAATTTGGGTCTCATGGCTTTGAAGTCGAAATAGAGTTTGTTTTTGGGATTAGATCACTACGCAACTATTTTCAAGTAACTTCTGAACTCCTGAAAAAAAGGTCCCGTGATCCCATTTTACACCATTATTGAAGGCGTCGACGACATCTGAACTGGCTTGCAAACTTTCACGTTTGGATATTTTTGTCTTTTCAATAGTTAAGCCAATTGTACATATTTTCCCCTTTTTGAAAACTATGGCCGTTCCATCTGTTTCGGTACCCAAAGCTTGGTCGTCCTGCTCGCATTACCAGCCGCTTGCCACTGGCCCCAACTCCTCGGGTTCATTTCTATGTATTTGTCAAAATGAAGTTTTAGTTATTTTATAATCAACAACAAAATATAATAAAATAGAAATATCCTTAGCGAAATTACTTTCCTTTGAACATAACTAGCTGCCAGAAGTAAATAAGAAACATGGGTGACTTGGACGTTGAATAGAAGTAATCGCGAAAGACTGAGGAATAGAAGATTAAAATTTGGCAATAATATATTTGGAACAGTCCAAAAGCTTGGTAGCTACGAAAGACATCAATTTCACATATCCAAGTGGTAGAAACCAATAGATGCATTGCATCTCAATTCTTGACTGCTTAATTAATTCATTAGGTCATCAGGAAGAAATGGGATTTATTTTCAGACATGCGACTATGCAATAATGACTTCAACAGCCAAGTGGGACGCATTGTTCTCTTATCTAAATGCCATGGTGCATAATTCATCTGAACAGGAGATATGTGCTTCTTGTTTTATATTCTTGTCTTTTTACAAGAAGGGGGTACAGGTTCAGGTTTGAGGATCTTTCCAATTTGGTGTATTATATGGATCTTGCCAAGAGATGAAGGTTTTTGGTCAAACTAGTTTCCAGCCAGGAAACTCCATGGACATTGCTCAACAACCTTCAAATGTATAATATGATTGCAGGGACCAACCCGAATACTGGAAGTTATGGCAGAGCCAGTTGAGGACATGTCCTTTTACATAACGTGAAGACTGACAGTGAAATCTATATATGAAGATTGCAACTGTTAAGCAGGCGTACCTATTGAGATATATGCAGTATATTTGACTATGTTAATATGTCAAATTAGGAAAATTTTTAATGTTAATATGGGGTCAGTAAAGGCATCTAGTAAACCTCTTAGTATATTTTATTGTTAATGGTAGTTAAGTTGCTTGGCTATAAAATGGGGCTAGGTTTTGGCAAAGACGCACACCAACTTCTCTCTCATTTCTAGCTCAAGTTCACAAAGGAGTTATCATCACTTAATGGCTAATCTTTCATCAGAAGCTCAGGTTGGCAAAAGGTACTAGTGCTGACGATTCTCATTCCTTCTCCTGCGTTTTCTTGAAAGATAATGATCTGACACGGCATTTTTCTTTTTCTCTTTTGTTTTCCTAAATATTAAAGGTTGGAAGGTAAGGTCGCTCTGATCACTGGCGCAGCTCAAGGCATAGGTGCTTGTATGGCAAGAGTGTTCGTCAATCATGGGGCTAAAGTAGTGTGTGTTGACATAAATGAAGAGCTGGGGCGATCTGTATGTGACGATTTGGGCGCCGAAAATGCATCTTTTCTCTATTGTGATGTAACCAAGGAATCAGATATTGAAAATGCAATTAACAGGACCGTTCACGAGCATGGGAAGCTGGATATCATGATCAACAACGCTGGCATAGCAGATGAAGGAAAAACTAGCATCCTAGACAACGATCTTTCCGATTTTGAACGTGTGATGCGGGTTAATCTCTCAGGTGTTTTCCTCGGCATCAAACATGCAGCCCGGGCGATGATCCCAACGCGAAGTGGGAGCATCATTAACCTGGGAAGCATTTCAGGAAGCATTGGAGGGATAACCTCCCATTCATATTCGAGTTCAAAGCATGCTGTCGTGGGCTTGACAAGAAATGCTGCTGCAGAGCTTGGGAAGCATGGAATCAGAGTCAACTGCTTGTCTTCTCATGTTGTTTTGACACCACTGTCCCAGAACTTCTTCAATTTTGGTGAAGAAGGACAATCACGAGTTTACACAAACCTTGAAGGGATGGTCTTGAAGCCTGAAGATTTAGCCAATGCTGCTGTTTATCTGGCTAGTGAGGAGGCAAGGTTCATGAGTGGACACAATCTTATGTTGGATGGAGGATTCACCGTCACAAATCCAGCTTTTGGATTGTTTTCAAGATTCTAGTGCCTTCTTGATGTAGTTCAGGATTAATTATATTCCTTGAAAACGTAAAAGCAACTATAAATTCCTGGACACTGGAATTTAGCCAAACTTGAATTCTGATTTTTTTTTTTTTTATCTGCAATGTAATTGGCTTGATCACAAGTTACACTTTTTCTATAAGTTGCGTATTATTCTAATTACATTAATTATTCTAATGATAACTACAAGTACTAGTCCAATGCTTTAAGGAACTTAATCCACTAATGAGTTTGAACTAAACTAGTTAGCGAACTAAATTCGAAGAAACTTTTATCAAATCGAGTTCGATTCAAGTATCTAAGCAATTTAATTTATCAAACCGAATTCGATTTAACTATCGAATAATTTGATTTATTTTTCTACCCAACTTTTCACTACACGGGAGTTGGAGATGGCTCCACCACAGAGGAATTCACCGAAGCTTCTTCAAGATGGCACGGCAGTTTCCACCATTTCATTGGTATTAGACTGACACACAATTGTACATGGTATTCTGCCGCACGTCAAGTCAATAGGACAACTGACAGGGGTGACTTCAAATACCACTAGTGATAAAGGACACACTCAGTCCATGTGCAATTTAAAACAATCGCTTTTTATACGGAAGAAATTGGTATAAAGTTTTAATAAACAAAAAAAAAACTTTGATCTTTAAAAGCTTTTTTAATATTATTTTAATGAATTTGGTAATTATAATGTTTATGGTTGATTTATCGATGAAAGTTAGTTGTGCTATTGGATGACAATACATAAACAATATGTTAATCAAATGATAAAAGTATAATTAAGGTGATTATGATGATAATGTTGAAAATTTAAAAGTGACAAGTATGGTCTAATTAAATTTCACCTATTTGCACTCCGGTTATTATGTCATCAATTCATTCTCATTAATTTGGACCAATACCATAACAAATGCATTTTTTAAACATTTCTTTATATATGTTCTACCCGCAAATATAATAAAAGAATCATATTAATTACTTCTCATATAATAAAACAGCATATTACTTCTCCTACAAATGTTCCATCTCAACTAATTAATTAACCATTCGTTTACTCCTTTACAATTATTAATTCCTGTGATCGGTTTAATTAATTGTATACATTATTCCAAAATTTCTTCCAAAATATTTAAATTATCTCCTCTTTTGTCAATTTATGTAATTAAATGAATCAAAATTTATCTAGTTCTGTACATACATAAATTATTTATTTTTTCTAATTTCTTTTCAGTTACGTATCTAACTTTGCATTTTCTTCATTATGTCTATTGTATATAAATTAGAAAACAATAGTAATATTAATAATGTCTTGGGTCTTATTCACCCATGTGACTGATAAATTGGCTTGGGTCATTTCAATGTGGAACCCACCATCACGACACTCATTTAAGTTCCGGTAGCCTTAACCCACGCCAAAAACAACCTTGAATTTTGCTTTTCCTAACGTGTCTGGCTCCTACCACATCCGTACCACATCAAACCACTGTACCAATGGATTGGTACAAATCACTGTACCAATCCTTAGAATTTTCGAGGAATTCATATCTTTTGACAGATGCGGAGACACGTCAAAGAATACAAAACTAGAAGAGTAATGCATTTTTGGTTTCGTGACTCTCTGACCAATCATGGGATGCCTACTCAGACAACTCTAATGCAGTGCAGAAATTTTGGGAGGGATTTACACCATCCTCGTACTAAAAGAAATTGGTCAAGGGACGAAGAGGTTGCATTATGAAAACAACTTCTACCGAGTGTTTGAGATATCTTAGAAAATCGACCTGTAACCGAGGTTTGAAATTGAAAGGAAACAGTAGCGACAACATCCGGCGCATGATAGTATTGCATTAATGAATTTACATAGACAGACAATGGTGCTGAGATCTCTTTCATTGAAAACAATTCATAAATCTGAAAGGGAATGCTGAGTTCTTCACAATCTGATCCTTGCGAGAGAAGAGTTGAGAAAGGGGAACTATGGATGAGAAAAACATAAGCCATGGACTGGAATGCCCACTTGTTCCAGTCTCATCCGGAGTGCAGGGATCCAGTACAAAGCATTCCGATTTCTTGGCAGAAGTGAAGAAGCTCTTGGCACTGGCAGGGCCTCTGATCTTGGTCAACTTCTTGATATTTGCTTTGCAGGTGATCGCCCTCATGTTTGTTGGTCACCTTGGAGAGCTAGCTCTTTCTGGTGCTTCTTTGGCTACTTCATTCGCTTCAGTAACTGGTTTCAGCTTGTTCGTAAGTGATAATATACTTGCTCTACAAGTAAAATCAGCCATGATTTTTGCATTTTATTCGGTGTAATCAAGTTGTTTGAGGTTCAGTTTCACACCTGAAGCTTAATCGGTTTCAGGAGGACAATTTTTTTGGAATAATTTCCAAATTAACTCTGTTGTATTGCTGAGACAACAATTGTTACTTGATTTTTGCTGATGTTCTCATGTTGTTTAGGTATTTGAGATCTGATTAATCTCTGATAATTTGAAAATGCATCGATATTAGCAGCATCAAATCCAATTGTTGACAACGAAAAAAAAACTGTTTTTATGGTTGTGGAGAAATATTTAAAGGTAGATGCCAAGTACGAAACTCAAAACTGATATGCTTAGGAACTGCAAGCATAATACATTTACAAAAGCTAGTTGAAGACAAATGAGCCTCATGCTGTGCAGATCTAAGTGTTTGATGAACGTCAAAATCATATTTTATATGCGATCATGGCTTACCTTTTTTTTGGGCAGAATGGGATGTCTGGTGCATTGGACACATTCTGCGGTCAGTCCTATGGAGCAAAACACTATCGAATGCTGGGAATTCATATGCAGAGAGCTATGGTCGTCCTTTTACTTACCTGCATCCCTCTTACATGTATTTGGGCAAATACAGGGCGTATTCTTGCGTTTGTGGGGCAAGATCCTGAAATATCATTTGAAGCTGAAGTGTATGCCCGCTTTCTGATACCAGGCATCTTTGCTGTTGCGCTCCTATACTGCCAAATCCGATTTCTGCAAGCCCAAAATAATGTCTTTCCTATGATGCTTACTACTGGAATTATAACATTAGTTCATTTACTCATGTGTTGGCTTCTCGTATTTAAATCAGGCCTCGGAAGCAGAGGTGCTGCTCTGGCTAGCTCCGTTTCGTATTGGATCAATGTTTTGTTGTTAGCGTTGTATATTAGGTTATCTCCTTCCTGTAAAATGACTTGGACTGGATTTTCCAAGGAAGCATTTCATCATATCTGGAAATTTCTTACACTGGCAATTCCTTCTGCTATAATGACCTGGTAATTCTCTATTCCCCTTGTTGCATGCACATCTCCTCCTAATTTCAACTCTTACCCATAGCAAATAAATCATATCATGCTGTGAAACAGCCTAGAGATTTGGTCATTTGAAATGATGGTTTTGCTGTCTGGTCTTCTTCCAAATCCAAAGCTAGAAACACCAGTTCTTTCCATCAGGTTAGTCCCTAAAAATTCCATTGAAATTTGATCAGCAATGAGTAAGCAACTTTTTTGAACTTACAAAGGTGTGCATTGCAGCCTTAACACATGTAGCATGATTTACGTGATGCCGCTAGGACTTGGTGGTGCCATCAGGTGATTTAACTATTCTCTACCCCCCCGGGGCCCCTCCCAACCATGGTTCAAAGAATCGGCCGAGTGGTCACCAGAGCGAGCTCTCGGTTGCGATACCGGGACGAGATGACTCTGAGATACATAGATTGCCGAAAACTTGGCCGAGAAGTCTCTGATAAGGATAGAAATGGCCGAGTCATACAGAGTCGTCCCGAATCATCTCGAGTCAATTTAAATCCAACAAAAAAAGTACATTTTACAGATTTTCTTTTACTAATTTTTTATTATTTTTGTTTAGCATATTGTTTTATATTATTTACAATTTTTAAAATATTAAATACTTCAAAATTTGCATCTTGTTGAGACCGCGACCGATATGCCGAAACCAGTGTGGAACGGTTCGAGCCGCAACCGTGACCTCGACCGAAACTTTGAACCATGCTCCCAACCCCCACACACACCCCTTAATAACTGTCCACTGAGTTTGGAAAGTTTTGGTTCTTCTTCTTCAGTACAAGGGTCTCAAATGAACTCGGGGCTGGTAGGCCATATGAAGCTCGTTTAGCAGCATGCATTGGACTTTTGGTTGTTTTGACGGAAGGTGTTTTGGCATCAACATGCCTCATCCTTTTGCGCAAAGTATGGGGCTACTGCTATAGCACAGAAGAAAAGGTAGTGAGATATGTAGCAGATATGATGCTTTTGCTTGCAGGATCACATATTCTAGAGGGCATTCAAACCGTACTTTCAGGTCTGTCAATATCTCCGTATAATAGTTCTAATGAAAGGTGTTTCGCAAATCCATCTCTTGACATTAATTCTGATCTTAGAATGCAACTTAATAAAAAAAAAACCCCCCCAAAATTTGTAGTTAACTAGACACCTTCATTGACACCAGAACTTCCAATTTTCTTTTCAGTCATGGAAATTTAGAGGTTTTAAGGGTAAAGCTATGGTAAACTAAACTTACAGAAGTGCGAGCAATATGAGTTTTTAATCTGCATGAATCTCTGTAAATTTCACTCTTTGTACATTCACATTTTTGTCATTTTCATCTCTAAGTCAAGGGCTAATATGGCTTTAGATCATATTCTCAAGGATAAAATGATCTTTTATCAAAGCTTCTATCCAAATGAATTCCAGGCACTGCAAGAGGATGTGGCTGGCAAAGGGTAGGTGCAGTCATCAATTTGGGAGCTTATTATTTGTTGGGAATACCTTCTGCTATACTGTTAGCATTTGTCTATCATGTTGGAGGAAAGGTACACTTGGACTGCATTGCTTCCATTCCTCCCCATTTCCTCTGTTCCACAACAACTTCCAATAAAGTACCTAGCCACAGGAAGCAAAATGACAAATAATCTTGTCTGATCATAATATGGTGCACAGGGGCTTTGGATTGGCATTATTGTGGCGCTGGCTGCACAAACATCACTTCTTGGAATAATAACTTTGCGAATGAATTGGGAGAAAGAGGTAAAACAGTTTCTTCTGTAATTTTCTGCAATTTTGCTCAAGCGGTTCCAATATCTCTTTTTTCTTTGGCCCCTTTTGTAGGCAAAGAAGGCTGCTGATAGGGTGTCTGGCACAGTGAATCCCAGAGAAGCATCATAGTATGGAAAAAGGAAACAACAGATCAACTGATCTCAAAGAAAATCAAGAGCTTTGACATCCTAATTTTGTTAAATTTGCCTGTCTTGCAGGGCATGTAGCAGTTTTTGACCTTTTTTCAGAATTCAATTTACAGCTACACGTTCTGTAACACATCTATTAGCCAACTTTCTGTGCATCTGGATTTTCACACATTCATGCGAACTCAAGGTCATACGATCCACTCGTTCATCCCAAGAATCACGAACCACGTTAGTGATAGAAAATAGTACGTGAAGGAAAGGAAAATTATATATCAGTACCTTCAGAGGCCAATATTATATAAGATGAGAGAAGAAGACGTATTATAGATGAACTGTTGAGAAAAATTCTCTCTAAATTTAACCCCTCTTCTTTGTTGCATTTTCATTCAATCACGAGACAAAAATTACATGAAAACTGATAGAGCAATTACAATTGCCCCTCAGTAAAGAAGTAAAAATTGAAGAAAAATATAATTACTAAATTACACAATTCTACCAGGTTAAAAAGAAAAAAAGATGCCTACATAAATTATATATTTCATTTTACACTCTCTAATAGCTATGACAGCAGTATCACTTTCTTCCTTAAGAAAGTTGTTAGTGTTCCTTGTGGAAGCCTCCGTTGGTTCATTTAATTCCCAGAGATCAATTGATCATTTATCCAAGCTTCTTTCAACTGTACAAGATGGGTTCTAAGGCTGTATTCCTCTACCTACATTAAGACCAACATTATAGATATCAACAAGTATACTTAAAAGAGACCTTACAAAAGATATTCCGCAAACCAAGTTCTAAAAGAGAGAGAGAGAGAGAGACAGGACCTGTTTACGTAATCTAGGGGATGATGTGGTGATCTCCAGAAACCAACATAAGGAAATTCAAAACATTCTTTCTAGATGGAGTTGAAAGGAAGAAACGAAAAGGGGAAGGGCAATGGAGATGGTAAACAATCAAACCATCATTTTGCGAGAAGGAATAAAGATCCTTATCCAGTGGGATACATCAGATTCTCAAAAATAATTAAGGCCATCAGAAAAACAGTTGCCAACATCAATCACCATGACATACCTTCATCTTCCAACTTGGTATAACTACCAAAACAGAAGTAATAACTAGAGAAAAAGAAGAATACGGCTGTTGCAGCAGTTCATTATGTCATGAACCTTGTATGGCATCAGGACAAACAGGTCTTATGCAAACGCTTAACAAAAAATGTTCAGCTGTCGCTCAAATGGCATTTTACACCTTAATCACGTGGGATTTTAAAAGAGAAAGTAATGAATATGAAAACTCATCCTGATTAATACCTATTGGTTGATTTTCATGCATGAAGAACTAAATAACATCCTAGTTTCATCCTGAAACACTAAAAGTCAGTTTAATGATTCTCATTTACTTTATATCAATTTGTGGTTATGTGCATTCTTTTATCCCGTATCTCAGAAATAATAGGCTTAAAATGTCGTATGGCATGAATCTGCCATTTGATAAGGGACAATTATTCACAACACAAATAGTTTTTATGTACTTTGAAATGGTCCTCCAAGCTTCACAAGAGGTACAACTTTCATTCGGTCCAAAAACTAAATGAGGAAGGTGTGGCAAGGAGGAAAAAAATGGAAAAAGAAGGAGGGAATGGAAATTGGAGAAGAATGCAAAATGCACACTCAGTGTATATACGGACTCCACACTACAGCTAATAACATCACTTAGAAACTAGTCTTTACCTGCATTGCAGATGTTGACGCAAAGAGAGCCTCACATTCATCAAGCATTGCTCTTTCTTGAGCTACCACGTCAGCAAGTTCAGAAACCAGGCAGTTCATTTCCTCCACCTGAATGGATAAAAGATGAAAGTTCAAGACTTAAGAGCATACCAGTTGTTTACATGACAGTATCAGATTGCAGAAACAGCAATAAGATCAGATGTTTAAAAGCTTATTTCTAATTAATCTATCTACATATGGTTGAGATTGCTTCTACATTTCTTTGTCAGAGCAATATGAGCCTATAACATCCTTATGGAATCTTCAAGAAGAAGACATGTCATCATGTACATCTTTGTCAAAACAAATTACACCTCATCACAGGATTCATCTTAATAATAAACAGCATGTAGCATCCCATTAAGCTATTCTCGAACAAATTTATCAAAAATAACCAACTCAAGGATTATGTGACTCAGAAAATCAAGGAAAAGGTCTGTTGCCAAGGTACTTAAATTTGTTATTGTTTTCAGGTACTGTAACGTGAATTTATGCGATAAAGCTAATAATACCAGATGACCAATTAAATAAGGTCCAAAAGGCCAAGGGAAATCCAGGAAATATGCAACTTTCCTAATAAAACCCAATACATTTTTGCCTTAAGAGCGATTAGCATCTACAAGCCTTGATGAAGAGTACCTGTGACAGTATAAGACATATGGAGGATCCCATTGCCTGCATTATATCCACTGCTGAGCAAACAGCTGCCTTGACAGTTTGGATATCTCCCTGTAAAATGTAGAACATCTTAACAATCATCTTCTAGTGAAATGAGCTTTAGTAACTCATGGGACCAACATACCCTTGCCCCTCCAGTGACTGGAAGGCGGAGAGTGCTTGCTTGCAGATCTGTGATAGCCTGGGATAACGATTCAGCATGATCCCTCTCAATTCCTGGCCACTCATCAAGGTAGGCCAGCTGAGATGTCAAAACTTACTTTTTAGCGTCAATTTACTAATCATTGAAAAGAATAATGAAACACCAATGATGAGTTGGGTTTAAATGAAGAGATAACTTGAAGAACTTTGAGCATGATATATCTAAATTCCAGGCTTGGACGATGAAGTTCATGAACATTGTTATACTTTCATAATTCAAAATGCTTCAACTGCGAGCAAAACATAAGAATCAATTTGAAATAAATTGTCACTGTTATTAGGCAGGCCATGCAACTGCAAATGCAAGTCTCTTGCAAAAAAATCATTTTCATTTACTTCTGCATCCTCATCAGCTATGGATAGCAAAACTCAATTACTGATGTTATGAACGTTTTAGTTGCATTATACTTGAGTCAATGACAACACTCAAAGCTTCTTTCCAGAAATTGTATATTTCATTTGCTTGATTCTTATTGATAAGCTTTCAAAGTGAAATAAATGATGGAAACCACATGGAAAGAGTCATTTAGACCCATGCACCAGAAACTAATGCAAGCTTCATTTTAAGGACATGATGAATACCTGTTCATTCAAAACTGCGTACAGCTTCAACTTTAATGTTAGCTGTTGCAGTTTTATTCTCTTTTTGATTACTGAATCTCGCAAATCTGACGTACTTCTCCAGACGCTATATAACGTTAGCTGCATCATCATGTTTCTCATCAGTGAAATCTATATTAGGTCAGAGTCCACATTTTAGCAGGCGACAATGCATTTTCCATGACAAAAGATACGGAAACTAACAAAAGGATTGATGTCCAACAAGCTGAATGTAGCATTATACACATGGAGATATAAGATGTTCATATTTGTGTTATTCAATGATAGCTATGTTGGATTTCTAACTTTAAATAGTATGTAACTTGACAGCACATATAAGGCATGTAAAGTTCCACAAATAAGAGAAGACAAACCTCAGCTTTTTCTTTTTGAGAACTCAGCACAGCATCTGCGGTAGCATTAGCATATCGCCACTGCAATTGTCTATTGTACAATAGCCGCAGTTGGTGAGCATCTTCAATGTAATTCACTGTCTTCTTTCCCTTTTTGATATCAGCAATGAAACTGAGAACAGAAGTTGGATTACTGGACTGTCTTGATGGGCTTGATGGTCTTGATCGTGATGGACTCGGCCCTCTTGATGGAACAGGACTCACTCTTTTCGCCCTGGATGGACTGACTCCTCGTGAAATAGTGGATGAGGTCACTGACGCTTTATTCGGTGATGGGGGACGAGAACTGTGAACAGGTAAAGACTGAGATCTAATTGCAGCGTTCATTAGCTTTGATCTTTCCAAAAAACTCGAAGAGACAGGCTTATGTAAGTGCAATGAATTATCATCAGCTGAGCAATCACCAATCACTTGTTTCCCACCTTCATCAGATGACACTGGTGCCAACAAGTTGCTGGCGGATTTTTGTAAAGGCTTAGTCATACCATCCAAGGACCATCTCCGTAAGGAAGGTACCCCAGATCCTGACTGTTGCAAAGATGAATTCCTACCGGCCTTGTCACCAAGATCAATACTTCTATTTACTGTATTTGCAGATAATTTTCCACCTGCTCTACTAGGCCATCTATGCTGCTCTACCAGTCGAGAATGCACACCTTCAACTGGTCTAAAATTCTCAGACTGATCAGCAGAATTCTTTCCTTTCAGTGGACTCCTTTTTCTCTCTGGTGTAGGCTTTCGTGAAGCAGGGGTTATTGTTTCACTCTGCTTATGTGCTACATTGGATGGTGGCCTCAGAGTCCGATCAGCAAGAGCATGATTAACTGGTTTTTCCCTCTTACTAATAGGCAGAGAAAAAGTATCAGACTGGAAAGAAACACTAAGACTCCTCATCGTAGACGGCCATAACGACTCAGGCAACCGATTGCCTGCTACCTTTCTTGATGCCAAAAGCACATCTGTCGATGTGTCCTGCACTGGTGTTGATGGAGACGGACTTGGTGGTGATGGTGGCGTTGAGGGCCGCTTTCTCTCAGCAGATATAGCTCTTTTTGGTACTGACACATTTGAATTTGTTGTTCTTGTGACAGTTGGGGAAGAGCAACGCCTTGGACCAGAAGATGCAACTGGAGTAGGTGACTTGTATCTAGAACTAACTTCTCTTGTTCGAGACCGGCGAGTGGTTCCATTATTCTTGTCTGCCGGAATCAATGGTGGTCTTGGGGTGCCCACTGTAAACTGTTTCTGTAATACTCGCTGTAATTCACATAAATCCATCCAAATTGTCCAAATTACGCCACATTGGAGCTCCCCTTCACAACAGAATCAAACATATCTTTGTAAAACTTTTATATACCCACATTGAACTCTCATGGTCTACTCCAATTTCTTTAAAAGACTGTGCTTTACTCTGATAACCTGTCATACATCAATAGCTAAGAGTAAGATATCACAGATAGGAAAAAGAAGAAAAGAATAACGCGTGAGCAGAAAAAGGATAAAGAACTATCAAAAGTATACATCTTTACAGACGGTTGGATCTGAACAACTGAGAATTTCATAATCTCAGGGAATCAATGCAAAAGGGTATTCTGCAATTAACACTGGCAACCCAAAAACCAGGTAGATCAGACACAATCAAGCTTCACAAGAAGAACCCAAATGTGGGCTAGAATATACCACATTCAAAGATTCATTCAAATTTGAATTGTAAAGTCTTCTGAAACATACAAGAAGAATGAAACAACAAAAGGATAATCCAACCCCCTCCCTTCAGGAATTGAAAAGAAGGTGTAATGAAGGTAGGAATATAGAAAGAAAAAGAAACGCAAAATTTGGATTTGATATATGCTATTATTGATTCTTAGTTCTTTCTTTCTTCCCTCCTCATTTCTTTTTCTTTTTTTCTTCCCTCCACTATTCTTTAATTTGTTTCTTTATTGATTTACCATTTCACTTTGGCCCCTCTACCTTTTGTCCCATCTCACGGGAGTGCCATGGTCCTTCTGGCTGGATATAAACAACACACACACACACAGTTCTTTCTCTCTTCCTCTCTCACTTTTCTCTCTAAGCCCCTCTGGCCTGTTTCTATTTTACCCACTCAACTCCTTTTCATGAAAGGGAATTCGTTGGGACTGAAAGTTACAAGAATCTACTCTCTACCCCTCTCCCAACACTTACACCTACATCCCCCATACGGGCATCCATTCTAATGAGTGTCATTTCTGACTCTAAATACCTTCATCCAAATTCTTGAAACTCTAAATTTCAAATAGAGAAAAAATACAACAGTTTTTCTCATTCTAACCATGTCGTGGGTTTTTCTAAATTGCATCAAAGAATCAGCTTCTCCCCTTAATTTTAACTTAATTAGCATAGTTCTAAATCCAAAATACTAAAAAAACTCAAAAATACAAAATTGGAATTTGTCTTTTTGCAGGGCATAATTCTAATAATAAAAAAAATTAAATAATTAAAGACGCGGAATGGTATTGATAAATGATGAAGCATATAATTGCAGAGTAATGGGAACAGATACTGAGGACCACGTGCATGTGGAGATCATTGTCCATCCCCATAAATTTACTCTGCTATCATAAATACAACAAAGTGAATACGAAAAACAGAAAATATTCACTTAGTACAATTATTTATGAGAAAAATGAATAAACAATAGTTCAAGATTTGAAATTTTTTTTTTTTACAGGTTCTGAGGTACAGTAACCGATGAAAATGCTTAACAACAATTTAAACAATAATAATTTATTGGAAGTATTCGTCTGGGAATTGTCAGGTTTTGTTCCAAATTTTGACAACATCTGCTGCTTTCATGTATAATCTCCGTGAGCGAAGCTTCACGAAATACTTTAAAAAATGAACATAAGGCTGCGTTTGGATGGAGTGTTTTTGCACCTGTTTTTGAAAAACTGTTTTTCACATTCCAAATGCTACAGTAATGTGTATTTCAAAAACAACTTCAAAAACACCCATATCCAAACAATATATCAAAAACAACTCCAAATATATTTCAATTATGTATATTTAATTTGTATATTTTAATAAGTATATTTCAATTTATATATTTTAATTATGTATTTTAATATGTATATTTCAATTATATTTTAATATATTTTAATATGTATATTTCAATTATGTATATTATATATATATATTATATTAATATAAATATATTTATTTCAATTATGTATAATATTATATATATTATATCAATTGAAATAAATATTATATATTTATATAAATACATTTATTTATATATAAATTTATAAATATATTTATTCAATTTTGTTTTATAATATATATTAATATGTATATTTCAATTATGTATATTATACATAAATTATATTAATAATAATGTATATTATATATATTATACATTTCTAATATTATATATCTATACATACATATTATAAATATTTTATTTTATTTATAATATATTTTTATATATTTATAATATATTTACATAAATATTATATGTTATATAAATTATATATAATATAATGTATAATATATTATACATTTATACACAATATATAAATATTTATGTTTATTTATAATATACATTTATATTATGTATAATATATAATATAATACATTTATACATTTATATTAATATACATAATATTAATTTTACATTTATACATAATATTAATACATGTATACATTTATATGAATTATATTAATACATTTCTACATAATATTAATATATATTTATAATTTATTAATTAATACATTTATATAATATTCATTTATAATTTATACATTTTTAATAATATACACTTATACATTTAAATATACATTTATATTATGTATTATATATATTAATACATTTATACATTTATATTAATATACATAATATTAATTTTACATTTATACATAATATCAATACATATATACATTTATATTAATTATATAAATACATTTCTACATAATATTAATATATATTTATAATATATTAATTTATACATTTATACATTTATATTAATATACATAATATTAATTTTACATTTATACATAATATTAATACATGTATACATTTATATTAATTATATTAATACATTTCTACATAATATTAATATATATTTATAATTTATTAATTTATACATTTATATAATATTCATTTATAATTTATACATTTTTAATAATATACACTTATGCATTTATATTAATATACATAATATTAATTTTACATTTATACATAATATCAATACAAATATACATTTATATTAATTATATAAATACATTTCTACATAATATTAATATATATTTATAATATATTAATTTATACATTTATAATATTCATTTATAATTTATAAATTTATAATAATATACACTTATAATTTATAATATTCATTTATACATTTATAATAATATACAGTTATACATTTATAAATATATTTATATTATGTATTATATATAATATAATACATTTATAAATATATTTATTTATAAATATCTATAAATGTATTATAAATGCATAAATGCATATTTATATAAAAATATAAAAATATAAATTATAATTTATACATTTATATAATATTCATTTATAATTTATTCATTTATAATAATATACTTCTATACATTTGTAAATATAAATGGATTATAAATGCATAAATATATATTTATATAAAAATATAAAAATTATAATATTCTAAAAATACTCAAAAATATGTTTCCAAAATACCTTTAAAAATAATCCAAAAAAATCTACAGTAAAAGTTTTTCATATAGTTTTTGAAAAACAACCCCAAAAACAACTAATCCAAACGGACTTGTTTTTCAGATTCAAAATGCTACAGTGGTGTTTTTGAAAAACAAACCCAAAAACAATCAAAAGATTCATTTTTCGAATTTCGTATTATCACTAAATTCACTCTCGAAAAACACCCAAAAGGAAAAGAAAAAGGGACAAAATTTCGCTAGGAAACTTCGGATTCTAATATAATATCACAGTTTTCAGTTGACAAAAGTTTTCTACAAAATCAAAAAGCAAAAACCTAAGATAATAATAAATACACATAAAGATTAAAGAAATTCAATCTAACCGGTTATAGGACAATGAAATAGTCGGAAGCGGCAAAGATCGTTTGTCGGTAAGCCGTCGGAAGAAAATTTTCCGGCGAGAAAGATTGACAAGGGAAGAAGGTTATTGAATCAGCAGCGGGGAGATTTTTACAACTGAGATCAAAATTTATGGAGAGAGGGAAGGAAGAAGAGTTATTTTTAATTAGAATTGAAAATGAATAAATAGTTTTTTAAACGTTAATTCAAATTGAATAAAGAAATAAGAAAAAAAATACGAAAGAGGTGAACTTTCAGTTAAAAGGACGTTGGAGTAGACCGAGGAACAGGTCGACTACGACGACGTTATTTTCGCGCCACCTACTCTGTCGATTAGTCTTCTTTTTTTACTAATTTGCCATTTTGCTGAGTTGGCACTTGGGAATGGAGGGAACAGTTTTTTTTTTTTTTTTTTGTGGAGGAAATGGAGGGAGCAGTTAAGTGTAGGGAAGGAGTCACAGACACTAATCTAATTGCACAGCACTGGCAAATGTGAAAAATGCACTTTTTGTGCCTAATGTTAGGGGTGTGAACTAATTTTATCTCTAAAGTCTAAATCAAAACGTATTTCGTCTTCATAATGTCAGAATTTCGATTAGTTGAGGATAATTGAAGGACTACAAACTAATTTGGGTGGAATATTATCATATAACTCTCTCCTCAGTTGCGAATTGAATTCAGATTTCATATTTTAGTTTTTAGACTTCAGTTTTGTCAAACCCACTCCCAGTCAAATAAAGTTGCAGCATTGACATATTGAGACTATTCATAGTTAAGAATTTCAAGATTTGTCAGTCCACAATCACATTATCTTTCACTCAATCAATTGGAGATGGCTTGTATGAGATTCATACATCTGCACTTTGTTGATTCATTAACTTTGCTGTTAAAAATAAATGTAGCAGAATCAGTAGCACATTGTTCTCTCAACAACTAAGATTGATGTGACTAATGACTTCACTGGTATACTAAAAAGGTTCCAGGAACGAAATTACTTAAATTCACATTTTAAGAGCTAAAATCAAATTTTGGTAAATTTCAACAATTCATCTAAAGAAAATAGCATAGTTTTCTCATTTGTTGTTGGAGCATTGAACGTGACGAGTTATGATAGATCACATGAAATTGTATGAAAATCTTTCTTAGCATTCCATGTGAAATGAAAGTGTAACAAAAATAGTTTAAAATGGTGTTGAGAAAGAGGTTTGCCTTGGCTTTTTAAGTTCAACCATCATGAGTTGCTATTGATGATCATCATTTTTGTTTAGAAATCTCAATTATTTCAAGGTCCACAACTCCACAATGAGGATCATAACCTTAATTGACTGCCTAGCCTCGCTTGCGTTTAATTCTTGCATTAAAGCTTCAACTCGGTTAGGAGTAGGAGTGTAGGACTGGTCCATATCAGGCAGGGGAAAAAGAATTTGTTCTGCGCAGGTTTTCTTCTCCACTTCCCATGCTTTTATTGCAGCAAATGCATTGAAAAACATTATTGTTAGATTTTTTAGGCCGTAGGATGATGATATTATATATAACACTGGTTAAGTATCTGGTGTAAAATTTTTTACAATAAAATGTTTTCATGCATACCAAATAAATTCAAAATATATCATAGGGCTATCAACATGTTTGTGAAGATGTAGTTATTTTAATTGTCTTCCTTTTGTAGAGTGGAGAACCCTCCTATTCAACCCAAGTTTTCCTCCTCAAACATGTTATATAACTCCCTTTTGCTAATGATTTTGATCAGGCAACAAATTCAATGGTTAATTTGATTGGTCCTAAAGTGGCTTCAATTTCTTGTGCAATGAACTCAATGGCCTAGTCTAACTTGCATCATTCTGTTGTTTGTCTTGAAGAATAAAGTTAAATGTCTCATTTATATCATATTGAAATTAGAGAAAAAAGCGCCCTCTCCACAAATTTTCTTACTATAACTGAATTTTCTAGTTGTACAAAAAAGGTCAAATAGCAATCTTTTTTTTTTTTTTTAAATTTTCGTGGGATTTAAGAAGCAAAGCGAGTGAAGAGAGATTAAATCCATTACCGCAACGCCCTGTGATCTTAATTTTAGCTACTAAATCAAAACTTCTTATGCAATATCGCGAACTTGATAAACTTCCATTTATTGATGATTCAATTTCTCTACCTTTTTATGGGTGAGGGGCAGAGTTGGAGCAATTGATTACAGATGAAATCTAAGGTCCCGTTCGGGTCTTTGAGGGATAAGACATCATACTTGTAAAGGAAAAACGTTTTTTTTTTTTTCCTTTTTTTTCTTTGTACAGTTAATTATGAACTAAAATAAAGCTCGAAATTAATGAAATTATACTCATCACAGATAACCAAGGCCATTAGAATATAGTTGGTGTATAACAATTCAACAACATTTTTCATGCTCTTTTGCCTACACATTATTTCTTTAAAGTTAATAAACACTTTCTTTTTTTTTTTCTACAATAACTTCGTTCTTTTATTCAGGAAATTCCATGTCAATTCCAATCAGGTCACATAGAAAAGAAGAACAACTAGGTCAGTGATGTCTAAAGAATAGTTTAAAAAAATGGTAGGAAAACTTTTGAATTCTTTGAAAAGGAAGCAAACGCATGCTTTAATTTAATCTGCTGGCGCGGGAGCTCTGGGAGGAATGACTAGGCAGCTGGAGAAACCAATTGTAAAGGGCGAGAAAGCGATACACTAAGTATTCCAATGATCATACTTTTTGACCTTCATCATTTTTTTTATAACTACTTAATTTATAATGCAATCTTTGTTCATCCCATGATTCCTATATAGCTTGCGGGCAGCTTTCAAAAAGGTGTACTAATGTGGAAAAATTCCTATGGAAGTTGACTTGGTGTTGGGCTGCACCAACATTACACATCAAGAACTAGTATACTGTGAAATGGAAAAATTAATCTGCCTTCGGTATTTCAGTAAAGGAAAATCCTACATTAAACAACGTCTAAAAGATAGCCTGCTTATGACTGTCGTTGTCGTCTCGAGACGTCACGTCCCCTTGGACTCGTCGACCTCGTGTGACGCCGGCGTCGGTGAGGAATGCG
This sequence comes from Coffea arabica, assembly GCF_036785885.1. Lineage (NCBI taxonomy): Eukaryota > Viridiplantae > Streptophyta > Magnoliopsida > Gentianales > Rubiaceae > Coffea > Coffea arabica. Next base: position 13,764,473 of record NC_092320.1, on the reverse strand, counting down.
CCCCCACGAGGTTGGTCCAATGATAACAGCGACCCTTTGGGACACAAAGGTTCGAAATCGAAACTGCTCTTCGAAGCACCTTGTGACTTGTCCAAGTAAACATTGCGTGGGGCTGTGACGTTGCCTTCGGTTTGGTGTGTCGGTTCGAGTCTAAAGAATTTAACTCGGGGTATGTTCCAATTTACCAAAAAAAAGATAGCCCACTTTATTATATGATTTTAAAAAATTTTTATATTTATATCTAAGCCTAGAGGTATCATGCTTTTAAAATTACTTTTAATAATCCATATCATGATATAATTTTTAGAAATTTTTATATTTGTGTCTATGCTCGCTCAGAGATATCATATTTTTAAAATCGCTTTTCATGGGTGAATTATTCAGCAAATTTGATTTTAATTACCACTTGAGTAATTTTGATTGTATCCAATCGAAGTCACCACTAGACGCATGAAGAGTTGTCCTTTTCGACTTTATATCATCATGTACTGTTCATCTTTATTTATGTAACACCAGACTTTTTCCACGCAAAAAAAAAAAAAATTTTCTTGCATCCAACTACAGATTACATACGTTAGTCAATAATGGCCAGCCAAGCCTGCCTTAACTACTTTTCTCCTGATAACTAAATCCGTTTAATCTTGAAAGCCTTGTATAGAATGACGACAAATCTGGGTAACAAAAAGTTATACCATGTCGACGCAATAATTCGTGCAATTAAGGTCAATATTCAAGAAGAACTTGGAGTTTTGTAGTGATACGCTGTAGCAGATTCCAGAGAAACTGTGCAGAAACGTGGGCAATAGACTTGGTCAACTCTGTGTCTCCCATGTTGTATTGTTTACGAGAGTAAAAACCTAATCTGTGCACTATCGCGGTTTTAATTTTAAAAATAAAAAGAAAAAGAAAAGTCCATGCAGGTGTCCTTTTGGCTTACAGACTTTAATAGCTGTTGACCTCTGGTAGAAATGTGGGACTTCTTTTTTGGCTCATTTAAGGTTACATCTGGTTTATTTAGTACTGTGGTGCAGTCTTTGCAGAACTAAACTAAAACCATTCAAAATAAGGACTATTCTGAGTTTAACAACTCTAGGGTTGTTAGGAAACTGAAGCATCTACATCAAAATCATTGTGTTTCTTTTGAGCGAAATCAAGCTAAGAACAAAAGGTATTTCAGAAAAAAAAGTTGTAAATCTTGATGATGGAACATATAATTGTGGTATCTAGACATTTTTTTTTTTAACAAGTGAAAGGTTTTGAATTCAGAAATCTCTCCCTCCTTATCATTCAACTCAATCCTCCCTCAGAGTGTCCGGATGTTCTTGTTCCATTTCATCGCTGTATCCTGTTTCTGTTTCTATTTTTATTTTAATGATGTCAAAAGGTATACATAAACGAGACAAAAGAAAATTGAAAAAGCACTTTGAAACAACTTTTATTATGTAAAGATTGAAATTTTAATTATTTAGTCGAAGCAAATCCAGCCCTTATGTGCATTTTATTGACTAACATACAATTGGAGGATTATCAACAGTAATTTACGAACCGCCATTTTCCTCCCCCCACCGCCAACACCAGTGCACAACAAAGAAGAAAAAGAAAGAAAACCTAAACGGAATTTTTTGTAATCGTAAAATGGCAGATGGGGTATTATATTAAGCTAATTAAGAATGCAAAAGCCATGGATAAAGTCATGTGCTTGAACTTCTTAGCCAAAAAAATGGTGATCATGTGTAATCAATTTGGTACAGTCCCCTTGATCATGTCCTTCATCTTTTCCTTTATACTTTATTCCTATAAGAAGAATTAATTATTATGTTCCTCTTGTCGCATTTTATGGCTTAACACATGATTATGTCTCAAACTTTTTCCGTGAATACAATCAATAATTTCACAAACATTGCTCATGGAGAATATTTTTGCCACTAGTACTCAAGTAGAGTGGTTGATTCTTCATGATCATAGCACTTTTATTAAATTAGTTTAAAACAATAAATAGGAACACAGTTGGCTGATAAAATAATATAAAACCTGACGTCTATGCATTTTTAATTTTGATAATATGTTTAATTACTCTTAGTAAGAGCTAAGTACCTTTTTTTTCCATGATTAATGTAGTAAAATTCAGCCAAGAAACGATGATAATTTCCTGGTCATCATTTCATAAATACGTACTATATAGGCAGTCGATTTCAGCCTGATAATATCTGTCGTCAGTGGCTTTCGAGGAGTATCGTCTGGATACTTCTTCTGGGAATACTCATTTTCAGAGGATTTCATGCTCTTCAAAATGGACTTTTTTTTTTTTTTTAATTTTATGACGTACTTCCGATTAAGCAGATAATAATCCTAATTGTTAGAACTGGATTTTAGTCCCCGAAGAGGAGAAGGATTGTTCCAAAATCTTTCAATTGGCAATGGATCCTTTGAACAATTTCTTTTTTCTTGTTGGTTCGATTGAGAGTCTAAGGGTCTGTTTGATAACATAAAAAAATGCTGAATCTGAATTTTTTCAGACATTCAGATGTTTTGAGTGTTTGATAAATGAAAATCTATTTGCTGAATTTGTTAAGAAGTGCTGAACCTGTGTGTATTTTTTTCAGCACAAGAATCCTAACTGAATGCTTAATTCTGATAAGAATCAATAGAATTACTTCAGTTACCTTATCTTATCTACCAAATCTACCATTGTTTGTTAATTATGTTCAAAATTCTTATCTAATTAAACAATATAATATTCTCTATCTAACAATTTTTAGTTTCTCTTTTCTCCCTTTCTAATGGCTTTCACATCTTCTCCATACTCCTCATATAATATATTTCACATTTTATATTAATTTGATTTAAAAATAAATATTGTCATTTTCATACCTAACAATTTTAAACTAATTAAATCATAGATTCTATTCCTTTTTTAGAATGAAAGGATATAAGGGCAAATTTGTCAAATTAAACTTATTAAGCATTCAGTTATAAATATTTATCAAATAGTATAAATAGATTTAACATTAAAATTCAGACATTCATATATTTTTTTCAGTGCTTAAAATTGAACAAATTAATTGTTTCAGTATTCAGATTTCAGAATTCAGAATTCATATTCAGTTTTATCAAACGGAACCTAAGCCTTAGTAAAGGGAGTGAAAGGGAAAAAGTTAGATAGTCGATTCAAGAGTTTCACGGTTAGCTATAGCTAATATCTTTATCCAACTGAGTTAGATTTTAACACTTTTTGAACGATATTTAATTTTTTTTGTTTTAAATTCATTTAGATAGTGGTAAATAAACTTGTATGAAAAACTAATTTTAATTTTTCCTTCACTTCCCTTTCTTGCACTCCACTTTACCACACAACTATCATTCAGACGTAGCCTTAGTGCTTTCCATGAATTTTAGTTTTTCTTTTCTTCTTTTGGTGGAGGGGCAGCCCATGCCACTACCACTTGTGCTGCTGGTTCGAAGCCTTGTGATTTTTAGTTCCTATGTTATGTCAAACAAAATAGTGTCCCACATTAATGAATGTGTATACAATACATACATACATATATATATATATATTACAACATTTTAGGTTTTGAGGCTCTTTCCATCCATACAATAGCTGAAGGAGACCCAACGTCAAGCTCTTCTCATTATGTGTTGAGACCCACAGTTTGTTGCGGCAGTTTACAACTTCACCTTTTTGTTGAATATTTCAATACGTTAATGATCAGAATCAAAAAGTTTTCTTGCGTCTTTTTTATGTCAGAGGAGGGCCAATAAAGGGAGAATATTAATGCACTAATATGTCATATTTGGTATAACCATCATCTGCTGCAAAACGTAGTTTTCCAACCTAGCAGTGTCCACAATAGTCCCTTTATTTAAATGAAGTATAAAGAACTGATATGAAGAAAATTTACCTAAAACATGGTGTAGTGTAAATGTAAAATCCAAAAGTATATTAAAGAATCCAAAGCCACCAATTATGTTTTCTAAAGTTATTAATATCGGTAAACATACGTCGTAAAAAATGTTTAAATCGATAAGTATTCAAATAATGACTATCACTAACGAGGGTTTCATGTTTCAAATATATATTTTTGGGCTTGTAGGGTCACGAAAATTGAAATACCTAAGATACGGGTGACTTATTTTTCATTACTTTATGGAATTTCACCTCAAAAGTGACTTTGAATCCTCTATTTGATGTTACACTCATGTTACATTGTATTTTAAAGTGATACTTGTCCCTTTATATAAATTCAACGTGTCTACGGCGATGAAATAATTGTCACTTTAAAACATGAACATCAAAAAAAGTACAAATAAAAGACCCAATGCAACTCAAAAATATGAGTTTTTTTTAAAAAAAAAAATCTTTAACTGCAGTTGAAATGGTTCCCAACTTTTTGGTGAGGCAGAATGATAAAGAATGATATAGGCAATTTACATTTTGATTCTTCTAAGTTGCATTGCATATATAGATAAATCCAAATAGCTAGGGATGCTTTCGTGGCTTGAGTGAAAATGATGGTGAAGCAGACGCATCTATTGCTAGGGATCTCAATATTTCCAAGGGCCCGGGTACTTTGTCCCAAGGTTTCTAGATCTCAATTCTCATTAGGCCTACAAGTGTTGTCTACATCTTCTCAAGTGTATCTTTGTCTACTTCTTGAGTATGGATGTTTCTAGTTAGATATGTTTCTTTTCCTGGACTTGCTTAGCCTACATGTTTTTGAATTTAATTGAAAGGTGGTTTGTTTCTCTCTTGTTGATTGCGAAGTTGACTATATAAGAATTCCAGCTTAGTAATTCAACTAAGTAAATTATACACTTGCATAGAAATTAGGGTGTCGGTAGGCTTATCTTTTCGACAGACAGTATGAATTGTCATGTAAATTACTTGGAAGATGGGTTTGCAGGGGCTGTTTAGAGGGGTTGAAGATTAATTTTTTTTTTATGAAAGTATAATTAAATTATGATATTAGGAATTAAAGGTTCTGGATTCAAATCTCTCTGTTTCCTCCTGGCTTCTTAAGTTTCACTCTTCTCTACTAGAATTTTTTTTTTAAATAAAAATAATTAGGTTATGAGAGTAGGTAAATATAAGAGGAATCCGAATCATAAATGTGAACGCAACAAATCTGTTGTCATTGAGTACTCGTTAAAAAAGATTATTAGATAATCTACCTACCAAAATAGTGTACCTCGACTTTAACCACTTGAACAAAACCAATTACAAGTCACAAAACTATAGAAGTTGCCTGTATTTCTTATCTACTTATGACATGAGCATGTTTATAGAGTACATAACATATAGAAGAGTTTTCTTGGAATTTCTAGTCAAGCAATCCATCATCCACAAATTAATTGTAGTTGCATAACCAAAAGAAGACTGATTGATTCAAAGAAATTATATATATATAATATCGACTGCTTATGGTGAAACTTTCTATATATTGTCTCTCAAATCTCAACATCTGCATAGAAAACTTTTTTTGTGAGCTCAAGTGAATTGCTTTAAGAAATAACACCAAGTGAACAAATCCCAACAATTATCTCTTGGCAAGGACAAGCATGAAAACAAATCATATTCCACTTGGACTATCGTGAGATTTAGTGTTTGAGGGAAAGAAAGGAATCAAGTATTCTCCACAACAATAATTAATGGGAAAGGATCTTGATGATCATAAACTGTTCAAATACTCACAGAACGTGGGGGGGGGGGGGGGGGGGGGTTTTCCGAAATCCATCCTCATGGAGAATTGTACTATCATTTTCCTAATACTTCTAGGATGACCGAGTAAGAGGATGCTAGGTAAATTTATGAAGTTAAATGCTTTGGTTTGTGGAAGAAACCAAATAAAAAATGATCATGTGGATAAATCATCAGCTAAAATACGATACCAATTTACTGACAAAGAAACCTAAAGCCAAAAACTCAAGAGCAGAAACCATCAATGAAAGTACAGCAAGAGTACATGTTTGGGCTGAATTCTGTATGAGTTGCACATTTAGCCCAAAAAAAAAATGAAAAACATGAAGACTAAACAAGTATAGATGGATTTCCTCACTTCCTTAGCTCACTGGATAATTAAAGAAAGAATTGGTGTAAGAAAACACAGCGGATAAAGTTTCATACTATCACTAGTTTTAGTAAATGATACATGCAAGCATGTTGTAGCCACACTTTGCTTTGCATAAAAAATGTTGCAGTAGGTAGCTAAAGAAAGAAGCAAATGATGGGCACTCATGTGCTTGATAGTTATGCTCAATGGGGACCAAACCAATTAGTATAAATCAATATCATTATCAGCATCACCCCCATGCCTGCTACATGTTCACTACAGAATAAAGCAACTAATGAGTAGTCATAAAACTCTGTCCTGCTTCATCAAGTGGGGCTTAGATTCTTTGGAAGAAGAATGTTAATCTTGGAAACAAGATACTTTTGTGGGTGCAGATTTGTTGCATTTCAAATCTCAGTTGTGCACTTTGTAAGGTTTTGTGTGGTTGCTGTTCCTAAGTAAAATTTTGGCTATTACTTTTTGTAATTAATTCCTTGATTTTTCCTTGTCAAAAGCCGTGGATGCATTGACTAAGAAAAATCTTCTTATCATTGGTAGTGTGTGAAACCTTGAAAGCCATATATACAAGGTAACATCATCTTTCAATCTTCTTGTTGTTACAATCTTAATAATGACTGCAAGATTTTGAGAAGCCATTAAGTACTCATTAGGTAACATTAAAGGATCATATGATCTTATAACAATTATGAGATGATGGGAAAACGCAATTATAATACTGCGACCGTGTATTTCATATTCTGAACATTGATTTAACTTGAGCAACTGCTGCTTACTATCAAGACAATGTAGCCTATAAGAATTTCGGAAATCTTCCTTCGAAAATTTGAAAATTTTCGTAGCTACATAAACTAATATTACTCTTCTGCATGTCAAGTAGTGATTGCAAGTAACCTTCGAGGTCGTCCAATGGTTAGAAGAGAACTCTTAAAATATTTTCTACTGTCAATTTTAGGGTTCGAATTGTGTATCTAGCCGTTCGCTGTGGGAGATAGGCAAAATGATGGTGACTGCAAGCGAGGAGAAATGCCAAGGGTGTCAGCAGGAAACTAGTACACTCGACTGGAGCAAGCACGTACTTTGATTTAGTATTTCGGCCAGCCTGTGTTAGGTTTAATCTTGGGATGCTTTGCTTTCATTCTACTGTTTTAGCCCAAGAGAACGGAGCTTACCCAAATAAACATATCCCTGTATGATGCAATTACACAGTAATGGACCAGACCCTATACATATATATATATATATATATATATATATATATATATATACCATTTTTGTAGAATCATATTTTGTCCAACAACCTACTAAAAATTCTGCATCAAGACCGGCCCAGAAGAATTAGGTCGGACCTTCAAAACTTAGGGTGGAGGGGGCAAGAGAGGGAGGCTGCATGGTTGTGGTAGGGAAGGAGGAGGGTGCCGGGGAGCTTTCCAGGGTGGGGTGGCGGATGGTGGAAAGAGGGATGGAGTGATCTGTTGAGTACCCTCAAGACGCTCGTCCAATAAAGTTTATAACAGACACCTCTATAGAAAATCCAATCCGGACATACCCAATCATTTGCTAAGAAAAATAACTAAAAATATGCATAAAAAACCTAACACAAAGCTAAAATTTGACAAATATAAGTCAACATGACAACGAAGTAATTACCATGGAAAACTACAAAACTAGCTAAAACTGCAAAAATTCGCCATAATCTGGGTCACCGACCATCATCTACCACCGATTATTACACAATTAAGAATGAATGAAGAAGCAATTATATTATGAAAAAGCAATTACAACTGGGGGTTAAAAGTAGCTTATATGTATCATGTACACATTTTCGCAGGTTGACTGTCTACAAAATTGTTGAAGTGGTTTGTTCTAGTCCTCAACAATGTATATAAGCTCCTTGTACTCAAAACTAATCGCTCGATACTCCTCAACAGAAACATGGCCTCAGTATTTAAAGAAGCCAACATTTTGATCCTTGCCCAGCACATCTTCTATACCTCCCCTGTAAAGGCCTAAACTTTTTGCTAATGAAAAACCAGCATACACACCATCCACAGCTGCACTAACAATTCCACCAGCATAACCTGCTCCTTCACCAACAGGATATAGCCCCTTCAGCGATGTACTCTCGTGAGTATCAGAGTTTCGTAATATCCTGACAGGAGAACTGGTTCTTGTCTGGGGCCAATACAATAAACTTTAATGTACGACTCAAAATATTTTAAAAATTAATAGAAATACACAATTCTGGCAAAAATCCAAACCATCTAGGAAAAACATAAAAAAAACAATGCAACGACGATGGACAGATGTCTAGCTTTCAAGTCAAGGTTCCAGTTTCTGAATCATTAGATTTAGCGAGAACGTTTCAATTAACAGTATATTAAACGAAGCAAATCAATTAGTACCTCCACTCCATGGAGAAGCGCACTGTTGGAGATAAATCCTGGTAGCTGCGAATTCGGGTTTATGAAATAATTATATTGAGATATTGTTTAAAACATCTAAACAGTATGAGAGAAGAACATCATGGCTAGAAGAAATATTAGGAAAAGGATAAGGTGTAAAAAGAGCAAACTAGAATGGCAGAAAACCTCTTTCTCAAACATCAGAATTGAATGCCGCAAAGCCTCTGTTATGTGTGGAGGATATAGTTCATGAAGACTGGTTGCTTTCACTCCTAAACGATAACTTGATGATGGTATGCATTTTACTGCAATTGAAGGAGAGAAATATGAAAACTAGGTGATGATATCTTCATACAACTTTTCAGAACGAGGATCTAAAGTGAAGATTTACCTGGCAACTTGCTATTTAGAAAATCGGTAACTGTTTGAACAGGCACCACAAAATTTCCACCTCCCATTATAGCTGCTTTTCTTTCAAATTCCCTCTGAACAGAAAGAGAAGATAGTCGATCCAAAATCAAATGCAACGTGACAAGGAATTTAAGGAACATGAAATTATACTGTCAATTCTAAGAAAAAGGTTTAGTACAAATTGGAAAGGATGCCACAAAGACCTAACATTCACTAATTTTACACAAAAAGAATAAGAAAACCAAGACCCCAGAAATGCTTTTCCGTCCAACATAATAACCTTTCCTTATTTCATCAATGCTTATCCAACAAAAACTTGCAGCATCGTTTATTCAATGATGTAAAAATGCATTAGAAGAGAAGTTTTGCCAAAACAAGGTGAAAGAATACAGGCACCTGAAATTCAACACCAGCAAGTGGTCCATGCAAATTTAGAGCATCAAAATCTTTTGATGATACAGAGACAACAAGCGCAGCGTTTGCCCACCTAGATGAACGTCGAGAGAAAGACATGCCATTGATACAAAGTTCTGATGGATCAGTACTAGTGAGGACCACCTGCAAAAACCTTGCAAGTGAATCTTCTAATGTGATTAGTTTTATGTGCTGTTTAGGCCCTAAACAAAAAGTTCTTTGTCATATATTTAAACTATGCAGCAAATATTGCACAACACATCTCTACTTCCAGATAATAAACTTGAATCTGATTTCTAGAAATGCTGCACCCATCAATCTCAGTTTCATCTTTCCTTTCTTGCAAAAACTAATTGTGAAAGGAGTCTTCGGGAAGAACAAATTAAAGGGAAAAAACCCATATATATTGACAAAAAGATGGAATTCAGTGCTTTGAGAAGAAAGAAAGTCACAACTATTCAAGAAAACTTCGAAAGTTGCAAAGACTTCGACTGGGCAACAAGAGTACTACATCAGACACTTCATTCAATAAGAGAGAAGAAAAATGAATACGTACCTGACCTCCAGGACACATGCAGAAGGAGTAGCAGCTACGGTTTGTTGATCCTAAACTTAAGGGTGCATCTTCATATTCTCCACTCACATATGCAGCAACCTTGTAATCTGCAACTGGTACTTTGCCTTTTCCACTCTGAACTTCATTCGCCAATTCAGAGTACTGCACCCTTGTACAACATGATATTTAATGAAAACCAGAGTAAAAAGCAAATAGTAGCATAGCATATAAAAATTGAAAAATTGACAAGAAGAGCTAAAAGCTAAGTGGATCCCCAAAGTCAAAGCAGCAAAACATTAGCCAATGAAAACAGGAGTCAAAGTGCCAACTACATATTAAACAAAACATGGATTCTTTCATATAGTTATCTTTCCTGAACCACCAAACAACCGATATGGGAAAATGCATCTACATGGGACACAGAACTCTAAGTAACCAACAATCTAATGTTTCATGCTTTTTCTAGTGTAGTACTGGGAATGTACAGTGTGCTTCAGAACTGTTTAGCGGGTGAGGAACTCTCTTATAGACGACCAAGTGAACCAGAACATCTTGATAAAGACACCTATCACACCAAATTGTTATCCAATATCTACTTGAATCTAATGAAGTCACACCATCACAAAAGTCTTGAACAAAAGGAGGATCTTGAAGTACAGCTCATGCACTCCAATGATCCAACAGGTTGAATTTGTCAGTCCTAAAACTCAAAATCGTAAATCACCCCTTAAAATCATAATTTACACAAGCAAAAGACTAGTAGTCTCAAAGATGCTATACGTCCAAAAAACACAGCTATATTACTCACCTGTATACTGTTTATTAATTCTTGAGGATGCTCAACCCGCAAACCTACCTGTGATAACCATGAGTAGATACAGAAAAAGAAGATCAATTTGCTAGGACATATACATCCAAGATTACATAAAACTAATCCTAACACAAGTTACGATGGTGAAGGAAGAATTCATGATTCTCTCATTGCAGAAGGAAAGGCCTATATCTAAATATGCTAATTGTTTATACCAACATGTGACATACTATATGAATTTGATATCAGCAGAACAATCCTAAGCCCTTTAAAGCTTTATAAAGCATATATTACTGTACTCTAAGGCCCAATCACAGAAACTTAATGCCAATGATGGTCTAGAAGCTTAGGCATAATAAATTAGATGACTTCATAATTTTCTCCCCTTCTCAGTTGGTAACGTCTTATCCGTTAACCACATTTCATCATCCTGGTTAAATGTAGAGTTTATACATCCTCACTGTTACATTTCCTTCCCTTAGATCCACATGTAAGCGTACATATGACACGTACAAAATATATCCGCAGACAAAACAACCAAATACCACAACCACCTTAAGCATATTATACTGGGAGGTCTGAATACACTCTTTTGGGCGTCACTCTTTCTGTGTAAACCCAGGTAACTGTTGAAGACATATGAGCATAAAAACAAAGAGCAACATTTTTTATTTGATAAACGACTAGATCCCATTTAAATTTATCAGCGGTATGAGTGATAATCATCTGCGTAAACTCAAGAGGCGAATAAATTGTTGATTAATGTCTTCTATATCTGAAGAGATAAATAAATGGTCAGCTCCTTTTAAGAGCATGGAAACATTGGCAACTCACACACATCAACAGCTTCAGAGCTTGTTGCCTGACTCCCTGCATCCCATCTTTGCCAAGGTTCTCCCAACACCCCCCCCCCCCCCCCCAACCAAAAAAAAAACCCTCAGGAAGTGGAGGAAACTTTAGAGCATAAAATAGAATACAGGAATATGAGGCAGGTATATATTATGACAGCAAAATTTGGAGGCAAACTCAAATCCTATACCCAAGAATATAGTACCAGGAGGAAGAAAAGAAAATTTCTATCTGCAAGCTGAGATAAAGAAAAACTCACAGCAAAATCTTTTTGAACCATGTCCACGTTATGAGAAAGAAGCATTTGATAGGTATCACGTGCAGAATGCCCAACAGCAATAACTACTGCATCGAATCCTAACTTCAGGCTAGTGGACTCCAGGTTGCCTATTGAATCAGAAACACTGATACCCACAACATGTGCACCTTCCACAAGCAGATCATCCAGCCTGGTTCCAAACTTAACAATGACCTAGATAGATATGTTCAAGAGACAAGATTAATAGAGTGACAAAAATTGAAAAGATTAACAGCAAATTTCTCTGAAAACTACAAGTTTAAAATGCAACATACACCCAACTCTTGTAGGTATTGTCGGAAATTGCGAAGTAGTGGAACCAATCTGTCAGTTCCCAGATGAGGTTTTCCATGAACCAATATGTTTTTTGGAGCTCCAAAGTGAATCAATGTCTTCAAAACCTGGAATTAGGCCAGATTATTAAGTACATGAATGGATCAAGTATCATTTTGTACTAACCAACCTCATGTAATGCTCAGATGGAGGACACTTACTGTTGTAACACTATAACTATTTTTCCCAATTCTTGTTACTAGCTTTCCATCACTCCAAGTACCTGCACCACCCTGTGACCCATAAGTCCTAAATAAATTTACAACAAAGACACAAAGAAATAAATCACCAGAAATTTGAACTTTCCTGTGCAGATGGTTGTACAAAAGTTCAAACAATATTCATCAAAATGAAAGTTGGTAGGACAAAATTAACAGTCATTACACAATAAAAATCTTGAAGGTACTAAGTGGATTAGGAGATCACCTCCCCAAAGCAAAAATTGCTATCCTCTTGTAACATTCGTCGAACTACCAAAGCTCCAATGTCACGCCCCCTTCTTTCAACTGGTTGCCCTCTCTCTATCAATGAAACATCTGCTCCAAATTCAGCAAGTACAAGAGAAGCAAACAAGCCTGAAGGCCCACTACCAACAACTGCAACTTTTGGTTTTCGAGCATAGGGATACACTAGTGATCCCCCATAATGATTTCTGGGCCCCACACCTTCTGTTTCATTATTCTTTTTGCAATTCTTAACTAGGCTTATTAAATCACCAAAATCTCCAGAATCTCTCTGATCAGTCAGATGCTCTATAAGCCCAGTCTTCGGCTCCAGATCAGAAATAAAGTCTAAAGTACGAGGCTCTGAGCTCAGAAGTTTGGAGACATCCATATTCACTGCGTACACAAACTTTGGTTCCTTCTGAAATTTGATTAATGAAAATATATTAGGTGAAATGCAGCAAACAATTGTGAACAAATTAGAAAATTTTGTGAGTGTAATACAATGAGATTGCCAACAACAAGCAGAGATAAAAGCGCAAGAAGAAGGACCATTCTGTTCATCATGCAGCTCTAGCTCAAAAAGTCATAGTTGGCCAATTTCTAAACCATCGATGATAAATACAGACCAATTGAAAAGACAGTGTTCTTCTTTATGTTGTGTGGTGCATGTAGGCATTGGTGTTAAGACTTGGCAATACTGAGATATTGATACAAAAAGAGAAATCAGTCTTTTTAGAGCAATGAACTTATATTCTAAGCAGCTCAATGCATATCTCTATAGCAACGGAATTCCATTTCAAAATAAGCCAATATATTCCAAATACAAAAGGAAGAGAACAAATAAGGCCTGCAATGTACAAACCTTTCGAGCATCAAAAGACTTTCTAAGAACTGTGAAAGCCTCTGGTGGCAACATTGAAGCAACCTGCAATCATGAAAACAACTTCAAACCACTCACTACTTGGACATTTCCGAGAAGTATACAGCAGCTTAAACTATAGGCATAGAATTCCAAAATATAATTTCTTATTTTATTTTTTAGATTTTAGCAATGAGAAAAATCCAGAACGCAAAATCTAAAATTGAAACTAAAAAGCATAATATGTCAAAGTTTACACCACTTAAAAAAAAATAGAAACTGAGTAGCTAATGAGAGTTAAAACTTTGCACCATAAATGCTACAAAAGAACGAAAAGGGAAACAATCAGATTCAATTTCAAAAGGGTTAAAGAATCCAAAAACCATATACCGGAAATTTGAGAACTTTAGCAATTTCTTCAAGCAAAGCATCCGAAACACCAAGAAAATCTTTTCCAGGGTCTTTATCAACCGAGACTTCAAGCTTGAAAAGCCTCCAAACACCTTCAAGTTTGTTTCTTTCATCGATTTCGTATTGTCTTTGGAGTTTTAGCTTCTTTTTCTCAGATGGGTACCTCAATTTTCCCCTCCTTTTTGCTTTATTGGCAGAAACTATGGTGAGTGGTTTTGAAGGAAAGACAGTGTCTTTACTGTTGGACCAAGAGAATTTTGAAATGGGGTTGTAAAAGGAGACGTGAAGAGGGGCTATAAGCTTAGTAGAAGCCATGGTTGTGGGCCTGTGGAAAACTGAGAGTCTGGGAGGCAGGAAAACAGGATAATGGATGTTGAAGGATCTTTAACCTTTTTATTTTGTGTACAAGAAAAGGAATTTTAACCTTTTATCTTGGGACTTAATTAATGGGAGTTGCACTTTTGGTTTTAAAATTGGATTTCCAGTAATTATAGCATCTTCTGTTTTGTGTGCATATTTTTTTAGGCATTTTGTTTGAATATTTGACAATTAATCCTAGTAATTTTTTCTTTTCTTCAAAAGCTTTGTCTTATAAAAATTGGTGATTAATATATTCATTGTCATTTTGAGCTCCTACACTTCATACACTAGTAATTTCATTTTTAAATTCTTTGTCCTATAAAAGTTAGGGGAAGACAGACGTTATAATGAGCTGATTAAATGTGTTCTTGAAACTCATGTACCACTAGTTATCAAATTGCATTGTTAACATACATAATTGCAAATCATTGGAATGGTTTCTTGCTTAAAAAAAAAAAAAAAGATAAAATTTTCCTTACCACTAGCAATGCACCAAGTTGGTCCTGGCATTTTTCAGTTACATCATTTTGGTTAATTATTTTTAACCATCTATTTGGCACAAAGTCTCACACAAACTGTATGGGGCCTAAGTTTTAGAATTTTCTTTGATTAGATTACATTTGCAATAAGAAAATTATTTATTTCTAATTTTTTTTATGAGAGAAGAGAAGTACGATTTTTTTTTTTTTTTTTGTTTTTCACCATTATACATACATGTACTGAATATATTGAAGCACTATAATTACATCATGCTAATGGGATTGTAATATTGGTCCTGCCTGAAAATGTGCAGAAGTGAGGTGAGAATGATAGTTTGTGCTGGAAAGATAACTGCGAATAACAATTTAATGCATTCATGAATAACACCCCACACACCCCCCTCCCCCCAGTATTCAGAAGGTCATTTCTGTAAGAGAATAATGAGCTATTCTATTTCTGCCTAACAATCTACTGGTGATTTTTCTGGGCTGGTGGCTGGTTTGCATGTCAGAAGAAGTTGGTTTCTTTTGTGAAAATCATCAACATAACTCCGCTCAACAGAATCTTATGAGCAGCTACTAACGTTACTGATGTTTTAGCCTTTACAGAATCCATATCCAATTATCACAGTATCATCTTATCCCCAACCTCGTTGGACAATTGATTTCAGCGTCACTCTCATCATCCGTGGCTCTTAAAATATAGAATGTGACTCTGAATTGTACAAGTTTACGCTCGCATTGCATAAGTTTACATAAAATATTGTAAAAACTATATCAATCGCTTTGAACTAGGTAGAATTCAACGTGTGAAACTCCGAATCCATAATACATAATCCCAAAATCAATACAAATGAGAGAATTAACTAAAAGAAAGTGTTAAAATTAGACTGCTAAACTTAACTATAAAGCTGTGTAGATCAGTAGTACTAGTACAAGTTCTTAATTCATCTTCATCATATTAAAGCCCAGAGGCAGCACAAGTCTACAGGTTGGACAAGAATTGCTGTTGAACATCAGCCATCTTAATATACAATTCTTGTGGAAAACGTGAGAACAACTGGTAATGGAAATTTTCTCGTCCACCACTCCAACAAAGCCCTCTAAACAAATGGCGCAAGTATCCACTGATTTGTCAAAATCCTCCCACTTCCGTTTTCTCCCGACTACGGCCGGCGAAATTTCCACAAAACCT
Organism: Coffea arabica; assembly: GCF_036785885.1. Classification (NCBI taxonomy): domain Eukaryota; kingdom Viridiplantae; phylum Streptophyta; class Magnoliopsida; order Gentianales; family Rubiaceae; genus Coffea; species Coffea arabica. The sequence continues at coordinate 13,748,578 of NC_092320.1, read as the reverse complement.
CCTCTTCCAGGGTCATCCCGAGTAAGGGATTTTCCCATCCTCCCCTGCCTTCCCATCCTCACACCTAAACAGTCCCTTAAGCAGCGTAGAAACGAATTCTTCTCGACTCCCTCATGATCAGCTATGTCGTCCTTGTCCTCGTTTCCATCCTCTGAAGTCCCTCGAGGAGGGGGAATCATCGTAGGCGGAGGCAAAAGCCGGGAGATTGCAACTTTAGAACGACGCGTGCCGTCCGAAAGAACGAACCAAGAACGCGAAACTTCAACAACAATGACTGTCTTAGGAGAATCCGGTTGAATCTTGGCTTGGGGATCATCATCAAAGTCGAAACGTGTAAACAAGAAACCCGAAATCGAGTCTCCAAGAGTTTTGCAAGTGTCTTCCGACGATGAAAATTGTTGAGTAGCCTGTACGAGTTTCAGTCCTAAATTCTTGTCTCGGGCGAATAGGTCCGGGAGATTGAAAGAGACAATACATTCATGACGATGATTTTTAGGTAATCCATAGCTTTTGGAGTTTTCCAAAACGGTTGTGATAACAAACAGGGCTAGACCTTGAGAATCTGATACTTTTTTGTTCTTGAAAAGATTTTCATTCCACCTGAAGAGACGCACGTTACAACATTCAACTCTCTCCAGCACCGCCATTGCTCTTGGCTCTTTCCTTCAACAGAAAAGGGAAATAGGTACGGAGTTTTTTGCCTTGTAGTAGTCTAATATATTTATAATACACGTATAGCACGTTACTGTTTCCCACCGATTCATAGGAGGATTCGGAGTGTTTCCTAATTGAATGTTGATTGATAATATTGGGACTCCAATAATCCTTAAGAAATGTTGAGGGTAATAACATTGACATCAAGTACGGTGTTGTACTTTTTCAACAATTTAAACCGGTTGATATTTAGGAGCCTAAATATATAAGTTTTGCACAAAATGAAATTTGCAGTCATGGAGCCAATTATAATAAAGCTAGGGGGGGGAGGAGGGGGAGGCGCTAAATTTACAAACTAAAAAGAAGGTATAATTCTAATTCAAAAATATGAATTAAAAAAATAAATAAATTTTCGTACAATAAATAAATAAATAATTTTTGTGGTAAAATTTTGGTTGGTGAATCTCCAAACTTTATAATACATAACTGAATTAAGCAATAAGTGGTAAATCATGATCTTATAAGACACTTTCTCTCTTTTTTTTTTTTTTTTTTTTTTGAGATTAATGACCTTACCAACTCAATGAGAGATAATTAGACCAAACAGCTCTTTTTGTAGAATTATTTCTTAAACAACTATAAGAAATTAACCTTAATTAAAGAATTAATTTGGCTCAAAATTGCATTTTGTATGCCATTTGTTTGTAGGCCAGGCAAAAAAAAAATTAAATAAGCTTACTTGGATGCCATATCTCCGAGAACCCCTAAACAATTGTTTAGGCTGCCTCAAAATTGTTAGAGAACTATGGCATGTACGCCTGTCAACGGTCCGGGTCTGGATCAAGACCTAGACCGGATCCGTCAAATTATTTCGAGTACGAGTAGGGATATAATTTCGTTCTTTGGATTCAGATTCGTTTTTTCAAACAAAAATGTAGATCGGATGTGGAATATAGTATTTCAACCCAAATCCAAATATAAATGAATTAATAATTTAATATATATATTTATTAATATAATACCCAGATTTACTTCAATTTTCAGTATGACTATTATCCAATATATATTTATGAATATAATAGCCCGAATTCCCAGGTAGACTCAACTCGGATCCGAGACCCGTCGGACCCGGTTCAAAGATATAGAGTAGAAGACCTGCGGACCGAATTCGGATCCGGTATAGCATGACGGGTTCGGTCGGAATAATGATTTCGACCCAAACTTGACCTGTTGGCGGGCCTAATCGCATGCAATGCACAGCTTTGAACCGTTGATTATTGTGGAGGACTGAATAATGAATATTCAAGAGAAAAATAATCTTGTAAAAGTTCGAAGAGACAGTTTACAAATGAATAAGATCGTTTTGGGTAAAAGAATATGAATCAAGTTCTTGACGATGTTATAATTCATTTTCAGTTCTTGTCTTTGAACTATTTTATGGGGCAAAGATAGATATCTTTATTTTGATTCTCAAGTTATTTTTTCAAATTCCATCGTCCCCACAATGAGATGACAATCTTCACTTCACTAAGTTGAGTTGGCAAAGCCCCATGATGGACCAAAATATTAGTATTCAAGCAAATAAAAATTCCTAAAGGTTACAAAATAGATAAAAGGCAAAATCAATTGAGTTAAAACTAAAATTAGGGTATGTACATACAAGTAGAACATTAACCTATCCAGCTATTTCTATTCAACACTACAAAAAAGTTTCGAATCTATCATATTGAAGGGAAAGATTAATCTGAATTCTTTTACATGAGAGGCAAAATCATTATACTGATTATGAATAGCATTCCTTTAAAACAAAAAAGTAACACTTAATATTGATAACATATTATCTTCATGATCAACTTCAACAAAACCATCTAGACAAATAGCACATTGATCCTCCATTCTCAAGGCCGAGCAGGTAATTGTGGATGTCCTCGGTTTCCTCTGTAATATAATCTAAAGAAGACAGTCTCTCATCTACTTCCACCTTCCTGTAACCATTCCAAGTATCATTCTCAACTTCTTTTTGATTGTAATCTATAAAATACCATATATCATCATCTTCATCTTCCTCATCCGCTGCAGCTGGATCACAAGGGAAGTTGTCTGTAGGCGAGAACCTGAAAGATTGTTGACAGTGTTTGATAGAAATTGTTTGACGGATTTCTGATTTTCGTTGAGGGTTTTGACGCTATACGATAGAAATTCTTGAATCCCTTCTTTGCAATGAGCTGCCTCCACAATTGTCATCATCCTTTTTTTTTTTGAGCTTGGGAAGTGAACAATTACTCGATTAGAGAGTCTTTTTTTATCGCAACAATAATATTTGTATAACCTACTTTAATTTAGTTTAAAGGAAGGAGAAGCCGACGAGATTTTCCTATCGGATGACTTCCCACCCCCACCAAAACTTAAATATTTTGGTGGTACCAAGAGCCCAAGAGGCTATTGGCTAAACAGAAGAACTACTTCATTGTTATTAGCAACCGAAGAATTACTTGTTTATTAGCAGCATTAATGTCAGGTTTGGATTACCATTCAATCTGTGATATAAATTGGTATGGGGAGCTCCCAATCTTCGTGTAAACTTATCAGCTTATCAATAAAAGTATGAAGCGTACAGAGAAAAAAAAAAATCATTAATGCCAGGTTAGGTTACAAATCCTGTATTTAAATAGTAAAAGTCTGTTAAACAACTTTTACGAGGGTGTTTAGGATTCTTTAGGAACGCGTAATTGGATGGAATATTACATTGAATTTTGACATGGAATTGGAACACTTAATCCCCCCCCCCCCTCCTCCTTCCTTAAGTTTTGGTTTTGTACAGTTCAATTTTCTTCTCTAATTTTTTTCACTTTAACTCCTAGCAATAACCTCTTTGATTTCTCTTTTTCTTCTTTTTAATTCTAGTTAAAGGCACTGAACCCCCCCCCCCTAAATTTTACCCTCAATTGCACTTTACCCCCTAAACTCATCAAACGGGAACTTTGCCCTTACTTGATATTTTAGGACAAAACTACCCTTATTACTGTACATTGTTTTATTTTCTCCTTGTTTATTCGTTCCTTCATTTTTTCTCTTCCAGTAATCAACTTTTATTTTTCATTTTTTTTACTTCTCTTACATCAATACATAATGTTAAACACTTTAAAATAAACAAATAAGTTTAAGCATCAAAATATTTAACTTGATTAGGTCAGTCACAGTCCTTCTGTTCGTCCATGATTTGATCATATAATGCATGACAGAGTTTTCAAACTCATCGTTAAATCAGCAAAAAGTGGTCGAGTTAAGTCTACTCATTTGGAATATTTTTTACTTACTCGATAAAAATGAAGAGTTTATCTAAAGGGTGCCCTATGGGTACTTGTTAAAATATATGTTATGCGTCATATTTTTTAAAATGTAAGATTAATTAGAGAAAGTAACTAAATACAAAGGGGTAGGTAAGATTAAATAGAAAAAGTATATTAGGTAAGATTAAATAGGGAAAGTATATAAATGCAAGGGAGAGTAATAATTGTTAATATGTATATGTACACGATAGATCATGTGAATGTTAGGTTGGACAAAATTTCATAAAAGAAAAATGAAAACCGAATTGCAAAATAAAATGCTAGTTGTCAATTAGCATTTAATTTAACATTCACATGTAAAATATTCAAACAATTTATGTTCAACTTTATAAAAATTCGTTTGAATTTAACTCTAGAAATAAACAAGTTAAATTCATATATAATTTTAAGCATGTTAAAATAAACAAAGAAATTTCAACACCATAGTGTTCAACTTGATTAAGTTCACTGGCATCCTTCCAGTTAATCCATGTTTTGATCACATAATGCTTAAAAAAATTATATAAAAAAAGATCACATAATGATTGACAGAGTTTTCAAACTTCATCTTTAAATAAAAAAAAAAAAGTGGTCGGGTTAAGTTTAGTCATTTGGAATATGTTTGACTCAACAAAAAAATAAAAGCCAAAAAAAAAAAAAAAAACAAGATGAATAGTGGCAGATTTGTAAGGACCACAATTAAAAAAAAAAACATAAAAGATTACCCCCAAAAAAAAAAAACCCAAAGTGTAAGCTGCGATTCCACGCCCATATTTCAAAGAGCCCAAGTTGGATGCTTCGCTAGAAACTTTCCTGCATTAGAGCATCGTCTAGCAGTTTAAGTATCTCAGCTGTAAAATTTAAAATCTCTCTAAAAAAAATAAAAATGAAGAGCCGAATAAATGATTATAACGCTTGTAAATGGTAAGTCATTCAATTCCCGTATCTATCAATTAATCATTAACCAAATTCTCCTCTTTTAATAGAGTAAACACTTTATATGTGAATAATCATTTCTACCTATAAATAAGTCCATTGTCTAGTTTCTTCTCTACCATTTTGTTTTCCATTATATTAAAAAAAGTGAAGCTTCATAACAATGGCAAGGCTGGCACCAGTAGTTATCATCATGTCCCTGGCACTACTTCTCCATTTTGTATCTGTAGAAGCTGCCAATGATTGCGAGGATGATTGCCTTCAAGAATGCGCGGACGTGCCTCCACCTCGGGTTAATTTCTGCATTCAGCAGTGCCTAAGAAGGTGCCATCCACCTGCAGATGAATCCTCCCAGAATAAGCATAGCTGTTTTGTTAACCAATGCAGCAAATTTCATTCTGGTAATCTCTTGCTCGATCTCTCTACACTTCTGTTTAGGATTCAGTTTCAAAAAAAAAAAAAAATTTGAAAGGTTTAGTGTAACAGACTCTTTTTTTTTTTTCGCTTTAGCAGCTGATTCTGTTTGTTATTTGCAGATAAGGAGCAACTGGCCATTTGCTTGAACAATTGTTCGAAGAGTTAGCAATTTTTCGGATCATAAGGCTTTCGGACCTCAACTCGTAATCTGCAGCAATTCATAGCTGGAATGTAAAAAGCCATATATAGTTAGCAATAAAGAGATTCGTTGCTGTGTTTGACATTGTCCATTAATTTTTATTTATTTACTTTTTATAATTAATTTTATGTTTCTAGAAATATAACATCTAAAATATATCTTAACAAGTGCCCAATAAGCACCCATATATCCATGAAATAATTCATACAATCCAGCAAATTAAATTTCAAGATTGGCGCACAAAAAAGGATCACGGCACAGGATATTTGTTACTCAAAATGGTAACATATTAGGATTTCAGGATAAACAAAGATTGATTCGCTCCATTAATTTGATGCCAGTAATACACTTCGGCTTAAACATTTTATTTCTTTGATCTCATTCCTTCCACCTTTTCCTTTCTGTGCCAATCACTTTACAATTTTCTGTTACTCATTTCTCCCTTTGATTTCTCTTTTTCTTCCCCCCTCGCACCGTTCAAAATGTTGCAAAAAAAAAAAAAAGAGAAAGAAAAAATTTGCCCAATTGAACATCTTTGATTCAATTATTTCCCCTTCTTCTGCATTTAGAGCCTGGACATGTATTTCCTTGCATTTCTGAAGTTAAGAAAAACACAATGAATAATACAGTGCCACAAAAAGAGTAGCGTGAGAGGCTGATTTTCTTCCAACCCTTTCCCTTAACACACATCCAGTGCTGGTTTTAAAGTACAAAACGCAAGGTAAATATTCTTAGAGTTCAGTCTTGAAATAGAAGTCGCATACGAATCAAGAAATGAGTACCATTTCTGTTCTTCTTCTTTTACCTTACCCTTTTTGCCTGTGAACTTTTTTCTTCTTCTTTTACCTTTTCAACTCAAGGCTCCAAGGTCTAGTATAATTTGTACACAATCTAGACACAGTGATACTGCCATAAGTGAGACAACATAGCTGCTTAATTGAAGTATACATACAGAATAAGCAAATCTAAGAGCATCTATTGCCCCAAAAAACATTGAGTGCTTCAACCAAACAAAATTATGTTTTGAAGTGAGACAGATTACCAAGAAATTTATAATACAAAACTACATTCCACTTACCAGGAAGAGTTAAACTTTGCTAAAATTACCTCTTTTTTTTTTTGGCTGAAAATACAAAGAATAGTAATTTGCTTAACAACACTTGAATTCTAACCTTAGTCTTACAAGATTTTTTTCGACAAAGGGGCATACAATATACTTGCAAGGTACTAGATCAGAAGCAACATTGAATCACAAAATTATATGATATATGTAGATGCATATGTTTTGTTTATTTGAAGCAGATTACTGTTCACGGGACAAATTTTAATACATGTCTGATTTGATGTTATTTGACAATATCCAACAGTTTGGACCGGATCGGAGGAATTTTCTTCCAACACTTAACCTCAACAGGATTTCTGGTTGAAATGTATTAAACGTGTGATAAATTAACATTCAAACTGAAACTTAGTCCATACATATTATAAGATGGTCATTCGATGTTCGTGTTTTCACTTTGTGGCGTATACGTTAATCAAGCTGAAGTTAGTTAGATGAACAAAAAAAATCTATAAAACCCACCTCAAGATTCTACTTGGCTGTACACAGTTCTCTGTCTTTTATTTGTTTCTTTAACTAGTGATCAGCATCCAAAGACCCCAAAAAAAAAAAACGATGAGAAACCAGTGGATAGCAGCAGTGTGTATCATGGCATTCTTGATTTTCAGTGCTCATTCTGATGACGATGATTGTTATGAGGCTTGCATGCACTTCTGCTCAGACACTCTTTCTGAGGACTGTAAGCTCCATTGTGAATCTGTTTGCTCTGATAAGGTTCCAAAAACTCTGGATGGACCATTTTTCTGCAAGCTTGGCTGTTCCCTTCGTCAATGCTCTCACATTTCTACAGGTAAACAACTACTTAGTCATCTCTCCAGTTCTCTCTAATACTCTGTCTGCACAAAGTTTATACACATTTGCAAGGGGGGGAAAAAAAAAGAAAAACACTTCAATTTCTTAATGATTATATTTTGATCTTGGACAGATAAGGCGAAATTTCGCAGCTGCATGGACAACTGCGGGGAGAGCTACTGCAAGCTACCACATCGCAATTAAGTAGCCAGCCAAGCTGGTGTGAGGCTAGCTATAGCCAGCAGTATGACAATGAAGTCGAAAATAGTCTCCTATTAGCGAGTCAAGCTGGTGGAATAAAAGGACTATTCACTTGAACTTCACAAATATGAACTTTATGATGAATTTTCTATTCCTGTCTTTTGGCTTTAAACATTTAATGAATGTAATAATACATAAGTGAAGAAAGAAAGTCAATCGTAATGAAACTTTCCTCATAAATCCAATCTATTTATGACGAAAGTTTATCATTAATTGCCTGAATTAAATTGGTGAAATTTCTAAATTCTCACCTTCATTTCTTCGATAATTATGGATTCTCGCTCGAAGGCATCTCACTGTGTATCACCCTTGTAACTATTCCAGACATTCATTTTCTTTCTATCGAACTGCTAATTTAGCATTTATCAACCAAAAAACAAATGCAAATTTAGCATATATCATCCCTATTTGTCGCCAGAAGAGAGATTTTCTTTCAATCAAAATAGTGTGACGTTCAAGGATAGGTGCCATAGCTCTCAGTCTCAGAAACATTATGCATGCAGCTGCTCAATTGTATAGTGTGCATCACAATTACTGGGAGAGCTATAAGTAGCATGTAATCGGACTGAATATTCCGACGAATAATAGTCTTGTGAATTTAATGGCAGAAGAGACAATTAACACTTCAGTAGGGTCTATGCATAAAAAAATGAAAAGTTCCTTACGATGTTGTATTCCTTTTCAAGTTTTTACAGGGGAAAGAAAGAGATATTAATTTTGATTTCCCCACACTGATTTATCTACCCTTGCTTCATACTGGTAAATTTGCTTGTGCCAAAAAATTCTTAGACTAATAGATAGATTATTCCTACCATTATGTTGAGAAAGAGAAGCAAATAAAATCTCCTAACAAGGTTACAGAATTACATATAAAAAGCTAAAATTAGGTATACGTATAACATGCAACGTTCCACCCCTGAGGCTGAACCATTCCGGTAAATATTAACCTAGTTATGTCTGTACAACATTACAAACAAGTTCATAATTGATAAGAGTAAATGCAAAATCACTGGGCTGGTTAGGAGTAATATTTCTTTAGCAACAAGTAATTAATGGTGGAAACTAATTACTTGTCTTCATTATCAAATTCAACAAAACCATCTAGAAAAATAGCACACATGCCCTCCATTCTCAAGGCCGAGCAGATAATTGTGCAGGTCCCCGGCTTCCTCTGCAAACATAATTTGACCGTCTTTCGTCTTCTTCGTCCTCATTGTAGTTATCCCAAGTGTCAATATCGACTTCTTTAGAATCAGAGTCTACAAAATTCCATATACCATCCCCGACTTCGTAGTCCTTATCCGTCGATTCTGCGTTGTCAAGCAAGTTGTCTATAGGCAAAAACAGGGAAAGGTTGTTGACAGTGTTTGATAGAAATTCTTGAATCCCTTCTTTGCAATAAGCTGCCTCCTTTACTATCAGTCTATCACCATTGTTTTTCTTCTTTAATTAAAGAGTGAAAATAGCAGAAAAAGTTAATAGTTAATCACTATTAGTTATTAGTAGCAATGATAGGTTTTTGGCTACAAGTCAAGTATATAATGTTAGTGGAATAGTTAGTGGAGTTGTTTTGAATTCTATAAATAGAGAAATTTCATGTTATGAGTTGTGTCAGTTTTACAAAGAAATAAACACTCGTCCTTTGCTTCTCTTATTATTTTTCTCAATAATTGTAACAATGGCATCAGAGCTAGGCTCGTGAGTGAAAACAAAAATGAGTTGTGAGAATTGTATTAGTAAATTATGATGGCCACCGACAATTTTGTGCAGCCAGCAATTCTTTGCTTTATGGTCACTATGATCATTGGAGCATGCTAACGGAGAACTTCTTGAGATCTAAGGAGTATTGGGCCTATTGGCAAGTTGTCGAATCTGGAGTGGCAGAGCCAACAGCCATAGTAGTATTGTCATAGGTGCAGAAAATGGAGTTGGAAGCATTGAAACTGAAAGATCTTAAAGCCAAAAATTATCTTTTTCAAGTTTTTGTTCGAGTCATTTTGGAGACAATTTTTAGCAAAAATACCTCTAAACAGATTTGGAACTCCATGAAAAAAGTATCAAGGAAATGCAAAGGCAAAGCGGGTGCAGCTTCAACCTCTTCAGACCGAATTTGAGATTTTACGCATAAAGTCAAGGGAGTCAGTCACAGATTATTTTGCAAGAACGATGGCAATCACTAACAAGATGAGAATCCATGGAGAGAATTTGGAAGACGTCACCATTGTCGAGAAGATTCTTCGATCAATGACAACAAAATTTAATTTTGTTGTATGCTGTATAGAAAAATCGAAAGATGTGGCATGATTATGGCATTTTCGTTATGGACACCTGAATTTTGGTGGATTTAAAACTTTGCAGCAGAAAAATATGGTGGCTAATCTACCTCAAATCACAATTCCATCAGAAGTTTGTGAAGAGTGTGTCGTTGGCAAACAATATCGGGATAACTTCCCAAGAGTGTGTCGTTGGCAAACATTGTGTATTTATGTTGGAGCTGGTTTACTTTGATTTATGCAGACCCATAAATCCATCATCTAATGGTGAAAAATGTTATTTTATGATGTTTATTGATGATTATAGTCGAAAACTAGAGTCTATTTTTTGCAGAAAAAATCTGAAGCATTTTCAACTTTCAAAAATTTTATGACTCTTGTCGAAAAGGAAACAGGCAAGTCCATAAAGAATAGTTAAACTTTGCTAAAATTACCACTTTTTTTTTTGGCTGAAAATATAAAGAATAGTAATTTGCTTAACAACACTTGAATTGTAAGCTTAGTCTTACTAGATTTTTTCCACAAAGTGGCATACAATATACTTGAAGGTACCATCAGAAGCACCATTGAATCGCAAAATTATGTGATATATGTAGATGCATATGTTTTGTTTGTTTGAAGCGGATTAGTGTTCACAGGACAAATTTTCATACATGTCTGATTTGATGTTATTTGACAATATCCAACAGTTTGGACCGGATTGGAATTGGAGGATTTTTCTTCCAACACTTAACCTCAACAGAATTTCTGGTTGAAATGTATTAAACGTGTGGTAAATTAACATTCTCCGACAAAATTCAAACTGAAACTTAGTCCATACATATTATAAGACGGTCATTCGATGTTCGTGTTTTCACTTTATGGCGTATACGTTAATCAAAGCTGAAGTTAGTTAGATGAAACACAAGAATGATCCCACGAACCAGAGGAAAAAAATCTATAAAACCCACCTCAAGATTCTACTTGGTTGTACACAGTTCTTTGTCTTTTATTTGTTTTCTTAACTTGTGATCAGCATCCAAAGACCAAAAAAAAAAAAAAAAAATGAGAAACCCATGGATAGCAGCAGTGTTTCTCATGGCATTCTTGGTTTTCAGTGCTCATTCTGATGAGGATGATTGTTATGAAGCTTGCATGCACCAATGCACAGATTCTTTTTCTAAGGACTGTAAGAGCCATTGTGAATCTGCGTGTTCTCTTAAAGTTCCAACAACTCTGGATAGATCATTTTTCTGCAAACTTGGCTGTTCCCTTCATCAATGCTCTCACGTTACCGCAGGTAAACAACTACTTAGTTATCTCTCCATTTCTCACAAAGTTTATATACATTTTTACAAGGGAAAAAAAATAAAGAAAAACACTTCAATCTCTTAACGGGTTATATTTTGACCTGTCCTTGGACAGATAAGGCGAAATTTCGCAGCTGCACAGACAACTGTGGGGAGAGCTACTGCAAGCAATACCATGGAAATTAAGTAGCTAGTCAAGCTGGTGGAAGGCTACAGCCAGCATGACAATGAAGTCCAATATAGTCTCCTATTAGTTACTTAAAGGAATAAAGAGACTACTCATTTGAACTTCACAAATATGAACTTTATGATGTATTTTCTGTTTCTGTCTTTTGGTTTTAAACTTTTAATGATTGTAATAATACATAAGTGAAGAAACAAAGTCAATCCTAATGAAACTCTCTTCGTAAATCCGATCTATTTATCACGAAAGTTTACCATTAATCGTCTGAATTACTTGGGGAAATTTCTAAATTATCACCTCGATTTCTTCAATAATTATGGCATTCTCGCTCCAATGAATCTCACTGTGTATCACCGCTTGTAACTATTCCATTCCGGACCTTCATTTTCTTTCTATCAAACTGCAAAATTTAGCATTTATCAGCCAAAAAATAAATGCAGATTTAGTAGATATCATCCCTATTTGTCGCCAGAACAGGTTTTGCTACGATCAAAATAGTGTGACGCTTAAAGATAGGGTGCGTCATAGCTCTCAGTCTCAGAAACATCATGAATGCAGCTACGCAATTGTATAGGGTGCGTCACAATTACTGGGAGAGCTATAGTGTGCAATAGGACTGAATCTAAAAGCAGAAGAGACAATTAATTAACACATAAATAGGATCTTTACGGGAAAAAAAAGTGAAAATGTTCGTTACGATGATGTATATATTGGCGAAGAAAGAGATGTTGATTTTGATTTGTCAAGATTTTTACCTTTCATCTTCCCCACATTGAGTTATCTATCCTTGCTTCACTAATTTCAGTGTGCAAAGTAACAATGTACACCAAAAAATTAGCATTCACTTAGTTTTAACTTAGAACCACGAGAGAAACTAATATCATACAGGTAAACTTGCTTGTGCCAAAAAAACTCTTAGACTAATAGTTAGATTAACCCTACCATGTGTGTGGAGAAAGAGAAGCAAACAAAAACTCCTAAAAGGTTACAAAATCAATCAATAGCAAAATTACTTATATAAAAGCTGAAATTAGGCCTATACGTACAACAGTAGTCAGTAGATATTAACATTATGTCTATAAAATATTACAAACAAGTTCATAATTGATAAGATTAATTGCAGAATCACTGGGCAGGTTAGAAGTGATATTTCTTTAGCAGCAAGTAATTAATGGTGGAAATTAATCAATACTATCGTCTTCATGATCAACTTCAACAAAACCATCTAGACAAATAGCACATATGTCCTCCATTCTCAAGGCCGAGAAGATAATTGTGGAGGTCCCCAGCTTCCTCTGCAACATTATTTGACCGTCTTTCGTCTTCTTCATCCTCATTGCAGTTATCCCAAGTGTCAGTATCGACTTCTTTAGAATCATAGTCCACAAAATTCCATATACCATCCCCGCCTTCGTAGTCCTTATCGGTCGATGTTGGATTGTCAAGCAAGTTGTCTATAGGCAAAAACATGGAGAGATTGTTGGCAGTGTTTGGTAGAAATTGTTTCATGGAATATGACAGAAATTCTTGAATCCCATCTTTGCATTGAGCTGCCTCCCTTACTATCACCATTGTTTTTCTTCTTCATTATAAATTTAGGTGGGGTCATGCTAACATTGTACTAAATCTTAGTGGGTAAATCGAAAATAATCTTAGGCACATTTGCCCGTATGGACCAATTAAAATCAAATTCGAAAATTAGAAGATCTAATAGAAACTTTTAAAGTTGAGGGCCCAAAGCGTATGATCAATAAAAGTTGAGAGTCTATTGAAGCTGTTCACCATCTATCCGTGTATAGCATAAGAAATCTAATCGTATCCATCCCCCAACCAAGCACCAGTGCGCTATAGAGTATAAACAAGCCATATTATCTTACTGTCTTTTGAAGAAAGATAAATTGCCAGGAAAGTTCACTACATTTTACTCACCAAGAAGACTAAAAATTTGCCATATAAAATTACCCTTTTGCTGAAAAGACAAAGATTAGCTAGTAATTTACTCAAAAACACTTTGAAGTTTAAGCTTAGTCTTACTATATAGTATCCATTTCTCTCTTTTTTTTATTCCACAAAGTGGCTTGCGAATTATATGTACAAAGTACTATCAAAAGCACCATTAGATCACAAGATTATACAATAATATGAAGGTGCAAACGTTTGATTTATTTGAAGCGACAAATATGAAAAGTTGTCAGAAGTTGGTAGTGCTCCTGGCCAGTGCTAATGCATTAGCTAAAGAGAAATTTCTAAGTTTGTGATGAATTTTAAAAAAATTCTACAAAAGGGGTGATTGTAGCGAGGAATTCTGTCGGAGGTCTTCGCATTCGTAAAATGCGAGTTCAGGAGAGGAATGCGAGCTCTGTTGAGAGCTCGCATTCGTGAAATGCGAGCTCTGTTGAGCTCGCATTCTAAAAGACTGGTAAGCTATTCTCAACTGTCACCAGGTCTTGAATTACTTTATTAGTTGCAGGTATTAGTGAGTGTCCCCAGTTTTAATATTTGAGGTGCCAGCGCTTTTCCTTCATCTTATGTGTTAACATCCATCATCAGATATTATGTGTTAGGTAAACTTTCAATGCATTCTTTAGTAGTCTGAATTTACTTTCTCGCATTACAGAGATGCAAATTTTTTTGCTTTTTTTTTTGGAGGCAGAGATTTATATTTTTGTATTAAAACAAAATGTTTTAAGATGTCGCATGCGCGTTCGCATTCCTTAAAAAAAATTTATGAAATACGTTATTTTATTATAATACATTTAAATGGTGGAAATAAATTAGATCAATGTAAAAATAGAATGAAATTATTAACATGTAAGGTGTTGACTATATTTTATGAATAAAATACTAACTTTTGATCCTTTTTTGTGAAATAAATTTATTTATCAAATTCTAATTTTCCTTTGTTATTAATGAATCGTATTTATTTGTTGACACCGATGAATATTAGTTATAAGAATCTAATAATTAATAGTCATTAATATCTGTTACAATTTTTTTATTGTAATTTTAGAAATTCCATAACGCAATGCTAATTAAAAATTATATAAGTTATTTTTATGAGGTGCATGTTATTTGTTTGGTAGTTGAAAAGGAAAAGAAAAAAATTAAATCAAATATCTAGCGATTAAATCTTGCGTGTTTTACCTTTTACAATTGATGCGAATGTAGATATTTTTAGATGAAAATCACCGGTTACTCAACATTTGACATACTGAAGTTGAAATGGGGTCTTGGCAACCGACTTGTTTACCATCTCTCAGACTCTCTCACCAATTACCATCCATCCATCCAAAATTCAAACTTAGGTTGGAAAACATAAGTTAAAAGGCTGAGAACAAGGAAACTGCATTCGTCCGTCTTCAACCAAATTGTAATTTATCCGAAGGCAAAGTCATATCAATCTAGGCAGTGAAATAGGCACCTAAGAAAAAATAGATACTCGGAACTGATTATTTTTTTCTTCAATTTTTTTTTTTTTTTTTGGGATTGCTTTCTTCCAGCAACTTCTGTTCACCAGGAAACATTTAACTCGCTCCCCTCATCCTCTCTTAGTCTGTACAATAACCCATCTAAGATTATTTTTGTATAGAAGAACCCAAACGGAAATGCTAATCGCCCCCCCAAATTTAAGAGCCCAACAAGAAAAACAAAATTACTACTTCCCTTCTGTTGCCCACTTCTCCCTTCACCCCACCAATCAATTGATACCAAAAGCTCACTGAGCTCGCATTTCCGGAATGCGAGCTCGATTCGAGCTCGCATTTTGGAAATGCGAAGACTTCCATTTACAGAAACCCCTCCAGGAAACGTCCTCGTTGTAGAATTCTTTTTTTTTTTTCCATCATAAACTAAGAATTCACCCATTAGCTAAAAGGCAGGCTTATTAGTGTTCACCGGACAAATTAATCCATGTGTGATTTGATGTTATCTGAAAATATGCAAGAGTTTGGACCAGATTGGAACTGGAAGGAAATTCTTCCAATGTTTACCCTCAACCAAATTTCAAGCCTAGTGCTGGTTGAAAAGTAGTAAACGTGTGGTGAACATATTCTTAAACATAAATTTCGAACTGAAACTTAGTCCATGCATATTATAAGATAGTCATTCAACATTCGTGTCCTTTTTTGTGGCGAAGACGTTAGTCAAACCTGAAGTTTGTTAGATGAACAGACAAGAATGATCCCATGAGCCAAGGGGGGAAAAATCTATAAAAGCCCACCTCTAGATTTTACTTCGTTGTACAGAGTTCTTTGTCATTTTCTGTTTTTCACTAGGGATCAGCATCCTTTAAAAAAAAAAAAAAAAAAAGATGAGAAACCAGTGGATATCAGCAGTGTTTATCATGGCATTCTTGGTTTTCAGTGCTCATTCTGATGACGATGATTGTTCTGAGGCTTGCATGCACTTCTGCTCAGATACTCTTTCTGAGGACTGTAAGCTCCACTGTGAATCCGTTTGCTCTGATAAGGTTCCAAAAACTCTGGATGGACCATTTTTCTGCAAGCTTGGCTGTTCCCTTCGTCAATGCTCTCACATTTCTACAGGTAAACAACGACTTAGTCATCTCTCCAGTTCTCTCAAATACTCTGTCTGCACAAAGTTTATACACATTTGCAAGGGGGCAAAAAAAAAAAAGAAAAACACTTCAATTTCTTAATGATTATATTTTGATCTTGGACAGATAAGGCGAAATTTCGCAGCTGCATGGACAACTGTGGGGAGAGCTACTGCAAGCTACCACATCGCAATTAAGTAGCCAGCCAAGCTGGTGTGAGGCTAGCCATAGCCAGTAGTATGACAATGGAGTCCAAAATAGTCTCCTATATATTAGTTACTAATAGGAATAAAGGGACTATTCGTTTGAACTTCACAAATATGAACTTTACGATGTATTTTCTATTTCTGTATATTGGATTACTAAAAGAATGAAGCGAAGAAAGACAGTCAATCCTTATGAAACTTTCTTCCAAATTCCGATCCGAACTATATATATATATATATATATATATATATATATCATTAGTCGCCTGAAGTAAGTTGGTGAAATTTCTAATTAATCGTCACCTTTATGTCTTCAATAATATTTGTGGCATTCTGGCTCCTGTGTACATGTATAAGTTATGACCTATCTCAAAGGCTTCTAAGTTTTCTCATTTTTAACTCAACATTTCTTGCGGCCGACAAACTAAATGACATATCATTTTGAGATAATTAACTTAACTTTCGAAAATTTTGATTATTAAGCCATTGATAGTAACTTTTGAGAGTGTTGAATTATGGTCCAGATTGCAAAACCAAAACCCTTCCAATTAGTTTGCTGTCCAGTACATATGATTTTATTTATACACAATGCGTACGTGGTTCCCGAATCACTCCCAAGATTATTGCTTATTTGTACTGATATCAACTGTTTTCCCAAGAGTTACTTCTAAAGTGGCTTTAATTAAGAAAGCATAAAAATAACGATCGATAGGCTATATTTTTCTGGATGCAAAAGTCTCTTTATTTTGATTAAAATCCACTTAATGCAAAGGTCACTTAATTGATGTACGTGAGCGAGCCTGTTAAATTTCAGAATTTTTTTTTTTTTTTGCCTGGCCCAACAATCGTTTTATTTACTGCTAATCGATGCAACACAAAATGGACTACTTATTGTTTAGACCAGATTTTAGTACATCACCAACCACCGCTTGTATTAGACTGGAATTGAAGTTGTTACTTGTTATCACAAAATAGAAAGTGATTTGCATGCAGTTGGTTTCAACCTAAAGTAGTACGCATTAATTTGCAACCAATTGTAAGACTTCATTTATAACAGAGAAATTATTTGATGGATCATGTTGAAACTATTTAAAGGAAAATGTTTAAACCACAAAAAAAAAGATTATTTTCCTTCAATTATTTGGTTAATATAAAGCCTCCTTGAAGGAAAAGGGGTACATATTGGTAATTACGAGGTAGTTACATAAATGCCTTAGAAATTTTTTTTCAGCAAAATCCATTTATAATGGCATTGACCAAGATTTCAATTGCTGAATACAACATATTTCTTCTTCTTCTCTCTTTCTTTTTTTTTTTTTTTTTGGACAATCTTGAATAATATGAGCGCTCTTGAAGGATTGAAGAGAAAAAGCATTAACAATTAGAGATTGGTGGAAGGACGGATTAGATGATTCGGAGGAGGGAATGTAAGTGAGAGATTTCAGATTCAAACCCTCCCATTTACTATATATATATGACAGGGAACTAGAGGACTCATTTATCAAATCAACTAAAAAGCAAATATTGATAATGATACCAACTCTTGCTATTTATCAAGCCCTCACATTGAGTTATCCTCCTAATGGATGGATTTGTAGATGGACCGGTAAATGAGCAAATGAAGATGAGAGGGGTCTACTTCTGTGACCAATTTCACATTATATCCTAAAGCTGTCTTTTATCTTTTTTTTTTTTGGTTTTAGTCAAGCACATTCTAAAGTAGTCCAGATAGCCTAAATTAACATAATCTCGCACACTATTTCTAAAACTACACTAGTATGTGTATCTATAATTATAAGTGTGTGGTCGTATATTTTTGTTCATAATTTTAGTAGTCAGAGTTTTTTTGGCCATTTTGATGAGTTGAGGGTGTAAAGTGTCTAAAAGAAAATGACAAAACTAAAAAATCAAATGGAAACATGGAGGGTGTGAAGTGAAAATTTCCCTTATTTTAGTACTAATGCTTAATTTACCTTACTCCTCATTCAAGCACCAAATATTCTTGGTAAAACTGCAACAAGTGACATGTGATACTTCAAAGCTGCTTGTATTGTGACAAAAATTTAGGAGTGTGTGCATGTAGATTACCATGTTTTTGAAAAAATGAAAATTACCTAGACTTTTGTTTTGCTAAACTAAACTACAAATTACTCTCCAAGAAGAGTTAAATTTTGCTAAAATCACTCTGGAAAGCACCCCCTGAATTGCGAATCATATGATGAATGAAAATTTAGGAGTGACAACCACCTCTTTTGTCCCCCACTCTCGTACTTCCTCCCTATCCAAACCTGCCGTCCAAGATTTTGGACCCTGATCTATCGGATAGGAGTTTAACTCCCTGGCTACTGACCCCCCAAAGAAAAATAATCCCTACTTGCTCAAAAAAAGTTAATTAATTTGAAATATAGGACTAAATCAACCCGCAAAATTATTTTTCAACCCTTTTCGAAAGGAATCGTGATCTTTTGATGACAGTTGAGAACTGATAAAAGTTGCATTAATTTCGGAGATGTGTATCTTGCATGAATACGGTGGAATATAGAAAAGTTGAAAACCATAATATAGTCATCGAAAAACTGTGTTTTCACTCCCAAGTATGGTAGTTATGTATAACCAACAAAGGATTAGCTAAGTTTAGACGACAAAAATGAATCCATGCTTGATCCAAGGAACAAGACCTATGAACACTTCTCTTAACTTTAGCAATAGGTTAAGGTAATCAAATACACAGGAAATACCTAAAAAATGAGGACTGCATGGCTAGCATTAGTACTACTAACAGCTATGACAGACCTGGTATTTTGTGATGATTCTTTCTCTTGGCCTGACGATCCAATTGTTCGGCATGATCATTGCTTTGCAAAGTGCCTAGTAGATTGTTCGGATCAAAACAACGTTGATGTTTGTATTGATAATTGTTACAAACGTAAATGTCATCCACAAGGGCCATCTCCAAATGGATCATTCTTCTGCAACTATGGCTGTTTACTTCACCAGAGCGCCAATTCAACTTCGGGCAATGCAACATTTATCTCCACCTTTGTCTCCCTAACTACTTGGATATGTTAATATATATAAGTGTCTTAACAAATTTCTAGTCCCATATTTGTCCAACATTACTCACAACTAACAAATTCCATCTTATTCATCGGGCAGCGAAAGCACAGATAGGCTGCATCAAGAACTGATCCAACAGCTATTGCACGCAGTACAAACGTGTGTAACTTCAATTAGAGGAGGATTGACGAGCCTGTATCCAAAATTCCAAAGAATAGTCTCCTAAGAAGTAGAAAATAAAGAGACTATTTAGTATTTTGCTTTTCGGGCGACAATCTTAATAAAACTTTCTTCCTGCTAATTAATTAGTCAACATTTGATAAATATTTGTTTTACGTAAAATTAGCTTCGTATTTTGCTTTCAGAGACAAGCTTTAATGCAAATTATACAGTAGTAGAGTAGTCATATGATATCCCACAATATGTGAAAATAAGAATATTTTTCGACGAAGGATTGGATACTGAAGAATAGAGTTCATTAGATCCTTGAAAATTTTTAGGGCAAATTACACTTTATCCCCTCGTGATTTAGTGCTTTTTTTAACAAAAACTTCCCTATGATTTGAAAAGCTAGACATAAGCCCCTCATGGTTTAGATTAAAGTATCAAAGTGACATAATTTGCAATTCATAAGCGGAGTTAACTAAAATGTCAAAAATACCAGTATATGAAGTTAAAAATTATTTATTAACTACAGGGGTGTTATGCATATATTTTGAAAATCATAAGGGAGTTATATGATGAAGCACTAAATCATAAAGGGGGATTATATAGTAAAACATAAAACCATATATACGGGGTTAGAGTGTCATAAATATTATATTTATATATTTTGATAACTTCAACCATTTTAGTTTTTAAACAAGGGTAATTTTGATATTTTCATATGTTTCATTATGAATGATCATTTCCGTCACTTTGACACTTTAATTCAAATTATGAGGGGGTTTTATATAACTATATAGAGGTTATGTGAAAATAGCTATACTACTAGGGGTAAAGTATATTTTGCCCAAATTTTTATCCACCAGAAAGGACGTCCGACTGGGGAAAATTGACTAGGCTTATTATTCGTCCAGTGACATTCAGAAAAGCATGAAATTCTGCAATACCATTTGTAAAACATAGAACACAGAAACTACATTGAAAAGTAAAAAACAAAACACTTCAGTAAATCTATTGTGCCAGTAAAATGATAATTAACAACATAAAATGTAGATCAAACAAAAGTATGGTTTTCAATTTTCATGTTGCAAATTCATTTTTATTGCTTGTTGTAAAAGTCGATTGTTTCATTTAGTATCATATATCCCAACATCTAGCAAGCGAATAGCTGGTCTAAACTAATACATCCAGTTCATCCTCTCTTAGCTTAGGTGACACACTTGGAAAGGTTCTTCAAATTATTGTGAAATAAGATAGAAAAATTGGATTAAAACTTGGGTATGAATTTTACCCTGACAAAACTTGTAGGATAAATAGCATATTTGGATATTTTAAGTGCTAAACAAAAATATTTTGAGAAAGTTGAAGGACTTTCAAGGCAGTTGAGCATTTGCACTACGTTTTTTAAGCTTTATCTTAACTTGTTCTGACATCAACTAGTTGGCCTGTGTCTCTTTTTCTTTTTTTTTTTGTAAAAAGGCAAGGGCTTTCCGCAAATTTGCCTTCAAAATCTGTCAATGAATTGGGAGAAATGCCATTAATGATCTTTTCTTTCAATTTCATGGAACCACTTGGAAGATCTACGCCACATTTGAATCACAATATAAAGCTAAAAGGTGTACTTCATCAAAATGTGGCATTAAAAGACTGTATTAATGGGATAATATTTAGCACCAAGTGGTCAAAATCAATGCTACCAAAAATGTATAAGGTACAAGGGCTGATGCTGAAAATCCATTTCTTTTTTTATTTTATTTTTTTTATTTAGAGAATCAACGATGATTCCCCATTTATTGTCCGATGACTCAAAAACCCGCGATCTATGAGTTACAATTGAAACGTCTTATCAACTAGGTTACATTTCGTTATCTAACAATCCATTTCTTGATGACTCAGGTCACATTTCGTTATCTAACAATCCATTTCTTGATGACTCAAAAACCCGCGATCTATAAGTTATAATTGAAGTGTTTTATCAGTTACAGTTGAAACGTCTTACCAACTAGATTACATTTTGTTGTTTAAAAATCCATTTCTTGTATAATGAAAACTGGTTGAAAAGCTGTACATGGAGAGTTGCCCTCCAGATATATGCCTATTTGAAAGATAGAAAGGTCATCACAGTTTGACCATCATCATTAGAAACTCAAGCTTACGTGATAATCTCTTTCCGCAAATTTGCCTTAAAAATGTAAAGGTACATGTTGAGATGGTGATCCTAATGGCATCATGGAAGAACAATGGTAAAACTGATAGTAGGTTTTTTTTTTTAATTTTTGAATAAGAAATAAGCGAGATTTAAGAAGCGATGCCCAGAATTTCTAATTCCTAAGATTTTGTTGAAGATTAATGGAGAGGCATTGGTAAGCGAAGAAAATATTCCTATGCGGAGCTTGATTATGCTATTGCCAACAATTTCATTTTCTCCTTTTTCATAAATTTCGAAATTATGACTGTCAAGTTCCAGAACATCTCGAGTAATAATCGAAGTAAAATAGGCCCTCTGCCCCGCCAACACCAGAGCAACTCTTAAAATTTCATCCAAAACAGCTAAAGAGAAAGGAGTCTAAACATTGCATGCTTGAAATCCTCAACGTAAGATCATTAATAAAGCAACTCCTAGTGCTGTAAAAGCAGTCCAAACAGCAACAACAGGTTAATTAGCAGTGAATATGAGTGTAAAGTTTCAGGCTTTCAGCAGCTCCAAACACGGTTCTTCTCACCAATTTGAGCCACCATCACCATCACGGTAGTAATCAGTAGGCCTCGCGATATTCACATCCTCAAATTCATTGTCATCTGACAGCAAGAGAAGGTGTAAGCAAGCACTTAACTGAAAGGTATACATCAAAGAAGCAAGCAAGAAAGAATACTTGAAATAGAAGATTACTAGGTCAAAAGTACTATCCTGGGCAGAAAACTAATTAGAGCACATGAAAACTGACCCAAGAATGAGGACAGCTTCAATTTCATCTAAACTGGCTGCTTTCGTTCATTTAATACTCTAGAATCCTCACTGACATGCTCTTGATTCAATTATGAGATGGTGATTTTTGTACTACAAGGACTCTTGCAGTCATCATAATATGGTAAACAGCTCTGGCTGAGCAGATTTTAAAGTTCCAAGAAATCATGACATCAGGAAAGATATTTCACAAACCCCATCACTACTTTTGACAGATAGGAAAATCCCTTAATGTTTTAGTGATCACAAGGACCTCTCTAACCTGTCACCACATCATCATAGAAACAAATCATATTGGGATTGGAAAGTCATCCGCTCAACCAAATTCTAGAAGTGCTTATTACCAATCAATACATGCCAACCTTGTATACTATGAAGTATGTGAAACAAAGAAAAAAATCATGAAATCAAAGAGCGTAGGTCTCTCCCCATCTGAATCTTCTCCTTCCATCGAGCAGAGTCCAAACTGTGGCACAACACATCCAGCCACACACTTCACTTCAACTTTAAATCATTGAAAGATCATGCTACCAACCATATGTAACCATCTCCCGAAAAAAAAAAAAAACAAAAAATCATCTGTCTGTCAAGCTCCATAACCAACTAATATCCATCAATGAAGCTTGAATCCGTTTGGGACAACTGTTGCTTTGTGCTGATCCTACTACTACTTATGAACAAAGATTTGACAAGAAGTTACCAGTTCTAATTTTGTCCAAAGGTAAGCATCAAAGGATGATTATGCATGACAGCAATAGCAGTGGAAACATTGCATACGCCAGTCTACCAGTTTACTACTGCCTCAAAATGGAAGAGGGATCAACTCAATCTTGGTTGCTTGGGGTGGAAGGCAGCAAAAGTATGATGTACAAAGAACAGATAAAAGAGATTCGAGTTACCAAATACCTATAGCGAAACTCCCTCAGGGTTGAAGTACATAACATTTTCTTTTTCTGTATGCAAGAAGAATGGCATAAAGAGCAGCAAGAGGGTATGACTGTGCAAAAGGTAAGCAGAGGTATGCTTTTAAGAAATATGACAGGTTCACAACCACCTTGGTCGTGTATTTTCCTAAATCTCTTCCCCGCACCACAACATAAGCTAATAAAGCAACTGTAGTTCAATCCATCTAATCGAAACTCCAGATACTCGAAAGCTTCCTTTTTTTCTATTCCACAGTGCCCTCATGAGGCTAACAAAGATGCAGCTTCCAAAGTTGACAAACTTGTATGCAACAGAAACTCAAAAAATAAGGCCATATGTGTCATATAGCAGGGATGTCATATTGAAGATGAAGGATAAGTATATAATGTGAAACTGCCTTTCTAGTTCCAAATTGACTAGAAAAAAGAACATTATTCCTAAACCTCAAAAGGAAGTCAAACATAACTAATCTAAATATCTATGTTCTCAACACTACAAAAGACAGAAACTGATTAACAAATTAACAGATTTCAGTAAGGATTTCTTTTCCAGGTTATTCACTGGGTGAGATCACTCTTTATTATCATCATACTAGAAAATTTGTAATTTTCAGTCGGCAAACAGAAAGTTCTTTGCAGAAGTTCCTACAAGGGATATGCACAAGACAGAAAATGTATGTCATCCTAACAAAGCTAAAAGCTGTAAAAACCAAAGTTCCCCAGTCATCTCCCACAGTGATAAGAAGGCTAAATCAGACAACCAGAATACAATAACTTCTCCGATTAACTAAACCAATGACCTCTACTTGTGCTGCAATTTGTCACACAACTTCTATTCCATCAATCACTTAAATGCCCCTAGCCTCTTGGTTTCTTTGCCATTATATATCTAATTGTGCATTCTTACAACCTGATGTTATCTAAATGGTTCATACTAAGGGTTGGTTCAATATAACCACAGACAACCGGACTAATAACACCAGAAACCCCAAGTAACAAACAGTATGTTCAGTAAACAAATTTGACACTAAAAGGAAAGGAAAAGGAAGAAAAGAACCTTTTCTCAAGGTTAGTGCCACAACTGCATCATTTTCAACCTGATATTCAATTAAACAGATTTAATACACATCAGTGAACGCAATAGGCAAATATATAGGAAGAAATTAATGAGTGGTAGATAACAAACAATGGCACATGATAAACCCAAGTAATGGACACCATGTGCACTCTAACAACAATTGATGCATGCAACATTTGTCTTATCAATTTGTGAAGATTTAGGTAGTACCTTCTGATCAGCTAATGACTTTGAATCATCAAGTACTTCTTTATTTGGCAACAGAATCAATCGCTGGTCATTAACTGGTTGATCAATTAGGATCTGCAACTTCTCTTTGATCTGTAAAACTTTTTCACTGGGAAGGCATTGCAAGAAGTAAGTGGTCTTGCTGCGCTTAACTCGAATGTACATCTCCTGCATTAAACAAACAAACAATTATCCAAAAGCAAATCCATTACAACAGTGAATTCCAACGTAATAAAGAAAAAGGTAAATGTAAATCAATTTAGACCGTGAATCAATTAGCAAAAGTGCAAAAAGACCAGTAAATTTATGGATCCTAGTTCACAAAGTTAAAACATCAGTAAATTCCAGCAATGCCCTAATAGATAAACATGTTTTTATATATACAAAGAAATTTCTCGTACAAAATCCCTCTACTACTCGATCAAGTGTCCAGAAGCCATCACCAATTAATTTGGCGACTACACCTGGTAATTTAGTAATTTCAGAGAGTCAAATTTTAGCAAACAATAATCTCAATTCACCATTCGGGGTTCCTAAATTTTTCATGTAGCAAAAGGGGTCAATTTACAATATACAGAAACAGTTCAATGCAAGAAACTGAAATTAACAAGAAAAATACCATACTGAGCAAAGAACCAGCAAAAACCCACATGCACATAAAGTAACAAGCAAATTCAACTCATTTTCAGGAGGCTCAAAAAATAATCACTTCTTAAATTGACAAAATTGCAAATTCTGAAGCAAACAGGAAAAAAAAAAAAACGAAAAAGGAAAAACTAACCGAGTGATTTTCATCTGCTGGGCTCTTGGTCTGGGATGGCTGCTGGGACATCTTGCTGCAGAGGAATTCAAGTGAAACGGGCCTTGATTTCCTCTGAATTTGAGAAAATTGGAAGAGTGAAGAGGGACTGTGTCTCAGTGTGTGTGTGTGTGTGTGAAGTGTGCAAGCTTCAAATGGTTTCTCCCAAAAAAAAAAATAAAAAGAAAAAAAAAAGTTCTTCTCGAAATCTGACGAATTGACGTTACACGTCGTCAGTTTCGGTTACACTTTTGTGGGCTAGTAAATCCCTCGAGAAGCCCGTATGATTAAGTAAAGAAGCCCAGCTCATCCTAACAGAGCCTAACAAATTAATGTTTGGGCCCCAAGTCGTTGACCAGCCTGTCTGATCTGCAATATTTTGTGTCGATTAGTTTTTTTTTTTTTTTATTTTTAAGTACCCCATATATTAGTGAGTGGCTGGTACAAGAGTAACGAGCAACAAAAGAGCATTTGATTTAGCAAGCGAGTACCGAACTTAACCTGTTTTTGTCCATGCATTAATTTTGTTTGTTTATTTACAAGAACATGTTTAAAGCTTTTTTTTTTTTTCTTGTTTTGCCAATAAATCTTTGGAACTAATCGACATAAAATAGGTGAGCTAAATTTACATGTTCATCCTCAATTTTTAGTTCATAGAGCATTTTTCAATTTTACTAAGAACACAACACTTTAGTACATATAAATATTTGATTTGGCGAAGAAAGGGTATAATTTATACTCTTTCCAATTCCATTGATAATTCTGTCATTGATATCTATAATTTGAATTCACAAGATATTTAACTATAAATAAATGAAGCATATAATAACTCGATTCTTCTTTCACTAGCATATCTTTAACTTCTTTTTTTTCCCTCTTGGTTAACAATCTCATGACCGATTTGCTAATGCTATCAAAGATGATCAAGAATGAAATGTCTTAGGTAAAAGTCATATAATTGTTAGCATAATCTTGTTCCACGTTAATTTTGAAGCTTTGTCCCAAATTAAATTACATACGACTGGATCTATTCCCATGTTGGATAAAACAAAAATGTAAATAGCAATGAATTAAAAATGGAAAAACTCGAGCGTTATTAACGATCTTGTAATTATTATTTAGGAAAAATCGTTCAAAACGTCCCTCACATTTTGCAAAATAACTCTTTTTGTTCCTTACTTTTAAAAGTGTAATTTTACGTCTCTTACAAACTCACATTGATTAAATTTAACCTCTTCCTAGATTTTCAACTAGTTTTTTGTCAGAATCCACCACGTGCGTTGCATATGATTATTTTTTAGAGACAAAATTATCAAATCAAATTTTACATAATCAGATCCATAATCCATCACATTTCACAAAATGAATTTTTTCGCCGCTCACATTTCACAAAATGAATTTTTTTCATCTCTCATTGACAATGTGTATGAATAGATTTTTTTTTAACCTACGTATATATCTATTTGATTTCACCTGAATAATACGAATAGTATGTAATATATTTTCATTTGATTTTACCTAAACAGATTAATTATAATTGCACACATCCTATTCAATAGATGTATACATGAGTTTAAAATTAACAATTTTGTTTTAAATTCATGTATATATCCATTTGATTTCACCACCTGAACTTGTTCAATACTTGTGACCTTTTCTCTTTTGATAATAATTCATTTATTGAATTGTATAATAAGGTCATCTAATTAATGAGTTCTAATTCGAATTCTATAGTCATGCTAACAAATTACAATTTAAATCTAAAATTTATACTTGTTACTTTTGCCTTGTGATTGTATTAAAATTTAAAAGTACCAATTATTTACATCTTCTTGTCATACATTTCTTTTGTTTATTTTTTGTCTAAATTTAATTTGATATAAACATTCGGCAATGTTTAGGATTAAATCTCTTATTTGTTTTCAATTTTTGAGTAAAAGGAAATGAACATGAGTGAAAAATTAACAATTTTTTTAAATTCATGTATATATCTATTTAATTTCATGTATGAATAACATATAATATATTACTATTTAATTTTGTTCAAATAGGTTAGTTGTAGTTATACACATGCTATTCATATTGTTCAGATAAAATCAAATAGATATATACATGAGTTTAAACAAAAATTATTCATACACAGATCAATGAGGAATGAAAATTTATTTTGTAAATACATGAAAGATGAAAAAATTCATTTTGTGAAATATGAGAGACAAAAAAATTTATTTTGTGAAGTATAAGGGATAAAAAATTTATTTTATAAAAAATGAGGGATTATAAATCGAATTGTGTAAAATTTGATTTAACAATTTTGGTCTAAAAAAATGATCAAATGCAAGGCATATAGTGAATTTCGACAAAAAAAACTAGTCAGAACCTAAAAATGTACAAAATTTGATCAATCTAAATTTACGAAGAACGTAAAATTATATTTTAAAATTATATTTTAAAAGTGATAAAATTATATTTTAAAAGTGATAGATGAAAAAAGTTATTTTGCACAATATTAGAGACGTTTTCACGGTTTTATTGCATTTCCCTCGTGGTCCTCCTTTCCAGATTCCATCTACCACCCAACCACTCGACCAGAAATTTAAGTGCCCAGCAGCCCATCTAATCTAACACATTTTTCACCTTCTTGAATTCATATTCAATTGCTTCTCCTAGTAGCTAGGATTTGAGATCTTCTCTCCTCCGAAGAAGATAAAATCCATGGGAAATTCCTCTTCTATGCTGACCCAGTACGACATTGAAGAAGTCCAACAGCACTGCAATCATACCTGTACCTACATATCATTCTGCTTCTCCATTGCCAGTTTTTTTTGTTCTGTTTTAATTATCTGGATGGTCTGCAAAATTGGTTGTTTATGTTAGACAAATCCCTCAAAATTGAGGCCTTTTTTCTTTTCTGGGGTGTCTGCATTTGAGGCCATTTGTTGGGTTTTAGTTGGCTTATTTTTGTATACTCATCCTCGATTTTTTTTTTTTTTTTTTTTTTATAATTTGGTGGCAGTTTCGCAGCAGGAGATAGTTGCACTTTACCAGAGATTCTGCCAGCTCGATCGAAATGGGATCGGATTCATCTCCTCTGATGAATTCTTGTCTGTGCCCGAATTTGCCGTTAATCCTCTTTCCCAGGTTGAATATGTTTCAATATTAGTTAGCGAAAAAATGGTTATGTTTCCGTCGCATGTATTCAATCTTATACAGTAATAAGTGGGAATCCAATCCAACATTACATTTATGTACATTGAACTGCCTAGTCATCACATGTGTGTGCTACATTGCTTCATGGGTAAAGTTGTTGGACTGAGACAACTTGATCTAGTTATTCTTAGACTGAGGTAACCTTGTGTATGATTTATGTAAAGATATTTTCTGACTGTGATGCCTACGGGATTATGCACATGGTTGGGAAAAATTATGGAAAAGGTTTAAACTTGTTCGGATGATTGCATTTCTCAAATAAAATCTCATGAAATTGGAAAAAGAAGTTTCTGTTTGGTTACATGAGAGAACCTTGTTCTACTATGTTTAGAACCATGTTGGTGGCATAAGGTGAAATTTCTGCCTTTCTTTCTGTCGTGCAAACTTAGTTCAAAAAATACAGCCATTTGAAATTAGTTCTTTTTTGCTGATAAATACTTTTTCAGGCCTAACATATAAGCATTTGCTATAGGTTCCGTCCAATTGAACATGGTTTTATTCAATCTCAGACTCGCAATTTATGTGCAGAAATAGCTGGTTATCTAAAATTTTCTTTATGGGAAGATAGAAGCATTGTGATATTTAATTTTAATTTTTTTGGGTGTATTTATGGGTATTAGCTGCAGTTGAAAGAAGAAGATGGTTGCTCATGCTTGATTATGTTTTTGATATTTGTTTGCTAATACAGAGACTATTAAGGATGTTGGAGGGTTTGAACTTTAAGGAGTTTGTTGCCTTCTTGTCAGCATTCAGTTCCCGTGCAAGCTTGCAGCAGAAAGTGGAATGTAAATAGTCTTTCTTTTTGTACCTTTCTGAATTAGTCTGAAAATTTTAGCTTTTTGGTTTCAGTTTTCCTTTTTCCCAATTGATTTACATATACTTTCTGTTTCCCAGTCATTTTTAAGGTTTATGATACTGATGGAAATGGCAAGGTCGCATTCCATGATATGTTGGACATTTTGCGAGACTTAACTGGACAATTTATATCAGAACAGCAAAGAGAGGTTGGTTTGTCACTGCCTCAAAATGGAATTGTTTCCTCGCAATTTATCTTTTTCCCCTCTTGCACTGAGGCTAAAACTTGG
Source organism: Coffea arabica (assembly GCF_036785885.1). Classification (NCBI taxonomy): domain Eukaryota; kingdom Viridiplantae; phylum Streptophyta; class Magnoliopsida; order Gentianales; family Rubiaceae; genus Coffea; species Coffea arabica. The sequence goes on along the minus strand of NC_092320.1, from coordinate 13,718,853 downwards.
AAAACACTAATAAATCATTTGAACAACAAAATGAGGCCTGGTGTTATAATTCATTTTTTATCTGCAATTTGGTTCTTGCAGCAAGTTCTCACCCGAGTTCTAGAAGAAGCAGGCTACAATAAGGATTCTTTTCTGGTACAATCTGATTTTATGAAGGTAATTATTCACTGTCTGCTCTGGCAGCCATATATTACTGTCAAATTTTGTTTACTTTAAATGAAAAAACTTGTGCTCAACATGTAAATTCAAATTTTCTCTCTCACACACACACATACATTTTCATTTTTAAGTTATATTATACCCTTCTAAGAAAAGGTTCATATTGAGGTGTACATGCACGTCACATCCTTTTGCAATAAGTACTATGTCTGTGCATGGTTTATCTTTTATTGTTTTTACAAGAGTGATTTTTCACCAGTTGTTTCTACCAAAATTGAAATATTATTCCAATAGATTAAATCCAAGAAAATTTTTGCAATATGATGTGACTTAGACCTATTTTGGTGAATTTGGTGATGTCATGGTAGTTATTGATGGAAGACAAATTGGAAGGGCTTCAAGGTTGCTTCCCTTCTTGAAGTAGGATATGAGATTTATGGTACATAAATTTGATGAATGGTTAATCTCCTTTATAATGGTTATTTAGAATATTAATTGGCATTCAACGCTCATAGACCTTTGACCTTTTTAACTTCCTGCCATTGGCCTGGTAGTGTTGTGGCAGACGCCTCTTTTGGCATGTCGAATTGAAAAATCAAGTACAATTTTGGTAGGTATGACCAAAAAACATCCTTGATGTCTGTGCATGGATGGTGAATGTTTCAAAACTATTATGTATAAAAGGAATAAAACTGTCCTAGGAAGAGCACATAGTAGGGAAAAAATGTAGGACAAGAACACAGAGAAAAGGAAGCGACCAGAGGCATAAAAAAAAAAGAGGGAAAAGAAAGAAAACCTGGTCCTTCAATGAAGTAGAACTCATCCTGTGATGAAGTAGAATTGTTTCAGAAATTATCAGGTAAACATCCTTCTTGATGGTAGTTTCTATGACTCGTGGTACTTATTGAAAGTTGTCCTTCTCAATTACAAACCTCCTTTTATAGTTTGCTACAATGATGTCCTCAAAAGATTTTGTTATTTGTATCAACATGATGTAGATGTTGGATTAACATCCGTACTAAACGGATGCTCAAAGCATCTTCAAATAGCTTTTCGAAAACCTTTATGCGTTGTGTAGTTTTCGGAGTTCTTTAGGGCACTGGTGATACACATAGCATGTTAAATGAGGCACTTACTCTAAAAAGCCCAAAACTTTTAATTGTCATGCGGTGCTGTGGAAACGTTTGGACTGAATTATTTAACGAAGAGTAATGATCACTGTTTAATTTTGTCTTCTATATAGTTATGTTCAGTTCAATTAATGCTTGGTGCCTGACTTGTAATTGCTTGAAGTTCTGTTTCACATATATTGTAATAATAAGATAAGAATAGCAAAAGGACACGACTGCACCTTTTGAATGTATTCCTTAAATCACTATGCTGGAGCTCGTGGTTGGTAAGACTATCCCTATTATTTAGTTTACTTTTGCAGATAGTGGCGGATATGCTTTTCCATATTATATGGCCAACTATGTTTTGTAACCTCTGAGAGTACCTCTGCAGAAATAAGAATTGGAAAGATATTGAATGTTAAGAAATGGAAAATGCTTTTCTATGGGTGTGTGGGTGTTGGTATGAGTGTCTTTCTGCATTTGAGAGAGAGAGAGAGAGAGAGAGAGACTGGACCAAAATTAGAGATTCAGGGGTTTAAGTATCAAAGTCTCCTCTTAACAATCTGTATAGACATATTATGAAAAGGTATACTAGGTTTCAACATCTGTTATAACTATTTGACTTAAGTTTAGCATAATTATCAAAAGGATGAGAATGACCTAAACTAAAACAACTTTTAGAGCATCAAATGGCTAAAATAGAAAAGAATGCTTTTTTAGTTTTCTGACATTACGAGATGAGGGTAATATGAATGCATGCCTCGATGAATGTTCGATAAATGCTGCCAGAATTATTTTCATTTGTTACACAGTTTTGCTTGAACTTGATTGCTCCTGCATCACTTTGTTGTGATTTTTGAACTATTTTATGTTAAAAGATCTTTGTTATACTCAATCCATACAGTGTATACTATTTACTATGATATACTTTCTGTTCTTCGCCATTAAAATTTCAGAAAGCTTTCATGATTTTGATTTGAAAAGGGTTTTAGCAAGTGTGAAGTGGACTAAAATGCTGCTTCACTGCAGCTCTAAAACTAATATCTTGTTTTGACCTCTATGCGCCTTATAAGACTAAGAGACACTTTTCTTAAGCATTTTTTGGTATTTTATATTCAAAACAGTCAAATTTAGCTAGAATAATGTGACAATTTTTTGCTCTTTTATGATATTAGCAGTTCTTATTGGTGAAACAGTGAGGCATCTTTGTTGGTGCATGGTAGTCTATACAGAAGGATTTTGGTTTGATACCTAGTATACCATCTTTGTTTTCTTTTGGGAGTTCTGGTTCTTTTTATGTATTGTGAAATAATGGATTTCTAGGTGTTAGTTTCTTGTTACATGGAACCTTCTTCATTTAACCAAGGTTGGAGCTTGTCCGAAGAAGTTGTATGTGACCTTTATATATCATGTGATTCTGATAACGTTTCTTCATTGTAATTTCTGGTAGCGAGTTTATGTAACCATTACGTGCATGGGAACTCAATGCTTTCACAGTTTTATTTTTTATTTTTTTCTTCTCTGTTTTACTGCCTTTGGCAGTTGAACTTGAACCTGTACAAAGAAGGCAAATATGTGCCATACAATCAGCAGTTGCCAAAAAGGAAAGCTAAACCTTTTTCTAAATTGCCTGTTAGATGGTGCTTTTAGCAGATGTCATAGCTCTAGCCTTACCGCTCGGCAGGATGTGAATTTGTTACCTTCTCCTCTTACATTAGCAATACTAAAACCATTTACGAGCTCAGTTTTCTCAAACACCCATGGATTTTTAATACACAAAAGATTCCGAGTTAATTATTTGTATTATGGTCCATGCTAGACTGCTAATAGTTCCTTTGCAGTAATCTTTGACGATCATCGCCGCTAATATCATTTTAGTAGAAATGGGTTATGACCTATGACATGCTTTTATTGGTAACCATAGGTTTGGCAGTAGCTTGAATGATCACAAGAGGCTGAATTACCATGCCTGGTGGATTTCAGGACATGGAGTACTACGTGTTAGGTAGTTTTCTGAGATCCATTTTGGGGAATGCAATGAAAAAGCTTAAAGCTTTTGTCCAACAAGTGGTTAGAAATTATTCAAGTGAAGAGTGCTCACAAACCAACTTCCTGAAACGTTTGCTTAAATGTGATACAACGTGGATATGACTGCTCCATATTACCTACTGAGTTAAACCAATCAATGACTTTGAGGCTTCTGTTTTTAACAAGTGGTTAGAGCTTTATTCAGGTGAAGAGTACTCATAAGCCATTTCACTTTCTGAAATGTTTGCTTGGTAACAAAACCCGGTTATGATTGCTAATATTATTGCCTAAGCAACTCTTTGATTGCTAGTTATTCAGGTCCATTTAAGCGACTTCATTGGATATGTCACTGTCGTGAGTGCAAGAAAGACTATACAAGTTTATTATTATGGATTCCAACCTCCTGTTCATACATTTTTGATAATTCTTGCAGATTCTTGGCAACTCTGGTTTAAGAATGGAAGTTGAAGTTCCAGTAGATTGAAGAATGGGGTTAACAACAATTAATGTATCGTTTGAACAAAGCTGTATGTATGTGTCTTTTTCCTTGTTAGAACAACGTTTGACTTGGAGATCAAAGTGTAATCTTAGCCCTTTCATTTTCTTTCCCATTCTAATTCATCTTCATGACAATTGATTTCTTCTTTCAGTAAAATTATGCTTAAATACCACACTGCATGGCAGATGCAGTTACTGCTTGCACTTCTAAACAGTTCTTAAGGGTGCATTAGTCCCTTTTCTGGTGATTTCAGTTCAATTTCTTCATTTTCAATAATGACAAAAAAGACAAAAAATAATGACAAAAAAAGACAATTTGGTCACATCAGTGATTACAAACTTCTGGAACTCGTTAAAGTCAAATATTTGGTCCTTCAATCAATCAAACCCGGAAACGTAGTAAAACGTGTGCGTATTTAAGCAGTAATGGGCGGCAAAGACTGGACCCTGCCTCAGCAAAGCCGTTGAAGCTGCCATGACAACTCCTTTAAAAGATTCCAAAGTAATCATCAAGGTTAATCCTTTTAACTTTCTTCTCATGACTTTTTTACCCATTAGATTAGATTAGGCCCCACGCGGAATGATGATTAATCAAATTGAACCGCCTTAAATCCAACCAATAATTACTTTAACTTTTACTTGCAAAGAAAACAAAAAGAAGGCATACATCTGTTACAAGAATAGAAAGAAGAACGGCATATCTTCAAAGGGCAAAACCATCATGATGACAAATAATAGGTAAAATGGTAAGTGCATAATACCCTAATCAAAATGGTACCTTTCACAGTGAGAATACAATTTATCGTTCAAGATTTATTTATTAGTCTAATTATAGATAATAAATGTTTTTATTTCGCGATCCTCCATTTGGATTGACTGTTTTTGGGGGTGTTTTTGAAAAATTTTACTGTAGCAGAGTTTTTAGATCATATTTTGGGTTATTTAAGAGTAGAAGAGTTTTTAGAATATATTTTGAGATATTTTTTAAAATTTTAAATAAATTAAATTAATTTTTAGATAACCTTTTAGAGTACTTTTTAACAACTTTTATTATATTTGAAAAACTAGTTTTTGAAAAACACTCCCATCCAAAAAAAAAAGATGGCGCATGAGGTGTCTGTCTGTTATCTAATAGTTATCTAATTTGGATTTGCCTCTTAATTATAACTCCTTAAGATAGGGTATAGGCGTTAAGATTTTAGAAAAAGTGAATATAAGAAAAAAAAAAAAGTGATTATACACCTAACTATATAATTCCAATGCATGCAGTTACATTTATGTTTTTTTAAAAGTAATTAACTTCACTTTTTCTAAAATCTTAATGCCCATACCCTATCTTAACGAGTTTTAATTAAGCAGGGTTAGAGAAATCCAATTTACCCTATCTCACTTTATTTTTTCACGTAATCTTTCGAACTATGATGTTTTTTTTTATTCATCCTGATATTGTCTAATAACTGAAAATTTTAAAGTTATCCCGACAATCAAACTAGATAACTCGGAGAACAAGTGAGGGACCAGGAAATGAATGCCAAAACAAGCCTCATATTTGACTAAATCAAACACTGTAAGCATCACCACCAATTCCCAAATAAGTTATTTTTTGCTTGTCGTTTCATTTTGTAAGCATATATAAGACATTTCTGGTCCAAGTTTGCCTGTCCTCATATTCATATCCTCAACCAAATCACATTTTAAAATCACTGCTTAGATCAGGCTGTCTACGACCTTACACCTTATACAGTACAAAAAGGTCAATAGCCGCTTGAACGTTAATATGAGTCAAATACTCCACATCATGGAGGATTTGGACCTGTTACCTCGTATGTGTAGCTTGTAAGTTAAATTTTTGCCTACAGGTACATGAAATCCTGTTAATAATCAAATTCACTGGTGCGTGGGAACGTTTAGATTAAGAAAGCTTGGAGTTGGAGGTTGGAAACCTGGTTCGAGAAGCCAAGCCAAAGCCAACTCCTTCGTGTAAAAGACAAATCAAGAAACCGTTACAAAGACAAAATGATCCCATCTCTTTGCAAGCTTCTTAAACTGTCAAAACCTTCCCAGAACATCACGCTGACATGATCTGGCGCTCTTTCTTTTTGTCATGCAAAAGAATATACATTTCATTTGATTTTGTTTTGGTGGGGTCTTCTTTTTGCATCTTCTTTCTTTTTTCTTTTTCGCCAGTATTTTAGACGGCCAACATCTTTCTCTTCCCCTTTCCTCGCTTTTTGTTTCAAATTTGAAATTCTGCGATTGGAATCTTATTTGGGATTCAAAAGATGAGCATTTATTGATCATCTTTTTCTTGGTATTTTGGAGTTAGTTACGGGGATTTTCTTGTTTCCTAAGGGATATTTTTACTGGAGTTTGATTGATTGTCATCATCGTGGTCGTTTCTCTGCCTCGGTGTGGTCTTCCTTTGAGCTTTGATATCAGTCTCCTCAGCCTCAACCAGGTGAAAACCACGCTGTTCCTCTGCTGTTCTTGATTTTGTTGTTCCGTCTGCCATGTTTCATATGGTTGCTCAGCAATTGCTATTCAATCTTTGCCCCTTATATTTTCAGTATGAGTTGGGAACTATTATAGTTCACAAGTCTTGCCAATTTACCTTCTGCAGCATCGCATGTTATTATGATCAGTATCCTGCATTTCTTGAATTTGAAGTTGCTGGTTATCATTAAGTTTAGGTTGGGGATAGGAGAGGTAAGTCTTTGAGTCCATGTATATTACATGCTAGTCTATCCAATTTCTCAATTCTCTGGGCTAAGGAAAAGCCTAACAATTTCATTTAAAGACTCGTCGTTGTCATTGTCGCAAAAATCTGTTGTCAAAGAAGATAAAGATGATTTAATTTGCTGTTTTAGTTATTTTACTTAGACATGCATACTTTAACTACATTCCTGTATTAAACTTCTTGTTTTTCTAAATTTCACCCTTACTAACAAATCAGGTTAGTCGAAAAATCCATGGCCGAAAGTGGCATGGGGAGACACAATTTTGATATAGATATCCTCAAAGAAACCCTCTGCGCTCAGCAACAGTTGCTGCAGAAGCTTTACAATGAGTTGGAAGCAGAGAGAGAGGCCTCTTCTTCTGCTGCCAGTGAAGCTTTGTCTATGATATTGCGCCTACAAGGAGAAAAAGCTGCTGTGCAAATGGAAGCAGAGCAATACAAAAGATTGGCAGAGGAAAAAATGGGATATGCAGAGGAATCATTAGCAATTTTTGAAGATATTATGTATCAGAAAGATATGGAGATGGCAGCTTTGGATTCTCAAGTGCAGGCTTACAGGTATAAGCTATTAAGCATGGGTTGTGAAGATCCAGGAATTGGTGAAACAACGTCTCCAGAAGACCTCTTACAAAGAAATGAATCTTTTGTAGGGGAAACGAATTTTAAAAGGATCGGAAGGAGAAATTCTGCACCCCTCCTAACTTTGATATCATGCATGAGGAAAGGTGTGACTGAGAGAGAGAGTTGTTTAAGCCCCAAAACAGATCTGGTTCATAAGACAGTCGAAGATTGCACAGCACACGACATGAATGAATCGAGTTCTGATTGGGAGAAAAAGACAGATAATTCTAATATGGGTGACATCAACTCATATCTGGAGCAGATCAGAAAGTTAGATGGTCGTGTTAAAGAGATAGCAGGAGTAAGCTATGCAAACTTACAAAGTTCAACGAGGTCTCCTTCACCGCTTTCACAAAGCTCTGGAAACCCCTATGATCTGACAAGAGAACCAACAGCATATGACATGGATAAGGTCAAACATCCAGGAAATGTGAAGGAAAGTGAAATAACAACTGAATGTCCTTGTTCCCCAGGTGTCCTTGATGTCTTTGAAGTCCCCCAGGTGGAAGAGAGTTATGATGATTGCCGATTGAAGAGAAAAAATCAGAAGAAGATGGTTTTGCAAGATGAGAACAAGGTTGAAAAACCAGATGCCATTTCTGAGGAGATTGTTAAGCCATACATTCAAGAACAAGAAAGTGACTGGCTACAGAAAGTGCTAAAATCTTCCCAGCAACAGAAAACATTTTGTAAACCAAGTAGTGCCATTGAAGTTGATTGCAACTTTGCAACGGTTCATCCTATTGGAAAAGTTTCTATATCTCAACCGTTGCTGCAACAGTTCAATCAGACTTCAGAAATAGTTGAGATTGATAGACAGGCTGGTAGACTAGTATCTGCAGACAGAGAGGAAGAACGGAAACTATTGAAAGAGATAAGAGAGAAGCTGAATTCAATAGAGTGTGAGATCAGAAGTTGGAAAGTTAAGGAGTCTTCACATAGAGATGAGGTACCGATTGCCACCCTTGCAGAGGTAATCTTCTTCAACTTGTTTAGTCTTTGCCTTCATTACTGTAGCTAAAAGTTGCAGTAACTTTAACTTCTCCATGTACCTTTGTGTCCTGGCAAACACAAGACAACAGGATCTGACTTGGACATTAAAATTTAGTGCAAATTTTTCCTAGATTTCATCTATGACCTTCTTTTAGTCAAACAACAGACAAACAATTTTCTGATGTCTTGATATTGTGAGCAGGCAATGCTTCATTTTTGGCTCTGAACCAGCAATATGACCACTTTCTTTCCAGTAAGAGGATCAAAGTTGTCAGATTCTTGCTTCCAGAATTGTTGATGGTTGTTTACATGGATTGACATGAATAGTTTGATTGCAGTGTGACATGATCTTTTGCAAAGTTTAAGGCCATGCATATTGTGAACAGCGTATATACTTGTATGCTAACACAGTAGTGGAAAAGTGTGTTTTCTTCTGTCTGCACATCCGACATTTCTGTATCCAAGATCTTTGAAGAATCAGTTAATCTTCATTGTACATTAAGTGTATATATCTATATACATACACAGGCATTCAATCATTTTCTAGATAATCCTTATGCTAATATATTTTACATTTTCTTCCATTACATCTTCACACATAACTAGTCATTTATCATATTAAGTTTCCAACTTGGCTGGTCCAAGTCCCCCCCCCCCCCCCTCTCTCTCTCTCAGTGATCTGAGATCAAGCCCTTTTCAAGCACTAAGTTTGCTTTCATCTTTTAATTGTGACTTGTGAGCTTGCAAGAGAATGATTTCTATATTTGTTCAACCAAAATCATGTTGTACACAAAAATAAATGTGACCTTTGCTAGTATAGAACTGCCCAGGAGTTTTTCAGATTAATGGAAGCAAGTCACAGCTTATGTCCATTTTTCTAAAATGACTAGCATTTCTGTTGATATCATTTATCATATTCTGCAGAAGAAAATAACCCCTCATTCGTTGCATAGAGATCAAGTGCTATTGGTGCTCGAAAGTTCTCTGGCACTATAGCATTTCTAACTAAATTCAAATGTATACCCATAGTTGGAGTGTGAAAATTCTTCAACAGATGATAAATAAATTATCTGCAAGGATACTCTTCTTGACTACAAAAGGAAGTATAGTTATGTAATCTGTCCGCTTACTTTCTTTGTGCATCCTGGATGTGGAGTGTGCAGATGGACATTGGGATTATTTTGTAAATGTCCTCTCCCTAGTCCACAACTACTTCTCTGAAATACCCAAAGTTGTTGGAAGTCCTATGTCGCACGGCAAAAGAAGAAATTTAAGCATTGAGGAAAATCAGCTCGTGTTGAAGATTAGTTTAAAATATTGTTGAACTTAAAGCAAGGATTAAGCTTCAAAATCAGTGACAGCTTCCAAATTCTTTTGATCTGTATTGAAAGACTTCTTTTGATACTCAATTCATCTTTATTTAAGATGGTTTACACATATTTATGTTGGAATGCTAGTCTAAGCTCCTTAAGCGTGTATTTAATTCTGTTGACACCCTACAGGTGAAAAACATCAAACGTGGGCTCCCTATATGCAATGAATTGTTGGAATGTAGGAAAGGTTTTTGCAGTTGGCTCCAAGCATTGAAAGGTTTTAGCTGAGCACTGTGTCCTAGCACAGCAAAATTAAGAGTTTAGTCCACTACTTTATTAGTATGAATTTGATTTTTATGTGCTATAGTTTTATAAAACTTCATAGAGTTCAAAGGCATTGGAAGTAGACTAATTGTTGAACTCACTAATGGAGCACAAAATGAGGTTAAGGAGACTCTCTTGGGATTAACCAAACATAAAACATTAGGAAACATGACAGTTTGTTTATCTTTTGTTTGTAATATCTCCTAATCCATTTGACTGCAGGTGGACATGTAGTACACAACCACGTCTCTTCTGGCAATAACCTTATAAAAATATGCTTGTCTATGTACATTGTGTAGTATGTGGAAGTTCGATGGAACAGTCAGGCAGTGATTTTAAAATTTTGATTGATGTTTGTGGACTTGATTTCAGTGTCAAATCGTGTAATATAAATGTTTCAATTTCATGGAACAAATTTGGTCCTTTTCAGTCAATAGCTTTTGGAAAATTTCAAAGGGTACTGAATGGTTTTTGCCTTTTATAGTGAAATCTCTAAGTTCAGCGTGACCCCAATGTTTAGGAGCATACTTCTCCAATTTCTTATCCAGGAGGACTTCTGTTGTCTCTGATGACAAAAGTTGATCAACCATATTTTTAACTGAGCCTGTTATTTTCTTTTGTTCAGTAAGTATCAGTCTCTGAACCATGTAGAAAGACATATAAGCACTATAGAACCAATTATCTTCCAACCTGTAGAAGGTTATGCATTTGTATGCTAGTTTAGTCAAGATTCAGGAACATGGTTAATAAAAATTGTAGGGGTATATTAAGATGGGAGGAGGGTATCCGATTCATTATATACTAATCCATGTCGTTGAAGATTGTGATGATATGGACTAACTGAAGCACTTCAAGAGTTTGCACAGAAGTCCATTCCCAATCTTCTATAGAGCCCCTGCATTCTTTTAATCAAAACATATAAAACTTAACTTAGGAGTTGCCTCTTGGAATATGTCTCAGCACTTTTTATTGATAAGAAACTCTTTAAACGAGACCTGACTAACTGTGCAAAACTTGATACCTTCTTAAGAAATATCGACGATTGCAGAAGCCCTGGGAAAGATTACACTGTTAAGTCATTACAAGATAATATCTTACTGAACAAGTGTTTTTGTGCAAGTGTGAAATTGGTTAGTGTTTCCTTCTATAACAAATTGCTGTTGCCAATGCAATCTTTGTATCTCCCAGGTATTTTGATAGCGTTCTAGATTCTTTTCACCAGTATCTATTTTCATATATAAGAACTAATAAAAAAGAGAGGGGATTGCAGCAACTCTTTGTTAGACCATTGATAATGCTTTTACTCCTAGATTTAAGAAGTAAGAACGTGATAATTTTTTAGAGGAAAGCTGTGGAGTTCTCCTCGAACATGTCTCTCTTATCATCATTTTGCTAATCCTTTTCTTTTCCTCAAATTTTAAAAATAAGAAACCTCGCTTTTAAGCCTCACACTTTAAATGTTGGATTATCCTAATCTAATTCTTGAGAGCAGAGTTCACCATTCTGATGAAAATTTTTTACAACATCCAACAAATGCTTACCATACATATTTCTGTCAAGTAGCTACTCCATTTACTCAATGATGTCTGAGTTTTTAGGACCACTTTAAATCAAAGTTTGAGTTTCATATTAAATTGTGTACTCAGGTGGGAGCATTTCCCTGAGACAATGTATGTCTTTTTGTGCACAAACTCTTAAACTGGATTTCATTATGTCAAAATCCATTCTTCAGTTGCACTATGATTTGTAACACTATTAGAAACTCTTCCTATTGCGGTTATAAGTTTTACAAATTAATCAGCTTGTCTCATCAGTAAGAATTGAGTTCGCTTCACTGAATTAAGAGTCTATTTGTTAAATCATTCTCTTTTCTTCTAGCAGTTGTTAGACTAGTTTTAGGCCACATAAAGGAGTACCTACATCACAAAACTGCCTGAAGACCGCATCTGAGATCATTAGTTTAATTATAAAAAAATGATGAAAAGGACTACTACTTTTTCTTCTTTCGGTGATGTTACCTACACGGGCCATACCCTACCAAAAAAAAAAATTATCTATGAGCTTGCTTTGTCCTCGCTTATGTGGTGATTGTCTATTCCCTAAAAGTTGCTGTCAATTTTATCATAGAGAATTACAGTTTATACCAGTTAAAGGGGTATACTTTCCTGAGCTGAACAATCAGTAAAGGTGGAAAAGCAGTACATCCTTTTTAGTCCTCAAGTGCAAAGCTCCACTAGGTGCATAAGTGCTAATAAAAATATGAACGATAAGCATCCACTCAGTATAGAGATCCCAGTTTTCTTCTTTCATTTGAAACCCTCTCAAACTGGCAGGTAATGCCATGACATCAGTTAGAGTGCTAGTATAGGCCAAACTTGTTGGTAAGTCAGATGATTGATAGATTTTCTGATTTCTTGCCCACCAAAGGTGATAGATAATACCAGCAAAAGTATCCTTCTAATAAATCCTGTGAAAGAGTTCCCTGGACATTGGTGTTTTGTCCACCAGGAATGCTTATATTCATGTTTAATAAGTAAAGAAGATGCGATATCCATGCCAAAAATGTTCTTTGTCAGTGTCAGGAACTAAACTTTTAACGGTAGAACTCTGACATCTGCCTCAATTTCCTTAGTCTTTTGTAGTTCTATCAGCAATAGATTATTCGTATATGTGTTTTATATTTTTCTCGCCCCAGAAGTTCTGCATAGAGTAAGACAGAATGCAGAATGACTGAGTTGTCATGTCCCTTGAGGATTTCAAGCCTGGATCCACGTTATAGATGAAACGTAATAATTATGTGATTAGCACCATAGGAACACTGGTAGCTCCAAAGGTGTTGCACACTGGCTCTATTCTTTTCAACTTTCTGTCTCTTATGGCAGGTGATTTTGTGCAATTATATGCCAAATGAAGGAACGTTACACTGCATATTCTTTTAAAACTTCATTGTTGGAATCAGCAACGGTTGCAAAAGTAGACCAGAAAGGTCATATAACTTGTTATGAATGGGGATCCTCGCATCCATTTAAAGAAGTGGAAGCAGCTAGCAAATGATGCAAAAGACAATGAATTTAAGAATATGGCAGAATTCTGCTTCATAATATTGCATTTTTCACTGATTGTCTGGTATGGTGAGTCAAGCTCTTCATTGGAAGTGAGAAGGTTGGAAGGCTAATTAAGTGATAATGAGAACATGAATTTAGGTTGAATTAGGAAAAGGGATGATATTTTTAGCATTCAGCGGAAACTGATTTGTTCACTTATGAAATTATGAAGTTGCTAAATAAATTATTGTTGAGCGGATAGATAGATGAATACAGTTGGCTATTGGTTGAGCGTGGTCCTTTATTGTCCTTAAATATATCCTAACTAATATCAAGAAGATTGCATTATGGAAATGATATTAATGAGGCACGCACCTCCTGCAGTCATTTTCATCTTCAGCACTACTTACTAAACAAGCATTAATCTAGTCAATCATTTTGTTGTCTCTCATCTTCCTTTTCTCTGGTTTTGTCATTTTAATGGTAATATAAAACCAGGAAGGGGATAATTCCAGAATGAAGTGCATGTCTTGGAACTTATACAGCCAAAATATTGGCTTCACAAACATGAAAGTGTTTTGAGTGCAGTTGATCATTGTTGTTGAGAGTTAGTGAGTTTGGTATCCCTGACCTTCCACTAGCCAACTCTGATGCTGTATTAGATATTAATTGTAGGCAGAAAGAAGCCTATGAGTGCATTTCGACTCTGGAAAGCATGATTTGTTGCTCTATTATAAAGAATAAAAATGCCCAAAACAATGATTTCCTTTTCATTGCCTTGTGGTAAAATTTAAACCAGCCACACAAGCAAAACTGTACGCTTTCAAGGACATCAGAGAGTCACAACGAATTGTTGGTATCCAATATCTAATCTGCCAGAAATAGATGGGTTAAAATTAATCTTCAATTGCTCACTAGAAAGGAGAAAACAAAAATTCACGCACAGTGAACATCTTCATGATCACTGCTGCCATGTCACTGTCAAAGGTACCTCAATTCAGTAGGATCTTCTTCAATGAGCTGGGATGAAGAGCAAGACAGATACTCCTTCAGCTGACCAACCTCATGTGCTATATCGAGCATGGTTGGTCTGGTCGAAGGATTGTATTGGGTGCAAATAAGGCCTAGTTCAAGCATCTCCAGAATCACCTCACGCCATCTTTTACTTTGATCGTTAGTGATAGGAGGAGCATAACTAGGAGAAAGCCTCATTACTGCTTCTTCTACAATTGGCTGAAACTTGTTAGGATAGAAACTTTTAACCCATTCATGCAAGCTTGAGCCTTCTTGGAAAAGGACATCTGTTGGACGTTTTCCTGTCACAATCTCTAATAGAAGAACTCCATAACTGTATACATCTCCTTGGGTTGAAGCCCGTCTTCCCATTCCATATTCTGCACATTTTGGAAAACCATAGTCATGAACTTAGAAATTAAGTCAACTCTAACACTACATCAGGGTTATATTTGAGAAAGCCAGATGAACATACAAGCATACGGGTTAGGAATTTTGAAAAAGTGTGTACCTGGAGCTATGTAGCCAACTGAACCGCAAAGCAAACCCTGTGTAGAGCTGAAAGAGGCAGAATCATTGATTGAAGTATGTTCATCAACCCCTTTTATTAATCTTGAAATGCCAAAATCAGTGACCATAGCAGTCATGTCAACATCAAGGAGAATATTGCTTGGTTTCAGGTCACAATGGACAACTTTAACAGGAGAATGATGATGCAGATATGCCATTCCTTCTGCGACATCATTGCAAATGCTCACTAGCTGAATCAAATCCAAACCATGCTTCATTTCGGGGCTTGGATAAAGATGGTTTTCAAGGCTCCCATTTGGCATCAGTGGAAGAACAAGAGCCTTAAAGTCTGGCCTGCTACAGATTGTTTTGATCCTTATCAAATTTCTATGCCTTGTTCTTCTCAGGACTTCACATTCCCGTTTGAAGCTGCCTGAAATCTCACCAGCTGCTATTGGAGTCAATACCTTTACAGCTATACATGTATTATCTGTAAGAGTTCCTTTGTATACGTGACCAAACTGACCTGAACCGATAAGGCTTGAACTGCTAAACCCTCCGGTAGCTTCAATAAGCTGATTATAAGATATCCGGGGCAAATTTAGTTCTTTATTTTCCTTCTCTTCACTTTCTGTGTCCTTAGCACTAGCAACTGCTAAGTGCCTCCCAAATTTTGACTTCAGTATTATAGGATACCCAACCATGAAAATTATGGCAGCTACAATTAGAGAAACGAGCATTGCCATTGGAAAATGGTGAGTCCTTTTTCTGTGGCAATTTGGCATACCTATAAGTGAACCACAGAGACCAGGATTCCCCAGGAAAGAACCAATAGTTAGCGATGAAAATGCCCCTTTATTTGTTACATTTCCAGAAAAGTTGTTGTAGGAGAAATTGAGCTGAACTAGAGTTGTTGATCCCTCCAAAGTTTGCGGTATCTCTCCAGTTAAAAGGTTAAATGAGACATCAAGTCCTTTAAGGTAAGGCAGATGACCTATAGATGGAGGAAGATCGCCTTGCAAGTGATTGGATGATAGATTGAGGTACTCTAGAGCAATGCAGCTTCCAAGTTGTGAAGGAATTGTGCTTGAGAGGTTATTTGATGACAAATCAACAGCCAGCACCATGTCCATTTTACTCAGCTCTAGTGGAATTGGCCCATCCAAGTGGTTACTGGACAAATTCAAGTACAACTTTAAACTACTCAATCCAGCAACTTCGCTAGGAATATTCCCTGTGATCCCGTTGTGAGAGAGGTCAAGAATTTCAAGATTAATGCAGTTTCCAAGGCTTGGTGGTATCATTCCTGAGAGATCATTCTCATAGAGAAAAAGTCTTCTTAGCTGTGAGAGATTAGCAAAACTATCTGGGATTGTCCCAGAAAGCTTGTTTTTGGACAAATCAAGAAGACCTAAATGTAGGACATTGCCGAATTCTGTGGGAATAGTTCCAGAAAATGAATTGTTTGATAAATATAGCCTCTCTAGCTTCTGCAATTGGCAAAGCTCAGTTCGTATCGATCCATTCAGAAGATTACTAGACAAGTTCAGGAGAGTAAGGTTGACAAGATTTGAAATTTCTCTAGGAATTGGACCATATATGTGGTTATCATCAAGATGAATCTGTACAAGGTTAGTAGAGAGATTACCAATAACGGAAGGCAACTCTCCACCAAGGTGATTTCCTGCCAATTCAAGTTCTTGCAAGTTGGATGAATTTGCTAAAGAAGAGAAAAATGGTTTGAGGTCAGTGTTGCCGTTATGGCTTCTGAAGTGGTTGTAGGATAAATAAAGGAACTGCAAGTGAGGCATTTTATATACAATATTAGAAGGTAACTCCCCCCTTAGCGAATTTGATTCCATGTCAAGCCATTCAAGCCTAGTCGAGTTCGAAAGAGCTGCAGGAACCTCACCTACTAGCTGATTCGACCACAGTAGAAGAAACTTCAGCTCCCTGAGCACACATTCATTCTTCAGAGGGACTTTGCCTGTAAGGGAATTGTTGGAGAGGTCTATATATTGCAATGATGAAGAGCCGTTGCACAAGTGTGGCATGGGAATTTCACCAGTGAGCTTATTACTTCCCAAATCAAGATACACCAGCTGGCGCAGAGAGCCAAACTGTGATGGAATATTTCCTTCAAGAAGATTTGAGGACAAACTAAGCTGTCTGAGTTGGAAAAGTGTGCCAAGCTCTTGAGGGATATATCCATGGAAAAGGTTCTGGGACAAATCAAGAATTTCCAAGTAAGAAAGGTTGGAAAGAAATGGTGAAATGGTTCCCTGGAGAGAATGATGACTTAGATCAAGTTCAACTACTCTCCCACTTTTTTTGTCACAGTGAACCCCCAACCAATTGCATACCTGAGTACTAGAAGCATTCCAGGTCTCTAGAGCATGCTTGGGATCAGCAACGATCCCAGCCTTGAATGCAAGTAGAGATGCCTGATCACTACTAAGTTGCATGAAATTTGCTCCAGAGACAACATAGAAAACGATAATCAAGAGAAACAAATGACATTTCGAAGATTTTGAATATTCCATTCCGCTAATCAAATTGATTTATCTTCTTCGAAAGCCAAGTTCGAAGAGATTAAAAGATCGAAATCATGAAGAGGCTAGGCTATAGACAGAGAACAGTAATGGCATATATATATATACACATTGTCAACTATCCTATATATGATAACAAGATGATGAACTAAAGTTGACAATCTTAAAGACTTAGACATTGTGCATATGCCTAACTGCCGTTTATAAGGATGGAACGTTGCATTTGGCGCCTTAGATCTTTGACTTCAAAATGGACAAATTGTTTTTCAACACGTGAACGTGCTACATGAAAATGTTAACAATGGTTACTTTAGCCGTGTGACCTTAATTTGGTGTTGGTGATTTACATGTCATCAGGCCTAACCACGTATCATGTGTTTGCTTGTGGGATTAGTGATATGTTAATGTTTAGTGGAAATGTGAATTGTTAAGTTGAAGATAATCTAGGTTATGAGCACGCTTAGGAGGGTTGAGGATGTAATATAATGACATGGAAACTTTTCATTGTGGTAGATATATGTCGGCTCAAATGATCTGAACTGATGCCATTTAGTTGCCAACTCTTTTGTCTGCACTTTTTGTTTGGTAGGTTTATCTTAGTGAAGCTCGAATCATCCACAAATCCCAGAAATTAATGTCAGCCTAATAGGCTGAGTTTGGAAGAAGGTTTAAATTTTTGTGGCGTTGCAACCTTGCAAGAAGCAACAAAAAATGACACACACAGAGACAATAACATCTTAAATATGCTTGAAAATCAAGAAATTTAGGGGGCAGAAAAAAATGCAAGAAAAAGAGATTCTTGGAACCAATGAAGTTCCTTCAGAGGGTCTTTTCTTTTTCTCTTTCTTGATGTTTACTAACTACTTTTTGCTAAATCCAAAAGGTTCTTGTGTTTTGCAAGTTAGAGTTGGCTCAAGTCAAAACAGCCTATTTTCTAATACAATACATTTTCAAGGGTTAGCACACTATCCATTTCATTCCAGCATCTCATACCCTATCATCCTTGTTGCTGTGCTTCTGCATGCTCGTACACAGCTATGTGCTTGGAACAAAGATTGATTGAGATCATAACAGATTATGCATATAAAAAAAATCTCAATCACTTCAAAATTCATGACCTGATGATCATGATACTATAAATTAAACTAAGTCCCCCTAACCCAAAAATAGTTATACAAGATGAATGGCCTGGCCAGCACCCACATGTTCCCCTTCCTGTCCAAAGCCTGCACTTCCCAGAAAATTCACTTGCTGATCTTCTCCATCATGCTTCCTAGTCAGAAGGTCCCCATTTCCCGCCTACCAGAATAGAATAGTACCCACTGTCCAGTGTCTTCGGTGCCTACCAATCTTTTATTCATTCTCGTTTCCTCTCACCCCACCTGAGGATGCAAGTTAGTGCCAAGGATATGAGGCGAAAATCCACAGATTCGGCTACTCAATTATTTTAATCAATTTAGCATCAATTACATTGTTATGTTAGTGGAGTTATGTCTAAAACTATAAAAAGTCCTCTGATAAGTCATTAAAGTTGTATGAATGTATCTCTGCAGCCTAAGTGTATCAACAGTAACATTTGATGAAGGTTATTTATTCGTGAATTTGAGATTAGGGGCACAATGAGCCAATGGCAAAAAAATATTCCCTCAACAAATTTCCTAAAGCGGGATTGGTCCCTCATCTTTAATGTTTGGCTGGTCAATCTTGAGGTAAAATAGGAAGTCAACTTTGCAACCCACGTTACATTTTTAGAAATGCATTGTAGTTGGGAAAATAGGAAATAATTGAGATCAAATGCAAAGGAATTTATGCAAGTTTTATTTCCATTTTTGTATCTAATTTATTTTCGTTGCCTTCAATCTAAATTATTTCCCATTTTTTTCAATTATATGTTTTTTAGTGCTTTTAAATTCAGCTGAAAATTTGTTTCCATTTTTGCTCGGTCTTAGGTGGAAAAATTTAAAGTCTTTGGCAGCTAAACTACACAAGGACTAAACTGCTATAGAAAAGTAGTTAAGAGGAGCCCTCACGGGGTGGTTCAACGGTAAGCGGACTCTTAAGGACCCTTGTGATCCTTGGTTTGAATTCTACCCTGGACTTGAACTCCCGTGACTCGCCCGGGTTGTTGCGTGGGCTCGTGGCGCACTCCTCTGGTTTGGTGTGTCGGCTCGGTCCTAAGGGTTCAAGTTGGGACATGTTTCGGGTTACCAAAAAAAAAAAGTAGTTAAGAGATCCTAAGGATTCAAGTTGGGACATGCTTCGGGTTACCAAAAAAAAAAGTAGTTAAGAGAACCTAGTCGGCCAAAGTTAATGATAAGGAGCCAATTCAAATCTAGTAAAACGGACTATTTTGATCATTTGTTCGGGGCAAAATCAATATTGAAATTCAAGATATAGCATATGATGGACAAAAACAGTATGTGTCAAAAATAAAGTACAACTTTCTAGTTTTTTGTAAACTTTCTAACCAGTACAGAAGCATGTTGTTGCTAGGATCATATACATGTAATTACACGAAAGTGTACATGTATTGATTCAACAAATTGACTTGAAGAATTAGTCAACCACATGTTCCAAATCCCATGCTGCAACACTAGTGCAGCACTGCAGCTCGCTATAACTGTCTCCTTCCGCATCTACAAGAATGCCAATGTTGACCTTTTGGTCTAAATGCAAATATTTTCGCGACCATATTTTCTACTTAATTAATCCATAGTCACGGGCTCAAGAATGTGAAATTCTTGAAGGAAAATCATGACATAGAATCTCGAGAGCTTTTAGGATACGCAATACCAACAACTTAGCAGGTCATGCTTCAGCCATAATGACCAATCTAACGACAATATTAAGGTTAAGGTCTACATTTGATTTGACAAAGTTTATGAGAGCTATGCCTACCAGGAAAAGCTTAAAAGGGTTGTCTAAGCATAGAGTTTTTTCTTGTGGAAAATTTTGCAGGAGATTTGCAATTTATTTGGGAGGTTGTGATTCTTTTATGTTACAAAGTAAGTGGTTGAATATTGTATTCGTGCATGCGTAAAAACAAATATTGAAGTTTAGGCAGAGCTCCATATAGCTATTTTCATACACCAAGTTGTTGTATGAAATTCGGAAAGCTAGCAATATTCTATGGTTCCCTAGAATTAGTGGGTATTGTATTAGAGAAAAAAAAAAAAGGAGCAAGTGGTAATATATTTACTAGTACATCTTAAAAGTGCAAAGGACCAGTACCATTGTACCAACTCGACAATATCAACATGTTCCTTAATTTTGTAAACCCTAGCTGTCGTGTTTTTGCTATTAAATATTTGATTGCTTCTGAAAAGATGAAAGAAAAGAAAAACTACAAAATTTGCATGCTTCTTTCTTGCTCTTTTTGACATTTTGTTTTCTCTTTTAGATGAAATTAATAAATCTTCTACTTGATTTTTGTCTTTGAGAGTACTTCAGTTAAGCCCCTTAATGTTCATCCACGTTTTTATTGTATATGTGTCTACAAAATTAATTATGCAGCAGTTGAAGTTATTCCAATTTTAGAGCTGCAATTCCTCAAAAAAAAAAAAGGAAACTAATAATGGGACATGCAAAGTTCATTAATGGCACTATATATATATATATATATATATATTAGGTTGTTTCAGAAAAAAGAAGTTTGTTGTGTTACTTTTTATTTTTGTTCTAACTCCCTTGTAGGCATCCCAATGAATCTAATCAAACCGAACAGCTTAGTGTTCAAATTTGTTTGATTATTTTAACGAGTTTGAAAATTTATTTAAGTTTGATTTGTTTATTTGCCAAATCAAATCTGGCTTGACTAGTTCACAAACTAAACACAAATGAGCTTTTTATTAAGTTTAAAGTATCGAGTAATTTAGTTCATCTTTTAACCCCTGTCAACCATATTCCCTTGACCCACATAGCCTAGTTTTAATATTTTAAATTATTACTTTTCCTACTACTATTATGTATTTACACTTGATCGTAGTATCGGCCAAGAAATTTCCTGCCTAAAGGTGATTTCAGTGGAAGCTTAGATGTGATGTTCAAGTCTAATTCTTTAAATATGTATACTGACCACCGTTGTTACATTGTCATTGACTAACTTAATGCGGAATATTAGGTTTTCAAACCCACAATTATATTTTTCTCATGCATGAGATTTTTCAAGTTCTCTTGGTAATAATGCAGTGACTTTGGTGCTTCGTTTATAACTCTGAATTTTTAAAAGAAAAAAAAAAAAAAAGCTGTTAGCTTCACATAATTGTTACCATGCATTTTTTTTTAATATAAATATAAGATTTGGATGTGTTCGACTCTAATCACCGCCACGAGCATTATCATAGTTCATACATGAGAAAATCTTTCGTGAAAACCAACACACCATTCTTCGTTTGGATTGCATTTTCCGTCATTTTCCATGAAAAAATTACTGTGGCGATTTGATGTATGTGAAGAAAAAGAGTAATAGGGAAATGTGATTACGGAAAACGATGCAATTTTCTGGTAGAAAATAGTAATCCAAACAGGATCAGTTGTTTGGTATGTGTGTCTTTTATATGATGGATTAGTGTTAATAGTTTTTAGCATGTTAATTTACAATTGAAGGGCAGTAATATGCATAGAATCACTAAATTTCATTTTCTTTAAATTGGTGATAAACAGGTAAAACTTACAATGAAGCACTTTCTTTGCTGGTAATTCCATAGTAGTCTATAATCCAAATACTAAGGTCATGCTCTTGTGTGCCTATTTTAACTTGTGGAACCTCATATAATTAAGTAAGAAGAGTGAGTTTGCACGCATAGACACTAAGAATATAACTGTATATAATAAATGTGTGCAACTTTTTTCTTTTCATTTAACTTATGTGTATAACTTTATTCTTTTCTTTGTCTTTTTTGGTGTTTCTGTTTGGTTTAAGGGAAGTTGTGAAATCTTCCTCTAATTTCTGCATTTTCATGCACATTTTGCCCTTTGATATTTGCATGACTTTACATGAAACAGTAAGTTAAATGTAAAAATGTTTTTTCTAGCGATAACTACTTTTTTTTTTTTTGGCAAGAAAAAATAGGATGAGAAATTTCAAATTTTTTATCTAAATTTTCTGCATTTTTTTCTCGTAAAGCTCTACATAAAGAGGAAAAAGAAGCTCTGGACAAATTATAAAAACTGACCCGGTGGACCATTCGAAACCGCACCGCATGAGACTCAACCGAGCCCCCGTAATGCTGTGATTTGGGCTGCCTAGTGGATCCCCATGACTCATTCCACTGGGAATTGGGCTGTCTATAACGAGGCCTATTCAACCAGAACCATTCTTTCCAAACTTTGCTCCAAAATTCTCCTAAAAAAAATAAAGGTGTAAAATTTGATCAGCCAGGAGTTCAGCCTTCTTGTTGTCATGAGCTAGTCCCTTCGATGACTGGTCTTATTGCTCTTTTTCCTTAGGGTTGCTTATACACTAGTTTCTAGTCACTCTTTAGTTGTTAAACTCGTATTTAGCTTATGTCTCACTTGAGTTGTATGCTAATGTCTCTCCCTTCTTCAATAAGGGCAAAGCTTTGCTTTGTACCGCTCGGTATGGTTCAAAACTCTTTTTCTTAAGTGAGTTAGAATTCGATTTGAAAGTGAGGTAGAAAATTCTGAGAGAACATTTCATTTCTACCGTTACTTTACCACCACGGTATCTCTTAAGACAAACATGAGCTAGAAAAAGAGCCTTTGAGAAAAGAGCAAAGCCTACGTTTGATTCTTGTCCAAGATTGTGTAGACAATTTTTTTGTTACCAATAGTATTGTGGCATTAAACCAAAGGCAAAAAGAACCAAGGATTACTTGCACTGAAGAAAATCAAGCTAGAACTTCGTTGATTTTAACTTGGACTTTATTCACTTGTTTGGATGAGAGGCCATCAAGATTCGTTTGACACACAAAGTGGCCCATAATGGAAGACACTAGACCGGCCCATGTACGTAAAATCAACAACATTTTTCTTTACAATATTGCCCTTCCCTTTTTT
This sequence comes from Coffea arabica, assembly GCF_036785885.1. Classification (NCBI taxonomy): domain Eukaryota; kingdom Viridiplantae; phylum Streptophyta; class Magnoliopsida; order Gentianales; family Rubiaceae; genus Coffea; species Coffea arabica. Next base: position 13,695,930 of record NC_092320.1, on the reverse strand, counting down.
TATTTTTATTTTTATTTTTATTTTGAGAGTTTAAACACACTTTTTTTCAACAAAGTTTTAAGGAAGATATCTAAAGAAGACTCACTAAAGTCCAATATCCAAGCAATTGCTGACTGGAAGGGACCTTAATGTTGAATGGATCTTAAACACTTACACTCGACTCTCTACTGAACCGATGTGGGAGAAAGGGGATGGAGAAATACTCACTTTAAGCCAGCTTTTAACCCTCATTATGACTCTTTATTCTTTTCAACAAAGCATTGAGGAAAATATCTAAGGGAAATCCACTAAAGTCCAATGTCCAGGCAATTGTTGACCGGAAGGGATCTCAATAGACCTTAAACACACTTGTTGCCCCTCAAAATTGGAATTTTGAATTGAATATACATTTTGTATAATAAAAACAAGGATTATATAGGGAAGAAATACAAAGAGTGATTTTTTTTTTATCATTGTCAGATGACTATTTGAAAAAAATGAAAATATTTTGAGATGACAAAATTATGATATACAAAAATATAGAGGGTTTTCTCAAATAAAAAAAAAGATAGAGGGAGTTGTTTTTTTCTTCATTATTTTGTGATTTTTTATTAAAAGAAACATCATTTAAATGATAAAATTAATATAATTGGATTCTATTTCTTGGACATTTTGTTTTCGGGGCGCCGCGGGGGGAAGGGGGGGGGGGGGGGGCACAAGATAAACAAAATATCTGCCGCCTTGTGTGCTCTCAAATATCAAAACAATAGCCAACGGGGGTTTAACAGAGGTTTTGTACCATTCTCATTTCTCCCCTTTCTTCTTCAACCTTTCTTATCTCCTCCTCTGCTCTCTCGCATTCCTTCTTCGTCTCCACTATTTCATCAGCTCAGCTCTGGCTTCCTCAGCTTCCGTTCTCTCTGCCCCTGGAGCTCAGCTCCACTCCTCATGGGGCCCCACAAAACACCACAAAAGACCCAACTTTTTCTTCATTTCAAGCCCTGAATTTCCCAAATTCTTGCAAAGCCCCTCACTTTCTTCTTCTTCTTTCCCTCATTCCCTCCAGTTACCTTCCCTGCATACCCCAATTCCCCTCCACCTGCACCCTTTATCCGACTCCACTGATGAGAATTTCACTGAAAACCTTCAAGATATGGCCAATTTGCAGACTATCCCAAGTGGGGCTTCTCAGGTTTTGCCCAGAGAAGTAGTAAATGGGAGGGAGAGAGTTTTTATCCGGGACCCACCGTGGATTTCGGCATTTTTGATGAAGAATTTTTATTTTAAGGCCAAGATGAAAAATGGGTTCAAGTTGGAATTTCAAGAAATTGAGAGGAGGAAGTATCAGGTTTTGAGGAGGAGGCAGATTCAGGCTGAAACTGAGGCTTGGGAGAAGATGGTGGAGGAGTACAGAGAATTGGAGAGAGAAATGTGTGAGAAGAAATTAGCTCCTAATTTGCCTTATATGAAGAAATTGTTCTTGGGATGGTTTGAGCCATTGAGGAATGCCATAGAGAAGGAGCAAAAGGCTGAAAAAACCAAGAAAAAAGCAGCTTTTGCACCTTTTATTGATTGTTTGCCTGCTGATAAAATGGCCGTGATTGTGATGCATAAATTGATGGGATTATTGATGACGGGAGACAGAGATGAGAGGTCTGTTCGCGTTGTCGAAGCTGCTGTCCAGATTGGGGCGGCCATTGAGCATGAAGTGAGTATTGACAATTTTTGCGCTTTGTTGAAGTTTTTGTTGTTGTTTGTGTGATGCGCAAATCTGAGAACTGTCACTTTTTTGAGCTAGAATGCTTGTTATGGTGAACTCTAGACCCCAAAGGAAGCTGAGTAAAACCTTGCATTATTGACATACTGACGTATATGGATATGCTACTGTGGTTATAGTAAGAAAATACATTGGTGAACCAGTTAAATTTCATAATTGTAGGTTTACATTGAGGCTGCGGTCTGGATTTATGGAATTCACTGTAATTTTGGTGAAGTAGCCTACAAATTTAGGATTATTTCTAGATGCATGCGGCTTGTTTTCACTTTTGGCTCTAGCTCTCCTGTTTGAAAGCTTTGAAAAACTTCACTGTGTGATAATCTTATTCTATATTAGAGTTGCTAGACAAATACTTTTAAGTGTATGTGTTTTAATGAGTGAGTAAAGCAGAAACAGGAATAGAACTGTATCAATTTGAAATTATTAAGTTGGTCTTCATAACATAATCGATGGTCAGTCTTCCTGCTACTTTGATGATATTCTTCATTTGAAGAAATAGTTTTGCCTTGATTAACTAAATTTTATGTTGGTCTTCACAAGTCTTGAGCGTGCTGATTAACAAAAATTTGATTAGGAGTGCCCTAAAGTTGCCTAAGAGTGTTGGCATATACTAACGTCCAAATTGCTTCATATAATTTATGAGCAAATGTTGGAAATGTTGAAACTGTATTTTTCTCAGTATTATGTCCATCATTCATTAATGAAAGAGATTTCAGTCACCCTTATTTAACTAATGTGTGTCGGACATGATTTGAAGGTTGCTTGAGAAGTTTGATCCCTACTACTAACTGAAAGTATTTCACTGGTGAAGAGTAAGACTACCTAGTGAAGTGATGTGTACCTAGTGATATTTCGATTGATCTTGATCAACCAAGAGACAACATTATAGGAAAATAATCCACGAATGAGAATGCTGGATAACTGACAAATGTATACTAAAGCTTGAAAGGATCCAATTGCAACTGATTATATACATGATATGCTAAAGGTAGTACCTCAATAGGAAAATAATCCACGAATTATAGGAAAATAACATTTCAAATGGTCAACCAAGAGACAACATTACAGGAAAATAATCCACGAATGAGAATGCTGGATAACTGACAAATGTATACTAAAGCTTGAAAGGATCCAATTGCAACTGATTATATACATGATATGCTAAAGGTAGCATCTCAATAGGATGAGTCAAGTGGTTCATTTGTCATTCCTGAGTGAATTTATTTAATAATCATAGTCAGCTTATGATTTGACCACAATTAGATTAATTTTTCAGTACTGCAATTTGAATTTCATATGTTGTGAACTTTAAGGCCATTCCTTTTACCTTAACAAGATCTTGGTCCTGAACGCGGGACCGCTCACTTACACTCCCTTCCCCTGAGCCACCCAACCCATCCCCCCCCCCCCCCCCAACACCCACACACACACAAAACACCCCAAACCCAGTGCAGTTGATGTATCAAGTTAAGCTTTGGTTGTTTGATCTTCTTTGCTCTATCTTGCTCAACTAAGGGCAAACGTAGGTTAGAGGCATTTGGTGATCCAGTAGTAGTGTTGCAGGATTTCTTCCTCGTTATCAGTAATTTAAAGTTGAACTTTTCATGGTAGTGAATAATGACTAACAGATGTTCCACTAAAATTATCCCTTTCAACCGTTTCTTTCTCTTCATTCTTATGGTGTGACCTCTTGCCATTTTTGCATTTCTTTTATCTTATTTATTCCAAGATCATGCATGATCACCTCTTGGACTTTTTGTGCAATCGAATTCAATAGTTGGTTGCCATGTTATATCATAGTATACATGAATTTCTATGGTTTTCCTTGTCATGTAGCGCCTATGTTTTTGCCCAGGGATTTTTAAATTTCACATTCATGTCTTGTACCATTTATCTGATATTAGTAATTCCTCTTCTCGTCACTATGGATCACTGTTTATGTTGTTCCTGTCTTAATATATAGTAGGTTTAATTTCAAATTACATTGTATACTTGAGTTTTTGTTCGATAATTTATGGAGTTGGTTTTGGGGTTCCTGTGCTTATTATTGAATTTTAACAAGATCCAACACCTATTACCAGACTTCAGTAGAGAAATTTTGTGATTCTTTCATCATGCTTATATATTCTGCATTTTGCCTGTGCAGTTTTCTTCTTTCATTTACAAGTCACTTGATAGGACATAAGTACCTAATGTCCTTATCATTTTTATTTTTATCAGGTTAGGATTCACAATTTCTTGGAGAAAACAAAAAAGTCCCAGAGAAAGGGAATTTCAGCTGAGAGTCCTGAATCTATGACCAATGAGACAATTATACTAAGGAAACGTGTTCAGAATTTGATTAGAAGGAAAAGAGTTTCTGAGGCGCAAAAGCTGGTGAAAAATGATAAGTTTAAGTCATGGGGTAGAGACACACAAGCTAAGGTTTGTGCATGTTGCTGTTTCACTTTTTTGAGTTTTTAAAGCAGAAGATACCATTTATTTGTGGATAGTATGGTAACCTTTTACTGATTGGTAATCATATTTGTTGTTTGATATCATGCAGCTGGGATGTTGTCTCATAGAATTACTAACGGAAACAGCTTATGTGCAACCTCCGGTTAGTCAGTCAACTGAAAATCCACCAGATTTTCGACCAGCATTTAGGCATACTTTCAAAATTGCAACAAATGAGGCAGGGTAAGGGCATGTTACCTATCAATCTAGATTACTTTTCACACTATTGTAGCAGGCCACTAAAACAACATTCATCATTAAAGGCATGTATCCTTTTTTAGTGGGTACAACTTTAATTGTTGTAGCTGCAATCTGAAAACACTCTAGCATTAGTTCATTGATTCCTCCTGGGCAACTAAGCAGTATGTTAAACTCTACTGGATTATTGTTGATTCTGTTAGTTAACAGTGTAAACTTTTTGGATAATGTACAGTGAATTTCTTGTAAAAACTGTTAACAGGTATCTTGGGAGGAAAACATCTAGTCACCGTATTATGAGTGACCAACTAGTATTTATAGGAGTACAAACCTAACAAACTATTTACAAGAATACCCTTACTAATTTATTAGCTACAAGAATACTTATATTCTCTTAACACTCCCCCTCAAGTTGGAGCATATATATCATAAGCACCCAACTTGTTACAAATATATTTCACCCTAGAGCCCCCTAAACTCTTGGTAAACATATTAGCCAATTGATCTACAGACGGTACATGAGATGTCTTGATGACTCCGTCAAGCAATTTCTCTCGAATGAAATGACAATAAACTTCAATATGTTTTGTCCTTTCATAAAACACTGGATTAGACGCAATATGAACAGCCGCCTGATTATCACACACTAAATTCATAGGTTGTTTATGCTCAAACCCAAGTTCCAGTAACATGCTCTTCAACCAAACCAACTCACACACAGTGTGAGCCATAGCGCGGAATTCAGATTCTGCACTTGATCTGGATACAACTGTTTGCTTCTTACTCTTCCATGACACTAAATTACCACCAACAAACACACAATATCCTGTAGTCGATCTTCGATCTGAGGCAGAACCAGCCCAATCTACATCACTATATCCTTCAATATCAGTGTGTCCATGATTTTGATACAGCAACCCTTTTCCAGGAGCACTCTTAAGATACCTGAGAATCCGTATAACAGTATCCCAATGACAAGTACGAGGGGTATCAAAAAATTGACTCACAACACTCACTGTAAACGAAATATCAGGTCTCGTTACAGTGAGATAATTTAATTTACCCACAAGTCTTCGATATTGCTTAGGATCATCAAGTAATGCACCTTGATCTCCTGCTAATTTCACATTGGGATCCATAGGAGTATCCACAGGTCGGCAACCTAACATCCCAACTTCACTCAACATATCGAGTACATATTTTCTTTGACATAAATAAATTCCATATTTAGACTGAGCTACCTCAATACTCAGAAAATACTGTAGATGACCTAAATCTTTTGTCTGAAAGTTTGCCTGTACATTGGATTTAAGTTTCTGGATCCCCACAACATCATCACCTGTAATCACAATGTCATCCACATAAACAACTAATAAAATTTTACCAGCATTAGAATGCCGATAAAATACAGAGTGATCTACTTCACATCTTGTTAAACCGAACTCCATGACAACACTACTAAACCGGCCAAACCAAGCCCTCGGAGATTGTTTCAATCCATATAAGGATTTTTTCAAACGACAAACCAACCGCAGATTCTCCCCCTGAACAACAAATCCAGGAGGTTGTTCCATATATACCTCTTCTTCCAAATTTCCATGCAGAAATGCATTTTTCACATCCAACTGATGCAATGGCCAATTATAAGTTACTGCCAAAGAGATAAGAAGACGAATAGAGGTAATCTTTGCAACAGGAGAAAATGTTTCTAAGTAGTCTACTCCATACACCTGAGTAAATCTTCTAGCTACCAGTCGAGCCTTCAATCTATCAATAGAATCATTAGGCTGGATTTTTATAGTGTACACCCATTTACAATCAACAACAGGCTTACCTGAAGGACGAGGGACAAGATCCCAAGTACCATTTTGTTCCAAAGCAGACATCTCTTCTTGCATAATTAATTTCCAACCAGAATGATTAAGAGCATAGGTAATAGACTTAGGAATGGAGATAGAATCAAGGGAAGCAACAAAAGAAGAATATGACATAAAAAGACAAGAATAAGAAACAAAATTAGAAATAGGATGAGAAGTACAATGTCTCTTACCTTTGCGTAAAGCAATAGAAAGATCTAACTCAGAGGAGGGCGTCATACCTGGATTTGAAGATTGAGAGTTAATTGGTGAAGTGCGAGGCATATCAGGAACTTTCTCAACCATGGAACGACGAGAGTAAACTTTAAGATAAGGACGAGATAATCGAGTTATGGAATCTGGTGGACTAGACAACTCAGGTAATAAAGGGGAAAGGACTGGTAAAACAGGAGAGGAAAAAGAGAGACACTGGTCTAATTCACAAGACATACTTTGTTTGATAAAATACGGAGTGGATTCAAAGAAAGTAACATCAGCACAAGTAAAAAATCAATTTAAAATTGGACTGTAACATCTATACCCTTTTTGCGCTCGTGCATATCCTAAGAAAATACACTTAATAGCACGAGAATCTAATTTATTCACCCCGGGAGCAAACTGATGAACAAAGCGCACACATCCAAAAATATGAGGCAATTTAAACACAGGTTCATGAGGAAAAAGAATGGAGTGAGGTAATTGACCTTCAAGAATATTAGATGGCATGCGATTAATTAAATAACATGCAGTTAGAACTATATCACTCCAAAATTTTTTGGGCACATTCATGTGCAACAACAGTGTTCGAGCAATTTTGATTAAATGTCCAATTTTTCTTTCAGCAACTCCATTCTGTTGTGGAGTGTGAGGACAAGAAGACTGATGAATAATACCAGACATAGTCATAAAGGTATTAAAAGGAGTGAAAAAATATTCTTTTGCATTATCACTGCGAAGTATACGTACAGGCACACCAAATTGATTCTTTATTTCTGTAACAAATGCACAAAAAATAGAATATAATTTTGAACTATCTTTCATTAAATAAAGCCATGTAACTCTGAAAAAATCATCAACAAAGACTACAAAATATTTAAAACCTAACTTTGAAGTGATTCAACTAGGACCCCAAACATCAGAATGAACTAACAAAAAGGGTTCAGAAACCCGTTTATTGACTCTAGGAGCAAAAGAAACACGATGATGCTTTCCTAACTGACAAGACTCACATTCTAACGAAGATAATTGATTCAAAGTAGGAACCAACTTTTTCAAATTTTGTAAAGACGGATGACCTAAACGACAGTGAATTTCAAGAGGAGAAACAGTAGCAGGACATGCTATCGGACCATTGAAGTTGAGAAAATGAAGACCATTATGCTCATGCCCTCCACCAATCGTCCTCTTTGTCTTCAAATCCTGAATGACAACAGAATCAGGAGAAAAAGTAACTGTACACTGTAGAAATTTAGTGAGCTTACTAACAGACATTAGATTAAATGACAAATTGGGTACGTAAAGAACAGAAGACAGCGGAAGTGATGGATTAATTTCTACAGTGCCTAGTCCTTTAACTTTAGTGGTAGATCCATCAGCTAAAGTAACATGAGGAAAGGGAGTAGACTCTTGAAAATTAGAAAAAATTTTAGAGGTACCTGATATATGATCAGTAGCTCCGGAGTCAATAATCCATGAGTCATTACCTTTTTGTGCTAAAGAAGCAGAGGGAAGAGATGCGTGATTTGTAACTTGGTACTGTAAGAATTTAACATAATCTTCCTCGGATATAGTAACAGTTTTCTGGGACTCATGTGCTGAAGAACTTGATTCAATTTGATCAGTGGTAATCCAATTAGCAAAACTTTCAACCATAGCGAATAGCACTTCAAACAAAACAGCAATCAAAATTCGCGATGAATAGTGCGCCGTGAACAGTACGCGTGAATAGTATCGCGTAAACAGTGTGCGATGAACAGTATCACGTCAAAGACTTTTGCTAGATATTTAACCCTAACCCTAGGACTTTTGCTCTGATACTATGTTAACAGGTATCTTAGGAGGAAAACATCTAGTAACCGTATTATGAGTGACTAACTAGTATTTATAGGAGCACAAATCTAACAAATTATTTATAAGAATACCCTTACTAATTTATTATCTACAAGAATACTTATATTCTCTTAACAAAAACATTTCACATATTTTTAAACGGATGGAGTACTTATTAATGAGATTTCTCTATTGTAACTTTCAACTAATAAGGTACTTGATTACGTTTGGTTGTAGACATTCCTTTTAGTATATAGAAACATAATGTATCTACTGATATTGTAGCTATAGCTTGCCTGCATATCGATTTTTGAATATATAACTTCATTGACTGGGTGATTCTGTAGGCGGCATCCAAATCACAGTATACTGATCTGGCAGCACTAACACACCGTCCCACCCTTGCACCCGAATTAGTATTCGTTTCTTCATAGCACTCTGATATGTAAATGGATAAAGTCTGAGTATGTGTTGTCATTACGAATTACTAATAGGATTCTCCTATACTATTTTTGAAAATGTGTCAATTTCATTCAAAAAGTTGGTCAACTAATGGATCATTCTGAAAATTTTTTTGTGGTCCTAGATGACGGGCTGTTTTTATCTAGTTGCATTGGATATAAATGGTGATGATGTACCATCATAGTTCTCCACTTCTGCTCTATTTTTATGTTTTTTAAGTGGGCCCTTTTATGTTTGTTTTGTAGGCAGAACCCTGTCAAGAGGTACGGAGTTATAGTGTGTGATCCGGTGATCCATTCTGGACTTGATAGAAGTGTGAGTTGATTTCACCTCTTATGCTACTGATTGTTTCTTTTAAGTTGATGAATCACTTGGAGTCCCAAAGCTCTAAGTCAATTTACCATTCTCTTAGTTGGTTCTAATAGTAAGGGAAGCTTGTTTTAAACAGTGTTTCATGCTTAGGAGCTTCATTCTTTCTCCACCTTGAGAATGTTTTGGAGTTGAAGTGATTTTCTCACTTGAAAGCTATTACTGGAGAATGCCGAGGAAAGTAATGCAAGTGAAATGTTAATGGTTCTTGTTAAATTTTGAACAGAAGGAATCACCTCCATTTAGAGTATCAAACAGCTCAAAAAGCTTGGGTTTTGAGATGTGAGTGTGCGCATCTACTGCCAAGGACTTGTTATATGAAAAATTGCCGTGTCTAGAAAATTTTAAGGCAGCATATACTTCAAGAGTTTGGAAGAGCTGCAACATAGGCATGACAAGGTCACTCATGGTTCTGTACTGACCTTTATACGATCTCTTTGCTTTTGACTTTTGCATTTGTGTTTTGACCTAGATGTGTAGTGAATGAGCGGCAACTGCTCTCCAATTTTTTTTTTCTAATGTCCTTCTAGGAAGGGTTCGTACTTTTGTGATGTTCAACTTCTATTCTTCACTTTAATAAAGGTCATGGATTGAACACCTCTATGGTGACAAGATTTTACACCAGTGTTTCATATATCCAAGATTTTTTCTTTCCATTCATTCGAGGAAAGTAGTCTACATGGAGCATTGCAGTTTGCCTTTGAAGTTTCTAATCTATTTTCTCTATGCAGGTTAACCACATGATGGTTCCTTATGTGCCAATGCTGGTGCCACCAAAAAAGTGGAAAGGGTAATCTTAGTGATTAAATTCCTTTAAGTTTTAGGTCTCTGGGAATTACTTGTACATGTCAAATTCAATTTGAAACTATGATATGATTCTGTCTGTATAGATCTTAAGACCATATATAATCTGTCCAGTTGGTTTAATTGTGATATCAGGACTATTTCATTTTGAAGTAACTTGTCATAATGACTTCTTTTCTATGAAAGTGCTGGCCTTGCGTATTAAGAACCTGACATAGTTCATCTTTTTAGGTATGATAAAGGTGGTTATTTGTTCTTACCTTCATATTTAATGCGTACTCATGGGTCTAGGCAGCAACAAGATGCTATTAAATGTGCTCCTGTGAAACAAATGCAGAAAGTGTATGAGGTGAGGCGAGAATTATTCTCTTGGTGATTGTGTTCTATCTTTTGTAAAATAATTGCAACAAGTATTTTTCTTAAATTAATGCTTTGGTGCTTTTCATTGTCTCAAACTTGTAATGCATGGTTTTTATAATTTGTTCACCTGATTATTACCTTCAATTCTGACTGAGATGGTATCTCTTGTTCTTTGATATGGTGTCTGTTGCTAATCTTTTTTGGTACTTTTCTAAATAATAAAAAGGAAAAAAAGACCTTAAAAAAGATCGAGAATATTCTTTTGTTCTAGAAACTTTGAAAGGCGAAAGTTGTTTCCAATATACTTTGCTCGGGGTATTCTAAGAAAGGCCTCTTGTAGATATGAAATATATAAAAATTATGTATACATATGATAACACATGACAACCTTCTAAAGGCTAGAAGAATCTATTCTAAGCAAGAGAGGAAAGGCCTACTCGTAACCTTGTTGTTCAAGGAACCTTAATTTTGGTGTAGTTAATTGCCTTGTCCAAATTTTATTTTCATTGAGTCATGAGTAATGAATGCCAAAATCTGGATGCTGAGTATGGATGCGACATGTAGAGCATTTACAAATCATGGAATGTCTAAGATGTGCATTGGTTGCCTTTAGTTTTCTTTCCGAAGCAGTGAACTGATCTTTGTTCTTGTTGCTTCTTTTGTGGACATTCATATTTGTTAATTGATTTCGTGCAATTCAAATAAAGAAACAGCCAGTGTGGAGTTTGATGAATTGGTAGTAGATGCAATGGCAGTATATACTCTAAGGTAGTTTATCTAGTTTAATATAAACCTGCATCTGTAATTACTCAACTTCAGCTTAAGATAACAATTGTATTTACTGAAGAATATAACACTTGTCAGCTGATTATATTTGTCACCTGATAACCTCTGTACTAGCTATGTGAAGTGTGGTGGAATAAGATTCCATTTCATAGATAAAAGCTATTGTCTTCAGGAGGCCATATCAAAAGAACAACTTCAAAAAGTTGGTTGACTTATTTTTTAATGTGCAAAAGAAGTCCTTTATAATATTCTCTTTCTAAATATTACATGTGCTTATACTTCTTTAATTCCTAGTATCATGTCTTTCAAATTTATATATTTATTTTTAATGTATGTCTTTCAACTTGTTACAATTCAAGCATCCAGCAATATCACAAAGCTGTAAAATTCTTGAAGAAATTCTCCATGTTGACCATAATTTGGCTTTCATTGAGACAGGAGAACCATTTGCATGGTTTTGGTTTGGTTCCTTGGACCCGGAAGAAATAAATACTGACTGAAACACGTGATACCTTCTGGACAAAATGGAAACTATAACTTGTCCTCAAATTGACAGTGAACCCTTAGAAAACAAAGGATGGTACTTGTAAGAAAGTAACGCAAGAATTTTGGAATCCATTTATGCCTGTGGACTTCTTTGAGTAAGGTTGGTTCCCCTTCCCATGAAGTTCTGAACCCATTCTGTTATCAGGTATATCAGTAACAAATATTAAGAGGAGCTGGAAGATAATTTTAATTTGACTTCTCATCCTCCATAAATTAATCATTTGACCCTTTATAGGGCATCTTTTTGTCCTTCTGAGAAGAAAGTTATGTAGCATGATGGATCTTAATGTTTGTGTCTTCAAAACTTTTGGATTTTAACTTATAGTGCAAATTGTGGATGTCAATTTACATGTGGTCTGGGATGAAGTCTGGAATTTGCAGCCATCAGTAATTGTGCTACAATTAGCTTTATAGGTTATTTATTCCTATCTGATAGTTGGAGGACATTTGTTTGCTCAGGGAACTTATGGGATCATTTACTTCTACACATTTGCAGGCCTTAGATACGTTGGGAAACACCAAATGGAGAGTGAACAGACGAATTCTGAATGTGGTTGAGACTGTTTGGGGAGGAGGTGGCAACATTGCTGGCCTGGTAAACCGCAATGATGTAAGTGCATTCTAAATATATCTAGCATGCAAGATTGGTTCATATATGTGTTATATGATGAATTCATCCACAGACCCATAACTTTATACTTTAAAGATCCTGTGTGCTGAACATTAAGCCTTGAGTTTAAAGATGTTACGGATGTTTGGAAGCACTTTTAAGTACACATTCAGCGAAGGAAGTCCATTCAAGAAGTCTAACAAGTGGTTAAGCCACTTTATAGGATTTGCATCGGAAACTACATGAGATAGCTTCCTTTGGATGGACTTCTCAAGAAAGTCAGGAGGCATTTCAATGGTAATGAAACTAGTTAATTGGAGTTTCTGCATGGAAATGATACGGAAAAGGTCATATTTTAGTATTTATCTGCATTTGGCATGTGATCTACAAAAAATATTGAACTGAAATTGTGAACTTTAGGATTTAGATAGATTTTAAAATTGTATATCACCAAAAATAGGTGGTAATGTAACAATACCATGATTTAAAGTTCAGTTTGAAAAACTTCCTCTGAAATGGATTTTCATCCTTTAAAAGCTATCCCAAATGTGCCGTTTTATGTTTGAATAAAAACAAGTTGATTGCTGGACTCATCAGCATGAAATTGCTGATGCTATGCAACTTGTTACTTCTTATATAGGTTCATATACCTGAATTGCACTCTGATGCGGCGGAAGAAATCAAAAAATGGAAATGGAACATGAGGAAAGCAAAAAAAATCAACCGAGAGAGGCACTCACAGCGATGTGACATTGAGCTCAAGCTTTCTGTGAGTATCTTTATCATTACTGATTATCCCATTTCGAGGAAGGAAATATCAGGAACTGGTCTGTCATGTAATAATTTCGCTGAAACCCTCTGCAAATCATAACATCTTGTTTTCTCTCACATCACTTAGCTGGCTTCTAGAAGTACTAATTTAGATCAGTCTGCAGATTTATATGGGTAAATTGTAAGTAGTTTTTATGCAGAGCAGGTGGCTCATAAAATGAAAGATGAGGATGGTTTTTATTATCCCCACAATCTGGATTTTCGGGGCCGTGCATATCCTATGCATCCACATTTGAATCATCTCAGTTCTGATCTATGTCGAGGGCTCCTGGAGTTTGCAGAAGGACGGCCTTTAGGAAAATCTGGAGTGTATTGGCTTAAGATACATCTAGCAAATCTTTATGGAGGGGTTGTCAAAAAGCTTTCCTATGACCAGCGCCTAGCTTTTGTGGAAAATCACCTGAATGAAGTTTTAGATTCAGCAGATAATCCTCTCAATGGAAATCGCTGGTGGTTAAAGGCTGAGGATCCTTTTCAGTGCTTAGCAGCTTGTATGAACCTATCAGAAGCCTTAAAGAGCTCATCACCACATACTGTCATCTCTCACCTGCCAATCCACCAGGTACTTCTGTCCTCTTTCCTCAGCAAAGGAAACAAGCAAAGTGAAGCACTTATAAACTATTTTAAGTCTCCATAACTGAGTAAACTTTTTTTTAGCCATATGATAGAATGGGGTAATCTAAAAGTGATGCCTAAATGTGGAATTTCACATGACTGTATTCTCCAATTTTTAAAAGTAGACTACGGTGTAACAAAGGACCAACTGCATTGAACCACTTTCACAATCCAAAGATAAATCATTTTCAATCAAACCCCGCCCCCCCAAAAAAAAGGAAAAAAAAGAAACACTAACCATTTACTCTTGTTTGCCAAAGGGAACAGTATGTTCTTAGTTATTAGAAGCTGTACTTACCAATACCTCTCCTTTCTTTCAAGAGTTTCACTGTTCCTTTCCTTCTAGAGAACTTAAAGATGTATAGTGATTTGGAAACAGATTTTAGTTTGTCTTTCTGTCGTCTTATCTCTGAAAAACTTATGAGATCCCTTTTATGATGAGATTCCAAAGAAAGTGCTGGTTTGAGCAAAAACACTGGTACATGTCTATACAGTCCCGTGTATATTTAGTAATCTTTTTATTAGTTGCAGGGTTGCATTTTTTGATTGTAGAGGAATTACTCTATCCTTTCTAACTGTTCTGATAGGGAATGAAGCAACTTACCCATGAATGTGTTTCATCGTTATTTCCTTCTATTTAATCTAATTTGTTAGTTGGTAACTTGATTTTTTTCTTTTTTGCTGTATTAGGATGGTTCATGCAATGGTCTACAGCACTATGCAGCTTTGGGGAAAGATAGTGTATGGTTTCTGTTCAGCCATTGATGTATTGTGCTCGTAAATGACTTAATTATTCTTCCCCCCAACCAAGTGAAAGCTTTTCCATTTTTCTTTTTTCTTCAATTGATATAGCCATGAGTGTATTTACCTGAGTTGGCAGATTTGATATTTCTAGGCTCCTTCATTGATATAGCTAGTACATGTTCTTGTTTTATTTGCTAGGCAAAGAATCAATTCTAACTTCCTGTGAACCAGAGATTGTAGCAATATGCAGGTTTTGTTCTCTTGTAGTTTGGTGATGCTGTAATAGGTTGACCTGAGTTGATGTGAACTTTAATCCACTACTACATTTTGCAAATCTGTTTTCGCATGTAGCATTTTGTCATTTCTGTCTTTTACTAAAGTGACCATACCTGTGCAGATGGAAGCTGCTGCAGTCAATTTAATTGCTGGAGATAAACCTGCAGATGTTTATTCTGAAATTGCTGCAAGGTACTTGAGAAAAAGATTTTTCGAGAGCATGTTAATCACAAAATATTTCAATTTTTGTATATAAATGACATTATGTTCTTGATACTTGTTTGATTAAGTGTTTAAATTCATGGTGTTCAGTTATATATATATATATATATATATTATGAATCTGGGAAAGCAGCGTATAACCTGGAGTTTAATCTTTCCTATATTTTGGCTAAACGTAATTGAAATTTATATGATATTCAGGCACACCATAGTTAGTCTGGTTGAAAGTTTTAAAATTCAATTTACTAAAGATTTAGATGAAAATTGTGTTTGAGATAGTATATCTGAAGTAGTCCTTGTGATTCTGAAATTCCTGTATGTCTGCATTTGACCTTTGAAAATTTCCTAACTAATTCTTGCGGTTTGCCCTTTTTAAACTTGAAATTATACTTTGCTCTGATTTTGTGTACATTAAACAATGATTTTTTTTGAGTGTACACTTTTCCATGGTCTAAATGGTTTTGTGAAATAACTCTTTGGAACTGTATCTTTACGATATTCAGGCACAACATCATTGTTAGTCTAGTTCAAAGTTTTAAAATTTAATTTCCCAAAGATGGTTTTGTAGTTTTGTGTTTTAGACAGTATGTCTCAAATTGTTCTTTGGGATCCTGAGTTAGATTCCTATGTTTCTGTGCTTAGTTTAACTTTCACTTCCTATTTTTTCTGGTATTTTCCTTGTATACTTGAAATTATGCGGGGCTCAAAATTTGTCTGCATTTGAGAATGACTCATTATTTAAGCTTTTTCCAAAGGCTAAATGGTTGTTTTACAAAATAACTCTTCAGAACTGTTTTGATTTTCAGGGTTCATGATATTATAAGACTAGACAGTGAAAAGGACCCTACAATTGATCCCAATGCTACAATAGCCAAACTCTTAGTTGATCAGGTTACTTTTTATTTATTTATTTATTTTTCTGTGAGTTGCAAATTTTAAACAATTCTTCAATTTCCTTAAGATGCTAGTGCTGCAATAATAATCTTCCATCAAAATTTTCAAAAAAAGTTTGTGACTGTTGAATCTTTCAGGTAGACAGGAAACTGGTGAAGCAGACAGTCATGACATCGGTATATGGTGTCACTTATGTTGGGGCACGTGAACAAATCAAAAGAAGGTTACAGGAGAAGGGTCTGATTACTGATGATAGGTTGCTGTTCAGTGCAGCTTGCTATGGTGCTAAGGTAAGCTTCAGAACTAGATTTTAGTGCTTATATTGCTGGCAGTTAGGTGTTACTCCTCCGGGTTACCTTTAAACAGAAAATCTCCCAACATGACGAGACATCCATGCAAGATTAAATTTGAATGGTTCAGATGTATGAAACTTGATAATCAATTTAATTCTCAATGAGATTTGCATGAATCTTAACTGTATCTTTTACAGTTGATACTAAATTTGCCTTTTAACATGAGCATATTCAGAACACTTGGGTCCTGAATGACCTGGAATTTCTGGGAATTTATACTGCTGCAAGAATCAGATCCATAATGCACAGTCCATTCTTTCAGATATCTACAACTTGCTAAAGATGGTCAAGTATATATTTTTGTGAATTGGTAAAATTAACTTCATAAACGTGCACGTACTTTGCAGAATTGTCAATCAGTTAAATTGAAGCTCATGTTTAGAGAATATAGGAAGTTCCCTAATTTGCTGTGTCTTTTTTCTCCCTTTTTATTTTTTCAACACTGTTATAATGATTGGAGATCAAAGAATTACTTGAAAGATTATTCATAAAATGGCACCTGCTATTCCTGCAAGTTATTGCTCTATTCATTCTATATTTCTGTGCATGTTCATTTGTAGGTTTCAAGAATATTGTCATTTGTGCCATCGTTTTTTGTGAGAATTAAATATTGTAGAGACACTATGTTGCTTTTACAATGAATGTCCTAATGGACTGGGCACCATGTAGAATAACTGAATATGATAGGTTAAACAGAGAGTATTAACATAGTTTGGAAAATAAACAACACGGTGAGGCATCACTTAGTGTCTTGATTCAAAAACAATCTAAAAGCAGGAAACATCGTGTGCATTTCAATTTTGATGAATTAGAAGCTGACTGATATACTATTAAGGAGAATATTTTTGGTTTCACCACAGTGGTAAAAGTAAATTTGGGCATGACAACTTGGCAGACAAGATGCCATAGATAGGTTGGTTAAATGATCTTGACATTCTCTACAGGTGACAATGGCTGCACTTGGTGAGCTGTTTCAAGCAGCACGTGGTATAATGGTTTGGCTTGGTGACTGTGCCAAGGTTTGTAAGATTTGCATCTTAAACTATATGATGCGATTAAGATCGTTGAGTTGATAAATGGAAATTTGGCAGGTGATTGCTTCAGAAAACCAACCTGTGCGCTGGACAACGCCACTGGGTCTCCCAGTTGTGCAACCATACTTTAAATCTCAGCGGCACATTGTAAGTGTTTGATTAATTTGGCCCCTTTAAACCTAATTAAATCTGCCACTTAGTGCAACTTCCTGATGTGATATGTTTGACTGGCACAAGTGAGTGATTCTGCATCATGTTTGTAAATTATTAATTTAAGGAGGACGGCACCTCATTTTGACTAAAAAATGGATGACTAATCGATTATCTTCCATTAATGACTTACAAAGTGTGCGAAGATATTCAATAGCATTTCAAGAATTTGTATGATTTTACCTGCATAAACCTTGATAGACAGCGCATTAGCACCAGGTTTTTAATTGACCTGATCAAGAAAAGTGAGTTGCTCCCTCTGAAGTGGCCTTTGTGTTCTGTCTTTAAAGAAGAAACTATCTAGAGGTCAATGCTTCATGTTTCAGCCCTGTGGAGTCATTTCCTTACTGTAATTCAGTGACTATGTGGTTACCAGTTCTTTCTCCATGTGCAGATAAAAACTTCGCTTCAGGTTCTGGCATTGCAGCGTGAGGGTGATTCAGTATGTTTTCTTTTCCAAAGAATAAGTTGGACACCTTGATGACGTATTTCTGAGTTCAGTATTCAATTTTAAGATTATAATGAATAGATTACTATCTTGTACTCTAGGTTGAGGCTAGAAAACAGAGAACTGCTTTTCCTCCAAATTTTGTGCACTCATTGGATAGTACTCACATGATGATGACCGCAATTGCTTGTAGAGATTCTGGATTGCAATTTGCAGGTATGTTCTCAAGGCCTCCAAAGTATATATCTTATTGGCTCTGTGATAGATTAGCCCTGTTTACTGATTGTTATCCTGAAGGTTTTGGGGATGTGTTTAGATACTCTGTCAAACTTGGTGTTAAATTTCCTGTTACACCATCTATTAGAGTGACACTTGTTCCTTTGTTCAATATCCACAAATGTTGGTGGATATCGGACTTACTGATATTAAATGAGGGGATGAGTGCCACCCTAATATATGGTGTAAAAGGGAGTAACACCAAGAGTGTTACAGAATATCAAGAGCTGAATATCTACCTTAATGTTTTCTAGTTCTTGGAACAAGATCACAGTAAGGTAAGGATTAACAACTCTAGAATAAGAGCTGAGTAATCACGTGGGTTGCACATTTTAAGTTCCAATTTCCATGTGAATCACTCTACATTAGACTTTTAATCCTTTATCTGCCATTCCCAGTTGTCAACCATTAAGGTAAACATTTCCAAGTTTAATGCTGTTTTCCAGGGTTTAAGATAATGACGATCATTAGATTAAAATTATAGTTGGAACAAAACTAACACGAATCAAGAGCAACGCAATATAGTGAACAGATGGATGCAAAAAAAGAGGGACATAAAATTATTATCAAGAAGTAGAAGCAACTGTTTTTGGTAGTAGCTTCAATATTGCTAGCCATGGAGAACTAGGAGATATATGAGTTGTGGGTTCAAGCTCAGTGGTCATATACAAGTAGGACATCAAGCATAATCAAATGATAGTCCAGCATAATGCAGCAGTCAAATTGAGAAGTTTGCATGATTGCTATTAGACCAGCATGCTTCGGATGATTTAAAAAAAAAAAATCGCTTGTTCAACAAGTTATGTTATAAAAATCATGGTCTCCAAAGATCTCGTGTGATGCCCCTGCTTTGACTATGGCTATTACACAGTTGTGCTTTGAAGAACAAAGATGAGTTTGTTAGGCAAGTTATGTGAATATAATAAGTCCAGAAAAGTATGCGTTCTGATATATTTGCAACAATACAAGAAAAGCTACAATTAGTATTAAGTACTTTTTTGAGATGGTTATAGTTGTAGAGAGAGTGACATATAAATGCCTGCAAACAAAAGCTAAGGCATGGCCTGTTATTGTGGGAGAAATAGTAACTACTCTTAACTGAAGAATCTCTATATGAATAGAAAAGCAAAGTGGTGGTGTAACAATATCTTTTGTGTGCTTAACTGAAATACAAGACTTATCTATGCAATTGTAATAGTTAAGGAAAAGGATACTACGCTTTGAATATGCGGATTACATTCTGGGAATATCATGATTTCCGGTCTTGATATGACAAATGTCAAATGGTGAAAAAGATTCTGTAAATGCTGCAGGATTAAAAATGAGTGTCAAAATTAAGAAGTCTTGGAATTTTCTCCTTGATGACTTGCAACATGAATGGATGCTTACAGAGAACTTCTGAGTTCATTTAATACCAAAACTTTAAACTTCTGTTGATACAAGGCACAATACAAGATTGAGCAAGAACAATGTTATCCTGTTTGCATATATCATGCAAAGATGATGGGCTTAGTCCTAAATGCTCACCAGTGATATCAGATAAAGGGTAGAGGATGCAGATAAAGAAAGATTCATCAGTCACTGCAACTGCCAAATTTGTGGTAAAAGTCAAAGGTTAGAAAACAAGACAAAATAAACTAAGCTAAAGGTAAAAGTCAAAGGTTAGAAAACAAGACAAAATAAACTAAGCTAAAAATGAAGTGAATATAAACTACATAAATAGCAAATGAGACAATTGAAAAATGCTCAGGAGGCTCACTCACTGTATGAGTTTTCGAGATTGACAAGTTCTTAATGGCTTTCAGTTTGTTTTTAGGTTTGGATTTTCTTTGATTTATATCTTGTGAGATAATCCTAACCTCTATTTCTAAACAGTGGAACTCTTTGCTTACTACATTCCAAAATATGGCAATCGAAAAGTTTGTAGTTTGGCAAATAATTTCAAGGCTTCATTCATACTAGTTAAAAGAACAGGTTATGTTCAGGAATGCTTGAATCTCTTAAAAAGTGTAATTGCAGGGGTACATGATTCCTTTTGGACACATGCGTGTGATGTTGACAAGATGAACCAGATACTGAGAGAGAAATTTGTGGAGCTTTATAGCATGCCAATACTCGAAAATGTAAGCATGTTAGAGGTTTACATATCTTGTTTGCTGAGATTGCTACATATCTTTTCCCTTGTGAGTTTGCTCACTTTTTGGTGACCATGCATAACGAGCCTTGTCCATAAGACTGGTGTCTATCATCTGAGTTGAAGTAGTTCATCGTGTAATGTAGCAGTAGGCTGAATGATGCTTTACTCTACTAATGCAGCATCTTGTTTTCAGAGTGGAATATTGTGATTCTAAGAATGAAATTGGTGAGAAAAAATTATATGTTGTTCATATTATTTAGGATGGAATTTGCTTTTATAAACAAATTTCTTTTGTTTTACTTCCGAATACTTTCTGGTAATCTTCTGATTATGTCAGCAGTTGCTTGAAAACTTCCATACATCATATCCAACATTGACCTTTCCTGCTCTACCAAAAAGAGGTAACTTTGACTTGCGTGAAGTACTCAAATCACCATACTTCTTCAACTGAGGGGTTGAAATGAAACTGGACCTTGTATGTGGGAGAAAGCTCAAATGGAGCAACAACTGCCCATATAGAAAACCGGGGGCATGCCAGACAGTGACATGTGAATAATCAGGGAATTTAATTGGGGACATAGTGGTGATCCTCTTATCTCCTGAAGGAGATCTGCATTTCTTCCTTCTATGCAGCAGATGCTAAATCCCTATGTCAAACTGGATTGGTTCTTAAACTCAGCAGGGATACTGCTGACAGCTATGACACAAAGAATTGGTGATTCCATAAGTGGGGAGGATGAGCTTTAGTTTCATGTACTTCAGGTTCCCTAAAGAGAATTGCTGGCTTTCTCGCATACATGCAAGTATATTGAAACTTGTAGCACATGACTGCTGTAAGCACAGAAGAGCTTTGCGTGTACGGAGGCAAATGGAGCAAAACTTTTTTGACAACAAATCAACTTTCATCAACTGTCATTGATCCACCATGTTTTGTATTCTGTTGGTCCTGCAATGAGATAACCAGGGAATGGAGCAAATGAGCAAGAAAAATGCCTCCGGTTGTGCTTTTGACGGCTTGAAGCTGGTGGTTCAAGAATCAGGTTTGATGTTGCAAGTGCTGTATAGCTATCCTGACTGACCATTATTTATCATTACTTACCATGCTGCTGTAGTATAGGAATAACAAATGCAGTAATCCTATAGCACTAAATCATACTCTGTATCTTTAGATGTTTAGAAAGAATTCATTGGTTGCAGTAATTCTATAGCACTAAAACGTATCTGTCACTTGAGATGTTTATAGAAAGAAATCATTGATACCATTTATTGTGCTGCTTTTTTTGTTCAAGCGTACTAATCTATTTGTGTCCTGTAGTAGTGCTTGGGCTAGATTTTCTTCATCATAATATCCAAGCAGGCTTTCGAGGAATTCAGATTGAGAGAAAACAGCATTGTTTGATCACAGATTGTGATGCAGTCAATTATTTAAATGGAACAGCCCAATGATCTCTTTAGCCATGCAAAACTAGCTATTCAGGAGGCATGAATTTAGCAGTAATTCTTGATTTTCAATTATATCCTTTCGAGTGGACCTGTATTTTTCGTTTCAGAGTTAAAGACACTTTTAGACCTGGTCTGCTCCTCTGAGAGGGCATTAACAAGATTGTATTATCATTGTTGAATTAAACTTTGAACTTGAAAAGCAGAAACAGCATACACATGAACATGATAAATAACCCATAATATATCAAGAATAACCAAGTGCAAAAGAATCTCCATTCATATAGAAGAAAAACAAGGCAAAGTAGTGCTTTTTAGTTATCAAGATAGCAAAAGAAACCTCAATGTATGTGCCTAATCAACTGTAATATCTTAAACTGCACGCATAATTTCACAACATCTCCTGAGACATCCTAACACAACGCTTCACTCTCTTCTTGAATTGGTCTCTCTGGCCTCTCCACTCCTTTGCAGCATCCACATTCGCAGGAGACTCGTCGTTCGGGCTAGAAAGCATCGATATGATGCTCAGGACTATGCTTTCAACGGTATGAAGGGGGTTCCAGCGCTCAGTTGCATGCTCATAGCCGTATGGATCATCACCGGGCGGATGAAGAATCGACATGCAAACTTTTCCATCAGGATATACGTTTGGATGCCATATCTCCGATGTAAATTTCACTGCTGGAGGGCTGACGGGGTAATCCTTTGGAAAGCTTATAATGGCATTAAAATAGCCTTCATCGTAGAGTGAACCAGGAGGCCCCATGATGGTAACACTCCATTCAAACATATTGCTCTCATCCACCAAACCCGCTGAGAATCCTTCTATCGGATTCCTGCAAAGATCTTTGAGCTGTTTTTGAAGCAGAAGGCTTGCTTGTGAAGGAGGAGCTGCCTGTGGCTCCATGACAAAGCCAATAGAGAAGAACAGTAGAAAAGAGAGAGGATATTTTAAGGTTACAGCCAATGAGGGTTTTCTAATATATCACTAAATTTTTTCGAATATTTAGAAACCCGAAAAAGGAGGACAACGAAGAGGAAATTTGTAAAAGACGTGAGATAACTCTACCAAGTTAATTACGTAGCATGTTTTATAAGCATATGCAAAAACAACTTTCTTCCCGAGAACTGATGTTAATTCCCTTATTATAGAGGATTAGTTAAATATAACGAGACTTCTAATACAAAGAGGCAAAAGAGCCAATGATGAAGCAAACAAACAAACTTAATTTTTTCCTTCCTGGAAACGGGTAAATGAAGGAAAGCTTGATCCTATTCCAAATCAAGAAATGAATGCTCCTTACAGGAATGTTAATTCAATTGTTCGACACTCCGAATCCAAATTGGGAACTCAAATAATTAAGAAACAACTTTGCAAAGGTGTATACCATGGTTCAAAGTCATGGCCCAAACCGTTCGACATCTGTCTCGGCATATCGGTAGTAGTCTCAACAAGACACAAATTTTGAAATATTTAATATTCTAAAAATTGTGAATAGCATAAAAAAATATGCTAAACAAAAATAATAAAAATTAATAAAAGAAAATCTGTAAAATGTACTATTTTTATACATATTAAACACAATAAGCATCTTTCATCATGTAATATAATGGCATCACAAACAGAATCAAGATAGCACAAAACACAATTTTAAAACTAATAATTGCAAAAGTAATATTAACCATTAACAATACAAAATAAGGATTTATTTTTGATACAAGTTGAAATGACTTCACTTATTTCATGATCAATCTCCGATCAAAAATAAAAAGGAATCATATTAAACAAAAGGCAAACATCTAAAAAGATATGCTATTACTTTATATTTTCGTACCTGTTAATATCAAGATAGAAAGACGATATGGTTCAAAATCACTCTCATTTTCAGATGAATGGTAAAACAGATGTGGAATGCCTTTGTTGTTTTCGACAAATTGCAAGTATTGGCTCTCTCTAATTGCTTGATTCATCTGTTTTTTTTTTTTCCAACACCATCCTACTTTCTTCATCAATTTCAAGGACGTCTTCGTCATCATCGTCGCTAACTATGTTGACATTACTATATATATTTTCTTGTTGCAGAGAGTTCAATATTTCTTCTTTTTTTTTTCTTTTTTTACTGTAGCTCTTTGAGCCTTAGCAGCCTTTAGATGCATTTTTATTACATCTATTCTCATGGTGCCCTTGGACATGCTTCAACTTGTCCTCTGACATAACCGACATGCTCTTTCAATCTTGTAATGTCACAATGCATTATTTTTTCACAATAATTGCATCTCACAAATTTTCTATTCCCACCCACAGGTGTATCATGTTCCCAACCAATATCCTTGCTCGTCATTGTAACTGTTCCAAGTATCAATACAAATGATTAATCCATCACAAAATATTTAAAGATATATGAAAAAATACAACAAGTAGTTCAAGACATTTTATAATAGTAATAATTTATTTCTATTATATTAGTAAGTTAAAAATCTTATTTATAATGTAAGCTAGCTATAATGATCATTTGTTCATTTTTTTAAAGAAATTTTTTGTAAAGTTTAAATGTTTATTAAAATTATTAGTGCATTTTATGAAATTATTCAAATAGCTGAAGCGTTATGATTATAAGTAATTATTCATTACAATTCATTTGTTATATATGGAGGCTATAACCAGTGTTGTAGGTAGTTATAATAACTATAAAAGTCAATAAAAATAGAAGTTTTAGTAATAAATATATTGTATAATTTATTACCATTATAGCTAAAAAAAAGTCAATAAAGATGAAACTTCTACTAACAGCTATCTCATAAAATTGATTACCAGTAAGAAAATTTCTATTAAAAGATATAACAGATATTTTAATATTTTTACTAAATATCAAATGAATTTGGACTAATCTATTATATACTTTGAATTATATGTGAGATAAGTGTTAAGCTTGTGTTTGACCCAAAATAAATTTCAACAACACAAATTAGTCAGATAAATCTAAATTCCTAAATATTATTTTGGACACAATCGAAATTAATTCAACCTTGGCTCATTACATAAGGGCCACAATTAATCCAAATACGTTTCTAATTCATACCTACTAATAAGTAAAAAAAAATTAAAGAAATAAATCAATCGGGCCAAACCCAATTGAGATAGATGTCCATGATTTTAACCCCAAACTTTTCTATAAGAGAAAATACAGATAGGAAAAATGTTTATCTATATAAACAATGGAGCAACGTTCAACCACAAAAAGAACTCACCGAGTATAGATCAAATTCTTAGTATTTCTGAACTTTTCTCCTCTTTGAAGCTTTGGACCTAAATTTCAGACACTTTTCCTGAAGTTTAGCATCCAAATAATGCGTTCATGAAAGAAAGTTTCACCAAATTTCACCTCTCCTCTACTGAAGTTTTGGCCATCTTCTCCTTTACACCTCCTTCTCTCACTTTTTTTCACTTTGTATGGCTGCAGTTTTCGAGAGAAAAGTAAAGTGGTAGCTTTCTTTGATTTGATTTTTCGTTCTATTGTTGTTTTGGATTGCAAATTATTGATGAATTTCACTGTTGAGTCTTTTATTTCCTCTGTATTTTGGTCTTTTGTGCGTGGGTTGTCAGATACAGCAATTGTTTTTCTCTTTTTTTCTAATATAACAATTTCATCTCTTTTTTTTTTTTGTTTTTTTCTGTTGGTTTTTGGTTGGATTCAAGTTAACTCAGTGTGATTCGATCGTTTCTATCCAAGTTAGAGACTTCTCAGCTGAGTTCTTGGTAATCCATGTATCTTAGGAATTATTTCGTCTCGGTATTAGAATGGAGAGCTCCGTTTCAGTGTTGACTCGGCTGGGTTTTTGAACTTATAATCAAAAGAACTTAAAATCAATCCAAAAGAAAACTAAAAGAACTTATAATCAATCCAAGGAAACTTACAACCTTCCTCAAAAATACAATTTTGAATCCATTAACATTAGAAGGTGCAAAAACAGCAGGCTAGTAAAGTTGATGGAGACGAAGAGAGCTTGTATGGCAGAGATAAAAAAGGTTTGAGTCCAAAATTCAAGTATTCAGATGGAATGCAAAGATTCCAGAGCCTAGAAAAAATGAATAAATTGCTAGAGGTTAAAAATGATTCTTGTCCTAGATCAGGTTGTGCAGTGTCTGTATAAATTGGTGCTTGCTCAATTGGATATATCTTCTGTCGAACTTTGGCTGGTGGAACAGCTAATAGAAACAGTAGTCTGCCGTTCTTTCCTGGATAGTGGCTACTTCTTAATGATTTGTATATAGGGACAAATATGCACGTAGTTCGTGGGTCAAAGCTAGTTAGTGATCTGATCTCTGACTATCTAGATTCAGCTCTGGGTACTCTATTATACTTGTTTTGTTTCACATCCGCATTACACCATGTTTTAAGATGGCATTTGTCCCTTAATGCATGGTGTAGTCTTTATATCTGGAAGCGGTTTCTGAAAAAACCAAGGAGATAATGCAGACATAGGAGGCAAATCTGTTGGTAACTTATCCAGAAACATGAATCCTCTCATCATAGGTGGTTGCTACCATGATTTCTTACACTACTCTAAGCTCTTTCTCGGGGAGTATAAACTTTTCATGCATCCTAAGTTCATTTTGGCCCACAAGTTCAAATTGCGAATGAATTTCAGCATTGATAATGGGGCATTATTGCCCTGGATCTTTTCTCCCACTTCCTACTCCACTCCTTATCCCATCTTCTATCATCTTGCCATGTATCCTTCATAAACATCCCATTTATAATTTATTTCTCTCCCCGTTTTTAGGAATCCAAAACAAGTCATGACTACTCAGAGTTAGTATATTCATTACATCACATAACTTTGTGCACGAAAAATCCACTCCGTATCCTACTACATCATTATAAATAGACATCCTCAAAGAAATTATTAGCCTTGAACAGGAAGCTCACAAGAATAGCAGAAAATAAATTGCAGACATGTTGTGCATGATCACGAGAGGAGAAGCAGGCAATTAAATAACTATGCCTCCACTCATAAGAATTAAAGTACAAAAGCTATCTGCATTCAAGTATAAACATGTAACATAATCAGCTAGGGTGGAATTATATTTATTTTAGTATCAATGCTAAGTTGACACTGAGGCGCCAAAGGGTAGGGGACGCTTCCTGCATCTCACATAAACTCTTTCAGCACTTTTAATTAAAAGTTTTGGAACCTATTGATACTTCTGTAGATGTCTTTGCATGTTTGTAGCCCTAGGCAAGGAATGGCAGAAAAATAGCAGAATCCAAACATCAATTCTACAGCTTAGCATTTCCAATATGCACTTCAACTTATCTACCAAAGTTGAATGTTATTTCAGAAGGTTCATGGCATCATAGAAAAGGCGTAAAAGAAGCAAACATTAAAGGATAGGAAACTTTATGATGACTATACAACAAATAAGAGGATTAAAAAAAAAACTACATATGGTACGAAGAAAATGTGTATATGGCATGCCTACTTACAACAAATTCAGTGTTATATCACAGCTTAGGTTTTTGTTGCAGAAGAGAATAAGAGAAGAGATAGAGCAACCACAGTGAGTAGTGTCCATTTGCCTCATTAATTAGATAGTCCTGTCTGCTTCATCCACAAAGACCACTTGACAGCTTCTAGAAACATATCGTTCTTTTGCAGTGCATTGATCAGATTATAATAGGTTATTCGGTCAGGTTTTATACCATTTTCTCTCATCTCTTTAACCAAAGCAACAGCCTCTTCAACCATTCCTGCAATTCCATATGCTTTTATTAATGTGTTATAACCGCATAAATCAAGCCCAAGTGCAAATTGTTTCAGTTCCATCAGAATGCCAGACACTTCTTCAATCCATCCTTGCTCTCCATATATATTAATCATTATATTGTATGTGTAGGAATCTGAAACACAGCTAGATTCCTTCATTCTCTGCAAGACATTTCTGAATTTCTCCATTTCACCTTCTTTCCCATAGGCATCCAACATACAGTTATAGGCTTCAAGGGAAACTGAAAAGCCATTAAATTGCATTTTTTTCACAGTAGATGACATATTCTTCAAGTCCTTATGCTGCCCATATGCAGCTATCATTGTATTGTAAGAGATAGCATCAATTAGACCTCGCTTTTTAGCCATCCAAAATACTTTCCTTGCCCTCTTGAATAGCCCAGATTTTCCATAAACATCAAGCATCACATTAAAAGTGACAGTATTAGGAGCAAACCCATGTCGAAGCATCTCATCAAGAACTTTTGAGAGTTCATCAACTGGCAAAGCACGAGCACAGCAGTTTAACACACAGTTGTACAATTCCTGATCCCATATGATTCCACTTTTCAAGGTTTTGTAGTAAAGACCTTGCAATTTATCGAGCATACCACACTGTTGATAAATTCGGAACATATCTCTAAGCAGATAAACATCTGGAACAATGTTCGTCTGTTTGTCCATTACATCAAGAACTATGCATGCCTTCTCTAAACAGCCAGATTTCACATACATTCTGACTACAACACTGAAAGTTATCATGTCCAAGGAAATGCCTGATTTTCTTAACTTGATATAAAGGCTTTCAGCTTCACTGAATTGACTCATTGTGCTGAAAATGTCTATCATTGTACAGATTATGTACAAGTTAGGCTTGTCATCAGATTTTGGCATGAAATCAAAGATCTTTTTGGCATTCTCTAGATGACCCAATTCTTTGCAAGAACAGATAAGCAAATGGTACAGATTGTCCTCAGATAGAGAATCCTGCCACTGCTTCTCCTTTAGCACTTTCAAAGCATCACTTATCAAGCAGTTTTTTACATAAGCCATGACCAGAATTGAGCAAGATGTCTGATTTTGCAGAATGTGGTCATAGAGAGAACCTTTTAGAATATGAGGCACTTTTGCAATTCTTTCAGCCTTCTCATAAGCTTGCAAAATTATACCAAGGACAGAGGACTTCTGGCAACCAATCATCATCATGTCATCGATAGTTCTCAGGATGCCCTCTTCATCTTGATGTTTAGCCTGCAAGTTTATCATTGTGAACAAATTTGATGAGTTCGGCATAAGTTCCAACCTTTTAAGTTCCATATAGAACCGCTTGGCTTCCTTGTAATTATTTGTCCTCCCCCATCCTTCAATCATGGACCTGTAAGTTGTTTCATCGGGCTTCAATCCGACATTTTCAAGGTCATGAAACAAACGGTCTGCAGCATTCATGTTTGAAACTTTCCCGTAACCAGTAATTAGTGTGTTGTAAGCAATGATATTTGGAGTAAAACCAGCATTCTGCATAGAAAGCAAGACTCTCTCAGCATCATCTAGCTTGCCTTGTTGGCTGTAAGCATTAAGCATAACCAACCAATTCTCCAGATTTAAGGTTACTTTATCTGCTCTCAAGAGTGAAATAACATCTTCTGCCTTATCATACAAGCCCATGCGTGTGTATATAGTGATCGTAGCTGAGTATGCTGAGTGACATACAATATTAAGCTCCCTCATCTTAGAAAACGCAAACTCTGCCTCCTCAACTCTCCAACCCTTCTGATAAAGACTCATAAGCATTCCAAAAGTGGCAATATTAGGCCTGACCCCATGTTCGAACATCCTGTTAAACCACTTTGCTCCCAAATCTACAAGCCCCCGCTTGTAACAAGCATAAATCAGAGTGTTAAAAATTTGATATTCGATCTCACACCCTGAATCAGCAATCTCTCTAATCATGTCCTCTGCTACATCCCAGTCCTCTCTCCTCCCTAGCACTCTAAATATTAAATTATACGCTGTCAAATTCTTCTTCAACTTCCCATTTTCTCTCATCCACTCAAAAAAACTCAAAGCTTTACTGTCACTATTACTATGTTCCAGTTGCTTCAAGATTCCATTACAACGCTTCAAGCTCAAATCACACTCCAAATTACTAATATCAAAATCCAATGCCAGTTTATTATCCGATAAACGACGATCCATAATATCTTTCCTGTCAGTTTTCATAGCCTTCTCTCCACTTTTCGCCTTATTAACCCCCTTCCACAAATTTGACCTCAAGTTTGAATCTTTCTTCACTCTCTTTACACCCATAAATCTTTTCCAAACATTAAACCCACCCTTCCTAAAATTCCCATCAAAATTCCCTCTGCTAGAATCTACACTCTCGGAATCCACATCATCATTTGACTCGAAAACCGAATCAACAACCAAATTTGAATCACAAGTATCCAAAAGCTCAGTATCCAACTGAGAAACCTTAATGGGCTGCACCTTGCAAAAGGGCTTGCTTACACATGATCCAGATATATGCAAGCATCCAGGAAACAAGGAAATCGAAAAGGAATCAACAATTCGGACAGAATTCACTGTAAACTTGTGTTTTTCATATGAAGGATTTTCCAGTGATATTGTGAGCTTGAAAGAGGCCATGAAGTTCAGTTCAGTTCAGTGGCCTCTCAAGAAATGCCCTGCTTAACTCATTGAATCATATGAAAAATGCAGAGCAAAATCAGGTCGAGATTGTGATCGAAGGAATGGTAAACTTGAGTGAGTTATCCTGTGGCAATGCAATGGAAGAAGAGAAAATGGGATAAAGAACGTACCTTTTGGGGTGAGGTGGGAGGGAAGAATTGGAGTTTGGATGATTGCAGATAGTACAGCAGTGGACCAAAAGGAACCTTTTGCTTTTGGATTTTTTGGGATTTCCTAAATTTGTATGTGTGGGCTGAGACAGAAAAGAGACATGCCATAACAGTTTCACTATTTCACTTCAGAAAATGCTGAAACTTGGCCAAAGTTTTTTATTTTCTTTCTTTTTAAACTATAGAAAAGTAAAATTAATAACTCTTTTTTTTCTTGGAAAAACTATTGATTTAGCAGCAAGGATATAAGATAGTCTAAACCAACGAAATATTACTCCATCCCACTACAGTTTAAATGTTTAACGATTTTGATATTGGTCTGCAACTTTAAGTGTAATTTGATGTATCAGTGTAGTTTGAATTAGTTTTTAATGATTTTTTCTTGACTAACTTGATCATCTTTTGCATTTAGCAGTTATAAGTTTGATGTGTCTTGTAAAATTAATTAAACTTTAAGTTTTGTAAAGGTTATTTAATTTGTCATATTTTTTTTTAATCTAATTGATGTTGAAGTCTTGCATTTAGATATTCAATTTAACTAGTCTAATTATCTTATTTCCATAGGTAACTGTAGGTAAAAGTAAACCCTCGTAACATATTTATTGATTAGAATTAGAGTTTTCTAATATTTAATACTGTTAAAAGATTAAATCCTATAATTGTACCTAGAATTGTTTTCTAATTAGGAAAATTATTAACGATCGACAAACTAAAAAAAGGTTGTTCGTTAGAGTTTGTTGATAATTATAATCAATTTATTCATGAATATTTGAATTATCTTTGTATCAAGAATCAATTGATTAATATCACCAGTACTGAAGCACATCACTAGTTGATTAAATCTGAATTTAGCAAATGGCAGAATCTTTCTGCCACAGAACAAGGTGAAACTAAAATTGAGGCGGTCACTGAAGGAATCCAAACATACTTCAGTGCTACAGATCCCCTGAACCCCATAGTTGGTGTTACAGGTAAATACAACATTATTGCAGCTACAACAACAGTTTATCGCATCAATACATCGCTCTTTATCAGCTCAGTTAAACAGAGATTGGGTGATATTAAGAATCACTAATTTGTTCTAGTTGTGGTAATGAGTTTCCAGATATGAAAGACTTGAACAGTGTGAGAGCTTGTTTTGGCCTATGCAAGGGAACTTCATGTCCTGCTCCTCTCACGGTAACAAAGTTTAGCCCTTCATATTGCTGTGTCCATCCTCCAACCTATGTAATACATTAAATACACAAATTACCAAACAATGATTATTACATTTCTTTGTTAAACGAAATCAATAATATCAGATAAAAAAGCAGGTACCTAGCTAAATGGCTCATATGTTGACAAAATTTGCAGAGAGAAATGGATGAAGCTAAAGGGGTAAGGATAAAATATGTGAGATTAAACATAAAAAACAGGCCAGCAAATTACCTGTCCATCATCATACCAAGGACGCCATGGACCAACTGTTCGCAGCTTCAGAGCATCTAGACTATAGCGAGTAGATGTAACCGGCAGTACGGCATCTGTATCGCCACTGTCATGAAAAGGGTAGAGTAAGAACCACCTGAGCTGAAGAAAGAATGGATGATGTTTTGTAAATGCAGATGATTAAAAATCTAAAAGACGGGACATCCTACTGTTGAAACTTAGTCCTCTAACATCAGTAAACTTGTATTCAAGAAAGTTTATGCATAAGGTGTATCATAGTAGCAAGCTGCCATCATTATCTGGTAGATGAATGAAGAGAGAAACAGCAGAATTCACGAGGGAAGATATCTAGTACAAAAAAACTCTCTTTTAGCAATCAATATATTTCTGATTCAACTGTATCTGCAAACTCTTTCTTTGATAAAAAGAAATTCCAATATGAAACTTCAGAGAACCAAAGCAAGCATAACTACAGATATAACAAACTGCAACTTTACACCACAGAAAAAATTCCAGAGTCAGGAGAGCTTGGAAAGGTGATGCACAGAACCACTTTTCCCACGGAATTTTGGAAAAGCAGATGAAAGCTAGAACGGGCACGAAAAATCTAGCTCAGGTCAATCATCAATGATGTTTTGTCAACTAGGACATGACAAGGCATATGAGATGGAGCTGTTTAAGTTTGATTTTAATGCAATAGCCCAAAACTACCATTATACGTAGGAACAAAATGCTAAAGAAATCATTGCCCTTTTAGTAGAGAGAGAAAGAGAGATTGCCATTCTTTTGCGCTCCTTTTGAGAGAGCTTTCAGTTGGTTGTTATTCACTAACACATCTTAGTGCACGCTTCAAATGATAATTACTTCTCATTTTTGTTACAAAATTACACAATTATGCTTCTGCCTCCTGAGGCTTCACAATTCTAGAAAGAAATGGCTCTGACCCTTTTCGATTTATAAAATAAACTTGCACTAACATAAACCTCCAAGGCAGAACAAAATAAACCTTTGAGTTTTCTATGAAGTCAGGTATATCACTTGTATCTGACTGAGCAGTACTACCATCTGGGCTCCAATGACCAAATTAATGATTGATTGCAAAATTGAGCTGAGTTTGGAGATAAACCTGAAGACCCATATTCGAATTCCAGCATTTAGAAGCTCATGATAGATGTTCAGCACTGACCGAGGAGAATCCTTCCAGTTATTGTACACATCATCACTACAACAATGTAATAGATTGAACAAACATTTAGAGCACAATACCCAGAATAAAATAGAAAATAACTGTCAAATTTGGGTGACATTAGCAGATATAAAGTATTTTAGTTGTTGAAAATAGAATAAATGTTCAATGAAAGATTACTAGACAGGTGCTGTCATAGCCTATTACTCCTTGTAAGCACCGGGTACTTTCCATAGTCTGAGCACATGATAACTGGAATGTCATACTGCTATTGCACTGATGATTTCGAGCTTATTAGCAAGATGAATGAAATAAATAATCGTATTAAATTTTGACTCGCAGGTCAACAGATCTTTTATTTCAACTGAGATTGAGGGCAAAGCTATTTTGAGCAAGCTTCATTCACTTGTATGAAAGCTATTTGCAGATATCTCTACACCCTGATGTTCTAAGCATACATCTGAAGCAAAAGAAAAAAGTCATAGAAACTAATTGGAATAATAAGTACTGAAAGTGGAAAGATGGAGGTCAAATACAAACTAGTAGCTGCTTAATGGTCTTCCTAGATGAACTTTGCTTTCTGAATTACCAGTCCAGCTACTGACACAGTGATCAGCACTCTGATCAATCATGTGACAAATATGCAATGGCATCAAGGAAGTGAAACAATTTGTCAAAGGAAAGTTATTTTCTTCATTAAAGATCTCTAACCTGAGTGACTATTAACTATGAATTCGGGAAAATAAGCTACCTCTGACGAGTGCACAGGAAGCCTTTTCCAACTCATTGTGTCTGTTTTTCTTAGTATAGATGCCAATTTTCATAATGGTAGTAACCTATTTTATGTAGTACTATGCATCAGGTTCATTCAGATGCATAATACTAACAAAATATTGCACATAGTAATTATGGTTCTTCAACCTCAGTGTATGATTATTTACATATACATGAACTTATCTCGACCAGCTTTTTACAATAAATTAGCATAAACTGTTTCTTACAAGATATTACCACCTAATTATGGTTTTTCCAAGCCAAAGGATGCTTGATGAACATATATTTGACATGGATTAGAAACATTAGCAATATGTGCTGTTGAATAAATGTTCATTTAACTGGTTAATATCCCAAGCTATCCCAAGACATAGCACATTTCCACGTAAGCAATTCTCAAACACATTAAGAATGATGTGGCTTACTGACAGAGAAGATCAAAGCCCCTAAGAGGCATTCCTTCCCCAGATGTAGTGCAGTGCATTTGGAACACAGAGAAAGGATGATATTACCAAAAGCATTTAAATAACAACCCATCCTACTCAAGTTTATAACAACCCATCCTACTCAAGTTTTGTCATTTCTTTTGGAAAGTGCTTCCACAGTTTAAGATTGAAGTGAATTTTAAAAACTTTTCCAGATTGAAGTGTTTAACAGCAACCTACTAGTCATAAGTGGTTCTCACAGTGATAGAAGTACATGAAGAATTAGTTAAGAAAACCTGCAGCCATGGGTCAACAAAGTACTAAAACATGTCAGAATAGGAATTCTGCTTCATGATGAAAAAGTTCTCAATATCAACAAAGCAGACTAGGTGTTGGAAGGAGAAAGGAAAATATAAATTGCACTCCTTCACTGCAGAGATGTCCTAACCTAAATCATGAAATTACCTGCAAGTTGCCCATTTGAATGAATTGCTTCTGTTGTAAACATGAAGCGCGTGTTGAACCTTGGGAAGATTAAAGTAAACTGTTGAATGCTGCTCTGTACACGGATCATATGCCCTTCTTAAATGTCCAACCTTCTGACATGACATTACATCTCATGAGTGAACCAAAAAGAAATATTGTGAATAAAATGCAACCAATTTGAGCTTTCTCTCGCCTACAAGTTTTCAAACTAGAGATTCTATCATGACTCCATAGAACTACTGAAGCAGATTACAAACAAGCCACCATAAAGTTTCTTCAACATGCAGCTTACTATGTCTTACTTACCGACTTAGAAGATTAACAAAAAAAATATGAAAGGTCAAAGAAAGATTTGAGCATTACTGTTATAACTTATAGGAGCTTCTGCTCATATCAGAAAAGGCCTGTCACAATAATTATGTTTTTACATGAGCTAAAAAGAAAAGCTACATTCAATCCCATGGATGGATTTGAATAGGAGGTGCACTTTGGCATGATCATTGAACAAATTCCATATTTTCCAGCAAAATCCTTTTCCTTTTTAAGGTTGGAAGCCATGACAATGAATTCATGCATGCAGAATCTCCAGCTAGATCTACCTACTTGTACCACCAGAATAGACGAAAATATTTCAATCCAATGGCATTTGTTTCCAATTAAAACCTGAACATGAAAATTATTAAATTTACATAATGAGAGATCAATTCACTAGATGTATGTACTCACATTCCTCCTCTTCAGAAACTGATTCATCACACTAAAGTTGGCTGTGCAAGCAGGAGTGAAGACACTGTATTGATCAATGTTTCCAATTTCTTTGTCGGCAATGTCAAGAATCTTACCACATGACTCTTTGGGAAGTATAAATGAATCTAAGTCACAAAAAATGTTTAGCTTCTTGAATGTCTGGTCAGATATCATTCCAGCTGACCACAAAAATTGGAAAAGTCCCAGGTGGTCATGAAAGTCATCAAATAAAGCATTTCCAACCTGCATCGATACAAGTAAAAATCATTACTGCATTCATGATGTACCTTTTCTTATAATATTACAAGGTCAAGTCCATACCATGAAACCCTTGAAATTAATTGTTTTATCATTTGTTGCGGAGTTGTGCCTCACTATAGCTTGACTTAATTGAGGAACGTAATGTCCTGAATAGTAGACATAAATAATTTGAGGAACATACTCCAGCACAGATATTCTAAAGCTAATCGGTCATCAATCAACAAGTTTTGACAATTTACTGGAGCCCTATGAATCTAAAGCAGCTACCATTGCTCTTAGATAGCCCAGAAAAATGTCACTTTCCCATGTAAGAAGAATATCAATATCAGTTGCAATTAGATCCAGATGCAGCAAGATATGTAGAGCTCTCAGAGTTCTATGTCATTGAGACAATTATATCCACCTTACAAATGCACAGAAAGCAAATAACTTCATTGAGTTCCAAAAAAAAAAATCCAAAATAGTAAAGCTTCCAAAATAGTAAAGCTCAGAAAAACTCAGAAATATCAAAAGAAGAGGAAAGGTTGATGAAAAAGGCATAAAAAAAAAGAGGAGCCAGAGTCATCTGTCTTATGCATAGTGCTGTAGAAAAAAAAAACATTAACAAATGTGATAAACCCTACACGCTAAAGCTTTTAGCATCATTTTGATCTTTCTTTCCTTTTTAGATGTTTATCTCAAGGTCAATTTTCTACATAACAAAATTTTTTGAAGCCAGAACATACATAAGCAATTTTCTGCCTATTCAAAAGAATGTTTGAGGGCATGTTTTAGGCTTTGGAAACTACAAAAAAGCAATGATTGCAAAACGGTGAATAAAAGGCAACGGCTACGTTTACAGCTGTCAACTGCAATTAGGATCAACATCCCCTCATAAGTACAGAATAGCTGGCCTTGAAAAATATGGAAAACTTATAAGAAAGTAAATGTTTTGACACTAACACGGTTCAAAATGAACTGATCACAAGGTGTTTTGTTTTATCTCAATCAGTTTACCCCCAACAACGTGTTCTTAGAGATAACTTATAGATACTTTTTTAACTTCTATGTTCCTTATGCTGTATCTGAATGGGCACATACTGTCAGGACCACAAGTTGAACATTGCAAGTTAGTTAACTTCTACTGAACAATGGTTGTTTTCATTCGTCACCTCTTTGCTCTACGAAACTTTCAGTATTGATTTTTTTCCTGATGTTATGATTACAAACATTTTTGGATAAAGGGATACTCTGAGCCTTACATGGGGAAAGGGGGAAGTAGAAGGCTTGATATTACCCTTACATATATTATATTGATGATACAGTGAGCACAAACCACCATAACGGCTTAAGTTCTGGATTAAAGGACAATGCTCATTTATCTACCTGCATAGCTCTCGCCAGAGATATAGAAGTCCCGTCCTTTATACTGAGGAAAACGGTCAAACCATTTCAACAAAAATGCATGGGAGTCAGCAGCTGCAAGTTGGAATAGTTAAAGTGAGGTACTCTCTAATTATGGCAACAAAGTAGCATGTAAAACCAAGATCAAAGATATACCAGTCCTTAAATCCCCATTGTTTAGATGATCTGAGGGAGTATTTGAGTAGGAATATCCAACTCCAACCGGAGAGTCCAGAAATAACATATTTGCAGCTGCAAAACACCAGCATAATTAATCCGCCAACCAGATGTGTTTTGTGATTGAAAAAGAAATCTAGCAGAATTTGATAGACTAATGTCCAGTTTTTAAATCATTAATTCTTCCATCTAGAGAGGAATACACCAGTATACTGTTTAGAGTCATCAGTAGCTCCCCCTTTCAACCACACTTATCCACAGATACAGCTGATAAAAATTAACTTGTTTTTTTTTTCAGAAATGTATAACTTAATCTTGCCTGCCATGTAGCGGCTTATCCAAATGCAAAGAAAAAATCATAGCAATGCAACGCTTAACTACAAATTTGTAGTTCTTTTACAGCAATTGGAGCACAAGTAAATATAAACCTGGCAGATTATATACCTTGGTTCCAAGAGTAAGGGTTCAGATAAAGATGTTTCCCATCTTTCTCAACATGAAAAGGGCCAATCTCCTCAGCCACCCCATAAGCAATTGATGAACATCCAGGCCCTGAAAGATAACCATGAGGTCAAACACAATATTCTTTCAAATATGGCCCTTGAAATTTTGAAACTACAAATCCTGCAAAATCAACACAAAGAAATAGTAAGTAAAATCAACTTGTCACAGAGCCCATTGAACAGCTAAAAATTGAACAATCAACCTGAAAAGATACCATCTTTGTTGAGAATTTTGACTAACTACACGACTCCCAAGCATCAAGAAATGACCCTAAAGTGGACTAGTCAGATACATTACACAAATCAGCCATCAAACCATAATAACTAAAGAAACTAAAAACTAAAAATGCTAAGGCGAATCAGAAAGGAAGAATAGACCTCCATTGAGCCAAAGAACAAGAGGCTTGGATGCAGGGTCTTCAGCAGCCTCGAAAAACCAGTAAAATAAAGCCCTCCCAGCTTCCTCATTGACCGTAACAAATCCAGCATAGTGAGCAAAACTCACATTAAAATTTTGGCCAGGAAGGTGCAAAACTCTGTCCAACTGTTGCTGGGCATATGGGTCTGCAGAAAATCCACAGCTGCTGCAATTGGTGAGATCAATAAGCAATGTACTGATCAAAATAACGAGAACCCAGTTCAAAGTTGCCATCTTTCCGGGTCCTCCTCGGTTCCCAGGTTGATTTTTGAGAGGCGGGGCTACTGGAGAAGGGGCTGATATAAATTGTAATTAGAAGGACGCAGGTAGGCACTATTTGGGATTGATAGTGACTTGCATCAACTCAAATGGGATACATTCCATCAACTCAAATGGGAGTTGATACGAAGGTCCACTCACATTTCCGAGAGAAACTTTTTTAGATCCTCATATTTAAAATCGGTCAAGATAGCGTTTGGTCCCAAAGATAGTGATTAGTCTCTCAACTATAAAACTTTTGCGCGTTTGGTCCCAAAGCTCATTTTTGTTCAATTTTCTACCCAAGAAGGCAATACTACCTCACATGTTCATAATTTCAAGGCCAAAATGGATAAAATTTGTTTCCCTTTAACCCAAAAAAAAAAAAAAAACACATAATCTCTCCTTTCCCTCAATTTTCATCCACCATATAAAGACTTTTTATATGTAAGACTTATTGCTCATGCAATTTGGAATCCTCATTTCAATCGATTGGTTGTGAAAACTTTTACTCGAGAGGATACTCCTATCCTAGTGAATATCGCCTATTTTGATATTTATCAATGGTGGTATACAACTAATATTATGTACCTGTTAAAGTGCTTTTTCTATTATTTTTTTGTGACATATTCTTAAAACTAAGTCAGTTGTATCTACAATCGAAGTAGAAATCGAGTGTTCCATTTTGCCTTTATAATTATAGGCACCTGAGGTAGACATACAGTCTTTGACTAAAAAACTAAGTAAAAATGATCTTTGGGAACAAATGAGCAAAATTTTTATATTGAGTAACTATTTTAACTAACTTTAAATGTAAGAGACTAAAAAAAAGATTTTTTTTTATCAGGGACCAAATTGGTAATTTCGCCAATTGGAAATGGGGCAGTTCAGTAGGTGGTCAGAGCTATCATCAATAGTTTGGCTGTAACGAACAATCTAAAGAACTACGGCCCAATTAGGTCACGAGAATCATATGTTGATGTTTTGTACTTTTAAGTCGCCTAGATATCATATAATATTACATAAGCGTCTACGTTCAAGTTCAACAATGTCGAGCTTAGATTATCTTAATGATTAAAAAGCAAATATATCAGAATATAATACGTTAAGCTTCTTATGGAGAATATTGTATATGTTTGGATTCGAGATCACCTGAAAAATTTATTCAGGATAATCTTTAAAAAATTATTTAGAATAATACTGTAACATTATCGTAACATGATGTATGTAAAATAAAAAATTTATTGATATTAAAGGTGTCTATAATGTAAGTCAAATAATATTTGTAAAAAAAATCCATATCTAAATAGACCTATTAAGATATGAAATTCTTGAAATAGACCAATTTGCCACAATTGTGGTTCTTCACAAAAAAATCCAGACGGGTGCGTGGTGCACCTGTCTGGTCCGGTGGTGGTTCTGTCCCCATCGATCCCCCATAGGTCCAGTTGGGTCTCTCACGTAGTTAGATTAGAATAAAGTAGGAGTAGAAGTAAGGTTGACGATTGAAAAAAAAAAAAAGATATGAAATTCTTGAAAATAACAAATGAATGAAAAAAGAAGTCAAGCATGTAGTAATATTTGAAAACGTTTTGAATTTAATTTATCATATCAACTTATTTTGACCATAGACATCACACTTATCATAAAAAAAAAAAAAAGAAAAAGAATTCTTTTGAAAGATTCTTTTGTTTGCTAGTATTTTGGAAAATTTTCTACAAAAGATTCTTCTAGTTGCTCTTCGGCAATCTTTTAATTACAAGGTACATATTTTAATAAAATGGTAGTACATTCTAAATATTATACCGACAAATGCTATCTTTACAGAGATGACAATAACTTCTTGGATTTACAAAATTCAAAATCACTTCGTTTTCTCCATTGAAATCACTTTTATCTGTCAACAAAAGGCCATATCATAGTTTCGGTTATCGCTGTTGCCGAGAAATTTCTTTTTCATATTTCAGCTGATCTTGTATAGCACATATATTCTATTCTATTATTTTCCCAAAAAAAAAGAAAAGAAAAGCATATTATTAAAATGTATATATCATTTGATCTCTAAAGTGAAAAATTAGAAAAGTTGATTAATCTCTTTTTGTCACGCCATGAGTCCATGACTCGTAATTATATGATCATCGCTCTTTGGGATTTAACAAGTCTAATAGTAGTATTTGCAAAAAAAAAAAAAAAAAAAAACTTTGACTTTGAGAGCTTGAAGCTTCTACTTTGGAAGCCTCTATTGGTATCCCATCCAAATTCTTGGATAAGTTTATTTTAACAAGTTTTAGAGGCTGAATTTGAAAATGACAAGTGCTGCTACAACATTATTGAACTCATTTCTTTAAGGTACTTTTTTTTTTTTAAAGAAAATAATTTATTTTATTTCATCCTAAAGGTACTTAAGTAAAAATAAAAATAACTTGTAGAAGTTTGAAGTAACAAATGGAGAAACAATTGGGGTTGGCTAGATGGCCGAGGGAAGGCTCTTGAAGTTCTCCCAACTCTCAGGTTTAAGTTCGAATTTTATATCTCATAGATGAAATTATTGTGGGGAGAGGTAAGAGGGTGCAAAAAAAAAAAAAAGAGTAACAATTGGGGAGTACCATTGGACAAGCTTCATCATTATGATAATTACTACTGAAGCATGTTTCGAAAATTACATTTGTGTTGCTATGTTTTTAAATTTTTATAGAAAAAGTGTACTATAATGATTTGATTTATCTGAAATAAAATATAATTAAAAATATTTTTATAGAAAACATAATTTTTTTTTAATGAAAAATCGCAATCCAAACAAGATAATCATTGTTTAGCAATGCGATGTAGTTTAGCATTTTGTATATGGTAGCCCAAAAAGAAATCCACAAAATACTTAGGGGAAAAAAAGAAAAAAAAATAGAAAAATTTATATCTCAAAATGTCTCCGCACCATGAAGTGTAATCCTGAACTTAAATATCCGTATACAAACCATATTGTCCAATTAAAGAAATAATTTATATATCTACGTCAAAATGGGCAAAATATATATAGATCTCGAAGAAGTTATAACAAAGTTAATTACGAGCATTTTAGACATAACAGAATTGTGTGGCAAACCCATTGGTTTTATATGAAGTTTAAGTGTTTAACTGCTTGGATGTGAAAAAAAAAAGTCGTAGTCTAGTAAGCTATAGTCAAGACAAAAGCCTCTGGGAGGGGGTCGGGTTACCAGTTGGGCCGCTAAAGGACTTCCTCCGATTGTGGAGGCTTCGTCCCACATCGGGGTTCGGGGGGTTTGGGGTGTAGTATAATAGTTTCCTGTGAGACTCCAAAGGATACCGATTTTTGGGGTTCTCACGGGATTTGGGTTAGTATTCTATGCCAAAAAGTCGTTGTGCTTTGGTAAAAAAAAAAAAGTAAGCTATAGTCAATCATGTTCCATGTATTCTTTATTCAATATCCAATCATTTATTCTCACTCAAATGTCGACTAACTTTATATAAATTATTTCTTTAAACCATATCAATT
Source organism: Coffea arabica (assembly GCF_036785885.1). Taxonomy (NCBI): domain Eukaryota; kingdom Viridiplantae; phylum Streptophyta; class Magnoliopsida; order Gentianales; family Rubiaceae; genus Coffea; species Coffea arabica. Next base: position 13,653,971 of record NC_092320.1, on the reverse strand, counting down.
ATGAAGACTAGTTTTGTCAAAACTATTGAAGCCTACTTCAAATTACTTAGAAATATAAAAACATGGAATGATCCGAAATAATACTTCAAACAAGACCACTAGTCTTCACTGGAAGATGATCATCATGCCGACCCTCGTAGAAGTAACGATGGCAGGACAAACCAATCACTGTTACGGCCAATACTATTACAGCCAATACAAGAAGCGAGTTGCTGCTGCAGCTGCTCAGACCTTTGGGAATTTCGTGATCATTATGATGATCATCCAAATTAATCTTCTTGCATTCGGCACAATCGTGCTTTGCAACTCTTCCAGGATAAACAACAGCGAATGCCGGATTGAAATATGCATCAACTCCATGAACAATCAACTTGCCATCATTGTAGATTTCCCAGTTCATAATCTTGACATCGTTGATGCAAGATTCATTGTTATGGCGAGTCCTGACCAGAGGAGGGGCGTTCGCGAGGAGGGTAGGAAAGGTGGAGCCAAGAGGGGAAGATTGAAGAGTCTTCTTATCAACCTTAAAGGGTATAACGTGGTACTTGAGTAAGGTCGTCGGAATGCCGATGTGGTTTTGTGAAATAAAACCTTCGTCTGTTGGACAGAAAACAGTGATGGCGGTGATGTTCTTGGTCAATTCCGACGGGGCAGAGATTAACAGATCATCCAAATATTCTCCCAGACCAAAAACTGCCATGGCTCCGTAGCCCTTGTTCAAGAGTTTATCCGAAAGCTGTTTATCAATGTCCCTCAACTTTAGGTCGGGTTGGCAAAGGGTAGACTGGATTGACAACGCAAGGAGACAGAGAAGAGCAACAACAATTGACATCGTTGATTTTCTTGCCATGATCAACCGGTAAAAAAAATTAATTAAGAATCAAAGAATCAGAAATAATCACTCTAACAAATTAAGGAGAGATCTGGAGATAGTGGATGACAATTTCTTTTGTGAAGGATGAAGTGGTTTTTATAGGTACGAGAGCTTAGTTAAAGGATACTAGTCCTGATTCTACTCTAATTCTCTGATGGTAAAAGGTTTAACTCTAATTGGATTCCGATGGTAAAAGGATCCTTTTTTGGGATATTGCAATTAGGCAAATCCAAACAAACCTCTTTCTCTTGTAGGAGATTTGGAGAAGCGGAAATAGAGGTCCCATCAGTCATTAATTTTATAGGATTCAATTTGGGATTAATTAGTTATTCGGATTAATTTTAGAAAGAAAGAAAGAAAAAAAAAGAGGAAACAGAAGGACATGCATTTAAGCATGTAATTACGACTAATTTTGACCTGGATGTGATGCCCTTTCTTTTTTTTCTTTTTTTTTTTTAACTTCCAAAATTATAGCAGGCCAAATTCAAAGTATATAAATAGAGTCTTTACACTGATGTGCTGATGTTAACAATAATGTCACGAATAACACTAGAAAAAGTGGCTTATATGGAAACTAATTTGTTGTGTGCCACATATATAAACCTTTAAGGAACAAATTTAATTTCAAAATCTTTATGGAAGTGAAACTAAAGTTATAATTTTCCAAGGATCTGCTTATGAATGTCTATTTTACAATAGGATGGAAATTCCAGGCAGCCACAGCCACCTCTAAGGATATGCCAGAGTTGAAAAATAATTTGTCAATCAGTGGAGAAACAAACAAACTTTCTATTTGTTCTGTGCATTGTGATGCAACTAAACTTGAAAGGCACAAACAATGAAGAGGGGACTTGATCTTGGCATTTCATAAAAATTAAATGAAAAGGTGAAAGACGAGTGATTGATAACTCATTAAGAAGAAAATTAAATACTTGAAAATGAAGTATATTGCTTTGTTACCCAAAGGTGATAGTAATTGTCTTGCTTATTTAATGGTAGGCAGAGCTGGTGGTATTAAACAATTCATTTTCATTGCTTTTTTTTTTTCTTTTTCTCGATATTTTAATGCCATCTTATGTCATTCTTATTCTTTTTTATTTTTTTCAAAAATCAGTACATTGAAACACAGTAAAAAAAAAAGTTAAAATCTCCCCAAAGGGAAAATAGATAGCTTTGGAGGTGAAAATACCATAAACCTTAAAAGTGCATGAATGAATCTTGCCCAAATTGAAAGTACAAAGAGAAGAAGAGTTTGCATAAAAATTATTATAGCACATTCTTGAATAAATTATAGGAAAAAAAAGACAGTTAGAGAATACATTTTTGAATTTGTCACTCGGCTAAAGAATTACTTTAACTTCAGCACACCAGAGAGAGGGAAAACTTTAACTTAGGGTGTATTTGATAAACTAAAATTTGAATTTTGAATTTTGATATCTAAATGTTAATACTAAGATCATAACATTTAAGTGCACTCTATTTTTTTTTTAAAAAAAAGAAAGCACTTTCAATATTTAACCGATAAGTGAATGGTTTATTACTTATTATTTCAAGTTAATTTTGTCTATATAATTCAGATCTATTTAATAAATTGAGATGTTCTATTTTTTTTGTTATCAAATACATATTTTTTTTTTAAAAAAAAACATACATCACATTTCAAAGAAGAATTAAAGTACTTTTTTTAATATATCTAAAATATCCAATCCAATCCAACTGGTTAGATCAATACAAATTGCTGACCTAGCATAAACTTTTGATATTAAAGTGGCACTCCAAACCTCATGGTTCTCAATTTGGGTGTTTTACTTATTCAAAAAATTAAAAGAAAAAATTCATATATCAGCTACTTAAATCCCAATTATGAGATATTCAATTTCAAGAGGGCCCTAGAAACAAGTGGCTCCATTTACATAGTGACAACGCTCTTTTCAACAGAAATCTCTCTCCACTCAACAATCACGGGGAAAAAAATTTGTTTGTCGCTCCTTATTTCCTGCTTCCAAGGTATCCATCCCGGGCACTTGTTATTTGCCTTGTATTTTTATGATGGTAACATTTTTCATTCTGTCCTCTATTTTTATTTGTAGTTCATTTCTCCAAATATTTTGGATTCTTCATCGTATTGAGAGCTTGTGTGGATGCAATGCAATAAACAATTAAACAGTTTAGATTATGTTATTGTGACGACTCCACCTCCCCCTAAGGCGAACCAAAGGGTTCTGCGGACCGCCTGCCCAACTCTCACTGGAGCTCACTCACATATTACTTCAAGACCAAGTAAAGATGGACCAATCAAACTTAACATATATGTAATCATCTAGGTTAAATACAAAAGTTTAGGATCCAACCAACTACTAATACTATCACTATTACACAATAAAAGTTCTAGTCAAAAGTTTAGTCTTCCTCTAATCACTCGTCCTTGCTCTCAAACCCTGTAAGGAAAATAAATGTAATGGAATAGAGAGATGAACTAATACTCAGTGAGGTTCCCATACACATAATCAAGCAATTGAAACAAGGGCATTAGTCATTTAATAACAATAAATCGAGAAAATATTTACAGTATAAAAGCAATAAGAAAACACTCATTAAAATGATACATGCTCACGTTGAGTCATTCGTTCATTTATTCGCCAACCATTTTTCTTATCCCTCCAATATTAGAAAAACATTTTTTTTGTAAGTGAAAACATCTTCAGTGTTCTTGACATTCATTCATTGTTTTCATTTCCCGCCACTAGCCAATTCACTGGCTAGTTCTCCACCAACTTTTGTGGTCATACTCGAGTATATCAAACATTATCCCAAGGTCACCAGCCGTCCGATCGAGTTTGCTTCTGGCTCAAGTCGACTATCAACGAAAGGCAAGGGCTTAGTTCAGCAAAAAGACTTACATTTATGCACAAGTAGTATTCAATCATTGAAAATTAACTTTTGCTTGGGTCGAGTGCGATAAAGTACACACTCGCCTGTCAAAAATCCATTTAGCAATCATTGGAAAGCATTTAACACTCAAGTGAATAATCACAATAAGTACACAGTCATTTAATACATAAACATGCAAGAAACACTCACTCTAAACAAGTCACGTTTTATCAAAATATAGTTCAGGGCCGACACCTTGGCCATTCTCGAAATCTGCAGGCAAATATTGTTCCACAAGCACCAATCATACACGAATGCAAGCAGCATAACTTATATTTCTATATCAAAGGTAAAAGGTATGAAAAGTATAGTAAATCATATAGGCAAGGTGTACGCATAATTTGTAAAGAAAATGATAAAAAACGGTTAAGTTCAAAGCCAATATATGCAACTAAAAATCATGTTTTGAATACTTGTTTAGAATGTTAGAAATCAGGTTGTAATACTTGAGAAGTACATGTTAAGTCGGACCAAGGAAACCGAAAACAAGAGAAAGGCAACGACAAACAATGAAGATGGCACCTTTGCCATCCTTTGGTATTTTGATCACAACTGAAACTACACGTATCGGATTAAAATGAATATTATGGCGTTTCGAAACTAATACATAGGTCTACATTTATTATGAAGACCTCCAAAGCCAAATCATGCATTTTCATGGTCAAAAATTGAAATCTTAGAGAAAACAGAAAGCTGTCGGTGAAACAGGGCATTTGGGCAATCAAGGGTATTTTAGTCATTTTACAAGATACAGTACTTTGATTGAGTTGAAATTTTCTGGATAGAAAGCTAATTCAACTCCCTACAACTTTCATGTTTTGAATAAGAACTGATTCAATCAAAAATATGGAGAAATTCGCAGCCCAAGTTAAGTCCAAAAATAAGGCAGAACTGAAATTTCACCCCCAAGTGCTAGAAATGCAACTTTCCACTATAAAAAGTAATAAACATGCCACTAATCACTTCAGAAGTTCCATTTCCATGCTCAATACCAACATTGGCTAGTTAAACAACATAATCATGGCTGGAAAATATAAAACCCTGATTGAAAATTCTACTACACCATAAAAAACTAAGAAATCAACCATTGCAAGCCAAGATTAAAAGCTTCTATACCAAGTTTAACAAGATTAAACAAGAGAAAAGGAAGTTCAAGTCTTATACCTTCCAAAAGCTTCTTGCAAGTGAAAAACAAATCACTATCTTTCAAAAATTTCACCACACCAAACTTCCTAAACACCAAAATGAAACTTTAATCGGTTTAGTTTTATTGATTTTGCTCAAACAATTCAAGGTTGGAAATGGAAGGTTTCTCTCCTCTTTCTTCCCTCTCCAAAATTTCGGCCAAGCTAACAAGAAATGAAGCAAAAATGGCCAAAATGCAAGATAAGAAGGAAAAAAATGAACTTGGTCAAAGTTTTTTGGATTTCTGATACTTGGCACCACAAGATAGTTTCTTATTTTTTTTTCTTTCCTTCCTTTTCTTTGGTAAAAAATGGTGGCTGACTTAAGGGTTAATTTAGGGGAAATTAAATGAAATAAAAACAACTAGATTAGGGTAAGAAAGTATTAGTCAAGTGGTGTACTCAATCGGTAGCAAACGGTACACGTTAGTGCAATCCGATTTTCCTTAACTCGTGCGTACTAGTGTTTTAACTTATGATTCACTAACTTATTAATAGCACTTCTAATCACACACTTCCTCATATATAAAACTCACTCTTAACCACCAAAATTTAATACACACACCTCAGTAATTAATCACGCTACTAAAATACACCAAAACTTTAATTTACTCTAACTTGAAAAGTAAAAGTAAAACACTTGACTCAGCTAATGAAATCACCATGAAATTTAGGACTAGTAAGTAGTTAAATAATCAAGTAAAGAAATATAGAAGAAAATATAAATTAATTTTTTTAAAAAAAGGGAGGAAATTCTAAAGGAATTTTCGGGTCTTCACAATTATGGCTAGTGTTTGTGACATTTTTTTTTCTTTATATACTTTGCAAAAATAGAAAGGAGGTAAAGTGTCATTAATTATCATTGAAATGCCATTTGTAATTGGACAGGAGAGAAGTTTATTAGATGTAATCATTATTAGGTTTGTGATTCAAATTTTGGGTCTGACAATTAAAAATTGGGAGGATATAATTAAGAAAAGATATAAGGGTTAACTAAAAAAAAAATAAAACACAATTAGTAACACTCGATGCCATATATTTGGGCTCTAATTAGTTTGTGAAATACTACTAATCTAATTAACCTGCGTGCATACCTTTTAGAGAAAAATAAGTTTGAAATGGGGACTGTTAACAATGCTACATTTTAAAAGGGTAAGGATCTAAAATAATTTCTTTTAGGTGTAAGGTGCCTAAGAACTACAAAGTAAAGGTGTGAAGACTAGTTTGCAATTTTCTCCCATATATATTGTTCAATGTGTCCTAAAACTATGCCTTACTTTCTTTGAGTACTTAGTAAATGCTGCATGATTCATTCCGATCAATTTAACCCTTCTTACCCACTAAAACCTTTTGTTTGTTTTGTGGAGAAACTCCTTGTCGAGACGAAATTGAGCAAATTACTAAATGCCCCATCCCACTCGCACGAAGGCCTCTGGCTGAAACAAGTTCGTACAGTTCCAAGTTTTTAACCAAACACCAAAAAAAGTCCCAAGTGATTCTGCGATGCATAAGGCGATGAGATAGCGAAACGTTGCAAAAATGTTCATATCAGACAAAGCAAATTGTTGTTTCCTTCCATGTTGACGTTTCCCATGGCATCTTCTTCTATCTTTTTCATGTAATAATCCGTGAAATGTTCTTGTATATATATAGCTCTTTATTCTGCAGGTGTACTAGTTTTGGAATTTTGTGTAAAAATACCAGTTTTGGAATCATTTGATTACAGAAAAACATGCGTGAAAAGTTTTCTTTTTATGGAACGTGGAACCCAATTTTCTAAATTAAGAAGAAATATGGTTTATTTACTTTTCATAACAACACGCTGTGTTCAGCATAGTTAGTACTCTAGTGTATAGCAGTAGTGCATTTTTCATGTATTGAGTTATTTTTATTAGTGAAGGTAATCGATTTTGGTGCCTTCATCAATCCCAAATAAACGTTTTCTGTGTTTATTGGTTTCAAAAAACAAAAAAAAAAAAAAGGAAAAAGAAAAAGAAGAAAGTAATGGTTCAATAGATGTTGACAACCTCATAGTCCTACTTTTCTCAATATCCAATTATAATTTTCATCGTCTGTATTCCCTTCTAATATTTAATTTTCTAGAAACAGGGAAAAACAGAAAGATAACATACGTCCTAAGCTTCATATATTCATGCCTACATACATATGTGTGTGTATATATGTATAAAGAATTGATTAATTATTTTAGTCCAATACATGCTTGTGATCATGCATGTTTAAATTGTATCACCGGAAGATAATCATCCCAAGCCTTCTTGTAGAAGTAACGATGGCAGATTGGCAGGTCAAACTAGTTACTATTACAGCTACAACAGCCAATAAAGCAAGAAAATTAAAGCCACCAGAGGAACTTGAAAAAATCAAAGAACATCATCCGTCAATATAAGAAATGATCTGCTATTGGACGTTTGGGACTTTCATCATGATCAGCAGAATCGTTCTTTGCAACTATAGATGGCGAATGCCATATTGAAATAGCCGTCAACTCCGTGAACAACCATATGATTGTAGATTTCCCAATCCATTATCTTGACGTTGCTGCTAGAAATTAACTTTACCGTCACAGAGAGTTTTGACAAGAGAAGGGGCATTCTCAATGTGGAGCCAACAGGGAAAGATTCAGGAATCTTCCTATCTACCTTAAAGGGCACAAAGGTACTGGAGTAAGGTTGTTGTTGGAATGGCAATGTGGCTTTAGGAAGCAAAGCCTTTGTCCGTCTGACAAAAGACTGTGATGGCAGTCGTGTTGGGTCAATTAGGAAGGTGCAGAGGTTAGCAAATGATCCAAGAAATTCCCCATGTTGTGGGTCAATTAGGAAGGTGCAGAGGTTAACAAATGATTTAAATATTCCCCATGACCAAAGACTCCCATCGCGAGAGTTCCTTGCCAATGCCCCTCATCTTTAGGACAGATTTGCTAAGGGTAGATTGGGTTGCAAAGCAACGAGGCAAAGAAAAGCAAGATCAACTGATGTGGTTGATTTTCTTGCCATATTGATGTATAAAAAATTTTATGTTTGGATTGTCATTTTTTTACCAAAAAATTTTAGTTTTTTCTAAATCAATTTTTCAATCACCTTTTTTATCTTACATATATATCAAATTGTTACAGTACATTTTTTATAAAAACTTCAAAAAAAATAACAATCCAAACTAGGGATGTTTGGAACACTTGATGCTGGCATATCATAAAAATTAAATGGAAAGGTAAAAAATAAATACTTGATACTCTCTTGATAATTCGACCTCGTGAGTTATGGGTTACAAGTAAAACATCTTATTGAACTTATTAAACAGAAAACTAAATACTAGAAAATAAAGCATACTACTTTATTATCCAAAGGTCATAATAATTACCTTGATTATTTACTGTAAAGCACATCCGTATTAAACATTCCGCATTTTCATGTAATTGCTTTTTTGCTTTCTCTCTCAACATTTTAATGGCATGTTGTGTTTTTCTTATTCAAAACATAAGTTCATTAAAAGCATGGTTAAAAAGATTAGAAGCCGCAAAAAGCAAAAGTATTTAGCTTAAGAGATGAGAAACGTACAATAATCTTTAAAAGAGCATAATAGTTTATTCAAATTAGAAATTTTAAAGCATCTAACTATCTTTTTGTCCTCTAATTTATTCAAAAATGTGTTATAATAACTCTTTTTTTTTTTTATTGAAAACTCTTCAAAAGAGCATAAATGAATCTTACCCAAATCAAAAGTACAAAGAGACAAGTAAGACTCCATCCCCGTTGTCTTTCTTAGAAGACAAAATTATTATAGCACATTCCTAAATAAATTATGCGCTAAGATGACCGTTAGAAAACACACGTTTTTTAAATTTTTGACTCAACTAAAGTCCTAAGCAGAATTATTAACCATCTTTCCTTGCCCTTTTTCCTTCTTAGTATCACTTAACCTCAAACTTAAGTACATCCAACCAAAAAAAAAAAAAAAAAAAGGAAGTACTATGGCTTACAAATTAGTACTAGGTGACAAGTCCGCCTAAAACATACGCGAAAAGTTGATGCAGGTAAAAGGGAACAAAACTTAATTTGTGGGGATGAAATCAAACATTGCACAACTTCATGGGGCAAATAGAAATTACCTTAGAGTATAAAGCATTATACTTTTTACCAAAATTTAAAAAAAAAAAATTATGCTTGGAGGCTGGAGCAAATAATTTACCTTCTTCTTCTTCCATGAAAGAAAAGGAAAAGGAAAAGGAAAAGGAAAAAGAGTTGATCATCAGGAAACGTGCAGACATTTACACACACACACATCATCGTTAGTGTTACTAAACTCCTTATTACTCTTATAAAAAATATATTGCAATGATTGTAGAAGAAGAGTAAGAGGGTACATGACATTTCCAACATTGGATTGCCATCTGAAATCCTTTTCCTATTCTTCCTAGACTACTGCTATCCAAGTCCACCCCCGGCCCTTATAATTCCGATGTGAGAAGGATACTAGGGAAGGAGAAGAAACAAAACACACACACACAACACGCACTTAATTAATACCAAGATACTACCAAGCAACATCTTCCGGTGCTTCTGCTGGTGGCTCTGTTACCTGTTGGTTAATTGGCTGGTTGGTTGGTCGGTCGTTACTTCCTTCAGAAGGTTCTCTCTTCCCGATACTAGTGTATTAATTATAAAAGAAAAAGAGAAAAGAAATCTTTTTTTAAATTATTTTTTTTTGGATCAAATATATTGTTCCATCAAGGAAACACAAGCAAGCCCATCTACAGAACTTACTAGGAAAAGGAGATAGCTTTTCGTGTTAAAACTCTTTCTATGCAAATCCTAAGTAACATTCTCTTTCTTCACGTAATTGGGCTTTTCGTTCTTTCCTTTCTTGGGTCGAGAAAAGTTTGCTTCTTTGTTACTGAATTCGTACGTTTTTAGCCTTGGCTTCGAATTTTGGGTGTGGTTTCTGTTTTTCTGGGATTAAATATTGACTTTTTTATTGCTTGATTGCAGGAATTGATTGGTTTCGATTTGTGGGTTTCGGAAAAAAGAAGTGAACTTTCGTCGGTTAGTAAAAGTTGGGGCTTTTCTAAGAAATTGCGGTTTCAATTGCTAAAAATTTGGGTTTTACACGGGGTTTTTGGAAGTGGTTGAATAATATTTGAGGTTTAATTGGTACAATCTTTGGTGGGTTTGCTGGGATTTTGCTCATTTTGCTGACATCACAGGTGGTTGATTGTTTCTAATCAGGATTTTCTGGAAAATTAACTATAGAAATTGCTATTTCCTCTTGTAAACCAATTGGAGGATTTGGTGGGATTTGACATGTTTTTGTTGATTTTATGGTGGATTGTACATAATTGCTGGAGAGCTTTTGATAACATAAGCTTTAAAGGTCTAAAATTGGGGGAACTGTTCATCTGTCTGGGGCTAATCAGTTGGAGAAGCTGTAACTAGTGTTTTAGCCCTGACCTTAGCTGAACTATTCAATTCGCGTTGTTGCTGTGGTTGTTCTTATTTCTTAGCTGATTCTGATTGTTGCGGTGGAGGGGCAGTTTTACAATGAGTTCAAATGTCACAGAAGGTGTTGTTCAGACGGGCAAGCTTTTGGTTCATATTGCTGAGAATGGGCACTCGTTCGAGCTCGAGTGCGATGAATATTATATCGTTGAGGCTGTCCAGAGATTCCTAGAATCAGTTACAGGGATTCAGTTTAATGATCAGCTTCTTTTATGCTTAGACATGAAGTTGGAATCTCAGCGGCCCCTTTCTACCTATAGACTTCCGTCTGGTGATCGGGAAGTATTCTTGTTTAATAGAGCAAGAATGAGGAGCAATTCAGAGCCTCCTGCAGATGAGCAAGTTGATATAATTGATATTCCTGATCCCCAAGTCCCGTCCTCCTCCCACAACCGTCACCCCTTGGATGACGCTCCTGACCCTGCTCTGAAGGCCTTGCCATCGTATGAGAGGCAATTCAGATATCATTTTCAGTTTGGAGATGCTATTTATTCCCGTACGCGAGCAAAATTGGATATCTGTGAGCGGCTTTTCAGAGAGCAAAAGGTTCAAGAGAGAGCATTGGAGATTGCTGGTCATAATTTGGATCATTTTTATAGGATGATTCTCCAAAACTATAGGGATTTTGAGAAGTTTTATTCGCAGCAGCATAGAAGGCATGCTAATCTTCTGGCAAATTTTGGAAGAGATATAGAGAAATTGAAAGCTTGCAAGATTTTGCCTGCATTACAAGGTGCTAGCCGCAGGTGCTTACTGGATTTTGTGAAGGAAGAGAACTTGCAAAAGGCTGTGGAGGACTGTAGCAATTCCCACAAGCAATTTGAGAATAAAGTTTTAGACTTTAAGCAGGAGTTTGGACAGCTAAAGCGCAATGCTGAACAGTTGTTTTCCAGTAAAGCTTCTTTCCATGTGGGAGAAATCGAAACCACTCTAAAAGAGCACCAGCGGTATATTAATGAGCAAAAAAGCATAATGCAGACCTTAAGGTACTCTCACTGTCCTGTTCTCTCTCAGTGAATTTGTTGGATTTCTATGTGTTTTGTTCCCCAATTTAGTACTGGTCTATAATTTGTAAATGTGTTGCATAATAAACTGTCTTACTGATTCCATGAATTTGAAATTGACTTTTTGTTATTATAGTGAAATGTCACGATGACTGGTAATGTGTTTGACTTTATTTTGATGGATTTAAACTTATATGTGAGGATGTTTGCATGAAAACTTATTATATCTGGTTCTGATTTTGGCACATGAATGCCTTGCGTTGATTTTCCCTGCTGAAACAGCAGTTCTCTAGAAATTTCTTAAAATTTCACCATGACTATTGATGTCTTTGACCTTACTTTTGTTTGATTTTAAACTTATGAGTACGGTCGCATGAAAATTTTATGCATGTTTAGTTCTGATTTTGGCATATTAATCTTTTGCATTGTTTTTTCCTCTTAAACAGCAGTTCCCTTGGAATTTCTAAAACATCACTTTCCTGTCCTATTCTTTCACCGCTTTTAGGTAATGTAAACTTGCCTATGGTGCAGTTTTGAACATCTGAGGCCCTGTGGCCATGAATCACTTGATTAAGCTGGTTTTTCTCATATAAATAACTTTTTTGATAAATAACTTTTTTGTTAGGTGTTGCAGCTTCAGAGAAATGTGTAACTGTTGCAATTAAATAGCATGGCAAACATAATTTTCAGTAAAAGACATTAGAAGGTCAAACATCTCGACAATGCTTATGTAATCTAGTCAGTAAAAGAATTTGGAAGATCAGGTATTTAAATTGAAGATATTTATACATGCTTTGTCAATAATTGGAAAAAGGAGTTAGCGTTCTGTTGGTACTTTAATGAATTAGAATCTGAAGGTAGGGAGGTTTATATAAAACAAAGGCTATAGTTCTGTGCTATCTTTTCAGTAGGAGCCTCATGTCACAAGTTCAGTGTGTTATTAGGTGAACATTGATGTGGACAAGGACATCAGTTTCTGTAATAGTTCTCTCTTGAAGAAGTCAATTAGACAGAGGTTTTATTTAGATTCTCGGGAATGTCTTTGGAATTAATTGCATAGGAATATCTTTTTTCTATGGATGGGATATGTTTGTCTCTTTTCAGTGGTAATTTTCTTGATTAAATCCTTGGATGCTCAGAAAGAGAAAGTTGGGGTTGGTGGCCCTCCTCAATGGTGCTCCTTAACACAAGCTCCTGAAGTGGGGATTATTTAAAAGTGCTTAAAAAAGCTCTTTTTGGTGTTCCAGTTTTTCTTAGTCTACTGTAACCAGAATTTAAGAAAACCAAGACAACTCAAATTTGGAAAATTTTAAAATGTTAAGAATGGTATTTTGGCAGTTTCAACAGTGTAAGCTTTGGTCTTTAATTGAAAGAAAGAACAAAGCTGAAGTTGTTGTTGCTCTTCTTTTATATTTGCTAAATACTTTGGTAGGCAGTACTATTTTTTGGCTTAAGCCACATCATTAATTTTTCTTATCCAACTCTAGACAAAGGAAAAATTATTATTATTATTATTATTTTTTGTATCTTTCAATGTGCCAAGGCCTGTTGATTGTTGTATATAAGCATGCTCTATTTTGACGTACATATTGGCACATGCATTTGGAGATTGACTTGGGTGTCTTTTATACCAATGTTGACCAGGCTGGAATTGATGTTACACTTGTCCTGGATAATCTTTTTCTTATGTCGTATTATTTTCTGTGGTTCTTTAGATTGGTTTTTTATGTTGAGTGGTCTAATGCCTGTACCTTCCCTTTTCTGGTACATGATTTGTTTATATGTCTCCGCTAAATTAATTATCATGTTTGTGCAGGAAAGACGTGAACACTGTAAAGAAGCTTGTTGATGACTCTCTTAGCAGCAAGCTGTCCTCTTCACTTCGTCCCCATGATGCAGTTTCAGCCTTAGGTCCTATGTATGATAGCCATGAGAAGAGTTGTCTTCCTAAGATGCAGGATTGTGAGCGTGCAATATCCAAATTGCTTAATTTTTGTCAGGATAAAAAGAATGAAATGAATGTCTTTGTGCACAAGTACATGCAACAGATAGCATATATACAATACACAATCAAAGGTGTGCGCTTCGAGTTTTCTGTCTTCCAGGAGCTTTTCAAGCGCCAAAGTGACCAATTTGAGCATTTAAGGGTGGTGCATGGAATTGGTCCTGCATACAGGGCATGCCTTGCTGAGGTGGTGAGAAGAAAGGCTACAATGAAGCTTTACATGGGCATGGCTGGACAATTGGCTGAAAGGCTTGCAACCAAGAGAGAGGCTGAAGTAAGGAGACGAGAAGAATTTCTTAGAGTACATAGTTTGTATATACCAAGGGATATACTGACATCAATGGGATTGTATGATACACCTAACCAGTGTGATGTCAATATAACTCCTTTTGACACGAATTTGCTTGACATTGACATTTCAGATGTTGACCGCTATGCTCCAGAACATTTAGTTGGATTACTTTCTAAGACTGAGAAACAGGGGACTTCCAGAGGTTCATTTTCCATGTCAAATGATAGTTCACACACAGCTGAGATTGAAGAAAGTGTCGTGGACTCCCCTGAGAAATTTGATTCTATGGATTTACTTGAAGGTTCAGAGTTGGCAGAGATTGCCGGAACCAGCAAGATGGAAGTTGAAAATGCAAAACTAAAAGCTGAACTCGCTTCTAAAATAGCTATGATTTGTTCAATGAGCCCTGAATTTGATTATGAGTCGCTGGATGACAGTAGACTAGATAGTTTACTGAAAAGTGCTGCTGAGAAGACAACTGAAGCTCTAAATTTGAAAGATCAGTATCAGAAACACCTACAGACTATGCTAAAAACCAAGCAAATCCAGTGTGAATCCTATGAGAAAAGGATTAAAGAACTAGAGCAAAGGCTATCTGATCAGTATCTCCAAGCACGTGAGCTTCCAGCTGATGAGGATACATCCAAACTTACACACTCGGCTGTGAGGACTGATGATAACAAATCAGAGATAACAGGTGTTGGAGAAACTCATGTGGAACATGCACCGGCTGAAACCATGGATGAGTTTTCATGTGCATCTAGTTCAACTAATAAAACAGGGCTGCTCTTTAAACAAGGTAAAGCACAAGAAGGGTTGGATGATAATATGACGGATTCATCTGGTATGCTGAACCCTCAGTTGGACTCATCAATGATAGATCCGCACCGTGATGAAGGGCATCTTTGTGACAAAGAAGGAAATGATTCATATGCAGGATTATCACTTGCAACTAGCATGGCTGTGAGCATGTCTCAGCCTTCAAATGCCTTGCCTCCTGAAATAGCTACTGAACAGGGTTTGGATTGCAAGAAAGGTGCTGATCTTGTACAGGAGTTGCAGGGGGCACTTGAAGAAAAGGCCATTCAACTTGGTGAAGCTGAAAACAAGCTCAAAGCTCTGATAGAGGAAGTGGCAAAACTTGGAAGGGAGTTGGAGATTAGTCGGAAGCTCCTTGATGAATCTCAGGTATTATGTTTGTAAAGTAGATTGCCTTGAAATTTCAGAGTCAATACGGTGACTCCACGAAATATGCTGAATCATGTCCCTGATTGTTGTCTTTTCTTGCTTGTGTTTTGATTTTTCATTCAAATGTATTTTAGAATGTTTCATGGCATTTGTAGAAGGTTCAGCTCTCCCAATAATCTTTTTTTCTCTTTCTCAACTTACCTGCTGTCTGGTAAGTTTTTTAGGACCAACACTTTTTTTTCCAAACTTGGAATACATATTACTGTAGTGGAGATGGACCTTTCTTCCTGTGCCATGCTAACCTAGGCAAGGAAAACGTAAAGGAATGAGGGCAATCAAAAGACTTGTTTAATGAAACTAGAAGGAAACAGAAATGTTTGATCAATGTCAGTTCACAAAGTATAAGATGGTTGGAAGCATACCTGTCTGGCAAAAATGATTTCGAGGTGATGAGTCTTGACACGGTTTTCTATATCCAAGCTTGGAAGTTTGAGAAGCTTTTTGCTTTGTACAGAATTTTGAAATTGATTGAATTGGAACTTTAGGTTATTTATCTTAGGTACAAGTAAGTAATAATTTACAGGCTTCCCTTCAAGGAATATTTTGGGTGTAGCAATACTTTACAGTTGGTTTAGTCTTATCTACCCCCAAAAAGACACCAACACAAAAGGGAAAAAAAAATCCTCAAAAGAGAATGGAAAGAAAAAAGTTCAATGAAGTGGAATAGAAATAAATTGCTCATGGAAGTATGTGCCTACAACTCTTGGTATTTTCCTCATCTTTTTAATAATTCTTGCTAAAATAATGTTGCCATTATATAATACATGTGCTTTTGCAGATGAATTGTGCTCATCTGGAGAATTGTCTGCATCAAGCAAGGGAGGAAGCACAAACCCATCGTTGTGCAGCTGATCGAAGGGCCTCTGAGTACAGCGCTTTACGTGCTTCTGCTGTTAAGATGCATAGTCTATTTGAGAGGCTGAAAACGTGTGTTTCATCTAGTGGAATAGTTGGTTTGGCTGAATCATTACGTGGTCTAGCTCTCTCTTTGGGCAAGTACGTATTCTAATTTGTACTTTTCCTATTGGTACTTATCTTAATATTGTATTAGCTTTCTATGCATCTGAAGTATGGTTAGACTAGGTAAGTCATTATATGCTTTAAACATGCACATTGTTTTCCATGTGTATTGGAATAGAATTTTAGTTTTTTGGGGATTTTATGAAGTTCAGACTGGCTGCATAGTTATTGTTTATCCTTGTTGGGGATATATGAAAACTTGATAAAGTGAATTTCACGATAATTTCAGGATAGAAGCCTAATACTATGGTTCTGGAAATGGGGAGATAAATAATGTAATTGTGCAAGCGATCTTTCACTTAGTTGTACCATCTTTGTGTCTTTGCACTTTTTCTTCCTGATGTTGTGTTGGAGAACAAGGATCTTGCCTTTTTTCCTTTTTGTGGGTGCTGCACCATTTTCTTTTGAAGAAACATGATTAAAGGTAATTCCAGCGAGTGGAATGCAAGCATGGCCTTCCGTGATAGAAGGCAAGATATAGGATGACATTTAATTTGGAATTAAGGAATGCTATTCTCTGAAAATTCCAAGGAAATCATAATTTGCTTTTCAACACTCTTTTATGTGACAAGTGGGGCTATTTGTCTCTGGAATCAGTTTGCAGTGTGTCCCCCATGTTGTTAAGGTGTTAACAAGATACATTTTGAGGGCCAGGACTGGAAACCTTAAAAACAGGAATCAGCATGCTTTTACATTTGACAATATAGACAGAACATGGGATTAGGATCAGCCAGTCTATGCAAAGATACATGAATAATGTTCTCTGCATGGAAATATTTCAAATGATTGGACATTTCAATTGTCTACTTCTTTTGTGACTCCACAGGATTTCTGTGCTTTATAACTTGATCAAATTATTTGGTAAGCAATTAAAGAAACATTCATTCTGAGGTGTTGAAAGTTTTTTTCTTCAAGGCAGAAGTGTAAATGCATAAAATGAGCTTTTCAAGTGAGCAAAAACACATTATACAAATCCATAGAGCATGGCGTATATATGGCTATACTGAAACAGAAAAAAACCTACCAAGTGGTAAATACAACAGGCATGAGAAATGCCCCACTTCATCACTATGTCACAGTTTTACTTGGTAAGACACAATTCCCCAGCTTTTGAATAATATATCCAACATGATAAACAATAGAATTCACTAAATGTTGTTACAGCAGAAATATAGACTGGATCATTCCTACATCTCCGAAGTGCAAATATTGTGACTGAATGGGCTAGCCGCCTTATCTGATGTGCAAAAGTATTCAAGCAGGATTGCCTGCTGAACCAATTTTGTTCTTCATGCCTTGATTCATATATGTTGGATCTTCCCAAACACAATAGTAGATACAGAGCTCCCATAAAATGAGTGCTGCATAGTTTCCTCTTCAGAACCAGTCAAAACAGAAAGTGAACTAACAATTGGAACACTTCCCTATTTCATTCTGTGTCTGGTACTAAATCTATGCTTACAGATTACCCATCCTTTGCTTATACCAGTTGACCATAGACCCTTGCCCCTTCAGAGCTTCCATAGATTATTAAGGTTGTCTAAATTACAAGAAACACTGCATGGTGATAATATCAGTATACATTGCGAATAGAGTTTTAACCAAGTCTGACTGCCTTTGCCATCTGCCAGTCAGGCCTTTCATTCCCATTGTTGATCTTTCTGTCCTATTTTTGATTTATGTCATTTTAACTACAAGATCCTTGTAAGCTGATTACCATTGATGTGTGTTTGATACCTTCTTTGAGTATAAAATGTAACTGCTTTTATCAGTTGTGAGGAAGCTTTGTGCTTTTATCTATCTAGGCTGTTGATTAAGTATGGTGCTTCACTGAGTTGCATTGTAATTTTGAATTTCAGTTCCATTAGTGAAAATGAAGATGATGGTACTGTGGCCTTCCGTGAATGTATCCGTGTACTTGCTGATAGAGTTGGTGTCTTATCAAGACAACGTTTGGATCTGCTTGATAGACATTCAAAAGCTGAAGCCAATACTGAGCAGCTTACTAAAGAGTTGGACGAGAAGAAAGAATTGGTTAAAACACTCTATGTAAAGCATCAGATGGAGAAGCAGGTAATGATGGTTGATCTTTTATGGCGAGCTTATGACTGTTTTTTAAGGTATCTCACAGATAAAGGTTTTGATAAATTACTCGTGTGCTGCGAATGACGATTGAATCATTTTACAATTTAACTGTCCATGCAATGTCACCTAATTGTGAAGTCCCTTGACCTTTGCATTTTAAAACTAAAAGAAAAGCCTTGTTAGTTTGGAATGTTTATGAAGCTGGATACTTTTATTGTTAGTTTGTCTCAAGTCCAAGGCATCCAATTGAGCCTGCAGCTCAACCTGGTTTTGGCAGCCAGAGGAACTGTGCGGTTTTGGATCTCTCGACTTTACACCTAGTTAGAACACGCGCTACCTGAGAGAGACCTATTTTCTGTAAATTTTCTTCTTTTGCTTGACGTGTAACTGTTCGTAGCAGGCAAACAAAGAGAAGATATCTTTTGGTCGATTGGAAGTACATGAGATTGCTGCTTTTGTTCTCAACTCTGCTGGGCATTATGAGGCGATAAACCGAAACTCCTCCCATTATTACCTTTCTGCAGAATCTGTGGCCTTGTTTGCTGACCACCTTCCAAATCGCCCTACCTATATTGTAGGACAGATTGTGCATATTGAAAGGCAGTCCGTAAGATCTCCACCTCCGGCCGGTGATCAAAATAGAGATCGGCTGGATGTACTGACCTCTGACGCAGGATCCAATCTTTTGACCTTGAATGCAGGATCAACTTTAAACCCTAATGGTCTTCCTGTTGGCTGTGAATACTTCGTAGTGACAGTAGCTATGTTACCTGATACAACCATTCATTCGCCCTCTTCTTCCTGATCTTGCGAATGGCAAAAATTTGACATGATGGAAGACACTAAGTGTAAATATATAACTTGACATTTGAATCACTTCTTAGTGATTCTAACTTGGTTTTACTTTTGTACAGCAATTGATCAAAATTCATCCAATCACCTTGTAAATAAGATGACTGACTCTAAAGATGCAAGCTTTTATATGCATGTTCTTTACTAGGGTCTTTCTGTCGGATGCCAGTCTGCTGAAGCTCGGATATGTTGGGTAAATACTCCTCTAGGGGAACTTTTAAAAAAAATAAAATAAAAATGCCCATTTTCATTGCTTGTCATGTAAACGGCTGTTTGGAATGTCCCGTGAAGTGGTGATATATAGCGTCGAAGGTGAGTTCATTCAGAACTGCATTCCCTCTTCAGTTCTGAAAGTGAAAGATCATACGGACGTGTTCTGTCTTTAATAAGTTTGCTCTTTTTGCAGTGATTTCGATTTGCATCAAGATGAAAAGGGATTGATCCTTCCAATCCAAAAATTACTTGGGGGCGTCGAGTGCTTTGATTTTTTTTCTAACATCTCAAAAGTGCCAACAAACCAAAGTTATCTATTTTAACCTGTAACATTTTTTGCTTTTTACTGCTTTTACTATTCAGCACTCTTTCCTCTTCTCCTCGTGTCCCATAGTAAATAACTGCTATTGTGTTTATGTTAACAATCATCATATTTTCTACTGCAAACACAAACACATATCAACACTTTTATTACCTACCTATGGTTACTTGACAACTACTTGCTGCAACTGTTATTGGTCTTTGTTTATTAGTTATTACACACATACATACGTACGTATGTACGTCCGTACATATGTGTGTGAAAGAATTTAAACTTTGATTGTTTGTGACTTATAATTCTCTAGTTTCTTTCATTTCCCATCATAGGAGTTTAAAATGACACTTCTAGTGTGCAGAGGATGAATGATTAGCGATCTTTTCTTCTTGAATTACAATCAACGCATAAATTACTCTCTGTGTAAGTAAGATTATGAAGGCCTGATTAGGAATCCATCCGAGAAAGGGCAGTAACTGTTAGGTTGTAACTAAAACTTTTCCAAGATGAATCTCTTAGAAAACTTTGTGGCAGATTACTTAATTTCTTTTACTGCCACCACTATTTATAACTAGCTTGATGAGATGATGGAAGAGCGATATAGCCATTCCTATTTCTGGATTTTGCTTGCACTCCCATTTTAGATACAGATAGCAATACTGAGACATTTTGCAAAATCCTATGATAAGTAAAACAGCCATTGAGGTAACAATACAGCTTAATTACTTCCAAATTAGGGAACGAAGACAAGAATCAACGACTATACTGTCCATGCACCATAACACGACTACGTTCATTTCAAGTTTCTACACTCTAAAATGAAATCTTTCTTAGCTCTCGTAACAAAAAAATCCTACGCATTTTCAACTCAAGGCCATGGTTGAAAAATCTTATGAAACGTTTATTGAATTCTCTGAGGATCCTGGATTCAATTTGTGTTGAGTTTATACTAAGATTTCATGATCGGGCTCATATTAATACTGCTACAAGTACTATTTGTGTGTTTCTATGTTAAGAATGTTTTATGTAGTTATTAGGTACGAATGATATATCAACGTATTAATGAGATATGATAAGTTCTGTAAAATTAACTCGCTTTCATTTTGATAACTACATTAAGTAGCATATTGCTCGTGGAATGCCCAAGAATCATTTATTTTAGTTTACCAAATAACCAAACCAAAAAAAAAAGCCTTTCATTAAATATCAAGGAAATAGTACATATGTGGAGGGATCCATTACCTCCAAACAAATGTATCTAAATTTGACAGTATCAGCATTCAGCAAGAACTAGTACCCAGAAAAAGTAAATTAACCAAATCACTATCAAACGTAAAAAGATATATCTACCTCCGAACATTACAAAAACACTGCAACAATTCAACCCAAATTCACAAAGTTATAAACTTAATTTGCACATGTACACGTTTAGCTAGGGAAAAGGCAATAAATATACTGTATAATTTAGCTGTTCAATAACATACAAAAATTCAGTTGATAGAACACAACTTCACAATTCACATGGTGGCAAGAAACGCACAAGCATCTGAATCTAGTCCTAATTCAAGATAAGCCAAAAAAAAAAAAAAAAACAACAGAACATTGAACAAGTTGTCATTTCTCCCTAACAAGCCTCCATGCTTAACTTTTGAACAATTTTCAAGGGCACGATGAAATGAAAATTAAGCAATGGATTTTTGCTTAGTATAAATAATTTTAAATACCTAAAAAATGATTTAGTGGACCAGGATGAAAGTTCCTTAGACTTCAATCTATATAGGTACAACTCACGGCTGGGTTTTGATGAAATATGAACATGCATCGTCTGTCATCCTAGTCTTAGATTTGTTGGTGATCCATTGCTGTTGTTAGGAGGTTTTCATAATCTCGAGAACTTTTGCAGTCTTTGTCAATTGCAGATTTGAGGAACCCTATAAGATCGTGCAACTCAAATTAAAATTATAATAGCTATGTTTTTTTTTTTTTTTTGTCTTAACATCTTTTTATATGATTACTAGGTACTAATGATAATAATTCAAGTGAGTAATTATATTTTTATACTACATAAATAGCCATGTTTATTCTGTCACATTCCAAGAGAGAAAAAAAAGGGTAGGTTACAGTTAGAATGCAGAAATATTAGGAGATTGCATATGCAAGTGAACCATTCCATATTGACATAGGTTTTCGAAAAATTGTTGGACCGTCCTACCAGACCAAGATATAAAACGAAACTGATAAAGGGTTCATATATAGTAATTACTTGGTCTCCGTTAAGCTCTTGGGACAAAGCAAAACCCTCAAAAATCTGAAAGCCATCTTCCAAGATATATATGAAGTTCTCGGAAAAACCTGCTGGTAATCGTACGCTATTTTTATTTTCTGCTCTGAACTTTCTACTGAGTTTTCCTCATATATGCAGTTTAATTACGTTTTTCCTTCTTTCTGTCTTGATGTAGTGAAGTGGTTATCAATCAATGCTTTTATTAGTCAAAACTTGTCTTATGTTGGCTGCTTTTATGAATTTCCTAATAAAAAAACAATGACAACGATTGATTGTTTTTTTGAAAAGTGTAATATGATGATCACTTAATAGTTTTGCTCGAGAAAAAAAAGTAAAACCTCTTTGTTTTAAGTTTTGGCACGATTTTTTTTTTTTTGATTGTCTGCAACTCCTTGTTCATTGTCTTAGAACAATGATTTGATCCTAATCGTCCCTCGTCATCCCGTTTTGGAATAATTCATTGTTGGATTAGCAAGAAATTAAAAGGGATTTCTTGGTAAGTACGTAATAGCTTTTGATACCCGAATTTAGGTCCATCTACCAGGAGTCGTCGCCGCAGCCGGCAGGACAAGAGTAATAATTCTAGCGAACCTGTGGACTGTGAGCATTATGGGAAACTGCTTAGTGGATTGCAAACTGATTGCATTAGAAACTCTGGACCCCTGCTAACAGATAAGCAGCAGAAGGGAGACGATAGTAATAATACCTCTGACAATCACGATAATTTTCATATCGAAAGTGAATATTATGGGAAGGTGCTAAGTGAATCCCAAATTGATTACATTCGAAACTCTGGACCGCTGCTAATAAAGAAGCAGCAGAAGAAGAAGGTTCCACAGGTAGTTGATCAACCAGGTGAAGACCAGACAGAAAAAGATCTGCCTGATGAATTTTGCGAACCCGTAACTATTTCAGAACCTTCATCAAATACCAATCCCAAAAGACGAAGAGGTAGCAATGTATCAGGAATATTGATTTATTGTTTCTCGATGTTTCTTTTAAGAAGTTTTGATGATACTGAAAAGTATAATGCTCACGTTTGTTAGTTCTGCTGGCAGGTCGAAAAGCTGAGGCCAGCCCAAGTAATACAACTTTGTCATCAGCTAAGAAAGCTTCAACATCAAAGAAGAAAATCAAAGCCCAATCTCCTGCTCCTCCTGCTTCCCCTACTCCTCCTACTCCTACCCGTGACCATCACATAACCTGGGATTTTTTTGATGAAACATCTGCATCAGTTGACCAGATCTGCCCTCTATGTGAAAATGATTTGTCTTCAACTGTGTTGGAGGTGGAGGATGAATATGAGGTTTTTGGCGTTGAGCAGGTGACACTTCCCTGTGTTGCTATTTTGGCATGTGGCCATGCTTTCCATAGTGAATGCTTGGAAAGCATCACACCTCCGGATCAGCGAACTGATCCTCCATGCATTTTCTGTTTGAGTTGCGTCACATAAAACTGTTCCAACTCTGATGTTTCTTCTTTCTGAGAATTAGAGTACAGATGTAACTTCCCCTGGTATGAAATTGACAGTGTAGATTGAAGGATCCATTGAACAAATGGTCAAGGCAAATGTGGTCTAATGAATTTGCTGATTTTTTCATACGACAGTTAAAGCAAAAGTTTACTTCTTTTAAAAATCTTGGAGTTATTATTATTCTTAACTAACACATTGGGAAAACTACTTGAATGCAGATACAATTGAGAGCAGATACTTCAGAAAATTTTGGTGTTTAGTTAATGAATTAAACTTTATCAAGTTAATAGTATTTCCTTTGGGAGAGGTAAAAATTCCATTTATAGCTCAGAGGAAACAGAAATATGCTTAAGAAGGAAAAAATATTAAATAACGGAAAAAACTTGTATAATGTTCTTGTACGCTAATGTTGGAGAATTGCGCAAATAAAGAATCATATTGGAGATTTCAATTGGTCATAAATTCATGCAATGTTCGATTGCTGCAAAAAAATTTAAAAAAAAAAAAAAGCAAATAGCAACAAGCTTTTGTCATCCAAGAAAATAGATGGCAGTTAACATTAATTTGCAGCAGATAACCATTCCCCTGATTCAAGTAAGTTATTTATCCCAACAGGTTCATATCCTTGAAAGTAATCTATTCAGTGAATTTGCCCTTACATCACTATTCTACATCCATGCAGCACCCTGGATTATTTCACAATACACAAACTTATTAGAGAAGACTTTTCAGCTTTGTTGTTGTTGTTGTTTCTTTTTTTTTTCCCTGCTGACAGAATTAATATCTTTGTATTGAGTTATCAGTTAACTATATACAAATTCGAACATTAGCATAAAACTCAAAATGCCTCCTGAAGAACCACCACATCTGCCCAACAGTTCTTTCTTTGCCACTCATTCATCATTGTAATTTCTTTTAGCTTATGTACAAATCATGCATTTAACCATATAGGCTTTCTGTCAAAAATTACACACACACACGCACGCACTAGACGTCTTACAAACAAATTGCTTTGCATCATCTTTGTCGTGCTCTTGAGCAAGTTACTTTTCACTTTGAGTTTTCGACTTGTTTGCTTTCTTGTTGAAATTTTTTTACATGTTTCTCAGGGATGTATCTTTCAGATGTCTGCATGCATGGTTAAACTGAATTAGTTGATCATTCTTGTTGCAAGCCACTGATGCATACAAGCATGTTCACTCTTAGTGCTAATTATTGGGCGGTCCTTTTTCTTAAACATTTTTGTGTTTTAGATACCTTAAGTATGAACAAAATTGCATTTGGACGTGCAAGTCTGATTATTGTGACATTATCACGACCAAAGGTTAAAGATACATCATCATACTACAAGCATAAAGGATTCATGTTCCCTCCATTGTTACTCTAAAAAGATGTTTATACGAACTGATATAGATTCATAATATGTCATCATTGTTCATATTTGAAATCCCATTTTTGCATACGTGTCATGATATTAGACCGATTTGTGGAAAAGAAAATCTACAGTGTAAACATTCATCCATTGAATGAGAATTTTTTTTTTTAAGAAATGGGTGGTAACAATGCTTTTGTTTTTTCCCAGTCATGTGCAGGTTTGGATTGCCATTTTTTTTCAAAAATCGTTTACGCTTTCCGTGAACACGCCAAATCATTACAATATAATTTTTTACAAAAACTTCAAATGGGCTTGAATTGGGTGATATTCCTGACCAGAATGTGATTATTAAGTTTTACTTGTTGAGATACATTATAGTTGATTGAAGATATTATACTATACAAATCGAAGATCTCCAAGCAAATCATGTCCTAATTCATTATACTTTTTTCATGTAATATTTTATGGGTTTTGGCACGGTTGACTCATTATAGTTGCTTGTTGTATGCTAATTATACATGCAATTTGGTCGGCTTTGTATAGAGGCATCAATTACACAATACTGTGTTCCTTTTAACATTCAAATTTTTGGGAGCTATACTTTGCTAGATGGGCATCTGCAACGAAGTCTAATGATGCGTGTAATGCTTGCCATAACACTGGGTCCATTACACCACCACCCATTGTGGCCGTATAATACTCATTACACGCATCATTTTGATGATACGTGTAATGGGTGCGCCAGTGTCAAAATCTAGTAACGACAAAATTTATACCAACAATGTTAAAGTTAGTAACGTTCACTTTTTTTCCAACGGTTATATTTTAATTCTCTATATAAACACACAACACACTCTTTTTTTTTTTAATATCCTACTATTCTACTCTATTATTTCTTTTACTCTCTCACTCATTTTCCTCAACCTCTTTGCACAATTTTTTAAACTTTCAATATTTTGTGATTATGGATGAGAATTATTGTAGTTTTACAAACATGTTAAATGCTCCAAATATAGAAAATTCATCCTCCTCACAAAATCAAAACCCCCAAAATTTTCCAAATTACCCATTTTCTGGTATTCCTACAAATGTCCAAAAATTAATGAAAGTTAATACTTTTTTTTAAAAAAATAACAAAATTATTTTTAAAAAATTACTTTATTTATTTATGGGATATGAGTTATGTATTATTAAAATAAATATTTAATTTAATTGTGGACCCGTACTATTACACCTTGTGGAGTGGAAGTATCATGAAAGAAGAGAAAGCGGAATACTGACGTGGCATGTGGATTGCACTCTAAAAAATGTAAATCATTGCGGATGCTCTAACTAATTTTTTTTCTTTCAAAAAGCGAACAATATATAGCTACTAACAGGAAATCGGAGATCAAAAGCACGTAGACAAATGATTTCTGCAACTTAGATGACTTTCGTTTCCCAAATGAGTTGCTTTTTTCTTGCAATTTTTTCATACAGCATAAGTTTAGCCTTACAAGTTACAACCATGCCGGAAAAAGTATTGCTAAAGGAAAGACCTTTCTAACATGTATATATATACGTCTCACCCGGGAAATTTATTCTGTGGACAATCCTTAGTCTAGTAAACTTTCCTAGTTGAGTAAATGAACTAAATTTTGTTGCTCGACCTATTTCATTTTCTTTTCCTTTTTCTTTAACTTCTTTGGTAAGAGAGCCACACATCTCTTTTATGGTGTCTATTTGACGGATGACTGAATTTAGAAAAAGCCCCATCTCCAGTTCAAACTAAAGGTCGTCACTCCTTCCACAATTGTTTGTTTCGATTTATTTCGGCCTTAGTTTAGTTTATCTTCTGCATTTTGTACTTTCATACTCTTCAGTCTTTGACATGCTATTGCTTTTGCGTTTGTTATGGAAATGGTTCTTTAGTGCACTTATGGATCTACTTTATGAACTCAACATTCCGTTTGGATTGCTATTTTTAGGAGAAAAATGGTAATCCAAAACAATAAGGAGCATCAATTCTTCTTTATATGGTCCGTATCATGCGTGCGGCTCTAGTCATGTTTAATTCAATCACAAAGTATTTAGCAACCATGGCCTGCCATTTCCCAAAAGGAGTAGTAATTTTTGGGGAACCAACATTTATCAATGAAATCTTCACAATATGAAGGAAATCTCATGGTTTTCAACCATGCAGAAAGAGGAGAGGACCAACATGCGAAGAAATAACAGAATAGCAGCTGCAACTTCACTTGGTCTATAAACAAGTAAAGAACGTGGAGCCAAGTGCAAAATTGGATTAATTGCTAGGAATTCTGGGAATGCAGCAAACAAATTGCAAACAAAGAAAGCTGAATAATTGTATCAATGACCCTCGAAATTAACTATTTGATAAATCTGATCTATTTACAGACCAGTAGTACACCGTTCAGAAAATTATCAGGATTCTTCATCAAAACAAATTTCTGAATCCAAAACAATTTCCAATTTCCAGCTAATCATTAAACACCAGTAACAATAGACACTGCAAAGCAACCAGTTCACCATCTAAATGGATTACATATGACCTGCATATACGGCACTATGAACCATCATCTATATTTGCTTTCATCAGCTTCTGCAATGTTGAACAAAAAATTCGGAAAAGATGCAATACGAGGCAGATTAAGTAGAAGGTCTCCAAGTGAGTCTCTTCTTGGGATACCTGGAGTCTGCTTGGGATCCACTGAGCTCACTACGTTATCGTGAGCCTTCATCTCAAACATAAAGTCACTAGGGTAGTTCAATTCAGCATCTCTCCCAGCGAAGGGTCCTTCGGAGTGATTTTCTCCCTCAACATGTGCACTGGAAGCTACTGTTGGATCCTGCAGAAGACAGCAAAGCGAATTGACCTTTTTCATGAGTTTCTCATCTGAAGCTGCTACATTCTGGGTGTCACTAAGCATAATCTGTGCAATGTTCTCAAAAATGTTCTGACACTCTGATGCCTTTTCCGAAGGAATACTTCCAGAGGTCACTTGTTCTGAAATATGTTGTCCAATGTGACTCACAAGATCAGTCATAGACATAGAAGGATGAAGCCCCGGCACTTTCAAGTTTTTCAGCCCTTGGGAATCAGATAGATAATAGTTACCATTCCCTTCAATTGCATTTGCATCCATAACTATCAATAAGCACAAGACGGTGAGTGACAGATCAAAAAAACCAAAAAATACAGTATAATTCAGATTTATCTAATATCAACAAAATCTCCAGAAAAAAGATTGGAACTTAGCTAACTAGCCAGTAAAGAGGTTTGAGAAGGAAGATGCAGAAGCAGGAGAAATTTTTTTTTTTCTGGTCATCTCTGCAATTCACCATACCTTACTCTAAAATTTTTACAGATACTTATATTTACATATGCAGGAACTTCACTCAGTGCTGGCTTCTATCAAGGTAGTTGACAATAATGACAATAAGGCAAAGGATATACTTGTAATTTTATAGAAGTGAAGCTCTGTACTGGGGAAGTTAAGGAAATCTAACGGTACAATTGAATGAAACTCGAGAACAGCAACTCTAAATAGATACGAAACATTTCAAAGTACGTCTACAATACTCTAATCAATCATGAGAGAGAGAGAGAGAGAGAGAGAGAGAGAGAGAGAGAGAGAGAGATCAACTACTAGGGCAATGAAATTCAGCAATCAGTAAAATCCTATACATGGTGCAAGTACAAAGGCTTGAGCAACCGAGATCTTCGAGCTAAAAGAAGAAAATCACAACCAACCACTAAAAAAGAAGCTGCATCAAGGATGAAAACAAAAAGCAAGAGAAAAGACCATCCCAACTAACAGACCCCATGGCTGCTAACATAGGAGGATCCTACAACTCTTCAACAGTTCCGCATATGAACTTCAAGTAAAAAATGAACAAAGAAAAATGATAGCAGCCGAGTAACTCTATAAGCTTCAAGTCATAAGTCTCAATATACTCTTTAATCATTCCCAAAACAAGATGTCCAGTACTTAATATAAACAAAAAAACAAATATGTGAGGAACAGGAACTTCTTTTGCCAAAAGATTCAAATGTGACCATCTCAATCAGTAACTGATTTCCACTTAACAAATTCACACAAACATGAAGAAGAGATACCTGAGCTTGGCGAAGGGGCTTCTTTGGCTGAGCCCGTAGTGGCTGAATCCCAGGTATCGAAATTCAATGATGACAAATCTGAGATGGATGGTGATGCTACATCAGGAAAGCTTGAAACAGAGGATCCTTCACCAGTCCGGAGTTGACTAGATTTAAATTCATCTGGATTTTCTACAGCAGAAGCTTGCGTATCAAAGTAGGGTTCGTCCATAACTATCTCAGGCTGTTGGCTCAACATGTTAAGTCGTGTATCACACTGAATCAGCTTTTCAAAATGCTTGTTTAACACACCTGGAGGGCATTGCAGAATATGTTGCCTGTTCAAATCATGTAAAGGCCTTCAATATTGACAGCCATTCAGCTTTTGACAAATATGGTTGCAAATGGAAAAGAAAACTCAACAGAAAATCTTTCCATGCACACGAATATAACAAAAGTCAGCAACAGATAAGTATCCAGTTGTAAGCCTAGTGATAAACATTGTTGTGCACCAAGGGCATATCCATTCAAGAGTATAAGCTTGAAATAGTGGTCTCTTTTCCAGTTTCAGTAAAATCAATCAAGTAAAAAACAATCATCTCCTTTAACTGGTTCAAGTCTTCAATTGTTATGAAAGAACAATTTTACAAACAAAAAGCATAAACTTCGAAAGGTGTAACAATTCAAAAAACTTCATCAAAGAACAGACAAAATGGTGTACAACTGCAATAATTTCCATGGAATTATGCAACGCATCTTATGATCTAAATGCCCTCTGATGCCAACAGAAAAGAAACTAATGAACAATAACAAGACTCCCAATCTTATATATGCTAAGCCAAAGTAGTCACATTAGTCTAACGCAAAAAGCTGTAGACACACAATAGTAAATCAGACACTTGTAGAGGTTTATCTGAACACAAGACTCAATCAGTAATAATGACTATGCATACAGTCATCTCTAAATGGTTATGTCAATTTTTGCTTTAAAAAGATAACCCCAGTACTAAGATGATGTCTAATGATTTACCTATGTATACTAGCCTGTCCATCAGTAAAATCAGATGCTGCCTGCCACAAAGTGTGCTTTCGGGGCTGTGGGTTGGTCTCCCTGAAAAACAGAGGTTGCCGGGCAAGCTGAAACACCATAAATACTGTTAAATAACCTAAAAATAAATGGTAAACTAAGCCAGATGAAATAGAAAGCTTAGATATGGCATCATACTCGAATTAAATCTTACCACTAAAGTCAAAGTGCTAGGCCCATTATCAGGAAAACTTGCTTTAAGAGCCATAATATCAGACCACTGTATCTCTATTTTACTCTTCAACCCAGCTTCAAGAACTTCCCAAACAAGCTTGTGCTTAGCAAAGTAACATTTTGCCACCAAGTCACCTTCATGCCTAGCGACAAACTGCCACCACATAACAGATACAAGGTAAAAATATGGTTCAAACATTTAAGACATGCATTAAAAATATTTTAAAAAAAAAAAAAAAAAAAACCATGATACATACCTCCCAACGTCCAATCCTTATAACAGAAGCAGCGAAATTCGAAGCCTTCATCTTATCAGTTGCAATTGAAGCAGCTGTGTTTTTTGCGTCCTTGTTTGCTGTACTGGTGCTACTGCCAGATTGAGCCACTACAGGAGAAGCATTGTTCTGGGATAGCCTCATTTGAATTAAATCCAGCAAAGACGGACTCTTCCTTAACCGCAAACCCAAAGGGCTAGGTTCATTGAGCGGATTGTACTGCAAAGGTGTAGCAGTAAAATCATTGTTCGCTGTGCTCCACTGTTGCAAAAAACCAAAAAAAAATAATTATATAAAAAATGAATAAAATACCAAAGTTGGCACAGAAGAACTTGAAACAAAAAACAAGTCAAACCCATCAGGCTTCCAACACAACTAGGTAGCTGGCCATAAAATTCTATTAACCTATACTCCAAATTCAAAATCCAAGTTGGTCCCTCAACTCAACTATAAAATTGCCAGATTGGATGCATGCAATCAACTACTCGAGGAAAGTTCCATAATTGCAATGATTGACTTCTGGTATCACTTAAAACTGGGTCCAAACAAGATGGGCATCCTTACGAAAAGCCTTATGAAGACTGACACGTTGTATTAAATTGCATATGACAAAAATTAAACAACAAGCATGTAGATTACCATGTATGCAGAAAACCACAGCCTTGCAAGCGCAGACCAACCAAGAATCTTAATGAAAAGAATCATCCTTTCATGCCTAAAAGATGAACACCAATATCTCTCCTACAATAGTGGAAAATTGCCTTTGGAACCTAGTTTAAGAACACCTCCTCCATTAATACTTTTATGAATCAAATTTATTCAGGTAATTTCAAAATAAGATTGCTCACATTCAATACAAAAAAAAAAAAGTTAATCAAGTCATCCTTAATCCTTGTACACTACTAAATATCCATTTTCCTCAGCTTTACTTTATATGCGGGTTTCACTATTCGGTAGCTGTAACATTTGAACTTACGGCATGTAACAAAGATAAATTTAATAAAAAAGAAAAGTTTACACAAGCCCAATCTATTTGCTTATCCAGCACAAACCACTAGTTCTTTCAGCCTCCCTTCCGATTTTCTAAACTATTCTCTGATAAAATAACAATTCAAATAAAATATAATTCTAAAAAGAAATTGGACCTAAAGCCACCAAAAATATTCTCATTTAATTCAGAATAATTACTTAAAACTTAGAACTAATACTTATGAATTGAAAAAAAAAAAAAAAGAGGAACTACCTGAATGAATGGCGGCGATGATGAGGTAGACGGAGACAACCTAGATCGTTTACTTAGACGTCCGTGACCTTCCTCGGCCTCAACCTCCTCCGCCGCCGCGATCTCCAACTTCACCGACGTATCATTCCCGGCACCAAACGACATCGTTCGTGACCTCATTTTCGACTCAACCATCAAAACAAAGGAAACTAACCAAAAAGAAGAAAAAAAAAATACATTCAAAAGATGAAAAGGGAAATTTATCAGGTACTGAAGAATTCAGGTAAAAAACATAAAGGGATATTGGTTGAATTGGATAAAGGAGAAATCACGATAGTGCCGAAGAAGTTGGAGATTTTAGAACTGAGCTGAAAAGGAAAAGAAAAGTGAAGGATAATTAGGGCATAAACCCTAGAACTTGAAGGGGAAGAAATATTTTTGGAGATTTTTCTTTCCCTTCCTTTCTTTCCTTTCTTTCTTTTCTCTTCCTTTTCCTGTGCTGCTTTTGGATCCTTGGTTTGGGCAGACAATGACAGAAAAAGGAATTTTTTAAATTTTGGTAAAAAGGGTACACGTGCCTTAAATTATTGGATGGGTACTTTTCGAGGTTGTTGACGACCAGATTCGAGTACTCGGGTTTCTGGGTTAGATCCGAATTAATGGTTTACAAATCCGAATTTACGATGTTTTGTAGAAATTGAAAAAGAAAAAAATAGTTGATTATTATTTCGCAAAAATTGAAAATAAAAAATTATTCACAAAATGCTCATGATCAAGAAAATTACTAAAAGTGAAAGTAGTATTTATTGCCAACTCAACCATTCTTTTATCCTTTTTCTTTTGAAATTTCTTGAACTGCATTTTTTTTTTCAATTAAGAGCTGAAATTATAAATAATTTTAACAAAATTCATCTAGATTTTGTATTTATTATTGCTCTATCGAAGGTGTTCACAAATACTGTGAAAACTGATGAGTTGCACTACTATTTCTTGCTATCATTATTACTTGTTCTAATAGTTGAACTGAAACGAAATTGAATAAAAAAAACTCCTTAATATTTGTCAAAATACATTCAATTTAAATTACTAAAAAAATGACTGGAATAAGAGGTTTTAATTTTTTTATCGAGAATCTGCATCCTCATAATGTAAATTTATTAAATTTTCTCAATTTATTTCATATCACTCTTTTTATTCTTGACAAAAACTGAGGTTGCGGTGTAATTAGAATTGTATAATAAAACAAAAAGAATCTCATGATATAAAACAAAAAAAAAAAATTGACTCTTCTGTCGGGTTTGGATTCAGTTCAGGTATTCGGCCCATCTACTAAAATCGGGTCCAACAAAGTTATAGCCGCCTGCCAAACGACAGCGAATATAGCTATTGTAGAAGTGGATAAATTGTGGTCCCAGATTCCTTGCAACAAACAAGGAGGTGATTGGGATTTGGGAGTCGGTGGTGTTTTGCTAAATCCAAATTCCCATATATGCCCAAATTTAAAATAAAAAAAAAAAAAAAGAAAAAAAGAAGGAAGCCGAAAAAAAGAAAATTTAACTCTTTCCCTTGTCGGATGAAGCTGAAAAGGTATAGGATCTCCATGAATGGATATTTCCAAAAATTCTTCACAGATTCGTTGTATTATCCTTTTGGAGTAACCGTTGGGGGATAGCCAAAGAGTGAGAAAATAAATTCTAATTAAATAAGAAGAGCAAAATGAGTCATGGCCTGTACAGGGAACATTTTGTTTGATGTACGTGAGAAGAATTATATGTGTCATGAGCCATCTAGAATATGCTAATGATCTAATCCTATAAATTAATACATGAGATAATCCATCTCAGTTATGACATATACAGAAGACATTAAATTGTTGTACCAAGGGCGAAACATGCAGTCATTAGGGGGATTAATGTTTGCCAATTTAAGTTGGTTGCCTTGTTTGTTTGGATTACCATTTTTCTTTAAAAAAAATTTTACGTAGCTCTTAATTATTTTTTATATTGTATATATCAAATCGTTATAATAGATTTTTTTAGCAAAACTCCAGAAAGCAGCAATCCAAAATTTGAATTAAGTACTATAAAAATTAATATAAAAACTTAATCCAAAAATTTTGAACCCCTAACATTTTTTTCATATATAAATTTAAATTTTCATTTTATAAAGATAAGAAAATAGGCTAAAATTTATCATAAATTGGTAATGCTAAAAAATGTGCAAGTTAACAAACTAAGAAAAAATAAAATAATAAGATAAAACCAACAAATAATAATAATAATAATAATGTTAACATCATGACAAAATGAAAATTTTGAAAAAAAAAAAAAGGTAGGGGAAAAGAAGAGACTTGGGGAGAAGAGAATTTTAAATGGGTTAATTGGGTTTGATGGGTTACCCAATAATACCCATTTATTAAATGGGTATTATTGGGTAACCCATTTATACCCATATACAAAAATTTAAGATACCCATACCCATATATTCATAGGCGGGTATGGGTAAATCTAGTTAAATGGGTTGATTTGCCACCTCTAATCCAAATAGACATCTCTAGGGTTGCAAGTTCAGGAAGTTGGAAATTCTGCTACATCGTCACCAGAGGTTGTTTTTTTTTTTTTTTTTTTTTTTTGACGTCTTCCTTTCTTGATATTTTCGACCACAAGAATCAAATTAATTGAACTGAACACACCATCCAAACTAGAAGGAAAAACCAATATTGATTTTTTTTTAAAACAATTACCAAGACCTATACTATTTTATCCTAAAAAGAAGGAAGAATCAGCTGGATTGTATAAGAAACTAACACAATTAAAAAAGGTGCACTAACTCACAATTAAATTTTTTTTTTTTAAAACAGCAAGGTGGTAGGGTTGAATTCATGATCTATAGATAAAGGGATTTTAGATCTCTTTTGATATTGAATTCAAATCCTGATTATTCAGTAGTTGAATAAAATCAGGGAAAGTAGCTGCAGTCAACGCAGTAACTAGGAAGGGTAAGTTTAACATCTTAACTCGTAACATAGAGCTTAAAAACTTGATCAAAGAGTTTTTTTTGGGTGCAAAATTCAACTATTTCCCTTGTCGGATGAATCTCAAATATGGTAGGATATTTCCAAAATTTTCTTCACAGGTTCATGTACCATCCTTTTGTGCCCCCGTCTAGTTCTTTACACCATGC
Organism: Coffea arabica; assembly: GCF_036785885.1. Taxonomy (NCBI): domain Eukaryota; kingdom Viridiplantae; phylum Streptophyta; class Magnoliopsida; order Gentianales; family Rubiaceae; genus Coffea; species Coffea arabica. The sequence continues at coordinate 13,619,261 of NC_092320.1, read as the reverse complement.
TCCAAAACCCACATAAGAAGAATTAAATGAGCTATCATCCTGTTTGCAGAAAACAAACATTATTGTTTGACGTTGCCATCTAGAACAACATCAATGATTCGGTCGTACAACTGATTAGGTAGATCCATCCCTTTGGCTCTAGTATTTGGCAGAATCATTTTGAAATGATGCTCAATGGCTGAATTTAATGACAAGAACATCACAACCATTATTGGTAGAAGATTGGGAAAGCACCTGTGATCTTCTATTGTAGTAATTGTTGAACAAAAATTTCTACCAAGTGCAATGACAGTATGCCGCTTACCTCATTATCTCTGGATCATAAACCTGGTCTCAAAAAGCATCTTCTGGTTTGTTTGGATTGTGTTTTATTTCCCTAATTTTATCTGCTTACATCATCATTACAATTTCCAATACACCTTTTTATCTTCTCAATTATCTTTTTATCTTACACACATCACATCACAAAAAGTGCTACAGTAAAAATATTCCAAATAAAACACAATCCAAACAAACCAGGATCAGGCGTTAGTGTTAAGGACACAGCATAGGCTTCTTGACCTCAAGACTAGAGCTGGCAATTTCGCCCAACACCCAGCAATCCATCCAAACCACCCACTAATTTGAGAGGTTGGGTTGGGTAAGTTGGGTATTGGGTCAATTTTGGGTTGGGTAATAAAAATTCACGTGTATTTTGGACGGTTTGAGTATTTGTGTTGGGCACTCATTACCCAACTTAAGTTAAAAAAACAAATAAATAAATTAAAATCAAGAAATAAGAAAAGACCAGCAACTATGTAATGAAGCCAAATGTTGGATCAAGCAAAACATCCCCTGGCCAAAGTTTTATTCGGCAGACTAGTCCAAGTCTTATCTATAGTTGCATCCTATTCTGTGGCTTGAGCTTTTTTATAATATATGCATATTAGCACAGTAGTATTTGCAAATTGTGAATTGTTGCGAAGTAATAATTGCAGACATCATATCATATCATATTAGAAATTGGATTTTTTTTTTTTTTTTTTGTTTACATTCTTTCAGGCATACTGCTTTAATCATCATGGTGACACCCAAATATGCATCCTAGACTATACTGAAGCCAGATCTGACCAGTTAAAAATCCCTGCAAATTGTTGCTGTATTCAATTTGGACCAAAAATTGTTGCTTCGGTCTCATAGTTTGGACCAAAGCTATACCCAATTTGAAAATCCTTGCTTGTATAAAAAATAATGAGTTCATCCAAGTAATAGTGTGTATTTTAGTGTGCTTGTATGTGTAATTTCAAAAGAGCTTAAGAAGAGGATGTGTGTTTGTATTTGTGAGTGTTTTAGTGTATGAAAATATGTCTATTTATGTGAAAATGTGTTTATGCGTGTGAAATTTTTTTTGTATGTAAAAATGTATTTGAGAGAGTCTATGTAACAAAATCTATTAATTAATATATTGAGTCATATTTTGGTCATGGGTTTGAGATAATCCAATATGACCTGACTCAAAATTAACCCAATCTAAAGTTGAACGGATTAGGTATAACTCATTTAAATGAAAAACCCAATACAACCCGTCCAATTGCCAGATATACTCGAGACAGAAAGCAAGCTTTCTAGTGGACAAGAGAAAGTACAGTAACTCCCACCAAAATAAGGACCCGGAAAAAGGAGCTTAATCCTATCTGCAATTATCAGGGCCTTAAGATTTATCAACTCGAAAGGAATGTTAAATCTCTTAATAGGATTGTAAGTGCGATTGTACGAGTTCTCTGCAACAGGATCAGCAGAGTTTTAGCGTTGCTAAAGCAGAAAATAGCATTTAAACAGTTCAACAAAGAAACAGAAAAAAAAAAAAAAAAAAAAAAAAGAAGAAGAAGAAAAAGATCCACTTTGTCTATTCAGCAGCTATTTACCAACGGATTAATACTTCTTGTCAATGTCGTTACCAGGAATGGTAAACTTACCATCACAAGGTGGCTTCTAAATTTTTTTTGTCTTTTTTTAATAAATAAAAAAAAAAAAGAAAAAACTTTGCTAGACGTGAGTTCATGGTGTAAAGTCATTGCAAAAGTAATAGCGAGCAGAAGTTCTTTTATAAGGTAGATGGTTAGACCATAAAATACAAACTAAGATGGAAGGGAAGGGCAAACAATGGATTGCTTACTTCCTCTACGTAGAAAAGACGTGCTTCAGTACAAAAAAAAATAACACAGCATCTGCTGCAGTGCCCATCTGCATCAGCTCTAGTTCGCTTTGCGATTTACTTTCAAATAAGGCAAAGCACCAATTACATTGTTGTAGTCGCTCTGGTCAACTTGCACCTGCATAAAGCATGAAAAGCGTATGATGAAGAAGCCCAATGAGTTGATTCGAGACTAACAGTTTAGTAGATGAAGGGACTTCTGATTTGTCATGTTTCATTAATATATCTCCATGTTTCTGATTTTGCTAACTAGAGTTTGCTTAATGAGAGGCTTCTTTCCTCTTTTCAAAAGCAACTACAGGCTGCACAGCATAAAATATCGAAGAAGCCTTGAACTCTAAAACCTATCTGTCCTCTAAAACCTATATGATGTTGAAGCCCTGAACTCAATCAAAGTGCTACATCTGATTAGACTCTGAATCTTACCAAAAATGCTTAAGCATTTCACTCGATTTTTTTATTTGTTATTTATCTGTAAAGTCTTGTTCCATTTCTTGATTTCCGTACAAGATTGTCCTCATTACATTAGCATTTAGCAACTTATGAATCTCCATAGGGTTAAAATAACATGCAACAACGTGAAGTATATGAAGGTATACTTCTTACTTGTCCCTCAATAGCCAAATGACACCCTAAACTTGGTCTAAATGTTCCTTTTGTTAGACTTAAAATTCTAGGTACAGTGCTCAAGCAGTTTGCATTGTGCTTTTGATTAACCATCACAAAGACACATTCTGCACAAATTTAAACTTAATCTTTCAAAAAGGACATTACAATCTGTAAGAAAGCTTAAAGTCCATTTATCAGGGAAGATTTCTCCAATTCCTATAGCAGTGAGTTCCCCAAAGAAGACAATGGACCAATTCCAGTACTCTTAATTGTGCAAAGCATTGGGAATAACAAACAGACAACAATTTTCTTTCTTCAATTCTTGTTTTCATCAGCCATTTCTTTCTTTCGTTCTTTGTGTGTTTCCATGACCAGTGATGGTTCAAATTTTCTTTTATTGATCTTAAGCAATGGCATTTTTTCCTTTCTAACGTATAGCAAATAGATTAAGTAGGTTTAATTAAGACAAATAAGTCCTTTACTTGCCAGCACAAGCCTGACCTTAATATAAGATCTCAGGCAGCACTTATGCACGTTCCCACCCACCAAATATAACTCTAGATAGTACCTTAAGCTCAAATTAGCTAATCTCTAGTGTTAATTAAGTTTCAGAAAAAACACGTTCAAAAATTTCCATCACACTTTTTGAGCAAGTAACCCACTTGCCACAGGAAGGGAAAGCAAAAAAAGGTCTTAGCAAGTCAAGCCTCAGTAAAGATGAAGTTAGCTTTTACAGCATGCATTACTGTGCCCGTGAACAAAACTCAAGTAGCTTGAGACTAGAAAATTTGAGTGACCATGGAGCAGGCTTAATTGGGCACAACCTTAGTCAGCACTCTTAGAATTTCCCATAGCATAAATCACTTACTTTAGGGGAAAAAAAATTGTTTTACACCATCCAACAATTTCATCTTTCTTTCAGTCACTTCTCCAAGATGTAATGTTATTGTACCTTACATGGACTTAGATTGGAATTAAGTGTGGCTAAGCATCTTTTTAGATCTGAAATCTTAAAAGGAGCTCTCCACGATATTTATCCAATCATTGCTAGTCTCCTAGTAGAACATGACCTCCAATATTTTTGCAAGTTCTGAAGGCTACCTGGTCACTCTGATTGCTAAGATTGGCAGAAGGAAACTGTGAACTGGATTAGCAAACAAACTTTAACCCAATCAAATCAAAACCCATTTGCATACAGGGATACCATGCCTTGTTTCTTTATGCTATTCTTCCTTTTTCACTACTTCTCTTGGATCCATTTGATTCAGTGAACTTTCTTAAAGTGTTCTCTTTCAGGAACCAAACAGATTAGCACTGACTCCTTGTAAAGCCCCAACCTCATGTAATGACTAGCCAATATACTTTCCTCCTTCCACCAACCTATTGCTTTCAAAGGACATACTCTAATATTAACCTCAGGATAGTGTGAAGGGACAAACCTCTTTCTTTTGCTCTCTTAGACAGTTTACACAATCAACCAAGCAAACTTAGCTCTTCCTCAAAGAAAAAGCTCACCATTCTACTATAAAGTTTCCCCCTGGTTTTGGCACTCTGCACCTTTAGAATTCTTCTATCCCTTCCAAATCACCAAAACACAAGCTCAAACTTGCACATCGCTGATTCTAACTAGTCCAAAAGAAGAAATCAATATCCGAAGGCCAGTATTGAGCCCCTTAGCTGGCCCCCATAGGTGTTCAAGGCTAAGTTTACACTTGGACAACATTGATCGTTTTGGCAGTGATAAAAAAAGAGCTACAACAAAATATTAAAAACACTTGATTTCATTGTCTTTCTTACTGTATCTAAATCACGGCATTTCTCCTATGAAGATATGTATGATTTGAAAACTTGATACAACAGAGTTGGGACGAGGTCAAAGGAAAAAAACATACACTGTACACCAAAATTATATTATTTAAAGATTAAAGTTTCCAACAGGTGATCAGATAAACCAATTAGAATTCACTTCTACACAAGTTAATTGATCAAAACAGTAGACAGAACCGTAAAACATAAAACAAGAACTAGAAATGATCTCAAATTGCATCATGAGGAACTTGAGAAAAGAAGGCAAACCATCTTGGAGAGTCTCAATTTTCTCTTAGTATTCTTCTTTGCCAACAAATGCTGCTTCCCAGCTCTCCTCCTCATAATCTTCCCACTTCCAGACACCCGAAACCGCTTCGCGGAAGCCTAAAAATCCCAGAGAATATAAACACCCTTTCATACAGCTCACAAAAACCAATTCAACAAAATTAAAGCTCAACAAGAAAAAAGGAAAGAAAAAAAATACCTTGTGGGTTTTCATTTTATAGCCTTTAGCACAGACGATAGTGAGGAACTGTGGATTACTGATCTGGGAGGGGGAAGCAACAGTGGAGAGCCTGTTAAGCACAACTGGGGTGAACCCAGAAATGCTGCAAGTAGAGCTGAGGCTAAGTGAAGTTTTCTTGGCGAAGGGAGAGAGGTGAACTGTCCTGACTGGGTGATGTTGTTGGGGACCCTTTATGCCTAAGGAGAATACCATTGTTGTTGTTCTTGAAATTGGGGATGATGCCATGGTTTAGGCCACTGTAGTGCAGCTCCGCCGGGAGAGAGGGCTTGGGTGGGGAGGATCTCTGGGAGGGTGGAGGGGAGACCGGAGAGATGATGTGGAGAATGATGTGTGGTGACTTTTTTTTTTGGGATTTTGGGGCATCAACAACGGCCAGCAAAATTTTCATCCAAAATTCTTACTTCTTTTTTTGAAAAGCAAAATTCTTACTTCTTTCTTTGAAAGCAAAATTCTTAATTCTTAATAAAGACTTCGGACTATATTAAGACCATTTTGTTTGTACATTATATATTTAAAAAAAAGGAACCATTTTGTATTTTATTTCTTTTTTCTTGGTGGTGCTTCTATGAGACCTTTAAATTGAATAATTAGACCATATTAATTCCTAGATTTATAATTAGTCACAAACATGTATTAGAAATTTGGTAAGTTTAATAATCTCGATGTTGATGAAATTTTTTGAGGCAAGGGATGTTGAGATTTTTATTTTCTTTTTTTTTTTTTTGGTGTAATCATTGAGATGCACGTATGAAGCAGAGACAAGACTTTTCTCCATTGCATTGAAGAGAATTTCCCTCCATTACATCCTAATAAAATTTATTTAAAAATTAACATTGTTCATAATATATTTCATTACACGTATTAGTTATATATGAAATTTTGTATGAATTTGACTAAGTTTTATAGTCTGATTAATCATTGCAAAATTTGTTTCAATTTTGGTCCACTTTTCCACCATTCAAATGTTTCACATAAATTGAATGTCAAAATATTCTCAAAAGAATATTGTTTTTCTGTATGTTGATCTAGGGATCGAAAGAAAAGTAATAACATAATCAAATGATTTAAAAATTTTGTAGTAATTTAGATATAAATAAATGAAGATCAGTGGACAGAAATCCAATTGAGATAATCTTAACCCATGAAGTAGCTATAGTTAAATTGCTTGTATCTGTAAATTATTTCGAAACCTCTTTTGAGGGCACCAAAGTTCGTTCTTTGTTTATTGTTTGCTTTTTACTCGATTGTTCACGTATGCATGGTACATACTTCGTCTCAGTTCTGAATTTGTCTGTCCGTGTTTACTTAGATGGCAATTGTGATACAGGGACACCATTCAGATTATTTCTCTAAGGTCTTTTATCCACCAAGAACTATCAGGCTATCAACTTTCTGCATTTGTATATGGTGGTAATTCGACCCGCGGGCTAGCTCGAGCGATCCGCTCCTCCTAGCTAGGGTATGGCGATCAAAAGGTCCTGGCCAACCAGGGTTCGAGTCCTGTGTGCAAATGCTCGGTGTGGAGTGGGGCATCCTCTCCCGGGTCACAGGAATTAATCGGATCATTAGGTATTACTAGTCCGAAAACCCGGATACCCCTGTGTAGACAAATATATATATATATATATATATGGTGGTAATTCGCAACTCTTCCCCTCACAAATATGAAAGAAAACAAAGATTAAACGCTATAAAATAGCAAGGGGAAAAAGAAAACAAAAGCAAGAAAGGCTACTTTGAAAATTGTCTGTTCTTTTTACTCAGATGATGCCTGAAATTGTAACAATAGCAGTACTGGATTCTTTACAAGTCAGCTGACATCTAAATGAATAATATAAATGCTTTCCCCTTTGCCAGGAAGGGGCTGGATATAGATCCCTGCTAGCATCCATCTCTCATTTCCATCCATGTTCTTATGCCCCGGATGAGGAGCACTATTCATTGGATACAAAAGGGAGCACTTTGTTCTTTTAACAGTACAATCTTTTCACTTCAATTGCTTTCAGGTTTCATCGGTCCACTAATTAAGAACAAAGACACGGGGTTGGCAAAATCACCATGGACCAAGCAAAATACCCAGCTGCATTCCACTCGAAAGAGAACTCCCTTGGCTGAGACCAGCCGCATTCAGGGGGGAAAATGAAAAATTATCGACACAGGATCAATATACAACAATCTTTCTTTAGGATCAAATGCTGAAAATCATGACCTTGTCAGGATGGCTATAGACTCCCACTCCAAGCTACATATAACATCCTGTACAGAAACATGGAAGTATCAATTGGTGCAATGTATTAAATAATAACTCCAAATCTATCAAAATTAGAGTAAACTAGTTCAACGAAAAGCAGAAGTAACACAACTTCCACTTACTGAAGGATTTTCTTTGTCAATGTCAAAGCTATTGATGGCACAGGGTTCAGCCAGAAGCTCCATCGGTACTTCACCTATCCGGTAGAAAAACAAACAGAATCAGTTCCAGCCATAACCATAAAGTGGAACTCTTTCAACAATTAAGGAATGGAAATTCAAGGAGGAATTCATTAAACAGTTAACCAGAAATTAAGATGCTTACCTTGCTCAATCACAGCAAGAATGCCATCTTCTGAGCATATCATTGCAGGAAGAACACGTGATGATGAGACATTGCGGATATTAGAAGAATGAGTGTAGTTGTCATATTGGACCTCCCAAATCTCACTCTCGGATGGAGAATAAGTTTCAGGGGTCCCAGCCCCAGAAAGAATTACAGGCTGGTGCTGCCACCGAAGATCCCATGCAAACACAGTCCCAGAAGAGCCTCCTGCCTTCAGACACATGATAATAACACAAAATTCAAATTCTACCACGATAAAGCTGTTAATGAAACAATTTAAGAGTTGTAAACCATGAAAGAGTTTTTGTCTCTAAGTCATAAAATAACAATGGAAAGCTGTGAAACTTCTTTACACAATGGTATGGAGCTGCAAAACATTCCTATCAAATAGCATGTAACAATATTTCATTTACAGCCATCCCCAACAACGACATGTTCTTTATACAGTAACTAGTGCTAGGCATTCATATTATGTAGATCTATTCCATGATCATAGCTAACAAGAGAAGCAGCAGGAACTGTCACTTCAAATTCCTGTCATGCTAGACAATAATTAGTCTGTTAAAAGCCATAGCATAATCCAGGTATGCTATTTCATGCACCTTAAAAGCCATAGCATAATCCAGGTATGCTATTTCATGCACCTTAAATAGGAACCTTTCAATTTCATTAACTGTTCAAAAAATTATTGGACTAGTATATATCCCTTTTGAGTTCTGATACCAAAGAAATTCACACTTCAAGAAATTTTGGCTGTGAAACAGAGTATGACAAATGATTAATCAGTGCCGCTAAACTAACCTCCTTGAGACTGCTGATTTCTTTGTGCTTATTAGACCCAAGCAAATTATGTTAACTAACAACAGCTCATAACAAGACTTGTGAAGATTGATACAGAAGAAAGCTTACAAGACAAGTGTGCTTTCTTGATGGATGAATATCGACTGAGTGCACAATACCAGAAGTAGTTCCAGAACTCCTGTAGAATCAACAAACTAACTAATTTTAGATAACTTACCAATAGAAGAGATCAACGAAAATGGTATTAACTTTTAATTCTGGTCACACCTAAGAATATAAAGTGTTTTGCAGCCAAAGTACTCCATAAACAAGTCAAATAAACCAATTCTACAACTCCCAGCAAAAGATTATCAGTTTCAACACCCAAGTATGAAACCAAAGCAGATGTTTAACTATCATGAATTAGCAAAGCAGTTTAGGCCATTAACTTATGGAACTTTGTTTGGCAGTTTCATAACAACAATCCTGATCTAGTTAAGGATTCTGAACAACTACATCATGAGACGCCACACAACTAAATATAAAGAAAGAAAAGTGTTCAACATCCAGTGCTGCAACTTTTAGCATCATTAAGTTCATAGCATGAGATATTCATTAAAGCTTCTGTACCTTTTGAAAAGCTTCTCATTTATCAAAAGGAAGAAAATGATACATAGACATACTATAGTTATACATTAGACTACCATGTGACATAACAGGTTAAAATGGGCCTCATTAATCATCAGATTTAGACCTATGAAGTTTAAAAGCAAGAAACAAGGATTAAGTGTTTAGCATTGCATAACAACAACCGAAGTTGGCTGATAGTCTCAACCAAATGAAGCATTTCTTTCATCAAATTTGTTTGGTTAAATAAGACAAAGCTTATTATACTGCTATTAATGAATGCTCTTCTCAGAAAACTTTCTCTGACAAACTTCAGTTCACGAAATAACAAATTCTAAAAGACCAAACAGCTTCCCTGCACAAATTCATTCCCTTAAAAAATTTTCCTTTCTAAGAGTTTCCCTGCACAAATCCAACAATTTGTTATTCACTCCTTGCTCTAATTGTGTGCTTATATTTTTTCTCATCAGGCAATCCTGCAAACCAGCAGCATTTCAAACATACGATCTGTTACATGCCAGATTTTTTTAATTCACAACATTAACAAGTAAAACTATTAGGCTAGGTAAATAATTACATGAAACAAATGATTTGGCTTCACTCAATTAAGTTCAAAACCAACCCCAAAGAAGAAAAAAGAGCATCATATGAGATAAAACCAAAAGGAGCAATAGACCTTATACTACACAGAAAAAGGAAATATGAAAAAGCATAGATGAATACATTATGAAACATGAAAAGATCCAAACTTTGAGAAAATTCAAGGTACAATGAGTTACCAATTGCCTTTGAATTGAGACACCGGTCCGCCGGGCCGTCTCTGATCCCACCATTGAAGGCTATATCCCAATCCACCAGTCACAAACTCGAACGGCGAAGCCCACTTAACAGTGCTATAAGAAACCAACCCATTACTATCAAAGAACCTCTGATTGCTCCCTCTCCCCTCACTCCCAATTCCAATCAGATTAATCTTCCCATCCTCACCAACACTCACAACACTACCAGACCCATTTCCATCCACATCAATCCCCGAAACGGGTCCGCGATGGAACCCTTTTTCGGGTACTGAAAACTCAAAATCCAGAGACCCATTAACTAAATCAGCAGACAAAAACAGCAAAGACCCGGAAAGGGTCGAGGCTACAATCAGGGGTTTTGGTGATTGGGGAATTAAAAGGGTCTTGAGAGATGTGATTCTGGATGGGGTCGGGTAAGAAGATTGAAGGGATAGATTGGGAGGTGAATTGGGGGTGTAGGTGAGGGTCTGGAGGGACGAAATGGAGGTGTCGGAATTGAAAGTGGCTAGGAGAACGTGGCGGTGGAAGGCGGAGAGCTGGGGGAGCCACCGGAGGGCGTCTATGTACTGGTCCTGAGGGAATCTATGGACTTGGAAAGGCGGAGAGTGGGAGGTGGGTTGGGGGGATGGAATGGTGAGGGCCATTGTTTTTGGATGGAGACGTTAGGGTTTTGGGAGGGTTTAGAGAATTAATGGCAGTTTGAGTAGCGGGCGGGATGACAGTTTGTATCTGCATTTCACCACTTGTTTTTCTTCGTAGTGGTACTAACACATTTAGCATCGTCGTGACTCGTGTGTTCAAACTTCAAATTAGTATAAAAATAAAAGGCAAATACATCATCATAAAGATGTTTATTTTTTTTCAACAATCCTATGAAAATCAACCATCTAAAGGCGGTACCCACTAAATTTCGCTGTACAAGCAATTACTGACTGGAAGGGAGCTCAATCAACCTTTAAAGGGGATCCTCCCACAATAATAAAGATGTTTATTAAAGTAAGCAAATTGTCTATATGTTCTATATTTTTGCGAGTGATCTACCAATTCTATCACTAAAATTTGTAACGGGGTTGTTAGATGGTTTGATTTACAGCTGAGTTGATTTCTTGGATGTAAAAGTTTGGATTTTTAAATGTGAATGACCAATGTGTTTCATTTTAAATGTGAGGGATGAAAAGAATTTTTTATGAAATATGAGGGATGAAACAGGTCATTTTTCGTTAAATTAAAGAAACATATTTGATTATCTTCAATTTCTTTCTTTGATCCACCATATAAGAGTTACATTCTATTGTAAGTTATATGCTAGTAGTAAAGTGACCACACATTTCTCTAAAACTCAAATCAAACGGTAAGAACATTAATCTCGACTTCACTTGTTGAATTTAAAAAAAATAAAAGAGTTATTAGAGTATAATTGCAATAGGACATATCCTTTAATTAGAGGTGTAAACGAATCTAATCAAGCCAAACACCCTATTTTTCAAGCTTGTTTGATTAATTTAGCGAAATTGAAATTTTGTTCAAACTTGTCTTATTTATTTATGGAATCGATTTTGAATGAGTTTTTTTTATTATAAAACATAAAATACTATTCAAGTTTTGTTTAACTAGTTGATAAATCGAATTCAAAAAAGTTTTTATTAAGTTCTAAAAAACATAAAATGCTATTCAAATTTTTTTGTTTAGTTGATAAATCAAACTCAAACAAATTTTTATTAATTTGAACTCGATTCGAGTATCGAGAAAGTTTATTCATTTTTCAACCCTATTTTTGATATTAACTCAAAATGTGTGCTTTTTTTTTTTAATATTCTCATAGCTATATAATTGAATCTACCGAAAGCATATCCCCCTTCACTTCCTCTCTCTCTCTCTCTTTTTTTTCTCTTCCTCTAATTTCGAACATCATTTAATACTTTGTATAAACTGTAGTTATATCCACTTGCAAGTCAAAATCCTACTCAATGGTCAAACACAAGCTAAACAGTAATAGGAGATAAAATCCAATTTAATTTTAAAGATTAGCTAAAACAACTTGACCAGTGCCGTGTTGTTGTTTTTTACTTCCCCCTATAGGCTAAAGTTGATAATCATATTAGCATTAAAGTTGGAGACTATGCATTAGGCATTATTCATGATGAGGAATGGTTTAATCCTCTGTGCTGTTGAGCACTTTTGTAAAGAAATGAGGGGCCTTTGCTCCAAATGTAAAGTTTAGTTGATGATCAATATAGTTCTAATATCGTTTCGGAAAAAAAAAAAAAAAAAAAAAAGGCTAAAACCTGTGGTTAGAGCTACAACAGTCGTAGTTGGATAAATTGACTTCTGGCCATGGTTTTGCTAACTTCTTTATCTTTCGGTACGATGACATGAATTTCAAGATTCAATGCCAGCCACTCATTTTGATATTGTAGTAGATAATGAGCGTTTAGAACTCTCAGGTTCTAAATGAAAACAAAATGCTGACGCTGCAAGGCGCCACTTCCTGTAGTGGCAAGGTTTTCTTTGTCCCTGCTAAATCTAACTCTCACAAAACCTGCCACAGTCCCATTGGCCAAGAAAACAGATTTGTCTGAGAATTCAAGAACTTGAAACAACCGAATTTCTTGCACAGTCTGCCGTTGCAGTTTTTTCATTGGGATTCATCGATGCTGGGTATATTATATAGCTGAATATGCATGATCATACCTATTAATAGAAAATCATGTCTGCTGGTCTTTTCAGCTAATCTTCATTAGTGGAGATTGGTCAAGAATTGGAGTTATCTCAAAAGAGAATTTAACGAGGATTTGCTGAAGGCTGCTGCTTTTGTTGTGTTCCCATTTTGCTTCTTCCTCATATGTTTGCTTTCCAAGAAATCAGAAGATTGATGATCGGTCTCTCACACGAAGTTTTGATTAATAGTCACTCTATTCTGAAGCTTGCTGGAGAGACAAGTAAAGTGCATGAAATCTGTCTTCAGAATTCACATAGAGACAAGTGCAGTGCTGGAGGAACAAAGACAAACTCACTAGTTTGCCGTTCGACTGGTCCAATCGATTTTTTTTTCAATGCCCAACAAGATATCAAAAAGGAAATTATAGTAAACAGTTCAATTTCTAGACTTTTCTCGGTGTTGACATAGAATTTGCTCCTGCAATTTCAAGCATGAACTCAGGATTGATTCTTGAAACAGTTCAACAAATGCAAGGTCTAGATCCTCTTTGAGTTTAATTAGCCACAAGAAGACATATTGTTAGAATACAAAAATCCAATAGTCTCCATGCCATTTGTCTGAGGAACAGCTTCAAATTTTCGTATAACTACGAGGAGGAGATCGTCTATAATTTGGACTTTCGCCAAACATCTACTAACAAACATAGATGTGAACGTGGCACTAACTTAAGCGCATAAAATCAATCGGCCAAATTAATCGAACTATTGCCGGTCAAATCAGGCCAAAAATGAAAACCTCTCAATGAGAGAAAACGGTCAAATGAAACGAAGATAAGTCTCTTGAATTTCTTCAGCTGCTTCTAGCACCCAATCTTCCAATGACAAAGGCACAAAAAATTGCAGAGAGAGACGTGCGGATGATCAGCTAGTGAAATGAGAGGCCTTAAATTGCCAACCTTACATTCCACTGCTTGTGTACAAACACGAGTGCCATGGTTTTGGGTCACCTTATCCTATCCACCTCTAACTCTCCTCGATCTCTTTCTATTTCTCATTTCTTTTATCTTGTGCTCCTCTCAAAACTCAAAAAAAAAAAAAAAACACAAGTAGGAGAGCTAGTTTTCCCTCTTTACCTTCCTCTCTTCTTGGACCCCCTTACTTCGCTACATTTATCATCCCCTCTGTATCTTCCTTTACTATGCCCCTTTTCTCGAACAAAGTGTGCTTCCACTTCAAAAAAATGTATACAATAGCAATTCCAACCTGCACTTTGCACCAGTTAAACTAGCTGAACTTGAAACTTCTGAAGCATTTTTCTTCACTATTCAAAGTTTGCGTTTTACTCCGTTTCTTATTGTTCTTCACTTGAATTCAACTATTTAGCTTAGCCCAGAAAAGTTGAGCATTAGATAGTCTGTTTTATGTGCATTTAGCACTGGTAGGAGTCATCATCTAATAACAGCAGAAGGGGTTACAGTGCATTTTGAATTGTAATACAAGAACAATCGACTGTTTAGTTAAGTGAAGCTGGTTATAGTATTGTTGTAAACTAGCAAGAGTTATCTACAACCCAATCGTTTCAAGAAGAAAATGGCTCCTAAAACTGGAAAAGCTAAACCCCACAAAGCTAAAGGAGACAAGAAGAAGAAAGAAGAGAAAGGTTTGCCATTCTGCTCATCTTATATTATCATTTCCTTCACTAATTTCCTTCTCCAACTATGCTTTTGTTTTGTCCCACTAGTGTTTGTCTTTTAGGCGAGAAGCATTGGTTTAACATTTCAGCTTTCACATTACCATGATGACAGAACAGTATTCATATTATCATAACAATTGCATCAAGTACAAAACATTTTTTTGAGCCAAAACTTCTCAATTTCCCGCAACATTGCACAGATTTCACATCAAGTTTAGTTCCCTTTTACTCTTCTGTTTTGTGGCGCTATTACCTATTGTCATGTTATTGGTCGAAAGCTCTTCATACGTGCGTGTGTGTTAAACAACCCTCAGTTTTTTGGTCTTCCAATTAGTTAGTTCAGTCTTGATTAATTACAGCTGTTTTGGGGTTTCTTGCAGTAATGCCTACAGTTATAGAATTAACAGTAGCTACACCTGAGGATTCACAGGTGACACTTAAGGTAAGTGCATGTTCTGGCCTTCTGCCAATTCTGCTAACACCACCAAAGTGCACCAATTGGAGGACATTTTACTGCAGGGAATATCGACGGACAAGATTTTGGATGTGAGAAAGCTTTTAGCTGTCCATGTTCAGACATGCCATCTAACCAATTACTCCATGTCTCACGAGGTCAGTGCTCTCACCTTCGTACAGCATTCTTCATTCTTCGTGCGAGAATGCGAAATTTCTACCTTACATTCTTTCTTTTCTTTTGTACAATCTAACCCATTCCCCTCCCACTTTTACAAGAAAAAGAAAACGCTAAAAAGATTGATCCGAAATGCTAGCTAGCTTTGACAATTAATATAAATATATTATTGTTGTGATATTAAAACTCTAGCTGTGCAAAATCATTTGCCAAACTTACCAAAAGGAAGTTGTGTCCGACCCGCTAGGACGAGGAACTTAGGACCATGATTATTATTATTTTTTTTTTGTCAGCAACGATATATTTGTATAACCTATTCTATCCTAATCTAGAGGGAAGGGAACCTAAGGAGGCTGTTGTAGGGGTTAGTGGGTATACAGATCCAACTAACTAGACCAAGGGAGTGCTATGACACAATTCTTAGATTTTTTTCGCTGCTGGTGAGATTTGAATCCTCACCAACAGCCCAAGTATGAGGAGGATGCATCATCCGGGAAAATCGCATTTTGTCTTTTTGAATGCATAGTACTCTTGCAGAAATTGACCAAAAAAAATAAAAAAGAATCGTGTTAAGAGAATGGATAATGTTTTGTGCTCTTCAAGTAATAATTGAACGTCTTACTTTAATTTGTAAAATATGAGAAATATTTTGAAGCTAATATTTTCCAAAAACTTCTTCAAGTTTTTTAGAAGTAATAATAAAAAAAATTTCCAGGATAAAATATTCTATTGTTGGTTAATTAGTTAACTAATTAATAGTTTTTTTTTTTTTGGGCACCTCCAAGCAGGTAAAAGGCCCACGGCTGAAGGATTCCGTCGAAATCACCTCTCTCAAACCGTGCCATCTCACCATTGTTGAAGGTATAATAATACTTTTTACATTTCCAAAACGTTTCTTTTCTTTAACAAAACACAATATTGTATTGTTCAAATCGAGTAATTATTTCTCACAAACAATACGACACTTGTAGAAAAACATTTGATTTTTATGATTTGGGAGGTCTAGAACGCTTTATAAAACTTATCTCGTGGATAATTATTAGACCTATAATTTAGTGATCCTTGAAAATACTGAAAAACATTTGAATGGTAGGACATAAATTATTTTTCATCAAGAGTATTGTGGCTATGGTCGATTATCACAAAATATAGGGGCCATTGTCTAATAAATTTTGCAGAGGACTATACTGAAAGCCAAGCCGTGGGCCATATTCGACGACTACTCGACATTGTCGCTTGCACGACATCGTTTGGCGGTTCATCTTCTTCGCCGAAACCGAACAGTAAACCCGGTTCAAGGGATACAGGTCATAAGGATTCCGGCTCTTCAGAGTCCGAACCCGGCCCGGAAAATGTCGTTTCCGACCCGACTTCTAGGCCCAAACTCTCCGACAAGAAGCCCGGCACCGCTGCTCATTCCCAGAAACCGAAGCCTGAGATTATCCCCGCCGACGGAGGCTCGGCGGAGAATAATGGCGCTGCTGCAGCAGCTATGATGTGTCCTCCGCCGCGGCTCGGGCAGTTCTACGACTTTTTCTCCTTCTCTCATCTGACTCCTCCCATCCAATGTAAGTTTTTTATTTTAAAATCATTTATTGCTATTTTTTGTCCAAAATTTGTATGTTATCTCGTATTAATTGTCATCTTTTGAACAAATATATTTTTGCAGATATTAGGAGATCAAATCGACCATTTCTGGAGGATAAATTGGAAGATGATTTCTTCCAAATTGATGTAACTATGATAAATTCTTCTTTTTTGTTTTTTCTTTATGTAATTATTTATAGGTATTTGATTGAATTGTACCTTTAAATTTGTTACAGGTTAGGGTTTGCAGTGGAAAGCCAACAACAATTGTTGTTTGTGAGAAAGGGTTTTATCCAGCTGGAAGAAGAATTCTTCTGAGCCACTCTTTGGTTGGATTACTCCAGCAATTAAGCAGAGCTTTTGATGCTGTAAGTATCAGGATTTCCGATACCATTTTACCTTATTGATTTTTTGACCAATGGGCTATTTTTGCTAAAAATAGATCCACTATGTTTACATTATACTTTGCGCGATGAGCTAGGCATTTCACCAGTAAATTAGTTTTGTTTACAGGTTACACTTTACTAATACCAACATATGAGGTTAAAAGAAAAAGGAAATAAAAAGAGATTAGATTCTTTTATGCTTAAACTTTATAGTTACTAACTTCGCAACTTTTAAAAAGAGAAAAATTATGAAAAAACGGAGAAAAAGAGCAAATTTAGTAGTACTGTTTAATGTCTATCACCTTCGTAAAGACAAGATGTTTTGTGTAAACAATCTTGAGGCACAAGCTCATAACTTTGGATTTGTCTTGGCCATGATCCATGTTACTTGCTTTGAGTCCCTAACTGTTATTTCCTTTCATGCTTTCAGTAAGCTTGATCACTTATTTTTTCAACTTTATCTTGTGGTTATCAGGCATATAAAGCTCTGCTGAAAGCTTTCACTGAGCACAATAAAGTAAGTATTTCTTGTACGTCATTCTGTCTTGATCCATATATTTGGGATGGAAAACATATAGAACAACAATTTGTTGTAAACTTCAGTTGTTCTTTTCAGTTTGGGAATCTTCCTTATGGTTTTCGAGCGAATACATGGGTTGTACCACCTTTTGTTGCTGAGCAGCCATTGGCATTTCCACCATTGCCTGTTGAAGATGAAAATTGGGGAGGAAATGGAGGTGGACAAGGAAGAGATGGGAAGCATGATAATAGGCAGTGGGCAAAAGAATTTGCAATTTTGGCAGCAATGCCATGTAAGACGACAGAGGAAAGGCAAACTCGAGATAGGAAAGCCTTTCTACTTCACAGTTTATTCATCGACGTTTCAGTCTTTAAAGCTGTTGCAGCAATAAAGAATTTAGTGGAAAATAACAAGCACTCAACAACTGGTTCTAGTTCCATCAAATATGAAGAGAAACTTGGAGATTTATTCATTGGGGTGACAAAGGATGTGGCTGATGCAAGTATGAAGTTGGATTGCAAGACTGATGGCAGTCGAGTTCTTGGAATGTCACAAGAGGAAATTACTAAGCGAAATTTACTTAAAGGCATAACTGCAGATGAAAGTGCAACTGTCCATGTCAGTTTAGCAATACGTTCTGTTCTTCATTTTCTTAAATTTTTCCAGATGTCATTCCTGTTCTTGACATTTTCTGAGGAAAAAAAATATATTTTCATTATTCACACATATTGTTTTCTTGCAGGATACTTCTACCCTGGGTGTTGTGGTTGTTAAACACTGTGGCTATACAGCCATTGTCAAAGTAGTAGCTGAAACAAATCAGAATGATAGTTTAGTTTCCCAGGAAATTGAAATTGACGACCAGCCTGAGGGAGGCGCAAATGCCTTGAACGTGAATAGGTCAGTTCTCATTTGGCTTCAAGATTTGAGAATTTTCCTGCCTTTACATTAGTATATGGTTCCTATGATGTTTGAAATCGTATGCTTTCTTGGTTCAAAATGGCCATTCATAATGCTGTCATTGAATCCTCACTTGAAAATGGATATATACCAAACTTTTGCATAACTCTCACAATGCAAAAATTGTTGTAAAATATCAATTCTACTCCTAATGAGAGCAACAACCTTCCTTCTTAATAGTTAGCATACGGAAAACTTAGGAGATATTGGGCACTTGCTTAACTATGAGATTTCATGGCACGACTACATGCATCAAGCATGCCACTTTCTAGTTGCATATGTTGTATGTATATTTCACAATGGATTGATATAGGCAGGGGGAAAGCAGCAGGGTGGTCTTTATATAGATCCTTTTTATACAAGATCTTGAAATTTTGTTTAAGTTTTTCACTCCCGGTCCCCTGACTTTTTCTCAGAAACATTTGAGGCCTTAAAAAAAAAGTCTTCAAATATACTTTTTTTTGGCGTTATTACCTTGTCCTTAAAGGATTATTTTCTTGTTTTAAACCCTATGTAGCATTATACCATTGTTGCAATTTTTATACATTTTTATTTCTGTCCCTTGAGGGAAAAAATTACTTCATTTGATTCAGTCATTTCCCTCTTGCAACCATTGTTGTAAGATAAACTTATATACAACATTTCTATCTCCAAATTTGCCAGCTCTTTCCCCCAGCCAAGTTGCAAAATTGTGGATCTACCACTGCTTCATTGCAACTTCTGTAGCTAATATTACATTTTTCTTTCATAGTAATGATACTGTCAGTAACCAGTGTCTGGTCATCTCATCTCAGCTTGAGAATGCTATTGCACAAGACATCGACATCCCAGACATCCAGCCCAGTTCAAAGATCAAATATTACAGATCTTGAAGATCTGCGCACTTCTAGGTCATTGGTAAGAAAGGTGTTAGGTGAAAGTTTGTTGAGGTTGCAAGGAGAGGATACTAAACAAGCAAAACCAAAACCAGTTAGATGGGAGCTGGGAGCCTGTTGGGTGCAACATTTACAAAATCAAGATTCAGGTAAAACTGACTCTAAAAAAGGTGAAAAAGCTAAAGCTGAGCCAGCTGTAAAGGGGCTTGGAAAAAGTGGTGGACTGCTCACGGATATTAAGAAAAAATCGGATGACCGAGCCTCAAAATCTGAGCAAAGAAAAGAGGTTGCAAATGATGGTTTTGGTGCGGGAAAGAAAGAGCTAGCAACGTTAGATGAGGCAAAAGAAACGATGTGGAAAGAATTGCTTTCTGAAGCATCATATTTGCGCCTTAAAGAGTCAGAGACTGGTCTTCACCTAAAGGTTGGCTAACTGCTCTATAAAGGAAGACATAGTTGCATTGATTTTGTATTATTTTCTGTGATTCATGTACTAACTAACACCTGCAAGAGTATTTTTGCATTGCGTTTAGCTTTGTCTGTGATATGTGATAGACAACTCTTCAGAAATTTTAATGGTCTAACCATCGGGAAAATGATGTATGTGCTCCAAGAGGTTTAGTCTTCTTAAAACTTGATTGCTTTGGTTTCATTCATGTTGGCAGTCGCCCAGCGAGTTGATTGAGATGGCACACAAATACTATGCTGATACTGCACTTCCAAAACTGGTGTGTTATACATCTTGCTACGTTCTTTATATAGGAGCTTATTAATGCTTTGAAATCTCAATTAATGGAGTTTAAGACCAGCAACTATTGGTTTCATTGAAATGATAAAGAGCATCAAGTATTGATTTTACCAAACTGACAGGTGGCTGATTTTGGCTCCCTTGAACTTTCACCAGTTGACGGAAGGACATTAACTGATTTCATGCATACAAGGGGTTTGCAAATGTTCTCCTTAGGATGCGTGGTAATAGTTCAATTCATTTATGCTTTTCCATCTTCTGACACCTATTGCATCACTGAATATATGAAAATCATTGATGAATCTTATGACTAGTGAATCTGTGATAAAGTGAGCAGGCTTTTATCAAGGCAATAAGCCAGAAAGTTAGAGCACATCATTAAGATAGTAATATTATTGTAAATGACAACTAGCTGTGATCTTGCAGAAGCTTGTACTTTGGAAACATCCGCATCTAGCATTCTTGAAACCGAAACACCAAAATTAGTGATGCTAAATTTTTACAAAAGTTCGAGGTGTAAATTTTGGAATGATCATTAAAATTCTGTAATAATTTATATCTACTCATGGGAGGGCTATTCTGCATTATTCAGGCATTTTGAAATGCGAAATGCTGTTTTCATATGGTATTTCTAGAATTTTTACACTCAGGTAGCTGAACTATCTTTATGAAAAATATGAGTTGATTTTAAGATGATTTGTTCTGATTCATAAATATATCAGCAGAAGTAAGTTTAAATCCTGTAACTGTTAGATGATTGACTTTGATAAAAGTTCACTGTCATTGATGAAAAATTCTATGAGTTTATTTTTGTTAGATGAATTTCTTTTACTACCTTTATATCTTAAATTATATGGATGAACACCATTTTCACACTTCAATGAGTAATCAAACATGAATATGTCCAACTTAAGATTCTATATTCTTTATTAACAACCAAAGAAACAATAAATCTTGAAAATTTATTTTTTGTGCTGTCATGCCAGGTTGAACTTGCAGACAAGCTTCCTCATGTACAATCACTCTGTATACATGAGATGGTTGTTCGAGCTTACAAACATGTATTGCATGCTGTTGTAGCAGCAGTAGATAATGCTGGTGACTTGGCCTCATCAATTGCATCATGTTTAAATGTATTGTTAGGAACAGCATCTAGAGGAAATGCTGATTCAGAAATTACTGATGATGATACATTGAAGTGGAAGTGGGTGAAAACTTTTCTTTTAAATAGATTTGGGTGGAAATGGAAGGACGAAAACAGCCATGATCTCAGAAAGTTTTTGATTCTTCGTGGGCTTTGCCATAAAGTATGTTACTTCTCAAACTAAGAAAAGATGTCATAATCTTCCACAGTTATATAAAAAGATGTCATCTTTTCTCAGGTTGGACTAGAGCTTGTTCCCAGGGACTATGATATGGATTCATCTTGCCCTTTTAAGAAGACGGACATTATAAGCATGATACCTGTATATAAGGTATAAAACTCTACAATTCAAGTGAAAGTTGATTTTGAATAATTTTTAATTACGACATTTAAATTTCCCTACAGCATGTTGTGTGTTCGTCTGCTGATGGGCGTACTTTGTTGGAATCGTCAAAAACGTCCTTGGACAAGGGTAAATTGGAGGATGCTGTCAATTATGGAACTAAGGTAACACAAACTTCCATCTCCGTGGCAACTCAAGGATCTATTTTGACTAGATTGAATTGTTGACGATGCTAATCTCCATTCTGTACTCTGCAGGCACTCTCCAAACTTGTATCAGTTTGTGGACCTTACCATAGAATGACAGCCGGAGCATATAGTCTTCTTGCTGTGGTTCTCTACCATACTGGAGATTTTAATCAGGTATGAATGTAATACTGGAACCCATGATCAATTGGCAAATCCTTTGGATGGATATAGAGTGCAGCTTACACTGAAACATCAAGAAGAAACTATTCACAGAAAAAATGGAGCATATCATTCCTTGCTGTGAGTATTCGAAATTGAATTAATTGGTTTGTTGAGCTGGTCAACAAAGAGTAAATTGGACTGGTTTATATAAATACTTGTTTATAATAAACACAATGAGATACAGTTTTGCTTGTATTAGATTAAACGAGAAATTGATCATGTAGCCTTATCGCAAGAGAAGGTGAGCCAGTGTTCTCCACTGCAAATAACTTTTATGGTAGAATATCTTAATTTGGTCATTAAAAAAAATGGTAAATCTTTAGACGATGTGAAGGTTACTGCCCTAGCTCCTTCATGCATTTCTTCTTCAACAATTCTCAGGTTATCAGATCCCAAACCTTTAGAAACTATTACACATTTTAGAGGAATGTCTATTAGTTTGTGACTTTCTGTAGTCATTCACTCAATGTAGTAAAGATAAATTGGAGGAAACACATACCATGCTTATGCTTTATATGTTGCTTCTCACTTAGAAGGGTGTAAAATATTGGTTCTTCTTTTCTTTCGGTTCTTGGAGATCTTTGGGACCTTTAATTGTTATATGATATTTTAATTTCTTGAGCATTTGAAAGAAAGTAGAAAATGCAGTGATGCATAAATCCATGTCTAAGTAAATATTTGTAGAAGAACCAATGGAGTTGCACGGTTAGGGCCAGCATTGCTGGTATTGATGTAAAGTTTCAATGACATATTTCTATTTTCAACCCGTACTTTGACATCTTAAAATGTAAATACATGGTTTTTACCAAATATACTTCTGATTTACCTAGTATGACGTGAGAACTCATGATACTGTCAAAATACTTTTCTCTACTTATCATGCTATTAAACACATACTAACTTTTTAACTCTGTTGTCATCTTTTACCATTTTTCTACCATTCAGGCTACAATTTACCAGCAAAAAGCTTTGGATATAAATGAGAGGGAGCTTGGACTTGATCATCCAGACACAATGAAAAGTTACGGAGACTTGGCTGTCTTTTACTATCGGCTCCAGCATACTGAGTTAGCCTTAAAGTAGGTCAAATACATTTAAATTTGAAAGAATTTTCACCTAGATAGATTCTTATTGAAATGTTGATTGTTCTTGTTGCTTTTGTTGCCTACTTAGAAAACAGTCACCTTTACTACAAAATTACCGATAAGGTACATTGCTTAATCTGCAGCTATTTCACCTAACTTGTCCCTTAAAGAGGAAATTCAGAAATCCTTTCGCTTTAGTTTTGCTGGAAAGTAAAGTAATTTTTTCTGGATTTTTTCAGAGTAGAGGATAGGAATGTATTAATGACAAAAACGGTACAAGTGATGAGAATTGGTTAAGGAATCAGTTGACTTTCTCAATGAACTTACATATGTTATTTTAAGCTAAACATCTTTACTTGTTCTAATACATGGAAAAAATTTTTAAATGTATCAACAACGTGAAAATTACTATATTACTGAAAATTCTATCAGGTAGCCTGCATGGCCACCACTTGTTTCTAGAGGACCAAGCACAAATTTGTCTTGACGGCTCAAAGAATATGTATGTTTTTGGTCCTGCTGTGGAGAACATAGAACAATTTTAGTTGTTTGGTAGCATGAACATCATATTGCAACAATAGTTGCATCTCTTATTCCCATAGTTCCTTTTACTTGCTTTTATCTGACCATTTAATTCCTTGTTACTGCTTTCATGGGTTTAATTTCTAGGTGATCTGTGCCAAACTATTTTTTGTCATTGCTCCAGGCTGACAGTTCTGCATAGCATGTTATATGTATGTATTATATTCTGATCTGCTCTTGAACTGTAGTCCAGTTTCCCATTGTTTGTGATTCTACTTAAAGGTCCTGGAAACTTAACTACTTTGAAATGTTATTAAGAGGTGGCTCTGGCAGTTTATTTGCTTTACTTATGGTTCAATATTCTTTCTGTAAGATGCTGTAGTTGATTGCCATCAATGCAAAATCTTTGCAGTGAGCTGGTTACAGTCAAGGAAAACAGGTCATAGTCATAATCATATTTTTTGTACACTATCATCCATTTGGCTTTAGAATCTTATCTAGTTGGCACTAACTATAATCTAAATAAGCTGCAACCTTTTGGGCCTGGAAAAAATTCCAACTTTTGCTAATCTTTTGGCCTTTGACTGGTAAGTTCAAAAAAATAATGTGCAGTAAAAGAATTGTGCATGAGCTGTTGATTTGTAACAAGTTCTTGACTATATAAAATATGCTTAACAAAATTCTGACATATTTATGTTGATAATCTGGTTGAGTGGAAGACTTAAACTTGCTAAATCGAACATGACATCTACTTACTTTTATTAAAAATAGGAGTGAAAGAGTTCTTTGAGTATTAAGACGGACAAACACCAAGTCATGTACAAGGCAAATCCCCATGGTGCTAAAGGACTATCTCTTGAGTCTTGAGATGTTGAGGCACAGATGTTTATATGATCTTGGTTGTTTTTCATTGAATAATATTTGTCTGTTTCCCATAGGTATGTCAATCGTGCATTGTATCTCTTGCATCTAACTTGTGGACCATCTCATCCAAATACGGCTGCCACCTACATTAATGTTGCAATGATGGAAGAAGGTTTGGGCAATGTCCACGTTGCTCTTAGATACCTCCATGAGGCTCTTAAGTGCAACCAAAGACTTCTTGGAGCTGATCATATCCAGGTCTCTCTCTCTCTCTCTCTCTCTCTCTCAGAGGGAGGCATAAAGAAGGGGAGATAACATAAAATACTGAATTTTAGCTGCAAAGAATACAAGACCCTTACATACATACACACACAAATACATATATACATATGTGTGTGTGTGTGTATATGTATATGTAAACTCCACTGTATATTCCAGCAGATGTCTTGCTATTATCTAGTAGAACCATTCTTAGTGCATAGTCATGGTTTTTGGGAAAATTACCAGAGATTCAAATTATGTTTGGCAAAAATTATAATGGAATCTTAAACTTCTCTCCCTCTTGAATGACTGCTCTTGTGGACATATGCACATGTCCACGAAAACACCTAACCTCATGAAAAAGTTGATCAAACTATGTGGGTTTGGTTCAGTGCTGTCAATCTGTCAGTTATTTTGCATCATCATCTGTTATTATTATTGTTGTTGTTTTGGTGTCATTTGGTCTGACCAAATGTAGTTGTAAATGTTGGTTGGTTGTGGATATGTTGTTTGTGCAAATCTACTCAAAACTAATTTTCTGTGTATCTGATTTACAAAAGTAAGCAGATCTTTGCAAAAATTTAAACAAGGGCTTTCCTCAAACAAAAGATCACTGTTTCTATATATTTCTTCTTTTCTCTGCCTTGTGCATTGAGCATAATGGATTCTAGCTTTCCTTTAGCATGTTAAAACTGACATTTGTGGCTATTTCAGACTGCAGCCAGCTATCATGCTATAGCAATTGCTCTCTCTTTGATGGAAGCATATTCATTGAGCGTTCAGCATGAACAAACCACTCTTCAAATACTGCAAGCAAAACTTGGACCAGATGATCTTCGTACACAGGTGATACAAATTATCTTGCAACAAAGCCTGAATAGTTTTCAGTTGATAAATATTTCAATCTTATCAGATGTTTCTTCAGGATGCGGCTGCATGGCTTGAATATTTTGAGTCTAAGGCCCTGGAGCAGCAAGAAGCAGTGCGTAATGGTACCCCAAAACCAGATGCTTCTATCTCCAGCAAAGGACATTTAAGGTGGTATTCTGTTTATTATTTTCATTCCCATTTTGCATTTTCTATCCTGTGAGAAAATACTTAAATTGGAGTAATCTCTTAAATTTAATACCTTATGGGGGTTAATGGAAATGCTTGAATCTCTTGAGTGCCTCAAATTCGTATAATTAACAGGCATGGATTTCCATTAGCGAAATCAAAAACCTGTTTGGTGTGCTCAAGTTCTACATAACGTGTTTGGTGTGCTCAAGTTCTACATAGTATTTGGTAAACCTTCAGTGCATCCACTTATATTGGCAAAAACATAAAGGAGCTGACTTAAAACTCGTTTTAAGTGGCGGTTTGGGGTTGCGGTGGCTTATACAAAATATTTCACTTAATAGAGCTTTTAATAAGAGCACTTATTAAGTGGTTAAGCATGTTACTTGGATGCATACTTCGATAAGTGTTTATTGGGTTAGATAATGTGTAATTTTAAATTTTTAAAATGTATTTATCTCTTTATTGAGTTCATAATAGAGGATAAATTGATTAAATTTTATGTTTTATTTTTGTAACACAAACTATTCTAAAAGCACCAAATTTGAGCTTTTGCTAATAGTTCTTTTAGCTCCAAAAGAACTACTCCTGAATTTATGGAATGATTTTCACCAGAAACCTCAAATGTACTTTTATCACCTAAAATTACCTTTTTGGCGAAAGCACTGCACTCCCAGCCAGGCTCTAAAACCAAATAATCCCATTCTGGTACCATCTTTTTCATCACAAATATAGAAGAATTAAATTTTGAAAATTGCTGTGACGGCATTATGGATTCTATGGTTCTTGATTGCATAGTTCCACTTTTTTGTTGTACTAGTGTGTCAGATTTGCTGGATTACATAATACCGGACGAAGTACGGGATGCCCAAAAGAAACAAGTTCGTGCAAAGGTCAAAATCTTTAATAATTCTGAGGTTCTTACGTGTACTTTCAATGTATGCTGCTACATTCTGATGAATATCATAATTATGACGCAGGTAAAAGCCAAAGTAGGACAAAATGGGGAGACTGTTGAAGACAAATATAACAAGGATGAATTGCTGTCACCAGCTCATTCTGTGGTGGAGAATTCCAGTGATAAAGAGAATAAATCTGATCTTGAGAACAAATCTGAGCTGCTATATGTGGAAAACAGTGACCAAAAACATGATTTATTTTCAGCAGAGCAAGCCATATTAAATGATCATGATGATCTTGCACAGGATAATATATCTGAAGAAGGTTGGCAAGAAGCTTTACCTAAGGGTCGCTCAGCTATAGGCCGCAAGCCTCCTGGTTCAAGGAGGCCCAGCCTCGCAAAGCTGAACACCAACTTCATGAACACTTCTCAGGTATCCAAATTCCATGGTAAAAGTACCAATTTCTCATCTCCAAGGACATCACCTGATGAGTCTGCTGCTGCTTCCACACCTACTCCTGCTCTAAAGAAGTTTGGAAAGAGTGCTAGCTTCAGTCCTAAGTCAATTAATCCTGCAATTTCAAGTACTGGTGCAGAAAAATCAGCTAACCCAAAGTCAGCCTCAGCTAGCCCCGCTCATACTGATCCAGTTAGTAAGGCTGGTCAAACCATAAGTTCGGTCAGTGCTCAGACGGCTGGAAAGCTTTTTTCCTACAAAGAAGTTGCTTTAGCTCCACCTGGTACAATTGTGAAGGCAGTGACTGAAAAGTTTCCAAATGAAAGTTCTGCAGAAACAAGTCTGCCATCAAGCAAGGAGACAGGTGTGACATTTGCAAGTGAAGTGGTAGAAAGGAATAATGGGGAGGAAAGACAAGTTAAGAGTCCCACTGAAGAGAAATCACCAGTGGATCCTGATGAGCAAATGAATGAAAATGCCAACAGAATGGTACAAATAGAAGAGGGAGCGACTACCTTAGTCAAATCTTTAGAAGGAGATGAAACTGGAGGTTCTAATGTAAAAGGATCTGAAGTTATTGAGGGTAAACAAGAAAAGAGTACTGTTGAAAGCAAGGAAGGGGAAACAGCACAAGGTTCTGTTTTGGAAGCTGAGAATTCTGTTACTTCTGAAAAGTCAGAACTTGGCACTTCCGAAGTTGAAGTGTTTGAAAGACAAGATGACAAATGTAAGGGAGCTTCATCTGAGAATGAACCTATTTCTACTTCGGTAGAAAATACCACCCTGTTGTCAGAAAAACATACATTTCACCAAAAAAATGAAGTAGAAGCTAAACAGGAGAAGCTTTCTGCTGAGAATGAAGCAAATGAAGATAAAGAAATTGCAAGCTCTTTGCCAACCAAAGGAGAAAAACAAGGGGATACTAAGGCTGGAAAAGGAACAAGCAAGAAGCTTTCTGCAACTGCACCTCCATTTAATCCATCAACAGTTCCAGTTTCTGGCTCAGTTCCAGTGCAAAGCTTTAAAGAGCTTGGAGGAATATTGCCGCCTCCTGTAAATATTCCACCACTGGCTCCAGTTTGTCCAGTTCGTAGATCACCACATCAGTCAGCAACTGCAAGAGTTCCATATGGTCCCCGACTCTCAGGTGGTTATACTCGATCAGGGAATCGGGTTCCACGTAATAAAACTGTTTACCAGACTGCTGAACATAATGGGGATGGAAGTCACTTCAGCCTGCCAAGAGCAATGAACCCACATGCGGCTGAGTTTGTACCTGGCCAGCCATGGGTTCCAAATGGTTATATAGCCTATTCAAATGGTACTGCTGTATCACCAAATGTTTATACTATATCTCAAAATGGTGTACTAGTTTCACCAAATGGTTCTCCAGCACCCTTGCATGTTTTTCCAGTGACTCAAGATGGGTTACCAGTACCAATAGTATCTGTAGAACCTTATTCAGTTGCAAGTGCTACAGAACATGCTGAAGATCAGAATGAAGTAGCATCAGATGGGAGTAGTGAGGAGTCCTCCGGGAACTTGACAGTTGAAAGCTCAATAGTCGAGCAAGGTGAGCAGGATCAATCTGACATTGGTGAAAAACCATGTGATGATGAGTCTGGAGTTGCTGCAAAATCATGTACAGATCCTGAAGAAAAGCCCACAGGTACGGCCACTCCAATTCCTGAGATTGTTGCTGCAAAAGAAAGCTGTGGTTGCATTGTGGTGGAGAACACTAAAATCAAACGTTGGGGAGATTATAGTGATGGCGAAACTGAGATTGTTGAGGTCCAAAGTTGAGAAAGTCTATTAACTTTTGATAGAACTGAACAGTCTTAGAGCCAAGTCGTCGGAAATGCCACAGCGCCAAGAGCAACTAGTGAGACTTGGTATATGTGAGAAAGTCATGAAGTTTTATAGCTGAGATTCTATCCTTTGGGAAGGACCATTATAGCTGCTAAGGTACCAAATATGAGTTGGCTGATGATGCACTTTGAGAACAGATTGATATGTTGTACAAATCAGCATTATCTACCTTGAAATCAGTAAGTTGTATTGCCAATTAACCGAGGGAGCAACAG
This sequence comes from Coffea arabica, assembly GCF_036785885.1. Classification (NCBI taxonomy): domain Eukaryota; kingdom Viridiplantae; phylum Streptophyta; class Magnoliopsida; order Gentianales; family Rubiaceae; genus Coffea; species Coffea arabica. The sequence continues at coordinate 13,590,135 of NC_092320.1, read as the reverse complement.
ATTTTGATGGAGGACGGCACTTTTGGGTTTAACTTGTTTCGTTCTCTTCTGGAATTCAATTTTGTTGGTTCTTTACTAACCAAGCAAGACCTTGTAGGAGTTTTGCATCTTCAGGCGTTCTACAAATGATGACCGTGAAGTGCAATGTAGATCTGCCAGGGTGTCATAGTTTCTCATCCCAGTTGCGCTTTGTTGTAATTTAAGGATTTTTGGCTTTGGTTCCAATTACTTGATAATTAGGCTAGCCGAAGATATCAGCAGTCACAGACTTGAAAGGCTCAACATATTAGGCTGCTAAGTCTGTATGGCATCTTGAAACTTAAAGGATCATGAATAAGTTTTTTTTTGCAGTCTGGGCTTTTATATACACCATTCTCTTTTCGGGGCGAGGTTGAGCTCTGCTATTCATTGGTATGCAAATATGCTTCGTTAAATTTGCTATTGAGTATGAACAATATGGTAGGTAACATAATGATCGCTAAAGTAACAAACCCACTAATTTATTCATGTTGTCGATCAGAAGATCAAAATGGATCTGAAGTTTGTATGTTCCAAAGTAGAGATGCAACAGGATCAATATCATTATGTTCTGTATTCTTAGACAACGATAATATTACTTCGCTAAATATCATCTTACGTGAATTGTGAAACGCTATTATCTGAATTGATAGATATCTCAGCGGTTTGATTAAGGTCGATTAGGTAGAGGTGCAGCTTGTAATTGATATCTGCAGCTGTCTAATAACTGTTCTTCCTGATGGCTAACTTTTAAAAGCATCATACATTGTGTACACCTTTTATAGTAATGATGTAGGTCGACAGCAATACCTGGGAAAAGTGCAACCAAAAGGAGCCATTTCAGAAAATTTCAAGATTTTGTTATAGTGATCTGCTGGAAAGTGGTGTAACAAATTTCACTTTGGGGGCTTGCACGGTTTTCTTTTCGTTTCATGCTTAAATTTCAAGAAAGGGCAACAACACACCTGCACAGTTGGAAATCCTGGACTTTGGGTAAGAGGGTCTCTGTCCTCCGGAAGTATGCTTGTTTCTTTCCTCTGTACCAGTTAAACTGAAACAAAATCACTCGACATCCTACCCTTCGTAAACAGGATTATAAAATCTCTCATCTAATTTAAAATGAAAAATTAGAAACTGATCAGTTCTTGGCTGTCAGCCCTAGCCACGGAATACTGAAAAGTAAAATTCGAAGGTTTGAAAAACGAACAATTGATGCAGGCTCGTATTTTCGTTTACGATTGCTGTCGGAATTGAGACATTCCTGTGAGCATAATTTTGGGAAGAGGACCAAATGGAAGGGTAAGAAATATATGCGATAGGCAGCATAACCTTCTTAGAAATGCCAAATGTAGGCTATGGTGGTCAACAATCGCGTGCTTAGGAGCCGACCTAATATTCCCCTATGGCTATCAATCAATTCACCGTGATTTCTCAAAATCTGTACTAATACTTGGAATTATAAACACCTCCCATTATCCATAATCAAAGGTAACACAGTAGTCTCATCTGCTTTCTCGTCCATATAAACTCCTAATCACTAACTCAAGCATCGAAGTCATCCCGAGGCTACAAAACCCCTAGGCAGGCCTTTATTTCTCGTTGTGTTTGCAGACAAGAAGACAGTTCAACTCCGCCAGTTTCCTCCTTGCTCGAACCACATAGAATATCTAACGGGGATGTTCAAAAGATTTGTTGTGATCTTTATTGAAAATTTGCATAAATAAAAGGCAGGTTTGCTGTCTGCAATTGTTTCCTACTTAATTCTTTCCTTCTCGTCTTCATTGTAGCAAGTGAACTTGGCTTCTCTTTATCCATAACTACTTGCATGGCAAAATGAAGCGGAGTGGATTGTTAGTAACGGGAATCTTTTGAAGTCGACAATAGGTTTAATTCATCTGCGATTCCGTTTGGAAAGTTTATCTTCTGGCAATTAATAGATCCAAATCTGTTGTACCTCTGCTTTACGAGTTCACAGAGGATAGTAGTAAGTTCAACTGTTAAAGAAGAGATGGAAAATTTTTTGAGAGCGCAGTAATGAGAAGGAATTGGGAGATTGGCACTAGATGATTTCAGTAGTGATAAATTAATGAGAGCCCACATTTAAAACATTGTACTGCTGGCTCATATTTTTGTATAGCTTGTCATAATTTCCATCCTTTTGCACCACCTTTTGATGGCTGGAGTCGTATAATTGAATGATGGCACCTTTTGATTCGGGTTGATTTCCAATATGGTCCACCTTATTGTAAGACAATTGTCATTAAAATCCTATATTGACTGACCTATGTCCCCTTCAAAGGAAAGGGGAAAAAAGAAATGAAGGTCTTACACTTACAAGAAGCCTCCTCCAGACCAGATGTGAATCCTCTTCAACAAGGATCAATGGTACAATCCAATAGAATATATGGTTCTAATCTTACTCTTACACCCACGACCACCACCTTAAAACAAAAGCTGCAACAGCATTCACCTCATCGTATCTTTCATGAAGGCGTGAACCGTGAAAAGAATGCATATATAAAATCCATTCGAAGATCACAGCCCTGCTGCATCTAGCTAACCATACGCTTCAACCATCACAGGCTGGTAACCCTCCGCGCAAATCCATTATTACAAGAGTGGCAGCGCTATGGGCAAGAGCAGCAACAACAACCAACACATGGAAGATTTGGTGGCTCTGCCCCACAATATCAAATGCACCTGGTCTCCATCTCTCCGGTATCCTACTCGTGTAAAATCCTGCTCCAGCAGCATATAGAAAGCCCATTACAATCTCGTATCCAAGAGCTACTAGTATGTGTGGGCTGTTATGCCAATAAAGAATGACGGCATGTGCTGCTGGTATTACTCCTGAGAAACCCATGGCGAGGAAAATGTTTGCCCTGAAGGAACGGAAACGACCAGAGGATAGAGCAGGGGCAAAGAGGGTGACCACGGCAAGGCTACCAAAGCCAGTAATTGAGGCCAGGTAAAAAAGACGCCAATACGGGTGACATGAGAAAGCATAGTATATAGGGGCAAAGAAGGAGCAGATTATCATCAAGGAAATGCCAGCATAATCAAGGCGCCAGAAGAAGAGATAGAAACGTCTGGAGTGGCAAGCAAATAGATGGGCAAGAGAGCTACATACCATGCAGCACATAGCCCCTCCTAAGAACACAAACCAAGGCCATTTGGGGATAACATCAGAATCTCCATTCACATGTAAGATTGATGGTTTAGGAATGTGCCTTAGATATGATTCCTGCAATCAAATATATCAAGTAAATTAGGTCAGATGTATTAGTGTGCCATCCACCAGAGCAAGTTATTTGACTCTAATGTTTTTTCCTCCAATCTTCATGACCTACAAGTCTTTTTTCAAAAAAAAAATGACCTACAAGTCTACGAAGTCATTTTCTCCTCTTTAACATCCATATTAGACCAGCAAATTATCCAGGTAATCACTAGACTTCTTCAATAGTCAAGATTTGGCCACTTGACCATTAGTAATATGTTTTTATCCATTAAATTATCAAAAATATAAATTTTAGACCATTTCATCTAATTTTGCCATTAATTTTATTAGATCTACGAGTCTACGTGATTTCCAGCCTACTTGCTCGACAGCCCTTTGCTAGGAAACCAACATGTGCAAGTCAAACTAGCAACAAAATCAAAATGTAGATAAGCAGAATCGGGTCCTCTAGAACAGGAAAAAGCTACTTCTACTATACTCGTAGTAGATTGCAATTTTGTCATGCTCTTTTAGCAACAAACTCATCTACTTTATTTCGTTTTCTTTTCTACTATCACCATTTTTTTCAATCAATTAGAACCTTACGAACCCTCTTATTAGTTGCAACCAGTTTGCGTAATAAGACACCATGATTGAAAAAATCGACTCTATGTTTCAAAAAAAAAAACAAAAAATCGACATAGCAAATCACAAGATCACATGGGCGCGGGACTCGGTCACAAGATTCCCCAAATTATGGGCCAAATGTCCTGTAATTTGTTGGGTCCCATTCCCCACTACCGTAGTACCGTGCTGTCCGTTGAATTTTAGTGACTTTGCAAAATTTATAAGAGGAGACTTACTAGGAAAAAAGCATCAGAGCCGTTGGTTTTCTTGTTCATCTTCATCATCAACGGTCCATCAGTCCCCGGCCTACTAATTCAGTTTAATAACCTTATCAAAATAGTTCATATTCCAGGAGAAAATTCTAGTACGGGAAAGGATGAATAGCTTAAAAGAAACAACAAAATGACGAAAATGTCCTCACCTGAAGAATCTTCCGACCAAATTCTCCACCGTCGCTTTTTCCGTCAAGCTCACCGCCGTCAAGCACAAGAATATCGCGAAACCAACCAAATGCCTGAGAAAAAAAAACCACATTACCAAATGCTCTGCTAGCTAAGAAAAAAAAAAAAAAGAAGCACCAAATTCAACTAGCTTAAACCTGAGCTGCAAAACTTGAATTTTTTCAATGAAAATGGGCGATCAGTTACATTGGGAAAAAAAATTAGAAAAACGAAAACTCACGTCCAGATATTCAGAGTTTCATTGTGGACGGAGAAGACGCTCAAAACGACGTATTTTAACGGCCACTCGCAGCGGTAATGGTCTCTGATGAATTCATTATCCTGCATGTAATCAGGTAAGGACTCGAATTTCAACAATTTTTGCTGGAATTTCATCTTCTTTGTTGCTCTTTTGTTGTTCCGGTCCGAATGGACCGATTCAACTCCATGAGCACTAGCATCAGCATTTCCGGTTGTCCTGGTCCTCTGCTTCATCTTCGCCCGAATACTGATTGCCTTCTTTTGCTTTTTCCGGCGAGGTGGTCGCCGGAAATCTCAGGTGGCTATACTTTTCTCTCTCTGTATAAAGAGAAGTGGAGAGAAATGGACATAGGAGTATTTATATGATGGGCGGCGAATTTTTACGAGTGCAGCAAACAACGTGTTGCCATAGATTTTTTATCTTCGTGTTGCCTATTTTATTTTATCTTATTTTATTTGTGCGTTGATAAAAAAGTGGAAAATTACTTTTTTTTTAGGTAACCATAACATCTCTATAATTCTAATTTTTATATTTTAATTTTATTAGACGCACCCTAAAAGAATTAGACGACGCCAAATCAGAAAAGTATCTGCTCCTTGATCACTTCATGAATTAGGGCTTATGGTGCGCGAATTCCCCCATCAACATCTTTATAGTCTTGCTTTGAAACTTGATTTGCATTGCAGTGGGGGTTCAAATCCCTGACCTACCGTTCAAAGAGAAATTTACTCTCTTATGCGGTTATTAAATCAAAATTCAATAATTACTCATTCAAAGAGGGATATTACTCACTCAGTACAATCGAAGTACTAATTTTTTTTGGTTGATCAAATGGGGAAAATATGTCGTTGACCTTACGGGAAAATATCTTTTAATTTATTTACTTATTAATTTTGGTCTGGTGAATTAGGTTAGAATTATTATACTTGACATAGAGATATAGGGATTTTTATTTATTTATTTATTTATTTATTTTGAGATAGAGGATTGATTAGCCAACAAGGCCAAAGGTTTTAAGTGGCCCGGAACAACGGGGGAGAATAGAATACTAGAATTTCTCTCCCAAAAAAAAATTAATTAAAACGATGATCCTAAGCAATATCGAAGACTTGTGGGTAAATTAAATTATCTCACTGTAACGAGACCTGACATTTCGTTTGCAGTGAGTGTTGTGAGTCAATTTCTTGATATCCCTCGTACCAGTCATTGGGATGCTGTTGTACGGATTCTCAGGTATCTTAAGAATAATCCTGGAAAATGGTTGTTGTATCAAAATCATGGACACACTGATATTGAAGGATATAGTGATGCAGATTGGGTTGGTTCTGTCTCAGATCGAAGATCGACCATAGGATATTGTTTGTTTGTTGGTGGTAATTTAGTGTCGTGGAAGAGTAAGAAGCAAACAGTTGTATCCAGATCAAGTGTAGAATCTGAATACCGCGCTATGGCTCACACTGTGTGTGAATTGGTTTGGTTGAAGAGCATGTTACTTGAACTTGGGTTTGAGCATAAACAGCCTATGAATTTAGTGTGTGATAATCAGGCGGCTGTCCATATTGCGTCTAACCCAGTGTTTCATGAAAGGACAAAACATATTGAAGTTGATTGTCACTTCATTCGAGAGAAATTGCTTGACGGAGTCATCAAGACATCTCATGTACCGTCTGTAGATCAATTGGCTGATTTGTTTACCAAGAGTTTAGGGGGCTCTAAGGTAAAATACATTTGTGACAAGTTGGATGCTTATGATATATATGCTCCAACTTGAGGGAGAGTGTTAGGAGAATATCAGTAGTCTTGTAGATAATAAGTTAGTAAGGGTATTCTTGTAAATAGTTGGTTAGGTTTGTACTCCTATAAATACTAGTTGGTCACTCATAATACGGTGACTAGATATTTAGTTACCCCGTTTTGTAATTAACTCTTGTAATTTCAAGTGTTAATATATATACAATTGGTATCGTTTGTCAAAAAAAAAAATAAACTATAATCTCTCATATTTGTAATACAATTTGTTCAATAAAATTACTTATTTAGTTCTAAATTATTATTTTATAGTGTGTGTATAAAAATAAAAATAAAAAATATATATGCGTGGCGGATCGGGTACCCGTGAGTTTTTAATTATGTGACCCTAACCCGCCCTGCATCTTAGCGGGTACTCGACTCTCTTTTGACCCGATCAAATAATAAAAATCGGATATCCTAATTTTCAAATCAGATCGGATTGGATCAGATGTGACGGGTTTTCGGGTTAGCGGATAATTTTGCCCACCCCTAGTCAAAATTGATACAAAATTCAAAATCTATCTGTTGTGACTTTCTCTTTGCTATATAAATATTTATATTATTTTGGGTATTGAAAATGTCAAAGGGGAATATTATTAATGATCGGACGTTTTAGAGTTTGAATTCAAAATTGAATAATTTTTTTGTGGGAACTAATTTAAAGTCCCACCTGAAGGATTATGGGATCTAATGCAATAATTGTCTTGTGAATATTTAATGCACTATCTCAGACAAGCTCAAATTAATCCGAAATTTAACAAATTTAAATAACAATTTTCTAAGTGTCTAATTAGTTATTTAAATTTACAATCATCATAGTCTAGATTTTTTTTAATAATATCTATTTGGTTTTCAAAAGTTTTACACTAGTAAATAAACGACTCGGTTGACAAAGAAAAAGATTTTTTAGGGAGGTAAAAAACCCAATATATTAATAATCAAGTTACCTTTATAAAGCTAAGAAAATTTCAAAAAAAAAAAAAAGTAATTTTCATGTGCAACATAATTTGTTTTCATTGTTGGTAAAATGCGAAGTTTGCGTGGCAGATGATAATGCATGTTCTTTCTTTTTGTGAGTGCAAGTATCATTTTTATCTTGCTGGTCTGCATGGAATTTTCAATTGTTTTAGGTGAAGAATGCCATTTGAGCGATGAAATAAATTGATTTTTATTTTCTGTTATTTGTAAATTCTGAAGCTAATGGTGCATGCCTGGTGGATATTCTTTTTATTTTTTATTTTTTATTTTTTGGAGGTCTATTCTTCTCTCTACTTCTGTAGGTGTTGTGCTTCTTCTCTTTTTTTTATTATTATTTTTTTTGTTTATCGTTTAATCTTCAATGGATTTAGGTGAAGAATGTAATTTATCATCGTCGAATTTGCAACCAGCCTAATTTGTTAGTTTGCGTGAGGCATAGATTCCGCTGACCAAATGTACAAGCCAAGACCAAGAACTGAGTTACGTCGTTTAGCGGATTTGATATATCTTTACCAAATTTATTGTAGGCCCGATGGGTTTGGTGTCGGATGGATTTACTTGAGAATGATAAGTCAAGGCAAGGCACAACATCGCTTTCTTCCACGCTCACTTTTGTAGAAGACGTAATCAAGGTGTAGTCGTGTAGTTTTGAAAAGAGAAATCAAGCTGCTCAATTCAAACTGCTCAATATTTGAATTGTGTTTAATTCGATAAGAATTGATTCCAACTTGGTTTGTCAAACTAAACTTTAGAGCATTTTGTGTTCGATAAATATTTGAACTCAATTAATGCTTGGCTCGATTATCACATAATTAAAATTTATAGGTAAAAAATTTAAGTTACTTGAATTTGACTCGATAAGAGTTTGTTAAATTCAGTTTAATGGATAAACAAATCAAATTTGAACAAAATTTCGAACTAGATAGAATAATCAAACAAATTTGATCAAACATTGGGACGTTTGGTGTGCTTAGACTCGTTTACACTGCTGTCAAGAAACTTTAAAATTATCTGTTTGGATTCAAGAGTTTTTCAGAAACTACTTTTTAAAATACTATTAAAATTTTTAAAACGTACTTTAAAAAATACTTTTAAAAGTAGTCTAAATTTTTTTTATGTTTAAAAAATATCCCAAAATATATTGTAAAAACTCTTTTACTCTTAAATATCCTAAAATATACTATAAAAAACTCTGCTACAGTTAGGGGTGGAGCTGATTCAAGCTACTCGACTCGAGCTCGATGTGTACTCGATCAGAAGCTCGAGCTCGAACTCGCTTCATCGAGCTCGATCTCGAGCTGCTCGTTAGAGCTATCGAGTCGAGCTCGAGCTCAGAAATTTGATACTCGAGAGCTCGACGAGCTCTATCGAGTATCACATAAAAAATTAAAAAAAATTATCTATAAAATTACTAATATAGGTAAATAAATTCTGAAAAATTACCGGTGAGTACCCTTATCGAGTCGAGCTCGAGCTTTTTAAGGACTTAATCGAGCTCGAGCTCGAGCTGTGATTCTCCGACTCGATCGAGCTCGAGCTCGAGTTCGAGTATAATTATATTATAGCCGAGTCGAGCTCGAGTATAGCGGTACTCGAACTCGACTTGGCTCGAATACACCCCTAGTTACAGTAAAATTTTTTAAAAACACCCCAAAAAACAGCTAATCCAAACGGCGACATATGGAAGTGATATTTGTGAGATGAATTATACCTTTTTGGTTGAAGACTCTTCCTTTTATTGATTGATTTTAATTGACTTTGTACTTGCTTAAGAGGAAGGACGCGAAGAAAATTGATCGCCATGGTCTCCCTTAGAAGGGAAAGAGGGTATTTTGTTGGTGTTCAATAAGAGGAGTTCGATCGTTATTGAGGCAAACGGTATCTTTCGAATTATGCAAGTAATATTTGTGAAACTAGTTACAGCATTCTAGGTTAGTCGTTAGTGCTCTTCCTCTATTGACTGATTTTAGTTTATCTTCTTTCTATTTGCTTAACAAGGATGACGCGAAGAGAATCGATACTCGTGGTATCCCTAAAAGAAACAAGTGTCAAAGGATAAATAGATTATCAGACGTTACCATTTAAATCCAATTTAATGGTTTCAAAGCTTGGATTAGCTGCTTTTGGGATTGTTTTTTTTAAATATTTTACTGTAGCAATGCAGGTGAAAAACTTTTATTGTAGATGAGATTGTTTTTTAAGGCTATTTTTGGTGTTTTTGATATTTTTTTTGACGTTATTTTTTGTGTTTTAGAGGTTAATTTTTGTGTTTTTAGAATTATTTTTTATATTTTTAAAATTATTTTTATTTGTGTATTATTGTACCATTATACATGAAAAAACTTGTTTTACAAAAAAATGATCGATCCAAAATACATGTTTGTCTATTACATGCCCCTTACTTGCACATGATAAGCACGCAAAAAAGAACGGTGGATCGATTATAAAATTCGAAAACTATTAGTCGCTCAATGAATCGTGCAAATCTTTACTTACGAATTTTAAACGAACGTTTACACACAATTAAACATCAGGTCAATCTTGTCTTTCTTATCCTACTTTGGACCTAATTATAAATTTACTGGTTCCCTAATCTCTATCTGATTATATTCATAATATCCTGCATGCGGTTTCTTGGATGGTGCGTGCTTCACGCATAATTAAGGTATATTTTAACTAGAAAACTTTGAGAAGACAAAAGCTGAAGTTTCACGCAAATATCTTCTTAAAAGGTATTCACTCGCCTGATGAATGCATACTTTCTTTGGCTTGACTCATCTGGAAAAAGTACTCCCATATTGCTTTCCGGTGGGACGAATTTTCAAATGATGTAAATTGTAGTAATATATACGTACACACACACACACACACACATATATATATATGTATGTATGTATGTATTCATATTCTGGTTGGTATAAATGCTCGTGCTTTGGGGGAATATTAATGTTGCTTCTGCTACTGGCTTCAAGCAGGCGAAAAATGACGCAACCTGGTTGGCGAATCTTATTCTTTAAAAATATTCCTAATAATATTCATTATGATAAACTATTTTGGTCGTCTTTGACAAACAAAAGTTGCGTGTTCTTGTCTGCGTAAGAGTTAAATGAGTTTAATTGACATTCATTTTATATGCATGCTCTTGGTACTCCCTTGCTATATTTTGAGTGGACTTGAAATCTTGCTAATGCTTAAAATCACTTTTTTTTTTTTTATTTAAGTACTTCTTTCATTTGTTTGAGTGATGAGAAGAAAAGAAGGGTCATGGGAGACTGTGTCTAGGTATAAAATCTAAGAGTGTTTTTGATAAAATTGAAGTTTAAAAATTAAAATATGAAATCTATTTATTGAATTGTTAAGTGTCGAATCTCGTACATTTGAGTGTATATCATATTAAATTATTTTTTAGAGCAATTTTTGTCTAAAAATTTCAGTGTCACTTAGTTAATTCATTCAAATGTTCTATTTTTTTGTTATCAAACACGTCTAAACATATTAAGATCTGAATTTATTAATTTTAAATATTGAATTGGATAATCAAATAAGCTGCAAATTTAGAATATCATGCTACTACTCATAGTATTTCATTCCAAAGTCCATAATAATTATTTTAGGAGTTAAATCCACACTCATTTCACTATTCAGACAACCGTAACCTTATATGCTAAAAGAATCTCATGTACGCGATCATGAAAGATGTCGTCGCCAATCAACTTAAGCACATTCGACAAGGATTAACCTTTCATTGTCTTGTACATAAACTAACACTAGCTGCATCTCATATGTGTTAAATTTGAAGTGCAAATTTAAATTAAAATTAATTAGTAGCATAAGAAAAACTATTATTTATTGAATAACAAAAACTTAAAAAAGAATCTTGCAGTCAAAGGAGATGATTTTGGTAAGGATTTTTTTTCCCTGCAACCAACTCTATGAATGCCTTTTCTGAGATTGACACCATTCACTTTCTTACAAATGAATGAATGCAAATGATAGTGCACCAAAAGCATGAAAGCGTCAAAAAGTTGTGAATTTCAAAGAATAAACGTGGCGGGTTTTGGGGGAAAAAAAAAAAGAGAAATAATGAAAACAAAAGAACAAAAAAGGCCCTCTCCTCGAGTCAAAATTGAGCACTATTCTTTGCGTTTTATATTATTTGGTGCGGTTCCTTTTCTACAAAGCAGAATCCAGAAATTACCAGTAATGCTGTTTGAAAAGTACGTCGAAATCACGATCCGAACATAGCACCGGTTAAGGTTCCGAGCTGAACTGCAATGAGCCGAACAGTCGGACTAGCTAGAGAATAGAGAAAGTAATAGTATTGTATAGCGTACCTTTTCTGGTCTTTTTATTCATTATTTATAGAGTCTTTTTGAGATAGTCACGAGAGAGTCCAAAGTTATCCCTCTATCCTTAGTAGGTATCCCATTCTTGAATATGAATCCTACTAGGTCACGAGGGGATGGAGTCCCTCTTGAACCCTACTTTGGGCCTTATCCCGATGGATCAGGAGTCCTTAATCATTTCACCTCCGGAAGACTCGTGGTTGAGGGCCGAACAGACTCGTTAGCTCGACTGAACAGGCGATCGAACCGACGTGTATCCGTAGGGAATTGGCTCCTCTCTACACTGTCTAAACCTTTCTACTTTTCTACTTGCTCACAGGATGACAATTGCATATCATTTTAAAGATAAAAAGGTTGTAGATCTTCAAAGTGATCAAGGGCATTATACATGAATCAGCTATGAATTTATGATCGAGAATTTATATTTAGCCTCCTCTCGTTGTTTTTTCATTAAATTTACTTTGCAGGTTTGTCGATTTTTCCTCTTGGTTCATAACTTCAGAAGCAGATTGAACGAATGGAGTTACATTTTCAAGATGATAGTACAATTAATTTGGCCATTAAAATATTATCAAGATTTCATTTTAAATAGTCCCATGAAGTTGAAGACTATTAATCCACACCTACTATCACAAGATGATTATGCATTTTCTTTAGTCTCAGGGCTGAGAATCTTTGGTTGATTGCGAAATAAGCAATCTTCATTTCAGCACTTGGTGATTTTTCATTGGTGTGGATTTGTGTGGCGGGGCCGGTGGATTTTGGCACAAAACAAAAAAGATCTGAAAGCAGAAAGCATCCTTAATTTAATGGACGGTGGCCGGTGGGTGGATAGCCGCAGCTTACGTTGGAAATTCAACAGTTAGCCATGCGATAAGAAGTCGTACCTTTTTTTCTCGAGGTAACAACTCTACTATTTACTATTTCAGTAAGCGTTACTTTTTTATTTTTTATTTTTTATTTTTTTCGAGGGGATGCACTTGTTATTAATGATAGTTTAGCCAATGATAATTAGGATTTTTTAGGATAATAAAGAGCTCATAGGGCTTATTCTTGATTGATTATTTTTTTGATTTTATATAATCAGTTTTTTGTGATGTTCTCAATTGCTTCCATATTCAGATTATTGATATTGTTAATAATGAATAAAATTAATTAAAATCCTAAATTATTCAAAAAGTATCTTTTGCTGATTTTGATTATTCTCTATAATCACTTTTTATAATTAAATTTTTATAAAATTTAAAGCAGACGAGAACAAGGCCATAGTAAACTGCTAAGCTTAGATTCGCCTCTGAAAATTTGTGTTGGTGATCAAGAAATTCTTTTTGATCCTATCAGCTACTGTTATGTTTTGCCCAGAGAAAGTTTGGCATCTACGTTTGCCAGTGATCTAGGCCTGCTTGTTTCTCTAGCAAAAAATTAATAAAATTTACAAGTAGATCACCAAATCACCAAACTCGAATTTTGCACTGACCGTAGAATCTTCTATGTTCAAGCTAGTATTTCAAAGATTTTCTAATCGGCAGTTGATTTGTTAGACTGGAGCCCTGAAATTGACATGGACGACATATCTCGAGAGAAAAATTTGGATGGTATAAAAAGCATTCCATGTACGATTTGCTTCTATACACTTCAATTTTCGGTGCTAAAACTTATCATATGAGAGAGTTACACATACAAGAAAGCAAATATTTTGTTTGGATTATACCACCTTGATATGAATGGATTCTCAGGGTACGATTGATAAAATTGAAATCTGAACTGTAAATCTATCAAATTATTAAACTGTTAAATATTAAATCTAATACATTTGAGCGCATATCAAATTCAGTGATAAGTGAATAGTTTATCAGTTAATTTTGGGAGCACGTTTTATTTAGAAAATTCAGTACCACTTAATTAATTCGGATATTTAATTTTTGATTATCAAACGCTTTGAATATGTTAAGATCTAAATCCTGAATTAAATTATCAAACAGGACCTTAGTCTTCCTTCACAATAAACGGGTCTTCAGTAATTCGCTACATATTCCTCAAGAAACAAAAATCAGCTAAATTTTTTTTTCTTAGGCAACATGAATAAGCAAACAGTTTTCCATAATATTGGGCCTATCTTGGGACCTCTTATTAGACTTGAAAGGTTCATTTGAGCTTCTCAGGCTGGACCTCCCATTTCGCATCGACAATGGGCTGCAAAATGTTGTCGACAGAAGTGTGGTGTACGGAGGGAGTACTAATGTGTCACAAAATTAAAAGGTTCAAGTTCAGGTCTTCTAGGATTTTATTTTTCTAGTGTATTTCATTTCAGTTAGATTTCTTTATAGGCATAGAGATTGGAGCTTCTGATAGAAATCCCATTTTATCAATTTTCAAGAAGAATAAAGTTCTTAGTTTTGTTTCAGCAGAGTAAAAGTTGCTCGAAAGTTTTTTTTTTTTTTTTTTTTGTTGAAGAGTGGAGTAGTGCATAAAACGTGAAGTAACTAATTGTATATATCTGTTTAAAGAGGAAACGATGAACAGAAGTCGATATTCGATTCAGAATTTGTAGCTGTTTAGTACATAATTAATCTTGTCGTAATTAAATTTTCTTCATGTATACCATACAAGAAATTGCTTCATAAAGAAAAGCTACTTTCTTGACCTTGGTGCATGCATATATAAAGTTTTCTTCGTTAAACTTTTCTTGATGTTTTCATCTCTTCAGCTGTAACATGATCAGTTCAGAGTTGCTATTCAGCAAGTTGAGGGAAAAAAAAAACATTTGCTTTCAATGTCATTTACTTATCTTTCATATGAACACGAGTTTATCTTATTAGTTCCCATCGAAGCAGTTAAAAATACGTTTAGGTCGTATTCATGATTAATTTTTAGCTTGATGACTCTCTACTCCATCCAATGTCCACGGTAAATTCTTTATTTAATAACTTCGCAGGGCCATGTAATGAAAATATCAGCTGAGCTGATCATTCGTAAAATGATTAGAATAGATTAACATTTCAATAACTAGTAAGATTATTTTTTCTGGGCATTCTTCCCATTGTAGAGAAAAAAAAACTGCCGGTCATGGGATGGGCGGAAAGAAATAAATGAAGTGTCTTTCATATTTCTTTTCTTCTTGTCATTTTGTCTAATTGAGTGGAAAAAGGCTGAGCACATGAAATGATCATTACTAGCTTCTTGATTGAGATAATATATGTTGACTGATTACGCATGGTTGAGCATCACACAAGAATTGGAAGGAAAAAGCATGCATGCAATTTTAGGGCTCATTACTATAAATAAGGGTTAATTCAACCAATTCACCTGCAGCGCAATTATAATTTTTTCAATCAGGAATATATAATTGGATCGGGAAATCATGTCTAGATAAGATATCTCATCGATCGGCTTGGAAGATGCGTTTTAATTAGCTGCCTATTCGCCACAATCGCTGGGTATAAGATTAGGGTTAGTTTCAGTTTAGCCCACCAACTGTACCTCAACTCTTGCTTGTCCCTAAACCACAAATTGTCCCTAAATTATAAAAGGCATTCCACTGAAGTAAATTATAATTAACAGAATTTTCAAAACTAATGCATGCAGTACTGGTTACATAAGTACGTAGCATGATTTTATGTTGCAATAGCCCCTCGGGGTTCGGTTCAGTGGTTGTAGTCCCAGTTGGGGGAGAGCCACGTCCCGAGATCGAGTCCCCGTTCTACCGTGGCTGATGATGCTTGGGACGAGCCGCTCCCAGCTCGCAGTGGGATTAGTTGGGCTGTACGGTAATCAGTCCATGGGTCCAGATACCCACTGTGTTGAAAAAAAAAATGATTTTATGTTGCAATAGTACGTATAGAAGGAAAATCATCATATAAAAAAATTGTGAGAATTTTATAGAATCTTCTCATAGTGTGAGTACTTAAAAGCATTTCGAAAGAAAGTTCAAAATGCTTCAATTAGGGTGACTTACACCTCAGTTAGTTTGGATCCAAACTTAGTATTAATTTACCCTAAATTAAAAATTGAACATGTCCTACAAAAAAGAGGCATGCCAGCATCTATCTAGAATCCTGAGGTTATATCATAATGGAGATTCTAAAACAATTGTCTCCTTTTCAACACATAAACCAGTTGCTATATTTAATTTCGTTTGATTTGTTGACCTGCAATCTAAATACTTGTACGCCAGAGGAAGTCGATGGTTACGGGTTGATCATAGTTTTGTTTAATATTTCTTTTTCAGATTCTGATTAGGTAATCTACACGTATCTATAACTATATATTTAGTCTTGATATTAAGGGGTCCAGTGCTCTGCTTACCAAATTTACTTGCACAAGATAGTGTTTTTGATTGGATGATTAACGAAACATTGCCTGCAAAAATTAATGGTCCCTCTTGTGCCTTAAATCTCAAATAGTCCATGCATATACTGCTAGAAAACAGTATATCTCATCCATTAATCAATGGTTACTGCACCTATTAAGTTCATTAGTTTGAGCAACCTTGTAATAGTATGTGAAAAACCTGCAGTATCTTTTGAAAGATAAATGATTGATGTTCAGAAACCTTATTGCTGCACTCATGCTTACACTCTTTTTTTTTTTTTTTTAAATTCATATGTTACCCACCCTAAATCCAAATTTCTGAAAATTGTAAGTTTCAATCAGGTTTGAGCACGTTAACTTGGCGAAATCCACTTGTGATTTGGATAAGATTTATTGATTAAATTATATTTCATGAGATGGTATGCAAATGTATAATGCAAATTTTACACCTTAAACCAAAGTCAAGTCTAGTTTTGCAAACGATCGACTCGTCGATGACAAGTGATATTTGCACCCTAAAAATAGTTTTCGACACTCATTCTAATAATTTATTATGTAAAGAAAGGTGTAGTGTGAATATCATTTACCTTGTTCGTATAAAAGAAAATTGCAATAGGGATTTATGATTTATTGTTTGGGCAAATTTAACACTTTTATGGATAAAAAAAAAAAAAAAAAAAGCAGGTCTACACACAGAGGTGAGCCAAACCAAACCAAACCAAACCTCCTATTAGGTTTTACGTACATCAGAAAGCCATTCAATGTCAAACCAAACCTCCTAAACACAAACATATACATGCGAATACCAGTATTAGTATAATGTAAATAGCAGATTTACAACACATTTTTATGCCAATTAATGAAGGATTAATTCGTAATAAAGATAAGTAAGCTGATCTAAGTGTGGATCAATTTTTTTTTTCTTTTTACTAATTGAGTTCCACCAATAAAAGCTTGTAGACAATCTTTGAAATTACAGCTCCATGTGTGTTTGACGTATTATCTTGACGAAACGTATAAGATCCCAAGAGGCTGCTTTGTCTATCTCAAATAGCATTATCTTTAATGACCGCTTACCTTCTGAGTTACATTGGAAAGCTGTTAAACTTCTTGACTGTTTCTGAAATACAGATGAAATGGTTACCAGTTTCTTTATTTAGGGGCGATTTGGCATATTACAGCTTTGTACCTACCTTAGAAAAAGACTTGGAAAAAGCGCACGATAGTTTGTCCTCCCAAATATCAGAATGGTAAGTCAACTGAAGGAAAAGTGTATTCCTATTGCTTGGCAATTTACAAGAAGTAGATAATAAAAACCATTTACTTCTGACTAGTTGATCTGATCAAAATTTTAGTCACCATCAACTGAGCTATGATTTTTCTTTTTTTCTTTTTTTTGTGTGTGTTGGGGGGGGGGGGGGGGGGTGTTGAGGACTAGCTACAAACAGCTATGGAAAAAAAACTAATTCACGCGATCATTGTCAAGAATAGTTATTCCACTAAACATTCCATAGAAAAGCTAAGTCCCTACAACAATACCATATTTTAGGTTGGCTTCCATGCATGAATCTATTATGAAAAATCAATTTAGAAAAGAGAAAGATATATATAATTAGACACGTACATGCAGTTTAGTGTCCAAAGCAAATGATTTGGAAAATAGAAAATATAAAATAGCTGAATTGAAGTACTTCAGATCTCTGGTGATAATATTCCCTAAACCTTGCTTTAAAATTTTGGGTTCCCGGTTGGTCTATAAGTATAGTTTTGTCAATAATCAATTTCTTTTGTTAACCAAAGTAGATGGTCAGCCATAAAAAAAAAACAAAAATACTACAGCAATTATTCTAATTAACTCTAACCCATATGCACTCGTGTGCCTGGAACTTCTATCTTTCCTCTTACCCCACATCAATTGTATGTAACCTATGAACCAAAAGTCTGGAGCCTGATCATTGATATCAACATTTACTCCCAATCAACCAAAAAAAATCCCTTCACTAGAAGATATCATATAGACCAAAAACATTGTTAGTCTAGGGAAAGATCGACAACAGGGTTTATAGTACAAATTTAATATGGATAAAAGTTTGAGTTGTTTCCATTAAATTATACAATAAAATTGAAGAGCACAAGTAACAAAATTCATGTTAGGACAAATGAGAAAAAATCACTCCAAGCCGGTTTGAGACGGCAATTAAATCATCCTTTTTGCCGGCTATCTCCCTCTCATGTTCCAGCCCATTATTAGCATTCTTCCAAGCCGATAATTTCTTCTTTCTTCCTCGTGATCCCTTTAAAACCCCTTCATTGGGAGACTCAGTCATATCATTCCAGTTTGTATCTTACTATCCTCGTTCTTACTTTGACGTAGCACTTACTTGTTGGCTTCAAACCCAGCGCTAGTTCCATGACGAAGATTTCACAGCAAAACCAAAGGAACAATTCAAACCTTGGGAATGGGATCAATAATTCTGCTATCAAAGTGAAAAGAACTAGGAAAACTGTCCCTAGGGACTCTCCTCCTCAGCGTAGCTCGATTTATCGAGGTGTCACAAGGTTGAATATTTGCACTTCGAATTTTGTCTACAGTTTGGATTTATTTTCTTTTTTGTTCTTTAAACATTCTTTTCCCTCGAGAGTCGAGTCTGACTTGGTAAAGTTTTGATGGGTTTAGGCATCGATGGACTGGAAGATATGAAGCTCATTTGTGGGACAAGAATTGCTGGAATGAGTCTCAGAACAAGAAAGGAAGACAAGGTTCGTATCGATCATGGTCCTCTTCTCTGTGAAATTTTATTTTTGATTTGTTTCTTCTGGATTCTGGTAGTGTTGTCAATGGTAACTGATCCCTTTTTTTTTTTTTTTGGTCTGCTGCTGCTGAACGTGTGGAATTTATGGAAGCGCAGTCTACCTTGGTAAGCAAGCAATTTTCGTTAACCTCGATTTAAAAAAAAAAATTTTCCCATCCCATAACCATTATCACTTTCTATCAACTGTGGCCATGCATTTTCTTCTTTTTTATTTTTTTTCTGTTTCTTTCTTCCACATTACACATCAATAAGAGTGATAATATCCATCCTAACTCTTAAAACGGTAAAAAAAAATTAAAAAACAATCTTCAATGATGTACAAATGTCTTATAGTTGGGGAAATAAATATCTAAAACAGAAGATGTTTTCCGACTTTTGTGCAAAAAAAAAAATGAAGAAGAAGATATTTTCCAACTTTTTACAGACGTTAATTATTATCCAAAATTGATGAATTAACATTGTTCTGTCGATAATGTATATGGTACATGTATCTTTCTTCAGGCGCCTATGATGATGAAGAAGCAGCTGCACATGCTTATGACTTGGCTGCACTTAAGTACTGGGGTCAAGATACGACCCTTAACTTTCCAGTACGAAGCTAGTTGCTAATCATAATTACTCTTTCGAACATGTTTGTGTTCATTCTCTTTCAATCTTGATAGTGGGACTTACTTGCATTTATACTTTTAGTTGGCAACTTATCAGAAAGAACTGAAAGAAATGGAGGGTCAGTCCAGAGAAGAATATATTGGATCATTGAGAAGGAAGAGCAGTGGTTTCTCACGAGGAGTGTCCAAGTATAGAGGAGTTGCAAGGTAGGACATAGGATAATTATGTTCTTCTTTTTCCATGAATTTGATGAGTCGTGTACTTTACTTTTTTGCTTTTGCCCCTGTAATGCATTAAGAGGTATATGGACACAAAAAGTTGGGTACTGATTTGATTTTATAGAAAAAGGGGAGTTGGGAATGAAAAGTTTGAAATGCTAGACAATTATCAATTGAGTCTCTTACGTTAAAATGGAAAACGAAAAGTAAACTTCTGGAAATTTATGTCAAAATGCTTCTTTTGCATAATTCATTTTGATCCTAGGTTAATGTCAGAGTAGAATTACATATCCAAAACGCTCCAGCAAAGGTGAAGTAAGTTGAACCCTTTTTTATGACTGATCAATCAAATTCCCTATTATTCAACAGGCATCATCACAATGGAAGGTGGGAAGCTCGAATTGGCAGAGTTTTTGGCAACAAATATCTTTATCTTGGAACATATGGTAAGCCTTTCATTTCCTTTAAGCAACAACACGTTGAGCCATCCATTACAATTTTTCCAATAAAAAATAAAATGGTGCATGCATGCAATATAATTCATCTGGATATCTGCAAATAGTATGCGAAATTTTACTAATTGATTTTGATTGCGACTTCAAGCGTATGTTTGTTCTCTATTCACTTATCTGTCTTCTACCTAATAAAAACAAATTAGTATATGGTTAAAGTGGTTGTTTGGCAACCTAAAATACATTAGAGATAATATATTTTCTTTTTGTCAGTCACCATCACTTAGTTGGATGAGTCCACCAACTCTAACCTTCCATACCCCTTGAAGATACCCGGATATTAACTGTCATTATTAAAATAAACAAATGTAGGAAGTAAATTTCCCTGAATTATCTCATCAATTCTTGCAGCAACTCAGGAAGAGGCTGCAATTGCATACGACATGGCTGCCATTGAATATCGAGGACTTAATGCTGTAACAAATTTCGACCTCAGTCGTTACATAAAATGGTTAAGACCTAATGCCACCAACAGCACCACCACCTCCGCTGCGATCGCCGAGCCTAACCCTAATGTAGACACCAATTTTATGCCAACCCCAGATCAAATGTTGGCATCAAGCTCCATCTACCACCCTCAGACCGAACAACAGCCGCAACCATTGGATATTACCACCGACATAACCCTAAACCAATCGCGCCCTGCCTCAGCAACATCAGCCCTTGGTTTGTTACTTCAGTCATCAAAATTTAAGGAAATGATGGAGATGACTTTGGCAGCTGAGTGTCCGGTGGCCTTAACCACGCCGGAGTCTGAACCAACGCAATGTAGCATTCCTGATGATGCACAATCATTCTTCACTACACCTGACATGGGCAGCTACATTGATCAAAGTCAAGAGGACATTTTTAGCGAGCTAATTAACCCTTTCATGCAACCAATGTTACAATTCGACTTTGATGTTTAAGGGGAAGAAGGTTCACTTCTATGTAGTTCTTTCATAGTGTTAAGTTTCCAGCTTCTTTTCTAATTTTTTTTTAAAAGATTAGAAGGCAGTACGTGCAGTAATTTGTTGGAGTAAAAATGTCACTATTAAATCAAATTGCATTTTTGTAGATATATATGGGAATAAATGTATGGTGCATTTTTGTTATTTGTTATAATATCCATCAATAAAATATTTCTCCATTTCATTTGCGTCATTTTTTGGTTGATTCTATATATACTGCAAGATAAGAAATGTAGACAACTTGGTAGTACTGTAGAAGAATGTTATATAGTAAACTTTTACCTCGTCCAGCAGTATTAGAGGAAGTAGCTTGTTAGCTATTAATGATTTCGAAAAGGCTGGATATTGAGGATTTAATGTTGGCCTCTAAGCTGCCTTTTGATAGCATCCTTTATTGATTAGACGCTTCTTTGCTGTCCCGAAAAGAAAGATTAGCAGGATTCATATAAATCGCTCTCATAAGATCCTGATGGTCTTGATCTCATGCCTGCTATAAATTTGCCAGTAAATTCATCAAATTATCCGCGTGAAACATTTTGAAGTTGTACGCTATATACAGTAAACAAAGACGCAAGATTGAAAAATTCCTGGGAACCTACATTGACCCCTACTTCTCTCTGTCCTATAAGTACAACATCGATCGGTTTATGATATTTTGCAATGATGTTTTATCCTAACAATTTGGACTGACCCCTATACACATTTGGACTTCATTGCCCTTTCGTCTTCTTTTAATCCAGTAGTTCTTCGTTTATGTTCGAACTTCATTAAGATCTTATACAATGTTTTTTGTCTTGCTCAATTGGTCTTTTATGCTTCCACTAGCTCGTCGTGGAGTAGAGAATTTTGTCTTGCTCAATTGGTCTTTTATACTTCCACTAGCTCGTCATGGAGTAGAGAATCAAACTGTATGTGATATTTACATTTGCAATGACATCGAAGGATTTATGCTAATGTGATCACGTTATCTTCGAAATATCTGTGTATATAGGTGAAAGAATAGCTGCAATAGATTAACTTTTTGAATGTGAAACATTGGTTGATGCTTGTCTTATCTACCGTTTTTACTTTTGTCTGCTGCTGGTGGGATTTTATAAACAGGTATGTGGTCACGTGAAGAAGGAAAAAAAATCACACGCTCGCATACACATATATCAAGGGAAGTTTTTAGATTTCTCTCTGCTGTCAAGTTTAGGTAAAAAGGCTGTCATGAGGGGATCAGCTCTCAATCTAGAAATCCTCACATAAAGAGACATAAACTGGGAAAATATATTAGAAAGAACACAGAGAGAATGACGAAGAAAAGGAGGTGTTCAAGAAAATTTGTTTTTGCCATCCCTCAATTGGTAATCTACTGCATGTCGATTTGCAGGCCGTAAATGTTTTATCACAAATATCGAAAAGATTGATTGCCATATGCGACTGTGTTAATCTGTACTCTGTAAATAAAATCTAGCAAGAAAAATGAATTGAAATCATTGATGATTTAGCAGGAGAGGATCTCAATTTTTTTTCATGTTCAAAAATGAACATCCATGCCTAATTTTGTGGAAGCTGGTAAATTTGTTCTTTTTTCTTCTTTTTGTTTTTTGGTTTTGAATCTAGGAACAAGGAGGGTAGAGATATCAAATAATCAAGAATAATACATAAATTTCTTTTTCGATGCTTTAATTTTATTTTTTTTCCTTCAATAGGGTATCTGACTGCACTGGCAATCGACTCGTCCTCCACTGGGCGGTGGATCCTGCACCACCAAAAAAATAGGGTATCTGACTGCATTGGCAATCGACTAGTCCTCCACTGGGCGATGGATCCTGTACCACCAAAAAACTAGAGATTGTTAACAAGGTGAGAGTCGACGCACGACCAAAGGCCCTAAAGAGGACATCCCTTGGCCAGCCGCTCTACACCGGGGGCATCCTTAACTGCCAAATGAATCAGTTATTTTGTACTTGTTTTGAAAGATGCCTACCATTGCTACGTGACGTGCTACTTTCATTTCGGCAGCCCTATATTCCCTTTTTCAAAAGCTGCAGCATAATTAGAGATACTGTATTTCATCTCATGATATGCAAAGAAATAGTCAAGAAGAATCATGCAGTATCTGCATTTCAATATTGCACGCATTGTAAATTAAAAAATGAATATCAACCCTACAAGTATGCATATTCTAAAAACCAATATTCAATAGCATCTTTTATTAGAATTATGATTATAGATATATAATTATACTAAAATTCGCCCATTTAGATTTTTATTTTTCATAATTTTTGTAGGAAAATATACTCAAAGAAAATGGGGATGAGAACCATGTCTTCAGAGAAGTGACCATTTGAATCAATACAATAGAGTGACAAATTTTTTTTTATTTGATTTTAGAGCATGAAGACTCATCGAGACTGCAGAATAATAGTGCCATGCAGCACGAATTGATTCCTGTTGATGAAAAAAAAAAAAAGAAGAAATAGGGAGTATAATTATGCAATTGATGTTCAAATAAGCTAAGATTCAGATTCCCACCAACAACATTTGACGTTCGCAATTGGCGTTCGCACTTCAACAGTTGAAGTGCCGCTATTCTCTTTGACTGCCTCTGGGGTGCCGCTGGGATCTTTGCCATTCTCCTCCAATTTCCACTCAAAAAGCCCTTTCAGTATCCAATCCACCAAGGCTTGTGTCCAGTTCTTTGCCATATGCTTTGAATAATTCCTTGTATTAACTTCTCTTCTTGTTATATCAGGATTCAAGAATCACCCTGCAGGTATGAACAGCCAAAGAGAGGGGGGGGGGGGGCAGGATTCTGTAGACAAATGATAATTAGAGTAATTAATTTGTGGAAGAGGTAAATGAAGTAGGTAAAAATCTATTGTTTGGCTATATGTTTTGCAGCATGCCCTATTCAATCTCTACTTTTTTTCTGCAACAAATATATGTTTCCCAAAATCTGTCGCAGATACAACTAAAACATTGGAATTGAAGAGAAACTCAATCCACAGCATCAATCACTTTTTTTTTTTAACACCAATGGTAGATAAGTATGGTACAGCTAAAATTCATGGTAGTAGTAAATAAGTTAATATTAGGACTGTAAATCGAAGCAAACAACTTGTTACTTGACTTGAACTTACCTCGATTCAGACTCGTTCAAGTTTGTTTGTTTAGATATCAATCCAAACCTGAACATGATTTCAAACTTGAAAATATTAATGAACTAATCACGATTTTTACGTTGTCCACTTCGATATGTTCAGAAACATATAAGGTAAGTAAATTTCACAAAAATATACATAGTTTCTTTTCTTCCAGTATGTATATTACTTATCTTATAAAATAACAAACATATAATCCTCTTGTCTCTTGAATAGAAATAAAAGTAAATCTTATATACACTGACAATGTATACACTATCATCGTTGGATTCATAACATGTATACAAAAGTTGAATTTCAAATTCAAATTTTGCATAGCTATCATTCATCTAACACTGACAGTATATACATTTTCAATGTAAGAAAGATTAATCCTAGACATAATTGATTTTAATCACATCCCTAATTCATTATAATAGATTTCTTCAATAGGTATATTTGACTTTAATCACATCCGTAATTCTTTGTAATAGATTTCTTGAATATCATATAGCAAAAATTAAGGGAAAAAAAGTAATAAATTTGGGTGAAAATCACTATATAATACGACATAAAATTTCAAGTTAAGCCAAGTTTTGATTGTATATGCTTGAGCTCGATACTTTAACAAGTCAAGCCAAGCTTTTGGTGAACATACGTTCGAAATTTCACCAACCTCCATCAATTTCTTGCAAAAAATTATAAACACAAGTCAAGTTCAAACATTCCTTCTAATATCCAAACCAATTCTAAACATACTTTTATCCGACTCGTTAAGCCTCATTTTCAGCCTTAGTTAATATTGCACAGAGTTCACTGTTGAAACCCCTCTATCAATGCAAAGTTCACAGCCTTAGTTAATATTGCACAGAGTTCACTGTTGAAACCCCTTTATCAATGCAAAGTTCTTGATTTGTGAAAGGATGAGTGCTGTAGATAACTCATCCAAATGATCATAAGGGCGGTAGGCATATTTTTGGCCGTCTTATTATGTGAACTTGCTGCAAAACATGGTATTACAGATTGAAAGTCTAACTCATTTACTTTACTTAGCCTCTTGGACTAAGTTTGTAGGCTGTCAATGGTCCGGATTTGAACCCGGACCCGAAAGTTTTTTCCAAGTATAGGTTAAAAATAATTATATTACCCGAATCTAAACCCGTACCTGTTTACTCTAATAAAAAGCGGGCCAGACATGAAATATAGGATTCTGACTCATATTCGATTCAGACCCGGACAATACATAAATATTTATTAAATATAAATATTTCTAAATATAATAAGAATTCTTTTAATTACCAAATTAACAAACCCTAAACTTACAATCCACCCACCTACACATCTCTCTCTCTCTTCTCTCTTGCTCCACCCGCACATCTCTCTCAGACCTTATTTTTGTTGGGCCTTATTTTTTCTGTAGATCCAGATCCGATCCAGGACCCGTTAGACCCTGTTCCAGGACCCTAAGCACAAGACCCGTTTGGTAAACAGGTTGGGTTAGGAACTAGTACATTATAACAGGTTCAGGTCTGAAATTTTCAATTTTGGCCCAACTCAACTCGTTGACAGGTCTATAAGTTTGAAAGCTTGCATTCTAGTGGACTAAAATTGCTACAATGATGTAAACTGGCCCAATACAATTGTAAATCCTAAGACATTAAGAACTCATGTGGAATGCTATTTTTTCGGAGTTTAGTGATTTGATATATGTGAAATAATTAATTGATTGAAAAATATATTTACGAAAAACTTAAAAATTTTGGAATGAAAAATTGCAATCCAAACAAGACCTTAATATTTTTGTTGAAGTGGCATTGGTTTTATTGTGGGAAGAATTTTTTTCACAGATTAGTTGGTAAACAGAAAAAATTAGGGAAGCAGCCAAGTTTCCCACTTTGGTCTCTTTCAAAATGGTCACGAGGCTCCTTCTAAAAGTAGTTTGGAACATACTTTTTAAACTCGACCCGACCGATAGTAAAATCGATCAGTTGGGTGGCTCGAACATCAAGCCGAGCTGAGTCTTTAATTTGACTAGATGAAGAATTGATTTAGTTAAACCCAATAAAACTCATTTGACTCGGTGGTTCAACCAGGAACTTGCACTAGTTTTTCAATTCATCCATTTTTTTGTCCAATTATGGGTCTTTGTTTTTTAGACAAAGTATATATATGCTTTTGATAAGATTTGCATATTGGATCTTCATTTAAATATACATAGGATTTTATCACTTTCTTAGTTTTTGTTTGATAACTAAAATTTTTTTAATAAACTTGTTTACTTTTTTATTATGCAATTCATCATTTTAACTTTCAAATTGACAATTTTTTAGTTGTTAGAAAACTATTTTGTTTTAAAACAAAAATAAAATAATAAAAATAATGCTATATTTTTTAAAATAAGTGACACGTTTTTGTTTTATATTTGACTATATTATTTATTTATGTAAAACCATGATAAATTGAAATTAAATGTTCTATTAATATCTATATATATTCATTATATATCTTTTTAAGTACAATAATTAATATCTAAAAGTACTTTATTAGATGTTTTATGTGTATTAAGATTACTATTTATATTTACAAACATTAAATTAATACTTAATGATTCAACCAATGACCCATCGACCGTCTTTCTGCCAGGTCGGGTTTAATAACTATTGGAATAAATCTAATTTTCATTATGAAATTTCCTACGCCAAACCATGTTGTCATCCTTAGAGACACATAACGTAAGTTAATAAGTCTCATGGGAGGGCTCCGGATTAGGGATGGCAATGGGGCGGGGGTGGGGCGGGGGTTCCTTCCCCCATCCCCCGTCCCATTGTCAAATAACTCCTCCCGTCCCCCGCCCCATTCCCCATCCCTTGCCCCCCGTCCCCCGCCCCGTCCCCGCCCCCGCCCCATTTCCCCTGTGGTCCCTCGCGGTTCTCCGCGAGAAACGAAATTAATTTATCATAAAATGTTCATTTACAATAATTTACTGAATTTTTTATTAGGTTGCGCTTGATTGGCCCTCTATGTATATTTGACTTTTCAATTACCAACCCATCTCCTGACCGAAATATATCATTTAGAGTTATTTCAGCATTATACATAAATCCATGGCTATCTTTTTTTTTATATATATAATACTAAAATCTTAAACCATTTAATTGCCGTAAAACGAGTATTAGTACATAAGATGCCAGATATTCATATCCAAAACCACAGCATAGCTTTACAATAACATAGAACTTTTCCCATTAAGTAATAGCATTCACAGGTCTCTTAAACTAATTAGCTAAAGATGCCCCCCACCATAATAAGTTATATTCATGGCTATCTAAAAGGATTGAACAACTTAGACATTTATGCACACAAAAGCCTAGTACATGAAGCAAAAAAAATTAGAAGCAAGCCTATACGAAAAGCAAAACTCTCCTCGTATGTCCAAGCATTTTTTAGAACTAACAGGAGAGAAGAAGAATTCCCAAACACTAATTAAAAATACCTTGAACAGTTAGGGATTTTGTTACTTTTATATATTTATATATATATATATATATTTTTTTTATGCGGAGGACGAGGTGAGGGATGGGGTGGGTGTATGTTGCCCCATCCCCCACCCCGTTTTAAGGCGGGGGTAAATATTTTGCCCCCAGCCCGCCCCATCTCCCGCCTCATTTGTACCCCCGCGGGGCGGGTGCCGCCCCCATTGTCATCCCTACTCCGGATCAGGGATACCGGCCTCCTTCGACAAATGACGCCACAGATGGACTTGATCTGATCAGCTTAGCATGTCCATTGTTGATGGGAAGATGTGATATCAAATATGATGGTGATCCTGAATCCAGCTCAGCCAATCCAGGGCCTTAAAATGTACAACGTAATTGATGCGATCCAATCCAATGATCTCACTAGGCGGTCCACCCCTCAAAAATTTTCCTTTTCTCATTTTAATGGTTTATTTATTTTTTTGGCCTTTTTATAAGACAAATTTCTCTAATACAATGTCAGGTGTGTTTTTAATTACTTTACAGTTTAACTTTTAAGAAATATCCCTTTATTCTAAATTTAATGTTGAAACTGTTTATTTGCTTGAATCTAAAGAACTACTATCGGAGAAGTACCTTAACTCTACTCAGGAAATCTAGCAGTGATTTAAGATAGATAGGGATGAATAAAGCAGCTATGATATTTGCAATTGCAACTCACAAATCAAGCTTTAGCATATGGTATTTATCTGTTTTGGAAAACTGTGCACATACTATAGACAATGCATGTCATGGTGCCAAACATATTTTCACTGATGAGAGTTGTGGACAATGTCTATACTCTAATTTTTTTTTTGAGGGAAATAAAATTCTTTATCAGACAGATGGGATTTAGTAGTAGCAACATTTTTCTATCAATAATTTGATTTTATTATTCTTTTTTTGTCAAAACAACAATTTGATTTTGTTTGATTTGGTCATCAATATTTGGAGTTTGAGCTACATAATTCGATACAAATAAACGGAACTTTTAGCCATGACGTACGACACAAATACTTGAAAATTGATGGGAAATTGAGCAAAAAGTGAGGATGTTTCTTTTTCCTGGAAGCAACCCACAACCGGATACCTATAGAACCTCAAATTCCTATTAAAATAGAGTTGGCATCCAAGCCTACGTCTGCTTTGGATTTTGGAAACGCCACTGTATAAATAGGTGTTACCATATGATTTCCGTTTCTACGTAGCAGAAATCATTCTTTGTTCTTCTTTTCCGTACCATTTATTTTGCTTACATTAAATATGGCTAAAATAGCAAATAGAAGATTGCCCCGCGAGTCCGATGATCATCAAAATTCAGACAGCGACAGGAGATGGGAGCATAGTATGATTACTATCGACGTCCTGGGTTGTGACAGCCAAGACATCCCAGCTGACGATAACGGTAAAGTGAACCAATATTCACCGCAAACTCCTGAGCTAGTCGTTGCAGTTTGTGGTTGCTGGCTCCTCCTCGTTTTTTATTGTGTAATCATCTGTCTAACAGTTCTTTACGTTGAAGACGGTAAAGATAATTATGTTAACAATCTTGAAGTTCCTAGTTTTGAAATTCACTCTGCCTCCATGTCTAATTTTATTGTCACCAATGCTCAAATCAATGCCAATTGGAACGTTTCTCTCCTTGCCGCAAACCCCTCGAGAAACCTGGCATTCAACTACGGGTTCATGCAGGTTTATCTTGCACACAATGGAAGAATTTTTTCATCGACAATGGTGAAGCCTTTTCGCGAAGCGCCCGGGAGGGAGAGGATGCTGGAGGTGGCTTTTCCAACGTTTTCTGTTGATGGATGGGTAGCCGATTCCATAATGGATGATAGAGGGTCGAAACAAACCTTTGTAATCAACGTAGGTATATGGGGTTCTCTTAGCGTTGAGGATAAATCATCTAAAGGGGAAAACAAGAAGCAATGGACAAAGACCATCAACTTGTCTTGTGAAGATATAAGGCTTCGGTTTTGGAGTGCTGATACAGCCTCAATGGTATCACAATCTCCGGCAGAATGCACAATTCTTTCAGTTTAGTCGTCGACTGACCTCCTGGGAGGGATTTTCTATCTGTTATAGAATTAGGGTTAGGAAATAGGTTTTTTTTTTTTTTTTTTTTAAAAATATTAAGTTTACATTTAACAATGGATATATTATCTAGTTGAAGTTTGTTTGCTTGTCGAGTTTCACTAGTTTGTTTGGCAGAGTATTTGTCGTCTATTCATGCATGAAACGATCGATTTTAGCAAGTGATTTGATCTCTTTGTGCGAATTTAATCTCTTTTAGTTGTACTTTAAATCTCATAATTGGTTGTGATTGTTTGAAGGATTCCTTGAAGAAGTAAAAAGACAAACAATTTTATGCAGGAAAAAAAAAAGTGCAGTTTGATCAATTGAAAATTGACGGTGACGGAACTACAGTATTATCCAATCAGACGAGTACACTACGCACCGATATAAAATTAGAAAAAGTCATTTATAATAGTAAAACAGTATTATTCAATCAGACGAGTATACTACGCACCGATATAAAATTAGAAAAAGTCATTTATAATAGTAAAATAATGAAAAGTAAAATTTAGATTTTTGACTTTCCATCCAACTTTATAACTTTAAGTCAGTAGTAGTGGTTGTCAAAGGCTGCTGGTTTCATGCATATACATTCAAGAATCCGAAATAATATGCACTAGTTTTGTAGTATAAATAAAAGTACAAATAAAAGTAGTATTCCTTCTGGAAGTTCTGTACAATTCCTTTTCCCCCCAAAAAGGAAGTAACAAAAATTCATCTTTCCCGCCCAAAACTCCCACAACAGTGTCTCCTCTACCAAAACCCCTACCCCCCGCCCCCCTCCGCCCTACCCACCCCACCCATCCCACCTTACCGCCTAAGCTAAATTCCGAAATCTCTCTCCACTGCCAAGATAACCCATTTTTTTCTACCCGGAAACAATGCCTGATTTAGACCCACCATCCATATTTTCCTCACCAGCTTTACTACCCATTGTTCCCAGCTCCAATCCCATTAAATCCATCACGAATGGAGCTGAGAATCTCCTCAATTTGAAAATCCTGAACCCCAATTCCCTGTGGGAAGTCAGCAAGAAGAAGGGCGAGGTAAGAGAGCAGGGAGAGTTGGAAAATCCTAGCAATGGAAGTGGCAGCGATGGGATTAGTGCTATGAGGATCTGCTCAGGTGCTGAAATGGGTGGGAATAAGAGCTTGATAGAGCATGTGAAAGATTGGGTTCAGAGGAGGATTGATTCTGGGGCTTCTGAGCATAGATGCTACTTGCCCTTTCTTGTTCATGCTCCAAGAATGGTAATTGCTCTTTAAATTTGGTTAATTTTTGTAGCAGTTTTTAGTTTGGAAGTATTCTTGGTGGTACTTTGTGGTATTGATCGAAAGGGATGACTTTATTAATTGTTTGCGCAACGCTTTTCGAAATGTTAGTTAAATAGTTGCTAAATCTCGAGACTTTTGACGTTATTGTTCTATGTGAGCTGAGTTGAAGGGTTATATTGTCAGTGAGTTTGTTTCTCACTTTTTTGGTTCTCGAAATAAAAGGGTTTTGTTATCTGGGAGAGTGGGTGTGGCATATTCTGGTTACTTGTTTGAAGTGTTAAGTTGAAATTATGAGCAATGTCGTCATATGTAACTGACTTTATAAACCAGATTGCGGTGATGTACAGTGACAGCTAAGTCTTGAATCTGGCTTCATGGTGCCTGGTCCTGAGTTGGAATTCAGATAAAACACATGGAAATTCTGTCTTCCATGTTTTGTAACTGACATGCTAGCTCCATAAGTTCATGCTTGTCGAGGGATGAATTGCAAATAGAGGTTGACAACATAAATTTTTTTAGCTGCATGGTCTTCCCTTTTAAAAGAGTTTCTTGTTTGTGGTGTATAATTGTTCCTTGCCTTTATCCGAATTGGATGAATCAGTTTCTTTCCCCACCTTATGTACTGAGCACCTTTGATTTGCCTCAACGCTTTTTGGTTGAGATTACAAGAATAAACTTCTATTGATTGATTGCTGCAGTGAAAGTAGTTATCTTGGCTCTTTGCTGATGAAGTTTCCATCGTGGAAGTTCCACAAAACATTAACTCAATTTTGACAATTATTGAGGATGACTATTCTGGAAAAAAGAAATGTAAGGGAAACTTTGATGGTATTTTTTCTCTCTCTCACATTTTTTTCCACTTCATAAAATATCCCAACCATGCTCAAGCACTTCCTAGAAAAAATTACAGGTATCTAGATTGCCGTTGTCGAGAGAGAATATAAACTCAAGGCTTCAACTTGGAATGGTGACTTTATGCTGATGTGGAATACGGTAGCATAACAATTAACCTACTCTGATCTGAATGTTTTTTCAAGAAGGTTGCATAACATATGGTATACAGGCAGATTTAAGTCTCATCAAGCAGCATAGAGGAACTAAGATTACTTTCATTTGTCTTGAAATTCTCATCCTGTCACTAGCATTAGATTCAGTATTGTATAAACTGCAATCAAGAATCTCGGTTTCTGTGATCATTTCCTAGTTTGGCAATACCATAGATGGCTATTATTTGTATTTTTTTTCCAGTAAACAATTTATTGTTCTGGATAAATTTAGTATTTTCCTGATCATTCGTCTCAGGTTGAATGTCGTGTTTGCAAAAGCTGTGTGTTCCCGGAGGAGGAGATATTATGCTCTGTTCGTAGTTGTCAGGAGGTATATCATTTAAAGTGTGCCATAGAAAGGCTTCGGTTCTCATCCTTAAAACCATTCAAGTGCCCTCAGCATGTAAGTTTCTCCTTCAGCTGAAGCTTCTATAATTGGAATGCTTTTGTGACTGTTACCAGTCCTGTTTATGCTCGTTGTCTATTGCTGATTACTCATTCCTATTTCCCCAATATTTGAAGTTGCTCATTGATATGTTTTTCTCAGTTAAATTGATCTCTTCCATTCCACTGGACTTCATATAAAGCATCTTCATGCTCCAGTTTCTTATTCTTGTTTGACAAAAACCTAGTCATGGAATTCAAGCTTTAGCTAGTTTTGCTCTGGATCTTTGATGTCATTTCCCAATGTTGCATCTTTTGTGGGATGAAAGATGCTATAAGCATGGTCATAAACTTTTGCAGTGTGTAGAGTGATTGGATTTTAGTAGTAATTGCATAGAGTCCTGAGAAAGGATGGACATTGATTATGAATTGACATAAGATGTTTCCATGTTTTAGTACTTCATGGAGTTCTTTGCTGAAATCTCCCTGTTAACTTTTTCTGTAGTTTCAAACAGGATTGGTATCTTGTTATAGTTTCATATAATTGTCATGTCTGCTTTTACAGCAATGAACTCCCTCTTTGAGAAGATAAGTTTTCTTTCTCTTTGTTTAAGTTATTGATGCTGCAGCATTGGTTATATTTTTGCCATTCTTCGCTGGAATAGGCTTGTTTCCTATGCAAAGATAAAATCCACTTGTTACGCTGTACAAGATGTCATATGGCTTCACACCTGAAGTGTGCGGCATTTCCAAAGGATATAATCTATCATCCTAGTCAAGAGGGTCAAATGATTTGTTGGAGACATCCTAATGATTGGCACAGTGACAGCGAGGTCAATTCTTCCTTCTTCAATATGGTTTCCCTTTTCTTGTATTCTCCATCTGTTGCCTGGTGTCATTTCTTAGTCTGTTGTGGTCTATTTACTAGAGTGAAATGCAACTTGCAAGGTGCCACCTTCTATGTAACATGAAGTCATTATGTAAATCTCTGATTCGCAGGAAAAAATTGAAGACCTTCAGAAATTTCTTTTGAGTCACTGTCTTTGATCTTCAGCAGTAATGGCTGTAATTTTGAAAGCATTTATATTTAACACCGTGGAAGCTCTAAAATAACCATGAGGGAGCCAAAATGGATCTTTCCTTCTGTGTGATTACCCTTGGGTGTTATTTATATGACAGAAATATATAGAACATGCATCTAGGTGTCCAATCTAAAATTTGACAAGATAAAAGTATTCTTGCTTTCATTACTGATGGGAAAGATGGTCGTAAATAAAAAGAGAGGTTGTTGTAAAGGGCATATCATCATCTGAAGAAGGTTTAAACCGAATAAATGTCCTCTTGGCATGCCCATGTTGGAAGTTAGCTGGAAAACCAAAAAATTTGTTGGAACCTGGGTCCAGTCATTTCCAAGAATGTGGCAGCTATGTAGGTATATCAATGGAAAATTTCCTATCTGGATGAGGAGAGAAAGAAATGATTCTTGGTTAAACTTAATTGTCATAAAGGTACTTTTTTGATGTTTGTTCATGTACAGATGTTTGAGTGACGATGAGAAAATTCACTTCATTTACATTTCTTTACTAATACTGCATGCTCACTTTTGTATTCATTTGTTTCTTGGACGGTGAAAAGGAATTTTTTCCTTTTTCATAGGAACTAGACAGTGCACTCATTGCAAGCTGTTGCTTGTAAGATTTTGAGGCTCATGTCTTGGACAACATTTTTGCCCCTTGACTCAAGGAAAAAAAATCGATTCTCGGTCTTCCTGTATTTTAACAGACAGGTTGATCTTTTAGTCATCTTTCTTTTCTCTACTTTTTTTTTTTTAATGATTTTCCCCCTTTTAGCAATTTCTTTCAAAATTTTGCCAGAACAATTTATCATACTTTCTGGGTGAGGCACTTCTGCATCTAACTGGATGTATGTTGAGATGTTGCTTCCTTTGTACAGTTTCCTATTCATTACAACTTCTTTTTACCATTTAACAAGCAAATTTCTGGTTTTCACATTGAAATGGACTATGCCATCAAAATTATTTATCCTTTTTTGCTAACTTTTGCAGAATTTATGTTTCTGTTATAGCTTGATTCTTATTTTTGATGGATTAGGCTGGCTGACTGGACTTACGTATCTTTTTTATAAACAGCAAAGAGTTCCAGCGAATAACATGGAGGTTAGACTTTTAGATTATCTTTCTTTGTTGTTCATCAAATGAGAACAACTTCAGGGAATGTTTTAATAATATAGATCATCTAATACGTTATTTTGCCTTTAAACATGTCAGGAGGTATTCTGTCAATTACCTATACCATACCGTGAAGAGGAGTTCAAGATTGACATAAGTTGGAAAGATACGATAGAGCATAAATTGGAGCCACCCTCTTATGTCCACATCAGGCGAAGTATCCTATGCATGCAAAGATTTTGTTGTTGCTTGGCTAATGAACTTTTTACAGTTGAGTGTTTTGGCCATTTTGGCTGTGCTGTTGATGAAAGAGATTTGTGTTTCTCTTTTGTACTAATCCTGGTTGTATGAACTTAACTAAGTAGATATGTACCTTGTTAAGAAAAAGAGAGACAATGCTGATGTTGACATCGGATGCACGAATTGCTGTTCTACTGAGTGTGCCGAGGATTGTGTCTGTAGGTACTGTATTTTCTCAGCTGATTGCATTTGGTTTCAATTTGACTCCAAATATGAGTTATCTAGCATCATAAAGTAGTTATGAATTGATAGTATGAGCTGTAAAATGCTACCTTGTCTTCAGTCAAAAGCAACTTTGTGTTCTATGATATAACTACAATGCTCCTGTGTGTCTGTGTCTACTTGCTGGCAAAATCTAGGATAGAATATGATCAACAAAGTCAACTGGATTTCTTGGAGATCATCTCGAGTTGGCTAGGTTAAGCTGAACTAGACATCTTAACTGAAAAATTACTAGACTTGGCAACCTATTTGAAATTGAAGTGAATTTAAAACATAACTAGCATCAATGTTCTCAGGGCTAAGCCTCACTTAAGACCAACTAGTCAAGCAAATTGAGCTTTAACATTATTGGTGTATCATTTGAAACATACTTTGGCAGGTTCTTAAGGCACAACGATATATTTGTATAAGTTTCATGCAGAGTAGGAGACTGTTTTCCAATTGCACATACGATTTGACTCTCTTTTGGCAAGAAAGGATCTAGCACAGAATATGTGAAGGATATGTTCATAGCAAAGATGACTAGGAAAGCAGAAAAAGGAAAATTGATAAGAAAATGTACTTCATTGTGCTTATCTTGGACTTAACTTATATGGTTTCAGATGCTTTATAAAGCCAGCAGTGATGCTATAATATGACTTTGGTATTTTAAAATTTCATTTATCTGGTGAAAATTTCGATCTGGCTTGATCATCTTAGAGAAATACTAGCAGGTCTTCAAGTGAAATATGCTTTGAAATTCATTGTCAGCAATAGATATCTCTGAAAGCATTAGTGTATTGTGTCTAGGACAGAAATCATGTTTTTGAAAATCCTCAATATTTTGTTGTGTGCCTGATTTTGTTAGATTATGAGCCCCTAAATACATAATACCTATTACCGGTGAGTAATTTTTGGAAACAAATTGCATGAAGATTATGTACCAGAAAGACCTGAGGGTCATCTTAGAAGAAAAAATTAATTAAAGGGCAACTTCAGGAGGTCAAATCCTTTTCCAATTTCAAAATGCAATAATTTGCTGCCATAAAATGTTGGATTACCCAAAACTTCTTAGAAACACATGAATGAGGGTAGTAGTTTGCCTAATTTATATAGCATGAACTCCTTAAAATAGAACTGATGGATCAAATTATGATCATTTATAAAATGGCAACAGAAGTTCATTTCAATTGGTCTAGTTGACCTTTTCTGGATTTATCGATGTAGTGTGTGAACTACTGATCATACCAATGCTCCTCATGAGCAGTTGTCTTACTTAATAGACACACTTTTAAATAACGTATCTGTTTTAGTTTCTACATTCTGGCATGTGCCTGATATGTTAATTCCATAAACTTGCAACGCAACAGGGTTCAGTCCATCAGCTGCTCAAAGGCTTGTCGTTGTTCTGATATGTGCACCAACAGGCCATTCAGAAAAGAGAAAAAGATCAGTATTGTCAAGGTGAAATTTATCTTTTGACTCTTGATGCACTTATATTACTTCCTTAACAGCTCAATTGTGTTTTCTTGTTTCAACTCTTCTCCAATTAATACAATATTTGTTGTTCCATGTTAGACTGCACTTTGTGGTTGGGGTGTTGTAGCTGCTGAAGCAATTAACAAAGATGACTTTATAATTGAATATGTTGGGGAAGGTAATTTGCTTGGTTTTTTGAGTACCGAAGCTTTCTAAACTGCTATCTTCATCACGATTCTTCTATCTCTTTCTAGGAAAAAGGCTAGTTGACTGACAAATAATGTTGTAAGTTTTTAGAGTAATTATGGTACCAATCTCTCCTTCGGTGTCTATGTCATCTTCATTATACCTTAAGGTAGACTTCTGCTGTCCTTCTTAAGGCTTCTTAGACTTGTGCATCTTAAAGCTGTAGAATTTTGTAGCTAAGCATATTCTTTTGTACCATAATCCTTTATAGTTCTGAAAGTAGTGCTATTAAAATGTCTATCATCTTATCTGCTGCCTCATTTTCCGAGGATAATTTGTTTCGCTTAGTGCATCTGGCTGTTTCCGAATAATGTTGACTTCCCAGAAGAAAAAGACATAATGATCCTACCTCAGAACTTGGTAGTCATTGGCCTGTTAACATTTGAGCATTGATAGAATTTGAGAAGGCATGAACATTTTAACTAGTCAAGCCGCAGAAGCTATGTGCTAGCAGCTGAACATTCTCACTAGTCCTCCAAAATTGGAATGGTTGCAAAGTATCAATATCTATTGAACTCTATCTACAAAAGATATTTGTCTAGATAAAAACCATGGTGGCTTGACTGTTTATGAGGAGATGAACAGAAGAAGCCCAGATGAAGAATACTTGGTGTAAAGATCCTAAGGTCCCTCCCATTGGTGAAATAAGAAAGATGAGTGGTGCGAGATCCCCCAGTACTTGTATAGACTTAGTTGCCAGATGTTGATCCTGGCTAACCATACAGAAACAGTTTCTAGGAACCCTATTTTGTACCCTAACTAGAGTGTCAAATGCACACTGGCAACTCTCACCCTTAACTTTTGAAATTCCACACTGGGCTGAAATTGGCCCTTTATCTTCAGGCAAATATTTCAGAGAATTGGCCCTCGAACATTCAGGCAAAAAGGAGGTAGGTGTAGCTTTCCAAGGGTCCTCACTAAATGAGTTTAACATTCTTCACAGGGAATTCCATTTGTTTCTCTGTAATATAACTCCAGACAAAAGAACTGCAGCATTCTACATAATACAATAGCAAGCAGTACTAGCCTTCCTCTTTTTAATGGTATTTGAGTTGTAATGTAGCTACTAATGGTTTATCATATTGCAAACATACTTATGCTTTTGAAAGTGCAGAACAGTTGGTATTTTATTTTTCTATGACTGTCCACAGAACTTTGAATCCTCATCTAGACTATCAGGAAGATTCGCATATCATTTCTAAAATTGATACACATTTAACATGTTACAGTTATAAATGATGCTTTATGCGAGCAAAGACTATGGGAGATGAAGTTCAAAGAAGTCAAGAACTTCTACATGTGTGAAATTCGGAAGGACTTTACAATTGATGCAACATTTAAGGGAAATTCTTCTCGTTTTCTGAACCATAGCTGCAATCCAAATTGTAAATTAGAAAAATGGTAAGTGAAATGAACTTCTAATTTTTTTGGTTATACTTTTCAGATTATTCATATTGATCGTTTTCAGATGCTACGAGTTTGTAAGTTGATCTAAATCACCTAATTATTTTGTATTAATTTTACTCTTTCTAAGAAAACACAATGAGCCTTTTTAGGTTGTCTGACAATGGGAATCTAACGGCTTGCTTATCCTTGTAGTCAGTTTACTTGCCTCTCACAATTTTTAGCTTGTTTAGTTGGACATATGCTGGAAAATTTGATAGTCTTATAATTGCGAGGAACCAAGCTTGAAGCAAAAAGATGAACACAGTTGGAACCTTTTGTGTCCATTATACTCTCCGTTGAAACAATGGCTGAAATGCTTGGGATCTAACATTTATTAACCATTTTCTGTGTCAAGTATTAAATCAAGTGCTTCGATGAAATGACAGCACCCTTTTTGGGAATTAAGTCATATGGTGCTGGACCCGATGATCCTATGGACATTTTGTTGATTAACCTGATTCTCATCACTAAAAGTGCAGTGAAGAACTCTTTTTGGTCTTTATACGGAAATTGTCTTATTATGATGTGTGTGTGCTGACTTTAAAATTGATGCATTTGCTGAAGGCAGGTTGAAGGGGAGACTCGTGTTGGTGTCTTTGCTTCTCGAACTATTGAAGTTGGAGAACCGCTTACCTATGATTATCGGTATGACTTCGTTGGTATGATTATATTTTTGATTTTGTCTGTTAAGGAAAATCTTCAAAGGCCGCTGATTTGGCTATTAATAAAATTGGCTGATGCAAAAATTGCTACTACTGCTCCTAACATAGAGAAAATTGATATGGAGGGTATGCCTCAATGAGACAGATATTGGATATAGCTGGAATCTGGAGTTTTCCGTTTACCAGGGACTTCTCCTTGCTGTTTAACTCAGTTTGGGGATGAGTCTTAATGCAGTTTCTTTACCCAATTTGCAGGGAATTTCATTTACTTAAAAAGTCCTTTCATTTTGTGTTACTCAATTTGCAGTGAGACTTTCTTCTGCAATTACTAGTTCTCCTTTCAATTTAATTTACACTCTAGTCTAGTGCTCTACACCATCTCAAATAAAGCATCTTCAAGAAAAGGTTTTGCTAGTTGGTGCAAGTGTCAGGGCTAATTCCCTGTAGCCATTCTTTGGTAGGAATGATTTTATCTTGGAGAATCAGCTAACCACTTATGCTCTGCTGCTTAGCATTGTAAAAACTTATGCATATGCTTCTCAGATTCATACAATTCGGGCCAGAGGTTAGGTGCCACTGTGGAGCTTCAAACTGCCAAGGCTATCTGGGGACCAAAAAAAAGATTTGCAAAGTGGACTTTTGCTGGGGTTCCAAACGCAAGAGAACAGCCACGTCTTGTTTAGCCATCGTAAAGTATGATTAACACTGCCCATTTCCCTATAGGGCCACTATTGGTGTATGTATATCTTTGTCATCATATTGTTCAGTTAAACGAAGAAAATACAATTCTTTTCCACTAAATCTCAACATTCCACAACCTTATTTATGTTGTGGGATGCGCCATTTTCTTTTGCTTTTTCAACGCAACGCCCCTGGTGGATCTGCTCATTGTAACAGTGATTTATTTGCTAGTCCCACTTTAGAAAGATTCACAGACGATACATAAAATAGTGAAGCTTTGTTCTTTTAGAAATTCTTTGAAAAGCCTTTGACGCTCTCTGATAGCAACATTACGTGCAGTTAAACTTTTTTTTTTTCTTTGAATCAAGAGGATCTTTGATATGTTCTATCTTTTTTCCAATACATGATCAAAATCAAATCCATCGAGTGGACAACTTTTTAACCAGTGGTTTCTTTTAGACCAGCCTGGGAACAAAACAACTTATACGATACTTTTCTGACTAAAATCTTCAAGTTGCCAGTTTTACAAAGTGGCTAAAAATAAACACTGGAGTCACCACATCTGCGCTCTCGAGGTCTGTGTCTCGCATGAAAAATATGCACACACCGTTCGCTCGGTTATCAAAATTCACAAGGATAAGTATAGATGTCTAGCACCGTTCGGTTGTACGTGTATGTGTGTGTGAGTTTTTCTAATGGGTGGGCAATAGACATTGGACACTTGTGTTAACACATCTAAATTCTATTACGTGTATATACACTAGTGATTATTATTTTTCCTTGCATTTACACATTTTTCTAATTAATTTTAACTTTCCAAAAATTAACTCCTAAAGTACATTTTAATGGTGCCCCCTACCTATGTTGGGATTCAAGTACTTGTGAATCATTAAAGATTTTTAGAGAGTCCATCAAAAAATCCAATATATAAATCAGGAATTCAACTTTAATAAAAAAAACTTAACATATTAAGTTTCGAACCCTTACTTATATAAGCGCTCTTTCTCCATCTCTCGAATCAAACCAATGTGAGACATAATTCTTTACTTATGAATCTAACAAATATCCCGTTTATCCCTCACATTAAAACCCAAATTTATAAGTTTTTCTCCGAATCCACTTTAAAATTCAATGCAAACCCACTTTAATACTTAAGATCACATTTTCTTCTAATCATAGACTTACTTTTCTTCAACATCCAAATTGAATTCTAGACCCCTGTCAACTCTTGCCTCTTTGATCTAACACCAATTAGACTCCCTGTCAAACCTGCAGTGCACTTGGTCTAATACCAACCAAACTCCTTAGCATTTCGATTCACCGTCAAAAAGAGAATTTTCTCTTGTTCAACTCTAAAAAAAAATTCGCTTGCCCATCAGTAGCCTAGTTTCGCAATATGAAACTCCTAACTCTTTATCAAATCCATGGCGCACCTAATCCAATACTAACCAAATTCCTTAGCATTTCGATTCACCACAAAGAAGAAAATTTTCACCCGTCCAACTCTAAAAATAATTTACTTGCCCATGAATAATCCAGTCTCGCAACTTGAAACTCTAATACTACTTGTTGGGATCCAAATACTTGTGAACAATCCACTTGCAACCAAATTCTGACACCACTTGTTAGGGAGAAACACTTTTATTAGAGAACTCATCAAAGAATTCAATATATAAATCAAGAACTCAACTCTGACCAAAAAACTTAAACTATTATGTTTTGAACCCTTGTTTACATATTAAGTGCTTTTTCTCCATCTCTCGAACTAATGTGAAACATAATCGTTTATTCAAAAATCTAACAACCTATGAGATGGAAACTATACATATACATATACATATATAGATTGCACATACCTAAATTCTAACAAGTAATGGGTGTGTGTGAGAGAGTTTTTTTAATGAACAATTGGTACTTGTTAACATATCTAAATTCTATGATGTTTATACAAACACAAACAATTATTGTTTTCCTTTGCATTTATATATATATATATATATATATTTTCTAATTTACTTTTCCAAAAATTAAGTCCTGAAGTGTATTTCAGCACCCCTTGTTTGGGATCCAAGTTTTTGGCAAGTTTGTCAGCTACAAGTTTTTTAAAAACTTTATCTACAGTAACTTTAAAAATTTTATCAAAAATTTTAAATTATATACTTCAAAATATTCAAAAATCTATACATGCACACGTATCTAAAACCGCGGTCAAAAAGTCAGCATCGGGCACGGCCCAATTAACCATTACAATCAACTGCTTGAGGCCCCAGTCAATTTCCACTTGACAGCTGGACAACGTTAATCCTAAATTTTTGTTCCTTTCCTCTTGAACATCTAATTCCAGTCCTTAAACAATTTAACTTACCAAATCCGGATTGCAATTAGGATACAAATTAACTACAGTATTATTTAAAGCCCTTTTTACCCTCAAGCATAATTGACCGTTTACCAGACTAACTTATTCATTACAATTAGATTACTAATAATACCAGCAAATTGAGCTCAGCATGGCAGCTTCTTCAACTTCAAGTCAACCATCACTGCCTATAGTTTTCCATGACAACGACCATCACGAACAAGATGGCCATGCATGGAAGCGAAACCTTCCTGTGGGAATAACGTTCCGACCAAATCCTCGAGAACTCATACGTTATTATCTTGCTGTTAGACATTCTGGCCATGAAATTTATCCAGCTGGTATCATTGGTGAAGCAGACTTTTCTGCACATCATCCCGAAGAACTTGCCCCCACGGTACATTAATTCTTAGTTGCTCTGTTAATTGATAGTTTTTATTCCATATTTTTCCTACTTACTTGAATTATGTGTGTTGAGTGTGTGTGTGTGTGTGTCTATACATACATACATACATATATATATATATATATATATATATATATATATATATATATATATATATATATATATATATCAGGCTCTGATGTCACTCTGAATTGAATTATATTTTTTCTTCCCCAAAAATTAACCATAAACTTTTGCTAGCTCATAATTGAATTTTGAAAACTATAATCTCATAGAATTGCAACATTTCCAAGAGACATAGTGATATTGAAAATTGTATTTTCTCGTATATATGAATAATGTAAAGATGGATTATGTCAAATTTGAGAAATTTATATCCTATTACTAAGAGAGTCATATATAGTAAGAAATTTTTTTTTTTGGGTGAATAGGGAAAATTTTGCTAATACCATGTTCTTGTCATCTTGCAGGCAGATGATAATGAACAAGAACTGGTGCTTTCTGTGGTGTATTTCAATCAAAAATCAAGGAGAGAATGATTCAACATCCTAGCCAGTACCGTATCCAAAGCACAAAAAGGATGAATTCCCATGGAGAGATTCATAATTAATTTCTTCCTGTTTCCAACAGTGACTATATATGTAGTTGAAGAATGTTAATTTGTTCAGTTGTTGTTGTCTTTCTGATGTTAAGTATTAATTTACTTATCATCAAGTTAATTTGTAGTAAATCCAAGTTAGCACGTGATATTTAATTAGGCTAGCTAGCTAATTAATTAATTAGTTCTCTTTCCAGCAAATGTTGTCACTAGGGGTGTACGCGAGCCAAGCTACTCGCGAGCTACTCGCGAGTAGCTTGGTCAACGACTTGGCTCGAACTTGGGTTGACCGAGTTCGAGCCGAGTTTCGAGTAGCTCGAATGAAAATCGAGTCGAGTTTCGAGTCAAAAATCCCCGATTCGAGGCTCGTCGAGCTACTCGTCGAGCCGGGGTTATTTAAATAATATATTTATAATTTAAATAATATATGTATTATAATTATAAAATGACCATTATAGGTATAAGTTATATGGAATTTACAAAATACCCTTTGTTATCGAGCCTTATCGAGTCGAGTTTCGAGCTTAGAGCGAGTACATCGAGTCGAGTTTCGAGTATCAATTTTTTCGACTCGATCGAGCTCGAGCCTAGGGATATGTGAGTCGAGTCGAGCTCGAGTACTCGAGCTCTACTCGGCTCGATTACATCTGTAGTTATCACGGTAGAAAATTTTCTTTTAAGCAAGAAAATGCAAATCATCTCTTCCGAATCAAAATCCACAACCAATGAAATTTGCAACATGCCAAAGCTATTGACGCCAAAAAAATTTTATTTTCTAAGTCTTTACTCATTTTAGTTTTCTAGGTAATAACGTGTCAATTCTTTCTCTGCCTCTATAATATTGTTAGTGGATTTCTTAGTTCATTTGGCTTGGTTAATGTTATCCAAACAGCAGTTGGTGCTTAACCAGTAATGGCCCGTAATAATTTTCTCTAGTAAAATTTTGGTTCCTAAACTATTGGCAAGAAATATATATATATCCAATTTG
This sequence comes from Coffea arabica, assembly GCF_036785885.1. Taxonomy (NCBI): domain Eukaryota; kingdom Viridiplantae; phylum Streptophyta; class Magnoliopsida; order Gentianales; family Rubiaceae; genus Coffea; species Coffea arabica. The sequence goes on along the minus strand of NC_092320.1, from coordinate 13,546,069 downwards.
AAGCAGATTTAAGACATCGCATGAATTTTTTTCACAGACATAATTCAGTCACATGCAGTCATGTATCGATTGAAATGAATTTAAAAATAAAGAAGCAAAATAATAGCTAACTTCAAACAATAAGATCTCAGGTGCTAACTAATTAATTAGTTAAGAAAAATTTGTTAAATTACAAAATTGAAATCAAGCAATCAATTCATGATCAAGAACCCACTATCTTTGTCTATCCCTACCACCCCAAGCCAAAAAACCTAACATTCAATTTTTGTATATAGTTCTACAAAAAAAAAAAAAAATTCTATTTCTTGATTAATTAGTTACTCACGTGCCATTACGTGTGTTATTGTTATTCTTCAAACTTAGCCATTATTTAAAAAAAAAAAATTAATTTAACAAACACGTGACTGATTGCGTTAGTAATTGAAAAACATTTGCCAATTGTCTTAATCTTTTTCAAATTAGAAAATTTGGGGATCAGATTTGTTTTTGTCAAAACTCTAAGGACTAAAATTGTACTAAGTGCTAAATATTGAGAATAAGATTTGTTTTTGTTGATACTTTAGGGACTAAAACCATATAGACACCAAATATTGAGAACCAAAACGGCTTTCCTTTTCTGTACAGAATTTGATGTTTAATTAATAAGACAAAGTTCTTTTGCCCGAGATATTGTGCTTGTCAAAGAATATGATTCCTCTCTTCTCATGCAAGGTACAAACGTTGCATTTCGTCGGCCATATCGATGGGAATTAGGATAAACTTAACTAGTGGCTAAAGCTGGACATGCTGGGAATCAAGATCCACAAATGCAGGTTGTTCTCCCTGCCATGGAGCTGCCCATTCCCTGTTTGCGCCACTAGGTGGTGGCTAAGATTCAATCACTTCTACCCCTAAGAAAATGTTCCATTAGATATCAGAGGCACAAAAATCTTTTGCAACAATCCACAGGGCTAAATTTCAATTGTCAGTTCACAGAATCAAGTATTTAATAGCTTGGACTTTAATTTCAAAATCAATTAGTAGTGAGTGAAGTTGCCTATAATCTTATTGCATAGTCCAGAGAATCATAGGTTGAGTGACTATTCTGTTTAATATCGAGTATATAGAAAAGATAATTTCATTAAAACAAATCTGCACTACTGGCAGAAAATATATCAAACAAATATGACATAGATACATATAGATTTGAAATCAATAGATATAACAGATCTAAGAAAATAATACAAAGAAAGATAACATTGATTGTTCTATATATCTTCCATCTGAATGAATCACTGTACTCCTATACATCAGTGCATGTCTGCTAATAATCAAATCTAATTAAAACTGATTCAAGGCCAAAGAGAAATTTAGATTTGACAATAATTGAGAAATTGTATATTTGAGAAACTAGATTCTAAATTTACAAAATCTCAAATTTCATGAAGATAAAAACCTAAAAAACTCTCATAAGGGAAAACTTAAAAGAGAATAAAACTCTCATTAGAACAACTTAGAGAAAAGGAACTCTCACTAGGAGTTTTGAGAAGAGAAGAATCTCTCATTAGAATTCTAAGAGAGGATTTATTCAAATAAGAGAAACTAAAAACTATAAAGAGTACTTCCTCCCATGGAGAAAGATCAGATTTGGTCTCTCTCCCATAGGAAAGATGAAGAAGATCTTGTCTGAAAGAGTTCTACAGAAAAGGGAGAGAAAAGAGATGTCTCTATTGTTAACTACGTTGAGTCTTGAAAACAATCCATGTTATTCAATTTGTCGAGCCAATTAAATTTCATTCCTCGGCCTTGAATTTAATTGCGGCAAAATATCATGAATGATGAAGTTTAGAGGATTAGAGAAACTGAGTTAAAATACGCGCTTATAACATCAAAGGAAGCACATTATCTATGCATTCGACTTGGTTCCACCGTTCTTCAATTAGGTACTGTGATACAAGATTTTGTTGTGCCAGGAATAAAAATTACATTCCACTCTCGAAAAATTCTATCTGCCTTTGAGAAAGCGTTGGCAGATTTTTTCCCAGTACTTCCTATCTGGATCCGCCATCAATAACTGTGTCTTCACATCTTCACCAAACCCTCTCTGTATAAATTTTGATAAGAAGAATTTTCATAAGAATGCTAAATACTTGTGTAACAAAGTACAAAAAATGATGTTACACTGACTGAGAAATAAAAAACTTTGGGTGATCGATTTCTACCTCTATACAGTCATTAGACAGCAGACGATCGATTAAATTGTTGAGAATATCTTTGGTATACTCTGGATGCCCTTGGATTCCCAGAATGTGGTTCCCAAATGCAAACATCTCCACTCGAGTTTTATCGGAACATGCAATTACTTCAGCCCCAACAGGGACATCCCACACCTGTCAATTTCATGAAATGTGACAAAAAAACACGCACAAATCCACACACAGAGGCACCTACGGATACAGAGAGAGAGAGAGAGACCTCATCTTGATGGCACTCAATGATTGAAAGGGTTGGTGGGATTTCATCTAACTCAAGGAAGTTACAAGGCAAGAATTCCTTTAGGATTCTAATTTTTCTAACTCCAATATCCCATCCAGTGTAGGCTTTCCCAACTTTTCCTCCCAGTGCTCTGCACAAGACCTATAACACGAACGACAGAATGAGTTAAATCATGCTCCAAGCTCCAAAGCATGATACGTGATACATATACACGAAGAATGATCTTGAAGTAATGAAAACATAACGATGAACGATTTTAGAATTACTTACTTGGTGGCCAAAGCATATACCAAGAACTTTCTTCTGCATGGCAAAAAGAGTTTGCAAGAGTAAGCAAAGCTTGAGAATCCAATGCTCATTGCCATAAGCATCATAAGGGCTTCCACTGACAACAAATGCTTCATAATTTTCAAGCTCATCCATTTCTGGAAAATGCCCCTCGACGACGCGAAATAAGTCCCATCTCTCCCCTTCATCGCCTAATGCATCAACAAAAACATTGAAATATCCTCCGTAAAGTTTCTTCACATAGTCTGAGTCCGTTGCTGCAAGTAGTAAAGCATACCTTTTTCCTCCCTCCATCTGCATTCTCATAACACTTTCAGTATAAAACTCAGAACTCTTCTGTTTGTGTATGTGTGCCTTTTTATGGCTTTGGTGTGAACTATGGGAAATCTGAAGCGGACAGTGATCCATTTAAAGGAAGGAGCAAGAATAAAGCATCGGGTTCCGACTAGTGTACTACGTGAATATTCACACAGTAAAATGATATGAAAAAAACATATAACAACGTTTTTGTAATAGTATATAACATGTGAAAGATGAGCAATAAGAAAGAGTGCAGGTCTGGTGATGGGTGACACGGTTTCTTCTGAATCTATCTACTTATATTTTAAGCACGAGTTGGAGTCAAATATATGGGCAAAGTAAAATATTATGGATGATAAGAATGGTAACTGTTATGTTAATATTCTATCAATTTTGTTCGTTTCAAAAGTTAAGACAATTTTGTCAACATTTAATGTGCAATCCTAGATAGCCAGCTGCCATACAATAACAAGAATATGCATACAACTTAGCCAACTTAATTTTTTTATTTATGTGGGATCTACAAGATTTTAATTAGGGTAAATTATATTTTACCCCCCTGTGGTTTACCATTTTTTTACATAACCCCCCTATGGTTTCAAAAGCTATACATAACCCCCTCATGGTTTGGATTAAAGTGTCAAAGTAACGGAAATAGTCCCTCGTAACGGAACTTCTAAAAATGTCGAAATTACCCTTATAAATACATGACACATTAACCCCCTATGATTTTTATATTTTACCATATAACCCCCTTATGGTTTAATACTTTACCATATAACCCCCTTATGATTTTCAAAATATACACATAACCCCCCTTGGTTAATACATAAATTTCATCCTCACATAAGGGTATTTTTGACATTTTAGATGACGCCGTTACGAGTGACTATTTTCGTTACTTTGACACTTTAATCCAAACCATAAGGGGGTTATGTATAGCTTTTGAAACCATAGAGGGGTTATGTAAAAAAACGCTAAACCACAAGGGGGTAAAGTGAAATTTGCCCTTTTAATTAAAGATCTACAGTAGAGAGTGTAGAGGCGAATCGTTGCTTAGTCAAAAGTTTTGTACTCTATTTCTAGATTACAAAAAGCAAAAAAAAAAAAAAGAAAAGAAAGACAGAAAGATAGTAACATGAGAAGGTAAGTGCCCTTTCCATTATTCCTGCAAGGGCGAATATGGAATGGACAATGCACATATACTATAGCCACGTAGGAGGGTCACGTAGGCGGTGTTGTGGTAATTTTCTGAAAGAACTTCTTTGAAATAATATTCTCTAGAAATTGTTTTTCAAGTGGATTTACCAAGAAAAATGTCTTGTACTCTAACTCTAGGCCGTCAATTTAATAAAAGCAGATACCAAAATTCACCATTAAAAAGTGGGATGCGTTTTTCAACGATTCTTCTAGACAACCGTAGGGGACAATTCAATGCCAACATCTCTCCATTTCAATTTTGTGCGGTGGAGAGTCAAGTTTGAGACAAAATTTGATAAAATGTTGAAATTGTGCTAGATTTTGCAGGTAAATAATACACGTTGGTTTATAGAGTAAATCTTGTATACACTGAAAGTGTATATACTATCACCGCTTGATTCATGACATGTGTGCAAAAGTTGAATTTCAAATTTAAATTTTGCATAGTTATCATTCATCCAATGCACATTGATAGTGTATGCACTGTCAGTGTCAGTGTAGGAAAGATTAATCCTAGTTTTATATAGTACTTGTTATGTTAGCGGTTTATTTATATTTGTTTTTATTAATTATTACACTGTCTTGTATAACTCTACACAGGATAATTAATATTGAGACATCGGAAGGGAGCGCATAAAATTTGGGGCTAGCACCCTCACTGGATGGTGTTGCCAATTTTGTGGGTTTTTTTGGGTGTTTTGGGGGGGGGGGGGGGGATTAAAAAAAAAAGGACGAGAAGAAACAGTTGTAGGGTTAGGTGGCTGATGTCTAGATCAAAGAATTTGGCCAACCTTTGGATAACAACCTTCGGCTGTTGTCTAGATCATTAGATGACAGTTCCAGGGAAAAAAAAAAAGAAGAAGCATTTTTGCCATTTCGATCGAGCAATTGGCACCTTATGTAACATCAAATGAGGAACAAAAATGAATGTTTGATTCTGTGGTGATATTTTATTCTGATACGAGCCTTCGTGTCATCGGATCTCACCTCCCCTTATGTTTTGTGGGATTGAAGATGCAACTGATTCTGGCTCGTGGAAGGAGATCTGTCTCCAATTTTATTGGATCCTATTACTACTACTTACCAGGCCGGACAAATAACTCAGAGCGTCATTAATTCTTACTATTCAGTAATTATTTGTAGCAAATACACATGCAATCACGAATATCAATGATTTTCCGTTTGTATAATTGCATCTACTTATACGCAGAAACTTGGATATACCAAAGACCAGCTCCTTCATTGACTCTGTCCAATTGTGTATAATGCGAATGAATTGTCACAATCCAATAATATGTGGTGGTAGGGTGTTATTCACGAGACTGCAATCTTCAGCACAAGCAATAGTTAATGGGGTAGTAAAATATGCAATATCAAATATATTTCTTGCCAGCAGCATTGATAGATGAAGTGAAACATGGTCGGATTATGCATTAGTTTTTATAACTACAGAGTTCCATATGAATCACGTGAATATATGAAGCAAAATGTTCACCTTATACGCATGCAACAAATTATTTGTTTCATTTCGAGTAATTTAATTGAAAAAGACTGAACACTATTTTTTTTTTTTTGTAGTTTTCTCATAATTGTTGCAAAAAAAAAAAAAATGAAGTTGGGGTCCAAATAAATTAGTGATATATCAAGATTTGATAGCAAATAGACAGCAAATTTCTTTCCCCTCGAGTGATTTAAATTTAGAACCTCTAATTTATGGGGTCTAAGGCCCTCCCACCTTATTCATTTAGACCAACGTCTCTTTGGCTTGTGATTCCTATATAGTTAGTTATCTATCAATAATACGGGAAATTAACTTTTATGATAATCAATTCAAAAGCATTATCATTTTCATAGCTGGATTGGCAAAATCATTTAAAGATATTAAAAATAATTAAGAAATAAGGAAAGAGGGTTAAGTTCTTGCACACATGTTTCACCTAGAAAAGAAACTTATTCTTTCACCACGCTAGTGCTTTTTTGTAATTCTTTTTCTTTGCTTAATTATCGGCCTTTCATGGCCCTGGAGTCATTGTAACTATTGATATCTTCTTTTCACAAACATGGAACAAAAAAATAAAAGTGTTAGCACAAATGGTATGGGGTTACAATCTACTGTAGATGCGACGACCATTACGGTTCAAGAATCAGCAGCAATGCTCGAATTATATAAACATTCCTTCTGTACATTTCTTTTTCATTGTGATGTAAAGATTCCATTGAAGCAGCTGCTAGGCTTAATTGAGAACCATGAAATGTATATAGAGATGAGAACTAAGGGCACAGCTTCCCTCGAGCTGGTGGTGAGGCCGGTTATGTAGACTTTCTCCCAAAATGGATAGATAATATAATGAGATCCTTGACAACAAAAGAGAATTTTTATGACATAGTTGTATTCTTTGTCAGATTCTAAAAACAAGTATATTCTTAGCAGGAGAATTATTCTCTAACTCAGATGTACTTGCCCGCATTCATTAGACAGGTTCAACAAGCAGCTCTGCGTCCGAATTCTTCATTTGGAATATATGATCATCTCGAAGAGTTGTGAGACTCATGAACCTCAAATGTCCAACCAGCATAAAATTTTTAAGTGTTCAATTCCGTGATCTAAAAAAAAGAGTTTCGAATCTAGATGAAAATTTTCTTGAAAGAATTAAAGTAGCTTATCGCATTGTTTTCTAGATGATGGCCGAGGAATTGCCTTCCACCAAAAAAAAAATTTTTTTTGGGGGGATCAAAGTCAGACCATTTTGAAGGTCTATTCTAAGCTTATTATGTGAATTTTGGTAATAGCAGTGAGGGCCGACACCAAGATCTGCTGAAGGAGTATGCGAATAAAACATGATTTGACTCGTGTTAAATTGAAGGGTGGGTTGGAATTTATCATTGCAAACTAGAACGCTAAATCCAGTTCCTGTCATCATTTTCATTCCTTGAATTGATTCATGTAAAGAGAGTTTGTAATGAATGTTGGTGGCTCTTCATTGGCACTTTGTCAATTGAGATACCATATGAAACTCTACGTTTCTTCAGCTGTTTTTGTTTGATGCCGAGTAGTGCATATTTGGCTGGCCTAGATTTACAAAGGACAGAAAATAGGATGATCAATAGGCAATTTTAAGGCCAGATACCAAAAAAAATTTTTTTTTTTTGCTACCAAAATCCTATCCCATGCAGTTCACAAAGTCATGCTGATCTCTGCCAATTCCAATTTCATTGCGATTTTATTCAATTAATTGTAGGTTAATTTAGAATGTGCATACAGCAATTTTATATACATTTTGCTTTCATCTATCTTATGGTACATGTAAAGTGAACTCTAGCGCATTAATCAAATGGTTACATGGATTATATATGGAACCCATATGAATTGTAACAAAATATCATACATCGGTTGTAAGGATGTACAGAAAGTTTACATAGAGTTACAATATGTTTAAAAAAAATTTTACACTGTTCAAGAACGGTTAATCTGTCCCGCTCGGTTCAATGCACTTGCGCAAATAATCATAACTGTTGTTGAGAAATTCTATGGCGTCTGATTTTCACTTCAATCTGTCAGGAACGCAGCACAATAGCCAGGGTCGTTTTATTCACAGCTACTAGCATTTGGTGTACACAGGGTACTGAGTCATGAAACGATACCGTTTCACTAAGAGTTAGTTAACATTCACTGAGTTGGTTGGGGGCATAACTGTATAAATACCCCACGTGATTGTAACAGAGTAGTTAAGATCATTTTTGTCTGAATAATCCAAATCCCAATTCTTTCTCTTTCTGTTAATCCTTTCTCTCTCTCCCTAATTTTCCCTCTTCTCTCTCTTTCCTCTGCTACTATCCGATCACCCTTGGGGCACCACTGTGGCGGTGCTAGTTCAGAGCCTGACAGTTGGTATCAGAGCAGCCGATCCTTGGCTGCTGAAGAAGAAGGACTGTAATGGCGGAGAACACACGGTACCGAGTGATGGAAGACCAGCTTAAGAAGCAGGAGATCAGACTCCAAGAATTGGCCGAATCCATGGCCGCTCTGCATACCGCAGGGCAGAATGAGACACAGCATAAGCTCCAGGAGGAGCTGGAGAAGAGTAACTCGCGCATGGAAGCAGTAGTGGGGAGTTTGGACCAGAAGTTTGGCAAGCTGGAACAGAAGTTTAACGCACTGATGAAGGTGATGTTGAAGGACAAGGGAGTCCAAGAGAATGAAGGAGGGTCTAGTGAGCCTCTTCTGCCCACGCCGCCATCGCACCACCGGCTATCCACTCAGGCAGACACCGCCGGACATCAGCAGGAGTTCAGAGGTAGAATGTTCACTCCTAATTTGCCTCGATTAGAATTGCCAATGTACTCAGCTGGGAACCCTAGGGAATGGCTACTTCTTGAATTATCAGATCCCTGCCTGCCAAAGGATGGATGTAGTAGAAATGTTCTTAGAAGGCAAAGCTGACAACTGGTTCCAGGGGGTGAAATTAGTGAATCCTGGACTGAATTGGGAGAAATTTAGTGAGTTGCTATGCGAGAGGTTCTCTGGGAAGGGGTCTATTGACATAGTAGAGGAATTTAACAAACTACAACAAGTAGGGACGGTGGAGGAGTATGAGGAGAAATTTGAAGAACTAAAAACTTTAATGCTTACTAGGAACCCCAAACTGGATGAATCCTACTTCATTTCCAGTTTTATCAGTGGATTGAAAGAGGAGATTAAACCTATGGTGAAGATGTTCAAACCACAAGCATTGTCCAAAGCATTTGAAGTGGCCGAGCTGCAAGAATATGCATTAGAGATACAATGTAAGCAGACCAAAGTTTCTGGCAAAATTGCTCTAGAACCTAGGTATGGGATGTACAAAGGTCAAACGGGTGGACACAACATGCCGAGTTCCTACAGGCTACCTGCAATTACTCCCAATGCCAAAAAAACTGAAGTTGCACATAAGGAAGTGGGAAGACTGTCAGCAGAGGAGTTACAGTACAGACGCAAGAATGGCCTGTGTTACAGATGTGGAGAAAAGTTTGGATTAGGACACCAGTGTAGACCAAAAGGCTTGAATTGCCTAAGTGTGGAGGAGGGAGATGATACTGACTTTGAGGATGCAGTAGGGGAGCAGGATGAATTCACGGGCAGAGTTGGAGAGATGGCAGAGGTGACGTTAAATGCCCTGTCTGGGGCCATCCAGAGGAAATCGATTATGTTGATAGGCAGTATAGGGGGTTTGCCAGTTAAAATTTTAGTACACACTGGGAGTTCAGACAGCTTCATCAACCACAGGATTGTTACCTTATTGCAGTTACCATTTCAAGCTGTGAACCCCTTCACTGTGACCCTAGCTAATGGAACAGACATAACCAGTGGGGCAGCATGTCCTAAAGTGGGTTGGAGAATACAAGAATATCAATTCCAGTTCGATATGAAAGTAATGGAGCTGGGGAGTTGGGACATTATTTTGGGAGTGGACTGGATGTGTCAATTCAGCCCAATCACTTTTGATTTCCACGCCCTCAACATTTCACTCAGCAACAGAGGGGAGCTACTCCACCTCCAAGGGTTCATCAATCAGCCTACAATGGAGCTTGTAAGGGGAAGGGACCTTCGATCTTTTATACAGGAGAAGAAGAAGAGTTGTGCACACCTGCAGACAAACTCCACTAAAGACCTTAAAGGAGACATTCCAGAGTTGGTAGAACAGGTCCTGCAGCAATTCCCTCAAATTTTTGCTACCCCCACAGGATTACCTCCTGAAAGAAATCTGGATCACCAAATCATCCTCAAACCAGGAGCAGAGCCATTTAAACTCAAACCTTACAGGTACCCTCACTCACATAAAGCAGAAATTGAAAAACAGGTGGCAGAAATGCTTACGAATGGAATTGTTAAAAACAGTACCAGTCCTTTTGCTTCCCCTTTCTTGTTAGTGAAAAAAAAAGATAACACTTGGAGACTGTGTGTGGACTATAGAAAACTAAATGAAGTGACTGTTAAGGATAGGTTTCCCATTCCCAACATTGATGAGTTATTAGATGAGTTGCATGGCACTAAGTTTATGTCTAAGTTGGACCTCAGAGCAGGGTACCATCAGTTGAGGGTCAAGTTGGCAGACACCCATAAGACTGCATTTCAAACACACCATGGACACTTTGAGTTTCTGGTGATGCCTTTTGGCCTCACGAACGCCCCAGCCACATTTCAAGCCTTGATGAACCGCATCTTTCAGCCATTCCTGCGGAAGTTTGTGCTAGTTTTTTTTGACGATATACTGGTCTACAGTCCCACCCTAGAGTCACATGCACAGCACCTGAAAATTGTACTCCAGGTCCTAGCTGATAATCAGTTGTATTGCAAGAAGTCCAAATGTTCCTTTGCTCAGACATCTATGGAGTACTTGAGACATGTGATTTCTGAGTTTGGGGTCAGCATGGATCCAGACAAGGTGGAGTGTATCCTGTCGTGGCCTACCCCCAACTCAGTTAAGGAACTTAGGGGCTTCTTGGGGCTGACTGGATACTACAGAAGGTTCATAAAGGGATATGGCGTGATCTGCAAACCTTTGACTCAGCTGTTGAAAAAGGAGAACTTTGGGTGGAACCACCATGCGCAGATGGCTTTTGAGGACCTCAAGAGAGCCATGACTACGGCTCCAGTACTGAGTATGCCAGATTTTGATATTCCTTTTACAATAGAGACGGATGCTTGTGGAGTGGGGATTGGAGCAGTACTGATGCAACAGGGTCACCCTATAGCATTCCTCAGCAAAGTTTTGTCTACCCAGAACTTGGGGTTATCAGTGTATGAGAAGGAGTTATTTGCATTGGTGCTAGCCGTAACCAAATGAAAGCATTACTTGGTAGGTCACCATTTTGTCATCAAGACGGACCACCAGGCCCTCAAGCACTTGCTGGAGCAGAAGCTTACCCATCCACTACAACACAAATGGCTCACCAAGTTATTGGGGTTGGACTATGAACTTCAGTACAAGAAAGGAGCTGACAATGGGGTGGCAGATGCTCTATCAAGGAGGAGGTTTGAAGGACCCTATGAGGACATTGCAGCAGGCCAAGCTGTGTGTGCAATCTCCACTATGCAGCCAGCGTGGATGCAGGAGTTGGTGGGAAGCTATGAAGGAGATGATGAAGCTCAGCAGAAAATAACTCAGCTCCTGTTGGATCCCAATGCAGTCACAGACTTTAAACTTGATCAAGGGATGCTTAAATTTAAGGACAAATTATACGTGGGAACTACCAACAATATTCGCAGCAAGGTGATCAAGGCCTTGCATGATTCAGCAGTGGGTGGACATTCTGGCCAGAGGGGGTGCCTGCGCAGGATACAATCTCTGTTTTACTGGCCTGGAATCAAGCAGGATGTTGTCACATTTGTCAGGTCTTGTGATGTGTGCCAAAGGAGCAAACATGAGAATGTTCCCTATCCTGGACTTCTACAGCCTATTCCAGTTCCACAGCAGGCTTGGTCACACATATCAATGGACTTCATTGAACAGCTGCCCGTATCTCATGGTTTTGATACTATTTTGGTAGTGGTTGATCGCTTGACGAAGTTCAGTCACTTCATACGTCTCACACATCCCTTCTCTGCACAACAGATAGCTCAAGTCTTCTTAGACCAGGTGTATAGGCTACATGGTTTACCCGAATCTGTCATTTCTGATAGAGACAGGATTTTTGTGAGCAAATTTTGGCAGGAGTTGTTCCAGCTGCTGGGGGTTGGCTTACACTACAGCTCATCATATCATCCTCAATCTGATGGTCAAAGTGAGCGAGTAAATCAATGTTTGGAAAACTACCTTAGATGCATGTGCAGTGAACATCCCTCGCATTGGAGCAACTGGCTACCTACAGCTGAGCTTTGGTACAACACCAATTTTCACACCAGTCTGCAAATCTCTCCATTTGAGGCGTTATATGGATATAAGCCCAGCCACATCCCTTTGGGACCCTTCCATGATAGTTTTATACCAGCAGCAGTCAACATGGTACAGGATAGGCTCAAGGTCATATCTCTCATTAAGGAGAATTTGGCAAAGGCACAAAGTCGCATGAAGAGCTTTGCTGATAGGCACAGGACTGAACGAACACTTCAAGTGGGAGATTGGGTGTTTCTCAAACTGCAACCCTATAGGCAACAAACAGTGGCTATTCGGAAGAGCTTAAAACTCACAGCAAAATATTATGGTCCGTTCCAGATTATTGCTAAGGTGGGAGCAGTGGCTTACAAGTTGCAGTTGCCTGTGGGAGCTAGGATCCATTCCGTATTTCATGTTTCTCTGTTAAAGAAGAAGATTGGGAGCGCTCAGAGCACTGACCCCGTGCTACCTGCATGGGACTCGTCTGATCAATGCTTGCTTCAACCTGAGAAGATATTGAAGAGCAGGGCTACCATGCGTAACTCCCAAGTAGTCATCCAGTACCTAGTCAAGTGGGATCAGCTGCCCGAATCAGAATCATCATGGGAGGACAAGGACTTCATCGACAAACAATTTCCGGACTTCCAAGCTTGAGGACAAGCTTTGTTTAAGGGGGAGAAATTGTCAGGAACGCAGCACAATAGCCAGGGTCGTTTTATTCACAGCTACTAGCGTTTGGTGTACACAGGGTACTGAGTCATGAAACGATACATTTTGCTTTCATCTATCTTATGGTACATGTAAAGTGAACTCTAGCGCATTAATCAAATGGTTACATGGATTATATATGGAACCCATATGAATTGTAACAAAATATCATACATCGGTTGTAAGGATGTACAGAAAGTTTACATAGAGTTACAATATGTTTAAAAAAATTTTTACACTGTTCAAGAACGGTTAATCTGTCCCGCTCGGTTCAATGCACTTGCGCAAATAATCATAACTGTTGTTGAGAAATTCTATGGCGCCTGATTTTCACTTCAATCTCCATGCTTTAACTGCGACTTCAAAGTAACCCAAAGATAGTTCGATTCAGTCCAAACAAAACTTTCGCTTCGCCATTTTCTGAAAGTTGCCAGGAGAATTTAACGAAAAATCGAGAGATGATTTTCGGACGATGGCAAATGCGTCAGTAGTCCAGATTATGGATTTGGCAGCAAAGTCTGGTTCGTCGCTTTGTTGCTTCCCCTTCAGGCAATGACAGCAAAAGTCAAAATTACGGCCTGTCTTCTTGCATACATCAATGATCGCCGATTCATCGCCTTCAACTCCGAAATTGATCCACAAGAGCCAGGCAAACAAGAAAAATCGACCAAAGGAAGCCACGTGGCTTTGCTACATTCCTGATTAAATTAAGATGATCGTTGGACATATGTTAGGCATGTACTATAAAAAAAATGATAAATGCAATTTTCAAACAGACATTGAGTAGAGTAATATGTTTAGTAAAATCTTTTAACCTTATTTCCGCAACCAAATATATATTTTCTTGAACTCAATTTTGATGTTGCAATATCCACAACAGTTTTTTTTCCTTTATTTTTTGTGTAAGTGGGAGATCTCGAAATTGAGATCTCTTACTTACACTCCCTTTTTCTATATCATTCAACTCATTTCTCATCCCATACCCGCAACAGTTTTTTTTTTTTAGGTGTCCCGTAGGGAGTGGACCCGCAGACTAATTCCCCCACCCCTGCAATTTGCTGGCAGCGAGACTCGAATCAGGGACCAATTCCCTTCTTCAGCAATCCACAACAGTTAACAAGTCATGAGGAGGATTACCAAAATTTTAAAACAGGTAGAATGCAGAAAGTACCAAAATAAAAGGGATTGTACAAAATTGACTATAATAGTGGTGCATCACTCTTTAATTGAGATACTATCTAATTTAAGCTTACAGGTAATCGATCTTAAGTAAAAGCTATTCCAAGGGGCTTGATAGGTCGAACTATATTGACAAACCATTGTCAAATTTTGGATCTTATAAAACATATTGGTATAATGTGATTGAAAAAAATGACCACTTGATCATTAGCTATTATGCATATGAACCTTAGAAACTATATTACATGATAGATTTTTATTGAAGTGCTTCCATTAAAATTTGGTGCAACAAGATAAATTGATAATGATTTGAAGAATATAGTATGAATCATGAAAGTATTTGCACAAGGCTAATAAGTTGTTTAAACAAGATCATCATATGCCAAAAAGCAATTGAACAATAAAAGAGCAAAATTTTTAATCACATACTAGATGAAAGAAGTATACTTTTGACGGTCTATGAACTAGCAGCGTAAAGAGAGTGATTTAACAATAAAATGTAGAAGAGATTAAATACTGTCTAACCAAATGCTGATGGACCCAGAATCGCAACGAAAAATGTATGCATTTCTTCATTTAAATGGAAAGAGTTGAGGAATCTAGAGATATATGATCACCGTCAGCAATTAATGCCAACGATAAACTTTGAAGCAATTGAGTCAATTAATAGTTTGAATTACTAGAATCCGAACTTAGGAACATAAGGATCTGGCAGTCCTTATCTTCCCCAAAGAAAAGCCTGTTCATTGTGTCTGACAATGGCATCATTTCTCATAGCGCACAAAGATAAATGAAAAAAGACAAGGTATTACTCGTAAAAATTATCTATGCTTCAAAAGGATGGCTGACTATGAAATTAACTTCATAACATTAAAATCAATATATAATTTATTTTGTGAAGCATGGATAAACATAAAGTGAATGAAAATGGTAAGCAAGTATATATTAAGAAAAATACCCATCAACTGCAGTCCATGAAGATCAAGATGATATATTTTACATTAGCTACCCAATATTTGGATCAAAACTACGATCATGGTAGAGAGACAATTTCAATTGCCACCTCATTGAAAGCTTTAGCAGTATTTAATTGTACGACATATTCAACTGGAACGGGTTCGAAGACGTGATCAACGCACTTGAGGTAATAATCCAAGCTGCTGTGAAGAAATGCTAAGGTGGCTGGTTTTCGCTTCAATCTCCATGCTTTAAACGCGGCTTTACAGTAACCCAAAGTTATGTCAAATTGATCCACGCACAATTTGGCCATCTCCCGAAAGCGGCCAGTAGAATTCAACGAAAAATCGAAACTTGATTTTCGGAGGATAACATATGCATCCGTAGTGCAGATTATGGATTTGGCACCAAAATCTGGTTCTTGTGGGTTGCTCTTTAGGCAGTCATAGCACATATAATAATAAATGTCCATCTTTTTGCATACACCAACGATCGCCGAGTCATCGCCTTGGACTCCTAAGTTTCCCCACAAAAGCCAGGCAAACAAGCAAAATCGACTAAAGGAAGCCATTACTACTTAATATTTAGATAATCGTTAGACAAACGTTAGTCATCTATGCAAAAGATGTGTACAAGAGAGTACTTTACCAGTACAAGGTAGAAGAGAAAATTGTCCAACCAAACGCTGATGAACCAAGAATGAGAACCACATCTCTCTCTCTCTTGCTCATGAACCATTGGCAAATCTAATTAACCATGGCAGCCGAGACTGCCCCCCTCCTCCGGGTGGGGGGCTGTCGGCCTCTTCCTCCCCTTTTAGGAAGAAGGCCTTCTCTGCGTTGTTTGAGCCACAACCGACGTCCGAGGTAGTGCAAGTTCAAGCGAGGATGACAACACACCGTGGAGAGCCTGCGGTGGTCTTCAGTGCGGCTGACATAGCAGTGGTTGCTGCTCCATTCCGCTACACTTTGGTTGGGAAGTTCTCTAAGGGGCGGCCGCTACTGCCTGACCTGAGGAAATTCTTGTCGACTCTTGATTTGAAGGATACGGCGACTGTGGGATTGTTAGATGCTAGGCATGTGTTGCTGAAATTTCAGTGTGAAGCGGATTTCCTTCGCGTTTGGGGACGAAGTTTGTGGTACGTGAATGGATCCCCCATGAGGGTTTTTAAGTGGACATCTAAGTTCCATGTGAACAGAGAGTCTTCCCTTGTTCCCGTCTGGTTTAGATTGCCCAAACTCCCAATTCACTTATTTGCTAAGCCATGTCTATTTCATCTTGTCTCCTGCTTGGGTACGCAGCTATTCGTGGATGCGGCTACGTCTTCGTTTTCGCGACCGAATGTGGCACGGGTATGTGTTGAGGTGGATCTGCTCAAATCGATTCCGTCGAGGGTGTGGGTCGATATGGGAGATGGGGATGGTTTTTGGCAGGTTCTTATCCCTGAGAACCTCCCTAATTATTGCAGCCACTGCTATCGTCAAGGGCATGGCGAGAATCATTGCCGTGTGAAGCACCCTGATTTACGCTTGCACAAGACGCAGGAGGATCTGGTCACAGGGGTGATGGGCGCAAAGGTTCGCTCCTCACCAGTTAACACGCAGCGTACAGAGGATGAGGAGCGAAGGGGGGTGAGTGAAGGAGATGGGATGAAATCTGGTGCGACACAGAATTCGGGTAAGAGCCATTCCGAGGGGTCACTGCACGTTGACACCCCTACTACTGCTGTGGAAGATGCATCGTGCTTACTGAACCAGCTTGGAGGGTCTACGGTTGTGCTTGTGGAGAAGGGGATAGAGGCTGCTGCTGATGCCATTCTTC
Source organism: Coffea arabica (assembly GCF_036785885.1). Lineage (NCBI taxonomy): Eukaryota > Viridiplantae > Streptophyta > Magnoliopsida > Gentianales > Rubiaceae > Coffea > Coffea arabica. Next base: position 13,529,288 of record NC_092320.1, on the reverse strand, counting down.
ACGCTATGGCTGACCGCGTGATTGGCGAACCAGAGGAAGTGCTGGAAGGGACTGCTAATACGGGAGAATTGGCGCTGGTGGAGCTGAACGTGGTAGCAGGCCCAGGCATGATGGAGCCCATAGAGGGGGCTGCTGTGCCAGGGCAAAGCTGCAACGAAAAAGCTGTCAAGCATGGAAAAGCAAAGTTCGTTGTTCATGACCAAAGGGAGGGACCATGCGATCACATTGCTGGAAATGATTGTGAGGAGTCCCATATTCTAGTGGAGCAAATATTGGGAGATGGTCAGCAGCAAATGGCCGACAATACTTCAATTAGAAATCAAAATGCTGAAAATTCTAATTGGAATAAAAGTGATGGGTCCCAAGCTTTTGAGAAGCAGAATTTGGGAGACGATAATCATCAAAAGGTCGACACCACTGACCCCGTCATTGCCTTACCACTCCTTGTGGTTCCAATTACAAGTACAAGAACAGAAACGAAAACCACGGTGTCTCAAAATCCAGTGCCAGCTTTCAAAGATGTGTTCGAAGAGGTTAAATGGGAAAAATTACATGGTACACTTCCCCGACCACATCAAATTAGTTTTTTTCGTTCAAGTATAACATGCAATAACGACAAAAAAGAAGAAGAAGAAGTCGATTCACAACACGACAAACACAAAGATCAAGACCAGAATCTAGTACAACAGCAATTTACCCAAGTGTTTTCAAAGAAAGCGAGGAAACAGCTTTCAAAAAAAGGTAAAACAATGCAAACACGTCAAGATCTCAAACTAAATTCCAATGCTCACTCGCAGTCACACAAATGTGGAGCACCCTCGTGTGGATGATTTCTTTGGATTGATCTGTTATGTCTTTACAATTCCTTTATATGTGTGTTTATTTTCCATCATTACATGTTTCTTTTTCTTTAACAGAGGTCAGGTTTGGCCCCCCTCTAATTTGATGTATTTTTTTTCTCGATTTTTAATATATTAAGGGATGGTATTCCTTTAAAAAAAAAAAGATGAACCAAGAATGCAGTGAAAAGTGTCTGGACTTCTTCATTTAAATAGAAAAAGTTGAGGATTCTAAAGAAATGTGATCACCGTCAGCAATTAATTTCAACAATAAATTTTGGACCAATTAAGTCAACTAGTTAGTTTGAATTACGAGAATCCAAACTTGGGAAGTTAAGCACACTTTTTTTTTAATAAAAATCATAATTACATTTATGAGATGGGTTAAAATTAAAAAAAAACCCCATATGGTATATCTTATACACCGAAAGGCCACCGTGGTTTCAAAATATACAAAATGACACCTCATGTTTTGAATTAACTTGTAAACTAATAAAATTTGTTAAATTTAATGGAATCTATTAAACTTAACGGAACTTAACAAAATCCGTTAAGTTTAAAATCCGAGACCTCATGTTTTCGTTAAATTTTCCATTAAATTTACTGGATTTCGTTAAGTTTAACGAATTCTGTTAGTTTACAATTTAGTTCAAAATATGAGGTGTCATTTTGTATATTTTGAAACCACGGGAGAATTTTTTGCACCACAGGGAGCTTTTTTGTATATTAGGTATATTACAGAGAACTTTTTTGTTTTCAATTCTTATGAGATCTGCACTAATAGCAAAAAATAAATCACTAGATATGTCATGTGAACAATAGTTCTAAAGGATTTGAAAGGTCTATGGCTATACATTATATGAAAAAATAAGAAATATTACATTATGAATCTCCAATGTATTTGATAGGTTGCATTTTTGTTATTAAATGTACGATTGTTTTCCCCTTGATTTTGACAAAATATTGCATTAATTTGTAGATTCTACTCATATTTTATAATTGGTGTTGGTTGTAGGAATTCGAACAAAAAGGAATTAAAGATGTGATTTTTAATTGGATTTTTGTGTGATTGCATATTCGGGAAGTTCAAAATTTGGCACGTGACCTCCAATCTTAAATTAAAGTCATGAAAGTCAGATTTTTCACCGAATGAATAGACTTCTACTTTTGTGAGAATACTAGTCTAGACTATCTTTTAGGACTCTTTGAAAACAGTTTGTTGGATTATTAGGATTTGGACTTTGTTTTTAAAGAGTAGTTAGTCGGAATAGGAAACCAAGCAAAAGAAGATTGTCGTATATCTTTTCTTTTTTTCTCACAAAGTGAGGAACATCATAGGGGACATCTTTTCTTTCTTGTTGGAAACAAGAACAACATTTGTTAGATTCATGAATAAAAAATTATGTCCCATATTGATTCGGAAGATGGAGGAAGAGCAGTTAATATTAAAGTAAGGATTCGAGACCTAATATCTTAAGATTTTGGATCAGAGTTAGGTTCCTAACTTACATATTAAATTTTTTGATAGGCGCTTTGACAGGTGCCGAACCTGTACAATTATAAATACCTACTCGAGAAAAATACAGATTTTGTATATAGCGGTGAGTAGGGTCGAATCCACAGGGACTGGGGATAATTCGTTTCTTTTAGAGTCCAAAGTATGGGGGGTTTTGGATTAAATGCTAACTAAATAAATTAACTGCAGAAAATAATTAATTCAAAGAAATAATTAAGGGAAAACTCTAGCCAAGGGTACACTTCAGAAATGGTTCAGGCACTGATCATTGATTCACAGATAATTCCACATTTATTAATAGATTAGTTATAGTTGTCATGCACGCGATAAACAACCAACCTTTCCTTAATTTCTCGATAGTTAAGGTACGACCGTTAACTATTTCTCTAACCCAAAAACAACCCTAGGTACGACCGTAGGATTTAATTTCTAGATTGCATTAATAATTAGAAAGGCCCAATCCTAACTAACAAACACGCTACGAGGGTTTGTTTAAACTAGATCGTACGCTCCCCTGACATAAATCCAATTACGCCAGTTGCTACTAAGATAGAGATAACGAACAATTACGGATTCAATTACCTCTATTTAGCAAAATAGCCTATATGAATAATTAATTATTGCGCACTAATCAATCATACACAAGAGCTATAACAGTTAAAAGCAGGAAACATATGAATACCAATAAAAGGAGGAAACAATTAAAATAAATTCGATCTCACAGTAATCGTTGAATCAAGTCTTCAGTTGTCCCCTTGACTAGAATTGAGAGGTTAGTCCTCCATTAATGGAGAACAACCATGCGAAAAAGCTAAGAAAAGAAAACTAAAACTATGCTAAAAGCCTAAACTAAAACTAGTGATTGATAAACCTCTCGTACGTTTCTCCCTTTTTAAAGCCAAAAGGAAGTCTAATGCTATCTCTAGTGGTCCCCACACCAAATTCAAAGTCTTGTACGTTTCTTTTCCTAGAGTCCAAATGACTCATGTTTCTTATCCGTGGTCCCCGCACATGTGGACAAAGCTTACAAAGTACTTGTTGTTCCAAGTCTCTCTACGTTGCTTTCTTTGAAAAGCCCAAATGACTAAATGCCTTGCACTAGCTTGTGGTCCCCACCAATTCAAGGACCCAAAGGTTGAAGCCCTTGGAAGTCTGCATTTTTTCATACAAGTTCCTCCTTTTTGGTAATTTTCTGCTTCAATCCCTGAAATTGGGTCCAATACCAAATATAAGTAAATATTAATAATTAAAACAATATTTGGCAAGGATAAAAGGGGAAATTAACAATAAAATAACCAACAATTTACACCCTATCAATTCCCCCCACACCTGAATCATGCTTGCCCTCAAGCATGGGAACAGCAATTGAACACCAAAATTTGACAATGGCTACTGCTCCAACTACCGTATTGCCAAGATGCCCAAGAAAAATAAATATCAAGCATCACAGGTCAATATCCAAGAAAAATCAACCCGGTTAGCCTATAAACCACCAACTTCTCCAATTTAAAGCAAACTAATCTAAGAAAAAGGAATGGTTGCTCACATTTATCAGCAAATAGTCCAACTATTAACCAAAATCTCGACATTAAGATCACAAACCGGCAAGCTGACTTATTCACATACTAACACAATCTTTACTTCACTTCTTTTTTTTTAATTTTTTTTTATTTTTTGTTTTTTTTGTTTTTTGAATAGCAAAAGACTTAGTCTATAGTCCTTAGAGCCTTTTGACGCGAACTCCAACATTTGACAGATGGAGGAGCCCGGTTACTCAGCTCTAATCGTTACAGGACCACGCACTCATAGCAATTACTACCTTTTGACGCGAGAATCGACACTTTAGGTGAAGATCCCCGGTTATTCAGTAGTGATAACTAACGGAGTACAGTCACCTCTTATTTACAATCATATAGCACAATAACTAAAAATAACAGCAGCCAGCCTCAAATTTCAAACATGGAGAACTAAAATTAATAATTGGACCAATTCACATGAAGAATGCCAACAATCATTCCCTATGCCTAGAAAAGTTAACCAAAAATTGGAAAAGTTAAGCAAGTATTGATATTCACCAAAGAGATGTTCCTGAGCTCAACCACATTAATTTAATACCCTTTTATTAATAAAACTTGGCAATAGCAGAATTAGAGGCAACAATCCAGCATCAAAACTTGGTAGTTATAGAAGACTGACCACTAGAAAAAAGAAAAGAAAATAAACGAAAAATAGAACAAATAACAAAAATAAAGGAAAACATGTAAAAACTAAAAATTAGAAATACTAGCTGTACCACAGCTGTCCCCCTCACACCTAAGTCCGACATTGCCCTCGATGGAGGTAATATAGCAATTAAAGTGAAGAGAAAAACGAAACTTCCCTCTCAAGCGGCTACGGAATAGGCAGAAACGGGGGAGTGAAGCAGATATGGTGGAAGTACGCGGCCAGGTTCTTAGACATTGGAGCCATCTGGCTGGCGATATGCGTTACTTGCTCATCCGCGTGGTGAACCTGATCTCGCAAGTGGCGCCACTTAGCATCAGAGGCCATCGGTGGGAGAGGCCACTTAGCAAATTCAAAGCAATAATAATTTAATAGCCACTGGTGCCTCCGTAGTAGACAAGCCAATCAACAAAATGCAAATCGCAACAAATTCTCTAAAGATTTAGCAATTGAAATCAATAGGTAAAATACTCCCAGCAAGTCAATTAGACGCCACCAACTGCAATAAGCAATGGAAGTGGCACAGTAGCCTTTCAATTCAACAAACAAATGAAGAAAATACCCAACCAAAGGCACTTCAAAGGACGCAAGACAGAAACTAGTAAAATAGAACTCAAGTGATACCGACAGGGATACCAACAGAGCAAATGAATTCAATTGATTGAAGCGCAACAAATGTCACCAGTTGGACAGTCAAATACCCAAGTCAAACGCTCAAAATTAGCAATTTGGCCAAGAAACCAGTAATTCCAGCAACTAATGGTAAGAACCGAGAGACAGTTCAGGCACCAAAACTCAAGAATCGAATAGGCAGTCCAGCACAGAGGATTAAGAAATGGAAAGCAACACTGCAACCAGTACCACTGGTGCACAGACAGGAAAGAATTAAATTCAATAGCAGCAACTCAAATGCAAGAACCTTAACTTCAAAATAAGCAAATATCTTCAAATATAAGCCACAACGATAGGCAAAAAACCTCAACAGTACCACTGGTGAGTCGCAGGGAAAAAGTAATCAAAAGGCCAGCTTTTCAACAAATAGCAGAAAATACCCCCACTTTGGCAGCAATTAAACCCAAATCTGTCCCAAAAGTTCCCCCAGAAAATGCCTAAAGCACCCACTGCTTTATCCAAACACTCAATCACAGGATGGACTCAATCACAAATGCCCAGTAGTCACAACTCGTTTAATTAGGCAATCCAGAACACAGATTATCAGATGTTAAACAACTACCATCACCAGTACCACTGGTGAGTGTATAGGGAGAAATTAAAGCAAATAACCAATCTAGTGAACGAAATAGATTCGAACACCCAAGTAGTGCCAAAAATGAGCGAAAATTAAAGCCAGAAGCAATTGGCAACTTACTCCCAAAGTACCCCCAAATATCGCAGCAGTTTAACTCAACTCTACCCAAAATTAGCCCCAGAAAATGTCTAAAATCACTGCCTGCTGTTTTCCAACAAGAAGCCCAAGAAACAAGAACGCAAATTCCAGCAATTTAAGGACTAGAGAAATACTAATCAAGGTGGAAATTCGAATACCTCCACCTGCCAATTTTGGGTAGGTGGTGACGCGCAGCAATGGAGGAGATGTGCGCGGTTGCAGGAGAGGCCGGCAAAGGCAGGAGTCCCGTGCGGCTCAGGTGGTGGTGCTGATGGAGGTCGACAGCAGCGGGGGCGGACGATTGACGTGGGCCGAGCTGCAAGCTGGCGCGGCGCTGTAGGGCTCGTGGCAGCTCCTGGCCGCGAGGTGAAGCTGCTCGTGGTGGAGGGTGGCGGTACAGCGGTGGTCGCGAGCTGATGGAGACTATTGGCGGCGGACTGAGCTGAGGGAGAGGCGGCGGCAAGCTGGTGGAGAGCAGCAGCGGCGCGGGCTGGGCTGCGCGCTGTTGGCTTGGCTCACGGGCGGCGTGCAACGTGGATTTGGCGATTGAAGAGAGAGGACCAGCGGCGGGCCTTGGCCGCAAGATGGTGGTGGACCGTGAGGTGAAGCTGCGTGCTACGAAACTCCTGGCCGCAAGGGAGCTTGGGCGACTCGAGCTGCGTGGGTGGGGTGGTAGCGGCAGGTGGCGTGAAAGAAAAAGAAGAAACAGAGGGAAACAGGGGAGCGGCGGAGAAGAAGAAGAAAAGGGAAGAAAGAAAGAAGGAAAGAAAAGAAAGAAGAAAAGAAGAAAAAGAAAATAAAATGGTTTTTTTTTTTTTTAACTAGTCTTACCGAAATTCTCCAAAAATTGAAATTGCTTTTGTAAAAATTTTTTCTCTTTTTTTTTTTTTTTTAAATAAGGAACCTCTGGCCTAGGCGTGGGCACGTCTAACTGCTATAGAGTCCGCAGATCCTGAACGAAAATTCCTTTCCCTCAGGCGTGACCACCTGGCGTGGGCACATCTAACTGATAATTTCCTGCCACCAAACATCAAACTATTAATTGACACTAACACTTAACTACAACTTAAAAAATGCTTGCAAACTGAAACAAATAGTCTTGGGTTGCCTCCCAAGTAGCGCCTTTCTTTAATATTTTTGGCTAGACATTGTCCTGTTTATTCATGGAGTGCTTCATTCTCTATGTAATCTTGATAGCCCTCGTAAGTAGAGTAATTTTTGAGCACACGAGCTACGGTCTTCCATGGACTAGTAGATGGCGCCAAACAACCAAGTAATGACCTTAAATCTTCATTCACCCCTCCATCACAAGCACTTATTGGTTTGAGATATTTTGCCATCGTGACTCTTGACTTGTTCCTGTCATGAAACTCAAAATTTTCTGGTATAATAAAATCAATCTCACCAACAGGAATTAAAGAATAAGAGTCAGGAAAATATTGATCAAGGAATGGAGGAGATGTCACCGCATTTGGAGATTGTTCACTGGATTCATTCACTTGAACCATTTGATGTTGGGGTCTCAATTCTTGCGCTTCAACTTTCTTTTCAACTGCATCTTTAGATTCTTCTTCTTGAGACCCTTGCAGTACCATGTCAATTGTCAGAATAATTGCACTCTCATCTTTCTCATGGTCGATAATAGTCGGTGAAGGCAATTCTTCATAAACTGGAGAAATCAATTTGCTCATTTTAGATGCCCATTCACGCCTTCCTTCTTTCATCTCTTCACTCATCTTTTGTGTCTCCTGTTGAAGTTGATGTACCTCCTATTGAAGTTGATGTATCTCCTGTTGAATTTGATATGTGTTAGTAGCTATTAATTCAACTATTTCTTCAAGAGACATACCTGACATGGATGACGGTTCTTGAGACTCATACTGCTGAAAATTCATTGGCCCCATTGTATAATTATAATTGGAGTTATCCCACCATCCTTGATCATACCCGTTTGGATTAGGGTTATATCACGTTTGAGACGAGAGTGAAAAATCTCCATAATTATTGAATGGGACACTCAGATTTTCTTGATATTCGGGGCACATACCGGTTGAATGATCCCTGGCATAACAAATTTTACAGGTTGCAGCAGCCATTCTTTCTCTAATAGAGTTTACTGCCTCTGAATATGCAAACATAGCAAAAAAACTAGTCTCATCGTCTTCTCCGGAAACAAAATCCAGTCTATCACCAAAATACGGAGTGTTAGAAGCCATAAACTATATAAAAAAAATAAGAGAAAAATAAATTAAAAAAATAAAAAAAAAATAAAAAAAATGAACAAATTAATCTGGCACCAGTCCCCGGCAACGGCGCCAAAAATTGACAGGTGCCGAACCTGTACAATAATAAATACCTACTCGAGAAAAATACAGATTTTGTATATAGCGGTGAGTAGGGTCGAATCCACAGGGATTGGGGATAATTCGTTTCTTCTAGAGTCCAAAGTATGGGGGGTTTTGGATTAAATGCTAACTAAATAAATTAACTGCAGAAAATAATTAATTCAAAGAAATAATTAAGGGAAAACTCTAGCCAAGGGTACACTTCAGAAATGGTTCAGGCACTGATCATTGATTCACAGATAATTCCACATTTATTAATAGATTAGTTATAGTTGTCATGCACGCGATAAACAACTAACCTTTCCTTAATTTCTCGATAGTTAAGGTACGACCGTTAACTATTTCTCTAACCCAAAAACAACCCTAGGTACGACCGTAGGATTTAATTTCTAGATTGCATTAATAATTAGAAAGGCCCAATCCTAACTAACAAACACGCTACGAGGGTTTGTTTAAACTAGATCGTATGCTCCCCTGACATAAATCCAATTACGCCAGTTGCTACTAAGATAGAGATAACGAACAATTACGGATTCAATTACCTCTATTTAGCAAAATAGCCTATATGAATAATTAATTATTGCGCACTAATCAATCATACACAAGAGTTATAACAGTTAAAAGCAGGAAACATATGAATACCAATAAAAGGAGGAAACAATTAAAATAAATTCGATCTCACAGTAATTATTGAACCAAGTCTTCAGTTGTCCCCTTGACTAGAATTGAGAGGTTAGTCCTCCATTAATGGAGAACAACCATGCGAAAAAACTAAGAAAAGAAAACTAAAACTATGCTAAAAGCTTAAACTAAAACTATTGATTGATAAACCTCTCGTACGTTTCTCCCTTTTTAAAGCCAAAAGGAAGTCTAATGCTATCTCTAGTGGTCCCCATACCAAATTCAAAGTCTTGTACGTTTCTTTTCATAGAGTCCAAATGACTCATGTTTCTTATCCGTGGTCCCCGCACATGTGGACAAAGTTTCCAAAGTACTTGTTGTTCCAAGTCTCTCTGCGTTGCTTTCTTTGAAAAGCCCAAATGACTAAATGCCTTGCACAAGCTTGTGGTCCCCATCAATTCAAGGACCCAAAGGTTGAAGCCCTTAGAAGTCCGCATTTTTTCATACAAGTCCCTCCTTTTTGGTAATTTTCTGCTTCAATTCCTGAAATTGGGTCCAATACCAAATATAAGTAAATATTAATAATTAAAACAATATTTGGCAAGGATAAAAGGGGAAATTAACAATAAAATAACCAATAATTTACACCCTATCAATTCGAGGCGTTTTTTCCCTAACAAGTGGTATTAGAATTTCATATTACGAGATTGGGTTACTCGTGACAAGTGGATTCTTCTTGAAATTGAATTGGTGAAAATTCTCTTCTTGGTAGTAGATCGAAATTCTAAAGTGTTAAAAAATTTGGCTAGTGTTGGACCAGGTGTGTCATGAGTTTGGCACGGGATCCGGATAGTATTAGACCAAGATCCAAAAATTTAGTTTGAATTTTGAAGAATAGTGGGTCCATGATTGGGAGAAGATGGGACATTAGGTGTTAAGGTAGACTTGTATTGAATATTAAAGTGGGGTTGAAAAAGAGTTTATAAACTTGAATATAATATGAAGGGCTACTCATGTAATGAGAGATTTGTTAGATTAATAAGTAAAGGATTATGTCCCAAATTGGTTTGAGAGATAGAAAAAGAACACTTAATATATAAGTAAGGGTTCGAAATCTAATAGTTTACTTTTTTTGAATTAGAGTTGGGTTCCTAACTTATATATTGAGTTTTTTGATAGGCACTCTTGAGGCATTTTTTTTTTTAACAAGTGGTATCAGAATTTCATGTTGCAAGATTGAGTTACTCATGAACAAAGCAAATTTTTCTCGAAATTGGATCGGTGAAATTCTCTTCTTATTGGTGGATCGAAATGTCAAAGTACTAAAGAATTTGATTAGTATTGTACCAGATGCACCATGGGTTTGACAAGGGATCCGATTAATGTTAGACCAAGAAGTTAAGGGTTTGCAAGTATCCAAAAATTCAGTTTGGATCTTGAAGAAGAGTGAGTCCATGATTGGAAGAAAAGGTGACCTTAAGTGTTAAATTGGGTTTGCATTGAGTATTAAAGTAGATTTGAGGAAAAGCATGTAAACTTGGATTTAATATAAGGGGTTATTCATAAAGGGGGAAACTCATGGGCAAGTATATTCTTCTTGAAATTGGATCGGTGAAAATTTTCTTCTTAATGGTGGATCAAAGTGTCCAAGTGTTAAAGAGTTTAACTAGTGTTGGATCAGGTGCACCATGGTTCGGTAGGAGGTCCAATTAATGTTAGACCAAGGAGTTAAGAATTGGCAAGGGTCCAAAAATTCAGTTTGGATCTTGGAAAAAAAATGGATCTATGATTGGGAGAAGATGTGATCTTACGTGCTAAGGTGGGATTGCATTGAATATTAAAATAGGCTTGAAGAAGAGTTTGTAAATTTGAATTTAATGTGAGGAGATACTTATGAAGGGAGAAATTTGTTAGGTTCATGAGTAAAAAATTATATCCTACATTGGTTCGAGAGATGAAAAAATTAATATATATAAATAAGGGTTCATGACCTAGTAGTTTAAGTTTTTGGGTCAGAATTAGATTCTTAACTTACATATTAGATTTTTTGATGGGCTCTCTCAAGGTATTTCTTCCTAATAACGTTTTCTTTTTCCTTTTTCGTCTTGACTCCTCATCTGATAATGGAAGAATGTTCTTGGCAATTGCTGCAACTATTTTGCTTGCATTTTCTTCAAGAGAGATGAACCCAGCTCTTCGTTCTAGTCAAGGAACAACAGAGAATTTGATTTAGTTAAAATTGTGATAAAAGATTGATTATATTTATTTCTTTTATTTAATGACATTTGTATGTTCCTTGATTTAATTTCTTTTGGTTCTTATATTATTTGAATATCTAGGGTCTAGTGTTTAAATTAGTCTAATAATCTAAAATTAATTAGAGTAGTTAAATCCATAATTATTTAATTACTTTAAACTAGTGGTAACTGGCATGGTTGAATGTGTTAGGGAGACATATGAACTAATTTAAAATAACCCTCGTAACATGTTATTTGAACTAGAAAATTGAACTCTAAAATCATACCTAGAGTTATTTCTTGATTAGGACAGTGATTAACGGTCATACCTTAATTGACCTTAATTACCAATACATAAGGAAAATTAACCGTCATTATTTGTTTGGCAATTATAACTTATTTATCAGTTAATAAACGAAATTATTATTGTATCAATGATCAATTGAGTGAATCATTTTCAAACTTATTCCTTGGTTAGAGTTTATCTATTATTACTTCAATTTTAATAAATTATCATTTAATTTTTATTTATTTATTTATTTATCTAAATTATTTAATTATTCTCAATTTTATAAAAATTTCCCGTATTCTAAATTCTAGAAAAAATGAATTTTCTTTAGTTCCCGTAGATTTGACTCTACTCACTGCTATATACAAAAATTTATATTTTATTTGAATAGACATTTATTATTGTTTAGGTTCAACATCTATCATTATTGTAAATGATGATATCGATCTCTTTGAACCCCACAAACATATGTGCAAGTCTTCTCCCACAGATTTTCTTTGTTTAGCTACTTCAAACCCAAGTATCAAGTTGGGATTCTTGGGAACTTAAGGATCTAGTATTCCTCATCTTTCCAAAACAAAAGCTTGCCCGTTGTTGATGACAAGTGTTACTCGTAGTTAAATAAAAGGAAAAGTCTATACTAAACGATATTGGACTTAAGCCAAAAAAACAAACATTAATAAAGAACTCACCTTCTTATGTTGTGATTTATAATTTTTTTTTGTAGGTGGACTCTAAACAAAATTAGATTTTTCCTAATTATGTCAAATCTTGACCCTACATAACCAAATATTAGTAGTTTCAAGTTACCATTTTTTTTTTCCCTATACATGGTTTTGAATTTTGTTCTTTTTTTATCCTTGGGGATTTGAAACATTGGTTTTTAATTCCTATATTTCATCTTCATTAGTCAATGAACATTCTGGTTCTTCCTGTTTTTTCTTGATAAATTAACATATTGTTTAATAATAAATTATATAAATCGTTGCCATATAACAAACTGAACAGCCTCAATTACAACCCAGAATAGAGATGCAGTTGTTAATGAATATTGATGTTTTGTGTTATATTGATGTTTTGCCCTTAAATTAAATTTCAATAATTGGTTGGTTGTTTAGTATTCTAAAAAGAGGCACAGCTATCAAAATGAGAAGAATGAAAATTCCAACATTATTTATTGGGCAACTATGACTTAAGTGCTTTTTCTTGAAAATTGTCGGAAGAGTGCAAAGGAATAGTTAGGGCTAATTCATTTTCCATTTTACCACAACAAATATTTTTGGACAAATTGAAATAAAAACTAGGATGTATAAAATTGGATGGAGCTAGCAGTTAATACCACATTTTCTCAAACAGAAGAATACAAATGTTCGGATTTTTAGGTGTACAAGATGATTTTTGAGAACGCAATGCTTTTGCGCGGTATTTTTGTTGACCATATGAATGTATGGTAAATTCTAACTTTTTTTCGTGCCTTCTTAATTTACTTCATTTGTCGGATCTTTTTTTTTAATGTAGGGTTAATTTTATCCTAAAATGATTGCATATGAACATCTAATTTTTTGATTATGGGAATGTACAATGCATGTGTAAGGCCTACCAATTTATATTAGTCGTATAAGTTATCTATATATGCTTCAAAAGGATGCCTGACTATGAAATTTACCTCATAACATCAAAATCAATATATAATTTATTTTGTGAAGCATGGATAAACATAAAGTGAATGAAAATGGTAACCCATCAACTGCAGTCCATGAAGATTAAGATGATATATTTTACATTAGCTATCCAATATTTGGATCAAAACCATGATCATGGTAGAGAGGCGACTTTAATTGACACCTCATTGAAAGATTTAGCAGTATCTAATTGTATGCCATATTCATTTGGAATGGGTTCGGAGAGGTGATCAACGCACTTGAAGTAATAATCCAAGCCGCTGTGAAGAAATGCTAAGGTGGCTAGTTTTCGCTTCAATCTCCATGCTTTAAACGCGGCTTTGCAGTAACCCAAAGTTATGTCAAATTGATCCACACACAATTTGGCCACCTCCCGAAAGCGGCCAGTAGAATTCAACGAAAAATCGAAAGCTGATTTTCGGATGATAACATATGCATCAGTAGCGCAGATTATGGATTTGGCAGCAAAGTCTGGTTCTTGTGGGTTGCTCTTTAGGCAGTCATAGCACATATAATAATAAATGCCAATCTTTTTGCATACACCAACGATCGCCGAGTCATCGCCTTGGACTCCTAAGTTTCCCCACAAAAGCCAGGCGAACAAGCAAAATCGACCAAAGGAAGCCATTCCTGCTTAATATTTAGATAATCGTTAGGCAAACGTTAGGCATATATACAAAAGATGTATACAAGAGAGTACTTTACCAGTACAAGGTAGAAGAGAAAATTGTCCAACCAAGAATGCAGTGAGAAGTGTATGGACTTCTTCATTTAAATAGAAAAAGTTGAGGATCACCGTCAGCAATTAATTTCAACAATAAATTTTGGACCAATTAAGTCAACTAGTATTAGTTTGAATTACGAGAATCCAAACTTGGTGAAGTTACGCGCACCTTTTTTTTTAAATAAAAATCATAATTACATTTATGAGATCTGCACTAATAACAAAAAATAAATCACTAGACTTGTCACCTGAACAATAGATCTAAAGGATTTGAAAGATATACCCTATAAGAGAAAATAAGAAATATTATATGATGAACCTCCAATCTATTGTAAATGATGATATCAATTTCTTTGAACCCCACCAAAATATGTACGAGTCTTCTCCCACAAATTTTGTTGCTTAGCTACTTTATATATTATAAGTTGGGATTCTTGGGAACTTAAGGATCTAGCATTCCTCATCTTTCCAAAACAAAAAGCCTACTCGTCGTTGATGACAAGTGTTACACGCGGTTAAATAGAAGGAAAATTCTATACTAAACAATATACGACTTAAGCGACAGAATGAAATATTAATAAATAACTCACCTTCTCGATTTTAAAGATTTTTATGTGTATCTATTATTTAGAAATGTGTGATTTATAGTTATTTTTTGTAGGTGGGCTGTAAATAAAATTAGATTTTTTTCCTAATTATGTCAAATCTTGACCCTGCATAACCAAATATTAGTAGTTTCAAGTTACAATTTTTTTCCTATCCATGATTTTGAATTTTTGTTTTTTTTTTTTATCCTGGTCGATTTTGAAATTTTGATTTTTAATTCCTATATTTCATCTTCATTAGTTAATGAACATTCTGTTTCTTCCTGTTTTTTCTTGATAAACCTTTGGTTTAATAATAAATTATATAAATCATTGCCATATAACAAAATGAACAGCTCCATAAAAATCCAGAATAGGGACGCATGCAATGCAATTGTTGATGAATATTGATGTTTTGTGTTATATTGATTAGCAGACGCATGATTAGGCATGTGAGAAAAAATATTAAAGATTTCCTAAGGTTCAATCAGAATTCTTTTTAGTACAAAAAAGTTGTACTCCCTCCTCCTCATTTTGTATGTTCCAGTCAAAGTTAGGTAAGTTTACACATTAGTTACCAAAGCTGCCATTTCCCTTATTGCCCTTAAATTAAATTTCAATAATTGGTTAGTTGTTTAGTATTCTAAAAAGAGGCACAACTATCAAAACGAAAAAAATGAAAATTCTACTCCCTCCGTCCCACTTTTGATAGTTCTGTTTCTTTTTTCGCATAGTTTAAAAAAAAATAGTTAATTTTGTTGGAAAAGTAAATTTAGATTGCTATTTTCCTAAAATAGCCTCACATTAAATAGAGTACAATTTTATGGGAACTTGAATTGATGGTAAAAAAAGAATCAACCCTCATTAAATGGGATAGGTTTATAGTAACAACAATTTACATTAAATAAGGGTATTTAGGAAAATTAAAATACAACTACATTTTTCAATTGGAAAGTGGACTACAATTTGGGACAGACGAAAAAAGAAAACAGAACTATCAAAGTGGGACGGAGGGAGTAACATTATTTATTGGGCAACTATGACTTAAGTGCTTTTTTATGAAAATTGTCGGAAGGGTACAATAGAATTGTTAGGGCTAATTCATTTCCATTTGGCCAAAACAAATATTTTTGGACAAATTGAAATGGAAACTGGGATGCATAAAATGGGATGGAGTGAGCAGTTAATACCATATTTTCTCAAAAAACAGAAGGATAAAAAAAGTTAGGTTTTTTAGGTGTACTAGATGAAATTTGAGCGTGGTATTTTTGTTGACTATATGAATGTATGGTAAGTACTTACTTTTTTTCGTACTTTCTTAATTGCTTTATTTATTGGATCTTTCTTTTAATGTAGGTTTAATTTTGTACCGAAAGGATTGCATTTGAACATCTAACACCTTTAAATCAATTTTCCTATTTATATTAGTTCCGTTAATTAGTTCATTCTTTGCTATGCCTTCTTTATGTTGGGAGGTATCGGGTTTCGAATAACCACAACACACAGCGAAAATCTCCCCAATTTGTTAGAACAGATTAGGAGCGTAATACAAGACAAAATCCAGCAACTAATGGAAGATAAATCAGCTCACAAACACAAAAAAAATCAACCACAAGAAGACACAGTTTTACGTGGAAAACTTCTCCAATGTGAAGAGGAAAAACCACGAGACTCTTAAGCCCACCACAAATTACTCCACTATCACCAATTAAAAGTAGAGTATAACTTTCAGCAAGTACACAATTGAGATATGGTCTTAAACAATCAACAAAGTCACCAAATCCCAAATAAAGAGCAAAAGCTGTGAAAAACTTCATCAGAAACAGCAGCAGTCCAAAATTTATAACTAAAGATTGAACTGTTCAAATCCGATCCCACCGTCAGAATGTAGAAGTGGATGTCCTCTACCTTCAGTTAAAATTTCAGGCCGATCAGACGTTGGTTGCTATGTCAATCAAGTGATTTACCGCAACTGCTCAAACCAGAAACTTGCTGAAATTTTTCTCCAGAATTTTTCTGCGTTTTTCACTTTTTCTGCCTTAACAATAAACCTAATTTGACCTATAAATAGGTAGGGCAGCTCCTTAATGGGCTTAGACAATTACCCATTAATTTTTTGACTTTTCTACATAAGTTGGGAGCCCAAAAAACCCAACACTTTATTCATCCATTTATTTTAAATTCTGCATTAGTTAATCGATTATGGCATGGCGATGGAAGCAAGATGGACTTGCACAGTAAGCAAGATGTAAGGCTTTTTTTTTTTTTTTTGAGAGAAGCAAGAGTTTTTAGAAATTAGCTCGCTCATACACACACACATATACATATACATATATATAATATTGTTACCAAATCGAGTTTTTACCCAATTCATATTTCTCTACTTTTCCTTCTTTAAATTAGAATACAACGCACTGAAGATAAATGAAAATGGCATCATTTCTCATAGTGCACAAAGATAAATGAAAAAAGAAAGGATGGATGACTTCATACCATCAAAATCAATATATAATTTATTTTGTGAAGCATGGATAAACATAGAGTGAATAAAAACGGTAAGCAAGTATATATTAAGAAAAATACCCATCAACTGAAGCCCATGAAGATTAAGATGATATATTTTACATTAGCTATCCAAAAATTGGATCAAAACTACGATCATGGTAGAGAGACAATTTCAAGTGACACCTCATTGAAATCTTTAGCAGTATTTAATTGTACGACATATTCAATTGGAACGGGTTCGAAGACGTGATTAACGCACTTGAAGTAATAATCCAAACCGCTGCGAAGAAATGCTAAGGTGGCTAGTTTTCGCTTCAATCTCCATGCTTTAAACGCGGCTTTACAGTAACCCAAAGTTATGTCAAATTGATCCACACACAATTGGGCCACCTCCCGAAAGCGGCCAGTAGAATTCAACGAAAAATCGAAAGCTGATTTTCGGAGGATAACATATGCATCAGTGGCGCATATTATGGATTTGGCAGCAAAATCTGGTTCTTGTGGGTTGCTCTTTAGGCAGTCATAGCACATATCATAATACATGCCAATCTTTTTGCATACACCAACGATCGCCGAGTCATCGCCTCGGACTCCTAAGTTTCCCCACAAAAGCCAGGCGAACAAGCAAAATCGACCAAAGGAAGCCATTCCTGCTTAATATTTAGAAGATAATCGTTAGGCAAACGTTAGGCATATATACAAAAGATGTATACAAGAGAATACTTTACCAGTACAAGGTAGAAGAGAAAATTGTCCAACCAAGAATGCAGTGAGAAGTGTATGGACTTCTTCATTTAAATAGAAAAAGTTGAGGATCACCGTCAGCAATTAATTTCAACAATAAATTTTGGAACAATTAAGTCAACTAGTTAGTTTGAATTATGAGAATCCAAACTTGAGAAGTTAAGCACACTTTTTTTTTTAATATATAAAAATCATAATTACATTTATGAGATATGCACCAATAACAAAAAATAAATCAGTAGACATGTCACGTGAACAATAGATCTAAAAGATTTGAAAGGTATACCCTGAAAGAGAAAATAAGAAATATTACATTATAAATCTCCAATCTACTGTAATATCAATCTCTTTGAACCCCACAAACATCTGTGCAAGTCTTCTCCCACAGATTTTTTGTTTAGCTACTTCAAGCCGATATATCAAGTTGGGATTCTTGGGAACTTAAGGATCTAGCATTCCTCATCTTTCCAAAACAAAAGCCTGCTCGTCGTTGATGAAAAGCATTACACGCGGTTAAATAGAAGGAAAATTCTATACTAAACAATATACGACTTAAGCGACAGAGTGAAATATTAATAGATAACCCACCTTCTCGATTTTAAAGATTTTTATATGTGCGTCTATTATTTAGAAATGTGTGATTTATAGTTAATTTTTTGTAGGTGGACTCTAAATAAAATTTAGATTTTTTCTAATTATGTCAAATCTTGACCCTGCATAACCAAATATTAGTAGTTTCAAGTTACGATTTTTTTCCTATCCATGATTTTGAATATTTGTTCTTTTTTTTTTTTAATCCTGGTAGATTTTGAAAAATTGGTTTTTAATTCCTATATTTCATCTTCATTAGTTAATGGACATTCTGCTTCTTCCTGTTTTTTCTTGATAAACCTGTCGTTTAATAACAAATTATACAAATCGTTGCTGTATAACAAAATGAACAGCTCCATAACAACCCAGAATAGGGATGCAGTTGAAGAATGTTGATGTTTTATGTTATAGTGATTGCATGACGCATGATTAGGCATATGAGAAAAAAATACTCAAAAGTTGCTCGGGTTGAGTGAGAATTCTTTTTAGTGCAAAAAGTTGTCGTCCCTCCTCTTCATTTTGTATGTACCAGTCAAAGTTACATAAGTTTACACATCAGTTACCAAAGCAACTATTCCCTTATTGCCTTTAAATTATATTTCAATAATTGGTTAGTTGTTTAGAATTCTGAAAGAGGCACAGCTATCAAAATGAAAATTCTAACATTATTTATTGGGCAACTACGACTTAAGTGCTTTTTCTTGAAAATTGTCGGTAGAGTACAAAGGAATAGTTAAGGCTAATTCATCCATTTTACCATAACAAATATTTTGGGACAAATTGAAATAAAAACTAGGGATGGAGCGAGTAGCTAATTCCACATTTTCTCAAAACAGAAGAATAAAAAAAGTTAGGATTTTTAGGCGTACAAGATAATTTTTGAGAATGCATGGGTTTTGCATGGTATTTTTGTTGACTATATGAATGTATGGTAAATTCTTTTTTTTTCATGCCATCTTAATTTACTTTATTTATCGGATCTTTTTTTTTTAATGTAGGTTTAATTTTATACTAAAATGATTGCATATGAATATCTTGATCATGGGAATGCACAATGCATATGTAAGGTCTTCCAATTTACATTAGTTCAATTAATTAGTTCATTCCTTACTATGCCTTCTTGATTTATTTATTATTATTTTTTTAATTCTGCGTTAGCTAATTGATGATGGCATGGCGGCGGAAGCAAGATGGACTTGCACGGTAAGCAAGATGTAGTTTCTTTTTTTCTTTTTTATTTTATTTTTGAAAGAAGCAAGAAGCAAGTTTTCAAAAATTAGTTCGCTCCTATATATATATATATATATATATAAATATATATTCCCAAATCAATTTTTTATCCAATTCATGTTTCTCTACTTTTCCTTCTTTAAATTAGAATATAACACAATATTATGAATTTATTCTTCTCTTCTCCTTCTTTTAATCCTTCTCCTAGTAAAATATTAGAACAATCTAGTTGCTAATCATCTTGCAGCCCAAATTAACTAATACCATTGCTCATGACAAAATACTGCAACTTATCCTTATCCTTTTATTTTCTCTTTCCTATGTGGCTTAACCACAGGGCAAATAGGTGCAACGTGCTTTATGAGTTAACCCCCTAATAACCTACGTTATTTCATCCCTCTTTTTTCTCTTGCCTTTATAATTCTAGATAATCCTTCCATAACTATTTCTTTCATTCTTTCACCTTTTTTTTCCTTAAGCCTAATCGTCAAGCCTAAATTTCCTGGGGATTAGTATAAATAATTTTGAATTATGTTTTTAACTCTCTCTCATCTTCAACTCAAAAGTTCGAAATATCAATTCAAATATTAGATTATCGCTATCGCAGATACTCTACATTTTTACTCATATATATGGTTCTCGATCTATTACTCATCACTTTATCAAGCAGTGAAAATGTTTACACTTTTCCACCAATTTTTTTGGAAATTTTTTTTTTTTACTTCAATGCAAGGACCGGATTTGGAACTTCGTTTTTATTCCATTCAATTGAAGGACCGCATTTGGACTTTGTTTATACTCGTTGTATGTGGTCTGTAATTTCCTACACCTTCCTCATAGTTAGGTCGTTGAATTTGAATTTTCTAAGTAAGTCTTCAAAAGTTACAGTTTGGTTTTTATTTCTGGCAAGGTTTTTGTAATTAATTTGTTATTTCAATTTATGGATTCACTCTTCAATTCAAGTAGAACGAATATTGCTTTTTGGTTAGTGATTTAAAAGTGGCCTTTTAAACTATGTGTTTTCACACGATTTTTTAATTGCCTTTGACAATTTATTAATTGTCTTCAACAATGTACTAATTTTTTTTTTATTTTCTAGGTTCCTGGGGTTAAAAAAATTTTGTGCAGTTTTCAATGTTTTTTTAGACTTTGGTAGAAAGTTTCTAAAGAACAAGAATGTGTCATTGATTACATAAATGGCAAGGCATCAAGTTCATTGTCATACAGCAGTTCACGTCATGCAATATGCATCAGACTATTTAGATTTTTTATGTTTTTTACGTAAGAGCAAAATACTTCTTATGTTTTTGTTTTGCTTCTATTAGCCGTGCACAGATTTAGAAGGTTGCTGTGTTCCTATGACTTGATTGATTCTGGATTCTGATCTTTTATTAATACTTCATTCGGTTTCTTTTCTTTTCACATTAACCTTTAAGCCATTTATATTAAGTACCAAAATTGATGTTTTGGTAACGAGTTGGCCATTCTTTTGTTTACGGAAGATCAACCAAGATTTGATCTTACTTATTTTCAAGTTTTTGAATGTTGTCATATCATTGAATGTTTTTTTTTTTTTTACATTTTTGAATTATTAATCACTAAATTAGATGTTTACATTTACATTATAAGACTATTTTTGAATAACAATGTGCACATAGTAATGTATTTAAGAAAGGTTATAATAGATTGTACATTAAGTTGTATTTTATGCAAATATTTTTATGAACTACATTAAATAATTTATTATTTTTAAATAATTTTCATTCAACGAACGGATACAAAACTAGTTGGTTTAATATTCTACACATTATTTCACCACTCGTCCCTTGCTATGTCGTCCCAGCCCTTCCAAAATTTCACCACCTGCAAAATCACCACAAAAAACGCGGCAACGGCAAAAACTATCAAAGCTCGTTCTACTGTGCCCCCTTGAGGTTTGATTCCACAGTAAATGGCAGACTTGCACCGTTTACAGGAGTAGCACGAGGTTTGATTTTTGAATTGCCATTTTGAGCAGTCAACTTCCCGGGTCGATTTCTGACCTTTGCAATCTGAAGGCCTCTGACAGCAGCCGTCAACTTCCGGGAAATAACGGCAAAAATTCCGTTGTTCCAAACACGTCTGTATCGGAAGCCATATATGATCATCTTCATTGACATACTTGGCTTTCCACGTTTCCTCAGTCGGAACGACCATAATGAGAAATAAAATAAGTGCGACAAAAAAGGCTAATCCCAGAGCTACATTAAATAAAAATGTAGCGACGAATCGCCTTCTGTGGTTCATTCTGATGTACAACAACGCGAGGTTGCTGGATAGCAGAAGGGCCAGCGGACAGCCAGCTAGAAAACCTATGATGACCAGATCTTTGCTGGAAAGTTTCCAGCAATGGTCGTGAACTGACTGGACTATCAGACTAGCTGTGGAACTGATGCCGAGCCATATCATAATGGCGAATTTAATAGAAAATGCCAGAAAGTTTCTCAATTCGACCATGGTAATCAAATATGCAGAAGAATGACAGAGGTGATATGGCTATGAGGGAAAGTGATTAAGAGGGAAAAAACAATGGATGTTCTGAAGTATAGCAGTGCGACTTGTGAGCTTCAGCAGTCACCGCATCAAAAAGCTTCCTCCAGGAATCTTGTTGATCCAATCATTCCTAATGGACAAGCAAAAGAAATATTGAAGAACTGAACAAGAACTGATCAGTTTATTAGCAAAGGATGAACAGAAAAATACCTGCAGAAAATGGACGAAGAGAATGAGCTTAGTTCATATTGCCATCAATTGCAAGTACAAAAGCGCATTTATATACAAAATGTTAGTAGTTTATCACTAGTTTACGTATTTTAGAGATCTTACTGCTATGGATTTTAATTTAATAAGGTAGTTACTTAAAATTTATAGGTTGTTCCTATTATTGTATCATATTTGTGACTCTTATTGAAAGAGATATGTGGGTTTTCTTTGTTAACAAACTTTTCTCTTCACCGGTCTATAAAACTCAATCAACACGTAATTTACAGATACTTTTTCATATACTAGGCTGAGGGAGTTTTGTTAAGGTTTTGTTGTATCCTAGGCTTTGTTATTACTCTTAACGTAAGGAGTTTCTTTGTTTTTATGTGCTTATAAGCACTAGAAACTTCCATTCCAAAATTGCTATAGTCTAGTATTGACAATTACGTGCAAGAAGGATGAGTGCAAACTCCTAATGGAGCATATTGGTTTAAACGTCTCAAGTAACTTGGGCATTAATTATAAGAAACTACGGGCCTGTTTGGAACCTGAGTTTTTTGGGAGTTTGTCTAAAACTTTACTGTAGTGCACTGTAGAAGTTTTTGAAAAAATTTTGTAGAAATTTTTGTAAGGTGAAAAACTTTTTTGTAGAAGTTTTTGAAATGTTACTGTAGACGTTTTTTGGATTATTTTTAGAGGTATTTTTAAATCATATTTTTGAGTATTTTATAATTTATAATTTTTATATTTTTAAACATTTATGCATTTATAATATATTAATAAATATTTAGAAATAAATATATTTATATATTTATATATTTATATAAAAATATATAAATGTATTATATTATATATAATACGTAATATACATATATTTATAAATGTATAAATGTATAATTAATATAAATGTATAAATTATAAATGAATATTATATAAATGTATAAATTATAATTTATAAATTTATATGATGATTATGTATAAATGTATTAATATAATTAATATAAATGTATAAATGTATTAATATTATGTATAAATGTATAATTAATATTGTTTATAATTTATAATTTTTATTGTTCAAATATTTATATGCATTTATGCATTTATAATACATTTATAAATAAATATATTTATATATTTATATAAAAATATATAAATGTATTATATTATAAATAATACATAATATACATATAATTATAAATGTATAATTAATATAAATGTATATATTATAAATGAATATTATATAAATGTAAAAATTATAATTTATAAATATATATGATGATTGTATAACTGTATTAATATAATTAATATAAATGTATAAATGTATAATTAATATTGTTTATAATTTGTAATTTTTATTGTTTAAATATTTATATATATTTATGCATTTATAATACATTTATAAATAAATATATTTATATTGTTATATAAAAATATATAAATGTATTATATTATATATAATACATAATATAAATATATTTACAAATATAATAATTGTATATTATTATAAATGAATATTATATAAATATATAAATTAATATATTATAAATAAGTAAATATATAATATTATGTATAAATGTATTAATATAATTAATATAAATGTAAAAATGTATTAGTATTATGTATAAATGTATAATTAATATTGTGTGTTAATATTATGTATAAATGTATTATGTTATACATAATACATAATATAATTGTATATAAATATACATAAATATATATACATAAATGTGTAATATATATACTATGTATTATGTATATTAAATATATAATATTTATATAAATGTATAATTACATATTTATATTAATATTAATTTATATGGTATATATTATTTATATAAATATATAAAAATATATTTTAAATAAAATAAAATATTTATAATATGTTTAAATAAATATATATAATAAATTTTTGAGGGTGAGGGACTCAAAAATTCAAAAATATTTTTGAGATTACCGGCGGCGCCGGGAGAGGTGGTGGAGGCGGTGTCTGGTGTGGTGGGTTGGGTGAGGAAGGAAGAAAAGTTTTTGAGAAATTTTTTGTGTATAGATTTTTGAAGTGTGTAGGTAAAAAACTTTGAAAAGTTTTTTGGGGTTCCTGTAGCAAAAGTTGTTAAAAAACTAGTAGCTAAAAAACTTGGTAAAAAACTATGGTGCCAAACAGGCCCTACATTTATACGAGTTTAGAAGTGGTGCCACTTTGAAGAAAGAGAGTTGGATAGTCTCCGGTAAAAATTCATGAACAAACAGGATTAGCACTTGGCCATTAACGTATTAAGGTAATTTAAACCTCGTGAAAAATAAGATAACTATAATGCTTGTTTTGTACTATACAAAGAGGAGAAATTTTCAATGTTATGATGAATTCTAAAAACATTCTATAATAAGGGCCTTTCTAGTGTTTCTTTCCGCTAGGGGGGTCTTCGCATTTTATCAATGCAAACTCCCTAGACATCTCATTTGGCAAATGTGTTGGCAACTTAAATTCTTATCTCACAGAATAATAAAAAGAACTCCATTCATTTAGAACTCTTAGTAACAGAGAAAGAGCTCCATTCATTTAGGACTCTTAGTTTATGTAATTGACAATACTCCTTTTACAGAGTCGGGACAACCAGTATAATCTCAAATCTGTCTTGGGTACACCAAGACTTTCACTTATTTTTTACTCCTTGTACAGACGTTTCAGTTTTGTTTTGGCAGAATGAAATTGGCAAGTGTGAGGTGATAGATTTAAGTTTTTAGAACCAAATTCAAAGTGATCTCGCATTTGGAAAATGCGAACACCCTCTTGGTGAGAATACCTAACTACAATTACTCTAGATCTGTTTGTGGAATGTCTTTTATTTTTTATAAGAAATTTAGAATTCTCTCATACAAAGAGACAGAGTTCAATTTTCAAATACTATCAACTTTATGGTTTTGTGTGCTAGGGAATGGTTCAACTTGAGAGACACCTTCTTTAAGCATAATACTTGTCGTGTGAAAAAGAAATCCAAACTAGTTACAAATCAGTGGGGGATTGTTATTAACTCTTCACTAATTTGCGTATTTTAGACATTTTTCTACTATGAATTTTATTTAGATTAATAAGGATAGTTACTTAAAATCTATAAGTTACTTCTATTAGTATATTTCTTCATAAAAGAGAAGTTATCAAATTTGTAACTCTTATCAAAAACAGATATGTCGGTTTTCTTTGTTAATTAACAGGCTTTTCTATTTATTAATGTCTAAACAAAGTTTATGAAATCTCAATCAATACGTAATTGACATTTTCTATACTTCTCTGAGTGAATTTTATTAAAGCTTGTTGTATCCTAGGAATTTTATAGGTGGTTGTCATTACAATTTTTATAGCTGGCTATATTGACAAAATATATATATATATATGCTCAGATAAATCAGGGTGAAAATTCGATAAAACATGCTTTGTAGTTACACAATTTTTATAAGTGGTTATATCGATGAGACACGCTTAGATAAGTCGGGACAAAATTTGATTAGTGGTAGTTTTGGCAACGCATAATAAGGTAACTCGGACAAAAGCTAGTTTTTGTTAGGGTAAAAAAATGAAAGTCTAAAATATGAAAAAAAAAAAAATTTTGTTTATATCAAAACCAAGAGTACTCCTACTTCTGCACACTACTAGCCATTGAAGCACACTCAATATCTGTACAACTCGCAAAGTTGTTAAACTTATGAAACGCTGAAAACAAGTCAAGCGTACGCTCATTTGGATTAATATGCGCTTCCAACATGCTTTAGATAATCCTGTCCTGAGATATATATGCGACTGCAGACAAAATCGCGTAAGAAAAGGAATCGTCTTAATGGCCAATTTGGGTCCTTGAATGAATCAGACATGTTGGCTACGGCTATAGCATATTAAGGCAAAAGACAAAGGGACATTAATTAATTAGAACAATACGTTAATGGGTCGGTTTAGTTTACTTTACTTTACTTATTGATGAATTTCATATATATAATTACTTGAGCAAGGAAAGCTCAAACGTACCAACCGAGCCAAGCCATCATCACAATTCAACAATACTCTTCTGGTATTGGAAAATGCAAATTCCACTTCCAACATGCCTTCCGTCCGTGGTTTTGTTCCTCTGGTGTTTCTTTTCAATTTTTTTTAGCCTCTTTTCACAAATGGATATTGCCTGAAGAGGAATTTTCTTGTCATCGACTATAATCTTTAATTATTTTGAGCTAGGGATACTTCCAATTGAGTACTTTGCTTCAACGGAAGGAGAACTTCAAAAAACAAATTTTTTTTTTGGGTTTAAAGTAATTAATGGGAATTTTGAAATGAAAATCTATGTCTGTGGAGTAACGAATAAGAGAATGTTAGCATCAAATTAATTGTATGCAATAGAACGAACATGCAAAGTAGAGAGGAAATTGCAATCTCTTTTATGTCCCAACTAAATCGTTTATGTTATGAAATAACAAAAATGTGGATGTCCCTTTGTATTCCCAAGAGAATTAATTCATGATTTTATGGCTACTTATGTATAGAAGTTACAATCCATTAATCTATTCATGTAGTGGAGAAACCGTTTCATAGGTTTCTTCATATTATTGTAGTAGTGGATGTTTAATAGGATTTATGTACCTTTAATCTTGTAGTGCCTATATATAGAGGTACATTGAAACCCTTTGATAGGACTTTTGGATCTTGTTAGAATATAAGGATATCATTCTCCCTTTCTCTATTCCTTTCTCTAATACTTCTTCAATTCCTATTGTAATATTTTATTTTATTAGTTTTATAACACGTTATCAGCACGAGTCTCTATTTTTGAGCAAAAGGTGAAAACGGAGCCTCTACCGTGAACAAAAGTGAAACACAAGGTTTTGCCAAAATTCTGCCCGTATTTCTTCAAGTAATTTCTGAGGTAAATCTCTGACCCACAAACTTATGTCAATTTCTTACGGCTAACATTTGAATTATCACAAAAAATACAAGTGCCTATTGCTGAACAATCACTAAACACAAACATATACTGTTTGACACCTTTAAGGTAATATTTCTTCTTTTAATTCTATTTATTTACATTTAGAATTATTTGTTATAAATACTTATATTCTGATGCAACGAGTTTTGGAGATGCTATTATAGAAAATCAATTATATTTGAGGATCTACTTGTCCTTTGAAATATTTAAAGAAAAAGATTCGACCACTTGAAGATGGTTGTTCTTTAACGAAAATATTTGGCCACTAGAAGATGGTCATTATTTCAAAAGCCTGGTATGATAAATTTACCTATGGCTACAAGAACATAATTCTGCAATTTTCAGAATTAATTCTCAGTTGAAATTGTGTTGAGAAAATTTTACTCATAAGATATATTGAAAATGATATTCTCCACAATTGATTCCTCTAATATGCTCCTGTAGTAGCAATATTAAGAGAAATTTTGAGAAGTATTTTGTACTTATTGCATGCTAATTCTAGTCCATTCCCAGAA
Source organism: Coffea arabica (assembly GCF_036785885.1). Taxonomy (NCBI): domain Eukaryota; kingdom Viridiplantae; phylum Streptophyta; class Magnoliopsida; order Gentianales; family Rubiaceae; genus Coffea; species Coffea arabica. Next base: position 13,501,547 of record NC_092320.1, on the reverse strand, counting down.
GTGAATGTGACTAAATTTCAATTTAATAGTTATGGTTGATACCATGACTATGATTTTGGTAAATATATATTTTACCATGACAAGAGAAAAAGTTACCACTTGAAGTGGGATAATAATGATAAGGACAAGAAAATAAAAATCTTGAAGATAAATGTCCCGAAGTACATTTGACGAATCAAAATTATAATATCATCTTCACATGGTCAATTTCTTTAAACACCCCGAAGGTGTATGTTGATTGATTTAATTTATGATAGTAATTGACTTTTCTTCCCGAAGAAGAAATAGATGTTAAACATTTGGGATCAAAGGATTATAGTGATGATATTTGTCCCATAAAATTATGGTGATAATGATATGTATTTCATTAATAAGTGTTACTATATACACTATTTTTCAACAAAAGAGACAAACACAATTAGTGTTAGTGCTTAAGTGATTGAAAGCTCCAGAAGAGCCACTACTATATTTCTCCCTGTAAGAAAAAAGTTTATCATGAATAAAGTACTACTTTTTACCATGTTTCGAAAAATTTATTGAATTTGAATATCCATCGAAACGGATATCAAATTGAGACACTAAATGAGACAATAATTGAGATCATGTTTAGAAATCAAGTGAGATAAAGGTTAATTATATCATAATAACCATTCGAGAGAGAAATGGTTATCGATATAGTTGTCTTCATTCTCATTTGATTTATAATTATCACCTGCAGTAAACCAGAAGTTTACTGATCCCAATGGATATATGATTTGACAAAAGTGAGAATATTTGAGAGCCGACAAGTATTTATACATACCCCTTTATATTATATATGGCTCCAAAAGAAATTTAGAATTTATGTCGGGTATGAATCACTTTTTATGATTAAATATCGTAAAATATTTGATGAGTGATCTATTAAATGATTTATTTATTCTGATGAGTTACGATTCCCAACATTAGGGGGAGGAAGAAATCAACCGAAAGGAAATCATCTGAAAAATTGGATTTCCTCGATCCTCATACAAAATAATGTGAACGAGAAATTCAAGAAATTATTCATTTGCAGAAAACTACAAACCAATTGTCAAATATATTATCGACTCCAGAAGAGTCATTAAATCAACTATTCCTGCAGGAAATACTCTCATTAAAATTGATGTCCCTGAAGGACATGCACAAGTGCTACAAATAAATTTAAGGCCGGCCTACCTAAATAAGATATAAATTGATTTCAAATATCTCCGGAGATTAAATGTCATGACAAAATTCAACCTCTTGAAGAGGTTGCTCCTGAAGAGCCAACTTATGAAGAGAATGAAATCATAAAAAAAAATTTAATTGGAGCCTAATAAAATGTAGCACTTGATATTATAGAAGTTGATGGGGATCATGAATCTAGATCGGTTGATGAATGTCGGTATAGAAATGATTGAAAAAATGGAAAGATGCGATTCAATTTGAATTGGACTCACTGGCTACAAGAAAAGTTTTTGGACTTGTAGTCCAAACACCTAAAGGTGTAAAGCTAGTAGCTAAAGGATTTTCACAAAGGCTTGAATTTGATTATGATGAAACGTATTCACCTGTAGTGGATGCTATCACATTTAGATATCTTATAAGTTTTGCAATACATGAAAAATTAAATATGCGTCTAATGGACGTTGTCACTGCATATTTATACGGAAATCTTGAAAATGATATTTATATGAGAATTCTCGAAGGATTCAACATGCCTGAAGCATGCAAATTAACTTCTAAAAATATTTATTCTATTAAATTATAAAAGTCTCTGTATGGGTTCAAACAATCTGGACGTATGTGGTATAACCGTTTCAATGAATGTCTGACAAAAGAAAGTTATACCAATGATCCAATATGTCCATGTGTTTTTATTAAGAAAAATGGATCAAATTTTGTGATAATTGCTGTATATGTTGATGATTTAAATTTGATTGGAACTCCTGAAGAGATTCAAAATAATGTTGAATATTTGAAGAAGGATTTTGAGATCAAGAATTTTGAAAAAACAAAATTCTACCTTGATTTACAAATTGAGCATTTGAAAAGTGAAATTTTTGTCTACCAAACTGCTTATACCCGGAAGGTATTAAAGTAGTTTTATATGAATAAGGCACATATATTAAATATTCCAATGGTCATCGGATCATTGGATCCTAATAAGGATCGTTTTAGATCGCGAAAGGAAGATGAAGAGATACTTGGTCCTGAAGTACCATATTTCAGTGCAATTGGCAAAGAATATTGGAATGTGACGATTAAAAGATTTCAAATGATATTTGCATCAGGGGGAGAAATTATTACACAAGAATAGTGTACTCTTTTTCCTTCACTAGGGTTTTTGGTCCCACTGGGTTTTTCCCTAGTAAGGTTTTAACGAGGCATATTCTTTGTGTAATGGACATCCAAGGGGGAGTGTTATGAAATAACAAAAATGTGGATGTCCCTTTGTATTCCCAAGAGGATTAATTCATGATTTTATGGCTACTTATGTATAGAAGTTACAATCCATTAATCTATTCATGTAGTGGAGAAACCGTTTCATAGGTTTATTCATATTATTGTAGTAGTGGATGTTTAATAGGATTTATGTACCTTTAATCTTGTAGTGCCTATATATAGAGGTACATTGAAAGCCTTTGATAGGACTTTTGGATCTTGTTAGAATATAAGGATATCACTCTCCCTTTCTCTATTCCTTTCTCTAATACTTCTTCAGTTCCTATTGTAATATTTTATTTTATTAGTTTTATAACAGTTTACATCAATCAAAATACTAAAAGAGCAATTTGATTAGTAACTCTGAGCATAACTAAGTGACATTTCATTTGTGTTCTTCTTGGGTCAAATTCTCTTTCTTAAAGAGATATTTTCCACTCTAATTTATCTTGCATCACAAATAAGGAATTCGAGACGAAAGAGTTGCAAGAAATTGCGAATCCGCTCAACGTCGTCATAGATAGTTTCGATTAAAAACTACGGATATGGCATATGCAAAACGAAACAATTTAAAACAAAATACTATCCTAACATTCATTACACGGGATAATATCAGAAACCTCCCCTGAGGTTTCTTGAAATATCACTAAGCTCCCCCCACATTTGGAAAATCTCCCTTACCACCCCTCAAGTGATTGTGGGGTCAGAAGTCACTAGTTGACTTCATCAGTTGCCAATAATACCCTTGTTTCTCTTCTGTTACCTTATTCAGCTGATAAAAGGAAAAAAAATTTGAAGTAAAGAGATTAAAACAATTAAATATTTTACTCTTAAAGATTTTTGTGGACATTTTACTCTAAAACATTCAAATTATAATAAATCTATAAATATTTTTAAGTAAAATTCAAAAAGTGTTACAATAATTTCTTATGAAAAAAACTAGTAGATTATCTATTTAACATAAATTAAATATTTTTTTTAAAAAAAATATCCCATAAAGTACCAACTCTTTATGGCTTTTCTCTATTACATGAACCAAGTACCAGGTTTTTATGGGTATTTTATTCTGAATCATTTAATTTATGTTAAATACATAAATATTTGCAAATAAAATTCAAAAGCCATTACATAAATATTTTTACAGAGATAGCAGTAACCTCCCTTAAATATAAATGAAGTATTTGAAAGTAAAAAAAAAAATTGTCCATAACATACCAGTTCTTTACGAGTTTTTTCCATTATATGAATAAAGTACTAGCTATTTATGAGCATTTTACTTTGAATCATTTCATTTATATTAAATATATAAATGTTTATAAGTGAAATTCAAAAAATGTTACACTAATATTATTACGAAAGGGAAACTAGTAGATTTTATATTTAACATAAATTAAATACGTGAAAGTAAATAAAGAAATTATACACTTTTTACTAGCTCTTTAAGGGTTTCTTCTATTATATGAATAAAGTACTAGTTATTTATAGGCATTTTACTCTGAATCATATAATTTATGTTAAATACATAAATATTTGTAAGTAAAATTAAAAAAGTGATACACTAATATTTTTACGAAAGGAAAACTAGTAGGTTTTGTATTTAACATAAATTAAATACGTGAAAGTAAAAAAAAAAAAAAGAAAGAAATTGCCCATAACATATCAGCTCTTTATGGGTTTCCTCTATTACTCGAACAAAGTAATAGCTATTTATGAACATTTTATTTTGAATCATTTAATTTATATTAAATATACAAATGGTTGTAAGTAAAATTCAAAAAGTATTACACTCATATTTTTACAAAAGGGAAACTGGTAAGTATTATATTTAACATAAATTAATTATGTGAAAGTAATACTCGCAGATAATTTAATTAGTTTAATTAGTTACTTAATTAAATGCATCCATTTCATAAACCATGAAGGATGAGTTTAATTAGTTTAATTGTATGAGTGTCCTAGTTAAAGGATGAACTAGCCATTTCTTTGCCCAATTACCTCCCTATCTGCGCAGCTATTTCAAGCGGTAGTTTCACCTTTTAAAGAAGAAACTGGAAGCTCTCAAAGTAGCCGTTGCATGTCCAACGGTCATGCAACAATGCTCATGCCAGAAAAATACTCTCCAATTCACATTTTCCACCTATTGCAACTTTCTTATGTCACTGTATCAGTCAACCTAAGAGTATGAAGGGAACTAAAATACTCCCCCTCCTCCAAAATGCATTTTCTATTGTTACTTTTGCTTAGAGGGGCTGACATTGTTAAGAAAATGTCAATTCAAAGGGTGGTAAGAGAGATTTCCAAAATGTGGGGGGAGCTTAGTGATATTTCAAGAAACCTCAGGGGAGGTTTCTGATATTATCCCTTCATTACACACAAAGGTGTTACTTCGGATACATATTCAACTTAATCGAGCACAAAATTATAACATATATAGGACGTAGAATATTTAGACCCCAAAAAAATACTACTACGTACCCAAAAAAGAAAAAGAAAGCCAATATATTTTTGTAATTCTTTATTTACTCCAGAACATTAGTATGAAAAATAGATAATATTGGCATTTAATAAACAAAAAAACTACTAATTAAATTGGAACAAAATAAAAAACCTAAGTAGTTTCATATTTAGTGTCTTGCTCCTGTACGTTTACGAGGTGTTTGATAAAACTAAAAACTAAAGTCTGAAATTTGAAAATTGAAACTTAATTGTTGATGTCCTAATTTGCTATATCCATATAGTAAAATTCGTATGATAACCAGCTTAATGCGAGAATTAAAATATGTTATTTCATGTGTATTATATAGCTGAATAGTAATATCATGTTTTATTTTTATATTGTATTAATTTTATAAACCACATGCTAATATGAAAAGTGTGCATTGTGCGTGTGTGAGAGAGAGAGAGAGAGAGAGAGAGAGAGAGAGAGAGAGAGAGGGAGTGTGTGTGTGTGTGTGTGTGTGTTTTAATGTGAACAGATGTGTATTTGAGAGAAGAAAAATATATATTTTGTGTCTTTGGCAAAAAAATTGTGTTTAAAAGTGCATGCTATAAAATAGAATACATGTAGAGGGAATTCAAAACCAAAACCTCTAATTCACACCCATCTATTGGAAAATTGAAAAAAAAAAAAGAACATGTGAAAGAGAAAATGCATGTGTGTGAGAGAGTGTGTGTATGTATGAAGTGTGTTTGAAGGAAAGAGTGTGTGTGTGAGTACAATGTATAAGAGAGGCTGTACAGTTGTGCTTGGGCGAGAGTGAGAAAATATGTGAATATGTATGAAATTGTGTGGGTTGTAAGTGCGTGCGCGTCGGCGTGTGTGTAAGGCCCTATTTGATATTCCGGTTCAAAATTTTAATAAGTTCAGATCTTAAGATATTCAAACACGTTTGATAGTTAAAAATAGAACATTCATTTAAATTAATTAAATAGCATTAAATTTTCTATACAAGACTTAGGGTCTGTTTGATAACATAAAAAAGTGTTGAATCTGAATTTTTTCAGACATTCAGATGTTTTGAGTGTTTGATAAATGAAAATTTATTTGCTGAACTTGTTAAGCAGTGCTGAACCTGTGTGTATTTTTTTCAGCACAAGAATCCTAACTGAATGCTTAATTCTGATAAGAATCAATAGAATTATTTCAGCTATCTTATCTTATCTACCAAATCTATCCTTGTTTGTTAATTATGTTCATAATTCTTATCTAATTAAACAACATAATATTCTCGATCTAACGATTTTTAGTTTCTCTTTTCTCTCTTTTTAATGACTTTTATATATTCTTCATACTCTTCATATAATATATTTAATCTTTTATATTAATTTGATTTAAAAATAAATATTGTCATTTTCATACCTAACAATTTTAAACTAATTAAATCATATATTCTATTTCTTTTTTGAATGAAAGGATATAAGGGCAAAATTGTCAAATTAAACTTATTAAGCATTCAGTTATAAATATTTATCAAACAGTATAAATAGGTTTAGAATTAAAATTCAGACATTCATATATTTTTTTCAGTGCTTAAAATTCAGTAAATTAATTATTTCAGTATTCAGATTTCAGAATTCAAACTTCAGAATTCAGATTCAGTTTTATCAAACGGAACCTTACTCTAACAAAATAAGTGATAATCTATTTACTAATTACGTTATATAATATACATCCAAATGCATCATATTTAGTAGTTAACAAATTAGTAACTTAATAATTTCAAATTTTAGATTTCCAATTTCAATTTTAGACTTACAAGACTCTGGCTTAAGACACGTAGAGCTCCGATCCATAGCATCACAAAAGGCCCATCAACGCCGGCCCAACTTCATTATAAAAGGAAAGTGCGTTTAAGTTCTATTCCCTTGTAGAATTCTATGCTTAGAGAGTTCATCCCTTTAGATTTTATTATTCTATAAAAATACTTAGGCCATATTTGGATTGCTACTTCCTACTGAAAAGTTGTAATGTTTTTCATAAATAGATTTTTCAATTACCATTTTACCTAACATCAATTAAATCACTATAATACATTTTTCTACCAAAACTTCAAAAAATAACAATCCAAATAAGACCTTAAGTATCCGAACTTCTCATCGGGGATAATGGCCACCCCTTTATACAAATTAACATTGGAGTTTCATCAAATATTAACTTCTGTGGACGTTGAGCCATTTTTGGCATTTTCAAGAAATATTTTCGTCTCGCTTTTGTAGGGATTCAATCTTCATTTGTCTATTTTTGGAAATGTATATTGTTTTTATTGAATTTTGAAGCCACCAACCCCTAATAGTGACAATTATTACCCTCTCATAAAGTGTGTGGTAGTGGTGATGCAACTTGAATTTCCTAGCAGCCCCGTCCATCCTTGAAGGACCAAATTGTCCCAAAAATATTTCTTTGATAGCTATGTTGTTTTATTCTTTCAAAAATTATCTAGATTAGGGGTGTCCATGAGTTTAGTTCAATTAAATAGTTCACATATTTACTCGGTCAAAGTTCGATGTCGAACTTGCATTAACTGATTTCGAGCTAAAATTCGAGTAGCTCCAATTCAAAACTAATATGTGAAACCTGAATCCTTGTTGAACTTAATTGAGCTATATATATATATATATACATTCTTATTATTAGATAAAAGGTTTGTTTGGATTGTGAAATATTTGAGATATTTTTACTGTAGCACTTTTTATGATGTGATGTATGTGAGATAAAAAGGTAATTGGGAAGATAAAAAGATGCGTTGGAAATTGTAATGATGATGTAAGCAGATATAATTTGGCAAATAATTCACAATCCAAACAAAGCCATCCTTTGATTAACATTATACAAAATATAAACTTGTATTTCCTTAAACTGGATTCCGTTGACCATGAAAAAATATTAGAATCTGGTCATTGTCAGATTTAAAATTCAAATTTGCTGCACTGACGCCCACTCCACCCCGTAATTGGGTCATTTGCTCGCGTGGTACTTGGCATTGCAGCATCAAAATAATCATACGAGTCACTTGTGCGCCATACCATTTTGTCATAGCTGTAGACTTGTAGCACGGGTCATTTGCAAGGTTGCATATCAAAATAATCATGGTGCGCGTAAGACTTGTGCACCGTACCATTTTGTCATAGCTGTAGACTTGTAGCCCCGTTCAAATTCAGCAGCCTGTCGTATAAGTTACTAAAATCTTCTCCTAAAATTCCCCATCTCCGCAACACTCCTGACAATGGCAGCTTCTCTCCGCAAGCTAATTCCTTTCCTGCACTGTACTCAGGTATACTACTTCCCCTCTATAAACGGATAGCAATACTATGTTTCTGTATAGATATACGTATGAAGCTTGAATGCTAATCAGAACAAATTGAATGCTCTGTAGTATGGTATTTAATCAGCATGCTTAACGGAAAATGGATTTTAATTCGCAGAGTTGCAGGATTTTCGATTCCGGACTTCGAGAATGTCAGCTCATCTTACCTAGTCTTTTTGTACACTTTATTTTTCGCAGCATATTTCTTTTCAGTATTTCTTTTGTCCTTGTATATGTGTGTAGTGTTGTACATGATTAAAGCCGCTGTTATTGGATTTATTAGGTGTCAGAGGAGGCAATTTTTGTAGGTATTATGTGACGAATGTAATGTCGTCAAAGGAGAGATTGCTGAAATTAGAAGAGGTAGAAAATCAAGTGAAAACTGCAAATGATCAGATTTCCGAGGACGAAATAGAGAAAATTAGGCGCGAATTCAATGGTGCCAAACAGAGGTTTCTCAAAGTTCCTGATGCAGTGAAGCAAATGCCCAAAATGAATCCTGAAGGTCTTGTTTTTGTTTCCTTCTTTATTTATCATTTGTTGTATTTTCCCCGTGCTCTTGTTTTTTTTGGTGATGAGATTGTTGTAGCTTTTGGTTTTTGGTATATGTAATGATGTTAAAGTAGTGATTTTTGTGCTGAAATTTTAGGTATATATGTAAATAAGAACCTGAGACTGGACAATATACAAGTTTATGGATTTGATTACGACTATACTTTGGCGCATTACTCTGGTAATGTGCAGAGTTTGATATACAACCTTGCCAAAGAGCACTTAGTCAATGAGGTCTGCTTTGAACTGAACTAAGTTCTTGTTCTTGTTTTGCCATTACAAATTATTTCTATTATAAATGAGAAGACTCAAAAATTGTGTTAATATTCTTCTTTGTTGGTTTTTTCAGTTCAAGTATCCAGAGAGTTGCTTGGACTTTAAATATGATCATTCATTTCCGATTAGAGGCTTATACTATGACAAGTCGAAGGGGTGTCTAATGAAGTTGGATTTTTTTGGGTCAATTGAGCCTGATGGATGCTACTATGGCAGGCGCAAGGTAGCATCTTTTAACTTCCTTCTCTTTCAATATTTTCTTTGTTGTTTAACTTTTTGGAAAACTAAATGTGTTTGGACACAGAGGTTTCCTTTTCTGTAATCCGGCTGCTAGTTAAATTTTTTTTTTGTGAGTACTACTTGTAAAGCTGAAAAGAAGGGTGAGTGGAAAGATCTATCTATGGTTTGTTCTGCTGTTTGTTACATTGATATTCTTTACTTTCATTAAGAATTGTCTGTATCAAACAAGATGACGTGTGTTTATACTCGAATTTTCCTGAAGTTACCTCAGAAGATAATTTGAACATTTTGAAGCTATATTCTATTGCTTCTCTTTTGAAAGAACAATTAACTAGCATCTAAAATAGAATACTGTGGCTAGTACTTTGAGTTTCTCCTGCATGAACTGCTGAATGCTGAATTGCATATTTGAACAAATAATGTTATGACTAATGACTAGATAAAGCTCCACGTTGCATCACCTGACAACTCAAAAAATACCTTCAATTTAGATGTTAGCATTGCTGATACAAGAAAATCAGTCTTTAACATGATCAATTCAACCAAATTTGTGTGAATGAGAGAGAATTATTGTCTTAATAGAATATCTGTGTTGAAGACAGTTTTATCTCTTAAACAAAGGATATATGTCTGTAATGTTGAGTAAAAAAAAAAAGTGCAATTAATATTATGACCAATTTTAATAATCTTTTCAGGGGAACTATAGTGTCTTAAGATCTAATTAGTGCTTGTTTCTTTTTAATATTTACATTTGCCATGACAGGACTTAGGTTTTTGAAGATTTAGGAAAAAGTTTGGTTTGGGATTGCCAAATCGGATAAATAAGAAGTATAGCACTTCCACTTAATTATCCTTCTGATAAGAATGTGAAGTGGTTCTATATTGAACTATAGAAAGAGATTCTTCAAGCCCTGAACAAATCTAAGTTTGGAAATTGGTTAACATTACCAAGAACCAAAAAAAGGCAGGGAAAAGCAAGATATATCCTAGTTTTTAACATCAATGGCTTAGATTATTCCCCTATGTATTAACTGAAGGTTAAGTTTTCTGGGATGTAAGAAAATTATAGCAGTCTCTACACTTTAGTTACTTAACAGCCTAACAGAGATATGAAAGACTTCATACAATTTATTGTTGTAGTCACCTCAAAGTTATGCTTCCTATGTAACGTACAGCAAGATTTAAAAGAGAGAGCAATAATTTAGTCAAGCACAATCTTCCAATTAAGCAAGGTTAAAGCCCTTCAAGCAGCCACCAAGTATCTATTTTTTTCCTCAATTGCTTCAGTATTAACCACTATGGTACTGAAACTGAAGTGCAACACAGAATCTGATTATTGCAGTTTTAATGCGGTGGTTCTTCTTCATGGCAAAGACATGTAGCTCTTATCTTTTGATTTCTAGAATATAACATATCTTGTCAAGACTTATTCTGCTTTAGAGTCTGGCTTTGAAAGGAAAGAATTAGAACAATGGCATTTCATTGAACAGTGTTTCTACAGATGGCGTAGACAAGTAGAATGTGTTCCGGAGATACCATATAGAGAGAGATACACATAGCAATTCTTGATGTTCAAGGAATTTTCATTGATTGTTTATGCAAACCAGACAAGTACCTTCTACGATAGCCTGTTGCGTCCTAGTATCTGAAAGAAAGTGCTAATGCTGGAAGTTGTGAGTTTGATGATAAAAGACAAGTCCTATTCATGTTGAAAGATATTTATATAAATGACATCTTGGTGTAAAAACTTCCAGCTCTTAGGAATCAAAAGGATGTTAACTGCAACTTGGTGATAAATTGAATACTGTTTCATTTTTATCTAAACTACATTCATGAGCTGCAGTATCACCAGGTCATCATGGATTTTTGCTTCTTTTATGTTGGGTGCTTCGTCATGTTTTGTCAACAAAAATTTTCAAAGATTACTTCATTAATGATACTGGGAATAGGTTGACTTTCAATTAGCTCAAGACTGATGACATGTTAGTTGAATTACTGAAGTTAATCTAGATAAAATGGGAGTGTATCCTTAAATTTATTTCCCGTTATTTTGTTTTCAAAAATACAGCTGAGCCAACAGGAAATAGAACAAATTTATGGTACCAAATATATTGGCCGTGATCAAGCACAAAGACTCGTCTGCTTGATGGATTTCTTCTGCTTTAGTGAGGTATGTTTTATACCTGCCTGATTAGATATATCCGTATTGTTTCAGTGAGATGATTCTTATTCCTTTGTTTGTCCTATCTTTAATAAGTTTGTTGATGTGGACTTTCCGCAGGCATGAATAAGATGATAATCTGGTGGATCTAAGTAGCTTTAATGATTTTAGTTGTCTTTGTATTGCCACTATATGTAATCCAGACAATTTTTTTGATGTGGACTTTGTGCAGGCATGAATTAGATGATAATCTGGTGGATCTAAGTATCTTCAATGATTTTAATGTCTTTGTACTACCACTATATGCAAAGAATCTAATGTATATATGTGTCCCGTTTGCATAGAAAGCATTTGGGCTTCAGCACATGATATTGGGATACTTTTAATTGGCTACGGACAGCATAATTTCTTTAAAAGAGACGTATTTTTGCACACGTTGGGTAAATGTGAGAAAAAAACATTAATTTGTATATTATGTACCATCTTAAAGAATGATAATTTATAAATGTAGGTTAGTAACCGGAGGAACTTACATATTCTCGGTCATGAGTCAATGCAAAAAGTCATATATACATATTTAGGCTGGACTCCTATCACATTGTTCATCATCAATGCAGATGACATTGCTAAATAGCTTTCTCTCTAATTGAGCAATTTTTCCCAATTATAGCTTCAATAACTTTATTGGTTACAGATGAATTTGTGGTTGCAGTTGTCCTTATCATACTTTTTGTTCACTGATGAGAAAGTTGCATTCTGATTTTTTTCCCTTTATAACTACTATTTCCAGTTTAATGTCCTTTTATATAAGATTTTGTTTCCTTCGGTATCTCTTGAAACATGTTTACTGCAGAAGCACAGAAATGATGTATTAGGGTTATGCTGTCTGCTCTACCACTCTTTTGTGTAATATTACCGAACCAACAAACAATGAAATAACCCAAACCAAAGCAAATCCAAAAGCTGCATCAGGAAAAACTTAAAAGGTTAACAAATTTCTTACATACAAAAAGATATAAGAATTTCCTACCCTATATGTGTGTATAGGGCACACTTTTAGCATTTGATCTGACTGCTTAGGTGCATTTGAACTTCTAGCAACCATTTATTGGTTTAGTTCCAAATAACCAATTGTTTTTGCAATATATAAGGTTCCTCTTTTATAATCTGTAGGCATGCCTTATTGCTGATATTGTGCAACACTTTGTTGACGCAAAACTGGAATTTGATGCTTGTTATGTCTATGAAGATGTAAATCGGGCCATTCAGCATGTTCACCTCAGTGGCTTGGTTCATAGGAGAATCCTTTCTGATCCCCATCGGTACCTTGTCAAGAATGTAAGTTCATCTAATTCTTTTCAATTTCATTTTGTACAGATTTGGTTTGATTGTTGGCTCATGTTTTCATGTCATTTATGATTGAGATCCCTACTCTACCAAATTTGTTACCTGTTCTTCCTTGGGTTATAGGGTCAGTTATTGTGCTTTCTAAGGATGCTTAGGGAGAAAGGGAAGAAACTTTTCTTGTTGACAAACTCCCCTTATTTCTTCGTTGATGGTGGAATGCGGTTTTTGTTGCAGGTATCAAACAAATTAGCATCTGAAGTTTTAGCTTCCTTGAATTTTTATATGTAGATTATTGTGTTCTACCTTCAAGTAGTAGGTATTTTTTTGTTCATCTTTGGTTAACAAACTTATATGGTCTTCTTCAGTTCTTAAATATTTCTTTTATTTGTCCATTAGGAGTCACTGGGTCAACAAGATTCCTGGAGGGAGCTTTTTGATGTCGTGATTGCTAAAGCTAACAAGCCAGAGTTCTATACTTCAGAACATCCATTTCGGTTTGTCTCCTAAAGCCTAGCTTGATAGTTTTAAGAGGATAAATCAGTGTGGAATCCTCGCACACTGGCAAGTTTTGGACGAGAGAGCAAAAGCATGCTTGACCATTGAACTTTTCCCATTGTTGTAAAGTTTACAACATTATACTGTTTGGCGGTTCAAATAGCCAATTAATTCTTGAAACACTAAAATTTTACCCGAAAAATCCGTTTGTTGTATTATTTTCGTCTGAATTCGTAGGCAGCATTAATGGAATAATTTGAACTTTAAATTTTGTAAGCTTATTTATCTTAAGCTGGCAGAACTTTATGGTGGGAAAAGTTTAATGGTCTCGTAGGTCTCTTGTCCTCTCAGAAGGCTAGGCTTATGTATTCTTGGGCAAACCAGGCAATTTGGCTATCTTTGCTTAATGAGGCAATATCCTCCTAAGTTAGAGGGGAACAATTTCGCTTCTGCAACTAGACCTTCCTTCGTTCACCTTAGGAACAAGGAAAATGCTGGTGATTGATTCATCAATAGGATTCATGTTTCAATGATTAGATAATTTAACACCACTCTATTCAATAACTGCTTTGCTTTGTCTCTGTGTGCATGCATATGTGTTGTCTGTTATCTGGCATCCATTTCTGATGTGTGATGTGGGACTCTTTTGTAGCTGTTATGATGTTGAAAAGGACACCGTGGCTTTTTCGAAGGTGGATGCTTTTCTTCCTAATAAAATATATTACCATGGATGCCTCAAATCATTCTTGCAAATTACGCAATGGAAAGGTCCAGAGGTATGCAGTATGTTCTGCTGAAGCTTTATTTTGGTCTGAAATATAGTTTTTGACTGAGAATTTTGTGCAAATAAATCAGTGAAACAAGAATACCTAGAGGATTAAGTCTTTGAATAGGGTCAACAAGAGTAGGTTTCCGGCTAAATACTATATCAGAATTTTATAAACCTTTTAATACTTGCAAAATCTATGTAGGTGATTGTTTATGAATTCTGTGAACCTTCACTTTTGTCTCTTTCTTGAACGTCTCTGACTATATATTTATTCTGTACTCAACACCTACGAGAAATTCATCGGACATTTGTTATTTCATTGCTACTGAAACTAAACAGTTGCAGATAAATCATATTCTGCAAACACACTTGAAATTTCTCCCTGTTACAGGGTATTGGACTCATCTTTACCTGTCTCTAAGGGGATGAAGTCCTAAAGATTTGAGCATTACCATAATCCAACACCCAAGTCCAAATGTTCCAAGAATAAATAAAGGCTAAGAGACATAATGAATTATCTGATTTGCTCTCTGCGTATCCTGCAGCTGGTTTACAATAAACCACCATACTTCTATATTATCTGGCTTCTTTGTAAGTGTACTTTCTCTTGGTTATTAATTTCTAATACCCTCTTCTCTAACACATTTTAAGGTTATATACTATGGGGACCATCTATTCAGTGACCTAAGAGGGCCGTCAAAGGCTGGATGGCATACTGCTGCAATTATCCATGAATTGGGGGTATTGCTTCCATTTCTAATTTTGGCATCTTCAGGTCATTTGCTGGATTTAGGTTATGAATATTGTCACTTGAATGGCAACATTTTTGAAAAATATAGATGAATTGGTAAATGAATGCTATTGTGTTTATGGAATATTTTCCTGTGAAAAGTCTCATAAATCCTTTATGGGTTTGTAGCTTTTTATGAGAAATTTTGTGATTCTCATGATTGGAAATTTAATTTGGATGATTTTGAATCACTTTTTCCAGAATGAGATACGGATACAGAATGATGACAACTACCGTTTTGAACAGGTAACTGAATGAAAGCTCTTCAACTTCAACGTGGAAATATGTATTAGATGTTCTGTTGCTTCATTTGCTTCCGTTACAACTTACAATCTTGCCTGGGCTGATGCCGTGTTAGATGAAAGCCTAAGTTAGATGAGGCAGTAACTGTTCTATTCTTGTTCAATTGGCTTGTTTACTGGTTTCGCCAATATTAAAGAAAAAGTTAGAAGTTCTCTCTGTCTTGGTCCCATCATCCATCAGGTAGTGCAGGCTCAGGCAGTTAGTCCTTACTGTCTGAGAGGGCATCTCTAGACTTCCCTGGGTCTTGTCTCATGAAAATTTGTTGAATTGCTTTTTTTTTTTTGTTCATTGTATAGGCCAAATTTCATATAATACAAGAACTTCTTGGTAAGTTGCACGCTACTGTTGCCAACAATCAGAGAAGTGAAGCATACAGATCACTGCTGGTAGAGCTAAATGAAGAGAGACAGAAGGCACGCTATACAATGAAAAGCATGTTTAATAGTTCGTTTGGTGCGACTTTCCTTAATGACTCTGGTCAAGAATCTTCTTTTGCTTACAACATCCATCAGTATGCAGATGTGTATACCAGTAAACCTGAGAACTTTTTATTCTATCCACCTGACGCGTGGCTTCATGTACCTTATGATATTAAGATCATGCCACACCATGTGAAGGTAATTTTCCTTTTGTGTTATACTGCTCTATTTACTTCTCTTGCACCTTTGGATATGGAATAGCATGTAATATTAGCTATGTATGTATAACCTGTTGTTTGAGATGAAAATGTGTTGCATTTTCAAAGTTAAGTCTACAATCTTTTCCTCCTCCTTGCCGTCCCCAGGCCCCCTTCTCTTTAGATGTCACTTTGACTTCTCTAATATATTTATCTCCATCACTCAATCTGACTGTTGTCTCCTTTGCACTGTTGTGTTTCATTTGAGGATTCTGCTTGTCTTTCAAATAGCAAGAAGTGGGAGTTTGGTACCTATGGAAGTGTGCAGGAGAGTATTTGTGTGTGTTAGCATGTGTATAGATGGATGTGCTGTCTTTGTGAGGATGAAGAAGAAGGAAAAGATGGAGGTTGATTTGTTCACCAAAACTTATCATACCTCAATGAATTTTTGTGGTTCTGTCTCATCAGTTTCAGTTTTTGTCAGCTATGAGCTGTCACTTTTTGGTCAATGGGTGATATCTGTGGCTACAACGTTAATGGTGCTTGATGTAGCTTGTTAAATCTAACGGGGATTGTGGTAGATTGGTCAAATTTCTGGAGATTCAAATGTGGTTGACGTGCATGTAATTCAGGTGTAGACATGAATTGATAGCCAGATTTAGCTGGAACTGATTGTTAATAAGCTGCCCTAATGTTATTGCTTACCTTGCCAACTACATCGATAATTCAATGATGTTTTGCTTTGAGGTCTTGATCTAGTGAATATTTCTTTCTGATTATGCTTGAATTTGCAGTGAATTGTCTTTTTTTCCATCTCCTTAGTATTTTCCTTTTTTTTGGGTAGGTTTCCTTAGTATTTTCTACTTGCTCATCTGGATTATAATGTACTCACTTTTCAGGTCGCATCAAGCTTGTTCAAGACTTAATTCATAGTTCGCTGCTGTTGGATGAAATACAAGCAAAATGGGCCACAGATATCTACCACATGGTTTAACCATGGCCTTTGGCAACTTGCTGCAAGTATGAATAGTCAATTTTTGTTTACTCATCAATTTTGCATGCATTGTTTCCTGAGAGGGGTTAAGCAACAGCAGCATTTGACAACCACATGTAAGTAATAATGCAACCTTATTCTTACACCTATTTCATACTCTTCTCGCGCTAGTAATGAATATGTTTTCTCATCTTGTGAAGTGTATCAAGTAAATCTGCAAGTGCAATCAGCATTTGTCATCACTATCTTTATATGATATAGCTCTTGAGATATTGATATGATTGGAATTAAGTTGTTCTCCAGCATCTAGATAGCATCTTTAGTTCCTGTTTTGTATAGGTAATGACAGGATCTTATTAACCTCTCTTCCTTGACCAGAAAAGAAAAAAGAGTTTCGAGATATACATCCTTTAAGTGGTTCTAATAGTAAATAACAAATTTTGAAAGTTTTGTCAACAAAGTCGAATGCACTCATCCATGCCTTTTATTGAACAAGTCCTCTAATGTAAAATTTAAGGTGTCCCAAGTATGATTGCAGGTAACATAAGGTAAAATGTCCTGGTTTCAGTAAACACATAACAGTCCGTTGTTGAAACTGACAATGAGGGATTATGATTTTCATTCGGCACTGAACTTGGCCCTTTTTTGGCTTCCTAGGTATACATTCTATGGAACAATACACTAATTCTATGGTCTGTCTGTTCCTTTCTAGCACTCTTCGAATCAGGCAGAAGACCAAAGAGACGGCTCTTGATTTTGTTTCAGAACTGAAGAGATACTTTCGTACAATGGTCCTAGTTGATATGAAAGTTTCTGTGATGCTTATTTCTTTCTTTTTATGGATAAACTACGAGGTCTCAATGTTTAAGTTCCGTTGGTCAAACCTATATGACAAACTCAGACTAAGCAAATATCAGTCTTCCTAGTTGACATGTTTCTGTATTTAACCCTTTTTATGGATAACCTATTGTTTTAAGTTCCGTTAGCATACTCTTGTGATATGCTAAAAATATATTGTTTGCAAAATTTCGTGTTCAGGTTGGCTAGAAGGCGCTCATAATAAGGATATTGGTATCCAAGGCTTTGAGTTCGCTGTGGCTGAGTTGCAGTTCTTGGAAGCCACAGTGATGCATCTCTTTTACAAGCTCTCTTATTGTTTTTGTGTACAGTTCCAGTTTTTCTTCTTAGTGAAAATATAGAACTTCTTGTTATAGGTTAGAAAAATAGTTGTAGCTCCAAAAAATTCAGCTTAATTGAAACGTTGTTGCTTTATCTACAAAAAATTTTATACCCTAAATCAGGATTCATGTTGTTGTGGAATTAATTCCTGTTCTTTCTTTCTCTATCTGAATGAGAGAGATCTCAAACTCAAAACGAGACTTCCAAAACCTTGAAAAGGTTAATCAACAAGACTTTTGGCACCCAAAACACCAATTTAGCAGGAGATTTTTTTATTTTTTGTCGGCGGAATTTTCTTGTTGTCTTTAGAATTTTGTACCCAAAACACCAATTTAGCAGGAGATTTTTTTATTTTTTGTCGGCGGAATTTTTCTTGTTGTCTTTAGAATTTTGTTGTCATTCGGAATCTGTTTGGGCCTTTGGGCTAGAGCTGTTAATCGAGCCGAGTCGAGCCGAGTATTTGGCTGCCGAGCTCGACTCGAGTTTAATTCGAGTCGAGCTCGACTCGAGCTCGTTAAGAAAACGAGCTTTAAAATGTGTTCGAACTCGGCTCGTTAAATGTACATGTGCCTCGAGCTCGAGCTCGAGCTCGACTCGTTTATCACAAACGAGTCGAGCTTCACGAGCTCGAGCTCGAGCTCGTGCAAATTAACATTAATAAAAACCTATAATTTTTAATTCATATAATTTTGATTTCTAAAATGACAAATATGCCCTTCATTAACGAGCTCTAACGAGCTACTCGAGTATCAAACGAGCCGAGCTTACTCGGCTCGTTAACTAAACGAGCATGTTTCGAGCTCGAGCTCGACTCGTTAACCAAAATTAACGAGCCGAGCTCGAGCCTTAACGAGCCGAGCTCTAACGAGCTTTCGAGCTACTTGATTGGCTTAACAGCTCTACTTTGGGCACGTTTCAATTTGCATAGGAGGTAAAAATTGGCGTCAAAATTGAAAAGTACGCTTGTTTGGAATGTATTTTTCTGAACTTTTTGCAGAAAAATTATTATAGTGATTTAATATGTGTGAGGTAAAAAAGTGATTGAAAGATATTTCAACAGAAAATATAGTAATTTTTCTAATTCAAACACAATATACTACTTTTATTTGACGTGTGAGTGTAATTCCAATTGCATTTCCGTGTCAAATGTAAAGACTTTATTTTAGAGAGCTTTCAAGGAGTATTACATTTGACTTAGACAAGTACATTTTAATTGGTTTAGTTAATGCTGTGTTCTGAATTATTAAGATACCAGTTTTGTAGGTGGTTTCAGATTTTGGCATTGTTATCGGTCGGGTCGGGTTGATTTTTTTTTAAGGTGCGGAGGCTGAGAGGAATTCTTTTGGTTTGGAACTTTTTGAGGTCTGATGGAACTTCTGGTGGTTGAGCTGCCAGCATGGGTTGATAATTGAAGGGTTTTTTTTTTTTTTTTTTTTTTCAAACGTGGAATCTCATTATTAAGTGGAGTATCTTTTTCTGTTTGTCGTTTAAAGGAAAAGGTAATTTTGATGCTTTTGACCCAGACTGTTGAGTACAGTACTTGTCCGTCAAAGCCTTGATTGGGCTGCAAACCCAAGAAACACAATAATTTTAGTGAATAATAAATAAATTAAACAAGACACTGAGAAAATCCACGCCTATTTTTCACGTGCTCATGCTCTCCGCAATTCTGGACAAGTAACCGATTCGATGCACTGCCAAGTGTTATTGTCTGCCGCAAAAGAAACCCCATTCAAAATTGTCCCTTCCCTGCCTAATTAGTGAAGCAAATGGAACCATGTCAATTGCACTCTGTGTAATTCCCATCTTTTGCGCAAGTTATTACCGTTGGGTGGAAGCCATGGTCTTTGCGTGCACAAAGTTTAGAAGTAATACTAGTCACCGCATTGCAAATAAATGATACTAGTAAAAACTAAAGGAGGGAGGTTGAAGGATACTCGAGTGAGCATCCAAATTTGATAGGTAGATAGGAACGTGGTGGCTTGTATAGTTCACCAACTCATCTTCAAATTAGCATCCCTATCTACCCTTTGCGTTTTTATTAACTTTCTTGCATATTCGCTGAGTATATAGACATGGTATAAGAAAGTACAGGAAGAACTACAAGAACAAGAGGGAGCAGGGAAGAGAAAAAAAAAATGAGGGAAGTAGAAGTTATGGCATCAAAAGATCATGAGAAGGCAGTTTGTGTTCTTGATGCATCCACCTACGTGGGCTTTTGGGTAGTCAAGAAGCTGTTGCTTAAAGGTTATATGGTTCATGCAGCTCTTCAGAACAGTGGTATTAATCTCTACTTTTTTATAACTTTTTTTCCCCACCTCTTGCACACACAGACGCCTAGCTCAGCCATAGAGATGCGATGAAAAATCTGAGCCTTGATAGGATCTGAACATGGCTTCCAGGAGATGAAGTCGTGATGAAGAAAATAGTGGAATTGGAAAAGACAGAGGAGAGATTAACTGCTTTTACTGTGGATGTGTTGGATTACCATAGCGTGCTTGAAGCTTTGAAGGGCTGTTGTGCTATGTTTTGTTGTCTAGATATTGCAGATGGTTACGACGTAAGTTCATTCCGTTTTCGTCTTGCCCCTTAATTATTCTTTTTAAGTTTTGCATGATGACTTTTCCTACTAAATATCACTGCTAAATCTTTGCATTTATAGGAGAAAGACGTTGATTATGAGGTAAGAGGTGCTATTAATGTGGTGGAGGCATGTGCGCAGACAGACACCATAGAGAAGATTGTGTTTAGTTCATCTTTAACTGCAGCAATATGGAGGGAGAACATATGCTCTCAAAAGGATGTAGATGAAAGGACATGGAGTGATCAAGAGTTTTGCAGGGAAAAGAAGGTACTATTACCTTTCTTCTTTAAACTGTTTTTAAGTACTAATTAACCATTGGTCGGAAAAGATCTAAAAATCATCAGCCAATCGTCCAAATCCCGATGGTGAAACAGAGGAGATCGCCCTCCTTTTTTGATCTCACTATACTATAGAAACATTTTACTTGAGACAGATCAATTTTGACTCTGCTGATAAACTTGCAAACTGCTATAGCCTCTCAAGTTGGATTGCCCAACTGTTTTGTAAATCTTTTCATAAACTTTTTCTTTATCAAGTACTCCACCTAGGTACATACATAGTCCAAGGAGGGCACGCAAAGGAAGGTAACTCCAAAAGTTTCTTGATTGTACATAGGTTAATTACTTGCTGTAAAAAAGGTGATTTCGGTCAATTCCTTTCTGTCTCCTCCAAAACCTCCTTAGCGTGAAAAGAAAGGGGAAAATAAAGATAACAAACAACAAAAGCAGCTTTCGCTTATTCCCAGTAACGAAAATAGTTAGTCTTTACACAATGGATGATAATTTCGTTATGGTAAACTTCTCAGTTGTGGTATGCCTTGGCTAAGACTCTCTCTGAGAAAGCTGCCTGGGCTTTGGCTATGGACCGAATGCTTAACATGGTATCCGTCAATGCGGGACTAGTTCTTGGTCCTGGAGTTGTGCAACTGAATCCTCGTGTGACAATGGCATATCTTCAAGGTACATGTTAGCTGAAATTAGGAACAAAGTTGCAGACCTTTTTATGCAGAGTTAACCATCATTAGTTTCTCATCATGATATCATTGTACAGGAACTGCACAAATGTATGAGAATGGAGTCCTAGCTTTTGTGGATGTTAATTTTCTTGCAGATGTTCACATAAGAGCTTTTGAAGATAAATCCACAACTGGCCGATACCTTTGCTTCAATCAAATTGTGAATACTGAGGAGGAAGCTGTCAAACTTGCAGAAAGCTTGAGTCCTTTAATATCCTTACCTCCTAGGTACTGAAATATCAGAAGACTCATTCGACGAATAAATTTCTGAATTGACTGGGAATAAATGATGACTTCCAGTATAAATAATAGGTTTATTATGCTCCTGGGAACGACAGTATCAGCCCAAGTAGAACATCCGAACAATAAACTTCAGCAAATATCAACAACATCCACAGTATCTGTTATCCTTCAAAATCAAAAGCTACAAATTAATGATTCCTATTTACCAAACAAAGTTATGAATCCTGTTACTGACTTGCCCTTCTCGGGAATAAGAAAGAATAGAGAACCAATGACAATTGTTGCATATGATGTTGCTCTTTCAGTTTCTCCTCTTTGTTTGATAATTACTGGTAGATGATTCACTTTTTGTTCATCTTCCTTTGTTATATACGCATTCTTATCTGTTCTGAAGCTGAAGCTTTGAGCTTTTTGATTGGATGGATTGGATGGCAGGTACAAATTTCAGGAGGGTGAAGTTGAAGAATGTGCAGAGAGGCTGCGAAATAACAAATTAAACAAACTAGTTGAGGGAACTGCTGCTTGCTGCTGAAATCTATAGTCATCCAACTCATGTTTCTTCTTGTCATGTATATATCTTATTTTAAATAAAAATGTGACAGAAGATTGAGAGAATCAGATTTTGGACAGGCTTCTTTTCCTTTTCATTGGTTTTTGCCATAAATTGGAAGCATTTCATAATTTTTATGTAAACCCTCTTAAAGTTTGTAGTGTATTTCGCTCATTCCCTGTCAAGGACAAGGATCTTGCTGCTGTGGATAGACTTTTTTTCAATATTAAAGTTTTACTTCTAAGAAATTAATCTTCATTATTGGAAGTATAAAAATCAAGGAGATGAGTTAAAAATGAAGCTTATGATTTCGGATTTCCCTTAGAATTGAAGCTTTACAGCATTACAAGCATAACACGTCTGCAGTGCCCCAGAAATCTACACTTTCCAGAAATGGGACGAAGTCTTGCATTTGGAAATAAAATTTGTCAATTTATGAAAGCAAAATTCTTGGAAGCAAGTTTTGCTAAGATTTTAAAGACAGAAAAGGTACAAATGAAGAGGAAAAATTTAGGGTTAATTACACTTTACCCTCCTAAACTTGGGGATGAGTAACACTTGGCCCCCCAATACTAAGGAAATATACACTTCACCCCCATGTTAACAATTTCAAGATTCTGAGTGACATCACCAATTTCTATTCAAAAACTAAACCCAACTGAAATAGGCATTAAATAAACATTCTTAATAATTAGAAAGGCATTGGCTACCATGATTGCAAATAGTTATGTACTTCAAACTTGTCCAGGAATGGATAATGAAATATTAGTTTCCATGTTCAACATATTACATCCTTGTACTATATAAGAATGCGTTGGGGTCGAAGGTGGGTTTGAATTTCAACCGCATGAATAGGAGCTTTTTGGAAATATGGATTGTTGTGTAGTTATTTTAAATTTTTTGGTACAATTGAGGGCAGTATGTGTTTAGATATATTTAACGAAATGCTCTCATTTTGGTACATTTAAAGTTTCGATTTATGGAGACATCTAGGTATTTCTGGAATATGAAATTATTTTACAACCGTTTTTGCATTGAGTACAACTCATATAAGATTATGTGTTGGTGTAATTACGGAAATGGTGTTATAGACACATTTAATTGAAGTGTGGCTTTTGTTGTGCAATTAACACAAAAACAAATTAACACGTTGTTATAACTAGCCGTTGGAGGATATTCTTTTGTTTGAAACAACTTATGTCTCCTCTTGAGTAATTTTCAACTGACATTTGTATGGACCTCTTGGGAATGGTAAAATTGTAAGAACATTGATAAACCAAAGTGTACAAGTGTGTGCTGCAATTAGAATGTACTATTATTAGTTTTGTCATATTTAATAACTATTTTTTTCCAGAATATATTATTATTTATCCAATGAAAAATCTTCTTTAATTACAGGTATCAAACACCGGCACGACGTGCGAACACTCCTCCAAGTATACGATAGATATTCATCAATATAACCAAAATAATATTATTGTGACTACGGCTTTTAAAACATTCCAAAAGAGGGAATATTATCTCACTTGATTGGCAATTGAATTAACAAAAACAAGTTTCATACTAAATTTGTACAAAAGATATTGTTTAAGAACAAAATTTCAGCAACTCAAAAGTCAGCGGCATCATTTTTCAGGTTGTTTCTCTATTCTTTTCTCGACAAATAGGATGGTTCATCCGTTAATCTCCCTGTTCTTTTTTTTTTGAAAAAAAATCACATGAGTTTCTATTATTAAGGTGCTAAAATTTCCATCCAATGGACATGGTAGTCTATATAGATAATATGTATGGGCATTAATGTCAGTTCACCAAATTTTTTTTATGGAGTTCCAAAATTTGATGTCATTAGGGGGTAAACTGTATATATTCTGAGTTTGGGGTGGTAAAGTGTTCCTTGTTCGAGGGGGTAAAGTATATTTAACCCAAAAATTTAATTATCTTGAGCACTCAATTTCCATTAGTCTTCCCAAAGTCCTCTAACTGAGCATCATTTCAATTGAGCCTTATAACACAGAGAGTGCATCCAGTCAAATCTTGAAAACTAAAATGAATTGGTTTGAGAAAATAGTTATGATATCCTGAATTGGTTTTTCCTTTATTTTTTTCATTTTTTAATTTATGTGCAAATGATTTATTTTATAATCCCTAAGATAGCCTCAGGAAAGGCGGTTTGTTTACATGGTCTGTCCTCGAAACGGAATAGTCTATTTCTTTCTCACACACGTGATATTTCATTTCACATGCAGAATTTTCCCAAGAAGCTTTGGATTCACAGAAATGGCGGAACAGGAATTGCAAGAAATTGAGGACAGCCCACTTGAAGAAAACTGGGAAGAGAGAACTCTGAGCCTCCTTCATGACTCCAAGATTGACAATGGTTCCAAAACTTACATGCTTTTCTGTGCACTTAATTGATCATGTTTTGCTCTCGCTAAATTTCATTTGCTTAACACCTTTCTTGAATACCATACAGATTTTTCAACCGCTAAAGTGGAAAAGAGAAGAAATCGAAAGAATTCTGTCAAATGGATGATGAAAAGACCAATGGCTATACCAAGAGTCATTCTTGAGCTGCAAGATGAACATTTAAGAGAATCTGCTCTGCGTTGCCTTTGCAACTTCCTTCTTGAGGTGACATTCTGCAGTTCTGGTCTTAATATGTAATCAATTATGATCTTTTCTGTCTTCAATTTCAAGGACGCAAAGATGCACACAAAAGTGTAGTTTACCTCCGTTTCGTCAATACATTTCCGTGAATTTTAAATTTGAAGATGATTTACTTTCGTATCTTTTAAGAACGATCCTGGGATTGGGTATTTGTTACTTAGATTCTTCAACTTTTCTTTATTAATTTGGCCAGTTTGGTGTGGGATTTATGTAAATCTAGTTCTTAATTTTGGTATGGGTGTTTTCTTTCTGAATTTTGTTTTGGTTGGTGGTATTATTTCACAGAAAAGAGACGTTGATCCGGAAAACTACCTCAGGACTGGCCACATGTTGTACTTTTCTTGCAGCACTATGACTCTGTTGCTACAGGTGTAGTCTCCCTTCTAACTCCATGCCACAGTTATTATGCTTCAGTTTTCCCATATGATCATCTCAAAAAGAAGGAAAAGAAATGGTTTTAACTCCATGCTGGCTGGAAAAAAAATTACAAAAGAATAACAAAGAAGCTAAGGTAATAGTTGTTTGTGTTTATTACCCTGTGGTTCAACATAGTACAGGAAATCTGGAGTTCTAAGTGTAGGTTCAGGAGAGTATTCTGAGATTGGAAAACATTTCTTGATTGCAGTGGAATGCAGTGTTTAACATATCGTTGATTGTACCCTTAACTCATAATTTTTTTTTGAAGCAGGAAGTGCAGACATTTCTTAGACTGATGGCTGATGACTATCTTACCATAAGGTCATGCAAGCGTCTCATCAATGCACTAACTCTTTTCCAGGTTGTAATATTACTGCACATTCATTTTGTGACTTCATCATCATTTATTTCAATTATCGAGTACTAGCTTTTGAAATCTTACACTTCAACTGCAGTGCATTGCAGCTAACGATGAAACAAGACTGAAATTTGTTGAGTGTAAGAAACTTATTTCTGCATGTGTGATTTACTTCTGAATATCATCTATAAACAAATTTGCTTACAATTTATAGTTATGCATGACTGAAAATTTGTTGCATGTTTCTTGCAGCTAGTATTCCCAACTTTCTGATGCCTTTAATCCTGTTTAAGACGTCAGTTGAATTGTTTGAGAATGTAAGAGCAGTTGCCTTATCAGTTCTTGGCATTTTGTGCCAGGTACATCTATCAGATAGACTCTCTGGTTCTTTAAGTGTAATTGCTTTTAACTTGATGCGGTCTGAAAACTAGCTCCTTCTCTTTCGTTTGGATTTTGAAGGCCGGAGAATCCGAAATCATCCACTGGGCTCTAAGAAACAATGTGGTTGAAATGTCTCAGGTGGTCCTAGAAATTGGAAATGAACTCTCCAAAGTGGTGAGCCATTAAGTACCAATCATTGATTGCGTTTGCATATTTTCATTCTCCTTTGGTCTTAGCTTATTGTGGGACTAGGTAAATGGGAAACTGGGAGGAGGGTTCTGGTTGCTTCCACTTCGTCAGATACTCCATTGTTTAATAAACAGATTTAGGCTGGACAGCTTGTTTGGTCATCCACTTTTAAATGCAACAGCATGAAATTGTTACTTCTGATGTTTTTCGCATCTAAATTCTAAGTGGAAGTTCTAAACAGTTGATTGTACAGTAATCTGTCTTTTTAGTAAATTTCTGAATGCTATTGAAGAAATGATTCTGTCAATGCTATACAAATGAATCCAGATTCATTAAGTATCATGTATCAGTGCTGTAAGTCCAAGATGCTGAATAGTTAAGATAACTAGTTTATGACACTTATCTAGGTTCAGTATAGAAGAAAAAACACCGTGATAGATTTCCGGGAACTCTTTACAATTCAAGTTTAGCTGCAGAAATCATGGCCAACAATTGACCAGAATGTCTTGCTCATAAAAGCTATCAGGAAATTGCACTTCAAAACTTTCGGGAAATTGGCCACCAGGCAGAACTGTGTGTTTATACTTTCCGAAATTTTGGCATCTGCCCATATCATTTATCATTTTTTTTTCAATGCAGCGAATTGTGATGCACTCGGTTAATATTCTCTACTGCAGGTTGGAATGCACATCATTGAATCAATACTAAAAGACAGTACAGGAATATCCTGCATCTGCAGTTCATCTAACACTTGTCTACTGTACAGATTAACTAGGACTTTGGACCATTTGGTAATGCCTAGACCTATCCTATTTGGCAGATGATGGCTGATTTAAATTCATAGTTATCTCATCTTTACTGTCCTTTACTCGAATTTTCTGTGAAGATCTCTCTCTTGGCATTCGACCCAGAATTTTCTCCTCGGCTCCTATTTCACGCTGTTCGATGCTACGTCCTTCTCTGCAGTCGTGCAAGGTAAGTTGCTGTCAAGAGCAATTGAAACGTTAGAGAAGTTTTTGCATATCATTTCAAGTGATTAGTCAAATTATTGCATCATATCTTCTTTTTTTTTTTTTAAGACTTACTGCATCTATATGAGACCTGGACAGTCCTTAAACACTTCCAGCTTATATAGATCCTAAGTTGATCATTTCTCAGTGAATTTTCCCGCTGGCTTTTCATTCTACAATTAACAGAGGACTAAATGCTGTAAGAAAGAACCTGTCGAGGCACCTCCTTTGTGGAACTTTTCAAAATGAAACCGAGGTATGTGATTCCAACTCATTTCACCATCGCTTTGTTATCAGTTTTCCTGTCTTAACCTCTTGCTAGGACTGATAAGACTCTATGAACTGTTACCAACTGCGATTAAATCCCGTCTCAGTTGTGAATTTAATTTGCTTTAAAATTTGATGAATATCAGGAATTCCCGATCATCAAAAGTTTGGTTGAGCAACTGCTTCTCTTCGTTGGAGGAACTGAAGATCTCCGCTTGCTTTCTCTGCCTGATGATACACTGTTTCATCAGCCGTAGTTGTGATCAAGAACTTCCGATTCTCATTAAGATGAAGAGCAAAGCAATAGCTCCTTACTTTTTTTCACTGGTGTAAATTGTAATGGCGTTCACGTTTATCAATTCCATATTCCTTTCTTGTCATTAAAGAAGGGATTCGCGATTCAGGAGCATCCATTCGTGAACAGGAAATTCATGAAGAAAAACTGCTTTTGGATGCTAATATTGATCTCTTCATAGCTTTGACAGTAGATTCTTGTCCTCCCTCTTTATCTTCTCTTTAAAATTTCTCAACACGACTGCCTATACTGTTGATTTTTTACCCAGTGCAGATTTTGCATTCCACCCAAAAATTCTTTTAACTTTTTACATGAAGCAAACCAGGAGAGCATTAGGGAACTGAAAGAGGACAAAGTAGACTTCATCAACATGCACTTTATAAAACTATTCCAGGATGCAGCTAATTCCATCTAAATGACTTCATCAAACATACTTGCAAAGCCAGTATCATCCAAGAACTTCTTAGCATTAGATTGACACTTAATACTAAGAAAATTACATTTTATTCAATACTAAGTTGAAACGTTAGAATATAGGGCAAATTACACTTTACCCCCCGTGGTTTAGTGTTTTTGTACATGATCCCCCTATGGTTTCAAAAGTTATACATAAATCCTTCATGGTTTGGATTAAAGTGTCAAAGTAACGGAATTTGCAATTCATAACGAAGTCGCTTAAAATGTTAAAAATACCCCTATGTAAAGTTAAAAATTATTTATTAACTACAGGGAGTTATGTGTATATTTTGAAAATCATAATAAAGTTATATGGTAAAACATTAAATCGTAAGGGGGTTATATGATAAAATATAAAATCATACGAAGTTAATGCGTCATGTATATTATGTTTATATATTTTGGTTACTTCAACCATTTTAATTTTTAAACAAGGGTAATTTCAACATTTTAAAAGGTTCTGTTACTAATGATCATTTCCGTCACTTTAACATTTTAATACCAAACATGATGAGGTTATGCATAGCTTTTGAAACCATAAGAGAGTTGTGTACAAAAAATACTAAATTATAGGGGGGTAAAATATAATTTGCCCTTAGAATATATTGTTTCCAAGACTCTGAGACCAACCTTCGGATGATCGGCCTCTTTGATTTTTCTTAAGCAACATTAATTATATAAATATAAAGTTGATCTTTATTCAAGTTGAAAAGTTCCAAATCAAATATGTATGCGCGTGTGTAAGAAAATAACAATAAGTTCCGAGTTAAGACCTTAATGTTATAAAACTAATCAAATAAGCTACTATAATATCAAGTGAAAAATGGAGAAAAGAAAGTTTATGAAGAAAAATGCTACCGGTGTGGTATGGAAGGTCATTGGTCTCGTACCTGTCGTAAACGGTTTCTCCACTACATGAATGGATTTATGAATTGTAACTTCTATACATAAGTAGCCATAAAATCATGAATTAATCCTCTTGGGAATACAAAGGGACATCCACATTTTTGTTATTTCATAACACTTAACTAATATAACTTATTTTCATCTAATAACAACATGCAACATTTTTTTTTGGTTACAAAACAATAAAAAAAAATCTGTAATTTTTATTGTGTGAAATCCCGGAACTAGCCTTGGTAGCGGTTGGTTTGTTTGAGTGGGAGAATTAACGAAATAACTAACTAACGATCCTGCTCTGCTTAACTCACTCTTTAAATAAAGAAATCCTGTACTTCTCTCTTCACCTCTTTCTATTCATCTCTCCAAAGCTTTCAGAGAAGTGTTTAATCAAGAGAAATGGCGGACCAAGAAAATCAAGAAATTCTGAGGAACCTGCATCAAGCTTTGCAACCCATGATTCTTAAGCTTCGAGATCGAAAAACAAGAGCATCTGCTCTTTCTTCCCTTGCTAATCACCTTCAACAGGTTCCACTATTCTTCTCTTAACTGTCAAATATTGAGTGAAATGTTTGTGTGTGGATTCAGAATATGGGGTAGTAGCTCAAGGAAACTCGTTTTTGTTGTCTTTTATGGAATTTCATCAGTTGGGAATTGTCTCATTTGTTGGGCATTCAGAATATAGTGTTCATCAGAACTTGATATTTTGAACCATTAATTAGTAACATGTTCTCGGTTGATTTTGTACAGCGTCTTTTCCTGTTGAATTTAGTGGGATCGTTTTGTTACTCAATCTCGTTTTGACTGGAAATTTGATTTTTGCAGCTTGTTACTAATGAAGAAGCAGAAATGTTCAATGCTACTTGTATTTTTTTGTTCTATTCTGACCAGACAATGGGTATCTTGGAAGAGGTATAACTGTTTATTCCTAGTATTCAATGCATGCGTCACTTACTTTGTGATCATGTAGATTTTTCTGTGTAAATTGAAAAGAATGGTTTAGTTATGACAATGAGATTTGAAGGTTTTACTAATGAAGATTACAGAGTATATTAGTTAAGCACCAAGATGCAAGAAATTGAGATATGTTTATTAGATTTCTTGTTCAACTTTCTGATATTCTGAAGATTGGAATTGTCAGAACCTTGAAACAATTAATCTGCACGTCCCCCATTGTTAGTTTGTATTTTCTATCCAAATGAATAAGAGATATAACCACGTTTGCAGAATTGAAGCCATTATTAATATCAACTGAGAATCTGCAAAAACATTATCTGTCTTTTATTCAGTGGCGAAGATTTCCAGTTTTGAGCAACTACACTAATATTATTAACCTGGTTGCATTTCAGTGCATGGCAGCTGCTGCTACATATCCAGATCTTGTATTGAGTGAGATAACATTTTGATTCTGCTGTACCTCAATCCCCAGCTTCCCATCTGTAAACTAATTTTGCCATCGAAATGTCTATTACCAACAATTTGTTCCATGTTTAATGCAGATGGCTATTGCAACCACCTGCCTCGTATGATAGCATTTTTTGATGAAAAAGTGCCAGAAGCAATACGCGAGGACATTCGAGAAAGGGCCCTACTTGTTATTGAACTCTTGTGCAAGGTACATATCAGTCCATGAGACATGTATTCATCTGCTGATTTCAACTGCAAATTATTTCTTTCAATTTGAAAGGCTAAAGATGCCAAAATCGACTGGTGGATGCTCAAGAATGTATTGACATTGGCATGAGACATGGAAGTGAGTTGGCCAAACTGGTGAGCCTTTGATTTCTAAGTTCTAACCACATATGCATGAACTGTACCATTAACGGACAATTCCAATCTTTATGTCATGTGCTGAGCAGTTCGTTCGCTTTCAGAACATCACAAGAGAGTAGAAGCCATTGATTGAGTTTTGAGTTTATGTAGCCTGTAATGCATGAACTGTATCTTCTATATCACAGACTGGAATGCGGATTCTTGAAGTATTACTGGAAGAGCATTTAGCAATAGCCTGCGTCGGTAGTCCACATAACAAGTCTCTACTTTACTCACTAGTTAGTACTCGGGACCAAATGGTAACAGATTTTAGTCCAGTTTTATGTTCCTTCCATAAATGGCTTTAGATTACGTGGTTCAAACTCTAAAAGTTATTAAGTTAACTCATCTTCATCTTCCACTGCCGTGAAGACATTTTTGGCATTCACCGGAATCCTACTTCACATATTCTGTTGCTACGATCTTCTCTGCACAATTCCAAAGTAAGGCACTGCCCTGAGTGATTCAAACTTTGAGCCTCTGCTTTTGGTGTCATTTTCTTTATTTTATTCATTTGTTTTTTACCTCTCCTGTTTCCCCACACAAATTACAGCGGACTTGCTGCTTTGAAAGACCGGAGCGCGTCTCTTAACTTCATGCGCGCAGCTGCTCACACAATGCTACAGGTATGTTTCATTTTCTCCGCCTGTCTTCATTTTAACCTGATGTGATTGTGGATGAATGTTAGCAATTTGTAATCTCCTCTGCTTTGACAATTTACAGGACCACCCAGAGATCAGAACTTTGATCGGGCAAGTGCTCCATTCCCTGTTGGGCGAGGATTGTAGATCTCTGCAATATTGTCACCCCGAAAGTGGGAATCAGATTGGATTTCATTAGGAAGAGGAAAATAGCATTGGCTGGCGAATTTGTGCATCCTGAGTTTAATGACTTAATCTCTTGACACTAGTACTTTGTCTTGAATGTGTCAATATTCAGCTTTATTTTCGAGATGAGAGCTCATCACTTAGGAACATATATTTGGTTACCAATTGACATTTCTTTTATCAAGCTATACTTTCTTTGCTAGGTGATGATATGCCAATTGTTCATGCTTTTCAATGACAATAATATTGTTTTCCTTTTTCTTTTTTCTTTTTTTTTTTTGGGATTAATGTTCTTTCTCTCGAGCAAGGCTAAATGTGGCTGGCTTTGAGAATTCAATATTCAGTGCTAGAAAGGCGAAAGTAATTTTGCCAAATGGATCCATGAGTAGCTAGATTTATTTTTGACGTGATCACTATTCACAGTTCCTCTTGAATGGTTAGCTCTTCAATGTGAATGAGCATATTGAGGATCACATAAAAAATCCAAGCTCTTCCAGGTGGTTGTGGCTTGTGATTAACTTTATAGTATATAGGTAGATAAACAGATATGATATTTGTGCTCCAATCATTGATAATACCACGCTATTTCCTATGTAATTTATGCGTAAGAACATAAGAGAAATTGGAGTGCCATTAACCAAAAAAGTGCACAGCTAATAACATTTTATTCCAGTCCTTGCTGTTAGTCCGTCTGGTTATGTAGTCTGGTAGTTAATAGCGGGTTTCGTGATCGATTTCGTGTGCAATCTTGCTGTGTATCATTGGATAAAACTCTATACAGTTTTAGGGAATTAGTCTGATCGAAAAGTTGGTGTACCCTTGAGTGAAAAAAAATAAAAAGAAAAAGACATTTTAGTCTGATACAAATTGAAAGATTGTCCAACGGATTAAACACTGATTCATGGCTTAAGAGTTAAGATCATTTGGATTTTGGACTTAGCATTCATCAACCCCTAAAGATATGAAAGCCCAATCATGTAGGCTCTGAATTTATATAGCCCAATAAACAGCAGCAACTGTTGGTGTATCTTGCTTCATCACAAAAAAACCCAAAGCGGAGAGAGCCCAAACCCACTTCCCCAGCAGCCACGTAGATTTGATACGACGACGTATCAATTGCCCTTCTCTGAAGAGATGTCTCGAAACCCCCCAAGGCGGCAAGTGCACATGCTAGTAGAAATCTGGAAACAGATTTGTTTCAATTCAGTAGAAAGATTTTTATGACAAAATTTTTTTTTAAGTTGAAAGATTTAAAGGAAAAAGCAGATATAAATGGTGGTGATTGAACCAGTAGAATCGAATTCAATTGGGGAAAAAGTGGAAAATACGAATGAAAAAGTTCTTCCTAAGACAAAGCCGCCGGTAGTAAAAAGAGACGAATCGACGACGACGTCGTCGCCGGCGGCTTCTTCATCGTCATCATCGGCGGCGAGGATCGTGGAAGAGTCAGCATCGCATGGTAATACTGCAGTTGGAGACGCCTCCGATGGGTTCGAAACTGCCAGCGAAGCTGACCTCAACGACGACGAAGACGATCTCGTGGGGGAGGAACAGCGAAGGGAAGAAGCTGAAAAGGAAGAAGCTAAAGAGGGAAACAGGGAGGAGGGTCTTGTAGGCTCCAAGGAGAGGGACAATGATCAGCATCAGGAGCAGCAAGTGGATTTGAATCAGGAGCAGATTATTGAGGTAATATGAGAACCTCCTTGAAATTCTTTTGTCATTTTATGTATTTTTTGTACTATTTTTTGTAGTTTTATTAAAGGAATTTTCATAGTCGGATTGAGCTATATGGAGAAATATTTCGTGGCGTAGAAAATCATTCGTGGATATATTGATGATGATTTGAGTTGAAGCAGGAGAAATCTTTTTTTTTTTTTTTTATCAAGGTAAAAAGGAAATCTTAATCATCAAGCTGTAACTGTAGGAAAGTATTAGGAGTTTGTATTGATATGTAGCATGTATAAATGTAAACATGGAGAATTCAGTTTAAATATATGAATTAGGATTTACCTTGGCACTTTAGGCTTGCATTTGTAGTTTTTTTTTTTTTTTTTTTGGTGGTGAGGAATTGTGACTACCCTTGAGCTATTTTGATCCTCAATTACAGTTGTAGTTTTTTGGGTTAGAGGTGGTCAAAATAAGAAAGAGTTACATTTTGCTTAGTTAATTTTAAGATGAGTTTCACTGTGGGACACCTCATAGCACATGTCTACTGGAACTTGTTATGAAAAGGTGGAGGACTAGCGAATCAATTTTTGTCCATGCTTAAGAGAGAGAGGCTAAAAGTCTGCACCACGTATTGTTTCATGGTTGTATTGCAAAGAACTTGGGACTGACTTCAGTCTCTTTGATGTTATCTTGGCTATGCGAAGGCGATCTTGTTATTTGGTTTCTTTGCTGGATAGGATGGTTGCTTGAGGGCAATGGATTTCTGAAAATGCCTAGTCTTATGTTGTCAGTTCCTCTGCTATATCTGGTCAACTGTGGTGGAGATTTAGATTGATCTGATTCTTTTCCAGTGGTTAAGGTTCTTTCGCTTTATAGTTTGGTTAGAATCTCACTTGTGATATTGTTATGCACTCTTGTTGATGATGAATAAGAGTTCACTTAATAAACAAAACAAGAATCTGCCTTGCTTATCCTCATTGTAACCTCAAAAGGTAAAAGAAGAAATATTTTCCCTTCTTGAGAACAAGTGGCCTTGTTTCAATGTTTCGTTGCTCTCATTCATTTTGACCTTTTCTTGTACAGAAGGTTTGTGTTTGGTGATGATTCATTTGCTAATGTTTTCTAACAGTAGAGAGATGTTAGACTATCTTAAATTTCCTCATTAGTGTCGGGAATCCTATTGTTCTGTTATTGCCTTGGTTCTTTTGGTAGATGTTCTTGTCATCTCTTAAGCTTTGTATTCTTTTTGGAGCAGAAAGCATTAGCAGAAGCAAATGATGCAAAACTTGAAGGCAATACATTGTTTAAGGATGGTCAGTATGAAGAGGCATTGTCTAAGTATGATATTGCTTTACAAGCTGTGTCTAGTATACCAGAATCTGTTGAACTACGCTCAGTATGCCATGCAAATCGTGCTGCGTGTTATTCCAAAATGGTAAGCTCTCATATTATTGAGTTGATATATGGTAAAATTGGCATTTTGCATGTCTTTCTTAAAAGTTGCTCTTTCGCTTTCTATTTCTTTATGATCTGGGCATGCATATTTGCTTGTTGTAATCAATAGATAGCGGTTGATCTGGGTTATCATTGGCCTGTGAGTGTAAAACATCAATATTTTGTTATAGAAGCTCTCTCTCTCAGAGAGAGAGAGTGAGAGAGAGAGAGAAAGCATTGGATGGAACTTGATGCGAATTCTAAATATATTATTGTTGTAAAACATGTATGTAGCTAATATCAGAAGCAAAGGCTTTCATTTCTTTTAAGGAAAAATGTTGTTGTTGCTGCTATTATTGTGTCGCAGAAAAAGTTTAAACATTTAATTTCTCCTTTCACATGATTAAAGGTTTTGTTGGATTTTCTTCACTGGTGGCCTTCTTGTCTAGGCTCTGGACACATGAAGTCTGAATTTGAATAATTTATTAGACAGAAGATTAATTGGCTCTGATATTGATATGCAGCTGTTTCTCTTACTTTTTCTACCCTTGTTCTTCTTCTTTCCGGAGCCAAGTATAACTTTTGTGGTTAACGTTTGATTTAAACCGGACAGCAGATGGATTTAAATCTTGACAAAGTAGGCAAGTTGGCCATGGTAACCTGCTATGTCTTGTATGTAATCTCCTTAGTGTGTCAATGGTGGATGTGGAAGAAAGTCTGTTAGCTATTCCAAGCAAGGTCCAAGATCTATTTTCATCAATCTGGCTCACTCCATCTGATTTGAATCATTAAAACTGGAAATGATTTTTTCAGCTCATATGGGTAGACAATATGTTATTAACCTTTATTGTTGAGATACACGGTACTTATCTTATTATTGTTCACAATTTGTTGGTAGAGAATTTTGTCCGCATATTATAACTAGTTCTCCATCAAAACATTCTTTCTCCTCAGTTAGAGAGACTCTGTATGTTTAAGCTTCTCGCCAAGTACCTTGTTGGTGGTTGATGCTACAGTAGCCTACTTTATCTGTTGATACCTGTTATGTGATTCTCAAATAACTTCTAGT
The DNA here is from genome assembly GCF_036785885.1 of Coffea arabica. NCBI lineage: Eukaryota > Viridiplantae > Streptophyta > Magnoliopsida > Gentianales > Rubiaceae > Coffea > Coffea arabica. The sequence goes on along the minus strand of NC_092320.1, from coordinate 13,465,434 downwards.
ATGATAGCCTTATTTATGCAGTGCATGCTCTGCTTATCTCATGCATTGATAAGTTTCCAACTGAAGTTTGATGAAGTTATATTTTTTTTTTTAACAGAAAAAATTTGAGGATACAATTAAAGAATGCACAAAAGCATTGGAGCTAAACGCTAGCTACATAAAAGTTTTGCTTAGAAGAGCAGAGGCACATGAAATGTTGGAACATTTCGAAGAAGCCATTGCAGGTATGTGGGTGTGAGATTTTGAATATCTTATTGTCAATCTTGTGCTTATAAGAAGATTTATCCTGAATTTATGGTGGCTTTGTGGATTTCAATGCCTCGATTCTTTCTTACTCTCTCTCTTGCTCTTGAAACATTTGATCAATGCCGTTCATTAATCTTCTCGTAGATTGCATATGGGTTCTCAAAATTTCTTGTTTCCTATGCTGATTGTTTATTACAATATACAGATATAACAAAAGTTTTGGAAGTTGACCCATCACATGACCAAGCTAGAAGACAGATTGTTCGCTTAAAGCCATTGGCAGATGAAAAGCGCGAAAAGATGAAGGAAGAAATGATTGGTGAGCATTGCTAACATTTGGTAGTATGAACTTATATGGATAGTTGCTATTAAATGGCGACATATTTGCTCTTTTATGTGTCGATATAGAAATGTTTCATTTTGCCTGAAGAAAACATGTTTGAAGGGAGAAAATTGGGGAAGGAGAGGATCTGGAATTATCAGATAAAATACTGGGGCATCTAAGCTCTTCGGGGTGTATCTATGCTGCATTTAGTGATCTTGATTAAATACGATGACAGTATTGTAGTTTCACCACTCAAATTGTAAATTTGGGACCTGATAGTATGATAATAGAACGACTCCAATCCTATTTCATACACTTTCTGAACTTCTGATCTTGGTTGCTCTGCGCATGCAAAAGGCATTATTGTGTTGCACTTTCTCTGTTGCTTGTGACTTCATTCTTGAGTTTATGGGTCTTATCTGCTTTCGTATTCTATTTTCCCTGTTAAGCGCTTCAAGCAAGGATAGTTCATTTTTGTATGTTTAACAGTGAAAGTATTGTAGGATAACAAATGCTTTCCAGCTTTATATATATCTTGAATTGCGATTGCATCTCTCACTGTAGTTGAATCATTTACCTTTTGAGCAGGGAAGCTGAAGGAAATGGGAAATTCCCTTTTGGGTCGATTTGGAATGAGTGTTGACAATTTCAAAGCTGTCAAAGATCCAAACACTGGTTCATATTCTGTTTCATTTCAGCGCTAGTATGGATATCCAGTGCAAACGTCAATATATACTCTCTTAGTTTCTGGCGCCATGGATCAGAGGGGACAAAACGTTGATGAAGGGTATTGTGTCACAATGCTGCTTTCCGGCAGATGATTATGTTTGTACATTTGACTCTATTTAAAAAAATGTTGGAAGATATTTTGGCATGGCATGACATGACATGACATAGATGTGTCAATGTTTGAGTTTACTGGAATTTGTTCATACTTGTTGCTTGCCATTAGTCCTTTTAGCTTCTCCTGGCGACTGGGTGGAGTTTTCATGTCTTTGATACTGTGTTGGAGAGCATCTTAAGATGCAATATAATTTATATTATCAATTCCTATCTTTGCCATGATCTGCTCAGCATAGAAAGAAATTGAAGAACCAGCGAGTATAGGGATTCAGTTTTCATCTTTATTTTGCCCCACCTGATTATTGGTTAATTTTGACTAGATGTAACTCAAATATAAAGTCAATTGTTTTCTCGGCTGAAACGTAAGGCTTGATATTTCTTACTGTGTCTTGTCGTTCTCACTTCTCCATTTTGAAAGATTTCTTTCAAACGTTGGATAGAATATCGTATTTAGCATGCGTCTGATTTAAGGCTAGAATCCTGAACCTTGTCTTGTCTTCTTCATTGGGGTTAATGGGCATCCAGATCCCTTGTTTTGGTTGGAACCGCGTCTTATCATATTTTCCTTTTTCTTTTTAGAAATTTTCTTTTGGAGAAAGAAAGGGGGGAGACGGGTCCTGAAGAAGATCTTGAATTTGAAGTCTTATTTTGCTCTTCATTGAAATGATTTAAGTTTTCTCTACGGAATCATATTAGGTCTTACGATTTGAAATTCTCGTGACAGATCCTAAGATTAGTGAGGAGTGGATAAGAGTTTGAATCTCCTTTAAATTTGTTTCATAAGGTAGAGGCAGAGTGTTTTGATTTTGGGATTTTTAATGAGTGAATATATATATATATATATATATATATATATATATATATATATATATATATATATATATATTTCCTTTTTTCCAAACCAAAATAGATAATTCCCCAAAGCCTTCTCTCATAGGTTTTTTCCCCTGTAATCCCTAGTTGGCCAGAGCACTAAGCTACTATGATAAATAAGTTTTCAGCTGGTGAAATGGCACATTGAGTTTTGAAAAATATAAGCGACTTTGAAAAAAACGATAATTGGGCTTTAATATGATAAATCATGACTTGCTGTTTTTACTTGTCAAGACGCAAGACCATAAAACACATGAATAAAATTTAAAAGAAATTGTTTATTATGTGCAGTGTCTAAATTCTTAAAGTTGTAAATGTAATACAAAGAAAGTTCATCAACCTCTTGGCCCTTGAATTATATACCCCATTTGCAGAAATAATTCAACCTTTATGAACAAAATTAAAAACAAATGCAATATCCCCAATGTGAGAATAAAGAATACAATGTTCATGTGGGCTATAAAATTTGGGCTATGGAATAATCATGTGATATGAAGTATGATGACAGAAAAGACAGTCTAACCAAATGCTACCAAGGAAAAGGCAATAGTAAATCCGACAAATTGTAGTGCTAATTTATTGTTTTTCTTGTTTGTGTATTGGTTTGTGCATATAAATAAATGGGTGAAATTTATTATATAGTTAACGTAGAGCATTAAAATTAAATACGGAGCCTAACAACTCTAAATGTAAATGCAAGGTTATTTATTTAAAAAGAAATATGAGGGTATCATTGTGAGAATTTGTGCTTTAGTTTTATTTTACTTTTGTAGATTTTTTGTTGTTTGAGATTTAGAGAAAAAAAAAACACCGAGAAATTATATCTTTGTAATCATAGAATAGAGCATACATTAAGATAATTTATTCCGTAGCATTATAATTGGATTGAAGCAAAGGGCTAACAACTATGGTTGTAAATCCACTATTAAAGAAACTGTCAAAATTTATATTTTTGCGATGAGAGAAAAGGCACATTTTATGCTCTCATGATCAAAGAAAAAAGAAAAAAATTAGCGAGTCTTAGTGTAAATGTAGCTTTATTTATAATTTGTGTATAGTATTAAATTAAAATTATAAATGCAACCTTATTTATTTAGAGAGTAAATATAACTATCTTATCTGTTTGAGAAAACAAATTTAATAAAAGTGATATTTTAGTGTTGAAAAAAAGGAAAATCGTTCAAAACGTCCCTCACATTTTGTAAAATGACTTTTTTTGTCACTCACTTTTGAAAGTGTAATTTTATGCTTCTTACAAATTCACATTAGTCAAATTTGATCCTTACCTAGATTTCTGACTAATGTTTTGCCGGAATTCATCACGTGGCTTGCAGGTGATCATTTTTTAGGGGCAAAATTATCAAATCAAAATTTACATAATCCATCTATAGTCCATTACATTTCACATAATAAATTGTTTCGTCCCTTACATTTTACAAAATAAAATTTTTTTTTCTCCCATTGCCATGTGTACAGATAATTTTTTAAAAAAGAAATCCATGTTTATATCTATTTGATTTCACCTGAACAGTACGAATAGCATGTAATATATCTCTATTTGATTTCACCTAAACAGACTAATTGTAGTTGTACATATGCTATTCAATAGATATATACATGGGTTTAAATCTAACAATTTTGTTTTAAACCCATATATATATATATATATATATATTTGATTTTACCATGTAAATCTATTCAATATTTGTAGCCTTTTCTATTTTAATAATAATTCATTTATTGAGTTGTGTAATAAGACCATCTAATTAATCGGTATTAATTCGAATAATTCTATAGTCATACTAACAAATTGCAGTTTAAATTTGAAATTTTTACTTACTACCTTTAAGACCAATAGTTGAATTTTTTGTCTTATGATTATCTTAAAATTTAAAAGTGTCATTCACTTACTTCTTTTTATCATACTTTTTCTTTGTTTATTTTTTCTGTCAAAATTTAATTCGATATAAACACTGGATAATATTTAGAATTAAATGTTTTCTTTTTTTTTTTTCAATTTTTGAGTAAAAGGAATGAACATGAGTGAAAAACTAACAATTTTTTTAAACCCCTGTATATATTTATTTTTAATTTCACCTGAATAGTACGTTCAGACGAAATCAAATGGAGATATATTACATGCCATTCGCATTGTTCAGGTGAAATCAAATAAATATATATATTAGTTTAAAAAAATGTTATTCATACACATGATCAATGACGGATGAAAAATTTATTTTGTGAAATGTGAGGGATAAAAAAATTTATTTTGTAAAATGTGAGGGACTATGGATCGAATTATATAAATTTTGATTTGACAATTTGCTTTTAAAAAATAATCACGTGCCTTGCACGTGATTGATTCCGACAAAAAACTAGTCGGAAACCTAGATAGGGACCAAATTTAATCAATATGAATTTGTGAAGGACGTAAAAATATACTTTTAAAAGTGATAAACGAAGTCAATTTACAAAATGTGAGGGAAGTTTTGAATGATTTTCCCTGAAATAAATAAATAAAAGAAAGAGAACCTTTTTATTTTTCTTTTTGTTTTATAAAATTAATTCTTCTTTATTGGTGAATTTTCATTTATCACCCGTTATGTTCTTAGTTACCACTCGATTGTAAAGTTAACACACAGCTTTATGGCGCACTTTGCTAAAGTTTAAAACCTTTGACCATCATTTTGCAAACGTTGTCCTTGGATTAATTTTTCTCTTCTTCTTGCATAGGATGATAATACAGATCATGTTTTGTTGTTCTACTGCCTTGAATTACCTAATGTGATTGAATGTTTGCTATTTCTCTTGAAGTTAGATTGTACTTTGTAAAAATACTTGCCATGCGATCAACTATTAGCTGTGCTTTAATTTTATCATACCTCCACCATTATATTAGAGCCAAAAGCAATGGGTTAATTTACTTATTATTGACTCTTTTTTTAGATGTAAATCTTTATAATAGGAAACATATCAACTAGATTAAGCTTAAAAGCTTTTCTTGTTTTTCTTCCTTCTCATTCCTTTTCTTGCTTGGTAAGATTTTATTTGCGTTGTTTCTTTGTTACTATACTTATTCAGCCATTTGTTAGCATGCTAAGAGAATGTTTTCTGAAATGTTTGATGCCTCTGTTTTGTAGAATTTAGTTCAGTTTCGGCCACATTGAGTTTTTTAATTGCTCCTAGCCAAGTTTATCATACTACTGGAAACTTGCCTATTTATTGCCTGATTAAATGTTACTTAGGCAATTATTTTCAGTGGAGTTTCTTATCGGTTAATCAGCTATAGTTTGATGACTTTAATTGCAAACAACTGGACCATAACTCAAAAATGATGTATAAGCTTTAACAGTATCATTGTATATGTTTCCAACACTTTTGATTAATTATTAAGTTTAACGATTAAACTGAAAGAAATCTTGGTGGGTTATTTAACGTACTTTTTCCTGTTAGTCTTTCTTATTGCTTTATCTTGCTTTGACGTTGGTTGATTTTCATAATTGTTAGTTAAAAATAATAAAGTTATCTGCAATTACCCAACTATATATATATAGGTACTTAAGAAAAACTAAAAAAGAGACATTTTGATGATAATTAGCTCAAAAATTAAACAAAGGCTGCATATTAAAATAAATAGGTACAAACAATTCATTATATTTTTCCAAAATTATGATTGCAATTGAAAGCTTTTGGATGGGCACTGACCGTGCATGGCACAGCCAACCTCAACTAGTATATATATATGTCAGCAACCAAACAAACCCAAAAACACATAAATGTGCCCTACCCGACAAAGTAACAAACTGATCGTGGCGGCTTTTCCTATAATGAGAAAAACAATCGAAACTGTGTATAATGTCTTCCCTTCTCGGCTTGCCGCAACTTGCAGTCCATAGGAGGCTTTTTGGATGCCATGCCATCAATCATCAAAAAGTGAGAATTAGAGCCGTGCCTTGCATTTTGCGTGGAACTGCAAATCGACGGGCCCCATAAAATCATCTAAATCCTCTAGTTCGAGTAAGAAGACAGCATCTGGGATTGTAGTCCCGTTCCTCCGCCGGCGGAGATGGATAGTGGTAGAGAATGTGGTACTGGATTAGCTTCGAGGTCAGGTTTACCTTATATTCCAGAATCGGTGGTGGTTGAATTGCTTATCCGTTTGCCAATGAAGTGTGTCTTTAGATGCAAGTGCGTCTGCAAACAATGGCGCTCCCTGATTGACGCTCCTTCCTTTGGACATGCTTTTGTTTCAAGAATTGCATCACCATTTACGGCTGCACAACCAAAACTCTGGACTCTTCTTTATAAATGTATACATGGGGAAGAAATTCGTCATGAGCACGGGTTTTTCAGGAATTTATTTTCAAATGATGTCGGTGTAGCCTGTCTTACCAAGTCTGATCTTCCTCCTTCCGCACAGACTCATGGAACTGATGTATACGGAATACTTGATCACATTATTGCCATGGACGGTAACGGGCTATTGTTATGTGGCTCAAATTCCGGGTGGGATTTTGGTCGGTATTATATTCTGAATCCCATCACTAAGCAGTATGTTGAAATTCCACCATCAAAGCGTCCCTTTGCTCATTGCTGTGTAGGGTTCATCAGCCAGGTGAAACACAGTGTTGTCACTAGTTACAAAGTAATACGACTTGAAGATGGTGGGGGAAGAACCAGCATCCTCAAGCTTGATATATTCTCTTCTGAAACTGGTGAATGGAGGGATATTGAAATTCCTTTTCAGCAAGTACTTCAACTTTTCCCTCTCTGGAAGATGCCTGTTGTTTTAAAAGAAATATTGCATTTTATGGATAGGAAACTTGGAATTTTAGCTTATGATCCTTATAAAGGTCCTCATTCTTATCGGATTATACAACTTCCGGGGGACATAGACAGAGAATGGAGCAAAAGCGTTGATACAAAAGGTATACTCTTTGATGTCCATCATGGGCATTTGAGATTTTTTGTAGGCTCTAATGCTTATAATGATGGATATAGGGTAAGTATGTGGACGCTCAGTGACTATGAGGAAGGGCTTTGGTTATTGGAGCACCGTGTCAACCTAAGGGAAGCTGCATGTGATAGTTCTTATCTTCGTTCATCACGTTTGGTGCCAATAGCTTTTCACCCATTTGATTCTGATACTGTGTATCTTGGGTATGAAGGAAGCTTTCTCTCCTATGATTATCAAAGTCAACAATTGCTAGAGCTGGATGATAATGTCACTTTACCAACGGATAATGCAACTTTGAGAAAGGAAATCCAATGGTGTTTTGTCTACCGCTTCATGCTTCCCCTGTGGCCAGTCTCAATTCAGGCATCTACCATCAAGGTCCAGGAAAATGAGGTATGATTTTGCTATTCAGGAGTTTTAAGTTTTGCGGATTTGCCACTGACAGCTTTATAGATTTAGTTTAGTTGTCATTTATGTTCCGAGACACAATATTCGGTAGACTAGGAGATATACATGCCATTTTTTTTTTCTTTTCTGTGGATAATTGTGAGTCCATTGATAGATTAATTTGCATATGAATGGTATTTCAATATTTTTTTCATTATTTTATTTTTCTGCAGCTGCATAGTGGGCAAGTGTGCCCTTTATCTAGTTGTCAGTTGTCACACTTAATTGCTGTTGTTGCTTTGATCTCCCCTGTCCGAACAGAAATTATCAGATATTAAGATGCCTAACATTGTAGTTTTGTTTCTTCCTCTATGATCACTATTTTCGTGAAGTTAGATGTTTAATTTGCCTAAAAACAGACTACTTATTTGTTTGTTATTTGACTGCAAAGGGGTTGTAGCCATTATCTTTGTTGATAAGAGCATGATTGTGAGAAACAAACAAGGGTAGGCCATTGACAATCGATGATGGTTACTCTTTCAAGTCCTGAAGTTTTAGGGACACATAATGGAAAAGGGAAAAACTAATGTGTCACTTATGACTTGCTTGTATTATTCCTACCCCTCTTTTATATATGCATTTTTTTTTCCACTCCCCTTTTCGTTATGTGGTTTCTTTATTTACTAAAAGCTTCTTTCTTTCCTCTATATACAGGTACCAAAAGCTAGTTGCTGTCTCTAAAGGTTAGTGATCCTTGAAGTGATTTTGGTAGGACTTTGGTCAGAAAAATTAAGCAGATGATGGTACAGACATTCTCTATTTCATGAAAAGCTTCTATTTCAGTATATTCTCTTAGCTATCATCTTAGTTCACCTTAATTTCGTCCGCATAAATGGGTGCAAGGTCTGAGCTCCGAATCTGCTTCTTCGTCAGTTGTTACTGGCCTGGAATGAGCTATTTATGACTCGCCTGTCGTGGAGATGAAGGATTTGCCATAGATTAATTGTTACTGAAGCATATTTAGAGTGCTCTTCTTATATTGGAAGATGTAATATCTGACTTCTAGATTCCCTCGCATGCCTCGGACATTTGATGGCAACTTTGTCATTCTTAAACTCTGGTTCCTCCAAGATTTAAGCAGTTCCAAGAAAAATTCTGATATGCATGATTTTTTTGTATTTTTTTGGCGTTTTCGATACATGAAAAGCTCCTATTTCTGTATATGCTTCAATGGTTAGTCACTTGGTTGTTTCGAGATACAAAACTAGCAGCATTGCTATACTATGGGAAAGAGGAACGCTAGATTCATTTCCCTTGGATTCCGGAGCACCCTTTGATTAACTTCATCTGAATAAGAAGGCGACGGCAGGGTTTACAAACTTTACATGTCATGTCGCACAGGTTGGTACGGTACGTGGCCCTGAGAAAGGATAGATTCAGAGAACAGGAATTGAAATACGGTCCTTTGATGGTTTTTTAACTACAGGTTGTTCTACTGTTGCTTGCTGTTTGGAGGGGAAATTTTGGACATGTATCCCATATGTAATAGAGGGTCAATCAGATCAGAAACGGGTTAGCAGGTCGGATTGAGATCAGGTATAACAGAAACCTGCTGATACTTGACCTTAACCTGAAATTTTTGGGTTGGCAGATTAATTTCAGGTTGGCAGATCAATTTCAAGTTGATCTGATATGACGTGAAATATAATTTTAATTCACTAATTTACCACTATAGTTTTTAATAGAACTACTTTCACACAAGGCTAATTATATAATCAAGTAACAAAAATCTCGATAAAACAATCCCAAATCAGATTTGAAATAAATTAAAATAATGTAAAAACGTTTTATCCCAAATCAGATCTAAAATAAATTAAGATACTATAAAACTAGAAAATAATATAATACGTTATTTGTCCAAATATAATAATTTCAACTTCACACAAGTTATTAAGTGATTAATGCCTTTGGAAAAAAAAAAAAAGAATAACTTAGTTTAGTTAGATAAAATATTTTTATATTTATTAAATTCTTTTTAATGCTTAAATGGGTTATCGGGTCAACCCATGGTCCTGTGGATAATATGAATTCGACTTATTTTTTTTTTCGGGTTCATCGAGTTTCACCCAATTCTGATCCGAACCCGCCAAACCTTAATCCAAACCAATTAATTTCGTGTTAGATTCGTACCATGTATTTAAGTCGTGTCAAAAATTACCAACCCAAATATATAACATGGCTATTTTTCCAGGAGCAGGGTCCATAAACCAGAACATTCGAAAGAACATGCAATTGTTTTTGCGGTGATGGCTAAGTAAGGATATCCCCGCCCCGGGTCGGCCTCCATGTACTTAGTTTACTTAAACGGAAGATCATTTCTCAAACTGAATACAGCTTCAAAACTATGACGGCAGTTGTTATCTTCCATGTCAGAAAATGTGTGAGAACAATTATCAGTATTATCGGACTAAAGCAAGATATTCTCTGATTGCATGGAATTTCTACCTTCCTTGTGCATTCTCTGATTGAATGGGTCATTATACATACTGCTTTCCACCAAATTTAAGCTTCCCAAATTTTCTTCTATTACTTCTAGTAAACGATTAAAAAATTGTTAATCCCTAGTTTAAACGCATTAAGGGAACGTAGCTGGTAATCTTAAACTTGATGTTTTAGTTGTGATCCCAATTCAAAATCTGGAAGTTAGGCAATGCCGTGAATTCCATTTTGTATTGGGAGTGACCGTACCCATGATTAAAGTTTTTCTGAACCACAGTCGTCCTAAACTGCTAGCTTGGCGACTTACGAGCTGCAGATTTTTCTGCATCGACGACGCCTGTCCACATTTTTTTACCTTCATGGGAAGGAAGTGACGGTTAAATGTGGTGATATCTTTGTCAATCAGGTGTCCTGTCTTGCATTTGATTTGATATATTTCATTAGAGTATGACTTGTTTACTGATTTATTTTACTTTTTTTTTTTTGTATCAAAGCCATTAGCTATGCTAGCAAATTGTGCCATGCTCCGTACGCCAGCCCCTATTTGCTGCTCAATGGGATAGGCATATCAATTTGAAGCAGACGTAAACCTCTCCTCTTTCGTTTACAGTAGGTGAGGATATCATTATTGTTTTCTTCAGTTAAGCTTTTCAAATTAATCTTAATATCAATAACTCTGTATGTGAGTTGAAATAGGTGATAAAAAAATCATTATCACAAGGTATATTACAAATTTATTGGCGTTTTATTTTTTTTTTGGTGTAACCTGTCTTTACTAACCAGTAACTTCCTCTTGTATTTGATTGTTTGTGGCTGTCCAGAGGAAATATAAAGACGGTCCACTAGCAAGTTTTTTATATCTCACCTTTCACTTCCCTCTCTTTACCTCTTTTTGTGTTCTCTGTTGCCTAAATCTTTAAACAAAACTCTGTAACACCCAAGCCGTCGGCTTGTTGGATAGAGAATACCCTTCGGAATGGGCTCAATAAGGTTACATGACCACACTTTTATTGGCACCTAAGTCAATAACATGAGAGATCTTACATTTAAAGAAATTAAGAATTTCTTGAAGCTATTGATGCTGGTCTTTATATTCTTTTTAAATTTGACAGGAATGACATAATTATTCTGTTTCGTGAACTATGAGAAAAAGGGGGGGTTGGGGGCGCTTTGGCAAAATATAATGGATACTCTGTCAAATTTCCTTTTTCAGTTTCATTTGCATGTAGGGATACGCAAAGTAAAGGTACTTTAGACATTTTAACTAACTCTGTTATTGAAGAAGATTTTCATCAATTTGATATTTTGGTCTAATGTTTAGAAGGTCACATATAAATTTTTGAAAGGGTTTGTTATAGTATATCGCCCTACGATTTCTAAGTTTTGGGATTTCAATTTTAGTTACTAGATGATTTCTAATACAAGGGATACTCTGTCAAATTTCCTTTTTTTAGTTTCATTTGCATGTAGGGATACACAAAGTAAAGGTACTTTAATTTAGACATATTAACTAACTCTTTTATTGAAAAAGATTTTCATCAATTTCATATTTTGGTCTAAAGTTTAGAAGGTTATATATAAATTTTTGAAAGGGTTTATTATAGTATATCGCCCTATAATTTCTAATTTTTGGGATTTCAACCTTTGTTACTAGATGGAAGTTTCTCACTATCCACAAATTATTTGCATGATCTCATGCCAAGAGTAAAAGCTAGAAAAAAGAAAGTGATAAAGAGAACAGAACTTTCTAATATGCATTTTAAGTGCACTTATGCTTTAGTTTAGCAAGGGATGGCATGGGTTAGATGGAACAGTGGAAGGGAATATAAATAACAAATTCTGAATTCGAAACCTTTCACTTATGCTAAAAATAAGCTTTTGTTTAACAAAAATGTAGTGCCAAAATCCAGATACAAAATTATTAAAAAAAAAAGAAAAGAAAAGTTTATTTAGCTTTTGTTTCCACTTTTAGTTTCATTTGCAGGTCGGAGTTCTATTTTGCATGTAGGTATAGAAAAAGTAAGAATTTTGGTGCTCACATTTGTCGATTATGAGTTTAGTTTTCTTTCCATTATGGATTTTTCAGAATTGTAGTTTTCTTTCCATAATATTAGAAAAATGGTTAATTGACTTGAAGAACAATATTTTTCCCACGATCAAAAAACACCACCAATGCATGCCAATCACGCACACCAGCAATGTCTTGCCACATTTGCACTACAATATCTTGCATCCTTCCACTAGCCAAGACCAGCAGTGTCGTGCCACATTTGCACTACAATATATATGATCCTGTCATGCACAACCCAATCCAGTGCTGCGTGCTTGACATCCACTATCAAAGCTACTCCAACCAAGTACCTCGTTTCTATGCCCTTTAGTCAAAGAAATAAATAAAAATTTTGAGATTATTAGGGCTAAAAAGACGAAGGGCTTTAAATATGAAGGTTGTGCCTAGTTTATGGTGAACTCACTAGTTTGCTAGTGAATTCTTTTCTCTTGTTGTGTGTGGTGTGCGTAACTTATCCGGGTAAAATATTTTACCTATTTCAATACACTCAAACAGCAAAAGTAAAGGAAAATATTTTGAGTTCAAACAAACAGATCTTTAGTGGTGATGGTTTTCATTGGCGTTTTGGTAATTGCCAATGTATATCAGAGTGAATTTGATGCATGAGAAGCCTTAGTTCATTGATATATTTATGAATTCATATTCAACCTTGTGCATGTTGTAATTTGTCAAAGAACATCAAACTTATAGGCTATCGAATTTGCTGGGTTTATGAAGAAATATTGGTAGGTTTCTTAGCTTTGCTTGTGCTTTCATTAATAGCAAATTGTGCGAAGATTATGCATCAATTGTGTGTTATCATCTACACAGCTTACCTGGGCATTTTCTAGCAATTTGTTACATTTCCTAATTATTAATTTATAGTTTTTTTATGACACCATTTGTATTTGTGAATGTGAATGTAATACTTTAAAGGCAGATTAACATTTATAATAGATGTGTATCTTTTGGCTATGTAGTAGCTATTTAAGTGATTACGTGTTTTGGATAGTTTCTAGTTAAACTCTAAGATTGACTGCTAATTACAATTAAACTAGTATACACTTGGTTATGTGTTTCTCGAGACATTTCTAGTTAAACTCTATGATTGAATGCTAATTACAATTAAACTGGTTACTAAGTACACTTGGTTATGTGTTTGTCGAGACTCTTCAAGCATAACAACCACGTTAATCATGATAATTGGATTTTCAGAACTTCGAAATGAAACAAAACTCTTCAAGATGACAACCAATTTAGTCATGATACTTGGATTTACAGAACTCTGAAGAAAAAAAATATAAAACTAGAGCGAAATTGTGAAATTGGGATGATTGAAAAGCTATGTCATTGTCTAAATATTTTTTGGATTTGAAAATTGAAGGTTGTCTTCAGAGCTATGGTGAAATCAAGAAATTTCTCTGTTTTTGTAAGAGTTGGATTCTAGTCCCTCGAATTGAATGCAGAAGTTCCCTAATTCTTTTAAACATAAAATCAACAACTTAGAGTTCTATTAGATCTAACTAATTGAAACACAACAACAACCTAAAGTTCTATTAGATCTAACCAATCAAAATTCTTGACTCGATATCACAAAATCAAGATTTGGAAGTTTCTATAGCTTCAGAGTCCATCCTAACATCAATTTCAGATTTTGAAGCCTAATTCTACCATTAATAGCTGACCTACCATCATATACTTCTAAAAAAATCTTGCCCATCTAAGAGATTTGCAAGATTGTTAGGGTTTTCTTTTTGTTTCCCTGTCAAACCCTACCCCCATTTCAAATGTATTACATGTGTGTAGTGTGTGTGCATGTGTACTATATTGTAACACAATACATGCAATCTCTTCGATGTACAAACATTTTATGCACTCGCATTTCAGAATCTCCATAATGATATTAGGTTTGGCTAACAAATGAGATTGAATTGATATCGGGTTTGGTTAAGATGGTTCTCAAGTGTTAGTTTCTTGTGACAAGGAGTGTGATTAATTTTGAAAAGCCTAAACGCAGAGAATGCAATTAATATGATTGTATGCATTTGTATGGTAAGTTTGGCAGTGCTAGTGCCTAGCTGTTAGAAGAATCCAATAATATTTCTAACAACTAGTTGGTAAGAAATACTGTATTTACAGTAAACTTATAGATAAATGTTTATATACATTATTTCCACAAAAAGTAATTTTAAATTTGACAATAAATATGAAATAAAAATGTACGGAAGGATTCCATTCAATAATTATTTATAATATGATTGTTAGTTACTATTATAATTTAAGATATTTTAGACAATCTAGTAAACAAAAATTAAGAGATAGAAAAGTGGACATACAAAGAAAGGTAATAGTGATTAGCGAGTTGTTATTAGTTGTATGATAAGTTATTTAAAACTAATTATAAATTAGGAATAACTTAAAATAACATAACACCTTAAGAGTGCTCATACTTTATCAATAGTAAGATGATGATGATAATAATAAGAGCAGTGTTATTGCCAGAGCTAATTATACAATGTCAGAGCAATTTTAACTTCAGAAACTAGTTTTGTCAAGTAGATTTCAAATACTTAGTTACAAAAAAACAAAAGATTATACAAGATGACATTTTTGGAGATTTAATGAGTTTTTTTTTTTGCCTCAAGAATAATTGTAAGGGTCTTGTATTTTGGATTAAGTTCGAAACTAATATCATTTGTCTTCAATTATCTTTTTTGGACATAAATGTACTTTAGGCTAATATCAATTTGGTACTAACTCCATTATTAAAGAAGATTTTCATCAATTTAATATTTTAGTCTAAAGTTTAGAAGGTTACATATAATTTTGAGTAAATCTTATATACACTGATAGTATATGCACTGTCACCGTTTGTTTCATAACATATATGCAAAAGTTAAATTTCAAATTCAAATTTTGCATAGTTGTCATTCATCTAACGCTGACAGTGTGTATACTGTCAGTGTAAGAAAGATTAATCCATAAATTTTTGAAAGGGTTTATTATAATCTATCACCCTAAGGTATGATCTGATCCTCACTTTACCCTCTAACCTTTAAAGTGTGTCACTTTATCCCCTATATCAGATAAAATTGCCCTTCCATTATCTTGATTTTGATTTTTCCTTGTCTTCTCTCTTTTCTCTCTCCTATCTTCTTGGCATCATCTCTTTATTCCAAAGCCCGCAATTTCTTTAGATGAATAATTAATAAAAAAGAAATCATAAGTATTAAAAAAGGGAAAAAGAAACAGAAAAAGACATATGTGGATTAAAGAAAAAAGAAAGGAATTTTAGATGCCCATTTTTCGGGATATGGATATAGAATCTACTTAGAGAGATTAGAAAGGAATTCAATTATGTCTTTTGCACTTTGTAGCTCTCAATTCTTTAAGTTATAATTTGAGAGTTGAAATTCCTCAACTCTATGGCACATTATATTTAAATTAATTTCTCCGGATCAGATAGATGAAGAGATTAATTTTTTAAAAAGTTAACCAAACTGAAGCATGGGTGACGTAATGTAACGATGGTGGTTGTAAGAAATGGCATTGATGGATGACAACTATAGTCGCAAATGATCTAGTGATGGAAGTGGCAATCCATCAAATATAGCTTTGTTTTTCTTTCTTTGAAAATAATGATAGCCAAGAGGGAAGGAAAATAATTTGATAGAGATAGGGATGGAATGACTAAAGAAAGAAGAAAAAGAAAAAGAAATTGACAATGCGAAAAGGAAAGTAAAATGAAAACAAATGAAAAAGAAAAGATAAGAAAATAGAATAAGAGAAGGGTAGCTTGGTCTAAAAGGGGGTGAAGTGATAAAAGGAAAAAGGTTAGGAAATAAAATAAGAATTATGCATACCTAACGGGAATTGATTGTAATTAACCTTTTTTGAAATCATAAATGGCTTGTATTGAAAAGGTGCCAAACTGGACGCAAAAGGCTAAAGTTCAATTTCACCCAACAAACCAATACAAGAGAGTGACAGTTAATAAGGCATAGCCACACATTAATTCTAATAGGGGAGTTACCAAAGGAATAAGTAGTAGTCTGATTTTCATCCAATTATATGACACAATCATTTTAAATAGGGGCATGTGTGAAAACTATAATCACTTGGACATTTACACCCATAGAATAATTTAAATATTTATCGAATTTTGACAACAAAAATTATCAATCGACCTTGGCTTCGTTTGAATGGCTTGGCTTGGTTCAAACTAAACCGGACACATAAATTGGACCAACCACATATAAAATATTTGACCGTTTACAATTCAGGCCAAAAAATAATCCATAGGTTAATTACAAATAATTTTTCTATGATTTCGTGCAAAGACTGAGGATTAAAGAAAAGATTGACAAAGATTATCGAACTTTGTCATTAGTAAGTAAGCTTATATTCTTGTCCTTTGCTTGAAAGGATACTTAAGCTTTTTCCATCTTTCAGCAAGAATTCTTACCCCACAAATCTGGATAGAAAATAGGAAAAATGAAAATAAATGACTATTGGTAAAACACTAAAATCCGGGAGAAGTCTGACCATGTGTCATCGCTACTTTGGTTGGGATAATGGTTGCTGTGTTGTTACTAAAAGGAGACATTGAATCAAGATCTCCTCTATTGCAACGTGGATAAGGCCTCACAAGTTCCGTGTCAAACAAGTTTCTTTGGGTTATAAGTTTCTTTTTGAAACGAGGAATTCAATTTTGATATGTCGAAAGTGACATGGCCCAAAATCAAGAAGTAAAGCAGAAGGCAATTGACAGAAAAATAATGATTTCTGAAGTATTGCGTAAAGTAGTAATATTTCTGATGCCGCAAGCCTAGTGTTCCTGAATTGTAACTATTTCAGATAGGGTATCAAGCATTAGTTAATCATAAGAATTTTACTCCTGTAGGTTAATCTAATACTATTGGATCCTCTGTCTAACTGGGAGTGGAAAAGCTTATATTCAGCAAGATGTGAACTCTCTAATAGAAAATAAGAGGAAAATTTTAAAAAGAAAAGAACATTGGTAAAATGTGACAAACAAAAAAAAGGACAAATTACATTTTAACCCCTTGTGATTTTTGCAAAAATCACATAACCCCCCCCATGATTCAAAAAATTATACATAGACCCCCTGTGGTTTGGGTTGAACTATCAAATAGACGGAAAGTACGAATCGTGACGATTCGTGGGCAAAATGTCCAACTTACCCTAATATAAATACAAAAAGGAAGCAGATGAATTCAGATTCTCCCTTGCTCTGGTCTTTGTCGTCAGAAAGAGAGAGAAAAATATGACCGCCAAATGAAGGAAAGAAAATTTAATCCACAAAATTAAAACCATAGATCTACCAGTGAAGATCAAAAAGTAGCAATGAAAGAGTTTCACAAAAGCTATTGTTGCATTTAGTAAGTTTTTTTTACATCAATTTAGCATATAAGATGCACTTGAGCATTTTGAACAGAAACTATCGGTTGAAAATTTAATAAATCAGTGATTATAATGCTTAAGCGTTGATTAATTTAAAATTTTGCTGCTTTGGGACAACCTGTATTATCATATTTAAGCATAGAGTATTTTATCAACTAGAATTGAACTTATGCATTAAGATTAAGGTAAAAAAAATTGCATTCGAAAGTTGTAAAATCACCGAAATTTCAGCTAAACATGGGTAGAATATGGTTTTGTTAGTTTGAGAAATGTTGATTAGTGTCAGATTTGGGTCAATTTTGGGTGGCTTGATTGTCAATAATATAGAGTGATTTGGTTGCTGATAAAGTTTTGGCAATTTGGACATTGAATAATTTTTGCTTGTCGGCTTGTTGGCCATCATATGGTCCAGTGAAGTATGCGATATGCTATATGTCCCTTTCTTAATCAGATTGTATATTTTTGTAATCATGTGTTTTCATTGAAGTGTGTAATATATGAAATGTCCATTTCTTAATCAGATTGTATTTTTTTAGCTTATCATGTGTTTCACTATTTCTAATGCAGGGTTTGAAAAAAATGACAACTTCAAAAAGACTTACTATAAAATTGCATTTTGGTGGTATATTCATATGAGAACCAGAAACTGTCTATACTGGTAACAATGTTGTCATATTTAAAAATTGTGAGACAAGAAAATTGTCCAAGAATATGTTGTGTAAATTGTATAGTAGGTATGGTGATGTCCCGAATGTGAACCTATATTTTGAAATACCAAATTGTGGGTTGTATGTTGAAGCAGCTGAAATCAAAGGAGATAAAGAAATAGAGTTAATGTTAACTGCACATGAAGGAGTAGATGTTTGCAACATATATGTTGAATTGCGTGATGAAATGTCTAGTCAAGTTGCTTCGGTTAGAGTAAAAAGTCATGTTAAAAGTGCCCCCACTGATGCCCCACAAAATGTGGCATCTGATAAAGATACCCCTAAAAAATTAGCAAACAGAAAGGGGAAACAAATAGTCAAGAAGTCAGTGAGAAGACCTACCAAACTAGCTGGTAACAAAAAGCACAGCAAAGCAGAGGCTAATTCAGCAAAGGAAAAAGCTGAAAAAGCTGTAGAGAAGCAAGATGAAGTTGGAAAACAGCCTGCAAGCGAAGATGATTACGGTGATACTACATCTAATAGTTTAGAAGAGCCTGAGTGGTTGAAAAAGTTATTAGAAGGACCAGGAAATGAGGATATTTTTGC
This sequence comes from Coffea arabica, assembly GCF_036785885.1. Taxonomy (NCBI): domain Eukaryota; kingdom Viridiplantae; phylum Streptophyta; class Magnoliopsida; order Gentianales; family Rubiaceae; genus Coffea; species Coffea arabica. Next base: position 13,446,577 of record NC_092320.1, on the reverse strand, counting down.
AAACAGAGCAAAGGCTAATGAAATAGAAAATCAGCAGCAGGCAAAAGGCATAGATGAAGAACCAGCAACAGCAAAGCAAACATATACAATGGAGGATCTGCAACTACCAGGCTCTTCTAAGAACAAATTTGAGGAAGGGGAGAATTCTAAAACTAACGAAGAGTGGAATGAATTTGCTGTTGATGATGAAGAACTGCTTGACATTATGTGGGGAGATGATGAAAGAAATGGGAAAGGTAATGGTTGTCGAGATTTTAATGCTGCAGTTGAGTTCAGAAAATCAGATTTTGAGGTGAAAGTTGGGGATAAATTTAAGAACTTACGGGCCTTTAGAGAAGCACTTGTGAAATGGAATGTCAGGAAAGGCTACACCATCAAGTACAAAAAAAATGAAAGAGCAAAAGTTATTGCCATGTGCAAAAAGGGTTGTTCCTGGAAGATATGAGCAAGCCCAATTCAAAATGAAAGAACTTTTTAGATCAAATCAATAAAGGGAATGCATATGTGTGGAACAGAATACAACAAACATCATGCAAATGCAAGATATTTGAACAAAAAATATTTAGACAGGTTTAGGGATGAACCAAATTCATCCATTGAAGGGTTTGTCAAAACTGTGAGGAGAGAGATTATGGTAGACATAAGCATGAGACAGGCTTATAGAGCTAAAAGATTGGCAAAAAATGCACTACAAGAGGATGATATAAGACAGTATCATATCATCAGAGATTATGCTGCTACCTTGTTGATCCGGAATCCTGGTAGCCATATTGTCCTGCAAGTGGCTAGACTGGATGAGAATGAGGTTGCGACATTTGAAAGAATATATTGGAGTTTAAGTGCAATAAAGAATGGGTTTCTAGCTGGTTGTCAACCAATAATTGGATTAGATGATTGCTTTTTGAAAAATTCATTTGGTGGACAGCTTTTGACAGCTATGGGTAGGGATGGCAATGATAACATGTTTCCCATTGCAATTGCTGTAGTGGAAGCCGAGAGACATGACTCATCGAAATGGTTTTTGATGGAGTTGAAAACTGAATTTGGTGTTGAAAATAGAGCTCCATAGACATTCATATCTGATAGGCAAAAGGGGTTAGTCAGTGCAATTGATGCTGTGTTTCCTGAATCAGAGCATAGGTACTGCCTTCGTCATATATATCAAAACTTCAAACAGAAGTTCAAGGGAAAGGAGTTGAAGGAGTACTTTTAGGCAGCTGCGTCTGCTGGGAACATTCGTGACTTCAAGACAGCAATGACTGAATTAGAAAGGGTTGATCCAAAGGTTGGAGAAGCTATGAATGCAGTTGGTTGGTTAAATAGGATTCATGCACATTTATGGTCCAGGTCACATTTCAGCTCCTCATGCAAGAGTGATATTCTTGTTAATAATTTGAATGAGTCATTTAATTTCTTTATACTTCCAGCAAGAGAGTTTACAATCATCTCCACGTTTGAGTGGATAAAAAGAAAACTGATGCAGAGGCTAAATGTGAAAAGGGAAGGCATGCAAAAGTACCAAGGGAACCTCTGTCCAAACATACAAGAACGACTTGAGAAGAACAAGCTGAATAGTAGGTTCTGTATAGCTCATTATTCTCGAGATGCTGGGTATGAAGTGGATTGTGAGACTAGAGGATATGTTGTTGATATAAGATGTAGGATATGCGCATGTGGATCATGACAACTAAGTGGGATTCCATGCTCACATTCTATTGCTGTCATTCAAAATGACAAATCAGAGCCTAAACGCTATGTTGATCATTGTTATAGCAAAGGAGCATACTTGAACACCTACAACTACACTATAGCTGCAATGCCCTCTGAAGAGTATTGGGATTCAAAAGGAGCTGAACAGGTGAATCCTCCAAAGATTAGAAAATTGAAAGTGAGAAAAAGAGAAACTGATGAAGTTAGAGGCACTATATCTACAAGAAAAGGACTTGCTGTGCACTGTAAGAAGTGTTTTAAGCCAGAACATAATTCTAGGACTTGTAAATTCCCAATCCATCCAAAGTCCAAGTTTTATAAGATAAATTGTAGTAGTAGTTAATTTGTAATCAGTGTTACCGTCTCTTTTCTATTTATCATGTCATCTGTACTTAATTTGTTACCATTAAAATAGGTGCCTGCTGGAGCTAGTGATGCTGGAAATGCAAGTAGTGATGTTGCAAATGCTGGAAATGCAACTAGTATTGGATCTGTCTTACAACAGGGTTCAGTTTCACAGGTACTATTAATGATGCTGGTTATTACTGCAATTAACTGACTTAAATTTATCTATTTATGCAGCCTTGTGCAACTTCTGCTGCTAAACCAGTTTTTGAAACTAGAAGATCAACTGATGAACCTGTTTTGGATACTAGAAGAGCTGCTTCTGCTGTTGAACCCATTTTGGATATTAGAAGATCAACTAGAGTCAGAAACCTTGTACCAACAGTTGCAAGTGTGTTTGGAAATTTTGAGGGCTAAGAAAGCTAAACGTGTTTCTAAAATTTGAGGGCTAAGAGAGCTAAACGTGGGAGTGTAATTCAACTAAGTTATTTGTCTGCTTCTGCTTTTTGTTAATATGCTGTTGCTACACTTTTTGTTGAATCTTGGTGTCTGCTGGACTTTTTGATTAGCTACTTATGTACCTTATTTTGTTTTGTAAAAACTGGTTGATGTATTACCAGATTTTTGTGAACTTCTGGACAGCTATATTGTCAAACGAATCCAAAGTTCAGCATGTGAGTACTAAAGCAGGTTCATACCAACTGGAAATCGTGTTTGCTTATTTATATCTATTAACTACCAAAGCAGGTTCATTCATTCATTCATTGAACACAACAGGTTCAGATTTACAACACTTTCATAGCCATAATTTACAGCACTTTCAGATGTAATATTTTCACTTAAACATCAAAACAAGAAATGATAGCACAAATATAGCAAAACAAGCACCCACGCAAATCTTCATGACTCCTAAGCTTTCTTCAATGTTTTTCATTTTTCTCAAATATAAACCATCATCAATGCGCAAGCCTTCCAAATTTGAACTATCAATACTTGATCCTCCACTAAATATGTCTCTCCTTGTAACATCCAAATCACTAGTGTAATTTTGTCTTATTCTCCTTGTTGGATTGTACCATGTGAAAAATTCACAAGTTCTTGTCGCACAAACAAAATATAGCTTTCATTTTGAAGATTTGTCGGATTCAACAATTTTTATCACTGCTTTTCTCCCACATGAACAATGGAAGTATTGGTACTTTAGATCTTCAGTACTTCCACCAGCACTGCTTGAGCATGACATCTAGAATTTATTGAAAAAAAAAATTAATAATCCATTCAAGTTATATTTCAGGAAAAAGGAAAAGACTGCACCTTGATGTTTAACTCACTTTCAAATTTCCTTCATTCTCTATCTTGGTTTGGTTTCTTCACTAAATGTACTGCCTTCACCAATCGGTAGTGGAAAGTCAGCTGCAAATTACTTTCGGAAGCTGGAAGGAGATGAGGAGCACGGATCTAGGTGCCAAAGTGGTCAAAGAAGGAGATGAGGAGCACAGATACATTTTATTGGGTGCGTCAAAGTGGTCAGGGTAATATGGAAATGTTTCTTACTGCTATCAGTATAACAAGCGCGTTTTGCCCACGAATCATCACGATTCGTGCTTTCCGTTTATTTGACAGTTCAACTCAAATCACAGGGGGTTTATGTATAGTTTTTTGAATCATGGGGGGTTATGTGGTTTTAGTGAAAATCACAGGGGGCTAAAATGTAATTTGCCCAAAAAAAACTTAGCAGCATTTTTCCAACCATTTTTTATGTGCAAGTTCGAAGTCTGGATACAAATTGACTCCCAGAATTGATTCAAGTGAAGTAAAATTTTGCAATCTACCATGTTCGTTTCAGATATGTACATCGTATTTGTGTGATCTAGATCATCCTAGGACTAAGAGTGCTATGAAGGCTCAAGAATGTCCTTTTACTATTAGGATTTGCACATGTAAGCTGCCTACAACAGAGTCCCAAGCCTGACCTCTATATATGCCATGAGATGCTTCTTTAAATCATCCTAAGAAACAATATAACTTTGCAAGTACAATCTTGCTTCATTGATTCTGGTCGTTAGATTAAGTTTTCAGGTTTTTTATTTTCTTAGTTTGTTTAATTCTCAATTTCTTATTATGTTTACATTCAACTAATTGCTTTCAAGCAGCCCTTTGTGTGCAAATCATGGCCACAAGACTAGTGATACCACTTAGTATTGCTCATCTTTGTCTCCTCAACCTTTCAACCCGTTTTGCCATCGCCAACCAGCCCTGAAATTAAGTAATATTGATAGCAAACTTTCTGATAGACTCTTAGAGAAAGGGTGCGGTGCCATGGCAATTTTTGGGGTCGGAGAATATCTAGATCATCTGTTAAGTTCTGCACCTTCAGAATTAACCCACAACATCGCTGTTGTCACCGTCTTTTGCCCTACAGATGAAGGGTTTATCAAACAAGGCCGCCTTGGAATGGCAACCACATTACTACACTATCATGTTGTGCCCTTCAAAGTTGATAGGTAGGCACTTGAATCTTCTCCTGATGGCACCCCTTTTCGTACATTCTTCGTTCCCGGGCCTTCTACAGTAAAAATCGTTGTTCCTTATACTAGGAAAGTGTATGAATAACGTCACTATTTTGGATTGGAAAATCTACAATGATGGGAAAGTGATTGTTCATAGAGTGGAAGACTTTTTCGATCCTGATTTCCCTCTACTGCATCCATCTATAGTTGCAAAGGAAGATTCATGTGCTGAATGTAAGGCTGCAAAAGAATCGATTCGCTCGAGTCAATTGATCGATCTTAAGTCAAGCTCGAGTTGGTCAAATCGAACTCGATCTCGAGTTCAAGTATGTGTATATATATATATATTTCATTTTAATAGTAAAATTACATATATATCCATAATATTTTATTATTTATTAAGAAAAAATATTATTTTATTTATTTTTTAAAAAATAAAAATAATTTTTTTAATGTTTTTTAGCACGAGCTCGACTCGACTCGAATTTGAGTCGAACTCGAGTTCAAGTTTTAAATTGGCAGCTCGTCGAATTCAAACTCAAGTTCGAGCTTGATAAAATTAAGTCGAGATTCGACTCGATTAGCCCAAAACTTGACTCAACTCGGTTTGTTTGCAGCCCTAGTTAAATGCAAGAAGAATTTGAATAAGCATTCTAATGAACATCCAATCTCAAGCAGTAGCAGTAGCAGTAGCTCCTGGTTAGTGGGAAAAGTTCATATATCCCCAGTTGCTAAGGTGCTATTGATTGGCCTTTGGCTGCTTTCACTTGGCTAAATGGTGTGTTTTACATTGCACTTACAAAAAGAAGCCATGGTTGGTTTGAAAAATTCTACTGAAGACTAGTCTAAGTATTCTTGCATGAACTACTAGCATTTGGCATATAGTAAGAGTTTAAGTGTCCTCAGATTGTAAGAATTGTAGATAGGTGGTCAATATGACTGAATGGTTGTAGCGATATCACAAAATCAAGATCTGAAATTTTCTATAACTTTAGAGTCGATCCTAACATCAATTTCAGATTTGAAGCCCAACTCTACTGTTAATAGTCGACCTACCATCATATACTTCTAAAAAAGATCTTGCCCATCTAAGTGACCTATAAGATTGTTAGGGTTTTCTTTTTGTTTCCCTATCAAACCCTACCTCTATTTCTCAGATTAGCTCCACTCCTCAGTCACCAAACACCAAATCCTGTAAAAATGGTGCAGATTATGCATATGTAGCTAGCTTCCATCACCATTTTCTTGCCCATGTTGCATTGAAGATAAAAGCTTTCTTAACGCTTTGTCTCTTCCCTTCCCCAACACAAAGTCAGTTGTACTTATACACAAACCCACCCACGCCCTACAGTCTGGTAAAAAAATTTTCTCTCTTTATTGGATTAGAGAATCAAAGACCTTTTTTGTTCTGTGCTATCTTGCATTTTGTGCATTTATTACTGTAACTTCTTTGGATTTTATTTGTGCTTGGTAAAACCCACGATTTTCTTTTAAGAATTCCCGATTTTTGTTTAGCTAGTATTGGTTTGTGGGCTTTGTTTATATGCAATTACTTTGTTACCATATACCTAATATTAATGTATAACTTCCATAATTTTAACAACAATTAAGCAAATTCGGGTTAGTTTGAAGACATTGAAGGGCTTAGTTGGTAATCCCAAACTTGGTCTTAATTGTGCCCCAAGGAACGGGAATTCCATTTGACTAGGAAGTGACAACCACTATACTAATTAAACTTGGTCTTAATTGTGCCCCAAGGAACGGGAATTCCATTTGACTAGGAAGTGACAACCACTATACTAATTTAACTAACTTGCTTATACTTTTGCTTATGTGCTTTTCCAGATCTAGATCTCTACAACCATGACAACTAGATTAGTGACAGTACCTGGATTTTTAGAACTGCGAAACAAAACAGGTCCGAAACTAGAAAATGAGCCTACATATCATGGACAAGAAAGTTATGTTGTTGTCCAAAACATTTTTTGTCTTGAGAGTCAAAATGTAGTCTTTAAAGTTGTAGGAGAAATCAAAGAATTTCTTTGTTTTCATAAAAGTTGGATTCTGGTCCGTCGAAGTGAAGACGGAAATTCCCTGGATTCTTATTGCATTGTTAATCCAGCCACAGAAGAGGTTGTTGAGTTGCCAGCTTATGAATACTCTTTTTTCCCTACTGCTGGATTCTTATTGCATTGTTAATCTAGCCACAGAAGAAGTTGTTGACTTTTCAGTTTATCAATACTCTTTTTGCCCTACTGCTTTTGGTTTTGATGTGAACAATGAGAATTGCCATATTGTAACACACTATGCACAATCTCTTTAACCTACAAACGTTTTATGCACTCGCAATTCAGAATTGTCATAATGATATTAGGTTCAGCTAACAAGTGAGATTGGATTGATATTGGGTTTGGTTAAGACGGTCCTCAAGTGTTAGTTTCTTTTGACAAGGAAGGTTATTAATTTTGAAAAGCCTAAACGCAGAGAATGCAATTAATATGATTGTATGCATTTGTATGGTAAGTTTGGTAGTGTTAAGGCCTAGCCGTTAGAAGAATCCAATAATATTTACAACAACTAGTTAGTAAGAAATACTCTATTTGCAGTAAACTTATAGATAAATGTTTATATACATTATTTCCACAAAAAGTAATTTTAAATTTGATAATAAATATGAAATAAAAATGTATGGAAGGATTCCATTCACTAATTATTTATAATATGATTATTAGTTACTATTATAATTTAAAATATTTTAGACAATCGGAGAAAAGTGGACATACAAAGAAAGGTAACAGTGAAATAGCGAGTTGTTATTAATTGTATGATAAGTTATTTAAAACTAATTATAAATTAGGAATAACTTAAAATAACATAACACCCTAAGAGTGCTCATACTTATCAATAGTAAGATGATGATGATAATAACAATTTTTAACTTCAAAAACTAGTTTTATCAAGTAGATTTCAAATACTTAGTTACCGAAAAAAGATTATACGAGATGACATTTTTGGAGATTTAATGAGTTTTTTATTCCTCAGGAATGATTGTAAGGGCCCTGTATTTTGGATTAAGTTCCAAACTAATATCATTTGTCTTCAATTATCTCTTTTGGATATAAAGGTACTTTAGACTACTATCATTTTGGCACTAACTCTGTTATTGAAGAAGATTTTCATCAATTTAATATTTTAGTCTAAAGTTTAGAAGGTTATATATAAATTTTTGAAAGGGTTTATTATAGTCTATCGCCTTAAGGTATGATCTTGGAATCAAAGAAAACTAGTACGTGATTCTGAGTTTGAGTGAACACACCAGCCTTCAGCCTAAGAAATTTAGTACCGTAAATGGTTGGAAGGTAAATTAAATGAATTCATGTAAACTTGAGTGGCAGTAGTACTGCGTGACGTTACCAGAATTTGACAAGAATGCATCTTTCATTTGCATTGACAAAGACTGTGGTCTTCATATACAACTGATCCGAAATTCAAAATGGCTGTAGTCTTATTTCTTAATAGAATCCTTGATCATGTGGAAGATTCATATGCATAGTAAGTTCGAGTTTAAATAATTGAGTGAATAAATCAACAGACGAATTTTAAAAGGAGACAGTTCTTCCGTGTTTTTTCCTTTTCTTCCAGCCAAAAAGACCAAAATAATTGCCATTCTTTTAGGAACTATCACCGGAAAAAACATTTATATTCCTTTGCGAAATTGCAGAGCGTTTCTGGCAGTACTGCATCCTCTCCCCTAAAAAGAATTGTTGCGATTTGTGGTGCAATTGCCAAAAGAGAACAAAATTATATCCGAGTAAGTACCTGAGATATGTAACAAGGTCAAATAAGATTACTCGGTAATACTTAGATGACCATGCCACTGCTACAACACTTTGGACTCCAACTTCTGATAGAAGAAACCTTAAAACTCTATAAATAACAGATAACAGATACAACATTTACAATTTGATCTAACCCTTAACAAGAGTTTAAGATTAGCTTAGAACATGCACCTCCTTGTTCCGCAGGAACTCATAATAATGTTCTATTCCAGATAGCCAGAAGTCGTCTATTTTTTAGTTGATTAAGATGTCATTTGATCATAAAAGCAGTTAAAGTACAATTGTCATATATACTGCATGATGTCAACATACTCAAGTGGGGCAAATTTCAATGAATTATAAATCCCTTTTGTTGACAAGGCTGCAAGTAGCCGAAAAACATGCTCTTTACTGAAATAACATCAAAGGATATGCTGCCAGAACTGAAGATACTACAGTTATTAAGCTTGCCTTGTCAACAGATTGCTGAAAGCCTTACCAATATACATAGCTATGGAAGAGGCCCAAATTTGCTTGCAACCATACAACGTACTAATGTTGGATTAACGAAGTAGTTAGACTACAGCTGTACCATAATAATCTGAAAAAACAAAGGCAGACACTCTAAAATTTGGTCCACTTTATGATTATGACTTAGAAGCTGAGCTGATATCATAACTTTTGATCCTACAATCTCCTCTGTACAACCATTGATCCTGTGTTGCGCTGTGAGGATCATCAGCTTTCTTCATCCTCAACACAAGCTGAAAAGAACAAAAGAATGCGCAGATAATTGGAAACATAATTATCAATTGCACTAGTGCAGCAACTGAATAACATCAAGCACATAAAACGCTCTCACAACACTTGAAACAAGATGCATATGCTGTTCAATGTGTGTTTGAATCACCACAGGATAAGTAAGAAAATGATAAAAAGCATGAGAAAGGCCTGCAGTATGGAAAAAAGGGGGAAAAAAACACATCAAGAGGAAAGCTCAACTTCAAAAACCAAAAAAAAAAAAAAAAAAAAACACTCATATGGCCTCAAAACCAAAAGCTCTACCAGACAAATTGTAGGCTTATGTTTCTGCTCTCACTCGGTTGATCATGGTAAGGATCTATCTGCAGGTAGTGAGACATTGTTAAGATATACTTGTAACTCTTGGACAAAGAATACAAAACTCCGCCTTGACATGGCGTTGTCAAGGCGGGGGTGGTGTTGTCGCACACTTGCACTTAGCTTCACTTTGGGCATGGAACATTTGTTGAAAAATGCAGACCATCATATTCAGTTCTTTTTGGATATCAAATTTTTGAAAGCTTCAATTTCAATTTTGATCTAAGTTTTGAAACCACTATCATAAACCAACTGGAAGGACATTGCATATGTTTTTCTACTAATTTATGTTTTCAAAAAGTTCCTTCGTTCAACAATATTTAGTGGATTCTTTTAGTTCAAAACTTGGAAAACATCAAATGGGAAAGAAAAGAAAAGCGTAGACAAAGCAAAAGATCGATCAAACGCTTGACAGCCTAATCTTAGCTAGTCTAAACAGAATCTCTCTCAAAGTTTAAGCACCATTAATCACCAAACAGAAACTCTCATTCAAACTGGTGGCACCCTTCAGCTCTCCCAATTTCAAGCCCCCCCCCCCCCAAGGCCCTTCATCCCTCTGCCTCCTCTGGATCCTACTCCTCCACCAACAACTTCCAGCGGGGTATCTTGAGGCGAGAACTGGGGCACACTTACATCACTAAGACCCTATTACTTCTATATTTAAAGCACAGTTCGCCCAAGGACTCCAGATGCTTTCTGTCTAACCTCTAACTTCAATAAAATGGGCATGCAAAAAAAAAAAAGGAATGAAAACCTTACTCTTAGTGAACCTAATTTTCCAGGCTTATAATATATTTCTGACATCAACATTAATACTACAAAGTACAAAGCAGTAAAAAGTAAGAAGAACCAGCAAGATAATCATCATAGGTCATTCCTAAAACCCAATTCAGATCAACAAATGCTCAATCCAATAATCATCATAGGTCATTCCTAATTCCCAATTCAAATCAACAAAAAATCAATCCAATGGAAAAGAGAAAAATCCAGGAAAAGCCCACTTTTATGACTACCACAACAGTCGAATTAGGAAAAGTCAAAGGCAATCTGTCACTACTAAAACCCAATTTTAATTAGCATAGAATCAATCAGAAATCAAGTAACAATCGAAGCCCAGATAACAAGCAGTTTTGCTCCATGCAAATTAATAATAATAAGGGTAGCAGTATCTCTCAAAGTTTTGGTGGGATAGGTAGAGAAAGCACAGGGGTATAATACCTCCACAGCAGAAGCAACAATAGCAGCAAGAGAAGATCAACAACAATTCTCCGCAGATTGCAATCAATTTTTTGCCCTTTGTAGGACGGTCTACACTATTATCATCTAATAACTTCTGCCGATGATCATCATTAGCATTATTACTACTGCTGGTGCCGGACGGGGAATGTTGCTGCTGCTGCTGCTGTTTTTTCTCTAAATTCATACGGTGGAGATTGAGCTCGAGTTTCTTCAAGTATGCAATCTTGAAAGAGTCCCTCAATCTCATCGATGGCCATAGATGCATCTTCTTGTTTTTCCTCAATTTAGCTGCTGAAAGATTGGAACTGGAAGCTGGAGGAGTTTGCTGAAGAAATATCGAAGTGTGCAAACAAAAGCGGGGTTCGGTAACGCAACTCCGAGTTGATGTGACCGGTGACCAAGTCAAACGGGTATGTGGGACCCGGCAGGCAACAAATTATTTGTCTCTTTTTTACTCTAACGTGAAATCTTCTTCCGAAATAGAGAAAAAAGAAAACAATTCATGGAAATTCATTTTTTATTTTTTTTGCCACAAAAAAAAAGAAATAGATGGTGTGCCATCATTGACAACGTTAACAAAAAGGTCCAATGTTAACATTTTTATCTTCTTTTATATAATAGATTTTATTCATTTATGTTATTGGGAGTTAGAGAAAAATTTTTAAAATAAATAATGGTATGTGATTTTGTCGTTTAATTCTTGAAGTAATAAGTTAGATTGAAATAAATAATTGTGCAGTCGAGCATTTTTATATTTTTTAATATTAGCTCCTTAATTTATTTTTCGATTTGCTTAAGACTGGATAATTGAATGGTATTAAAATAATTTAAATTGTTATGATCACGAAGAATAAGATAAATTAACTATCTAGAAGAGAATTTAAAATAAACAAACTCAAGTATAATATACCCTTACAATAGTGTAAACAAATACTTTTGAGTGGAGTCCTAGTATATGAATTAACAAAATAATAATAAACATGTAAGCCATTGCTATTTTGATATAACTAAAAGGAAAAAAAAAAAAAAAGGACAAAAGGAACATGTACCATGCGCTATCCTCGATGGCAAGCGAAACCACGTCGTTAAATATTGTGATTTGGATTCTGGGAAAGCTAAGAATCAAAATGAGATGCAATGGTCCTGTTTGGATTACTATTTTCTGGATTTTTTTATAGAAAAATGAATTGTATCGATTTGATATATATAAAGTAGAAATATGATTGAAAAATGTATTCACGAAAAATTTTTTGTAAAATTTTTTTGGTGAAAATGAATTCTCCAAACCAAATTGGATTGGTAACATGAAAATTAGTCCTAGTACACATTAAGGAGTGGAAATAATAAAATGGGATATCTTGGAGTGCACCTGTTAAGATGGATAGACATTATTAAGTCCTAGCACACAAATATCTACCTTGTATATAAGAATAAAGATGGATAGACATTATTAAGTCCTAGTACACAAATATCTACCTTGTATATAAGAATAAAGGGAGGTTTAGTTCTTTGCCTCCTTGTTGTCACTTGGCTTTCTAATAATTTGACAAGTTGCATAACTCTAATATTTTTCTTGCACATAGTTTTTTTTGCCTTGTATATAAGAATAAATGGAGGTTTAGTCATTTGCCTCCCTTGTTGCCACTTGGCTTCCTAATAATTTGACAAGTTGCATAACTCTAATATTTTTCTTGCACATAGTTTTTCTTGCCTCTTGCATATTGCTTTTTTTTTTTTTCTGCTCTTTCTTCATGCCAAACCGAGCAAGTCTGGCTCCTTTATTCTCCTTCTGAGTCCAATAAATTTTTTTAACCTTAATTATTTGATTAAGTGAGTGTACTGTCTAATTCATCACCATTAGATTAGTTTTAATATACTAATACTACATTACAACCCTTGGATCAATTTTCATTCTATTCTAATTGTCTACATATTATATTAGAAGACATGGGAATTTAATGTAGCACTCCCATTTCTTGACATATGACATAACTCTCATTCGAAAAATCTATGATTTTTCTCCTATTTTTTATCTCCCTACTTCTATCTTGATGGATCAAGACAAAAGATGTACCATACAGGATAAGACAAAAGATTTCAATTGCAAGTCATTTTGCATAACTACAAGAACTTGTATTGTTTTTATATATTGTCTAATCTATGACTATAGAATCAAGCTTTATAGATTAATGAAAAACTTTTAATCCTTGGATATTGATTAATTATGTTTGATTAGTAGCTAACCAACTATTACATTTAAATAGCTCCTTTATGTAATCAATTAAAATCTCTTTTTCTATTTCTTTATAAATTGTTTCTAAAAGTTGCACGGAAAAATCAGATTCCTTCCTTCCCAATTGTATTCAATTGTGCACCTGTTTCATTGCTTGCCTTCATTAACTTCAAGATCAGTTATGGATTTAATAGATGCTATGCTTATTGTCTCCTTGATTTAGAAGAGCTAACTTCATAGATGGAATTTCTTCTGATGCTCAATTTTTCTCATGCTTCTGTCTATTATGTACTAAAAAAGTTTTGCTGTTATATGTTCAAATAAGTTATGAAGGGGGCCAAGGTTGTGCGAGTGCCGAGATACCTCTAGTTGATTGGATAATTTAATGAATCGGCATACTATTCCTTGCAGTGTACGTGTTAAGATGTTGATATACACTATTGAATTGATAGAATGATTTTTGAGTGCTTTTAGTAGCAATAATTGAAATTAAAATGTCCCATACTAGTCAAGAAACAAATTAACTTTTGATATTGCTCATTGAGTGAATATGTAGTATAATGCCTATAAAATCTCATGTGTATGCTATGGAAATCATGACTATATAGTATTCTTAATTTTGGGCTAAGAATGGCTCTAAAATGTATCAGGAATTCCACGTAAAGACATTCTTGCACAGGACAAAGTGCAATCGAGGCGAATGAAGGGACTCAACGTCCTTCGATCGAGTACAGAAATGGCGGTGTTACAGGTACCTAGCAGCGTTTTTGCAGACTAGAACAACATTTTATCCCTCTACTCCAGCGATCATTTTTAAGCCAAGGCAAACACTAAGTGGGTAATATTGAGGATCACTAATTTGTTCTAGCTTCGATCGAGTACAAGTTTCAGGACATGGAATGAAGTACTTCAAGAGTGTGAGACAAGACTGCTTTTTGTCTGTGCAATTAAGTGAACTTCAAAGCCGGCCTGCTTCTCTCGGAGCATACAACTCTAACAAGAGGCTCGTTTTTGACAGAAAAGCCTTTATTACGGGAAACATTTGAATCCAAAGGGGGGGCCGGCTAACATCAAGAGTTATAGAAATTAAACTTGAATCAGGTTGGCTAATCACCTGCCCATCATCGTATCAAGGATGCCGCTGAGGACCAACACTTTGGACTAGGCTTCAAAGCATATCTATGCTATACTACAGCTAACAGATGTAACTCGCGGTGCAGTATCTATATCATTGCTGTCATGGAAAGGCTATGGTAAGCTGTAAACTCAAGAAAGCATGAACGATGTTTTACGAGCAGATGGTTAATAAAAGCAAGAGAGAAGGGCTTGAAATCCAGTCCTCTAAAGCAGATAAATGTCTGTACAGAAATCTGGTCCTCCAAAATTTTCAACTCTCCTTGAATAAAACTAATTTTTTCTTTCTTTGTTTAGGAAATAATAAAATGGTCCTTTTTTTTTTTTATTTTAACTGGGCTTACCAGTTATTTTTCAGGTTTAAACTAACACGGGGGGCGTAATAGGGGTGCATGTTGCAATTAATTAATCGCTATGCAAACGATCCAGAGGACCAGTAACATACATCGAACGACAAACGAATTGTGCAGCAAGCTACTACCATATAAACTTACCACCAGAGAGGTCGGGATTGGGGTATTTTCCAGACAATGGACGGGTAAGGATCTCAAAGCCTAGTCCCTTCGAGGTTTTTTTTTTTTTTTTTTTTGAAATTTTGCGTAGATAATATTCTTCTATTTGATCGAATAAATTGAAATCATCTATAAACTATGCGAAGGGATTGATTCAATTACATTAACCTGTTGATTAGATTTGTCTTCTTAATTTTTGATTTGGCCGTTTCTATTGTCTCCAATCTGCCTACCTTCTATTGTCTCCACCTTACTGGTTGGTGTGTTTGTTTGTAAGGATTTTAATTCTGAGATATTCTAAATTCAACTCAATTTGTCTTTCAGATATTTTATCTGCGGGCCACCTCGGAATTGGAGGACGGAGCTGCTCAAATTCTGTCCCCGTCCTCGTTATGACCGTGTCATTGGCCAATGGTGTGAAGAGTGCAAATCTCTACCCACTCAGAGTCGCTCAATTCAACCTCCTTCATATGGCAGTAAGTTTGTTGTGTGGGTTGGAATTTTACATTAATTTGTGTGAATCCAAATTATCTCTTCTTTCGTTTTGATAAGTTTGTTCTTTCTGTTGAAATGTTAGTCTTAGACAATCCTATTTTGGGGTGTGAATTTTACTGTGTTATTAATTTTTTTTTTCAGGTGCATCGGTGATTGATGGCATGTTAACGCCTGAGGAAGAGGAACCTGTGTTTGCAGCTGATCGTTTAGAGTGTCCACGGCTTAAGCGCCGTCGTCGACTAACACGCTGTCCATCCTGTCATGGAATCTGTCGTCAAAGAACAGATTCCCAGCCCTGTCGTCGGCTAAAAGACTGCAAATCCTGCCCGTGGGAATCATTTCTTTTAGATCCTTCATTGCAGACCATTTCTGTACAATCTGCTAAATTTCCCTTCCTGATGGTTATCAAACCTGGAAAGAAAGCATGCTTTTTGAAAAACTTGGTCTTACCTGTACAGGTGGAGTTGAAGCACCGGGAGATTACGCCCTTTTGTGGTAACTATCGGAGCATTTATGACCAGATAAAGAGGGCCCCCCATTGTTGTTTCTTTTTCCGCTGCTTGTATTCTAGAAAATCCTGGATGTTGCTTTACGAGAGACATCCTGCGTGCTGCCGTAAATTATCTGTCTTGCTATTGTTGAACCCTCTTATAAACCAAAGGATCGATCTTCCTGTCATTGGCCAAGTCATGGTCATTCAAGCCGCATTTTCTGTATCTGATGTAAATAATGCGAATGCTTCTCCTGATTGTGTTTTTGCCATTGTGAATGAAGCTAATTGTGATTATTCTCATAGTGGCAAGTCTGACATATTTTTGGCTATGTGGCGTCCTGGGTGGAAGACATGGGAATTCTGTAAGGCTCAGTATCCTCATCTGTCTCTTGACAACTATATTGGGATGGTGTTTTGCGGAAAACGAGTTCGTTGCTTCACTGTAGATGGGTGGATGTATGTTGTTGACTTGAATGGTGATGAATGCTCCTGGGGGCTTTTGAGACATGTCCACGACCCCGATGAACGCGTAAACAAAGGTTTTCATGTTGTAGTTGATGACGGTGATGACAGTGGGCGTTTAATGCTTACTAGAGGAGGTGGACCTAGATCATACTACTTCACCATCAGTAAAGATAGTAACGAGATACTGAAAATTGTAACTTGGCTAGATGAGGCAGGCAAGACAGTTTACCACTTTTACAGGTTGGATCGGCTGGAGTTGGAATGGATTAGGCTGGGTGATGGTGAGTGGATGGATAGAAGTTGGTTCTTTACTGGTGAGTTCGTCTTTTCTACAGCTGTAATTGGAGGAGCTAAGATATTCAGAAAATCGGATGCTCCAACTGAAAGAGACAGGGTGAAGTTTATCTGTCATGATTTGCTCAGAAATTCTAGCCATAGTCTTGTTGGAGATTTCATCCGTGGAAGTTCTTGGGTTTGCCTGGGGTATTGAACATTTTCTTTGACATTGACTACCAGTTTATTTTGGTTAATCTTTGACTTTTAAACCGTCTGTTGATCATAAAGTTCCCCTACGTCTTGAACTCCATTCTGTCATAATGTTCCGATCTCATTTTTGTGTTCATATCCTTAATTCATTATGTGCTGCTCTAACTATACTGGTGGGATTGGGAACATAGAGAAGGGGTTTTCACTGTTACTCATTGTACCACTAATAATATGGAATACAGATTCAATGAAACCTCTCATCCCAATTTTTCATCTCTGGAATGCCTTGCCAATTGGGACTATTTTATTGCACCACATTTGACTAGTTCACTTTGTTTCCCTTCTTTGAATAAAAAAAGATTATTTATTGCTACTTGCAGGTTTATTTGCTTTGCTTCAGTTTGAACCTTGGTTTTTATTTCCTTATTATTTTTAGGGTCTGCCGCCGTAATTGAAATTATTGTCATTGTAATGCTGTGTGTTTTTGGGTTGGATTCCTCTACTCCATAAGCATTTAGAAGTAAGTTGGCCTATCAATGTGTCTATTCTACGAGATGCCTTTTGGTACACTCTCTCTTGTTTGTTCACTTGAGTCATGGAGTTTTATTTCCTGCACACTCCGGTTTATCCTAAGTGTGCCTGGATTTTGTAATAAGAAGTTGTGATAGCCGAAGGTATCGAATGTTCCGACTGAAAGAAATAGGGTGAAGTTTATCTGTCATGATTTGCTTAGAAATTCTAGCCATAGTCTTGTTGGAGATTTCATCTGCGGAAGTTCTTGGTTTTGCCTGGGCCATTGAAGCTTATGTTGGGCATAAACTTTTGCTACTCTCAAGGATATCTATCTTTAACTTTTTTCTTTGACTCTGTCTACCAGTTTATTTTAGTTAATCTTTGACTTTTAAACCGTCTATTGATCATGTAGTTCCTCTACGGCTTGTACTCCATTCCGTCGTAATGTTCCGATCTCGTAACTCGGCTCAGGCAAAGCTCGACTCAAGTTCGATTAACATCGAGTTCGAGTTAAATATAAATAATTAATTATTCATTTTTTAAAATAAATTTTTTAAGTCGAGTGAACTCGAGCTTGACTCGACTTGAATTTGAGGTTGAGTGATCAAATTTTACATTGACAGATCGTTGACGTCGAGTTCAAATTTTGTTAACATTGAGTTAAAGTTCAACTCGATAAGATCAAAATTCTATTCAACTCAACTCGTTCGCTTAGAATTAAAGCTTTGCTTACAAGCATATTACCAGCGTCCCAAAGTCTAAACTCCTGAGAAATTGGATGGAGTTTTGCATTTTTTTTTTGTTAAAACGATAAGTGATTTTTATAGATTATCAAAACTTTACAGTTGTGAGCAAAGATTCGATAGAACTATACAATCAGTGTACTTTGACACTGAAAAATTCAAAGTTCCTCATCTTGAATTATGTTTAAAGCATATGAATTAATCCTATTACAAATATGATTATGTTCCTTACTAACTAGACAGAAGGCATAGGATGAAGTTTTGCATTTGGAAATCAAATTTGCCACCTTATGAAAGATATAAACCCAAAAACGAGTTTAAACAAGAAGAATGTGAAAGAAACATGTAAACGGAATTGAAGGAGAAAAAAGTAACCTAGGATAACAGACAGAGAAAACAAAATGAGATTAGACCATCTAAATCTGAATTAAATTGCTGATGTGACTTGCTTCAATCTTGTTTTTAGATTTTCTTTTGCTAACAGTCCAAATATTTGACACTACGGTGCCCATATTTCAATGTAATTTTCTTTTTCTTTTTCCCTCTATAGTGAAAGCTCCTTCCAAAATAGAGAAAAAAGAAATGTTAACGGAAATTTATTATTATTATTTTTTGGGAAAAAAGGTTCAAAAAAAGAAAATAGATGGATCACCATTATCTAGGAGTGTGTAATTTAAAAAAAAACCGATTTACCGACTGATTTTGATTTCAATTCGGAACTTCAAAATCGGTAAAAACGGAAAGCATAAAGGAAATCGGAATTTTCGATTTTGAATTGGATGAATTAGGTTTGAATTAAGGATTATGTTTTTCCAAATTGAAAATTCTAATTTCGAATTCATAATTCGAAAACGGTCAATCGGATACCTATTTCAAATTCAAATTCATATATATAATATACAAATGCATATATATATATATATAAACATATATGTAATGGAAAATATTTATATGATATAAAAATACCTCTAAGCTCTAACTACTAATTATATTATAATAATAGTGAGTCTAATTAAGTTTGTTGTATAAAAACAAAAATTAGCATCTAATTTAGCAAATTACGTTATAAACTTATAAGTAATGCAAAATTAGAAAAATTAGGCCGAATTCAATGAATTCGGTAAACTACCAAATTCCGAAATGAAATCGAAACAAACTCAAAATTGGAATTTGTGAATCGAAATTGAAATCAGTTAAAACTTCTAATATTCAAATTCTGAAAATTCTAAATTCATAGTTCCGATTTACCGGAATCGAATTCGATGCACATCCCTACCATCATCAACAATGCTAATAAAAAGGCCTCATTTTAACATTTTATCTTCTTTTATATAGAAGCTTGTATTCATTTATGTTTTTGGGAGTTGGAGAAAACTTAAAATAAATAATTGTATGTGATTTTGTTGTTTAATTCTTAAGCTATATTAAAATAAAAATAATCGTGCAATAGACATCACCAGATTTTCTAATGTCAGCTCCTTCATTTATTCGATTTGCTTAAGATGAGATAATTGTATATTGCTAAAGATAATCTCAATTCGTTTTTAAGAATAAGATAAATTAATTATTTAAACGAGGATCTAAAGTCAATAATCTCAAGCATAATATACACTTGCAATTTTCTAAACAATTACTTTTGAGCGGAGTATAGTGTATGAATTAACAAAATAACATTTTTGCAAATTTTGTTAGCATATTAACACAAATAGCGTATCGAATATTAGCGAAAAAAAAAATGCAAAAGGTTTATATACTACGTCGTTCTCCTCAACGACAAGCGACACGACGTCGTGAAATGACCCGATCTGGATTTCGAGAAAGCTAAGAATCAAAACTGGAGGGAATAGTATCTAGATTGGAGGCAAAATTAGTACTAGTACACATCATTTGCTCCAGTTTGTCATTCTTAGTCTCTAAATTTAGGGTTTTCTTATTCAATTTTTCGGGTTTAATTGGAGGAGCAGACGATAATCAGCTTAAAGAAAAAAAATTCAGAAATGGAAGTAATGGACAAGCAGAGCGCTTTGGATTACATCAATCAAATGTTCCCCACAGGTTTATTTTTCTCCCTGTTTATAGGTTTTTTTTATTTCAAAGATTTTAATTTTCGTGATTTTCTAGTTTAATTATGGATGCCATGATGATTGAAGTGTTTAATTGAACTGTTACTGTGAATTAACTTGATTATTTAATTCTGAGTGTATCATGATTTTAACTTTAGCCACGCAAAATTTGAAAAGTAAGATCAGGGTTGGGGTGTTTTACTTTATTATTTGAATTTTAAGAACAAATGTGGCTGGCTGCACCTAAAATATGGTACTAGTACTGCATTCTAATTTTAGTTCTGCCACTTGAGCTAGCAAACTTGATCTGGAATGAGATTCGATTGGCGGATTTGAATCTTTTTTCTTTTTGCGTTTGGCTTTGGTTTTAATTATTAGACCTCAGCAATTGCAGGGTTTTGTGATTGGGGTTTTGAAGTATTAGATTGCTGCATCCGGTTAGGTGATTTTAAACCTGCTAAATTTCTTTGACCTTGAGAAGAATCTGGGCTTGAAATTGGAAGACAATTGCATGAAAATTAACTTCTGTTGTTGGAGAAAGGGATAATCTTGATGTAGTAAGTAGATTGCAGCTGCGCATTAAGAATGTCATTGAGGAGAGTCGAGATATTTTGGGTTCCCTTCTTTTGAATGGTCTCAAGGGCATTTACAAGATTTTCTAAGGACTAATGAGTCCTCTTTTCATCTAGACTGTGACTTTTGTTATGAGTCAATTTCTTGTCTTGCTATTATTGTGCAAACTTGGTTTTGGAGTTCTGCTATGTTGTTTTATCTAATTGTCAGTTATTTTGCTCTTTCTTACTTATTTGAGTGTGTGGATTGATGTTATAATGCAGAGGCATCTTTATCGGGTGTTGAGCCACTTATGCAGAAAGTACAAAGTGAAATTCGGCGTGTTGATGCTGAAATTTTAGCGGCTGTTCGTCAACAGGTTAGTTTTTTCTCACCATCACCCTCTAGTTGGTTCAGAATATCAGTTTGTATCCTTCAAATATTGTGATTTTTACGACCAAAACCTATATATGAAAATGTCCTACTCTGTATAATAATAAAAACTAGGAGGATACATTCAAGTCATCATTTATATTTAATGCTAGTACATTTTACCAATATATTTAACTGAAAGGTGAGGTTGCTGATTGCTCCATTATGAACTGGGTGAGGATTTACTAGATAGGAACTTTTTATTTTGCACGCAAAGGGAAAGTTTGTGGAATGTTAACGCCAAATACTTCAAGACTCTCCGGGAATGGGATTCTTATTTTCCTTTTTTTTTCTTTTATTCAATTTTATAAAATACATAGATATGGAGCATTTCCACAATTTATAGCTATAATCTGGGCTTCCTCTGCAGTCAAAATGAGTTGCATTATGCCTATCTCAGTGAGTTGAAGGTAGAAAACATTTGCAGAATTCTTCTGCTTATTATCATGGGCTGATGTTTAACTGGACATGGAGATCATTTTGTCTCATGTGGCCCTCTTGGGAACTTGGAAGGACAGTGTTGAGTAGTCTGGCAATAGTAAATTGAGGAAAAGGGAAAACTATGTCAGTTAATATTTTATCTTATGTCAATTATTCTTTCACTAATAATAAAATTTGGACTCTTTTTGTCCTCTGCCTTTTTGAAAAACCATTTATGTTATGCTGTTTTTTCCCTCCGCAAGACCCTTTGTGAAGAAAATGCATACTGCTTGAAACGATCTCCGAGGTGATGCAATCTTTTCTTTTTGATAGAAGTTGTTATTCACTAAAGTTGTTAAGGAATTTGATAACTCAAGATTTCTTGAGAAATTGTAAATCCCATAAATTTTTAGAATTTCTGTAAATCCCACGAATTTGGCACTTTGGGCTGTGGATGGTGGTATATTATTGCTTGAGTAGTTAATCTCCTTGCTGAGTCTGGAAGGTTTAGAGCATCTTATAATGGTATGTGGGTTGTAAAATATACCCAATGTTTACCTGAGTTAAGATGGGAAGCAATAAATTTACCTTCTATTTTCAGTTATACTGTGTTCTGATGGAATGTTTGAGGAGCAATGTGCAGAAATTTTAGTCATGCTGAGGCTTTTGCACTCAACAACAGATATAACTTTGTCAAGTATTAGTTCTTTATATTCATGCTGAATTATGTGTTCTTGTTGTTTTTGCTCCTGCAATTGCATGCTGTTTGTATACCACCAGTTCCAGAATTTGTTGTTTTCGGCTGTAAATTTGGAGAATGAGGAATAATTGGACAGTTTGAACTAGCTTTCTACATTTAATTACTTTTACTACAGCCACTCGCAGATAATTACTTCCTGCTGAATATCTATTCTTGACCTGTGATGCTGAATCTCTTTATTGCAGAGTAATTCGGGAAGCAAAGCCAGGGAAGACCTTGCTGCAGCCACGCATGCTGTGGAGGTTTGTTCGCCTGAATTTCATTCTAGTTGAAACTTGGTTAGCTTAAAACATTAAGCATATCTGGGTTTCTCTCATGACTCGGTTTTGTTAAAGGCTCTGCATTTTTTTTGTTGGCAGGGTTACTAAAGGATTTGTCTCTTTTCTTTTATGCTAGGAACTCATGTACAAAATTCGAGAAATAAAAACCAAGGCAGAACAGAGTGAAACCATGGTGCAGGAAATATGTCGTGATATTAAGAAGTTAGATTTTGCAAAGAAACATATAACAACT
Organism: Coffea arabica; assembly: GCF_036785885.1. Taxonomy (NCBI): domain Eukaryota; kingdom Viridiplantae; phylum Streptophyta; class Magnoliopsida; order Gentianales; family Rubiaceae; genus Coffea; species Coffea arabica. Next base: position 13,424,022 of record NC_092320.1, on the reverse strand, counting down.
ACTATTACTGCTCTTCATCGGCTTACCATGCTAGGTTAGTTGCTTTTTGCTTTGATTATATCTGCATTTTCAATTGGAATATTTTGTTCTGGTATGTGTTAAAAATGTGATGTACTAACTGTTGGTTGTATGTTACTATGCTTGAAATTGTTAGTTCAGTTTGGGTGCTCAACTTATAATGTTGGAGAAGTTTCGCTTTAGTTTGAAAATAAACATACCTGTCTACTCAGTATGCCTATTCGTCTCAGGTTGATTTGGGTCCAATGAGCACGTGTAAGATCCTCGCTCTTACATAAGAGTTTTTTCCACTTTGGTTGAATCTGTTCTACTTAAACAAATGTCACATTTAAGCAACATCTTACCCCATTCTCTCTACTTGGTACGATGAATTCATACTTGTTTTTCTTTATGCTTTATAACTTCTTTGGCTGGCTGCAACTGAGAAGGATGACACCCCAGCGAAATAAAGGGGGAAAAATCTATGGACAAGTGGTATAGATATCCTTCTACTTCATTAGGTGTAAAAGTTTAGGAAATAATATGCACATAAATTGACAATTTACTTTCTCACCTTCAGTGAGTTACAGAATCATGGATGAATTGACAAAATATGATTGTTTAATTGATGCAAAATTTTGAAGCTTTATTTACCTTGAAATTCTTTTCTAATTAGGTGATAATTGCTCGGAAAATATCTGTTAGAACACTGTATAGACTTTGGAATGCGTAGTTTACCGCAATGCATCCACAAGAGCTCTTGGCTGGTGGAATGATACTGTATCTGTAATTGGCCTTATGCTTTAGAAATTTACTTTCTGGATTTTTGTTGCATATAAATGTAAATTGTCCAGAAAAAATTTGGATATCAAAATCATAAGCTTATGAATCTCTTTTATGTGATAGTTTCTGCTGTCGAGCAACTCCAAGTAATGGCTTCAAAGCGGCAATATAAGGAGGCAGCTGCACAAGTAGAGGTACTTATTGTTGTTAGAACGTTAGTTTGATAAGAAAGCAACTATTAATCCTTCAGCACCATTTTGTATCATGGTTACTTGTTCATATCTGTGACAAAATCTGTGTCATGATTTTAATCAAAATAATGAACAACAGACTTTCCATGTTATTGTGGATATACTGTCCTACACAATTTTCAAAAGAATGATGAGGTAAATATGTCTAACATAAATTCCCAGCTAACCATTTAAGTTGAAGGGCATGTTAGGAAACTCAACTTTGAGCTGATGCGTCTTGGTAAAACTATGTACAAGACTTACCTTGATGCAGTAGAATGGGAAGGAGTATCCACTTTGCTATTGGTAAATAAATGGATCTGATCTTTTATATTGCAACAATAACTAGTTTTTCTCTTTTATGGGTTTGTGTTCATCTCTGTCCCAGTTAGGAGTTGATGTTGGAACTATCAGATTAACCTATTTTAACCGACTTTGGTACTTGATAATGGTACTTAAGTTGATGATAGCAATTCTGAAGCCTCTGGTTAACTGTCGACAGAACGTTTTTTCATATTGAAGCAGGACTGGATGAAATCAGAAAAGTTTGAGTAATAGGAAAGCAGAAATCTCTCTGCTTCCCCAGCTTTGAAGGAACCACAAGACCGTTGTCTTTAAAAGATGCATTAGTTGTTGAATATATACAATTCCAGGAAATGGCCCATGCCAGCTCACCTAAAATAGAAAAGTTTCAGGGAATGTATATCTAATTGCATCTGCTATGGTTTGTTAAAATGAGCCACAAAATTGCTTGTGCTTTTAATGTATTAGAATCTCATTGATCATGTTTGCACTTAGCTTGTTCTGATACAAGATAGATTTTCTTGTTCTCACTTTATTTGTATGAAAGGTTCTCCCTTGACCTTCTTCCTCGGATAAGTTATTTTCTCTCCAATAAAGTCTATATAAGATTAAGATTAAGCAATTGTTTAGGTGAATTGGCTGTAAGAAATACAAGCACATCCTTAATCTTCAAATATCCCTTGATGTTATTGAGAAGAATTGCTTTCCAGAAGTAGATTGATATTAATAAAGTGTAATTTTCATGCACTATTTGTTGCATGCCTGATTAGACAATTTGTGTGGGCCTTTAATTATACATCGTGCTAAATTGCAGTCTCAGTAGTGTTTCAGCCCATGATGTCAATTTCTTTTGCTCTTAGAATTATTCCTGTTTCTAATTGTATTTTCTGGTTCAATACTAGGCTGTAAACCAGTTGTGTAGTCATTTTGAAGCTTATAGAGATATTCCAAAGATCACAGAACTCAGGGAGAAGTTTAAGAGCATCAAACAAATTCTCAAGTCTTATGTCTTCTCTGATTTTTCCAGGTTCATCAGAATATAAGTTCAAAATCTCTTGTCCCCTTTATGCTGTTTACTGGTTGTTTGTTAGATATGGTTTGAATGAATTAACAGGTATTGGAATATCCTTCCTTTCTGTGCCATCGCATGACAACTTTCTAAACATTTAGATAATGAATTCTTATTTAAGGCAAAAAAGGTATACTTTCTAACAATTTTGTTTTTATAAGATGTATTCCATTGCAGAATCAGTGTTCTAGGGTAAGTCTTTAACTTGCTTGGTAAGTAGAGAAATGTAATTAGATACCTGTTAAGGCAAACATAGGATTATTTTATTAGACGTTGGACTATAAAAAGGTCAAATGTAGGATTCTTGTCACGTTATTTTTATTATTTCTTCTATTAGTTCTGGTTCTTTTTCCTTTGGACTTTTACCATCTACCTTTCACTCCCTCTAAAACCTAATTTTTTTTTTCCAGCTTAGGTACGGGAAAAGAGACGGAGGAAAGCAATTTGCTGCAGCAGCTATCAGATGCTTGCTTAGTTGTTGATGCTTTGGAGCCGTCAGTTAGGGAAGAGTTGGTAAAGAATTTCTGCAGCAGAGAGCTTACTTCATATCAACAGATATTTGAAGGAGCTGGTTAGTCCAAATTTGTGATTTTTTGTTTTTGGGGCCAAAAACTGATCAATTTGTCAAGCCTGGTTGACTTGGCTCTTTGCCCTGCCTCCGGGCCTCTCACTTTGTTTTGGGCTTCTTTTATACAACTGTTGTCTTTTAAATCTGCTTTAAGTAATATATACAGTTTTATATGATGTGTTGCATCCTAAAATCTTTTTCATTTGAACTGTTTCTCAGAGTTAGCAAAGCTAGACAAAGCGGAAAGGAGATATTCCTGGATCAAACGCCGATTGAGAACGAATGAGGAGATATGGAAAATATTTCCTCCATCATGGCATGTTGCTTATTTGCTTTGCATCCAGTTCTGCAAGTTGACAAGGTTTGTTACAAGCACATGTTATCATTTAGGGCTTGTTCAATTTTCCTTTGTTTTGTGAAATTAACTTAACAAGTGATTCTTAAAAAGGCTATCCACAAAATTGAAATAGTGTTTGATGGTAAAACTTTTGGAATTCTCTTTTAGGGCGATTATCTCATGGTGTAAAAAGTGAATAAGAACACATGAAGAGAACTTTGAAGAAAAGGTTAAATAAGGAGCTCAATTAAGAAAATAAGAAGATGTCCTTACGCTCCCCGCCGACCACCCCTCCTCTTGGTTTTATCACATTGACATGTAAACACACCCCATCTGGGTTGTTGTCCGATTTGTCAGACTTGTTAAGTAAACTTAACCCGGAGATGATATCTTCTTACAATTCTTCAATTACCTTGACTATAATTGTTATAATTCTTTGTTTGCTTCAATTACCTTTTTGGACTATAGCTTTTGTTGTCATTAAATTTTATCTATTGCATACAATGAAATAATAGCAAATGGTTTTGAAATGTTGACAAAATTGCAATAGTACAGTTTGTAATGACAATTTTATGGGCAACTGCACACACACAAAAAAAGAGCCTCACCCTACTAATTTAGAAAGAAGTTTGCTCAAGCTTCTCAGGATCTTCTAGCTATCCCAAGAGCCTCATACCCTACTCCTTTTCTTTTTCTTTTTTTTCCCCCAGGAAGCAACTTGTAGATATCCTTGATAATTTGAAGGAAAAACCGGATGTTGGAACTTTGTTATTGGTAAGTTCTTTTTTTTTTTTTTTTAGCAGTTGGTAAGTTACTTTTATCTGGTTATATACGAACTATTACATCATAATTCTCTCTCTCTCTCTCTCTCAAGTTTATTCAATCTGCGTTTTCACTGAACTTCCTTTGTCAAGATGATGGCCTATATGTGCAAAAATATGAAATTGATCAAACAATGAAGATCCTGCCCAAATTCGCTTCTTTCTGTATTAGTCCTACCAGTAAAGATAGAAGAGTAAACTTCTCCCATCTGTCCAGAACATTGACATGGACCTGAAATAGTTCACTAGGCATATTTGCAGGATAATTAGTGTTTAGTTGTTAACGCATTTGTACGTTGTTGGTAAAACAAACAAGTCTTGGGGAATTTGCACCTCTGTATTAAAAGGGATTGTGCTGGTTTGATGTGTTAGTTGTTCTGAAAGTTTTCCCGATTACAGAGCCCTTGCTGCGTTGGGTCAAGTCTGCTTCATAGGGCTGATGCCACCACCTTTTGAGAATTTGAATTATGGAACCCAAAGATCAAAACTTCCACCACCTCTGAGAATTTGAATTATGGAACCCAAAGATCAAAACTTTCTTATATCCTTCCATCAGCACAGTTTGGATTTAGAAAGAAAAAATTGTGGGGGGAAATAGAAATTTGTGTAGTTCACTTTTTGATGTTGGCTTTTGGCATTAAGTAGTGTGGTGTATAGGACCTTTTAAACTCTCTTCAAGCATATTCTTCGAGATGCTTAGTTCAAAGTTGATTTAAATAATAGAAGGTACTTTATTCAATCTAAATTTGATAATCAAATGTGAAAAGACTTAATTTTTCTTTGTAGACTTTGATATTTCATAAATGGCAACTTAAGAAGATTATAATAAAACTGCCCACAAGGGAGTTTGTAATGGGTTTATGATGTTGGATTGGAGGCCAAATGATTTTCTAAGAAGGTTATTGCTGCCAAAACTGTACCTAGGGCCTTGGCTATAATCAGAGTTCTGAAATTGATCTAAACTTCTGCTGTAAGTTTTGTTTCTTCAGGCAGCAGGACAAGCTTTAAAAGCTTAGTCCCTATATCAAAACCTTCCAATCACTGCTGGAGCTTTACATTCACAGGGAGTATAATTCTTAACCAGAAGTCAAATTTTCGAAAGAACCAACTGCAATAGTGTATTCACTTTAACTCATCTAAGATGTGTAGACGATAAGGCATGGCATTCTTCCACATATATGAGGTTTTATAAGTATATTTGAAAAGCCATTCTGTATTTTAGTCACATTTAGACTTCTGTGTCAGACTTTTTTTTTCTCCATTTGTTCTATGGGATGGTTATTGGTGACTGTTTGACCTATTAAAGGTTTTTTGTGAATCTTGATAGTCATATTGGAAAAGATTTGTCTTATTCTGGTGTTTTGATAATCACTTTTTGGTGCAATCTGGAGGCACTACAACGAACTCTGGAATTTGAGGAAGAATTGGCGGAGAAATTCGGTGGTGGTGTCCAGAACAGAGAAACAAAGACTGAAACGGAGGAAGCAGATAGGGGGGACAATGTTTCAGATATTAGAAAGAAGTATGAGAAGAAGCTTGCTAGGCATCAGGGAAGTGGAGAAGAGGTATACACTAGTCAATGCACAATTGTGTTAAGACATCCGACCTGAATGATGATCTTGTTTCATTGACTGCCATTTTTTGCTTTTGCTTTCATGTCATTAGGAGCCAGATGGCTGCAAAGATTTGTCTGCTCCTGCAGCTGGGGTGAGGCTTGATTTATTTTTCATCCTTAAGATGTATAGGAGTTTTACCTTTAACTTTCTGCTGAAAGCCTTATAAGCAATTGTGCAAGATCTCTGTCATATTAGACACCTACACTAATTTCATGTTTACTATTCTTCTCACAGTTGGCAATCATCAGTTCATGTGTTTATGCACAGAGAGCTTTTGAGTAGGTGACATTGCATTTTATAATTGTAATTGATGCAAAGTTACAGAAAGAAATCTGTTTTATTTGAACAAAGTCATGGTTTATATTTGAACATATTGGCACATGTTTGCTGAGTTATGAAAACGGGGAGCTCAACCTCTGACATGATTGTTATGCTTTGTGTTTGATGTCGGACATCATGTCATGAATTGGGATCTTGTTTAGACCTGATAATTTTCCTTGTCAATTGACATGACAGTTTAACTTTCGAGGGATCATTTCATCTTGCTTTGAACCTTACTTGATGGTCTATGTGGAACTGGAAGAGAAGACTCTCATGGAAAATCTAGAGAAACTGGTCCAGGTAATGTAGGTTTTATTTTCGTTTTACCATGGTGTTAGATCCTTCCTCCTCACTTTTCATTCCTTTATTGATGTGAATTTTCTCCTAAATCACAGGAAGAAACTTGGGAAATTGAGGAAGGGAGCCAAACAAATATTTTATCCAGTAGCATGCAGGTATATACTACAGAAAATCAGATTCAACTAGATTTGTGCATATCATCTCCTGTACATACTGTTTGATACATTTCTCCTTTACTTCCACATCCTTGTTAAATCTGCCAATAATAACAATTGATAAGGGCTTGACATCACTATTTGACATATTGTATATAGCTTCTGATTAAGATATAAAATATGTTTTCCATTTGGCATTTTCTTCCTGCTGCCGTGACAGGATTCACTCACTCTATTTACCACTCATCCATTGTTCTTGGAACAATAGATCACATATCTATCTTTCTTGCTACATGGCTTCACCATTTATCCTTTCCACATAGTATGCTTATGCATCTATACTTTTAATGGAGTTAATTTGAAGTTCAATATGCTGCTGGGGATGCTAGTCGAATTTCTGCCAAAAAAATACAAACAAATAATTCATACCTCATTCTTAATATTGCACCGTTGTGTTTACCCGATGAGCTTTTGACTACATTAATACTATCAGTGAAGCACTTTAATGCATTAATATTTTGCAGTGTTGCTATGCCTTTTCTATGAAGAATTTTCAATTATTGCTTTTAATTTGTGTTTCATTTCTTGGTGAAGGTATTTTTGATCATCAGGAGGAGCTTAAAGCGCTGCAGCGCTTTGACAAAGAACCAGACATTATTCAATTTGTTGAAGGTGTATATTTGATATTTTGCTACTCTTCCCATCTCAATATTAATCTCATTGTTGGTGTCAGAGATTCCTCTTTGGATGTTCTGAATTTTTTATGTGAAGTATTTTTGTTTCTTCTTCTATTTACTACTCTGTGTTTAGCCTTAATATTTTTTAGAGGGTATCTTATTGTCTTGTCAATAGGTATTTCAAAGAATTCTTAAAGCATATGCCACAAAGCTTTTTGCTAGACTGCCCAAGGGAGGAACAGGAATTGTTGCTGCTGCAACGGGAATGGATGGACAAATTAAGGTATTAATATCCCTTTTAAAGATCCTCAATTGGCATATGAAGTATAATTTCTCAGTACTTGGTACTAATTCTATCTTACTTCAATGACCCATTACTTGCAGACATCTGATAAGGACGAAAGGGTGATCTGTTATATTGTAAATACCGCTGAATATTGCCACAAAACGGTCAGTTGGGATTTTAGATAGCATTATTTGTTTATAATGGTGTGAGCTTTTTGGTTTTAAGTGCTAATAGGACAAAGACAAAGGTTAAATCTGTCAATAGAAGCTAAATACTACATGTTGGTCGACATACCTTCAGAGGGAATCAAATAGGAAGCATCTATGTTAAGTCGAATTAGAGCTACAAATTCACACATCATTATTTCTTTTTAATCTTTTTTTTCTGAGCTATATTGATATTGGGAATGAGAAATTTTAACCGGTGGGGGATGTTCCTCTTCTAGCTGGTGTGACTGTTGTTTGCTGCTTTATTGTGATTGGCACAATACTGTTATTGTTCTTCTTGTTTTTCATTCCTTATGAGTTGCAATACCTGTCAATGACTTATGGATTGAACTTTTATTTCTTTTCTGCTGCCCGTTACGCAGTATTTCTCTGTTCATATATGAAATTTTCAAGTGAGTATTGGTCTGTTTTTCACAACCAATAGCTTTACTAGAACCGAAAAAGCACAATTTACTCTGGCCATGCTTAAGATATGCCTTTGATAGTAGGTGATAAGTAAGCGTGATTTTTCAAGTATCATCTTATTGTCTTCCACTTCCTTCATAGTGATTCTTTTCATGGTAGTAATATCCTAACACTTTTTGTCGTGACAGTCCGGCGAATTGGCTGAAAATGTGTCCAAACTAATTGATCCTCAATTTGTAGACAAGGTGGATATGTCTGAAGTACAGGTAGTAAAAATTTCATTTATTGAGTACTTGGATTTCTTCAAAGTCTAATATCACTCTGAAATTCTGACAAGGATCCATTGGTGCAGGATGAATTTTCGGCGGTGATAACAAAAGCATTGATAACACTTGTACATGGTATAGAAACTAAATTTGATGCTGAAATGCTTGCAATGACGCGAGTTCCATGGAGTACGCTTGAAAGTGTTGGTGATCAATCAGAGTAAGATTGGTTTCTTACCTAATTAATCTATTTTGACAATAGTTTGGAAGAAATCCAATCACCTTCTAAACTTTCCTGCAGATATGTCAATGGAATAAATACAATATTTAGTAGCAGCATCCCTGCACTTGGAACCCTTCTTTCTTCAATTTACTTCCAGTTCTTTCTTGATAAGGTGAGTGTGAAACTTGTATCAGTTCAGTTTGTATTTTTCATTTTTTCAGTTTAGTCAACTTTAGCATTCATTCTATTGTCTTTTAAAAATATGAACCATCTTCATTGTCATGGAAAGTTCTAGATAGCTCACATTTATTTTTATAGTGGTTTTCCACATGCATTTTGGATTGAACTGCTCATAATCTCCTGTACCATGCAGCTTGCGTCATCTCTTCCTCCACGTTTTTATTCCAATATATTCAGGTGCAAGCAGATATCAGAAACTGGAGCACAGCAAGTATACTTCTTCTTCTTCCTTTTTTTTTTGCCCTCTTGCTCTGTCATGTTCTCTACACTGGTTGGGTCTAATTTATCATCAACACTTTCTATCTGTGCTTATATCTACTTTGTTCGGATCACGATTGTTGTTCTTTAATCAAGCATGTAGTTTTGGGTCCATTTCATGCAAGGAAAATTTTCTGATGTGAAATAAGATTTTGTGCATTTGCAGATGTTGTTGGATACTCAGGCTGTAAAGACTATTCTTCTGGATATTCCTTCCCTTGGAAGACAGGTATCCTGAATGATTGCATTTTTCTAATTAAACTTTAACTTGGCTTCTATAGTCCATTAGTTATGAGCAGCAATGTTTTTGGGATCCCGTGTTGGGAATATTATAATGACCTCTGGACCTCAATCTAAATCATGCAAGTAAAGGAGTGAGAACCTAATATCTAGGTGAAGGTTTCCTACTGTGGTAGGATTTTTTCAAAAAGCATACATCTCTACTCTTTCCAATGAAAAAGCTTACTTGTACCTTGACCCAAAATATGAGCTCAATTGACACCAATTACATCCTCAACATTCCAACATGTAACTCCAAAAAAAAAAAAAAAAAAAAAACTATTGCAGGCTTGTCCATTTAAACTCCTCATGAATAGGCAATAAAAACTAGTTGAGGGTGAAAGAAATGTGCCTTTGGTTTCTGAATTTAGGCGGATCAAGTTAAAACTGAAGATTAGACTATTATAACTAGTTTTGGGCTAGTTGTCTACACCTACAGGAGGTTTTGCCTATCTTTTCCTAATTTGTTCTTTTTTTCTCCGTGTACAAGCCTGCTGCTGATGTGTTAAATTAGCCAGCCTATATTACAGGATATCTTCGATTCATCCTTCATTAGCTAGTTGGTCATGGGACCAATTTGAAATTATTTTTCTCAAGGATCGGTTTTTAGGAAACTTGTCATTAGATTTATGTCATTCCTGTTTAATGAATGTTATAATACCTCTTTATCAAATGTGTTTGTTTCTCTGATTAGACTTCTGGAGCTTCTAGCTACTCAAAATTTGTTAGTCGTGAGATGAGCAAGGCAGAAGCACTCTTGAAGGTCTGTGACTAAATTAGAGTTGAAGTTTTCTACTTTTAAGTATCTTTATCGCGTCGTTCAATAAATTTTTGCATAACATGCATTCCTAGATATTCAATTTCGTTTGTTGTACAGGTCATACTCTCCCCGATTGATTCTGTTGCAGATACATATTGTGCACTACTGCCAGAGGGAACACCTACTGAATTCCAACGGATTTTGGAACTTAAGGTTGAAATCCATTATTACCAACCTTATGATCCATTTCTCCTCCTTTCCTTGCAGACCTATCATTGTTTTTGGATTTGTGAAAATAAAAATGATTGGATTGGAATGTTGGTCTTTGGCTTATAATTTGATTGCGCTAAAGGTAATTTGTGCTTTTCCTGGGCATGTCAAAATGGTCTGCAAGGATATGTGATAATTAGATTTTGATGCAAAGAGTTTGGTAAGGCCTACTAGAAGGTACCAAAGTTGCTTTCTAAGCTGGTCTCTGGCAGATGTTATAACGAATAGATTCCTTATAAGAAGTTTCTGGTATTAAAAAGTGTAACATCTTGGCTAGTTATATATTTATTGGAATGAAACGTGTCTGAAGATTGGAAAATGGTGATCTGGGTTCAAAGGAGAGGTTTTCTGGGTTCTTCAAGTCCCATGTAGTTTCCTGAACTTTTGTTTCAAATTATTTGTCAGACAGGACAAAAGCACTTATTCCTTAAATTACTATCTGCTTGTTTTTTCTCTCTGCCTGCCTGTAGATTGGTGTTTTATGACATGCACCTATAATTTCTTGTGTCTTGTAGTATGTTTTGTGGTATTGCAATGAAAAGTTCTGCACCTTCCTTTTTTTTGTTTGTTTGAATAAGAAAGTGGGGATGATATATTATGTTTGTTTATTCCTTTATTATGGAGATTTAGGTAGCAAGACTAGATTTTCATGAAAAATCAAATTTTCTTTCAAAAAAGAGGAAGTGTTTGTGATAGTCAGCAACATCTTATTATTGCAAATCACTATTTGATCTTTGGTGAAGTTCCACTAGTAAGTTTGGTAGAAAGATAAATCAATTAAAGAAGTTTTTTTATTTTTTTTGGCTAAATGGTGGGATTACTGAGGAATTATGGTGGGGTTGCTGCATTCTTATCTTCTGCATGTTTTGACTTTTACTTGGGGAGTTCGTGAATACTTGTGCTTCTATATATTTTATTATATGAAAAGCCTAATAGCAAGCTTTTTGTCCTTGGTCTGCATTAGTTGAATATATAAGTCTTTTGGTTCATCTCTCAATAAAGCAACATATGCATTTAGTCTCCATAATTTATTTTGGCCAAGCCATCTTCTGTATCATGAGCTTTGGAAGAACATGAAGTGGCCAAAATTGGTTGTAAGGATATTAAATGAATGTCAATTGCATATTTTGGGCTTAACAGTACTGATTTTGCTTGTTGCTTGTCTGATGTTTCGACAGGGTCTGAAAAGAACTGACCAACAAAGTATATTGGATGATTTTAGTCGACGTGGGTCAGGAATTACTCAGCCTGCAATTGCTGGCCCTTCAGCTGTCCCATCTGCACCCCCTCCCTCTGCAGCACCTGCAATAACAAGTCCAGCTGTGGTTGGAAGCTTAATTTCCAGGGAAGATGTCCTTGCCAGAGCAGCTGCACTTGGAAGAGGTGCTGCTACAACTGGATTCAAGAGATTCCTTGCTTTAACGGAGGCAGCGAAAGATCGAAAGGATTTCAGGAAGCTTTTCACCGGATAAGACTGTCATTTTTCCATTGGATCAGTATATTTGTCAACGCCTTTTGTACAAACAATGAACAGCCACAAACTTATGTGGCAATTTTGTTACAAAATTCTTCTCATCTTTTCTATGGATTACGGCTATGTTTAGATTCTTTTTCTGTGTAATACGCTGTCACTAATATCCCAACTGGCTAGATTTTCTGTACATGGAAAACTGAGTCTCAGTGAAACCGTAAATCCCTGTAGCAAAAATGTCAAGATTCTTTTTGGTATGATAGTTATGATCTATACTCTATAGAAAAGCTGAAGTTTCCTTGCAGCTTTTGAAGTCCTGATCCCCTTGTTGAATATTCCAGTTTGTGCGGTGAACAGCATGGAAGATTTGTCTTTTGGTGGCGCGGTGTAGAGGGTTTCTTGATTTATGTGATCTTTGAAGATTAAGATCTATTTCTACGCTCATCAATTGGTCATCTTCTAATTACTGATAGGACCTTCTCCTAAAATCCCATCATTCATTTACTATTTATGTCTATGGGTAAGTTGTAGTTGCAACAAAATAGTTAGCTCGCTGATGGCCAAGTATTTAACAGAAGAGAATTGATCGATTACTGAAGAATCAAGGGGAGTTCCAGTGTGTTAGAGGAGTGTGGAGGGTGGAAAGCTGTAGAATGACAGTGAAATGGTTAGATTTCTGAAGAATCAAAGAAGTGCTATAGTGTGTTATTGGAGTGCAGAGGGAAAAAAGCAGTAGAATGACCGTCAAACGGTGTGTAGAACGGTAATCGGGCAGTTTCAAAGAGATCAGCGGTAGAGAATAATACAGCTGAAAGTGGTTATAGGTTTAGAAGGAGATAGTTAATGTAAACAATCCATGCTTATGTCTTCTCCTACTCTAATACCATACTATGAGGGAAGGGGACAAGCCAAACCACTGAAATTGGAGAAGTTGGAGGAGCCACATACATAGTGGCAATTGATCGGAGCAAGTTTCGAAACTTTGATTTCCTATCTCACAAAGACTTTAAGAGCTTTAAATCAAAGGGCCATTGATTAAATTCAGTAGGGGTGGGCAAAATTATCCGTTAACCCGAAAACCCGTCACATTCGATCCGATCCGATCCGAAAATTAGGATATCCGATTTTTATTATTTAATCGGGTCAAAAGAAGGTCGGGTATCCGCTAAGATGCAGGGCGGGTTAGGGTCACATAATTAAAAACCCGCGGGTACCCGATCCGTCCTGCATATATATGTTTTTTATTTTTATTTTTATACACACACTATAAAATAATAAGTTAGAACTAAATAAGTAATTTTATTGAACAAATTGCATTACAAATATGAGAAACTATAGTTTATTTACAAGATTCATTTGTAAAGGTCATGATCTTATATTTTATAGAAAAAAGTTTAATTAATGTGGAACATATATATTAAAAATTATGTTACTTATTTCAAACTTTTATTGATTTTGAATTCTTTTAATTTTTTTCCTTCATCTTATATACTCTTCATATGCTTGTTTCTTGGTGGGAAACCTTTTTTCAGAAAAAAATTATTAAATCTTAAATGAATGTGTAAAATATAAAATTAAATTGGTATAAATCATTTTTTTTAAAAAAATTAAATGATAAACGGGGCGGGGCGGGTACCCGTTGATCCGACCCTATCTCAGCGGGTACCCGTTATAGGGTACCCATTGATATGCGGGACGGGTAAGGGTCAGAAAATGGCTGACCCGCAAGGTGCGGGTTGGGTCTGCCAAATGGTGAATGGGAGGGGTACCCGACCCGCGCCCACCCCTACTTGAGAGTTATTTTTTGTTAATACAATCTAGTTGAAAGGCAAACGGAAATGGAAATTTTATAATTAATAATTTCTTTTGGAAGTATGAACTGTGAAGTTTATTCAATTGTTTATAAATAAATAGAATAAACAATTTAAACCATTCTGCGCTTGAAGGAATTTTCCGACTGTAGAATCCAAACAAAACAAAGAGAACTTACATTAGATTATTCAAAAACTATTCTCACGTAAATCTAACTCAAAAATGAAAGCCACATTAATCTAGTGGCTGAACAAGTGAAAGCAAGCGGTCAAGCCTAAAATATAGAACCAAAAACTGCACATATTGCATATTTCTTGGCTTCATAAGACTGAGTTAGTTGCACATAAGATTGCTGACTTTATACAGAAGCTGATCCCATCATCAATTCAGATTGAGCTAGCATGGAGTGACTGGCTCTGAGATGGACAAGCGGTGCCCTGATCAACAAAAGGATTCCCAAAGGGATGACTTGATTCATGAACTACCATAACCTGCTGCTCCTGCTGCATGTATACTTCTTGTTTTTGCGCCATATCTGATGTATGAGCTTCAGCAGGAGGTTCTATACTCTGAGCCACATGATGTGGATACTGAGCTAGTTCATAACTAGCATCTTCAAAGGGATTTGATGAGATTCCTGACCCTTGGTTCATTCCACTCGGATTTGCTTTTGCCAATGCAACATCATATAAACTATCCAAGGTCAATCTGTCTAGTCCACCACCCTGAATTTGCTAATATCATTAGAGATTTTATGGCACAAGAAACTCATTCAAAGAAAAGTGCATGCTTCTACCACAAGCATCTTGGTCAAGAAACTCTGACGACAACTTGGTTTACAACATTGACAATCATATGGGTTTCCTACAAATTCAGTACTACAAAACTACCCCAATATTTTTTCGTTAATAAGAACCTAAACATTCATGGCTCAATTAAGCTAGCGATTAACCTCACTCTTGCTTATCCGACTATTACTGAGAGAGAAACCACTCTTCAAAATGGTCCACCTTGCTAATCAAACTGTTAATCAGAGAGGAACCACTCTCCGAAATAGTGCCGGATCATCCATGATTTTAAGCAGGATGTTTGATCGTGAACCATATAACTATCACTGTAAATTGATAAACAAATTTCAATGCTAGTGAAAAAATTAACACTAGACAAACTACTTTTGATTGCCTTCTACGTTTAACATTCATATGTTAAAGATCCTGCATAACTTTTCTTTAGATCAATCCTAACATTCCAACCACTTAGGCCAAAAAGGTCCTTCTGTCCATTAAAAGGGGAAAGAGGAAGCCGTATATGCCCCCTAGGTAACATTGCATTTAGGAGATTTACCGAAAGGCGAAAAGCAATATTTTCCTGGAAGGGCTAACCAGTGTACTTGCTGTAACAACTGCCAGGTTAGAGCTTGGAGCTGACACAAGTTCAAGCTCCCAGCTAGTAGATTGACTAATCAAATCCGGATTGAGAGAGGTATTCAACTGATCTCCTGTAATGCATTGTTATGACTTGTTAGAATAAACATAAACTACATTCTTAACAAAATTGACATCAATAATTTGGGAAAGAAAACAACCAGGTCTTATGATTGCTGAAGGAGCAGAATCTGTGTCCTCCATTGGAGATGCTTCTGGAAATAAATCATCAAGGCTCTAAAAGAAAAGGCAAAGTTTAAAAATCAAAAGATTTAACCATGCCTTCTGGTAGAATTTTTACAAGTTCAAGATGGCCTTACCAATAAATCAGCAACTGGAGGTGTAGCAGAACTTTCAGTATTTTCATTTTTTGAGACCTTATCAGAAACTACAGAGGGGTCTGAACAATTTTCTGCACCATCACTTAGCTCATGATTTATGTCCAAGCTAGAATCTACTGCAATAGTTGCTTTGGGAGTTCTAACTTTGTCATTATCACCCTGATGACATAAGAAAATGGAATACTAAAGTAAACACAAATGAGCTTTTCTTATTAAGACATTTCATTTTTTGTACCTATGCATGTCAAAAACACCATGGCGGTTGATTCCTTATACAGTATTTTAAGATAGTTTTTGTCAGACTTCAAAAGGTAAAGCTATAGGGCAGGGCATTGCACCAATCACGATGCAAGGAAATTGAAGTATAGGAGCTTTTGAGTAGTAATCAAATCAAATTTGGCTAACTTTAAATATATCAGAGCTATTAGGTCTTCACCATTAAAACTTATGCAAAGTGAAATAAACCAAAGCTATAAATTCCAGAAATATTGCAAGTGTAATGCAGTTATATTAATGAATACAATTTTAAAAGAAGGATGGTTAATATTGGAATATGTGATAATAAGCATGTGCAACACTAGTACACTTCTGCATTGCACAGTGTTAGTCAGTGATCCACCGTTTTTTCAAAAAAATTGATAACCAAGCGACAACATAGTGCAAACGTAGGACAACTCTGCAGTCTACCCTCTTGCATTATGATGGAGACCCTAAATTACAAGCGAGTTGCTCGATGAAGTTTACAAGGTACTTATAACAAGAAGATCAGGTTGTTTAACTTTCAAGAAACTTATAACAGATATCCAGCAGTAATTTTGTTGGTATAACTTTGTTAATGGATCTGTCTAACTCAAGTTTTAGCCCAGCTATCTATGACATGAGAAAAAAGAAACTTTAATGACTTGATTTAACAATAGATGCCTCTAATACATTTAAATTTTTCTAAATACTACCTGAAAATTCTAGCACTGAAATTTCTCACTTCAATAGCCTCAACAATCAGTAACTCTGGAATTTTGGCTTTCCCTTTAAAAAAACTATTACATGGCAGGTGTGTCTAGGTAGATGGCCATTCAGGAGTTAAACAGAGATGATACATGACATGATGCAAGAGCAACTTGCACAATGTTGAGTAACTTAAAAAAATTCAAAGCGGACTACAGGGATATCTTTTTAAAAGATCTTATCAGATTATATATCTGGATATCTTTCTGTGATCAGGTAGCAATTAGCCCTTGGATGTAACAGCGAGTATGTGCATAGTATTTGGTCCTCTACTTCCTTGTTGATTGATACTGTTTTCTTGTAGTGGTTGAGGGAGTCCATCCACTTGTTTAAGCTTCATTTTTACATTAATAAAGGAAAAGACTTTCCTCCCCCCCCAAAAAAAAGTAAAAAATACGCAGACTTACCACCCTCCATGGAAGCATCAGAGTCTGTGGGGCATCCTTCACATATTCTTCCATGACTGTCATGAACGACTCTGCGGGCTGCAGCTCAATAGTAAGGATAAACAAACCTCAGGTATTAAGCAATTCACATTAAGCATAAAGTCTAGGTTATGTACCCAAATATTGATTTTTTGTTGGACAATAACTATGTATTGTTGGTTTATTAGAGATCCCAAAGTAGTGAAATTTTCTTATGGCGCTTCCATCTACGTCTTGCGCTGCCATTCTTCCTTTTCTTCTCAAACTCCTTCCTGTCCATCTCTTCTTCGCTTTCTCCTCCCTTCTCCCTTCTCCTACTCCCTTCTCCTATCCTTCTTCATAAATTTTCTATATGCGCACACAACAAGAGAGCAGAAGAGCAGCCACAGAGAAAGATCATGTGAGCCGTGCCTCCTACGGCATCTTTCACTTCCAAAATCTCCCTCTCCACAACCAGCAACACCAGGACCACCATCAGTATCAAACTACCACCCCAAAACTAGAAAAGTGACTGTAGGAGGAGAGAAAGGAATGGATGGAGTTTGAGAAGAAATGAGAAGTGTCACATAAGAAGAAGAAAGAAACAGTGAAAAAAGAACAAAGAAGTAGTCAATGTCTAAGAAATCAACTTTATAGTTGATTCCTCTAAGATCGACTGTAATGTTCACTTCACTGTTTTGGAACCTGAATAGATGATATTTCTTTAATTTCCAATAAATTATCAATATTCAGGCAAACAACCCCTGAAGTATGGTACCTGTTTGATTTCAATGTAGTTTTGTCCTCGTCCAAAATCAAGGCTCCTGCAGAGCTCAAAGAACTCAGATAGCCTTTTTGCCTGCAGGTATTAAATATGTTGTTTATCTGGTTTCTGGAAATGTTATGAGAAGGAGCATCCATGGTAAAGAGAAACTAGCTAAATACCTGTTTCCCTGCCTTCTTGTAAATCTCAAGTGATCTGACAGCGTCATGACGCTGCATCTCAAAAAACTGTGCAACAATATAAGTCAATGCCCAAACTATCATGTAAATGCAGTAGAATTATTGGGATAACATCTTTTACCTTGTCAACCAAATTCAGAGTCCCGTCTGTAATTATCACATATAGCCTAACACTTTCTGCTGCAACCTGGAATATAAAAACCATAAGATGAACATACATCTGAACCAAATGATCTCTTAAAGCAACAACCTCGGATGTTACTTACAATTGAAAGAGCATACTGAATCAAGAAGTTAGGTTGTGATGCTCCCACTGGCTGCCAAGAGGATACATAATCAATGATCCTCTATCCAAGTAAAAATTTTTGTCCATTGACTAAACCTAGTACTAGTGGAGACCGAAAAGGCTCAATAGACAAAAGATAAAATAAAATAAATAAAAACAGCCAATAAGAAATGAGATATAACCTGACAATCAAGGAGACGAAAAAGGAGTTGCTGCAACACAGGTAATTGCTCAAGCAAATCTGACGTGTCAAGAGCCTTGATTCTCTGTCAAAAAGGCATATTATTCATTTTACACTATAGCATTTGTCCCTTATCTGGGATATCCATTGAGTGGACAGTAAGATGCATCAGAATCTATAATCATATGCAGTAGACTTGGACCAAAGCTCAAGTTATATATAGCCTATCCTAGCAAGATCTTTGATAGGAAATGCTATATTTTGTTGTCCTGTTAAACCAACATGAATTTTTCTCACTTTCCAGCTTCACTGTTAACAATAAATTTCAGCACTATAGCATAATGCAATAGCATACCGAGCGATCCTTCTGGAAGTCATATTTCAATACTCGGAAGCATTCGAGGAGTTCTTCAAGATATAAAGCATAACAACGAACCCAAGATGAATTTTCCCACGCTTCACAACAGAAAACTCCAAATTTTTAGTTCCTTGAAAGTTCCAGATCTAAAGAAAATCAGTAGAATGCTCACCACTGGGGCTCGAATCATCCTTGAAGTGTGATAGGTTAAGCAGGTGATTTTTTCTATAACCATATTCAATGAGCTCCTGCTGAAACGTTGCATCAACTTCCCTTAATCCACGATGTATAACTACCAAAGTTTTCAATGCAACCTGAGTAAAGAGCAGAAAAGATATTGTGAACTACTATAGAAGAATGATCTATTTCAAACAAAAAGATGCTTAACAAAATAAAGAAACTAATTCCTATAAAGCTTTGTAGAAAAGAGAAGTTGTAGACTTGGTTGTATGAGTTTATTTATGTAAATTAATGTATAATTACTGCACAAATTCTTAAAAAAAAAAACATATCAGCTTGTATTCCACAACATAGTTACTCCAATTTAACTCTTCTAGCTACTGTTTGACTGGAAATCAAAAACTGAAAAGAAACAAAAATAAACGAAAGATAGTGATTTATTCCCTTATCTATGTTTTGATTGCAGAAAACTTATGGGTTACCCTTTGTTAGCAAATGCTTCCCATTTTTCATTCTTGCAAAATTTGTAGATTTTGTTGAAGTGTTAAAGCAAGACAAGACCATTCTACAACTATCCAAATTTGGTAAATTAATAGAAAACTCCTTTCGGGGAAATTTTCTAGCCAAACGATACCAAGGAAAATGTCTTGCACTTTCCATAGACTGCTGTTTATCTAGAAAGACTTTCCACCTGTACTTTCCTTCATAAATAAAGCCTCAACAATAGTAAATTTATTTCACAAAGCATATCAAATTAACAAGATAAAATTTGGTACATAGGAAAAAGGATTCAAACGTAGCTCATTTTACATCATATGCAACAGACAAGGGAACAAGTCATCTGTAGAACAGTCAAATCAAGGTCAAGGATAAGTACTGATCTTTGGTAGGGTAAACAGAAAATTGTATAGCAAGCATTCGTAAAGATTCACATGAACTATTGGCCTTCTTAAAGCAATCCTACAAGTTTGTGTGACCTCACATATCAAAAGTTAAACGCAGAGAATTTGGAGAATTCTGGGAACGTATGACAGATAATGAAAGTTTAAGCAAGAAGGTGCTAAAGGGCATACTGTCCAAGTATGTGTTTTGGAAAGACGCCTGGCAAGTGCATGTATGCAATAAGAAACATCTTCTCGAGGGCTTGATGCTGACAGCGAGTTGAAGATTGCTGATGAGAAACAAAATAAGCATGTGTCAGCATGCAGCTTCATTCATTAGAGAAAACTGCTAGAGATTGTTTGATTCCCTCAAGAAATTTAAAATTACTAAAATTTAAAGGTCAAAACTATGAGAAGTTTATCTTTCAATCCACAGAATTCAGGAGAATGGAAAAGAAGAGAAAGAACGTTTTATGCTTGTAATTCTAAGGTTATTTGTGTACTCAATTGCCATAAAATTATCAAGTGCAGTATTAGAAGCCAAAATTATTTCAATTTCCAATCTACAAGAACACATCAGAGATACCAACAGCATGTAATGAGAATTAATTAGCTTCACTTGCATGAACAAACTTTAACTCACTTCGTACATGTTTCTGCTTTGGCAATACTTCATCATGGTTTGTGGCTTTGACAATAGCAACATCCAGCTCCTAATGCACAGCATACATACATCTCAAAATTCTTTGATGAAAAAAAGACATAAAATAGTACATATCTTGCATAATATCCGGGATCACCTTGTTTTCGCTGTTAACTATAGCCATTCCAACCTTTGTAGAGTCTTTTAAAGCTCCAAAAGCTTTTCTAAAGTTTTGGGAAGTAACATTTCCAGAAGTCATACTTTTTAAGGGTTACTCCTGGAACAAAATGAGGCTAAACTGAAGAATCCAGAGAACCGCAAGTAATTATCAATTTCACCTCAGAAATGTTTCAACTCTGGATGTTCATAATTTCACTGATATTCAGCTCTCAAAAAGTAAGCATTACATTGTCATTCCTGATCCATCCTGTAATCATCAGGTTGAACACTCTCATTAGCAAATGACAACATAATGGGATCTATTTCAATAAGCAACACAAGAAACAATAGAGCAGGACAGTGAAAGTAATTTTACTTCAAGCATCTAAGTTCAAATTGCAGAATTGAATACGCTAGTCATCAAAACCAGCACTAGGTATCAAATCTGCAATTTATCTCACAATCACAATTTTCTTTGGACCAAGAGTAGATTGGCCTCTCTAACTCAATAGGATTTTGGAACCAACAATGAGGATGCTTCTAGGCAAGCCTCATGCACATATAATCTGAGAGAGAGAGAGAGAGCATATTAAGTGGCATGAGATTTCAAAAAAGCACACTTCCAAACATACACCAAGACATCCTCAAACAGCCAATTAACCAATTCTGCTAGGAGTTTATCATCTTCAGATGTTGCTATGCACAACAATGTACAATTTCTGTGAGATGAAGTGGAATAGAGATTAATGTTTCCACAAGGAGAACCAGGGCACTCATTCTGAAAAGATGTTTATAGGATCTAGTTCTAGAGAAAGGATATTGCCTAAGAAGTGCTTTTATTGAATCAAAAATCCTAGAACTTTTAAATATGACATTTCATATGCTAATATCTCCTCTTAGTCTATTAATACATTTTTTTTATGTTATCATCAGGGAATTGATATCCCAACTGAGTGAGTTCTTAACTAAGATCAATATATTTTAAAAATATGAACGATAATAAAAAATGTTGACTGTTATAATATCTAATAATCCTCAAATAATTATTGCTGGAAATTTTAATAAAAAATGTTTGACAGGCTGATGCGTATTTTAGACTAGGTAATAAACAGTATTAAAGATAATAAAACATAACTCCAGATGGTTCGGGATTAATACAATGTGAATATAATCAATCATCCAGCAGCTATAAAAGAAAATGAGAACAAAAAAAGAAAACTTGGAAATCTCAGATGTGGCGGCAAAAGTTAATGTATAATGATTTCTGTAAAAACTCTTTCTGATTGACTATTACCTAGGAAGGCAAACTCAGAATCCCCAATGTACTGGTTATATCAGTATTTACCAACTTCGGTAACCTGCTGAATCATTCAACTTTACAATGCCCTGGATTAACTTAAAGAAATTGCGGCTACAGCAAGAACTTCTAAAGTCGCTGATAATCAGATCCTATTACAACCAAATGAAAGACATCAGCACAGAAAACCCAATGTAATTTATGCACACAGTGATATTCATATTGTCATTGC
Source organism: Coffea arabica (assembly GCF_036785885.1). NCBI lineage: Eukaryota > Viridiplantae > Streptophyta > Magnoliopsida > Gentianales > Rubiaceae > Coffea > Coffea arabica. Next base: position 13,401,994 of record NC_092320.1, on the reverse strand, counting down.
TTCTTCTTTTGTTTAGTTGGAAGGACCATGATCAATTAAGCTGCCAAAAGCAAACCAAAAAAAGGAGGAAAAAAGAGAATAACTTTATATTCATAAGAGGGATGTTTTTATTCTTCAGGACTTTTTATTTCCAGAGCCCTAACACTACCTACATCTAAGAAGGTTCCCTTGCCACACATCATCTTTGAAAGAAAATTAACCTCAATTTAAGTAATCTCAGAGACTAATCAGGTAAAACTTCATACGCATCTCTAGAACTTCTAATCTTGATATGAACAGGCTGAACTGTATTCTCTTTTGTAATTTTCCTTTCACTTTTTGTCGACTAAGTTTTTTTTTTTTTTTTTTCATCACAAGGATGTCGACTAAATATCTCGGAGAAGTGGACATTGAAAATTGAACAAAAATCTGAAACCATCAGGAGTCAGATATGACCATCAATGTAGTTGTACCACTGAACTCTCTGGTAAAATTTTCCCAAGATTCAAGAACCAAAAAAGCATAGGTAAGGTTCCTTCAAACTTCATCCACTGTCCTTAAAGGACTCTGGAGTTACCTTCACATTGCTTAGGATGATGGAAATTCTAATGTAAAGCCAACAAGAGCATAGTCTTTTCGGATCTAAAGTAAACTACGCCTCCTCTAACTACAGATACAACAAAAAAGCAAGTTCATCTAATATGGATCAGATTTTGTTATTACTACCTGCTCTTGATTTTGACAGAAAAGCCTAGCTCTATCAAGACATACACTTGTTAATTAACCATCATGTCACTCATAAACAACCAAAATGAAAACAATTATAAGTAATTTTGTTAAAGAAATTTTGCCAGCTTTTGAGATCAGATTAACACTTCAACAGAAAGTTCAGGACATGTCTAGGAATACTCCATTTGATGAATTATGGTACTACAGCAACCAAAATGAAAAGATAGAGGTTTGCCTGCTGGACAACCAACATCAGACAGTTATAAATTGACAGGTTAAGAATGCTAATAGCCAAAAAATCTAAGCAGATTTTCCATTTGCCTTCGTTTTAGAGCTTCACTAGTTAAAACTTTTTTTGAGATTCTTGACTGTCACTTTCCTGATAAGCTTCTTGAAGATTTGAAAACAGCTTGTATATGTGCCAGTAGAATATCACCTTGGTTAAGATTTTTCTAAAGTTTCCCTATCAGGGTTTCTTACCACAAACAAAGCATTTCTTAATAAAGAGGTCAAGAAGAACATTTTGCACCCATTGTAAAGATTCCTGGGCTAATATAAGAAACCTCTTAGAAAGTCACATAAAATCCATCCTCAGGCTTAAAGTTTTCGTAATTTACATGTATAATCACTTTATTGCTTCATCTGCCGCTTCATCCCAATTTAAAATGATCTATTTTGCTTCGGTTTGTTCAAAACAATGTCTACTTTCATTTGTAGTAACTTTCTTACAATTAACAGTTTCAGTTGGTTTTACTACAATTAACCCAAATTTCAAAATTGTAATAAACGTAGTCCAAAACACTCCTGCTTTAGTCTACATTTTCTAACTCCATCATATATACAATTCTGCCCACCGACCACATGTTTCAAATTCCACATCAAACTCTTGCCAAACTCAAAAAGAATATCCTTTGTGAGACAAAAGTAATTAAAATTTGCAATGGCTACATAAACTTTCCATATTTTAAGACTCTATTGTAGCATTTACAATAAAAAGAAACATTCTTCAAGAAGCATATAATTATCATGTCAAGAAAAAACAAAATCGCAAAGAAAAAGACTCATCGGGAAGGATCAATGATGTGATGGTAAATCAAACAAGTAAATTAAAGAGCTCAGATAGTGGCGAAACCTTGAGGTGCATGAACTTCCTTCAGATAAAAAAATTTCAACAAATAAAAAACTGATTCCAGTTAGATAAAAAGGTGCATGATTGATCAAACAGACCAGAAAAGCACTAACAACTAGGAAAGCCCTTGAGAATGGGAAACAAAAGAAGTAAATATTCAATCCCTCTCCCTCAACCATGGAACTGAAATGATGTACACTGAACCGGCCGGTTGTTGCAACCAAAAACACCAACATATACAAACATATACACACACATATATATATACATGTACACGCGTGCATGCACGCGCACACACATATATATACGTTGAAGCTTTTCCAAAGGAGAGGGTCTGTTAGTGTGAATCAAGTTTGGAAAACCCTAAACTTTTCAATCAATTCCCATTACTTAATGTCAAGTAGCTATAATGTTTATAGATTAATCACAAATCTCTAAAAACCATTAACCAAAAGAAAAACTATAATTTGATTCAAGAATTTTTCACAACTACTAGATCGACCATGTGCTATTTAAAGAGAAACATGTAATTCATGTAAGCATTAAAACACTGACTTAGTCAATAAAACCGTAGCATGAACATAACGGATGACACACATTACAACACACCACATACTACTTCCACATGCAAGAAAATTGAACCAAAATAAAGCGCAAAATATACAATAGAATAGCATCACATCCTAACCAAAAAAATGAAGCCATGCATTCTCAAGTTCTAACATTTTTTTCCATATTAATCAACAACAAATGTCACAATCATTTATAATCCTATTCATATGTTATAATCCATTATCCAGAATCTAAGAATAATTTGTTTTAATCATTTTTACATGCACTGGAATTTGCTTAGACAAGTTATAGGATCGTTAAAAAACAAGAACGTGTAAAGTGGAAGATTAATTACCAGGGAAAACGGTGGCCGGAGTCTCAATGGCCCAGAATGAATGGCACTGGAATATGCAATAGGTGTGAGACGGAGAGAACCTGTGTGTTATGGCTACGTGTTTCTTGTTAAAACGTTCACTTTTTATTTACTTGCCCAAAGAAATAAAGAAGGAAAAAAAAAGAAAAAGTTATTTTTCTCCCAATTTAGTCAATTAATGTCCCAACATTATAGTTTTTTTCATATTCAAATTTATGTGCCAAAAAGGAAATAATTATTATCGCCTTAAATTTTTATTTGTTGGCATTAATCTTTTTTTTTTATTAATCTTATAACGCACGATGATTGAGAGTGATCAGTTTTCTTTATGCAAAAGCAAAGCAAAACATTCAACGCATGACACACATTAACCTTTTTTTTTTTTTTTGTACAAAAAAGATTGGGTAATTTCGACTCTAATCACCATCATAAGTCAAGGTATATTTCAAGAACTATATATAGTTCAAGTTATATGGGTAATTACACTCTTACACATTACCCACCAACATGATCCTAACATGAGCAAAACAATTCAAGCATACACAATTTTTTATAAAAAAGTGATTCGTAGTTATCAATCGAAGCAACGGTGTTGACAACCATTTGATGCTATAAAACTAGTGTTCAATGTCCTTTGACAAACATCTAGGACACTAGTTAGGAAAAAAAAATTGAATACATCAGTCATTTGTAAGAAAAGAAACAAGGGTCTAATAGGATATCTTAATTAAATGTTTTTAAATCCTAGTAATATTGCTTTTGATACTTGAAATTGAAATATTTTTGCAGTCTAGTTATAGGCTTACAGCAAACTCAAAAGCAATATTTAGTGGCTGTGAGGTGCTTCGAACGTCGGGAATCATGTCCACATTCTAAATACATTTTCCATGGCATTTTAGCAATGCTTGGTCCGTCGAATTATGCCTTTGTAGCATATTTTTCAAGCCAATGGGATAAAAAGAACTAATATTTGATTTGTGCCTAAATTCTCATTTACTTTTTGAATGAGCCGTCAGGTGATAATCGAACTGTAGATTTCTTTTCTTGTGATCTATCACAATCACAACATTGCTGAAAGCTTGTAAGTTTTTTCTTTTTCTTTTTTTTTTTTTTGTAATTCTTTAGAAGCAGCTGTTTCTTAAAAGTTGAGAAATAAAAACTAAATGTCAAAAGAGCAACATGAGGGGTGTGTAATTTCAGAGAAAACATTAGCTTTTTTTTTTAAGAAAATGAAAAAAAGGAGGTATTTTCTTCCTTCTAATCTTTTTTTTTCCCTTTTGACAAACTCATAACTAAACCATAATGGAGGGATTGATATTTATAACAAATTACAACTTCTAATATGAATCGCTTCCTGTACAAACGTCCTATTTTAAAAGTTCAATTCTAATTAAATTATATTATCCAGCTTGATAAAAACGATGTTAGAATGGCAAAATCTTAGAATTTTCTATTCCTTTTTTAGGTTCTTTTTTTACTTGAAAAGCAATTTCAAATTTTTAAACGTATTTTCACTTCTAGCAAAAATTTTCAGGCAATACAAAAAAGATCTAACATCACTAAGTTTAAGCAGTAATCTAAATAAAAAATTAAAAAAATTAACACTTATTCTTCAGAAATGAAAGTACAAATGCTCTGGTGTATGTCGCAGAACCAAACAATGCACGATGATGGTAGCATATATTCGGATTCGTCAATATTGACAACAAAATAAATGTTGTATATATTCGGACATAATTGTGATTATGTGCATAATTAAGCTTGTGGATCTGTGGATCCATTGTTTTCTATTCTCTTGTTGCATATCAATAAGGGTTAAATGCAAAAAAACCCCCCACAAACTATATACCCAGTTGCAGTTTACCCCCAAAACTATAATAATAGGCATTTTGCCCCCTTGAATGATATGTTTAGACAAATCTACCCCTTTTATTTTAAGCATTGTTATTTTTCTTTTTTCCCTATCATTTTCTTTTTAAATTCTTCCTTTTTTTCCTTTAAACATTGTTTAAATAAGTAGACTAGATTAGTCAAAATTTGTTTATTTCTTAATTTCGTATGTCAATATTTTATAAAAAAAAATCTATGGAATACAAGATTTTTTTTCCAAATGTTGAAGTCAATGTCATTTAAGAAATTGAACTTTTCAAATATATAATAACAAAATAGAGAAATTGATTAATCAATTATTAGTAGTATCAATAACAAAAAAAATGAACTACTATTGTTGTTTATTCTTATTTTTTATGTCACTACAAATAAAAATTGCTAACTTTTCTTTTTTATGTGATATATAATATGTTATTTTTATTATAAGTAGTTGAGTAACTGTAAACTCTTAATTAGTTTATAGGTACTTAAATTGTTGAATTACTAGATTAATACACTTTACAATATAAGCTACATGTATTTTGTAATAACAAAGAGTTTATGACAAATTATTAAGAATGAATTTAACAAATAAACAAATTTAAAAAGCAGTTTAAAAAATATTAACATTTTTTATATAAGTCTTTTCACGTCGAAGAGAGACTGGCTAGTTCTACGAGAGAAGGAGAACAAAAAGAAAATAAAAGGAAAAAAATGAAAAAGGCTAATAGAGGTAAAAAAAAAAAAAAAAAGGTTTTAAGATAGTAGGGATAGTGTTATCCAAACATATCATTCAAGGGGGCAAAATGTCTATTATTATATTTTAGGGGATAAACTGCAACTGGGTATATAGCTTGTAGGGATTTTTTGCATTTAACCCTATCAATAATGAGCAATGGCATCTTCCAAAAATAGTTATTTTCATAAATATCCTCATTGCTACAAGAATTTATTACTACTACTAGCAATAAAGTAATGACGAAATCACAAGATTATGAGCAAAATCCTTGTTGTTTTCTTATATGAAAAAATGCATGAGAACATGAGCAAATGGCAATTAGAAGGGGAGCAGGGAAACCAAATCGGTTGAGTTGAACAATAAGCAGTTATTTGGAACAATAAATTACCTTCAGAAAACGATACCATATAGCAAACAAATTACTTAGAGGAGAAAATGAAAGCAGCTGCAACAACTGTAAACTAAAACTCTATCAATGCTCGGTACATTGGGAAACTATTAGTAGTAATTAGAAAGTCTAAAACTGCAAAACTGCACTAAAGCTTTTAAAGGAGCACCATTTTTATTTTAGGCAAACAATAAAACTTTCTGTAAGTAATACTAATAGCGGCCTGCACCCACTAATTAACTTCCTATAACAATTGCCTAAAAATATGTAGTTTGTAACTTTCAAAATTTACATCTATAACATTCATGTTTTCCTGTCTTGAGATTGAGGTCTATGCATAAACTACAATAAGTTAATGTTAGAAGGAAGAAAATCTTTTTGGGTTCAATGAGAAAACAGTGTCTGCATAAGATTTCCTTTTGCAGCTATTCCATTTCATTTCCTTCCTGGTGCATGGTCGCCGACGGATATTTGTTTTCATATGTATTGAGACTTTTCATTATTTTTCTGTCAATTGCCTTCTGCTGTACTTCTTGATTTTGGGCCATGTCACTTTCGACATATCAAAATTGAATTCCTCGTTTCAAAAAGAAACTTATAACCCAAAGAAACTTGTTTGACACGGAACTTGTGAGGCCTTATCCACGTTGCAATAGTAGCAACTACGAGTCGTGTCTGCAATACCATGCACAACACATGAGCAGCATAGCCCAGTAGTAGTGTTGCCTTTACTACCATTGCTGCTGCAGTACTTTTTTGGAAGAAAAGCCATCTCTTCTTAATTTCCTATGATTTTCGTGTCGATTTATTAAATGATTAACTTAATTAGGATGTAATTGATATTCGGTTTGATGGCAATGAATGGTTTGAAATAGGTGCTTAAATAGAGATTTCATGCATGCTTGTTTGCAGGGCTAGTATATATTGCAGGGCTAGGATTCTTGATAATCCCCTAATTTTGTCATCAGGTTTCTTGCTAATTCATAATAATAACTAAATTGTCTGCCATACAAACGTAGACGTTATTTGAGAAAGAAAGAAAAAAAAAAAAACTCTAGCAAAGAAGCTATTAATTAGGAGATGCCCAGATGGATTTGAAGTTAACAAAATTAGATAAAAGCAAATTCTTACAAAAAACCTACTAATAAGAAGAAGCCAAGATGAAGTTATTATACTAAAATAGATTAAAAACAACGCATAACTAGACACCATGCATGAACCAATCAAAATAACATTTATTTATTACGAAATCAACAATCAAAGATACAATGAAACATCACAAACTTCTTGAGTACAGATTGCACTCAAGACGGGAAAAGGAGTGGCGAAAATTCGGAAAACTGTCTTGCAAATGTTGAATAATTGGATCCCCAAATGGTATCTATCAATGTTGGTTCTCATCCCTTCCATCAATCAGATTATTCTCTCCGTAAATTGATAATTCTCGTACCTGATAGTACAATCAACAAGGTACACCTCAGCCCCGATGCTAGCATTATTGCACAAACTTGTGATTTGATCATATAAGCAGATTGGATGCAAATGGCACAATCCGAACGCGATAGAGACAAGCTACAAGTCCAGTGGCCAAAAGCTATAGGCATATTGGTAAAAGGAGATTGAGCGTACAGATTGTAGCCCCGGAGTTGCAGCCACCGTTGTTGGTAGCGTTCTAAGGACATAATCTACACTTCGCCCGTAATTGAAGTCCTGGCATGCCACCGGGTTGCATTGGTAGTATTTCAACGAGTCATATTTGGAATAGCATGCACAGCAGATGAGCGGCAGCATAGCCCAAGTACGAGTATTGCCATAACTACTGGCATTGCTGCTCCAATCATTTTCGGAAGAAAAGCCATCTATTCTTTTTTTCTTTTTTTTTATTATTATTTTTTTGGTTAACTGCTGTGATCGATAATGGTTTGCTAAATAGGGATTCCATGTGCATGCATGTTTGAATCTGTAATGTAGTGGAGCCAAGAAGAAAATTACAAGGGTTTTGTTGAAAATCCTGTAATCTTGTCTTCACTTGTCTTTGCTTATAGCAGTAACAATGGACATGCAGATAACTCTAATGTGAAGTTATCCTAGTCGTTAGAGCAGGACAGCAAGATGGATCTGATTTTGCTACAATAAGATAGAAAACCTTGCAATAGAAACAAAGGGAAACTCAAACTTGTAGGAAAGTTCAACAACTACCGGGAAGGAAATGGCAAGGACTAGATGCAAAAGAAACAAATGCAATATACTAGACACGACAATTGAAATTGCTTTTCCATTATCCAACAAGATCTTCTTCCTTCCCACGACAACTTAGTACTGCAGTTTATGCAGAGGACCTAATTTCAAGCTAAACATTGTCCACTTAATTCATGAAATGATAATAAAATGGCAAACCGAAATATGCTTCAATCCGTTTATTCGTTTTTTATATGGACAGGAATTACAGAAATCTGGCTAATGTGAGATACCACGAATGGTTCGAAAAAAAAAATTTTTTTTTTTTTTGAAGAGTTATGAAACGAAAAGGACTGTCTAGAAATTAACAAAGTTAAACGTGAGTTTCTGTAAATGGATTTTTCTAATATTTGTCCTAAGGGCACATTATAAGATAAGAGGTGAGCCCTATAATTATTTGTTTAGAAAAAGTAAATTTTCTTTGCTGAATTTTTTTTAATTCAACGGTAAATAATAATGTAAATATTTTGTATGCTTATTTTGGGACCCTTAAACAATAAAAGCTCTTCCACTTTAGTTCTTGACTTTTATATTTGGACATCAACCCCTAATGTATGAAACCGAAACCCATCCCACTTTAGTCTTTAAATTTTATTTTTGAAGGTTTTATGGTTCGGACTGATCGAATTGTCCACCTTTGCTGTCCAGAGTGTAGAATCAAGAAGATCTCTGAAATTTGACATTGTACTGTCTGATTCTCGTGTAATTCGTGAATGACTGCTAGAATTTGTCTTCGAAGATGCTTGGAAGTGTGGCATGGGCAACAATCAATCAGAAAGCCCAGCTCCGAATCAATGACCTAGCTATGTTGTACTGATTTTTCCTAACTACTGATTAAAATAATTTTTTTTTTAAAAAAAAATTTTTGCACATTTTCTGGTCTTTAACTCCAGAAAATTGAAGTCTATCGATGAGAAATTGTTCTCATCAACAGAGGAAAAGAGAAAGGAGAGAAAATTTGATCACTTGAATTGGCAACAGTGTTGCCTTGGGCTTGAAGACGTGACATGTTGAAGTTGTCCGCAACCATACGTGTAGGCATTGTTTTAACCCGGAAGAACCACGCATTTCAAAAGCTTCCCAAAAAGCGTGGTGTTCAGGCATGCAAAAGATCAACCATTCAATCGTTAAATATAAAAAATTAGAAAGGTATATGTGTGTTTATAGCTCGAGTGAATTCAACGAACGAACGAACGAACTTCCAACATCACATTCCTCAATTTATTTGCTCTTTGATTCATTTGTAGCCACTAATTGCAAATTAACTGAAAGATGTGCACAGCTTTATGCAAGCAACTAACAATAAAGAGAAATTTTTTTAAAAAAATTTTTGGTGTGCCGAATAGCTAAATATATAAAAGAGATATCTCGAAATTTTAAGAGAACGAAACATGAATTTCCAGAATTTAGGGGGCGTGTCTCCTCCATCCCCCTTCCTCCTTCGATCGAAGTTCAGTCTCAAAATTTTGCTATTATTAAACCTTTTATCTTTAATTTTTTTTTTTTTTTTTTATGAATACCTTTGGAATTTGATAGTGATTTCAAGTTGGCAGAGTTAGGACAAATGGGAGATTAGTGTAACCTAAAGCTTAAACCAAAAAGTTTTGTAATTAAGTTTTACATACGTGTAGCTCGTTGTCAGCTTTGTCTACTCTTCAATAAAAGCTCTAATATATTAGGTTAAATAAACATCTTTGAGATTTGAGACTTAAAAGAAATGGTGGAAGCTTTCGTGCACTTGATATAGTATTGAGATGCAGCTTCAACCTCCACTCCCGAGAAGAAATGCTTTCCAGTCAGAACGCACTAGGTAGCAATCAAAGATTGGACTGCCCTCTTCCATTTTGTTTTTCACTTAAACGTATTCAATCTTTCGCTCAAACTAATTCCCTAAAATTGTATAGATTCTTACTCCAAAAATACACAGTGAAATAACACACGGGAGTCGATCACAGAATCTGCTAATAACTATCAGCCTACGAAACCAGTCTGACTACCTGCAGGGGCGATTGGACTGCCCTCTTCGCCAAGGAAAAAATGATACCTCGGACACAATGGCACAAGTAAGCAGTAACAGAACCTAGAAAATGGAAAAATCCAGCCTGACTTTTCTTTTCCTTTCTCTTCTTAATTTAATCTTGGTATTGAAAACTTTTCTGCACGAAAGTACTTGGAAGGAACTTGAGAACATGTTTTACATCTGCTATTGCAAAGGCAATATGCTCAACACTTGAATTGAATTAACGTTACTTGTGAAGATATGTAGCTTCTTTTTTTTTTTTTTTTAACTAATTAAGCCTCTCCTTTTGCAAATATGGCAACAGAATACCATTTATCCAACCAATCAATCCTGCACTAGAATCACCATGTTGGACAGAAGTATCTTTGAGCATGTTGAGTGATACCCCCGGAGAGCCTGTAAGATGAGCGGCTTCCACATTATCTGATCAGAATCTTTCTTTATCAAGAAAGATCTTCAACAAAAGTTCTCCTTAATCCTTGGATTTCTAAAGGATGCAGAAAGCTAGTTTAAAAGACACTTAGATTTGATGTTAACCGGGTCTACATGCATCTCAGTAATCTCATCAGCCACCATAATAGGAAATTACATAGAATCCCAGTTTTTTTCTCCCTTTTTCCCCCTTTTGGGAGCAAAAAGTATAGGATGATAGGCTACTCGTTTATTCCAAGGTCTGAAAACAAATGCTTCTCTCAATACATAATGTAGCTATAGCTTTTCAATACAGGATTTACAATGTGGTAATAATTTTGTTACAATCCAACTAGTGATTATCAGCTGAAAATTGTAGTTCTATCTCCGGAACCATGGAAAACGACCCCAAATTTCTCTAAACAAGAAGATGTAATATCTACATCTTACAGATAACAGCCGTGTTCCAGGATAGGACAATGTTGGAAAAAATTTCTTGGTACTATTGAGGATGTAAAGCATTTTTACTGCACTCTTCATATGACTGCTGCTTTTGTGCCAACATTGCAGCATGCTGCTCTAAGTACTCCCTGCTGTTCATCTCTGTCAACCTAACATCAGATTCAGACATCAGAATGACGTTTCAAGATCCTACCAAAATCAGTTAGGGAAAAGAAAAGAACTAAGTGTGGAGGCAAAGACAAATTGAGACAAGATAAAACGAATACTTGAACGCACAAGTTGGACACCAGAAGAACATTAAAGATGATCATTTTACTCAACTTGGTGGAACAACAAAATATCGGAAATTGCAAGAATATGTAAGGCATACCCTTGGCACTAAAATGACATAGAGTGCATGAAAATGATAAATGTCATTATTTATAACCTTGGAGATGTGTAATAAGCCAAGTCAAAAACCGTATTATTTGCTTGGTATTAGGAAACATCAGAAGCATAGTGACAAGTAGACAGATTCATGACAAAGTGATGTACCTGCTAATGGTGCGATCTTTTGCAAAACCCAATTCATTGTCCACACAAATGTCAGAATCGTCGTTTTTCCTTGATCTAGAAGATGTTCTTGGAGAAATTTGCTGAGCGTCAGCAATTGTGACTATCTTTTCAAAAAGTTGAATAGGAGTTGCATCAGCTGTACATAACAGTCTAGCTCTATTCTCATACATAACCTATTAAAACAACAGGGTGTCAGCATTTTTGTTCCTTCAATTTATAACAGAGTAGTCTGCAACATGAGATGTCCAGAAATCTAGTGTGAAAAGTATTTTCTTTAGGCTAGCAGCCGCTAGTCATAATGTAGTCTGCTCTGGAGGGAAAGAATCAAGGGTTTTGAAAAGATAGAGGCAACAGAGCAGAGGCACTTGTCCAGGTAATCAAATTAAATGGATTTTTTCCAGGAAAAGGACTAACATCAACCAACGTGACAAACCGATATGCCGCAGTCCTGTTGTGGAGACCAAGACGTGGCACACCTTCCAAAGCTAGTGTGTGAAATTTCTCTGTAAACAGAGATTGAATTGATTAAGAGCTATTCAATATAAATATGTTTGTGAATGTCTGCATAAAAGTAATAAATAGCCAGAAAAAAGCCATCAGCAAATGGGAATCATGATGCTGCAGAAGAATATCAAACCAACATGAGACTCTTTAGTTATACCAAAAGGGAAAAACTTTTGTCAGTAACTGCAGTTGGTTAAAGAGGTAAGGTACCATTAACAACGGCAAGTTCAGAGAGAGAGAGAGCAGATTGGCTTACTGAATAATCCAAAATAATCTGCTGCACCAAGTGGTCTATCACAGAGTTCCTCGAATGGGAAGTAAGCACAACCATTAGCACCGAGTGGAACCTGAAAATTCAAGCAGATAAAGAAATGCCTACAGATTATGTAGACAATAGAGCTCATACACCACACCAAGTTGAATACAAATCCAAAGCAGTGTACATACTCGTAATGTCCTTCCCATAACTACTTCCACCTCTTGAGGAACGGCTCTATATTCTCCAATCAACTGGAAAAACTTCTCGTTAAGTAGGCTTGATAAGTTCTTCCCCACGAAATAGAAGCCTTGCTGTGCCTGCATTACAGGGGAAAAAATGTGGTCAAACAACTGTGTCTATATGGTGACAACGGCATTGTTGTATCCTTTGTAAACAGAAACAATTAACAAAATACTCAAAAAATGAAATTCTTAATGAATATGAAGAAGGAGACTGTAACATCACCGAAGTCATCTTACGGTAGTCGATTGATGAGCCAATTTCATGAACTACACATCTTTCCTGCCACAAAATAACCAGTTTAAGACAGCACGAAAGAGAAAGTAGCTGTAATAAAAACATAAATTTGACAATGCGGAGAGAGAAAAATGAATTCAAAGTTCAGGGCTTTTCCCAAAAGTATGAGATCACAGAGATCAAACAAATAATTCAAATCTCCAGGAGATGCGATTAGATAGGTTCAAACTCCATGAAAGTAAAATTTGCAAAAATAATATTGGTATAGCTTATATCCAAGAATGCATACCTTCAGTATATCTATAAATGGCAGAAAAAGATCCCTTTGCAGTCCACCCTCATAAAGTTTATCAGGAGCACGGTTTGATGTAGAAACAAGGACCTGTAACCATTTGCATCAACAATCAAATACAAAGAATTACTTTCATGCTGAGTCTAAATAACTCATGGGAATTAAATGCATTAAAAAGGAAATCTAAAGTACTTACAGCCCCATTACAGAACAGATGCCTAAATAAACGATTTAGTATCAATGCATCAGCAACATCAGTAACCTGCAAAAGAAAATCAGCAAGAGAATCAACAAGTAGCAATAGATTGGAGGAGAATTTTGTACAGGCTCCATCATTAGCCTTCACAACTCAATCACAACATCTAGGAAATAAAATTTTCAGCAGCGCAACACAAATTTCTCATACATAACAATAGTAAGTAGAATATAGTGCTAACTTGCTAAATATATATACCATGAATTCATCAAGACATAACAGAATTGATTCATCTGATACTTCTCCAGCAACAACTTCTAAGGGATCTGCAACACCTTTGTGCTTCTGCAACAATGGGTAGTTGAAAGAAGATGAATACATTCTATTCCTTAAGAGATTGTGTTGCTACCTAAGCTATAACAAACACTACAAAAGATGTTGTCAAAGAGAAAGATGCAATCAATTGTTAGTTGAACCCAATCTTATATCAGAAATGTTCAAGCACTTAAAATCAACTCATAGCCACTACGAAGAGAACTAAATACCTATGGAAATCGCTTAACATTTGAACTGAGAGAAAGTAGTAGATGGGAAGAATACTAGGTATGTGAGCTGACAATGTATCAGTTATTAGAAGGATAATAACTGAAAAAGACATCAATGCCTTCAATTGAACATCAAACTACTTTCAGTCCATTCAGAAAGTAACTTTTAAGTTTCACACAGTAATCTTGATAATGGACCTATAAAAATTCAGATAGTTAGAAAAATAGGAAAGATTCATACTTGCAAGTGGCTATGAATGTTCAGCATGAAGTCGTGAAAATGGATTCTTTTCTTCCTCCAACTGGAAGGCCTGAAAGTAATTCAACCATTGAGTGGTAATCATATATGTGAAGCAACAGACCAATAAGCAGTATTGCATTTATCATCCCAAAATAAAATTTGGCCATTTGCTTACAATTGCTCAAAAAAGAGGTCCATCAACATAGTTTTTCCAGTGCCAACTCCTCCATAAAGATAAAGCCCTTTCACTGGTGAATAAGAAGACTGAGGTATGAAACGTGACCACAACCACCTACTCCTGAAATAGATCAAAGATTCATAAAATGCTCAAAGTAACTTGAAGAATCAATTACATGAAAACTTGACTTGAAAATCTTTTATAACAAACTGTATGAAAGGACAAAGCTACAAGTATTACTCATGACAGATGGTAGAAAGCTCAATAAACCTTACCTTCCAGCTTTCTCAGATGCTGCATACCGATCAAGTTGGCAAGCATCAGCATTTTGAACCAGCTGGTCGTAGAGCCTCTGAAGTTCTCTCAAAGTGCCTAACTACAAATTCATTTTCGGTAGGTGTTTGACTTTTTAAGACAACATAGAAGACTCTGACCATACACTTCTCACATGGTACAGAAATGATTTGCTTAACATCATCCAAAATTTCTTTCTTTTAAAACCTATTCTCTTTTGAAAGCAATCCTTAATATCTATGAGGAAAGAGAAATACAAGTAGCAAAATTTTTACCTAACATCTTTTTAACTGTTAAAATTATCTGCAGCCAGTACGTCTAAATAATCCAGCACATTTACACATGATATCAGCAAGCTAAGATATCAGTACTAGTTTGCCATTATTGTTACAAGCTAAGGAGAAAAATCTTTTGAAAGGAGAGTAGCTCAGCCAGGTGTAGATGCAACAAACTTGACAAGAGTACAAGCAATAGGATTAGTATTCTTAAAAAACGTATCTTTCCTTTCCCTGTTTATCCTCGCCTTATGTTTTTAAAACTACTAATCCTATGCACTCTATTACCTTCAAAGGAATTAATTAAATATTAAATCATAAAGTGGTAATTCCGTTAACCAACCTGGCAAATATCTCCATCCACAAGTTCACCAGAGGCAATTCTTCGCTCGTATTCTACAAGGGGCCCTGCTCCATCTATTTCTGCAATTGAACCAAAATGATCCAATACACAACAAAAACTAGAACTTCATGTCCATTAAAAATGCCACCAGAATAGCGAACCATAAATCACCAATAAGATATCAACCTCCATTAGCTACTCTTGCAGCATCAGCATGCAAACCTCTGGAGAACGGGTAAGATGGATGATAACATCCGCGAATATCTGCATATTGGTGTAGACAGTAGGCTGCCCTTCCACTCGTATTGGCCCAAAAATGCTGCCTTTTTGGAAATCCGTCAGAGATAGTATCTCCTCTGTACCGAGAAGCTGATCTGAATTGCTTGATGGACCTAAGAGCTGCTCTCATCTCCAAATCAGAACTCAAGTAAAGCAAAATAGGGGATAGCTGCGAGTCCAATTTTGCTAAGGAAAGAGTCAAAAGTCCCTGAATTTCACCTCAGAGCTGAATCAAGTTGCCGTGAGAGAAATGATACATTGCAATCAGAATATTCCCACTTTAAAGGATCATAAAAAGACAAACTTTTTTACTGTAGCATCTACTTTATTGGATTAAAGAAAAACGACATTTCCCTACCATCAAGTTCGAAAACAGTAATCCATCAACTAACACTACCATTATACAAACACCATCGACTGCAGTCATTAACCACTCATAATGGGCACAAAGAAATCTCAGATTCTTCAGACGATAAAACAGAAAGAATATCGAAAGCATCAACAATCTCATCATCCCAATTAACATGTTACATCCAATATCCAATTAGAGGCGGAAAAAAAACAAGAATCACGTCTTTTGCATACAATCGTCCCTGGTCAAAAAGATTAAAGAGACAGAGAGAGAAGGTCAATGAACACACCTGATTAGATAAACTGAGCAAAACCCAGGTGTAAAAACAAATGAATTCAAAGACTGGATTATTCTTTTTCACTCAAATTTGACATCATACACACAGCTGCACACACATGCACGTGTTTATGCAACTATAAAAAAGCTTGGGATGGGAAAAGAAAGAAAGAGAAATTCTCTTAAATTTATCTCTTTGGCGTATTCTTTCTTCTTTCTAGTTATTTATTGCTTAATTTTTTCTGAGGTGTAGATGACTTGACCATTTTCTGTTGGAAGGAAAGAGAAGCACAATAAATTCCAGGAAACGAGGAGGCAAATTTTTGTTTGCTCGAATTGGAGAAAGAGACGTTATGACGCGGTAAAAAACCATCCCAACCTCCAAAAGTGGACCCTCACCTTTTTCTTTTCTTTTTTTTTTTAAGGAGGGCCCTCACTTTCACCTACTTTTTCTTTTTTTCAACAAACGACACTTTCACCTACCTACTCCCCTGTGGGGTTTCTATCCCACATCGGTTCGGGGGGGTTTGGGGTTTGGGTTTATTAAGGTCTGCGGGAGCCTTCAAAAGTTGCCGGCTTTTGAAGGTTTCTCGCAGGTCAACTTTAGTAACGAAAAAGTCTGAGTTTCTCAGTCATCGGAAAAAGACAGAAACCTCGGGGAGGTGATCTCTCCATTTCAGTGGGTGTCTGGGGGGTCTTTACTTCTTAGCAGCGGGGCACCCCTGTGGGGTTTCTATCCCACATCGGTTCGGGGGGGTTTGGGGTTTGGGTTTATTAAGGTCTGCGGGAGCCTTCAAAAGTTGCCGGCTTTTGAAGGTTTCTCGCAGGTCAACTTTAGTAACGAAAAAGTCTGAGTTTCTCAGTCATCGGAAAAAGACACTTTCACCTACTCGCCGCTTCATTCATTGGTATTTTCGCACCAAGAGTTTCACTACATACCAAAAACAAAATAATAATAATAAATAAAAGTAATATAAAAATAAAATAAAACCATTCTAATTCGATATTTATTTTAAGGATTGGTCATGACTTGTTTCTTTTTCTTTTCTCATAAAGGATGACATTATAAGATTGAGTCCATCCATAGATGTATAATTTGTAAATTTGTGTGAATCGAGTTTGACAATTTGGTGAATGTGTATGTTTCGTAGCAGACTAAATTTTAAGTTTTATTTATATTTTACGTGTGAATTTCAAAAAATGTGCTTTGGTATATATTGGAATTGATCGAACAAACAAGAGATGTGTGTGATAAGATAAGGGGTGAGATTTGGACTGAAAAAAAAAAAAAAAAGATTCTGAATTGATTATTCTCTTAAAGCATTGGATATGATAAGGTTTGCGACCGCATAGCCACATGAAAAAGAAATTAATGGACTATAGTGCCCAAGTTTTGTGTTGGGAATAGTGGAATGAAACGGTGGAAAGCATGAGAGTGATGGTTACCCAAATGTGACCATGAAGAAGTATTGGGCATTAGAGAGGACCACATGCTGGTTCCTGTCGCAAGGGATAAGGAGAAAAAGCTAATTAATATATTCTCAGTAGGAAAATGTTTAATTGGCATGGCAGATCAGTTCAAAAAAAGAAATTGGTGTGCTTTGTGTTGTGTTTGGATTGTATTTTTCATAATTTTTCATGAAAAAAACACTGTAACGATTTAATGTATGTGAGGGAAAAATGTAATAGAAAAATGTGATTACGGAAAATAACGTAATTTTTCAATGAAAAATAGCAATACAAACAAGGTTTCCTCAAAGTAACATGAATTAAAAAATTAAAAAAATTAGAACGTTTGGATTAGATTGGGATGTCAAGTATGCACAGCAGCTTTTCTTTTGTTACAACAGTACTCAAAACGTCAATAAGCAATTGAAATTGAATGGATATAATACATTTCGTGCCTTGCCAATCACTTTATAACAGAGTTCAAGTATTTTGATTCCTTTGAATGCGACTATTGGAAAAAGGGTTAATCAAACTTTGACTATTGGAAAATATCTGACCAAAAAAAAAAAAAAGAGTGCCATGATATATATTATGACCCTTTTATTTATGACATAATTTACTATTATCTTTATATTACTGCTAAAAGATAAACACCCTCTCTGTAGTTGTATCTATTATGCAAAAATATCAAATTGATGAAATTCAAATATAAAAAAGTTTATATTTAGTTTATTATCCTTAAATTTTTTTAGCTATTGGACTAATATTCATTTTTATACATACTTTGTTCAATTTATCAGACTTTAAATCAAGTAATAAGGATAAAAATAATAATATAGTTAGCAATATTTGAAAAGGTAGGGTATTATAAAGCTTTATGTTTGAAAATTTTTAATTTTTTAGTTTAGTTATATACTGTTTATAATAAAATTTTGAACCTATATTATGTGATTTGATGCAGTTTCTCTTAAGCAAAAATGAAGAACCATTTTATGATTAGAACTGCAAACGAATCGAATCGAATTGAGTTTTGACCTAATCGAGTCGACCTCGACTTAGTTTTATCCAGTTCGAACTCGAGGTCAAACTTTTAATATAACAGCCTGAGCTTTAAAAAAAATTTAAAAATAATTATTATCTTAACAAATAATAAAATATTAGGAATATAAATGCAATTTTATTATTAAATAAAAATATATATATAATCGAGCCAACTCGCGAGCTAACGAGTTGAGTATCTCTAAACTCGAATTCGACGTGTTTAGCTCAAGTTTAATTGGAGGTCGATGTTAACCGAGTTTGAGTCGAACATTGATTTTAGTTACTCGCAAGCAATTCGATTCGTTTGCAACCCTATTTATGATTATGGAAAATAGGTAAAAAGGATCTATCAAATCCATCACTAATCTTGAGATTAATGAAGGCAATAATGCAAGTGCATTATTAAGTACAATTGCGAAGAAAGAAAGCTGATTTTCTATGCAACTTTGAGAAATGATTTATAGTATAACAGGAAAAGACACTTTAATCGATCATATAAAGGAACTATTTAAATGAAATAGTTGGGTGAGCTACTAATTAAACATAATTAATCAATATCCAAGAATTAAAAATTTTTCATTAATTTGTAAAGCTTGATCATATAGTTATAAATTAGACAACATATAAAAATAGTAGAAATCTATATGTTTAAATAAACAAAATGAACTGCAGCGAAAATCTTCTATCTTAACTCATATTTTAGATCTTCGGTCTTGAGCCATCAAGTTAGAAGCGGAGAAATAAAATGGAAAAAAGAAAATCACAGCTTCCTCAAAGGAGAGCTATGCTGCGCGTTAAAAAATTGGGATGTTACAATAAACTCCCATGTCTTCTTATATAATAATAGGTAGAAAATCCATTGGGTTCAAAAAAGGACAATATAAGGATAGAACTTGTTTGGTTTGGCATAAACAAAGGGACAAATATATATATATATATATACACACCTTGTATATAAGATAAAAGGGACCTAGTTCTTTGCTTCATTTCTTGTTACATGACTTTTTAATAATTTGACAAGTGAAATGACTTCTTATCCCTTGCATATATATATATATATATATATATATATATATATATATGAATTAATCTTTTCTACATTATCAGTATTGGATGAATAACAACCATGTAAATTTTGAATTTGAAATTCAACTTTTGCATACATATCATGAATCAAACGATGATAGTATACTGTCGATATATATAAAATATACACTATATATATATATATATATATTTTTTTTTTTTTTAAAAAAGAGCTGAATCCAATCTTGACTCGCGAGATAAAGCTTGAGCTCAAATGCCACATACTCGGTTCGCCTTGACTGGTTTACAATTTTTACGCGCAAAGAAATTTAAAGGAAAAAGAACCAAGTCAAGTCAAAAGCCGAACCGGGTATCTGGAAGCTAGCCGAGAAAAGTTATTGGAGTAACTTAAACGCTCCGCATAGCCGCCGGTGACCTGCTTGTCTCTCATCAGTCATCACTCCATCTATCACCGGTCAACCGCTTCCCCTAAACGACATCGTTTGGCAGCTAAACCTTCCGACCCCCATGGCAAATCAAGGAGCTAAGAAGCGAAAAGAAGAAAATGCTCGTCACATGAAGAATCTCCTCTACGTCATCATCATCTCCAATGTTAGTAATAGCAGTTTTTTCCAATTTATATATTACCCATTTTTTTTTACTGAATTTAGCTCTAATTATGAATTATTATTATTCGTTTTCCAAAAGTTTAATTCTTTTTGTTTTGGGGGTACTATTTAGGTTGTATTTTTAGTGATTAGGGCAGGGTTTATGTACTCGACGTTTAAGTGGAAGCACGCTGGAGGGCTGTTGTTGACGGCGTTTGCTTACATCATACCCTACCAGCAACTCTACGCCATGTCTATGCCGTCGTATGGTGAAGACGGGGAGCTTATTGACGGCGGATTTGATATGTCTACTGGTGGAATTTGTGGGTATGATTTTAATTTGACTTTTTTATTTTTATGTTGATTTTTTTGTTTCAGTAATAATTGTTTTTTTTTTTGTTAGTAATGATTAAGATTGTTTCATAAGTGTAGCTCAAGTGCAAAGACGTTAAAACTGTGTTTTATTTAATAAAGTAGATTTTTTTTATTGAAAAAAAAAAAGGGTGAAAAGCAAAGATTTTGTGTTTGAGGTGTGCACTTTATTTTATTTTATTTACTCTTTGTATGGTTTGAGGTGCTGGAGCTGAAAATTGGATTAGGTTGACAAGTTAAGAAAGGTTCAAAATGGAAAAGAATGTAAGTTGAGGTGTTCTGCATTAGGATTTTCTTATTATTATTGTTGTTTTGGGACTTCCGAGTGAGGAAGAAGAAAAGTCTCGAGATAAATTAGGTATTGGATAGTTTAGGAGAAAGGAAAGATTTTGAAGCATGTAAGTTGCCATTGGCTTTTTAATCGTGTATGAAGTCCAAAGAGGAAGAATTAGAAAATATTCTAATTTGGAAATTTTGAGAAGAACCTCTTAGAAAGGCCTTGAGAGTGACTAATCAGCGAGCCAAGCAAGAAACTGAATTTGCAATTTGGAGCTTGATATGTTAGAGCTGTTTTAGGGTGTCAGTGGTGTACATTGAGGTGACTGAGTTTATACTTATGCAAAAGCTTGTCATTGGTGAACACTTTGACTTGATTGAGTGTATATGTCGTGCACAAGCTTGCACTATCTGAGGGTTTGACTTGTTAATCTCCTCAGTGTGGTCAGCAGGTTCATTTCTGCTGAGGCATTAAATGATGACATTTATTTTTGGGCAAAATAATTTGTCTATTCTCTAATAACCTTGGGATTAATTTTGAAATTGTGCAAAATCTTCAACAATTTGTTGTGAGAATGTAATGTTGTGCTAAGAAAGCTTCCTCTAAGTTTGATGGAGCATATTGGATTTAGTTTTGTAGGCTGTGATCAAACTGTAAACTTCAGAGGTGTAATCAGAATGCAATTTTGTAGCCTTTTTTTTTTTACATCATATTAAGCAGTATCATATCTGGCTTTGAGTGTGGTATGAAAGCTACTATTTCATTTTCTCATAAGTTTTATGATAGTGTTCAAAATTTCAATGTATTCCTCAGTGTCCCCTCTCAAATCGTCTGTTGAAAATCAGGAAATGTGGGTGATCTGTTGTAAGCGCTTCATACGAACAAAAGATATGCGTATATAACTTGATGAACTGTATTATGGCAGGCTTCCGAGAGAGAATTACTATAACCATCTATAGTGTTGCCATCCTAAAAGACATTGGATTTAAGTCATTCTATCTTTCAACGTCATGCAGATAATGTTCATGATACACAGATCCTAAAATGCAGGACTTCAATTATTCTATATGAAAAATCACGTCGTTTTCAATTATTTCAACTTCATGCATATGCAGATAAAAACATTTTCCATCATGTCGTTCGGCTGAATTGAAGTCCGAATTAAGAGTATGAAAAATCATACAGTGACTAATGTTACTAGTGATTTCCTTTCATGATTGGAAGGGATTTTCGATGCTAGAATGTCATAAAAATGAGATGATTTTACATTTTTGACTTGAATATAACTCTGCAACCCTTTAAGATTATGAGTTTCTTGTGTTCTATGTTGATAAAAGTTGGTTCATCTTATTTTACTCTTCTTTATACTTTGTAGGGATAGCTGTTGTTATTATATACTCAATCTTATTTGTTTTTATTTTTTGTCCAGATATTTGCATGATGTAATCTATATTACGAGCTTTGTTCAACTCGCTTCTATCTTCTCGGAGAAGTTTTGGTATATATATTTGGTGGTAAGATCCGCGCCCTTAAACTATTTGAGTAAAATCTGGACATCCAGTAGTGTTTAAAATGAGATAATAACTCACACTTAACATTTTAGATAATTGAATCAGACCCTTTAAACTGAGTTCTGAGATAAAATTTGAGTTCTGCATTCAGCTGTTGAGATTGATTGTTTCCTTTCGTTTATTTTGTCTGTTTCTTCTGAATAACTTGTTTATTGGGTAAGATCGACTTTGACTGTCCTTTTTTTCACCTGAAAAATTTGGGAAACATGGTGGGTGTGGAGTCGTGGGGTTTACGCAAGGCTTGAGTAAAATAATAGCATTACCAGAATACAAAAGATGTGCTGTATCTGATATGCTGCAAACCACGTTGAATTAATGGGTATGCTAGTATTATGACTGTCTGTTTGCATTCCTGCAAATCATGTTGGTTGCATGGATTTCATGGCATTTTTTGCTTCTGTATATGTGTCAAAGAAGTCCTAGGGAGTAGGGATGAGGACAGTCTTGTGCATATAGTTAATCTGAACAGGAATTTGGTTATAATGTCCGTTGTGCATGGTAATTTGTGTATACAAATGTGCAGAAAAAGTCCGATTTATCTATCCTCTTAAAGATGTGACTTGCTCAAATAAATAGGCTGTCTGTGTGTTTTACAATTGTATTTTGCTTTGGCAAAAGTCAGAGTTGTTGCTTACTGTATATTGCACTTGCGAAGTCAAACGTTCTTATGGTTAATTTTTCATTAACCAACTTTCTGCAAAATTCCATCAACTTGATATTTCTTTACTAATCAGTTCTCCTGAAAAGTCTTAACACAAGTGTATTCCTGATCCTCCTAAAGTTTCATTGGTGGTATTTGCTTATGTATTTCTGTTTTCACTTGTAGCTTTACTTTTGGAGTTTACTTTTGCTGTTTGGTTTACCACGCAAATTTAGACTATTTGGTTGCTTTAAGGTCTATCTTGCATCAAATCTTTTATCATTAGCATCTCAATCTGACTCATGTGACAGTCCTTGTGTCTTTCAGAAATGGGTATGTTCTGACGCTTCTAATACCCTACACCTCTTAATTTTTTACTGTTTCTTTGTTTTCGGCTTCCGTTCTCTTTATGGTTAGTCTTTACTTCAGGTGATTAGAGGCTCTTGTTCCATTGAAGCTTACTCTCTGTTTGTTTAGGGCAATGCCAGCGGAAATGTCTGTTTCTTTTAGTACTCTTAAGCTTGTCATGCATGTTTCAATTTATATTTAAGATATCCACTAGTGGAAAACTTGATGGGGACAGATGATACCATCACAGTGGGTAAAGGGAAGCTTTGTCCAGTTGGAAGATGTTACATGTGGTCAATTTGTTTAATAAAATGAGTTAATGGTAATTTCCTGAGTTTTTGTTGAATTCAATTCTATCTGCAGATTATGCTTATTTCTGCCGGGCTGCTTAGTTTCTCATAATGATGAAATTCTATTAAATAGAAACGTACTGCTTGAACATCTACTACTAGTACTCCGGTTAATTTGAGCTTTAATATGGTGAGTTTAAGACCTATCTTATTGAGAATCTGGTGAATTGGTGAGGCTTAGTTGGATTGGTTTAAATTGTTTGCTTCCAGATACCAGCATTTGCAGCATACAAGCTCTTTGGTCTTGTCAAAGGATTTTTACCCTCTGGTTCAGAGGTACTACTCCCATGAACCTGTAAGTGTTTATCTTCAGAGTATTTCTTGCAAAAACTTATACTAGTTCATGTTCCTAATCTGTGATCGCGAAGGGACCTGAAGAGGATGAAAAGACGCGCAGGAAAAGAGAGAAGATGGAGAAAAGGGCTTCAAGAGGAAAATTTGTCAAAACTAGGGCACGATAATCTAGACTGAGATGGGATGTGTGGCTATTAACCGAAGTTTATGTTTCAAGACTTATAAACCAAAATCTCCATCTCTTGGCATGCTGAGATCTCACGGATCAACGTTTTCTGTTTAAGAGATGGGAATGTTTTGTATCTTGGAAGGATGGTTCGACAGTCTTTTGGTGCTTTTGCTGTAAAAAGATAGAAGGCTGATCAGAGGGTTTGAAAAAAAATTAAACCCCATTTCTCGGTCCTATTACTGCAGAAATTATAAATAAGAGATTTAAGATACTTTTCTAAAAAATCGCCTAATTGGCGCAAATCAACAAGTCTTTGGTTCAGTACTTGCTGAGCTAATTGGTAGTTCGTTTCGTCGATGTCCAAAGCTTTTAGACATTGTGAAATTCTCATCCAACAGAAAACATGAAATCTAAGAAAGTGAAAGTAAGAGGTAGCCTACTCTTGCTGCCCCAAAAAGTGCAAAATTACGAGTCCAGCGACGACACGACTCTCTGTATAACTGAAAAAGAGGAGAACGTTTCAATGGACTGGAAGTTGGCATGAAATTGTATGTTGCAAGTTATTGAAGGTAATATTGAGGAACAATTGTGGATGAATTGAAACTTGGTGAAGGGCAAGAAGGAAAAAAACTGCTTTTTGGTGTAATCTGGAAGTTTAAACATCTAACATATGTTTGCTTTGATGACTATGGTGCTTAGTTTTTGCATAATTGAGAACCATCAAAGTGTTTAAAATACTGTGCGGACTCCCACCCGAGAAAAAAAAAAGAAAAGAAAAGAGTGATATTACAATACTGGTTTGCCTTTTCTTCAATCAGCTGTTCTATCACAGCAAAGATTTTGCAGAGTCATAAAAGAGTATGAAAAAACAACGCACACATTAATATTAATATGCAGAGAGAGCTGCATTTTTTGTTTTTTTGAATTAACTTTTAGGCAGAGAGAACTGCGTTTGATGGACTCACTGCAAGTTTCATCCATGTTACTCGTGCAATTTCTGGGCATGCAACTCCACGCAACACAAAGGAGCTGGTTTTCGCAAGTGCCTATCGAATTTATGCCTTTATTTACTAGTGAACAAATGCACCACTTGTATACTGAAACAGGCTTAAAACATAAAAGAGGCAAAAAAGATATTCACTGGCAGATCTATCCTGCAATATACTGAGCCGGAGAATTGAAACGAAGGTAGATAAAAGTAAACACAGGCCAAGTGAACACTTGTTATTATACTTAAATTATATTTAACTTATCATATTTAAATTATTGCATTTTCTGCATTTAGATACTTTTTAAAATTAATTACAACTTTCACATATATAATATATATAAACATAGAGTGCCAGATGGAAACTCATTAACCAAGTCATAATAAGATTATTTATATCCTTACCCAGGGAAGAAAATCAAATGCAGAAATACACAAGGTATATATATATATATTACATCATAAAAATTGTGTTTTACACAATACAAAGAAGAATTATATCTTCATCAGTGTGAGGATATAAAATGGCACGCGGAGTTTCACACATACAAACTTGCTACCTACAACTACAAGTAGGAAGGAAAATGCTATAGTTTATGGAGGTCAAGTGAGAGCGATCAAAGACCATATGATGTCAAACATATACCCTGGTCATAAAGGTTGGCAACAGGTATCTTAACCATCTAGATGTTCCTAAAGGTTGGCAACAGGTATCTTAACTCATTAGCCAGTGTACCCTTGTATTCTACTTTGAGTTAAAAGCCAAAGTGTCAGCGAGGAACCACAAGCTCCAGTTTCAAGCTGTCCCTTTAAAGCAAAGCCTGCGGATGAGTAAAGTGCACATCAATTGCCAACATTTGAACTGGCGGCTTGTTCTCCTTGGACCGTTAAAAGATTATATTCCCTTTCCAGCGTCCATGAAGACTCATTTTGACGGTTGATTGTCGAGCCATACTCCAGGAAGTACCCACCATTAGTTAACACTGATATCGTGGCTCTACAGAATCCAAAACATTGTTATATAACAAACCACCAAAGAAGATTTCAGACAACAGGAGCAAATAAATTTCAAACAACAGGAAAGTGAAGCCGTTCCCACGAGAAGGCTAAACATTAAGCATCCTCCAATGATTGAAAGATTGGCAAATTATTCACATGCCACAGTCCCTTCTAGCTTAGAAGTTCGAACTATCCACCCAAGACTGAGAAAGTCCGAGTTTATACTTGCTCTTTTCTCGCAATGTTGTGAGGCCTATGCCCACATTTACAACCTACTTACTTTCTTGGATGATAACTTATGTTACACTGGCTAATGAGGAATGACATGTATACAAGCTCAGATGAATATAACCGAAACTGAATGTCCTAAAGTGGAAAAATGGAACATAGGATAAACTGAACTTACCGTAAAACAGCACATTCAGCCATTGATGTGTCAGGAACCCTTTCTATCTTACGAACCACTGCATTACTGCAACAAAACACCCAATTGCACATGAAAATGCACTCGAGCAGAATGCTAAAGAATTTAACCTCTTAAAGATAATAGACTGATTAATTGCAAGATTAAGAACATCGAATTCAACTACTTAGTTCTGCAGTTTCCTTTAATTAATTTGAAAATTTAGGCTGTTGGGATAGTATTGATGGAAACTCACCTCTTACACATCATCACAATTCCAACACTTGGAATTTTATGCAATATATGTGCCTTGATTTTAAAATTCCAATGTTTCAAAAAAAAAAAAAACCACATTAAGATAAAGCAGCAAAAGTATTCGTGATATAATTAGGTTCCTGAAAAACCTTTTTCATGTATCTGAACTGAGAAAAAATAGAGTCACTTGTCAGAATGAAGTCTCATTTTGGACCTTGGTACTGTATGATTTGACACTCCAACATAGATCTAAGGATAAAAGGAGAGAATTTAAGAGCTTCCCAAAAGTAGAACATTACTTCAAAATAACCATATAAAATACCACCGGCAGATTTTAGAATTTAGACTAGTCAAACTAATAATAGATGAACATATTCCAGTCAAATATGAACAGACAAGCTTTATCAAATCAATGGATCACACTGTAAAATGTGTTGTCTTGTAAATTTTCAAAAACTAAGGTTGTAAGAAAGATGTTCCATGCATTTTGCCTTCAATTTACTCTTTCCTAGACTAATGCCAACACAAAATTTTCCTATGTCTCAGCCATTCAACATACATTTTCAAACCTGACTAGACACTAACATTCGCATCCAATCACAAGTTAGAGTCACAAAAAGGTTGAAATAATCTTCTATTACCATCTTTGAGCTCTGGAAAGTTATAGAAATTGGAACTGCAGAAACTAAATTATCATCCTTTTAGGTATTAAAAGAAAAGTTATATAATCTAACAGTGCTACTACAATCTATGAAGTGGGTGACTTGAGTCTAATCAAAATGTTGTCAAAATAGTCTGCTACCAGAAAACCTAGTCTAACCACAGCCATAGAATATTGCTAAATGATGAAGAAACTATAGTAAGATGGTTGATATACAAATTAATATCTACTAGACCTTTTAACTCCAGCTGGGACAGCATGATGAAGTACATGGTGATAAGCAGAATCCAGTACATCAGTTACAGAATCAGGTACTATGGACCCAAGAAAAGTATTTGATCTCCTGCTTCTGTACAAAAGGAAATACAAAATAGATCAGGTTATTTGACAGTTTCAACTACCAGCTACATCTGACTAAAGATAACAATACAAGGCTGACATATTATTCAAAGACGCACAACATATATAGCTCTTGAACTGCAAGGAAACTCAAGAGGCCAGATAAACCAAAAGTAGCGTAGACAGAGGAAGATGGAAACAGCAAGAGAAAGAACAATTCAAGTAAGGGGTAGCAATCATTTAGCCATGCTAACAAAGTATATGGTTGTCAACAGTAAGTTTAAATATAACTGTCAACAGGTATCTTGGGAGGAAAACATCTAATCACTGTATTATGAGTGACCAACTAGTATTTATAGGAGTACAAACCTAACCAACCATTTACAAGAATACCCTTACTAATATTATCTACAAGAATACTGATATTCTCCTAACACTCCCCCTCAAGTTGGAACATATATATCATAAGCACCCAACTTGTTACAAATGTATTTCACCCTAGAGCCCCCTAAACTCTTGGTAAACAAATCAACCAATTGATCTACAGACGGTACATGAGATGTCTTGATGACCCCGTCAAGCAATTTCTCTCGAATGAAGTGACAATCAACTTCAATATGTTTTGTCTTTTCATGAAACACTGGATTAGACGCAATATGGACAGCCGCCTGATTATCACACACTAAATTCAGAGGCTGTTAATGCTCAAACTCAATTTCAAGTAACATGCTCTTCAACCAAACCAACTCACACACAGTGTGAGCCATAGCGCGGTATTCAGATTCTGCACTTGATCTGGAGATAACTGTTTGCTTCTTACTCTTCCATGATACTAAATTACCACCAACAAACACACAATATCCTATGGTCGATCTTCGATCTGAGGCAGAACCAACCCAATCTGCATCACTATATCCTTCAATATCAGTGTGTCCATGATTTTGATACAGCAACCCTTTTTCAGGAGCACTCTTAAGATACCTGAGAATTCGTATAATAGCATCCCAATGACTAGTACGAGAGGTATCAAGAAATTGACTCACAACACTCACTGCAAACAGAGGAAGATAAACCAAAAGTAGCGTAGACAGAGGAAGATGGAAACAGCAAGAGAAAGAACAATTCAAGTAAGGGGTAGCAATCATTTAGCCATGCTAACAAAGTATATGGTTGTCAACAGTAAGTTTAAATATAACTGTCAACAGGTATCTTGGGAGGAAAACATCTAATCACTGTATTATGAGTGACCAACTAGTATTTATAGGAGTACAAACCTAACCAACCATTTACAAGAATACCCTTACTAATATTATCTACAAGAATACTGATATTCTCCTAACACTCCCCCTCAAGTTGGAACATATATATCATAAGCACCCAACTTGTTACAAATGTATTTCACCCTAGAGCCCCCTAAACTCTTGGTAAACAAATCAACCAATTGATCTACAGACGGTACATGAGATGTCTTGATGACCCCGTCAAGCAATTTCTCTCGAATGAAGTGACAATCAACTTCAATATGTTTTGTCTTTTCATGAAACACTGGATTAGACGCAATATGGACAGCCGCCTGATTATCACACACTAAATTCAGAGGCTGTTAATGCTCAAACTCAATTTCAAGTAACATGCTCTTCAACCAAACCAACTCACACACAGTGTGAGCCATAGCGCGGTATTCAGATTCTGCACTTGATCTGGAGATAACTGTTTGCTTCTTACTCTTCCATGATACTAAATTACCACCAACAAACACACAATATCCTATGGTCGATCTTCGATCTGAGGCAGAACCAACCCAATCTGCATCACTATATCCTTCAATATCAGTGTGTCCATGATTTTGATACAGCAACCCTTTTTCAGGAGCACTCTTAAGATACCTGAGAATTCGTATAATAGCATCCCAATGACTAGTACGAGAGGTATCAAGAAATTGACTCACAACACTCACTGCAAACAGAGGAAGATAAACCAAAAGTAGCGTAGACAGAGGAAGATGGAAACAGCAAGAGAAAGAACAATTCAAGTAAGGGGTAGCAATCATTTAGCCATGCTAACAAAGTATATGGTTGTCAACAGTAAGTTTAAATATAACTGTCAACAGGTATCTTGGGAGGAAAACATCTAATCACTGTATTATGAGTGACCAACTAGTATTTATAGGAGTACAAACCTAACCAACCATTTACAAGAATACCCTTACTAATATTATCTACAAGAATACTGATATTCTCCTAACACTCCCCCTCAAGTTGGAACATATATATCATAAGCACCCAACTTGTTACAAATGTATTTCACCCTAGAGCCCCCTAAACTCTTGGTAAACAAATCAACCAATTGATCTACAGACGGTACATGAGATGTCTTGATGACCCCGTCAAGCAATTTCTCTCGAATGAAGTGACAATCAACTTCAATATGTTTTGTCTTTTCATGAAACACTGGATTAGACGCAATATGGACAGCCGCCTGATTATCACACACTAAATTCAGAGGCTGTTAATGCTCAAACTCAATTTCAAGTAACATGCTCTTCAACCAAACCAACTCACACACAGTGTGAGCCATAGCGCGGTATTCAGATTCTGCACTTGATCTGGAGATAACTGTTTGCTTCTTACTCTTCCATGATACTAAATTACCACCAACAAACACACAATATCCTATGGTCGATCTTCGATCTGAGGCAGAACCAACCCAATCTGCATCACTATATCCTTCAATATCAGTGTGTCTATGATTTTGATACAGCAACCCTTTTCCAGGAGCACTCTTAAGATACCTGAGAATTCGTATACTAGCATCCCAATGACTAGTACGAGAGGTATCAAGAAATTGACTCACAACACTCACTGCAAACGAAATGTCAGGTCTCGTTACAGTGAGATAATTTAATTTACCCCCAAGTCTTCGATATTGCCAAGGATCAAGTAATGCACCTTGATCTCCTACTAATTTCACATTGGGATCCATAGGAGTATCCACAGGTCGGCAACCTAATATCCCAACTTCACTCAACATATCGAGTACAAATCTAACTAACCATTTACAAGAATACCCTTACTAATATTATCTACAAGAATACTGATATTCTCCTAACAATAACATGTCAAAGGGATAAAGAAGGAAAAAATGGAAAAGAACAACAGAACTTAACACACATAAAGCAGATTTGTCAACAGGTTTCTTACACATTCAGGATTCATGGTGTGAGAAAACAATGTAATGAATGACAAGGTATGTAGTGTACAGCATAACTTGTAGATATTTCTCACCTGTGATTCAGAGCAAATCCCAGAGAAAACACATGAACAGAACCAGAAGAGCTTGAGGCAAGAAGAATATCCGGCAGTTCAGTGGATGGACTAAAGGACAAGGAAAAAATATTTGATGGATATGTCCCCCTTCTGAAACTGTACGACTGCTCAGCGTAAGACAATTGGGTCATATGCAAGAAAGAAAATTAGCAACCACAAGGAAAGTAAGAACGAATCCAGGGTAACCTATGAGGTAATGTTCTTTTCTTTTCTTTCTTTCTTTTGCTCAAGTCTTTATAATTACAGTCCACCTTGGTCGAACAGGAACCAGATTTAGACAAAATATCATTGATGAGGAATCAATAACTGAATCAAGCTCTAAATCATTGGATAGAAATGCAGAAGTACTAATGTCAAATAAAAATGAAACTGTCACCTCCCTCAAACCATCCCTTCTCTGCCTTACAGGGTAGAAATGCAACAAAACATGAGTTCTAAATCTTCAGATACGAATAAATTAGCTGACTCTCAGAATTTAGGTTTTAAAGTTCTTTGTCTCTTATTGCCATTCAAACATTACAGCATTCTGGCTTTAGTTCGTGGCTGAAAAATGGAATATGACGCATTAGAATTTTCTTCCTGTAATAATTTCTCTCACATACTCGTCTCACCAGTCACCCAAGATTACTCTCTCCCTCCTCATCATGCCTCTCTTCTCTTTCTTCACTCTTTCCTCCTCTCTCTTCTCGTTCCTTCGCTGATGTAGTAGTGACAGTTTGCAGACAGACTTTCAAGTCCGGCAAAATGATACTGTTCAACATCCGTATAAATAAATTTATGATACTTCACCTTAGTTGCATCGGAGACAAGATGAACTCTGATTATGGTCCCTTGTTCTGATGCAGTAGCTATGTACATTCCATTGGAAGAAAGGACCATGGCAGCCAGAGGTGAGCGATGAGCATCTATCTGCATTTAGCCAAACTTTGCTGAAGCAACTAACTAATAGACATTATCTGTCTTTAAAAATCACCTATAATACTGGTAAAAAAAAATCTTATAATTCCTTCAGAATGGTAACGATATCAATGCTCCAGCTGCAAAAAATAATTGTGCTGTTGGTGCAACTGGAATTAATGTCACAGAAGGCAAGCAAAAAATAAACATTTTTAGTGTAGGTTCACTATTAAGATCAATATTCTTCTCAGACTAATCTAGTGCAGATCATTACCCACTGACATTCACCTATTACAAAGGAATTTTAGCATGTGTTTTGTACTTGGATGATATACAGGTAAATAGTTGCTCTCTAACATTCATTGCCCAGCTGGAAGAGCGAAAAGAATGGAGCCATCAACCAAGCAAAAATTCCAAGAATGTCAGATTTTGGTTTAGATTGATCATCTATGCTATGAAGACATCTAGAAGTACAAATATTAATCTGTTGTCAGTCGTTGATAAGGAAAGGCCAAAGCTCTTTATTAGATAAGAAAACTAACAGTTCCCATACTGATAAATCGTGATCATAAAGCAATTTAGTAGTTCCAGCTAATAAATCCGGAAATCAAGCAACAAGGAGGAGGATAAGGGATGCAACCTCACAGTGGGATTGCAGTTCCATTACATTGTAGACCAGAACCGATCCCTTCGTTATACTAGCAGGAAAAGCCAAAAAGGAACCATCTAAACTTGGGGAAAATGCACAAAGTCCTGAAACGAGAGATGAAAAATAAGTAACCTACTTTGTAGTGCCAATGATCCTTTTCACTTATATTCTTATTAAGTATTGCAACAGATGCGTCTTTAGTCACTTGGAAGAGAGGAACAGCGTCTGAAACCAATGATGATAACAACACCATAAATTGCTTAGTCCACTTTGTGTGATTCTAGAGTTACTGGTTGAAAAAGTTTTGAACTTATTACTAATTAAACTTTGGTGATAACAGGACATGATTTTCATGTTGTGACTGTGTTGAGAAAACTGGACAGTGTCACCACCACCCTCATGAACTAAGGATTTGACTGAATTCTCGCTATTCTCTTTTATGCCTGTCATTTGGCCAAAAAAGGAAGTACTTCACAAACAAAACTTCTTGTTATGGTGACTATAAAAGGTACTAGGGATATTGAACTGCATAGTAAAAGAATCTTCAAAAAAACTTGTGTAATCAGTAGAGCATGCTACATGATAAGATCAATAATAAAAACATTCAGACTAATATGGTTCACTTTTATTAACTGCTAGGTATTCCTCAAAGAACCTAATTGAAGCATAATCTAAATAACCTCATGGTGCAATAATTATCTGTTATCCATTACAAAAAAACTCACATGGCTATTACTAAAGCAAAAGAATTAAAGGTCAGAAGTGAAATACAAAGTTTAAATGCTGCAGGACTCATTAATCAAAGCAAATACTTAAGATGGACAAAAAGATTTCACAAATCATATAATCAATTTGAGAATGCCACAACAAAAAAGCTTATGTTGATGTTTCCCAAGCGGAAAATTGGATGTTATGAACCAACCTTTTAAGTTTGGTACAGTATCTATTGTGTCCAATATCTGGAGACTGTTTATGTCATATATGTAGGTCTTCTCAAGCAAAACGACTACTAATCTGCATTTTCCAAGCAAACATTTCAATGAACATAACAAAGCTTGATTGAACAAAAGATTACAAAAAAGTCATTTTCAGAGTCAGAAAAGAATATTCAGCAAACAAGTTAGATTTTTGGAGACAGAAGCTTCTAGTATACTACTGCTCAGTATTGCCCTTTTTGAAGTTGACTAAAGATATAGTATGTGGCTTCAAAAATACCTAAATTGCAATGATTATACTCTAAGAAATTCACCCAATGTCATCCATATGCACCCCTCCCAGGTAATAGATTGTCTAGTTTGCAAAGTGTGGGCATGTTCAGGAGGTCATATAGTCAGGACATTGTTCCTGCTCTAAGTTCAGGGAAAGCACGCAGACATTCAGATTAAGAATCCAAATGAATGGAGCAAGATAGAGTTAATCTAGAGAAAACAAGATCCAACTACACAATACCAGTAACTAAAAGGTTCTCTATATTTATTATATCTTCTTATAGTAAAAATTTATAAACTAACGCACATGTTGCAGCAAGCATAAACTGTCATAAAGGAAACAAATTCAGTTTGCAGAATCTATTGCACTTCCAAACAAAAGTGGATAGAGTTAGCCAGTAATCAAGCTAACAGAGGATGAATTAAATGGCATGGAATTTAAGTGAAATTGGAATTCAAATGGAGAATTAAGAAGAAACAGTGGTGCATTCCTAGCCAATCCACAATAACACGTTTTATTGTCCTAACTATGAAGGTACACCACCAAAACTACAAGACAAAAGGACTTTAGGACTTTGTTTCTCAAAGATTGGGGAAGTGAGTCTTCTTTCACATCAGACAAAGTGGTGTCTACTGATATAAAGCATGTGAAACAAACAACACAATCAGCTGTACCCTTACTCCACAATTTCTCGGGCCACTGCAGTCTCCATGGACTCTAATTATTTGGTAAGGCAATGAAAAATTCAGAAATACACTAGAACCATTATAGGAAAGGAAAATAGGGTATCAATTTTACACTGACTCAGCAAAATCCCCCTTCAAGTTTTAACTGGAATGCTAAAGTAGAAGTTGGAATGGAGCAGTGAAGGAAAAAGTACAAAACTTCAGGATGCTTACTTGCAACAGAACACATGAAGTTGGAGACCATTATTCCTATTTGTGGCAATAAAAACCTCAACTTTTTGAAGAATATCACCACAAATTCAGGGCAAAAAAGTCCAGCCAAGATGCCTATATGCAACCATGCCATTTTGAAGATGCAGGTGGAGACATGCAAAATAGGAAAAACACAAAATCAGATGCAAATTAATAGAGCTGACCTGTGTCATATGTTACCTTTTCTTATTCATTCGAACTGCAAGGATTGAAGTCAGAAAGTTTAGTTCTCGGAGAGCAGCTCCAGTCTTGGTATTAAACAAACATAATCTCCGTGGGGATAAAGATGGCTGTTGAAATTAGGTGCAACATAAGAAAGCAACAACCAGAAATTGTTAGTATTAATATTCTCCACAAAAATGAAAAAAAAATATATCTAGTAATTGCAAGAACCTGTTCACCAGCCCCAACAATGGAAAGAAGGCTTGTGCTGAATAACATTTCAACTACAATGAAAGCTCCAATAGCTAGCAAAGAGAGGATGAGAGATCTCAAAATACATAAAATAAGTTGGGCATGTTGTCACATCCATGATGATCTTCATAATCACGGATATGACACAAACTAAAATAAAATCTACATGCACAAGTGTTTATTAAAGATCTCTACTCATCCCAGTAAAGACTTGCCACAGATATTTATGCTTGATTATGAAATATCTCTGTGCCATAGAATCAATGTATTCCAGACACCAATGTGCAGTTATGTATAGGTTCTACTTCAATAGGGTTGCTTGGTTTTTTATCATGAAACATGATTTGACTATCAGGTTAAAGAATCAGGAGAATATGTTACAAGAAAATTTGAAAGAAATGTCAAGCTTAGACTCTTAATATAAGAGAGTGCAATTCTAAGTAGTTTGCTTTTAAAGGCAGCATAATTGACTTTTGTAAGTATACTTCTTTGTGTACATCTAGTTGTAAATTTTGGATAAAATTACTACAAATTCCCCATACCCTCTTTAAAAATAATCAGTTCAGGCACGCAGTTTTCACAAATTTTCCATAGTCTTCTAATTCAACCACTTCGAGAACAAATAATGAAAGTAGACGTTGTAGAATTGGACCGAGAATCAAACCCTTGGATGATCAAAGTTTGAAGAAAATGACTCGCTGCAGTTAAAGAATCAAATCTTAAGCATGCACTACTCTTATTTGCCTTCTTAAACCAGTGATCTAATCAAATGCCATACATTAGTCATCAACTACAAAGCACCAAAAATTACAAAACCTGATCAGCTGACAATCAATATCTTCAACCCAGAACAGAATATTATTATAGACAAAAAAGGGAAAAAAATTCAAGCTTGCACACTTTTATTGAATTGAAAATAAATTATTCACAATAAAAGTTGATTGAAAAAATAGAAACTTTAACCTCTCTCATAAAGAAGTCTGCCAGTATTGGAATCAAAGATTCTGAACCCATCCCTAGTTCCAATAGCAAAGCAGCTGCCAAAAAAAAATAAGAAATTTAATGAATAATGCCAACTTAATCAGAATTAAGCTGACAAATAATTTTTTTGATGATTACCTGTTATCTTGATTGAAGGCAGCGCATAGAATTGCACTGGGGGATGGCTGGTTTGCCATTGAATTTTTAATTTAACTGAATTTTAATGGGATTATACAAGTACATACATGAATATGTATATAAGACAGAATAATTACAAAAGAAAATCTACAGAAAAGGGCGTTTTAGCAAAGGCACTGAAAGATTTATCAGAAATTTTTTAATAACGCAAGAATTTATAGGTTTTACAACCGGTAATTCTACCTTGGGCCCGGTAAATGCTGTATGTTTTAAAAAGCTGAAGCTAATAGGCCCATTTTAAGATGATAATCAGCAGTTTTACTTCAAATTTGTTATTGGGCTTAGTCCATGCAATCATAGGAAGTTGCTTAAGGAAACAATTCTTTTATCCTCTCAAAATGGAATTAAAAAAAAAAAAAATCCTCAAAACGACTTTAGCCTCCCATGAAAAAAAAAAGAATGACTTCAGTCAGGTTCCATTCTCAAACTCTCCTCTTTGTTATCCTTCTAAACTTGGATTTTAATTGAGCCAAGTTTGAGTTTTAGACATTGGTGACAGTGAGAAAATTTTAGACTTTAGTGCTTTAGGTTTTGAGAAGAATGAATTAAGTTGGTGTGAATTCTAAAAACTGGTGAAGAATCCCATGTTTAGATGGCTAGTTTTGGACAAAATTTTTTGAGTATTTTGAGAATATTTTTTGATACATTTTCCTTGTCTTTTTCACTTCATGTATATCACATTCCACAAAAGTGCTAAAGATGTGTTAAAAAAAAAAAAGAAAAAGAAACTCCCAAACAATGCAATCACAGGAGACTTGTAAATATATCTTTGTACTTTAGGTTTGGAGAAGAATGAATTGAGTCTAGTGATCAGAAGAGGGCTTTTGAAGCTTTTCTAGTGCAGGGTTCAAATCTTGTACCTGGTAGTTGAGGGTGGAAAAGGTAAAAAGAATTAAAAAAAATGAAGAAGAATGAATTAAGTCCAAAGAGAGTAGAGTAATAAATTAATCTCTTGTCGATATCATAAGGTAAGGCCGTGGTAATTAACAGATTACTTTTAGGCACTTAAATCATCCCAAAAAAAAAAACCTTTACATCGGGCTAATCCACCTAATATTGTGTGTGTGGCCCTAAGAATTTTAAAATTTCACTATCCTTAATTTGTGTAATTCACTAAATTTCCAACAATACTCTAGAGAAAGTATTGGTTTGTTGTGGAGCTAAAAAAGATTAGAAATCAATTTTTGTATTTCACATGAAGCTCGAATTTTAATTGGAACACAAATTCAACTAGACTTGGTCATCAAATCACATCTATATATATATATATATATATATATATTATGATAGGACACCAACTGATGAAGAATGGTAGTAGTAACATCGATAATATGAACACTGACTTTTTGCTTCGTTTTTGGTATTTATCAATGCAGCAAAAGCAGAAAGGAAAACTGCAGGAAGCGCATGAGTGCAAAAGCATCATAAGACAGAGACTCGAAAGACTCCCCAAGTGGTTGCACGCAGCATCCTCAAGGGCCCAACCAGACGGCCGAGGACGGTTCAACCACTGCATAGTGCAATTGCATCACAGCATTTCTCCTACTTTTGGTCAAAAAAAATCAGAACCCCTTCTTTTTCTTGTTTAACTTTTCCTTTTTCTTGCTAGCACTAACAGTCATGTTTGATTTTGAAGGCAAGAGCATGTGATGTGGTCGATGAGATCTTCTGTCCTGGAAATGGGCATCTCCAGGAATGAGTTACTATGCATGCACCATACCTCATTCCATTTCCCCTACAGGGAAAATTTAAAGAGGTACAGAACATGATCAAAAAAGGGCTTTACATGTTTCTCCTACTCTTGACAAATGAGTACACATTTTCATCCAAACCATATGGTTCAGTTCACTGGCTTGCATCCATGAGGTCATGCAAGGGATGAAAGATCAATTATATTATTTACTCATTGGAGCATTCAGTATCTGACTGTGAAACGATATATACATACATGGTAAAACACAAAACAGCCTTCTAAACATGCAGGAAAGTAGAACCAAATAAAAATAGGTAAGAGCTAATTTAGGTTGTTCCACTGCTTAGGTAACCTTCTTTATAGTAAAGAATAAGAAAACAAAAATTCACATATCTATGCATATTTAGGTCCTCTAGTTATCTCGGACCAGAGAGCTCCATGGCATAAGCATCATAGTCTTCATCCATTGTTATCATCTCAAACATGGCTGACTGGTCATAGACATTGTCATCATGTCCAGGCACAGTGGCATGGTGCAACCTAATTTGGGAACCATGAATGAGGGGGGGAAGGTTTGTGCCTTGATTTGGATAATTATGGGAGGCTGCCCATTTTTCTGCTAGGCCCTCTCCTTCAAGCATTCGAACCACATCCGACATCTTAGGCCGGTGGGCGGGGAGGTATTGAGTGCAAAGTAGAGCAACTTGGAGCATCTCACCCACCTCAATCCGGTCATAGTTGATACCCAATTCTCTATCCACCAAAACTTCAATTTTCTTTTCCTGCTGTATTTTCTTAACCTGCAATGAAATGCCAAATTTTCAATGATGAAGGGAAAAAATATACGATGTGTACGAGCATACCCTTTGAATAACTATCAAGACTAAACAATGTGCCAAGCAAATCTCCGCCACATAGTTTTCTTGTGACATGGGAACACAAGTCCTTCCAGGCAAATATATGTTGTTCTTGAACACCATTCGGCTGGCTGTTCGCAGGTCAATTTCACAGACAGTACACATAGCACTTTAAAAGCTAATTGTTCACCCAGAGCTTCATGATTAATCTACAAAACATTATTTGCAACGGCTCATGTATCGTGATATTTTTTCAGTGTCCCTTGAAGAGGATAGCCATTAGTAAATGAGCATTGGAAAAGAAAATTCCTGCCCGAACATAGATCTTAAAGATGCAGGACAATTAAAAGAAAAAGAGTCAACGATCCGAAGAAGTGAAATCATTGACTTGATCCCACTTTCTTAAAGAAACCTTTACAAAGAATAAGTCGTCAGTAAACTAACTAGCAGCTAAACAAAAAAGAAAATATTATAAAGCAGCGAGTGTCTGATAAACATCTGAATTCATGCATGACAATCTTAAGGCAGAATATAAGAGTACCCCGAGTAAAAGATTACAAATAAAGACCAAGAAAAACAGGTCATTAATTTCATGAACCACAGGCTAGTGATTTGAGTGTGAAGAAAGACTTCTCATGTTCCAAAGTAGCTAAACCAATTTAATAGCACACAAAGGTTTAGAAGTTTAGAAATAGGGTTCAGGGAAGAGACGAACCCATTCCAGCATGGCTCCTTTCTGGTTTACAGTTTTTCCTAAGTCAAGGGCTTTCATTCCAGTTATGAGCTCTATCAGCAGAATACCAAATCCAAAAACATCAGTTTTCTCGGATGATTGACCAGTTGAGAGGTATTCAGGCGCAATGTGCCCTACAGTGCCACGAACAGCTGTTGTCACATGAGAATCGGCATGGTCAAGGAGCTTAGCTAGGCCAAAGTCACCAACAACAGCCTCACAGTAGTCATCTAGGAGAACATTAGCAGCCTTTACATCACGGTGAATTATTTTTGGATCACATTGCTCGTGCAGGTATAGGAGACCTCTTGCAGCTCCAATTGCAATTCTCTTTCTAGTGTTCCAGTCTAAAGCAGGTTTTCCTGCCATGATTAATATAACAGCAAACTATAATTAGACTATCAACACAATTGATAGACAACTCTGCTAGCTAGAATTAAATGCATTTAGCAAAATTGATATACTGGTCATATTCCACCAAAGCTTGAAAAAGCATGTATTCTCTCA
The DNA here is from genome assembly GCF_036785885.1 of Coffea arabica. Taxonomy (NCBI): domain Eukaryota; kingdom Viridiplantae; phylum Streptophyta; class Magnoliopsida; order Gentianales; family Rubiaceae; genus Coffea; species Coffea arabica. The sequence continues at coordinate 13,361,847 of NC_092320.1, read as the reverse complement.
GGATTTAATTATCTATTAGCCATATTATTGAAAACTACTTATCTGATAACACAAACAAATTTGGGGAAAAAAGTGCAGTCATCTCCATTTGCAGTAAGCATCATTCTTCAATGAAGCAATATCTACTTTCTTTCCTCCTAAATAAAGAGGAAGAAGGTGAAATGAGCATCATAATTAGTCCTATTATGTTGGTCAGCCACCAAAAGAAATTTCAGGATCTTCTCTAAATTACATCATATTTCATAAATCAACAATCCAAGTATTAAGCCTTGGTCTGCTGCTTGTACCCTTGCCTAAACATTTCTTCACAGCACAATGATCTAAAGCTTAGGTGAAACTAAAAACTTTGTAGGTTCTCCATTCCAAACATCAGCTCTGAATTCTAACGATTTCCTGGCAATTTTCCAAACTTAAAAAACTATTTACATCAAGGTTGAAAGAAGCAAAAGCCAACCATTGTAGACCATCCCACATACAAATGAATCAGCACGTACAAACAAAAATCTCAGCAAAGGAAAGTTTGTGCTCATATCACCTAACAACAACTAGTGGAAGGCAGCAAATCTAAATGAAACTGAAAAGATATCATGAGCAGTTAAACATGGTCCCCGTTTCTAACCTACGTTATCTCATACCACGTCATTTTCTGGAGCACCTGGGACCCATATACTACAGTGGTCCAAGGCAGTTGAAAAATGAATGTTGTATGGATCATGCACTGAACTAAGTATAAAACAGTAAAACCAAAGAGTTGACAAAGAATAGCAACTACGAACTTGCCGCAGATGCATTTCATGAGTTGATGTACGTACCTTTTAGTCTTGATGCTACACTGCCATTAGACATGAATGGATACACCAAAAGCCTTTCATTTGGGATAGCACAATAACCAATTAGCCTTAGCAAATTCCTGTGAACTGCTAAGCTAATAAGCTCCAACTCAGTACGAAACTGTGACTCCCCTGCAGTTCCTGTCACATCCTTTAAACGCTTTACTGCAATCATTGTACCATCCCCTAACTTCCCCCTATATACATTGCCAAATCCCCCAGCACCAAGTATGTTCTTGGAACTGAAATTGTCTGTTGCAAGTTGAAGCTCCTTGAATGTAAAGCTTCTGAGATTGCCCAGTCTTAATAGATCCTCCTCTTGCACATCTACAGACAGATTCAAGTTCTTGAGGCTCACCACAACCGCAAATAAGTGTTTTTCTTTAAATTTGCATGTGAAAGCTACAAGTTAATAATTACTCACCATTAATGTTGAGAATGGACTGTTTATTCTTTTTGCTTCTAGTCCAGATCAAAACTACAATTGCTAGGAGGAAAATGGAGACAAAGCTCAGACTAACACCAAGTGCAACAGCTAATCTTTTGGAATTGGATTTTCCTAAAGATGCAGGGGCAGTCAGAAGAAAATTGTTTGAAAGAAACAAAATTGATATCAACTTATAAACACTGTGTCTCATAAATTACCAGGGGATGAATCCATGGAGAATGAAAGAGAACTCATATTAAAATGTCCGGAACAACTCTTGCCTGAGTGGCTTCCACATATCAAGGGGTTACCCACAATGCTATATAATTGATTACACATAGATCAAGAGGAATTGTTAAATTAGACCAGAAGAGAACGAAAGAAAATTAAAAAGTAATTATCCCCTAGATAATTATAATAAATTGACATAACTCATGCACAAAGCATGTGTGTTATAAAAGGAGGTACGAGTACATGTTTGCATTTAACAGAAGAAAGTCACAGCAGAGAAGACATACTTGAATGCTTTGGTTGGAAATCTGGGAACAGGTCCACTCAGATTGTTGTAAGACAAGTCCCTGAAAGTGAAAGTGACTTCATGAGAGAGAACGCATTATCATTCAAGGTTTGAAACAAATCCTATGCTTGATTCCAAAAGAAAATTTTCTTGGAAAACCCAAAAATTACAGATTCTATGTTGCTTCTTTAAAAGACACTGAGACAAACAAGAAAAACAATTTAAAAGAAGGCAGAGAACAGAACAAAGATCTACACTCACAAGAAAGCAAGTTGAGGGACTTTGGCTAAAGACGGAGGAATAGCACCAGACAAGCTATTGTTGTTCAACCTTCTACTCATTTCGTTACATGACAAGCCCACAAAACAAGACAAAACAACTTTATTAAATAATATATATATATATGCGCCATTTCCAATATTAGCCAACTAAGAAAATGACAAAATTAAGCAAAAATGGTAGATTGGAAAAGAAATTTAAAACATACAGGTACTGGAGTTTTGTTAGGAACCCCAAAGAATCAGGCAAAGGACCAGACAACTTGTTACTGGAGAGATCCAAAGTCTCAAGGTTTGAAAGATTGCCTAATTCTAGTGGAATGTGACCTGAGATGTTATTATTCTGCAACAACCTGCATGAGCGAAATCTGACCATTAAATACAGAAATTAGACATTAACACAACTCAGTTGCTAAAACCCAATATCAGAAGCATCCTAATCCACCATTTTCTTACACTTGCTTAAGGTTTGTGAGATTAGCAATGACCTCGGATAAAGTCCCAGATAGACCTTGACTTGGGGCTCCTCTGTTAAACCCAGAGCAGAAAAAATGATAAAAATGCAGTCTTTACTGTTCAATATAATCAAACGTAACGGAAACATTGCTAGAAAAGTATTGAAAGAGCCAGAAAGTTTTAAAAACTCACATGCCAGTAACAAGATTATCAGAGGAACAAGTTATCATAGACCAACTACAGGGGTCTACAGAATCTTCATCCCAGTTGCTCAGAACCCCATGAGGGTCGCTCAAAGCATTCTTGACGCTAATCAAAGCTTCAACTAACAATCCCAGGAAATAATACAAAAAAAAAATTAGTGGAATGCAAGTGAAAAAAAAAAGATAAACTTTTTATCATCTTTTGTTGTTTACCTTCAGGATTTCGAGCTTCATACGAATAACAAAGAGTAGGAGAAAACACGAAGAAGCCCAGAAGAAAGAAACGGTAGCTGAAGATGACGGACATGGCCATTGCATAGAAGAGGTGATCAAGAATACATTTTCTGAATACAACCTTGAGTTTTTTGGCTCTTGCTGCTTCACAAATGCTATAAAGTATGAATAAAATGGTTTGTTTTCTTCTTGCTTGCTTTCGGTTTCCGCTCTAGGCTTTTTGGGCTTTCCTAGAGTCACACTTTTTCAGTTACCTTCTTTTGCTGTGGGCAAAAACACACCGCAGCGCAACACTGGTCGGCGTGTGTGTGTGTTAATGTGTGTACTAGTCACTTGCAGATAGTATAGTGTGGGGTGTTGGGTATGTTTTAATGCATCTGAGCTGAGCATGCTATTTTGTTGCTTTTTCCATTTTGATTACATGGAATTGATAGGTTTGCAGTTGCAAAATTTTATGTACTGTTTTGTTCCACTTTTTCTCTGTACTTTAGCTTAGCGGGAGCCTTAATGTACGTGTCTTTCTTCTATTTGCCACTGAATGTTAGTTGAGCACAAGCTTAGGCTTAGGCTTGAATTGCGCTATCAGCAATCTTTGACAGAATTTGTAAATAGTACAGCAAATCTTGCATTTAGGACATTCTCTGACCTTGAAAAATATAAATCTGCTATGTTGTTTTTTCTTTCTTTTTTGTCATTTTAATATTTGGGGTGGGGGAATATTACAAGTTTTTGCGAAGTTAGTGTTCTCATTTTGTTCCCTTTTCTATTTTTTTTTGTACCTTAAATTTCCCTTTGGCAAAGTGCGTTCAATGTGTGACTATGTGAGAGAGAGAGAGAGAGGAAAAAGAAGGAAAGAGACGAGAATCAGATGGAGATGACTTGATACGGAATGTCAGTGAAAGTGAGGAAAAGAAAAGAGAGGCATGAAGCTCAAAATTTGAGAGTGACAGCAAAGGATTGGATGCAAAGAAATGCAATGCAATGAACACACCACAGTGCTCTATATTCTCGTTTCCTATATAGTTCCTATCACAAAATTCACAGCTGCTGCAAAGTCCTAGCCTGCTGCTACGGCTACTGCTGCAAAACTAGTAGGCACTAAGAGGACAGGCAACCTTTGCCCTTTGAACCTCCTTGTATCTGCATCTCTCTTGTTTTGAGTTGGAAATAATTGCGTGTTTTAGACCAAACATCAGAGCAGGAGAAGCATTGCAAGAAACGCAAGGAAAAAGAAAATATTTTGGGGGGGGGGGGGGGGGGGGGGTAGGCCATTTCCTTTGTTCCTTTTGATAGTCTATCTGAGATAAGACTGGACGTTGCTTTAATGCGATGTTCTCCAATTCCATTATTGTGGTAGCTGTTTGTGATGCTTTTCAAGTTATTAATGGAAGTAAGAGTTCTTGGTTCAATTTACCACTTGTAGTTCTTTCCTTGAGTCCAATCCAAATCTCTGATCCCTTAGGTTTTTTCCTTCAATGGGGTTGTGGACAGAAAGATTTTGGCATGCAAAGATTCCTCCTAATCTCCAATTGGACCAATTCCATATCCATGGTGGTGATGATTATGGAATATCTGTCTGGTCAACTAAGTTGGTTGCCAAATGGCATACTTGCTAAATTCAAGACTCTGACAAGGAATTTTTACAACAAATTGTTCTTATGGGTGTTGGAAGGCTGGTAGCCCTAAATCTTTACTTGTACATGACATAGTTGGGGCCTTGTATTAAATTTCTTTTATGATTTTTGGCTGAAAGAAAGGCTGGAAATGTCTATCTAACCAAGGCCTGTTTGGAACTTAAATTTTTATTCAAGTTTATCTTATAGTAATTTTTTATCAACTTTAACTACAATAATCTAAAAAAAATTTGTCTACACACTTCAAAATATTCAAAGCACAAAAAAAAAAAAAATTCCCTTCCTCTATTTTTCTTCTTCCTTCCCCACCCCAACCCACCACCACCTCCGCCGCCGGTTCCAGCGCCGATCACCTCTTTCGATGCTGGTTTTTTTTTTTTTTTCCTTTCTCCCTCTTTCCCTCTTCGTCCGCGCCATCCTCCCCTTGGCCCAATTTGATCCACCTTTGTTTCCTCCCTCTCTCTCTCCCCCACTCCTCCCCCTAATACACAAAAAACTTCCTCTTTTTTTCTTCTTTCTCCCTCATCCCGATCCATCACACCTTCATTGCTAGCCACCACCTCCACCACTGCTTCCGGCACCGGCTTTTTTTTTTTTTCCTTTCTCCCTCTCTCTTTCCCCCTTAGACCGATCTGTTGGTGCTCCCCTCTCTTTTCTTTTTTTTCTTTTTTTTTTGCCCCCTCCCCCCTCCCCATTCCCCTTCCCCTAGCTACGATTTGGTCACGCGACCAGATTGGGCAAAGGTGGAGGGGGAAGGGGAGGAGAGGGAGAGAGAACAAGCAAAAAATAAAAAAAAAAGAGAAAAAACCATGGCTGCAAGTTCTCTAGCATTGGGAGGGAGAGGGGGGGAGGGGTGATGGGGAGTAGAGGGAGAGAGGGAAGCAGAGAGGGAGAAGAAGGGAAGAGAAAAAGAAAAAAAAATTTGGACTATGGCTGCTGGTTCTTCAACGTCGGAGGCAGAGGTGGCGGGGGAGGGGGAAGGAAGAAGAAGAAGAAAAGATGAAAGAAAAGAAAACGGAAAGAAAGAAAAGGCAAGAGAAAAAGAAAGAACAAAAAAAGAAAAGGAAAAAAAAATCATTTTAAAAAATTTTTCCAAAAACTTCTACCGTGTATTACAGTAAAGTTTTAGACAAATTTCCAAAAAAACTCATATACCAAATGAGGCCCTAGTTAACTGCCTTTTAAGTGTGATCCTGATAACCTTCATCCACAATAGTTTGAACCATAGTTACTTGACTTAAAAGGAGTTAGTCTAGCACTCAAACATTTTTTTTTTCTTTTTTGAGTTTTCCAAACTAATCTATTTCCTTCAACAACATTTGGTTTGCTCACCTACTAACACGACTGCGCAGAAAGAGAGCTTCAAAGCATGAACCTTAACCACTTAACTACCACCTTCATGGTGTAAATTATTATGGACAGATTTAAAGCAGGATTAATTCTTACTTGGGTCTCTAGCTAAAATTCAAAATGAATATAATAGTTATCTCACTTAAATAAAATCATTGGCAAAAATGAGATAAATTTTAATATATAAGTCGAACAGATTTTATACTTTAAAAGCTAAAGTGAGACAAATTTTATACTTCAGGAATTAAAGTGCGACTTTTTTTTTATACTTTAAGAATTAAAATTGGACTGATTTTATATTTTCGAAATTAAAATATCCTACTTTAAAGTTTAAGGACCTAAGTAAAATTTTGAATATAGTTGAAGGATGCACATTAAAATTAACCCTTTTAGGGCGTGAACCTTTGCACTTAACTACTCCCTTCATGGTGTAAAATTAGTATGCGAGCGTTACGGCATTTTGGCATAAAGAAATATATATTATTATCAGTGGAGATACTGTGGGAGAAAAGAAACGCATGATGACTGATAAGCAAACAATTGCTTTTGTGCCTCGCACAGTCCGGAAAAGAATAACGTAAAAACCCTTCTTTTATGAGGTCTGTAAGATGCTTCTTATCAGGAAAGAAACCCCAGACCCAGAGGGTGTTGGACTGGGGGGAGGGGGGGGTTCAAGACAGAGATGCCATTACCCATCATATTTCGAGGCAAGGCAGCAGAACACTCAGCCCGCGGCTTGATTCAGTGTTAGTTAGCACGGTAGAGGGTTTCTGCTATCATCAACAGAGACTGCACGGCACAGTAGTGTAGACAGTAGCACAATTAATGCGTATGATACGATGATGATATAATAAATAAATTTTTTTGACGCGTTAAAATTGATGATGTTCTATATTTAATCTCCACCATACCATCTAATTTCGAAACATCCCATCTCCATCATCAACTGCGCATTCTTGTGACGATAGAAGCCCCTGGTCCGGTGAGCATGATGAGCAAGCTGCAATTTTACAGTAAAAAGGTTGCTCGATCAATCATCATAAGTTACAAGCCGTGCGTGTTTCATCATTCGAGTGATGAAACTGGAGCCAATATTCACTATTTACCATCTTCAAATTCTTTCCAAGAACATGAATCTAGATTTTGCCATGATTTTTCTTTTTGCTTCAGCTCTGAACATCCAACGCGGACGACTGCTTGTGTACAAGAATGTAATAATGCCATTTTCCCTTGCTTTATGATTTCACTGCAAATTATAATGATTTACAATTTGCAATGAAAATTTCTACAAATTTTACTACCTAAGAAGGCTCTAAACTCATCAGAACTAAAACAAAAAAAAAAAAAAAAATCCCATGATATTGCCATCAATACTTGATATCATATATGAGGCAATTGTTGAAAATCGAATGAATTTCTTTGACTCCCATTAGGAAACAGCCGTATGTATAGAGGTTTCTAAAAGGTGGAAATCGTACCCTTTCTTGGAAATTTTTGCCAATCATATTCTTCCTCTTTAGAACCCTTTCTTTTAGGACTAGTTTCATTGCAAAATCATAGAAAAAAAAAGAAAGAAAGAAAGAAAGAGAGGGACAAGGGTGAAGGCTTTCTCACACATTTTTTTTTTTCTCAACCATACAAACTTTTCATGGAGATTTGTGTGTACGTGATATATTATATTTAAGTAATCAAAGAAATATTATAAGATAATGGCGAACAAAAGGGATGCAATGCAAGTGTATCTACGGGGAATTGGCAAATGCAAATCTTTATGGGAGTGCGTTTTTTCTTCCATGCGTTGGCATTGATTCTTCCACGTTGGGTGTTTGTAGGCTTTTGGTAGTGCTCGAATTGGGAAGGCAAAAGCCATCAACATAAAGCCGCAAAGCTAGTAGAAATGTGGCCAAAAGTAAAAGGTTCCAATCCTTTTTCAATAATTTCCTCTTCTTTTTATTTGTTTACTTTTTCCCTTTGGATGGACACCCAATATATTCTTATCCTTTGGCTACATGTTTTATCTTCATTTGTTGCTAGGAAACTTCCTAAATTATGCTATGCTTCTGCCATTTCTTGATCATCTTTGCTTGTCAAAAATAATTAGTCCCAGAAGAGATTTGACAAACAATTGATTATATAACTGTGTATGGTTGATGTAATTTCTGTAATTAGTAGAAATTTAATGAAATGATGATTTTTTTTTTATTAAAAAAAAAACACAATTGATTATATAGCTTGTCCAAATTTATCAAAATTTGAGTAGTCACATTACAAAATTTTATGTTGGCTTTTCCAATTTTGAATTTTTTTTTTTTTGATTTTACTGATGTAAAAGTTGAAAGAACAGGATAGCACCACTTCGTATTCTTGCTCTCACGGATGAAATATTTATTGCGTCATAATTTATAGCTAACAGCAGCCCGAATCATTTCTACGAGTAGGTCAAAACACCACTTCTTGCCATGATGACCACATTCTAATTTCTAAGTACAATTAAAGAATGTCAAACCGAATCAAACCGAATGTCAAATCTTCTGCATTCTAGTTGCTGGTTCATTGATTCTTACACTACCCTTTTATCACGGAATAATAATTGTACTAACCTTGCAAATATTATGAATCCTATTAGGGGTGTGAACGAACGAACTGTAATCAAGTCAAGCACTCTAGTGTTCTTTCGACCTTGTTTGATTATTTTAACAAGTTTAAAATTTTGTTCAAATTTGGTTTGTTTAGTTGTCGAATCAAGTTTGAATAAGATTTCTATCAAATTTGAACTTTATGGAACACGAAAAACAGTTCAAGTTTAATTTAACTAATTAGCAAACTAACCTCGAACAAACTCTTACCAAATCGAATTCCATTCAAATATAGAATAATTTAACAGTTCAAATACAACTTGACCAGTTAGCGAACTAAAATTGAACGAACTATTACCAAGTCGAACTCCATTCAACTATAGAATAATTTGGTTCATCTTTCGGCCTTAGATCCTACTATCTAGAAACCAGGAAGTGTGACTGTAGAAATTAATCTGTTGTGGACGCAAGTATACTATGAGTATTTTGGTTTAGGATTGTGTGTGGATATTTAAGAAGCAAATCTCGTATAAGAAGTTCATTAGATATCATTACACGCACGTCATAAATCCAAACCTTATCAAAACAAATATCCATCCAAGTTCCAAAGTGTGCATGTAGATAATATAAAATCCGATTTATGCGTTCATCAGAACGCATAAAAAATTGTTTTTTTTTTTTCTCCATTTTGGATCTGATGATGGATACCAGTTTCCTTGCTTGCATCTCCAACAAAACCCCGGAGTTTGCACCCCTAGTTCTGGGGTGGTCTAAATTGCTGCCGAAAATCACCAAGCCACATGTCACAGACCAAAACGAAATCCTCCACCCAGAATTACGCGCAGCATCTTCCTTTTTCACTTTGTAAAATATAAGTGGGAGATCATCAAAATTTAATCGTTCCGGATTCTAAATAGAGTAAGAGCCCACAAAACCAAGGACCTTAATCCAACAAGTTCTCGAATACTATTTAGTGTTCGTGACTTGGATATGTTACCCATGTACTTTCCAATTCGAAGTGACCCAAAACCTTTCTCTTTATGGGCCTCCATCTACTTTCCAAAAGGCGTTCTTCTTCAGCCCAACAATTTGTTGAACCAGGAGATTCTTGAAAATAAATGGGGGGTTTTTTTTTTAATGTTAAATGGAAGAGACTTGCTTAGAAAGGAAGTTATTCTGAAATTCGGAGCTCAGATCGAGGACCCATTAAAACAGCCCAGAAAAGAAAAGTACCTAACGCCAAGGAATTAATAGCACTACAACCATCTTATTCTTGAGTTCGCGTCGATTGCCTCCTGAATCAGCAGTTTCAAAAAAGAAAAGAAGAGAAAAGAAAAGAGGCACAAAGAAAGGTAGAGAGTATACATGTGATTGGGAGAGAAAAGCTGTGTTGAGGCACCAGCCACAACCTGTTGGAATGATAAGTTATAATATTAGCAAAGCTAAAAGCCATCACTCAACTGTTCCCTTTTTTTTTTCTCAAAAAAAAAAAAAAAAATTGTTTCCCTTTTGGGGCAATAAATCTTAACCGAACAATTAAATAATTTCGGTTGAAAATTCAGAGAAACCGGCACGGCACATCGATCTCTGGTTAGTTTTGTACGCACAATTATTTAATCAGAGAATGAAGAATCAAAGCTTTGACATGTTAGCACACATTCACATATGTATCACGAAGATAAGACTAAATGAATCGGGACCGATTCTTCTACTTTGCGGCAAAAAACAATAATAATGCTTTATGCATTCAATTCCGCTGAGATCGACTGAAGGGCATTGAAAGGTTGATTCTTTATATTTTGTGCATGCACAATGTAATGGGGACAGTCATCACGCTCTATCCGCGGCATGCGCCACCGACAACTATACATTTTTGCCGGCTTACTGGAACCTGTCATATTGTACACATATCCTTCACATTTTCATCATAAAATTGAAGTCAGCATTAAGAATTGGAAATCTTCCGGCCCCTGAACTTTTCTGGTACAAGAGGGGCGGGATTTAAGAAGTAGGGAGAGAAAAGGGAGAATTTGAACCTACGCCTCCAAGCTTTGGAGTTTTAATTTATATGCACTGCTAACTTCTTCTTCTGCCAATGTAGTACTCGAAGGATTTTGAAAAAAAAAAAGAGAGAAATTTTTAAAAATACCTTCATGATCACTCCTTCACGACCTCTTTTCAATGAAAAGTACAATTTAGAGGAGTGTTTTTAGACTGGCTTACGTAAAATCATGATATTTTAAAACTTGGCATGAACAGAGTTGATGAGAGATCATTGAGATAATCTAGATTTTCATTTTTTCTTTTCTTATTGGATAAAGCTCAGGCTAACAGCAGAAGGATGCACAGGCAATTAAAAATTCAGGGACTAATTTAATTACGTGGTTGCTAGTTGTCAACCTTAATAATGAGATTATGCGCCAGTCCCATTATTCTTGAAAAACATGGAATCCATGTACTAGCCATTGACCTAGACGCATAAGACAAACGAATTTATAGAATAAAGCCATGGGATGAGCAATGATTTTAGCAACTAGGATATTAAATACAAACTGCAGACTAAAGGAGACAAATTATTAGCTTTTCTGATCAAACTTTGTCATAAGAGAGATTAGAAAAAAAAAAAAAAAGTATATTCTGTTGTTTCTGCATAATTTGGCAGTGAAGAAGCGCCGAGCTTCCCCGGACCGAGCTGATTCGACTAGCTCGGGGTGCTGATGAAAGAGCTGGTTCTCAGCCTGCAAAACAAACAGGAATGAACCAGAAGAGGGGGCCCGAGGGTTGTCCCCGAGGCCACTCCGACGGTCAAGTTAGTTTTCCGGTGAGTAGAGTTCACGGGAAGTAGGAACAACCGGAAGTAATTTGCCAATAGTGAGCGTCCCTTGTACAGTCGATGTGTGTTACCTTTTATACCTGCTAGGGGAGTCCGACCTCCACACGTTCCGGGACCTGCCCAGAATAGCCCCCTATCCCGCATTCAGGGGGATCGTCCTCGACCTCTTCGGGGTGGATCCTTGCCCCCTTTAGGTGCCCTAGCAGCGCGACCCAGGACGACCGCCAGGGGCCTGGGGCCGAGGCCTAGCTCGGCCAAGCCTGGGCTGCCACTTGTCCAGGCCCAAGTGGTACCAGGACTTCAACCCCAAGACCCTTATACACAAGGACCAGGGTTCGAATCTTGGGGAGGCCCCCCTCCACGCACCTGATGCTGGGGCGGACAAAACACATAATTGGCCTCCACGGGGGAAGCTCTGCGCTTCTTCAGGTAGCAATCCCACGAAAAAGGATGCAATCTGAATTTGTTGTTTTGGTCTCACTAGTGTTGGCCTCATCTCAAGATCATTTCCGCGCGCGACTAGTGATGTAACTTTGCTATTAGTGTAGATCTAATGAAATTGTGATCGATGTTCATTAGGGTTAAATAAAAATATTGTCGATTAATTTGGTCTGGACGGGGGGTCTAAATATAGTCGAATTATCACAAGTTTTCCCCCATGATGAATTCAACATGTCGCCGGAAACTTTGTTTAATAGCTGAGCAAAGCATGCGTGTTTTAAATATCAAACTAGTGACTAGTCACTACTTTACTATATCATTAGACGCCCTTCTGATCAAACTTTGCTTGTCTTACATTTGGAAAGATAACAATTATTGACCATCATTGCCAACGAAAGTTTCGTTTGCTTTACTTGCCCATCCTCCTTCTTATGAAGGAGTAATGGATCTAAGTGCATGCATGGCAGATGCAATTAAACCAAGAGGATCGGATTTCAAATTTCAATTAAATCAAGAGGGTTTTGAAATCAAGATTTCTTACTTACAGTCTCTCCCATCTTACTACTTAACCTAATCCTCCCCTTGAGGTTGTTAGTTGTAAATATGCAGCTCTGGATCAATGATGCATGAAGTGTCTCAGTTGGGTTGATTCACTGTGAGACTAGTCTCGATCTAGTTGGTCTTTGACCTGAAAAGAAAAGAATGGAACTTTCTTCCCTGGCGGGACTCCTACACACAATCTTTTTCCTTAAATTGAATCATGTTTGCATGCTTCATAGTGGGTTTTGCTACAGTGCAACATGTAATCCAAAGACCTCGACCTCTAGATCTCGAGTGATGTATCGTTGGAGATTAACCTCCATTATTTAATTGTGCTGAGCGACTCGCGTTTTCATTTTTTACCACCTGATAAACACACACGTGTCAGTTTATTATTCGGATAATTGATACGTGTCCTTTAATTAAGGTATTTTGCTAAGTTGCTGATCCTCATTTTAGTCTTGCAAGCAAATCACTTTGTCGAGGCTTTAATTGTTGTTTAAAATTATAAGGTCTTCAATTGGAATTAACGCCTAGAGCTCCTCAATAACATATAGTTTTGAAAAAAAAAAAATATTTGTTGGGTCAAATGAATGAAGCAAGAACATTGGATCATAAATTTTGACAAAAGAAAAACCAAAATAAGAAAGAAAAGAACACAATTGAATGTAGAAAACCTTCATAAATTTTGACTTGTATATATATATATATCTAGCAATACATTTGTATAGCTGCTGCACGTTGACTCTATAAATTTTCCTATGGCCAATTTTAATTTCTCTTTCAAATCAAGAATTCAGTACCTTTTTTCTTTGAAAAAAACATTCAATACGAAAACGTATACTTGGTGTGGCTTTGAACAAATATAGATACCCTCTGCCGGGCATATTCCTCCCTATAAAAAATCCTCCACGCATGCCTAGGAACAGAAATCTATGGGCTAGTATACAAAGAGACAAGAATACAACTAAAAATTAAGCCTTAAAAAATTTTTTTTTTCAAACTAATCTTCTCTTTCTCTACCGTCTTCTTTATTTTCTTCACCAGAGGTCTACAAGCCTGTATGCCTTGAGATGCTCGCCCTAGCTAGCAAAAGGAGCCCCAATTCTCTGCCTTTGTCAATCTATATACGAAGAATTAAGTTGTGTTTGGATTGCATTTTCCGTCATTTTTCATGAAAAAATTATTGTAACGATTTGATATATGTAAGAGAAAAAGGTGATAGGAAAATGTGATCACGGAAAATGATAATATTTTTCGACGGAAACAAGCAATCCAAGCATGACCTTAATTTCTTTTTATATTTATATATATTATATTAACGGACTAAATATATATACACACACATATATATAAATATAAATTTTAAAATTTAAATTTTAGAATTTAGACTATAATAAATTTTAAAATTTACACATAATAACGCGTTATTTAATTTTATTAGTGTATAATGTATACATTTCAAGAAAGTGTTATTATATATTAATCAATTAAACAAAATCCAATTATCCCAAAAAGATTAGAATAAGAATAGAAAAGGAATACCAAACCAAATTCAGAAAACAAAAGAAAAAAAAAAAACCAGCACCCCTGATCTCGGGGCCGGGCTTTTTGTTTGTTCGCCGTGCTCTTGTGATGCCCAGCCAGCCATTATAAATAGTTTTGCATCCGTTCACTCTCCCCAAACCAAAACCACTCACCCCTGATATTACTACCGCTTATTTTCGTGCTTGTCTTCCTCGTTTTGGCTCCCGGTTTCGTCTCTACTCCACAATCCAGAGAGTCCCTACCCTTCTCTCTTGCTCTCAACAAAGCACAAATCCCAATCCTGCTCTTCTTCCTTTCCCATACGACATTACAATCATAAGCACCAAAAGCAAAGAGATAAAAGAAGAGCTTAGCTCATTTCAAGGCGGTCGCTATTCACTTCTCTTTTGTTTGATTCTCCAAACTTTAACGTAAGTTCCCTAAATCATGGGCTTTCTTCCCTGTATAAATATATTGATGCATGGCTAGAAGGTCCATATCTAGCTATCTAATTTCTCTAGCATTCACAAAATCCAGATTTCTTGATTCCAACTGGACCCTTATTCTTGCAAAAAACAAAAAAATTTTTTTTTCCAGGGAGGTTTAATGTTGTAATGGAGACCAAAGGTGGTGACAAGAAAAAGTCTTCTAGTATTAGAGCTAGAACCCAATACGAAGCCCCCCTTGATTACATCATTGAAGACGTTCGTCCCCACGGCGGCAACGAGAAATTCCGATCTGCTGCTTATTCCAACGTCAGTACTTGTACTAAAATCAATCAACTATCATAATGCGTTTTACCTATGCAAATTGTTTGTTAAATGTTTTTGCGTAATCCTTTTGTTTCTTGATTTTGTTGCAGTGCGTGAGGCAACCATCCTGATCTCTTTTTCGTTAGACGATGGACGCTTCAGTAGAGTAGGGAATTTTCTTCAAAAGTTTTAGGAGTTTTTAGCCATCCATCAGCCTTGCTTAGAGAATTAAGGTCGCATCAAACTTTCGTTATTTGCATTTTGGCGCCTGCTTTTTGTGGGATATTCTCAAAATGGCTGTTTCAGCTATTGGTTTCGAAGGCTTTGAGAAACGCCTGGAAATCGCATTCTCGGAGCCACCCGTGTTCAGAGATCCGAATGGGCAGGGCCTTCGGGCCCTGACTCGGTCTCAACTGGACTCCATTCTCGAGCCCGCTTGTTGCACTATAGTTTCCCAGCTATCCAACGCTGAGTTTGACTCGTACGTGCTCTCCGAGTCGAGCTTGTTCGTTTTCCCTTTCAAAATCATCCTCAAAACGTGTGGCACCACCAAATTGCTCCTGTCCATCCCACCAATCCTGAAACTTGCCGACTCGCTCTCACTCGGTGTCAACTCGGTTAAGTACTCGCGTGGGACCTTCGTTTTCCAGAATGCCCAACCTGCCCCTCACCGCACCTTTTCTGAAGAGGTGGCCTTCTTGAACGCTTACTTCAAAGACGGGAGTGGCTACGTCCTCTCCGATCCGAACTTTCAGAATCGCAACTGGCATGTCTACGTGGCACAGGTGGGCCCGCTAAAGTCCGACTATCCGAAGCCCGTGTTTAATTTGGAGATGTGCATGACGGGCTTGGACGGGGAAAAAGCCGCCGTGTTTTTCAAAACATCGGATGGATACAATCAAATGACGAAAATGTCCGGGATTTCTGAGATAATTCCAAGTCACTTGGTATGCGACTACGAATTTGAGCCATGCGGGTACTCCATGAATGGGATTGAGGGCTCAGCTTATTCTACCGTGCACGTGACCCCGGAGGCTGGGTTCAGCTACGCCAGCTATGAATCGATGGGTTTGGACTTCGGGTCGGAGAATCTGGGCGGGTTGGGATCGTTGGTGAATAGGGTGCTGAGGTGTTTCGGACCAGCTGAGTTCAGTGTCGCTGTCACGTGCTTGGGAGGTGGCGACAGATGTGGGGAGGAGCACCTCGAGTTCTGGGGTGGTGACGTGGAGGGGTACAGGTGTGAGACTGGGGTGAGACAAGAGTTGCCAGGTGGCGGCTGTGTGTTCTACCGGTGTTTTGCCGCCTCCAGGGGAGGAAAAGAGGAGTGTAGAGTGGGGACCCCGAAATCTGTTTTGCATTGCTGGGAGGAAGTGGCGGAGGAAGGGGCGGAGGTGGTGGGGATTGGACCTGTAGGTGGTGGTGCGGTGGTGTCCTGCCCGTGTGTGGGGTCTGCTTAGTTTGGATAATGGTTGTTAATTTTAGGTTGGCTGTCCATTGCTGCTCAATTACGAGATTGCAAAGTTTCTTATTGTCCTTTTATTTTAGAAGAATGGCACTTCCGAGCGTGGGATTTTAGCTGTCTTGGAACCACTTTTGGAGTAGCGAGAAGTAGAAGGGTTAAAATTAACTAGTGTTTCCTAGTGCTATGTAACTTTTGGATTTTATATATGTTTTATTATCCTTCAATTTTTCTTGTGTTAAGCTTGTGAAAAATGAGTTGCTTGTACTCTGACGATATAACAAGGGCTGATGAAAGAAACACATATTTCGAGGATCACAACCGTATTATTGATGTTAACAACAACGTTGTTTCTCTTACGCACACAATACTAGAAGATATTCCGTCCCTTTTTTTATAACTGACGTTTAAAGTTTTGCACACCAATTAAGAAAAATTGTTTATTACTTAAATCTGTACACTATTTTCCTTTTGTACCTTTATTAATTGTCCAATTCACCCATATTTTCTCTCACTAGAGCACTAAATGGGGCAGATAATTACTAGGATTGTTGCAAAAAGAGAAGCAATAATTACTAGGAGTAGTAATTAAGAACCCTGTATTGGAAAAGAGAAATAAAAGGGTAAAATTGTGAAAAAATAATTAATACTGTATGAAAATAATAAAATGACAGATAAAAGTACACTACAGCAAATTTCTTAAACGTCAGTTATAAAAAAAGAGAGGGAGTACAAGTAACCACGGAACAAGAATCACCTGCCACCCAACAAGAGAATTAATAGCCCAGAAAAACGTGCCAATACATGTTCACGGACTTTGGAACAAAATTACGGGTTCAAAATGATTAATCCAAATTATTTGATAGCTTATGAGTTAAGATTTGCACATTAAGCTTTTCTTTTCCTTGAGTTCAATAAGAGACTCTTGAAATGGAATGGGGCCTTACATTCAAATATTCTTTAGAGTCTCTGCGTTATTCTTGCAAAGATCGATCACAATCGAAACTGTTCATTTAATCATGTGCGAATTCTGCATGTGGTAAGAGAATTTAAATAGCACCAAAACAAAAGGTAAATGAACCACGAATTCGGAATGTGAACGTTGTTTGAGAACTCTTGCATCACTTGGATTCTGTAATTCTGAGAATGACCGGAGAAGCAACGGAGCTTTTGTTTGTGTGAAGACAATTTCTGGATTAGTTGTGGTCAGGTTCCATATGTCTTGGAAAAGAATATGTTCCATTATCACAGTTCTTGCATCCTACTTGCTATCTACAATACTTTATCGTAAAACAAGTTTAATAGCCTATCTAGTTTATAATGGGCTTCCTCTTTCATTTCTTTATCTCTTGGCTTATGCACTGGACGAAAATTAAGTATAAGAGAAAAGAACCAAAAGCTAGGAAGAAAATGTCAGACAGAAACACAAGGAAGGATACATCATAAGCTAGCTCGTAATATAAATTCCTTCAATTTGTATCTGCATATATTCTATTCCATGGCAACTAAGAGGTATATCATTCCAGGAAGCAGCCCGATTCCCCAAGCAAACGTGTTCGGTCTTGCCTTAAATCGTACGTCTTTGTTTTTGCCATATTTAATTTCTTCCAGTGTTCTAGATCTTTTAAAGAGAGGAAAGAAATTACCGGGCGAAACTTAAGATTAAGTATATTGATCTATTGTTGCACCGTAAAACCTAATCAAAGGCTAATACAGATTCTGAGAATTCACTGGACCTTTATACAAAAAATAGTGTGTGTCTAAGGATGGATACGTAAATGCTGCATGTCGTCCCCATAGTCGTCTCAAGCCTCATTCCAAGAAACTCTTGACGACAATTACCACTTGAGTAGCAAGGAAGAAAAAATCTTAAAAATAGAGAATAAAATATAATTAGGGTTTTTTTCGCTTGTTCTTCGAACTTTCGAGTAGGCCATTCAACTGTTGCCTCGTCCACTAACATGCTCAAGAACTAAGACCCCCGTCCAGGAACTGGTCTGTGATGGAAAAAAATTAATATTTCTTTAAAAATATAAAAGATAGGTTGGAAAATATGTTTATAATGTAAGCGAAATATCATTTGAAAAAAATTTGATATCCAAACGGCTGCAATAATTGGTTCTCTCATTTTTATCCGTACAAATCCTCGCATCTTAATATTGAGTTATCCTCTTTTTTTTTTTTTTTTTTTTGTCCAGTAACATTCTTCTGTTAATTTCATGGCATACAGTCTTCTTCTTGTTTTTTTTTGGTGGGCAAGATGAGTAATTAATGTTGCACAGACAAGCACGCAGGCACAGAGATGAGTTAGGTCGAATATGAAGTCAACTATGAGAGTTTAGCATGCGCCAAGGTGGTTAAGCATCAGATAAATTATCAGTGCATGCAAATTTTGGGGCACGTACGATAAATCAGACATGTTTAGGTCAACTCTAGAACATATCATTTTGAGCATGCATCTTTGCTTAGCTCATTAAGGGCCGGCTTCTGTCATCTCATTAGATGATGTGTTTAGCCTCGTCGTGCATTTTACTCTTCTAGTTGCGATTTGTAATTAGGAGTCAATAATGTATCAATTAGACGTACATTTTGGGGTAACTTTATATACATTTAGAAATTAAAAAAAAAAAAAACGATAGCATCTGTAGGTGAAAATTTATTGTAATAAACTTGTATCTTTTCATCTTTTGATAATTTGACGAACCATCAAAAGTAAAATACACAAAATAGAAGGTTGCTGGAATTCAACTGAGGTGCGCAGACATGAACGCCTATTGCTTCAAACATAGCTGGAAACCTCTAGTCTCAGCCCTATAATATACGTATGTGCCATCAGCTGCCATGCTTATGATAAAGAACTCGTTTTGTCAACGAATACTTCAGATTTTTTTTTTTCATTAAAATGAATTAAAACAAATCTCCATATCAGGATGCTATTCTATATTCAAAACATAGTGCAAGTTAATGGTATAATTGTCCTATAAAGTATGAAATTTAGAACAGCTCGTATAACTCTTTTTACTTTCTTTATATTAAATAATTTGCAATTATCACTATATCTAGTCATTTTCCACTTGTTTACTCGAATCAATTGACCATAAACCGAATAGTCATCCTAATGGAAGCTTTTATAAGAGAAAAGTGATGAGCAAAACAGAAAAAAGAACTAAGGGTGCGCTTGACAAAACTAAAATCTAAAATCTGAAATATGAAGTATGAATCCATTAAATTATTAAATTGTTCAATATTAAATCTAATATATTTGAATGCATATCACATTCAATGATAAGTGAATAACTTATCACTTAATTTTGGGAATAAGTTTTGCCTAGAAAATTCAGTACAACTTAATTAATTCAGATGTTCAATTTTTGATTATAAAAATGGTCTGAATATATTTTAAGATCTGAATCCATTAAATTTAAATGCTGAATTGAGTTATCAAACAGGGTCTAAGTGATATAAGATTTTGAACGATTCGAGCTGTCTCTCCAACTATTTTTTTTTCTCATGTTATTATCATTATTCTTAAAAAATAATTCCCTGTAGCTGTTGAGTTCTAATAATCTCGCCGCTCTAGAAAATGCATGAGCGTCACTTTGAAGTCTGAGGAAAAGTTTGTTCGTTGGGGTCAATTTCTAGGAAAATTTTATGTGATGTGGTGTGCAAGTTTAAATAGTGAAATACGCCATATAACCACAGAAATCAAACGAGATATTTTTCTTGCAGGGCAGAATTTGGATTAGAAAAGCCAGGAGGGCAAGCAGGAAAAGAGATATACTATGGGCTTGTTCTTCATTGATTATTTTGACTGATTATAAATTTTGATTTTGGATAATTAATTTTTGTGATATTTCGGTTGTTTTTGTATTCTGATTATAGATTTTTTAATAATAGAAAATGTTAAAATCTATCGTCACCTAAATAGTAGCATTTGCTGATTCTGATTATTTTCTAAAATCAGATTTTGTAAAATCTGAAACAACAGAGAACAACAAGGCCAATCTAATTATGGCAAACTTTACAAAATGTTATCTAATTTATGCTAATAAAAGTGCCAAAAAAGTTTTCCATTCCCTGCCACGATAAAATCAATTTGCTACGAGGAAAAGAATGTTCCTCCAAATTTGGATCAAAATGTTCGACAACAGATTCTTCTTGTGCCTATCTATCTATATGTTGACGATAAATTATAAAGCACCTGTAAATACCGCAAGAATCAAATTCCGATTGAGAGTTCTCCAGTATTGGGCCTTATGTGATTCAGCCCAAAGATATTGGATTTACCTTGGCGATTTAGTACCACGAGATTTATCAAACTGACAATGGGGGCCTTATATTGAGAATGACATATGAGGCCGAAATGGGGACCTTGTATCGTTACTTGCAGCCCACATGTTCTTTTCAAGTTGTCATATTATTGTTTCTTTCACATCAAATCAAACCTTTGTAATGTTTCCACATTCTTCAAACTAGTGGCAAAGACGTACGCTAAAGGGCAAAAAATAATTTGTTGATAAATTTTATTAGGCTTAAAAATGGAAGTATTTTTGTTTTAAAGAAAGAAGGTTATTTTGGTGATTTTTGCTGATTAATATGAATGGGAAGAGTATAGCCATAGCAGTTATGAGAAGAATATGATATATTTTAAAGAAGAATATATTTTATGCTTTAAATATAAAATATAAAGAGATGTTTAATCATTTCCAAATAATATGGCAGAATCGGCACAGAAAGAGTGAACACAGGGAGTCAAAACAGAAAAAAAAAAAAAAAAAAACTACTTATATTCCGATTTTTGAATAATTCGTGATATTTATTCATGAAATGATGAGGTCATTATATTACTATATATGATGCCTTATGATTTCAAGAAAAGATGACAACAACATGAGGGCTAAAAAGAACATACATAGCAGCGTAATCTAGACAAGCACTTTACTTACTAATAACAGAAAGAAGTATAGCGTATAAATGTTTGAACTGTAAAAGTAATACATATCGACCACAAAAGTTGGGGGCCAGAGCAACAAACACAGACGCTGGCTAGCTACTCTCTCCCCTCAAACAAAAAGAATAAAAGAATTTGTAACAGTACTATACCTCTCTTCATGGAAAAAAAAAAAAAAACACTTAAAAACACTACTAAAGTTGGATACTAGAGATCATGGGAAGGTCTCTAATTGCAGCTTATATCCTGAAGCTGCTTGGAGGAGGTATTGAGGTTCATGGTGCAATTCATGTTGGTGGACTTTTTCTTCGTGAAAATCAGCATTAGCCTCACTTTTCCGTTCAGCGTTGCTTGGCTGGTCAGAGGGATCAGAGCGTGTTGATTCAGTTCACTTCCGGGCACATTGGCATTGGCAGAGGACAAATCCACTGGAACGGTGAACTTTTTAGTTGATTTGAAACCAGCCTTTCCCTTGGGAATCGCAGCCACCCCTACCTTGTAGTTCTGAAAGAAGAAATCAATAGTGCTTTCTTGGTACTTGTAGCGACCAAAGTTCTCATTCTTGACAGAGAGTTCTGCATGCATATTGCCACTGAAGTTAGCATTTGTAGCCTGGAGATCCTCAACTGTGGCAGACCTTACGCGGAATTTAGGCGTCTTAACCTTCATCACCACGAGGGAAAAGACCAATATAACAAAAGTTTGGAACACAACAAAGGCTACACCATATGTAACATACTTCATTCGCTTCTTGCGACGCTCTTCCCTTTGAGCTACCGAGGCCAACTCTTCATCCACTCGGCCATAAGGATTGACTGCTGGTGGTGCGCCGCTCATCTTGTGCTCTCCGTTCGCTGCCATGAACTTTGGTGCTTGAATAAAAGTGGGAATGAATCAGGAGTAAACCTTTCTTTCTTTTTTTTTTTGGTGGGGTGTATTGGCTTTCCCTTGCTTAATGAGAAGATGTTGAAGGTTTAGCTGGTGGTGATGGAAAAACTTTAGCAGTGAAATGGAGCATTTATAGATGAATTGAATTAGCATGAGAGCTCCTTTTGTTGAAGAATTCTCGTATAACCAATGCCCAAAGTTAAGGAATTTCTACATCAGCCCTCAAAAGTTTTCCTGCCAATAACGCGCTCTGCAGTTATTGTTTTTACTTGACTTTCCACACATTCGGTTCAAGTTACACTGAAAATCTACGTTAGAATTGTCAAAAAAGACGCTTCTATTTGAAAAAAGACAAGGGAGCTTGAAGATATTTGTATTGATTGATCACGATTTTCCAACAGCTGGTTTGGAAAGTCTTTGATATACTCCCCTATAGTTCGTTATGCTAGCAAGATGACTTGGTCGTGATACAAGTACTTTGGTTGTTTCCTAATATATTCCTCGTTAACAAGTTCCTCCATTGGGTTTCATTTTCAAAATTGTTGTAATGACTTGGTGTGTGGTGTTGATATATTTTGTTTTTGTCAAGTTTAATTTATTCCTTGTGAAGTTGCTCTCTCCATTATGTTCCGTACTTCTGTCTTAAAATTGCTGTAATTTCTTAAGCGAAAGAAGTTAAAATTGCTGTACTAATTATGAAGTTGCCGTTCAAATGCCTGGAAAAGTTCTACTGCCATTATGTTCTGTTTTAAAATTGCTGTAATTTCTGAAGCGAAAGAAGAATTCCTGTGCTAATTACGACGTTGCCGTTCATTGTTGCCCCAAATCAGTGCTTATAGTTTAAGAAAATTTCAAAACTTCCTTTGCAATTAAGTTGCCCATAACTAATAAGAATATCTCCAATAGTCATTTGAACATTTATTCTGAGGTGCATCATGTGAAACAAAACAAAGCCCATTAGATCTGTTTTATCTGTTTCTTAAATCTGTAGCATCTATCCTTCATATTTGCTTTATATATATATATATATATGTTATGTTTGATGATATAATTTGATCTACTATTAGTGCAAATTTTAATGAAATTATGATATTTTTTTTAAAAAAAAAAAGCTAAAATTTCCATATTTGGTGTTCAAGTCCAAAGTCAAATCTAATGGTCCTACCAACTTGGTCTTGGAATTACAGTATAGAAGGTCATCTGTGGAAGACTGGGACCATTATCACTTTTAAACCGGCCAAACTTTGGTATGTCTTACAATAATATACAGAAACCAATAGTTGACAGTCGTTTGGGCCGTTCACCGCCACCAATGACCTAAATGTCTTGGCGAGATAAGAGGTCAAATGTTTAAATCTTACGTTCCATCATTTTCTTACTATATGACTTTTTTAAATCTATACGAATACGCACTCAATCTAATTTAATGGTGATTCAGTTCTCATCAATAAACAAATATTATACTATATACCTTTCCTAAATCTATACGGGTGCGCACCCATCTAATTTAATGGTAGCAATTATTTTAGAAAAGTTTTACGCCCTGTCATCTTTTCTAAAATTATTCTCATCTTGAATGACAAACTTAGGAGTTTTTTTTTCCCAATCAATTACCTTGGAAACATATGATTCATATCTCGGGGAAAAAAAAAAGAAAAGAAAGAAAAGGACTCACCAATTAGAAAGCACCACATAGGAGACCTGGATAACGAACTCATCTAGATTACATATAGGCAAAATCGTTCAAAATGTCTCTCACATTTCGTTAAATGAATTTTTTCATCGTTCACTTTTAAAATAGTAAATTTTCATTTCTTACAAAATCAAGGCGATAAATTTTGGTTCCAACCTAGTTTTTTTGACTAATTTTTACCTTGAATCCATCACGTAACCTATATATGAGCATTTTTTAAGGGAAAAAAAATGTTAAATATCATTTATAATTAAACAAATGACTAGAAATATATTCATTTTTAGTTCTAAAAAGGTAGCATTGGACCTAAATCATATTTACTCTTTTACTTAAAAAAAAGTGAGTTTTGACTTAATCCATATTCATTTTTGCGGAATCTAACTTTTCTATACATAAAAAATGACTCCATGTGCATCACGTGGTGATTTCAAAGTAACAAGTGGTCGAAAACTTAAATTGAAACCAAGTTTTATTAATTTGAATTTGTAAGAAATGTAAAGTTAATATTTAAAAACTGAAGGATGAAAAAATTTATTTGACGAAGATTTTGAACGATTTTTCGTTGCATAAAACCTAGCGCTTTCGAATTTATTACGTAACTTCCAGCTATCTAGAAAATCAAGAGATCACAGCCTTTAAACGCGTGACAAGATGTCAAGTTGTCAACAAACCATTCGGTGCTTCGGACCCAATATACACTCAAGTCTTTTTCGGATGAAAACTTCAATTAAGTAGTCCTAAGCAATTCCAACTAACACTAATTAATTAGAAAATCTGCTATCCTTCTATGCAAGGTAAGACCATATATGGTCCATGTGACTTCTCAAACTTTTCCATCACACTGAATTAGCTTTTCTTTTAGCACCTTCTCATTAATTAAGCGACCAACGAAATTCATTGATAGAATTCTGCAAGTGTACAAGATTAACCATAGTAATAATCATTTGGAGTATTTCAGAAGTTAAACCTACAGGAATAAATATTTAATATATTATTTCAATGAAAAACAAATAAATGAAACTGAATGAATGAAGAATGATTATTGCTAAATCAAAAAGAAATTAGGGCTACAAGTTTCTTCTAGGAAGAGTCAATTGATTTATTACCAGATCACTTTGATTACCATGAACAACAATTAAGATCATGCACAAATGAAATTCAATTATCTCCTTTAAGAGTGCAAGTAATTAGAGGTGTCATCAAATAGATTCCAAATATATCTCGAATCTAGACTTTTTTGCGTTTCTCCCTTTAGTGCACGGTTGTATGTCACATTTCAGTTCTTCACACAAACCACATATAATTACTCCTATTGCATCAAGTATAGAAATATAAATTAAATCAAAAGGTCCAAATCATGGGCATAAGATTAAACAATTAGTTCATAAATATCAAAATTAATCCATAAGTAAACCAATCAACTCTACAACCCTTGCCCTAATTAATGATTTAGCTACTTGTAATAATTATGAGATGCAAGAATTCAAAAATTGAAACGCAATACATAAAGACCAAGAGTAAAAAAAACTTCTCAATTTTATTTCGACAATCTTCAACTCTTGCATTTGAGCCGACCTTACATTTCTGAATTTTTCTGTATCCCAAAATGTACCTGCCCTCCTAAAAGTAACTCTAAGAGACTATTTATAATCTCTTAACCCTTGGACCTAAAATAGAACACTCCTGCCAAAAACTAAAATAGATATGCAGGACATACTTCAATTAGATCCTCCAAGTAATGGCACAGAACAGGGAAGCAATGGTGGATGAAGAGGTGGCCTGATCATTAGCTCAAAGAGATGAGCGTTGCAAGAAACGAATTAGTGTTTTGCATATGTAGCTGCCTTTGCGGTGTTCCAAACTGCTGTTATATTGGTCTTTGCACTCGTCCTGATAAAGGTCAAGAAGCCTAAATTTTTTTCGGGTAAATTCTGCCACATTTGAGGATTTCGACATTTCCTCATTAGTCACAAATGCTTCTTCATTCAACACAAGGATGATCGTGGAATTCTCAGTCAAGAATGCAAACATTGGCTGCTACAAGTATCGCAATAGCACCATTGGATTCTTCTATCAGGACTATGTGGTAAGGGAAGAAGCAGCGGTTACCAAAGGAAAGGCGAATATGCCATGGACCAAAACTTTCATTATTCCTGTGGATTTTAACTCCATCAATCTGCCAGGTGATGCACTTGGGAGTGAATTGAGGCAGCACACTTGGATCCCTTTGACATGCCGAGCAACACTAAGAGGAAAAGTGACGCTAATGTTGATCTTCAAGAAGAATAAGGTCACCAACATGAATTGTACCATAAATTTAAGTAAGATGACTTTCGGACAATAACTCCATCAATTTCCTGTCCTGTAAATAGTTATTAGTGAGGTACTAATCCAATAGACTTTCATATTTTTGGAGGGATTAAATCCACACCTTCCTGTGCTAAATCCACATCCTAAACACTCATATGACATTAAAACCCTTATCATTTAGTAAGTTTAGTTGTTATTTTTTTGCAGATTCTAAAGTTATCTTTTCATAATGAAATTAACAAAAATTATCTGCCTCCATAACACAAAGGTATGTTCTCAAAAGTGATCACAGTAAGGAACAGATTTCTCACACATGAATAAATCACAAAAATAACATTGTTTAATGGTGAAAAAAATAGAAAAAGATATCGTACTACTTCATTTGATCATTTTAGTAACCAAAAACTTGACGAGAAGCTAGATACAACTGTCGAAAAATTTTACAAGGAATGCTGTAGGCTTGTCAAGTCTGATTGTTACATATTGAGAATCAAAGTTTGATGTATTACATCATTGATAGACCCAAAAATCTCAAAACCTATGAAATGTTGGATAGGAAAATGACTAACACTCGATAGCTTACATAAATTAGAATAGAGTAAAACTAAAAAAAAATTTTGAAAGATAGAAATAAATAGGTAAAAGGACGGTGCAAGGCATACTATTTCTATCGTGGAAGCATAAATTTGGATTCAGAAAAATTTAGGAAGAGAGTATGGATTTAGTCCCTCCTTTATATTTTTTCAATACCTTTATAAGAAAATAATTAACTTATTTCTCCATGCTAAACAAACGGGAAAAGGGGCTCAATAAGAGCTGATTTCTTGTAGGCGCCAAAAACTTGTAGGTGCGTATGCGACCAGAACAAGCAAAGTTTTCAAAGTCTTTAACTTCAGCAGCAAAGTTCACTTATTCTCTCACAACAAAACTTTAAAAAGGTTGTCCCAAGTTTGGACCTCTAACGAACACCTATCTTTAGCACTGCAAAATATAAATACTCCATGAGACTGCCTAAACTTTTCCATCACCAGCAAAAGCTTTCATCAAGCTTTACATACGTCACCAAGCATCAAGCAATCAAAACAATTAAACAAACATCTCGTGCAAATAATCGCACATTTCCAGCACCAAACAGAATCAAAATCAATGGCAGAGAACGGTGCACGGAAGGCATATGATCAAGAGGTGGCCTCAGTGGCTCAAAGGGAAGAACGTCGCAAGAAATGGATGAAATGTTTTGCATACGTTGCAGCCTTTGCTGTATTCCACACAGCAGTCATATTGGTCTTCGCACTTGTGCTGATGAAGGTCAGGACGCCTAAATTCCGCCTGAGGTCTGCCGCATTTGAGGATTTCCAGGTTTCAACATTAAACACAAATGCTTCTTTTAGTACCAAGATGATTTCAGAGCTCTCTGTCAAGAATGCAAACTTCGGTCGCTACAAGTACCAGAATAGCACTATTGAATTCTTCTATCAGAAGTACAAGGTAGGAGAAGCTGTGGTTCCCAGGGGAAAGGCTAATTTCAGATCAACTAAGAAATTCGTCATTCCGGTGGATTTGTCCTCTGCCAATGTGCCCGGGGATGTACTAGGAAATGAATTGAGTCAACACGCTTGGATCCCTCTGACTAGCCGAGCAACATTGAGGGGAAAATTGATGCTAATGTTGATCTTCAAGAAAAATAAGTCCACCGACATGAATTGCACCATGAACCTCAATATCTCATCAAGGCAGCTCCAAGATTTGGAGTGCTCATAATTTGTCGCTTGGATCCTCGGTGACATGTTTTCTATGTCAACCCAATGCCACCAATAATATTGCGCCAAGTACCATGTTATTATTTACACTTGTGTTAAACCAAACCAAGTTAAATTATTAGAAAATTAAAATGTAAATAATAACATGACACTTGGCGCAACACTATTGATGACATTGAGTTGGCATAGAAAACATGTCACTAAGAATCCCAAGTGGTGATTGGATAGTGCATAGGTATTGACAGCCGGCTAGCTCCTCCGGTGGGTTTCTGTGTCCTTTGTACCGTTTTACAAAGTGATATACACAATAAGTTGCTTGCCTTTAACATGTTCCCCAAAAAGAAAAAGGAACTAAAGAACATCTAGTTGCGTGACGTGCCTAATACGTACAATTTTTTGTCAGCTTTCCTTCGCCGTTGGGTTTTTCTGGGATGCATCGAACTTCATCAGCATTTAACTGAAGTCGGTTGTTTTAGGAAGTCTCATGCAGCTGTAACGTACTGTTATGACACGGAATTTCAACGCCAGCCGGAAGTTAGTTAGCAATTAGTGGGACCAGCCGTTACTAGCAGTTGGTTTGTTAATTGTAACAGTTAGGTATCACCAAAGCAGATTGATTGAAGGAAATATAGGGCAGATACGTTGTATAACTAATAAAGTGCTTTCTGTACACTAGGACGCATCTGAGAATATTCAAATTGTACGCTCACTCATTTCTCGCAGTAAGAATTCTGCTCTTTTCTACTCTCTCTCTCCTTACCAACTCAAATCATAACACGTAAGCCATCACAAACTTCCGGGAGTGATTTTTTGCTACTTCATCAAATACTAGTAATTTAAGAGAGATGTCCATCCAATTTGTAAAGCTAGAGGAATATATTCCACATAAATGATTTTTTCACTCGTTGGAATTCCCATATAACCTTCACCCAAAAGGATAAAATAGTACAAGGCGCTCACACCAGAACACATTTAATGCGAAAATGTAGTTTTAGTTCCCAATGTATGGCGCGTGTGTCAAGTAGTTAGGTCTATAATATTTTCATCAAAACAAATTTGGTCTCTAAAATTTCTGATTTTAGATACATTTCGGACAATTGACGGAAATTAAACATTAAAAAGTGATAAAAAAAAACAAATTTTAATTAGTCAACAACTTTGATTATGCCTTTTTGCTCCCCAAAAATGTTTTGAATTTGAATCATTACGGTCTATTAAGTTTTAAATAGTTATACTGTGGTTTTAGGATGAAATGAAATATGAACTAGGTCAAACTTTTGTTTAAAAAAAGTGCAAAAATGAATCAAACTTCTTGTTGTTTTTTCATTTTTATCTCATTTATTCATCCAACTATTTCTCACAGGTTTCTTCCCCTTTTGTATAGTTAGTTTCAAATTTAGCATTATGTGTGTATTTATTGTTTTAAATTATAAATAATTAATTGATAACAAGTCTGTCATTTTTTTACTAGTATTAATAACTAAACATTTATTTAAATATCCTTTTAAAACATAAGAATCTATACTATATGTAAATTAGGTTGACAATTTTTTTTCACATTTCAACAGGTTATCAATTAAGATGAAGTTGATATTGTAGAATTATTTTAATCATTCAATAAAATTATCAATGTGTACAAATAGCAAAATAAATATTTTAAAACTTTACTATTGGAACCTGGAATTTTAATAGGTAAGAAAGATAATAAAAAATATAAGGGATTTTTTTAAAAAAAAAATTTCCAAAAAACACATCATATAGATATTTACATTCACTAATTTTTTTAAAATCACCATTACGAACTACCAATTTACAACCTATTCCACTAGTCATGGAAGAATTTGTTTAGTAGTAATTAATAAAGTTATTTATTAACACCAAAATTTTCTCATTTTCTTCAACTAATTGGAACACATCTATTTTTTATTTAATTAATTCACATTCCATTTTGTCTTAAAATGCTAATTATAATTACTTAAAATATTATGAAGAAAAATTGCAAAATGAACACTTTTGAGTAATAACAATTTGATTTTGATAGTTAATTATTATGATTTTCAGTCAGTGGTCCTAAATTTACTTAAAATGAGAAACTTTGAGGACCCAATTAGTTTTGATGGAAACTTGAGGAGCCAATTTAGCACATAAGCCAATATCGGGAACCAAAAATTGCATTTCTCTGTACACATTGTAAGCAGTGACTTTCATATATAGAATGTTTCATGGTAGTTTTATGGCCACCCATCTCTCCTCTCTCTCTCTCTCTCGATTAATCGTTTAGTAATGGCTAGCTTGTGTATGTTGTTCAAACACAAAAATTTAATTGATGAAGTAAATCAATTTAAGGGGTATAATTGAAAGACTTCACACATTTTCTGTACTTTAATGGCAGTTTTAAAAATAACTCATTTTGTAATCTTTGATTATATAAATTTGGAAGTCTCTCACTAGAAAACATTTTGTGTAGCATCAAGAGGAATTTTATATGCTAAGAGAAAATTGAGTTATTACACCTGAATTGCATCTGGAATACCACTTTTTGTGCAACAGCTCACCACCCGTTCAAGCAACTAGGTGAAAAGTGGATTGATCCGATCCGTATGTATTTTGCTACCCAAAAGAAATTTGGATTTACATTTGATGAAAGGAACTTCTCTTCTTCTCTCTCTCTCTCTCTCTCTCTCTTTTTTTTCTTGCCTGTTTCACACTCTTTCCTTTTGTTTAGAGAATTATATATAACACCGCCCCCCCCCCCCCCCCCCCCCCCCCCCCCCAAAACAAAAACCCCAAATCCACCCGACACTGGATGGGCAATGATCTTATTTTCAACAAAATCATACTAAAGCCTTGCTGGGCAGCTATAGTCAAAAAACTTGCAGGCGCGTATAGGACGAGATCAAAAAGTTTACAGAGTCTTTAACTTCAGCAGCAAAAGTTCACTTGTTCTCGCAAGAAAACTTCAAAATAGTTGTCCTAAGCGCGGACCTCTTAACACATCAATAAACACCTCTCTTTGGTACACGTTTTATGGATCTATAAATACCCCACGAGACTGCCTAAACTTTTTCATCACCGCTGAAAGCTTCCTTCAAGCTTTATATACTTCGCCAAGAATCAAGCAATCAAAACTATTCAACAAACATTTCGTGCAAATAGCCACATTCCAGCACCAAAAAGAATTAAAATCAATGGCATATGATCAAGAGGTGGCCTCAGTGGCTCAAAGGGAAGAGCGTCGCAAGAAACGGATGAAATGTTTTGCATACGTTGCAGCCTTCGCTGTGTTCCAAACAGCAGTCATATTGGTCTTCGCACTTGTGGTGATGAAGGTCAGGGCGCCTAAATTCCGCGTGAGGTCTGCCGCACTTGAGGATTTCCAGGTTTCAACATTGACCACAAATGCTTCTTTTAGTACCAAGATGATTGCAGAGCTCTCTGTCAAGAACGCAAACTTCGGTCGCTACAAGTACCAGAATAGCACTATTGAATTCTTCTATCAGAACTACAAGGTGGGAGAAGCTGTGGTTCCCAGGGGAAAGGCTAATTTCAGATCAACCAAGAAATTCGTTGTTCCGGTGGATTTGTCCTCTGCCAATGTGCCCGGGGATGTACTAGGAAATGAATTGAGTCCACACGCTTGGATCCCTCTGACTAGCCGAGCAACATTGAAAGGCAAACTGACGCTAATGTTGATCTTCAAGAAAAATAAGTCCACCAACATGAATTGCACCATGAACCTCAATATCCCATCTAGGCAGCTCCAAGATTTGAAGTGTTCATAATTTGCCAAATTGATTGCCTCTGTTGTCTTTTGTTTTTTTTTTTTTTCCCTTGGATGTCGTATTTAGAGTAGATGATTCTTTAATTTGTTTGTTTATTTGTTTGAGGGGAGACTTGATAGTGCATGTTTCTTGACGGCTATCGCCCCTGGTCGCTTCTGTAAATACAATAATTTGCTTGCCTTAACATTTTCCCCTATTATTCAGTGGCTCCCTTTCTTCCTTCTTTTGGAAAAATTTCAGTACAGATACAATGCCAGCATTATTTCAATATTCTACCTAAAAAGCAATAATGAACAAATATAACATTTGATATAATAATCTGAGGGCTCGCCAAGCATGTTTAATTTACCCCAGAGATTCGTACTTTGGAAATTAGGTGAAAAAAAAATACATAAAATATGGGCATGGCAGCTGGACAAAATTTTTTTTTTTTTTTCCATTTTTGAGCTGCAGCTGGAGAATTAGTTTGGGTATTCTGTAAGAATAAAGCCATACGTAAAATTTGATTTGCAGAAGTTAAGCTGCTCAAGCGCAAAAAAAAAGAAAATATAAGTTACATGACGTGGGTAACACAATTTTTTGTCAGCTTTCCTTCACTCTTGGATTTTTCTAGTAAGCATCGAACTTCGTATGCTTTTGGCTTCAATTATTGTCGCATTCTTTAGAAACTTCTGCGAGTGATTTTTTGCTACTTGATCAGAGTAGTAATATAAGAAAGATGTCTTTCCAATTTATAAAGCCAGAGCAATATATTCCATCTTATAAATAGTTTTTTCTCCCCTTTTGAATACGAACATTATCTTTATAGGAAAGGACAAAATGGTACAAGGCGCTCACACCAGATCATATTATAAGCAATGACCTCCTAGCTCTAGAATGTCTCAAGGTAGTTTTAAGGCCACCCATCCTTTTTTTTTTTTTTTTAAGTTTTTGCTTTTTAATTTAATGAAGCACACACATAGGGTGTGTGTGCTAGAGCCACTAGTAACGGCCTTGTATATGTTGTTTAAAGAAAAAAATTTTAATTGATGAAGATAATCAATTTAAGGGGTATAACCGAAAGGCTTACAATTCTAGAGGCTTAATTTACAATTTTTTCTGGATTTTAATGGAAATTTTAAATCTAATCCGTTGTGTAATCTTTGATGTTATAAACTTGGAATTTTCTCATTGAAAAATATTTTATCATCGTGTAGATTTTTTTCTGAGTGAACTATACTATATCAGCATTCCACCTTTTATGAAGTAAAAAGAGAATCCCCTATCCTTTGCATTTAGAAACATTTTATTTTGGTTCGAATTTAGTTTGATTAGCATAATATTGAAAAGTTTATCTGCATTTGATTTGATAGATAAACAAGTCTTATTTAAACTCATAACAATAGATAGACAATTTTTAGCTTGATTGTCTTTGTTTATATAAGATTTTCAAATTTTTTATTGAGCAAATGTAAATTGTAAATAACATATCTACCAAATATCATTTTTCAAGCTTAGGAGGGTGGGCAAGTGCTTAATATCAAAATGATTTCTTAAGGTTAATATTACAATAGCGTAAACGTCAAAAATAATCACTAAACTATTTAATTTGGCATGGTCTAGTCACCTAACTTTATTTTTTGGTTAAAAATTCACTCTACTCTTTAAAATGAATCTTTGGCATATTTTAGGCATTACTAGTGCATTGAAAATCATCATCAAGGAGGTATTAATAAACTTGCTTTCTAAATGGTCATTCTCTGATGTGTAGCTTTGTTGGAAACTTCAGCAAGTGCTTTTTGCAACTTGAACAATTTTAAAATTCAAATGCTTAGTTAATATAAAAAAAATTAAAATAAATGGCCTTGTAAATGTTTT
The DNA here is from genome assembly GCF_036785885.1 of Coffea arabica. Lineage (NCBI taxonomy): Eukaryota > Viridiplantae > Streptophyta > Magnoliopsida > Gentianales > Rubiaceae > Coffea > Coffea arabica. Next base: position 13,328,549 of record NC_092320.1, on the reverse strand, counting down.
TTTTTTTTTTTGGCCTTTCACATGTTTGATGAATATAGAAAATTAACCATGAAGTGAAGAAGATCAATTAAGAGGGTAAGATTGAAAGAGTTACAATTGGAGAGGCTAAAATGACACTTTCTTGCAATTTAGAGGGCGATTTTAGAATTTAATTCCTTTAGATGTTTTAGAGGTCAAAAAATTTACGTGCAACACAATTAGTTTAACTTGATGCAATTTTTTTCTTTTAGGAATTTTATGTCTTCGGTCATCTAACAATGTTGCAGTATTACATTAATCCAATATACTTGCGATGTATACTAAGGCAATGGACAAGATATTATATTTTTAAGTGCAATATATATATATATATATATATGAAAATAATTTTACTTTTTTTCCTTGCTAAAACAAATGGGAAAGGGGGTTACCAGAATTGCAAACTTCTTCTGTAGTATCCCATTCGGGTTTATATATGCTAAGAAGAAAATTGAGTTATATCCCATTGTTAAGGAAAACGAAAGACGAGCATCACCCCAAAAGGGGATAAAACATAAAGAAGGTTCTGTAATACCATAGTGGCGCATTAACACTCCTCAAAGCCCCAAATCCACCGCAAACTGGATAAGCAATCTTATTTTCAAAAAAATCATACTGGTGTCTTGTTGGGCGACTTCCTATCTTCTGGATCATCAAATAAGTCAAAACCTCGTAAGCGCGTAAACTACAATAGCAAGTTTACGAAGCCATTATTAACTTTAGCAGAAAAGTTCACTTGCTTTCACAAGAAAACTTCAAAAAAAGTGGACCTCTAACTAACATCAATATATAAACACCTCTCTTTAGCACTATAAATCTATAAACACCCCAAGAGACTGCCTAAACTTTTCCATCACCGCTAAAAGCTTCGTTCAATCTTTATATACTTCGCCAAGCAACAAGCAATCAAAACAATTCAACAAACATCTCGTGCAAATAGATACATTCCAGCACCAAAAAGAATCAAAATCAATGGCATATGATCAAGAGATGGCCTCAGTGGCTCAAAGGGAAGAGCGTCGCAAGAAACGGATGAAATGTTTTGCATACGTTGCAGCCTTCGCTGTGTTCCAAACAGCAGTCATATTGGTCTTCGCACTTGTGGTGATGAAGGTCAGGGCGCCTAAATTCCGCGTGAGGTCTGCCGCACTTGAGGATTTCCAGGTTTCAACATTGACCACAAATGCTTCTTTTAGCACCAAGATGATTGCAGAGCTCTCTGTCAAGAATGCAAACTTTGGTCGCTACAAGTACCAGAATAGCACTATTGAATTCTTCTATCAGAACTACAAGGTAGGAGAAGCTGTGGTTCCCAGGGGAAAGGCTAATTTCAGATCAACCAAGAAATTCGTCATTCCGGTGGATTTATCCTCTGCCAATGTGCCCGGGGGTGTACTAGGAAATGAATTGAGTCCACACGCCTGGATCCCTCTGACTAGCCGAGCAACATTGAGGGGAAAATTGACGCTAATGTTGATCTTCAAGAAAAATAAGTCCACCGACATGAATTGCACCATGAACCTCAATATCTCATCCAGGCAGCTCCAAGATTTGAAGTGCTCATAATTTGTCATGTTGATTCCTTTTTTATTTTTTGTTTTTCTGGTTAATATCATGCATCGCTTCCATAGATTTCCTTGGATGAATTTATTATAATATACGAATTCTTTTGTTTGTTGATTTGTCTGAGGCGAGACTGGAGAGTGCATGTTTCTTGACGGCTATCGATCTCCCCCCTTATTGTTTTACTAAGCAAATATATTCCATAAGTGGCTTGCTTAAAATGTTCGCCCGTCGCTCATTACGATCCATCTTCCATGTTCTAGAAGAATTGTCATACCGTATAATTCCGGTATTATTCAAAATTTTGAGAAAAGAAGTTATAGACAAATACCAAAATTTGAAGCAGTTTACCATTCTGAGGTTTGCGCCAAGAATTCTGGAAATTACGTTAAAAAGATAGGACTCTGAAATGAAAAAAAATACTTATATGCTGTGGTTTCAAGGTAATTTTTTGGCTACCCATAAACTTTTTGTACCTTTTTTCTATTAAGCATACAAATGCAATAATGTGTACCAAAATCTCTTGATTTCCTAGCATATATATGGTGTGTAAACAAAAGATGAATTGATTGATTTTTTTTTTTTACTTCAATTTAAGGGGTAAAATTGAAAGACCTTATAATTTTAGAGGCTCATTTCACAGTTTATGTTATATGGATGTGGAAATCGTACAAAGACAAATAAAAAGGCATAGTATCACATGCTACCAAATAGTGTGTCACTGCTATCAACTTCCCATGATCTTGTAACTCGTAATGAAAATGTTCTAATGAAAAAACAGAATGGAGGAAAGGGTTGACAAGAATAGCTGATTGCTTTGAATGGCAGATAGGATCTTTTCAATGTGAAAATCGATTTGAACATAGGCAATATATTTGATTCATTAAGCTTAAGGCGATCGATCGCCACTTAATGTGACTGAACGAATACCTTCTCTACAATAACATCGCTTAGGCAAATAACCAAAAAGTGGCTTAATCCGTGGGTATTTTACTAATTATTTCCGGAATAAATCATTGATAATGAGAATTGAAGACTAAATTTTAAGTTTTTCCCAAAAAGAAAAATTACTAGTTGAAAATTAAGTGTCCAATAAACCTTTATAGCATAACGTATTTCTTTTCTGTAAATTTTTTTCTTTAAAAAAAAAAAACTCTGGTTCTATAACCAAAAAAAATCCAGAGTTGCAGACTTGCTCAAAGAACTTTTGTCTATCTTCTTGTTGAATTTTTATCCTTTAACTATCTATAATTATTTCGGAAAATTTTATTTAACTATCTATAATTTAAAAAAAAAACTCTGGTTCTGTAACCAAAAAGACCCAGAGCCTCAGACTTGCTCCAAGAACTTTTGTCAATCTTCTTGTTGAATTTTTATTCTTTGTCTATCTATAATTATTTCTGAATTATTAATCTAAAAATAGTCTCCAGCTTTAGAAAGAAAGAATATTTAATGGTTTCTAGGGTCCTTCTTGAGTACTTTTGCCGGGCAGCTTCCTGCTCTCTGGAACATCACCAAGTTGAAAATCTCTCAAGCGCGTATACGACAAGAGAAATTTTACAAAATCTGACTTAAGCAAAAGTCACTCGTTTTCTCAAGAAAACTTCAAAAAAGTTATCTCCTGATGCGGAAATCTTATCGCCAAATCTCATACCTCGTCATAGTACTATGACACTATAAATACAGGCTGCCTAAAGTTTTCCATCCCCACTAAAAGCTTCGTTCACCTTTATATTCTACCCGCAGCAGCAAGCTATCAAAACAAAAATCTCGTGCAAATAGATTGTCAAAATCAATGGCAGAGAACGGTCAGCAACGAAAGGCCTATGACGAAGAGGCGGCCTCAATTGCTGAAAGAGAAGAGGGTCGCAAGAAACGAATGAAGTGTCTTGCATATGTTGCAGCCTTCGCTGTGTTTCAAACAGCTGTTATACTGGTCTTTGCACTCGTTGTGATGAAGGTCAGGACCCCTAAATTCCGAGTAAGATCTGCCACGTTTGATGATTTCCAGGTTTCAACATTGGTCACAAATGCTTCTTTCAGCGCAAGGATGAATGCAGAACTTTCCGTCGAGAACGCAAATTTTGGTCGCTACAAGTACCAAGATACCAATATTGAATTTTTCTATCAGGACTATAAGGTAGGAGAAGCTGTTTCTCCCAAAGGAAAGGCTAATTTCAAGTCGACCAAGAAATTCATTGTCCCAGTGGATTTGAACTCTGCCAATGTGCCGGGAGACGTATTAGGAAATGAACTCAGGCAACAACCTTGGATCCCTCTGACTAGCCGGGCAACGTTAAAAGGAAAAGTGACACTTATGTTGATTTTTAAGAAAAACAAGTCCACCAACATGAATTGCACCATGAACCTTAATACTTCTTCTAGGCAGATCCAGGATTTGGAATGCAAATGATTTCATCAAGTACCCTCGTCCTAGTTTATCCTAATGTAACATATTTTTCTATTGGTGATATTTTGTATAGAAAGTCTTTTATTTGTGATTGTTTGGGAGAGTAACGTAGTTTACTCCAATCTCCAATTAGTCATTATTTGTAGTATGTACTATTTTTCAGTTCAAATGTTTTAGTGAATATTATCCCTTTGGTCTTGTAAACCGCTTTTCTGTCATTGACTGAGGTTTCCACTTCTGGTTGAAGATTACTGCTGCCAATTTCTGTCTAAATACGGCTAGAAGTTATTCCCAGCGAAGGATGGTGCTATAAATAGTAGTGTTACTGATTTCTCAAAGGCGCTTCCAATTTTCAAAGGATTATTTTTTTCTAATAGTAAATTCGAATATTAGATACTCCCTCCGTCCCACTTTGATAGTCCTATTTTTTTCTTTTACGTCTGTCCCAAATTGTAGTTCAGTTTCCAATTAAAGAATGTAGTTGTATTTTAATTTTCCTAAAATACCCTTATTCAATGTAAGTTGTTGTTACTATAAACCTACCCCATTTAATGAGAGTTAATTCTTTTTTACCATCAATTCAAGTTCTCATAAAGTTATACTCTAATTAATGTGAGGGTATTTTAGAAAAATAGCTACCTAAATTGATTGTTCCAACAAAGTTAACTATTTTTTCTTAAACTGTGTGAAAAAACAACCAGGACCATCAAAGTGGGATGGAGGGAGTACAATTAAGAAAACATTTCAAGTCTATAATGCTAAAACAAGCAAAGTATATAATGCTAAAACAAGCAATAAGAAGTTAAATTTTCCAATGCTCAAAGATAATTAAGCTCAACGTAAACTGAAAAAAAAAAATCTTTCTACTTGCGCTTTTCTGAAAAATAAAGGACTTTTTTTTTTTTTGAATAAAATACCCATTGCTTTTGAGGAGAACCACTTGCCTAACTATCGAGACAATCGTTAACTAATTAGGCGTTCTTTAGATTTTGGGCATGTCATGTTCATGTAGATGATGACTTGTTAAAAGGGAAGACTTCTAGGGAGAAATGCTCGTTGAACCCTTGGGGTGTATTGCCTCAATCGTACGTTTTATACAGATTTTTGAGTTCATATAAAATCACGACCAATGTAATTTTCCAAAACTTGCTCTCAGTCACTAGATTCAATATTTAAATGAAATTGGGAAATAGGGAGCTTGGGTTTTCCTGAATTTTCCTAGATATTACGAATACGGTCACACTAAGAGAGGATTCCGAAATTGAAAATAAATTCAGTTGAATTTACTAGCATTACTGATGTCTGACCGATCGATGTGATATTAATTAATTTAAAACATATATTTTTTAATAGATAAAAAAAGATATTAGAAAACTACGTTAGATGATAACTAGTTTTGAAATCTGTCTAGGCAGCTGTAAAGGAGAACTTACGAGACATTTTTGAGTTAATGCTTCTAGAAATCGTACCCAGCAGTCAACACTGGCAGAATTAAGTGGCTGTGAATTAGTCATTGACTCAATGGTGCGTGACTCCCAACTTCAAATCAAATGTTTATCTGGTAGACTTCTGCAGGGCAACTTCCTAATATCTGGAAACTTGGGAAAGTCAACAAATCAAAGCCGTTAAGAGCGTGTTCAAAGGAAACACTCGAGAACTGGCTTTGCTAAGTCTCCTCCTGCCTTTGCCGTTAGCTTTAAGTCACTCGTTTTCTTTTCACAAGAAAGAGAAAATCTTAAACGTTGGAGTTCTTCGCCGCAACGGATTTTCTGTTCCACCATTTCCTGTGCTACACTTTATTTCACTTTTTATTATATTATTATTTCTTATTCATATATATATATATATATATATATATATTATATAGTTTAGTTCTTCTTTGTTTCCTTAAAATTCAATCACTATTAACTGATTAATATACAAAATTTAACGTACACAAAAAATCAAAATGCATAAAAAATAATATTTTTTAATGAATGTTTTTGTTTTATTTTTTAATTTTCTATTATATATTATTTTTTGAAACTTTTGTATTTATTTTTTTATTTAATTAATAGTTATTAGATTTTAAGAAAATAAAAAAAATTAAAACATAATATTTATGAAAAAAAATAGTAATATAATAAAAAATGAGACAGAAAGGTGGACAGAACAGGTAGTTGCGGTTAGGGATGTACGCGAGTCGAGCTACTAGCTCGGTCAACGACTCGGCTCGAACTCGGGTTGACCGAGTTCGAGCCGAGTTTCGAGTAGCTCGAATGAAAATCGAGTCGAGTTTCGAGTCGAAATAGTCCAACTCGAGTCGAGTCGAGTAGCTCGACGAGCCGGAGTTATTTAAATAATATATTTATAATTTAAATAATATATATGTATTATAATTATAAAATAACCATTATGGGTATAAATTATATGAAATTTACAATATATCTTTCTTTATAATAAAATCCTATAATGGGAAAAAAGTAATAACATAATTGTAAAAAGACCTAAAATGAAAAAAATTTTCGAGCCTTGAGTATCGAGTCAAGCCTCGAGCCTAAAGAAAATTTTTCGAGTCGAGTCTCGAGTATCGATTTTTTGGACTCGCTCGAGCTTTGGTGTATATGAGTCGAGTCGAGCTCGAGTATAGCAATACTCGAGCTCGACTCGACTCGATTACACCCCTAGTTGCGGTTCTTCACAAGGCTAAGTAATCAATACTAATAAATTGGACAACCCTGGCAACTATTTTATCGTACTATAAATACTTCCGTTCGACAGCCAAAACATTTCATCCGCCACTAAACCTTTCTTCATATATATCTACATTTTCAGCTTCATTAATAGACAGCTAAAATTAAACATCCCTGTGCCAACAAAAATATAACTAACCTAGTATCGGATCCGATGGCAGAGAACGGCGAACAAAAGGTTTATGGCTCAGCAACAGGCAACCCTTATGGCCGTGTGGATGAAGAGGTGGCCTCATTGGCTCAAAAGGACGAGCGTCGCAAGAAGCGCATGAAATGCTTTGCTTATGTTGCAGCTTTCGCAGTCTTTCAAACCGCTGTTATACTAGTATTTGCACTTGTCGTGACGAAGGTTAGGACACCTAAATTCCGCGTAAGGTCTGCTGCATTTGAGGATTTCCAGGTTTCAACATTGACCACAAATGCTTCCTTCAGCACTAGCATGATTACAGAACTTTCTGTCAAGAATCCAAATTTTGGTAGTTACAAGTACCAAGATAGCACTGTTGACTTCTTCTATCAGAACTATAAGGTAGGGGAAGCAGTGGTTCCTAAGGGAAAGGCTAACTTTAGGTCAACAAAGAAATTCACCGTTTCGGTGGATTTGAACTCTGCCAATGTGCCCGGGAATGTATTGGGAAGTGAATTGAGTCAGCATACTTGGATCCCTCTGACTAGCCGAGCAACATTGAAAGGAAAAGTGACGCTAATGTTAATGTTGAAGAAAAATAAGTCCACCAACATGGATTGCACCATGAACCTCAATACTTCATCGAGGCAGCTCCAGGAATTGAGCTGCAAATGATTTGATTACATATCTAGCAGTTTGTATCAATACTATCGTTTGTATGATGAAGATATGCTAGTCTTCATGTGTTACCTACAAATTTTTTTACTTGTTGTTTGAAGAGGGAGTAATGTGTCTTGTTTATTGTCTTGTAATAATTTCTACACTTTTGCAGTACGATCTAATTTTATAGAGCAGTATTTGTCCTTTTGGTAATGAGCTTTCTACTTTCGATTTTTCCAGGTTATTGCTATTCAGTTTATCTGCAACAATTACTCGTAATCACGAAATTAATAACCACATTCCGTGACACAAGTGGTATGTAAAGGGACTTCTGCTCAATTTCGAAATGACAGTTCCCATGTTTAGTTGAGCTTATCATTTTAGTGGAGTAAAATTTTTTTTTTTTTTAAAAAAAAAGAAAAAGAACAGGCTCAATTTGATATTGGGGGTGCGTTGGACATACTACGTCATCCAAAAAATTACCAATTAGAAACTATCATAATCTAATTCAAATACACGACCAAAAATCCACCTATGATAAGGGCATAAGCTAACTCCTTGGAAAGTTATTGGAACACCGTAAAGATTAAATTTCATGTTGGACTTCGACCTAGCATGTACACCATTTGGTGCTTTTACGGTTGCTTTCTATAAGATAATAATCAATCAGTTTTTATTCGGTTCATTTCAAACTAAAACAAAGTTGAGGGGACAAGAGGGCAAAATTCAGTCAAACTTATTGAATGAGAAAGAAATATCAGCTTATGTTGTGGTATATCTTTACCTTCCGTTTCAACACATATAGTGTTACGGGCGATCATTCCACAGTAATTACAAAATCTTTAGATGTTCAAGAAGCATATTAGGATACACCAAGCCCGTTCTTTTGGATATTTTTAAAATGTAGTTTCTTAGAGGAATCTGTCATCTCTATGTTCAATTAATTTGACAAAATTTTAGGCCCATTAATTTTGCCTTGTAATTTTTATACAGCTCAAACAGAACCTTTATATAGGTTATCAAACAATGAGAGTGAATTTCAATAAAGTTCACCAATTGATCAGCAAAATGCTGCTTTAATTGGCCTAAAATGATTCTGGATTCTTGCAATCCCCTAACAAATTTTAGTTTGAAATTAAATACTTAAATTATTGGATTCAAACGACTATAAGTTTCTAATGCATTTGAAAAGTTAGATTCTACAAATTAGCTCTTAAGTATTTGGATCACATGATCTGTATATGTACATATACATATACCTATTATACAACCAGGAGCACACATCTTTTAGTCAAAGTATTTTAATGGATGGGGACGCTTGATGTGTTTCAATTATGAAGTTTGAGAATTGCTGTAGATTAACTAATTCTACTAAATCGAAATAGTCATACGTGGTTTAAGTGATACATATGTTACACAGATTGGTAGCAAATGCATGTGACAGTGAGAAAGGAGAAAACACTAAATTAATAAATGATTTTTAAAAAAGATTTAGTAATTAACTAAGGGATGAAATTTAAAAAGCAAGAAGAAGGACAAAAGAATTTGTACTCAAAACTTCTAATTTTTTAGAATCTTAATTGGAATGATCTTTTTCATATGTCATTAGACATTGAGTGGATATCAAAGTTGAGTCTTGTACATATATTGCTTTTGTGCAAAGAAATTATTTCTAACAAGTTGGCTACATATGGCAACTTTTCAAAGTGACTGTCCTATAATAAACTTACTGGTTAGATAATAATAGTCCACATAAATGTTTCGAGTGCCAAAAGTGTACGATAAACAAACAATTATTTCTAAACATTCTAGAGCAACAGATTACTTAGAGCCAAGAATAACCAGTTATGCAACATCAACAAGACAGAATCTATGGTACTCCCAATTCCGCAGTTACAACCTCAATTTCAACAAACCGCTTATCAGGGTTTTCAGGGCAACTTCCCAAACATCTGGAAAGTCGAGAAATTAAAGCCCTTTAACGTGTCTACAAAGTCTACTCCTACCTTTACCGCCTTTAGCATTAATTACTCGTTTGCACAAGAAAAATTCAAGAAAGGAGTTCTAATTATGCAAGTCTTCAGTAATAGGACAATATAAATACTCCCAGTGACTGCCGAAACTTTTTCATCACCAACTGAAGCTTCCTAGATCTGTAGCTATACAAAATTTCAGCTTTCGTTGAGCCGCAAGTAAAAAGCCTAGAACCGTCTCTTGTTAAATATTGATCAAAAGCATCAAATATAATGGCAGAGAACGGGGGAGAAAAGGTTTTTGCCGCGGCAACTGCCAATCCTCATGGACGAGGGGATGAAGAGTTGGCCTCGGTCGCCCAAAGGGAAGAGCGTCGCAAGAAGCGAATGAAATATGTTGCATATGGTGCGGCCTTTGTTGTGTTCCAAACTGCTGTTATATTGGTCTTCTCCCTCGTGGTGATGAAGGTTAGGACGCCAAAATTCCGCGTGAGGTCGGCCACATTTCAGGATTTCAAGGCTGCAACATTGCCCACAAATTCTTCCTTCAGTACCCAGATGTTTGCAGAACTCTCTGTCAAGAATCCGAACTTTGGTCGCTACAAGTACCAAGATAGCACTGTTGAATTCTTCTATCAGAACTACAAGGTAGGGCAAGCTGCGATTCCCAAGGGAAAGGCTAGTTTCAAATCAACGAAGAAATTCGCTGTTCCAGTGGACTTGTCCTCTACCAACGTGCCTGGAGATGTGCTTGGAAGTGAACTGAATCAGCACGCTTGGATCCCTCTGACCAGTCGAGCAACGTTGAATGGAAAAGTGAGACTAATGTTGATTTTCACGAAGAAAAAGTCCACCAACATGAGTTGCACCATGAACCTCAATACCTCCTCCAAGCAGCTCCAAGACTTGGAGTGTACATGATTTTGACTGCAAAATTATCTGTTCTTGTATATTTTGTCAGAGGAGAGTGTGTGTTTCTTTGCTTGTTCGCTGGATTTCTTTCTTCTTCGCACTATGGAATTTCAAGTACCTTATACAATAAATCTACAATTTATCTAATATTGCAAAATGTTTTCTCATGTAACTTTTGTGTATCTTGTTAGAGTTTCAAGTACCTTTTGTTTTCTCATGTGACTTTTGTGTATCTTGTAGGCTGAATGAAAAGAAATTTATCTCCACTATCGAATTTCAAGTACCTTATAATTTATTCGGTTTTGGGCCTTCTGGCCACAAGGCTGGACACTCGAGATTGGTCATAAGTTATAGTCAGGGAGAAAGCGTTTTTTGCGCGCCTATCTGCTTCAGTTAGAGACATGGAATCGAGGCGTTGTGCAATTTCTGTTGGTGCTATTGTTGCACCATTCGGGCGAAATGTTCTAAATACAAATCCAAAGTCCATAAACTCATTCATTAAGTTGGCCTTAATTGCTGATTCTTCTAGGGAAAATTTTCTTGCTGGTTTTTTCCTTTTTCCGCGGTCTAATCTTCGGAGGGAAAATTTCCAAGCTAGTACGTGTCTTTCGGAGGGAGAAGATCACATTTCCAAGCTAGTACTGTCTTACAAATAGGACTGTCAATGGGACTAGACTAGCCCAATTTCGGCTCGTTTGGCCCGACAAAAAGTCCGATGAATCCGACCTTTTAGTGAGTCGGTTTGAATTTGAACCTAAAAATTAAACTTGAATTTAATATGAATCGAGCTTGGGGTTCATTAGACTCAAACTTGATGTAGGCTCGGCTCTTTAATTACCTATATATATAATATTTATATTTTGATATTATATATAATTATATATCCAAATATAGTATTACTAAATACTAAATATATATAAATTACAAAACATAAAAATACATCTGAAGACTCTTCTATGAGCTTTCTTGAGAGCCAATATCAGTAATGCATAATTGAATCTCTAACTTTCTTATTAATTGAGTAAATTTTTGTGTTGGCATAATATTGGTTGATTTTTTTTTTTTTTGGTCTAAAAACACAAATCATCAAGCATGTTTGGATTCAAATCACAAGGTTATAAAAAAGTTTCAACTTTTAAAGTTGTATTGGCACATGACCGTATGTTTTATTACTATTTTTCATGTATTTTGGACGAATTAAATATAAATATTGTTGAAAATTTTTTGGTTTATATACTTTTTAAGAACTATTATTTGTTCATGTTTAGTTTTAATATTGTAGTCTTGTAAATGTTAAATTAGTTTTACAACTTAATAGTTATAGTAATTATATTAAGAAAATCAAGGAGTAATAAATGAGCTTGGACTAAGCGTGAATAAGACCCACAATTCGAATATTATGTGAGTTGAGTATGAGGTTCACATTTATTAATCAGAAACTCATAATCCAAATCCCAAAAAATATTATAAATTAAATGAGCTGAATTCAAACTTGTGAAATCTCGACTCATTGGCTCGATTGACAGGCCTACTTATAGAGAGCATGAGCATAATTCTAACGGGGTCGATTAGAAAAATGATGTGATTCAATCACTATCGGACCAAATGGATGCATTACGCACTCGTGTGAATTTGAAGAAGTTATTGCCGATTGATTAAAAAAAATTTCTATTGGGAAGAAGTTGGGAGATAACATTACTTCTTTTTTCATTTTTAGTAGTGTTAGGGATGGCAACGGGGCGGGGTTGGGGCGGGGGACCCCTCCCCCGTCCCCCGCCCCGTTGCCTATTAGTTTCCCCCGTCCCCCGCCCCGTCCCCCGCCTCCCGCTCCCCCCGCCCCGCCCCGCCCCGCCTTGCCCCGCTTCCCCCGCGGGGGTTAATAAAATTTTATTATATAATTTTATTATAATTAAATTTTAATAAATAATCAAGTACTAAAATATCAACACATCACCAAATTATTATTCATTGTAATTTTACAATTGAAACTCATAAAAACAATCAAACAGAAGTTATTTGAATACAATCCAATATGATAAATAAATATAACTAAAATAGTCAAATTTTCACTTTTAGTACAAATGCAATCACTAATTCATCATTGTGTTTGTGCTTTTTTTTGAGAAAAAAGTGTTATTCTATTAAGTGTAATTAGAAATTTAGTATAAATGTATTAGTAAATTTAATATAACTAATTAATAAATTCTATTAGTAGACATGTATAATTATTCATATAATTGATAATATCAATTATATTACATAAACTAATATACATTATATAATACATCTAACTAATAATATCATTATCATAAGTTTATAACTAATTAACTTACATATAATATATAGTCATTTATATATATATATATATATATATATATTTTTTTTGCAGGTGGCGGGGCGGGGGATGGGGCGGGAGAGTATACCCCCGCCCCCCGCCCCCCGCCCCCCGCCCCGTTTCTAAGCGGGGGGAAAAAATTCCCCCCCGCCCCCGCCCCACCCCCCGCCCCGTGAGCCCCCCGCGGGGCGGGCACCCGCCCCCATTGCCATCCCTAGTGTAGATTCTAAAATATTTTGGCATTTTGTTTGACTCAATGACCACGACCATGAACCCCTGCTAAAGTTCTGCTAGTTTTGTAAAAAATGTAGTTGACCGTGGGATCCATATCTTCTATATTTGTAATGGCAACTGTACACTGCAATTTAATGGTTCAGTTGAATAATTTACAATTTGATGATTGAATTGTAGATGTTGGCTCAAATTTCAATAAGTTACAAAAGTAGTTGTGTTTTTACATTTCATTTTTATTTTAGTTTCTGGGTACATGAATCAGTTTAATGTCAACATTTTAGATTCTACATTGTGCTTCGCTGCAGAAGCCCTAGATCCTTGATCATCTTTCATATTTACCATTATTAAGTTTTAGTCCCTTATATGGTACAAATATTAAAATTTTGTCCTTCAAAAATCCAAAACATGTCTCATGTTTGACAAATTGGCTGCGGGACAATTTTTATGTGCTAAGATTACGAAGGACAATTTGTCATTCATCCAATTTGTTAACTTCTATAAAAAAATCCAGAAAATTTCCAAAACAATTTGTTAACTTCTTTTTTTTTTCCAGAAAATTTCGTCATTTCCTCCCCCGAACACAAAAAAAAAAAAAAAAAAAACCAATTTCTTTCTCCATCTAGTCACCGAAAAGTAAAATAAAGCAAGACAAACACCCAATCCAAATCCGTCTCTCCAACTGTAGGGCTGCAAACGAGTCGAGCCGAGTCGAGCTTTGAGCTAATCGAGCCGAGTCTCGACTAAATTTTACCAAGCTCGAGCTCGAGCTCGACGAGCCGGCAAATTTCGAGATCGAGCTCGACTCGAATCAAGTCGAGCCGAGCTTGAGCTCGAAAAAAAAATAAAAAATAAATATTTTATTAAAAAATAAATAAATAAAATAATATTTTTTTCTTAATAAATAATAAAATATTAAGGACATATACGTAATTTTACTATGAAAATAAAAAATAAAAAATATATATATAATATACGTAATTTTATTATTAAATAAAAATAAAAATAAAAAAAATATATATATATACCCAAGCTCGCGAGCTAACGAGCTTAATAATCTGAGCTCGAGCTCGAACTCGAGTTCGACTCGAGCCAGCTCGAGTTCGACTCGAGTTCGATTAACATCGAGCTCGACTCGAGCTTGACTCGAGCGGCTCGCGAGCGGCTCGATTCGTTTGCAGCCCTATCCAACTGTAACAAGTCTTTGACAGTTGAAATTCCCATTTCGCTCAAAAGTCCAGTCCCCAATCGGATTCCTTAATCTCTCCAAAACCTAAAACCTCTCTCCCACACCCTCTGCCTCCCTCTCACAGATCCAATGTCGTTAGACAAATCCGACAAAATCTACGTAGCAGGCCACCGTGGCTTAGTCGGCTCAGCCATTGTCCGAAAGCTCCAATCCTTAGGCTTCACAAACCTCCTCCTCCGCACCCATGCCGAGCTCGATCTCACCGTCCAATCCGCAGTTGACGCCTTCTTCGCCGCCGAGAAGCCCCGCTACGTCATCCTCTCCGCCGCTAAAGTCGGCGGCATCCACGCCAACAGCACCTACCCTGCTGATTTCATCACCACCAACCTCCTAATCCAGACCAACGTCATCACTTCCTCATACTCCCATGGCGTCGAGAAACTCCTCTTCCTCGGCTCCTCTTGCATTTATCCCAAATTCGCCCCCCAACCCATCCCCGAAAGCGCGCTGTTGACGGGTCCTTTGGAGCCCACAAACGAATGGTACGCGGTTGCCAAGATTGCTGGGATTAAAATGTGCCAGGCTTATAGACTGCAACACAAATTCGATGCGATTTCGGCAATGCCCACGAATTTGTATGGACCAAATGACAATTTCCACCCTGAGAATTCGCATGTTTTGCCTGCCTTGTTGAGGAGGTTTCATGAGGCTAAGGTTAGAGGGGATGAGAGAGTGGTGGTTTGGGGGAGTGGAACGCCTTTGAGGGAGTTTCTACACGTTGATGATTTGGCGGACGCGGTTTTCTTTTTGCTGGAGAATTACAGTGGTTTGGAGCATGTTAATGTGGGAAGTGGGAAGGAGGTGAGTATAAAGGAATTGGCTGAATTAGTTAGGGAAGTGGTGGGATTTGAAGGGGAGTTAGTTTGGGATAAAAGTAAGCCTGATGGAACTCCTAGGAAGCTTATGGATAATTCGAAGATTGAGTCATTGGGTTGGCAGCCGAAAATTTCGCTGAAAGATGGGCTTGCGGACACGTATAAGTGGTATTTGGAGAATGTTCAGCAGTGATGCAGGTCATGATCTTACACAAGATTTGTTCTGTATTGTCAAATTAGTGAGTTTTTTTACTCGAAATTCTTCATGTTGTATTCTATTTTTCTGAACCAGTGGATCTGAAAATTGGTTTGTATCAGTTATCACTACATAAGAGTATTAGGAGTATTTACTTCTACTTTGTTGTAGGAGACTTGTTGCTCCAGATCAATATAGGAATTGAAGTTACATTTTGTAGTATCATAATGACACTTGGCATTATCCAATTATAGACCAGCTTTATTCTCTTATATTTTCACTGTGATGTGCTGGAGTTATTCTGTATTGTTGTTTGTTGGTTATGGAATGAGAAACTTGGGCAATTGTCAATCCAATAGCGTGAACGTGTTTTATGTCATTTATTCTGGGAATTTTTTTCCTTGCCTCGTCTTCCATCTCGTAAATAGTGAATTTGCTACTTTGAGTTAGACAAGCTTAACGTATTTCAAAAGGTCCTAGCCTGTGAAATTTGAGAGGAAAGGCTGTTTCTTGAATGAAATTTTTGCCTCACAACTGCTTGATCTGAGTTTACACGTGTCTTCAGTGACCTGTTCTCTGGGTGGCATTTGTTTGCCTTTGTGTTTCATCCCAATTTATCAAGACAAAAACATGGAGGTGGTCGTATTTATGAGTGTGGAGGTGAAGTTTACTGGAAAATGTTGGAAAGCTTGACATTGAGAGTATATATTGAAATTTAGGAGAGGAAGGGAGCACGAGAGGGAGGGAGAATATTTTCATATCTTGAGTCAAAGTCTCAAGATGAACTAGCTGAATATGATTGATTACCAGAGAGTGTGAGACCTGGTTGTCTTAAACTTGTTAGTGCTATGATGAAATCATCAGGCAAGAGTTTGCTTTTTTGGTACTTTTCTGTTTAAGGAGATGGTTTGCAGATGCAGATTGTGGTACCATACTATAGGGTAGAGTAGAAGTGCAAAGAGCTGGAAAAAGAGAGCAGCTGTCATTCAGAGAGAGATGTAGGAGAAAATGGGAATGCTGAAATGAGCTTGGTCTGAAATCCTTATACTAGCTACTTAAGATACTTTTTTGTTGTTATTGGAGTTTTACCGATAAAATTATCCATCCAAAATTCCGAATTGCAGGAGTGTGTGTACTGATATTTAAGGCTATCTCTGTTTCTGTATGCAGTTAAATTGCCTATCTGGGATTTAGAACTTTGCATCTGTTGATGCTTCTCTATTGTAGGATAGATAACCATCTACCTTGAAGTATGACTACTTCAGGATAGCCCCAGAAAGCATTTTCCTGATACTGAAATGCTCGAGATGACAAATTAATTGGAATTTTTGGTTCATGGTATTAGTTAATTGATCTTTTTAGATGTGGACACATGATTCCTCTCAGAAATCGAGAACTTTTATGTGGTTGAATACAGTTTGAACGGATGACATGATAGTTTCCATTAATGTATATTAGGTGCAAGTGGTTTGATCTCCATAATATGGAATTAAAGTAAATCTAGATTAGCCATTTGAGATTTGCTTGGTCTTGGAAATCTTGGCAGCTAATCATTCAAATGCATGTAAAATCTGTTCCAATGCTTTATGCATGATAGTTTCCTGTATTAATATAAGAATGGAACTAGCTCACTCCCTGACTCAGTTTTCAGTTGCCATGTCTGGTCTTAGAAGTTTAAGTTTGTTTTGAGACTTCAGATGAGAGTCACTTTAGCTGGTCTTGATTGCCATTGGTTGCAAGGATCTTCTCTTTTAACGTAATCCCATGCGTGAAATCACCTTGAGCGCACATGCTAATTTTACTGTCTTGAGCATAGAACACTTTGTTATAATACCACAGTATAACTACCGCAGGAAAGGATTAGTTCTTTACATGCTGGCGCTTTAGTTGCTCATGCTTTTGAATGTTGCCGGCTTTTCCCATAAACTTGTCGCTTTCATGGTAGATGTCCAATTAGTTGGGTTTCGAATAAATCAATCAAATTTCTATATGGTTCAAGCAATGCATGCATTCTTGGCTTACTCTGTTGGCTGTGTAAGCTTCGGTTCATCATGAACTTTGTCTTCTTTGACGGATTTATACTTGCTTGAATTTTTGAAGATACATGTATTTGTCGCAATGACCAGATAAAAAGACAATTTGTCAAGTACTAGTTTGAACGTTCGAGTCAGCATATTCGTAGGCATTGCATTAGGAATTGGATTATGATATTGCTCTGTGAATGTCCCAGTGAATGCTGGTTGTTTTTGTTGCAAACTTCTGGATGTTTTGTTGCGGGAGTGGAGCAAATGAAGTGGTCCGGTCCGGTCCGGTACGGTGAGAATCTAATGAGTTCAGGGGCCGCATTGAAACTTTTGCAAAGTTGCCTTCCTTGTCTAAGGGCAGCTCTTTTGGTACCCATTCCTTTGTTTTCTGGGCTCCATGGTTCTTCTTTTGAGTTCTAATGATTAACAGCAGAAGGTTCGCGTGTCTTTAAACTGGCAATATTTCGTGACAGAGGTGAGGTGTTCACGGTACTGAATTTGCAGCCCAAGTCACTGCACTACCAGATCAAATCTTTAATCGCGGTTAATGGTTCATCAAAATACATGGGCAAAAATATCAAGAAGAGGACGTATATTCTCAAGGGTTAATTGCACTTTGCACCTTTTAACTATACATCATTCCTTATTTGAGTCCCTAAATTACAAATTGGAACACCTGAATCCGTAAGCTATTAAAGTTGTCCTGTTAACTACAATCGTTAACCAAATTCTCAAAATTAACTAAATACTGGTCATTTGAGCAGCATGATTGCACATTGCGAGGACATAAAAGGAAAATCGGATAAACCCAAAGTCAAAGGGAGGAAAGGATTTTGGGATTGAAATTGGAATCAAGGTATAGTTCGAAATTAAGGTATTTAAATTTAGAATTTAGGGACTAAAGTGAGAAATCAAAGTATAATTTAGGGACTAAAGTATCCTAATTTTGAATTTAGGAACCAAAGCGCCAATCAAGTATAGCCACGTCGTCATTCGTAATGTAACAATCTGTTTTGGGCCTTGAAGTTTTCTAAATACATGATGGGCCGCACTGTCACATCAATGTGGTCACCACCTAAAGCTCAGTTAGACAGAAAAAAAAAAAAAAAAAAGTTTTTTGGGCCAGTACTGACAATGCAAGCAACATTGAGGCTCAAAAGGTGGAACTTCGCCACGAGTCAGTCACCAGCAGTAAACCTTTGCGTTGCATTTTCAAACAAGCCCAGCATTTGATTACCCAAAAGAGAAAAACCACCATCATTTCTCATCAATGCCATCAAATGTCATTTGGTTTCATTTTCTTCTCTTTTTATTTTTGGATGATTTTTGAGAAAGCCTACTAGTAGAAGATCAAGTAAAATTGATTAAATTATTTACCAGACTCAACTAGACTACCAAAATTTTCTACACAGCATGGTCAACAAAGAGGAAGTAGTTAACGGGAGCAAATGTTAGCCAAAGGGCAAGAAAAGAGGTGAAAGAAATATATGCAGGAGGACATATGCTTGCATTTGATTTTTACCAACCCCTAATCTTCCCCAATTGCAAATTTTTCTTCCTCCAATGAGGATTAAGAGTGATTTCCCGCTTACTTTTTAATGATTCAAACCTGTGACCTGTCGATTACAGGTAAAATATCTTATCAACTAGACCATGCTCGTCACCAATTACAAGTGTTAAAGGAAAAAAAAGAATAATACAGCTAATTATTACATGTAACAAAACTACTCCACTGTGATCTGTAGCCCCGGAAATTTCCCACCAAAAAAAAAAGTCTCAATTTGATAATACTACCTTGAAATGAAAACGTTAAAATTGCTCCTAACTAACCATTTTCACGGTACACACACTCCGCAGAGGAAATGGGACAGTTCACTGAGCTCTGCAAGCCAAATGAATTGCAATTGCATAGGCAGAAATCTATCCTGTTAGATATGGTGCAGTCTGCAATAACTGCAGACCTTTCTGTTCCCTTCATCCCATTGCACATTTCGCTGATCATTTTTTTAATCACCCTCATAAATTTTCCGGCCCTACCAAGCTGCCAATTTCTGTATCAAGCTCAGTAAATGCAACCACCAACACCACACACACACAGTAAAAACAGTCCACTTCTGACTTCATCCCTTCACCACCACTGATATCAATAGTTTTGACAAGTGTCATAAGTCTAATATTTTTCTTGCACATGATTTTCTTACCTCTTGCATATCTCCTTTTTTTTTTTGCTTTTTTTTTTCATACCAAACTGAGCAAGTTTGGCTTCTTTATTCTCCTTTTGTGCCCAAAGAATTTTTTTAACCTTAATTATTTGACTAAGTGAGTCTATTATTTAATTCATCACCGTTAGATTAGTTTTAATACAATAACACTGCATTACAACCCTTGGATCAATTTTCATTAGTTCTAATTGTCTACCTGTTATATAAGAGACATGGGAATTTAATGTAGCACTCTTATTTATTGACATGTGATGTAACTCTCCTTTGAGGAATCTATGATTTTTCTTCCATTTTTTATTTCCCTACTTCTATCTTGATGGAGCAAGACAAAAGATGTATCATACAGGATAAAGACAAAAGATTTCAATTGCAAGTCATGTTGCATAACTATAATAACTTCTACTGTTTTTATATATTGTTTAATTTATGACTATAGGATCAAGCTTTATAGATTAATGAAAAAAATTTTAATCCTTGGATATTGATTAATTATATTTGATTAGTAGCTAACCAACTATTACATTTAAACAACTCTTTTATGTAATCGATTAAAGTCTCTTTTTCTATTTCTTTATAAATCGTTTCTCAACGTTGCATCGAAAAAATCAGATTTCTTCCTTCCCTATTGTCACTTGTTCATTAATATCAAGATTAGTAATGGATTTAATAGATGTTATGCTTATTGTCTCCTTGATTTAGAAGAGTTAACTTCATAGATGGAATTTCTTCTTATGCTCAAATTTTCTCGTGTTTTTATCTATTACGTACCAAAAAGTTTTGTTATTATATGTTCAATTAAGTTATTAGGGGGCTAGCCACAGCCGAGGTACCTCTAGTATTAGAAAGAAACTCAAAAAAATCTTGTGGGTTTTTTGCCAGGGGAGAAAATCCAAAAGCTTGTGAACAGTTTTTGCATACAACAGGCCAACAGTAGGGGTACCTGTCACCAATTTTATGCAGTACCAGTACTCATTGTTCCCTTCTTTTAAAGTTTATGTACTCCAATCATCCTTCCGGGTCCAAAGACCCCCACCAATCCATAAATCCGGAGGAAAGAAGCTTTGGAACAAAGCAACAAAAGGGAACTGAAGAACCAAATAGCTACACCTTAATTCACATGCATACAAATAAAAAGCTGCAAATCCTACAGCCCAAGAAGGAAACAAAAAAAAAAAAAAGAAATAATTGAATAAAAAAAATTTTTTAGGGCTTAGTTTTGCTTCATGGAAAGCCAACAACGTTATGGCTAATCCGTTTATCCATCTCCCATTCTATGATTGTACCGACAAGTCTTTTCTTTTGTAGACACTACTATTATATGTTGTTTGATAAATGCAAATAAAACAACTAAAATAAGTGTTGTCCAAATCTAGGCATAGGGTAGGGTACCTACCAAACACAAGTAAGTTTTACCTCGTTGCTTGCTAGAATCAATAATCTTTTTGCTAGAAATATATTATTATTATTCCATCGATCATTTTCAAGTTTACCCCACAGCCCACATCAGTTGTCCAACTGAACGTAAAAGACAAATCATACAACTACGAAAAAATATGGCCGTCCGGCAGCAAATTAACATCAAGCATTCGTCATTGATTCATTAAATCCAACACACCAGTTGATTCATGGAATTGATCACATTACCAGCTCAATTGATTTTTTTTTTTTTTTCCGTTTTCTTTTGCAAACCTTATACTAGTATTAGTAGTCAGGACAAGCAAAAAAAAAAAATTGATTAAAAAGATAGTATTCATAATGGAGACTACCGAGCATAGATTAGCAATGTTGTAACTAAGGTTAGCAGCCGTAGAGACAAATCATGCCTCGGTTGACAGTGGAACTTGTAAGGCAAATTATTGCTAACATTGAGGATAGATCAAAGCCCAAATGAGACAGCAAAACTTGGACTATCATTTTTCACATTTTCCAGAACTGAAGAGATAGCTTTCTATTCCCAGGATGCAGCAATCTGTTGGTGTAGAAAAAAGAATTGCAAAATTCTAACAATTTGGGACAAATCTTTGACATACCATTCTTTACAAAACACCATCATTAGGCAAAATCATAGTTCAGTTTACCATGAACTAAATTAAAGATCATATATATTACCATATGTAACATAATCAGATTGAGCCGTCCCGCCAATATCACTCCCACCATTTGCGCTGGCTACCACCCCTCACCGCCACCGCTCCCCCTCCTCCTCCACCAGCACCACAACCCTCAATATCTAATGTGATGTGACATCAAAGGAAATGGATAGCGCCCTGCAAAACATGAAGTACCGGCGAAGGAGGAGCTTTTACAGTTGCCCTTGAGCGCAAATGGCTGCTAGAAAATGAAGCCATTTTCCAGAGCACCCAAATATTCTCCAAAGCTTTCATCGTTTGACTGCAGCCACCAGCCTCAGACAGAGCTCAGCCTCTTGCACGACTGTCGCACCACCGCCAAGGAAAACTGTTTGATCAGATGAAAACCAGCCAGTAGAAACTAGAAAGTGAGGTTCTTTGTCTAGTCTTCACTTTAAAAGTCTGCTAGCTAGGACAGCTAAAACTAAAAGACTAAAGGGTGTCTAGCTAGCATCAGTTTAGCTCACATGACAGATGAATAAGGAAAAAGTAAAACACAAGGCCAGAGAGATATTTATAGAATGGAAGGGAACCATATTATTTTTTAAAAAAAAATGATGGGCTCTTTTTTTTTTTTTTTTGGGTGTCTATTCTTGAAAATCAGAAGGATAATAAACATGGTTTAGGCAGCAGAAGCATGAGAAAATGAAGAGGAGGAGAACAGCTCAAGACGCTTTGTTCTTTTTGCTTCTTTTTGCTTACTATGTGAGTATGTGTACACAGTCGAATGTGGGCTATGTGTCACTGTGCTGTCTTAACATAGTGATGCGACTCCCAGTGAATAAGCATGAAAATGAGTTATGGTGTCTTGAATCAATTTGCAAGACTTGCCCGAAAATGAGTTATGCCCATTTTAGCTAGATTTGCTCAAGCAATCTCTGTCCTACTTCCTTTCCTTGCTTAGCCTTTATAACTCACAAATATTCTCCTTAAATCCTCCCAATTGACTAGTACAATACCATTATGTTAAATGTATGTGGACATTAATCCTGTTTCTTTACCAAAGCTATAGACAATTATCAAGTGTGACATTTCAAATAAGCAAACAGGTCCAAATTTTCTTAGAATATCATTAAATTTGTATTTCTTTAATAAATCAAATTTAAAGGGAAGAGCTAAATTTACATGTATCCCTCTTAAAATTTCGCCTCACGCCAGATAAAAAGGTGGAAAATTTTGAGATTAAAGGGTGTGAAGTGTGAACAACAACACTTTAGGATTCAAACCATTGCCATGTTAAGCAACAGTTTCAGCTTTGCAGTAATATGCAAGTATTTTATTGATGGACCTGACTCTCCCGACACCAAATGCACGCATCAAGTTCGAGGACTTTTTCTTCTCGAGACTACAACCAAACACAAAACTGAAAACTCCCAACCCCAAGACCAGAGGAGTGTTTATGGCCTAACATTCGTTTGTGTGGAGTTTTCTAGGGGGGCGCTACAGCAGCTGAGGCTAATTAGCAGGCTTGGCCATTTTCAATGAATTACTTTGACCTCTTAGTCAATAAAATACTACTACTATCATACCTCCGTTTGGGGTCCCATGTTGAAGTTTATTTTAAATCTCATGGGCCTTAATTTGTCTTTCAGTCAAAGGGTGAGATCGTCCCCGCGTTTCTCGTATCACGTTCATGTTTGTTCCTCTCTTCACTGCAAAATTTCTGGATGAACAAGCAAAACAAGAAGAATTGCAGAAATGAATTTCGCCGTTTTAGCCCATTGGGTCTATCTTAATTTTAGTTTGTAATCGAGCAAATTTTAATTTATCAATCCCTTAAAAATTTTAGGCCTATACATATGGTGACTAAAACATGACCAATCTAATTTTTCTTCCTCTATTTCGTGTAGTACTTTTATTACCAGGGATGGTTGCCAGCGTAATGCAGACTAGTAATTTTGCACCTCATCAAGGAGGAATTGTGATTCAGGAACGAGGAATTAAGCTTGAAGATTGGCCTAAAAAACCAGGCTTATATGCGATAGCACAACTTAGAACAGCAAGGGACAAAATGCCTGATCAGGACAACTCAGAATTCAGAAAAAAGCTTCAAAATTCTCCAGGCCAAAACGCATAAAGGAGAAGAGAAGTACCTGAAGAACAAGAATGACAAAGCTCCTAGTTCAAGGCAAACAAAGACTCAAGAATCAGAATCACAATCATCACCTGATCTTGATTACGCTATGACCTGGAAAAAGAACACATTTCAACTCAAAAGAAAAAGAGAAAGAATTAAGCGGAGGAAAAACAAGAAAAACCAAAAGGACGTAAGAATTAGGACCCCAAGATTAAGATTGTGTCCAGTCCAACAAGACTTCATCCAGGGGACTTGGTCTGGTGCAATAATTTTCTTACCAAACCAGGAGTTTCAGACAATGATAGTCTTAAAAAACAGAAGAAGACAACAAAGAAATGTTTGAGATCTGAATTTGATCAGTGACAATAAAGTGCAAAGATATCAATCATTTTCAGGACAGATCTTCAAAGATCAAACACAACTTTCTTGAATACCACTGGAAGCCATGCCATATATGTTATAGAGAGTACAACAACAAATATTGTATTTCTCGCTTCTTGGAGCCTCTCACTATGTGGTATGCTATATATGCATATATAAAAAAGTCATAGATGTTTCATGCACCACTGGAGATACAAACAAAAAAAGAGAAGTGAGAAAATGAAGAGGAAAATGGAGAATAAAGGGCATACCTGCCTTTCAGTTCTCGAGGAGCAGCAGAAACAAAAAGAAAAGTGCATTAATCTGCCATAGTTTTTGCGATTGAGAATTCTCTTTTTATACGTACAACTTTCATTTTTCTTTTCTTTTTAGAAAAATCGTTTAAGAACGTCACTTATATTTTACAAAATGACTTTTTTCCTCCCTCACTTTTAAAAGTGTAATTTTACCTCCCTTACAAATTCACATTGATCAAATTTGATCCCTACCTAGGTTTTTGACTAGTTTTTAATCGAAATTCACCACGTATGTAATCATTTTTAAAGCATAAAATTGTCAAATCAAATTTTTACATAATCTAATTCATAGTCCCTCATATTCTATAAAATGAATTTTTCGTCCCTAATATTTTACAAAATGAATTGTTTCGTTTCTCACATTTCAAAAAATGAATTTTTCCATTCCTCGCATTTTTCAAAATGAATTTTTTCATCCCTCATTGATCATGTGTACGAATAGCTCTTTTTGTATAAATCTACGTATATGTCTATTTGATTCTACCTGAACAGTATGAATAATATGTAATTTATCGCTATTGGATTCATCTAAGCATGCTAATCGTAGCTATACACATGCTATTCAATAGATATATATAGGGGTTTAAAACTAATAATTTTATTTTAAACCCACGTATATATTTATATGATTTTATCATTTGAACCTATTCAATATTTGTGACTTTTTTCTTTTGGTAATAATTTATTTATTGAGTTGTATAATAAGGTCATCTAATTAATGGGTCCTAACTCGAATTCTATAATTGTGCTAACAAATTTCAGTTTAAATCTGAAATTTCTATTCGACACTTTTAAGACCAACAATTGAATTACTTGCTTTGTGTTGTCTTGAATTTTGAAAGTGTCAATCACTTATTTCTTTTTGTCATACGTTTCTTTTGTTTACTTTTTCTATCCAAATTTAATTCGATATAAATACTTGATAATATTAAGGATTAAATGTCATCTTTATTTTCAAATTCGAGTAAAAGAAAATGAATATAAGTGAAAAACTAACAATTTTTTTAAACACATGTATATATCTATTTGATTTCACTTGAGTAGTACGAATAGTATGTAATATATCTTTATTTGATTTCACATGTTATTCGTACTGTTCAAGTGAAATCAAATATATAGATACATGGATTTAAAAAAAATATTTACACACATGATTAATAAAAGATGAAAAAAATTCATTTTGAAAAATGTGAAAGATAAAAAAATTTATTTTGTGAAATGTAAGGGATAAAAAAATTTATTTTATGAAATGTGAGGGGTTATGAATCGAATTATATAAAATTTGATTTGATAATTGTGCCCTTAAAATATGATCACGTGCAAGGCACATGGTGAATTCCAACCAAAAATTAATCGGAAACCTAAGTAGGAATCAAATTTGATCAATGTGAATTTGTAAGAGACTTAAAATTATATTTTAAAAATGAGGGATAAAAAAATTTATTTTGTAAAATATGAGGGACATTTGAACGATTTTCCCTTTTTTTTATACGTAAAACTTGATACGCTATATTTCTGCCAGTAGTAACATCTTTGAGGATGTGGCGGATCATGTGGATGTTATTAAGAATTAAGTACGAAACTGGAATAAATTAACCTTAAGGCCTAAGGACTCCATGCCAATACGACAAAATATCCCCATTAAAATTAAAAAATAAACCAAAAACGAAAAAAAATTTTTTTTAACCCAGATCGAGGATTGAAACAATTGTCAAACATGATCAGTTAGATTTTCACAACCACTAATGTGTAACGTAAATCTGTACAACTCATCTTATCACACATCTTAGCTTTTGTTTTTGTTTTTTTTTTTTTTCACATTTGATTGTTTGAATCAATATGTAACGTAAATGTGCGCAGAGCATCTTGTCGCATATGTAAGCTGACGCAGAACGGTAGTGATAAACCACAAAAGGGTTATATGAACACCCTTCGTAAAGCAAAAAATAAGTGTTCATACTCATGGATATTTGACTCGATGGTTAATCTTATTAAATTAGATATTGAAGAGTTACTTGATAGGTTTTGGAATTGATGAGAAATTACGATAGATAAATCGATAGGATTTGATAAGAGGATTCTAAAAATTGACACCTAATACCCAATGAAAATAATTATGATTAAAGACAAAAGAATATTGATTTAATCCTTCATCAAATGTTGAATTTTTCTTATGCAACCTCTGTGTCTTTACCCATGTTTAAAACACAATATAGTGTATTAATTTATTATGATATATGTATTGATTTTAGGGTCATGTTGGGTGGTACGGTGAGAGAATTGTAAGTAGGAGGTTTTGGATTCAAAACCTTTTATTTATAAAAAAAAAAAAAAAAAAAGTTCTAAGTATTCTTTGCCAATATGACTAAATACCCAAATTAAATTTTTAAAAAAAAAACCAAGAACTAGTCTTACCTAGATCGAGGATTGAAACAATTGTCAAACATGATCGGTTGTTTTTTCACATCCTCTAGCATGTAACGTAAATGGGTACAAATCATCTCATCACATATCTTGGATTTTTTTTGGCCGCATGTGATTCTTTCAAATTATCACATCCTCAAATATGTAACGTAAATGTGTATAGTTTTATCTTATCACACAGCTACAAATCATCTTATCACATATCTTGGCTTTTTTTTTTGGTCGCATTTGATTGTTTGAATTTATCACATCCTCAAATATGTAACGTAAATGTGTATAGCTTATATTATCACACATCTTGGCTATTGACCCTAGGATACAACTAGCATTCTCACTCGTGCAATGCACGGGTTTATATTTCAATTCAAAATAATACTAATATATATAATTATATATTATAGGGGATTTATATTTCAATTTAAAACAATAATATATATACTTATATATTATAGTATAGGATAAAGTATATGAAAAAGGCAAAAAAATTCAAATAAGTGTATTCTTAACATGTTAAAAAAAGTTTATTTCATAAGTACAAAATGTATTTTGCTAATTTTAGTATCTTAAATAAGTTGAAATCAAAATTTGTTTACCTATTCTCTGTCAATGCATGATAACAATTTGAATAAAATAATTTAATTTATAAGGATTTACATGATAGAGCAATTGTAAACCTATTTATCAATATATCATGTTATACCCATACATAAAAATTTTTATTATTAAAAATATAAATTTTAACTAATTCATTTTCCTCATTTTTAGAAATTTTTTTCTCCCATCTTGTAATCCTAAAATTCTTGAGTGCTTATAAAATAGTGTTCTTCATAAACTTTAATATAAATTTTTAAAAAAAAATCTTTGTAAGATGTGTTTTTAAAATTTTTAAAATTATTAAAAACTATCACCCTTTCCATCCTCTCTTGCTTGATAACTGGCTCTCCGTTAGCTTCTATGACTTTCAAAACTCTTACCACACAACCGTCCTTCCGGTTATGTCCCAAAAATCCTTTTTTTTCTTCTCTCCTCTCTTCGTCTAACCTTGTAGTAGTTCACCTTCTTTTTTTCAACTTTTTTCGTCACTCTGTCTTTCCCTTGCATATAGTTAGCCTCTAGTTTCTTATCCTTGCCACCTAATATTTCTCTTTTATTTATTCAAAATATAACTTAACATATACTTATGTTACACTATAATAAAGTGAATTTGGCTAGTAAAATATAAAAATGAAAATTCAATACAAAAGTACAAACACACCATATTTAGTTATTTTTCATATTAATTTTGAATTGAATGATTCCAAAGGAGAAATATTGAGGTTGAATACAAATTGAAGAGTTAAAGCTTGAAGCAAAAAAAAATTTCATAAATTGCAATTTGGTTTTACAATTTTAAAATATACTTATATTTGTACTTTCAAAATAAATTTGAAAAGATAAAATTTGAAGCAAAAGAAAAAAAGAAAACCATAACCTGCAATTTGATTGAACATTTTTACAATATATTTAACTTTACCTCTCATAATATGAAAAGCATATAAAAATGAAGATTAATCACAATTGTTGCACGTATTGGCATTTCAAAATGCAAATGAAACATTGATAATATCTTATAAAACCCTAACTACTACAAAAATAATATATAAAAATGACATAGTAATTGTAGATTTACATACGAAGAATACATAAAATAACCAATAATACCCAAGACTATTCTTAGCATTTGGGTGTTGCACTCTTATTCATATTTAGTTAAGGTCGAATTTGGATTAAATATATACAATTAAATAGATATATAGTTTGGGGTCAAAAGTTCTATATCTTTTCTTTAAATTGCATTGTTATTTTTTAATTTTTGGTAGAATTGGTGCTATTTTTATTACTGTATTATTTTTCATCTAAAATAGAAATTTCAAATAAAAATTTTTATTTTGAAATGCTAGTAGTACTTTGTTTTTTATTTAGTGATTTCATAATTTATGGTTCACGAATGCTGCCGTTCCTGATTTTTTAATCCATGACCAATGAATATTACTTTGTTTTTGTTTTCTATATAAATTGTCCTTTTAGTTAGGATTACTAAGTTGAAGGATAAAATATTGTTATTTATTTGTATACTTTTAGTAATTGGTTATGTTTCCTCTTTATTTACCTCACATTAATAAATTTCAAATCAAATTCCTATATAAGTGAAGCCACTTCTTACTTTTTAAATTCAAAAGACATGAAAAGATCTATAACAATTTAAAAAATTCAAAATTCTATAAAAAAGAATAAGGTGTTGGAAACATTCTGATTTAACCATCCTAAAAACCCTCATTGCAATACATACATACATACATACATACATACATACATACATATATATATATAAAATTTTGAGGAAGGTTCTATAGTTTTTTCTAGTATCATATTATCAAGTTAAATCCACCATTGGATAGTGAAACAAGTATTTTTAATCATTAAATAATAATAACTTAAAAAATTTAAAATATGAACCATTATCATCATTGAAAGAAATAAATTGAGGATATGTAATCCTAAAAGGACCAAGAATTTCCCTAAAAAAATTTTAGCATTCTAATAATGATAATTATTTTTACCTAAAATTCTATTAACAAATGCCATGAAAAATAGGGATAGTAAGGGGTAGGGTAAAAGTCGATACCCTCAAGTATCTAACTCGATGGTTAATCCAATTAAATGACCAAAGAGTTATCTATTAGGGTTTAGTATTAATAAGGGTTTATCGATAGGTAAGCCGATAGAATTTGATAGGAGGATCCTAAAAATCTAATATCCGATACGCAATGCCATAAATGAAAATAATTAATGTTTAAAGACAGAAAAATGTTGATTTAACCCTTCATTAAATTTTGAATTTTTCTTATGCAAGTTCTATGTTTTTACCTAAGTTAAAAACTCAACATAGTATGTTAATTTAACATGATATCTGTATTGATTTTCGTTTGGTAAAAATTAATTTTACATTTTGGAACTATTCAGTTTACTGGGTAGAGGATATTCGATGGGACCATGAGTATGAGGGTTTGGTAATGGAAATTAAAATTCATAAAGTTATCCAGTGGGACTTGGTAAAATAAATAGATACGCGGGCTATGATTTGTTAAAAGGGATTTTGAGGGTACCGCCCTACAGCCAGCTCTAGCCAAAAAAGAGAGAAAAAAAAAAGGAAAAAAACTGGAGAAAGAAATCCAAAGGAAAAGGAACCAAGCCAAGGGACAATTTAGAGTATTATTACTTTTCCAAAAAGCAAAAGGTTGGATATCTTTGCACTTTACTGACTGAATTAGTCTTTAGAGAAGCTTTTTGATTTTACAGTTTGCTATTCTCTTTATCTTGAAGCAGAGAATGGCAAAAGGTGCCAAGATTTAAGGCCTTTCTGTGAATGCAATGCTAGTGAGTAGTGACCGCCCTCATGGCCTCACTTTATTCCATTGTAATGCCGCTGCCAAATGCTTTAACTAATAACTGTACAGATCTTAACACCCTTTTAGACTACAATCAGAGTAGAATTATCCAAGTTCGTGGTTTAAGTGTTTAACCAATGCGTGAATGAAGTAAACACTATCTTCTTAAATCCAAATGCTATGAATAAAGTATAGACAACCTCCTTTCTATTTTGCTTCAATCCTTTTTCTTATTTGTTCCATCGGTTGCTTGCGTTCTGGAGAAGATTGCAAGTTACTACTTAGATGAGCAAAATATCGAAGTTATCAAGATATATATATATTGGATGCTAAAACTTTCTAGTAAGCTTGTAAATAAAATCCTACTTTGTTCCTCCGTTGCATGGTGTGGTGTTACACATAAAATTGACGTAGCCTCTCATGATCCCAAGCTTGAAAATATATGATTAACTATCATACTTTACCAAAAGTTATCATAATCTTAACCTGAACAGGGTTGATTTATTGGTCAACAAGGCAGCTTGGTTTGTCCACTTCTTGATGTTAACCGTTCGATCACATCCATAATAAAGTCCAGTTACAAAGTTCTGATACTCGACATCATCCTCAGATAAATCCAGTGATAATTTGCTGTAATAGTTCCCCAATGGAAATTTCTTTTAATTGTGAAATTTATGAGGTTTTTCTTAGTTACTATACATCCTAGATGGAAGCACATCTACTTGCAGTTAATTAATATTTCATATCATCACCGTTATATGCAAACAAGAAAAAGACCCAAAGGAAGAAAGGACAAAGTATTAACCAATAGACGGTTGACATAAATCCTCGTCCTAAGTACATCTAATCTTACTTAGTGACAAAACACAAGGGATTATAAAATAAGTTAATTATGTCCAGATGATGCTGAAAGGAAGAAAGTAGACCAAACCTCCACGCCATATTGAAAGATCGAAAAGCACAACAAAGAAAGGTTTGGGTAATGGGACCAAAAAGCCGCAGCAGAGCCTTTCTCATTAGAATAATATTTTTTTTTTCATTTTATGCTTTCTGCATTGTCAATATCTGAGACCAGCCGTTTTCTATGACCCTGGAGATCAGACACCAGAAATCAGAGTGTTCGACCATGAATGATATGGAAAAGAAAAAGAAGGAAAAGAGAAGCAACTCATGATTCATGAATAGTAAGTCGTAAAAGATGATTTTGTTATGATGAGACCACGTTGCATGGGATGCTGCTACCCACATGAACAACCCTCAGGTCTTCTAAGATCTGCAGGTGACTGTGGTGTACCATATAATATATACGGATTTATGCATTATCATTTTGAACCGAAGAATGCTTTTCTTTTTTTCTGAACTCTTAGTAGTAGCTTATCATTTTGCATAAAGGGATGCTTTTCCTTTTCTTTTTTTTTTTTTTAAATTTAATTCTTGTGTTTCTTTTACAAATCAATTCCTTTTTTCGTACCAGGAAACGTGGTGGAGAGGGGGATAAAGATTGGAACGTTATTGAACCAATCTTGATAGAGCATGTATTCATGCATGTGAATCTCGTTAAGGACTTCATATGCTTGATGTATATGTTGTGTCCATAGACATTATTTTAATGTTTACACTCTTCAAATTCTATGATGCATTCGTGGTATTAATTTTAGATTCTTGATTGGATTCTATGCCTAGAAACTATAAATAGAGGCTATATTTTACTTGTATGCTTAGGGTACAATTTCATCAATATCCATTGTAAACTATTGACCGAAGATTTGATTGTTTGATAAGATAGAATGTGATTATAATGCTGATAGAGTCAAAGGAATTGTTAAGACTTTGATACAGACAAAATGGTTTGAAGTTCACTGATTTTTTTTTGCACAACATCAATCTAAAATGTGCATTCAGGTAAACGTATTGAGCTATTGCATTAGAATTAATGTAGCATCCAAACTAGGACTCATGAATCATTATTGTTGTGGCCCTAATCTGAGGACCTCTAAATGGCAGTAAACAAGAGAAAAGCTAAATACTACAGAAAAAAAGTCAAGATGCAGATTTCAGATTTGTCACGATTACCAAGCGAAAAAGTGAGCTTAGTATAACCAGTGAGTGGAAACCAGATGCAGAAATCAGGTGGACCACCATGTGGTTATGATTCAATGATCTTTAATTGGATGATAATTAGGCTGTGAACTTTCTAAATGAATTGATCAGCATTAAGCAAGTTGTTTGCATTATCCAGGTAATATATTGGATTCAAGAAGATAAATAAAATACAAGATCATTGTTAGTTGTTGGCCCTGTGATATCCCGGTGGACTGGATTAGTGGGGACAAGCATTTTATCTAGGAAGACAAGAAGTCGAAGGTCAAGCGTTGCTTAAATCTACTCATCGTATAATTGATTTGAATCACATCCTTAATTCATCGTAATAGATTTCTTGAATATCAGAGAGCAAAATTTAAGGGAAAAAAAAAAAGCAACAAATTAGGATGAAAATCTCTATGTAATACAAAATGAAATTTCAAACCAAGCCAAGTTGTTCAATACTTTAACAAGTCAAACCAAACTTTCCATGAACATACATATGAAATTTCAAGCCAAACTCGATCAGTTTTTTTCAAAAAATTTTCGAACACAAGCCAATTCAACACATTTATTTTAATCTTCAAACCAATCCTGAACATACCTCTGTCCCACTCGTTGAAACTTGTTTTCAATCCTATTTACAATCCCACCCATCTCAGCGCACAACCCAATCTAACTCCTTTGCCATATGAGTTACTTGTCCACTTATATGTTGGATGTTTTTATTCTCGAAAAAAGTACTATGTTCTATAAGTCTAATTTGAATATAACAATTAAGTGAAATGAAATTCTATGTGAATCAAATTTTGACATATTCTTAACTGGATAGCTTGCTTGTATGTGGATCATTCATCATTATTTTGGATGGAATTAATGAATATACTTTGTTATATCCTGAAATTTGGCTAAGAATCCTTGTGATATAGATAGCTAGGATTAAAAAAAAAGTAAATTTTATATAAATTGTATATACTTTCACCGTTGTATTCATGACATATATATAAAGTTAAATTTCAAATTCAAATTTCACATATTTATCATTTATTCAATACTGAACACTATCAATACAGGAAAAATTGATAAAAAAAAAAGTGTCCTTTTTAGTTGAAATTTAATATAATATTCAAAAGGCCCAATACGTACAAAACCCAAAGGTGGTGCCAAAAGAATGACAATTCCAATTGGGCTTGTCAAGCAGGAATGATACGTACAGGGCCTGAAAAGAAAAACGAAATGTTTGGACTTAAGATGAGTGTAACGTGTCCACCAATTGTAAATGGGCCCTAATGGACATTCAATGCTGAATACAGGTTTCACTTGTCCGACCCAAACCATAAATTCAGTTGCTGTTGCTGCTGCTTTCTCCTCTTCTTCCCTAGTCTCCCGGCGATTCTATTCCGCACTCCTCCGGTGACCGTTCTCTGGCGCTTTCTCTCTTTTTATTGCACCAGAAGCCTGCTAATTTCAGTTTAATTGGCATCTGGGTTCATAAATTTCACCTCAAAGCAGCTGATTTGGCTCATCTCCGTGCACAAAACAAGTAGGTTATATTTCGTAAACTTGTTTTATTTTTTTTCAAAACTTTCTTGTATATTTCAGTTTTCATTCTTTAGTTTATTATGAATTGAATTTGAATTTGGAAATTTTGTGGTAACTTACAAAAATATGACGTTTGTATTTCATACGACTCGACAAATGTTATAGGATTGTTACCAAGTGGTTTATTCTGAGATTGATGGTTGTATGATCAACTATTCTGCTAAAAATTTCAACCAGAGTTGTGCTTCTTGAAGTATTGGGTTAAAAAAGGAAATGTTGTTTATTCTTTTTCATTTTTCAGCCTGTAGGACTTGATCAAGTCCATTGATTACGCCTGGTGTTGCTTTTGTTGAGTGCTAAAAATACCGACTAGAGCTTTGTTCTTTTTCTTTTTTTGGTTGATTATCCTTCTTTTGTTTGTGCAATTTCTCGTGCAAGTGGTATCTTTCTTAGAGAAATATTTAAGTTTGACATTATTGGTTTTCTGAGATATTGAAACATCTAAGACAAAGTTATGAAATGAAAAGATTTTTTCTTTCCATGTTTGTAAACTGTGGTTACATATACTGTTGAAGGTGCTGCATCATTTGTGCCTTTCTGAGTACCAAATGGAGATTTAAGTCATTCATCTTGCTCTGAGGTAGGAGGTAGCAGCACCTAGAGGATGAACAACCCTTCAGCAGGACCATCGTCAAAAACAAAAGTAGGGTCTTCCCAATCATCTGAAACTTCATTTAAGCGCAAGCGTGGAGTGTTTCAGAAAGACTGTAAGTAATTGAGAGTTGTTACTTTCTCTCGTCTTTTCATTTGAATGGACAGGTATGCTTGGTTTTAATTCTTTTTATTTATTTGATTTGATGTAACAGTGCAGCACATGATGTATGGCTTTGGCGATGATCCAAATGTACGTGTTATCTCTATTGCTTAATCACCTTTCACTCAATACTTATTTCCTGCTGCAAATTTTAGTTATCAAAACTTGGTTTTATCTTACTTTTAAGAATTATATATTTATCTCTTTCACATTAGTGAAGACCGGGGGAAAGTATTTGGTTTCACTTTTGGGGGAAAAATGCGAGTTATGATCTTATCATAAGGGTACATAAAACCAATCTTCCAAACCTTCATGAGGTTTGCCTTATATCTCTTTCTATTATCATAAGGTGATTCCTTTTGGCAGTCACCTTTATGTGGTACTTGCTAATGACCCCCTTAATAATGTAGTTTTAGTAGTATGATGAATTTTTTTCATGATTGTGGCAAATTTTGATGGCATTAGTGGACTGCCAAATGTTTATGAATGTAATACAAACCAGAGGATAGGGTATGTGACTTCAATAATTCGAGGCGGAGGTCACATAAATGCCCCTCTTTATTATAAATATAGGGGAATTGAAGATTTGGGCAATCAACTATGTCTTAATTTCTTCAGTCTTTGACCATGTTGATTGCTTCTATTGATGTCTTTACAAATTATCTGCAGTGCATTGCTTGCTACTACTTCAGTCGTGAATTGGAGGATTTATACTGTCATTCTTAAAGAAATAAACAAAAGTTTCTTTCTGTTTCCTTTTGTAATTGATATCATTTAAGTAAATTAATGAGCACTGTATAATGTGCTTGGTAGATGATGTTATTTTCCAAATAGGTCCAATCATTCTGGATGCGTGGCTTGAATGTTTAGAATGTGTATAAGTAACACAATGAGGTCATGGACAATTTTTTGGTCAAATTGGTATTAAGTATCATCTTTAGGACGCGATTTTATAGGCTTAGCAATCATATTGTTGCAGCTATCATGAAATGGTTTTGTTCTAGCTTTATTTGGTGTAAAATCATGTGTGTCCTTTTTTCTTGGTTATTTTTTTAGGAAAAAATCTTACTTGTGTCGTACCTTCTTCTGTTATACTTGCAGCCTCTTCCCGAGACTGTGGCACTTGTGGAAGACATTGTTGTGGAGTATGTCACAGATATGGTAAGCTAAAATCCTTCGTATAGAAGATAAACAACTACTCAGGGAACTTATAATGGAGAGCTTGTATGTTTCTTTTGGTCTGATTCTGTATATTTAACTTTTGCAGGTCCATAAAGCTCAAGATATTGCATCAAAAAGAGGAAAGCTTCTGACTGAGGACTTTCTGTTTTTAATCAGGAAGGTAAAATTTCCTGCAGCACATGATTTTAATACCATGTATAATGCATGCTTTGGCCATTTCATTTTCCTCCATATATGCTTAGCCTTACTTTTTATAAGACTTATTTGACATATGAATTTAGTTGTTTTAAGACATTATTCATTTTTCTTGCAATTCAGCTCCATCAAACCAGAAAAAGGTAATGGGAGTTGGCTGGGGTAGAGTGTTTACTTGTGATATAGTGGGTGTATTTAGGGCTGTCAACGGTCCGGGTCTAGACCCGGACCCGGACCGGATCCGTCAAATTTATCCGGGTATGGGTAGGGATTTAATTCCGTTACCCGGACCCGGATCCGGATCCGTTTTGCCAAACAAAAAAACGGGTCGGATACGGAATATAGTATTTCGACCCGTATTGGACCCAGATCCGGATATAAATGGATTAATAATTTAAAATATATATATTTATTAATATAATTTGATTAGGATGATGTATTTGAGTAATCAATATAATTGGACCCGGATCCTAATCAATATGATTTGATTAGGGTGATGTATTTGAGTAAGGTTAATTTGATTTCTTTTCTTATTTGATTTTTTGTGTATTAGTTAGAAATTAGTTTATAAATATATGTTTTTTTCTCATTTTTGTTAGGAATTATAAATTTTTTTAGTTTTTTTTCGGGTAGACCCGGATCTGGGACCCGTCGGATCCGGATCCGGAACAGAGTAAAGACCCGTCGGGTAAACGGGTCGGGTTTGGATCCGATATAGTGTGCCGGGTCCGGGTCTAGAATAATGAATTCCAGCCCGGACCCCGCCCCGGCCCCGGCCCCGTTGACAAGCCTAGGTGTATTGCATGGCCATTCTTGTTGAGGAAGTTAAATATCTCACCAAATGGTTGAAGATAAAGCTATAACTTTAAACCAGATCCTTAGAATTTATGAAGTTGCTGCAGAATATAAGGATATGAGTTGATGGGCTTTTGTTGTTGTGTTTATATAGCTGTTAGATGTATAACATACTTGGAATTTTCAAGTTGCCCAGAATAGTGTCTGAGATTCTTAATGTTCAATATAACAGCACATCTGACAATTTTTATCTTCATCCCAAAATGATAGGAGTTTAGTTCGCGAGTGAAGGTTTACGGATCATTTTATTCTTTTTTCACTGAATTAAAAAGTACATAAAAACTTGATACTTATAATTCTAGGCACCCTATTGGAAAGCATCTTTGCAGCCCAAGAAGTATAATTTCATAAATTCCATCTTGCAGTATATACAGGAGATTAAGACATTGATTTCTCAGCACTCATGTAGTTGGTCAGAGAAAAACTTAATTGGCTCCTTCTGATTGGAGAATCCTTAATCTTAGTGGTTTCATTTTGTGTTTGTTTTTAACTTGGGATGACTATTTCACTTGCATTTCATCATTCGCCATACATGGAGTTGTTTTCTGGCCATGGGGGGTGACATAATGTTTTTTCCCTTGCCAGATTTATTCTTCATCTGCATTTCCTGTCCATTCGATGTGCCATTGGCTTTAAAGACCTGTCTGATCCTTCCTGTCCATTCGATGTGCCATTGGCTTTAAGACCTGTCTGATCCTTTTTATGTCTCAATTTTTGTTTAATTCTTTTGCCACCTTGGAGGAATTTTTGCTTTTGGTTTTTTTGTTGGTTTAAAAGGGATTCTGAACAAATAGCTCTCTTGACAATTGTTAACTAACCTGAGTATATTCTGCTCGGCTGCCTTGTTGATGCCATTCAGATCGAAAAATTGGATAAATCCTCCATATTGTGTTCGACTCTCCCTGAGGATTACCAATACCTGTATTACAATTATCTTTGCCGCTGTACTTAAATTTGGATATCCTCAGTTTCTATGGAAGTTTTTGTGTTATGATTATTTCAATTCAATTGACAAGCTTTATGTATGTTACAAAATTTTGGCTACAGTCAGTTTGGACTAATCATAAGTCATTATCTGATTCTGCAGGACCTCCCGAAGCTTAATCGCTGTACAGAATTGCTGTCTATGAATGAAGAGTTGAAACAAGCGAGAAAAGCCTTTGAGGTTGATGAAGAGAAATTGGCATCAACTGAATGATTTAAAGCTAGTCAAATTCATTTTGTTATCGACAGGAATTTTTTTGATAAAGCTCTAGAATTGTAAATAAACATGAGAATAGGCTTTGGAAATTATGCTTCTCCCAAGTGATCCTGCTAAAGACGATTCGCCTGCTTGAGTGGTGTGGTTTATAGATTCCTGCATTTTATTCCTCATT
Organism: Coffea arabica; assembly: GCF_036785885.1. NCBI lineage: Eukaryota > Viridiplantae > Streptophyta > Magnoliopsida > Gentianales > Rubiaceae > Coffea > Coffea arabica. The sequence continues at coordinate 13,290,301 of NC_092320.1, read as the reverse complement.
CTTTGTTTTCTTTGCAGGAAGTTTAGGCTGCAAAACCATTAATTTGAGTAGAAACTGTAGTTAGTTTAGGTTATTTAGCACTAACAGTACGGGTAAAAACCATCCCTGCTGTGCACATTACATAAATTTATTTCCTAAATATTTGTTGACCGACAATTGAACAGTCCTTCAAATGAGCTGAACCCAATCAATTTGAGATTTTGTCGCAAGAAAATCTTAAACCTACCACTATCCTCTAACAAGACAATTCTTGAATGCTAAGATTGTCCGATCATATGCAACATTGGTTGAATTTAACTTCCACGAAAAAAAAAAATTCAATAAAAACAGGACCAGCCTTGAGATGTCATCTAGCTTGATACGTACCTAAATCACAAATATTCAAACATTTTGTACCTTTTTTTCCACACGTCATACTATTCAATTCAATAAAAATCCAGACAGTTTATATTATTAATTTATGTGATGGAGAATTGCTCCCGAAACTCTATAGAGAGCCTTTAACTTAAAAGAGTTGAGCATCAAAAGATGGGGAATTTTTGTGTTTCCCATTCGCTTGACACATATTTGATGATCACACATTGCATCATCCCCAGAGATGAAGCTTCATAATAACGTTTGAGGGCCCAATTATATATATTGCATTCAGTATATCCTGCAAAGCCGAGCAGAGCTGTGAATGATGAAACCGATAGATACCCAATTTCAGGATCTGTTGCATTTTCTCGGCAGGCTTTAAGATCGTCAAGAACACTATAACTTTGCAATTGAGAACAAGAAACAGCAGACACAATCCAAGCATTATTTTATCCCTTTCGTTGTGATACGGATCCATTTCTGGTGTTTTTGAAGACATGTACCTAATTAATCCGTGCTTCATTTGCATCTACAAATTGCTTTGTATTCACCTGCTAAGAGGATGCAAATTGAGGCAAGGAGACCAAGTTTGAGCATGTTGTTGTCACTGTTAAGTTTATGGGATCAAATGCTGTGGTGGTTGCAGCTGTGGATTCATTGGTACTTTAAACTCTGTTGATTTACAAAACGTACATTGAAGAGGTGATTTCTGGTCTGGTGAGCTGTGCTGACCAGCTGGGGATTTCTTCCTAAGCGAGGCACAGCTATCTCAAGAGGCACCTATTAAGATTACAAGAGACGGGGCTATATCCCTCGATTCTCCTCCGACGATCTAGTCAGTTTGGATAAGAATCAAAGTGGAGGGAGTTTTTGAAAGTGGTTCTTACAGAATATTCAGTAGTGACTTTTTTGAGTGAGAAGTTCTGATATTTATATGAGACAACTTGGAGGGAAGGGTAGTGGGGTCCAAGCTCCCAAAATCTAACTGAGATTGAGCGTATCAACCTGATTTGACAAGTCGGTGCAGTGGAGAGGTCCCGTCAGATGTCCTGTCTGCCCTGCAGATGTCAGGATCTTGGACAGGACCTCGATTGTCGTGTCAGGCATAATGCCAAACCGAGATGATAGTAAATGCAGGAGTCACCTCGGTTATTCGTATGCGATGTTATCTGGGGTGATCAAAACGGATAGGGGTCGTCCCAAGTGATGTAGAGACCATCTAGGTACGGCCGAGTCGATAGGACCATTATAAGCATCCTTAGGTAGAAAGGAGGGCTGACTCGGTAAGCCGAGCCGGAATCACCATCCTCGTACACGAAAAACAACTAATTGACATGAAGCATAGCTAATTTCAGCAATGGTTTTGGCTATATCAAGCCAACCTCATTTAATACTTTCTTGTGACTCTTGCATCATTCTTCACCACGCTTGGCAATCAATGACAACCACACTGGTACCATATCTTATCTTTGATGGATGATTCAATGACAAGTCTGAATAAGAAATACACCTTAAACTAATGAGTAAGAATTATATTTAGAAGACATCCCTATGGTCTAACTAGGACCGTATATTCAATTCATATGGATAAGGTGGTTAAAAGGCAACATGCATGTGTCATAGCAATCCCTGGCTAAGATGCTTTTTTTTTTTTTAAGATAAAAAGCTTATGATGAAAGCAAAAGGAAAAAAAAAAGGGTAAAGAATTGTTATATTTTTATTTATACTTCAAGAAGTGGAGCTACAGAAACTCAATATTGTCCCGTTAACATAGTGAAATCAATACCAAATTCTGGTGAAAATGGCAAGGTAACCATTCTCGAGGCACATTTTTTACATGTTACTGAGGGCAAGGTAACCAAGTTTTGGATCTAAGTTCTCTCCTGGAACTGGAGATTCCATAAATTTCCTTCCACAATTAGTTCAATTGAAATTCATACCACTCAATCAAATACAGTTCCAAACTCATAATATCATTTAATATGAAGGAGAATTGCTCTAGCAACTCTATAGAAGCCCTTTAACAAAAAGAATTCACCATCAAAAACCGGGGGAATCTGCTTGCTTCCAATTCTCTTGAGACATCTCTGATGATCACGTATAGCATTGTGTATGACTGCTGAAGCTTCATGATAACGTCCATGGTTGCAATAAATTTTTGCATTTAGTATATTCAACAGAGCAGATTTAACATAAATTTGGCATGATCGGCATGTTTCCTTAAAGCCGGTATCTGTTGAATTTCTTTGGTAGGCTTCAAGATCTATAAGAACACTATCACTCTGTGATTGACAACAAGAAATGGCTAATAGTGCAAGCCCTCTTTTATCCCTTTCGTAACGATGCTCGTCCTGCGAAAAACAAATTTGGCAATATGCATATTCTGGTGTTTTTGAGCAAATGTAATCGACAAGTGCTTCGTCTGAGCTTATGGTTTGTATGTATTGAGCTGCCATGAGGCTGCAAAACAACCCAAAAAGACCAAATCTCAGCATCTTGTTGCCACTGTTTCTTGTGACAAGGTTGGATGGGGATGGGGGGTGGTTGTGATTTGCGATTCTGCATTCATTGGCACTTATAAGCTCATTCATTCACCAGATTAAATGAAATGTGACTAGTTGACAAAAGGCATAGCTAAATTTAGTTGCAAATTCGGCAATATTAAACCAAATCATTTAATACTTTCCTGATCTTTCTTGGACGAACTAATTACATGTCTTGCACAAAAAAAAAAAAAAGAAAAGAAAAATGACTAATAATTATCCTCGAACATCCCTATCATATTATAACTAGTACCACATACTGGAATCAGATGGGTGAAGAAGCAAAATTGCTTCCATAATCTGTCTAAGATAAAAATGTTTATGGTGAAATGAAACCAGAAAAGGGTAAGGAATTGCTACAATTACATTTGATGGAGTACAACTATAGACTCTATATATAATATCCCTTCAACGTACTAAAATTAATATATAACAAATTCTCGTGGAAATGATAAGGTCCATAATGTCTGGGCACATCTTTGATAATCATCGAGAGCTACTCTCACTAAATTTGAAGATTCTTTGAAATGCCCATTCACCCAATTGCGGCACGCAATTGCCAGATTTATATAAACTTTAAACGCATATCATAATTGCTTGAATTAAATTGGCTTTCTTAGTTTAGACAATCGGTAATCTGCCGACAACCTTGTTTTAGGTTGAATATTCTAATTTTTCCCCTAAAGAGATGTCTAATTGTTAGTTGCTCTAATATTTGCTCAATCTCATGTTTATCCAAACCCTCTAACCTTTCTCTATTTTCTTACGTAGTAGTATTCTCCAACTAGCTAGATCTATTGATGAATATAAAAACGCGAGCTAAGGAAAGCATTTCTTCAAATCTGAAACCGGGTAGATTTTAGTTGATATTATAGATTTTTTCCTTTTTTTTTTCAAATATTTTATGGCTTCAAAGCAGCTATCTCACTAAAATCTAAAAAATTCCATGCATTAATTCTTCAAAACTGTAAGCTTTCTAGAGCTACAATTATGCACCATAACACCCAAAATTACTATATATAGTAGTTATAATCTAATCTGCTATCATGTAAATCGCCACTTTAAACACTGCTCTACATATTACCTCACAAATCAATAAATTTTTCCTTTTGGTTAGTTTTTGGTGTATTAATCCCTGTATAGCTCCACTAATATGCTACATCAACATATGGCAGTGATCTTGACATATCCTCAAAACTATAGGTAATACTTGACTTCGGATCAGAATTATAGCATTTTGAAGAGGTACAATAATAAAAAATCATTCAAGAATCATGCTCCGCAAATATTTCTTTGCGTTGCTTGTTCTTGATCAGCATTATATATCAAAAAGGTAAATAAATGTTGGGAAAGGGGTACCAGTACAGGCACACAATATCAGAGTTAGCTCAGGATAAATTTTTCTTTTCCCAAATACCAGTTAAAATAGGAATAAACTAAATCATCAAGTAATAATACCAATAGTGATAATAAAATGCAAGGAAAAATAAAAGGCACAGGACACCAGGATTTTTACGTGGAAAATCCAAATTGGAAAAAATCACGGGATCTAGTTCAGTAAAAAAAACTCCACTATCACAATAATGAGAATACACAGGTTTACCCGAAATATTCGGATGACAATAATATCACCAATACCAATCAAGCCAATCTGCTACAAAATCACTCTTCAAAAACTACAACTGTCAAAGAAGTGGGTTTGGAAAGGTGTTATCAAACGAAAAGGAAATCTACAATCTGAACCGGTAGATAAGTAGAAGTTGATGAGAGGATCGCATGGGTAAAATTTCGTCTCAATCGGGTTTCGAATCGCCCTTCAATCAAGACCTTGAAGTCTCTCTCTCTCTTCGTCTCACTCAAAGTGGCGGCTGGAATTTTTTTTTCTTCGCACAAAGGACCGAAAGGCTACCTGCAGCTGCTATTTGAATAAAGCTTGAGAAGCCCTCAAGCTTTTTGCATAAGTGGGTTGGCCCACAAATGGGCTGGCCCACAAATCCAACAATCTCCTCCTCCAGCTCATTTGGGGGGTTCCATCAAACCTGTTTCTTGTCTGCAAAATAAGAGTTTATTTTTAGGCAGTGCCTTGGTAAACATGTCAGCACCATTATCATCTGTATGCATCTTCTCAAGTGTCAATAATTTGGAATCCAATACTTCCCGAATCCAATGATATCTCACATCAATGTATTTGGATCGAGAGTGAAATGTGGAGTTCTTACACAAATGAATAGCGCTCTGATTGTCACAGTAAAGACTATATTTCTCTTGTTTCATACCCAACTCTTGAAGAAATTTCTGCAACCAAAGAGTCTCCTTACATGTTTCAGTAATTGCAATATACTCTGCTTCCGTACTAGAAAGGGCGATACACTTCTTTAATTTACTTTGCCATGACACTGCTCCCCCTGCAAAAATCATCAAGTACCCAGATGTGAACTTCCTATTATCAAGATCACCTGTCATATCTGCATCAGTGTATCCATCTAGCATAGTCTTACCATTGTCGAAACATAGACATAATCTAGAAGTTCCCTTGAGATACCTGAAAATCCATTTGACAGCATTCCAATGCTCCTTATCAGGATTAGAGAGATACCGATTGACCACTCCAACTACATGAGCAATATCTGGTCTGGTGCAAACCATAGCGTACATCAAGCTACCAACGGCCGAAGCATAAGGAACCTTTTTCATGTCTTCTTTATCTTTCTCACTTGTAGGACACTGTTTGATATTCAATTTAAAGTGACCTGCAAGTGGAGTTGAGACTTCCTTGGCATGGCTCATGTTAAATCTGTTGAGCACTTTCTCAATATATTTTTCTTGAGACAATCAGAGCTTCCTATTTTGCCTGTTACGTGAGATTTTTATCCCCAGAATCTGTCTAGCCGAACCCAAATCCTTCATTGCAAAAGATTTACTTAATTCCTTTTTCAACCTGTCAATCTTCACAGTATCACGTCCAACAATCAATATGTCATCAACATATAGCAGGAGAATAACAAAATCATCATTTGAAAAATTTTTCACATAAACACAGTGATTAGATGTAGTCCTGTGGTACTCATGGTCTGTCATGAAGGAGTCAAACTTCTTATATCACTGTTTCGGTGCCTGTTTCAACCCATACAAGCTCTTCTTGAGATGGCATACAAGATTTTCCTTGCCACTTTCTTTGAACCCCTCCGGTTGTTCCATGTAGATCTCCTCTTCCAAGTCACCATGCAGGAAAGCTGTTTTCACATCAAGTTGCTCGATTTCCAAATTCAAACTGGCTGCAATATGAAGAACAACTCGAATTGATGACATTTTTACCACAGGAGAAAAAATTTCTTCAAAGTCTACACCCTTCTTTTGACTAAATCCCTTCACAACCAATCTTGCTTTATACTTTGGTTGTGAGGTGTGCTCCTGAGTTTTCAACCTGTAAATCCATTTGTTTTTCAGATCTCTCTTACCCTTAGAAAATTTCACTAAATCATAAGTATGATTCTCATGCAGGGATATCATCTCCTATTACATGGCTCGCAACCAATCTTCTTTATTCTCATGCTCTAGAGTCTTACTGTAGGACTCTGGCTCTCCTCCATCTGTTAACAACAAATATTCATGAGGATTATACCTACTAGAGGGTCTCCTCTCTCTGGTAGATTTTCTAAGTTCTTCTTGTGGTGGCGGTGGTGGTGTAGGTGGCGCCTCATGCTTAGGTTCATCAGCAGTAGGATTATTACCATCATTAATATCTTCTCTCTGCTCCGTCTCAGCTCCTCCTTGATTAAAATCAACAGGTACTGGAATTGGATTTGGACCTGAATTTGTGCTAGCAGGAATGTCATCTGAGGATTTTGAGTTGTCACCTTTATCAATGTCTTCAATGGTTTGATCTTCAAAGAAGACAACATCTCTGCTCATGATCACCTTATTTTCAACAGGATCATACAGCCTATAATCAAAATCTTCATGTCCATAACCCAAGAAAATACACTGTTTTGATTTTACGTCAAGTTTTGACCTCTCATCTCTGGGAATATGAACAAATGCCTGGCAACCAAAAACTCTTAAATGCTTAAAAGACACATCTTTTCCCGTCTATACTCTCTCTGGGATATCACCATTTAGAGAAACTGATGGAGAAAGATTTATCAAAGTGACTGCAGTCCTCATTGCCTCATCCCAAAAAAATTTTGACAACTTAGCATTAGAGAGCATACATCTGACCCGCTCAGTGATGGATCTGTTCATCCTCTCCGCTACTCCATTCTCTTGAGGAGTTTTTGGTACAGTCTTCTCCAATCTAATCTCATGGGACTTGCAATAGATTTCAAATGGTTCTCTGTACTTATCACCATTATCAGCACGTACACACTTTAACTGCTTACCAGTTTCTCTTTCAACTTTGCCATGAAAGTCTTTAAACACATCCAAAACCTAATCTTTGAATTTCAAAGCAAAACACCAAACCTTTCTAGCAAAGTCATCAATAAAGGTTACAAAATAAACAGCACCACCAAGAGACTTATCTTTCATATAGCAGACATCAGTGTGCACCAATTCTAAAGAATTCAATTTTCTAGATGGAGGAAAATTTTGAAATGCAACTCTGTGTTATTTCCCATAAATGCAGTCAACACAAGGTTTAAGTGCATTACCTCTAACTTCAGGTTGGAGCTGTTAGCGAACAAGTGTCTGAATCCCTTTTTTACCCATGTGTCCAAGTCGCCTATGCCAAAGGTCAATTGAGGAATCACGAACTGCGTTCACTTCTCCCTTCCTCAACTTGGCTTGCATCACGTAGAGAGTACTCTGTTTCTTTCCTCTAGCAACAACGAGATTTCCTTTGCTGAGTTTCCATTTGCCTCCACCTTGCAAACTATGGTAACTCTCATCGTCAAGTTTTCCTGTAGAGATAAGATTAAGGCGAATATCAGGGATATGTCGAACATTTTTTAATATCAGCTGGTACCCGGTATTTGTATCCAAATATATGTCTCTCATGCAAACAATTTTGCATGAGACCTCATTTCCCATCCTAACACATCCGAAATCTCCTTCAGTGTAGGTTGAAAAGAAATGCCTGTGAGGAGTAACGTGGTAGGATGCACCTGAATCAACTACCCAATCATTGTCATAATGAATAATATTCACCTGGCCATCATCACAGAACACAAACATATCATCATGAGCTACCACAACTGCTGTAGTCTCTTCATCACCTTTTTCCTTCGTCTTTCCCTTTTTCTCAGCTTGATCCCGTTTTAGAATTCTGCACTCCTTCATATAATGCCCATTCTTTTTACAATAATAGCATGCAACATTTTTTCGTGACTCAGACCTGCCTCTAGATTTATTATTCCTGTTGTGGGGTCCTCTACTTTTACTTCTCCCTCTTCTTTCTTTCTTTTTTGTCACCAGAGGTTAGGACTCATAGACAATTCCTTATTCCTTCCTCCTGAACTCTTCATTCATCACAGCTTCTTTTGCAATAGCCATGGTCAACACACCACTCGGAGCTAAATTGCTGATGGAAACCACCATGGTTTCCCAACTATCCGGTATTGAACTGAATAATAATAAAGCCTGCACTTCATCATCCAGGTTCAAATTTAATGTAGTTGCCTGGTTTATCAATCTCTGAAAATTACTCAAGTGTTCAGTCATATCTTCCCCATCTTTATATCTCATTCGAATAATCTGCTTCAGACAACTAGTCTTGTTCAAACCTGTCTTTCTTTCATACATACTCTCAAGCCTTTTCCATAATATATCAACTCTGGTGTCATTAGCAAAATGTTGAAAAATACTTTGACCAATCCATTTTCTAATATTACCAATAGTTTTTCTGTGCATATTGGCCCATTTTTCATCACTCATATCACTTGGTCTGTCTTTATCTCCTAGAACAGGTTCAAATAAATCTCTACAATACATGTAGTCTTCCATTCTAGGCTTCCAAATCGAATAATTAGTAGCATTCAATTTTATCATGCAACCACTATCCGAATCATCCATTTGTAACAGCTACAATTGAGCAGCCTAACCTGACTGCTCTAATACCACTTGTTGGGAAAGGAGTACCAGTACAGGCACACAATATCAGAGTTAGTCCAGGATAAATTTTTCTTTCCCCAAATACCAGTTAAAATAGGAATAAACCAAATCACCAAGTAATAATACCAATAGTGATAATAAAATGCAAGAAAAAATAAAAGGCACAGGACACCAAGATTTTTACGTGGAAAACCTAAATTGGGATAAAAGGGCAATTCCCAACATTGTATTTCAAATAAAATTGCAAAAATTATCGAGGTTGGAGTCTTAGAAATCTAAATCTAAGGTGATTAGATTTATTGCATCGATTTAGTGGTATTTTAAGGCATTGAAAAGTTTTTATTTCTTTTTTGGAAAAAAAAAATTAATTCATGATTAATATCTATGGAAGTTGAATATTGAATAATAATGGCCTTCCTATCTTGCATCAATTAGGACAAAATCATTCATAGCTTTTGTTACGGGGCATGAACATGAATATTTGAGCTAGAAAAGACTCATTTACCCTCCACATAAAATGTTAAACAGGATATATTATAAAAAAGGAGATATTATACAAATATGTGTCATCATACACTTGGATTGTTGGGGGGATAAGACTAGCAACTAATCCAACTTAATTTGTTCTTATTTATGACCATCTCTCTCTCTCTCTCTCTCTCAATGTGCCTCTATGCATGAATTTGTTTGTATCACAAGAATTGTTATAAATTAATGACAACAGATTATTGTCACTTATTCTATGTGACATCCAAAATGATGACAAAAGTTGTTGTTGTGTGATGACTTTCAAAAGATGTTAACAAAGGTGTTACAAGTCTTCTCGTAAATTCGTTGCAGTCGGGTGAAATCTAACTTTTGACCTAAAATTTTTTCCTTGAAACATTTTTAATTGATCAAAAAATTTCCCTTTGATCAAAAAAATCTAACAGATTGTTATAATCTTGGATGATCTTTGATGAAAAGATTCTTTCCTCTCAAATCAATTTAATATACATTAATAGACGATTTGAAAAAGTTCACCATTATCATTTTTCTAAAAGGCACTAGAGAGTACATCCAAAATTTTTGTTTTTGGTTCAAGAGAAGACTCGTTTCACCTGTGCCTTCCCAACCACCCCATCTCTCTTAATAAACTCTGGAAGTGTAAAGGGAAATCTTGTACCCTTAATGCAAAATTTCCGTTACATTGGGCAAGCTAAAATTACAACACAAGAATCAGGTGGAATTTTTTTTTTTGGGACTCCGCTAAATAACATCACGCTTAACCAGATAAATTTGCTAACAATACTATAAATTTAAATTTAAATCAAGTAACAAGAATAATACAACATTGAAGTCAATCGGAGTCCATGAACATTAACATAATAATAATAATAGACTTCAATTTTACAAATTAACTCTCTCTCTCTCTCTCTCTCTCAAGTACTTTTAATTTGGAGCAAAACTAATGCTGATTATGATAGAGAGATAATTCTAAGAGACACCTCAATAAGATTTTTCGCTTTGGTTAGTTGTTTGACATATTCATGCGAGATGGGGTCTGTTATCAGCATAGCACAGTCGAAATGCTTATCATAACCAAAATTACGAAACTGGATGGTATCTGATTTTCGTTTCAGTCTCCATGCTTTAAGCGCGGCTCTACAATAACCCATGCATGCGTCAAATTTTTCAAAACAAACCTTGGTCGTTCCTTGAAAATGTCCGGTAGAATTTAATGAAAACTCTAAAGTTGTTCTTCGCACGATGACAAATGCATCACTAGCGCACAAGATGGATTTGCCACCAAAGTCTGCTCCGTTGCTGTTGAAACCCTTTTTTCCACTCAAGCAATCGTAGCAATAGTAAAAGTTACTGCCTGTCTTGTCGCAGACACATCTGATTCTGGAATCATCGCCTGTCACTTGAACCCCTAAGCTTCCCCACAAGAGCCAAGCAAACAGACAAATGAAGCCATGTGATTTTACTGCACTCGTGATCAAATTTGAAAGAATCATTAAAATCAGTGTGTTTCTGTAGAAGATTTAAGAAAACACCAACAAACAAATATACCACTGTAAAAAAAAAAAAATCACCCTTTCCACACCACTGCCACCTTCTTGCTATTTCTTTTCTTCCTTTTACCCCCTTCTCCTCCTTTCCTTCCCCAACTTTCTATCTATCCCTGTCCCCTCCCACCACTGGTCCAAATCGGATAGGGGAAAAGGGAAGGGATCGCGGGAAAGCGAGGAGAAAGAGTGATACGAACCCAACCGTGCTTGGCGAACTCGTATTCCAACAATAGGATCTAGACACGTGACTTCAAGGTTTGAGTGTACGGAACCCTAAACCCCCTTAGAACCCCTTGGATGAGAACTAAGAATAATTCTTAACCCCCAAAAAAAGATTAAAGGAACTTATGATTTTTAATAGGAAGGCGCCACGCAAACAAGTGTGATTCTTGTTTGATAAGCCAATAAGAACACTTAGAACAAATCTAAGATAGTCAAAGCTTAACCGAAGCTAAGAGAAACACTCTTAAATCTGAAATTTGTTTATTGATTATTGAATGAATAACAAGCTTGGCCAAGCCTTGTATTTATAGGATTTGGTACTCCTAATCCTAACTAGCAATGGAAAACCACATTAACTCAAAATAACCCTAAACCTAGCCTACTAAGGAAGCTAACAAACGAAGCCCAACATGAACTGGTCGACTAGGGCCCACATGAGTTGTCCAACCTTTATTCTCAAGCCTATATTAGTCACTTAACTCGATAGTGAAGCCCATTATGCAGTTCATCCTTTCTCTAGTAATCTAAGGCTTCTTCATGGACTTGGAGTAGGCTCACCATCGTGTGTTTAGCCTCTTGAACCCTTCCAATGCATGTATGAACAATTTGGAGAAATGTTTGGAAGTTCTCACGTATCTTTCTTGCTTTTGCTCGAGTCATTGGTCCAGGGTTTATTGATGGTGCGTGTAGATCATTCTTACTCGAGCCTTGTGAAGTGACGACTTGAGGTCTTGGTGGTTCCTCATCATTTCCCTCCTCTTGAGAAGGATTTGTCCTCAAATCGAAGTCGTCACCTACATCAAATGGAAGTAAGTCAGCAACATTGAAAGTAGAACTAACACCGTACTCACCTGGAAGGTCAAGTTGGTAGGCGTTGTCATTGACTTTGGCAAGGATTTGAAAGGGCCCATCTCCACGGGGCATCAACTTGATTCGCCTCTTCTCAGGAAAACGCTCCTTACACATGTGTAACCATACCCAGTCTCCAAGTTCAAACAGTAGTTGCCTACGTCCCTTGTTTGCATGTTTGGTAAATTGCTCCACGAGTTTCTCAATGTTTGCACATGTCTTCTCATGCAGTTGTCTCACCACTTCGGCCTTTTTCTTACCATCAAGGCTAGCATGCTCACTCAAGGGTAAGGGCATAAGATCTAGTGGTATTAATGGGTTGAAACCATACATCACCTCAAAAGGAGAAAATTGAGTGGTAGAGTGGGTAGAACGGTTATAAGCAAATTCAATGTGAGGTAAGCATTCTTCCCACGTTCTCAAGTTACGCGTGATTAAGGTACGTAGCATAGTAGACACAGTCCTATTAACTACCTCGGTTTGGCCATCAGTTTGAGAGTGACTAGTAGTTGAAAATAACAACTTAGTGCCTAATTTAGACCAAAGTATTTTCCAAAAATAGATAAAAAATTTAACATCACGATCAGAGACTATGGTGCGGGGAATACCATGTAAATGGACTACCTCTTTAAAGAACAGGTCAACAATGTATGGTGCATTATCAGTTTTGTGACATGCAATAAAGTGTGCCATTTTTGAGAACTTATCTACTACTACAAAGATGGAGTCATGTCCTCTTTTTGTCCTAAGTAAATCAAGAATAAAGTCCATAGAAATATCCACCCAAGATTCACTAGGTATAGGCAAAGGCATGTAGAGACCATGTGGGTTTACCTTGGACTTGGCGCGAAGGCATTGAATGCATCGTGCAACCTCTCTCTCGACATCCCTTTGCATGTTTGGCCAGTATAAATGCTTCTGCAAGATAGAAAGAGTTTTAGTTATCCCAAAGTGTTCCATTAGTCCCCCACTATGAGATTCTTTAACTAGTAATTGACGAATTGAGCATTTAGGGATGCATAAGCGGTCTAAGTAGTAAAGGAACCCGTTGTCTATGAAGAATTTCTCTTGGGCCTTTTGCTTGCATGCTTCAAACACTAACTTAAAATCGTCATCAGTTGTATATAAGTCTTTGATAAGTTCAAAACCAAGTAATTTAGCATCTAAAGTAGCAAGAAGTGTGTACCTTCGTAAGAGTGCATCAGCGGCTATATTAGACTTATCAGTCTTGTATTTTATAACATACGGGAAAGTCTCTATGAATGAGATCCATCGCACATGTTTCTTACTCAGCTTGTTTTGAGATTTGAGAAACTTGAGTGATTCGTGGTTAGTGTGTATGACAAACTCCTTGGGTCGTAGGTAGTGTTGCCACACTTGTAGTGCTCGAATCAAGGCGTACAACTCCTTGTCATAGGTGCTGTAGTTCAACATTGCACCATTCAATTTCTCATTGAAGTAAGCAACTGGTCATCCTCTTTGGATCAACACTGCTCCTATACCAATTCCTGATGCATCACATTCAATTTCAAAAGTTTTAGAGAAGTCAGGCAGAGACAATACGGGTGCGTGTGTGAGTGCGCGTTTAAGAGAGTTAAAGGATTTGTCCTGTTCTTCACCCCAGTGGAACGATACATCCTTTTTAATAATGGAGGTCAATGGTGTGGCTATGGAGCTAAAATTACGCACAAAGCGTCGATAGAAGCTTGCAAGTCCATGGAAGCTCCTTACTTCCCCAATGGTGGTTGGTCTTGGCCATTCTTGGATGGCCTTGATTTTACTCTCATCCACCTTGATGCCTTGTGAACTCACAACATAGCCTAGGAACGCTAGTTGGTCAGTGCAAAAAGTACATTTCTTTAGATTAGCATATGGGCGTTCCTTTCGAAGTATTTCTAACACAAGTTTAACATGCTGTAAATGTTCCTCTAGACTTGTGCTATAAATGAGAATATCATCAAAATATACTACTACAAATTTGCCTAAGTACTCACGCAAGACATGGTTCATTAGTCGCATAAAGGTGCTTGGTGCATTAGTAAGGCCAAAAGGTATGACTAACTACTCATATAACCCGTACTTAGTCTTAAATGCAGTCTTCCATTCGTCCCCCTCTTTAATTCTAATTTGATGATATCCAGATTTCAGATCAATTTTTGTGAATATAATTGCCCCGTGTAATTCATCTAACATGTCATCTAGATGAGGGATGAGATGACGATACTTTACCGTTATGGTATTGGTAGCTCGGCAGTCAGTGCACATCCTCCAAGTCTCGTCTTTCTTTGGCACAAGGATGACTAGAACAGCACAAGAGCTTAAGCTTTCTCTTGCCCATCCTTTGCCTAGAAGCTCCTCCACTTGCCTTTGAATTTCTCCTCGGGGTTGCTTCTATAGGCCGGTTGGTTAGGTAGGGATGCACCAGGTATGAGGTTTATTTGGTGTTCAATACCCCTCACGGGTGGCAATCCACTTGGCACATCATCGGGAAAAACGTCCTCATACTCCTGCAAAAACTTAGAAAAAGAACTAGGCAACGAAGGGTCAAATGTGTTAGCATCATTCAAAACTTTCTTGGTATAAAATAGAAGCATGGTTTTGCCTCCAAGTAGCCCTTTCCTCACATCTTTGGCTTTTGCACTTAGCAATATTTTTCCCTCTTGTTTTACTTCAAGATCCGTCCCATTTATTGCATTTTCCCGCTCATTTTGCACGGATCTTTTCCTTTCTTTTCTTTCTTGTTTTTCAATTTTTTCCCTCTCATCAACTTTCTCACACTCATGCTGGATTTTCATTTGGTCCTCATACACTTGCTTAGGTGTGAGTGGTGCAAGTGTGATCTTCTTTCCTTTGTGTAGGAAAGTGTACATGTTGGTACGACCATCATGGCTAGTACATCTATCAAATTGCCACGGTCTACCAAGTAAAATATGGCTAGCCTGCATAGGTACTACATCACAAAGTACTTGATCCTCATAAGCGCCAATTTTAAAAGAAATGAGTACCTATTGAGACACTCGGATGTCTCCATAATTGTTTAGCCATTGTAAACGATATGGTCGGAGGTGCTCGCGAGTTGGAAGCCCTAATGCTTCGACCATCACTGAGCTTGCTACATTGGTGCAGCTTCTAGGGTCTATTACCAAACTACACACTTTACCATTTACATGGCATCGGGTGTAGAAGATGTTCTTCTGTTGGATCTCCTCTTCCTTAATGTGTGCGGCTAGTGCGCGCCTTGCCAAGAGTCCTAAACTCATGGACTCCTCCAATGGTAGTTGTATGACCGCTTCCATGTCGCCCTCATCTTCCAATGGTGGCATTTCCTTGTATTCTTTCTTGTCGTCGAATATTATCTCTCCGCTTGGAAGTATGATCATTGTCTTTTGATTTGGACATTGGCTAGCAATATAGCCAAGTCCTTGGCACCTCCAACATTTGGTGTCACGACTTCTTGCTCGAGAAGGTTCATTGTTCAACTTTGACATGACTTTACCTTCCTCTTTGAACGGCGTCGGCTTTGGTTTAGTTGGAGTGGTAAAGCTCCCCGAGGGCTTGAACTCCCTCCTCGGATTGCTAGTACGGCTATAAGAGGGTGATGGTGTAGAAAATGTCCTGTTTTGGCCCTTCCTTTTTAGCCTTCGTTCCACCTTCAAAGCTTTCTCGAGCATGTCTTTTATTTCCACATAATGGTACATCTCGACCTCATCCGCGATCTCCACTCGTAGACCACTAAGGAATCTTACCATGGTAGTTTTCCGATCCTCCACTATATCCGCTTGGAGCATGATTACTTCCATCTCCTTATAGTAATCTTCAACACTTTGATTTCCTTGCCTTAAATTTTGTAACTTGTGGTACAAGTCACGATGTTAATAGCTAGGAACAAAGCGTTTGCGCATAAGGACTTTCAACTCAGACCAAGTAGCGATCTTAATGTCTCCACTACGCCTTCGACTAGTGGTAATTTGGTCCTACCAGATGATGGCATACTCGGAGAATGCCATGACTGCTAGTTTCAGTTGTTGCTCCTCCGTATAGTCATTGCAATTGAACATAAGTTCAACTTTCTTTTCCCACTCGAGGTAGGCATTCGGATCGGATTTCCCTTCAAAGGGTGGCACTTGCATTTTGATGCCTTTAATTGCTTCTCCCCTTGGTTTGTAGCTCTTGTTAGCCCTTCTTGTGTGTGGTCCAAGTTCATCGTCGGAATAATTGGACCCTTCAGACTCATGTTGGACTGTTCTCCGCCAGTTCATACTCCTTCGTGTGCCGTTTTGGGTAGCTTCCACCTTGTCAAGCCGTTCATGGACAAGTTCTAATTTTTGGTCCATGATTCGTCGGATGTCACCCTTTAGGGATTCGGCAAAGATTTTAAAGTCAAAAACCAATGGGCTATCCCCTCCTGCAGTAAACATGCTTGGTACTCCTGCAAGAAAAGGTTAGCTTGAAAAAAAATAATTTCCTCACTCGCTCCTTTAGTGTTTACTCTCGCTCTCACGTATCACACACTCTCGTTTTTTTTGGCTCACAAAAGTATATTCTCAAAGCTTGATTTGTGCCTTTGAAGAGGTTAGATCAGTTCACAAGGGATGAAACGGCCTATCAAAGGAAAGATTTGGACACAACTAAGAGACAACGAGACAAGTATTAGGGAATCAGATTTGGAATACACGAGACAAGTAATGACTCTACTAAGACAACTTTAACACAAACGATACTTGATGTGGAGTGATCAGTTATGACAATGGACAAATAAGAACTTAGTGAGTGACTTGACCCGACAAAAAAAAACAAGAAGATAGTGGCTGAAGTATTGTGGATCCTAGAAGGACTTACCCGACTTGCACTTGGCTGTTTTGAGAAGGAGTAAGATACGGCTTCTTGGACTCTTTTGGGGTAGGTGTTGCTGCTGATGGGTTAGTTTCTCACGTGGTTTAAGTTGCCTAATCAGAAATTGGGAATCCAAGTAGAACTAGGATTTGCTTTTACAAACCCAAGTCTACTAAGCTTCCTAATTCTATTTCCTTGGTAGTAGGACCGAATTTGGTTCCTTTTTGTTTCTTTCTTGTGTCTCTCTTTTTTTGTTTTTGGTATTGATGCAAACCAGATTGCTTTCTTTTCTTCTTCCAATTTCGGTCACAACCCCAAGACAGGACTTCAGCTATGTTTGTGAGCAGGAACAGCCGCGACTACTTCAAGATTCAAGAATTGGATGAAGTGATTTAAAAAAATTTCAAGAATTACTCACGAATTTTCAGATTTGCGTGCAAGAACCTTTTGGCAATTCAAGAATTGAATCAAGACTCCTTAAGACAAGGTAAGTCAGCCTTATGGTAGTGCAAGAAACAAAAATTTCCCAACCCTCTTGTTCAAGAAATCTGAGTTGCTTTATCAAGACTAGCAACCAGAATTTCTGTTTTGAGAAATCCGAATTGCTTGATCAAAATTAGCGACTAGAGTTTCTGTTTTTTTTTTGACTTGACAATTGAAGACTCAATGGCCACGACAACAAACACAATTCGGATAGTAACAAAGCAATAACAGATTGGCAACAACAAAACACAATATGGACAGCAACGTAAACAAGAAAATTGGTGACGCAAAATTTGTTTTGACCCAACACTTGAAGACCCAAAAGACACGATAATCAATGAGTAAAGAACTGGATAGATGCAACAATATTAATTCAGCAAACAACAAGAACAACTCGGGCAGCAAGAGAACTAAAAGAAAAACTAGCGACACAACAAGGAATTTTTTTTTGACACAAATAACGAATTGGACAATAGGGATATGACTCAATACAAAAAGAATAGGTAGGATATAACCTGAAAGTTGTCAACTAACTTTGATTACCAGATGATACAAAGCCAACCGTACTTGGCGAACTCGTATTCTAACAATAGGATCTAGACACGTGACTTCAAGGTTTGAGTGTACGGAACCCTAAACCCCCTTAGAACCTCTTGGATGTGAACTAAGAATAATTCTTAACCCTCAAGAAAAGATTAAAGAAACTTATGGTTTTTAGTAGGAAGGCGCCACAAACAAGTGTGATTCTTGTTTGATAAGCCAATAAGAACACTTAGAACAAATCTAAGATATTCAAAGCTTAACCGAAGCTAAGAGAAACACTCTTAAATTTGAAATTTGTTTATTGATTATTGAATGAATAACAAGCTTGGCCAAGCCTTGTATTTATAGGTTTTGGTACTCCTAATCCTAACTAGCAATGGAAAACCATATTAACTCAAAATAACCCTAAACCTAGCTTACTAAGGAAGCTAACAAACGAAGCCCAACATGGGCTGGTCAGCTAGGGCCCACATGGGTTGTCCAACCTTTATTCTCAAGCCTATATTAGTCGCTTAACTCGATAGTGAAGCCCATTATGCGGTTCATCCTTTCTCTAGTAATCTAAGGCTTCTTCATGGACTTGGAGTAAGCTCACCATCGTGTGTTTAGCCTCTTGAACCCTTCCAATGCGTTTATGAACAATTTGGAGAAATGTTTGGAGGTTCTCACGCATCTTTCTTGCTCTTGCTTGAGTCATTGGTCCAGGGTTTATTGATGGTGCGTGTAGATCATTCTTACTCGAGCCTTGTGAAGTGACGACTTAAGGTCTTGGTGGTTCCTCATCAAAGAGGGAGGAGAAGGAGGAAAATGGAGGCGGAGGAGAGGGAGGGAGAAGGGATAAAAAAAATGAGAGAGAGTGAGGAGTGTAGTAGGTAGTAGGCAAGAGGAAGGAGGACGGATGGCGGGTTAGGTCAACGAGGAAGGAAGTGAAGAGGATGGCGTCACGGATATGGTCAGAGGCAGAAGAAAAAGAAGGAGAGGAAAGAGGAAAGGGTGAGATTTGAGAATGGCTATTCCTGATGGGTGGCAAAGGAGGTGGTAGTGGTGAGAGAGGGGGAAATATGGTGTTTTAGGAAATCAGTGTTCCGGACATATATCAAATTAAGGGGCTCGAGATAAATTCATAGTGATCGAAAGAAGTATACTCCATGTACATATGTGAAAGGATCAAGAAAATATTTGAATACATCAACTTTACATGACAAATAATCACTATAGCAGAGACATTAAAACAATCATCCATGAATAGAGTAAAGAGAGCAAATTATGAAAAAAACATCGAAGAGAAACTTACCCAAACAAAAACTGTTGAACGAGAATTGAAATGAAGAACTCCTGGACCCCTTCTCTTAAATAATGAAATCCAAGGCTTCCAGAAACGACAACCAGCAATTGATTGCAACATAAATTCGGTCGGTTTGAGTTGTGAAAATACAAGACTGGTGGTAGTCCATATCTTCTTTAAACAAGAGTCTCATCCATTAGTTGACAAGTGTTAGACGTTGCCAAATCAGTTATATTTTTAGGTACTTTCAAAAACCTACTGTGATAATTTCAAAAACCTACTGTGATGTTTTCTGATATTTTCACTTAGTACCCCTCTAATTTTGAAATAATATGTTGGTTTTTGGTAATAAAATTAACCCCTGTCATGACTCATAAGATTGAAAATTTTGACGACAAAGTTTGTTCCCAATTTATTCTTTGAGCTCCCAAAGACATTAGCTGACAATTTCATAGGGAAAAAAAATTAAAAAGTTTAATTGAGAATTTGGTTGTGTATTGGGAGCACAATTCTAAGTATATACACTACAAATGAAAAAATGCGTCTCAAGAAAAACCCGTCTACTTATGGGGTTCTACAATAAAGTAACGAAAAGATAGCAAAGAGAAAAAATTTAGCAATGACAAATTCTTGTTGGCATATTAGCAAATCTTTTAATTTTCGTTCAGTTTGAAGCATTTGAACAAAAGTTGGGCAATATTTTCCAAGAGTTTTGAAGTGTTTTTTGCGATGACTTCCATTCTTTTGCTGTCCACTTTTCAATTTGCCTCTGGTTGCAGTACTTCGAATGGACATAGCTTATGTTAAAATAAAAAGTTCCAAGCGACAATATAGTTTTGTGATTATGTGTAATGTGATATGTAGAATTTAGTAATCCTCGAATTGAATGTGATTTTTAGCAGTTTGCAAATGTCTATACTTCTATCGAAGGAGACAAGCGTGTGCCAAAAAACTTGCTGGTTTTCTTTTCATTAATACTCCCTAGACTCCCTTGCTTGGGAACAAACCCTTTATTTTTTCCTTTTGTGCAAGTAAGAGTACAAGTTGTCGAAATCATTATGAACGTATAATGTTTGTACCCCGGAACAAGTTATTGATTGTCTTGCAAGCCCTTTTTTATCCTCTTTATCGCGATTATCATCACCTCGGATGCAAATAAAGCAACAGTCAAATCGCTGTGTTTTCGAACAAATTTTGGTTATTCACATTTTATAGGTATGGGGCAGCCATGAGGCAGCAAAAGAAGGATAAAAGGGCAATTCTCAACATTGTATTTCAAATAAATTGCAAAAGTTACCAAGGTTGGAGTCTTAGAAATTCATGGTGATTAGATATATTGCATCGATTTAGTAATATCTAAAGGCATTGTGTTTTTATTTCCTTTTCGAAAAAAATAACAAAAAATTAATTCAAGTTTAATACTTATTGAAGTTGAATGCTGAATGATAATGACATAGTGTCATTCTTATCTTGCACAAGGACAAAATCATTCATAGCTTTTGTTATGTGCAATGCATATGAATAGATTAGAGCTCAGAACCTTTGCGTTCTATAATCTCAACCATTGAGAATTTGATTATTACTGAAACGATGGTGAGTTATATTACTGGTTCTTTTTTTAACTTCGAATTTTGTTTAATCAAAACCTTAAGTAGGCACAAGTAAAGGAACACTGTGATTTGTGGCATTTAGTTCAGTATACAAAACTCCTAATAGCATCCAAAATTTCTGATTCTACTCAAAGGAATGTTTCTCGATATACCCCATCTTGAATTGGTCATCTATGTACCCATATAGACGACCACAATCATAAGGAATTTCGCAGTAACATTGCCAAAATATTAATCAAAACAATGTAGCCAAAAAAATCTAACAGATTGTAATAATCTTGGATGATCTTTGATGAAAAGATTCTTTCCTCTCAAATCAATTTAAAATACATTAATAGACGATTTGAAAAAGTTCACCATTATCATTTTTCTAAAAGGCACTGGAGAGTACATCCAAAATTTTTGTTTTTAGTTCATGAGAAGACTCGTTTCACCTGCGCCTTCCCAACCCCTTCTCTCTTGATAAACTCTGGAAGTGTAAAGGGAAATCTTGTACCCTTTATGCAAAATTTTTCATTACATCGGGCAAGCTAAAATTACGACACAAGAATCAGGTGGAAGTTTTTTTTTTTTTTGGACTCCACTAAATAACATCACGCTTAACCAGATAAATTTGCTAACAATACTATGAATGTAAATCTAAATCGAGTAACAAGAATAATACAGCAGCATTGAAGTCAACTGGAGTCCATGAACATTAACATAATAATAATAATACACTCCAATTTTACAAATTAATTTGGAGCAAAACTAATGCTGATCATGATAGAGCGACAATTCTAAGAGACACCTCAATGAGATTTTTCGCTTTGGTTAGTTGTTTGACATATTCTTGCGAGATGGGGTCTGTTATCAGCTTATCACAGTCGAAATACTTTTCAAAACCAAAATTAAGAAACTGGATGGCATCTGATTTTCGTTTCAGTCTCCATGCTTTAAGTGCGGCTCTACAATAACCCATGCATGAGTCAAATTTTTCCAGACAGACCTTTGTTGTTTCTTGAAAATGTCCGGTAGAATTTAATGAAAACTCTAAAGTTGTTCTTCGCACGATGACAAATGCATTAATAGTGCACAAGATGGATTTGCCACCGAAGTCTGCTCCGTTGCTGTTGAATCCCTTTTTCCCACTCAAGCAATCGTAGCAATAGTAAAAGTAGTCTGTCTTGTCGCAGACACGTCTGATCTCGGAATCATTGCCTGTCACTTGAACCCCTAAGCTTCCCCACAAGAGCCAAGCAAACAGATAAACTTTGCCAAATGAAGCCATGTGATTTTGCTGCACTCGTGATCAAATTGAAAGATTCATTAATTAACATGAGTGCGTTTCTGGCTGTAGAAGATTTAATAAAACACCAACAAACAAATATACCACGGTAAAAAAAAATAAAAAAAAATTCACCCTTTCCACACCACTGCCACCCTCGACTGCCACCTTCTTGCTCCTTCTTTTCTTCCTTTTTCCTCCTTCTGCTCCCTTCCTCCCCCATCTTTCTATCTATCCCCGCCCCCTCCCACCACTGGTCCAAATCGGATAGGGGAAAAAGGGAAGGGATCGCGAGAAAGAGGGGAGAAAGTGGGAGGAGAATGAGGAAAATGGAGGTGGAGGAGAGGGAGGGAGAAGGGATAAAAAAAAAATAAGGGCGAGGGAGGTGTAGCAGGTAGTAGGCAAAAGCGAGGAGAGGGGCGGCAGAGGAGGTGGTAGTGGTGACGAAGGGGGAAATACGGTGTTTTAGGAAAATCAGTGTTTTGGACATATATCAAATTAACGGGCTGTTGAGATAAATTCAGAGTGATCGGAAGAAATATACTCCATGTACGTACGTGAAAGGATCAAGAAAGTATTTGAAAATATCAACTTTATATGACAAATAATCACTATAGCAGAGAAATTAAAACAATCATCCATGAATGGAGTAAAGATATCAAATTATGAAAAAAAAAACCTCGACGAGAAACTTACCCAAACAAAAACTGTTGAATGAGAATTGAAATGAAGAAATCCTGGATCTCTTCTCTTAAATAATGAAATCTAAGGATTCCAGAAACGACAACCAGCATTGATTGCAACATAAATTCGGTAGATTTGAGTTGTGAAAATCCATGACCGGTGGCAGTCCATATCTTCTATGAACAACAGTCTCATCCATCAGTTGACAAGTGTTAAATGTTGCCAAATCAGTTATATTTTTAGATAATTTCAGAAACCTACTGTGATATTTTCTAATATTTTCAATTAGTACCCCTCTAATTTTGAAATAATGCGTTGGTTTTTGGTAATAAAATTAACCCCGGTCATGACTCATAAGTGACTTACAAAAAGGCCTTATTGAAAATTCTGACTACAAAGTTTGTTCCCAATTTATTCTTTAAGCTCCCAAAGACATTAGCTGACAATTTCCTAAGGAAAAAAGATTAAAAAATTTAATTGAGAATTTGGTTGTGTATTGGGAGGACAATTCTAAGTGAATACACTACAAATGAAAAAGTGCATCTCAAGAAAAACCCGTCTACTTATGGGGTTCTACAATAAAGTAATGAAAAGATGGCAAAGAGAAAAAAATTTAGCAATTGACAAATTCTTGTTGGCATAGCAGCAAATCTTTTAATTTTCGTTCAGTTTCAAGCTTTTGAACAAAAGTTGGGCAATATTTTCCAAGAGTTTTGAAGAGTTTTCTGCGATGACTTCCATTCTATTGCTATCCATTTTTCAATTTGCCTCTGGTTGCAGTACTTCGAATGGACATAGCTTCTGTTAAAGAAGATAAAATAAAATGTTCCAAGCGACAATATAGTTCTGTGATTATGTGTAATGTGATCTGTAGAATTTAGTAATCTTCGAATTGAACATGATTTTTAGCATTTTGCAAATGTCTATACTTCTATCGAAGGAGAGAAGCGTGTGCCAAAGAACTTGTTGGTTTTCTTTTCACTGATACCTCCCTAGGCTCCCTTGCTTGCGAACAAACCCTTTATTTTTTCCTTTTGTGCAAGTAAGAGTACAAGTTGTCGAAATCATTATGAACGTTCAACGTTTGTGTCCGGAACAAGTTATTGATTGTCTTGCAAGCCCTTTTCTATCCCCTTTATCGCGATCAGCTTCACCTCGGATGCAAATAAAACAATAGTCAAATCGCGGTGTTTTGGAACAAATTTTGGTTATTAGAGCTGCATCTCTGCTAGCATTTTGTAGGTATGGGGCAGCCATGAGGCAGCAAAAGAAGGATAAAAGGGCAATTCTCAACATTGTATTTCAAACAAAATTGCAAAAGATACCAAGGTTGGAGTCTTACAAATTCATGGTGATTGGATTTATTGCATCGATTTAGTGGTATCTAAAGGCATTGTGTTTTTATTTCCTTTTCGGAAAAAATAACAAAAAATTAATTCAAGATTAATACTTATTGAAGTTGAATGCTGAATCATAATGCCATAATGTCATTCTTATCATGCACAAGGACAAAATCATTCATTGTCATTCTTATCTTGCACAAGGACAGAATCATTCATAGATTTTGTTATGTGCAATGCATATGAATAGATTAGAGCTCAGAACCTTTGCGTTCTATAGTCTCAACCGTTGAGAGTTTGATTATTACAGAAACAGTGGTGAGTTATATTACTGGTTCTTTATTTAACTTCGAATTTTGTTTTATCAAAACCTTAAGTAGGCACAAGTAAAGGAACACTGTGACATGTGGCATTTAGTTCAGTTTACACAAATCCTAATAGCATCCAAAATTTTTTATTCTACTCAAAGGAATGTTTCTCGATATACCCCATCTTGAATTGGTCATCTATGTACCCTTATAGACGACCACAATCATAAGGAATTCCGCAGTAACATTGCAAGAATATTAATCATAACAATGTTGCCAAAAAAATCTAATAGATTGTTATAATCTTGGATGATCTTTGATGAAAAGATTCTTTCCTCTCAAATCAATTTAAAATACATTAATAGACGATTTGAAAAAGTTCACCATTATCATTTTTCTAAAAGGCACTGGAGAGTACATCCAAAATTTTTGTTTTTAGTTCATGAGAAGACTCGTTTCACCTGCGCCTTCCCAACCCTTTCTCTCTTGATAAACTCTGGAAGTGTAAAGGGAAATCTTGTACCCTTTATGCAAAATTTTCCATTACATCGGGCAAGCTAAAATTACGACACAAGAATCAGGTGGAAGTTTTTTTTTTTTTTTGGACTCCACTAAATAACATCACGCTTAACCAGATAAATTTGCTAACAATACTATAAATGTAAATCTAAATCGAGTAACAAGAATAATACAGCAGCATTGAAGTCAACTGGAGTCCATGAACATTAACATAATAATAATAATAATACACTCCAATTTTACAAATTAATTTGGAGCAAAACTAATGCTGATCATGATAGAGCGACAATTCTAAGAGACACCTCAATGAGATTTTTCGCTTTGGTTAGTTGTTTGACATATTCTTGCGAGATGGGGTCTGTTATCAGCTTATCACAGTCGAAATACATTTCAAAACCAAAATTAAGAAACTGGATGGCATCTGATTTTCGTTTCAGTCTCCATGCTTTAAGTGCGGCTCTACAATAACCCATGCATGAGTCAAATTTTTCCAGACAGACCTTTGTTGTTTCTTGAAAATGTCTGGTAGAATTTAATGAAAACTCTAAAGTTGTTCTTCGCACGATGACAAATGCATTAATAGTGCACAAGATGGATTTGCCACCGAAGTCTGCTCCGTTGCTGTTGAATCCCTTTTTCCCACTCAAGCAATCGTAGCAATAGTAAAAGTAGTCTGTCTTGTCGCAGACACGTCTGATCTCGGAATCATTGCCTGTCACTTGAACCCCTAAGCTTCCCCACAAGAGCCAAGCAAACAGATAAACTTTGCCAAATGAAGCCATGTGATTTTGCTGCACTCGTGATCAAATTGAAAGATTCATTAATTAACATGAGTGCGTTTCTGGCTGTAGAAGATTTAATAAAACACCAACAAACAAATATACCACGGTAAAAAAAAATAAAAAAAAATTCACCCTTTCCACACCACTGCCACCCTCGACTGCCACCTTCTTGCTCCTTCTTTTCTTCCTTTTTCCTCCTTCTGCTCCCTTCCTCCCCCATCTTTCTATCTATCCCCGCCCCCTCCCACCACTGGTCCAAATCGGATAGGGGAAAAAGGGAAGGGATCGCGAGAAAGAGGGGAGAAAGTGGGAGGAGAATGAGGAAAATGGAGGTGGAGGAGAGGGAGGGAGAAGGGATAAAAAAAAAATAAGGGCGAGGGAGGTGTAGCAGGTAGTAGGCAAAAGCGAGGAGAGGGGCGGCAGAGGAGGTGGTAGTGGTGACGAAGGGGGAAATACGGTGTTTTAGGAAAATCAGTGTTTTGGACATATATCAAATTAACGGGCTGTTGAGATAAATTCAGAGTGATCGGAAGAAATATACTCCATGTACGTACGTGAAAGGATCAAGAAAGTATTTGAAAATATCAACTTTATATGACAAATAATCACTATAGCAGAGAAATTAAAACAATCATCCATGAATGGAGTAAAGATATCAAATTATGAAAAAAAAAACCTCGACGAGAAACTTACCCAAACAAAAACTGTTGAACGAGAATTGAAATGAAGAAATCCTGGATCTCTTCTCTTAAATAATGAAATCTAAGGATTCCAGAAACGACAACCAGCATTGATTGCAACATAAATTCGGTAGATTTGAGTTGTGAAAATCCATGACCGGTGGCAGTCCATATCTTCTATGAACAACAGTCTCATCCATCAGTTGACAAGTGTTAAATGTTGCCAAATCAGTTATATTTTTAGATAATTTCAGAAACCTACTGTGATTTTTTCTGATATTTTCACTTAGTACCCCTCTAATTTTGAAATAATGCGTTGGTTTTTGGTAATAAAATTAACCCCGGTCATGACTCATAAGTGACTTACAAAAAGGCCTGATTGAAAATTCTGACTACAAAGTTTGTTCCCAATTTATTCTTTAAGCTCCAAAAGACATTAGCTGACAATTTCATAAGGAAAAAAGATTAAAAATTTTAATTGAGAATTTGGTTGTGTATTGGGAGGACAATTCTAAGTGTATACACTACAAACGAAACAGTGCATCTCAAGAAAAACCCGTCTACTTATGGGGTTCTACAATAAAGTAATGAAAAGATGGCAAAGAGAAAAAAATTTAGCAATTGACAAATTCTTGTTGGCATAGCAGCAAATCTTTTAATTTTCGTTCAGTTTGAAGCTTTTGAACAAAAGTTGGGCAATATTTTCCAAGAGTTTTGAAGAGTTTTCTGCGATGACTTCCATTCTATTGCTATCCATTTTTCAATTTGCCTCTGGTTGCAGTACTTCGAATGGACATAGCTTCTGTTAAAGAAGATAAAATAAAATGTTCCAAGCGACAATATAGTTCTGTGATTATGTGTAATGTGATCTGTAGAATTTAGTAATCTTCGAATTGAACATGATTTTTAGCATTTTGCAAATGTCTATACTTCTATCGAAGGAGACAAGCGTGTGCCAAAGAACTTGTTGGTTTTCTTTTCACTGATACCTCCCTACGCTCCCTTGCTTGGGAACAAACCCTTTATTTTTTCCTTTTGTGCAAGTAAGAGTACAAGTTGTCGAAATCATTATGAACGTTCAACGTTTGTGTCCGGAACAAGTTATTGATTGTCTTGCAAGTCCTTTTCTATCCCCTTTATCGCGATCAGCTTCACCTCGGATGCAAATAAAACAATTGTCAAATCGCGGTGTTTTGGAACAAATTTTGGTTATTAGAGCTGCATCTCTGCTAGCATTTTGTAGGTATGGGGCAGCCATGAGGCAGCAAAAGAAGGATAAAGGGGCAATTCTCAACATTGTATTTCAAACAAAATTGCAAAAGATACCAAGGTTGGAGTCTTGCAAATTCATGGTGATTGGATTTATTGCATCGATTTAGTGGTATCTAAAGGCATTGTGTTTTTATTTCCTTTTCGGAAAAAATAACAAAAAATTAATTCAAGATTAATACTTATTGAAGTTGAATGCTGAATCATAATGCCATAATGTCGTTCTTATCATGCACAAGGACAAAATCATTCATTGTCATTCTTATCTTGCACAAGGACAGAATCATTCATAGATTTTGTTATGTGCAATGCATATGAATAGATTAGAGCTCAGAACCTTTGCGTTCTATAGTCTCAACCGTTGAGAGTTTGATTATTACAGAAACAGTGGTGAGTTATATTACTGGTTCTTTATTTAACTTCGAATTTTGTTTAATCAAAACCTTAAGTAGGCACAAGTAAAGGAACACTGTGACATGTGGCATTTAGTTCAGTTTACACTAGGGCTGCAAACGAGCCGAGCCGAGTCGAGCTTTGAGCTAATCGAGCCGAGTCTCGACTAAATTTTACCAAGCTCGAGCTCGAGCTCGAGCTCGACGAGCTGGCAATTTTCGAGCTCGAGTTCGACTCGAATCAAGTCGAGCCGAGCTCGAAAAAAATTAAAAAAAAATTATTTTATTTTTAAAAAAATAAATAAAATAATATTTTTATGAATAAATAATAAAATATTAAGGATATATCCGTAATTTCACTATGAAAACAAAAAATAAAAAATATATATATATAATATACGTAATTTTATTATTAAATAAAAATAAAAATAAAAAAAAATATATATATACTCAAGCTCGCGAGCCGGCTCGCGAGCTAACGAGCTTAATATTCTGAGCTCGAGTTCGAGCTCGAGTTTGACTCGAGTTGGCTCGAGCTCGACTCGAGCTCGATTAATGCCGAGCTCGACTCGAGCTTGACTCGAGCGGCTCGCGAGCGGCTCGATTCGTTTGCAGCCCTAGTTTACACAAATCCTAATAGCATCCAAAATTTTTTACTCTACTCAAAGGAATGTTTCTCGATATACCCCATCTTGAATTGGTCATCTATGTACCCTTATAGACGACCACAATCATAAGGAATTTCGCAGTAACATTGCAAGAATATTAATCATAACAATGTTGCCAAAAAAATCTATTAGATTGTTATAATCTTGGATGATCTTTGATGAAAAGATTCTTTCCTCTCAAATCAATTTAAAATACATTAATAGACGATTTGAAAAAGTTCACCATTATCATTTTTCTAAAAGGCACTGGAGAGTACATCCAAAATTTTTGTTTTTAGTTCATGAGAAGACTCGTTTCACCTGCGCCTTCCCAACCCCTTCTCTCTTGATAAACTCTGGAAGTGTAAAGGGAAATCTTGTACCCTTTATGCAAAATTTTCCATTACATCGGGCAAGCTAAAATTACGACACAAGAATCAGGTGGAAGCTTTTTTTTTTTTTGGACTCCACTAAATAACATCACGCTTAACCAGATAAATTTGCTAACAATACTATAAATGTAAATCTAAATCGAGTAACAAGAATAATACAGCAGCATTGAAGTCAACTGGAGTCCATGAACATTAACATAATAATAATAATAATACACTCCAATTTTACAAATTAATTTGGAGCAAAACTAATGCTGATCATGATAGAGCGACAATTCTAAGAGACACCTCAATGAGATTTTTCGCTTTGGTTAGTTGTTTGACATATTCTTGCGAGATGGGGTCTGTTATCAGCTAAAATTAAGAAACTGGATGGCATCTGATTTTCGTTTCAGTCTCCATGCTTTAAGTGCGGCTCTACAATAACCCATGCATGAGTCAAATTTTTCCAGACAGACCTTTGTTGTTTCTTGAAAATGTCCGGTAGAATTTAATGAAAACTCTAAAGTTGTTCTTCGCACGATGACAAATGCATTAATAGTGCACAAGATGGATTTGCCACCGAAGTCTGCTCCGTTGCTGTTGAATCCCTTTTTCCCACTCAAGCAATCATAGCAATAGTAAAAGTAGTCTGTCTTGTCGCAGACACGTCTGATCTCGGAATCATCGCCTGTCACTTGAACCCCTAAGCTTCCCCACAAGAGCCAAGCAAACATATAAACTTTGCCAAATGAAGCCATGTGATTTTGCTGCACTCGTGATCAAATTGAAAGAATCATTAATTAACATGAGTGCGTTTCTGGCTATAGAAGTTTTAAGAAAACACCAACAAACAAATACACCACTGTAAAAAAAAATAAAAAAAAAATTCACCCTTTCCACACCACTGCCACCCTCGACTGCCACCATCTTGCTCCTTCTTTTCTTCCTTTTTCCCCCTTCTGCTCCCTTCCTCCCCCATCTTTCTATCTATCCCCGCCACCTCCCACCACTGGTCCAAATCAGATAGGGGAAAAAGGGAATGGATCGTGGGAAAGTGGGGAGAAAGAGGGAGGAGAATGAGGAAATGGAGGTGGAGGAGAGGGAGGGAGAAGGGATAAAAAAAATAAGGGAGATGGAGGTGTAGCAGGTAGTAGGCAAAAGGGAGGAGGAGGGGTGGCAGAGGAGGTGATGGTGGTGAGGAAGAGGGAAATACGGTGTTTTAGGAAATCAGTGTTTTGGACATATATCAAATTAGCGGGTTGTTGAGGTAAATTCATTGTGATCGAAAGAAATATACTCCATGTACGTATGTGAAAGGATCAAGAAAGTATTTGAAAACATCAACTTTACATGACAAATAATCACTATAGCAGAGAAATTAAAACAATCATCCATGAATGGAGTAAAGATAGCAAATTATGAAAAAAAAAACCTCAACGAGAAACTTACCCAAACAAAAACTGTTGAACGAGAATTGAAATGAAGAACTCCTGGATCTCTTCTCTTAAATAATGAAATCTAAGGATTCCAGAAATGACAACCAGCAATTGATTGCAACATAAATTCGATCGGTTTGAGTTGTGAATATCCAAGACCGGTGGCAGTCCATATCTTCTCTAAACAACTATCTCATCCATTAGTTGACAAGTGTTAAATGTTGCCAAATCAGTTATATTTTTAGATAATTTCAGAAACCTACTGTGATATTTTCTGATATTTTCAGTTAGTACCCTTCTAATTTTGAAATAATACGTTGGTTTTTGGTAATAAAATAACCCCGGTCATGACTCATAAGTGACTTACAAAAAGGCCTGATTGAAAATTCTGACTACAAAGTTTGTTCCCAATTTATTCTTTAAGCTCCCAAAGACATTAGCTGACAATTTCATAAGGAAAAATGATTAAAAAATTTAATTGAGAATTTGGTTGTGTATTGGGAGGACAATTCTAAGTGTATACACTACAAATGAAAAAGTGCATCTCAAGAAAAACCCGTCTACTTATGGGGTTCTACAATAAAGTAATGAAAAGGTGGCAAAGAGAAAAAAATTTAGCAATTGACAAATTCTTGTTGGCATATCAGCAAATCTTTTAATTTTCGTTCAGTTTGAAGCTTTTGAACAAAAGTTGGGCAATATTTTCCAAGAGTTTTGAAGAGTTTTCTGCGATGACTTCCATTCTATTGCTATCCATTTTTCAATTTGCCTCCGGTTGCAGTACTTCGAATGGACATAGCTTCTGTTAAAGAAGATAAAATAAAATGTTCCAAGCGACAATATAGTTCTATGATTATGTGTAATGTGATCTGTAGAATTTAGTAATCTTCGATTTGAACATAATTTTTAGCATTTTGCAAATGTCTATACTTCTATCGAAGGAGACAAGCGTGTGCCAAAGAACTTGCTGGTTTTCTTTTAACTGATACCTACCTAGACTCCCTTGCTTGGGAACAAACCCTTTATTTTTTCCTTTTGTGCAAGTAAGAGTACAAGTTGTCGAAATCATTATGCACGGACAACGTTTGTGTCCCGGAACAAGTTATTGATTGTCCTGCAAGCTCTTTTATATTCTCTTTATCGCGATTAGCATCACCTCGGATGCAAATATAGCAACAGTCAAATCGTGGTGTTTAGGAACAAATTTTGGTTATTAGAGCTGCATCTCTGCTCACATTTTGTAGGTATGGGGCAGCCATGAGGCAGCAAAAGAAGGATAAAAGGGCAATTCTCAACATAGTATTTCAAATAAAATTGCAAAAGTTGCCAAGGTTGGAGTCTTAGAAATTCATGGTGATTAGATTTATTGCATCGATTTAGTGGTATCTAAAGGCATTGTGTTTTTGTTTCTTTTTGGAGAAAATAACAAAAAATTAATTCAGGATTAATACTTATTGAAGTTGAATACAGAATGATAATGACATAATGTCATTCCTATCTTGCATGAGGACAAAATCATTCATAGCTTTTGTTAGGTGCAATGCATACGAATACCTGAGCTAGGAAAAGACTCATTTACCCTCCATATAAAGTGTTAAATAGGATATATATATATACATACATATATATATATATAAGTTTATTCGGCTAGTAATTAGATTCTTGTCATAGTGGTTATTTATGTTTTCAAAGTTTTCTACAGTCTTGAGTATTTTCGGTTACAAAAAATCCAAGCCATTTAATTGATTCAAGCCTTCTTTAATAAATTACTCTAGGGGTTTAACCCAAACTCATCTTTCGAAAGTGGCTTAAATTTTAAAAAAAATTGTACAAAGAATTAATCTTATATACATTGATAGTGTATATACTATTATGACGAGATAAGATTAGTTACTAATCCAGTTTTGTTCTTATTTATGACCCTCACCTCTCTCTGGATAAGTAATCCATCTTTGTGCAAATTTATTCATATACATTACTAAATAGTCATAGATGAACAACTTTTCCTTTTTAACACTTATCCACCGCTTTTTCCTATATTTAGTTCTAATTTGAGTCTCTCAAAATAATATTTTTTCCTTATACAACAAACAATATGTAAGTCAAAAAGTCAAAAATTTTCAACAGGAAAATTTTAATATCCTATCTTGAACCAAGTTTAAAATAAACATCTTACTCGTCAATCTGGATCAAAACAATGTGATTTTGAAGAGTTAGAATCATATAAATATTATTCAAAATTGATACTTAACATACATCATTTTTTTATTATTCATTCTTGATCAAATGCCTAGAATGAAACTATAATCATAAGGATTTATATTTCCTAGATTGATAGTATATATACTAGCGGATCTGGTTGCATAATATATGTGTAAAATTTGAATTTTAACTCTAAATTTTGCATATGTGACATGTCTCTAGATTCGATGATTTATACATTATCAACACAAAAAAATTTTATCTAATAGATAAAAGTTTAAAAGTCCAATAGAAATATACTTAAATTTGGAGCACAATTGCAACAGCAACTTCTTGAAAAAAAAACCCCCTTTATGTTGTTCAAATTGATAGGCATCTTTGGCGAAATGATCTAGTCAATGAGCGTTATGTTTTTGTAAGACTGTTAATAGAGTTGGGGCAGCCCAAGCTTAGCCTATTCAGCACGAAAGAAGCTCACTAAATATTAGGGGGCAGAGGTTGGGCCTAAATATTAGGTCCAAACTAAATGTGAATGAGTTTGGATCATATTATACTCAAATCCCATTAAAACCTGACCCATATATGAGTATAATTATATATGTAAAAAATATATAATATTATCTATAATTTATAATTATACATATTATGACATAAAATGTTAATAATTTATATATAAATTTGTATTAATTCATAATTATAAAATATGTATTATATATAATTATGTATATAATTATGAGTTTAGGCCAAGTTCGGCTTGAATCCGAAACTCATATAATAGTTTGAATTGAGTTTGAGCCTTTTAATATGAGACTGAAACTCAAATTCCAAAAGTTTATTGTGAGTGCAAGTTTGTGCTTGCTAAAGTCAGGTTAAAAAAAAAACCCAATTGACACCCCTATGTTTTTGTAACATACTCACTAATCTTTGACAAATTTCTCTAGTATATTTGATGTGAGAGTCCGAAAATTATTTCATCTTTTCTTTTATTTCTTTGAATACATTATCTTTACTTTGCTTTATTGCCTTAATTTTCTAGATATTTTTATAAGTGAGTTAAGATTTTTAAACACTTTCTCCTATAAATTAGTGTATGTTAAGTTCATAATGCATTGTGGAAGTGGCACCCCCTAGTGAGTTGCATAATAAATTTAGTGGACAAAAAGAGATATGTTTTTAAGAAGGTTTATGTGATTAGAAGTGTTAAGAGTGGATTGGAGGAAAACAATATAGATTGGCCATTAGAGACAAAGGAAAGACAAGAAGATAAGCTTGGAACCCCACGGCAACACTTGGCGGACATCTAGCCATCTTTTGACCAAGACCTTTCTTGGTCTTTATCTTGAAAATTTGACCCAAAGAAATCCTTCATTTATCATCCCCCTTGGTCGAAATTTGTGGAGGAGAAAGAAGGGTAATTAGGTTATCAATTAACCATTTCATCCTTCTCTTGCCAAGTGTCAATGATCCATGGAACTTTGACCAAGAATGAAGACAACTTACTTACACCATTAAGCTTCCACTTTACTCTTATTTTTCCCCATTTTCTTCCTTGGGCTGGCCGAACCTTTAGAGAGAAAGGGAGAGGAGAGAAACCAATTTCTAGTCTTGAATCCTTGCCTTTTTAGTGAACAAACAAGATAGAAACCAAAATCACGCCATAAAACCTTGAATCCAACTTGGAGGGAAGCTCTTAGTGAAGTCTTAGGAGAAAGAAAGCATTGCAACCCTTTTGATTGGCTTGTTATCCTCGGGGTTGAAGGTATCAAGCTAAGTGTGACAGCCCCACCTCCCCCTAAGGCGAACCAAAGGGTTCGGCGGATCGCCTGCCCAGCTCTCGCCAGAACTACGGAGTCAAATCTCACAAACTCTATAGTACGCGCGATAGGACCCAAAGAAAATGAACAATCGGAGACTACTAAGGTGAGAACATGCTTACCAAACCATAAAATCATAATATCTCAAATGAATACACTTAATAGACAAGATTAAACACTTATACATATATTTACATCGGAGTCTTTAACAAATTAACTAAACTAAAATACAAGCCAAAGTATTTATACAATTAAAAATACGATTCGGGCTTCGGTTGCAAAAGAGTTTAACAAAATAATAATTACACTAGCTCGACCCTTTCTTCCAAAATCATGAATACAAAGTTTGCCCCTGAAAGGAGAACAAAGATAACGGGAAGGGGGTGAGCTTACGCTCAATGAGGTACCAAAATAATAGCAGTCAAGAATCATGGAACTTCATGTTCAATTAGTCACATAGGTATATCAAATAGAGAAATGAACAAATACCTTAGATAGAAAGGATACAGGTGGCTCTCAGGAGCCAAAATTCCCATTGCTGTACTTGAACCAAACTTATTGACTCTCCGTCAATGTATAAAGAACAACCATGTCCGTAGACCCCACTTTATACCAAATTTCGTCCACCAAACATACCTCTTACCGGGCCCGAACACCTCAACAGAAATAGAAGTGGTATACTTGAGTATACCGGAATCAAGAGTCTCAATACCCAAAGATTCCCAAAAA
This sequence comes from Coffea arabica, assembly GCF_036785885.1. Lineage (NCBI taxonomy): Eukaryota > Viridiplantae > Streptophyta > Magnoliopsida > Gentianales > Rubiaceae > Coffea > Coffea arabica. Next base: position 13,255,031 of record NC_092320.1, on the reverse strand, counting down.
CGGACTACCGTGGTTCGTTATCTAATCGACCAGGCCCTTGCCGGCTCAACTCGAGTAACTAGCCACAGGATTTGAGCTCAAAAGTCACAGAATAGTCGTTGGACTCAACCCTCCAAATGACAACAGATTAAGCACAGATAACATAGTTAATTGTACACAGTAAATAGACATACAGATACGAGAATGAGTGTGATAAAGTACACCCTCGTCTCAAATAAAATAAACGGATAGTACAGTTATTCAAATCACAAATTGCATGTACAGGAACCAAGTTACGCAACAAATGAGGGGAGTGGTACACTCACCAGTTCCAGTACAGGTACTTCAAAAGTTTTTACCCAAAGTGGTTTTAATCGTCAAGAAATCCTAAAATAACCAAGATAAAACAATTATAGTTCGCACATCCATAAACCCAGTAAATGGAATGCATAAGTGAGGCTCAACTACAAGTCGTATGCCTTTCCAGGTTAAGTACTAGTACAAAAGAATAAAAATGTGACTTTTGAGCAAAAGGATAACAGTTGGTATTAGGGATACAAACAACCCCCAAAACCCTTCATTTTTTCCCAAAAATGTAACACAAACTTAAAGGAACCAAACGGCCTAGAAAATTGGACAGTATTTTCCCCTAAATTTCCTTACTTTTCCAGCCATCATGGCTTCATTTTTCTTCAAATCAGCCCAATTCAACACATAAATATATTTAACACCATAACTCTTCCACTAGGTTTAAAGTCACCCAAATACAAGACAATTCTAGCAATGCAACCATCGAAATCCAAGTTAGAAGCTAGAAACTAGTTTTAAAACAAATAGCTAAGCAACAGGTTGACATCTACCGGCGTTTTGGTCACAACTGAAGCTACACTTATCGGATTGGGGCAAATTTTATGGCGTTTCAAAGCTAATACATATACCTACATTTCTTATGAAGGCCTCCAAGGCTAAAACATGCATTTTCAAGGTCAAAAATGGAAATCTCCATGAAAACAGAAAACTGTTCGCGAAATAGGGCTTATGGGTAGTCAAGAGTATTCGATCATTTCACATGCTACAGTGCTCCGATTGAGCTGAAATTTTACAGGTAGCTATTTAACTCAATTATCTACAACTTTTATGTTTTGAGAAAGGGCTAATTCGGTCTCTCTCAAGGACAAACATGCAGTGCAAAATCAGGGCAGATTACTAACCCTAAGCTAGAATTTGTGCACATAAGCTGAAATTTCTTTAGGTAACCAAAACTAGCATACCAAAGCTTCATTTCACGCAATATAGAGCTATCATTCCATGACGAACCATTACTCATCTCATGAGGGCAAAAAAATTACCATAAAAACTGAAATTTTCATAATACTACTTCAAACTATGAAATATGCTCATAAAACTACCAAAACTACAACTTTAAACCACTAATTGGCAACTATTAGAAACAAAGAGGGATTTTGCAAGCAAAGTACCTTGGATCCTCAAGAAAGATGGTGGCTTAGAATTCTTCTTCCCAAATTAGCTCCACAAACACCTTGGAAACTACCCTAACTAGCACTTTTATGGAGTAGTTTGCGATTTAATTGGTTGGAACTTAAGATTTGGACAAGAATTTGAAGTAGAAGATGATGGTTTCTCTCCCTTTCTCTCCCTCAAAGTTTCGGGCAAGCAAGCTCAAAACAATGAAGAGAAATGTTGGTCAAAATTGATTTTAAGAAAGGTAAGAAAGGTTGGTCAAAGTCCAAGTTCCAATAGTTTTGTGACAAATGGTCCTTTAGGATTTCAATTCTATTCTTTTGTCTACCAATGGTAATTTATTTAGCTAATCTTTAATTGTCTCCTAGTACCTTGTACAGTAATATTCCTTTGTACAAAACTTCAATTAATTGGCAAAACTTTATCGCACTTAGCGCACTAATGGGCCCCACATCCATAATACACTTCAAACTTAATATGAACTAATTTAAACTAGAAAAATGATTTAAAAACTCTACTTACTTATAAAATGTCTGGAAAAATCAATATAAGAAGGTATAATGAAGAAAATGCATGTGAGAGAATAAAATAAAATAATATAAAAATAAGAGAAATTTACGGGTTCTCACACTAAGCAACCTTCTTTTCACTCTTATCTTGCCTTTTGTTGGATATATAACTTGATTATGGTGGATTCTAGGAAAAATTTCATGATTTGTGTGGTGATTGGAAAAATTTCAGCTTTGAGAGAGAAATTTCAGCCTTGAAATGTTGATTTTAGCTATGTTATGTCCTTATTGTCTTGCCATGGAGTTTCTCTAGCTTTTGTGTGCACTTGTGACTTCATTATATGAACTTTTGGCTTTAGTATATAAATTTCAGCTTAAGGTTACATTTTTTTCCAGCTTTGATGTGGTTATGATTGAGTTGGATAATAGTCTATTTTGGGTAGCTTTTGTGGGTTTGAACAAGTGTACTTTATAACTTATAACTTGTGATTGTGATTGAGGTCAGATTGCTACGAATATAAGTGTTGAATTTGGAAAGGAAAGTTAAGAAATCAAGGGGAAATGCTGTCCGATTAGGAATCATCTTGGAGTGAATTTGTGGCAAATTTGCCTAAGATACTGGGTAAACTTTAAGCTTTACTTATGTGTTGAATTTGAGATGAAATGGAGGGTTTTCATTGGTACTTTTCTCTAATTTGCTGACTACAATTGTTACCATATTTTTCTTCAACCTTTTTATGATAAGTTTTGGCCAAAACCTATTCCAAACATTTGTTGGGACTTTTTCTATGTTAAACTTGAATAAAAGCTGTGAATTTTGGAAGGTGAAAGCCTCATGATTTTGCTTGTTCCATTGTTGAAATTTCTGGCAGGCAGGGCAGCCTTGTACCTTGCTATCTTTTAGCCTTAAACCCTTAGTTTGGTAATTTTTTGGACACAATCTTGCTCAATTCACTTGTTAAAACCTTGAACAACTATGGTGTGTTGAATTGGAGTGAATATCATAACCAAAAGTGGTGCACTACCTTGTTTTTCTTCATTATTGTGCTGCTAGAAATTTTCGCAGGAAACTCTATGCAGTTTTGAAAAATTGGTTATAACTTCATGTAGAAAGGTCAGAATTGAGTTATGTTTATTGCGTTTGAAACTAGATTTATATTAATTTCTACCGTGAAAATCTCAAAAATTTTCTCAATTCTTATGAATATCTGTGATTTTCCAAATTTGACTGAATTTCCGCACCTGTTCTGTTTTTCTACTGAATGAAGCAGCAACTTGAGATTGAAATTTGACTGAATTGTGGATAGAATCTTACAAATATGTCTTCTGGAAAATTGTAAGTCTTTGAGTCTATTTTCCAACGGTGTAAAGTTTATAAATTTTAGACTTAAGAAACTTGAGATATGATTTTTCAAATAGTATCGCACAAAATTGGAGAAAATTCTATTCTTCAAAACATTTCCAACTTCAAGTTGGTGTTGTAGGACCATTTTGAACTTGATTTCATGATTGGAGTTCAGATAACTTGGTCAGTTTGAAAGTATTTTCCTTTGAATAAAGTAGTTTGGAGTAGTGGATCTCATGGCACTTTACATACTTGATTTTAGGACTTGAAGGTGAGGTCGGAAGTGCTCCTGAGGCAAACATTTAAGCTTGTTGCCATGGTGAATGTTCCCACTGCCTATTCGTGCTCATTGTTGCTAGAAATTGCTAGTCACATGATTTGTCATTTCATAGGCAAATGTATACTTTATCGCAGTTGACCTAACTCAACTACGCTTTTGATATCTTGTTCATATATGTACTTGAAATGTTTGAAAACATGATATGCTGAGCTTGCTTGTTAATTGATCTTGTCTAGGCGAGTGTACCTTTATGTGCACTCGACTTTCGTGAACTTGAAATAATTAATCTTGCATGCGGACTTTCATGTTTATGTGCATGGTTGTAGATCGGATGAATTTCTCTTGCAACAGTTGAATTAAGCCCTTGGATCCTTATCCGACACGTCGAGTAAGTGAAAACTTGGGTTGCTCATGCGTATGCATGAATGTAGGTTGGTAATAGCTGAACTGAGCCCTCGTTGGACCTCTTACTTCAGACCAACCTTAGAGCAATCGGGTAAGTTGGGCAACCTTGAGTAAAGGACAAGTTCCTAACCTGTTTACTCCTGATTGGAATTCATGACTTGAACTATGATATTTCTGAATACGAAACGTTAAGTGACAACTAATGTTTTCAATCATTAACTGCATGAATATTGGATAACAGTCAACGACTCCACTGTTGAATACCTGAATACTTGGGAGTATAAGCCAGATCTTGAATACCTGAATATCTGGGGCTATAAACCCAACCCAGGGTTAGTTCGTTGAATCGAATAAGTAAGGGCTTGGTTGAGCAGATCGACGAACCATGGGTACTTCTTTGATGTTCGGGTCCGGTAGGGGGATGATCGGTGGACGGAGATTGATGTTTAATAGTGATCTACGGACATTATAATTTCCTGGTTGATATAGAGTCAACAGACCTCGGACAAGCTATTGTGGAACCTGCTCCTGAGAGCGGACTATATCCTTTGACATGAATATGCTCTTTATTGTATACTTTTGCATGATCTATATGATTACCTACTTTACTATACACTATGCCATGATCAATATGAGCATGAGTAGTTTCCTGATATCCTATGATGGTATCATGCTTGCTAGTTTACTTGCCTGTTTTCATGGAATCTCACTGGACTTTTAGCTCATTCCATGAATTTGTTTTCCTTACAGAGATGAGAACGTGAGAGTGGAAATTGGAAAAGGCCTAGATTTCATCTAAATTTGTTAGTTGCTCACGTGAGCACTCCAAAGATGTCTAGCTGGTTTGCTTGGTTTGATTTTTGCAAGTTTGACTCCTTGGTCATATTTATAGATTGTATGGGCATTGGAGATCTATGAGTGTACACATTGATCTTTGCAATTCATATCACTTTTATTATTGAGGTTATTATTTATAAATTTCATGATGCGTGATTGAGTCCTGACGAGAGTTGGGTAGGCGGTCCGTCAAACCCTTGGATATGGCCTAAGGGGAGATGGGGCAGTCACATTTGATGCTTCCTTGTAATTGCCACTCATAAAAATCTTTCGTGCTTGAACCACATATTGCAAAGCGCTAGCAATCAAAGTTTTGCATGTTTCCTTAAATTTAGGATCAGATGTTTTATTCACTAAGTTACCAAAATCGTTATTGACACGATATTTTTATTCCAGAACAAGTCATCGATTGTCTTGCAAGCCCTTTTACATCCTCTCTATCTCGATTAGCATCACCTTAAATGCAAATGTAGCAATAATCAGGTTGCAGTGTTCTGGCACAAACTTTAGCAATTAGTGTTGCGTCTGCACTCAAAATTTACAGGAATTGTGCAACTATCAAGTGGGAAAACAAGGCAGAGAGGCCAATTCTTGACATTGCAAATATGTTAGGCTGATTGCATCTATTATCCAAGATTGGAAAAAATGGTTTGCATCAATGTAGAGGTACTTATTGGCAATGATTTAACAAATACATAGGTAAAGGAATTACGGGTCATATTTGTTTCCTGTCATGCATTACTACATAACCTTTTTAGCTTCCATATATGCGCATCTAGAAGGCATGTAGAGAGGATTGCTTTGGTTAATTGCATATGGGTAATTATATGATTATGGCCTCTGAAAATCTAATCTAGCACTTAAATATAATAGGTTTAGATTTAACACGTTTAGATATCTAAATTGTCTAGCTAAAACTTACTCTAGAAAATAAGTAATAAACTGTTCATTTATCATTTAATGCAAAATATACTCAAATGTTAAGATTAAATACTTTAGATAACTTAAGAGATTCAGATTTTAGATTTCAATTTTATCAAATTCACCCTATATCTATTGTGAGTTTGTCTCCAAGCGAATATCTTATATTCATGTAAAGGCACGTATGGCACAATATATTATTCAGATTTACAAAACAAAATTTATTCATATTTACCATAGTTATATGTCCAAATTCTATTAAATACGATATCCTAGGCTATTTTTTCAATTATGATCTTCCATATTTTTCACTAATTCAACTCCCTCATTTTGGATTAATTCATTAATCTTGAAACACTTATGAACCAAAAGTAACTAATTTCATTAACTATCATTTGTTGTTAATCACAACCAATACTAATTGGAAGTATTTGGTAGGCGGCCTTAGTGAATAATTCCACTAAGGATAATTAGTGGGAACATTTTTTTAACAAGGATAATTAGTTAAAAATATTCCACTATGATCGACGAATTCTTGCCAACCCACAAGGTCGATCATAGTAATATTTACCTGAAGTACTCCAGGATCGAACCCATAAGGACGAATCAAATTTCTCTACTTTAATTATTCTCACAAATGATTAAACTGGTAGAGATATTGTATTATCATGCAGGAACTAGCAATTGATTGGATTAAACTACTGAGAAGTAGGAAAACAATAGTTGAGCAAGTCTAGAGTTCAGGATTTTAATCCAGAAGTTGAATTAATTCTCCAATTATTTTTTTGTCAAACTATGAACGCACCACAAAATTGTATTTTAGATTACCTCTTGATACATCTAAAGTGTACCTAACTAAATTTTGTCTTTCTCTGGAGACTGCAAATACTCAATTAAACCCCTTGAGAACTTTGGTGATATAAGTGTGTCATACAAATTCTAACATGCTTTCGTGATAGGCTAAGTACGTTTATCTATCTAATGTACGGTTATATATCCTTTCTCAATTCAATGCAACCCCAAGGTCAGGTTCATGGTAATCAAACATAAACACGAAATTAAACTCAAGATATATAAATCACAACTAAAGACAAGAACTTTAATTGAAAGAATTAATCAATGCTTCTTCATAAGAACCCTAGCCCTAATATAAATTTAGTATGACATAATGAACAAATTAAACAACAAATTCAAGAAATAATACAAAGGAGAAAAATTGAGGGAAAAGAACTTTGCAGTGCCCTTCGCCAACTCTCTTCCTTGCTCTCCTTGATTCGCTTTTCTCACACTTGATCTTGATCTCCAAGAGAAACTATGAGAAAAGATGAAAGAATATGTATTCCTTCCTAGACTAATGTTTTTTTTTTCTCTTTAAAATGACCTAAATAACTCCTATATATAGCCTCTAGTGGTTACAAGTGAATCCTCCTTAGATTAGGTTTCCTTCAACTTTAAAAACAAACGTATGCGTCAAAACCCAATGAAAACCGTCGATAAGATTGCCGCAAAGACCGGCACCAGAATTCCTTCGGACTTTAGCTCCTCACTTCATCAGACCAAGACCGGCACCAGAGTTGGTCTAGACAACTTCAGTTCGTTTATTTTCTTAGCCGTTTCTGATCAAAACCTCTTATTTTTCCTGCAACATCCAAACAATACCAAATTCAGCAACTCTACACCGTAATGGGTGCAAAAAGATAGAGTTATTTCGTTACAAAACTACCCATCTAATGACAATTAACAACCTATCACACTACTTCTTCATCCTAGATATTTAACAAACTGGTGAATGACGAACTGGAGGACCATTGAACTTTACTTCACAACTATTTGCCGTAACTCCAACGTTAACAATCTTGCTACTAAGGTCTTTGTGGTGGAGCCAATCCACCAAAGCCACATGTCAGTTCGAACATAGTGGCCAGATCAGCTCGGACAGGTGGGGCGCCAGTTCGCGCATGGTCGTCGCCTCCCAGCTGGATGGGCCTGGTGGGCCGCAGCCCCCTGAACCCTTCGGAGCCAACAGACGGAAGCCTAAGAGGAATCCCTCTCTAGCAGGGCTCCTAATCCTATAAGAAAACTATTACCCAATAGCTTATAAGTACAGCACAACCAGACAAGACAAGGTACACCATCTACAGTAATCAATACTGTTGCTCTACCTTTAGCTATTGCTAACTTGACCATCGGATTCACAACGGAGAACTGGTCCCGCTGTTCATTCTTTTGCAAGTCAGGTCGCTCACATACCTCATTCGTCAGTTCGTTCCTCCGCAACTCGCGCAACCCAGTACTGCTCAATTCGGATCGCGCTCTTGGTAACAGCATCAATTGGCGCCGTCTGTGGGAATGCAATTCTTTCCTTGCGAAAATATGCCGAAAACTAAATCTTAAAGAAACGCTGATGAATTCAAAGGGAACGAGCGAAGCGATCCCCAAAATCCCCATCAAGGTCTAACTCCTGGGGACGAGGGGACAGAACTCTCGCGAATCCCGCCTAAACAGCTGGTGCAAGCGGAGGCGAAAAATCTGCCTACTTTCGAAACCATTGTGAACTACCTGAAAGGGCAGACCAGAGACCACCATGACCAGGAGCCCAAGACCCAGAAGACGGGTGAAATTGAGCCTTCAGAGTTTAGAACGGGAAGCCCCAACCCCCGACAAAAGCGGACACAAAAGGAGGTCTCACGTGAATAGATCGAAGTTTTGGAACTTTCTCACAGGAACTCCCGAACAGAGCATCCTGAACTTTTTCGAAAAATTTCTCGGATGGAGCACTCTCCAAGGAGAGAAGAGTGCCAGATACAGGACGAACTGGATCTGTTGCTGGATCCAGAAAAGGACAAATATTTTGACTCCCCCTTCGTACTCGACATTAAGAATTACCCACTGCCCACAAAATTCAAAATACCAAATATAAAGTCCTACACTATGACCACAGATTCGGAGGATCATTTGTTCACATTTTTGATATAGATGCACTTACAAACAACTGCTGATGCAATCAAGTATAAGACCTTTCCTATGTTCCTGGAAGGAAAGACGCGTCAATGGTTTCAAGGATTACCCCTTAAGTCAATTCGGTCTTTCAGCTAGCTCGCGTGAGGAATCATTGCACGAATACCTGTTGCGGTTCAACAACCAGTCTCTTCAGGTTCTAGATCGAGACGACAATGTTGTCATGGCCGCCTTCATCAACGGATTGCGCGCACAGAAGCTATATACTGAGTTCGTCGAAAGACCTCTCAAGTCAGTTTGAAAAATGCTGGACCGAACTCACAAATAGGCTAATGTAGAGGAGGCAATCGCTTCAAGAGCGCGGAGGAAAGAATGAGGACGAAAAATGGAGAAAGAACATGGATCAGGGAGATGCGTGACCTGATCAAGCATGAAAGAATACCTTCAATCGCCTGCCCAGGAACAGGCCCTTTGAAAGAGAGAGGGTCTGGACTTCCCTCACAGCGCCCAGGGCTCAGGTCCTTATGGTAATGGAACAGGAAGGTCTTTCTTGATCCCCTTGACAATTGGTTGGCAATAAGAACAGACGAAATCAGAGTTTGTATAATGCATACCATCGTGACGTAGGGTATAATACCGAGAACTGTCGTGACCTCAAGAAGGACATCGAAGAGCTGATCAAACGAGAAAACCTTAGATAGTTCATCCGAAACGGACGAACTGACCAGAGACGAGAGGAGCACAAACAAGAACGCGCGAACTACTTCCGTGACCGAACTCGGGGTCCTCGGGACCAAACTCCCGAACAGGAAGTACAGAATTTAGCGGGGGTAATCAATACTATTGCGAGAGCACCCGTCAGAGGAGATAGTCACGTAACTCGACAGAGCAACCGTCCCCTTTCTAGTGAGAAAAACCCAAATAAACAACTAAAAATATATGAGCAGATCATTTATGGCCTCGAGGATGCAGTACCCCTGGCTTCCAATAACCATAAAATCATCGTGATAGAGGTCATAACGTACAACTACAAAATGAGGAAGGTGTACATAGACAATAGGAGCACCATTGATGTGTTATACTATAAGACCTTCAAAGAACTGCAACTGGAAGACAAGCAGCTCATCCCAATCCGAACTCCCTTGATTGGCGTTGCAGGTCCACCAGTAAGACCTGAAAAAATGATACTCTCATGGTCACGGTGAGGGTACCGCCAAAATGTCGAACTGTTCTGGTGAATTTCGCGGTGGTGAAAGAACCATCATCGTATAATATGATCCTCGAGCGGCCTACCCTGAACGCACTCCGAGTTGTCTGGTCAACTCTGCACCTTAGTATGAAATTTTCCACGCCTGTAGGAGTAGCTGAAGTGCTAAGAGATTTAGAAGTAGTTCGGGCCTGCTACATCGCCACTCTCAAGGGTAAGGAGAAGTTGGTAGTTCAAACAGCTTACTTAGAGCCTTAAAAGCCAGCGGAGAAGGAGAGACTGGAGATGGATGAGGGGCTGCTCAAACTCTCGATCAGCAAAGAGTGACCAGATCGTGTGGTCTGGACCGGCGCATGCTTGAGAGAACTGATCAGGAAGCCTTTAGAATCCCTCTTGGTGGAATATGCTGAAATCTTCGTAAGGAGTGCGAATGACATGCCGAGGATTTCGTCCGAACAGCCAGTTCACAAGCTGCACGTAGACCCCAGCGTCCGACCTGTAAAGCAGAAGAAGAGGAATTTCGCTCCTGAACGGAATGAGGTCGTCAAAAATGAGGTAGGCAAGCTATTAGAGGTAAAGACCGTGAAGGAGGCCTTCTATCCGACCTAACTGGCTAATCCTGCACTAATAAAAAAGGACGACAAGGTCTGGAGAATGTGCATGGATTTCATCGACCTGAACAAAGCTTGACCAAAGAACTGTTACCCACTTCCTCGAATTGACCTGCTTGTGAACTCAATCACGGGATACAAGATCTTCAGTTTCTTGAATATCTTCAAAGGATACCACCAAATAGCCATGGATGAGAAAGATCAGGAGAAGACCTCATTCATCGCTGAGTACTGTACCTATTGCTATGTCATTATGTCATTTGGACTAAAAAACACACGTACGACCTACCAAAGGTTAGTGAACAGGCTGTTTAAGAACCAAATAGATCGAAATATGAAAGTCTATGTGGACGACATGTTGGTGAAAAGCAAAACCCAAGAGCAGTTCATTGCGAACCTTAGAGAAATTTTTGACATCCTTCGGAGATCGCGAATGCAGTTGAACCCTAAGAAATGTACTTTTGGGGTCAGGTCGAACAAATTCTTAGGATACATGATATCCAAAATTGGAGTAAGAGCTAACCCTGACAAGATAAAGGCCATCATGGATATGGCTCCTTTCCGAAATATAAAAGAAGTGCAATGACTAGCTGGTAGGATGGCAGCCTTGAACAGATTCCTAGCAAAATCGGCAGTTCGAGGTTCTCCCTTCTTCAAGGTCCTAAGAAGAGGTCCCCAGTTCGATTGGACCTATGAATGCCAAAAAGTGTTCAACGAACTGAAGGATCACATCGCCGAATTGCCGACCTTAACTTCTCCTGGACAGGACGAAACCCTGTTCATCTACTTAGTTGTGGGAGAAGAGGCAGTCAGTGCGGTGCTAGTTCGGGAGGAAGATAAGGTCTAAAAGTCGGTGTACTACGTCTGCCGCGCTCTACAAGGGGTGAAGGCCAGGTATTCCGCGGTTGAACGGTATGTTCTAACGCTAGTTCACGCAACACGAAAACTTAGGTCATACTTGCAGGATCACCCCATCGTGGTGGTGAGTGACCAGCCTTTGAAACAGATCTTGTCCAAGTCTGACACGTTAGGGAGGATGGTCAAATGGGCTATCGAGCTGTCTGAGTATGACCTTGGTTATTAATCGCAGACGGCCATTAAGGCCAGACGCTGGCTGACTTTATAACGAAAGGTGTTTCCTTTGAGCAGTAGGAGGCTGACCAGGCCAAAGAGGTTAGAGCTGAATTAGTTGAGGCCGAACAAGCCAAAGAGGCGGGCGCTGAACAGGCTGAGACAGAACACGCCAAAGAGGCTTTTGTACGGGTTGAGGCCGAACAGACCAGATAGACTGCCATACAAGCCGAGACCGAAAATACCAAAGAGCCTGCCGAACAGGATATCCCGATCTGGACGTTGTATGTTGACAGAGTTTCAAACAAAGAATGGTGTGGAGTCGGGTTCCTCCTCATCAGCCCTATGGGAGAAGAACTGACTTACGTCTTAAGATTCGATTTTAGAGTCTCTAATAACGAGTCCGAATATGAGACTCTAATCTCGGGAATAGAGATGGCTCGGAAGTTGGGGGCTGAATCGTTAAGAGTTTATAGCAATTCACAGCTGACAGTAAACCAGGTCTTGAAGAAATACGAAGTGAAGCAGGAGCCACTTAAAAAGTACGTCGCCAAGGCGCACGAACTAAGGGGTCTGTTCAAGCTCGAACAAGTCCCTAGGAGTTGAAATAAGAGAGCCGATGCCCTTTTCAAGATGGCCTCTACCTCGTTTGGCACGCTAAATAAGAAAGTGTTGGTGGAGGCCGTCAAAAGGTGGGTGTACGAACAGTTGGACACGGCGGTGATCCACGTAGTGAACTCAAAGATGGATCCCATCGTACAGTACTTAGCTAGTGGGGTGCTCCCCTCAAAAAAGGTGGAGGCGTGAAAAATCTTCCTCAAATTGCAAGGATATTCGCTCATGGATGGAGTACTGTACAGGAAATCATACCTGCATCCATGGCTGAAATGTGTGATGCCAAAGGAAGGGGGCTACATCCTGGCGAACTGCATGAGGGGCATCTGCGAAAACATGTCGACCTGCGGGTCCTGGCTAAGAAGTGGATGTTGTCCGGATATTATTGGCCTATCATCTTCCGGGACTCGGCCAAATTGCTGGCGAGGTGCAGGTCACGCCAACTACACGTGCCCGTTCACCACGCCCCAATGCAGGAGATGATTCCCCTTCAAAACCCGTGGTCGTTCTTCCAATGGGGGATCGACCTACGTGGTCCTTTTTCCCGAGCTTTAGGATGTTATGAATATCTGGTGGTGGCAATAGACTATTTCACTAAGTGGCTGGAAGCCGAACCACTCAACACAATCAGCAGCAAGTCGGTCTAGAAGTTCTTCTGGAAAAACATGGTCTGTCGATTTTGCATTCCAGGAGCTCTAGTCTCAGACAACAACCGGCAATTCGCCGACAATTTCTTTCGAGATTGGTGCTCCGAGCACGGGATTCGCAACACTTCACTTTCTTGGGACACCCTCGAGCTAATGGTCAGGTAGAGTCTGCTCGAACTGGATGGATGGATTACCTGCCCACCATATTCTGCGTTTACCCAACTACACCCGGAAGGCCATCCAGGAAAGTCCATTTGCTCTAACTTATGGGGCGAAAGCGGTAAATCCGGTGAAAATTGGTTTGCCATCAAACAAGGTGCAAAACTTCGTAACCTAGGAAAATGAGGATGAGATGCGGCTCAATTTAGATTTACTCGAACAGAAGAGAGAAAAAGCAGCTATAAGAATGGTTAAGCATAAAGGACAGGTCACGCAGCACTACAACGCTAGGGTCAGACACCTCTCCTTCAAGTCAGGGGATCTAGTTCTATGAAAAACTCAGTAAGTCAGGTCCTAGGCACGAGTAAGTTAGATCCAAACTGGAAAGAACCCTATGTGATTAAGGAGGCAGATCAAGCGAATTACTACAGGTTAGCTCACCTTAGCGGAGAAGCAGTCCCGTGTATGTGGCACAATTCAAATCTGAGACTTTTCCGTTAGAGCTCATCCGAGCTGTTCTATGTAAATTTGGACTAGTTAGAATCCAGTCTGCACCAGCGTATTCAGTGGAGATTTACATATTTTGGGTAAGTTAGAGATCAGTTAACACAAAAGTCTTCATTTGAGGTCGCTATTTTTTGTTTGAGTTAGAAGACAGTTCATGAAAAATTAGTTCGAGCACAGTGTCAATTCTGTCAAGTCTGTTTGATTGTAGGGATTCTGTTCGAACAAGTATTTTTAGAAAAACATGAATGAAAATTTTGGCTATGTGTTAAGCAAAAGAAGGGCTCATTCATTTAAAGTAGATATACAAAAGGAAGAGCATACAAAACGAACTGGCTTTGCTCAGTTCGGGACCTACTCTACGCACTACCATCCACTTCACCTATGCTACTTAGTACTCTCCCTGGTCTTTCTGTCCGGGCTCGAGGGAGGTCACAGGCAAGATCGGGTCAACCACGAGGTCTGCCAGCTTACGCCTGTGCGCATAGCCTTCCACTAGCCGATCTACCTGCTCCATCACTCGTGGGTCGTAGCTGGACCACCTCCTAAGATCAAAGCCTGGCAGGTTCAGGGCCTGCACGTCGTTCATAGCTTGTGTATACCCAATCTGCAGGATTGGGCCATTTAGGATGGCCAGATCGTTCATGAAGCTTTCTAACCTCTTGAACTCCTGAACGCCCAGCTGGTGCCCTTCCTCCCAAGCAGTTTCAGCCTGACCCAGCAGTTCGACAGATCTCTTCTGTTCGTTTTCTAGCTGCGAGGCCAGATCGGCAGCCTTCATCCTCTCTAGCTCGCTAGCGGCCTGGGCTTGCGTGAGTTGCTTCTTCAGGGACTCCAGCTCGGCATCAGTAGCATCAAGCTGGTCTGCCAATTTGTCCTTGGCTGCTCTAACTTGAGACAACGTCTCGTTCATATTTTTGTATCTTCTCATTAGTTCGGAGCCAACGACGTTCAGTTGCATTTAAACACAATAAACAAACTTGAACTTGACTAAAATGAAGTAGAGGGAAGAGGCTGTTCGGGACCGACCTGAGCCGCACTAAGATAGTAGTGCTAGAGTAGTTCAGAATCAGGTGCAATGTGAATAAAGTTATAGTCACGGGGGAGGACTGAAGGAAGCTCCTGAGCTGCCTCCGAAAACTGAGTTCGGTCGTTGACCGACAACCCACACTTCGGACAAAAGTGCATCGAGTGGGGATGTGAGTTTAGTTCGAACATCTGCTTGAGGGGGATGACATTCCTCTGCCGCCACATCACAGGAGGAGACTCAGAGGATGCTTACTGCTCAGCCTAGTTAACCCCATAATGCCCGAGTTGATGAGGAGAAGGCACAGAACCTTCCGCTCAAACTGGCGAAGAGGTCGCTTCTGTTTTCGCCTTCTTGGCTGTGGACTTCTTGCATTTCTTTTTTCCTTCCTCAGCAACGGAGGACTGAGCTGGGGCCTGCTCATTGATGGCGGAGGTGGAGACACCGAACTGGCAGGGGCAGCAGAGGGCATGGGAGTGGGCGTGGTCGAACTGCCCCCTCCACCCATGGACAGAAGTTGAGAGAATCTCTTCACTGTAACAAGAAGGAAGTTATCAGTACCAACAACATCAGGAAGTTCGCTTCAAAAAAAAAGAAAGAAGAAATTACGGGCTGCCAGTTCGTCCGGAGTGAGGGACCTAATGTCAGGGGTAGGAGCAGACACATCTGCCCGAATTAGACCCGCAGACCAGAGCTGGTTGTTGCTGAACTCTTTCACCTTAAGCCTTATGTTCGAACTGAGCAGGCGGCCCAGTTTGGCCTCAGGCAAAGGAGAGGGGACAGGATCAGTGACTTGGGTCTCCTCTCTCCAGATCAGTGGAGGAAACCCAATATTTTTCATCTAGAAAAATTGGGCTTTCTATGTCTGAATAGAAGAGGGAACGCCCGCGAACAGTTCGCGGGTTGGGTGCTTCGCTCCACCCCTACGAGCAAAGTAAAACCAACCCGGAACATGACCACTGATCTTCATATGGAAGAATGACCTAAAGAGATCTAAAGAATAGGGGATTTGAAGAAGACGACACATAATAAAGAAGCCTAAAATCGACCGAACAGCATTGGGAATGAGTTGGGTTATTCGGATTCCCCAGAAGGTAAGGATCTGAAAGAGGAATTGGGGAATTGGAAAACGGAGACTAGCTATGAACTGATCCTTATAGATAGCCACAAACCCAGGGGGAGGTCGGCTAGCGTACATCCCAGGTCAGACAACCCTAGCTTCGAACTGGGGGGAATGTCATATCTCCCCACCAGTTCGTCCACACCCTCCTGCTCCAAGAGAGGAGGGATCACATCGACCTCCCTGAAATTGATGTCATGGTCTCTAGAGGTCCTTGCCCTAGTATGAAGTGGAACTGCCTCCAGTGGAATTCCTTGGGCAGCAGTTTCGACAACAGATTGGTCAGGCTGGTCGGGCTGGTCCATGGTTGGAACAAAGGAACGAGCTGGGGAAAGAATGTACTCAGACCCGGATGAACTGGGAGAGGATGAATTGGAAGGAGAAGAAAAGGAAAGGACCTCTATGTGGATAGGTCGGACTATCCTACGCCTAGGGATTGAACTAGTAATATCAGAGTGTTCAGAAAAAGACATAAAAGGGAGAGAAAGAAGACTTACTGGTGAGAAAGAAAGAGTAGCTGTGATGTGCCTAGAAAGGTGCGCGAATTGACTCTCGATCGAACTCTCAACAAGACGCACAAGAAGGAGATGCACGAACTACTAGAAAATGGAGAGAGTGGAGAAATAAAGGAGAAAGCGTGAAAATAACGTCTGGTGAGGCCTATTTATAGGCCACTAGAGCAGGAAGACAAAACGTCCCGAATTCAAATTCAAAATTTAATTTCAATAACCACAGTACTATGCGATGCTTAGGCTAGCAACTATCATTATGAGATGACTGACGCGCCATCTCGAAATTTGGTCCAGACTCATGCGACTTCTCGATTACTCTAGACTCAAAGGGGAGCTAGTGTGGTGGAGCCAATCCACTGGAGCCACGTGTCAGTTCGAACATGGTGACCAGTCAACTCTGCCATATCAGCTCGAATAGGTAGAACGCCAGCTCGCGCATGGCCGCCGCCTCCCAGCTAGATGGGCCTGGTGGGCCGTAGCCCCCCGAACCCTTCGGAGCCATTGGACGGAACCCTAAGAGGAATCCCTCTCTAGTAGGGCTCCTAATCTTATAAGCAAACTACTACCCAGAAGCTTATAAATACAGCACAACCAAACAAGACAAGGTACACCATCTACAGTAATCAATAATGTTGCTCTACCTTTTACCATTGCTAACTTGACCTTCAGAATCACAACAGGGAACTAGTCCTGCTGTTCATTCCTTTGCAGGTCAGGCCGCTCACGTACCTCGTTCGTCAATTCGTTCCCTCGCAGCTCGCGCAACCCGGTGCTGCTGAGTTCGGATCGTACTCTCAACAGTCGCATCAGTCTCCAAATAAACCCCCCTTCAAATCTCCAAAACTCGCTTGAATATTAGAGAAAATCTCGGCATATTTGTCCAGGCATATGTTAAAATAAAAATGCGAAATATCATCCATACCTGGTCTTCTAGCAATGTCATCAATCAAAATCAATGTAGTCCTTGCTTCGTAAATCGCTTTCTCCAACACGACTCTAGCGACTCCAGCAAGGTCTGACCTAGCGCTATGTGGATCCGACTTTAACACGTCTATGCAAAACTCGTAAATTTGTACTACCTTATTTTCCCTGCAAATTGTGTCCAATAAACTGTAATCCTTAATGTCATTGTTCAAGGCAAGTCCAAGAAGGAAGCATTGAAAAAAATGCAACTATGAAAATCAAGAGTGCCACAGATTGGCAATGGATTAAAGAGGCCATTTTTTTTAGTCATAAGATATGATACATTTCTATGGCTTATATATATATATATGATACATTTCTGTGGCTTATATATATATATATATATATATATATATACAAATTTAATATAATTGCAGCAATGATTCTTAGAGAAATTTGGGATGCTAAATCTGTCAAATTATTTTCCCCCATAAATTTCATTGATTTAGAGCTAATCAAATTTCATGTGTTATGGCATCTCACGATTGATTCTATAATCAAAGGAATTTTAGTGCAAGGAATATTATTTTATATCCATATGGGTTAAAAGCATTAAATTCCCCCCGAACTTTATTTTCAACTGCACTTTGCCCCCTCAACTCAATAAATAGGTATTTGCCCCCCATTTTATATTTTAGGATAAAAGTATTCCTTCCATATTAATTATTATTTTATTTTTTTCTCCTTTTTTGACCTTTTTCTACTTGTCCTTTTCCTTTATATTTTTTATTTTCCTCCCTTCTCTCACGTGATCAACTACTTTATTCTCTTTGCTATTATTATCTATGTATTAATTTGAATCTTCTTAAACTTATTCATTATTTATTTCTATCTTTTTTACTTTTGTTATTGGAAAAAATAATTATCATAAAGTCTATGCAATAACAAAGTATATATCTAAGTGTATAGACTATTTTATATATTATTTAAATCAATACATCTAGAGTTTAAAATAAATTAATTTCTAATAACAACGGCAACAAATTCAAATCATAATAACATATGGTTAATAAACTATACATAAAAAAGTAAATAAAACTAATAGTTACTTCATTTTTTGAGATATACTTTTAAATATTAAGTAATTTAAAGTTCTAATTTAGTAATATCTGTTTAAATAGTCAATTTGCAAGTAAATACACTTTTTCATTATAACAACCATATATTAGTTTTTACCACTATATAGTTTGTCTTAAATTTGCTAATAGTGTAAATAAATAAAATAAGAATGAAATTATAGGTAAAAGATAATTGCAATATTGTAATAAGCATAAAAATTAGCAATACTAGTGAGAAAATGAAACAAAATATGACACAAGAGAAGGGACAAAATAGTAAAGGAAGAAAACAATAAAAAAAAATAAAAGAAAGTGGTGAAAAGGGAAAAAAAAAAGGGAATGAATCACCAAAAAAAGAATAAAATAAAATGGTAAGGACACTTTTGTCTTAAAATGCAAATGGGAGGGTTAAGTGCTTATTTGATGAGTCAGATTTAGTGCATTTAACCTGATCCATATCGTGTATGAGTTAATATAACTCGATAGGGGTCCCCACGTCTTTTGTGTCCTACTTGTCTCCCCTATCAGCCCAAAATCTCCCCGTAATTGATTCACAAAATCTTAATTTCTAATTTGTCATCCAATTACGATTTCCTTGTATTTGGAAGAAAAGTGTTTCCTTGATCCAAGTCAAGAGTTAAGTTAGGTCCAAACCATTTTTGGGAAATGAAAATGTAATTGAGAAAGAGGTTGTGTATCGGGTGCAAGGTGGTAGTTTATATTAACTTTTGGTAAAAACCATCACGTATTAAATTCAAAATCTTTATGTCGATTATTAAGAAATAAATTAATAATAAAATTATAGAAACGTACCAGAATTCATGTTAACAAACTGGTACTTAAATTCTTAGAGATTTTGGAATGACCTTTCAGGTCAACACGCATTTGTTATTCTCTTAAGAGAACACTTTAATTTTTCTCTAGTATCTTTTTTGACGATGGGATATCAGGAAAGAGCTATTTTTATGGTACTAGAAAGTACGATAATAAGAATACGTGTGACTTAGGGACCATAACTCTATTTATAGATAACATTCATGTTACCTTTTAAATTCCTATTTCAACCCATCATAAAAATATAAATTACTCTTAACTCTCTACACATTTAAGGCCCACAACCTATTAGATACATTAAAAATTCAAATCATAATTAATCACTTTAATTGGATTTAACCTTATTAAACAGTTTGCAACACATAATTATTCACATATAAGTCCAACGTTGGATTAAGGATCCAACATTGGGAGGACAAATGTATGTGTATACAACAAAGTTTGTATACACTACAAATGGAAAAGTGTGTCTCAAGAAAAACCCGTCTACTTGTGAGGTTCTACAGCAAAGCAATGAACAGGTTAGAAAGGGAAGTTTAGCAATTGACGAATTCTTGTTGGATATGAGCAAATCTTGTAATTTTGGTTCAGTTTGAAGCTTTTGAACAAAAATTGGGCAATATTTTCCAGGAGTTTTCTGCGCAGACTTTCATTCTCTTGCTATTCATTTTTCAATTTGCCTACGGTCGCAGCACCTTAAATGGACATAGCTTCTGTTAAAGAACATAATATAAAAAGTTCCCAGCAACAATATAGGTCAGTGAGTATATGTAATGTGATCCGTAGAATCTAGTAATCTTGTTATTGAATGTGATTTTTAGCAGCTTGCAACTGTCTATACTTGTATCGATGGAGACAAGCATGTGCCAAAGAACTTGATGTTTTTTTTCCCCTTCCTCCCACTAATATCTCCCTTGCTAGGTGAAGAAGCACGGAACTTCCCCTAGGAGAGCTGACCTGATCAGCTCGGGTCGCTGATGGCAGAGCTGACTCCAAGCCTGCAAAACAGAAAGGATGAGCTAACCGAGGGGGCCCGAGGGTTGTCCCCGAGGGCGCTCCGACGGTCAAGTTAGTTTTCCGGTGAGTAGAGTTCACGGGAGGTCGTAACAACCGGGAGTAATTTGCCTATAGTGAGCGTACCTTGGGCAATGGGTGTGTAGCACTATTTATACCTGGGCCAGAGTCCGACCTCCGTACGTTCCGGGACCTTCCTGATATAATCTCAATCCCGCGCCGAGCGGGATCTCCTCCGACCTCTGCGGGACGGTCTCCTGATCCCCCTGGAGCCCTAGCGGGGGTGCGGCCCAGGGCGGTAGCCAGGAGCCTGGGGCCGGAACCCAACTCGGCTATACCTGGGCTGCCACGTGTCTAGGCCCAATACAGGGCCTCTGCACTAGCCCCCTAGATTAGGTAAGGCTTCCAGGCAAACCTAATCTATACTCTGTCACGTGGGAGACCAGCGTCGCGCACTGCTCTGCCCCGGTCACCTCTGGTACAGTGCTGTCACTGAGAAAACCGCGCCGATCTCCTAGGTCGAGCGTCAAACTCCCAAGTTTCGACAAACTTGATCAATGCGTGCCGACCTCATGGGACCGAGCATCAAATTAACACTAACATGGTTTAAGCCCCCGACTTTTAAAGATTTGAGCCTTGCCGACCTCTTGGGTCAAACAAACTCATTCAAGTTAAGGCACAACGTGCCGACCTCTTGGGGCCGAACATCGCACTTTCCGACTTCAAAATTTCAAGCCGTGCCGGCCTCTTGTGGCCGAGCATCATACTTTGAAGGCAGTCACGCCAACCTCCCGGGTCGAGCGTCAAACTCTGATTTTAGCGGATATGCCAACCTCTTGGGGTCGAGCATCACATTTCCAAGGCAGTTATGACGACCTCCTGGGTCGAGCGTTGAACTCCATGATTTTAGCAGACGTGCCGACCTCTTGGGGTCGAGCATCACATTTTCCAGGCAGTCATGCCGACCTCTTGGGTCGAGCATTACATTCTCAGGGCAGTTATGCCGACCTCCTGGGTCGAGCGTTGAACTCCATGATTTTAGCAGACGTGCCGACCTCTTGGGGTCGAGCATCACATTTTCCAGGCAGTCATGCCGACCTCCTGGGTCGAGCATCACATTCTCAGGGCAGTTATGCCGACCTCCTGGGTCGAGCGTTGAACTCCATGATTTTAGCAGACGTGCCGACTTCTTGGGGTCGAGCATCACATTTTCCAGGCAGTCATGCCGACCTCCTGGGTCGAGCATTACATTCTCAGGGCAGTTATGCCGACCTCCTGGGTCGAGCGTCGAACTCTGATTTTAGCGGATATGCCAACCTCTTGGGGTCGAGCATCACATTTTCAAGGCAGTTATGCCGACCTCCTGGGTCGAGCGTTGAGCTCCCTGATTTTAGCAGACGTGCCGACCTCTTGGGGTCGAGCATCACATTTTCCAGGCAGTCATGCCGACCTCTTGGGTCGAGTATTACATTCTCAGGGCAATCGTGCCGACCTCCTGGGCCGAGCCAGCGTGCTCCCTGGTTTTGACAAGCTGCCTCAAAGTAAGTCACGGCGTGCCGACCTCTTGGGGTCGAGCATCACACCTTCAAGACGGTCATGCCGATCTCTTGGGTTGAGCGTCAAGCCTCCCGTCTTTAACAGGCGTGCCGACCTCTTGGGGTCGAGCATCGCACTCTCAAATTTCGCAATTTAAAGCCGTTTGCGGACCTCATGGGGGGTTTTTCCGTTCTCTCCGCTCTCCGAGCCCTCGATCTGACTCTTTCTTCAGGCGGGCTGCCTCCTCTGCGTTGACAGCCGCGTGCACCCTGCGAAGGAGCTCCTCCAGGTTTACGGGAGGCTTCTTGGCCAGGTCGTAGAAAAGCTCCTCTACCCTGACCCCGTTTGTGAAGGCGGCCATCACCACCTTTTCGTCCTTGTCCCTGACCTGCAAGCTCTCCGCATTGAAGCGGGTCATGAAATTCCTCAGTGACTCGTCGGGCCTTTGCCTGATGGAGATCAGGTGGGTTGCGTTCCTCGCGTAGACCTTCGAGGAGACGAACTGGGCTGCAAACTGCCGGGCCAGCTCGGGAAAGCTCCGTATAGACCCCGATTTCAGTCCCTGGAACCAGAGTCGCGCCTTCCCCTTTAGGAACATAGGGAAGGTCTTGCAGCGGATCTCATCCGCGGCGGTTTGCAGGCGCATATGCGTCAGGAAGACCGAAAGGTGGTCTTCTGGATCTGTGGAGGCATCGTACATCTCAATGCTCGGAATCTTAAACCTCCGGGGTAGAGGGTAGTCCTCTATTTCCCGGGTAAAAGGCGAGATTGCGTAGTTGTCCTCGTACTGCCGGGGCCTCAGGATCCGCTCAAGCTCATCCCGGGCAGGGTCCGAATGCAGGTGGTCGCGAGGTCGGCTCCTGGCAGACCTGTCTGGAGAGCGCACGAGACCGTTCCTTGCAGGCCTCGCCGGCGAGGGACCCCTCGGCTTGCTCCCCGTGGACCTGTGTCGGGAGTACCTTTCGTTGTCTCTGACTTCCGAGGTTCGCGGGCGAGGCGGCGTCCGTGGCCGTTTCCTCCCGGGGGGTTGGTCGCGCGACTCATCCTCCGAGGGTTCGGGGAGTGGCTCCTTCTCCTTCCCCTTCGCCTTGGAGGTCTGCGCGCCTCCAGCCTCCTCCCCCTCCTTTGCCTGCCGGATGATATCTTCCAGCATGGGGAGGTTCTCTGTCACGAATTGGAGGATCTGCTGCCTCCTTTCTCCTGAAAGGGCTGAGCCCCCGGCGCCCCGAGAAGCCTCAATTTCCTTTCGCTGGGATCCTTCACCGCCCCCCGGACCGGTGCTTTCTACCGTGCGCTTGGATCGCGTCCTGGCCATCAGCACAATCTTACTTACCTTACGGTTCCCACAGACGGCGCCAACTGAAGAAGCGCGGGGCTTCCCCGGACCGAGCTGACCTGATCAGCTCGGGTCGCTGATGGCAGAGCTGACTCCAAGCCTGCAAAACAGAAAGGATGAGCTAACCGAGGGGGCCCGAGGGTTGTCCCCGAGGGCGCTCCGACGGTCAAGTTAGTTTTCCGGTGAGTAGAGTTCACGGGAGGTCGTAACAACCGGGAGTAATTTGCCTATAGTGAGCGTACCTTGGGCAATGGGTGTGTAGCACTATTTATACCTGGGCCAGAGTCCGACCTCCGTACGTTCCGGGACCTTCCTGATATAATCTCAATCCCGCGCCGAGCGGGATCTCCTCCGACCTCTGCGGGACGGTCTCCTGATCCCCCTGGAGCCCTAGCGGGGGTGCGGCCCAGGGCGGTAGCCAGGAGCCTGGGGCCGGAACCCAACTCGGCTATACCTGGGCTGCCACGTGTCTAGGCCCAATACAGGGCCTCTGCACTAGGGAACAAACCTTTTTTTCAAAAAAAAAAAAAAAAAAGAATACAATATTACGGACAGACTTAACCGTCAAGAATTTATTAAGAAATTGAAGTAAAATCGTGTGAGTAACTTAAAAGTTGTAAACGTTTATGTATAAGCTGTTTTTCTCCAACTGTTGAAATCAATCTTTCTTCCAGATTTCCAGAATCCTTTCGCATGGGTAAGGGGAAAAAGAGAGAGAGACAAAAAAAAAAAAAAAAAAACTAACCTGTTGTGATAACTACAGGGCTGTTCCTGTGAGAGATTTTTCTTTTCCTATGCATGGCATGTTTAGGATAATTTTAGAATTACATATAGGCCTTGTTTGGTAAGTAAGTTTTTGGCCAAATTTGTCTGTTACAAGTTTTTTAATAACTTTAAATATAATAACCTCAAAAAATATTTCAAAAATTTTAAATTATACACTTCAAAATATCCAAAAATTTACATATTTCAAATAAAAATTTCTACAACTTCTACAGTAGAGTTTTAAACAAATACCACTTGCTAAACGGGGCAATAGTTTATAGCATACTCGTGTGTTTATACCTCAAGAAGTAATTATGCCTAGAGAGATAGGCATATATGAGCTGAAGAAATTGGTGAATTTCCTTCTTGCTAATGTCTTCCTCGCGTGCATACAATTATATACAATTGTTCGGAATCCATAATGACATATTGCAGAGATAATAATTAAAGAACTAAAAACAAAATCATAAAATTAAGCTAAAAAGTGCTAACTCTTTGTATATAAGCTATTTTTGTGAAATTGTTGCAACCAATATATCTTCAATAATCCTTTCACATGAAACGCTTCAAATATAAACTAAATTTCGTATGAAACGCCTAGTGAAATTTGAACTGCTACGAAGAAATATATCCTGTTCCAAATTGATAGAATCTATAATCGAAGGAGAATTCGTTGAGCAACTTCAACGAAAGCCTTTGTCAAGGAAAGTTCATTAATAACTTTTAATGTAAGTATATAATTCACTAATCCATCATGACATCGTTGATAATCATCGAGAGCTTCTTGGACTTGATCGGAAGACGCCTGAATCCGATAGCTTCCATCCTTTCAACTGAGGAGTGCCTGAGCCAAATGTTGTCCAATTGAATCAATATTGGTTAAGCAATTGAAGCAAGTTTCCATCCTTAAACTTGCTAGAACTGGAAGTTCTTGCCAAATCAACAATGTCTTGTCGCTGTACAAACATTCGTTGGTGACCACGAGAAATCGATGCATCTCCGAGCCCTCTTGCATCCTCTCGATTGCTTCGTGGGATCAACCGAAAGCAAAATTGGCAAGAATGAGGTTCCGATGTTTTCTTGCAGATTTGTTTTATGAGAGACGAATCTCCAGTCACAAATTGTCGGTATTTAGCAACCATTAGGCTGCAAAAGATGGCAATTAGAAAGAATACTCGATGCATTGTTGTGTTCAGTGATTAATCCCAAAGTTGCAATGTGATGTTTAAATACAGTGATTGACATTTGCGACCAATCAAAGATGCGGGGGAATATCAGCACTTGTAGAATATTGGATTTTCCTATTGTTGATGATTTCCTAAAATCATGCAAAATTTCGCTTCATCTAACCTTTAGGGAGGCTTTTTTTTCCCATTCAATCACGTCAAATTCTGCTATAATTTCTTTTTGTTTGGCACAGAGGGCTGTTTATTAACAAGTTAACCCCATCATCAGAAACAGAAAATAGTAAAAATCTATAATATGAAATATATATATATATATATATATCCTCATAGTTCAGCAATACAACTGCGTTAATTTGGTACCTGTCTCATCTAATAAAAATTGATTTACTATCTTATTCATTAACATTTGTAGTTTTGAATTGGAATCCCTGAACTTCTTTTGTTTTTTCTTAGAGTCTTAGAAGTTTCTGCCCGCAGCTATGTAGTAAAAGTTCCTTTATTAGTATTTCCTAAATTTCTTTCCATGAGTCAATTTCCAGGCAAGAGCCGGTCAACACCAACGGCAATGATTACATATGTCCGCGATTACTCTGCCAGCTCTTCCAGGTCTAATCAATTATATCATATGGTACATTTTGGGGTTGGAATCATTTGATGATTTTTTAACCCTTCCGCCCCCAGCGGGTCCAGGATTCAAGCTCAAACTCTGACAGGAGAATAATTCTTAGAGCCCTCCAATGCAATGCTTATTTCCATCATTCATGTAAGCCTAATTGTCTGGGAGGTTCTTGAGAATAATCAGCACTAGATTTCAAGTTGCCCACCTATTCTTCTATGATCTTAACCAATATTCTGTTCATGAATTAGATGCTAAAACTTTACTGTCTTTATGTCATGCTGAGTTTGACTTTTGCAATTTCAAATTATCTTTTTTGAGAATACAAAGATGGAGTAAGTTGTCTCCATATATATTTCATAAAGATCTTTGACACATTGAAAGAAAGAGGACTAAGTCTAACCAAAATTTTCATATAGATGAATTTTGCACATACAATGCAACAACTTCCAAACATTTCTTTTGCTCTTTCCTTTCCTTTATTACATTGGATTAATTAATGAAGTTTCGTTCGACCAAAATAAACCTTTTATTCTTCTTGTTTGCTGATGATAGTTCGTTAACGGAGCAACCAAGATTTCAGAAACAACTTGTTGAACCAAATAAGATGTGCTTGCACGATTGGAGTCCTCCTAGAATACTATGATACCCACGAGTTTGCAGCATAGGGTTCAAGATATGATAATGAACACAGAAAGACGTACAATTTCTAAGAATAAGCTGATAGTTAACAAAGTGCACAATAACCCTAAGATTGTGCACCACTAAAATAACGTAAAACTTGCATCGGAATACGATAGAGACAGGCATAGTGGAAATAATATCCCAGTGGAAACCTGCTCCTCCTGCTCAGAATCAGCTGCCACAACTGCTTACTCACGCTCAACTAATGCCCATCTGGTGGCTCCTGCCCTCTCACAACTGCCCCAACTGGTGGCTCCTGCACTCCCTCAGCTGCCCCAACTGGTGGCTCATGCCCTCTGGGCGGCACATCGGTTGATGGTAGTGCTCCTCTCTTCAAATACTCTACTATCAATGCAACCTCCACAAGTAGCATCAGCAGTATAAGTATCACAAAGGCAGGCTGCAGGCTCCTCCCATGAGCCCTCAGTCGATGAGCTATGGCTCGCCGACAACTAAAGCATGTATAACAAAGTTTCTCATTTGTGCCTGCCCACCTATGGCAATCTGGATCAAGTTTTTTATCTGTGCCACAACCAAATGGCATCTGGCAACAACCACCAACGTCAGGGAAATGTCTACAGAAGTGAGTGCTCATCAAGCATTGCACCACAGGTGTCCATCCATGCTCGGACAAAAATCTCCTCATCCACCAACGTTCTAAACCATGATCGGTCGTAGCCACCAACGTCCAGAATGCTATCAAGGTAGCTAGAAGACCCAAAGAGAGGAGAGCTTGAAGTACCATGTAAGAGAAGTACCAATATGGATGGTTCTTCAAAAGGAAGAACAAACCGAAACAGGACCATAGGACCGCAGCTGCTCCATATACAACAAAAAAGGACTGCACAAAGTCGGTACAGCTGGTTTCGAACTGAGAGGCCAAAATTGAACCAGTGATGAAGACGCCACCAGATAGGAGCAGCATGGCCCCGACAGTCATCAAACGGAAGGCTCGCGGAGATAACATCTTGCAAGTAGAAAGCAAATTCATTGTAAGCTTTCATTTAGGAAACATGTCTCTTATAAATAGATGTATGTATGAACCTAGATTTGTTTTCTACTGTAACTATTGTCACTAGAATCATATTTACCAAAGTTCCTACACAAACTTAGCCGTGTAAGGCTGGGCTTGTAAGTTAGTGAGGAGCCAAAATTGCATAACAAAGGGTTTAATCTAAATAAAATATTAATGACGCTAACTGTTGGCCCAGTCTATACCAAGACGAAGGTTGGGCCACATCATAATCCAAAGCCTAAAACACCTAAAATAGAGGGTAATACAGCAGTTTTGTCCAACGACAATTACAGCACAAATTTGGTCAACCAAATCCATCTTGTAGGCCCCTTTTATTCTGCTGTTTGGTTAGCTGATGCTTAAGGTCTATGCACCACTAAATTTGTTACGAAGAAGCTGATGATAGCAGGTCCTTCTGTGCCTTGAATTCAGCTACTTTAGGGAAAAAAACGCATGTTCTAGGACATGCTTTCACACAGTGGCTTACATGTGAAGGAACATAATAGATATCATATGGTTGCATGTTGTCTAGTGTTGAATCCTATTTATCCTCTTTGTTCTGTAGCTAATGAATCTATTAGTCACCTATATACTGTTCTTATGCCCCTTTTTCTGTTTGTATTAAGAAGTCCATTTAATGAAAGTGCTTGGTGTACAGGCTTGCTGATCAATGGGATAGAGAATTACACGGATGGTGCAGCATTGCTCTAAGGTAGAAAAATAGAAACCAGGAACAATTTCAGCATTGCTTGAGAATTAAATAGGTCGCTTTCTAAGTTAATACACTTCTTTCGTGCTGGAAGTTCCAAACCAAACATTGGTAAAGCTTGGGCTTCTGAAATTGCATCAAGAAGGAGAAATTGGCAGTTTTGACTCTTTCTTGTGTAGGGCTGGTGATCTATGGGTTATGAAGGAATATGGAGAATCTTAGACTAAGGTGATCACTCTTTCACATGAACCTTTGATGATGTTTAGACGAAAGGTACTTTCTATATCAGCTGAGGTGAACTAGCGTATCAAAAAATTGGACTTCACAATTTAAGAGAAAGTCACAATCTGTTAGGCTTTTCAAGGAGTTCAACAACCTCAGTGATGAATGTTGTCTCATTGAAAGCCTCGTTTTGCCGAGTACAGATGACAACATGAAGCCCGAAAGGGCCAAAACAGATAGTTGAGTCTTCTTTCCGGTTTTAATATCCTTAATAGCAGTGGCTGTTACGAGAAAGTGGGGCTAAATGAGAATTGTAGTTTTTGTTCAACTCTACGCAAACTCTTTCTCATCATAATAGAGGTTGTGTAGCTCGCGTACTTGATTTTGTCCACAACTAAAAGACAACGTTTTCAGAACCGGACCGGACCGGCCGGTTCGACCGGTCCGACCGCGAACCGGTAGTATCAACGGTCCGGTCCAGCATCACACCCGGAAACTAATGGAAAACCGCTAAGAACCGGACGAACCGTTAAAAACCGTTTAAACCGTAAACCGCCGGTTCATAAATTTTCAAGCAATAGACCTGAAATTGAAAACAATAACAACAATAGAGGCAGCTAAGATTCGAACTCGGGCCATCATGATCACAAGGGGTATACTTACCACCAATCTACAACTGAGGGACAAGCCTTTTCTTGTGTAGAATTATACTTAATCTAATCAAAATATAAAATTAGATTAAATAAAAAAAACCCTAGCATTGGTTTCAGACGGCACCATTCATTCAATTCACTTTCGTAATTCTTTCTCAGCCGCACAAAGCCACAAACGCACAGACGGCGACGGCACCATTTCTCATTTCTCCTTGGCTTCACTTCACTTTCTCACTTTCTCAGTTCCTCCATTCCTTCAATTTCCAGTTAATCTATTTTTTTTTTCTTCATCATCCTTCCACATCCAAATATCCACAACAAGATCAGCACACTATTATTTTTAGACGGGACTCCAAAGCTTTGCATCTTGGTAAGTTTAATTTTTGCCTTTTCTTGATTTTTGTTTTCTATATTATCTTTAGTGGATTTTTTCGTATTTTCTTCTTTTTTTTCCCCAAATTTTCATCCGTTTATGAATCATAAATTATTTGGCAGTCATGTTTGGAGAAGTTATTTTTTGGATGAAGTATCAAATTAATAAAATTAGTCATGTTTGGTTTTTTAATTTTGTATTTTTCTGGAATTAATATTTGGAATGCCCTTTTTTTGTTTCATTGATATTGTTTGTGACAATAACCGTATGCAACTAATTTATGATTTATGATTATAGTATGCAACCGTATGCCCTTTTTTTATTCAATTAATTTCTGTGACCAAAAACTAATTTCTGCTCAAATGTTCAAAGTTCATACGGCTTTTTTTTTGCCTTTTCTTGATTTTTGTTTTCTATATTATCTTTAGTGGATTTTTTCGTATTTTCTTCTTTTTTTTCCCCCAAATTTTCATCCGTTTATGAATCATAAATTATTTGGCAGTCATGTTTGGAGAAGTTATTTTTTGGATGAAGCATCAAATTAATAAAATTAGTCATGTTTGGTTTTTTAATTTTGTATTTTTCTGGAATTAATATTTGGAATGCCCTTTTTTTGTTCCATTGATATTGTTTGTGACAATAACCGTATGCAACTAATTTATGATTTATGATTATAGTATGCAACCGTATGCCCTTTTTTTATTCAATTAATTTCTGTGACCAAAAACTAATTTCTGCTCAAATGTTCAAAGTTCATACAGCTTTTTTTATTTAATCAATATTATTTCAACTTGAAGTTTGTCTAATTAAAGGAGCGCAGGGATTTCTTCTGTCTGTAGGACCTCTGGGTTTGACAATCACAAGGACTTTGATAGTACTTTGTTATTGTGCCACCTTAATGTATTTGTTCATTTTTTCAACATGTTTGTCTTTTGTGGAGATATGCAATATACTTCAGTTATAGGAGATTTTTTTTTTATTTTTTTTTAGATTTCATCTCGTATATTTTTATGGCTTGATCATTGGTGTTATGACTGGGTATATTTTTATGGCTTGTTCAATTTACCTAGACAATAACACACACATATATATTCTTTAAATCCATCCGGGCTACAAAAAATTACAAAATAAATTGCTTTTTATTTGTTAAAAGCAACTAGGATCATAAGAAATTATATCTCTTTCATTCAAAGCTCAGGAGATTTATTTGGTGCTATATTCTATAAAGTTTGGCAGCTTTAGCTTATTTAATTACTGTTGATTATTAATACTCTAAAAGTAAGAAGTGTTGGATTGTTTACATTAGTGGTAAAACTATTTATTCACTTCCTAACCTAAAATTTTCTTTTGATATATTGCCATTAGCACAAGGAAATTAGTTGAATGGTCACAGAAATTGGCTGGGTACTTAATTGTCTCACTATTAGTATATATCCTTCTTGTTATTTCTTTGGGTCAACTAAGGCCTAGTTTTTTATGAAAACAAAAAACAAGATTGCTGCATTTGAATTTTTCAATTTTGTGCTACTGAGAACCGTACCATTAATATTCCTCTTGTTGCTTTCATTTGTGTTGCATTGTAATGAGTTGATTTTTTCATTGTAACACTTTTACGCTTGACTTTTCTTTTTTCCTTTTCGCATAGACATAGTTTAACACTGACTTTTCTCTTTTCATTTTCTTAGTTGAGCTATTCATGTGACTAATTGATCTTCTTATATTACTGAAAATTTGTTAATTTTATTTGCTTATTAGTACACTATATTTTACAAATGAACTAATTATATCTAATTATTTGTAAATCTGATCGGCCAGGTTATTTCTATTTTTTTAATATCAAAAATTGTGAATTTATTTTTTATTTGATCTAATATTTTAATATGATTGTGACAGAAAATTGGTGGAAGTTATATGGTTGTGATGCTCCGAATTTGCAAAAGCTTGCAATTAGAATTTTGAGTCAAACAGCTTCTTCTTCTGGGTGTGAACGTAATTGGAGCGTTTTTGAACGCATTCACACTAAAAAAAGGAATAGGTTGGAGCACCAAAGACTTAATGATCTTGTTTATGTGCACTACAATTTGCGTTTGCAACATAGGTATAATTGATTTTTTACTTTATTCTTTATATTTTATTTTTTAAAGTAATATTAAATTTGTAACTAATGTATTTTATTGTAGGTTTGATCACCGAAAGAGATCTTATGATCCCATTGATTATGAATCTATTGATAAAACGGAATTTTGGGTCATAGAAGAAGAACAAGATGGCGAGCTTAATTGTGATGAATTGGAGGAAGAACTTGAAGAACTTCCTAAAGATGATTCTCAACTAGTTGAAGGTTGGTTTTAATAGTAAAATAAATATATTTTTAACTTGTAATATGAGGTGCTAAAAGTGCATTTTTTAATTTGAATTTTATTATAAATATGGATAAGTCCTTAATTGTTACTTTATTTATTTATTTAGATGATGAAAGTGAAGTTGGAGAAGATAATGATATTGACTTGGAAGCATTTCAGCGTAGGCGCCTTTTGGATGGTGATGAAGATAATGATTGGTAATATAACATATTAATTAGTGATGTTTAGTAGCAATTGATTTTTTTTGTGTTTGGTTGTATCTTTGTTTTTCAAAATTTTTTGGCTTTTTTTTTTTAGTTTCACCAATTAGATTTATATTTTTTGTAATAAACTTTTTAACTTTTTCAGGTTAAATTGATGAAATTGTGAAGGGGGTGCTCATGCCTTGTCATGCCAATGATGGACATTTGTTATTCAAATTGTATGCCTTGAATATGAGTTGAACTCTTTTATGGACTTTTTTAGAATTGTGAAAGAATGTCAATATTTATTTTAGTTATTTGTGTGTTTTTGTTTGTGATAATTGGTGAATATTTGGGCTATATCTATTTATGTTTGTAATGAATTTATGAAAACTTGCGGTGAATTATGATATTTTAGTTATATTTGTCATTCCAGGTTTCATGTATAATTTTTAGAAAATTTATTATTATCTCAACTTAAATTTAGTTTTAAGTTATATTGATGAATGTATTTTAGGGACTTAAGTTATTAATAACCATGTTAGAATGTACATTAACCGTCAAGTTCCAATGTAGACTGTACAGTGAAGACCTATGAAGTATTTAGCATTAAAGCTGCAAAAAAAAAAAAAAAAAAACAGAGAACCGTTGAACCGGCCGGTCCGACCGGTCGGACCGGTCGGACCGTGAACCGCCCCCCTCTCTGGTTCACTGGCCGGTTAAAAACATTGCTAAAAGAGCTAAAACAAATTGAGTGGGCCCAACAATATTTTGATCGTCAGTCAAACTTCAATGCAAAGCGGCCACGTCCTTGCACGCTCCTTTTGTGGAAAACAAATGTGATGCAAATTGATGGCCTACATATTCTCAACATATATAGAACTAGGAGGCACAAAACGCGCTGCGCGCGTTGGGATAAACAGAAAATATGCCCACTTAGACATATGGATTCATGGAACAAAAATGTTTGTCAGTTAATAATTTGTGTACACAGCTAAATATAATATACATGAATAAGTAGGAGGCAAAATTGTTTCACGAAAATAGGAATCCAAATTAGCTATCTTATCTTGAGCTTCAAATCCATAAGCTTCATTTCAAAATTTACTCTATGGTCAACCATAGAGTTAACCCATATAGAGTATATTTGACCTGAATCCTGATACATGATCCATATCAAAATTTACACCAAATTTCCCTTTATTCATATAGCAGTTGTATCCATGAAATCCTCCTTGCAACCGGGAGAAGAACAAAGAGGCCCGTTTCTTTGACGTTGACATGAAAATAAAGTCATCAATAAACCTTAAAAGCGGATATTTGCAGTGGTACATGACAGCTTTGTTCTCATGGTGGATTGCTGCAGACAAAGCATCACGTGTATCTTGGTTGCCAAATGAATGTGTGGGAAGCTCCACAAACTTTCTCCAGATTTGTATCCAAAAACTTGTTCCTACTTTTTAACATCTCTTATGAAAAATCCAAAAGAAATCAAACAAAACTCCAGAAAAGATAAAACATCAAAAAGCAGCAAACAATCACAGCCAGATATTTAGCATAAGGGAAAGAACAAAGCATACAAGGAAAAAAGATGAAAAAATTAGCATTAAGACCATTGCATAGCAGCATTAGTAAAGCAAGGATCCAAGAAACACATAAAGGAGTAGGGGGGAAAGGCAATTCTCTAAGATTCCAACTCCGTAAAAAAATTACCTACCATCGAACAAGCGAAAAATTTAGGTAAAGCAAACCAGCAAACAACTGCAACCTTGAATTTTGGGCCATGGTACAATTTAAGAATTCAAGAGGGCTAACAAGAGTCAGTCAAGCCAATTTAGCCAACATACCGCTTTAGAACGTTGATGGCTTCTATTGTACCCAACATGCCAACTACCCCATCATATTTCCTAGAATATGGTATTGCATCAGTGCGAGAACCTGTTGAAACTGAAACTGGAGCAAGCTCAGTTTTGGAACCAGTCCTACAAAAAACCAAATGACGATTTGGGTTAAGTACATGTATAACAAGCAGAAGAGAATGAACAATGGATTATTACAAAAGAATTTTTCAACCAGATTAAATTTTTCCTACATTAACATCCAACGTCATTCTGCGAAATTGAGAATAATTCTTCTTAAACCACCAGTTCACCCTATAAATATGAAGTTTGGAGTTGATGATACTTAAAGTTCAAAATTTGGAACTTAACATCAACAATGTAATTTCAATCATACAACTTTTGAAGGGATTTCATCTTTTATTGCTTGAAATATTCTCAGTGCCAATTATTCTTTCTTATGGACCATAATTCACCAAATATCTCTCAAATAATCTTTTTAAATAGTTCAAAAGTAGTCAATCACTTTTCGAATTTTCAGTACCTTTTCTTTAAAAAAAAAATTGCACAAAGAAAACAAATGGAAACAAATATTTCTTTCAACGTTAAAAATGGCAAAACTATGCATCACTTCCAGAGAATTAGACCTCTTAAATATCCTCAAGGCCATTTATAACCTGGCAATAGATAGAGAATGTAAAGCCAAATTGCTATGCACCATGAACCAATTTTTTTTTTTGAATCGGTGAACCAAATTTTTAAGGCAGTCGGCTGCATATATTACCTTATCAGCAATTACAACTTTGTCTGGAATTTCTAATTTGGTTCCAGGTTTTGCAGTTATTGTCACTTTCCCCTTAAAACAAGGGGAAAAAAAAAGAAAAGAAGAAATTAATGCATATGCCATATGGACATTAAATAAGAAATAACAAACCACTGTACAACCACAAATTGCCACATCACAAGAAAATCTTCAAGGAACAGATACATCCATAAAGCTTCAGAAACAGGGTAACAGGGAAACAGAGTAATAGGGAGACAAGTAGTTAGTTTGTATTACCTTCAGGGTGATACCAGATCCAAACCACCATCACCACTCATCTTTAGGCTGTCTAGTTCAACAATACTGGGAATAGACTTGATACGACTTAAGAAGTTGCCTACCTAAAAAAGTGAAAAAACAATTAGCTATATAAACAATTCAACCTGTGGAGAAAGATAGGGGGCTAAAATCTCAACCTTCTTAAATTCAGGTCCCAATTCATAGTTGGGTTAGTTGGATTTTTCCTAGCCTCGTTGCAGACCACATAGCCGTCATCAGACAAAGTGTACAGGTCGGACTGTAAAGGTTAAATGCATGAATAAATACCAATTCATATAGTATTCAAAACAGAATTCAATAGCATGATCAAAGAACTGATTGGGGGTGGGGGCTGAAAGTAAATGATTTTACTTCTTACCTTTGGTTGTTGGTAGAGAGGAGACTGAATGTGAAATGCCATATTGATAAACCTAAATGGAAAGAAATGGAAAATAAAGATGTTTAAATGAATATCAAGAGATAAGGTTAATGTATCCTTATTGTAGCGCCAATAGCAGTTTCAAGTTGAAGAACTTTCACCCCATCTACTTCCTATTAATCAGACAAAATTAAATAGAAGAACAAATACATTGGCAGAATGCAGAACGGATAGTTAAGAAATAGAACCTTTGGATTTGGAATAATCTCCATCTTCAGTGCACTTTCTTGTACAAGTCTTTTGATTGCTTTCAAGTTCACCCATCTATATGATAGCAGAAATATATCATTCCATTGCATTTTCCATGAAGGAAGCATTGCCCACAGTGCTTGAAGCAAATAATATTTTAGCTTCAAATGAGAAGCATAACACTTACAAGTTGTTGGGATTGAAAATTTTGAACTTCCCTATCAACTTGAATTCATTCACCTGTAAAAAAAGAGGAGCAGCATAATCCTTTAATATCAAAATGATGCCTATGAAATTGTGTAACCCAAGAAAAAGATGTTACATCAAGAATGGGCTAATTCTGGATACCCTTGTTTAGTTGCCTAAATAGGTCGATGGATCTAACTCCACATTAAGTAAACAACCATACTGATTAACCTAACTGGTTATATGTAACGTGCTTATACCCCTACATACATCAATCCTGGGACCTTCTTATGTAGAAATAGTTATTTAAAGAAACAATGTTTAAATTGCACAAGATTGCATGCAGTATGCCAACAGTTAAAAGCATTTCGCTAAAAGGTAAAGAAACCAGAAGAAATTGAATCTCACATGTTCATCAGGAACTTGGGCTATTTCTAGAAGCTGCAACAGAAGATAGAAAATGAATTAATAGCAACTATTAAGCATGAAAATAGAAAGATTCCAGTGCATCATTGAATATATCCATCTATCTCATGGCATGGTTTAAACCATTTAGCAAAATACAAGTAAGAAAAATACCATGTAAACAATATAGCATGTTTATCAATCTTGTCAAAATTTTACAAATATACCAAGTTTGAGTAGCTATTCCAATTTTCTCATAAGTACAATTTTAAATGTTCAAGTATGTATTAACCTACAAAAGGGTGAATATGGCAGGTAATTGTCCCTTTTATCTTTTGTAGAGTATACCTGCCGGTTTTAGTTTGGAGTGGCCAAGTACTTTCATCAAATCCCCGAGAAAGCACTTTCTGCAGCTGAACCCTAATAGATCAACAATAATAGGAAAACAATAATAAATCATCTAAAAGTATAGAATACAGGGAAAACAAAAGGCAGAAAGTTAAAGAAGACATTATTCTAAATGCAAAGGCTGGTTCGATATTGAAAAAGAAGTAAATTTGCATCACTAATCGGAGGCAGAAGCCATACTAACACAAATAATAGTCATCTTTAGATGGATTTTATCGGACAAAAAACCAACAGAAAATTTCAGGGCAGAAAAATCAAAACAAACAACCATGAAACAAGCAAAAAGAACAGCTGATAATTACAAAAAATAGCAACACCACAATAGTTCAAACATGGAAGGAAAAAAAATGGAGAGAAATGACAAAATAATGAAGGCATTACCTTAAAGGACTTAAGATTCTTCAATGCTAGCAGCTATCACCACTATTAAAAACACCAAACCATCCATTCACCATACTATGCCACTTATATGCCCTCAACCCCACCTTTCCCCTTTTCCTGAAACGAATATTGACCCCCATACCTAGAATAAGCAAGTTTGAGCCTAAGCTCTATCCTTGAGGCTTCATTAGTTCTGCATTTTATTTTTCCTTATAAATGGCATTATTGTAAAGAAAGAGCAATCAACATAAAAGTTAGTTTAAGTAGAAAAAACCCAATTAACTTACTAAACAAAACTTACACAGTCATCATGCCTTCCTTAAGAAAATTTATGTAGTTTGTAAATTTCAGTAAACATGTAAATTTAACTTAAAAATGCATGCAATAACTAAACCGCAAACAATTGACAAGATAATGAACAAGAATGCCTGAAATGATACCATGAAGATGATCTTCCAATGATCCCAAGGGCATGAACTAATAGACAAGTAGCCTCTGGTCCCTATTAGCACAGTAACCAATTAAATTTACAAGGTTAGAATGATATAAAAGACTGAACATAAGAACATCAACCAAAAATTCCCGGTTACCTTAAAGTCTATTTCTATCCAATTGCTTAACTGCAACAACCTGTCCATTCCAGTAATCCAATTAATTAGCAATAATAAACTTGAAAAGCAG
This sequence comes from Coffea arabica, assembly GCF_036785885.1. NCBI lineage: Eukaryota > Viridiplantae > Streptophyta > Magnoliopsida > Gentianales > Rubiaceae > Coffea > Coffea arabica. The sequence goes on along the minus strand of NC_092320.1, from coordinate 13,217,724 downwards.
CCAGAAAAATTTCGGTAGAGGCATTTCTAATAAAATCAATATTGCCATTCTAAAAAAATTTCAGGAAAATTCAGAAAAAAATCCTATGAAATGAAATAATTAGGAAAAAAATTAGAGAAAATCGCACATACCTCACTCTACTACTTTCGCTTGAAGATCTGGGATTGAATATTTTCTTTCAGATCATCTCTAAGAGGGCCACCACATATCTACACTCTAGCTGCATTCCAGAAAAAACAAGACAAAACATCGACGCAACCAAATAGAAGAGAGAAAAATAATCACTAATTAACGGAAAGTAACGGAAGAACCGAGGTAGTACCTGAAACAATAGAGAGGAAGCAGCAGTCAATGCTTCACTCTCGGTTCTATATTTGACCGAAAAATAAAAGTCAACAAATCAAAAGTAATCCCAGCCAAGACAAAGTCGGCAGTCTCTCAGCCAAGGAACGAAAATAAAAGACGATTGTGGAAAAGGTTAGGTATCGTTTACAGGGTTTGAAGCTTCAAATGTTAAATGAAAACACGGAACAAATAGGCAGTTGGCACGGGTAGTGGAGGCCTATGCTTTGTTCCTTCATCTAGCTGTAAGCTTGAGCCGGATGGACGGGTGGAGTGCTGTGGATAGAAAAGAAAAGCCTAGGGACCAGCAGAAAGTGGCAACTGGTAGCTTTTAAATTCTGTGACGTCCGGAGCTGGGAGACATGACAAATTGGTCGTAGTAGCCGGTGTGGCGAGTTGAGTGGGGAATTGGGGACGGCAGGCAGGCGCAGTAAACATGAGAATAAAGAAAAAAAATAAAAAAGTTGATGTAATATTCAAGAATAAAATCAAAGAGTTGGAAGGAAAGGAGAAGGAGAGATAATAAAGATTTTGAGAACAAGAGGAAGAGGGAAAGATCTGATCAAGGACTGTTGGGATGGGTTTAGCTTCTGAGGATAAAGGTGAGGCGAAGGAGAGAAGGGGAGAAGAGAGAAAGCGGCGGCGGCGGAGGAAATTTAAGAAAACCCTAGAGAGGAAGTATTTGGCGCATCGCGCGGAAAAAAAGAGGCTGGTGACTCTCACGTGCGAAGTATTTGGCGCATCGTGCGGAAAAAAAGAGGCTGGTGACTCACATGTGCGGCACGTGAGAGGACGACGAAAACCATTCCAGGTCATCAGAGGCCTTCGGCTCTTTATCTACTTACTAGGAGGGGATCACCGCGCGATGCACGGTGTTAATTTCATGTTGCCCAGAAAATGCCCAGATTTTCAAGTGAAGATATCATATATCGTATGCATTGCATTTAAGTTATTTGGTTATAAAATGATTAAGCTTTTAAATAAGCAATGTTGTAAGAAAATGCGAGTAAATAAAGGTTTGCATCTAACATGGTGTCGAGAAAAAGATCAAAAAGAAAATAATTGAGGCGAATAAAATTGAAACTCAACAGTATGATTTTGCTTCATGTAGAGATGGGATGAAGTGTTGGGAGAAGTAAATGGGAGATTCAAAAATATTAAACAATGAGTAAACACTACTAATTTTTTCTATTATTCTGTGGAGGATTGATTATCTGTGGTGTTCTTAAATTTACAACGAGCATTAATTTTGATGTTGTTCAATCATTTCTATATTATTCATCCAATTCTTTGCATGTAACATTTTAGGGATGTAACAAGCATTTAATGCCTTTCTAAGAGCTGCCTTTCTTCATTGGCAGCACACTCCTACATTGAAGGAAGAAACCAAAACAGAATCAAACTTAAAGCAAAACCACAACTTAGAGCAGAAAATAGGTTCAAGTGGGAAAAAAGTCAAATCACCTTAAACTTCTTTTCTAGATCAGATAATTGTTTATCATTGACTGTCTGTGATTCTTCTATAATTCGGCCTAATTGTGAAACATGCGCATCCAAAGTTTTCAAAAAGTTGGCAGTTATTTCAGCAATTGACCTTGTTATCGTGACAGCTCTTTGATGAGCCTGCAGAAGATGTCAATGTAAGTAACATTAGCTGGTTCTCTCAAATTAGATCAGAGAATGGAAAGTTATCAGGCCAAGCATGTTTCTTTAGTTTCTTAAGCAAATGCCAACCTCACGTTGCTGCAGTGCAAATGCAATTAGTTTGCTCTCCTGACCGTGAAGACTATTTTGAAGATCATTCAGCAGTTTATCAGCCTCTGAAGCAATACTATTGAAAAACTGCATTTTTTGAACATTGATCAAGCAAAAGATACAGAGGCAAATCATAGTTGTAGCATTCAATGTCAAGAGATACTCACCTTAGTCAGAGAAGATGAATGCCCAGAGACCTGAGAATTTAGATGTCCAAAAGTTGACTGTGAATTCCCATCAAGTTCCCCAGCTAAACTGTCAAGAGATTCTATACCAGAACCATACATAGTTTTCAACTACTCGAGGCGGCTTCGAAACTCTTCAGTAGCCTAGCACACAAGAGAGACGTGAATGTATTGACAAACAATCTATGCAGATACAAGCTTATGCTATTTCATGTATACAATACCTGTGTCTTTGTGGATACAAAAGACTGCATATCTTCTTCCATATCCTTTAATTGTTGCTCTTGTTGTGTTGCTGAAGCTGTCACAGTTTTATGCAAGATGCGAAGCTGTTGCGTTAGCTGTGGTTGGAACTTCTGGACAATAATTCTGTTTCCATCTTCTATTTTGCCCTTGTGCTCTGGATAAGCAATTATGCATGAATAACAACATTAAACTGCATGGTTTTGGGCATAATACATCCTTATTCTGTTTAGATCACTAAGCTTAGCATACAAACCAATCTTAGCAAACAAATTGGAGACATCTGATGCAACATTCTCCAGTTCTGTTCAAAGATCAAATGCCCGCTCCATAAGTGCTTTCTCTGGTAGAAGAAAACCACATGATGTCAGAAAACTATTCTAATAATGTCTTGATGGATTATAGAAAGATTTCTTTTACATGATGGATAGTTGTTATTAGTACATAAAGTGAGAAAAAGCAAGCAGAGAAATTCAAAAACTTAATTGTGTCTAGCAAAAAAAATTCAGCTCATTGTGGGTCTCTGTCACTCTTTTGCGTTTCCTATTTAACCAAAGGCAAGTTGCACAAGTAAACAGACTAAAATATTGAAAGTAAAGGGACCTCATATCACCAGTCAAACTGGAAAAACTTAATTATGTCTATCAAAAAAAATATTCAGCTCATTGTGGCCCTTTATCACTCCTTTCTGTTTCCCATTTACCAAGGCAAGTTACACAAGCAAAAATTATGAAATGGCCCATGTATATAACATCACAGATCTCACCTAGATATTACTGAATATTAGAGTCAAATAAGAAGGAAAATTGCTTAGGAGACAGGAAAGCATTGCAGGCTAGCAGATCAGATGCAACAAAAAATCATAAATTGAAAAAAGTTATTAGAATGACTTGGTAGCCTAAGTAACAGGAAAATAATAATAGATGCATTATTTATGCAGCAACATTAGCATTTAGGACTATATGTGAACAACTTTAAACTGTGGTGAACATTGGCCTCACCAGACTTCAGAAGATTGGCCATCAGATACTCCTTTTCTTTTATTGTGGCATTAGCTTGTCTAAACCGTTCCTCCAGATCAGCCAAAGCATGCTCAGTTTCCTGCAGCATTTTCTAGAGCACAACAAAAATATAGTTGTGACATCATGAGCAAAAGAGGGGAAAACACGACGTACTATTATGAGGGCAACAAAATAAATTAATTTTATCTCAGTTTTGTCAAGTTTGTCACTTAACTCTGCTGTCAATAGCTGTTGAGATTTGTAAAGTTCCTGAAGCACCACAAATTGCTGCTCAAAAAGCATAACGTGTAATCAATCAAGTGTTGCAAGTGGCAACAAGAAAAGACAAGCTTAAAGATTCATTTCTCAAGCATACCTTGTCCCTGGATTCCACATCAAGCTCCATGCGTTCTATCTTCTCAGCCATTGCCTGAAATTAGAAACAAAATTACTAATTTTCAGGGGAAATTTTCAGGTAATACATGTCATCATCAGACCAAATGACCAGATTGGGACCTTTTTCTCGGCTTCATCCTGCAGATAATGATCTTTTGGTATATAAATCCTGTTTTTTTCTCTAGCAGCATACATCTCTGATGAACATAAGATTGTTAAATAGATTCAATGCAATATTGTCACGGCATGTGCAAAATTATCTAATGTGCTTAACCAGTCTGTAAACCAAAAGATTTCTGTATTTATGGAAGTGTACACAACGCACTTGCATGAACAGACATAGACAGAGCAATCAACAAACCTTGCTTCAATCTGTCAATTTCAGAGTATAGATCTTTAATCATTGCAGATTTCATCATCTTCTGATTAATCTGAAATCGCAAGCAAACCAACATTTTTTAGCAGGATATAAATGAAGACAGTCACAAACCCTATGAAGGAACACAATAGGAGAAACATAGAAGGAAATCAATACATGTAATGATGAAAGAGCTTTAAGAGCTCTTAGAAAGGCATGTAACATTTTAGGGATTAAATGCTTCTAGAAAGCTTTAAGAAACCACCATAACTCATACTTTCTGTCAAACAGCACTAGAAAAAATGCTTACAGAGGAAAACATTGATGTTCATGCCTATTTTTAGCTAAAACCTAATAAATTCATCTTCCTTTCTATAAAAATAATAGTATGATCCAATAAAATAAAGGACAAAATAAAAACTTCAAGTGATTTGAGAGTAGAGACCGAAATTAAAAGGACAAAGTTTTTATCGGCAAAAAATAAATAAACAAATAAATCAATAGATAAATAAAGCAGAACAGACCTTTGGAGGACAAAAAAGGATGGAATATATCCACAAGTACTTGCATTTGCATCCCATAAAAGTTGTCATCTTTTTCCTGCAAAGATAATACTATAAAAATTAGGAAATCGGATAAATAACACATAAAATAAAATAAAAAATCTTAAGATATAAAGATTAGAAGATCAAAGTTCTTATCGCTAAGAAAATAATTGAGTAACAGAGATATTAAACCGAGCTTTATTAATTTTTAAGCAAATAAAGACCATTGGAAGAACAGAGAAAAGTTGAGTAAATCTACAAGTTATTTGTAGCTCATCTCATCTAAAAAGACCAGAAACAAAAGCCAGAAAATTGAAGGTCATTTGTGGCTGTTGTTGCCCTTAATTTTTTTTAAAGAAACTTTAAATGGGGATTTGATAAGGAATCAAGAAAAAGCATTAGTACATCCGTTAGGAGAGGGTGTTAGCAAAACACCCTGACAAATAGTTGATGGCAATAAATAGAACGGGAAGTTGATGACAAATAGTTGAGCAAGCCAAAGGGAGATCACCTCTGACAGAGCAGGGACAGAAGGAATGGGGTGAATGGTTTTCCGATGAAAGGAAAATGAATGTGAAGATGAATAACCACAGTTGGCATGCTTGTTCAGGTATCCAAGAAAACGAATTTCTGGTCTACTCCGGGCAGCAGCAGCTCTTGTTGTCGGAGCTTGGCACCAAAAAATCGGTACTGGTATGCTTGTCTCTCGGATTCTGATTCTCCACATATACAAGTAGCTTGGCGGATGAAGCTGCCAGAGTTTCCATCACCACTGAGGAAACAAAGGCTATCGCGCTAGGTAGCAGGGGTACTACCACTAAAGTATTTCCCAAATAGGGGGTGAGGGGTGATAATTCGAGAAACAAACTGGTAGATCAGTTTCTGGCGCGGGGCTTTTTGTCAGCCAGTGCCAGAGGAACATATATATGTGGGGACTGGAGGAGAGCGGTTGGCTACTAGTGAATGGGTTTTGTGGTGTGGGGCACTGGAAGCTGCCAGCAGACTTCCGACCTTAATTTTTAGAGAAAACAATACAGAGAAAATCGGAGAGGTATGGAAGAAATGTTGGTCCGCCGGTGAGTTTGAAAAGAGAAGAAAGTAAGTGACAGGGACGAAGAGTGTTTACCAAGCCCTAGTCCCAATCGTACAGAAATCAGAGGAGGAGAAAGATAAGAATTTGATGGTAGTAATCCTTGAGCCACTAACCAACCTTCAATTGATGTGATTTTCTCTGCTACTGCACGTCTTAGATTGGATCCAGTGGATAAAGAACAAACACATACAGAGAAGAGAGTTCGTGTAAATGAAGAATCGGAGGGGTAAACCAAGGGACTAAAAGTCTAAAACCCAATCAGACGAGAGAGAGAGAGAGAGAGGAGAACAGCGATGAACAAGGGAGAAAGAGAACCCTTCTAATGTATCGAGCCATGCGCTAGTCCCATCCTCGGCAGAATACATCAGAAAGAAAGAAAACCCTCCAATATTTCTGTAGCTGGGCACGTGATTTTGGCGCGAGGAGGACGACCACATTTTAACCAATGAGAGCTTGACAAATCAGCAGACGACCACTCTTTTGCCAAAACTCATTCGCGCTTTTACTATATAGGTAGATCAACATAAGTAGATAACGTCTCAAGTGAATTCAGCCAAAAGTTTCGTCGTCCTCTCACGTGCCCGGCATGTGGATTGGAAGCATCATGTTGTTCGCGCATTGCGCGTTAGCTCCCCATCTGGCCTTACCTGCCAGTGTCCCATGTGCCCGTACTTCCTTCTTTCTGTTCTTCTGCTGCATTTGCTCTCTTTCCGCTGCCTTTTCTCTCTCCATTTTTTTTTGGGCAATGTTGCTCTGTCGCTTACCCAGATATAGCCTCCATTTCCATCTTGTCTATTTACTTTAGGGTTTACATACACAGAGCAGCAAATACCTCTCCGCCGCTTCTCCTCTCCGTCGCTTTCCTCACCAAAAAATTATACTACCAAAATCTTCAGTAGCGGTGAGCTTCCTTGCTCTTAGCTTCTTTTTTTTTTTGGTCAATTTGCAGCTTCCTTATTTTTATTAGTTTGCAGCTTTCTCTATCTTCTTTTTTTGAGCAATGTTGCTCTGTCGCTTAGCCAGATGCTCTAAACCCTGGTACAAAAGCTTGTTGAGGTATCTGGTGATGCATTGTCTTCTTACAACGCAAGGAGTATTGAGCCTTTGTCTCTCGCGCGCTCTGGTTGCAGCGGTCCAAATCATATGCCACCCGTTTGGTTCTCCTCCCCCTTCGGTGTAAGTTTTTTTCCTCCTTTTGTAATGCAGCTCCTGTTTTCCTCTTTTCTTCTGAGTTGAGTCTGTTTTGTTGTCCAGAGAGGTGCAATCTTGGTCTTTTCCTCTGTACGTTTTAGGCTAGAGTTGATATGTTTCATCCTTTATTTCGCTTGGCCAAGCTAGGACCTTTCTTGCCTTCTCTAGATCTTCTGTTTTGCTCTCCAGAGAGGTGCAATCTTGCTCTTTTCCTCTGTACGTTTTCTGAGTTGTCATGTTTCTTTAGATTTCTTTTCTTTCTATTTCTACCGTATGTTGTTCTCCGATCTCTTCCCCTTCTTCTTGCCTCTAGGGTGTTTCTTAAATTTCCGCCCCGCCCCTCTCTCTCTTCCCTTTCTCCTTCGCCTCTTTCTCTTCCTTTCCCTCGTTCCTTTTTCAGTCCACCACTGCTGCTGTTGGTTAAGACGGAACAACTTGCTCTGGTAATTCCATAATTTTTCTTTCCTTTTTTTGCACTATTTTATCTTAGATGCTCTAAATGGATTCCAATTCTCCTCTAGAACAGAAAGATTGAAGAGGTTTGTCTTTGTTTTCTTTTTATTATCCATCCATATTTCTTTCTTTTCTTCCATTCTTCTCATTTAGTTTTTTTTCACAAGGAGCTGCCTTTTTTTTTTCCTTTTTTTAATCATTCTTTGGAATACTTGGTAGCATATTATTTGCGGAATCTTCTTCATCTGTTATGATGTTAAAATTTTCTTTATCTGTCCTCCTATTGGTAAATAAAGCATATTTTCTTCATCAATTTGATCCTATGTTGTTTTAAATCCTATAAGCAGATATAATGATCTCACTTTGTTTTGTGTTTGATTTTGAAGGGAATCGAAATGCTTTCACTTGGCTCATTCAAGATTGGAGCTATTCTTTTGGTAAGTGAAGGAAGCTTAGTAACTTAAATAAACTTATTTGTATAAATGCAATAAGATAAATTTGAAGGTGACGACTAAGACTGTGAATGTCAAAAAATTTATTATTGTGTATCAATGTTTGGTCAATATGCTTTGATAGATACAAATGGACACACATGTATTTATGCATTTTTATCAGTATTCCCGCTCTAATTGATGCATCTTCTAGATTGCACTATCCTACCATTTGTTTACTATGATGTAATAGACATGTTTTAAATTTGCAGGCTAGACTTTTTGTATATGACATTTTCTGGGTCTTTTTTACCCAAGTAATGATTAGTGTTGTTAAATCTTTTGATGCTCCTATCGAGGTAAGTGTGTCATGTTGCGTTCTGTATATCTTTAACAGAAATTCTTGTACTTGGATTCTGTCTATCATAGTTTGTAACTAAGTGTAATAATATATACTTTCTACAGTTTTTGTTCCCAACGGCTGACTCTGCAGGTCTGTTTTCAATGCTAGCTCTTGGGGATACAGTAATTCTTGGTATGGCTTTTATTCTAATTGTTCTAATAGTTGTTGTCAGTTTGTCATCCTCATTTTGGCTGCTATGTTGAGAGTCCATAGCTAAGTTTTTGAATTTGATGTTCAATTGTTTTTCTTCCTCGGCTGCTTATAAGGGAACACATGTATCCGGTGATGAGATTCATCATTTTTAATCCAACCCTCTCTACAGCATTGCATTTTTTACTATTTGGAATAATTGTGTAGTTTTTCATTTTCATCTCTAAGCTTCTTGTTTGGTTGGTGATCCCTTGTGATGTGTGCATGGTTCTAAATTGTATGAAGAAATACTCGGAAGTGTGCTAAGTAAAATCTGCATCTGTAATTTATATATCTCAGGAATTTGTGGCATTGGCATTGCACTTTAAAGTTTCTTAGGGGAAGCAGAACCAATATTTCAAGAGTGCTTTTGTAGGATACTCTGTTGGTTTGATCCCGACAATAATTATCATGAATTGGTTTCAAGCTGCACAGGTAGGTGTTTTATGCATGTCCTTACCTTTGAAAGTAGATAGATACATTTGAGAACTGTAAATTTGTTCCAGTGAGGGTCCATACTTCTCATTTTGTTGATCCTTTTTAATGGTTATTTATTCAGGCTGCACTCTTGTATATTGTACCGGCTGTCATTGAATTTTTGGCTGTGCACGTCTTTTGGAAAGGAGAAGTGAAACCAGTAAGTCTTTTGTGATCATGAATTTATTTTATAACTGTTGTTAAATGCTGAACTTCTTTCTTTCTTGGTGTATTATAGTGAAATGACTTTATGCATGTCTTTGGGAGATACTTTTAAGTGGCCGGATAGCTACCTGGCTCATGGCCACTTGATTTTAAACTTTTGCAGCTAAGACAATGAAAATAAAACTAGAGATAGCAACCAGCAATACAAAATCAACAAAGGTATTATTGTTTAATTTTTTGGATTATGAATTTTTTTCATAAGTTCTTTTCTTAAGGTTCGAGTTTTGCTTGCATATTTCTTATGTATGATTGAATGACATTCTGTAGATGGAAAGGGCTACCAATAGAATGTTTACTTTTTGGACTGAAATTTTTTATGAATTCTTCCCTGAAGGTGCGAGTTTTGCTTGGCATGTGCATGAGTAAACCACATTCTATATATGGACTGGGTTACCGATTGAACCTTTTAATCATGACAACCTTAAACAAGAAGAAAATTATATTTAGAAGTTTTTAAGTTCCATAATCTATCATGCTACATTTTAGTTCAATCACAGTACTGGTTCTGAGTACCTTGATCTTGTACATAAGTTTAATTTTATTGCTTGCATGATAAATTGTCATAAAAGTGAAGTATGGAGTAGCCCAACAATATGCAAATTTTAGTTCGATCATCAAGCACTGGTTCTAAATACCTTCAGCTTTAATTTTGCACTTTTATTCTAGAACTAAAAGTAGTTTTTTTTTTAAATTTTGCACTTTAATCCTTCTGCTTTGGTTGCTTTTATTCTGTAATTAGTGCGTTTTGGTAAGCTTGACGAACCGATCCTTCTGCCTAATCTTGATATTTACCCTTTTACCTCTTTTGCAACATTTGGTTGATGGCCATGCCTCTATAATTGAGTCATTGGATTCCTTTTTTTGTCCTTTTTTTTTTATAGAGTAGTCATTTTGTCTCTGAACTGATATTGTGACAAACTAACTCGTCTTTTGGTTGACTGATTTGTAATAGATATGATAGGAGTTGTTGCGTATATTTTACCAGTGAGAAAGGCGCTTTTAGATGGTGTTTCTGTTGTTGCTAAAGATTACGTTGTTAATCAAAGGTGATTCCCGCTACTTGGATCTTTCCGTGTTGCTTTTGTTGGCTCCTACATTTTTTGAGATTGCTGACTCCTTGTTGTTTATGTTTGTTGTTATAGTAAGAAGCCTGTGCTTCTGACATTGCTCCGTGATTTTTGAGACTGAAGTGGGATGGACCAAGTAGATGCTATGGGGTCTATTGAGTCCAATCCAGTTATTATTGGTATTAGACTCAGAGTGAATCCCTGATAATTGTGAGATCTGTTTCTATGTATATTCATGGTTCCTTAGTTAATTTGTGTTAGGCTATTGTGTTAGTGGACACTATGCTATCATTTTTTTCTTGGTACTTTTCCCTTCTGGACTTTAAATCACGGATTGTTTGCTAAGTCATGGCAAGCTAGAATGTTATATTGATCTTTTAAAAGGTGACATTTTTTTTAGGCATTCTGATTGAAGGTGAACCTCATTCCTTTTTTCAACTGATATCTTTGAATTTTTTTCCCTCGTCCCAGGAAAAATGTTTTTTTTTTTTGGGTAGAAGGAGGTGCCAACATGTTCTTGCTTAATATTGCATTAAGTGGTGCGATCCATGTTTGAATTTGCGTATGCCAAATTGTGAATTCAATGGTTTGTTGATAAGTACTAATTCATTGATATCCAAGGAAAAAACGTCAAGGATATGGATAGAATTTGAAACTTTTATTCAGACAATGCTTAAGATTGCGCAGTCTAAAAATATAGACATGGCCTAGGATTGCTTCGAGGCCCTTGAGCTTCCCCACTATGTTTTTGTTTTCTTTCTTTATTTGCTAATCAATTTAATAAAGCCAATTTCACCAATTAAACAATTTAAGAAAAGGTTCAACTAGCTACCCTAACAATCAAAAGAATAATTTTCTCTAGGAAAAAATAGAAATGACCTTAAAATTAGCTAAGCAGCAAAGGCTGCATGTTACAGGTCTTCCAAAAGACATCCGGTAAAATTTATTGTCCAAAAAGCATAAAGTAATCAGTAATCATTCATCTAGACACTCCAAAAATTTGGTATTCTCCAACTTCTAGCTACTTCACAGTAATGCTCAAATTTGTATCACTCCAACACCTTTATTGTAAAGACCAAAATAGAAGGAAATTGAAAAAAAAAAAGGGCAGAAGGGCTGGTTGTCAAATACATGCAAAAATAAATATGGTCATAAATATATAGGCATGTTATTCATATATTATTTCCAGCTATTAATCTTGAGCTGTAAATGAATAGGTATTTTTCTCATTTGATATTCATATTCCCAACTATTAATCATGACCTTGGCATATAAGCTTTTATTTCTACCGCGCGGAGCGCGGTTTATACCTCCTAGTGTTGATAAGAGCGAGTGGGGGTTTTGGTCTGAGGCTCTTTTTTCGTCGGCCCTCGTTTTCGTCGGCCCTCGTGCTGTTCACGTGCCAGGATTGAAGGCAGTTGCAAAATTACAACTCTACTTCTCTTGTGCTTTGGAATGATATGGGCATATGGGTCCTTTTCTTGGTTCATATTTTTTTCTAGGGTTAAGACATTTATCATTCTCATAATTCTCCCGCCGCTTCATGCCTTCTTCCCTGTTTCCTCTTTCGTCTTCCCTTTCATCTTCAGATTTCTAATCTTTTATGTCATCTTCCTTTCAACAGATTTCTAATCTCTCATTCCTTATTCCTTTTTCCTCTTCGTTTCCAAATTGCTGTCATCTCCTCTTTCTTTCCTTCTGATTCTTTGATATTCCTTTTTCCCTTCTTATTCTTTTCCTCTTTTCATTCCTTTTTTGCCTGATTAATCACTTGATTGCTAAGAGAACTGAACTATTTGTTTTCCAAAAGTCATTTGAAGCTTCAAAATCTGTAAACGAAGCAACGCCCTCCTCTACCACCATAGTTGGCCATGTGCAAAATAGGTGACTCTATGACTCCTCCCTCTTTAATTTTTTTCTTTACTCTTATGTTTTAATGGATATATAGTATGTTATTTTCTCAGATACAGTCTCAGTATGAAAAACCCTATAGATGATGAAAGCTCCAGTGGCACACCTCGCTGTGTCCATTTTGGTGGCTGATGTTTTGATGGCGGCTATCTTACTCCAAGTCTTCAAGCTAAAGTGGTTACTCTCAGTTACTCTCTCGGCATAAGCTACTCAAAGTTCAAACTCCATCTGGGTTCTTCAATTTTCATTAAAATTCTTCTTTTTTGTCTTATTTTTTGTTTTAATTCAGTAACTGGGTTTGTTTTGTTTTGTAGGTATTGGCTTTAAGAAACTCTTTATTAACAAAATCCTGGACTATGAGGATGAATTCTTAGCTACTTGTATTTGGATTTCATTAGCTGCTATTGTTGCTGTACTCGGATCACTTGCATCGTCGGAAGCCGAAATGTCCACGTTTCCACCTGTCGGGAAGAAATTGATGCTTTTTGCTGAAAGATCTCCCTGGAAAACATGAGGATCTAGATTTTTCGAGACCACAGGAACTGGTTGGAAGGGACCGGAACTCTGCAGAGGAGTTTGGTTGAAGGAGAGATGAAGAGGAGGGGACTGTTGGCGTTGAAATGGAGGGGCAGCTTTGAGAACCTAAATGGAAAAGACGGCGAGAAAGGTTAAAGAGGAAGAGATTGTGAGAGGAAACACTAGAAATCTAGCGGGCTTCATCGAAAGACTTCTCTGTTTCTCCATTGTAGTGGTGTATGTTTACTCATCGAAAGACTTCTCTGTTTCTCCATTGTAGTGTAATTGTTTCGTTTTCTTTTGGTACTCCTTAAATTCAGTTACATTATTTTTAGTTACTTTATTTTTAGCAGAATGGAGCAGAATTTTGTCTACTCGACAATTCATAAATTTTGAAATAAGTTCTTTTTTTTATCGGTTGTTCTCATTACTTTTGATTGGTCATTTTTTAATGCTGGATATGTTTCTGTTGTCAAAAATCCTTCATTTTTTACTCTCAAGCAAGCTTCTGGCTTTTCTGTTTTTAGTAGAGCATGTTTACTGTGTTCTGAGTTGGACAAATATTGTGTAGGTTGTGTTGTCGTATTTTAGGTCCAAATTGTATCATCTATGCAATAGAGAAAGGGAAGCTGCACTTCAAGTGAGCTTATGGGGTGAGAGTGAGGAAAGATTTGACAACATAGACTAATTTGATGGATGTGAAAATTTCTCAACTTCTAGGAATAGTTCTGGTGAAAAGCATCTACTACTAGAAGACGCGTCATGAATTTAATAGTTTTCTACTGAAAATGGCACCAAAAGGCATGCTTGGTAAGGAGTGGGAATTTTTTTCTTTTGGATGGAGTTGTAATTATTCTTTGGACTGTCTTCCATAAACTATGACAATGATATGAATTTAGTTTCCTCTAATTGACATGTTTTTTCTTTGCAGGATTGTCTTTTGCTTATCAGCTTTTGTATCTACTAGATGCTACTGGGTTCTTCTCTTTAGGATTACACATTCTTGGGATTCATGTTTGTTGAGCTACAGCGCAAAAGCTGGTACTTATTCTAGGTATGTGTTATGTGGACTAATCTATTAGGTCTACTATCATCCATGTGCTCTAAAGAAGATACGTAAACCAACAGTTCATTGAGTTATCAGATTGCATAAATGCTTGTAATATTTGCCTCAGAGAAAGTTTTGCTTGTACGGTATCAACGCTTGCCATTAAGAATTATCAAAATGCAACTATCATGATGAGTGTGATATGAACTTGAGCTGTGGCTTGCTCAGCTAGATATTCTTTGCAGAACTGCCTCCAATTTTATAGTCTGATTAGGAAGTGAAATGCATTGTGATGTATGAATCTCAGTGGTCAGGACAAAGTGCTGAGTTGTTAAGAAAACAACTTTTATCATATCAATTCTTGACAATAACAAGTTTCAAAATCAGCAAGACTAACAGCTTTTAAATGAAATGTTTTGACAACACTGATTAGAAGAAAAAGAAGCAAAACATGTTTACTTCCCTTAGTTTGATACCTTATGCTGTCTAAATATGTACATGGTTCTTCTGTTTGGTGAACCTATTAATGTAGAAATCATCAAAGATCATCAGTAATATGTCAGGGGCTTGACTTTCAGGGATTGTTTGTCTATTCTTTTCTTCTGAAAGTGTTTGTCTGTTCTTTTCTTTTTTAGCTGATGTATCATGAATAAAAACTTTGATGAACCTTTTTTGCTAGGTAAAATTACTAAACTTTTGCTTATTGAACCAACCGTCCATGAATTTGTGAAGTTGGGCTTACTTATCTGTTAAGGTGAAATTAAATGTGCATTATAGCTCATTGTTTGCATTGCTGTGGATTTTGGTGCTTGGATAACATTGAATTGAATTGTCCTTGTTACTTTTCGCCTTTTCATCAGCATCTACCTAATATCTCATTTTCTTGCAGCTCCCTTCTTCTTGTAGAGACGAAATATCTAGCTTGCGTCAAAGAAGTGGCCACAGGAAGTGTTATCTTCTTTGTCTGGGGTAAGTTTCAATAGCATTTTATCATTAAGCTGTTGACTGGCTATACTTCATGTTTAAGATTGTCCCATCTGTGGAGTCCCATTTCCTGATTCTGTTGGACACATGAATAAGCTAAACTCACTCAACTTATTATTCCAGCAAACATTACAGATCTCTATATTCTTATTACTACTTTTATTTACACTGCATAGAACTTGTTTAATATTTTTGTATGTAGGTGCTCTCATGTTAGAAAACTGACTTATTATACTTTCCACAGTGTTCTTCTGGTAGCTAGACTTATTCAAAATATGTGAACCAAAGTAAAAATATGTGAGTTTACCTAAGCACTATGATTCTTTGGTTATATCCCAATCGGAAGATGAAAATTAGAATATGGTGCTCAAATAATACTGTGGAAATTATGATAATATGTAGGAAAAGATACGCATATTCATAGATATGTTTGATTGCAATTACCAAACGCCACCTAAATGGTTTTGAACCCTGGGTTTTTAAAAGTCCTCTGCCACTTTCATGGTGGCACAGAGGATGTTGAATAGGTTTGTACTTGCATTCGACTTTATAGTGGCGAATAATGTCAAGAAGGATGAAGTATGTCTTCATTACTTTTAAATTGTGCAAAGGGCTTCTATGTGCTTGTTAGCCTGGGATTTAAGTTGATCTTTTAACTTACAAAGAAGTAATTGCTTTTTCCAGTTTTTATCTTTCCAAATACAAATACAAATACAAATTGGTAATCTTTTTATTTATTTCACTCACTACCTTAATATTTTTTTTCAAATGCCTATGATGTTCGGTTCCTACACTTGTAGATCCTTTCAAAATTTGCAGATCCAAAGCTACTTAAAAAGAAAGCACCTGTTATGACTATCACACTGGTATAACTATTTGCCTCCACTTTAAATTACAGTAACAGCTAGAGTATTGTATGTTTCATTTGTTTGCCTCCACTTGGAAAGATAGTCCTTTTGTCATTTGGATTCTAATGGGCTAAAGCATCCAAGTATATATGGCTCATACTGATGTAGAAATTCTGTACAAAAACCTAAAATTAGAGCTTGGATTTTAGGAACATGCGACTTGATCCCAAAGATGGGACTATTTTAATCATGATCTATTTGTACTTGGTTGCTAAATTTTAGTGTCTTGTTCTATTGCTTGATTCTGGCAATCAAACACATTGGTAAAGATCATTAGGTTCATTGAAATCAAACAATTTTGGACATTGTTTACAAATCTCTTTCTTTTTTATGTTCTAGATTTTGGCTCCTCTTCCAATTGGATTTGCAGTTTTCTTGGTTCAATTGGCCAGCATCCCTATTACGGGCACTGGCATCGACCCTGCAAGAAGTCTTGGTGTAGCCATCATCTTCAATAGAGACCTTGGATGGAATGATCATGTATCTAAGCCTATAATGATTGTGTCTTCACTTTCCCAGTATCTATTCATATTCTTAGCTAAATAACTATTTTATCTCTCGTTTTCAGTGGGTCTAGGTTAGACCCTTCATTGGAGCTGCTCTTGCTGCAGTGTGTCATTAGATAGTGATCAAGGCCATTCCTTATAAGAGCCAGGCTTAAAAAGGATCAAATTTCTAGCCTTTTAGTGATCCTCATCTTGTTATCTATACATTTATTAAATGGACAAAGATATCATCTATCAATTTTTATTCTTTTGTTGTTCCCTGCTTTCTCTGTTCTGTCAAATGTTTGTATAAATAATCAGTGTATGCTGTACTGAAGCTTGTTCCAATTTCCAGCCTTTGAATGAAGGATTCTTCTTTTATCAATTCGAATATAATTACAATTATACCACACTCTAATATAATGTATGCTTTGCATACTCCATTTTCCTCTGCCAATGATTAGTGTAATTAAACTTATAATTTCAACTTTTTTTTACATTCAATTGGGTATGCTAAGCACTATTACCAACGCATATTTGACATATTTGACAGGGCATATTGTCTTTAATTACCTACGCGCATCGCGCGTTTTATACCTCCTAGTTACCATTAATAAGTGACTGAAGGATAGGAAGAGAAAGTGGGTGGGTGTTTGTTTGCTATATTTAGAAACTGACATGTACATTTTGGGATAGATGAAATGAAAAACATAACACTTTCACTTTCAATGGGGGTGAAGGGGATAATTGAACTCAATGGGCGCGAACTCAACCTTGACTCAACTTGTTAAAATTGAGTCGATTGATTTCGAGTTCGAGTTTGATAAAATTGAATCAAGACTCGAATCGACTAGATAAAAACTCAACCAGACTCGACTCATTTACAGTTTTAGTTGGACTTATCTAATTCTTATTTTATAACATAATTATAATAGAATAGAATAATAAAAGGTAGGATCATAGTCATATTAAGAGTTTTTGTTTTTTGGATAATCAATTTGTAATTTGTACAGTGTTTGTTACCCTCCCTTGTGTAGTCGGCACTTGTTGATCAGTTCACCTCAAGAAAGAAAAGATCGAAAACAAGAAGTCATCTTCTTAAAGGCTATAACAAATTAAGCACATGACATTCCGTTCCCCAGAATGGGCCTACTACAAGCAATTGATCCTGTACGCATGCTAGAAAGGTCTGCTAGCTTACTGGGTGCGGTGACAATCACACGCGATAAAGCAATACGAATTAACCCAGTATTCCGGAATGTTTCTCAAAAATATCCAGAATTGTATGTCTCCCAATAGACTAGTTTTGGTAAAGGACGTTATACAGTTGTGTACTCCCAAACTTATTTCCAGAGTAAAAAATACGTAAATCCACGGTTTAAATAGTATTTGAAGAATTTGCGGCTTTTGGAAAAAAAAAATAGTATTTGAAGAATGAAGTGCCAGATTTACACGAGAAGCAATTGCAGAACTGAATTATAATTATGCAAAACTCAAAATGCATAGTCATCGCATAATAGAAGTACAAAATCAAGACCTTCAAATTTTTTTCAGAAAAAGAGAAAATAAGCAGCTCCTAAGGTGAGAAATAATTGAGAACTGAGCTTTGGAAGAGAGTATTCAATCAAGATTCTCAGATGAACTTTTGACCCTTCACTTTTCCTCTCTTGAAGGGAAACGTTTGACGGAGTAAACCTGCTAAACACAACAGTGGAGAGCTTTAACTCTCTAACTGGTCAGAATCTGCTCAAGATTAACTCTCTAACTTGTGATATCATTGCAGTAGATCCAAATTCACCATAAAAACACGAAAATACAGAGAAAATCGAAGTTATGACAATTTTCTGAGAGAAAACAGAAAATGCCTAATAAAATAGTTCCATATTAGTCGCAGGACCAATATGGGCAGGACTAAAATGGGTTAAACTCAATTTGATCCCACCCAAATACCTAATAAATTTCCTTTTTTTTTAAGGAAAACTCTTTTTTCCTCAAATACAAACTTCAATATTCCTTTTTTTGCCGGCCCAAGCACCTAATAAATTCTATTTTATTTATATTTTAAAGAAAAACTCTTTTCCCCAATTAAATACCTCAATATTGCTTTTTCTGTTTCTATCATTTAGTTTGTTTATTTAACTTTGTTCTACACTCTTCTTTATATATTGTGTGATAATTTTTCAAATAAATAAAATTTACTAGATACAAAATTCAAAAAAAAACCAACTTTGTATAAGTGGATGAATTTTTTTTTTCCAAGTGTATGCTAATTGTAAGCATCCTTCAGAAGAACTGCAACTAAATGACGTTAAATAGATCGCCAAAATTTAAGTCACAACAAAATCCATCTACTCATGTATGCTATTTTAGTCCTTAACCTTCAAGACCCAACACCCAAGCTAACAAAATTTTCCAATTCTAAGGCCATTCCCTCGTGTCTACGCACCTTTTGTGGTTGCGTGACCGGCTTTCTTCAGCCGTAGGTGCTGAACTTTGGAGAATTTGGCTTTCTGAGTTTTGGAGGAAATGGTAAAGATGAATTGATCTCTGATTTGTTCTGCCATCCCAACCGGTGAATCATTAAAATTCATTTTTAACAAAATCTTTTGGATTCACAGTTTACATTGTTTCCATCACTTCTTACTTTAATGTTTAGGTCCAAATTTGACAACAAAACTTAGTAATGAAAATTGTTCTCGAGTCAATTTTCTCGATCTTTATTGTCTTGAAACGCTTTATTTATTTTTTTGTTTTATAATAAAATAGAATAAAATTCTTGATAGCTTTCCATTTTTTTTATGAACAGAATCAAGAAGTCTTTTTTAGAACAAGTAAGATACTGGATGGGAATTTTCATCCCACGATTTAGAAAATCTTGGTTTTGATAAGATTTTTGTCTCATTGTAGCTTGCTCCAATACCCTTATGAAACTTTTATGATTGCGTTAGCTATACGCTTCACATATTTCTAGCAATTCACATGCAATCATCAAATGATTTTGGTTAGGTTTATTATCTATTCTAATTATGATAGGTAGCGTGATGACACTATGGACTCACATTTCTTGTAAAGATTCAGGCATTATTATGTCAAGCAAATTTTGAAGATCTTGACCCATCTGGATACAACTTATGTACCACAAGCGGATGGCCTCAAAATGGTTGCGGAAGGGACAGAGTCCATAACTTACGTACCACAAGATGATGGGTTGTGGAAGGGACAGAGTACATAACTAAGTGATGATGGCGTAACTCCAGAAAAAGAACAGGAATATGAGTTCTGTTTTTACTGACCCAAGTAAAATATATATATATATATATATATATATTCTTCTGCTGAGTGCTATTTCTGATGCACAAGAGTTTAAGAAGCCTATATATTCAGCCTGCCTTGGTTAGAAGTTAGAACTAGTTCTTTGAAAATCATAGGAGGCTGAGAGTTGAGACACTATACAAGAAAATGTCAAAAAGTGTCAATGTCTCCTTCTTGAAGTAATTTCTCAAGCCCAAGCTTTACCAATGTTTGGTTTGCAACTTCCAGCAAGAAAGAAGTGTATTAACTTAGAAAGCGACCTATTTAATTCTCAAGCGCATCCCATGAGGATTTGAGCAGACGCTTGTCCTCTAAATACTTTTGGTTTGTTAATGACAATGTAATACTATCTATTTCCAAAAAAAAGAAAAAAAAATGAACTTCCCTACAAGAAAGAAAATGGTTTAACTTTTGGCCCTATACAAGAATGAGTCAAAACTGCCAATTTCTCCTTCTTGATGCAATTTCAGAAGCCCAAGCTTTACCAATGTTTGGTTTGGAACTTCCAGCAAGAAAGAAGTGTATTAACTTAGAAAGCGACCTATTTAATTCTCAAATGCATCCCACGAGGATTTGAGCAGACGCTTGTCCTGTAAATACTTTTGGTTTGTTAATGACAATATAAGATTATCTACTTCCAAAAAAAGCAAAAAATTAACTTCCCTATAAGAAAGAAAATGGTTTAACTTTTGGCCCAACACAAGAAAGAGTCAAAACTGTCAATTTCTCCTTCTTGATGCAATTTCAGAAGCCCAAGCCTTACCAATGTTTTGTTTGGAACTTCCAGCAAGAAAGAAGTGTATTAACATAGAAAGCGACCTATTTAATTCTCAAGCGCATCCCCTGAGGATTTGAGCAGACGCTTGTCCTGTAAATACTTTTGGTTTGTTAATGACAATGTAATATTATCTACTTCCAAAAAAAGCAAAAAAATGAACTTCCCCTTAAGAAAGCAAATGGTTTAACTTTTGGCCCTATACAAGAAGAAAATGGTATAACTTTTGGCCCTATTTAATTCTCAAGCGCATCCCCTGAGGATTTGAGCAGACGCTTGTCCTGTAAATACTTTTGGTTTGTTAATGACAATGTAATATTATCTACTTCCAAAAAAAGAAAAAAAATGAACTTCCTTATAAGAAAGAAGATGGTTTAACTTTTGGCCCTATACAAGAATGAGTCAAAACTGCCAATTTCTCCTTCTAGATGCAATTTCAGAAGCCCAAGCTTTACCAATGTTTGGTTTGGAACTTCTAGCAAGAAAGAAGTGTATTAACTTAGAAAGTGACCTATTTAATTCTCAAGCGCATCCCCTGAGAATTTGAGCAGACGCTTGTCCTGTAAATACTTTTGGTTTGTTAATGACAATGTAATATTATCTACTTCCAAAAAAAGTAAAAAAATGAACTTCCTTATAAGAAAGAAAATGGTTTAACTTTTGGCCCTATACAAGAATGAGTCAAAACTGCCAATTTCTCCTTCTTGATGCAATTTCAGAAGCCCAAGCTTTACCAATGTTTGGTTTGGAACTTCCAGCAAGAAAGAAGTGTATTAATTTAGAAAACGACCTATATAATTCTCAAGTGCATCCCACGAGGATTTGAGCAGACGCTTGTCCTGTAAATACTTTTGATTTGTTAATGACAATGTAATATTATCTACTTCCAAAAAAAGCAAAAAAATGAACTTCCCTATAAGAAAGAAAATGGTTTAACTTTTGGCCCAACACAAGAAAGAGTCAAAACTGTCAATTTCTCCTTCTTGATGCAATTTCAGAAGCCCAAGCCTTACCAATGTTTGGTTTGGAACTTCCAGCAAGAAAGAAGTGTATTAATTTAGAAAGCGACCTATATAATTCTCAAGTGCATCCCACGAGGATTTGAGCAGACGCTTGTCCTGTAAAT
Source organism: Coffea arabica (assembly GCF_036785885.1). NCBI lineage: Eukaryota > Viridiplantae > Streptophyta > Magnoliopsida > Gentianales > Rubiaceae > Coffea > Coffea arabica. The sequence continues at coordinate 13,196,305 of NC_092320.1, read as the reverse complement.
ACTTTTGGTTTGTTAATGACAATGTAATATTATCTACTTCCAAAAAAAGCAAAAAAATGAACTTCCCTTTAAGAAAGAAAATGGTTTAACTTTTGGCCCTATACAAAAAAGTGTCAAAACTGCCAATTTCTCCTTCTTGATGCAATTTCAGAAGGCCAAGCCTTACCAATGTTTGGTTTGGAACTTCCAGCAAGAAAGAAGTGTATTAACTTAGAAAGCGACCTATTTAATTCTCAACCGCATCCCATGAGGATTTGAGCAGACGCTTGTCCTGTAAATACTTTTGATTTTTTAATGACAATGTAATATTATCAACTTCCAAAAAAAAGCAAAAAAATGAACTTCCCTATAAGAAAGAAAATGGTTTAACTTTTGGCCCAACACAAGAAAGAGTCAAAACTGTCAATTTCTCCTTCCTGATGCAATTTCAGAAGCCCAAGCCTTACCAATGTTTGGTTTGGAACTTCCAGCAAGAAAGAAGTGTATTAATTTAGAAAGCGACCTATATAATTCTCAAGTGCATCCCACGAGGATTTGAGCAGACGCTTGTCCTGTAAATACTTTTGGTTTGTTAATGACAATGTAATATTATCTACTTCCAAAAAAAGTAAAAAAATGAACTTCCTTATAAGAAAGAAAATGGTTTAACTTTTGGCCCTATACAAGAATGAGTCAAAACTGCCACTTTCTCCTTCTTGATGCAATTTCAGAAGCCCAAGCTTTACCAATGTTTGGTTTGGAACTTCCAGCAACAAAAAAGTGTATTAATTTAGAAAACGACCTATATAATTCTCAAGTGCATCCCACGAGGATTTGAGTAGACGCTTGTCCTGTAAATACTTTTGGTTTGTTAATGACAATGTAATATTATCTACTTCCAAAAAAAGCAAAAAAATGAACTTCCCTATAAGAAAGAAAATGGTTTAACTTTTGGCCCTATACAAAAAAGTGTCAAAACGGCCAATTTCTCCTCCTTAATGCAATTTCAGAAGGCCAAGCCTTACCAATGTTTGGTTTGGAACTTCCAGCAAGAAAGAAGTGTATTAACTTAGAAAGCGACCTATTTAATTCTCAACCGCATCCCATGAGGATTTGAGCAGACGCTTGTCCTGTAAATACTTTTGATTTTTTAATGACAATGTAATATTATCAACTTCCAAAAAAAAGCAAAAAAATGAACATCCCTATAAGAAATAAAATGGTTTAACTTTTGGCCCAACACAAGAAAGAGTCAAAACTGTCAATTTCTCCTTCTTGATGCAATTTCAGAAACCCAAGCCTTACCAATGTTTGGTTTGGAACTTCCAGCAAGAAAGAAGTGTATTAATTTAGAAAGCGACCTATATAATTCTCAAGTGCATCCCACGAGGATTTGAGCAGACGCTTGTCCTGTAAATACTTTTGGTTTGTTAATGACAATGTAATATTATCTACTTCCAAAAAAAGTAAAAAAATGAACTTCCTTATAAGAAAGAAAATGGTTTAACTTTTGGCCCTATACAAGAATGAGTCAAAACTGCCAATTTCTCCTTCTTGATGCAATTTCAGAAGCCCAAGCTTTACCAATGTTTGGTTTGGAACTTCCAGGAAGAAAGAAGTGTATTAATTTAGAAAGCGACCTATATAATTCTCAAGTGCATCCCACGAGGATTTGAGCAGACGCTTGTCCTGTAAATACTTTTGGTTTGTTAATGACAATGTAATATTATCTACTTCCAAAAAAAGCAAAAAAATGAACTTCCCTATATGAAAGAAAATGGTTTAACTTTTGGCCCTATACAAAAAAGTGTCAAAACTGCCAATTTCTCCTTCTTAATGCAATTTCAGAAGGCCAAGCCTTACCAATGTTTGGTTTGGAACTTCCAGCAAGAAAGAAATGTATTAACTTAGAAAGCGACCTATTTAATTCTCAACCGCATCCCATGAGGATTTGAGCAGACGCTTGTCCTGTAAATACTTTTGATTTTTTGATGACAATGTAATATTATCAACTTCCAAAAAAAAGCAAAAAAATGAACTTCCCTATAAGAAAAGAAATGGTTTAACTTTTGGCCCAACACAAGAAAGAGTCAAAACTGTCAATTTCTCCTTCTTGATGCAATTTCAGAAGCCCAAGCCTTACCAATGTTTGGTTTGGAACTTCCAGCAAGAAAGAAGTGTATTAACTTAGAAAGCGACCTATTTAATCCTCAACCGCATCCCACGAGGATTTGAGCAGACGCTTGTCCTGTAAATACTTTTGATTTTTTAATGACAATGTAATATTATCAACTTCCAAAAAAAAGCAAAAAAATGAACTTCCCTATAAGAAAGAAAATGGTTTAACTTTTGACCCTACACAAGAAAGAGTCAAAACTGCCAATTTCTCCTTCTTGATGCAATTTCAGAAGGCCAAGCCTTACCAATGTTTGGTTTGGAACTTCCAGCAAGAAAGAAGTGTATTAACTTAGAAAGCGACCTATTTAATTCTCAACCGCATCCCATGAGGATTTGAGCAGACGCTTGTCCTGTAAATACTTTTGATTTTTTAAAGACAATGTAATATTATCAACTTCCAAAAAAAAGCAAAAAAATGAACTTCCCTATAAGAAAGGAAATGGTTTAACTTTTGGCCCAACACAAGAAAGAGTCAAAACTGTCAATTTCTCCTTCTTGATGCAATTTCAGAAGCCCAAGCCTTACCAATGTTTGGTTTGGAACTTCCAGCAAGAAAGAAGTGTATTAACTTAGAAAGCGACCTATTTAATTCTCAACCGCATCCCATGAGGATTTGAGCAGACGCTTGTCCTGTAAATACTTCTGATTTTTTAATGACAATGTAATATTATCAACTTCCAAAAAAAAGCAAAAAAATGAACTTCCCTATAAGAAAGAAAATGGTTTAACTTTTGGCCCTACACAAGAAAGAGTCAAAACTGCCAATTTCTCCTTCTTGATGCAATTTCAGAAGGCCAAGCCTTACCAATGTTTGGTTTGGAACTTCCAGCAACAAAGAAGTGTATTAACTTAGAAAGCGACCTATTTAATTCTCAACCGCATCCCATGAGGATTTGAGCAGACGCTTGTCCTGTAAATACTTTTGATTTTTTAATGACAATGTAATATTATCAACTTCCAAAAAAAAGCAAAAAAATGAACTTCCCTATAAGAAAGAAAATGGTTTAACTTTTGGCCCTACACAAGAAAGAGTCAAAACTGCCAATTTCTCCTTCTTGATGCAATTTCAGAAGGCCAAGCCTTACCAATGTTTGGTTTGGAACTTCCAGCAAGAAAGAAGTGTATTAACTTAGAAAGCGACCTATTTAATTCTCAACCGCATCCCATGAGGATTTGAGCAGACGCTTGTCCTGTAAATACTTTTGATTTTTTAATGACAATGTAATATTATCAACTTCCAAAAAAAAGCAAAAAAATGAACTTCCCTATAAGAAAGAAAATGGTTTAACTTTTGGCCCTACACAAGAAAGAGTCAAAACTGCCAATTTCTCCTTCTTGATGCAATTTCAGAAGCCCAAGCTTTACCTATGTTTTGTTTGGAACTTCTAGCAAGAAAGAAGTGTATTAACTTAGAAAGCGACCTATTTAATTCTCAACCGCAACCCATGAGGATTTGAGCAGACGTTTGTCCTGTAAATACTTTTGATTTTTTAATGACAATGTAATATTATCAACTTCCAAAAAAAAGCAAAAAAATGAACTTCCCTATAAGAAAGAATATGGTTTAACTTTTGGCCCTACACAAGAAAGAGTCAAAACTGCCAATTTCTCCTTCTTGATGCAATTTCAGAAGCCCAAGCTTTACCAATGTTTTGTTTGGAACTTCTAGCAAGAAAGAAGTGTATTAACTTAGAAAGCGACCTATTTAATTCTCAAGCGCATCCCACGAGAATTTGAGCAGACGTTTGTCCTGTAAATACTTTTGGTTTGTTAATGACAATGTAATATTATCTACTTCCAAAAAAAGCAAAAAAAATGAACTTCCTTATAAGAAAGAAAATGGTTTAACTTTTGCCCTTATACAAGAGTGAGTCAAAACTGCCAATTTCTCCTTCTTGATGCAATTTCAGAAGCCGAAGCTTCACCAATGTTTGGTTTGGAACTTCCAGCAAGAAAGAAGTGTATTAACTTAGAAAGAGATCTATTTAATTCTCAAGCGCATCCCACGAGAATTTGAGCAGACACTTGTCCTGTAAATACTTTTGGTTTGTTAATGACAATGTAATATTATCTACTTCCAAAAAAAGCAAAAAAATGAACTTCCCTATAAGAAGGAAAATGGTTTAACTTTTGACCCTACACAAGAATGAGTCAAAACTGCCAATTTCTCCTTCTTGATGCAATTTCAGAAGCCCAAGCTTTACCAATGTTTTGTTTGGAACTTCCGGCAAGAAAGAAGCGTATTAACTTAGAAAGCGACCTATTTAATTCTCAAGCGCATCCCCTGAGGATTTGAGCAGACGCTTGTCCTGTAAATACTTTTGGTTTGTTAATGACAATGTAATATTATCTACTTCCAAAAAAAGCAAAACAAATGAACTTTCCTATAAGAAAGAAAATGGTTTAACTTTTGGCCCTACACAAGAAAGAGTCAAAACTGCCAATTTCTCCTTCTTGATACAATTTCAGAAGCCCAAGCTTTACCAATGTTTGGTTTTGAACTTCCAGCAAGATAGAAGTGTACTAACTTAGAAAGCGACCTATTTAATTCTCAAGCGCATCCCATGAGGATTTGAGCAAACGCTTGTCCTGTAAATACTTTTGGTTTGTTAATGACAATGTAATATTATCTACTTCCAAAAAAAGCAAAAAAATGAACTTCCCTATAAGAAAGAAAATGGTTTAACTTTTGGCCCTACACAAGAAAGAGTCAAAACTGCCAATTTCTCCTTCTTGATGCAATTTCAGAAGCCCAAGCTTTACCAATATTTTGTTTGGAACTTCCAGCAAGAAGAAGTGTATTAATTTAGAAAGCGACCTATTTAATTCTCAAGCACATCCCATGAGGATTTGAGCAGACGCTTGTCCTGTAAATACTTTTGGTTTGTTAATGACAATGTAATATTATCTACTTCCAAAAAAAGCAAAAAAATGAACTTCCCTATAAGAAAGAAAATGGTTTAACTTTTGGCCCTACACAAGAAAGAGTCAAAACTGCCAATTTCTCCTTCTTGATGCAATTTCAGAAGCCCAAGCTTCACCAATGTTTGGTTTGGAACTTCCAGCAAGAAAGAAGTGTATTAACTTAGAAAGAGATCTATTTAATTCTCAAGCGCATCCCACGAGGATTTGAGCAGACGCTTGTCCTGTAAATACTTTTGATTTTTTAATGACAATGTAATATTATCAACTTCCAAAAAAAAGCAAAAAAATGAACTTCCCTATAAGAAAGAAAATGGTTTAACTTTTGGCCCTACACAAGAAAGAGTCAAAACTGCCAATTTCTCCTTCTTGATGCAATTTCAGAAGGCCAAGCCTTACCAATGTTTGGTTTGGAACTTCCAGCAAGAAAGAAGTGTATTAACTTAGAAAGCGACCTATTTAATTCTCAACCGCATCCCATGAGGATTTGAGCAGACGCTTGTCCTGTAAATACTTTTGATTTTTTAATGACAATGTAATATTATCAACTTCCAAAAAAAAGCAAAAAAATGAACTTCCCTATAAGAAAGAAAATGGTTTAACTTTTGGCCCTACACAAGAAAGAGTCAAAACTGCCAATTTCTCCTTCTTGATGCAATTTCAGAAGGCCAAGCCTTTACCAATGTTTTGTTTGGAACTTCTAGCAAGAAAGAAGTGTATTAACTTAGAAAGCGACCTATTTAATTCTCAAGCGCATCCCACGAGGATTTGAGCAGACGCTTGTCCTGTAAATACTTTTGGTTTGTTAATAACAATGTAATATTATCTACTTCCAAAAAAAGCAAAAAAATGAACTTCCCTATAAGAAAGAAAATGGTTTAACTTTTGGCCCAATACAAAAAAGTGTCAAAACTGCCAATTTCTCCTTCTTAATGCAATTTCAGAAGGCCAAGCCTTACCAATGTTTGGTTTGGAACTTCCAGCAAGAAAGAAGTGTATTAACTTAGAAAGCGACCTATTTAATTCTCAACCGCATCCCATGAGGATTTGAGCAGACGCTTGTCCTGTAAATACTTTTGATTTTTTAATGACAATGTAATATTATCAACTTCCAAAAAAAAGCAAAAAAATGAACTTCCCTATAAGAAAGGAAATGGTTTAACTTTTGGCCCAACACAAGAAAGAGTCAAAACTATCAATTTCTCCTTCTTGATGCAATTTCAGAAGCCCAAGCCTTACCAATGTTTGGTTTGGAACTTCCAGGAAGAAAGAAGTGTATTAACTTAGAAAGCGACCTATTTAATTCTCAACCGCATCCCATGAGGATTTGAGCAGACGCTTGTCCTGTAAATACTTTTGATTTTTTAATGACAATGTAATATTATCAACTTCCAAAAAAAAGCAAAAAAATGAACTTCCCTATAAGAAAGAAAATGGTTTAACTTTTGGCCCTACACAAGAAAGAGTCAAAACTGCCAATTTCTCCTTCTTGATGCAATTTCAGAAGGCCAAGCCTTACCAATGTTTGGTTTGGAACTTCCAGCAAGAAAGAAGTGTATTAACTTAGAAAGCGACCTATTTAATTCTCAACCGCATCCCATGAGGATTTGAGCAGACGCTTGCCCTGTAAATACTTTTGATTTTTTATTGACAATGTAATATTATCAACTTCCAAAAAAAAGCAAAAAAATGAACTTCCCTATAAGAAAGAAAATGGTTTAACTTTTGGCCCTACACAAGAAAGAGTCAAAACTGCCAATTTCTCCTTCTTGATGCAATTTCAGAAGGCCAAGCCTTACCAATGTTTGGTTTGGAACTTCCAGCAAGAAAGAAGTGTATTAACTTAGAAAGCGACCTATTTAATTTTCAACCGCATCCCATGAGGATTTGAGCAGACGCTTGTCCTGTAAATACTTTTGATTTTTTAATGACAATGTAATATTATCAACTTCCAAAAAAAAGCAAAAAAATGAACTTCCCTATAAGAAAGAAAATGGTTTAACTTTTGGCCCTACACAAGAAAGAGTCAAAACTGCCAATTTCTCCTTCTTGATGCAATTTCAGAAGCCCAAGCTTTACCAATGTTTTGTTTGGAACTTCTAGCAAGAAAGAAGTGTATTAACTTAGAAAGCGACCTATTTAATTCTCAACCGCATCCCATGAGGATTTGAGCAGACGTTTGTCCTGTAAATACTTTTGATTTTTTAATGACAATGTAATATTATCAACTTCCAAAAAAAAGCAAAAAAATGAACTTCCCTATAAGAAAGAATATGGTTTAACTTTTGGCCCTACACAAGAAAGAGTCAAAACTGCCAATTTCTCCTTCTTGATGCAATTTCAGAAGCCCAAGCTTTACCAATGTTTTGTTTGGAACTTCTAGCAAGAAAGAAGTGTATTAACTTAGAAAGCGACCTATTTAATTCTCAAGCGCATCCCACGAGGATTTGAGCAGACGTTTGTCCTGTAAATACTTTTGGTTTGTTAATGACAATGTAATATTATCTACTTCCAAAAAAAGCAAAAAAAATGAACTTCCTTATAAGAAAGAAAATGGTTTAACTTTTGCCCTTATACAAGAGTGAGTCAAAACTGCCAATTTCTCCTTCTTGATGCAATTTCAGAAGCCCAAGCTTCACCAATGTTTGGTTTGGAACTTCCAGCAAGAAAGAAGTGTATTAACTTAGAAAGAGATCTATTTAATTCTCAAGCGCATCCCACGAGAATTTGAGCAGACACTTGTCCTGTAAATACTTTTGGTTTGTTAATGACAATGTAATATTATCTACTTCCAAAAAAAGCAAAAAAATGAACTTCCCTATAAGAAGGAAAATGGTTTAACTTTTGACCCTACACAAGAATGAGTCAAAACTGCCAATTTCTCCTTCTTGATGCAATTTCAGAAGCCCAAGCTTTACCAATGTTTTGTTTGGAACTTCCGGCAAGAAAGAAGCGTATTAACTTAGAAAGCGACCTATTTAATTCTCAAGCGCATCCCCTGAGGATTTGAGCAGACGCTTGTCCTGTAAATACTTTTGGTTTGTTAATGACAATGTAATATTATCTACTTCCAAAAAAAGCAAAACAAATGAACTTTCCTATAAGAAAGAAAATGGTTTAACTTTTGGCCCTACACAAGAAAGAGTCAAAACTGCCAATTTCTCCTTCTTGATACAATTTCAGAAGCCCAAGCTTTACCAATGTTTGGTTTTGAACTTCCAGCAAGATAGAAGTGTACTAACTTAGAAAGCGACCTATTTAATTCTCAAGCGCATCCCATGAGGATTTGAGCAAACGCTTGTCCTGTAAATACTTTTGGTTTGTTAATGACAATGTAATATTATCTACTTCCAAAAAAAGCAAAAAAATGAACTTCCCTATAAGAAAGAAAATGGTTTAACTTTTGGCCCTACACAAGAAAGAGTCAAAACTGCCAATTTCTCCTTCTTGATGCAATTTCAGAAGCCCAAGCTTTACCAATATTTTGTTTGGAACTTCCAGCAAGAAAGAAGTGTATTAATTTAGAAAGCGACCTATTTAATTCTCAACCGCATCCCATGAGGATTTGAGCAGACGCTTGTCCTGTAAATACTTTTGGTTTGTTAATGACAATGTAATATTATCTACTTCCAAAAAAAGCAAAAAAATGAACTTCCCTATAAGAAAGAAAATGGTTTAACTTTTGGCCCTATACAAGAATGAGTCAAAACTGCCAATTTCTCCTTCTTGATACAATTTCAAAAGCCCAAGCTTTACCATTGTTTTGTTTGGAACTTACCTACAAGAAAGAAAATGTATTAACTTAGAAAAGTACCTATGTAATTCTCCAGCTGACGGCATGACCATTTGATCATAGGCTTATCCTATAAATACTTTTGGTTTGTTAATGTAATCTTATCTACTAAAAAAAATAAATAAAGAAAATTCAAAAGAGAAACGTGCCTCATCTACATCCTCTTTCTTCTAAGAAAACGATGAAACTTGATGAAAAGAATTAACTCAAGATTCCACTTCCAACCGAAGCTCGTGGAATTGGGGATCTTCTTCTCTGTTTCTTCGGCGTAAATGGGATTTTTGAGAGAATAAAAGATGGGAGTTTGAGATCAATTATCTATATATGTATATAAATTGTAGAAAAAGTTTTTAGCATGGTCAAGCTATAATGCTTCTAACTCCTCATTCTTTTTTTTTATATAAAATTTTGAATTTTTTAATTATTAAATATTTTTTTCATCTCTATTGAATTTAAACAAGTACCGAGTGGTTTCAATTATATAAGAATCTATATATATATATATATATATATATATATATATATATATATATATATATATATAAGTAACTATTTTAATCAAATTTGTTTATCACACCTACGTAGCATGCCTAATTAATGCGAATTAACAGGTTACGGGTCATTTGGACTTTACCTATATTAAATCCTAATCATATTATATTATTTGTTTAAAAATTATCTCTAATTTTGAAATGACTTTAAAAAATAATTAATTTTATCTTAATGATTTTTTTTAAAAATGATTATGCTTTCTATCAAGATTATTACATATATAACTATAGTAAGATCTTTTTCAAATCACAATTATTAAAATCTTACATATGCCAAATTACTTCCTTATTCACAATTATTGAAATCTTACGTATTCCAAATTACTTCCTTATTCACAATTATTGAAATCTTACGTATCCCAAATTACTTCATTTTCCTATACCATAATTGCATTCTAGTTGTAACGGCAATCTGAAGTTAACTAATGGAAACCAATCAGTTCTAATTTCATAATACAAATAATCTTTGTCTGGATTATACCATTAACACAAAAATATAGAACATAACATAATTTCCTATCAGTTCATCTTGCAAGATCATCAGAGGTGATGCATAACAAAACTTTGCTAGCTAAACTGGGTTTGAGAATAATTAAGCAGCAGGATGATTTGTGGGCCAAAATGCTGAACAGTAAACAAAAGCAACAAAGTGTTGATCTAAATTCCAAGAAAAAGTTGGAGAGTCACACACGTCGATTATTAAGGCAAGGGGCACAATTTTAGCAAAAGGGACTAAATGGAGATTGGAGAGTCGATTGCTGGACGGTAGACCGCCCACTAGTTGGAGAATCCACAAAGCAATACCAGAAATAGAGGAGAGGAGACGAGTGAAAGACAACAGGTTAGCAGAGTGAGGATGGAAACTTGGGCCACTGGAAAACTACCTTCGGGTGAGATGAGACGGGTACAATGAAGATTCGCCTATCTGCAAGCATGAAGCCAGAGGCCACTACTCTAACAAGTCTGCTTATGAACTTAAGATGGACAACAGATAAACAGGGACAAGAAGTGGAATAAGGTTTGGAAACAAAGGGATCCAAGAAGACGGCAGTTCAGAATATGATTAATAATTAGACATGGGCGCTTGTTGACCATGTTGTAAATAGTTGAGTATTTCAAAAGGTTTTGTGCACGTTAGAAAACTAAAGAGATTTTCAATCACTTTTTAATGCTTAATTTCCTATTTGGACTTGGTTAAGTTGATAATTAATGTGGGTTCGTATGCATGAGAGGAAAGTCAAATTATGCCTATTCAGTGCAAATTGATGGATTTACCCCGCCTCCCTACGCGTGAGTTAAGCACGATCCGGTCACCGAGAATTAAATTTGATTTTTTCCATCTAGATAAGATCAAGCACAAATGAGAGCAGATCCTCTGTCCAATTTTTTGTGTCCAATTTCCTGTCCAGTGTAAAACTACGTAGTTTCACTTATTACATCTGTTGATGTGGCAACTAAAAATAGGTGGCTGTTTGGCTGCCTTATACTTCTTTTTACATCAGCAGACGTAGTTTCACATTGGACAAAAAATTGGACAGTGGATCTGCTCTCAGCACAAATGTTCTTTTTGTTTCAGAAAGTTTGTTTTATCCCTTTGTCCCCTCCTCCCTTCACGTGAGTTAAGCACGGTCCGGTCTAGATTTGCTTCTATCTTACCTTACCGTGAAACCAAGAATTAAATTTGACCCTTTCCATCTGGAAAAGATCAGGTTCTTTTTGTTTCAGAACGTTTGTTTTATCCCTTTGCCCCTCCCCTGCGCACGAGTTAAGCACGGTCTGGTCTAGTTTTGCTTCTATCTTTTTGAATTCAATTTGAAACCATGAATTAAATTTGACCCTTTCCATCTGAATAAGATCAGGCACAAACTCTTTTTGTTTCAGAAAGTTTGTTTTATCCCTTATCTTCTAACGGCCTAGATTTGCTTCTCCAATATATTCTTTTTTACGCCTATAAGTACCAAGTGCTCCTAGTTTGGAAAGTACACTCAAAGCTCACAGTAGACTTTTCCTAGTAGCTCACTTTCTCTCATTCTTCCTCTCTATTCTCTTTTCTCCTCTCTGCTGGATATATACAACTAAAGCTGTTAAACGAACCAAGCTGTTCGGTAGTTCAGTTCGTTTCGACTCATTCGTGTTCTTGAAAAGCTCGTCCGAAACCTTAAACGAACCGAGTTTGAACGAATTTTTTTGTTCGATTAATAATTGAGCGAACACAAGCGTGTTCGCAAGTTTTAATGAACGTTCGCGAACACGAGCATATTCGCGAGTTTTAGTGAACGATCGCGAACATGGACATAATTATCATTTAACAAATTTTAGGGTTAATTTTATGGCTGGACTTTTATATTTGGATGGCAAATTGCTTTGTTTTATTTGTTGTTTTTATATTAATGTTAGCTATATAGTCACTTAGTGCTTTAATTGTTTTTTAGAATGATTAATGATTTATATGGCATATTTAAGGTTTAAAATAATTTGGATTCGAGCATTTCGAGCATGTTCACGAACGACTCGTTTATGTTAAATAAGCCGAACACGAACACGAACTCGAATTCGAATATGAATTTTGCTTAACGAGCCAAACACGAACACATGTTTGGAGTTCGAAAATTAACGAACGAACACGAATATTGTTCGAATCGCTTAACGAACAGAGTTCAAACATGAGATATTCGATTCGATTCGGCTCGTTTACAGTTCTATATACAACTTTCGCTGGTTCTGGTCTTTCTTGTTTACAAGAAGAAAATTCGATTAATTTCTGGAAAACATTTCAACTTCTGAAATAATTTCTTAGAACAACGCTATTAAACACGACTCAAGCTTCCTCAAATTATGTCTACAATTTTGTTAGCATTGTTCGGATTATTTTAGAACAATTCAATACAGAAAAATGCAGAATGCATTTTCAGGCAACTGATTAGATGTCCAACTTATAAAGAGGGAGGGAAATTTCACACAAACAATCCTAGAAATTGTAGACCATTTCATTACATACCTTAAATCAATCAGGCGGAGAGGAGAAGATAGAGAGGAGCCAAATTCTTTTGAACTTCTAGGATTTTGAGAGTGAAAACGGTGTGGAATAAATGTAGAGAAAATTGACTCCTAACCAATGAATATATCTCCATCATCACAAAGCTAATGTGATGAAAATTTTTGGATGTTTTCGAGAATGTTTTGAAAATCGAATCGAACTGGTCGGACCGGTCAGTTCGACCGGTTGTAGCTCCGGTCCGATTCATACTTTAGGTTAATTAGACTTAAAAATCGGATTGAACTGTTCGAATCTTGTGAACCGTGTGAACCGAATTGAACTGTTGAACCGGCGATTTTTTTTTTGTTAAAAAAAATAGATTTTTCTTAACTCTAAAGACTAATTATTAAATATCACATCCACTCACTTTCTTCTCATTTTTTGCCTCTTATCAAGTTTGTATCTCTATTTTCTATTTTCTTGACTTTCTCCAAACTCCAATCTTCTTTTTTTTTTAAGTTGAAATCTTTAAATATAAAAAATGTGAATTAAAATTTAAACTCACAATGTTTAATTTTCGTAGACGTGAATTTTGTATAATTTTAGAATATTGTGGTATTTTTGGGTTGAATTTACGATTATTTTTTTGGTAAATTCAATTAAAATTAAGATGAAATTTATTTATTTTAATTTATAATTTTATTTTAATTTATAATTTAAAAATTTTATTTGTAAAAACGCAAGTTCTTTGAAAATATTAAACATTTCATCACATAAAGTCTTAAATTAGTGCAATGCATGTCTTATTTTGTGCATATCTATTTACATAACTTATTTTTTAAAAAAATTATTGAATCAAAGTTGAACAAATCCGACCAGTTGAATTCTGATCCAAACACTCCACCAGTTCAATTAACGATTCGAGTTTCAAAACATTGGTTTTTTCGGAGTCTGAAGACCATTGAAGCTCAGATACCGCAGTTGCTCTGCCGGGAAATTTCTTTCGCGTTTGAAGACGCCTCCAACGTCTCTTTCGATGCCATTTTGGTAAGCTCATCCGAAGGTCCAACCTCTTTAGTACACGGTCAACTAATCCTACGATGAAAATTTAGTGATTTAAAGCCATGGCAAACAGGTGATATAACCGTAATCTTTTCTTGTTGATTTTTTTTAAAAAAAAAAAAGCTAATTTTTTTTGTGTTGATTTTGTATCATTTGTATTCAGTAAATTGTCAGATGTAATTAATCACACCCTTGATATATATATACACACACAGAGGAGTTGATTCTAACTCTCGTTTAAAGGTAAAAAATATCCTTATTTAAAGGATTTCAAGGAAATAGCTATGGCAATCCCTTAATTTGCCGATGCTGGATGCCCCCTTAATTTGCCTCAACAGTTTTGAACCTCTTGATTAGTTCCCTTAACTAATATGCTTTCTATCTGAGAAGCTTATTATTAAAACTTACATCAATTATGGCATGAATTCACGTATGTGTATGTCTAAGTCTAAACAACATGCTTGGTTCTTTGATTAATAGTCTTTAGTTCCAATCAATGTTGTTTAACGAGTAATTATTTTCTATCTTTATTCCTAGGTTTTATATAATGTCAAATATTAGCGGTTCCAATTATGGGTACCTCATATTTTTGGTTAGGTTTTTTTTTTAATCTATTCTAGCTATGATTTGCAGCCATCATATAAACATTTTACTGTTTCCAATATCATTGGAAGCAAGTTTTAATCCTTAAGTTTTAAGAAATATGAAAATGTGTGATAAGTGGTGAGTTTCTTGAAAATTTTCGAACACTTAATTCTCCTACCAATTGCACCACAATACGCTGACTCTTGCCTAATCAACACCGTCAATCATTTCAATTAAAAGCATCACAACCCAAAGTCTTCCCAACAAACGGCTAAGATTTCAGCTCATGTTATGCCCTCAAACAAGATCCATTTTATTTCTACAGAATTAGCTTATTGAGCCAGACTGCTATGTGTAGCTTTAATGGCTAAATTCTTCGTGCCCGAACCAATTCCAATAGTCCATCACTCCCACTCCTCATAAGTTTTGTATCACTTGTATTCTAGTATTAATTGTGACATGTAATTCATTGTTTCCAACAGTCAGGTATCAACTGATGTAAATGAGAATCCACAATGCCAGTGTAAAGAAATAATACTGATCCAACCAGTGAAGATTTTCGCTTAAAATTAGATTCAGAAAATTGAACATGAGAGCAAACAACATTAAAAAAAAAAAAAGAAAAAGCATTGTCAAGATGAATGCCTAGAGATAAATAATTTACTACAAAACAAGAAAACGGAGAATTCCTTGCGGAAGGAAGAAAAATAGAATATTTAGAAAATGAAAATAGTAGTCCCAAAAGTATACTTCGAGTTTGCTTCATTTCCAATTTGAATTGTAGAAGATTTATAAGTCAAATTCCTCTTTAGGTAGGTGGTGGGTTCATTAGTTCATTTTTTTTAAAAATTTTTTAGCAAGAGAGAGATAGAAGTTAAGAAATGGAGAGGGGGAGGGAAGATTTAAACTATAAACCTTTAATTCTCAAGATTTCAACTTTAATCCCTAGATCAAAACCTACTCGACAGATGGTGGGTTCATTAGTTATTCACTGGCAATCATAAAAATAATTTTGCTTTATAAGAGAAAATTTATAGAGGCTACTAGCAATTTGTGAAGATTGAATAAAAAAAGTTTTATACTAAGGTAAATTTTTTCTAGCAGAAGAGAAATAAAATTTAAAAAACGAGAAGAAAGTAGGGGAATTAGAACTCAGAACCTCTGCGTTCTAAGTTCTAGAGTCTCAACCATTAAGAGTTTGATTGTTGTTGAAACGGTGACGAGTTATGTTACTGGTTTTTTTGACTTCGAATTTTGTTTAATCAAAACCTTAAGTAGGCACAAGTAAAGGAACACTGTGGTTTGTGGCATTTAGTTCAGTTTACACAACTTCTAATAGCATCCAAAATTTCTGATTCTGCTCAAACAAAGGAATCCTTCTCGATATACCCCATCTTGAATTGGTCATCTATGTACCTATACATACGACCACCATCATAAGGAATTTCTCAGTAACGTTGCAAGAAAATTAATCATAGCAATGTTGGTCACGATGATGCGCCGACCTACTAATATTTCGGTCTATCTTCACGGTTTTTTCCATCTCAGCATACTCAGCTGGTTAGAGCAAAGGACTGGTGCCAAGAGCCTCAACAACATTTTTCCTATTTTTGCACACCCCTTCAAGATTCAAGAACATATGATTAACCCCAGCAAATGTTACTTGATTCGCAGGCTTAAATTCTAAACCAACTGCCACCAATTTCCACCTTCAGTGAAGGGTGAGGCAAATAAATGAATATTCTCAAGCTCTCAAGCAAACATCAGCTATACAAGCCAAACTTGGAAAAGATTACCATAAATGAACAGTATAAGCATCTACAGCATTTAAGTTCTAACAGAAACTATTGATGGAATATTATCCCAGACAAATTGTTGTCGTTCATGCATGAAGAGCATAATATGCCGTTTTTAACTGCACAAACAAGAGCCTTTGGCTACATTGGCCATCCTAAGCGATACATCGGGTCAGTCTGGAAGCAATAACAAGAAAACCAAGTTCTGTGTTTACTCAGCCAAGTGCTATTATCTCGCTGAGTAACATTACTGATGCAGAGGACCTTAAAAGCCTGCGTCAGCCTGCCTTGATTAGAATTAGTTTTTTGAAAGTAATAGGAGATTGTGACAGTATACAAGAAAAATTTAATGTGTCAATGGTTCCTTCTTCTTGATGCAATTTCCGAAGCCCAAGCTTTACCAATGTTCGTTTGGAACTTCCCTGCGAGAAAGAACAGCAGACAAATTAACTATTGTTCCTCACGCTCTATAGTTCTTCCAATGTACACTACTGAAACTCGAGAAAGTGAGGCATTTAAATTTGGAGAAAAATGCCAAGAACCTCCAACAAACTAGAGATTTCATGTTTATAAACTACATGGAAATGCGATCAGTCTAAAACAATTACTGACAATATATTGAGGGAAAACAGAAATTCAGCAACAAAATGCAAACCATAGAAAATGCATCCTGTTCTTCCAGTAAAAACTTTAGTGAGTAAAATATCAGTATCCAAATGGAACAAATATCACAAGAATTGGAACCAAAGTTATTTGAATGAGCCAATACAACATACCTGCTGTTGACTGGAAAAACTCGTCCAAATCCTTCCCTTGCTCTGCATAATACAAGAATCTCTTTTCAGTTTCTATACAAGTTTCTCCAAACATGAAGACATGCATTAGATAGCACAATCCAGGGTAAGCAGATTAAGATGAAATTACAAGCAAATACAATTACAAAATGCTTCATACTGGAAACTCAACTCCAGAGCAAAACCTACTTATTCCAGACAACATTAGAACGTAGGAAAAAGCAGCAACACAACCACATTTAAGAATTAAGCCTAGCCTGAACATTGAGTTCAACAAACGCTACCAAACTCGCGGTCAAGCTTCAGCATCTTTCGCAGCAGCTAAGCCATGCTCATTCTATCACAAATTCAGTATAGGCCTTCAGAATCTATTAACTCTAATATCTTTTAGTGAAAACCAAACGAATAATCTCCTTTGAACCCCTTACCAGCCAAGACAGCAATACGTACAAGCAGTTCTACAGTTCAGATTGGATCAAATTCATAATCTCATCCACTTTTGAACCTTAACATATAATCCTCGGGCATTAGTTACTACCTACCCCCATTTCTAGATAAATAAATCAAACATTTTTGTATGGAAAAGTTCTTCAGATTTGGTTTCCTACTCCATAATGTTAACAGACACAAAATCAAACTCCAATTCCCTGCCACACAACCAACACAAATAATTCAATTTAGATGCCATCCACTATTCAATCCATCCACATCAAGGAATTAAGAAAAGGCATCAAAAGCATAGAAAACATATGATGTTAAGAAAGGAAGCATTCATCACAGGCTCATCATGTTTTTGGTGTAAAAGATGGTACAGCTAATAAGCTGCACCCCACTTTTTTTAGGTCTCTGCCTGCCTAAATTACCTTTTATTCAAAAGATTGTCAGAATATTTCGAAACTAGGCAGATTTATGAAATAGAAAAAGGTAAATATAAGGACATTTCAAGGAATTTGGCAATTAATGATAAATTGAAGAGAAAAAAGATGTAGGACAAATAAAACAGAAAACCTTCAACAACAAAAACAGAAGAGTCGAGAGTATTTTGCTACAAGATCAAGAGCAAGCAGCCTAAGGACTTTCATTTTCTACTTTCAAATTGCAGCTGCCCAAATTAAATTTGTGTGGGAGGCTTAATCGCTTTTCTCCTAACCAGATATGCAAAATCATTTCTTGAGGAGAACTCTTGAAAAAATAAACTGAGAGAGGAAGACGAAGAAGAAGACAGCTCTGTGCCAGACCTTGAAGCCTAATCACAAAATACAATATATTTTAATGCAGGATATGAGTCAGCATGGTGGTTATTCCGGCCCCATAAAACATCATTAATTTATTGGAAAAGGAAAGGAGAAAAGAATAAGTGCTTTGGCTTTCAGGATGTGAACTTTTATCGTTATGTAGGCTCAACTTAGAGAAAAACATTAAATTTTCAATGCACTGTGGTGCTGCATATCATGCAATTGTTCAATTTTGAAGGATAAATGTGTATTTCCTATCTCAAGTCCTCAAATTAAACTTTTGTTGTCTACAATGAAGGAATGAGATTGCTAAATCATCCTCATACCATCTCCAACTTCTCTTGTTATTATTATTTTGTGTTTTTTTTTTTAACAATTACCTAATTTCATGCAGTCCAGAACTTGATACAACAAATTCAAGATGGAGCATTGGGGACTAACTGAAAGGAGATGAAAAGTACCAAGATTCAAGTAGTTACTTTTACACGCCTGAAAGATCACCCAGAATAAGCAATATTTGCATTCTTATAAACACTCAAAGGACAATGTTAAAATTAAAAAGAACAATAAATATAATATTGAGCTATTAAAATTCTGCTATAGCTAAGCGACCAAGTACTTTATAGATACAAGCATACAAGGCTTACCATTTTCATACTCCAAGGCTTGAAGAATCATTTCCACCTGAATAAAAGAACAGTGATCAGATGGCCTTGCTACTGTCCATGGGTTACATATGTGAAGGATGTACAACCATGCAAAGACAGTTTGTGGGGGGGAGGGGGAGACAGATAGAAGATAATGACGGTGCAAGAAATCACGGGTAAATGCAAAATGAGGTAGAATCCATTTAACAATTATCAAAATCATTGAAGATCCTAGATTCTTCCTACTCTCAATGAAATCTTGTCTTACCTTGTCCAAGTCCTTAACCACCTTAGCTTCTAATGAAGTATTTTCTTCATATTCAGTCCACAAATCAGCTATCTCCTTAGCTGCAATGAGTAAAATCATAAAGCAAGAAATGAGTTTGACATGCTTTTGAGTCTTTACACGCAAATACACTGCAAACAGGAAGGGAAGGAGAGCGAGGCAGAACAAGATACCTTGTGGGCCTCCACCAAGTAATTTGCACATGTGCTCCAGCGCCTCTTGCTCCCTCTGACTCTTTTCAAGCTTAGAAATCCCATCTGAAGGTGTGATGTCACCAACAATAGCTATTGGAGGAAATAAATAAGGTCCACGGCTTGCAGATAAGAGGTGCAAAATGAAAAATATACTCAGAATATGGCAACATAACATGACAGAAACACCTATGATCTAATAGTTCATTTATCTAGCTCGTGGCTGAGCTATGTATGAGGCATATAATTTTTTAAAAAAATTTATTTTTAGGCCACTAATTTATCCATGTGGCCCCACTGACCAAAGTAAATTATACATTTAAGGTATTGGGTTGTTAAACATTTTGTCTGGTCCCTGATAATTGGTAGAAATTCAATAGAATTGTATATTAACGAGTAATTTAATAACCATTTTGAATAAAAAAATTGATTATTATAAGTCTATTTTAGGGAGTTTAGTTTACTTGGGAGTTTTTCTATTTGCAAGAAAACAAATTGATAATGGTACTTTAATGGGTTATAGAGCACATACGGTTCTTTACATCCTCTTGTTTTATTTATTGATAATTTATGTGGCTAATTCTTATCACTTTACTATGTGGATATTATTGTTGTTATATAACTTAGAACAAAAAATAACTCTAATCTATTGATGCCTGCTACTGCATATAGCTATATGTTTTCCTTGTACCGAATAGATGACTAGGTCATTTTAACCACTTGAGCTTACCTAAAGAACATCAAGATGCTATTCTAGCACAGTAGGAATGTAAATGAGGGCATAGTTAATTCAATAACTAGGCACAAAAATCCAAACTGATAACGCATATTGTACAAGTCAGCATCCCAATAGAGTAGCTCGTTTATTTTTCAATTCGAGTGATCAAGTAGAGATGTATTATGATACAATGTTGTAGTTCAATTCTGATTTCGTAGTTTGATTTCTTGATTATGCATGATAAGCCGAAATAAGTGGCTGCAAAATTGAAGTTGATAGTCTTAAAGTTGAATCATAAACGTATACATCTTCAGTAATTAATTGAAGTATAATATTGGATCTTCAACCATATACAGAAAAAACCTTCTCTAACCTCAAATAGGTAGGAATAGAAAAACAAGAGCAATTAAGGTTTCTAAAATGACATGCCATTACAAAGGCACCAAAAAGGTGACAATACTTAGAATGCCTCCAAAAAGATATTATTGCTTGGATTCTGTCCATAATTTACAAAGAGAAACAAATGCAAGATGTTAATCATCAAAGTACAAAACAGACATTAGTTCACACGTACATATGCAAACATAGTACTGCTAAAAGTTGCTCCGCCACTTCACTAAGTAGATTGAGAATTTCATACTATTGAGAAAGCAACATTAACTCACTCAAAGCCATACTGGATTGTATTACAAACTTTTACTCATTTTAGAATTACTAAATAGATAATCGATCAGAAAATATTAATCTGAGTTGCTAAAATTCATTCTTACCTTCAGCAATATCATGCACAATCGCCATTTTTATGCACCTGCATAACAACAAAACTTTAAACTTTTAAATGATTTCTCGTATTCAAGCCTGAATAAAGTCGAAAATTTTTATAAAAAAAAAAAAAAAAACATGACAAATAACCGACTTGTCTCGATTGACACCAGGAATATCAGCAGCAATTAGAGCCATTACTCCCATCCGATACATGTGATCAGCAATTGATTCTGGATTCTCCACCCCTTTCTTTACCCATCCAGCTCTCTTTGTCGTCTAAGCATCAGTACACTTCCATCACAGTTATAAACTTCAAAAAGCATGGGATGCAACAGACCAACGGAAAAAAACATAATACTGGCCCTATTCAAAACACTACTACTTAATCCTTTTCGTTTCAATAACAAACCAAAGTTCTGGAGGCAAGCATATCTCCTTGCACCTTGAAATACACTTTATCTCCCCAAAATACTAAATTTCCAAGATATTTTGAACAATGCACTGGCATATCAAACGCAATTCAACCCGCTTTGATATGAAATGTGTGAAGCGTAAATAATGCATCCAAATGAAACAAAAAAAAAAGGAGCAGAAAAAAAAACAGGCGAAAGGTACAGATGATCGCAATTACCTTGAGGCGGTGGCAGAGAGTGAGAAAATCGATAGCGGAGGCAGAGGAACGAGAGGCAGGGGATGAAGAAGAAGGAGAAGAAGCAGCAGCAGCATCTGAACGTTCGGAAGTGGCCATTGAAGAAACCCTAGAAGATGAAGAAGAAGAGGGAGATTTTCGACATGCTCGGAAACTGGCACCGTTAATAGTGAATCTCAGCTGAGTGGAGCAGCTGATGCCTACTAACAACGTCGATTTGAAAATTGCTCGACTCATTTGTTTTTTTCTGATTTTAATTTTAGTTTTCAGCTCTGTAACGAATTTCCGAGGGGCTTTTTGGATTTGGAAATTCGGAAAATTACTTACTCGTGTTGGATTTATTTGGATATGCGCTTTCCGGGGGAAGAACGAAAATTGTGAAAGTGAATATCTGCGGTATGTTTTGACCAAAAAAAAAAAAGAATATCAGCGGTATATAGTATATACTGGTTGACAACGGCACCGTATCTCAACTAAACAATGCTGCTAGTAAAAAGGAGAACTTTTCTTGTTCTTCCTTCTTTTTATTTATTTTTTGCGTTTAAAATTATTTTGCCATGTGAACTCTCATTAATTTCCTAATTTGTATTCCTCCCTTGACATTTTACCAAAATTTGTAACAAAATAAGATCACTCATAATTAACTCTACATCGCTTATGAAGCTGAACGTATCATGTTCTTGCGGTTTTGCATATAACTGAGAATACTGAAAAGAACATTTCTACAATATTTTTCTCTAATCTTTGCATGAATCCCACATTTAGAAGAGTAATTTACTCGCATGCCATCTGAAGTTGTGATTAATCGAAATTTTAATGCATAGGAACATCAATTTAGATGATAAGGTGAGTGTATTTTTGAGATAGCTATTAGAAACACAATTGAATTTTGACGTCAAATTGAGAAATTCAGAAGCACTTTAAAATGATGATTTTATTTCTGCAATTGTCAATGGGTACAATTAGTAGTTAATTGCCTTTTTTTCTTTTTTTCGATTCCCTTCTATTCTTATGAGTAGGATTTTATTAAAACAAACGCTTTTGACTATTGTACTAATACAAGATGAAACTTGTTGCAAAATCATTATACATTAGCAAATAGCAACATCCCAAGAAACTCATAAGGGGGGTGGGTTGGAGAAAACAAGTGAATGCTAGTCTTGAAAAAACAAACATGAGCAAGTAACAATAGATGCAAGCAAAAAAAAAAAAAAACAGAATAAGAAGCTCGCTAAAAAATAAATTTTACGAGTTAAGATAAATATGGAAATTGTAATTTTTTTCAAACCTTGGGGGAGGTGACTGCAATTATCAAAAAATTCAGGGGAGGGTTTTGAGATTATCCCAAATATTAATGAATACAGAAATTCAAGCACCCTAGTTTTTTTTTTTTTTTTTTATTCCACAGTGATTCGCCAACAATAAATTACCATAACATTAAATTCAAATGCAGCACATATTTTTCTTTATTTGAGAACCATATTGGAACACTTTGATCAACAGCTTATTGCTTTTTAAACTTCACAAACCAATTCTGCAGACCTTGTTTGCATGCATGCCGATGTATTTAAACAAATCAAATCTTCGAGCAGCCCAAAATCAAGGGTCAGCACTCAGCAGTGGCCTTGGCCTTAAGTTTGCGGTTCTTCCTAACTTCTTTGACGCACGCATTGAAAACCTTGTGACTATTTGCCCTAATAATTGGTGCACCTTGCTTGACATCAGGCAGGCCAGCAAACACATTGACCACGGCAGTATGACACTCCATTCCAATGTTAAGGAGCTGATAACAACAAGGGATTGAAACGTTTCTTGTTCCAAACAAAGAACCTACAATTTCTTCACCACATATCGGACTTACATTTTCGGTACAATTATCTATGTAGTCTTGAATACTTTCGGGCGTGCTGTCCAAATATGCCTCCTCCGGCAACCCGGCCGACGGAGCTCCGGCTGTAGGAGCACGACTATGGTTCTTATGATGATGAGGATGATGGTGTTCTTTTGGTGGTGCCGCTACTTTTAGTTCTTGGGCTAGCCCCGGATGAACCATGCCCATCAGGGCTCCGCCAACAATCAATGCAGCCAATGTTGTGGAGGAGAGGTCGAGCTTTGCCATTTCAATGTAAATTGCCTTGACTTGTTAATCCGGAGAAGTAGATTATTTGCAGGGAATTCAAGTTTCCTTTATTTTAAAGTGATATAAGATAGAGTTGAGAATTAATGCTTTATTCGGTTATGTTACACAATTTATTGATTGAAATTTAATAAAATGTTAGCTAAGTATTGAATGAACGTGTTTAGGCATTCGTGCTTTGAATCTTTATAACTGACAATCAAAGATGACTTTGAGTTTGGGACTTTTTTTTTTTCCCCTTGTAGACCAAAATCTTCTAAAAAAAAAAAAAGAGAAATCTATAAAGAGAGAAAATAAAGATCGAGTTTTACCTAGAATAATTATGGGAAGGTAGATAAAAAGGTTGAATTACGATTTAACCCCCTTAATATCTATGAGCTTGCCAAGATCCCATCCCAAGGAAAAGCCCGATGCCTGCGTAAACTGGGTCCATCCGCTATATTTGACCCAGTGCCCATCTAGACCAGTCTGGGCTTGGGCAAAAAGTCACACTATCAAGTGAAAAACACATGAAAAAAGAAGTACAAAAGAACAGATTGACTTAACTAAAAAATAACTTTTTCAAAATAATATTATACTAACATGATGAGTTAATTGCACATAGTAGACATTGGATATGGCATGACATGTTTGGTATAAAGTAAAAGATGGAGCTGATTAACCCAATAATTGTATAAATATTCTGTTCAAACCAAACGAAAATCATGAATCAATTTTTGGAAAAAATATAAGAAAAAAAGGTTCGGGAATGAGTAGCTCTCTGAAGTGGTCTACCCCAAAAAGCCTAGGCAGCCAATGTGACCAGACTAGCTTGAGTCTGGCCCGTTTGGCCCGAAAAAATACATTAAGCTATACCTGGCAATTAGGCGGGTTGGACAGGTTTTGAACGGATTGATATTGGATTTTCATTTAAATGGATTACACCCAATCCGCCCAATATTAGGTTGGGTTAATTTTGGGTTGGGTCATATTGGGTTATCTCAAACCCATTACCCAAATATGGCCCAATATATTAAATAATAGATTTTGATACATAAACTCTCTCAAATATATTTTCACATACAAAAAAAAAATTCACACACATAAATACATTTTCACATAGATAGATATATTTTCACATACTAAAACACTCACAGATACAAACACACACTCACTTTTTAAGTTCTTTTGAAATACGCTATTTTTACACAAACAAACACATTAAAATACACACTAATATATTTTCACAAATACACACACATACTAACTGTTTAAACTACTTGGATCCAATCACACTTTAAAGAAAGTTATAAACTGAAATTTTGACCCAAAAAATAAACAAAAAAGAATCATGCATGATAACACATCTGAGCCGTTGTAAAATGGAAAAATTAGGAATTAGAAATAAACAGAAAATGAATCATGTTGCATCCTAAAAGATAACTTCCGAATTTGCATCTGAAATTTATTTTGAATATATCATGAGTAGAATTTGGCATTTGATCCTCCGTTCAACATTTTTGTGTTATACTCCATATTACGCCATATATCCTTCATGATTAGTTGGCCATTCCTATGATCCTTATTATGGGTGTCACCTAATTCATAGTGTAACATGAAATATAATTCTAGTAAAAGTTTAACGAAGAATGCCAAGACTTAAATTATTCTTCTTTTATTCTAGAAAAACTTTAATCCGCTTGAGAGTCAAATTTGATGCTAACCAGAAATTTGGGTAGTAATATTTATAATTTGCACAAACTAGAGAAGACAATAGTATAAGAACAAGTTTTACATCTCTGTCAAATGAAAGTGGAAGTTGGGTAATGGGTACCCAACACAAATACCCAATCCGCCCAAAATATATTTGGATTTTTATTACCCAACCCAAATTGACCCAACACCCAAATTACCCAACCCAACCTCTGAAATTAGTTGGTGGGTTGGGTGGGTTGTTAGGTTTTGGGCATAATTGCCAGGTATACACTAAGCCTAAGTTGTAATTAGACAGGGCAAATTTTGGGCCTAAATATTATACCCAAATAAGATGTGAGCCAAATTTGTGTCATACTAGGCTCAAAATCAATTAAGATCCAGTCCATACATGAGTATAATTATATATATAATATACAGTAAATCTTATATACACTGATAGTGTATATATTATCACCATTGTATTTATAACACATGTGCGAAAGTTGAATTTCAAATTCAAATTTTGTATAATTATCATTCATTCAATGCTGATGGTGTATACACACTAGTATCAGTATAGGAAAGATTAATCTTATAATATATGAGTAAATCTTACATACACTAACAGCGCATACACTATTACGGTTGGATGTATGACACATGAGCAAAATTTTAATTTTAATTTTATATTCAGATGAGTTATCATTATCTAATGGTAATGGTGTATACACTGTCAGTGTATAAAAAATTAATCCATAATATATTTATAACAATATCTATAATTTATAATTATACATATTTATGACATAAAATGATAACAATTTACATATAAATTTATAGTAATTTATAATTATAAAATATATATTATATATAATTATCTATTTAATTATAAGTTTGGATCGATTCCGATGTGAGTTCGAAACTCATATAATAGTGTGAATTGATCATGAACTTTTTAATTTGAATCCGAAATCCAAAAGTCCAAAACCCAAAAATTTATATAATTTGTGAGCCGAATTTGAACTTATCAAAATTCAGACTCAGAAAATCCGATTGACACCCCTACTAAAAGCTCCCTCCACGACACACACACACGCAGAGACAAATTTCGCGAGGCAAAATTTGCCGTCTAGCATCTGCTAAATCGAACATATATGGGGACCTGAAGCAAATGCAGATGATTTAGTCACCCAACCCAACTAATCACGTTAAAATTTGATATTATCTTACATTTCATACATTAATAATACTCCCTAATTATGGAATCAACGGAACCTCGTGCAAGAAAACATGCGCAATAAAACAAAACCCTAACTTTGCTTTTTAAAACAAAACCATAACTTGTTTTCTTTTATGTGGCATTTACTACGTTAAATGTTAATTTCACTCAGTGCGGTATCCATCTTTCTAGATTTAGCCATTTGCTTAATATTCTTTGCCAGCTTCAAATTAATTACATACTTCTTGTAGGTACACGTCATTCCATTCACGAGCATTGATCTATTTCGTATTTGTTTACTTGAGAAGTTTCTTGATATAATTACTACATACGTAGGACTTATGACTTTGATCTGATTGCGTGCATAATTATTATTTATTATGTTTGCAATTACAAATTGTTTTTTACCAATTCAAATTGTACGAACCTTACGTGACAAGAAATCGTCAGGAAGAAAGTTAATTGAGTTTTAGTTGATGAATTAGGCAGCTTGACATGTTCTTTGCATTGTCTTTATTTATGATTTGTTCAAATGGCATGTTGAGTCTAAACCAACCATATTCTCGCCCAATCTTAAAAAAAAAAAAAAACACACACACACACACACAAACATATTCTCGCTTGTTCATATTCTCGTCCAATCTTAACAAAAAAGAAAAAAACCCTCGTTTATTCTGAGTCCTATATTAGGATTCTTCGAACGATATGTAACATCCACCTAACCTATCACATATATACACATATACTAATAATTATTATTCTCCTTCACATTTATATAATTTCCCTATTTAATCTTATCTACTCTCTCTTATATTTATTTACTTTTCCAAGTTAATATTATATTTTTAAAAATATAACATTTGAAATATATTTTAACGAGTGCACTATGAGTATCCGTCAGAGGGATCGAGACTTAAATATTTGCTCGGCACTTGTAGATCATCTATGTCACTACTTGTAGATCATCGTAGATAATCTATAGGAGTGTGTTTGGATTGTCAAATTATACCAAATAATATTTGGGTCAATTACATTTACCTCCCTTGAGGTTTGACCATATTACCAATCAATCCCTGTAATTTGTCCAAATAACGGTCTCACCTTTTGAATGATCAAACATTTAACAAAAGCCCCCCTTAACGCCGAAAATGCCCTTATTGAAGCCATGTTGCATTAAAAAAAGAACATATTTTTATTTTATTAATCCTGAAGTAATCCAAAAAAATAGAAAAAAGTTTTTGCTTATTATTTTATAAAAACCATATCTTTGCTTCCATAAATAGTTTTGAATCAATAATTATTTTAAATCTTAAAAATGAATATTAAAAATTAGATAACTTGAAAGAAAAATAAAAAAAGAAGAAATTATTTTAATTCCTGAAGTATGGTTCAAATTGAGGAAAACATGCCTTGTGCTCTCCGCAACATGTCTTGAACCACAAATTCGAACCATGCTTGAGGATTTAAAATAATTACTTCTTTTTTATTTTTCTTTCAAGTTATCTAATTTTTAATATTCATTTTTAAGATTTAAAATAATTATTGATTCAAAACTATTTATGGAAGCAAAGATATGATTTTTATAAAATAATAAGCAAAAACTTTTTTCTATTTTTTTGGATTACTTGAAGGTTAATAAATAAAAATATGTTTTTTTTTTAATGCAATATGGCCTCAAAAAGGGCATTTTCGGCATTAAGGGGGTTTTTGTTAAATGTTTGATCATTCAAAGGGTGAGACCGTTATTTGGATAAATTACAGGGATTGATTGGTAATATGGTCAAACCTCAGAGGAGATACATGTAATTAATCCATAATATTTCGCTTGCATCATAAACACATTTCTCAATTCACCTTTTTATATTTTCAATTATTTTTTATTTCACATACATCACATCTATAATAATTATTTTAAATAATACTCTATCACTACTTGTAGATCATCTGTATCGATGTATGGGTTATAGACCATCGGTTATCTTTGCCCAATATAGTAGTAAGATTTAGACTATTTTAGTAGGGGTCATCTTTGGCCAATAAGAGGCTAAGCCTATCCCATCCCTGCTATCCTCCCTTTTACTTACCCTAGTTCTTTAACCCAAATTTAATGGTTAAAGTTTTTTTTTTTTTTTTTTTTGTCGACACAGGGGTGTCCGGATCAATCCTTACGGGACCTGACTAATCCCCTGCGACCCGGGTCCGGCGCTCCAATCCGACCCGAACGCGATAAGTGCGCAGAGGAACCCAACGGAGCGGAGACTCAAACTTGAAACCTTAAGGGTCACCGGTGAAAGGCGCTACCGCTGGACCATTCACACGGAACGGTTAAAGTTACTCAGTTAAATGATTTTCATGACCTTTAAACTCTCAGTTACATGATTTTCATTATTGGCAAAAGTCGAAAGTTGTAATATAGTGGCAGCGTGCACAATTATTTTTCAAAGAACTAAAAACCATCGACACAAGGGACCATCACAAACTGTCGGTGGAGGCAAAGTCTGCGTTGAATGGACATAAATTCCAAGTTTCTTAGGTGACATAATTAGGTTTTTGCCATGCTTTGTATGCATCATATCCATTACTTACTATAATTCCAATCGAAGAGGCGCGGCATTTAACACCTGTTAGCTGAATAAATAATTACTAGTTGATAAGGACACTGCAATGGCCAAATCTCAATACTCCAGCTACAAAAGAATAGTACAAAAATCAGTACTTGACTCACGCCCTGCTTGGACCATACTCGCAAAAGAAAGAAGAAACAAAAATGTGTATTGACCAAAAAAACAAAAAAAAAAAGTAATTTAAAAGATATGCTAGATTTATGCGTATCAATCGCAATCATGTATTGAACTTAAAAATGGAAGTTTAATTTTTTGAACTTAAATAGTTTGATATACGAGATGAATATATTATTTATTTGCTACTATCATTTTGACTTATCAAAACCCGAGAGAGCCATCCCATTTAGGACAAGAACACCTTATTTACTATTTACTACTTGCTTGTTTTTGGTATCAAATGTTGGAGATGAAAATTTCTGAGATGAAAATGAAGAAAATTAACAGCCGATCAAAAAACCAAATCTACCACAAGTGTCGGCAAGAAAAGGCCACGAGCTAGAAGAGCATCATCCATCATCCAACATCAACAAAACAATCAATTACTCAGCTCGTTTCTTTAAAAACCTTTACAGTTGGACCCTTGGATGGGACGCAGACCCCAGTTTTCATCCAATCCAACGGCTGAGATAAAGAGAAGCCTACACATCAGTCACATGGTGTGGGACCCTTTTGCATACACCCGTCTTTCACGGTATCTTTCCCTCTTTTTCTCATTGCTCAGCTGTCGCAAGGCCTAATGCAATCCAAACTTAGCTGTCGGTCTCTTTTGCTGTGACGACTGATGAGAGGATGGAGCTTTCTCTTTCGACCTTAGAAAATTCTTTCTGACCTAATCTAATCTCCCCAATTACGAAAAAGGAATTCTTTTCTTTGATAAAAAAAAATAAAAAAAAAAAACCGTCACGCTACGCTACGCTACCCTAACTTTGTTTAATATTTTGATTGATTGGTTAATTTTTTTTTATTTTACTCTGAATTTAATGTTGATTGACCGCCTTGAGATCAATGAAAAATTATGCAACCTGTTACTATCAAAATTATGTCTGTTAATTTTAAATTATTCCCATCATCATACTAGAGATGTGGTTGATTTTTACACTTTACTTTTAGGGTTAATACCACTTTGTCCCCCAAACTTTGGATGATTACCCTCTTCCGTCTCTAAACTTCAAAATAGAACACTTAAGTCCCTAAACTTATAAATACCCCCTATCTAAGGAAAATTGTTAACAAATCCTGAATGTCGTTGGTGGTCGAAGTGTCTCATTTTATAAGGGTTTAGAGATTTAAGTGTCCCATTTTATAAATTTAGGGACTTAAGTGGGAGGCATTTATAAGTTTAGGAATTTAAGTATCCCATTTTGAAGTTTAGGGACTAAAGTGGGTAATCGTTCAAAGTTTGGGGGGGACAAAGTGGAATTAACCCTTACTTTTACTTTAAACTAACACTTCACTCTAAATTGAACCCCCAAGTACCAAAAAACTACACGCAAATTTACGAATAAACTGTCCCAATTACTATAATACTCACGATTCAAAACCTGAATTAAATTCAATGGAAAAAACTCTAAAAACTCTTCTCCGACTCTTCCCTAACTATTACTATAAGTAAACTATTTTAACGGCGCAATAAACATATTAGTTGTTTATTCTTCAAAAGTACGAATAAGCTGTCCAACTATAGCGCTCAAATTAAGCATAGTTCCTTGTTCTTCAAAATTCTATTTAATGAAGTGTTTAATTAAACAAAGGGTGTCAACATACGTAAGTAAACAAACTGTGCCTCAAACAACTTATTAGTTAAAGAGTAGCTATTCAACAACGTTCAAACAACTTAATTATTTTCAGCCAAGATGAAAATTCAAACTAATACAGTCGAGGCCGGAGGCCACACACGCATGAGAGAAAGCCAACTTTCCGCCGCAATTATAGTAAAATAATTCAAGAATCCAAATCAAACTGAGATAAAATGAGCGATCATGTAAGCTCAGCTAAAAAGCTGTGCATTATATCATTCAGTTAGTAAATTTTAGAAATATAAATAAAAAAGAGAAAAAGGATCGAAAAGCAAAATCTGGGCCAGCCAAAATGTGAAATTTGTTATCCTTTACAGAGGGGGGGAAAAAAAAAAGAGAGAGAGAGAGAGAGAAAAAGTACCGGCAGCTCTAACCGAGGAAAAAGGAGTCAATCTTCACCTCTCCTCTTCCTCAAGAAAAGAATAACGTAACTACTATTCATCTTTCTTTTCCTTTTATCCTGCTTACATGGATTATCCATTTCCATTCCTTTCTTCTTCCCATGACAAGAAGAATTAAAAAAAAAAAAAAAAAAAAAAAACTACAATACAGCAGAAAAATTTTTCCCAAAAAAAAAAATTTTGAAAAGAATTTTACTCCTGTCATAGCTTTACAGACTTGCCATGATTGTGGCCGTAATATGCGAGATACCACTTAACAAATTTCTTCAACCCGGTTTGTAAATCGGTTGTGGGCTTATACCCGAGTTCTCTCCGGGCCAAGCTTATATTCGCATGAGTGAACGGAACGTCACCGTTTCCAGGCATATCCACGTAATTCTTCTTAGCCTTAACCTTCAGATGCCTCTCCAGTATCCCCACCATCATCGGCACCGTCACCGGCGACGTGTTCCCCAAGTTGAAGATCCGATACTGAGCCGGGCCCCGTTTCTTCCCGCCCGACCCGGTACTCTTCTTGGCAGTGTCCAGCGACGCCACGCACCCTTTCACCACGTCATCAATGTACGTAAAGTCCCGGGCCAAGTCCACCCGGTTCTTGCCCCGGTAGATCGTAATCGGTTTGCCTTGCAGGATACCCTTGGTAAAGGAGAAGTACGCCATGTCGGGTCTTCCCCAGGGCCCGTAAACCGTGAAAAACCTCAGCCCGGTAATGCTCAACCCGTAGATATGATTGTAAGTGTGCGTAATAGCTTCACCGGACTTCTTGGTTGCGGCGTAGAGAGAAGCGGGTCTGTCAGTACGATCCGATTCGGAAAAGGGAACGTCTTCATTCAACCCGTAAACAGAACTGGAGCTGGCCCAAACAATAGCCGGCTGAGGATCGGCGTTCTTGCAAGCCTCTAAAAGGGTGACCAAGCCGGCTATATTGCTATGAACATAAGAATGAGGATTCTCCATGGCGTATCGGACGCCGGCTTGAGCCGCCAAATGCATCACGTGGGTAAACTCCACAATGTCGAAGAGCTTCGCTATCAACTTAGCGTCGTTGACATCTCCCTCCACGATAAAAACGTTGTGCGAGTTTAAAAGCGCTTTTCTGGCCTTCTTCAACAACGGGTCGTAGTAGTTGTTGAAGTTGTCGAACCCAACGACGCCGTCTCCCCGTTTCTTTAAAGCGAGGGAGACGTGGGACCCGACGAAACCGGCTGCACCTGTGACGAGAACGGAAAACCCGTTGGCCCGGTGGATCTGGGCAGAGCTCTTAACTTGTTTCTCCCAATGGTGGCCACCCCAAGCGGAGGAGAAATAACGGGAGCCGGAGTCCACGAAAGATTGGAAACTCAAGTACGACGCAGTCAGAGCAATCAAGAAAAGAGCCCATAAGAACATGGTACTCGTCGAAGCGAAACATCTGTAGAACTGCCGGTTCATGCTATGGGCTCCTCCTCTATCCTTGAACTTCCCCGGCGTTGATGGGAAAAGTTCTTCCTCCAATGACGGCATTATTTGTTTCTTGCTAACTATTTATTTGTTATCAGTGGCAGAAAAAGATTTTTTTTTCTCGAAATATTTTTGCTGGAATCAAGAGAAATGGAAGTGAAATTGGGATTATTGTATTTTCTTGAAAAAAAAAAAGCCAAAAATTTTAAACAGATGCAGAGATGGCGGAGAAGAAAGGCCTGCACCTGTTAAGGAGGGGAGGGGGATGGTGGTGAGATATATATATAGTGTGGGAGACCACAAAAGCAGGAGACAAGTCTACGCGTGAACGCGTTAAAGGAAGGACGGCTGGATGCGAGGGAGGAAATAAACTAATCGAACTGGAAAATGAGAAATGGTAAATGAGAAACTTTTCCTTTTTATTTATTTTTTTCTTTCTTTTTATTATATTGTTGGTTTTTTCATTTTTGGTATGGGAAGGTATTTGCGTAGGATCTCATTCCGAAGAGAGGGAAAAGGGTCAGTGGGGAATGGGACAGGCACAGAGGACAGCCAATCAGTGAGGGAATTTCGACGAAAGGAAGGGACGGGGAGCAGGGGAACAGAAGCGGTATTTTAGATTTGGGATTACTTGTCCCCCCTACGGAGAGGATGGTATATTATACGTAAGAATGCATATATGATGTACGTGACAACTTATATACATAATGGACGTGTGAATTAAGATGATAATAATAAAGATTATGACGTCAAGCCACTATGATTATCATCTTATGGCGTTTACAAAAAAAGAATTCTTTTCGAGCTCAATTTTATTATCAGTCCTTCAAAAAAAAATTATCATTATCAAGCATATTTTTATATTAAGTAAAACATGACGAAAATATTCTCAAAATATTTATGAGGTTATGGGCTTGTTTTGTAGGTAATCTGTGATCTGACTGATCTGCCTTCTTGAATTTCTTAGTTTAGTCATTAGAAACATGACGGTTTTATTGATAACATTAATTATATAAACTTAATTGCTATATTTTTCTCAAAAAGCAAATGAAATATTTTATGTAGGTTATGCCCGTTTTGATTGCTATTTTTAGAAGTTTTTTGTATAGAAAAATGTACTTTAACGATTTTGATGAATGTGATGTAAAAAAATGATTGAAAAATATATTTACGAAAAATATAAAAAATTTTCTACAAAAAATCACAATCCAAACAAGGGTAATTGGCTGGAATTACCTTTTGAATTTCTTGTTTTGTTGCTGGAGATAAGACAACTTGATTTGTAAAATAGTTAAATGAACTCAAATTTTACATTTATTTTAGAAAGACTACTAAAATAATTTGGTATATATATATATTAATATTTATGTGAAACACACATACAAAGATATACTAACTACTCGTTAATGATTGTTGGCTAACTCGTGAGAATAATTACTTTTTTTGAATTTTTTTAACTAAGTAGTTGGAGACATGACCTTTGAATTGGTAAAATAATTAAACAAACTTAAAATTTTTTTACCCATTTAAAAACATACTAAATTTATTTGAATTTTTTTACCCATTTTAAAACATACTAAATTTATTTGGCGTACAAGGAAGGGCATATATATATTAATATATATTATTTGTAGCATTTGGTTTACACGGTTAAATGGAAAAAGAGAAAATGTGTGAGAACGAGTAAAGATAGCAGTGCATTGACTGTGTTGTAACGCTGTAATGGATTTGACTATTAGGATAACAGGTAAGTAATGATCAGTGTGTGTTCTGTGTGTTGTATAAGTGTATTACTGCAAAGACTAGCTGTTGGGACTACGGCTGTACGCGCTACAATGATTGAAAATGTTGGGGGAAATTTTCTGCTAAAGGAAATATGTGGTTATTCGAGACACAAAAT
This sequence comes from Coffea arabica, assembly GCF_036785885.1. Taxonomy (NCBI): domain Eukaryota; kingdom Viridiplantae; phylum Streptophyta; class Magnoliopsida; order Gentianales; family Rubiaceae; genus Coffea; species Coffea arabica. Next base: position 13,161,986 of record NC_092320.1, on the reverse strand, counting down.
TGCGTATAAAAAGAGCATGTACAACGGGTACCCTTAAGGTATATTTTAGATATTATATTTTTAAAAATATAAGATTAATTAAAAAGTAAATAAATATAAGAAAGGGTAGATAAGATTAAATAGAAAAAATGTATAAATTTGAGTAAATCTTATATACACTGAAAGTGTATACAATATCACCATTGGATTCATGACATGTGTGCAAAAATCGAATTTCAAATTCAAATTTTGCATAGTTATCATTCATCTAACGCTGACAGTGTATACACTGTCACACTGCCAGTATATGAAAGATTAATTCTATAAATTTAAGAAAAAATAATAATTGTTAATATGTGTATATATGATATATTAGGTGAATATTAGATATGTTATAGAGTATCCATTAGAAAAATTCTAACATTTTCTGTTATTCGTTATTAGTTATTTGTTGATGACGTGAGAGTCCGTTACTTAATTTACACAGCAAAATTCTTGTATTTAAACTGTATTTGGAAAATTTAACACCTAAGCCTAGACTGTTTCCAAATAAGCTCCACTTGGCAAAGTATACACGTTTACGTGTAAATTAAATTCTTACGTGGCTCAAGTTCACACTATGTGTAAATTTCATTTCATTTTTCTTTTTTTTTTTGGTGTTTTATGCGTATGTATATGGAATTATTTTGAGCTAAGCATTCACTTAAAGTAAGTAAATTGACAATTTTTAGTTAAAAATTTACTTAAAGTCAGTGATTGACAAATTTGAGCTTGGACTTTTGCGGCCTGTGATTGTCAAGTTCGTAATTTTCATTATTTATTTAAGATGCCACTTGAAGACTTTCAAAACACTTCTCCTAGATTTGATACTTGATACTTCGTAGGCGTTTTAGGCCTCGTTTGCGTTGCGGTGCTTTGGTTAAAAAAAAAAACACTTCTAAAATGTTTGGTATTTTTGATAAAACAAAGCACATTTAATTGCTAAAAACACTTTTGAGATGGTTGGTAAACATAATTCCATAAAACTTTTGAGATGTTTGGTGTTAAAAGCTCTTCTAGGCTTCTAGCAAGCTAAAATTTTGTACTTTTGGAATAATTTTTGTGTTTTAAAAAATAAAACATTAAATTTAATTATTTTATCCTATATTATGAAGTAAATAAATGTATTATTTTATACTATATTTTAACAAATTTAGTTATTTAAAATTACATATTATCTAATACAATAAGTACTTACTGAACAATTAATGTATCCAAATAATAAGCTCTTGTATTAAAAATCTCTTCTATTAAGTGAAGTACTTTTCAATAAACGGCTCCAATCCCAAAAGATCTTGTAGGATCCTATCATATATTTTGGCCAAATGGTTAAATTTGTCTTAAAGTATTCCCTGATTTTTACTTAGTCCTAAAGCTTTTGTTCATACATCCTTGCGCCCCCAACTTCTTTCTATTTGAGTCCAATTTGTTCCTTTAGGCATGTTCTTTCTTACCAAAAAAAAAAAAAAAAAAATCCCCTCCACCACCATCATGTAGCCAATTGGTATACTCTGGAATTGAACACATGCAAAGGCCTTCAACAATCCATTTCAAATCAACTTCAATATCTGCTAAAACTTCATATATGAGAATTGAGATGTTAGATATTATTATTTCTTTTTCCTACCCAACTTGCAAATTTTTCATAATGGGGAGTCTGGGGTTGATTGACAAGCTTATATCCCCTAATTTTCTTTCACCTATAATTTGTTTGCAATGTTTAACTTTTTGGAAGAAAATCTACGGATGTTTCAAATGCCCAAGCAAAATATCAAATTGGTAAAAGGCAGCAAAAAGTTCCAAATGTTTGTAGGGTTGAGATTATATGCTAAATACTTCAGGGACTATTTAGCAATTTTACTTGCACAATCTCAATCGGATTCTGCAGTGTGTATCACTTCCTCACGTTCATGGATAGACATCCAGATAACAGATAGTTATCTTCACTTGACTCAATCTGATCAGAGAGAGAGAGAGATAAAAATAATTGGGTTCCAACCAAATGCTCAACATGCCTTTGGACTTCTTCTTGGACGTCAAATGTCACTTGTCTGTTACTTTTTAAAGTTTTTGAGTGCAGATCAAAACTTCCGTGCTAAGTATTTTTTTTTATTCCTTTACAAACTTCAGTGCCTTGCACCTTTCATCTGCCCAACTCTTTTTCATCAACAACATAGAGGGGTATAAATTCTGGAATAGCCATACCTGTTCAATTCTAAAAAATTCTTATGGCGTGGTAACTGATGAATACGTCAGTTTCTCGAAGGCGTGAAATGGAAAAGAAATATCAATCAAATTATTTTTCTCTAATAATCCGCCGGTCAACATCCTAAAAACATAAAAAAAAAAAAAATTTGCCCAAAAAATTCAAAATTTTAATTAACATGTCAAGGAGTTACGCAAACAACTGTCGTCATGTACCTAAAATAGAATGATAATTTACAATATGATGCGTGTTCATGTCATAGTTTTATATATATATTTTTTTATCTCCTCTATTTGTATATGATTTTTCTCTTACTTCCATAAATTATAAGTAGTACAGGCATGTCGTGATTTGTGCCGTCGATTTTTGTGGCAATACTCCTCAAAAGAGTGCAATAGCTAAAGAAAGACTTTTATTTTTAAAGGAAAAAAAAAGTTTAATTTGTAAAAACCATTTTTAGTGGAATCATTCATTCTACAGCATGGGGCCATCTCATTGGCTGATCCCGCGTCAACCGTGACATCAAGCCCCTGCTTGTAATTTAGTATTTAAATTCAATGAATTCAAATTTTAATATATTCAAACATATTTGATAACAAAAAAAAATAGGACATAAAAGTCATACTAAATTCTTTAGATAAAATTTGCTCTAAATAATATAATTTATCACTTAATGTGATATATATATATTTAAATATATTAATTTAATATTTAATAGTCAAATAACTCGGTGAATTCAAATTTCATATTTTTATTTTTAAATTTCAGTTTAATCAAAACTACTTAATTACAAGGAGCACTCGAGGCGACCGGTTTCTGGCTCTGGACAGAGACGATACCAGAGAAAAAACGCGGAACCGGAAAATGCCAGGCGGTGTTGGTCCCCACTTCTCCAGGTTTGGAGGATATGGGCGGTGCTCTTTTCTGCATTTGACTTCTCCATCCCTTCCCTCATCACAGTCTCTGCTAATTTCTAATCCACCAACAACAGTAGATAAACACGCATACACATACTATCTAAGAAAAATTTACAGTCGAGTTCAAAACACATGCTGACTTTTAGATCACGCTGAAGAGGACGTTAAGTAGTACACAATCGATGTTAATTTCTAATCCATCCCCTCTGTATAGTGTGATAGTTGGTACTATGTAGTCTGCAGCACTCCTTGCCAGCTTGGCTTTACAGCTATAACTGTACCACGGGGATTATTGATGGCTTTTTTGGGGGGGGGGGGGGTAAATTCACTGGCAAAATTTCAATGCACGCATTCATAAATGCTTTTATTGCAGGACATGCAAGGCTTATCCATTCATTCACATAAATGTATGTTAAACAAAATGTATTTTTTTCTTTATCTTCTTTTACGTGTATATTTGTATCGATGAGGTTTTCGTCCCGTGACCAGAAGTTTCGACGACACTTAGAGATCTAGGGGTTTGTTTGAATAAGAGTTTATTTGAGATAATTACTGTAAAGATAAAAAAAAATGATTGAAATTCGTGAAACAAATTATTTTATTTGAAATCATCTCAATCTAGATTTAAATCGCGATATATACAAGTTTTTTTTTTTTTAGTTATATCACTTATATGTTAGTATTTATCCCACCATTTGTCTGTTATTTTGTAATATCGTTGAATCGTAATTTATATGTATTGCTCTCTCATTATTGTGAATTCTTTGTCTGTAATACCCAAAAAAAAACAAAATCTTAAAATTGTGTTCATTTTCACTTTTTTTTTTTGTAGAGTTCTTTTAAAGTTCCTTTTTCTATTCACTAGCTCTTACCACAGGTACCAATGTAAAATATTGATTAGACACAAACTCCATTTAACCAAAAGAAACGGTAAAAGTCCATGCTACAGCAATACTTGTAAGATAGAGGGCTTATTTTGTGTTTAGCAGATGCTTATGTATGTAAGATGGATGTGGAGTGGAGTTCCAAAGCAAAGCCACAAACATTTGGTCCATTTATCTCGGAGTTTTTCTAAAGTAAATAATGGCTATTGTTTTTCTAAATAAATGTTGTTCCAGTTAATGGTCAATGGATTGATATATTATTCTTGGTGGGTGGGTGTGGTGGTGGTATTAAAATAATTAATCTTAAAAAATAAGATAGAATGTGAGATTAATTATGTATTTGCTTGCAAGTAAAGAGTTTTTGACTAGACCAAACCTAACAAGCAACTCCAATTATAATACTACAGGAAAATCGAGTTCCCACTTCCCACCACCATATGAACACGCCCATTAATTTGTACTCAAGAGTTGTGAACTGGATCCCTTTTATTTTGTTCAACGAAGAAATGCTTGACCACTCATCGATTCTGTCAACACACGGCAGTCGAGTGCAACTACGTGAATGCTTCGCTGTACTAACATTATTATTGTCGATGAAAATGGTTGTCTTATGTACAGGAAAAATAGTTGAAAATATCGCTCATATTTTATCAAATGAATTTTTTTCTTCATTTATTTTTAAAATATTAATTATACGTTATTCACAAATTTAAGTTAGTAAAATTTTGATTTCAACCTAAGTTTTTAATCACTTTTTAGTTTGAAATCATAAAGTGATCCACATACAATTATTTTGATGTACAAAAAGGTTAGATTCCACTTTTTTTTAGTGATAAAAATGAATATGGATTGGATCAAATTTTACTTTTATGGGAAAAAATTAATATGATTCGGGCCAATCCTACTTTTTTAGGGATAAAAATGGATATAGATCATATCATTTATTTAATTACAAATGAAATTTAATCTTTTTGCTCCAAAGAAAATGATCATGTATGAGTCATATGACAAAGTTAGAGTAAAATTGATAAAACAAAATTTGGGTTGGAACTAAATTTTATCGACTTGGTATTGTTAGGGAGGTAAAGTTACAATTTTTAAAGTGAAGGACGGCAAAATTCATTTAACTAAATACGAGGGATGTTTTAAACAATTTTCCCTCGTAATTATTGTTTTCTTAATTGATTAGAAGCATGAACCGTTGGGTATGTGGATTATGATTTGCTCAATCTAATAAATATATGGTTATCAGGATGAGCAGCCTGGCCGCGATCCTTAATCGATACTTCGGCTAAGTTTATATATTGCTAATCAGTCACTTCCCTTCAAGATTCTATACATCTCTCAATATTCAAAAAATTCTATTACGTACTCGAACTTTGTTAGCCAAATGAATTTGCCCATCTGTTGCAATAATTAAAAGTCAATAATGTTTAGGTTTAGACTGTGAATTTTTTTTTATTTTACTAATAATCTAATACACTTCTTAACTATTTCTTAACTTAAGAAATCACAACGATGGGAAATGCTATTGCCACTTATTGATGTATAGAACAGCAAAAAATTGACGTGATGTTAACTATTTGTGGTTCACTATAAAAAAATTTTATATCTCATCATCTCATCCTGCTTGTTAAACTTATTCGACTAGTTGTAATAACCCTCAATTTATTGCGTATGATTTGACCCTATACACAGGAATTTACAATTCAAATCTGTCAATCAATTTCAAAATTTTAGGTAATCAATTAGTTCACATTAATTCTACGGGTAACTATATATATATATATACACGATTTCTTTAAATCATGGATTTCAATTAATGGAAGCCATTCTAAACATTGCTAATTATAAGTCATCAGCTTCCACTACTAGCAAATTTAGTGACAAAAGCTTATTATAAATTTTCTTGAAACACCTTTCAGTATTAAAACTGAACTGAGTTCTGAATATTGCAGATGAACCTAATTAATCTGTTAGTGTAATATTATTGTGACATGGAAATTAATACAACACTAATACGCCATAGTATAGACTTGGGGTTGTTAGTTTTATTATTTTTTTCTTAAACCACAAAAAAGTACGTCACAGTACAACACTGCCAAGTTAATAGAGAATATTAGCAGAGTCTCCACTCTCTCTCCCCCACGTACGTACTGTAAAGTACTTATTTCACTGCATGTTGCATCAATATAATTGATGGCTTGTCAAACTCGCAACAATTAAAATTGCAGCCAAATAAATGGACATGATAATTAACGATGAATACAACTATAATTATGATGCCTACTCTCCACGAGCTTGCAGCCTCGAGTTTGCTTGGCGTAGCAGCTATAAAAAAGTGCGTCTTCTGGATTAAGCCTCAGTTTTTGATGAAAGGACATCATTCATCGTTACATATTGGCAAAGAACTTGTTGAGAAGATATAGAATTGTAGCTTGATGACATCTGATCTGGCTGTGTTTGTTTAAACAGGGTGATCTTGAGCCGAAACTCCTTTCCAGGCAAATGGTAAATGTTCAAGGTATATTACCCGCTAATCAGAGAAGTAAGTCCAGGTTTCAGGCTTTATTGAGTACGTATTGTCAAGCTTACTTGTTAATCTTGCGTGAAATACATAATTATATATATATAAAAAAAAATGTATGTATATTTACGAGTGACAGCTACTATTTTTTGGGTTCATTTTATTTAGGTATGGCTTTTTTTTTCCTCCTTTGCCATACCTTTGTTGGCCACATCAGGTAAAAGGGCAGAATTAGTAGATGAAATCGTTCAATATGTTTCAAACGCAGGGAGAAATACTGAAATGCTGCCGGTCTTCTTACACGGCAAAGGAACTAAAACTTTTTCTTCTTGTTTGGAAGGAAAAGAGAACAACGAAAAGTAACATGGAACCCCTAGAAAGCAGAAGGATTTGTTGACTGAGTTACAGGAACTGAAAATACAAGTCTTTATGGAAATTGTTCCAAGATTAAGCTTGCTTCGTTATCCAGACAATTTTTATTCTAAGTTCGAAATCAGTGCATATATTTATAAACCATGATACCCACACTCATCAACTTAATTAAGCCATGACAAATCTAAGTTCAAGTTTACATCACATTCATTAAATTCCTATTTGGTTATGTGAGAAGTTCACATCCGATGTCTAGCTTGTAGTAGAAAGGATGGCATCAGAAACCATAACAACCAAATGAGCTATCAACGGCACCGCAGCTCTTGGTAATTCAAGAACTTGTTCAATCAGCACAAGGAACAAGAAGCTGCCCTTGCTCCTTGTGTACGAGGCACAGTCTTCCTTTGCAAATTGCAAATAGAGATGAATCAACAAGGTAGAGTGGAGGAAATGAAGTCAACTTATGAATGATTCAATTTGCTGTCAGTGTAGAGTTCCCAATCCATAACAGCGCGACCTTATGTATAGAAAGGTTTTACGCGAGAAGAGTTTTGACGAGTGGAAGGGCATCCTCCAAAAGTGTAGCAGAAGTGGTGCTAAAAATGGTGAGATTCAAGACTCTTCCAATCAATCTTGCACGTCTTTAGCGCACTAAGTTGTCAAAAGAAGGTTGAGGCAACGAAGTGGAAAAAAAACTGGTAGTGCGAATTTTCTGGCCGTGATCAAGATATCCATGTCCTCGAGGACTGTAACATCACTAATACATACATGCATGCACGCATACATATATATATATATATATGTATATAGACACATACATATACATACACATATATATATGTATATGTATGTGTGTGTATATATATTCACTAACAATAAGAGCAAACTAGTGAAAAGTAAAAACAGAAAAACTAGAAACAAGAATCTAAGAACCAGATTTAGCAAAGGAGAGACTGGCGATAAGCTGCTTACACAATGATTGAGGACAAAATTTGCAAAGAAGTATATAGTTGAACATTCATAAGTAATAGTTTACCCTGATTATAGAAGCTACAATGTTGCTTAAAATTGCTAATGAGACTTGTGATAAGGGTAGAATTGCTTTATTTAGGAAATTGCAGGAAAAAAGAAAATCTCATTGGCCGCAGCTAGGAAAATAATTACTCAAATCAATAGTCACGTAGGATAGGACTTAAGAATAACGAGGTGTCACAACTCACAAGCATATCAGATACTTCAGAAACATGAAGAATGAAGACAAAATAAGCAGTCATAAAAAAGATAATCAATGAGTGGAACCATATATTTACACTTTGAATTGTGAAAGGCTGACTCATTAAACTCAAATATTAATGCGGTGGTGGCTAAGCACCAGTCAAAATCACGTCTCTACTTCATTATGGTCATCAAAAATAGTATCCTATCAAAACAAAAATACTTTCAATAATAGTGTTCTATCAAAAAAGCATTTTCTTTCAAAAAAAAGTTGACGCAGATAAGTTCATATATATACACGAACATATATATATATATAGAAAAAAAAACATTTGTTTTGCTAGCTTTATCTTCCATTTGCTATTTACCTGTTCGGTTGCACTCTTTATAGAGCTATTAACGTCCTTACGTTTTTTCTTTTTCTTTTCTTTTCCTTTTTTCTGACCAACAAATTCACAGACTCATGATCCTTGCAAATGGCTAAGTCCAGTTTATAGTCCGTAGAAGAATTAATCATCTACTACTTTACAAACCTAGAAAATTGAAAACCGGTGTCAAAGATAAATAATAGTTTTAACAATTTATCTACTTGTAAATTGACATTCCATAACGATATGTTGGAAACTCTCTCAGGATTCTAAATTGATTTTGATTTTCGGTTCTCGTAGTTTGGATTTAGCTTTCTTTTTTCAACTGCATCTCTCGTAGTCGTAGCAAAATGTTCACATACTATTTTCATAATTTAACCGTCCTTAATACGTAAGAAAGTCATATTTCGACACGCAAAGAGTTTAAATCAACTTTCGAATTTTGTTTAAATTTCATTTTCAAACTCTTTCAGACTCACAACATCCTTCACAAGAGGGGTGAAATCCTCCTAATTAATTAAAATCTCCTAAACAGAAACTTGATAAAACTTAGTTTGATATCTAAGAATATGCACATTGATGAAACTAAAAGTTCAGAAAAACTTTAGTAATTTCTTGTGTAAGAGTGAGGAAACGATAGCAACAGAAGAAGGGGACGGACCTGAATGAAGAAAACCATCAGAGAATAAAAGAGAGATGTTTAGCAAGCAAGCATATATTTTGGTAGGGCATCAAGAAACAAAGATTTATGACCATGCTCAGTATTTTGTCTTAAACAGTAACAAGGAAAACTATTTTTTCCCTCATCAACGAGTTTATTGCAATTGACATGCATGGGAGTTTAACTGAAATTGACTGATACAGTGACAAAATGACAATAATTTTATTGCTGTTACCCTTGTAGCTAGGGATTTCATAGATTTTACTACAAACGGAAGAAAACATACGACACCATTCAACTTTCTTCAATTTACTTAAAGTGCAGGCAATGATCATTCTTAGTTACACAAGGTCTAAAACAAAATACACGAGTCCAAGTACTGCATGACTACCACTTTATTTCCTTCTTTAACATATATGCATTTGACATGTATTCATTTTCCATTTCCTTCACCATAACCTGATCCAGATCCACCTCCTTCACCATGGCCACCTCCGTTTCCTGAACCCTCGCCATAACCTTCACCATGGCCTGAACCAGACCCTCGCCCAGATCCTCCTCCTCGACTGCCTCCTGATCCTGAAGCAGCTCTTGATCCGGCTGATGATCCTGCCGATGAGCCTGCTTCTGAGCCTCCACCACCAGAGCCTGACCTCGAACCAGCTCTTGATCCAGCATATGATCCTGCTGACGAGCCAGCTTCTGAGCCTGCACCACCGGAACCTGATGAACTCGAACTTGAACTCGAACTCGAACTCGAACTAGATCCTGAGCCAGAACCTGCGCCAGCTCCAGCTCCTGAGCCACTCCCACCTCCTAAACCAATCCCTACTCCGGCTCCAATCCCTACCCCTATGGGTAACCCCAAGTCCAAACCCAAGTCCTTTCTCGCTACTCGGCTTTCAGCCACCATAGCGAGAGCTGAAATAAGCCAACAAACAAGAACTAACAATGCCTTCAACTTAGTCATCTTTGATGCTAAATTTGGCTAAAATTACAATTTAGCTTCTAAACAATGTGAATGATACAATTCTCTTGTCTATAGCTACTAATGCTTGGATGTTCTCTGGTGCTAACATTCATCAAAAATTGAGGTATTTATAGTTGTACAAGAAGCAAAGTTGGTGAGAAAAGTTCCAAACTTGCAAAAGAAAAGAAGTGGGGGACAATTGTATTAATTATATTATTGAGAATACTGTTGAAGATGAAGATTTTACGTTGAACGAAAACGAAGCAAAGTTTGTGGACGAGAAAAGCTAACGCATGGAATGCAAAAGCTGTAGGGAGTGTCATGTGCGACGGCCATTTTATCATGTTATGGTGCCGACTGCCGACCCACAATTCCACTAACGTAGTGGAGAGTTTTTGATGTATTTGCATGCACTAAATAGTATAATATTTTTAGTTAAGGATGAAAAAATGTGCTATGGAAAGGGACTAAACAATGTAAAAGGATAATTGTTTGTCAAACTCGTTTTCTTGAGATTGGATGATTATTCCCCCGAAAATAATTTGAAAATTGATGATAAAGAACAAGAGATTAAGAAACTCCTGAATGGAGGGTGAGGTGTAACAATTCCATTAACAATTGGTATTAGTATCAATAATTGTCCTTCTAATGCCTTTATAGTGCTATAAATGGTGCAGTAAGAGAAGCAATCCGTTGAAAATGATTGGCGCAAAGTCAACCTCTCAGATGGAGGCTTGTCAATTGACAAGCTTAATTTGGCTTGTTATATCATGCTATGGGTTGATTTTTTGGAAGTTGATTGATCAATGATCTAGAAGTATTTTGGCACACTTAATAATGGGGATAAAGTGATAAACAAACTCCAATCAGTTCAAGAAGGGAAGGGAAAATGTAGATTTGATATATTACCTTCATTTATGTTCTTAAATATGTTAAAAACTGTCTGTTTTAGACAAAACAATTGGGGCTTTGTTTTCTAAATTCTATATATAGGCCTTCTTCTCGATTGCTTTAGATTTTATATAATCTGATTATAGAAATTATTTATAGAGATAATCAGAACAAGTAATGCTACTCTTTGAATGATTATAAATTTTAATTTTTTTGGTGATAAAAAAAATCTATAATCAGAATGTAAAAACAATCGAGAGCATCATAAAAATTAATTATTCAATATTAGAATCGAGAGCTTGATATTGGTGTTGCCTGATATTGCAAGTAAGGATAACCATCCAAACCAAGAAGATGTGTGAAGTCACTAAAATCATTACATTAATTAATTAAATGTACACTTTTAAAAGAAAAACAAGGGGCTGCATAATCCTCTAATTAACTTCTAAATAGTGTGGGGTGAAGTATCAAACGATTCAGAAACTGCTAGAACAGATGACCTGGACACCCAAGAAAAGTGGTACATGTTTATCCCAAACAATTTACCTACGACGAATGCATATGCCAGAGTCTTGGTTGATTTTTTGTTTTTTCGGGTGCGGTTCACCTGTTAAATCTGATATATATATATATTTTTTTTTTGGTGTCGACTTTTTAATCATTGGAGGATTCCTTACGAAACCTAGTTAATAATATTCCAAGATATTCTCAGACGTCAGTTCCTGTCATGACTAATAGTGAAGAGCAACTGTTCCTCTATCAGAAAATATATCCTTATGTGTGTAGCTCATAGTGATCTCCATCATTATAAAGATCACGATGGGAGAATATGCCAAGAACACTAAATTTAAGCACATTTATGATTTATCTTTTAGATCTCCTGGTACTGAAAAGACAACAACATAAATTCAGGAGCCGAATTTGTTCTGTTTCTTATTGGGATTCTCCTGTATCCACCCCTTGTCCCTAGTACCTAAATGATTCATTTTCCCAGATTGGCCAAGTATCTTGTTTTCGTCTTCCGAAGTCTCGTTTTCATGACTGTCCTTGTAAATAGCAGTACGAAGTTATAACTAGCTTCCACCTCTTTTCTTCCATGCTTTATCTCTTATATAGTTTAATTTCATCATTTTTTATTTGATGATTATTTTGAGATCTGATCAACTGGTATTACGCCTTAATTAAACAGGTATATATATTAGAACCTCATTGAACATTATACCAACAGAAACTAAGATTGTACGAGATGAGGTAACATAAACTTGGAGGAAAAAAAAAAAAGAGAAGCTGTTAAACATTCCATAACTAATGATTACAACTGACGCAAGAGTTCAAGACACACACATCTACTTTTACAATAGGTGGTAGAAAAGCGGTTGTGCTACTCATAATTTATTTAGATGCAAGACGATAATTATCTGCTACAAATTTAACTGTTACTAATAGGCTTTGCATGAGGATCTTTACTCTCTGCCACTTCCTCTTCAATAATCTTGAACAAAGCTAGAGTCTTTAATTATGCCCAGCACCAGATCCTGAACCACGACCACGTCCTTGCCCCGATGCAGATCCAGCTCTAGATCCTGCGTATGAACCAGCCTCGGAGCCTGCACTTGATCCAGACCCGGACCCAGCTCTAGATCCTGCATATGAACCCGCCTCTGATCCTGCACTTGATCCAGACCCCGACCCTGAAGAAGAAGCTGATGAACTTGATGATGAGCTCGAGCTAGAATGGGAACCTGAACCAGAACCAGATCCCGAACCAGCCCCGGAACCCGCACCACTACCTCCTCCTATGCCCAACCCTATTCCTGCTCCGACTCCAACTCCTATACCACCACCAAGATCCACTCCCAAGTCTTTCCTCGCCACCCTGCACTCAGATATAAGAGCAGAACATGCAAGAAGAAATGCAACTAATGCTAAGGACTTGATTGGTGCCATTTCTCACAACCGAAGTCTATTGCTAATCAAGATCGTCTAATTTTATGTCTGGTCGCTAGAAAATGATAGACAAAGTCGGTCAAGAGTGATGCGGTTGTAACTTACAAGGTGCTGGTAGAATCCTCCGAGGTAGAATAAGGTCTAGTTTCTACATGTCTAATTGCATGCAATTTCAGCTATTTATTGCTGTTGGTGAGCTAATGACAAAGTTGGTGCATTTTACAATGAATGATGAAACCTTAGTACGTGTAAACTAAGCAGTGAAGCACAAAGGAAACATTTGGTGATTTTTCGAATGGAGGAGCTGACTTGTTACTCAAGAATGGCATTGCAGCATTTTGTGTGGCTAATATAATCAGTTGAAACACCAGGGGTTTTGCTTATTTTGACAGGCGTCCACTGCTTGCCGGGCCTAATTCTTCGCACTAAGTGAGTGGGATTGGAAAATGGATGTCTAATTGCTGAACAGCTTGTAGTTTCAAATGTCTCCGTTAGATTATTATTTTTTTAGAGATGGTACTCTTGGAAGTATCATGAATTAACTCCTCCTTCCCTTGAACTCGGGTCTTTTTGGAACCTGAGTTTTTTTAGGAGTTTATCTAAAACTCTAACGTAGTACACTGTAGAAGTTTTTGAAAAAATTTTATAGAAGTTTTTATAAGGTAAAAAATTTTTTTGTTGAAGTTTTTGTAAGATAAAAAATTTTGTAAAAGTTTTTGTAAGGTGAATTTTTTTTCCTTTTCTTTTTTTTTCTTTTTCTTTTTTTCCTTTTTCTTTTCTTTCCTCTCTTTCTTCTTCTTCTTCTTCCTTCCCCCTCCTGCCACCCCTCTCCTCCCTTTCCCCTTCTCCTCTCCTCTACATTTTCCCCGCCACTCCTTTCCCCCGCCAGCCCCTCTGCCCCTTCCCCCCTCCCCTCTGCACGCCACCCCCCTCTACCCCGCCACCCCCTCTCCCCGCCAGCCCTGTCCCCGCTAGCCCCTCTGCCCTGCCTCTTCCCCTTCCCCTGTGCTCCTTCCCCTGCAGCCCCGCCACCCCCTCCCCCTGCCACCTCCTCTCTACATGCCACCCCCTCTGTCTCGCCACCCTCCTCCCGTTTCCTCCTCCCATGTTCCCCTTCCCATTTCCCGTTTCCCGCCTCCCCCCTTCCCTGTTCCCCTGTTCCTCCGTCAGCCATAGCGTTGGCGTGACTGGAGGGAGAAAGAAAAACCAGAGCAGGAGGAAAGTAATTGCTGCTACTGCATAGGTCGGGAGAGTTTGGCCAGGGAGGGGAGGGAAGGAGAGAGGGAGGGAGAAAGGAAGGAAAAAAAAATTTGGGAACGCTGGCGCCAAAATAGGTAGCCGACACCGGAAACAGCGGCCGAGATGGTGGCCGGCGATGAAGATATGGTGGATGGGATGGGGGAGAAAGAAGAAGAAAGATAGAAGTTTTTTGTGTATTAGATATTTTAAAATGTGTAAGTTAAAAATTTTGATAAGTTTTTTTGGGTTCCTGTAGCTAAAGTTGTTAAAAAACTTGTAGTTAAAAAACTTGGCCAAAAAATTCACTTCCAAATAGGCCCTTAGTGAATCCATGAAATGCCATTTAACATTGCACTTAGGTGTGAGGTGTGAGAGCTTTAAGCCTATCTTTAACCCTCTACTTTAATTTGTTTTCAAAGCAAAAGAAATAGTTTTTATGAGCCTTAGTTTAAAAATATTACTTCCTCTATCCCATTTTGATAGTTCTCGTTTTTCTTTCACACAATTTAAGAAAAAGCAGTTAACTTTGTTGGAAAAACAAAATTAGGTTGCTATTTTCCTAAAATACCCTTACATTAAATAAAGTATAACTTTATATTAATTATTCATGAAAACTTGAATTGATGGTCAAGAAAGAATGAATCCTCATTTTATATTATTTCAGATTAAATCTAAATGTATTATATGGGGTAGGTTAACAATCTTTTTTTTTTTTAAGGGTCTCCCGCAGGAAGTGTACCCCCGCAGACTATTCCTTACCCTCCACAACTTGTGGGCAGCAAAGTTCGAACCAGAGACTTAAGGTTCCATTTTCAGCAATCTCAAGCGCCAGACCAAGCCCCGGAGGGCGGGGTAGATTAACAATCTATTTTACATAAGGTAGTTTATACTAATAACAATTTATATTGAATAAGGATATTTTAGAGAAATTAAAAGATAATTACATTCTTTAATTAGAAAATGGACTATACTTTAGAACAGATGAAAAAGGAAAATAGAATTATCAAAATGGGACGGACGGAGTATCTTCCATATGTTCTCACGAGTCATGATCCTCTTACTAGAGTGTTTTTCCAATATCAATTCGTTTGGTTTTGACTTTTTAGCCCACAAACAGGAATTGCAATAGGAGGAAAACATTTTTGTAAAAGTAAAAGTTTACAAGTACCTTCCAATAGAATGTGTAATGTAAGAAAAACTTAACTCAAAAAAAAAAGAAGAACAAATTAACTATCCCAAAAATTGGATTATTATTATGTATTAACCCAAATTAAAAAATATTCCACTTCCATCTTATAATTAGAAGTTCTGAATTCAAATACCCTTACTCTTACACAGCTTCTTAGGTCCCATCCTCCCCTGTTGGAATTTTTTTTTTAAAAAAAAACTATAGGGCTCTAGAAGATACTAATAAAAACTGCAAAATTTTATGACACCTATTTCTTTACTTTCCAATCTTAATACACTCCAGGGTTCGTCAACCCAACACCTATTGGGCTGTCCCTGCCCTCTGTTTAATTATCCCGTCAAAGGCCATAAGTGTTTTGAGTTAGAAAAGCCCACAATTTGGTGACCCGAGTCCACGATTTGAGTGCAATTAGATGATGGGCATGGCTCCACGAGAGTTGGTACCTAATGCTGCAATTTTTCCCAATTCATGAGCTGTGGTTGGAGTGAACCCTCCGATTTATCAGTCCTGAGAACAGGTAATTACTTGCTTTCAGTTTTCTTTATCTGGGCTTGTTTCGATTTGCTTTAAGAAACCAAAATTTGTCTTGAAAAAAATTTTCATGGTTCAGGGTTCAATTCTTGTTTCTTTAGCGTAAAATTGTCATTCTAATGGCAAAAGGAAAAGGGACACTTGATTTTAGCCTTAAAAGGAGATTTTTACGTGGGTTTGTGTTGCATTAATCATTGATTGGTTAGGCATGCGGAAGGAGTACTTCTCAGGAGAGACAGCAGCTTTTTGCTGCATCCTGCTGTGAAATAGGCATATCTTGATCATTTGCAATTGTGGCTTTGGTTTGAAATTAGAGGAGGAGCACAAGAAACATACAGTTTTGATCCTTTTTTTTTCATTTTTTTGTTTTGTTTTTTGTTGTATTATTATTTTCTGTTGTTCTTAGATTATAGGAAAGTATGAGGTATCTTCAATGTTAAGCTTTTTCACTGGGCTCTTGGAAAAAGTTTAGGGAATACAGGTGATGCATAATTTCGTGAAAAGCAGGACACTGTGGATAAAGTTTTGATTTTTTTAAAGCTTTTTTTGGGTTGCTTTTAGGTTATTGGGAAGTATGATACAAATTCAGATTACGGGGAAATATGAGCGAAGTTCGATCTTAAATATTTTGACTATCTTTTGGAAGTGCCATTGAGAAGTCTAGGTAATAAGAAATTGTGGTAATGTAGAATCGTGTGCTAAAAGCAGGATGGCAGTGTGTGAAGCATGGCAACTAGGCTTCATAGATGCCGATGTGTGAAACGTGGCAACTTTTATAAATGGTACGTTTAAATTCTGGTTCATTGTAGGATATGGATCTTTACACTGCATGTGTTGATCATATAATCAACATATTAAAACTTTCTGAATATTGACATGTTAATGACACTTGAGGCATGCTTTAATGTTCTACTTGCTATCTTGTGACAAATGATGATTAATAGTCGTTGAAAGAGAGAGTTTGTGATTTTCTTTAACGTTTCTTTGTTACTTCTACAATGCAAAAATTTCCATAGACACCATATCATCATGCAATAATGGTGATGGTAACTTCTTCATTATTATGAACTTCGATGAGGGTGGAGATTGCTCAATGCCTAGATCCTTATGCTCATTTAGGTGGACTTCTTGTCATGTAATAGGACAAATACTAGATAATGGAGTTTTGACCATGCTAATTATTGATTCTCAAGAAAGAACTTGGAATTCTAATTGTTAAATTAACAGTATCACCGAACAACTTCTCAGTGGGGAAAATGCTGATTTGTTGGGGTGATTCTTTAAATGGCTTGATTCTACACCCAAAAAAGAGACTACATAGTTGTTCCAAAATGGTTGTCTCTGAAAGTATGCTCAGGAATCCCAGGCCTTAACTGTACTAGTACACAGAAGGAAGAATTTTTGTGTGATTTCTGAGTTTGAAAATGATTATGGATCTGCTTTCTTGTCTGGTCAACTTATCGTGGAAGAAAAAGGCATCTGGCTTGGTTACTTTGGTAGGAAAATTTTCTATGCAATCAGAATGATTTGACTCTGATTTATGATTATAGTTGGCACTACAACGTTCTTTTGCCTAATCCCAGTAAATGATGCTCGTTTGTCTGATGTTGACCTAATAGATGAGATATTGGCCAATGGTAGTTTAACTTCTTTAGTTGTTGTTGTTGATTTTATTTAAAATTTTTATTCAATACTTCAATTTGTGTACTAAAATATGAATTCCAAATTATTCTCCATGAGTTCAAGTGCACTTTGTCCTATGATGCATGTTCGAATAGCTGAATAATTTGTACTCTCCTGTATCTGCTTCTTGCTTTTTGGGTACATCTTTAAGTGTTTCTCTCTCTAGATGGAACCTGGAAGAGATTCTTACTTTTTCTTATTGTTCATCTTCTAAAGATATTGCAGGTAATTTATCCTAAATAGTCTCGGGGAGAAAGTTATACTTTGCCGCCCTTACTTGAGGAGGCTTTTTTTTTAATCCAATGACTTCGAGAAAACACATACCATCAGCACATGAAGGACGTTCTGTACCAGGTCCTGCTTTCATTCATCATGGTGCATTGCCTGCTGGCCATCGTCCGATGGAGCCACTTCCTCCTCCTGAGCTTTTAGATAGTAGATTGGCTGTTCAGGCAGCGGAAATTGAGCAGCTTGCTGTGGATAATCATAGGTTGGCAGCCTCCCATGGGGCTTTGAGGCAGGATCTTGTTGCTGCTCAGCAAGAAATACAGAAGCTTGCAGATCATATTAGAAGCATGCAGACTGAGAGTGATATCCAGATTCGTGTATTATTGGAAAGGATAGCAAAAATGGAAGTTGACATCAGAGCTGGTGAGAGTGTAAAGAAGGACTTGCAGCAAGCACATTCTGAGGCACGGAGCCTGGCATTAGCTAGAAAAGAGCTGACTGCTCAAGTACAAAAGGCCAGTCAGGAGCTGGAGAAAGCCCGTGCTGATGTCAAAACATTACCGGAAATGAATACTGAACTCGATAGTTTAAGGAAAGAACATCAAAGGTTACGGTGAGTGGAGTCAACTGTTCATATTGTTTTAATATCATCTTTTTGATGAGCTGAAACATTCACTTCTGAGCTTTTCTTTATGTGTTATGGACTAAGAAATCCTTGATGCTATGTTTTGTGGTAAAGCTTAATTTCAGTTCGAAACGTGATTTATCCTTGTTAGTAACAGGAAAAGCGTGGAAACAATCACTTGTGCTTTTCACCCTGCATCTCTTTTTAGATTTGGAAACTGTTGCTTTGTGCTTGATATGTGTGTGTTTTATAAATAATTTTCTGGTGAACAGGAAAGTAATGTTGCTTCTGATTACTACATATTGGGCTTTCTTATTCTGGTCGGTATCACCCATTAACTGATATTAGTGCAAGCATTTAATTCAAATTTCTTTCTTTTTGGGCAAAAGAATGACATTTGAGTACGAAAAAGGTTTAAACATAGAGAAAGTGGAAAAAATGCGAATCATGGAGAAGGAAATGGTGGGCATGCATGGAGAACTGGAAAGATTGCGTGCCGAGGTGTTCAATGTCGAGAAGAGAGCACATGGTAGCAAGTTTGTTTTTTGAAATCCTCTCAAGTTATTATTTTCTCAAGTTCCAATGTGATCCCTTTAGCCAATAATGCTTGGTGTCTGTGTAGCTCCCTACACGTATGGTGGACCCAACATCAATCCACATACATTCTACCCACCTGCTGTACATGGTAGTGGTGGATATGTTGATAATTATGGAAGACCTGCTGTTCCGATGGGTGCTGGGCCTATATCCCCGGGAATGATCCCGTATGGTGGTTCCGTCACTGCAGGTGCTCCTGATGGAGTTGGAGCTGTAGCAGGAGCTGTTGCTGGTGCTGCTGGGAATCCTTCATGGACGGGAACATATGATGCCTCGCATGCTCGGAGGTGAATGTATCAGCCAAAACTGGATCCTGGTGTCCCTTCGTATGCAACTTAGTAGAATCTTGTGTTGATGATTTACCAAATACTAGCTTGTAGGCTTGTACTCGTTAACTCTGAGAATTCCTTGTAAGTTATCGTAACCTGTTTCATGGCTTTAGCCAAATTTTACTACAAGAATTGTAGCATGTTGTTAGCTTCTGTATAATATAGCTTTCCTCTTTTATTGTCCTTTTGCAGTCCAGATATGTTTGTGTAGTTTATTTTGACTTATGTCTCCTCCCTTCTATTCTCCCGCTTGGTCTCCCTCTGTTGGGCTTAGGTTGGGGCATAATAAGGTTTGGGATTGGAAAATAGCAAGGAATATATTAATCACCTTGAAGAAAGTACTTATCAATCAAGAGACGCCCATGGATGCTGATATTCATGTCATTGAATACTCAGAAGAGATGCAGTCTCTTCAATCCTGTGGTTTTCCTTGCATCTTGTTTCATCCTAGTCTGCACTGTGCATGAATTCAGGATGGGAGGAGGAGAGTTTTGGTTTTGGTAAAGCTTAATAAGGATAATTGGCTTGTGTATGATAAAACAAATTTGTCGTATTGGCACCTAATGGTGGAGGTTTTATAACTGACCACTCCTAATTAGTCAGTGTGATTTGCCTGATGAAACCAAGATTTTGGAGTTCAGGAAATGATAACTTACGACTCCTTAAAAATTCGTGGTATATAATCCAAAACATACTTTTGCCCATATGACAATCAAAGAAGAGCTTGATAGCATGGAAAAAATTGGTAGCTTCTGCTTCTGTCAAGGGATGGTGAAAAACCGAAAACCAAGATGACCATAGCATCAAAGATGTCCCCGATTATACACGAAAAAGATGTATAACAAAGTAAAGAACAAAGGATGAAATAGCTTGCAAATCCAAAACCTCATCTAATAACTCTTAGTCAGTTAAAATGAATGTGCGATTAATTTGCTTTTATGGTATCCTCGAAGTTGCTCCCACATTGTAGAAATAAAAAGCAACAGATGCGAGACTGAAAGCAGAGCAGCCATGACAACGAGGAAGGTCCCAATGTTCTGCCATTTACCAAGTAATGGTTTGAGAAATCCATCTTTACAGGCTTGGCAGTTGTAGCACAGAATGGTTTCATCATTCTTCCATAGATCACAATCCCTCTCCAATAGGTTGGACGCATCCAGTGTTGAATCTTCTTTCCTCCAGAATGTGGCATTCACGTACTCCATTCCACAGCTTGTTGGCGGCAGACAACAACCAGACTAGACAATTGCGCCAATGTAAAAAACAGTCCAGTGAGTAAATGTAAAATGTAAATAGAGGTGCAATTGTAGAAGTGATATGACCAAAGAAAACACAAATCACTCAAACTAAGCACACTATTTATTGAAAAAAATTCGATCATAATTTTTTTTTTTAAGTTGTTGGTTGAATTAAAGTATCAAACACTGCCTAATAACATGTGTATGAACCATTGAAAAAGAAGTATTCTGCTAATGTAGAAATTAGTTTCAAAACTAATTTTCTCATGCAAAACTAAGCCAATAGCATTCAACATGTTTTTAGGATATGCCATATGCAAAACTAGTGATTTATATTTTACATATACCTATATATATATTCGACCAGCCAAACAATTCTTTGTCTGTAATGTCTACTCAAGCACACGTATACTATTTCATGTGACATTTATATTAGCTTAGTACCTCAATCGATGATAATTTGCTTGCTGTGAAGTCAAAGGATTTGGTGGTATAAGACCTTAACGCCAACTCTCTACATGTCGTTGTAGCATACAAGCAGGATTTGATATCCTTCCAATTGTAGTCATTATCCACCCTGAACTCAAGCCATCTAGGAGTACCGGGTATGGTACGAGCTTCCATGTCAAAAGCACCCTCAAGTCCAAGACCAACAATCAGCATCAAAATCAGTGGCACCACAACTAAGAGAAGTCCAAGCATAGGAAACCGGCTTCCAAATTTCACTACAAAGTTGCTCACAAAGAAGACAATTGCTAGACCAATGACAATCACAAGTTGTAACTTTGGCAAGTCAAGAAGGTTTTCACAGTCATATTGTCTCAAGTACAGCAACCAAGCGATTGAAAAGAGGATTGGAAAGGAAAGAAGAAATGAAAGTACGGTTAATGAAAGCACAATAATCTTCATTTTATCTGTTTTAGCTGCCACACTAGTATTAGTAGTGGCAGCAGCAGCAGTGGTGGTAGTATCATCAGGGATTTCTTTAGCTTCTTTTTCTTTGGCTTCATTTTTTGCTTCAGAAATAAGCACTGCAACTTCTTTTTCTTCGGCTTCATTTTTTGCTTCAGGAATAGTCACCACGACTTCTTTTTCTTTGGCTTCATTTTTTTCTTCTGGAACAGGCACTACAACTTCTTCTGGGGGAGCAGAATTCTCAGCCATGAGCAAATATGCAGTATGGAACAACAATGGTCTTTCCAAGATGGTTTACAAATCAATGAAGGTGGTTTAATTACGAAGTATTATTACTGGACTCTGTTGAACATTTCTTCCTTTTCTCTCTCTTTTAGCATTTTACTTAGTCAGTCAACGTGTATGAAAGAGGCCGTCTACTATTTTTTAGG
Organism: Coffea arabica; assembly: GCF_036785885.1. Lineage (NCBI taxonomy): Eukaryota > Viridiplantae > Streptophyta > Magnoliopsida > Gentianales > Rubiaceae > Coffea > Coffea arabica. Next base: position 13,140,005 of record NC_092320.1, on the reverse strand, counting down.
TGATGCGAATTCAACTGCAATTTTTCGGGGGTTGAGACATTTTAGGATTGGTGGTTTGGGGATGAGTAAATAAGCATGTAGGGTTCACTCATCATAAGGATATTTGACATGTAATAAAAACTTTTTTTACACGTAAACTTTCATGCTTTTAATGATCAGAAAAAAGAGAGAGTGTACAAAAGAAAACTTTGGTTTAGAGACACCTTTGAACTTTTGCATCGGTGGACATATAGGGTTTCACTAACCTGAATTCCATATCAATTTTTAGAAACAGCAGTAACACATCTACTGATGTAGTGGTACCTTGTAATAAAGTATCACTGTCTCGTAATTTGATCATTAGTTGAAGAACATGCTGCTACTTGTTAGCCATCATCTTCTTGTAAACTAAAAGCATTAAAAATTATCGTTAATAATATGATTTAACTTCTTTTAAGAGAATGGATAGCAAAAATTGAAATTCTAACAATATAAAACCCAAACTTCCTCTTAAATATGGAGACCTATTAAACGGAAAAAGCCGGAGCCTATCAGAGAAATTTCACCTAAACATGTGGAAGATAGGAATACTCGAAGAGGTTTATCATTGCAACTTATGAGAAAAAAATATAGAGATATGATATTTTAAATATATGTATTATAGGGATTTGGCTGGATTTAAGTAATGAGAATTAGAGCTATTCTACAACAAAAAAATTTTTTTTTGTGGGAGCAAGAATAAAAGATATGCTACCTAAAATAGACAGTTAATTGATTAGAGAAAGCTTAATTATAAGTTTTCCTCCTAATTTTGCGTTTACCATTATAATTTCCTCATATTTATGTGGTTTATCACTCTTTTACCTCTTTGTTGTTCATCAATTGCCAAAAACAATAACTAATCTCCAAATTTTCCCATCCTTATATAACTTCATACCAAAAAATCCACACATTAGGAAATTGGCTAAAAAGTCTAGAGTTGTGTGTCTCCAACATGCAAAATAAACACGTTTTGTTGATACTTCTAATATATCTTCAATTTTTACCCACGCGTAGTCTTAATTTTTCTTAACCACTTATTCCCTTATATTTAAAATCAGCGCTCCACTTATTCCCTTAATTTTTCTTAACCACTATATTTGGAGCTAAATGTATTTCAAGAACTATTTTCCTATGCATAAATTGGGAGCAAGAGATTCAAAATGACCCGTTTGTCATAGTTTTGAAAATTCTACTAATATACTTGTGACTTAAAAAAAAAAAAAACTGCCAAACCAAGGAATAATGCATAAATCACCTTTGCCTTCTCATTTTCTTTTTGCTCTTTTCCCTCATGATTTACTTTTCTTGAACAAACGCATGAAGAATGCCTTTTCCATTAAATTAAATTAAGTGTATAAGTTGTATACAAGTTAATTATGAGATTGCTCTATTTCTAGTTTGGCATTTCTCTAAATCAATTGCGGGTATTAGTTGTAAATTAAATGACAACTAATTTGTTGTACTGATCTTGCAATTGTAAGGTATATGTAACCTTATTTTGGGAAAAAAAAATATTTTTACCAGAGCTTTTGTAAGACAGTTGGGGGCTATGTGTCAAAAACTAAAAGGTGAAGGGCGAAAAGTAAAAACTAAGAAAATATTAAGGGTTGCAAACTAATCTGAGCTAATTCTACTGCTACTAATCATTGAAACAAAACGTAACAATTCTAGTTTCCAACACTCTCTCCCGCCGACCAGAAGAAAGTGCTCTGTCTCATTTTCACATCATTTTCGATCGATCCCGTCTCGTCAAATGGCTGAGGTAAACTGAAAATAATGAAATTAATCCATTAATTTTTAAGGGATTTTAGTCTATGATTTTCTACCTTTGTTTTATTGTGGTTTCAATTTCGTCTTAATTGATTGCTGATGAGATTATGTACATTATCCTTTTTATGTGATCTGTTAATGATTTGATTCAATTGCCGGTTCTGTACACAATGGACTCATACAACGTGGTTATGTATATATATCCCACTCAGTCAATGTATTTTCTGTTATCTTTGCATGTATTTTATTGGCAGAAAATTGTGAAAATATGGTTTAAGTGTGAAGGAAATTCTGGGTTAAAAGCTAGTATAAAACAATGTGCAAGAGATCCAAGAAATGAATGATTTTATGGAGATTTATGCTTGAATTAATCAGTAAAAGGCATTGGTTAATGGGTATTTTAATTTGGGAACTAAAAGAGTGCGGTGTTGGCATTCAGTTTTAACACAGAAGAAATTGGTTTTGAATCTAGTTATAGAACTTATATGGTTCAGAATTAAAGAGGAAAAGCAAATGATGGTTGGCATTCATGCCTACCAGGGGGCAAAGTTGCAGCTATGGTATAGTTGCTTCTAAGATGGGTGTGGTTAGGAATTTCAACAAGATGTTAGCTTTTATGCAATATATGATCGTGGGTTTTCAGCTTCTTGTTGGAAATCCCAAGTAAACAGATATTCAGTAGATGTTCTTGTTGAAGTGTTATCTTTCAATATCCAGTATTAGGTCAAGCAGTGGATGTTTATTTAGTTTTTTTTGAGAAAGTTGGAATTTTTGGGATTGGATTGCCATATTGTGCCTTGTCAAGCCTTGGTGAGAGATGAGCCCAAATTTCTTGTTGTCAAGAACCATTTTGGAGTGCTAGGGGTTTAATTTCATGGTAGAATAAATTTCCAATGATTGTAGGGGAAGCATAAATAGATATAGCTTTTCTGAAAAGTTTAAACCTAGTGAGGCCTAAAAGCAAAGTATTTGTAAAGAAATACATTGCTATCAAATCTGAACGAACTCTTGTTGAAAGCAAGCAGCTGTATGAAAGGATGATGGAGTTATTTTTATAACAAAACCATAGAGTTAGTTGGATGTGCACATTTGCTGTTTTGTTTTTCTTAGAGAAAAGTTTGTGCCTTTATTTAGTTTGGGTTTCCTTTGATAGTAAATTTATTGAGGAAAGGGAAATGTCCTGCTACCTGGATGTTTGGAATTTGAGATATGATATGGGAAATTACTAAAAGACTTGTTTTCCTTCTTTCTCTTTGTAAACTTTTTAATATTTCTTTCCTTCTTTTCTTTGTGCTCCCCCCCCCCCCCCAAAAAAAAAAAAACGAAGAAAACAAGAAAACCCCATCCACGGGTGCCCCCAATGTTCCATCTGTATAATATATCAAGTCAGGAAGATTTTCTTATGAGTATCCATACATGAAGGGAAGAATTGTGTACTCCTAATGCCGATCGAAAATTGGGTTGTTGTAGCGAATCCCATATTGGTTCTCTATGCTCTCAAAGCTCTGTATTTTAATTGTCATACTTGAAAATGTTTCAGATTACAGGTGAATGTGGGGTTCCATACCAAGAGACAGAATGCCTTCTTTCCCACTTTCTCCAATAGCCAAGCAAGAGCTTTCATAGTTTAAGTTCTCTCATGACTATGAGGATACTAAGCAGATAAAAATTCAAAATCCAGCCTAAAATCCCTATAAGGTGACATAGTTTGTTGTTGACTCCCCCTTCTCTTTTCATGGTGATATAAGGATTGAAGTAGACTTTGTTCTTTAGTCCAGACTGAGAGAAGAAATCTACCTTCTTGGAATATTACTCTGGGGATCTCTATATCCTTGCCTGCTCTTTTAAGTTACTGGTTCTCATACCTAGGCTTTATTCATTTCCAGATGGTCTACTTATTAATTATTTGGCCAAATGGTTGCTCATCATAGAGCATGTTGGTTGTGGTTTATATTTGTTAATTTTTTTAGCCAAATAGTTGTTTATAGAAGGAGAATGTAAATTGTAGTTTACTTTTCTTGACTCAATTGTAAAATGTTTTCTTTATCTAGTCTTGTTGACAGCTAAAGGGAGCCATAGCTGGCCCTTTGTGTAAATGCACTTTTATTTCTAGTCCTTTGGGCCAAATAGTATCTCATTTCACAGTGTGTGAGGTGACTATCTCATGTCAGAGTGTGTGAGGTCTGCTGATAAAGTATTTTTCATTTGCCACAATAGACAAAAACAATTTTTCTTTCGTCTGGACTGTCCTTTAGCCTCAAGAGTGAACTTTTTTCCTTCCTTTTGATTTCAGAACAGAACTGTCATATGCAGGAATTAGGTTTTCTTGAGGTCGCCCTCAGGGGCTTGGTCTGGTAGTTGAGGTTGCTGAAGATGGAGCCTCAGGTCCCTGGTTCGAACCTTGCTGCCAGCAAGTTGCTGAGGGTGGTGAATAGTCTGCGGGGTCCACTCCCTGCGGGACACACCTAAAAAAAAAAAAAAAAAAAAAAGGTTTTCTTGAGGTTGTGATTTTATTGATTCATTCTTTGAAAGTTGCCTGTTCAAAAAATTCTTTCTTTATCAATTGGACATTCTTATTCAAAAAAGCATGGAAGTGCATCCAGTTTTGTTGAAAGCCTTAGTTCTGAACACGCTTAATGTCTTCTATCTCATGATTATGATGTGTTGAAATTTTAATTCTGAGAAAAGATGTTTTATCTGTGCCTAGGCTAGAGCTTCTTAGCATGCAAAGCATGATTTAGCTCATAATTACAATCGGGTCAAAACTATGTATTCTTGCTGTGGATGTCTCCTGCCTCGAAACTATTGGAATTCTGGTAGGATATGATGTCTTGGGAAATATTACAATGAAATCTAAGCATGATGGAGGAGAACGCCGTCTTAAGTGGAAACATGCTTATTCAATATTTTAACTATTAAGTAACTTGTTAAAATACTTTTCTTGTTCACCTTTTTTCTAAAGTGACAATGTTTGCTTCTCTGAACTTTTGATAGTTTTCCTTTTCATTTTATGTAGTGAATTAAGTGTGTGATTTATGATGAGAAAGCGGAAGACGCAATTTAGTGTTGAACAGTTGTCTTACACTCTTCTTAGTAATATTTGTATGCTAATATTGTCAGATTGAACTGAAGACTGCACCAGCTGACTTCCGATTCCCAACAACTAATCAAACTAGACACTGTTTCACACGCTACATTGAGTTCCACAGGTAATGGTCTATCAGTTTTGGCTGCATGAGGCATCTCTGGGTATTGGACTAGTTACACACCAGTGGTTGTTGAATAATATGCCATAAAACCAATTATCTTAAAAGGACATGCTCTGTCAGTTGTGGCTGCATAAGGCTTTTCTGGTCATTGGACTTTGTTACATATGAGTGGCTGTTGATTGCTTAATAGTGTGTCATAGAAACCAATTTTTTTTCTGTGTCATGGAACAACTCCGGTAAAACCATTGAACTTACGTAGTTTTGATTCTAGCCCTCAGTTGTTGAAAGAGAAATCTTAAGTTAGTTTTGTGTTTGTTAAGAAGGTGTAGGCTGAAACCTTTAGGCAAATATCTTTTGAAAGTGCCTGATTAAGTTAAAATATTTTTACTTGACTAGATTACTACTCCCTAACATTTTAAATCTAGAAGCTCATGAATAGGGTTTGATGTTTGGGGGGGAAAAAGAAAAGAGTGAGTACAGAAATATTTATCTTGGTACTCAAGATGATTTTCTATCGGTTGAATATGTAATTGATATAGGTTTTACTCTTGCCTGGTTTTCTCTTTAGAGCACAGTAAAGCTTTTGTTGGTCTATCATAATGATTTGGTTTACACAGATTCAACACTTTTTTGGATTTCAGGTGCTTGGCTGCCAAGGGTGATGATTCTGGAGAATGTGAAAAATTTGCCAAGTACTATAGGTCCCTCTGTCCTGGTGAATGGGTAAGTAAGTATATATATATATATATATATATATGTAGAATTGCTTTTACCTGTTGAATGTTGGTATTGATTGTCATAGGCTTGGGGGACAGCAGTCCTCTTCAAAAGGTCAGATATGAGCACTGTTGTCCTCATAAAAAGTCCCATTTCATGTGTGATTCTGCTTGAGATGGCATTGCAATTGGAAACTATTGCTCCTTTATGTTACACGGGAATTGGGTGGTGACATGACATCATAGTTAAAACTTAATCGTTATTAACAAAAACAGCTATGGTTTTTCTTTTATGTTTGACTATCTGTTTTAGTTCCTTTCGGAGTAAGTTTTGGATTGTGAGCTTGAAGTTGCTTGCAACTCTCATGTGAATTTCTGTGCAGCCCGTTTTATCTTCTTGACACCTCTAGTAATGGCGTATGGAAAACCTCTAGTTGTTTGAGGGAGATATATTAAATGGCTGATGGGGATGGCCTTTTTGAATTACCAAGTGGTACAACACCAAATCTTTTATTGGCTTTCCAGCGTTCCCACTTTTTATGTTTATTATATTATATAAACGTCTTTGACTACTATTTTACCATATGCAATAGGATGATAACATTCTACCATTTTACCATAGTTTTGAATGCATTCTAACTAGTTTCTGCTACATTTCTACAGGTTGAGAGATGGAACGAGCAGAGGGAGAATGGGACTTTCCCAGGGCCCCTTTGATTTTGAAACTGCTTTAGGTCTTCATGTCTCTGCATTGGGAGCTGAGTTTTGCATGGTCTTTTGTCTGATGCTGATCTGTGGGTTTTTGTTTCAGCGTTATGGATCAATAAGGTAGTGTATTTATTTCCAATGTACAACAACTGTAAACTTGAGAAGCGTGCTTGTGTTGCAAGTACTGATTCATTCATAAAAAACACGTAACCGTTGCTGCAATTATTATATTCAGTACAAACAAAGTGCAATCACACACACACACACACACATATATATATATATATATATTTATTTATTTATTTTTTTTTTGATTGTTGACCCCAAAATTAGGGATAATAAATAACTTATGCCTTTTTAATTGGCTAAAACGTCTGACACACATAATGAACAATAAAATATTATTTAGTAATTCTTATATCCGTCAACCAATTTGAGGAAATAATAATAATAAAAATAAAAAGGGAAATTTCCTATCTTCCTTTGAATCGGTCCATGATGCTTATATTGATTTACATTAGTTGAGGATTTATGAAGCTAAGTATTAAAATATTTCTTAAAATGGACTAAAAATGAAGAAGGGCTCAGTCTATTATTATTATTAGTATTAAAAAGTTTGGTTTAAATTACGCGTTATTGATGGTTCAGGTTTAAGCAAAAGCGACATGTGTTGGTCAATTCAACCATTACTTACTTACAACTCACTCTTTTTGGTGTATCTGCTCAATGCTCCAAGAAAGAAAGAAAGGGTTGGTACGAAAATTCCGAGAACAGATTTACAAATAAAAAAAAGGGGCAAAAGGTTTGGATGGCAGCAAGATTGTGAAGCTAACTCCCCGAGACTATAAAGAAGCCTCTTAACGTGTGATAAGGAATTTGAGTAAACAAACGGACGAAAGAGAGTTGATTGGCTTTAAGTAACTATCATCCTCTGCCTCTGCCTTTGGAATATTCCAAGTAAGCTCATCATACTCATTTATTATAGTACTTATTACTAAACGATGGACACGGCGCGCGGGACTCGCCTGATTTCAAGTTATAAGTCGGCGTCCAATTTCTCAAATAGGAGAAAAACAAGAAAAAATATATATATATATATGGCTACAAACAATTATTTCTTCTTTAAACAATTTCTTTTTCTTTCTTTTGGAGGACCTACTTTGATACTAATCTTTGGGAAATTGTATGGTCCCTTCGTGGAACCATTTCTTCAATTTCTATTCCTTAATGATAATAGCAGTTGAAATTTTAAAGTTGTGAAATTATAGAAATTTAACATCACTTATTTCACATTTAATGCTAAATTTAACTTGTGTGTGTGATCTTGTAGAATCTCTCCTATTTAAAATCAACTTCCAATGACTAGGAATATTTGTTTGACATAATTTTAAATTACCTTTTTATCTCGTACATCACAATGTTAGAATATATATATATATTTTTTTTTCTTCAAAAATTTTAAAAATTGCAATCTAAGTGAGACCAAAATTAATCCAATCAAGAAGGTATTAGGCAATTAAAGTATAAAGACTCCTTTTTTAAAAAAAAAAATGAAGTGGATATTTGAATTTGTATCATAAATTGCATTGAGTCAGTCAGCATTGAATATTAGTCTCAAAGATTAAGTGACCAGAAGATTTTGGATATATTCTTTTTTTGCAAAAAAAAAAAAAAAGATTTTTTTCACATGCATAATTAGGGGTGTAAACTAGTCTAATCAAACTGAACACCCTAGTATTCAAGTTTGTTTGATTATTTTAATGAATTTAAAATTTTATGCAAATTTGACTTATTTATTTTGCCAAATCGAGTTTGAACTAATTTTTTTATCGAATTTAAATGTTGGCGAATATAAAATGCTGTTCAATCTTAACTTGACTAGTTGGCGATCCAAATTTGAATGAGTTCTTAATAAGTCAAATTTGATTCAAATATCATGTAATTTGGTTTATTTTTCAATCCTATGCATAATAAACATTGTTTTTCTTTTTTTTTTTTCTAAAAAAAAATCTTTCTAACCATTTTTTAATCATAAAATACATCACATCATAAAGACTTCTTCTTCTTCTTTTTTTTAATCCAAACACTCGTAACAAGAGTATTTTTCAATCATCTTCCATCGAGACAATAATGGTTGGGGTAAAAGGGGAGGGACATTTAAAATTAAAGATTTTGGAAATCTTCTAATGTTCCTGTTCTTGATCAAAAGTCACATCATCCTTCAAGATAAGTTACTAGCCAAAACGATCAAGTCTACCATAGCGTCAAAACTTTTTATTGTTACATTTTTGGCTTCTAATGGGCTCAAAAAAGATAAAGAAAAAGAAAAACACTTTTTGGCATTGCTAGTCTGGTCCCACGCTTTCCCATCCGTTTCGATTCCTTGTTGCGCTTGTCCAATTAATTCACACGGCGAGTACGACGTGTCACACGTGGCGCACTGGGCTTATCGCTTGACGCTGAAATTTTTTCGGAAACGGCCACACGTCTCCGAAACTCCTTAGCAAATTCCAGACCAGCTCAACCTCCACGAGTTTCACATTTCCCCATACAGATTTTGGGACCCCAACATTTTGGGTTTTCTTACCTTAGTCTCTCATCTTCTCCATTTTTGTCAATTTAAACCTACAAACAATTGTAGCTATTGAAACACAGGGGACTACATCTTTCAGCTTTGAATTAGAGAGATACCATACCACTTCCTTCCTTCCTACTCTTAAATATGTGTAAGCATCTAAATTGGATTAATTTTTTTATTGATTGTGAACATATATATATATATATATATGCTTGTGTAGATTGCATAATAATTAATCACAATTGATCATTCGCTCCTGCTAATATAGATACTCCATTTGAGTCAAGACTAATCCATCTAAATTCTTTTGACCAAACAAAAAGTTGTACTACTAATAATTTACACAAAATGTTCTTTGACTCTACAAACAAAAAAATATGCAAACAAAAAGTAAAAATTAGAATCAATTTATGAAAGATGACATAAATTTATGTGAAATTAAATCTTAGTTAATTCAATCATCATATATATAGTAAAATGAATGCTAATGAATCTATTACACGCAATAGGGTACTGCGTGATACATGGGCTAGAATGATAACTTAGAGGACTAAGAATGCAATTAAACGGCCCGTCTTCACCAGTATTATATAACCACCCTTACCCTTTGTTCCATTCATCATATCTTCCTTTTTATTTTCCAGATTCTCGCTTTCTTAGCTCCAACCCAGATCAATTTTCCATCGGATCCTACTATAAAACTGGTAAAACTGTTCACCGTTAACTAGGTTCGTTCACCATTAAGAAGCACATAACTATTGGAGTTTAATCACCCCTTTTGCTTCTTGGCTTCTTGAGAAGTTACTGATATTTTTGGTTCGTTTTCAAGAATACCAGAGAAAATGCCACGTTGCAGCAACAGTTTGCTTGGGATACTGAATTTTCTGACGCTGTTGTTGTCAATCCCAATAATTGCAGGTGGGATTTGGCTAGCAAAGCAGTCCAATACTGAATGTGAACGTTTTCTTGAAAAGCCAGTGATAGTATTGGGGGCGTTTCTGCTGTTGGTTTCATTGGCAGGACTCATTGGATCATGTTGCAGAGTTTCATGGCTTCTTTGGGTGTACCTTTTGGTCATGTTTCTGTTGATTGTGCTCCTCTTTTGCTTCACAATCTTTGCGTTTGTGGTTACAAATAAAGGTGCTGGTGAGGCCCTTGCAGGTAAGGGGTATAAGGAGTACAGGCTTGGGGATTACAACACTTGGTTGCAGAAAAGGGTGAACAAAAATTGGCCCAGGATTAGAAGTTGTCTTCAGGACTCACAGATCTGCAAGCACCTGATTGAACAAGGTGCCACTCCTTTAGGACAATTTAACAAGGAAACGCTTTCTGCTCTTCAGGTATGTACAGATTCATAAGTATTGCATCTTTTGTTGCTCTCCATACCTGCATGGTTGTCATTCTTTTTTCTTTTTGAGCTAAAACTTGAGTTTTTCACTTGAGGGGAGAAGGGGTTTTCTGTTTTTGCTGCCTCGCTCTAGATCTGGATACTCAATTGGAAGATATCTTTAGGGGCTGGGACTGTGTGTCAGTAGTTTGTTCTTGTTGGTATAGTAATTTTACTTTTTTAAGTTTCTTGAGAAAGGGTATTGATCTTCACTTGGAATCACTAACTGCCATGGATCTGTTATATTTGAATGATGGTTATTGAGTAGTTTCCTAAAGTTGAGAGACTTGACTAGAATCTCGACTTAAAATGTTCTGCTTTTTGTCTGAGACAGATTGGTGATGCTGCTTGTATATATTTCTTGTTGCAAAAAGTGGTGTGGTGCATAAAGTGGTGCCTTTAAGAATAATGATATATCAATTTACTTGACCCTATTGCTTATTCTGTCAATTTTTGTTTTGCTATTATACATGTTCAAACAAGTATCTCCAGAGGAGAATAATGGCATTCAACTTGTTGCTGTAAAATCATAAATTGTCCTGCTTTGGATTGATTGCATTTTCCATTTTTGAATTGGAAGCATGTTTTTAATACATTTGACACATTGTTGAACTGCTAGGTTGTTATAAACTAAGATGTTCCTTTTGTGATTTTGAGAATCGTCTCCTGGTTGATGTACTAGTTGCACGCCTCAAATTTCTGTGAAAGAATCTGTAAAATTTTCAGCTTCTGTGCCTAAACTCGATGTCTTGGAAAGGTTCTTCACAGATATATGACTAGATTGAAATTAGTTCATTTGCAGTTAAATCGTTTTTATGTTGTCTCTCTCATTCTCTGTTCATTTACTCTTGCCAGTCTGGATGCTGCAAGCCACCAGATGAGTGCAAATTCACCTATGTCACCCCAACCAACTGGACAGGAACAGCAGGGTCTACTAATCCAGACTGCACGGCTTGGAGTAATGATCAGAAAGTTCTATGCTACAACTGCCAATCATGCAAGGCTGGTCTGCTGGACAATATCAAGAGTGATTGGAAGAAGGAGGCCATTCTGAATATTATAGTGCTGGTCTTCCTCATCATAGTATACTCTATAGGATGCTGCGCATTCAGAAACAACAGGGAGGATAATGCATGGAAGCGCTACCCTTGAGCGATCAAGCTCATATCTGAGTAGATATTAGAGTTTGGATTGAAACTGGTTTTCTAATAATGTATGCAATACAACTTCCTACCTATTTGTTAGTTGCTTCTATGTATAGCTTGATTTTGCTCATTCAGACCATGTTGGATGATTGATTTCCTACGTTAATGCTTAGTTTCTATATAGACTTTTCAGTCTTTGACAAAAACATTGGCAGATTTCCCTGCCATTTTCAGATCTGCTTCTGAACAGGTTCTGCTCTGCGTACTTGAGTTTGATCTCTAAAGTTTTGGCCTTCAAAATTTGTCGGATTTTTGTCCATTCTTTCTCTCTTTAATGCAGGAAAGACTTCCTGTTCTTAATGCCACGTTTTCTGGTGCTTTTCTTCTAATTAAGAAATAAAAAATTTTTCTGCTTGATTACCTGCAAAAAAAGGGTAAGTTGCTCCTCACTGTTTTTTTATAGTGGCCAACAATCATTGATTTAGATATGCCCTTATTCCTCTCTTTGCTTAAAGCTTTGATTTCTTTTGTGGCGGGCTCCAGTTTGAGTCCTATGCAGTTTGTTAATTGTCTACGCTATTGTGATTTAGATGCTAAATTCAATTTGACCAAAATCCAGATCACTCCAAAAGTTCTACCATGTGGCAGAAATATTATCAATTGAGGTTGTCAGGTCGATTAGGATGCATCACACTTGTCCTCGGGTTTCTGAGTCTGATTAAGCATTCATTTGCCTCTATCTCATCTTATTGATTGTATCCCCAATTGTGTGGTGAAGGATTATTTTTTTCTTCTTTCACCACCAGACTTTGCAATAGCCCGCCGGACACTGGGGTCAGATTTCAAATTATCCCTTTGAGTTAATGGAAGTCGACGTCCCTTTCTGTCTCTCCAATTATTTGCAGGACCAACAATGAAAAGCTGTAAAGAGTAAAGACCCATCATCTCTGGGTTTTGGTCGTTCATTCCTCTCCATACCTACCATTGTTGGTGGGGTTTGTTGGTAGGGCTCGTACATGTAAGCTTTGCTTTTTGATGGAAATAAGAAATTTTTTTCTTTTAATCGACAGTGGATATCTGGGCCCGTGAACTGGTTACCGTACGACCCAACTAATCCCACTGTGAGCTGGGAGAGGCCTGCCCCAAGCATCACCAGCCACGGTAGTGCGGGGATTCGATCCCTGGACGTGGCTCTTCCCCAACTGGGACTACAACCACGGAACCGAACCCGAAGGGCTGATGGAAATAAGTAATTACCATCACCCAAGAGTCAATTGAATGTTCCCTACCCGTCAATATATTTGGCCTTTCTTATGATGACATTTTTTTTTTTTTAATTTCAAAAGCTGGCTAGACTGAATGGTAGAGTAGCTCAATTTTGTTAGTGCTATTGTTGGTGTAATGTGACTTTCAACTATCCCCTTCTACTGTTTCATCTCAAAACAAATCATTTAGTACTTACTTAGCTTTGAGGAATATGCAAACAAAAATAAAAGTTAAATATAGACACTTGCAGAGTCACCACATAGTACTGGAATCTATACAACTAAGCAAAGAAAATAAAACTGATCACAATCACTATATTCTATACAATCTACAGAAAATTTGCATTGAAAAGTTCCAATGTAAAGTCAGCTCCCAATTCTCTCGAGTCCTTGGAATTTTCCTCCATCCAGGCATCCAGCTATTGGCATGACGAACATATCTCAAGAATTTCATAAAGAATCAATTGAAATGTTCTAAGATTCCTTTCCCTCCATACTGTATAGGCCAAGTTAGGGGTGACTGGTCGAGTCGAACTTCGACTTAATCAAGTCGAGTCTCAACATAATGTTATGAAACTCAAATTCGAGTTCGAGTTTGAAAAAATAAAAAATAAATATTTTATTTTTAATAAATAAATAAAATAATAATTTTTTTAATAAATAATAAAATGTTAGGGATATATATATGTAATTTTATTATTAAAATAAAAAATAATATATATATATATGTATATATTCGAGTTCGAATCGACTCGCAAGCTAACAAACTTAGTATTTTTCAACTCAAATTCAACTTGGTCAGCAGATGAAACTAGGAACTGATATTTTGGGCAAATCGGTATAAGATATTTTCCAAGAGCTGTTTGGAAAAGTAATACGTAATTATGAAATTCTAGCTTATTGTGGTAAAGTTGCGTCTTAGATTAGAAAATAAGCTAGTTTTAGATATTTCTTTGGTACATGAAAACGAGGCCATAAATTCCTCGAGGCCGATGGAACCGATAAGTTATCAATTTAAAGGGCTTCAAAATTCAATATGAGTAAATATATAAATTATTTAGGGAAAATGGCCTGTTTCATCTTTCACATTTCGCAAAAATATTCTCACTTTTAAAATAAAGCAAATTGATCTCTGACATTTAAAAATTAAAACTATTACATCTCTGAACCTAATTTTCAATCTGAATCAAATCATTCAATAGCCCAGTAATAAATTTCGAAAATAGAATTGATAGATCACTCGGTCAATTTCATCATATTCACATGACATTTATTAAACCAAAAAAATAAAAATTATAACATAAAAGGCCATTCTTTGTCTTGGTATAGTGGGATTTTTTTTTTGGGTAAATCTTTTCATACACCGTTAATATATCTGCTTGCGAATCTAGATGTGTATCATAAATATAAAATTTGGTGTTTAAATTTAAATTGAAATGATACGACGGTACATAAAACCGTCAGTGTATACAATGATAATGTAGGAAAGATTAATCTTTCTTTTTTATGTTATAATTTTTTCTTTTTTTCTTTTTTGATTCATTAAATTTTACATGAATATCAAGTTGAGTTAACCAAATGATCTACCAATTACACTCCCAAAATTTGTAATCAGATTGATTGGTGGTTTGATTCAGATTGAAATTTGGGTTCAGGGACGTAAGAACTTCAGTTTTTAAATGTCAAGGATGAAATTGTTTCGTTTTAAAAGTGAGGGACGAAAAGAATATTTTTGTGAAATGTGAAGGATGAAACCGATCATTTTCCCAATTATTTATCATCCAAAGAATAAAGAAATCGGAACACTGGAGTCTTAAGGAATAAAAGGTATTAATCAATTTTTGCAATGCAGGTAATACCTTCCTAAGTAAATCTCTTTGTGGATGAACGTACAAGCGAACATGGTGATAGTTACGTTGTTTACGGGATTAAACATGGCATGGCACAGAAAATTGGACCTCGTTTCGAAATGCACCAAGATTGAGCTGGTGCTCCAGCCAGGTATAATATTGATGAACTCTTTCAAATTTATCTTCGATACAAAATGGTTGTAAAATGGAAACCATCAAATTAAAGTACAAAACTTACACTATATAAAGGGCATCCAATTTCCAAATGTGAGTGCAATTTCCAAGCTTGTGAAATCTTTCTCAGTAAAAAACGTGACAGCTGCAGATTGCAAGGCAACCATGAAGCACATCCTTGCATGCTGTTACAGGTAAATGATCGGGATAGCTCTTGGACAACCGGCACCTGTTGAGAAAATGCAACACAAATATGGATATGCTGTTAACTGATTCTCAAATTGTGTGATTCCAATAGGGAAATATCGGGTGGTTTCACCTGCAAAAGTTGCCAAGTTGACCGGCAAATTGTGCCTGCTAAGGGGATGAAACAACCAAGCAACCATATCTCATCTCCCTTTTTGAATAACGAATGCATTAGCTGAAGCTCCATGCTTAGAGTTCTTGGCCCTTTTAGTAATGGCATGCTTATGGCTCCAGCAACAGAGCTGATTGTTCCGATGATCTTGGCTATACTCCTGAAGCTTTGGATGTTCACTTTCTCTAATCAGTAATTGACATATGTTAAGGTACGGTATTCGAGTGAAATTTAAGAAATAATTATAGACAAAAAGAGTTCAAAAGAATTTATAAAAGTTACTGTGCTAATAGATTTCTGTTGCTTTGAGATAACATAATAATTATGCAATCAAAAGTAAAAGGGATGAGATCATCCATTGTATATAGAATCATTTACTTTTTCATGATGAATGTAAACTCAGCCCTCTTTGAATTTGCATTAATCTCCTTGATAGTTACCCGACAATGTAGGCCGCCGCACAAGTAGTTGCAGGAAGTAAATTGACCATTGCACTTGCTATTGAAGATGAGGCCAAATATATATATAGGCCCTTAAAATTGAGATTCTTGTTAAATGTTACTCTGCACAAGGAATGTATAGAGGAAAAACTTAATCAATTGGATAATCAACATTAGTTTAGCTTCCACATACACACAGATACTCAAAAGAGAATAACTTACAAAATGAGCGATATTTAAAATAAGATTAATTTGATTTTACACCTCTGAACTTGTATCACTTTCTCACTTTGCGCCCTAAATTTTAATTTTGGACACTTTTCACCCTAAACTCTCATAGTTGTTCGGTTTAAGTCCAATCAATTATTATATTCGCAAAATTAATGAGATAAAGAGCGATAAAAATTAACAACAATGTACTGTTTTGTTTCGACTACGATTCCTTAGCTTTGTTGCTCATGTTCAGCACATTATCATTTATTTATATGATCTCAATTATTAATATTATTAGCAAATTAATGAGGTAAAAGATGATACAAATCAATGATAATGAAAAAAATAAAAACAAATTAATGATAATGTATTGTTTTATTTTTGCTATAATACCATGGCACCTTTTGATTACTTTTGGCACATTATCATTGATTTGTTAGATCTTCTATACAGTTAATTTTTTAAAAGTTGTTATTAACTAGATTTAAATAGGACGAACTTAAGAATTTAGCATGTAAAGTGTCTCAAATTGAGAGTTTAGGGTGTAAAGTGTTCAAAATTGAAGTTTAGAGTACAAAGTGAGAAAGTGATATAAGTTCAAAGGTGCAAAGTGGAATTTGTCCTTAAAATATCAACCTCTTCCATCCTAAAGAATATCTGCTTATTTTACTCCGGGCAACCCCAACCAAAAAAAATTTATATATATTTGTGTAAATTTTTTTTTTTTGGGTCAATCATCACTTTCTACACTGCTCTTGCTCCTACACTATAACCTATCTAAGGGAGGGTCTAGCTAGATTAGGGGGAATCAAGGGGGACTGAACCACTATCGAATCAGACGGGTGCACTACACACCCGTTTGAATTTGTAGAAACCACTTATTAGTAACAAGTGTTGGGAGACAAGGGTCGAAACTTGACCACCCAACAGCCAAAGAGGCTATAGGTTTTCGTGTAATTGATCCAGTACATAATTTATGTTTCACATTCTGAGACGAGGAGAAAGGATTTAAAATTCCTATAAATACGCCTCTGTTTAAAATGAGCCACAAGGGCAACAAGCAAAGTGGCTATAGATAGCTGACCGCGAAAACCCTTGGACTCGTTCCCTGTAACAAGGAAGCTCTAGTGATGAAGTGATTCCTGAATAGAGAAACTAACAAAACCATGACAATAAGAGGCTTTTGATCTTCAAAACCCATATTTGCAATTTTGCAGATTCTACGAAAAAGTTAGACCATATGAAGACTGACGTCGGAGTACATTTTGTTGTATATAAGCTTCAAGCATGCATGTGGGTGGGCACACTTTGTACAAAATATATTAAACTATATAATGACCAAATTTTTTTGAAGTATCTTGTCAGCAACTAATGTGCATATGCAATACAAATGAACTTGCAAGATTTATACAAAAGATGACAAAAATTGTTGTTTCTTGGTCAACGTAAGCCAGTAAAACAATTTGCCATCCATCATTGAATGATAAATATTGATAATGAATCATCTCAGGAAGGCTTTGTCAGACCAGGATCTTTTCGAAATGATCCTTATCGAACATGATCATTCTTACAAACGAGGTTGGCCCTTATGTAGAAGTGAGCTGGAAAATGTCATTTAGTAGACTTCTAGCATGATAAGATTACAACTGTGGTTGTATGACAAGAGTAATTTGTGTTAATAACAATGGCGCGTTTAGTATGGTTCATGCTTCATTATGCTGAGACTGGCACTTGAATCGTCAATACCTAATTTTGCGGAAAGTTTGATTAATATTATTCACATGTAAAATGTACTAATTTGGTTGAACCACAAAGTTTGAAGAGAAACTTTGAATTTACATGATGCTTTTGAGAGGATACTATTTTGTGAATTTTCTAGCGACCAACTTGACTCTCCAAAAAGCCAAAAAAAAAAAAAAAAGAAAAGAAAGAGAAAAATAACTTGTACATGGTAAAAGAAAGGGATAATTTCAGAAACCTCCCCTGAGGTTTCTAACAATGTCACTGAGCTCCCCTAAGGTTTGAAAAATTACACATACCTCCCTTGTCATTTTTTTCATTTAAAATGACAATTTTACCCTTAAATATTTTAAAGAAATTCTCTTATTTGGTATGCTTATACTTAGAATGAGTTTTAAAATTATTTTTTCATTCTTTTTCCTTTTTATTCCTTTTCTTTAAATTTTTTGCCAATAAAATTGTAGAACTGCCACTAATGCCTCTAAGTTTCTACTATAATCAAATGTCGAACTAGTGATTTTTTTGACGAGGTAATTTTATATGTAATCCAATGTTTTTGCTGAACTTTGTTTTCTAGTTTTTAGTATTAAAATTAACAATAAATCAAAAAGAAATAGCCCAAAAGCACTACTAAATTATGATAATTCCACTACTCCAAAAATTTATAAATTCTAAATGAATTATTTCAACATTTTCTTTTCTATATTATAAATCTAAATTCATAATAAAATGCCATAAAAAATATCATATCATAGTAATAAAATTATATTATAGTTGTTTATCAAATAGTAAATATAGACATGAAAAATTTGGCACATTTTCCTTATAATTATACTAAATAATCTCATAATTGTGTAGAGAAGTAATTAAAACTCATTCCACAAGAGCATTTTTGGGTATTCATTTAAAAAATTGTCCAAGTCAATATTATTTTAAGATTTTGTTACTACAACTATCAAATCAAGGAAGGTAAGTGTTATTTTTCAAACTTTAGAGGAGCTTAGTGAAATTGTCAGAAACCTCAAGAGAGGTTTCTGAAGTTATCCCTAAGAGAAATTCTCTTTGTATATAGATCCCATCAAATATCTCAAATGATTATTAGAAATTTCAAATCAAGTTGTCCCTTGCCGGGGGGATAAAGGCTAATAACACCAATGATGAATGCCTAGAACCAGAGGCGCAATTACAAAATCTCTTCTTAGAAGAGGAGTCCTGTCTTCTTTACAATATTGAACCTCATTTATGTAGAAATACAGACTTCCTGTGATGGCCCCACCTTCCCCTAAGGCGAACCAAAGGGTTCACCTCCACAGGGCTCGTGGCGAAGGAAGGCTTGTAGTAATTATTCACGTGACTGGATGGCATATATCTTGTACAGTTTGGATTTGGAAATCATTTTATGTATAGTTGGGAATTGTTTCCGGTTCGCTTATGACATGTAATTATTGAAGAATTTGATGTAATATTTGAGATTTATATTATAATCTATTTGAGAACTATAGTGAACGACTGAATTTCGGCGAAAGTTGGGTAGGTGGCCCGCCGAACCCTCTGGTTCGCCTTAGGAGAAGGTGAGGCCGTCACACTTTTCCCATCAATACTAATGTTTCTGATCATCTTTGAGATCTATTGTCTGTTTATGCAAAAGGGGTTCTTCCAAATCGATTCTACAACTCAATTTGTCTGTGGATTCATCGACAACGATTGTATAATTAATTTTTTCCTCCTCTGGCTTCTTTTCTACATCGCTGTTAATCATGTGATCTTTAGCTTTGCCCCATAGCACAATATACAGTCCAAATATTACAGCAATTGCACCGAGCAAGCTGAAAAAGATGTCTTTCTGTCAGATGATATCATATTAAACCATCACAAACAATAATCAAAGCATTGGTAAGAACTACTGAGAAAACTGGTTTTCTCAGCCAATTCCAAACTCAAGACAATCTTAATCTCAATCATATTTGCTACCAATCACTTGCTTTTAAAACCTTATGTGGTAGAGTTATAATCAACCTTTTGGGATTTTCGGTTGGGCCCAAAAATAACAAATGTATGTTATTGTGTGCCTGGATTTAAAATCAAAGTTGTTCTGTTGTGCTTGAATTCGAACACATTATTTTGTGTAACATGCTGAGAGAATATATTGCTACTAATTTTGTACACTCGAATTTGTTTGAGATTTTAACATGCTAACACTTCATGTTTTTCATTCAAATTCATCTAATATTCCCTCCATGACAATATATGATGTTCAAAATTACAGCGGGAGGTATTACCTTCCAATGTAGAGCTCTTCTCGAAAGAATGTGAAGGCGATAAAGGTCACGATGACAGTGGATAAAGGATTAAACATGGCAGAAAAAAGTGGTCCTCTTTTACATATGCACCAAGCCTGAGCAAAGAACGAAATTGCTGATGCTCCTGCCTATAATAGAATTAATTTATCAGTGGTCTAAGAGTAAAATTTTATGAACATAATTTTTTTTTTTTCAATTGAATGCAAACCTCACACTTACTGTAAAGAATAGACATCCAAGTTCCAGAGGTGTTTGTAATTTCCAAGCATCTAGGTCTTTCTCGATAAAGAATGCCACAATTGCCGATTGCCAGGCAGCAATAAAGCACATCCATGCTGTTAGAGATAAATGATCAGGATAGCTCTTGGACACCGGTGCCTATGAGAAGATATAACATGTTTAAGTGACTTTCACATAATATGATCTCAACAATGTTCGAACTTGTATACCTGCAAAATCAGCCAAATTGACCAGCAACAATTGCTTGCGAACAGTAGTAAACAACCAAGCAACCAAGTCTCACCTCCCTTGCTCAATCTCAATATTGAATGAATTGGATCAGAGTGAAACTCTTTGTTAAGTAGCTTCGGCCCTTTGAGTAACACCATGCTTATGGCTCCGGTAACACATATGATCGTGCCGATGAATTTTGCTTTACTTCTCAAGCTTCGGATGTTTATTTTTTCTTGTCTGATAATATAAAAATATGAATTAAGAACACTAGAACAATATATTCTTGGGTTATTTCTATTATTAGCTGTTTTTGGGGATTTTTTCAAAAAACCTTACCCTAACTCTATATATGAAAAAACTTTACTATAAATGTTTTTAGGATGTTTTAAGGGTATTTATAGGGGATTTTTTCGAATGTATTTTGGAATATTTTTAGAATTTATAATTTTTTAAAAATATTTTTTTAAAAAAATTTACACCACCTATGACCACCACCCACCACCATCACCTCCTCCCTCCTCTCTCCTCTCTCTCCTTCTTTCTCTTCCTCCTCCTCCTCTCTTCTCCTTCCTCCCTCCTCCTCCCCCCTCTCCCTCCTCCCTCCTCCTGTTTGAGATGTTGTGTTTTTAGAGTTGTTGAAGTTACTTTTAGAGTTTATTGATCTAGACTTGAGAAAAATAAAAAAGTTTTTTTTTTAAAAACACCTTAAATTCAAATAAAGCTCTAGTTATTTCAAAGAAAATAAAAAGAAAGATGAAAGCCATTAAAAAAAACCATTTAAAGCTTTAAGTTATCTCGTGATGAATGTCTCTATTCAAAGATGTAGATCATTTTAACAATCATCTTCTTAATTACACTTTTCTTAATTCTTGAATTATTTGGAATTACCCCACAATGTATGCCAAAACAAAAGTAATTGCAGGTAGTAGATTCCCCATTGCACTTGCTATTGATGATGACGCCAAGTATAGACCCTCAAAATAAATATTCTGGTTCGCCGTCACACTGCAGAGGAAATCAATGGGCAAGTAATCGAGTATTTAGCCACATGTACCCTCCGTAATGTATACAGTTTCATACTTTAACTAAAACTTACCCGACAAGAGAAACTAGAAATATTAAGCAGAAGTTCTTCCATCCTAAAGAACATGTGTTTCCTCCTTTCCTGCACCCCAAAATCAAAAAGAAAAAAAAAAGAATTAAAATAATTAAAGCAGAGCTAGATTTGGCTTAATTTCAAAAATTTATATTTCATGTCATAAGATGAATAGAAAGAAGTTGGATATCCCATAAATGTACCTTGACCTGAAAAATGCCACAGGAGCTACAAGCAAAGCGGCTAGGGCTTGCCGATAAACCACAAAAACTCTGGGACTCATTCCCTGTAAGAGCGAAGCCCTTGTGGATAGAGTAATTCCTGCATACACAAACTGCAAAACAACCATGAAAATGAGAGGCTTTTGATCTTCATAACCCATCTTTGCCTATGCTTGATTTGAAACAATTAGAGACAGCACCGCTCTTATATAGGCTTCCAACCACGCTATATTTACTATATTCTTTGTACAATAATTCTGTGTACTGAAAGATATACAACAAATCATGCAGCTTCTTGAAAGGACAAAGCTCTCGGAAGTTTCTTGTCACTTGCCAATATGCGTTACGTAGTGCATATGAACCTTCAAGATGAACAGATAGGACGACAAAACTTCTTGTTTTTTTTTGCACATCCATCATGATTCAATAACTCTGATGGGTCATGAGGAAGGCTTCGTCAGCCAAAGCATATTTCCAAAAAAATGATGCTTATCGAGCTAGCATGGTATTTGCAAGGTTGGCTCTGATGAAGAGCTGAGTTGGACAATGGCATTTACCCGGTTTATGATATATAATGGGAATATTCCATTTGCAGTTGTCATTTTGATTATCTGCACACAATATTGTGCTATAGTAATTTAATTTGTACACTAATAACACTACCGACTGTGATTAGTACATGTCCATCGGATGGACACTTTGAATACGATTGGGATTAATAATTTTGAATACTTTGTTACACTTTAAGTACACAATGATGTTAGAAAATCTCAGTAAACCGAGTAAATTACTAATGTTTTATAGTACTATAATTTGTCATGGAATAATTAATATTTTTTCGCGGGTCAATTGGTTCAAGAGAAACCATGCATATGATGCCTTTGAAATTGATGCCTCTCCCCGAAAAACATTAGAAAGATAATTCGTACATCCCAACAGAAGTTCTCACTACGCATTATATAGACCAAGTATATATTACAGCAATTGCACCTAAAAAGCTGAAAAAAAAATAATTTGCTTGTCGTATCATGTCTTATTGAACAGTTACAAAATGGTATGAATTCAAACAATAAAAAAAAAATTGCATATTGTGGGTTGTAACAAACCACTGATAGCGTTATTGTCTGCCTAGGTATCCAAATCAAGCTTGTCATGTTGTGGATGAATTCAAAGGCAGCCCTCTTTTAGAAATGCACCAACACTGAACAAAGAATGGAATTGCTGACATTCCAGCCTAGAGCGTATTATCAATTAGTGAGCGGTCTATAAAGTGTAATTTTTTGAGCTTAATTATTTCTTTTTCAGTTGGATGCAAACCTCTTCGATACAGGGACTTATTAACAAAAAAAAAAAAAAAATGTAACATGGTTTAGGTGATTTTCGCATAACATCGTGTTAATTAAATACCAGCAGAATCATCCAAATGGACCAGCAACAATTGCTTCCCAAGATTAGTAAACAACCAAGCAATCAAGTCTCACCTGCCTTGCTGAATAGTGAATGAATGGGATCAAAGTGAAACTCTGCGTGAAGTAGCTTAGGCCCTTTGTTTGAGTAACAGTGTAACACCATGCTTACAGCTTCGGTTATATGTTTCATGCCATAAAAGGACGAGAAAGGTGGCTTTTCCCATAAACATATCTCGAGTTGAAAAATGCCACTCGAGGAACAAGCAAAGTGGCAATCACTTGCCCAAAATTAAGTCACAAACCCCCCCCCCCCCTGGGACTCAATCCTTGTGAGAGGGAAGCTCTAGTAAATAGAGTAATTCCTGCATACATACGCTCCAACACAACCATGAAAATGACAAGCTTTTTATTTTCAAAACCCATAATTGTCTAAGCTTAATTTGAAAGTATTAGAAGATATGGAGACTGTTATTAGCATTTAGCAGTGCCTTTCTTGTATAAGCTCCCAAGCACGTCATAATATTTTGGACAAGAACTCCATTTACTAAAATATAGTACAAAACTAGCTAATTCAGCAGCTTCTTTCAGAAATTAAATTTTTTTTTTAAATCAGTAACTATTATGTAGAGACAAGAGACCACGTCACTTTTCCTGTTTTGGCAGAGACATTCCAATTAATAGAAAATTTGACTGATTCATCATGCTGCAAATAGTACAGTGTTCTTGTGGACTGAGTTATAAGATGGCATGCATATATTCCAAGATGATAATAGTGTATTTAAGCTTGTTAATATCATTTATAGCAATTAATATGATAGTAAAATACTCGCTAAGTGAAGTAATAAACCAGCACATACGACACAGCTAAAGTCTAACACGATTTGCCAGTTGGTACTCGTATCATGACATTTAACATCGCAAAATACAGCCTTAAACTTGTCATTAGTCCATTTATCAAGGCATACAGATAATCATAATCATCAAGAGTCCCTCACTGTTTACTATATTTGGCAAATAAAGTAATAAAAATTAATTAAATAGCTCTCTCCTTATTCAATATTTCCTATAATCAGGTTAGTAAATGTTTAAATCCTTACCCATTTTTCAGTTTTGGTACATGAATAGACATACGAAAGTGGCGCTTTAATTACAATTATGCTCTTATAATTATATAAGAAATATACTATGTACTAATCTTTAATTTGGAAAGGTTCAAAATTTTTGTTAGAGGTAATCAAAATAAAAATCCTATTTTTTTAGGGAGTAGAATATGGGGGGAATACATAAAACTTTAAAGGGTAATCTATATAGAGAAAGAAATTCTCGTAAATTTAAGGATGGGCAATATAACTAAAAGAGAGAATTTTATAAATTTTTTTTAGAACAAAGAAAGCATAGTACGTGCTTCCTTGTGATGCACAACCTTACTTGAAACTGCTGGAAGTATATAGTTAAATTTGCAGGGTAATTCGTTTGTAGCTTTGCCTTTTTGCCCCTCCCCCATTCCCCACCTAGAGTTTGTATGTAAACGAAATGATATATGTAGGAACAACGAAATCATAGTCAAAGCCAAATGCATCAAAAGCATTATTAAAAAAAAAAATAAAATCTACCTAATGGGCGCTCAGTGGTCATTCCTTAAGTTGTACTTAATAAGGTACTAAAATTTTGAAAAAGCAAAGTTAATTAGATAATATCTATTAATGTAAAGAGGGGTAATAATTATTTGTGTGTATATTTATATGATAAGTTAGATGTGATTTAAATGTGTTCTCGTTAAAAAAGTTTTAAAAAAAAATATCTAAAGGGAACGTATTCAAAACAAACAGGTAAGCCCACCATGTCACAAAACCAACTAAAATATGCAAGGTTGGCAACGGAGACACAGGTGCCCGAGGGAGTAGAAATGCGGTGGAAAGTGGGGCGAATGCCAGTTCCGGCCATAAGTTGTCAAATCACTAGTCAGCCAATTGCCAGTAACATCCCAATCAAGCCTACCCTCTTTGATTTAGTAGGCAATCGTTGGCCCACACATGTTGACACTTGCCGACAGATATTTTGTTGTTGAGAACTGGATCATCTCTTCAAACGACCTTATAGATAGATAGGCCTAAGCAACATAAAGCACACAAGGCTTCATGCCTCCTTGACCAAAACAGATCAGCCCAGAAACCAAACCGGAATCACACTATTAAGGCAATCTAACACCTGCAATTGTCGTTGGGCTCTTCATTGTTTGCAATTGCAACCACTAAAACAAAAGTAAAACGTTGTCCCCCTCTCCTCTCGGACATTTGAGCCACGTTTATCACTTAACAAATGATTGGAAAGATTGAGAACAGAAGATGCCTAGTTTATTGATTCGTAAATTCTTGACTCCCCACTATGTATTAAAAATGATGGAGTCTCTCTTATCAGGGGACAAACATACCAAAATATTTTATTCCAAAATTTGGTTAGGCATCATGCATGACAAGTACAATTCATTAATAAATCCCTTCACATATCTTTTAAGTACACTCCAGGGTTAGATGTTGAGAATCGAAAATGACACCACCGTCTCTCTATTACGGGTGTATTCGAGCTGAGTTGAGCTCGAGTACCGCTATACTCGAGCTCGACTCGACTATAATATAATTATACTCGAGCTCGAGCTCGAACTCCATCGAGTCGGAGAATCACAGCTCGAGTTCGAGCTCGATCGAGTCCTTAAAAAGCTCGAGCTCGACTCGATAAGGGTACTCACCGGTAATTTCTCAGAATTTATTTACCTATATTAGTAATTTTATATATAATTTTTTTTAATTTTTTATGTGATACTCGATAGAGCTCGTCGAGCTCGTCGAGCTTCAAATTTCTGAACTCGACCTCGAGTCGATAGCTCTAACGAGCAGCTCGAGATCAAGCTCAAGCTCGATGAAGCGAGTTCGAGCTCGAGCTTCTGATCGAGTACATATCGAGCTCGAGTCGAGTAGCTTGAATCAGCTCCACCTCTACTCTCTATGACCTTATCACAAAAAACCTAGAGTCAAGTTATTGGCAATGTTTAATTGTGGTAAGCGTAGGGATTTAAGTCTTCAAATACTTTTTCCTTTTTCTTATATGATAATTTATCTTTGCTTTGAAGTAGTATAGAGCAAATGCCAGAAAAAGTTGTGTTGACATTTGGTGTGAAAAATTGTAGGGTGGTACACTAATGGAAATTATAGAAAAGACGGATTCTTTTTTTTTTTTTTTGCCCTTTTTGGGGGGAGAGGGAGTGTGGGGCATAGTTAGAATTTTCATCTTGCTTTCATGGTCCTACAACTTTATGATCTAATTTATAAAGTGGATCCTAATCTTAGTAGGATCTTTAGAATTAATGGAATGCTACTTTAACCGCTAAAAATTTGTGGTTTAGTATATATTATATTGCTTAAATAGAAACATGCTCTGAAAATTTGGGTTTCAAATTTTTCTTCTTTAAATTCAAATCAATTGTATTATTCATTTTGATTTTTAATCAATAAGTCAAATCAAGTCTACGTCCGTTTGTAGCGTTGCACTACTACTGCATGATGCTGGAAATTGATTTTAGTTGAGAAACTTGCTTCTTGGTTAGTGCTTTTACAACTATTAACTTACACAATGATCCAGTGTAGGCTAGTGATTTTAAGACACTTGGTTTGTGGTGATTGGCGGAACAATATGAAAAGTTTCAATCTAATTTAATTACATGCTACTAAAAGCGGGTTCTTTTCAAAATTGTAGGTTACCATGACTGGCCGTGTCCGTCATGGCAATTAGATAGTTCATATTAAAGAAAAACTTCTACTCCCTCCGTCCCACTTTGATAGTCCTGTTTCTTTTTTCACATAATTTAAGAAAAAATAATTAATTTTGTTGAAAAAATAAATTTAGATTGCTATTTTCCTAAAATACCTTCACATTAAATATGGTACAACTTTATGGGAACTTGAATTGATGGTAAAAAAAGAATCAACTCTCATTAAATAAGGTAGGTTTATAGTAACAACTGCTTACATTGAATAAGGGTATTTTAGAAAAATTAAAATACAATTACATTCTTCAATTGAAAAATGGACTACAATTTGGGACAGACGAAAAAAGAAAACAAGACTATCAAAGTAGGACGGAGGGAGTACTATCATACTGATTAATTATAATAGTCTACTTCATGAACTACTCTATTAAAGAGTGTTGGCACAAAAAATCGCGCGCACACATAGCATAAGCAATTTTAACACATATAAAAATATGTGGGAAGAGAAGGAATAATAAATACTCAATAATTTAATTAACTCAAATCTCAACAAAATCCAACCAATAACAATATCAATTTTAGCTTTTCGCTCATGACAACTCATAAATCTCAATTACAAGACTTTCTCTTAAACCTACTTTCAAGACTCAACTTAATTCTTTGAGTAATAACCTACTAAACTGGTAGTATTTATAAACTCCAAAATTTTCTAAAACAAATATAATTGTAAACCGAAACTTACTTGAAAAATTGATCTTAGATTTCTTAAACCAATACGGAAACTAAATAAATAAGATATCAAAACAAATTAGGAAAATAAATATTAAAGTAGTTTGGTTTAATTTTCTTCATTGCTTCCCTTAAACAAAGCTCTTAATGTTGTCATCTCCAATGCCATCATGAGTTTGAATCTCCATGAATAACTTGGTTGCTGTATAGATGACGTGGAACTCCAACTTGTAATTGATCTCCAATTTTATCTTCACGGGCAATAATGGACGAAATTTGTAGTTTTCGATCAATTTCTTGACTTGATTACTCTTATGAAAAAATTCAAACATATCCACCTATTCTTCATTCAATGCTTCATAATTTAATTTAGCTACGTCACTAATAAAATCTCCCAAAACCAAAAAATCATAGTTGCCGCTACCAATGTTTTTAACATCATCATGTTTTTCCTTTACTTTTTCAGCACTAACAACTGCATCACTTTTAACAGTATCACAACTTTCGATTAATTTGTCCACTTCACAAACTGTTTTTAATCAATTCTATCACTTGATTTTTCTCTTCAAAAAAATCATCAATCTCGACAAAATTAATAACTTATGTATTGTCATAATCTTCAATCACATCTTTAATTTCACTTTCTCTCTTAAACACTTGCGAACTTTTTTTTCAATCACAAATTCTTCAGGTGTACCTGCAATTTCTTCTTTCTTTGACTTATTAAAATATTCTTTTTTTTTCTTTTTCATCACAAATTTCTTCTCTACCATGACTATAGAAATATATTAAAAATATTCAAGCCTCATTTGCTGTCTTTGCGTGTATAAATTTATTCGCTACATGCAACTGGATTTGAGTGTTGAGATAGTGAAATGTCTTACAATCCAATTGTCTATTCCTCTTTAATTCTTTAATTAGATCGTTTGATGATTTTGAGCTTGCTTTAGGTTCCATGAACCCCTTCTCAACAATATCCCAAATTCCAATAACATGAAAAAATCTTTTCATCATCAAACTCCAAATTTCAAAATCATTTTTACCATCAAAGATAAAAATACCACAACATGATCAATAATACGGATCTATACTTTAATTTCACGAACAAGCCCCAAGATCAAAGTCTAGAGCTCTGATATCACTTATTGGCACGAAAAATCACGCGCCCCACACAGCGGAAGCAATTTGAGCATATATAAAAATATGTGGGAATTGGAGGAGAACAAATACTCAATAATTTAATTAACTCAAATTTCAACAAAACCCAACCAATAATAATATCAAGTCGTAACTTTTCACTCATGACAACTTATAAATCTCAACTGTGAGACTTTCTCTCAAATCTGCTCTCAAGATTCAACTCAACTCTTCAAATAATAACCTACTAAACTGGTAGTTTTTTATAGATTCCAAAATTTTCTAAAACAAATACAATTGTAAACCGAAACTTATTTGAAAAATTGATTTTATATTTCCTAAACCAATACAGAAACTAAATAAATAAAATATCAAACCGAATTAGGAAACTAAATACTAAAATAATTTGGTTTAATTTCCTTCAAAAAGAAATTATAATAATTTACCTTGTGGAAAGACTCATTAAGACCTCGTTAAAAGTTGGAATGCTGTATATAAAATCCCGTAGGAACTTGGAATTGATGTAAACTTGTTTGGCTTGTAAGTTTCTAGAAAACAATTTTTGGACACATTATAAATAATTTTCTTATTTCACGTCCATCACTTTTGATACTGTTACTTTTTTTTATTAGACGGCAACAATTAGCCTAATCGACTCCTACTCTAGCTTACACTTTTTGGGTGGGGGGGAGGGGAGAGGGAGAGGTCCAACGAGACCTAGAGAAATCGATGGGGATTAAACCACCATTGGACCAGACGAGTGCATTACGCACATGTATGAATTTAGAAGAAATCACATATAGTGACAAATTAATGGGATGCAAAATTTGAATTTTTGACTTCTCACCTCACCAAGATTTAAAGTCTTTGGAGGTGGCAACAGTTCAAAGGGCCGTTGGTTTTTTGAAACTATTACTTGAAACATTCTGAAAAACTTGTAAAAGTGCAATCTAAACCGGACAACTTTGGTGTAAATGCAGAGCTATATCTTGTTCTTTGTTTCTTTACAGTGCAACAACAACATTATTTCTTGGTTCGCAATTTCTTATAATGTCACACTAATGACATCATTTAGTTCACCTTTTCTAGCACGAAAATATGAAAGGCCTTTACATTAAGGGTGAGCCAAAAAACCCGTCGATCCGAAAATCCGATGAATCCGATCTGATCCGATCCGAAAAATAGGATATTCGATCCAATTTTTCTTAGCAGGATAGATGAGGGTTTGGTACCTGTAAAAATCGGATATGGATGCGGATCAGAAAAATTCAAACCCGCAAGGTATATTATATAAATATTAAAAAATTATGCATCATTTTATAACTTTATAATTTTTAATTCTAAGTGCAAGTGAAGTGGTTCAAAGACTTATATTCTAATCCTATATGATCCACCTCTCCTCATTTTGTTTGAAGAAAGCGAATATTCTCGATGAAACATGAACCAAACGAACAAAATGAAAAAAAAATTTGTGAAACTCTGTTATAAAAATTGTTCATTCCTTTCATCCTTTTTATTTTTATTCTACCTCCATCGATCTTTTCCTGCAAATTTTGCATCAATTCAATCAAAGATTTGTGTTTGGAGTTTCAATTTTCTGTTAGCTAGATAATTAAAACATTTGTGTCTTTCATTTATTTATTTATTTGATTTATTTTATTGCAACTATGTCTCTTAAATTTGTCTCTTTTATTTAGTGTAAGAAATTTATTTTTCTTTTTCATCACCTTTAATACCATAAGGTCTATTCCAAAGATGTAAAGAAGTTGGGGAAGATTTTTCAAGGTTATTTTTGTTATAATTTTTTAAAAAATAATTAGTTCTATTCAATTCTTTTCTGAACTTGATTTCACTATCGACTTATTTGGGATGCAGTCTTGTACCATAACATCCTTAAGAAAGTTGGGGAAGTTGCCAAATACTTATTATCCTTGTGTTTGTTGTATTGTAAAAAGATGAAATGTATGAGAATGGTGATGTACTCAAAATTATTATGAAACTTCGTTTTATCTATTAGATATTATAATTCTAATATATACTAAATTTATGAGATCGATTTGATTGTTGGATGAAATGTGTGAAAATGGTGATGTATGGACTTTAATTACAATATCTCTACTAATATTAATTGGAAAGCATGCTTTTTTAATTGAAAAACATGTTGATATTAAGTGGAAAACAATTTTTTATTGGAAAATAGTTTTTTTTTAGTGGCGGGTCATAAGGCGGGTACCCTATGACCTGTATTTTTTTCGGGTACTCGAAGATATTAGGAGCAGCTTAGGGTCACAAAATGGTTGATCCGAAAATATTAGGGTCGGGTCAGTTAAATCATGTTAGGGGCGGGTACCCGATCCGTGCCCACCCCTACTTTACATGCCAAATTACTAGCTTGGTCCCAATTTTGCAACACTATTTCACTGATGACATTCCAAACTGCAGAGCTCCTCCTTGATTCTCAATTTCTTATAATTTCACTGATAACATCATTTAGTTTTGTGCACTATTTCTGGCAAGAAAATATGAAAAGCTTTAACATACTAAACTAGCTTGGTCCCTAGTGGCTGGCATTGATAACAATTCCCTTCATTTCCAGGTTATGAAAAGCTTTTACATGGTACTGAACTAGCCTGGTCCCTGGTGGAACACTATTTCTTTCCCAATGCAACTGCAACTATTTCTTGGTTTTCCATATGTCACTTATCTAGTTTTGCCCAATGTCATTGTCCGGCAGGAAATTATGAAAAAGCTTTACATACGGACCTCGCTTCGTCCCAGTCGCCGGTATTGATAACAAATCCCTTCATTCGCATGTCAAAAAGAAGAAGAAGAACCTAGAAACAGGGATCCTATATTGTTTTCATTGCCTAAGGAATAGTTACTTCTTATTAGCGCTGTTGTTCAGACAAAAGAATGAACACTCAAAGTATGGCATGATCGAAAATGATGTAGTTTTGATTGCATGTATGGCGACAGCTGGTTAGGTAGGGTATTCACATGGTAAGTTTCATTCTTTACGTAAATGACATCTTGACATTTGAAACAATTATCAGTTCTCCATAACTCTACGGCTGCAAACATAAAATGGGCTTGAACATGTTTGCTTTGCATCATTATCCCACGAAAACCTCGTTTGTTTGGAAGGTGAGTTTTTTGGATATTTATCTAAAATTTTACTGTAGAAGTTTTTAAAAAAAGTTTTGAAATGTATAATTTAAAAATTTTTAAAAATTTTTTGAGATTACCGTAGCTAAACCTTTTAAAAAACTTGTAATAGACAAACTTAACAAAAAAAAAAACTTGCTTCCAACAAGGCCCTTATCCTTTCAAAGATTCAAGAAAACATGTGGTTATTATTCCTCCCCTAGACGTCTAGTCATGAATGCGGCTCGAATGAGAAATATCAAAATATGCTGCAGATCAGTACGCCTGCAACTAAATAAGCGGGCACCACAAGTGGATCGAAACTAAAACCATCAACATGTGGGAAGTAGTTACTTGTGTTTATCATGAACATGGGGCTGAATCCAGAATACGTGGTGTGCAATGGTTAAATATCTTGGCAAAATTCAGAATCAAGAACCTTAACCGTCGTCTCGTCTATATTTGTATAAGTTGATCTGGATTTACATGGTTTTTGAATTTGTAGAATAAATCAGTCCTGCTAGTTCACGTGAAATTAGTCCAAAAGAGAATTTCAAAACTTGCACGTTATCAAATTTGAAGTCGGCGCATACTACTTGCCGCTTGTAACATTTTAGCTGTTCTGGTTCGATAATGACGCTGCTGTGAAGAAATGCATAAGCTGGTTTCGTTGATGGTAATTGGAGGCTACGGAGAGGTGGCAGAGCCTAGTAGTTCTTTATTTGTTGCATTAATTTTTTTTTTTTACATGCAGATATAGCATATACATTAGGAGGTTTAAAAATTTGTGCTTATAATATACACTTAAACCTATTTAATATATACGAGTCTGTCTACAAAAATGAATTCTTTAAAATTAAGGAGGCGGGGTCATCTTTTAATTCATTTCTACGCTTAAGTCGCATTGTATTGTCGTTTAGTACAGAATTTTTCTACATATTATATTATTGTCGTTTAGCGTAGAATTTTTTATATATATATATATATTATTAGTGCGTGAATGATTGTTCCTAATTTATTGTCTATGAAGTGGGTGCTACTCCCTCCG
The DNA here is from genome assembly GCF_036785885.1 of Coffea arabica. Lineage (NCBI taxonomy): Eukaryota > Viridiplantae > Streptophyta > Magnoliopsida > Gentianales > Rubiaceae > Coffea > Coffea arabica. The sequence goes on along the minus strand of NC_092320.1, from coordinate 13,107,131 downwards.
TCCCATTTTGATAGTCTTGTTTTCCTTTTTCGTCTGTCCCAAATTGTAGTCCACTTTCCCATTAAGAAATGTAGTAATCTTTCAAATTGTCTAAAATACCCTTATTAAATATCTTGTTATTAATACATTGTTATTAAATACTAACCCACTACATTGAATACATTGAGCTTTTCCAATACTAACCCATTAGCTGTAACTGATATTAATTGGCACTTTTCGTGATTAGCATAAGGGTATTTTAGGAAATTATTAATCTAAATTTATGTTTCCAGCCAAATTAATTACACTTTCTTAATCTGTGTGAAAAAAAACCAAGACTAACAAAACGGGACGGAGGAAGTATTTCATTTGCCCCCAAGAGGAGGAATTGGACTTCTATACCTCACCGACCTGTCTATTTTTTGTGCAAAAAATGCCAAAGACAAGCAAGTGTGTGTCAATGTTGAATAGATCAAACGGGATGATTGGCCCAAGACGACCAGTTGCCCATCTGCTACCGGTGAATAGTAGGCCTAAATGGTTGATGGCTACAGTCGGCATATAGGTATAGGTTTACTTCGTATCGGGAAATGGTCAAATCGTAAGTTCAATTAAGTTATTGGCTTGAGCTTTGAAGCAAAATCTTTTCCAAGTAAAGGTTGTTGTTCGTCTTTGGAGCGGATAATCCCTAGTAATGAAGCGTTAACGCTAGAATTTAAAGATTTTATGTTCAAATTTCACTATATATATATATGTGAATTATTTAATATTTGTTTGCAAACATTATTCAGTTTTAAGTTTGATCCTAGCAATAGCATGCATTAAGGGCCCTTATATATATCCAGACCTGAAAAAAAATATATATATACATATACATAGATATATATAAATAAAAAAAAATAAAGGGTTGGTTAACAAGTGTTTGCTAGACACTTTGTTGGATTTAGCCTAATTTATGCCTTGGATTAGTTGTGCCCACCATAGTTGACAATACGAACACCTTCACGGGAATCCCTTGGCCAGAAGTATCTCTCTTCCTCTCACACGACTCTGCAAATTGCACCCAGTTACATTAAATTTGTGATGCATTGCTGAAAATATCGCCTTTACTTTTTCTAATCCCTATTAATTAATTAGGAGCCGTCTTTCAAACTCATGAGATGCAGACAAGCAGGCGTCTGTTGTGTTTTTCAGCAGCATGCGACGTTGAGGTATTAATTGTGGTTGTTAAGTAAAGTACAAAACAAATGGTAGGTTTAAAAGGATTTTCAAATACAGACAAAAAAAAAAAAGATTACTAGCTTCAAAGGTTCCAAAGTTCACTAATCATAACATCCTTGTTACCTAATCCGTCAAAATTGGCTAGAGAAATTAAACACAGATTGTGATTATACACCACAACCTCGAAAACATGGAATTTGGCTAATCCAAAAATTAATCTCATGTGCTGTTGCGGCGTTATTGATTAGTAGTGTTTCCAAAATGTGCTGTCTGATGCTAAATGGAATTTGGAATCATCCGATTTAAAATTTTCCGGTTAGGAAAAGCTGCCATTTGGCTCATCGATAAACCTCAATAAAATTGGGGAAGAACAAAAAAAAAAAAGTGGATGTGTTTAAGCAAATGTTTTGGGCACAATTCATCAGCACCATACAAATCAAATCCACTAATTCTTGATGAATTGAATGCATGACAGCCCCTCACGAAACCGGTCGGTCCCAACTGGACCTCCTCAACAAGATTTAATTAATTACGGTCCGCATTAAAATAATCAGTGGAAAAAAGAGCAGGCTACCTCTAGTGGTTGGCAAGACAAATTGAAGAGGAAGAGGCCTAGGTCGGTTCAACAAATATGCATACAACATCTGTTTCACCTGGTTAAACCAAAAGATTAAATCGGGGGCAAGAAGATATGGGAGAAAGAAAAGGTGATGGAAAGTCAATCATAGATTCTGATTCTTGTTACAAGTGTTCTTGTGAATCATCAAATAATTGACTCTTGTTTCCAAGTTTACATTTTTTTTCTTTTTCTTTTTTTTTTTTAAAAATTTTTTTACATTTTTCAAGTACAAATAAGGCCTTAAAGAGGGAAAGTTCTTTGGCATTTTGTGGCTATGGGAAAGTCATGTCGTTTTCCTCCTAGGACCGATCAACTACACTAACCAGGCAATATCCAGCCTATACAACCAAAAATTTGGTCGATTGCCCGAAAGACAAGAAAAGAATTGAGTTTTAATTCATGAAAACCGCAAGAAAAGTTCTAAGACTCAACATGTATAATTGTTATAGCCATTATTAGGTTTTAAATTATTTGCTTATATCACAAATATAATTTTCAACATATTTTTTTATTTTATATACATTACATTACAAAAAAGTATTACAATAATAATTTCAAATAATCTCCTATCCAAACACACTCATTACTTGAGTGATCACGAGTATTCTAGCGCGACTTTAAGTCTTTCTCTTTTCAACTTTTCTCTTAGAAGATTAGGAATCTCTCATCAATAAAAAAAGAAGTTTAGGAGAAAATAAGAAGCTATTCCATTTAAAAAAACAGGGTAGGCCATCCATGCATTTTTCAGTGACTTGGGTGGTTTCGTATATTATTACTATTGATCTTTGAGAGATTGCTAGTGCCTTATTTAGACAAGGCAACTACCCCCACCTCCCCCCAAGATAAGAATTTGAATTCTCCATTAGCTAGTACTCCGTAATTTTCTTAAAAGAAAAAAAAAAAAAAAAAAAAAACCTCTACATCCGCATCTCCAAGACACGCAAAAATGCTACATGGAACTCACTTGAGATCCTCGGTGACATATTTTCTATGCCAACCCAATACCACCAATAATGTTGTACCAAGTGTCATGTTATTATTTATATTTTAATTTTCTAATAATTTAATTTGGCTTGATTTAACATAAGGGTAAATAATAACATGACACTTGACACAATACTATTGGTGGCATTGGATTGGCATAGAAAACATGTCACCGAGGATCTCAAGTGCATAGCACTAAAGATGCATTAAATTCTGAGAGTCGCCAGGACCACAGCTGTGCCATATTGTACTGTAAGAGTAGTACATCGACGAACGCGTCGAATTCGATACATTTGATTACACATTCACACTTGACTTGTCTTCCAAAGTTATTACACTAAAATGCAATCAATGGAGTTGATGACTCAGTATATAAGTATATAATCCTTGGGTGAGAAAAAAGAGCAAGAGAGACTTCTTTTACACCTTGCTTGTCGATAAGAGAACCAAACCAAACTTTCAAAATCTCTCCATTTCTTCCTCTTGGTTCTCTTCTCTGGTTTTCAATCGTTTCCATTTCCATTTACACCTATAAGAGAAAGACAGAGCCAGAAAAGATTGTACGACTTGGAAAATGGTTGCACTCTTGTCAACATGGCCATGGGAAGGCTTGGGAAGTTTCAAGGTAACAGGACTTTAATCTGTCTAAGAAAACAAGAACGGCTCTTCATGTATTTTAGTGCTGGATGCTCATTTTTGTTTCATTTCTTTTGAACAGTATATCCTATATGGACCATTTCTTGCAAAGATCTTACATGCAAGGCATCAAGAAGATACCTGCAGCCAGGCCCTTTGGTGTCTGCACATTCTAATCTTATGTGTTCTTAGGTGTTTCATGTATCATTCATGGACCTCTTACAGCAACATGCTTTTTCTTACTCGAAATCGCCGGATCATCAAAGAAGGAGTAGATTTTAAGCAGATTGATAAAGAATGGGACTGGTAGATGCTGGTCTTTTTGTACTTTTTTTTTTTTTTAATAAACAATAGTTGTGTGCAATTTTAGTTTGACATTTGCTGGTTTTATTTTTCAGGGATAATTTCATTTTGCTTCAAGCAGCTCTTGCTACGTTAATCTTCTACAAGTTCCCGTTTCTTGCTGATCTTCCTCTATGGAACACAAGAGGCTTCGTTGCTATTGTTTTGCTCCATATTGCAATCTCGGAGCCTCTATATTACTTGACGCATAAATACTTTCACGGGAAGTATCTGTTCACCAATTACCATTCACTCCATCATTCCTCTCCTGTCCCTCAACCCTTCACAGGTGGAACTTCAAAACCCACTTTTTAGATTTAAATTCTACCCAAAACTTCGATTTATTTGCTGATAATTTTGTTGTTCAATATGCAGCTGGCCATCTCACACTTCTTGAGCATCTTGTGTTGGCTGTTGTGATTGGAGTTCCTATTGTTGGGGCTTGTTTTCTTGGACTTGGATCAATAAGCATGATCTATGGCTACGTCTTGATTTTCGATTTACTAAGATGTTTAGGGCATTGCAATACCGAAATCTTGCCCCATCAGATATTTGAAAAATTCCCTTTTCTTCGATACCTCCTATATTCGCCAACGTAAGTAACTGCAAGGTTAATTTTACGCATGTTTCGAAATTTTTTTTTTCTTTTACTTTTTTTCCAGTCTATAATTCTGCAAGAAGTAGAGTGATCCCAAAGTTATGGAGCACTGTAGAATGTTTTTATAGTAATAATTTGAGAAGTTAGACAACATTCTTGACGCGGTAAGTAAGAAGGTTTTTATAGAGTAATTATTAAATTGTAGCTACCAAGATTATTTATTAAGATAAATTGGGACTAAGAGAGACAGTTCGGTACAAAGAGGCAAAAAAACATGCGGCTGATTTTAAATATTTTAGTTCAATTTGCTTTACTACAAAACAATTTCCAAAGTTCTAGGAGAACTGTTAATAGGCTGGACTTTAGTACACACTTGCACTTTGTTTAAAGCTGAAAATTTATTTAATGGGCAAAATTTACTTTCAAAATCTAGTACATCCAAAAGAGTAATACTGTGCGAGACCTACTAATTTATTGAGATTAAAGACTGGCAGTTGATGAACCAATCATGAAACTACAGCTTCCAATACATCCATCCAACTTAGCGGATAGTTAATAAGTGGGGTTCGGCGTCCTTGTTATCCGCGCGCCAGTTTTCAGATGGTTTTAAATTTTTAGCACTAGAAGAAAGCAAGTGACTTACAAAAGTTGGTGCACCTGCCTCAAAGGCTGTGGCATCAGCACATGAATTCTGATGTAGATAACTCTTGAATAGCTTCCATTGTGTGTCTGTTCTCCGGGTTATCACCCACACTAACGCAGCATTCGGTTTTTTTTTTTTTTTTGGGTGACATTGCAGATATCACAGCCTGCACCGCACGGAGATGGGTACCAATTTTTGCCTTTTCATGCCCATTTATGATCTGCTAGGCAACACCCTGAACAGCAAATCATGGGACATGCACAAGAAATTCAGTTTAGACGCAGGTATAATGTTCAAAAACATATCATGATGGGAAAATATTTTTGCCTTTTCATGCACATTATATTTGTAGGAAGTTTGAGAGTTTTTGTTTTAATTTCTTTTGGCATGGGAGGGAAGGGATTTAAGAAGCAGGAAGAGGAATTTGATTCAAGGCTTCTGATTCTTAGATCCACCGAGCCTCCTCTTGAAAGTTTGAGAATTTAGTTGATTATTTTTTCTCGTACCAGAGCAGAAAATGTCCATTATAACCGAAAAATTAAGAAAAAACCCCAAGAGGACTGGACTCTCGTTGGCAACAACAAATTCAGTGGGAAAGAGTAGTATGCCATTCATTAATGGTCCCAAATCTAGAGCAAGCCACAATGGAAACAAATAAATTATCAGAAAAAGCGTACTAAGAAAAAGCGTAACTCGAACAATAAATATGGGGTCCATACATAACCTCTTTATACAGCCTGCTACTCTCTTTATTATCCAGTAAGGCAAAGGTACAGGAATTACTATTCACCTTCTTCTAGTTGATATTGATCGGACATGAATTCCAATGCAGGTAAAAATTCTAGGGTGCCAGACTTTGTGTTCTTGGCTCATGTGGTGGACATGACCTCAGCCATGCACGCCCAATTTGTATTCAGATCATATGGATCCATGCCCTACACAACTAGAGTTATCTTACTCCCTTGGTTGCCAATTTGCTTTGTCGTAATGCTTCTGATGTGGGCTAAGTCCAAAACTTTCTTGGTCTCCTTCTACAAGCTCAGAGGCATGCTGCATCAAACTTGGTCTGTTCCTCGCTTTGGTTTTCAGGTTTGTGATCATTTATTAAGTTCAGTTGATGATATATAGCATTCTTTGCTGAATCCAGGAAAATCCCTGATTTGCGTGTTTCTTTCTTTCTGCAGTACTTTTTACCGTTTGCGGCTGATGGCATTAATAAACACATTGAGGAGGCTATTCTAAGGGCTAATAGATTGGGAGTCAAAGTTATCAGCCTTGCTGCATTGAATAAGGTCACATTGCCCTAACTTTTCGTACAGTTGTTTCACCTTTTCAGCTCATGCATGACAAAAGTTTTTCTGCATGGTGAAAGAAATATCGACTATAGATATGAGATTGAAATTGTTGACATTGCGTAATTAACTAGTCTCATGATCATCACTCATTTGTTGTTAAATGTGGTTTTTTTTTTCTTGGGGCTGGATATTTTGGTAAGCTTAAAATCTTTTACTCCTGGCGTGAAAACTACTAGACCAGCAGGGGACCAGCTGGGTGTAGTAGGCTGGTCTAGTGGGAACAAGCTCAATGAAAACCTTTTCTTGTTTTCATCAAACATTTGATGTCAAAGGAGAATTAGATTCTAATATCAATCTCACAAGTTCAATGAAATTTTGTCCATGTCCATGTGACAAAATAGGGGCCGTTGGGAACTTGTCTGGCATGAGTTAATGTTAGTAAGGAAGCCACATGCAATGGCCTGCTGTATCTACGAGTACAGATTGTGATAGCTGAAACTATCTTCATTAGTTGTTGATTGTTACTGTGGCTTGATTTGACAAATGGCAAATCCAATTGAAGACATATAAGTAGGAGATGTTTGTCCTTATCCCTATAAAAGAAAGGGATTCGTAATTTGGCCCTGCAAAATACAGTACCTATTGTGTCAGCATTGCCCTTCATACATTTATCTGTGATTTCATACAGTTTTGTGTCATATATACTCGTGTCATTTCAATGTTTCCCGCACTGCAGTGTTAAATTAGCCCATTGTAATTAAATAGAAGAGCCTATATTGAACAATTCTGACATTGTCTTAATGAAGACAACGTTGAATCTAGATGGTTAGATCAGAAAATTTTGATCCAAAAACAATTTGCAAATTTTTGCAAAGTAATCTCAATCCATTGATAAACAATGTCGAAACCTTGACAAGAATGAGCTTTTTATCTGCAAAATGGACTGCCCGTTTATATTCTATTTGCAGATTGTAAATGAATGCTTGTATGAATTGTAAAAATATGTAATCGTAACGGTTTGGTTTAATTAACTATTCTAGTTTCCTAATCCATCTTCTTGCAGAATGAGGCTCTGAATGGCGGTGGTACACTGTTTGTGAACAAGCATCCAGACCTTGAAGTTAGAGTTGTTCATGGTAACACACTAACAGCAGCTGTGACTCTCAATGAGATTCCAGACGATGTGACAGAGGTATTCTTAAGCGGATCTACCTCCAAACTTGGAAGAGCAATTGCTCTTTACCTGTGCAGGAAAAGAGTTAGAGTTCTGGTAACTACACTTTCAAAGCTTATTATTTCTCTCAACAAGTCCTTAATGTCTCCTTCAACGTACCCCATCCCCCCCCCCCCCCCCCCCCCCCCCCCAAACAAAAAAAGAAGTTATGCTGCGAATAATTTCATTTCCTACCTATTTGACTATGATAGTAAGGGTGTTTCATGAACTGAAATATGTAAGAACACCATTGCAGATGTTGACATTATCAACAGAAAGATTTCAAAAGATTCAGAAGGAAGCCCCAACAGAATATCAGAAGTATCTAGTCCAAGTGTCAAAGTACCAAGCTGCTCAGAACTGTAAGGTATGATATTGTAGCTTCCCACAGAATTATCATTTCTATCGATTGCCTTGTGCAGCTAACTATTGCTAACAGAATCCGTGTATGATACCAATTATGAACCTTAAAAACCAAGTTCTGAAAGACCTATAAACTTGTTACAGGAGTAAGAAAAACTTTTTGGCATCACAATAATGTATTACCTTCGTTTTATAAGGTCCAATTCAGTTTCTTCTGTCCTGACAGACATGGATTGTTGGCAAGTGGATTACGCCTAGAGAGCAAAGATTTGCACCACCAGGGACGCATTTTCATCAATTTGTGGTTCCACCAATTCTGCGGTTCAGAAGGGACTGCACGTATGGTGATCTAGCAGCTATGAAGTTACCTGAAGATGTTGAAGGACTAGGATGCTGTGAGGTAAGCAGTTTTACGCAAATCCCTCGAATTGATTGCCTAAGTCTTTAATTTGTTCTAACTTAATTCTTGTTTTCTGCTTAATTATCATAAAACAGTATACCATGGATAGAGGTGTTGTCCATGCATGCCATGCTGGTGGGCTGGTTCATTCCTTGGAAGGTTGGACTCACCATGAAGTTGGAGCAATTGATGTAGATAGAATTGATGTTGTATGGGAAGCAGCATTGAAGCATGGACTGAAACCAGTCTCAAGCGTCAGAAAATTGATTCAGCATTAGAACAGAATTGGTTTTTGACAAAATTATTATGGCATTTCATTTTACAGGTTGCCAGCTATGGCAGAATTTGGCTCAAGTCAATACACCCTAAAATATTGAATTACAAATTATCAAGAAAGAACTTAAGGATTACATGTCTTGTTCGATTCTACCGTTTATACATTCCAGTGATGAAATAGCATTTCAACCAGTCACTTTCCATTGATTCCGCCTTTGCTTTCCTACTAGAATAAATTTACTAAAGCAAATTACACAATTCCGAAATTTTTGCTGTAAATGCCAAAAAAAAAAAAAGGATTTGGTGGATTTAGCTGCCTCCCCTCCATGCTATCAGACTAAGAAATGAAAGTACTGCTTCCTAATCTTCAGAGGAATTAATCATCTTGTGTACAGCTTTTGCAGAGCCATCTGCTAGAGGTAGAGTGTCCATTAGCCATAAATAAATGTCTTAATTTGTCACTAGTAGCAACAGAAGTCGATCAAATTAATGTACAATTTCCTTCTGTAGTAATCCACTGGATTAGAATTGGCAGAAAAGGATCCTTTCTAGTAAACAAAATATGGTTGTGATGCTGCACCCCTCCAGCTAATCTGTCTGCCAGCAACTGGCAACCTTATCAGGGTCCTTAATTTGCCTTGTCCCTGCCTGAAATTGACAATTCATTATAGACGAAAATGGAGTGGAAAAATTCCTCTCAAGCATACAAGAAAAAGAACAGAAAATGGTTCGTTTTGAGTGGAGGTACAGGACAGGGGATAACCATTAAAAAAATCTGTTGGGCTGGAATTTTCCTCGACAGAGCTGGAGCAAACTCATCATAAATGGGTCGGTGGGAGGGACTCTGGATTTGCTGGCGGAGAACTTCAAAGTCAAAAGAAGTAAAGTGAAATAAATAGGACGTTCTCTGACTCGTGATAATAATTGAAATTAAATTTATTTAAATATTTTTTTACTAAGAAAAGGTAAAATAAATTTTTAAAGATTGAAATATTAGATGATTATTGCATATTCAATTGCTCAAAATTCTCAAATAAATATGCAAAAAATTAGTCGTACAAAAATTGGAAACAACCATGAATTCCTCTTAATTAGGCTCACCTCAGGATCTAAAGCTAATTAGGTCTCCAAATTAAAGATTAATCCACCAAAAAAATAGAAAAAACAAAAAAATTACGACCGAGTACAGGAATATATTTCCTTTTAAGTTTTACAGATACAAGCAGAAAACAAATATCTTGATTTACTCTTAAAAATCAAAATAAGTGGTCCACTAGTAATTTTGGCAAATTTTAAAAAAAAATTATAAATGCGTCTGTGGATAATATCCAAGCAAAAGAGTGGGAACTCAGGGACTTAGAACTGTGCTGCCACCTGTTGGTGGGATTTGCTGACATCTGTTTCTAACCGCCCCCAACTTCCTAGAAGTAGAAAAGCGCAAGAAACTGAATAAACAGAAACCAAATCTCTAGACTTTTAAGCACCAAATTCACGTAATCTACAACTTTGTGTTCGAAAATTCCTTGGAATTGTTGGATATGATCGAAACTATGGCCAAGAAAGTGGTTTCTTTTGTTCCAATTTACAACAAGAAGCTTACAAAATGGGACAACAAGAAGAAGAAAGTGCTGCATAAGCTGAAGAAAGTTTTAGAATTTCTCAAGTCAGATGTTTACATGTTTGCACCCTTAGTTTCCTCTCAGACTTCTGATCATGTTGACTCATGTTGTACTACCTCTACAGGTAAGTTGAGTAATGATTACTTCTTTCTTTAATCTGGAATTTATATATATATATATATTCAAGTATGGCTTGTGGGGTTGAATGAAATATTATATTGTTGCATTAGGGATTCAGGCATATGAACCCTTTGAGGTGAAAAACGAAGATATGTTTGGAAAGGTTAAGGATTACATGAAGTCTGATTGTTACATGTATGCCCCATTGGTCACTCATCAGCCATGGCTTCGTTCTCCAATTCATGCTGTCAGTCCTGCTACAGGTAATTTTGGTTCTGATGTAATTAAAATGGTGTGTTATCTTGTCTTTGTGAATTTAATTATGTATTATTAAGCGGTACGTGTATACTATTAATAATTTCTAGGGTGTACTGTTGGTACTTAGTGTGATCTCCATGTATACAGGACAACCTGACACCCCAAGTTTAACAATTGGTACTAGACATATGCCAAAGGTGCCTTGGTCATCTCCGTAATTGCTAGTTAGCTTGCAAAGTATGGTTTTGAGTTCAAATTTGAAAGTGTGTTAGGAATGCAAAAGCCTTAAGGTGGAGCAACTTGGGGAAATCCATTAGACTGTGATGAAGGGAGAGCTGGGTGCAATTAGACATTGAAGCCTCAATTGGATGCTCTTATTATCCTTCAACACTTTAATAACAAATTTTTAGCTTTCTTCTTTTAAGTACTTTCTTTTTTGGTGGGGTTGGGGATGGGGTGGTGTTATTATGAGCGGAGATGGATATATCTATTTGAAATTGGTAGGAAGTTTGTTAAGGATGAAGGGAGAGCTGGGTGCAATTAGACAATGAAGTCTCATGAGGATGCTCTTATTATCCTTCAACACTTTAATAATAAATTTTTAGCTTTCGTCTGTTAATTACTTTCTATTTTGGTGGGGTTGGGGATGGGGTGGTGTTATTATGAGCGGAGATGGATATATCTATTTGAAATTGGTAGGAAGTTTGTAAAGGAAATTTTAAAGATATGACCGATATGCTGGTCTCATTTGAAATTGGTAGGAAATATTTGAAATTGGTAGAATGGTAATCAGGTATGCTGGACTCGTGCTTTTAAAGATTCTACCTGTGCCTTGGAAATTTTTTTTTTCATGCCGTTTGGAGCATTTTTTTCATCAATAGGAAAGTCTTGAACCACTGCCTTGCGTGCAAAGATGATTTGTGATGATTCTGTGTTGGATGTACCTTGTTAATTGATTTGTTAGAATACAGGAATTTCATAATTTACTCAACTTCTGTTGGATTACATTGTATTATACCGCAGAGAGCTGTGTTGGCCAATGCATTATGTGGATCTATTGTTGCACTCTACTATGCTTGAATTCTGAAAAAAGTTTGCAATGCAGGCCTGAAAAGTTTACAGTTGGAAAAGTTACTGGCAGATTTTTTAACTGAGACATGTTTTTCTGATTAATCTGGCACAGGAATAAGCTTCTTCTATGAGTACTTGGCCGTTTAAAGTCCCAGTAATGGAATCAACCTTTCTGCAGATTTCTTAACTGAGACATGTTTTTGCAATTAACCTGGCACAAGAATAAGCTTGTTCCATAGGAACGTCATTGTTTAAAGCCCAGTAATGGAATCAACCTTTCTGCTTATCCAAAAGCTTGGCTTTAAGTGTATAATAACTTCATACAGTCAAGTGTGTTATATGAACCCTTATGATTGTAATTGTTTTTTTAGGCGTTTTAAGATTTTAGTATATCATGTGCCAATTAAGGTGTGGAATTGGTGATGAAACACTTGCTACGCTTTCATTACTTCTGCTATTGTGCTTTACTTTCTGCTGCATTTCCTGTCATTGACTGCTGCATCTCGTCCATGATTTCCCCTTGATTGTGTCCCCAGTGTTTGTTGTGTTAATGCTGGTGGAGATGTAACCTTTGAACTTGATGCCATTACTATTGTTATGTATGGACCTTTCAATTATTTTCTCTAGTTCAGGATCAATGTCTTGCTCTGAAATGGCACTTACAGGCAGAAAGGGAGAATCAGTGAAGAATGTAGCTGAGGAGACTAGAGATATAGGACAAAAGATTAAAAGAATCAGCATTGCAGACCAGCATGTAGATGGATATTCTTATCCTAGAAGTACTATCATTAAGCATACTGTACTGCAGCAAGAAACATTGAAGCATGTAATTAAACAAAGTTGCTGGTCTGCTTCTGTGCAAGGTACACATTTTCAATGTGAACTTGTGCAAGGATTGCCTTTGATCAATTTCCTTTATAATAACAGTTTCCTTTAGAATAAGGAAAAACTCGTCTGCCTTTATCTTTGAGGAGGTAGAAATTTAATTTGGTTCATCTATTGAACAGTTTGCAGTCAATTTTTTATTCTTTCTCTTCTTTTAGAGCTACATTTTTCTGTATCCTATCTTTGAGACTGGAAAAGTTGTTTCTGGATTTTATCGAATAATTGGAAAAAAACTTTTTTCCTTTCCTTTTAAAGTTGGAGTGAATTACTTTTATCCTTTCCATTCATACATATATGATTGTTTTTTGTTTATAGGAGACATGAGAAAGGAGAAAAAAGGACGAAAATGGCCCAAACCAGACGGAAACATCGCTAAAAAGTTTGTCTTACTGTAGAAGTACTTTTTTTTTGTTTTTGGTTTTATTGATATTGGTAACGAGTAAGAAAGATGTAATGTTGTTTAATGTTTTCTGATTCAACAACTTTGCTAGAATTCACTGGAAAGGTTACCAGATTAATTCAGAGTTTAAGACAGAATAGGTGTGCTGAGCGCCTTTGATATGTAACTACTAACCTAGTTCGCCTTGGTAAACAATGAGTTTTTAGAATTATAGTGGAGTAACTTTTCATGTCCATTGTTCTGGCTTTCATGTCCATGAAAGCCATTGTTCTCCATTCATGTCCATGATGACAAGGAACTTCTGGCTTTCCTATTTTTCTGTTGACCATTAGTAGTCTATGTAATGTTCGCTCTTTCTCGTCTGATATTTGTCTGATATTTGGTTGGAGCTAGTGTCACAGTTTCATTTTGTAGATGCATTTGTATTTTGTAAATTCTGAAAAATACTCAAAAATGATATTTTTTTTGGTTCTTGTCACAGGAAAAGGATTGCTCGGGCCTAATGTCAGAAAACTTGTGCAGCAGTGAGCTGCACGTCTACCATAACTTTTGAAGACCGAGGTAGGTTTGATGTGAATTTCTAGAATTAGGTATCTGTCTGTGATGTTTCTGTGGTGGTTTAGGCTGTAGTTCTCAGTTCCTCTGTCTCAAAGCATCTTTCAGCACTGTTCTTATTTCCTTTCATATGTAGTACATGACTGATGATCAATGAATTAATACAGGTTTAGCTTAGTTGCCAACAACGGTTTGTTTAATTGCTCCATATTTATTGGCATACGTTGCTCTAGCCTTTGCCAGCGAAGGACTGTAGTGGGTTGGTCATATCATATGGGATAACTTATAGGTTAGCAATTTCATTAATAGTATTATTTACAATGGTACAGATTTGCGGCTCGTATATGAAGGAAATGAAATTGCTCCATATTATAGATTTGAAGGTTTATACTTGAAGATAATCTGGTCTAAGCACTCCTAACTGTGCACTGAATACCAGTACCTAAATAGTATGTCACAAGGATGGATTCTGACGTACATGGGCAAATAAAGAACACCCCTGAAAATCAAAGAGAATATTGATGATTTTCTGTGGTTAATGCCAAACAAAATGATGCTAACATGCAATGTTACATGTCGGCTTTTTCCAAAAGGCATCAATACAACCCCGGATAAGCCTTGTGCTGAGATGGTCTTCCTAATACACAAGTGACATTTGGCGATAAGCTTGTGCTTGTGGTACCAGAAGAGAGCTAGCTGGGAGTGTGAGCACTCATGAAAGTTGGGAACCATGTTAGGTTTAATGGAAATCTATTGGCAGGCCAGATATTCGAAAGGCAGTGAAAATTTTCAGAGAGAAGAAGAAGCTACGAAGAGAATTTAAAGGATAATGATAAGGGAGCTAAGCACATGGTTTTCAAATGTATCAATCGACTGCGCAAAAAATTTTCAAGCTTGAGAAAAATTACAGTTCTATAACAATCGGAATACTTTGGGATGCAGCTTCAAGTTATAAGCTTCTTATTGTCAAAATATTAATCATGCGTTTAGGACATCGAGTTGTGCTGATATCTCTAGCATACTCTCCAATGTGAAGGTCATTCAAAGGCTCGTTAACCTTCTTGTTGATATGTTTTACTAAGAACTATCAGTAATTGTGGTGAAAGTTGTGAAACTTATTGGACTGTGTTGCAAGTTGTTGCATACGTAAAACCTTAGCCACATTTCGAGTCTTGTCGATTCCAGGATGTTGCATCTTCTTTGTTCGGTTCCGTAAAATCAACATCCTCTGCATGCATTAGGAGGCCATATTCAGTTTCAATTTAGGGAGACTCTGTTGTCATGAAACTTTTGGTATCTTTAGTCAGATAATGATCGCCTATCCAAGAAGAAATTTGGATAAAAAGTCGAGTACATTGGATTTCTTCCTCAGTCCTCAGATTCTCAGGAAGTTGTTACGAGACACGTACATTAATTACTGTTACAATTTCATATCTGACATCCGGTGCATCATTGTATCCAGACAGTTGATGTCTTTTTCAAGCACTTCACTTTCGGCCGTTACTCTAGAAGAAAACCAAGGAAACCACCAGCCTTGGGGCTGTTGGCCACCACCAATGCATTAAGGCTTGCCTCCCACTAATTTGCCACAATTAAAAGCGACATTGTTTAAAAAATCCAGACAGGTGTTTAGTGCACCCGTCTGGTCCGGTGATAATTCAGTCCCCTCTGAATTATCCCAGAACGTCTTCAAACCGACCCTCCCCATATAGTACAGGAAGCTATCGTATCGAAAAAAAAAAAAAAAAAAAACCAAGGACACCTAGTAAGGTGCAGACTGAAACGGTACTGCTCAATTGTTCATTAGTGAGGCAGAGAAGGGTCTTTTTCTTGAGGGGTCAATATTTAATGAGGCACACGTGCATGGATAGTTAGGTTCTTGATATGGATCATAACATTTTTCCAGTTGTTTTTGTTGAGTTCCACAAGTTGGTGCTGTCTTAGATTGTCAGCATGCATGTGGTTTTGTGGATGTTAGTTGTGGCCTTGCTTCTGTTTGGTAGAAATCCCACGAGGCCCCCATACTCTATTTCTATATCCAGTTGTGGATGCTAAGAATTGGTAATCCCTGCTCATGCCAAATCGTTTTGACCTCAAAACATGTAATAACAGAAAAGATTAAAAAGTTCATCCCTTCTTTCTCTTAGTACATGTCAACTCATCCAATCCCAGTCGAATGCATGAGTGGAAGCCCGTGAGTTTTGGGAGATGTCACCTAAAAGCTACATTTTTTGTGGTGTATACCGTCGGCAAAGGAATGGTTTATTGCGTAGCATTATTACTATCAGTGGTGGATTGACGTATGAGCGCTCGACATGCTTGGTAAGCTCAGTGGCAGGCAGTATCTAAGGGTCTCATTCATTCACAAATCCATCACTAATTGAGGTTGCTTCTTTGATTTTATCCATAACCATCTTCTTCAGCATCACGACCATTTCACTAGGTCAAAAATAGAGTGTTATAGCTGCAACATCAGGCACAGTTTCCTTTTGCGTTTTCTTTTTTTCTTTTCATTTCTTTTTTTTTTTTTTTAAAGTGATGTCTATTGTCTGCAACACAGGAAAAACTGACTGTTAAATTTTATCTATCTAGTTGTGTAATAAAGTAAGCTGAGTACCACCACGAATCTCCTCTATCTTAAATTTATGATCACTACGACCCTTATTTTTAGCCTGTGATCAAGCCCTTTTTTCATAGTCACGAATATCTGTTTGCGGTGGTGCCAATCTCAAAGAACGACCTCCTGTTTTCTGTAATCGGACGCTACCTTTCAGGTAGTGAAAACTATTTCTTTTTAACTAAAAATGTCTAATCGTAACCGGGGTTGATTGGATTATTTTCTTGGTGAAGATATTATTATCACGTCTTTGCTTAAGGTTACAGTCCATAAGGGCTGGTATTCATCATGCCAACTACCATTGTTCTTGTCAAGAAAAGACGTTTCATGGTGACATTTGCGTTTCCCCACTTCTTGTTCTTCTTGAAGATCATGCAGTAAAATGAATAGAGAACGACCTCCCTCTTGCATAATAAACAAATAGGTATACATGCATTAACAAATACATTACACTTAAACCGAAACAGTTAGATCAAGCAGTCTTAAAATACTTTAACTGATTTGTAAAAAAAAAAAAAAACTTTAACTGACTTGAGCTGTAGCTTATAATAATTGTCTTTAGCGTTCTAAAAGTCTATGCGAATATGGTGAAACGAGAGAAAAGTAGTATCTTAGTTCAAAAAGTGAAACACCGAACAAAAAAATTCAGCAGCTTTTTCGACACCAGAGTTTGTGGAGTCGATGGAGATATTGCAATCGTAAATCGGCCAAATAGTTGAAGAACTAAATAAGATAATTTATCTTCGGGAAAAGCATTTGAATCAAGAGTTGTTACTCAACTGTTAATTAGAAATTAAAAACAAAAATATTCTACAACAAATGATTCAACATAATCATGATCAGTAGTAGCTTGCATCATTGCATACAGTCGGTCAGTTGGCGTCTCTTTCTACTTCTGTGTATACTATTTGAAATTGATAATACTACTCTGCTTCTCAACTATTTATTGACAAGAGAAAAATTGAAAGGAGGTTTCTCCCTGGACCTCGAGGGGTCGTCGTTTAATGGGAACGCACGTGCGTAGCTATCCCAGATTAGTTCTCTGGACAATGGATATCGAGCTTAGTACTTGGATTCATGGTAGAGTTGCTTTCATATATGAGGCTGCTGTCCTAAGTTTTTCAGGTGTGGTAGTTAGTTGTGACCGTCCTTTGTTTTTGCTTCCAATACTCTTCCTCTCTATGTATTGTAAGAATGACCTGAATATTTTTCTTTTTAAAAAAAAAAAAATTTCACAAATTCTTGAGGGAGAGAAGAGGATTAGAATTCAGAACCTCTAAATCTTGAGATCTCAATTGATTAGCCATTAATCCGAGGTCTCCTTTGCAATTAAGATTTTCTGATATTATAAATATTGTGGCATATACTTCCTGCCAGAAATATTTTGCTCATAAACCAAAATATTATCCACATTTTGTTTCGCCTGCAAATTATTTAACCAAAAAGATTTTATTTGTCCATCTCTTCCTCTTGAAAAATATTCATGGCTCTAAATCTCGTGTATCTCAATTCATGTAGCCCAAGAAAATTACATGTGGGAACCATTAGATATGTTTTCTGGACGGAACTTTGGAATTGCCATGAAATGCTGTCGACGATGGCCTATTTAGCTTTTCAATCGATGCATAAACTGCAATGTGCTGTGTGATCAGTTGAAATTTATCCAACATCCGGGGCCTTATCTCCTTTGAAAAATCTTTATACATAGACATCAAGATTCACATCTTTCCTTTGTGGATAACCCTCTTATTCTCCTAACAACCTGTCTTAATCTAAAATATATATTTTTTTTTGTTCAAAAATTTTGGTAAAAATTTTCTCAGTATAAATCAATGATCAATCACGTCCTCGTCAATCATGCAAACTAGTAACTGCGTAACAGTTGGCCCAGCATCAAAGAGAAACAGCCCTAGTTACGTAAACATGGTATCTATAAAATTCAAAGTTTTATCATGCTCAAGAACCACCCAACTTTTTTTTTTTTGGTCAATAATCTATTTCTTTTGACGTCGAATAATAACTTCAGTTTATTTCCTTTGGAGGTGCAGAATTGAGTTCTAACTTTTAATTCAGTCTGGTCCTTAGTCAGTTAGTCGAACACATGAAGTCAACAAAACTTTATAGCTCTCGGCTGTCCAATTCTTACAAATACCTTGAAATATTGGAGTCAAGTAAATATAACAACAATGACATGCATATGAATTCTCATTTTACGAAAGAACCAAACAGATCTTAAGATCTTTAATGCCCCACGTAAATCCTGTTTGCCACAAGCTATGACAAAATGGAAGTGTTACCTCGATTGGAGAAAAGTACTTAGCTTCAATAATATGGGATTATTTAAATAGCATTTTAGTCAATGTTCATTTTTGTGTTTGACTTGAGCACCACAAATGCTAATTTTGAGTTAGTAACCAAACATGTTAAAAAATACATTACCATTAGTGGTAAATATATATGACAATCTCATTGATGTTTATGGGAGTACATACTAATTTGCTCTCTTTTTCTGTTCTTGTGAATATAACAAGGGAAACGGGTCACAGGAATCAAACGCTTACATTTGGACGTGACAATATATGAAGAAATGGTCGAACATAAAAAAGGCTATGGAAAACGAAAGGCTGAAAGAAAATAATAAATGTAGAGGAAAATTCAGACTAGTGTATTAGCCGTTCACTGAATTGGTGGAAGAAAAGTAATAAGAAAAGAAGTTCTAAGAGATGCTTGTAATTAAAAGAAGTAGCTAGGAAAAAAGGACTCGTTAAGAAAGAATGGTACCTTGTCCTTATTGGTGTATTAGCAACTAAAATTGTATCCACAAATAAGAAAAAAGGAAAAATTAATTGCCCATGTTACCCGTTTGACGTTTTAGTTGTCAGCACATCTTTAATTTCTTTCACTGCTTTTTTGAACAGGAAAAAACAATCAGAAATAGAAAATACCATTTTCTTTTTGAACCAAATGTGTTTTTCAACAGTGTGAAACCTTCAATACCCTAGTTTTGATGTAAGTTTGGCCACAGTGAAACTTCAGCCACAAATAATTTTTTGTTCCTTCGGTTAATAATTCTTTTTTAATCTCTGTGTTAATTAATGGGGGATGATTTAACAAATATGATAGCCAGAAGCTACTGCAAAATCGTTTAGACCCAAAAAAAGGAGTTGAATGCAGCTGGGGGCTGCCTAATGATTGAATATTGTAGCGCCTGTTTACCCTTCTTGAAACAGTTCAAGGCCCCATCCATGTGTGTCACATGCCGTCTTGTTGATGCTGCCATTGCAATTCTGCTATCACTTCTAGCTGTTTGAGTTCGTCCACAATTGCTCAGTGGCATACCCTTCCCCACTCCCTCTGGCCAGGTACTGATCTCATATCCAAAATCTCAAGACCCAATAGCCTAGTTTGTAGATTATTGAAATTTTTTAATTGTACTTGATTTGTCAATTCCGTAATGTATGGGCCAGCTTTTCTGCTGTTGTACATCCATTTGATCTAACGGCAAATGTTGTTTAGCTCATTTGTATGTGGCTTGTCTTGTTTCTTCTTTCAGCTTTTTCCATACTTCCGGCAATCCAGAACGCTATAAAATTTAACCAACATGAAATTTCAAAAGCCAAAAAAAAAAAAAAAAGGAGAAACAGAAAGAAGAAGAAGAAGAAGAAGGAGAATTGCATATATTTGGAGTTTCTTGTAGGTTTTACTTGTGTTGCATGTAGATGCCACAGCCAACATTTTGGAAGAATGTGTTTTTAGTCCCAAATGTCAATAATATATATTTTTTTTAATGAGACGGTAGTCAATCGATTGGTTAAGTTGAACACATCCAAAATAAATTAAGGATACAAAAACAGCCTAAAATTTTTTCTTGATTTAGCATTCTTTATTTTAAACTAAAAAAAAAAAAAAAAACCTTATCCCCGAATAGGGAAAATAGCCCTCTCTCAACTGATCTTTTGCACCTATTTTTGTTTCTAATTCTAGAATATCAGTTATGTGATGTTCTCAATTGATTTTTCTATCAACTTTTGGCTTTATTTGAAGCTTTAAAACAAAGCCAAAAAAAAGAAGTTAATTACAAGAGTTGTTTTTGGATTCGAATTTTAAAATTTCAAAAATCAACTTTTAAAAAAATTAGAAACAAATGAAAACATTACACAACTGATTTTTGCTGATAGACGGCACAATAGATTACTAGTGGGGTAAACTTTTGTTCTCTACATGTCCATTTAGTGGTTGTTAATAGTCATGTGCGTACACAGCTAGTAAGTTAAACAATTCCATTGAAGAGCATAATTTAACTTACATCTTATTATTAAGGATTAATCTTTCATATACACTGACCGTGTATACACTATCACCATTTAATTTATGACATGTGTGCAAAAATTGAATTTTATTAATATATTAATCTTTCATATACTGATAGTATATCCACCATCAAGAGCAAATACATATTATACGCATAAAATTCAAAGTTCGAGCTCAAATTTAATTTACTTGTCATGCATCTAGACCTTCTATTGCGTACACTATTAATATAAGGACATTAAGTTAATTATTAATTATCCAAACTACTACTGCTAATAGGTCACGAGTTTAACAAATTTCTCTAGCTTTCATGTGTGCACATTCATTAATCATTGAAGGTTGAAAAATTTTCTTCTTTCGGTGCAAAAAAATTTCCTTTTGTTTTTTGTAAGGAGTATTTTTTTTTTTTTTTTTTTATCAAGGGGATGGGGCTTTAATTGGGCGGAAATGCGAACGTGCGAGGGGCAGCGGAGTCGTGATCCAGCGAGTACTAAATTGATAATTCATCAATGCTAGCGTCGTACGCTGCTGAAAACGAGTTAAGAACGAACAAAACCGCAAATCACGGGGGTTGACCCTTTCCCTAATTTATTGGACCCCAACTCCTTTTCTGTAGGAGCATGTGAATTTGGAATTTAAGAATAACAACAATTCTAAATCATAATTCTACGGCCAATAAATTTTTGTGTCCCACTTTGGAAAAAGTTAAAACCTAAGGGAAAAAAACTTTAGCTTAATTGGATTGCCATTTTTCTTCCAAAATTTTTTTTTTCACATTTTTCGGGAAACACATCTTTCAATTATCTCATTTTTTTTTTATCTTATACTCCTTCCGTCCCACTTTGATAGTTCCGTTTCTTTTTTCACACAGTTTAAGAAAAAATAATTAATTTTGTTGGAAAAATAAATTTAAATTGCTATTTTCCTAAAATACCCTCATATTAAATATGGTACAACTTTATGGGAACTTGAATTGATGGTAAAAAAAGAATCAACTCCTATTAAATGAGGTAGGTTTATAGTAACAACTACTTACATTGAATGAGGGTATTTTAGAAAAATTAAAATACAACAACATTCTTCAATTGGAAAATGGACTACAATTTGGGGCAGATGAAAAAGCAATACAGGACTATCAAAGTGGGACGGAGGGAATATATACATCAAATCGTTATAAAAAATTTATCTGAAAAAAAACTCCAAAAAAATAGCAATCCAAACGAACAATTCTTACTATCCGAACGAAAGGTTTTCTTTTTCATGGGGATGAGGTCAGAATGAAATTTCACTTAATTTTCCCAATAGTAGTTCAACTTTTTCTTTAGATTTTGAGTTTCCGTTATTTGTCTGACAGGATTTGGCTACGAAAATATACTCACTTGTTCTAAACAAAGTGGAAAGTATTTAAGCAGAAGTAAAGCCAAGCAAACTACACCCTTCTAATGAATACTACAATTGAGTTTTCACAATGTGTTGTTACAGAAAAGAAGCTAATTAGCTTGTCTCTTGCCCAAAAAAGTGAAATTTAAGCCACAAGTTATTAAAGGAAAAAGTTTGCATGTACATCTTTTATTTGAACCAATTCGTGTTAGGCTTGATGAGTTGAAAACCAGAAATTTGGAAAAGAAGTCAAAATTGATCTAGAGTAACATATTATTATTACTTTGGAAATGAAGTGCTAGTTCAGAATACTGTGCAAAAGGTTTGCTTGGTAATTTAAGTTTGTTTTTCCTGAAAGATTAGAGGAATTCACCAGAAAGAAAGTTATTCTGAATAAGATATTAAACAATTGTCCCTATAAAATTGATAACCCGATTCACTAGTTTTTTATTTTTCCTTTTTCTGTATATTTTTTTTCCCCAATCTGTTGCTTTGCTGATCGAATTTCTGTTTCTAGTCCACATATGGTGGAGGGTTATCCACTGATGGTGCCGTGAAGACGGTCGTACTGGGTACATAAAATATGCCTACAAATCCATTTCTTCTTACTTATTTCATGAAAAATTTAGCTCACTCGATTCACGGTCGGCCACTGTACAGTCTGTACTCATCATGAAGAAAGATACCTTCTTGTGCCAATAGTAGACTAGCTACTTCATCTGGCAGAAGAATTATTTGTCTGCGCTAGTACGTAGCTTTCTACTACTTATTTATTCTTCTATAAACATATTTTGCGCACTCCCCTTCCTCTTTTTTTTTTTTTTTTCTGTCTTTTAAAGATGGAAAATCCAAGTCAAGATTTGAATTAATGACCTCCGTACAGCAACTATATGTTAAGCCTTAGCTATGTAATCTTACGTCAAAATTAAGATCCTTTAATATTCGGTTTGACTCGCCAAGAGGAGCATCATCAGGTGTTAAATTAGTTGTTTACGAAGGTGTAATTTTTCTGGAAAAACTGTTTGAATGCAGGGAGAGGTGCAATGATTGTTATTGTACATAATCACATACTAGTTAGTAACTTAGGTGTAAATTAACGGTGGCTAGGCTAGATGAATCCTTTAATTTATTGTACACAAATTTTAATACGTACGTAGTTATGCAATTGAAATTTCTTTTTTCATTCTACCTAATATCTTGTAAGATTTATAAACGTTACATAATCTCACATGATAGCTAGAGATGTCATATAATTAATCACAGCATCTATTGGACAAATCTTGCTGCTGCTACACTTATATATAATTTTCTCATTTGGACCCTTCACTTCACCTACCACATCATATGTTGAACTTTAGTAAGCGCTTCAATATTAAACAGCAAGCAATCCTGATCAAAGAAGAGGAAACTACATATGACTGCAAAGCAATCTTTCAGAAAGACTTTGGTGGAATCCACCCAAAAAAAAAAAATTAGTGTTGTGATTTTTGTATAGTAATTAGTGTGTTTCATATATATATATATATATATATCAACCTGAATAAATTGTACATCTTCCCCAATTCTAAAAAGTTGTGTTGTTTGCCCAATTCTGCAGTGCAGGAAAAGCGAAGCAACCACAAGAAGTTAATAATAATAATAATATTTATGTTCCTCCTTCCTCGTAACAAAAAAATTAATCTTTTTCCTTTCAAGAAGTCTTATTTCTGTAAAAACGCAAGCTTAGATACATCTTTTCAAGTGATGAGGAGATCGATCATATATATATATATATGTCCCTAGTCTAATTATTGGAAAAAGATTTGTACTTTGCGAAAGGCTTCAAAGCCACACTTTAGAAATCCCATGTGGAGACCATGTGAGCGATCTCTTTCTTTCTCGCCAAAGCCAAAACCTATGCCCTAAGAATTTTCCTTCTTTCAGGACCCACATTCTCCTCCAACTTCAGCATGTTTTCCGGATCCTGCCAAAATTTTTCCCCAGCGTTTCTTAACCAATTTTCTTGAAGGTCACTGTTGTGTTTTGGCATGGAGCATATGCTTGCTTTTGATATGATATGTCAAATGTTCGTCATGTTACTAAAAGATTTCATTATCGAATTGAGCTACTGATCGAGCTGCCTTGGATGTCCTTCCTCGCTTGATGATGTTTGAAATTTGACTCAGTTCATGGTATCAGTTGATTGACTGTTCCCCATTCCATTCCGTGGATAAAAAAAAAGATACTTAATTAGCAGTTTCCAAATTAAACATGCATATATAAAAGTGTAATTGCTTACTCGAAAAAGCATAAAGTGTAATTAATTAATTAATTAGGAGCTTCTCCTTTACTAATAATTAATACTACTTTATTCACATGGAAAAGTTTTACTCCTACTTTATTTAGACTTTTCACTAATCTCCTCTATATCATGAGATGACCATCATCATATTTTTAGCTTAGTTACGAGGAAACATTTTTTAGTCATAGCCGGGGCACAGAAATTAGAAGCATCTCATTGGAAGATTTTTTTTTCTTACATAATTTCCTTCGGTACGTTCAGGCAAGATATATAATTAAGGTCATGTCAACTAACTTTTTTTTTCTTTTCTTTTCTTTCTGTTTATGTGGAGTGTACGGAAAGTTACTACTGTATATGTAAATGTAAATGCTACATATAATATAATACTCTCGATCGATCGATCGATCGAGGTAAATAGAAAAAACGTTAAAGAGTACGTAATTAATGTGTGCTTCCTGCGGGGTTCCTGAGGTTGCTGAAGATGGAGCCTCAGGTCCCTGGTTCGAACCTTGCTGCCAGTAAGTTGCTGAGGGTGGTGAATAGTCTGCGGGGTCCACTCTCTGCGGGACACACCTTAAAAAAAAAAAAAAAATTAATGTGTGCTTCCAGTCCTCATATATAGTCATAGCCTACATCAATATCAATATACAATAATACATGGGCATTAATAGCTCACGACAATTTTGTACAAAATATGCATGTTTCAAGAAAAAGTCGTCTATATTATCCCTATTTTCCTTGGTCTTAATATGTGGGAAATCCGGAAACGTCGTTCAGATCAACAATCGAAATTGTTTCCTGCGCTTCTGTTTTCAACATATGGACGTTGCGCTATATAATATAGCTGCTGTTATTTCACGATCAGTCTTGCTTTCATGTGAAGAATATTATTATCTCCGGTAGTTTTCAAGCATGTACGTACGCATACTACAAATTGAAATTTCTGTTGCCGTCCTTTCGTATGATTTTTTTTTTCTTCTTTTTTCTTGGTTTCTGTCGGTTTAATTTGTTCTCTAGTTATACTGTTATAGTTCCAAAAAAAAAAAAAAAAAAAAAAAGAGAGAGAGAGAGATTTAAAAAAGAAAAAAGCAAAAATTCTTGCACATTCTGCTTCAATTTCTTATACATAAAACCATATTAATTAATTAAACTGAAGTATATATGACATGGCGGTTTGGGCAAATCTTGAACATGCAAAAAAAGTTGTAGTATAAAATATCAATTCTTGAAACTGCACATTCAATAAATCCACGTCCAAGAAATAATAATATATATTGATCGGCAGGAGCTACAACGCTCTTTGCATAATCTCAAACCAAATGCTGGTTCTTTTGGGGATTCTTGTGGCCATTATCTTAAATCCACATGCGGATTTGGGAAATAGGGCCGAGTCTGTGTTTTATTTGGTGCATTGCAGCCGTATTAAGGTACCGATATTAGGTTTGTACAACGTTTGGGGGACCTTAATCTTGCCTGCAAACGCTTTAATTAGGCATCAGCCATGTCTTTGGGTCTTGTTTGGTGGACCCTTAATTCCATGTGCCTGCATGTGCTGTGTTTTTCCCGTATTGGCCCACCACTCCCCCTCCTTTGAGCAAATAAATGAGCTTTATGCACATTCTGCTGCTTGCTTCTCATTCCTCTCCATCCCCTCTCTCTCTCTCTCTCTCTCTCTCTTGTAGTGTGTGAGTGTGTGATTCAATAACCTTCTTGTTCGTGGCCAGTGCTGATACACTACTTTTTGATCCCAAGAGAATTCCAATTTGCTCCAACTTGTCCCTAGCCTCATTACCGGCATGATTTCCTCTTCCATTCTATAGAAGAATATTGGAAAGGTACCTGGCATTTTTGCATTGTTTTTCCTTGTCCCCTATCAGCTTCATTAAATCACACACACACACCATTCTTCTATAAATCACCACTCCACTAACATCTAATTCTCCATCCCGTTTTCTTTCAGTACATATAAACTATATGCTTCCATCATGAAATTTACTTGTATTTTAGCCTCATGTTAAAGTTTGCCACAACACAGCATAGATTACTAGTAGCATTATTTGAATTTAAGTCCTTGGATTAAGGCTGATAGTAGTGTAACCAAATTGTTTTATTGTTCCTCCTCAGAATGCGGTCTGCTAGCTCACTCAGGCAAGAGTTCCTCAAGAAATGGTTAAAGGGTCTACAAATTTACAGCGGCAGCAAGAAGGAAATGAGCATTCTTGAGAGGAAAAAGGCCATAAAATTATCAGCAGATGTTGCTATGGCTTCCACCAGAATCTCGACATCTTCCTGGAGTCGTGCCCTTATGGCAAGAGCGTCCAATGATGCCACGAATAAGGTCCTCGTCCAGCATGTTTTAAGCCCCGAGGCTCAGAAACTAGTCCCAATAAAGAAAGATCCCAAGAAGTTGATGATCATTTCCAGGAGCACAAGCAGCATCAGCAAGAGAATTAGTAGCAAGAAAATCGTAAGGAGAAGTTGCTATGCTACGAGAAGGATGCGAAAGGCAGCAGCCCAGGTGGTTGAAGCTAGTTCTATTGCGAAAAGGCTGGTAATGAAGAGGACAGAAGTGCTTAAAAGTCTCGTACCGGGAGGAGAATACATGGATGACGTTTCTTTGATCAGGGAAACCCTAGATTACATTCTGTCACTGCGACTTCAGGTAGATGTAATGCGGCATTTTGCCAATGCTACCGAGGAAACGGATCATGGCAAAGGTTACAAATAGATAATATATTGCTTTAAATTTCTTGCTTTAGTTCTCTTGTTTTTCTTCTCTTTTTTTTTTTTTGGGTGGGGGGGGGGGGGGGGTGGTTGGTTGGGGATGGGCAATCATAATATCTGTTTAAGTTACTTCGTTCTAATGTAGACGAAGGAGAAAAGCTGGCTGGTGCATGAAGGCCTTGTACAGACAAACAATGTCTAAATTAAGTAAATTGCAACTTTTATTAATTCTTCCTAAACAAATTTTCTTTATTATTGTTGTTGTTGTTGTTGTTTATAATTTTATTGTTTGTGACAAATTGCTAAAAGCTTGTTCGACTTATATTGCAGTAAGCGTTGATTATTATAGTTATATTGTGTTGATTGCAATTTATAAGTGCTCGTAGTTTGTGATTAGCAATAATTAAGCTAACGCATCAAATGCACAAATATATCTACGTTCAAGCAAAAATGCAAATGGGAGGTCTAAATGGACATCAAAGAATTGAAGTTCTACCATAAAATGGATATATTTGTTTAAAGTTCATTTCGTTTTTTTTATTAATCTAGTGTCAAATTTATGCGCATTTAAATAGTAAACTAAGTCTCCATCTGTTGTTTTGAGTAGCTTATACCATATTCCGACAAATTTGACAAGATTTATTAGATATGAAGTTTACGTGGATATGATAATGAATTTTGGAGTAATTAAGGAAATTCACTTCTTAATTTTTTATTAAAGATGGAAAGAACGCACGAGAGTTTGGGATTATTGTGCCCAATCCACGCCACTATATATGTACCGTTATGCGAAATGAAGTAATTAAGTTACACCCTAGGCTAAAATTATCCTTTTAAATGAGAGGGTGTGAGAGGGTGGGGGGGGGGGGTAAGGAAGCAAGATTACATTAATGCAAATCTAATAGAGAGTCTGCCTTCACAAAAGAAACAAGCTTATATCTCTTAATCAAATCTCTTTATATTTTTGTATTTTGTACAAAACTAGTGATAGTTTTAATGAAAACCAAGACAAACAGAGAAGAAATGAAAAAGCGAAACAAAAAATGTAGATGGTTAATTTGAATACATACGTGCGTGTGTGTAATATCTCCAAAGGATCTGGATTACTGTTTTTAATTGGAGTAAAGCAATTATTAGTATTACATATATAAAGCTTTATCGTTAATTTCTTCTACTATTAAATCTAAGATCTTGTTTAAGGACAAATAAATAATCTAGCTAAACTATTTTAATAATGAAAAATGCATTTTTTTCAGTACATTTTTCTGTGATCTAATAGAGTGATGCAATGGTAGCAAAGAAAGTCAAACCTTGTTATGTTGCTTAGCAATATGATATTAAAAATTGAGTTACTTTTGTTAGACAAAATGTACATATACATGTACATAAGCGGAATGTATGTTTAAAAAAAAAATTACTTCTTACCATTATTGTCAAGAAATTGTTGAATTCCAGATAGTTGCAATTGTTGAATCCCGTATAGTTGCTCTCTACATTTTAACTATGTAAGAAATATTAGCTGTAGCCTTTTATAAATGGAACTTGTAAGTATATATATATATATACACTGTATAATATATGAAGTATCACAGGCTATTCATTTAGCATTAAAAGAAGATATTATTCAATTATTAACAAAATATCAATCAATTAATTAGGATATCAATTACTGCAAAATCATGTGATTGACAATCGCTTCTTACAACTTTCTATCATTCAATCATTTGGTAGTAGTTATTAGCCACTTTTTAACACAGCTTCCTAATTATTTGCTGAGGGATTAATGGCAATTTCTAGTTCAAGACTTACCTAAACCACTTTTGGTAAAATGAAGTTACTTTCTAATTTAAAAAAGGAATCAAGAAACTTGATTTATAATTGGCTACTCACAACTAAGATTCTTCCTACCCAAAATGGTTTCTCCACCACCTCGCAGTGCATCCCAAAAGAATAGTAAACTATGATCTTCTGTTTTTCATTCTTCAAATGCGAAGAAAAATGTGCACTAGATAACGTGAGTGTGTTTTGACCAAACCAAAAAAAAAAAAAAAAAGATTACTTTAGTGTGTAAATAGGTTTCATTTCATGCAAGTGCTGAAAATTCTCTATTGCGGTCATTAGTTGTAATCTTTCATTTGATTTTGTAAACATTTTGAAATCTAACCCTAATCCTTGACTTGACATAAATGTTGCCGTTATCTTTTCTAAAGAAAGAGAGTTTTTGTATTGGTGTACCTTGTTTTGATCATGATCATAATAGAAAATTTGATTGTCATCTTTTATAAGTCTTCTTGTCACATAGTGATTTTATGTGGTAGATTTACACCTTCGCTTGTGTTTGCACGGGATAGAATTTTTAAACAAAAAATCAAAACGTAAAAAAAATACGTCTTTCGGAGACAGTAATCTATATATAATATCGGAAATCACATAGCTGACTGAATGCAAAATTGCTAATTAGTCTCTTCAAGTGACTGACTAATTATTGAGGTAACGTGAGCCCACAATATGTGGGCTAGGTGAAAGTAGGCCGATGTTGACAATCGTTGTTCCTAATACAATTATGAATTTGGAACCCTTCCCCAAAGGAAAAAAATAAAAAAGAAAAGGAAAAGCAAAAATATGCACGATATAGACTGTGTGATGTATACAACCTCAGACAGATTACTTAGCAAGGGTGTAAAGTAAAGGTATACTCTTTCTTTGAAGAGAATAGGACAGTAAGTATGTGTTTTTATTTGCCGGAAAATGTGAATCCAATGTCCATCACATTTTGTTGTTTGACTTTTTGTTTCTTCACTTCCAATTGATGCATTCATGTTCTTCACATATATAAGTGAAATGCACCAATTTAGTTATAAAATCTGATTCTAATCTATTCTTTTTTCTTTTTTTTTTTAACGAGAAACCATATGTACGGGACTTGTATAAAATGAATTTAAAGGGGTAAAAGAGTTGAATCTGAATTTTGAACCAATCACGTGGCTCGACCCATTTTACTTGATCCAAAAATAAATATTCTACGAATAACGAATGTGGACAACACACAAACAACAATGAATTGTACAATGAAAATCGAATTTGGACCCATTTTGAACCACCCCCATGACTTCTATGGATAATTGTACAATGAAAACAATATATTCTTTAATCAATTGATTTCTTCTTTAATCAATTGATTTCTTCTCATAGATGGCACAATCCATTGATTGACAATTTTCCATCAAAAAGTTTTTCTCTCTTATGTGCCATAGTCCATTCACTAAAAATTTATAGGTCAATTGCTTATTTGGGTTTGTCCAATCAATCAACTCAAATGTGATAGCCATACTCTCTCTCCCCTCAAATAATTTTTTCCTTTTGTTTTTCTTTTCTCTTGTCACACTTTTTCTCCTGAAATAACCTTTGAACTATATAGAGAGAATAAAAAGCAGTAAGGAATACTATAATGACATGCGGGTATATCTCTATTCACAAGATTGGGATGCATATACATGAAATCAGAATCCTTCACAATGTTTAGTTCAGGACTTGCCAACTCCAAAGTTCAAGTTACTTGGCCTACAGCAAGTAAGGAGTCAAAAGACTTGATTAATGTCACACTCGCAACGAAGATGCTTTTATTCCTCGCATGCTTTCTCCATCCTTGTAGTGCGTCCCAAAACAGACAAAAAGTAAATTTTGGTCTTTTCATTTTCATTAGCAAGATGCAAAAGAGCGTGCTTTGGGTATCATTTAACTTCAGTAATATAAATAAGGTTTTCAAGGGTTAGCCACTAACCATAGTAGTACCAAAACTTTTTCGCCATAATCATTGTAATCTTTCATTAGATTTATTCAACTTTTTTCTTATCTAATCCCGATTTTTGAAAGAAATTGTGATTGTTACCTATTGGAGATTTTTCAATGAAAATTCCTTCCGATGGCATGTCTCATTTCCCATGACTATCAGAAATATAAAAGTAGGGATAATTTTAAAAACCTTCGTTGAGATTTTTCATAATATCATTCAGCTTCCCTGCAATTTTTAAAATCTCACTTACCTTCCTTATCAAGTTGACAAGACCAAATATCACAAATTGATTGTATTACCCTTGCACTCTTAATATCTATTTAACCAAAAAGCCAAAATCAAAATAGTATTAAAATTTTTCCTGGAATAGTTATAAGAAAGTCAAGAAATTATTTTAAAATATATTTTAATACATGATGTAATTTAAGTTATACTAAAAGTTAAAATAATCTCTTCATATGTGTGGCTTGTAATATAAATATACTTATAGAAAACAATTTATAAATAAGCTAGAATTTAAAAAATTAATCAAAAAATGATCTAATGGTCAAATATATATCTAAGAATATTCTTTTTTTTTGTTAAAACATCAGTCGTTATACTAGGTAATAGTTGTTGCATATCTACAAAATTACTCATTATTGCATTTATAGCTGCTCACATTTTCATCTTTTTTTTTTTTTTACTTTTTAACCTTGATTTATTTTTATTATTATTGTAGGCTTTATAAGTAGGATAACATAAGAATAGTATTGGAATAAAATTTTTTGCTCTTTTGATTTCTTCTAAAGTGGCTAAAATGTTACAAAGATATCAATCCAAGAAAGATAAGTAAGATTTTAATAATTTAAAAGATGCTAAATGACGTCATAAGAAACATCAAAGACGATTCTAAAATTACCCCCAAAGGGTCACATAAATGGTTCTCTTGGATACACTCTATGTAGACTGAAATCATATCAAATTGAATTCTAATGGCCCGCAGGCCGCAGCTACGTCCTCTTCATGTGGACAAAGGGACAGGGTGAGCCCGTTCCAAGTGGGCTTTGACAAGTCGAGCCGGGCACTAACAATCGCAGTGGTGGATTTGGGCATAACCTATTCTGGGGATTGACCAGTTTGGATGAACTTGGTTGTCTTTTGTCCCTAACAAAATTCCTTTTTGAAAGGAACATTGCCCAATAAACAGCAAACATATGATCCACAATCCACGCTATGCGATCAATATTTTAATATACCGGCGAAGCCAGCATAATTCATTAACAGCATTGCAGTTCTCTGGGAAACGTACGAGGATGCAAAAACTGTTGGAAAACTTGGGGAAATGGGGCAGGGACGGTTGTTAGAGACAACCGTTCCTTGCCAGTGGACGGCCATGATTTGGCGTCAAAATTTTATGCAGCTCAGATCACGTGTTGTAGCTCGATTTTCACGTCAACTGTGAGCCCATAAAAATTTGTTCTAAAGTTGCGTCGTGTGCAAAGAAAGTTACACCGTGTGCAATTGATGTCATTCACAGTGCAAAATGCATACAACCTGCACAATGTGCAACCGGTTGTGCCTCTTGTCCTCAAACTTGAGTGATGTAGTGAACACGTAGTCTACACTTTTTTGAATATGAATTTATTTTTAAGAAAACCAAACCACAATCATTTTTATGAAATATAAAATTTGGAGGAAATAATTTTAATTTTAGTCCTAATAAAGCTGTATATCTGAAGGGGCAGTAGCCCGATCCCCCAAATTTTACGAGTACATGAGTTACAAATTTATTTAAAAAAAAAAATTATTTCTCTTTATCATTCAACCCAGCCTTCCCCAAGTCTAGTTACAATTCGCTAAGCTCAACCATATACAGACAGAAGCATGCATGCGCATATGTTCAACACACAACAAACCGATGACGTAACTTACTTCCTCACCAGTTCCGGCTACACGGGAAGGAACTAGAGTACTTTCTTTGTTGGGACAAGCAGCCTCCTGTACTTAATATTGATAAGTCGGTGCCGTATCAAACTGAGCTCAACCTCCTGTCCTGTACCTAAATCAATGTTGGACCTAAATTGTTGGCCAAAATCAATGTGAGTTGAGCCTCAAATCATTGGCCTGATTTCAATGTGAACTGAGCTTGAATTGGGCTAAGCTCAGCTATAGACATACACGCACGAGGGCACGCGCACGCGTTCAACGTATGTGGCAGGCACTAAAGGTTAATAATGCATACATTATTGTTAATGCATGAAAAATTTGAACATATATGGTATGCATCAAAGGTTAATAACATATATATTGTTCTCATAAAATATATATATATATATATTGTTCTTTCAATATATATATGTATATATATATATATTGTTAGTATATAAAAAATTAATCGATAAATACACATGTAGAGTTTTGTTACATACTTTCTCTCTCTTGTTCAATAAATACAATATATAAATGAGGATTATAAGCATTTTAGTGTTAATTTTATTATTCATTTTCTACTCTTTCGATTAACTTAACCAGTAACTAAGTTTTTTTTTTTTTAATAACTCAAACACAAGTGCTGATCATGTCATACAACTGCTTCTCTTTCTCTACAACAAACTACTTCACTAGAAACTAATTCTTCAAGTTTATGCACTCAACTGAAACAGCAGATCTAAATCCAAAGGAACTTTTTGCAATATCCAACACAAAATAGAAGCTCCCCTCCTCCTCTCCCTCCCCCTCCCCCTCCCCCTCCCTTTCAACTATAAACTAGTTGTGAACCCGTGCATGTACTATTTATTGTGTTCGGCTCTTACTGATTTTTGATAATTAATCTTATTGGCATGTTAAAAGTAAATATGTTAAATTCTACGATTATCTTATTTTGTTTAATTAGCTCTTACTAATTTTTGCATTATCATTATTTCTTATCAAACAACATCTGAAAAAAAAAGAGAAAGAAGAATTCCAACCAAGTCATAAATGGATGATTGAGTATATCTATACTCATTTATTAAATGGATGTAAACTAATTGATCCATTTGACTCACTTATTAAATGGACACAAATGAGTTGAACTAATTATAATCTGTCCAAATACAACGAGTACAATACACAACACAATGAATTACATATTTATTTTTGACACCTCTAGCTTTGATATTAAACACCCAATGAATACAATACAAAATAATTCCCTTGTCCCTCCTCAACCTTTTTCTTACTTTCGCTCTCTCTCTCTCTCTTTCTCTATATATATATATATATATATATATATATATATATGTATATATATTGATTTAGTTAAATTTGCACACACGTACCACTAGGTGCAAGGCAGTCGTAGCTACCCTAGATGTTTTCAATTTGACGTCTGTAAGAGAGGGAGGGAACTTCAGATGAACAACAAACAAACTCTAGCCTAACCGAGACGACTTTCGGTGGGCGGAATTATAAGGAACAAAGTCACGGGCATGCACATATTACGTACTGCACTTGTAATGCACTTTGCACACACTACTCTATTTTGGAGAACACCGGGACAAAGGCAGGAAATCTACAACCCTTTCGTTCGCTTTCTTCCAAACGATCACACATGAAAATCCACATTCCTCTCTTATTAATATTTACGCTCTAGGAATCGCTGGATGGTTTGGTTTTCTTTCAGCGATCACCACTTAAGTTTTGTAGCCACTGACATGACAGTACCAATGGAACGGAGATGATGGCGCCCAAAACGAACAGGTTTGGTGGGTATTTGAATTGAATTTTATATCCCGAAGGGCAGCGACTTAATTTCAACCTCCGAAGTTAATTAACCCTTGGTGTTTTTTTTTTTTTTTTTTTATAGTGAAGGAACATTTTATACCGTGAGTGAAGGAACATTTTAACCAAAACCAACATAAGCTTGTCTTGCATGGTCTCTTGACAAATCACATCAAATCCCATGTGCCTCCAAATCCGGACTGTATTAATTTGCTGAGGCCGTTGCCACACATCCCACCAGCTCCACTCGCTTAATTTCTTTAATTCTCCAAATAAATTAATTCCAAAAGGCTACACTTGCAAAGGATCCTTAGCTTGACCATCATGATCGAAGCACCGCACTCCTAATTAATGGATTTGATTTTGTCTGAAATTATTAAGTACATTAGATGCAATTAAAAATATAGCAATAGGAAAAATAACCTAGGTTAATAAAATTTTACGTGCATGGAACTCGTCTAAAAAGGAGGATTTAAGAATTAATGTTTACAATAATGGATTAAAATCTATCCAAAACTAATAGGTAGGGCTCACCCTTGTAGCGACACAATAACAAACACAAGTAATTTTCTATTATATTGCACACTGGCTAATATTTACAGCCTTAAAACACAGTGCAAATCTTAAAGAAGTTAATTAAAATTATTAATTCTTATAATATTAAGTTGTTAATTTAAAAATTTTTAAAATACTTCAAAAAATTTTTAAATCTTAAAAATAACCCATATAATAATGGTTTTTTTTTTTCTAATTTACTTGTTCCTATTAAGATTTATACCTAAGAGACATAGAAACTTGAACACCCAACCTATAACTCAAGGGGATTATAAATCCTTTCTTAGTGGCCAACTTACAAAGCTGGTTCGAAACCATTTATAGCAAATATATACAAGTTAGTTCAAAACCATTTGAAGCAAATATGCACAAATTTGGAAGGCAAAAATTCAAGTCCAGGTTCCTACTAGTATTCATTATCATTTATGTTTTGCAAAATATTTCTCCTGGATTGTCGTTTATGTTTCTCTGATATGCACGAGAATCATGACAAAATTAGTCGCGCATGACTTTGAGCCCAAAAGAAAAAGAAAATTTAATAGAGCAAAGTCTTGACAAATTATTTTAATGATTGCCTTTCACCGACCGGAGTCTAGCAGAGAAAATTTTCAGGGTCTATTAAAACCAACGACAAGCATGCAACGGAGTCTCCAGTAAATTTCTCAATTGACAAAAGCACTTGCCAAAATCAATTTTTGCACGTTAGCTTAGATATTTAGGCACCATAGACCGGCACCCCGTAGTCCCAGCATGGCAAAAAGAAATCTTAGGCATGAAAGTGATAACAAGCCTTTACTATGGAGAAAATTCCGCGTCTTAAGAGTCAAAACAGATTATGAACTGTGATGTTCTTCCCTTGACTGAAGTACACGTGAGACTCTAAATTAACTCCAAATAATATGTCTAAATAGGGTGAAAAATCACTGGAATGTAGAGCGCCCGTTACTTTCTTCAAGTCTAACAACAATTAGACTTTCGACTATTGATTCCTTTCTGCAATCCAGCATCTCCACATACAGATATATTCTTCTCCCTTTAGATGTACATCTGAAAACTAGGCTCAGCTAGAAGAATAAAAAATAAAGTTCTTAACAAACGTTGACAGGTTGTCAAAGCTTGTGCAATAATAAAAACCTGTTCAACTAAAGTAAATTTCTGTAGATAGTGGTAAGCAGGGTCGAATCCACAGGGACTGGGAATACTTGTTCCTTTCCAAATTCACAGTGACAAGGGAATGTTTTATATCAGGAGTGGCAATTTAAACAATTTAACTAAAAGTAAAATAATAAAAATAAAATAGCCAACTAGAAATTAAATAACAATTTACTAAAATCTAATGAGTAATAATTAAGGATCTAGCCAAGGAATAACTTCAGCAATGGTTCACCTAATTGATCATCGAAACAAAGGCAATTCCAATTATTTATCAATAAATAGGTTATAACTATCAAACAAGCGATGGCAGTCAACCCCTCCTTACTGTGTCGGTGATTAAGGTACGCCCATTAATCACTTCTCTAATTGAGAAAAAATCCTAAGTACACCCGTAAGATTCAATTTCCCAATTGTCTTACGTATTAGAGGAGCCCTATTCTAACCAAATAACGCACTACCATGGTTATTTTAGATTAGCCCGCGTATTTCCCTGACACGAATCCAATCATGCCAATTATCACTATTTTGAGACAATTAAACAATTACGGATTTAACGTCCCAATTGACAATAGATTACCCAATCAATTAATTATCCGGATCCAAGACAACAAATTAATTAAATAACCATAAGCTTAGCAATCAAGGAATATGCGAATACCAATAAATAAAAGGAAAAGATTAAATTGAATCGATCTCACAATTTTTAGGCGAATCAAAGCATCCGTTGCCCCTTGACTAAGTGGAAAAAATTAGTTCATGTTTGATGAACTAAACCCATACAAAATTGCAGAGGAACCAGCGGCCATGTCCCTTGAAATTTGGCAAAATCCGTTCCAATCAGGAGGAGATAACAAGGTTACACGAAATGATCCTCTGCCTCACTACGGACGACATACCAGGAAAGAAAGAAAAGCTCTGAGTGTTTTACACGAAGAAAAGTCAAAAGCTACCAATTGCTAATGCCTGCCATGCGCAGGATTCAAAAATGAAGAAAGAAAGGTCAAAGCTCAAAGCTAACAAATGCTTTTTTCTCACATACGTAAGTTTCTTAAGCTAAGAGTAAGTCCAAGCAAAAAGTCAAAATGCTCAGAATGCTCATTTTTTCTCCCATCCGTCAGAAAGGCCACAAAAAGAAAATCATCTTCGGAAAAATCAAGAACTGCGGCTCCTAGCCCTCTCGACCAATCTTCGGAAAAATCAAGAACTGCGGCTACGAAATCAAGAACTGCGGCTCCTAGCCCTCTCGACCAATCTTCGGAAAAATCAAGAACTGCGGCTACGAAATCAAGAACTGCGGCTCCTAG
The DNA here is from genome assembly GCF_036785885.1 of Coffea arabica. Classification (NCBI taxonomy): domain Eukaryota; kingdom Viridiplantae; phylum Streptophyta; class Magnoliopsida; order Gentianales; family Rubiaceae; genus Coffea; species Coffea arabica. The sequence continues at coordinate 13,069,790 of NC_092320.1, read as the reverse complement.
CCCTCTCGACCAATCTTCGGAAAAATCAAGAACTGCGGCTCCTAGCCCTCTCGACCAAAAGCTTCCGTTCCTTTTTTTTTTTTTCGGCGGCACATCCGCAGGACCAAAACCCTTCAGCCCGTCATTTCTTTGCGGAAATTACCAAAGTAGGCGTGACATTTTCTTTGCCAAAAATGCCCCTGGAACAAGTTTTATCATCTGAACTCTTTTTCTGTAAAATTGGCATCTGTTGTCATATTTATATTCTACTCCCTGAAATAAACGTCAAATACTAAAAGTGAGTAGAATCCAGCAAATAAATCCACATCAAGTCAGGTAATAGGAGAAATTAATAATAAAATAAATGAATAAATTACAACCTATCAACAAGTGCAGTACGTAATATGTGCATGCCCGTGACTTTGTTCCTTATAATTCCGCCCACCGAAAGTCGTCTCGGTTAGGCTAGAGTTTGTTTGTTAAATTAATTAAACAATCATAAGCATAGCAATCAAGAAGTATGCAGATACCAATAAATAAAAAGAAAAGTTTAAATTAAAACGATCTCACAATTTTTAGGCGAATCAGAGCCTTCATTACTCTTTGACTAGAGTGGTGAAATTAGTTCATGTTTGATGAACTAAGCCAATACAAAATTACAGAGAAAGTCGCGGCCATCGATTGGAAAATGGGTAAACTTAATTCGATAGAACACTGACTAGAAAGAAAAGCTACAAGAAGTACTTAATTGTTTTTGCCTTACCTAACGTACGGAGGAAAAGAAACAACTCACGAGAAGCCAAGGAAGGAAAAAGTCCAAGCTAAAGCTAAAAATTGCTCCCACCTGACATGCGTGGAGAAAAGCAATGAAAAGCAAGGAAGAAAAGTCAAAGTGAAGCTAAAAAAAAGATAGTGCTGGTTCTCTGCAATTTAATAGTTCCTATTCTAATGGCCTATTGCTACTGTCTGGCTCTGTGCGGCGGCTCTCCTCCCGGAGAGGAAGAAGCCTCTCCATGACTCCCCAGGTTTGCTTTCTTTTCCCCTTTTTTAGTCGTTGCCTTCGGTCAAAATTATCAAAAAGGTCTTGCATCTCCTTGTTTCAAGAATGTCATTGATTATCTGCTATTTGAATTTTTTCCTGATAATTATCAAATTAACATTTATTATGGTATTTTCGTTTTACTTCCTGAAATATATGCCAAATACTAAAAGTGAATAGAATCCAATAATTAATCCACATCGGGTCAGGTAATAGAAAAAATTAATAATAAAATAAATGATAAAATTGCAACGTATCAAACGTACACAAGTCTAGCAAAGTAAGGATGCTGTATACTGTTATACTGCATGTGAAGGAAACTACGCAAGCTGCTGAATCATGATATGAGATTACAGGCCATTTTAGCCCTCAACTTTTGGTCGCCAATCCTCAATAACGTCCAATGGTTGAGCCCGTGTTTTGATGGAGGACTCCAAAGTAAATATAGCCTGTGCCGTATTTTCAAATAGTTATAAGGAACAAAGTGGCGTGCATGCACATATTACGAACTGCACATGAATTCCACTCTGCACGCATTACTCTATACCGGAGAACACCAGGACAAGGGCAGGAAGTCTACATCCCTCTCCTAGTCGTCAGCAATCAAGCGGATGAAAATCCACTTTCTTACTTACTCTCCACCAATTAGTACTGGTTCGCTTTCTTTCAATCGATCACACACGAAGATCCACTTTCCTATATTATTTACTCTCTAGGAATCGCTGGTTGGTTTGGTTTTCTTTCAGTGATCACCACTTTAGTTTTGTAGCCATGGATGACTTGAGAAGAGCACCCGCTGACAACATCAATGGAACAGATGATGATGGGCGGCCAAAACGAACAGGTTTGGTGGATATTTGAATTGAATTTTATATCCAGAAGGATAGCAACTTAATTTCACCTCCGAAATTAATTAACCCTTGTTTTTTTATGCTGAAGGAACATTTTATACCGCGAGTGCTCATATTATCACTACCGTAATTGGTTCAGGGGTGTTGTCATTGCCGTGGGCGATCTCTCAATTAGGTTGGATTGCAGGACCTATGGCTCTGATTAGCTTTTCTCTAATCACATTGTTTGCATCAACTATTCTGGCAGATTTTTATCGATTCCCAGATCCAGTATCGGGCAGAAGAAACTATACTTACATGGATGTTGTCAAAGTAAATCTTGGTAGGTTCTTCTCATATAACCTTTCTAGTAACTAACTTGTCTTTATGAAAAAAAAAAAAAAACCTCATATAGCCTCTTGTCATTAGGGAAAAATAATTTTCAAGTTATGATATGTTATGACACTTGACAAACATCATGAATGGTTGAAAGAATTATTAGGTAGTGTTTGGTTCACACCATGGAATCGGATTCGGATTTTGAACCATTCATCCTAGGTTTAGAATGGAGTCAGTCATTCCAATACATCTGTTTGATTTAGTACCAGGAATATATATCATTACTATAGTTGATGTTTGGTTCGTTGACTCTTTCGAAATGGGATATAAGAAATTTTCACTAATTAAATGTATTAGTAAATTTAGTATAACTAATTAATAAGTTCTACTAGTAAACATGTATAATTATTAGTATAATTGATAATATCAATTATATTACATACACTAATATACACTATATAATACATATAACTAATAATATCATTATTATAAGTTTGTAACTAGTTAAATTAAATATTAATTATATAATTAAATATAATTATACAAACATTATATTATAAATATATAATTATGATTATATGATATACAAATATTAATTATACTAATATTATAATAAAATATTATAATTATAATATATTATATATATATAATTATATATTAATTTTTATAACGGGTGGAGGGACAAACCTCGTTTCTAAATGGGAATCAGACTTAGATTTTGTTCAAAACCTTCCAGATTACTAGGGAATTGGGGAATTCCAAATTTTTAGTTATGATTCCAAAGTCTCAATTCCATTAATAGTAATCCAAACAATAATTATAGACTTTATTCCAATTCTCCATTCTGAAACCCTTTTACCAAATGCCATCTTAGCTCCATCCTTACTGCACGATAGGAATGTTATGTGATAGGTGTCGAGACTGTACAATAATAAAACTTACTCAACAAAAATATTTGCTTATAGCAGTGAGTAAGGTCTTCTTCTCAAGGATTAGGAGAAATTTGTTTCTTTTCAAATGAAAATTAATTGGGGGGTTTGGAAAATTGAAACTGAAAATAAATAATTATCGTAAAAAAAATAATTAAACTGAAATAAATTAAATTTAAATCAATAGTAAACAAGTTCTAGCCAAGGATATAACTTTAGATGTGGTTCACACAATTGCTCATCTATCCAATAATTATTTCATTTATTCGCTAATAAATAAGTTATAGTTGCCAAACACGCGATGACAACCAATTTTTCCTTAACGTCTCGATAGTTAAGGTACGCCCATTAACTACTCCCCTAACCAAGAAACAACCCTAGGGGTGTTCGTAGAATTTAATTTCTTGATTATATTAAAAACTAAAAAGCCTTGATCTAATCAATAAACACACTACCAAAGTTTATTTAAATTAGATTATATGTTTCTCCAATATGAACCCAATCACGTTAGGTACCACTAATTTAAGATAAATTAAATAATTACAAATTTAACTATCCTAATTGGCATTAGATTGTTAAGTTGAATTAAATATCAGGGCCACTTGATATTCAAACAACAAAACAATCATGAGAAATGAAATTAGAGAATATACGAATACTAGTAAATAAAAGAAATAAATATAATTAATTTAATCTCACAATTTTAGATGAACTAAGTCCTCCGTTACTTCTTGACTAAAATGAGAAAATTAGTTTATCTCCATGGAAAAAACCACACGCAAAATAGTTGAACTAATTGTCGAGACCATTCTCCAAAGAATATGAGATAAAGTGTTGAAGGAAAAGAAAAGAAAGACGTTCCTTTTGTTTCTTTGGGGGAAGGAAAAATAATAATCATGCTAATGTTCCCTCCCTCACGATAAAGAATAGATAGATGATAATGTATCTTGCTTCGTTTCCTACTCCTATTAAGCTACTCTTACTAGACGAAATCAAATTCCCAACAAGTCAATATCTCTTATCCAAAAGAAAAAAAATCCTAATAGATAAATAAACTAATATCCTGGTAGGAATAGAAAACTCTCCATCCAATGGAACATCTATTCTATCAGACATGCATGGTTTAGACTTTGACGCGCTCACGCTGAATAGTATAAAAGTTCAGCGAGAATTACATCTTTAATCCCCTTTTTGCTCCAAATTCTTATAACCAACACTAATTATAAAAGATGAGTAGAATCTATCAATTAACGCAATATTTGGTAAAATAAAAGAGAAAACAATCATAAAATTACTAACAAAAATGTAACCTATCAATCCCGACCTCCAAAATTATACTTGTCCTCAAGCATATCCAAACTCAGAAATACAATCAAGATAGAATTTTGTGGCAAAAAGCATCCTATCCTCACAATTTCAGTAAAATCTGAACGCACCAAATCCAACCATTCTCACAAGGAGGTTTAACATGTGCACTCATCACTCTAAACTATATAGGGCAAAGTACAACTCTCAAATCGACACCATGGAGTGATATTACTATGAGCTTGCTTATATATCATATCTCCACCACCAATAGTAAATTTAATACAAGAATCCAAGGAGCTTTTATAAGGTTGTAATGGGGTTAGGCTAAAGGCAGTATATAAAGGTAAATTGAGGCGTCAATATGTCAAGGGAATGCCAAGAATTCATCATATGAAAATTCCCTCAAACTCAATCTTCCAAGGCTTAGTATCCACGTTCATCAACTCGACAAGTGTTAATATTTCTCAGCAATTTGTTGCTACTACTTCATAATCACTTATGCACAAAATCACTTCTGGGGATGCGTGTCTTTTTTTTGCCAAAATCTTTCTTAATTTTTTTCATTTTTTGTTATGAAAGTTAGTGCTATCCTTAGAGTACCGTGAGCTAAATACATAATCAGTTGAAATTAATTATCATAAAACTACCTCTTTTAATACAAATTGTAAGACCCAAACATGTAAATTATTTGAGATATTTTTACTGTAGCAATTTTTGTGATGTAATATATGTGAGATAAAAAGATAATTGGGAAGATAAAAAGGTGTGTTGGAAATCGTAATGATGATGTAAGCAAATAAATTTTGGTAAATAATCTCCTGTCCAAACACACTCATAATTATTACCATATTATATTATCATAAACGAATATTACTTTTAAATGACCCTAAATTAGCTACCAACTCCCACCGCTAACTATATTCTTCTTGGTTTGATTTTTGCACCGCATACCAAGGATTTGATACTCACAATTTTGATGTTGTTATTTATTTCATTTTAGTTTCCTACTATGAAAATTCAAAACATTTGATTGAGGCACCTGAAAATATTCCAGTGTTTAATTGTTTTAAAACCGTAAGCATTACTTATAAATAATAAAATAAGACAAAAGTCTTTGGATTCCGAATGAATGTCCTGATGCATATAAAGATAGAGTAATGTTTATAGAACTAGATAGATATTTTCAAAAAGTGCTAGTGTACATTTTTGTGAACTTCTCTAACATGTTTATCGAGCAACCTATTACAGTTGGACATGAAACTAAGGGATAATATCAGAAACTTCAAGGACGTTTCAAACAATTTCACCAAGCACCTATTTAATTTCTAAAACTTACACTGACCTGTCAAAAAAGCCGACCAAGAAAAGTTGAAAGAAAATTCTAATAACAGATATTACTCCCAAGATTCCCCTAGAGCTCCTACATCAATTTATGCCACGAAATTTTCTTTAAAATATGGAAAAAGAAAGGAAGAAAATGGAGAAACTAGTCTGATCCTCTTAGTAGGAAAGCAAGACTGGATAAGCCTCCTATCAGTTGACAGTTAGGACAGTATGACTGTAGTCAGTGCAAAGTTCAGGTTAGGTATAAGCTAGAAACCGCTGGTGATGGAACAAAAATGAACATTTCATATGTCTATTGAAATCAGATGTAAACAACTCTTAACTTTAGATGCAAGCAAGTGAAAAAACATAGGGGCTAAGCACAGTCTTTGAAAGCACAGGAGTGGCTTCATCACGTTAATCGGAGAACCAAATTGGGGGTTGTGGTTATAAAGCAACAGAAAGAATTTTTTTTCCCGAGAGCCAAAATAATCAATACATGTTATCTCTGTGATTTAGCATACAGCGTTTCAAATATTTAAAGATTTGTTGGAAACACTTAAAAAAAAATTTTAATCCGATGGCCTTGTTTGGCAGACAAGTTTTTTGTTAAGTTTGTCTGCTACAAATTTTTTAAAAACTTTAGTTACAGTAACCTCAAAAAACTTTTCAAAAATTTTAAATTATACACTGCAAAATATTAAAAAAAATACACTTCAAAAATTTTTTTAAAAAACTTCCACGGTAAGCTACACTAAAATTTTAGACAAATATCCAAAAAACTCACTTGCCAACTCGAGCATAGTGTTCCTCAAATTTGCTGTTTCTGAAATCACGTGGTTAAAGGAATTAAGAAATATAATCTGTATATAACTTAGAGTAGACACTCAGCACTGCAAGAAAGATCTTGGAAACTTCAGCCATCGACCGCTGCACTTGTATATCAAATAAACTTTAGGAATCTCAATATCATATAAATGATGTGATACGTGCCTGGTATACTTGATTTCATGTTTTATGGCCATTAGTAACCCCACTCAATATTCATAAATTGACAATATTAGAAAATTCAATAATCTACCGAGGATAATGGTAAGAGATCCTTGGCCATGTTTTGTAGGATAGATCAGATCAATTGTTCATCATTGCCCATTATCCTACTATTTTGTCAAACAAAAATGAAATGTGTATTGCCAATTTGAGCATGAAGGTTTGCATGAGGGGAAAAAAAAAATCACAGTAAGGAGATTGTTAAGTGGATATCACTTTGTTAAATAACTCTGCCTCATCTAAATTTTTTTTCTTTTTTTTTTGGAGAAAATTTCAAAAATTATCAGTAAACCATTCAGGATTCCTATTTTCAGTTATTTAGCTTTTTATTTAGTCAAAATGGTCATTCAACTAATTAGAAAATGCATTTTGTGACCAAAAAAATGTTTTTTTGGGTCGAGTGACTAAATGTGAAAGTTTGTCAGTTGAGTAACAAAAAATCATGCCCTTTTATAAGTTAAATAGCTGTTTTGGCATAACAAAAAGTTTAGTGACGAAAATGTAGAATTCTAAATAGTTTAGTAACTATTTTTATCATTTACTTTTTTAATTACCTTTAGATCATATTAAAAGAAGTCAGGTTAGAAATTCTTCAAGGACCAATTCGACTTTGGGTTTCTTACGTTTTCATCAAGATCTTTCATGGATATGGCTTATAATGATTAGATTATCTAGTTATATGTTGGCTATTCAGCATTCTCACCCTTTAATTTGCTGAAATGCTTATCATTCCTAAAGCTACAGCCTAAGGATTGGCTTACAAAGTTTGATAGTTTAACGCACAAGATTAGTCACTACCACTTTCGTACATGCACAGGCGGAAGATCTAACAAACTCAGTGGAATTGCTCAGTATGGCAATCTTGTTGGATTTACTATTGGTTACATCATCACATCGGCCAACAGTATGGTGTAAGCACACCAAGAATTTTTTTGCTACAAATTATACTAGTTATACGTTTCTCCTTCAAGCATCATCCTAGCTGTATATGCAGATTAAGATACTCTGTTTTTTTTTCCTTAGGGCTATCAAAAGATCATATTGCTTTCACAAGCATGGTCATTCTTTTGGTTGTCATACGCCAATTAATCTCTTCATCATCATTTTCGGGGTTATACAAATATTTTTAAGTCAAATTCCAAATATTCAAGAGTTGTCGATGCTGTCCCTACTCACAACAGTGATGTGTTGTTGCCATGCTTCCATTGGCCTCGGACTCTCAATAGCTAAAGTTGCAGGTCAGTATCTGAATTTGTCTGTGATTGTATATAATATCTACTTGGCAAGCTTGAGCAGACAGATAATTGAATCTATACAAGATTGTTAGGATTAAAATTTTTAGGTGGTATACAAATTTTAAAATGGAGAAACTTGACAAGACGGCCAATAATGTATATAAATTTTAGGTGATATGTATGAGGTTCTCTTGAATTGACAAAGGTTGAATAGACTATGATCAAGATCTGACTTTATGCTTTTTGTAAGGTTTTGGTGCATTTTCTTTTTTTTAACAAGTGGAATTTGAAACCAAGATATTCTCCATTTGTGCTTGAACCAAATTCAAACATCAAGCCACTGACAAGCCTTGCTTCTAATATATCAAAATCACTGATTTTCCATATGAAACTTTTGCCTAGTAAGCTATATCCTTTAGCATTTTCCTTAGTGCATACTCTGTTATATTCAATCCGTAATCAGTGTTTGAGTCTCAAAATCAATTCTCAAGTCTAGAACAAAAAGCTCCATTATTATGGTTACTGTTTTTCTAGTTGTTAGCAATGTATGGTCAACGAAGATAGCATCCTATTACTTTATGAAATTCTAATTTCTGAAGTAAAGCCGTGTTCTTATTACTGTAAACTATACATTTCAAAAATCGTTCATAATCATATTTGCGCAACCTCAGAAATATTATTACATTTTCTTTTGTTTTTTGATTTTGAGAGTAATTTGCAAGTTCATAAAATTGAATTAGCTTCTATCAAGTTTAAACTTAAACATACAAAGAGCGTCACATGCTATCTAGTATCTTACATTAGTATGTTATCTACGTTGTGTCTATTTGGTAACTATAGAGGTCATGATCGCATTGAAGGTAAATAAGACTGGAATGAAGAAAATGTGCTAGGATAAAATGTGTAATCTTACCCAAAGATGTATCACGTCTAAATGAAAAGAATTAAAACTTGTTCTCCAAAATTGACTGAAAGGTTTAGTTGGATGTTTGATTTTCAGGTAATGGAATCTGAGTTGGGTTTCAACTTTATTCAAGTGCATATTCACTATTTGGATAACTTCTATTATGATTTGAAGGAATGAAAAGTTAAAATATTTGTCCATCACACTTCACTTGAAATCTAGTTCTACGTTAATCAACTCATTAATAAATGAAACTGACCAATCATATAAATCCATACTGATAGTAGATGTATACGATCACAATTTGACTTTGATTCTTGAATGCAATAAAAAATACTCCTTAAAAGTTTGCAATGTAACATATTTTATATCAATTTCTATCATCTCAAACCATCTACTTATATAATTTTCGGCTTCCATTTCGAAGGACGACCACATGTTAAGACTAGCTTGACCGGAGTGTTCATTGATGGAGATAAGTCAAATACCAACAACTTATGGACCGCATTTACAGCCCTTGGGAACTTAGCATTTGCTTATGGTTTTTCAGAAGTGCTTATTGAAATTCAGGTACTGTTTTGACTGAACATTTGCATCAATAACCATATCCGTGTAGTATGTTGCAATATGCATCACAGAAAAGTAATTGATTTTTGTTTTCTTAAATTTTGTACTTTGATTAATTTGCAGGACACTCTAGGGTCATCCAAACGTGAGAATAGAGTAATGAAACAAGCTTCCCTGGCTGGAATTTCTATATCCACCTTATTTTATATGTCATGTGGGTTGCTGGGATATGCAGCATTTGGTGATACAGCACCAGGCAATATATTAGCTGGATTTGGTTTCTTTGAGCCATTTTGGCTCATCGACCTCGCTAATATTTTTGTTGTGATTCATCTCACAGGAGCTTACCAGGTAAACAATGAATGCGATTTGTTTGTTTAATTTCCTAACAATGGATATCAGTATTAGTAGGCCTTATTTCTCTAACTATCAGTAGTGGTAAAAGTTCTTGTTATATGCATAACATGATGGATTATAGGTTTGAAACTAGAGGTCTCTTTATTGGCTGTTTTTATTGAAAGGTTCAAACTAAAGATGGGGCTTTATTTCATATATTTGTTTAACTTCAAAGCTATGGGTAGCAGTTATAGCTGGCTTTATCTCTTTTGATTACGAACATATGTAAATGTCTCTGTTATATGCATAACTTGATGGACTATACTATGGGATTCAAACTATAGCTTTTCTTTTGGGATAATTTTATAAACCTCCCCTAAGATTTGTCATAATATCACTCAACTCTCTTGAAAATTTTAAAATCTCACTTACCTTCCTTGTCAACTTAACCAGACTAAATATTCTTATCAAAGGTCACAAATTAACAACATTACCCTTGCTCTTAATAACTATTTAACCAACAAGCCAAAACAAAATAAAATTTTAAAACCAAAAAACGTAAATTACAAAAATAAATTGGTAAGTGAGATAAAATAAATCTAATCAAGATCAACCACTTAAGAGGATTTTGGTGAGTAATTAACACCTTAAAAAAATTTTGTGCACAGTTACAGTTAAGGAAGTCAAGATATTTTTTGGAAAAATATGTTTCAATCCATGGTATAGTTTAAGTTGTATTAAAAACTAAAATAATCTCTTCATACTTGTGAAATTTTCAAGGCATAAATTTTGCTTTTGTTCCAATATAACTAAAATAAATAGTTTACGTCAAGAAATTTACACTTTATAAAAATTTAACCTTATTTTATTTTTTATTGTTGTTATAAATTTCATAAGTAGGATAACATAAGGGTAGTATTGGAACAAAAGTTTTATTTGTCTTGTATTTCCTCCAAAGGGGTTAAAATGTTACAAGAAATGTCAATCCAAGGGAGACAAGTGAGATTTTAAAAACCTCAGGGGAGCTAAGTGATATTATGAGAAATCTCAGGAAAGGTTTCTGAAATTATCCCTTTTCTTTTTACAATTGCTGTAAGTTTATTAATAGAGCACATGGTTGTAGAAAAAAAAAAAACTTATGTAGTGTAAAATTTCTTCTTATAAGCTACAAATTAGAAGTCCTACTACAATTTTAAGAAAGTGTATCCAATTTTGCTCCTAAATAATTCATGCTCGTGCATTAATCTTCTACAGATATGTGGTCAACCAGTCTTTGGTTTTGTGGAAAGTTTTACAAGGCATAGATGGCCGAATACCGTATTGGTTAACCATGAATATGCCATTAAAATGCCTGGTTACGGTGTTTATAGAGCCACCCTCTTCCGGATGATTTGGAGAACGACGTATGTCATAATAACCACGGTCATAGCTATGATGTTTCCATTTTTCAATGATATCGTGGGACTAACTGGAGCTCTCTCATTCTGGCCGCTGACAGTATATTTTCCTATCAAGATGCGTATTAAAAGGAAAAAAATACCCATTTTCTCGTTCAAGTGGGTGTGGATGCAAACTCTCAGTATGTGCTGTCTGCTAACCTCAATAGCAGCAGCGATCGGATCTGTTCAAGGTATTGTCAAGTCCTTGCAAACTTTCAAGATTTTCAAATCAATAGCCTGACGTGGTCACTAAAGTATGAATATACTAATCTATTATGGTGTAAAAAACAGAAGTATATATGTCACTGCTGAATTTGTTTCTTGTACTTGTGTCTCTTCATAATTTTGGTATGCTTGTATCTTTAGTGTTGTAAGCACTATTACTATATAAATACATGAAATAATAAAATTTGGTGATGCACAAATTTCAGCTGTACTCTTCCTAGTTCAATAATTGACGCAATAGATGGATAGTTAGTCCACACTAAACGCTAGCACAACACAAAATCAGTTTTGCCTTCTGAACACAAAATCTTAATTTTGCCTATCCTCACAGCTGGTGCAGTAAAATTAATTTTGACATTCTTTCTTTAATTTCTAGTTCAATTGTAATTAATCTCGAAAAGTAGTACGATTCTCGTAACATTCCAGACTAGGTGGTAGTAAGTAGTTTTGCGTACTGGCACAACACAAAATCAGTTTTGCCTATTCATTGTACTTGGACCTGAGAAATGTTGACATTTTTATCTGAAAAGACAATGGATAAACAGAGACAATGAAAAAAGAAGAACAACTTTTATTGAACAAATGATTGGTACAGGTATATAAGAGAAACAGGAACTTAGTGAGGTAAAAAGGTGATTCACGAAGAGTGTAAAATTTTTATGAAGTAAAAGGGCAATCCAAACAAGGTTAGTTTTGGAAATTTTGAGTGATATAGTGAACAAGTAGTCTACACTTTTTTGAATATGAATTATTTTTAAGGAAACTAACCCACAATCATTTTTATGAAATATAAAATTTTGAGGAAATACTTTTAATTTTAGTCCTAATACAGCAGTGTACATTTTCTGAAGGGCAGCAGCTCGGTCCTCCAAATTTTATGAGTTTTTAGTACATGAGTTACAATTTTTTTTTTTTTTAAAAAAAAAAAAATTCCCTTTCCTCTTTGCCATTCAACCGAGCCTTCCCCAAGTCAAGTTACAATTAGATGATCTGTGCTGATTTACTTCCCCAATCTGAGAGGAGTTTCCGGGCAAGAACATATAGGAGTATCTGAGCCAAGCTAAACTAAGCTAAACCACCTGTACCTAAGAATATTGTGCTGAGCCTCATTTTAATGTGAGCCAAGCTCTGTCTTGGACCACAATTGTACGCCAATATCAGTCTGAGTTGAGCTTGAAATGCACCAACATCAGCAAAAATAGGTTTGATGTGAGACAAATTGAGCTTCAGTCTAACACATTGGCTTGATTTCAATGTAAACTGAGTTGGAATTGAGCTACGCGCAGCCGTACACATACAAACATATGCCTGCGCCGATGCTCAGCACATGCGACATGGATCCAATTTAAGAATATATATATATATATATATATATATATATATATATATAACTATTATATTAGATCGAGTTGATTTTTGTTGTAGCAACTCCAAGAGCTGCTACGTGGCACAATGAGAAGCATAAGGAGCTTTCTTTGTTTCCTTCTTTTGCTTTTGATGCTTTTGAGTCAATGCTGATGACAGGTTGTCGAAACCTGTGCAATAATAAAAATCTGCTCAACTAAAATTAATTTCTGTAGATAGTGGTAAGCAGGGTCGAATTCACAGGGACTGGGAGTAATTGTTTCTTTTTAAATTCACAGTGACAAAGGGGGATGTTTTTATCTCAGGAGTGACAATTTAAGCAATCCAACCTAAAAGTAAAATAATAAAAATAAAATAGCCAACTAGAAATTAAATAACAATTTACTAAAATCTAATGAGTGATAATTAAGGATCTAGCCAAGGAATAACTTCAGCAATGGTTCACCTAATTGATCATCGAAGCAAAGGCAATCCCAATTATTTATCAATAAATAGGTTATAACTACCAAACAAACGATGGCAGTCAACCCCTCCTTACTGTGTCGATGATTAAGGTACGCCCGTTAATCAATGCTCTAATTGGGGAATAATCCTAGGTACGCACGTAAGATTTAATTTCCCAACTGCCTTACATATCAACTTCCTATTTGAATTCTTTCCTGATGACTGTCAAATTAGCATTGATTGTGGTATTTTCGTTCTACTCCCTGAAATAAATGCAAATTACGAAAAGTGAGTAGAATCTAATAATTAATCCATATCAAGTCAGGTAATAGGAGAAATTAATAATAAAATAAATGATAAAATTGCAATCTATCAGCTGATATATAAGCTTTTCTCCTCCCCAAGGATCATTTAGGTCCATAATAGCTGATTATTTATTACCTCTTTAGTCAAAAATAAATAATTAATTGAGAAATATTTGATATTAATATATATAATTCAAAAAATAAATTTATCAATTATTACTTTGAATAAATGTATAAACATAAAAAATTTAAGTTTAAATGCAAGGTTAATATTTAGAATGCAACCTTATTTTTTTTATATAGAAATTTAAAATTATTTTGATTTTGAGGGAAAATAAAATACCAAAATTGATTTTTTTTTTCTAATGAGAGTAGGCACATCATGACAAGGGGTTTAAATGCTAGATTAATTATTTACAAAGCATATATAAGTTCATCGCCTGCTTCAATTTATAATTTTATTTAATTTTATAAACACTCTCCTTATCCTTTGGGATTAGTGGCAAGAAGAGATACAAAAATTGATAAATTTTTCATATTACAAACAAATTGGGTAAAAGATTATTCAACTAATGGCATAAAATAAAAACAAATATGCTAATCATGAGCTTTATTCATTTAGAAAGGAATCTTTTAGGTTTTTATTTTTTTGGGATTTATTGGAAAAAATATGATAAAGCATATACTTTTATGGTGTGGGAAAAATATTGAGATGTATAAATCATATCTCTAATAAATATTTAAAAAGGAATGTGGAAAAAAATGATATTTTTTGCAAAAAGACTATAAAGCGTTGTGTTAGGGAAGATGTATATAATTTATTTTACATAATTAAAATGAAATAGTCAGTCTAAGAATTATTTTAGCCAAGCCGTATTTAATCACAAAGAAAATTTTAAGGTTTTTATTTATTGTGGTTTTTTGCTTTTTTGAAAATAATTTTGATTTCTTGCTTAACTTTGGACCATTAGATTTGTAGTGGTTGATTACTTTCCTTTTGTAATCGTTTAATGGTTAGACAACTTACTCATCCATTTTGATAAAATTCAAAACAGTTGACCGTTTTTTTTAATATATATCATTCCTGGTTTCCATTTTCTTCTTGTACAAATAATCTTTACAAATCATAACCCACTGTTTTACTTCCTTCAATGACTTGTTACGATTGGATGTTTACCATTTACCTAAGAGTTGGGCTATTCTTTATATAAATTTCAACCCCTTGATTAATTGTTCTTTGTACTTTCATCATACATTTACCATTAGATTGAATCATGAATTAATGGAATGGTTTACTTATCATTGACTAATTTTTAGATGAAAATTTTGACAACAATAAATCAAGAGGCTACATTTGACAAAGTAGATTAAAGCTCAAAAGCTTTTATTCATTTTATTTGTTCTCATAGCTTCCTTCCCAGTAATTTTCGTAAAATAGAGATCACAAGGTGTGTAGCTTCTCCTTCAATAACTTATTACTAATACAACATAATTAAAACCAAAAACATTGTAAAATTTATAGAAATCAATATATTTTTCCAACAATACACATTTGTATTTACAAGTTAAACAAAAAGAGACAAGTGTGAATTTGCTTCTATACAATGCAATTACTAATAAATTCAACAAAACAACTTATTATTTCCTATGAAAAATATAACTACAACTACTACAAAGCTTTGTTTCATCAATTATTACCAATGAATTAATTCCAATGGGCGCTTATGCACAGCCCACTCCTAGTAGTATATAAATAAATTGATGTATGTGTGTGTGTATATATACACATATACACACACATCCAGAGTTTTAGTTACATGCATGCTTTCTCTCTCTTGTGTGGCGCCCACTAATTGATTAATATTAATGGATTAATTTTTCATTAATATTGGACCCGTGTAGTTTGTTTACTTACTCTGTGTAAAGCAGTTTAAAACTTCTTGGTTTTTGGCTACTTTTTTTTTTTTGGTACCATGGTGGAAATTTCAATCATCTCTAATCTTTTCAAGCGAAAGTATACAATCTTTTATCATAACATTCTTTTGAAATTCAAAAAAAAGGAAAAGAAAATTAGAAATCAGTCACGCTGCTTAAAGACTTAACTTACTTTCTAGGATACAATTAGTGAACAACACAAAATAAACGTATGACTTAACTTACACACACAATAAACGTATGACTTAATTTACACACACAATAAAAGTATGACTTAACTTGCTTCCTCACCAGTTCCAGCTTCATGGGACAACAGCACTTCATTCATCAACTAAAAATGTACATACTTCATCAAAGGAGAAAAAAAAAAAAAAAAAAGACACACACACACACACACAGAACGGAAGATGTTTGTATACAACATTTCCAGGTACTTCTTTTGTCCTTTAATACTTACTTTTTTTAAATTTATTAGTCATAATATTCACAATTTTCCATGCAAGAGAGAATGAAATCATAAATTTTGGAGAAGCATGTGCAAACGAGGATACCAATTGCAGTTAATCATACAAATTAAAGGAAAAAAATTCTCCAAAAATGATAGAAAATCATAGTTTTTAAGTTGATTTGTGGTCTCTCCATTGTTTTTAGCGCAATATGTCTTACAATTCACTTTCTAAAGGTTCACATTATTTCACCATAAGTATCTGTTGTTAGCTTAAAATTACTGCTGGACTAATATTGTTTATTTATGCTTCCAATGTAAGTGGATTTCTGAAATTCCACAAATAAAAGATTTGTTAATATTCAGATGATATACTGTTCAATAAAATAATACTACGACATTAGACTTTAAGAGCAATTGCTTATATAATTTACAGCAAGAAGATATGTATCTACATTCATTTCAAAAAATAATAGAAGGTTCGTGTACCTTTCATATCGACTAGTTCAGTATGAAATGAAGTCAAATTAGCCCCGTTCATACTGATTTCAAACACCTTTATGCAAATAAAGACCGAGCGAATTTCAAGTCAAGAACATGAATATATCCATTCTGGAATGTATATACTCAAATAGTGCACCAAGTTTTAGCCACATAAATTTATATACCCATAAAATGATGACGTCGCTAAAGGTAAATCAAAATATCAAAAAATTGCTAGTGATAGTCTTTTATGCCACATTTTCATATACCACCATTTGAGAGACGTAAATACCAGTTCAGTTGGCACCTTAGTAGTAGAGGTAAATGGATCTGACCCAAAATGCGGAGTAGTTTCCTTTGCAATACTATCTGTCAAACCTGCCATTGAGGATCAGTAGAAATGGTAGCCATAGTTGATATAGTACAACTTAGATGTATTCTGAACACTTGGGGACCAGATACAAGTTGTAAGGGCTTACATGAGATAGAAAGCGCATATATGTATTCTGATTTGTTTGTGAGCCTGTTTAACTTCACTCTTAAATGTTTCGGAGATGAATTTTGACAGGGTATAGTTGGCTTTTTTGCATCCTTTTTTTTGCCGGATACCAGTAAATCAGTAATGTGGTTGCCGGATATATATTGATATGAATCCGGAAACTATTTGAGGAAGATGATCGTGTGGAAGTTACATTGAAGGATGTTGAGGATGGATCCACCTAATTCGTGGAGAAGATGGTTCGCGGGTTCAATGAAGGACGGATCAAGTTTGCTGTCCAATTTAGTTGTTTCTTAGTTGTTTGTGTTTCTTAGTTATTCGCTAGATTGATGTCTGGCAATGTTTAGTTGTATCGGGTTCGATGATCACCGCCCACCTTTGTAGCTCTGCAAGCTGAATACGAACTAGAATATGACGGGTCGTAAATTGGATGCCAGTCTTGGTTTGACTTAGTTTTATTCACGAATTTCCCTAGTTAAATTGGTTAAATTGGTCTGTTTTTAGTTGATAGGGTTGCTAGTTTCTTAGTCATTTGGACCATTAATTATGTAGGTTTAGTTATTCGGCCCGTTTGATTTTGTTATCGGCTATAAATCATCTATTTTTACTTTGTAATGGGAGATAGTCGTTGATGAATAAAAATTTAAAAGGTTTCTCTATATTGTTCCTTTGTGAACATCCTTATATGAAGTGAACGTGTCTCCTTTGTCTTCAAATTTGGCTTATCAAATACTCAAAAAAGTTTGGCTTATCAATCAAAAACCACGGTAGGTTGTGGCGTCTTTTCACATATGCTGAAGTTCACATTCTTTTGAAGGTGTCGGATTGAGATAGTATCAATAGACCCTCATCTTTGAGGGTTTGTCGGATTAAAGTTTTTTCGTCTAATTTGTTTTATAATCTGATTAAAATAGATTCTTTTGCTATCTGTGTGAATCAATTTTTTATTGGAGATTCGGATTTGCATCATATATGTGTGTGTGTGGGCATGCACGCGCGCACATCAATTTGTGTGTGTATATATATATATATATATATAATTAAATTTGGATGCATGTCAGGTGTGCTGGACATATATGCGCGTGCATATACTTGTGCATGTATGCGGCTGAGTTTACCTCAATTCCAACTGAGTTCACATTGAAATCAGGCCAATGATTTCGATTGAATCTCAAGTGGTCTCACAGTATATCTATATTTGCTGATGTTGGCACATTTCAAGCTCAATTCACATCGATATCGGCCAACAATTTAGGTCCAAGACCGAGCTTGGCTCACATCAAAATGAGGCGCAGCGTAATTTTCTTAGGTACAGATGGTTGAGCTCGGCTCAAATACTCCCATAGACTGCTGAACATTTTTGTTTTGTTTTTTTTTTTTTTTTCCTTTGGTTCGAAGCCTAGAAACTCCTCTCAGATTGGACGTAAATCAGCAAACATCATCTAATTGTAACTTGAATTGGGAAGGCTGGGTGGATTAATTCATGTACTTATACATTAATAGTGCACTAAAGATACAACTATACCAAAATCATGAAGAGATACAAGCACAAGAAACTAATTCAACAGTAGTGACATTTCATAATTGATTAGTATATTAATACTTTAATTCGGATACATCATGATTTTGAACTTGATCACGTCAGTCCATTGATTTGAAAAGCTTGAAAGTTTGCAAGAACTTGACAATACCTCCAACAGATCCGACCGTTGCTGCTATTGAGGTTAGCAAACAACACATACTAAGAGTCTGCATCCACACCCACTTGAATGAGAAAATGGGTATTTTTTCCTTTTCAATGCGCATCTTGATAGGAAAATATACCGTCAGGGGCCAGAATGAGAGAGCTCCAATTAGTCCCACGATATCATTGAAAAATGGAAACATCATAGCTATGACCGTGGTTATCATGACGTACGTCGTTCTCCATATCATCCGGAAGAGGGTGAATCTATAAACACCATAACCAGGTACGTTAATGGCATATTCATGGTTAACCAATCCGGTATTCGGCCACCTATGCCTCGTAGAACTTTCCATAAAACCAAAGAGTGGTTGACCACATATCTGTAGAAGATTAATGCATGAGAACGAATTATTTAGGAAGCAAAATTGTCATACACAGCATGTGATTTCATGCATACAAAAAAAAAAAGCAGAGACTAGCTCTCTTCATAGGACTTCTAATTTCTGTCTTATAAGAAAAAACTTTACATTACTAAAGTTTTTTTTTTTTTTTACAACCATGTGCTATATTAATAAAATTACAGCAAAACAATGGTTAAAAAAAAAAAAGCTATAGTTTGAATCCCATAGTCCATCAAGTTATGCATATAACAGAGACATTTAGCTATGTCCATAATCAAAAGAGATAAAGCCAGCTATAACTGCTATCCATAGCTTTGGAGTTAAATAAATATATGAAATAAAGCCCCATCTTTAGTTTGAACCTTTCAATAAAAACAGCCAATAAAGAGACCTCTAGTTTCAAACCTATAATCCATCATGTATGCATATAACAAGAACTTTTACCACTACTGATAGTTAGAGAAATAAGGCCTACTAATACTGATGTCCATGGTTAAGAAATTAAACAAACAAATCGCATTCATTGTTTACCTGGTAAGCTCCTGTGAGATGAATCACAACAAAAATATTAGCGAGGTCGATGAGCCAAAATGGCTCAAAGAAACCAAATCCAGCTAATATATTGCCTGGTGCTTTATCACCAAATGCTGCATATCCCAGCAACCCACATGACATATAAAATAAGGTGGATATAGAAATTCCAGCCAGGGAAGCTTGTTTCATTACTCTATTCTCAGGTTTGGATGACCCTAGAGTGTCCTGCAAATTAATCAAAGTACAAAATTTAACAAAACAAAAATCAATTACTTTTCTGTGATGCATATTGCAACATACTACATGGATATGGTTATTGATGCAAATGTTCAGTCAAAACAGTACCTGAATTTCAATAAGCACATCTGAAAAACCATAAGCAAATGCTAAGTTCCCAAGGGCTGTAAATGTAGTCCATAAGTTGTTGGTATTTGACTTATCTCCATCAATGAACGCTCCAGTCAAGCTAGTCTTAACATGTGGTCGTCCTTCGAAATGGAAGCCGAAAATTATAAAAGTAGACGGTTTGAGATGATAGAAATTGATATAATATATGTTACATTGCAAACTTTTAACGAGTATTTTTTATTGCATTCAAGAATCAAAGTCAAATTGTGGCCGTATGCATCTCCTACCAGTATGGATTTATATGATTCGTCTACTCCAGGTTTTGGTGATTTGGGGTCAGTTTCATTTATTAATGAGTTGATTAACGTAGAACTAGATTTCAAGAGAAGTATGATGGACAAAAATTTTAATTTTTCATTCCTTCAAATCATAATAGTAGTTACCAAATAGTGAATATGCACTTGAATAAAGTTGAAACCCATCTCAGACTCCATTACCTGAAAATCAAACACCTCCTAAACCTGAAAATCGAACATCCAACTAAACCTTTCAGCCAATTTTGGAGAACAAGTTTTAATGCTTTTCATTTAGACGTGATACATCTTTGGGTAAGATTATACTTTTAATCCTAGCACATATTTCTTTATTCCAATCTTATTTACCCTCAATGCGATCGTAACATCTATAGTTACAACGTAGATAATCCTAAAAATCTTTGTATGGATTCAATTATCTGTTGGCTCAAGCCTGCCAAGTAGATATTATATACAATCACAGACAAATTCAGATACTTTGGTTTAATTTAAGAAATTACTGACCTGCAACTTTAGCTATTGAGAGTCCAAGGCCAATGGAAGCATGGCAACAACACATCACTGTTGTAAGTAGGGACAGCATCGACAACTCTTGAATATTTGGAATTTGACTTAAACATACTTGTATAACCCCGAAAATGATGATGAAGGGATTAATTGGCGTATGACAACCAAAAGAATGACCATGCTTGTGAAAGCAGTATGATCTTTTGATAGCCCTGAGGGAAAAAACAAAGTATGTTAATCTGCATATACAGCTAGGAAGATGCTTGAAGGAGAAAAGTATAACTTGTAGTATAATTTATAGCAAAAAGCATTCTTGGTGTACTTACACCATACTGTTGGCCGATGTGATGATGTAACCAATAGTAAATCCAACAAGATTGCCATACTGAGCAATTCCACTGAGTTTGTTATATCTTCCACCTGTGCATGAACGAAAGTGGTATTGACCAATCTTGCGCATTAAAATATCAACTTTTGTAAGCCAAACCTTAAGCTGTAGCTTTAGGAATGATAATGATTTAAGCAAATCATATAATATTCATTCGGAATCCAAATACTTTTGTCTTATTTATTATTTATAAGTAATGCTTATGGTTTTAAAACAATTAAATACTGGGATAACAATATTTTCAGGTGCTTCAATCAAGTGTTTTGAATTTTAATAGTAGGAAACTAAAGTGATATAAATAACAGCATCAAAGTTGTGAGTATCAAATCCATGGTATGCGGTGCAATAATCAAACCAAGGAGAAATATTATTAGCAGTGGGAGTCGGGAGCTAATGTAGGTTCATTTAAAAGTAATATACATGTATGATAATATTATTCGCTAATAATTATGTTTAGATTTTGCACTTTGTATTAAAAAGGTAGTTTTATGATAATTAATTTCAACTGATTAATTATGTATTTAGCTCACGGTACTCTAAGGATAACACTAATTTTCAAAACATTCCTATCGTGTAGTAAGGATGGAACTAATTCTTTCAACCATTCAATGTTTTTGTCAAGTGTCATAACATATCATAACTTGAAAATTATTTTTTCCTAATGACAAGAGGCTATATGAGTTTTTTTTTTTTCATAATGACAGTTAGTTACTAGAAAAGTTATATGAGAAGAACTTACCAAGATTTACTTTGACAACATCCACGTAAGTATAGTTTCTTCTCCCTGATACGGGATCTGGGAATCGATAAAAATCCGCCAGAATAGTTGATGCGAACAATGTGATTACAGAAAAGCTAATCAGAGCCATAGGTCCTGCAATCCAACCTAATTGAGAGATCGCCCATGGCAATGACAAAACCCCTGAACCAACTACAGTTGTGATAATATGAGCGCTCGCGGTGTAAAATGTTCCTTCACCATAAAAAAAGGGGGTTAATTAACTTAGGAGGTGAAATTAAGTTGCTCCCTGTTGGGGTATAAAATTCGATTCAAATATCCACCAAACCTGTTCGTTTTGGGTGCCCATCATCATCCATTCCATTGGTACTGTCAGTGGGTGCTCTTCTCAGTTCATCCATGGCTACAAAACTTAAGTAGTGATCGCTGAAAAGAAACCAACCAGCGATTGCTAGAGAGTAAATATTAATAAGAGAGGAATGTGGATTTTCGTGTGTGATTGCCTGAAAGAAAGCGAACCGCCACTACTTGGTGGAGAGTAAGTAAGAGAGAAAGTGGATTTTTGTGCGATTGATTGCTAAAGACTGGGAGAGGACTGTAGATTTCCTGCCCTTGTCCTGGTGTTCTCCAGCATGGAGTAATGTGGGCAGAGTGCAATTCAAGTGCAGCACGTAACATGTGCATGCCCGCGAAGGAATTTGTTCCTTATAACTAGGAGAAAATTCCACCCATAGAAAATCGTCTAGGCTAGGCTAGAGTTTGTTTGTTGTTTATATGAAGTTACCTCCCTTTCTTACAGACGTCAAATTGAAATCATCTTGGGTAGCTTCGACTACTTTCACCTAGTGGTACGTGTGGGCAAACTTAACCAAATCAATAGAGTGATAGAGAGAGAGACTGAAAAGAAGAGAAAAGTTGAAGGAGGATGAGGGAATTATTATGTATTGTATGTATTCATTGGGTGTTTAATATCAAAGCTAGAGATGTCCAAAATATGTGATTCATTATACTATGTACTGCATGCATTGTATTTGGATGAATTATAAATAGGTAATGGGTATAAATTAGCTCAATTCACTTGCACCCATTTAATAAGCCAATCAAATGAGTTAACCGATTTATATCCATTTAATAAATGAATATATAGATATATCAATTCCTCATTTATGACTTGCTTGAAATTCTTCTTTCTCTTTTTTATTTTTATTTTTTTGGGATGTTGTTTGATAAGAAATAATGATAATGCAAAAATTAGTAAGAACTAAACACAATAAGATAGTCGTAGGATTTAACATATTTGCTTTAAACATGCCAATAAGATTAAGGATTAATCTTTCTTACACTGACAGTATATACACTGTGAGCATTGGATGAGTGACAACTATGTAAAATTTAAATTTGAAATTCAATTTTTGCATGTGTTATAGATCCAACGATGATAGTGTATACGCTGTCAGTGTATATAAGATTTACTCTAAAATTAATTATCAAAAATCAGTAAGAGCTAAACACAATAAATAGTGCATGCACCGGTTCACAACTAAGTTTATAGTTGAAAGGGAGGGGGAGGGAGATCTAGGACGAGAGGAGCTTCTATTTTGTGTTGGATAATGCAAAAGGTTCCTTTGGATTTAGATCTACTGTTTCAGTTGAGTGCATAAACTTGAAGAATTATTTTCTAGTGAAGTAGTTTGCTATAGAGAAAGAGAAGAAGTTGTATGACATGATCAGCACCTGCATTTGAGTTATTAGAAAAAGAACTTAGTTATTGTTAAAGTTAATTGAAAGGGTAGAAAATGAATAATAAAATTAACACTAAAATGTTATATGTTATATTTATTGAATAAGAAAAATAAGGTAGCTATATGAATCTGCCAAAACTTGGTGCAGTATTTGAGTATATACATCCCAAAATTGATATATTCATCTTCTTGACTTCAAATTCGATCAGTCTTTGTTTCCATATGAGTGTTTGAAATCATTATAAGAGGCTCTAATTTGACATCACATCATACTGAAATTGTTGCTAACCCATGCAAGGCACGGGAACTTTTTATTGTTTTTAGATCAATGTAGATACATATATTGGTGTTGTAAATTATCTAAGTAATTGTTCTTAAGGTCTATTGTTGTAGTATTATTTTATTGAACAATATATCACCTGAATATTATTAAATCTTTTATTTGTGGAATTTCCAAAATAAATAAACATCAATATTAGTCCACCAGTAGTTTTAAGTTAACAATAGATACTTAATGATGAAATAATGTGAACCTTTAAAAAGTGAATTGTAAGACATATTGTCCTAAAACAATGGAGAGATCACAAATAAATTTAAAAACTAAGATTTTCTATAATTTTCAGAGAATCTTTTTTTTAAAAAAAAAAATTGTATGATTATCTGAAATTTTTATCCTCATTTGCACATGCTTCTGCAAAATTTCATGTTTTCATTATCTCTTGCATGGAAAATGTGAATATTGTAACTAATAAATGAAAAAAATGTATTAAAGTACAAAAGAAGTGCATTATTAATTGATAATTTTCCATATAAGCATTCAGAGATGAAGAAATTAGATCGATCACATGGATTTAATTTTCTTTTCCCTAAAATTCATATTGAGCAATAGGAGTGATCCTTAAGTTAAATCATGACTTGGTTGGAGTCTACAATATAGAAGACCAAAAAAGACTCATATAAGCCTTTGATTGTTAACTTTGCTCATCACTAATATTTCCTCACAGTCCAAGAAAGTGGATTAATGTTCAATATTTACATCATATAGATCAAAGAACCATAAGGGCAGGAAACGTTGCTGGTGCTTTAGAGTAATTGTCAAATCAGGATACACTATCATGTCTAGAAAGTAATCTGAAATTGGTGATCTTATAATGCATTACGAAATGCAAGTAAAGATTCAAACAAACGCTACAATGATAGATCCAAAGATGATTTACCAACTAAAGTACAATTTATTGGAAAAATTGTAAATTCCAGCTTGTAATAGCAAGAAAAATCTTTCTTAACCCAAAAACAAATAAATTACAGTAAAAAGCTAACATAATTATACAGTATATATGCCCATATTCTATCATGCCACATTTTCATATATTGTCATTTGACAGATGTAAATAGCAGTTCAGCTGGTACCTTATTCCTAGAGGTAAATGGATAGTTGAAATGTATCTGACCCAGATTGCACAGTAGTTTCCTTTGCAATACTACCCATTAAACCTGTCAATGAAGATGAGAAGAAATTTTATGCAACCCCATAGCAACTCCAAAGAAGTATACATGATTGAGATAGTACAACTTGTTTGTATTCTGAAAATTTGGAGGCCAGAGACAAATTGTAACTTGTAAGGGCCTACATGAGATAGAAAGCACATATGTGTCTTCTGATTTGTTTTTTACAGTCTATTTAACTTCAGTCTGATGTTTCGGAGATGAATCTTGACAGGGTGTTGTTGGCTTCTTTGCATGATTATTATTATTTCTTTTTTTTTTTTTTCAGATATCAGCAATATAGCTGATTGAAGAGTGGGGTGCGAAGGGTGTGACGAGGTGGGAAGGTAAAAACAAAAAAGGATTGAACAATTGGGTCTTTGCCAAGAAATGCAATATAAAGTTTCCCTGCCCATCTCATATCAATAGTTTTGTTGAGTTTGGACTTTTTATGAACATCTAACTCATATCCGTTTCCGTTTCTTTATCAATGGCATCAATGGCTTAAATTATGATCTTTATACTCTTTTGTACAGCACGCCCAAGGAAATTTTTTAAAAAAATCAAAAGAAAGAATCTTCACGCTTTTTTTTTTTGACACTTTAATCCGTTCTCGTCTTAATCCATCGAACTTTTTTTGTTCGATGTATTGTTTTCAACTGGAACAATACATCGAACAAGCATTAAAATTTTCATGAAATAAATATTAAATTGAAAATCTATAAATCATAGTAAGGTCGCACAAAGCAATCATTCGTGTGATTAAATACTGAAATAAAAATTATAGACTTTGCGAAAGTACCTGTAAATGTTGTATACATATGTCCCCCTCCCTTTGATGGAATGGATACATTTTTTAGTTGATTAATGAAGTACTCTAGTCTCGTGAAGATGGAACCGGCAAGGAACTAAGTTAAGTTGATAAGCATAGTAAGGAACTAAGCTAAGTTGATTTCTTTTGTTTTGAATTTCAAAAGGACGTTAAGATAAAACGATTATATATTTGAAAAGATTAGAGATGACAGAAATTTGACTACAGTAAAAAAAAAAAAAAAAAGTATCCAAAGGATTTGGATAAGAAGTTTTCTTCTGCTGCTCTGCAAAGAGTAAATAAATAAACTACACTGCTCGAATTTTAGTGAAAATTAACCGATTAATATTAGTAATCAATTAGAGGTGCCACACACGAGAGAGAGAGAGAGAGAGTATGTAACGAAACTCTACTATACATGTGTGTTTATCGATTAATGTTCTATATACTAACAATATATATATATGTATTGTTAATCTTAAATGCATATCATGCACGTTCAAATTTTTTATGCACTAACAATGTATGCATTATTAACCTTTGATGCCTACCACATACGCCGAACATGAGCGCGTGCACTTTTGTGTGTATATATATAGCTGTGCTGAGCCCAATTCAAGCTCAAGTCACATTGAAATCAGGCCAATGATTTAAAGCTCCGCTCAAGTTAAATGAGGCTCAGCACAACATTCTCAGGTACAGGAGGTGAGCTCAGTTACCCCTATCTTTTTTTTTTTTTTTTTTTTTTTTTTGGGTGGTGTTCGAAGCCCAGTTACTCCTCTATGAATCATAAGAATTAGGAGTGTCAAAGTCTTCCACACAAAAAGGTAACTCAAAGAGGGACATGAATAAACTCCTCTATAATCGTCAATTTGAAAGATCATATAGTTGTAACTCGACTGAGTTCCTGTTTCTCTTATAACTATACCAATCATTTGTGATGGTAGTTTGTTCAATAAAAGCTGTTCTTTTTTTTTTTCCATTGTCTATGTTTATCCTTTTTTTTTCGGAAATATGTAGGTGAAAGAAATTGAGAATCGAGGACAAAAAATTAAGTAGAAAATGAAGAAATATTCCCAAATTAGAGTAGAGAGGGGGGAAATGGAGTGATAATGTCTCAAATGAAATGCAAAGAAATGCGTCAAAAAAAAAAAAAAGCAAAGCAAAGTCAAGTCTAGAAGTTATCCGCGAACTACATAACACAAACTACCTCTCAAAAGCCATAAGATCTCATGAAACACAACATCAACAGCAATGTCTCTGGTTATAGTTCTTACCTCGTATTGATAAAATAAATAAATGAAATTCTTACCTGGTGTTTATTTCTCCAGTGTGGAAAAGGAGACCAAATAGTCCTTTCTTCTTGTGCTCTCTCTTGCCTGCAATATGCTGCTTCTTTGGCCTTTGCCTTCTTCTAGCCTACAAAATTATTCACTAATCGATCATCCTCCCACCCCCACAACCTCCCACTTCCAGTCCAAGAAAATTTTAGGGTAGTTTTAACTAGGGATGTATTTATTACCCAACAGAAAGTAGCACCTATATTGTTCACTCAAAGAAAAAAGTGATTTATTTTGCTATACTTTCACCTATCAATAACTTTTTTCCGGCTAATACGTTTACTCAGAGACCGTAGTCTAATCAAATTAGATTTGCATGACTTAACTGACAAGGTTTTGCACAACGTGAGGTTAAGACCGTAGTCTAAGCAAATTCGATTTGCATGACTTAACTGACAAGGTTTTGCACAACGTGAGATTAAGAAATAGTTAACCGGTTGGGCGAGGCTCTTCTGTATTATCGTGGTTTGGTACAATATTTAGCAATATTTCAGGCTTATAATTGAAATACGGATTTAGTTATTTGTTATAATTGTAATATTTAGCAATATTTCAGACCTATAATTGAAATACTGATTTAGCACTATAATTTACTGTTTATGTACAAAAAAAATTATTAAACTTACTACTACTCCGTCATATAAAAATTTAATTAAGAACATTTTAGGAATGCTTCAATTCAAAGATAAAAACTACAAAACAATCATTAAAATCAGCATTTTCAATTGTATGAAAGATCAATTTCTATTATGGTACTTGGTACTACATAAAAAGAAATTCATTAGACCCAACCTTATCATATAAACCAACTTAGAATCATTGCCTCTTACATTTAACTATCTTTCTAATTTAATTTTACTATTCTCAACAAATTACAGTGAAGTATGTTCTAATTAGCAATTCTCCATTACACAAAGCCACTATTTAATTACTTAAGCATAACTGTTGGCAAACAAAACCAAGGCTAGAAGTATTTATTTATTAGTTTTACTGGAGTTAGGTTTTTAGTAGTTGTATGATTTAGGAGTTTGTGTTTTATTTGGTAATTTTTTATGCAAGTGGTTTCTTTTCCAACAAGTCTGATAGGTTATAAATAGGGCATTAGTTTAGACTATTTTCTAAAGAGAGTTTAGAAGAATTTGTTAGGTTTTCTATTGTGGTGTAACTTTCTTCATTGTTTGAGATTTCAATAATATTGTCAATTAATTATTTTCTTCTCTCCCACATATATTTTGAGTGTTTGTTTTATCCCTTCAATTTTGTAACCAAGCACGCATTTATTATTTTTAGAACCCTAAAATTGGGGTTCTACAATAACTAATTCTTAAACTTCACCGAACCTTAATTTCGCTTCAAAAATCACTTAAAAGCATATAATTCATCTTAATACTTAGTTCTGTAGAACTTGCTACGCCAAACAACAAACCTTTTTGGTCACCACAATAAAGCATCATTGATTCTCTCATTAACATCGATTTTGAAGTACCATTCTAACATGTAGAAACTTTCATGGATGGTAGTACCGCATATTTGCAACTAAAACTCACTACAAGAAAACGGGCTTTTTGCAACACTTTTGCTGTGGCACAAGGAGAAAGTTCGGTAAATAAGCAGCAAATTTCAATTTGTGCTGCAAATTTCACAACGGTTCCTAATTTTTACATAAAAACGACATAGTTTTAATAATACCCATAAAAGAAAAGAAAAGAAAATAAAGCCCAAAAAAAGGGGGAGAACAAACGATCCTTTCTAAAGATAACTAAACACCTAAATACCTAAATACCCAAAAATCTGATCCTTTCCAAAGTCTGAAAGCAAACAACCTAATTCCACCTCTCTCTCTCTCTCTCTCTCTCTCTCTCTCTCTCTCTCTCTCTTCCATCTCTCAATTCCCTTTGATTTCTAATGATGCAGTAGAAATACCTTCGGTTCCTAATTCCTGGTCAATTAATTTTTGTGTTTGTTTCTTAGTTTTATATCTGCAGTAGAAATATCAAACCAAATTTTCTTTCAGTTTTAGGTCATTTTTCGAAAGGTGAATAAATTGGATATCCTCGGTTGGATTTGGTTCTCTATCGATAAACCAATTGTAGCTTTGAGACAACTTAATCAACAATTCTACGAGCTCTTCTGGTTCAAAGGCAAGGTAATTAAGCTCAATTTCTTTGTGATATTTTCACTTTACTCATTTCAACTTGTGGTATTTGCTATCGATATTGCTGATTAAATTGCTCTTTGACATTCCTTTGTTTGTCTCCTTCTAAATTTCTGGGGCTATCTGGTATCATACTTAATTTGCTTGCTTTTTTATCCTCTACTCTTACTTGCTTTGGATATGCCGCATCGTATGCATATGCCGTTTCTTTAGTGGCTTTAGTGGCTGTCTCTAGTCTTGTCTTGTCACTTGTGTCAACGAGTCTGCATTTCTTCAGAGGCCAAATTGAACAGCGAACACTTTGTTTTGTCTATCAATGGAAGAGGTAAATAGAGTATTAGAGTGATATTTTCTCATTCACTCAAAAAAAAAAAAAAAAAGGCAGATGTTTTTGTCCTCTGTAAAGACTAGTAAGCTAAGAGAAAGATTAGGAATTAAATCCATTGAGTTAAGAGTTCGAGCTCGAGCTCTTTTCTTCGGGTCATAAGATAAACATTAATAGAGGAATTAGAAATTTGGCCTAGTATGTGTACGTCCCTTTTCCTATTAAAAACGTGTGTTTGGATGGGAGATTATATAGAACAATTTTTTAAAAATAATATCATAACACTTTTTATAGTGCGATATATGTAAAATAGAAAGATGATTAAAAAATGCGTTATAATGCAATCAAATATTTTTTTTTTTTTGCAAATTAAAACATACCAAAATATAAGAAGCTTTTCTTGAGGTTTTAGCTCAGTCAAAATTGTGTTTTTTTGGGGGCAGACTTTGAAAAAATATTATTATAATATGTAGTATATAATTGATGTATGCGTAATAAAAAGATGAGTAGAAAATGTGTTCGGCGATTTTTTAAAATCTAAAAAGAAGTATTTGACTAAGTGCAAAATCCAATAGTTGAACCCCTTTCAGTTCTTCAATCATTTTTGCAAGTCTTTTATTTCAATTATTTCACGAATCGCTTTTTCAAGTTGATTTCTCTTCTTTTTCTATTTCTATATATTTTAAGGGCACAGTAAGAGGAATTTAGTGATTAGTAATGGTCAACTTGAGTTATTTATGCTTTTTTTTGGGTTAAGATGGAGAACGACTATATGATTTTTAAATGTGGATTTTAATGGGTTTTTTCAATTATTTGAGACTTAATGTGATTTAAGGTGGAATTCTAGAGTTTCAGTTTGAAAATTTGGACTTCTGTGTAAATTGTTATGTTGTCATGCATTTGTTACTTCTCCTTTTTTTGGCCACTTTTATCCGGATTATGTCTTTTTCAATACAGTAGACAAGTTCTTGTACATAGTTGATCAACAATCTAACTATCTGAATTGCCCATAACCATCATTTTTATCTGCCTAGAAATTATAGCTTGCTAGCAATTAAATGTTCTACCAAGTTGCAATTAGGAATTTGTAAGACAATCTAACTCACTTGATTTATCTATGTTTCTTTTTCTTGCAAACAGAACACTGGTTTGCATATTGACATAAATTCACCACATTCTTTTGGCATTGAGAAGTTGGGTTAACTGTTAACATCGCATTCCACTATGAGCATAGCAAACTGGGATGCACATGCTGCACTTTATTTTTTATTTTTTTTGCATGTTAATAAATTTGCTATTTTTCAATTCTGTTTATAAGGTCTCTTTTCTTGCCTTCTCAATCTTGTTTCTTGTAGAATGGATGATAGGTCTTGGATCTTTATTGAAGACCGAGTCAATAATCCATACTTTGAAAAGTGTCTGAGTGACTTCCTTAAATTTGCCTACAAAAAGAAGGAGGTTGGGAGTAGAATATATTGCCCATGTAGGCGATGTAAAAACTCAGAACGAAGAAAGGAAGAAACTGTGCATGCACATGTAACAATGAAGGGGTTTTTGACCACTTATACAAATTGGATTTATCATGGTGAAGATCCATGGGACTTCAATCAAGAAAATATGAACAATGGAGTGTTTAGGCACATTGAAAATGATGACATGAATGAATTGATACACGAAACACTTGGAAGAACACTTGAAGAGAATTCTAACATAAATTTAGAAGAACTTAGAGGAGCCTGTGATGAAGAGACTAATAAGTTTTTAAAGTTGCTGAAGCATGCCGAAACAGAGTTATACCCTGGATGTAAAAATTTTACTCTTCTATCATTTGTCATCAAGTTGTTGCATGTCAAGTCTCTTTGTCAATGGAGCAACAACTCAATGACAATATTACTGGAGCTTCTCAAGGAAGTTTTTCCTGAGAATGAATTATTTCCAAGCTCTTATCGTGATGCTTGGAAGATTGTTAAAGACTTGGGTCTTAGCTACCATAAAATTCATGCATGCCCCAATGATTGCTTGATTTATTGGAAGGAGACAGAACATGAAACCTTTTGCAGAAAGTGTGGAACTCCTAGGTATAAGCAAATTGTAAAACAATCCGATGATTCAAGTGAACAAGCTAACAAAGTTCCAGCAAAGCTTGTTCGCTATTTTCCTTTGAAACCACGTCTCCAAAGGCTGTTCATGTCATCAAAGACTGCTTCATTAATGAGATGGCATGAAGAGGAGCGCATCAAGGATGGAAAATTGAGGCATCCGGCAGACTCTTTAGCTTGGAAGCATTTTAATGACCGGCACCCAAGCTTTGCTAGTGATCCTCGCAATGTTCGTGTTGGACTTGTAGCGGATGGATTTAACCCATTCAAAGCAATGAACAATAAATACAGCACCTGGCCAGTGATTTTAGTGCCATATAATTTACCACAAATAGTTTTGAGTCTAGCATTCCTTATTATAAGCTTTGTATAATATTCATAAAAAAAATTATATGAATCACAATTTCTTCTTTTGTATGTGTATGTGTTTTTTGTACACAGGAGACAATAGTGGTAGAGGACTAGCCAGACGAAGTGCTGGTTGGGGTGGTGGAAAGAAATTGGAGTTAGTTTGGAATGCACGAGGCCAAGTAATTGGTCCTAGTGCTACACAGTATATAAGTCAAGTAGGAATCTTAGTAAAGGATGGTAATAAATTACCACTCACGTACACAGATTGGAGGGCCATGCCTGAAGGATCTAAGGAGAGATTTTGGGAAGATATTAAGGTATTTTGACTCACTATCAAAGTTAGCAACATTTTTTTTCTTTTTATTTCATACAATCTTGTAGCTTGTGAATGTTTAAACTTTTGTTTTGTAATTTTTTATAGAGAAATACAAATATTGATGATACATGCAAGAAAGTACAAATGATAAGGGTCAGCAAATTGTGCAGAAATTGGAAATTAAAAGTCAAGAGCATGTATTTCACTTCTTATAGGAGGCACAGGTCATGGCTATTAGCACACTGTCCTGCAAGAGTTGAGGAGGATCAATGGCCTATTTTGGTTGATTATTGGAGCTCAGAAGATGTCAAGGCATGTATTTATTGTCACATCTCTTTTGCTTTTGAATTAAATTCTAGTGCTATTATGATTTTGATGTGTTGTTAACTACCTTTTTCTGTTTTGTACATAATTAGAAGCAAAGCAAGATTAATAGCAAGAATCGAAAAAAACAAAAGATGCCACATCGAACAGGCCGAAAAGATCATGTGAACCTCAGGGAAGAGGTATGACGGGTATTTTACATACGTGCAAGCTAAAAAATACCGAATTACACCCGTTCACTGCAAGTATACAGATCAACTAGTAGTTTAGGGTATATATCGGGTCGATCCCACAGGGAAGAGTGAACAATTACCGGTATTACTAAAGCTTCTCTATTATTTAGACTATCAATGAATTATAACAAATTTAACCTACTGAAATTATACAAAATAACAAATAAAAGCTCCTTAGGTTGTGGTATCACTAACTACTCATGCAAGTGCTATATTTGGATCATTTAGTACTACATCTAGGCTAGTTATAGTGTAATTTCCTTAAACATGTGAAACCTACTTTCGTAGGGAATCAACTATACTCATAACTAATCCATACCTATTTTCATGGTTATGAAATTAGTTACAAGTTCATTTCTTCAATGAAATTACATGAAATGAATCACTAAAAACCACATAAGTGCACCTCTACTTTCGTGAGTGTACTCCCTATGTTTAGCACTTCTTGAACTAGTGTTAAATCTCAATTTTCATTGCAGAAACAACACCTTAGATAATCACAATCAATGGTACCAGATTAATCATGATTTAAGAAGCCAAAGTGCTAAATAACTTGCTCAAATCATAGCAGTCAAATAACCAAATAATAAACACTAACAATTATAGAAAGTTCAACCAAACCCAAGGCTTAAACTTTAGATACACATATTAAACACAAAATCCAGAACTTGTATATCAACTAAACTTGGAATCAAGTACAAAAGATAAAGATTTGGAAAGGAATGTAACCCATGTCACTTGAGCTCATCACCTTGCCTTCTTCATTTCCATCTTAATCCTAGTCTAGAAATATACAAGAGTGGATGAACTGCACTAGCTAAACTATCCTACACTAAAGAAATGGAAGAACTACATTTCTGCACTCTTCAAGCTTCTCCCGTATGTCTCCCTTCTTCTCTCTTACAATGAATTTGGCTATTTAATGATGAAAGGTGGTCAAAAAATGAAGCTTTACACTTTCTCCTTACAGCTGGTAATGTTTCTCACATGTCTAGCATCACATATGAGTTGGTGGAGGTGAAATTGAGTTTTACGCGTACAGAGCAGCCTTTTCTGACCACAATCCGGCCACAAATCCGGCCAAATTCAGGCCGGATTGCTACAGTAAATTTGGGCTGCTACAGTACCTCGGATCCGTATGGATCCGAGTTCGGTTCCACTAACCCAGAAACAGCCGAGGGTTCGGATGAATAGTGGATCCGAGTGTGGATCACTTGCTCTGTTTTTTGCCCAACTTCAACTGAACTTTTCTTGATATTAGAGACTGAACCAGTTCATGTTTAAAACACGAAAGTTGTAGCCTTTTGAGTTATCTTTCTAATTCATCAAGAATCACCTCATTTGGATCTGTGTAGACTGAGATATGACTGAAATACCCTTGCCTGCTCCATGCCTTGTTCCAGTTTCGACCAATAGCAATTGACTCTGTATTTCGGCCTTTTGACCTAGAAAACCTTCAAACTGGATTCAGATGTCTTCACCAAAGTTGTAGATCTATCTCTTATCTTCAAATGGGTTCAAGAATCATCCCAATCCGATCATTATAGCTCAAGTTATAGCCGAAATATGAAAATGTGTCAAAACTGTCAAAATACACAAAATCCCACTAAAAAGTGATAAAAACCTCATTTAATCACTTAAAAGCATTTTTCACCAATTATAGCCAAAATGATTCATATTCTTCCAATAATATAACCAAAGTGACTAAAAATAATATAAAATGTCATACAATTATTACGTAAATTAGTCACTTATCAGTCCTTTTTCGTGACGGCATTTAGCTTTCGGTAATCGATACACTGTCGCCATCCGGTGGGCTTTCGAATTGGTACGAGCTCACCCTCTTGGTTTGATTCCACTGTCACCCCTGCCTTCTTCGGGATCACCTGTACTGGACTTACCCACGGGCTATCTGATATTGCAAATATAATTCCAACGTCCAGCAGTTTTAAAATCTCTTTCTTTACGACCTCCATCATGAGAGGATTTAATCTCCGTTGAGCTTGCCGTACGGGTTTAGCATTCTCCTCGAGTCGAATTCGGTGCATACACACTTTGGGGCTAATTCCCTTGATGTCGGCGATGGTCCATCCCATCGTCTGCTTATGTTCCCTAAGAACTCGAAGTAATTTCTCTTCTTGAACCTTTGATAAACCCGCGGAGATGATCACTGGAAGTGTCTCCCCTTCACCTAAGTATACATACTTCAGGTGTTTCGGCAGTGGTTTTAGTTCCAAGACAGATGCCTGCACCACATATAGAAGTAACCTTTGGTGAGGTTCGGGTATGAAAGTCGGTGCAAGATCATATCTTGTCTTCGTGGTTGGTAACATTTGCAACGATCCAATCACGCATTTAAGCTCTTCACTCAATTCTACCCTAGAGGTCGTTTCGGACTCGAAGTGCCTGGTCAGGACAACCTCTAGCTCATCCCTGCCTTCAATTTCAAAAACCTCCTGTATAGCAGGGTCAATAACATTTACCGAGAAAATAGAGCCAATATTTGAATCGGATGGATATTTCATGGTCTCAAAGATGTTAAAGTGAACAATCTCACCATCAAATTTCATAGACAAAGTACCCTTATTAACATCAATTTTGGTTCGGGCTGTGCTCAAAAAACGTCTACCTAACAACAAAGGTGACGGATCACGGGAGTGTTCATCCTCTATGTCGAGCACATAAAAATCAGTTGGAAAAATCAATTCATTAATTTTTACAAAAATATCTTCAATCAACCCGTCAGGGTATGCATTGGTCCTGTCAGCTAATTGGATTATTATCCCATTCTCTTTCAAAGGGCCTAAATTCAAGGAAGCATAAATGGACTTTGGCATGACATTAATTGAATCTTCCAGGTCTAACATGGCCTTTCCAATCAAAATATTACCTATCCTACAAGAAATAGTAAACATACCTGGATCTCCGCATTTTGGTGGAAGTTTCCTTTGTAGAATTGCTGAAACATTCTCCCCAACTATAACTCATTCATCCCCCTTCAATAGCTTGCGGTTGGCACACAAGTCCCTCAAAAACTTTACATATTTTGGTACTTGTTTAATCGCATCCAGCAGGGGTATATTGATCTCCACCTTGCGAAAGATCTCAAGGACTTCTTTTTCCTTGTCTTGCTTCTTTGGTTTCTCCAACCTGCTAGGAAAGGGAGGTGGATTAGTTTTAGCTGTAGGAATTGGGTTCGAGGGTACCTTTGCATTTTTGTTGTCTCTGCCCTCCTCTTCTAATTCTTTCTCGATCCGTTCCTCGTCCTTATCTTTAGACATCACGGATTCGGGTCCTTGAACTTCCTTGCCACTCCTCAAGGTCATTGCACTTACATTCTTTAGATTCAACTCAAGTTGAGATGGCAACTTTCCTTGAACTTGGGACTCCAAACGGTTGATCGTTATGACCATTTGATTCATTTGATTTTGCAATGATTGCACCTGTCCCAGTTGATTCCTCATGCTTTGCAAGTCTAAATCCGTCTTTTGTTGGTTAGCAAGTAATTGATTCATCATCTCTTCCATGGACGGACTTGAGTTTGAAGAGGGTGGTGGTGGCAGCGGGCGAGGATGATACTGCTGTTGGTGCCCTTGTGGTCTATTTGGAACAAAATTAGACTATCTATTCCCTCCATAGATAAGATTGGAGTGATCTCTCCAACCAGGATTGTAGGTGCTTGAGTACGGATCGTACTGCTTTCTTGGCGCGGGCGCATGGCCAGTCATGTTCACCTGTTCTGCGGTTTCTTCTTGAACCAGTGGACACATT
The DNA here is from genome assembly GCF_036785885.1 of Coffea arabica. Lineage (NCBI taxonomy): Eukaryota > Viridiplantae > Streptophyta > Magnoliopsida > Gentianales > Rubiaceae > Coffea > Coffea arabica. The sequence goes on along the minus strand of NC_092320.1, from coordinate 13,032,941 downwards.
TCCGTAGGATGACCCACGGCAGTGCACACCCCACACACTTTGGCTTGTGAAGCACTCCCCACAGCTAATTGTCTTACGAAAGATGTTAATTCGGAGATCTGCTGTTGGATAGAGGACGTTTCTATCTCATTCACCCTACGCGTAGGGATGTCCTCTCTTAAACCAAACTGCTGTGAGTTCTCAGCCATCCCTTCAATCAACTCCCATGCTCCTCGAGGGGTTTTGTTCACCAACGCCCCTCCACTTGCAGCATCGATTATGCTTCTGTCCCTCAAAAGTAGTCCCTCATAGAAATATTGGATGAGCAGTTGCTCACTTATCTGATGTTGAGGGCATTTGGTGCACAGTTTCTTAAACCTCTCCCAGTACTCATAGAGAGACTCGCTTGGGTGTTGTTTGATGCCACATATCTCCTTCCTTAGGTTTGCTGCTCGAGATGCCGGAAAGTACTTGTCCAAGAATTTTTTCTTCAGTTGGTCTCACGTGGTGATACTACCAGGCGGTAGGTAGTAGAGCCAGTCTTTTGCGGAGTCCTTCAAAGAGAAGGGGAAAGCCCTCATCTTTATTTGCTCTTCTGTAATTCCCGGGGGTTTCATGCTGGTGCAAACGACGTCGAACTCTTGCAAGTGCTTGTAGGACTCCTCACCTGGTAGACCATGGAAAGATGGCAAGAGATGAATTAGACCATATTTTAGTTCAAAGGGAGTGTCATCATTTAAATTTGGAAAAGTAATGCACAAGAGCTGCTGATTTAAATCAGGAGCAGCCAACTCCCTTAATGTTCGTGCATTTGCCATAGTGACTTCCTCTTGGTCTGAATCACTCGAATTGTCACCAGACAAATTTGTCGGCTCAATTTCCAGATCAAGTCCCTGAGGTGCAATATCATATTGCTCTTCTCTGAGCCGCCTGGTTTCTTTCCTCGTTCTACGCGCGGTCTTCTCTACTTCAGGGTCGAAAATTAATTCGTCTGTACGAGAAGAACGAGGCATAAATTAGAAAAATATCAGAAAATTAGAACAAAAATGAATTTAAAAAGAAACAAATAATTAATGCCAGTCCCCGGCAACGGCGCCAAAAATTGACAGGTGTCGTGCCTGTACAATAATAAATACCTGCTTAAGATAAATAAATTTTCTGTATATAGTAGTAAGCAGGGTCGAATTCACAGGGATTGGAAAAAAATTCGGTTCTTTTTAAATTCGAGACACGGGGGATTTTTATCAAAATGAAATTAAAAATAAATAATTTAACAATTTAACTAAAAATAATAAAACAATTGAACCAAAAATAAATAATTAATTAATACAATTGTAAATAGCAATTAAATAAATGATAAATAAATTCTAACCAATGATACAACTACGCAGACACAGTCCATTCATCCGATCATTGATGCAAAGAAGGTTCACTTAATTTTATTAACAGATTAGTTATAGTCGCCGATAAGCTCTAATGACCAGATTTTCCTTAATTTATTGATAACCAAGGTACGACCGTTGATTACCCCTAACCAGGAAATACTCCTAGGTACGACCGTAGGAATTAATTTTCTAATTGCATTTAAAACTAGAAAAGCCTAACCCAAATTAATAACACGCTACGAGAGTCATTTAAATCAGATTGCATGTTCCCCTAGTATTTGAAAATACTAATTGTCACTAATATTAACCAACTAAACAATTACGGATTTAATTGATTAATTTGACAAGAGATTAATAAGTCAAATTGCACATCGGGCCATTGATATCCAATTAACAAAATAATCCCATGGAAATTAAAATAGAAAACATGCAAATATTAACAAATTAAGGAACACGTAAAATTAATTAGATCTCACAGATATTTGAGACTGCGTCTTCGCGTTGATCCTTGACTAGAGGAGAAAATTAGCCACGCCTTATAAGAAAATTCCCACGCAATTTAATTGAACTCAAAGACATTTATCTCTTACTAATAATTAAAAATAAGAATTATATTCTCTGTAGTCTAATACAATAAAAATAGTCTCATGGAAGAGACGGAAGAAAACAAGACACGCAAGAAATCTTCACCCCAAAACTAAAAACTTCTTTTCCCAGACGGAAGAGAAGAAGAAAAGCTGAACTCCGGAAATGTTCGGCTCTCCCCACATAAAAACAAGCCGAATGAAAAACTCTACTTTTTTCGTTCACAAAAGAACCATTCTTCTTCTACCTAATCAATCCTACCGAAAACAAAAGCAAAAGCTACTTTCCACCAAAGGCACCGTGAATCAAGAAAGGAAATGGTCTTTACACAATGGTCAAATCTTTGCGGTCCCCACCTAATTGAGATGTTGGCCAGCCAAATGCAATTCAATTCCTTTTCATCATAGAAAGGAATGGACGTTGGTTTATGCATATGGGCCAATTGTGTAAAGTTTCACAATAATCTTCTCAAGAAGGTTTCTGCTCCACTTTCTGAAATTGGATTCAAATACCAAATATAAGTATATGTCACAATTAAAGCAATATTTGGTAAGGATAAAGAGGAGAATTAACGATAAAATTACTAACAATTAATACCCTATTATCTCCTTCCTTAATTCGAATTTGATGATATCCACTCTTTAAGTCAATTTTGGTAAAAATGATTGCACCATATAACTCATCAAGCATATCGTCTAACCTAGGTATGGGGTAATGATACTTTACCGTAATTGCGTTTACAGCTCGGCAATCGGTGCCCATGCACCAGGCGCCATCCTTCTTTGGTACTAGAATCACCGGCACCGCACAAGGGCTCAAACTCTCTCTTGCCCATCCCTTGTCTAGCAACTCGTCCACTTGACGTTGTAGCTCTTTTGTTTCCTCGGGATTGCTTTTGTAGGTTGGACGATTAGGTATGGTCGCTCCTGGTACAAAGTCTATTTGGTACTCAATCCCGCGAATAGGTGGTAAACCACTTGGAATATTCTCGGGAAAGACATCGTTGTAATCCTGCAAAAGGGGAACAACAATAGTTGAGAAGTTAGTAAATGGGTCATCATCGGGCAACCCTACTTCTTTGCACACAAGTACAAGAAGTGATTGTTGTGCACTTATAGCTCGCTGTACTTGTTTGGCTTTTATAAGCATTCAATGCTTTCCCTCATTTTTCACCTCTTTTCTTTTCTTTTCCTCACTGGCCGAATGTACATGTGCCTTTTTCTTTTCATTTTGTTCGGCTCTAAGTTCCTTCATTTTCAGCTCACTTTCTAACTCGAATTCCTTTTGAAAATTCTCCTGGTCGACACGAACTTGTTTAAGCGTTAGGGGTGCAAGAGTAATCTTGCGGTCCCTATACATAAAGGAGTAGTTGTTACTCATGCCCTCGAAATTCACTCGTCTATCATATTGCCAGGGCCGCCCAAGAATTATGTGACTTGCATGCATGGATACAACGTCACAGAGAATCTCGTCTTTATAGCGACCTATCTTGAAAGAAACCAATACTTGTTTGGCTACTCGAACCTCCCCACTATTATTAAGCCATTGAAGTTTGTAGGGTCGGGGTGCTCCGTAGTCGGTAAATCCAACTTCTCCACCATAGTAGCACTAGCAACATTCGTACAACTGTCACCGTCAATAATAAGACTTCATAACTTGTCCTTGACTAAGCAGCGTGTATAGAAGATATTATCACGTTGCTCATCATTCTCAAGAGGCCGTGCAGTTAAGGCTCGTCACACAACAAATCCAAATCCGACTTCTCCCTCAAGTGCACGTTCCTCTCTTTTATCCGAGTTATCTTCATCTTCAGCTAGTGGTGGCATTTCGGCATATTCGGCTTCATCATCTGTGACGATTTCTCCACTAGGTAGGACCAGCATGATCGTTGGTTAGGACAATGCTTGGCAATGTGTCCCCGCCCTTGGCACTTGAAGCATCGATCATTTTTTCCTCCTACTTTGGTTTGGTTGGTCACCAATTTTCCCTTTTTATCCCCCTTAGGTGGTTCGACTTTTGCTTTGCTAGGAAAGTCGAGTTTGGTACGATTGAAGCCCCCTCGGTCCTTGCTCCTTCGCTCATTTCATGGAGCGAATTGCCTTGAATTTAGGGTAGAGTAAGAATATCCGGTCCGTGTGTTACCCCTCCTCTTAAGGCGGTGCTCCACCTTTTCCGTTTTGGCCACCAACTCGTGAAGCTCTAGGTAATATTCCAACTCAACCTTCTCGACAATTTTAGGTCGAAGGCCATTTAAGAATCTCGCCATAGTTGCTTCCTTGTCTTCTTGAACATCGGCCCTTAGCATGAGAATCTCCATCTCCTTGTGATATTCATCTACACTCCTAGTGTCTTGCGTAAGAGTTTGTAACCGTTGGTACAAATCTCTATAGTAGTGGCTTGGCACAAATCGGGTCATCATCATGCCCTTTAATTCAGTCCAAGACATGATCTCCGGTAGCCTACTTCTTCATCGAGATACGGTAAGTTGATCCCACCATACGACCGCATATTCACTAAACTCGATCACGGCTAACTTCACCTTTTGTTCATCCGTATAGTTTTGGCAAGCAAAAATCATCTCGACCTTCGATTCCCACTCGAAATAGGCTTTCGGATCCGACCTTCTCTTAAATTCTGGAATTTTCATCTTAATGCCTTTGAAAGGGTCGGAGGTTTCTTCTCGGATCCGTGGTATAGGCTTGGGACGCCTAATAAACTCCTCTTCATCATTGGAACTGTCGGACTCCACAACCTTGGATTTTCCGCTAGAACTATGAGGTGTACTCGGGGAACCTCTGTTGCGGGATAATTTGCTTTGAATAGGTTCCAAAGTATCGTCCAACATCCTTTTGAATTTCACCTCCAATGCCTCCGCCAATGACTTAACGTCAAATGGAAGGGCACCTGGTTGAGGATTACTCCTTTCTCCTCCTTGCGACATAGTGGATTAACCTGCAAAACAAGAAAAGAAAACAAAATGTTGTCCTCACTCGCTCCCTCACGTGTTTGCACTCTCGCTCGTGTATTCACTCAAACTTTTCCTCAAATATTCATTGCAAAATTGTTCTCAAGGCCTCCGCTTGCTTCCCTTGAAGAAATTAGAAGATTTTCCTCAAAAGTCAACTAACTTCAACCAAGAATCGACTTGAACGAGGCTCGGTCAGATTAGAGGCTGTACAATGGAACGAATAAAACTGGAATTGACGGAATGAACACTAGTTGTTTGATGGATGTAGAGAATGTTGTCGGACACAATAATGACAGGAGGGCCGACACTTAAAACTGGAATTTAAGATGCTGAACCGGGACCTTAAAACAATTGTTAATGACTGGGAAAGACAGAAATAAGAAGCTAGACAACCGACTCACGGACTACAACAATCGGACTTGAAAACACTAGCCGAAGGATATTGTTGCCGCTTGTTATTGTTGCACTAGATTTAGGAAATATTGACACGCGAAAGTTCTTGGATTAATTCTGGAAATATTCCCCCTTTCCTATCCCCACAAGGTTTTGGTTGGTTGTCAAACGAAAGTAGAACAACTTGGGCAACTTGCATTACTTAAGCAAACCTAATCCCACTTGGACTTGGAGTAGGGTTTAACGGTGTTTTCAGGGCTGATGGAGTGCTAGCGGTTTGGGATTGTTTTGGTCACACCCAACTTTCAATTTCTAGAGGTTTTCAAAAGAATTTCGTGGCTGATGGTTCCCCCCTTTTTTTATATATCGGCCAAGAACTTGGAAACAACTAGAGTGCGGCTGAAATTTTTTTTTTTGTTCTTTGGGCAGCTGATTGGTTCGATATTTGGTTCTCAACCTTCAAGATTGTTGTTGTATAACCAAGAATTCCCAGAAACTCAAGTCTTGATATTGGTATCCAAGGATTTTAATAAAGTCAGTCGCTGTCTTCGTCCCCTTTTTTTTTGTTCAATGCAACAAAAAGAATCAAGTGGCGGCTAACCTTCTCCTAGCGGCACAAGCAGGTTCTGTTTTGGCTTTGTGTTTTTTTTTTCCTCAGGTTTGGACTTAAATTAAGAGAATATCAAGATAGCAAATTGCTGAACAAGTATCATGCACAAACAATGAGGAGTCAATAAGGACAGATTTATCAATGCAAGTGCGGCAAAGACAGAGATTTCCTACCGACTCAATATTTTATGTGCGACTTGGGGACACTACTATCAACGCTAAATGACACTTTAATTTGCGGGATACAAACGGTGAAAACAAAATCAGCAAGACACGAGCAGATTGGCACAAGACTCAATAGAATTTAGCAATAATAAGACACGGATGGATAGCACAAGATTCAATAGAAACAGCAATAAGGACGCGACACTAAGAACACTAGCGGGTTTTGTTTTATTTTTTTTTTTGGCTGGATTAACTGAATAAGAAACAAGACAAGGCACAACTACGAATTGAAGACACGACACAAAGGCTGGAATTAAGAAGATATAACCTGGAAAACCATCAACCTGCTCTGATGCCAACTGATGCAAATGCCTCCGTGACGGTGAAATTCATCCTCACGAAACCCACGATCTTGATGGAGAATTTTCCAGGTTTGGTTGGCGGAATCCCTTTTGACCCAATCTAATCCTCTAAGTTGCGAACACTCTTGATACGATCTCAACCCGCGACTTAATGAATTAGCGAACCAAGGAATTTTAGTAGAACAGCACCACAAACAAGTGCGCTTCTTGTTTGATAAGCCAAGTTGAACTTTTTAGAAAACTATCTAAGATGCTCAAGGGGTGCTTGCAAGAAGCCAAGAGAATTCTCTCAATTTTACTAATGAATCAAAATCTGCTTGGTGTTATAGGTTTGAAGCTTATTTATAGTTTCTTACAACTCAAATCCTAGTGAAGCTTGGAAACTAGAAATCGGCCCAACTATGGCCCATCATGGCCGAATCTACTAACGAAATATGGCCGGCAATAGTAACTAAAATAAGGCAACTAATGACTAAAAATGGCAAGGACTACACACTTAAGTCACTTGCTTTATTCTAGTAATTGAAAACGAAAAACTGATTAACTTGAAACTTGATAGATCTTGTGACTCGAAATGCCTTGTGTCAAAGGTCTTGATCCTCTAGTTGGAGTAGAGTCACGTATTCCAAACCGTCTTCAAAGATCGAACCACCTTCCTTAGCTTCTTGGACCATACGTACCAAGATATTCAATTGCTCCTTCATTCGCTTGACACGAGCTCTAGTGATTGGTTCGGTTGGTATCACTACGTCCTTGGTGGTAGCTTGGATGGCCGCATCATATACGGTAATAATTATGTTTAGATTTTACATTTTGTATTAAAAAATAATTAAGTTCAACTGATTATGTATTTAGCTCACGGCACTCTAAGGATAACACTAATTTTCATATCATTCCTATAGTGCAGTAGGATGGAACTAATAATTCTTTCAACCATTCATGATTTTTTGTCAACTGTCATAACATATTATAACTTGAAAATTATTTTTTCCTAATGACAAGAGGCTATATGAGGTTTTTTTTTTCATAATGACAAGTCAGTTACTAGAAAGGTTATATGAGAAGAACTTACCAAGATTTACTTTGACGACATCCTTGTAGGTATAGTTTCTTCTGCCCGATACAGGATCTGGGGATCGATAAAAATCTGCTAGAATAGTTGATGCGAACAATGTGATTAGAGAAAAGCTAATCAATGCCATAGGTCCTGCAATCCAACCTAATTGAGAGATCGCCCACGGCAATGACAAAACCCCTGAACCAACTACAATAGTGATAATATGAGCACTCGTGGTATAAAATGTTCCTTCACCATGAAAAAAAACAAGGGTTAATTAACTTCGGAGGTGAAATTAAGTTGCTACCCTTTGGGATATAAAATTCAATTCAAATATCCACCAAACCTGTTCATTTTGGGCGCCCATCGTCGTCCGTTCCATTGGTACTGTCAGCGGGTGCTCTTCTTAGTTCATCCATGGCTACAAAACTTAAGTGGTGATCGCTGAAAAGAAACCAAACCAACCAGCGATTGCTAGAGAGTAAATATTAATAAGAGAGGAATGTGGATTTTCGTGTGTGATCGCCTGAAAGAAAGCGAACCGCCACTACTTGGTGGAGAGTAAGTAAGAGAGAAAGTGAATTTTTGTGCAATTGATTGCTGAAGACTGGGAGAGGACTGTAGATTTCCTGCCCTTGTCCCGGTGTTATCCAGCATGGAGTAATGTGGGCAGAGTGCAATTCAAATGTAGCAGGTAACTTGTGCATGCCCGCGAAGGAATTTGTTCCTTATAACTAGAAGAAAATTCCGCCCATAGAAAATCGTCTAGGCTAGGCTAGAGTTTGTTTGTTGTTTATATGAAGTTACCTCCCTCTCTTACAGACATCAAATTGAAATCATCTTGGGTAGCTACGACTACTTTCACCTAGTGGTACGTGCGGGCAAACTTAACCAAATCAATAGAGTGATAGAGAGAGAGACCGAAAAGAAGAGAAAAGTTGAAGAAGGATGAGGGAATTATTATGTATTGTATGTATTCATTGGGTGTTTAATATCAAAGCTAGAGGTGTCCAAAATATGTGATTCATTATACTATATACTTCATACATTGTATTTGGATGAATTATAAATAGGTAATGGGTATAATTAACTCAATTCACTTGCACCCATTTAATAAGCGAATCAAATGAGTTAACCGATTTATATCCATTTAATAAATGAATATATAGATATATCAATTCCCCATTTATGACTTGCTTGAAATTCTTCTTTCTCTTTTTTTATTTTTATTTTTTTGGGATGTTTTTTGATAAGAAATAATGATAATGCAAAAATTAGGAAGAACTAAACAGAATAAGATAGTCGTACAATTTAACATATTTACTTTTAACATACCAATAAGATTAATTATCAAAAATCAGTAAGAGCTGAACACAATAAATAGTGCATGCACCGGTTCACAACTAGTTTATAGTTGAAAGGGAGGGGGAGGGAGAGGAGGAGGAGAGCTTCTATTTTGTGTTGGATATTGCAAAAAGTTCCTTTGGATTTAGATCTGCTGTTTCAGTTCAGTGCATAAACTTGAAGAATTAGTTTCTAGAGAAGAAGTAGTTTGTTGTAGAGAAAGAGAAGAAGTTGTATGACATGATCAGCAATTGTGTTTGAGTTATTAAAAAAACAAGGAAAAATACCAATTTAGTCCTCAAACTATTTCACTAAAGCCGATTTGGTCCCTCAACATTTTATTGCATGAATTAAGTCCCTTAACTAAAATTCTTATGCCAATTGAGGACCTATACGGTGTCGCCACCCAAAACACATGTTTCTGTACACCAACCAACGGCGAGACATGAGCTTTTTTGGAAGTAAAAAGATACGATTTCTACGGGAAGCAAGACACCATTTATTCCCGCTCTTCCCAGCTCAAAACTCAGTGTAGTGAGGAGTTTCAGTGTACTGCATAACAAAAAACCCACCCCTTCCCACCATTCTCTTCCTCCTCCCTAAATGCTAGTAGCAGTTAAATTAAATGGCCATCTCTTCCAATCTTCCCCTCTTCCCTGCTACACTGTTTCTCTTACTTCTCCTACACCTCTCAACATCCCCTGTCTTAGCCATTGAAAGAGAACGCAAGCCATTCATCGTTCGAGTTCACCCCGATGCTAAGCCTTCCATCTTTCCCACTCACCAACACTGGTATGAGTCCTCCCTCACCTCTCTCCGCTCATCTCATGATTCCACCGTTGCTGCTACCACTCCCCCTCCTCTTCTTGTCCATACCTACAACACCGTCTTCCACGGCTTCTCTGCTCAGCTCACTGTTTCCCAAGCTCATGCCCTTCACTCCTTCCCCGGCATTCTCGTTGTTATTCCCGAGCAAGTCAAGCAGCTTCATACCACGCGATCCCCTCAATTTCTTGGTCTTAAGACCTCCGACAGCGCAGGCTTACTCAAGGGTTAACCTTCAAAAACAGGAATTGGAAATAGGCAAGAACAAAAACAAAACATTCAAATCAGACCTGGAATTGCAAATTGAGCTTGGCTATCCAGTTGCTCGAAAATTGCTAGTAATGATTAAATGCGGCAAAGGTGTTCGATGAAATGCCTCAGTGAAGTTTGCTTTGTTATTGTGGTAGCAATTAAACATCTGGGTTTTGTGAACTTAAGGACTAATCATGCTGGTGTTGAATTTTCTTAATTTTGACTGAAAGATTTTCCTTTTTCTCTTCTGGGTTTTAGGAATAATGAAAATGATTTCAAGAATTTCAACAAGGAAGATAGAAAGGGAGGGAATGAAACTGTGACAGATACTGTATTGGGTCTTTTGCATGGAACAGGCAAGAACAAAATGGCTGGTGTCTTGCTTCCCATAGAAATTGTATTTTTTTACTTCCAAAAAAGTCCCTGCCTTGCCGTTGGTATGTGTACAGAAACATGTGTTTTGGATGACGACACCGTATAGGTCCTAAATTGGCACAAGAATTTTAGTTAAGGGACTTAATTCATGCGATAAAATGTTAAAGGACTAAATCGGCTTTAGTGAAATAGTTTGAGGACTGAATTGGCATTTTTCCCAAAAAAAAACTTAGTTATTGGTTAAGTTAATCGAAAGGGTAGAAAATGAATAATAAAATCAACACTAAAATGCTTATAATCCTCATTTATATATTGTATTTATTGAATAAGCAAGATAAGATTCAAACAAACACTAGAATGATAAGTTCAAAGATGATTTACCTACTAAAGTACAATTTATTGGGAAAATCATGACTTGGCTGGCGTTGACAATATAGGTGGCCGAAAAAAGACTCATACAATTAAGCCTTTGATTGTTAACTTTGCTCATCACTAATATTTCCTCACAGTCCAAGAAAGTGGATTAATGTTCAATATTTACATCGTATAGATCAAAGAACCATGAGAGTAGGAAACATTGTTGGGGCGCCTTTAAAGTCATTGTCAAAACAGGATACACTCTCATGTCTAGAAAGTAATCTAAAATTGGTGATCTTATATTGCATTACGGAATGCAAGTAAAGATTCAAACAAACAGTATAATGATATATCCAAAGATGATTTACCAACTGAAGTACAATTTATTGGAAAAATTGTAAATTCCAGCTTGTAATAGCGAGAACTCAAAAACAAATAAATTACAGTAAAAAGCTAAGGTAATTATACAGTATATATGCCCATAAAATGATGAAATTACTAAAGATGAATCAAAGTATCAAAAAATTGCTAAACATATTCTATTATACCACATTTGAGAGATGTAAATAGCAGTTCAATTGGTACCTTATTCGTAGCGGTAAATGGATAGCTAAAATGTATCTGACCCAAATTGCAGAGTAGTTTCTGACCCAAATTGCAGAATACTATCCATCAAACCTGTCAGTGAGGATGAGTAGAAATGTTATGCAAACCCAAAGAAGTGTACATAATTGAGATGGTACAACTTGTGTGTATTCTAGAAATTTGGAAGCCAAAGACAAATTGTAACTTGTTAGGGCTTACACGAGACAGAAAGCACATTTGTGTCCTTCTGATTTATTTTTTTAAAGTCTATTTAACTTCATTCTTAGATGTTTCGGAGATGAATCTTGACAAGGTGTAGTTGGCTTCTTTGCATGATTTTTTTTGGTGGATATCAGCAATATAGTTGATTGAAAAGAGCGGTGCGAAGGGTGTGAGAATGGGGAAAGCGTAAAAGATGAAAGCAAAATAAAACAAAAAAAGATTGAACAGCTGGTTCTTTGTGATAAGTGGATATTTTACGTATTTTTAGTATGTTTTATTAGTTAGTTTTGGTGTGTTTTATCTAGTTTTATAGTTAATTAATTAGGGTTTTGGTCAAGATATCTATGTTGCGGTTTAATTGGCAAAAATAGCATTTATATAGATTTTAATGGAAAGAACTTCATGTTTTTGTAGGTTTAAGGATTCAATCATCAGTTGGAGTGAATTGAGAAGAATTGGATGATAATTGATGAATTGAAGTGGTTTAAAGAAGGCATGAAGTACAAAACATTTAATTGAGGGAATTCAAGTAAAGACAGTTTCGAAATATCTTGGTATTTTGGCTATATCTCGAGCTACAATAATCGGATCAAGGTGATCTTGGTACCATTTTGAAGCTAAGATATATATCTACATTTGATATGAAAACATCAAAGTCCAATTCAGCCGTTTTCCTGGTCAAAAAGTCGAAACACAGAAACTTATCTGGATGGTCGAAAGCTGAAACCCAGAATTGACTAGTCTATGGTATTTCGACCATATCTCCATCCACCGATCTCCAAATTAGATGATTCTTGAAGCATTGGAACGCTAATTCAAAGGGCTACAACTTTTGTGTAACAGCTAGTTCGGTGGTTATCATAGAGAAAATTTCAATTTAAATGAGATCAAAAGTGAAAATGCGTATGGCAGCTGAATTGCTGTAATTTGCTCAGGCATTTTTCTCATCTTCACACTACTTTCCAGCTAGAGTTGGAGAGAAAACGTAGGCTGCACATGTTTCTGATGCACAAAGGAAGAAAAATAGCTTATTGTCAAGTCAAAAATATACAGTAGAATCAAGAGGTTGGAACTTTGTTTTGTTAACTTGGTTAACACCAGATTTAGAGAATCAAAGGGGAGAAGAAAAATACGGTAGGTAAATGGAGGATATCAGAATTTTAGGATAAACACTGAGGCTGGTCATATTCTCTGGAGCTGGCAATTTTTGTAGGAACTTGGAGAGTGCAAGAATTACCACAAAAATGTAGTTCTTCCATTTCCTTAGTAGAGGATAGTTTAGCTAGTTAGTTCATCCTTCTTGTATATTAGCTAGATTAGGATGAAGATGGAGATGAAGAAGGAGGAGTTGAAACTCAAGTGACATAGGTTATCTCTTCTCCAACTTTTTATCTTTTGTAATGGATTCTTAAGTATGATTAATATACAAGTTTTGGATTTTAGGTTTATTATGTATTTTTAAAGTTAATGCCTAGAGTATGGATGAACTTTCTATATTTTGTTAGTGATGTTTATTTGGTTATTTGGTGATATTATTTTGAGCAAGTTATTTATCACTTTTGCTTTTCTCATCATGATTAACCGGCCATTAGTTGTGATTATCTAAAGGTGTTAAATTTGCAATGAGAATTGGAATTTATCACTAGTTCAAGGAAGTGGTAAACATAAGGAGTTCACTCACGAAAGTAGAGGTGCACCTATGTGGTTTAAGTGACTTGTTTCATGTAATTTCATAGAAGAAATGAACTTGTAGTTAATTTCATAACCACGAGAGTAGGTATGGCTTAATTACAAGTATAGTTGATTCACTACGATAGTAGGTTTCACATACATTAGGAAATTACGCCATAACTAGCCAAGATTATAGCATTCACTTAACCGATAACTTCATTTGCAAGAGTAGTAAGGAATTCCATATCTCTAGAAGCTTTCTAGTGCTAATTTTCATTACTTTCATATTTATGGTAGTCTAGATAATAAAAGAGTTCGAAAAACACCGGTAATTGCAATCTTCCCTGTGAAATCGATCCTTAATATCCTATACTCGCTCACGATTTGTATACTTGCGATAAATCACGTGTGGGGTATTTAGGAATTATAAATATAAAATTTGATTGGGATGAATTAAATTGATATATATACCCGCGCACGTCATTTTGCCAAGAAATGCACATCTCAAATCAATAGTTTTTATTGAGTTTGGGCTTTTCATGAACTTCATCTAACTCACTATCTGCTTCCGTTTCTTTATCAATGGCATCAATGGCTTAAATTATCATCTTTATACTCTATTGTACAACACACCCAAGAAAATTTTTTTTTTTTTTTAGAAAAAGAAAGAATCTTCACGCTCTTTTTCAATTGAAACAATACATCGAACAGGCATTAAAATTTTCATGAAATAAACATTAAATTGAAAATATATATATATATATATATATATATCACAGTAACCTCACACAAAGCAATCATTCATGTGATTAAATACTGAAATTAAAAAAAATTATATACTTGCGAAAGTACCTGGAAATGTTGTATACATATGTTCCCCTCCCTTTGATGAAATTGATACTTTTTGTAGTTGATTAATGAAGTACTCTAGTCTCGTGAAGATGGAACCGATAAGGAACTAAGTCGATGAGCATGGTAAGGAACTAAGCTAATTTGATTTTTTTTTTAATTTCAAAAGAATGTTAAGATAAACAATTATATACTTGAAAAGATTAGAGATGACTGAAATTCGACTACAGTAAAAAAAATAAAGTACCCAAAGGATAAGATGTTTTCTTCTGCTCTGCAAAGAGTAAATAAACAAACTACCGAGCTCGAATTTTAATGAAAAATTAAGCCATTAATATCAGTAGTCAATTAGAGGTGCCACACAAACACAGGAGAGAGAAAGCATGTAACGAAACTCTACTATACATGTCATGTGTGTTTATCGATTAATTTTTTATATACAAATAATATATTTATCATTAACCTTTGATATGCACATTATATATGTTTAAATTTTCTATACACTAATGGGTCCGTTTGGATTAGCTGTTTTTGAGGTTGTTTTTCAAAAACAGGACTGTAGCATTTCGTTTTTCAAATAAAAGTCCGTTTGGATTAGTTATTTTTGGGGTTGTTTTTCAAAAATTATATAAAAAACTTTTACTGTAGATGTTTTATGGATTATTTTTAGATGTATTTTTAAAACATATTTTCGAGTATTTTTATAATGTATAATTTTTAAAATTTTATAACAATATACAATTATACATTTATAAATATTTATAAATAAATATATTTATATAAAAATATATAAATGTATTATATTATATATAATACATAATATAAATATATTTATAAATATATAAATGTATAAATTATAAATGAATATTATATAAATGTATAAATTATAATTTATAATATTTATATTTATATACATTTATGCATTTATAATACATTTATAAATATTTATAAGTAAATATATTAAACTTTTATAAATAAATATATTTATACTTTTATAAATAAATATATTCATATATTTATATATAAATGTTTAAATGTATATTACTATAAATATATAAATTATAAATGAATATTATATAAATGTATATTATAATTCATAATTTTTATGTTTTTATATTTATATACGTTTATGAATTTATAATACAATTATAAATATTTATAAATAAATATATTTAGATATTTATGAATAAATATATTTAGATATTATTATAAATAAGTAAGTGTATTATATATAAATAAATTTATATATTATATATAAATAAATAAGTGTATTATATTTATTTATTTATTATATATTATATTTATAAATAAATATATAAATGTATTATAAGTGTATTATATTATATATAATACATAACATAAATATATTTATAAATGTATAAATGTATATTATTATAAATGTGTATAAATTATAAATGAATATTATATAAATGTATATTATAATTTATAATTTATAATTTTTATGTTTTTATATTTATATACATTTATGCATTTATAATACAATTATAAATATTTATAAATAAATATATTTATAATTATGTATAAATAAATAAGTGTATTATATTTATAAATTTGTTTATATATTATATATAAATAAATAAGTGTATTATATTTATTTATCATATATTATATTTATAAATAAATATATAAATGTATTATAAGTGTATTATATTATATATAATACATAATATAAATATATTTATAAATGTATAAATGTATATTATTATAAATGTGTATAAATTATAAATGAATATTATATAAATGTAGAAATTAATATATTATAAATATTTATTAATACTATGCATAAATGTATTAATGTAATAAATATAAATTTATTAATTTATTAATATTATGTATAAATTTATAATTAATATTATGTATATTAATATAAATGTATAAATGTATTATATTATATATAATACATAATATAAGTGTATATTATAAATATACATAAATATATATATTATGTTTAAATGTACATTTTTATAAATGTTCAATATATATAATATATATTATGTATATATTAAATATATATAATATATAACATTTACATAAATGTATAATAACACATTTATAATATATAATATTTATATAAATATATAAAAAATATATTTTATATAAAATAAAATATTTATAATATGTATAAATAAATATATTTAAATTAATATAATATATATATCCTATACATAATTGAAATAAACATATTAAATATGTATTTGGAGTTGTTTTTGATATATTGTTTGGATATGGTGTTTTTGGAGTTGTTTTTGAAATACACATTTACTGTAGCATTTGGATTGTGAAAAATAGTTTTTCAAAATCAAACCCAAAAACAAGAATCCAAACAGACCCAATAATGTATACATTATTAACCTCTGATTCATGTCGTCCATGCTGAACGTGTGGGTGCAATTGTGTATGAATATGTATAGCTAAGCTTAGCCCAATTCAAGCTCAGTTGATATTCAAATCAGGCCGATAATTTAAAGCTCAACTCACATTGATATTGGCCTACAATTTAGGCCCAAGCCGTGGCTCACTTTAAAATGAGGCTCACCACAACATTCTTAGGTACAAGAGGTTGAGCTCAGCTTAGCTCGGCCCAGATGCTCCTATCTTTTTCTTTTTTTTTTTCCTTTGGGATGTGCTCGAAACCCTAGGTTGTCGTATATCAATCATAAGAACTAGAATTGTAAAAAAACGCAACGAATTTTTTATTTCATTTTCTGTACTACTCTCTATCCTTTTTTTTATTATATTATTATTTCTCTTTCATAAATATCATATTTTAGTTTTTTTTTATTTTTTTTAAATTTAGGGAGTGAGAGGGAGTGGAACATGAGTTCCGTTGTGGTGTAAAAGTCTTCCACACAAAAAAAGTAACTCAATGAGGGACATGAATAAACTCCTCTATAATCGTCAATTTGGAAGTAAATCAGCAAAGATCATATAGTTGTAACTCGACTAAGTTCCTGTTTCTCTTATAACTACACCAAACATTTGTGATGGTGGTTTGTTCAATAAAAGCTGTTCTTATTTTTTTCATCCATTTTTTTTTTCAGAAATATGTAGGTCAATAAATTGAGTAGAAAATGAAGAAATATTCCCAAATTAGAGTAGAGAGGGAGAAAAAGGAGTAATAAGGTCTCAAATGAAATAAATGCGTCAAAAATTGGGTATTGAAAAAACAGCAAAGCAAAGTCAAGTCTAGAAGTTATCCCGCGAACTACATAATACAAACTACCTCTCAAAAGCCATAGATATCTCATGAAACATAACATTAACAGCAATATCTGTGATATAGTTCTTACCTCGTATTCTTATTGACAAAATAAATAAATAAATAAAATTCTTGCCTGGTATTGCTTACTCAAAGCAAAAAAAAAAAAAAAAACCTTTACAAGCAATAGTTCCTTTATTTATTTATTTTTTGGTTGGGTTTTTGGCAAGTTTTGTACTCTCCACTTTCTCAGTGCAGTATCTATTTCAGTGCATCATAAATATAGGTTAGAGAACTTGCTATGAATGAACTTAGGAAAACCTTAATACGTCACCGACTTATCAATATTTTTCTTTCCCTAGTAAACATCTTTATACTGTGAATCATGTCCTTATTAAATTGCAAATATTATGTGACATGCATTTTTCTTTATGTGGTATGTGGCATAATTGTTTATGTCCTTACTAAATTGTAGAAATGTGGCATGCATAATTGTATGATGAAAAATAAGTTACAGAACTATGTATCAATTCTTGCTTTTCTAGAAAATCATCAAAATTTTCAATTCTTGATTTTCTAGAAATACATTAAAATTTCTGCCGGCAGAATACAAAAGCTAGCGAGTTACGTAAAACTACACGATATTCTGAAGTGGTATGATCCTATATAATTCGAGATGAAAAGGAAGTCAAATTTATTTAGTTACATCAGCCAAACAACCTAAAGGATAAACTTGTGATAAAAAAAAAAAAAAAAAAAAAAAAAAGAAGAACCTATTCAAGTAATACCACTGTTTAAGTGAAATTGAATAGGCTGCTTGTCCCGACAAAGAAAGATGCCCGGGTGACAATGTAAAGACAACTTCTAAAGTTGTCGCCTAAACATATCTTGTCCCAATTCATTCATTCTTTGTCTAGGAGCTTGTAAGCTGGCCTGAGGTTCAGGGGAGCATTTCTGGCATAAGGATCACCAGATAGATAACTAAGCCCCATAGCCTTTCAAGTATAAACCACCCATCATCCTTTTGGAGTTTGGACTTCAATCTTGAAATTAATTTGGCAAAACTTGTCCCAAATCCCAACCTGCAAGAAAAGCAGGCCAGCTACAATCTCCCACCATATTAGTGACCATATTAATATTCTTAATCCCATGCTTTATTCCTCCTTTGCTGGTTAAACCACTTGTTCCTCAATCAGTGGTTTTGATGATCAATTTCTAATTAAACAAATATCGAGAGATTAGAACCTCATTAGTTTTGGTTTATTCGTCTTAGTTCATTGGACTTGTATTAGTACATAATAAAACAATCCCTTTTTTTTCATCTCCGAATATATCTTGAATGTGTTTCAAGGCTCAATGACTCAATCAACTGATTGGGGACAAAGGAATATATGCATTCAACTAGATACATGTTGCTTTATGTTGCTGATTAAATTCTCTGCTTTAATGAGTGTTGTGGTCCTCTTCTTTATAAAGATTATCAAAGAAGATCATAAAAATTATAGTAAGAATCTATCTAAATTAACTTAAAAGCCTCTTGTCACATGAGCCTAATGAACGCCAACCATTAATCAAGTGCAAGGCCACCAAATCGTTGTTCAGAAAGGCATAACTAATGTGAAGCTTTAGCTTATATATATTATTATTATTATGAGATTATTAGTAGCTAATCCAGCATTGATGGTTAATTTCACCAGAAGTCTCTAAAATTTTTTCAAAAAGCACAATTTGATCCCGGGGTTTTTCCGTTGATCAATCTAGTCTTTGGGACCTTGGGTACCTGATTGGGACCTATTACAGGATTCAATCATACTTGATTTATTTGGTTGCGAAATGCTTGTGCACTTAATCAGGATTAGTTCAGTTACATTGCTTTGAGTCCCTAAACTTTTTTTGAGTTCGTTTACACAGCTTTTAGTGCACCTAACGTGTATAATGTGCTTGTTTATGCAACAACATAAACTTTCTTCAAAACGTTTATCCAAAAGCCAATTAAAGCTCAATTCACAACTCTTAAACATTAAATAGAAGAGAAGATTAAAAGTTGAAAGACAAAATTATTGCAAAACTTCTGGGACTTCATTACTTTATTAATCATAAAGCTATTCATTCGGTTGTATGTCATCTTTCATACATTAAAAAGTCTAGTCTACTTTTACTTGTTAATCATGCAAATCCCAATATAATATGAAGAGCTCAGCTTCCATGATAAATTCCTACTTTTTTCTTGTGTCCCATTGTTGGCCCGTAAGCGCATGCTTGGTGATTACCCCCACACTGCGTGAGTTTTTGTTTGATAAATGTATGTCTCTGAGTGTTTGGTTTGGTTAACTTATGGTTTGAAATTGGGAAGTTTTGAAGGCACTAGACAACTCTAGCTGGCAGTTGATCCCAACAATTATCCATTTTATTATCCTACAAAACGCGAATTTCTGGTTTCAAATTAAAGGAACAAAAAGAAGGGTCCTCATGCTTCTCTTCTACATTTTATCCTCTGAGTTTTGATGCCTCCGTAGTGGTTAGCATGTTTTGGCCATTTTTCAACAATCTTGGGGGCTCTTTCCAATCAAAATGACAATATCTGCCAACATAAGCAGTTATAACTCCCAATGGGTCCTCTTGCTTCCATCTCCAAGTATATAAAAGACAGCATAATAGACCAAAAAGACTAGGAGTTTCTATGAGCCTATCCAACTGTAATATCTCGTCACTTTTGTGCATTACAACTTTTGCAAATTTGGTGGACCTCTGGATGAGAGGACATAAAGAAGCTACACTCGTTTGCTAGGGGTTTACATCAGGCACAAATAAAATTCAAGAAATTGTTTAGTGGGGGGTGATACAACCTACCATAATGATGCACCAGTTTAATTATCCCCTAATTTCATATTGATTCAACAGCATAAAAGCACCATACTAGCCACTTTCTACAGTGTTCATGGACCACACATTGGTAACTCTTCACAAATCCAGAATTTGCTAGGAATGTGTGTTTTTCGGTTGTATATAAACATATTTCTGTAGATAATTACTGTGTTTACTTCTAGCTAAGTTAGTCCCTTGTGTTTCAATCACAGCACATTTGATCCTTGATCTTTGGATTTCATCCTATGTTTTACCTTACGTTCCAATATTTTTTCAGTTGTGCATTTCCGATCTTCATTGGATCTGGTTTTGCTAGGTGGTAGTATACGTTTACTTGATGCATTTTAATAAAAGTTCACTAATTATCTAAAAAAGATTATTGAAACAGCTAATGGCATGCTATTATTATAAATTATTCAGACAAAAGGAAGAAAATGTGTCCAAGCTAAATATTATAAACTAAATGGGAACAATGTATAGGAAATAAAGGGACAAATGTTTCAAAGCTAAAACTTCAAGGACTAAACTGAAACTAGACCAAAGATGCATTTCTCCAATTTGCTATAAATTCATTGCTTGTCTGAATGTATGTATATATACCCGCATTTTGAGGGCTAGCCTTTTCATACTGTTAAGCAACAAAGCTGAGGACAAGACTGTGTGAATTATCTCTTAAACCAATGGATCCTTGTGAGCTTAAGCCAACAATATCTCAAGCACATCCCGAGACTATGGACTTCCTTTCTAGTGCTTGGTGCAACTTTGCTGTTCAAGCTTTCCAGCCTGAGCTACAAGACCAATCACTCATTCTCCACGATAGCTCGATCAAGAAACTCGATAATGATACAAAACCACCTTTTCTGGTAAGTTATTTTGGTCTACCATTACTATTTCTCGTGCTTTTCTCCAGCCTAATTTCATTTGATAGAGAGAGAATTAGAGAGGCATATTTGATCAAGGCACTTTGTTTTAGCAGAAATTGGACAAGGGCATGAAGATGGATGATACCGACAATTTTGTACCCCCATGGAAATCCAATGATGTAAAAGTACGACATACTTTTACCCTTTATCCTGAAAGAAGCAAGTACTATTATTCATCATGCTTACCATGATTGGAGTGCATTTTTTCATGGTCTTTTTTTTTTTAATGGTTGCATAGTCATGGATATGGATGCAACAAGCAATGCATCCAGAATTGAACTATAACAGCTATTTCAAGAAGAAATGGGTATGCACATCTCAATTTGTTTTTTAATTTTTTTGCATTCATGAGCGTGTTGATTTTGTTAACTTTGGATCAATCAAAACGTGACATTTTCCATGCAGATGCCATGGAAAATTGGGCAACAATTTAAGAATGTGTCTATAAAGAAATGGCTCAAAGAAATTAAGCAGCGGAGCAAAGATGATAAGAGGCTGCAGAGAGCTGAAGTACATGCAGCAGTATCAGTGGCAGGTCTAGCTGCAGCTTTAGCTGCCATAGCTGCTGAAAATTCATCAAAACTTGATGATAATCCAATCAACGCCACCAAGGACACCGCCGTGGCATCGGCGGCTGCGCTGGTTGCTGCTCAGTGTGCCAAAATGGCAGAAGCAATGGGAGCAAAGAAAGAGCAACTCAGAAGTGTGATAGGCTCCGCCATGACTGGCACAAGTACCAGTGACATCCTAACGCTTACCGCTGCTGCTACAACTTGTAAACACCTATCCTCTCTATTTAATAGTAGCATTTGAAAATTCTGTTCTTCCTTTTTTCTTTTGAGTTGAAACATTTTCAAGAATTCTTAAATTGTAGTACACCCACCACAACCCCACATCCCCCCCCCCCCAAAAAAAATGTGGGTTAAATCAAATTGAACTCCCTTTGAGGTTTTTTACAAGTACAAGAAACTCCAATCTTTTGGAACTAATAACCATGATAGACAAATAGTCCCCGCCTAATCATGCTAGTGAAAAGTTTAGTTGAGCATCTAGTATTACTCAATATAATAGATACTAAGAGGAAAAATTTTGTAAATCAAATATAAGGGAAAATAAATAAGAAAGACATGCATAAAAAACACCACATTGAAAGTTGGTGTTACCATGAAAACTAAACTTGAGTTCTTTATAATTGGGATTAACCTTAGGAGAAGTCGATGTAATTTACCCAGATTCAGCTCTAGATTAATTATGTAAAGATTACATTGATTACCAACTGATCATGTCGAAGATCCTTTGCAGACATATCAGTTCTTGTATCTAATATAGAACAATCCCACGAGATTGTATCATTTTGGGCATGTAATCAAAGGATGCATACTTCACATTTATCAGTGAAAATTTTATCTCATACCTTTTTTTTTAGTAAGTGAGAAGTGCTATGTTATTCACTATTCATCTTTTATTGTTATTATTGCTATTTTCTTGGATGTTTGTTGTAGCACTTAGAGGAGCTGCAACGCTTAAAGTCAGGGCAGGGTACAAGAACAAGCTGATTAACGGAGGTGCACCAGTGCTACCAATTGAGGATCACAATGATCTCAATTTTGACTTTGAAAATTGCAGATCAATTATAGCCAAAGGTGCCGAGCTTAATGTCGAGACCCCAGATGGTAAAAAAAAAAAAGTCCTCTATTTCTAACAATTATTCTTTTCCTTGATTTTGAACTAAACAATATGGGATTATATGGGATTCATAAAAGAACAACAAAGAAATATTACACGGTTACTTTATTTTATTTTATTTTTTTTGGCCTTATTGCTTGTTGAACTGGAG
The DNA here is from genome assembly GCF_036785885.1 of Coffea arabica. NCBI lineage: Eukaryota > Viridiplantae > Streptophyta > Magnoliopsida > Gentianales > Rubiaceae > Coffea > Coffea arabica. The sequence continues at coordinate 13,010,113 of NC_092320.1, read as the reverse complement.
TTACACTCGTTTTCTTAATTTTCAAGTTATTGCCAATTTATATTAATCTTCGAAGTGCATCTAATTGGAGCAGGAAGGAATGTCTTGAGGTCAGTCTCAGTCATCCTCAACGGTGAATCCAAGGTAGGGAAAGAAAATTTGGGTTACTCAGAAACTCTTATCTTATCAAACTGTCAGAATTTTCATTCATTTAAAAATAGATAGTATTTGTTTCTTAGAATAAATATCTCTAGACCATCAAGTTTTGGTTAACATAAAGCATTTCTGTGAAAAGTGGATCTAGAAGGACAATATGATAAGAGATAATAGAAGTGTTATAGTTAAACAAAGCCATCAAAGATTAGCAACCGTAGTCCATCCTAGTGGCCCTAATCATACATTCATGTTCTCATACTTATTCTCAAACGTTATCAATATAAAGTACAAATTGCTAGTATGAAATAAGAAAGAAAGGCAATTCTAACAGTGCATCATTTTGTTTGGTTATAAAATGGGAAAAAAGGGGATTGGGATAAGTACGAAAGTGCAACTTTTTGCTTTTAGCCTTTTTTTTTCACTTTACACTTAAGCATGCACTTGTTCACTATAAATTAGAAGAATTATAGGTGGATTTGTCTATATTTTAGCTTGTCTTTCATCTTCTTTGGATAATATATAGCTACTTTACAACTGAAACTCGACTCCTGTTGTTTTCTTGTCTTCAATATATAGGTTATTCTCAGAATAAGGAAGCTTAATCTACTGAATGCCTTTGCAAGAACACATGAAAGTAAGTTCCTGAACATCAAAAAAAACCAATCATCTTAACGACCTATATGGCATAAGTTTTTGCAGAAATTAATGTTTACATAAACATGATCAACAGTTGTGAATAAGATCACTGTCAAGGACTCACAACTCAATATCTGCTTTTACATGGTCCTCCTAGGTGTTGTGCTAGATCTGCATGTCGAATTGTACAAGGATTCAGAAGCTGGAGAAAATGATAATACTTGCTATCTCCTCGTATTAACGACAAACAAAGGAATGATCAAGCTAGACATGATGGATGACTATAAGGGATTCAAGACATGGTCAATTACTATTAATCAGATGCTGATGCTATCCACCTCATTCACAAAATATGAGCTGCAATTTTACAAACACTGAAGTTGGCATAAGTTTTGGTTTCTTATATCAGCATATATCTACCTGAAACATGTTATGTAATTACCTCAGACAATATATATCGTACCTTGTCATGTTTTGTAATTACTGGCAATAGGAAACTTGGGAGTGATTTGGATCATCCAAAGTTTTTATTCTTGTCTTTGAATAATGTACTATTTGTGATCCATTGAACTGTATTCCTTACCTTCTGGTAAGTATGCCAATGCTCTTTTTCTTCTTGAATCCTGATCAACTTTGGCAAAATCCTTTTTTCCAATCATTCTCTAATCTTCTTAAGCTAATAAGAGAGGATGCTGGTAGCAGCAAGTATTAACTACTTCAGAGCATGCTTCAGAAAAAGACGCAGACCAGTGAGCCAGCCTCGCTCAGATGAAGCACCTGGTAGCATACATTAATGCATTAACCAAAAGAAAATTGAGTATAGGAAAGATAAGCCAGCACATATTTACGTCTCTGCATCTATGTATTCATGAAACAAGATGACATCCAAATTGAACTGCTGCAATGTCTCTGCTTAACAATTACTATAAGACTTCTATAGGAACATCCCTGAAGGATTATTATCTAAAAAACAGCTACACGAAGTGCTAAACTCACTTCATCTTTAAACTGCCATCATGAGATTTAGCTACATGTCTTCGCCTCTTCTAATCATCTTCGCCTTTCTTAACTCCATATACCCCCAACAAAAGGATTTTCTTCTGCAGTCAGCCAACTTTGCACATCAAGAAGGTTGGTAAAAGATGTCACACCTCACATAGTAGTTGGACGGCAAAGTTTTGCTAAGCAACTTAACTACTCCTATAATATATCTTGTCAAGAATTCAAGTTTCTATTATTAAGTTAAGGAAAAACCTGCAACAAAGAAACTTACAGCCAAAAGCTCCAGCTTGTATCATTATTAGTTTAAGCATCCTAGAAGCTATACCATGTAAAGAAAACCATGATTAACCCGAAGCCCATCCCAATAACATTACATGCTACTTGAGGGATGAAAACCCAATCCCATCATCCTGAACTTGCAAAACTGCTAAAGAATACAACTTTGGTCAGTTAAACAGTTATGAATGAGCAACCGGAAACTACACAAATATGTGTAATCAAATTTTCTAGGTTATGCTTCACTCTTACTGTACCCTGTTTTACTTCTTTTATCTTTCTAGAAACAGATCAGTACTAAAAATAGGCTGGAAAGACCATAACCAGTGGTCCAGACCAAATTTTCACGGGCGGTATCCGACTCTCCCAGAGTTTTCAGTTTGGAACTTGGTAAGAGGCAAAACTCAGGGTTCAGAACACAATAAGCTGATATCTAAATGCATGAAGATCTGTAGTACATAATCAAAACAAAAGACATAAATATCATGTTTTTCCTCTGATACCCTACTTGAAGAAATGAAAATTGTTAAAAAAAAATCTCCTAAATTCTCCAACAGCTGAACACTAGGAGTTCTTCGTCCCAAAAAGAAGAATACAAGCACAAAATAAAAGTAAATACAATGTTGGCGTCACGCAATAAGGTTGAGGTGCAACATCCTACAAATTTAGTGGGGTACAAAATCTACAAAATCAGTGGCCTCTAAAAGCATATAAAACAACGGATGCCTGAAGATCCCTATCGACCTTGAAGTGAGCGTGGAAGAACCTTTTTATCTGCAAACAAAATATTAAGGTGAGCCAAGAAAGCTAAATGCATCATAAAAGAAAAATCACAAGCTTAAACTCGTCGCACGAGGATATGAAAAGGCAAAAATCCTGACCTCATGAAATTGATGTGAAGCTAGAAACTCCTTTAATAGCTTTTCCTGTGAATCGAATAGGATGATGTGACTTGGTATGGACCAATTCTTTGCAAATTCTGAAGTGAAACCAACTGGATCCATCATGAATTTGTCAGACTCGTCAAGATATCCTTTTTCCTCACTGTTAAAAAGAATTCAGAAGTAAGATAATGGACTTATGTTCAGAGTAAATTAAGCCTATACAAAGAAAATCAAGGAGTTTTCAGTAGTATTAGCCATGCATCACATAGTACCTTGGCGTGCAATCCAAGAAACGCATGGGAATGTCATGGTGTAGGGTTGAGTAGTATGGTGTCGCATGGCAGGGTGTCAGGAAAAGGACACTTGTGATTTCTCCATTGACAGCCTCTCTCGAAAGATAGTACATCACATCCTCAGATCCTCGCTATGATACATGATTGAAAGTAAGATAATAGCAAGAAAGTACTCTTCCTGCACAATATACTATGAATATATTCTTATTTGAAAAATAGCAACAGTCAAAAAAAGGAGTATAACCCTTTTTCTTTCCTCATATAATAAGTGCTGAACTGAGCAAGTACTGAGTAAGTAATGAATGTACCTGATGAACCATGCTCATATAAAGTGCCATTGGAAGATTGGTACCAAGAAGGAAAAGTACAGCTAGTTTTGTCTTTATAGAAGATCTTGTAGCAGCACTTTGGGAAGCTTTATTTTGGCCATATGACACATTAGTCTTGCCCAATTTGGCCAATGCCACAGCAGAGAACATCAAAGCTATTGGAAGCACAGGGAGTACAAACCTATGATTCAAACAGGTTAAAAAATGAAAATGCTTTTTGACTGAGCAACAAAAACATAGTAACCAAAATATGAATTCGTTTACCTGAATTCTTTGTGACCTAGTATACTGTAAATCCCTACTACCCAGGCAATAAGCCCAGACAGCTTCCATTCCTTAGAGATGACAATGCCAGCTACCACAAATGGTAGGAACGTGAAAACCATGACTGTGAAACCCTGAGTGAAGTACCAGTGCCATGGATGAGTTCCATAATAGTCTCCACCGGAAGAAAGAATATTGAACTTAAGAAAATTAAGAGGCACAAAAACCCACGAGCCGTACATCATACGATCCAACAGAAAGGTGAGTCCAAGCACCAACCCCCTGATCCCAGGTATTATTAAGTAAGCACAGATGAAACAAAAGAAGTATTCTTGCATACTTTTGGGAAACATATATGTTAGAAACTAAAATAATAGAAATGAACAAACAACATATACTGGATATTTCCAAAAGGCAGCTGCATGGACTTTCCTCATTTAGCTACAGAAATATGTAGAACTCTGAAAAGTCCAGCTAATACAGTAGGATGTCAGCTAATACAGTAGGATGTCAAGCATGTCCCTCGTAGTCATCATCATGCATGCTTATATAATGTCATTTTATACGCTTTCTACTTCTAACACTAGAGCAAACGGTGCACACTTTGATATGAACCACAACTATACCATTTATTAGACTCTCTTTCCCTCAAAATGTATTCATCAAGTGAACATAGTCACCAGCTCACAATTAGTCAATTACGGGGCCTCAATTTGCTCCTGAATGTGGAAAATAGTGAGTTGAAATATCAACCGTATCTCTAATAGTTGAACTCCTGGTTACCATTCGGAAGAGATGAACTATGCACAGACTCCAACCAGTCACAGAGAGTATACATACACACAGAGCTACACGAGCTTGTGTAGAAATTTTACAGCCAAAACCTATTATAGAAATTATCAATGCATTTGTTAACATGTGTAATGCCTTCCAAGTAATGGCACATAGGTCTTTTACAAATAAACAGAGGAAAATTTTCTTCAAGTGTCTCAGTGATGCCAAGGCAATATTTCCCAAAGAATGCCAATGAGAAGAAATATTAACATGCAAGATCGCACACAGCCTCTAAAATTCCTGACTATAACAACATATTTATGAAATAACCATACGTTGGTGGAACATTACAAAACATGTCATAATTTGCAAGGATCAAAAGAAAAATCTACTTGCAGTATTTTCTGTCAAAGATAAAGCACTTTTGCAATTTCTAAACCAACCCTCATAGTTTGGCAAGCTCTGGTAGAATTTGGTCCAGGATTTAGCTATGCTCTAACCAGCTTGGTTCTACTCTTAAGCAACAATTAGTCCATCTGACCAGCGACAATAGAAGTGATCTTCCCAGGAGACTTTCTACCTAATCACTAGGTTGGCAACTTTAGGACACAATAGGTTCTACACCTAGCACGAAAAGGAAAAAAAATTCCATGTACACATTATCCTGTCTACTTAATTTAATTTGTCTATAGATTTAATAACGATTACCAAAACAAGCAGCATGGATAGTATTGGAAAAATTCCATCAAAGAAAGGTTGCAAAATACGTACCCAATAGGAATCACCTCCATAAAAATGAATTTTACTCTATGGAGTGTCGAGAACAGCTCTAGAAGGCCAACATAAATCCATATAATAGCACTTGTAGGGCGAATAGCACATGCTAATGCTGCTAGAGCCAGCCCCCATCTTCTTGGTGCCAAGGGATCTTCGCCGGAAGAAGCGCGTATGCAGGGCCAGTAATAAAGGCTCACCAGTGTAAGAACGGTCTCCAAAGTATTAGATAGCGTGCGTGTGATGCAGAAAAATATGAACCAATTTGCCAACTGTGCAAAGAGCTGCTGTAGAATTAAGTACCACATAGCCAACATTTGAACTGATTATGATCCTTTGGGTGCTCTCTACAATTAGGGGTCGGTAGGTGGGCAACAGTGCATAGCAGCTTAAGAAATCAATTTTTTTCTTTTTAAAATGCTCACAAAGCAGAGAACAAAAAACAAATACAGAAAGAATTCTGAAGTCCATACAGAAGGATACAGCCCATCTTGCAACATGTTCACCAAACAAAATCTTGGAGAGCTTGTACAAGTAAAGGTCACCAACAGCAGAAAATATAGACTGTAATAATCGAGGAGCTTTCATCTGTTGAATGTGGACTTCATTAGTGACAACAGAAAGGGAAGGAACACAACTATTCTTCTAATTTTTCAGTCATCAACAAATTATAAGCACATACAGTTGACATCAAGTGCCAAGATTTTTATCAGAGTCAGCTCAATTATTGATTCTGTAGCCAAATTAACATGAGCCAACACAAGTTTGGGACCATAGCAGCAAAACGGTTTCTATAAGTACAACATTTCTTTTGAGAGGGGCAAGGGATGGCTGAAGATATGAGGATAGTTAAGGCGACTAGAGGTAGGATGTGAGACAGGAATCAATCAACCAAAAAGCCTAACAGCCAAACTGCAAGCAATCACTAACAGGTTGATCATTGCAGAAACCAAATCCACCAAGAGAGAATCAAACATTATTGGACAGGCAAGGTCATTTTGAGACTGATCTTGAACTTCGATGCCAAGAGTATCGCGACTATGGGAATATTTACAACCCAAATTCATTGCTATTCTAATTAAATTAATTACTTTCAAGAAACCATGCAAAGTGAACTTAATGTCAAAGAGCTCATGTCATAAAACTTCTAACAACTCTAAGTTTATAACAGAAACTACATGTAAACAAGATATATAGTCCTGTGTCCAAGTATTCCACTATTTTTGGCCTTGGCATAAATAGGCATGCTTTCTACTCTTACAAAAAGTTACTTGATCCATATTGTCTCAACACAAAAGCATGGATAGCCTCGGGTTGAGAAAACAGATACGTATAACAACAGGAAATCCACTTCATGTCCAAAGCTAATCTTAATGTTCCACCTCAGAGAGATTCCTATTGAGCATGATGATCATATATAAGTCACAAACTGACAGCAAAGCAAATTATGAAATAATGCAATATCTTCATATAACGTGCAATATAACTTCTTTACTAGAAATTTTATACATTCTAATGTAATCTAACTCTATATGAAGCATAACCTCCATTAACAGTCAAACTTATCCCAAGTAATTGGAACAGAGAAAGGAAGATAGTTTCAGCCTTTCAGGGACAGCAAACTTTATTCAAACTTGTCATGCTGTTTTAGAAATACTCAGAAACAGAAATATACACAAAAAGCAACTTAATATGTTGTAAGTTCCATTGTTTTCTGGAAAATCATAGGTCTAAATTCTAAACTTCACACACTGGAAATGCACATTACAATTTTGACAATCAAGTATGTGCATGCCTAACCTTCATATCCCATAGGGATTGCACTTAAAATGCACCCCAATCATTTGCACAGCTGAAAAGCAACCTAAATTTCCAATTCAAAATCTGAAAGTTTCTACTGTGTATTCGATAACTCGTAAATGAATTTATCTAACTCTTCAGAGAAGTAGGTTGCATTCTAGAATAGTTGATCAATTATTATCAGCCCTTCTTGAGGCTGAATCCCACTAGTTCATCGGAAAAGGGATTTTCAACAAGGAAACGGCATATCTAGGAACTCCCCTCATCAAGCAATTTAACCACAAAATTGAAATGGACTAGCTCACATTTCAACCAAAAGTGGGAAGAATAACGTCATTAATCGACCTAAATGGTGTACACACTTTAATCCTCCAAGGTACGTATTAGATTCCATTTTCCAATTATAAAAAAAATGATTTAAAAAAAAGCTAAAGCACGAAAAAAAAGCTATAATAAATCATGCATTATAAATCATAGAAAAGAAAAAAAAAAAAGTAGTTACCATGAACCAGGGGGTGTCAAGATGCAAAAAAGCGAGAACTTTATAAAGAAGAGCAAATATTGAAGGATGCAGATAACTTCTGATACCCCTATTCCACTCCCATGTCAAATGCCCATATCTGGAGTCATTCAAATCAATGAGAAAACCTTCACACAATGATATGAAACAAAATAAAAAGTAACATAAGTAAGAAAAACAAAAACGAATACAATTTCGATGGTCAAAAGCTAAAACTTGAAGCATTACCCAAAAGTGAGCTTATGAGCAACTTCAAGAGCTTGCCAATGTTCATCCGGGTTGAAATATGTCTGTATCAATAAAGCATTGACTACTCTTGTAACCAGACATGCTAAAAATACCTTATTGAGTAAAAATCTCGATTTTGGGATGTGGGTTTTCTTCTTCTCATTGCCATCTTGAGAAAGACTCAGATTTTGGGTACTGTTGTTTGTTGGTGAATTAGTAGTAATAGGCGTGTTCTTTCTTAGTTTCATCACTAATAATTTGTTGAATTTGGACTTCTAAAATATGTTGATATTACCCAATGGTGGACATGCGATGGTTTTAGCAGGAGAATTCGAAAAGGGGGAATTGAATGTGAGATTTTGAGGGGTTTGTTGTTTCAGTTAGTACCATGGGCAGGGTGGATGAAGAGTTGGAATATGCTAAACTTTGGGGTCTGGAGTTAATTCAATATTCCACAATGGCAAATTGATAAAATTGACCGTCAGATTTTCGTAAAATCTCATATGGGTCCTAATATATAAACCAAAGCCTATTGGGCTCAAAATTTTACCTGTCATGAATTTGCATGATTGCGTTGTTTCGTCAAATCACTTTGGAGAGAGTTTAGAAAAATTTTCCAACACCTTGTGGGAAATAATATATGTGGCAAAAAAGTAATTGAAGGGCCAAGGGGGCCATGGTGCCCTAAGTTTGAAAAATTTTAATTCATAGTGTGTAAATATATGAATAAGATAAAGTTGGCCTCCCTAATTTTTGACAATTTTAGTTTATATTATGAGAGTTTATATATATATATATATATATATATATGTGAATTAGCAACCTTTGAATTAATTTTTTCTTCAAACCAAGTTATTTATTTTTATTGTGCTAATTATTTAACTTTCAAAAAATTAATCATATAATTTGATGATCCATAGTAAATTGACCCAATATGATATATTATTTTTTCAATTATGAAGATAATCAAAACGAAACTCTAAAACAAGATAGAAGATAATTTTTTGATTGATTGCCTAAATGTGTACATAAAAAAGAAAGTTGCTCGAAAATTTAGCACTAATTCAATCATAGATAATTTTATAAAAAAGCATAAAGCTCAATTTATTTTTAAGAAAAGAGATTGGAATTTCAAGGTATGTTAACATAACTTTTATCCTTTTTTAAAATGAAAACAGTTATATTTTGTTTTTGCACAAGTGACATATTGGAGTATCTTCTCATAATGTGCAATTGATTTGTAATGTTATAAGATATTTAATCAGAGGTTATTTCTTGTCTTAATTTTCGTTATGACTATTCTGCATATTTAGGAAATAGACATTCCTTTATAATAAAAGTTAATATTTGATATTTTAAGATGTCATATATTTAAATGGATGGAAATTATTTTGAATATAACATATTAAGATAATTTGGTTAGAAAAAATTTTGACCCCCTAAGAAAAAAAATCCTGACTCCGTCACTAGAAAGACATATATGAACTTTTACATATTATCAGATTAAAAGGCATACGAGTTGAACAGGCTAGTTTGTTCAAAAAATCCTTTAGAAATGGGGTCATTTAATAAGAGCTTTTCTGTTCTGTTCTGTTTTATCGCCAATGTTCATGTCATCGGGAAACGGCAGCTTTTGAAGTGGGAGTCGACTAGACGAAAATGACTAGGGATTACTTGTGTTGGGTTACATGTTGCATTGTGGCGCATTGCAGAAAGAAGTATTTTCATGAACATTCACAGTTATGGTCCCAACTACCATTGAGAAGTTGGCTTTGCACGCTGGATATTCAATACTAGCGAAGTGATATGCAATCCAAAATGCATCATCTCATAGTCCCGGAATGCAATCACAATCTCGTCTTTTTCTTCAGTAAAGAACTGGATCAGTTTGCTATTGTGGTTTTCTTGCCTTCCAAATGCATAGACAAGGTTCCAGTAATGTCAACGGCATACTTTCACAGACTGATGCCTAGCGATTGAATAACCTGCAGGCATTTCCAGCTAGGAATGTAATGTGAGAAGGCAAGTTGAGAATCAGTGCAGGAACTGTTATCTTCTTTTCTTTTTGACCATTCAACAAGCGACAGAAAGAATTGACGTCTTGAGTTACATTCAAATTGAGCATAGTACATGTACAAATTAAACCAATCACATTCCGTTGCCCTCCTGTTGTACCCCGAAATAAGGGGGAAAGAATCGCTACGTAGCAAATTATGGGTCACAGAGCTCCGCTAGTATACCGACTATTATGGTACACGGAGTTGGAGAAGAAGAGGGAAAGGTATAGGAACAATGATAGCATTACAACTCATACGTGATTGGAAGACCTATCCACAGAAGAAGCCTTCTAGGTCGATCAAGAAATCTTGCTTGCCATGCAGGTTCCTCATTCTCCCGAACAAAACCGCTTTTGAGGTATAGATTCCTTGCTGGCTCATTATCAACGGCAACATGGACATACAAATCACTTATACCTGAAAAGTATGACAGTTTATTTGAAGTCAAATGAAGTACATCAGCTTAAATCTATAAAACGTAACATCACGAAATTAGACAGGAAGTGGTTTCTTAAGAACCTAATGTGGACAAAATACAAACATCCATGCACGTATATTCAAACACAGAACAGCTTTACCAACAGCAATACTTACACTTGTTACTTTATTGTTTTAATAGAAATAACCATGCACATGCAGATTCACACAGAGCACAGCTTTACAAACAGCAATACTTACATTTGGGCACTACTTTATCATGTTAATACGAGAAGTACCAGAAAAGAGAAAGATGCACTCATTCAGATGTAAACAATATTTTTCGCAGTCAAATCCTCACTTGTAATCAAGAGTGCTTTCTGATAATCAATTACTTCCTTGCATTTGAATAGAAGTTTATGTACATATTGGAATAGGTTGTATCTACTGGTTTAAATTACAACTGTAAGTCAATCTCACATATGTATGTATGTATGTATGTATGTATTCAGCTCTTTAATGATAAGGTGACCAGGGAAAGAAACAAATCATTATATGCAAAATTGAGGACAAGGGAATATAAATCAATAGGAGACAAACAGAGGTTACCCCAATTTCTAGCAACTATCTTTGCTTTTGCAATGACATCATAACCCAAGCCATTTCTTTGGAGTTCCTTGGCAACACATACATTGGTCAGGTATGCCCTAGCAAAATCAGCTCCAATTCCCTGTCAAGATATAGAGTCAAATTCTTAACTGCTTTGCCTTTACATTTCAGCCATATCTCCAAAGAGACTTGGCTGGTGGACTTTACCATTGCCCAAACACGAAACTAGTGTAATAATTACCTTTGGCTTCATCCCTGTTATTTCATCTGGAAGCCTGATACACTGGTTAAGGTCTAAGGTACCAACAACCACTCGTTCCTCTTGACCTTTTGAAAACTGCGAAACCACAACAGCATAAAACATCTAAATGCGCTGCAAAATTATGCAAACAAAGGGAGACAAAAATAGGTCATAACCTTGTGATGAAGCAATGAACTAAACATCATCAGCATGTTCTCAAAAAGATTCAAGTTAATTCCAAAATGAGCAGCAAACATCATGAATCTGAAGGTTCCTCACTAATCCATTCATTCATCCCAAAACAGAAAACAGCAGCAACATAATTTTATAAACAGGTAAAAGTACTTGTGCCCTTTAATACAGAACAGATCATTGACATTTCTCTTATTAAAATACTGCCCTTCCATCTACCACGTTAAGTTATAGCGTAAAGGTGGCAAAATATACAAAATTAAAGAAGATCTTAACCACAAATTTAGCTATAAACATGGAATCCAGAATGTAACAAAACATGATTCCGCCTTCAATGATAACTAATTTAAGATTTGACGTTATGAAATCTGTTTAGCAAAGATAGTTGCTTGAAAACTCAAATTACAAACAAATTTCTCACAAATCCAGTTGAAGGATGTATAAAAAATTCATAGGCACACTAGCCCATTGGACTGTTGGTAAGCCAAGTCCAGCTCACATTCTGACACCTTTACCCCATTCTGAATGCTTACATGACCATATGACATTATGTATAACAACTTTTTGAGCAGATTTTGCACAGCCTTCTGAACTTATGATCATCAGATAATATACAGGAAAGCCTTGTTGCCTTTTTTCTTTCCTTTTCTTCCTTCTCTTAAAATGTATGAGCTAAAATTTAAAACTAGATGGGGTATCCTGTGCTCAATAATGTCTCAGCACTTGAATGTGCAGATTGAGTGAGACACTGTCAATCTTTCAGTGCAATAGAAGGGAACAGAAAAAATGAAATAACAAATTGAAGAATAAACACTTGGTCAACCATATACTGCCTTCCCCAATGTTCTTCTACTTGGGAACAGTCTAGTGTTAGCAAGGACTATGACCACAATTTAGAATTATCATCGTCAATCAAAAGCATCAACTCATACTCAAAATATCTTGTGCACAGCCAGCAAACCAGTCATACCAATCTTCACACAACCAGTAGATTGTGACACAGCAATGGTGACAGACCATTTGAACCAGAACTTGAAACTATCTACTGAACTCTAACAGACAAAGCAGACCATACAAGATAAGCCTGCAGTCTAAAACTAACAGAGTAGGATGCCGACTCATTTTGCAAGTAATATCTACTGAACCCTGATCTTCCAAGATTCAAACCACGAAATCAACAATAACGAAAGCTCATAAGTTTACAAGTTAATCACAACTGAGGGACAAAGCCCCACTAATGAAACAAAGAAGAGAATGGGAGAAAGAAAAAAAGGTACAAGCAAAAAATTGGCAATTACAAAACATTCCAAATCCATTAAATGTTTATACACATGGATAAAACTGGCCCTGCTAATATACCATTTAGAGATGACAGTATTTAAATTGAGTATTAGGAACAAGACAGAACAAGAATTACCTTGCAAGACTTGCATAAATCATCTGAGATGGTTGCTACTTGTGACCATGGTAATGTAGCATTAATACAAGAGACCTTTTTAAAGCCCAACCGTGTCCCTGCTATGCGTTCCTTAAGCGCCTTGTATTCATGTTCGGCCAAGTACCTTTTATGATCCTAATAATACTTGACAAGTAGAACATACTATCAGCATTACATTGATCATTTTGCACATACATAGTACTGCCTGAATGTCATCAAAATCATTTCACATCAGTTGTAGATTATGTATTTTAATAGAAGCATTACATACATGGCAAAGCACTGGAATCAAACAGTTCAACTATGGCTTCTTTTCATCTGAATCAAATCCAACTTACTCTATCAGAATGAGGTTCATATACAGCCAATAAATCATCTTGATTACCAATACGCTTCCCCTGTTGCCAAGTTTCTATTTTTAAAAAAATCCCATAAGTTTCTTATCACTCTTAACAAGAAATTAAGCAAGAACAACTAAATCACACACTAAAAACTAAGATAAACAAAGAACAAGAGAGTTAAAAAAAAAAACTTTTTTTTTTTTTATCAAGGCAACATGAAGGGATTTGAGTTTGGAATCCTCAGACTCACTTGAATGCCAAAGTCCTGGTCTTGGAAGTCATAGAAAGTTCGGACGCGGAGACAGGCTGCAGCCCAGAGCTCAGTGTCCGAAGTGGCTTCAGAGACATCTAGGAATGACTTGTCAATTCTTATTTTTTGTGGTGCTGATTCCTTTGTGGTTGGTTGTGGTGTTTGCTGGTGGTTATAAAGTTTAGAAGAGATGGACAGTGACAAAAATGGTGGAGGTAGTTGGCGGTGGCAATGGGTGGCGATCAGGGCGGTGGTGGTGGTGACGACAGGGTGGACTTTTGAGTTGAGCGGACAAGGTGATCTTAGGATAGCCATTTCCAGTTTTCCTCCGTCTTTCATCCAACTTCCGGAATTTCTTAAAATACCATTCTTTTGGTTGGAGGCAAAAGCAAAGGATCCACGATGGAAAAAGAAAATTTGCAAATTTAGTATCAAACTCAAAATATTGGTGCTTTTCAGCCTCATTTGATATCTTTTCTTGATTCTTAGTACATCGAACAAAGGAACCTAGATGTTTCAAAAGTGATATATTTCAATCTAGAATTTTTTTTCATGAAATTTTCGATCTAGTTAATTACCAAAGAAAAATAAAATAATTAATTAAGTTGTCAAATTTTACAGAGAAAATATTTTAAAAAAGTAGAAAGAAAAACATAGATTACTAAATTGTGCTATGATAGTTTTTATAGAATATCTTGTTTGGATTAAAATTTATTTTAATCATTTGTTTAATATATTAGTGTAGAATTTTTCTAACGCAATGTACTTGAGATCGTTAGAAATATGATAATTAAGTGCAATATTTTTTTTCCAAAGAATGCATTTGCAAATAATTTTTTCAAACGAAAGTATAAAAATAAGAAGTACGTAAGAGACAAAAAATATAGAAAAGAAAAGAGAAAAGGTATCCAAACAAAGAATGAAGCCTAAAACATAGCTTAACCTCCATTTTCAACTATATAAATATAATTAAACCTCAATAAAATTTTAAAGTTGAATGTTGTACAAATTCTCGAGTCCAAACTACAAAAAAAAAAAAAAAGATTAAAAAGTACTATAAAATATTGAGAACTAAATTGAGACTTAGTAAATACTTAAAGGACTATTTTAGCAATTCCCTTCACCCATTCCTCGAATTAGGACTGCAAACGAATCGAGCCGCTCACGAGCCGCTTGAGTCAAAGTTCGATTCGAGTTCGGTCAAACCCGAACTCGAGCGACTCGTTTATGAAGCAGCTTAGGCTCGTTAACTCGACAAGATTTATGAAATTATAAAAATACCTCTATTTGTATAACTAATTACTAGGTTGGAATTCAAAAGGAAAAATGACCAATTTCATCCCTATACTTTTATACTTGTGCCAATTTAATCCTTTTATTTTATTCTTGACCAATTAGATACCTTAACTTAAAATACAAGTCCAATTCAAGCCCTTTGCGGCGGCGCCACCAAAAAATATCAAGTGGCCGGGAAATTAACCACATAATAAGGGCTATTTTGGAACATCGCTTATGGGGTTCTAAAAAAACCAACTAAAATCATACGGTAACAGAATTAAACTCTAAAATCATACCAAACTGAAAGTGACTTATGTAGAAAATAATTAGGGTTATAATTCAAGAGATATTTGGGCAATTGGCCATTGCAGCAATGAATGTGGACTTCCCGGTACCGGAGGGCCAGTAGAGGAGATAACTCTACTTCCAAACCCGTCCTAATCGGTGATAATACTGTTTGCACTTGAGGAAGGATTCTAAATCCGACTTGGCTTTGTTCTTTGAGTCCGAGTCCATCACGACAGAGTCAATCATCGCCGGATGCGTGAAGGGAACCGACCTCCACTGTCCGTTTCTCTGCGGCTCTTCCTCGATATTGATGTAAAGTTTGACATCCTTTTGCTGTTCGAGTTCCTCGAAGACCGTATGGATATGCTAGAGATAGGGGCGCATAATTCTGCGCTTGTCGGACTACCTGATCTTGAGAACCAGCAATTTCAACCCAGATCTATCACATTTCTGGCTAATCTAGAACAATCGAGCGTCGAGGAAATTGTCGAGGACGAGGTTGATCTCGTTGGGTTTGGCACCGGAAAAGAGCTTGGTGAAGTCGGAGTCCTCGACGGGCAGTAGGGAACTGAGGTAGGTGTGAACTTTTCGGTGGAGTTGATTTTCCTGCATGTGGTCGTTGAATTAGGGAACTCTGTACAACTGGTATCTGTAAAATTTGTCAGCTAAAGTCTGCCACCAATTGTTCGTGATATGCAGAGTGGATGTTTTGGGCAAGAATCTAAAGATTAAAAAAGGGAATACGATTATCAACAAGAGTAAAATTGGATTTAGAAAAAACATGGTTGATGACGCTATGATTTGTGCCTAACGATAATTACGAAGTATAAGAAGAAAAAAAAAGGGATGATTTTAATTCTGTTATCGTATGATTTTAGTTGGCTTTTTTAGAGCCTCATAAGTGATGTTCGAAAATTGCCCTTATTATGTGGTCAATTTCACGCCCGCTCGATATTTTCTACTGGCGCCGCTGTAAAGGACCTCAATTGAACTTGCATTTTAAGTTAAGGTATCTAATTAGTCAAGAATAAAATAAATGGACTAAATCGACACAAGTATGAAAGTATAGGGACGGAATTAACCATTTTCCCAATTCAAAAATCAGAGGCTTAGAGCAAAAGTTATTTTTCACAAATTGAATTCCATTTCTAATTGCTTCTCCCGCATTTCTCTCTCGGTCTTCCCTTCACAATTTCTCACACAAACCCTAGCCACCGCCGCCACGAGTGCACCACAGTTGCCACCACCACCGCCACCCTTAAGGCCTCAATCAATTACTAACACTTCAGATCAGAAGAGCACGTGTTGGTATGAAGAGGCCACAAGAACAAAGATACTTCTCAAGTCTTACTCTGGTCTCTGGCCCATCTCTCGCTGACTAAAACTGCCTTTCTCAATTAATATTCGCAGTCATCAATTGATCCACGCCTCCCTTATCAACTTGTAAGTACTACTACTATATATCTAGGTTTTGTAAGTGGGGTGGCGTAGTTCCTTTATTATTCTTGATGTAAAGAATACCCAAATGTCGGGTGTGGTGTCATTGGCTGATCGTTTTCATTCTTTGATTTTTTTTTCTTTGTTTTTTCCCTTTTAAATTGGGTGGGGGACTGGGGACAGAATGCTAATTCTAGCTATTTTGGCTTTTGCAGGAATGACTCCTTAAAATATTCGGGGAACTCACCAGAATGTTTACCACCAAATTCCTCTGAAGCTAGCTAGTCGTTTCTCTTCCATCTTTCCCCCCTGCAATGCGACTTATTCTCAGACAAGGCTAATCACTTTCTTTGTCTTAGCTTTTACGTTGTAAAGTTAATTTTCTGCAATTCGACTTTGAGCCTCGCTTTATTGAAGTCTTTTTTTTTTTAATTCCTCACTTTATTATTCTCTCTCTCTCTCTCTCTGGAATCATTTGAACTAATGGATGCTTCGGTTGAGTTAAGAAATTGCATTATGACTGAATTCGGTTGGATTACCTGCTCAGGAAACGATTTTCCAGTTGCATGGGTTTTAGTTTTTGTGGGGGTTCTGGAGCAGGATTGTGTATTCTGCTAGCATAGTTTATATTTTCTAGAGCAGGATTACCCCCGGTTGCTACTTATTTCCCTCGGTTTTGCTTAATCAGTTTATATATTCTGCTAGCATAGTTTTTTTTTCCTGTGAATTCTTTTAATCATTTTTTTCAGTTTGTTTTCTAGTCAATTTTGTGTAAACTGCTTAAAAAGAATCACAGTTATTTCCAGTTGCATTTGTTCAAAATCTGTTTGCAAACTCGAGAACTAACATATGTCCATGAACATATATTTGCAAACTTAATCTACTTATTTGAAGGTCATTTAGTTCTTTTCCTGCTGTATATGTATTTTTTTGGATTATTTATTGGTCCTATAGGTTCTTCTAGGGTTTTTGATTGGACTTGTCGGTAGTATAACCTGATGAAAAAGCAGGGGCATGTTGCCATTTACTGTGAATGGGTCTCTTGTAAACTTCAGGGAAATAAAAGTGTCTTTTCATTATTGCAACCTAATTCATATGGATTTCCCTATTGGTTTCTGTAGTTAAGTGCATTTTCATTATAAAGTCAAGGCAAATGGCAATTGGTTTCCAAAAAAATTGTACTAGTATCTATTTCCAAGAGAGCATTGTCGATCAATGTTAAGTGCTGTAGTTAAGTGTTGTATTTTTGCAGTTAAGTGCTATTTTTTTGGGGCTGTTTTTGCACTTTTTTTTCTTGGCTGATTTTTGGCTGCTTGGGATGATTTAATATGGAAAATTTGATAGAATGTTTTGAATTGAATGTTTGGGTTGATATTTTGCACTTATTGAATTTTTGAGAGTAAGAGATGGCTGTCTAATCATGGCTTGTCCAGGTTCAATATGTTTCTGTTGCTGATCAGAGGAAGAGAAGAAGTTCGTGACTTCAATGATTGTGCTTAGTTTGTACTTTGTAGTTCAATATGTTTCTGTAGTAAGAAGTTCTTGGCCTGCTTTTGGTTGCTATTTACTTATTTCTGATGTTGAACAATGTGACCGAGAATGTTGAACTTGTATGAAGTGCTGGGCATTTAAATTCTAGATTTTTATGTGACACGTATTTCTAAATTTATGATTGTATTTAGTGAAAATTTTGTAGGTCTTTTTCGATTATGATCATGTGAAAAATTATGGTCAATTGTAGCCATGAATTGTAGGCTATTATTATGCTCATAATTTGGTTAGGAATAAGTTGATAAAATGATGTTTTTGTTAGATAAATTTCCAAAAAATACCTCTATTTGTATAACTAATTACTAAGTTGGAATTCAAAAGGAAAAATGACCAATTTCATCCCTATACTTTTATACTTGTGCCAATTTAATCCTTTTATTTTATTCTTGGCCAATTAGATACCTTAACTTAAAATACAAGTCCAATTCAAGCCCTTTGCGGCGGCGCCACCAAAAAATATCAAGTGGCCGGGAAATTAACCACATAATAAGGACTATTTTGGAACATCGCTTATGGGGTTCTAAAAAAGCCAACTAAAATCATACGGTAACAGAATTAAACTCTAAAATCATACCAAACTGAAAGTGACTTATGTAGAAAATAATTAGGGTTATAATCCAAGAGATATTTGGGCAATTGGCCATCGCAGCAATGAATGTGGACTTCTCGGTACCGGAGGGCCAGTAGAGGAGATAAATCTACTTCCAAACCCGGCCTAATCGGTGATAATACTGTTTGCACTTGAGGAAGGATTCTAAATCCGACTTGGCTTTGTTCTTTGAGTCCAAGTCCATCACGACAGAGTCAATCATCGCCGGATGCGTGAAGGGAACCGACCTCCACCGTCCGTTTCTCTGCGGCTCGTCCTCGATATTGATGTAAAGTTTGACATCCTTTCGCTGTTCGAGTTCCTCGAAGACCATATGGATATGCTAGAGGTAGGGGCATAGAATTCTGCGCTTGTCAGACTTCCTGATCTTGAGAACCAGCAATTTCAACCCAGATCTGTCACATTTCTGGCTAATCTAGAACAATCGAGCGTCGAGGAAATTGTCGAGGACGATCTGGTTGGGGTCGAGGACGAGGTTGATCTCGTTGGGTTTGGCACCGAAGAAGAGCTTGGTGAAGTCGGAGTCCTCGACGGGCAGTAGGGAACTGAGGTAGGTGTGAACTTTTCGGTGGAGTTGATTTTCCTGCATGTGGTCGTTGAATTGGGGAACTGTGTACAACTGGTATCTGTAAAATTTGTCAGCTAAAGTCTGCCACCAATTGTTCGTGATATGCAGAGTGGATGTTTTGGGCAAGAATCTAAAGATTAAAAAAGGGAATACGATTATCAACAAGAGTAAAATTGGATTTAGAAAAAACATGGTTGATGACGCTATGATTTGTGCCTAACGATAATTACGAAGTATAAGAAGAAAAAAAAAAGGGATGATTTTAATTCTGTTATCGTATGATTTTAGTTGGCTTTTTTAGAGCCCCATAAGTAATGTTCGAAAATAGCCCTTATTATGTGGTCAATTTCACGCCCACTCGATATTTTCTACTGGCGCCACTGTAAAGGGCCTCAATTGAACTTGCATTTTAAGTTAAGGTATCTAATTAGTCAAAAATAAAATAAATGGACTAAATCGACACAAGTATGAAAGTATAGGGACAGAATTGACCATTTTTCCAATTCAAAAATCAGAGGCTTAGAGCAAAAGTTATTTTCCACAAATTGAATTCCATTTCTAATTGCTTCTCCCGCATCTCTCTCTCAGTCTTCCCTTCACAATTTCTCACACAAACCCTAGCCACCGCCGCCACGAGTGCACCACAGTTGCCACCGCCACCGCCACCGCCACCCTTCAGGCCTCAATCAATTACTAACACTTCAGATCAGAAGAGCACGTGTTGGTATGAAGAGGCCACAAGAACAAAGATACTTCTCAGGTCTTACTCTGGTCTCTGGCCCATCTCTCGCTGACTAAAACTGCCTTTCTCAATTAATATTCGCAGTCATCAATCGATCCACGCCTCCCTTATCAACTTGTAAGTACTACTACTATATATCTAGGTTTTGTAAGTAGGGTGGCGTAGTTCCTTTATTATTCTTGATGTAAAGAATACCTAAATGCCGGGTATGGTGTCATTGGTTGATCGTTTTCATTCTTTGATTTTTTTTCTTTGTTTTTTCCCTTTTAAATTGGGTGGGGGACTGGGGACAGAATGCTAATTCTGGCTATTTTGGCTTTTGCAGGAATGACTCCTTAAAATATTCGGGGAACTCACCAGAATGTTTACCACCAAATTCCTCTGAAGCTAGCTAGTCGTTTCTCTTCCATCTTTCCCGCCTGCAATGCGACTTATTCTCAGACAAGGTTAATCACTTTCTTTGTCTTAGCTTTTACATTGTAAAGTTAATTTTCTGCAATTCGACTTCGAGCCTCGCTTTATTGAAGTCTTTTTTTTTTAAAATTCCTCACTTTATTGCTCTCTCTCTCTCTCTCTGGAATCATTTGAACTAATGGATGCTCCGGTTGAGTTAAGAAATTGCATTATAACTGAATTCGATTGGATTACCTGCTCAGGAAACGATTTTCCGGTTGCATGGGTTTTAGTTTTTGTGGGGGTTCTGGAGCAGGATTATGTATTCTGCTAGCATAGTTTATATATTCTGGAGCAGTATTACCCCTGGTTGCTGCTTATTTCCCTCGGTTTTGCTTAATCAGTTTATATATTCTGCTAGCATAGTTTTTTTTTTCCTGTGAATTCTTTTAATCATTTTTTTTCAGTTTGTTTTCTAGTCAATTTTGTGTAAACTGCTTAAAAAGAATCACAGTCATTTCCAGTTGCATTTGTTCAAAATCTGTTTGCAAACTCGAGAACTAACATATGTCCGTGAATATATATTTGCAAACTTAATCTACTTATTTGAAGGCCATTTAGTTCTTTTCTTGCTGTATATGTATTTTTTTGGGTTATTTATTGGTCCTGCAGGTTCTTCTGGGGTTTTTGATTGGACTTGTTGGTAGTATAACCTGATGAAAAAGCAGGGGCCTATTGCTATTTACTGTGAATGGGTCTCTTGTAAACTTCAGGGAAATAAAAGTGCTTTTTCATTATTGCAACCTAATTCATATGGATTTCTCTATTGGTTTCTGTAGTTAAGTGCATTTTCATTATAAAGTCAAGGCAAATGGCAATTGGTTTCCAAAAAAATTGTACTAGTATCTATTTCCAAGAGAGCATTGTCGATCAATGTTAAGTGCTGTAGTTAAGTGTTGTATTTTTGCAGTTAAGTGCTATTTTTTTGGGGCTGTTTTTGCACTTTTTTTTCTTGGCTGATTTTTGGCTGCTTGGGATGATTTAATATGGAAAATTTGATAGAATGTTTTGAATTGAATGTTTGGGTTGATATTTTGCACTTATTGAATTTTTGAGAGTAAGAGATGGCTGTCTAATCATGGCTTGTCCAGGTTCAATATGTTTCTGTTGCTGATCAGAGGAAGAGAAGAAGTTCGTGACTTCAATGATTGTGCTTAGTTTGTACTTTGTAGTTCAATATGTTTCTGTAGTAAGAAGTTCTTGGCCTGCTTTTGGTTGCTATTTACTTATTTCTGATGTTGAACAATGTGACCGAGAATGTTGAACTTGTATGAAGTGCTGGGCATTTAAATTCTAGATTTTTATGTGACACGTATTTCTAAATTTATGATTGTATTTAGTGAAAATTTTGTAGGTCTTTTTCGATTATGATCATGTGAAAAATTATGGTCAATTGTAGCCATGAATTGTAGGCTATTATTATGCTCATAATTTGGTTAGGAATAAGTTGATAAAATGATGTTTTTGTTAGATAAATTTCCAAAAAATACGAGCTAGCAAGCTGCTCACGAGTCAAAATTTCCAGTTCACGATTCGAGCTGCTCGCGAGCCAAAAATCGAGCTTCAACTCGCGAGCCTTATCGAGTCGAGTTCGATCCTAGCTTTTTTCAGTCGAGCCTATGTTTCTCTGGGTCGAACTCGAGCCTCAATTTCTCTGGGTCGAACTCGAGCCCACCTATTTTTAAGTCGAGCTTGGCTCGATAAGTCCAAAACTCGACTCGACTCGCCTCGTTTGCAGCCCTATCTCGAACGCCCGTAAAACCCCTTTGATTCGTTAAGTATTTTCCTCGACCAAACCTCCCAGACAAAAAGTCACAAAGAGCAAATACCCTCCCCCTTTGTTCTTCTTTCTTCTTTGGTCTTCCTGACGGTGGCGACCCATATCTATCTGTCCATAGATAGCAATATTTCTAGGTATCTTTATATATTTCTGTTAGTAGTGTTTATTAAATTTCCCATACTAGTTGCCTGCTTCAGGTTTCATGATTTTTCAAATTCATATTCCACTTTCCTTTTTTCCGGTCTTTCTTTTGTGGTAAATGAAGAATATTTTCATGTTGGTGGGTTGTTTAATGGTGTATACTTTCACTCAGCTTAATAGATGGGAAAATTCTTTAGCTGAATAATCATAATTAGTTGTGCTATTTAATTGCATCTGAATAGTTGTTAAACTAGGACAAAGTTTTAAGCTTTTTCGGTTCATCGGTTTTATTTTTTTCTTTTTTTTTATTCTGGCTCAAGTAGAGGTGAGCAAATTCGGTTCTTATCGAATTCATAACCGATTTCAAATTCAATTCGGTAATTTGAAATCGGATATTTGGTAATTTGGTACAAATTCGGTACGTACCAATTCACCGAATTCTAATATGGTATGAAATAGGTAATGAGATTATGAATTAGGTAATAACCGATTTCGCATTCAAATTCAGTAATTGAAATCGGGTACCGCATTATCGCATTCGAATTACCAAATTGGTATATAAAATTATATAATATATTAGTATTAGTATATACTACTAATGCTTTATTATATTATATAGGTAAATGCTATTAATAATAATTAGTATATGGTATTATCATCATATCATGTACTTATAATACTAATAATATATAATAATGTACAATATATTTATATTATTTTAGTATTTATTAATTGTTATATGACTACAATAATGCATAGTAATACATTACAATATAAGATAACTATAATACTTATTATTTTACACATGAGTAGCATGACTAGAATTAGATAATAATTAATACATATATGTATAATACTAAATATTAAACAATAAACATAATTAGTAATTAGAATTTAGATATTGGTAATTTGATACATCATTCATGTTTGAATTATTGAATATTTAAATGCGTAATTTATAATTTGCAAGTATTAGTGTACTCTAAATTTACATTACATATTCACTAATCTTAAGGCTTTAAGTATAGATAAGACAACTAAGCAGTGTAAGTGAATGTATATGAATTGCGAACCAATGTATTAGTGTATTGACTTTCACAATAACATATGTAAATAAATAAGTTTAATTTTGATTTGAAATAAATTATAAGTTTGTAACTAACATAACTTATCACTAATCATTGTAATTTGTAAGTTTGTAACTAATATTACTTATTATTAATTATTGTAAATTATAAATTCATAAATTATTACTAATCATTGTACAGTCTAAGGTTTATTCTAATTTAAATTAATCACTTTTTATGTGTTCCTTAAATCATAGACTAAGGATTGTAGGTATAAGTGATCAAATAAGTTAAAAGTTCATATTATCTATTTACTTATCTTAAGGTTTTAAGTATAGACAAAATAACTAAGCAGTGTAAGTAAATACATGTGAGTTGCAAATCAAGTAAATAAGTTTTATTTTGATTTGAAATAAATTATAAGTTTGTAACTAATGTAACTTATCATTAATCATTGATTCATTATAATTTGTAAGTTTGTAACTAATATTACTTATTATTAATCATTGTAAATTATAAATTCATTGTAACTACTAACTAAATTAGTTTAAATTAATCACTTTTTATGTGTTTCTTAAATCATATACCAAGGATTTTAGGTATAAGTGATCAAATAAATGCCAATTAAACCACAAAATGATTTGAACAGAAGTAATGTGTTCAATTATAAATAAATTTGGGGATCAAATCAGTAATAATTTTTAAATCATTGAGGAGCATAATGAATGCATTATAATTTAGGAGCCCCAATTTGTAAATTAAAAATTACAAAATCACTTCATTTGGGAAAAGTCGGATTTCATCTTCAGCCAATGAACATTGAAAAGTGAGAAAACAACCATTGCAAATTTGCAATATTGCATAGTGCCGTGACTGCCATCACCTAGGGCTTTCACAGCACTAACACTCCCAAGTCCCAAGTCCCAATTCCCAAATCGAAGCTGCTCTCTGCCTCTCCGGCCTCCGCCAGTCCGCCGCGCTCTACGTCTCCTGTCGGCTGTGTCCTGCCGTGCTGGTTCATCGCTGCCGAGTGTCGAAGACGAAGCACCAAGATCTCACTAGTTCATCGCTGGTTCATCACTGCTCATCTCTGGCTCACTTAGGTAAGTGCTCCTCTGTTTTTGGCTCTGTGTCTCTGGCATTAAAATGGGCCAAGATCGACTAGGAAATTTGTTATCCTGAATTGATAAGGGGACGAAATCTGAGCTTCCAATTGCAAACTCTAACTGTTGTAGTAGTTTAGATTAGGTGTGATATAACATAAGCTTTGTATTTTATACACAAGAAGCTCTCTCCAGTTGTGCAGCCTTTAAAAGTTAAGGCCTTGGGGAAAAATTCCACCTTTTACCCGTTAGAAAAATTAAAAAGGAAAAAACTTGTTAAAATGAAAATTTTACCTCCTTGTCCGTGGAGATTCTCAATCTCTGGTGCACATCTAGTGAAAGTACGGCTCCAGAAGTTGTACCTAGGATTCTGGATATGAATTTTCTGCAATGTGTAAAAGAGAAACATCTAATGGCTTGCGGGGGTTGGTAGTTGCTGAACTATAAAGATTGGTTTTATATATTCTCTTAATTTGCTTCAGGTTTTTTTTTTAAATAATAGATGAATTCGGTCTAAGAGAATTCATTACCGTTTTCGAATTTGAAATCGGGTACCGCATGAATTCGGTAATGCCCAATTCGAAATTGAAAACGGTTTAGATTTCTATAGGTGCAATAACCGAAAAAACCGAATTCAGTGCACCGATTTACCGCATTTGCACCGAATGCTCACCCCTAGGCTCAAGGATTGGTAGTTTTGTTTCTTAGTTGGATTTTTTTGACTTTGAATGGCAATGTACGTAATCCCTTTTGGGCATTGTGTGTTATGCTGTTGTATGTATGTCGATGGATTTAATTCAAGGGAACTAAGACTATTAGCTTAGATTTTGTGTTGGGTAACGTAAATAATGGACATTTTTGTTGTAGAAGTTTAACCTTGAAACACTTTAGATGAATGACTGGCTGCTAAGCAGTTTGAACTCTTCCTCGAGTCAGTCCAGTGAGTGCTGGAGGAAGTGGAATTAGATCCCACGATACACTAAAAGAAACAATGGAGGAATATTAGTTTTTCTTCTAACTCAAACTGCTGCCTGTCAAACACTATAAGAGATTTGCTTGCCATTTTTACTCTTGTTTCTGTGAGTCTTGATTCCACTGCAATGCCTCAACTCGAGTTCTATTGGATACTAATTAAATGGACATACAGGACATTTTCATAAGGAAATGCAGAAGTCAAGTGTTAGGATTTTACCTAACTTTTTTGGTGCATAAGAAAATATACTGCAAATCTTAAGTCAGAAAAATCACAATTTGGGATGGATTTCAATTTTCTTGTTTGTTATCAATGTTCTCATGTTGATTCATTATTTTTCTTCTTGTTGATAGATGAGAGTAAAGAAGCAGAAACGCCATCGAAAAGCTGTCAGATTCTATACAGCTTGCTGTGGTTTCAGGGAGCCTTTTAAAGTTCTGTGTGATGGAACTTTTGTGCACCACCTGCTTCTCAATAAGATCACTCCTGCTGATATTGCGTTGGCTAATGCTTTAGGTGGCCCAGTAAAGATTTTTACTACCAGGTCTAATGGCTTCCTTTTGCTGCACAAAATGTTTAGACAAAATCTTTCAGATGATTTGCATTGTTAGTTTTTAATTTTCTGGTAATACTTTCAAAACTGTGTTCCAGGCCATGGCTTCTTATGTATTTTTTCCCCCTATTAAGGTAAGCGGCTAAAAGAAATTGTAAGCTGAAGAAATTCACAAATTGTTTTCTTGTGAGTTTTGGTTGTAACTAAATTACATCAGAATAGATTATAGTTAGCGAGGGACCTGAAAGGAGATATCTTTAAAACCAAAAAAGGGCTGAGTTTTCATGTGAAATGTAGATGAGATAAAGAGACATGGAGAAGAAGAAAAGGAGAGAGTGAAAACTTCCTTTTGAAGTTTGTAACAACGTATTCTTTGGAGAGTCTAACTTTTGGTAATATGTAGATACCATAGACACTTATAGGATTTGTGCAAAAAACAGTTCTGGTATTAAAGCTGAGGCTTTGTGCTGAAATCTGATTATCAGACAAAATAGAAGTTTGCAGAGTAAAGAAGTACTCTTGATAGTGATGGTACAGAAACTTGAACTTATGGTGATAAAAATGCATCCTGCTGAAGGCAATCATTAGCTTATGGTTTCATTGTACTACTGTGTGAAAATGCATTTAAAGCATCCTTGACACTTGTGCTGTTGCATCTGTGACTTGGGCCATAATAACAACTGCCAAGGGGGTTGCCATAGCATTGTTTTTTTCAGCTAACATTTTCATACACTGTTGGTGTAAAGATTTATTTACACAAGCAGGTTTAGATCATGCCACATAATGTGAATTCAAATTTGAAATTCAAATAATGTACATGTGGCATACATTCAAGGCTGCTAGTGTAAAAAAAAAAAATCACTACAATGTCAGTGCATAGAAAGTTAATCCTTTTTTTTTTTAATGAAAATTCAAGTTAAAGATATCTTGGCACAAAAGTGAAGTTCCATTACCATTTTTGGTATGCATTCTGGTGGCATGAGAAGTGGCAAAATGGTGGGATGATGCAATGGTGGTACAGATTATAGGCATTTGGTTGGTACTCTTGTAGGGCAGTCAATTTGTACAAAATTAAAGGTGGTATATGATATATATTTTCTTCCTCAGGTGGCCTTATGGGATTGTATAGTAGATATGGATCTAGGTGGTGATGAAGTCCATCACTGTGGTGGTAGTGGCCGGATGCCTACAACAAAACAAGTTGTGTCTGTGCAAATAGTGACTTTTATCCTAAGTTTGATTTATTCTTTTCCCTTTCAATGGAAGTTAAATGCAATAATTCTTTCTCAGAGCACTTTGTGAACTAAATATTGGATTATCCTAATCTGCTACACTTGAATGAAAGGATTTCAATGCTAGGTTGTTCTTTTCACATATGGTTCTGTATGATGTGCTAGATGTTTGATGAGCATAACTTGTTTGTTAACTACTCATTTAAGGTTTCACTCCTGGTTTCAGATGTGTTCTTGGCGAGTTGAGAAGCCTTGGTGACTCCTATGCTGAATCTCTTAATGCAGCTCGAAACCTTTTAACCGCAAGGTTTGCTTTTCCTTGCGTACCTCTTACTTCTCTGAGGAGTTTTGGAAGTTTTTTAAATACAGAGTTCTACTGACTTGATTTTCTAATTGGCTCCTGTACAACCAAACATCTGTAAAAAGTGTTTGTACAAAAATGGGTGATCATGTAGCATCATCTTTCTCTTTTTGGTTTGTTTCTGTAAGGAAACATTGATGTACCTTTTATTCAGGTGTGACCATGAGAAACGGAAGAGTGCTGTCAGTTGCATAACTGATGTTATTGGAGAAAACAATTCTGACCATTTCTTTGTGGCTACTCAGGATGCTGAATTGCGGAAGAAATTTCAAAAGGTTTGTTCAATGTTTTCTTCTCCACAACACCATAGCATCTAGTCTCTCTCACTTTATGCTAACTCTGTTGGTTGAACATTAGACAGCTATCTGATTTTTTTTGCATTTTAAAGTCCAAGTATGTGCCTCATGTAGTTGCATATGGTTTTGGTTTGCTTAACTTTCATAGGCAAGGTATAAGGTGTTAATATGATGGGAATGGCAGGCTCCGACTTAGTTTGATAGTTGCCATGAATATAATTAGTTATATTCCCATGAGTAATTGATGAGTTGTCTGACTCTATCATCAAAAATCCCAGTTGCTTGGTATTCCACTTTGCTTAGGTGTTGCATATTCTTTATCAACCTTGTTTGTGACTTCCCAATAAGTGGATAATTTTGGGTCCTAATGTCTGAAAGGGGCTTAACCTTTCAAACTGTGGAGAAGTATCAATATAATGGAGAGTGGAGAAGTATCAAACTGTTGATCACTCTATTTTTAGAATCTAAAATAGACATATTCTCTTTAGAACTTGCATAAGGTAGCAGGCATTTTACCTCTTCAACAAAATTTTATCTATTTCTACCTTTTCATTTTCCTTAATGTCTACTTGATGCAGGTACCAGGTGTTCCTCTTATTTATGGCCTTCGGAATGCCTTATTTCTTGAACAGCCGTCAGCTTTTCAACAGCAGTTTGTTAGATCTGCTGAGGAAGATCGTTCACATATGACTGACTTGGAATACAAGTTGTTGAATGTAAAGAAAAAGAATGTAGCCTTTGAGGAAGCAAAGGATTCTGCTGATGCCAATGAAGACAAGAATGATGGTACACTTACGGTTCAGGCCATCCAAACAAATTTTAGAAAAAAGAGAGATTTAAAGGACACAGTTCAATTCAAGAGAAAGAGAGCTAAGGTAAGAATCCATCATCTGGCTTCCCCTTCATTTTGTGATTGCTGCAAGTACTTTTTGATTGGCACGTGCTTCTCTAATTTTTCAATTTTTTGAATCTCTGTTGAATATATCTTTTCTGAGCTCCCTTCCCTTGTACATTGCAGGGTCCAAACCCACTGTCCTGTAAGAAGAAAAAACCACGTGATAATACAAATAATGCTGCTTCAGTAAAGGTTGGTTTCATTTCTGAATTCTTGACCTGTATTCTCTGCTTGTAATTTTTGGATTGCGTTCAGTATTATTGTGTTTTGCGTTTTTCTGGTTGTACATCTATGCAGTTAATTGTGATTAATAAATGCTCTTCTGGATGTTTCAATGATCCCTTGCTGTTTTTCTTTCTCATGAGATGGAGTTGAGTGCAGGAAAATGGGAATGGAGATACAACCGTGAGAAGCAGGAATAGAAAAAGGAAGAGGTCACGTAAGAGTAAAAATGTTTCAAAAGCCAACGTCTAGTACTTTTGCTTCTCTTCGTTTTTGTTTGCCAGGTTGATTGGTGCTTTTAGTTACAAGTTACATTTGCCGAGTAGGGAAACACCTAACTAGAGAGTATACAGTCTATAAAGGTCAAACTTCAGCTTCCTCACCAGATAAAGTATAATGCAGATTACCATGTCACAGACCCTTCGCTTGCATTTTTCTCCTTTTGGTGGTTGTGGACAGGCCTTTAGGCTTAGAAGAGGGTGGTAGGAGATGATGAGAATTATAGGAAATTTTGGGTTAGTAAACATTCTACTGGTTGATGCCTTCAACTTTGGCATGATGTACCCCTCTTTTGATATTGTTGTAGGTTTCAGTTTGACTTCTTTTCTCCCCTCCTAGTGTAAATTAATTTTGCTTTTAAATCTCCATATACCAAATGTTGTATTTTCATTGTTCGGAAATTCTATTGATGGTGTTTGTTTATTTACCCTACAATGAATGTTGAAGGGGCGCAAGTTGTTTAACAACCCTCCAAGCATTTCTTTTCCCTTTCCTGTCGTTATTACCTATGCCTCCTTGGCCTGGTATGCATAGCCTCATAAAGCTTCAGACATCCTGGTTAAATAAGCAGTGGAGCGACTTGTTGGAGGAAGAATCTTGACTCGAACAGAAAACAGTGGTCCATCAACAGCGGTTGCATGGAAGCACGACTCTCATTGATTGGGTCTGCAATATTCTGTCTTGATTTGCCTGTACTGTGTAGATGATTAGCCAGTTTGCCTTTGAAGTTGTCTAATATTGAACTTGAGCTATAAAGCAGATGTAATTAAAACTGTGTGAGCTGCCCTCGCTAGAGTATTGAAACCTCAGAGTCCTGCAAAAGAACCTCACACCAAAGGAAAGCCATTAATATTATAGCTCAGCAACCATTTCTGGTAGGTGTTTTGGTCACATTTTCATTCCTTGAGTTAGTACCATGATGTGTTAAATTTTGAACCACTAACTCTACGTAGTAAATAGGATCTATCAAGTGTTTGCCAATATCATTTTGCCTGCTGCATATGGCTTTTGATCAAGATGGCATGTATGGGCTAGAGGTCATGTTCAACCTAAACTCATCATTCTTTAACTGCCCTTGGAAGAATTTTTGAAGTTATAAACACTTGAAATGATGGGTGAGATTTCGACAACAGCACAACTTTCGAAAACAGCTTTCAAAAATTTGCAGACCAAAGAGAACCGTTTTGTCCAAGTAGAAGGAAGCTCTTTATTCACAGCCACACACCTACCAGTCCTGTGCTGTGTGGATATTCATATTTGCTCACTGTACCGTGTTCGAGCACGCACACAGCTATTAAAACAGCAGTTTCAGTTTCACCATTGGGGGGCACTGCTTTGGCTTTGCTTGATGGGGATGGCCACATGCAGATACAGACAGGACTAACACCAAGTGAATTCATCCCTCCTCTGTCTTACGTAGGCGGCTATAAATAAAGGGCAGAATATATTATACGAAAGATAAAAGACAGAACAGCACTGACGGATGGATTGACTATGTATTGTCACATCCTCATCTTCAATGTGGTGATGATTACACGAATTGAATGCCCACCACTTAGGGCGGCAAACGAATCGAGCTGGTTGCGAGCGGTTTGAGTCTAGCTTAATTCGAGCTCTATATTGTCGAGTTCGAGTTAGTTCGAGTCGAAATCGAACTCGAATTTGAGTTCAAAATATTAAGTTCGTTAACTCACGAGTCGGCTCGCCAGATCGAGTATATATATATATATATATATTTTTTTTATTTTAAGTATATATATATTTTTTATTTTAAGTATATATATAATTTTTATATTTTTAATTTTAATAGTAAAATTATATATATATTCTTAATATTTTATTATTTATTAAGAAAAAAATATTATATTTTTATTTTTTAAAAAATAAATAATTATTTTTTATTTTTTTTGAACTCGAGTTCGAAATTGTGTGTTAGTCGAGTTCGATCTCGAGTTCGAGTTCAATGAAATTATGTCGAGACTCGGTTCGATTAGGTCAAAATTCGACTCGATTTGGCTTGTTTGCACCCCTACCCACCATCCAAAATAACGAAAAACTTCCAAATATATATATATATATATATATATATATATATATATATACATATACATATATACAACAGGTTTTCTTCAATTTCTTGAAATGTTGAAGAAATGAGCTTGTCAGCAACAATTATAGAAAAAAAAAATGAAACACACTCACACACACAAAAGTTATGGATGACCAATTTTGCAAAATTTGATGAAATGATTGTTGCATAGAAACATCCATTTAAACAATGAGGTTCAAATAGATTCATATTTGTATTACTTTGCGTTTATGTACTGAATTTGCATTAAACAATTATATATAATACACTAGTATTCTATAACATTTGGACCAACTCCTTTGTGTACGTTACTGTTACTGTTGTGGTCTGAGAGTAGCAGTGTCCTTGGCACAGTGGAATAATTGCCTATCCCAAGTCCCAATTCCCAATTTCCAAAACTTCTCTGCAGTTGATAGCTTGAGCTGAGGCAAGAAAATCAATGCAACAGAAACCCTAATGTGAAATAACTTTTTCCCTAGTCTGAATGAGAAAGACAAGACATGGATTTTCAGAAGGAAGAAACTGATTTACAAATTACAATGTCTGATAATCCCACTATGTAGCCCAGCTTTAATTGTAAAGTTGCTCATTAAAGTTTTCCTCACCCTCCAAAATCATCACAATATCTTGCTTGGCAGTGTGTAGTCTGTCCAGCATCAAGAGTGTTCACCAGAGGGTCAGCCGCAGAAACCAGAGAAGAGTCCGTCCTTAGTTGGACTCACCTTCTGATTTCATGACCTTACGTTGTATGGATATGTACATGTCTTGACAAATTATTTCATTATTATGAATATCATTGCCTAAAATCAAGATTTAACTCTCATAATCTCTTTGTTATAAGCTTGCTTGATTAACATATATGTACCCTTTTGGTTGGTATGTTTACAGTACATGATTTTTCCAATCACGCTTTTCAAACTAATTTCTTATGACATGTATACTTCAGAATTACGTAGAGTTAGAATTTTCTAACATATTTATTCTGAAAGTTCCTATCAGAAAGACCAAGGTAAGTTGCTGTAGTGTATCGTAGGAAAGAATTTTGATTACCAGCCGGGCTCGTAACCTCTTGTGCCACTTAACCAAACGCATTACTACTAGGCTACAAACAAGAGGCCTTGATCAACGAATCCTTGTACTGGCAGTTTTGTCTTGCATCTTGTTCACTAGCGCTAGCATAATTTATGTGCAGTCTAATCTCCAATTTTAGGACAATGGCTGCAGAATTGAGCTTTCTAAGCCCTGAAGCGGGCGAGGCGAAGCGAAAGAGACAAAAAAGAAAAGATGGAACTAGGAGGTCTCTTCTCAGGGAATTATTTGTCACCTTTGACTTGGCAACTTTACCCAAAGAAAGGTCACTCGGCTATTAGTTGAACACAGATCGTGATACTTAACTACCCATGTATGCACATAAAAGATTATCAAGTTACAATTTTTGCACGATATTTGAGGGTAAAAGCTTCATAAACTACTGCATTTAATATTTTGTCATACTCCAATTACTCAGATTAGTAATCATCTTACTTGGCAGAAAAGGGAACTGGAAAGCAATAAGTAACATATCCGAACACGGTCAATGGCACATGTATTAACAAAAGATGTGAAAAGGAGCCTTGAATGAGAAAATGAGGGAACTTGGGGAGATGGATAGAGAAAAAGAGAGATCGGGGACTTGGGGGACTTGGGAGACATGAAAAATATATAATGTCGACTGTTTTTCTCTCTTTTTTTCCTCTGCTGTGTGCTTTTATTCTTTGGTTTACTAACTAGTACTACAGCATGCATTTAATTAACGTAAGTGAGAAGGTAAAAGATGTACAAATATGACAGATGCTCTTTAGAGCATGCAGTGATTAGTGTGATCAGTCACATTACTTCCACTGCTATCTCTGCTTTGTACCTTGCCCCTCTTCTCTTCTCACATCACTCGTCTCACTGATCATGCCAAAGAGTATGCTAGGAGAGAGGATAGGCTGAAATATTAATGCACTTTTGTAAGTATTCTCTTACTCTTCTCTTTCTTCACAAGCTGGATCACTTCCATAGTACTCATTCGGGAATGTCAGTACTATTTCTGTTCCATTTTCTCTATATAACCTCCATCCATCTGTTCAGTTGGCATCTTCTCTTTCCGTCTTCTATCTTTTCACCCTTCCCTTCATAATAGACATGCACATTCTTAACTCTTCTAGTTCGTTTATGTCTGTCCCCGTCTTTTCAACCTCTTCCTGCTCACAGGCTGCCTTCGTGAACCCAGAAGCAAATTCCGTCGGTAGCTCGTGCATGAGGGTTTGGAGCCTGAAAGTCTTTCATCATCGGTGGAGAACAAAAAGCTTAGTATAAGATTTCAGCGGTGCTATCTTATCTGAGCTTAATTTTAAATATATTTAAATTTAAATTTGTATGGTCATTTTTCTTGACCTTGCAAGACTTTGTTCGTATTAATTAATTTTTTTATTATTTTATTATTAATTTATTATATTAAATTATGTAATTTATTCCATACAAATCTCCCATCTTTTTTTTCTTTTGTTATTCCTCCTGAGCTTGGTTACAAAAGAAGAAAGTCTTGCTAAGATCATGCAGACTTCAATTGTTTGTATTATAAGAGGGTTCTATCTAGTTGTTCCTTTGGTATGACAGGGAGAGCCTCTCATTCACCCTTCTTCTATTTTTGTGGCTGTTTCTTGTTTTTACAAAATATGGATCTCTTTTTTCTTGCATGGATGTAATGTCTTTCATGCAAGTGCAGTGGAACTAGTTAACTACATTATCTGTTCAGTCTCTGATGTACTCAATCGAGGTTCGACAACTGCAATTTTCTGAGAATTTGCTATCAGATTTTGACTAATCCAACCCGAAGTTTGATCTGTTATTTTAGTACTACAAATCATCTCAGACGTATACAAAATACTGCATATCCACCATTATTCCCTCAATAATTAAATTACACTTCGCAGCCAATGAGAGATTGAGATTTTAACTTGCTTTTGGTTTTACTGAAACAACCATGACAGTTATTCAATCTATGAGGCATGAGGCTTGAGCAAGCAATTCTATTTATTTTTGGGAATTCCGACTATGGTAGGAGAAAAATTAATCAGGATCTTCATAGAGAACGCAAAAGCTTGAAGCCAGGTCATATGTTCTACTAGTCATAAACTACGCAGGATGTTCTAGTTCTATATACCCTATCAACTTCTGAAATGGTCAGTTTGGAGGAAGATCTGCTGAGTTCTGACCAGAAAATCGAAGAGAAGGAAAATTAAAAGTGAACAAAACAAGAGAACAAAAGTCTCGTCACATTCAGCTTTAGCATGCAACAGACGTTTTAGGGCCAAATTCTTTTAATTTTATGAAATCACTTTCCCTTGAGTGAGGGAGGGAGGGGATGGGCTAAACTCGGTTAATCCGATTTTAATGCTTTCTTTCTTTCAATGATTATGTTAAAATCTTGTCAAAGTATCACATTATTACGTTCGATATTGCTCTGATTGAGGAGAGATTTGTGCAAAAACTTTAACAACCCCTCCATTGGATTTTTGCCAAAAAGTTAAGGAAGGGAATAAAACAACGTGGCCAAAGAAACAACCAATCTCATCAACCTCATCCCAATGATGTCACCCTTCACCCCTTTACACAGTTTTCCAATGATGAAGTTCAACTACTCTTGTTTAATGCTAAGATTCGTACATGTTGCACGCTAGCAGCAATACGTCTGGACAAAAATTTTAAGGCATATCTAAGTTCAAACATAACAATTCAAGACACTTGCAACAATTTACGTTACTGATCATGGTCAAGCTTGTTGCATTTTCCTTCGCAAGTCAAGATTCATTTCCTCCATGGCAAAAGAACATTTCCAGTTAGTCTTTATCTTAAACTGTTCACTAAGAAGTGGATAATTGAAGTTATTTTGGTAAGAATAACGGCAAAGAGTGTGCCCGTTTGACTAATTAAGGTGAGAGTGACTGGGGGCATTCACACTGACTAGTCGCTTTCTTTGTATCCTGATATGCTACCTGCACTAGAATTAATCACCCTCTTGCAAGATGCAATGATGTTGGCGACGTCTACGGTGGAAAGTCACTTGTCTGCCCATGGTAGGTAGAAGCAATGCAAATGCAAGGAGGCCAACTGTTTATTAATGCAAGGATACGCTACCTGCCCATTGATGTTTCCCCACATATACACATTCAGCTGCACATAAGCATTGATCCTTTGTCTTTTCCAGTACAATTGTCGTTGGGACAACCTAAAGCCTCAAGCCAGTTCTTTTGCAGTTTAACTCTTTCTGTGTTTTCTTGTGTTGACTTTCTAATTATGTGGCTATTCAACCCAAATAGTTGTAAAGACAATTTGAATTACTGACAAGGCCAAGGCAAAGCAACTCAGGCTTCAGTTTTGAATAGAAAGCGTGTAGTGTGGCCTTATCCAGCTATTAGCTCTGAAAATGGAACTGCATTTACACAATTGTTTGAGCTGAATTTTGCAGCCATCAAGTGGGAGGTGCAGTTGCCACTAGGCCCTTGACCTGGTTGTCACCACCAGTCTTGTTTCCCTCAACCCTTACCTCCCACCAATTTATCACTCTATGTGACGGTCTTAATTAATTTTCTTCGATGGAATTTCTATTCACATCGAGTGTCGCTCCCCCCTTCTCCTAGATTAGATTATAAGAATTCTACAGTTGCGAAAGAAAAAAAAAAAAGTGGGAGGTGCAGTTGCCAGAGTCTAAGAACTTGTTTCAGTTTAGTCATACCTGATGGACAAAGTAAACTAGCTATTGCTCTGACTGGGAAAAAAATAATAATATTATTAATAACGGGGAAAAAAGCAACCCATATTTTACTATTTGAAAGCGAGAATCGGCCTAGGTGATTAAAAGACACAATTGTTTGCATAGATTTGATTCTCATAGTTGCATGGTCGTGACCTATTCCCCTCTTCCCCTAAGAACAAGCCAAACAAAAGTTCATCATGCACATTGCTGTTAATCATCTGGTCGGCCATGTTAAGAGTCTTGTACATAATCAGTGAGAACCGTGAAAATGGATTTAATCATATCATCCTTGAGCCAACTTCTGAGACGAAGGTAGGGCTACTGGGGTGCATAGTTCATCCAGCTCACATTGAATCCAGAGAAGCAATATACTTCCACACTTGGAGAAGCTCCTGCCTATTCGCTGCAAACAGACTGCTTTGAATCCCTGTACAAGCAGTGATTGCTACGATCTCAGTCTTATTTCCTGTCTGCAAGCAAGGGTGGTGGTATTTTGCAGACCAGCTTCAGATATACTGCAGTTGTCTGTATTGAGGTGATTAACATGACTGACCTCATTCTCTACGTGATAAGACCATGTCTTGATAACCAAAATCCTTGCATAATGAGGAGTCTTTTCCATATCAAAAACCTAAAATTTCTTGTTCTGAACGTTTCACCTTTCTCCTTCACGCAACAAGTATCAAATATCTCTTTCTTTCTCATTTCTGGATGAACCGTTACAGGAGATATTCCGTATACAGTATATACAAAACCAGAAAACAAAAGATTGAAAACTATATCCCGGACGAAAAGATGGGTGGCGACATTGAGATACCAACGCTTTCATAAGTGAAAAAAACAATGAAATTCAGCCTGCAATGGTGCAATAAATCGAAAAAATTTGAGCCTGACTTTGTAGAATAAAAATTCCCATCTTCAGAAGGAGGTTTCAGTCGCTATACATTGATTCAAAGAACAGAACCAGCTCCTTCCATCAGTTTGAGAAGTTGAACGCTTCAAGTTCAATCTTGAACACCTAACCAAGTGTTCCCTCACATTACGGTCAACAGTCCTAGGAACCAAAGAAGGACTTGTGTCTGGAGTCCCCATGCAGAGGCCAGGGCTGAGTCTCATTGACGGAAACCTTTGGCAGCTAAGGGAGCGAAAAGAAGAGCCAAGAGGGGTTATTTGGACACAGTAGGAGTCAGGCTTACAAAATGGGGTTTCCAGTGAAGCCATTTCCGGACCATCAGCCGAACAGGTGCAAAATGGAAGGGATAAACTAGTTCTTGGAATTTCTTTCCCAATTGGCTTTAAGTCCTTGAGTTTAACAAATGAAACTATGCCATGCCGGCAGAGGGGGCAAGCAATTGAGCCTGGGGGTCCATGAGCCACTGCTGAGGTGCGATTTGTGGAACATAGATACAAGGCACAGCGAGTGCAGAACTCATGGAAACAACCTGCATGAGAGAAGACCTTTCATGTTCTGACAGGTCGAAGAATAATTTCACGAGGCTATGCTGCAGCTTAAATGTTAGCCTATAAAAAGCTGAAGAAAGTGAAATTTTAACAGTGCTTTGAAGATCCGAATTAAACCAGAACAACTTTGCTTTTGTGGTTAAAACATGAATAACAAAGTGAAAGAAAAATAAAGGTTAGTGCTGAGAAATGCAACGACAAGCCCACCCTCATAGCACAGAAAGAAAAAGAAAGCTTAAATACATCCATTGCCAAACTAAACTCATGCCTTTTCTTTTAAAACTGACTCAAATAATTTTCCATCACGAGAATGAGCAATTATACACCTCTTCTTGAAAACATGAAAACTAGACCTAGTCGACATGAAAGTAAAGCATGTTAAAAATCTCTAGCATGATGCTGACTAAACAACTATATTTCACAGAAATTAGTAATCTAAGGTGCTCCTTTCTGTCTCAGCACAGAATACACTAATAAGCAATAACACCAATCTTATTAATCACCAGCGTCCTGAAATTTTATTTTGGACAAAATGTACTTGGGCTCAAAAACATTAAGCCAAATAATTGCGATAACTACACATCATAATAGATTAGTCACATGTGAAAGTTATTAAGATGGGAATCAGTCGAGTGATCTGATCCTGATGTGTTTAATTGTGCTGAAAGTTTTTTTTTTTTCAATAAAGTGCTAGGTCTCTATTCTGTCTGCCACTCAGTGCTTTTCTAACTAGTCTACCATAGCTTCTAGCGTCTTGAAGATAAGATAGCCTTTGCCACTCAGGAAAAAAAAATTACAACAATAATAACAGCAACTGTTCATATAAAAGCCAAAGTTGGGTTACATCAAATTAAATCTTTTCCACGTATTTATAACAGCCAAAGGTGGGTTACATCATGATTTACAGTCCTAGGTGCTTGCATTGTTCATATCCATGTGATATACTTTCTTGGATTGCAACAACCTCAGTTTGAGTTCATATTTTATTGATAAAATTCCTGTCTCCAGATGCAATACTGTTTTATTTAGCCACTAATTGTCATCATTAGACAAATGGGAACTCATTTTGGTCAACAAGTAATTTGATTATTATCTTCAAACCTGGGTATTATTCAACTTGGGTAGTTTGGTTATTATCTTCACCAGCAACATTGCACAATATATTGATTTAACAAAGAAGATACATCTTCTTGTTTTGGTTATACTACTTTCAAGGTAATCATCCCAGCTTATGTGATTGCGTAAAAGAAAAATAAAACCTCAGCACCCCTCCCGTCCCATCCAAAATCCAGAAAGGAAAAAAATTACATGGGAAAGCGAAAAGAGAGATGAGCAAAAGCCAGTTGCTGTTATGTACACAGAGCATACCCAACTGTCTGTCTTCATATCTAGAAGCATATGAACTCTTTCATGTCAGTAGCATCCAAGTTCTGAAACTACATACCTTCTGCAGCCACTGTGCATCTTCTCTCTAAGCAAACAACACATGGGTCTACACATGTATTATGCGAATCACAGCTTTTCCACCCACATTCTCTGCAAACCAGCCAAAAAAAATGTAAATATCTTAAACTAAAATGCAACTTCTTATCCCATTATGGCACCTTGTGTATATAACACAAATGGTCTAAAGCATGAATATATGAAAGCATAACAAGAAGTGAAAACTTCTAGCTGTTGGTTAGCTTTACAGCCTTATCCAAGTCTGGCACAACTAATTCTGATGCCTCAGAAGCTCTCTCTTGATAACATGCAATTAATCAAAACCACAAGAATTTTC
Source organism: Coffea arabica (assembly GCF_036785885.1). Taxonomy (NCBI): domain Eukaryota; kingdom Viridiplantae; phylum Streptophyta; class Magnoliopsida; order Gentianales; family Rubiaceae; genus Coffea; species Coffea arabica. The sequence continues at coordinate 12,970,711 of NC_092320.1, read as the reverse complement.
TTGGAACTCAATGTCCAACTCATAACTGTAAAAAAGAGGAACCTAACAACCAGAAAGACGAATAACAGTTCCACTTGAGGAGACTAGGGAAGCATTCAAGTGGGTGGAGAGAGAGAGAGAGAGAGAGAGAGAGAGCAAAAGAGAGTGAATTAGCTAGAGTTGTACCGACTAGTTTATTTGTTTTGGATGCATCAGTTGTTATACTACTAACCAAAAGAGGCAAATAAAGGCAAAATTTAGTTAACAATTTTGTATGAGCAATGGTAAACAAAGAACTTCTTGCTACAAGTATTGGCAAATTTTCAAACTTCATGATCTTGACTAAAATCCACCATCAATATCACCCTGAAAGCCACAAACAACAAAATCTAATGAGAAGAACTTTATTAGCAGTCTCCTAAGTCATTCTAGAAACAGAACAGAAATTTAAATCACAGAATAGGTAATACATCAAGGATCGAGAGCATAAGAGCAAATGTTGCAACATATTTTTTTATGACCAATGATCCATTTGATGCATCAAAATATGTGCCTTGAGAAGGTATATTTGAAAGTATGGAGGCCTGTGCATGTGACATGGTATACTACTGAGCATGGATTGGAATCATAAACCTTAATGAAAGCTCATATATGTAAATCAAGAAAGCACTACCCTTGGCAACAATAGTACAGAGTATGGTGTTGCGCTCAATTAAGTTTGATAATTAAACTATCCTACTAATAGTTCACCTCACCTAGCTATATTGACAATGCTCATAAGAGGCAGACAGATATACGGTGAAGGTTGAAGCCGTGGCTGCCCTTCTGGTCGTCTGCTAAGGATCTCCTCAAGCCATTCTCTATGCCATGAACGAGCAACCATCAAGGGACTCCATCTATGAATAGAAACATACAAGCACCAAAGAAGGGGGTATCATTCACTGGCATTAATCAATGAAAATCTTAGAAGGAATACTTAATCGTGTTAAAGACAATATTCCTAATAATTCCCAAAAGCAGCATCCGGATAATTGTATCACCACCGTACATACTTATAGATAATCACCCAAATCAAGCACTAGAAGTCCATGTCAAGTATGTTATGAGCTCTTTATCAGAGAGCACATTGGAGACATGAATGTTCAAGTCAATGCTATCACTATTTTATTCTTACCAAGATTATTGTGTACACTAACATCTGCTAATCAGATAACTTTTCAGGAAGCAAATTAGTAGCGCAGGCAAGTCACTGGCAACAAAAACTTGGAAAAATAGTAGGAATAGTAAAAGATAAATTTGATAATGGTGCACACACTGAATTCATTTAGCAAGATTTGGTTCAGAGCACATTTTTGAAGGAATGCGACAAGCAAGCAATATTAAGAGGCTCATTCTTTACTATGGCAAGTCAGAAATACAGTAGCCACCTATAGATGATTTCCATGGAACAGTAGTTTCCTACTGCTCGGAGAACATTAACTTGCAGTGTGATCCTAAATAGCTAGTGACTTTACTCTGAAACATGGCCCGTTAAGAATTTTTTTTTTCTGAGTAATTTCTCCTTTGCAGTCATAAGGAGTTTGACATATTTAGCTGCCTGACCAGGATAACTAGCAAATGATATAAGCAGATTCTTGAAGAAGATTCAATCATTTATTGTTCTAATAAAACCACAAGTCCAATTAAGAAATCGATACTTTTGTGCCATGTTAAATTTCGCTCTTGACTAAGTTTTCCCAAAGGACAATCAGGTAACAGACTGGTAAAAGCAGCCGACATAATTAATGAGCCAAATCATACATACCCATTTGCATTTTCTGTTGTGAGACTGGCCCCCCTTGCAATCAAAAGCTGAAACCAAACAAACAAGAATGATCCAATTAAACTTACTGACTATAAAAGAAGCTCCCAGGCATCATCAGAAAATTACCTGACAACATTGTGCATTGCCTCCACATGCAGCATAATGAAGTGGCGTGCTTCCTGCACCTGCAGATTTAAATTCAACCTAAAGTATCCCAGATTTGATAGTTTCGTCATGATAATTGAAATGACAAAATCACAGCTATGTCAAAACCTACCAAAGCATGACAAGCCAAGACTTCTATATGTGTCTATTCTAAATAAAGCACGGAGATCATGGGCCAGAATCCATTAGAAACTTGGAAAGATAAAGAAAACCAAAACTTTGTCACACCTATTAAATCAATTGTAGTTCCATCCTCCACAGTAATATCACTTACAGAAGCCCCCAAGTCCAAAAGCAGTTGAACAGCTTCAGAATGCCCATTTAATGCAGCCATATGAAGAGCAGTGATGCCTCCATCAGCTGGTTTATTGATAACTTGACAAAGTGCACTGTTGCAATAACAGGCATGGCAATTATCAGCATAAAGAAAGTAAGAACTGGATTGCATACTTCACAAACAATTACTTGATATGGCCATTACTCTTCATCAAATCCTGATACTGAGTCTTCGTTCTTCACTCGTTTTCTGAGGATACTGCAGAAATTAGGAACACTAGGAATATAATCAGCAAGGAGAAGCCGGATGGATTGAGAATGTCCATTCAAAGCAGCCAGGTGAAGAGCAGTACCCCCATTCAAATAATCGGCTTTGTGAATCTACAAACCAATACAAATATAAGTTTGATAATCTTTTTTCTTTCCTGTACAGAAAGTTCAAACTATGGATTACGACAAATAAATGTATACAAAAAGATTCAAGGAAAACGTTACCATACATTAGCTTTAAAAATAATCAAAGTCTGAACAACCTCCCAATGACCATACCGACAAGCTTGCATCAAAGCAGTCTGTTCAACAGATAGATAAACATCAATTTTTGGTGTCATCTTTCAGTTTAGGGTGATTGAAAATGTGAACACTACCTTACGGCCTAATATCAGAAACTATTGATCTTGTAGTTACTGTCTAAATTGTACAACCATAGAAAATATCACGAAAGCAGAAAAATATGTTTTTAGAACTAGGGTCCTACCTGGCCACGGTAGTTCCTTAGATTAATATCAACTCCAGATTCAATCAGGAGAGATACAATCTAAAAGACAAAGAAAAATCAATTAATTATCATCGCATAGGATTGAAGCACCTGCTCAGTAACATCAAGAAATTCAGTGGAAAGTCACATTGAATTTTGGATATATATTTACAAGAAAAAACTAAAACTGATATACCTCATGGTGGCCTTGAGCTGCAGAATAATGGAGGGGCGAATTACGAACACCAAAGGTTGAATACCTCGCCAGGCGGGGATTGTAATCCAGTAAAGCCTTAGCTTCCTGAAGATCACCATCTCTTGCTGCAGAAACCAGTCTCTCTCCAGATGCAGAGCATCCAAAAGAGTTTCCCACAAGGCTGAAAAATCTCATAATCCTCAAACTTGACCTTAATTCCTCAAAGTGATCTCATAACAATCAAATGATCCCCCAACACGGATTTAAATTTTGCTTGTGACAGCTCAAAGTCCCAAACGATCATAACAATCATGTATGACTACTTGAGGATGCAACAACCTTAATCTTCTCTTTGCAAATCAGATTCCTCGTTTTCTACCAAATTAATGACAACCCAACAACCAAATTTTACTCTCAGAAACATCCATAAAACATCTGTTACTAACCCCTCATCAAGAAGACCATGTGTCTCTTCTATAGAAACATAAATGCCCTTTCAATACCACCAACTCTTGTGGCTTTCCAACTTGATCATTATATAAGCATCTACGTATAATTTTGTTTGTGTGTGGTACACAATTGATGGAGACAGACTTTCTATACAAATGAAAAGACCTTTTCAACTCCAACAAACCCAAAAAGTAAAACAAAACAGACCATATTAATATTATAAACAAAATAAAATATTTGATCAAGAAAGTTCTGATTTTTACCAAATGATTACAAGCTTCTTCACAATTTTCCCCTGAAGATGACAAAAGTTGGACAACCCTCTTGACAATTCTTCTATACAAGTCTGATTTCGCAACCACCACCTCAAAAATTTCCCCGCAAATTTACAGAACTAGAAAAGCCCACCCCCAAAATTTCCTGAAAAGCAAGAATGTCCAAAACCCAGGTCCAAATTCTTCAGGGAAATTGTTATAATGAAGGATAAACGGGTAGAGCCCAGATCACAGTGTGTTTAGAGAAAGCTCAAAAAGAAAAAAATTTCCCATTTTTGGAAACTCTATGTAAAAATGGAGCTTCCACTAAAAAAGATCGTCCGTTTCAGGAATAAATACAAGTAGTTAGACACAATGAAAATGATCCAGCAAAAAAGGCTCTCTTCTTTTTTTTGCTGAACAAAAATATATCCAAATGAGGTGGATATAAAGCTGAAAATTCGGTGTTTTATAAGTTTGTGCTGTGAAAAGGAGGATAAAACGTGGAAGGAAAAGAATATACAGTTATTAATAAATAGCCAAAAGGGATTACAAAATTATTTGAGGAGATTAAAAGAGGAAGAATGTGGGGGGTGGGGGCAGCGGGGTTCTCGCAATCGCAAACCTCAAACAAATTGGATCAAAATTAAACCAAGAATCATAAGCCTGCAGGAAAAGCGTGGATTTCATGATTGGCTGTTATTGTTGTTGTTGTTATTAATAGGAGTCAAGTTTGCTTGTTGGCTTTCCTTCTTTAATTTCTTCCATTTCAACATCTACTTTGTGTATCTGTATTTATCTCTTGCTCCTCCTCTCTGTGTCTTTATTTGCTGGCCTCTTTCATTTCCTTTTCCTTTTAAATTTCTTTCCTTTTCATTCCGGGGGACCTGAGTTGGTCCATTGGCTTGAGTTGATTTGGTTTGATGCACTTGAATATTTACTCGAGCGGAAGCCTTTTTTTTTTTTTTTTGGGGGTACGAAAGATAAGGAAGCCATTAATTTGGTAGTGGTCCACGTACAAATTTGGGTTGGAAATTGGGTTATGTGACCAGACCAGTTAGTGGATAACTGGATAATGGACAGAAGTCTTTTGGTTAAGGGTTAATTACATTTATCTCCCTGAGGTTTGACCATATTACTAATCAATCCCTGTAATTTGTCCAAATAACGGTCTCACCTTTTGAATAATCAAACATTTAACAAAAACCCCCTTAATGCCGAAAATGCCCTTTTTGAGGCTATATTGCATTTAAAAAAAAGAACATATTTTTATTTATTAACCTTCAAGTAATCCAAAAAAATAGAAAAAAGTTTGTGCTTATTATTTTATAAAAATCATATCTTTGCTTCCATAAATAGTTTTGAATCAATAATTATTTTAAATCTTAAAAATGAATATTAAAAATTAGATAAATTGAAAGAAAAATAAAAAAGAAGCAATTATTTTAAATCCTTAAGTATGGTTAGAATTTGTGGTTCAAGGCATGTTGCGGAGAGCACAAGGCATGTTTTCCTCAATTTGAACTATACTTCAGGAATTAAAATAATTTCTTCTTTTTTTATTTTTCTTTCAATTTATCTAATTTTTAATATTCATTTTTAAGATTTAAAATAATTATTGATTCAAAACTATTTATGGAAGCAAAGATATGGTTTTTATAAAATAATAAGCAAAAACTTTTTCTATTTTTTTGGATTGCTTCAGGGTTAATAAAATAAAAATATGTTCTTTTTTTAATGCAACATGGCCTCAATAAGGGCATTTTCGGCATTAAGGGGATTTTTGTTAAATGTTTGATCATTCAAAGGGTGAGACCGTTATTTGGACAAATTACAGGGATTGATTAGTAATATGGTCAAACCTCAGGAAGATAAATGTAATTAACCCTTTGGTTAATTGTCAAATATACAACTCTGGATTTCCATTGTTATTCCAGATGGTACCATAATACTTAGGGGGTGCTTGGTTTGAGGGTATGGGATTCAAGATTTGGAATGATATCCATTTTAAGTGCTTGGATAATAGGTATGGGATTGAAGATTTTGGAATGAATTCTAAAAAGTTGGGAACTCTCCATTCCTGAGTGATTTGGTGGGTTTTGTTAATTCCTATATTTGATTCCAAGATAGTTTTTATAAAACATTTTTTTATCCACTCACCCCTTCACCCTCATCCCGTCATCCTCCCTCTTGTCTTCCCCATCACCTCCCACCACTTGTCTCCTCATCCATGGCATCTAAAAATTTTTCTTGTTGCCATCACTTAACATCTCAAAAACTTTCACCTTCCTTCTCACTAGTATCACTCCTTCCTCGCCCTCTTTTTTTTTCTTCAATCAAATTAAAGTTTCAATTTTGTGACTTCGAATCAAATGAAATTCGATCGAGACCTACAACAAAAAAGTGGCGGCAGAAGTAAAAAAGCTCGAGACAAATACAAGTAACATGATGGTGACGGCGGACGCAGAAGATTTAGAAGCCGAGCTTGGTGCGGCGCCAGTGGCGGCGCTTGGCGTTGTAGCGGATGGTGTTGTCAGTGCGCATGCGGATCCAATAAGGGATGGGCCTGTTCTGTCTCTGCTTCTTCACCAGCTTCTTCTTTATCATGAAGGTCTTGTGGGACGGGATCTTCGGTTGCTGGAAGTTGAAGGAGAGCTCCGGTGGGAGGATGGGTTGGCTTCGGAATAGCTGCAGATAGGCTGAAAGCAAGGCGGCTGATAACTGGCGGTTGCTGCTAAAGGCCCGTGTGAATGGACCCAACAAAAGAAAAAGATAGGGCAAAAATGCAATAATAATTTTGATACCCATTCCACTAAAAATTGTACCAAGCAGTAGTGATTTCAACGATACCACGAGCTTATACCCATACTGATTTTTTATAATTCATTCCATATCCAATTCCAATTCCGGAGCATGAACCAAGCACCCCTTAGTAATACGATTGAAGGAAAGCGAAGAAAAGGAAAGTAGAGGATTCTAGTGAAAAAAAAAGGAAAGGAAAATAGAAAAAATTGGAATCCATCCATCTTGCTTGGATTAAGGAAAAAAAGGAAGGAAACTATCATGCATTAATTATGTTTTTATCCATAAATTAAAATTTCAATTTACAAACACATAATAGATTTTTTAGAAAATTTTAAAATTTTTATTAATCTTGATGTCCTTTCCTTCCGTTTCAGCCCACTTTTGGAGGAAAGAAGACTGATAAGAAATGATAACTATATTTTGTCCATTCCTTTAAATTAATTTTTCCAGTTGGTTTCTCCCGTTAGAGAAACCCTAACACAACACCTATTGCTTGGATTTGAACCTAGACAAGACATGACTAATAAGTGGCCAAATTTGACCTCAAGATTTTGAGGTCCTCGATTCTAATTCCCCAGCATTCTCCAAACTTCTTAAATCTGATCTCTTCTTGTTAAAAAAATTCAAAAAAATGTGGCCAAATTTGATCTGAAACTTTTTTTTTTTTTATTTAACTTCACAATCTACTCCGCTCCTATACTATAGGAGAGGGGGAGTCCAGCTGAACTTGTATTGGGTTGGCCGAATTTGATCTGATCATTTGTGGTAAAATGTACTAATAGTTTTTATATCCCAAGTGACACTTTGACACCCTGTCAAAAGTAAATCATGCCACTTATTAAGTGGGATTGGTGACCTATAATTAGTAATAAACTTTTTCATAATTATAATACGAAAGAGTTTACAAAAGCCAAGAATGTACAATTTTTTATTTCCATGTTTTGCGTAGATTTGTGGCTTTTGCTCAAATCAATGTTTTATCTATCGAAAATTCTATTCCGATCAGTAGATAATCCAATCATTCTACCTCTAACCCTTGACGGAGGATACGATTTATTTATTTGTTGAAATGTTAGGATATAACTCTCCTAGTGCAAAGAGGGAAAAAAAAAAAAAAAGAATTTTATGTTGTTGTGAAAGATGAATTGGTTGAGTGCAAACTGTGTGGAAGTGCATGCATGTGCCTTTTTATTATTCTTATTGGTTTTTTCAAATGAATAGGCATGAATTCAAGGCCTTTTCACTCGAATCAGAATATACTTCTTTTTGTACGTAAAGAAAAGCAACCAAAACTAAGGTTATGGACCACTGTAATACAAACTTCGAATTGTTTAAAGAGAACGAAAGGAAACAGACACCTTAAAATGGTAGGAAACGTAACATGAAACCTAGCTTGCTTGATATTTAGGTAAGCGTTGATAAATGAGCTTAAATTTAGAGGCAACATAATGCATACTATCACTTAAACTGGTGCATCATCCATCCAACCGTGATAGTGTATACACTAATAGTATTTAAAAAATTTACTCTTTTTAAAATGTGTACTCGGGACAATCATTAGTATACTTATAAATTACGCATAATGTGAATGCAAGTTTACATTTGAAAACTTTTTCAAACTAATTTCACTTTTATAAATAAAAAAAAAAATTAACACCGGAAACCTTTCTTAGCAAGTGCAGGGGACACTCATTAGCCAAACCTTTTAGCAATAAAACATAATCATAGTCAGTTAAAACTATGCTAGATCAAAAGTGTCTTTATACAGCGAAAATACTAATATATACGCTTGCGAAAATGTACATGAATGGACGCGTAATTAATGTCTTTAACGTTTTTTCGTTATTTTTTTTCTTGTCGTTCTTGTGTGCTTCTTTATTCCTTGTTGAGTAAAATCTCCCTTATTGTACTGTATATTATCAAAAAGAGGAGCCAACAATGCTGATTCACATTTCCCCCCAAAAAGAAAAATTGTTCTGTCTTTTGTCATTGACAACCGTCAAACTGGCCTTCTTAATTTAAAGAAATGATTAGCCCTAATCATGTGCATCTTCAATTTTCTTTCCCTTTTTATTTTTCCGTGAAAGGAAAGGAGTAACAATTAGTATTATTATATGCTAACCTAACAGCCTTGCCCGTCGGCCAGGTGTTATCTAGTTAAACCATGCGATTGTCCAGGCTGACAGTGGAGAGCACTGTGGAATCTTTGGCGATTATTTGTACGTACTATTATTGTTAACAATCAATGTGCTTTTCTCATCTAATTAATAGTAATACTTTTCTTCCATTTGCATACACCAAAGTACTCACGCTAGCTAGTAGTGGGATTTCACAAGATCCGACAAGCTTCTTAATTTAATCGTATTGAATAAACTAAAGGTGAAAGATTTTGAGTGAGAGTCTTTTCGCCAATTGTAAACCATAAATAAAATGAAAAATGATTAGTTGATAGGGTTGGCAAAGGCAAGTCTTGAGAAGATGCCGACCATACCTCTTGTATTGGGAACCATGTCGTGTGTTTTTAGTTTGTGCGTACGGGACAAGGAAATGAAATTGAACATGTGAAAAATGGTTTAGCCAAGCAGGCTAAGGGCTTTGTATGAGGATAATGCTTTTCGATACGGATATAAGTTAACTGAGCAAGCAAGGGAAGATCTTGTTAGGAGGTAAGTTGATTTATTTGATGACTGCGTAGTAGTCAGGTTGAACTAAGCATCAGGATATTTTCCTGACATATATGATCGATTTGCTCTGACAAGCCTGCTATAACATGGGCTGATGAGACACTGAATGAAACCATCAATGGTTAATCACCAAGTGAAAAGCATCAAATAACAAAAACCCCTTGTTTATTAGCATTATGAAAAAAGAAGGCCTTGGATGGTGGTAGCCCATCAGCTTTCCTGCTTTAGAGATCCGAAAATTGTAGGCACACTGTCCATTCTGAGGAACTGCTCCAAGTAATGAAGTATTATTACTCCTCCATTTTCAACTTCGTACTCCGGCAGGCAGGCGTTCCATCCATGCTCTCAAAAGTTGACTCAGGAACATGGCTGCAGCCAGGTCTTGTTGCCTACATCCAAGCCCCAGCACGAATCAAGCCAACTAGATGATGATCTTAAATTTTGCTCCATCAAGTCTAGGCCGCACTAGGAAATTAGCCTCAAAACCTTAGTAATTTTGGACAAAAAGCGCAAGGTACGAGTATAGTAGAAAAGAAAAGCAGGGGAAGTGTATGTACCATCGAAAAGCCTTTAAGTTAAAGCCAAGTGCTTTCAATCTCCTTTTAGACTTATCTCTCTTTTATTATTAGTATGATAATTTCCTGCTGGTCCGTTCTATCAGATATAGAGTATGTGGGAAGATGGTTGGTTAGTGCCCTTGGATTTGGCTGCTTGCCCTGCTTCGTCATGGATCGAGCATGGGATGATTGTTGCCAATTGGGCCAATTTCTCCACATAAACTTGAGATGATGCTACAAATTTCAGAAATATTTAATTTTTAGTATAAACCAAATTAAAATCCACCTCCTCCGGAAGGAGGATAAGTTAACTTATTTGGCTGTGGATGCTTGCAATAATCCTTGTTTTGTTAAGTGGTTGTGGAATCCTTTTCTAATCAAGCATGGAATAGTTATTGCGAGTTTCACTTGGACCTTAATCGGTCGATTTCTTTTTTTAAATAACGAAGATCAATAGTAATTATCCGCTTATTTGCTCGACTTGCTTCCTAAATTTTGTAGGGTAGAAGTTTAAAAATTTTAGCACATGATCTCCATTATTTGAAAGGGTAATTCATGTGAAATTTTTTTTTTTTAATAATGAATCCAATTCTTCCTACTCCCGAGCCTCCCCACCCTGTCTTAAGTTTCTCTGGTAACCGACTCTAGATAAGTTCGAAACGAGCTTGGACCTTTTTCACAAAGTAAAAAAAAAAAAAAAAAAAATTCTGCAAGTGGAACTCATTGGGCTGATGATGTTTGTTCGACATCACCTTGAGCCCAGACCAGCATAAACCAACCCAACCCAAGCTGTTTAAGATGCTAAAAGGTACTGGATTTACTTCTGCTTCAATCGGAAAGGAAAAGTTGAATGTAAGCAGAGTTTTTTGGTCTGACCCCAGTCCCAATCCATGGCGTGCAGAATTTTTTTTTTTTTTTATTTGTTAGGTTATGCAGAATGGGAGGAAGTGTATTATGCTTACAAAATTGCTGGACTACATGAAATATAATTTCTTGAAATAGAAAAGCATTGTGCTACTCGAATTGATCAATTCTAGTTATGAAAATTACAAAAAAAAAAAAAAAAATCAAAATATGGGATAAGCGAATGTTAAAAAAGATTTGTTTACAAACAAATGATGATCACTTCATTACGATGTTTTACCAAAGATTTGCAGGTGAGTTCAATCTAATTTACCCTCCAAGTTTGTTTGGTTACCCTAAATTCCAATACAACTATTTGGGATTCATTTGCCCATTCTACAATATCAGCTATACAGGTGGTTTATCAGCCAGCTATTAAAATCAGAGTGCAAATGAGTCCTTAAGTGTAGTTGTTAGGATACAACATTACAACTTAAGGGGGATAAATGATCCTGAAACCACGTACTAGCTAAAGCCCGTCTTGGATGCGGTAGTATTTACAACGCCTAGCGAATTGGTCTTCTGTTCATTTAAAATTGGCAAATCTTGCGATGTCTGGTCTATTGAAATTTTCCTCGCTCTATATTATTATGTCCCTATGTCTTCTCCCTTTTGGTCATTACAACTATGACTCTTTGACGTATCATACTGTGTAAATCAATAAGAAAAATTCACCAGAAAATGAATAATTAATAAAGTAGAATTGGCTACATCATTGACTATGGACTTGACACTAAATGCAGCTGGCCAGCATGGGCATGGCGTTTAAATCCTAAACAAAATATCTACTCCGGTTTATATTTGAGAACTACGTCAAAAAAAAAAAAAATCTTTCAAGAATTATAATCTAGCCCTAGCCCTGAAAAGTGATTCTCAAAACAAAAAAAACAAAAAAAAAGAGAAAGGATCTTTTTCGGTAGTGCTTCTAGTATGAAGCTGGATTAGCCTGTTCTATTAGGTGCTAATTCAAGGTTTGATATCTGTTGATTTTAAAAATGGAGAAAGGGAAAAGTGTTCCACCTACCCTAGTGAAGAACTACTAAAATCAAGATTTTTTTTATGTCTTATCTTCCTACATTGGGTTATATTGGATTAGGCAAATTAACCAATTGAAGAACATGTTTAATTATGTGTTTGAGTAAAGGGACACTCATAATTATTTCGGAAAATAATAAAGTTTTTTTTTTTTAATCACTAAGTTCAGAAGAGGTTTCTCCATGGTAAGTAAAGTTATCCTCGTTATCATTTCCAACTATTTTCATCTGCTCCCAAAAGGACCTAAAAGGCTTGTTCAACAATGATGAACTCATTCTCTCACACAACACCATCCATGGATTCCATTTTCCAGAGTTGTTAGCTTGACAAAATCAAACCCCGCCAAAACCTTGGACATTTGGTTCAATTATTGTAGAAGGTTAGGCACAGAAGACTAAATATCCAGAGGCAGTTAGCGTACTTCATTCTTGTCAAAAATATAGGGATCCGGTGAAGACCATTTCATGATTGTGAAAGCCTCAGGATCTGCTCAAAACTAATTGATTGGCACCCTTAAGATCCAAACCATGTGGAAATGTTCGTAAAGTTAAAACATAAAAATTATTTTGGGAGTCGTAGTTCGTATTGGACTTACCGAGATCTGCAAATGTTGACAAACAAGTGTATATTTATTTTCCAACTTAGTTGTGGTAAGGTGGGGACGTTGAACAATAAATTTGCATGCACATGCACATGGAGTTTTCTGTGGTTCAATTTGCAAAAGGAAAGGTGTACATCCACTTCATATCTGTTACTAATACAATTTTATTTTAGCTTTTTGGTAGGATTAATTCATGGGCCATCCAAACTTTTTCTTAAGACCCTTTTGACGATATAATCACATGGGATACAGGGTTGTTAAAGAACAAGTGAGTTGGATTAGTTATGGCTAATCTTTTCTCAGAGCCTATTCATGACTCTGATCAAGTGTCATAGTCTCATGGTATGAGAGGTTTATAGACGGATATAGTGAACAAACATATTGACTTGATCAAGATTTCTGAACCAAAAAAAAAAAAAAGATATTTATGACTGTTAGCCATATAAATGCAGATATAAAGTTGTTCATACACACGTCATTTCATCAGTTCATACAAATGTAAAAATAAATCTTAATTCTATGCATTTGTTGTATAAATTGATGGTTTTTAATTGTCAGGGTAGTAAATGTGCTCTTCCTTTAATCGGATCACATTAAATTGAAGAAATGTAGGTTTCAATTGTTGCTGCAACATAATATCTATGTATATATGTCTACACTCTTTGGTTTGGTTTGTCTGATAAGTATAGTTCAAATAAAAAATTCTTTCTCTAGAATTGAGTGCTCCACTTGATTATATGTGATTCTAGCAAGGGGCTATTTTGTGCCAAGACAACAAAGTTTTTGATGTGCTCTTCGGATTCTTTGTTGTTTTCGTCTATACTTGTTGACTTTATCCCATATTCTCGACAATATTAAAGAGACTTCATAAATATTCCACCACCCCCCCCCCCCCAAAAAAAGAGAAAACCAAAACCAAAAAAATGGAAAAGGAAAAAGATGTAGAAGAAAATAGGGATTGTCAAACAAAATTTTGATTTTAAACATTTTAGGTACAAACATGCTCAATTCAAGAACTTAATTAAAAAAAAAAAGACAAAGGGCCAAAATGAAAAACAAAGAAAACTTGAACCAGCATGCGTTAAGTGCCAACAAATGAACGAGTAACCAAAATACAAAAGACTCACAATTAAGACAAAATCTACATTGTCCTCTTATCAACTCAAACAATGACATCTATCATTTTCTCATGGTTGGAACACAGAAAATTTACCAGAAAGAAAAGAAAAGGTTTCGTGGAAAGAGGGGCAATTCAGATTAGATAGAAAGCCATAACGGGCACCACACAGGAGGTCAATGTGCGGATAAAATCAATACATTTGTGACTGTAGATAGAGAAGCCTACGCAGTGACAAATTTGCTTACATGAAATGAGGTGTGATTCTGACCAGAAAACAACCGAAAAAAGTATGAGAAAAAAAGTGGGAAGTCCCTCTGTCGACGTTAGGAATTGCCCAAAGATGCATAGGGTTAGATTTGAAGTGAGGTGGCCCCCTGTCATGGTATGGTACTATGGTCAACTCGTCAGCAGATCTCCTCCCCAGTTGTTCTAGTACAAATCAAATTATCGCTGCGAAATTTTGTTTGTTCTGTCTGGATGAGGTTCATATGTACAGATTATTACAACTATTTGTTTTGTTATAGTAGAAATTAGAATATTCTTCTAACAATAGTCTGATTGATTCACTAACTCATAGTTCTTTTAAGAAATGAAATGAAAATACAAAAAAAGCTTTAGGCTGAGTTTATCAGTGTCTTGCACAGTTGCATGCCTATGCCCTTGGTTACGTTAGTGTAGTAGGATGCAGCTTATTGTTTCAATCTCTTACCATCACCCTTCATTCCTCATACCATATTACCATGGCAATGTGAAAAAGCCCAATCATGACGATGACACCAAATTGCAGAAATTTGTTGAATGAAAAATATTTGGAGTACGTGTGGTCTTAGCTCAATGGAAATCTTTTTTTTTTTCCTTAAAAAAAAAAAGAAAAGACCTGTCGTTTAATTCGAGTTTAGATTGGTATTGGCTATAAACTTCAAGTATACATTTTTTTTCAAAAAAAAAAATGTACATTCTTGGACACCCTGTCAGTCAACCTAGAGATCAACACCTACAAGATGGACAATCTAATTGTGTGGTCTAATTAATTAAAATTCATATACTACTAACAACTACTAATATTTAACTACTGTTGGATTTCAAATTAACTACTGTTGGAAGAAGAAGCTATGAGTATACACTAGTTGTTGTTGGGATTGCTTATCCGTAGGCTGTAGTATTAAACCAGGCATGGAGACTTCTAATTCATTTTGAGCAATGTGCCATGCACGATTGCATTTTTTGTCTGTTAGCAGAAAACCCCGTAGTATCAAAGTCTTTCTTAGTGACTTTTTCCTTGCTGTTTAGGATTGGTAGTCATCCAATTAATGGAAGAAATTTAGGTGGCTCACGTCACATAAGGACAATTCAAGTAATTCATCTCGACACGTCTAAAAGCCAAGAAATCTGAAGGTGTTGTTTATCAAAACTTAGGTTAGAGGAAATTTTTGAATCTGAAAAGGGCTTGTGCTCCCCTGAATATTTATCTTCTTGATTTGGTTTCCATAATATTTTTCTGGGGTCTTCCTGTCCCATCATTAGTTTGTTCATAGAAATAGTGATAGATGTAGACTGGGTCTTAAAATCTATACCGAAAGCAACCTAATTCCTCTTCTACTCACAATAAACTCACCAACCACTATTGGAAGAAATGACAAAAATAAGTAAAGAAATAAAACCTAAATAAAGAAAAAGTGAAAAAAAGACCATTGCTAAGTAGGAATCTATAGCCCGAATGCAGCCCAAAATGGGATTGTCCGGTTTTATGGTGCCACTTGGAGAAATGGCCTTTAATAAGATAGAAATGCTTGAAATTTATTTTGCTTATTAAAAGATAGGCTTTATCCAAAATTTGGCGGAGTTTGTGTATATTAATTCTTCTAGAAGTTTACTAATCCAAGTCAAAGTTATTGTGTCCCTTTTTATGGTACTAAGGAAAATCAAAAAGTATGGTAACGAAAGTAGTTAGAAGCTGAGCAAAAATTTATAAGCTTCCTCCCAATAATTTGGTTTGGTTGATGTACAAACTGCAGAAGCATTGAGATTATATTTCATTGTTAACAGTTGCCAAGAAACAAAGTTATGTACCTTGACTTGTAATTAAGCTTCCACGCATGACACTTTGAGTATTAAGCTCGTTACTGCTAAAGTACTATCGGCCACCTAATTCTTGGGACCATATTGGTCCAGTGTCCTTCATATACCGTCCAGTCAAGGATATCATTTATGTTGTTTCTAAATTCATGAAGCATATGGAAAAAAAAAAAGGGGCGGGGGGATGCAACAATTGCTGTGTAAGTAGTTCTTGCTTGCCTTCGTGAAGAGGAATTCATGGATACTGTTGTTGTAATTGACGCAAATTTCTGTGCATGCTCATTAATGGCCCCAATAATTTTCAACATCAATGGAATTGGTCTAATCTTGAAGTGCAAAATACTACATGGACAGAATTGGGGTAATCAACTCCGCATTCTCCGTCCAAGGGATGATGACAAATGTTCAGTTTTCTGTACCATCAAGGAGTTAGGAGGGTGAGCTTCGTGCCACTCTCTGGTGTGAGCCCCTACGACTTGGTATATGGAGACTAGACATTTTAGTTCATACTTAGAAACAAAAGAAAATTAACTTCGTAGAGCTTATTACCTATTTGAACTTCTCAAGCTAAAAGCCCTTTTTGAGGGCACAAGTCAGACTAAACTGTTCCAAGAATGCAAGATTTTTTAGGAATTTGTGTTATCGATAAATGTTCAACTTTATCTATGTACTTAGTACTAATGACAACTAGAAAAAGTTAGAAGTACCAAACTTTCGAGTCTGATCAAGGAATTATTGTCTAATCAATTACTAACAGTTTTCTTTTGTCTAAACTACATTTGCCTTGTCCTTCAAAAGCTCTGCATCTTATCAGGGATTACAAAATAAATCATCAAAATCTGCAAATATAGTATTGCTTTTTTACACTTTATTTTACTGAAATCAGGATTTTGCAGTATTTGTGATTGATATGTTTTACTTGTTATTACATTTGCCTAATATCCTTTATATGCGTTTCAAATTTAAATCATCTCGCATTTCATGGTTGCTAGTAGTATAACTTTATTTATATTATTGTGGAATGCTGGTTCACTAAAGCCAAAAGATTGGCGGATCATTGTGGAGACATCAAGCGGACGATTCTTCTTCTATTTGGGTTTTTGGTTCCATGGCTGACTGCTCTTTAGGCAGCACAAAAAGTTGGGCACAAAGCTAAGACTAGTAGAAAAGTGAAGATTAGTGTCACTTCCAAGACAATGGGCTCCAGTAAAGGCATTGACTTTGTGATTTCGTTAATTATTTCCTTGCACTACCTCTTAATTACATGTACACTATGCCTAATTGCTATGGTTCCCCTTTTTACTCTGCCTAGCTGGCTAGCCATGGTTTTGACTTTGAGCTTCCAACGTTTGTCCTAATGAAGCTCTAATTCTCGGACTTGCACGTAAAGAAAAGATTTAGAATTGGAATAGAAGCATTGAGGCCAGAATGTGATCAGAAACGGGATGGAAGATGACAAGACAAGTTGATTAAACTATTACTAACACGAAATGGAAAAGGACTGTTTGAGTTCACAACATTGGTGTAATTGTTTATTTACAGAGAGTCCTTGATTTTCTTAATTAGGTGACTTAAATGTGCATTGGAGTTGATGTAGTCTTGCAACTTTCAAGTCAACCAAATAGGCTTAGCATTTGATGAAATCGCAGAAGGGACACCTGTTATCTCTCTAATCTTTAACTGAATTTTTTACTACTCACTAGTATATGACTGAGAAAATGACTGTTTTTTTTTTTCTAGTCGTATTGGATCCAATTGTGTTAATGCTTGCTCTGCTGTGTGATTTATTGCACAATTTAAAAGCTTACCTTCTCTGCATGACATTTACTACGACCACTTCCTCAACCAATTCTCTCTCACTACTCCCCATCTCTAAATTTGACTTTGCAGATCCTTTTCCAGTTAAATTTACTGGGAAGTTCCTGAAAGTCTATTTCAGGAGGCCTTCTTATATCACACTACACTTCTTCAAACACGTCTTTGCTTGTAAGGTTTGAACACTTAGCCGAGTTTCTTCATTTAGCTTAAGTTTGGAACCACTTTTCTGTCAGATGGAATTTTAGTGTATCACATGATTCAAGTTTTAAAGTTCCAATCTTGATGCTTTTTCACCCAAATTTCTCTGTGAAAATGAATAGAATTCTCCTGGATATGAAGGGAAAGAGGTTCAGTCCTCCACCAGAGCAGCTATATTATGTTCTTGAGCCACCTCCATCACCATCGCCTCCGCCACCGCCACCACCATCTTCTCTTTCTAGTGTCCATAACGGTGGTTTCAATTTGAACAACAAGGTAAGCCCAAGCATACTGCTGATCATAATAATTCTTGCCATTATCTTCTTTGTTTCTGGCTTGCTTCATCTCCTAGTTAGATATCTCCTGAGACCTCCAACGAGGGATCCTGATGAAATGGACAATGTAACTGCCCTTCAAGGCCAGTTGCAGCAACTTTTCCACCTTCACGATGCTGGTGTTGATCAGTCCTTTATTGATACCCTCCCTATATTCAACTACAAAGCCATTATAGGTGTGAAAAGTCCCTTTGATTGTGCTGTTTGTTTATCTGAATTTGAAGCTGAAGATAAGCTCCGATTGCTACCAAAATGTAGCCACGCTTTCCACATGGAGTGTATCGACACTTGGTTGTTGTCTCACTCCACTTGCCCTCTTTGTAGAGCTAGTCTGATTCCCGATTTCTCATCCAACCGCCATTGTTCTCCAATAGTCCTGGTTCTTGAATCTGGAAGTGAGAGTTCCAGAGAGATTGTACCAGATTTAGGCACTACTAATTCAGTTGCAAGAGTGAGTTCACACTTGAGTTCCCGTTGTGAGGATGAATTCAGGCTGCCTAATTCAGGGGCTCTGCAGAAATCTTGTGAAATTCAAGCTAGGGAGGATGATAATCAGCAGGTTCTCGTGGGTTCAGGGGAAAAGGTTGTTCCCGTGAAGCTTGGGAAGTTTAGGAATGTAGACGGAGATGGAGAAGGTAGTAGCACTAATAATGCTGATGCAAGAAGGTGCTTTTCCATGGGATCTTTTGCGTACGTAATGGATGAGAACTCATCCTTGCAAGTTCGAATTATGACTCCAGCAAAAAAACAATCTAGCAAGAAACCAGCTTTGCCGTTGACGCCAGGTCACAGGCCTGCAATGTCTGAATGTGGTTGTGATTCAAGAAGAGAATTCATTGGTTTTGAAGCATTTAGGAGTGCTGAAATGCAAGATACTAGTAATGCTAATTCAGCTAGTTTGTGCAATAATGGAATTCATAACAAGGCTGTGGGGAGTAGCAGAAGAGAGAGCTTTTCATTTTCGAAAATTTGGCTAAGGGGGAAAAAGGATAAGGGGAATTCAGCCACAGAACAATCATCAAGAAGGGCATTTTCATTCAGATTCCCAGGGCAGGGCAATGTGATTAATGAAGAGGATTTGAAGCCTAATAAGAATGGTGGTAGGAGGACTATTTCAGAGATTGATATTGGTAGGTGGGAAAATGGTGGGAGTGACGTCGTTCGTGATATTGAAACTCAGAGCTGCAATAGTTTGGATTCTATGTCTGTAAATCCACCTTCTTTTGCAAGAAGAACTCTTCTATGGCTAATGGGGAGGCAAAACAAGGTGGTTCATACACCATTTTCTGGCAATCTTTAGGTAGTGCAATTTTTTTTTGGTTTTTCCATTTGGAATGTTTCCTAGATTAAGTTTCTCTTTGAAGGGAGAGCGTTGACAAAATGAGAAAATAGAGAACGAGAAGCCTAAAGAAAGGGAAAAGTGAAAGAATTTTTCCATTGTACATGGCTGCCATTTGCGTTTGACCAGAAAATATTTGAAGCAGTTGATTGATCAGTATTCTTTCGCAGAATTGATCAATTCTGAACTTTTTGGCCCCCTTTTAGCGTCATAACTTTTACAATTATTTGCCGGTTGCCCAGATTTTCAACTTGATATTGCTATCACATTTTTTTTTTTTTTATGTTAGTGCTCATTTCCCAGCAATAATTGCCAATTCTCATTTCCTAGCTTCTTTGTTTCTGCAGATGATTGGGAATGATTACAGCCCATTGTTACATTTTTTTTTTTTTCATCACTATCTTTTGCAGTGAAAATTTACACATTTATTAGTAGCTTGAAAAGCTGAAACCGCCACCGCCATAGTAATTTTCATTAAGATTCTTGCTCTTAATTCGGTGTATGCATGCCAGGTCCTTTATTTATTTCTTTCTTTAAAAGATGAAAGGAATTTTTGTAGAACGTTGCTTTTTTTTTTTTAATTAAATTCCTACAGTCACCCTAAAGAATAGAAGCTTGTAAATCAGACAATTTGAATGCCACGCCACGACTCGTGGTATATTTCTTGCATTTTCCGCGATAGCATAAGAAAGTAGATGTCAAAATAAATATATCATCACATATTCCACAATAGAATAAGAAAGCAGTATCAAAACAACACTTTCACTACATATATTCTAAAATAAAATATTCATTGCATATGCAGAAAAATTTACGGAAAACCTGAAAACCACCTCCCTCCGTCAAATAAATAATGATAGTTACATTTTTGGTGGTTTATCCCGAAATGAAAAATTTATCGATTACTAACTATCAGCCATGCTTACGCCCTCAAGTCTGGTCATGTTTAACCTATAGGATGCAGGGACTATGAAGTATGAGCTTAAAGCTTGGTCAATTGTCAAGATTAATGAGCTTAAAGTAGCCAGATCAGATATTCTAGTCGGTATTGTGAGATTCAAGTTAGAAGAACTAACTCGATTATTGCTTTCCCATTCCAGATCAACTCGGTTATTATTTTATATGAGTGTAGGGACTATTTCTCTCAAGTAATGTGTTCTTGTGGTTATAAATTTAATCTAATGATGTCCATACAGCTAAACTCGTACTAAGGTCTGTGAGTGGGCTGGAACTATTAACGGACAGATGGGTTCATGTGCATATAAGACGTTTAAATAATTTGGGTGTACCAAACTATGTTTATAATCCTCCAAAAGATGTTTATGTGCCTGTATAATGCCTGTCAAATGGGATTCAACTAGTCAAACTACATTCATAAAAAATTCACTATTTTTTTTTTTTTTTGGTAGATATCATATGTATTCCTCTTGAAAAATTTTATACCCAACGTAATAGAGTCGAGTCTGAAATTGTAGTTCAATTGGTCAAAACACCACCCTATCAAGACGGAAGCTGCGAGTTCATGCTCCGCCAGTCCCCACGGATCCAATATGAAATGGGTCGGGGCATAAGTTCATTCTGAAATCAAAAAGGGGAGGAGGCGTTAAGTTCTATTTCTTTATTTTTGGTAGGACTTAGTACCATCTTTTTCATGCTCGATTCCATTGATATTAGGTATTCAAGTTCGAATTCAAATTTGTCAAGTACCTTGTTTTAGAGCTTGATCTCGATTCAGTACTGCTCTAGCTCGACTTCAAGTTGAATTAAGTCTTCTTATTAAATAAAAAAGTAACATGTTTAGTACTCAACACAATCCTTTGGTCTTCTAAACGGGTGTGGAACAAGATTGGGGTTAAATTAGACATATACCCCCACAAAAAGATGAGATTTTTAATATCTCCTAATCACAAATTCCGTTTCTAACCGAATATGGTCCATCCGGATACATTTTTTGAAACCACCATTTATTCACGAGACTAAATCAATCCAATCACTATTTTGATATAGATGTACTGAAAAGTACAAAACATATCGTTGATGTAGGATAGAAAGTTTCATTTTCTACCAATTTATCCCCAAAAAAATGTTGAATTATCTTCTCATATACCTCGCCAAAGAGCAAAGGCACTAGATAAACTTCAAAGTCTTAATGAGTAGTTGGATGATGCAATCAATGAACCAAAGAGAATTCAAATTCAAATTCACCTAGTAAATTCTCCCATGTTTTTCTCTCTCTTTTTTTTCTTTATTATGAAAGAAACTTGTCTCATCTTCGTCATTACACTAGAGGCATGATGTAGCAACTGGTCAAATACATATGTCAAGAAATTGTTTGCATTGATTGAGTGGCATTTTGATGTGCAGATGGGGCTATAGAGTTTGGACAATAAAAGATCAAATGGACTTGGAACATATTAATGGCTGATGTTATTACTGTCACGGGAACGGTTGCGGGCCGTTGTCTGTTTTTATGTGTAACCTAACGCCACCTCATGATAGTGTCCTATGATTATAGATGGATTCATGGGCATTGAGATTTCTGGAAATGGATCGATATGGTTTATATACTTTTACTGTATATATTTTCTTAAAGAATTAAGTTTAAATTTTCTTATGTGAAATAACAAATCATGGTATTTTTGGAGAAAAACAACTTGGGGTAGTATTGACATATGAAAAAGTCCGTATTCTAAAAATTCTTCTACTTTTAAATATTTTAAAATATTTTCTAAAATATGCTATAAAAACTCTGTTACAGTAAAATTTTTCAAAAATATCGCCAAAAACAATTAATCCAAACGGAGCCAAAATTTTCAGAAAAGAAAAAAAATATAAAATATATTGTAACGGGAATAGGGATACAAGTGATGGGCATAACTAGGCGTGCATATAACAGATGTCTAAATTTAAATTCAATTAATTGTAGGCTATATATCATGTTCCACACTCTTGTAAGTTCAATTAGGCAGTACAGGTCACTATGAAATCATTTTGTACCTTTTGGTTTAGCTTTGCAATTATCAAATTATGACAATTTAGCTTCTTTATTTTTTGGGATAAAAAAAAGAGCAATCCCATTAACCTTCAAACATATCAGTCATTAATGTGAAAATCTTGAAATTCTTGATTCAACTCTAAAGCATTTCCCTTTTCCCCTCCTTTCTTGCAAAGTGTAAAGTCTGCCTTGAACGCACCCAAAAACAAATATAATACAAAAAGACGTTGAAAATAGTTTTACGCTTCATTGGGATGGTTAAAATATGCTTCGCTGCCTCGTACTAAAATGTTGCCACACACAGGATGTGCAAACGAGTTAATCCACGGTCCTCCCATGCGCGCACTGTTATGATGACAAACAATACACTAAATAACGCGAGAGCATTCCTGGTCAGTTGTATTTTGTTTTCTTCCACATAAATAATGTTATCATTACTGGTACAGTGTCAAATTGTGAGGCATTTAATTTGTGCCATTTAATGACACATGACTAGACTGGGATTGGGTGTGGAGTTATAGGAGTAACTAGGGATTGAAAGAAACTCGAAGAGTGATGGGTCTAAGAGGTGGTCTTCGTGGGTGCGCTCGAGTCAAGGTTGATCAAGTAACTCCCGAGATTGTTCGATCAAAACTCGAGTTTAAATTCATATTAATTAAATTTGAGTTCGAGTTCGAACAGTTCAAATTACTTGACGAATCGATTTCGAATTTAACATATAAAGTTCAAAAGCTCGTCAAACTTAATTGAATTTCATATACACATATATGGTTTTTTAATTTTTTATCTATTAATATAAATTATCTATTTTGTCCCTTATTAAAAATTATATAAAATATAAATTTATATTTCTTAAACTTAATTAGGTTCGATTGGGATCGAATTAAGCTCCATTGGCTTAAACTCAAGCTCGAATTCGAGCTTGACTTTCAAGAGCTTGATGAGCTCGAGCTTTGAGTCCAAGTTTTTTAATTCAAATTGAGTTCGAGTAGTGTATTATTTGAATTTGATTCAACTCGATTGCACCCCTAATTTTGACGTCTTTCTCCAATACTCCAAATAAATATTAGTATTTTTTAAAAAGTAAATTTTATATACACTAACAATATATACACTATCACTATTGGATGCACGACACATATATACAATTTAAATTCAAATTAATTATTATGCATTCAATCCATACAGTGTATAAAACATCAATTGTTTCCCACAGCTTTAAGTCTTTGCTTCTATTTACGTAATTGGGCGGGCCCCCTTACAGCTTTGTGGACAATTTCTTACAAATCAGTCTCCTCGTTGTTCGACAGATCCTGATGTAACTCGAAATTCTACAAAGCCAACGCCGTTGGCCATTTTCAAGAAAAGAAAACACAAATATATTGCCAAGAGTCCAATGCCCAAAAATCGGTCAAGCCTCATATTCCTGTTTGTTAAGACCACCAGGACCCATATTAAGCCCACCATCAAGAACCCAAATGTCACATACACTGAAGGATCCTTGGTCAGTACAAGTGAAGATGGAAACACGTTCCAGGATGAGAGCGTAAGCGACAGACCCAATCCCACGATAATGTTAAAAATTGGCCCTGCATAGCAGCCTGAAATTGCCGTCTGAGCTCCAGCTGGACCGCCTCTTTTGGCCATTGTTACATTTGACACCAAGTCCCCTAGGGAATTGCCCCATGCCAGAACAGTCAATCCCATGATAGAATGGCTTATTCCTAGTATAATTCCCAGTGAAACTAGTAGGGAAATCAATTCTTGTGCCAAAATATAAGTCCAAATGATGCTCAATAAAAATGCTTCTGCTAGCCAGAGGAATTGATACTTTCTTGGTGGATTAGACTCATCGCTGGTACAAAATAGCAGCAGGGCAGAGGCAATTCCTAGTGATGCAGAAATTATACAAACCGGAAGCCATGATTTTTGACAATGGAAGTTCCATATTACTGCCAATAGGACAGGGGCTAATGCAGTTGACATAAGTGCAATTGGCTTGGACCATCTCTCCTCAGAAATTATTGGAATTGTTAATTTCCTAGGCAAGTCAAGAGGCAATTCTAGTATGAACAAAGTTTTCCAGAAGCAGCACCTTACTGTATCTTTGTGTTTAAGAATTTGCAAATTATCCTCGTCATAGTTATTCAAGATTGGAGAATCATCATCTGCAAATCCCAGCAAAGGCGTCTGAAGTTCTGTTGATACTTCTTGGCCGTTTTCCACAAAGCTCCTGGTCAATGGCAACCGCCAACTTTCAGTTTTCGCGGCAGATTCTGCTTCTTTTTCCCCCTTTGCAAGAATTTCTGATGCAAAAATGGAACCAACATATATAAAATACAGAGCAAGGAAAGAAAGAGCACCCCACAAGTTGATCTTGCCCATGATTATAATCAGCAGAAGGCAACAGAGGCAGAAAAGCAAGAAAGAAACATTCCTTGTAAAGCTTGAAGAACTAATTTTTCTGCCTTGATGGCTGATTGAAATGCTTATGATTCCAACCACCACACTGGTTACAAAAAATGCACCGCCCAATATGCTATTCAGGCCAATATCCTCAGTATTTCCATCTCCCATGAAAGAAATTATGCTAGAAAAAACGTCTGGTGCGCCATTTCCAAGAGAGAGAAGAGTTACACCAGCAATTGTCGGGGAAAGCCTCAAACATCTTGATAAGCCCTCCAGTGAGGTACAAAAGTAACTGCTAGCAGTATCACCAAGAAGGTAGAAAAGCAATACCAGCCAAATAGCAAGCAAAGTATAGCCAAGACGGGGGCTAAACGTGCAATGGAACAGTTCCAGATAGGAAATGTAGCCTAGTGGTTGGCATCCCTGGTGGGATTTTACATATAAGCACCGCTCGGACCTGCTATTGTACTTATGAAGACCTTTACAACCACTGTCTTCATTCAACAAGATGTGGTAGTTCTTGAATAAAGGGCTTTTTGCCCTGACGAAGTTGTTTAGGAAATTTGAGTTCGAAGATTTGAGATTGATACTAATGCATAAAATAAGAACAAGGAAGCTTATGTTGAGAAAAACAATGAGACACTTGGCTTTGTGCATGAAGAGGAATAATCCCATAGTTTAGCAACCATAGGGAGAGAGAAACTAGAAAGAAATAGAGAGTTCTCGGTGGGGGAGAAAATTAATTAAGTTTGGTGTTGAAAGAATCAAGCATCTTAACAACTTCCTCGCATAGCGGAAAGATTGAAAAATTAATATCATAAGGGATTTCTTGAGGAATAAAGAAGGACTTAAAGAATCACTATATAACTATCGATGCACAGGTTTATGAGTCGAGGATAGTCTTATTAATAATTCGTGTCCGTGCCAAAGACACTTTAGTCCTAGGCAGCTAAGGTTACCGTTTTTCAGATGGTGCTTCCCCGGTTGGTACAATGGACAAGTAACATGCTATATAGCTCTAGCTAGCCAATACTCACTTTCCCCAGTTATGCCCAAAGTTAAGTTGGCCGACGGGTGGAGATGGGGAGATGTGCTACAATCATACAAAATGTCAAAAATAATAATGCGGATGGCTCCAAACTTTTGGATGAGGAGAGCAAATTGTTGATTTCCTGATACTATAAACTGAAAATGGGCTTGAATGGATAGACTTCCTTCCACGTACGTCATACTTCAAAAATGTTATACATATCGAGGGAAGTTTTCCGCGTCATTATTAAAAAGCTTACATTATTAAGGGAAATATTTTGCTCGAATTCATGGTGATTATATTAGAAGATTCTTTGTAAATTGATTTACTAATAAAAATTAATTCTCTCTTCCCTCTCACTCCAAAAAAACTCTCTAGTTAAAATTTTCTCCAACTCTCTCGTGGAAGAGAGGTTAGATTTCTTTGATCTTTCCCCATGGGAGTAGCTTTCTCTTATTTAGGAATTTCTAGTGAGAGATTTTTCTCTTTCAGGATTACCTAGCAAGAGTTTTCTTCTTTACTAAACTTTCTAGTGAGAGTAAGGATTCCTAATGAGAGTTTTAGGTAGTTTTTTTTTTATTTTCTTTTATAAGATTTGAATTTCTTTTTTCAAAATTTTTATTTTGATTATCAGATCTGAAATTTCTTGGGTTTATTCTATAGATCTCACTATAATATTTGGACTATTCTATGGATCTTAATATAATATTTGGATAGAGATTTGGCAATTAAAAACATGTACAGATGTTCTGAGGTTGCAGTTATTTTATCTCATTTAAAAAAAATTTTTTTGTTAAAATATTTTTTTTGGAGCTTTACAGTGTAACCTATATCTATTCTTTAGATCTATACTATCCTACTATCCTTTTTTTAGATGTGTTCTTTGGTATCTGTGTATATGTTTGATTATATAACTTTTGTCATTAATACATATTTTGATCAAATTACAATGTAAATATTAATAAGGATTTTCTTTGACCACGAGATATACATTATAAGAGTTTTGTCTTGTTATAAGATCTGGCAATAGTCTATGTCTTGTTTTGTCTATTTGCAAGAGTTGAATTATCAAAAATTTAAAATTCACCATAGGTAAAATGCAATTTCAAGTAGCATAATTTATGATTAATTTTTGAAGAACATATTAAATAAAAACTACTTACTTTTTTTTGAGATCATATATACTTTATACGAATGAAGTAACTTGACTTGTTTTTAGCTTTCTAATAAAATGAAGGCAAATATTTAAGTTCTTATATATAAAAAAAAGGAGGACTATGTATACATGCATTTTTTTTTTCCTAGAAGGCTGTCTGTTAGAATATTTATATGACTTATATGATCACATATAATATTATCAAAATATTTATATGACTTATAATATTATCGCATATAATATTTATATGACTTATATGATCACATATAATATTATCAAAATAATATTTTGTTAATTAAATATATTCATTGTGTTTCATCTGATGATTATAATGATTATTGAGTTATATCTTATCATTTAATGTAATAGATTAAGTATGATTTACGCGACGAGGGTCTATCTTTAACGAGAGTGAGGTGAGGGAAGGAAGGCTAGACTGCATATTTAAGATTGATTGTGGATAGTGAAGATCTTGCTTTTATGTAACACAGAGAGAGTTAGGTGAAGGAAGGTTTTATGTAATATAAAAAGAGTTAGGCGAGGGAATGGTAGCCTGCATAATTCAAGATTGTGCATAATGACGATCCTGCTTTTGTGTAACATGTGGTAGACATGTGGTATCAAAATGTAGGTAGAAAACATGTGGTATCAGAACATACATTAAAGTTTATAATTTGTAAAACAATTATGTAAAGCAATTATGTCATAGTCTATGGAGTTTGAGATAAATTTACTAGAAATCAATAATTCATTAATATACATGAAGATATGTATAAATCCGCTATTCAGAATTGAGAGTACGTTGAATTTGGTTGCGACTTGTTTCGGTTGTGATTTATATGTGATTAGTAGGGATGGCAACGGGGCGGGGTTGGGGCGCTGCCTACAAACCCTCCCCCCGCCCCCGGCTCCCCCGGCCCCGTCTCCATCCCGCCCCGCTTCTTTCGCGGGTGCCCTCGCGGAGCTAATAAAAATTTGTTATATAATTTTATTATGATTAAATTTTAGCAAATAATTAAGTACTAAAATATCAACACATCATCAAATTATTATTCATTGTAATTTTACAATTGAAACTTTTAAAAACAATAAAATAAAAATTATTTGAATACAATCCAACATGACGAAATAAATATAACTAAAGTAGTCAAGTTTTCACGTTTGGCACAAATACAATCACTAATTCATTATTGTGCTTGTGCTTTTTTTAAGAAAAAAATGTTATTGTATTAAGTGTAATTAGAGATTTAGTATAAATATATTAGTAAATTTAGTATAACCAATTAATAATTTGTATTAGTACACATATATAATTATTAGTATAATTAATAATATCAATTATATTATATATACTAATAGACATTATATAATACATATAACTAATAATATCATTATTATAAATTTGTAATTAATTAAATTATATATTATATATATAGTTATTTACATATATATTTTACATATTTATTTTTTAAAGCGGGTGGCGGGATGGGGGATGGGTAGGGGTACACTCCCCCGTCCCCCCGTCCCATTTCTAAGCGGGGGCGAAAAAATTCCCCTCGTCCCCGCCCCAACCCCCTCCCCATTAGCTCCCCGCGGGGTGGGTGCCCCCATTGCTATCCCTAGTGATTAGTTATCGTCACTTTGGTCTTACCTGTATGACGACTCCGTTTATGTGACGTGGCTTCACCAAAGTTGATATCCAAGCCAGAAATAGAATCAGAAGATGTAAATGTGATGAATAGAACTAGAGTATTTAGTTATAGACTGGATTCCTTGTTGCCCTTGGCTACGATCCGGACTTAGGAGTTGATTTTGGCATTTATTTAACAAGTGTTGTGAGGCCTTGTAGATGATTTTGCTGCCCATATGGATATGACTTCACCGTCGCTTTTACGTTAGACAGACGTGGCTTTTGTTTCCCCATTGCTGGTTTGTACTTAAGACACGTGGCTTTTTGCAATCGTTTCGTTGAACAATCACATCAAAGCAGGTTTAGCACGGAATGTTTGTTTTGGGCTTATCACGCTGTCACCAATTTATTTTAGAGCAAATTAGTTGCATGGCCATCAAACTTTTACAATCATCCAGTTTTGATCATTGAATTCACATCAAAAGCCTGATTCTGCCCACTCAACTATTTAAAATTTAGATTTCAAGTCATTCCATTAGATTTAATCATTAAATATGACAGATCTGAGTGCTCACACGATTCACGAGACAAAGAAAGAAGGCATAGTTATCTGACGGAATGATTTGAAATATAAATTTTAGATCAGAGTTTTAATAATTTAGTGGTCAAAATTCAACGATTCCAAAAGTTTAGTGGCTATCCTGATAATTTGTTCTTTATTTTAATATTTATGCTCATGGTAACCCTTTTATGTTTGGAGTTCAAACGCCTAAAATCTACATTTAGGACATGTTTAAAAAAATTGTGCCATGAATATATGTGTAAATGAGCCTAGTAATGATGATAGTTACATGCATATTAATAAGTAACGATCTGACCTGAAGAAAAACTTCAATTGCCATGCCTTGATCTCATCATTTATCAAAGCAAAACAGAAAAAGAAATTTTGAGAAAAAGGATTCATGATGGCAATAAATTAACAGCAAAGAATAAATGTCGATTCAACTACTTACAGAGAGTTGAATAATTTCAGAGCAACACACACACACACGTATACACTCTCACAGCCTCTCATTTATTTATGTTCACTCCTTTCGCACTTTTCGATCCATTCCTCCCCCTTCGCCCATGTACCTGGATCTGCAGTACTCTAATGTTTTAATTCGATTAAAAATTGTAAGCTAGTACGATAATGCTTATAAATAAATGTCGACAAGAAAACAATAATGTCATGTAGCCTGCGGAAACATTGAAACAATAATAAATCTTAGTGACTGTCAGAGAAATTTTCTGACAAAAGTTTTTGGAATTCGTTGGTAGAAAAGAGCTTGGATGTACCTCAAATACTTAAACTAAGATAGCCTGCACGAACAAATTAAGGACTCCATTATTCTGAGCATCTGGTTTTGAATGCAGCCTCGCTTGAAACTAAAAACACCGAAATTTAAAAGTGTCATTTTCCATTATCAACACAACACTCAGAGGAAGTTACCGAGCTTGTCGGATGCAAATAATTGGATGTCTTCACTCGTGTGTTCCATCGTTGTAATATTTTGATGTAACCTGTTTTATATTTACGAGTTGAATATTATTTGTATATTTTATTTTAAATCTATCACTTAAGAAAAAAATATTATTTGTAACTACATTTTCTCCCCGCTGTAGTGAGAATAGTACAGGCAACAGAGCGGCAGCGAACACCGTACGAAGCACAAAACCCGATTATATATTCCTATATCATTGGCACAACAACCATGAATGATGAGTTCACTGAATAAATCTGATCATATTTTCCCATAACATGAGCTATGGGCAGGTATGAGTACTGACTTGCTTATTTGGGAACGTGGAAATTTGCTTGGAACATACAAGTGGTGATTAATTGAATGCTAAATTGCTAATACTAGGAGCCACATATCATCTCCAGACTTTAAAGAAGAAGAAAAAAAAAAAAAAGGACAGAAGAATTAATCATCCATTCCCCCAAGATGAGGAACTGCAGCTACTTGGAACATGATCATCCCTTGCGCCTTTGTATCCTTTAAAGAAGTTCCAGTGGACTTCAGACCCTGAGATTAGCAAGACGAAAGATTGAAACCCGTACCAATAATAACGCAGTGTTAGGAATTTCGTGAGAAAATAGTAATGCACATACTGGTCGTATTCAATCAAGATTTTGCCAGCATTAGTGTCCGCGATTATGGCAAAGGCATCCTGGCTGAGATCAAAGGTGCCTCGACAGTTGCGACAGAAATCAACTATCTCAACTTCAACACTCTGGCCAGTGCAAGGGCGTGGGGTGCCGAGGTTCGTCCCATCAGTGCAAGTTATTCTGTATCTTGTCCTACAGGCAGCACCATCCTGCCATATATCGGCGCTGGCTGCGGCAATCAGCCCTGTAGGGGTATTGGTTCCAAAACATGCTGAGGCTGCAAATTAAACAAAATCCTATCAAGAACTCAGTGTTGTAGCACAAAATACATCACACAAGTGGAACTCTGAAATTGGAAAAATATTAGTGGAAGATGTGTCTAATGTTGATCTAATATTCCTAGCTACGCTTCTGCTTGTGAAATAAAGGGAATTTGATCTAACTATTATTGTGCGAAAGACGGAACTTACGGTCATATTGTGCGTAGAAAGTAGCGGTGCCATCATCCGCATGTGCAGTCAAAACGAGGGTCACCAAAATGCCTACAAGCACCATATTATTGGGCAATGCTGCCATTTGTCTCCTCTTTCAAGCACGTAATTCTGTTGCTTGAATTGGTAATTTGGTGATGAAACTCAATTGGTTTTCCACACATTTATAGGGAGCAGTCTCGTGTATACTTCCAGCCCCGGCCGACCAAAACAGTGTGTGCAATTAATGAAGCTGAAAACTAGTGGAAGATATATTCCAAAATTATGTTCTTATGAAGAGGGTATAATTATATTTATTAATGCAAGATCCCGTATAATAAATAAATAAATAATGTAGCCTCAACTACTAGTAAACAATGCTCAGTCCCCGACTGATTCTATTTTGTGTTTAATATTTGATTTAGTTACTTAATTATGAAAACTAAATATAACATAAATATGTATTCTTTGTTTCCAAAGACACTCGTTGTTAAGAAGCAAATCTCATAGAAATCCGGACTTCCAAATTTTGTTTTTCATCTATATATGTAACACAGAAGAATTTTGCAGATTAATAATAACAAAATATTGATAATAGTTCTTAATTAAGTGTCCTCAGTTCTTTTTTTTTCTTTTTCAATTTTTCCCAATCAACATTGAGATTGTTGCATGGCATATAGCTTATTTTTATTTTTTCCATGTATTAGATGTTAGTTAGATAGTGGCTAAAGTTAATGATTCAGAATTTAAAGATCTTGGGTTCAATTCTCCATTTTCCCCTCCAGCTTCTTACACCTCACCCCTTCTCTACTTATAAAAAGATTATTTGTAGTAAAAAGCTAGCCGGACAGCAAAATGTACATATTAGAGCTGCTTTTCTTTTAGTTAAAAGAATGGAAAGATTCCTGAACAATATAACCACAGTGAATCATGAGAACTAAATGGCGCCTTGAGTTCGAGTTACTTATTGTGGTAAGCACAAATCTTCCAAATTAACGTTCTTGAAACAGCTTATGTATGTATAACAAAGAAATGGTGCATGGCAATCATCTTTGTTTGAACGAAGTTGTAATCATCTTAATCATGACTGCCGTACATAGGCAATCTGAGTTTGCAATGAAAAGACACTTGTAACTTCGTGATGGTTGAAATCGTCGAAAATTGTACTAGCAAACATCAATCAATACAAGCGAAGCAGGCTGAACCAAGATAATTAGTTCAAGACAAGAGTATGCACCCATATTAATTACTGACAAAAAGCATAAAAGGTATCATCAATTATGTGATTAAAAAAATAGCTTCGTTGGAGGAAGATTGTGCATCCGGCCCGAACGGAGGAGTAATAAGCTGATTAGTTTCAAGTTTCAAGTTGCACATTGTTCTTCTTGTTCCAATAAAACAAAAACAGAGAGACTGTATATAGTGACGGTTCTCTGTGTACATTGCAAAATAACAGATTATGCGTTAGAGATCAAGTAGATTGTTTTGAACCTCAGAATTCTCGAATTTACTTCCTCTCTGTATGAACTTTGGCTTTAGTTCCTTTTTTGGGTACATCAAAGAAGTAGCCAATAAAGTTCTTGTTATCCACCAGTACATGATTTTTTTTTTTAAAAAAGGAAATGTATTCTTTGTATTAACTCATGATGGGATTGTTTAATCATACTCCTATGAAGTGAAGTTAATCGATCCAAGAAATTTTAAGAATTGGCAAAAGGGCTAATGATAGCACAATCACTAGCATGCCTAAGCTAAGTCATGAAGTTTGGTTGTCAAGACCAAACACTAAATTTACATGAGATTTACATGCATATCTATAGAGATATCTAATGGTCATAGCCTAGGCATTTTTAAGATATAAATTCGAACTACTTTAGTAGATCTACTTGTTGCCTGGTACATTCACAAGTGAATAATAAATTAATTGGGTCGTTTGCTCGACCTGCAGTAGTTTTGAAAAAACACGTACTCAAAAAAAAAAAAATGTCCTCGAAAAAATTTTGACAAAAAAAAAATTACTGGGATTGAAATTAAGGATGCTCTTTTTTTTAAAAAAAAAATAATTTCCAGTTCAAAGTTTACATAAGTTAAGAGTCATGGAAAACTCTAAACCGTTGATTGAAGAGTGACACATGACTCCTTACAGCTTAACCCTAGTACTACCCACACCATTGCAAAGAAATTAATGGGCACTTTTTACTTGGCAAATAAGTATTTAAAATTGAGAAAAATGAATATATTGATTTTGGGAGGGGATAACGCCACACCCTATCAATTAATTTAGATAAAAACTCTAAAAGTTAGCATTAAATTTTTAGTGGTTAATAGTATTACTTGCAACATCTTGCAATTCTAAATTTACACTCCAAAATTACTCCAACACTTGGTCTTGTGGCGATTAAATCTCGGAGAAAGTGATATTGTTTAAACAAGGATCAATCAATATAGTGAAAATTCTGGGGATATAGTGGCAAAAGCCAGGCGCTGGTATGCACCTTTAATTGCGTAAACTGCAACTTTCTTGCTCAATTACTTTGATAAGTAATGAGAATTAAGATCGTGGTGATTCAAACGCCATAGTGAAGACGCTTTTTCTTGAACTTGCAACAGAAATGGTCGAGGAGGAGAAATTTGCCAGCAAGTGCATTATCAAATTTTGACGGTATCTCATCAATTAAGTACTGCAGGCTGTCTATTTTGACTTTTGGCACCAAACTTTACTTGAAGAAGAACATGGTCAAATTAATCGGCAAAACATTCTGCACTCGATTTTTGCAGGAAAAAGGAGACCAACATGACTGAATATTTTCTGCCAATTTTTCTTTCTTCTCTTTTTCCTCCCCATTTAAGGATTTCAACAAAAGGAAAACTTATGCGTTATGTTATATTCTATTTAGTCCTTAATCTTTAATTTCACCGTTTATTGTCCCTTCATAGATGTTTTGAGTCAATTGAGTCCTTATTTGTAAATAGTTCACTTCGTTATTACACCCAAATGATCCTAAATATACTTTGACCCAAACTTCTGTTCTGCTATTGAATATTTTCCTTTTCAAAAAAAAAAAATTTATACGACTAAATAATGTATAACAACGCAATGAGCAACGTATAGGTCATCAAATTTTTATCACTATAATGTATTAGTTTTGAGCACTTTCATAAAGTTTAATTTCTCGAGTATTAATTATTTGAAAAAAGTGAAAGGTTCAATCCAATAGTGGTTTTTCATTTTTGACTGTATTGTGGTAGCAAATTAATTAGTGGAATAAACTGAGGACTTAATAGAAATTTTCAAAAGCTTTAGCATTTACTGAATCTTTTGGAATACTTTAGGAGTTTCAAAAGTAAATTTCACAAAATGAAAGAAACTAATGGGGGCCAAGTAAACTATCGGACTTGGGGGGAAAAGCTCCTTTTCTTCCCTCTCATTGAGCTTCAGTCTATGGTCCTGAAAATTGCAAATGTTTCATCATACAAAATGAATGAAACAAGCAAGTGTAACTAGAAGACGACGCTTAAAATTAGTCATAAAATTTCACTCCAAAGTAAAAGAAGAAGAAGAAGAAGAATCAGAAAATGGTAACTCAAGAAAAAGAAAAAGTTAAAATCCAAATGAAACAAGCTAATGCACCATTAAAGTTTCAGAGGCTTTCACCAGATGTAATCTTATTTACTCATAAGTTCATGCTACATAGTAGTAGCTCATACATAGATTTTGTAGCGTACATATTCCCATGGGAAATCTACTTATTTCTGGACATCATTTTCGGCCTTCTGAAAGCTTTTAAAATTCAACTTCAAACCCTGAAAAATACGAAGAAAGTTGGAAATCAATTAGTACTTCAAGTCTAAGCAATTCCGCTAGATGAAGCAAAAATTTTTGTCAAGACATAATAGGCTTACTGGTGATATTCAATGTTAACTTTTCCAGCATTTGGATCAGCAATGATAGCAAACGCTTCTTGGGAGAGATCAATTGTTCCTCTACAGCCGGGTGGACAGTAATCAACTATTTTAACCACAACACTGCCCCTGCATGGTTGAAGGACACCTAGGTTTGTACGTCCAGTGCATGTCACTCTGTAGTTTCTCCCACAGGCAGCCCTATTGCCCCAGATTGCATCACTTGCAGCTGCAATCATCACCCCATTGTTTTGGAAGCCATAACAAGAAGAGGCTGGTTTACAAGGCAACAAAAGTACAACATTTGTGAGAAGAGAAGGTCGTAATACTTTTGTCTGGCTGATATCACATGTTGCACTTTAAATTATACTGGTGATAGTACTAAAGAACGAAAATGCAGAGAGATTAAAGAAAACGATAAAATAACTAGGAATCATGCAAGACGTATACAAATATATTTTAACTAGTTATCTCTCGAATTAAATGACAGATTTGCAAAATCTTGTGCAGTGCATGATAGTACTGAAGAGAAACTTACGAACATAAGGTGGTGTATAGAAAGTTGCAGTCCCCGTAGCTGCATAGGAAACAGAAACAAGGCTTGCCGCCATGGCAATCATCATCAGAACTCGCATTGTGGCTCCCATTCTTTTTTTTTTTTTTTTGGCTCTCTCCTAAAGGATTTAAACTCTTCAAGGTTTCGCTTTGAGTTTGAACTTTCTTCAAGAGCTTGCTTGATGAGAAAACTGGGCAATGCCTCTGCCTTTTATAGGCGAAATGTTGAAGACATGGGATGTTGCCCATGTTTATGAGGACCTCAACCGAATAAATTCATTATTCAAGCCCCGCCAGGTTTTACTTTTCTTGATTCAAATCGTATTACTTGGTATAAACAATGAATTTTTGCTTTGATGGTCGGCGATAATTTATCTCCTGTAGCCGTAGGAATAGGGTCAATTTGTTGGCAAACAAAACTAAATCAATTAAGTTTAGAAATTATTAGTGAAAAAAAAAGGTTAGAACTTACAATCACTAGTTGGATTTTTTTCCCTTATTATAGTCAAAGTGTAAGAGTCTTTTTTATTTTAATGTAAGTGAAAGGATTTAAATCCGAATCTCTCATTTACAATCTCGTCCTCAATTCACCCAACTATCCATCTCCTAAACTGTAATAGTATGCTTACCTGCATAGTTGTCCGTTATAGTAGTTACTCTGGCTCCCGAGAACTTTCTTTTGCAGTTTACACAGAGAAGGTTTCAATTTTTTCTTACTAATTATACTGAGATTATACCTCTTTCAATATACTTTGGAGTTAAAAATGTTCTCTCTAATATGATTTATCATTCAAGAATTAGTGTCAAAGCTCAGAATTTGAGCTCCCCACGATTATAATTACTTTCGCCCTAACTTTGACCGTGTCCCATTATTTTTCCTTCTTGTCTTCCATTCTGGATAGCGGAGAGAGATATTGTGGTAGAATTTTCTCCTGTCGAAGCATTTTCTGAGACGAAAAAATGACCAGACAATTTTTCCTGTGCCGTGACGCAAGGGGTATGGTACACTTTAAATAGAGGGCAAATTATCCAAATGACCCTTTAACTCTTTGTCTAAGTAAAATTAAGTCCCTCATCTATTTTTTGACGACTTTAAACCCTTGAACTTGTAAAAGTGGGAAATCGTGGCCCTTTTACCCAGTTTCTCCGGTTTTGCAACCGGAGGACCAATTCACACGAATACAAGTGTGCTTCTTCAAAGGGCATTTTTGTCCGCATGTTCTAAACAAAAAGGGCAGTGGATAAGACGCAGAAACCCTCTCCTCCACCTTCTTGCAATACGAATCGGGCACAATCTTAACAATGCCCTCGTCACCAAAATCTCCACGAATCGCGGAGCCCAGCTCTTCTTTCACGGCTCGAGAAACAGCGGCGTCGACGGATTCCCCGGGCTTCATTTTCTCAGACAGAGGCCTGCAGCGGTGGCGAATGACGCCGTTGGACAATTCTTGGTGGGATTCGAGGAGGACTCGATTATGTTTGTCGATAACCCTGACAACGACGACTTGGAGGG
The DNA here is from genome assembly GCF_036785885.1 of Coffea arabica. Classification (NCBI taxonomy): domain Eukaryota; kingdom Viridiplantae; phylum Streptophyta; class Magnoliopsida; order Gentianales; family Rubiaceae; genus Coffea; species Coffea arabica. Next base: position 12,933,546 of record NC_092320.1, on the reverse strand, counting down.
ATCGAATGGGAGGAGAGGAATCGGCGAGCAAGGTTTCGCCCTCGGAGAGCTTGAGCCAGAGATTGTGGACGTTTTTGGTGCCGGGCTTGACACCCCAGGAAGCGAAGGAGTCGGAAGGCAAGCGGGGCTTGAGCCAATCGGAGAGGGATTGAGGGGTAGGGAAGCTGGGGTTGCTGGGGGATTTGGAAGAAGGGAGGGACATGTCGGGGATTCTGAGAAACCTGCGAGGGTTGAGCGGGAAAGAGATTTTGGGGAGGGGGATGAAAGCGGTGGTGGGGGATTTGGGAGAAGAGACGAGAAGGAAGAGGGAGAAGGCGGTGAAGATGAAGTCTGGGAGTGAAGTGATGGGTTTTTTGGGGAGATGATGAGGAGATTGGGGTTGAAGGTGGTGCGGCTGAGGTAAAGATGGTGGTGGTGGTGACTGATGTGAAGACATGTGAATGAATTTTTCAATTCCGGCGGGAGAGAAGACGAGTCGACGGAAGACATGTTTGGCTTCTCTTTTTGTTTTCTCTTTTCTTCGTTTCTCAAGACGAAAGGATATTTGAGGATGATTTCAGAGAGTCGACTGTGGTCAATAGAAGTTCAGAAATGCTGGGGAGCATTATCACCGTTCAACTTCCTTCAACTTGACAGTGAAGAGTTTACTAGTCTGTTGTCTGATAGCTGGAATTTACAGGAGTTGTGCCTTTTTGTTTAGAACATGCGGACAAAAATACCCTTTGAAGAAGCACACTTATATTCGTGTGAATTGGTTCTCCGGTTGCAAAACCGGAGAAACTGGGTAAAAGGGTCACGATTTCCCACTTTTACAAGTTCAAGGGTTTAAAGTCGTCAAAAAATAGATGAGGGGCTTAATTTTACTTAGACAAAGAGTTAAAGGGCCATTTGGATAATTTGCCCTTAAATAGACCGCAATTGATGAGGTTTTAAGCGTCTCATGCACGGCATTGCTCTTTCCATTTTCTGTGGCTAAATTTAGAAAAATATGTAGTACTAGGGGAGGAGTGCCCGCGCATCACGCGGGTGTTTGGTGCCTGTGATTGAAGAAAGTTTTTTGGTTAGGCAAATAATAATACATTGCGAGAATAGTACGTTGCGATAAATAATTAGAAGCAGGTATGATTATAAGACAAACAACATAAGAGTCTTCCAATATTAGAATCAGGAAGTTCCCGAAAACAAATAATTAGATGCAGCAAGTTCCCAAAGGGTGTACGGACAAATATTTATGATAAGTACAACAACATTAGTAATACCTTCACCAATTTACCATGAACTAATGCTTGGCCCATTATTGGCCAAAACAACCCCCCTCGCTATGACATCTGCAGATATATAAAATACAACCAAGTTCTAACAGGAATACCAACCATATAATGAATTCAAATTTAAAATGCAAGTCATGGAAAAACCGCCATCAAACTCTCAAAATTACCATATTAGAGTCATGTCTACAAACAAGAAGTACTGATAGGGTATAATTTGTTAGTAATTTTATTATTAATTTCCCCTTCTATCCCGGACAAATATTGTGTTAATTGCTGATATTTACTCATATTTGGTATCTGGACCCAATTCCAGGAGTGGAGCAGATAACTACAAAAAGAGGGACTTTTGGATGCAAATTTGGGAGACTCCAGCAGGAAGCCTCAATTGGCTGGGACCACAAGAGCTACAAGAGCTAGTAAAGGCAACGTACAAAGCCTTAGGAACAAGAAGTAATTCAGCAGCTTGTGGCCAATTGGTGGGGACCGCGCAGAGGCTCAAAACAAGGAGATGAATTCGGCAGCTTGTGGCCAATTGGTGGGGACCACTGGATATCTTTCTTTTGGCTTTAAATAGGGAACAAACGTACAGAAGACGGGTGGCTTTTATTTTGATCTCTAGTTTTAGTCTTTTAGGGTAGTTTTAGTTCTTCTTTCTTTTGACTGGCCTCTGACACACGCCAGGTGTTCGACAAAATTCCCCAACGGGAAAAACATCCTTTATTCCTTACTTGTTAGTAAAAAGAACAATGCCTTGGAAATTTATTAATTCGTGTGGTGATTTAATTATGCGGCGTGGCTAAGTCTTCCATCTAGTCAAGGGTCAACTCGACGGCGCAGTTCCGAAAATCTGTGAGATCTAATTAGTTTTCACGTGTTCCTTTATCTATTAATATTTGCATGTTGCCTGATTTAATTTTCATGGGATTATTTTATTAATTGGATGTACAGGGCCCGATGTTCAATGTGATATATTAATCTCGTGCCAATTTAATCAATTAAATCCGTAATTGTTTGATTGATTAATATTAGTGGCAACTGGTGTGTTTACACATTAGGGGAACGTGCGATCTAATTTAAATAACCCTCGTAGCGTGTTATTGATTAGGGTTAGGTTTTTCTAGTTATTAATGCAATTGGAAAATTAATTCCTATGGTCGTACCTAGGAGTATTTGCTGATTAGGGGTAATTAACGGTCGTACCTTGGTTATCAATAATTTAAGGAAAAATTGGTCGTCGGACTATAACTAGCCTATTAATAAATTAAGTGAACCTCTGCTGCATCAATGATCAGATAAATGGACTGTGCTTGAGTAGTTGTATCCTTGGCTAGAATTTATTTATTCCTGATTAAATTCCTGCTATATTTGTGCTAGTGATTTATTCATTTTTAATTAAATTGTCTGATTATTTTTAGTTTCATTCCGGTAAAATCCCCCCTTATCAATTGGACTTTAAAAAGAGACAAATATCTCCAGTCCCTGAGGAGACGACCCTACTTGCCACTGTCTACTATTTAGTAACTTTTGTCAATTAATTAATTCTGGTATATCGGATTAAGCAAACTCTTCGGGAACAGGGTGAATCAAGTAACCCATTGCACACCTAGAGTCCCTGCTCCAGTACCTAGGATTAATTATTGACTGCTCTTAGTGGTAGTTAGGTTCTATATTTATTATTATTATTACACAGGTTGACGACCTGTCAAGTACCATATTGGAGTCAGCTGACTCACAAATCCAATTAATATTGTACCAAGCAACATTTTGCGAACGAAAGTTTATAGTTACCTTGCCCTTCCTCTTTGTGTCCACTTCTGTATCCAAAAGCATAATATCCTCATAGTCGTCATCCATGTCAACATCTATTACTTCAGGAAAAATTACCTACAAAGAATCCATTCACCACCATTAAGACATTTACAACAATATTTAAATAAAATGAATGGAAACCACGGTTGTAAAAATTAAAATTTGCATTAGAAAGCAAAAAAAGCAAGAAAAGGTGCTAAAAATTACTACCAAAGACCAGATGAAATGAAGAGCAACTGTCACCGAACAGAAATCCAGTTAATATGCAATGAATACCACCCTTTCCTTAATAAATTTTCTTCCCTGAGCAGAAAAGAGGCTGAAAAGGAGCTACCAAACCACTTTGATGCAGAAAATGTTTGATCAGTGAAAAATGTCAAAGCAAATAGTTCCATTTCCGCTGCAACATGACTTGAGATAAAATAATTTCTTCATAGCAAACATAGAAAAAACCCTGAACTGCAAAAGTGGTGAACTAAGAACTTCACTGTCTAATAACTGATTAACTCTTGAACTACAAAGGAAAAAGGAAAACCTGAAGTTTATCAATTGTTAAACTTCAGCTGTTGAACCCCATAAATTCGATACTACCAAAAAGCAAAATAACCTAAAGAATGCAGAAGATGACCTTGCACCAACCACACCTTTCATGAACTCCTAATGGCAATCAAAATTATGAAAAAAGTTCCCAGAATCATGAATAAATTAGAGTTCAAACTCACAATCACTATACCCTCCAACATTGCTATGAGTCTGTGATCATACCTTTGAGGCACCATACGAGGCTTCGAAAATTGAAATGGGATTATGCTTATTCAAAGTTCTGCAAAAGTTTCCATTTTCCTAAATTCCTAAAACAATTATTCCCAAGTACCAAGCAGCAGAAATGCAACTTAAATTCGAAACAAAAATGGGCATCTTTACTCTTTCTTCACCAATTGAAAACCAAAAAAATGCAAATCACATTCGACAAATTAATTAAAACTCTTACACAGAAAAGAAAAAGGCCGAATACCAATCATGCTAGAATTTGCGATCAATCCAAAGTCTAAAAAGAACAGACAAATGATTGGTAATTTCAGAGTAGAGTTCATACACCAGTGGCTCATCTAGCTAACAGAAGTCGGACCTAAGCAATTGAATCCAAGAAGAGGAAACGTCATAGCAGGTCACTGTAAAGGGAGGCGACGGGAAACTGAAGCTGAAAGGGGGTAACGGACCTACGTTCGTGGGGCATAAATGCAGATTAAAAGATGAGGAAGTGGGTTCCGACCAAACCATTAACAGCCATACCGGTTAGGCAACCATTGGAACGTTTCAGGTACCGGACGATTTTAATGACACCCCCTCCCACATAGAAGCAACGTTTACTTGTCCGTTTAGAGGAATAATTGGGCCTAAGGGGTATTTCGGTAATTACATCAACACACAAGCATATATGGGGTGTACAACAGGCAAAAATAGTTGCACACTCATTACATATTCCATCAATACTCAGATGGCTCATCAATGAGAACTTTAAATGTATTAAAATGGGGTCATTTCAGTAAACATATCCAAATACATGCTTTGTGAAGTTGCACCTAAAGCTGTTAGGCTAATACACAATATTTAACATTCCCAAAAAGCCCCCACCCATGCGGTTGAAATTCAACCTACTCTTAGACCAAAAACTCAATCTTATATAGTATAAGGATACTGTTCTATATAAGAAAGGACAAACACTGGACAAATAATTTTTGAGAGGTTGATAAATGAATGGATGCCAAATAGCCATTTGCAAGTTTAGATCCTTTTTAAGTGAAGAAAAAAAGAGCCATAAGTGGTCAATGCAGTCCAAGAAATAACTAGTGATCATATACAAGCACCTAAATAATTTTTTTTTTTTAAAAAAAACCTTAATAAGAATGTTGCCATGTTTGTAGACATATAAACTTTCCTTTAGTTTTGTCTTAGCGATTCCCTGGGACGAAGAGGAGGAGATAATTGAAGGAAACATTGAGCTGAAATTTCGACTCAAATGTATTAGATTAGATTAGATCCAATTTATAGCTGTAACAGATAGATTAGCTGTTCTTTTTGTGGCAACATGCTTATGAATCTTGAATAATCTTTTTTCGGCCAATTTTTAGTTTCAACAAAATCGGTTTGGCAAGACTAGCAGTCATCCAGGAATACCACTTTTGACTCGTAACTCTTGGATAGAGTAGAGTGATACTGCAGATTCGATGCTGTTTGTTGACCATCTGGCCTTATGTCTTGGCAGCCAGGCACATTCCATGCTATCAAGTGTAAAGAAAGTCCATGCTTCAAGTTAAGGAAATTAGGCCTGACTTTAAAAGTCAATATTTAAGCAAAAAACCAGGGAAACCCCACCAAACCAAAAAAAAAAAAAAAGAGAGTTCAGATTACTTGCTAGGCTTTTTCACCTATCTATTACATCTCGATGTAAAAAATTGTATGAAAACTTAGCAAGTAATCTGAACTTTTTTACATCTCGATTACAAAGTCATACAATTTATTTATGATGAATTACAAGATGTTAATTAATTAATGAACTTGTTCCTGGTCCCAAATCTAACACGTCTTCCCTTAATCTGTTTTTGACTTTTAACCTTATTAGACGTGAACTTCGGCTAAACTTCTTCTATTCTCAACAAATGTGATTCTACGAACTTAGCCTTCTAGCTAGGATAAGCAAAATTATTATTGTAGTCCTCTTCCACTCGAATCTACAAGTTTGAATCACGAATATTGTGTAGTAGATGTGTGATTTTGTGCACCATCGTCACAGGAAATGTCTGCCCTCGTAACAAATTGAAAAGACAGTTTCTAGTTCTCTGCATTGAAAATACACAGTTTCTTGTTTTTGGTCAATGACGAAACAAACAACAAAACTTTACTACTACAACTTATTAAGTCTCTAACTAATTTAGAGCCATTACAGAGATAGGATTAAGTGGTTGGGGACGAAGGAGGTTAGTGGAATCCCTTGGCGTTACATGCAAAAATATGTGTATCATGCATGTGTACGTAACATTTTACTTGTGTTGTATAGGGTGGGCGCGGGTCGGGTACCCGTCTCATTCACCATTTGACTGACCCGATCTACACTTTACGGATTAACCATTTTCTGACTCTTACTCGCCCCACATATCAGCGAGTACCCGATTATGGTCGGGTCAGCGGATACCCCCCCGTCCCATTTATTATTTAATTTTAAAAAATGATTTATACCAATTTAATTTTATATTTTACACATTCATCTAAAATTTAATAAATTTTTTTTCTAAAAAAAGGTTTCCCACCTAGAAACAAGCATGTGAAGAAAATATAAGATAAAGGAAAAAAATTAAAAGAATTCAAAATCAATAAAAGTTTGAAATAAGTAGTACAATTTTTAATATATATGTTCCACATTAATTAAACTTTTTTCTATAAAATATAAGATCATGGCCTCTACAAATGAATCTTGTAAATAAACTATAGTCTCTCATATTTGTAATGCAATTTATTCAATAAAATTACTTATTTAGTTCTAACTTATTATTTTATGGTGTGTGTATAAAAATAAAAATATATATGCGAGGCGGATCAGGTACCCACAGGTTTTTAATTATGTGACCCTAACCCGCCCCGCATCTTAGCGGGTACCCGACTCTCTTTTGACTCGATCAAATAATAAAAATCGGATATTCTAATTTTCGGATCGGATCGAATCGGATACGACGGATTTTCGGGTTAGCGGATAATTTTGCCTACCCTTAGTGCTGTATATGTCTGTTATTAAGAATTATCAACTGTATTATTTTATACTTAGCAATACTATGCGCTTCATGTGAGGCCTATAACTAGTGAAATTATAAGACAAAGTGGCGTACATAGCAGCCACTAAATGGCATCCAAATAACTGGTTTGGATAAACATTAGTCTCTCTCTTTTATTTTGTTTGAAATTCATGTTACATCATAAAAAGATGTTTTGATTTTGAATGTAAAATTGAGCAATGTTAATCTCAATCATAGGATGGTAATTCGATAATAGAAGTATGAGACAGACATACACACTTAAAATGCTTGGTATAGAGGAGCTGTCGTGCTAACTAATAGCATTGTTGGACTAATCCTTTATTTTTTGTCTTTTCAAAAATAATTCATTTAGATATTTCAAATATGGGCATTGATATTCAGGAATTTTCTTGGAAAATAGTTTATTTTGATCTTACTAATTCTTATAATTCTGAATCATCATAAAACATCAATTATGCATTATTCATGGTACCTACTAGTATTATTGATCCTGTTGTATGATCGATTAAAAAAAGATCTTTTCGTAGTCCTTTCATCCCTCAATTAATGCATGCATCCAGCTGAAGGACACGACGATGGCCTGTGAGTTTTGAGCCCATGTCGTCCTACCCGTCTGTATGTTTTTTTGACAATTTTGAATCCATAAACTTTAGGCAAAGAACGACCCAAGTCTCAATCGAACCGAAATCTCACTTCAACCCATCAATATGTTTAGGGAAAAATACACGGAACCCCCCTATGGTTTCGCGAAAAGACACGGAACCCCCATATCGTTTAGAAACATACACATAAACGCCCTAAACTTCATAACTGAAGTGGAAATAGACCTATAACCGGCTGAGCGAACTACTGATGATGGGTCTGCGAGGTTCTTTTGAAAAGATCGTGAGTTTCATTCCCAATCTACCCTTCAGTTGCTATATAGAAGGCAGTACATATTAGGGGAGAATATATTTGAAGCTATCAAAGAGTGAAAGGAAAAAGGGAAAAAATCTACTTCTGAGTATATCGAAGTCGTCATGTCCACTTCTGCAAATTTTGGAGGAGGTTTGACAGATCTAAGGTATGAATGGTCTCGATGCTTCTGCAAGAAAAGAGCAAAAATCAAGATCGTGGAGTCCAACAAACCCTCAAAAGGTAGGCTGTATTACATTTGTGAAGATCAATCCTGCTCCTTTTGGGCATGGTGCAATCCTCTAAGAAGGGATGGAATGGGCAATGAATGTACTAGTAAAAGTCCAGAAACAAGATTAGACGAAAGTTTTGGGTTCTCTCCAAGAGTGAACAGTAATGAAGGTATGCTAGCTGTGAACAATGGTGACATTTTGTCGGGGCTACATGCAAAGTTGAGCACGGTTGAAGGCACTGTGGGGATGTTGAAAGTGATAATGATTTTGTCTCTTATTATTTGTTGTTTATCTCTAGTTATTGCTGCTTATAGAAAATAGTAGTTTGGTTAGTGGCAGTATAATGATGTACTAAATAATGTAATGATTTTAGTTTATGAAAAAATTCCAAATTTTGTCATGATTTGTATTCCTGTCTGAAAGAAAGATAATAATCATACAACCTGTTTAGTCATGAACCAACTGTCATGACCACAATCTAATATGATAATATGATAACCACAATCCAATATATAGCAATACAAAACCAACTGTAATTTAGATAGTCATAATATGATAACCACAATCCAATATATAGCAATACAAAAAAGAGCAATAATGCCAATAATGTCATTACAAAAAAGAGCATCACTTACAAAATATGTTAATCCATTATACAATGTCATTACAAAATATGCCAATAATGTCATTACAAAAAAGAGCATCCTGATCCTAATTTTTCTTAAATCTTTTGGATCGAGAACTGGGGTTGTTATCAGTAACTGCAGCAGTGCTGCTTTGCTGAGATACTTGATGCACTGGTGCTTCTCTGGTTGGGGCTGAAGTGGAAGCTGTTCTTGCCCCTCGCTGGGTATTGCTTGCTGGAGCCTGCAACCAGAGTCAAAAATTTATTGCTGGAATAATTATCAAGAGTACGTAATCCAAGAAAAATTCAAGTACTTAAATGTACCTTATACAACTTGGATTTGGGATGAGGAGGTTCCTTACAAGTTCTCCTATTATGGCCAGTTTTTAAACATCTCTTACAGTATATTGGCAACCCCTTTTTGGAAGCTCTTTGTGGATCTCTCGGTTCATCCGGACCTCTTCTTCTAAGTTTTTTAGGTCTCCCAGGTTGTTTCTTCACAAATGGTGGATTTAACAGCTGCATTCCACTATCAATCCAGTGTTCTTTGGATGGAACAGCTCCAATGCTATAAGCATATGCCCTCAAGTATGCCTCTTTACTATAGCACTCATCGACATAGTTTTCAACCTTCATCCGCATGCTTTGAATGGCAGAAATAGCATGCACACATGGAATTCCAGTCAACTGGAATGCACCACATGAACAGCTTCTATGTTGCAAGTTCACGACGGAGGTTCTGTTGAAACCATCAACCTCAAATGATTCAATACCATCAAATATAGCAATACAATGTCTGCTCTTCTCTATACTTTTGGCTAGCTTCTCAATAATGTTTGGACACAATCTGCCTCCATATGACTCCATGCCTTGCCTCTTCAATGTCAATCGTTGCATTAACTTTCTTCTGAAAAATTCAAGAAGAGTCACAATTGGCTCGTCTCTTGGTTTTAAAATGTAGTTGTTGAAACTCTCATTCAAATTGTTGACTGAAATATCAGTCTTAGCAGCCATTCCATAATGTGCTCTAGACCACAAGTGATATGGCAGCCTTTTTAACCAACCAGCAGCAGTAAGGTTCTCTCCATTTTGTGGCTGAGCTATCTCCAAAGCATTCAATGCTCTCTTGAAATCATCACCATTAGTTGCTGATGCAGTAGCCCAAAACAATTCTCTCAGTTCACTGTCTTTGAACTTTGCCTTAAAATTCTCAAACAGATGCCTAAGGCAAAATCTGTGTTCTGCACCAGGAAATAGCTCCTCTATAGCATGTACCAGTCCTTTTTGCCTGTCAGAAATGAAGGTATAAGGCACTACATTGCCCCTTCCAATATGAGTAATCAGTTCCTTCAAAAATCAAGTCCAGCTATTATAGTTTTCTGCTTCAACAATGGCAATGGCTATGGGAAACATATTGTCATTCCCATCCCTTCCAAGTGCTGCTAACAGCTGACCTCCAAAGGGCCCCTTCAAAAAGCAACCATCTAGGCCAATGATTGGTCTACAACCTGCAAGAAAGCCCTTTTTAAGAGCACCCAAACCATAGAATAACCTTTGAAATGTTGCCCTTTCCTCAATAGACCCCCTGTCTATTTGTATAGCTATATGACTGTCTGGATTTGACTGTCTAACCGTGGCAGCATAATCCCACAGCCGTTCATATTGCTCCATATCACAACCTTTGATTGCCTCCCTGGCCTTCCTCTTAGTCCTGTATGCTTTTTTGCCACTTATATTAACCATGAATCTTCTTCTGGCATCATTAATAATGCCATCCAAGCTGCAATTAGGGTCATCTCGAACCTTCTCTTGAAACTTTCTGCTCACATAAGTTGAGGTTGCATGCTTGTTAGTGTACTCTCTGCCGCAATGGTGCTCTCCCTTTAGTGTTTTGATCTGAAAAGTGTCAGTTCTATTAACTCTGCTTGCATGAATCCTCCAAGAACATCCTTTTGCACATTTGGCAGTTATCCTCCAACTGTCATTGTTGATATATAAAACTTCGTATCCCTCTCTAATGTTCCATTCCACAAGTGCTTCTCTAAATTTTGTAAAATGAGTGAATTTCTTCCCAACCTTTAATTCAAAATTTGGCTTGTTAAACTCCACTGAAGCATTGAAATATGAGTAGTCAGGCCCATTTTCATCACCAGAATATAGGAAGTCTTCATCTGCAGTCACAGGTTCATTCCATTCCTCACTGTCAGGGCCAATAGGTTGGTCTCCTCCATGTTGATGTTGTGCTGTGGACTCCTCACCCTGTGCTTCCTCATATTGTTGCTGCTGCTTATTCAAGTCTTCAGTTTGTTGATGCTGTGCTGTAAACTCCTCACCTTGTCGTTGCTGATGTTGTTGCTGCTGCTCATTCAAGTCTTCAGTTTGCTGATATTGTGTTGTAGACTCCTCACCTTGTGGTTGCTGATGTTGTTGCTGCTGCTCATTCAAGTCACCAATTTGCTGATTTGTTTGAAGTACAGTTGAACCAGCAGTTGCAAAGATATCCTCATCTTCTGCAAATTCTAGGCCCTCTCTCAACCAATCCGGATCAGGTTCTTCGTTTCCATCACTGTGGTGCTGCTGTTCATTGTTGACTTGATTCTTCTCAAGTGAGGTTCTGTCAAAGTCACAATGTTGTTCATTGTTGACTTGATTGGTCTCAACAGAGGTTCTGGTTGTTTGCTGAAATAATTTTCTGACAGTTTTTCTAGCTGCTCTCTTCACAGGTTGCACCACAGTTTGTCTCTTCCTTGATGGAGTTTTACCACCCTTTCTTCTGTTTTTCTTAGTTGGTTCGAAGGGATTTTGTGTGCCATCATTAGTTTCTACAGCAGTTGGGCCATCTAAATCATTTTCTTGCCCTCTTGTATCACCAATATATGGTTCAAAACCAGTCAGATCAACAGGATTTTGTGAAGCTCCAGCACCTTTTCTAGTCAGATCTGAATTTAGCTCTGAAGAACCTTCATTGTACGGTAAAGCAAGTGGACCATCATTCGTCACTCTTTCGAATAAGAGCTTACCATCTGGTGAGATAATTTTGAGAGGCGTCTGACCTGCCTCTACATATATATGCATAAAAGGAAGCCCTTCATAACAGGTAGTCAACAATTCTATGTCCACATCATCATTTATTGGGATAACACCTACATCCACATCATGGTCTGGAATGGAATACCAAAATTTTTCACATGCCGCTTCTTTTTCAATTTTGGAGTATAGGTTGAATAATGAAAATGTTGATAACTCATCAGGGTCGCAATTGTGAAACACTCTCACTAAATCACTTGTATACCTAATATTGGGATGATGTATAAACTGCCCACCATAGTGCATGTGGATATCCACTGTCCTAAAAGGATCTGACATGGTCCCCAACCTACATTATTTAATCAACACTTTTAGAATTCAAATATAGATTAATAAACTATATTAAGCTACATCACACTTTCAGATTATAAGAACAATTAGTTATAACAACAATCAAATTATTAAGTGAAATCTGATTTGTAGTCAAATCCAAACCCGACACATATTATTTTCTCCTGACATCAACCACATACTCCAAAAAAGACCCACATTCTCCAAAAAAGACCGACATTCTTCAAAAAAAGCTAAAAAAGTTAAGATCTTTACATTTTTAAACCCCATTTTCTCTGATAAATCACCTAAATATGGGCCACCAACTATAAAAATGACAGATATGGGGTAATGTAGAAAAGGAATAAACAAATTGGAAAAGGATTACAAATCCTAAACATTAAATGGACTGAATATTGAACAATAAGTTCTGATTCTTACCTAGAAATGTCGAACAAGCTTCACGATCAGATTTCCCCACCAATCTGTCTTTCCCTTCTTCGCAACCGAATGCAGCTTCACGATCAGATACAACCACCAATCTGTCACTCCATTCTTCGCAATAGAATGCACCCACGGCTTTTTCAACTCAGATTCACGATATTTCAGCAACAATTTAGTATACAAATCCCTTGTCTTAGGATTTTTTTTTCTTACACAGGATGAACGAGAAAAGAGTCAGTTGTTCATTCTCTCTCTCTCTCTATTATAAATGAGGGTATTTTGGGTATTCGACCTGCAGCCGGTAACTCAACCGGTTAAAAAGTCTATTTCCACTTCAGTTATGAAGTTTAGGGCGTTTATGTGTATGTTTCTAAACGATAGGGGGGTTCCGTGTCTTTTCGCAAAACCATAGGGGGGTTCTGTGTATTTTTCCCATATGTTTATTCCTTTTCCACATTACCTCCTATCTATCATTTTATAGTTGGTAGTCCATATGTGGGTGATTTATCAGAGAAAATAGGGTTTAAAAATGTAAAGTTCTTAACTTTTTTAGCTTTTTTGAAGAATGTGAGTCCTTTTTGAAGTATGTGGTTGATGTCAGGAGGAAATAATATGTGTCGGGTCTGGATTTGACTACTAAATCAGATTTCACTATATAAATTGATTGTTGTTATAACTAATTGTTGTTATAATCTGAAAGTGTTGATTAAATAATTTAGGTTGGGCAGCATGAGGACAATGGATATTTACATGCACTATGATAGGCGGTTTATACACATCCCAATATTAGGTATACAAGTGATTTAGTAAGGGTGTTTCACAATTGCGACCCTGATGAGTTATCAACATTTTTATTGTTGAACCTGTACTCCAAAATTAAAAAAGAAGTTGTGTGTGTACAATTTTGGTATTCTATTCCAAACCATGATGTGGATGTAGGTGTTATCCCAATAAATGATAACGTGGACATAGAATTATTGACTACTTGTTATGAAGGGCTTCCTTATATGCATATATATGTAGAGGCAAGTCAGACCCCTATCAAAATTGTCTCACCGGATGGCAAGCTCTTATTCGAAAGAGTGACAAATGATGGTCCACTTGCTTTACCGTATAATGAAGGTTCTTCAGAAATCAATTTAGATCTGACTAGAAATCGTGCTGGAGCATCACAAAATTCTGTTGATCTGACTGGTTCAGATCCATATGTTGGTGATGGAATAGGGCAAGAAAATGACTTAGATGACACAGCTGCTGTAGAAACTAATGATGCCACACAAAATTCCTTCGAAACAACTAAGAAAAACAGAAGAAAGGGTGGTAAAACTCTAGTGAGGAAGAGACAAATTGTGGTGCAACCTATGAAGAGAGCAGCTAGAAAAATTGTTAAAAATTTATTTCAGCAGAATACCAGAATAGATGGCGTCGATAGCCAGCAAGAGGTTTCTTCAGTGAACCAAAGTGCAGAAGAATGTGGAAATCAAGGCAACTTTGACAGAACCTCTGTTGAGACCAATCAAATCAACAATGAATAGCACCACAGTGATGGAAACGAAGAACCTGATCCGGATTGGTTGAGAGAGGGTCTAGAATTTGCAGAAGATGAGGACATCTTTGCAACTACTGGTTCAACTGTACCACAAGGTGACTTGAATGAGCAGCAGCAAGGAGGAGACCAATCAATCAGCAAACTAATGACTTGAACGAGCAGCAGCAACAACATCAGGAAGTACATGGTGAGGAGTCCACAGCATAGCATCAGCATGGAGGAGACCAACCTATTGGCCCTGACACTAAGAAATGGAATGAACCTGTGATTGCAGATGAAGACTTCCTATATTCTAGTGATGAAAATGGGTCTGACTACTCATATTTCAATGCTGCAGTGGAGTTTAACAAGCCAAAATTTGAATTAAAGGTTGGGAAGAAATTCACTCATTTTACAAAAGTTAGAGAAGCACTTGTGAAATGAAACATTAGAGAGAGATATGAAGTTTTATATGTCAACAATAACAGTTAGAGGATAACTGCCAAATGTGCAAAAGGATGTTCTTGGAGGATTCATGCAAGTAGAGTTAATAGGACTGACACTTTTCAGATCAAAATACTAAAGGGGGAGCACCATTGCGGCAGAGAGTACACTAACAAACATGCAACCTCAACTTATCTGAGCAAAAAGTTTCAAGAGAAGGTTTGAGATGACCCTAATTGCAGCCTGGATGGCATTATTAATGATGCCAGAAGAAGATTCATGATTAATATAAGTAGCAAAAAAGCATACAGGACTAAGAGAAAGGTCAGGTAGGCAATCCAAAATTGTGATATGGAGCAATATGAAAGGCTGTGGGATCATGTTGTCACGGTTAGACAGTCAAATACAGACAGTCATATAACTATACAAATAGACAGGAGGTCTATTGAGAAAAGGGCAACATTTCAAAGGCTGTTCTATGGCTTGGATGCTCTTAAAAAGGGGCTTTCTTGCAGGTTGTAGACCAATCATTGGCCTAGATGGATGCTTTTTGAAGGGGCCCTTTGGAGGTCAGCTGTTAGCAGCACTTGGAAGGGATGAGAATGACAATATGTTTTTCATATCCATTGCCATTATTAAAGCAGAAAACTATAATAGCTGGACTTGGTTTTTGAAGGAGCTGATTACTCATATTGGAAGGGGCAATGTAGTGCCTTATACCTTCATTTCTAACAGGCAAAAAGGCTTGGTACATGCTATAGAGGAGCTATTTCCTGGTGCAAAACACATATTTTGCCTTAAACATCTGTTTGAGAATTTTAAGGCAAAATTCAAAGACTGTGAACTGAGGAAATTGTTTTGGGCTACTGCATCAGCAACTAATGTTGATAATTTCAAGAGAGCATTGAATGCTTTGGAGATAGTTCAGCTACAAAATAGAGAGAACCTTACTGCTGCTTGTTGGTTAAAAAGGTTGTCATATCACTTGTGGTCTAGAACACATTATGGATGGCTGCTAAGACTGATATTTCAGTCAACAACCTGAATGAGAGTTTCAACAACTATATTTTAAAAACAAGAGACGAGCCAATTGTGACTCTTCTTGAATTTTTCAGAAGAAAGTTAATGCAACGATTGACATTGAAGAGGCAAGGCATGGAGAAATATGGAGGCAGATTGTGTCCAAATATTGTTGAGAAGTTAGCCAAAAGTGTAGAGAAGAGCAGACATTGTATTGTTGTATTTGATGGTATTGAATCATTTGAGGTCGATGGTTTCAACAGAACCTCTGTTGTGAACTTGTAACATAGAAGCTTTTCATGTGGTGTATTCCAGTTGACTGGAATTTCATGTGTGCATGCTATTTCTGCCATTCAAAGCATGCGGATGAAGGTTGAAAACTATGTTGATGAGTGCTATAGTAAAGAGGCATATTCAGGGCATATGCTTATAGCATTGGAGCTGTTCCATCCAAAGAACACTGGATTGATAGTGGAATGTAGCTGTTAAATCCACCATTTGTGAAGAAACAACCTGAAAGACCTAAAAAACTTAGAAGAAGAGATCTTGATGAACCGAGAGATCCACAAAGAGATTCCAAAAAGGGGTTGACAGTATACTGTAAGAGATGTTTAAAAGCTGGCCATAATAGGAGATCCTCATCCCAAATCTAAGTTGTATAAGGTACATTTAAATACTTGAATTTTTCTTGCACTATGTACTCTTGATAATTATTCCAGCAGTAAATGTTGACTCTGATTGCAAGCTCGAGCAAGCAATACCTAGTGAGGGGCAACAACAGCTTCCACTTCAGCCCCAACTAGAGAAGCACCAGTGCATCAAGTATCTCAACAAAGCAGCACTGCTGCAGTTAGTGATAACAACCCTAATTCTCGATCCAAAAGATCTACGAAAAATTAGGATCATAAATGTTATTTTTAAGACTTGTGTCGATGTAAATAAGTTGTAATGGCATATATGCTATCTTTAGAGCAGACATTGTATAATGGATTAACATATTTTGTAAGTGGTGCTCTTTTTTGTAATGACATTATTGGCATTATTGCTTTTTTTTTTAATAACATATATTGGATTGTGGTTATCATATTATGACTATCCAAATTACAGTTGGTTCATGAGTAAATAGGTTGTATAGTTATTATCTTTCTTTCATTAAGAAATACAAACCATGACAAAATTTGAAATTTTTTCATAAACTAAAATCATTACATTATTTGGTACATCATAATGCTGCCACTAACCAAATTACTATTTTCTATAAACAGCAATAACTAGAGATAAACAACAGATAATAAAGGACACAATCATTATCACTTTCAACATCCCTACAGTGCCTTCAACCATGTTTAACTTTGCATGTAGCCCCAACAAAATGTCACCATTGTTCACAGCCAGCATACCTTCATTACTGTTCTCTCTTGGAGAGAACTCACAACTTTCGTCTAATCTTGTTTCTGGATTTTGACTAGTACATTCATTGCCCATTCCATCCCTTCTTAGAGGATTGCACCATGCCCAAAAGGAGCAGGATTGATCTTCGCAAATGTAATACAGCCTACCTTTTGAGGGTTTATTCGATTCCACGATCTTGATTTTTGCTCTTTTCTTGCGGAAGCACCGAGACCATTTATACCTTAGATCTATCAAACCTCCTCAAAAATTTACAGAAGTGGACATGGAGACTTCGATATACCCAGAAGTAGATTTTCTCCTTAGATCTTCTTCCTTTTTCCTATCACTCTTTGATAACTTCAAATCTCTTCTCCCCTAATATGTAGTGCCTTCTATATAGCAACTGAAGAGTAGCTTGAGAATGAAACTCAAGATCTTTTCCAAAGAACCTTGCAGACCTATCATCCGTAGGTTGCTCAGCCGGTTATAGGTCTATTTTCACTTTAGTTATGAAGTTTATGGTGTTTATGTGTAAGTTTCTAAACGATTGGGGGGTAACGTGTCTTTTCGCGAAATCATAGGGGTTCCATGTATTTTACCCTTTACTTTATCTCGATAACTTTGTCATTAAAACAATAAAGTATTGCAAAAGGCATCAATTTGTTGTTGGATTAGGTACTTCAATAGTCAAAAGTAGAATTGGTAGATCAAAAGAACTCAATCCTCAGCCAAGTCATACAAAAAGAATAGAGAAGCTAAATCTGATCCACAAAAAAATGAGCAACCAGGCACAGTTCTTGAATCTACCAGCACACGTTGTCTCTGATATTTTGTCCAGATTACCGCCCAAGACTATCATCCAATGCAAATCTGTTTGCAAATCATGGCTGAGTCTGCTATCTGAATCTGAATTCACTAATTTACACCTGCTAAGATCTCCTCCTTGCCTGATCATAAACAAACTCGATTACCATCCTTCAGATTTGAATTGCTTCAGTTTAGTTGAATTCGAAGATCAGCCTGATCACCATGATTTTCAATATGTTGCAGGAACAAAAATCAAGGCCCCAGAAGGGTGTGTCGTGGAAAATGGTGCGACTGCTACCAATGGTTGGCTCCATCAATGGCTTAATCTGCTTGAACGAATTCGATCATAAACATGATGCTGTCTACTTGTGGAATCCAATCATACGAGAATCCATCACTCTTCCGATGCCAGAGGGGGTAAGATCATATCCAAATATAGTAAGTTATGGATTCGGATCAAGCTCTGAAACTAGAAAATACAAGGTGGTTAGGATTTTTCAAGAGCTAGAGAAGAATACACGACGGATATTAAAGTCCAATTGCGATGTTTATACACTGGGGGAAGAAACAGAATCTTGGAGGAGAATTGGGCATGCCCCTTTCCTTTATAATAGTTGTCGCACTCATGGTGTTTTCCTGGATGGTAATCTTCATTGGCTGATTGGTGATCAAGCTGGCTCTGAATTGATATCCTGCTTTGATCTTGAAACAGAGTTGTTTTCACCTTTCCCTGCTCCTCCAGAACTGAGCAAAGATTTCAATTTAGCTAGCTTGGGACTTTTTGGTGGCTGTCTGAGCTTGTGTGATAACACTTCTGATTATGAAATCGTCATTTGGGTGATGAAAGAATACGGAATCACCAAGCTCTGGACTAGACAAAGATAATTTGATTTGCAAAATTTGTTTTCACAAATTCCAATCACCTTTTTATCTTCCCAATCACCTTTTTATCTCACATACATCACATCACAAAAAGTATACAGTAAATATCTCAAATAAATCATCCAAATAAACTCTTATCCAAACAAACTCATTGTCATAGACAAGGAGCCTGCTGATCTTGTCGGGCCATCTTTTGAAGTTGTTCGAGTTTTTAAAGTTTTTGAAGATGGGAATATCTTGCTTTTGTGGAGGGATGACATTTTAGTTTCCTATGATTCTCGGAGGCAAATCTTGCATCAGTCTGGTGTTCATAAACTCATCAAGAAAATTGATGATCAGATGAATGAAGATGGCTACCCTTGCATAGAAGTAATGGAATACGTTCCAACCTTTCTTTCCCTCGAGAGTTTTGGGATCCAGATGATGGAAAGCATAAACTAGAATCTTGGTGCAGATGTTGGCTCAACTTTTGGAAGTTTCTCTTTCATTGGGATATTGTAAAAAATGTTTCACTAGCGTACATCTTGTAGTACTACATCATATATTGGGCAGAAACAATGATAAATGCTAGTGCAAAAATAAAGAGAAGAAGAAGAACTTCATTTTGACATCTCAATTATGGCATTGTCATCCTAGATTTTGGTTGGAAAATAATTATTTGCAGCTCCCTAATTTCTTGGACATTGTTGATTGCAACTTCCGTTACAATATCAAAGAGCAATAATTAGTCCTGACTAATTCTCAGAATCATAAGCCATCGTGAAGACAACCAATGCATTACTTTATAGCACCGTTTGCTATTAATCTTTTTGTACTTCTTAGTTGCCATTATATAGTTATTATGGTTGGTTAATGGCTTAAGCCATTCGAGGGAATCGATATACCTCAAAATTTGCCCACAGATTCCTGCAAATTCTGATTCAACTTGCTGGCAAGTGGCAACTTCAAGTTTAATGTCAAATACACGACTTAAAAAAAAGCATATGGTACTCTTATTTACTCACCGAAGAATACACGATGAAAGCCCCACGTGAGTTTTGAGCCAATCTCGGCCAAATGGATCCATATGCAGTGTTTTACACTCTTTGAATCCAAATATTTTAGGCCGAGGTCAACACAAAACTCATGACTCGTGCCTATCTGACCCATCAATTTGTCTCCAGGGTTCATTTCCCCAAGAAGTTGCAACTTTTTTTTTCCTCTTCTTCTTTTAACAATGCCTTTTTTGGGTACATCAAAGAAGTAGCCAATAAAGTTCTTGTTATCCACCAGTAAATGATTTTTTTTTAAAGGAAATGTATTCTTTGTATTAACTCATGATGGGATTGTTTCATCATGCTCCTATAAAGTGAAGTTAATCGATCCAAGAAATTTTAAGAATTGGCAAAAGGGCTAATGATAGCACAATCACTAGCATGCCTAAGCTAAGTCATGAAGTTTGGTTGTCAAGACCAAACACTAAATTTACATGAGATTTACATGCATATCTATAGAGATATCTAATGGTCATAGCCTAGGCATTTTTAAGATATAAATTCGAACTACTTTAGTAGATCTACTTGTTGCCTGGTACATTCACAAGTGAATAATAAATTAATTGGGTCGTTTGCTCGACCTGCAGTAGTTTTGAAAAAACACGTACTCAAAAAAAAAAAAATGTCCTCGAAAAAATTTTGACAAAAAAAAAATTACTGGGATTGAAATTAAGGATGCTCTTTTTTTTAAAAAAAAAATAATTTCCAGTTCAAAGTTTACATAAGTTAAGAGTCATGGAAAACTCTAAACCGTTGATTGAAGAGTGACACATGACTCCTTACAGCTTAACCCTAGTACTACCCACACCATTGCAAAGAAATTAATGGGCACTTTTTACTTGGCAAATAAGTATTTAAAATTGAGAAAAATGAATATATTGATTTTGGGAGGGGATAACGCCACACCCTATCAATTAATTTAGATAAAAACTCTAAAAGTTAGCATTAAATTTTTAGTGGTTAATAGTATTACTTGCAACATCTTGCAATTCTAAATTTACACTCCAAAATTACTCCAACACTTGGTCTTGTGGCGATTAAATCTCGGAGAAAGTGATATTGTTTAAACAAGGATCAATCAATATAGTGAAAATTCTGGGGATATAGTGGCAAAAGCCAGGCGCTGGTATGCACCTTTAATTGCGTAAACTGCAACTTTCTTGCTCAATTACTTTGATAAGTAATGAGAATTAAGATCGTGGTGATTCAAACGCCATAGTGAAGACGCTTTTCAAGACGGCGAGGTTTTTCTTGAACTTGCAACAGAAATGGTCGAGGAGGAGAAATTTGCCAGCAAGTGCATTAATCAAATTTTGACGGTATCTCATCAATTAAGTACTGCAGGCTGTCTATTTTGACTTTTGGCACCAAACTTTACTTGAAGAAGAACATGGTCAAATTAATCGGCAAAACATTCTGCATTCGTTTTTTGCAGGAAAAAGGAGACCAACACGACTGAATATTTTCTGCCAATTTTTCTTTCTTCTCTTTTTCCTCCCCATTTAAGGATTTCAACAAAAAGAAAACCTAATCGTTATGTTAATCTTTAATTGCACCATTTAATGTCCTTTCATAGATGTTAAATAGTTTACTTCGTTATTACACCCAAATGATCCTAAATATACTTTGACCCAAACTTCTGTTCTGCTATTGAATATATTCCTTTTCAAAAAAAAATTGTACGACTAAATAATGTAGAACAACGCAATGAGCAACGTATATGTAGACATCAAATTTTTGTCAATTTTTAATATTTTCTCAGAATTTTTCTATTTAATAAGTTATTTATTTTCTTGCATTTTAATGTGCATTTTCTCATTTTTGCAGGTTTGCTTTACGAAAAGAAAAAACAACAAAAAAACAAAAAAAAATAAAAAAATAAAAAAAATCAAATCATCCTAATCATTTTTTTTTCCCACCAAATACATTTAACCCATTTCACACTCAATTGCCAGGACCTTTCTTTTCATCCGCAGAAGCCATCATTTGAAAGAAAAAAAAAAGTCCTACACACAAGACTCCACTTTTCTTCCTCCTCCCAGCTCTCTCTCGGCTCTCTCCCTCACAGAACAAAAAAAAAAAACAGACAAGAAAAGAAGGGAGGTTCTCGGCTCTCTCTCTGGGCTGGACCGAAAAGAAGAAAAAAAAAGAAAAAAGAGAAAAACTCCTCTCTCCCTCGGCTCTCCTCTCTCCCAAATTTTTTCCAACACATTCGCACACAACAAGGCAGCAATCGGTTGGGTTGGAGCTTGGCAATTTCATCAAAAATCTTGGCAAAGGGACCAAACTCTTCATTGAGGTATTTATCTCCCTTTTTTCCAGCTTTCTTTTTTTAATTAACTAGATTGAATGTATGTGTGGTTACCTTCTTTTATTGCTTATTTTCGCTGATTTTTGTTGGTGTTGTATGGATGAAATTTTGGGATGGGTCACTGAACAAAATTAGAAAAAAAAAAAAAGAAACGGTGCTGTGAATGCATGCCAAATGTTTGAAAAAATGTCTAAATGAAAAAATGAATCAAAGAAGTGAATTTGGCGTGTATGTTTTGCTTAAATGGAAGACCATTAGCTAGCAAAGATCTGAAAATGCTTGGTTATCAAAAATTTTGGGAGTTTTTGAGCCTTAAAAGCATTAGAATAATTTTCTTCATTTTTGGGGCTGTTTTGATTTAATGCATCCTTTTGTTGTTGTTTACTTGTCAAATTAAAATCATGGTTGTATTGTAGAAGTAGTAAGGAGTGTTTTGGCAAAAATTTAATGTTTTTTTGGTGAAGATTTGAGTGTTTGAAAAAAATAAAAACTGGACTGTTTTTTGGCCATTTGACCACTTTTCTTTCCTTTTTTGTAAAAACTAACTCCGGAATTGGATTCTACGCGAAAAATGGAGTGGGGAGGTGTCTTTTGAGAAATTTTGGCGACCGGAGAAGTCGCCGGAGGCGGTGGCGGCGGTAGCGCCATGGCCGCCAGCTGAAGCTGAAGCTTCGGCTGGCCGAAGAAGAAAGAAGAAACGAGAGAAAGAAGAAGGTGAGGAAGAAGAAAGAAAGAAAAAAAAAAGGGTTTGGGCTAATGTTTATTTTTCGGTTGGGCCAAGAGCTAGTTTTGTTAGATTTTGGGGCTGGGCTTTGGTTGATTTTTCTTTTGGGTTTCGGTTGGGTTCGGAGGTTGGAGCCCATGAATTTTTGGCTGGGCTTGAGGGATAAAAAGACGGGCTGGCCTGTGTGTTTTAGCTTGGGTTTTCAGTTGGGCTTAGGTAGGTTGGCCCAAGTAAAATAAAAAGAATGGCCCGACGCCCTTTTTCTTGCCCAGATCTGGTTACGATTTGCACTTTGGCTCCTGATCTTTGGAGTAGTTTCATTGTGGCCCAGAACATTTTAAATTTCTTTCGCCTAGGTCCTTAAATTAATTTCACTTTGGTCCCTAAATTTTATCTTTTATTTGATTTTGACCCCCGAACTTTGGAAAAATATAATTTTTATCCCCAAAAGTTTTTCAATCTTTGCAATTCAGTCCCTGATGAATTTTGACTCTTTTTATTGTGATTGTTTCTTTTCTTTAATAGCTAATTATGTTACTTTTGAATATATTTAACTTGCAATTTTTAGATGTTTTTTAAATTTCCTTGCGTTTGACATGTTAATGTGAATTTAGTATTTTAACATTATTATTATTTTCAATTAAAGTGGTGCCATGATTCTTTTGTTCATTGTGAGTATAAATAGGATAATTTGACTCCATTTAGTCACCACTTCAAACGGGAGGTACTCCTATTTTATTATTTCAATGTCAATTACGTGCTCTTATGTGCTCCTATGTGTTCCTATGTGTTTATATATTTTTATATGCTTTATTTATTTGATTTAAATATTCATTCAAATTTTCTTATATATGTTTTAGTTAATTTTTATAATGATTCGGGAGGCATTTAAATACCTCAAAAATGTAATAGATAGGATAATTAGATTTGTTTTATTATATTTTTCCCTCCTAGATTGTAGTTAGGCGCTCCCCGATGTAATAGATAGGTTTCGTGTTTATGTGACTTATGTGTTATGTGTTTTATCCGCTTTTCTTAGGATTTTGGCATCTAGATATTATGCTTACGTGTTATGTGTTACGTGCTCTTATGTGTTTATTTGTTTTAATTTATGCTTTATTTGCTTCACTATGAATTGTTAATGCATGACGCCACCACACTAGTCCAACGCTAGTTGTGGCTTCTCCCTCCACTTACTTGCTAGTCCAATGCTAGTAAGGATTTTTAGAAATGGGCTAGTCCAACGCTAGACCCTTTAGGTTATCTTGCGCTAGATTCATCTTTGTGTGCTACATTTTCATGCATATTTTCATTTTTAGGATCTTTTCTCATTTGCATGATATTTCCTATTATATTATCCCTGACCCTCTATAGGTACTAATCATGTCATTTAGAATTACATCTCATTTAATCTAGTTCATTTGCTTGTTCATGTTAGGATAATTATTTTCAAATATGGGAAATGGGTGATTATAACTTTTTAGTTCAAATACCCCATTAATCCTTGTATAAGAAAACTAAGTCACGAGTTTTTGTCTCCCGTACCCTTTATGTTGCATTCCCCTTTTCTTTGGTCACTTATATATGTATATAATTTAATTTCTTTTCTTTTATTTTAATTTCATCATTTGCGTACTCGTGACACTTTCAAGGAATCATTTTGGCCTTCGCAATTAATGCGATTGGTCCAATTAAACCCTTGAATGAACATTTTGTCCCTTTCGATATTTTAGATTTGCATCCATGTAGGTAACATCCAAATATGATAAAATTAAGGGTTAGATTAGGAAAATTTTGACTAAACATCGCAACTAGCTTAGACTAGGTTGAAAGGGCGCCTTAGGTTTGAGTTAATCGAACCTTTGCCTTCCCTTTCTTCAACCGTGACTCCCGAATCCGTTTTCTCTTATTTTTCAAAGACCTGGAGTTGTCGAAAAGGGTTTTATTTTATTTTATTTAAATACACTTTTTGGGTGACTTGGTACACCAAAACTCAATACCAAGTGGCGACTCCTCTTTTTTAAAAAAATCCTTTTTTGACTAAATTTTGGACCCAAATCGTCGCATTTTTCAAAGTCCCATTCTAGGTCCTTTTTCATTTATTATTTATAAATCACATCTTTTATAAACCACTTTCTTTTCCATCGCGAAAAAATGGGGCGCGACAACTTGGCGACTCCACTGGGGACCTAGAGAGTCCAAGCATTTGGTTTAGTTGTCTTTTCTTTTTCTTAATCCTTTTTATTTATCATATTTGGATGTTTTAGGTTGCATTTTTCTTTTTTAGGATGTTTTGCGTTTCACACTCGTATTCGTTCCTCGTCTTTCGTGTATCTAATGAATGGTTTATTTATTTACTTGCTCGTACCGCACTTTGCATTGCATTTGGGTGGGGGATATTACCCTAGAGCCTCACGTTGGTTCTCGATTCCTTCCCTCCAAACGAAGCATTTGCATACGTGGATACGCTTTTATTATTTTTTTTATCCCTTATTTATTTTTCTTTTAGTGGCTTGTCACGCCACTCCACCCTATTAGGATTAGGCGACTCACTTGGACGTGAGATCGTGACACGATGTGTGCGTAGCATGATCCGAGGGGTCACTCAATCTTCCGCTTTGAGCTTTGGGTTGATGGCGTTTAGCTTTTAGTCGAAGGTTGAGAATTTTGATAGATTCACTCAAACACGTAGTCGTGACACGATGTGTGCGTAGCGGTGTTTGGGGAATCGCTCGAGCCACCGACAAAGAACTTTGGGATTGATGACCTTTGGTTTTCAAGTCTGAAGGCTCGGGGACCTAAAACCTATCGAGTCTAAATGCATTAGTGAGCTGATACCTCATGCATCCATGATAGTTTACCTAAGGTAGAGTCTGCCATACCCTATTAGAGATACTATTCATGAGGGAAGGGATCCAACCCCTCTTTTCCTTTTATTGCTTTCTCTCTTTGTATTGTTTTGCTACAATGTGTTATATGTATTTGTCTGATTGAACTAACTTTTCTTGATTTTTGTCTGCATTGCATTCATAAGCCCCTAGAAAATAAGAGTCCTGGCATGGTACTCTCTAGGAGCCTACCCTATTTGATATGACACGTTTAAATTTAATGCTTCGCGTTTAAAGCATGAATATATTTCATTTTAGGCTCACCCCGGCATACAAAAAGGGGTTCTTTTAGGTCATGTTTCATTTGTATACTGCATATTTAGTCGCTTTGATAAATTGTCATCATGCATTAACCATAGAGGGAATGCCGCATAGGGAATCCCACGGTAGGAATAAGCCACCTTTTGTCTCGAATATGTAATCCAGTGAGACTTGCACGTTTATATTTTTTGTACCATCCAAAGGGGTAGTGCACAAAGTAAGGTAGAATTCGATCTCTTCTGTGTGACGACATTGAGAATGATGGAACAATTTTTACATTAGAATATGAGCCTTTAATAATCATTTTTTGGCCATTTTGACAAAGCTGGTAAAATCCCTTGCGTAAAGGACATTAAATTGAAGAAATTCACAAATTCCTCATTGTTGAGATGATAAGTATGTTAAGGCCAAATCTTGATTTTTGAAGGCTCATAGACTAATAAATCACAATGAATTTTTTGAAACTACCAATGGGTAGACAATTCAATCGATTTTTGAATAAATCATTAATTCCATTCAAATCATTTGACCGATTTATTCATCAATTTTATCCAATTCATTTTGTCAATCCAGTCATTCATCTTTACGACAGTCTAGTCAATTTTGAAATAAATCATTAATTTCATTTGACCAATTTACCCATTTTTAAGGTGATCCAGCCAATTTTTGAATAAACCTTCAATTTCATTCAATTTATTTGATCCGTTCATTCACTTGTGGGATAATTTAGCCAATTTTGAATAAATCATCAATTCCATCCATTTCGTTATTCTTTTTAGGACAATTCAATCAATTTTTTGAATAAACCATCAATTTCATCCAATTCATTTTGTCAATTCATTCAATTTAATCATTTTTTAATAAATCATTAACTCTATTTCATTCATTTGGCCAATTTACCCATTTTTAGGGCAATCGAATCGATTTTGAAGAGATCATCAATTTCATTCAATTCAGTTGACCAGTCTACCTATTTTTAGTGCAATTTGGTCGATTTTGAATAAATCATTAATTTCATTCTACTCATTTAACCCGTTTTTTTCCCTTTAGGGTTTAAGTCTAAGGTTCACTGTATAAATTAATCGAGACATTGCAATCTCTTTTATACATCATTTTATGTGTTGATCAAAGCAGGCAATCCATTCAGACTTCGTCCTCATTTTTCAGGACAAATGTCTCTTCTCACTCCAATTAACCAAATTTTTCAAAATTGTCTTCTATTCGAATTTCAATAAGTCGATCGGATTCATCAGGTATTGTATGATGCCTACCCTTGAGGATTGCATTTTCATGCTAGGCCAATCCTTGGCATAAAAGGGCTCTCCCATATGACATGCATACCGATTTTGCAGTTTTGCTTACTAACTCTGGGTATTTTGCTTTTATTTTTCCCCCTCCCCTGCATTTATAAAAGTTGTTTTAACAAGGTAAAAAAAAAATATTTTTCCTATATCTGATAATATTTTTGGGTCTAATAAATTTTGAAAAAATTACAAATGTTACTCGATTCTTGGGCAGATCCTACAATGCGAAAAAAAAATGAAAAAAAAAAGAATGAAAAATCCATTTGAAAATGCTAGTGTAAAGCATCTCAAAAATCTCTTGATTCATTGTTTCTAATCCATTTTGTCTCAAAAGATAGAAAGAGAAAGTGTGTATATATTTGAAAGTGTATTCTTTAGAGATTTTTATTTTTCTCACATGTATTACATTTGAGAAATTTTCAAACATTTGAATAATAAAGTTTTATTTAGACAACTATTGTTTTGTATATACTCATTCTTTATTTGCTCATTGGGAGATTTCATGATGAATCCTAAGAAATAAGGCTAAATTGAAATTTTTTGACCTCTTGTTTGAAATTCATGAGTGTATGTCCAATTCTCAAAATTCTTTGCATACACTAGATTTGTGGTCTAAACTATTCAATGAGAGCAATCGAAAATAAAGAGGGGTCATTCAAATTTGATAGTTTGTCATAGAATATCAACCCCGACACTTTTCTTTTTCATTTTTTGTCCACTTCTATTGAACCTCCAAAGTCAGTCACCTTGGTTGACTAGCTTCAAAGTGAGATAATTTTTACCGTGAAATGTTCACTGTGTCTAACCAGATTCAATTCACATCTGAGTGAAAGCAAAAATGTCCATTATTTCTTATTTGTTTTGAAAATTTGGAATGATAATTTAGGCTTTTCGTTTCTATATCTATACAGATTTTATCAATTGTTCTCCCATTTGAATCTTTTAAAAGTACAATTTCATTTCAAATAAGAGCCTTAGTGATCATAATTTTACACGTCAAAAGGAAATGGATTTTCTCAACGGGCTATTCTTTACTTTGGTTGTCATGAAAAATAAGAATGATGCTTTGGCCGTTGTTTCTACTATCCAAACACTATCCATTCTTTGCATCCTCGTTTGAGCCTAAATTGGTGGTTCGTTTCAAAAGCACTTATGATCGCACCCCCCACACTGGGGAAGGAGATTTGAGAATTGAAAAAATGGCAAAGATGCTCAAAATTTTTGCAAGAGAAAAATTACAAGTTGGGGGAATTTGACTCTACCATTGATATTTGGTCTTCAATATCAAAAAGAAAGAGGGGCTATCTATACTCCAAAAATTAGGAAGTTCATTTCTATCATTGGTATTTAGGATCTCAGTATTGGTAAAAAAAAAAATGAAAAAATGATGAAAGAAAAAAAAAGAAAGAAAGAAAATGCAAAGACATCCAATGCTGCATTCCCCTTAGTGATTGTTGAAGAAAAAAAGAGGATTGATAAGAAAGAGAGAGTCAAAATGGGGTTCCGGATTTCAAATCCGAAATTGGGGCAATTTTTGGGAAGAAATGCGATTTTAAGTGCATTGTCCTTGAAAGTTTTTTTTTTTAGCTATCGTTGTTGAACTACATTATAAGTTCATAAAGTCCATTGCTGACTTATCTTTCATGACAATTTGAAGTGAAAAATATTGTCTTTAAGGAATCTACCAATCACTCATGATCATAAGGTCATAACCTGTTTTCATATGTTTAGCTATCGTTTCTACCCATATATTACAAGCCTATACAGCTTATATGTTGACTGAGTTCTCTCAAAAAAATAAGAGTGATAAGCTATTTGCTTTCACTAAGATGTGATATTGAATGTGTTGGATACAATTTGGGCACAAAAAAAAAAAGGACAGATCCTGACATACCATTCCCCTGAGCCATCTCAAAATCCTGAATAATATCTATTTGATTGGTCCTAAAAGATGAGCTCATAAGAAAAGTGATCCTTTTCCCTCAACACCAATCCCAAAACAAGGAAGAGATCTTTTTCAATTTGGTCTTATTTTGAGGGATTTATCATGGAATCTTCTACATGAGTTTGGATACGATATTTAAATTCTTTATTTGAAAAATGTAGTTTCTATTCACATTGTATGTGATTATTTTGCAACTAAAATAAGCCCAAATCCGGGCAAATTTTTTTGTAATACCTGTGAGATTTCACCAAATAAGTTCAAATTGAGGCAAAATTTTATAATACATTTGTAGGGTATGTCCAAGATCAAGTATATATTTTTTAAAATCTTGGTAAGTCAATACTTTGCATGAATCTTAATTGTTACATCATTGCTCAAAAAAATAAAAACAAAAAAAATTGAAAAATTCAAGCATTTTGAAAAATTCCCCTTATGCAGGTGTTTTTGGTTGAGATCGAAGAAAAGGTGCAATTCAAAACTTGCAAATTTGGAGATTAATCACGAATAAAAATGGAGTAATAATGCTACATTGTAAAGTGGAGGATCGGCTATTTGCTCAAAAGGAGTACATATTTTAGCAGCCAACTTGAAAAAAAAAGAGAAAAGAAAAAGGGGGAATGAAAAGCGAAAAGAAAAAAAAAAGAGAGAAAACGAGGGGGGAATAAAATAAAAGAGAAAAGAAAAGAAAGGGGGAATGAAAAAAGAAGAGAAAAGAAAAGAAGGGAATAAAAAAAAAAGAAGAGAATAAAAAAAAGGAGAAAAAAAAAGAAGAAGAAAAAAGAGAGAAAAGAAAAAAGGGGGTTGAAAAAAAAAGAGAGTTCTTCCTTCGATTTTGCAAATTTTGCAATTGAACTCTGGGAGCATTCCATTGGAGATTACATTTCTAAGTTGGGGCAACACCTTGCCCTCTTATGCTGAAATGGAAGTGGTAATACATGCCAAAACCGAGATCCCGTCCTTGCACATTTTGACAAAGGCTCAGGCAGAAGAAATCAAATGGATTAAGGAGCACAATGAGTTGCTGTCTCTGATTGAGGAAAAAGAAGTTGAATGTTTGTCATGGACAATGCTATCATCAAAGGATGGTTCGTTAGTTATGACAAGAAAGACAAATCTCGCTTATTTGAAGTGAGGGATATGGTTTTGAAGTAAATTCTTCCGATTCAAGAAGAGGTTAAAGAAAAGTTTGCTCCAACTTGGCAATGGCCATATATTGTTCAAAGAGTGCTATCCGTAGGAACGTCCATTCTTACAGAACTGGATGGACAGGTCTTTCCTCTGCCAATCAATTCAGACATGTGTAATAAATTCTTTCTCTGATTATGTGATTTTTCTTTTTGAAATACCATCTATGGCGGATCAAAGGCAAGCCTTCTTCTTTTCTCTTTGAACATCTTACCCCTAGTTTTCCCCATTGAACCTGCAGAATAATTTAACCCTTCATTTGATAGCTCTCCTAAAGATTGCAAACCCCATACTGGGGTAAATTTTTATCTCCTATTTGTCATGAAAAAAAAAGAGAGAAAAAGAAAAAAAGAAGTCAAAAGCCAAACTGGGGCAATTTTTTCGGTCTTAATACCCTCATACTGGGGCAAATATTGATAAAGTGCGGTCTTAGGGTTTTTGAAACCTCTTTGAAAATTTTTCTTTGAAACCTTAACACTTTTTCTACACCCCACATGACCCCATCATAAAAATCATAAAGTCTCGACCTCCGCCTTAGTGGTATTTCTAATAAAAATCACTTAATCAAATGGCAAATGATGTCAATATACCTTCACCATTTTTACATGGGAAGGGTTGTCGCGCTGATGCCATCCTTTCTTTAAATACATTTCTGAGTTGATAAAGGTCATTAAAAAGATTTGTTCATTAGGTGAAAACCTGAAAGGGTGTCTTCAAAAGAATGGAAGAAAGAAAAAGACAAAAAAAAAAGAAGAGAAAAAGAAAAAGAAGAAAAAGAAAAAAGAGAAGGACAAAAAAAGAAAAAAAATGAAAAAATGAAAAACAATAGAAAATGAAAACAAAATAAAATAACAAGGTGTGACCTTTGTGAAAATCTAAAAGGTTAAGGTCATCAAGGTGAGATTTTGGAGCATAAGAGAATCATGAATGAAAAGCGGGTTGCCGACACTTGAGATACTGGCCATTCATTCAAATCTGGTCATTAGAAAAGTTGATTTGTGGTACAAAGTGAGGTATGGCTGACTGATGTTAGAAAATTGAGAAGATTCAAAACAAGTTGCAGCCCAACTCTTGAGGATCAATTTTGACATCAAAAAATCATGCTTGCATGGTTCTCAGCGCCAAAAGGAGCACAAGGAATCACAATCACATGGTATTGGTATCATATGATCGCTCTTTTTGCTTTTTCGAAAGCATGAAAAATGCAGCCTTCGTTAAACATGATTTACACTGGGGTAAATATCAAAAGGAATGAGCTTCAATTTTGGTAACGCATTTTAAATCGGCTTCGTAAAAAAAAAAAGGGTCTTTTAAAATCGAGAGGACAGTGACATATGTATGTACCTCTCGAATCTCTTGAAGGGAGAATTGTCTTTGGTATTCTTCAAGTTTTAGAATTCGTCACTTTTGATTTTTTTTTCAAAAAAAAACAAAAAAAACAAAACAAAAAAAAAAGTGTGTGTTTCTTTCATTTCTTCTAAAGTTTGAAAAAAAAAAAACAAAACCAAAAAAAAAAGTGTGTTTCTTTCATTTCTTCTAAAAAAAAAAAAAAAAAAGATTGCAAATCCACCAACTTGAGCAACGTGCATTTTAATCTTTCAGTTTGATAGTATTGAACTTGCATTTTCATTTCTTTCAGTGTTTAATTGGGCTCGGGTCAATTCCACCAATCTGTTTTAAAAAAAAATATATCAATCAAGAAGATTCAATTTAATTCCCTGTTGGTGAGTCTCAGCGTCCTCCGCGCACCCTTCTATCCCCCTTCTCGACAATTTAAATTATTGTTGGAGCGTAATCGCGTCCCTCCGCGCATCAATTTAATTCCCTGTTGGTGAGTCTCAGCGTCCACCGCGCACCCTTCTATCTCCCATTCTTGACAATTTAATTTTATGTTGGAGCGTAATCGCGTCCCTCCGCGTATCAATTTAAATTTCTGTTGGTGAGTCTCAGCGTCCACCGCGCACCCTTCTACCTCCCATTCTCGACAAATTTAATTTTCTGTTGGAGCGTAATCGCGTCCCTCCGCGCATCAATTTAAGTTCCTGTTGGTGAGTCTCAGCGTCCACCGCGCACCCTTCTATCCCCCTTCTCGACAATTTAAATTTCTGTTGGTGAGTCTCAGCGTCCACCGCGCACCCTTCTATCTCCCATTCTTGACAATTTAATTTTATGTTGGAGCGTAATCGTGTCCCTCCGTGCATCAATTTAATTTCCTGTTGGTGAGTCTCAGCGTCCACCGCGCACCCTTCTATCTCCCATTCTTCACAATTTTATTTTCTGTTGGAGCGTAATCGAATCCCTCCGCGCATCAATTTAATTTCCTGTTGGTGAGTCTCAGCGTCCACCGCGCACCCTTCTGTCCCCCTTCTCGACAATTTAAATTTCTGTTGGTGAGTTTCAGCGTCCGCCGCGCACCTTTCTATCCCCCTTCTTGGAGCGTAATCGCGTCCCTCCGCGCATCTTTTTCTAATTATGACAAGTTACTTTTCTTGACTGTTTTGATTAATAATTGTGCTTTCTCATTCATTTTGTGTTTCATGTTTAGAAGTTCTGAGAGTTCAGACTTTTGCGACTTTGCAAAGATCACAGTTGGTCAATGCACTTGTTTCATTGTGGTTCACTTGCATTCGAACTACGTTTGACCTGATTCCCATGGTGGGATACGTAGGCAACTCTACATGGGTTCGGTCACATTTTCTGCAATGTTATTGCATCATTTTGTCCAATAATTTCAGCCAAGTGTTGGCTTGTTTATTTTAGTTCAGGTGCAGCTACAAGAGACAGGTAAGCAATTTGGTGTTTACGTCTTTGTCTTGAGTTTCTTTGAAACTCTAGACAAAGAGGGGCAAGCTGTAGACACCAAATTTTTGTCAATTTTTAATATTTTCTCAGGATTTTTCTATTTAATAAGTTATTTATTTTCTTGCATTTTAATGTGCATTTTCTCATTTTTGCAGGTTTGCTTTACGAAAAGAAAAAACAACAAAACAACAAAAAAACAAAAAAAACAAAAAAAAAAATCAAATCATCCTAATCATTTTTTTTCCCCACCAAATACATTTAACCCATTTCACACTCAATTGCCAGGGACCTTTCTTTTCATCCGCAGAAGCCATCATTTGAAAGAAAAAAAAAGTCCTACACACAAGACTCCACTTTTCTTCCTCCTCCCAGCTCTCTCTCGGCTCTCTCCCTCACAGAACAAAAAAAAAAAAAACAGACAAGAAAAGAAGGGAGGTTCTCGGCTCTCTCTCTAGGCTGGACCGAAAAGAAGAAAAAAAAAAGAGAAAAAGAGAAAAACTCCTCTCTCCCTCGGCTCTCCTCTCTCCCAAATTTTTTCCAACACATTCGCACACAACAAGGCAGCAATCGGTTGGGTTGGAGCTTGGCAATTTCATCAAAAATCTTGGCAAAGGGACCAAACTCTTCATTGAGGTATTTATCTTCCTTTTTTCCAGCTTTCTTTTTTTAATTAACTAGATTGAATGTATGTGTGGTTACCTTCTTTTATTGCTTATTTTCGCTGATTTTTGTTGGTGTTGTATGGATGAAATTTTGGGATGGGTCACTGAACAAAATTAGAAAAAAAAAAAGAAACGGTGCTGTGAATGCATGCCAAATGTTTGAAAAAATGTCTAAATGAAAAAATGAATCAAAGAAGTGAATTTGGCGTGTATGTTTTGCTTAAATGGAAGACCATTAGCTAGCAAAGATCTGAAAATGCTTGGTTATCAAAAATTTTGGGAGTTTTTGAGCCTTAAAAGCATTAGAATAATTTTCTTCATTTTTGGGGCTGTTTTGATTTAATGCATCCTTTTGTTGTTGTTTACTTGTCAAATTAAAATCATGGTTGTATTGTAGAAGTAGTAAGGAGTGTTTTGGCAAAAATTTAATGTTTTTTTGGTGAAGATTTGAGTGTTTGAAAAAAATAAAAACTGGACTGTTTTTTGGCCATTTGACCACTTTTCTTTCCTTTTTTGTAAAAACTAACTCCGGAATTGGATTCTACGCGAAAAATGGAGTGGGGAGGTGTCTTTTGAGAAATTTTGGCGACCGGAGAAGTCGCCGGAGGCGGTGGCGGCGGTAGCGCCATGGCCGCCAGCTGAAGCTGAAGCTTCGGCTGGCCGAAGAAGAAAGAAGAAACGAGAGAAAGAAGAAGGTGAGGAAGAAGAAAGAAAAGAAAAGAAAGAAAGAAAAAAAAAAGGGTTTGGGCTAATGTTTATTTTTCGGTTGGGCCAAGAGCTAGTTTTGTTAGATTTTGGGGCTGGGCTTTGGTTGATTTTTCTTTTGGGTTTCGGTTGGGTTCGGAGGTTGGAGCCCATGAATTTTTGGCTGGGCTTGAGGGATAAAAAGACGGGCTGGCCTGTGTGTTTTAGCTTGGGTTTTCAGTTGGGCTTAGGTAGGTTGGCCCAAGTAAAATAAAAAGAATGGCCCGACGCCCTTTTTCTTGCCCAGATCTGGTTACGATTTGCACTTTGGCTCCTGATCTTTGGAGTAGTTTCATTGTGGCCCAGAACATTTTAAATTTCTTTCGCCTAGGTCCTTAAATTAATTTCACTTTGGTCCCTAAATTTTATCTTTTATTTGATTTTGACCCCCGAACTTTGGAAAAATATAATTTTTATCCCCAAAAGTTTTTCAATCTTTGCAATTCAGTCCCTGATGAATTTTGACTCTTTTTATTGTGATTGTTTCTTTTCTTTAATAGCTAATTATGTTACTTTTGAATATATTTAACTTGCAATTTTTAGATGTTTTTTAAATTTCCTTGCGTTTGACATGTTAATGTGAATTTAGTATTTTAACATTATTATTATTTTCAATTAAAGTGGTGCCATGATTCTTTTGTTCATTGTGAGTATAAATAGGATAATTTGACTCCATTTAGTCACCACTTCAAACGGGAGGTACTCCTATTTTATTATTTCAATGTCAATTACGTGCTCTTATGTGCTCCTATGTGTTCCTATGTGTTTATATATTTTTATATGCTTTATTTATTTGATTTAAATATTCATTCAAATTTTCTTATATATGTTTTAGTTAATTTTTATAATGATTCGGGAGGCATTTAAATACCTCAAAAATGTAATAGATAGGATAATTAGATTTGTTTTATTATATTTTTCCCTCCTAGATTGTAGTTAGGCGCTCCCCGATGTAATAGATAGGTTTCGTGTTTATGTGACTTATGTGTTATGTGTTTTATCCGCTTTTCTTAGGATTTTGGCATCTAGATATTATGCTTACGTGTTATGTGTTACGTGCTCTTATGTGTTTATTTGTTTTAATTTATGCTTTATTTGCTTCACTATGAATTGTTAATGCATGACGCCACCACACTAGTCCAACGCTAGTTGTGGCTTCTCCCTCCACTTACTTGCTAGTCCAATGCTAGTAAGGATTTTTAGAAATGGGCTAGTCCAACGCTAGACCCTTTAGGTTATCTTGCGCTAGATTCATCTTTGTGTGCTACATTTTCATGCATATTTTCATTTTTAGGATCTTTTCTCATTTGCATGATATTTCCTATTATATTATCCCTGACCCTCTATAGGTACTAATCATGTCATTTAGAATTACATCTCATTTAAGCTAGTTCATTTGCTTGTTCATGTTAGGATAATTATTTTCAAATATGGGAAATGGGTGATTATAACTTTTTAGTTCAAATACCCCATTAATCCTTGTATAAGAAAACTAAGTCACGAGTTTTTGTCTCCCGTACCCTTTATGTTGCATTCCCCTTTTCTTTGGTCACTTATATATGTATATAATTTAATTTCTTTTCTTTTATTTTAATTTCATCATTTGCGTACTCGTGACACTTTCAAGGAATCATTTTGGCCTTCGCAATTAATGCGATTGGTCCAATTAAACCCTTGAATGAACATTTTGTCCCTTTCGATATTTTAGATTTGCATCCATGTAGGTAACATCCAAATATGATAAAATTAAGGGTTAGATTAGGAAAATTTTGACTAAACATCGCAACTAGCTTAGACTAGGTTGAAAGGGCGCCTTAGGTTTGAGTTAATCGAACCTTTGCCTTCCCTTTCTTCAACCGTGACTCCCGAATCCGTTTTCTCTTATTTTTCAAAGACCTGGAGTTGTCGAAAAGGGTTTTATTTTATTTTATTTAAATACACTTTTTGGGTGACTTGGTACACCAAAACTCAATACCAAGTGGCGACTCCTCTTTTTTAAAAAAACCCTTTTTTGACTAAATTTTGGACCCAAATCGTCGCATTTTTCAAAGTCCCATTCTAGGTCCTTTTTCATTTATTATTTATAAATCACATCTTTTATAAAACACTTTCTTTTCCATCGCAAAAAAATGGGGCGCGACAGTATAGCTCATCAAATTTTTATCACTATAATGTATTAGTTTTGAGCACTTTCATAAAGTTTAATTTCTCGAGTATTAATTATTTGAAAAAAGTGAAAGGTTCAATCCAATAGTGGTTTTTGATTGTATTGTGGTAGCAAATTAATTAGTGGAATAAACTGAGGACTTAACAGAAACTTTCAAAAGCTTTAGCATTTACTGAGTCTTTTGGAACACTTAAGGAGTTTCAAAAGTAAATTTCACAAAATGAAAGAAACTAATGGGGGCCAAGTAAACTATCGGACTTGGGGGGGAAAGCTCCTTTTCTTCCCTCTCATTGAGCTTCAGTCTATGGTCCTGAAAATTGCAAATGTTTCATCATACAAAATGAATGAAACAAGCAAGTGTAACTAGAAGACGACGCTTAAAATTAGTCATAAAATTTTACTCCAAAGGAAAAGAATCAGAAAATGGTAACTCAAGAAAAAGAAAAAGTTAAAATCCAAATGAAACAAGCTAATGCACCATTAAAGTTTCAGAGGCTTTCACCAGATGTAATCTTATTTACTCATTAGTTCATGCTACAAAGCAGTAGCTCATACATAGATTTTGTAGCGTACATATTCCCATGGGAAATCTACTTATTTCTGGACATCCTTTTCGGCCTTCTGAAGGCTTTTAAAATTCAACTTCAAACCCTGAAAAATACGAAGAAAGTTGGAAATCAATTAGTACTTCAAGTCTAAGCAATTCCGTTAGATGAAGAAGAAATTTTTGGTCAAGACATAATAGGCTTACTGGTCATATTCAATGTTAACTTTTCCGGCATTTGGATCAGCAATGATAGCAAACGCTTCTTGGGAGAGATCAATTGTTCCTCTACAGCCGGGTGGACAATAATCAACTATTTTAACCACAACACTGCCCCTGCATGGTTGAAGGACACCTTCGTTTGTACGTCCAGTGCACGTCACTCTGTAGTTTCTCCCACAGGCAGCCCTATTGTCCCAGATTGCATCACTTGCAGCTGCAATCATCACCCCATTGTCTTGGAAGCCATAACAAGAAGAGGCTGGTTTAACAAGGCAACAAAAGTACAACATTTGTGAGAAGAGAGGGTCATAATACTTTTGTCTAGCTAATATCACATGTTGCACTTTAAATTATAATAATGATAGTACTAAAGAGACCCCTTACGAAAATGCAGAGAGATTAAAGAAAACGATAAAAAAAACTAGGAATCATGCAAGACGTATACAAATATATCTTAACTAGTTATCTCTCGAATTAAATGATGATGGAAAATCAAAAAGAGAGAATAACAGATTTGCAATATCTTGTGCAGTGCATGATAGTACTGAAGAGAAACTTACGAACATAAGGTGGTGTATAGTAAGTTGCAGTCCCCGTAGCTGCATAGGAAACAGAAACAAGGCTTGCCGCCATGGCAATCATCATCAGAACTCGCATTGTGGCTCCCATTCTTTTTTTTTTTTGGCTCTCTCCCAAAAGGATTTAAACTCTTCAAGGTTTCACTAGCTTTGAGTTTGAACTTTCTTGAAGAGCTTGCTCGATGAGAAAACTGAGCAATGCCTCTGCCTTTTATAGGCGAAATGTTGAAGACATGGGGGTGTTGCCCGTGTTTATGAGGACCTCAACCGAATAAATTCATTATTTAAGCCCAGCCAGGTTTTACTTTTCTTGATTCAAATCGTATTACTTGGTATAAACAATGAATTTTTGCTTTGATGGTCGGCGATAATTTATCTCCTGTAGCCGTAGGAATAGGGTCAATTTGTTGGCAAACAAAACTAAATCAATTAAGTTTAGAAATTATTGCTGTGAAAAATGGTTAGAACTTAACAATCACAAGTTGGGTTTTTTTTTTTTTGTTATTATGGTCAAAGTGTAATAGTTTTTTTTTTTAATGTAAATGAAAGAATTTGAATTCGAATCTCTCATTTACACTCTCGTTCTCAAAACACCCAATCCCTCCATCTCCCAAAAATGTAATAATATGCTTACCTGCATAGTTGTCCCTTATAGTAGTTACTCTGGCTCCGGAGAACTTTCTTTTGCCGTTTACACAGAGAAGGTTTCAATTTTTTCTTAATAATTATACTAAGATTATACCTCTTCTTTCAATATACTTTGGAGTTAAAAATGTTCTCTCTAATACGATTTATCATCCAAGAAGTCGTGCCAAAGCTCAGAATTTGAGCTCCACAGGATTATAATTACTTTCGCCCTAACTTTGACTGTTTCCCGTTATTGTTCCTTCTTGTCTTCCATTCTGGATAACGGAGAGAGATAGTCCGTCAACGGAAAATTAATGGTTATGTAGACCAATTACGTGGTAGAATTTTCTCCTGTCGAAGCATTTTCTGAGACGAAAAAATGACCAGACAATTTTTTCTGTGCCGTGACACTTGGGGTACCGTATTGTACAGTTTAAAAAGACCGCAATGGATGAGGTTTAAGCGTCTCATGCACGGTATTGCTCTTTCCATTTTCTATGTGGCTATATTTAGAAAAATGTGTAGTAGACTGTTCTATATAAGAAATGTCAAACACTGGACAAATAATTTTTGAGAGGTTGATAAATGAATGGATGCCAAATAGCCATTTGCAAGTTTAGATTCTTTTTAAGTGAAGAAAAAAAGAGCCATAATTAAGTGGTCAATGCAGTCCAAGAAATAAATAGTGATCATATACAGACAGGCACCTAAACAATTTTTTTTTTTTTTAAAAAAAACCTTAATAAGAATGTTGCCATGTTTTTTCGGCCAATTTTTAGTTTCAACAAAATCGGTTTGGCAAGACTAGCAGTCATCCAGGAAAATCATCACTTTTGACCAATGTTTTTAAACTCGGACCGGCCAATGAACCGGAGAAGGGATTGGTTCGAGGTCCGATCGGGTCCGACCGGTTCAACCGGCCGGTTCACCGGTTCACTGCTTTTTTTTTTTTTTTTTTGGAATGCAACTTCAGTGCTAAAACTAAATTTAAAAGCATAGTTATTGATGCTCCAAAGTAGTTATTGATAACTTAAGTTCTTAAAATGCAATCACTAAAATAACTTAAAATTAAATTTAAGTTGAGATAATAATAAAATTCCTAAAATTTATACATGAAATGGAATGATAAACATAACCAAAATATCGTAATTTACCGCAAGTTTTCTTTCTACTTTTCCTATAAATAATGTACTAAAAAAATTCGATGAAAATTGGACATGAAATAGAGCACAATCGGTTTATGAAATATTTGCCATATTCAATTTATATTTTTTCTATTTATATTTTGTCTTTATTTCTATTTGCAACAATATTTCTGGGAGCATTTCTTACCCAATCTCTGTATCTTATGCATTCATTTATTTAAATTTCTCTTCAACATCAGTCCAAGCAAAAAAACCAAGTTGGACTGTTTGGAATTTGCATTAGTTAAAAAAACAAAAAAAACAACCCACGGGACTGTCTTTTTCCTTGTATTCCCCCAACAAAGCAAGAAGGATACAAACTAAAATTTTAAAAAAAAACTAATGGAAGAAAACAATAATAGTTATAAAATGAAATTGCCCATAGCATAGGTGTCTTTATTATATTATATTTTGCTAAATTCAAAATGAACCAAAAAATAGAAAAAAGGGAATTACATGCAACAAATTTTAGCCCAATTAAAACAAAGAACAACCATAAATTATCCAAAAATCAAAGATATACGTAGTTTAGTATTGCATTTGAGTGTATTTACATGACAAAAAATAGACAAAAAAAGGACAAATTCATGAAAAAAAATAAAATAAAAAAAAGAAAAAATTGATTACTAGATTAGTACTTCTTTGGATTTCCTTCAAAATTTACTTGCGAATCTCAACTCTGCAACTGAGCCGAAGAAATCATGCAAAAATAGTACAAACTAGATCAATATTCAATTCACGGCTGAAATGCCAAAATGAGAAGAGGAAAAAGAAACAGAACAGAGGAGAATGACTGAATGAGCCGCCGACACCAAGGAATTGAAGCCAACAAAGGAATAAGAGGCTGACGTGTTTTAGACTTTTAGTGCTAGTGTATTTTCAATTTTTTACTTAATAAATTAAGTAGATGTCCACAGACAACAAACTAGCCTGTGGCTTAATGGTAAAGAACCCTCCTTGCAATCCTATGAACCCATGTTCGATTCTTATCAGCCACAATTCCGAAACTAATTTTGCAATGTTCACAAAAGTTTCAAAAACTGCCGGTTTACGGTTCAAGCGATTTTTCACGGTTCGTCCGGGTCAACCGGTTTCTAACGGTTTTCTATTAATCTCCGGCTTTAGCTCCAGACCGGACCGGTGGCATGTCCGGTTCGCGGTCCAACCGGTTGAACCGGCCGGTCCGGTCCGGTTCTGAAAACATTGCTTTTGACTCGTAACTCTTGGATAGAGTAGTCGAGTAAGACTGCAGATTCGATGCTGTTTGTTGACAATGTGGCCTTTATATCTTAGCAGCCAGGGCACATTCCATGCTATCAAGTGTAAAGAAAGTCCATGCTTCGGAGTTAAGGAAATTAGGCCTGACTTTAAAAGTCAATATTTAAGCCAAAAAAAAAACCAGGGAAACCCCACCAAAAAAAAAAAAGGGAAAAGAGTTCAGATTACTTGCTAGGCTTTTCACCTATCTATTACATTTCGATGTAAAAAATGGTACGAAAGCTTAGCAAGTAATCTGAACTTTTTTACATCTCGATTACAAAGTCATACAATTTATTTATGATGAATTACAGGATGTTAATTAATTAATGAACTTGTTCCTGGTCCCAAATCTAACACGTCTTCCCTTAATCTGTTTTTGACTTTTAACCTTATTAGACATGTCATATTTTGCTAAACTTCTTCTATTCTCAACAAATGTGATTCTACGAACTTAGCCAGGAATCCTAGCTAGGACAAGCAAAAATAATTTTATTGTAGTCCTCTTCCACTCGAATCTACAAGTTTGGATCACGAATATTGTGTAGTAGATGTGTGATTTTGTGCACCATCCTCACAGGAAATATCTGCCCTCGTAACAAATTGAAAAGACAGTTTCTGGTTCTTTACGTTGAATATTTGATATTCTTATCAAATAATGCACGCTACGGAACTTATGTCTTACGAGTAAGTATAATAGACAACATATCACTCTCTATGGATATTTTATAAGGAAAAAAAAACAAAATCACCTTTAAAAATTTTCCCATTTTTAGTTTTTTGTTTTTGGGTAAGCTTCTCGAATTTACATCTATCATATCAATCTAGTCCAAATCTATGAGAGAAAGGCATAGTGAGAACATTCACAAAGAAAATAGAGGTAATCAAGACTAATTGAATCCTATTGTTTGTGATCTGGGAAGAAGGAATCAGCGACATTTTCCACCTTTCAGGGCAGACTACAGTGCAGTCATTGGTGCTTATTGTTTAGGCGGTTTACACAGAATAGGCGCAGACATGCAGCCCATTTGATCCCATGATATATATATATATATATATATATATATATATATATATATATATATATATATCTTCAACTGACGTCATTGCTTTCCATGGATTCAATTCATTATTTCGACATAAAGGATGAAAGAAAAAGCAGAACCAAGAGCTCACAATTCAAAAGTCTCTTTACAGCTGAAGAATCAACTTGTTTTTGGGTCAATGACGAAACAAACAACAAAACTCTACTACTGCAACTTATTCAGCCTCTAACTAATATAGAGCCATTATAAAGATAGGATTGAGTGGTTAGTGGAATCCATTGGCGTTACATGCAAACATATATATGTATATCCTGCATGTGTACGTAACGTTTTGCTTGATTTTGAACGTAAAATTGAGCAATGTTAATCCCAATCATAGGAT
Source organism: Coffea arabica (assembly GCF_036785885.1). NCBI lineage: Eukaryota > Viridiplantae > Streptophyta > Magnoliopsida > Gentianales > Rubiaceae > Coffea > Coffea arabica. The sequence goes on along the minus strand of NC_092320.1, from coordinate 12,891,164 downwards.
GGTAATTCGATAATGGAAGTATGGGACATGCATGCACACTTAAAATACTTGGTATAGAGGAGCTATCGTGCTATCGATAATAGCATTGTTGGACTAATCAAAATCTCATTTCTACCTAGACTCCTTTATTTTTGTCTCTTCAAAAATAATTCATTTAGATATTTCAAATATGGGCATTGAGATTCTGGAATTTTCTTGGAAGATAGTTTATTTTTACGGGACTAAAATAGTTAGTTCTGACTAATTCTCATAATTCTGAATCATCATAAAACATCAATCATGCATTATTCATGGTACCAACCAGTATTATTAATCCTGTTGTATGATCAACCCAAAAAAGGTCTTTTCGTGGTCCTTTCATCTCCCAGTTTGTGCATCCAGCTGACGGACCCGACGATGGCCTCTGAGTTCTGAGCCCATGTCGGCCTAGACAATTTGAATCCATAAACTTTAGGCAAAGAACGACCCAAATCTCAATCGAGACCAAATCTCACTTCAGCCCATCAATGTGTCTCTTCGTTTGAAGTGTGTAGTTTGTGCTTTTTTTTTTTTTGGTAATAAGTTTGTACTTTATGTGCCTGTTCCGTGAGATGCTCAGAAATTTCTCTATCCATTTGAGTCACAGAATGGCTCTTTTTATAACATAGACTGAATTGCCTCAAAAAAAAAAAAAAAAAACTTAGACTAAATTTTCTTTATAAATGAAATTAAAAATTTTACTAGATATTGTGAATACAAAATTCACTGCAGTTGGCTGGCTAGCTTAGCTCCAATTATCAATAGGACAAAAACAAAATGAAAAATGAAAAAAAGAAGAACCAATGGAAAAACTCTTTTTTTTTTGTCCTTTTACCTTATCTCGATAACTTTGTCATTAAAACAATAAAGTATTGCAAAAGGCATCAATTTGTTGTTGGATTAGGTACTTCAATAGTCAAAAGTAGAATTGGCAGATCAAAAGAACTCAATCCTCAGCAAAGTCATACAAAGCGAACTGAGAAGCTAAATCTGATCCACAAAATATGAGCAACCAGGCACAATTCTTGAATCTACCAGCACACGTTGTCTCTGATATTTTGTCCAGATTACCACCCAAGACTATCATCCAATGCAAATCTGTTTGCAAATCATGGCTGAGTCTGCTATCTGAATCTGAATTCACTAATTTACACCTGCTAAGATCTCCTCCCTGCCTGATCATAAACAACCTCGATTACCATCCTTCAGATTTGAATTGCTTCAGTTTAGTTGAATTCGAAGATCAGCCTGATCACCATGATTTTCAATATGTTGCAGGAACAAAAATCAAGGCCCCAGAAGGGTGTGTCGTGGAAAATGGTGCGACTGCTACCATGGTTGGCTCCATCAATGGCTTAATCTGCTTGAACGAATTCGATCATAAACATGATGCTGTCTACTTGTGGAATCCAATCATACGAGAATCCATCACTCTTCCGATGCCAGAGGGGGTAAGATCATATCCAAATATAGTAAGTTATGGATTCGGATCAAGCTCTGAAACTAGAAAATACAAGGTGGTTCGGATTTTCCAAGAGCGAGAGAAGAATACACGACGGGTATTAAAGTCCAATTGCGATGTTTATACAGTAGGGGAAGAAACAGAATCTTGGAGGAGGATTGGGCATGCCCCTTTCCTTTATAATAGTTGTCGCACTCATGGTGTTTTCCTGAATGGTAATCTTCATTGGCTGATTGGTGATCAAGCTGGCTCTGAATTGATATCCTGCTTTGATCTTGAAACAGAGTTGTTTTCACCTTTCCCTGCTCCTCCAGAACTGAGCAAAGATTTCAATTTAGCTAGCTTGGGACTTTTTGGTGGCTGTCTGAGCTTGTGTGATAACACTTCTGATTATGAGATCGTCATTTGGGTGATGAAAGAATACGGAATCACCAAGCTCTGGACTAAAGATATTGTCATAGACAAGGAGCCTGCTGATCTTGTCGGGCCATCTTTTGAAGTTGTTCGAGTTTTTAAAGTTTTTGAAGATGGGAATATCTTGCTTTTGTGGAGGGATGACATTTTACTTTCTTATGATTCTCAGAGGCAAATCTTGCATCAGTCTGGCGTTCATAAACTCATCAAGAAAATTGATGATCAGATGAATGAAGATGGCTACCCTTGCATAGAAATAATGGAATACGTTCCAACCTTTCTTTCCCTCAAGAGTTTTGGGATCCAGATGATGGAAAGCATAAACTAGAATCTTGGTACAGATGTTGGCTCAACTTTTGGAAGTTTCTCTTTCATTGGGATATTGTAAAAAAATGTTTCACTAGCGTACATCTTGTAGTACTGCATCATTTATTGGGCAGAAACAATGATAAATGCTAGTGCAATTTATGCCCTGGTAGTGCAATAATAATAAAGAGAAGAAGAAGAAGTAGAACTTCCTTTTGATATCTCAAATATGGCATTAATTGTCATCCTTGATTTTTGTTGGAAAATAATTATTTGCAGCTCCCTAATTTCTTGGACATTGTTGATTGCAACTTGTATTACAATATCGAATAATTAGTTCTGACTAATTCTCAGAATCATAAGCCATCGTGAAGACAACCAATGCTTTACTTTATAGCATCATGTGCTATTAATCTTTTTTGTACTTCTTAGTTGCCATTATATAGTATAGTTATTGTGGCTGGTTAATGGCTTAAGCCATCCGAGGGACTCGATATACTTCAAAATTTGGCCATAGATGCTGTACTATTTCTGCAAATTCTGATTCAACAGGCTGGCAAGTGGCAACTTCAAGTTACACGACTTAAAAAAGTACTCTAATTTACTTACCGAAGAATACGATGAAAGCCCCACGTGAGTTTTGAGCCAATCTCGGCCAAATGCAGTGGTGTTTTACACTCTTTGAATCCAAATATTTTAGGCCGAGGTCAACACAAAACTCATGACTCGTGCCTATCTGACCCATCAATTTGTCTCCAGGGTTGAATTCCCCAAGAAGCTGCAACTTTTTTTTCTTCTTCTTCTTTTAACAATGCCAAGAATTTGAAATTGAATTGCATTCATAGATGAACTCCCAAGAAGTTGAAACACTTCAATTTTTTTTTAAAAAAATTTTTGTAGTGAGTTAGCACTTAATATTACGTTTTTGTTGCTCTTTTTAGGGAAGAAGATGCCTCCTTTCTTTGCAGTAATATTCTAGCAAAGATCAACCTTTTGTGATTCGAAAGTGAAGATGAACTGGACGACCGATGTATCATCCATCCATATCATTTAAAAAAAAAAAAAAAAAACGCAAGCTACAAATCTTGAGCCTCATTGCTCCTCCTCCTGATCAGCATCCTGGTGTTGTTGACCAAGCACAATGTAAATACGGGAGGGTTTACGTATACGACGACCTTCCTCCAATTTTCAACAAGAAACTGCTGGAAAACTGCATTATAGACTCTCGTAAATCCCAATGTGAGGCGCTGTCAGACGGTGGATTTGGGCCGGAAGCCACCACCGCTCTCGCCGGCATTGTCCCGCCTGAGCTTGCTCGTGCTTGGTACCGGACCCACATGTTCGCGAGCGAACTTATATTTCACAATCGAATTCTCAACTACAAGTGTAGAACCATGGAGCCGGAATCCGCTAAGGCATTCTACATCCCATTTTATGCTGGACTAGCGGCCTCCAACATTTTATTCAGTGGCTACACTGCCAAAGAACGAGATGCACCCTTCTACACTTTCCTCGAATGGATCAAGAACCAGCATTATTGGAAGAGATCCAACGGTTCTGATCATTTCCTTGCTGTGGGTCGAACTTCATGGGACTTGAAACGGGTCCGTGATGATCAAGCCTGGGGGACAAGCTTCCTCCTCATGCCCTTGATGAGAAAAATGTTCAGCTTCACAATAGAAAGAAGCCTAGGGGATCCAATGGAAGTTACTGTACCCTATCCTACCGGATTTCATCCCCGGACCGTGACCGAAATTAAGCAATGGCAGGAATTTGTGCGAGGTAGAAAACGGACGAACCTCTTCACGTTTGTAGGGGGAAAGCGTGGATATATAAAGAACGACTTCAGGGCTTTGCTGCTGGATCACTGTTACAACGAATCTGATTCGTGCAAAGCTATAGATTTTGCCAAGACAGCTTGCTTGGACAGCTCCTCAGCGGTTCTGGAAATATTTCTGAGCTCAGACTTCTGTTTGCAGCCCAGAGGTGACTCGCATACGAGGAGGTCCACGTTTGATTGTATGCAGGCAGGTTCGATACCAGTTTTTTCTGGAAAGAAACGATTGTGGGTCAGTACGAGTTGTTTATGTCCAGTGAATTGGAGTCTTTCTCGGTTTTTATACACAGGAATCGGGTAAGGAATGGGACTTCGATAAGGAAAGTATTGGAGGGATATAGTGGAGAAGCTATCAAGAGGATGAGGAACACGGTAATTAACATGATTCCAAGGATTTCGTACAGCTTTTGGAGGAAGAACTGGCAATCTTAAAGATGCGTTTGATATAGCTGTGGAGGAAATGCTAAGAAGAATAGTTTCAAATAAGCCAAGCCTTAAGGGACCATCATCATGAGTCACACAATCAATTTTGATATACCTACATCTCAAAGGTTGTTACTGGCTGTGAAGATGACAAAGAGTAGGGGAAAGTTTTTCCCTTTTTTTTTTGTGGGGGACGGGGGTGTGGGTGGGCTGGCGGTGTTCTCCAAAATATATACTTGATTGAATGGTGATTAACTTGTTCAATTGCTTTTCTGAGTTTAACCTGTAACTATAGCCAATTTAAGGAAAGAATTCCTTGAATCTACCATACCACGTTATCCAGATTACTATAACCAAGAGTTTCATCCAGTGCAAATGCGCTTATGATCAGATGAATGGAGTTGGCTATGTCGAAGAAAGCTACCCTTGCATAGGAGTATTGGAATATGCCCTCAAGCTTTCTTTCTCTCAGAACTTTGGGATCGAGATTGTTAAATGAATAAAGTAGAATTGGTATGCTCGCTCAAGTACTATTTGAAGTTTCTTTTTTCTTTGTGATATTTTTTAAAAATATTTTACCGATATATCTTATAGCACTACTTGTTATATTGACGGGCACAAACAATGGCAAGTATTAGCTCATGTTATGCCCAAACTTTGCTCTTTGTACGAGTATGACGCGCCTGAATTTGTGTCTAACTAATGATGATATTCATTTTACTCGGGTTCTCTGAATAGTCAACTTCTTGCAAGCCTTTACATTTGTTTTCAAGTGGTTAGCCTACTAGAATTTTGTAAAGTCTCAAGAAGAGAATACTCTTAAGACACTCTAGTAGTAGTGTTATATCACAGGACGATGTAACGAGCTTGGAAGTCTACAAAGACTACCTAAGCATGTGCGATAATAGTTTGGATTTTGAAGTTTCTATTTGGATAATGAAGGATTCTGGTATCAAGAATTCGTGGAGTAAAGAAATTGTCATCGACAAGAGCCATATAGATCGAGTTGGTTGCTACGTATGAAGTAGTGCACATGGTCAAAATTTTCAAGGATGGATAAATCTGGTTGATGTGGGATGACTTTTATTTCCGTAAAAACAATAATCGGACAAAAACATTGAAAGATGTTGACATTATGTTAGATTCATGAATAAAAAATTATATTCTATATTGATTCAGGAGATGAAGAAAGAGCGATTAATATGTACCTAAAAATTTAATACCTAATAATTTAAGATTTTATGTCAGAGTTGAGTGTTTGACTTATATATTAAATTTTTTGATAAACTTTTTCGAGATGTTTCTCCTTTAACACACTAATGCACTCCTTGGGGTTGAAAATTCCAGCTTCGAAGTAATGGACTGTGTTCCAAGCTTTTTCCCGCTAAGGGAGCTTGGATCGGAGATGGTAAAAGATACATTCCAGAACATAAGGGTCTCGTCCTGGATTGCTTCTTATATGCTTGACTTGGTTGCATTATGATCCTTCCTTTATAAATAATTTATTTGATGCATATTCCACCCTCTTGTCCTCCTTAATTAAATATCACAGGAATTGTATCATTTTGTGGTTTCCCAAAGCCACCAAAAAATTTCAAACCTGTTTACTAAATGTAATCTTAAATTTTGATATATTTATGCTAAAGTAGTATCTGAAGCATAAATTTTATAGTATATGAAAGTAGCTAGCTACTTATTTCTCTAAATACAAATTATTGGCCTTTTGAAGGCTCTTCAAACATGATCCACCTCAAAGTTCAAACCCTGCAACATACGAGTCAACAAAGTTGATTAAATTAGAATGCTGAAATTAAAATGAAAATTTGCTAAGATAAAATCCTTACAGTTCATAGTCTATGTTGACTTTTCCAGCATTTGGATCGGCAATGAGAGCAAATGCTTCTTGAGAGAGATCAAAGGTTGCTCGACAACCCGGAGGACAGTAATCAATTATTTGAACCACAACACTACCCCTACAAGGTTGTGCGATCCCTTCGCTATTAGTTCCAGTGCAAGTAACTCTATAGTTTCTTCCACAAGCTGCCCCGTTATCCCATATTACGTTACTCGCAGCAGCTATCAACGGCAACGTCCCATTGACTCGGACGCCAATGCAAGCATTTGCTGGTTTATGAAGAGAGGAGATTTCACATATGTGAGATGGGTTTTCAGGTTAAAGTCATGCATGCTTCAAGCTTGCAGCTTTCACAGGCTGCAGATTTCATGAAAGTTGTCTTGCATGCTTATAGGCTGGTTACATTTCTAATTTTATTTTATATCTTTAAGCATTTTTAAAAATCATCCACAATTTTTCCCTTCAGTTGTAACATTAAAAGTTCCTTATTGAAAACACGAAGTTTTGTTTCTTTTCATTTCTTGGAAACATGCAGGAAATAATTTCATTAACCCCTTTCTAAGCTAGGGTTTTTAGTCAACTGTGGAAAAGGGTGTTAATTTATCGTGTTTCATACATGCCAATATAAGCACATAAACATATGGATCGATATCTATGTGATCGTTTGTGTATCACATCTAATCAATAGTATATCTTCCAAAGTGTTAAATTCCCATATAGAAAATGAAAATGAGAAAAGATGTTGCTGAGGGTGCTCACCTCGGCCACCCCGCGTGTCCGAGGTGAAGTCACCTCGTCCCTCTTCGGAGTCCATCCGTCTTGAGCATCGTCCCGGACCTCGGCCGGATCCGTAGTCAACCGTGTAGGTGACCTCGGCACCTCCACCTCAGCTGCACGCTGATGATGTCAAACCGCCTGACATCACCCAGGACCAGTGCTTTATCTGAAAAGCACTGGAGGCACTTAATGGCACCTGCACAATACTCCCCGCCGTCATGCTCAGGCAGCTACAGTGTCAGAGTCAGACCTCCTGACACGGGACAGAGCCGTAATGACCAGAGGGTGGGTCCCACCAGCATAAGCCCCCCCGCTCTGTCCTCTACTCTCCCTCTATAAATACCCCAGACACACTCCCAACAAGTAAGCCTACACTGTTCATTAATTCATATTCTCATTATTCTCGTTCTCATACTAACTTGATCGTCGGAGTGATCCCAGGGGAGAAGCCCCGCCACTCACTTCGGACACCGAGGTTCACTTCGGACACAGGAGTTCACCTCATTTCATCTCAGAGAGGACTGATCCAGGTCGGTCTAGTTACCAACCCAAAAATCACCTCTTCAATTGGCGCCGTCTGTGGGAAACGAGACTACTATTACTAAAATGAGATCCACGCGCTCCAGAAGTGGTCGAGTTCCCTCAACTGGGGCTGGGCAGATCTCGGGAGCCCAGCAAGATCGCATTTCTGAAGAGCAAGGGTCCCCGAGGACCCAGCCTAACAACGAGGAGGCCATCACCAAGATGGCCGAGTTCGTATCACACAACCCTACCATTTTTGAGGAGCTAGGAAGGTACCTCAAAAGACAGGGGAAAGAAAAGGCCGAGTCTTCCAAGAGGAGGCCGACGAGGTCCCCTGAGGCACCTTCAGGTGAAGACTCCGATGAGGGGCGTCTCTCTCGGAGTACCTCCGGGCGTGCCTCCTCCAAGGCGACCTCTAAAATTGCCTCCATCTCCCGAGCGTTTTCTCGAGGACTTCTAGGGAAACGGTCCGAGGACCCACCTCGGCGCCCCGGGAGCCTAGCTTCGGACTACATGAGGGCTCCGCCCTTTACGGATGACATCAATGGGGAAAGGGTGCCCCCGAACTTCAAGCTTCCAAACTTGCACACCTACGACGGCCGAGGTGACCCCGAGGATCACCTCCGCGCCTTCATCTCCGCATTCCGACTCTACTGCGTCCCCGACGCCGTGATTTGTCGGGCTTTCCCCATTTTCCTACATGGGACTGCCCGGAAGTGGTTCTGGAGTTTGGAACCGGGGAGCATTTCCTCCCTGGATGAGCTGATAGACCGGTTCATCCACCGCTTCGTGTCGTCTCGACCAATCACGAAGACTTCAGCTTATCTCTTGAACCTTCAACAGGGTCAGGGCGAGTCCCTTCGCTCGTATGCTCAAAGGTTCAACGAGGAGAATGTGCAAATACCTGATCAGAATGAGCAGGTAACTCTCGCGGCCTTTACCAACGGGTTGGTGGCCGGACTCTTCAACACCGAAATCCATCGGGATTACCCCCGTACACTTCACGAACTCTGGGAAAGAGTGGACCAGGGAATCCGAAGTGAAGATGTTAATCGCATGAAGCGAGAAGCCCAAGCCTCTCGTACGGGACAAGATACCCGGAGAAGGAAAGACATCGGCCGAGGTGAGCCCGGCCCAAGTGGCACTTCAAACCCACCCCGGGACCGCCGGAGTGTTTTCGACCGGATCGTGAAAGGAAGATCATCCACCTCGGACGCTGAGTTGACACCGCTCAATTCCAGCCGATCTCATGTCTTGGCTGTGATGAGGCAGAACCACCTCGGCCGAACACCTCCTGAGATCCCTGGAAGAAGAGATAGGAGGAACTCCAGCCTCTACTGTGCCTACCATCGAGATGTTGGGCACGAGACCGAAGATTGCAACGATCTGAAGCGAGACATCGAAAACCTGATTCGACAGGGACACTTGAAACAATTTGTCCGCAAAGATGGAGGCTTCGGCCGAAGTGCCTCCCACCGGGAGAGCCGAGATCCTCGTCGAGAAGACAGGCGGGACGCCAAACTCAACTGCCGAGGTCCTGAGGACCATAAGGGGGACCAAAGGCCTCCACGCGACGGATCACCAGGCTACGGCCCAAACATTGCCGGGGTGATCAACACCATCTCAGGTGGCCCCACGGGAGGAGACAGCCAGAGCTCCCGAAAGCAGACCTACCGCCAAGCCGGCATGGATGTGGCCGAGCCGAGCTCGAGGCTGTCCGAGGTGATAACCTATGGTCCCCGCGACCCCGTCCCCGCTGCCTCCAGCAATCACGAGACCCTCGTGATTGAGGTCCTCACAAACAATTATATAGTCAAAAAGGTCTACGTTGACCCCGGAAGCTCGGTAGACGTCCTGTACTACCGAACTTTCGAGAATTTGAAGTTGACCCGGGAGCAACTCACTCCGGTCAGAACTCCCCTTGTCGGCTTCGGGGGACACGTCGTCCACCCGGAAGGCATGGTGAATTTAATGGTGACTATCGGGCGTCATCCCCGTTGCCGAACTGTGCCTGTCAGCTTTGCGGTGGTCAAAGCGGACTCTCCTTACAATATGCTGATAGGCCGGCCCACGCTCAATGCCTTGAGAGCCGTATATTCTACCTACCACCTGAGTTTCAAGTTTCCAACGCCAGAAGGTGTGGCCGAGGTGAGCAGCGACGTGGGCGCCACCCGAGAATGCTACCTCGCCACCATCCAAGCCGCAGTCGGACCTCAGCCCCCGCCGAGGTCAGAAGAAAAGAGGCCGGCTGTCCTCTCCATAAACTGCATCGACCCTCATAAGGCAGGAGAGCCCAGCAGGCTTGAGCCCGGGGATGAAGTGGAACAAGTGGTCTTGGATGAAGCCAAGCCTGACCAAGTGGTCCAAGTAGGGGCCGGACTCCCTTCACCCCTGAAAGAAGAAGTGATCTCCCTGATCAAGGACCACCGAGACATCTTTGCGTGGTCCGCAGATGAAGTGGTCGGAGTGCCACCCGAGCTTATGACTCACCAACTTAACGTTAACCCACAGGCCCGACCTGTGCGGCAGAAGCGAAGGCACTTCGGCCCCGAACGCAGCAAGGCCATATCGGACGAGGTCGACAAGCTCTTGCCGGCCAAGATGATCCACGAATTCCAATATCCGACCTGGCTGTCCAACACAGTCATGGTCAAAAAGGACACCGGCGGATGGAGAATGTGTGTAGATTTCACCGACCTCAACAAGGCCTGCCCCAAAGATTGCTATCCCCTGCCAAGGATAGACGCCCTCGTCGACTCGGCGATGGGGTATGAAGTCCTCTGCTTCCTAGATGCCTTCAAAGGGTATCATCAAATAGAAATGAGTGAAGAGGACCAAGAGAAAACGGCATTCTACACCGACCAAGGTGTTTATTGTTACACTACCATGCCCTTCGGGCTAAAGAACGCCGGGGCGACCTACCAAAGGCTGATCAACCGACTCTTCAAGAATCAGATCGGCCGCAATGTGGAGGCCTATGTGGATGACATCCTCGTCAAAAGTCTCGCCACTTCATCCTTCCTGTCAGACTTGAGGGAAGTTTTCGGGGTCCTGCGAGACTCGAGGATGAAGCTGAATCCCAACAAGTGCGTCTTCGGCGTCACCTCGGGAAAATTCTTGGGGTATCTGGTTTCCCACCGGGGAATCGAGGCCAACCCCGACAAAATCAAGGTCATTCAGGACATGTCCCCACCTCGGAACATCCGAGAAGTCCAAAGACTGAATGGACGCCTGGCCGCGCTGAACCGCTTCTTGTCTCAATTTGCTGATAAGGCCCTACCCTTCTTTAAAGTGCTGAAGAAGTCTGATCAGTTCGCCTGGACTGAGGAGTGTCAGTCTGCCTTCGACCAGCTGAAGCAGTACTTGCACCACCTGCCCACTCTCGCTTCACCTCGGCCCGAGGAGAAACTCTATCTCTACCTCTCTGCGGCCGACGAGGCCGTCAGCGCTGTGCTCATCCGAGATGAGGGCACCCAAGTGCCAGTTTACTACGTCAGCCGAGCCCTCCGCGGGCCGGAGATTCGATACACTCAGGTGGAGAAACTCGTGCTGGGGCTAGTCCACGCAGCTCGGCGGTTGAAGCCCTACTTCTTAGCTCATCCCATCTCTGTCAGGACCGACCAGCCCATCCGGCAGATATTGGTGCGACCCGAAGCATCTGGTCGCCTCACCAAGTGGGCTGTCGAGTTGGGAGAATATGACTTAACATACGAGCCTCGCACAGCTATAAAGGCACAAGCCTTAGCCGACTTCCTCGCCGAGCTGACCTTCACGGAAGGTCCAGAGTCCGCCTCCGCCGGAGCCGAAGTGTCCACTTCATCCCCATGGACATTGTATGTGGATGGATCCTCTAATGGAGATGGCAGCGGTGCCGGACTTCTTCTGGAAGGACCTCAGGGAGAGGTGTGCTCCTACGCCCTCCGCTTTGGCTTCTCGGCCACCAATAATGAAGCCGAATATGAGGCTTTAATTGCTGGACTCCAACTGGCCCGAAGGCTCGGCGCCCAGCAAATCCACGTCCGCAGTGACTCCCAACTTGTTGTGCGCCAAGTTCTCGGTGAGTATGAGGCCAAGGATGAGACCATGCAACGATACCTCTCCAAGGTTCACCAGCTCACCGCGTACTTCGAGTCATTCGAAATCCAGAGAATCCCCCGGTCCCAGAATAAGCGAGCCGACGCCTTATCCCGGCTGGCCTCCACTTCATTCTCTGACCTCAACAAAACGGTTTTAGTTGAAGTTCTGAGTGAACCCGGATATGTGGAAGAGGTGGCCTGCCCCGTGCACTCCGAAAATACCTGGATGACCCCGCTCATCCTTTTCTTGGGTCAGGGAACACTCCCTGAAGACCGAGTCGAGGCGAGAAGAATACAACGCAAGGCGGCTCGGTACGCTCTCCGCGATGGAGAACTGTACAAACGCTCTTACCTCGGCCCATGGCTGAGGTGTGTCACTCCCGAGGCCGGACGTCACGTCCTCCACGAGATCCACGAAGGCCTGTGCGGAGCTCACGTCGGCCACAGGATGTTAGCCAAGAAGACTATGCTCCTTGGATATTTCTGGCCGTCACTTCGGCAAGACTCCCAGGACCTCATTCTCGGCTGCCCTTCCTGCCAAGTCCAGGCACCCGAGCACCACCAGCCTTCAAACTTCATGGTTCCCATCACTTCACCCTGGCCGTTTGAGCAATGGGGAACAGACATCATAGGTCCTTTCCCTAAAGCCGTCGGGGGTTATACCTTCCTGGTGACCGCGGTGGACTAGTTCACTAAGTGGGTCGAGGCCGAGCCATTTCGGACCATCTCAGGGCTAGCCATCCAAAAATTCTTTTGGAAATGCGTTATCTGCCGCTTCGGCATACCTCAGATCATCATCTCGGACAATGGGAGACAGTTTGCCGAGAACCCGTTCAAGACTTGGTGCGAGAACCTCGGCATCAAACAACATTTCACTTCGGTAGGCCACCCCCAGGCCAATGGTCAAGCAGAAAACTTCAACCGGACTCTCCTGCATGGCCTCAAAACCCGACTACACCGAGCTGGGTCATCTTGGGTGGAGGAACTCCCCAGTGTCCTGTGGTCGTATAGGACGACGCCGAGGTCAGCAACACAAGAGACCCCGTTCTCACTGACCTACGGCGCCGAAGCTGTCATCCCGGCTGAGATCCTTACCCCCAGTCCTCGGCTGGCAGCCTATGCCGCCGAGGTGAACGATGAAGAGAGGCAGCTGGACCTCGACCTTGTCGAACAACGAAGGGATCTCGCCTCAGCCCGGATAGCCTCCTACAAAAACGCACTGGCACGCTATTACAATGCCCGGGTCAAACACCTAGATTCCAGCCTGGAGATTTGGTTCTGAGAAAAAACTCAGTCAGCCGAGCTGAACCACAAGGGAAACTATGCCCGAAATGGGAAGACCCTTACCGAGTCGTGGAATCTGACCTCAAGGGGTATTGTAAACTTAGTTATCGAGACGGCTCATTAGTGCCGAGGTCTTGGCACGCAGAGAACCTTAGGTTGTATCATGCTTGAAGTTATGACTTCATTTCAGTTATTTAGTTATTTTTCAACAATATGATGCCCAGCATTCGTTATTAAAAAAATAAGGGGGACAAGCAAGGGACGAAGCGAGAAATTAAAAGGGCCGAGATGTGAAGAAATAGACTTTCATTCAACAGAAAAGAAGAGCGTTACAAAAAATACAAGGCCGAGATCCGAATGCTACTAAGCATTCTTCACCTCGGCCACCCCCCTTAAAACCTACGAGCCTAGACCCCTGCCTCGGCTCCATCCCCGGTCTTGGCTCCCTCCTGGGCAGCCTTCTCTTCGGCCTCCTTTTCGTCGGGGTGAAGTTCATCTTCATGCTCTTTGCCGATGTCCCCTCCGACTTCGTCCTCTCCGGCTTCGTCTCCTCCGGCATCCTCTCCAGCTTCTTCCTCTTCAACCTCCTCGAGCACCTCGTCGAGCTCGGACAGCCATTTGTTGAACTCGGCCTGGACCTCGGTCAGGTTCCTTCCAGCTTGGAGGCCCTCGGCCATCCGGTCGCACAACTCCTTGGAGTCCTCATTGTAGCTGGCATGGTTTTTCAGGGACTCCAAGGCTTCGGAGGAGAGGTGAGCTGCAGCTTCATCTATGGCCGATGTGAAGCCAAACATGAAGTTCGGCGTGAGTAGTTGGCCGAGATCCCTGGTGAAGGCCTCAGACCTCCGAAACGTTTCCACTGCCGAGGTTCTAGCACTGTCAAGGGCTTGCTCGTGGGACTTCTTCACCTCGTCCCCCCTCTTCTGCTCTTCCTCGAGGGCCGATCTGAGGCTGTTGATGGTAGCCACGGCCTCCTCATCCTTCACCTCGGCCTCCTTAAGCCGTCTTTCCAGCTCGGCCTTCTCAGACTCGGACACCACCAGTTTTTTCTCCAACTTGGAGATCTGATTTTGCAGCTTGCCGGTGTCCTGCTCCTCGACCAGAGCACAGTATCGGTGTGCCATCTCGGTCGCAAAAGCTGAGTTGGAAGCCGTGGTCACCATCAGACTTTGAACCAGCTCGACCGGGCTCAGTTTCTTCATGAACTCCAAATCCCTTGGCAGAGTGGAGTGCATTACTAGCTCATGAGCGACCCGAGGATGTTGGCACTTGTCGTTGACCGAAATCTTCCAGTTCGGACACCAATGATTGCCGGAGTGCGTCTTCTCGTCTCCGGGAAACACTGGGGGGCTATGGAAACGATTCCATAGCGAGGTCCCCGATACCGGATTAACTGGAGGCTTCAGCTGCTTGCCTCGGCCAGAAGGAGGTGTGACTTTTGTAACAACTCCAAGGGGAACTCCCTCTGGTACAGACGAGGTGGACCCAGTAGCCGCAGTGGCCGAGCTGCTCTGGCCAACCTTGGTGGGAGTGCCTTTAGGCGCCGAAGTCTTAGCGGCTGGTCCTTGTGACTTCTTCTTCTTTGGCGGAGGTGCTGAGGTCTCGTCAGTGCTCTTCCTCTTCTGCCTCTTGGCCACTTCGGACGAGCCAGAGACGACGAGGTCGGACAGTTTAGTCACTGCACAAGAAATAAATATTATCATATGCCTTAGCCGAAGTGAAAAGAAAAGTCATGAAAGAAAATTACAAGGCTTCTCAAGTTCAGTGGAAAAGAAGGGAGTTTTGGTAGTATTGATCACGGCTCGACTTATCCCCCCATCCACGAGCACGGTTTCGGGGTAGTCATGGCTGAACAGCCGAAGTCCCGACTTCATCAGCTTCTGGAAGGACTCCTCTTCGGCATCCCCCGCTGAGGGGTCGGCTTTCGCCTTAATTGGCCTCCACCAAAAACCCCTCGGGAAGTCCACTCCGGACACGAAGAAGTAGTCGCGCTTTCAGTTCTTGATCGAGCTGGGAGCACCGATCACCAACTTCGGGATGGCATTGTTCCGGTTGCCAACATAAAACCATCCCTTATCAGTCGCGTGCGCCTTGAGGGTGTAGCATCGGCGGAAGAGATCGACGGAGGGAGTCACCCCCTGATGTCGGCACAGCATCTCAAACCCCACAATGATGCGGATCGCATTCGGGGTGAGCTGGGTGATTCTCACCTGGAAGTGACGAAGTAAGTCCCGGAGGAACCTCGACGTCGGCATCCTCAGCCCGGCCTCCAGCTGTTGAACGTAGACGGCCACCATGCCAAAGGGGGGCTCCGCGGCTGTGTCATCCACCTCGGGCGGCAAAACTTCATACCACGGCCGGAAGGGGTACTTGTCTACCACCTTCTCGGCCCTATCCCTTCCCACGCGACTCCTAAACTTCGGCATCTGGCCGAAGTCGATGTTGGCTGCGTCCACTGGAGCAACTGGCTCCGGTACGCCCTCGTCATGGGGTATCTCGGTCCCGAGCTCGGTATTGTACTCGACCTCGGAACCACCCTCACTCATCTCGGACGATTCCAATCCCGAGCCTGCCTCGCCGACTCTCACTTCGGTTGATCCTTCTTCAGAACTCGGTGTCGACCCCTCCGAACTGGATGTCGTCGCTTCTTCTTCCGGACCCGGCCTCACCTCGGTCTGGTATCTCGGTGTCACAGTTTTCTTGTGGGTTTTAGCCGTTTTGGCCATGAGTAAAAGACGAGATAAGAAAGAAAAGGGGTACTTACTATTGTCTACGGAACTGGACGAAGTGGATGACTTCGGTTGTGATCTCGGCTGGCAGGATTGATCTCGGCAACGGACGTAAACTTGGCAAGTCCCAGGCAGAAGAAGGAAATGATGGGCCATGCGGTGAAAAGGACCACCTATTTATAGGGGATGGCCAGAATCTGAAGAGGCGGCAAGAATACAAAAAGACGACCACGATCGAATTCAAAACGCCATGCCTCCCTCTCTCCTCATTAATGCCCCGTCCTTTCGACTGACACCTTCTGCACGAAACGTCCCACTACTTCACGACGCGACGGTTATCAGTGACCACGTCCTATCAACTGATTCGCCCACGTGTCACGTTCCCGCATCTTCCGGAGTAGTTTTGGGACCCCGACTCTTCACGACTTCGGCACAAAGAAGCCTCGGTACCTCCCTGGCCCGAAGCCCCCGAGGCTTGGGGGGCTTATTGAGGGTGCTCACCTCGGCCACCCCGCGTGTCCGAGGTGAAGTCACCTCGTCCCTCTTCGAAGTCCATCCGTCTTGAGCATCGTCCCGAACCTCGGCCGGATCCGTAGTCAACCGTGTAGGTGACCTCGGCACCTCCACCTCAGCTGCACGCTGATGATGTCAAACCGCCTGACATCACCCAGGACCAGTGCTTTATCTGAAAAGCACTGGAGGCACTTAATGGCACCTGCACAATACTCCCCGCCGTCATGCTCAGGCAGCTACAGTGTCAGAGTCAGACCTCCTGACACGGGACAGAGCCGTAATGACCAGAGGGTGGGTCCCACCAGCATAAGCCCCCCCGCTCTGTCCTCTACTCTCCCTCTATAAATACCCCAGACACACTCCCAACAAGTAAGCCTACACTGTTCATTAACTCATATTCTCATTATTCTCGTTCTCATACTAACTTGATCGTCGGAGTGATCCCAGGGGAGAAGCCCCGCCACTCACTTCGGACACCGAGGTTCACTTCGGACACAGGAGTTCACCTCATTTCATCTCAGAGAGGACTGATCCAGGTCGGTCTAGTTACCAACCCAAAAATCACCTCTTCAGTTGCCTTTTTCAAATTCGCTAGTCTTGTGCTATGAGTAATAATCGAAAGAAACACTTACGACTGTAGGGGGGTGTATAGAAAGTGGCTGTCCCCGGAATTGCATAAGCTACAGAAGCTAAACTTGCCACCATGCCAATAATAATCATGAGAACTCCCATCCTGGCTTCCATTTTCTTCTGTCTCAAAATGATTCGAATAGTAAACTTCGAGTTTGAGCTTAATTTTGCACGCAGAATGGGAACCAGCCTTTTATAGCGAGGGGAAGAAGATATGACAACTGGCCGATGTCGTAGTATTTTTGTAAAGTTTATATTATATATAAACTTAGTGTCAAATTTTCCACCATTTAGGTGACTGTTTTTCCAAAGAAAGATGGAATTGCGTCGCTGACCTTTCAAATTTTCAGACTGCATGATTTCTCAGATCTTATCACATTCCCACTTTGTTAATTCAAGAAAAGCTATTAGAATCAGAAGTATGTAGATTAATTAGACCATCCGCATAGGCAGAAATTTCTTCCGTACAAACATAAAAGTTGTCATTAGAAGTGCAAAACGGTCAAGATATTTGATTGTTCCCCAGGTTTTAGTGTCTCATCATGCACGGCATTGATCTTTCTGTCCATATCTCTATGTGCTAAATTGAGCTATCTCGTCTGCTGTATAAGAGTAGATAATGGTGATCAATTTTGACGAGGAGGTGAATGATGATATATAGTTGACTGTTTTGAACTATATAATAATAATAACAATTAAATGATAATTGACAGATAAAAAAGTAATCGATCAGAGTTTATTATGAGATCGTCTGAGTTGATTATTTATTTTTATTTTGAAAACTGATATTCACACAACCTTTTTAGATTTTTGGACACTTTTTAAAAGTATTTTACATCAAATGACAAGCATTTATGATGGGCATATCTAGAAGGAGTGTACGAGAAAATTTATAAAAAAAAAAAAAAAAGGTGTGTCAGAGGTAGCCCAAAATTTTGAAATTCCTAATTTGTGCCGTATACTTTTACTTTGACAAGCTATTAATCTTTGCTGCCAGATTTCATATCTAATCCTTGCCCGTAAACTTGATTATTAGTGACTTTTTTAATCACTCCATGTCCTTATCAATTTAGTAAATTATTTTTTATACATGACAATAATTAAAGATATTTAATAGGAGTAATTATCATTTCAAGCTGTATAGTATATATGTCCGTAATTTTCATGGAAAACTGTAAAGGGGGATGAGACCCGTCAATGGAATGCAAGGAAAAGATTAAAAAAAAGAAAATGCTTGAGAACAAGTTTCAGGTGGAAATAATGAACCAAGCCCCTTCTGTTGCATAACCTTAAAAAAAAGCTATAACAAAGTCTTTAATAATACTTGTGTATGAAAAATCTGTCATAAAGTTTGATTGTTTGTTCCGTTGTATTGTGATTTGGGCGTCGACCAGCATTAATTATTTTCATCAACATTAATTGTCGACGTACGTAATTTTTGTCAAAAAAAGGCCGCTCTGGGATGATTGACGGGGAAATATCTGTTGGTGCCAATTCAACTGCAATTAATTAATTTATATGATTGGTCAAAGTTCTATATGCTGTTAATTTGTACTGTTTTTTCTTTGTACATTTAACAAGCAGCACCAAACCATTGAACCAATCTACTCTACTGAAATTAATTTAATTTATTTGATTCACCAATCTACACTATCTTCCTTTTACAGTCAAAGTGAGAACAAGTACTGTAGGACTTGAGAACAGGATATCAAATCAAACACATCTTCCTCCCTGACTTTGCTCTTTTCCTTTTTTTTTTTTTAAAAAAAAAATTTGTTTTATCACCATCCCTTTGATTTAAGATGAAGTCGGGTGAAAGTCTGGCTCCTACTTTAAGAAGATGAGTGAAATTGTCCTTTCCTGCTGCAATTCTAGATCGACAGATAGAAAGTATTTACTACCTCTTTACGTTACTAACGCACAAAATTTGTGGGAGAAGGGAATAATATTGCCTGGTTTAATGCACCAAACAGCTTCGACAGCTTTTTGCTGGTTATTATATTTTGACACATATATGCTACTCAGTAGTAGCTCATACATAAATCTTGTACCATATAAAAAAAAAAAAAAAAAAAAACCCCCACAGGGAAGCTACTTATTTCTAAACATCATTTATTGGACTTCTGGGAGCTTTCTGATTCCAATCAAAAGTTTAAACGCTGAAAAATTCAAAAAAAAAAAATAAAGATATGTATTATTAAAAAAAAAAAATACTGCATGTGGTTATCTGAAGAGAAATTTTGCCAGGATATATAAGAGGCTTACCAGTTATATTCGATTTTAACTTTTCCAGCGTCTGGATTTGCAATTTTGGAAAATGCTTCTTTGGAGAGATCAATTGTTCCTCTACAGCCGGGAGGACAGTAATCAACAATTTTAACCACAACACTACCCCTGCATGGCTGTGGGATCCCCTGGTTTGTAGGTCCCGTGCATCTAACAGTGCACGTTTTCCCACAAGCTTTCCTATTGTTCCATATTGCGTCACTTGCAGCAGCAATCATCACCCCATTGTCTTGGTAGCCATAGCAAGAAGAGGCTGGTTTAAGAAAGAAGCGATGAACGAGCTTTAACATAGGTCATGTGGATTAAGGTCATGCTTTAATAAGGCAGATGACGAATGCAGCAATGCCAATGGAATGCATCCATGACTCATAACAGCTGAGGATATATTACAGTTACTTCCGTTTTCAACGTTCTGAGCTTGCAAATGTTTAGTGAAATCTTTCTATAAAATTGCAAGTGACTTGCACAGTTATTTGAAGTAATCCATCTCCTCAGAATAGCTAGAACTTTGTTGGCTACGAAACGTATTCTCTTCAGCATTGCTAGATCTTTGGCTATGAATAATGAACATATAGAGCAGTTTACAGAAAACTTACGAACATAAGGTGGCGTGTAGAAAGTGGCCGTTCCCGTAGCTGCATGAGCAATGGAAACAAGACTTGCCACCATCCCAATCATCATAACAACTCGCATTGTGGCTCCCATTCTCTCCTCTCCGAAAAGCATCACATAAATTGAAACAATTCACTCTTTGAGTTTTAGGTTGATGAGCAAACCAGGCCAGGTTTGTACCTTTTATAGAGGAAACGTTGCAAAGGATTGGCTGTGGCCTAAGTCTATAAAATTTTGGTTAGGGACTCCAAATGGTCCCTGAACTTTTGGTTTACTATTACTGTGGTGAACAAACCCTCTTAATTGTAGTTTTTTTTTTTTTTTGAGCAATAGTATCTGATTTTTTCAACATGGTTCCACTCCAAGTTTGTGAGGAGAAAAATAGAACAGACATATTAGCTACTCTAATTAAGAAAGAAAAAGGTTAAAATGAAGCCCATAATAGACAACAATCTAATTTTCTTGTATATGGATTTCCTATTTTTTTTCCCTTCAAGATTGAAGGTCTAAACATAGAGTTACCACTAAAACTTGGGGGCTGGAGTGACACTGAGCAAATAGTTAAGGGACCTCAAGTCATTAACCAGTATAATTTTGTTAGATTCACTTGATAAACAAGTAAGCGTCTATGTCAAATTCTTGTTACTTCCAAGGTATTTTGCTTTTATAAGGAAAAACTAAAAAAAAAATATTAATTTGATGTAGATAATTAACATGGTAAAAGTATCTTCCATCCACTGCTTAAGTTTCTTAAATACCAAAGGACTAAGAATTTCTTTCTGGCCAGGCTACAGCTAAGAGGGACCAAAATTTTTAAGGACTTAAGCGTCTAATGCACGGTATTATCCAATTTCCAGTGCTCAATTAAGAGAAGTAATAGCCCATTGTACAACAGAAATCCCAAGTAAGTGGTAATCTATCACGGAAATGTAGAACCCTAATGACAATTAGCTGAGTCGATTGTTTTTATTGTATTTATGTTTGATTCTTGAGTTAATTGTTGGTTTCTGATTTTCATAACTTTCGAGAACCAAAAAAAAAAAAGGCAATTGAGGAAGATGAAATATACAAAGAAAATTTTCTCAAATTAGAATAATTTATGTCGTCTGCTTCTTTTTCTGGGAAGAAAAAAAAGGGAAATATCTGTCTGTGGCAACCTTGGACTACTTTCCTCAATTTCCTTCTGGACATAGTCTAGTATTTATTGAATAATATTTATCTCCTTGCGCCGTCGGAGACCCAGTTTCTCAATACCATAATTAAGCAGCCAACCTCGACTCCCAGATGATATCAACCCTATCTTCCTCCATGATGTCACTATTGGAATTTTTTTTTCCACACAAATAACTGTATCGTGTGGGAAAAAAGAATTGAATACTGCAAAAGAGCATTGAAAAAGAAAGAAAAAAAAAGTGCTGCCACACAGAATAAAAGAAGTTCCCAGTTTCCATGTAGTTGATCTTATACTACTTTTGTTGAATCTTCGACATATGATCATCGACTTCTGACTTCGATCCTCATCATTTGATGCTTGTAGGAGATTTCAAACTCTGCAATTAGCAAAACAAAGATGAAGAATGAAGGGGGATAAACGAAATTATAATTCCGTAATCTAATCCACATAAAATTAATAACTGTAAATGGACTTACTGATCGTATTCAATCAGGATACACCCCTCATCAACAGCTGCATTGACGGCAAATGCATCTGGACTGAGATCAAATGTGGCTGGACAACCAGGACAGAAATCAACTACTGTACTGTAACTTCAACACTCTTACAGACCACTGCATGGTTCTGGCACGCCTAGGTTGGTTCCAGCAGTGCAAGTTATGCGATATCTTTTGCCACAGGCAGCACGATTTTCCCATATTTCAGGACTAGCAGAAGCAATCAGACCAGTTGGGGCGTCATACCCATAACACGCTGAAGCTGCAAAAACAAATTTCGTTTTGATCATTTCAGGTTTCTTAATCTCATGTTTTCGAACGTAGGGCTTGTTCTTTTCTGTTGTACATTTTAGATAAGTTGATTATAGGGAGTGATTACCAGGAATTAATCAGAATCAGCTAAAACTACTCTTTGATAAATTCTAAAAATGTATTTTTTTTAACTATGTAAAAATCAAAAATTTAGATGTAAAAGTAAGCGAGAACATCAAAAAGCTCTGATTATTCAAATCAAAATGAATAATTAGGTGAAATAATCAAAGGAGGTCAAGCTTGTAATTAGGCATGTCCATGGGTCGAGTCATACCCAGATCCAATACATTTTGGTAGTGTTTAGATTTAATTTTTCAAATTTAGACTCTATCAGACCCAAACCCTGTGAAAGAATCATGGGTCTAGGTAGAATTTGGATTTCTAAAATCCATATCTAAATCCAAACTCATATCAGATCCTATCCAAACTCATGTATATTTAATTAAATAATATATATTAGTAAGTTTATAAAATAATCTAATATTCTATGGTCATTTAATGTAAGATTTCATGACCATTAGATTAAATGATACATTCTTAATCTAATAAAACACTAATTAGTTCCACAAAATTACATTTTTTTAATAATGTTGAATATTTATATATGTTATTATTGTTTTCTTTTTTAAAAACTAATTGTAGTTGCCATTGTAATTGATGCAAACTTTTTCAGGAAAATGAGAAAAGGTAAAGGCAAATAAATGAAAATTTTGGATGTGAATGCAGTTAAGTTTTTGAAAATATACAGAAGTAGTTAATAATAGTTTTTTCTTTGAGTTCATAATATTGCATTCAACTTGTTGAATGTTATTTTTATTATTTGAAAACAAAAATTGGATGGTATTTATATTATATATGAACTCTATACATTTTTTATACATTTTTACTTTAGTGTGTTCAGAAAATATTCATGAATACCCATTGGATACCTAAATCAATGAGAGTTTGGATATGGATTTACTTTTTCAGATCTAAAAGGATCTGGATCTAAGTCTGGGTTTAACTAAATTAAATGGATCTAGAATTGAATCAAAGAGATCCAACCCAGACCCTATCCATTGACATGCCTACTTGTAGTAATGTAAGAAGACCTGATAGATATAGGTCACGTGGAGTTTAAAAAAAATTAAAAGGTTAAACTTTCCTTCTGCATTTTAGCTTTAATGATGAAATTCATGTAATTGCTTACAAACACTTACGGCTAAACAGAGTGTAGCAAGTGGCAGAGCCACAATCCGCATGTGCAGCAAGAACGAGGCTCACCAATATCCCTATGAACAAGAATATTTGATTTATTGTTGCCGTTATTCTTCTATATATACCAATTTATACTTGAATGTGAAATGTAACTGAGACACAGCAGATGATCCCCTTTTAATCTTTTATAGGAGAGAAGGTTCACCAATATGGATCAAACAACAATTCTATGTTAGGGAAAAGGTCTAATGCTGTGAAATAAAACAAAATATACACAAGCTCGAGGATGTTCTCTAAAACTAACAATTATTTCTTACATTTATATACTTTTTCTATTTAATCTTATCCACCCTTCTTTATATTAATTTACTTTCCCTAATCAATCTAATATTTTTAAAAGTATGACACTGGAAATGTATTTTTACAAGTGCCCAATGGATATTGAACACCTGTTAGATGGACTCTTTGTGTTGTACAATGTGTTAAGTTTTAGGACTATAGTCCCCGACGCTGTGATTTTAAACATCACAAACACAACCTAAATGCGTGAGATTAAGAGATCAGAAGAGTGTTGACAAGTTGTCAACCTGTGCAATAATAAAAACCTGCTCAAACTAAAAGTGATTTCTGTAGATAGCAGTGAGCAGGGTCGAATCCACAGGGACTGGGAGTAATTGTTTCTTTTCAAATTCACAGTGACAAGGGGGGTGTTTTTATATCAGGGGTGACAATTTAAGCAATTCAACTAAAAGTAAAATAATAAAAATAAAACAGCCAACTAGAAATTAAATAACAATTTACTAAAATCAAATGAGCGATAATTAAGGATCTAGCTAAGAAATAACTTCAGCAATGGTTCACCTAATTGATCATCGATGCACAAGTAATTCCAATTATTTATTAATAAATAGGTTATAACTGCCAAACAAGCGATGACAGTCAACTTCTCCTTACTGTGTCGGTGATTAAGATACGCCCGTTAACCTCTACTCTAATTGAGAAATAACCTTAGGTACGCCCGTAAGATTTAATTTCCCAATTGCCTTATATATTAGAAGAGCCCTATTCTAATCAAATAACGCACTACCAGGGTTATTTCAGATTAGCCCGCGTATCTCCCTGACATGAATCTAATCGTGCTAGTTGTCACTATTTCAAGGCAATTAAGCAATTACGGATTTAATGCCCTAATTAACAATAGATTATCAAGTTAACTAATTATTTGGATCCAAGACAATCAATTAAGTAAATAATCATGAACACTGCAATCAAGGGATATGTAAATACCAATAAATAAAAAGAAAATATAAAATTAAATCGATCTCATAATTTTTAGGCGAATCAAAGCCTCCGTTGCTCCTTAACTAGACAAAGGAAATTAGTTCATTCTTGATGAACAAAGCCCACGCAAAATTGAAACAAGAGTTGTCTGATCATGCGAAGGAAGAAAACCAATCAAAAGCTACAAAAGGAAAAGTCAAAGGTTGATGCTTCATTCCTCCTGACATGCGCAGGGGGCAACCACAAAAAACGAAAGAAAAAAGTCAAAGAAAGCTAAAGGAAGTCTATTGTTTTTCCTTGTCATCACTAACGAGAGAACTACTACCAAAAAGCTAAGAAAGGAAAAAAAACAAAGCTACTCTAATGCTTGGCTCCTGTGCGGCGGCCCCCTTGCGGAGAGGACGAAGCCTCTGGACGCCTCCCCCCAAGTTTGCTTTCTTTTCCCTTTTTTAGTTGTTGTCTTTGGTTAAAATTACCAAAAAGGTCTTGCATCTCCTTGTTCCAAGAATGCCCTTGATTGCCTGCTATTTAAACTCTTTCCTGATGACTGTCAAATTGGCCTTGATTGTGATATTTTTGTTCTACTCCCTGAAATAAATGTAAATTACGAAAAGTGAGTAAAATCTAATAATTAATTCACATCAGATCAGATAATAGGAAAAATTAATAATAAAATAAATGATAAAATTACAATCTATCAACAAAGCCTCCAAGTAGACAGTTAATTTCTCAACTCAAAAGTGACAATTCCAGCAATAGCAGTTTAGGAATTTAGTAACAGCAACGCAGTAACAAGCCCGTGGCAGTCAATCAGATATCTAATCAAAGAGAGCTAACACATTTAAGGAAAAATACTCCAATAATATTACACAAAAACTCAACAATAGTATCCAAAAAGTCAACAAAGGACCCCCGCCCTGTGCTAGAACACAACCAATTTCAACGAATATGCTAATCGACGAGGCTAAGAGCAGGGCAACTGTCAAACACCCAACAACCCAAAACAATTGAACTCAAATCCACTAAAAAAAATGCAATAAATATTCCTAAGAATTTGGCCGACCCAAAATAGCAAGTCAGAATATAGACAGTAGTAACATAGGCACCATCTCCGCACTCTCAATTAGGTAGGCAACAACAGAGAATGAACAAATCAGGAGTAAAATAACACAGCCGCTAAACAATACCAATCAACACCGAAAATTTGGGATCGAGGTTGAAATACCTCTACTGGCCGCCAAACAAAGAGCTGGAGTGGTAGTGGCTGGCGTGGCGGCGGCCTAGTGGTGAGAGGCGCGCGAGAGAGGGTAGAGTCGCGGGTGGAGAGCTCTGGCTGCTGGGCTGTGGCGTGCAAGCTAAGTGAGCAAAGAGGGGCGGGAGCTGGAACGGGCGGCGTTGAAGCAAGGGTCGGCGGCGTGGCGCGTCGAGGTGGAGTGGCTTGCGTACTGTAAAGGTGAGCTACGGTGGAGCCTCAGAGAAGGAGGCGAGCAAAGCGAGCCTCGGTCGACACAGAGGAGAGCAGGGGAAAGGAAAGAAAGAAGAAAGAAAGAAAGAAAGAAAAAGAAAGAAAAAAAAGAAGAGGGAAGAATGAAAAGAAAAAGGAAATAGTTTTTTTTCATTTTATTTTTTTCTCTTTTTAAATTTTTCTTTTACGAGAAAACTCTTCGATTTTTTTTTGTTAATTACTAAAAAAAAGGTTTTTTTTGGGAATTTTTTTTTTTTTTTTTATATATAACTTCTCTTTTTTTATTATTGACAAAATTTATTTTTGAAATCCAAAAGTAGAGATTAACAGAAAATCAATAATCATTCTTGAGCATTTTTTAATACTTACCTTTCCCGCGAACGTGACGTGGGCACGTTATGAAGGCACGGAATCTGGAGCTTTCCAGATTACTTGACGCGGGCACGTCAAGAGGGTAAGAATCATTTCTGACGAATCTGACCATGAGCTCTCCGCACGTCATGACGCGGGCGCGTCATGAGGGCAAGAATCCCTTCTGACGATTCTGACCATGAGCTCTCTATACGTCATGACGCGGGCACGTCATAACCGAAGGACACCTACAAATCATCAGAACGAAAATTGAAACCCGAAATCATTCAAATTCAAGAAAAATATATTTAAACTAACAAATAAAATCAAAAAATAACTAAAAGAAATTGGATTGCCTCCCAATGAGCGTCTTTCTTTAATGTCTTTGGCTAGACATTGTTATATTTTGCTCATGGAGGATAAAATCTTATGGCTCGTCTTAATGTTTCATCCTCTATATAGTCCTGATAGCCCTCGTAAATAGAGTAATTCTTGGGCACACGAGCTACAGAAAAAATTGACAGGTCGTCAGCCTGTGCAATAATAAATACCTGCTCAAACTAAAATTAATTTCTGTAGATAGTGGTGAGCAGGGTCGAATCCACAGGGACTGGGAGTAATTGTTTCTTTTCAAATTCACAGTGACAATGGGGTGTTTTTATGCAGAAGGTGACAATAAAAGAAGTTCAAATAAAATCTAAGAAACTATTAAAAATTAAATAACAAATTACTAAAATCAAATGAATGATAATTAAGGATCTAGCCAAGGAATAACTTCAGCAATGGTTCACCTAATTGATCATCGATAAGCAAAGGCAATTCCAATTATTTACTAATAAATAGGTTATAACTACCAAACAAGCGATGGCAATCAACCCCTCCTTACTGTGTCGGTGATCAAGGTACGCCTGTTAATCACTGCTCTAATTGAAAAATAATCCTAGGTACGCTCGTAGAATTTAATTTCCCAATTGCCTTACGTATTAGAGGAGCCCTATTCTAACCAAATAACGCACTACCAGAGTTATTTTAGATTAGCCCGCGTATTCCCCTGACACGAATCCAATCATGCCAGTCATCACTATTTTGAGACAATTAAACAATTACGGATTTAACGTCCCAATTGACAATAGATTATCAAATTAACTAATTATCCGGATCCAAGACAATCAATTAATTGAACAATCATAAGCACTATAACCAGGGAATATGCGAATACCAATAAATAAAAGTAAAAGATAAAATTAAATCGATCTCACAATTTTAGGCGACCCAAAGCATCCGTTGTCCCTTGACTAGACAAAGGGAATTAGTTCATAATTGATGAACTAAACCCATGGAAAATTGCAGCAAGGAACGCGACCATTATCACAGAAACTGGGAAAATGCAATTCGCTTCAGGAAAGGAAAACGAGGCTACAAAAGGTGATTGCTTGTTACCCATTCTTCCTGACATACGCAGGGGAAAGGAACTACTACCAACCAAAAGAAAAGTCAAAGCTCAAAGCCAAACTCCCATACGGAAAACTAAGGAAAAGCCAAGGTCCTAAGCTAAACTAAAAAATATGGAAAAACTAAGAGGAAAGCCAGCCGTCTTCAGTCCTCTGCTGCTCTTGCCTTGTGCGGCGGCTCCCCCAAGGGAAAGGAACAACCCCCTTTCGGTTTAGCCCTTCCAAAATAAATGGCAAAAGATCTTTTTTTCTTTGCCAACACTGCCCTTGGGCTAAGCTCTGTGACTTGGGCTCCTTTTCCCCACAAATTGGCACTTGTTATCATATTTTCGTTCTACTCCCTGAAATATATGCCAAACACTAAAAATGAGTAGAATTCAGCAATTAATCCACATCGGGTCAGGTAATAGGGAAAATTAATAATAAAATAAATGATAAAATTACACCCTATCAATTCCCCCCACACCTAAACCATGCTTGTCCTCAAGCATGATAACAGCCAACAAACCCAATGTTTGACAAAGACTATTGCCCTACCTACCATATTGCCAAGACACCAAGAAAAACATATATCAAGCATCAATAGTCAAGTCCAAGAAGCATCACTCCGGTTAGCTTCTAAACCACAAATTTCTCCAATTTCAGGTTAACTAATCTAAGAAAAAGAAATAACGCATAACATTTATTAGCAAATGGTCCAACTATTAACCAAAATCTCAACATTAAGTCCATAATTCGGCAAGTTGACTTTTATTACACACTAACACAACCTTCACTTTTTTGCAATCTAATTTAAATAACCCTCGTAGCGTGTTATTGGTTAGAGCTAGGTTTTTCTAGTTATTAATGCAATTGGAAAATTAATTCCTACGGTCGTACCTAGGAGTACTTTTCTGGTTAGAGGTGATTAATGGTCGTACCTTGGTCATCTATAATTTAAGGAAAAATTGGTCGTCAGACTATAACTAGCCTATTAATACGTTAAGTGAACCTCTCTTGCATCAATGATCGGATAAATGGACTGTGCCTGAGTAGTTGTATCCTTGGCTAGAATTTATTTATTCCTGATTAAATTCCTGCTATATTTGTGCTAGTGATTTATTCATTTTTAATTAAATTGTCTGATTATTTTTAGTTTCATTCCGGTAAAATCCCCCCTTATCAATTGGACTTTAAAAAGAGACAAATATCTCCAGTCCCTGAGGAGACGACCCTACTTGCCACTGTCTACTATTTAGTAATTTTCGTCAATTAATTAATTCTGGTATATCGGATTAAGCAAACTCTTCGGGAACATAGTGAATCAAGTAACCCATTGCACACCTAGACTCCCTGCTCCAGTACCTAGGATTAATTATTGACTGCTCTTAGTGGTAGCTAGGTTCTATATTTATTATTTGTCGAAGCCTGTGCAATAATAAATACCTGCTCAAATAAAATATAATTTCTGTAGATAGTGATAAGCAGGGTCGAATCCACAGGGACTGGGGATAATTTATTTCTTTTCAAGTTCCAGATATGGGGGGTTTTTGAAAATGAGAGTAACTAAATTACTTGGGATAAATAAAATAAAATAACTACAACTCAAATAACTAATTATCACAATAAAAATAATAATTGACGAACTCTAGCCAATAGACAACTTCGGAGATGGTTCACTTAATTCGATCACAGATGCAAGGATTATTCCAGTTACTATCTGATAAATTAGTTATAGTTGTCATACACGCGATAAACAACCAACTCTTCCTCAATTTGTCGATAGCCAAGGTACGACCGTTGACTATTTCTCTAATCAGGAAATAACCCTAGGTACGACCATAGAAGTTCAATTCCCTAATTGCATGAATAATTAGAAGAGGCTAATTCTAACCAATCAACACGCTACGAGGGTTTCTTTAAGTTAGCATGTCTATCCCCCTGACACAAACCCAATCATGCCAGTTGCCACCAGTTTAGAATAATTAAACAATTACGGATTTAACTATCCTAATTGGCTTCAGGTTATTGAATTAATCTAGAATCCGGGCCCTGGATAATCGAATAATAAAACAACCATATGAACATAAAGCAGAAGATAGACAAATACCAGTGAATAATGGAAATAAATAAAAACTAATTCGATCTCACAAATTTAGGCCAACCAAGACCTCCGTTGTTCCTTGACTATAAAAGAAAAATTAGTACATTCCTGGTGAACAAATCCCACACAAAGTTGGAGAGGAAGCCGCAGCCATTGTCCTTGACCAAGGGAGCTCAGTTCGCTCAGTTGATGGAAGAATACAGAAAGTGACCAAGACCTTCAATTGCTCCTGACATGCGCAGGAGACATCCACCCAAGACTCAAGGGAAAAGTCAAAAGGAAAACTATGCTAAAGGTCCTACGTACGAGGAAGGTAAAACAACTACTAAGAACTAAAAGGGAAGAAAAGTCAACAAAGGCAACTCCCTGGTGCTAGTGCTCATTCTCTGCCATATATCAATTGCTCCTATTCTAATGGCTACTGTGTGCGGCAGCCCCCTTGCGGAGAGGACGGAGCCTCCGAATGAAGAAGAAGCTCCCTTTGTGCGGCGCTCCAGCCTCCAGTAAAATAGAGGCCTCTGCCCTGCTCTCTTCTTTTGAAATTACCAAAATGGGCAAAAGTCTTCCTTTGCCAATAATGCCCCCGGGATAAGCTCTGTACCTTGGACTCTTTTTTTGTCAAATTAGCACCTGTTATTATATTTTCGCTCTACTCCCTGAAATAAATGCAAAATACTAAAAGTGAGTAGAATCCCGCAATTAATCCACATCAAGTCAGGTAATAGGAGAAATTAATTATAAAATAAATGATAAAATTGTAACCTATCAATTCCCCCCACACCTAAACCATGCTTGTCCTCAAGCATGAGAAAAGCGATCAAACACCAATATTTGATGGTGGCTATTGCTCTATCCAACAAATTGCCAAGATACCAAGAAAAATAATAATCAAGCTTCAATGGTCAAGTCCAAGAAACATCACTCCGGTTAGCTTCTAAACCACAAACTCCTCTAATTTCATGTTAACTAATCTAAGAAAAAGGAATAACGCATAACATTTATCAGCAAATGGTCCAACTATTAACCAAAATCTCAACATTAAATTCATAATTCGGCAAGCTGACTTTTATTACACACTAACACAACCTTCACTTTTTTTTCTACTTTTCTCTTTTTTTTTTCTTTTTTTTTTGCGATTCTTTTTTGTTTTTCAATAGTAACAAAAGACTTAGTCGCTAGCCATTTGAGCCTTTTGACGCGAACTCCAACATTGGCCAGATGAAGGAGCCCGGTTACTCAGCTTCTATTGCCACGTGACCGCGTACTCATAGGAATTACTACCTTTTGACGCGAGAATCGACACTTTTAGGTGCAGATCCCCGGTTACTCAGTAGTAACTAATAGCGGAGTACAGTCAAGTTTATTCATAGCTAAAAATCACAAAAACTCAATATAACACAAGAACCAAAAGAAAACTTGCATCAGCTAGCCTTATTTTCAAACATGGAGAACTAAAGTTAATAACCGGACCAATTCACATGAAAATGCCAATAATCATTCCCTATGCCTAGGAAAGTTAACCAAAAAAAAATTATAAGAGTAAAACAATCATCGATATTCACGAAAGAGATGTTTTTGGATTCAACCACATTAACTTGACACCCTTTTATTATTAAAATTGGCAAAAGTAGAAATAGAGACAATAATCCAACATCAAACCTTGGCATGCACTTACGAGCCAATAATGAACAAGAGGTGGACAAATAACAAACTAATAATAAAGAACCAGTATAGTTGTCCCCCCCACACCTAGATCCTACATTGTCCTCAATGGAGGGATTAAAGCAATTAAAACGAAGAGGGCAACGAAACTTCCCTCACGAGTGGCGAAAGGGTAGGCGGGAATGGTGCGCGGAAACTGATATGATAGAAGGACGCGGCCAAGGTCTAAGATATCTCAACTCAATTCAACCAGCAAATGCAAAACTCTGTCACCCAAAATCTCAACAAAGCCTCCAAGTAGATAGTTAATTTCTCAACTCAAAAGCAGCAATTCCAGTAATAGCAGTATAGAAATTGGAGAATAACCACATAATCACAATCAGGTAGCCAACCAATTGGAAATATCAAATGCTAATCAAAATACCCCAACCAGTACCACTGGTACAAAATGTAGTCCAAAATCAATGAAATTGCTATAGCAGAGTAGAGCAGTAGTAAAGCAATAGCCCCAAGTATGTACTAATCCACCAAGTAGGAACCCCGGTCACTGAGGTCACAGACAATGGTCCCAAAATAACAATATTAACCAATCACCAGGATGTCCCCAACAATTAAACGAAATTCTACCAACCTCAACAGGGAAACTAGGCAGCACAATCTCCCAATTTAATAGGCAATATCAGAATTAATTGTACCCAAAATCTCAGCAAAGAACCTATGCAAATGACCCCGAACCAAGCAGACAAAAACCCTCACATTGAACAGGCAAATCACGGGCAAAATCGCAATTGAGTTGATCATTAATTTAAATCAGTAACCAGAGTGTTCTCAACAAATCAACCGAATGCTACCAATCTCAACAAGTAATTCAAGAGGCCAGGTTTTCTAATTCAACAAGCAATTTTCAGAAATAACTCAATCACAATCCCAAAAGAAACCTCAGCGAGTTCTCCAGCAATACAAGCAGAATAGTGCCCAGCAATTCACAACGAGTCAACCAATTTCCACAAGTAACGTGAGGTTCAGCGTCTTCTCCAAAGTTAACAAACAATCACAGCATTTCAGCTCACCCAAAGTTTCAACAATTCCATCCAAAAGTTGAACAATACCCCAAAACCAACGAGAAATTCAAAAATTTAAGGACAACAATCCCAAGCCATTAGCAGGCAACCACCCATCCAACTGAAGAGAAGCAGCAATTTCAAACGAAAATAGTCCAACCAGTACCAGCGATACCAAATATTCCATCCAACGATGAGCAAGTCAATTAACTAATATACGGCAGCCTACTCAGTGATGAAATAGCAGGAGCAAACCCCAAATGCAACGATGTAGAAAGCAAATAGCGACACTAGAGTCCAAAAACTAGATTACCTCCACCGTGACGCGCTAGCAGAGAGTGTAGATGTGCGGCAATGGGCAGGGCAGTGGCGGTGGTGGAGATGAGAGAAGCTACGGCGGCTGCTGGGAAGAGGCGCGGCGGCGTGCGAAGTGGTCGCAGCTGAAAGGAGAGCTGCGAGGTGGCCTGTGCGTGGTTGGTGAGCAGCGGCGGCGCACGAGTTGGTCGTCGCTGGTGGAGGCGCGAGGTGGGTGCTGCCTCTGGTGCTGCTGGAGGCTGATGAGCTGGGTGGAGCAACGAGGTTGGGGGCGGACCGAGGAGCTGTGGAGGACGCCAGGGGGGAAACGAGGCACACGTCAATGGCGTCGGGCAGCGGCGTCTCCGTGGGCGAAGGAGATGGCGGCGGCCAAGAGGTGTGCTCGGCCGAAAGAGAAGAAGAAACAGGGGAGAAGAAAGAAAGAAAGAGAAAGAAAGAAAAGAAAGAAGAAAAGAGAAAAGAAAAAAAAATGTTTTTTTTTTAATAAAAAAAAAATTCGTATCTTGAAAATCTAAGCTACGGTGAATCAAGGAAAATTTTTTTTTTTTTTTGTAGGCCAATTGAAGCTACGGTGATAAGAAATTTTTATTTTTATTTTTTTTATTTTTTTTTATTTTTTTTTGAATCCTTACCTTTCCCGCGAACGTGACGCGGGCACGTCAAGAAAGTAAGAGAGCTCCCAGAAGTTTCTGATCGTGAGCTTCCTGCACATCACAACGCGGGCGCGTCATGAGGGCAAGAGAGCTCCCAGAAGTTTCTGATCGTGAGCTTTATGCACGTCACCACGCGGGTGCGTCATGACTGAAGGTCACCTACAAATCAGCAAAAACGAAAATTAACACCCAAAATCAATCAAATTCAAGGAAAACATATTTAAACTATCACACGAAATCAAACAAATAATTAAAAGAAACAATTGGGTTGCCTCCCAATAAGCGCCTTTCTTTAATGTCTTTGGCTAGACATTATCATGTTTTGTTCATGGAGGATAAAATCTCGTGGCTCGTCTTAATGCTTCATCCTCTATGTAGTCCTGATAACCCTCGTAAATAGAATAATCCTTGAGCATACGAGCTACGGGCTTCCATGGACTAGTGAATGGCGCCAAACGAGTCGATGATAATTTGCATTCTCCAATCATTCCTCCCTCACTTGCATTTATTGGTTCAAGATATCTCGCCATCGCCACTCTTAATTTATTCCTGTCATGAAATTCAAATTTGTCTGGTATAATAAAGTCAATTTCGTTAACAGGAATTGAAGAGTAAGAGTCAGGAGAATATTGATGAAGGAGTAGAGGGGATGTTACCGCATTTGGAGATTGTTCACTGGATTCATTCACTTGAATGAGTTGATCCTGGAGTCTCATTTTTTGCACTTCAACTTCCTTTTCAACTGCATCTTTAAATCCGTTTCCTTGAAACTCTTGCAGTTCCATGTCATTTGGCCGGATAATTGCACTCTCATCTCCTTCAAGATTGATATTGGTTGGTGAGGGCAATTCTTCAAGGTGAGTCTCTAATCGCTCTATCCTGGCTGTCAATTGACGCATTTGATCCGCCAGGTCGCGACAGCTCGCTTGTGTCTTCTGATGAAATCGATTTAGGCTCGCTTGTGTCTCCTGATGAAATCGATTTGAATTAGCAATTAGTAAACCTATCATTTCTTCAAGAGACATACCTGACACGGAGGATGATTGCTGAGACTCTTGCTGTTGAAAATCCATTGGCCCCGTCGCATAATTAAAATTGGAATTATCCCACCATTCTTGATCATGCCCGTTTGAATAAGGGTCATACTGCGTTTGATATTGGGGTGGAAAACCTCCAAAAGTATCAATTGGAGCACTTAGATTATCTTGAAATGCGGGGCATGTGTCAGTTGAATAACCTGAGTCAAAATAAGTTTCACAATTTGCAACAGCCCATTGATCGTTAGGAAAAACATGAGTCTCATAACCCCATTCAAGAACAAAGTCCAGTCTATCATCAAAATATGGAATGTTAGCAGCCATAAAAAAAATAAAAAAAAATAAGAGAAAAACAAATTAAAAAAAATGAAAACAAGATAAACTCAAAAAGAAACAAATTAATCTGGCACCAGTCCCCGGCAACGGCGCCAAAAATTGACAGGTTGTCGAAGCCTGTGCAATAATAAATACCTGCTCAAATAAAATATAATTTCTGTAGATAGTGATAAACAGGGTCGAATCCACAGGGACTGGGGATAATTTATTTCTTTTCAAGTTCCAGATATGGGGGGTTTTTGAAAATGAGAGTAACTAAATTACTTGGAATAAATAAAATAAAATAACTACAACTCAAATAACTAATTATCACAATAAAAATAATAATTGACGAACTCTAGCCAAGAGACAACTTCGGAGATGGTTCACTTAATTCGATCACAGATGCAAGGATTATTCCAGTTACTATCTGATAAATTAGTTATAGTTGTCATACACGCGATAAACAACCAACTCTTCCTCAATTTGTCGATAGCCAAGGTACGACCGTTGACTATTTCTCTAATCAGGAAATAACCCTAGGTACGACCATAGAAGTTCAATTCCCTAATTGCATGAATAATTAGAAGAGCCTAATTCTAACCAATCAACACGCTACGAGGGTCTCTTTAAGTTAGCCTGTCTATCCCCCTGACACAAACCCAATCATGCCAGTTGCCACCAGTTTAGAATAATTAAACAATTACGGATTTAACTATCCTAATTGGCTTCAGGTTATTGAATTAATCTAGAATCCGGGCCCTGGATAATCGAATAATAAAACAACCATATGAACATAAAGCAGAAGATAGACAAATACCAGTGAATAATGGAAATAAATAAAAACTAATTCGATCTCACAAATTTAGGCCAACCAAGACCTCCGTTGTTCCTTGACTAGAAAAGAAAAATTAGTTCATTCCTGGTGAACAAATCCCACACAAAGTTGGAGAGGAAGCCGCAGCCATTGTCCTTGACCAAGGGAGCTCAGTTCGCTCAGTTTATGGAAGAATACAGAAAGTGACCAAGACCTTCAATTGCTCCTGACATGCGCATGAGACATCCACCCAAGACTCAAGGGAAAAGTCAAAAGGAAAACTATGCTAAAGGTCCTACGTACGAGGAAGGTAAAACAACTACTAAGAACTAAAAGGGAAGAAAAGTCAACAAAGGCAACTCCCTGGTGCTAGTGCTCATTCTCTGCCATATATCAATTGCTCCTATTCTAATGGCTACTGTGTGCGGCAGCCCCCTTGCGGAGAGGACGGAGCCTCCGAAGGAAGAAGAAGCTCCCTTTGTGCGGCGCTCCAGCCTCCAGTAAAATAGAGGCCTCTGCCCTGCTCTCTTCTTTTGAAATTACCAAAATGGGCAAAAGTCTTCCTTTGCCAATAATGCCCCCGGGATAAACTCTGTGCCTTGGACTCTTTTTTTGTCAAATTAGCACCTGTTATTATATTTTCGCTCTACTCCCTGAAATAAATGCAAAATACTAAAAGTGAGTAGAATCCCGCAATTAATCCACATCAAATCAGGTAATAGGAGAAATTAATTATAAAATAAATGATAAAATTGCAACCTATCAACAGGCTTCCATGGACTAGTAAATGGCGTCAAACAAATCAACGATAATTTGCATTCTCCATTCACTCCTCCCTCACGTGCATTTATTGGTCCAAGATATCTTGCCATCACTATTCTTAATTTATTCCTGTCATGAAATTCAAAATTTTCTGGTATAATAAAGTCAATTTCATTAACAGGAATCGAAGAATAAGAGTTAGGAGAATATTGATTAAGGACTGGAGGAGATGTCACCGTATTTGGAGATTGTTCACTGGATTCATTCACTTGAACGAGTTGATACTGGGGTCTCATTTCTTGCACTTCAGCTTCCTTTTCAACTGCATTTTTAGATCCGTTTCCTTGAAACTCTTACAGTTTCATGTCATTTTACTGGATAATTGCACTCTTACCTTTTTCAAGGTTGATATTAGTATGTGAGGGCAATTCTTCAAGGTGAGAAGCTAATCGCGTTATCTTGGATGACAAAAGATGTATTTGATCCACCATCCTGGATGTCAATAGTTGAACTTGATTCGCCATCGCTTGTGTCTCCTGCTGAATTTGATATGCATTAGCAGCTAGTAATTCCATCATCTCTTCAAGAGACATACCTGACACGGATGATGGTTGTTGAGACTCTTGCTGTTGAAAATTCATTGGCACGGTCGCATAATTAAAATTGAAATTGTCCCACCATTCTTGATCATATCCGTTTGAATAAGGATCATACCACGTTTTATATTAAGGTGAGGAATCTCCAAAGGTATCGATTGGGGCACTTAGATTATCTTGAAATGCGGGGCATGGGTCGGTTGAATAACCTGAGACAAAATAATTTTCACAATTTGCAACAGGCATTGATCATGAGAAAAAACACGAGTCTTATAACCCCATTCAGGAATAAAGTCCAGTCTATCATCAAAATACGGAATGTTAGCAGCCATAAACTATAAAAAAAAAAAAGAAAAATAAATAAAAAAAATGAAGACAAGATGAACTAAAAAAGAAACAAATTAATCTGGCATCAGTCCCCGACAACGGCGCCAAAAATTGACAGATTGTCAACCTGCGCAATAATAAAAACCTGCTCAAACTAAAAGTGATTTCTGTAGATAGCGGTGAGCAGGGTCGAATCCACAGGGATTGGGAGTAATTGTTTCTTTTCAAATTTACAGTGACAAGGGGGTGTTTTTATATCAGGGGTGACAATTTAACCAATTCAACTAAAAGTAAAATAATAAAAATAAAACAGCCAACTAGAAATTAAATAACAATTTACTAAAATCAAATGAGTGATAATTAAGGATCTAGCCAAGAAATAACTTCAGCAATGGTTCACCTAATTGATCATCGATGCACAAGCAATTCCAATTATTTATTAATAAATAGGTTATAACTGCCAACAAGCGATGACAGTCAACTCCTCTTTACTGTATCAGTGATTAAGGTACGCCCATTAACCACTACTCTAATTGAGAAATAACCTTAGGTACGCCCGTAAGATTTAATTTTTCAATTGTCTTACATATTAGAGGAGCCCTATTCTAACCAAATAACGCACTATCAGGGTTATTTCAGATTAACCCGCGTATCTCCCTGACACGAATCTAATCGTGCCAGTTGTCACTATTTCAAGGCAATTAAACAATTACGGATTTAATGCCTTAATTCACAATAGATTATCAAGTTAAATAATTATCTGGATTCAAGACAATCAATTAAGTAAATAATCATGAACACTGCAATCAAGGGATATGCAAATACCAATAAATAAAAAAAAAGATAAAATTAAATCGATCTCACAATTTTTAGGCGAATCAAAGCCTCCATTGCTCCTTGACTAGACAAAGAAAATTAGTTCATTCTTGGTGAACAAAGCCCACGCAAAATTGAAACAAGAGTTGTCTGATCATGCGAAGGAAGAAAAACAATCAAAAGCTACAAAAGGAAAAGTCAAAGGTTGATGCTTCATTCCTCCTGACATGCGCAGGGGGCAACCACAAAAGACGAAAGAAAAAAGTCAAAGAAAGCTAAAGGGAGTCTATTGTTTTTTCTTGTCATCACCAACGAGAGAACTACTACCAAAAGCTAAGAAAAGAAAAAAAACAAAGCTACTCTAATGCTTGGCTCCTGTGCAGCGGCCCCCTTGCGGAGAGGACGAAGCCTCTGGACGCCCCCCCCCCAAGGTTTGTTTTCTTTTCCCTTTTTTAGTTGTTGTCTTCGGTCAAAATTATCAAAAAGGTCTTGCATCTTCTTGTTCTAAGAATGCCATTAATTGTCTGTTATTTAAACTCTTTCTCGATGACTGTCAAATTGGCCTTGATTATGATATTTTTGTTCTACTCCCTGAAATAAATGTAAATTAAGAAAAGTGAGTAGAATCTAATAATTAATTCACATCATATTAGGTAATAGGAAAAATTAATAATAAAATAAATGATAAAATTACAACCTATTAAGTGTTCACTTTTCATGGCATAGGTATATCTAAAGTCTTTGAATGAGATTAAGATTAAATTCAAAGATTGATTTATATTAAAATGCTATCAATGGTTTATACACGCCTATAGATCTGGATCCCTACTCCATGATATATTCCTAATTTTTGAACAAAGAAGTCATTCTTGGGGAAGGCGATGGTAAGCTTTGTTTTAAGCCAGAGACGTTGCATATCTTTTTGCAGTAATTGTTGTTATATATTAGGACAAGAACATTTCAGCCAACTCCATTTAAAGCGTAGATAGATTTCAGGCGGAAGCTGACCCAACAACTTTCGATTGGGCTTGAAGTTAGGACATCAAATCAAACACCCTTCAACTTCCATGACAAACGGATTAAAAAATGAAGCCCGACGGTATTTAAGGACAAAATTAATAATCATCTGACGAAACCTCAGGAAAAGCAAACTTGAACCCTTGTGAGCTGCGAGTTTGTGAGATCATCTTGGAGTAGTGGATTCATATTCAGCTTCACGTCCAACTAAGATAACATAAACAATGGAAGGATAACATTTCCTATTTTTCTCACTCCCGCTTTCACTGGGTGGAGGACTAAATTGACCATGACACGACATTGAAGCATCTCTTTTTCATGCATAAACGTCAAACACAAGATGTCCGAGGTCTAAGTAAACCCGATATTTGTTTGATTAAAATATCCATCCTTGAAAAGAACGAACGCAATTTGTTTGAAATCAAATGTTGTATCATATATATCACGTACGTCCAAGAAAGAATGATGGCAACTTTTTGAACCAAGAATATACAATAGTAACCATTTACACGGGCTAGATGGACTAGGTTTATGTGCTCCACTATGTGAGCTATAGAGTTATGAAAAATTGAAAATATATTATGATGGAAGAAAAGTTATAGTATACAATAGATGACAAAACAAAACTATAATAGTTATAGGTTTGTATGTCATGTTTTATATATTTTCCGTCATTAGTTTATATGATTGATGATCAGTTTATTGATAATACTAGCTTTTATTTTATCTCAAAAAAAAATACAACTATTAAACATACTACATATTCGATGTAAACGTGACCGTAAACCGCCACGTTTACTTGAGCATTTTTTTTTTTTAATACCATAAACTCGCCTTCCATTTCGAAATGAACTGTCTCTCTCAATCCCAAAATAATAGTCATTTTTCGTTCTTTTGTTTTTTTTTCTTGAATTAGTACAAAAGTTCAATTTTCTGATAATGAAACAAAATCTACATCATGTGAAAAATTGGAATACTACCATGCTCTCTCCGAGTGTCTTTTGTATGAACGTTAAATTTCTTCTAGTGGACATGCAAATTTTCTATCCGGTAAACAGACAAATTAGCTATCACATCCACAACTTCGGGACCTGCGACGGCAATGAAAGGGAGGAAAGAAACAAGGAACCTACTACTGTTACCATGTGTACGTATTTATTCCAATCCCGCAGATGTCTTTTCCGCATTCTCGTGAATGCTCCATCCTCATCCCCATCCATATCCCTGGCAACCAGGAAACAGCGGGCTGCAACTTGACGCCTCAGTTAAAGAAACCAGCAGCGACGAATCAGCGTACTAGTGGAGTGTTTGCTTGGCAAACATTTTCTCGAACCGTGTTCATCAAATCCGACAAGCGTCTGATGAAAAAACAACAAAGAAAGAAAGAAAAACAAACTTCAACAATTTTAGGCCTGAGAAGCTGGAACTGCCATACAGTTCGTTGAAACTTGATAGTATTAAAAGGGGTGGGGGATAATATGGCCAAAAACCAAAAACCACAAAAAAAAAAAAAAAAAAAAACAAATTCATTGATGTATGTTGAAACTAAACAAAAGGCTTATTAGTTTTTTTGCCGATTGCTTCTGATAATAAATTCAAGATTTACAGCTCAACTGATTCTCGAAATTTCATCATTAAGAGGTAATGAATGAGAGAAATGAGCAATACCCTTTTTTTTTTTTTGTGCGTGACTACGTGGTTCTCATGCGAAGCTGATAGGCTTACTAGTTCGCCAATTGATTCTGCTAATAAATTCAAGAATTTCATCATTAAGAGGCAATGAATGAGTAATGAACCATACTTTTTCTTTTTCCTTTTTTTGGTGGTTCGCATGTGAAGCTGATTTTCAATTGCCTGTGGTGACAAGTTACCATTTTTACAAATCACAGTAAAGAATGGAACTATTACGAATTGATGAATTGCAAAGAATGGAACTATTGACGACCTCAGATTGAACGCCTGGAAAGCTCTTCAATTTTGCCATCCTATCTGGAAAAGTACAATTGGTGCCCTGATAACTTTCACAGCAAAGCACATGAATGACCTTAAGGCTCAAATCAACTTTGTATTAGTGGGGTAAAGATATTATTAAAGATTTGCGGAATCAATCTAATGGACTGATTAGTCCGGAATCCCATGATTATTAATAATCCTAAACCAAACAAGTCTTGGACCTTTTTGACCAAACAATTGTACACCCTACCATGCTTTGTCCACTGCAGATCAAATAGTACTTCGTTCCTTACTGGTTGTACCTTGTTACACACCAATTTAAGGAATAAAAAAACCCCTATCTAAGAACAAAGAAAATGCCTAAAAAACCCCCAAAACAAACCGACAGGGCCTTTGCTCTTGACTAATCTCAAGATTCCAACTCTTTTCTTCTCATCTCACTTCTCATTCCATTTAAAAAACCTCCGTTTCCCTTTCTCCTCCTCCATATTTATGCACCAACAAAT
Source organism: Coffea arabica (assembly GCF_036785885.1). Lineage (NCBI taxonomy): Eukaryota > Viridiplantae > Streptophyta > Magnoliopsida > Gentianales > Rubiaceae > Coffea > Coffea arabica. The sequence goes on along the minus strand of NC_092320.1, from coordinate 12,849,772 downwards.
ATATGAAGTGTCACGTACTTTATTTGTTCTGAATTTCTAAAATCTTGAATTTAGGAATTCACAAATTCCAACACCACATGCCAATCATCCAAGAAATCTCAGGAAACTACCACCGGCACCCCCGTGAACATGGCCAGAACGACCCTCAATCACCAGCGGCGCCACCTCGTCAATTGCATCAAAGTCCAAAACGAAAGATAGATTCGGCCCCAAGAAAGCTCCTTTTTCTCTTCCTCAAATGGATCATCATGACATTCATCCTGTCTTTGTTACTGATCTTTGTAGGCTTCGCTGCCCTGGTCCTCCTTCACATCCTCCTCACGACCGCAGTGGTCCACCGCCACCGCCACCGCCGACGCCGGCAAACCCGCCGATCTTTTTCCCGCAGCTCCTCATTATATTCCATGCAAGAGCAAGACCTCTATGACCTCCTCCCGCACCTTAACTACTCTGCATCAGAACAGACCACAATGGATTGTGCAATTTGCTTGGAGAGTTTCAAGGAGGGAGAGCTTAGCCGGAAGCTGCCGGATTGTAACCATTTATTTCACCTGAATTGTGTGGATAATTGGCTTACGAAAAAGCCCAACTGCCCTGTTTGTCGAACCCGGGTTCAGCTCCATTCAGGGGCTTCTAGGTCAAGAGACAGTGATGATGACGGGAAGTTTTGGTGGCCTGTTGGGGCCTGAAGATGGCAATGCTGGGATTTTGGATTTTAATGAAGGAAATAATTAAGGTACGTGAAGAAGAAATATATTAGAGAGGCTTTTTGCTGAGCTGCTTAAGTGGGTAATTTTAGTTAGCAACTTAGCATAGTGTTTTTTTTTTCTTAAGATCTACTCTTGTTATGTTTAGCTTTGTATCTAAATACTTCTCTGGAGGATAGTTTGATCAATTTGATTTTAAATAACTCCTTCTTGTTTTGGCCATTTAGGTATATCAGTACACGTTCTGAGCTTGATTAAATGCTTTTAGTGTTTTACAACTCTTGCAATTTATTGAAGGTACAAAAAAAAATTTTGTATTTGATCAATTTTAGGTAAAGGAGGTTAAAGTGTTAAACCGAGAGGTTTATTACAATTAACACCAAAATTGACCATATGAATGAACTGAATTCTGGTCCCTTTTCTGTTCCAGTGGCTCATGTCATTATCTGACAGTAGGTCCGGAGGTGCTTCGAATATTCTGTGGTTAGTTTGTATTCTAGGTGTTGGTTAGATCAAGTACTTTTAATTACTATGTTCTAAGTACTGTTTTGGCATCATGTAGTTTATTAAAAATGAAGTCCCAATCTAGTGGGAGCTTAAAAATTGTCGACCATAAATTGGTGCCCTTAGGGTGACAGGGAAGTGCAAGTGACTCAGCGAAGCAGAGAAACGGAACTGGGAGTGTCAGCAAAGGTTGCTAATGATGGTTTATTTTGAATGACAAATTGGTGATAATAATTTGTTCTCCAGAGTTCAGAAATAATCACCGGATCACCTCTTGATAATATTTGAGGAGGCAAGAGTACTAGAGTAGTTTATGCCTGTTCTTGCTGCATGGTATGGTGTGTTATTTTGTTGACGGTGGTTGCTGAATTTAGACTAATTTTCCCAGGCAGCATCTTGCGGCCAACTGAGTGGCTGGAACCTGGAAGTGAGACGAACTTCTGGCTGTGGTGAACATTATGTTTCCAGATTGTAAGATGTGCATAATGTCTCGAATCATACAGTAGGCTGACTTTTCTACGTACCTAATACATGTTGGAGAGGAAAAATCATCAAACATTTGTGCATCTTGTGTGAAATTGGAATGAAACAGGGCATTCTTGATAGCTCAGCTTGTAAATGAGATGACATGAGCTGATTTAATCCTTGTGCCTCAGCGTGCTACTGACCATTGAGCTAGCTACTTCAACGCCCATTGAAATTTGTACCACCATTAGGGGGAGGGCAAAATGAAGAAAGGAAGAGAAAAGGGTAAGAGACGGAAGTAGCTTTGGGTGGTGGAAGCCTGGAAGGGAAGTTCAATGTTGGTGGGTATGGGTTTTTCTTTTATTTTATTTTTCTGGTAAAAAACATAATGCCATTTTAGGGTATTCATTATACATATATAATGTTTTGTTATGTCAACGGTGGGGTTGTAGTATATGCTACTTTGCATATGTTTCAGCTCTCTATCAATAAAGTTTTGCAATTTTACTTGGAAAAAAACATAGGGGGTGTAATATTGAAAAGCTTTGGGGAACTCGGTGAAACTGTTAGAACTCTAAGGGGAGGTTTTTGAAATTATTCTATATCCTCTTGAAACAGAGCATTGAATTCTCCTTCTATGGTTTTGGCACAATCTTGACCTTTACCCTGTTGTAACCGACTATCAATCTAAAATGTGGGTTTTGCAATTTTTAGCACTTGCTGAACTTTGCACTCTTTTGCTGCAAATAGGCAAAAAAAATTTCTATCACTCTTTGGTACCAGCAAAGTACAAATACTTGATAATAGCAAATCTTTGGTATGCGTATCAGCTCATGTTTAAAAAACCATTTACACTAGATATAGGGGCAAAATTTTGACAGATTTGATGGTGAAAATGGACTGAAGTATCAAAATTAGACACTTTTTTATTATTGAGGGACTAATTTAAGACTCAAAATAGATGAGAGATCAAAAGTTAATAATTATTTTCCCAAGTATTTGTTATCCCAAACAAATAGAACGAGATGAAAGATTTCAATCTTTTATCGACGAATATTAATGTTTTGTGTAGACTTTCTGGCTCTGTTTACCTATTCTCTATCACACCAAGTCTTCCCTCCGTAGTTGTCACCGGTCTTATAAAACCGAGTGTGGATCTTAAACTCCCTTTCCGCGAAAAAAGTCTCAACCATTGCGGGAGGACTTATTCTACTTGAATTTGGTAGTAGTATATAATATACCATCCCAAAGCCAGAAGACGGCCAGAAGACGAAAGAGTTGTTTATGTCTTGCAAGTCACAAAAGCTAAGCAGAGTTTGTCAAGAAAATTTAGTCCTTGGAAGAGAACCAGCAATGGAGTTTTTACAGCCAATTGGTGCTGCTGTGATGGTTTTGCAAGAGTCAATTAAACTTCTTCCGAAGAATGGGAAGCTCGTAGCCTTAACAATTGTACCAACTCTCCTCTTTTCCTCCCTCTTCTTCTTGGTTTTCAACTTCTCCTACAAATCATTACTTCGCGATATGCTCATGAGGGAGTCTATGTTACCTCTTACCAGCGCCAACAGCGCAGAATTCTCCAGCATTCTCGCCCATCTCAAAGAAGATTTCGGCCTTATGCTGGTTGTTGATCTTACTTTCATTCTTGGCTACTGTATCATCTCCCTCCTGTCGATAATTGCAACAGTTCTAGTATCCACCATTTCGCATACTGAGAGGACATTAAGCAGCAAGGATTTCGCTCTCCTAGTACTTAGATCCTGGAAAAGGCCGTTGATCACTGGGTTTTACACAACTCTTCTTGATATTGGCTATGTATTTTTGGTTCTGTTTGTGGCTAGCCCTGTCATGATGTTCTTTAGTAATTCCATGGAGGAGGTCTTCTTCACCATGTACTTGGTGGGAATTGCTGCCTCGATCGTTTATCTGTACTTATCGATCCCCTGGATTTTGGGCATAGTGACTTCGGTGATTGAAGAAGATTGTTACGGGATTCAGGCACTGGGAAAAGCGGGGGATCTGATTCAGGGAATGAAGATTCAGGGATTCGTTCTGAATATGATGTTTGCTCTGCTCTCTGTGGTTGTATTTCAAGGATTCAGGATTATTAGAGGGCACAAATGGCTAGTGAATCAGACAATTTTCGGATTGTTTCTTGTGAATGTCTCGCGTTTATTAAGACTCTTACAATTTGTGGGGTATACGGTCCTATATTTCCAGTGCAAGAAGAACCATGGTGAAGAGATTGAACTACAAGGGGAAGTTGAGTATACTAAAATATCTTCCACGCCTCTTGCTGATGTTGGTATGCCATAAATACAAGCATGACATGAACAAGACTTGCAACTAGATGAATTGCAACCTAGATTTCATCTGCTGTTGTTGTAATTTTATGTCAGATATTATCTTTGTCATTTAGACATCCCTTGTTGATTTTTACATTTCCTTGCTTTTATGATGCAATTAAGTAGTTGAGGACAGAAAGTTCTGCTCCTTGCTTGGTAACTGGTTTCTATTAACATGGTTACCAAATAAAAAAATATATTTCTAAATCTACTAAATAAATTTTCCAATGTTGCTTGATTTAAAATATGTCAACAATTATGACTGTTTCTGCCTTGACCGCTGAGTATACCGTAAGAAACACAGCAAATAAAATATCTTTAGTCAGGTGCCTGCTGACCATGTCATGGCCATAACATTGCCGACTGCTTATTATATGTTTCTTGACTACTAGATACATCTATGAAGATAGGATGCAGATACAATTAAAGGACCAAAAGCAGAAGCTTTTTGTTGACATTTCACATGTTGCATCTCTGCTGTTGTACTATGGAAGCCCTTGTTTATTTCTTGTGCTTCACTCATTTTGATTCAATCTGCTATGGAATTTATTGCTATATGTCCAGTTATCCTTTTCAATTAACGTGGTACTTGTTTCAGGAAACAGGAAAGCCTACATAGCCTTTTCAGCTTGACAAATAGATTTTGGGATAGTGTTTGTAATTATTCATAATCCTCAAGCTCAACCGCGACGGTAGAAAAATGACACATTTTCTTGTACGTTGTTTAGTTCTAAGAAAATTCAATCTCCTCAACTTGAGCAAAACCAATTGCGTAAACCAAACCATCAAAAAAAAAAAAAAAAGCCTCTAGATATCGCATCACGAAGTAGAGTTTGTTTAATTTATTGAAAAGTGTTCAATGGCTTATGAACGAAAAATTTTTTACTAGGGTTAATTTCACTTGACACCTTTCAATTATACTTTTTTTTTTTCCTGACAAGTAAGTATGTAGATCTGACTAAATCAAGGAGGTGCTATGACGCCATCCTTGAATTTTTATTGCTGCAGGTGGAGTTTGAACCCCCTACCCTGATGGTGGCCACTGAGCTTAGCTCAGTGCTTTTCAATTATACTTGGGTTCTCACTTTAGTTTCTAACTATCTTAATGTGAGGCACGCGTCCTACTTTAAAATTTAAGGATCAAAATGAAAATTTAAATATAGTTGAAGGGTGGAAAATAGAATCACTTTTTTACTATTGTAACTATACTACAGAAATAAGGCCAAGTCAATATGAATTTGCAGGAAAAGTTCTTATTGTCTACAATCTTTAACTGCATGCGGCAACTAATAATTACAACATATACTACATCACGCTCATTTATTAAAGAAAACTCTTCGGGCAAGTTCGAAATCTTAACCTAAGATTGTCAGCAATTGTGGGCTGAGTAGACCAGGTGACAGAAATCCTTTTTTATTTTTCCTTTTTTTCATGTAAAATACTTTGCAATTAAAGACTTTTTTTATTCTGATTACTATTCTTCTATTCTTTATCGTGACTAGGCTCTCTCAATTCGTATCATGGACTTTTAGTACGAAAGCGAGTGTTGGCCCTTTCCGGGATCAAGCCATGTGCCAACTCTCAAGCGTCCATGGAGTGGGGACTTGTTCAACTTAATTCACATATCTCATCTATCTGGTGCAACTTTTACAGAAAAAGCAAATTACAAGTTGCCCAAAAGAACTTGAAACCTTCAAGAGAGCTAGCAATGAAAGTTTTAGAGCCTTTTGTTTCTGCTGCGGTGGTTTTGCGAGACTCAATCAAACTTCTCCCCAAAAATGGGAAGCTCATAGCATTAACCATTACACCTGCTCTTCTTTTCTCCTCCCTCTTCTTCTTGGTTTTCAATTTCTCCTGCAAATCAATGTTAAGCGACATGCTCATGAGGCAGTCCTTAATACCTTTAACCAGCACCAATAGAGCTGATTTCTTGACCATACTCGCCCGTCTCAAAGAAGATTTCGGCCTCTGGCAAGTTGGTGGTGCTACTTTGATTCTTGCCTACTGTATCATCTCCCTCTTCTCCATAATTTCAACCATTCTGGTGTCTGCCATTTCATATACTGAAAGGACATTAAGCACCAAGGATTTTATTTTACTTGTACTGAGATCCTGGAAAAGGGCGTTGATAGTCGGATTTTACGGTACCATAGGTCTTGATTTGGGCTACATTTACTGTCTTTTTTCTTTGGCTCGCCCTGGAAGTTTGTATTTTGGGCATGTTGCCTTCTTTACCTTTTACTTAGCGTGCATTGTTTTCTACAATATCATTTATTTACACACATCGGTCTTCTGGGCTTTGAGCATGGTGATCTCAGTGATGGAAGAAAATTGTTACGGGTTTAAGGCAGTGAAAAAAGCAACAGAACTCATCCAGGGAAAATCGATTCCGGGTTGCATTTTGAATACGATATTTGCCGTGCTATCTGTGATTCTATTTCAAGGGTTCAGGGTTATTAGAGGACACAAATGGTTGGCAAATGAGACATTCTTTTGGTTGTTTCTGGTGAATTTCTCGTGTTTGTTAAGGTTGTTAAATGTTGTGGTGTTCACAGTCCTCTATTTTGAGTGTAAAAAGAACCATGGTGAAGAGACCATTGATCTTCTAGCAGCAGAAGAGTATGCTGAAATATCTTCTATGCCACTTGCTGATGATATGCCATAATTCAGACTTGCAAGGCTGCAATGAAGTTTCCATCAATTGTTGTTGTAATTGTCCTTGTAATTTAGGCATTTTGCGTTCTTCGTACATTTGTACTTAATTTTGTTTTTATTATATAAATCAGAAGTTGAGATATGCAGAGAGATTCCTGCTCATTGCCTCGTAAACTGCTTTTTTGTTAAGCAGGTACTTCCTCCCCACCCCCAACCCCAACGCAATAAAATTTGTACAAGAGACAATCAAACAACAAAATATATCCAGGGAGGCGATGGATTTCTCTAGGTTCTAAGTTCTGTTGCTGATATTCTGGAGGAGTCCATCAAACTTCTTCCTAAAAATGGGAACCTTGTTGCGTTGATCACCACACTTTCCCTGATACTCTTCTCTGCTTCTGTCTTGATCTACAGATTCCCTTCTCTATTTTTGTCAGATGATATGCTTGCCAGGCAATCCTCATTTTCCTCTAGCAGCTCCAACATCTTTGCTGGTATCATGGAAAATTTTCGGCTAATCATGCTTGTCAACGTTTATTTTTGTTCTTTCTACATTTATCATCAGAGTTTTCCTTGAAACTGCAATTGTTATTCTATCAGCGACAAATAACTGTATAGTGGCAAGACCTTCTCTTTGAAGGAATTGTGGCTTCAGATTGAAAGGACGTGGAAACGGCCATTTGTCACAGGATTTTTTACAGCACTATTTGCAATGGGATATTTTTTCCTTGTTTCAGCTCTTGCTAGTCCGATGTTATTGTTTTCTGGGACTTTTATCCTCCCACTTGCAATCTTTCTTGGTGGGGTTGCCTGCATCTTTAGTCTCTACTCATCGGTTGTCTGGCTCATGGCCTTCGTGATTTCTGTGATTGAAGAAAATTGTCATGGAATCAAGGCCTTAGAGAAAGCTGAGGAACTGGTCAAAGGACAAAAGCTACATGGTTTCATTTTAAATTTGGGGTTCAGTCTGCTCTCTTTGACACTATTTCAAGGATTCAGGAGCATAATAGGTGAAAAATGGTTGAATAATCACATGACAGTTTTTTGGCTTCTTGTGTTGAACTGGTCTTGTTTACAAATGATGTTCCAGTTGGTCATGACATGCACTGTGCTGCACTTCCACTGTAAAAAATACCATGGTGAAGAACTTGAAATGCATGGGACCTTCGGCTACAGTAAAGTATCAACTGTACCACAATTCGTCGATATATTACCACAGAGTTAGGAGTTAGGAGGACCTCAAGTTTCTTGAGCGTCAAATGTTGTATTTTGTTTCAGTGAGTAAATTCATTCAGTATTTTACCTCTCGCATTAAATTTTTGCTTTTTTCAGACAACTTACTCTGGATAAGCTCTAGCCTTCGAGTTTCTTTAGTGTCAACTGTTGTATTTTGTTTCTGTGAGTAAATTCATTCAGTGTTCTACTTCTCGCATTTTTTGCATTTTTCTGACAACTGTGGATAGACTCTACTAGCATAACATGTACCTTTGGGGAATAGCCGTAAAATTGAAAATAACTCAAATAGCTGCATCAGGTAAGTCTAAGAACTGTAGACGTGTGCAATTTCTTGATGCAAAAGCCAGTTTAGGTACTTAAGCATATCCCTCGTAACTCATTTTCCCGAGAAACTAAATTCACCCCAAAACAAGAAAGGTCAAAAAAAAAAAAGAAGAGGAAAATTGCTGAAGACAACATTTAAGGAGCGGTAAAATTTTTAAGAAATAAATTGGACGGACAATTCCAGAAGGCTATAACCAGAAGAGTTGCTTCTACTTGCTGGATGAATGAAAACACAGGAACTCATTCCTTATGAACTATGGAAAAAGGCTTTAATGCTTTCACTTTCTTTACTTTGAAAGAGCAACTCTATTTTAATTTAATGAATCTCCTGTAAAAAGAGTAAATTAAAATATCTTTTACAGCTAAAACGTGGATTATTTTTTTGGATAGTATTTTTCTGCCACCTTCCTTTTGTTTTCAGCTTCTTACGTTATGCTCCTTGACATGTATTTATTAGCATTATTGTTTGACAAGTAGCTTTTGGCTTTGGATAACCCATCAAACTAACATGTAAAATTTTTAAATCAATTTTTACCATTAATCTGATATTTTGCTGCTTCGAATTATCAGTAAGACAGACAGAATTTCTCTTGGAAATGATCAAACTCCTACTCGGAGACAAACATTACAAAACACAAACCAAAGATGACGACTATAAATGCTTTACATGTCACCAAGGCATTCCCATGAAAAATCAGATATGGAGAACCTAAAAACTCTAGCCTCCTTTATCAAGAGAGAAGTGCAACCTTCCTGAGGCATCCTAGGAATTTTGAGGGATTGCATCAAGATTACCATTAAAAATGGGAGGCTTGCGCTGTTCATCACATTTGTCATGTTCTCCTATTACTCCCTGTTGGGATTTGCTGATAATATACTTCTGGCGCCTGTATTAACAGATATGGTGGCCAAATCCAAGCTTGTACCCACAGATGTAAGAATTAGCAAAGCTGAGCCGATCTTATACAAAGGCATTATCAAAGATGTTCAATATTTTCTCACTTATGAACTGGTTGCATTGTTCTTCTCGAGCCTCTTGTTAACCTTTTCGCTTGCAGCTTCTGTTCACTCAACATATGAAGCTTATACTGCAAAAGTTTCAAGCTTGAAAGACATGTTATTGGGGACTAGGGGAAGGTTCAAAAGGCCTTGGATCACAATCCTTCTGATGATTCTAATAATCTTGGCAAGTGCAGCCCTCTTATTCATATTCATTGGAGTAACAGGAGTGATGACTGAAGGTCCTCTCTTGACTGTTCTTGACTGCACGCTGCTAATTTTTGGTGTGTGCTACTGTATTTACATCTCTGCTTTGTGGATGCTGAGCCTTGTGGTTTCTGTGATGGAAGAGAATTTGTCTGGACTAAAGGCAATAGACAAAGCCAGCGAGCTCATGAAAGGTAAAAGATTGCAGGGTTGTGTTCTGATCATCTGATGACGCTTTTGATGTTTGCAAGTGGTGCAATCTGTCTGACCTTCTTTATCTTGCCCGCTAACCAAGTGAAATTGGTTGGATCGACAATGAAAATTGCAAAGATTTGCTCATTTTGCTTGATGAAGTTGTCTTTATTTGTGGTGTTCACCCTGTTCTACCATGAATGCAAAAAGAGGCAGCCAGTGGAGGCGAATCTGTATGCTCCAGTCTCTGCTATTGACCAATTTTAGTGGGAAATTTACAGCAACATTTTGGATGAACAATGAATTTGTATTCACTAGTCACCACAGTTTGAATAATGATGTTGCCATCATGTGAACGTACCCAAAAAAAAAAAAAAAAAGAACAGTAGTTCTTATCCATTTCTGGAATCACTGTACGGTATTGCTTAGTGCTTTCAAATTACTAGTTTGTTCAATCTCCACTGCAACATATAAACTTGCCTTTCTCCAAAAGTTAAACGTTACTTTTTGCCTTTTCATTTTATTGTCCTTTGAGCATTAGTAACTCAGAGAAATTTTTTTTTTTTTAAAGATTAAAAAATATTGACAGATTGACAATCATGATTAAGTGAAAGCAACGCATTTGGATCTTGCAGCTAAATTACCAATAATGTTTCTCCCCTTTCTTAATTCTTGCTTTTTCTTCTTTATCTTTTGCCTTTTTTTTAGGGTAAATTACCTTTTACCCTCATGTGATTTGGTACTTTATCACGTAACCCTTCTATGGTTTAAAAACCTATATATAACTCGCTCATAATTTGGATTAAAATATCGTTACTAGTTTTTTCATTAAAACTAGCGGTCAAAAGTACAAAGTCAAGTCAAACTAATAAACTTGGCAAATTCACACTTTTAATATTTGAAAACAAATTCTCTCTCTCTCTCTCTCTCTCTCTCTCTCTCTCTCTCTCTCTCGGAAGAGAAGAGATGATTTTGAAAACTTATACTTTGGTTTAGAAAATCTTAATTTTCACCAAATACAAAAGAGATGAAAGGGAAATAAAAAAATAACAAAATTGAAGTGAAATATAAAACAAATAAATAAGAAACAAAAAACTCCAAATATTTTTTGACTACATATATCATTATAGGTTTTTAAACCAAAACTTTAATGGTATTTTCTAGTTCTTATTTATCTATTTTTTATTTCAATTTTTTCTTTTTTATGTTTGGAGAAAAAAAAAGAGTTAATAAAACGATATATTTGTAAATTTAGTAGTTTGATTTTGACTTTTTACTAATTGCGATAGTTTTAACGGAAAAACTAATAGTAATACATTAACTCAAATCATGAAAGAATTATATATAAATTTTTAATTCACAAGAGATATGTAGTAAAGTATCATATTACAGAAAAGTAAAAAGTAATTTTCTTATTATTATTTATTTAAACCTTGCCTCCAACCTGTCAAGTCCTAAATGGCTCAGTGGTGGCCTGGTGGTTAGTATTTGTTTGTTGATTGATTCGTCAGTTAAACTGCAAAAAGCCGGTGCAAGGTGCATATCGTGACTTGTGCGATATTTATACTAATTCTATTTGATCAGGTCAAACTTTCCCTCTCCGGACAGGCTGCATGGTCCTATTTTCTGTCATCACGACAAATGCTGCTGCATTCACTACTGGTTCAAAATGTCAATGCCGCTAATCCAACGTCTTAATCAGGTGATTGTAACCATACATGTCACGCGTAAAAATATGTGGGCAAGGAGGACTCTTAAAAAATACGCAGAATTTGTATAATTTCTTTGGAACTCATTCTTTGCAACCAAAATTATCAACACTGTACCCAAGAAAATACAAGGCAAAAATATTTCTTCAAAACTAAGAGTCCAAAATAGAATTTAACCTTAAATTATGGAGCAAAATAATTTGTAAAAGTTTCAACGCATAATCTTGTCATAAGGCCAAGGCGACTTTAGTCTAATGTCGAGGTTGAGATTTCATAAATTAGAGATCTTAAATTCTTATCGTAGTTATTAAACCTAGCTCGAACTGGCAATTGATCTGGTTGGTCCAATGACCTAGGCATCAGATTGAACCGAGTCTCTAATTTGACCGAACAAAGAATTGACCTGATCAAATACGAATAAATCCATTTGACCCAATGGCTCAACTGGAAATCCATCCAATTTTCAATTTACGCAGTTTATTCATTTATTTTTTTACAATTGTAAATTTATATATATATATACACACACACACACACACACACTTTTAATAAGATTCATAAATTGGATCTTCATTTAAATGTGCATAAGACTTTACCACTTGCTTAATTTTTATTTGATAATTAAATATTTTTTAATCAACTTGTTTACTTTTTTATTTTACAATTAATCCTTTTAATTTTAGACTGACAATATTTGAGTGCTAGAAAATTATTTTTTTTAAACTAAAAGTAAAATAATGAAAAAATTATGCTATATTTTTTAAAACAAGTGATATAATTTTGTTTTATACTTGACTATATTGTTTATTTATATAAAAGTACAATAAAATGAAATTAAATCTCCTATTAATTTCTATATATTCATTATATATCTTTCTAAGTGCAATTATTAGTATCTAAAAACACTTTATTGTATATTTTATTTATATTAAAATTACTATTTATATTTATAAATATTAAATTAATGATCACTGGTTCAACCAGTGATCCATTGACTTAATCTTTTTGCCGAATTTCTTGTCGGGTTGGGTTTAATAACTTATAATCTCTCCTACCATTTATTATGATGTCATGTATGAGGTTAATTGAGAAGAAAAAAATTTAATTGAAAAACGTGTTGGGGATGTAAACAAGTAACTTTTTGCAAATAATGTGATGTCCAAACAAATAATCTTGCTATTTCAGCAATCTTGCATCTTCAAACAGTGATGCTTCCAAGGCACCGGAGGATTGTCCTTCGTTTGAACGGCCACTTAATTACCATGAAGGATGGTGTACATTGTCTATGTGGATTAGGTTTACAGATCTATTGGACCGGAGAATTCAAACGTTTCTAAAAGAAAAGATCAATAGAAGAAATTGCATTCGTTGTGCATTTGACTGTTACTAAACATACCCTTGAATCGGTCAATTATTAGATTTTTCTGTGCAAACAGGAACCAACAACTAATCTTCAAATTGTGAATGTGTCAATAACAGGAGCACTTCTTCTTTAAGGCCTAGCAGAGACTACCCTACTAACTTTTTGATTTTCTTCGGGGTTGGGGGGGTTGGATAGTTAAGTCTCCAAATTTGCCTCAAGAGTTATCGGCTTTTGATGTTAAATCTGGGATTAGATTTAATTAACTAATTTCAAAAGTCTGGAAAAAAAAAAGACAGGAGCAATTTACTGAGCTTTGAGCACTCAATATTGTAATATTATGTGACTTTCAGCAATGAACTAGATGTTAATGGTCTTCTTGGCTGTGCTTATTATTTTTTATTTTATTTTATTCGTGCTCATGTGTAATTCAGACGAATATCCAATCAAAAGCATACACGTAAAACTAACTCATTTTCTCAAAATGATTCCTAAAAGGATTCTTAACATGTTATTGCACACACGGCCACGAGTCAAGTCTACTCGCGAAAATCATCTTTGGATTAACAGTCCCCAGATCTGTTTTGTCATTTGTGCGTATCATATCATCTGTGAATTGGTCACTATCATATTAATTACTGTGTTTTCAATTTCTTAGTTTGTTATCTAGAAAGCTCCGTTCAAAGAAAAATGTAAACCAAATTACAAGCCAGTCAAGTTGCCTCCAAATAAGGTTGTTTAATTATGTAATCTGAAACGGACAGCCTTTGGCAAACGCTGCCGTGTGGACCAAAAAAGACAAACATATCAATTTCCATGAAATTAATGTTGGACAAATCTCCCGGAAATTCCAGCGTTGACCTGAGCTTTTTCTCCAAGAAATAGATGGGAACAAAGTCTTTAACTATGGTAACTGATACCACAGAAGGCTTATCTTTGTTTATGATCGGAAAAGGCTTACCTTAGTTAAGAAGGCTTTACCATAGTCACACATTGAATCCTTTAAAATCATATTATCCCTCTATAAAACAGCTTCACACATCTGATATCCCCATAACTCTCCCAAAGGAATACCAATGGAGAAAAAGTTGAATAGAGTAGTGCTGTACATCAAGAGAGAATACCAGCCTTCTTTGCTAAAGGAAGCCTTCAAGGTCACCGTAAAAAATGGGAGGCTCGTGCTTTTTATCACCTTCATCATGTTTTCCTACTATTCCCTGATGAAATTTGCCGATCATCTTGTTTTAGAACCTGTGTTATCGAGCTTTGTGGCCAACTCCATGCCCCTGCCCAAAAATGGTTCATTCACGGATTCTGATCTGGCCTTATACAAACCATTTCTCAAAGATCTGCGATTTATCCTCGCTTTCAAATTCGTGGAATGGGCTTTCTTGTGTGTTGTTCTGATGTTTTCAGTTGCAGCTTCTGTGCATTCAACATATGAAGCCCATACTGCGAAACAGTTGGGCCTAAAGGATATGTTGTGTGGTCTGAGGGGAAAAATCAGAAGGCCTTTGAAGACGAGTATTTGGATGATTATCATCAGCTTGGCAAGTGCAGCACTGTTGTTCTTTACAGTCGGAGTTGTTGGAGTCATGACTGAAGGTTCTGTTACACATTATCTGAGTTTGGCAGTGCTGGTTTTTGCTGCTCTCTATTATGTCGGAGTCTTTTCTCTGTGGATGCTCAGCCTTGTGGTTTCCGTGCTGGAAGAAAACTTCTCTGGATTGAAGGCGATCTACCAAGCCAATGAGCTGATGAAGGGCAAAAAGCTGAAGGGTTTTGGTCTAATGGTGCTTTTGATATTAATCAGTGCAGCGATCCATAAGACCTTTGCTTGCTTGGCATCTCTCGCCATGGCTGAGAAAGTAGCATTCGTTGGTGGGGCAATCAGTACTCTGAAGATTTGGCCATACTGCCTGATGAAACTGTTCGTTTTTGCGGTGTATACCCTGTTTTACCATGAATTGAAGCAGAAGCAGCAGGCGGAGGAGAACGCAGCCCTGTATACTCCTATCTCTGCTATTGCAGAATTTTAGTGTGAAATTTGCAGCCAGATCTACTTCTTGTCTTGTCGATGTACCAAACCGTTTGTATGAATAATGACTCAGTCGTTGTGTAATACTATTACCAGCAAAAGAGGGCTGTATTTGTGTATTGCTTCGTGCCTGGTATTTGTTGTTTCGATCTCTGTCTCAGTAGACAGGCTTACAATTTTCGGAAGAATTACGAATAATACTTTCCATGAGAAGCCAAGGACACAAGAACCTTGCCACACACGGTAAAATACTTCATCTTGGTTTTCTTTTTTTTTAATTACTTAATCTTAGTTACTCATGGATATTACATTTTGTGTCAAGTTCACAGAGCATGTGTACGATTCCTAGTAACGTAATATTAACTGTGCTTATACCGCAATTTTCCTCATTTAGTCATGCTGCAATTTTCCTTGTGAGATGTGCAATCGTTCATCAATTTGTGTTTGAATGAAGGCTGCGTTTTAATAGAAAGAAGGAAAGTTATTTGGAAGGTTGAAGGCCAAGAAAGTGAGGTAATAAAAGGGTAAAAGTTACTTTTCTATATATGAGATGAGATTAACGAGAATAAATTTAGAGAACATAGGAAGCTAGCAACCCTTGGTGATAACTCTTTGTGTCTAACTAATTATTTCGAAATCCTTCAAATTTTGTAGGACGAAAGAAAGATGCACGAAGATGAATAAGAATAACTTTTTAAACAATCACACAAAAGAAACAAAATATAAAAAATGTCTTACACTTTCCAAAGCTTTATTATTATTATTTTTTTTTTGCTTCCCAAAGTTTTACTTGCTACAAATACTAAGAAATGAAGAGGATAGGGGAAAAAAGATTATTTATTTGAACATCATTTACAATTACTTTTGCGCTCTTTCTTGTACACATTTTCCAATTACTTTTACTTTTTTTTTGTCTTTTATTTAATATAAATCTCATCGGACAAAATGCTATAATAAAAAATTTTATTAAAAAATGCAACGCAAATGGATTTCCACAAGTTGAGGGCTGAATTAACAATTTTCTGTCCTTGAAACTGCAGCAGAAGCTTAACTAATTAACAAACATCTTTTCCAAGGAACTAATTAGAATTTAGGAATCGAAAAAGAAAGTCTGAGGAAACATCATTATTCTTTTTTTCTTTGTTAGTAATTTAATATTTCTCAATTATTTACTGCTTCCAAAATTTACTCAGAGATGGTCTACTCTGGTTGCTCAAAAACCACTCAAATTTTGCCATGAAGCACGTTGTGAGCAGTCCTCATCTTTCATCCTTTCCTTTGTGATGCAAACGTCCTTTACCTAAAGTGTTGCAGAACTAAACGTCCTTTAGTTCTGACAGCGAAGAGGACATGTAATGCGTACAATGTAGTAGAAGCCGCCCACCTCAGTTGCCCTTCCCCCCATGCGATGCCTACAATAATAGTAATAGAGAAAGTTCCGAGTGCACGTTCTCTCTTCTTTCTTTTGTGCACCCTTCTTTAAATTAAGAAACATTAATTGACCTGTATGAATGGAAAGTTTCTTTTCTATTTTTTATTTTTTGAAAAAAGTTTATTGAAATTCCAAACAACGTATAGACTTTTTTTTTTTTTTTTTTATATGGGTTACGGTAATTTCAGTCAACTATTAGAATTGGACTATTGGAGTTCTTGCATGACACGCATGATAAGTTATGAAAACTGTTGAATATTCCCCTTAAAATTCGGGTATGAATGGTCAAACCATAATATCTAATAGTAATTTTAATTTATTTTATTTGGGAATATCTTATTTTGGATGTTCAAATTAATCTTGTTAATGCAGTGGAGGAAGGTACATATGAATAGAAGAAATTGAGAATTAAGCTTAGCATGTGTGCTTTTTTTTTTTTTTTAATCTGAAATCTTCTTGTTGAGTTAGATTGTGTCGCTTTATTGGTAGTTTTCTTTGACAGTAGTATATTTGCGCTTTTTATGCTCTTTGTGCTTTGTAATAAAAGTTACACTAATAAAAAGAAAATTACTGCGCTGGGTTACTTAAGATCTAGAAATGGTTGACAGCTTAATGTGTTGGGATGACCGGACGAATGAAATGAAGCACGCCAGCTTCCAGGAAAGTAACCAGAAGCAAGCCCAATAGGCTAAAAAGCATATCGACTTGTAGACTTTAGAGCATTGACCTGAGAAGGACCCAATAGGCTAAAAACCATCGACTTGTAGACTTTAGAGCAAGTCGTTGCGGCTAAATCCATTCTCAAAGACCGCAACCCGTTGGATCGAGTTGGAACTCCTCTATAAAAGCTTTACACGTCAAATGCATAGAGCATTCATACACACTCCCAGAAAAATAACCAGATGGACAAACAACTAGGGATAGCAGCCCATACCATCAAGAAAGCACAAAAATCTTGCTTATCCATTTCTCTAATTCTGAGGAATGCCCTGAAGATCGCCATCAATGCAAATGGGAGGCTTGCATTTTTTATCACATTCGTCATGTTTTCCCTATATTCCCTGGTGGGATTGGCTGATCATCTAGTATTGCGACCTGTTTTAAGAGATTTAGTAGCCAATTTCCTACTTGTGCCCACAAAAGTCCGAATCACTGAAGCTGATCTGACCATATACATAGCTATTGTAAGAGATGTTCGTTTTCTTCTCAATTACAAATTTGCAACATTGTCTTTCTTGTGTGTTGTTTTCATGTTTTCAGTAGCAGCTTCTGTACATTCTACGTATGAAGCCTGTACTGATAATAATGCAAAATCATTGAGCCTTAAAGAAATGCTGTCCAGAGTCACGAGACTAGGAAGGTGGAAAAGGCCTCTGAAAACAAGCATTTGGATGATTCTGATCAGCTTGGCAAGCGCAATCCTCTTACTAGTCATGTTTGGATTAATTGGAGTCATGACTGAAGGTCCTCTTTTCACTACCATGTATTGGATACTGGTGGTTTTAGGTGTGGTGTGTTGTGTTCATACCTGTGCTCTCTGGATGCTAAGCCTTGTGGTTTCTGTGATGGAGGAAAACTTGTCTGGCCTGAAGGCTATCCATGTTGCCAATTCTGAGCTCAGCAAAGTCAAAAAGTTGCAGGGATTTGTTTTAATGATGCTTCTGGTGCTTGCCTCGGGTGCAATGCATCAGACATTTTCTTTCCTGGAAGCTTATGCCAATTTGGTTGGTTTGGCCATTAGTGTTCCAAGAATTTGGTCATATTGCCTGATGATACATTTTTATTTTGTGGTCTACACATTATTTTACCATGAATGCAGAAGGAGCTATGCAAAGGTGGAGAATGCAAGGCTATATGCTCCTACCATTGCTGATGCAGAATTTTAGTTAGAAAATTGGAGCGACTTCTTGTATCATATGTAATACTGATTGCAGGCCATTTTGTATGAGAAATTCAATATTCTCAGCTATTATGATTAACCAAAAAGCAGTTAAAAAAGGATTGGAGTCCAGAAAACAACTAACGCCTACACACAAAAAGAAAAAGCAGCTAGAATCTAATCTGTCTTACAAATGTCTAGCCTGCAATCTTCAAGTACTTATAACAACACTTTACTTTTTTGATCAATTAGTTCATGGGGATTTGATTCAGCATTCTAGAATCCCCGAGAATTGCTAGTGAATTGGAACTTGATATGGGAATCTTTAATTTGCTAATGATTCGCTTATGACGTCTAAACTCATTTCATCCCATTATTTTCATTGTAAATCACCAAATTGGGTGTTTAGACAGTCGACTGAAAAGCAAGACTTACAAAGGCAACCGATTGACGTTCAGCCTTCTAACAAGAAAGACTTTTTCTCAATTTGTGTGGCGCAACTCTTTGAGGAGGTTGCAAGAAGATTCTTGTAAAGACATGATTTAGGTAGATTTTTTCCATTTTTTTTATTAGATTTTGAGTTTTTTCAGATTTTAATTATCAAATATGAAATTTCTTGGATCTATTCACGATAATATCCAGATTTGAAATAGTTAATTAACAAATTTAACGATTGAAAACATGCACGTTGGATTATAATTATTATCTTATATTTTGAAGTCCTTTTTAGAGATTTATTCGGTAATCTTTATCTATTTTTCAAATCTATAGTATATATCCTTTAGATCTCTTTTTTCGATATCTATGTATGTTTGATGATGTATTTTGTCATTAGCACATATTTTAATAAAATTATGATATTTTATTCCAAAAAAAAACAGTCAGGTATTTAGCAATGATCACCGACAAAGGGCAGAGCGCGTTATGTTACAATGAGGGTGGGCAATTCAACTTCTAAAAAATGTGAACTTGACTAGTACAAGATTTTAATTGTCTTTTTTCTTTACAATTGCACTCTCTAAATTATTTTTTTTTTTTTTTGAATCTTTCCTTTTCTTTTAGAATGCCCCTCAAAAAATTGCCCAGATTTTCATCATGGTTATAATCACCTTAGAGAAATAAAATATTTACTTCTATCTTATTAAAAATTAAAAGATTTACCATAGCATTCGAAAAAGATTAAAAAATTTTTAAATCAACCTTATTTAGAACTAAAAATTATTTTGTTTATATAGTCACCGAAATAGTTGTTCCAGTCTCTAACCCCTCACCGACTCAAAGTATAATAAACCTTATTCAAGTTACAAGTATGCCTCACACCTAATGGGTTAAATAAAGTCACAACTTAGTAGTGAAACTTGAATAGAAAATTTCCAGACAAAAGAAACTACTTTCACTTTCCTAGAATTCACAAAGAGTCTTCATTCCTTTGCGGTTCATATCCCCTGCAACACAAAAGTCAAAACTTGTCGCTATTCAATTGGAGGATAAGTACACACGTGGCTGGAATTTATGATAGGACCATTCTCCAAAATAGAGTTATTATTAGGCCTCAAAAAAGAAAAGGAATTCAGCAAATAAGGACTCGAGTGAAGCAAAATAGTAGGCTTCTAAATCCAATAGGAATCCAGCCGTTGAAGAATTATCTACAGTAACTACCACCAAAATCTAGAGCCAAAGTTTGGTTATATATGATTAACCCCCTGCAATTTTCTGTCTCTATATTCATTACCCCTTTCAGTTGTCAAATTTTCAAAATAGGCCTTCTTTCATTTTCAATCATACGAGGCTCTAGTCCTGACGCCTGAGTGGAATAAGTGATTAATAACTTGGTTCCGATTTTACCCATTTCCCTTTGGTGCTAGCCATTGGCACAAGTCTTGTGGTGGACACTTACTTTGAATAATATCTGATGGTGTCTTTAAACTAAGTAAGAGGAAAAAAAAAAACTTGCTTTGACGAATCCTAATATTAGGCAAGAAGATACGGGGTCTCAATAATTGCTTGTTTCAATTGCACGAAACATTATTAATAAATATAGACCCTAAATTTGTAAGAATTAACTTTTAAATATTATACATGTATTATCTATCTAGACACTCGATAACTTATATAGTGTCAATGAAGGAAGTAATAATCCAATTTAAAAATAAATAATTATGACGGTATTTTCAAAAAAAAATTTCAAGTTTTAACTCACCAATATTTTTATTCTGGAATTTCCACCGCAAATTACCTATTGTTGAGGCCCTCATCCAGAAAATACCTAGTCCTGCTGTCCCATAAAACTAATAAACTTTCGGCCCTCGGAGGGAAAAAGTTCGGCAAGGATGCTGTGTTGCTGGACAATGCAGGTGATGAACAAGGGTCTCTCCTTGCTCGCCCCACAACACTTAGCTCCCATTGATATCATCCGTTCTTCCTCTGATTTCAGGTATATTTGAGACATCCCACTTGTCTACTGCCTCATCTCCTTCAAGTTTTGGTTAGTTTTTGTATCTTTCTATTTCTGTTAATTATCGGTTTGGATATAGTAAAACACTGCAGTGGGTACTTTAAGTATATCCCTCTTTCACTTTGGGTCGATTTATTCGAGGCAAGAATCCATTTTTATCATTTCTTCAGAGAAAGAGCAACTAGTATCTTTTATCAGTTCTGACTTGTGCAAAAATTTGTTCTTTACCGCAACGATACTAAGAAACTGAATACAACACTCGTATTCCTAACTACGTACTTTGTGGATTTTGGATTTTAGTTAAGGGAGTAATAGACAGGGCTCATATGGATATTTGTCTGGAAAATTGTATTTACTATTATCCTGCTTTTGATTGTTTCTGACCTGTGAATTACTTGCTTTTAATTTTCTGTAGTCTTTTCTGGGTAAGTTTTGTGTTTTGGAGTTGAGACAGTGTTGAGTAAGTACACGGAGAATGTATTCATTTTTGGAGCATGAGTTGTATATGCTGTTAAGATGGTCTGCCGGTGTCAATCTTGACCTTATGAATTGGAGTTTTTTTTGGTTTTGGCTAACCGAATCTCATGAAACTTCTTCTAAACAAGAAGATGTTGGTAGTCTATTCGACAATGCTAGAAACATTGTTAATCTAGCAACTCTGTGTATGACATGGTAAATTGTCAGTTAGAATTGCTTGGATCAAGTTATTTTTAATTTAGAAGTCACAGGTGAGAAGTTGTTACCCAATTTATTAAACGCTAAGAGGTGCAGGCAGTGTTAAAAAAACTTTAGGTTTGATTATTTGGTGGTCTAATTGAAGTTTAGTGATAACCTTGGTAGGCAGATACTCAAGAAAGTCTTATCCACACTAGACCAAGAATAATGCACCAAACTGTGTTGTTTTGATCGGAAAAATCCTTCCTTTTTCATATTTCTTTGGAAAAAAAGATGGAAGTCCGCTGTGAGTGCGGGAAACTACCGTGAGTTAAAAAAATTTATGACATCTCTTGCTGTCTTGTATTTATTGAGAATCCATTCAGATTTTTGTAGTTTTCTGTAAGAAATTGCTTGGAAAATTTGTGACATTTCTAGGACCTTATTTACACTTTCTGAATCTGTAACAATGGCTGTTATAAAATGAAGAAATGTCTTGGTTTTTTTTTTGATATTGTTCTCCTTTCATTCTTTACTCTCTTTCTAGATGGGGATTGAGAAGAGGACAAGATGCAATACTAAGCTTGCAAAGTAGGAAGATTCGACCAATTCGCGTGTTGGCGAACCCTAATGTATGCATCACCTAAGGCTTCCACATTATACTGTCAATATGTTTGGTTTCAATATGCACACAAATGTTTGTGGGTATATCCTTGGTGTCCTATTGAAAGAGTATATTTGGAAGGGTATGTTTTCAGAGTGAGGCTCAAGTAATCCAAGACACATTTTTATTTGAAATTCAGCTGTTTTATTGGTACATGAATATGCAAAAATAGTAGGAATAAGTGCACTAGATATAAAAGATTAGACTGTGTGAATTTTAGGCATCTCTCTGGTCATTTGTTGTACCAAAGTGAATTTTAGGCTACTTATTATGGAGTATGCTAACACAGTGGTAAGGTTGAACTCTACTGATCCTTTAACTGTTGTAAATGATGAGAAACTGATTCTGGGGGTTGCCTGGAGCCAGATAAAAGAACTAAGTATTGGACCGGTGGACTCATATTAAGTAAAAAAGGAAAAGAAGATGAAGGATTTTAGGTTCATGCAATTTTAGGGGGAAGATATTTAATGAAACCATTTCAGCAAGGCTTCAGACAATTGTATTTGGTCTCTCTTACATGAACTTTCTTCTGTTTCCACTTCAGCTGGTGTTAGTTACCATGTCCTTTTTTAGATAATGTGTTACAAAAATTTGTTATCCCCTGATGCTTCGAATATTGTAATCCACATCTATCATGTCAATGCCGCTAATAAATGTTTATCTAACAGTCTTCCTTGGGGAGATATTGCAAAATATCCAGCTAGTTGTAACTTATTTCATCTTCTATAACCATTACCTTTGCCATCTTGCAAACATAATACTTGTTCTGTTGTTCTACACACCCATTCTAACATTATCATGTATTCTGAACTTATTCATTAATTTCCTTTTGAACTTCCATGAAAGATATCTTATGTTGTATCTGTATTTACCATTATGGGGATGAAGGAATGACATGGACAGCTATGATATATTTTCTTTATATCCCACTTGTTTAAAATCCATGAGCATCATCTCTCTCTCTCTCTCAATAGAAGTCAAATATGGAAATTGTCATCTCTTAGGAATTTGCTTAGAGCTTGACCACGTCTTTATCCTCATAGTTTCAGCCTCCTTATGTAGGGACTTTGGTATAAGATGCATCCTACTCCATCTAATGGTTTACTTGTCCAAAAGTATCTTCCAGTTGGCCTTTGTTTGTGCACTTACGTTTCAGAAATTATTGTTGTGCAGCCTACTATACCTATTTTGTTGGCAAACAACACTCTGGGAGAAACTAAGCAGACTCACCTGCATTTGTTTTTAGTGTGAGTCACAGAAAAAGAAGAGCTTGTATTTAGTCTCTCTTAAACTTGGCAGAATGCTGTGCATGTTTTGTAGCAGGCAAAAAAAATTATGAAAAGGAAGAAGAAAAGGTTCATACCTGAGATCCTTTTGGCATAATTCTCAAATTTTTAAAGGGAAGACAGAAGTGTCAAATTATAAATGAATGAACTTTTGGCACTCACACATCTGTAATTTAGACATCAAGATCTACATCATCACGTTTTCAAGCCTGAAAACATCTCAGGTAAACTGGTTGAGAATTTCAAGGTTGCTACTAGATTTAGTACATAACCAAAATGTCAAAGTTCATCTTTTTCTGACAGTAAACATTCAATGCTCAAACTGAATGTGTAGCAGGGTCATAGTCAAAGCTAGAAGTCTAGAGTATCTAGATTGCTGTTTTGCACAGTGTTTCATTGCATTGTTGATGTATATCCCGAAGCCACAAGATTCCATATTATTTATGGTCCCATTTTTTTTTTTTTGGTGATTTTGTAGGTGCCTCCAGGAAGAAGAAGAAGTTCAAGCAAAGTGGTGAACATGGTTGACCCGTTGGAAGCCAAGCGGCTTGCAGCAAAGCAAATGGTACAGATTAAAGCTAAAGAGCGACTAAAAGTGAGTCCAGCCCCTTGTTAGCATACTCTCCATTTTGCTATGTGAGGAACTTTTACTTGTCTGCTTCTCGTCATCCAATTCACAATTGATTGAGTAAAAATCATCCATAAAACAGGATTTATTAGCTTTATCTCAAACATACAGGTGTGCATGCAGGCACATATGTTCTCTGGGACTAATTCAAATGTACCCTGTAAATGTCATTGATTTCTTGTATCTGCAAGATACATACTTTCGTGTAGGGTTATTTACCCAAATATTGTCCTTTTTTTATTCAACATTAAGCTAATATTGTTGGTTTTAATTATTTTCCAAAAATCATTTAGCTGATACTAAAACTTTCTTTTTTGCTTCTTCTCTTAAGCAAAATTCATCCTGGCACCTCTCTTCACCAAAGCTCAACTTTCTCCCTCTCTGTTCCATCTTCAAAATGTAATCTTTTCCGTTTTCCTCACATTTTGACTTCTCTCCCTTCTTTCTTTATCTGCTTTGATTTTGCCCGGTGTGCTGTTTTTCAACCAATTCCAGTTCTTTTGTTGCTGGCTATTCTGGCTCAGCCTCCAAATGAAATTTTTGAGGTGATGCCTGCCTCATAGGGTGTTAAACGTGAAAACTGATTTGTCATTGTCGGAGGGGTACAGATATATACAACCGATTTGTCGTCGTTGGACGGGCATAGATATGTACAATGAGCTGTGAGTTTGTTGTGACTCTGACATGCCATCATGTTCCAAGAAGATTAATTTGAGTTTGCGATCTGTTGTTTCCTTGTCCTTTCTTCTGATAAGGCTTTTCTTGTACCTGTTTTGTATCTTTCCTACCGTGATTGTACAGATGATTTCTAATCTGTTCTAGTGTGATATGTTACAGAGACGTCGAGAAATCGAGGCCATCAATGGTGCTTGGGCTATGCTTGGTCTGACTGCTGGATTAGTCATTGAAGGTCAAACTGGGCATGGAATTCTGTCTCAGGTACCTCATTCTCAGCTGCATCGCTCGTAGGGAAAGTTTCAGAAAGAGGGCTTAATTTCGTAAAGCTGAACACATTTTCTCTGTCTCTGTTTATTTCCTTTTAACAGTTGGCCGGATACTGGGCTGCATTTGTTGGCCTTTTCACAAGATAGAACATTCCAAGTCCACCTGAGGAATTCTTTGAAAGAAATTCTTGTAAGCGAAGCCCAGAAATTATTCAGTTGATTGTTGTGTTTATAGTACTTAATTCATTCTTTTACATGTTCTTGTCGGTGAGTGTTGTACCATTACACGTACTACAGATGTACCCAACTTGCTACAGGGCTCTATCTTTTCGATGCCAAATTTGTCTCCCAGGAACAAATACGAGGGCAATGTATTCACTAACTTCATTCTTCGTCCTCTTTTTTTTTGGACCTTTTGTTTAAAAACCATTTGCTATAAAATCGCTTCTATTCTGCATTACAATTCCAAGTTGGCATACGCGAATCAAACTCGCCATTATACTACTTTTGAGAGTACAGAAAAAGTGTCCCATTATTAGGAGCTGTGGATTTCTAATCTCCATATACCCCTATATATATACATACACATACGCGTGTGCTTATTTCTTATGGTTAATTCCAACAAAACTCCCTCAATAAAAATGCCACTCTCTCATATAGCCTCCTTGAATGTTTTTTCGAACTAATCCACCTCTTCAGTCCTTACAATTTTTCCAATCAGGTTAAATTTGTCATGCTGACACACACACAGTTTCGTGAACCAACCAAATTACCCTTCCACTGCTATAGAAATTTTTTTTGTAAAAACTCTTAAAAGTAATAAAATGAACCCCGAATAATTACACTTATTGCAAAAACTATAAAACATGAATTATAAGAATAGTAGCAACAGGCTAATATCTATTGAAATAAACTTCAATTGTGATCATAAGTCAAACATCACACAAAACGTTGAATTGTTAACAACATGGGTAATAACTGGATTGTTTTAGAAAGTTTTTCAACAAGAGCAGGCACTAAAAAAAATAGCAATAAAGAACTTGTGGAGTAATTTGGTCACTTCACAAAACCATGCAGCTAGCAATCATATGAGCTTCTTGATCCAATTGTACTAGATTGGGAAAATTACACGTAGCACAAGAAGCGAATTGATTCAATTAAAGAGAAACAGACAGATATATTTTGTGGGGGTTTATTAGAATTAACCCAATTTATTATTTGAGCGGTATAGTATAAGCCTGAAGATTCTATCTTTAGATGCTAATTCGTCTTCCATGAACAAACTCCATAAAACCAATATACTATTACCTGTAGTGCTTTTTTTTTTTATAACGCTCTGGAGGGGTATCCAAAATCACCCGGACTAATTCCCCCAAGCTAGGTAGAGCTCGCCCCAAAGATGCCCAAGCAACGATAGCAAGTGAGTGTTGAACCTGAGACTTTGCTGTAAAGACAGACGACCGAAACCAGTCGAGCTACCCGCTGGGACTACTATTACCTGTAGTAGAAAAACGGATTTTTTGCTTTCTCGTTCTTGCCCACTTCTTGCTAGGTGGTAGACGCCTTGGGTTAATAGCCCAAGTAGAGAAAGCCCAATGCCAATTAGAGAATACAAAACAGAAAGCTTCTTGGTTTCACAGGACATAATGAGGCAGAATTTGTGGTAATGATAATGAAGGATGGATGGTGTTTATCGCTGCTTGCCCCTCGAATGAAAAACAAGGGCTAGTCCAACATGATACAAAATTTGTCCTTGTTCTTGATGAAGGGTGTAATAGGAAGACAATATTTTGATCTTGAGATTAAAACTTTGTTTCTTTTTTTTTTTCATTTTTTGTTAATTTTCTTTAATGGGTCAAACTGCTTAATTTGGGCACATCTGCTCTTCAATTGAGGCAGGGAAAAAATTGCCAAGTAATGGTCTGGAGTGCAGAAGTCAAAAAATTAGTAAATGGTTAAAAGGACAAACATTTTTTTTTCCCCACAGATGATATAAAGAAATGCAATAAAGTACACATCACTCTGTCAAAAATCTACAAGGCAATTTGTCTTCTGCAAACAAAGAGTCAACGGATGTTATTCCTTGTTGCTGACAAATTTTCAATTGATTCAACTAGTTTCTTGTTTTTTTTCCCTGAAGAGCCCAGAAGAGTTGAAGAATATGGTGAAGTATTTGTGAGAGAAGTAAATGCATGTTTTCTTCAGATATTTTTTTTTTTAAAAAAAAATACCTATACCCTGATATTCTTCTCTGAAGATTCCTCCTACCTACGTCGTCACATCTTTAGTTTTTCTTGGTGCAAATTGTTTCAAAAAAAAAAAAAAAAATCTTACCTAATGCTCCAAACAAAATAGTTGTATATGAAATAACCCAACGAAGCATATGGTACATTGATTGGTGAAATTAAATGGCCCTCTAGACTAGAGAGAGATGAAGCATGTGATAAAGAAATTGTCGAACCCAAATGGATAAGAATTCACGTTTGGCAGTGATGGCTACTGAAAACTGAGGATGTCTATTCTCGTCTTGTGAAAGAAATCCATATCCTTTTGCATGGTGCTGCGTGGGGTAGGCATGGCCGCATCCACTAGAGCCTTACCAACTCAGCCGATAAAACGTAAAAGGTCGTCCTCATATTAGTGTTACTGTTCTCTGCAAATTTATCGCAATTTTTTGTCTGAAGCTAAAAATGCCTTTGGATAAGTTTCAATTCTGTGTGGAAAGTTGTATACTTTCAGCCTTCTAGCACTTTTAAGATTAAACCCCAAAAAAAAAAATCCTACGTTGAATTTTGCGATTATATCCAAGTGGCATGCCAGATTATGGAGAAAGAAAAATCAAATGAAATGTTGCATGATCAGGCAAAATAATACAGCAGATATTTTGCTTGCTATGACAGATAGTTAATTAACAGCTTATTCAAGAGGCAGCATTCAGAATAAAAGAAGAAGACTCTGAGGTCATAACCCGGACGCAGAAGTCTACTGAAAATTGGTAGTTTTATTACTAATTGATTCTTGTAGATTTTTAATCTTTAATGGTACTAAATAATTACCATCTTGTTTTGCTGAAAGGGAAAGTTCACCTCCAAGATCACCAACTCCGTATAATAAAAGCTACGTACATGCTTTGCCTTGCCATACACCTGTTCCTAAAGACTGTTACCAACACCGTATTTTTCAAAGTTGCTTGTTCGAGTGAACATGCGCATATATACGCATCGGGAAAATTTGAAGTCTACCACCTAAAAAGCCTCTACTTTGTAAAGTTTTCTAGGACTAGGTAAAGGTGCCATAATCCAAAAAATAAGCTCTTATAATGATGGTTTCTTCAATTAAGATTGAAACGCTTAAGAATTGAAGGTCTTAGGTTCAGATCCTCCTTCACCTTTCTCGCTTCATGAATCCCAACCCTTTTCTGCTTAAAAAAAAAAAAAAGAGGTTGGTTCCTTTAATTATTTGTATCGCCATTTTATGCCAAGTCAAGATGTTTGACAGTAGTGTGTTTGATGAAATCTTTTTTATAAGAGGCCAAGTATGGATGGTGCCTATAATCCAGATCACTTGGTATAGGATAAGCTCAAATCCGAATGCTTTTAACTTCAAAGTGTTTACTTTCTTTCAATTCTAACATTTAAAGCACGCAAATGATATAATACTCCAATAATTTTAGCCAAGGCATATCACTCTGAATAGATTATACATTTTTTTTAAAATCCATCCTTAACAGTCAGCTTTTAAGATAAGAACTGCAAAGATAGTCACCTACACTAGAAATTCACCTCTCAAGTTATCATCAAAACTCTTAATCCGTCAGAACTTTTGATGGCCTGACAGCGACTTTACTAAGTCAATAAAAGAGACTGCTATATATTTTGTTTGTGTGTGGGTAAATTGGTTTTGAGGTAAATCGTTGGTATGATGGTTCCTAAATGGAAGCAGTTTCCTCCTAGGAAAGAGCATCATGTAGCAAACAACTTGCGAAGAAAAGTAGATTAGATAGGTATCGAATCGACCCAAAGAAATATACAAAAATCAAGCAGTTAGTTGCAGGTGAAGTGAACCAACCCAATCTATAACAATCCATCGTGTTTGTAGACTCGTAATTCTAATTTGTCAAACAATCAATTCCCTCAAGACACTTCTGTATCTCTCCATGGCATCAACGTGGCAAGAATCAACTCCAACCATTACATGAAACCATAGACTTTTTAGCTCTATCCTAATCTCATAAAAGATCATGGTGGGCTCACAGGTCATCTTTGTACTAGATATGAGATATCCAAAACAACTTGTTTGTTGAATGAGGACCAATATGGACAACTACACCTGCCCATGTGGCCCAATCACTCGACAGACAGTCAGCATCCTTGTAAAGCAGGTCTTTTCAAATTTTTTTTTTTTGGTTTTAGGGGGGGGGGGGGGGGGGGGGGGGGGGGGGGGGGGACACACACACACAGAGAGACATTGGCTGTGGTGTTTTCATGGACAAAAAACAATGGTTGATTTCTGTCAAAATGGTTTTGGACTAAATCTGCACTTTCCATAATGATTTTTGTCCATGCTAAGCGAAATTGGTTTTTCCAACTTATCTCAAATGATTTGCGTTGAAGAATTTCCATTTGCATGGGTTTTTTGCGTTTATCTTAAGTTGAATGGTATAATAAGTAACCAAAATTGACTGGTATGATGAGCTATGACAAGCTGCACTTGTATCATGCTTGATTTACTTTAGCTCTAATCAGTATATTGATTGGGTATAACAATCGACCAATTTCACAGTAATTGTACAATGGAAATTAGGTTCGTATGTTTGGAAGTATGCCTTTTGCGTGCTCTTGGTGGTGCGGGCTTTTTCAAGATTCCAACTGGTAAAATACTAAAATGATAGCCACCATCCTGATTTCAGAGCCTGGAATTGGACCAAAAAATGGCAAGTTCGACGAAGGCTGCTGCTACCAAGATTGATCTGGGGTAGGGCTCACTTTCCATTTTCTTTGCCGCACAAACAATAATATTATTATCACCAACTCCTGTTGCAAACTATTTTTCTAAAAGACCGACAGAATTGGCAGCAACACCTCACCTCAAACAGGGTGGGATTTGGCTACCAAGGTGAATTAACTTTTCCCACATGCAAATGTCCAGTACGATGTATGGACGAATCATAACTGCACTCAAGCTCTTTTGCTTTTCTTTTTTTTTTTTTTTTTGAGGGAACTGCATTCAGGCTCCAAATCTGAAATATGTTACTTAATGGAAGGTAATTTTATTGTGAAGGGCAATTTTGTAACACTACGATTCCGCAAATCACAAACAATACATCTTTCCACCAATTAAGCAAGGCCCTTGTTTGGAAAGGGATTTTCCACTAAAAAATCGCTACAATATATTGTTTCGTGAACATATTTTTTAATCACCTTTTTACCTTTCATATATCAAATTGTTACAGTACATTTTTTACAAAAAAAAAAAAATTCAGAAAATTGCAATCCAAACACCAAGTATATTTCACGTACGAAAATGATATAATAGATAAAATAACAAGAAAGAGAGATGACTATTCACTTACCCTAGCACAAATTAGAAATTCTCAACAATATATATAAAAAAAATTTAGACGTAATTCTTTTGTAGAAAATTTGGAAACTCTAAGCTTGTGTTTGGATTGCAATTTTCTGCATTTTTTTTTGTAAAAAATGTACCGTAACGATTTGATATATATGAAATAAAAAAGTGATTGAAAAATGTGTTCACGAAAAAAATTAGAGATTTTTTGGATGGAAAATTCCTTTCCAAACGAGGCTTCATCTTTTATGTTCTTTAAAAAAGAATCAACAATATATAGTGATACTTATCTATTCTCTTGATGACTTGAGCCGGGATAAAACTGCAAATATATAAATGTTGGACGTGATGTAGTCATAACCTGCCGCAGAAGGTACCAAGAGTCGGCAAAATTTGGGGTACCCTTAGATTATAAGTAGAGTAGAAGGGACATTGGATTTGTGGCCCTTTTGATAATAGATTGCTGTGCTCATGGTTTAGTTGTCATCCTCCATTATTGCCCCGAGTAGTCAGGAAAGACGTGTGAGTTTCTACGCTCCTACGCGTCGAGAAATGGATTATGGATTACCGTCACCATTATTACCACACAGATATGATCTTGACGCGGATGCAGAAATGCTTGAGAAAAGTCTTTTGCTTCTTCATTTTTGCAGAAAAGAGTAATGCCAAAGGCAGAATTAAAAATGAGAAAAGTATATAAGATTTTTACCACAATTTGTGTGACTAAATAGCTGAGAGTTCGTTGAGTCCTTGATGTGCAACTTGCAGCTTATTGATCTGTATTGCAGCCTAACATCCTGATTATTATTTCTTTCAAAAAAAAATCCGGATTTCTTTTGAGTTAAAGAAGCTTCCAAAAAGAAAGTCCAAATTGGGGCAGAGCACTTTTTTCTTTTTCTCATTTTCAGTAGATTAACTAGAACAATAGTTGAAAAAGAACAAGATATTTCTCTTGGAAAAGTACCACAAATAAGAGATATGGAAGATTCATACGCCTTCATATATGTTTGGAGCAAGTGAAACTTCTACAGGTCTATGAGATTAGGCATGGAAATATAAGAGCCGGGACTTTTGAATAAAACTGATATTGGAAAAGTTCAATTAAGTTTTATAAGACTGAAAAAGTCATCCATTTATAATTTACTTGTCTTTTGGGCTGTCTTATTATACGTTTCTTTTTTTTTTTGGTAAGTAGGAGTTCTTTAACTTGGGATTTCCTCCCCGTATCGATACTGATCTTTTCCAAGTTTAATTAAAAATTTTCAAAAAAAAAAAAACATTTTCTTTTCTCACTAGAAATTGCTCCTTTCAAAACCAAGAAAACAGGCAAGACGTCTCTACCTTAGAGATTAAATTCGCAGCCTGGTAGGTGATGGGCAGATAAGAGGATATATCCATGCTGCGAAGCATCACATGCAATTAATTAATGCGTTCAAACACAACTAACAATCTAGTGGCCTCTTGAACTCTTAAAAAGGGCAGTACCAATCTTTAATCTCGTACGAAAGTTTACAACTTGTCCGTGGTAAAGCCGGACAAGTTGAACTAATAACATGTATTAAATTTGGAAGATTAAGGATGAGCTGAAGTTTGTCAAAGATGTCGGGTAGTTTTGAATTTGCTACCATTATTCAATCCTTTTTGGAGCGAGTCTAACTTGTAGTTGTCTTCCTTGAAAATGATATTTGATGCATGGAATAGAGAGATGATAAAGAAAGATAAGAGGATTGAGACGAAGATCAACTTCAAAGAACCCACTGGGGGGTTGCTTTTGTAGTTCGTACGATTAGAATAGAAATGTCGTGGAAGTTATTACCTAATAAGTCTAAGTCTTCGTTTAGCTGCCTTATCTTAAAAAGCTTCTTTTTTTTTTGGGTGGATGTAAGCCAAAAGAAAGTAATCAAGCACCAAAGGGAACTAAAAGTTTCAAGGGACAGGGATTAGTAATATTCTTAGGAATAAAACCGTCCGTTTAATAGTGTGGAGAGAGAAAAGAAAGAAGACGAGACAGTAGGATACATATCTGACTAATCCGATTCATTTGAATATTCATTTTTTATTTAAATAATATTCGCACAATGGAATGTTCCATTGATTTCTTACCAAGACAAACAATTAAAATAAAGACTGTATTTTACGTAAAAGATAATACGGATTTGGGGTTTTATACCTTCCTTTTTTTAGAAAAAGGGGGCTAAATTAATTTCAGCCTTTGTACATGTAGAATATGCTTTCAACCCAATGACCAAATAGCCGACGAGTCTTTGGTTTTTTTTTTTTTTCTATCTTATGTAAGGGTCCATAATATTCTTTAAACTTGTTATCTGTCTCTATTTACCATTAGCGGTAGAGAATCAATCAGATTGGGCTAATGTAATTAAAGCAAGAAGATCTGTAACTTAACATTAATCATTTGGTTAGTGACATGCAAAGAAACTATCTTGAGTTTTCGACTCTAGTATAAGTCCTCCATGTCCCCACCACAAAAGTTTTGGGACCTTGAATTGTTTTCGGGACAACCATTTTAATGATCTTAATTTATCTCAGCATTGACTTTTACAATTAAAGAAAAACGGAACAAGAATACTACTCAAGGAAAGGAAATTCAACCGGGAGAAACACAAAAACATTTGCAAGGACTAAATAGAAAAAAAGGACCAAACAAAAAAAAAAAAGAATAGGAGACAGCAGATATGCATGATTACACCTAGAAAGTCAACTCTCGTGAAGATCCAGCCTTGCGTCCCGCAAACTTCCTCAGCAGTTTTTGTTTTGGGGACTTTTCTTTTCTTTGTTTTTGGGTCAATATTTCCGAGTTAACTTGTAGTACCGGAGAAGGGGATCCAACCGGATGAAAGGGAGTTAGGAGGAGAAAAAACCCATCTGCATTACTCTTAAGCCAATTTATATACCAGATCCAGTTGGGCCATTGGTCGAACTAAAATAGTATTAACTTCGACGGCGTGATTTAATGCACGTGCGTACATGCACACACACACATATATATATATACACATACTTTGAAATTAATTTAAATGTTCTTAAAATTTTTAAGGGGCCAAAGGTATTACTTATGCAGAACATTGTTGAAAACTTTCCAAAATTTTGAGAGAGAAAAACATAAATTTATAGTACCACTTGAAAGAAAGGCGGTGGCCTCTCCACAAAATCGAATTATAGGCACAGTAGTTTGAACTCCTAACTTGCGCTGAGTAAGGTTGTATTTTTATGCTTTAGTAGTTAGGTTGTTTGGTGACTGCTGTTCGGTCAGCCAACAAATGTACGCCGGCAACCGATAAGGATTCAACAGTCAATCTAAGGACGGGGGCCAAAAAAAAAAAGAAAAAGAAAAAAGAAAAGGGAAAAGAAAATTGTATTCTGTGATTGTTGTATACTCGGTCTATTTTGGTCGTTGGTTGAAAACTTGAAGAACGACGCGGACACGCCACGTTTGTGATTGGCCGTGGAAAAGTAAAAACACGTGGCTCAGTTCGTGAATGAATTGGGCAACATTTTCTTCAAACAATTTTGGAGTGGGTAGGCATCCTGTGACTGTGCGTTGTGAGACCTTTTCTTTTTCTACCGTGGAAGCAAGGAACTTATTGGCTTTTCATTCTGCCATGTTTTTCCTTTCTTTTTAATCTACCATTATAAGTTTTTCTTGTTCCTCTTTATTTTGTCGTTTAGGTCGGTGTCTTTGAGTTAGTTTTGGATTAGTTTCTTAATTAGTAAAGTTAAGTAGCGCGTAGCTTAATTTTAGTCAAGCTTAGAGTTCCCTTTGCGCTTAAAACGATATAAGGATCATTTTAGTTAACATTCCTCGTAATTATAATACTACTAGTATGCTGCTATAGCTGATAAGGATCGTTTTGCTAGTTAGGGTTCGTTTAAGTCTAATGGATATTCAACGAACACTTGGAAAGATGTTATGTACTACTGGTATTAAATTGTTGATTGTGATTTAGGTATGTTAAAAACGTTAACAAAAAAATCTTCTCAGTTTTTTTTTTTTTTTTGGCAAATGAGATGTCTTGAATTTAAAATGTCCTACTTACAACTTCTTCCATTTTATTACCTAATCCAATCCCTCTCCTCGAGAAAACTTTTTAGTTAATACCCAAAAAAACCTT
Source organism: Coffea arabica (assembly GCF_036785885.1). Taxonomy (NCBI): domain Eukaryota; kingdom Viridiplantae; phylum Streptophyta; class Magnoliopsida; order Gentianales; family Rubiaceae; genus Coffea; species Coffea arabica. The sequence continues at coordinate 12,815,394 of NC_092320.1, read as the reverse complement.
TTAGTTAATATTTCTCGTTTTTGTATTTCTACTATATTTCTGACGTGAAAGTATAATAGATTTAATGGGAGTTCAGTGTTTTAGAAGATACACATGGTAGTATGCACCTTAGATGATAAAAATATATACCAATGGGTCTCTGTCTCTTAGACAAACAAACAGACATAGGAAAAGATCCACACTACTGCGTTGAAGAAAGAGATTAGGCTTCAAATTAACCGGTTTCCCTCTTAGTTCCAAGGAAGAAAGAAAAAGTCTTCCAAGGCTTTGGGTCCAACACGATCTCGAATGTTTCCCCATTATCATGTGCAATTGTGAAAATCTACAAGCCTGAGGGTCCGTTTATTTGCCTGTCAAATAATTTTCCCAAGAAAAAAAATTTTCACTGAAAATCATTTTTCTGAAAATATTTGATTTTTTCATTTTTTTTTTCTCATGTTTGGTTCACTTTTTTAAAAATATTTTCCTTAAACCATCAGCATTCCAATATAATTACTACTACCTCCCTGTCACTCCTACAGACAATTCACCTTAAACACCACACCACACTCCATTTGAAAGTCAAAGACGATTAAAAAAAATACTTTCTTAAGCATTCATAGAAGAAAATTCTATGAATAATTGAATAAGATGATGTGCCCAACAATATGCTATAAATGGACCTAACAAAATTATTCTCTTTTGGAAATACATCCACCAATCTATAAAGCGCTACATTTGTTTAAAAATATCCATCAATGTACGTTAGAAAAAGAGATGAAAAGGAATCATAAATTTGTATGTGAGAGTGAGAGAGAAAAAATGGACTCAACGAGAAATCATAAATATGTGTGTGAGAGCGAGAGAGTAAAAGTAGATTCAACCAGAAATGGTAGATTCCTCGTCAGTTAAAAACTCCCTTCCCCTCCTCCAAAACTAGACTAGAATAGATTATATAAATGTTGGTTAAAAAAAAAAAAGAAAAAGAAATGGTAGATTAGTTGCTAGAGAGACTGTGTAGGAGAAAAACTAGTTACAGAGGCAAGGGTTTTGTTTTGGAAGAGTAAACAGTGTTGAGTTAGTTGTTTTCCATTTGATCGGGTAAAGCCTTTTCCCTGGAAAAAAAATTTTCTGGATGCTCTTTGAAGGCAAACATAGGAGAAAAAAAGGAAAACATTTTTTCGAAAAAGTTTTCCATCGAAACAAACAGACCCTCGTGAATGTCAAGTTTTTGTACGGCTAAATCAAAAGGATGAAATTTTGATCTCGTCAGATATTCAAACTCGTGCTTGCTATGCATCGAATAAGTTGCTATTAAATAATACTCCGTAATTCGTAGGTATTTTGTAACGTATGAAATGCTTCACCTTATCCGAAAGAATTAAAGAATTGCCTTCTTTGACTCGTCCAATCCTACTTACCACCAAAACAAAACAAAAATTAAAAGAAAAGAATTGAATAAATTGTTCAGCATGGAAGTCTACATCCCAAAAAAACATAGAATAAAGTCTACCTATATCCAAAATTTTCAAATTAATTCTGGAACATCGTACGCAGGACTCTCTTGACAATTACAGTCAATTTTCTTTGCATTTTTAGTAGATAATTGGTTGACATTTTTTTTAAAAAAAAAAAAAGAATAGAGTACAATTTACTTCTCCTAAATGGTTCAATGATATAAGGATTTCTAGTCCACACGGTTATAAGCTTGCCCGATTCAATCGCGGTAAAAATGCAACAATATGACACAGGCATAGGATTTTTACACAAAGATAAATGATACATAATAATCCATCTTAACAGTTAACACAAATCTCCGTTTTAATGACAAAACATGGAAAGTGGTCTTAAACTAGCATTTCCTATTTCAAGAGAAATTGTCATATATTTTCAACTTTTGGTAATGCTTGTGAACATGCCTCGCATGTTCACATATATTTTAAAAATATATATATTTACTGATAATGGACATTGAGGGGAGAGTTTTCTATACGTTTCCTACCTAGGCATTTATTTATTCAAACAATATCATAATTTTCCACGGTTGTGTTGCGAGTTTATCATATATATATTAGTAAATTACTAGGGAGTTTCGTACAAAGTCCAATAAACACAAGGATTTTGAATGTAGAGTTGTTGATCAAAGTCAATTTAGTAAAGTGAGACTTTGAACTTTACAAGGATAGTTTCTACTTTCTTCGAAAAGAAAAAAAAAATGTTATTTCATAAGGTTTTAATTTAAGAGTTTTTCTAACGGATGCCTTTAATGCACTCCTTAATATACTTAACATTCACTTAACCTATCATATAAAAAATTCGTTAGACAGACCGTTAATCTAACAATCAAGGTTCAGACATCAAGAATTAGAAACTCTAATCGAGTCTCAGTCAATATAAATAAATTCTAATTAGATCCCAATTTTCATCTCATGAGTTGTTTGTGTAGTCACCCCGTGTAATTTGTTGAGTTACGACCACACTATGTTGTGGTCGATTATGATTAGTGGCTATCCTTTGAAAAAAAAAGTAAAATCAATGTGAGTTTTTCCAATTAGACCTAGAGATTTAGAGGTTTATTTGTAAATCATTAGTATAAATTTCCTAGAAACCACTAGTATAAATTTCCTAGAAAACCCAATGCGAGTCTTTACTAGTAAGATTTTGCAAATTGAGTTGGTTGACATCACATTTGAGTCATCCCCAATCCATACGTGACGAGGGCATTCACACCATAGTTGAGCCAATTAAAGAAAGAGTCACACGGAGCAATTAATAGTATAATGTATATTAGATACATAGTTTGAACCGTGACCACTCTTCTCCGTCCGAGCCAGCTGTTGTCTCCATCCCATGACCAAGTCGGCCTTCAATCTCTCACAGCTGTAAAAGTCTTTTAGGACATTCCCATACATCCTACCACGTGCTTTTATTAACAAAATCCAAAACCCAAAGCCCATATATTTTCTTCTCTTCCCCTTTTCATTCACACCCACGATAATCTAAAATCCCACCCTTAATTCACGCACGGATTTCCCCCTTATTGCCTCCCAATTAATTAAAATTAATTAAGTCATTAATTAGTCCCCCCACCCCAACAAAAAAAAGTACCAATACACATTTCCTTAATTCCCCTTCATGATTACCATTTCCGTTCCGTTACCCAAATCCCATTCTTATCCTTTCAACCAACCGGCTATAGCCGGTAATTCTCCAACAACAAAACCTCAAACTTCACAAATTAAATTAAAAATCTCAGAAAATGCCTCAAGAACCTAGTACCTAACGCGCCTTGTTGCTCCTACATGTCACATTAAGGCCACGTATTTGCCTGTTTCTACCCACATAGTCTCAACACAAGTACCAAACCAAACATCCAAAACATTGCACCATCCAAATTTTTGCTAGTAATTTTCACCCCTAAGTTTATTAAATTTTCAATAAATACGTCATTAATGTGCCTCAAAGTAAGATATCCGGAAAGAATATTCTTTTTCTTTTTTTTTTCTCCGCAATAAAAAAAAATATCACTATCTAATCAAATCAAATAAAAGTATATATATATTTATATATATATATTGAGAGAAGGTGAGATCAGACTATTAAAGTTGAGGAAGTAAATGATAGAAGAACAAAAAGGGAAAATCTAGGCATAGTAAGTTATTGCCATATTCTTTAACAATTTCTTTTTTACTTTGTACGATTGTATTTATTATTTATGGTAAGATAGACAATTGTGGGATATGGATAAATGAATATGATGACGTTGAAGGGCGTCTACAAGTCAATCTTGGCCGTCCAAACAACTCAATTACGTATCGTCTCAACTCCCCCCCGATATTGGTAAGTCGGTCCGCCCTCCTTCGTTCTTATCCTCTGCCACCACCTTAGTTCTCATTACTTCTTCTTTCCTTCGTTACATATATATTTCACAATATTCTTCACTTGTACCATATATTATTTAGCTGAGAAGATTTTTCCCAAACCTTCCTTTTTAACTCTTGGATGAAAATTCCGTATAATAACTCTTGCATTCATATATTCATGAAGTACCATATCCTTTTCGTTTGCAATACTCATCGATAGAGAAGAATCCCCCCTCAGCCTCCGTAGCTATATAACAGCAAGATAGTAGAATTTTTTTTTTCTTTTTTTCATTGCATAGCCACCAACCCTTTTATTTCTATACTTTGATTGAGCCTTGTTCTAGTGTTTCTTGGCCGAAAAACAAGATTTTGTTTGTGGGATTTTCTTTTCTTTTCGCTTCTCATTATGCTGTCAAGATCTTGTTTCAATCTTCTCAATCTTGAAGATTATTCACGTGCTGCTGATCGGACTAGATTACCAAGAGTCATGACTGTTCCTGGGATTATATCAGATTTTGATGATGACAGCGTTAATGTTGCTGACGATCAAAAGTCTGAGTTGTCTGAGACAACTGTTTCATCGGTGAATCAGGAAAGGAGGATCATTGTGGCTAACCAGTTACCAGTCAAGGCTTATAGGGATGAAAGTAAGAATGGACAAAAGTGGTGCTTTGATTGGGACAAAGATGCCTTGGTTTTGCAACTCAAGGATGGATTCCCTGCTGATGTTGAAGTTGTTTATGTCGGGTGTTTGAACGTGCCGGTTGATCCGGTGGAGCAAGAAGAAGTCGCTCAACTACTGCTGGATAAGTTTAGGTGTGTGCCTACTTTTTTACCAGTGGATTTAATGAACAAGTTTTATCATGGGTTTTGTAAGCATTACCTTTGGCCTTTGTTTCACTATATGTTGCCTGTTACATCTAGTTATGGGGTCAGGTTTGATAGGAGTATGTGGCAGGCATACGTGTCAGCAAATAAGATTTTTGCTGATAAAGTGATGGAGGTGATCAATCTCGACGAGGATTATGTGTGGATACATGATTATCACCTCATGGTTTTGCCGACTTTTTTAAGGAAAAGGTTTCATCGTTTAAAGCTTGGATTTTTCTTGCATAATACTTTCCCATCTTCTGAAATTTTTAGGACAATGCCTGTTAGGGAGGAGATTTTGAGGGCCTTGTTGAACTGTGATCTTATTGGTTTTCATACATTTGATTATGCTAGGCATTTCTTGTCTTGTTGTAGTAGAATGTTGGGATTGGATTATCAGTCAAAAAGGGGCTACATTGGGCTTGATTATTATGGTAGAACTGTGAGTATTAAAATCCTCCCTGTTGGTATCCATATGGGACAGCTTGAGTCTGTCTTGTCACTGCCAGACACTGCCGAAAAGGTTAAGGAGCTGAGGGAAAAATATGAGGGGAAAATTGTGATGTTAGGGGTTGATGATATGGATATGTTTAAGGGTATTGGCTTGAAATTTATGGCTATGGGACAGTTGTTAGATTACCATCCTAGATATAGGGGAAAGGTGGTCTTGGTTCAAATTATGAATCCTGCGAGGAGTCAGGGCAATGATATCCAAGAGGTTCAAAATGAGATCAGTAGAGTTGCTAGTGAAATTAACCACCGGTACGGGGAGCCAGGATATGAGCCCATTGTCTGTGTCAGTGGCTCAGTTTCAACCCAGGATAAGGTTGCATATTATGCTGTGTCTGAGTGTGTTGTGGTGAATGCTGTAAGGGATGGTATGAATTTGGTGCCTTATAACTATACAGTGTCTAGGCAGGGTAGCTCCTATATGGACAAGGCATTGGGGCTTGAATCTGCAGCACCTAGAAAGAGCGTAATCATTGTCTCAGAATTCATTGGATGTTCTCCATCTCTGAGTGGCGCAATCCGGGTTAATCCTTGGAACATTGACAGTGTGGCTGATGCAATGCATTTGGCAGTTACAATGCCAGATGCTGAGAAGGAAATGCGCCATGAAAAGCATTATAAGTACATCAAATCCCATGATGTAGCTTATTGGGCTAGGAGTTTCAATCAGGACCTCGAAAGAGCCTGTTCCGAGCATTATCTCAAGAGGTGTTGGGGCATTGGCTTTGGTTTTGGTTTCAGGGTTGTTGCTTTGGGTCCTAATTTCCGGAAGCTTTCTGTGGAGCATATTGTCTCTGCTTATAACAGGACTTCAAGTCGGCTTATACTGCTGGATTATGATGGTACAGTGATGCCTCAGGATACAGTGGATAAAAGTCCTAGTGATGAAGTTATTGCAGTCTTGAATAGTTTGTGCAGTGATCCAAAAAATATTGTGTTCATTGTGAGTGGCAGAGGAAAAGATTCTCTGAGCAAATGGTTCTCTCCATGTCAGAAGCTTGGTCTATCTGCGGAACATGGTTGCTTTACTCGGTAAGTTCTACTCCCCTAATTTATTTGCCAATGGTTATGATTCTTTTTTCAACTTGCCAATATATTCTTCATCCCTCTGTTATTTGTTTCTCTTTTGCTATTGATAGGTGGACAAAGGATTCCCCATGGGAGTCTTGCATAGAAGCGTTGGACTTAGACTGGAAGAAGATAGCATTACCTGTGATGGAGCACTACACAGAAGCAACTGACGGTTCTTCCATTGAGCAGAAGGAAAGTGCCATCGTGTGGCACCACCAAGAAGCTGATCCAGACTTTGGCACATGGCAAGCAAAGGAGCTTCTTGATCACTTGGAGGGCGTGCTCGCAAATGATCCCGTGGTGGTTAAAAGAGGCCAGCATATTGTTGAGGTGAAACCACAGGTACAGGCCATGCCTTGATTCTCTACTCTCGTTTGTTGGCTCAATAAGCTTTTAAGCAAATTCCTATCAGTAACAAGTTATTTGGCAATTTAACGGCTAAGGCACGATTCTTTATTGATGCATTCGATCTCTTGCTGTTTAAATGATAGCACTAAACACAATTCTTTGTTGCTATGCGCGATCACTGGTCCTGAGTTTTTGACTCTTATGATACAAAATCTCCAACTGATGGGCTTCCGTTTCATAGATTCCCAAGTCATTTGACATATTTACATTGCAGGGCGTAAGCAAAGGTGTCGTCGTTGAGAAACTCATTGCAACCATGAGTGGTAGAGGAAAGCCTCCAGATTTTGTGTTGTGCATTGGGGATGATAGATCAGATGAAGACATGTTTGAGAGCGTTGCTTGCTCGGTTGCCAAACATTCCTTGCCTGATAAAGCAGAAGTGTTTGCCTGCACTGTTGGCCAGAAACCAAGTATGGCAAAATACTATCTTGATGATACTTCTGAAGTCATCAAAATGCTTCAAGGCGTCTCAGTGGCATCAGCACATCTGCTGCCAAAGCCCTCCCATCATCAGGTCTCATTCGAACGACTTCTTTGAGGATCGACCAGGGACTTGGATGTCTAAAGTTCTGCTTTTCCTTGTGAATTGCCTGTACAGGCACTCATCTAGAGCTAGAGAATACAGCTTTGTACAGAAAAAAGTACATTCAATTAGGTAATCCTAAAGCCAATAGCAGGAAAGTTAACCATACTTGGAAATCAATTTTCCCATCCTTCAATGTGATGAAATGCACTAGCGTTGTGCTTGACCTGTAGGAATTGACTTATTAATCTCTCTTCAGTCAAGTACTCCATTTTTTTTTTCTGTTTTGTTTTTGTTTTTGGTGGGGGGCAGGAATTCAAGTACTCCATGATCTACTTCTGCAGGGCGCTTCATGGTTTAAAGCTACAACACAAGAAAGTAATATTTTTCGCTCGCGTGGAGCAAATTTAATCAGAACAAGGAAGTCCTATCACCAAAAAAGTAACAAAAGAAACTTTTCTATTGTACACCTTAAAGGGAGCAGGCAGGTGTCTTATGATTCACACTTTTCTATTGTTTAGGCTTTAATCCTAATGGATATCTTTTTGGGCTCTGTATTCTTTGATATCTTTTGTTCAGATTCATCTAAATTCTTGTAACTGAGTTTGTGACGCAACGTCTGTCTTGCAAAAGTCCTTAAAACGTATATATTTTTTTCTTCTGTCGTCTACAGTTGATTAATAAATTTTGATACGCAATGGTAGCGGTGTTTATGTATTTTTTTCTTCATGCATGCAATCCAAGTCCAAACATATAACTGAACCATCACCAAACAAAGCATATTGAAACATATCTTGGAGTCGATCAACTTCAGTCACTTCAGTTCAATGGTAGCTCTTATAATACGAATTAGTTGTATTCCATCTGCGTAATTCCTGAAGGTTTAGAATGGGAACCGCTTCAGATTGTAATGCTAATACCTCATATGCCCCCTAAACACAGCTCCATTTGCAACATGGCATAACGTTCACTCCCTGCATTACATTTTCTTTACAACTAAACGTTATATTGCTTGCTACTAAAGTCATTTTCAGTCTTAGTTATCCTACTTTATTTTCTATATTTTCATTAATATTACTCTCTTTTTTTTGGGTGCAGGAGACTGGGTTGAATAGGAGGCTGATTGGATAGAAATGAAGAAAGAAAAGAAAAAGGAAATAAATGGCAAAATGCTGTCTATCCGTTTTTGTATCTTCTAGCATCAGAGCTGAAATTCAAAGCTCGTACCACAATGATAATAAAAGAGATCAATGGCGGTAAAACTATTTAAGTCTGGTAGTCACTTCTTACAGCTCAAAATCAAGTGTCTCAAGCTTTACATTGACTTGCAGGGTTGACATAAGATGAATGCTTCAAGATTTTGAAATCTTCAGCCCCATATGCTTTAGATACTGAGGTATAAATGACGAAGAGAAACTTCCAGGCGGATGAGAGGAAGAAGACAATTTTGGCATAAAGAACTCTCTATGCCATTGGTACTGCAGTGCAGCAAGCTGGACAGGTCCGCACAAGTTGAAGAAAATAGGAATAAATGTGCTGGCGATGGACCAAGTCAATGTCCTCACATCCTCACGTCGCTAAAACATAGAATCTGAAAGTGCTTCCACGGCTCCATCTTCACCTAATTTTGAAACCTTAAACGTGACGAATGTCAGATCTCTCTTGGAATCCCCCGTGCATGTGTGGAGCACGAAACAAAGATTGCCTCCTCGTGGATCAGCAAGATGAGTTACATGCTTGTGATCATCATATTATAATATGTCAGCAAACGAGTCGAGCCAAATTGTAAGCATTCGTGAATCGGTTCGATCAAAACTAGATTCAATCTCAAGTTGACTTAGAGAGTCAGGTGAGTCGAGCTTAAATATACATATAGTTATTAACAATCAGGTCAAATCGAACTCAATATTTTATATTTTAAGTGTTATAAAATTACATGTATGTCTCCTATATTTTTATTATTTATTAGGGCAAGTATTTATTTTATCTACTTAAAAAATGAATTTTTAAAATTTTTGTTTAAGCTTAAATAGATTCACATCCAAGCTCGACTACGTTCAAACTTATATTCAAGCTCGAGACTAAATTTTAGAATAAAAGCTTGTCGAATTTGAACTTTGACTTCGAACCTAACTAAATCAAGTTCAGCTAGGCTCATTTACAGCGCATTCATCAGTAAGGCAAGGTAGGTTCCATGTTGATCTGACAAGCAACCACAGGAGGATGCGCAATGAAGGTACATCGCGCAAAAGGAAATGCAGAATTTATCACAATCTTCAGGAATCCGCATATAATTCCAGGCTTTCTAGTCCTTTCCTAAAGCACGTGCTGCTTACAGCAATCAAGAAATAACTCACCAGAGTCTCCCCTTTCCCGTGTACTCCCAGTGTCAAAAGCACACGACAATTAATTCCCCAAGATTTGATTGATCCGGTCCCGATGTTATTCTTTGCTTCTCTTCTGTCAAAAGCAGCCGTATAGCCGTAAAATATCTCACAAGAAAAATGATTAATCTCGCATGCGGACTGTATGTATATACAAGTGATGATTATCTCACAAATTTTTAAATTGGTTTTGCAAAATGATCGTTATGTTGGTAATTAATATTGTTTAGAAGAAACATGCTTAAATAGTTAAATTTGACGCTCATAGACAGTAATTTTGACGCCATGTATTTAGATAGTTAAAGTAAAATCGGTCTCTACAGGGAAAAAAAATAAAAACACACAAAATGACAACAAAATATTTACACCAAACCCTTTATCTCGCTCTCTCTATATATAGTATAGGTATAAATATAAGTATGATAATATAGGTATAAATACATGTATATAATACAGATATAAATATAGGTATGTTAATAAGGCGTGATTAAGAATTGATCTCACTTCTTCTTCCTCTTTAACTTTTCAATCCTCCCTCAATCTAATTTACTAGTAATTTCAGGAGCCTATCATCTCATGAAATTCTCGTAATTTTCACTAGATTTAACAATCAATATTTGTTTACAAAAACCTTCCATCAGTTATATATCGACTGAAGCAAGCAGATTGCCTGAAGAAACTTCAAAGGGAATTCAAAAAAAAAAAAAAAGTAATACTAGTACATGAAAGTGTCCAGAGCAGCCACGTTTCAAAACGGGCCAAGTTCTCAGGATTGAAGACTCTGCATCTGTATGCAAAAGTACTCACACAGCCCTCCATGGCCATGTGCCCCAACAGCGTACCCCCTTATCCATCCGACCAAACCCACGAACACAATAAGACCAAAGCAGATTCCTCCGAAATGAAAAGAAAAGAGAGAGAGAGAGAGAGATTACGTACTTTGCATGTAATGTAAGAGCTCAATAAAGAAATGAAAGAAAAGAAAAAGATAAAGGGTTCAATAAGCATAGCAAAAAGGAATGCCAATTGTATACAACTTGTAATTTTGTCTTCTGCACCGCAAAGTTAAGAACGGCTGCGTGAGGAAGGTGATATTGATAGAAGATACCTCTTGCAAAAAAAAACAAAAGGCACTTGTCTTGCAACATAATAATAGTAGAAGGAAACCAAGGCAGGACCGATTGCGTTTCAGTTTTCACTAGGGCTACAAACGAGTTGAGTCGAGTCGAACTTTGGCCTTATCGAGTCGAGGCTTGACTTAATTTCATCGAACTCGAATTCGAGTTCGAGCTCGACAAGTTAGTAATTTTCAAGTTCGAGCTTGAAAAAATAAAAAATAATTATTTTATTTTTTAAAAAATAAATAAAATAATATTTTTTTCTTAATAAATAATAAAATATTAAGAATATTTATGTAATTTTACTACTAAAAATAAAAATAAATAAATAAATAAATATATATATATATATATATACTCGAACTTGCGAGTCGGGTTCAATGTTTTGAGCTCGAACTCGAGCTCGACTCTGGCTCAACCAGTTCGAGCTCGATATTGATCGAGCTTGAGTCCATCCCTAGTTTTCATGCACTAATTTTGCCAAATGTGTCCGGAAAGTGATAAAATCTCAATTAAATCGTCCAAGGCAAGAAAGCACCATCTTTTATCATCATGTTTTGTTTATATAAAGGCCGAGTTCGCGTTTAAATTATGCACGGACGAGTTCTCTATTATTTTTTTTTAATTTTCATTCTTTAAACAAAGGGATAATTTCACAAACCTCTCCCGAGGTTTATAATAATTTTAGTCAATTCCCCTCAAATTTTACAAATTACACTTACCTCCCTTATCACAATAAAATGACTACAATGACCTTCACTTAATAAATAATTCACAATTTAATGAAATGAGATTAAAAAAAGAAAAAGAAACATAATCTTTCGACTATCCTGTTTACAAGTTACAATTAACGACGATTCCCTCTTACTTACTGTCACTTCGTTCTTATCCATCAACCCCTTCATTCTATAACTCGCTCTCAAATTACCACCGACCAACCATTGTCTATAGCTGCAACCAATCACACCACAAGTGATCCCCCTCAAACTCTACTATATATTTCTTTTCCTCCTTTCTTCTCTTTAGAATTGCCAAATCACAAATTTAGTTAAGGGATTAGATTTGATGGTTGAAGTAAAATTCAATTTCATGGTCAAACTAAAAAGAGATGAAGAGACACACAATAATAATGGAACAAATAATGCAATCATTGCCCAAAAGAGGAAGAGGGACTGAAATTGATAAATTTGCTAATTTATCTATCATCCATTCAAAAAACTTTTTAAGATGTTAATAAATATATTTATATTTTTTTATGCTTGACAATTGTTGGTTGTGGTTTCGTTATGGAGATGGAGTTTCTCCTTTGTATTTAAGACGTTAACATGTTTGCAGATTTGATAGTATGTTAGATTTTTTTTTTTTTTGAGAAGATGTGGGCATTGGGTTTGAAGTTTGGGTTGTGCTTAGTTGTAAATAAAATTTTAGTTGTTTTGGCAAAATGAATTTCTTGAAGATCTTTATAGTTATAATTATGTATTTCCTTCTCTTAAACTTGATTAATCCCATCCATTCCTATGATAATGGAATTGCTTGGGTTTAGAATTTGGAATTAGACTATTTGCTAGATTAGTTTGTTAGTATAGTGGGTTTTGTTGAAATATAGAAGAAAACAATTGGCAAATAATTTTTATTTTATTTTTGTACAAAAAGGGTAGTTTAGGATTTTTGAGACAAAAATAGTCTTTTGGACCTATATTGTTATATAAATAGTAAAAGCAAGGGAGGTAGGCATAATTTAATAAACTTGAGGGGAGGTCTCTGCAATTGTCAGAACCTTAGGGGGGGTTTCTGAAATTATCCCTTAAACAAATTAGAAATTTACATCTGAATTGCTTTCATTGTCCACGATTGACGTACACTACAGTTGTCTACTCTTTTTCTTTTTCCTTTTTGAATCCATCCCTACCAAAGAATTAAAAAGTTTACAGTCTACAAATTAAAAAATAGAAGGAAACTCCATATTCTCTATTACCTTGTAATTCGTCCAAGCCAAATTAGTTACGTTCTAAATCAATTTCATCCATTCTCCAATTCAAAATTTTAAGGAAACCATCTATTCTTCTTCCCTTTTCCCTAGTTCAAACCCTACATTTATTATGATTGCTAACTTACTTCAAGTGTCGACTGCATATTAAAGTTCTAAATCATATATTTTTTGGTTGAACTCTATGTTGGCATGAAATTTTTAATAAAAAATTTGCACCAATAATATTTAGAACAATTTATGTCTCGGTTAAAACGAATTGGATAGTTGATTGCTCAAAAGTTTTTTTTTTTTTTTAAAAAAAAAGAGTTGGAATGCAGGAAGGAAAGGGGAGCAGTGCAATGGATCTAATTATATAAACATTGTTTTTAATTGCCGAGTATATTCCATCAAAATCACTAGTTTATCATTCATAGTCTAAATAAAACTACTGCAAAACTTTGTAGAAGTTTTTGCTAATAGATTTTGGAATTCAAAGGATCATTTGTACTATTAATCTGCTTGTAGATAGCTGTTCTCTGAAATCATTTTTGAAATTCAAAGAAGTGTCTCAAGTAGCTTGTGAATTTTGAAGGAGCGTTTTTTCTTCTCCACCATGGTTTTACTCTCTTAGTACGGGAGTTTTTGCAAATTTTTTGCTAATTGTCTTTCTGAAGGATTACTGTTTCTTAAAATAACTATACAAAGGTAAAGCCAACAAGAATGTGCCCCTCCATGCACAATAATTTCGAACCTTTCTTAGCTATTATAGATTGTTAAGCCCGTTTTGGTTTTGGAAAACTGGTAAAGAAGAGAAAAGGAAGCTTAAAAAAAGAAAGAAAGAAAGAAAGAAGGAAAAGTAAGTTCTCACCCCTCTTTGAAAATGGTATTTTATTCAATGTGCGGATTGAGATGTGAATATCATTCCCCTCCGAGAAATTGATATTGGAATAAAAAGTTCGAAGTTAGAAAAAGAATTTTATTCTTAATTTTTCTAAAACTTTCATAGTTCAATCCAAGCATATTTTCCGGAAACGGGAATAATACACACACCCAACTAATTTTAAAAAATGCAGGAGTTAATCGAGAAATCGGCCCGAAAACAATCTAAAGCGGACCTACAAAGAATTACTGTGCAACCAATTGGTAGTTTAATCCAAGTCAATGGAGAAAATTCATGTGAGGCAGTTATGGCAAGTCTAAGTCAATATGGGCTGGTGAGTGGTGACCCAAAGACTTGGATGGCCCAATGCACTTAAAAGTACCCATTTCCCACTTTCTCATCTGTTACGCCATTAATCACTAATCCTGGCGCTTATTTAGTCAAAATTGTAAATATTGGCATTTTCACATGCAGACTTGATATTTGAGCATTTGGAAAAATGATCTATCTAACAGATGCCAATTAAACATTAGTTAAAATATATTTCAGGTATTATATTTTAAAAAATATAACATTAATTAAATAAATAAATAAATACAAGAGAGGGTATGTAAGATTAAATAGAGAAAATATATAAATGCAAGAGTAAATTAATTTTAGATGTGATGGACACCCGTTAGAAAAACCTTTGAGAAACATATTGGATGATGACTATTCCAAAATTCTAATTACCTATTGATGTATTGGTACTATGGTATTAAGGAAAAACTAACATAACAAGTGACTGGAAATTATTTAAAGAAACTCGAATTAGTTGTGCTTTTAATTAGCACATTAAAAGTTCAACTTAAAAGGTACAACCCAAAATCAAAGGGGAAAAGGATAAAAATTACATTGAAATGATCACCCATGAGTCCCTCTTGGGCAGCTCAATTGGTCACGAAAGCTCCTCAACATTCGTTGTCCATCTTCCTCACCAGGGATCGAGTCCCAGGGTTATCGTGTCTGAGGGAATAGAATCTCTTCTCCTTTCGGGCCGAAGGGGGATTAGTCGGGTTGCAACCTGAATACCCCATCCGTCGGGGGAAAAAAAAAAAAAAAGATCACCCCTGAGCTTCTAAGTTCTAACAACTACAATGGCTTGTATTGACTTTTTAGGATTGTACAGAGCAATAAGAGGGTAATGAAGTACTAAATAATAAAATGACACAATGAAATTTACCGTTTTAAAATGAGAATTTGACCATTTCCTTCCAAATTGGCTCAAGAACTTTGACGAAGTTAATGAGAGAGATCTTTCTTTTACTTCTTTTAATGAGAGAGATACTTCAATTATATTTTCTTTAACAAATGCCATTCATTAATTTACACAACTTATTGTATTAGAAAACACGCGATTAAATCTTTCATTCATCCGTATCTCATTTAGCAAATCCATAATGGTTCCATTCCCTGTTAGCTAACATGTGGAGATTGTCTCAATAATGACAAATCTCATGGAAGTTAGTATAGATCTCACCAAAATAAAATCGAGGGAAAGGGCAAAAGACTCCCCACTTTTGGGGTCAAGCTGCCATTGCCAGCACTCTCCTTTTCCTTGCCAATCTTTCACAATTTCTGCGGGGTCCCAGACGTGAATGCGACTGAACAAGAAGGTGCCAAAGAAAACCATTGGACATCGGCAGATCAATTTTTTTGGTTTTTTCTTTTCTTGTAATATAATTCACTGACAAATCAATTTGATTACTTCATTTTTGGTTAGTCTTTCCACAGTCGGTCCATAAATTATTTCGATGATAGTCCCTTAACAATATTATAAAACTTTTAAACACTTAAAAAAATTAACGCATAATTTTTTGTCCTTACATCGCTTTTTACCATTTGAGTTAATGGAACCAAGAAAAAATTTTATCTCACCACAAAAAACAAATGAAGAAACGATGACTAAAAAGATCTTCAGATCACCATATTTCTTGTTCTTTTAATTGAATTTCATAAGTTAGAATGACAAAAAATATAATGATATGATCCTTTTAGTCGCCATTCCTACGTTCATTTTTTAAAATAGGATAAAATTGTTCCTTCGTTTCGTTGGCTTAAAATGGTATAAAGTCGCATGAGAACCAAAAAAATTATGCACTAACTTGTTTGAGGGGTTACAAATTTCATAATATTGTTAAGAGGTCAAGAACGGATCATAATAATAGTTTAGGGGCCGATTAGACAATTTACTCTTCTTTTATGCTCCTACTTCATTTGAATGGTACTGGTCAACAATCCTTGACTAATTACATCTGCCTAAGGAGTAAGGACTAAATATATATGTGCTAGTCAACAAATATACCCCATTAATGACTGTCAATTACCTTAATTAATCCGTAAAACAACCAAGTAACCAACCGACCAAACACACCTCAAGAGGTCCAAAATATTGTCAGACTCATCAGTCATCACTTTTCGACCCCATTTTTTCTCCGCAATATTTTGGAGCCTACAAAGAACTAAGTTTGACACTTCCAAAATAAATGTCTTTTTTTTTCCCTTTTTTTTGCGTTTTCTTTTGGGTTGAATTGTAATACTAGTTAGTGTTAAGAGGGCCATTTTTTGGGGCCATTTCAGCATCTTCTTCTTCTTTACTTTACTGTTGCGAAACTTCTTTTCAAAGGGAGAGAAGAGTTTTCAGTTTCACACCAAACAAAGATAGAGGGTTTCAGTTTCAGAGCAATAATTGTGGGATGGAGCTGAAAAAAGAAAAGCTTGTGAGGTATTTTCTTAACTTTTAGCAATTTTTTGTGTTTCCTTGTTATTCTCTGTTCAGTTATTTGAGGAATCGTTGAACTGGAAATTGAGCTGAAAATGGAAAGTGAACTGAAAAGCTAGAATTTTTTTGGTTATATTCTGGCAGAAAATCTTATTCTGTTAACACTGGAGAATCCAAAGATTGGATTTTGATTCCTCTTACCGAATAGGGTTGCAATCTTTTTGCTTCTTTGAGTGTTCTGGAAATGAATTTTAAAGAAAATGTAAAACCGGTAATTTTGCCTTCAATTGTTTCCTGTTTTGGTTCTGAGAACACTGAAGCTGTAACTGGCAGTATAAGTTTAAGAGGTGTTTTATTTAGAGATTTTCCTTTTGGCTGTACATTTTCAAGGGAAAGATCCGATTTTTGTCCGGGATTTTGGCGCAATTATAGAGAAAATTGCTGAAGTTTGTGCTTGTTTGTTGGCTTAGGTTCTATTCTGATGCAAACCAACTGAAGGGATTTTCATGGAGTGGAAGTACAGAGTCTTCCCGAATAGATAAGTCAACTTCTGGATATAGGTTTTCATCATCTTTGTTGAATAACAATAGCGGAGGTAAAATCCGTGAAAGCTTTAGATTTGGGAGGTCTAAGGCGTTCAGTGAGGACCATGAACCTTTGCGAAAGCGAATACTTGATCCAGGCAGTGACATTGTGCTAACATGGAATAGAATTTTCATTGTTTCTTGCCTGGTGGCATTGTTCGTTGATCCATTGTATTTTTACTTGCCTAGCATAGGAGAAAAGCAGAAAATATTGTGCGTGAAGACGGATTTGAATCTGCGAATTGTTGTAACCTTTTTCCGAACGATTGCTGATTTGTTCTACCTTTTACATGTAATTATTAAGTTTAGGACAGCTTATGTAGCACCAAGTTCAAGGGTTTTTGGTAGGGGTGAGCTTGTCATGGATCCCAAGAAGATTGCACAAAGATATATAAGATCAGACTTCTTCATTGATCTTGTTGCGACACTTCCTCTCCCACAGGTACTTCTTGTTACAACATGGACTTTCAACTCTAATCATATCTAAATAGCCTAATTCATAACATTTTGTCTCATAAATCGTTGCATATTCAGCTTTAGTTTGGTTTATGATTTCAGACCCCACTGTCTAGTATTAACATACGTACATCTTTAGTTTCGTTTATGATTTCTCATTTTTCATTGGTTTGGTTGTTTTAGAATTCTTTAAAATTTTTCACAAGGAAAATAATTCACACATCCTCCCATGTAAATCAGCTTTCAAAAGCATCTCGTGAAGTTGTTTTCCAATCTTGCTCTTTACAAATTGGTTGATTGAGACAAAACCTGAAACCCTTCATAGAAAAACTAGAAAAACATTGTTTGTAGCGAATTTCACTTTCTTCTCAACCTTGGGAGCAGCTATTTCTGAGACAGAGGTGAGAAACTACTGTGCCTTTGGCGAGAGATCCACCAATCCTGTTGCCACTGGCCCAATGATCCTTGTTAAAAGTATTGGTTCTCTCTTCAGTCTTTCCCAGAACCCCATGCTTTCCTATCTCTTCCACTGAAGAAAGCTTTGTCAAATATCTCCCACTTTTTAATTTAAAAGTAGTCGAGGAGGTGGAGGTGGTGGTTTTAGGAATCAAAAGAGTGGTGTATATTTGAGATTCAAGTAGAGAAGAAGGGGACTTATTGGTGTCAAGGAGTAGCAAGAGAAGGAAATGCGGAAGATAATTCTCAGAATTAGTTCGTGGAGGAATATTTTAAAAATAAACCAAACATCAAAAAATAATTAAAAAAAATTTACTGGAAAATGACTTTGGCTTAAAAATTTTTCAAATGGAAAACAATTTCAATTAAACCAAATGGACCCTAAGGGATTGTTATCATTTGATTTATTTCACCTCATTGGGTTTGAAAAATCAATTCTTTCTATTGTTCTTGCTTTTGCATTTAGATTTTTTATTTTTTCATTGGCCAAAAAACCTAAAAATCGAAATCTGCCCAAGAAAAGCTTAAGTTGATCTACTTTCATTGGATAATTTTACCATTCCAAGCTTATTCAATCTACAAAAATATCGAGGGTAATATTAAAATTAATATTTAATGTCTAACTTTTTATTATTTCTTTTTGATATAAGAAGTATAACTGTTAAATTCAATCTTATACAAAAAACATATGAAGTAGAAGACATTTACTTGCACAACTTGAAATATTATGATTTTGAGCATCTAAGGACACTTTCAGTCATTTTATATCAACAATCAGTTTTTACAGCTTCTTTACAATGGTCACACAATCATCCTTTAATCTGCTCTTTCTTTTTGCAAATTCTCAGTAATCAACTTTTGCAAAATCCACTACAAATGAGAACAGGGCCCAAGTGTGTGAGGCTCTGCTTGGCGTCAAAAGGGCTCTGTTAGTATAGATTGTCTGCATTGTCCTTGTTGGGTTAAAATCAGTTTCATGGAAGTTACTGGGCTATGTCGGATTACTTGTTTAATCAAATTAGTAAATTGCCAAATAATATTTTTGAAGCATGTTCTTCCTTAGAGTATAACAGTTGAGCGTAAACAACATAGTTGTGAATGCCCTGTAATTTTTCTCCATGGGCGCACATTGCTTAGGTGCTCCTGTTATTAGAAGATTGTGCAAATACTTTACCTGTAATAAGGGGGAAGTATGTAAACTCCTTTTTGGCATCTGTCTGCATTTGTCCATCTCCCACTAGCATGCTAAAGTATGAGAAGACAATTTCATCATGCAAGAAAGAAAAATGATTAAATAATTATTGTGAAATCAATTCTTTCATGTGGGATGTATTTTCAGCCACTTTAACTGATGTTAACTACCAGAAGAATAAAGTTGCACGTAATTAATCCATCTCTACAGACATTTTGTGGGTCTAATTCAAAGCATCATTTTTTGGGTTTGGTCAAGAGGAGGATAAGACATTTTGCTTTTGCAAATTTTGTTTCACTGGATGAAAGAATCAGAAAATGGAAAGAGTGTTCCTGTAAAAAGGACCAGATGGAAAGAGAAAGTACGAAGTAATTGATTGGAAAATTGTCATAACACCTTCTAGGGTGGTGTCTGATTGACATCAATACCTTCTAGAAGCCCTTGTGAGGAAGCATGTATAGCTGTTGGTATCATTACGGGAGACATGGAACTCACTGGAGGGGAACTATAGAATGGCTTACAACTGTGGTTTTAAGCTGGATAAGCTGGATGAGTAGAATAGAGTGATTAAGGGATGAGAAGAATTTGTGTCAAATAGTAACTTTAATAGGACAGGTGCACTTAAATAGTTTTTTTTTTTAAGCTTCCTGGTTGAATACAGCATGTAAGACCAGAATTCCCTTTAACACCAAATAGCTAGCACTTGAGAATATATGTTGGGACCAGAATTCCCTTTGTATAGTACATAGTTGCTTCTGAATGGGCGGTTGTCAATCTTGAACGATGGTGTTGTGGTCTATAGTGTCCTAATATTAAAGCTAGAGCACCCTGAAAGTGCCCAGCTAATATGCTTGTACCTGGGTCGGCATCTCCATCTTTTTTATGCCTTTTTGTATAAGATCTTTTAGTCATGAAAGGGTTTAGAGCAATTTGAAAGAAATCTTAAACATCAGGCCTCCATTTTTATAACTTTCTAGCCTTGGGGAAAAGCTGGCATCAAGTTGATTCCTCTTAATAAACTATCATGATAAATTGGCGCAAGTAACTTGATACCTGGTATTACTTTCTTGTGAGCTGGTTGTCTCGTTCATCTCTCTCTCTCTCTCTCTCTCTCTCTCTGAGTCTCAAGTATAAAGTGAAACAATAATGAAACACTTCTGATTTACAATCATGATTGTTGCAGATTGTCATTTGGTTCATTATACCAGCAACAAGAAGTCAGCAAGCTAATCACAAGAACAATGCCCTTACTTTGATTGTCCTATTCCAATATATACCAAGGCTATATCTTATTTTCCCATTAAGTTCACAAATTATTAAAGCAACTGGATTAGTCACAAAAACTGCTTGGGCTGGAGCTGCATACAATTTACTACTCTACATGTTGGCCAGCCATGTAGGTTACTCTGACTCATACTTTTTTGTGTTAATATGTTTACATTTTTCTTCTTTTTTCCCCAAAAGTTTTGAGTTTTGATTATTTCACCCTGTTTATGACTTAAACTTGTTCTCTTAGGTTCTAGGGGCAGCATGGTATGTACTATCTGTTGATAGATACACGTCTTGCTGGAAATCAAAATGCAGAAAGGAAAATAGTCCAGTTAAATGTTTGCTTGGTTATCTGGATTGTGATGCTCCTGAATCCAATGATTTTATCACTTGGGCAAGTAACACAAGTGTGTTCAGCAGTTGTGATCCTAATGGACTTACTGATTTCAAGTATGGAATATTTGAAAAAGCAGTAGATAAAAATGTTGTCTCCTCAAGTTTTGTCGAGAAGTATTTCTACTGTTTGTGGTGGGGCTTGCAGAACTTAAGGTATGCTCTAGTGTTAAAAAAAAAAAAAGGAAAAGCATCTTTATTCTTTTACTTTTTGAGATAGTTTACATCAAATGCCCCTGTGAAAAAATTTCAGTTTTTTGTGGTTGCTTGAATTGAGCTTTAGCCTTTAGGCTTTATGATTAATCTAAAATTAAGCCATACACAAAACTGATTCGAAGTTTGACCTTTTGCCAAGGGCTAAAGCACATCAGCCCATATGGAGGTCACCATGTCATCCTGAAACACACATAACGCATATTAAGTTAATGTTTCTCTGTCCTCTGTCCTCTGTTCTTTCTTCTTCATCATCATCATTTTTTTTTGGATATTATGTTTGAGTTATGCTATTATAACATGCATAAGCATCCGGACTTGTAAGGGTATGGTAACAGCAGAAGATGCTGATTATAGAAACTTTCAGTATGAGCAATGAACATCAGAATAAACAAAGTTTAAAGACAATTTAGATGTTGATTGAACATTCGATGCTTTTTTACCAAGTGTAACACATACCATGTAAATATACCAGCATAAAATTCCAGGAAAAAGTACTCAAGACGGGGCTTGGCAGTCTTGTTTGTTTCAATGGCCAAAATAGTTGATGCTGCATAATGTTTGGGTAGGAAAATATGCAGGACGGAATTATTAATCTTTTCATCAAATCCGACACAGCTATACAAAAGAACCAGATACTGAGATCATGGAAATTTCAGATCGGCGCACCATATATACATGCTACGTGTGCTTTCTGCTTGTTATACTTGTTGCCATACTTATTGGGGAAAATGTTAACAACCCTATTTTCTACTCATTTTCAGTTCTTATGGCCAAAACTTGTCAACAAGTACGTTTATTGGGGAGACGTTGTTTGCCATACTTATTGCCATTTTGGGTCTGGTTTTATTTGCACATCTTATTGGGAACATGCAGGTATAAATAATGCTTACCTTTGACTACATTTCATTTGATGCTTGCTTACTTTGATTATCTGATCCTCTGATGAATTATTTTTATGCTCCTGCTGCATCAAGTTGTCAAATGCAGCTTTAGATGATATCTGAAATAGTTGGCAGAATGTTGTTTTATTGTTTTGTTTATTATTTGTTTCTTGCTTTTAATGCAGCTTTGTCTTTTTGGCATCTCCAACTTTTAGGTACAACCATCTTATCATGTTAAACGCTGTTCTCTCATTTTACTTAAAACAACACACTAAAGTTTACCTTGACATGAGAGATGGTGATCCTTCAGACATGAATTTTTCAGGGCATAGCCTAATATTTTCTTAAATAATCGTATAAAATCTTAAATTATTGTATAAAATGGTTTTGGTTCTTGGTTTGGTTGCACTTGTATGGTTGCTGATTCTTTAACTTTGGAAACACAGTCAAAGTCTTGATGTTTGACAAGGTGTTCTGCACAATTCTTGTGATTGGAATTTGGAGTATGTACTGGTTGGCTTTTACTTTAGTTTGTGATGTTTTGAAACATACAGAAGGCTGTGCATTAAATGTTTTCTAGCTGAGCTGGTTCGCGTAGAATTGGCATCTATAGCTCAAGCATAAGTCTTAGTCTAGATAGACTAGTAGGATAATACACTTGAAGAGATCCTAATATCTGATAACTAGTCCAGAAAATCAACTCAATGCTGGTTAGCATCGAAGGTAAATGAACAAATAACTAACAACCGGAATTCCTGCTTTTCATTGTCTCTATCTATTTTGTGTTGGAAAGTAAATTGAATAATTGATCTTTCTTCATGCAGACATATCTACAGTCATTAACAGTACGTCTTGAGGAATGGAGACTCAAGCGAAGAGACACTGAAGAGTGGATGAGACATCGTCAACTCCCTGAAGATCTTAGACAGCGTGTCAGACGATTTGTTCAATATAAGTGGGTTGCAACTCGAGGAGTAGATGAAGAAGCTACACTGCGTGGCTTACCTGCTGATCTTCGTCGTGACATCCAGCGCCACCTCTGCTTGGACCTTGTTCGGCGTGTAAGGTTCCTTCGAAAACTTAATTTGTTAAAATATAAAAGGCGTGGGATTAAGCTATTATATTGGAAGAAACTATGTGCTCCATAATTTGCTACTGCAGTCCAGTTGAAAAGCATTAGAAATGAGTTAAAAGCAGCCTTAGAGAAGAGTTAAAATGTTTTAAAGAGTTAGTTTGCATAATCCTCAATCACTAGTTTCCCGTCAAGTTTATATCTTTTATCATCTCATGATTAACTTCTAAACTGTAAAATAATTAAGCCATTCATAGTTGGTTAGTACGAAATATGCCTGTCCAGGACAGGTCACGTCCCCTAATCCTTCCATTCATGTCATAGGGCATTCTTTGTGTTCGTTTAAATTATCCATGTCAAATACTTCTGCTCCAGCTAATCTACCCTTTTCTGTGTTTTTCCTTGTATTGTATATCAGGTCCCATTCTTTTCCCAGATGGATGATCAGTTGCTTGATGCAATATGTGAACGTCTAGTCTCCTCCTTGAGCACCGAGGGTACTTACATTGAACGGGAGGGTGACCCTGTGACAGAGATGCTCTTCATTATCAGAGGGCGACTTGAGAGTTCAACTACAAATGGGGGACGGACTGGGTTTTTCAATTCCATTAGATTGGGGCCTGGAGATTTTTGTGGGGAGGAGCTACTTGCTTGGGCTTTACTTCCTAAGTCAACTATCAACTTGCCCTCTTCAACTAGGACAGTTAGAGCACTTGTGGAAGTAGAGGCCTTTGCATTGCGAGCAGAAGATCTCAAGTTTGTTGCTAATCAGTTTAGACGACTTCATAGCAAGAAGTTACAGCATACATTCCGGTTCTACTCTCACCACTGGAGAACATGGGCTGCCTGCTTCATACAGGCTGCTTGGAGACGACATAAGAGGAGGATGACGGCTAAAGATCTTCTTGCAATGGAATCCTTTGCTCTAGATGGAAGGACAGAAGATGAAAATGAGCACGAAGAGGAACAAGGTGATTCGGCTGCCAATTCAAACTCCACTCCGGCAAAATCACACCTTGGTGTTACAATATTAGCCTCAAGATTCGCTGCAAGCACAAGGAGAGGAGCTCAGAAGCTTAAAGGTGGAGGGTTGCCTAAATTACAGAAACCCGAAGAACCTGACTTTTCCGCTGAGCTTGAAGATTAGTGTGTCTTCAGCCGTTAGATATTTATGCCAGCAAGAGTTTATGCCGAAGGCAGACACATACAGATGTTTGCATAAGATGGAAATATCCCAATTTGAGGTCCATAATCTGGTATCCACAACCCTGGTGTATAAGGACGTTTAAGTATAGTGCTTCAATGTGATCGTTGGCTTTTGTTGCTCAAACTGATGTAAAAATCTCATTAGAATATTTTGGTGCAAAATGGAGGAATACTGAGCTGCCATCGGTCTTGTAACTGCATGCCTGACATTGGTTTTTGCGTCTGGCAAGAAGTGTAGACTTAACATGTATGCATTTGTATGAAATTTAAGTGATAATAGTTTACATGCTATAAGTAAATAGACTTTAGCATATGTTCATGCGGAGCGAAGTGTTACCTTCCCACAAAATCACTAGTAACAGGAATTTCGAAAAACGCTAGTAACATTTTCAATTATAGAATAAACTTGATATCTCCAGAAAAATGTCATTTGTTGTATATTTCACGGCTTAGTCTTCACTAATTTTAGCTAGACATTAGTTGAAGTAATCAAATTACTCCCCAACTTTGCATGCTGCTTCCCACAAGACTTTTTTCCTCGCAGGTAACGAGTAGCTTTGGTTTTATGATCATAAATTACCAGCTATCATTTGATCTCGAATGAGAGCGGTAATTCTGTTCACAGGTCTTCAATCTCTACACTCTTTTAAGATCCAATCAAACTTTAGAAATCAAATTTTCTGTAATGTTGATGTGGGAACTATACGCCAATGCTACGTACATGTTCAAGGGCTTGGCTTCTCTTCAAGCACAATAATGAAGATACATGGGAAAAAGCTTTAAAGGAAAATTTATCCATCGGCCGAGCAAGAATTATACATAGACACAACGAATGAACTCTTCAGTTGAAACTCTGATTACCGTAACTGTATTCTGACTTTTAAGATGCAAATATCTGCAGCATTTACCAGCTGTGCTCTGACTGTTCTCTTATGATCAGTACTTGCCAATGTCATAGATCTCAATGTCCCTATACTTTTGCGAGATTATTTCTGCTTGAACTTTTCTTGCAGTGTCTGTAGCACAACCAACAAGGATGAGAACTGACGTTCCTGCAAATCCTCGAAAGGCAGTCAGATGTGTTGTTTGTTCAATCACAGCAGGACCGGCGGCTAAAATTGCCAAAAATCCTGAACCAAGAACTGATATCCGGCTGAGGACCTGAGAATTTGATGGTAAGGGACAAATTTACATCAATTAGTTTTTTTCTGACTCAATAGAGATGTTATCAAAACCTTGTGCAAGACAAAGACACAACATACTATAATTTGTGCGCAGGAATCACAAAATCGACAATGACCTCAGCAATAGGATAACTTAACCCATATTATGTTCACTGATGGGGTAAATCTGCCACCTTTTAATCACCAGAGGTACAAGTTATAAGGAAAGAGTTGCACTATGAAAATTTAATTTTCATTTTCTGGTGTCTTACAGTAATCTGTACTTTATGCTTACACATATGGCCAGATAAAAATGCTGGCAAATTTTGAGATCATTCTTGGTAGTCTGCCAACCAACTAGCTTTCAGCTAGAACAACGCATAGTACTGTTTTACTCTCCTTTTCCATCATTGTTCATTATATTTATGCAAAAATCTAAACATCATTAAGAATTTCTGAGAAAACCTTTTAGTTTCCCTCAAGCAGTATCAAATTTGGTTTACAAGAACACAAAAATAATTCTCATTAGATATGCTTAAACTTGCCTCTATATTAAACATGCTCGAAGGATGTACAAGAGGCGTTGGTGATGGTGATCTTCAAAGGATGTAAAAATGAATACTAACCAAATTAGCAAAAAACAATTCGACCATTAAACGGGATAAAGCACTTTTTCAGGTTTCTTAGTTTTCAATTGACTAATCACTTAGAAAGTTTGCACAACTGTTTACACGACAAGAGACTATGAAATTTCTCAGCAACTCTTTTTCTTGACTCAGCACTACATGTTAGTAAATGACAAGGTCAGAATTCTGCTGGAACATGATGCTACTATTTGAATAATCAAATATACAGTTAATAGAAGACATTTAACTAACGATGAAAAGTTGCATGTGGTTATAGCTTACTGTTTTTATAACTGCTGCAGTACTTTTACCCGGACGGACAAGTGGGATTGAGGCTCCTTGTCGCTTCAACTGTTCACTAACATCATCTGGGTCTAATTGTAGGAAAGTGTAATAGTAGTTGAAGAAGGCAATCAGAAGAATGTTTGTTGGGAGATAGAAAGAACCTAAAAGAAAAAGGTTCAGTGAGTCACTGACAAGCTCAATGATATATTTACAGAAACAGAAACCAGCTTGATCAAGATGCTGATTATCAACAAATTTCTTTTCTTTGTTTCTTCTTTTGTGACATATGCTAGTCTATATTTATCTTTTCCCTTGCCTTTGCTCTCAAGTCCACTAAAACAAGATTACAAATATTAGAATAATGAGAAAATCACCAAAGCATTCACTTTAAATCTTAATCATCAAACTCATTTTGCAACTCCTCCATGCATTTATTCTATGCTTTCAAGTTAGCGCTTTATTAAACTAATATCTGTACCACACTGAAACTTTTCTTCTCTCTTCCCTTTGCCTAATTTGGTCCAAAGCACCTTCTTTCCCTTCCTTGTCACAAGAAGAATCTCTATACAATCAAAACTAACAATTACCAAACTATAACAAAATATTCATTCTGTAACTTCTCAGGAGTAAAGTTTTATTGGCAAGATACACGTAAAATCAAACCAAAAACTTGATAAGCAGTTAAAAACATGGTGAACTAACTCTGCATTTGCATGGCTAAACTTAGATTAGGCATCTTACCCCCAGGATTCAAGGATAATGCAGCCTTTTTCAGCGCTTCTAAACCAGTGAAGCGAGCCAGTGTACCAGGGAGAGCTAATGAAGATGTAGAGAAGATAATTGGCATCACTCCAGAACTATTGACCTGGTTCAGAAGTACAATAAATGTGATGCAGGATCATAATGTATAACACAAAAAGAACTTTGTAGTCTAAATTGCATACATAAAAACAACGCAAGAACAAACAAAGTTAAAAGGGCATGACAATATACCATTGACTGGAACAGCAAACCATTACATGTTATCTACAGTTTATAGACCTAGTCATAAGTACGTGTATACCCAAACAACGAAGGAGGCGAAGCATCAGAGCAAATTTGGAAGTGTTATACAACACTGAAGCGTTACCAAGAATACAGCGCGGGAAAATTTGTTTGTATCCTTTTAAGATGGGGGTCTATAAACTACCATGGCTTATTTCTTAGGTTGATTAGGAGGGGAAAAAATAAAGAGCAGATCGAACTTCCATTCATGTCAAGGCTGGCCTTAGGTTGAATGAAGAAGTTGTCAAATCCCTTCAACAGCACATCTACTTTGCTGGAATACAAACCTCAGAAGGCTTTGTTTCCATGCAGAGCTTAACTTTTCTGTGTGTAATAACTTCAAGAGAATCATCTCTTTCTTTAAATGAAAGGCTTATTTAGAAAAGCTAAATGGGTGTTTGAATATCATTACCAATTTGTTAATCGTACAACAGGCTTACAGTTTGAGTTGGTATAACCATCACATTCACAATTACAAGGAAGAAACATGCAAAAGAAAGATACAAACCTTAAAGGGCAAATATGCAGATTTTTTAAGTCCACCAGTTCGGCTAGTATATCTGGACGCGTAATTAATTGGAATTTTTCTCTCAGCTTCCTGAGATTTTGTTTGGGAAACCGTTATAACTCATTGCTTTATCAACTCAATCACATAAGCAAACACACAAAAAACTGCTAAATAATTCCTAAAAGTAAGCACTTACTTGAACATACACTATGCCAAGGACCAGAAGGAAGAAGGAAATGATGATGGCAACAAGACCAACATAGTTACCATCCTGATACGCTTGTGCAACTGTCCTTCCAAATGATGCTGGCAGGTAAGAGATGATATTTGTGAAGATTAAAAGAGATGTGCCATTTCCAAGTTTTAAGTCAGTGATCCGTTCTCCAATGTACGTTGTAAAAACGGAGCCAAGAGTCAACAATATAACAGAAGAGAGAACCCATTGAGTGCTGAAGTCATTGACATAAGGGCGAAGGAATAGGACTTGTCCAACTGCCTGCAATAGACATGTGCCAGAAATTTTAATTGTATTACATCAGTAAAGATACATGCGGAACAAATCAGGCCTTTGGTACATATGTTACCTGTACTATGGCAAATCCAACTGAAGCGTAACGAGTGTACTGTTGAATTTTCTTTCTTCCTGCTTCACCTTCTCTTTTTTGAAGTTCTTGTAACTTAGGGTATATCTGAGTTAGAAGCTGAAAAACAATCTGTGCATTGATAAATGGCACAATTCCAAGAGAGCAGATTCCAAGTCGACCAATGCCTCCTCCAGAAAACGAATCCAAAGTGCTCAAGAAGCTGTTTTGGTCCAAGTTGCCAACAAAAGCCTCCTGGTTTACTCCACCGAGAGGAATATAAATTCCTAGACGTGACAGGGCCAAAAATCCTAAGAGTTTGAGAAATTTTCCCGGCAATGGGCCTTTGAAGAAATCTCCAAAGTCGATGCTAGTGTCTTCAATTGCAGCTGGCAATGTTAAAGAACCCTAAGCATAGGCAAAGAGCTGCAGGTGTGATTTAAATATTGCATGCCAGATTTATAAGCTATGAACAAACCTGCCACCCCTTTTGGCGAAGCTCTATCCTTCCTGGTACCTGAAGAACTCTCAAATGTTTGAGAAAGGAAGCCCAAAACATTATCCCAAGCAGCATACAGCTCTGATAATCTATCTGAACTAATGCCCAAAGGGTCAAATGAGGAAATCTCACAGCTGGGTTTACAAAAATATACCATCAGCATGAGCAAATCATATCAACACATAGCCAATTCACAGAGAAAAATCACTCATAGAAGAAGAATAGCCCAATATATTAACACTTCCAGCCCCAAGGAGAAACTTTCTCAAATTATTAACCCAATCAGGGATAGGATTTCTAAGGACAAAACTGAAAGCAACAAAATGTCAAAAACAGAGCACAAAGACAATGTTCTGAGCAAAATAGCGCCATCTTTTTGGCACATTATAAGTAATGATCAGATGTTCATCGAAAGAGAGGTCATCTAAGATAATCAAATATCAGAATGACCAAACTGCCAGGCAACACCAAGTTAATCAAGATTATTAACAGTTAATCAGAAAAGAAAGTAATAGTCTAAGATAGACATGTATACAAACCATCTACCCAACAATGGAGGACATTCTAATTTCCCATGCAAATTCTCATATGTCCATCAGCAGGACATTTTACACTAAATGCCATGATCATTGATCATGGGATTTTAATTTCCCACTGATTAATTCTACTAAGGAGACTCCTTCCCAAGGAAGAATACTTTATAAACACCAGATGACAAAAACTTCCCAAAATCCAGCCAAGATCTCCACAAGTTAACTACCATCGTCTTCAAGAGATGACATTCAAGACTTAAGTCATTAGGGCATTGTAGTTCAGTTTCTTACAAAATCTCTGATTCTTTAAGGCTTTTTATATATTTTGCATCATTCTACCTAATTTAATTATCAACTTTCAAGCTCCATTAACCATTTCCACCAGAAAGGTCAACAGTGCTACAATTCCACTATACTGGTAGTCATTCTGCTACTATACTTGCTAACAAAAATGTAAATTTTCAATCCACTAATCAACCGCCACTACCAGTAGAATGGCTTGCTTGAAACAATGCAGCCGTTTATACACATACAAATAAGATTGTCAGTTGTAAAATTCCTGAGCACAATCTGCAACCCCCAAACCATAACATGTATACTACTGGTGAATTTGTGAGGTCTTTGTAGAATAGTTGAAATTGCTGTATAGAACACCCTTGCTTTAACAAAAAAAAAGCTTGCTTTACGATATCAAAAATTCTTATATGCATGATTATAGCGGTCTCTCATAACTGGCAATAAGCAAAGTATAATATCTGTAATTTTCCAGGAAGAAATTTCACTTTGGATTTGACATTGTTGAAGTCGTAATGGGTAATTTATTGTCACAGTGTGTACTAAGGTATAGGCAAATTTGAAGTTCAGAGTAATGACATTTTAGCAAACTTGATTTTCAGCTGAAATTGCAGGCAAAGCCAAGAATTTGATGGAACAACATAAGTGGAGGATAATCAAGAGAACCCATTTGCAGGAAAGCTAAACAAGAAAAAACTCAAAAATTTGTAAAGACAAAAGAGAGGAAAAAAAAAAAAAGGGGGGGTACCTCGACGATGACGATTTGGTAGGAACGCCGGGTTTCGTTGGAACTGTAAGAGCAGCTCTACATACTGAAATGGAGCTGTTTTTCTTCTGATCCTTGGTCCTATAACAATCGTAACAATAGGAATTGGGTTTTGAGAAGTTTTGTTTGGAGAATCCGAATGGAATGAGAGTTCTGTTGAAGCTAAGCGAAGAAACTTCTCTGACCGTAATCAACATTATCCCTTCCCTCTTCCAAACTAGGGACCAGTCTCTTCTGCGCCTTTCACTTGCAGTTGCAGATCCCAGAAATCACTACCCCCTTCCTCACACAATTAAGTTCATGATCCAATTATTCAGCCCAACCACATCAGACACAGATAGTGACTGAATTTAGGACCCAATAAAAGCAGGAGGCCCATAGGCCCCTCCTTTTATAGAAATATGGATCAGTTGATCCACATTTTAGGGTTAGGAGCCGATGAGCACAAAACATTTGACAGGATATCCATCTCATCCTTGGCCCATGGTTAGCGACCCGCTGCACAGGGCAAAGTATAAATATCAAATTAATCCTAACTATCACAATTCTAGATTTTGACTAATCTGTTCTAGAATCGGACCATGATATCTTGGAGCTCTCTAGTGATTTTTTTTCTCTCTCTCTCTTGTCTTGCTAGGTACCATTAACATATATGGAGAGAAATAGCAGGAGTACAAATGAGTTTTGTACGAGGCCCCTAAGCCCTCATACGGGTAGACATACATTTTAAGGGCTTGTAGTTTGGCCCATGTAAATTATCACGCAACAAAATACAATCCGAGTATTATCAGAAAAGGCCATTCTGATGCCGAATCTCAAAAATGGAGAGCAGAGCTCAATCTAATGGATAGCAGGCAGAACAACGCCACTCTAATTGGGGGTGTTGCTTATTCAAACCTTTCCGGACAGAACATGGAATTTTTTTTTTTATTTTGTTGCACATTCAAGATCCAACTTGAGCAAGCACCATCTCTCTGGCCCAACAAGAAACCAACCAAAGCATTTTCTTGTAATCCCAGCTGCAGCGGCTGGGTGGAGTTGACTTTCTTGGACTGTAAAGATGTCTTGTTAGTGTATTATCATCAACTCAACTCTGGAGCTTTGCTTGGATTCTTTAATGTAAGAGCATATCGAAGGTGTCAAGACTACATGGCAGCCTGCCTTCTTAATGAAGAATTGAATATTATGCAGAGTCACGTTCCATAAGGCAACGTGAAGTAGGCCAATTAGGGTCACTTCACGTTCCCATCAAGATGAAGATGAAGATATGATGTGGAGGGAGTCCAAGATAGCATCAATTGCCATATCAAGTTGTTTGATTTCAATCCAAATGCTATAAAGAGACAAGTTGACGAGTGATGCCAAGCTATGCCAGCTCTTCATAATGTCTATAGATCCTCATCTCTATGTGTATCATTTCATTTACATGCATGAAGATCAATCAATATCCATTCTTCTTCTCCCCCCCCCCCCCCCCCCCCCCCCCAAACACCACCAAAAAACAACAAAAAAAAAAAAACACACAGACACAGACATGGTAATTGGCATTCCTAGAACCCTAATTAGCATGTATGTATGTATGTATGTACAAACAAACACTGGGAAAAGATAATAATTGAGATTTGTGTGGGGGCAGCTTAGTGCATTACTTGCCCTTTTAGCCATTGTCCCCTTATTGGAAAACCTTACCCAAACAGACATTATAGTTTTCCTTTAAATACAACCCAATCAGGAATGGTGGAGATCTCTGCTGCTCTGCTTGCTTTTTATTTAAAATACATTATCCTCCTTCACCTCACGCCTTTCTTTTAAAGACATTATCAAATAGATTCCCATATCAGCATATTCATCGTTGTCATCAAGCACTATTTATAGGACTTTACAGGATTGCCCTTGCATCATGTTGCAGTGCAGGATGACAGATTATCAAGAACCATTTTCATATAAATACACAGTCTTAAACATATTTAAACAATTCAAGCTTCAAGTCTTTCCAACACTGTCATCAAGGAACCTCAAACTGCCCCTGATTCTGTAGGAGCCCAGATCTCAAATCAATTGTTTATGCAAGTACGGTGCTCCAAAAGCCAAAATTTGGGCACTGGATGTATCTTACCTGACTGATCCAGGCTAGAGCTTGGGGGTTAATGGATTAGCTTTTCCACTTTAATTCCCCCCTGCCCGTGTTTTCCACCCACTCCTGAGGTTCAAGATTGAATCAAAATTAGTTCTGTGTGAGGCTCACACCACCTTGCATCAGCTTCACTTTTAGTTCATTCAACTGCTTATATACTTGATAACAATTTTCTCCATGAATTATAACTCGCAAATGAAAATTTCCCCTGACTTTGTCTTGCTGATGTATTAGTTTCATAAAATTGGACTACCTTGCAGCATTTATTTAGTTTCATTAGCCCTTTTCGTTTTTTGGCCAAAATAAGTCAAGTTTCTTACTCTCCTCTAAAATATGCATATTTTGTGCAAGTAGGCAAATAAATGAGTAGCTGGTCTTAGGCGAATTGCTCACCATTCAATGCATAAGATGCAGGCCCAGATGATCAAACCAAAAAAATAATAAAAAAAGGGACAAATAAATAGTCAAACCTCAAATCATGTTCTTCTTTTGTTCATAACGAAAGCAGTCACAATAATTAGACCAGCACTGCATACCATTTAGTTTCGTCTCCTCCATTAAGTTTTCACTCTGAAACGTATTAAACCGTGTAATGCACATAGCAATTAAAGAGATATATGACGGCTTATGATTCACATTATTGTAATCTTCCTTATTTTGTAATCTAATCTGGGGATTTTTGAGATTAGCTATATCTGTAATATGATCTATATACTTCCGCCATCAATGTAGTAATTTTCTTTGTCAGACAAATCGTGCTGGATGATTTTTAACTAATTTATTAATAATATTAGCTACAGTTTTATAAAAAAAAAATTAAAGATATATAAACGATCGTGATATACTAAGAAATTGTTATTCGCTGGCAAGTTAGAGAATCATATCGTTATCTTTTACGAGTTGAAGTAGGGAAAAAGTGGGAAGCTGCTTTCTTATTTTCGTATTGGAAAAGTGAAAGGCACTTCTGACAAAGGTGTTTCTAAATTGATACCATCTTTCATTCTGGAATCATGCTAAAGTATTTGAGCTTGTTTGGATTAGGGTGACTTTGGCGATTTAAAAACTCACAAAATTTGGACGTCGGAGTGTGTTTATTTGTGCAATAACATACTTTAGAAACGATTCAAGAAAGAAAAAAAAATAAAAAAAAAGAAAAAAGAAAAGGAAAATATGCACTACAAAATCATCTAAACGACCTGTTTGAATTGCTATTTTAAGAATTTTTTTTTTTAGAAAAATATATTATAAAAATTAAATATATATAAGATAAAAAAGTGACTGAAAAATCAGAGGGCTCGTCTGCGTATCTTCTGAACAGATTAAGATGAAACTTTTGCCGGCTTTTGCATAATGAATGAATATCGTGACTCAACTTTACAATTTTCAGGTAAAAGGTGAGAGATAAATGAATGTCATGGGTGGATGCCACAAATGAATGGAATAAAGCGTGTAAAATGAATCTTTTAATAAAGCGGGTAGCCTTTGAGCTAAAAAGTTACCACTTTTCACATGAATTTGGAGCTACGATTTTGTAATCCACGACTTCCATAATCTGAATAAAATACAAAAGAAAGTAAAAAGGTTGGAATCTCATCCCACTGAGATTCCTATCTGAATCAAATTTTCACAGCGGTCCACATCTTAGCTAGCCCTTTGTACCATATCACGTGGCATTGGAAAACCTAAGAAGGTTCTCTCAATAATGCCGGCCCTTAATTATCTGACCATTGTGTGGCCCGGAAAGAATTGGACCAAAGAAGATGCCTATCTGGTCCATCATGAATGTAGGAGGCTGGGGCAACTCCCATTAATGAAACATGATTTGGCAAATTCTGCATTGATACTTGATAATTGCTTGCTTTGTTCTAATCCTTAAAAATCTGTTGGAATATGCTTGCAAATGTTATTATATACATTAATCAACGAGCCGGCAAATTTTTTATTTTTCCTTGGAAGAAAGAATATGTAGATCCATCATGCGAAGATCATCGAACATAAAAATGATTAGTCAAAACACAAGAAGCCGGCCTGAATCATCGAGGGAGGATCTTGATCGTGCTCAACTAGCGTGATATTGAAGGGCTTCCCTTCGGTCCTGAATTAAATTACATGGCCCATCAATTAGAAAACGAATGAAGAGATATTAGTCCATTAATTTATGATTACTTGTGTAGAAGCAAGAAGGTGACAACTTCTGAAACAAACATTTTTGCGACCCTCCAACAGAGCACTGAGAGCAGAGCTTGCTTCAGAGTTAAAAGACTTGGACGTCCATGATGCTATAATTTATTTATACTGCGAAAATGGGATGTAACGTGTCCATAACACAATAATGCTAGTGCTAATTGATATCGTCGTCTAAAATCTTTTCTGCCTCAAATCACTTTATCGAGAGAATGGCAAAAGCATTTATTTGTGTTTGGATTGCATTTTCTAGGATTTTTTTTTTAGAAAAATTATTGTAGCGATTTGATGTACGTGAGGAAAAAAGGTAATAGGGAAATGTGATCACGGAAAACGATACAATTTTGCCGACGAAAAATGGCTGTCCAAACAAAATGTTACGGGGATTTCATACAACCTTTTACTCCCTCCCTTTTTTTATAACTGACATTTAAGAAATTTGCTCTAGTGTACTTTTATCTGTCGTTTTATTATCCCCATACATTATTAATTATTTTTTCACAATTTTACCCTTTTATCTCTCTTTTTCAATACAGGGTTCTTAATTACTACTCTTAGTTTGGTGGGAGTTAATTTGCATTGCTTTTGACCTAGTAAAACAACACCATTTAGTACTCTAGTGAGAGAAAACATGGGTGAATTGGATAATTAATGAGAGTATAAAAGGAAAGTAGTGTACAGATTTAAGCAATGAAAATTTTTTCTTAATTGGTGTGCAAAACCTTAAACGTCAGTTATAAAAAAAGGGAGGGAGTACCTGCTACTATTCTGGATCCATATTATTGTCAGGACACTTGCATTTGGATTGTAAATTTTTTGTAGAAAATGTACTTTATATATAAGATACAAAAAATGATTAAAAAATATATTCACAAAAAATATAAAAGATTTTTTGATAAAAAAAAAAAATCCCTTTCCAAACAACGTTAGGTAAATCCCCCTCCTCCCTTGTTTCCTTTTTTTTTTCTTTAGAAATTTGGCATCAACTTAGCAGTCTGGTACACGCAACTTTAGATACGACTTACGAGTAGGTTTTGACTTAAGGCAGATTCAGAACGCGTTTTTATACCATCCCTAAAAGGTTTTATTATTAGTTTCCTTTGCCGTTTCTCTTTTGTTTTCTGCCATTCAAATCCTCTCTTTTGATGGCTCTTTCTTATCCTCTTTTGGCCATTATCATAAACGTGCACTTGTGCTTAACGGAATTGATTTGCCTACGAGTGCTTCTTTTTTCTTCCTTGAACAACTTAATTGACTTTTGACCAACTTATTGGATTCTTCCCCACCAAAATTTTCAAGTATTCTCATCTTTGTTCTTGATCAAATCATTCAAATTAACCAGTTTACTCAAATTTTCTATGGATTAGACTTCTTTTGTTGATTCAACCGCGTTTGGATAGTGACTTTTTGATTGAACTTGTTGAAATATCTCTCCCACTTATTTTCTAATTTACCTTACACGCATTCCCTTGTTATGGTACATTTTTCTTCCAAAAAAAAAAACAAATGAATGCATATCTATATCGAATGCTAATACCATCAAAAACTTCAAAATTACTTGCGTGCTCTTTTGTTTTTTTTTTTTTTTTTTAATCCTTAACTAAACTTCATACCTTGGACCTTAGTAGAACTCGCACGAGGCAAGCGCTGAAACCCACATTATGGATTGACAAAATCCTGCAGACCAAATGCAATTTTAATGTGATGATAAACAACAATTAATTAATGCGTAATACTTTATTAATTTGTTGTGTCACATACATTAATGATTTTTAAAAATACTATATACATGCGAAAAGCTGTAGGGCCGCTTGCGATTTGGACATGAAGGGTTCTGATCTTACATATAATTAAAATTAATGTGGATGAAGAGTGGTTGGGAGGGGCGGGGAGGGGAGGGGGAGGGGGTTGCTTGTCTTTATTCCAAAAAGGTTGAGTTGACATGCATGGGGACAAAGACAAGTAGCATAAAGTTGTAAAGTTGATGTTGTAGGGTTGGAGAGGAAAACGCCAACCCCTTCTTGACTACTTTTCCTCTTTCGCTTTTTGTGCTTGCGGACAAAACAGGTGGAGCTTTCCTTCTGAACAAAGCATATAATAATATGCATGTTATTCTACAAATTTTAATAGTTCGATTATCCCCCGCCCTTTTTTCTTTTATTCTCTCGAAGTTGGAGTAGCTGGTAGTATAAGGAAGCATTAATCTAATCAAGATTTCCATCGTGGCTCGATCATGTTGTAATGGACAATCAATCCAGTAGTTGGTCTTTAAGTAGTACGTAATAACAAATTAGTTCTTTTGTTGTTGTACTTGTTTGTTTGTCTCGGGTACAAAAGTTACATCCTTCGTCATCTTTTAGTGAGTGCGTTTAACATTCTTAACCATGCTAAGTTTTCTTTAAATCTTGTAGTGGTAGCAGTTGATTAGATCACACTACGCCTAGCTCTTCTGTTCTCTGTTTAAACGAAGACAAGGAGTTGATTAGCATCAAATTTTGACGAAGTATATTCCATTTCTGACCTTGATCACCCTCATCGATTTTCATTGCGAATGTTAATTATCTGAGTCAAAAAACTATGAAATGGTAAAAAAAAAAAAAAAAAACTGCTTGATATTATGTACCCATTTTTCCCTTTGAAATTTGATTTGATTTTATTTTCTCTCTTTCCTTCGTGGAAAAGAAAGGTTCGGAAATTGTGTGTTTTTAGCTTCAGAAAATTAACAGCGATGCTATGGGGGCCGGGATAATTTGTTGTTAAACAGATGTAAGCCACTTGTGTCCAAGTAAATTAATCTCAATTACCGAGCGCGTCCCAGTACCAAAAAGTCATTAGTCTCAAAACTTAAATCATTTTAACAAAGAAATCTGAAACTTGGATTATAGTACCATCTGGTGACGGCCTTTTCTAGCGCTTGATTGCCATTTACGTAAGATGCTTAAAAGACAAAAGGATATGATGATTTTCACGTTAGGATGTAATTTTGGCATTATTGTTCTTACACTTGAATTAGACGAGACATCATCACCCCGACACTTTGAACTTCTAGAAGCTGGGGGAAAAGAGGGCAAATTGATTTGGAACTAAGCATTGACGAGGAGTTTGTGATTCAACAGGACATGCATCATTGGAAGAACTATATTAATGTTTGTCCTATCTTTACAGTAAAACATACACACACACACACACCGAGAGGAATTGTAGTATTAGTGTATTTCTTTTCATAATTAGAGCCCATCTGAATTGTTATTTTTTTTTTAAATTTTTGTAGAAAAATATAATGTAGCGAGTTGACGTGTACGACGTAATAAGGCGATTAAGCAATGTGTTCATAGAAGACGTAAAAATTTCTGTATTTCACATTTTAAAGATTGTTGCTTCAAAGATTTAATCCAAACACAAAGAATATGACCATTATGTATGAAAAGAACCAATGGGAAAGATCGATAAAAGGTCCAAAAAAACATGCATGCATGATTAGAATGAGAAAATAAGGAATTTCATCCAATAACTGAAGTCTAAAAGTCCAAGTAGGCCGAAGAAGACGACTATTTTCACATAATTAAAATTAGGTGCACTTTTTTTCTCAAAAGACTATATACAATTTCAAATTGCCTTCTTCGTATTTTGACATCTATGCAATTTTGTGGCTTTCTTAACACGTAACTAGCTAGACGTGAAAGTGAAACGGAGCGTGTGATTCACTAAATTGTCTTGTCTCCTTTTGTGGCGTTGTTGACAAATTAGTCTAGCAACCGCTTTTATTTACTATCATTTTCTTTTTAAAAAAAAAAAAATTTTTTCTAGCACTTTTAATTTTGGAGCAAAAAACAATACACCTTCAAAGTACCACCCTAATTTTTTTTTTAAGATAGAAATAATCTTCTTCGTCAATGTAAAGGGTAGAATTAAAAGTTACAAATTCTATCATAAAGTGCATAAAAGGGTTTATTTTTGTTTAATGCAAGATTTTTACCCTTTTTCTTTTTTTCTTTTCTGTCACAATTCATTTACATGCTACCTCAAATCTTCATATTTTTTTTTTTGGAGAATGTTTTAGATGTAAAAATTTTTTTTAATATTATTTTACTCACATTACAAACATGTTTTCCAATTACCTTCTCAACTATATTTTTTTTATCTCACGTATGTGATCATACCATAAAAAGTGTCGCAATAGTTATTCCAAATAATAATACTGCATCCAAGCACTCTCGTCTGTTTGTTTCCAAAGCATGAGAATCATTAACGATTAATTAGATTGACGACTCCAGAAATTTTAATCCGGCCTTTGGGATTTGATACTTCGGTCAATTTCTTTTTTTGTTAATAACAAGGGGCCATGTCGACAACCATATCGAATGGTCTAACACAAACACAAGGAGCCTGACCGTCCTGATAACGAAAGAAAGAAATGGTTCGGGATGTTTTGAAATCTCTGCATTCCTTTTGAAGTAAGTAGTCCCATATCCAATGAAACTTCAAAGAAAATGGCATCTCGTTTTGGCAACTAATTGTGGCCACTGGTCCAAGCTTGTAGAGTATAAGGCAGGGGGACAAACGTAGAAGCAGTATTGATTGATCGAGTTTAAAGAAATTAATAAATGAGAACGCTAGCAAATTCGGCTGCTTCCCGGTCAAATTGCAACGTATTTTGTCCTGATTTGCAACTGTAGCTTGACTGTCTAGAAAAAGCTTCGTCGCTTTTCTTAATTCCGTGTCCAGATTCAGAGAAAATGTCTGTCAGTGTTTGGGGATGAACTGAAGAGCCCTCATCGTGAATGCATTAATTGGTGGGGGTTTTTTTTTTTTTTTTTTCCTGTTGTGGGGGGAGGGGGGGAGGGGGGTGGGATCGATGGCTTTTGATTGGACATAATTGGAACTGGGTTCTTGGCCATCGAGTTTGAAGTTGGCAGCATTAAAGAGGTGGGTTGTCGGTTAGTTGTGAAGTGGTGGTCTCCATGGATTTCACTCTTCTTTCTTCTCTGGCATTGGCATGAATGAGAGGTTATCGCCTACGTACACCAATTCTATTCTAAGTTCTAACTGTAGATGACAAAACTATGGTTATTGACGTAGAAAATACAACAATACAAGCAAAGATATAAAGGGCATGTGATTCGTTTATTTATGTGGTTCATACTCGAAATTTTCACACACTTGCATGATATTTTTTTAATGTTTCTAGTAGTGCTTGGATGAGAGCAAGGCACGTCTGTATTGAAAGACGTTTTGCGGTCTAGCTTTACGTGACCAATCTATTCTTCTTCATTAAAGAATTTCAATGGGATCACGTGACGAGAAGATCTTCAATTGATGGAGAGGCAAACGTGGAAATGACATAATGGTTTGATTTTATAGGCATATTTATTCATTGACTGATTTGGAAGGGAAATGATAGTGTAAATTTAAAGTAGGGTCCAAATTTGTGATAGCAATAATGCCATCAAAATCTGGTCCGAAATGGTTTCTAATCAACGTAAGGAGGAAAAGTCGTCGGAGTTTGGTTCTCAATGTGAAAAGCCGTAGATTATCAAGCATCCGCTAAGCGTGTGGCCGCACAGCTTTGTGATTTTGGGGGAGATATCACTTAGTTTTTTTTTTTAAATTCTCTTTTAATTATGTTTGAAAGATGAGCTAAATTACACGATATTCTAACCAAACTCGATTTAGTAAAAATATGTTTGAGTTTGGTTCAACAATTAGCTAAACTAAACTTGAGTCGAACTGAACTGTAGCAATACACCGATGATAAACTTTCAAACTCAGCTCAAGTTTGATTTGATTAATATAAAATTAGATTTTATATGTAAAAAATTTCAAACTACTTAAATTAGACTCAATATAAGATCATTCTACTTTATTACGTAAATAAACAAGATAAATTTGAACAAAAATTTAAATTCGTTAAAATAATCGAACAAACTTGATGAATGGTTCATTACAGTTTTTTTCCTTTATTCATTTTCAGCTTTAAGAAAAAATCAGAAGAATTTGAAGCCAAGACCTTGCTTGAAAGCTTGATTCATCGTAGTCCGCTAAATTTTAAATTTGTCAAATCCCACTAGGATATCAAAAGATTTTCCGCAACTAGTAAAATTTGAAACCAAGAAAAAAGACACATATGAATGATAGAAGCGTCTGTCTACACTTACGTTACCTTCGGTCGGTGAATTCCTGATGTTGAGTTTCTGTTAAATCAAAACAAAACGTCCTCAAAATCCAACTTAGATGGAAGATGGACATTACTCAAAGTAAAAGATTGATTTGACTTCAGAACCTCCCCTTTTGCGCTTGGACTCGGTCTCTCCCTCTTCTCTCCCTTTAAAAAAAGAAATCAACAAAGCATAAAGAGCTAAATTAATATGGTGGTGGTGTGGCGTGGCAGAAATGAGTGAAAACTGAGATGAATATGGGGGGTTCCCCGACCGACCCGAATCTATAATCTCGCGGCCCCGTTGCAAAGCCAAAACCGTTGGGGCGCGACACGTTGAACATGCATAAACGTGTCTGGTGCAGGCTCGGCTCGTACCACCCATATTTCTTCCTCCTAGGTCCCACCCTCTTTGCCCAAATCATCATCAAACCAAAAAGTTGGAGGGGGGGGGGGGAGTGGTTATCAGAAGCATCGCTCCTGAGTTGCTCACAATTAAAATTTGATTTAAAAAAATTGCACGATTGAAATTGTTTCTTATACCTTATTTTTAACAATGTGTGTGAGATTTATAAAATTTTATTCTAAAATTACACGTTATGCAAATAAAATTATACGGTAGGTAAAATGCACAAAATCGTTAGAAACGATTGCCATAGTCCAAAAAGTTGGATTTTGACCCACGATTTATACGCCTCCAATACCACTAGCTACCAGCTACTACTAGTATAGTATTAGTATTAGTGCTCGCGGAGTATGATCCTACTCAACCAAAGTCTCCTCAGAACCTTCATCAATCAGATCTCTACTCCACATTCCACAATCAATCGTGTCCCACAGTGCATGACACAATCATTCATAACGGCTTTTAAAGACATATATATATATGTATGTATGTATTATTTAATTTACTACTACTCCTTATCCGTGGGGTACAAATAATGTATGTTTCAAACACCATTATTCACTCTCCACGGAAGATGGACCCCACGAGTTCTTTATAATTTCAGATTCAGACAATAAAGAATTCGACAAAGAAAAAAAAAAAGAAGGAAAGAGATGAGGAATGGCTCTCAAGTCTTTATTAACTGTTCTTCATATATATATATATTCATAGGAATAAATACTACAGATATTTATGACGACAAAAATTTTAGTATAACAAGCAGGATAAAGGAAAATAAATAAATTATAATAATAAGAAAAAGGTGAGAACGGTTCAGGATTCTGTTAATCTATCAACATCCCACTCCCTCTAACGGTTTCTTTCTTTCTTTACCCCTTTTTTGCCTATGACATTTTCATATTTACACCATCACCCCCTGAGAAATTCGGGAATACCAATCATCGCCTGTCAGGTTCGCACCCAGTCAACCGTTACTGACTGCAACTTTACTAGGCAGCAGATCTCCGTTGCTCCGGCAATCCAAACTGGGATTCAGCTCCAGCTGAAGCTCCACTGAGGTACTTTCAGCCGTGGACGACGCTATCCGGGCTTTTAGTTCCTCGAAGCTTGGAGCTAAAGCTTTCTCCACCCATTCTTCCAAGCTTGATCGCCCGTGCCATAGCCCCCCTAGGATTCTCTCTGTTGCGTCTTCTCCAACTTCAATGCACACCCTGTCATCCACTACAACCATGGAGAATTTCGTAGCAATGGTTTTCCTGATCTCACGACGAACAAAGGCCATATCCACAGGCTTAAACACTATGGTATCATCTGCTAAATCCACCAGCTCATGAGGCACTGATGTAATGGAGAATTGCCTGCTGCCTTCAAGGCCGTGCTCTTCGTCGTGATCAACTGTGAGGTCACTTGAATTGTGAGATCCATCTGTTCTATCATCTTCACCGTCTGCTGCTGCTTGATTGAGGTCGAAAGAAAGACCAGAACCCACTTCTATTCTAGGTTTCGTCATTCTGTCCCCATCTCGTAACCAGGGCGCTCTTCGCTTTGCGTTCTTTTCGCCCATTGATAGCTTTAGCTGCCAATTATCACTTGCTAGAGAGGCAAGCTTCCTCTCATCAACTGAATTGTCGCTACTGATTGTTGACCAATTTCCAGTGAGAATGAATGTGACATTACCAAGACTAATTTCACGGCCATGAGAATCAGTGAGCCTGCCCCTCTCCATTGCCCGTTTTATGTTCCCGCGCATCAGCACATCTGCTTCATCAATATCTTCCAGCATAATAACCGAGAATGGATTTCTTCGAACAGCCTCAACAATTCGATCCAGTGCTGTCTTCCCACGGAAGATTGTATCTGGCTCTGCACCATCCCTTCGCGAACCAAGATATACCATTATTGGACTTGCACCACAAACATGCTCCGAAAGAACAGATGCCATCTTTCTTTTTGCAATTCTGTCAGGACCCGTGAACAACAACCACACATCACCCTTTGATGCAGAACCCCGCCGTTTCCCATTGCCCAACCGGCAACGCGTCACAGCTGAAGCCACAGCAGAGGCTGCTTCTTGCTGCCACCAAGCTTTCGCCATGAGACCCTTGAGAAGCTTTTTGAATGTATCAGCATCTAATGCACTAGCAAATTTGTCAAGCAATTTTGTCTCAGGTGCAGAGCATAGGCTGCCCAACAAGTCTTTTACATGGTTTTCGCCGGTCTCACTAGTCTTCTCAGGGGTTGTTTCAGTGACTTTCCGTCCAAGAGCCAGTTCTGTTCTCACAGGGCTTCCAGGAGGGGTATCAACACGATTTGAAAGTCGGACGGCCAATTGATTTGGAGTAGCAAGACGATCCAAAGGTTGAACAGTCACTTGATTTGGATTCATTTGCAATGCGTCGCCAAACACCCTTGTAGGCTGTAACTTTGGTGGAAGAGGTTGGCGTAAAAGTAGGTTTGGGTTATACAAGCCCATAGTGGGGAGAACTAGAGAAGCAATTTTCTCTGAGTTCACGTTTTGATGATAGTTAGGATGCATGCGCAAGCACGACTCGTTCCATTTCCTCTGTAATTCTTGGGTCTTCTGCTTTAAAAGCAATTCTGATTCCTTCCTCTGCAAATACAAAAATAGCAAAATTAATCTTTTTCTGATTATGCACCAAATTTTCAGTCTCCTGAACATAATACTATAAGCAAAGCATACCTGAGACTGATCTGTCATTTTATCGTCACCATTACTGAGTTTCGCATTCTGCAACCATTGTGGCAGAGGAGCCTTAGCTGATTCTGATTTATTTTCGGGGGCTAAATTCTCAAACTGCCTCTTCAGAAGTTTTAGCTCTTGTTCAAATTTCTCTAGACAG
This sequence comes from Coffea arabica, assembly GCF_036785885.1. Taxonomy (NCBI): domain Eukaryota; kingdom Viridiplantae; phylum Streptophyta; class Magnoliopsida; order Gentianales; family Rubiaceae; genus Coffea; species Coffea arabica. The sequence goes on along the minus strand of NC_092320.1, from coordinate 12,771,295 downwards.
TGAGGACAGCAGGAGGTTCTGCGGGAAGGATCCTGGTTCTCCGTAACAACCCTTGACAAAGCAGGATTCACAGTCGGGAGACTCTTCAATGCATTTAGAGGCTCAACGTGATTGCCCAGAATTCTATCAGTTCCCAACCTAGACAATCAAGAAATCTCATTGCAAATTAGGGAAAGAAAATTCAAGACTACAGATATTCTACCATACCAGGTCATCCTTTTGGAAACAAAAAAAAAAAAACAAAGAATTAGAGAAAAGGGTAGATTTCCTACCAGCCAAATCTCTTCCTTATCAGAAACAAAGTTCATGCTTAAACAAATCCAGAAGAAGATAGCAGTTTAAAGCCTCTTTAATTATTTAGCTTGAATGAACATTTTAGTTTTGCACAAAAGTAGCTATTACAGCCTGGATACCCCTAATAAAGTAGCCTAGGAAAGCCTGAGAAAGCCAGCAGTTTATATGCAAATTTAACCACCAAATTAGGCCATTTCAGTGAAAAACAATAAACACAATCTTCAGGAGTTTCCGCAACAATTCAGAAAGATGATTCTGTAAATTAGCCTGATCCGTAATGAATTACCCATCAACTAGTAGTTCTGATAACCATCATTACCACCAAAAGAAAGGCAATAAGCACTGCGCAAACTAACGTACCTCGGGAACATCCCCGGCATAGGCGATCTGGGAGCTATAGGGACTGCCTGCAGATCCCAATCATTTTCCATGGTAGGATGATAAACTTGGCACCTCAAATAAGTCTCGCAAGTTGCAGTTCCAATCAACCAAATCTTACTAGCACTATTATTTTCCCCACACCTGGTCAATAACTTCCCCATTTCCACCACGGCCGCCCTGCCGGCCTCGGAAACCACCTGCTGCTGAGGCTGCTGAACCCCACCAGCACCACCATAACTCCCACCAGGCTGCTCCACAAGCCATTTCAAATCCCCCAAATGAAGAATAATTCCACCATTTCCATTTAGCCTGCTCTCAATTAGCCCTCCCAATTCCTTCATTTTCTCGGCTATCTGATTCTTTTCCCAAGGAAGTTCTTTCTCGATGGAGATAACCTGAAGATTCTTTAGAACCCCCTCACTGCCCAAATCTCCTTTCTCAATCCTCCTCAGCAGCTCCTTCACCACGGCCTGTGGCTCGCCTTCCCCTACCAAAACAGGATTTCGTTTCTTGCTTCTCGATAAAATATCCAAAACTTTCTTCACTTCTTCATTCCTCTGACTACCCAATTGCCCAGCAGCCCCTTCGACGAGTCTTGGATTCAGATACATGTGCCGATTGGGCATTGGAATAGCAGTTGATGGGGCTGGAGGTGGCACCGGAGTCGGGCCCGGAGCTGTGAGTATTTTAGGGCCCCCAATCCCCCCGAACGTTCCCAAATTAACATTGCCGTGAGGATGATGATGCGAATTGGTCGAATTCAACGTCTGCTCAATGGTGGCCTTAACTGCAGGACTAGAAAAACTCGCCTCCCGCATCACTCTGCTCACACTTGGGTCATCCAAGATCGAAATTATCAACTGTTCCAGCTCAACTTTTACCGCCAAAAGCGGCTGTTGTTGCTGCTCGGGGCAACCACGCCTCTGATGCGCCTGAGCCCGCTTCAGAGCTGCCATTAGCGCATTAGAAATCGGCGGCTCCATCCCAGGAGCCATGTTCTGGGCTGTTGGGAGCCGCTCTAATGCCACGCTAAAGCACAGCTCCAAAGCTCTGCACTGCAGAGGATGCGAAGAATTGGGATGAGAACGAATACATGCCTGCCTTAAAAACCCAGATGGGGAGGCCAAAAGCGTCGCCGCCACATGCAGGGGAGTAGTTTGGCCGTGATTCCGGCGGCCAGCCTCCGCTATAGAGTGGTTGAGCACGCTGGCTGCTTCTGGGGTCAGGGTCTGTTGGATAGTATTCAACCCTGCCCTCATACTAACACTCTTCTTCCTCCTTTCACTAGGTACTAACACTAATTCGAATGACTAGAGAAAACTAATAGCACCAATAGTAGATAGAACCCAATGGAATGCAAGAAAATTTTGATACGCCCAAATGGAAATGACAAAAATTTGGAGCTGGGAGAAAGAATAATCAGACCCAATTATTGGAAACACTAATAAAAAGGAAAAATCCAAAACGAATAGAAGAAATTAAACTATCAAAAAAAAGAAAAGAAAAGAAGGGTATCCAATACAGGGTATGGAGAGCTCCTGGTTTTGGTTATGAATTGATCTATCTTTCTTTTATTTCCAGCTTGGTTTCGGGTTCTTGTCTTCTTGAGGGAAAATAATGGAAAGAAAAAAAAAAGAAAAAGGAAAGATCATGCCCCCTTCAAATTCACAGACGAATTCTTCTTCTTCTCATATCTAACTTATGGTTTTGTTGGTTTTCCTCTTTTCTCTATCTCTCTCTCTCTCTAAAAACTCTTCACATGTATACACTCATCTGGTTTGTGTAGAGAAGATGATGATGATGATGATGGTGATGATGATGAGAAAAGTAATGAGAACACACACACACACTTGACTCTTAACTCACCGTCTCTTTCTTCTCATTCAATACATGGGAGGAAAATATCAACTCATCTCAAACCTCCCCACATAATGATGATGAAAGAGAAATAATTATAAACCTCCCCAAGAAATTTACCCCCAAAAAAAAATTGAATAAATAAATAATTTTAAATAAAAAGTGCGTGTGGTGTGTGAGAGAGAAAGGAGGAAGGATGAATGAAAATCAAAATGTGAGTAGTATAGTACTATAAAACAACTTTTTTAGGCCTGCAAGAAGAACAGAGAAAGCCAAGTGAGGTTAAAAAAACAAAAACAAAACAAAAAAAGGGTTTTAGTTGAGATGGTGAGGTGGCAGGAAAAGGGGGGCTTGCACTGTTGGTTGTCCTTTACTGTGAAGTGTGGGAGAGAGAGAGAGAGAGAGACGGGAATTTATGGAAATTAGAAAAGGTACAAGTACTTTCAGTTGCAAGGATTTCTGGAAAATGCTTTCTGGGCAGAGCAACCTGTTCTCCTTTTTGTGTCCTCTTTCGCCATTTTCAATTTTACTGCTAGCACTTTTTAATTTTAAATTCTTTTTTTTTTTTTATCTTTTTACCGATATGATTTGACTAACGCTTGTTTGTCCATTTGACGAGCACTCGTTAAGATATATAAATATATATATATATTAAGTATTAAATTTTTAGTAAAATTGAGATTAATTTAAAAAGAGTTTGTGAATACACTGGCGTGCTAAATGTGAGTTTGAATTCGTATGATAAGTCGGATTTAATTTAAGTGTATTGACGAATATCTAACAAGGCAAGGTGTCAGTTAAAAAAAAAATTTCTTACTAGTATTATTATTATTATTAAAATAGAGGTGTGCATAATGTATCTATTTTATTTGATTGTGGAGATAATGAGAGGGCGAGGGAGGAAGGGGATGGTTGAGAGGGGAGGGTGTAAAGTAAGATAAATGAACCTTTTTAGATAGGTGAGGGGATTCATGAGTAGATTACTTTACTTTTATGACACACACACACACAAAACTTACTTTCTCCATCTTCTCTGATGACTAAAGATTGACTGCCTTTTTAGCTCTTCATTTGTCTTGCATTAGTTTTCATCGGTCTAATGTTCCTCCCGCGGGAAAAGGTGTATACTTCCCAACTCTCAATCGTATCTCGTGTACACAACTCGCTAGAAGGACAGAGTTGGTTTTCAACTTTTCTTGCATGGTGAGAGACAGCGAATGCGTTTTTTGTGTGGCTTCGACGGTGTCAGAAAATTGAAATGGCTTCTTTTGTTTGCCTTTAAACCAAAATTTTCTGCTTTTCACACGCAAATGCTGCAAAAGGTGCACGAGCGTGGCTCTCTCGCTCGTTTCTCATTTCATGCATGTAACCCCTTTTTCGAAGGACTTGTTTATCAACACAATTGATTGTAGGATTTGAAGGATTCTTAGGAATTGCTCGCTAGCTAACACAATTGACAGAGAAATTAAAATATATGATCTTTTTTGTGAGTAAATGATTCGTCCTTATCAACTTAATTGACGACACCATTTTTGCTAGTTATTATGGAATTTCAATAAGAGAGAATAATTTATGTCGTACAAGTGTTTTGGTAATTGGGTTTGTATTGACTACACCATTTTCTCCGGTTATTTGATTCGTGTCCCGATTAGTTAAAGGCTAAAGGTGAGAAGCCGTGTAAACAAATTGTAGGAGCAGCAGTAATACCGAATCAGCAGGAATTGGAAATTAATGCACCTAACTGTTTTTTTTGGGCGTTTTAACTTTTGAGAAGTAGTCAAAATGAACTTTTCTTCTTCAACAAATGACACCTCATAAAGAAGTCGGTTAATAAAATTAACCTCACATAAGGCAATGATAATGATCTCTCCTTTGATTTTTTGAATGTTAAATTAATCACTCCCTTTTTTTTCAACTTTCATTTGAAAAAAATAAGGAATGCGGAAACAAAAGAAAATAAGGGGGAGGGGGGGGGGGGGGGGGGGAGGGAAGGGATTCATATTCTTTTCCACAGCCAAATATACATAATAAAGATCGTGTAAATTTTTTCTGGTTTCAGAGAACGTATATGTTTCCTTTCTACTGTTGGGAGTGTTTGTATAGAGTATTATTTAAAATAATTATTGTAATATATTTTGTGATGTTATATAAGTTAAGTAAAAAAAATAGTTAAAAATATATTAAAAAAAAAGGATTAAAAATGTGTTATGATACAGGCAAATTAATATTTGAGATAATGACTGTATCCTGACACAGCTACCCTATTGTTTGTTCAGCCTGATTCAAGTATATTCGTGAATACGAAGGAATAAATAGCAAACGAATTAATTAAAAAATGAACCGTACACAACAAAAGTGCGCTTTTAGTTTTCATACTTATGCTTGTGACCTATACACACACAAGTGCCAAATTAAGGTTTAGCTTTGATATGCTCACCCTTTTTTTTTTTTTATAACTTTTCTACAATGTTAAACAGTTCCAATAGATCCGAATCATGCGTGAAGAGGTGTAATTTTGATCACAAATTAATTTGCTTGCCAGTCACAAAATATTTAAACATTTAGCGTTTAGCGGTAATTGAAATTGAACTGTCAACAAAATTAGATTATGTCAATTAGAACATTAAATCCGAATATATTAGCACTAGTCTTGTTTAATCAATCATTCCGATGCTATAATAATCTCTTTGAGCATCATAAGTTATGGTCATATTACTATTAGAGCACAAAAGGGTTCGAATAACACCAAAGGAATTGTATAGAAACTTGGGAATGAATCAATAAAAAATTGTGTAATTGGATTAGATACATAGGTGATGGAGACGATAATGACCTAGAGTACCTCAAGATCATTGGGAAGGCAGAAACATCCCCCAACGAGATCATGAGAGTAGAAACAAAGGAATTATCTTTAAAAGTATACAAACTGGGGGGTTTCTAATCCACCCCCTTTCCGCCCTATTCATTATTAGATTATTCTATTCACAAACATCAATTAAGAAAAGGTTCCTCCCAACTAAAAAATAAATTAAAATTTTCATGTGGACCCTATGAAACTTTTTAAAGCATATTTTACTTGTCGTACTGTTTAAGTTCCACCAAATGATACAAATGGTTTAACTTTTTTGGGATTCTTAACTTTTTCATAATTTTCCCTTCACCACCTTTTGTAAAAAGACCCTTTTTTTTCTTCTTTCTTTTTTTTGTTGGTACAAAGACTTGAGAAACAAAAGAATGAATCATCATCATCATCATATTCCCTTTTGGTAACGCACGCTCTCACTTGCCTTTTACGCGTTTTTCGAGTCTATAACCACCTTTTCACCACCACCCCCTCTCTCCTCTGTCCCTTCCCTTCTATTCTATCGCTTCTCGCAAACTTCGCTCTCTCTTTCTAATCTTTAAGTCACAGATATGTCATCTTCACTTTTCTATGATCTCCGAGAAAAATACTACCAAAGTTTAGTGAAATTTGTCATAGTCATCAAGTACTATCACACGTAGTTAGACTTATTTATCTATTGTTTTTTTTTCCCTCGAGTATTGACCAACTCGATCTTGATCTTCATTCTGATACAATATTTTGTTATAGGTTAATCTTTTCTATATACACAGACAGTATCAGTGTTAGATGAATGAAAATTATGTAAAATTTGAATTTGATATTCAACTTTTACACACATATCAAGAATCAAACGGTGGTGATAATGTATACACTGTCAGTATATAAGATTTATTCTTTTATTATAAGTAGCGATTAATAAGTAGTATTGTTTGGGGCTGTGAGGAATCAATCAACCGCATATACAAATGATTCCTGTCATAACTAAAGTACAAAAACAGTCATTAAGCAGATTGTTTAATACTAACTTTCAAGTGTATCTAAAGTAAATCTATTTTAACATGGATGTTGAACTTGAACGCTGCCGTTTGCCTCATAGCTAGCTAGGATTGTAGACGTTGGCTTTTTCCATATATGGACATGGGGGGGGCGAAGGTAAAAGTAATCGGAGCAATAAGGTTGGAAAAATTTAGTATTAGTATCTTGGCCTCCTTTGACGCACTAACAAAAAGTTGTGCCCAGGGTTCATTCAGAACAGATACACACTTGGACGTCAAAAGAGCAAAAGGACATGTACATACCACGAAAATAGTTAGTAGGCATGAACGTAGGTTCCGTGACCTTCCAACTTTCTCACATCCTATTTGTGGCTTTTTGTTTTTCTTTTTTTTTTTTTAAAAAAAAGACATAAGACATCATGAAATTGGCATTTGTCAAATTTTCATTTTTAACCTTATACTTTTCAAACTCAGCGTGGCGCACTTATGCATGAGATACCAACCAGAATAACGTGTTTTTCTTGTTTTAAATGATGTACAAACATTCAGGTGCGTTCGATTTATTTGTGCTTTTCCCTTTCGTTCAAAGTCAACCAAAAAATCATCAGTCTTGAATGATGGTCATCCATCCGGATTTGCAAAAATGATTTTCAAATTTTGCTATACTTATATTATGAACATGATTAGTGACTATTATTTTTTATTTTTTATACATCACATCATATAAAGTATTACAGTATTATTTCAGATAATTTTTTTTCAAATATTATTTCTTTTACAAACGGACCCTCAAGAGTATTTGACTGTAAGTCGGATATGGTTGTTTCTTTGAAGAGTGGAAAAAAAAAAAAAAATTCAACGTGAGTCACCACTAAATTAATTACGTAGAATGAACAACTTTTTTAAAAAAAAAAATCAAAAGACTACACATGAATTTAGAAGGCAAAAACAGAAAAAAGGAAAAAAAAAAGAAGAGAGAATCATATCCTAACTTTTTATGCGAAAGCCTGCGGGCTATGTTGGCCTGTCCAAGCAAAATTCCCCTGCCCGATCTGATGCTGCATGTCCAAAAAAGCAGGTTTCACTGCCATGCAGAGAATCTAGCGGTTAGATGTAATGTCAGATGATCTTGACCGTCAGTTCACATTCACACTTGTTATTCTTCCAACCTTTTTCAAAATACCGTGACGATAAATATAAATATCGTCGTCTCCACCCCTTTTGTTTGCAGTCGAAACACGCACTACTGTCATATTCTCGCGAGATAATAGACCATCGCGGCACTGAAAATATCGTGGGCGAGAAGAGACAGACGGAAAAAGCAATGTTAGGCGTGAAATATAGTCCATCCCCTTTTTCAGTGGCCAGTGGCCAAGGAAAGGAAGTGTGAAAAAGTTGAAAGAAAGAGAGAGGAAGAGTTCTCGGCGATGGTGACTATCAACTTTCCACATTTATTACCATTCACGTATCTTTTCTTTGCATAGCTTTCTTGTTTGTTTGTCCCTTTTGTGTATCCAATTGCTTGGTCCATTTCTATGCAAGATTCGGAATTTTTATACAAGTTTTACTGGTTATGATTTAAGTCATTAATACATTAGAGGTGTGGATTTATAAAGACTAATAAATTCTCGTTTCGTAGTAATTATTTTGGCGAGAGAGTCGTTGATAATTACATTAGGTTTGTCTAGTACTCAATCAACACTCGCTAGACAAGTTCAAAAAAAGAATAATAAAAATACATGCAAATCGAGTGATCAATATAAATTTATGCATTTAAATGATAAATTGTTTATATATTATAGTTTTCAATGAACACTCGTCAAAAAAAAAAAAAAAAATTTACTTGCACTTTGAAAATTTCTTTTAGGTTCACACGTACGTGGATTTGATGATTTGACCACAATACTCTCGTCAAATTGGTGGGATAAGGACTATATAAGGGGTATGGTTAACTTGAGGACCAAATTAATTTGTAGGTGAAGTATCGATCAAACATCCAATGTTGATAATTGATTCATGAGTCAACTCTAGATCAAATATCTTTCTTCCACCTTATCAAAAAAAAAAATATCTTTCTTCCAAAAAAAAAAAAAAAGAAGATCTCTACATCAAATATCTAATCAATGCATTAACGGAAAAGGAAAAAGAATCAATTTAGAGCCTGTGCCTATTTCATGTGATTAATTGCCCTTATTACTCAACCTAAGCTGCTCTTACTGCTTAGAAAATACCCAAACTGCCCTTGAATTGGCGGTCAATTAGAGGACGTAGTTTATAAAGGATTTCTTTGCTTTTCAGAATTATTTGGCATATGCTTATTCTAAAAGTTCTTTTCAGGATTATTTTGGGATGAAAAAAATGGTGATGCATTATGGCAATTTAATTTGACCATTTTCAGTTAACAAGTCTCCAGGAAGTTGCCTTTGCACATATATATATATCTGAAGTGTAAATTGTTCGTCTCTGTTAAATCAGAAACAATTGGTCAAATGATTTAAGAGGAAGAATAACTCAATGGGGTTTGCTCCTTCGTCCACATGACAAGGTTGACTTGTACTGTATGCAAAGTTGAAAATCAGTTTCTTTTATTGTTGACTAGGGAGAATTATATGTTGGGCACTCTTTTGCTTCGGCAAAACAAAAATTGTCTTCAAATTTCTCCACGAACCGTGTGCCTTGCTGAATAATTTTGAAGAATGACAAAATTTTACAAGAATTGTCTCCCATTTCGATATCTTTATTCAAAATGAAAACACAAACCATGATCACAGCCGATCAAGAATGAACATATGCTTTTTTGTTTTCTTTCTGGGGACGTAAAACTGGACAAATTGAGATGCAGCCCAGAGTAAATGCATAAATGTAAAGAATGATTAAATTAGATGAAGTAGAAAAAAGACAACAAATTCATCTCCTCCCTCCTCCCCATCGTTCAATATTCTTTCCTTCTCTTCCTTTTTTCCTGAGGGTGGTCAGTGGTGTTTGAAAAGGGTTATTGAAAACTACACAGGATGTGACTTTGAGCAATACATTTATTTGCACAAAAATTTCAATTTTCCGCGTGAACTTGTCGATATTGCGAATTTAAAGCACACTGCGTTACCTTTCTAGGATTAGTTCCATATTCTATACTTTAACAAAGTGCTCTGTACCAAGATTCCAACCTTCTACCTAATTTTTTCCTAAATGAAAACCTCTCTTCTGTTAGCTTCCATTTCCATCAATATTTTGTAGGTCTTTAGGCGCAAAATGGTAGCTGGGAGGAGAAGAGAGAAGTCGATACGGGCGTTGAGTACGTACTACAATTATCTTTTCTTTTCCTTACAAGAGTTACAGCTAGAAAAGATCACTTGTATACATACGAAACTTATGCAAGTTGATCATGGCGATGTTGGCTCTAGGCGAAGCAAATAAAAGGTAGCTGCAACATGCATGACCGCTAGAGCTGTGTATTGAATAAGGTTGTACGTGAGATGCAAAAGTTCAAATAAAGTTTTTGCACAATCGATTGAGTTTTTCCTTTCATTCTTTGGGATTTCTTCTTATTTTGGTGTTTTTTTTTTTGGTTGATTTTTTTGGGTTGTGGGGATCGATGGGGTGGTTTGTTTTTGGAGATCAACCAGGGAAGTTCCGGACAAAAGAGGGGGTTGGTGGAACCTTTCTTGATTAAGCTTTGCTTTCTTCTCAAACATACCTACATCTTAAGCATGATACCGTAATAATTTCTTCCACTGTAAAAAGCTCCTGAGGTTTCTTCACCACCCTCAATTCCAACTCCCACTTTTAACGCATCCTTAGATTTCTTCCCATCATTTCATTCCTTCCTAACTAGTTTAAATTGAAACAAACTCTCTCCCCATATTATTTCACCCCAACATCACTTACAGCTGTTACTTTGTACTTGGATGTCATCCATAACAGAAAACTTTTCTCCCACTACACCTTTGCCTTTTCATGCCATCTAACATTGCCAATAATGGAGGAACATGATTCAATGAAATGCCTTTCTAATCCAAGCAAAGATTGCTAGAATAACAAGTGCCCTCCGCTCGAAGGATTATTCCCCTTTTGATCTAATTGCTAAATTAGCAAATATTTCTACTACTGATTAATGTTCATGACCTCTACATCTAGCTAGCCGCATAAAGCGCATGTAGACTTTTAACAATTTGTTAGCACTTAATTTTCTTGCTCAAAAGTGATTCCAAAATGCTAGTTAATTAGTACCTAATTGGTGATTTAATTAAACATTATTGTTTTGACGAATATATATATATATATACACACACACACACATCAAATGATCTCCACATGGCCAATGTCCCATAATTAAGCTTTCAAGTTTTATAAGCAACCACCCTAGCTCGAGTTCAAATTTGCAATTGATCAGATTATGATCGTTAAAAGGCTTCTCTAAAGGCTAATTGATGGAATATCATGAGACAAGAGGGCCCAAAACTCTTTTCACTAGTGCAAGCCAAGCCCCACGTCAACTTTATGCAAATGTGTGTACATTGCTATCTCTTGGTGTGTGTGTGTGTGTGTGTGTGTGTGTAATCATGGCATGAAGGTCAAACTTTAAGCAAACATATGCATAACAACTACTTACTCACAGATGGGGAGAATTGAGAGCCATTCCCTCTCCTCTCCTCCAAAAGGTTTCGGTAGCTTCTTATACTCAAAGCAAGTGGTAGACTTTCAAAGTCTGTCCTTTTCCCTCTCTCATGAACATTGTTAGTCTATAATAGGGAAAAGAGGCCTTGCTTTTTGATCACAGATGATATTAGGCAAGAGAGACGCACCAATCAAGCAAAAGATGACCATTGGTTCCCCCTTTTTACAATAGAAGTATTGTGTCATCATTGCAAAAAAGAAATAGAGGAAAGTTGGGAGGATTTAGGTGTAGACTTTAATTGTTATAAGTTCTCTCTCAAATTTCTTTTTTTTTTTTTTGATGGGACTACACAATAATACTTTAATGAACCTTCTTTACGCTGGATACCATCCTATTTCTGTCGTCAATCAACATTAGCCCCTTATAAAGGAAAATGGAGAAAAAACAATTGAAGTCCCCCCCCCCCCCCGCAAATTTTTTTTTTATTTCTATTTCCAAAACAAGATGAACCGTGTAAAATGGGAATGTTTTAGTATGAGAATTTACTAATGCCTCTTATAGGTGAATTGTTTCTTGTGCTTTGTTTCACTCGTGAGTGATTCCTGTGAAGACTATTTCCAAATTAGTTGGTAATGTTTGTTAAACATCAATGATCTTCTCTCTCAATATTGTGGCTGTTATGCACAAAACACATAACAAAATTAAATTTGATGTTGATCTTTCCAGTTTCTTACCAGTATATGTGATTGTCAATGATAACAAGAAACAACATGTGACGCTCGTGAAACTTGAAAGAAAACTAGCTTAATTCTAAAAAAAAAAAAAAAAAATCAGAAAAACTACTACTTTTTATTAAGAAAGGTCAATTTAATTTTGTCCAACAAGTGTTATTTCAATGATATCACTTGGTTAAGTTAAAGTCTTAGCTGGGTGTGTTAATTAACACCTTCTAGATATAACGTTTAGCATTGATAAATACTTTTTTGCAAGATTCAAATCCATGCTTTTGCAACAGGTGTTGTATATGCCAAAGGCTCTGCATGTCCGTGATGATGAAAGCACCGGCCCATCATAAATCTATTCAAAGTTCCTTTCCGCTTCTACTGCTAGGGACAATGAAGAGATGCCAAAAGCTTAGTTAAAAAGAACATGGCACCTCAAACTTTACTTTTTTAAGTTCCATAAAACTATCCTTAAGAGTTACTAGCAATAGAAAAATCCTATTTAAAATAAGCTGGAAGGAAAAAGCCAACAACTTTTCCTCCACTAATGGTGTTTTGTCCCTAATTAAACCTGTATGCTTTACACACAAGAATTCAACTTTCTAGGAGAAATTCAGAATGAACCACTATGAGTCACTAACCCTTTTGGATGGGCATGTAAAAGGAGGACAAGCAAACGTAAGATACTTAAAACCCTACATCAAAGCGTGGAAACAAAAGTTTAGGTTTGATTAGTTAGATTGATTAATGCTTAATGAAGCCTTAAAGTTAGGGTATAAACTCTTCTCTTTTCAAAAGTTGTGAGGAAGTCTTACCTTGTATCCCATGTTATTCTTATTACCCAAGGGACCTACGTTGAATGATTATGCGGTAATTGGAAGAAAACGCTTTCTTGAATCCACAGGTGAAAGTTTGTACCAATGATCAGCAACTTCTTGAATTCTATTCTCTTTTTATTTTTATTTTTATTTTTTTGTTTCAATCTTCCTCTAGTTGTTAACTAAAATGATTCCATTGCTAGCTAATAACCATCAAAACATTTGTTTGAAACCTGTCAGCGTGTGACCAGATCTGCTCTCTAAGTTATTAGCCATATTAAGATTAACAAAAAAAAAAGTCAAATTATCCTTAAATTGTAAAGTTTTGACCGAGCCCTTATATATAAGAAATTAACAAGGATGAGTGCCTCATCTCCTAGTTTATCATGAAGAAGGATAAGAAATATTTTACTTAAGAGCAGAGTGAAACAAAACATATTGTGCTCACAAGATGTTAAAAGGAAAGATTTATGAGATAAACCTAATTACTCGTGTTTTTTAATTAGAATAAATAGCAACTTTGTCAACCTACTTATGTCAATTTCACACTTTTATTTAAATTATATGGGATAATTATCTATAACTCCAATTTTACATGTTATTGCCGTCATGGTCTATGCACGCCAAAGAAAAAGAACTCCTCCATCATCTCGCTTATCAAGAATGGTCTTTCCCTTGCATATTGAAGAATGTCGGCACTTGGCTTAATTTGATGCAAAATGCCTACCATCGTTTCCATCCGTCGGTGTCATAGTTAGAATATGACATGCATGTAAATGTTATTCCCATTTTCTACAAGCTGCATATTTGTCGATCCACAGCAATAAATGACTCCCGACTTGAAGTTTCTAGCTATGTCAATTTCACATGTCCACTATGACCTCTGGCTCTCATTTTTGGCCTTTTCACCAAAAATTTCATCAAGAATGTTGACAAAATGAAATTGGCTTGAATTATTCCAAAATGGTTAAACTTCTCAGAGGATCAATATCATGCACAAATACAGCAAACTGAAAATTACTATTTGCATAAATCTGCATTAGATTGTAACGTAGTTTTGTTGTTTTTAGAAGTTTTATGGTCCCAATGCACTATTATATAAAAACTTTGGGACGTACGAATTGTTTGTTTTTCACGTAACATGGAGAATGTTAGCCTCTTCGTGTAAAGTAATCAATTAACACCCTAGCTATCAGACGCAAAGAGAGAGGGAAGAGGAGTGATAGAATTGTAGTTAGATAGAAGTCATTCCAGAAAATTGCAGAATTGAAGTTCTATGTGATCATGCATGTAAATGTTTCTTACTTGGTGGTGCTTAATTTTTTTTTGCTATATAGGTGGAATGGTGTTGCTGATAAAGCCATGAACAAAGTTACTCAAGATTCGTCCAGGAAGATATCTGCCATGATATGAGTGGATGTATTTCATCATTATAAACATATATATATATATATATTTCAATAAGTACTACTCATTATTGAAAATGCATTTAATAATCAGGAGGAGCAAATTCACTGTTGAGATGTCTATCACTATAATTGCACAATGGGCCTTTCTTCTTATCCGCCACATCCAAGTTGTCTAAATATTAGGTGCAGATGCAATGCTAGGAACTTTGTTAAACAATCAAAAAGTAGTCTTTTGTGTCCACATCCATGTTCTTATACTTATTCTTGAACCAAGTTTTTCAGCATATATATAGATAATGTTGCTTGCATACTAGGAGAAGTGTGGATCTCTTTTAAATATATACCCAAAAATAGGAAAAGGAAAAAAAGGAAAAAGATGCTCGATCAGCTCATGTAACTTGAAAAATTAAGTCCAAAAAATGAGAGTGAATCAGTGTACTTATCAAGTAATTTCTGTTTTCCCAGTCAAATTCTTGACAAGCAAGCAAGCTACTCTTTTTTAGTTGATTTAGAACTACTCAACTCCAAATATTATTGTCCCTAACAAGTTCTTTTTGTTAATGTCTCGTTGCATTCAAAAGATATTGGAGAACAATCAGATGTTCAATTTCAACCCTTCTAACTACATCTGTTGATTGACTGTTTTTCAAAAATTTATTTTTGAAGAAGTTCAAATACCTTTTCTAATTGTATTTTTTTTTTTTAACACAATGTTGTCTAAAAGGTTCTAAGATTCTATTCTTCTTCAAAAACACACAATCCAAACTCCATGTGCACTTGGATTGGCCATTATTCAGATTTTTTTCTTTTGTATAATTCACTAAACACGTTTTTTTAGTACCTTTTTTTTTTAATCTCAAATGTGTCATGTTACAAAATTTGTTATAATATTATTCTCCAAAAAAAAAAAAAAACAAACAATCTCGAATCAGAATAAGAGAAACTTTAGTCGTAAAGATTGACACGGGAGACAACAATCGACTTCTTGTCGAAGCCACAAGGATGACCAAATAAAAAGCCACATGCATCTGAAAATTCTCCTTGTCTAGAATGGCCCCATCTTGGGATTATTTTCTCCCAGGATTTTAGTACAATACAAGAAATGAAGGATCAAAAGTAATCAACACTTATGTGGAAAGTTTCATTGCATTATATCACTCTCTATTGACGGCCCGCGATGGGTCACCATTGAATGTCCACATTTGGTGGGGATACCTTACAATCAATCCAGTTAGAATTCACCTAAAATTAGTAAATATTCAGTCTAATGCTGTTGCTGAATAGATAAGAATACTGGCTTGCTTGGATTGCTGACATTTGTAACTAAAAAATGCTCTTTTTTTTTTTTTTTTTGGTGATAACGGCATACCTATTTTAACTTAGTTTACTCCTACTCCTAAGAGGGGAATCTACTCTATGGGATCATCCAATTGAGTCAGGAGAACCTGACGGGACTGAATCACCATCAGACCAAACGAGTGCACTACACAAACATATGTGGAGTGGTAATACAAAAAATGCTCATTAATACAAAGAATCAAAGATGACGACCGAAAAGGGAGTCTTATCTGATTCCAAACCTATACGTACGATGTGAAGTGTTAATATTACAGTTTTCAGTGGGAATAGCAATTTTTTTTGAACAAGATTCCGAAGGGAAAGTCATCAGTTAGCTTCCCACACGTGCAAAAGTGAGGAATATTTGATGCAAAAGCTTCTAAATCCAATTGACAAGGCTTTAGAAATTTGATTCTAAGGATTGTGAATCAGGAGGTCATGCATGAAATCCCACAACTGTGCATCAATCTTCAACATCTTAGGCCACAATTTAAGAAGCTACGAAGGGTGAATAACAAGTGGTCCTATACATATTCAATCAACAACATTGCGTATAAATCACACATCTCGAATCTTTTTTTTTTTTTTTTTAACTCTCGATCTTTTCATCTACTCTACCGTGACAGATTTCCTCGTTTTACCTTTTTTTTTTAAAAAAAAAAATTAAATGAGAGCCGACGTCATGTATTCCTCATGATTTCTTTAGTTGATCAATATGTTTGCCTCAAAAGGTCCTTCAGCAGAAGAAATTAAATGCCATAAGCACATAGTGTTCTAGAGTCAATTTGGTTTGTGATCCAATATCTTTCTGTATTAGAAAATTGATCTCATAGAAAATACATATTTTCTTAAATAAAATTTCAAATACTAAGATGACCATCTTTCTTTGTAGTTCTTAGGTAAAAACTTTTCTTAGAAATGCTTTCATAATAGTTGGTGGACATCTTTCTTTGTTATTCTAGGGTAAAATTTTAACAATCACATCATCCATTGGAAAAATTAAGATATATGTCATATATAAGGTTGAAGATGTTCTCGAGATAATAAATTCTTATGCTTGATCAGCTTTTGAAACCATAATTTGGGCTCTGTATTCATGCGAAAACACTTTTAGGAGTGGAACGAACCACGCAGATAATAAAGGAATAAAAAATACGTACTTATGTTAAATGTTAAAATTAAATGTAGAAATTGTTCATTTGACAATTGGTAAATTCATGGTAAAGCTCTGATAGTTGGCGAGAAAAGAATTGTGATTCCCTCATCCAATTCTCCTCTTCTAACAATAAATAATTAAATGATAAAAATTAAAAGTTTGAGATGGGTTAATTAGCAAATAATAAGAAAGTAGACATTGTCGGAGAACTAGTAGATTTTGCCATTGTATTCTAATGCAGATCCCGTACTTCCCTCACATGATAACAAACTGAAGCCATGTCGGAAGCATCATGCAAGCCTAATAACAGCTTGATTAATTAGTGTTGTTTAATCAAGTTTAATGTACTCAAGTGGTGGTTTAAACTAGTCTTTAAACATTATACTAGTGCATGTTTTCACTAAGAAAATTGTATATTTTGTCAATGCAGTTCACACACACACACATATATATAGAATCATATGATGCATTTTCTGTAGTCATGGATTTATGTATAAAGTGGGTATAGTTGGGAGACAGACATATCTTCCTATTGAAGAATCTGAATTGGAAAAACCGTTTGGATTGCATTTTCCGTCATTTTTCATGGAAAAATTACTGTAGCGATTTGATGTATGTGAGGGAAAAAGATAATAGGGAAATGTGATCACGGAAAACAACACAATTTTTCGGCGGAAAACCGCAATCCAAACAAGGTAAAATTTCTAAAGCTTTTGCTCCTTACGTTTGTTTTTCTCTAAAAGAGAACAACTTACGTACGTTAACAGATGGGATGATTTATTCTCTGATTGGATTGTCTTCTTTTTGTGTTTTCTCAAAGAATCTAAACCTGCGTTAATCTTGCATTAATCAAACAACGTCTGATCACCCTGCACTAAGGCTCAAAAGATTTGAGCACTAATTATCATAACAACTTTTCCATGATTCTCATCCTATAGTCAAAAGTGCTTACGTGGAAATAACACCAAGACTTAGCGTCTAGGGAACAACTAAGACAATAGTGTTTTAGACTTAATTCTTCCTTCCATTTGAGAAGTAGACTTAGAAAACCTGTAAATAATGGATTTAATTTTGACTGGGTGAATATTTATTTTTCTTCGTGCTGTTTCTCATTGGAACTTCTATTTCACGTTTGAATAGCAGATTCCAAAGTGTGTCTTTCACAGCCAATACATTTATATATATATTTTTTCATAATCTTGATTATTTTCACCGGTAACAAGGTACAACATTGAAAAGAAAAAACATGGTACAATATTTTGTGTTTGATGGAATTATACTAGTGATTGAGGTATATAAGTAACAGTAGGGGTGGGCAAAAAAACCCGCCGATCCGAAAACCCGATGAACCCGATCCGATTCGATCCAAAAAATAGGATACCCGATCCGATTTTTCTTAGCGGGGCAGATGAGGGTCGGGTACCCGAAAAATCGGGTACGGATACGGATCAGAAAAATATAAACCCGCGGGTACCCGACCCGCAGGGTATATTTTATAAATATTAAAAAAGTAGGGATCATTTTATAATTTTGTAATTTTTAATTCTAAGTGCAAGTGAAGTGGCTCGCAGCCTCATATTCTAATCCTATATGATCTACTCTTCTCATTTTTTTTGAAGAAAGCGAATATTCTCGGTGAAACATGAACAAAATGAAAAAAAAAATTTGTGAAACTCTGTTATAAAAATTGTTCATCCCTTTCATCTTTTTTATTTTTATTCTACCTCCATCGATCTTTCCTGCAAATCTTGCATCAATTCAATCAAAGATTTTTGTTTGGAGTTTCAATTTTCTGTTAGCTAGATAATTAAAATATTTGTGTCATTCATTTGCAATTATATCTCTTTAATTTGTCTCTTTTATTTAGTGTAAGAAATTTATTTTTCTTTTTCATCACCTTAATACCATAAGGTCTATTCCAAAGATGTAAAAAAGTTGGGGAAGATTTTTAACATTATTTTGGTTATATTTTTTTCAGAAATAATTAGTTCTATTCAATTCTTTTCCGAACTTGATTTCACAATTGACTTATTTGAGATGCGGTCTTGTACCATAATATCCTTGGGGAAGTTACCAAATACTTATTATCCTTGTGTTTGTTGTGTTGTAGAAGTATGAAATGTGTGAAAATGGTGATGTACTCAAAATTATTATGAAACTTCGTTTTGTCTATTAGATATTCTAATATGTACTAAATTTATGAGATCGATTTGATTATTGGAATGAAATGTGTGAGAATGGTGATGTATGGACTTTAATTACAATATCTCTACCAATATTAATTGGAAAAGCATGTTTTTTTTATTGAAAAACATGTTGATATTAAGTAGAAAATAAATTTTTTTTATTGAAAAATAGTTTTTTTTAGGGGCGGGTACCCTATGACCCGCCCCTTTTTTTCGGGTACCCGCTATTCGGGTACCCGAAAATATTAGGAGCGGATTAGGGTCGCAAAATGGCTGATCCGATATATTAGGGTCGGGTCAGCCAAATCATGTTAGGGGCTGGTCTGCGGGGGATATCCGACTGGATAGATTAGGGTTCCCTAGGTTCCGTAGGAGGGCTCGATAGCCGTGTCTCTATGTTGCTTCTTGCTATGTGTGACTTTCTTATGATTCAATAAAGATAAGTTTTTTCAAAAAAAAAAAAAAAAAAAACACATCCAAACCATTAAAATGGGATACGCATAAAATATCAAAATCTACAAAATATTGTTAATTTTTTTGCACATTATAATCCAATTCCGATGTCTGTCTATATAACTTGTCTGAACAATAATTTGTTGGACTGGCATGAACTTTAACTCTCTTGTTCAATGGTTTATTTTCAATCCTTATTTGTATGTAGTTTTTGAGACAGAGTGCAAAGGGGCATGATAAGTTGTCAAATGGCTTTGAAATGAAGACCACTGAAGTGGAATTCTCGACTTCCTATTGATATATGCAGTGGATATTGCTCAAATAACTGGAGAACAAGGAAAGAGGATTCTACTAAGCTGTTTCAAAAGTTACAAATGATACACTAAAAAAGAGATTAGGTTGAGATTTGCTATATATCTTAATGCCTAATATTCTGTATCCCAAGTGCTTGACATATATTTTTGGACAAATTGTGCAATTTTTTTAATAAAAAAAAAAGACAAATAGTGGATTATAGAGGTGGGAGTTGAAGGACAAAACTCTGACATAATTGCGATTTGGGATCTCCATTTTCAATCAATACTATCTCTAAAGGTCACAGTTGCTAGGAATTCCAATTAATTGCAATGATTTGCAGGTGTTTTGGAATTTAGTTCTATAGTCAAAAGCATGAGGAATTGAAAATTTAAGTTCCTGAAAGTTCATTCTTCTGGAATCCCATGTCTCATCATTCATAATGCATTCACTTTTGATATTGTAAAACTAATTAAAGCAATTTAAAAAGCAACAATCCACTTATGCTTTGTTTAATGGAGGAAATGAAAAAAGATACAAGTGAACATAATCAATATCCTTCACATATATAGGTGGTATAAAAAATAAATCCTCAATTTTCTATTAGGATTTTGTAAGCTCAGTACTGGTAAAGATCTCCTCTGAGTCTTCCACTTGTTTTCTCTCAACTAAAAATCTAGCATCATTCGAAACTAGCAAAACAAAAATACAAATACAAAAAATTTTTGATGGGTTCGACAGAGAAAAGAGTTGAATACACCCAATGTTCAAACACCTTTGGTTTAAAAACACTAAAGTTTTGGCTCATAAATTCAATTATTAAGACTTATTGAAACCTCAATTACTTGGTATCCCAGAAGGTATATCACTTATTATAAGAATATTCACAATTTCTGTCGACCAGTGGATTGTCCTGAATTTTTTTTTTTTTTGCCATGCATTGATCAGCTCAACTAAATTTATTGTCGAAGAACAATGAAAGTTGAGTACTCTTTAATTAGTTGTAGCATATTATCCAAACATTATTTCCTTTGTATCTTTCAGCAAAAATCGACAAGTTTCACGCGTAAAACTACTCATCAACCAGCATAGAAACGTTATATAAGATCCAAATCGCGTTACAAAATGATTCCTGTATCCAAATACCAAGCCACGAAATTAAAGCAAAGTCGACAGAAAAATTTTGGAGCCATTAACAAAGTCAAGAGACATTGAACCCGCAACAAACATACATCCAAAACCCTACCCTTACGTACCTCTATTGGAGTCTGCTCCTGATGAAATTTGGCATGCAAATTAGATGCCAAGAAATCAAAGTTGCTGGAAAAACGATCTAGCAATCTTTGTGAAAGAAAATTCAAAAACAACTACTTCATTGGCGGGACCAAGGCAGCATGAAAACAAAAGAAAAAAAAAACACACACACAACAATTACGACACAGGACACTTGGCATGTTGCATGCATGCAACAAATCAAGAAGACAAAATGACCATTCACAACTTTAGAAGGCGAAGTTGGGATTTTCAATACTTAGGCAGGGTTATGTGTGGATGGGATCTTTAGCAACAGATTTTGCTGAAATTTGAGGCCAGTGGCAAAAGAAGTAAAGATCAAGCCCCCAAGAGGAGTAGCTGGCAAGCTAGGCAGCCAAATGGGAAAGACAGCAGAATTCCCAGCTGCAAACACAAAGTTCAATGCCTGTGATCGCTGAAACTTGGAAATTCGACCATAATTTGGAACTTGCCAATTTGGACGGAAACCCGAACTTTGATCCAGACAAAAACAGTTGGCAGGCAATTAAGAAGCCAAGCAAGCACCAAGTGGCACTTCAAGGAAATAACACGTCAGTTTAATTGTATGGGAGTTAATGAATTGCACTGAGGTATCTGGGGTTTGCTATAATTAGTTAAACAATAAACTTCCCTTCCAGACGTTCTACAAACTTCCGTTCGTTAACTTCTTGTGTTTCAAAGAGAGATAATTATTGAGACATTTAGGTATGGTTTCACAATCAATATAATCCATTTGCTAAGGAGATTAAGATTTAAGATGATAATGAATCTGTTAGTGAGAAAATTCCTTATTAGACAGTCTATATAAACCACCTAACATGGAAAGGCATATATCTTGAGGGAAAATAATACAAGTCCTATTCACTGATAGTAGTATAGTATCATGTGAAGTTGTTCGTTGAAATGCTCAACAATTGACTATGTTTGGATAGGTCCTGTTTTTTTTTACGTTTCATCACATGTATTCTTCTTAATTAATTTTTTATTTTTTAAATTATCTTTTTATCTATCATATACCACATAAAAAAATGTTACAGCATAATCTCAACTCTAAAGTTTCTAGTACTTTCTTATTTTTCTCATTTATGTTTTATCTTTTGGTCTTTATGTTTCTATCACCTTAATCTTTGTCCCACCCGTAGAATGCGAGTCAATACTAGTGACAAAAAATGCTTGTGTTTAGTTACTTCATTTATTTTGGGTGGTTAGAATACAATGAATGGAGGTGCACAAGCATAAATGCATATGATGAAGTCACGAAAGTTTTTATGTTTTTCTTTCACCTCTTCCAAGTCTTTTTGTTAAAAGCCAGTGCAATGTGGATGCAAGGAATGGTTTGGACTTTGGAGAAATGGACTGGTAAGAGTTTGTGGCTTCTGTGTGATTACTGTTTAGCATTTGCCTAAAGAAATGTGCAAGTCAACAATGTCGATTCCGGGACTCCCTGGCATTACGAGAGGCTGCTGGTAAACGTATTGGGATCTAAGTTCTCCTTTTCGTTTTCGGTTCCTACCCCATTAATTGGCCCTGCAGTTTCAGTAGAAAGGGGCAGGCAATAAAAATGTGTATGTCTGCCTTTATTTCTGGTCTTTGAATAAGTAAAACCCCAAGAAACAAAAGTGACACTTCTCATTTAATGCAAAAAAGTGAGGTCTGCGGAAAACATGCATCGATCCCTATCCCCCCCCCCCCCCCCCCGGAATCCGAGGTGTAGTTTTGGTTAGATGCTCGCAACAGCATGTGAGTGAGGGAGAGTACATATGAACGTTTGGAGGCAGCTGACTTCTTCAGGCAAAGTGAAGATCGATTTCCAATTTCCATTTACGCGTTCTTTTTACTTTTGAACTTTATTATTGGTTGTTGAACATGTTCTGCTCTCCATTTTCGGCTTCCCAGCTACTCCCAAATCTTGGTTGGAACTAAAATTGGGGAGGCAACAACATGGGCATCATACTTGTAAACTAATTATATATATATATATATATATATAAACAATGCGAGTTCTGGGATCGCAAAATTGTTTTACAACTTATCTTCCTTTGAATTTATCAAATAAAAGGGAAGACAAATCGAAGAACAAATAGTAGGGTCTTTTTTTTTTTTTTTATGTAATCTAATTAGGCTTACATAATCGTACATGGTGTTATTAATCATTTTTTCAGAGACATAACATCATAACATATACTTTATTTGTAATGTGGATGCATGCTGCAGCTCCATTCAAAGGCGGCTCGAAATCTTAAAAAGTGGTCTCAAGAACCTGTATAAAACTTATAGCGGATGTTAGTTTGAATAATGGATTATTTACAAAAATTTATTAGTTTTTAATTATTTTTTTATCCCATATACATCACGTTAAAAAAAAAATATTACAGTATTTTTTTTAAAAAAAAAATTATCCCAAATAACCTACTTTTGTCCAAGGACTACTCGATTGGGAGAGGAAAGTAGAGTCAAACATAGACCGACCTAAGGTTGATACAAGTCACTGGTCGACTAAAGTGGAGGCATGGATTTACCCATAAGAAAAATGCAAAGCATATTATTTATTCTCTTTACGGAATTTGTCAAACTTCAATCACTTTAACCAGCGATTACGGATTGCCTCCCATGATTTTGACTTTTTTGTACCATATAATTATCCCAGAAGAACTAGCGAGACCCACAAACAGGAAAAGGTAAACCCCACCATTTTGGTTTGTCCCTGTAGACCCAATAGCGGCTCCTCAGATAGGCTAACCTGAATGTATTGGGCCAATACAACGTTACATGGGCTTGGCCCACCAACAATCTTCCTTTATTGGTCTATTTGGAAGAGAGTCCTGGCACCTGACACACGGGCTGAACCCAGTTCCAACAGAAGGCCAGATCATTTCCACCGGCATGTCCTTTTCTTATACATAACTGTCTCCTTGGATATTTTTTTTTTCCTTCAGTTTTCTATTTTTATTTAGAAATAGATTTTTCAGAAAATAGTAGTATTTTGAATTTCAGGATAAGGTTAACTGATTTACAACCAGAGGGAAAAAAAAAAGTTCATCACTCGAAGAAGTGCAGCCCCTTTCCATGCATCCAATCCTCATCTCCCTCCTGCGAGAAAACGATAAAAACCTGCACAAGAAAAAGAAAAAGGACCATTTCTGAAATCAATTTCAAGCGCTTGAGCTGTTGAACACAATTTAAAAAGTTGGAAGTCATTAAGAAGAGATGGTGCTAGGAACTGGTAAAATTATCCAAGAAAAATATAACCAGAATGTCCATGCAGCGCAGTAGTTAAAGAACACAAGGATCTTTGCACGAGTAATAATAGTGTACTTGTTAATAGCTACAGACAGAGAATGAAGGAATTATTTGAGCTTTAAGTGGATCTTTCTAAGTTTTATTTGTCAGTTCTAACCTATAATACTCTTCGGGTCACCGTGACAGAGGGATGACCTGTGTTATGCTTGTTTCTGTGTTATTACCTACTTGGAAGCCAAATTTCACTCAAATATTTATCCTACTTGTAAAGATGATCAACAGGTTTATGCCATTAGAACTGTGAAATGCAGACAATCAAAAAAGTTTTATTCAACTTCCTCTGTTAAGGTCGGCTAATGGGGTGTTTCTGCCGGACAAGTCCTTCCCCACACCCCAAACTACAAAATTCCAGTCAGTTATCCATTGGGATAATGATAATTTACCGACTATTTGTCATGATCAGTTCCTGAACTTGTGGGATGCTGCAGATGTTGATCGACTTGAGCTCTCAGCATTTAAAAGTAGAAAAATCAAAAGCAACAGCTCTGTTATCGGATTTGGCCGGCTGCATCTTTTGCTGGTGGAAGAGGTATCCATTTGCTTATAGAATCCCTTTTTCGAACTCTGTTAAGAGCCAACATCCAACTTAACTGAGCTTTCATGACATCTTTAGAAGTTCCTGCAAGAGATTCTTGTACTAAAAAGCTCGCTCTTGCGTATTTATCCATTGAGGTATTTGACACCAATCTTTCACCACAAGGTCCACATATATCATCACTTTTTTTTTTTTTTTTTAACAACTTCAATCCAAATTTTCACCAAAAAAAAAAGGGAGCTCCAAAGCATATTAAGGGTCTATCATCATTTGAACAAAGGAAGATCCAAGATTCATAAACAGCAACTCTTTGTTTGAGCATCCAGTGGCCACTGCTCAGGATCAACTTTAAGTCTCTTGAGTATCCTTTTACCGTTGCATTCAGTCTGAACTAACCGTACCAATGTGAAAATGAAGTAGCTTACATGGAGAAGCAACAAGCCAGCAACTAAACTAGCCTCCCAAAGTAACTAAAACTTCATGACTTGGGCTATCAAAAGATCCACTAGATATTGACCCAAGTTGGTTGGCTTTAGAAGTTGCTTGTCCAACTTCACTTGTATGAAGTGAACATCACCAAAACTGATTTCGACAATTTTAGGGGCAAAAAAGCAAGGAAATCTAAAATGAAGAACATCCACTAGATATTCATATCACCATATCACGAATATAATTTACTCTAGGACCATAACTTTTAGCTTTACATATCCAATGGGTAAAATTCAAGAACTTGCATGAACAGTCAAAAAATCATTTCACAAGGCGTGGCAGTCCTAAGCTGAAAGGGCACAAAATTCATAACCAGCCAACAATCAGAAGCAAATACAGTTGCATCTAAATGGGCTAATATAATGATCGCTCAAAAGAAAAAAAAAAATTTCAAGAAGCAGGTGTTAGAAATGCTAATAACATGTAACTCTAGTATTTGCATAGAGACAAAGTACCTTCTTTCATCCAAGAGTTGACTTTAAAATGCGCCACTTGATCAAATGGGATTAAGGACTACATGCTGAAAAAACAAAAAAGGGAATGAACATTGGATCGACAACAATAATGCATCACCTGATCGTACAAAATTTTGTTACCTTAATCTGTGTCCTGTTGTACGTATATGTGATGTGAACTAGATCATCACTAGCTTGGATAACAGCTGGATATGAAAACTCCATTCCCTCAGTCTCCTCTAGCGTTGTCACCTCTTGCCATGAGTCTCCATCATCAGGGGAGACAGCAACTTTGAGGACACCCCTCGAGATTGTATTATAAGCTACCAAAAGACGTCCATCTCTCAGCTTCACCCCATCAATACCTAACCATTAAACTCAAAACATTAGCGGGCAAGACAAATTAGAAATCATTTTCCAGTACGAATGGCATGGTCCAGATATTCAATGTAGCATCGTCCAATCCGCGCAAACATAATTTCCAGTAGAGTTTAAGGCGCTCCTGATTGAAGAGCATTAACAAGATAAACTAAAATTTCACAATTTCATATCAAATAGGTTGCATTCTAAGTAAATTGTTCAAGAGATGGAATTAATTTAAACCTGGAGCAACATCTGCTTCTTGTGTGGGTTCAAATCTACAAAAACATAATGCCTGCAAACTGTGAAATAAATGGACCAACACGTGTATGTCATAGAAAAGGTATTCCTACTTTCTATCAGCTAGTTCCCAACTTCATACTCATCTTAATTTAAGTTCTCATGATAGTATTCTAGTGCATAACCTTGAGTTGTACAAAATTCTTATAACAGGTTAGTCACCTCCCCTCAGACTTAATTAGTGTCTGAGTTTGACTGGAGAAGCTAGGATACTATATCAAGAGAAAGAGTTTAAGTTTATGGTAGGTTACTGAAACTAATAAAGACAATGGGAAACACAGGAGATCATTACATTTTTGGGATCTGGTAATATTCTAATTAAGGAAAGTGGCGATTACTTTGGAATGTACTGAAAAGAAAAGCAAGACATTCAACCTGGGACAGGGATGTTATGTATAGTTACTTGCATTCTTTCACCATAATCTAAAAAGATCTATCATCTATGTCCATTCGCAGGTATGCTATTTCAATAACAACCTGAGTTTGGGTTCGGAAGTTCTGTAGGCTTTGCAAAGCTCCAGCTGTGACCTCCATCTTCAGATTCTGACATACAAATTCTACTTATGTTTGTAAATGATCTCAGCAGCACGCGCAAGGCTCCATTTGCAGTCAGGTACGGAACGGGTTGAATCACACTGAGAGGATTATTCTCAATGTATATTGGTCCATACTTTTTCCATGATTTACCTGCATCTGAAGTTATCTGTTTCAGAGGAAAAACTTGTTTAACAATTATCTCTATGGGTTCCTTCGAAACAAGATTGAGATAGAAGTCACGGCATAGTGAAATATCATTACAACCTCAATCCAAGCACCCCAAGAATTCCAACTCTCAACAGAAGATCCGCAAACCAAGTCCCCATTTGCAAGCAAGATGGGCTGAGAAACATTAATCAGTGCGTGAAGAAAGCACAGCTCAAAAGAATCAACATAATAGCAGCGAATTCGGCAGTACCTTGTTCTTAATTGGTCCCAAAATACCGGGAGGAAGTTGTTCCCTTTCTTTCCAAGTAATGCCTCCATCATCAGACCGCTTCATGAATCCACTCCATCTGATATTTATGAAATCATAAGCAGAAGGTTACTTGATACTTTTAGAATACTGAAGACGCATGGATCACATGGGAAAATTAAAGTGGATAAATTCTCCGTGTCTTTTCAATTCTTGTCTCTCAGGGGCCCAATTAAGTTGAACATCCCATGTCCAATCTCCAAGCCGCAGATCCAGTAAAAGGAACAGGCAACTACGTAAAAGTGATAATGTGCTCAAGTGGCTTATTGTTTCCCTCAACTCTGATTTGCAAAAACAACAAAAGATTCTACCAAAAGAGGCTTTTTAGTACAGCCTATGTTCATGACCATCCAACGAATATAGATTAGACCCTGCTGATTTTGGGTGCGGGAAAAAAAGAGGATTGTCCTGTCTATCAACTAATCAGACGTGCTTAAATAATCTCATGTAGCAGCAAATGTAACTATTTCCAGTGTTATTTCAGGTTAAAAGAAGAAAAACAGAAGATATCAGATGTATTAGTTGGCTTACCAAGTATGGTACTTCTCTTACAAGAAACGTAGTGCTGTGTTGATGAACGCATGTAACATAATCAAATTCAAACATTTGGAGTTATCAGCTTCATACTAGGATACATCAGATGCAGGTTGTACAAATATTTGGGTGATCTATGTCCTCTTTTATGAGCCAAATTGCTAATTAGAAGAAAGAGGGTTGCTCTCCTAGCACAAAAGTCCACAATTTCTTCTCATGCATCATATTCCTATTTAAACAAGACCATACAAAGCAGGGACCCTTCACTTCCACACTCCAGCATTCATTCTACTCGACCTCCAATCTTATCTAGGTCAAGTTAGCGCTTGCTCTTTATACATACTATTTTCCAACCTCTCTCCAGTCTATAAAACTATTCTTTCAACTCTAACATCCTTTCACCCTGTCCTTGATTACCATTATGGGCTTCAAGCGTGTACCCAGGTAGTACTATTTAAAGCACCAAACATCATGGGAGGGTTTATATTAATCGTATGAAAATAAAAGTCATTCAGTACTGCCGTACATGAAAAGCCTGCGTACTTACTTTTGAACGTCTTGCCCAATTCTGTAGAATAAAAGCAATTCATTCGAGGTGAGCTTAAATAATACAGGATTCCACATTGAAACATTGTATTCTTCATCTGCAATAACAGGAGGGTTCCAAAGGCCATCCTGTTCAGAATAATCTCTCATTATGCACTGAATAATCAAGGAAAACGTTATATTGCAGTTGGAATTGTAATTGATGGCAGGTGGTTTCGTTCTTCTCTGCCAAATGTTTAGAACAAAAACCAACATCAACATTTCTCTAATAGAGACATCAATCAGTTTTGACTGGAGGCATGCTAAGAAGAAAGCTGCATATTGATGCAATCCTTACTAAGTTGAATTAAGTTCTGATGTTGTATGATAGAAAAAACAGCAATCTAGGTAATGGTGCCCACGTTCAAGTACCATTTAGTCATTCTCAAGTGAAGACCTCTAAAAACAATAAAGCAAGAAGAAAATAGAAAAAACACACAGTTGATTCATCTTTTCAACCTTGGAGATTAGACAGAGGAACTTACATCCTTCAAATGCAGATCCATATCATCATTCTTCAGCACTATAAAGAAATGTAACACAATTCACTGACAAAGTCTACTTGGATGAGGATATAATTACCTTATATGTCTGTATCCAAATTTTCACGTCAGGAGCTCCCTCTACCGTGCCACCAAAATAAGCAACCAAAAAATGACCTTTATCAACCTATCGGACTAACAATCGATTAGTGGTAAACACAGAAAATATTATATTTGACTGAATAATGTCAATTTAAACAGTATTACCTCAACAATGGTAGAAGCATGACAGTTATTAAACGGTGCAGACTTAGCAATAAAAGTGAACTCCTCCAATACTGGAACCCAAGAGCAATTATTTTTTCTCATTTCTGAACAGACTGTAGTGTTACCTTGGACACTTTCTAACTTACTGCATCACAATAAAAAAAAAAAAAAAAAAAATCTACATCTGAGGAAATGCAGGGTTCTCAAATGAGCAAAGTTAATTCTAAGTGTAAGAAACTTTTAACAAATGAGGGGAAAAAAGAGAAAACAAGAAAAACTTTGTAAGGATCCTAACTTGGGGAAATAATCACCAAATTGTTAGTTACATTAATTCTCAATCTTCATGAAACAATCATTGTTATAGATGGAGAATATTTGAAATATGCTCAAATCAGTACAAACAAGGTTGACCTCATGGAAACAAATGAAGAACTGAAGCCGAAAATCTTTGCAACTTTCAGGGACAGTACGAAGCAAGTTTCGATTCTGCAATTGAAAACTTGTTTTGAGGATAAAATTATTCACCCCCAGAAGAACAATCGTACCAATCAGAGCAATTCAACAATGACAAGAGCAGCAACAGAGCCAACAACGAGGAAAGATGTTGACAGCATAAGTTGTCTTCCTCTCTCATCTCTGTGAACATCTAATTCAAAGGATAGAAAGAATCTTGAATTTCACAAGCACAGCCTAGGTACCAAAACAGATTTTTCTCAGAAGCATCTGACAAACATCATTGCATTTTCCTCCTCACTAATAAAGACTCCAACATGCGTATATGAATACCACAAATATGAAATATCAACAAAATGTCTAACGATATAATAAGCATTACCTCCTGCAGTCAACGTTTTAACTACTTTACTGAAAACTGATGCATATAAAACTATGGATTTCTCTTTGTTCCCTTGTTTCAGTGTGTGAGATAGTTTAGCACTGCAAGAATACAAAGATGCAAAACTCAGATGAAAAGGCATGATTTTTATTTTATTGTGTACTCACCTACTACCAACCTGTTCTTTCCCTCTATTTTGCAAGAATGACAATATCACCAATACCAGAAAAAACACAATGGTTGATACCACTCGCCACATAACTAGAAATTTGCTAAATTGTAGACATTTTGAAGCCTCCAATCCCAGATGCATATCAACTTATTCAACGTTTGCATATTGTATCAAGAAGAAGTAAAAAAAAAAAAGAAAAAAAGAAGCAGTACTAGGCGGAATTTATACCAGATTTAAGAGAGAAAAAACATATTAAATTAACCCTGCTCCGTAGGTGTGTGTCTGATCATGTGCTGAAAAAGGGGAAAAAATGATTCAAACAAACAAACTTCATGGTATTAAAGTTAAATATTTTAATGCTGACGGAGTTTTCAAATGCAAGCGGATATTATTATATTCAATAGTTTTAGTGCAGTAGCGGGCCAGTGAAAAGGTTCTTGTCCCAGAAAGGTTCAGGGGAACAGTTGGAAGCATAATTTGAAGTAAATCAAAGGGTGCTTAATGTAATTATGCGCAACCTCTTAACTTAATAAACTAAAAGCGTGATTTGAAGCAAATCAAAGGGTGCTTAATGCAACCTCTTAACTAATAAACTAGAAGGTGAGGATTCTGATTATTATTTATTACCATTAACCAGTTGAGTTCATGGCGGTCTACAACCCCAAATGGTTAACACTCACCATTGCTTTTGCTGTTGCAACACTCTCTGCTTCCACTGGTATTCTTCCTATATCTTCTCTTTAGTATTGGTCATTATGCACAGAACCCTCTAAAGTTTTGGTCTTTATTGTGGCCGTTGGGGTTTGCAGTGTATTTTTGGAGAAGAAAGTCAAAGGACGGTGAGGAAGCAAGAATTCAAGGACTTGAAGCATCCCTTAAGAATGCGTTGGAAAAGTGTGCTGCCGAGAGGCAAGGCCGAATTAAAGCTCAGCAGGTATAATAGATTCTCTAGTCATCAGAACCCACTAATGTGGGTGAATTTTTTGGATGGACTTTTAAGTTTTAACTATTGATTGCCGTCAGTTAACAGAAATTTGGAAGAAATTTCCATGCCCAGAATGATGAATGTAGAGGTTGGAATTTCAGTTACATCACAGCAAATATCTTTTGGGGGAAAGAGCTGCCCTTTAGTTCGTTTAACAGATTGTTATTGCTAAATGCTCTAAATCAATAAAAAGTAGCTATATATTCTTCTTTTGGCTCCTCCTGTACCGATGCTCCACTCTGCTTGTCAGTCTTCAACAGTATAATCTTGATTAAGGGAATTTTGTTAGTTGTGTGTCTGGAAGTTTTCTATTGTAGACTCTGTAGTTGCTTCATTGATCTGGCTGATATTGATCACCTAGAATGGGAAAGACAACTTGTTGCTATAGGGGTAATTCTTAGGGAGGGATTATATTTACATGGCTACATAATGCCTTTCTGAGGTTGTTTCTCCATGATATAAAACTGAAGAAAGAAACCTCAGATATGAGGAGAACATCATACCTTCGTAATGTAGACTAATCTTTTTAATGAAAATTGTGGCTAATTAAATTCATGTGATACTCTGATCTCTGGTACATAATACGTTTTGTCTTTTGTCTCGTGAAGTGTTTCTATCTCATAATTGATGTTGTAGGCTTTGAGGAAAGCATTGGTTCAGCAAAATTCAGAAAGTTACGAGTTGAGTTCATATCCCATGGCACCAATTGCAGTAATCCAGTCTTGCTTCTCTACAAGGTAATCAGGAGAAGTATGCATGGTGAAATTTTTTGTTAGCAAGGAACTGTAAAATTTTGCCTGTTGAGTAATGCATTGTTCAGATATTTAGCACCAAACCCTTTGAGTTTGCAATGTTAGCTTTTCGTACTTTGCTACAATCTTGTAATATGTTGTTTGGAATCCTTCATTGGAAAGAATGAATGAGATGTGCAAGAACCATGAAAGAGGAAATTGAATCTTTCTGACAACACAAATATTATGTAAATGCAGGGTATATAAGCAAAAAGAAGGAAGAAAGGAAAAAAGCTATTTGTACTGTATAGTTGTGAAGGACAGTAAAAAGTCCCCAGGTTCCCTCATTCTAAAAATCCAGGTACTTAAAATCCTGACATTATGTCGACTACTTAAAGAAGGAAATGGCTAACTACTTGCTAAGATTGTCTGTTAATACTGGATGGTGATGTTATGTCCATTATCTCCATCTCTATATCTGATATGGTTTCAAAAGAATGCTACAATAGTTGGTGCATTTTTATTCTAATGACCAGGTAGAGACCGAGAGAGCAGTAGGATAGGGACAATGAAATCCTGTAAACACAGGTTCATAAGTTGCAGATTGAAAATTTCTGAAACAGATTTGGACATTCTTCAGTGACTGAATTTTTGGGTTACCGTCACCAGCTTAGCTAATTAAAATGTTTTATCCATCATCAATCTGGAGTTTATTATGCCAGTGTCTGTTTTGTGCTTTTTACATCAAATTGTCAAATGCAAATAGATATAGTGCCATAATAACCTTGCTATCTTGGTTTTTCTCACTAATGTATGTTTCTTGTTTTTCCAGAAATGGGACACCAAGACAACCTTTACTTGTACCTCTTGCAAGGGCACGGTTAAAGTTTGATGCTGCTCGGGTTCCTTCAGCATCTCTTGAAGGTCTTGAAAGGTATTCTCATTGCTGGATTCTTTATGTGTTCCATCTCAACACAGACCTGGAAAAGTTGTGGAAGCATCCATCCCAGTCAAAATTCAAGGCTAAGGTTTTGTGCTATGAATTTATTCTCTTTTGCTTGCATTAATCATTTTTTTGCATGTTTTCTACTCACACTAGAGTCCATCCAATAAATAGGTAAGAGTGCCAAGATTGAAAGGTGAGAGGATAGGGGTCTTTGCCACTAGATCTCCTCATCGCCCATGCCCTATTGGCCTCACTGTGGCAAAGGTACAATCATTTCTGCTTGTTACACTAACACATCATGTATGTCAGAGGTCATATGCTCCAAACAATCAACAGGAGCAAACTCACCCTTTCATGTGCTTATGCTGCATGGGCATTTGAAGTTTGTGGGCTTCATCCCAGTATGATGATTAGCAGTTACCAAAAATGTATAACCAAAGCTGAAGAAACAGGCTTAATTGGTTTCATATTTTACCATCTCTGGTTTGTGTTGACATCATGGAAATTAACAAACACTGCTATTTTGAAGGCTGCTTTTGTTTTCATATACCTAACTTTCTGAGAAGCTTTTCCAAAAGTACAGAAACCTATACTTTTCTTGAAGCAGATGTTCTTTTGAAGGACTTTTAGAGACCTGAATGACTCTTTTGGCACTCCAAAAGACTTCTTCAGGTCTCCAATGGCACTTCAAAAGAAAATTTTGGATGATGCATTGAAATAAAAGATATCCTTTTGTCTTTTGTTTCTGCAACAGAACTATTAAAGTTTGATGCATGTAGGGAAAAGTTAAACATGTGTGGCAAATGGAGAATTTAATAGCTGATGTCAGTGCACTCTATCTATGATTTAGGTGGACTCAGTGGAAGGACAAACAGTTTTACTTTCTGGTGTGGACCTAGTTGATGGGACTGTTAGTTTCTCTGTTACTTCATTACTAGTTAAACCAAGTTACATTTTCTCTTCATTATTCTTCAGCTCGATATACACTACTTCTACATGCACAGTACAGTATTCTATTTATATGTAACACTATCCCACTAGTGTGGCTTATCACTTCTACATCATTACCAGCCTGTTCTGGATGTCAAGCCCTACCTTCCATACTGTGACAGCGTAAGTGAAGCGGCAGTTCCTGAATGGGTGAAGGTACCATTGTGAATTATCTATTACTAGTCTTCAGCCACACATTAGATGTACTCCTGAAATTCTCCTCTGATAGCATGCCTATATTCCATTACTATTCATACGTTAGAGATGTCAAATATCAGATGTAGCATGGACAATTAACACATTGAAAATATTTCAGTTGGGCATAAAATGCTTTAGCTCTGGTTTGATGTAATGATTTGCATTGTAAACATAATATTGATGCTTCACCAGAAATAGAGCTAGGCTGAAATAGGTATCCGACAGCTAGTATGAGCCTCTGGTGTGAATATCTTAGCTCTAACTAGGAGAGAAACAAAGAGAAAAGGAAGATATAGCTTGTACTAGTGAGGTGCTATGATGCTCCAATTTTTTAGCAGATTTGAGTTTACTGTAGTTTAGTTCATTAAGATTTTGGGGCCTTTTCCTGTACTTTTTATCTTACTGCTGGTGAACAGTGCCTTCGATCTCATTGACTAAGACAATTCTTGAAATCTCTCGTGAGAAGAACGTTCACCAGGTATATTAGTCTGAAAGCAACTGAACTAGTATAAAATACAAGTTAAAATTTGGTAGTGAAGATGTATTGGTTGGTGCGTTTGTACTTGGAAGTCATTTATTACTGGGCACTAAAGCAAACCTTTTGACTACACTAATTACACTCAGTATGGAGTTAGGTTTACAAGTCATATGGCTGTTAAAGCTGAAAACAATCTGTATGTTAATGTAAGTCAATATGATGTAACCAAAAAAGAAAAAAGTTAATATGATAAACCATTTATTGATGCAATTTGCATAGTTTAGATGATTGTCTTAAATTAGTGTACAGCATCCTTATGAAACGAGTTTCCTTTGTAGGCCTGAATCAACTTACTTGATGAGCAACTTGAAAGATTGTTTAACATTGCTGGTACATTTTGATTGCCATGCCTTATCTCATGTTTTGATTAAGGTGTCATTGTCGAGGCTAGCCAGGTTAAAAATGGTAGTTTCCTTTTCAAACAGCAGGCTCGAATAGTTGCTTTAATTTTCTGGCACTGCAGTGAAGTGTGAATAATGGATACAGATTTTGGTTTTAGACATCAAAATTATGGAAATATTTTATGAAGACAGTGATATATGCTAAGGAATTACTTTGGTCATATCATAGTTTTTCAAGGAGCACAAAAAAGTCTAGATGAATTTATAAAGTGCAATGACCAAAATAAGGTAAACAGCACATAAGAAAACCTCTATCTGTCCTGTTGATGAAAGGGGAAAAAAAAGGATTGCCAATTTGGAAATTTTGTTCTGTTACCTTGTTCTTGTTAAAAAGCCATAACAAATTGATTTACAGGCAGACAACTTGTTGGCAGTAGCTTCCATTAATTTCTCTCGGGGGTTTTCTGACGGTCTAGCTGATTGTTGGCCAGTTGTGGTGAGACTTCTTATGTTGTTTTTTTATTTTCTATTTTCGTATTTCTGTTTTCAATGATTGTTGTCTGTCTTACTGCTGCTGGGTTATTTCATGGCCTTGAAGTTGTTCTCTTCAGTCTTGGAAATGACTAGGCAATTTTGTCGCCATAAAATTTTTGCAAGAATAACTCATTGATTTGAAAATTCCATTTATTTGGCTTGGTGAATGTATCTCGCTTGGCTACTAATTCACTTTGTGACCTCCCCCGATAAGATACAGTTGTAAATTTGGTTTATATGCTTCTGTGTTGGGTTTGAACTGCACTCTTGTGAATCAACTTTCACTAAAGGTATTTTCCAGTAGAAAATAAAAAACCTATTGACTTTTAAGAAAGTCTGGCGATGGATATTTGTAAACACTGCTGTTCTTCTAAACTAGCCATCAAATGGAAGATTCATTCAACCAGTTTTCGGACACGTTTGTTAGTGAATATCTCATCTACTTGGGATCATGCTGTGTCTCCTGCCACTACTAAAAGCTTAGTACTTTCCCTTTACAGGAAAAAAGGTCTCTCTATACCTCCCAACATGAATTTGAAGGTTTGATAAAGCAGGTGCTATCATGGGATATCCGATCAGTATCTCAAAGAAGCCGACCACATAATTCCATAACTAGGACTGGAATTGACAGCATAAATGACACTGCTGCAAAATTGGAGGACCATGAAGATGATGAAATCTCTGGACAGGGAGGTGGGGGGGAGTCTATTTCTTCGGACGATGTAATTTATCACCTTATTTTGGAAGGCCTGGATGTCTCTTACAGAATTGACTGCGACAGCAATGTTATAGTTGAGAAAGCCAGTTTATGTTTATCTCAAAACGAAACCACCAATAGAATCAGCGTACATGATTCCGTGTAGTGGGAATACTCGAAAATTTTGTAGCATTTTGCAGTTATTGAGCTTAAATGAGCATCAATACATGTAACTGAATGCTCTTTTGTTGAATTTATATTGCTGGTGATACCCCAAGGCGATAGCCATGTCCTGTCCTGTCTTCTCTTAACTGATCCAGCCCATTGCAATGAGTTGTTTCACTTTTGCCCTTTCTGATACAATGCATGAACTGGAAGAAATACATTTATGTACAGGAACACGTCAAATGTGTAAAATTGAATAACAACTGCAAAACAACAATTTGGGCTGGGTTACACGCCAAAATCCAACAATATCTACTGCAATGTAAGAACAGAAGGACTAAATTTCAACCATTGAGTTATTTGTTACAATACCACTTACAGTTGTAGAGGTCTCCAATGAATTATACCGACGCAGGTCCAAGTCCAAGCAAAACTCTCAATCTTGCAAGTTGGACTGACATGAATATTGCTGCCATGTTTACGGGCCAAACATGCTTGATATGAGTATAAGCAGGGCATGGATCGGTATGGATCCGAAAGATCATACTTAATGCATATAATCGCTTTGTAGATATTTGGATACACTCAGAAATTGATGAATCTAGGAAAAGAAGCAACTAGCTGACACCCAAGATAACCTGAAAGAGCCCCGTTCAATACAAGATATATAGCATAGACCAAGGTGATGCTTGCAGCCCAAAGCAAAACTGGGATAATAAACACTCACGACATGTTGGTAGGGAAATGGAATTACAGTATCCGGAGAACTCAATGATCAATATCTCAACTACAAAGTTCTTCGTACCTTTGATTGATTTCAAAAAAGATAAAAGTAAAAAAAAAAAAATTATTGCAGCTCTGATTCTCTGTTAGTGTGAAGAGCTGCATCTCTAATTCTCTGCATTCTTGAGAAAAGCTATGGAAGAGCATTACAGTCATGATAGCTTCTCTTATAAACACACATGATAAAACAGCATCATTTTTTTCAAGAACACCATTCTTGGTTTGGTCTGGCCTGTTCTGGTCTTGTCTTGGTTCACCTTACTTGTGTAAAGACAAATTTATCACACTACCATTACTTTTCATTGGTGCCTTGTCCATTATTCCTCCTTCAGTAGTTCCACATGCTATAATTTGATGCAACTTGTAGCCCCACAGATGAAAGCGGTTGATGTTACCGCTCCACCTTCACTAAAGTAACTTTATCCTCCTTCAGCCAGCCAGATTGACAGGAAATATACATATTTTTTGTACCATCATCGACTGTCCGACCAACCCACCAAATGTTGAAAGTCCAGCTTTTCCTGACATACAAGTGCAAGGCTCTGTATCTTTTCTTCTTTTTTCATCTTTTTCTCTCCTTGTTTATGAATTGCAAGCACATAGTTGTACAGATCGACTAACCAATTACTACTGCTCGTAAATTCATGCGTAGTTCAGTTCTGATCAAAATTGTGAATTTCAATAACAATAGTAGAGGGATTAATGTTATGCACGTTATCAATGTAATAAAGATTGTCCTGTGCTGGGGAAACTAAATACATATGTTAAATGTACAAAAATAAAATTTTAAATATAAAAAAGACATTAACTGTCGTGTAGCGAGATTCCGATTCCGATTACATGTACATATGCTTGAGCTGATCCGTCTTCCCAATTTATCTGAAATATTGCAACTACTTTTGAGTATGATGACAAAATCTCCTTGGAATCGCGGTCTCCTGTGTTTTAATGAATCTGCTCATGCCATCCATTTGACACGACCCACAAAATTGAGGAAGTGTTAGAATGTTCTATAATGGTGCATCTAATATATATGCTACACATGATATTCTGTACTGAAAACGGGAGTTTAGCTTAGCCATTCAAAACTTGGGCGGAGCTACGTTTACCCAGTTGGAACCCTCTCAATGTTTTAAACCCCACCTTCTTGGGGATCACATTGGGACTAAGTGCCCGTAGTGGAGAAATCTTCTACTTTAAAGTAAGTAAGGGTGGGCGCGAGTCGAACCTGTCCACTGTTTGATTGATCCGACCCGTACCTTACAAGTCAATCATTTTTTTTATTGATATTCACACCATACATCAATGGGTACCTAATTATAGTATGCTCGTTGAGATAGGGTCGGATCAACGGATACCCGCCCTACTTATCATTTAATTTTTAAAAAAATAATTTATACTAATTTAATTTTATATTTTACACATTCATATAAAATTTAATAAAGATTTTTTTTCTCAAAATAAGTCTCCCACCAAGAAACAAGTATGCGAAGAGAATACAAGATAAAGGACAAAAATTTTAAAAATTCAAAATTAGTAAAAGTTTGAAATAAGTAACACATTTTTTTAAATATCTGTTCCACATTAATTCAACTCTTTTCTATGAAATATAAGATCATGACCTTTATAAATGAATCTTATAAATAAACTTTAGTCTCTCATATTTGTAATGGAATTTATTCAATGAAATATCTTATTGAACTCTACATTATTATTTTATAGTACGTGTATAAAAATAATATATATATATATATATATATATATATATATATATTAGAAAGTATTAGTCTGATGATAGTAACATCAGCCGGTACGTTTGCACCAAAATGATATATATTAGAAAGTATTAGTCTGATGATAGTAACATCAGCCGGTACGTTTGCACCAAAATGATCAGCTTCTTGTCTCACGTGCGATATTACCTTGGAACTTTATATAACCGAATGCAGTTGATAAATTCTGAACACAAACAACCTGTAAAGCTCAGAGGCCATCAAACCTAAGTCTGTCTTTGGACCATAGACAGGAGTTTGAATGTCATCTATTTTAAAAAGAAATTTAAAAGGAGGTATTATATCACCTCTTTGATCTTTTTTCAAAAAAATTCAAAGAAAATATCAAATCATTTATTTGATATAGTCAACTCTGTATATCTATTAATTCCTTTTATAATCTCTTTAAACTCCCGTAAAGTAAAATGAATATTATCATAGTCGAAAAAAAAAAAAAAAACACAAACAACCTGTAGACAGGTACTAGACTATTGCACCCATTTAATATTCGACTATTTTGGTACATGGCATTAGGCATCAGAACCCGTAGACACTTTAAAAGAAAAAAAGGCATCAGAACCTAACGCCTTTAATGTCTTCCAAAGTAGGAAGACGGAAAGGCGACAGGAATTTATTCTGGCTGGACCCGCTTTTTGAGTTGTCGGTGGGCGGGAGTTCCAATATTTAAGGCATGATGGTACTTTGCCTTTGTAGCTTTTACTATGAACCCCACCACCCAACGAAATTCGTGATTGAAAGTTTAGCCGGGGTTTGGTTTGGGATTGGGCAAAGCCAACTTGATCTGCTGCCCTCTCCTAGTTTCAGTATTTTCTATTTTGGAGGTGTAAATAAGTAAAAGTATAATATAAGTAAATTTAAACAGGGCGTCAATGAGGCGAATTGTGGTATAAAAAAAAATGATAAGATAACCATTCTACCTCAATTGGTTTAAACGGGAACTTGTGAGGCTTATGGTCCATTTTGACTGCACCTTGTGTTGAAGTGGGATTTTGTATATATATGTGTATCACTTTCTGACCGTGTATTCAATCCAATTGCAGCCTTTTTAGATGAATTCTGAGCGACAAGAGGGCCAGTAGCCATTAAGAACATCTTACTTGGCTTGCTCATAAATGAATTCATGAAATGTCCGTTTCATATTTTTTGGCATAAAAGAAAAAGGAAGAGAGAAAGACCTTTAAACTACCTTAGTAGAAAAAGAGAAAAAAAAATGGTAAGAAACTTGTGCTTAAATTTTCTTTTAAATGAAAACCATTTTTGGAATTCATGCATGTTGTTCTTTGATAAAAAGATTTATAAACAAATAATCTCGGAGGAAAACCTATGCAATCTATATTATTTTTATATATTGAAAAAACTACTGGCTTCCGAATTGGTTTGCAACCATACATTACATTTTTATTCCGTAAAAGGAGATGATACTTCAGGAATCAAGACAAATGTCGTTATGGAATATCGGGTTCGTTTGAATAGGAGTTTATTTGAGATAATTACCGTAGCACTTTTTATGATGTGATATATATGAGATGAAAAAGTGAT
Organism: Coffea arabica; assembly: GCF_036785885.1. Taxonomy (NCBI): domain Eukaryota; kingdom Viridiplantae; phylum Streptophyta; class Magnoliopsida; order Gentianales; family Rubiaceae; genus Coffea; species Coffea arabica. The sequence continues at coordinate 12,731,073 of NC_092320.1, read as the reverse complement.
TGAAAAAATAAAAAATAATTAAAATTTATAAAATAAATTTTTTTATCTGAAATCATGTGAATCCAAACAAACCCCTTCATCAGTAGTTAATATATATATATATATATATATATATATATATAAAAGGCATTTAGTAACGTGAGTCAGTCAGCTGGTGACTTCTTTTCTTTCTTCTTTTTTTTTTGTCAAAATCAGACAGTGACTTATCGATCTTGTTAAACTTAGACTTTGTTTCAATTGCATTTGTCTGCATTTTTTTTAAACGATTTGATATACGTGAGACAAAAAAATAATTTAAAAATATGTTTATAAAAAAAAAATAGCAATTTTTCTTTCAAAATCTGCAATCCAAACACACCTTTAAGACTTCATGATGATTCATGGATCTTGCCCACGGGATTTCGTATTTAAACAATTCTTGGTTCGTAGTTGGATATATGCTTAATGGATTTGGTTTTTCTAATAAGAGTTCAGTAACTTATTTGGTTTTGATAAGATAGTTTATCTCATTACGTGTTTGTTAGTACTTCGTGGACCAACAGATTTGCTGCAATATATATATATAAAAAAAGTGTACTCTAATTCTCAAATATCCTCATTCATTGCGCAAGATAAGTCATGCACGTGAACTGTGATTGGTTAATGGAATATTCCTATACTTTTGGAAGTGAATTAATTAAGGTTTAATAAACAAAATGGTACTACTAAAGCATTGAAATTACCACGCAATTGAGGTTGCGTTTGGATCCGAAAAAGGATCTTAGATGATGGATTTTAAAATGAGTAAATTTAAACTAAAAATTGATTTCAAATTCGTTTAGGCATAAGAGATTCCACGAGGAAGGAATTTACTTACGATGATTATTAAACACAATTTGTAGGAAAAATTGGGAAGCTTAGGGATTAAAAACAAATTTCTGCGTTCTTCTACTGCTTTTCTTATCGATTTAATATGAATAATGCATACTTTGATGTTATGTGACTACAGGTGTTTTTGTTGACATTTTTGTTTGTTTGTTTAATACTTCAAATTACAGAAAGTTGAATGCAGAAGGTAAGTTATTAAAGCAAAATCACATTTTAGTATTTGAATAGATTTGGCAAGAGTCACGCTTCCTCATTCCTCTCTAGAAGAATTGAATTAAAACGACAACATTCCAAAACCCATGAATAAGGTCAGAATATTTCATCAGTGATTAGATACCCTGAAGGAAAAGCATGAATTAAAAAGGGTTAAATACCAAAAATTCCCCTGTGGTTTGCCTAATGTTCACTTTACCTCCCTATAGTTTGGAAACCTACAATTTGACTTCCTGTCGTTTCAACTAAAGTAAAAGTCTAACGGAAAACATCTAAACTAAAGTCTGAAAGGAAAATGTCAAAATTACCCCTCTATAAGGGTCAAATGTACACTTTACCTTCCTATAATTTGAAAATATATAATTTAACTCCCTGTCGTTTCACCTAAAGTGAAAATCTAACAGAAATTCCGTTAAATATACTTTAGTTGAAACGACAGGGAGTCAAATTGTAGGTTTCCAAACTATAGGGAGGTAAAGTGAACATTAGGCAAACCACAGGGGAATTTTTGGTATTTAACCCAATTAAAAATACATTAGATACAGTAACGATTTCCCCAGAGGAAGAAAAGAAAGAACAAATAGATACTTACCCAAAAAAAAAAAAAAAGAAGAAGAAGAAGAAACAATAGAAGAAATATGCAAGAAAAGGTAACAGACAGCAGATAGAGAAGGGAAGGGAATGATTCCCGGATTTGAAACCACGCAACTGGAAAGCCGACTTTCTTTGACTGATGACTAAACAATCATTTCATCACCACACCTGGGTCGTGTCAGAACTCAGAACTCAGTACCGGCTGCCAACTCGTGGGAAAGCCGGAAATCCACTTTCTCCCGCCACGCCAGAGCTTGTTACCGTCTTTGCCTTGGTCCCTTTCCCGCATTAATCCTTACATTCTCAACCAAACTACAGGAATACCCCTCTTTCCACCATTTTCTTTTGTAGTGCATGAGTTGGACCGATTAAATCGAACTGTCATACCCGGAGTCCGTTTGAATTGAAAATTATGCAGAACTTACTACAGTTCCATTCAACGGACCCGCGTGATTTCTGGAGGAAAGGTGTATACGAACTTTTCTATCAATTGTTTTCTTTTTGTGTTTAAGATCAAATATGAGGACTTGAAGTTTCATGAAATTAGTGTTCATGAAATTACTGTTGGCGAGGAAGACCGTCCCGTTCCATTGACTCGACTTATAGACTTTGGCAATTCAGCTTCAATTTTTTCTTTTCTAGATATCCATAATTCCGCGTACAAGGGAAGCCTGCAGTGCAGAGTTGATTCATTTTTGTGAAAGGCCGCTGCTTCTAGATGTTGGAGGTTAAGTTGGGGGGCGTTTAATAACCAACTTATTGCTACTATTCTTTTTTCTGTGCAACAGCTCCATTTTTCAGACCCATTCAAAGGATGATTAAGAAATGTATTAGCCACACTATTCGATATTAATGCGGTACAACTTGACCGCCGTCTCAATCCTTGATAAACGCCACCTGTGGGCCTCGTGTTCACGGCATATACAATAGGCCAATGAAACCAAATGGCCTATACAATACAATAATATGTCACCAAATGCTCTATTACATTGCTCTAAAAATTTTCTGATTACTAAACATAACCGATGAAGAATGATGATCTTTATTATTTGAGGCATAAATTCAACTGCTGTTATCGTTTTTTTTTTTTGACATATGCCATTTATGTATGTGTGTAAATTGCCTCTACATATACATTAATTTTTATCAAATATATCTCCTACATATTTTTGGTGAAATTTTTCGAGTTCTACACTTGATGGAGATATTAATCAGGAAATTATGAGTTTCTTGGTTTGACTCTCAAATTTAATTTTCCCCCCTTCTCCGTTCAAAACTTGGAGTTCTCTTCAGACCTCTCTTTGTACTAAAATAAATGGTGTTTTTCTTCCTTGTTTTAAACAAATAAATGGCACCGAGTGTGTTTGGATTGTTAAATTATCCCAAATATTATGGGTTTGTTTGGATTATAAATTATTTGAGATATTTTTATTGTAGCACTTTTTTATGATTTAATGTATGTGATATAAAAAGCTGTATTGGAAATTGTAATGGTGATGCAAGCAAAGATATTTGAAAAAATAACCCACTGTCCAAATAATATTTCACTTACATCATAAATACATTTTTCAATTCATCTTTTTATATTTTTAATTATTTTTTATCTCATATACATCACATCACAAAAAGTACTACTGTAAATATTTCAAATAATACTCTATGTTTTTTGGTGAACAATATGAGGTCCGTGAATATTTTCCGCTAGGGAAAGGAATCTAAGGATATGTGTACATTCACGAAAGTCCCTTGTTTGATAACGATTTTAAATTGCATCAAAATTTAGATGCGCTCAAATAGTCACCACCGATGTCATTACCAAACCATCAGTGCTTGTGGCCCACACAGTTCATTCTATTGCCAGCACTTTAACAAATACATCATTTGGAATCTATTACAAAGAAAGAATCTTCTTGTACCCTAATGACTACTTAACCAAATAGTGTGAATACCCGTACTACGCACAGTACTGATATTATTGAAAAAAAATAAAAAGATAAATTAAAAAAGTTAAAAAATTGTATCAACTTAATTAAAATGTAATATCTATCTAACAATAGTTTGAAATATAATAGAATGTATATATCATTCAAAAACCCATATTTTCGAAAGATAGATTCTAAAAAAATAAAATAAATTTATATTAAAAAATGAATGATATATGAATAAAAATGAATATAATTAAATGTTGTTAAAATGAAATACTTACAAATATTATGCATTCGATTTGATAATCTTGCATGAAGGTGTGAATACTCTTTACACCAATCAACTTTTAGTACGAAAGTCAAAATTGGTGATTTAATTAATTCTATTGAATTTTGCGAAGTGCGTACTACAAATAAAAATGCATGATCTTTGCATAAATTGATTCGTTGGTTGAACAATTTATCACCATTGTCCTGAGAATTAAGTACTGCGAAATTCAAAATTAGTGTATTTTTTTAAATAGTTTATAAATAGCATTATAAAAAATAAACATATATCAAGAAATTTTACCTTCCTTTGTAATTCTCTAAGATAATAAGCATCACAACTAAATACGAATCGTGCATGTCTGTTCTGTAGATTAAGATGCATGTTACCACTGAAATTTTTGATTTGTATGTTAACATTGTACCTATTTAACAAATAAAATGTTATATACAATATATTGTATATTTACATTTAGTTGTACATTACCCCCTCAACTTTACATTTAATTGCACATTTGTGATTTTTTTGAAACGTGATTACAATTTGCAAAGCTCATTTGTAGGGGTAATTATAGGGTTAGTTCGGTGATAAAAATTTTTTAATTATAAAAATGTAACATTGTATTAAAATAGCATACGAATGAGCATTTGTCTTTAATTGAGGAGTAAAAAGGATTTAAAGTATAAATAACAAATTATAAACGGTTTATGAAATAGATAGTGGGAATGTTTTACTTTTAAATTTGATTGGAGATCGGGTTTGTTATAACCCACTACTTTTATGTATTAAAATAAATACAAAAATCTAGAAAAAAAAGAATGAGAAATTTGAAAACCATTGAGAGGATCTCTGCTAAAAATCCCTTCTGTAATACATATAGATATAGATTGTATCTACTTAATCAATGGTCTCTATATGTTAGATCTGAAAATTTTCAAATCTTCTCGTCAGATTTTAACATTTTTGAACTTGAACCAATTGAATTGTAGATCCGTGAGAATATACATGCACAGATATTTATGGTGCAATTCTTGTAATTAATCAGATTGTGATAGTCTGTAATTCATAATGCAAGGCCTTGCTTGGATTGCTTGCTTTCGTCGAAAAATATTGTCGTTTTCCGTGATCACATTTCCCTATCACCTTTTTTTCTCACATATATCAAATTGTTACAGCAATTTTTCCATGAAAAATGACGGAAAATGCAATCCAAACACAACCTAATCTTTCTTGTTTTGTACCTCTTGTTAAATTTAATAATTTTTCAAATCAAATGAATTTGTGATATGTTCTATGTATTTTTTATTATTATTGCAGTTTTTTGTCAAATAAATCGTGTTGGACGATTTTCAATTAGTTTATTAATAATAATATTGACTTTTGTTTTATAAAAACAAAATAATAATAGGAAAGATGAAATAACATTAATTTATTAAAATGTACCGTGATTCTTTTCCTTACTGGGCGAATCCTGGTTTGGCACAAGATTGTAACAACTATGTACAAACACCTTATCATTTCAAATTAAAAGCCAGATAATAATTTGTAACTACACAACCAATAAAATAATCCATGTCAAATTAATCATGCTCCAACAGGAAACGATCCACGTTCCCATGTGGTCATGTTTCATCCTTGTGGTGACCTTATGTGCTAAAAAAATATGATGCTAGCTATAAAGTTTAGGGTTTGGAGCTCACAAAAGTTTGTCCTAAGTTTACATAAAAAGAGCAAAATTGAGAGATCTCCTGTTAGTGCATATATTATATATATATTTTTTTATCGTAACGCGGTAACATTCTTATAACCTCTAATCTATCATAATTTAGGGAAAGGGGAGTCGATGGGAATAAAAACTCTATCGAATAAAACCTTTGCAGACAGCCACGTATAGTAGAAACTTCATCCTAATCTGTATAGTCCATATACTACATAATGAAGCGAAAATTTTCAAACTAGATTTCTTGGCCTTCAACTTGATTATACCCTAGCTAGTTACGCTACTTTTTCTACCGTAGACACAAAAGGAATATGTGGAAGGCAAATAGCCCAAAATGTGGCAGGTGGGGAAGAAAGAAAACAGACTTGAAGAAAATGCAAATTATTATGTTCTGTTCAATATCGTCTAGTTATTGTATTTATCAGTACAGTATTTGATGCAAAATCAAATAATATATAATGCACTCATAAATATGTGAAATATGATACATTGATGGACGCGAATGAATTAATCAGTCACTGATTAGACAACGTTGTACACTTGCATGCCAAATAACACAAGAAAAAATCCCAAACCCGAAATAGTGCACGTGATTTTGTAAAAACACGTATTAATTCACAATCGTACCATCCCATATATACCCGAAAAACATCTCCTCTTCATCATTTTCTTTTTGCCACCAAACTTAAGTAGAATCTTTGCATGCTTTACCCACATCACAGAATCCAACGAGCTGTGCTCCACATTACGAGCAAATGACGCCTGAATTTACCGCGTCCACTCCGCAAGGATGACGGTTGGAAGCAAAAGCAGTTAAAAAACCAGAACTGAAAGAAGTTTTTTAGTACACTGTTAATTAGAAACAGAATGGTGTCATTTCCGTAGATAACTGTGTCCACGAGGTCAATCTAATCCAGCAAATCTCCACTAAAAACAAACAAAACCATAATTCAAAAGTCCGACCATTTTTCCCAGCCTTCTTCTTCCCCTATCCATCTCCCTCTTCTGCCTCTCCTCTTCTCTTTCTCTTCTCTTAACTTATATTATACTAGTAATAGACGTACAGATATACAGAGATACGTAGAATTCGTCTCTGTGAATACAGTAGATACTTGACTTCTATATGTAGAATCCGAACTTGTTCATTCCAATATCTAACATCAAACTTCTCCGCATACCCCCCGTATTCCCATTCCCACAAAATTAAGCAAGGGCGGAACCGTAATTCTGCTCCACCCCTTACCAAATGGACTCACCGAGGACGAAAGCAGCAGCATCCTCGGCGCGAGATACCACCAACTCATCGTCAGCAACATCCCGGCAACCTCTCGCCGGTGCCGCCACGTCGTCGGGGAGGTCGTCGGTCATCGAGTCCTTGAAAGGATGCACTCTGGCGGGTATCCGGATCCCAAAAGAGGAGCTACGGAAGAAGATCACTATTCCGGAATATCTACGGATAGCCATGAAAGAATCCATCTTGGCTAAAGATGTTAATGCCCCCGCCGCCAAGGTTCTTTTCGACGCCGCGCATGCTGCCGGGGCCGAGGCTTCGACCCCGCCGGAGGGCCCACTTATTGTTTTTATTAATTCCAAAAGCGGTGGGCGACATGGGCCGGAGCTTAAAGACCGGTTGCAGTGTCTCATGGGTGAAGAACAGGTCAGAGGTCGCTCCGTCTTTGACTTTTTCTCCTCCTCCTCCTCCTTCATTTGTTTTCAATTTTTTTAAATTTATTTTTGTATTTCTTTTTTTTTTCCCGATTTTTGGTTGTTCCTTTTTGGCATTTGCATACGTTTATGTATGATTGGTTTTGTGTATTTTTTACGTAATCACGTACTGTGTGGGGTCCACTAGCTGGTTTGGTACACGGAGACTGCTTTGTCTTCTCATTTAGTTCTCTTTACTACCTGGGAAGCCAGCCGTGTGCACCTGCTGAAGTAGTAATGTTCAAAAAGATTTATTTTTGAATTTATTAGTTATCAGAATGATTTATGCTGGTCCTAGTGTACTAGTGATTTCGGGTTTTGTTTTGTTTTGTTTTTTTTACTTTTACATTTTTTTCTGTGCCTTATTCTTGGGAAGGAGGTTGGTTTAGGACAGTTCGGTTTGTAGGTGGAATGTGGTTTGGTAGTGGGTTTGTACTTAGATGTGGAATTTTATTGAAATCGAGATTTAAGGTTTTGTCATGGAATTTTTGCTATATCTAGTTGGTGGTAAGTATCAGGCAAAAGGTGTTTTTGTTTTTCAGAAAAAAATTGTTTAGGATGAAGGAGGAAGCAGGATTAGAGCATGGGACTGAGAGTATCTAACCACCCGTTGTAGGATCAGGAATAAGCAATGCATTTTTCAATCTTCAGTGAAAAGCGTTAAATTTGCGCCAGGAGCATATAAGCTCTCTCTCTTTTTTTTTCTTTTTTTTTTTTTAAGAATAAACATCGTAATTTATCATGTACTTTGAATTAGTAGACTATATTTGAAAAAAAAAAAACCTTTAAGACTTTTTCTTTTTTATTATCTTCGATTGATTTCCTGGATAGATTCATGAACTTTAGTGAAATCTATCTACTTTCGCTCATTTTTGGAGATTTAAATATCAAAAATTTAGTTTGACTTCTAGGAAAGCAAAAGGTCTGGTGTACCAACTGTTTTTCTTGAAATTTGGTATTTCTCAATTTAGAACATGCCATTCACTGAGCATCATCAATATTTTCTCTGCCACGGGAGATAATTTGAAATTATGGTTTGCTTTGCAAAGTGGCCTTCCCATTTCCCATGAAGTTTTTGTCAACAACATTAAACTCATCTCGAGCTGGAACCCAAAACTTTACAGCTTGAACATTAACCAGATAGGTTTTGTTTGCTATCCCCTTATGTTGCTGTGTCCTCTCCTCGATTGTGATTATTCTTTGGTATAAATTTGCTTCCTTTCTCTGAAATGCTGCCAGGTTTATGACCTATCCCGTGTGAAGCCACATGAATTTGTTCAGTACGGATTGGGTTGCCTGGAGAAGTTCTCTACTCTTGGCGACAGCTGTGCTAATGAGGTCCGAGAGAAGCTTAGGGTGGTGGTATGGATGCTTTTTCAAACTGAAAGTTTTTCTTTATATGAACTTTGAATATATTGTTTAAGCATTGAAATTTTTCTCAAATTTGTCAGCTAGAATGCCGCGTATTCTATTGTCCTAAGATTTTGAATATCTCAGTTTCAGGAGATTAAGTTGGTAGGCTAATTTGACAGGTTGCAGGTGGTGATGGAACTGTAGGATGGGTGCTTGGATGTCTAGGGAAGCTGCATAAACAGGGCCGCAATCCAGTTCCAGCTACAGCAATTATTCCACTCGGTACAGGAAATGATCTATCAAGGAGTTTTGGTTGGGTAAGCCTTTCATCTGCATCTACTTTCCAGGGTTTCTCTTCTCTGTCATTCCTGAGTTTTCTCTTAAACTGTTCCAGGGTGGTTCATTTCCTTTTAACTGGAAATCAGCCATCAAACGAACACTTGATAGCGTTCCAAATGGTCCAACATGCCGGCTTGATAGGTTAGTATTGTGATTACTTTGCCCCCTAGTATATTCTGTCTTCTGATTCTGCTGCTTCTCTCACAACAACTTTTTACATGTTTGAACTTTATTTTATTGAAATTTAACAGCCCAATTAGATATGTTAGAGCCTTAGGTTACTTTAAAATGTTTTCTTCCATTTTCTGTTTGGAGTGGGGGAGGGGGTGCAAGGGTTGTATCTCTGCAGCCATGTTTGAAATATTGTCAATAGAGGTCTCTTGTACTTATTATATGTTTAACTAGCAAAACTACAAATGGATCGTAAAACTATTGATGGATCTGATTGCTGATTGCATCGTCATTTTGACAAGTAGAAAACAGTTTCAAAAGTAACCTAGCGGCATCTTTTTTGGTTTCCTTTTTCTGCTTTAATGGTTTATATAGATGCTTATGACTCATAATGGAATTGAGAAGCTTCTGTTTATGGGTCTATGCATTTTCTGTAACCATCCTTTCTTTTTCAGTCAAAATACCTCGTTAAATATGCTCTTCCTAGACGTTTTCTGAATGTACTTTCATATGCAGTTGGAATCTTGTTCTATCAATGCCTGCTGGTGAAGCATTGGAGACTCCTTATTCTTTGAAGCAGTGTGAAGAGATAGCTCTTGACGAGGTGGTTAAAAAAATTGCACTAGAAATATGTTAGTGTTGATTGTTTGCTTTTTTTGCCGGTGTAGTTTAACCCATTTCCCTGGCTGCAAATTGTCATGATGCTGTTGCACTTAGATGTGTAGGAGTTCATTAATCCTTTCATGTTAGTGTTAAGATTAGAAAGAGTAGGATGAGAAATGTTTTATGGGATGTTATAATATAGTTGATAGCAAGTGTTAGATCTGCTGAATATCATGTCGAGTAGATAGTGATTGCCTCTTTTAATCCTGAGTCCATAAATCGAAATCCACGTGTTGTCATGTTAATAATATTGTCCGGAGGTTTAAGCTTAAACTTTTGCACAAGGCCTTCAGCTTTTCCACAGGTTCAGGAACTTAAGTAATTTGGAGACAATATTGATATACTTGTATACTTTTGTACCTTACTAAGAAAGGTAGATGGGCACAGTTTTGACTATCACGATGCAGATCCCTGCCATTGGCAAAAGGAACAGAATTGTCCTGTCATTTTCATCTGCTTCTTTATGACTCAACTCATGACGCTCAAGTATATATTGGAAAGTATGCTCAAAGGTGAGAAGATTATTTACCGGTCCCATTGAGGGAAGTTTTGTATGAAATGCAGGTCTGGACCTTAGAGATTTGAAACTTTCCAGTCTTTTTGAAAAGAAACTTAGGCACTTGATAGTGTCTTCCTATTTACTCATTTAAGTAGAAGAGTTCTAAGCCAAGTATTGGGTTTTTATAATACATCCAAGACTTTTGGGGTCCTGATTTGTTTTCCTTGTACCTAGTTATCACAATTATGATGCCCCATTTTCAGGGAGAAAAAGTTCACTGTTTGATTGCTTTTGGTTTTTCTTTTGAATTCTTTTCCTCGTGCACTTCCTTTGGCGATAACATGACAGTGTAAATCGGCACTCTTTAGTAAGGTTTTTCAATGCAGATGTATCTGTCCACTATATAAATGCATTTTTATGCTCTCCTTCTTGCCGTTTCGTTCTTCATCTTCTCTCTCTCTCTACCCCTCGCTGTCTTGGGTCCACTTGGGTGGGAAGTGGAATTTGTAAGGGTGGATTTTTGGGAACCAAGCTGTTTATCAGTGACATACATGTGCATAGGTGGACATCTGAGTATATTTGTGTCTATAGATATGATGTTCATGTACAGAAGTATGGATATGCATAAGTGTATGGTGAAGATCATTTTCTGTATTTTCATTTTTTTGGTTTTATCTGGTTTCAGTTAAACTTGAATTTGCTAAGTGTTCTATTGTCTCCCTTCCTGTTTCTTTGAGTTGTTAGTCCAAATTAGCTCTGTTTGAATTATTGCCTGCATTCTTTTTTCTTCGTGATTCAACCTTACTCTGTGTTGTGAAGGGATTGGAGGTTGAAGGGGAGCTGCCGGAGAGGATGTCTTGCTATCAAGGGGTCTTCTATAATTACTTTAGCATAGGTATCCTTGTTTAATCTGAAGAAAGATTACAAATTTGCATGTGATTTTATTCTACTGAGTGTTTGATCTTCTGATTAATTTTCTGACGACTTCATCAGTTATCATATTGTACGATGGATCTCTTGTATCTTACAATCCACTTTGTACTGTGGTTTCCTTGTATGTCGTCTTCTTCTGTCATATTCTCTAACAAGGTGAAGCTTGTAGCTGTCTCTAAGATAAACTAGAGGCAAGCCTCAATAGGCCAAAAAAATTAGACTATTGTTGTTTTACTAAGTTGATTTTCTTGAAGCTAATTTGCTTTTTCCTGATGTTACAGTTGTTACTGAATATATCCTCAACCTAGTAAGCCCAAATCTTTAATTTGCTAATAAACAGCCATAGAACATTCCTATACCTTAAGCCATCTTCCTTTTTTGTTTTCTGTATTTCTTTTCCTTCAAACGAATGTTGCTTTCAAAAGATCTACTATTTTCCTGGCATTCTAAGTCTGACACCTTTTGAAGAGCTGAGGAAATACGAATTGGAAACAAAAGAGAGAGAGAAAAAAAGAAAAACAGGAACTATTTTGAAATTAATGACGTTAAAGTTTCTCCATTGCTTTCATTGCTATGATGATGATGATGATTGTGATATATTTTTGCATCTGTGTCTTTTTTATGGAAAAAACAGATGGTCATGGTAAAATTATTCACTTTTTCAGTTTGACTACAGGGATGGATGCCCAGGTTGCCTATGGCTTCCACCATTTACGCAATGAAAAGCCTTATCTTGCTCAAGGTCCTCTCTCTAACAAGGTTAGTGGCACCCTTCTATGTTTAGTTAAAAGGTTCAATTCCATAATTAGGATAATGTATGTAAAACTTAACTTTTCTGGCTTCAGTTACAAAATTTTTGAGTTATTTTTCCAGCCTATCAATTACTTTCTGAAGTTGTTGTCAACAGGTAATCGGAGTCTATTCTTAAGAATGCTCAAGAGCCCCATTGTTTGTCTTTCTGATATCAGTCATGTTTTGGCTACCTTTTCTGCCTTTAAATAGGATCAATTGCCCATGTATCTTCATTTAAATAAACTGGCATCATCCAATGATACATCACAGTTGCTATTAACTATTTGAAGGAAATCAGTTGTAAATTCTGTTCTAATTCATCCTCTATAGTTTCATGACTGTTTGTCAAGTTATTTTCTTTTCTGGTGAAATGAATGGCTAGTAAATTTATGTTTTTGATCATTTTGGGAATATATGCATGTTAAACTTTCCCGCTAAGATTCTTCTTCAATTTTAGCTCCATATGGTAATGGGGCTTTTCAGTTGCTTCAGCTTATATGAGATAATACATCAAATTCTGAGAATTTGTCACTGGAATGTTTCTGGTTTCAGTGGGTCTATCCACTATTCATTTCATATATTATTGTCTCTGGTGGTTTTATAGCTTACACATATACATATGTGCTTTATGTAAATATATAAACCTATTAATTTTTCCATCTAATTGTGAGTTGCAGTCCTTCAGTTTCCTTCAGAATATATAAATGTCCAAAAACAAAAAAGTTTAGTCAATAAACTCAGCTATGAAGTATTAATTCCAAAACGGTATTAAATTTTTTGTGATATCTATTTGAATATAGATGGCACTAAAAATTTTGTAGGCTTCTTTTAGCATTATTGATCTTGATTCATGAAAATAAAAGTTATTAGGTGACATAGTAATTGAAGCTTCATTATAATTGATGCTGAAATTATATTTATTAAATTTAGCATGTTCAAATACTAATAGTCTTTGCTTACCTCTTCGGCTGCAGTTAATTTACTCAGGATATAGTTGCAAGCAAGGATGGTTCTTCACACCCTGCAGCAGTGATCCAAGTTTGAGGTCAGGATGTAATTTCCTCTGATTTGCCATTTTGTTTTGTCTGCTTGTCTTTTATGTTCACATGTAATTCTAGTCTGAAAGTTTTATGGAGTGGTGCATTAAAGTCATCTTTTGCTATCTACTCTCTTCTGAATTTATACAATGTATGTCAATATTTTCATATTATGCTAATGCATCTTATATTCTACTTGAAATTTGGAAGAGATGAGGGGGGAGTTTTTCTTCGGTTATTCTTTGGATGCATTGTTAACAAATGCTAAAAGTAGCTTCCCCTTTCTGCTGTGAGAAAGAAGCATCCTCAACAAGGGCTTTTTGGTTGTTAACTGACGTAGCTTTTGTATGTTGATACTATATCTGCCATATTTGCAGTAGTAGGTCTTTTACTATTATTGAGTTTCATGTGTTTGCAGTTCTGCTTGTTTGGTTTTCCATATCTTTCATACACAATTTCATGTCAGCATAGCACAATGCTCTGTAAAACCTGCAGCTTAACTGGTTGAACCATAGTTTCCTGTGTACTCCTTGTGTTAGTTTTTCCTGTATTTTCTTCTGAGAATCAATATTTGACATATCCAGAATTGGGAAGTATAATAGCTGTAATAATGATATCTGATACTATTGTTGCTTTACTTATTGTACAAGTATTTTGAGGCTATTTATAGCTTGGCTGTTTAGTCATATAGGGTATGTTTGTCTTGGTTAATTAACTAGATATTTGCCATTCATTTTTCGATTTAGGGGACTGAAGAACATTTTGAGGATACACATAAAGAAGGTCAATTGTTCAGACTGGGAGCAAATCCCTATTCCAGCTAGGTTTGTTTTACTATATAAATATTTGGTGATTTTAATGGTTGTTTCTGACAACTCAGTTTGTTGTTCATGCTCTGATATGTAATTGCATTTAGCATGTCTAAGATTATGTTGTAGATGTTGCAGAACTCAAATTTAATGGTTAGTGTTGATAAGAAATCTGTCAATAAAAGTACCCGAGTCATTAACACAAAAAGATGCATAGATACAGAATATAGAATTATCTTTATTTTTTTTCTTAAGGATTCGTTGAAGTACAGTGATCTCTTTGAATATACAAGGCAAGTTAATCTAACTAGTATTGATGAGTAATGACTTCAATGAAATTACATGAGTGATTAACCATCTTGACTTATGCCTACATGATGATTGGGTATAAAAATTCAACATGCATTGGTTATAAATATTCTAAAGATTTTTATGCCCCACTAAGCCCGGCTACTTGCAACAAGCTGTTCCAAAGCAAGTGACATCCACAAAGATAGCCAACAGATTTCTGGGATATAAGTTTCTCATGCAAATTTTGTATATGATCTCGAGTGATAAGTAAGCAAATCAAAGGATTCTGGCAGTGTGAAGAAGCCATTTCATCTAGATGATTCTTTTAGCGGACACTATTTGTAGTAGGGTCGGTTTGGATTGCGAGCCTGTTGCCCCCAATTTTGACTTCACATCCTTGCCAATTCGGTTATTTCTTATTGTGGCTTATCTTTATTAACCTTCATGTAGCACAATTTTCAACTGATAACTGAAGTTTGTGGCTGTTGTTTGCATATGCTCAGCTTCACAATGATTTCTTGTTGCAGTGTTAGATCTGTAGTTGCTCTAAATCTTCCTAGTTATGGAAGTGGAAGAAACCCATGGGGAAATTTGAAGCCAGACTATTTGGAAAAGGTAAATGTCGTTCCAACCCAAGGCTTAGAATAGAACGGTAATGTGCCTCTCACCATCTCTCTTGCAGAAAAGATTTGAAGGTTGGCAAGACTAAATGGTTCTCTTATAATTGAGTATTTTTTTTTTGATGCAAATAAACATTATATCGATTGCACTGTAATGGGCTAATGGTACCCTTGTAGGTCATCTATCACCATAAATGGTGGTAACCTGGTCGGTTGACCATTCTGGACTTCTATTTTAATTGTTGACATGTTGTAGTCGTTTGATCTATTTATTATTTTGTGAGCTCTTTAACATTAGTGACTATAATTGTAATTAAAATCCAGATTAAGAGTATTAAGTAGAACTTGCAAAACTGTTGTTTCTTCCTATTTCCTGAAGCGCAACATATACCATTGTGTAATTATTTCTACTTTCACCTTTTCTCTTAACACATTTTAAAATGGTTATATACAGTTGCTGTAGATTGCAGATATTTGCATATATTTTCCCTGTTTTCGACTATTGAATTGCTGCTTCTGCATTGCCTTTTTCTTGCTTCTAAATCATAAGTTCACCTGAAATACACACACACACACACTGTTTGACTTGAAGCTTTCGTAGATAGTTCTCAAAGAACGCATGTTATTGCATGTTGATATGGTCTCCTTCTCCTCAATTGTTACTTTTCAGAAAGGCTTCGTTGAAGCGCATGCTGATGATGGTTTGCTAGAAATTTTTGGTCTGAAGCATGGATGGCATGCTTCAATGGTTATGGCTGAAGTGATCTCTGCCAAACACATTGCACAGGTACTGCAAGCAGAGTGTCAGCACAAATAAAATAATATGGTCGTGACATCCGCACTTTAATTAGGTTTTGCTGGTTGGAGTTAATGTTTGCTTTGACGGTCGACTAAGTCTTGAGTTCTAATGGCTTTCCCAGGCTTCAGCTATTCGTTTTGAGCTCAGAGGGGGAGAATGGAAAGAAGCTTTCATGCAGATGGATGGTGAGCCATGGAAGCAGCCAATAAACAAAGATTTTTCGACATTTGTTGAAATGAAGAGGGTACCTTTTCAGTCAGTTATGGTTCATGGAGACTAAATTCAACAGCTCCTCTGGTTTTCTGGACAACTATGAATGACATTGCGAGAGCTTGTCTGCCTCTGTGATTATTGTAAATCTTTTTTTTTTTTTTGAACCTAATGTTATAAAGTTTACTGCCTTGGCTATTTGTGTACAAACACCGCAGTTTTCAACCCTTGTAACTAAAGTCCCCGTTGCACGCTTGTTTGTCTGCAACAGTTTCACATTTGCATTAGACTTTGTAATATTATATAATTTCATCAAAGAATTGCAAAGTTCTTGCTTTACTTCATAAATTTAGTATTTCTCAGAGGCTATTGGTACGATGAGTTTTCATACTCTTGTCTAACTTGTACAGTTTGGTTGTATGGGAAGGGATCGATTAAATTTACCATCATGTGTGCTGATTTTTTTTGTGGCTGGTAGGCTTTTTCTTTTATAAGAAACATATGTCCATTCTTTTATTGTAATCAATTCTGCAACACGCACAGAAAAATAATAACGTGAATTCTCGAGAAAACAATAATAACGTGATTATAGGAAAAATAATATCGTGAGTAGAGAAATTCTCGAGAGAACGGAGCTTTTTTTCAGTTCCGTGCAAAGGTGAGAATTAATGTGGTACGCCATTTTTTTTTTTTTTTTTTTTTTTTTTTTTGCAGATTCTAGAACATAGACTGTGAGGATGTGTTCTACAAGAAATGACCGAAAAAGTTGAATGCAAAATGCAGCTTCTACAGAGACTTTTATGAAGGATTTTAGCTGCTTTTGATGACCGCATAAAAACATATGAGTAGATAGATAGATTTAAAATATCTCAGAATCGAATATTTGAGTTTGAGTCTAGCTGATTTATAACACACGCTTTAGGTAAGTAAATATTGAATTGAAGCAACCCATCCGTAGGTGGGGACGTGGGGTATATACGCGGTTTGGAATCTTTGGAGATATAAATGACAAAAAATACTCTTTTGTTTCTTTCTTGCCATTGGATCATGGATAGCCAGTTGCATCAAGACTTCTGACTTATCCTTACTTTTGGATCGTGTCTAGACCGGTTCGAGTTAGGGAGGCTCATACCATAGTTAGTTCCATCATGTAGATGTAGTCCTATTCATCTACTTTACGCAATCCAAGGTACAAATTTGGTTTGTTTGGATTTGCACCTCTTTTTAATTATAAACAAACACGTTTCTCAATTACTTTTTTTTTTTTTTTTTAAATTTCACATCCATCCTATCACAAAAAGATCTACAACATACATCGTCTCAAATAATCTCTTCACTGAAATTCATCAAAGAAAATGAAGCTCCATGGCATCAAGCTGCTAAAGTGTGGCCAATCTCCATTGGCAGTCAGAAGCATTACATTCAATTCTTAATTCTTAAAGACAGCCTGGGCACTCCAAACTCCAACGATGTTGAAAGGCTTTCTGTAGATGATGGCCTGAAGATCAAGACGTTTAAAACATCTTGTGGATCTGGATGGGAAAGAAATTCTTTGTCCTATCTACGAATGCAAAAATATGTACTTTTTGAATCTCAACCACGAATGCATGAGCTAGAGAGGAGAGGAAGGATCATTTTGTAGTTACGTACGTGACAATTAATGATGGGGTAACATCTGTGGAAATTTCTCATCAAATCAACCAGCCCATCCATGTATATGTTTTGACTGCCCATTTCACAACACCAATGCAACTGTGACAAGGGAGTAGTTGATGTTAGCATCAAGAACAAATTAGTTTGTTGATGTTACTGATGCATAGAATTTGGAGTTGCCGGATCAAATTTCGTGGAATCTTTGGCTCATTAATTGTAACTTTGCTTGAATATAAAATAAAAGGATGACTAATTATCAATGCATTGCGACCGCGACCTGGATGACATAATAGGTTAGCACGAAACAAGTGTGCCACCAAGAAGGCAGGTCCTGGTTGTGTGTTTGGATAGTAAATTATTTGAGATAATTTTGTGAAAAAAATACTGTAACACTTTTTTTTTGATGCGATGTATGCGAGATAAAAAAGTGATTGAAAAATGTGTTGATGGTGCAAGTTAGTCAGTGTATGTTAAATAAGGTGTAAATAACGTGCATTCCAAACACAAGTGTCCGCGTCCCTGAAGTGTTGTATCTATTGCATGCCACGCTTTCTAGGCTAAATTTTGGAGTCAAACTAATTTCTTGAATTTTGAGCCATATTATTTTCTAGAATGTGTTCTACCTGCTGCCGGAAATTTCGAGTGTGTTTGGATTGTAAGTTATTTGAAATATTTTTACTGTAGCATTTTTTGTGATGTGATGTATGTGAGATAAAAAGCTAATTGGGAAGATAAAAAGGTGTATTGGAAATTGTAATGGTGATGTCAGCAAATATATTTGGCCAAATAATTGGCTATCCAAACACACTCTTCATTTGACTAGACTATAATTGAAATATTCCTAAAGGAGACATGATCAAAATGCCCAGTAAAATTTACTCCAAATTCTCTTTGTAGAACAGCATGAATTGTCTAATGCCAGTTTCAGAAATGATTGTGTTAATTCCCTGGTCCAAACCTTACTCCGCCTACTTTCCAAGAAACTTCAAGCTCCATGAGATCCCATTCCTATTTCCAAGTGCATTCGCACTGTACCATTCTAATTGCTACGGGCTCCATAGTCCATACTGAAGATTGAATTCGTCAAACTTCTCCCAGTCAACTTGTAGAGAGGGAGAAAAGGGGCCCCGCCGGGGGGATTGGGTGTAGGAAGGAGGGCAGAAAAAGACTCGTACTCCCTTACCACAGCTCTCAGAATCGAATTCAGGGCTGCCATGTGGTTTGAGTACTCTTCTGCCTCAAGGAAGAGGAGAAGTTCAATCTATATATATCATCCCAAAATTGTCTGATGGAACCTTAGATTGGCTATTAAATACACCATCATTAATTCTTTATAAGACTAAGAAAAAGACTTTGAACAACAGGGCCAAAAGTTAAAAATGCCTCTAATGAGAAATTGCAATTTCAACATGCTTACTGTCAAACGCTTCCTGTCCTTCAAGTACGTGATATTTTTTCTGATGTGGGATGGAGGGTTTGCTACTGCTGCAGCTGGAGATGAAGGAAAGAATGCAACTGCAGCGCCAACTCATTTCTCAGTACACATTGGAACAGTTCTTGATTACAATACTTCCATGGGAGCCATGGCAGATTTATGCATTTCTATGGCGCTCTCGGATTTCTATGCTGTGCATTCAGATTATCAAACGAGATTAGTTATTCACACGAAATATGCTCATGATGAATTGGATGGAGCATCCGCAGGTTATAATGGAAAATTTTTGCTTCTAGTTTTGAAATTTTTGCTGCTACGTCATTGTCATAATTGAAGTCCTATTTTTAGCAGTTGCAAATATTTGTTCCTCCATCTCAGCATTGGTTATGTATCACCTTTTTATTGAAGTTGTCTGTGTTCATTTGTTGTTTCCATAATGCTTCTCGATGCATAATGGTATGCATAGAGGTTCTTTCTCTTCTGATTATGACTCTAAAACTCATCTTTCCTTCACATACATATTACTCCTTAACTTGAAGCATATTTATTTGACGTGTTCAATTTGGTGATTGAAATGTTAATACTATCAAAGTTTTGGATTTGAAAGCCTCCAAAAGATTTTATTGATGGAAAGAAATGTCAAAGTCTTCCCCTATATAATCCAGGATGAAAGAAAATGAACTCTGATACATAACCTTGAATTTTCGTTGGAGCATACAAATCGTACTATTTGAAACAGTTCTCAATGATGTAAAATACAAAAATTTACCAGGACTAACACTGTTTTCTTGGAATGGAATGCAGTGTTTGAATTGATGCAGAATGAAGAAGTGCATAGCATTTTGGGCCCACAAATGTTGACAGAAGATGAATTTGTGGTGGAACTAGGAGGAAAAGCTCATGTGCCTGTTATATCCTTCAGTGCTAGAACTCAATCTCTTTCCTCAAGACAAAGTCCTTGCTACATTCGGACAACACCAGATGATTCAAACCAAGCGAAAGCTCTGGCTGCCCTCTGCCGAGGATTTGAATGGCATGAAGCAGTCATTTTGTATGAAGATTCTGATTATGGCAGTCAATTTCTTTCCAGGATATATGATGCATTCCAAAAGGATGACATTCGAGCAGCTTATGTGGTCCCAATCTCGACATCAGCTGCAGACCATCACATTCGGAAAGAACTGTACAGACTGAAGAGAATGCAGACTAGGGTCTTCCTGGTGCATATGGATGCCCAACTTGGATCTAGGCTTTTTCTTCTTGCCAAACATGCCGGAATGACAAGTGAAGGGTATGCCTGGATCATTACTGATGGCATAGGAAATTTCATGAACTCTATCGATTCTGATGCTGTTGATTCCATGGAAGGTGTTTTAGGCCTAAGGCCTTATGTACCAGCATCAAGAAATCTAGAAAATTTCAAAACCAGGTGGAAGAAGAATATGCTTCTGATGAAACCTGAGAGTACATTGACAGAGCTAAATGTGTATGGTTTATGGGCATACGACACAATTTGGGCATTAGCGATGGCAGTGGAAAAAATTGGACCCGTAAATCTTGGCTTCTTGGAGTCAGGCAACAGCAAGAATGGAAGTGAGATTTTTAATCTAAGAATTTCTCAACTGGGCCCAAGACTTCTAAGAGAGCTCCAAAATACAACATTTGAAGGCTTGTCTGGAGAGTTCCACTTAATTGATGGACAGCTGAAACCTTCACCTTTGGAGATATTCAATGTTTATGCAACAGGAGACAGAGCAATAGGTTACTGGACACCGGATGGAGGAATAACACGAAAATTAGCTTTAACAGGTAGCCTGAAATATTCAACTTCCACAAAGGAATTAAAAAGCATTGTCTGGCCTGGAGATTCAGTAAAGCAGCCAAAAGGTTGGTCTATTCCTTCAACAGGGAGATTAAAAGTGGGGATCCCTAAGAAAAATGGTTTCACTGAATTTGTCAATATTTCAACAGATCCTCAGACAAAGCAGGTTAAAGTCTCTGGTTATTCAATAGACATATTCCTTTCTGCATTGCAACAGCTACCTTTCAGTGTTGATTATGAATTTATTCCTTTTATAAATGAAAGTGGACTCAGTAATGGAACATATGACGAACTTCTTCAAAACATACTAGGCAAGGTTGGTATCTTCTCACCTCTACTTCTCTTTCTTTCTACTTGTTACTCAGTTTTGGGATGCTTGGTAAATTGACATATATAAACGATGAATAAGTATACAATCATTCTGATATAGCTTTTCGTTCGTTTTGATGATGAAATAGAATTTTGATATGGTGGTTGGTGACACAACGATTTTGGCTGACCGGACAAAATATGTTGATTTTACACTGCCATACTCTGAATCCGGAACTGTTATGGTGGTTAAACCCAAAAAAGAGAAAGACATGTGGGTATTCAAAAAGCCTTTTAGTTGGGATCTTTGGCTAACGATCGTCAGTAGCTGCATTGTTATTGGAATAGTCCTTCGAATATTAGAGAACCGAGCAAAGAAGGATTCGGATTCTCTTAGACCACATGAACAGCAACTTGGCTTGCTCTTTTGGTTTCCAATTGCAGCTCTCGCTTTTCCTGAAAGTAAGTTACCATAGCTCTCACTTTCTAGTGAACATCCCAAATTGTTCTTTTCATTTTCCATGCCTTTATTACACAAAGAACATATTTTATGTTCTGTGTTATGTCTTCTGCAAATAAATAAATGAAATAGCTTTTACCTTCTGCTGCTAACAGGGAATATGGTTGGCAACAAGTGGTCGAGGTTCGTGTTGGCTGTATGGTTGTTCATGGCTTTCATCCTGATGCAGAGCTATACAGCAAATTTATCAGCAATGTTTACAGTAGACCAGTTTGATTTCAGATTGTCCGATGATTATAACGTTGGCTGCCAAGCAGGTACCTTTATGAGGAATTTCTTGATAAATCGTCTCCACATTAATTCGTCAAGGATCAAAGAATACTCAACCATTGATGAATATCATGATGCCATGTCTAAAGGCAGCAAAAATGGAGGAATTGATGCCATTTTTGATGAAATCCCTTATATGAAACTGTTTCTTGATCGATATGATTCCAAATACAAAATAGTTGGACCTACATACAGGACGGATGGATTTGGCTTTGTGAGTAATCTAACCGTTTTCTCTCTTCCTGTTAGGTCGATTTTCCCGTTTCGATGTTGATGATTTATCTATTATGGCAATAATTTACTTCTAAATCTAGAGAATTTTCTTCTAATTCTTATTGTTCGTGAAAATTGCCAGCACCAAATCATTTTTCTTTCTGAAATACATCTGATGATATGCAGTAATTTAACATTATAATTTAACAATGTTGATCCAGGCACTCCCATTAGGATCTCCACTGGTAGTCCATTTCTCAAGGGCAATCCTTGCAGTCACAGAAGCTACAAACCTGACTGCAATAGAGCAGAAAAACTTTGGACTTAAATACTCTTCTGATAATCAAAATGATGCAATCAACAAAGCTAGCCCCAGTTTAACTGCTTACAACTTTGGAGGGCTTTTTATCATAATAGGCTCAGCATTGATATTTGCACTGTTCTGCTCCGAGACTCCAGTTGGTCGAAGACTCGCAGTGGCAACATCTTATGGCCACAAATGTTTCTCTTTCCTATCAGTCAGAAGAAACGGCAAATCAAGGGTTCGCTCAATGGTCCATGCTGATCCCAATGGAGATTCATCTAGTGAAGAAGAAGTTCGAGGGTCTGACCGGTTCAATGTAAATGATTTGTCAGGACCAGGCATACATCATGATTCAGGGCAAAGCCATCTAATTACTCCAGCTAGAGATGGTGAAGCTAATGAAACTGTGGAAAGTGATTCAATCCAGGAAGTTCAGCTAACTGATCAAACAAGCACCGATGTTTCAGCTAGACAAACTGGTTCTTGAATAAGCATATAGGAATGTAAATATTTCAGACAGGATAGAAAAGGGAATCCCAGGCTTCAATGGTTTCAGCAAATAGTTCTTGCAGCCAGCTTTTGGGATGCAGATGATCCGGGACAAACATGAGCGGGAGTTATTCATGCTGGTTAATCTGTAGACCTTTTAACTGCGCCTGTGCTCTAGCCTTTTAAATAGAGCTTTGGGTACAATACATGTAGACAGCTACTTTATCTTGCACTGTAACCATGGTCGAGTTGGTTTGAGCAGCTACCAAAAAAAAAAAAAAAGGGATTGCGTGGTTACATAATACGGCACATATTTTGCCTTTGTGTCTAATAATGGAATGAAATTAATAGTGTAATAAGTAGCTTGGAGTCATTCAGCTAACAAATGGAATGGCTTGGAGTCATGTTTATGTTTGATTTTAGCTTGTCGTATATATTTATTGATGAATTAATTGTCTTTTTTTCTTGGCCAATGTTCTATTTTGATTCAAGATGAGGAATTTTCTCGTAGATGCAACTTCCATTTAGAAGCAATTTGGCTCAAAACAGTTTCTCGTTTTCACACATTTATTTATTCACGAGCAAAAAATTATTGCTATTCTTTTACTCCTTAATCGATTATCTAGACCGTAAGGTTGGTGGGATGTTGACTGGGAAATATTCAATCATAAAAGCAATATGCTTTCATGCATTTTGAACAAGGCAAAAAAATGAATCGATTTTTAGCCATGGCCACGTAAAGAGTGAGTGAGTGACTCAGACGCAGAGATTAATTCTTGCGATTGTATCTTTGGCGTTGAATTCTAAATGTTCAAGACAATTACAGACGCGTATTCTCATGAAAGTCCACTCTAATGGTATGGTAGGTAAAGAGTGGAAAATAAGTAAAAATAAATATTACTATGTAGAGACAACATGAAGATAATAAATACTTAAAAAGAAGGTAACTGTACGTAAAACACACACTACCATTAGTTACTTTGAAAGTTTCTTTTCCATTACTCGCTTAGCTCCACTTTTACCCAGGAAATCAAAGTTGACAAGAAGCAAGATTATTAAGTCAACTGCAAGCAGGTGTTTAACTTTTTGCTTCTGTCGTCGGTAGCTAATTATTAGGTATCCACCTGCAGAACTGTACCCGCAGAACTACTGGAGACTTGATATTGAGGTTTTTTTTTTTTTTTTTTTGGCGTGGCGGCCGGAACAAAATTTTGGATACAATCACTAGAATCAACTTTGATACCCTGTCTTATCACTTAGTCTGAATGAATGAATTTACTATGTGAAGATCATGGCATCCTTCATAATTTACTTCAATATCATCTCTCAACCTCAATTAATTCTATGGTGAATTTCCACAGAAAGATAGAGAAAATATCTTATATAGCAACTCTTCAAGCAAGGTTGCGTGTTACTGTGCAAAATTTGATTGGTGGGACGTATTATTACGCGGATTTAAGAAGCGAGGTGGGAGGAGAGGGGAATTGAATCCAAGGCCTTTAATTTCTAAAATCTCAAGATTTTCAATCTTAGTCACTAGATTAAGGGCTTCTCAACAACCTGAGATATCTCTTGGCTAGTGGTTTCCAAGAATTCAAGATTTTATATACAGCATTTATCCGTCCCGTTAAATTAACTTGTTCTTGATTCATGTTAGCAATTTATCTGACCAATTTACTTTCCCAGGTCCTGACCTGACTCTCTGAATGTTCTAAGCAACTTTGTGTTTGCTAAGCAATCAGTTTCTAAGTAGCTTCGTCATTGTGCTGCTCTCATTTGCTTCTTGCAGTCAAGTTGGACTAATCAAACTTCTCATAGATCCATGTAATCCATGACTATTTTACTCAGTCATTCTTCCTCAAGGAAAAGTATACAATCTTTCAAAGTCAAATTTCTTCAAATAAATATAGCTACTATTAGGTAAACCATTATCCTTTACAGGGCTACTACATTTTGGTATCAGATACCTAGATCAAAAGAGAAACAGCTATTAAACTGGCCAGGAGTTCAGAATAGCCTACCGTGTTAGGACTTAAGAGGAATTACAAATTCACAATGATTAGAATTCAAGGGTTTGTTTCTGTTGCTTGCTTCCTTTTCTACCTTGCGTGGAAAATGGGCGCTGCTGCTGCAGCTGGAGATGGGTCAAATGGAACAGTAGCACCAACGCATTACTCAGTCCGCATTGGTGCTGTTCTTGATTCCAATTCTTTCATGGGGGCCATGATAGATGTATGTATTTCAATGGCACGTTGGGATTTCTATGCCACGCATGCAGATTATCGAACAAGACTGGATATCCACAGGAAATATGCTCACAATGATTTCGATATGACGTCTGCAGGTTTTATCTATGTGCATTTCGTTTTTAAAATTTGCTGTTACATCATTTCCGCTAGAACTCTCCATGTAGCACATGCAAAGTAAATTGTGGTCTGTATCATCTTCCTGTCATATATCCTTCTTTTCTTTTACTGCTGTAATATACTGCTTAAGGTAGAAGAATATGCATTGAAGGTCCTTTCTGATGCTGATAATCAAAAAGTCAAATCTAATGTCCCCTTGTAACATATTTATTTGCTGATTTAAGTATTTTTAAATGGCATCTTCAATGTCATGGTCAATATTATTGTGAGTGTGAAATTTATAGATAACACTACAACTGAAAAGTGTGAAAAAGATGATAATGGCAGGGGTGGCTATTTAGATCAAAGTTAGTATCAATAAAAAGGTAAAATACTATTATGGCCAAGAAATTAAGATCACGATGACTAATTTTTTGTTTTCTTCAAATGCAATGCAGTCCTTGAACTGATAAAGAATGAAGAAGTGCATAGTATTCTAGGGCCTCAAACATGGACAGAAGGTAAATTAGTACCGGAACTTGGAGGGAAAGCTCATGTCCCTGTAATATCCTTTACTGATAGAGGCGGTTCTCTTTCCTATACACCAAGCCCTTACTTCATTCGACCTGCACCAAATGACTTAGACCAAGCAAAAGCTTTTGCTTCCATCTGCCAAGGATTTGAATGGCATGAAGCAGTCGTTTTGTATCAAGATACTAATTATGCTACTCGGTTTCTGTCTATGCTGAATAAAGCATTCCAAGATGCTGATATCCGGCTTGCACACGTGGTTGCCATCTCAACATTAGCTGAAGACCGTCACATCATGAACGAACTGAAAAAATTGAAGAAAATGCAAACTAGGGTCTTCTTAGTGCATATGAATGCCGTACTTGGGTCTAGGCTATTTATTCTTGCCAAAAAGGCTGACATGATGAGTGAAGGATATGCCTGGCTTGTCACTCATAGCTTGGGCAACTCCTTGAACTCTATAGATTCTGCCGCCATTGAATGCATGGAAGGTGTTTTAGGTCTAAGGGCTCATGTACCTAAGACAAAGAATCTAGACAATTTCAGAAACAGGTGGAAAAAGAATATGCTTCTGATGAAACCTGACAGTACAGGGAGAGAGCTAAATGTGTATGGTTTGTGGGCATATGATACAGTTTGGGCACTGGCAATGGCAGTAGAAAATATTGGACCAGTAAACCCTGACTTCTTGGATATCAACAACAGCAAGAGTGGAAGTGACATGTTCGGTGTACAAATCTCTCAAATTGGCCCAAAACTTGTAAGAGAACTCCAGAATATAACATTTCAAGGCTTGACTGGGGAGTTCTACTTAATTGATGGGCAGCCGAAGGCTTCATCCTGGGAGATATTCAATGTGTTTGAAACAGGGGATAAAACGATTGGTTACTGGACATCTGATCAAGGAATTATGCCAAAATTTTCTTCGAGCACTAGACAATCATATTCAACTTCCATAAAGGAACTAAAGACCATTATATGGCCTGGAGATTCAGTAAAACAGCCAAAAGGAGTGGCTATTCAGAAATTAAGAGTAGGGGTCCCCAAGAAATATGGTTTCACTCAATTTGTCAATGTTCCAGACAATCTTCACACAAACCAGACTAAGATCACTGGTTATTCACTAGATATATTCCACGCTGTAATGGCGCAGCTGAATTTTAGTGTTGATTATTATGAGATCATCCCTTTTACAAATGAAAGTGGATTCAGTAATGGAACTTACAATGATCTTCTTCACAATGTAGGCAAGGTTGGTTTCTTCTCATTTCTGTGTCTTTGTTTCTAGATTTTCTCTTTGCTTTTAAGAACTGTTTGCTTGGTGACAGACTTACAGAGAACCAGTGTAGCATCAATCTGATATTGCTTTCTCTTTCTTTTGACGCTGCAATAGGCTTTTGATATAGCTGTGGGAGACATAACGATTTTGGCTGACCGAGCAGGATATGTTGACTTTACATTGCCATACTCTGAATCAGGAACTGTTTTGGTGGTAAAAAATAAAAAGGGGAAAGACATGTGGAGTTTTGTAAAACCTTTTAGGTGGGATCTTTGGCTGACAATTATCAGTACCTGCATTTTCATTGGGATAGTCCTCAGGCTTTTGGAGCATAGAGAAAATGAGAAGTCTGATTCTGCTGGAACAAATAATCAGAAATTTGAATTTCTCTTTTGGTTTCCAATTTCTATTCTTGCTTTCCCTGAAAGTAAGTTCTCCTTGACACGTTTTCTAATGAAATTACTAAACGTGCTGCTCCTTGACCAGTATAAATGTTGTAGAAGTTGCAGAGATTAGTATTTCCCTATCTTCTACATATAAATGAATAGTAAGTATTGAGCTATCAACTCAAGTAATATTATCTGTTCTGCTGCTAACAGAAAACATGGTTGCCAGCCACTGGTCGAGGTTTGTGTTGGTAGTGTGGTTGTTAATGGCTTATATCATGATGCAGAGCTACACCGCAAATCTATCAGCAATTTTCACAGTAGATCAGCTAGATTTCAGATTTTCAAATGACTATTACATTGGCATCCAAAAAGGTAGCTTTACAAAAGATTTCTTGGTAGATCGTCTCCATGTTAATGAGTCAAAGATCAAGGAATACTCAACTATTAAGGAATATCATTATGCCATGAATAAGGGGAGCGAAAATGGAGGAATTGATGCCATCTTTGATGAAATCCCTTATATGAAGCTGTTTCTTGATCAATACGACTCCGACTATAAAATAGTTGGCACTACATTCAGGACAGATGGATTTGGCTTTGTAAGTTCTCCCTCCCTCTTTGTGTGTTCCATTCAGGTATAATAGGACAGTATATGAGCACGCTTCAACACAGTCACATGCTCGGAAACATTTGTACAATATAAGATGTGAACTTTTAAATACAGATTTTATTGCTTGAGAAAATTGCAATTGTGTGCATTGACACGTGTTTCTTTATTTCTGTACAACAACTTCTATATTTATACTTGAAAATGTCATACAATGTTTCTCCAGGCATTCCCTTTGAAGTCTCCACTAGTTGTTAACTTCTCAAGAGCAATCCTATCTGTGACAGAAGATGAAAATATGAGTGCAATTGAGCAAAGGAATTTTGGACCTAAGTATTCCCCTTTTAATCAAAGTGATTCAGTCAACAAGCAAAGCCCCAGTTTAACAGCTTTTGATTTTGGAGGACTTTTTATTCTAGTAGCCTCAGCTCTGTTATTTGCATTGTTCTGCTCTGAGACCTCAGTTGGTCAAAAGCTGACTGAAAGGGTCAGGTACTATCACCACAGATGTTCCGTTTTCCTATCATTCAGGGGGAACGAACCAAAAGTTAACTCGACAGTCAATCCTGATCGTAGTGGAGATTCATCCAGTGAAAAAGAAAAAGGGCCTGATGTCTCTGATAGGCTAAATTTAGATGATTCGTCTGGACCAGGCACACCTGCCCGTGAATCTGAGCAAGGAAATGCGGACATTTCAGCTAAAGATGGTCAAGCAAATGAATCTGAGTCTGAGCAAAAAGACATTGCTGTTTCTGCAAGACAGATCAGTTCATGAAGTACTAGAAGCATGTAAATATTTCAGCAAGTAGGATATAATCTGAATATTTGTCTCAGGCTTCTTTGGTGCTTTTTGAGCAAAAAGTTATTCAAGTCACAACTTAGAGGGCTGAACATGTTGCATGAAGCTATTCCTTATGGTTCATCGATTTTTATTTTAGCTAGTTACTAAGCTTTGGTTCGCCTGTCTGTGAATCGATGAGGGGATCTGCATGATTGTTAATTTTTTGTTTATTTGGGTTCGATTATTTGTTTAACAACAGCAACATATTGTAGATTAAGTTGATTCATATTCCAGCTCCTAGTTGTAAATTTACTTTATCTAGTCTTTCATTTTTTCCCTATTCTATGCAGAAAATCCATACTGATTCACATATGATCTAGGAAAGCGTCCAAGCATTTTTTATGTCAAAAAACATGGATGCTGTTCCTTTAATACCAAATAATCATGCAAAGGTTGGGGCGTCCTTCTTTAAAGGAATGTAGAAGTGCACCTATTGGTACACAGGAAAATTTTCTGATTTGTCAAGATGTACGGACTCCAAAATTGGGGTCTCATAAAGTACTCACTAAAAGGCGTTATACTCAACCATGTAATGTGACGACGGCTTCTTCCACTGAAACATGAAGGCGCTAGCTCACCTGTCCGATATAAGTCACGCCCTTGAAGCACCCACTTTGTTTTTAACTTTTTTTCCTTTCTTCAGCATCTCGCCCCTCCCCTCCTCCTCCTCCTCCATCTCTCTAGTCTTGGATTCTCTTCCTCTCCATCAACCATGTCAAGAATACATCATTGTGGAAGCTGGAAAATTGTCCGTCTTCAGTGTCACGAAGAAAGAGGTCTATGGTTTATGGGAGCAAGGCAAATCTTGAGCTTGGTTTTGGTGGCCAGGTTAACTCCAAGATTTTAGACTTAGTTTTCACGCAAAAGTACATTTTGCTTAATAGAGACTCTTAGCATTTAGATTAAGAAAAAAATTTGGCTAGTCAATTCGTGAAATACAGGGAAAGATACAAGAAGGTTGATGTGGTATGACATCTACTTTTAAGTAAAGAATTGTGACAAACTACCTTATTCCGTTAAGTCAAACTTTGGTGATTTATTTAGTCCACAACAGTCCAGAGCTCGGGCAATAAAAATGCCATTGTTGCCTTCGATGATTTTGTTGTTATTCTAGTTTTGACATGACTAACAATGGGAGAAATTCTTTTGAATGGTGGTAACAAATACTACAAGATACAAGAAATTAATTACTAACATGTCTGTGCCAACTGCAGAAAGGAAGGTCGGGTTAATAATGGTTACAATGCTCATTACTATATTCATAAAATCAAGGTTCTTTGAATGGTAAAATGGGATTTCAATGATGGGCTTGCAAATGATCCGGCTATTCTGCGCTTAGCTAGTTTGATTACTAATCTATTGATCCGCCAGTTGCACTCATGCTACTATTGATAACAAAAGCGGAAAGACAAGGAATACATAAAAGAAACTTCACTAGGAGATGGAGATGTCGGATTCTGCAGGAGAACCTAAGTTCTTGGATCTGTCTTATATAAAGAAGGACAAGGAGAAGGAGAATCTTCTATGTATCAAGAGTTAGTCCGTGAGCTAGGCCAAAGGAGATCGAGTTGGGAATATTCTCCACAGATAGAGTATGAACGCTGATACTTCCAATGTAATGCCTAGACATTTTGGATGCTAATAAAAAACAGATATAGTATGGCACCAAAACCACCACTTGAATCATTTACTACGGTTCACACTGATTTGGGTGTTATTTTATTCTAAAAGCTCAAATAAACTTGGCTGTATTGTTAAATCGTTTTACCTTTTCATTGTCTAGCTACCTAGCTCCCTCTTTGATACGGTACTGAGTAGTAAATAAGCTTCTTGGCTGGGTATTTCCTGGAAATCCCCCTTGAGCATAAGTTTTAACCATAGACATATTTATCCTTTCCTGTCACCTTCATGTACAATTTCAATGACCATTTCAAGCTTTAGAGTTTCCATACATTGTTGAATTCCTTTCCAGTTTAGTTTACAGTAGAACACTGGGACTAAAATATGGTTTTTGATTTGATATTGTCCCTCGGTGTATAAATAGCTTCAATCTTGAGATATTTTCTGCTTATCTTGCTACTCAAGTCTTCCCTTGCCATCTTTTGCTGCCATGAAGTTTCTCTTCAGAATCCTTTTAATAGCTCAGAGCATGCATTCCTTTAAGATGCTTCCAGCAACGGCTATTAAAAGCCTTCTTTTGTTTGCCCTTGTTTTCTTGCTTTCCCTCACGTCTCTAGTTGATTCGAGAAATGATACGGATGAAACTGGACTGTCATCAACTCATTCTTCCATCCGCATTGGTGTAGTTCTTGATTTGGATTCACCCATGGGAGCCATGTTAGACTTGTGCTTGTCTATGGCACATTCAGACTTCTATTCAGTTCATTCAAATTATCAAACAAGGTTATCTCTCCACCGCAAGAATGCCAAGGGGCAGTTTGGAGTGGGGTCTGCAGGTGGTACTAGTTCATTTTCTTTGAATTTTGAATTATTGCCAGCGGTTGAATCTTTCAGGTTAATAAAAGATTTCTTACTTAGCTTGTTAAAAGATGTTGCTTGCTCACCATTTGTTTCGTTTCCACCAGTGAGGTGGGAAGTAACTGACTCAAGCTATAGTGACCCTCAGAAGACAAATTAAGTAAGTTTTTTCAAATCGTGAAGTCTTGTCCATTTTAAAGATAGTATGCCACTGACTAAAAAAGATGCAAATCCTGTCCCAAATCCTTTTTGCATTTTATTTCAAAATTTTCTGTAATATAGTCGTTATGGATAATCATTTCAATGCGGCTTTTACTTGACTTCCTATATCGGTCACGGTGTCCATGCCAGCTATCTTTCTAGAGTTCTCTTCATGTAAGAAGCTCATTCATTAGGCAGAATTTAGATCATATTTATAATTGGTTTTCACAGCAATTTCAGGACACAGTTGATGGATGTAATGTCACAAATTGGTTTGTTTTCTTCTAAAACTGGTGATGAAGTGCAAAAACAACAGATAGGTAAACAAACAAAGAATATCAGAGGTTTGTTTTCTGCCCTTGATTGAACATAATCAACAATCTATTCGAAGTATGAAATCCAATTTTAGAATAGTGTTTACTAAACGTATGGATAGAAACTGATTTTTGTGAATAAAATGCAGCTTTAGAATTTCTGTTTGTGAATTAATTGCAGTTCTAGAATTGCTGAAGAATGAGGAAGTGCATGGTGTTTTGGGGCGAGAGTCGTTGACTGAATCTGCATTTGTTGCAGAACTTGGAGCAAGGGCTCATGTGCCTGTTATATCCTTTACTGCAGAGAGCCAAGGCTTTTCCCATACTAAGAGCTCTTACTTTGTTCGAATGTCTCCAGATGACTTGTACCAAATCAAAGGTCTCGCGGCCATTTGCCAACAATTTGGATGGCATAACATAGTCGTTATCTATGAAGACAGTCGCCATGGAAATGTATTCATGTCTAAGCTAAATAAAGAATTCCAAGAAGTTGATATTCGTGTAGGATACTCGAGTGCTGTCTCTACATCAGCTGATGATGTTTACATTACAAAAGGACTAAACAAGTTGATGACCATGCAAACCAGGGTATTCCTGGTGCACATGAATACATTACTCGGATGTAGGCTTTTTCACCTTGCAAGAAAAGCTGGAATGATGACAGAAGGGTATGCCTGGCTCATTACTGATAGTTTCTCCAACTTCCTAAATTCTGAGGATTCTTCTTCTTTGGAAGGTGTATTGGGCATAAGGCATTGTGTACCTAAGTCCAAGAAGCTCAAGGATTTCCAAGAAAGGTGGACAAAGAATGCATTATTGATGAAACCCGGAAATTACAGTGATGGATCTAAATATCTATGGTTTGTGGGCATACGACACAGTCTGGGCCTTAGCAATGGCAATTGAAAAACTTCTGCCTGTGAGCTCTGATCTCCTACAGCTAAGCCATGGAGAAAATGAACGTGAGATTTCCAATTTAGGAATCTCCAAGATTGGCCAGAAGCTTTTGACCGAACTCTCCCATACAAAATTCACAGGCCTGAGTGGGAAATTCGAACTGGTTGATGGTGAACTGAAACCTTTAGCATTTGAGATATTCAATGTGATTGGAACAGGAGATAGGACAGTTGGATACTGGACTCCAAGTAGAGGAATTTCCAAAATATTAGGTTCAATTTCCGCAAAAGAACTCAAAGTAATTATGTGGCCAGGAGATACATTAGTACCACCAAGAGGTTGGGCTATTCCTTCAAATGGAAAACTTAAAGTTGGGGTACCTAAGAAAGAAGGTTTCACTGAATTTGTGAAAGTACAAGTAGATCCCTTAACAAATCAGCCTCAAGTAAGTGGATTTTCTATAGATGTGTTCATTGCTTCATTGCAGCTATTACCTTTCAAGCTCGATTATGAGTTTGTGCCTTTTATGAATGCAAGTGGACATCGTAATGGGAGCTACGCTGATCTGCTTCATAGGATACTTGATCAGGTTTGTGTGGTTCATGCTGTTAATATCTTAGTGTTTAAACAGTGATGCTTTTTTTTTTTGTTAGGAATAACATTGGAAACAATCTGAAACATTCCTCCATTTCTTTTGATAAGGCAGAGCTATGATTTTGTGGTGGGAGACATAACAATTCTGGCTGATCGAGCTGCATATGTTGATTTTACCCTCCCATATACTGAATCAGGAGTTGTTATGGTTGTCAAAAACAAAATGAGCATAGATATGTGGATTTTCTTAAAGCCTTTAAGGTGGGATCTTTGGCTGGCCATCATTGTAGCATGTATCTTCATAGAAGTTGTTCCCAGATTAATGGAGCGTGAAAGAAACAGCACTGATGCTGGCTCTTCAATGCCCCGCGGGCAGCAAGTTGGCTTGTTCGTTTTTCCTATTGCAGCTCTTGCATTTCCTGAAAGTAAGACTATCTTCCAATGTAACTAAATTCTTTCCAAGCTTTTTGCTTTCCCTTACACTTCTATAAACAAATAGATGATGAACCAATTCTTAAATGCTTTAATCACCAGGCCATATATTGTGATGTTGACAGGGAACATGGTTTCTAACAACTGGTCAAGGTTTGTGTTAGTTGTATGGCTATTTGTGGCATTCATATTGATGCAGAGTTACACAGCGAAATTATCGTCAATTTTCACTGTTGATCAGTTGGAATTTTCATTTTCGGAGGAGTATTATGTCGGTCACCAGCATGGTTCTTTCACCAGAGATTTTTTGATTAATGAACTGCACCTGAATGAGTCAAAGTTGAGGAGCTACACAAGATTCGAGGACTATCATGATGCTATGTCTCGAGGTAGCAGGAAGGGTGGTATCGATGCCATTGTTGGTGAGACCCCTTACATGAAGCTTTTCCTGAACAGGTACGGTTCTGAGTACAGGATGGTAGGGCGAACATACAAAACACAAGGCTTTGGCTTCGTGAGTTTCCTTGTTCCCTATTTCTATGTATGACCCCTTTTGCTTACGCTAATCCAGAGGTCTTGGAAATGCCCCCATCTCTGATACCATTGGCTCCATTTAATTAGTGATCACATCTAATTTCTTGCTGAATATCTAAAACTTCTAAACACGTACGAGCATTCTTTATGCCATTGTGTGAGTTATGTATATGATATCATTTAGTTGACATGGAATTACATATTGTTCTTCTGAATTTAGGCTTTCCCAATTGGTTCTCCACTGGTTAGTTATTTCTCAAGGGCAATCCTTGACATAACCCAAGGTCCCAACATGACTACAATTGAGCAGAAAAACCTTGGACCTGGATATCCCTCTGATTCAGTTGATCGAGACGATCCAAATCTTACAGCATATAATTTTGGAGGCCTCTTCATAATCATCTGTTCAGCAGCCATATTTTCACTATTCTGCTCAGAGACCTCAGTTGGACAAAGATTTACTACTACGGCATCACATTATGGTCAAAGATGTTGTTGCAGTTTTCCAATTTTTAGAGGCAAAGAATCAAGTGTTCATTCAGTAAGTGATACAGATGCCTCAGGTGAGTCCTCCAGTGAAGAAGCTAATGAAATTCAGGAGAGCAAAACAAATACGTCTGACAGACCAGAGGAAGTTGAGGTACTTGAGAGCAGCAGTGAAGATGTTTCAGCGGGAGAAGTTGGAAGTTCCTGAATCCACCGACACAAACATGAACATCTGAATTGAGTAATCAGATCGTAAGCTGAACGATGCATGCGGATGTAAATGGTACTGTAATTGTTCTCAGAAAAGCAAAAGTAGAGTCAAAACGACACAGATTTGACTGATCTTGCAAAGACTGAAATGCTTGATGGGGAATGCTGATATTAACTTAGTTACTGAAAAATGCAAGAACGATGGTTATATCATTTGTACATTTAAGGATTTTAGGTGCAAGTGCAACACAAACAAACAAGGACTACAAGTAAAATGATTTTTCCTGCAGCATGTAGGAATTGGAATTGTCTATGCATGCAGCTCACCCGAGCTGAGGTTGTCTGTGGAAATTAAGTAATTTGGTTTAGAAGATTGGCGTTCTTCAAGTTCCTTGGATTAGATGATTTTGCTCCCAATTTAGCTCCCCTCTTACATCTCCTGTGTCATCATCCAAAGAACCTATCTGACCCTATCGCCACCCTTCACTCTCTCATGCTTTCGCACTTGTGATCGCTAGAAAACCTATCTGATCACGACGAAATGGAACTTTGAAACTGCATGTTGAGATTAATTTTGCTATCAGTACGTGCACAAGAGACCTGGCCCTGGATGGATGGGCGATTTTGATTTCCAGTTAACAATATGAATATGAACTTTCTAGCACAATTACCAGTTGCTTGCTTTTGGCCAAGCTAGGACAAAATGGCTTCATGCCAGAATTGTCATGGACCCCTTTATTATAGAACACCGTGTTGTTTTTACTACTTTTTAGCCAGACACGATAACAAGAATTTTGCGACTTCGATCCTTTTTAATATAGATACAAGTGTTTGGATGTGGTTGGCCTGATCCCACGACACTTTGTGCCAATCTTGGTTGCTAGCCAACAATTTAGGAAATTGCCGACAAACTGTCTATGAAACTATTACGTACTATATCTTGGCTATTACAGTACACAACAATTTATGTGCTATATCATAAACAACAAATGAACCTGCTCTATGTGAACAGGAGATTGTGTGTGAATTAATATATAGAAAGATCCAATGCAGAGACTTTTCGTTCGGAATTGTATTCGCTGGCTGATGAATAAAGTATCGGATCTTGTCAAGATTAACTCATTCGGAAAAGTGCGTTCGGAAAAGGCTTGAAACCGAAACTACGCGGATGGATGGGGGGCCTCACAAATTCCATTTTCGATCAAGTTTGGCTTTTGGTATAATTGGATTGGAAAATGGCGTCACAAAAATTTAAATGCGGTGTGTTTAACTGAGTTGAAAAATGGTATAATAAAATATAAAATTATTAATATACCCCCGAGATGGAGTAAAATACACAATTTATGAGACACACTTGTTGAACTCAAATGACTGAAAGTTATAAATTACTTACGCTGTCACTTTAAGTGTTAATTTTCATGGTTATCAATCCAGTCTTATTAGCGTTAATTACTACTTAGGAAATTTAATTACAATGCAATCAAACACACACTTGGCACATACTCACATCGAATGATTCCAATGTTCTACATTGACTAGGAATCAATCGTTAATTTCCACTCATCTACCGCTTGCATGCATGCCATCTAACGAGAAGATTTCCCAGTTGCGTGCTATCATACAAACACAAGCAATAAACAGACAAACATGATGGACCGGTACGCTGTGGAAGGAACCATCTATTTTACTATTATTCATTCCAATATTAAGACTATAAAAGGGTTTGGGAATCGAACAAATTCAAAGCAATTCCTAAGCAACAGGAACGCTATTCTGTTGCCGACGAACATGCTATCCTAAAACGACATACCATAGAATTGTAGAAGCTCAGCCCTGAAGTGGCCGACGTTCTTGTACTCTAAAGGTACAACATGAATATTGTTATACAATTTCAGCCACTGTAAACAAAATTTTTTTTCCTTTCGTGCATTAGCATGGATTTTTTCCAGGAAATGACTCAGGGAGTTGAAGTTTTGAGAACGTAAAAATTTGACTTTCCTGTCAAACTCAGGGCCAAGAGCCAAGATATGCCGTTCACTATATTGTTTTAAGCCAGTTCACATCTGTAGAATGTGGATATATATATATATATACCTGAAATTAATCTTTTCTTCTGTCAACTATTTTGGATACTAACAATGGATTTTGGCGTGGTCTTTATGTATTTAGCGTCAGCCGTCACTGATGGTATCTTGCTAATCAAGTTTTTCATTTTCTAAAGCTATCTTCTTGGCTCCAGGAAGGAAGTTTCTCTTTCTCTCTTTGATTAAAGCTTATGGTATATTCAAATCAGAAGGCATCCAACATGGAAACTCTCTGTCTCTCCTTTTAAAGTTCTGCAGAGAGACTGCAGCAATAAATTAAAGATTATCAAAAGTTTCAAATGTTCTGTATATCTTCATGCAGCAAAAATGTTAATGGAACAGTGACAAGAACGACTTAGTCGGTTCGATGTATCTGAATCAGAAAATGCGGAGCATCATCAACACAAAGTAAACAAGTAGATTGCAACTTTTTTCTAGCATTTCTACCCCAAAAAAAAAAAAAAAAAAAAAAATCCCTAGTAAGTATCTAAATTCAGTCCTGCATATCTGGACATGTGCACACAAGCCACCTATAGGAGATAGCTTCCTTCCTTGGTCCCTACGAATCCGATTTGCTTGTCCCTTTTTTTTTTTTTTCCTTTTCAGCTGCGCAATAATTAATTCTAGAGTAAATTGTCCAATCAGTCCCTAAACTATTACTTTTATGCATTTTTGGCTCCTAAACTATACTTTGTATCAATACTTAAGCCCTTTAACAATTTGCTGCATAAGTTTTTGATCCTTCTGTCAATTTTTGGTGTTTGACCTGACGAAATGAAAGGACAATACAAAAAAATCAAACGAGGAGAAGACGAGTAAGAGGACCAAATTGCCATATTTAGCAATAAACACTCGTTCAAATCTTCTTTTCATTCTTAAACTTTTCCAATTAGCCTCTTTCGGAAAAAACACAAAAAAAAAAAGCTAGAATAATTAAGCTTGGGAATCTGACATGAGTAATTAATAATCAGCCCAACTTGATTTGCACAGGTGCGACTCAGCCCAACTTCATTTTTGGCTACACACACTTGACAAAGCGTCACGGGCACACATGGGCGTTGACATTAGATAGATGTAAAGTCAGGGGTCGTCGACTTGGGATTGTTGGACCGAATCAATGCACGGCTTGAATAATCAATTATGAGCGAGTGTTTGGATAGCAGATTATTTTAAATAATATTTCATTTTTATTATAAATATATTTTTTAATTTATTTTTTAATATTCTTAATCATTATTTTATCTTATATATAACGCTTCATAAAAAGTGATACAGTAATTGTTTCAAATAATAATCTATCTAAACAAATGGGTTAGTTCACCTAATTTTTTCGGCTCATCTATGTGTTGAAAGCAACAAGATTGCAGGACCGGTTTATGGCTTGGACGAAGAACGTGACAGCTGAAAAGACCAGTAATATTGGAATTTAAGGGCTTTCTTGTCTTGCTAAGATGCTGTTAAAGTTTGAATGAGGAATTTTGTGTTCATTAGTTGAATCGAGAAACTTAAAAATTAAATAAAAAATCTGCGCCTTTCTAGTGAAAATTTCTCTGTGTTTTTTTTTTTTTTTTTTTAAATTAAGAGATTAACTCAACTACCTTGATGGGAGCACGAGAGTTGAAGCCATCGATTTTGACATTCTTCGAGCTTAAAACATTTTGCCAACCAGTTAAATGCAAAATTATAAGTACAGGAGTGTCTATCAAATGATGTAGTAATATTGGACATATGTGCCAACAGAACATTCTAACGTATTTAGTAAGTTGACCTGGATTAGCATACTAGCGGTCATCAGCCAATGGCTCAATGGCCCCCATTTTGGAGTAGTATTTGTTTTGAAGTAAACTGTCAAGATTCAGCTGTATCTGAAAGACAGGAAAGACAAGGAAAAAGGGGCAAGCAAGAACAAGATGTTTGGTTGTGAAGGAGAAGACAACGGAAATATTAAGCCAATTCTCACGCAACAGTAAAAGAAGAGAAATTTCTAACAGGGGCGATGGGTCATATTTGTGTTTCAATGCGTTAACTAGTGGTTTTAAGGACGGAGGGAGCTGGAAATTCCTGAGAAATTGAGGTGTGGCGAATGCAATGGTCTTGCCAAGGGTCGTGTCCGTAGAATTTTCAACACTTAATTTGTCTTATCCTTAAGATATCGTGAGCAGATATAAACATCATGATTCATGTGCGCTTTTAATCCGAAGATAAAAGAACGCATAATGCAAGTTTTTTGATTGCGGATTTAGATAGCGAAACAGATGATTTAGATCACTACATCTTGATTCTAGATTTGACTGCATTTCCACCATCAAGTTGAGGTAAAAAATGGGTTTACCTCAAAGGTTAAGTTATGTTTTAAAGCTAGAAGGAATTTGGTTCTACTTATTTGCAGCTATGGCTTTACTTGGTGCTTACGAATCATGCTTCTGATCTAAATCACTTCCTCGAAACTTCTTTGGATTTTTGACATGTACATATTCAAGATTTCCTGTCCACTTCAATGTGTACCAGTAATTGTAAATTACTGATGTGTGATACTACTGAAATGACTAGTTCAAGTCATTTCAAGGCTCAAAACACCATCTAATTCTTTAACAAAGTCTTCCAGCATAGTTTGACATTAGCGTACAGAATAGATTAAGATTTTAACAAAATTTGCAGAGATAAGTTTCTGATGTATTTTGACCTTAAAATTTCCCATTTGTGCCTCATGGTCTTCAATCCCTTTGCGCTCGCGTGTGGTTGATAATACTTAATTTTATTTCTGAAGCGCCCCACATTTTGCCTTTCTCCTAATAAAGTGTTATAGGGAGACCGCGGCAATTAAAAGGACCTGTAACTAAGCATCAATAGCTGACTTTTTGCACATATCTAAATTCCCCCGCAAAGCTCAATATAAAGGGCATACTTACTAGTACTGTTCAGGGGAGTCAGAAATGCAAAGTATCAAGAACGACCGTCATATGTTCTTCTTGTTCACTTTGCTCTCCCTCATGTTTAGAGCCCAATCAGTTGCTGCAAGTAGTGAAATCCATGCAACTGCCCGGTCAACTTATTCCTCCATCAACATTGGTGCAGTTCTTGATTTAAATTCACCCATGGGCACCATGATAGATTTATGCATGTCCATGGCACTGTCAGATTTCTATTCAATTCATTCAAATTACAAAACAAGGCTATTTCTCCACACTGAGAGTGCTGAGGAGGAGCTAGACGTGGCTTCTGCAGGTGAAATTTATGCCCATTCCAATTATGAAATGCCTCTTTGACGTCGTTGCTGATTACTTGAAAGTCATATTACAGTTATCTTCAACAACATGTTCTTTCTTGCTTACCATGTTCCTCATTGATTATAAAGTTTCTAGAGGAAGTCTATGTCTCCTAATGATACTTACTAGTAAGGCCAAAGAATGCAGAAGTCGTGCATAAAGTCGTGACAAGATTAACATTTACTTTTCAAATGATTCCTGCAACATGTATTCTGATTGACTTAGTGCTATTTTGGTGTCTGCGGCACACTTCTAGTTCCAAACACCATAATGGTGTCCGCTATTTCTATTGAAAGAACTTGTTTTACCACCATTCAGTTTTATTTTCACTATGACTGAAATTGTCCTTGAGTCGGAAGCAAAAGTGCTACATGAATCCAAATTATACTAGCTTAAACTTACTTAAACCTCATGGTTTCTTTCATTTGAACAGAGGGCTTATATTTCAATCTACGCAACTCAGGTTTAGAATTGGCATGGACATGAATTAATGACCTTATATATAGCTTCTGCTTTGTGTGAATACAATGCAGTTCTAGAAATGCTGAAGAATCAAGAAGTGCATGGTGTCCTGGGGCCGGAATGGTCAAAGGAAGCTACGTTTGTTGTAGAACTTGGAGCAAGGGCTCATGTACCTGTTATTTCCTTCACAGCGAAAAACCGTGCTTTTTCTCATTCACCGAGCCCTTACTTTGTTCGGACAACGCCAGATGACTTGTACCAAGTCAAAAGTCTCACGGCCATTTGCCAAGGATTTGAGTGGCACGAAGTAGTTATTCTATACGAGGACACAGAGTATGGAAATCTATTTTTTTCTAAGCTAAGTAAAGCATTCCAAGAAGTTGATATTCAGCTCTCATACATAAGTGCAATATCCACATCAGCTGAGGACGTTTATATTACAAAAGAACTCAACAAGCTGATGACAAAACAAACCAGGGTATTCCTGGTGCACATGAATATTTTACTTGGGAACAGGCTCTTTAACCTTGCAAGAAAAGCCGGAATGATGAGTGAAGGATATGCCTGGCTCATTACCGATAGTTTGTCCAACTCTTTATCTTCTGTGGATACTGCTTCGATGGAAGGTGTTTTGGGGTTGAGGCCTCATGTACCCAAGTCCAAGAACCTAAACAATTTCAGGGCAAAGTGGAAGAGAAATGCACTCTTGAGGAAACCTCAAAGTGAAATAATGGAGTTAAATGTCTATGGTCTGTGGGCATATGACACAGTTTGGGCCCTTGCATTGGCCATCGAAAAAAGTCTCTCCCCTGATTCTGATTTGCTGAAGTCAAGTCAAGGAGATGACAGAAGTGATATTTCAAATATAACGATCTCTCAGTTTGGCAGTAGGATATTGGCAGAACTCTTGTATACTAAATTTACAGGCCTGTGTGGAGAATTCAAGTTGGTTGATGGGCAACTACAGACCTCAGCCTTTGAGATAATTAATTTGATTGGAACAGGATATAGGACAGTTGGTTACTGGAGTCCTGATGGAGGAATATCCGGCAAATTAGCTTCAACAGGTGAGTCAACATACTCAACCTCCACAAAAGAACTTAGAGCTATTATGTGGCCTGGAGATACAATAGTAACCCCCAAGGGTTGGTCTATTCCCACTACTGGAAAGATTAAAGTTGGGGTTCCAAAGAAAAGTGAGTTCACTGAGTTCACAAATATTCAAAAAGATCCTGTGACAAATCAATTCAATTTCAGTGGGTTGTCTATAGATGTATTTCTTGCTTCTTTGAAGCTGTTACCTTTCAAGCTTGATTATGAGTTTATTCCTTATCTGAACACGAGTACAGGCCTTAACGGGAGCTATGATCACATGCTTCACAAAATACTTGACAAGGTCTGTCTTGTCTCGTACATATGTTCTCTTTATACTATGCTTCTATAATTTTTCTGTTTATGTAGATTGGCATCTACTGACACATCTTTTCGTTTCTCTTGAATAAGGAAGACTTATGATTTTGTGGTTGGAGATGTAACAATTTTGGCAAATCGATCCACATTCATCGATTTTACCCTCCCATATACTGAATCAGGAGTTGTTATGGTTGTGAAAAACAAAAAGAACATAGACATGTGGATATTCCTGAAGCCTTTAAGATGGGACCTATGGCTGACTATAGTCTTGGCCTGCATTTTCATAGGATTTGTTGTCAGAATGTTGGAGCATCAGAGAAACAACACTAATACTGGCTCTTTGACACCGAATGAACAGCCATTTGGGTTATTCTTTTGGTTCCCTATTGCAGCTCTTGCCTTCCCTGAGAGTATGTAAAATTCCTGTTACAATTTCTTAGTACTTCATAGCCTTTCCCTTAACCTTGCACTCCTAAACGAATAGAACAGGATCAAGATAATTACCTCTTTTTCAGCCAACAACACAGTACTTAATTCACCAGATGTATCTTACTGTTGACAGGGAATATGGTGGCAAACAAATGGTCAATGTTTGTCTTGGTTGTATGGCTATTCGTGACATACATATTGATGCAGAGCTATACAGCTAAACTATCAGCAATTTTCACAGTTGATCAGCTGAATTTTGCATTTTCTAAGGACTATTATGTCGGTTACCAACATGCTTCTTTTGTTCATGAATTTTTGATTAATGAGCTCCACTTGGATGCCTCAAAGTTGAGGAGTTACTCAACCATTGAGGAATACCATGATGCTATGTGTCGAGGTGGCAAAAAAGGAGGCATTGACGCCATCTATGGCGAGATCCCTTACATGAAGCTCCTGATTAACAGATATGGTTCGGAGTACAGAATTGTAGGGCCAACACACAAAACGGATGGCTTTGGTTTTGTGAGTTTTTTCTTTCTCAACTTTCTATAGCCATTCTCACTTGGTATGTCAGAAACATTAAAATTTCCATAAAACTTATGTTACTTGGCTTCCGTACTTGAGGAGAGTTAATGCCTAAATCCTTGTTGAAGTATTAGAGTTTGCATGAATTTTGACAGACTTGAGTTGACATATAAGCACTTCAGTTGGAGATCAGTTTATTGCAACATCAACTACCTTGAAATAAACATTTATCTACTGCCACAATGCTCGAAGGTTTTTATTCAGGCTAGGAAAATTTTAAGAAAAAAAGAGAGAGAACCTGCAATAGAGGACTTGTGCTCTTCACTGATATCACAGATTCAATGTCGAAGTCTTCGGACTTCGCATCCGCTATATCACTAAATAGTTTGACAGAATCTTTGATGAATGTACAGTCAATAGTTCTTTCGCATGAATTCATATTTATTGTCTTTGGAAAGACGAAATTCTGCAGTAAACATTTATGGTGCATTAGTAATTCACAATGCCTAAATTAATCTACTTTCATTTAGGCATTCCCTATGGGCTCACCACTGGTTA
Source organism: Coffea arabica (assembly GCF_036785885.1). Taxonomy (NCBI): domain Eukaryota; kingdom Viridiplantae; phylum Streptophyta; class Magnoliopsida; order Gentianales; family Rubiaceae; genus Coffea; species Coffea arabica. The sequence goes on along the minus strand of NC_092320.1, from coordinate 12,687,376 downwards.
GTTACTTCTCAAGAGCAATCCTTAACGTAACACAAGGTGCAACCATGAATGTGATTGAGCAAAAAAATTTTGGACCGTGCTGATCAAGATTCAATCAGTCAAGAGAGCCCTAGTCTTACAGCTTATAATTTTGGAGGCCTCTTCATAATCATACTCTCAGCTTCCATGATTGCATTATTCTGCTCTAAGACCTCGATTGGACAAAGATTCACTGCCATGATATCAAATTGTTGCCACAGATGTTCAAGATTTCTGAATTCTAGTGGCAAAGAATCAAGAGTTCACTCGTTAAGCCACAGAGATGCCACAGGAGATTCACCCAGTGAAGAGGCTAATGAGTCAGAGGAGAACAACAGAAATGTGTCACATGGACCTGGGGAAGTTCGCGAAGCTGAAGTTGATGTTGCAGATATTTCAGCGAGACAAGGTGAAGTTCATGAATCCAACAGGACAAACGAGAATGCTGCTTCATCTGGTACTAGTGAAATTCAGCTATCTGAATCAAGCAATATGCAGCAACCTGAGTCAAGCAGTAGTGAAAATGCTTGAGTTAGACAAGTTGGATAAAATGATTTTAGTTGCATTACGCAGATGTCCGAAGATTGTGGATGTAATTAGGCCATAATGGTGTAACAAATTACAAATTCTAAATCACCCTTTTTGTAGCCTAAAAGTTGTATTCTGTTTCATCTTAACTGGCTCAGCGTGATGAAAATGTGTGAACTAATTTCAGAAACCAAATCACTAATACGGCTAGACATAGTCGAACTAATGAACGGAATCAAGGAAATTCCATTCATGAAGTTCAGCAATGTGACCCTGAAAACACTGATGTTTCAACACAATTTTTTTTCACAAATGAGCAATCTAACATTCTCCTTAGCATCCAAGATGACAACTTTTGACGCTGTAAATAATCCAGGATGATCATGAACAGGAGATAGATGCTGCTAAATGTATTAGGTCGCTTAATTATACGAGCTTCAGCTATTGATTGCAGTTCTCTTGGCTGAATTTCGCCATAGATAGCTAGAATGCTACACTACGTCAATCTTTCAGCAGCGTACAACTGGGGAAAATACAAGTTGCATTTATTTCTTTGCCAATCTAAGATCTTGGCTGAAATTAAACAAAGCAAATCAAAGTCTAAAAGCACTGAATTCTTGAGAGTATGTCAGGAATGAGGAATTCCGAGATGCGACGGTAAGCCTGCTGCGTGAGATGGAGGCCGTCCCAGTGGATAAATCGTCGTGGGTTTGGGCAAACGGGTACTCCTGGAGATCCACACGCTCTGTTCATGTCATAGTTGTATGGTCCTCCAATTCCACAGCAAGCTTTCAGTAGCGATCCAGCGTCAAAACCTTCAGCAATATATGCAAGGGAGGGGAATTTCCATCAGATGACTGACACCAATAAGTCAAATTAGTAATATAGGAAAAGCTGCTTAACATAATGGGTTAGTTGTAATTTGCGCCCCGAAACTATTAGCCATTAGCAATTTGCTCACTAAGCTATGAAGTGTAACGATGTAAAGCATCAAACTTTTCAATTTGATGTAGAGAATATAGTTCAATAACCAAATTTATGCTGGAATTTGGCAAGACTTCACAATCAAAAAGACAATAAATTGCTTAGTTGATTCGCTTTGTCAAAGACGGCCCTTCAAGTACAGTTTTCTTTTTTTTTTTTTATTTTTTATCTTGATTTGATATTTATCTCTTAATATAAAATAAATAGGAATTAAACTCATAAGAAAAAAAAAAAAAATCTTGTCTAGTTGTTGTCTGAGAAGGTGGTAACTTACGTTATTCAAAAGATGAAGGCTTCTTTCTGGTTTTATGCACATGAAAGAATAGTAAAATTTGATCTATGTCAAAGTTACTGCACAGTAGTGCCAAAAAAATAAATTTTTTTTTTGAGGTATCATGGTCGTGCAATTGATAGTTTAGGGGGCAAAGTGCCATAAATGAATAGTTTAAGGGTGTAAAGTGCAATTAACACCTCCAACCCCCCAAAAAAAGCTTAACTCATTGGACAACTACATGAGTTGTAGACGTCCTGGACTACTACACAATATTTGATAATTAGCTGTATAATTTAATTTTATTCCGGATAAACGTAGATTACGTGCGCATTTAAATGATTAATGCAAACGCATACACTAATTTTTTTTTTCCACATGGTAAATATGGTAATAGTGAACTATTCTTGTCGTGCAATTTCTAGTGATGCATGTTTGCTGCCCCCCAGAATCACCAAGATTAAGAGAAATTCAGAACTATGTAGGAAAGATCTGACAAGAATTAGAGAGGAGCAGTGCCAGTGGGGTGTTTCACCAAGAAAGCTTGCCCGAGTGAGAACCGATCGAAAAGAGCCGTAAAAGTCAGCATAGACTATGACAGCATCTGGGAATTCCTTCCTGAGCGAGTTCAAAGCATTTTGTAGATAACTGTTTTGATACCTAGCAAGATCATTGAAACTTCTTGAGCACCCAAATTCGTCAAACTCCTGAGAACTAGCATTGGAAACAAAGTTTAAAGCGACGGGGATGCAACCAAGTGGAAAATTTCCAGGAACCACTATACGTTTTGCGCCTAGCTGGATAATTTGCTGCATCAGATATCAATGGATAGAGATGAATAATAGATCTTTTCATGTACATATACGAGAAATTCTTTCATTTGCGTCATGAGAATATTTGTAAGGTTGTAGCTAATTAATTTACTTACTCTTCTTGTGTTAAAAGAAAAAAAAACTTACTCTTGTGTTATTAATGATTGCTTGAGTTATGGATGGGATGTAAGTTCGAATCTCTTGAAGGGATTTGCCTTGTGTGAACGCATAGTTGATATCATTGCCTCCAATCTCACCCACCCAGAAAAGAGACTGCCTAAGCTTTGTCGAACATTCTGATATTTTTATGTAAGACAGTTTAAAATCATTACAAATAATGTATGCATTAATCTTCTATACTCTTAGCCATCATTTACATACTACAGAGTACGTCTGAATATATGACAACTAATTTAATTCGAATTTAAAGTTCAAGTTTTACACGTATGCACAAAGATTAACTTTTAATAATGTATACAATGTAAATATGTCAAAAGATTGACGCTTTGATGATAAAAATGTATAGTCGTATGCCTATATTACATATTTAGAGTTAATAAAATGTTGGTCGGCAAGGAACATTTGAGGGCTCATTTTACGTATGCATGTGGGAACCGGAGCTTCTATGATCTCCGGTCTTTTAATTGTATAGTGCAATGTAGACATCCATACAGTTGATGTGTAGACAATAGCACAAAAATAATACTGTAATATATAAAAATAGAACAAATATATATTATGTCCTACAATCAACTTATCCACTCAAATTTCAAATCTAGTTCATCCTCACCGTTATTTGCATCCTACAGTCAGAACTGCGATTGTAGGAGCCCCAACCGTGCACGAGTTTTTACCTTATTAAAAGAGAAAAGGGAAAGAAAAACCTGTTGGTGAGCAACATATAGAGCTGAGGTATTGTTTAAACGAATTAACTTGGACGCCGAGGGGTGATGTAACGATTGGAACCGCGATTCCTCGTGCCGTGAAGAAAGCAAAGTCCAGGGCTGTGCTTCCGGCCACTGCAAAGTTGACGCCATTGTTGAAGGATGCATTTCTGTCCAGGTAGGGATTAAGCAGGGGTAGGTGAAGATCCATAGCTGCAGCCCCACAGGCCAACAAAAAAAAAAAAAAAAAGAGTCAGAGAGAGGAAGATCCATATCAGTTATTTGTTGCCGCATGCTAGCTGAAGTGTTCACTAAGAAATGCAAATGAACAGCTACAGACGGATATTAATTTGGTACGGGGAACATATATATAAACTTTCAAGCAGGCCATAAGAATCTGAGACAATGTGACAACTTATTTATAACCAGTAACTGAACTGAATAGTATTGTAGTGATAAATTTTGGGTAGAGGGGTCGCTAAAATTAGCAAAGATACCAGTAAAATCTATAATGAGGAGGCCATCGGACCATCGACCAGTGGGTCTGCCAATAGTTTGTCCATAGGGGAAACGGGCGGCTGGAAGGGTAGGACCAACACCTGGTACCCGGATTACGTTGCCAGTGTCTGAAATTGAATCTCCAAACTGGTATAAAGAGTCGAAAGGACACACAAAATTGCGCCGGCTTGCAGTTGCAGCAACTGAGATGTATGAACCAATCAACAGAGATGAGTAGAAGAAAGTGAAACCGGGGGCCATGCTGCTTCTAATTCCTATCTATTGTTTAAATTGCATGCCCGGATTTGCTTTTCTGATGCTATGGCGATTCTTGAATCGTAACGTATTTTATAGTTGCACCCAAAGGAGGGATCTTAATCGTTGCATGCCCTAGTTTTGGCGTGCCATTTTTGACTTCCTTACTGAGCTTGGGACCGAAATGCCACCTCACATTGATTCCCGAGAGGTTAGCCATCACTATTCCACTTGTGCAACAAACAGATGACGAAACTGTAACAATACATATATATTCAAGTTGGCATTTGTTTGTTTTTTTTTTTTTGGTGGAAATAAATATCGAGTACATAATAAAAATAGCCACTAAACTATTTAGAATTTTTTTTAAAAAAAATTTTGGTCACTACTCTAAACTTTTTGTTTAGCCAAATTAAGCTTAACTAATAAGAAAGCAAATGTTTGGTTCCTCAACTAACAAGAACTTTCACTTTTACCCACTCATCAACTAATGATAACATATACATTTGGGTCACAAATGTATTTCTAATTAGTTGGATGATCATTTTGGCTAAATAACAAAGTTCAGTGGCCAATTGAGAAGATTTTAAATAGTTGGGTGACAATTTGTGATATTTGCTGGTAGTTAGCTTTACTTTTACGAGACAAATAGGTACATAGTCACGAACACAAGTTGCCGTGCATAGGCTGATGGGCATAAGCAGTTTATTATCATTTTTGCGGCGGGGATGACCACAGCAGCATATAGCACATAGCATATAGCTTACCACTAGGGTTGCAAACGAGTCGAGTCGAGTCGAGTCGAGTTTTGAGCTAATCGAGCCGAGTCTCGACTAAATTTTATCAAGCTCGAGCTCGAACTCGAGCTCGATGAGCCGGCAAATTTCGAGCTCGAGCTCGACTCGAATCAAGTCGAGCCGAGCTCGAAAAAAAATAAAAAATAAATAAATAAAATAATATTTTTTTCTTAATAAATAATAAAATATTAAGGACATATACGTAATTTTACTATGAAAATAAAAAATAAAAAAATATATATATATAATATACGTAATTTTATTATTAAATAAAAATAAAAATAAAAAAAATATATATATACCTAAGCTCGCGAGCCGGCTCGCGAGCTAACGAGCTTAATATTCTGAGCTCGAGCTCGACTCGAGTTCGATTAACATCGAACTCGACTCGAGCTTGACTCGAGCCGCTCGCGAGCGGCTCGATTCGTTTGCAGCCCTACTTACAACACACAGTCTTCAATTTTTGTGATCTGGATTTTGTTATGTAAACCTGGACTACATGCACGTATTATTTTGGTTTAAGTAATACTACTCGATTGTTTTTCTGAAGTCTATCTGTATACGGCCATTGATTGAGTCTACTCAAAAAAATTTCAGACATTGACTTGCAATATTTGTAATGACCTTTTCTTGATTCATGCCAATGGATCGAGTTGATTGTTAGGATGTAGTTAGTATTCATCCGCATAAAATGCATATAGTCGGGTATTATTTTAAGGGGGGAAAAAAAATGTCAGAAGCTGTAATGGTGGTGGTTAATTTTTTTTTTATAAATGGGGATGGGATGAGGAGATAAAGAGTATTAACAATTGGTAATTCAAATTGATCACAACAATGTACACACTACATTTTAAATAAATGAGTTTACCTACCAAAAAAAAATGATTTTAAAAGTTGTAGAGAAGTTTCGATTTAGCGAATAAAGTTGAGTTTTCGTGAATTAAAATTCACCTTATCCCTTCTTGTTAAAAAAAAAATTAGAAAAGATGATTTTAAAAACGCGATGTAAGTGCTATCATATAAATCGTATATGACTTTAAAATAGGATTTTCTAAATTTAATATATAACCACCAACAGAAAAATGTATAGGCAAACATTGCACTGTTTACATCTAGATAGATTCCGCCACCCTGCCAGTAGTGGATTCATCATATTTAAACCCTTTGCGTAAATGGGCAACAAACCTGCAAATGGATCAGGGGCAAACGGTGACAGTCTACAATAGAAGCCACCCTATCAGCCATCTCTCTGCCTCCCCAGTCCCCACCTACTGCTTTTCCTGGTTTGCGTCCAAATACTCCGCGGGCCGGGATTGTTTGGATTGAATATTATTTAGAATAATTATTATAGTACATTTTATGATGTGATGTACATGAGATAAAAAAATAGTTGAAAATATAAAAAGGTGAATTTGAAATTATGCTTATGATGCAAGCAAAATATTATTATTATTTGGGATAGAGTCACTATCCAAACAATATTTTAGAGGTATAGAGGCATAGATGTACACTATATTTTTGAAATAATTTCTGTAGTATTTTTTATGATGTGATGTATGTGAGATAAAAAGATTGTTAAAAATATAAAAAAAAATGGATTTAAAATTGTGTTTATGATGCAAGCAAAATATTATTTGGGATAGATTTACTGTCCAAACAATAATATTTTAGAGGTATAGAGGCATAGACGTACACCACATTTTTTTATTTTACACTTAGATCTATGGATAAAAACCTACTCTAAATCATAGAGGTGATGCAAGCCGTCCTAACATGCAATACTTATATTCAACTCATCAGGAATACTGCAGTCTACACTTAATTCTTGTTCATTTTTTCCTCTTTGCCTATATGGCTATATCCATCTTGTGTTCACTTTTCTAATAGCTTTTCAAAAATGTAGTACGTGATTAATGATGACCTTTCTTTAGCCAAATTATCCTCAATTTGGTAAAATTGAAAAAGTACTGCCGAGAATCTGTTTTAATTTTATTTTTGAAAAATATTGGCGATGTCAAGGAATGGTGAAGGAGAGCTCTTGACAGATAAGTGACATGGGTTTTCCCACTGACCAATAAGCCTTACAAAATGGGCTACCTTCTTCGTGTTCTTTGGGCTTGATCATTTGCTGTTCTCCTTATTAGACCATGTGGGCTTTAACAAAATGCCGACCCGGGATAATTGTTCCATACATCATCAGATAATAAAAATGAGAATCCAAGGATCATTCCTTGTTCAAGACAAGGGGGAGGGGCCCTCTCATTTGATTATCTCATATGATCTTAGCTTATGATTTCACAAAAAAAAAAAAAAATGCTAATTTAAAATTTTCAGTTGGCAAAAAGGTTAAAGTCAAGAATTTTTCCAAAAGTAGCTTTTGTAATTTCAAGTATTCAGCCTTTTGCAAAATTTACAATATCACAAAACAACCCCAAGATGTAGGAACTATAATCATTATCATTAAATTTTTTTTTCTTTATAAGTGAGATACCTTAAATCCAAGATATTTTACTTGCAATCCCTCCCTCCACCACCCAACCCAATCCTCTCCACTCCCTCCTTATTATTAATGTTATTTTGATTATTATTTTGTTGAAAATTGACCAACTTTTTTTTTGTAGACATTTTTTTTCCTTGTCTTGTTGGATAAAGGGGTACACCAACTTTTGTCCTCAGCAGCTTCTCCCCGATACCGAATTCTGCTTCCTAGGCCATATCATTGACTCTTGATTTAGGGTTTTTTTTTGTGTTGTTTTTTTGGGGGGGGGGGGTGGGTGGGTGTGTAAGACTTTAGGGTTGTAGATATACAACTTTGGGGTTGCAGATATACAGCTTGACATGCAACAATGAGCTAGGCCGCCTGTTACTCATCACAGTAAGGACGAAGTTAATACATCACTCATAGCCTATATCTATCTTGATAAGGGGATGGTTGATGAAATTTTTGTCAAGTTAACTGTGAATTGACTCTATATTTGCATCAGATTCTTTGTATGGAATATTGGGACGTTCTGTCAAATACATGTCACAACAGAGGTTGGTGCTGGAATATTGCTTAGCATCAGCCGTCATGGATATTGATGCCAGATTTGCGAAAACAATATATCTATGAGTGCTCCAAGTTGATGATGATGATTCTGATCTTCAGTTGACGTTTTTCAACTCATTAATCAACAAACTAAATGGTCCACTTGGACTTAACAATCAGCTAGCTTCTGCATATTCACGTATCCGGGAAGAAGATGTTGCCAGCACTTAACAATCAGCTGTGGGAAGCGTAAGTTTGTATTCAGCTTTGGCGTAAACAAGTCCAAAACAAATGAAATGCAAGTTGCATTTCTATTCTTGGGTACAAAATGATTGAAATTGGTAATTTCAACTAGGTGATGTAGAGAGAGTTTATCCACTAGTAAAAGTGGACTGAAAAAGCTTTGGCATGACCGATAAAGGAGGGCAGCCCCTGAGGGTGCATGAAGAAAGTGACATTGGAGGGGAAATATAGGACCCAGGGCGCGGTGGACTGTATACATTGTGGGGTTCTGTTCCTATATGGTTAGGTAGCAAGTTGTAGGTCCTGTTTTTAACCTATGGGAAGCAATATCATTCATCATTGAGACTTAATCTCCGATCGAACTTTTGTCCAATTCTATTAAATTATATAATTATTAGAATATTAATCACAAATTAATGTAATTTTTGTGTGTGTGTGTATATATATATATGAATTTATCAACTCATTATAAAGTACGATTATGTCAAAATTATATGAGATTATACCCAAAAAATATAAAAATCACGTCAACCGGACCGATCTAGACACGGAGAGTTCATTACCCCTTGGAAGTATAATTGACTGGTTTTAGTAGTTTACCTTTCGTGTTCTAGTTGAACACATTAAGCCTCTAGTGTTTTTTGCAAACCATCACAATTTGTTTTCATCATAACTCGCTTGAATTATTGCGTGCATGAAGTTTTAAGTAGAGGTTGTAACATGGATGGGATGGATGGGATTTGCTTGGATTTAAGATAGAATCGAGTCATATGGGTTTGGGTTTAACCTTACCCATATGTGTTTTGGGACTAATTTTGGCTGGATCACTTTGAAATGAGTTTAAATTGATCCCGCCCAATACCCAAATCTATTTTTCACATATTTTTTTCCTTTAATTCATTTTTTATTTTTTAAATAACTTTAATATTTTTTATTTATTAAATTTCTTTTAGTCTTATTGTGAATTTATATTTTCAGAAATTCATTTTACACTCTACAATTTTTTTTTTTCAAAAAATTATTTCAAATAATCAACCAAACCAAAGTTTTTGGTTATTGGAACCCACATTTAAGCCACTCTTTAGCTTTGGCTGAAGATGTGAACCTTTATATTAAACTATATCATGCATTCGCATATGGAACACAAGCATTCATCTGCTACACAAATTGTTTCCCCGTTCAAAGTCTAGCTTTCTCATCCTTCACAACACATTTACAGCAATTCCCACTACATCAAATAGGAAACAGCCAATTGACAGTAGGCAAAAAATCAATTATTGTATTAAAGGGAAAGAAACAAATTATAAAAAAAAATACCCAAATATAAACAAGAAAACCGAGGAGTAAATTAGGAAGGAAGGGATATGAGGATGAAATACCTGCGGGGATTTCTGAGGGTGGTATGAACCCAATATTAAATTACAATACCCATTCCGCCCAAAGTTCCTTTGAACGTGAGTAGCCAAAGCCCATTGGGACTTGGGACAAATTGTCACCTCTAGTTTTAAGTATAAAATTGCCATTTCACGTGTTAAATTTGTCTTAGTTGAGAAGTATAATGGAAAAGATATGTCAAGAAGTTGAAACATAGAGATGAGAGATTAATTTGAGATTCGGCTATAACTTAAATGGTAACGGCCCAACTATTTTTATCCTTTTCTTAGCGACAATTTGATACATAGAGAATATTTTCCTCTTGAAACTTTCAAATTTAAGAAGATTTTGAGTGATGGTGATGATGATGATACGTCCATATTCATAGAAGAAAAAGGAAAAAAAAAACGCAGGTGCTAGAAATCGAATATAAGGTATTTGAGCATCAGGCCAAGACAGAAACATACAAAGATGTCATTAATAATTTTAATTAGGTGTGTTATACGCACGCGTGCTGTTGGTGCTGGTGGCCCGTGCGGTCGTGGTTCTTAAGCAAACTTTGGGAATCTTTATCATCAATAGTTCTTATTTAAATGCCTTTTCCCCTCCCGCGTTTTAGAACGTTACTAATAAGAAAATAATAGATCCGCCACTCTAATATTGAATGTTCTTTATCAAATATATTCTATTCAACGTGATAAATGATCCAATATCCCATGGTAACTTCAGTTATATATGACCGTGGGATGTTCCCCTACGAAGCGTAAATTGATTCTATGCCTAATCATGAATTGAAGTTACCAGTTTGCCTAAAAGAAACTGCATATTTCAAGCCTGCTTCTTGTGTCATGCATTGAAGAAGAGTGATGATAAACAAAAGCACAGAAATAACTCAGAGAAAGTTTTGATTTGGCAGCTGAAGTCAAAACTCTAAAAATAAGAGGTATTGGATTCGAATTTCTGATTCCCTCTCTCAGTTAACTTCCCAAACCCCATCCTACTGAAAAAAGAAAAGTAAATTCATATACTAATGCATAAGTTCTCAAACACATCAAAGTCAACAAATGCTTAAAGAATATAGTTTAAGGGATTAAAAAAAAAAAACAAAATTTCAACTAAAAAATTGGCTTAAAGATTTCGTCTTTGGTAGATCTTTCTTCTTCTTCTTCTTCTTCCTTTTAGTATCTACAGTTCTGTCCTGTTTCGAGTGAGGACCAAAGGCTAGTTTAATCCATTATCCAAATATCAGACAACCAAATCGTTCAAACAATAGTTGACAACCTGAGGACGGTTGTCTCTGTCAAGTCAAGAATCTAACAAATGGGAGACCAAGAAAATATCTCTTATGCGCGATGCGCCCACCATACATTCAGTACCGTCTGAGATGAACCCATGTTACGTATAATGCCACAGCCAACTTTGCGTTGAATCAATTTATTCATCTGGTTGGCAGCCTGATGATTCTATATATATATATATTTTTTCTCTTTGTTGAATGAAATCAAGTACCAGGAAACGATTGGAAATATATTTCGAATTTAAATCATTTTCGAAATATATTGCGTTGAATCAATCACGGGACGAATTTTGGGGGGGCCTTGGACCAACATCAAGAATATATCATGCTGTTCACATAAGTGCCAGGCAAGGATAATTTGGACATATGCTGTTCCTCGTCGGCCCCAACACCGCTGTACTATATATATATATACGTGACTCTTCCAGTTCATGTGTTTATGGTTTCAGTCTTTGAGAAAAAATGCTTTGTGTTTGTCACCCACCATTACTGGACAAAGAACACGTACGTTATGGTTTTATGTTTTCTTCTGTTTCGCGATGGCCATAGCAATCTGTATGGTTTATAGATAGGCAGTCTCTTTCCGCGCGCAATGGATTTTACCTGTGAAAGTTATAGAAAAATGTTTTACATGTCTTTTCGAAATTAATTATTTATGCTCGTTAGAGAATCAGTTGACTTGAAATCATTCGCTCTCAGTGACGAGTGAGCATGGACTTGGTTTATTGAAGGATTGACATCATAAATGAGTTAGGAACCCATTTCTAAGTTCATAAACTTTTGATGATAAGGAAAAAAAAAAAAAAAAAAAAGCTTGTTTTTGCATTCTCCATGCATCTGGCTACCTAGTCAAGCAATGATAATTGACAAATCCATCTAACAAAACCTAGTAACTGCTACGTACGTCACACCTAGACAAGTCATATCAAAATTAAACATCAATTAATCACAAAACTAGACGCATCTCGAACGGTCAGATTCATCTTTTGTTCTAATAAAAACTCCAATTATTCTACAATATCTGTAAAGCGTGATCGATCATTTGTCATTTCCGGACTCTAAATCTCAAAGTGCCAAATGGCCCAAACCGAAAGTTGAAACGTGAACGAGTTAGTAGTACCAACTTTATTAACAGCTCAATCAAAAATGCTTGCGTGCATGAAATTTCCTAGTTGTGTTACTGTTATTAATGGAGGTTGAGTAAAGCACTTCCGATGCTAATGGAGATTGACTAGAGGCAATAGTTCCGTAATTTACCATTAAAAAATTACTTTAAAGAGTCAATTTAGTGATTAGTTATTAGGCTGTGCGGAAAGTCTATGTGCCAAATTTAGTATTGATCATGCGTGGACGTCTAATTTTTTTGTTAATTAATGCATAACAGAAATCAATATTGGGAGAGAGTTGGGTTCCACGGTAAAGTAAGAGAAATTGTAAGTAAGAAATCTTAAATTTAAGATCTCCTGCTTACCAACAAAAAAAAAAAAAAGAAATCAATATCATCATCAGTAAGTACACCCAAATAGCTTAAAAATCCACCTCTCTGTAGGTTGTCATCAGCACATAGAAATTGCTTAAGTGAGTTACTATGAGATTTCGAAAAGGTAAACTCTACTATCTATATATAACTAAATTAGTAAAAATTTCATACTTACAGAAAACCTCAAGAAAGAGATGATTATATGTTGATATGAATGTAATTTACCTTAGGCTTTGTAGTGGCTCTATCAAATGTACTTATGTGATGTGTAAGATAGTGACGTCTTGTTTCAATCCTTTATTTGGCAACATCCTTCAATGATCAACCTCTAACAAATGTTGAATATGGGATTCCTCATACTACAATACTCAATAGTATCCTGCTCTTTTCACTTAGACCTTATTTTCAATCCTTTATTAAAGCACTAAGGAAAGGATTGAGATAAGAGACGACTCAATTAATTATGGCTTAATATGCACACAATAATGAGCAGCAACAAGCAATACATCCACCAAAGTAGGGAGCATTTGATGATCAGACTATTCTTTCCCAGTCTTCTTCTCTTTTTCTTTCTTTCTTTAGCATTTTCTGTAGATTCCAACATTTTCCTTTCCTTTGTACACTCATACTAGGTGCTTCACTATGCCCAGGCCATTATATGTAAAAGATCAAGAAACAAGCCATTCCAATCACTACCACCTGAAAGTCACTCAAACAATTGGTGCTCTGCCCACAGTATCTTCAGCACAGGAATTGTTTATTCATTACAAAGTTCACGATCCTATTATTTTACTTTGAGCTTTAACAAACTTTTCATTTGCTATTATTTAGCCTTAATTATTCTGACTAAAAGCTACTTAAGAAAAGACAGCAGCCAAAATAATAACCAATTGGCGGTACCCCACTTCATTATTAGTGGGTACTACATAGCTTCCCAAAAAGAAGAAAAAAAATCCAGTTGGTGTAAATTGAATATCTACGTAATTATCCACAATTAAAGTCTTATCTCTCTTTTCACACTATTCTTGGATTCTTATTACATGGTACACATTCGTAGTATTAACTCGGACAAAGCAATAATTTGCAAGCCTAGGCCGCTTTAACTAGGACAAAACGATAAGGCGGGAAAAGGAAAAGTAAGCCCTAGGCTAGGCTATATTTAACTCGAGATTAGTCTCATTCAATTTCGTTTAAAGCTTTAAATATACAAGTGAGTGGGATTCAGTATGAACTGATGAAAAATATATTCTTATTTTTCTTCGAGTAAGTTATTTTTATGGTTTGTGGTGTTGCGTAGTCACACTCACAGCTTCCACGTGTCGCTAAAAATTTTTTCCTTCAATTGATTGTACCATGTAATCTTATAGTACGAGATGTTAATGCAAAAAGGGACAGATTTGAATTTTAGTACACGCAAAGGAAATTGATATATGCTGCATCGTAGGGTACCTTTGTCATTTGCTTTACACTTCCCACCTCTCCTGCGCCATTCCAATCCCTAACTGTTAGACACAAAATTTGAACCTGAATATGATGATAGTAGAGAAGGATTTAATCGAATGTGAGTCGATTTGGTTCAATGTTATTACGCACGTACACTTGAGAAATCAAGTTATGGGAGTTATGTTTGAGAAGAATTCAAATTATGAGTGGTATTTTTTAAGAAAATCACTTTGCCAGAAATTAATGGAAAAACAACAAATGCAGTCATAGTTTGAGGTATACATCACAAGTGATCCAAAATGCCAATTTCTGGTAGCTAAAAAGTAACAACTTATTCATTTGCTGCATTTGAGGTTTAATATGATACAGGTATCGGAATTTTATTTTATTCTTATAGAAATTATAAATTGGATAGAAAATAGTAAGGTTTAAGCTCCAAGAATCCAACTAAGTAACCAGGGCTTGGATAACCTTTCGTAGCCAAAAGAATATCCAATTGTCCTTGGCGTGTACGTAGGGGTGGTGGAAGTGCGAAATGGTGGAGGGTGACGAATCGACGATGTGATGTGGGGATCCCCCGAGCTGAAATGGATGTGGGGTCAATTTGCTTTGAGTACTAGTTCAAACCTCAAGGGCCCGCACCGTTGAAATGATCACAAATTTGTTCGCAGGGATAGGGGGTGGTTTTTGTTGATTTTGTAAACAACACAAGCTGGCTGGCTGCTTCGTACTACTGTTTGTTATTTTTGTAGTAGTAAAATGCAATGGTTATAGTGGAGGGGACATTGAAAGAATCGCATAGTTTTTCAGGGGTCCCATTTTCCATTCTCTCAAGTTGTGTAATAATCCAGACCACCTCGAGATGATCATACGTGATCAAGCTTTATCATGAAATTTCATTTGTAAATGCTATAATGTGGGAAAGGTGGCTCATCTGTTTCTTCTTTTAGTTTTAGAATATAAGCTCGGAGCCTTGGATTAGATTTCCTGTAACTTTCATGCGAAGATACTCCTTAAGTATCTGTTCTTCACTCGGGGGATATAGGTGGGATAATGGGATAGACGTGGGAATATTAAAAATGAGATGCATGTTATTTTTCATAACCTAAAAATAGATGCGCAACTAGAAAAGACATATTGGAATCAGAGTTTTTGAGAGAGAGAGAAAAAAAAATTATGGGCTCAAGTCATATCAGATTCATATTGTAGCTAGATAATGTATATAACACTCCCTCCAACGTTAGTAACATCGATTAAAAATTTTTTTTTTATTTAAAAAAATTTGCACTAGTATTTACAAATCAGCAGTGGAGATAGGAAAATGATAATATTAAAAAAAAAAAAAAAGTAGTGGAGAGCGGTCTGTAACTTTTAGAATCACAACAACGACTTCCATTTTAATAATTGCCGTATATTGCAGCCTTCTTTGACATCACTTGGTTAACTTTCCTAACATCTGCATGCATGATTCATACAATTTCAGAGATGAAAGAACTGATGGTTAAGGTAAAAATGCCTGACGTGAATGGAAAATTGGAATCTGGAACCATTTTATGCCCCAATTGGTCTCAATCATTACAAATTCAAGCCAGAAAATTTCATTTTTTTTTTCATTTCAGTATTTGTTCTGGATCCTCTTTCAAATCCGTGCATGGGTACGTCCAAAATAAAAAAGACGGAGAGCAGTTTACAATTATCGGAAATGCAACAAGGGAATCAGGACAAAAATTTGCAGAGCCTAAGCAGCCATGCAAAACAGCGTGATGGAGAGTTGCGAAAAAAATACTACTAGAAAATAGCAAGATGACATCAAATCTTGGTAACCGCTTGATGTCTTTACAGACGGTGTTACATGCGTTATGTCGTGAAGCAAAACGGCCCGCCATAAAAGCTTCTTAGCCCTCACCCATCCCGCCACAATCTCCGATTATTAAGCTCTCCTTTGTGACAGGTAACCGTCGAATGGCCTTTGGAAACCGTTCCAGGCTTTACAATTTGCAGATGAAAATTTCATCAGAAGAAAATTGGCCTTTTTACATCTGCGGGATGTTTGTTGAGGGGCTATATATACAGAACAGAACCAAAAGCTGTATGCAGATGACTAAGAATTTAGTTGTATTTAATTAATGGTGAGTGGATGACTAGGATGCTGAGACACGAGAGCTGAGAACAACAGGACATGAAATGAATCAATGCACTTGGAGATGGGGTGATGTCAAATTGGGGCCATTTTGTTGTTGCTCCATGATTATTGATCTAGCCATGTTGGATCCAATTTCGGGAAGTACCAAGGACTTGTGGGGCTCTAATTTTTTTTTTTTTACCAAAGCATAAAGACTTTTACAGTAGTTTACTAACCTTAATCCACAGAAAATCACAAAAACCGGTAATTTATGTGGTTCCTGAGGAGACTAATATCCTAACCCCAAACCCTCCAAGCCGATGTGGGACTTGTGGGGCTCTAATTCACTTGGTTTCTTCTGTCAAAAAATTATGATAAGAAAGATTTAGGAATACAATCAGACCGAGTTATGTTGCTTTCAGGGCAAAATCTTAGAAGCTCCAAGAACATAATTGTATAATAGCAGAAGTTTTTCACGCAAAGAAAATAGTTTTCGTAATAATTATAATAATGGTACACTCCCTCCACATGGGGTTGATGTGTAAGAAAACAAAATTGAATCAAATCATATCTATTTTAGGGATCAAGATTTTGTACAAAAAAATGTACCAATCCTATTAGGTAGCCAAAATTCTATGGAAACCGTCTCATTTAGGTAAAAATTGTTGAGGTGATATACCGAACGTTTATGCAATTTGCGTACATTGCTCGCTCGAAGATTATTCATTTCTTGTAAGGTTGGCTTCTATGCCTTCTATGGATGCCTCCCTTATGGAACCCTTGTATATATATATAGGAGGTTAGCTAAGTTCCTATGTAAGGATATGAATCATACTAATTGAGAAACGAAATGTGCAGCTGCTGGCCCCCTTTTGGCTCCTCCAGCTTTTGATTATCCTGAGTTGTTCTTTACAGCAATTAAAGCATCTTAGAAAGGAAGATGCGTGCAGCTATTGGAGTAGTTTCATGTAGGAATAAACTTACTGCCAAATTGTCTAACTGCGATGAAACTTGAAAGCCAATAGAATATGCCTCCTTAATAAAGAAGAGATGGAAGAAGTCTTCAACAGTGGTAGAAGCTGTAAGCTCAATAGGGAAACATTTGCTTGTGACAGAATCTAATCATCCACATTTCTTGCCTTATCTCTTTATAACACCGCAAAGCAATTGATTGAGCAACAGAAACTTCTTAGAATTTAGTACTGACTGATCTCTGATCTCATCATATTAGAACAGAAACCTCCACAATTTTTGTTACAGTGGGAGGATTTCTGATGCCACATCTTTTCTGTAAACATCTCATATATTTTATATTCCAAAAAGGTATTGGTGTATTGTGCGTATGATGATCGAAATTATTTCAATGTTCTGAGTTTCATGCATCAAAAATTAGAAATGAAACCATTAACAAATTTATCTTAGTTACTGATGATGAATACTAAGCACTGTTAATTCCCACAAATAACCAGTCTAGATAAACCCCACTGGCAACATGAGAATCATAATCGTATCCACGTTTATTAATCCAGGCTAATTCCCTTTTGGTTGTGAAACACCTTTAATTTTCAGAAATACAAGAAAAAAAAAAAAGTCATTGGATTCTACACATGCCAAACTACATTAATATTCGATTCCCCCTTACAAAAACGCTAACAACATCAAATCAAACTCGATTAAATTCGCATATTTGCACCCGACCCACAATTTGATGTGATTCTTTTCATGATATCATCACCAAAACCAGTTACACCTTTTTGCTTTCAAGGGCATTCCAATCCCACTCTACATTGTTTAGATGCAAAAAAGCATAAACATTGTAGACCCCATTTCTCATGCAGATGACGACATAGTTCACCAAAATTACAAAACTCCCACCTCTGCTTCGCACTCCATCTCTCTCTTACTCTATCAAGTCACTTACCCCAATACCCAAAACTACCTCCTCTTCTCCCCTATAAATCACCACCTCCATCCACATTTGCCTCCTCAGTTCACCCTTTTCACCTCCTCCTCCTATCACCACCACCAATTTCTAGGCTTCCCCTTCATCTTTAGTGACAAAATATACCATAAAAAACACATTTTTTTTAATTCTTGAAAAATGAATGTAAATTTCAGAATTCATACTTCAGCTGAGAAAACAATGACAATTGCACAAAGCCCATCAGTGGCATCGACCCCGGCGACGCGGTCACCATGGCACTCGCCGGTGCCATACCTCTTTGGAGGACTAGCAGCCATGTTGGGACTCATAGCTTTTGCTCTTTTAATTCTGGCTTGCTCATACTGGAGACTCTCGGGATATCTCGAAGGCGGTGCAAACAATGAAAGAGACCTTGAGGCTGGTGAGTCCAATGAAGATGGTTCCGATGGTGATTTGAAAAAACCAGGTGTACGAGTTTTTGAAGAGAAGTTTCTTGTGATCATGCCTGGTCAAGAGAAGCCTACTTGGTTGGCTACACCAATGTCTAGTAGAGCATCATCTTTTGGTACTACTAGTAATAGCTCCTGTAGCAGTGAAAGCAGTGAAAAATCAGGACGAGAAAGTGAGGAAAAGAAGCAAGAAATTGGGCTCAGCCAGGTGGAATTGACCAACATGGATGCTGATCATCATGCTGAGACTACAAATCAGGACCATCAGGTCTAGTAGTCTACTTTCTTTTCACCAAAAAAAAAAAAAAAAAAAAAAAAGTCCATATGAATTCTTCTGGATTTTGGTATTTTGTACTAGATTAATCTTTCTTACACCATCACTTTGAGACCGGCTGATGCGTATGCTTTTCAAGAAATGACACAAATGAGTAGTTCGGGGTGCTGAAGAGTTCTGGAAAATGCCAAATATCACTCAAAGAATCTTGAAAGTAAGAAGAAAAGAAAAGTTTTCAGTTGAGAACTGATTTTCTAAGGTTTGGACTCCTAGAATTGGTATCGGTTCTGTTTGGATTGAACCCTTTTTGTGGGGTGTGGTTATTATTTTCTAGTAGTAGTTGATAAGGTTTCCATTTTGTTAAAGATTCCCGGAAATGTATATATTTCTTGAGATGAATGGCAATATAGAACTTCCATTTTCCATACATACTGATGGCGTTTCTTAAATTTCTTTCGGTTATCTTTTGTTGCATTAGTTTTGAAACAAATTCCTTTTGCTATATTCTGCACAAACACACCAAGACCTGACTGGTGACTAAGTTGGTTATATTCTTGAATAGAGAGATAACGTAATAGCTTCATGAATAATTGTCCTCAACACTCTTGAATCCATTTCTGAGAGAAACTGGAATAGATGTAACATAATTAACTTCACCGAATCAGAGTAAGTACTACTCTAATGTCAAGTATTACAGGTGAAACCTGCAGAGCCATTAGCATTCAATCCAAGAAACGTAATATAACACGTGTAGTGCCCTGATGCGGCGAGTGGTGGTCGTACCATGCCTCTAATTGAAGTCGATAGGCTACATTATTGGTATTCTTTAACTTCTTATGTTGACGAAGGCACAAATGCAAGAGGAAAAACCAAATCCCGGAAAGATGGACCCAAAAAATACCCTCAAAAGTAATCTTTTTCCCCCTTGTTATTAGTAGTAATTCTCACTAGACAGTCCAATCCCACTTAGGCATTAAAATAACGGGATTTGCTTGGTCAAGTTTCATGGAGAAATAATGCTTTATACACGTTAGCCATGGGTTACAGTACTCGTATTTCTAGCGACTAATGATGCACTTGGACGTGATTTGAGTGCGTTGCCCGCTGTACATAAATGGATTGAAGATACATCACTGTTGTTAGAATAGGAACATCACCCCCATACGATGTTGTCTTGGGTTAATGCTGTTGTTGGCACTTGGGATCCTCGGTGACATGTTTTCTATGCCACCAATAGTATTGTACCAAGTGTCATATTATTATTTATATTTGTGTTAAATCAAATCAAATTAAATTATTAAAAAATTAAAGTGTAAATAATAACATGATACTTGGCGCAACACTATTGATGGCATTGGATTGGCATAGAAAATATATTACCGAGAATCCTAAGTGTGTTGTTGGGGTGTCAACATAATAACTCGTACGATTAAAGGTTCTAATTTTTTACTTTCCCTTTTTTTTTTTGGGGTGTGGGGGGGGGGGGGGGGACATTGTTATGAAAGTTCCATGGGCAAAGTTTAATATTTTTAAGGCTATAAGTAAAAAATTTAAACGTGTCAAAGGGAAACAGAAGGATTTTTAAAATTTTGGGGACACAATCTAATAGTCGTAAGGATGAAAAAGAAAAACTTTTAATTTTTTTTAAAAAAATATTTAAAAATTCTTAAAATCTTTGGAGGTGTCTCCTTGCATCCCCCAACGGGTCCTAGCAATATTCCTATCATGACAAATTATTTTCAATAACATCTATTTTGCACAAATACGGTGCACGTACGAATATATATATATATATATATATATATATATATATATATATATATCTCAAAACATTTGCTCGTAGTGAAGAATGAATTAAGTTCAAATATGCATGCATATATCTACATTAGAATTAGCACTAAAGCTACTACTATTGGACGTATAACTCTAGCGCTTCTGACCAAATAGAAACTCCAAATTAGGAGATAAAATCATACTGAGTGGTATATATAGTCTGGAACACTGTTAAGGATAAAATCAGACCTTTTTAGAGTGGTACACAGCAGCACGCATTGTCATACTGAGTGGGCACATAACTTTTATTCCTCACATTGCATCATTGTGTAATACCACTAGCTAGTCTATATTATTGATCTGTGACCATAGATTTGTATTAGCAGTGATTGATAAAGTTAAGGGGCCTTAAAACACCAAGTTCCCTAGTGTACAATCATTGTGAAAAGGGGTTTAGGACGCTTCTCATACACGATCGATCAACCACTTTTTCATTTCAAATATAGTTTGGCTGATATCATAGAAGTTTTTCCATTTATGCCTAAGCCTCGCTACATAGCATATTTTCATCATCCATGTCTGTCACGTTAATTAAGCAGCTACATTAATTACTGATGTTCTTCAGCTGAAATTTGTTCCATATCACTAAGCATGATTACTTTGGGATAGCCACAAATTAACTTGTACAGTACGATTCTAGCTACTTAAACTGCTGATAGCCAAAAATGATTATGGGGGCTGTATGTAGAATTCCAATCATGCGAGAGAGCGAAAGAGAGATGCGGCAACGGGAAGCTGCTCTCTCCATGTACAATGTGGAGTGAAAAGTCTTGCATTTATCAATTAATCGTGCAAGAATAGTGAACCTAGTACCACTGCATGTCCACTATTCAAGTTCGTTTACTTCGAGGACAAACTAACGTAGGACAAGTGTATGAGAGTTGAGGTATTCGCCTCTTGCTTTTCACACATGCTTCGTAGCCTCTCTTTTTATATGTTTAAAAGCTAGGGATAATTTCAAAAACCTCCCTGAGATTTTTTACAATTGCAACCACCTCTTCGAATGTTTGAAAAATTACACTTACCTCCCTTAAAACTGTGAAAAGACAATAATGATAACTTTCACAAACTTTATAAAATTTAAGTGAAAATGAAATTTAAAAAACAAAATAAAAATTCTATTTTAGTAATATTCTTTATCCTGAAACTTTAACGTCATCTAATCCAGTACATTATACTTCATTTCAAATTTTAACGAAATCCCACATCCAGTTTCTTGGCTCTACGAGTTTAAACAGCTCGCTAGCGAAATCCCACATCCAGTTTCTTGTGGAATTGTTCAGAACTGCATGATGAGGATGAGGTGCAAATTGAAAGTGACTTGCATTAATTGCTTAATTTGACGTCAAGAAATCATTGCAACCCAATCATATTGCAGCGTGTAAATATGTATATTGGTGTCCAGTGTTGGAATTTAATTTTCCATTAATGTCTGAAAGCAACAAGTCGCAACCATCAAACTTCATACATATGGTTAGCATTAGCAATGCACAATTTCTTGACGAATTAAACTTGAAACAGATCGTGGCAATAATTCTTGGATTTTTTGGGAGACAAATTAAATGATTTTATGGTCCAAAAAGGCATCATCGATCATTAGGGAACCCTAAGCCCTGGACGGCAATGGCCTATTATTGAACGCGTGTAAGTTTATGGGACTCGAGTTTCTTGATTGAGGTGCATCACGCAATTTCCAGCGATATTCTTCTGGACGATTATTGGATGTAAATTTTCCTTTCTGGATATGAGTACATCCCAGGACGTACAAAATGCATTTGCATGAAGTTGGACTCAAGATACTGCTAGCGCTGGCATGGGCGTTCATTAAATGAGATTCTTGTGGAAAAAATTCGGTATCAATTTTAACCAAAGAAATGCTGATATAAACCAATTACTATTCAACTATTTGTTTTCCATCTTAAAACCAGATTGATGATTAAGATCTCAGTTCCCCATGACACT
Organism: Coffea arabica; assembly: GCF_036785885.1. Taxonomy (NCBI): domain Eukaryota; kingdom Viridiplantae; phylum Streptophyta; class Magnoliopsida; order Gentianales; family Rubiaceae; genus Coffea; species Coffea arabica. The sequence goes on along the minus strand of NC_092320.1, from coordinate 12,664,900 downwards.
TCTTCTTTCCCCTAATTCACACCAAAAAAAAAAATTAATAATAATAATAATAATAACAAGAGGAAGGGAAAAGAGATAGATGTTAGTTTGATATGGATATTTTTAAAGACTATTTACAACCTAAAATATTTTTAGATCTAGTGGCTGAGATTAAAATTCCAAAGTCTAGAGGTTCTAGATCAATTTCCCCTGACCCTTTCATGCTACTTAAATTCTACCCATCCTCTGAAAGGGAGGCAGAATTTTTTTTATCTTTTTATATATCGTCGAGCCCAATAAGACCGGGCCTTAAGTTGCAGTTACTGTTTCAAAGTTACGTAATGGGCTCAAGAAAGTCCAAGAGACATTTCAAACTGGACAGACCTCTGAAGCCGATGTAAAATCTAGGAGAAAGTCGTGAGTCAAGAGGTTCAAGTCCTAAGTCCAAATTAGAGACGGCATTTTAGGTACATTTCTGTAAGGAAGATGTTTCTGAAAAAGCCTCCAGCACTCCATTCTTTCCTTAAATCCATCATCTCTTTTTACTTTTAGAGGGAGCATGGATCGTTAGAGGCTTTTAAGATCTTTTCCTTTTTTAAAGTGTATTCTGGGTATATTATTTCAGCTCAGATTTTCCTTAACTCCAACTTAGATACACGTTTCTTGAAAATTTGTTCTTTCTATGATGTCCCCAATCGCAGTGAAATATTCCCTTTAACCTCCCTACCCCATCCCCATTTCTTAAATTCCACATTTCCCTTGTTAAAAAAAATTAAAAAAAAGTAAAATATTCCCTATAGTTAATAAATATTTGAATTATATTCGTATAATACATTTTTTACATATAATTTCAAAAAAATTTCGTATTTCGTGCATTTCAAAAATACTCTATAAAATATTTTTACTTTTCAATTAATCATATAAAACATATAATAAACTTTTGATATATTATGCTTCACAAATTATATTTCAATTTTGAAAAAAAAATTAAAATTCAAGTAAGGACAATGACTTGTGCTCCTAGTTTTATGTAAAATAACTATGTCATACAACATAATTCTATAGATTTATACATATAAATGTAATATGATGATAAAACTTTAATAAATTTAACGTCTCATACATATATTAAGAGTTAAAATTGGTATAAATATAGTATAATCTTTGAAAAATATGGTAAATATTACCACAATTCAATTTCTTAACTTTCAAATGTATTCAAGCTATTCATGTACGAGTACATATGCGTAATTTTATCTAATATATATTTTTAAACCAAACTTCTAATCATACTTTTTCAAAAAAAAATTGTATAATATATGTACATATCATATCTCGTATATACGCATCCTATGTTTTATTAACTATGAAATATTCATCCGTCAGATCGTATATTTTGTATTAATTCTTGTAGACATCCTCAAATAGTGATAAGCCAACATTTACTTCCTTTAAGGGCAACTGTGGAAATATGCTTACGCCCCTTCCCATCATTAATTTGTGATTTGTCTTGGTTAAAGAAGCACAAGTTATTAATGATGACGATTTACTAGACAAATGTAGATTCCATGGTACAGTGGTGAAGATTATTCATGTCCTTTTACATCTAATAAACTCAAACAATTGCCAAGTCATAACAGCATGATTTGAAAACTAAAAAGTGACAGCCCTAAGATTTTAGAACCACATGTAGCCCAAGGCTTGAATGCAAATAAATAAAGATTCCCTTGTCTTTTGTTCTCTGCGTTTTCTATCTCGAAGTTATAGATTTATCACAGCATAATTAGATGCGTTCATACAAATGGAAGAATTCAATGTACATATAGCTATACGTGTGCTATAACCAATTAGATTATGATACTTTGTAGAATCTCATTTTACAAATTACATTCATTTTGTGGATGGACAAGTTCTATTATGGGCCTTATGATTAAATAAAGTTTATAAAAATAAATTTATTTTTGAGTTCTAAAACCTCAAAGTTACTAATTAATGCGATGCTTCAACTACTTGTTTTCAAGTTGTTATGCATAACAAATTATATGAACAGAGAAACAAAAAATGATATGCATGACTATAAATAACTGCGACTTGATTGTCACAATAAATTGTTGGTCCCAGTAGTGGTACTCAAGATGTTTAAAGCCACTATTCATTATGTGGATATAGAAAATCAGAGGAGCTAGCTCTAACTAAATTGTACTAGGAATTAAGACGAAGTTTGGGGAACAAATATATTGGTGTTATTCTCTGTCATGAAGCTAACTAGCATTTGGGGCACAAGGAGCTGAAAGCATGATGTTGCAGAGAAGAAGGCGTGATATTGGAAGAAGAGGGAAACAAAAAGCGCAATTCAAGAAGCACGCTTTTTCTGGAAATCAGCTCAACATCATTAGCTCAATAACGTGAAGAGGATAGCAATGCTCCTGCAACGAAGCAATTGAAGGGGTTCTTGGGATTGACTGGATACTATAGGAAGTTTGTGAAGGGATATGGGTCAATTGCAAAACCTCTCACAATACTACTAAGGAAGGAGGAATTTCACTGGAATGAAGAAGCTGAGGAAGCATTTCAGAAGCTGAAACTGGCCATATGCAGCACTCCTGTTCTGGCCTTACGAGATTTCAACAGGCCATTTATAATACAAACTGATGCTTGCTATGGAGGCATGAGGGCAATCCTTATGCAGGATGGGAGACCTATTGCATATCTAAGCCAAAGTCTCGGACCCAAGAATATGGAGTATATGAAAAAGAAATACTAGCACTGTAGCTACAATCACCAAGTGGAGGCATTACTTGGAAGGACACCATTTCATCATCAGGACAAATCATCAGAGTCTAAAATATCTACTGAAGCAAAGAATCACTATACCACTTCAACAGATATAGCTTACTCAGCTAATGGGATTGAACTATAAGATACACTACAAAAAAGGGAAGGAGAATGTGGCTGCAGATGCACTATCCAGGAGGGCAAGCAAGGAGGAGGGGGAGTATGCTGAGCAAACCTGTATTATTTCTGAATGGGTGAAAGAGGTGATAAAGAGTTATCAGGAAGATGAACAAGTTCAAAAGCTGATAAGTGAGTTCATACTTACACCTAGCACTATGCCAGAGCACTCTTACCAAGATGGATCGAGTAGTTAGGTATAAATGAAGGATAGTTATTGGCACAAATGGAGAAGAGGAAAATTATCACTGCCATGCATGATTCACAGTTAAGAGAACACTCTGGGATCCAAGCCAGCTATCATAGGGCCAAATAACTGTTTTACTGGCCAGGAATGTACAAGGAGATCAAGGCTATCATACTATAGTGTGACACTTGCAGTAATGCAAAGATGAACATACAGCCTACCCTGATTTATTACAACCTCTCTCTATTCCCCAATACTCCTGAAGCCATGTGACGATGGAGTTCATTGAAAGACTGCCTAGCTCAGAAAGAAAAGATACCATCATGGTGGTAATAGACAGATTCACCCAATATGCACATTTTATCAGCTTGACTCATCCATTTGATGCTCTTGTAGTGGCTAGGATTTTTCTAGACCAAGTCTGCAAACTACATAGGATGCCTCTGAGTATGCTGTTTGACAGAGATAGGATATTCACCAGCCAGTTCTGGACAGAATTGTTTACATTATTGGAGACAGAACTAAACCTAAGCACCGCATATCACTCTCAGACTGATGGACAAACTGAGAGGATGAATCAGGTGTTAGAAAGGTATTTAAGATGTATGACATATTTAGAACCTAAGAGATGGAATGTCTAGTTGTCATTAGCTGAGTGGTGGTGTAACACTGCCTATCACACACTATTCACATGAGTCGTTTTGAAGCATTGTATGGGATCCCCTCACCTTAGCTAGCCTTGGGGCCTTATTCCCATTCCAAAGTAGCTACAGTAGAAAACCACTTGAAGGACAGGCAAAGGATGGATGAATTGCTCAAGAGCAATTTGCAAGAGGCTCCGAATATAATGAAGATGTATGTTGATCAGAGGAGGTCTAAAAGGGAGTTCAGTGTCGGGGATTGTGTTTATTTAAGACTGCAGCCTTATAGACAGATACCAGTGGAAGTGAGGAAGCACTCCAAGCTATTAGCAAAGTACTATAGACCCTATTAGATAGTTTAGAGGGTGGGAAATGTGGCCTATAAGCTACAACTACCAGCGGAGTCCAAGATAATGAAGATGGATGAATTGCTCAAGAGCAATTTGCAAGAGGCTCCGAATATAATGAAGATGTATGTTGATCAGAGGAGGTCTAAAAGGGAGTTCAGTGTCGGGGATTGTGTTTATTTAAGACTGCAGCCTTATAGACAGATACCAGTGGAAGTGAGGAAGCACTCCAAGCTATTAGCAAAGTACTATAGACCCTATCAGATAGTTTAGAAGGTGGGAAAAGTGGCCTATAAGCTACAACTACTAGCGGAGTCTAAGATACACCTAGTTTTTCATGTATCCTTGTTGAAAAGAAGGTGGGACAGAATGTTGTACCTGTATTACAGCTACCTAATGCAGATGAAAGGGGACATTTAAGGGTAGAGCCTGTAACCATTTTGAATAGGAGGATTGTTAAGAGAAAGAATACAGCATCAGTACAGTGGCTGGTGCAATAGTGGGGTACTTCACCTGCTGAGGCTACCTAGGAAGATGTAGAAGATATTGAGCGAAAGTTTCCTGGATTACAATCCTGAGGACAAGATTTATTGAAAGGGGAAGCTATTGTCATGAAGCTAACTAGCATTTGGGACACAAGGAGCTGAAAGCGTGAAGCTGCGGAGAAGAAGACGTGATATTGGAAGAGAGGGAAACAAGAAGCACGGTTCGAGAAGCACGCTTTTCCTGGAAATCAGCTCAACAACATGAAGAGGATAGTAGTGGTCCTGCAACAACTTTTAACTGCATGGCCACGTGTCCAAGTTTAATTGTAAGTTTTAAAAGTCAGTTGGCAACTTAGCAGCTCTATATAGAGAGATTTTGCTATTGTAATATCGAGGGAATATTGATTGTAATCAAACAGATTTGGAAACATTCCCAATTCGTCTGCTCTTTCTCAAGATTCCTTCGCTCTTACTCATCTTCTTCCCCTATTCTCGCCATTTTCTGTAACTTCATCTACTTATATCAACATCGCTCATTGAGTTGATCATTTCTAATTGATCATTTCCAGTTTGTTTAATTCCTTTGGAAGTTCGTCTACTTTTCCTGTTGCTAGTTTCTCTCCTAGTTTCCCTCAGTTTGGCTTGATATCATCACATTCTCTATAACTAGATCAATTTTAATTTAACATGCAGGTAAGAAAGTGACTAGCTAATTGAGTTGATGAAAGGTAAGATTCCTAATTAAACAAAGAATTTTCTTGAACATCGTAAATCACGTAGAATTTAGAGGGCTAGCACTCTAAACCTCACTCTTTACCACAGTCCACCAATAAGTTCGTGTTGTTTTGTTCTCCTTTTCAATTATGTGGTAACAAATTGAATGTTTTTCCCTTTTTTTTTTTTTAATTGTGAAATGAGAATAGGTCAAAAATCGACAAGTCGAATGCAATTTTGGCACCTTTTAACCTATTTCAGAATCAAACACAGAAATTTTAGATCACAGTCTTGGACCAAACTAGAATCGAACTCATATAAGAAGCTCGATCAGTCATGACCTAAAGAACAGACATATGGCAACCACTTTGATTATCTGGAGGTTAAATCTAGTAGCTGTTGCTCTTCAATATTGACTTTTTCTATGTTGATCCGTCCTTCTCCCATTTTTTCTGACACGTGATCGTTTTTCAATCCGTTTAACTAGAAGCCAAAGAGGAAAATGTTTTATTCAAGAGCAACACAGTATCAATAAAATTATCTAATATTTGTTTAATTTATCAAAAACTAACTGCAAAAAAAAAAAAAAAAGGACACGATTTACTTTGTCAATGTATTTTCTGCCCGTCTTCTTGTATTAACATATTTCGGATAACATTCATGTCATGATAATATTAAAGAATATGTAAACTATTACATATAAATAAGATAATAGTAATTTGGCGAAATCATCTAAAGTGCATTTTTGTGTAAAAAAAAAAATTCACATCATCGATTTATATTTTATTATGGTGAGGGAATCTTTTAAGCTGCCTTTTCTCTAGGTTCAGGCGACGAATTACAATTGCGGTATATGTTCAGGTGGGCAGAGTGTGGTTAACTCTAAAAAAATTTTAAAAAAAAAAAATTGTGATGCAGAACGAAAGAAAGACTAAGAAATGAAAAAATTCGAAAGACTAAATCGCTCCTTTCCTATAAATAGAATTCAGCATTCTTAAATTATGTTAAGGCCTGTCATGACATCAACCTGTGGTGGCTAAGCTTGCTTTCACACTTTGATTTGAAGTGTCTAATTAATCATTAACTGAATAATCAATGTAATCAAGTCAAGCCCAAGTTGTATCCAGTTTCGTTTGAACTATTAGCTATAGTGTATCTCAGAAAAAAAAAAATTCAATCTCACTTTCACTTGAAGCTATGTCACACACAAAATATATATATATATATATATATATATATATATATATTTTTTTTTTTTTTTTTTTTTTTTTTTTTTTGGGGGCGGGGAGGGGTGGGCGGCCGGGGGGCTGTTGATGATAACTGCTAAGTCGCATCCTAGAAATGAGTGTTCGACCTTAGTTGGATGGAGCCGGCAAAGGACGGCAGTGTCTTGCATGAATTACTAAGTTGGCAGTTGTTAGGCATAAAAGCCGGACGTCTTTCCACAAACTCAATTTAACTTAGTCCGTCCTGGCTTGAGATTTGAGGTCCCATAGCGAGAAACTATGGGTTCATCCCTCAGTTGCTGTGGCACAGAAAAAGTTGAACAAGTTGATGGGTAGGTGCAAGATGTATTAGGAAGGAAATTAGTTTTCTTCTCCTGCAATTTGTTGATTTTTGCAAAATGAATCCATGTAATTCTTGAAGACTGATTGGAATTGGAACACATTGTAGGTTGTCATCCAATGGAGGCAGCAGTACTTCATGGAGAATATTTACGTACAAAGAATTGCATGCAGCAACCCATGGCTTCAGTGAAGACAACAAACTTGGAGAAGGCGGATTCGGCAGTGTATACTGGGGTAAAACCTCTGATGGCCTTCAGGTAAATCAATCATATTAATCCCTATTACTACTTTTTACATATTCTCAAAATCTTGATCTGTTTTATTTAGGCAAGTCACAATTTGATTAGAATAACAAACTAAGAATAGACTTCTCCTTACACATTTTCTTTCTTTTTCTAAAATATTTATATTTGTTACTTTTCAGATCAGTTTACATCGATGGTTAATAGTTTTTGTCCAGAATTCCAATTGAAGTATAAACATTACTCTTTTGGGTCATAAATGCAGATAGCGGTAAAGAAATTGAAATCCATGAATTCAAAGGCCGAGATGGAGTTCGCGGTGGAAGTTGAAGTCCTTGGAAGGGTACGACACAAGAATCTGTTGGGACTTAGAGGTTATTGTGCCGGGAGCGAACAAAGGCTTATTGTCTATGATTACATGCCAAATCTGAGTTTGCTGTCTCATCTCCATGGCCAATTTGCTGCTGAAGTTCAACTTGATTGGAAAAGGAGGATGAGAATTGCACTTGGCTCCGCTGAAGGATTGCTGTAAGTTCCAAAATCTACATTCCTGTTCAATAACCCTACGAAATTTTATTGTCAAGCCACACTTCTCTCGCGTCGAAGAAGTAAACTAGTATTGATTTATAGGTAATATATTGGGTGAAGAGCTAATAATGACTTAGCTTAACTATTTTGAGCCGTTGTTTACATTCACAAGTTATTCGAGGTGTTACATTAATTTATGGTCTGGTTTTGAGTTAGTCCTCTTGTGTTTGCTATTTTTTTAAGGCAATCAACACCTTCTCCTCGATTAATCCGATATAGGTTCTTCATTCTTCGAATTGTTCTAATGCATTTACCCAATACTTTTATTCATAATTTTTCAATAGGTACTTGCATCATGAGGTGACTCCACACATAATTCACCGAGACATAAAGGCCAGCAATGTGCTACTAGACTCAAACTTTGAGCCCCTGGTGGCCGACTTTGGCTTCGCCAAGCTAATCCCAGAAGGAGTTAGCCACATGACAACCCGCGTTAAGGGCACCTTGGGATACTTAGCACCAGAATACGCTATGTGGGGGAAGGTGTCAGAAAGCTGTGATGTGTACAGTTTTGGAATTCTTCTACTGGAGCTTATCACAGGAAGGAAACCAATTGAGAAGCTGCCTGGTGGAATTAAAAGAACCATAACAGAATGGGCTGAGCCCTTAATTGCCAAAAGCAAGTTCAAGGATCTTGTGGATCCAAAACTCCGAGAAAATTTCGATGAAAATCAGCTAAAGCAAGCTATTAATGTTGCTGCATTGTGTGTTCAAGGGGAGGCTGACAAGAGGCCTACTATGAAGGAAGTGGTGAATTTGCTAAGAGGAACTGACCCCAAAGCTTCAATGAAGCAAATGAGGCTCAAAAGTGTCAAGTATGGGGATGATTTGTTGGATGTTGATCAAAACACTGACGATGAGAAGGATAAAACTGTCGATGAAAGTAGTGCCTATGGTGTCTTTGATGCCCTGAGCATGCAGAAGATGCGGGATCCCTATAGGCGAAGGTAATCAAAAGATGGACAAACATGGCACAATTTTTTCTACGTAATTGTTTAAATTACGTGCTTAATCAAGGATACTGGGAAAATTGTTTGTTTGATTTTCTTTTTATTTCGTGAGTTACACATGTGTTTGTTACATAAAATTTGCAATAATCTTTTATTTTCTAGTGTATGATAATGTAGTTTGTGATCCTCTTTGGTCATATAATACGTACTCTTAATAATTAATAATAATAATAATAATTCTAGTGCAAACGTATTGCCATGTCAATTTTCTTTTTTCTTTTTTTCGTTTTTTGAGGGGGGTGGGGGGTGGAGGAGAGGGGCTAAGAATGGGAGATTTAAGTAATGTAATCAGTTTAGAATCTTTGATTGATTTAAAGGGCTGTATTAGACCATGGTTCGAATGTTTTTTCAGACCAAACAACAAGCATGTATGGTATAAAATCAAAGAATAAAAGTGGAAACATTGTCTGCTTATCATTACCCATACTAAAATTATGGTTGCATCAAAATATTAGAGCACATAACTAGCGCATGTACGACTTCGACTACATCAAGTTATGTTTTATGCCAATTCAAAGTAGGAGTGAGCAAACGGTACAAATTCGGTAATTCGGTTATTTGATTTATAGAAATCTAAATCGCTTTCAATTTCGAATAGGTTATAACCGAATTCATTTCGCAACAGATTTTGAATTCGGAAATGGTAATGAATTCGGTTAACCAAATTCATTTATAAAAAAAAAAACTGATTTTTTAAAAATTATTACTGATTTGATCCCCAAATTTATTCATAATTTAACACATTACTTATGTTCTAATCATTTTGTGGTTTAATTTAATTGACATTTATTTGATCACTTACACTTAGAATCCTTAGTCTATGATTTAAGGAACACATAAAAGGGGATTAATTTAAATTAGAATAAACCTTATACTGTACAATGATTAGTGATAATTTATGAATTTATAATTTACATGATTAATAATAAGTAATATTAGTTACAAACTTACAAATTACAATGATTAGTGATAAGTTATATTAGTTACAACTTATAATTTATTTCAAATCAAAATAAAACTTATTTACTTACATATGTTATTGTGAAAGTCAATACATTAATTTGCAACTCATATGCATTCACTTACACTACTTAGTTGTCTTGTCTATACTTAAAACTTTAAGATTAGTGAATAGAGAATATGAATTTTTATGTTAAATATGTAATGTAAATTTAGAGCATACTAATACTTGCAAGTTACAGGTTACACATTCAAATATTCAATAATTCAAACATAAATGATGTATCAAATTACCAATATCTAAATTCTAATTACTAATTATGTTTATTGTTTAATATTTAGTATTATACATATATGTATTAATTATTATCTAATTCTAGTCATGTTACTTATGTATAAAATAATAAGTATTATAGTTATGTTATATTGTTATGTATTACTATATATTTATATTATTATAGTCATATAACAATTAACAAATACTAAAATAATATATTGTACATTATTATATATTATTATTATTATTATAAGTACATGATAATACCATATACTAACAATTATTGATAGCATTTACATATATAATATAATAATATATTAGTAGTAAATACTAATACTAAATAGCATTTATCTATGTATTATATAATTTTCTAAACTAATTTTGTATTCGAATGCGGTAATGCGGTACCCTATTTCATTTTACCGAATTTGAATGCGAAATTGGTTATTACCAAATTCATAATCTCATTACCTATTTCATACCATATTAGAATTTGGTGAATTCAGTATGTACCGAATTTGTACCAAATACCCAATTTTAAATAACCAAATTGAATTTGAATTCGGTATGTACCCAAATTGAATTTGAATTCGGTGCTCACCCCTAATTCAGAGTAATAAGCAGAAAATTTTTCTATATATAAAGCATGATAAGAGGACTTGATGTTAAAATTTTATGTCGTCTTTTATTTTTTCAATTTTACTCTCTTAAAAGCAAAGAATTACTAAAAATTACACTATTTAAGTCTAGCAACTTCTAATAACTTTCACTTCCAATAACTTTTTTTTGTTTGTTTGCTAAAAAAGAAAAAGAAATCACGACTTCTTTTTTTTTTTTTGGACAAAAAAAATCTAATAACTTCTATTGAATAACTTAATTTTTTCTTAATCTGTACACTCAGAATGAGTGATTTTCCCACTAAGCAGTATAATCAAGGAATCGGCTGCTAGCCAATTGTTATTTCGAGCCAAGCAGCGCCCATCAGAAACCAATCCATCTCACTAACTGGTAACAGTTACAAACCGCCTTTCTAAGATTGATTTGCGAATTAAATATTACACAGGACACGCAAAAAGTTCTTAAAGTCCATCTCATATATATTATAAGCAAACAGGCCGCCAAAGAATGACTCCAACGTGCCACTTTGAATCGGAAAAAGGAACAAAGTCAAAAATTCTTTTTATTACATCTACGAAATTATAATTTTATTACATCGCACATCAAATCAAGTTGAAAGGAAATGCGTCCGACATGGTTAATGTTTAAACTAGTCGCAGGGCGAAGCGATGTTCTTAAAATTACTACTGTGATCATGAAGATTTTAAATAATTTTTAATTGTTGCATCTCTTGAAATTGATGAAAAGAGATTTAAGTGACCAATTCTTTATATAACACTAACAAAATGAGAATTAATTTACCTATACTTAATGAATGAAGGGAGATTTAAGTAATTCAAACTCGATCATCTAGCTTTTAGGAGAAAATTAAGGATCTTATTGACTTTAGTCTAAAAACTTCTCCAATTAACATAGGTTACAATCGATCAAATACTTCTCCATTAGGACATGCTCATTTGTTTGCCAGCCTAGTAATGCTACTACTAATACACTCAGTTATCAACTGAGTAAGTAAACAATGCACATCTATTTTGACGAGGAGTTCGTTGATCCTCGGTGTCTTAGTACACCTTTGTAAACCAAAACTTGAGCCCTTGCTCATAAATTGTATTTTCTCTATTAATAGAAATAAATTAATCTATCGTTTCCGGTAATAAAAAAAATTACTTCTCCATTAGGCAAGCATCTAGCGAAAAAGCAAGGAACAAAGAAAAAAGAAATGTCTTCTAATCTTCTCATTGCTTTAGTTTAAAGTGCGGACAGAGGTTTCAATAATTAAGCAAAAAAATCACATAGATTAATACAACTTACTTAGTATATTTTTGTATGCTAATTCAAATTTTTTGAAACAATAAAAATGATTTATTATTGGTTTTATAGCATTTTTATAATTTTATTCATTTGCCTTTTAACTTTTATCCGTTAATTTATCTTTTATCTTTGAGGAGAAGGTTGTATTTTGTTTTTTTTTTTTTGTGTATTAATTAACTGTGGTCTCCGGTTCAACATGCGCTCCAGCTTAGTGTAAGACGCGAGTTGTTCTAAAAGGCCGGCTGCTTCTTTCGTTCATTCTCTGCTCTCTATCCGGACAGCGTATCAATTTTCTTTAGGCCAACGACGGAGCCGCATAGGACAGCCCTAAAAACCATCGCTATCCAACTTTATCTATCTCAGTCTGTGGCTAATTAAATCGAATTTAAGGTTTAAAGTCTTCCTTAATTCTAAAAAAGAATGCATGTTTCCCAATAATGAATTCATACCTACCTTCCAATACGAATGATCATGCTTAAGAGTTTGATTAATCACTGAAACGAACCTCAAAAAAAAAAAAAAAAATAGGTACATGATGAATTCAATTTTCCTATTCATGTGTGATACAAAAAATATCCGAGACTGGAAACAATAATATGATTTTGTCTGTCGCCCATTATTCAGTTTCTCTTGCAACATTTTATTGTCAACTTTAGTTTACAAATTAAATTCAGACTACCAATAAGTCTCACAAAGTACAGATCCATCATCGCAAAAACGAAGTTGGGTATATTGGAAATGGCGTCATTGATGATTGATCTACCAAAAAAAAAAAAAGCGGTAATCCGCAATGCAAGTTTGTTGATGAGAATGATATCCCGGTTGTTTTTAATGTCATTTTGAAGTACAGTAAAGGTTCCCACTTATTAAAAGCTAATGCTTTTTTTTTTTTTTTTTTTTTTAAGGTGTGTCCCGCAGGGAGTGGACCCCGCAGACTATTCACCACCCTCAGCAACTTGCTGGCAGCAAGGTTCGAACCAGGGACCTGAGCTCCATCTTCAGCAACCTCAACCACCAGACCAAGCCCCTGAGGGCTATTAAAAGCTAATGCTTTGAAGTAAAACAATTGCTGCAATAGTTGCATGTTTCAGTTCATTGCTGCCAATTTTGAGCTGCCTTAGATTAGCTGAATGATATTCGGCATAGATTTCCAAAAGAAAACAATCCCTGTCTCAATCTTTTGCCATTTTTTCTTTCATTCTTATGGTATTATGATATTATATTTGGATTTGGAACTAATTTCATGTTATCCAACCTGATTAATGATTTAGCCTCCAGTGCGGATTATGCTCCAAACTTGAGTATTGTCATTTGGCGAAGTGGTCAAGAAATTATAACTCTTTAACAGACACACATGAGAGGTCTCAAGGGTCCTCGCAAATTTTGTAGTACTTTGCCTCTCTTGGCACTATGCACTCCCAAAAAAAAAAAAAAATCTCTTATTTGTTGTCATGATGAAAAGGGAACCCTCTTTGCTTGGCATACAACCCCAGGCACCAAACTTAGCAGAAAAATAGTGGCAGCAAAATGAGAAGGGAGGCTTCTCTTGGCTTATGTAACAAGGCAAATCACATAGATGTCACCACCTTTGCTTATCCCCCAAAGCACCCAACCAGAAACACTAATTGTCATCGTTCAAAAAGTGTACTACTCTACTTCTTGGGGGACGAGACAGAAACAATAATATGTGACCACTTCTTCAATCTTAACTTCACATAGTAGATTAAAGCCACATTATGCTTCTTAACCAAGAATCTTTTGATGGCTAAGGTGGTCTCACTTAACCAATAGCACGATCATAGCTTATGTCCAATACATATATACATATATATAAATTCCATGCATGTGCTATTTCATTGTGACAAGACACCCGTTATACAAGGCAAAACGGACAATAGACAAAAATCCCAGATCTTCAGTCAACTCATAAATTGAAATGATCCCTTCAAGTCGCAAAATCCTTGTTGGAATATCACTGGATGCTCAAGAAAGCAGAGAATTGCTCTACTGGGCAATCACATTTTTGGCTCAGCCGAATGACACCGTCGTTGCTTTGCATGTTCTTGGTTAGTACACTGCTTGTTCAACTGTTTTCAGAAATTCTATAGTGGCTCAAATGTGCGTCAGTCCAATTCAAGACTAAGCAGTTTTAGCTTCATACCATCGGTGCAACTTAGTGTCATGTCTAATGTATGTTTTTATAGGATATGTACATTTATGGCTCACATTTCTGTTCCATAAAACAGTGGCAGAAGAGAACAAGAAACCATTCGACCAAAAGAAACAAGATAACAAGAAGTGGCAATCAATTACCAAATATCAGAAGAAAATTCGTCATACAAAAAATTTTGTAATATCTGTAATGGGTGAGTTTGCAAAGGCCTGCCAATCAAAACAGGTACCACAGCTTCGATTAGAATGTATACATGCCCAAATTGTCTCCTGATGCTTTTGCAATTAAAACAAAATGGCTTCTATATGTTTTTAATTGAAGGTGGATTTGGAGGCTAGAGTTGGTTTTAGCTCGAAAGTTGGAAGAGGACTTGCCAAGGAAGCGAAAAGCATATCTGCAGACTTTCTTCTCATTGGTGGCAAAATCAACCAGTCCAACAAGTAAGAAACCTCCTTATTATCTATGACATTTTTAATGAGATTGACTCAAATTAACATAAAATTTTCCTTCTGCAATCAGACCATCACGCAGAATTAGAAAGTATTGTTGCGACCATGTCCCTGAAGGCTGTTCATTAGTACTGGTTGGGAAATACAGATGCCTACCACCAAATTTTCATTCAAACTCTATACAAGTTGGAGGTGCAGTTTTCTTGAAAATTCAAAAAATTCTGGTCCCCCCCCCCCCCCCAAAATCCCTCCCTTCTCTCTTTCATTGAACATTTTCTAATACTCAAGTAATAGCAGATGTTCATCAGTCCAGCGCAAGGTGGTCAGAAAAAGATAGTCAAACAAGTAAATCAGTTTCATCAGATGAAGAGCGCGCTGGCTCAAAAGCAAAGACAGAAAAACGTTCACCCAGGACTGTGCTGGATGCCTGTGAACGTGAATCACAGGGCACGATGGAGGATGGTTCTAGCATTGACGAATCAAGCATTAGAAAGTCTCCATATGTTGCTAGTGAGTCTAAAAGGCAATCAGAAACCAAAAGGCCTATGTCTCCATTGAAGATAATATCATCCTTCTTTCGTTCACCATTTGATTCAAGTGCAAGAAAAAGAAATGATACTTTCTTCAACAAAAATAAGCAGCAACCTACGTTTAAGTGTTTTCCCTATGAAGAAATTGCAAATGCCACCAACAATTTCCATCCAGGTAGACTTCTTGATGTCTAATTTCTAATAGTATTATTGGTGTTAACAAACATTTTTCTAAATTTTATCATGTTCTTTCTTTTCGTCCCTACTAAGTAATGATTTCCATCTCCAATATAATAATGTCCACACTTTTGCTGGAAATATGAATTGTCAAACTCACTTGAGGATTGTTATTGAATTTGAATAGCTAAGATTTTGTTTTTGCGCAGAGAATATGGTAGGACAAGGAGGGTTCTCGGAGGTGTATAGGGGTGTCCTTAGCGATGGACGCACCATTGCAGTAAAGCGGCTAGCAAATGACACAAATGCAGACAAGGAAAAGGAGTTTCTCATGGAGTTAGGCATTATAGGACATGTTAACCACCCTAACACTGCGAGCTTAGTTGGCTGCTGCGTGGAAAAGGGCCTTTATTTGATCTTCAAGTTCTATCCAAACGGAACACTGTCTTCTGCTTTACATGGTAATAAATCAATCAGAATTCAGAATTAATCAAGTTGGACCATTTTAAACGATAGTTGATTGTGTTTTTTGTTTTTCTTTTTCTGGTCAGGCAACCCGTGCCAATCTCTAGACTGGCCAGTTAGGTATAGAATTGCCCTTGGAGTTGCAAGAGGTTTACACTATTTACACAAATGTTGCAAACATCGAATAATACATCGCGATATTAAAGCCTCTAATGTTCTTCTAGGACCAGATTATGAACCACAGGTTTGGCAATTGAGTAATTTTTCGCGTTTACATCTGCAAAACAGAGTTCTTAACAAAAATTGAATTGAATTTATTTTCGATGCTATTGTTGTTAGATTTCAGATTTTGGGCTTGCAAAATGGTTACCTAACAAATGGACACACCATGCTGTGATTCCAATTGAGGGCACATTCGGGTACTTAGCACCAGAGTATTTCATGCATGGAATTGTGGATGAGAAAACAGATGTTTTTGCATTTGGGATTCTTCTTTTAGAGATCATAACTGGGAGGAGACCAGTGGACTCATCACAACAAAACCTGCTTCTATGGGTGAGGATTTTCTCATCAGTAGATTATGTTACAGGGTTTGCAACATAGAGCAGAGCGATTCCAACGCAGGAATATTATGCCAAAATTTATTGGATCTTTATGAATAGTGCCAGAATACATATGTAAACTAACAAATGTCAAAATTTTTATGTGAAACAGGCGAAGCCCTTGATGGAATCTGGAAAATTAAGTGAACTAGCTGATCCCAGATTAGAAGACAAATATGATATGGTCCAATTGCATAGGCTGGTGCTCACTGCTTCATATTGCGTCAGGCAAACCTCAATCTGGCGACCCTCGATGACTGAAGTATGTAAAACTCAGAATTAATGTTCCAATTTAACTATTTGATTCCAAATAGAGATGTTCTTATACACATAACACCTTCTTTTTTTTTTTTTTTTTGACATCTAGCCCTTCTGCGTTATTATCTTAATTTCCTTCCATTTTGGTGTTTTGATGTAGGTTTTGGAGTTGTTAACATTTGGAAATGACTCTGAAGAAGCAAGAAGTTGGAGAATACCAAAATTTACAAGTGATGAAATGGATGATTACTCTATGGTTTTTGGATATCAACTTCCATCAGATATATCTTTGGAAGACTTTTAATATGCAGTCCAGGGGTAGACAGGACCCTGCTCCTTTGCCAGTTCTTATTTCACTTTTTTGTTCCTGATTTCTCCTCTTATATATACATGGTTTTTGGGCCAAACCTATGTAGTTTCAGGGTTTAAATAGAACTTGGAGTATTGACGAATATGGTATATTGTGATAAGTTTGACCCACAAAGAATAAGCGTAATAAAAAGCAAATATGCAATTATGCATTCAATATAAATTTACTACTATTATATTCCACTCTTATTCCTTTTTTTAGTGCCTTATTCGCTTATGACATGAGGTAGAAGGCTAATGCATTTGATCAAATATTCAAAGACTCCCCTAAGACCATGTTTGGATCCCAAATTTGGTAAAAGAAACAATGGTATCAGGAAATAACATATTCAGTAATTTTCTAATGTATTTGTGAAACTTTTATGGTAATTAATATGTTGTTAACATTTAAGATAACCAAAAGATATTTTTATCTAATTCAAGTATTTATTTTCCTCAGAAATCAAATAGGAGAAAACGTTTTTTTTTTTTTTATAAAATTTACTTTACCTTGAATTGTGAGTTTTAGATTGGGCACAATAACATGTTGAAGATCATTTCCGGGGGAAACGAAAAGAATTCAAGGACATTGCTAGAAGATGGGAAGGAGGATTACCTCCTTTCAGAATGCCTAACAAGAACTTCACCTCTCAAACGATAAACTTAACATTTTCGCATTTTGTGAAGAGACTTATCAAATACTATTGACAATCCCCACGTTTATTTAAGCTTTTTGCCATAAAAAAAAGACAAGAATGAGCTATGCTTTCATAGACTCTCTAGAGAGTTATAGTGGATTTGAAATCTGCATTGTTTTGTAGTAGGTGAAAAACAATTAGTTGAGGATTCAAAAAATCTATTTCGCTATCTATCTATTACACCAAAAGAAGGGGAAGAAAGAAAATAACAAACACATCAATGTTGAGCATGGTGGAATTACTTGACATTTAGATATGTTAAAGTGGATTTTCGTCAACGTCTTCAAACATCAAAGGCCTCGAAACGAAAATTGTAAAGAAGGCAAGAAGACAATAATGAAGACCGTAGGAAGGTAAAACTTAGCGAGTGGACAGGACTGAGGCTGAACCACTGGGCCAATGGCTCAGTGGCCATCAGGGAGGGTTCAAATCCCTCCTTGGACTGTAAGTGAGAGTTCAAACCTCACCTGCAGACTGCAATGAAAAAAATCTAAGAGTTGTGTCATAGTACTCCCTTGATCTAGTTGGATCTGTATATTCATTGGTTCCCTACCACAGCCTCCTCCTTAGGCTCTCTTTCTCTCCTAAATTAAAATAGAATAAATTATACAGATGTATCATTACTGATTTAAAAAAAAAAAAAAAGACAAGACTGAGGCTGGGTAGGGACAGGGGACACCGCCACCGGTGGTGGACAACGGGGAGGGGGTCCCCGATTGGTAGGTAGGGGTGGAAGAGAAGGGGCATGGTCCAGAGGTACACGTGAAGTTCATGCGCTGCGGGACCTGGATGATCTTCAAAAGTGGAGCCCCCGACATGATTCTTGAGACCATTACTTATCCATTGCCCCATTTTGATACTATTTGATATTTGAGAAAGCAACTAATTTTTAGTGTTTGATTCAAGCAAGCAACTAACGAACTTAATTCTTCTCCACTCTTGCCCTTATGGCAAAGGAACGCGTCAAGGAGGGATGACTTGCCCACCATGAAACTCTAACGCTCTCACTTATGAGTGTGTTTGGGTAATAGTAGTTTATTTAGAATAATTTTATTTAAAAAAATACTGTAAAATTTTTTTTGATATGATGTATGTGAAATAAAACAAACGATTGTTAAAAAATGTGTCGATGACACAAGCAAACAAATTTTTGCTGATAATTCATTAATGTCTGCCTAATCACTAATGAGTGGACATTCAGTAAAGATAGAGAAGTATTAATTTTTATTAAGGAACTAATGTTAAATGAATAAAGCGTGTAAATGCAAAGAATGATAATATTTTTGTAAGTGTGTGTTTGCATGATAAGTTGAGTCTGATTCCTTTATTATTATTATTTTTTTTTCCGGAAACGGTAGAGGTTGAGTATGATTTCAATATACTAGCAGGTGCCTAATAAGTTTTTTCCTTTTCTTTTGTTTTTGGCGATGCCTAATAAGTTATTATTGCTCACCAATCAATTGTGTAAAAAGAGACTTAGACTTTTACAAACAAAATAGTAATATCCAGCTCACCTTTCATATAGTGCCAAAAGAGCCCAACAACAATTAATAGATATCCAAAAACTAGATTTGATGATGCCGGCTTTTTATCCCATCTTCCTATCGGAACCGCTTAAATGATATTAGAATGACACGTAATAAATTTTTCTTAAATCAAAGTCCAATTACTTGTGGTTTGAAAAGAATTTTGAGATTTTGGTTTCGTACATCATAGGCCATTTGACACCTCAACACCTGCGTTTGGCATGGAAGGAGAATTGGGCGATCACAGCATACAAAAATGTACACCCACGGAGAGAACTGGATTGATCATCCTTTTGTTTCTTTACATATAGAGGAAAACTCAGACAAATTAAACGCCAAAAAAATGTTTGTTGATTTGAGGCTCTCCTGATCCGCCAGCTCTCACTTAGCATCGAGGAGGAGTTCAGGCTTCTACAGCTCTTAATAAGGAAAGGGAATATGACAAATTGTTGAATAGTTTTATCCTCATCTTGTGATAAACTTCGGACACCATATCACATACAGTGCAAAGTTGTGGAAGTGTTATCGTACCTAACTACATACTCTTTTTTTTTTTTTTTTGTTAATAATAATAGAGGAACCATCACAAATAGATTATGTCTTAATTTGTATCTTATTCAAGTCAATTTTCAAAGTCCCCACAATTTGAATAAAACCTAACCAATTGTCTGTTTGGGGTTGGCATCATAAAGGTTTTAGTACCACGTAAGACAACAAGCCTCAACTAAGAGGTGTTGCACAAAAATCCCAATTTTGTCAATTTTTTTAGTTTACATTAGGGAGATATACCAGCATATAAATTGACAAGAACAAAAAAGAACACAGCAAGCAGACTTGGACGGGAGTCAATATAGAAATCTATTTATTCCTAATTTTTTGATCCAAGGTTGTGTTTGGATTGCATTTTTCATGATTTTTCATGGAAAAATTACTGTAACGATTTGATGTACGTGAGGGAAAAAGATAAAAGGGAAATGTGATCACGGAAAACGACGTAATTTTTTGACGGAAAATAGCCATCCAAACAAGGCATATATATATATTCACCTAACATACGATATATGTACACATACTAACAAAATTATTATTTTCACTTGCAGTTATATGCTTTCGCTATTTCATCTCACTTATTCTCTCTTATATTTATTTACTTACTCTGATTAATCTTACATTTCAAAAAAGTATCACACGCCTGAGAAATCGTTATTTAATTAGCGCTTTAAAAGCTTCTATTGAGTTGGGCGGCTAGACCCTTAAAAGAATTAGCATCAAGAACTCAAATGGCAGTATGTTAATCTTCAATAGACTACAACTTCTACAAAATACGAGATCCCAAATATAGGCCTAAGCCTGGCATAAATTTTCTGCCAAATATTGGGGCATAATTGAGCATACCTGCATCAATAATGGTATTGGGACATATTAGCATTTTGGACCATCGACTTGACATGAAGAAGAAATGATAATGCTCGTTAATTTGTTTAGTGGGCACACAACTTTAAACCCTTGACAGACATATTAACACCATACCATGGTGCCCAACTTAGATAAAGTTCAAGAACAATTGGAAGCTTTTGTTGGTTGGACCAATTTTGAACTTTGAACCCATTTCACAATCAATTCTCCCTTTTCTTGAGAGATAGAAATACTACATAACACAAGTGAAACATAGAATATGGTGAAAAATGGTGAAAAATGGTGAATATGGCAGATTCCAAGTTTTTTTTTTCCCCTTAGTTAAATATGGTGAAAGATGTAAGAAAATTGGATTCAACATAAACATTAACGAGGGCTTAAAAAAGCTCCAATTTTGGTGTACTTCACCACTAAGATCCATCATTAATGGTAATTCAGCAAAATTTTCCTTTTCTTGTTGTCGATCTTTTTGATATTCTATCAATTTAAAAAAAAATCAAGAAATGAGTCAACGAGTCAACTTTCAGTAATAAACATTTTTTGAGGTCAAGTAGAGAAATTATATATCATCCGTGTTGATTTTCTACAGAAGGGGAATGACGTGGCTTTCAACCAATCAACGCTCAGATATAGATACCACTTTACATTGAGGTAAACATAGCCCATCCGTGTGCATATTTCTTGTCAGACGCATGTGTATTACGTTGTTTGGATTCCGGTTTTTAGGAGTTTTTATAAAAAAAATAAAAAAAACGCTGTAACGATTTGATATAGGTGAGCAAAAAAAGTGATTGAAAAATATATTCAAAAAAAATATAAATTTTTTTTTTCACAAAAACTAACAATCCAAACAATAAATAAATCAAAGTACTATTTCCTCGTTTCACCAAGACGCAGTCGAAGCAAAGTCCATGGATAATTATAGCATATGATTCCCTCCAATCATGATGGTTTCTTCTCTTGGAGAAAATGGAAACCAAGAACAGAGAAAATGCTAAAATTTGACTAGAAAATCAAAACCGGCCTTCAAACCTGTTCCTTTGATACACCGTCTACCCTATTGACCAAGACCGGTTGGCCTGTTCAAAATCTCAAATTTAACTGCCCGCCTGCCGAGTGGATGAGCTGCCAAGAAGCCTCACTGGAAAATAGAAATCTCTGGAAAATATTACATAACATTGTAACTCTGTTGTAAAATTGCAAAAGTGGGGTAGATGGAATTCATACTCACTCAATTTCCCTATGTTGGTGGTTTTATGTTACCTAAGGCATTAATAGAAACAAATCTGCGATGCCCGAAACAAATGCTAGATGTTTAAGGAGCTAAATAAACCATAAGGCCTAAAGTCCCTGAGTTTTAGAATCTAGTTAGTCTTCCAAAATTGGAAATCAATTTACAAAAGAAAAGTAAAAAAAAGGCTACTGTTTTGTTGAAAATCCACAGGTCGGTGAAACAGAGAAATTACTAGTGATGATCAATTATTGACAGGAAAAGAAACTTTGATCATTAACATTCCTTGCCAAATACTAATACATTTTTACAACACATTCAATCTCTTCCATCAGAAGGATGGCACGACACCGTATCTTGACTCAGGAAAGAAGGCAGCGGAGCCAGGACAAGTAAACATCTGATCAATCTCAGACTCGATTGCTTCAGCCCTCTTTGCAAACCGCCCTTTAATCCTTGGCCTCGTCTCAGCATAGGCCTTTCTTGAAGCGTAACGTATTGTCTTCTCAAATTTCCTGTTCTTCCTCTTCTCCCTGTACCTCAAAACTCTTGCTTCTCTGTCCATTCCGGGCAACTGGGATCCTTGATTATTTCCCCCGGATGATGAACCGCTCAAATCAGCAGTACTGCCGCTCAAATTTCGCCCAAATGGGTACGAGATTTCGGACACAGAACTTCCGTCCGGCACCACTCCGACATCCAAAGACGAGGATGAAACCTGAATAAAAACAAATTCAAGATTATTCAGTGCCAAGTGAAACAAAACAAATCAGTACTTTGATCCAATATAAACTGGTAGAGGTTCAGGCCAAACTCACACTCTGGCTCAAGGAGTGGGAAGTGTAGCTGGGAGTATATGAACTGATGTGCGATTTAGTGAAGTCAATTTCGAAGTGTTTTTCGGACGGCTCATGATGGCCCGGCAGTTGAGCAGGGAGAATTGGAGGTTTGGTTGTCTGGACTGGGACAACCCCATCAGTTCCGGAACTAGTATAATGCTGTTGAATTCGAGCTCCCGATGAAATTCGGTAATCAAAATCCAGGTAGTTGTCCGAGTCAGAGAAAAGAAACTCCACTGATTTGAATTCGGGAGCATCAGTTGGAAGTTTGGAATTCATTGGATTTGATGAAATCCACGGATCAGACATATAACTTTCATGTGCAAAGCACGTGGTCATTTTCGCATCGTGGCCGTGACATGTATCGTTGACCGTGTTATTGGCGCCGGTGTTGGAGGAATTGTCAACGGCTGGTGGTGGGAGCGGAACCAATAAAGTAGCGGCCGTGGACTTCACCACGGACTCGGCGGTGTCATAAAAAGGGACCACCGGGGACCGCTCGTGGCGGCGGGCTAGAGGGTTGGCGGAGTGAATATCACGGTCACAAGTGACGCACAGCGCGGCCGCGTCTGCCTTGCACGTGACGCTGGCGGGCGCTTGCTCACACACCTCACACATCCACACCCGCTCGTGCCTCGACCCAATTTTGTTGGTGGCATGCATCTTAGAGTCACAAGTCATGCACATAAAAAGTGAATCCGTCCGGCAGAAGAGCAAAGCCGCGGCGGAACTGCAACAGTCACAAGGCTTAGCCACCAATCCCCAAGCAGCCGGGACGCCCCTGTTATTGGCTACGACACCAGTGCCACCACCGTCTTCTGCTACTCTCCCCATCTGGGTCTGGGCTGGTTGCTTAATTTTTATTGTCTGAAAGGCCAATGGAATTTTGCTGGGAGTGTCTCCAATAACGATGACTGGGCGGGCGTTAGTGGTGTGTGTTGAAATAACACATTTGGCATCTCTATCTATCTGAATCTATAGGCAGAAGGCAAGGAAATCTAGTTGTTGTTGGGTAGACCCCAATTGACACGTGGAGATGATTTTGGCCACAAAAAAGATTTCATGACATGGAAGTGATATTTTATGTTAAGCAGTTGTCAATTTGTCTGTGCCGACGTAGGGCCCAAACGAGGGGCAGGGGAGACTGGAGAGAAAGGAGGGCAAGCGCAAGACTTGGGAGGGGCTGTTTGGATGAATTTCCCTCGTTACATAATTGAGGGAGGGAGCCCTTGCTCTCAGTTTTACGAGTATAAACAGCACAACTATTTGCGACTGTCCTAAAGCATAATTCAAGCGTTTGGACAGAGGATTATTTCGAAATACTTTTTAGCATAATATTTTAACTCTATTTGTGATATGATATATGTAGGATAAAAAATTAATTAACAATATTATAATGTTATTAAAAGTCTGTTGATCACGCAACAAAAAAAATTTTTTTTAGCATATTATTCGTGCGACTGTCTTTGAAATATGTTCTTCAACCATGAATGTCAAATATATTAAGCTTTGTCTCAATTATGAACTTAGTAATTACTAGTTCGAACGCTCTATTAATGTTGAACAAATTCGATAGTCAGAGGAGGGATGAGTTAGATGGTATGGAGGGGAGAAATATAAGTCAGAGATTCCAAATTCAAGATTTTCCACCTACAATAGAAAAGAACAATAATAGTAAGTTTGATAGCATTTGCGGACCAATGCTAGAGCTCCTTACAATACCCTAAATATAGCTCCTCTTTTTTTTTTTTTTCTCTTTATCAAGAATAGCTTTAGATTGGGTGATTAATAATCTTTGATTTGTCTCAGAAGGCATTTCAAGAGATTCCTTAAAAAAAAAAAAAAATTTTGACATGAGGCCTCAAATCTTATAGACTTGGACAGATACCCGTCTTTAATTTCTGGGCTGCAAACTGTTTGACAGGCTGTTGCGATGAAGCTGCAGGGAAGCAGAATGCGACGGGGCAACAGGTTGAAGCTGCAAAAGTAACTGAATACCTAAGCGAGATCACGAGAAGGATCCAGACCTGTTTGCTCACTTTAGTCTTTTTTTTGGCACCTAAAAATTTAACAAAGTTGGCTCTTGGAGTTTAGTTGAAGCCAGAAAAAGCAGAGAAGTGGCATGAAAGTTTTCAGTGAATTTGACCAAGTCCTTATCAAACATGGAGAGCTGCAGGGCAGCAATTATACGGACAGCCCGGATTGGGCAAGGACGTATAGCACTGTGTGTAGCACTTGGTTGCTGTAGGATTAAAATTAATGCTCTAAATAGTAAATACAAGACATGTTGTTGCATCCTAGTGGACGCCTCAATACACTCACACGACTTTATCCTTTAAAGAGCTTTGTGAAAAATGTATCAGACCATAAATGTCAGGATTGCAAAAGGCCAATCAATAAATGTTTTGGTGACCTAAAAACAGAAATCAACACCTTTACCTTTTTTTGTTAAACAGTTGAGAAACAAAATTTAAGAAGCGGAGGGAGAGAAAGGGGGTTGAAACTCACGAGTATTTCTAAGTCAGGAGGCCTCTAACACCTTCCTCTTTTATTACTTTGAAATTCTTTTTTTTATTTATTTTTATTATTCACTCGTGTAGTTGCTTTAAACGCTGTGACGAATATAGCATCACTTGTTGCCACTTAGTATTCTACGACATTCTACAACATACCCTAGATTTTACCATTCAATCTGGCCAGGTTTGGACACTTTACACGAGAAAGAAATTGGCTACCAACCCTATATATATATATATATATATATATATGTGTGTGTGTGTGTGTGTGTGTATGTATGTGTAGAGAGAGAGAGAGAGAGAGAATAGTTAATTGGTGTAAGTATTCAGTATTGAATTTATGTACTCCCTCCGTCCCGTTTTGTTAGTCTTGGTTTTTTTTTCACACAGATTAAGAAAGTGTAATTAATTTGGTTGGAAACATAAATTTAGATTAATAATTTTCTAAAATACCCTTATGCTAATCACGAAGAGTGCCAATTAATATCATTTACAGCTAATGGGTTAGTATTGGAAAAGCTCAATGTATTCAATGTAGTGGGTTAGTATTTAATAACAATATATTAATAACAAGATATTTAATAAGGGTATTTTAAACAATCTGAAAGATTACTACATTTCTTAATGGGAAAGTGGACTATAATTTCGGACAGACGAAAAAGGAAAACAAGACTATCAAAGTAGGACGGAGGGAGTATATAATAACAGATCAATATGCACATAGATAAGTTTTATTAGTCTCAAGTACAACAACAGAGCCTTGACTATGCTGCACCGGTTCGCTGCATTTCCTAATGGTAAGAAAAGTCATTTCAATTAAAGACTAATTCCACTTCGCATTCCTAAACTCACACCACTTTCTCACTTTACACCATAAATTTTTATTTTGGATATTTTGCATTCTAAATTCTTACGTTTGGATACGTTGCACCAAAAACTCTCAAGTTTGTCTTATTTAAAACAAATTAATAATTATGTTTGTAAAATTAACGAGACAAAGGATGATAAAATTTAATGATAATGTACCGTTTTATTTGAACTGTGATCCCTTAACTTTTTTTTTATCACCTTTAGCGCATCATTATTGATTTATATGGCTTCAATCATTATCAGTAAAATTAACGAGATAAAAGATTGTGCAAATTACTGGCAATGTATTATTTTATTTTTTGACGATGTTGTGGCACCTTTTGACCACTTTCGACATGTTATCATCAATTTATTGAGTTCTCTATGCCATTAATTTTGTTAAAGTTGTCATTGATTAGATTTAAATGGGTCAAATTTGAGAGTTTAGAATACCGAATATCCAAAATTCGAAAGTTTAGGGTGCAAAATATTTAAAATTAAAGTTTGGATTGCAAAGTGAATAAGTGATATAAGTTCAGGGGTGGAAAATAGAGAGTTAGTTCAAATAATTTGAGGCCATGCGCTGGCGGAAGAAATAAAGAAAAAATGGTGAAGACGATACTACTGATAACAGCTACTAATATACCAACCCACATGATGATGCGTCGCAGTTGTTGCATTTATTTCGTGCCATGCCTGTTTCTAGTACCATTTTGACGTATCAATCTCAGTCGGTTTTAAGTTGAGGCTTGCCAGTTTAGTATAATTTGAGATTTGCTGCCTCCTTAGAAAGATAACTGTTGTATTCCTCAACTAATAATAAACTGAAGGCACAGACCACAAGTCCAGAATCCCAGCCATGAGCCCCTCTCGCTCTCTGTCTCCATTACGTGCTTGCTTTAAAGAAGTGAAAGAATTATCGAGGAACATGCAGTTGATGAAATATTCCATCAAATACGTGAAAAGTTAGGAAGTAAAATTCTGTAATATCTGCTTCAAACAAAATAAATCTCTCTAAACTCATACGACTGTTGACAGAAAGACATAATTTATGGTTTAAGTGGACATATCATCGTATAATACACATATGGTTTTCCACCAAGCTATCAGGCCGCCATGTTTCCTGTTTCATGCAATACTTGTTTGCATTTAGAGACAAGATTTCCTGGCATGGACGGCAAGTGTATTGTTTTATATTCAAACTTACTTTTGGTAGTATCCTTTTTTATTCAAGGACATCATCTTCTGACTACACTGCTTGGGGGATTAGAAAATGGAACAATTTAAACTTGGGCAGTCATGCCAGGCGAATTTCTCAGCTCTGACCCTTCTTCACCTTCAAATGTGGATTCTAACTGATTAAATATTGTCATAAGACTCGGCGATTTTCATTCAAATGAAACATACTAGTAATCCTTTAGGGCAATCGCATTAAGATTATAATTTGCCTTTGGCTTAGAGGGCTTGCTTGTTCCTTGAGCAAAATCTTTCGACACGAGGTCTTAGCAAGCAAAAGATTCCATGCTAAAACCATTTCCAAGTAATGTGAGACTTCACTGTAGACTTGATTGATTGGTGGGGAACTTGTAATGCTGAGAGCTCAGTTGTTAATTAAGAATTAAGCTGCACGTAAGTGCTCTTCCCAGTCGTCATTAAGCATCATTTTCTTTAGAGCAACAGCGAATCGAAGCACGACAGCAACTAGCTTGACAGTGCCACCTTTGGGGTGCATGGATTGGGTAGCCCAGATTAAGCTCATTCTAGACACTACCTCCCTCTTTCCCCGTTCATCTCCATCATTGATTTCAATTTGCAAGACAAGATTCCAATCAAGATCAACAGTACGTAGTGGAGTATTTCAATTATTCAGTTGCATGAAAAAGACTGGCTATTCTCATAGGATGTATGATTAACAGCAATTTCGCTTCAAAAACCCAACATGGAAATGTGGGTTCAATTAAATTCAACTGCAACGATATTATTCTTAATTCTCATGGTCAAATAGGAAGCAACATATATATAGTACTCCAGCCAATCTTGCGAGTTGGA
The DNA here is from genome assembly GCF_036785885.1 of Coffea arabica. Taxonomy (NCBI): domain Eukaryota; kingdom Viridiplantae; phylum Streptophyta; class Magnoliopsida; order Gentianales; family Rubiaceae; genus Coffea; species Coffea arabica. The sequence goes on along the minus strand of NC_092320.1, from coordinate 12,636,895 downwards.
GTGGCCCAGTGGGCAGGGTGAATTGGCCATTATCATCATCTGTTCTTCAAAGTCTAGAAGTTTCAAATTCCTTTACCTTTTCTGTTGGCAAGTCCTTGAATATGCGAAAACAAGACCGACCATCCAATAATTCCGATTAATACGTCTCTGACCATCTCATGCAAGAGGAGGCCACCATCATTCTGGGACGCAGTAATATGAGACTTTTTAGAAGAGGCCGATGAACTAAATGGAGAAGCCAAGACAGCTCATGAGAATCACAACTGCTTGAAAATGACGAGAGCATTGCTGAATTCGGTGAGCTAAATTTTTGCCAAAAAAAAAAAAAAAAAAAAATTTGATGATGCGATGCACCTCTTGGTTGATTTTTGATATACGTCACTCGGTGCGTGGGGCTGACGGGGGTTATGAAAGGACAGTTGTACCCTCAGGACCAGACTTCAATGTGGGTTTTTGGCTTTTGCTCCGAAAAGCGAAGACACGGGTCACGTAAATCTGTGGGTATTCATTGGCCAGTGGAAACTGTTAAGCAATGTTTTAAAAACCGGACCGTTAATCGAACCGGTGAAGTGAAAGGGTCGAGATTCAATCGGTCGGACCGGTTCAACCTCGGTTCAATGAATTTTTTAAAAAATAATTTATATAAATATATATGTGCACAAAATAAGACATGTAATGGATAATTTAATACTTTATATGATGAAAAGTTTACTATTTTTGAATAACTTGGATTTTTAAAAATAAATTTTTTAAATTATAAGTTAAAACAAATAAATTTCATCTCAATTTCAATTATATCTACCAAAAAAATCTTAAATATAATCCAAAAATATCACAATATTTGAAATTATACAAAATTCACGTCTATGAGAATTTAGACATTGTGAACTTAAATTTTAATTTACATTTTGGAATTTAAATTTACAATTTAAAAAAGAAAGTTTGGAGTTCGAAGAAAATCAAGAGAATTGAAAATAGAAATGCAAATTTGATAAGAAACAAAAAATGAGATAAAAGTGAGTGGTTGTGGTATTAAATAAATTGGGTTAAAGAAAAATAATTCTTTTTTAACTTTTTTAAATTTAATGGACAAAAACAAAATTAAAATATGGAAGAAATCATCAATAAATTAAAAATAAAGAGGTTTGATTAAAAATGAGTGGCAAAAGAAAAGATGATAGAGAGAGAGAGAGAGAGAGAGAGAGAGAGAGTGTGTGTGTGTGTGTGTGTGTGTGTATTGAAGATTAAAAAGAAAGAGTCATGAAAGGATGATATTTTGTAAAAAAAATGGAACAAAAGAAATATGAGTGTTTGTTTTATATAAATAAGTTATCAAAAAAAACTAATAAGATGTGATAGTGCAACGGTTACTACATTAGTCTTCTATTACAAAGGTCTTGAGTTCGAATTTTGATAACTACATTTTGCAAAAAAAAAAAAAAGGAAAACTCAAAAACCGGAAATAACCGGTTCAAATCCGGTTCAGCGGTTTCGCGGTCCGACCGGTTTCTTGACAAAGTCAAACCTGGCATTGAACCGGACCGGAGCCATGGCCGGTTCGCGGTTCAACCGGTCGAACCGGTCCGGTTTTCAAAACACTGCTGTTAAGCAGAGGAAAAGGAAAAACAGGGAGTTGGGAGTCGACGATGTACTGCAATGCACTAAATGCTATGCAATCTGATGCTGTTGTGGTGGTGGTTTTTTGGACTAGGAAATGGATTCGTTTGTTTGGCTGTGGAAGAGGATGGGCAGGTTTGGAATTTCACCTGACCTGGGGGACTCTCACTATATATGTTATCGTGATGCTGTACGCAACATGTGTGGCAGGATGCCATGTGCCTGCACCAGATTTTTTGTATGGAAATTGCTTCGAGATTTTTCGCATTGTTTTTTTTTTTTTGTTTCGGTAAATAAAGACTAAGTAGATATCAGAGTTAATCGTTGGGATTGGGGTTCACTCCGGTGGCCATCAGATTTAGAATTCGAATCTTATGTCTAACTATTAGAGATTGAGAGGATCTAGAATTCGAGCCTTGAATTCTTAATGTGCAAAGAAATAAGTCTTGTTTTTTAATCAAAACATTGCTCTAGTTTCTACAAGTTCAATTCGGCCCTCCCTTAAATATGTTAGTACAGGAGGAGTAGGAGTAACGAGGAAATTACTAATTTATCAAAAAAATCATGATCGCAAAGGTGCACAATCAATATGAACAACTAAATGAATTGTGCTATTGGATTGAACTGCAATCCAGACTTCACTTCTATGGTGGGCTTGGCAGTCCAGACTTCACTTCTATGTGTCTCACGGCCCCAAGACATGAAGGGAGTTCATGAATAAAGGCAAGCCGCGTCTTTGTCTACCTCTTGGATAAAATGGATCATTCCTGGTGGGTTTGAAAAATGAGACTCAATAATACACTCTCGGGCCTCCTCCTTCTTAGACTTGACCATTTTAATTGCGAAAAATGAATATCATTTCCAACTAAACCCCTGTACTAGTTCACTACTTCAGTTCTAATAAATGTTTTGAATTAACTTTTTATGCACTGATAATGTAGTTTTTTTTTTTATGCTAGCAGTTATGAATGTATGACACATTGCATAACTTGAATATTAAATTTGAATTCATTTTACGTGGCATGATCTAAATTTGCCTACTAGTGTTAAAAAAAAGATTTTACACTGATATGTCTAAAAACCATACGGATATGTTTTCAGTGCCACTAGGACTACAACGGATCTTCTGTCCCATACCCTGTGCCACTCCCTGTGCCACTTTTTATTATATTGTTATTTCTCCTTCACAAACATCATGTTTCAATTCTTTTTTATTTTCTTATGATCCAATAACTATTAATTGAGTAAAAAATAAATACAACAGTTTCAAAAAAAAACTAATATATAATAGAAAATTAAAAAATACAGCAGAAAATTCATAAAAAAATCTCATTTTTTATGCATTATGATTTTTTGAGTCTGTTAAATTTTGTGTATTACTCAATTAATAGTTATTGAATCTTAAGGAAATAAACAAGAATTAAAACATGATATTTGTGAAGAAAAAATAGCAATATAATAAAAAGTGGAACAGAGAGTGGCACAGTGTATAGGACAGAAAATCCGTTGCGGAGCGCACTAGGACTCGGTAGGAAGAAATTTGAAGTGCTGTACCCAAGTGGATTTGTGGTGGCATTCTTTTGGTCAAGGCCCGTTGCCCATTGCCACAAGCTACAACTTTACACTCGGTCATAAAATCAGTCTATGGAACTATTAGGCCTGGTCTGAGAAAACTTCAACACCGAGGGAACAAGACACGGAGTGATAGTCCAAGAAAAGCATGGTAGCCTTGGCCCTCAACAGTGGCCGACCGCTACATTTCCACATCTTGCTTTTGTGGGATCTCCAATTTGGACACAAAATTGGGGGTGTTTTTGAACAGAAGATTATTTGGGGCAGTATTTCTTTTTTCTAAAGAAAAAAAAAGATACGATACACGTGAGATAAAAAAAATATTTAAGAAAATAAAAAAAGATATATTGAAAGATGTGTTTTATGATGTAAATAAATAATTTTTTAACAAATAATTCTATCCAAACGCACTCATTGCGTTGGTGTGTTGGATTCTCAAGCGAAGCAGGTTTTTCAGAAAATTTGGGAGCTTTACGGTCTGCAATGCACTACTGCACCCTATCTAATTTGGAAAAACAAAGTTAAAAAAGAATGTTGGTCTTTTACTAAAATGATGATTATCATATGGAAAGGTGCAGTAACCATTGCCTGCGTGACACTTTGCACCCCCAATATAACTGTGTTCCTGCTATTGGACGTCAGTCATAGTTCTAATTTCACCTCTTTCACCGCCATATCCTCAGAATTGGACGACACTCGATGTGGCTACCTCGTACTCGGGAGGTGCAACGTTCCCATCCAAAACACAAGACAATTCTGATTTGTCCAGTTCAAGTGTGGAGTGTGACAGCTGCAAGGATTAGTTGAGTGTCTGTCTAACAATGGAATTATTCATCGAATTAACTTAACAAGCTTTTTGTCTGTGGTGATGTACAAATGACATGACTTGGGGAGCTATGATTTCAGAGTTTAGACGCGTTTTGAAGCATCATGATGATGATGATTATTATTATTATTATTTTTTTTGGTTACACTTTCTTGTGAAAACTAAAAGCTTCATCTACATTCAAACTATGTACCAAGCTTTAAAGAAGCCACGAAAGGCAATATGCTAGTTTTATGCAATCTGATTTCGACTGTATATTATTTCTCGAAATGCAAGCACTTCACAGCATCCATTTGATAGGTACAGGAGAAGTTCGATCGTTCTCTCTTGTCATCACATGCATCCGCTATTCCCATCAATTTCTTTATTTACAGCACACGAGAATTGAAGAAATGGCGACAAATTGTAAATCAGATTTGGCCTCTCGTCTGAAATCAGCCGTGTCATGCGCACATCTATCCGATTATATGTCGATGAGGTGCAGACTCTCCTTGTGCTCACCAATTAGAGATAGAACAGTGGCTGCAATGTGCTTTGGGGTGAGCCCGGCTTCTTCAATCTGGTCAGCTGGAGCCCCGTGGTCGATATATCTGTCGGGAAGCATCATAGCCCTCCACTAAAATAAGAAGAAATGAGTCAACAAATCTATTTTAGATCATAACTAGGGTTATTGGATCAAAATCAGTCAGTGCACGGGGATTGGGAGAAGGAAACAGTGGTGGTAAATGCCTGAATGGTAGTGTGTAACGAAACAGTTACCTTTAGATTTCCATCTAGTAAACCGTTCAAGCCCAAAAAGTGTGAGACGTGAGATCCAAATCCTCCAATAGATCCTTCTTCAACAGTGAGGAGGACTTCATGCTCCTGAACAAGTTCTCGGATCAATTTTCCATCCAGAGGCTTGCAGAATCGCGCATCAGCAACAGTGGCTGATACTCCAACGGCTTGAAGAACCTGAGCGGCAGCTAAACAGTTTTGCACTATCGTTCCATAACCCAAAATGGCTACCCTGGTTCCTTCCCTCAATATCCTTCCCTTGCCAATCTGATTTTGAAATTTGTTTTAGCATTGGATTCAAAAATAAATGCACGTGTGCATATATATGACAAACGAATCTCAGAAGTTTCAGATATTGCAAACTACCTCCAGTGGAGTTCCTTTGTTATTGGGCGGAAGTGCCGCACCAATGCCATTTCCTCTTGGGTACCTAAAGCAACTCGGCCTGTCATCAATAACTGCAGCAGTTGCAATCATGTGCATTAGTTCAGCCTCATCCGCTGGTGCCATGACAACCATATTAGGCAGACAAGCCATATAAGTGGTGTCAAATGCCCCACAATGTGTCGGACCGTCTGCGCCTACAAGTCCAGCTCTATCCATAGCAAACCTCACAGGAAGTTTTTGAAGGTCTACATCGTGAACCACCTGCACAATCTCCAGTATTAGAATTTCTATTGAATGTGCACATTTTCCATTTTAGCAACTAGTAATGAGGTTAGGCCATTTGACCTGATCGTAACCCCTCTGCAGGAAAGATGAGTAGATAGCACAAAAGGGCTTGAGCCCTTCTGTAGCTAAACCAGCAGCAAAAGTAACAGCATGCTGCTCTGCGATCCCAACATCAAAACATCGTTCAGGAAAGCGTTTCTGGAATATATTGAGACCGGTACCACCTCCCATGGCGGCATGAATAGCTACTATCTTTTCATCTTGCTCTGCTTCTGCTACCAGAGACTCCGCAAAGTATGTAGTATATGCTTTTGTCTTTGAACTTGACTTGAATTGTTTTCCAGTCTGAGGATCAAATTTCACAACTCCTGCAGGAAAACCACAGAAGGGGGGAAAAGAAAAGGAGGAACTGATTAGCCCTATGCTTTTTAAGCAATTTTTGCAAATTATGAAACAAAATGTGCATATTACCATGCATTTTATCTGCAGCTACTTCTGCAGGAGTGTATCCTTTTCCTTTTTCTGTTATGATGTGAATAAGGACCGGTCCTGGTGCAGGCATAGACTTCACCTTCTTGAAAATGTACACAAGGTCTTCCATATTGTGGCCATCGACTGGACCAATGTAATATAGTCCCAATTCTTCAAATAGAGGGGCCCCTGAGCCACTAACCATTCCCCTAACGGCACTATCGACTTTGGCTGCAAGTTCATGAGTTTTGCCGCCTAGTTGCTTTGTCACCCCCTATAAATGATCACAATTCAATGAATAAATTATTTTTTTTTCTTTTTGTGCCATTCAAGAGCAGCGAGGTTGAGGAAATTGATTAATTACTACTTACTTTTGCTGCTTCGCGAAGTTGGCGAAATTTTCTGCTTGATTGCAGCTTTGTTAAGGCCTTGCTCAAAGCTCCAACAGGAGGGGCAGGACCATCAAGAGTGGCTGTGGGGAGGGAGACTTGTTTGTTGTCGTTCAAGATTATAATGAGATTCGAATCAAGAAAGCCTGCATTGTTCATTGCTTCGTATGCCTGTCCTGCTGTCATGGCTCCATCTCCAATCACTGATATTACATGATTGTCCTTCCCAACCAGATCTCTTCCAACGGCCATTCCTGCATATAATTCAACAGCAATTTTAGACAAGACTTGTAATCAATCGATTTTGGCGGCCAAGTCAAAGGTGCTGCCAAGCTTGGCCTTGGGCCTAAAAGTAGCAGAGCCCAACTGCTCAGGTTCCCCTTGGCGTGTAGTGATTCTCTACCCATTCAGTGTCTGGTAAGTGGGCCGGCAGTCTACGATCATTAGAGAATGTTAATTGCACCCTACTTTTTATTAATTGTACGTTCATTGTCGCTTTTATCATATAATTTTCATGCATTAAACCATATGATAAAACAAATAGTGAAAGTATGATTAACAAAAAAAAAAAAAAAAGGGGAGTAAAGTGGGGTTAACATTTCCCTTGTTTTATCACTGCAATAATAATTGTAAGGACGTTTCTAGTGATATACAAATCTTCACAAAACTTTTGCCCGTGCCAAGTTTTGATAAGTTAGGAGGGACCACGAGACTCACAGTCACAGGTCCCAAATGGGATAGTGAAAGGTCCATATTTGACAATTAAATGACAGTAATGCGTTTAGGAAAGATAGATACAGTTCCCATTTCTTCTATTATGCGCCCTAAAAGTTCAGGACAAAAAGGTAGGACCGGCTGCTTTAGATGTCCAAAATATTAAAATCTCAATGCAAAAGGCAAATTAAGGGATAGAAATAATAATAATAAGAGTTTATTATGGGCATACCCTCTTTTTTTTTTCTTTTTTATTTTTTGGTGTACTTTGTGCTTTTAAGGCACATAATAATAGAAAAAGTCTTTGTAAGTTAATGGCTGGTCATTTCTTCTATGTACGAGTCTACAATGACACGTATTTATTAATCACCTATCAACAAGAGACAATTAACAGATAGATCAAGTATAAATTTCTCTTACAGATCCTTGTATCTAAACTTTTTTTCTTTTTATCAAACAGCAACATCTATTCTATCCCGTTTCTACCCCTTCTCTTATCCTAGCCTATACTAAGGGAAGGGGAGGGGAGGTCCAATTGAATCAATTGGGGAACCAACGAGGAACCATTATCGGACCAGATGGATCCACCGGTATAAATTTTGAAAAAGTCACGTAGAGTGATATAATGATAGAAAATAGGGTTTGAACCCTTAACCTGCCACGTCACCAAATCTTAATAGACTACAATGGTGGCCAATGCGGAATAGTCCGTTGGCTTGTATCTAAACTTTTCCGGTTCAGTCAACCTTGTATGCAACTCAACTAAATTTAATAATGCTTGGGTTTGTTATATACACAAAAATCTATCTATGTCTGTTCATAGATGCTGTGATCTAGAGTATGTCAAGCACGCTGAGGCAGACATTTACCAGGCTGCAGCGTACCATTCGCCCCATCTCTCGGGCCCTGTCCCATGTGGAAGAGCCATTTGATCAAACTCCACATATTGGAGATTCTTTCACTAACATATTATTAGTTTCAAGTTTTACTCTAAACCGAAGGCCATCAGTGTGGACCGCCATTTCACTCACAGTCACCAATATTATTATCTTTAGCTTTACCGTTAATTGTACAAAGATATATATATAATTTTTACGGCTACCCTTATGTAAAAGTGTTTTATGGTGTTTTACTGTTATAAATTTTCTACATAATCTCCTATCCAAAACTGGCAAGTCTATTCCTTATCAACAGGTCTAGTCTATTCCTTAGATACGATCTTCGGAAGATAAAAAAGTTCAGTATCTACTAAAGACGGAAGGAAAAATGGACCCTTTTTTTTTTTTTTTCTCTTTTTTGGGTTTTACCTAAGCCAGCTGAAATACTTGTTGAACTATGGCCAGCCCCAAATGCATCATGCGCGCTTTCATCCCTTTTGGGAAATCCGGCAAGTCCGAAGGTCTGTCGAATTGTATGCATTCTTGACCTCCTACCCGTCAAGATTTTGTGTGGGTATGTCTGCAAAATCACCCCAAAATTATTATTATTATTTTTTTTGTATTTCCACTCAGATTTCAATCACATATCTGCTGTAATGAAATATTTAAATTTTGCGTAAAAAAGTTAAAAGAAAAAATGGATTATAGTGAATAATGTAATATAATGACCTGGTGACCGACATCCCAGATGATTTTGTCGTCAGGAGTGTTGAATACATGGTGAAGTGCAACGGTAAGTTCTGCAACACCCAGGCTTGCACTAAGATGGCCACCAATCTTGGACACCGTATACACGATCTCTTCCCGGAGTTCATCAGCTAATTTTTCAAGCTCCTACGCGTATAGATAATTATAAAAACAAAAATTAATTGCGGGGGTCATTCTTAGAGAACAAAAATTAACTAACGTACTTAAAAGTTGAAAATTCCACTGCGGCATGTGGAATCAGAAAATAGAGAAAAACGTGATTTATGTGATATCGAGCCCCACCCCACCAAAAAAAAAAAAGAGAGACATTAATTGTGGGCTATCTTCAGGACATAATTTACGTGTTGTACTATCATATTTTGCTTTCGGAATCTTTTGAGTTTTCTCTTAAAATCATGATTTGGACTCTTCTCCTGGACCTATTATTTTTCTGAGAATTTGGCGAAGTGGTAGTAAGCGTGAAAGTTGATATACTATCTGAAGCAATATTATTACTATTTAGTACTTTAATTTTTCTTATGTTGCAAATCATCATATATAATACAGTACACACAAAAAAAAGGGTAAAAAACACTTTATTTACACCCCTGTGGTTAGCATTTTTCACATAACTCCCCATAATTTCAAAAGTTATACATAAGGGGTTATATGGTAAAATATAAGGGGTTATATAGTAAAATATAAAACTATACGGGATTAGAGTGCCATACATATTATGTTTATATATTTTGGTGACTTTAGCCATTTTAGCCTTTAAACAAGGGTAATTTCGATATCTTCTTCATGGGTTCCGTTATAAATGATCATTTCCATCATTTTGACACTTTAATCTAAATTATGAGGGGTTATATATAGCTTTTGAAACTAAAGGGAGGTTGGTGAAAAATTACTAGACCATGGGGGGCTAAGGTGTATTTTACCCAAAAAAGAAAAAAAAGGGTTTAACAACCATCACCAAACTCACCTCAACTGAAAGATTCTTCATGTGAACGGGGTAATTAATGGTATCCAGAATTGGAGTCTTAGGCTTCGCCCCAGAGAAATTGAGGATTCTCTTCTGCTGTCCATCCTGCCTCGTCTTCACTAGGACATCGCTTTCATCACTAGCTTCATTTTCCTGGTGAACAGCTACTACCCCAGAGAACTGCAAAATGGAAGTGCCAAGATTTACTTAAGCTATCAAGCACACTGTACACTATATAACACTCGTACATTTGTGTGTGTGCGCTCGCGTGCGTGTGAGGGAGGGAGGAAGGAATGGTACCTTTCGCTTGTTGCTGGGAATACAAGGAATGGTGGAAGGTAAGAGGCTTGAAGAAGAAAGACCATCTTGGGGATAGAGCAACGGGAGGAAATTGGCCCTAGGGAGAACACCATATGACACCATTTCTCAGTGTGTATTGTGTGTGTAAATCTCTCTCTCTCTCTCTCTCTCTGAGGCTGCCAGTTGGTTGCTGATCAAACTGGAGTTTGAGAGAAGAGCGAACGATGGTTCTCTAGGAAAGCTGAAAATTGAGCTTCTACTTGAGTATTACGAAGAAGGGGATTTTATAGGAGAAATGGCCCGAAATACAAACGTGTCGGGTGCATGCATCGTTGAAACTTCTTTGTTTCCATACCACATTTGAGTTGTTTAGAAAGTCTTTCTTTTTCTTTTTTAATTTATGTTTTGACAAGCATGGAGAGTGACTAATGCCTACCGTTAATCTTCCTTATGGAAAGTTTTCAACAAAATGGTAAAAGTTTCTTCTTTCACGTAACGGGGAAAACGAAAATGAAAAAAAGAAAATTTCCTACCTACCGCCTTCCCGTTCTAATCATCATATTTTTTTAAATTTGCATACATCAAATCGCTACTTGTGTGTCCATTTGATTGCTATTTTCTAAGATTTTTATAAACAAATTTACTATAGCGATTTAATTCATGTGAGATAAAAAAGTAATTAAAAAATAAGTTCACAGAAAATATAAAGATTTTGGAGAAACAATAATGGCAATCCAACCAAGGCATAGTCAAAATGCCATCCTTGTCACCTTTCTACTTGGGAATAATAATAGATTTTCTTTTAGAGAGAAAATTTAAAAGATTTTTAAGTCGGGAAGTGAACTTGTAGATTTTAAGTATTCATAATCCTTGCTCATCTTTTCTCTCAAACTCCCGAAACCAATAACAAATATATATATATATATATATATAAAAAGAGTAAGAAGAAGGAGTTGAGTTGTCACTTTTTTTATATGATATATATATATGAAATAAAAAGGTAATTAAAAAATGTGTTGATGAAACAAGTAAATTAGCGCGTGTAAATAATACGTAGTCCAAACATGTTTAGCTGTCACCTCACCTTTCTATCTCCCCTTTTTTGTTCTCTTTATTCTTTATCATCATAATGTTCATCTTCCCAACTTTGTCCAACATAGGTAAATAGCATGATTCCCAGAAATTCAAGATCCAATCATGCATACTCAGTAATTACCTCGAACCTGAAAATTGCTACAAATGTTATCTTAAGTAGTAATTTTTTCAAGTCTTAAACAGTAATCGCTTGAGCAATTATTGAAAACAATTTCAAAGGGGACGGGATTCATGCAGGGTGCTGCTACTTTTTTTTTTTTTTTTTTTTTTTTGCTTTCTTTCTTTTTGTTGAGCTGCTGCTCCCTGATTGACGAATGGAGGGCGGAGAGGGCCTCCCAAAGATTCCAAAAATTATTTTGCAGCAATTTAAAATAATACAAAAATTTTACTGATATTCTAATAGATATTATATTTTGCCCACCTCCCCCCAAAAGTTTTTTTGAATCTTTCAACATCCCGTTAAAAATTCTCGATGTAAACATTAGAGTTTATCCCCTAAAGTTTTTAAAATACATAAAGGTGTCTTCTTAAATTCACATCTTTATTAATCTTGCCTCCCAAAGTTTAACCTCTGGCTCCGTTTTCCGCTACCAGTGTTGAAACCCACAGAGCAATTAGCAAGATTTAATGGAAATCTCAGCCCAAAATTAAAGTAATTTTCAGCCCCATATGTTAGTCTTCCCATATATGCTTCAAAATGGAGGGGCCTCGTGAGTGCTGCTACCTACCGGCTAATTAGCAACATCTAATAAAATTTTCAACCCTAAATTTAATCTGATTCTTTTGTTCTATATATACCTTTTCTTGATGCTGAACTGCTCGATACATGATCGTTGGTAATGAGTTTGGTGCAGTCCAGTTATCATCTTGCTCTAAAATTCATCACAGGACTGATGTATTTCCTGCATCAGATTAATACTCTGTCTTGCTTCCTTTCTTCTTTTCTTATTTTTTTTTTTCCTTCTCTCATTTGCTAGGAGTGCATTTTCTAATTGTGGACAAGAAAATTAGATTAGAAGAGCAAGAAGATGGGAAGCACGTTAAATTGTAGTAGTGGTGAGTAATTGTTGCTTTCTTAGGTGGGACGAACTTTCGTGTGGTGAGGTTCAGAAAACAATCGACGCCAAGAACTTCCCTGTTATCATTCGAACGCACGCGACATGAGTGCACCATTGTTAATTCAGGATTTCCTTCTACATTTTCCAAGTTTTTTTTTTTTTTTGTAAACGTTAAAAATATATCAATAACATTCAAATGGGAGTTATACATATGCATCGAGAACTACTGGTTAAAGAAGATTGGAGGTCTCATTATCATGCTACCCATTATTATTTGGTGAAATTAGATGTCACAGTATGAAAAATTTGAATTCTTTCCGAGTATTTATAGAATAAGGGGGGATGAATATTTTTAGATATAGGAATTAAGTAGGTAATGTACTCGTATCAAAATAAAGGGTAGTATTAACGAGTATTAGTTTATCATTGGATATGTTAAAAAATGAAATATTATTATCTTTTAAATCATTTTAAAAATTTAAATTATTGAATAATTTGATAAGGGTTACTATTATATTACAATCATGAGTATAGTATTAAAAAAGGGTGGTAGAATTTCTGGAAAAAAAAAATCTCTAGTTGACAATTATTGCAGCATCAAAATCAAGGTGCATGTGACCTGACTACTTTCCACCATCAGAATAAGACCTTTTTTTATTTGTTGGGTACAATAAATGAGAATGGCACTGACCAAACTGGACGGCATTTTTACTTGAGTGTAATTTGAACAATAAAAATTGCTTGAGGGAGATGCGCATCTTGTTTCATGAATAATTTATTAGGAGTAAGTACGTATTAACCGCTAATGCACCTTTCTTTATCAAATCTCAGGGATCGGCCCTCATAAAAAAAAATGAAATTCCACCTCCTTTCGTTCGTTTGCGAGACCTGAAATTAAATGATTTCACGAAACGTAATCTGAAGGAGAATTCTATGTCGGGCACTTTTCTTTACTCTGTTTTCTATTTATTATTCACCTGTTATAAGGGGAAAAAACAAAAAGAAAAAGAAGAGATGGATATCACTTAGCTAGTATGCTGATCAGTACAATGGGAATGGTGCAACAGAGAGCTTGGAAATTGGAACAGATTTTTCCTCCCTAGAGGTTTTCCACAGTTATAGCGATCATCCTTATCATACATGCTGAGGATTTTTTTTAATAACTTCCTTGGCAGATAATATAATCTCGTTTTGTATACCATTCTTAGTGATATGATTTGATATTGCCTCAATCCTGTAATGTCAATCATGATGCAGTCTCGTCATGTATATCAATTACTTTGTAAGGAGGGTTTGTTAGTAAGCAATTACGGTTTAATTTGAAGTTTATTTCCTATAACCATGGAGTTGTGGTTAATTTTGAAGTTTGCTTCTTTGAAAAATCAAAATTAGAATACCAATCCACTGGGATACGTTTTAGTTAGCTTTTTTTCCGTAAACAGGAAACTGACAAACAAAGAAAAGGAAAAAAAATGGTTATCCCTTGCCGATAGACGAAGGTTCTGAATCAATCTTAGGATGCGCTGGATAAAATTAAAAAATTTGAATACTGAAATGTGAAATCTGAAATTTGAAGTATAAATTCATTAATTTATTAAATTATTAATTATTAAATCAAATACATTTAAATGTGTATCACAGTTTTTGGGAGCAAATTTTGTCTCAAAAATTCAGTAGCACTTAATTAATTTAAATGTTCAATTTTTTGTTATCAAATGCGTTTTAACATATTAAGATTTGAATTCATTAAATTTAAGTGCTGAATTAGGTTATCAAACAGAGCTTTAGTTTTCAATATTGTCAATCAGATTTGTTATTTGATAACTCAATTCAATACTTAAATTTAATGAATTTAGATCTTAATATGTTCAGACTGTTTGATAATCAAAAATCGAACATCTGAATTAATTAAGTGGCACTGAATCTCTTAGACAATATTTATTCTCAAAAATAAATGATGAACTATTCATTTATCACTTAATATAAAATATATTCAAATGTATTATATTTAGTATTTAGCAATTCAATAACTTAATAGATCCAGATAAAATAGAGATACTTCGCAAAAAAATGAGGCCAAGAAGAGAAATTGTAACTTAAGCCCTTAAATTGAAGCAAAAAACAATTAAAAACTGAACTAAAAATCTATCACAAATCACCAACAAAGAAATCTGCTTACCCTCAAAGAAATATGCATTTTGTGCCTTCCATAGAAACTAGCAAACAAAAGCAGGAAGAACTGGAAAGACAAAAGCTATCTAAACATTACGGATTGAAGAGAGCAAGGGGGAATAATAAGTTCTTACAATGGTAGACTTTGCCTATTAAAACGACGTGATTTGACCTAGGAATCTGATCACAAATCAATCACCGACTAATGAATCTACTTACCCTCAAAGAAATATGCATTTCATGCCTTCCATAAAAACTAGCAAACAAAAACAGGAAGAACTCGAAAGACAAAAGCTATCTAAACATTACGAACTAAAGAGATCAAAGGGGAATAATAAGTTCTTACAACGGTAGAGTTTGCCTATAAAAACGATGTGATTTGACCTAGGAATCTGATTACAAATCACTGACAAAGAAATCTGCTTACCCTCAAAGAAATATGCATTTCATGCCTTGAACTTACAAACAAAAATATGAAGAACTTGAAAGACAAAAGCTGTCTAAACATTAGGTACTGAAGAGAGTGAGGGAGAATAATAAGTAAGGATGGCAATGGGGCGGGCGACCTCTTCCCCGCCCCCCGTTCTCCCGCCCCGCTTCCTTCGCGGGGGCGTCGTTAATAAAAATTTGTTATTTAATTTTATTATAGTTAAATTTTAGCAAATAATCAAGTATTAAAATATCAATATATCACCAAATTATTATTAATTGTAATTTTACAATTGAAACTTATAAAACAATTAAACAAAAATTATTTGAATACAACCTAACATGATGAAATAAATACGATTAAAGTAGTCAAATTTTCACGTTTGGCACAAATACAATCACTAATTCATTATTATGCTTGTGTTTTTTTTTTTTTAGAAAGAAGTGCTATTGTATTAAGTGTAATTAGGAATTTAGTATAAATGTATTAGTAAATTTAGTACAACTAATTAATAATTTATATTAGTAGACATATATAATTATTAGTATAATTGATAATATCAATTATATTACATATACTAATATACATTATATAATACATATAACTAATAATATCATTATCATAAGTTTGTAACTAATTAAATTAAATATTATATATATAATTATATACATATATTTATTTTTTTTAGCGGGTGACAGGGCGGAGGTATACTCCCCCCGTCCCCTGTCCCATTTCTAAATGGGGGGAAAGATTCCCCACCCCCCACCCCATTAGCCCCCCACAGGGCGGGCGGGCTGGTGCCTGCGGCCACCTGTCCCATTGCCATCCCTAATAATAAGTTCTTACAACTGCAGAGTTTGCCTATAAAAACGATGTGAATTGACCTAGGAATTTGATTACAAATCACTGACAAAGAAATATGCATTTCATACCTTCCAAAGGAACTTACAAACAAAAACAAGAAGAACTTGAAAGACAAGCTATCTAAACATTACGGACTGAAGAGACAAGGGGGAATAATAAGTTCTTACAACTGCAAAGTTTGCCTATAAAAATGATGTGAATTGATCTAGGAGTCAGAAAGAAATTTGATCACAAATCACTGTCAAAGGAATCTACTTATCTTCAAAGAAATATGAATTTCGTGCCTTCCATAGGAACTAGCAAACAAAAACAGGAAGAACTCAAAAGACAAATGCCATCTGAACATTACGGACAGAAGAGAGCAAGGAAGAATAATAAGTACTTACAAGTTACAACTACAGAGTTAGCCAATAAAAATGGCGTGAATTGACCTATCTTAACGGGGAAGACGATCAAAGCCTTTTAGCACTTGTTCGGAAAAACCGTATTAGTAGTTTATATGCCATGGGAAGGTTACAATTTTGAAAATGCAGTACTCAGAATTAATTATGTAGCACTGAATTTTTTAAACAAAATTTGTTCAAAAAAGTAAATGATGAACTATTCATTTATCACTTAATGTGAAATATGGTCAAATGTATCATATTTAGTACTTAACAATTCAATAATTTAACGAATTTATATTTCAGATTTCAATGTCCAATTTTATCAAAGGCAATTCAATATTGTCATTCACTTAGATAATCCCTTTAACGAATATTTTGTTAATATTAAGTAACCAGGCAAATCCGGATGAACCATTACGAGGCCTCTATTTGATTAGGATTTTTTTTAGGCAAATAAACTTCTTTTATTAATCATAACAGAAAATCATATGTCATGCATAAAGATTAAACTCAGCAACACCAAGCTAGTCGAGCTTACCTACCCCTCCGTACAAATTTGTGAAGGGGAAATCTCCACTCCACTATTTGATTAAATATTAAGAACCAACAACCTAGGCTAAACAAACCCATGGTGGAATTAAGACTGTGTTTGGATATCTTATTTTTTGAAATAAGAGTTTACTTTTTTTTTTTTTATCAATACAGTGGGTATTCGGGTGTCATCCCGACTAATCCCACTGCACCCCGAGCCCCCGCCCCTCAAGAGACCTGAAGCGGTAAAGAGACAGGATCGACCGTACGACCTGGGGCCTGATGAGGTTGTTCCCATAGCCAATCGACCTGCCTCAGGAGCAAATAAGATTTTACTTATATTATAAATATATGTTCAATTTATCTTTTTATTTCATATATATCACATCATAAAAATTAATACACTAATTATTTCAAATAAAGCTCTTTGCCAGCGACGCAAACACTTGTTGCAGTGCATGTGATTGACTAACGGGACCCGGGAATGAAACAAAATTGTGGTAGGTAAGTTGTACATATCCAGCTTTGATTGCACCTCGACAGACGTTGTAAATTTTTGGGACCACAATGGAAATGGAAATGAAGCAGCAACTCCATTGGAGATTGTGATTTAAAGATATAAAATATTAAAATTGATGGATACCGGCAAGTGTTTGTTTTCATCTGCTTTTACAAAAATTCCTACAAAATGGTAATAATGGGTTTGTACTTTGCAGCAATCCATTGGTAAGGAGTACGGATTAATTGATTTAACGGAAGACAGGAATGCGCTCGCTGACGTGGTGACGTAAAAGCAGTTACTGTTACTGTTACTGTTAATTTTGCCGCTCCACTCAAGAAACTGTACAAGGTCCAAACTGTAGTCCGACGGTTTCATCTCATGGACCCGCGCGGGAATTGACACTGTAGTCATTTGCGCTCATAATTCTGATTTGGAAAACAAATTAAGGCAAATGGAGAACAAATATGCCATTGAATGAGTAAGAACAACCGTAAAGACTAAAGATTGCCACGCATAATCGAAATGATACTACTACTATTATCTGCTAATCTATTAGCAAAAGCCATTTAACGTGGATTTAATTCAGTTGTGTTTCTAAATCCAGTCGATGCCAATTTGTCAAAATTTAACCAATGTGACCTCCGTAGAATGAAGAAGAACGTTTTTTTTTTTTTTTTTAAAAGTTCCTTAAAGATGCTTAAAATAAAATTTTAAATATAAATTGAGTAATTTCTTTTTTTGTAGGATAGAATTTAAGAAGCGGAGAACAACGAAAAGGGAGATTTAAATCTAAGACTTTTAAAATTCAGTAGCCTTGATATATGAAAATTTTATTCTTATGGTGTGACATTGTGAACCGCAAAGAAGTGAATTTTTTTAATAGGTATATTGGTGAATTTAGTAATGGTTGGCTAAGTGAAGTTTTTAAGACTTGACTAAGTGAATTTTTTAATAGGTATATCTGAGTGAAGTTTTGATATTGGCCTATGGGAAATCGGTCGCTATGTCTTCCGGGTCTAATTGAAACTAAATACTTGACTTTGTTTAGTATTAGGCGTATAACCATTGTAAATATATGAAGTGAAAAACGATGGATACCAGCAATTGTTTTCATTCGCTCTTACAAAAATTCTACAAAATGGTAACAGTGGTTTTGTACTTTGTACCAATTAATAATAATGATTGGTAAGGAGTACGGATTAATCTAACGGAAGACAAGAATAGGGTTGCTGGCTGGCTGGCGGTAACAAAAATGAAATTGAAATTGAAATTGAAATTGTGATTGCTGACACAGTCGACATTATTGTAATTCTGAGTTGCAAAACAAAAGCAAATCTACGCCATTGAATTGAATGAGAGTAACAACCGTAAGTATCAAAAACTGCCGTTTGGCTCCTAGCGTTATTGTCAAAGCAAATAATTACTCCCTCCGTCCCACTTTGATAGTTCTGATTCTTTTTTCACACAGTTTAATAAAAAATAGTTAATTTTATTAGAACAATCAATTTAGGTAGCTATTTTTCTAAAATATTCTCACATTAATTAGAGTACAATTTTATGAGAACTTGAATTAATGGTAAAACAAGAATCAACTCTCATTACATGGAGTAGGTTTATAGTAACAATAACTTATATTGAATAAGGATATTTTAGAAAAATTAAAATACAACTACATTCTTCAATTGGAAAGTAGACTATAATTTGGGACAGACGAAAAAGGAAAATAGAACTATTAAAGTGGGACGGAGGGAGTAATATTTAGTATATTTTGCCCGCCAGAGCAATTTTCAATTAAAAAGGCAAAATCTGCCTCCCCAAGCTTCATGCTTTCAGTCATCGTTTCTCACGCTTTTGCAGTGCCCCCACTCGATTCTCTCTATTTGATACTCCTCCCAGACCAGAGTCCCTGCCCTCGCTGTGCAAACACGATCCACGAGGTTCTCCAGCCTAATCCTGTCCAAATTATCACAATAAATATTTGTGTGTCTTCTCATATGATATGCCTTGCACGGTTTCACAACCAGTCTATTATATATAAAGTTTTCAATTAAATTGTTCTAAATTTCCTATGGGACAGATCTAATTGACGAGATTGGTAGGACAATTTTTAAGTTGGATTTTACCCATTTAATATTTTCACACATTAAATTAATTTTTGTTGTGGTTTATGTCTCTTCTAACTACTCCACTTAAGAAAAAGGCCCACAAAGGTAAATCATTTCCAACTTGTCTAATTTTATTCCGGCATTTGTAATGAACGACACATTTAAGCGGGAAAGCCCTTTTCCCTTGGAGTACTCATTTTTAAATCCCCCATTCCTCAGAAAAAGCCCTTTCCACTTTCATTATAGATATGAATGCTTAAATAGCAGGACGTAAAATGTATCCTCGTACATCTTTATATTGCATCATGATATCTTAAACTATTTATAAGCTCAATTAATGTTTGAATGTAGTTTTTATAATAATTAATTCTTCTTGTATTTAAAATAAATTTTATCATTTATACTAGAAAACAAATGATTTTTCTTTGACTTTTGCTATTTATGTTGCTAGTAAATGCAAAATCTTAACTTGAAAATCCATGTATTAGAGTGAATCAAATATTACAATTGAAGAATTTTGATATCAATCCTTATTTATTTTTTATGTAAAAATATCAAATTTTCACTTGAATGGACAAATACTACTATTATAGAACAAATAAAACAAAGAGTTATAAAGACATATTACATCTTACTATAATTTGAGCTAGAATAATTAAGTCTAATTTGTATTTAACACATTCCACCATGACATCTAAGCATTGATTATACCAAAACATTGACAATTGAGCTAACGTTTCCATTCATTCTGACTAATTAGTTTTCGTGTTTAGTTCACGTTTGACTTATGGATATGATTACTATAACACTTGCATTTACTAGTAAGAAGTACTACTGCATTTACTAATAAGAAGGTATAAACGCAAATAAAAATACTCCCTCCGTCCCGTTTTGTTAGTCTTGGTTTTTTTTTTCACACAGATTAAGAAAGTGTAATTAATTTGGTTGGAAACATAAATTTAGATTAATAATTTCCTAAAATACCCTTATGCTAATCACGAAGAGTGCCAATTAATATCAGTTACAGCTAATAGGTTAGTATTGGAAAAGCTCAATGTATTCAATGTAGTGGGTTAGTATTTAATAACAATATATTTAATAAGGATATTTTAGACAATTTGAAAGATTACTGCATTTTTTAATGGGAAAGTGGACTACAATTTGGAACAGACGAAAAAGGAAAACAAGACTATCAAAGTGGGATGGAGGGAGTAATAAAAAGGCCAAGGGGGTTCATTGGAATTAACATACATATAAAACCACTTAGATTTCCACATAGTAATTAATATACCCGTACAACTGCACAAGTCATTAGGGCCTAATTAACATTATTGAACTGTATCAACAGCTGTCGCCTTTGGGTTAACCAAAGTGACGAGCAAAAGGCGGAATGAATTTGGGTCTCCCAAAAACGAGTTTCTCCGCAAGAGACTGACCTTTCGGAGAAAATGCCAAAATCGTGGCAGCTTGAGGTATATTTCCTCTTGCCTGCTTTTTCGGGCAGTGATGCGATTGAAGTTGTAATTGCCATCTTGCTCTGTTCGATGACATCTTGGTCTATAAAAGAACTCAAAAAAAAATTTCTTTTTTTGAAGGATTTAAAACAACTCTCTGTTTCCATTAAAAAAAAAAGATAAATAAACCAGTCATTTTTCTTAACTTGAGGTTTATTGTGATTCTTGTGATTTTGAACAGAAAAAAAAATTTAAATTTGTCTTTCTTTTCCCTTTTTTCTTCTTTATTCCTACGAAATTACTTTACAACTATCATAAATTTAAGAGTTTTGAAAATATTTGCCTCACGAACAACCTTCTTTTACCTTGTGTTTTATCTTCTACTATATCCCTTCTTCTCATATTGTGTACAAATTAGTTTCTGGTCATTGTCAAATTCTATGAATTACAAAATAGCGCCATTTGATATATCAATTGGCATTATTTTATAATTGCAAGCAATCGGTCATCATTAAAGAAATTTTCAATAGCTATTTTTGTTAATTAGTTACTATGACTTAATTAGTGCTTTGATTACTCAATTGTTAGATATTAGAACAGGATATATGAATAATTTCTTCCCATACGGTGTAAATAATTGGGTTCGTAATTCTGTTAAAGGAGGTAAGTATAATTTTATAAATCTCAAAGGAGACCAGTGAAATTATCAGAAACCTTAAGAATGGTTTTTGAAATTATCCCGAAGAGCAATTCAAAATAAGAAAAGATCCCAAGTGGTTGGAACTAAATTGTATACGTCGTCATGTTGCTAGATTAATCTAGGAGCCATCTTGATAATGAATGGATATTCCAAATCCAATTCTGTGCAATGATTAAACAACAAAAGATTCCAATGTCGCTTTTAGACGACTGTCATAAGAAACGCCACGTAATGTAGGGCAGCAGACTTGCAATCTTGCATGCTGGAGAGCGTTGGGCGGTGCTTAGGAGTTTACAATACTCTTAAGAAAACAAAAAATGAACAAAGCAAATTACACGACGCAAGGATGTCAAAGGGATACGAAAGTTATAAGATGAGACGAATCCTATTACTTCGTGTACAAAGATGGGAATTTCCCATGCCTTTTCTCATAAATATTATTGTTACTTGGCTTCTTTTTTGCTTTTTATTTCGTGTAGTTTTGATAATTTATACAACTTTAAAGGTTTTTTTTTAATTTTCTTTGGAAATATATTCGGATCTTTTGATAACAAAAAATTAAGTATCCGAGTTAATTAAGTGACACTACTGAATTTTTTTAGACAAAACTTGTTCTTAAAATTAAATGATAAGTTATTCACTTATCATTGAACGTAATATGCAGTCAAATATATTAGATTTAATACTTAATAGTTTGATGAATTCAGAGTTCAAATTTCATATTTCAAACTTCAATTCTCAGACTTCAGTTTCATCAAATACACCCTAAGTCTTTGTACAAGCGTTAATTCATTATCAATAGAAAAAAAAAAAAGAGTGATTATTAAGCAATTTGGCATGAGAAATATGTAGTCAACGCGGTCTGCGGTTTGAATTCAAAGGGCGACAAACTGGCGGTTGTTGAGGTTTTTTTTTTGAAGGAAAAAGAAATCTTCCTTGAATCCATTCGTATCACGAAAATCAGCATTTGGCGCAGGAAAGTGAAGTGGGCGGGAGTATTTCCTGTCCCACGTACATGTGCAATTCGACGCTGTTGGAGTTCATCTTTGAGTTTTCTAACTCTGTCTATCACATGCCCTATTATCGAGAGATCCACTTCCCTATTATCAAGGCTTTGAATCGCGTTGATCGAGTCACTTTCCAGAATGAAATCAACGTGAAAAGAAAAAACGCACATAATTATGAAACAGGAATCGAGTAAAAGATTCATCCTTCTGCAAAAATTGTACTACTATATTAGCTAGAACATGGGAAATTGTTGTTATTTCCTCCGATTTTTTTTTTTTTTTTTTTTAAAAAGCTATAGATCCAATTAAGGATTAAAGAAATCGATTCATTGGAACTCGGAATTGATTCATGTTCCTATATTTCACGCATTTTAAACTTGGAATCTGATTAAAAAGAAAAAGAATATGTGCGTGTGCCTTAGTAAACGAGTCGAACTGAAGCAGGAGGAAGGATGAAAAATAAACAAATGGATGACGCATAACTGTGTGTTTAACGGCGGCCATTGTTCCCTCGGCTGCGGGTGCGGGGCCATGAAAGAAAGAAACAAATAAATATCACCTCAATAGTGAGGAATCTCGCATCAATAATGAAGCCAAATGAAATGCTAGAAAAATGAGACCTCGTGAATCTCATGTGGGGCATTCCTTTTTTCTTTTTCTTTTTCTTTTTTTCGTTTTGGATTTCATGCAACGCACGTGTTGTCTCCCCCAATAATTGACCCCCAAGCGTAGCAGGCTAGGGCTTGGGCAGCCGCAGGCTCAGGTATGATCTAGTTTTGAAAGGTACCCTAGTTTCTCAGTCATGAGGTAAGATGGATACAAATGTTGGTTTGGTTGGACTATAGTGTTATTATTGACAACTGTATGCACCATGTGAGAATGTATTCAGTCGTAGTATTAATGCTAAACAACTCTGACGGTCATTGCTGTCCCAGAACCAAAGATTAAGAGTGGTGGAGTTACTATAATCTAATCTATCTAGTGGCCAGGTAAGACAATGGAAAGGGGCAAAAAAATGTAACAGTAGCGGTAGGAGAACAGATAGTGACGTTGCGATTTTATGCTTGTTTATCTGTACGCACGCTGGTCAGAATTGGCAGTGCATGCTAATAATTTTTCCTGAAGATTGGGCGTCTTTGGCTCCAGCTACCGAGTGTGGCTAGGGTGGGACCTTTTAGATTTTAGTTTTGGGGGAGGTTTCTAACAATTTCACCTCGTACCTTTGAACTTTTTAATATCCTCGTGTATCTCACTTGATCCTACAAAATGATCACAATAGCCTTCATATATTAATATTTTTTCATATAATTAAACAACCCACTCCTAATCTTGTTCATATGAATGCATCACACAATAAAACACTTAATGGAAACCAAAATAAAATTCACTTGTGAAATAACCGATTATGTCCTTATGACATATTAAAAATTAATTTTAACTTTACTTGAAAGATCTGCAAATGAATAGAAAAAGATGTAAATTGGGTTCAAAAAAGATAGGGATGATATTAGTACTCCATTGTTTGGGGGATAAGATGTTGTATTGATGTGGTTATTGAATTTTTTTTGAGTTTAGCTGTGCAAATTTTTTAAATTTCGATTGAGTGGTGATAATGGCCATAATAGTACTAATTTGAGATATGGTAATATGAAAAGTTTAAAATAGTAGATATGCGATTTGAAAATGAGATTGAGATTTTATACATGTTCCATAGTTTTTAAATGATTTTATAAAAAGGTAAAATGAATTTCACAATTTCATGAGAGTATTTTGGGTTATTCATTGAAAAATTTTGACCATTAAATAGTTTTAGTTACGAAAATGGTGAACTCGGGAGAGATATATATGTAATTTTTCAAATGACAAGAGAACTAATTGAAATTGTTAAAAATCTAAAGGGAGGTTTATGAAATTATCACTTTAATTTTTTGGGAGGATGAAATTAGTTGATGAAAGTGGGTTAACTAAAATATATGTAGGAGTATGCAAAATCGAAAATTTTCGATTTATGAACCGAATTCGGAATTTTCGAAATTGGTAATTCGAAATTCGGCAATGAAATTGGAATTTTCGATTTCGAATTAAGCGAATTTGGCTCGAATTCGATAATGGAGTTTTTGAAATCGAAATCGAAATTTTTTATTTCAATTTTGTATTATAATATATATATATATTAATATACATCTATTTATATATATAATAATATTTTTTTATTTCAATTTCAATTTATAAATATATATAATAATTATAATAATATTTTTTATTTCAATTTCGTTTTATAATATATATTAATATATATAATAATATTTTTATAATATATGTAATATAAAATTTATATTGTATTACAATACATCTAACAAAAAAGAAAAAAAAGGAAAAAAGGTTTCCGAATTAGGTGAATCTGGAATTTACTGAATTCCAAATTGAATTCAAAATCGGAACTGGTAAATTCAAAATCGAAATCAGTCGGTAATTTCTATTTCAAAATTTTGAAAAATTTCGAATTCTAACTTTCGAATTACTGAATTCGAATTCGTTGCACGCCCCTAAATATGTGTCTACAACATATAGAAAATAAAATGGTGTGTTTCTTAAGCCATACCTACTAGTTAAAAATTTTCTTTTGAGGCTTGAAGTGATGAAATTTGTCATTTTGCAGGATGAAAATCTCAAAAGTTATGGTGATATTTGTCTCCTCTAATGATTGAACCCAACTCGGAGCAAACCTAGGATTTGGAAACTCCCATTATTTATGATCTAAAAAGTTTTGAAGGTACGGTTTCTCATGAGATAGGACAGGGTACAAAAGTTGTTTGGCTAGATATTTTCACCGATATACCATATTAGGTTAGAATATTTAGTACCGAGGCTAAAAACCGCAATTGCCATCGCGGAGGGTTGGTTGGGTGGTGCGGGGGAGTAGGGATGCACGTCGAAATCGAAAGCAGTTAATTTGATGAATTGGATAACTCAAATTCCAACCTATTTATTTTGAATTACCGAATTTAAATTTGTTCTGTTTTTAATTTGGAATTCGGTTTAACATCGAAATTATCGAATTGTTCCCCAGTTCAGCAAACCAGAAGCACAATCTACTCAATCTGAAATTTACATTTTAGTGATTTCACAACAAAATTAACCGAATTAACCTGTGTCAATTGTACCCAACACAAGAATAAGCACAATTCACATTTCACCATCACAACTGACAAATGATTACTGATAAGGCAATCACAACTTACTACAGGTCTACAACTACGAACCAACTAGTGGGAGTACCCGTGCTACGCGCACGGTGTTGACATTATTAAAAAAATAAAAATAAAAGGTGAACAAATAAAGGTAAAAAAATTGTACTAACAAAATTAAAATATAATATCTGTTTAACAATAATTTGAAATATAATAGAATGTGTATATCATTCACTGTCTTTTTTTCGGAAGAAGGGTCCTAAAAAAAATAAAAATTTATAGTAATAAAGGGAATGATTCTGTAGGGAATGTGTATATCATTCATATTTGTCATTGTCATTTATATTTATTATACTACTGTAATCGTTTTCTATTTATAAATTTTGTTTCATTTGTTGCTAATCTTAACTATCATCTACGTTCCCCACTTTCTATATTCATCGTAACTAATTTTACTTAATATATAAGTCTAATTTTATAATATATTTTCATAACTTATTTTTCAATTTTTATAAATTTGATTGCTCATAAGTAGTATTTCACTATTTTGTTTCAAGTCACTTATCAACTTCATATTTTTACTTATTCGTTTGAGAGTACATGACATTAGGCTTTAGACTTCCCATTTAATTAGGAAAAGATAATATAATAAGTTGATTAGAATGGGCATTATGCATGCCAAAAACAAATGTACCCTAAGATGCTTTAGGTCCCATTTTGCGGCTACGGTGTTTTTACTAAAGAAGGACAAAAGCAATCTCATGTGTTTGGTGAACAGCATTTATTGAAATTTAGGAGTAGAGTTTTTAGCCAATGAAACATTTATAGAATAAAATCAAGATTAGCGTTTTTAGAGCAATTTTTGTGTTACAATAAATAAAAATTGAAATTTATACATTATCAAATAAAAAATACTTATATAAGTGTACACCCAAACAATATGATAAATAATTAATAAATACATTGATGAAATTTTTATTAATTAAATACTTTTAACAAAGTACAATGACCTTAAATCTTATAGTTTTCAGATGCCCGACCCCCGCACCAAAATTGTGAACTGATTCGATTCTTATAGTTCAACACAAAATCAAATCGTAATTGCCCACGACCACACGATGCCCACATGGTCAAATAGTCAGTATATTCTCAAAAAAAAAAATTGTAATAATGCAGAATTAAAAACTAACTAAAAATCTATAAATTCATTATTTGGTCATCATTAAAAGTTAAAACTAATAATTATTGCATAACCATCATCTTATATATTCATCTAAATAAATTTTGCTTCGTGGGCCAAGTACCGGACTTATGAACATTTCTGACTGTTCAACTTCTTTTATTTATTTATGTATGATATTGTTGATCTTTTGTTCTAAAAAAAAGTCTATGTTCCTTTATATTTGGGAAATAAATGACGTTGGTTATCAACGTCAAAAAAGGTAGACTTGTCGACAAATATAATTCAATCATTTTGCTTCTTTTTCTTTTTCTTTTTTTTTTCAAACATAACCCTTGTCACATCATTTTTATCTCTGATAAAACACCAAACAATATAGTCTTTTAATTTGGCAGCCTCTATAATTTTTATTTTTTTCTTTTGGTTTAAGTTCAGTTAGAATTCAGAATTTTTCAAATACTAAGAGAAACCAAAATTTTTTTTTATCACCATCTTGAATTCCCCATCTAAAGACCGTTGTGGATTTACCGATTATGATTAGGATAGATGATGTGATTATTAGAAATTAAAAGCTATCGCCATAGTGTTTCCTTTTCCGTTTTTCTTTATTTCTTTTGGGTCAAGGTAATCCCTAATCCTTGCGAGAGGATAGGAAGGTAGATTTTGTACATCTTGATTGCTGGGCTTACTACATGTATTATTAGTAGTATTATTATTGATTGTGTGTGGTGCTCCTTTTATGAACTGGCCTGCTCTGGTTACGGAATTTTATACCAAAATGAAGTATGATTAACATGTAAAAGTATTAAGAAGAATGGGTCTCTCTATACGCAAATGGAAACACATAAATATTGACCCATCAGAACTCATATTCCCTAATGCATGAAGGTATGGGATGACTTCATCCTAAGTGGCAGGACTCGAAATAACACATTGCATTGGAGAGGGTAATTTAAGTTTTAGAAATATGCTTTAACAATAGACATCAAAGTGGAGTAGCATCCTTGCAAAGGAATAGAGGCTTATCAAAATTGTGTACTTGTCCTTATAACATGCGTCATTAAATGTCAAATAATGTCCATGGAATCACTACGTGATAAAAAGGTTTTAATCAACTGAGAAGAATAAAAATACCAAAAATAAATAAATCAATCAAAGTAACCGCTGTGAGGACAATGAAGAAGGCCTAGTAGGGTATAAGTCTTGGATGCGTCAAACATATCATAAAGTAACATGCATTAAGTTGGCAAGAGAGAGAAACTCTTTTATCTCATTGTTTTCATTAGCACACGAAAACTAAAAATGCATGTAAATGATAACACCTAGATTTTATCATTTAAGCAACACTACTATGGATTTTTGCACATTAATATCATGAATGCATTTTCAGGTGCATCAAAAGGTTAACAGATGGAAAAAAGCGATTCCTCTTCCTTTCATGCAAGTCACATCCTTGTGTTCAGATTTAGCCAAATTAATATCTAGTGATAGGAGAACATAAAATAACAAAAGGGAAAAAAAGTTTGTACCCCGAGAAAAAGAGAAAGAGACAGAGATAAGAAAAGAAAATGGATGTATCTTTGAAAACGTGAATATTCCTGCATGGCTGGACTCCCACATAGATAAAGAAGAAAAGATGTCTCTAATGCAGGTTGTCCAATGTATGTCACCGCTATTAAAAATTTAAGACACTACTGTTGACAAAGTCATTAGTCGACCATATCCATTGGCCTAAAGAGAAATAGCACGCAGCTGTTCACATGGCCTCTTTAAAGCATTGATCATGTATGCAATCAAAACCATCCGCCAGCCCAGAAAATAAAAGGAGAAAAAAATAAAGAAAGTAAAAGACCAAATCACCTTAAAAGAAAAGCAAACATGACCAAAAGGAGGGGCAGAGGGTACCAACTCGAAAATTAAGCCGGCAAGAATATACTTCCAGTTCTCCGCAAGAAGGTTGATTTCCGTTGAAATCTCTGCACATAATCTCTTCCATAACTGTTCACAAAAAAGACAAAATCAATACATTTACAAAATCAATAGATGAAAGAGATAATAGATTCTTGTTTTGGTTAACCAACAAATACGAATGAGCATGCAAGAAAATTGAAGGAGAATGCTACATTTGGAGGAGTTTTAATTGGGGTGGAATTCTTAATTGGAGAACTCTTAATTGGAGTAGGAAATGTGAGAGAAAATGTGGGGGGAAACGTAAAATGATGATTAGAGGATTTGTAGGAGTGATTGTAGGATGAGTTAAGAGATAGTGGAAATATTTTAAATTTAAATTTGATTGGTAATAAGGTGGGTTATAACCCACTACTTTTTATGTATTAAAATAAATACAAAAATTTAGAAAAAAGAATGAAAAGTTTAAAAATCATTGAGAGGGTTTATGCTAATAATCCCTTCTTGAATACATATAGATATAGATATCTAGCTACAATGATTCAAAAGAAACAATGCCAAATCACATGGCCACAAGTCACAAGTTGCTCAAAGGAGTCACAACCTAACACAATTGATAGATTACAGTCACTACACAATAATTAATCAAGTACCAATGTCCATTTAGCCAACAACAACAACAACAAAGAAAGACAAGAGAAAGTGAATAAGGATTGTCACAGCCACACCAACATGTTCAGGCCACGGAGGATAGGCTTCCAAGTTCCAAATCTGAAAACTGTAATCACTATTTGAGACCTCAATTCAAATATCAATTATTGTGCTTTATGCACCTCTCTTGACCAAATCAGTTATGAAAATAATAAAAAGAATAAAGTACCTTAAGAATATCTAAGAAATGAAAAAAAAATATTTCAAATTTGAAAGCAATAAAGAATGTAATTTACCAGATCCAAAATTTTCAAACTCCACCAAGGATAGCAAGAGGAAACCATAACCAGCCGTGAGTCTTACCTCTTCTTTCATTGAATCCGTTCTGCAAAGTAGTTGACAAGCAAGAGAAAGAGGACGACGAGCTGTGAGCGACCGAGTGTGCTGAAACCTGGACCTGCTGGTGAAGTACAGTGTTACATCTGAAAATAATTCTTGATAATTGTATTATTAATTTTTTATTGCAGTAATTGCATAAGTAGTGATTATAATGATTGCATAAGTAGTGATGCCAGTTTGAAGTTAGTTACTACTATGTCAGGCAAGTTGGTTAGGCCACGTTGGACAAATTAGTTAGTTGGAAGTTAATTTCAGAATTATAATGACGGTGAACGATTCTTGTATAAAGGGCCAAGAGGGATGGGAAATATATCATTCTAGAAAAATTGTGTCATTCTAATTCATCCTCTTCATTTCATCATCAATCAATAATATCATCATCTCGTTTGAGTTGCCCTCTCAATTCTATAACTTCTGATTGAGTTAGTTTCTTACAACAGATCTCTACTGTCTTTTGCATCAGTGATATCAGAGCTAGGTTAAACCAGCTCAAGTAACAATGGCAGAGAGTACTAGATCTCAATGTAGCAGGAGATTATAGGAAAGTGTGAAAGCCATGATGAAGGAGCAGAAGGATCAGTTTGAAAAAGAAATGGCAGCTCTTAGAAATTTGGTGTTGGAGTTACACTCTTAGAGGGGTCAATCTGAAAGAAATTCATCTTCCTCTGATAATGATCAACATTTGACTTAGGGAAGAAACTATCAAGCCCCTACTCATTTTTCTCGCTTGAAGTTTCCAAAATTTCATGGGGAGGATTTCAAAGGATGGTTGTTCAAGATTAAACAATTCTTTGAAGTAGATGAGACCCCCAATCATATGAATGTGAAGATGGTAGCTATGAATTTGGAGGGGAAAGCTCTTCAGTGGCACAAGGTATTTCTTAGGTTACGCATAACTAGAGATTTACCCCTGTGAAAAGAATACATTAGGGAAATGGCATCAAGATTTGGAGGATACTTATATGATGATCCAATAAGAGAATTAAAGGCTTTAAAGTGGGAAGGATTGGTGCTTGAATACGAGGAGCAATTTGATGAATTATTGAACAGGGTGGATCTTCTTGAAGATTATGCCACGAGTTGCTTCCTTAGTGGCTTGAAGGCAGAAATACAACTGGTTGTGAGGATGTTTATGCTTAGAACACTACAGTTTGTCAGAATGCTAGCTAAATTAGAAGAAGCCAAGATTCTGACTCAGCAAAAAAAGGGGATGATCAAGACTGGCTTCAATCCTAATTTATAAGACAAGTGAAAAAAGGAAAGGAATCCTGAAGGTTCTTGGAGAAAGGAAATCATTCCTGACAAAGCTTTAAAAAAAAATAAGGCTTTACTGCTGTAACGATTTGGGTCCAAGGGTTGGCCCAAGTAATTTTGGATCGATATTCACTGGTCGAAAATAGTTAACCTAAATTATTATGTAGTCCAAGCACCTAAGTTTTTAAACCATTCTTTTTCTCTTTCTCTTACCGATGTGGGATATCTTATTCTTCCCACCTTTAGGACTTTGTGTCCTCGCAAAACCCACAAAATTCAAACTGCCAACTTGGTCAATGCCGGAATTCTAGAGGTAGTTTGTACAAACTCTAAGTCTCTAGAGATGGCCCCTGTTCGACGTGGCACTTAGTCCCGCAGGTTCTAAATGTGGCATCCGTCGAACGTGGTATTTAACCCCATACAACACTTAACTCCTTGCACTCTCTTGCACAGTCAGAATTATAACGCACTGGTCCAAACTCATCCCACGCAGATGTCACGCGAGATTCGTTCTGGCACCAAGTATAACGACTCAAGTCCAAAGGCTGCCCCAAGTAATTTTGGATCGAAAATCACTGGTCTAAAATAGTTGATCCAAATTACTATGTAATCCAAGCATCCAAGTTCTTAAATCATTCTTTTCCTTTTTCTCTTACTGATGTTATCGAAAATTATACCAAAAAACCTTTTAAAAGACTGTCTTTTGTTGAAATGGATGAAAAAAGAGCAAAAGATTTTTGTTTTTGATGTGATGAGAGGTTTGGAGTTGGCCACATATGCAAGAATAGATATTTATTTCGATTGGACGTATGTGCAGAAGATGATGGTAAAGGGCTGGAAGTAGCGTTTGACGAGGATGGAGAAGATTCACAAGGTAACCTTGCTCATATCTCTTTGAATGCCATGACCCTAACTACTGTTCCTTAGTTTAGAACAATAAGAGTATCTGGTCATGCGAAAAAAATTTCAGTGAATATTTTCACAGACTATGGGAGTTCTTATAATTTTATCCACCCAGATTTAATTAACAAATTGGGTTTGAAGATTCAAAAAACTTCACCTCTTTTGGTGGAAGTCGCAGATGGCAACAAGATTATCACCAACAAACTGTATATTGATTTTACCCAGAAGATGCAAAATCAAACTTTCAACACTGATGTCATGGTACTTCTGTGAAAGGCTGTGAATTAGTGTTGGGCATTCAGCGGCTATCAACTTTAGGAGATATTAAGTGAAACTTTGGAAAGTTAAAAATGAAATTTCTAAATGGAAAGAGGAGGGTGGTGTTAAGAAGATAGGGCCAGCAGGCTATTCAATTGGTTCATAGGAGAGCTATGCAAAAGATTCTGCATAAATCAGAGCAAATTGCTTCTACTCAACTGTGTTTCAGCATACCTGTGTAGGACGCTTCAAATGAGCAACTAGGTAGCCTCTGTCATGTGGAAGGAAACTCTCAAGTAACCAATCCTGTATATGAACTTAAAGCATGTGAATTAAATAAGTTGTTAGCAGAATTTGAGGATATTTTTAAAGAACCATCTAAACTTTCCCCATATAGATCTCAGGATCACAAAATCGTTTTGAAGGAAGGGACTATCCCTGTGAATATAAGATCGTATAGGTATCCTGTTTATCAAAAGAATGAGATTGAAAAGTTGGTTCAGGAAATGTTGCAATATAGTGTCATTAGGTACAATACAAGCTCATTTTCATCTTCAGTTGTGTTAGTAAAAAAGAAAAATAAAACTTGAAAAATGTGTATTGACTATTGGGAGTTAAATTTAACCACTATAAAAGGCAAGTTTTCTATACTATTGGTAGAGGAATTGATTGAAGAGTTGTTTGGAGCTCACTTCTTCACTAAGTTGGATCTCAGATCTAGTTACCACCAGATAAGAATGTACTCGAATGATATTGCTAAAACTGCCTTTAGAACTCATAAGGGACATTATGAGTTTGTGGTCATACCATTCAAGTTGACCAATACACCCTCTACTTTTCAGAGTTTGATGACCATTGTGTTTCGACTTTATTTGAGAAGGTTCATATTGATTTTCTTTGATGATATTCTTATCTTTAGCTCAACTTGATTTGATCACTTGGACCATCTAAAAATCACCTTTGAAACTCTAAGACAAAATAGCCTGAAAGTGAAAAAAAGTAAGTGATTTTTTGCAAAAAAACAGGTGACCTATTTAGGGCATGTGATTTCAAGAGAAAAAGTGCAAGCAGATCCTCAGAAAGTACAAGCTATCCAACAATGGCCAACACCTTCTAACTTGAAAGAGTTAAGAGATATTTAGGATTTAGTTGGGTACTACAGAAGATTTATTAAAGATTTTGGCAAGTTGGCCAAGCCCTTGACAAATTTACTTAAGAAGAACAATTTTATGTAGATAGAAAAGGTTACAGAGGCATTCTTACGGCTGAAAATAGTCACGAGTTCACCTTCTGTACTTGCTTTGCCAGATTTTTTTACAATTTTTTTAAGTGGAAACAGATACTTCAGGTGATGGTACTGGGACAATTCTGAGTCAAAAGATGAGGCCTCTGGCATATTTCAGCGAGGCTTTAGTTGCTAAGCACAAAGGTCTCTCTGTGTATGAGAAGTAGATGTTAGCTATTGTGAGTGCAATGCAAAAATGGAGACCTTACTTGTTGGGTAAACACTTTGCGATTAAAACTGATCACCAGAGTATGAAAAATGGCATTATTTTTCGTGAACACATTTTCCTATCACCTTTTTACCTCACATACATCAAATCGTTACAGTATTTTTTCAATGAAAAACCCATGAAAAATACAATCCAAACACAACCTTAATTACCTGATTGAGTATAGGGTATATCTACACCTATGCAGCAGAAATGGGTAGCAAAACTCATGAGATATGACTATGAACTTCATATAGAAAAGGAGTTGATAATATGGCAGCTGATGCATTGTCAAAGCAACCTACTTCTGGAGTAGCAGTATTAGCTCCAATATCAGTCATCAGATCAATATTGATTTATGAGATTCAGCAAAGTTGCCATCGAGATCCTCAATTGCAAACTCTCATTCAATAGCTGCAGGACCTAACAAGTGCTCCTCACCATACACACCACACCTATCAATATCAATAATTAAGAAGAAAAGGGAGATTGCTGATAAGAAATTATTCAAGCTTAAGACAAAAGCTTATCAAGTTATGGCATGATACTCCAAATAAGGGACATTCAAGGGTTTAGGTAACCTATAAGAAGCTTAAGGAGTTAGCGTATTGGAGAAGTATGCAAAAAAATGTAGAGCAATATGTGGCTTCCTGTGATATTTGTCAGAGACACAAGGTTGAAAATGTGGCATCCTCAGGTCTGCTGCAGCCTTTACCTATTCCTGAGCGTGTGTGATTTGAGATATCAATGAATTTTATTGATGTTTTACACAAATCTGATGGTAAGAACACTATCTTTGTGGTAGTGGATAGACTTAGCAAGTATGGTCATTTCATTCCTCTCAAACATCCCTACACTGCACTTTCAGTTGCTCAAGCATTTTTAGACAATATATATAGGCTCAATGGTTTCCCTAAAACTATAGTCAATAGCAGGAATGTAACTTTCATTAGTCATTTTTGGAAGGAACTATTTCAGCTGCTGAAGGTACAACTGCATTTATCTACTACTTATCACCCTTCGTCAAATGGCCAAACTGAGGTTGTTAATAGATGTTTGGAAAATTACTTGAGATGCATGTGCAATGATCACCCAAAGCAATGATGTTTCTGGTTGCCTCTGGCAGAGTTTTGGTATAACACAAACTTTCACTCAACTATTAGGAGTACACCCTATGAGCTTGTTTATGGGCAGTCACATCCACTATAGATAATGTGTATAGAAGTCTGACCGCAAGAGAATCTACTCTTCATTGTTAAAGCACAACCTCCAAAAGGCTCAACATTGAATGAAACAGCAGGTTGATCAACATAAGTCTGAGAGAACCTTTGAGCTAGGGAACTTCGTTTATGTTAAACTCCAACCTTACACTCTTGTCAGAAGTTATCTCCATGTTATTTTGGACCCTTTCAGATCATTGAAAATGTTAGTTCCCTGGCTTATAAATTACTACTTCCTATAGATGTCAAAATACATCCCACCTCCCATATATTTCTTTTGAAGAAACATGTGGGAAATCAACCAGTACAGTAACACATTCCTACTAGAGTCACTGATCAAGGCCATTTGCTTATAGAATCAATGGCTATTTTAGACAGGAGGTTGGTGAGTAGAGAAAGGACTGCTGCTACGCTGGTTCTTGTACAGTGGAGTGACAGCTTTCTAGGGGATACAACGTGGGAATACTGGTTTGATCTTCACCAGCAATATTCTCACTTCAGTTCTTGAGGAAAAGAAATGTTTGAGGGGGAAGTATTGTTACATTTGAAAATAATTCCTAATGATTGTAATATTGAATTTTTATTGCAATAATTGCATAAGCAGTGATTGTAATGATTTGTGTAATGATTGCATAAGTAGTCATGCCAACTGGAAATTAGTTATTACTATGTCAAGCAAGGCGGTTATGCCACGTCAGACAAGTTAGTTAGTTAGCTGGAAGTTAGTTACAGAATTAGAATGGTTGTGAACAAATCTTGTACTAAGGGCCAAGAGGAATAGGAAATAGATCAATTTGGAAAAATTGTATTATTCTCAACTCATCCTCTTCATTTCATCATCAATCAATAATATTATCATCTCTCTCTCGAGTTGCCTTCTTAATTCTATAACCCTTGATTTAGTTAGCTTCTTACAACAGATCTCTATTGCCCTTTGCATCATACAACTGCTTGTGAGAGATGAATGCTTGAATCATTTAATTAAGAGGCGGAGGACGACAAGTCGTGATTGTTGTGACAGCTGTGGCTGGGGGTTTGGGCGACGAAAGCTGGAATGAGTAGAAGGAGTGTGAATGGCAACAACGGCGCTAAGGTTAGGAGTTGCAAACTTGGGTCTTGAAGTCAAAACCTAAAAGTTTCTTGTCTTAATCTCACAAGTCATTTGTCATTTGTGTATGTGTGCATGTATTTTTTTTTATTTCTTATTTGTTTGGTAAATGGCAATTGGTATTATTGTATTAATATAAGTATTATTGTTTTACTATAATAACTATATTTATATCTGCATAGGTATATATATGTCGATATCGAAATCGAAACTGGTAACCGTTTTCATTTTTGAATTATTAATTCGAAATTGGTTTATCAAATTTAAAAACCCTCCAATCCGATTTCGATACTAGTTCGATATTTATGAAATCGAAACTTCCGTTTTACTGATCATGTTATGTTTTACTGATTTCATTTTACCAAATTGAATTCGAAATCGGTTGGTAAATCGAAAAATATCGAATATGCACAGCCCTAACAAAGAGCAAGAAGTGTAAGCAAGAGGTTTCAGAATCGAAACATTTCACTTACACTTAAAAAAAAAACTTAATTGTTATTGCGAGGGAGGAATTGAGTTGGATTATAAGAAAGGAGGGATTGGAAATAGTAAATTTTTGATTCAAAACCTTCTACTTGTAAAAAAAAAAAAAGAGAATAAATATGAGATTTTGAAGTGGTGGACCACTGTGACAGAAGCCAAAGCTAGAACAGAAGGAAATGATCACCTATCTTTAACAGCCAACATCCTCTGGCACATATGGAAAAGCAGAAATGCAAGAGAGTTCGATGGTAAGCAAAGGCAGCCATGGAAAACGGTTCAGAAAGCTCAGGAAGAGTGGTTTGAATTTAAGGAAGCTAATGAAATACCATCAACACGGAGTACAGAAGAAACAAGAACTCGGCAGTCACAAGTGCAGCTACAAGAGCAAGACCATAATATAGTGACACTGAGATTAGCAATACAGGAGCGAAAGGTCACTTCTCAACTCGGAATTGGGATCATATGCACTGGGAATTTTCAACACCAGGCTCAAGGGTGGGCGCTACATGAGAGAAGTTCCGGGAATCATCTCATTGATGAATTACAAGCTGTCAAATTACTGCTTAGTAAAGCTGCTGTATACCAGTTTGAGAATATTCACGTGCAGTTGGACAACAAGCGAGTCTTTCATCTAATTCAGAATGCCAAAACGCTGGACATGCGCGTCACAACACTGCTAGAGGATATTCTCACTTTGAAGGCCTTGTTTCGAATGTGCTCTTTTTGTCTAGTTGATGGAAATAATAATCATTTAACTAATAGGATTAGCGCTTATGCGTTGAATATCATTCAAGATGAGGAATTTGTGATTCCTTAGTGCCATTGTGCACTAGTTGTTTTTAGTTATCAAGCCTTTGCTTGAATTGTATAGTTTATTTCATGATATAAAATCACTTATCGTTTCGACAAAAAAAAAAAAAATTCAAGGCCTACAAATTACAAAAAAAAAAAAAAAACACGTTGATTGTCATTGCAGGATTACTATCCAAAGGTTAGAGTGGTGGAATGAATCAAATAAGGGAAGGAAAAGAAAAGTAATAAGAGAACAAATAGCGGGGTGCAATTTTATACTTAGGAGCATAATTTATCTGCACAGCAATCAACATAGCTGTGAACGGTAATCATTTTTTAGGAATATTATTTGTGCCTGGCACACAAATTAATTACATTGAGACATAGTACAATACAAGTATCCGTGGACACCTGCCTTTATAACCATCACTATATTTAGCACAATAGCCAAAATAGCCATGTCCGGTAATTATCTTTTGAGATATTTGTCAAAATTTTATTTCTTGTATAGTCAACATATTTTTTAACTATTTTTTTATCTCATATATATCACATCAAAAAAGTGATACAAAATTTTTTTACAAAAGTCATTCCAAATAATTTACTATCCAAATACACTCATTATTTGTGTTTGGTATACACATTAATTACATTAAGACATGGTACACTCAAAATTAGTATTATTGGGCAAGGTATGTCTAGGCTCCAGCGAGTGCGCTTAGGAACTTGTATCTTGGGCCTTTAGATTTTAGCTTTGAGGCAGTGACATTCGTTTATGAAAGTGGGTTAACTAAAATCTGTGTCTACAACACAAAGAAAATAAAATGGTGTGTTTGTTAAGCAATACCTTCCAGTTAAAAATATCCTTTTGAAAACTTTTAAGTGACGAAATTGGTCATTTTTCGATATAAAAATATCAAACTATATGGTGAAATTTAAGAAATTACTGTTGTAGTAAAGATGATGATACAAGTAGATGAAAGAGACTACGTAAAATTGTATTATGAAAAATCTCAACAGAGATTTCTAAAATTATCCCCAAGTAGAATGCAAGCAAATGGTAATACATGGTAAAATTGCATCAACAGGTATACACTTGGGTTATAAGGTACAGTTGGTTTGTCTTGGAATTCGAGTAAAAATAGAAGGAACCTAGGAAAGTGAATATATATAATTGTCTTATACAATTAATTCATTAAACACTAAAATTGTAATTCAAAAAACTCGTGAAATATTTCGACGTTCGAGAAAGTCAAGAAACTATTTCTGTTAATCTGTTTTTAGATACATGAAGCAGATGGGAAAAGGCTTAAACATTTCTTCAATGAACCAGATGAACGTTCACCCCAAAAAAGGGGAACAGCAGCCACTATTGTTGCCTTCGTGTGATGCCAACATCAAAGCTCCGCATCTCAATATTAAGCCACTTTAGTCAGTTATCGATCTCAGCGTTGGTACTGTTCATTTAATACTCAGTGCTAAGCTTCAGATGTGCTCAGCAGCTGATAAACTACTGAAATTTAATTCGTTAATCACCAAAAAAAGATTGTGTCCTTATGCTAGGCGCACTTAAATCCTACTGGAAAAAAGGGGGCGTTCTTCTCTGCCGTACAAAATCATCATAAAAAAAGCGAAACTGATGATCAAGGACATCTGAAGACCACAGGGAGCTGAAGGATCATATAAGATTCTCCAAAAAATTGCCACATAACGAGTGATGGTTTATAATAGGAAAGCTACAATACTGAGATACAAATCATGCAGAGTTTGGGAGAAAAAAAAAACTATATTATATTGTGCAAGGGGGTAATCCTTGAAAAGAGATGGATCATGGATGCAGTTGACAACCGAACCATAAGGAAAAAGGGTAAGATCAGCCAGATGTGCGTCATCTTTGAGTTCTTTTGGAGGAAAAAATGGACATTAACATTATCAGTAGTTTGCTTGAGAAAACTGTGAGAATCAAAAACCCCTGATGACATTCATAGCGTACCAAGTAATAGCCATATACTTCCTATTCAGCCTCAGTCAATTACAGCAAGCACTACATTATCCTTCGAAAAGCATAAACGCCTCCAGACTTAAGCGTATTGCTCAACCTGCATAACACGATGTATGTGAATCACTAGTTCCAAGAAAGAGAATCAAAATGATGAACAGGCATATAAAAGAAAGAACTACAAAGACAGATAGCAAATATGCTACTGTTTGCTACAATTGCAGCTCAAATCTTCATTCAAGCAAAGAGGACCTGGGCCCGACTGACCCAATTTCCTCATAATAAAGGCATAATACATTCCAATTACTAAAAGCACCAACTCAAATTCAGCCAGCGTAATATTTACCAAAGGTTGCAATTTCAATTTTGTCCTGTTTCATGCCGATTCAGCCATGCAAGTTCAAATAAGGTAAACAAAAGCCTCTGTACCGCCACCCATGGACACAAGCTACGACCCCTAGAGCTCAGAAACTAACATAAACATTATAATATTCTAAAAGAAAAAGAAGTCTAAAGAGCTAACATGAATATGATAAGTTGGTCATATTGCATTCACCCCAGGGGACCAGTCAACAGCACTGGAAAAAGCTAACGAGTGATGCATGTTAAGTTTGGGTGTCTATAATAGGTTTATGATAGAGTGCAATAATTCCAGAGGATATCTCCAACAATCAATATGACTTGGCATTGCCATCAAAACTTTGTCTTACCAGTCCAAGCCCTCAAACAGGCCTTCTCCTTTTATGGCTGAAGTTTTGAAAATGGCCCACTGCCGGTTTTTAATCTTATGCAATTCTAAAGCCTCAGTCACTGCAGCATCATCAAGTGCACCTGGAAGATCCTGTGCATAAGAGAAAAAGAAATCAAGAAATATGTCAGCAGAAAACTAACCAATGCAACACGAAGGTACCAAGCCAAAGTCAATCTTTCTGTGTTTGAAAATAAATTAATGATTCAAGATTTTCATCTTTAACCAGAGAACAATAGCCAGTAACACTAACCTGCTTGTTGGCATATATCAGAACAACAGCACCTTTCAACTCATCCTCCTGTTAAAAGGTCAAATCTTGAGCTTTAATGGAAATTAACCCAATCTGACACAATTTATATTCACTTAATAGTGACTAAAACACTTGGCTGCTTTCTATGCATCAACAGTTCAACCACCTAGTAATAAAAGAAAAGCCATGAAAATGGAGGCCACCATGATAGCAAATATATTGATTTTCCTTAAGTGGAAGACAGCTTATCAAGTCAGCCAAGAAATCCATAATTCAAAATCTAACTATTCAGGAGTCATAAAGCTAGCTTCAATATATCAGATTCTCCAGTGCTTTCACTCTCAAATCACAATCGCTCTACCACAATACTTGACCGAAGAAAGAAAAAGCTTAACCCAAATCATTTGAAAAGAGGGACAATGTACCACAATCCAACTTCTTGCCAAATGATTAACTCGTATTAAAAGAGCCACTCCAAAAAGATGTGAGTTTTCAGACTCACCAAGACATCAATGGATAGCTTTTACAGTGCATCTCAATCAAAGCCATCAGTAGCTCAACTGAAGATCTTTTTCACATATGAAGCTAACAGACATGGCTATTGCTTGTAGACAACATATTAAAATCACTGGTAAACTACAGAGAGCACTCTTGAGGTTTCTCATCAATGAAAGAATATCCGATGTGGTTTATATACTTGAGGTTTCTCATCAATGAAAGAATATCCGATGTGGTTTCCTATATAAAACAGACCACAATTTTTCATACTTTCCATTTGACACTAAGGTAACAAATTTTCACCCATCTTTTAGCTGCAAGTGACTCCATTCTATGTAGTCTCTGAAGGAATAACCATGTCATATATCTTTCATTTAAGATAGGCCGAACAACTTTTTATGGTGTTAAGAGATATATGAGAAATTTGCTTACACTAAGTTGAAAGGAAAACCCAGGTAATTTAAGAACCTTTAGGTAAGGTGCCCGCATTCGTAATGAATACAAATGCAAACTAATGCAGTCTCAAACGCTAGACATGATCTTTGTTCTTCTTCGGAAGATAGTCCAGTAGAGATAGTTTAGCATGTGGTTAAACATAATCCCCCAAAATCTTACACAATGAAGATATGCTTAACTACCTACTTCTTGTCCTTCACATAAAACATTTAGTTCAGTTTTGTATTCATTGCTGCTATTTCATCTCTAAGACAAAATGCAAGGATCATGCAAAAATATGCAAGAAAGAATGTTTGACTCTGACAGTTTCAAGCTCCAATTTAGCTGTTCCAAGGAGAGAGGCTAATGCTTTGGTCATAAACACTTAGGCTGTGATTTCAATAATTCCCTCCCCCAATTTATGAACTGATTACAGAATGAATCATTCGCGATCATAGGTCTAGTATTCCAATTTTCTCTCATTGTAAAGTAAAACTAGCGAATTGAAACATAAAGTCATTGAAATAAAAAAGAGCTACAGCCAGTTTGGTTTACAACAAAACTTGCTAGGCCAAAAAGAACCATCAGGATCAAAATTGATGACGTATGAAGTAATAAGTGAAGCTAGCATCCACAAAATTCAATTTTATGTTGGAAAGAAAGTTCACAAGTAAACAACAAAAAGAATAAGACAGCAATCTGACCTCCAATATTGCATGAAACTCATCCTTAGCAATCACCAGCCTATCAGTGTCACTTGAATCAACAACATATATTATGGCTTGAGTATTTGGAAAGTAACACCTCCAATATGGTCTAAGGTAACAAAAGAGAGTCCAAATTCAATTTAGGATCTTGCTAGGAACATGACTAGCAAGCAGCAAAAATAAGTGTTTATATCAATATTAAGAAATCCAATTGAGGATGGATGAAAAAAAAATTCCATTATTCAATACCTTATACTTGTCTGCCCACCTGCATCATCAACAGGAGAGGAGGTGGGGGGGGGGGGGGGGAGAGAGAGATCAATAATGGGGTAATTTCAGATAATCAATGAAATGAAAATTTAGATATGAAATCATATGGCTTTTGTGAATTAAGGAAAATAAAACCTGGTCCACTCCCATAAATCAAACAACCAAGCAAAACAAATATATATATATATACACACACACACAGAGACGGACAGAAACAGAAACAAGTCAAAAACTACAAACTAGGATAGACCCAATAAACCTTCAATGATTTGTTCACATGAAATTTGTTCACATGATTTGTTCAAGTCTTTTTTTTTTTTTTTTTTTTTTTGTCTATTGTCACCATTGACACCTACTCCTACTCTAACCTATATTAGGGGGGGTGAACCAACAGGGCCACGGGAAACTGATGGGGACTAAACCACTATCGGACCATACGAGTGTAAGATGCACCCATATGGATCTAAGAGAAGCCACATTAAGTGGCAACTTTTTGATAGGAGGTAAGGTATGAACCCTTAACCTCCCACCCCACAAAGACGTGGTGGGCAACTACACTAGAGGTAGTTGGTTCAGAAAATTAACAGTCAATGAGTCCGCAGAGTGAATCTGGAACAGTATTAATGTTTTTAAACATGCAATGCTTTGATCAAGTTCAATGTTCTCTTTCGGAATGTCCTTGGCATGATAAGCAATAAAACAAAGAGTTATTCCTATGGTCTCTTCTTACTTTCACACATGAAGATGGTCCTAAAAGCAGATCACACTTTCAATTCTACTACAAATGTGGATATAAAAACCCTATGCACGATTCCAGTAAAGTACATTAAGCACCTAAGATATATACCACCAAAATGTTAATTAACAGATACTTCTAAGCTTTACAAGAAAAACCATGCTGCTTGTTCATTTTAGAAGAAAATTGCAAAATACTGACTAGACCCCAAACACAAGAATGAGTCATCTCGGTGTTCAGTGATATGATTTGCTCAACCAATCATTCAATTTGGATCAGCAGTAAATTAATTGGAACCCATACCTAGATCCCAAACTTGAAACTTTATGTTGTTGTATTGCACCGTCTCCACATTAAACCCAATTGCTGCATCCACCCAAACAACACACAATTAATACACATTCTTTCTAAACCCCCAAAAATTCAAAATTACAGCAACTTAACAGCATCCCTCCCCCAAAATTCCCTAAAACCTAGTCCAATTGCTCAAAATTACAAGGATAATCCCCACAATTATGGTAAGAATAACCTTAATCTTAAAAGAAAAAAAGGAACCAAATACCAACTTGGAATAGTGGAAACAACTTCACCCATCTGAAGCCGATCTGAAACAAGCAAAATGAAAACAATCCATCAAGAATTATTCAAACATAAAATAACACCAGAAAGACAAATATTCAAAAGTAGCAAAATTGAGGAGGGAAGGAGAGGTATTCGTACATAAAATGGTAGTTTTCCCAGCATTATCAAGGCCCAATACTAAGATCCGAGCTTCCTTATTACCAAAGAGAGATGAAAATAATCGCGTAAAAACAATACCCATTTGACCCTTTCGCTTATATCAATCGTAAAATACCGCAAATTAACTCAAATCAGATCGTAGCAGTCCTCCCTGTTAACAATAAGAAGAATCCCAAAAGCAACAAAAAAAAAAAATGAAACAATTGAATGCCTTGTTATAGGTAGGATAATTAAAGTAACTCAGCAGCTATTAAGAGTGAGAATTTGCCTACATTTCCTTCCTTCAAAAAAAAAAAAAAAAAAAGAAGAGAATTTGCCTACATAGAGATAGGGTGAAGAGACCTAGGGAGGAGGAAAAAATATTACCTGGGAAAAGGGGAGGGGTCTGCTTGAGAGAATGGAGGACGAATTGGGGATGAATTTTATAATTTTGAAAAGGAGAGGGGGGTTCTATTATAATTTGAGTGTAGCTGGGTTTAGGAGAAATGAAAAAATCTTCTTCAATCAGTAGAATCTGCGTAAGAGGGAGCCCATAGGTGCAAGATTTGGCGTGGTATGGACGGGAAGGGAAGGGCGTAAATGGGTGCCCGTTATGGAAAACCCGACCCGGAATAGAAAGAATTTTAGTGATGTTGCGGATGTCTAAGGTTTTTGATAATTTTTCTTATTTACTACTAATGTAGTAACATTTTGTAGATTTACTTATTGTTTTTCTTTTTTCTATTTTTTTTTTATTTTTACAATTTTGAAACTGAAACATTTTGGAAATCTGTATTCTATTTGATTTTTGAAATTAGTCAAATTTTCTATAATGCAAATCTCGCTAATATTTCTAAAGTAAGTGTCAATAGAGAACTCAAATTCTCACTTTGTCTTTTCCCCTCTTTAGAAAAGCAGATTAGTTATGATAATGCAGTACTGTACTAAATGTATGATGATTATTATACTTTTAACTGGAAGTTTTTTTTGAAGATTTCAAAGAGAAAAATGCTTTAAAGCAGTAAATTGTGAAGTTTCTGTAACATATAATTAATATTAGGCCTAACACATTTTTTCCTTTAAAAACAAAAAAAAAATAAGTCGAAATAAGTACGTTGGTGTGTGATTAACGGATTGTATTATAGTATTTGATCAATTGAGCGATGATCTGTACAGAAGAGTTAACTGACTCTCGATTGAGCCAATAGTTGTGACCTTTTCAGCTCGTTTCTTACATATTCTAAATCAAGAAAGATGAGCTTTCTTACAGTTTAAGACACGAGACAAACTTGAGTTTTGCATCAATCCGGGGGGAAGATGTGAAAGGGTTTGAATCTGGGTTAGAATTTCGCGACTTAACATGAGATACTGCTTGAAGTTCGAGTTCAGATGAACAAGAACGACGTTTAGTACAGTAAATTCAAGTTGAAATTTGAGGAAAGCAGAAAGGCCAATAGATCCAATTTCTT
Organism: Coffea arabica; assembly: GCF_036785885.1. Classification (NCBI taxonomy): domain Eukaryota; kingdom Viridiplantae; phylum Streptophyta; class Magnoliopsida; order Gentianales; family Rubiaceae; genus Coffea; species Coffea arabica. The sequence continues at coordinate 12,591,968 of NC_092320.1, read as the reverse complement.
ATTTCATAGTCAATGAAAAAAAAAAATCCTAATGTTCTTTGTTCGTGGAATTGTAATGTTCTCGACAGTAGCAATTTTCTCATTCAGTACTATAGCCTTTTATACATATCAAGAACTGGTGAAGAATTGTAAACATAAAATGTCACTGTACGACTGTGGAAACATTGGCCTAATTAAAAATTCGTTTTATTCATATGCTCATAACAAGCAGCTCACGCACCGTTCCTATTCTTCTATATTAGGAGCTGCATTATTTGATTTATTCTTTCACGGTGCGTAATTTTCCTAAGAATACACGAGCAAAAACAACTGTTATTGTTGCATTTGTGAATTTTCAGGGACAAAATACCACCCGATAATTAGTTCCACCAGGGCAAGTGAAGGTGCTAGCTAGTTTGATCATCCTTGGGGTAACTTTAAGCATCAGGGCTCGAATAATTCGTAGGTCCACACGTCCCGGAGTTGCAACAATATTGATCAGTCTTGAAAACTGTGCATGGATTGTTGCGGCCGCCGGGAGCCTTCAATGCTCTAGGTTGAAAGTGCACTTGGTTCGAGCCCAGATGCGGGCTTGTGCCCTGTGAGGTGCTACGTTGAGGGTCCAAGTTTGGCCGCGGTCTAGGCGCCGGCCACCACCGGGGACAGCTGCAGCCCAGACAGTGTAAGGGCACTGGTTTCGGATGGTAAGAGTAGCTGCATTTGTGCAGTTGATGAGAAGGGGCAGAGAGAGCAAGAAGCAGAAATGGTGTAAATATGCCATCTTATGAAGACGTTTCTGCAATGGGATGAGAATGAGAATATGCACCGAGACAACATGGTGTTTATATTGTAGGAGGATATGGTGACTGACTACTGGACTCCTAATGTATTAATGCAAAGATCGTACCAAGAAAGCAGCTCGTTGGAAAATTATTTGAGTAGTGTCATATTATATAACTGGTGGCTAATAGGTCAGTCAACTTATTTTGACATGAAAAGTTCAAGCCATTGAGTTTATAATCTATATTGTAAATCATGAGACTCTTAGTTGGATCTCGACTTTTCTCTTTTTCGCTTATAAAATAATTGAGTCTTCCTTAAAAGGGGAAAAAAAAGTTGTAGATCCAATGAAATACTCCAACGACAGTAAAGAGAATGTGCCGAAAATGTTTAAACATTCTTTCTGGACTGGGGGTAAATTGGGACTTTAATGATAGTTTTAGCTCAGATAATTTATACTAGTATTTTTCTAAGTTCCTCGTAGAGCAAGTCGAACAACAAAGTATGGCGCAAGTTAATGTTCTTAATGTTTCCGCTTGCTAATCACTATTGCTGCAAAGCGGAGAAGGATCCGTTCCTTGAAAAAACAACACACATGTCTGGCAATTTTGAAGCATAAAAGTAAAACTACTCGTATTGATTATCTCACAAACTCCAGTATCTGCCCAACAGCTAACGTAAAGTTGACCAGTTCCACAGAAGATGGAAACCTAAAAAGTTTAAAGCTCGACAATTTGACTTGTGCCAAAAAAGAAGTCCAAAGCAGTAAGAATAGAAGGGTTAAAAAAGAATTTTCAAAACAGAGAAAGAAAGTCTAGAATTGGGTCCTTCTCAAGGTTTCAAACATTTAAAATACAGCTCCTATCAAAAATTTGGTGCCTAATGCTTACATCAGGCCTGGTGAAAATGATTGAATTAGCCTCAAATCTTACAAGGCATTTGACAATTGCGTGAACTCAATCAACTAAATCACTAGTTAAACGAATTAATAGATATAATCACAATTTAGAACTAAAAAATCTAATTTGCCATGAGAAAAGTGTCCTTTTCTGATTGATATGTCCAACCCAAAAGTTAAAGAAATCATACTTGAGAGATCGAGAAATTGACATTATTTTTTTTTTCGAAGAGAAATAGAGTTTGAACTTGCAGTTATTGTGTAGCTAAGGGTTTGAGTGCACTTCAAGACGAGGAAAATTGCTCTCTAATTCTTGTCAACAAATTTCTGAGCATGAGCATCTTAATTAAAGCAAGAGGAAAGATTTTTTTTTTCTGATGTCCAAATTTAGGAATTATGTTATTTAGTTGTAGATTCTCAATTTTTTCTTGATCATACCAAATAATGGCCTACAAGTGAAAACAGGAGGTTCGATCATGCATAAATTTGAAAGCAGGGCATGCCATTTAATATGTATACTCTTTAATTGTTTGTTGCCGCTGCTATATGAGTGTTAATTGAAGTCTATTGCACATAGTTGCACAAGCCCGAAATTGATATAATGATATGTTGCATTTGCTAGCACTTGTACCTACAACCCCTCACTTTTGGCTTTGTTAAAATGACAAAATATAGTTTTACATAACATATTAACTACCTAATGTAACATACGGGGGGCATTTTTGGACCACAATGTCTTCTTTCTTTTTAAAATAAATTTTTACTTTTTTTTATTTTGAATTGAGTTGACTTGTTACAAGCTAATTAGTTTTAAGAGAGGCATCTAAACTCTTTTGTTTCTCAAAAACGGTTTTTGTATTTGGAGTCTACAGTAACACTCCAAATACAAGTCTAAAAACAATATTTTCCAAAATTATTTCAAATAATGTTTTGCTTGCATCACAAACATATTTTCCAACCTACCTTTTTATATTCCCAATCACCTTTTTATCTCACATACATCATATCACAAAAAGTGCTACAGTAATTATTCCAAATAATATTTCAAATAATACACTATCCAAACAAACCTGTAAAAAACATACACACTTTCAAATACATTTAAAAATAAATAAATAAATAAAATTATACCATCTTTCTTTTTTCACTCTTTTACCACCCACCACCAACACCACCTACCATCGGCACCTACAGCCATCACCTACCACGGGCATCACTCCCTCCCTCCTCCTCTCACTGTTTCCCCCCTTTCTTCTGCCTTCTTATTCTTACTCCCCTCCTTTCCTCCTCCTTGCTCATTTCTTCCTTCCTCTCTCTTCTCTTCTATCCTTTCCCGCCGAAACCCCCTTCCCCTCCCCTCTCTATAGTTCTCTCTGGTCACGACCTCAAGGAACTCCGATTGTGACTCTCTAGTTGCGATCTCCCTCTAGTTGTAATCGAATAGTCATGATTAGATTTGGTCGCTTCCCTCTAGTTGTGATCAGAGAGGGGATGAGAAGAGGAAGAAGAAGAAAAGGGAAAAGGAGGAAGAAAGCGGTGTTGGTGGTGGGTGGTAGCGGTGGATGCCAGTGGTCAGTAATGTTATTTTTCATTTTTTAAAATTACCATAAAATTTTTAAATTCTAAAAATACCCCAACATATATTACTTAAAAGCACCTTCAAAATAAGTAACAGTTTTTCAAATACATCGCTACAATAAAATTTTTAGAAAACACCCCCAAAAAAAAGCTAATTCAAATGGACCTATGTTTTTGAAATCTTAAAGGAAATCAGCGCAACTGTCAGAAACATTTTGACAGTCCTCGGCACTATTCAATACTGTAGTCCCGAAATGTTGCAACATCAAATGCGAAAAACCGACCGACAGACAGAAGTGATGTTTGGAGTTTGGGGATCTTATTGCTGGAAATTTATATGGGACATTTCTCTTTTCCCCGCATTGATAAGTTTCAGATTTACAACGAGATTATTAATGACTTTGTTGTTCCTGAGTTGTCCAATCTACCTCACAGTTCTGGGATTTTGTTCAGCGATGTTTGATTAGGGATGTAAACTCCAGAGCATCTGTTGATGAACTACTGAGTCACAATTTCTTGCATATGTTTCATTAAGATGTGGCTCTTTTCCGGTGGTTGTTTTATTGACAAGCCAGTCTTTGTAAGTTAGTCCCCTGTGCTATTGTCCGGTAATTGTTCTTTTGAGAAGAGTCTTCTTTGGGATTAGTATTAGTTGTTTTCACAAGTTAGTCTTTTGTTGATACTACTTACTTTAACACTGATTGTGGAGTCATCTAGTTCCCTAGCTAGGAGCTTGCTTTATAGACATCATAGTAGAATTGTCATGGTCATGGTGATACACATATTTAGTATAAAAGTTATTCACAAAAAAATACATATATTAAGTCTTACACAATATTTAGTAATAGATATATTTTTAACTCATCTTAAAGCATAGAGCACATTGATATTCACTAATTAATTTTTTTGTAGATCTTTGAAATATTACTAGGTAAAGATTTGTTAGAAATTTCTGAATTCCTCCTCCTTTATTGTTAACTATAAGATGTCAATTTGATATTTTAAATAACTATTATATATATCTCAAACCACTTTAATTGTTGGGTAAGTACGTTTTTGTTTGTGCCATGTGCATACAATCAAAATGGTAAGAAAAGCTCATAAATATATTTTAAAATATTTAAGGGCAATGACATAATATTTAAAAATTTTCAGTATTTGTAGTCAATTCTTTTGTATTTCTTGCTTTTGTTCTAATTAATTAATCTTTTTTCATAGTTATTTTACTTTAGTAATGGGGTCCAAAAATTCAACTAATTCAAATATCAACATGGTACTATATCAAACACAAAATAATATTAACACAACATATTATTTTATTTATGTATAATTGGTCTCTCTTTAATTAACATAACATAACATAACATGGTATTACAAGAGTTGAATGTGGAAATAAAGTTGTAATCTTGTAATGTTTTTTTTTCGTAATAAGAAAAGATTTTTTCTTCGTGGATGTATGTTTTGAATCATCCTATGCTGGTTCAATTACTAACGTGGTGGGACCAAAAAAAAATGGTGGGACGGGTTTGCTTGTAAATTTACTGGTTTCTGTTTGATTTAGTATTTGCACATTTTCAAGAGGATGATCGTTGATCAACATCCTACGCCAGAGGCCTAGAGGTCCTCTGAGAGCAACTACAATGAGGGGTTATTATACCCCCGCTACACCCTATGATTACGGACACCTACTGGAGCTGTGTAATAAATATTATCCGCATGGATCAAGGGCACTAATGATTGTCAATAATAATCGTTGTGAATGATGTAATATTTTCTGAATAAGGTGTAACTCTATCTGATCTACTTGCAAAATTCAATAACGGAGATATAATTATTACAGATGGGACTCACATAAACAGTAATAAAATATCACATCTTTGTTATAAAAATGTACAAGAAATTTACATAAAATTACAAAACGTTCAAAAAATGTTACAAAACATTCAACCGTCCGTGCCTCACTCCCTTACAGGCATCATTAGTTTTGCACCATGTAAATATGTAATAGAGCTAAAAGTGGGACTCGGCTATGATGATAACAAGGGAAAAGATCTACTCAACAACGTTCAATTCTGTTTTTTTTTTTTTTTTTTCCAACAGGCATTTTCTAGCCATTTACAACGGTCATTTTCTGGCCATTTTACAACAAACATTGACAACGGACATTTTAGTTTTCTCACTATAAATACACAGGACTCTTTTTTTTTTATTTCACCTCACAATCTCCTACTTTATTTCTTCTATTTCCTTATTCATTGTCTTCAACCTCTTTACATAATTTTTAAAATTTCAGTATTTTGTCATTATCGATGAGAATTTTAGTAGTTTTAAAAATAATCAATTTTAAAATAATAAATTTATTTATTTACGAGATATAAGTTATGCATTATTAAACTAAATATTTGATATGATTGTGGATCCATGTTATTATACTCTGTGGAGTGTAATTCATTGTGAATGAGTGTATAATAATAGAAGGGATAGTGAAATGGCATAAGTGTAATCTACTGTGAATGCCGTAAGGGTGTAATTTGTATAGTAGTCACTTTTTGGGAAAATGTTAAGTATTTCTTGTGATTCTCTTCATTGGCCATTGATTATCACATTCATACATCAAATGTAGCAGTGTGCAGTTCTATTGTAGGCTAGCCAAATGGTGGGTTGATTTTCCATTTTCTTAATTTCTTTGCGTATGGGAAGAAAACAGTAGTGCCATTCAAAGGCTACCAGTCTAGAAATCAGAGCTGGTATGCTACAGCCACGCTGGAATGGACTACGGCAAGGGCAAGGGCAAGGGAGTGGTGATACCAATACAATTTCATGTGCTGCAACCGCAGTAGTCTGTAACCCAAATCTTAGTGATGAAAGGACCTCGGGAATTTTGATAGCACACTTGAACTACAGCATCCTACTCAGGGTTTTGGATGCTGCTTATTTGACTAAGTTGCAGCTGTGCTACTTTTCAGAGACAAGCCGAGAAATGTGGAGTCCCCGAATGCTCATGTAGAAATGCGATGTCGAACCTAAAGTAGTTTTTGTTTCCTTTCTGCTGCCCTATATACAAGGGATGTTTCCACTGCAGGATCTCACGTCAAATCCAGTTGTTTCCTATTCAAAATTGACATGGAAGAGGTTTTTGAAAATTTTGATATGGCTCTTTGAAAATTTTTTAATTTGCATACTTTATTTGGGATGATTGGTGAGGAAGAATTTGTTCGTGAAAGTATTGATTTGAATAAAAATGTGTGTGAAAATATATTTGTGGGGTGGATGAATGTTTTGAAAATTTTTGTAGGGAAAAGTATTTGCAAAAAGAAAGGTATAATGTCAAGATTTGTGCGGATGATTGTCATGAATGCGATGGCCTTAATAGCGGATGGTGAATATTGATGAACTTTTTGATCAAGTGGGATTAGTCGCGGAATTATGTGCAAAGTGCAAGTATGTTCCACTTTCACTGGTGAAGATAGAAACAAAAATTAAATTGCAGTTGAATGCTAACCATACTACGACAGGGATTTGCACGCTCAGTGATTCAAGTTGAAGATAAGAGTTGAACCTCTAATTACTTGAAGAGCTTAACAGAGACGGTGTTGACAAGTCTCACTCAACCAAGCTAATTAGCATTTGATGTGGTTAATTAGGTGATTTGTAAGCTTTGCTTCCGTCATTAAATATCGATTGGAATTATAATTGTCTTTAATTGTTATGTTTTGATGAATTTTTGGATACTTTGCTGCGTAATTAAATGCAAAAGGAAAAAAAAAAATGAAATGCAAGAGGTTAAAGGTTAGAAAAGTAACTAAGCATGGGCAAATCAAATGCAAAATCGTTGGTAGTATATTTTTACGGAAGCACCCCTAAACACTAAGAAAGTGTTTGAACTTTTATCGAAATTCTAAAGGGCCCAAGCGACTTCTCATGCCCGCTTTTAGCCTTTAACAAATAAATAATCATTCAAAGCCTCTAATAAATAAGGTGTGGAGATTGAGCTGGTTTCGTGTCTCAATGCCATACGATCCTGCATTAAGTGGCGGGAACCGCTATCGTTCAATTTATTTTATGTGCAATTAACCTACATTCTGGTTTCCAATTCGATTGCTGCGCTAGGCGTCGTCCACTGAGGAGATTGAGGGGCTGACAGCGGCCGAGGAGCCAAAAAAGAGGCAAGCGGCAGAGGAGGAGGAGGAGAAGAAGAGCGAGACAGGGACGGAGGCGGAGACGAAACAAAAGGCGGAGGACGACGAGAGGAAGAAGAGGATGCAAGTGGCCGAGGACGAGGGGAAGAAGATGAAAACCTTGGCCGAAGATGAACGGCAGAGCCAGAGAGAAATGACTCCACCAAGCAATTGGTGGCTGCCGATGGTGGATCCTCCGCCGGGGGTGCCAACCATATACCTAGCCGACTACGAATATGACACGCGCTTGGGCTGGGGCTCCATCGGATATGTCGACAGGGTCCGACACAAACCCACCGGCCGACTTTACGCGCTGAAAGCTGTTCGCATCCATGACCACCAGCGCTGCCAAAATAGGGTGAGGGAGTACATGGCCCTTGCTCCCACACTTGAGTATCGATCCATCGTCAAATGTCACGGGGTTCAAACAGAGCGAGGTTACAGCCGCTTGTTGTATGACCTCATGACCTCCCCTCTCAGCGGCTTCCAAACTCATGATATGGAAATACTTTCCCATATTGCGGATAACATCTTGTTTGGCCTGCAATACCTGAGGAAGAAGAACATTGTCTTCAAATTTCTCAGTCCTTCCAATATATTCTACGACGACGCTGATATGGCTTTTAAGATTGGTGATGTCGGGGCTCCTAAGGATCTCTTGTTTGATCTAGATTGCCAGCCCGTGCCAAATGTAGAAGCGGAACGGTACGTGGCCCCTGAGCTCTTGAGTTATACGGTGCGTTTGTCTGTTGAAGGGGTGGAGAATTGGGATGTGTGGAGTCTTGGGATGTGTCTGCTCGAGTTCTATTTGGGGAAATTTCCCATTGACTATGACAAGAGGAAGGATACCAAGGGTGTTTCCCTGCCATTTTTTATGGCTGGGATGCCGAATCCTCCTCGAGCACCCCCCGAAGCATGGCCACCTTTCCGGCATTTCATCGAGTTGTGTCTCCAGCGGAGTCCAGCTGACAGGGCCAGTGTCGACCAACTGCTGTCTCACGAGTTTGTACTCACATTTGATTTTGAACACCAAGAGGGGAAGAGGAAAAACGAAGGGGATAGACTAGACTAATCTAGACTAACATGATGCGGGTGATCTCTCATTACATGATCTTTTTGGAAATGCCTGTATTGCTTATATCATTCCAGCACAGCTAGCACTCTATAATTCAATCGCTTGCCTTAACGTATCTCAGTTGACTGACATTATAGAGAGGCTAATTACGTCCAGTGTGCAGTACTATGTCCTTTGATACATGTAGCTATGGGCTTCTCTTTTAACTTCTCTTCCTCTGTGAATTTTCAATGTAACTTCATTGGACTTTCGATATCTCACCTTTGATTTCTAGTTAGTAGTTCATCTCAGGCTATTGTTACACTTTAAGGTCCTTACATGTGTTTCCTTTGGCTTCTTTTTTGACGTCTTTACTCCTGTTTGTTGTGTAAATGTAATTGATAACCCATCTCATAGGTTGCCCTTCCCAACTTCTCTTTGTGTAAAAACATCTTTTCCTCCGTGGAACTTTCTGTCCAAATTAATTAGTACGCACAGCTGTTTTACTCAGGATTTAAAGGTTTGTCAGTGCAAACTCTTTTCTCGAGTTGGGATTGAATGAGATGTTTATCGTTACATGTTTTCTTTGTTTCTTGCCTGACCAATGCAACTCTATGTGCATTACAGCTCTCTGAAATTCAATTGCTTGCCTTTGCACGCCTAAGTTGTCATTACAGAGAGGCAATTATACTTTTCCGGCTTACTAAGCTCTTAGTTCCAGAGCAGTTTTGTATCTTTTGTTATGGATGCGTATGCACTCCTCTTTTGATTTCTCTTGCTTTGTGGATTTTTGCCGTAACTTCTTTGGACTTCTGATCACACATTGCTGATTCTTAGTGGTGGTAGGTCTCAGGGTTTTTGCTATTTTCAGGTCCTTGTCTGTGTATTTCTTTGGTGCTTCGTTGACATCCATCTAATGCGTACTCGTACCATGCATCTCAGATTCGCTCTTTCAACTTCCACTTTGCAAATGCATTTTTCCCTCTATCTTGTTCAATTAGTAGCATTCTATTCAGGATTTAAAGGATTGTCACTGCAGACTTGTATCATGAGTTTGCTTTGAATAAGACGTTACAGTAACATGCTTCCTTTTGTAACCTCCACTGCCCATCAATCAACTCGCATAACTGCTTTGCAGTTAAAGGGTACCTCCCGTGTCTTTTGATTATTTCTTGCCAACACGGAAGAAGCTTAATAGGTTTAACTTTCCTTGAAGCAGTAGCAAAATGCTACATTGGGACTAATGGTATCTAGAAAGCTGTTTGGATCAAAAAATTAGGAGGCAAGTTGAATTCAAACATGCATTGGCTTTCACCAATACTAGAGAGAGAGAGAGAGAGAGAGAGAGATGGGGGTTCAGATCACAGAGAGCTATGTCATCAATTATCGACTAAATAGCTCTGTTTTCAAACTCGGACCGGACCGGGCGGTCGAACCGGTTGAACCGGGAACCGGCCAGGTAGCCGGTCCGAGTCACATTAGAAAACCGGAAATTTAAAACCCGGTCAAAGCCGGTCAAAAACCGGGTTTGACCGGGTTTGACCAGGAAAAAACCGGTTTTTCCGGTTCAACAGTATTTTTTTAAAAAAAAAATTCAAACTTTTTAATATTATGTTTTGACCCCCTAAATTGTTAAAACTTATTGATATACCTCAAATATTTGATACTTTATAAATATTGTCCTAAAATTTGATGTTATTTTTCAATTAAATTCATAATTTTAATTCTAAACTTGTTAATATTTATTAAATAATATAAATTGCTACTTGATTGTTCTAATTTCTTTGTATTTTCTTGTTAAATATATTTGAAACATCAAATATATATGAATATGCCTTTATTAATATCAATATATTATTAGATATTATATATATAACATTTTAATTTTAAAATAATTTTTATTTATGACGTCATCCGGTTCGACCCCTATCGACCCCCGGTCGAACCCATTGACCCCTGACCCCTGACCTCGGCCGAGTCGCTATCCGGTCCGGTTCTGAAAACATAGCTAAATAGTAGTCTTTAGCTAACTACACAAGGAAAAATATAAAAGATAATGCTGAGATGTGTCATCGACTCTTCGGCACTACAACCCGGTACTGCTGCTAAAAGGCACCAGGGATTATTCTCTAGAACAAGGGGCATGGAGGACGAACTCCGGAGGTGGGACAGAATTTTTGAGTAAAGGTGGTTTTTAGTTGAACGACTCTCTTCTATAATGCAGCCTGGAGAATCATCTCCGCAAGTTCCTAGAGCAATTTACAAGAAATTCAGTCAGTGAAACAGCAAAATGCACTAACAGTCGTTATAAGAACTGTTCTTGTCAAGACTTACCTGCTTGGCAGAAGGAACTTTGGGTTCTCCCCACTCCTTGGCTTTCTTCTCAAGCAGTTCGAAATCCGCCTTCCCGGCCTGTTATGACACATTATCAGTAATTCATTTCAGATAAAAGGAAGCAAAGTGATGACTAGTCAAAGCATCAGTTAAAAACTTAATCCAAAGATGTCACCTCGATCTGGGCTCCCAGTTCTGTATCAAAACTTTGATATCTCTTGCGAATAATTTCATCCAAAGAGCCATCCTGTTTTCAGGATCAATGCCCCAAAACAAACGTCATTGTTTGCTTAAAAAGTTTAAGCATCTTTAGAAAGGGAGAGGTGAAAGTAAAAAAGTAATTATCCAGTAAGAAACATCACCTCAATCAGCTTTGCAGCATTTCGAAGACCACGTGCAAGAGTATCCATTCCAGCAATGTGGCCAATGAACAAATCCTCAACATCTGTGCTCTCCCTTCGCCTGATAAATAGCGAAGAATAAAATTGTGAAGCAAAATTCTAAATAGAATCTTCATTGCAAGGCAAGGTTCATCCACGGAAATAAAGGCCAGAGAGGCCAAATATATTCTGCATTTTTCCATAATGGCGTGGGTTTACTTTCAATTCCACCATATCAAAATCGTTCGTATAATTGTGCAAAGAAGTTTACAAATTTGAGTTGTCTCCCACTTATGCACTGACTACAATTTTTTTTTCAAAGCACTACTAAACCGAGTTGCACCCATTCCATCTAAACATACTGGACAAAAATTACAAATAAATCCATGGTAATTAACAGGATATGCATTGGCAAAAGAAATGAGACTAAAACAACAAAGTGGGAGAAGAAACTAACAATTTGGCATCAAAATTGAACCCTCCTGGTGCTAATCCTCCCTGTAATCAACAGTAAAGCGTTAAACAGTGATCATTTAACATTTGCCATCAATTTTAATATGTTCAAGAGATAGACTATCCTGTTCATACATTTCTAATAACACTGAGCATAACCAAGGTTGCTTCCTGGATATCCATTAGAAATTGATCTGTGTCCCAACCTATAGCAAAAAAATTATTTTCACAGGATAAACAAGTCTCTGCCATGACCAAAAGAACAAGTCGATATCATGAACTTCATGTACCAGTTTGAGGGTCACCACTGTTTGCATCAATATTTCCCAGCAAACCATTTATTCTAGCAGTTTCAAGTTCATGATGACAGCTGCAACACAAACAGGAGCATGTAAAAACAACTCATTGCGTTTGTTCGCTTCGGAATTCAAATCAACTGAAAAGCCAGCTAAAGTGGAGATTTCAACTAGAATGTCGAAATCAGGAAATTTTCAAACCTGTGACCAGATAATGTGGCATGGTTGCATTCAATATTCAGTTTGAATTCATCTGCATAAGGTGGTACAAGCAGCGAATATCAAGACAAGAACCATCATAAAGCAAAGTTATCTCTTCCACTGTCCTCAAGGGTATACATGATGCTTATTTATGATTCGATTAGCTGCAATTACAGAGTTTTTCTATGCGGGCAAGCACAATTGCAGAACACTGATATCTCAAAAGATACCAGAAACAATGACAAATCAAGATTGGAGCATGATGATGCAATGGACTTTTGACTTTCAACACTCACTCCAAGAGAAATAATACGCACATTTACTAGTAAAATAGGGGCTACAAGAGCGTAAAACTCACCTATGAGGCCATATTTGCGCAAGAAATTAGCTGATGTTGCAGCATCCCAATCGTACCTGCCATCCATCAAAACAAATGAATATGCTCAAAATTATGGACTAAAATGCATAATCAAACATTAAAACATAAACGCACTGGTGTTTTGTAGGCTCTTGAGGCTTAGGCTCAATGAGAAAGGTCCCTGTGAATAATGAAAAAGAATTAGGTAAGTCAAGGCAAAGAGATAATAAGCACATAGGAATGCTAAAACACAGTTTCTACTTCAAAACCACTAGTCCTTAGCACATCATCTCATAAATCAATCAAATTAAAATATATACTCAACAAAGTGAATGGAGAAAAATACCATTGAAACCAATCTTCTTCTTGTAGGCAACAGCAGCTTCAAGAAACCTTGCCTGCGAAGAGATCCAACTAATTGTTATACTTAGCTAGTAGATAACAAATGTTACAGGCATGAAACAATGTACTAGGTTGCATAACCACAAAGAGAATAAATTCTTTAGTCTGTGGTAATGTTTAGCTGGATCTGTTTGATAAAAACTAATAGACAAAATAGCAAGAGATGAAAATGAAGACGTTGTACAGAAATATAAGTTTTAGCAGTTGCTCCACAAAAAGGCCGACAAAGAAATTACCAAATGATTCAGCTCTCTTTCCATATCAGTGTTCACAAGGGTTTGATAGCCCTCTCTACCACCCCAGAAAACATAATTTTCCCCACCAAGATAATGAGTGACCTGCAGAATTAAAACCAGCAAAATCAATTTGACAGAAGCAGGCAAGTGCAATTGACATGTAAAGAGCAGTTGCACTTAACCAACACATGCAACCCATAGCATCAGATGTGAGATCTATCAGTATCCCCTTTCATACTCTCACCACTGAAGTAAAGATTTTTTGTCCCATACCTCACACTTGAACACATAATAATAAACAACAAGGCAAGGCAATTTCAAGGATTATCAACACCAAAATGAGAAACACACCTCGATGGCTTTCTTAACTTGTGCTGCAGAATAGGCATATACACCTAATTCAGAGCTGTACTTCAAGAATTAAAAGAATATGAGCTCATCATTGATAATTTTGAGATCATTAAATCCATTAGAGAGCATGATTACCTGGTAGCAGCACCATGCATGAAGCGAGGATGCAGAAACAACTGGGCTGTGCCCCACAAAGGACGAATCTTCGTCCCCTGACGAGTTACACAAGAAATAAGAGAGAGAATTAAACCAGAAGAAAACGAAATAATTAATACTTATCAAGGATCCAACAGGGAGAACAGAGAATAATACAGACTGATCATTACAACATATTCTCTAGCAAGAGATCCATCTCAAAGCAGAAGACTAAAAGCCTAAAAAGACAGAATGACAAAACAGCTTTTTTGTTGCTTAAAATGAAATCTTATATTTTGATTACTGTATAGAACGTATGATATATACTTGATCAGTTAGAAATTACCTGAAGCTCTTTTGCAAGAGCTACCACTTCATCCAAGTTGGCATTGGTTTCCTGCATCATAAACAGTGAAATTAACGGCTCTTTCGGATAAATTTACTGATAATAAAATTCCAAATTGCAAAAAAACCATAAGAAGTGAATTTAACAATATTTGGCCAGTTAACTATATTATGAACTCCAGAAATTGCTACCTCCAGAAATTGCTACCTGGATAATATCAATTTCGTCCTATCCAGAACAATGGTCAAGCCAATAGTGAGAATACCAAACTAAGAAACTTTTCAACCTTTAGCCATACTGACTCGACTCTGCTATTAAGTTTGTGTAAGCATCCAACACGGTCCAAGTGACCTCTGTACAACAATCTCTTACTTGTGTCCTAAAAATAAAATGGAGTATAATAAACATATAAGAACGTAAAATATCTTACCTCAATTGTTTTACCATCCGGAGCAATGTCCCTATCATGAAAACACCATCGATCAAGTCCAAGCTTTTCCAAGAACTCAAAGTTTGCTCTCACTGAATCATACAAACATAATGTGAAAATTACCTATTTTAAAGATTGTACAGTTACGACAAGTAATAATTCAGAAGAGTAACAAATTGTTTATCTTACTTCTTCTCTTAGCCATGGCCAAGGAATTGGTACCGTCCTCCCACGGCCAAAGTTTTGTAGGTGCACCAAATGGGTCAGCTCCAGTCCCACGAAATGTATGCCAAAATGCAACACTGAATCTCATCCAATCCTAGATGCAAATAGTGAGTTCATGGATGCCGTTACTAAGCAACTTGAAATGACATTTTTTGGTTGGGGGGAGTTGGAGGCTGGGTTAGGGTAAATATACGTGGGAATTCGAATTCAGAAAATGGTAAAAAGTTTCTGAAAACTAACCTTCATCTTTTTTCCAAGAATCTCCTCATCTGCATTGTACCATTTGTATGCAAGTGGGTTCTTGCTCTTAGGACCCTACAGAAAGAAGTGAATGCATAAGACAAGTTCCTCCAAACCATCGAATTCCGGTGTAGATGTATTTTGAAACTACTCCTAAGTACAGCGTATTCATATGGTTTAAAGTCTATGCAACTTTCATCAATCAAGAACCTTCATTTTTCCTACCTTACCTCATATTTAATCTTAGGAATGCCTGGAAAGAATTCTCCTTGCCATTCATCTGAATCACTAGCACACCCACTACCAACATCTGCAGGACAAGTTGGCGGGCCCACAGCAATCTGCATCCGTGTTCAATCAGATGATGAATAAACATACAGCTTCACCATATCCCAGACTACTATAATCAAGGACGTGCAACCCAATAAAAACCATTAAGCTGCAATATGCTCCTACTATATGTACGCTATACAAATTGTTGGCAGAGCAAAATCATGTTTACCACAACGTTCAAGACTAAACTCAAACAAAGGCACAGCGATAAGATTTTCCAGGCCTTCATTGTGATGATCGCATGCAAAACTCTGCAACCTGTATCAATTAACTGAAAATGGCATCAATTTATTAGATAAAGAACGATAATACACCAAAAAAGAAAAAATAACAGGAAATTAATTTCATATTCCAAAGGCTGCATTCATAAAGCAACTCCATCTAATAACAACTTTACACGCTAAAATAAACTGCTTTCATTAAATCAAGAAAAAAACAAAAACAAATAAGGGGAAAAATGTAACGAGACATAAATAAGGCCTCCTTCCACTAAAATTCTGATAAAATAGATTAAAAAAAATAATACCCCTAAAAAATATGTTTACTTTATCCTATCAGTGAAAAACTAAGAATGTGAAGGAACAAACGTCATTAAGCAAATTATAATTCAATTGCAATATGGAGCCTTTTTTAGCCGCCTATGCATTAAAAGCCTTCCAACAAAATCCAGTGACAAATGAAGCAGGATAAGCCAAACTTTCGATTCTATCATCAACAAATTGACAAGATAAGTGCTTTACACCGAGTTGAAAAACCCCAAGAAAATTCCTACTTCCCCTGCCTCATATGATCATTCAACAATGATCAAAACGACAAAAGATTAATCTTTTTATCATTAAATTCAGTCCCTTATTCCCTCTATTCGAATAGAAATTGCTAATAAGCTGAAACAATTGTAAAAGACTTCCTTAAATGAACAGTCCTCAAAAGATCAATCATTTCTGGGATTATTTGCAGGCCCTTTTTACTTCTCCCCATTTAAAAATTGCTAATCAGTTCAGCCAAAAAAACTAGTACAATAAAAATAAAAATAAAAAGTAATGGAGAGAGAAATCACTTACTCAGGGATGTCAATGAAGAAAGACTGAGAGTTCAACAGAGCAAGGACAAGATTTCTGGGCAGAGAGAGACTAGGTGGGGTGTATTTTCTTTTTTTGAAGGAGCGAGGTGTTTTTAAGGTGACGTACGTTTCTTTGGAATTTGGATAGTCTACGGATCACTAAATCCTTAAAAAAGTGAAATTTAAAATGGGATATAGGCGTCTAATCAGGATAAAATCAGGTAATTATATATACTAATAAAGCCTGATTATAGATAAGGATATTACTCCTATCAAGATGGGATTTTTTATCATACGTGGCAAACATGCAGCTGGCAGATTTTTTTTCGTGGAAGAAAACAGAACATTTCAATCTTCAATTACAGCTTTAATTAACTAAAGATGGAGGGATTTTGCTGGAATATAAGTTGGTATATTTCCAGTCCTACACGTATGGGAAAGTTTACAGTATTGAAAGTTACGGTACAACATTCGGGCCTTATCCAAAAGGTTGCCCAAATTAGAGAAATCCGACTTCTTCACTATTCAACTTTTGAATCACATCAACAGAGTCGCTCTACAAAAGTCATGCCACCAATTCCAACTTCCTTAGCCCATTCCAAACCCTTATCAGCTAGTTTGGGAGTTTAGAATAGAAAAGAGAAGAAGAGAAATAATAGGTTAGAAAAGAAAAGGAAGGATCAAAGTTTCAATCTAAATTATTGGGAGTTTTAAAAAAGAAAAGAAAGTGGATAATTTTCTTTTGTTTGGGAGTTGAATGCAAAGGAAAGAAAAAGATACTCAAATAAATTATTTTACAAATATACCCTTTCTATAAACAAATATGAAATAAACATATTAATGTATATTTGGCCATAGAAAATAACAATGAAATAGAGATACCCCTTATTAGAAGCCCATCGAAGATATGGAAGGATGCAAATGGCCACCTATTTCTTAGAGGAAGAATATGATGGCTAATAAAGTGAAAGGAGATGTTCTATCGAGGGTTTTGCAGTGGAGGAATTCATCAGATATTAAAATATTTTGTACCAGAATTTTAAGGGTAATTTTGTCATATTAAAAAATTTACTTAAACTTTCGTCCGTTCCTTCCGTTTCCGCCCAAAATTAGGCAGAAAGTTTTCTAAAAGATGGAGGGGGGTGGAATCTTTCCTATTCTTTTCTTTTCCTTCTCATTTTTACTCCCAAACAATGGAAAAACTTTCGTATCCCTTCAAAACCTTTCTTTTCTTTTCATTTCCATCCTCCCAAACTAGCTGTTAAATGACAGCAAGAATTTCAGAAAATTCAGCAGATATAAAAGTAGTTTTACGGATTCTTCTCGCGAAGGCCGTCATGATTTGTCCTTCATTATCTCGGACAAACACCAATTCCCGCTTCCTCTGGAGTCCATGCTGCATCAACGTTGATCTTTAAAAGGCCTTGCTCTAGAGGGATGCCATTGCCTAATCAATTCCTTCGAGCTAGAAAATTTGCCTTCGTCTTGAGCTTCAAGAAACTCCAATAGATATGATTTAGCCCACCACAACTACTAGTTGAGGTCTCGCTACCTTCCTTCACTTTTTGTTTCCTGACATGCCCTTAACATTTGGGTTGGGGTTTCTAATTAGTATATGATCTGGTCCCGTTTGAATTTTTGGATGTGTTTTGGATTGCAATTTAAAAAAAAAAAATACATTTTTCGTAGATGCATTTTTTAATTACCTTTTTACTTCATATATATATCAAATCGCTATAATAATTTTTGTATAAAAAATTCAGAAAAATGCAATCCAAACAAAGCTTTTATTTTTCGAAGTTTTATTAAAAAATATATACTATAACAATTCCATGCATGTGAAGTAAATATGTTTGCAAAAAATGTGAATTTTTTTTTATAGAAAACTACAATCTATGTTTAGCTGTGATTAATTAGTGAGTGATACAAGCCTGTTTAAATCATTTTACGACTCAAGTTATTCAGGTGAGACTCAAAGATAAGAGTAAGGATGACAATTCTTAACACGACCCAAAAAAACACGATTCAAATCTAATATGAAATTAGAGAGTTTAGATTTACTCTTCAAGATTTCGAGTCAAAATCATGTCAGACCTCAATAACCTACCAAACAAATAGGTCCAAATCAGATCAAATTAGGGTTAACTTGTTTGACCCATCTAACCCATTTAATGTGTAAGTTTATAATTTAATAAATAAAATTTGGAGGTATAAAGTAAATAAAAAAGAAAACTAACCAAGCCTATAAATTAATATTATGAAAATGGAATCATGAATATTATGCAAACATAAGATATTTTATTTATGAAGTGTCATAGTTTTGTTTTTGTTCATAACCTTTTCTGTATAAAAAGGAAAACCAAAAAATTATTACCAGCACCATACACGAGATGTAGGATTGGACTGCAACTTTCTATATTCTTATGGAAACATCATTATAGAAAAATCCATCATACTACCAATGTGAGAAGAAAAAAAAAAAGAAAATTAAGCAAACAAGTTATTCAAATCGTATTCAGATAATTTCTGAAATTAGCAAATCGTGTTTGGGTAAAAAAAAGTTGACCCATTTAATTTTTCGATCGTGTTCAATATGACGTCTGTGCATTAATTTAATTGTACACCCTACAAAAACTGTGTGTGAAAGTCTGTTTCCAGTTTGAGAAGCCCAAGATGTGGACCTATCAAGTCCCACGTTGTGATGATGGCTGCTTGTGGTCAATTTGGAAGAAGCCCATCTCTGAGTTTTATGCAAGTCTTTGGAAGTTCAGATGGAATCTGTAGTTTCTCACTCCTAGGCCTAGCAATGTCTAATTCTGAGAATTAATGAGTTATAGATCATTTCAATTTTACCTATATTAAATATTATTTGAATTATATTATGTGTTTAAAAATTATCTTTAATTTTAAAATAATTTTAAAAAATAACTAATCTTATCTTAACGATATCTGCTTTCTATCAAATTATTACAACGATTATATTATATGTTTAAAAATTATTTTTAATTTTAAAATAACTTTAAAAAATAACTAATCTTGTCTTAATGGTATCTGCTTTCTATCAAATTATTACATAAAAGTATAGTAAAAACTTTTTAAATCACAATTATTGAAATCTTACATATCCCATGACTTACTTCCTTTCACCACCATATCATTGATTAGTATTCAAATTGTTCATTATCTCTTCTTAATTTTGAGTTAACTTAGTGTAAAAAAGAGAATTAACTGTTACACTGATAGATTTACTAATATTATTGAAAATCAAATATTTATTGATGAATAAAAATGGATTAATGGATCTTTTTCTACTTAATTAAGTATAAATATATAATTTTAGATTTATGGTCATTATAAAAATTTAAATTATCTAAAAGAGTATTTATAGAAAATAATATCTACCAAGTTTGGATATGGGCTACATTATTTGATGTATACTATCGTATTATAGTGAAAGTATGTAAACAAATTTTTAAAAATTAGTAAATAATTGAACATTTAAAATACATTAATTTTTTTAAAATTAATATGAATGAACATGTAGAACTGTGTTAATTTTTATATTTAAATTATTCATATTCCTATAAATGCACAATAAATAAATAAAAAAAAGAGACCATGTTAAGGCACCGGTAAAATTCTAGTAATCATGTTAGAAATGTTTGATCATTCATGTACCTCTTGTTTATTTATTTATTGATTTAATTCTTTGATAAATACCAATGACACATGTACATATGATGGCTATAAAGAAAATTTCAACAAGCAAAACCGAGGAAATGGTAAGAAAAATCAAACCACATGACGCTTTGATAATGTGGACGATTATAAATTCAACTCTTCAAATCAGTAATAGTTTCTTAAGTTCTGGATATTCAAACTCACTACCTAAACACATACGTGTTTAGAGTTATTATTACTTGAAAGTGTTCTAGTAAAAAACGTATGCGTTTATCCAAGTCAAATGTTTTATATGTTCTTATCTCTTTTTAACATCTTTTACTTTAGGTTCTTTAGGAAAGACCAACTTCATTTTATCAAAAAAAAAAAAAAAAAAAAAAAAAGATGAAATATGTGAAAAATTGACCTACCCATTTCTCTACTCTACTAGAGAGTATCAAAAAAGGACCAGCGTTCTCTGGTCATATTGACTACTTCTCAAACTAAGAGTTGGTAATCAAAAACAAAAAGGCCCTTTATTACATGTTTATCCAGTGATTTAAGAATTTGACACTCAACAAACATTCAAGACTAGGACTGGAAGCAATTAATTGATGGCTATTGTATATGTTGTTGTTGTTGTTGTTGAATAGTTGCTATTTCCAATTTTGCTGATCATGAGCATCCATACAATCTTTTTTTTTTTTTTTCTTATTTTTTGGGGGTCCCCAGAAGCAAAGATAAGTTGGATTTATGGCATACTAATTCGCAGAGTCTGCGTCCAGCATCAATCTACCACCACCCCAAGAGAAGAAGGGGAAAAAAAATTTCAAACGCAGCAGCTTGTTTGCTGTGTGGGGGCTCGGGACTCGATAGAATGGCAACATCAAGAAGGAAATGGATGTGGATTTTCTGCAGTCATATTTTTCTTATTGGATCCTACAGCTAATAAATAGCAGTGACTGATTTTAATTGAGTAAATAAGATAGATTGTGAATTTGTGACACACATTTCAAGGGATGTCAAAACTTGTAGAGTTTTTCATATTATTATATTTGCCATATTGGTGTTTACGTATTGTTTCATATAACTGGGACGACAATTGTAAAAGCCTCAAATCCAAAGAAACTTTGTCCTGGGCTCTTGGATTTCAAGAATGACTAGATGATTTTAAGTGGAACGTTTTTCAATGTTGCCCCAGCCGAAAAGCAGGATAATGTGGAAAACGAAGTAGAGAGGCCTAGCCCCAGAGAGATGCTCAACTCAGTAAGGACCCCTGCTTCGGATTAGCGCGAGTTAAATCACCATCGGAAAAAGTCATTAATCCGTAACAGTTACATATAGATTATATAATGACAAATTGATAGGAGGCAAGAGTTAAACTCTTGCCCTCCCGCTCCATCGAGACTTAAGTTGTCGTTGATGTTGATCATCAGCCCAAAGCACTGTCGGTGCCAATAACGTGCTATTGGAGTAGGAGGAAATTAGTACTTTCACCTAACCTTCTCTAATCTCTGAAGGACTGGCAGAATTAAAACAAGTATACAGAGTTAGGTTGAAATTTCTGGGCTTTCAATTTGACTGTTGAAAGTTTAAAAGAAAAAAAAAAACAGACGAGAAACCAATCATGCGTTGACATGGTGCAGGTGGTCTCTGATCCATTAGGCTTGGAAGTTTGTCAGATGTTGCTTCTGGTTTATTGGTTTACCAGGCTTGTTTCCCACAAAGTTACTCCCACCGGCAACCAGAGGGTTAGTTTGACGGAAAAGTACAAATTTGGAATCACAAACTCATTTCACCTTCCATTCAAACTCCCATCTCTCTCATTCAACAACTAGCCAGCCAGCATACAGGTCAATCCTCCCTTCTTTGCGTCATGCACAAAGGAGACAGAGTTCAAATTTGATTAAATTTTTTTAAGAACAAATATTCAACATAAAAAATTGTGGCCCTCTTCTTTAAAACTGCCAGAGCCACAAGAACGGGGCTTTAATCAATCAATCTCAGAATACATGGAAAGACTAGAAGTGCAGGTGCTTCACACGGGGACAATCAAACATTTCCAGGGAGTTCAGGGAAAAGAAGCTGCAGCCTTTTTTTGGAAATAAATATCTTGAGGGATAGGCATTGGTTTTTCTCCTTATGAAGAATGGGATTCTCCGACAAGATTGGCAAGTATCAGCTTAGCAGAACAATTGGAGAAGGCTCCTTTGCCAAGGTGAAATTGGCCATAAACACAACCACTGGACAATATGTAGCAATCAAAATCATTGACAAGCAAATGGTCTTGAAAAATAACTTGATGCAACAGGTAATTTTACCAGCACATCAACTATGTTTGTCTATCTTTAGTTTACTGTTTTTGAGCTTTCTCTATTTTGCAATTTTGTTTTATCTCTAAGTCTAAAATTTTCATTTAGGTGTCAAGAGAAATCAGGACGATGAAACTTCTACATCACCCCAATATAGTTAGAATTTACGAGGTTTGTTCTTTTGAATCAATCATGGGATGCTAATCAATTATCCATTCATTACCAGTGGTTGACCTCTAATTTCAGGTACTAGGCACAAAAACCAAAATTTACATTGTTATGGAGTATGTGTCAGGGGGACAGCTTTCTGATAAGCTGGTAAGCTTCAAAAAGACCACATTTTACCTAGTGGCAGTAATTACTATCCATGGAAACGAGTCATTCAAGACTAAAGTCCATGCCATTTCTTATCTCAGTCTTATTTGAAGAAGTTAAGTGAAAGAGAAGCAAGAAAATACTTCCAGCAGCTAATTGATGCTGTAGATCATTGCCACTGTAGAGGGGTGTATCACAGAGATCTAAAGGTTAGCATGGATTACTTCTCACATCCTTTTCTGATTTCTAGTCAAGATACTAAAATGCAGATACATGTAATCTTGCATATTCTTTACTTGCAGCCAGAAAACTTGCTTCTGGACAACAAAGGAAATGTGAAAGTGTCTGATTTTGGCCTTAGTGCACTAAAACAGGTAGGAGCCTTTTGTCTAAAGTGACCTCTCCATATTATCCTTTGCCCTAGCCTTTTTTAAGATTTAACTGACGGTTAGCTGATCCTCTACTTCAGAAACCAGGAAGCCTACTCTCTACTGCATGCGGATCTCCAAGCTATGTAGCACCAGAGGCAAGTGTTACTTTTTTCTTTCCGGTTGAAGAATTTGCTATGACATTTTCTGTTCTTTCCAAGGGTGAAAATCTGAAACTAAAAGGTGTACCTAAAACGGACGTCAAAAATTTGTGTGAAAAAGCCGGGAATATTTTCCTGATGGGGTGGAGGTAAAGTTCCCTTCACCTGTGACAAACACTTTGTCTTTGATGAACAGCTTTTAACTGATAACGGCTATGATGGAGCAGCTGCAGACGTTTGGTCCTGTGGAGTAATACTTTTTGAACTGCGGGCTGGATATTTACCCTTTGACGACTCTAACCTGACAAACTTGTACAGAAAGGTATGATGACTTCCAAATTTTGCAACAGAAACCACAGGCCAAGTAGAACTTCACAGAGTAACTACCTTTGGCTGGCAGTGCAGATATATAAAGCAGAATTTGCATTTCCAGAGCGGTTCACAGAAGGTGAAAAACAGCTCATTTCTAGATTGCTCGATCCAAACCCAAAAACTGTAAGTTTCAAAATAGCAGGATAAAAATTTAGGCCAAGAATATGAGGAACAAAGGTAATTCTTTTCTTGATTTGCAGCGAATAACTATAGCAGAAATCATTGACCATCACTGGTTTCAGATGGACTATGAGCCAGCTGAGGAAATAGGGCAGGAAGAGGATTTCAATGTGGATGATGTTCATGATGCATTCACTTCACTCAAGGTAATGGCTAAACAAATATAGCAACACTGAGAACAAGAAAGTGATGAGCCATTGCTAAATCAATTGATTTTGGTATAGGAAACTGAGACAGAAGTGAGTGTCCCCCGTGCCTCGAGTTTCATAAATGCTTTCCAGCTTATAGCAATGTCAAATGACCTAGATTTGTCAAGACTCTTCGAAGAAAAGGCAAGTACACGTCAAAACTCAAGCTGGCTCATCCTATGAATGCTTCCCCCTCCATTGAAAAAGTCACAGACGTTTCTGTTGCATAATAGGGAAATGAAAAGGAGAAAAAAACAATAGGATCTAGACACACAGTCAATGCAACCATAGAGAAAATTGAGGCTGCTGCAAAGGATGTGCATCTGGCAGTTGAAATGATGAACCACTCGAAGGTAAAATCTAGACCTTTCAAGAGAATGTTTCATGCATTTCAAGTGAACACGAGTCCTTTATAAATAATTTCAGATGAAAATGCACCCGCGGAAGATGACTAGATGTTCAAGATCCTGTCTTGACCTATCAGCCCAGGTAAATTCTCATGCTATGCTTCGTGTACAGGGATCATGTTGAGGATTTCATAAATTGTGTTATTTCAAATGTTAGGTTATCGAGGTGGCCCCTCAACATTGTGTTGTACAAGTATCAAAATCAACAGGGGAGCTGGGATTGTACAAAGAGGTAGTAGTATTACGCTCCTGTGTATGTTGAGACCTAAACTTAAAACCATTTGATATCCAGATAGATTACTTATTCTAGTAATCTAATCATGCTTTACCAGTTCTGCAAAAGTTTATCAAGTCTGCTGGCAGAAGAGCTAGACATGCCATCTGAAGTGACTCAGCATCAAGTGCCTGCTCAAGATCATCTTAACACGATTACTGAAGATCCTGTATCCACAACTAATTCAAATGGTAAACAGAACTTCAATCACCAGCTTGGTTGAAAATGTTTGAAGTTGTGGAAATCCCTAAACAATAAGGAGAGGCCTAAGTGGCTACCATGACATTTTATGCAGAAAGCAATACATCTTCTTCCTTCAACTCTGAACTCTATACAGATAGATTCTGACGTTGCTAATGTATCGAAGCCAATGGAGAAGGAATAAATTATTTTTCCCCATGCTTCTATATTTGGTCCAAGAAATCAGCATTAGTCAATTAATATTGTGCCCGGCATTTGTGAATTCGGTCAAAATAATAACTATTTGCAACCAAACCATTTAAGAGTTATTTGATGAGGGAGCAATTTTATACAGTTACATCTGAGGTACAAAACGATACCTAGGTATAGTTTAAGCCGATAAAATGC
Source organism: Coffea arabica (assembly GCF_036785885.1). Lineage (NCBI taxonomy): Eukaryota > Viridiplantae > Streptophyta > Magnoliopsida > Gentianales > Rubiaceae > Coffea > Coffea arabica. The sequence goes on along the minus strand of NC_092320.1, from coordinate 12,566,896 downwards.
ATCTTAGTCGAAATTGGATTTGTTAATGACGCATCATTACCTACACCTCTTACACCACAGGCTGGGCTCAACCGGAAACCATTTTCTCCTCTCTAATCAGAAATACGTTGCACCATCAACTGATGCAGACGGTGTAACCACGCAGCTTTGGCTATCTTAAGGGCTATTGCCAGCCCTGATTCATCGTTCGACAAATATCAATAAAATTTGTTAGGTAAACTACATATAAAGTTTTTTTTTTTTTATCAAGTAGTGTGAAATTCGATTCCTATTTAAAAGAAAAAAATATTTGGTAAGTGAACGTAATAAACACGAGCGTGAGAACTGTCGAACTTTATATGTTTATTGACGTTTTTAGAAAAATTTATTGCACTCCATCCCTCTCCCTTTAAGCGCATAAAAAAGGAATGGAGTGCAAGAGGATTTTTTTTTTTTTTGAAGTGCTAATATCATTTGCCAATCTCTCTAGGTATCTGTTAATATCGGCGGAAAGAGAACAAACTTCTTTCAGAAAGACAAAAACTGGTAGAACAGCAAGTTGGGTGCAAATATCATCGTAATGATAAACTTCAAAAAGTTTTGATGGTTCAATACCTTGACTTGTAATAATGGATATTCAAACACAGAATCAACTGATTTTTCCTTTTCCTTGTTACCATGGAAGCGCACGGCTTAAATACAGAATGAAATCCCTTTGTTTGGATGCAGAGAAAATAAATAGTGTACTTCTTGTAAAACTTAGCACTGATGTAGGACTAGCAACTTCAAATCAGGAAACGATGGAAGGCCCCAGCAGAGCTTTCTGTAGCAGCTCATAGAAATATGCAGAACTCCTAGTTATGGAAGAAAAAAAGAAAGGGTTTTCCAAAGTCCTTTTACAAATCTTACCGGTGGCCTAGTACGCCAATTAGCAGCTCTACAACCACCAAATGGGTGAAAACAAGAGACATCTGTAAACAAAGAGCAGTCAAAAAAGAAGCTCTTCCATACCAAGTCAATATTTAGGTTATATAAATACAGGGACGCTCATGCAATACCACAAGTAATGAGATATGAGTTAAGAGGAAATAATTTTCCACACATCCTTTTTAGCAGCGAAAATGATCATCCGAAGATGCTCGGCTGCTAATTGCAATAGTTCTTGTGGCGGATGGAGGAAATAATTGTCCACACATCCTTTTAGCAGCGAAAATGACCATCCAAAGATGCTCAGCCGCTAATTCAATAGTTCTGTAATTAAAAATTTCTTGTGGCGTCATGCATTTTTTCTCCCTTCTCTTCTATTTAGCTGGACAAGGGACTAGTTGTATGCTTCCCAGCCTGCTAACCACATGTATATCTAGTGAAAAGTAACTCTCCACACTCTACCCTTCTGTCTAGAACCTTAAGGCTCCAGGCGAAGATCTTCTATTTCAGCTGCAACTTAGGCCTTAATGAGAAGATGCAAAATTGTTCACGAACAGCAGCCAGGACTGAGCATCGAATGTACGACCGAGATGCTAATTAACCACATTTCACAGTCCAAGACAATATGTACAAAACAGACTGAGGGCATGTAAAAATGCGGCCGATCGAACAGAGACAAGCAACCTAACCCATCACTTGAATAAACACTTGCAAGGCTTCAATGTACACGGAAAAGAAGTATCCAGGAGTCAGTTGTTTAGACAATGAAGTTATCTATCATATGCTGAACCACATCAGCCCCATCCGAGTTCAACCAATACCGGTTGACCTGCATTAGAGTGGTAAAAATGTCAATTGATCAAAGGCAAGAAAGAGAAAAAAAAAAAAAAAACACATGCCAGCATCAATTGTCAGCCAACACCTCCTGGAAATAATACAAACCTTACCTATATAACAAACCAAATCTAACTTTTGCCTCTGACTTACAGCTTTCATCCTTTTAGAAGTTTTTACTCAATAGCTGGAAGAAAGAAGCAAGAAATGCATTGGGCTTAAAACGAACTACATATTCGAGTGACCCAAATTTGAACCATTCCAAGATATAAGCGCAAGAAACTACTGAACCAAATCCAGCTCAAGTCATTAGCCAGAAGAAACAACTTAGTGATCTTGACAAACAGCCTTTGCCATAGGCCTGTAGACGCATTCTCATGCTTTTACTCTAAAAAGTTATTGGGCATGCTAATCCCCAAATGATATGGAAAACAGTCATACTATATCAGAGTCCTATGGCAACAGACTGTTTCACCTTGTCATTGATAGACAGCAACGTGTTTCTTTAGTTTGTCATTCCTAAATTATTCAAGTGATTCTTGTTGACAGTATACAACACTTCCATGTCCAAGTTAGGTTGATATCAATTATTGGAATATTTCTGTAAGTACAACTCCAAGAACAGGATAACATGATGATGATTTAGTAAAACTCTGATATTTACTTCTACAAGCCTCTGATTTTTAAAAGCTATAGTGCTTTATCCACATCAAATGTTCCTAGCTTATGAAAAAAGGCAATCATAACTACCACTACCATAACAATCAAGTTCAAAAGCTTGCCTGAATGGTATTGTGTGCAACATATCGCTGTGTGCTTTTCTGAAAGCTAACATCAATACGTTCCCAAGGTACTTGAGTGAGGCCTCTAATCATCTCCTCTGCGCGCACAAAATGCAGGCTTGCATCAGATCCAGAATTGAAATTTTTTGTCTTAAAATATATGAAACAGATAACAAGCAGACAAGGAAGCATGTGTATGCCTTGTTAAAAACATATATATATGTACAATGTACATACTATTATGCATACATATACATAAAGGGTGACAATCTTTATTGCCAATCCTTTAGCTTTAACTGCTAGTCAGACTAAAGGTGGACCGACAATAAAAAAGAAACTTCTTGTCCAAAAGCTAAGTAGCATATAATACATAACATTCTCGCTACTATGACTAATTATTATATACATTTAATCCACAAACAAGAATCTTTCTTCACAACCCCAAAAAAGACACTAAATATAGTTCACTCTAAAGTATGTTAGCAATCTGTGATTTGTTGTGGGGAAAAAAACTAAACCAAGCATGTATTTGGATGACTATGTTTTATTTTCTTCAACATCATCTTAGCAATATGATCTACTATTTACTTTACAACATTTATCACAATGGACTGACCCATTATATACAGACAAAAGGGGGAGGGGAAGCAAAAGTCCGTTTGCATATAGTATTGATTTGAACTTGTGTGACTATTCCTGCAACATCATCATTAGATAACAGCATTAAAAGTAACATGTATATCTGCTTTTATATTTTTAAGCAACTGCTACTTATAGTGCTGCAAGAGCATCACAAAGAAGGGGCCACAGAGATGGTTCAGTAATTCAATTTACTTTTTAAGCCTAAAGATACATTATAAATCTCAGCAAGTGACAGAAAACATAGCCATATTTAGAAAAGAACACTGTCTATGCCCGACAATTGACGAAACCAAAAAATTCATGCCATCATTCTTTGCTTCTGTGAGAGACAGAATGTCAGAACTCTACCTTCTACAAGAATGGTGCACATGAAAGTTTCCAGAATATGGATTTCTTCAGTAAGTATTTATGATATCACCATTAACGCAGACAGAAGGAATATGACCAAATTCTTCTACGAGAAGATGGGAAATATTTTATAACTCATTGTTCTTAAATGAGATTTTCTATTTGATCATACCAACCTAAATTATTGTAATTGTGTTCTAATTTCTGGTGACATCAAAGGACCAAGATAATAAGATAGAAGATTGATCTTACAACCAAAGTGATCCTCTCCCATTAATTATTTAGTATTCAAACAATGTTTATACTCATTACTAAAAACTTTCACAAAACAAGGATGCTTATTTTCAAGAAGCCAAGTGACACCAAACACCTGTAGCTCTTAGCTCTTTGAAGAACCAAGAAAAAAATGAAAAAAAAAGGGAAAAAATGGAAGGAAAATGAAAACAATGGATGGGAAAAAAAACCATCACCATATCAATCTGACCACCCTCTTTTCCACACTTCCCCATCTAAAATTACCTTGTTCCTATCCAATCTCTCCTCCCTCTTTTCCGTTGTTCTCTATCATAAGAATCTGAGACTTTTCATGCTTCCCCACCTCTTTGAACAAACAAGGATGGTAGGACTCTTGCTCCCACCACATTGCTCCTCCCTCTTTTCCTCTCCTCTATCATAAGAACCCCAAGGAACATATTTGGAATCTTTCACTACTCCACATGAACAAGTTTATTAATCCAGTAAGAGAAACATTGTCCAGTGTATCCTAAGAGAAACAAATTTATTGATCATTCCCACCTATCCCATAGTTGAATCAGCAATGCATTTTAGGCTTGAAGAAAGTTGAAATTTCAATATTACAGATCTTCTTGTGCAACTATCCTTGAGCGTATACACTTAAAAGCAAAAACATGGGAAACTTTGTCTTTCTTCATAACTGTGACATAAGAGAACTTGAATATTGGCACAAGTGGACATCAAGGATGAGTAAAAATGGCAAAACAATGTACAGTCACAGGAAAGCCAAAGCACCTTCCAAATCAATTACTTCTGTTCCGACCATGGACAATGATCTGCTATTATTGGCTTCCATGCTTCCTTGATCAACGTGAACAATGTGAGGGTACTTCTCATTTTTCAGAAGAAGTTTAGCCTAGAAAGAAAGAGAGTTCAGTCAGTTGATGGAAGTTGAAATGTACGACAGACATAAATCAATTTAAGAGACAGTGAAGCACCTTTGGAAGTTCATCCTGGCGTCTGATTGATGATGTTCTCCAGCCAACAATATCTTAAGATCAGTAAAGGTAGACCACAAGACGCGAAGTGTGTATAAAAAGGAACTTCTGTGTATAAAAAGGAAAAATCTGACTTGCAAAGTGTGGATTAATCCAACAAAGGATACGATCATAGTTTGCATTTGCGTATGCCACACGACGCTTGAAAGCTTGCAAAGCTGACCTGTATAAGTCATAAATGATGTTATTCAAATCATGATGATAATCTTCTTTTTTTCTTCACTTTTGCTTATCAAGAATCAGGTGATGGAAGTTTAGTACAAACATGAATTTGAGGTCATCCGAGTCTTCAACCATCCGAAGGAGGAGAGGAGGCATTCCATTGTCGTTATCAGTTAGGAACAAATGCTTACCAGATCTCCCTGCAATCCAGTGTGCAGTTTGAGATGCACTTCTCTCTAAGAAAGGAAGACCGCAAAGTAGTGGGAGCTGATGAAGCAGAGAGACAAAAAAATATCAAAGAAAAGGCTTCAACGGTGCAACACATTAGATTGGTTTTTAAGGCACATATATGGACTCTGAGTCAGTCTGAATGATAAAGTCTTTGAGGGAGTGCTAGCGTGCAAATTTTGCAGATACCACCAGGATGTAAATTGAACCCTCATTTTAAGATCCACAATTTGATTTGATACGCATAAAATCTCAAACCTGTTTTGCGATTTTATCATATCAGGAGACCAAGAGCCATATTCATTCTCATCAATTCTAATAGGTGAATATTGATACAAAACCACAGAAGAAAAGCAGCTATACACAATAACATACTACAAAAGGAAGTTAATTTACTTGCAACAGGAAACAATATCAAAACAGAAGAAACCTGCTTATGTCCTCTGGAACCCAAATGCGGAGTTGCAAATGTTATAAAATTTACAGGCTCCAGTCCAGCAATCCTTGCTTCATAACATAGTTCATGGAGTTTTGCAGAATTATTTGCTTCCAATACTGAAGAGGGCTCATTTTGGTCAGCATTTCCAATCCTAGCAGAAAGTTCAAATAATCTTCCAATGGCATATCTAGCAATAAGGCCACCCAATGAGTGGGCAACAAAAGAGATCTTGTGTAAGCCAGGCCAATTTTTTACAACATTGACCACCTGCACTATAAAGGACAGAAGTGTATCAGTCTCTAGATATTATGGTGTCAAAGTATAGCTTTTTTCTACTAAACTAAGTTCCAGTAACCAGAAATACAACAAAAATGGAAGCATGATAAATGCTAATTAGCAAAATACCTCTTCAGCTAATCTCTCCCCCATCAAATCAACACCATCAAAAGTCAGCTTTGAAGTATTGCATTCACTACCTGGTATACATCAAGCTACAATATAATCACATTTCTCTATAATTTAATCATCTTCCATGAAGATAGAAATATCAATGCACATTCCAGAAAAAACTGCAAAAGAAAAAGAATAATTAACCTTTTCCTAAAGAAAGTTAAGTATAACTTGAAATGGAAAGCTAACGGAAAAAACATCACTACACATTCCAATAATTCTCAGAATGAAAAAGAAAGAGAACAACAAAACTTTTCCTAAAGAAAATTGAGTGTCAAACAAAATTTTAAGACCTTACAGAAGAAAAGCATCTGTTATCAGCAAAACCAACAAGAGAACTAGATAACTACTAAACACGATATTGGCTAAAGCAAATAGAAACACAATCTGTATATTATGTAAACCCCAAAACTCCAATCTCTGCGTCTCAAGTAAAAAATAACATATCAACTATTATTATCACCAAAGGAAAGGGGGGGGTGGGATAACCAATCAACCAAGTTCAGAAACAACTTTAAGCATTTCAAAACCAATTGCAACATCAAACAAAGCGCAAAATCTTCTGAAACCTGTTTAAGCAAGGATATTATAACATGAAGAATTTATTCAAAAATAGAAAAAATAAACCTTTTTCATTTTTGAAAAAGCTTAACTTACGATGAACAATAATTTTGTCAGGAACTCTTTTCACAAACTGTTCAGCAGCATATCTCCAATCTGCAGCACTGAGAACAGAGCAGGAGTACTTGTGAAAGAGTTGGTGCAAGAGTTACAAATTGACGTAAAAGTACCATGCCTGTACATGAGTGTTTACGGAAACAAAGTGTCTACAGGATAATGGCAGAGAGAGACCAGTGTAGAGAAACATTTGTTCATGAATATCAAGAAGAAGAAGCAAGCTTGGTACACGTCCAAAAAGCTCATAGTGGCATATGTCATTGGGTAGTAATACTAAATTGACATATTTTCATTGTAACATTGAAGATCTCAGATGTATAATAGTTCATTTAACTAGCAAATATTTTTCAAAACCAATAAAAAGTTTGCAGATTTTGTATCTAAAATGCAGAGGAATATAGGTTTTAAACCAATGCCTATAGCAATCGGAAGTAGTTTCCAGGATTTACATAAGAACTACACAATTTTTTTCTATAAAGGTACAAATAGTATTAACTAGCAGAAAAGAGACAACTATAGATAATGCGATAAAGGTACATATTAGATGTTTGCCAAGCCCTCTGTAGATCTGCAGTACTATCTTCGAGTAATACACCATTTGCCAAAAATAGACTGAGAAATAAAAAAAAAACTATACACTCTAAATGGAAGATGGCATTTGTTGTTACGTGGTACTATTTTTCTTGTAAACAACTCAAAAAACTCCTAACCTTGCACTTTAATATAAAATTTTCCTAATTCTACTCTTGCCAAAACCACTATCTTAAGTCTGTAACATCTGTCACATAATCTCAGCATAAAAAATTGAAAACACTAAGACGATCATCTCACAGCTTCTTAGAGGTCTGAAATCAAAATAAGGTAACCTTTTCCCATTACTAAACTTACACAAAGATCACAATTTGAGATGAGCACAGGAACGCTATGCACAAGAAAATTAAATCTGGTAACAAGCACTTCTACACTTGAGGTGAAAAAGACCAAGGCCCCTGTACAAGATATTATCACAAGCACTTTGTACCACTTACACCCTTCAGGTACTAAACTAGAAGCATCTAGCAAATGTCCAACATTTAATAGAGAGAGAGAGGTAACATATAGGAAATAAAGTGGTTCTTGGGTGGGTGTATTGTGCAAAGAATGGTTCTAATTCGGTTGGGGAAAGAAGTAAAATGTGACATGGGCAGATTTGAGTGGATTTATAGAAATTGAGTACACATGACTTGTCACATAGCTAAGCAAGGTGCATATTCTTGTTCTACATATTTGCAACTTACAAAGCAGTCATTTGGATATGCCATTTGGCAAAGAACTCCAACCTCTGATCTATTAGATTAGACTCCTTTCCCATGCAATACCATGTTACTAACTCCAATTTTCTGGATTGTACCTTGTGAAGTCTTTAGCACGTGCATTGAGAATATTTCCAGTGGATCAAATTGTGGTTTTTGGACAATTATCTGATATCAGGAATACTTGGCGGTTCTAGTCATCCTTATTATTGCAAAACTAAGTTCAACACTAGTCTATAACACGAACGATACACAACTAATAAGCACAGAGTTCCAAGAGCTAAACTAGCACAGTGTGGTCATCCATCGGAGAACTTTTGCAACTAATTATCTTTTTGCTGGATATAACAGATACCCAACGGAAAGCCCTCGCTATATCTTTCACTCAGCTGTACTTTTACCGCTTTCACGTCATGAAAATAGCTATATGATAATTACATCAAGGAGAATCCGCTACATTGCTTAACTAAATTTTCCTCCAACAACAATTATTCACTGAGGAACTATTATCTGATCTACCACATTTATCTTAACCCATTCCAAAAATGAGTTCAAAACCGTAACCTTTTACCTATTACGGCTACTGCACGCAATTAGCAACTAATACTCCCTCATCTCACCTTTCCGTACATAACCACCCAAAATTTCTATCCTTTAACTTTGATATAACCAAACAAAAAAACCCCATTTTTTCTAGAAGATTACCACAATAACAAAATCGCATAAAAATGCAGAGATAAACACACAAATACACAGTTAAGCTATTTTACCTTCCAGCAAGGCCATTGACCATTATGACAAGGTGTTGAGGCCGCACCTTGGATTCAGCAGTTGCAGCATCAAAAAAATCCTCGCCACCATTATCTGATTCAACTTCCACCTTCTGTCCCTTCTTTGGACTATCAGGAAAGCAACCTCTTGTTAATTTCCTCAAGAGTTCCATCCCACCCGAAGTACCACTCTCATAATCTGCCCAAATCAGCCTAAGGAAGCCTCCTTTTTTTCTGGGTTTTGTTGATCTAATTCCCAAGTTGAAACTCAGCACAGCTTTGGCAGAAAATCTTGGGGTGCAAAGGGTTCTTGAGATTTGGCTTGGGGGGTGAAGGGGTAGTTTTGCTACGGTGATCATGCGTGAATGGTTGGGAAAGTGAGAATCATTAGACTATAGACAAATGAGGGGTGGAGGCTTGCGAGTTGGGACTAGGAGGAAATAGTAGAGCAAAAAGAATCGCGATATGGCGTAGTTAAATTTAACTAGCAGAGAGCAAAAGGGGTTTAAGAAATTGCAGTAAAATTGGCAGCTCTGTCTGGAAAGGTCCCAAAGAACTGAGGAGGCGCGGGAGTTACGGTTGCGTAAGCAGAGGAAAGCAAGAGAGAGTAGTAGTATTAGCAGTGTCATGAGGAAAAGATTTTTTGTCATTGTTCCTTGGCCGGTAGTTAACTTTTTTTTGGATAAATAAAAGAAATGCATGATATTATTTAACTTGTATTTGATGTACAATCTATAGACGGACTCTCCAATCTTATTTGAAATATTCTGATTGATCTTGAAAATTAATTACTAGACTTGTAAAGTAGTTTATTTGATAGTGACTAAGGAGTAGTTTTTTTTTTTTTTTTCATATAGTTGTTTAAAAGAGGTAAGTATTTGACTTGGGAACTTGATGCTTTTGCCAGTCAAGGATCTTATACAGTATTTTGGGGCGGTTGGAAACAGTAGTGGAAAAACATCTTTCACGACCGATTAATTGCCAGAAATTTTCGAGCATAGTTAAAAGAAGACAGAGATGAGGAACAAGGATAGACTTCCAATGAATTTTTGACCAGAAGAACACGTAGGAGTCCGAATCCAACAAGTTCCAAGCATCCGTTTCACTTGTTAGCTGACTGAAACACGGATTTCCAAATTTTAGATCAAATATTCAAAGTCAATCGGAAGTTGCATTTCAAGAAATGGAGAGAGAGCATGCGTGTCCGAGACTAGAGAAACTTTTCCCCTTTCAGTCGTTCCAAGGCAAGAATGTTGTCCTCCAAGATTCATTCTCAGAAACTTTCTGTCATGCCAACAGGGATAAACCCCTCGAGATTTTGTTGCAGTCTAAAAGACATACTCAGAATTCCAACAAATTACAATCAATTGGTTGAACAAAAAAAGATAAATTTTTTCTGATCTTAGTTGCCACTTGCCAGACACTATCTGATCTTGACTGCGGGTATTAAATACAACTATTCCCAACTAACTCAACCACATTTATGATACACCATCTGAAGACAGGTGCAGCAGCACTTGACAATATAGACCTGAATAATGGGCGATGGGCTGCTCTAACTTCCAGAGAAATCGCTAGCATCCTTCCTTCCTGCCTCAACAAAATCTTAATTAACTATCTCGATGCTGCAGGAGTTACACTTGTTGATTTTTTTTTTTTTTTTGGCTTTTGGACACCACTAATTCGAAATGTAGTACCTAGTACTAATTTAACCCATATAACTTACATAGCTTTACATTTTAATGGAACTAGACCGAGCAACATTCAAAGAAATGTCACTTAATATGGCCGCTCACCAATATAATTCCCGGGTGGATAATAGTTGCAAGTCATAAACACATCCCCACTTTCACAAATAGCTCGAGCACATCCAATTCTCCTCGTGGTTTTCCACACAATCTGAGTATAATGCCCACACATCTGTCCGTCGGCGCAAGAATTAGCCTGGTAATTGTAATACTTCTCTTCATCAGCCCAAGCTTTGACTGCATCAGTTGGAGTCCATGTTGAGCCGCCTCCCCAGAATATATTCTCTCCTAACTTGAAATCGCCTTCTGGGAATGAATGCTTTAGCGCACAATCCGCTTGCCTTTGTCCCGCCCACGAATTTGCATATTGTTGTAGCTGAGAATCCCATATGAGAGGCAGCTCCCACTTTGCAGCTCTGACTAAGTTGTGAGAAAACAGGAACTCTATGGATTCTGCTAGGCAGTTCCAGCACAGTTTCTTGGAGATTTTGTAGATTGTTTCGTTGTCCGATGGCCTTTCCCTGGTTGCTTGAGGTGGGAGGGAGGCTTCTGAGGATGCTGAGAGGACGTTGCAAAGCAGAGTTGTGAGAAGAATGAACAATAGAGGATGATATTTTGGATTCATTTCGTCAGTATGGAATGGAACTTCAGGCTTGAGCACAGAACAATTAGAGCAGGACTCAAGAAAGTGCATAGAGGACCTTGGATCACTTGGCTTGAGACTGCAGCACTCATATATAAGCGTTTGGCAAGAGTTTTTGACATGCGAAGAGACTAATTAACAGTACGAGTGGAGCAAAGAGACAAATCTTGAATTGAAAAAGGAAAATGTAGACCACACACCACAAATTGATTGAACAATTTCTTGGAATTTGTAGGACACATGACACGAGCAAATTAAGGATGGGCCTGCAAAAAAAAAAACTGCATGTTATGTGGGGCGTTGGAGCCAATGAGTGTGTGAATTGAAAGGCGTTTGAGAATTACGATCATAGAATATAGGGATGGCTTTTTGTCCCAGCATAAGCCAATAATTCGAAGGTTTCGTCACTCGTGAGAAAGGGTGGAAGGGCAGGTTGTCCATGTTGCACCCGTGAACTGGCTTCTCTATTTGTAGTTCTATCATCCATGGAACAGCACGGAATGCCATGAACCATCCTAGAACATGCCGCGTGGCATTCATCAACTTTTACTTGGATTTCCAAGAATCTAGTATAATACAACCGAGATCCTTCTTGTTTTTGTTTTATGCTGGTTCACAAGCTCAGGATTTTCCTGCTGCTTCTTATCTTAGGAGGAGGTGCTGATGAAATGTTGAGGTTGACATTTTTCTTCACGGGATCACTTGTGAATTATGGACTAGTTCCCTTTCCTCCGCAGAAGAACATCTAATCTTCACTTGATTTGACTGGTATCAAAGGAATTCTTAGTACTAGCATTCTGCCAATCCTCTGTATTCTATTGCGCTAAAAAAAAAAAAAAAAAAATCATTGAGCGTAGCTCCAATAATCAAGAGAACCTCTTAGAGCTCCCCGTGCACAAGATCAATTTGAATTCGAGTTTCAAGTAAAAATGTTTGAACTTGTGCAAAATTCTTAAAAGTTGAGGTCGAGATCAAGCTCGAATTCAAGCTTATTTTACCTTACTGAACTTAAACAAATCAAGCTCAATCGATTTCTCAAACTTTACTGTTTTGGTAAATTTTATAACTCTCTTACCTATAAATGTAATTTTATAATAAATAATTGTATGATAAATTCACTATTCGATAAAGGCTTGACAAATGCTCGAATTTTGATTTTTTTCTATTTGCACTTGACTCGAATACCTCATCGAGTGGTTCGACATTGATTTCAACTTGTTCAACGCTAAATTTAAATTATCATTTAACCAAACTGTTTTGGCGTTCGAATTGAGTTGTTTGATTATATTAACTGCTTAGGAGTTTGAATAGAGTTGTTTGATTATATTACAGCCTTGGATATGATACTGAACATTACAAATTGGGTTATCGTCATTATCAGTTTGAATTCATGTAGTGCACTATTCGAGTAAAAACACTTCACTTCAATTTTGATTTTTTTCTACTTACACTTGACTCGATTACCTTATTAAGTAACTCGACCTCGAATCAAAATCAATCAACGTCAAGTTCAAGTCTAGCCTTCCAACCAAGTTGCTTACAAGTCCGAATCGAGTTGTTTGATTAAATTGCACCCTTGAGCATGATACCGCGCCTTAGGCGACTTACTGTGGGACTCAAACTCGAGTGGTAAGGATCAAGTCCTTACCAGTTGTCCTTACCAGTTGAGCCATAAAGCGGAGGCTCATCCCTAGTGGGTTACTAGTAGTTTACAGGATCCAACACATCCTCCGTTCGCCACTGGCCCAATGTCAGTAGTTCTTATTTGAACTTCCTCACCACCCACGATCAAATCAAATAAACCCAACAAGTCGCAACAGGTTCAACTCTATATATGATGGACTCAATGAACTTCATCCCACAAATTAAGGACTTCATTAATGCCATATCTTCTCAAATTAATTTCCAACAAACAAACCAAAGCACATTTTTTTTTTATCAATGTGAACGCAACCACGCATATGTTTATCAATGTACCTATGAATGCGGTGTTGTGTTGTTATGTATATATGAGCATTGCTGCTACATTTGTTTTGCCCTTTTTTTTTTTTTTCAATATAGACAGATTGCAGTGTGTCAATAAGAAAAAGAAAAAGACATATGACAAAAAAATCCTTCTTAATGCATGAATGAATTCTGTGATTTATTTACGTAGATTGAAGAAACTTTACAAGGGAATCAGATTTTAAATAGGAAAAAATCATCCAACCAGCTGCATGTTATACTTGATTTAGCTTTTAAAAAGCATGCTGCTAAAGGCCCCTCAATTTCAACATCGCCAGCTCTATATAATTGAACCTTCCCTTGAGCCACACCTCAAAAGGAAAAAATGGAAAAATGTTACTAAACAATTAATCAAACTTAACCACTGGAGTTGGCCAATGGTTAGGGATCTTAAAGTTCTTCTCGCTAACAAGTTCTGGGTTCGAATCGTGTGTCTGATAGTTTGAGATAAAAAGGCTGTGAGAGGGTTGAAAAAAAAACACACACGCGCGTGCATGCACATTTGACCAAATAACAGTGAAGTGTGCAATAAAATTGGATGAACTCTTTCTTCAATAGCAAAGTTCATAAATTACTTACCAACTTTCACATTAAAATTTGCAGAAAGGTTTCAGGGCATCTTTGTCTGGTCTGGTATAATACTCAATGCCACAGCGAGATTAGCACCTTCATCAATTTCTACCAATTACTTGACTATCATTATCAGGGCATGCATTACACACATGATGTCGAGATTAACTAATCTGCCTGATGAGGCAATGAATTCGTTCTCTCTTCCCTCTCTTCTTGATACTGAAACACAAAGGTTTCAAAACTTCTAATACTTAGTTTACTCTGTGTTTACAGAGGGAAAACTTTATTAGAAACTGACTAGGTTCTGGAAAGTGAAGCAAAATTTCCATCCTTTGCGAACGTGTAGCTAAGTATTATCATGAGTTTTATCCTTTGCGAACGTGACACATGACACATATCATACGTTCACACTGGAGTTGAAGTTAAAGAAAAAGAGTTTCAAAATTTAAAAATATTCCAAGGGGTAAATTCATTTGGAAGCCTTAGATAACACAATTCAGCAGAGTATCTCTCTCACTGCCAAAAGAAAAAAGAAAAAAAGAAAGAAAAACATGTTTGACATCAATCGCATGGAAACATGTTTCACATCAATCGCATGGGTTTAATAATAATGAGAAATACGGCAATTGATGTACACATGAAGCCCAAAAGGCAAATATGTTAGAAACAAATATGCATATTCAATAAGGTCTCTCTCCAATATAATTTCCTGGAGGATTATAATTGCAAGTCATGAAGACTCCCCTGCCACCAAAACAAGTCACTCTAGCACATCCAATCCTTGTAGTCTGTCTCCACACAATTTGTGTATAATGCCCGCATTCCTGTCCCAAGGCACATGAGTTAGACCAGTAGTTGTACCATTTCTTCTCCACCACCCACGCCGCAGCCGCCTGAGCCGGTGACCACCCGGTGCCGCTGCCCCAGAAGATGTTCTCGCCATAGGGTCCATCAGAGTGCCTCAAAGCGCAGTCAAATCTCCTTTGGTTTGCGTACGATTGTGCATACCTAGCCAAGTTTGCATCCCACACCAGCGGTCTCATGCGCAGGGCGGCTCGGGCAGCATTTTGGGTTGCCAAGAATTGGTTCACAAATCTTGCATAGCTGTTTCCATTTTTGACAGCAGCACCTGTGATTGCAATGTGGAGGAGGAGAAAGATGACAATGGAGCCATGGTACGGCCTCATCCGGGGTGGAAAAAGTAATTCTAAAGTTTTTAGTAGTTGAGGAATGTAGTTGGGGGAGCTTTTTGGTATAAATTCAGGAGTATTTATAAGAGAGAGAGTTTAGGACTTAGGAGTGGTTGGATTTGGAGCTTTTGTTTTCAACCATGGTGGGGTGGCACCCATGTTCGATAATGATTACCACATTTGTTTTTGCAGGGGCCAAGTGAGAGAACTTAGCCTGCTGTTTGTGTCCTTTGATCATCGTGTGCTGTTCTTTATTGGTTCTCTTGACTAGCATAGCATGGATATGTTATGCGACCATTATTCCATTGTCCAAGTGATTGTCCTTCAAGGATGAAGGATTAAGTTAGCTTCTGTAACATGTAGTTAGTATTATAAACTTTGTGAGAAAAAATTAAAATAAAATGTTAGGTAGTAAGAAATCATTCTTTTTTTCTCTTTTTTTTTTTTTTTTTTTGGTTATGTTGGAGATAGATGAAAATGAGTCCAATTGGCTTTTCCTTATCACTAAAAGCTAGAATTAAGATCTCAACCGCATTAGGGTTATCTCTGTTTTGAGCACTTTGGTGGCATGTAGAAGGGCCACATGATTTTTGTTGAAGAAGGTGGCGAAGGCACACGTCTTTCTTCCCCTATTTGAAGTTAATTAACTAGATAGGAAAATGAAGAAATGAACATCAACCTTTACTAATATAAGAAGTGCTACTTGCAAGTTAAATTGTGATCCATTTCAGATCACTTGTAGCTGATTGATGACAAAACAGTAGCAAGCAGCAATATTGCAATTGAGAACCTCGGTCCCGTGGTTGTATTTCCAGTTGGGGGAAAGTCACGTCCAGGGATCGAATCCCGGTTCTACCGTGGCTGGTGACGCTTGGGGCAGGCCTCTCCCAGCCCGCAGTGGAATTAGTTGGATCGTACGGTAACCAATCCACGGACCCAAATACCCACTGTGATGAAAAAAAAAAAAAAAAGAGAGAACCTTGCTGCATTCTTTTACTTGGGCTTGTTTGGCTTGCAATTTTTTTTTAGGCCAAATTATTTTATTTCATGTATATCAAATTACTATATTATATTTTTTAAATAAAAATTTCTAAAAATAATAATCAAAACGGGTGTTCATACGGATCCTTTAATTCACCTAGGCAAGCTTTTGAGCGACTCGAACTCGATTCTAGGGTACTTTGACCTCTCAACCTTGTGGGGTCGCATGCCCCCACCTAATGGAGAAAAGAATTTTTAGCCAGGATTCTGAGGTTGGTACTTAAAACAAGTAAAACATTTCTCAGGGTATATTATTGTTCAGGCGAGAATTTCGCCGGCCTTAAAAGCGCCGAAAACTCCGGTGATGATTCTGGCCTAAATTAGCGGACGAAAATAGCTTTTTCTCGATAAAGTCAGAAATGGAACCCCAATTTCTTTAACTACCTTTGGGTTCGTTTGGATTAGCTGTTTTTGGGGTTGTTTTTCAAAAACAGCACTGTAGCATTTCGTTTTTCAAATACAAGTTCGTTTGAATTAGTTGTTTTTGGGGTTGTTTTTCAAAAATTATATAAAAAGCTTTTACTGTAGATGTTTTATGGATTATTTTTAGATGTATTTTTAAAACATATTTTCGAGTATTTTTATAATTTATAATTTATATATTTTTATAACAATATATAATTATACATTTATAAATATTTATAAATAAATAAATTTATATAAAAATATATAAATGTATTATATTATATATAATACATAATATAAATATATTTATAAATGCATAAATTATAAATGAATATTATATAAATGTATAAATTATAAATTATAAATTTTATATATTTATATTTATATACATTTATGCATTTATAATACAGTTATTAATATTTATAAATAAATATATTTAAATATTTATAAATAAATATATTTGTACTTTTATAAATAAATATATTCATATATTTATATATAAATGTATTATATTATATATAATACATAATATAAATATATTTATAAATGTTTAAATGTATATTACTATAAATATATAAATTATAAATGAATATTATATAAATGTATATTATAATTTATAATTTTTATGTTTTTATATTTATATACATTTATGCATTTATAATACAATTATAAATATTTATAAATAAATATATTTATATATTGATGAATAAATATATTTATATATTATTCTAAATAAGTAAGTGTATTATATTTATAAATAAATTTATATATTATATATAAATAAATAAGTGTATTATATTTATTTATTTATTATATATTATATTTATAAATAAATATATAAATGTATTATAAGTGTATTATATTATATATAATACATAATATAAATATATTTGTAAATGTATAAATGTATATTATTATAAATGTGTATAAATTATAAATGAATATTATATAAATGTATATTATAATTTATAATTTTCATGTTTTTATATTTATATACATTTATGCATTTATAATACAATTATAAATATTTATAAATAAATATATTTATATATTATGTATAAATAAATAAGTATATTATATTTATAAATAAATTTATATATTATATATAAATAAATAAGTGTATTATATTTATTTATTATATATTATATTTATAAATAAATATATAAATGTATTATAAGTGTATTATATTATATATAATACATAATATAAATATATTTATAAATATATAAATGTATATTATTATAAATGTGTATAAATTATAAATGAATATTATATAAATGTATAAATTAATATATTATAAATATATATTAATACTATGTATAAATGTATTAATGTAATAAATATAAATGTATACATTTATTAATATTATGTATAAATGTGTAATTAATATTATGTATATTAATATAAATGTATAAATGTATTATATTATATATAATACATAATTTAAATGTATATTATAAATATACATAAATATATATATTATGTTTAAATGTACATTTATATAAATTAATGTATATTATAAATATACATAAATATATATATTATGTTTAAATGTACATTTATATAAATGTTCAATATATATAATATATATTATGTATATATTAAATATATATAATATATAACATTTATATAAATGTATAATAACATATTTATAATATATATAATTTATATAATATATAATATTTATATAAATATATAAAAATATATTTTATATAAAGTAAAATATTTATAATATGTATAAATAAATATATTTAAATTAATATAATATATATATCCTATACATAATTGAAATATATAAATTGAAATAAACATATTAAATATGTATTTGGAGTTGTTTTTGATATATTGTTTGGATATTGGTGTTTTTGGAGTTGTTTTTGAAATACACATTTACTGTAGCATTTGGATTGTGAAAAACAGTTTTTCAAAAACAGGCCCAAAAACAAGAATCCAAACGGACCCAAGAATTTTCCAAAAAGCCTTTCAAAAGAAACAGCAAACTGGTTTCAATAACATAAAACCTGTATAAGGGAGGAGGATTCTGGAGTTCAATCAATCAATAGATGTTGTCACAGTCCCTACTTCGTTAACAGTATAGTATCAGCTATGACATATTTGCCAATCCTTTCAGACAGTGAGAATCAGCTCTATTTTAAAAGGAGAACTTTTTTTGGTTGTTATATGAAGGTCACCACGTTAATTTAATATGGCCTAAAAAATTGCATGATTTAGCAATAAAGGAGAGCTTTTTTGGTTGTTTTATGAAGGTCATCACGTTAATTTAATATGGCCTAAAAAATCGCATGATTTAGCAGTATGTGGACGTTTTACTGGAGGCTGAAGCTGCAAAATAATAAGTACTGTAAGATCCAAATTCAAGGACCCTTGTTGAGATTTGTCGGATCAATAATAGTATTATATCCCCTTATTCAGAAAAATATTATCACTGGCAATGCCATAGATTAAGGCGAAGTTGATTTTTGTTCCTAACCACATTTATATAGTCATGCTCATGAGTAAAACTGCCAAAACATTCTGATTTCTTTTGAATTCTATTCAATCCAAAGGATGCGTGCATGTATGAGGTCTTAGTCCACTAGATAAAAAACCGATAATGTGATTCAAAAAGATGATTGCTGCTGTACACTATTTTAAAAGCCTTATTTTGTCGTGTTTACACCATCTTGAGCAACTTAGAAAAGACAGATCCATCGTTCAAATTAGAATATTTGTGATGCTTGGTGCTTGCAATTTTGTTGATCTTTTAAAGCATTCAAGTTTCTTTTCCTCTGTTCTTGCTCCCACTACATTTCTTGAGCAGCAAATCGCATTTGCTTCATGCCTAGTAGGAGCTAGTTAAGCTTTTGTATCTGAGAGCCTGAGAGCAGCAGTGCAGCTAGGGAGCAAAGGTAATGGATGATGACCAACAAATGCCAGACCTTGAAACGCCACTAATTTCAGACTCACAAGAAAAGGGTATTGAGTTGAAAGGACTATTCAGTAAAGATGATATTCTTGCAGAAGCGAAAAAGCAATTGTGGCTGGCAGGGCCTCTGATGTTCGTCAACTTACTGTTGACTCTAATTCAAACAATTTCAGTCATGTTTGTCGGTCATGTTGGAGAGCTAGCTCTTTCCGGTGCTTCCATGGCCACCTCCTTTGCTTCAGTGACCGGATTTAGTCTGCTGGTGAGTTGAGATTCAGTTCTAATCTCAGAGTATACTGAGGGATGTTTGTCGAATTAACGTTGTAGCTTAATTACTACTGTTGAAAAATATTGCAGCTTTCACATTTCACAGTTGTCCAACTTCATTTTGGTGGAAACTAGTCATTTCTTCGACTTACTGAACCTCAAAATTATGCTGTGTCTGCATTTGACACAATTCTGAAATTTCCTAATCTTCAATAATGATTGGAACCATATCAGGATTTGGTGTCTCGGTCAGTCTTAGTTAGACTTGTTTTGGACAATCTGTTATCTTCCTTGCTATTTATTCTCGTCAAAAGGTCTACTTTTGGTTTTACTCGAACTTTTTCACCGTAAGGATTTGCGGTAGTTTCACTTCAGCACTTCTTGGTTTCTAGCGCAATGTATTGTTAGTAGTGAAGACTTCATAAATCTGTCAAACATAGATAATTCTTTTCACGTTGACATCTGACTATTTCGCTGTCTAGCCCTCCTACCCTAAACCTCTTTAGGAGCTCAACATATTTTCCTTTGACTTCTTCCTTATATAGCTCTTCACAACAATGATGATGTAGGTTAGTTTTCTGACTTGTGCAAATTTTCCTAATGGAACTCTAGATCGGATTGTGTGGTGCACTAGACACTTTCTGCGGTCAGGCCTATGGAGCAAAGCAGTACCATATGGTTGGCATCCACACACAGAGAGCCATGTTTGTCCTACTACTCGTCTGCATTCCTCTTGCTTGTTTGTGGGCTAATACAGGACATATTCTTGCATTTTTCGGGCAAGATCCAGAAATATCAGCCGAAGCTGGGGTATATGCCCTTTACATGATACCTACAATTTTCCCTTATGCACTGCTCCAATGCCAATTCAAGTTCCTGCAAACACAAAATATTGTCATTCCTATGATATTAACATCAGGAGTCACAACACTGCTTCACATACCTACATGCTGGACTCTGGTATCTAAATTGGGTCTTGGAAATAAGGGTGCTGCATTGGCTAACGCCATTTCTTATTGGATCAATGACTTGTTCCTAGCACTATACGTGAAATATTCGCCTTCTTGTAAGAGCAGCTGGACAGGCTTTTCAAAAGAGGCATTCAAAGACGTCTCAAGGTTCTTGAGTATCGCAGTTCCTTCGGCCATCATGATCTGGTAGCTCTACTTGTTTATAAAGCTTACTACATAACTTTTAAATTATGTATTTGAATAACTACATCATCTTAATTTGGGATTTGAGTCATAACAGCTTGGAGATTTGGTCATTTGAACTGATGGTCCTTTTAGCCGGTCTTCTTCCAAATCCTGTAATTGAAGCATCTGTTCTGTCAATTAGGTAAGCTATTTGGATGCATATGAGACAAAGATCAACTGTGGTAACACATTGGTATTTGAGATTGTAAATCTTAATTGGATGTTGTTGTCTGATACATTGCTGATGGGTTGCACTTTTTGCTAGCCTGAACACGAATACCATGGTCTACATGTTACCACTTGGACTCGGCTGCGCAATAAGGTAAATCAGCCTTCAAAACTGTCCTATTCCGGGACTCGTTACTTCTTTTGGTTGCATGATCTTCTATATTATCTCAGTGTAAGAGTGGCAAACGAATTGGGTGCCGGGCGTCCACTGGCTGCTGGATTGGCTGTTTGGGTTGCAGTAGTCATGGTTGCATTTGAAAGCATTATGGTGGCTGCGATAATGATCTTGGGGCGCAGAATCTGGGGCTACTGCTTCAGCAGCGAAGAAAGAGTGGTGAAATATGTAGCAGACATGATGCTATTACTTGCTGTAACACACTTGTTGGATGGAACTCAATCTGTGCTAAATGGTATGGCCATTTACATTTTTCCATTTAAAGTGACATTTGCCTAGCATAATACCCCTTAATTTTCAAGGGCCTAACTTTCTTTTTCAGCATAAATTCAATCAATTCCACTTTAAAATTGCTGCTGCAGGCATTGCTAGAGGATGTGGTTGGCAAAAGATCGGTGCAATCATCAATTTGGGAGCTTATTACCTGATTGGTATTCCTT
Source organism: Coffea arabica (assembly GCF_036785885.1). Classification (NCBI taxonomy): domain Eukaryota; kingdom Viridiplantae; phylum Streptophyta; class Magnoliopsida; order Gentianales; family Rubiaceae; genus Coffea; species Coffea arabica. Next base: position 12,545,237 of record NC_092320.1, on the reverse strand, counting down.
TGGGTGTGTTTTTAGCTTTTGTCCACCATATGGGAGGGAAGGTAGTCACAAAATTTTTCTCTTGGCCCTATGACTCTCTTCAGCAATCCAAATGAGAAAGTGTACTTAGATTCTGAATTTTATTCGTGATCCACATGCAGGGTCTCTGGACTGGTATAATAGCTGCTGTATTTTCACAGACGATGTTCCTTCTGATCGCTACAGTACGTGCTAATTGGCAGGCGGAGGTAAACAAATTTTCTAATTCCAGTAATGTTTATTCATTAGAGAATTATTTTCGCTGGTGAATTGTAACATAGTAATTTGTTGTGTTATCCTTTTGCAGGCAAAGAAGGCATCTGCAAGAGTTTTGGACTCACAAATCGCGAGTCATCAGTCACCATAATATTCAACACCCAGAGAAAGAGAGAGAGATGGAGAGACATTTCAACTTGGGAAACAGAAGGCAATATTTATTTGTCCAGCAGTTCAAGCTCCTTAGTTCGTTCTATGGGGGCTTAATTTTAATACTCCCTTGCCTGCGTTGTCAATGTCATGTTTTTACTTTATTGATAGTTCCAAAATAACAGTTATCATTTCAAATTCAATACATGCTTTTCACTTTTGCCATTTGAAAAGGTAACTTTTTAAAATTTCAAAGCACATTTAACAAGAAAATATTTTATGTTCAAAGGATACATATGTAAATTTATCAATATTTTCTCATCTAAAAATATTGATTATTATTTCTCCATAAAAAGTCGGATTCCAAAAAAATAAAAACCACTCCAATATTGGAACAAAGGGAGTATATAACACGATAACAATAGATCTTTGGAGAATTTTTCGAATTCCAAGAGGAATAAATGTAATAACTAGTCTGTTCATGCATGTGCTATCACACATTGGCAGGATAGTCTTAATTAAGTTCCTATATTCCTGCCTAAAAAAAAAGGCTTTTATATTCCTACGTCACCTTAAGTGACCAAGTAGAATCTAATACACTGGGATTTTTTTTTTTTCTCACTATTGTTTGATTCTTAACATGAATGTTCATGAATTCCAAAAGGAGTTTGGCAGCCAAAAAGGAATTGATAGAATGGAAAAGATGGTTTGAAAGAAAGGATTAATAACTCTTAAATTCCTGAATTGTAGAGACTAGCGTTTTGAACTTTGCTATGGACGGGGTTATATTTCAAATCAAAATAATATTGCATATATTTATAAATTGTGGAACAGAATAATATATATATACTTTTAAAAGTTTTAAGATGTGTACGCTTAACATGTTGAAAAAAATTTAATTTATAATGATTTACATGATAGAAGGATTGTTAACGCATTTAAGGAAAGGGTTAGGTTGGGTGATAAGATGAGAAAATTTTTCTTAAAAAAACCAATTTATCAATATCCGACAAAATATATTATGTTATACCCATATATCAAAACTTATATATAAAAAAAATTATAACCAATTTATTTTCTTCGATTTTTAGAAAAAAATATTATTCTTTCTCCTATCTTGTACCCTTAAAATTGTTGACTGCATTTAGATTAGCATTTTTCATGAATTTTAATGTAGATTTTAAAAAAATCTCTATAATATGTGTTTTTAGAGTTCTCAAAATTATTAGAAATCACCATCATTTCCCTTATCTCTTACACGCCAGCTAGTCATCAGATGCCTCCTACGACTTCTGTACCTTCTATCATGGTACCACTTTCTCTATTATTTTTTTGTCATCCCTGTTATATCCTTACAATTCCTTTTCTTCTTCTCCCCTTGTTCCGCTCATCCTTGTAACCCACATTTCTTCTTCAATCTTTTCTGCCATTTTTCAACTCCCCACCATTCCCTTCCCTCCCTTGTCCACCCAACCTTTAGATTCATATTCCTGCAACCCAATATATTTAACTTTATCTATCATAATGAAAATATAAAACTGAAAATTGATTGCAATGGTTGCAATTATTAGGATCTAAAAATGGAAATGAAAAACTGATTATATTTATAATACCCTCAAGTACTACAATCAATATATATATGCTAAATATATATATATTAACATATATATATATATATATATATATATTTTAACATAGCAAATACATATTTACATATGAAGATAACAATAAGAATACATAAAATAATTAATGATACCAAAAGTTATCCTTAGTGTTTGGGTTTTGCATTCTTATTCAAATCTAATCAGGATCAAATTTGGGTAAGATATATACAAATTAAGTGGTATTTTAGGATCGAATGTTCTATATCTTTCTCTTAAACTATAATCTTACTTTTTTAAAAAAAAATTTTTGGTAGAATTGGTGTTGTTATTATCATTATTTTTATCAAAAATGAATATTTCAAATTAAAATTTCCACGTTAAAGGCTAGTAGTAATTTGTTTTTTATTTAGTAATTTCATAATTTTGATTTCATAAATGATACTATTATTGATTTTTTAAATCCATCACATTATTTCCTTTTTGTTTTCTATTTAATTCCACCCTTTTACTTAGGATTACTAAGTTAAAAGATCAAATATTATCATTTGCTTTTTTACTTTTACTAAGTTTGGCAATGTTTTCTTTTTATTTACCCTCCCACTAATAAATTTCAAACCAAATTTCTATATAAGTGGAGCCACTTCTTACATATTTAAATTAGAAAGGGGGAAACGTGATGAGTTGAGGTTCAAATAGGATAACATGCACATTAACTATCAATTTGAAATGAAATGATTTTAAAAAGTAACTAACAATTTCAAATGTAAAATGTAGATAGGGAAGTTGAGAGGAATATATTTTATAAATTAAATTAAATATAAAATGCTAGAAAAATGGAATTGGGAGTGGGAAGATGTGTGGAGGTTTGCTGATAAAAATCCCTTCTCAAATTTATATAGATATAGATATAGAATATAGATTGTCACGCTATAATGCCGCGGGATTTGGAATACACCTTTTCTCCTCTTAAAAATTTAATCAAACCTTAGAACAAAACTATAGTGGATGTGGTCATAAGCACCCTCCATTGCAAGAATTTTGTTAAGGGTTATTTTGCCAGGGCGACATGCTTGAATATTTCTTTTTTCCCCAAATAAAACGTGTACAAAGTTTTTAATAGGCTCTGTGAAAGCATGAAGAAGCAGGTGCGAATTTTATTTCCACTTATTCATAAAATGCACTGACAATAAGATGCAACCGTCATTTTTTGTCACAAATTCAAGTTGAACGATATCAAAATTAACCCAGCATAAATAAAAATTGAACCATCATTTTTTTTTAATGCATTTTACATATTTCACATTTTGTGTTCATTCACATGACACTCTATAGCAACTTCCATGATTTTCCCTTTTATATTTTTATTATGTTTTGCATTAAAACTTTTTTTGAAACTATATACACTTGAAGTCTGCTTAAACAATAGTGCGTAAATTTTACTAGGATTTTTTGTTTTAATTAGGAGTAGCACACTATGACCTGCATTCGGTCATTTTATGCAAATTCATCGGGGAAGGAAGTTCCTAAATTTGAGAGCCCAACTGTATTAATTCGGTTCCCTCATTGCACCAAAAAACCGTACCATAATTAATGGATAGCTCTCAATCTCATCATGAAAATTGACAGTTTCCTCTCGGTCTGAAAGCGTATCGAGTACGCCAGAGTGAAAAGTGTGTCTAGTACGCTAAGGAAAAGTTAAAAAAAAGTAAAAATAATTATTTGTAGAATTTGGAAGACCACAAGACTCCTTACCCCGTCTAGTCCTATATATAGCCCTGTCAGTTGTCTCCTATAACGCAAATCCATCGCTCTGTTTCTTCCACCGTCTGTTGTCATTTTCTCTCTAGTCTAGACCAGCACAAAGAGAAGAGAAGGAAAGGAGGAAACAAAAAAAGATGACAGGAAAAAAGGCTTCCATTGGGTTTCTGGTTGCAGTACCATCACCAAAATCTGGTGTGGTGGTGAGTGCAGGAAGCAAGAGGGGTAGAACCGAGTCATTTGAGGCCGAAAACACCACAAAAACTCTGTACAAAAGCCATGGTGGTGGTGGGTGCTCAAGCAAGATGACCCAATCCCACAAGGCAGGGGAGTTTGTCGACAAGAGGAGCGGCAACAAAGGGTTCAAGGAAGAAGTCATGTGCAAGTCTTCTGTCAAGTTTGATGACAAATTTGAAGGGTGCACTACTGAGTACGAGGCACAAGTCAAGTTCAAGAAAGTCACTACTTTTAACAGTAACAACTCCAGCAAGAAAGCCCGTGTTGCTGCTGCTCCTAAACCTTCCGCAAGCTACAAGCGCATCAGTTACGACCATTGCGACTATTACGACTATTATTAGCATGTAGTTTGTAGGTTTGTCTGGGAAGTCTTAACTATTGAGGTTAAGATTTGATCTATATGACTATGGTTTTGTTTAGTTCTTGGTAGATATGGGCTTCATGTCAGATCTGATTATGGATATTTAGGTTCTTGTGCTAGTAGTTTTGACTATCAAGTTGTTGCTAGTTCCTATTTAGGGGCTTAATGTAAGTTATGAAGTTGTGGTTCTTTATGAAATTGTGTGGTTCTTTAAGAGGAACTAAAAGACATAGTTAGTGATGCAAAGAAATGACTTACAAAAGACTTTCCATTGAAGGTTTGAAAATGACTTGCAAAATCTGTCTCTTTGCTGGATTTCTACTGCCAAGAATTTCAGCAACATCCTGCTAAGAAGCGTTACTGGATTGGCAGAGTAATGGAATTAATGCTGAAGACGAACGGTTCCCTTAAAAAAAAAGAAAAAAGAAAAATTGACCGAACGGTTGCCCATAACTCGCCACGTGTACACTTGAAATTCTGATCCCCGGTTGGAATGGTTCGTGGGTTTCGAACGGCTGTAGCAGCCGAACCCGATAAAATTGCAATTACAACCCAAGAAGTAATAAGTGATTGGCCGTCGACTTGAAAACCTCCTATTTGCCAATAGAGATGTTGGCTTACTTCCGCATCGAATACATCGTGTAACTCTTTTACTTCCACATCGGTTATATCGTACACCCTTTTTAGTGTGTTTGCTAGAATATTCATATTTTTCTTTGAAAAAAAAATTAAACTTTAAACAAAATTATTCTGATTCAATCATCTCTTCGTCGGATGCAAAAAAAATCTATCAATTATCACATTAATTGATTTTTTTAAAAATTCGAACGAATGTGTAATGCTAGTCCGAGTTAGTGGTAGTTTAGTCCTCGTAGGCCCCTCTAGATCTAATTGGATCTCTTTCTTAGATTAGAATAGTATAAAATGCTGTAAACAAAGTGGCGATAAAAAAAAAGTCACTTGGATTCAAATAATTTCTACCCAATCTAATAGTGTAAAATACTATAGACAAAGTGAGGATCAAACAAAAAAAAAAAAAAATCACTTGGATTCAAAAAATTCCTACCCTACCCGACATTCATATCGAACGTGCTATGAAGACCTGCAAATAAGCACCCACGATTTTCCATATTCCCTGCTACGTGCGATCGAGGTCCAAGAAGTGCGCCCACCGCACCCTGTATTCCCTGGTATACAGGAGCCACTCACGCACACAGACACCGGCGGTTTTAGGTATCTTAAGTTTCATTTTTTTTATTCTCACTCTTTAACCAAAATCTAGTGTCCTTTGGGACAATAATAACGGCAAATTGATCAAGAATATAAAGGAACATGAGTAGAGAATGAATGGGGAATGAATATTATGTTTTCTCTTTCATATAATTGATTCGGAATCAGAAGAAAGGAATAATAGCTTCTTTTTTTTTTTTTTATCGAATCGCTAGATACATTTTTTTAATGAAAAAAAATTAAAAAAAAAGCAATTCAAATGGTTATAAAGTTTCAAGAATTCAACTAATCCACATTTCAAATTAGTAGATAAATGCGTGATTGTGCCTTTTAATAAAAAAGGAGGACAGCTTGGAACCGAAATGTTTTACCAACCAAAAGCTCACAAATCATTTACAGTACTACTCTCTCCAAAAGAAAAACGAAAATCATCATGTATCTGGAAGGGACATTCATAACGGGGATTTTATTGCCAAACCACATTGCTAACATTTTAACTCCAGGACACTGAAATGATAGGGAAATATATTGGAATACTCGAAGGAAATAACTTCACCAGGGGAAATTTTCTTTCCATCTTTGAGTAGGCAGCTGCCATGACCTGTACGTCTAAAGATCATCGGATTAACCAAATTTGCAGATGCAAATTCTCCACAACTTATTTCTACATCAAACACCACCACATTCATGTCCCACCCTTCATTGATAATTTGGACTGCAAATTTCGGTACGTGAAGACTCGTGAAACCTGAGGGGGACTGATAAATCCGAATGTCCCGGGAATTGCACCTTCCTGAATAATCGTGCCAACCTGCAAACATGTTATGAAAGCTCTGAAAATATGTAGTTTTTGATTTTAACCCAATAACAAAAAAAGCGTAGATTTGATGCTTAGAGAATTGGAATTTTGATGCTTAGAAAGATCACATACATGAAGTTGTGACCAGAAACAGCGAGAAGATACACAGAAAGGCAAAGCCACGAGGAATTGCCATATTTTTAGAAAGGGAGGTAAGGAAAATGAGAGCGTCTTCGTGTGCAAATGGCAGCATATGCAGCTGCAGGTAGGATTCACGGTGGCATTGAATCTTTTGTTTTCAAGAAACGTGGTTCTCGAGTCTTTGGTATTCATTTAATTGGCTGCCTTTTGTTGTTTATTGCATTTTCAAATATTGTTATACTTTTTTAGCATAAGCTTTATTGGGTTTGCAAAACGGGGAATTTGTTCAACTTCTCGTTGCATATTTTCATTAGCTAGGCTTTTGTTTAGAAGATATGAAGGAAGGAGAATTAGTGAAATTTTAAGTGCAATGCTAATGCAGCACTTAACCCTATGCCGTTCTAGGCTAACCTTCAGCGTTCGGGATTCTGCAAGAAGTTAATTTCTGAAAGGAATGTTGCAAGACAATCGATCCCAAGAAAAAAGCACGAGGCGCTTGGACTCGACCTATTGGCAAGAGAAGTCGAGAGACATCCATCTCTATCCTTGGGTGCGGGCGATATAGGCAGCACAGTAATAATGTACTACTATAATGCGTGATATGTTGAAGGGTAAATTATAAAGAATCCTCCACAGTTTCATTTATTGCTATATGACTCCCTTAATATTTTAAATGTCTACATCATCTTTTATGATTTTGTGTGAAGTGAAAATTTAACGAAAAATAACTTGTGTAACGTTGTTAGTCAAAATACTAGTAGTGTCTTCAATTAAATGTCGAATCAAATGATGACTTAATCACCATATATAAAATAAAGGCAAATTACGTAGATAAACATAAAAATGACAAGGGTAAAATGAATATTAATGTTGACCGGTTGAACCGCGAATCAACTATGTCTCCGGTCCGATTCAATTTAAAAATCAAAGAATTAATTGAACTGGTCAAGAACTGGTTGAACAGGTAAAAATTGGGAGGTTCAACCAATTTTTATTAAGTATTTATTTCCTAAAATAAATATTTTAGTTTTATTCAAAATTCTTAATACTAAAATGAATAAAAAATTATTAAATCTTTGAATCAAGATCGAATCGGTTGAACTGTTTGAACCATAAATCGAAAGGTTTTTTGATTCGCTCTCCAGTCCAGGTTTAAAAACAGGTTTTGACAGGTTGGAAAGTCCACCGCTGAGTGCCAGACTGAAGTCACGTTCAAGAAAATCACCACCACTAATTATGCTAATAATCCTTTGTCCAACGGGTCTTCAGGCAACAAGCGCATCGACAACTACAAGTATTACTCGAAGTATTACTAGTAGTTTAGTAGCATTTTTGTAATTAATCTTAGCCATGCAGCTGAGGGTGGTGAACGATTTATTTTCATCTATGTTGCTCTATGACTTTCTTTTATCTCCGATTATTAATTTATCTCTAGTCTTTCCTAGTTTTAGGTTCAGGGTTATGAACTGATGATGATGACCACGATCAAGATTTACGGAACTTGATATGCTTAATGGGTACTTCTGCTTTAGATAATTTTTACTTAATTTGTAGCTTCTTATGGAAATATGAGGATCTAATGGATGTTGCATTTCCTTTATTGGTGGAGATTGATTTTTGCAATTTCTTTATGCGGGTTGGATTCTTTAGTGCTTGTTCCATTGGAAGATTGCAGGCTTAAGTATCAGCTCTTTATCCCATCTGAAATTGGGTCAATTTTTTAATGCCTATATTTCACGAGCCAACAGGATAAATGAATCCATTTTGGTTGAAACCCTGAATCATTTTTTCACCCTTCGTTCATAATTAATCGTCCGTTAGCATCACATGACGAGTAATTGAACTGTGTTGTTTTGTCAGAGCCGCAAGCTTTGACTTGTGGCATAATTTTTCATTTCCTTCTCATCCCACATCGGAGCCTGCTGAAGAGAAGCCGGCTACTCGAGGCCTATAAATAGAAGGGTCCTTTGAAGGATTTAACTTGCACCACTCAAGAGAGTTATATGGGCTATTAGTTTCTTGAGTCATCTAGCCCATTCAGTTAAATATTTTAGGCTCTCTTGTATTGTGTTTAGGAATATTTCCTAAACTCTTTTGTAAGTGCCTATTGGCCTAGGAACCACTTTCCTACGGCTTTTGTATTTCTTCTTCATAGTAGAAATATTGCTCCTCTCTCGCCCGTGGACGTAGGTCAATTTGACCGAACCACGTAAATCTTTTGTGTCTCTTATTTGCTTTGTTATCCGTTTTTATATGGTCGGTTTTATCGCCTAATTATTATATGGCTGGTATCTACCGCCTATCTATTAAATGGTCGGTTATACCGCCTAATTTGTGCTAACTTGAGTTTGTCTATTTCCTGGCCCGGTCCTAACAAACTGGTATCAGAGCTGGTTGTTATATTTTGCAAGACAGGTTCATCTGGTGGGGGCCCGTTCATCTGGTGGGGTCCGTTCATCCTGTGGGGCCCACTCATCCTGTGGGGTCCGTTTATCCGTGGGGCCCGCTCACCTTGTGGGGTCCGTTCATCCCCGTGGGGCCCGCTTATCTCGTGGGGCCCGCTCACGAGACTTGCATATTTGTTTGGCCAGTTTTTTTGAGACAAATTTCAAGTTACAGATTTTGTGGCAACAATGACGATAACAAAGACGGTTGTCGAGAAATTCGACAGGAATGTCAACTTCGGCATGTGGCAGCTCAAGATGGAGGCCATTCTTGTTCAAGACGGAGTTGATTTGGCAATTCAAGGAATTGAGGAAAAGCCAGAAGATGTGACAGATGCAAATTTTGCTGAGATGGATAAGAAGGCAAGATCCAGTATTATCCTAAATCTCTCCGATGAGGTATTGCGTGAGGTAGCAACGGAGATTTCGGCCAAGGCTATGTGGGATAAATTGAAAGCCTTGTATATGAAGAAGACAGTCGAGAATCGGCTATATTTGAAGCAGAGTTTGTATATGCTTCGGATGTCTGAAGGTACATCTATACTCTCCCATCTTGATAAATTTGATTCCATTATTATGGATTTGGAGAATATAGATTCGAAAATTGATGATGAAGATCAGGCCCTATTACTTTTATGTTCCCTTCCCCAATCCTTTAAGCATTTCCGTGATACTATGATATATGGAAAGGAAACAATTTCGTATCGGGAAATTAAATCTGCGTTAAAATCTAAAGAGCAGATAGATAGGGATATTACTGGGAAAACTAGTGGGAGTCAAGCCGATGGCTTGTTTGTTCGGGGTAGATCTGAAAGGAGAAACACAGAAAATAGAAGTAGATCTAAGTCCAGACATAAAAATGTGGTGTGCAACTATTGTAAAAAGAAGGGCCATATTATCTCTGATTGCTTTAAATTAAAAAATAAAGAAAAGCAAAAGGAGAAAAGGAGTGAAACCACCGAGGCTAGTATTGCCGTTGATGAGAATGATGGAACTATTTTCTGTGCAACGGAAAATAATTTTAGGTCTAACAATGAGTGGATTTTAGATTCGGGTTGTTCATATCATATGTGTCCCAATAAGGACTGGTTTTCAACATATGAATCAACTGAAGGTGGAGTTGTCTTAATGGGCAACAACGCTGTTTGTAAAGTTGTTGGCAAAGGCACAATCCGGATTAAAATGTACGATGGTATTGTGAGGACGCTCACAAATGTTAGACATGTTCCAGATTTGAAGAAAAATCTCATCTCTTTGGGCACTCTTGAGTCTATCGGGTGCAGGTATTCAGGTGGAGACGGAGTTCTTAAAATCACTCGAGAAGCTCTTGTTGTTATGAAGGCACACAGATCTGGTACTTTGTATATTTTGCAGGGATCTACTGTGACAGGTGCTGCTGCTGTTTCAACATCATCTTTGTCAGATACAGACATCACCAAATTATGGCATATGCGTTTGGGGCACATGAGCGAAAAAGGCTTGGGCATACTGAGCAAAAGAGGACTTCTGTGTGGACAAAGTACCGGTCCATTGGAATTTTGTGAACATTGTATTTTTGGGAAGCAGAAAAGAGTCAGCTTCAGTTCACCAGCAATTCACAAGACAAAAGGTACTCTTGATTACATTCATTCAGATCTATGGGGTCCTTCTCGTGCTCCTTCTAAAGGTGGTGCCAGGTACATGTTGACTTTCATTGATGACTATTTAAGGAAAGTTTGGGTCTATTTTCTTAAGCACAAAAATGATGTTTTCCTAACTTTCAAGCAATGGAAAGTTTTGATTGAGAAACAAACAGGAAAACATGTTAAGCGGTTGAGAACAGATAATGGCATGGAATTTTGTGGAGGTGAATTTAATGAATTTTGCAAAAATGAAGGAATTGTTCGGCATCACACCGTCAGGATGACGCCTCAACAAAATGGTGTGGCCGAACGTATGAACAGAACTCTTTTGGAGAGAGCAAGATGTATGATCTCCAATGCAGAGTTGACAAACGACTTTTGGGCAGAGGCGATCAATATGGCCTGTTATATTGTAAACCGTTCTCCTTCTGCATCTCTTGATTTCAAAACTCCTGAGGAAGTTTGGTCAGGTACTCCTGCTGATTACTCCAATTTAAAAGTTTTTGGGTGTCCAGCATACATGCACGTGAATGATGGAAAATTGGAGTCTAGGGCTAAAAAGTGCATTTTTCTTGGGTATGCTTCTGGGGTGAAAGGATACAGATTATGGTATCCTGATCCCAAATCCCAAAAATTTGTAATCAGTAGAGATGTTACTTTTGATGAATTATCTCTGTTATCTTCCAAGAAGGAGTCTTCTAGTCCTTGTACTACTGATAGTACACAGAAGCAGGTGGAGCTTGATATTGGCAGTTCTGGTCCTTCTCAATCCAAATCTTCTATTCAAATGCCAGTAGATACACCTGAATCTACTGTTGAAGATAGTTCTGAAGAAGAAGAGTATTCCATAGCCAGAGATAGAGCAAGGAGAGACATTCGACCACCACAAAGATATGCAAATTTAGTTGCATATGCTTTGTCTGTTGCAGAAGAAACTGATGCAGTTGGTGAGCCTTCCACCTATTCAGAAGCAGTTTCTTGTGATGATTCTGCAAAGTGGTTGATTGCAATGAATGAAGAAATTGAATCTCTTCATCGTAATGAAACTTGGGTTCTTGTAAAGCCGCCGTCAGCTAAGAAAATTGTTGGATGCAAATGGATTTTCAAGAAGAAGGAAGGTATTCCAGGGGTTGAAGATGCAAGGTATAAAGCACGATTAGTTGCAAAGGGCTATAGTCAGGTACAAGGTGTTGATTTTAATGATATATTCTCACCTGTTGTTAAACATAGCTCTATTCGTGTTTTGCTTGCTTTAGTTGCCATGTATAATTTGGAGTTAGAACAGCTCGACGTTAAGACAGCTTTCTTACATGGCGAACTTGAAGAACAAATTTATATGAGATAACCCCAGGGTTTTGAAATTGAAGGTAAGGAAGACCATGTTTGCTTATTGAAGAAATCCTTATATGGATTGAAGCAGTCTCCAAGACAATGGTATAAGAGGTTTGATTCCTTTATGTTGGGTCATGGTTATTTGAGGAGCATGTATGACAGTTGTGTTTACTTCCGGAAGTTAAATGATGGTTCTTTCATTTATTTGCTGCTTTATGTTGATGACATGCTCATTGCTGCCAAGAATTTGTCAGAAATTCACACCTTGAAACTGCAGTTAAATAGTGAATTTGAAATGAAAGATTTGGGAGCAGCTAAGAAAATTCTTGGCATGGATATCAAGCGAGATCGAGGAGTAGGGAAGTTATTTTTGACCCAGAAAAATTACCTTGAAAAAGTTTTGGAGCGTTTTGGCATGAAAGATGCTAAACCAGTATCTACTCCTCTTGCTAGCCATTTTCGGCTATCTGCTGCTCAATCACCAAAATCAGATGAAGAGGAAGATTATATGGCACGGGTTCCTTATTCCAGTGCAGTCGGCAGTATTATGTATGCAATGGTTTGTACTCGTCCAGATATTGCACAAGCAGTCAGTGTTGTTAGCAGATATATGTCTTGCCCTGGTAAAACACATTGGCAGGCTGTGAAGTGGATTTTCAGATACTTGCGAGGTACTTCAAATGTATGTTTGGAGTTTGGAAGAAATAATAACACTTTGGTTGGTTTTGTAGACTCAGACTACGCTGGGGATCTTGACAGGAGAAGATCACTTTCAGGCTATGTATTTTGCATTGGCAGTTGTGCTGTTAGTTGGAAAGCTACTCTACAACCTGTCGTAGCTTTGTCTACTACTGAAGCAGAATATATGGCTGTGACCGAGGCAATCAAAGAAGCCTTGTGGTTGAAGAGTTTATTTAGCGAGTTAAGTCTATATCAAGGTGTTACTGATATTCACTGTGATAGTCAAAGTGCCATACACTTGACTAAAGATCAGATGTATCATGAGAGGACGAAGCATATTGATGTGAAGTATCACTTCATTCGGGATATCATTGCTGAGGGAAAAGTCCTTATTCAGAAAATCAATACTAAGGACAATCCATCCGATATGTTTACGAAGCCTCTTCCAAATTACAAGTTCAAGCAGTGCTTGGACTTGATTGGTGTTCGTTTGTGATTTAAGCCCATTGGGGCTTATGTGAAGAAGGTGGAGAAATTTTTACTATTGTCGATGATAGAATTCAAAATTATGCCAAGGTGGAGATTTGTTGTTTTGTCAGAGCCGCAAGCTTTGACTTGTGGCATAATTTTTCATTTCCTTCTCATCCCACATCGGAGCCTGCTGAAGAGAAGCCGGCTACTCGAGACCTATAAATAGAAGGGTCCTTTGAAGGATTTAACTTGCACCACTCAAGAGAGTTATATGGGCTATTAGCTTCTTGAGTCATCTAGCCCATTCAGTTAAATATTTTAGGCTCTCTTGTATTGTGTTTAGGAATATTTCCTAAACTCTTTTGTAAGTGCCTATTGGCCTAGGAACCACTTTCCTACGGCTTTTGTATTTCTTCTTCATAGTAGAAATATTGCTCCTCTCTCGCCCGTGGACGTAGGTCAATTTGACCGAACCACGTAAATCTTTTGTGTCTCTTATTTGCTTTGTTATCCGTCTTTATATGGTCGGTTTTACCGCCTAATTATTATATGGCTGGTATCTACCGCCTATCTATTAAATGGTCGGTTATACCGCCTAATTTGTGCTAATTTGAGTTTGTCTATTTCCTGGCCCGGTCCTAACAAACTGCTTAAAAACACGTATACTAGCACTACCCCATCTATTTGAAGTGCCTCTGCTTCCATAACTTATGAAATGGGATAATGACCAAAAATGCCAATCTTTTTTTGGCTGGTATATAGATAGAGAGGTTACTCTCCATTACTCCTTCTGTACACTTTCACTGTGTGAGATTCTCTCATAGTAAAAGCGGATAACTGGGAATGAGTAAGAAGCCATGCATGCATTGAATGGCGATGGGACGGCATTGGTTTTCTTGTCTTGCTGCCAAAGAAAGAGCACCGGCCTACAGTTGTACATGCTACATTCAATTGCAAATTCATCTTTTGGTCATTTTCAGCTCAATGCTAAAGTAGCCAAATCTCCAAAAAGAAAAAGGATGATACCTTGAATGGATTTATCCTTTGTGTTCAGCACACCCCGGCCAAAAACAACAAAAATCAGACTTTTAGGTACAGATGAGCCCACAGATTTAGAGGCCATTCGCTCGGAAGCCTGTGGTAGTAATATACAAGAATACTACGTTTATGTGATGTGTACTGTGTAAGTCTTTACGCTCCTGACTACATGAAATGGTCAGCAAGGTTAGACCACAGAATCCACTTTTTGGTACCAAACAAATTTTGTTCCAGAGTATCATGATACAAATTTTGTTCCTTTTTTTTTTTTTTTCTCAACTCACAAATACGCACATTTTTCTCAAAGATTAGAGAGCTAGAAATAATTTTCCTAAGTAAATGATAAGAATGTAAATTCATCAAAATTACTTGACATCATCATACATAATCGTCAGAACACTTCCTTACTCATGTCCCAGTCTAGTTAACCTTAACTACTAGTACATTTTTCCAAATAAATACAGTTCATATATCTGTAATGAAAAGTTTTTTTTTTTTTTTCTATATAAGAAGACTCAATAGATAACACGAACCACTAACTTAATTTCTATAACTTAAATTATAAAAATTCAGAATTTTTGTTTAATTCAAAACGAACCTTTATGTGTACTTCTTATTGGACACCAAAATTTATTGTAAACTACTGACAGTTTTTGAAGTCCACAAGAAACCATCCTAGTCTCTCCCCATAAATAGCGTCCTGAACACTACAAAAACTGCACCAGCAACAAATCCTGATCACAGAAACAGGAACAAGCAAACACCAGCCTACATCCCGAATCCTTACATCCAAAAATCCCTCTCCCATTTCTTCTGCATCCATCCAAAAAATGGGTGAAGAACACTGCCACTGTAACAATGGGTACAATCATCATATAGTCCCTCATGCACCCTACTGCCGTACACTGCGTAGAGGGCACAATGAAATAGTCCCTGCAGCTTCATTTCATGGTTATGGTTTGGCCATGGCAAGGGCCAGAAACGATGAACCATATGAGCCTAGAAGCACCATTAAAAAGGTTGTTCACAAGGAGCACCGAGGAATCTGTACGTCAACCAGGGAGTTCACCAAAACCCACGAGGCTGGACATTTCGTGGACGAGAAATCTGGAAAACTTGGGTTTAAGGAAGAGGTCAGCTACGTGTCTTCCTATAAACCTGGAGGGTGCAACAGCACTGAGTACAAGAGTGAAGTTAAGTTCCAGAACGTCACCATTTTCCCTGGCAATAATCCTAAGACTACCGATCCCAAGACCAATAAAAGCAAAGGTCTCCACGTCTTCCGATGCTGCTTCTCCTAAAGTCTTCAAACTACAAGCGTATCATCATTCATCAGCTGTAAATATATAGTACTAGTAGAATATATTATATATACCTTTGAAGGAACCTCATTAATCTCTTATGTCTAGCTATATTTCTGGATATTTACCTTTTTCTTTCTCCTGGTTTCGGGGTATGAAGTGATCATGATGATGGATCTTGATATGGACTAAAGGCAAAGGGTTGTTCTTCTGCCAACGCTGCCTCTCCTAAAGTCTTCAAGCTACAATTAAGTGCATCATCATCATTCATCAGCTGTATACAGTACTAGCAGCATATATTTTACGTTTGATTATCTCTTTCTATCTAGCTTCATTTCTGGTTACTTACCTTTTTCTATCTCTTGGTTTTGGGTTAAAAACTGTGATCATGATGATGGATCTCCTTAGGTATATCTGCTTTATACAAAAATTTACTTAATTGTAGCTTCTTATATATGGAAATGTGTGGTTAGATGGATGTTGCCTTTTTTTTTGGGTGGATTTTTTTTTTTTTTTTTTTTTTTGCATATTCTTTATATGGGTTCATTGTTTATAATTGCTGGAAGGTAGTAGTTTCAGTTAAATGTGTTTCTCATCAGAAATCAAAAGGGGGATATTTTGGTATTTATGTCATTTTGTAAAACTATAAATCCTTTTTCTTTGAAAATCCAATTTGATTTTACCCTTTTTCAATATAATTAACTAACTTCAAAAGTCTGAAAAAAAAAATATATATATATATATATATATTTTTGTTGTGACCATATTTTATTAGATGAAGCCCAAGTGCATCATTTCTTTTTATTTTTAGATCATAATTTTTGTTCTGGAATCACATGACAAGATATTTGAACTACTTAAACATAACACTACTACGGTAGCAGTTATTCTAAGTCGATCTGTTTCTTCTTTTCCAGTTTTATACTACTATTTGGGGCCAATTTTTAGAGGTAGATAGAGAGAGTTTCATTTTTCTACACCGTCACTGTGTGAAATTCTCTCATAGTGGAAATGGAGCGAGGAACAATATTGGATGGAGTGCATTCCCCATTTGGGAAATCTTGAGCTCAGGGGAAAGCACCGGGAAGTTTTTGCGGGCATGGCCGAGTCAGACTGTCATAGGCCTTTTCCATTCTAGTCGGGCCTTAATATAGTAGGACTAGGCTTCCACGTTTAGTAAGTTAAGATCATTATGGCCCATGACGGTCCATTAGTTGGAACATGCAAGAAACCTTTGTTGACTTTCTGTTACTTGGGCCATGTCTACTTTCTTCATTTTTGGATTTTCTTTTTCGTGGATGGTAAAGAAATAGAGATCCAAAAAAACTCCTCATTTCAGCATTTTGTCTAGAATTTGAAGGCATCACATGCTTTTGCAATGTTATAAATTTTTAAAAACAAAATTGTGGAAGTTAACCAGATACACTATCAATGTAGAACTAGGGCGAGTTAATTTTGTTGGAAGAAATGTCATTAAGTGTTACTTACCATAGGCTGCTATGTTTGGATTGTAATTTTTCTCCAAAAATTTTTTATATATTTTGTGAACACATTTTTCAATTACTTTTTTTTTTAATTTCAAATCACCACAGTACATTTTTTTAATATCAAAACTCCAAAAAATAATAATTCCAAACGGGAAAGCTTTTGCATTTTCAAACTCTCAATAATGCCTATTGCAAATTTAAGCACGCATGTTTTGTAAGAGGTTTATAAAATTGAGCATACATAGGATGTGTTGATAAGTTAACAATATGGGTTTGCGGATAGAAACATTTTTGATACAGCTGGTGTAGATTTCATTGTTGTGTAGGTTGGATTCTGTAGTGAATTTTGAGAAAACAATTGGGAATTGATATTGGCACTCCCTTTTTAGTCCTTTTTTTTTTTTTGGTACTCTAATTCACTCACTAAATTATATGCATCCAAGGAGTGTAAGAGGCTGATTTGGAAGTGTAAATATCACTTTCCAAAGAATTTCTTTACCAAAAATAATAAAGTGTCCCCTCATGGAAAAAGATTATGAAAGTAATAAGTGATACTTTGTTGCTTTTTCTAGCCGGAGGATAAATTATTTGGCCATCTTACCCGCTTCCAAACACCAAAAGCACCAGCGGTAAACTCACAAAATGGAAACAAGTGAAAAGATGAAAAAACACATAGAGCATTTTGTTAGAAAACTGGTAGGCCAAAACATTGAATTTGTCATACTCATATGCAGTTTACTTTTCCTGGTTGGGGTGTATAAATGCTCAAAATGTTTCTATTTTTATTTATACTAGCAAAGAGTCCCACGCAACGCGTGGGAGTTGATACCTATGTTGTGAATAAGTAGTTAGAGTAGCAATTAATAAATTTGTAATATTCAGTTGAAAAGAACATGGGACAAAGTAAAAAAGAACTGTCAATATGTAATACTCTAAATTTAGTCTTCTAAATATATAGAACTCATCATTCATAACAAGTGAGTGGTTTAATCGGTAAATTCACCGTGAAATAAAGCATGATTTTGTATAGAATAAAAAATATTATTTTCTTAAAAATGAGGGAACCTAGTACCGAAAAAAAATAGAGGAGATCAAGGCTACAAAAGTGAAACAGGTGCATCGCACTCTCATAAGATGAATAATAATAAGTTGAGTTTTCAAATGTATAAATTACCTGTAAGTAGTTGCACACCATACCTGGAACAATATCATCAGCTGAACCAATGATTATAATAGGAAATTTAGGATGAAAACACATGGCTCAAATACCATGGCCTTCAAGCATTCGGAGACAACTTTTGGCTTGATCATCCCACAGCTGATTGGAGTAAGACATGAAAAGGAGATCAGAATTGTATATAAATTTAAACTATTTAATGGATCTTAAGTATATAAGGATATGAAAAGCAAACCTTAATAGTGGGATCATCAGATCCAATGATTAGTTAAACCTGCGTCTACCAGGACTGAAACAATTAAACAAAAGCAGATTCCAAAAAAAAAAAAAGATACAACCCATTGATATCTTATCATACATATATAACAATGCTAATATGGAAAAAAGAACATCGGATTTTTGAATCAAAGAACTTAAATAACAAAAAACAAACTTTTCAAATCTAATCAAGGAATATAAGAAGGAGAAGGGTAGCAAAATAAGCATACCTTCACGAAGGGTTGAAATGGAAATCACAAGGAAAGGAAAGAAAAAGAGTAACAACATGTGGTATGAACCATAACCAGTTGAACCAATGAGGTTTTATATTAACAACCCTCATTATTCCAACTACCTCAAAAATTTGCTCAACAAATGCTACTGAAGAGGAAGAGTTTTACAGTTACACTTTAAAGATGCTTTCCAAGAGATTCCTCATCTCTCATGCATTACTCCTATGTTTAAGATGTCATAATTGCTCATTTTGATCATCCCACTCTTTGTATGAGTTCAATTGCACATGCAGAAGTTCAAGAGAGGAAAACGTCTACAGTTACACCTCCACTATAGAGTAGTCAATTAATCATCATCTTGATGCATTCATATGGTCTTAATGATACTTCAGTTACTGAATTCAATTAATCCTACTCTTTGCACAAGTTTAAATTTCAAATTCACCCAACTACCTCTTTGTCTTAAAAACAGATTTAATGGATGGTTAAAAGGGTAGAGTTGTCACTACTGCTACATAAGCTTAATTTGAGAATGTAATCATCATGCCACCAAGGGTACGCTTATCAACTCACATAGCAATAAGCATAGTATGCTTGCACTCGAAACTGGATCAGTTGTACTATGCCAACATGTTACCTAAATTACCCCTAAAAAAGTCGGATGAAAAACAACGAACAGTCAAATACCAACTCCTTTTTATATATATATAGGATATAGGATACGTAAAAATCCGAACCCCAACTAAAACCAATTTACGGTCAAACCCAAAATGCTAACTGGAGAGCCTACACTCCATTATAAATTTTCACTTGAGCACTTCAGATGCTCCTCCCTATCTTTTCTTCTTTTCCTTCTCTTTTGGTGGCCGGGGGAAAAAGGCTGTGGATGGGGTGGGTATACCTTAAGGTATCAGCATTTAGCGACTTTAGTTTAGCCATTTTGCTCAACTTGCGGGTAAACATGTGAAATCTGCACCGGAGTTTGAAGTGGAAGAATTTGAAAAGACAAAATGGAACTAGTAATGTAAAGGTGCGGGGAATGAACCGTTAAATGAAGCGTATAACCTCCTGCTTCTTAAAAATCTGAATCTTGAAGCAGATTGATATAACTCTGTTATTTCTTGCTAATTGTGAATATTATTCCCTTTTCATGTATCTCTTTTGGTAGATATTTTCCACCTTCTAATTCCAGTTATGAACACATTTCATCAAAATAATTCCTTAAATATTGTATGTTCTGCACCTTTTTCATTCCAATGTTTTGTCTCTAAGCTTCAAGCTACTTAGCGCCTTGGCTGGTTTGTATGAACATGACCGAAAAATGTCAATGCAATGGGACGGGAACTTTAACACGACGCTCAAATTCATATAAAACTGTTCTGTCGATCAACAGTCATATCGAATACATATTTGCAAGAATACAAGGACATAACATTATTCACACAATTTACAACAACTCAGCCATCAGTTTTTCCATCTTCTCCTTCTTATGAGTAAAACAATATTCTCCTAGAAGTTCATATGACTTGGACTAGCCTAGCTACTAGGCTTGCTTACATATTGTACCCTACTGCATAATCCTGATACATTCCTCCGGATTGTTGAAGAAGAGAAGCAGAATCCCAAGAGTTCGAGGATGCTGAATTTGTATCCATGTCATTAGACCACCACATCAGGGCGTCCCTCACACCGTCTATCTCTTTGAAGCAATCAAATTCAGCCATCTGATTATCTGATGATAGAAAACCAGCGGTTTTGCTGCTGAGAAGATTTTCAATTTCAGCTGGTGTAAAAGTCGAAATGGGCTGATATTCTGAACCAGGCTGTTGCATAACGTTTGATTTTGGAGCCAAAGTTGAGTCTATGGGATTGTTTCCGGGATTCAAAGGGTTAATAGAGTTCTCCAGCTCTTGTTGAAGCCTAGAAGAAATAGCAGATTGCTCGAGGAATTCAATATTTTGGCCCAATCCAGATTGAGGGCTAGGAGAAACTTGTTGCATTGATGGATTCTGGGATTCAGTCAGATTTTGGAGGCTTTGGATCATCTTCTCTTGAAGGGGATTTAACTTGGGCCAAAGTGCTGGATTATTGTAAAAAGAAAAAGGGTTTTGTAGGCTCTGAAGTTGCATATGGAGTTGAAGCCTCTCAAGAGCTGAGCTGCTCAAGTTTTGCAAGGTGTTTTCTTCGATACCACCATGTGCATCCTTTTGGTCCTGGCCTGAACCCGAAAGTCTGTTCATTTGGGATTGTTTACGCCTTCCCAGCAACTTCTTTTTCAGTCTGGTGTTCCAATAATTTTTGATATCATTGTCCGTTCTTCCAGGCAACTGGGCTGCGATGATTGACCACCTAACATGGCGAACATGCACTTCACACAATCAGATTTTTGGTAATAATATTGAAGATCAACAGGAAAGAACATGAAAAAATTTGTACAAATTAGGATTTATGTCCAAGGATGAAGAATTTGTTCTACAGACAAAAGCATAGTTGACAAGGGCAAAAGGACAAGCAAGTACTAACCTGCTGCCAATACTAATATAGAGGCTGCAGATGATATTGTCTTCTTCTTCAGTGAATCCCCCATGCTTGATGTTGGGTCGGAGATAGTTTAACCATCTAAGCCTACAACTTTTTCCACACCGCTTAAGCCCTGAAGACCAAATTCATCAGGTCATATATTTTCTACGTATACTATTGAAAAAATCAAGCCTAGGGTGAGATCAAGCATTCAATCATCACGTGAAAACATACCGATCTTCTGGGGAAGAGCAATCCAATTTCCACCAGTTCCATGTTTCTCAATATATGCCTTAAGCTTAGCATCTTCTTCAGGAGACCATGGACCTTTCTTCACGTTAGCTTTGTCACAGCATGGAGCTCTGCCCATCTTTATCTTTGTTCAGCTTACGAGTTTGCCTGTATATTTTCTTCTTTTTTTTTTCGGGACAAGTTTTCTGAACAGATAGAAGCTATCTTTGATTTTTGATAGAAAGTGTTTGATGGAAGATGTTAGAAGAGAAGACCGGGCTTTATAGTAGGAAGACTGTGGGTGATGTGATGCTTATGAGAAGCAAAAAGTCTTCACATTTCTTCTAGGGTTTCTGCATCTCTCTCACACGGAAACACGTACATTTGGATTAGTTCAGTCAGCGTTTTTTATTCCTTGACAATTAATTTGTGTTGTAATCCGACAAATTACTACACAAATTTCTCTCAAGTCAATTATAATAATCAGGTTGCTTTTTGAATTACCGATTAGTTTATTATGTGGAGGCAATGCTATTACAGCTAAAATCAAGAAAGAAGACTCCATCATTTTAATTTGTCACCAACCTCTCTTCAAAAGTTCGACTATTATTGGGCTTCTTTTCGTTTTTACGTCTCACTAGAGATAAAACGTTCCGTGAAAGTGGTCTGACATGATTGTGGTGATGAGAAACTATCACAAAAGATTTTTCAGTATTCCGATTTTTCCATTCCAAAATATCCCAATTTGCTTTGCAGTCATTACTCATTAGTCAAAAACTTCATGTAGAAGCTATTCTCAGTAGATGCTATTAATAAAAGTTTTCTGAAAAACACGGTTTAGGGATACTAAAACATTTTGTCACGAAGATAGAGATTTGAGACTTGAGATATAACAACGCTGCAAGCAACGAGATAACAAATGATATCCAGAGTTTAGTCATTAATGTTTCTAAACTAAGAATTAATCATGCAGTTCTTTCCACAAAGTTTAGATTGGGCAGGAAATGGTTCTGAAGTGTTTTACGTACTGGAAGAACAAAAGGGAAAATTAGTTTGATCAAGATAACGGCCATCGCAGCTTTAGCTTGTAAAACTCAAGAGAATGGGAGTGATGTGATAGTGAAGGCCTGAAGGGTGGTGGGTCGTCTGGCTTTAACAAGATTACGTGAACAATGCCTCAAAATTCTACCAAGAAACAGAAATTCAATCCTTCGAAAGGTTTCTTTGTTGAAAAAGGACCAACACGGAAAAGAAAAAAGATGGGAGAAAAGGGGGGCAACCATAATACTTGTTCACCACCAATCAGATGGCTTGAAATTTGATCTGTTTCCTACGGCTTTTGTCCTTCTAGACTTCTAGTTGGCATTAACTTTTCAAAGCAGAGGTGTATTGTCTTCACAGAAAAAGCAGTTCTATGAATTGTTTTTCTGTTCTTAATTCCTGAAATAAACCGGGACTTTTCATGTTTCTAAAGAACTTACGGAGTATATTCATTTTCAAGCTGGATGTCCCAAACTTATCACCTGAGCCAATCTAATCTCTCACTCTCTCTCTCTCTCTTAATGAAAACTCAAGCGAATCAACCCTAAGAGATGTAATGCCTAAAAAGTCAGTTCTAATATATGGATAATGCTCAACACACATTTAGATAATTGAAGCCTAGATTGTTGTGTTCTAACCAAGTTCTTTAACCTGAGCTAAATGCAAGAAAACTTCCTCAATTTGCTCTCAACTAGTTAGGAAAACCCCCTAATTATGCTAAAATTAATTTGATACCACACTACTCTATTTTCTTGCACCTTACTTCGGTGAGAATGTGAAGGGAAAATAGTGCCTTGGAGAGGGTAAAAAAAGTTAATGCACCATAGTAGGCTTTAGAACTACAGAAAAAAAATGCTATTTGTGTTATTCTAGGGCATATTGCTGAACTTCTTTGGTGAGGTTAATAATTCTGTGTTCTTCGTATGGCCACATAAAAGGAGAAAAACACAAGCCAAACCAGAAATAAATAAAGGAAGGAAAATTGAAGGCGAATATATAAACTTTTAACATTGCAGAGAATTGGAATTTAGGTGTACTTTAAGATGTCAAACAACTTCAGGTAGTGATAAAAAAAAAAAAAACTACTTTATATAAGTGAATGTCAATAACTAAGATTTTAGACAACCAAAAGGGTAGTAGAAGTTTTAGCATCCTTTTGCACTTAAAGCTGGTTGAAATGTCAAGTTTAATTATTGTTTGCTAAGATTAAAAGGAAGGAAGACTAATCTGAGCCATTCATAATTAAGTAATAGTACACCACTGCGGTTGTCAAATGTTTGAGTGGGTATTGAGGAGAAATGGGAAAAAGTGTGTATCGTGGAGGAGCCCAATCCATACTCATCATGGTAAAGGTTTCAGCTTCACCTTAGGTTAATTTCAAGGGTTAAAAGGTTTCAGCTTCAGCATATGTAAACTGTAAAGTAGATGAGGAAATTAATGTTTTTTTTTTCTTGAGTTGACAGAAACTACAATATTTATAAGCTGGAAATAAATGCTGATGTCTACGTACTTATTTGATTGGCTTGAAAAGTTACATTTTAGATACTAAATATTTATGTTGTTAACATTCATGAATGTCCACAAAGGTATTGGTTATGTACGTGTAAGTACAAGAAAGTTTCCATGAATTTCACCAGCAAAAGCATCGCTTTTCAGCCTTCCACAGTTTCCTCGAGCTGCAAACAAATACGAATGAGCCTAAGTAATAAGGTAGCTAGGATTCAGACAAAGCATAAAAGCATTGTAAATTTTCAACTCAACCTCTCATCATAGACGCAAGTTGAATTTCTGGTGCGTGAAATGAATTTCTTGTCATTTGGTAGCTAATTACGGCATCATGATTGATGATACACCTTGGTTTTTTTTAGTCATTCCTTTTGGCCTTTACACCTCAAGAGCTACAAGTTGTCAAGCTAGGATTTTCTTAGATATTACTGGAAACTAAAAAGCCAATGCATGATTCTGAGTATAAAATATTCAAGAGCTTTTTGGGCAGCAGGCCCATTGATTGACCTTGGTTCCCTAGATTAATATTTTTGCTACGGTTAGGGCTAATGAATGAAAATTTAAAAAGAACAAGGAGGTCCAGGACCGCACTTAGCGTAGAAATAACAAGCAGAAAACTATCAAATTTCAAAAAGGGATTCTTTGAGATATTAATATCTTAATGGGCAAATGGACTCAGATCTTTGGGACGAAGAAAACATGCTTCTGCTTGTCTTTCTCTCGCGGCTAGAATCTCTCTCTCTCCATTGACACTGCATTTCATGCATCATCAAAGAAGACCAGCTATCTTAAAGATTTTTTTTTTTGGGTAGGTTTAATTCTTTAAATATGAGAGCTGGTGAAGGTTTTCTTGATGAGAAGATAAGAACGGGCCACAATGGCCTAATTACCAAAATAATACGGAATGATTGTTGCTAACCTAATTTACTTCTCTGGATCATTTGCATATTAAACTCTCTCTCTCTCTGAGACAAAAGAAAAACCGCTCCCAAAGTACAAGTCGGTGACTTCACAAGTCACAACAACCGTACACTTGCTCGAGCTTCAAAAGTACATGTACATGAATGAATTATGATGTATCTGTTGTTTCACATTAAATGTGGCTGTGTAGGAGTTTTCTTGAAAACATGAATCTCGTCGTCTAAAATCAGTAGAAGAAGACATTTAATTCAAGCAGAATGGAAGAAAGAAATCTAGTGCGTAGCTACGGATAAGGATTTCTGAATGTTGTGAAAGAAACCAAATTCTTTAATTCCATATCCTAAAACTGTCTCTATCTATTCATTTTTTCAACACGGATATCATCCTCGTAAGCAGATCTTTGGAAGAGGGTGTCAAAGAAAAACAGTAATTTAAGTTTCTTTTATAGGGTATAATACCCAGATTTAAGATAGAAAGCAACGGTTAAATGAACCAGCTCGATGCATCATTGGTCATAAGACGTTCTAGATCCACGCAGAGCAACTTTGTGCAGGGTCATGTTCAAATTGTTCTGCTGAAAATCTTGCTTATTACGTTTGCAGAATTGAAACTCTATCCAGGTTGACTGTAAGATTAAAATACATTATGCGGGTTAAAGCTAACCTAAGGGTTAATTTCTAGTTTAGTTGATGCGACCGCCTAAGTGCTATTTGTTCGTTAGATGTGACTTTTATTCCTTATGTTTTAGAAAAGAAGAACAGGAGATTAGTGGTCAAGGTTCAGCAAGAAGTTGGTAGCACTGGATCAGAAGAGAAACCAATAACTAATTAGGTATACAAAAAGAGTGTAAAAAGGAAGTTCGTGTCAAAAAGATTAGCTGAAAGAAGGAACGAAAGATGATGATAGAGGTAGCATGCGAGAGAACACACGGGATCTTCTACTAAGAAAATTGATGTCTCTCAAACTTCAACATAAGAGTAATTAGCCCGCGAAATGTGTGTCATTCTCTTAGTCTACTTGATATATAAAATGAGAAGTCATTTTCATTGAGCCAAAATTCTACATAAAGTCCCTTATTTTCAGCTTGCACTCGTTAGAAATACTTTTCATAATTATTTCCTCCCCATGCAGGACAAATGTTTTCTAAAAACTTTAATCCGATTCTAGCTTAACTAGCTATCTCCCACCTGACGAGTTAGAAGCTTAATGAGCCACTTGACATTTAAATCATCACATGCATGTAAAGTGGGTTATTAAGGCAGGGGGTGGGGGGAGGAGGGACCGCTGAATTGGACGGTAAGAGGAGAGGGATCATAAGTAGAGGGTTTGAATTCAAGATTTTTCACTTACAAGAAAAAAAAAATCTGTATACATCAAGTAATTTACTATGTAGATTAAGTATGTATAAGTTGAGTACATTTTGCATGCTACTTCACTCAATGTGTTGCCCTGTGAATTTATCCGTAATACTGAATTGTTGCATCTCAAATCTCATATTCCACCGGTTAGCAATACTACTATTTTTTCACTATTGACTACCAAGATCATGCATGAATAAAAGCATGGATAAGATAAGAAAAAGATTTTTTTTTTAAAAAAAAAAAGACAAGAAAAAGATGATACGTATCAGTTGAGGTAATGCTTGATTAGTTAATTAATGATTATTTCTTGGCAACAAAACATATCTTCATGGATATATACTCGACTTGCTCCATGCCAGTTGTCACTCCTCTAAATAATGGAAAATAGACCTTATATTTCTTTATATTTTGTGTACAAGAAAGTGGTAGGCACAATACACCTCCATTTTATCGTAATATACTAATAAAAAGTGATTAGGATGTTTAAGCCGAAGAGGAGTGCAAATATGTTTTTCTTAGGCGTACTGCCGATGTATGTATTACATTAAGGCAGCAAACTCTACGAAACTGAAAGAGTCCCCTCTGCAAAGGGGTTGGCAAACATGCTAACAGGGGACTAATCTAGATTAATTATTCCTAGAATGAGACACTAATGACTTTTGTTTAATTTAATTAAAGTAGCATGTAGATTAATCAAGCTGTTATTGTCGCCATGCACTTTTTGTAAATGATCAAGCAAAGACGCTGCAAGCGGACGCAGTTGCTGAGCTCAATTGTGAGTCCTAATCCCTCCAATAACATGTTTTCTATATCATCGTCAACTCCATCGTTTAACAAATCCATCACTTTATGGCATCCAAGAAATTGACTTGTGCCTTATCACTTGCCATCCTACAAGTAAGCCGGTTACCATGCACATGCGCCTCTTTTATCCCTCTCTTCAAAGTTCAATTTGATCTCATTTCCTTTATATTTTAAAAATGATTCAATATATGATAGACTATTATTCTGACACGAATCTGTCCTTTTTATAAAGTTTAAATTGATATTTTATGAGACACCCAACTCGTCATAAAGTAGAGTAAAAGATAACCCATCTCTTGATTTTGTTTCAAAACCATTCTCAAGTCCATGTTTATCGTATAAACATCTCATGTTTTTATATAATTGAGCTATAAAATACATTTATTTACTTATTTCCTCGAGTTTCCCTATTGTAGCTTAAAGATATATTCATCTAAACCATACCCATCCCCCCCCCCCCCCCCCCCACAAGAATTCTCCTACCCAAGGGAATCGCACAAGGTGATCATGCACAAGCTACAAAGATTGGACGAAAGTAGATGAAAGCTCAAAATGTTGATATTCTTCATTCCTGACAGTAGTCGAGGCTAAAACCTCGAAACAAACAATGCTCAAGCAGGTGTGTTTTGTGTTCACCTGGCACGTGGCGTGAAGTCAAGCGGCAAGTAAGAATGTTGACTTTCAAATGAAAAGTCATACCCCGCGTATTAGGTATACAAGAATAGTCGGCAAGTGAAAGGCCCAGACATATATATATATGGGTGCTGGCATCAGCGAATTTGACCTTAGGATAATTTTAACTTGGTTGGTTGCTTCAATAATTAGCAAGCCTCAAAAGTCCACCCAGCTATCAACGCCGTTTCATGCAGGGGAAGACAATCAGGTCAACGGCACACACAAACACACACGAAAACACACACAATCATCTAATCAAGTTGGTAAAAGGGTGGGTCTAATGAAAAGTACAGGCAGTTTTTGTTCTGTCACAGTCGTTCATACTTGAAACAGATTTTCTACTCACCACAAAAAAGGAGAAGAAGAAAATAAAAGACACAGATTTCCAACACAACAAACCCACTGGGGACTCGCACTTGATTCTGGCCAGTTTTGCATCATTCTTGAACAAAGTTGAGAGAGAGAGAGAGCGGAAAAGTTGATCAATTACGTTGTATACTTTCCACATTGATGGTGCAAACGCAATTCCTAATTGGAAATTTGGGTAAATTATATTGTCAAAAACAGGAGTGTAAATATAGCTCGAAGTTTTGGAACTAAATCTTTGGAGCAGAGGAGTGGTTCCCTATTTAAAGCAACTAAAACTATGTACAGTAGCAAGACAATTCAACCTCAAGACGGAGATAAAAAAAAGGCTTCCATATTGGAAGAACAGCCTTGCCATCTTAACACCACTATGTTCGACAACCTGCACGTCAAAGTGTAAGCAAGCAAATTACGATCAACCAAAAAAAAAAAAAAAAAAAAGCATTTGACATACAGGGTTAGAATACATTAAAAAAAAAATGTCTTTTGTGAGCACTTACAGTCTGATCATGCAATTACGTCTCTCCTCAGGCTTTGTTGAAGTATATCCTAGCAATAGCAAGACCACAGAGCATACTGTTTTACTTCATGAAGATGTGTTGACAAAATAAAGGTGATGGAGAAGCAAGCTAATAATACTGCATTACTAGATTAATGAGAGTTAGGGAGCGGCAAGGATGAGAGTTGCAGATGTTTGCCTGCTTCATATCAACTTACTGTTCCTCTCAAAAATGAACAAAATCGTACAAAACAAGCAAATGGTTGCTGCAATATATTCATTATCATTTCAGATTCATTGCTGCTGCCATGCTTCTCAACTTCTGGGATATTTCTGAGAATGATGGCCTCTCTGCTGGATCAGCCGCCCAGCAACTTTCCATCAATGATTTCCATTCAGGATCGCACCAAGTTGGTATTTGTGGACGCAACGTGTTGTTTACAATCCCACCTGCTCAAATTATGGATAAATAATGAAAAGAGAGGAACTTTGAAGGGTGTAGCCAGATAAGGTCGAAGGCATTGAAGTATCTTTGCACATTGTGGCCAGATATGTATATTAAAGACCCAAAACTGCTGCTACAGGGTAATGCATTTCTTTTCTAAACTTTGATCATATGATACACAAAACCCCTAGAAACCCAGAAGAACACAGTTTATATACAAAAGATAAAAAGAATGCCATGTCAGAATATAGCAGATACCAATTATGGAAGCACAATGCATTTCTTTATATGGCTCGTCACCAGTTAGCAGCTCCCACATAACAACACCAAATGAATAGACATCAATCTGCAGAGCAGAAAAGAAAGTTAATTATACTAAAAGGAACAGGGAAAAAAAGAACAAAAAAAGAAAAAAAATGATTATGGTGGCCATAAATTTCATCAATTACGTTGGACAAATGTTACCTTTTCAGATACCATATTGCTTTTACCACTAAGGAGCTCAGGTGCCATCCACGGCAATGTCCCACGAACCCCTCCCGATACCAGAGTATGTTGTTTTACTTTTGATAAGCCAAGATCACCAATCTACAAGAAAAATCAGCCATAAATGACCAAAAGAGCCAAATAAAACGCAAGACATATATTATCAGATTATTCAACAGGATTCCTACTGTAAAACAGCAATAGTTTGTACAGCTAATCAAATTACAAAACTCAGCCCTGTAGATAGTTGAATCAAAGATAGATTGATTGTCAGATTAAGCATATTCAACATACCTTGCACACTGGTCGATGTGGATCTCTCATATTGACCAACAGATTTTCACATTTTAGATCAAAATGCACAATATTTTTTCCATGAAGATATTCCATGCCAAATGCAGTATCCATAGCAATCATAAGTCTCTTCCGACGGTCAATTGTTCTGTTGAACATGAACAAGAGAACCATCAAATCAATAATTAATTTAGATTTCCCCCATGAAACAACAATGTAACTTTTACATGCAAAAGCAAATTCTAGATAGTAAATAGCAAAGACGAGCAAAAAAATGTTAAACATACCTGTCTTTTTTCTGTAGGAACTGCTTTAGAGATCCATTGACCATGAACTCTGTCACAGTGGCCAAGGATCCACCGGGGCCATCACGGACGACACCATAGAAAGAAACAACATTTGGATGGTGTAGTGAGCTTAATATCAGAGCCTCTTTCCAGAAATCTGAAATCTAGATAAACAGAACAAATCAACAGATCAGACCTGACTCAGAAGTAAACTACTCATACTGAACCTACTATATGAGAAGGACAAAAGGCCACACTACACACAACTTACAAATAGCAGTTAATAGAAGACTAGGAATTCTAAGAGTCTTGGACACTGCATGTTTTAAATCGCAGGTTAAGTGTGCAGCTCGATTTGACTCTTTAATGTTCCAGCCAAAACCTACTTAAAACCTATTGTAACAGAAAATATAGCAACATCCTGCTTATAGGCAGTCACAGAAACCTCACAAGACAGCACATATGCCAATGTTGTCAGAACTAGCAGAGAGACAGTAACAACTAGACCTTTCTCTAGCTAGTAAAAGGAAAAAAAAAAAAAAAAAGAAAAAAGTAGAGCGAAAAGTATAATTATGTCATCCAAGGTAACTCTCCACAATTTGTTAATTTTTATTTTGAAATGTGGGGAGATTGGAGTTAAAAGAGCCTAAAGTGCTAGTGAATTCACTACTTCCTTAGGTTACTAGTATTGTTAAACTCATGAGAACTAGAGCATCTCTTCAAATGAAATTGTCAACCAAGAACAAACCACTCCTAAATGCCATGAAACACAGCCAGTCAGGATTTCTTCAGGTGACTCAATATTAACAGTAATCAACTGACACATAAAATTCTAAGCAATCCAAACGAAAATTGACCCAAAGTGATTAACCTTTTGCGACAGCAGTACTTATGGATATAAATAATGTGGGAAAGCATACAGGGGCTTGTGGTGGAGAAACACTAAAGGAAGGAAGGGAAACTACAAATTCTGTCGCTCAAAACATGATAATAACTGGCATTTCCTAAAAGAAGCTAATTTGTCAAACTTCAAAAATTTCATCTACCCAGCACTTCATAGTGCAAAAGGAATATGTAAAATCATGCTGCCACAGTTCAAAGAACGCTTGTTAGTTTTGCCATAATGGAGACAAGCATCATGACCCAAGCCAACGGTGGACCTATAGAACAGCACTGGAGGGAAAAATGGAGTACTACCCAATATACTAGCTGTTGATGGTGGTTAACAGATGGCCTTCATTGCAAGAATATACATATATTAATGGGCCATGATTTCAAACTGCTAACCACATTATTCAGGTAAAAAACACAATGGAAAACTTAGAAGCTCATTGTTAAGAAAATAGACAAGAAGAAAAATTAGGATTATAGCAAAATGTTTGACTACAATGCTGTAGTTGTGAATTTACATACCTATGCATGTCAGTTCTAAAGATTTGAATTTTTCAACTAATTAAGTACCCAGACCAAGATTCTTGAAATATCATCTCTCCTCCAAAAGCAGAGAAGCCACTAGAAAACAAATCCTTGTTTCCATTCATCCTTCAATTTCAAGCTCACTCCTTATATTACAGTGCTTACACTTTTAAAACATGATGTGAATCTATCATTTCAGCTATTCTCAAGGATGCAAAACTAAATATAATTTGCTAGCTCCCATATTTCACCAGAAAAATATTAAACAAAAGCAACAGACTTTCATTTACAAAGCACAAGAAAACCTTAAAGAAATTAAGGAAATAAAAAGTAAAAATGGAAGAATATTCAATACAATTAAAATACATCAGCTATGCATCAATATAGCATGTGAGATGCTAATGTCCACAACTGTGAAAGAAAAATACACTTACTATGACCTACCTTTCATGTTAGTGCCTGACATGCACATGAATCACTTTAACAATATCAATCATTGAAATTGATAGGTTTACAATCCATGCCTACCAAAATTAAGATAGGTTTACAACAGAAAGGAAGGAAATAATCCTTGTCACATTTGTACTTTGACGAATAAAAAAAAATTTACATTGCTCAAGCATTCACAAAATTTTAGGTAAATTTGCAAGACTTGAGAAACTGGAAGAGCAAGCCAACTGTTTTAGATGACCAACCGTATCGAAACCCATATCAAAACCACCACATGCTTCAGCTGACAGAAGCCCCAAGATAATCAATGAAATAGCTCTAGACAAGCAACGTACTACCTAATCACAGTAGTCTATGCAAATGCTAGTATTAAAATGACGACTGCAGAAGAACTAGAAGAAAGATTGAAAACTACCAAGTAGTAGGAAATTAGTAAAATGAAACAAAAAGATGAAATTTCTCCTCTATCTGAGATAATATTCAGGGTTAAATAGTTTTTACCCACTCTAGCCATTGCACCACACGTAATAGCTGATTGCAAAGAAATTCACGAGACATGCTACCATATGAAATTATCAAAATTAAAATTTTTCTGTAGCGTTGCATGAAAAAAAAAAAGAAATCTTTTGTATCTACACAGACCCACTAACAAAAATGACAAAAAGAAACAACACATTTCTTAGGAAAGTAATGATGTTAAAAGGGAATACAGGGTCATCCAGGAGAGTTTTTCCATCTAGGGAAAAAAAAGAAAAGAAAAGAAATTAATAAACAAAATGTAAAAGAAAGCATACCAAACGTTCTCTTTCAGATGGCCTTCCAGCAAAGCAGCTGGCCTTTATCCTCTTTATTGCTACATCAGATCCTTTCCATTTCCCATGGAAAACAGCACCATACGTGCCCGAGCCTAATTCACGGATCTCCTCCAGATCTTCATTTTTTATTGTCTATGTGGAAAATCACATGGCATAAATGGTCATACTAAAGTAAATAAATGAATTCTTCTCAAAACTCCATTCATAGAGATAGGGTTAGGATACAATTACATTTTCAGCTATCAATTCTTTCTCAAAAAGAATATGGTGATTGATGGGAACTCTCAATTGTTTTATTAAACAAAGAAGTTTTTATCTTCTTATGTTGGGGAAAAAAAAGTGTCCCAAATAACTGAAGGACAATAGATCAGTAATTTATAAAACACAAATGTTTTATTTGTCTACCTGCAATCCACGATTGATAGCTTCTTCCTCAGCTTTAGTTAGCTCAATCTTGGGACTATTTGAATTTTCATTGTCAGAATCTACCTCCAAGTCACCTTGAGCATCCTACCAAAAATGGGGAAATTTATTTGCTTTGCTTGAAACCAGAGACAATGTAAGGCAAAGCATGCAAATGACTCACCGACGCATCTGCCTCATTTTGATGTTCTTCTTTTACTGCTGCATCATGCTCAACATGCGGATCAGTAATATCTTGAACTTTAGCTTTCACCTCTTCAATACTATCTAAGGTCGCCTTTTTTGCAGATGCAATCAATTCAGGTAAGCAGCTTAAACGGTCATCAGACTGTTCCCTTTCAAGAGGGAAGCAAGTATCCTTTTCTTCAGGTTTTGTAGTGCCATTGCTTCTTGCACCATGCACCATCGGACCAGAAGTGATGGATTCAGGAAATTGGACATTATCAGAGTCTTTACTTCCCTTAGGATGGGATAAAACACCTATATCTTCAGCCTTCTCCAGATGAATTGCTTCTTTATGCCCTCCTTCAACAGTGTTATCCACCCAAACTGGTCTCAAAACATCAGTCTCAATTCTTGGTTCTCCTCTAGAAGTGGCTGATGAAAACAGCTTGTCATTTACAGCTGGTGCTGAATCAGATCTCATAAAAGGATCTGTTGGAGTAGCAATATTTAGCACATCAATGTTAGATCTGACAGGTTCTGTGTTATATAGAAGCTGGCTCTCCTGATTGTAAGTAGTGGGCACCAATTTTAGTGCGTGGCCATTAGGATAGTCAGATAGTAGAGACCCATCATTACCCACTACTTTCTGAGAGGAGTCTACCCAAGGATTCTGGTTCTCTAACCCAGCTCGCAAACTAGGACTGCCTTCCACTCTAATATATCCAGGACTGACCAAACCACCAGGCAACTGAGGGGAACTGGATCCTTCATAAGAAAGACCCCCATGCATTGGGCCATGAATGTTTCTCCATAAAGCATGCGCAGGTGTATGTCCTGCAACAGGGTAATGACTATCAGGAGCATAAGCATAAGGTGGATTCGCATACCGAACTCCTCTTTCATCTGAGGGTTGACCATGTATATGAGATCCTGTTGCAACAGTTGAGTCATGAAAGATTTGGCTCATCTCTGGACCAGATCGGATATAGCGAGGGTCATCTGGATGGACAAAATGTGATGGAATGTATAGAGAATCAGACACATTTACATGCCCATGCGAGATACTCACGTTGTTATCAACAATGTAGTGATCACTCAACCTTCCAGCAACAGAAACATGTGGTCTTGGTTCCTCAGGCCTGGTATTCGACTGATGTGGCAAAAGCCATCCTCTATCATGACTCTGACTTTCACTATAGAGTTGTCGAGGATCCTGGTCCCTAGGATAGTATATATGATGCATGTTTGGATCTGTGTTCAACATGAGAATTTCCCTATTTGGAGGGCACTCAGCACATGGGTTAGTGGCTTGATGAAACCCATTCCCAGGTGGCTCTAAATGTTGATGTTCCCCAGGCTTCCAAGGAGCATCATTATAAACTTGATTTCTCTGGAAAGGAACTCGACAATGATCACAAACACTGTTTCCTTCAAAGACATTTGCACCATGAAGTATGTTACCAGGGAAACCAGCCTTGTCACTGGTGTACAAGGCTAAATTCTCTGAATATTGAGGCTGGTGTTCATACAGGGATTGATGGTTCATTTGAACCTCAGGCATCCTATCAAAACTCTTGTCCGAGAACTCATTATACTGGGCCCGGTAGCGTCCCGACGAAGGTGAAGTTGGAAATTCTGCCACCTGTCTTGGGTCCTGGTGCCCATGTTGCCTAGGGGAGTAGTAAGCAGGACTCCATGGAGCATCCATCTCATTGTAACGCTGACTAGCTGTTTGCTGAGGCTGTCCTGAAACTAAAGTAGGTATTGTCAGTTGTCGAAGATTCATTTGTGGCATAGGCATCTCAGTGTTCCGCTGGTTTTGGACCACAGCTTCAAGATTCAGTTGGCTTAAAAACTGCTCCGCAACAACATGGGCATCATCTAATGGACCAACAAATTGGTTGTCCATAAGATGATTCCTTCTATATTCAGGGGATTCATTAAGGCTGTTTAAAGCATCCACATACCTCTTCTCATGGTCCCTCTCATCCCCGTCAATGAAATGCATAGTTCCATCTTGATCAGAGTGTGAAAACAAAAAAATCCGCAGCCTAGTGAACCCATCACCAGCACCCAACTTATCATACTCCTCCATCATATTGGTCACATCATCATCATTCACAACAGAGACAAGAGCATCAAGATCTTCATCCGGTTGCTGATACTTCAAAATCATAGCCCCCTCGAAAAGCTCCCTCATTTTTGCCATAAGCTCCTCATATGTAATATCACGTGGAACGCTCACAATTCTCGTCTCCCCACCCACATACCTAAGCTTCCCATCATGAGGCCTAGGCAATATGCTACCTCCAAAGCTACACAAGAACTTAATACGCGGGTTCTCATCATTCAAGTTTGGCGCAGAACCAGAAGCCACAGTCGGGCTGTCCATCAAGTACACAGCTTGATGCTGCTGCTGTTCTTGATTAATGGGACACTCAGATTCCAATTCTGATTCACTCAAAACCACAGTCCCTTTATTACACATGAATTTGTCTTGTTCCTAAAGCTCAAAAACTAATTGCGTCACTCCCATTTACCCTATAACGCACCCCAACACCACTCCCACAACTTTCATCAAACCCACAAAAAGAGGACAAAAATCACACCTTTTCCAACATAAAATTCTAAACTATTCCCAACAGATTAAACCATTTGAAAAGTACTTACCCCAATTAATCCAAAATTCATCCACGGAATCCCTATTGATCAAGCAAAGATTGAAACTTAAACAAAAAACCAATCAAAATCTTCAATAAAAAAAAAAAAAAAAACGAAATGACACGCAAACAAAAATGCGACAATCAAACAGTACCTAAAATTGGTGATTCTGATAATTCTGAAGCCAACAAAGCCTTGAATTCACCCAAGAAGGAATAAAAAACCCAATTGAGAAAACCCTTTGCTGAATCAGTTTGCCTCTTCTACAAACTTCCACCAAGCTCCTCACCGATTTAATTCAAGGAAAAAAGATTAAAAAGAAAAGAAACAATTGTGCATGCAAAAAGGTGCAAGAGCATATCTGGAGTTTGTCTGCGTGTGATTCTGGGGTGTGTGAGATTTCATGTTCCAGAAGAGACGAGCGCCATTTGAGGGGAGGAGGGGGACAGGCGTGACGAGGTGGGAGGGCAGTGGCAAGGCAAGGGTATTGATGGAAGATGCTTTCGGTTGGGCTGTGGCGATGCCGAGGTTGCCAGGTAAGGAGGACACGTGGCAGCAGATGAGTTCTCCAAATTTAGGAATCTATTTATCTCCACTCGGGCATATTCGTTTCCAACTCGCCCAAAAAGAGCGTGGGAAGACCGAAATGTTCGAGTCACCAGCTCGCCATAATAAAGGATGGGATTGGAACACCGATCGAATTGACCCATTGACAGGGATCCGGATCCAGACCCTGGCTCAGCAGCCCACACACAGCATTGATCATAAAGGACAATTTATGGCAGCAGATGGATTGATTTAAAATTGGATAATTTGGATTAAATTTGCACATTCCTTCCGTTTTTCTAAAATACTATAAAAATTTTTAAAAATACTCTAAAATATAATCTAAATTTTTTTAATGTTTAAAATATATTTTAAAAACTCTACTACTCTTAAATATTTCAAAATATTTTCTAAAAATATCCCAAAATATACTCTGAAAACTCTGCTACAATAAAATTTTTCAAAAACACCTCCAAAAACGGCTAATCCAACCGGAGCCCCTTGTAAGTGACAAAAGTTGTATAATTTTACATACCGTTGTCTTAGTGTCTACGTTGTTTTAGTTCAATGTCTACGTTATTTTTTATATCATGCAATTGATGTTAGCAATTTCAAAAGTCATAGATCCTTTTTGTTAGATGCTCTTGGTTTGGTATGCGATTCAAGCATAGATAAATGAAATCTAAAACTTAATAAACTTTCAAGTTCATATTCATATGGAATTTGATTCGATAAAAGTTCGTAAATTGTGATTTGGATATTAATCCCAATTTTATTGTCTATTTAATCAGTTAACAATACTAAATAGCTATCATGCAATTGAAGTCCTGAAATCTTCTGTGGTATCGGGTGAATATGGAGGCAATACCCTAGCTACTGTCCCATCTTCATTCGCAAAGAAAAGAAGTTTCTGAAGAAATGTAAATGCAAAAAAAAAAAAAAAAAAATCCAAAGTGCTTGCACTGTTTGTCTGGTTCCGAGGAAAAAAGCAAAAGTGCCAGAATTTACAGCATATGGCCATACCAATATATTGTGATTTATGAAAATTTACCTGCTAAAAAAAAAAGAAAGGAAAAATACATCACTTGAACTTCCTCTTAATAAGAAATGATTTTCCACATAAGACCATGAGCTTTTGTGAAGTCCTGATAAGAGATGATTTTGCTCGAAAAGGGAGTAAGTAATATATGATGGGATCATGCAAGATATTGAGAGATGCTTTTTGTAACATTCATTGATATATATGTCTGCCAAAACTTAGAAATGATTTTTATTATGTTAAACAAAAGCCGAACACTACCACGCTGAGGTTGCTTTTACCTAAATGTACATTTTTATGCCCCCATGAAAATGAAGTATAATATCCCGCAACGGATCTTCTGTCCCATATTTTGTGCCATTCTCTGTCACACTTTTAATTATATTGCTATTTCTCCTTCATAAATATCATGTTTTAGTTCTATTTTTGTTTCCTTATGATTCAATAACTATTAATTCAGTAAAAAATAAATACAACAGCTTCAAAAAAGTAATATATAATAGAAAATTAAAAAATACAGCAGAAAATGCATAAAAAATCTCATTTTTTTTATGCATTTTGATTTTTTGAGTTTGTTAAATTTTGTGTATTACTGCATTAATAGTTATTGGATCTTAAGAAAACAAAAATAGAACTAAAACATGATGTTTATGAAGGAGAAATAGCAATATAATTAAAAGTGGGACCGAGAATGGCATAGAGTGTGAGACAGAAGATCCGTTGCGATAATATCCCCCTTCGTTTTCTGGACCACTTTTTTTTTTTTTTTAACGTCTTTTCATTAACTATCTTTCTTTTCTGCAGATATTATGCATTTTGTCCAGTACCAAATTGTTAATCATGTCCATGTGGATACAGTTTGCATGAGTAAATTTCTTTGTCATGATTTGTACTATCAAGTCCAAGAAACTCCAACTGAAACTCCATTCTTCGACTATGATGGAAACCACAGCGATACCGAAATATTACGCGTTGTTGATATTTAGCATTAGAATTCAATGCTAATTCTACGAAAAATGTCACATCCAAACACAAGAATTGGAATTCTAATTGGTCCAATTCTATGGGGTGCCAAACACGCCCTAAGGAGAAGCAAGTCCATGAATTCTGTGAATTCACACAATCGTACGTTTTACGCATTAAGTTCTAAGTTTCTTTTCATTCACAAAAATCCAACATGTATTTTATATTAGAACAATTTTTTCATTTTCGCGTTGTTATCATTTTTCCGTCAAGAAGAACAGTTAATAGGCTCAGCTGTCAAGTTGTCTGTTGTTGTATCTTCTATCCCTATCAATGGAATATGCTAAGCTATAACGATAAGGAAGAAACTAATGGAACTCCTTAATTAAAAATATGCTTCGTATGGAACTCCTTAATTATGTGCATCATGCATCCGTGCACATAAATAGAGATGAAATTAATTTATCGTCGTTTGATCAATACAATATACTACCTGATCACACTGCAGTTCTTTTTTTTTTTTTTTTTTTTTTTGGGGAAAAAAAAAACAACAACAATGTGAGGAGGATCTAATGGTTGAAATCAAAGAATGATGTAACCATGAGTTTAAGGTGACACTGGGCAAAAATAGCAGGTAACCAGCACCTATTTGTGTGTGTGTGTGTGTGTGTGTGTTGTGAGACATCGATCGGGAGAAGTTCAATGCTTTTCTTTGCATGGGCAATAGAAGAGTGGAGGGCCAAAACTACAATTAATTACCAAGAACAGATCACAGCTAATGTCCAGTGGTATTTGTAATTTTGCATGCATGCATTACCAAAGGGTGCTGTGTTAGGACCAAATTTCCTCACTTGCAAGTTTCAAATGGTGATTAGTTCTATTTTTACTTCGTATTTGGAAATTGAAAGTGTGGTCAAGTTGAGAGGGGGACAAAATTCATCCCACTTGAATAATCATAGTATTATTACCTAAGGGGATTGATTGGCTCTGAGCACGCTGAAATTTGTGCTATATTTTAGAAGGGTATTGGTTGTGTAGGAGGTATTCATGTCCCGTATGTATTATCCTGGAAAGTGATGCTCTCGCCATTATCAGTAGACTAGGAGAATCAAAGACCCCACAAGAGGATAAAAATATTTGGCACCTCTTGGACATTTTATTCAGTTGATTATATAGCACTTTCTACTAGTTTTAGTTCTGTTGATTTCAACCCTGCGTACAAAGATGGTAGTAATACTCCTGGCTCCTGCTGATTCTTGTGGAGGAAGCTCCAGACGTCATAATGACCCGAAGTAGAGAGATTGACGTTGGGTTTTTCTATGGAATACAACAATTGACACACTGTACATGAAACTGAAAAAAAAATAAGAACCAGGCACTCCCCAGGAGTATAATCATGGCATGTTTATTGAACTATCTGCAGCCTTTTTAAGTGGTGTCTACTCATCTTATGAACAGGGCACTGCCCCAAATATTTCGTGGTACCCCATTTTCGAAGTCAAGCAATGAAGAACTTGACATCTTGAGATCTGTAATGACAAATCACCCAATTTCTTTTTTTTTTCTTTTTTTTTTTTTTTTACATATTTTAATGCCCAAAGGAAGGATTTCGATTACAATTGACTAGGGACAAAAAAGCTGCGATATTGATATATTAAGATCGTTCAAAAATTGTCACATGGACTAATTTCTGTTATAAATGGCAAGTTTCTTGCATTAGAAACAAGTAGAAAAAAGAAATAGAAGACAAAAGAGAAAAGGACGAGAATGTCATGTCAGTAATATGACATCCTGTTTTCATATTTCTTTCTTTTTTTACCGTCTTACTATTCATTTTGTGATGAGAAGTGACATGGTACTTGGTTTCCACATATTTCTTTCCTTTTATTGCCTTATTTTTCATTTATTGCATCAAGACACATGTATTATACAGACCATTGGGATAAGCCATGCAAATAGTGATTTTATCGTTGAAATTTTCAAGTGTTTTGAGTTTCTTCACTTTGTTAATTGTTCTAGTACTGCATACATCCTTTTTAGCCTTTAAAGTCCGATGTTTGTAGTATACTATACTTACAAACTTGATTCTGTATATGTCATCGGAAAAGCTTGGAATGCCTTGATTTTTCTTTTCAAAATGATGCTTAATTTTGATTACCTGATGTTTACTGAAGTCGGTAACTTAGATATATACCCCGCTGTCGCAGTTTATTTCCTGTCTAGGGATGTCCAAAAGGTTTGGAAACAAAAAGTCCATCCTGATGATCAAGGAACGTTAGGATAGTGTTTGATCAATTGATCTGAGTTGAACTGATTTGACTGCCAAACAAACTAACGAGATCATCTCAATTTGTTTCAGCTCCAGTTGTATCATCAAGGCCAGTTATTGCGTTTCTCTTTCTTTTGGTATTCACGATACCAACAATTGGTGCTTGTACTACTACTATTACTTC
Organism: Coffea arabica; assembly: GCF_036785885.1. Lineage (NCBI taxonomy): Eukaryota > Viridiplantae > Streptophyta > Magnoliopsida > Gentianales > Rubiaceae > Coffea > Coffea arabica. Next base: position 12,504,312 of record NC_092320.1, on the reverse strand, counting down.
CATCGAATCTAGGCGGACTACATCATGGTGCTGTTGCAATGGATGGTGGACGATGTTCCAAAACTGGGAGGCGTATTCTGCTTGAAGGAGGCCATGCTGTTGATGCTTCAGTAGCTGCTGCTCTTTGCTTTTGTGTTGTAAACCTGCTTCCGGTGGAATAGGTAGAGGTGCATTTATGCGTGTAAGATCGCATGATGGCGAGGTAAAAGCATTTGACACGGGAGAAATTGCACCAGGATTAGCTTCTGAGGTACACATATTTGCAATACTAGACCATATTTGCATTAGGGTTTGTATGCACAAAATCCTAATGGGAAAGCAGAAGGTGTACTGTCTATTGCAGTTCCAGGGGAGCTTGCAGGCCTTTACAATGCTTGGCAAAGATACAGAAGGCTTCCCTGGAAGAGGCTGGTGAAGCCAGTAGAGAGACTTGCTCGAGAGGGATTCGAAGTATCAAAATATCTCCCACGCAGATGGAAAGTAAGGAATCAGGAATTTCAGCTGATGAAGGACTGAGCAAAATATTTGCACCAGCAGGGAGGCTATTGGAAGCAGGCCAAATCTGTCGAAATGAGAATCTGTCTAGAACGTCAAAACAAATCTCAGAATATGGTGTGGCTGCGTTTTACAATGGATCAATTGCAGTTGATCTTGTTACAGACATAATGGGGGCTGGAGGAATCCTGAAAATGAATGACCTGAAGCAATGTAAGTCGAACTTAGAGAACCTTTGGTTAATGAAGTTAAAGGGCCTCAAAATACTTGGTATGCCACCTCCGTCTTCCGGTGGTACCGCTGTGATTCTTGTAAGTTTCACTAGTCACACTGTCCTTCTAGCATGAACATGAAATGTGGATAAAGGAAAAAGGTACTTTTGCTTGTCTGCTGGCAGATTCTAAATATCCTATTCAATATGAAGATACTTCAAATATTTCCTCGTCACTTCAGATTCATCGAGAAATTGAATCTCTAAAACATGCATTTCCTGTGAGAATGAATCTTGGGGATCCTGATTTTGTTGATGTGAAGAAAGTTCTATCAGATGTGCAATCTCATGAATTTGCAGCTGAGCTGAAGAAAACCATATATGATAACATGACTTTCGACTCAAATTATTATGATGGCAGGTAACTAACCAGACGAAAAACATGATTTTGGCGTCTCAAGGAATCCGGACCTCAAAGAAACCAATTACTCGTTAGGTTTGCTAATATCTTGAAGGGCACTAATGTACTAAGAATAATTTATCAAGTCAGTAATTCCCAAATTCTCAGTAGCATTCTCGCCTGACTTTTTATATCTTCAAAATCTGAACCTCTGCGCTGATATCCTTCCTCTTATATTTCTTATGGAGTTGCTGATATTTACGAGTGGAAACCGATGCTTGACCATGGAACCAGTCACTTATCAATCGTAGATAGTGAAAGAAATGCAGTTTCCATGACAACTACCATAAATTCATATTTTGGGGCACTGTATCTCTCCCCGAGTACAGGAATTGTCCTCAACAATGAGATGGTCGACTTCTCCATCCTCGAAAATGTCACCGGAGATGGTGCACCACCTGCTCCTCCTAACTTCATCTGTCCCTTTAAACGGCCATTGTCATCCAAGACTCCCACCATTGTCCTCAAGGTACTGCTTCCTTCCTCTTTGCTTGTAATTGTCGAATATTTTCTAGTAATTCAGCTGAAGTTCAACAGCCAAACTCATTTGATCTACTTGTCACTGCACACTAACTAGGATGAGCAGTTGACAGCAATAGTAGGAGCAAGAGAGAGGAGCAAAGATAATTCCTGGAACCACGGAGGTGTTTCTGAGTCATTTTGCCAATAGGATGGATCCACTCTCAGCAGTCATGGCTCCAAGATATTATCATCAGGTTATCATGCACTTCCATACTACTATGTACACAATTTTCATACTTTCATGCAAGTAGCAGCAAAACCAGTTGTGGTCATAGGCTCGTAGCAGCAGCAAGAAGGATGATAACAATATGATCTGGTCATGCTCATGCAGTTGCACCCTAACATACTGCAATATGGAAACTGGACCACGGTACGTAATTGAAGACCACTTCGAACTTCCAGAAAAGAAGGGCCATAACCTAACGAGCCTTGGCGGGGGATCAATATATCAATTTATTGTTCAAGAGAACGGCCATGTCCTAGCAGCTGTAAGCGACCCAAGGGAAAGGGTGGCTTTCCAGCTGGTTATTAATCAGAACTATGTACTGACTTGGACTCTTTATATGATAAATTGAACAGCTTCCTCAAATCTTGACTGTTCCTCTCACTACTCTTCTGGAGATGACATCCTCGCAGAATGCAAAATAAATTTGGAATGAAAAGAAATTTGTTTTTGCTCGACTGCTCTCAGTTATCTCATCGTTTACTACAAAGATTTTGTACAACGTACAAGCTATTCCAAAAGCAAGAAAGAAGCACAGCTTGTCCTCTGTATGCTATCTGATTATTGTGATCAATCAGTTCCCAATGCATATGGTCTTAGATCAAGATCGACCTAGTACAGTTGCTTCATTCTGTGGATTTTGGCCAGCTTTAAATTACAATGAATCACAGGCTCACCCAAACCATGATCAAACATTTAAGTGGCACCAACACATTATATCAATTCTTTGAATGAGACCAAATTTTGCAGGAATACCGCACAATCTATATTGCCCCCTTCAAGCACATTGTCTGTTAAAGTATTACTTCATGCTTCGGAAGCTGAAGACCTGCGTTTGCAGCATGCCCAGAAACGCTACTATCAATCTCACCACAAACATAATAAGGTCAGATCCCAGAACTTGCAAATTTGGCAGCTTTCCCAGTTGAGGAATATTTCCTCCCATGTGAAATTGATCGAATATTAATTGAACTACGGACCATCTCTGGCGCCTTGCACCACAGACCTGATTAAGATCTCATGGCTTTTGGACAATAGAGAAATCAAAATTAACAATAAACGTGCACATACTTCGCGAACGAAGCCTGCAAAGTCTTATACATGCATGCAGAATCCAGCTAGCATGCTACCTCATTCCTAGTTTAAGCAGATAATTCCGTCCCTAAGATCACTCTCTTTCTGAAGCCCATATACTGTCCAGATTGAGAGGTTTGACCCATACATCCTCTTTGCCATTCATTTTACAGTTGCATAATAGTGCCCCAGAGACGGTGGGTTGGAGACAACAATGTAGTAGTAAAGCAAAGGATTGGAGGACGACAATGGGTGGTTTGGGTAATTCAGCTTCCATGAGATTGACTCCTGTTCTTTTTTTTTTCCCCTCCTTTTTTTAATAGTATTTCAATAGAGTCCGATTTTGTAGTAAAAATAAATATTGGTTCAACCAACTTAGGAATTACTTTCATTCTTCAAATTATAAGAAGTTAACTTAGTAAAAGTAAACGCAATAAGCATCCAAAAGACCTGTAACAGTATAGCTTGCTTAAATTTCATGCCATCCAAAAGGCTGAGAGGTATATTGAGGCATATCACTCCACTACGGTTTACAAATAGAAAGTACCATTTATAAATCAAAGTTGCATTCATCTACCTGATTTGCTTCTCTATAACATGTTGCTTGGGCTTTTTGTAGCTGCGACGAAAATGCCTCCTATGCTAAAGCTTTAGCCATGATTGAACGATGCTCCAGTTGTTGCTCATAAAGTCCACGGAAGATATGATATTTAGCATTATGGTAATTCTTCACCTTAGGATCTTGGGAAGGGTAGACAACCTGCCAGCATAGAAGCATGCAATTTGGACCAAAAAATAGAAACAAAAAGCGAAAATAAATGAAAGAACAAAGGATTTAAGAAAAGAAATTCAAGGGTTGACAAATTATAATCAATCTGGCACATTTGAGTCTCCCGAGTGGTAGTCATTTTTCAGCTGCTAGAAATTTATATCAGTTTAGTTTTCGTACTTTGTTCTGTATAATTGTTCATTCAACTTAATGGACCCAGATTGTGTTATGGCAAACTCTAAGCACCCACACTGAAAAAATAAATGCATTTCAAACTAAACCAATCTAACTTACCTCTAGACCAACATAATCACCATAATTTTAAACCTCAAGTTTGCCTCACCTAGTAAAATAGATGCAACTGAAGATAGAAATGGTAGACCGGATAAAAGCTTGATAAAGTATTAACTTTCAGTTTGAATAGTATTCACTCATCAAATTCTTGCTCAAGTCAAGCAACCTAAATTTGCATGACCGGTCTAAATCTTCAATGAGATTTTTCATCTGTTCCTTTTCGAGGATAAACATTGTTAAAATAGGATTATAACATAAACATTTCATGAAGTTTACACATTCCAGTACAGTTGCAATAAACGGACATATATGTAAGGTACTCGCTAATCCAAACGCAATCAGTTGCTGGGGTTAATTTACAGTAAAGTAGACATACATAAACACGCAAATCTCATGCATCAGATGCTTTAGTTGTTCATTCTGTCAAAACTTGAAAACTCCTATTTTTCTTTGGAAAATTCCAGGAGTTGAAGAATCTTCCAAACTATTTTACTGTAACGTCCCATGTCATACATCTCATAACATGCAACTCACCATCACATTGGTTTATCATACCTTCCCAAAATAAATAAACTACAGCTGGTTCCCCTCCCCTTCCAAGCAAGAATTTATCACCAAACAGATGTTAACAAGGTTCATATACCTGACCAGCTGCATTCAATGCCTTCATGGCGTGTCGGATTGTAATGTATTTCTTTGAAGCAACAGCCCCCAGAATTGCAGCTCCCAAAAGCACTGATTCATTTTCCCGTGGTAAAATTATAGGATAACCTGATAAAATTTCATGAAGTTTACTTAAATATGTTACGATTCCACATACTTTGAATGCTGCGGGTTGACTAAACATCTTTACTCATAAAACTGAACATTTTTGGATAGGAGGATAAGTGAGAAATGCACACAGAGAAAAAGAAAACAACACAGAAATTGGGGGGGGGGGGCGGAGGGTTGGGGGGAGGGGAGAGAGAGAGAGACCGATTATATCTGCATGTTCTTGGATATAAAGTGGGTTCTTTGCAAGTCCTCCACAAGCGAGCAATGTATCAACCTGCGAGCAAAATCATATAAATGACTCGGAATGAACTACTGTTGAGCAAAATTGCATAGGGAGAGCAACTTTATTGATCTATGTACAGGGTTAACATGGATTCAACTTAATTTACCACAACTTATACTACTACCATGAAAATGGAGCAACTGAAGTGGTGAACTCTCTCTATCCCCCCCTCCCCCTCTTAAAACAAAAAACCCCCAACAGGCACAAACCTATATTGCATTTCCTTTCACTATCTAAATATGATAATTTAACAGCAAAAACTCATGAAATGCGAGACTGGACAATAGGTACCCCATTGGAGAAAAATAGCTCTAGTATAATACAGTACAGTCAAAAGTCCAGAAAAATAAAATAATTATATTACATCAACAGCGGGAATACACACAGACATGTTTTTAACTCAGTCAATTGCACAGTCCAATTCTTCTGTTACAATAGACTCCAGACAAAAATAAATCCTGACAATCAGTACCAATTGTTAAAATAATGCTAAATAGGACAACTTAAGCATGGTATGATATAACATCCCCTGGCTTCTCGCCAAAAAAGGAGTACACATGATCTTTAGTAAACAGCATCCTAGTTCATGGGCTGCTCTTCATAACCCAGTTTACAAAACACCTTTGGGTTTACAGTATATAATTGAAATTAAAACATAGCAGAAAGCTTCACAGTAAGGTCTTGGCAAATGCAATCAATTTCATTAAATTGAAAGCTCATAAGAATTCTTGGTCATGATCACAGTGGATTCGCACAAGTTCACATGAAATATCCCAAGAATATGCACAACAAAGTCGTCTTCTTATTCTGCACATTCTAGATATGTATCTGGGAGTTCCTCCCATATAAATCAGAGTCTAAAATAAGTGCTCAAATTTTTCAAATTTTGAATTTAAAGATGGATAAAATTAATCACCCACAAAGGCAGAAACTTTTGCTAGTATCAGATGACAACAGGGATGGACCTTACTGGAAAGTAAAAAGCTGAAGTTCAATGAGGGGATATATTAAATGAGTTTTTACAACTTCCTTCTTGTTCAGAATGGTTAATATACATAAATAATTATATTGATTTTAATGTGTTATTATCATGTAGCAACATCACATTTCGAGTGAATTTTGGACTCCGCATAGATAGGACAAGAATTTATTGCAATATCAACAATAACATGGCACTCTTACTTTGTGTCCATGGGCATTGCAGTGCTCTACAATGTGACGTGTGCCATATGCAATAGCTTGTACTGTGGCAAGGTATAGAAGAGCTAGTTGTTTTTCACTAGCGTCAAGAGTTAAGCCACACAGCATTCCTTTCGATTTAGGGTCTGCAATGGGAGATCTATACCAAAGTGTTAGTAGATATTTTCTCAAAATTGCCCAACATACTGTATGTGAAAGGCATTACTCATCTTTGAAAATCACCTGTTACCATGAAAGTCGGGAAGAACATGTGTATCATTAGTCAAAGCAGCAAGAAATGGAGAACCCAGCTCATGCCTCATTGTCTCCAGTATCTCATTCAACAGCTCGAAAATTGAGATTCCTAGAAGTTATAATGAATTAAGACAACATCCAACTTCATTGCATACCAGGACAGACTTGTAAAGAAATAAAATTGTTCAATAAAATAATGCAACAAACAAAAAATTACTTACTTCGTGAAGCGGCAGATTTTACAAGGTGGGGTGAGGCAACATGATTTTCAATTACATAATCCAATAATGCCCCTGTGGCACTCTGGCCGCCCTCAGTGAGCCAATACTCAGGCACCATACCTTCAGATATTTAAAAAGAAAAAAAAAAAAGAGAAAAGAAACACTAGCTCACTAAAATAGAGTGATGCAAAACAAATAAAATCATCAGATACAGGCCATTCACTGTTGCTCAAAACACAAAATGGTAGCACAAAATGAGAGCTCAGAGGCTCAATTATCTTCCTCCATATAGAACTTATTAGGGAATAAAGGATCCAAACACCACGAACAGATCAGTCTTATTTAGTGAAGCAGTCGAAACTGCATTTAACAACAGGTTCAATATTTCAAGCCAAAAAAGGTCCCTATTTCTTCTTAGCAACTATAATATCGGTTTGACAAACTTCATTAAGACAGACAGCCTCCAGGAGCATTGAGTTCCTAAACCACCATCCAGTAGAATGCTGGCGCAGTAGCTATCTTAGTGGCTTAGTTTAATGAAGAAAGGGATTAAGGAAAAGGTAAAAAAATGGCACCAAGAGGATGAGCCAACAGTTTAACTAGTCCAGTTATTGTGTACATTGGCAACCCAGATGACAATTAACATGCGCCTCTTGTCATCAGGCCTTGAAAATACAAAAGTGAAGACATGAACTTATTAGAATAAAACATGGACCATTACCATACCAGACCAAAATGGTCCCCAAACTCCTGGAATGAACAGTTTTGTATGTGATACTGCCATATGGCAAGTGGATGTTCCACATACTAACACCATGCGACGACATATAGCTTCCACATCAGTCTCTACAAGCACAAAAATGAGTCACTAACAATGAAAAATAAATTGAAGTCAAATCAGAATATCCAATCCCATTTTTTATCCACAAGTAACAAGAACCTTTTGATTCAGGATCTGAACCAGCCTTGCTTTCCATCACACCAACACCACCAGCATGGGCATCTATCATTGAAGTACCCACAGGTGTCCCAGCCAGAAGGCCCAATTCCTGTAAACAGATACGGCAGCTTAGCACAGACACGGAAACACTAACTGAGCACAATTATTCAGCAACATGTGCACCCCTTGGAAAGTAAACTCGCATTGTTTGACCAAAATTGATAGACCTCAAGGGGAAGGCACTTTAAACGATACAAATTCCACTGAATGAGATCTTGCCTTTGCAGAATCTATTGTTAAACCACAACCCAGAGCATGACCAGGGAAAGCTACACTCCGTCCTGTGCACAAAGACACTCATCTCATAAGGCAACCAAGAAGTTGAAAGCAACATCATGTCTCTTCGATGCAATGACTGAATCCCAGTTGATCATATAGTTCAAAATTTTATTTCAACTTAGATGACAGAATGCAGGAGAAAAGGATGAAAGTAAGACACAAAAATTTTGCATAGAAAGAAAGTATGTAAGTTTTCAAAGATCACACTTAGGAAACAACGAAAGAAACTTTAATATCCATGTTCGTGGGTATCAAAGGAGGTGTACCAAAATAATTCCCAGAGCTCATGCTATAGGAAAGATTACCTTTAAGAACACAGATACAATAGTACAAAACTCCATATTGAACAAACAGAAGGCTTCGAGGAGAACTGAAAATAGTAGAAAACTTCATACTGACAATTGCCTATGCAAGTGACTATACTACAGAGAACCGACAATAGTAGAAAACTCCATATTGAACTAACAGAAGTCTTCCAGGAGACAGAATATTCAGATCAGCTTCAAATGGATATTTTATATTTGTATCTTCAAATAAGCACAAAATTTCTATCTTGCTCGATAACAATACAAAAGCCCAATACTGCTGATTCGAAGTAACAAACAAACTGATTAAAGTACATAACAAGCGTAACTTGTAGAGAAGCAAATGATCATCTGGAGCTTCTAGAACTCACATGCTTTACACTCAAACTACTCAATGAGTTTCTGTATTTAAAGAATTGTAGGAGGGATAAGCAAGAAACTTTTTCCACACCACTCTACAAGATTTAGTCCATAAATAACTCTTTATCTCTTCTTCTTCTTCTTCTTTTACTTTTTGGCTATTTTTCTTGGTAGGATTTTCACTAATCATCTTTTCTCCCTTGTCAAGATGATCTAATGTGGAACATAAAATAAGCCTGGATGATAAAACTTTCAGTAATTATAAGAAGCATTGTGCAAATTTAACTTTGAAAACCGTGCACTCTCATGGCCAGTCAACTACATTTGAAATTTTAGATTTAACAACTAAGTGTACCAGCAATATTGGTCCCATGGTCTAGAAAATTAACTCATCAACAAGAAGAGTCTAATGGCTGAGTTTGTTCATGAGAAACTAGCTCATGAAATTCTTTTTCACAAATGACCACATGGATTCTCAAATTCTGCAGAGATAAAGCTAAACGCTAATATACACAAGTACAAATGGACAGAGTCTGGAATCCATCCATGCAAATAAGATGAAATTCTCTTGTTTTATAATCTGAAAAATTAACTATAGGTCGTACATTTCATAAATTTCACTGCAAGCTCATTCACTAATCTAACCAGAAGCCTTAACCATTTTCAAAGAGGGAAAGCCATTTCATCCATTTTCAGAGTGAATACAGAGGCAAACCAAAAACAACATCATCAAGCATTAGTAAAAGTTCGAAGAAACTTACAAGCATACCTATCTTGGCATGATGGCCATCAACAAGATCACCTAAGCCAATCTCCTCCCAGAATTGATCATCCCATCCACAAGCTTCCATGTCCCGAGAGTCTTCTTCAGAGGCTTGATGCATGTGTGCATGACCCAGATAGGTCCATTTGCAAACAGTAGAGCACAAGCTCCTAGTGTCATCTCCTGTTGCTCTACAAGAATTGAGGATAACTCATGAGAGCCCATAGGATATGAAACTCAAGCTGTGTAAACCAAATGCATAAAGGCTTACTTATAAGACAACCAATCACTAAGGTCCATCCAACGAAATGCCATTGACCAAGATTCTTTCAGATTATCTTTCACCCACAAAAGCTGCAACAATTGTTTATGCCATATTAGATTGACACAGTAATCCAAGAAACCACCACATGTTTGGACAAGATTTTAGACTTCTAACACTTACAAATATCTTTCTCCATTGACAGACATGGTTCAAGGTGCAAAGTACTATGTTCAAAACAGAGGACATGTCAAGCAAAAGACACAGGCAGGCTCTGAGATATGCTATTTAGTGAAGATCTGATCTAAGCAGCATAACCTAGCAGCAAACGAAACTGAACATTATTTTGAGTTTCCTAGATACCTTTGGTGGTTCCATTTCTGGAAATACAGCTCCACCACAATACTGCAGAACAGGTGAGTTGGAGGAATTTATCCGTTCAGCTTGCTTTACTGCTCTATGGTCCATCCAAACTATGATATTCCTCCTAGTATCACCACTCCAAGAAACAGATACCGGCTCACCATCAGAATCCACAGCAACTGCACTTCAAAATCACTTCACCCAACTTATTTCTAGGCATCAATACAGATAAGAGGTAATGAAAGCACTTGAACAATTTCCTTACTGAGAACTGAGTTAGGTTATACCAAGGGAACAAGTGGCAGCAAATCCCAAACTTGTTACTTCTTCCCCGGCAACATTTGCAAGGGAGCATGCTGCTTTTACAGCAGTGCAGACGGCAAGCCAAATATCAGTTGAAGATTGCTGGATGCCAAAGTTAGATTAGGCATGTCAGAGGTCTATCAATGATCTAAAGACAAATTTTAAATCAGTTTGCCGCTTTGCTTGTCGATCATAAGATAAAGCAAGCATCAGACCTACAAAGAGTGTGTGTGTGTGTGTGTGTGTGTAAGAGAGAGAGGGGAAAGGAAAAGGAAAACATTTTGTAAGTTTGTTTCCTTACATGTTTGACCTATTCTAACATGTAAAAGGAATAGGTAATCAGGAGAAGTTATGTGATTATATAGAATATCCAAGCATATATAATCTCCATATTCACAATCTTCGCTTTCAAAATAGAATATTCAAACATCAGACTTCCAAAACAAGAGAGATAGAGACAGATGAGAGAGAGGAAAAGTAAAAGTAAAATGTATACTACATTTGTTTCCTTACACTTTTCACTTATTCTAACATGGAATAGTTATGAGGAGAAGTCATATGATTATACGCAATGTTCAAGCATCTGCATACTATTCTCCAGATTAATAATCATCGCTTTCAAAATTACCTCGATGCAGTCACCTTCTTTCCAAATCTGAATTGGGCTACTGGCAGAACCCAAAAGTTTGCCATCCCCGTCGAAGAGTCCTGCAAGTGAATTAATAGATCAGGAATAGCAACAGGTAGAATGCGCATTCATTTTCATAGACAGAAAATAAGGTAGTTACTTCGCATGACGGCTTGAACTTCAAGATGAAGAATTTCCTTGAAATCTCAAGTAAAGATCAGTAACATGAAAACATGGCTTCAAAGAACAAATTTGGAGCTTGTAGTATCTATAGTTTGAACCCCAGTTTGAACAATGGGATAATCCTAGCTTCTCAGAAATCATTCCTGACATTTTCTTCACCATACCCACTGAAAGCTGAATCATTTCGGCTTACAAGAAGGTCCATCTTAATCTTTAAAGAAAATCATGTAGTTTTTAGTCTATGCAACACTAGGTCTTTATTTCCATCCTTAAAGGTTTGCACATATAGCTATGATACAAGGGTTACACCACCTAAACCAGCTACACATTCATTTGCTAAATGACTCCTTGGCATGCTGACCCATCACCAATGCTGGCACTATCCTTCTAAGTACGCTTATGTCTGAGGAGATAAAGAGTAAAATATGCCACGGAAAAAACAGTGAAAAAAATAAAAACCTACCAAAACCGATTTCCAATAAAGCCAGCAGAAGATAATCAAAACCAAGACCGCCAATTTTAACTACTGTATACACAAAAAGACCAAGAAAACTCACGTCATTGGGAAAAGAGAGAAAAATAGTGGAGAGAGAGGTACCTGCGCGAGCACTCCCGGTGCCAACATCGACGCCAAGGTAGACTGTGCGGCGAGGCGGAGGAGGTGTGGTCATTTCGATGGCGGCAGGATGAGAAGAGAAGCGGTGGTGGTGGTGGTGATGGTCGTCGTCGTGATGATGTTGTTTTAAGAGTGGTGTGGTATCAGAATATGAATGTCTTGGGCCAGACATTTTATATTGCCATCCAAACACTGTATTAATTATTGCTATCGGATTACTGGTAATTTCTAGTTATCTATCCAAATTCTAACAGTAGTGTTTTACAATTTAATGGAAATCTAAACCGGAATTTTGAATTTTGATGTGAGATTAATGTCCATCAAAAACTCTGCTCATTCTTGATCATCTCTGGCTGTCCCTTTTCACCTTTCATTATGTTCCTCTTTTTTCGTTGCTTGGTGGTTGCCATTTTTTTATAATCAATAATTGCCCAGTTGCCAGTTGTGATTTGATTTTTGGTCTTTTCCTTTTTTTTTTTGTGCCTGTTTTTTTGTGCTTGTCAGCATTCAAGAATCGCTACAAGCCAGGGCAATGGTAAGTGGTGCTCAAAATTTGGCTACTACTAAAGTAAAGACGTATGGACCAGGTTTGACAGTAGATTTGGATGGTAGGAGGAAATGAGCAATGCATACTACATTTTGATGGGTTTTAATACCACATTATTTTTAGATTGATCTAATTTGATCGATAATGAACAGAAACCAAAAAATTTTATAATAATACCACTTGATTACGACTGATTACTATTTTAAGAAAGCATACTCAAAAACTTTATAAAATTAGACGTGAACTCTATGTATTTTGAATACACAAACAAGCTAAAGACAAGATAAGAAGATAAACTTATTGAGCGTGAAATAATTCAACATTAGTTTTTCACATCTCATTGAATGCTTAATTAGCTAAAAATTTAGTATAAATCATAAGCAAATCAATTTTGGGTACAAACGCGATTCAATCAATAATTTCATACTCAAACTGTAAAATTCAGCTTATGTCAATTTGTCAATTATTTTTATGTCTAACAAAATTACTAGAGGAGAATCCCGAATTTATTGAAGATTTTAAAATCCTTCCACAATAGAGGGGATTTTGGCGGTACGAGTGATTATTCCATTAGTCACATTCATTTACTACAAGAATTTGCATTTTCTCGAAATAAAAGGTATTTTGAGTCAATTTTTTTTTTTTTTTTTTGTCAATCTTCAATATCTAAGGCTAGGATTATATTTTTGTGTGCTACGTGATTAACTTACCTAAGGCAAGCTAATTATATTTTGGATGATAAAAAAAAAAAGTTGAATTTAAGTGAATAACGGATGTCACCAAAACCTTTGGAAGTTAAAGTTGAATTTCAGCAGGGGCCCCAAAACCTTAAGAAGTCAGGGGACAGAAGAAAACCTCGGAGGTCAACAAATGAGACGCGGGCAATTATAGAGGGGTAAATGTAGCCAACTCTTGCTCATTTAAATGTCCTGTCCATCGTCCACCTGCTCTACGTACTCCTCTCAACGTCGTCGCTGAAAATATATTATGCTTCTACTTGCAACTTTATCCAGACCACCAGTCCGCCGCCGTTTACTCCCTATATGTCTACTGCACCACCGCAACATCCACGCACAACCACCACCAGCACCTCCTCCCCCACCCACTATTGAATACCCTTTGAGTCATCCCATTTACGCCATTTGGGCTGCTAACACTTCACTCGGCAAGACCCTCGTCTCCGCCGGCCTTTCTATCGCTTTTCTCAACTCCTCCTGCTCTTCTACGTCCAAGAAATTTGTCTATCTCAAGCCAGTCCAAACGGGTTTTCCGGAAGACTCTGATTCCCGCTTCGTGTACTGCAAATTCTCTCAGTTTTCCCTCCAGAACCGTCCCAAGTTATCCGTTTTTGCTTCGAATCATGTTATCAATACTTCGTTCCCGGCATTGAAAGCCCTTTTGGGAGAAGACTCCAAATATGGGAACTTTGGCAGTGAAAAAGTTGGGAACTTTGGGGGTGCCTTTGAGAATTTGGGGTGGTACGAGGAAACGAAATTAGAAGGGGCTGAAAATGATGAAGCAAAGGGGGTGGGGTTGTGTTCTGAATTGATTTGTAAGACAATTTATGGGTGGAAGGAGCCAATTTCGCCTCATTTAGCCTCTGAGAGAGAAGGGGCAAGAGTAGAAGACTCTGAGTTGTTAGAAGTGTTGATGAGGGGTGTGCAAAGTGGGGATGAAGAAGGTGGTGATCGAAATGTAGACGTAATGTGTGTGATTGAGACTGCTGGTGGAGTCGCAAGCCCTGGCCCATCTGGTACTCTACAATGCGATTTATACCGGTATGTGATGTTACTCGTCCTCGACAGAACGATGAATTCTGTTGTATTTTTTTTCCCACAAAGATGAGTGCGGGATGGTTTCTGGCCTAGTATTTCTCGCTAGTGCAGTTGTTGAGTCTATTGCAAATATGAAGCTAATGCCTAATATTGTTAATTTTACTTGATTATAGCAATCTAAGTGAAACAGTTTAAGGATCCATAAGTTGGAACCGAGGTTAATTTGCACTGTACAAAAGAAATGACTGCAAATCACTGATTTTGTTTTGGTCGATTTGTGATGGTTAATCCGTGATCACCTAGTTTTGGAGGCCAATAATATCGGACCTATCAAGTTAGTTAAATTGATCTATATTTCTTTCCTGATGATTTGAGCTGAATCATGTTTGAAACTTTGGCCACTAAAATTGGCTAGAGTTGCAATTTAGCTGAGTTAAACTTCTTCTTAGGTACTCTTAAGACAGGTTTCTCTTAGCACCTTGACAAAGTTTCTAAATTTGCCTATTGAAGTGTGACATCTCTTTGGTGATATAAGCGCCTATGATTTTTCTCCGCAGGCCTTTACGGTTGCCGGCCATTTTGGTGGGGGATGGACGATTAGGTGGTATTTCTGGAACCATTTCAGCTTATGAAAGTTTGAAACTTCGCGGTTATGATGTTGTTGCCATAGTGTTTGAAGACCATGGTCTTACAAATGAGGTGCCATTGTCTTCTTACTTACAAAATAGGTATGAGACCTGTACATTTATCTCACGGATTTGATCTTTCTGTATCATTTTCAACAAGTATCAAGCCTGTGCAGTCAAGCAGCCATGATTGTGAACTATTTTGTGAAGCACAAGCTTAATTTTTGTGTAACCTTGTTTTGCATTGTGATTATGTGCACTTGTTTCTGTCATGGCAAATTTTGTCTTCATTACAGACAGGTTTATTTCGTGGACATTGTGATTTCCACCTCTGGCTACTTAGCTGTATCTTCTTTTTTATGCTCTTGGTTATGAAGTTGTTCTGCCTCATCTCAGGATCCCACTGTTTGTGCTTCCACCTGTTCCACAAGATATGTCAAATGACCTGGTTGAATGGTTCGAGAAGTCTCAAACTGTTTTTAGTTCTCTAAAGGACGTAATGTTGTCTGCATTTCTAAGAAGAGTGCGGAAATTACAGCACATGAGAAAGAAGGCTTGTGATATTCTGTGGTGGCCTTTCACTCAGCATGAATTTGTATCTGAAGGAAATGTTACTGTTATAGATTCACGCTGTGGGGAGAACTTTGCAGTTCATAAGGTGAGCTAGTTTCCCATATTTTATAGATGCGCAAGTGTTTTTTTTTTTTTTTTTTGTCTTGGTACTGTTGGAAATCTTGCTTGAGAACTTAAAGCAGATCGGGTATCTCAGATTTGTAATGCTTTTGAGTTTCATCGATAACATAAATTTCTTTGTCTTGGTAGGAGTTTCTCTACAAGTGCCACGAACATAATATTTGTCATTGCAATCATATTATGTGCTTATTTTGTTATCTGATTATGATATAGACCAGCAACTTGGAAACAATTACTCAACAATTTGATGCTTGTGCAAGCTGGTGGACACAGGGACCTGATGCTAATTTACAGGTCAGTGCTAACTTACCATAATACTTGTAATCTTCCTCCATACTTTTATTGAATGGTTGCATAGAGTAAAGTTTAGATAGATTAGGGCATAAATTTTATTTGTCTGGGAAAAGCTAATGCATCATCTTAAATGGAATGCAAGCATTAAATAGCTGCTGTTGGAGGCAGGGAAGAAAATAGGTTGGGATAGAATTGTCGAATAAGAAACCAATTCAATTAACTTGGATAACAATGCATACTTGCAACTGGGATGATTTATCTAACTACTGTACTTCGCACGAAACAAATTTGAAAGACAACAACAAAGCATGTCGTGTCTAGTTTCATATTGTACAATTCTACTTCCCAAAACTGTTTCAGTCGGTTCTTCCTTTCTTTGATCCATCAATTTAATGTTTAGATTCTCTTGAATGAAGTTGCCTTGGTCTCTGATGGCATGAACTGCAACCTAGTAATATATGCCTAGTACTTTCTTCCATGTTTTGTTTTTATTTTGTGTATGGTTTTTTGGTCTAAGTGATCCTTTTGGAACCAGCAGAAGATGTCTTTGAACAATTAATGAAGCTTTCATGAATTTTGATGTCTTTGAACAATCGAATGAGTAAATCATTGAATAAGGAAAAAATGCCTTTGGTTCTGTGTCTTGGTCAATGGACGTGGTTCTGCAACATGGCCTGCAGATGTGGTTCAGTGGCTTGATGAGGCTGCATGGAGTCCCGGAACTTGGTTCTGTGGCTTGGTTCAGAGAAATAGTTTTCCAAACTTGTTCACGGTGGCTTGGTCTGCGGCATAGCCGTGGGATCTGGTAGATGGGTACTGGTCCTTGATACCAGCACTTGGAATGTGGCAGCATTTGCTAAGATAGGACATGATACCGGCCCATTAGTGTCAACTACAGCTTTCTGGATCACTTGCTGATAATGCATGGCATTGAGTCTCACGTATTTTCCGTGCTTTTTTACCTTTCGATTGTTCCTTGGTTCTTTTGAAGACTGCAAATTTGTTCTTGTTTTCATTGGTTTTTACTTGGTCATGGATAAATGGTATCAAAATGGTCCATATTTATTCCTTCAATTTTCTATTTGCATTGTAGTACTAATTGGCAAAAACTTCAGACCCTCTCTGTCATATGTTGCAAAGCATATCTGTAAGATTCTTTGCTGCATTTTTGTTTTTAGGTGATTTCAGATTGAGTTGGCAAGGATTGTTGGCTATACTATTGGTCGTTATGGTCATGTAATGTTTCCCGAGAATGTTTACGAGCCAGTTCTTGAATGTGCTGAACTTTTGCTGGAAGGTGTTGGAAAGGGTAAGACTTTGCAGCTTTGCATAAGTGCCATTCTACAGTAAACTATATTCATCTTCTAGTTGTGGATGGAGGTTTAAATGTCATTTCCACCACAATAAGCAATATGTCATGCTTGGTTTTCCTGAAAAGTTGAATGTTTTATGTTCCAATTCCTTACTTCATGTACCGCATAGGTGGAGTTTTCAAGCTTTTGGTTATTACTTAGAAGCGGCTTGTTTGCCTTTCTCTCTCCCTCTCTCTCTCTTTTTTCCTGTAACGTGGATAACATTGTGAATTATGTTGAATTACCATTTAATGACATAGTCATAGTTCACGTATCTATTATTTGGGTACTATACAAGACCCTAGCCCTCTTCATTTGATTAGCCTGAGTGGATGTCTTCATAATTTGGAATATGAAACAGATACTGTCCTAGTTAAACATATGGGAATTCATACTTCTGTCTTTTTAATGATCCTATCTGCAAAAGCAAAGCAACCAATTATTCCTCTCAGATTTCTTTTTCCATATTATTGCAAGTATAAATACCAGCTACCCTGTTTCTTCTGTACTAAAACTTCTTTCCCCTGGCTAATCTGATGCCTTTCCACTTACTTTTTCCCACTTATCTAGCAGTTCCCAAGTCAAGCTCTATCTCTTGTATAATAGGACTGCCATCATCTATGTTAACTTGTAAGGACACCTAAGTTGAAAAAGTGTAATTGATAAAAAAATTTGACCTAGCTCTATATGTTTGACTTACGGTCAATCAGCACAGCCATCACTGGCATATTAATCTTTACATACCCTGTATGGGCTACATGAACAAATTAGCTGCCCTGAATCTGGGACTTCTGTTCTGTTTTCTAGAATTTATTCTGCACAACTGGAGCATATATGTATACAATGTAATGGGCAATTGTATGTGTACCCATGCTAGAGATTTTTTTTTAATGCTTTACAGAAAGTTGTAATTACTGAATCTTTTACTTCTCATCTTGCAATTTTTGAATTTGAGCTTAAATATTGAGAATCAAATCTTACAAAAAGAACTCATAAAAATGAATAATTTGTAAAAGACAACAGATATTTGATGCATATATCAATTCTACTTCCTTTTTTTTTGTATTTCTGAGCTTGGAAAAACTCCTTGTCAGGATGGGCTTCTCGAACATATTTCTCAGATAATGGATCAACAGCAGTTGAAATTGCTCTCAAAATGGCATTTAGAAAATTCTTGCTTGACCGTGGAATCCAGTTTGACCAGCTTAAAGTCAATGCCTCTGAAAGATATATCAATCTGAAGGTGAATTGTTTTATTTTCTTTTGCTATTTGGGTCCTCTAGATGAAATTGGTTCCATGCTATATCATGAAGTAGAGAAATGATTAAAGTGGCTCATTTTAGCTGACAATTTTAGGTACATTATCAAATTTGCAAGTTACTAGCTGTATTTTGAGAAACAAGAATCTTGTATAGGAGTCCTCTCTCTCTCTCTCAGAGGGATTATACACTTGCTGTTGCATGATCTTCTTATCGGACACGTGGTGTGATTTACTTTTTAACTTTTAGTCAGAAATCAAGGTTGCTTATTATTTGACCTTTAACCTTATTTTCAGTTAGTGATTGGATTTTTTGTCTCTTATGTGTGTTTCATTTCAAGAATGATCTTCATAGTACCTTCTTTTCTTGTCTTGTGGTTTACCTTTACTGTTTGGACAAGAATTTGAGTACTGGCTATCATTATATGCTAGTTTGTGCTTCTTCTTTTTTTTTGTTCAAAGCCATGAAATATTGGATTATGTATGTCTATTTAATACATTTGTATGACTATTTTAGTTTCTATTTTATATTTACTTACACTGGACTAATGTGGAGATTTTGTTTTCAAAATCAGGTATTAGCTCTCAAAGGATCTTATCATGGTGATACTTTGGGAGCTATGGAAGCACAGGCACCATCTCCTTATACTGGCGTTTACCAGCAACCTTGGTACGGATATTTCACTTTTTCACTTGTGTTAGATACTAGAATAATGATAAAACATTCTCACAAGTGTGACAATGTTTGGATTGTGGTCATACAAGCTGCACTTAGATGGTAAAAAGTAAAAGTATAAATAACAGCAATCATATGTTTATAAGGTAAATGTGTGTACAAACGAGCGTAAAGTACTAAAAATAACAAAACAATCTGGAGAAAAGCTTTTTTGAGCTGAGGACCAGACATAAATTAGGAAGAGCCCAATTCTTTGCTGTAGAAGATTTATGACTGAAAATTTTTGCATGCCTCAATGACTAATCTAATTTTGGCACTTCCACTTCCTCAGTTTTTCTTGATAAGCATTAGCTTATCCTCTTACAAGAAGGCCATATGCTTCTTCAATACATTGTCAACTGGTTACCTTCCTTTGATGAGGCATAAAAGCAATTATTGTGGTGGACTTGTGTGGATGGGGCTGACGGTAAAGAAGTAAATCTTTCTGGTGCTAGGAGGAATTACCATATTTGTTGTAAACGCTTATGTGTGCACTTTGATGACAATTAATAGTCTAAATTGCATAATCAGGACATAAACTAGGGCAAGACATGCTTCTTTTTAGTCTTTTACCAATTATTTTGTGGAGAGGGTTTCTGGAAGTTCATCTTCAGTTCTTTATGTTACTGCCTTATTGGCTGATACATCTTGGGAGCATCATGTTGCTTTCTGTGTTATTTTTTTGTTACTTATAGTTGGTGAACTTGACATTGTGGAAGAGTCTATGTTGTGAATTCCTTGCCACAAGTAGATATCCTATTATTGCAAATTTGTTGCTAATTAGGAAAACTGGCTTAGTGCTATGCTCAAACAGTCGTATTCTTGGATGTCATTTTGTTCAGAAGAAAGCTAAACAGTCAGAGATTTGTGGCTTGTCATTGCTCCAACTTTAAGAAAACTTCTTCGACTAACTAGTAATTGTATAGCAAAAATTAGGTCAATATGGTTCAGAATGGTGGTTATTAAATCAAGAAAAATCTTTCAGGTACTCAGGAAGAGGTATTTTTCTTGATCCTCCAACAGTTTTCCTTTGCAATGGCATTTGGAAACTCCAACTTCCCAAGAAGATTCAGGTTGAAAATGTGAAAATGGATGACTTCTGTAAGTGAAGTACACCATATCTAAGTTGTACTTTTCCACCATAATTTATTATTCAGTTCTCATTAATGAATTTGTTAAAATTCTTTGCAGGTTTTAACTTGCGTGACGAAATTTTTCAGGAGACCAGAGATGCCTCATTATTTGCCAGTATCTATTCATCATACATTTCAAAGGAGTTATCACATGTTAATTCTACACCATACACTGACATTGGAGCTTTAATCATTGAACCAGGCAAGATATTGCTCTGACTGCATTTTTGTTTATATTAAAATCAAGCAAATTCCTTGTTATTGTTATTTAGTGAGTTTATTTTGACCCATCTTCCACTGGCACTTGATGAATCATCTTAGTTAACTTCCAGCCTTGTGCTGGGTCTAAATTTCTATATTCTTCTGGCTTTATGTTTGCTGTTAAATTGACTGATTAAACTCATTGGAGGAGTAGCTCATTCCTGGACCATCTTTTGTTGGTCACTCCATTTATCTGTTCCTTATACATATGTCTTAAGGGAGTACTAATTGAGTTTCTTGGACCCAATTAAGATATGATAGATTTTAAGTTAAGAAAGAAAAATTGATTTTCCAAAGGGCTTAGAACTACTGCATATGTGTTGCTAAGGTTGTGACTTGGACTGATCTGGACAAACACAGAAATTCCAATTTAAACTATTTCTTCGAAATGTCAATAGAGCATTCTTTTCCGGGTGACCACTTAAATTGGTGAAGGATTATTTGAGATCTCTTATTTGAAGGCTACTGTAGTAGATTTCTGGGTAGTTGAGTGATGAAGTTGTATTGTTTTGTAGTGATACATGGAGCTGGTGGAATGGAAATGATTGATCCCCTATTTCAGCGCATACTCGTTAAAGAATGCCAAAGCCGAAAGATTCCCGTTATCTTCGATGAGGTTTTTACTGGATTTTGGCGCCTTGGAGTAGAGGTTGGTGTGAAATTCTTCTGCTTCTGTTCTTTTTGTTTATGTGTGATGTTAACACTTCCCTTTGTCAGTCTGCTGCGAAACTACTCTGCTGTCAGCCAGATATAAGCTGCTTTGCAAAGTTAATGACTGGTGGCGTTGTGCCCTTGGCTGTTACTTTAGCATCAGAGGCTGTTTTTGAAGCATTTGTTGGGGAATCAAAGGTAGATCATTTTGTTCAATTATCTTACTACAAGGAAGTGGTTATTTGTATTCAACTGTTGACTTGAAAAATGATCTCGTAACTCAGTGTCAAATCACAGCAATGTAAGCATTGATCTTAATGGCTCTGAATGACTTTGGATGGAGAAGTTACTCTTGAGCTATATCCTTTACTGTTTATGATGGTTAAAGTATTGTGGAATCTGTCAAATGATACCTTCACATGTATGAACTTGTTAATGATCAGTTTCCCTACTGCATCCTAGTTACGTGGATGCTTGGTGTGTCTTGGGTTCAATTTTTATGAGGAAACTCATGCCCAGGGTCTGACAGTAAAAATTTAGTTTGATCCGGAGAAGCTCATATTTAGATTTTGTCATGTCTGGTGACAATTCTGTATCTTTTGATTTGCAGAGTTGGTTTTGGTAAATATGTTTTTAGTTGCTTAAGAAAGCATCATCACTTTTGTAAGTTTTGAATGTTCACGTCTGAATTTCCCTGGTTGCAGCTCAAAGCCCTTTTGCATGGGCATTCCTACTCTGCACATGCTATTGGATGTTCTGCTGCTGTTCAGTCCATTAAATGGTTCAAGAATTCCCAAAGGAATGTTAATTTGATACCTGGAGCAGATTTGCTTCGAGAGGTAGGTCATATGATGCATTTGCATTGTTTAAATACTCTAATATCTGCTCTCCTCACCTTTGTTCCACTTGAAGTCTAGATACTCTATAATACTGGGGCAAGAGATCATCTTTTTTATATCTTTCATGCATTTTGTACCATAGATTCTTGATTTTGTCATAATTTGGCAGGGTAAATCTACTGTTGTCTTCTACTAGCATTTTCCTGCATCTCTGTTTGTATATCCTCTGGGAAACATGCTTGAAATCTCTGTTTTTTGTTCTGTCCACTCTCATGTTGGAAATGCTTGAGTCAGTTTTCGGTTTGGATTCACTAATACACTTAAACTAGTTATGTTACTTATATTCATGTCTCACAGGTATTCACAAAGCATGAAATCCAGTGCCAAACATCCTGAAAAATGCAGTAACTAACATTTGTATTTTATAATTTGAGAATAGTTATACACTGATTTTCACTTGAAATTTATCAAGAAAGGTACAGCAAGTTGAAGAAAAAATAATGAATGATGGCTGCACTGCAAGTCCAAGATGATACATTGAAATACTATCCTATGTCATTTTCATTTGGTATTTGATTATATGAAGCCTGGCACATAAGATATTCTTGAAGAAAGTTGAACACAATGGTGTACCCATGTAGGGCACTGTCATCAAATAGCCGGAACTAGCTGCAACTTATGTATTTCTTTCCTGCAACTAGACAATGGTAAATGTCCGACTTGTTTTGGTGCTTGCAGTTATGGGACACAGAATTGGTTCACCAGTTATCCTCACATCCAGCAGTCAAAAGAGTAGTTACAATCGGGACTGTGTGTGCCCTGGAACTCAGAGCTGAAGGCTGCAATGCTGGGTATTTACACATTTATTCTGGTTTCCTGTTCATTAGACATATCTGTGATTCCAGCAATTTACCCTCTGTAAAATCTTTTTTCAAAATATATTTGTAGTCAAAAATTAAAGATTATGTTCGAATATGTAAGTTCATGACTTAAAATATTCGAACATCTTTTTCCTGGGAGAAATATCGAGCATTTTGCTCCAAATATATGCCTTTTTCCTTTCCTGGTATTATTTACTCCAGAATCTAGACTATCCTTATTCCACCAGAACTGATAAATGCCTGCTGAATAACTGCAGGTATGCGTCGTTGTATGCAACTTCTCTTCTCAAGAAGATTCGCGAGGATGGCATTTATACGAGACCTCTGGGAAATGTCATATATCTCATGTGCGGACCTTGCACTTCTCCTCAAGTCTGCAGCCAAATAATGAATAAACTTATTAGAAGGCTTGACGAATTCAGCGAAGTGAAGAACGTTGAGGCCTGTCAACCTTAGGAATTCTAGTTATGAAATGCTGCAGTTGTTATGTCTACTCCAGTTTTTTGGTTGGAATTTTGTCTTTCTCAGTTTGCTGGTTGATCTATGACAAATTTTAGGAGGGAAAGAACAAAAAAGAAAACTTGCTACTATTTATTGTTCTGTGGTATTCCATTTTATTGTAGTTCAGCGACAAATTTTGCTACTTTTTTCTTCCGTTTGAGCTTTCCTGACTTATTTCTCGAGATCTTGAGTTCAGCAGAGTAGATGAATTTACACTATTGCAGTAATGATTTATTGGTGTTCCGTTGATAACCCATTGCTTACTACTACTCCAGGTTTTTTTTTTTGGGGGTCCTGCCTTTGGTCTCAAATAATGAATACAACCGTACAATATATCCCGGCCAGGTGGCAACTGAAAAGTTCAAATGTCTCAGACGTAGTAATCCTGAACTAGTGCAAATTTAATGAAGCATGCGGTTGAGACTGTCTGCTTCTGAAAAAGTACAAAGACCATTCTCTATAATACAGAAACTCTTTAATTCATAAATATATCTTACAAACAAAGCCAAGTTGGACACCATTTCCTGACCACCAGCCTGGAAATGCATGGCACTGCAAACTACGGCTTACAAACAGGAGGACTATTGCATGCAATGCATTGCATTATTCCTATCCATTTTCACCACAACAAATGATACAAATATCGGCTTACAACAGCAGGATAGATTTCCACAATGCATCAGCAAACTAAAGCCAAGAGAGGGTCTCAGTGAACTGATGCACATCATACCACTTGTGATCTTGAACCGCTACTCTTTTTTTCAACAACAGGAGCGTCCTGCTGCTGTTATCCTTAGGATTGTATGCGATAATACGGCTGGGTAGAAGAAGTATAACCTCTATACTCTCCCCATCTGGAGCCCTTCTAGTACTCATGATTGAGCACAAATAGTACCTGGCCGTATGAATACTAGTGTCGTTTTCATCATCAGTGTATTGAGTATTCACCCGGATTTCTCTAGTCATTTCTGGGAATTCCATTGCTATGTTATTGGGATCAAATCTGTGCTTCAAAATCCATCCTGAATAATCCGTCCTCATCTCATATATATCCATCGGTGGATTATGATAAAGGTTTGATTCAAAATCAACCAAATGTAGGTACCCTCCAGACTGCCCTAAAAACCTTAGCCTCTTGGTAGTATAAATATCGCTATGCATGGGAGGCATTGGCATAATTTTCATGACCTCGTTCTCAAGAACAAAGTAAAATGAGTCGCCCCCAAAATTAAGCCAGTGCATTGCACCATTGCAAAAAACCCCGCGATCAAAAACTTCCAGAATATCGAAAGGATTGCAGAAGGAGCCGTTCCAGAGTTTCCATTCGTCGGTTTCTGATGAGTAAATCTCAATTTCACAACTTCCAGCGTCCTGCATGAAGTGTTGGCCAACGCAGATGACTTTAAAATGAGGTGAGTTTGATGGGTCAAAAGCCAAATTCATACCGATAATCAGGTTGGTCGCGAGCATGCTCGGGGGAGGAAGTTTCCTGAGCTGCTTAGTTGTGATGTTGCCAACGCAATAAGCGTACTCGTGTTCTTTGAAGGCTGAGGTTATGAAACATAGCATCAAGCCACTGCACATCCCCAGAATCCTCATGGTTACGTCTGCGGTGATGTTGAAGAAGCTAAATGATGGGATTCGATAATCAGCATTAGTATTATTCTCATGGTTCCCAAGTGAAAGAAGGATTAAAGATCGATCATTGAGCATCAGCAGGCTGGATGATATGGGTTTTGAATTTCTACGAGTGTGATTGATGGAGAAGTAGGGAGTAGAAATAATGCTCTTCCATCTCTTGGAAACGCATTTGAATCTAAGTAGAGATTTCACAGGCAAACGGAAGAGAATTTGGATAAGCAAATCATCAGTCTCGCCAACTTCTTCAGCACTAGTAGTGGTACTAGTACTACCTTCAGCAGTAGCAACACTCGTACTAGCACCAGCACCAGCGGTGGTGCTAGCACTGCTGGACAGGCTCATCATCATGATCACTAAACCGTACACAAAGTTTATGTGAGCCATGAGGACAACGAGAAAGGGAGGATAGAGTATAGAGATTTGTTTTGGATTTTGGTGAAGAAGGGAGTGAAGGAAATGTGGCTCCATGAATGGAATTTATATGGGCTAAGTCACGATTTCCTTAGGTGGCACCAGTACAGGATGCATGAGCTAGTTTTGACAAATGGACGTGTGCATCCACGGAGTACTTTTAACGTGGCAGTCTAGGTTGAAGATCAGCCTCTTGCATTTCATCTCACGCTTTTACTCCTCTCTTCTTTCTAATTTGCTCTTTTTCAATTTTTAGAAATTATACCCATGCAAGAGAAAAGAATTGCCAGAGCAAGCACATTGAAAGGGGTTAATTACTTAATTAGGTAGTAAATTATTCATTCAAGACGTCCACATAGCTATAGCACATATGAATTCTCAGTAGCGAATCTAGCCCCATCATACAATGTCCATATTATTTACGTGAAGCAGTGTTTCTTTTTTTACTCCATGCTCATGGTAGACAAACAAACATAAAAAGAGAAATGAAAATATAAAAAAAAAAAAGGTTTAATCGTAAAAGTCTTCTCCAAATAATCGAATTTCAAGTTATAATCCAAAATCATTTCCAAAATTTTGCCGTCAAATTAGAAACAAATTTACTTCACTCTAACTATGTTTGTCCAGTTCAATTGATTACTTACTACATAATGCAGTAGAAAAATACTCGATTATGTATTTATTGTCGTTAGTGACTACCATCTGTTACGATTAATGAAAATGACTTACAGTTCAAAATTATTCTAAATTCCATAGCTCTAAATTTACATCTTGTCCTTTATGCCAAAGTATGGACAGAGTTATTGAGTATATACACTAAATACTTGCAAATATTTGTATGTGTGTTTATACACATGTCTCTCTCTCTCTATATATACATACATATGTATGTATTTATGTATGTATTACATACATATGTACACACATACGTGCATGTCGGGTGCGTGCGAGACATATATATATATATATGTATATATGTATGAATACATGTGTATGTATAGTTATGTATGAATTACATACATATGTACATAAATACATGCATGTCGCGTGTGTGCAAGATATATATACATATGTATGTATATGTATATTTATGTGTGTATTACATACATATGTACATATATACATGCCTGCAAGACAAATCTTGTTTCAAAAAAAAAAGAGTTAAAAAAACTAAGGTATAGTGATAGGCAATATTGGTTTATAAGGTAATTATGAATCACATCTGTAGATATTTGTTGTTTGTTAAGAGCATCTAAAATGTAGATCATACCAAAAAGTCACTTTTTTTAATTTTTTCCTTGTGATTAAGGTTGAAATCCTAGAATTTAGAGGTTCTAAATTTTAATCCCCTAAGTCCTCTCCATACTTCTTAAATTTTACTTAAAAAGTCACTTAATAATTAACACAACAAAGTTTCTTTTTTGTAAAAATTTTTTCTTTTGCTTTAGCTAGACTAACAAATATAAGTGGATGAAGCAAAAAAAGATCTTTAAGCTTTGATCACAAAGAAATGTACTTAAAATGAAAGTACTTAAGCTTCTTTATAGTAACAAGCTTTAAATGTGCCATTTCTTCGATTATATCAAACACGGGCAAATAAATACGAAAAGAAAACAATCAAAAGATAGATTTATTCCTCTTATGGATTGAACCTTGATGCAAAAATGGCATAGTTAAATAAAGGGTTATTTTATAGTAAATGAAATAGAATCTAGTATGGAATAAAATCAACAAAAGGGTCAAAATGGAAATGATGATTCATATACCCTTTACAGTTTACACAGAATATTTCTATACCCCACACGGGCCACACCATATGAAAATTGAAACGTAGTTAAAGAGAAAAGTAAAAAGAAAGGTGCAAAAGCTGTGCAGGCGAGGACAAAAATTACAGCTTGTACCGGGTTGAGCGAGGTCTTTTTAAGTCTTAGCAGCAGCTCGCTTGCTTAGGTTGTTATCCCACATCGAAGGTTTGGGTGGAGGGGGAGTTTTGGGTAGTTTATAAGTCTCCTCAGGAACCACAAGAGTTGTCGGCTTTTGTGATTTCCTGTGGAATTAGGTTTGTAAAATGCCAAAAGACCAGAATTAGGTTTGGAAAAAAAGACAATAGCCTGTACCAGGTTGAGTGAGGTCTCTTTAGGTCTTAACAGCAGCTCGCCTGTTTAAGTTGTTATCCCACATCGAAGGTTTGGGAGGGGGGCTTTGGGTAGTTTATAAGTCTCCTCAGGAACCACAAGAGTTGCCGGCTTTTGTGATTTCCTGTGAAATTAGGTTTGTAAAATGCCAAAAAGTCAATTTCTGGCTTTGGAAAAAAAGAGGAAAAAATTATTCCCCCGTCTCACTTTGATAGTCCTGTTTTCCTTTTTCGTCTGTCCCAAATTATAGTTTACTTTTCAATTGAAGAATATAGTTATATTTTAATTTTTCTAAAATATCTTTATTCAATGTAAGTTATTGTTACTATAAATCTATCTCACTTAATAAGAGTTTATATTTTTTTTACCATCAATTCAAGTTCTTATAAGTGATACTCTAATTAATGTGAGGGTATTTTAGGAAAATAGTTATCTAAATTGATTGTTGTAATAAAGTTAACTATCTTTTTTTAAATTATGTAAAAAAAATCAGAACTATCAAAGTGTGAAAAAAGTAAGGACTATCAAAGTGGTGGTGAGACGGAGGAATAAAAGTAAAAAATGGAGGAAAGATGACAAATTCTGACGAGATAACCTTTTTATCCACAGCCGTCACACAACTGCAAACTGACGGCCTAGATTTCACAAAACGTAGCATCCAACTGCATCCCGTCATCAAGCCGAGAAGTCCAAAAGGAAGCAAAAACGAAAAAGATCTTGGTAAGTTTGCAATTATCCTTTTTCAACCCTTAAGAGCCCAATAATTGTAAAACGGCGCTCAGTATTTTGATGTTTCATTTTCATTGCACTCGGCAAAATCTAAAAATGTAATAGAACTTGAAAAGTAAATAAATTTAATAGTTGGAATGAATATGCAATCGTAGATAGCTTGCCAACTAGAATTTGAAATCTTTTTTGTATTAACGTGTGGTGTATTAATGAATTTATATTCTCAATTTGCCTTCTCATATTAATTTCTATCCACATTTTTCTAATTTTTTCTACATACACAATTTCACTTATAAGATTGTTATGGTATATTGTAAATACATTATACAATAAATAGGATAGCACAAAATTGGCACAAGAAATGAGATAAAGGATTTGAAGTTATCCAAGATGAGAAGATCAAATGAGCACATAAATTGTATCGCTTTGAATTTCGATGATTTTTTGTCAAAAATTCTTTATCCATTTTCTTGAAAATTATTTCTTATTCACTTGAAATGATGACACTTAGTTTATCTTTACATTCAGTAAAAGTATTTAATGAATACAACTGACACATACTGTCAGAAAATTAACATGAAAAAATTTTCTTAACGTATTTTCTTGAAAATTATTTTTTATTCATTTGAAATGATGATGCTCAATTTATCTCTATTTTTAGCAAAAGTATCTTCTGAATACAACCGACATTTATTGTCAGAAAATTTACATAAGTAAAATTTGACACATTGAATCAGACTTATAGAATATTAGAAAATATATTCACTCATGAAAAACGCACGACTTATCCTAAAAATCAAGATCCATGTTTAGTAATCAAGTACACGAAAAACAAAAAATTTCATGAAAGTAAAGATTTTGAGCCCATTTAATTTTTTGATTGTACAAAAGCATAATTAGACTAAAAACTCACAGACACATTGAACCAGACTTATAGAATATTAGAAAATATATTCACTCATGAAGAACGCACAACTTATTCTAAAAATCAAAACAATGTTTAGTGGTCAAGTTTACCAAAAACAAAAATTCCATAAAAGTAAAAGATTTTGAGTCAATTTAATTTTTGGCTGTACAAAAGCATAAGTAGACTAAAAACTCAAGGACCAAATGCACAAATCCTCCACATATCTGAAACACTGTACTTGGCTGATACAAGTAGGCGAGCAGCTAAGATCCCCCTTCTTACCACATAGTCGTCAGAGTAGACTACACCCACTTCACCTAGAAACACCCAGTCGGTCGAATCCCGCCCGAGCTTCAGCTTCATCCTCGTTCGGACAAAGTATTAAGTCTTGTAAACTCATTTCAACTGTCAATCAGGTAAAGGATATGTAGACTACACGTCTTCGTATTTATCTATTTGTAAATAAGTAAGTTTGGCGAATTAGGGTTTTTAGCTGATTAATTGGTTTTGGGAATGTTTGTGGCGGGAGATGGGGGGTGCTAGACTTTTGTTGTGCTGAATTTGGGTCTATTTATAAGATCTGTTTGTTTTGTTGATCGGCTGATTTTTTTTTTTTTTTTATTGTAGGGTTTGCGGTATTTGTGGAAATGCAGACTAGGAAGAGGATTTTGGACGGTGAGGATGACCAACAGCAGGAGCGAAAACGGCCTGCTCTGGCTAGGTATAAGTTCTAACTTTGGGCTGATTTTGTCAATTTGTGTTTTCTAATTTATTTAATTTTATTTGGTTGAAGATTGACTTTGGCTGGTTGTGGGATTTGGTTGAATTCTTGTGGATTTGAGATTGTGTGGAGTGGCATTTTTGGAACTTAAATACATAGTTGTGTTCCTGTTCTGAATCTGGTTGCGAATTAGTTGATGTTATTTTGGTTTGGGGCAATTTGAAATTTGAGTTAGTCTTGGAGGCTAATGTGGTTGAAATTTGGTTGTTCATTTTGGGAGTTTCAATTATTTGTAAGGGAAATTTTGTAGCTGTGTTGGATACTATTGATTTCATAGTTTGTTATGCTGTATGATTTATCACGGGTATATGTAGTTGGGTTTAGTCTTAGGATCACTGAAAGTTCGGAATTTAGGTGAAAATTATTGTTCAAGATTCAAAATTGAGTAGCAGGTTACAAATTTGACAGTGATAGCAAAATTGGTGATTTTCTATCAATTTAAGACCTAGGAATCAACAGACAAGCAAACTCAGTCACGCATTCTCTATGTCTATGTAGCTATTTGTATGTATGATACATATATGTATGCTGGAGCAATGGTGGACCACATATGTTCAAGTGTTAGCTACAATATCTCTTTTACTTTATTAATGTATGTATATGTGTATATACGACGTATACATGTAGAATATGTATAGTGATTGTGGGCCTCATTTCTTGAACCATTGATTCTCTCTCCTGTACTATACATGATTGAAGAGGATGTTTTGGAGGATGTAGGATTCAGTAGTGGTATACATTTAAAACACGTAAAGCTGAAACATCTGGCAGTGCTACTTAACTTTAACGTCTCTTTCCAGTTCACGTTTTCCTTTTTGCTCTCTGGCTCCCACTTTCCCCCTCCCATATGAAACCGAGTCTTTTTCTGGCTCTAAGAAAAGAACTGTTTCAATGTCACACAATTCACCTTTAAAAATAATTTGTTTTTGGCAAAACACGAGTTTGATGTGGTGATGTTAAGGCAAGTGAACTAGAAGGACAAGTAGTTTACCCAGTGATCATCAGGAGCAATTATAATAGTTCAATTTTTAATTCTTAATTTTGAGAGTATACTTTGGATCAGTGTTATTATTAGGAGTTCTCCGATCTTTTGCATGGAGCAGCATCCTAGGAGAATTTCAAGTTAGGTGGGTCTAATAATTCCTAAAGTTGGATAGAGGGAACCAATGGATGACATCGGTAGTTCACCGTGTTCAATTTCTAATGTTAAAGATAGTGGGCGTCATTATTTTGCAATCCACATGCCAATGTTGATATTAAGCTGGCATATAATGCATGAAGACAGCTGGTATGTAAGGTGTTAAGTTTTTATGCGTGGTTTTAGTAGTGGACGTGAGTTTGTGTATTGTAGTGGGGAGGTTGGCCAACTTCCAAAATACAAGATACGACAAGAAGTTAAAGATAGCTGGCGTCATTACTTTGCAACCCACGTGCCAATGTTGATATTAAGCTGGCATATAATGCATGAAGATAGCTGGCATGTAAGATGTTGAGCTTTTCTGCATGGTTCTAGTAGTGGACACGAGTTTGTGTATTCTGGCGGACACAAGGTTGGCCAATTCCCAAAATACAAGATGCGGCAAGAAGTTAAAGATATCTGGCGCCATTGGCGTCATTACTTTGCAACCCATGTGCCAATGTTGATAAGGTTTGTGTATTGTAGTGGACACAAGGTTGGCCAATTTCCAAAATACAAGATATGACAAGAAGTTAAAGATATCTGGCGTCATTACTTTGCAACCCACGTGCCAATGTTGATATTAAGCTGGCATATAATGCATGAAGACAGCTGGCATGTAATATGCTGAGCTTTTCTGCTTGGTTTTAGTAGCGGACATGAGTTTGTACCTAGGTTTGTGTATTGTAGTGGACACAAGGTTGGCCAATTGCCAAAATAGAAGATACCAGGACAAGAAGAAAAATATGCAGGGAGTATTTGGATATGGCGCAACGCATAACATTGTCCCTAATTTTAAACTTGGGGTTCTAAGAATCTCTGTGTGCATATTGTAATACCAGATTGGGTATTATTGAATTGGGCGTTTGCTGATGGAAGCTAGATACCCTGAAGGATGCTACCAAACTTTCACCATTGTAGTCTCCTTTACTTCTTGTAGGTGCTGATTAACACTAAGGTTCTTTAGAATAGGCTGTAAGCACTGGCAGAGCCAAATATAGTTCAAGATGGACAATTGCCCTGCCTCCCCTCCCCTGGGGAGATATTTGGTAAAATCACAACCTAGATTTGGGAAATTTGAAAAGTTTGTAAAAATGTATCATTATTGCTCCCCCAAATTTTGTGATATTCCCTTTTATGGCTGCATTGCCACCCGTAACAATTAATATTTCATGCATTACCTTTCACAAGAGTGTTGGACCTACCTCAAGTTATATAATGTTAAACATTTTTTAGAAGAAAAATTTCTGATAGATAGAATTAAGTTATTGCTAAATTTATTATTACTAATTTAAGTCGTATTTAAAATTAACAGTACATGTAAGACAGATGTTTATTGGCCAGTGTTATTATGTTGCACGTAATAGTCATAAATTGCGCCCCCTTACCTAGGGTCATGTACCTGCCACTGCTGTAAAGTAGTTCTGAGCAGGGATTAATAAGGTCCAAGAGGCCTCATCTAAAGTCGTAATGCCAACTAAATATTTGACCAAATTTGACACATATTACATACCTGCACCGGTGTCATGTCCTATGACATGGGTACTTTGTGGTTTTATTAAGGGAACTTGTCTTATCTTCTACATTTCATTTCACTTTGACCAAGAACATTCACGGCTTTGATCCTGTCTTTCAAGGACATATAATTGTATTTCAATTTCAGAGATTGCATTAACATTAGCTACTTTAGTTGGAAAATTCTGTATGTTGGATTGAGAACAGAGAAAGATGGAGAACAAAATATGAAGTTTAATTTGGAAATCATATATTTCCTGCCAAAGGGTGCAATTTATAAATTTCTCAAGGTCTAAAAAGATATATGTGGTTTTTGCACCCTTGTTAATATGGAAATGGCCTGTAGATGATTCAAAGAATCAGGCCCTGTGAGACATTAAAGCTTTTTATGAAAGAATTCTCGCTTTTATGATGATATGGCATGCTATAAAAGAAATCTTAATCTAATGGTCTGTGAAATTTTTGAGAAAGTGTAATTCAAATTGTTTTCCTTTAATTGCTGCTTATTAATACTTTTCATAACTGCCAGAAACATGTCATTTGTATCTCTATCTCTAAGTTTGCCTTTCTAAATTGGTTTCCGGTTGACTTGTTACATCATGGTTTCACACTGTTTAAGAATACAATCTTCATGCAGTGTCATTGTGGAAGCGCTAAAGGTGGATAGTCTTCAGAAACTCTGCTCATCCTTGGAGCCAATCCTTCGTAGAGTTGTAAGCCCAACGCTGATGCTTTATAAATGCTCTGCTGGTTTTTTAAATATATACATATATATATATATATATTTTGGGGGGTTGGGGGGGGAGTAATTTCAATACTTCCATATGAAAGCTAACATTTGCAACCACATATATGCATTTAGATTAACCTTTCAAGTCTAAAGTTTTAATCTTTTTTTTTTTGCCTGCAATTTTGTATTGTTTTGCACTTGTTCAGTTTTTGTCTGTGATAACATATATTTTCGTATATTTTTCTGCCTTAGTTGAGTACACAAAGATGCTTCTTTGTTAAACTGGTTTTATCATATGTTGGGAGTGATAATATGACTTAGATATCCATCCGTGAAAGAGAACAGTTTTGTCTACAAGCTTACTGAAATTGAAACTTTGTCCCATCAACTAAATCTACATTATGTTCGAAACAAGTATGTGTATCTTCATGCTAGATCAGGTAGTTTAACTGCTGCTGCTTCTTCCTCTTCAGTGTTGTATGATTTTTTATTGATAATGTAACTGAACATTTCACCCTGTTTTTGTGGTATAAATTCTTCAAACAACTGTATGATAGCAGACAAAAGCTGCATCTTTACCATGACTATATTTTTCTTATGTTTATGTTACCCAGTAGCTTTTTGTTTGCTTAATGGAGTCTCAAGCTTCTTTTGTCTTATGTTCAAAATTGTTGCTGACAGGTTAGCGAAGAAGTTGAACGTGCTTTGGCAAAGCTTGGTCCTGCCAAACTCACTGGAAGGTTAATTTCTGGCTATAATTTGAAATTCTAGTTATTTTTTATGTCAGTGCATAGCTTTTTCCACTTTTTCAAACCTCTTCGGATTTGTATGTGAATAATTACTTTTATTGCAGGGTAGATTTGGTTATGTAGAATTGTAATGGTGAAGTAGTTAGAGGTTTACGTCTCATATATGGTTTAAAGTATGCATGGTACTTTTTCCTTGTAGCACATTTGTGGGCTATCTGCATTTTTGGTTTAAGTAGTATTTACTTCTTGCTCTCAGGCTGTCTCTACACTTTCACTACCTAAGTGATAAATGTACAGCTGTGTATGCTGCATTGATGGATGCACATATGCACAAATTACAACTTTTCAGTGTGGCTGAAATCCTTTGCACAAAATGTTTTTCTTCCTTGCTTTTGTTTTCTATTGATGAACTTGCTGATCTCTTGAATCAAGTACTTTTTAAATTGGAAATTTGCTTCCTGAAAGTTTGGAATTTTCAGGTCATCGTCACCTAAACGAATTGAAGGGCCAGATGGAAGAAATTTACAGCTGCATTTTAGGTCCAGACTTTCACTGCCTCTCTTTACTGGGGGTAAAGTAGAAGGGGAGCAGGGAGCTGCAATTCATGTTGTCTTGATTGACGCAAATACAGGGCATGTTGTCACTTCTGGACCTGAATCGTGTGTTAAGCTGGATGTTATTGTGCTAGAAGGTGATTTTAACACTGAAGATAATGAAAGCTGGACTCAAGAAGAATTTGAAAGCCATGTTGTGAAAGAGCGGGAAGGAAAGAGACCATTGTTGACTGGCGATCTACAAGTGACACTCAAGGAAGGTGTGGGAACTTTAGGAGAGCTTACCTTCACTGATAATTCAAGTTGGATAAGGAGTAGGAAGTTCAGACTTGGCCTCAAGGTTGCATCAGGATATTGTGAAGGCATACGAGTTCGTGAAGCAAAGACTGAGGCTTTCACTGTCAAAGATCACAGAGGGGAATGTAGGCTGCTTGATGATACTTGTTGGTTGACTTATTTGCTTGTTAACTTTGATAATTGGTTAAAAAGTTTTCTTTCCTTGTTGCAGTGTACAAAAAGCATTATCCACCTGCGTTGAATGATGATGTATGGAGATTGGAGAAGATTGGCAAGGATGGATCATTCCATAAAAGACTAAACAATGCAGGGATATTTTCAGTTGAACACTTCCTTAGGCTTGTGGTCACAGACCCTCAGAAGCTGCGAACTGTAAGTCTACTATACTATCCCTGCTTCCAGTATAAGAGAAACATGCCTTATTGGTATTTGACATATTCTTTTGGTGTTAGAGCAGATTCTTGGCAGTGGTATGTCAAATAAAATGTGGGACGCCCTCATAGAGCATGCAAAGACTTGTGTCCTAAGTGGGAAGCTTTATGTATACTATTCTGATGATTCAAGAAATGTTGGTGTTGTCTTCAATAACATCTATGAGCTGAGTGGCCTTATAGCTAGTGAACAGTATTTTCCAGCAGATTCACTTTCTGACAGCCAGAAGGTCTGTACTAAATTTGGTTGGGGAAGCTCCCAAAATTACCAATATCTAAATTTCATTGGCATAGCAAAAGTTGTGCATATTAACAGAATTTTCATTTCTTCTACCTGTAGCTATATGTTGATGGTTTGGTAAAGAAAGCATATGACAACTGGAACCTAGTTATAGAGTATGATGGCAAGTCTCTTCTGAACTTCAAGCAAAATAAGAAATCAAGTGCATCCCGGGATGAACTTCCAGTTGGGCCAGTGGATTATCCTAATGCTTTGGATAATCAGCTTTCAGATCCGCCCCGATTACCAGTACCAGTTCCATCTGAGCCATCTCCAGTGGATCCAAACATGCTGATTGGA
Organism: Coffea arabica; assembly: GCF_036785885.1. Taxonomy (NCBI): domain Eukaryota; kingdom Viridiplantae; phylum Streptophyta; class Magnoliopsida; order Gentianales; family Rubiaceae; genus Coffea; species Coffea arabica. The sequence goes on along the minus strand of NC_092320.1, from coordinate 12,468,327 downwards.
GGTAAAGTCAACTTATAGAATATCAAATGAACTGCTATCTGGTTTGCTACCTTTTGAGCATGCAGTGGATGACTGGTTTGCTTTTTGTACAAGATATATGCATCTGTAATCTCCTAATGTCAACCCCATTTTCCCAAATGTTTTCTCAAACAACACATACAATTAAAGGGGAAGATGCATCATATTCTAAAGTAATGAAGCCATAGTAACATTTCAGTTAGGTAAACTATTAACATTTCATATTAACCTCTTGGACCTAGCATAGGCACCTTTTACTTTTATTTGAGTTGGGTAAACTATAATATCAGGTCAACATGATTGTTTTCCATGTTGTTGAACTTGTTCCCAGCTTCTCGTCCTTTGCCATGTAAGATCCATATGTTTTCTTTTCTTTTTCTTATTGCATTTCTTTTCCGTCCTGAACATTGAAGTATATGCATTTATCAGAAAACTTGGGTAATGTTTCCGGTTGGGTAGGATAATATGGCTTTGCTCTCTCTGATATGTTCCACCCTAAGGGTTGAGGCATTGTAGCAGAATTTGGTGAAAAGGATCCGACGCTTGTGGTTTGGAGTGAGAAGATTGGATACCATCAATCATGATATCAAGAATACCTAGGGAAGGATGTATTAGAGGATATAGTGCATGGACATGATCTGGTGTATGGAACAACTTGTTTCCCCTTTTCTTTTTATGTTTTTTTGTATCTTGAACTTTTTCTGAACCCTAGTGAGTAGTCAATGTGAAACATTCATATGAGATGGAGGCAATATGTGCCAAGACTGATGCTTGCTTATATATCTCCTTTGGGATTGAGAAATCCTCTTCCTTTGTTGCTTATGAGTTTATCTTCTATTTGAAAAGGGGTAAGTAAAGACAGGAGATTTGAATGCATTTCATTAGGGATGTTTTCTTTTCTGATCTCTTGGTTTCTAGTGGTACAAAACTGGGGGCTAATTACCTTTTCCTCCCTATGATTTTTCCATTTACATTGTGTAGTATCTTCTCTCAACTTCATTTACATATACACATTTACCGGTATGTTTTGTGGTTATGCAATGTTACTTTTGTTGGCCACTTTACATCTTACTGTAACCTTTACTACTACTATCTCGTGTTCAGGTTATAATGATAATATGGCTACCAGATATGCTAACCAGTCTCAAATTCTGAATTCAAGTTCCCGCAATCAGTATGGTAGTACTTCATATGGTTTACCTGACCAGCAAATCAGCAATTCTCACCAAATTCAGAACACAAGATATGATAATAGGGCAGCATTGGCCCTTGCTCCTCCACAGTCATCATCATCATTCCAGACAGTTGGGTCATCTGTTCAGCCATCCAACCTCAATCCTTTTGAAGACTGGACTCAAAATCGTGACAAGAGTGTGGATGACTTCTTGTCGGAGGAGGAAATTCGTTTGAGAAGCCATGAGATGCTCGAGAATGAAGATATGCAACACCTACTTAGACTTTTCAGCATGGGAGGCCATGCAGCTGTTAATGTGCCTGATGATAATTTTGCTTTCCAATCTTACATGCCATCGCCATCTCCAAACTACAGTTATGAGGAGGATCGCACCCGTTCTGGGAAAGCAGTTGTTGGCTGGCTAAAAATTAAGGCTGCAATGAGATGGGGCTTTTTCATCAGGAAGAAAGCAGCTGAGAGGAGGGCACAGATTGTGGAGCTGGAGGATGAATAAAATCGTGTTGGAGATAAACAATTGCCTGTGCAAAGTTGCTGATACTTGGCAATGCAGGTAGATGTTTTAGGATTCAGGACTGTGCAGACTTAGATTCTCTCAGGAGTCTCAATGACCATGTCTGGTTCTGTAACAGGCATCTAGATGTACATTCTCTTGTACAGTAAGAAGTTGGCATTGGACTCATAATTGACTTGATTGTTTCTGACTCTGCGTTTAAATTTGTAAGGGCTATGGGTTTGACTTATCCTGAGTTTTATGTCTGGTTCTATCCTTCCTGATGTAGACATTTGGGCAATATTTGTACAATTTAAGCATACTTAATGTCATATTGACAGTTATTTCTTCTGTAACTTTCTGTAAGATGGTGCTAATCATCTTAATGTGCGGAACGTTGTTTTGATTGCAGGGCTGGTTCATACCCGACAAAAGCTTTCGAATTCTATACGCCCTTTATTTTGCATGAGATTATAGAAATTGAATCGCTTGGGACTTACCAATTAGCCAGTTGTGGGTCATGAGGCACATTTACTTGCAAAGATGTCTATAGATAATTAGGGTCTTACCGTTTTTGTGGCAAGGATGTAGATAAGCTGTATGATAATTCCGGCAACGCGGGACAAATAGCTGCAGAAATATATCATTTACCATTTGATTTTGAGGGAGAAGATCATGCCAACAAGGTGCTGGTACAAGTACTTATGCCCTATTGTTCGTTGCTCGGGTTGCCCAATTCCTGTTTTCTGAAGTGAAAAAAAAGAGGGCTTCAGCTCTGGGAATACTGCAAGCAATTTCTCTCTCTCTCTCTCTCTCTCTCTCTCTCTCTCTCTCTCTCTCTATATATATATATATATATATATATATATATATATATATATAATTCGAGGAAGTTATCAGCTTGTGAGTTTCGATAGAGTAGACTTCCAAGTGGCACAGATAAATTCTCCATCTTGGAGACTTTTAACCTGATGCAGACTCTTTCAGGTAGGGGGAATTTATCGTCCATTAATGGTTTTTCATTCCAATGTCTTCGTGATAAATTCTGAAAACACATGGTGCTTCACAATGATTCCATGAGATTAACACAACTATAGAATTGTTTAATTTGCCGTGGAAAGTATTTGGGATCATGCAGATATTTCCAAATGCAGGCAGGGAGAAGAGAAGAAGGGCTTTTCTTCCCTAGGTTTCTCTGAAAATGACCATGAAGGACGAAATTAACCCTAAATTCTGACCTCCGAATCCTACAGGCTACATGTCAAATGACGGCTCTAAGTACTTGGTTGGGAGGAAAGCTTTTTCTCCACTGATTCTCTTCTTTGCAAGGCAAGATTTTAGACCCTTTTTTTGGTTAACAGTACCTCTCATTTTACCACCCAACACAACTCAATCCCCTGCAAAATTTCAGACTTGTCTAATCATTTGCTTAAAATTGGTTTATCTCTATATACATTGAGTTTTTCCCCCTTTTTTACCAATAATATCTTTTCCTTGTCTAATATCTTTTAAAGTTTAGACAAGCTTTGCATTTTAATCAGGAGTTACACACAATCATTATCTTGGACTTTCATATGCAACGAAAACCCAAAAAAAAAAAAAAGAAAAGAAAAAAGTGGTACCCAATTTAATTTTGGATTCAAGCTTTTTTGACGAAATTTCCTTGTTACTACGATGTGTTTTAACTCTTTATAGATTAGAGTCGAATACTTCGTAGTACCTCACTTCGTTTACTTTTTCTTTTAATAAACTTCGAGTGATCAAGAATAATAGTAAATTTAGCTGACTATAGGTACTCCAACACTTTTGAGACTTTAAAATATAAAGAGTACTTGTTCTCCAATTTTCATATTCATTTTGGCAAAAGAAATGACATCAGAAGAATTAAGTAAAACAGATATATTCACAAATTGTCATAACAATCTAGTAATATAACTCATTTTCGCAATTTCTACATAAAAAAAAAAAAGCCACTAAATATGATAACAAGCTAAAGAATCTTTGGAATATTGCAATATAAATATTCTAGCTTTCATTCTATTTCAACTTTTATTCAGGTACACAAACGAAAGAATATATAAATAATTATAACAAACACAATACACAAAAAGCATAAAATGCAGCAAACATTTTGCCCCTGATCAGTTTCTTATGACGATCCATTATTGAAGAGAACACTCGGCAGGAAAGCCTTGGGGAAAGCGTTTTGTATCAGTGCAATAATTGTAAATCATGTAATTCTTCCGGACCCATTGTAGCCTCTGTTGGCTTGTGGCATCCAACTCCTGATTCAGCCATGCATTATTGGAAGGAGAATTTGAATTGCACGAAGATTTTCCTGACGACCAAATACAAGCATTTTGGTTGAGGTTTCTGTAGGAAGCAGTGAAAGGAGCTCTGGACCAGTCTGTCTTGACAAGTCCACCTCTTGTTGCCCAGTCATCAGCATTCCACAGGCTTGAGTACATCTTCATTGGTTGGTTCTTTGGGTATGGAACACCCAGAGACTCGGGATTCTTGTATTCCCTGATAGGTGTGCCATCCACGGAAAAGCTGAAAATATAGAGCCAAAATTCAGGATCAAAACAAACTTGCATGTTTTGAAACTCTACTGACTAGTAATTAATTGAAAAAAAAAAAGAAGAAAACTATAAGTTGTATGTCATGTAAGTATAGATAGAACCATAGATTTTACGTTAACTATGGAAACTATAGTATATGTAAATTTAAGTATGCAACGTAAATTATTTTTAAAATTTTTGCAGGGTGTATGTTTAAACTAATAAAGAACAATATGCGAATGTTTTGATGTGGTCAAGTTTTTAAGTGACAGAATTTCTTGCATTTGTAGTTGTACTTACATGATGCGTTGTGGGTTCCAAAGGATTGAATAGGTGTGGAAATCCGCAGTGGGGTCAAACCAAAGGTAGAATTGTTGCTCCCGGCCACCCTTGCCTTGAGCGTATACATTAGTATGAAGAATATAAGGATCGCCACTCAGGTTTCCCAAGAATTCGTAGTCTATTTCATCATGAGTTGGTCCTTGTGATGATAGCTGCACCATGTGTGCAAGGACGTGGTATTAGTAACAGGATTTTTGAAAGGAAAACTTGATATATTTGCTCAGCAATATTAAATAGTACTTGGAAGAACCGTTCTTACATAATAGGCAGTTACAGTGCCAGCTGAATTTCCAGGGACAAGCTTGAGCTGCATATCAATCTTTCCAAAGAGATATTCATTCTTGGATTGAAAGCCCGAGCCTGAAGTTTTATCAAGGGAGAGAGTAAGAAGGTCTCCGTTGTTGAGGATTCTTGCACGGCCATCGCCCCATGTAACATCAATATTGTTGTAGAAATTTGCGAACGCTGAGCTGACAAAGAGAGACAATAAAACAAATACTATTGGAGTCAAATTCCAAGAAGAAGAAGCCATTAGTATTTCTCTATCTGTTGAAGAATATTAGTTGTACTTTGAAGAGAAATGTGCCTCAAAGATGATTTAAACTGAAGCTTATTGGTAGATATATATATATAATGGTGGGAAATGTGCAAGACAAGAGACACTTGAGCCGATTGTTCGAACGAACCAAGATAAGTGTGGGGTTCACAAAAATTTTTTAGTAAAAGATTGAAAGATTAAGAGGGAGATTGAGCTGGACACAGAAGGTAGAGGGGCAGAGGTTGTTATTACTTATTAGCGCATGTCTTTTGAGTACGCAGTGACCAACCCGGGGGCGGGCGGAAGGAAGAGTCCAAGAAGGCTCCCAATAGTAAGTTGTAGTACCAGTGATCAAGATTAGGAGTCTCACGAGTTGCTGAGTTACTTGAGTTGTTGTTTAGTTTAAATCGATTATGTAACTTTTACATCATCTGATGTAAATTAGTAGTGTAACTTATGCGATTAAATTTATGAAAAAAATCACACAATTACATTAAAATTGTTTGAATTTATACCCACTTATCCAATCAGTTTGAGTCAGAACTTGCGAGGTCCCAAATTCCTAGTAATCACTACTCAGACGCGGTTGTGTTGAATGGTTTTACCGCTGATGTGAGCTTTCTTTGACCTACAAAAAGATGCCTCTCTGGACGATTGGTGACTTCTCACCAACTCTAACTATTGTCATGAATTTTACTTTGTGAACTTTTTCTTATTTGTAAGATTACGTTTTAAGAAGAAAGAACGACACAAGTCTCCTTCATCTCACCAATGCCCCTGCTTCTTTTCTTTGCTACCATTGAAACCAAAGCGTGTTGTAAGTGATCAGGCATCTTATTTATTATGCAAGAGAATGGCACCAAACGTAGAAGCCATTGACCCCTTATGGTAATTTGACAATTTTCACAAGATGGGCTGCTGGAGAGGCCTGGCCAACACTGCACCAGCGTACCAACCAAGAAATATGACGTTGGACTGCTGGAGGTTTGGAATGGGTATACAACCCAACCCTCACAAGATGAGATCGCGCTTTTGGATTAGATTTAGAGGTGCTTTTTTTTTTTTTTTCCTTTTTATTTGACAAGACCTTTGGACCCCCCGATTAATTAAATGTGAGCTGAATGGTATCCTATTAATTTTGTTGTACATGCATGCAATCTTGCTATGTATATGCTTGCCAGCTGCTACGTCGCTACCATCCCCAACTTCATCTCTCTTTCCAATTCCAATCAATGCTGTATTATTAACCATATATTAATTATTGTTGATTTGGTCACTCTAATTCTTCCAAGAGGAAGGAGGAGGGGAGGAAGAGGGAGTCGCGAGAATCAGATTAGAGATTTTATGGTTACTTGGCTAACATTTGTGTTTGGACAGCCAATTATTTGGCCAAATATATTTGCTGACATCACTATTACAATTTCCAATACACATTTTTATCTTCCCAATTACCTTTTTATCTCACATACATCACATCACAACAAGTGCTACAGTAAAAATATTTCAAATAACTTACAATCCAAACACACAAAATTATTATTCTTATTAGTTCGGTCATTGATATTTTTTGCGAGTCGAAAAAATCCTATGCACATTAGATTACGGAATCCTCTGCTATATAACATAGGCCGGTTCTTCTTCTTTTTTTTTTTTTTCCTGATACAGAGATATTCAGGTTTTCAGCCTTACTAATTCCCTGTGCGATCCGAGAGGAAAGGTCCACTCTTCCCGAACACAATATCCGGGGAACTCAAACCTGGGTCGGCAGCCTTAAGGAAGAACTGGCCGGTTCTTGATTGCTATAGATTTTACAAAAATAATAATAATAATTGGAATTAGTAAAAAAAAAACACTCTTGAATAGTGCCTAGACTTTGGTTTTTTGGCTTATTAAAAAAATCTAAACATTCAAGCACAAAACCAAATGAAATCACAGAAAAACTCTTCTTACATCTAGGTAATAATTAATCAAACCAGAATGCCCTCACATACAGTCCTACTTGTTCATAGTCAAATTACGTACTAAACTCTTTTTAGAACATGATGGTCTTTTTGCAAACACTTTACAGGTGGTGGTGGTGGTGGTAGTAGCACTAGTACGAAAGATCTTGAAGTCGAACCCATCCTGTTGAGTCTTGATATCCATTAGCTTAGATGGTAAAATCTGCACACCAAAGACGACACAAGTCCTTTAAATTTCTAAAAAATTGATATGGCTATCATAATGATACATGTCCACAACGACCTGTAAGATCCAGTCCGAGCTGCCGTACGTTCACCTAATCTTGCTTTGTTTAGCTGGATACAGATGGAAAATTAAACAAAATAATTAAAAAAAAAAAAAAGTAGCATTTGTTGATTTGAAAGCATGCAGATAAGGGTCCACAAGATTTGACTCGTTTGAACAATCCAATCCATTCACCTTCAATATTTGTTTCCCACACTCGTCGGTTTTATTATAGCTTTCCTGGTGGGAAGATCATCGATTAAAATGTGCACTTCATGCTCAGCCGCCACCGGCACATCAGAATTCAGATTGTGACTTATCCAAATTAATTAGATTTGACTTTTTTATTCTCTGAATTGTGGTTCGATTTCAGTTGTAAAAAATATTTTAATTCTTTTTGCCCTTTTCTGGGGAAGCCATAGCTCATCTTAAAAAACTGTCCCGCTTGAATTGTTTTTTTTACCACCTCTTTGATGGGGCGGGAGACAAGGGTTCGAACCTAATAGAAGGTTGCCAAACAGGCCCGATTCTAATAGAAGGTGTGTGCATGAAAAAATATATATATACAACATTTTTAATCCAATTTTTTTTCTTTAGAAACTTTCCATCCAAATGCAGAATTCTCATGTACGATAGATGCATCCTTTCTCGAAATGCATTCAATTTCCTCCTCTTTCTTTTTTTTTTTTTTAAAAAAAAAAAGAAAAATATTTGTTATGACGTTGTTAATGTGCTAGTAATAATCATCCACCACCAAATAAACATTTCGGATTAAATAAGCATTTGGCATGTTTTGTAGAACGATTTTATAGAAAAAGAATCAATTCTGATTCTAGCATAGTACAATTATCTTCCAACCACTTTGCAATTTCATCTATTAAATGATTTTCCTCGCACAATTAGTTGTTTTACCAAGTCCATACCTCTTTGTCAGTGTTGATGCTATTTAGTGTCCGCCAACTTTGATGCAGAGTCCTAAGTCCTGACCAATTAATACGACCACAGCAACTTTATCACGGTTAAATACTCCCTTCATTCCAAATATTGTTTGTAGTATTTTGGGATTCTAACTTTTTAATAATGATAGTTTGACGCTGATGTTAATGAATTTTTTAAAATTATTCATTAAAATTAAAATTTTAAATTTAAATTTAATATGAAATATAAATAAAGATAGAGATAACATTAGAAAAAGAGCAAATTATCTGGTTGGCCATTAAACTTTTGCAATTGTCGAGTTTTGGTCATTCAACTATTAAAAGTCTGATTTTGATCACTAAAATGTATAAAGTTAAGATGCAAGACCATTCAATTCTGTTAGATTTAACCGTTAAATTCGTCGATCTGTTTGTCCACGCAATTTCCAAGACAAAAGGCAGGGTCAATTTAAGAAGTTCAACATTGGCCATTCTCTTGCACAAATTCATCTGGATCCTACCACAACTTATGTAAAGATTGGATGAAAATGGGGAATTAAGCCTGTGGGTTGGTTGCAGGTATTTGGTTTTCAGCGGGTAGAAAGTCCAAAGTTTGAGTTCGATGTAATATGGTTGAAGTTGGAACCATCCTTTTACCTTCATCTAATTGAGAGGGATCCTACCACAAAGCTCCCTGAAGGTCCATGGAGTTCCACCTCTGCAGTGGCTGACCCCAAGAACCTCCCCAGGGGTTACCAAATCTGCTTCTCTGTCTCCAAGTTTGACTCCTTTGTTCAGGCCGTCAAGGTTGGAGTATACATTTGCTGTGTAGTGCGTTTAGTTTTTTATTTTTACTATTATTATTATTATTTTTTAAGCTTGATATTTTGTGGGTTTGAATGGACTGGTTATTTTGATGAAATGAATGCTGTGTTTTAAATTGAAACTTCAAAAAAAAAATTTTTAAGCTTTGTTTGTTGTGGTTCCGAACTACTCAAATAGATGTTTGGAACAGAGTTCTTCTTTGTTGGTCTTAAAGTTAAAAGAATACAAGAGTACAGAAGTCAATTGACTTCTGATTCTTATTAAGTAGAGAAGTTGGTGTTCCAAAATTGAATCTTGTATTAAGACCGTATTAAGCAGACAGCACTGAAAGAAGAAGTGTTTTTTGGTTGGATACGTCAGAGAGAACCCTGTGATCACCGCCTCCCGGAGGCCCCGCAATAGACAAGAAATTAGAACCTGAAAATGTATGGACCTAAAAGATTGAACGCTTGATAAGAAAAACAATAGCAGTAGCATTCAGAATTTACTTGCACTGAAGAAGAATGAAATGACGAATTTTTCATCCTCTGAGTCCGTTGGATTTTTAACTCTTCTTACAGCTACTTTTGTTTGTTGTTTGTCCATGAGATTTCGGGATTCAATTTGACGGCATTAATATTGCCAAAACCTTACTGTCTTATTGTACAGAAACTATTGCGGATTTGATTCTCATGTTGGTTGGCCAGTGTTGAACTTCCTAAATTGACCCTGTCTTTTGTCTTGGAAATCGTGCGGATAAATAGATTGGCGGACTTAACGGCTAAATTTAACAGAATGGTCTCGTGTCTTAACTTTACACATTTTAGTGGCCAAAATCAGATTTTTAATAGTTGAATGATCAAAACTCGACGATTACAAAAGTTTAGTGACCAACCGAATAATTTACTCTTAAAAAAAAAAAATAACAACTTTGACTTTGGCAAAGTGATAGGTGTTTGTACTTTCAAAATAAAATGCAAGATATTTTCAATGGAGCAAAGGAAATAAATGAAAAATTATAGTGAAAAAGAATGAATTTTACTGCATGGCACTGGAGGGTTCAAGATAGGGCCCTGGGGGCATAGTCCCCAACTAGACACCAAAAATTACTATAAACCCTCTACCAAAGTAAGCAATTCTACTAATTTGCCCCTTCTAATTTTGAAAACTATGCATTGCCTCATTGATATTAAAGAATAGAAGATAGCTAATGTAAATACTCTTTTAATTTTCTCTTTCACTAAATAAACTACAGTAAATAATAACTTGAAAAAAGAAAACTAAAATGGCTAATTAGTTATGCTCATGCTATATTAGTTAATGGTGCAATCTTCTCATTAGTATATTTATGGCCCTTTTAATTTCAATTTTGTTATATATCTAGTTAGTAGATATCAATGTAGAGCTATTATCTTGTAATTTACTCATACTACTTCTCCAAAACTTTAGTATATATCCTCTATTTTCATTTATTAACTTGTTGTGATATTTTTATATTATCTCAAAATTAAAGCTAAAATAATTGACTAAATATGTTAGTATTTAGAAAAAAATTTAAAAATTTCATGTATACAATTTGCTAACTTTGGCTCTGTATGAAATAGCTGTTTTTGAGAATGTTTTTGAAAAGTTTAACTGTAGTAACATATATAAAAAACTTTTACTGCAAATGTTTTTTATTTTGTTTTTTGGAGGTGTTTTTAAGGATGTTTTGAGATGTATTTTGAGATTTTTTTTTAGAATTTAAAATTTTTTGGGGGTTTTTTTAATTTACACCAATTATCACCACCACTACTCCCTACTCTCTTATCTCTCTCCCTCATTCTCCCTTTTCCTCCTCCTCCTTTTTTCCGTCTTCTTCCTTCCCTCCCTTCCCTCAGAACCACTTTTCATTGCTGGCGCGACCTTTTTGGTTGACCTAGTTGCGACCGGAGTGGAAGGTAGGTCTGGAGGGGAAGAGGAAGGGAAAGGAGTGGAAAGAGAAGGAAAAAGAGGAGAATGAGAAAAGAAAGAGGGAGAAAAGAATGAGAGAATAGGACGAAGGTGGTGGCGGTAGTGAGTCATGATGGGAGGAAGAAAAAAAGGTAATAGGATTTATTTATTTAATATATTATTATTTTGTTTATTTTATAAGTTGTATTTGAAATATAAAATAATGTTTTTTGTGGCGCTTTGAAATATATATATATATATATAACTGTAGCATTATCCATGAAAAACACTTGAATTCAAATTGAGCCTTTATTTTAATATATTATTTTGCTCTTATCCTTGTAAAAGCTGACTTCATTAAAATGAACCCAAAGTCTTGAACTTTTAAATTGTGAAATTGAATTATATATGTACATTGAACCTTACATAGTGTGAAACCTATAACATAATGTTTGAAATTTGTATTTGAGCCTGAACGAAATAGGTTGGAAAGTGCCCCCAATAAAGAAATTTTCTGGCTTCGCTACTGCTGCATGGAGATTGGAGACAAAGATTGCTCCTTCCATGTAATATACCAAGATTCTGCAGCTTCTACTTGCCCGTGGCTTTTCGAGAATGCATGGTCGGATATTGCTGTGTATGAGCTGTTCCACTTCTTTGACTGACTTATTCTTAGTAAAAAATAAATCTCAACATGCAACAGAGTTTTTACTCCAAAAATTTAGAAATTTCTTTCATTACTAAAAGAATTAGCTACAGAAACAAAGTGGTACTTTACTCTGAATGCTTCAGGTAACCAATAGGAAATAAAGAATTAAAGAATTACAAAACTTTAAACTGATAAGAGCACTAGTACTAAATTTCTTTTCCTATGAGGACCGATTGATTGCACATTCTGGGGGGAAGCTTTGTGGAAAGCGCTTTGAATCAGTGCAATAGTTGTAAATCATATAATTCTTCTGCACCCACTTGAGCCTTTCTTGGCTAGTTGCATCCAACTCTTGATTCAGCCATGCATTGTTTGAAGGAGTGTTTGAATTGCATGAAGATTTTCCGGACGACCAAATACAAGCATGTTCATTGAAGTTTCTGTAGGAGGCAGTGAAGGGAGCTTTGGACCAGTCCGCTTTAACAAGTCCACCTCTTGTTGCCCAGTCATCTGCATTCCACAAGCTTGAATATATCCTCATCGGTTGGTTCTTTGGGTACGGAACACCCAGAGACTCAGGATTCTTGTATTCCCTGATAGGTGTGCCATCCACGGAAAATCTGGAGGGAAAAAACAAACCCAAAAGTTGTCGTGTTAGAAAAGGTTGCACACGAATTTGCTCAATCGAATGGCAGGAATTGTTCTTGTTCTGTAAACTTACATGATGCGGCGTGGATTCCAAAGGATGGAATAGGTGTGAAAATCTGCAGTTGGGTCGAACCAGAGGTAGAATTGCTGCTCTCTGTTTCCCTTGCCTTGGCTGTACACATTTGTGTGAAGAATATAAGGGTCACCACTAAGGTTTCCCAAAAATTCGAAGTCTATTTCATCATGGGTCGGTCCTTGAGATGACAACTGCAAAATCCCACCCAAATTATTAGCATTTTAATCTAATAGAGTACCTGAAGAAGTATATATTATGAGGACCATATGCATGGCAGAAAAAATGTACTGGATAGCTACTTACGTAATAGGCTGTGACAGTGCCAGCAGAATTTCCAGCGACAAGTTTGAGTTGCATGTCGATTTTGCCAAATAGGTACTCTCTTTTAGATTGGAAGCCAGAGCCGGAGGTTTTATCAAGTGAGAGAGTGAGAAGTCCACCACTGTTGAGTATCTTTGCCCGGCCATCGCCACCCCAAGTAATGTCGACATCTTGATAGAAGTTGCTAGCGGATGCAAGTACTACGAAAGTGCTTCCTATAAAGGATGTTAGCAATATTCTTACTAGACTAGATGAACAAGAAGAATAAGCCATTTTGAAAAATTTGAAGTAAGGGGTTTTTTTTTTTTGCCCTCTTTAGTGACTGAGATAGGTAATTTTGTGTTTTGGGATGATTTGAAGATTTCTGCCAAGTAGAGTATTTATAGGGAGGCATTAGCACTCAGGAAGAGCTGAGGAAGGTTCAGCAGAGGAGGCGAGTTGTGGGGGTAAAAGTGGTTGAACAAGTGGGTGATCACTTGATAACATTTTTAGCTGTACCCAGATGGCTACTAGAAGCAAGTGGTTGTGATTTGTGACAATTGACATAAGAAAAATGCCCAGCTAGCTGACAACAGCCCGGACCTGGACCTGGACCTGGACCCTGTTTTATATTTATAACACGCGGTTCTGGTTCTTGGTGATCTCACAGGGATTAATCTACTGGTTCCCTAACTACTTATACCAGTCATATGAATAAAACACAAAGTACAAAGAAACAAATCAAGGTGAACTCATGGGTTTCTTTTTTTTTTTTTTGGGGGTTATCTTGGATCCGTACAACCCTACTCCAATTATTTTGTTTATCCTTCTGGTACACCTTTTCCAGCGTCAAATGAGATGGACCAATATTAGACCCTGAGGCTGAAAGGACTACAATTTAAGAAGGGATTGTTAAACCACTAAGGTTTGTTGGATGGTATTGAAATGATAACCATGACGGATACAAAAGGATAACCAAGGGTCGAAGATATCAGCTTAGCTGGTAAAACGTAAAAAAAAAAAAAATATTATGCTCATTACACTTCGGAGCTAAGAATCCTACCCAATGATGTCTATGATGACCTTCAACCCATTTGAAAGCCCAGGTCCATATGAGAAAAGTGGTAGTAAACTCCAATACTTTTGAGGAATAAAAGGTCAAAGAGGTAATCGCCTATTTTGATGTCAAAATGAAATGATGTAATATTTTGTGAAATAGTTAGATTAAGTTATTACTCCCTCCGTCCCGTTTTGTTAGTCTTGGTTTTTTTTTTCACACAGATTAAGAAAGTATAATTAATTTGGTTGGAAACATAAATTTAAATTAATAATTTCCTAAAATACCCTTATGCTAATCACGAAGAGTGCCAATTAATATCAGTTACAACTAATGGGTTAGTATTAGAAAAGCTCAATGTATTCAATGTAGTGGGTTAGTATTTAATAACAATATATTAATAACAAGATATTTAATAAGGGTATTTTAGACAATTTGAAAGATTACTACATTTCTTAATGGGAAAGTGGACTACAATTTGGGACAGACGAAAAAGGAAAACAAGACTATCAAAATGGGACGGAGGGAGTAACATTTTTGACCACTAGGGTTAGTCCAGTAAGTAATTAAAGGAAGACTCGTAGAGTGATTCAGGATTCGAATCTTAGGTCTGACAGTTGAAAGTAAAAAAGATGTAGCGAGCAGTGAAAGGGTAAAAAATTCTTAATCATTTTAGGTCTCATGCATTCTTGCTGGTTAATTACCGTATATGGTAATTCCATCATTAATATTTAACACCTATTGCTGAAAAATTATTGAGGAATATTGCACTCTAAAATAAATGTAGCGGAAGAAGTGAACTAGCGAGCTGGTGCCCTTAGAGCAAGGAGCGAGCTGGTGCCCTTAGAGCAAGGAGCTTTAACCGCAAATGTATGGGTGAAAATTGCAATAGACATGGAAAATCAACGGAGCCTGTGTGGGGAGTAGCAATTATAGAGAAGGCTAATTCCCAAACATAGAAACTCATACCACAAGATTAAAAAGAATCAGAAATACTATATATGTATTACTGGTAATAACTGAAGGCTAAGAAATGGAGGGGTACGAGAAATATGGTCATGCAAAGACGACGATTCTTCACATTTTCTTCATCAGTAACAACCCCAAAATGAAATGGCATATCCATCAAGAAACTACTCTTACCCAACTAGGTCAAGCTCAAGGTCATCTATTCATTATCTTATACTTCTTGCCTTCGCTGCTGTTCTTGTCTTCAAGGTCCATTTCCAAATTATTCTTTGGAGACTCCATTTAATTTCTCTGTTTTTCTTTTTTTAAATTGATGGCAATTGTATAGGTTTATGCATGCATATGTCTGCAATAATCTTAATTCTGGGCTGAATTCATCTGAGCAGGTGGACGTCCTGATATCCCAATCGATCTTTGCAGCTCGCCGGAGAGCAAGCACGTCAAGGAATTTTGTGAGGCCAACCTATCGCCGCGCATCCAGGTACATCAAGTCTTATGGCCGAGGAGCCTCTGCTAGGCCTCATTGTTTTTTTTTTATTATTTACCCGACACGATAGACCTACATTATTCTATACTAAGACGAGGGGAACCCGAAGAGGTTCAAGGACAATTTGAAAGGAACTGAACCATCATCGATTTAAATGGGTGCTTACACACCTGCTGATGATATTTTCAGGAAAGTTTGGATTTATAGAATGTAGGCAAGAAGATTTGATCCCTTGACTTACACTCATGTACATATTTACAACTCTCTTGGTTCTGCTAGGCCTCATTGTGTTGCTTCAATTTTTGATACTCAATTCTGCCAATCTAAATTTTGTAAGATTCTTGGATACGTAATTGTTTTAGTTATTCTGGTATAATTGCGAAAATATGGTTTAGGAAAACAATTTAGAATCTTGGTACTAGATTTCTATAAGGTTTAGGATGAACTTTGTTTTGGATTGCCAAAGAAAAAAGAAAAGAAAAACAATGAAAAACGAGAGAATATCTATATGTCAAGTATCTCCAATCCTTACTTTTTATAGAAGTTGTGCGGTATTCAAAAATTTAATGCATGAATTCATATGTAGTCTTTGAAGTTTGGCCCGCGCATCAGGATTTACAAGCCATACAAGCCCTTGAATTGAATTGTGCTTATCATACCATGATTGGAATGGTTAAATTGCATTCTTGTTGGGCAGCTCGATCACAGGCTTCACAAATGGTACCTTCAACCGAAACTTTGTCCTCTCATGGGGTGAAGAACGGGGAAAGATCCTGGAACATGGTGAGCTTCTTACCTTATCCCTTGACAGAAAGTCTGGCTCAGGGTTTGAATCAAAGAAGGAATATCTATTTGCAAAGATTGATATGCAAATAAAGCTTGTCCCTGGAAATTCTGCTGGCACCGTCACTACCTACTATGTAAGGCTTAATGAGGAAGTGTTTTAATTAGCTTTGATTTCCTGTATCATTGGATAGCACTAGTTGACTAACAACCTGCATAAAATATTGCAGTTGTCATCAGAAGGGTCAGCCCATGATGAAATTGACTTTGAATTTTTGGGCAATTCAACTGGTAATCCTTACACTCTTCACACCAATGTTTTTAGCCAAGGCAAAGGCGATAGAGAACAGCAGTTCTTCTTGTGGTTTGATCCAACAGAAGATTTCCACACTTATTCCATTCTTTGGAATCCCAAATGCATTATGTAAGTCTAGTTTAATTAGCTCAACAATTCTCACTTCCAACTTCCAAATGCATTATGAAGGTAAATTATTATTATTATTATTATTTTGGGTGTTAGCCTATCTGTGGATGGCAAACCTATCAGAGAATTCAAGAACATGGAATCAATTGGGGTTCCATACCTCAAAGGCCAGCCCATGAGAATATACTCAAGTCTATGGAACGCAGATGAATGGGCTACGCAACATGGACTAGTCAAGACCGACTGGAGCCTAGCTCCCTTTACCGCTTCTTACAGAAATTTCAGTGCCGAAGCTTGCATTTGGTCTCCAAGAACTAGAAAATCTTCTTGTGAATCAACAGATTCAGCAAAAAGCAATTCTTGGCTGACTGAAGAGTTAGATTCAAGAGCTCGGGAGAAAATGAAACAGCTGCAGCAGAAGTATATGGTGTACAATTACTGCGAAGATCCCTGGAGATTTCCACAGGGACCTGGTCCAGAATGCGGTAGCAAGAGCAAAATTAATAGGCAAAGCAATAGCAACAACAACATTAACACCAATGCCAACAATAATGACAACATTATTGTTCCTAGGAAACCAAGGCGACCTAGACGTCGTTCACGATCAAAGCGAGCGAACAAGGTTGCTCAAATTGATTGAACGTAATGTTGGCTTTGTAATCCGGTTTCAAGGCGTAGAATATGTGTTCTTTTTCCTTTCTGTGACGAGAAGGAAGAGTAGCAATTAGAAATTAGTTGAAGACAAATATTGGGCTTTTATTTATTTGTTTTTTTTTTTTGGGAATTATATGTGTTGAGCTTGTTGCATGGTCTTTTTAGTATGTATGGAAGTTGCTGCTCCAGATTCCAAGTACGCTCGGAATGTTCTTGAGGAATAGTAGCAAAAGCATAAACCCCCCAAATTATGTATGCTATCTATTTTGGTACTTGACTTGAGCATGAATCCCTCTATAATTATATGGCTTAGTGACCATTATTTCTTGTAATAAGTTGAAATGAGATTTTTTTTAAAATTTTTTTTGGTGTCAAATTGGATGTAGTGATACCAAAATTGGTTAGTTAGCCATGGCAGAAAACATTAAACAAGCTGTAGGTACATAATTAACATTCCATTTCCAATTCTTTACTATTAGACTATACTCTTGTTGCTTAGATTTTTCTTCCTAATGGATCGAGGTGCCACCTAACACACTTATCCTTCCATCCAGTTAAGCCTCTCCCAGATGCTGCAACTTATATACTGCTTTTTCTTCCGTGTTGACCTCTGAGACATGATCGATTATCCATTGTGCTGCCAACAGCAAGAGGTTGTTGGTAAATGTCCAGGTGGGAAGGGAGGTCAAGAGTTCAACCTTATTTTTTACTTTGTCATTTAATTATGAATTTTTTTGACAAAAAAATTCTGTCAATTCTTTTTCTCCTTAGATCAGGTTGGTGTAGATTATACATATCATTAAAAAAAATTATCCATTGTGCTAGTAAAACATTCCAGGGGGTTGAAAAAACTTTCCTAGGAAAATCCAAACATGTAGCGACGTGTGGCTATGACAACTCACGTTGTGAATAGATTAATTCTTGTATGGAGCACATAATCATTCACTCCATTAAGGTTCCTAGGGGCCATTCCTTCATAAAAATGGAAAAAAAAAAAAAAAAGGTTCCTAGGGGCCAGCAGAAGTTCCTAGATGAAAATTTTGCAAGCCCTTTAGATTTTAGAGCCTGCACTAGTCCGCGGTGATGCCGACCCCGTGAAGGGCTAAAATAGCAGCGTACTAAGCAGGGAGCTCTTGATTCTTGAATTTGTGCCACGCACATAATCCAGACTCATTGAAACCGTGTGTGATGTGTGAAGTTCATTCACTGTTTTCTTGATGATGACTCGACTTTGATTACTTGGTGCTACTCAAAATGTCCACTTGGAACTTGGAAGGCTTCCAAATTGAGACACATCAGACCATGGGGATTGGGACTTGGGGCCAAGGCACTTCAATAGTGGCCATTAACCATATGCCAGCTGTTAAGCCCATTGCTAATATCACCAAACCTCTTGACTTGAGGGAACTTTCCTTGTCTTAAATTCTATTCAGTTCACACCGGCCACCAAAACCATTCCTTGTCTATTATATATAGGCTAAGCCAGGACTCATCCTGTCCAATTAAGTTGAAACAGACTTCATAGCAACAAGTCAATTGCCCTACCATATCCCTGATCCTATCCAACACTAACAACCCTTTTAGTATTGCGACTAATGGCTTTTGATTTTTGCTGTTCTTGGAATCCTAGTTTATTTTTGCTGCTGATAATTGTTGCCTTCTTCAATTCTTCACAATCTATCTTGGCTGGCAACTTCGATCAAGATTTTGCGGTCACCTGGGGCGATGGCCGTGCCAAAACACTCAACAATGGGAAGCTTCTCACCCTTTCCCTTGACAAAGCCTCCGGATCAGGCGTACAATCCAAGAATGAGTACCTGTTTGGAAGAATCGATATGCAGCTCAAACTCGTCCCTGGCAACTCTGCTGGCACCGTCACAACATATTACGTAAGTTCATCTTTCATCAAAATTTACATATTTTGGTAACTTCGTTTATTAACTTTTTGTTGAACATGCAGTTATCTTCACCAGGTTCAACCCGCGATGAGATAGACTTCGAATTCTTGGGAAATCTTAGTGGCGATCCTTATATTGTTCACACTAATGTATATGCTCAAGGCAAGGGGGATAAAGAGCAACAATTCTACGCCTGGTTCGACCCCACTGCTGATTTTCATACCTATTCCATTTTATGGAATCCCCGCTCAATCCTGTAAGTCTTGACATGCTTAACGAAATTTTTCATAGCCTTTTGTTATTCCTTTTAATTAATTAACCAACCTTTTGTCTTTGTTTTCGTTTTTATAGTTTTTATGTTGATGGCACACCAATTAGAGTGTACAAGAATTTGGAAGCAAGGGGGATTCCATATCCGAAGAACCAGCCGATGAAGGTATACGCTAGTCTATGGGATGCAGAAGACTGGGCCACAAGAGGCGGCCTTGTCAAGACTGACTGGTCACAGTCTCCCTTTACTGCTTCCTTGAGAGATTTCAAGGCCGATGCTTGTGTATGGAGCTCTGGGAGATCTTCTTGTGGATCAAACTCCACCAAGCCATGGTTCTCTCAGGAACTTGATGCCACCAGTCAAGCCAGACTGAAATGGGTGCAGCAGAATTACATGATATACAATTATTGTACAGATGCCAAGCGTTTTCCTCAGGGCTTCCCTCCAGAATGCACCGCCAACAACTCCACAGCCTAAAGAATTGTGACTGTTACTTCTCCCATAGTTAATAACCCCCGCCCCGAATTGATTCTTTAGTTTTGGTACATTTATCGACATTTAGTATACTACACTTTTTGTCAAAATGTACCGTGGAGTTAAATACTTGTGAATATGAATTTGTGAAATAAAACGGAAGTAATTGATTATTACTTTTTAAATTGGAGAATCACAACTGAAATAAAAACCCAGTATGGTAACAGTAGCATGCAGTATGTAGGAAATGTATCAGCTAAACAGAGGTCTCCCTTCTTCCTTGATTCGGAAATCAGAGTCCCCCTTATTGAAAAAGAAATCTCTGGTCCATATGATCGATTTGAAAAAGGGTCAAAAACAATGAAGTTCGTAAAGATTTCAACGCGTAACAGTAATGATGATACTGCCACTGGGCAAGTGATGTGAATTCCACTGGGCAAGTGACGTGTCCCCATTGCAGATTGAAGATGAGTTGAACTGGTGCGAGCCGAGAAAATGCCAACTGCCCCCGCTTCATTGTACTTTTGTTCAAAAGGATAACTCGCATTCTAGTTCACAAGAACTAAAAAGAAAACAACCGATTTCGAGAAAGAAGAAAATGAAAATGAAACCCAAAATGCTCAAATTAAACTCCAACCATGACACAAAACCAGGCATGAAGCATACGCCACATTGTAATTACCAGACCTCCAAGCTATGTATATAATTGAACTCGCGTAGTTTAGTCCAAAATGATGTCCATTCAATTGTCATTTCCAATATTTACTCTGTCTGATTTCTTTGTTTAATTTTCGGTTGATGATTCTCCAACCCAAAGCTCTAGATGGAGTATGGACCTGATCTGTCTTTTTATACTGTAAAAAAAAAGTGTATCTGCAACACAAAACAGAGCAGCTCACAAAGACATGACACGTACTCCTCAACTTCTGCATGCATGACTTCAGAGCTTCAGAGAAGAAGCAGAGTCGGCAGAAAGAAACAATCTCCAATATCGAGACACTCTCTCTTTAGATAATTCTCCTACTAGTAGTCTTATGAGTCGACAACAGCTTACAGCTTTGATGACCATCCACACTGGGGATCAAAAAAAATAATAATAATAAAAATTTATGCGTTATGCTTACCTCCACAGCTGTTCACAACTTACAAATAGTGTGTTATACTCCCATTTCTAAGTGACTTTTTCCCAGAGTTTCAGAGCTACCTTTTTTCCCGATGCTACCGTTCAATTCTCTATAAATTGGAACCTCTGTGCAATTAAACCATCAGTAACAGGACTTTATTTTCCCTTCTGAACGCTAATACAGTCACTGTACTTGTTTCGGTTGAACGAAGTGTTAATCAATGGCTTCACTTTCTTTGATTAACGTTCCATTTCTTCTGGTGATATCTTTATCAATAGTCACTTCTTCAATGGTGGCTTCTGCTAATAATTTCTATCAAGATTTTGACATAACCTGGGGAGGTTCCAGGGGAAAGATACTCGACAATGGGGAGCTTCTTACTTTATCCTTGGATAACATTTCTGGCTCAGGGTTCCAATCCAAGAAAGAGTATTTATTCGGGAAAATTGATATGCAGCTCAAATTAGTCCCTGGAAATTCTGCTGGCACTGTCACTGCTTACTACGTAAGCTTAAGACCAATTGATATATATTTGAGTGAGCCAAATTATTCGTCAGCAAAGTTTAGCATATTCTTTAATTCGTGTTAATGTTTTGGCAGTTGTCATCAATTGGACCGATCCACGATGAAATAGACTTTGAGTTTCTGGGAAATTTGAGCGGTCAACCTTATATACTTCATACCAATGTGTACACTCAGGGCAAAGGCGAAAGAGAACAGCAGTTCTACTTATGGTTTGAACCAACTGCTGATTTCCACACTTATTCAGTCCACTGGAATCCATCAGCTGTTGTGTAAGTACTGTAATATGTCTTTAATTTAATCCAAGAAAACGTACTTAATAATTCTGAATTGATTAAGTAATGCTATATGATTGAAATCAATGCCTCTGTCGTAGCTTCTCTGTGGATACAATTCCCATCAGGGTTTTCAAGAACTTGGAATCCATAGGTGTTGCATTTCCGAAAACCCAGCCAATGAGGCTATATTCAAGTTTATGGAACGCAGATGAGTGGGCCACAAGAGGGGGCCTGGTGAAGATTGACTGGACTCAAGCACCATTTATGGCTTCCTACAGAGGTTTTAGTTCAAGTGCTTGCAGTCTGGCTTCTGCAAAACCTTCTTGCGTTTCATCAATGCCAAATTATAGTCCGTGATTGTCAGAGCAGCTGGATCCACTCGGTGAAAGGAGGTTAAGGTGGGTGGAAAAGAATTACATGATCTACAATTATTGCACTGACGCAAAGCGTTTTCCACAGGGATTTCCACCAGAGTGCAGGGCCATCTCTTGAAAGGAAAGAATATGTCCATTCTGATACTCGTTTCCATCTCCGAATTTTGCTTTCTAGTTAATCTCTTTCTTAAGTGGTGTTTCGTGCTAAAATTTTGTTGTCGTCCTCGAAGTTCTTGTAGCATAAATGCACAATGAATATGACATGTAATATGAACTCAAGAGTATATTGTTTTGATATGAAATCCTCTGTACGGCAAAGACATGCACTTAACCTCATTGATTAGGACCACTAAACCGCACTCCTATACATTGTTGAAGGATTTGATTAAACTAGAATGATTGAAAACAGGTGCTTAATGTCCTTTTTGTTTAACTTCTATATCATAAATAATTAAGGTACTTTAATTCATTAACTATCTGACGTCGTCTTCACTCCAACCCTATATCTTTAGAGATGCATTGAGCATTTTCGGTAGTCGAAGCAAAAGGTTTCTTGGTATCCTTTTCACCGATCAAGACTACTTGAGGTTGTGCTTGGAAACCGGTTTTTCATAAATTGTCCCCCCTTTTCTGGTCATGCACATTGGCGTCCAAGCTCAACTGTAAATGTTCGCAAGTTGACTCCCATACTTCTGAGAATTGCAATTGGACCCAAGAAACGTTGAACTTTCACGAGACCGACATAAATCATGTAGATTATGATCAATTGTAAGGTTGTGACGATTCTGAAGAGAGGAAAAATCGGGGTCAATCGTAAAATTTTGCATGCCAGACATCCGTTTCAAGGTTTACCGCATCAGGTCCAGTAAAAGAACTATAGCAAAAATTAATTTCAAGTCATTTTACCATTTGAAACTATGAGTTCTAATTCAAACTGCATAATTTTTTTAAAGTATGAAAAGAGAATTTGCGAAGATATTGGAAAAGGAAGCGAGATAAAGAGTTGGACAAAAGATTCGTAACAAATTAAATGAGCCTTCGATTCATAATTTTTTTTTTTAATCTTAGTCGGGCAAGGCTAATTTTAGTTTCCCATAAATAATTCGATATTCTTTTTTAATCAGCAATTGTGGTTGAGATGCAGTAATGAAAGGTGGGTATTAGTCGGCTATCAATCTCTATGATTCCTCATTAGACTATATATAGCTTGAATACGGGATGCCCCATCTTCACGTGTACCTTTCAATAACCAGAAGTCTCCCTTCATGAGCGATCTTCCTTCCCATTTCATTTGCCTGAAAAGAGAGAGAGAGAGAAAAGAAAGAAAGAGAAAATGCTAAGAATAGTACTATAAAATGGTAGAACGCAAGCAGCTGCCTAGTAAGATAAGGAAACAAAAAAAAAAAAAAAAACTCCAAGCTCATATTTAGGGAGCAAGATATGGACACTTTGGTTCTTAGGCTCTTTGCGACGTCCTCACTGGTTCTGACCGCTTGTCTGGTGGCTTTTGATTCACAAACTAAGCTTCTCTTCTACTCCATGGTCAGAAAGGCCTCCTTCAGGGACCTCAAAGCTTTGTCGTGAGTTCTTTCATTCCCCAACCCCCTTCTTTCCAACAGCTATTATAATCTCTGCTGATGATCATTTTTTAGTGACGAGGTTGTCGATATCCATGTTTTTCAGCATTCTGGTGTGGGTCGCCTCGGCTGCTGCTGCCTATAATGTGCTCCAAATATTAAGAAGTCGTCTCTTTCCCCAAATGGGCAAAAATCTGGCTTGGTTTGGTTATTTATTGGACCAGGTAAATTTTTCAGTATATATATAATATAAATGCAAGCATTTGGATATACAGCCTCTTCTATATATTGGTAAGACATGCAAAAACTGCCCTTGGAATTTGCTTTGAAAAGTTAATTTGAGGGTGAAAGAATGATTTGTGTGGAAGCAGGTGTGTTTGGATAGGAAGTACTTGTCCAAAAAATTTTTTTTTTTTAATTATAAATAAATTTTTAAACACATTTTTTTAATTATCTCTTTATCTCACACGTACATTACATTATGTACTACAGTAATTATTCTTAATAATATTTCAAATAATCACCTTAGAGATAGATGGACATATACGTAATTAAAATCATTATGTACCATCTTTAACATGACTTTCCTTTTTATCTTTTTGGGGTAAATTATTCTCAATTTTCGTCCTCAAAAGTTACTCTCAAGTGGTTGGAAAACATGGCCATAGTCTCATGATTCTCTTCGCAGAATAACATAATCACGATGCAATTCCATTGCAGAGTAGAAAAGCTACTGAACCAAACATAATCAGAGAGTCTCGTGATTCTTTTCGCATTAAGTCTGGACTGAAGCTGGCCGTAGGGTTCATCGACAACAGTGTTGTGACCATACCAGAATTTAATGAAACAGCTGCTTAGTGAGTACATTAATTAAAACATTTTTCTCGAATCCCAACTCCAATAATTGCTGGATGGTGGCTCCCCATCAAGAAATGAATTAATTAATGGCGTTGTATCTGTCCTAACCTCTAACTTCCCCACTTGTGTCATTTTCCGGTGCATGCATTTGACAATCGTCGGAGGGATCATCCACTAGAACGTACTGAGAGGGAAATGTCTAAGCCTAGTACTGCTTCCACTCGAAGCCTTTCCCATTTATTAACAATACCTTCATATCTAGTACTCTGAAAAAATTAAAAATAAAAATCAAGTGCTCTAAAAGAGAGGAAGAAATATTGCATCTTTTGCGTAATTTAATTTCCCTCGTTATTCTTATCAGCGGTTAGAGTTAGGCATATACTGGCAAGTTTTTGTGCAAACAAAAAACCAACAGAGGGAACACAGCTTGCCGGCAACCTTTTTTGATAGACTAAATAGTTCGAGAAGTACAATAATTTTGATAGATGTACGCTAGCTAAATATCGTAGAAAAGTATAATAACCTGACACAACCCACCTGTTCATATCATTTTTGTAGAAAGATTGAAATCTCGAACGAGAGAACCAATTATTTGATCTGAAATTTTCATGCACAAATTGGCAGGCAGTGGCATACCTTGTATTTGCAGCAAATTCAGCAGCTCTTCAGGGCTGTGTTTTTGCAGTAAGCGGCCAGAGTAATTTTGGGTGGATGAAGGTATGCGACAAATACACAAGGTTCTGCATCCAAATTGGTGGAGCTTTAATATGTGGTTATGCTGCATGCCTTGCAATGGCTGTCATTTCAGCGCTCTCTGCATACGGTCTTTTTAGATTGTATTCTCCAAAGCACTTCCTACAATTGAAGCACCAGTAATATGCTTCATTATCTGTTTGCTTATGCTGATTAAACACAATAATCTAAGCTACATTATAATGTTAAACTAGTAGCCGATTTTGGCATTGTGTTGATGGCTCTTTTTCTGTTTTCTCTTCTACTTCTTATAAACTAGTTTACTTCATTAGCATTTTTTTTTTTTTTTTTATAGTACCATTCGATGATGTACCCCAGATTTTTTTTTTCTTCTTCATAATTTGGTCGTTCTGCTTGGAACTATTGATAGCCACCCTAATCTAATTAAAAGGTTAAAACTAACTAGCTTTGCACATTTACATTTTTGTTATAGAAAAACAAAAAAGAATAGAAATTCGTTCTTTATGATAATATCCTTTAACTATTCCTGTAGATTCTTAGCATCGTATGCTCTCTTCCAAAATCAGATCAACATTTAAAAGTGTGAAAGGTCTAGTAGGACATGAGTAATTGTAAAGGTCTAGGACAGACTACAACAAAGGTACACAAAGCAGGGTGTTGGACCTTCATCCCTTAGTCTGGATGGAGACATCTAGCCCCATGTAAAAGAGCTAGAAAACTACCCAAGTGCAACTTTGCCGGGCTCCGAATACTGGGTTGTTCAGAGGCATGAATTCTTTCATGCAACTCCTTGGGCCCAAAATGTGTTGCGATTTCTTGGCAACCCAGGGTCGAGAGGATCACGTAAACTAATGTAACATATGTGAAATCAATAATTGAAAAATATATTTCTAATATAAGTAAAATAATATTTAAGAAAATTTTTGTATCATGCAATGCATTATGAGGGAAGCCAAGATGAAATCTCCCTTCCTATCCTGTATTTTTTAAATATCATCCCTTCTCTAATATAATTTTTTTTTAGAAAAAAAGCAGAAAAAATTTTGAATTACAATTTATATATCACATTTCAAGGATAGAGGAATACTTAACAAACATCGATCATTATCTCACTAGACGCAAAGAGCCAAAAAGTGTCCCCGGACCTAACTTAGCTGGTATGGATATCAGCCAAGAAACCAAAAGGTCTTTTTGCTGTCTCTCAAGTTCTCTCCTCTCTCCTTTCCCCCTCATAAGACTTGGGGCCTTGTCTTGAACCAGAAAAAACAAACAATAATTCATGGTAATACATGTCATCAGCAATTTGACTCTTCTTGTTTTAAAAGTAAGACGGACAGATCAAGTAACAAGAATTGTAAAGCTGTCAGGTCCTGTATTCATATTGAAAACTTTGCGCATGAACTTCACTTCCGATCATGGTGTTAATCGGTCATATGTTTGGCAAGAAATTTGGTCATAGTAATACCTAGATAAATGGACACAAAAGCTCCTACAGGAGGTTTCTTATGACCACTTGGGATCCTCGATTACATTTTTTTCAGTGCCAATCCAATGCCACCACTAGAATTCTTGTTGTCATTAGCACTTTAGTTTTTTATCAACTCAAATTGATTCAAAGTTAACACAAATTTTCTTATTCTCTAAAACTCTGAACCAAAAGGCACCCGGCCGGTCTAACTCCTGCATCAATAATTTTGTACAGCTGCTGCTTTGGGGAAAAAGAATAAGAAAACCCTCTGTTTCGCAGCATCTCAGCCGAGAGACAGGTTTGAAACAGGAAAACAGCATTGTCCATAACATTCCCAAGAACCAACTGTGAACATCCCAGAACACTTCCACCGGCAGTCCATCCACCAAAATAGTCTGGTTCCCTCTGAACTTCCACCGGAGCCGCTTCACCTGCAACACCGCTCTGCTATCCAAGCTGATGGCCAGAGATGGATCGTTAATCCCCCCAGTATCGCACTCAATTTCGATGTCATGTATCGGCCCGTGGTCACAGAATTGAGCCTTTGTAGTGTATACTCTCTTCCCAAAGATGCGCTCTCTTTTGGCAATAAACACCGCATTAGATGCAACAGGGCTAGGACCTATTTTCTTATACACATCCTTTTGCAAATCCCCGAGGAGCAGGACAAGTTCTTGGTTAAATGCAACAGCTAAATAGAACCCCTCTAGCGGTTCCGGGCCAAAACCAAATTTTGCGGATGAAAAATCCCAATATATGTCAATTGCAGTGGAATTGGCCTCTAAAAAAATATAACCGAGGATCCCAAGTGTCTTATGACACGGTCCACCAGTATCCAAATTAACAAGGCACCACGAACATGCACTACCTCATTCATGGTAATGCTAGAAAAAGTCAAGACCGGTAATGATTTTTGTTGCTACGAGAAACAAATAAATGAAAGGCCATAGAGGCTATGGCCAATGTGTAGAGCTTTTGATAGAAGTATAAGGGCTATGTTCGAGTTGTACAGAGGTTCTTCTAGATTATTTTGGAATCCTCGATACTTCTCTTCATGAACATTGTGGAAATGCTTAGAGTTCGTACATAATAGACGATAGGATAGGATCTAGAGTCGTATACAGGGTTTTAGAGGTGAGGCTTTGTATAGCAACTTGATAATTATTTAGACTACTGTAGCGGTTATGGGCAAGACCCCTCTCATTTAATTTGTAATCGTTCGTGGATTGGAGTTCCATTTGCAATACAAGGGCTTCCCAAGTTCTCTTAACTTTCCTTCTTTACCTCGAAACCTTTTGGTTGTGTCTGATCATAGGCGCGCTTTGGCACGAAGGCTAAACTGGTATATCTCCATCTCCTACCTTCTGTGTTCGAGTTTGCTAGTGCCGCACGACTTTGCGGGACAATGAAAAGCCAACCCGTGACACTTCAACTTTTATTCGAGATAAATATACAAGACAGCATAAAGTTGTCTTTGTTGTCCATGAACACTTCTATTTTCAGTTAATGCAATACACATTGCTGTGTGCACTTTGGGTTGGGTAAATTCGAAGATAAGCTAAAATCCTGTCCATTTAGTGTCCTTCTGACTGAGTTGGACGTTGATTAGACGACATAATATTGTCAGAAAGTACGTCAAGGTTATCGATCAACCGATGTGGATCGGACAGTGTTAGATTGGAAAGACGCAAGTTCTTCATGGTTTCTCTTTCTTTACTTCTTGATGTGCCAATTGCTTCATTTTTTAGACAACCATGAATTAGTTCTTCATCACAATCTTTTAAGACTTTATCGTTTCTTGCATTTGCATGCTTAATTGACTACAAAAACACTAAAGGAAAAATGGTAGTAACTATTAAGCAGTCATCAAACTTGTGTACGTAGCTAAGTTTTGGTCAGAGTCCGGCAAATTTTGCTGAGCTCAAAATTCCAGGAAAGGAAAGTGTGAGAAATTTCAGGCATACTAGAAAAGGAATCTCCTTTAATTTCCTCACAACCAAACACAAGCACATTAAGTTAGAGTTTCTTTCTCCTTTTTTTTTTTGTTTTTTCGTTTATTTGGTTTCTCCTTCTGTTGGGGATCGGATATATATAAAAAGATTAGGAATAGGGAAAGATGGTACTGGTCCACCATTACATTTTTCAACGGTGTTACCTTCTTTCTTGGTGTCTTTATATTATTGATGTGCTTGTAATCCCATAAATGACTTCTAGCCGCTTCCACGTTCGACAGACCACTTTTCAGGAAGTATTTAATTTTTCCAAATAGGAGAAAATATTTTTTTTGAGGACAGATTACTAGTTGACGTCGAAAATTTGCATAATGAGCAGTACTAAAAATGAGTAAAGATGGAAAAAAAAAAAAAAAAAAACTCAATCATTGATAGAGGGAGGGCAAATAATCATCACAAAATTTTCCTTAAATTTTATGAGAAACTACGGAGAGTAAATTCTGCTAGGAGGCTGTCTAACTCAAAACGTCGTGGCAGCTTTAGCTTTATATACAATCAAGAATCTTGGCTCACGAGGAATTACAACACAGCTTGCTAAAGAAGACAAGACAAGAAGCTCTAACATGAACTGCACTATATAACGGACGACCGTGAAAGACCGATGATGAAGACTTTGGTTCAGTACTTTCCTACTTCTAAGAGAACTTGAAAGAACATTATTGTTTTAGAGCACCATACAAAAACTGAAGTGATGGTATTGAGGGTTGGCCCCCATATATATATATATACACACACACACACACATATGCATCTGTTGCGTGTTAAATTGTCTGATTGATGTGGTGTAGCTAAACTGAACTAGTTTAACGTCCTCATGTGCTAAAAGTTCATCGCATAAAAAATCAGAGGTGAGAACCTGATAATAGTGGGATGAATAGGTAAGAGGCACTACCCTAAGGAAACTATTAAAGTGACGATCAGCTGCCTGAGTTGGATGTTGATTTAATATCACATCATTTCTTTGTTTATGTCTTACAAGAAAAAAGTTTGGTCACAAATTTACAATATTGACGGCAAATTAGACAATCAAAGCTTGCCTACCCTAGCTTTAGCATAAAACTTAGCACACAACTGTTGCAAGGCTTCAGCTTCAAAAAGACAACACCATGTTCGTCCTACTTTAACTTGAGATAACACCATGTTGCTCAATGCTGATCTCACACCATACATACAAATCTTAAAAGTATGACACTTACTTTTATATGAATGATTCGTAACTAGGTTATAGTGGGTCTAGTTCAAATACTTAGGTAGAAAGTGCAAAATGTTGAAACCCAAAGCTTTAAAATGCTAAACAAAAATCTTGGTGTATATATTCGACATATGAAGCGACTTAAATTCTAGTAAATTGGATTTGATAGCTCTTAAGCAAAGCCTAGGGGACTGTTTAAAAATTAGAGCCGATACTTGTTTTACAAGTAAACTGTGAAGTATACAAGTGATCAGGGCACACTCTTGGAGTAAAGGAACGGTGGGCGTCCATTTAATGAAGAAGGAAGCATTAAATGATTGTGAATTTTCTATGTTAAAAAATATATAATCTTTGATTTGCCCACCACTAGACTGCAGGATGATCGCTCTTGACGTTATTGGGTAACGTATTGTTGCTTGCAAAAATTGAAAACATTAAATCAGGTATACTAGCTGTAGTATTCAAATTGCAAGTCAAATACATTGCTTAGATTCTGTTCTTTTGCTCCAGAAACACGGGATACACTCCATAGTTGTATTTTCGAAGAAAAAGCATTGGTTTTTACCTTGCCACGCTACCAGCTTGCCAATCGTGTAGGAAACTTGAAGATTACTACCATTATTTCCCTGCGTGAGAAAAATAAATTGCAAGTTTTCAGAACCAGACATGGTAGCCAAAGAAAAATACTGAATTTGGATTAAACAATATCTTAGGCTCTGATGAAGAATGAGACAGATACCAAGAAGTTAGGTCGAGAATAGTAGTTTTACAGATTATCACAGTTCTTTCCACTGCATATGTGATATAAACACGACAAAAAAGGAAAAAAAAAAAAACACATACACACACAGCCCACAGAGACAAACAAAAGGAAGCGTTTGACCAGTTTTGGAAAGTCAGGTGACGCTTTGCACCTTTAGCATATACATTTCAATCAGAAGAACAACGAAGATCAAACAGACAAGAAAACAAAAGAATGGATGTACTCAAAAGACATCTTTACTTAAGACTGGAAGTTCAAGTGCCTAACGAACAGCCAAGCATTGAGAAAATTATGTTGTGGGGAGACTAGATTTGGCACTATATTCCCAATAATGCACCTTTAACAAGGTGAAACAAGTTTTTTTTTTTTTTTTTATGTCTTATCTAATTTCTAGTGATCAAAGCAACACCATTACAGTGTTGGTATTCAAATTGATGACTTCCGCAGTAATGGAAGTACGAATTGGCTACTTGAAATTGCTGGCAAATTGGCAGAGTATATTCGTAAATGGCAAGTCAAATCACAAGTGTATGTCTTCCGTGAGGATAAATATGTTTTGCACTTTAATATAGATAATGTTGTTGCAGTGTTTTTCTTCATGTGGTTCCATGAGAATTACAGAGAAGATGGAGTGTTATTAATAATGTTATCTGAAATATTGAGTTAATCGGATTCTAATATTTCAATTCTATTTTTTAAAAACGGATTTTAGTTTTGAGGCGTAGGCAGCTATTAACTACGTATATTAAATAATCAAAGTTATAATACGCCAGTGTATAATTTAGAACACCTTATTAGGAGAATCACATCAAAATTAATGCAGATTCAGTTGTGTATCAATGTCATGTGTACCACTTTTGCATCTCTATGTATCCTGTTTCTTAGTAAAGCCAATTTAATCAGTAAAAAAAGATTAAAGCATGATCATCTCCATGTTTTAATTCTTAAACACTTTCTACATAATTGATACTTGCCGCATTATTTGACACGGTGTCATTGCTACATCGATTATATATATATATATATATATATATATATATATATATATTCTCATTTCAGCGGTTGCATTGGACGGGGAGCATGACAAAATGATGATTGAAAGCAACTCCCTATAGCCTTAAATGGAACAAGCTGCTTGGAAAAGGTTGATTGAAAGTCCCCGATTTTGCTGTAATCAACCTTAATGTGTCCCATATGGATACAGTCGGAATTGTCAGTTCAGTTGTGTTAAGAGTGCCTAATGTGAATGGGTTGACTCGAATCCGAGTTTATTTGCTAGTTATGATTTTTAGAATATAAAAAACTGAAATTAAATTAATCAAAAGGTATAAACTGAATGATAAAAAAATAAATAAATTATGATCCAAGAACATTGAGAGTTATAGATGAACAAAGGCTACTTCTTGACTAACCTCATTTGCATGATGTTGGTATTCATTCACTTTAAATGTCTATCCATTTTTTAAACCTTAGAGGGGGAAAAAAGAGTAACTAACTAATTCTTTTGTGATAAATTATCCTGAAGATCCTTGAACTTTTTCAAAAGGATTAGTTATTTTATAAAACTATCAAAAGGTCCTATTAAGTCCCCCAAACATCACAACGCGAAAATTTTGCACCTTGGCGTCAAGAGAGAAATTGATGTATATATGGATGACATTTTAACCATTGCTTTCTTATTTTATAAACGCTCATACAATATCGTTAAAAGTAATTTTCACCCATAATAGAACTGGGGCAAGCATTCTGGTTGCCCAACTAAATGGCACTACATTAGCAGATTAGTGTTTGTTGTAGGCAATTAAGCCCCCTGTACATTCACTTTGAGTTGAAATGATGCAGTTCAAAATTCATTTTTGGTGCCAAACTATTCAAATTCATACACATGCTAGTAAGAATTTCGAACGATGAAATTATGCTTCGACTAATTGATGTAGTTGTGAGTAACTACTGGTTCACAATATTCATTTCGTTGGTCATATATATATATATGAGCCATCGATTTGAATAATATTCTTTGTTAGAAGGGTCCATTTGATTTTTTTTTTTTTTTTTTTTGTCGACAGTGGGTATTTGGGCTCGTGGACTGGTTATCGTACGACCCAACTAATTCCACTGCGGGTTGGGAGAGGCCTGCTCCAAGCATCACCAGCCACAATAGTGCGGGGACTCGATCCCTGGACGTGGCTCTCCTCCAACTGGGACTACAACCACGGAATCGAACCCCGAAGGGGCGAAGGGTCCATTTGATTTGTAAAGGAACTTTAGAGACAAAACTAAGTCGACATTCAAATATTAAGGATTAAATTGAAAAAAAAAAAAAAAAAAAGGCTGAGGAACAACGTAGGCCCTTTGGCAGAAGTTCATGCATGGAAGCTTTCTTTCTTATTTTGTTATTTCCTTCATTTTTGACTTGCACTATTTCTTTGCACAAGGGGACACAACACTTAGATATTATGTGAAATCTCTCTATTTTTATTTAGCTTAATTATTTCATAGGAATCAAACAATCCTATTACGGGCCACGTTCAAATCGAGGGCCCTATAAATGCAGATAAGAAGGGAAACTGTAAAGGACCACAAATGCTAGTTTTTTAGACGTATGAATTCGTCGCCATTGTCGAGGACCACCAAAGATGTTAAATGCAAGAATCAGACACAATGGAAAGCGGTCTTCCCATTACATGGCCACACGTCCATGCATTACAGTTCGGAGAAGCTATAGCTGGATTTTTCCAATTTCTGAACTAGCCGACTGACCAATAAGCTACAAATGATTGGTTTGTGTTCAAGATGTTTTGATTGCAGACTCCTGAAATAAGAAACTTTTGGAGTATGCAAATTATTTACGTTTCCGTTGTAGGACTGTTGATATCGAAATCCTACGTGGTGCTGAAGAATACGGGGAAAAAAATTCCATAGAAAGAATTCAACTCACGTTAAATTGAGCTAGTCGAATGATAAAACCCTTCAATCTGAATCTGTTAAATTTCTTAGAACTCTTATATAGTCGCCTCAAGTGAAAGCTACGTATAGATTGTTGGGAGGCAGTGAGAAAGTGAATCCAAGAATCAGCCGGCCGGGTAAAAGTTGTAGAAAACCATTGTGGGAGACAAGAATGAGACCTTATCATCAAGTCACAAGGAAGGAAGACAAACTGTATTATATCTTATCAAAGCCTAGCAGCACAAACACTACCATCTTCGCAGGTGGCTAAGCTTGAGATACTAAGAAAGAATTGTAAGTATTGGATTCAATCTGAAATCTCCCCTTCTCTATTGAAAAGAATAACTTTAAAAAAAAAAAAAAAAAAAAGAGAGAGTCTAACAGCACGACGCTACCATCTCCGCAAGCGTCAACAATCCTCCAGCTAGAGTTTTTCAGAAAGAGCTCCATGAACAATTTGACTCCATCGAGCATATGATCAGTTACAGCGAGAGTCGGTAAATTCAAGAGAAAGCAATCAAGAAATTAACTGAAAGTTGAACTATATTATGGTATTGAATTATAATTGTGGGTTAGGACCTTTTAATCAAGCATGTTGCCCTATGTAATTGTGCTTCATGTTTAATGTTCTCGCTCAGACATAGTTTATCTACTGCGTCATCGTTAGCGATCACTGGAAATCTCATATATAGATAGTGTTGGTCAAATTTTAAATACACGGGATGGTGGTGGTGAGGCTTAATTAACTCTGTTATACGCAGGATACAGTGAATACATCGTCGTCAGGCTGCTGGAAGGAGACAAAAAGGACCATCTCTCGTTTCATTTTCTCCTTGTGGCTGCCTACTGAAACATACAAAAGTTGTACATACAAAAGAAAAGAAAAAGTTGATTAGTCGATGGCTTAGATGAGTAGACCAGTGATTATATCGGCAGGCAATTTCTATTTGCCATATCATTTTCTAAGGAATCTTGTCAAGTTGTTCTCAGCGTCAGCCAATTTTTGGACTAATTGAACTTTACGCCCTTAACAATTCCAATATTCTCAGCTACACCTTGAACTTTGGTTTTAAACACTTTGCTCCCTCAACCTTCGATTTTTGCATTGAAAAATTTGCGCCCTAAAATTACTGTAGTTTTGCATGTTCTTAGTGAAAGTGTGCAAGCAAATATGTGCGTAAACACCAAATAACTCTTCCTCTTAAAAAAAAAAAAACAAATTTTAAATTGATTTCGGAGACAGAGAGAGAAAATGAATCAACACGTACGTATGTTTTTGTATGTTGTTTTATTCACAATATGAAATGAGTGAATGAGGTAACTTGAGATACTTCGATAACTAAAGGGTGCAAAATATCTAAAAGAAAAGTTAAAGATACAAAAGTAGAATCAATGCAAACTCAAAGGACGCCAAACGACATTAATCCTTCTTTTTTTCCTCTCTCTTTCTCTCATGTCGATCAATAGCATCCGTATCAACTTCAAGAATATCATGAAATTAAAAAGTAGGAAAAGTTTCAATAGTCGCATTTTTCTCGGCACATAAATTGAGGATCAAACCACATCGTACCTCCTTCAAATCTTATGGATCCATGCCAAGTAGCATTTTGTAATGAATCAAGTGGACCCTGAAATATATCAATTTTGGAGCACGCCGAAATCATTCGACAATGTATTAAGTACCAAAAAGCGTACTTTAGATATGAAAACTTCCAGACGGAGAGCCAACAAAGAAAAAAAAAATATCTACAAACACTATATGTTGATTTGCTAAGCTTACTCTGATAAATAATTTAAGCTAAGGGCGGGCACCGGCGGAGTGGTCTATATATATAAGATATAGGAACATCCCTGGCTACGTGCAGTGCAGGGCAGGTTTTATGCCTTACTTCTCCTTCCCCTGTTTATCCAGAAAGATGTAAGCCATCTTGTTAATTAATTATAGCTAAATTCCACATTTCTTGCATTAAAAGTTTTAATGCGAATGTTATTCCTCAACCAATCCTTCCAGCCTATCGGGCGGATCTAAATTTGACAATTAAAAGTCACTAGTATTTTCTCAATGCAATTTGTGGGGTAAAAATCCCTAATAATGGTTCATCATATGTTTCAGATCAATAATGCCAAGTTTCATGCATGGAGTTTCTACTTTCTATTTTTAGAAACTTCCTTGCAAAAAGATGCATAACCTTCCATAATTTTCATATCAAGCATTTTGTCTTGAATCCTTCTTGAATTAATTTATAGATACCTCGACAAGACACAAACTTGATGCTGCATAAAAAATAAAAAAAATAAAAAAAATTAGAGTACTACATCTAGATAAACTCTTGGGAAAAAATCACAGCCGCAGAGACAAATCAATCTGGCTATAATCTTCTTGCACACTTTCAGGCTTATATACTCTACTGCTCCAATGATGGCTTTCTATCCTCGAATCGTAATCCATCTCTCTTCTTCCATAGCTCGTATCGCTCGTAAATCGCCTATGCCCGTGATGATCGTGGCCCATGATGGGCGGCTGAACGTGATTTGGAGCACTAGAAACGGACCCTGATCGGCTGCTAGAGCCCGAATGCGGCCGAACAGCTGAACTTAGCTCGCGGCTCTTTTTAGCTAAGGTTCTTTCAAGTTTGTGAGCGTTTTGGTGGCCTCCTAATGCTTGTGAACTATAAAACTTCCTTCTGCAATAGTTGCAAGAAAAAACCCGTGGTTCTGATGGATTTAGAGGAGATGAGGATAAGGAAGATGTTGATCGGTCTAGGATTAGGTCTAGGTTGAGGTCATTGTTGGTTAGACCCAAGTTAAGGGCCGTGCTTGGTTCGTAATTCATGGTTAAGATTTGTCAAGGAAGAAGAAAAACAAGAAGAAAATTCAACTTGTACTAGAGAAATATGGGATCAGGTTTGAAATTTTTTATCAAGAAACTCTAGAGAAGAAATTGGAGTTCATGCAACGGGCATAGTTAGGAAGACTAGCAGAGATAAGAGATAGCTGATGAGGTAGGTAAGTAAAGCGTGTTGAGAGGACGTTATATAGAAAATGTCAAGTGTGTGTTGTGTGTGAAAGAGGATGTCAAGGAAAAATCAAAGCAATCTATGAAAGGAAAAGAGGAGCAGAAAACTACAAAATTGGATTAGATTAGATATAAAGTGGACGAGGGGAAGTATGCATGTATGTTCTGTGTAGTATGTATACTAGTATCGAATCATATGGGGTGCTAAGGTTTACTGTACCAGAAGCCACAGATAATACAATTAATAGGAGGTCTCGAGTTCAAAAATGGAGGACATTGGATTATTTTCCACATGAGAGTGAGGGAGACCGAGACAAATACCTGCAAATATCAGTGGATGAATCAAATGGTTGTCGCGTCCATCAATGGCAGC
The DNA here is from genome assembly GCF_036785885.1 of Coffea arabica. Taxonomy (NCBI): domain Eukaryota; kingdom Viridiplantae; phylum Streptophyta; class Magnoliopsida; order Gentianales; family Rubiaceae; genus Coffea; species Coffea arabica. Next base: position 12,431,397 of record NC_092320.1, on the reverse strand, counting down.
ATTCCATCTCCCTTGTCGGTCCATAAAAATCCTTGCAATTCTATAGTTGCTTTGTAGTTTTTTTTTTTTTTTTAAAAAAAGTATTTGAATAAAGGATTATGAAAAAGATTAGCAAATATACTACGTGATAATTATTTATTGTTTCTACATGTCTCACTTGTTTTTCTGTAGTCTAATAATGAATACATCGATTTTGGCCATCTAATCATGGGTCCAATCATGGCTTCGTTTTGGCTTGCCACCCTTTGTTTACCTAGGACAGAGAGAGGAGTTGAGATCTTGCTCTAAAATTCCAATTAAAGTACATGAAAGTGATTAAGATAACCCATCTTGACTAGACCAATTACGCAATATAATAATGCACCTCACATAATTTTCCCCAACTCACTTCTTCTTGCAATTAAAGTACGTTTTTAGGTTTGCTCCACCATTGACTGTGCTACTGGGGTTCCATCTTCGAATCATCTTGCTTGTCCTCGCAAGTATGCATATGATTCTGATCAAGGCGATTCTTGTTTCATCTCCCTCCTGGAACGAATCTCATTGTTCCTTCACGGAGGTCCAAGGCTTCAGTTAATTGAATACATGTAGCTTGATTGATTAATTTAGTACTAAATTATTGCCTCAAAAGCTTGTCGCCAATGATTAGTTTTGATTTGTCAACGAAGACCTCATGTTTCTGGAGCTAATAGCTTTGAATCAGCACGGATTAGCAATAAAGAAATTCCAAAGAATACTTTAGCCGTCGACAGGGAACAAATTTATACTCGTAGTCTTGAAACCAATACTTACGATCACTCCTCGAGTCAAACTTAACCTCTTATCATTTCACAGTTGGCAACCACTGAAGTACTATAAATTAGTACTATAATTTTTTCGTCAGATCCAAAGATGATGTAAATATGCCTGCACTCTTTCGTCTTCTATGCCAAAAAAAAAGTGTTTTTTTTTTTTTGGCAAAAAACCTAAGCGACCACTAAACTATTGGTCAGATTATGTTTTGATCATCAAACTATTTTTCATCAGTAATTAGTCACTAAACAACTTAATCAGTAAATTCGTGACCATTTAGTCGATAATTGTTCTTAATATATGAAATTAGCTGTACATGTGGCAAAGTGCGGGGTAATTTTGTCCAACAATTACGATACCCTATTTCACAGATTAATTGCTAATTTTACAGATTAAGAGCAATTATCAACTAAATGGTCACGAGTTTACTGATTAAGTTGTTTAGTGATCAATTACTGACGAAAAATAGTTTAATAGCCAATATATGATCTGACCAGTTGTTTAGTGGCCGCTGAGATTTTTTATCCCTTTCTTTTAACACCAAGTTCCCGATAAAAGAGACATTAATTGATTGGCAGGCAATATTTTGCATAGTAGATAAAACTAACACCACACAGGTGCTTGCAAGGAGCCATACGCTAAACATTTTTTTGGATCACCTAAAATTATTTTTAGATTGTATCATTTTCCATTAACGTACGGCTAGCGCTATTTGTCAACCAATTTGTTCCAAAATCATCTGCATAAACAATCTCTTGTTAGTGTATAAAGTCAAGCAATTAATACATTTAATTTTGCATAGTGTCATCAGCTCTGACCGCCTCAAAATTATTTTGTACCTCAATTAATCTGATCCACTAAAAATTCAATTTTGATTGGACTGCCCCTCTTACGTACTATTGTTTCACCAATCTTAAATCAACAGCCTTTGAACCACTCGGAAATATATATATATATATATACATAATGGCTAAGAGCCTAACGGACGACTAAGCTGTCTATCTACCCTGCATCACATCTCGAATGAATCTCTCTACCCTCAAATTTGACATTTCATTAAACCCACTAGCAGTGAAGGTAACTGAGCGAAGCACATGGGGATGCTCTATTTCCACTGTAGAAACAAGTATACACGAAGTAACGCAGAAAAACAATGGCAGAATTTGCTCCCTTTGAATAATTCATTCTAAAGAATGGGCTTCTTCCTGCATTAGCAAAAATAATAAAGATAACGTAACGTTTTGTAATCACGTCAACATAATCTTGGCTGTCGGCTATAATTGCGGTGACCATTGTCCGTTATTAGCGGACACAACATAATCTGAGACGCAACAAATTGTTGGAATATACTTAGCCATAAGATTCCAAGGCAGAAACATTAATTCCAAGTTAAGACCATTTTTATTTATTTATATGCAACGATTCCAAGGCATGTCTCTTCTTGCACCTCATTAATCCCCACCGCACATGTCTCAGACCTTATCTTTACGAATAATTTACACCGCAACAATCCTTTTCTTGTTCTTTGCTGGCATGATCGGTCGTTATGGCCGCACCCCATTTTGCAAGCTCAAAAATAATCAAATGAAGTAAAATTGCTAGGAATTGCCTTCTCTTCATTTTAAGAAAATGTGCATATATATTTTAATGTACCAAAGCAAACATGCTGCAGTAGAGACTGACAGCCGTTTAAAGCCCTGGTTCTATCTTGGGGTTGAGACTTGAGAGAGGGGGAGACCGAGGAAACGAAGAAATGGCAAAATTTAGACAGAAGCGGTGATGATGCGGTGGGGAGCCTGTGGTTTTTGCATCTAGAAATGGAATTTCCTATGTAGGAACTAAAAACTGAGATGTGTGGTCGACATGTTTGAGTTGTGTCGGATTTTTAAAGATTTATGGGGTCATCATGGAAGAAGGTCTGACCCATGAGACTCATGACTACTGCCTTCGCTTCTCTTCTCTTCTCTATCTACACGTGGATAATGACTCTTACTGTGTTTAAGTCATATACCTGCGCTGTTCATCTCCCAATTCATCCTGCTTCTCTCTCTCTCTCTAGTATTGGAGTTTGTAAACTTCGAAGTAAGACTGTAATGGTTGAAACACGATGAATAAGATTGTGAAAAGATGAAGCCTCATCTCTTACTCTTTGTTGAAGTGCATATGTGTGCTGGTGCAGCTCCTGATGTTGAAACTCGACTTTGGAGTATCTCTTCATGTTGCTTTTGTGGTGTTGCTTCGCTGCCATCCCATGACTTAAAAAAGGAGGGTCCCCCCGCCCCCCAACCCCCACCAGGACACTTTTGGTCTTCTATGCATTGTTCACCTTTCTTCTTTTTGAAATTTGGATGCATTACATTGATAGTATTTATTTTGGCTACAAGGGTGTGTCATAAAACAGATCAGAATCAATTCTCTCGTGCTTTTATCCAAGATTTGGTGCCATCAATGATGGCCAATTCTGATGGGGTACGACATTGCCTGCATGAGTGAACATGATTGCTTAATAAATTTTCATGCACGGATGGTTGATAAGATGACAGCACAAATAAAGATCAATAGTTGGTTAATTTAGGCACTATTTGTTTGTTTGTTTTGAGGAAGTGGGAGGGAAAGGAAAGAAAAGGATTAGGAGGAAGAGGGAGGGATGAGATTTTGTTACTCTTTGTCAATCTACTCTCTGCTCAAAAGTGGGCAGAAAATGGAGGAAAAAGATACCAAAATCAATGAAAATTTTAAATTTTCGTATCATATCATGTATTTATAAATTAGACTTTTAAATTATAGATAAAAACATAATTAGTGCATGATAGATTTCTTTCTTTTGCTCTCATAACTCAAATAAGACGGATGAACTCAAGTTTTCCTCTACTCTCCTCTCTTTTCTTTTCTTTTCTTTTCTTTTCTTTTCCACTGAAGCTCTCTCCTTCCCTTTTCTTCCATCCCAATGGTGCCTTAGATTGCAAAGATGGATTTTCAAGTAAGCGTAACTTTGAGTGGGTTTCAGTAGGATTAATCCAACTTTGATTATTCCATCAAGAAAACCAAAATTCAACTGCAGTATTAATTACATCTGGGCATAAGGACTTCCTAGAAACAAGTTGCATTGGAGAAAAGATAAGAAGCATAGTCATATTTCATCAATGGACACGCTAGTTACATAGTTGCTATCCAAAACTCCTACTATTGTCAACATCAATTTAGTCGCTATTGCACCTAACTAGGCCACATGAAATGACTCTCCACATATAGTCACAAGTATAAAATGCTGAAGGATGTCAGCATATCTAGTTCTGGCTAGAGTGGTAAAGGTTCTTAATGAACAATAGTAATTTCTAACACAGAAAAAGTGATTATATGATTCAGATTTGAGAACAAAAAATGTTGAACAAAAACAAGGATCGTGATTAAAAGAACATTGATAAACCAGTGGGGTGGTAGCTTTGCCTGTCTTAACGATTTCTCTGCGGGAAAATAATGATCTTTTTAGTGTTTATCCAACAAAAAATGTATGTTCAGAAAACCGAACATATTAGATGGAAACGCGTACAATTGTACTTATCAGACTGGTTTCCTACGCAATATATAATGAAATTGTTACCTTCCTTCTCATAAAAGAAGACTTTGTTTCGGAACCAGTCTCCTGAATATTTGTCCTCCCCATCTTTCAAATTTTCCATTTTGGCCTTGCTTGCATTCTTTTTTCCCTTTTTTTTTTTTTTTGGGCTTATTCCTTGGTACCCATTTCATGTATATAACCGACTTTATGAGTGGAGGACATAAAAATGTGATTTTGGCACAGGTCTCAAGCGGTGGACAGCAGATGGAATTTTCCTATTCAAGCATATGCAAAACTATAGTGTCGAGGTAATGGTAACGACTGTACAGGAAACCAACAATTTGTAGCAGTACCACATTGTTCAGCATTATTTCTTTCGCAGGATTTATTTCTTTCCTTTTCTTTTCTTTGTGCATGTTTTAGTGCGTTCATGAGCATCGTCAGTATATATGTATTAATTCTACAAAGAAGTTTCTCGATCATTTGACTTGAAAAGGTAAACTTTCGTCGCAACATCTGCACTATTATCTCTTTTTGGATAATTTTGCATTTTGAGCATTCACTAACAAGAAGAGGAAAATCAAATGATGATATTGTTGAAATCTTCAACACTTTTTTACTAGTACTAATGAATGATTAACCTTATTTTACTTTTTCTTCTTTTGAGAAGATGAAATTTGGATGACCATCGCAACGTAGTTACATTTGCAACATTATTATTATTTTACCGTACCTACAATTGTCACGAGATCCCCGCATAGAGCTGTATAAATAAAAAATAATGGTTTGAGTCACTTTTCAAGAGGAGCGTCCAAATTAGAGCAGCCAGCTAATGGCATTTCCCTTCCTCTTTTACATTGATCTGTACCCCAAATCATTCACCAATTTTCATGTTCAAATTTAAAGACAAAAATGCGTGGGGATTCAACTTTTCCAAAGAAGCTGTTCGTTTGATTGTCATCATATCATATCATGGTGTTGAGATGCCGCTGAGCTGTTGGGTCTTGGTTTTGGATCTATTTTTGGGTCCAATCGGCCGTTGGTTATTTGAATGTATATATATATATACACCTTATACTCGATCTGTAAATAATCCTGATCCGTTCCAGCCCTAATAAAATCTGATTTTCCCCCAAAATTGTTCTTGTTTTGTTGCGTCTGGTACAACACACGGACAGAAAGAACGGACAGAAACAAATTGAATTTTGGATAGGCATCCGTGAGCCACCATGCACACAGGGTTCTCATGTTTCCAAAGGTCTGGAGGGTTGCCTTCTGGTTTTCGTACAAGTTGAAATCTGGACCCTCATTGGTGGAATGGCACGCCCGGTTCTGGACCTTCTGCTAAGTCTGAACTGAAGAACATATGGACAAATGGCATAGAATGGGACAAATCACATTACGATGTACGACTAAAACTCTAAGCCCCCTTCTCCTCTATTTTCTCTTGCATGCTTTGGAAGGAAAGCAAAAGCACAGTGCAGAGAGAGTAGAGAATTATAGGTGGCGGACAGAATTGCAACATAAGTTGACCCTAGAAATTGACACGTCGGCTATTGGAGGCTGATGTGTCACCACTTCAGTCCTTGGAGTGGGGGTCATGAGAATATTATGATTTTTATGATCTCTCTGTCTCCTGCGTTCAAAAGAGCTGCTGTACCAATGGATCAGTTTTTGTGTTTTGATATGGGATTGAACCCCGAATGAAAGATAAGGAAAGGGGGAGAAAGGGCTGCTAGAGTTAACAAACAAGTGTCGCCAATAGCCAAAAAACCAAACCATGAATACACTACACATTTTTCATTATTCTCAAGTGTTAGCTAGCTTTTGCCCTAAAGTTTAGACAACAAACACACAACATACGTAGGTGGCGCTGTGCAAATATCGATAACATTTCTTATGGAAAGTACGCGAGAAACTCTCAAGTGCAGGTCCAGTTTCGTTTGAGCTGCGCATGCAATTAATCTCTCCGATGCACTTTTTCTTGTTAGACATCCTTTTCTTGTGGTGTACACATTCTGATATTCAGCAATAGAAATGATTTTTTCTATACCAGAAAATTCTTTCCTTTGCATCTTGAGAGTCACCCGTTCTTACCAGCATAAACCAACCAACCACCAAAGCATTAAAACTTGATGGGGGTGGGAGGTCAATGGTTCAAATCTTATCTCCCATCAATTACTAAATTAAGTGATTTTGCTTAAAAAAAATCAAGACGGATGCCAAAAAAAAAAAAATATCAGCACAAACCACGTATCCAAAATTCGGCATATTGGGTCCTTCTACCGCATGCCCTTGTTCCCTTATGAGACTAATGGGCTCGTTAGGGGTTATTATTTTATGAGGCCTCGCTCTGTTTTATTGCATGATTGGCTCACCAAAGTAATTCGCTGTAATGGGCAAGCATTATGGCAGTGTCATAGATGATGGACCACTTGGAAGTTGACTTGAAGCCCAAGCTCTTGGAGATACAACTGCAATCTGGGGAGTTGGTGCTAATATATATATATATAACTGCAATTTGTAATTTGGATCCAGTCTAGTGCACTACAATTGTGAAATACATGTACTATTTAAAAGGGGAAAAAAAAAAAGGCAATAGATATTGAGAAACAGAATAACATATACTCAAAGAAAAAACAAAATGACATCTATCCGATAATCGTCTAGCTCAAACCTTGTCCAATAGTCTTCAGTCATTTGGAAAATAGAAGCATGTTGTATCATCATATACATAACCCAAGAAAGAGAAAAAGAGAAACAGGATCAACTTGAGTTGAGGATGAGAGGAGATCTGACACCAGATCAGAAGAAACATACACTACTTTCTCTCCTTTTCTCCCAAAACGCATACAAAATTAACAGCGTTGTTGTAGAGACTGTTATGTATATAATACAGTACTCTAATTGCAAGCAACTTCAGCTGCAAGCTTAGCTCTTAGGTCCTTTCTCAATATTTTGCCAGATGGAGCTTTAGGAATTTTATCCATGAAAAACACCCGATGGATTCGCTTATAAAAAATCACCTGCACAACATAAATGACAACGAACCCATCACCGCATGGTTAATCCTCAGACGAGCTTATTCTAAATATGTTGTGAAGAGTAGGATTTAAGAAGGGAGATTAGAACTCAAACCTTCTACAATTAAGAGTTTTAATTTTAATCACTAGATCAAGATCTGTTCGACATTGTGAGAATGAACTTACAAGTACGTGTTTGGAAATTGTTTTCCCATTTTATAAATTTAATTGAAATAGCATACAGCATTAAAAATGTGAGCTCATGTTTAAAAAGATAAATCCTTTTTTTTTTTTTTTTTTTTTTTTGGGTTTACCTGGTTTGAGATAAATTGTTTGATCTCATCCTCGGAAATTTTGGAACCACTTGCTCTCACCACAAAAGCAACAGGAACTTCTCCAGCTGCCTCATCTTTCATGCTGCAGTTACATTAATTAGCCAAAAAAAAAAAAAAACTGTACATACGATTACTGCTAGATGGAGAAGAAGTCCAAGTAACTTACGAGACAACAGCTGCATCAGAAATACCAGGGTGAGAAAGGAGCATGGCTTCCAGCTCTGCAGGTGCCACTTGAAACCCTTTATACTTGATTAATTCCTTCAATCTGTCCACTATGAAAATTTCATCATCATCATCAATGTACCCTATGTCTCCTGTGTGCAACCATCCTTCTTTGTCGATTGTATTCTCAGTTGCCTCCGGATCATTAAGGTAACCTGATTACCAATCAGTGCTCATCAGATATCAGCCAAAAAAACATGTTAATCCTTGCTCTATTGCGCACGAGAAAGCAAAATATATTATTCTGTTTTGCTTTTTTGGTAAAACTCTACTCGTCATAGTCATTTAGTCAATCAGATATTCTGTGTCTTTGCAGTCTATTCTTTTTGTTTTCCCGGTGGGTTTTGGACTTCTGAATTTAGTATTGGGCATCATCTACCTTTCATGATCTGGTCGCCTCTGATGCAAATTTCTCCAGCTTGATTGCGGGGTAGAGAGAGATTAGTTTCGGGATCTACAATTTTCATTTCAGCATTCCTCACAACTGTCCCGCAAGCACCTGATTTGACATCAAATGGCTCCTTTGCAAACGCTAAGCACATGGACAGCAGAGGTCCTGCCTCCGTCATGCCGTATCCCTGACCCAATAATGTACAATCGCCATCACAATTCAAGAACTCAAAAGAGCATGAAGACTTTCTTTCCACTCGAAACAATTAAACACACGTATTACATGTTCAATAATTTTGTTAAACTGAGAGTCATCTTTTGTCACTTTCATTCCTCCTTTACCTGTCATTTCTCGCACACCACAACATTTACTGGGATTGAAAGGACAAGAAAGGGAAAAAAAATCAAACATGGGGGGGGACAAGCAGAGATAAAAGTCAATATTATGAATTTTCTTCTTGTTCTTGAGAAAAAGACGCGGTAGGTGAAGATTGACAAGGACCATGAAATATAAAGCCGAGAAGTGACTTGCCACCGACCGCACCAAATGGAACAAGGCGACGTTCAGCGAGAGGATGAAGTTAATGAAGGAACGGGTATACGTACAACCGATTGCCGTGGAATCAAGGAACTGGATATGCTTTTGCTTACATGACAAAAAATACATGGGACCAACAGAAAATAATAGTAATAATTTGAGTAGTGGTAATTTCGGCCAATGAAAGAAGGAAAAAAAAAAAAAAAGAAGCAAAATCTCCACTAGGCGACGGTGGCAAATCTTTAATGCGATGACGCACTGAAGTAATGGCAATATGCATTTAGTTCATCTCCCCACACGCCAAGAATGGCAGGAAGGGGATGACATCCGCTTGAAATTGGCCCCCCACTAACTATTCAGCCGGACAAGGATTTTCTAGCCTAAGAATCCAAGAGAAGGCTTAGTGGATACAAGTCCTACGCTGAGGCCCCATTTGGAATTGCAATAATTTATAAAGAAGTACTTTTGATACAAATTTCTTTTAAATTATCAAATATTGAATTTCTTAAATTACAAAAAATTAGTTATCAAACATTTAATAGTACTTTTATTGCCTAAAAACACATTCTTTTTTTTTTTTTCCGTTTTTCAAATGCATCGCAACTTCCGAAGGACCCTAAATTTACCTTAATACATGGGTACCACTGTAAAGAAAGCCAGGCATGTTCTGTTTTATACGACTAATTGTTTCGTCTTTCCAGGATAATTTTTCTGCCTTCCCATATTCTAATTTACTTAATGTTGCTGCCTCTTCTGCCTTCCCATAATCTATTTTACCCCATGTCTACCAAACTGTCCTTTTCTTGATTGATTGATATGACATATGAGTTCAAGTATTGATGAACTTGCTCCTACACAATTAATTCTTTTTGGCTAGTAGTAGTAAATAAATATGGGACAAAATTGCTCAAGAATATTTTTACCTGTCCGAGCACTGCCTTTGGGAGCTTAGCTCGAACGGTGTCCTCGAGCTCCTTCCCCATGGGTGCCGCGCCGGACATCACCATTCTTATGGATGAAAGATCATACTTGTCCACCACAGGACTTTTGGCAATTTCCAAAACAATTGGTGGCACAAATGGAGCAATTGTCACCTTATATTTTTGCACAAGCTCCATTAGTGCATTAATCTCAAACTTTTGCATGATCAAAATTGCCGCACCAACTCTTAGCCCACAAAGCAACACAGAATTCAGTGAATATATGTGGAACAAAGGCAAAACGCACAATATCACATCTTCCTTGTGAAAATAAAGATTGGGATTTTCTCCATCAACCTGCTGAGCAACACTTGTGACCAACCCTTTGTGCGTCAGCATGACCCCTTTTGGTAGACCAGTGGTGCCTGATGAATAAGGCAGTGCAACGGCATCGTTTGGATTGATTTTCACCGCTGGAATGACTTTTTCGTCAGCCGACGACAGCTCCGAAAAATGCAAACAACCCTCCGGAGGGGCATCAGTGCACATGACTTTGACATTATTTTCCTTAGCAAAGTCCATCACTTTCTCAACATAACAGGATTGTGTGATGATCAGCTTGGCTTTGGATGCTCTTGCTTGCTTTTCGATTTCAGCCGGCTTGTAAAATGGATTGGCAGTTGTACTCATGGCCCCCCGGTAGGATGCTCCGAGAAGTGCAAATGCAAATTCAGGTGAATTTTGGAGCAAGAGCATGATAACTTCACCTTGTTGGATGCCAATTTTGTCGAGGCCGGCAGCAACTTTACGTGCAATGAGTTCAACATCAGCATAGGTGTAGATGTCCCCTGTGGTGCCATTGATCAGGCAAGGACGGTTGCAGAATTCGGGTATGTTTTCAAAGCAATATGAATGCAGTGGGAGGTGATTAGGGATGTATATATCAGGAAGTTTTGATCGGAAAACAAATTCTTGTTGATCTTGTTTAGTCTCCATTTTGATTTTTTGATGGAGCAGGGCAAGAAAAATGACTCGAGGAAAGGTGGCAAGAGGAAATTAATGACCAAGGAAAGGTGAGCTTTTGGTTCTTGGTAGTTGTTTGAGAGCCTTTCCTGGTTGGTTTGGGGGTTGTGGATGGGAATAATATACCCACAAGGTGGAGTAGGTGATGGTAGGGGAAAGCTGCCAAAATTTAATTTGATTTGGATGAAGTTAAAATATGTTTTAAGTTGCACTTGCAGAGTAGGAAACCACAAATTTGAAAAGTATGTCCCTCTAGATGGACTTAATTGTTCAACCTAGAAAAGTTAAAAGAATGCATTCAGGGAAATAAATTCAGTTTGCACCACTTCTGGCAAATTAAATCATCTCACTATGTTAAAATTAGTCTCCTAATAAAGGGATTTGCAGCCTGCGATGTTAGTGAAGTAACATTAAACTAATCTAAGCAAATTTTACTCCCTCATTAGAAGTCATAAATGTTGTGAATCTTGGACTTAATTTCAAAGACTTATAATTTTACCCCACTCAGTTGGTGACCACGCGCTATAGCATTTCGTATGTCATCAGTTTGAATCTTGCTACGCTGAATTGCTGTGCATCCTTGAGCGGGATTCTGTACAGTCTTAGGGATTAGTCCGGCAAAAATGAATACCCCCGTGACACAAAAAAAAAAAAAGTACGAGCCTTAAACATCCACCGCAGGTGTGTACAAAGTACAGAGTCTTACTAATAACTACACTGTATTGACAAAAGCCAGTGGTTGGTGAAACGCGCCTATTATTTGCTTGAGGCCAAAACTTGAAAAGTAAATTGCACCTGTCACGCCTTGAACAGGCTTGATCATTTTTGTTCTTTTCTTCTCATTCCCCCCTCGGGCGCTAAGTGTAGTAGGTGGAGGAACCAAACAAACACACCTCACTTCTTTTTCCTTCCAAGTTCCAAATGCGCTTTAATATATGGGATTTTGTTGTTGTTTGGTGAGTTCTTTCTTCCCCCGATCAATTGGAATATTGCTCAACTTTGAACTTTCACAATCATACCTAAATTTTTAAATATTTTAAAAGGAAATTAATTTCATGCTGTCATATAAGTTTGCTGTATTCAACTTAAAACGCCCAGGTGCACTAAAAACTTGTTTTATTCCCAATATTTAGCAGAAATTGGTTGAATGATGCAATCTAAAAAATCCAAGTGACAAATTGTCTATGCATTAGTCTTTGATTTGGGGAAAAAATTGCCAACTTAGGCAACGGATTTGCCACATTAGAAACTAAAACATGTGTCTTAAATTCTAGTTACGCAACGAAGTAAAACAAAAATAGATTTTTTTAAAAAAAAAAAAAAGAATTGCCTTAGAAAATAATTAATGACTATTATTAGCACTTGCTGAGTCAATGAAAGCTCATTCTTTTCTTTACTAATAATATGAACAATAAGTTGGTGCCCGAAATACCCAAGAAGCCTCGGAGGCTGGAGCCAGGAGTCCGGCCAAAGCGGACGGCGACCTAAAGATTCTAACGGTGAAGTAAAGTAAAGAAGACCCACTCTAATGGCCCACCTTATCATCTTTACCTACTACTGCAATCTCATCCATCCAATTAGGATCCACATTTTTTTTTTTTTTTTTTTTGTGTTGTGGAGATTGACGTCTTGTTGACATAAGACATACGTGATCACATCCCAATTCTAATTTCTAAGTGAATTTGACTTGATCATTTCTGATCATTTGGCAATTGGCAAATCGCTTTTCTATATGGAGATTCTTGCTTGAATTAGTGGGCATGCATTACAATTTCAAGGGTATATTTTTTTGGGAAAATACCGGTTTTCATCCTCAAACTTTGGGGTAAGGACACATTTCGTCCCTCAACTTTTGGGCATGATACATTTGATGTCTGAATTAATATTTTTTGACTAATGTCATCCTCAAACGGCAATTTAGCCAATTTTTAACGGAACTAGTCACGTGAAAATCACATGATCGTTAAGTAAATTTAAATCACATTTTTAACAAAACCTGTCAGTTTCCTGCATGCAATCAGTCAATTTTTGACAATTTTGACTAAGCATCCATCAATAAACACTTGCGTCCCGTACGTAAGAGGGGAAAAAAGCTAAAAATAAGGATAAAACGAAAAATAGGCAAGAAAAGAAATAATCAGCATGAAAAATGAAAAGAGATAATTTCACAAACATCCCTTGAGATTTTTAATAGTTACAAAAACTCCCCTCAAAATTTAAAAATTACATATACTTTGCATACTTTTACTATTTATATAAGAGCAAATTATTTGAGCAGGCATTGAACTATTTGAATAGTAAAAATTTGGCCCTTCAATTATTCATAATATATTTTTATCCATTGAACTATTAAAAGTATAAACTTTGAATTATCCATAACATATTTTTACCCATTGAACTAGTATGTTTTGTATTTAACATAAATTAAATATGTGAAAGTTAAAAAAAATAATAAATTACCCATAACATACCAACTCTTTATGAGAAACTGGCAGGTTTTGTAGTATGTTTTGTACCAGCTCTTTATGGGAAATATACCAGTTCTTTATAGGAAAAATTGGTTAAATAGCGCCCAAAGGAAAACTAGTATGTTTTGTATTTAACATAAATTAAATATGTGAAAGTTAAAAAAAATAATAAATTGCCCATAACATACCAGTTCTTTATGGGAAATTGTAGTATGTTTTGTATCAGCTCTTTATGGGAAATATACCAGCTCTTTATAGGAAAAATTGATTAAATAGCGCCCAAAGGAAAATTAGTATGTTTTGTATGTAACATAAATTAAATATGTGAAAGTTAAAAAAAAAAAATTTGCCCATAACATACCAGCTCTTTATGGGAAACTGGCAGGTTTTGTAGTATGTTTTGTACCAGCTCTTTATGGGAAACATACCAGCTCTTTATAGAAAAAATAGGTTAAATAGCGTCCAAAGGAATACTAGTTCGTTTTGTATTTAACATAAATTAAATATGTGAAAGTTAAAAAAAATAATAAATTGCCCATAACATACCAGTTCTTTATGGGAAACTGACAGGTTTTGTAGTATGTTTTGTACCAGTTCTTTATGGGAAACATACCAACTCTTTCTAGAAAAAATATGTTAAATAGCGTCCAAAGGAAAACTAGTTTGTTTTGTATTTAACATAAATTAAATATGTGAAAGTTAAAAAAATAATAAATTGCCCATAACATACCAGTTCTTTATGGAAAACTGGCAGATTTTGTAGTATGTTTTGTACTAGCTCTTTATGGGAAACATACTAGCTCTTTATAGGAAAAATTGGTTAAATAGCATCCAAACGAAAACTAGTATGTTTTGTATTTAACATAAATTAAATATGTGAAAGTTAAAAAAAAATAATAAATTGCCCATAATATACCAACTCTTTATGGAAAACTTGTAGGTTTTGTTAAAAATGTGATTTAAGTTTATTTAACGGTCATGTGATTTTCACGTGACCAGTTTTATTAAAAATTGGCTAAATTGCCGTTTGAGGATGACATTGGTAAAAAATTATTAATTTAGACATCAAATGTGTCGTGCTCAAAAGTTGAGGGACGAAATGTGTCATTACCCCAAAGTTTGGGGATGAAAACCGGTATTTTCCCTATTTTTTTTGCATACGGGGGAGAGGCTGAGCCACTTAAACAGCTGCCAGACGTGTGGTCGCAGCCCCAATAATATCCATTTCTAGCAACATCCTAAGCTCTGCAGGTGGGTCTACGATGAGCAGCAATCCTGACACCTGATTAATGCTCCATTTTGGAAGCCAATCTGCACATCTATCTTCTCTATTGGCCCCTCTCCATGCATGCTGAAGATGACACTTCCAAGGACCCTGTTGCCATAATTTCCGATCTGCCAAACCATGTTGTCATAAGGGGACTCCCTTCCTGCTGTTCTAATAAGCTCAAGGAACGGGTATATGCCATGCGTTTTGATGTACGTGTAATGTGTACCAAATCATGAGTAGGTAGTAGGTAGTACTTCTCTCTCTCTCTCTCTTTTTTCTTTTTTTTTTTTTTTGTGTCAAAGGTCAACTTCTATATATTATATATAAGGTAGTACTTCTCTTTCGGGATCCAAAATTTTATGATAGTAAGTTTCCATCTCTTATTTATAAATTAAATATTATTTTTTTTCCCAAATAAGTGAGGACATATGTCTGGTACTTGTGAACTTAACACCTCAGTTGGCTTTGTTTCGATTGTGATTTTTTACAAAAAAAAAATTTACGTTTTTTATGAACACATTTCTCAATCACGTTTTTACTTCACATGCATCAAATCCGCAACGGATCTTTTGTCTCATTTCCTATGCCACTTTTTGTTATATTGCCATTGCTTCTTCATAAACACCATATTTTAGTTCTTTTTTATTTTGTTAAGATTCAATAACTATTAATTGAGTAAAGCATAAATACAATAGTCTCAAAAAAAATAATATATAATAGAAAATTAAAAAAAATACAACAGAAAATTCATGAAAAATCTCTTATGCATTTTGATTTTTTGAGTTTGTTAAATTTTGTGTATTACTCAGTTACTAATAGTTATTAGATTTTAAGGAAACAAAAAAAAACTAAAATATACTAATATTTATGAAAAAGAAATAACAATATAATAAAAAGTGGGACAAAAAACTAACATATGGAGTGGGACAGAAGATCCGTCACACATCAAATTACTACAATACATTTTTTTTATATAAAAATTCTTAAAAATAGCAATCCAAAGAGTTCTAACATTGTACGTTCCTCTCATGGAAGGGACGAGGGAGGGTTGAATGTGCACTCCCCATGTAACAGGCAACAAAAAGGACCACAAATGCTAAAATTTGTTGCCTTACACCCAATCAGTGACCAATCACAACTTAAAAAGGTGAATAGTAATCATTCATCAGAATCATATGTAATTGGAATGACTCATTGTTTAGTATGGCTAGTGCACAAGAGCGGCATCGCGCGCTGTCCTCCCTTCTTGCTTATATGTAAATAAATAAATAAATAAATAAATGTTTGATTCCGCTTAATTTCTGACCGTCCTATTCAATCTGGATTTCATTTGTTGATATTATTTTTCAAAAAGTATTGCTGTGGTATTTTCTTTGAAATGAGTATACGGTGATTATTAAAAAAACGTCGAAAACATGTTAAATGAATGTTGAAAAAAACTTCATCCAGAAGAGAAAAACAAAGGGAGTAGTGAATCGTTCCAGACAACCACCTCCGTGCTAGAGTTGGTGGCAAGTATTAGAGGCTATTTTGTTGGATTAGTTCAACAACTTAATTGCAACGTCACCGTATTCAGCAAACCAGCCCGATAACGAAAAGAAATAGAACCCGTGATTAGGCAAGCTTGATAATTAGTCGTTAAACTGTCCTTACTCAGTAGCGTTTCTGCGATATGCAAATAGTTAATTACGCAGAAACCTATAACTTAGCTAAATCAGTCATACCCCTTGAGGTATCAAAAAGTGTCACCTAGACACCTTTAATTCTGACTAAGTGCTAAGTACGCTCCTTCTACCTTGTTCGGATTACAATTTTCTACCCAAAATTTTTTACGTTTTTTATGAATAAATTTCTCAATTATCATTTTATTTCACATACGTTGAATCACTACAATAAATTTTTTTTTTTTACAAAAACTTCTAAAAATAACAATTCAAACAGAGCTGACTACATGTAGAGCTGTTAAGCCAATCAAGTAGCTCGAAAGCTCGTTAAGACTCGAGCTCGGCTCGTTAATTTTGGTTAACGAGCTCGAGCTCGAGCTCGAAACATGCTCGTTTAGTTAACGAGCCGAGTAAGCTCGGCTCGTTTGATACTCGAGTAGCTCGTTAGAACTCGTTAATGAAGGGTATATTTGTCATTTTAGAAATCAAAATTATATAAATTAAAAATTATAGATTTTTATTAATGTTAATTTGCACGAGCTCGAGCTCGAGCTCGTGAAGCTCGACTCGTTTGTGATAAACGAGTCGAGCTAGAGCTCGAGCCACATGTTCATTTAACGAGCCGAGTTCGAACACATTTTAAAGCTCGTTTTCTTAACGAGCTCGAGTCGAGCTCGGCTCGAATTAAACTCGAGTCGAGCTCAACAGCCAAATACTCGGCTCGACTCGGCTCGATTAACAGCTCTAACTACATGTCAACGATACTAGCCAAACATTATGCGTTAGGGGTTCATTTTAGGAGCTACCAAACATCCAATAAAAACACACAAAAAAGAAAAGCCTCCAGAAAGATTTTCCTTTCCCTTTTTAAACAAAAATGTGTAATCATGAATAGCATATATTGTTTTTATTTTGAGTCTGTCTAACGAGTGGACACTCGGATGTTACTAAAAAAGTAAAATAAATTTAAAAAGTGTATAAATGTAAAAATTAAAAAAAAAGATAATAATTATTAATATATACATTCATATATTACGTTGTTGGATGTGGTTTAAATGTATTAACAAATTTCCATTAAGTACCTATTTTTACTATTGCACATGAAGAGAGAAACTCAATACATAGAAATAAAATAAGAACGCGTTGACTGTTGAATTCTCACCTAACACACATACAAACCAGAGTCGTGACGAGGAATATCCAACTACCTTGTGTAATTGACTCAATTACAACCCAAGGTATGGACATAGTCTTGGTCAAGTAAATATTCTATTACGTGTCCTCTTTAAAATAAAAATAACGAAAATGTTAAAACTGTTCTATTACATGGACAATACAGTTTTTTATTTCCATTTTATTAATTCTGACGTAAACATCAACTGGACATTATCAGAAGCTCGATCGATCATGTTAAAACTATTTGACAACCCAAGTGAAAATTAATGTCTGCTTGAAAAATACAAGTCTACTCCTATAAGAAAATGGCCCAAGAAAATCAAGAAGCCGAGTCCAATGTCGCAGTCTCACCAACCCCAGCCAGAAATTTCTCTCCTTCCCGGAAGTGTTGAGAATTTTGCACTTGTTTTGAGGAGCTTTCTTCATCAAGAACTTTACAATGCCTGCCTAGGCTATTTACTCGACACGAAAAAGAAACGCATGCGCTTCAAGGCATCAAAAATAATTTGTTATCAATTATATGAATCGTACGTTTTCCAATTTTGTTTCTAATCTAGACGATTTCTATTCTTTTCTTTTCTTTTGTTTTTGGGTATCAATTTTTAACTTCTTCGGGCCAATGAGAACTAGCTGGATCACTGGGAGACAACCCTTTTCTTTTAACATGCGACTCTCGTTTATTGCATTAGTTTTCCTCTTCCAATGCTACATTTGAAAACGAAAGGGTAAGAAGCAATGGAATCAGTACATTTGGGAAAAATTGTGGAGACCAAGAATAAGATACAATATCACTTTGGACATATTAGCATAATATGGCCAGGCGTTTGGTTCTTTACAGACAAAAGGAACGACCACAGCTTGTGTGCTTTTGATTCATTTGTGCGAAATTAATCATGTGAAAAAAGGCATTAAACATTGCAGGCATTTCTTTGCTTTCATTTAGTGCTCATGCAGCCGGATGGGACTCAGGATCTTAAAATTATAATCTCACCCTGGATGAACTATTTTTGATAGCCGCCCCAACCACCAGAGTCCTTTTTTTCTTGTTAAGTAGCTTGGGCAGGCCACCCAATGCGTGGCCAGTACCTAACGTTGTTGGTCACTTTTGTTATAGTATTTGTTTACTAAAGATTTTGAGTGAGGTTTTAACGCATCATTTTTTACCCATAAAAAAAGAAAAAGAAATAAGCTTGTATGTATCAGAATACAATCAATACAAAAGGACGTATTTAACTTGATACCTCATGCCAAATTTCATAAGCTTACTCCATGCTTAGGCCTCTGCGAGGCAATTTCACCTTGCAGATGATAGGACAGAAGGAAACCAATACCAGGAACAAAAAAAAAATATATTGAGTGTCAAATTTGAACATTTCATTTGGCAAGTGAGTTTTGTAAGTGTTTGTGTAAAATTTTACGGTAACTTATTGTAAAAGTTGTAGAAAATTTTTTTTTAAGCTTGTAAATTTTTGGATATTTTGAAATATATAGTTTAAAAACTTTGAAATTTTTTTTAAAATTACTGTAATTAAAGTTGTTAAAAAACTTGTAGCAAACAAGCTTGTGCAAAAACTTTACTTGCCAAACAAGGCCATAACTTACAACGAGCAAAACGTTATTAAAATGATTTGTTAACTTGTTCAAAGATACTGAAAAGCCAATGTCAGTTCTTAACTCTTTACACAAGTGAATTAGGATTTACCTAGATGGCTTCAACTTGACTTTGAGGTGTGTTCTTCTTTTTCCTTTTTTTTTTTTTTTTTGATACAAGTTAAATAGAGAGTAGTAAACTAGATTAGGAGCTTACACCTATGTCTATATTTAGGGTACAAATAAGGCGAGTCAAATCGAGTTTGGGCATAATCTCATCGAGTTTGGCTCAATTTTACTAGATTCGAATTCGATCTAACACCTAGCATTAAAGTCAACTCAAGGTCAAATTTTAAAACCCAAGTCTAGCGGAGTTCAAGTTCTAGCCTTATTACAATCAAATAAATATAAGAAATAATTTTATATTAAGTGTTGGATCATAGGCCCCGCTTCACCAGTTTGGTGAAGGGCTTGGCCCATTAGTGGCTGGGTTAATTGCGTCTATCGGCCTCGGAAATACATTTGAAAGGTTTTCTGGCTTAGATTGTCATTGGAAGATCCAATAGAGAATATTTCGTGGAGGATGGGTAGAGAGAGTGGGCGAGGCGAGGACGGATCTGCCAAGTTGGCCCATCTTATGAGGATGTTCGTCAGCTGAAAGTTGTGACAATTTCTCCACAAACCATTGCTATAATTTTTCCTGTTTGAATGAATGACTCAGCCCCCGGGGGTTAGCTCGGCCGGTCCTGTTGTCTCCTCTTCAGGAGCAAGGTCCAGTGTTCGATTCTCCTCGTAACATGCTGGAATCCTTGGGGCGGGCTCTTCCAGCCTGGGAGATTAGTCTGGTCAGAAATAACTGGAATACCCCCAGTAGACAAAAAAAAAAAAATGAATGACTCGACAAATATCTGGACCTTATTAACACCGAAGAAATGCTTTTCCAGATTTAATGATGCCCATAGGAGTAGTGCGAATAGTTCATGCACTCTTTTTTTATTTCTGATTCAAGTTCTTGCACTAGAATTTCAACGATTCTGTTTTTGTGATTATGTTCAACATTTTGAAATTACCGTATGTTTGTTGCAGTAATACTTTACGGATTGAACTTACAAAGAGCCTGCAATCAGTCAATTAGGTCACATTTGTGACCTTCATCAACTGAAGATATTCCTTAGTGCGAAAATGTGGATTAAAGATAAATCTAAAGGAGATTGTATGGGGATTTTTCTGTTTCGAATCATTTAAACGGTGGAAAATAAGGGCTTGGACAAGCTCGGTCCTTGAAAATTACAGCCAAAATTTAAGATCATCCTCATTTGCAGTAGACACAGTCTGGTGTGTATTTTTTCTGATTCTTGCTGCTTGCTAGGTGTAGCTTTTAACTCAGCCCCACACCGTTTATTTTCTTTTCTTTTTTCTTTTGTGAGGCAGATTTCAGGACCATCCTCCATCAGGTTCTTGCTATTAATGTCTCACACAGCAGGTGACAGGACAATTTTGCAAAGCAATTTTGATAAAAGCATAAATCAATGGTCAAGACATATTCAGCATATGGCAACTCTTTCAAACTGGATTCTTGCAGCTGGATTCAATTCCGGACCACAACGTTTTGGAGGCCTCAACAGTCGTACATTCAATCACCCAAAAAAATTAATACTCACAACAAGCCATATTGTCTATATATAACTAATAGTAGTGTATATTACAAACCCAAAACTCAATTTTTTTTGCCTTCTGTTTTCCCTTATGCAATGATGGGGAACAATTATTGAAAAACAAAAGAAGGAATCAAAACCTACATCAAATGTACAAAATATCCACACCGGAAAAAAATTAAACCGAAAATATACTGCCAGAAAACCATGAGATACCAAAATGGTGTTCTTCGTATGACTTCCATGAATTCCTTGACCTGCAATGGAGATCCTTCCCTAAAACTCAAGACTCCATTAAACAAGAACTTAACTTTGATCGACCAAGATCAATTTAAGCAGCCAAAACTTTGTACATTATCCTCCATTTCAGAATACTGCTCTGTAGTCTGCACTGAAGAATGAAGATCAATCGAAATTCCATACCCCTTTTTCATCAAATTGAAGGGCATATAAACAAGAATCTTTCTTCTATACATTCAGCAGCAAAAGAATCAAACCCTTAAACCTCCTTATCATGGAGATGCTGAATCAAAGCTGTCAGCCCTAGCATAACGTAGCTCCAGGGAAATCTGTCTTTCTATCTTAAGCTGCCGGTAAAAGTTGGCAATAAACATCTCAGCTCTCTTGTCAATATCGTCTTCATCAGATGGACAGCTAATAGTTCTCTGAAGGGATCTTCCTCTAGCCGAGCCTGAATCAATAGAATCTGAATCATGATCAATACACGCCCTCAAGCCAGGCCGATCATTGAAGCTCAACCGCCTTTTGACCGGTGAAGCACCGATGATTGAAGCAAGTTTCCATCTGTTAACATTGAAATTCAACAAGAATCTGATCTTCTTCACTGCCCCCCTTAGGCGGCCTAACAGGGACCACTTTTCTTGGCTCATGCTTAATAATTGAAAGAATAAAAATGGATGTGATGCAACTGTTGAAGCAGATAGAGATAGAAGATTAAACTATCCAGCTAGTGGGGTCTTGAAGCTCGATGAAGTTCTTCAACTTGTTCTGCCGGCTGATATTTGTAGAATGAGTGGGGTCTTAGATTGAAGTACCAAGCATGTCTATATATATATATATATATATATATATATGTATACGTACATAGAGAAGAGGGAAGGAATTTGTGAGAGTGAATTGTAGTACGAAGGAAGATAAGAAATTGCTGGGTAGGCAGACATGAAGAAGCGTGGGGAAAAGTAATACCGCGTTAGCTCCATGACAACTATTGTGTCTATTGGCGAGTGAGAATAACGGCTCTGGTCATAGGTTGATCAATTCTTCATTACTACTTGATCAAAATTCATGGCTTAGTGTTGCTGTAGTAAAAATTGTCTGCGTGACATTACATTGAGATAAGTTTTATCCATTCCTTCAAATTCATGGAGTCTATTGAAGTGAACAATTTTACTTCTTGTAGTTTAGGATAGGTAATCATCACATGGTGAACATGGGCGTTGTTATTATTGGCTGCATTTTTTTTTACTAATTTTGGCAGTTTCTTCGAAATATATTAATGTGAGATGAGTTGTAAAGGGAGATGCAAAAAAAAAAAAAACAAATATATATATATAGATATATGTATATACATTAAAAAAAATGATGAGTTGTAAAGGGCTTAGTCAAGTCAAATTTTCAGAATTTTCACTGATTTTGTTCTCTAAAAGTGTAAAAATGTTTAGAAGGCATGGACCTGGCAGGGAGCCGGTTTTAACAATTAGATGATCTGTCCTTAAATATTCGGTATTAATTCCACAGTTCCAGCAGTTATGGCTGAAAATCAATTCGTCATCACACGCTAACTGGGGGAAGCTTGACATGCACGAATTATATTTCTATAATTTAACAATTTCCACATCTGCCAATTTTTTTTTCTTTTATTCTTTTCTCCTTTTTCTTAGAAAAATTTTATGTTAGTGACTCTGGTGATCCAGGGGGGGGGGGGAGCAAAACATCCCACATCCATAAATAATTTGCATAGAATTTAATTCTTCACACATTCCTTAATTTCTTTAACACGATCTGTTTGAAATATTATTTGGAATAATTACTGTAATATTTTTTGTGATGTGATGTATGTAAAATAAAAAGGTGATTGAGAATATAAAAAGGTAAATTGAAAAATCTATTTATGATACAAGCGAAATATTCAAACAAACCTGGCGTCAAAAAAAGAAAAGATTCTGTCAAGGGAAGGGACCATCTGGGTTTACTTTTCCATTGGAAAAAAGAAGAAAAAAGAACCTTTCTTGTGATTTGCTAAAGCAACAGTATACACAAAAGGGTTAAAAGTTCCAAAAAGTATAGATATATATATTCTCATTGGAACATATATATTAGGGAAAATCGTCCAAAACGTCCCTCACATTTTATAAAATGACTTTTTTCGTCCCTCACTTTTAAAAGTGTAATTTTATGTCCTTTACATATTCACATCGGTCAAATTTAGTCCCTAACTAGATTTCCGATCATTTTTTGGCCGGAATCCATCACGTGCAAGGCACGTGATCATTTTTAAGGGTAAATTTGTCAAATTATATTTTACATAATCTGATCTATAGTCCTCCACATTTTATAAAACAAATTTTTTCGACCCTCATATTTTATAAAATGATTTTTTCATCTCTCACATTTCACAAAATGAATTTCTCCATCCCTTATATTTCAAAAAATGAATATTTTCATCCCTCACTAATTATGTATGTGAGGGAAACCCTAAAAAAAAATGTGTGAATACATTTTGTTTAAACACATGTATATGTCTATTTGATTTTGCTCAATAATACGAATAGCATAAATATATGTATGTGTCTATTTGATTTCACTTAACAATACGAATACCATATATTATACGTGATCATTTGATTTCATCTGGTATTAGCTAGTAAATAATCTTGCATTCATTGTCAAGTTGGCCAATAAAGCTATTTTCAGTCAAAATACAATAAGAATATGCAAATTAAGGTTCTATTAGTAAATATTAGTCATAATCATACAAAAAGAGAAGATAGCCCACAAGTTGGGCCCAATTACATACATGTGTTTATGCTATTATTATTAAGCAAAATCAAATAAACATATACATGTATTTAAAAAAAAATGTATTCACACACATAGTTAGTGAGAAATGAAAAATTCATTTTTTGAAATGTGAGAAATGGAGAAATTTATTTTGTGAAATGTGATGGATGAAAAAAATCATTTTATAAAATGTGAGGGACGAAAAAATTTATTTTATAAAATATGGAGGACTATAGATCAAATTATGTAAAACATAATTTGACAAATTTACCCTTAAAAAATGATCACGTGCCTTGCACATGATGGATTCCGGCCAAAAAATGATCGGAAACCTAGTTAGGGACTAAATTTGTCCGATGTGAATATGTAAGGGATATAAAATTACACTTTTAAAAGTGAGGGACGAAAAAAGTTATTTTACAAAATGTGAGGGACGTTTTAGACGATTTTCCCTATATATTATTATCATCAACTTAATCTAGCACAACCAACTTAAAATTAAAACAGAACTGAATACGCACTCATTAGTGTTTATTAGGACTAGTTTCTGGGGTCATGAAAAGCATTTTGTGTTGATCAAACCTCCAAATCCCATCCACAGAAGAGAACCCGTCAACTAGGGGCGGAGCCAGAAAAAAATTAGTGGGTGTAAAAATAATATTAAAATTTTTTATCTACTCTTTTTCTAATTTTTTGAGCAAAAAAAAAAGTCTCATACATAAAATCACCATTTCACAAGTTAAAATATTTATCAAATAACCCATTTATTTGTTATTACATTAACTAATCAATTTTCAAATTTTTTTAAAACAGTAATAGTCTCATACTCTAGAAATATATTTGCAAACAAATTTAAAATAATAATAATAAGAAATAATTGTTTAGAACCTGATTTTAATGATCTCCTAAAGTTGGTGAAAAGAGCTGCAAAATGTAGCGGACCCAAGTCCTAGAAGATCAATTGATTCTGGTGCAAACTCTAAATCGGATGAAATGATCAACAGAAAGAGTAACAAGCTTTGGTTGTGGAAGAAAAAGTGGCTCTTATATGTATGTTGGAGAGTAGGGACGACCGAGAGTCAGAGGAGGAAAGGGAAATTGGGGAGTGGGGACAAAGGAAGTAAATAAAGAAAGAGTAGTTGACTTAAGTGTAGAAAAAGAAAAGCCGGTTGTGAAGGAAAATAGAGGACTATAGGAGTAAAGGGAACTTAGGGAGTGGGGATCAAAAGGAATGACCGATATAACTGGTACTTGGCTCTGTTGGAGGGAAAATAGGGACTAGAGAAAGAAAGTGAATAATATAAATTTTGTGACCCATTCTTTCATATTTTTTTAAAAAAAAATTCTGAAAACACTTTTAAAATTATATCAAAATTATAGATGTATTATAGGAATTTAAGGGGGACAACGGAGCCGTGCCCCTAGTGCCCTCTTTAAATCCGCCCCTGCCGTCAACATAAGCAAAAATAGACGGCGGGGCAACGTGCTTGAATCCAGTTACTTAATCGCAGCGATTTGCTATTACAACAAGTTAATTAAAAGACTTGCTTCCAAGTTTTAGCTTTTGCGCTATGGAATTCGGGGCTGACGATGAAAGCTACGAATTACTACTTTTTTAGATTTGAGGAGACAAACTGATGAGTACTCGAAAAGAAATTGCGTAAAAAACTTGTACGGCTTATTAACTAAGGCCTGTTTGAATTGCAGTTTTCCGTCAGATTGAAACTTATAAGTACTTGGGATCAATTGAAGGGGCGGATTCTCCCCGTCCCACTTGTGATGTTTAGGGATTTGGTCAAGTGCTTTATGACGTCACTGAACTCAAATGTATTGAGATAGTTACTTTTGCTCTAAAATGTGTTAGACATAAATTATGATTTCTATTTCATATTATTTGGTTTATCAATCCCCCATTATCCGAGAAGTAATTTGGAACTTGGAAGTGCTAATGTATTAGTACTACTCTATTTCTGTAGCTAATCTGTTTATCGGATGTAAACCGCATATATAATTCTTAAGATCTCCTAAGTTACATTAAATTACCAATATTTTGGTTTGATTGCCAAGTACGTTCCCTGAATCGAAAATTAATTTTTGAAAGTCTACCGGAGGATATGAAATTGACATAAGCACCCGAAGTTTAGTAGGATTGTGGGTTTTTAGCAGACAAAATAAAATTTACTAAAAATCCGAAAGCAACAGCCATGGCGGGCGGCGCTGTGATCTTTAGAAAGTTCAAAGCTGGTATTTTTTGGGCCCATTAGAGAGCGTCCATTTAACGCCTCCAATTTCAGAAAAAGTTTTTGTTGATGAGAATGAACCGAACCAAACCTAGAAATTTGCATGAAATCAATTGGGGTTTCGTTCGGTTAAGTTTCGAGTAGTTTTCTTATTTATAAATTGGGATGAGTTCAGAAACTTCCCCTGAGGTTTCTGATAATTTCACTGAGTTCCCCTAAAGTTTAAAAAATTACACTTACGTCTCTTGATTTGATAGTTTTAGTAACAAAATTTTAAAATAATATTGACTTAGATAATTTTTTAAATGAATACCCAAAAATACCCTTATGGAATGAGTGTTAATTTATTTTCCTATACAATTATAAGATTATATAGTATCATTATAAGGAAAATGTGCCAAATTTTTCATGTCCATATCTACTATTTGATAAACAACTATAATAATAATTTTATTACTATGATATGATATTTTTATGGTATTTCATTATGGATTTAGATTTATAAGATAGAAAAGAAAATGTTGAAATAATTCATTTAGGATTTATAAAATTTTGAAGTAGTGGGATTATCATAATTTAGTAGTGCTTTTGGGCCATTTCTTGTTGATTTATTGTTAATTTCAATACCAAAAAATTAGAGAGCAAAGATCAGCAAAAACATTGGATTACATATAAAATTAACTCGTTAAAAAAATCACTAGTTCGACATTTGGTTATAATAGAAACCTAGAGGTAATTAATAATGGTAGTTCTATAGTTTTATTGACGAAAAAAAAATTAAAAAAAAAAAAAGGAATAAGAATGAAAAAATAATTTTAAAACTCATTCTAAGTATAAGCATACCAAATAAGAGAATCTTATTAAAATATTTAAGGGTAAAATTGTCATTTTAAATTACAATCAGAGGAGGTTTCTGAAATTATCCCTTATAAATTTGGTTTTTTATACTTAAAACTCCAAGAATTAGAGTTCTTCTGCTTCAAAGGCCTCCTCCTAAATCTTTTCAGTCAGGATACTTCAGGTTGCCTTGTTCATCTGGGTTTAGGCACCGGCGTCTCGTGTCTTCTTCAAAGTCCCTATCAATTTTCGATACTTAGCAATAGAAACTCGTTCTGTCTGTGCTTCTCTATATCGGGTTTTAAATTTTTAAACTGCCAATCAGCAACATATGTATCAATCAAAAAGAAAAAGAAGAAAAAATTGGGTTCATAATCAAGTCTAGTTGTCATTAAAAGCAAAACAAAGATGCATGGCAGCTTAATATATGCCTGGTTTTTAAATGATTGCCTTCTTCCTGGATCCACGAAGTATGAGTACTCGAATTGTGAACACCGATGCGTATTAGTACACCATACATCTTGGATCGGTCGGAAGAAAAGTAGTGAGTGTCTTTTCTCAAGTCAATGGCTTTAACACTAAGCATGCAGAAATTGAGGTAACCCTAAGTATGCCATGTTCGAGGTTCCTCTATTGGGTTCATGCTAAAATACCTAATCATAAATTGTTGACCAGATCACGGGAAAGAGTGGAGTTGACGTTAGGCTCAATTCCACTCTCCCTTCTTCTGCCTTTCTGCATAGAATTGAATAACCATTCTAATTGACCAGCTCGATGTTTCATATATATACTATAGGAAGGCTGTACGTTGTTCTCGAAAAGACCATAAAGCCCTCAAAGCAAGAAAGCATGCTCTGTCAACAATAATAAGCGAGATGTCGGTCATGTTAAAGATTTTGAGTAATTCTGTGAAGCCATGCATAAATGATGTATCAAAATCGTTATCCGTTCCAAATTTTAGTCGGTGTTTCACTATTAAGTATATCAATTGCATAACATTAAAAAAAAAAAAAAAAAAAGTTACATAATGTGAACTATTAAAACATAAAAGGCATGTTGAGCAAAAGAATCAATATGTAATTCGAGATGAATGTAATAAGAATCCATCAATCCAACCAATTGCTCTTGTCTTGTGGGAGTTTATGGATCTTCATCTAGCTAAAAGTGTGTCCTTTACCATTATGTTGCGAAGCCACCGTCATATTTAATTTCAAGATGAGTGAATAGAGTTAAAAAGGTCAGTTCTTCAGGCCATCTGACGTTTAAAATCACAAAGCCCGCCATCAATTATTAGTTAGGTGTTCATGGTTTGGGCAAAATGGTATTTTTACTCTCTTAATTCTCTTTTTAATACACCTTCCTTCAAGGATGGAAAGTCCAAATTGTGAACTGAAATGCACGACATTGCCAACCCAAAGCTTTACATTGACGAAACCTCTCGCAAATCACTGTCTTCAAAGCCATTTTCCAATGCCCATTTCTGCATCCTCACCTCTCCACCATCTCCTTTCCATGTCCACCATTCATGCCGATACGATGAAGCCAAGCAGATCGTCAAATGGCCAGCGTTTCATCATAACTTCCTTCTTCTTCATAGTTTTTCTTTGTATTCTAGCATCAATAAACGAAGTTAGATTCGATAGTTTTTTAAGATTTGGTAGATGTGCATTTTCACGCGCACCCCATTATTCATCCGAAGAAAAATTTCTTGCAGCTAATTCATCCTCCACGTCCAATTCATCATCCACCGATGACGTTAGAATACTGATAGGAATCCCAACACTTCCTGATCACTACCACAAAAGACACTTCCTACGGCTAGTCTACGGCATACAATCACCTCAGAATGCAAAAGTCGACGTGAAATTTGTATTCTGCAACCTCACAAAGGAAGATCAAAAGGTTCTCGTGGCACTAGAAATTATGCGTTACAACGATATAATCATCCTCAACTGCAGAGAGAATATGAACCAGGGTAAGACCTATACCTATTTTTCAAGCTTACCAGAGATGCTGAACAACACAGATGGACCATTTCCACCATACCATTATGTGATGAAAGCTGATGATGATTCGTATTTTAGGTTAGAAAATTTGGTTGAGTCTTTGAGGCCGTTGCCTAGGGAAGACCTGTACTATGGTTATGTTATTCCATGCCCAAGTATGGACCCTTTTGTCCAGTACATGTCTGGAATGGGGTATTTGGTTTCTTGGGATATTGTAGAGTGGATTAAGGAGTCTGATATTCCATTGAAGCATCTTGAAGGGCCGGAAGATAAGGTTTTTGGAGAGTGGCTTAGAGATGGTCATCGCGCTAAAAATAGGTACAATGCTAAATGGTCTATGTACAACTTTCCCGAGCCTCCCACAAGGTGCACTCGCGAGCTATGGCCGGACACTATTGCAGTTCACCTTTTGAAGACTCAAGAGAAGTGGATTCGGACATTGAATTACTTCAATGTTACAAAGAACCTGAAACCATCTAAATTGTACCATATACCTTAGTCGATATGAGTTATGACAATTTTTTGTTTATTCTTTCCGGTGGAGAATTCATATGGATTATATCCATATACACAGACTAATTTTGATTATTGTCGTTTCTTGGAAAATAATTTTCATGTATTTGAATTCAGGAAGTCAAAAACAACTATTGGTTATTCTCTGGAACTAAGGAAATTACTACTCTTTATCTTAGACTCAATAATGTGTTTATTTGTCATTCCATCAGCCTAGGGGAGTCACTCTCTGTCAATTGGTCTTTTGTTCAATAATGTGGACATATTTGCTTTGATAATTTAGAGGGAAAACTTATGGAGATCTAAAAACTTATTGTGGCTGCTTATCCTTCAAAAAGGACAGGGTAACCTCAAGCCTTGACATATAGAGTCTTGACATTGTCAAATATTATAGTGACATTAGAATTTCTCTTGTGGAAATAACATGAACAAGTTTACCTTGATTGATAACAAAATAGATACATCTTAATCCTTCTCTAGTCAACGTAAATCCATCCTATAATAAGTACTAAGATTTACTTGATTTTCCTGTTTTCAACTTTTTTTTTAATCGTCTTTTCTAATATTAAACACGAAAAGTGCACTATTTCCTTTAGTATTATCCTTTTTAAAATAATCAAAAACTATCTCGAGATGGTATGACCGTCAGCTAGATCCTACCGATTTACTCGTAGATGATAATCATAAATTTTATGGGTTGAAAAACAAACAGAACATTGCAGTGAAGGGGATATATACACACATGCAGGTATCCACATTACCCAAGTGGACAAGTCCCATGGGTTGAATTGAACCCTCCCCTCCCATGGGAGAACAAGTCCCGGTGGTTATTCACTCTAAGTGTTAAATTACTTAGTGCAGTATTCTAGTGAAGGACCATTAGAAAGGATGGAAAGGACAGATTAGGCCTCCTCGGCCGAAATACACAAGGAACGATGGGTTACATACATCCGTTTACATTGATTTATTTTTGCATTTTCCTACAAATTGGCAGTAGCTTGAGGTACATATGATTCAGCACTTGTCCACTGACCCACAAGAAGAAGGCTGCCATGGATAATCCCAACAAGTAAACTTGTTTAAAATTGGATTCTGAAATTGTCTCTCTCAACAAGAAGACTCCCCATATATCCAAATTTGAGGATTCTGCACTTGAGATTTTGTTCCCCCCTCACCAAAGGCAGGCCTATAGAGATAAGAAGATTCGTGCGGACCTTTCCATTTCTCCAAACGATATGGACATCTAAATCACCATCTCGTTCCAGTCTAGTTGCTAACAAGTAAGGAACACTTGCGTCGTAACATTACCCAAAACCCTAAAACCCGAGGATCGGAGGATACAACAATTCTAGCAAACCTTGTATGCTTCCCAACTTGGGGGCTACTACAACTATTGTCCTGTTTGGCAACTTCAAAGTCTCGTACGACTGTAGAACAAGAAATTTTCCAAACAAACCACAGTTTGCCTGTGCTACAGCAAAACCTTAAGCCAGCACTTGAGGGTTTTTAATGAATAAAGCAGTCCTACACCATGCTCAGCAGAAATCGCCCATCAAGAAGTAATGGCCCTATGCATGAAGAGACCAACATTATCTGGCAGTACCCTGCAACCTCATGCCAGATTTCCTTCCGAGATACAACACAAATAATGATCCAAAAACTTGATACAAGTATGGATCATGACACAAAACGTTCAAGAGAATCCATCACAATTATCACGACACAGGATTTGCATATAAATGCCACATTCACAGGCGGCGAACTGGAGATCATCTCATTGTTTCTTAATGAAAAACATATCTACTAATCATCTCAATTAACTCAGGGAAGTTTCAAGGGCCACAAGACCTTGATGATGCCTTGTTGCTTAGGTTTGCAGCAGTCAAATCATTTTATTAGGTAAGTGAAGGCATCTTATCAAGAAAAAGATCTTGACTAAACATTGGTTGCCACCCAAGAACTTCCACGTAGCTGGAAAAAACACCCTAGTTATATTATAAAAAAAAAAAAAAGGAAACCAAACTGCATCCTCAAGAAACCCCATCCCTTAAAAGCTCAAGCCAAACCACCATCAATCACTAATGTTTCCAACAACCAGGGGATATTGGGAAGTATACAAAACTGAAATTAAAGTTGTAAAGATCAAAAGTCAGGTGGTCGCATCAACTTAGTATGTTTGCTGAACAATTAAAAATTAACCAAACCGACAGAATCACCTGGTAGACTTGTCTAAGCAAAAGAAGACAACATTATGCATAATTTGATAGTGTATCTCAATAACATAAAAAGTTAAGAAGAAGCATCAGTTTTTTAAGGACATGCTGGTGGGAGGAAATAAGTTGAATTTTATGCATAATAAGACTCTAAGCAATTAGCAACAAACATGCTTCATTGCCTAAAACCACGAGTTTAACAAAGAAAACCATCCCCAGATATAAACGCAACAAAACTGCTTAATGGATAAAAATCTAGAACACGTTTGCATCATAGTTATCCATTCAGTAAACTACATTGTAAAAGAAAATCATAACGCCTTCTAGTAACATAATGCTATACCCAAAAATTTCAACGGACTGAAAGACCTTCCTAGTACATTTATAAGAGAATAAGATTGACAAACGCCTAATCAAACAAGCTGAATCCCATATCTTCATCACTCTCCTCCTTGGGCTCCTCCTGAAAAAAAAAAAAAGCAATCATCCCATTTAGTATCGCAAAATTTTGCTATCCAAATGAAGTAATACTGTAAACATATTTGGTAAATTTAAATATTCATAGGCAACTAACAATACAAAAAAGGAATAGACAAAGGTATAATAAAAGTACCTTCTTCTCCTCAGCGGCAGGGGCAGCAGCAGCGGCCGGAGCTGAACCAGCGCCGGCACCAGGAGCAGCAACAGCAACGGCAGCGCCACCGCCACAGCCAACGTTGACGATAAGATCTTCGATGTTCCTCTTCTCGCAGAGCTTGGCAAAGAGGCTAGGCCAGTAGGATTCCACGGTCACATTAGCAGCCTTCACCAATGTAGCAATCTTCTCTGCCTGTAAAAATTGGACTAGGAATGAATATAAAGCAAAAAAGAATAATAATTCCGAAACAAACCAAAAAAAATGGCGAATGAACAAAAGCAAAAAAGGTTACAGTGACAGGGATCCCATCGTCGTGGAGGGCCAGACAAGCGTAGGTGCAGGCGAGTTCTGAGACCGACATCTTTTTCTGATGATCAAATTGACGAGAAGAAATCAGAAGAATAAAAAATCAAGAATTAATGAAAAAGAAAACACAAATAGAAGATATTCTTTTTTCTCTGACCACTTGAAGCCGACGGAAATTTAGGGTTTTGTGTGGATATCCTCTGATGCTGCGGCCGCCCTGCGGATTTTCATTGATTTGGAAAAGGGCAAGTTTATTTTATAGGGTTGCAATTAGGGCACGCAACTAATTAGAGGGGCTCACTGGGAGTTGTGGGCTGCTTGTGACTAGTGGGTGGGCTTACTTCAAAGTGCAGCCTAAACGGAGCCTGCTAAAGTTTTCTTGTGATGAATCTATGTATGAATTGCATTGGCTAAATTGCATCTCGCATTTTGTTTACTTAGTTGCCATAAGGATGAAACACAGGTTAAGTACTCGTATTGTACTCATATAATACACAAAAAAAAACAGTTGAACGAATTTCTTTTGGGATTAGGTTTAATTAACTAATGTCAAAAGTCTAAGGAAAGAAAAACGAATTTCTTTGTTTCATTCATTTTAAAAATACTCTAAAATATAGTTGTACTTTTCACATAAACTTATAAAACATGTACTCCTTCCGTCCCACTTTGATAATCCTGTATTTCTTTTTCATCTGTCTCAAATTGTAGTCCACTTTCCAATTGAAGAATGTAGTTGTATTTTAATTTTTCTAAAATACCCTTATTCAATTTAAGTAGTTGTTACTATAAACATACTCCATTTAATGAGAGTTGATTCTTTTTTTACCATCAATTCAAGTTCCCATAAAGTTGTACCATATTTAATGTGAGGGTATTTTAGAAAAATAACAATCTAAATTTACTTTTCCAACAAAATTAACTACTTTTTCTTAAACTGTGTGAAAAAAGAAATAAGACTATGTAAGTGGGACGGAGGGAGTATTATACTTGTGGTATATTATACTTCTTAAGTTATATTTAAAACATGTTCTATATTTAGTGTTCGGTCAATTTTATCCCACATTCCATCAACGTTAATGGTTAAATTTGACAAAAATCCTTAAACATGGCTTTTCTTTTTTTTTTGGTTGAGATACCTATTTGTAACAATGTATTGTTGAGGGATCACCAAAAAATGCAATGAAAATAGTCTAAAGGTAGGACATATAATTAACTCAAAATACGATAGTAAACACCAGGTTATAAGATGCGTAAAACTATTCTATCTTACGAAATTATACACATCACTACAAGAAAAGCACCAACAACTTGGTGTTGCATTAATCCAAGCTTGTTACTGTGGGTAAGCATTTTATTTTCATTGGAATAAGGAAAAATGGTAAATTCAATTCAAGAAAGCAGGGAACAAAATATGAAAAGAACTTTTGTCATCCCCACTATATCCAGGGCCCTAAATTGAAAACAATTACTAAACAAAATTAATCATTAACCACTGTAAGAAACCAACACAGTTTTGATTATTGATACTTTCACATTTGACGGTATAGAACCAAATATTGAATATCAACAGCAATTGTCCACTTACAACACCAATTGCAAAAGGAATTTAAAAGACTACACTAGCACCTTATACCATCTTCCAACGAATCCAAGTGTATGCCAAAACCAAATGCTACCTCGAAATACAAATACCATATTCCAATGGATCCAAGCATATTCAAAAGCAAATATCACCTCACAATACACAATCAACTTCAGAACCCTGAAATAGCAGACCTAAACATACATGATACATCTTTTGGTTCATGACAAAATAAATTGTTTTTTCAAGATATTTCAATCACTCTTGTCTTTATGAATTCTTGACATTTACTTCAACTATCAGAGGTTTTGGACTCTTTACCATCAGTACACACATTGTCATTTTCTTCATTTGAAATCATGAGATTTTGACTATCAAATTTCTTGGATTCTTGTCCATCATTCGACACATCTCCATAATCATCAATAGAAATCAAAATATAGCAAATTTCTGACACTCTTTTGCATTAGTCCATTCGTGCTCATCCTCATTAATCAAGATTAAAGCATCTTCATGAATTGCACTTGTACTTGTAGCAAAATCAAAATTATGATTAGAAGTTTTGGACTCTTTACCATCAGTAGACACACTGCCATCTTCGTCATTTGAGAGCATGACATTTTGTTTATGATATTTCTTGGACTCTTGTCCATCAATCAACAGTTTTCCATGATCATCAATAGAACACAAAATATCTTCAAAGTCCTGGCACTCTTTTCTATTAGCCCAATCACTCCCATCCTCCTTAATCAAGTTGGCAAAATCAAAATTATGATCTTGCTTGGCTTGAGCCAATTGCTCTAAAACGATATTCAACTGATCACACACACTTTGATCATCTCGTTCTTCCAATTGTCTGATGATTCAAAGGCAATCTCTGACAAGATCTATCTTGTATCCTCAAATAAGCTTCATATATCATCGATTGCATACCATTATGCCTATCTCCAACTTCAACTCTTTGCAAGGTTTGTGCGATCTTATTTGTCCCAAAGACATTATGAACATTTTGAAAATTTACTTCTTGACCTGGAGCTGTCACGAATTGTTTGTTTTCCTATAAACCAACACATCATAGGTACTAACAAATTCTCAAGACTTAAGTTATGAATGGTTGGCTAGTTTAGCCTAAACACAAAGTGTGCGGAAGTTATGCAGAAGTGTAAAAGTAACAAGCAAGATAGAAAGTATGTGTGGCAAACGAAAACTTATATTACATTCAAAATTCTTATACTAAGGTTGCTATAAATGGAAAGGGTTTGGTCTATTTATAGGCAAGTTAAGAACACTACGCATCTCTAGAGAATGTTACAAAGTGTACACCTACACATGTTCTCTAAAAACCTCTACACAAAGTGTATGTACATTTTGACCCTAAAAACATCTACGCAAGTCTCATCTGACCTACAAGATGCTAGATCGTTCCATAAGGCTCTTGAATAGTTTAGAATGTTCAACAAGCTTCTAGCATATGTTACACAATTCTAGTAACTTGTGGTATAATCTCCTTGCCTTAGCCAAGCCCACAGGTCTTGACACTTAGGGTTCGTTTGGATTGTAAGTTATTTGAGATATTTTTACTGTAACATTTTTTGTGATGTGATGTATGTGAGATAAAAAGATAATTGGGAAGATAAAAAGGTGTATTGGAAATTGTAATGATGATGTAAGTAAATATATTTGGGGACATAAAGGCCAATCCAAACAAAGTCTTAGTTAAGGGAATGAGGTGTGGGTCTATTAACAGTCCTAACTTTTCTGTCAAAACTACTGTGTATAGTGCTGCGGGATTGGCCGGCTAGGCACGATCACACGCGAGCTGGATGCAATCCATGTCAGAGGGAAGAATGGTGCAAAAATACAACTCGATTCACATTTTTTACGTAACAACTTGCATGCAGCACAAGCTGCTTTTCATTTGGTGTCGATTGAGAGAAACTCTCTTTTTTCTAGAGTTTCTTGATGCATGATAGTTGTTTCTTCATGAAAGGTTGATTCTTGATGAAAAAATTTCAGGATTTGATTGACTGAATCTGTGAAGATCATAAAAGAGTAATTATGGAGTAAAAGCTTATGCAGGAGAGATGCTAAATTGAGATGTTGGAATCGATGAAAGTATGGATAGTATCTATAGAAAATTAAAGAAAAATGGTGATGGAATGGTGCACAAAGGAAGAAGTAGGGAAGAATTGAAATAAAGATGGACGCGGAGGTCGATGTTTACGCTCTGTTAGTGGAACGGTGAAGTGAAAAAAATTATATTTGCATTGGAGTCAGCGTAATTCATTTGCAAATTGGCAATGAGTCATGTCCCAGCAAACTCATCCAAGCAATATATATATACACACACACACACACACATACTAGTGGACTTTAGTTTCAGGTGTCCACTTAAAATTTCAAGAATAATTAAGTGAAACCATTCTTTCTCATAAAATCAATAGGAGCCAAAGTAGAATATATGCCCACTTATGTATATTACTAAATAAAAGAGAAAATCTTAATCCTATCACTAAATACTAGTAGGTAATTACCAATTAGTTAACTTAATTATAACTATACTTAGAAGTAAAATTTTAATGGAAACTGATACATTGGAGTTTAGCTTAACAATTAAATTTAAGTTCTTATTTATTTCAAGGTTGTTTAAGAATTGAGATTATGAGTTAGAACTTAGGATTATGAATCTTTTTTTTTATATCATGTTTGTTTGATTGTTTGATTGAATTTTATTGGAAAAATGTATAAGATATTATTTTGTTACAATAATTTTTAAAGAAAATTAAAATATTTTAACTCACTATTGATATTTTGGATTTTGGATATTTCCGAATTACAATTCTTTGATCTAATTTATCTAAGGTTTAGACAGTAATCGGATATTGGTCTTAAAAAATTAATTTCCAAATTACCAATTTTTTTTATTGAATTCCTGATTATTGACCAATGAACACCTATAAACATAAAGGCCATACTTGTTTGATTTGGCATGAATAAAAGGCAAAAGGAGGAAAACCTACAATGGCAAGAATAACAATATGCAAGAAATATTATTGTAGGTAATAATAACGAAACTGTAATTAGAGTTTAATTGAAATCTATCTTAGGATTCAAATCTATTAGTAGTCCATTAAACCTAATCCAAGAGTCATGGTTTAGATAGCACATCCACCCGACCAAATTACAAGTTAATTAAATTAAGATTAACCCATTGGGCCTCAAAGATTAATGGTTTCATTTATTTATGAGTATTTATATTTCCTGCACTTTCTCGAAATGATTATTTTGCATGATTAATTAACTGATCACTATTTAAGTATCGAAATAATCTATTGCTATCTAAAATGTCAGATCTGTAATCCTTTCAAATTTGTGATTGTTTGATTGTTTTAGTGTTTGTGCCAAGGGACGTAATTTGACTATATAAGAAACTTTCAAATGAATATATAATCTGAGTTATAAAAACCCTCGTAACATGTTTGTTAGTTAAATTAGTAGCTTTTCTAATTCCTAATGCGGTTAATAAATTAAATGCTAATCATATATAGAGTTGTATTTTAGTTAGAGAAGTAATGGTCGTAGCTTGATTATCAAAGAAAAAGGGAAAAAAAAGGTAGGTTGTTAGAGTTTATCGATATCCAAAACCAATTTATTCATGAATGTATGAATTTATCTTGGTATTGATAATCAATTGAATAAACTAAAGTCAAAATTATTCTTTTAAATAGAAGTAATCTCTCATTGGTTTATTTTATTTAATTTTGTCTTGCTATTCTTTTTATTAAATTGTTTTAGTTTAATTCCTTGAAACCCCCTTTTTTCATTTATAATTTTCACAAAAAAAAATAAATCACCCAGTACTTGTGGAGATGATTCTATTCACCACTGCACTTAAAATTATATTTTTGAAGTAGGAATTTTATTCGATATCCATCACTTCATAAAAAGTAGGGGGACTAGAAGGATCAGACCACAACATTTCTTATCACTTTAATTAAATTTCGTGAAAATTAGGGCTAAAGGGTGGAAGAACCAGTAAGGAAGACGAGAAAAAAAAAGTTAGAATGACATTCAATTAGAATGAAAAGAAATATAATGGTTTGATCTTTTTAATTGTCATTCCTTCGTGTATTCTTTTATTATAAGATAGATGATGAAGACTATGAAACTTTTAACACGTATATTTAAATACGTATCATAAATTTATTTATTTTTATATGTACACGATTCTACTCCTACTCCTATCATATACTAAAGGGAGGGATCCAAAAAGGAGTGGACTCAGAGCGTCGTTAAGGGACCGGCATAAGATTGAACTGCCTTCAGACTAGATAAGTGCATAATCTTAGAAAATTAATTGTCCCTTTCTCGTGGCCATCTCAACCGTGTTTGGTTGGTTCATATGGTAAATTAATTGATATCTAAGAAAACAACCAATATATTGTTGAACGTTTCCACAGACAAACATGGTTTCTGACCCCCAAAACAATGTGTCGTTGTGATGGAGGAGTACCAGCTCAACTTAAATTAAAATTGCACAAGATGATCTACATATGGGACAGGAGTTACTTCTAAGCAGCCAATTAAGCATGCATACCCTGTGGAAGGTATGGGAGCAAGGTGATTCAACAATCCTGTCTTTAGACGGAAGGAGCCTATCCCAATAGATTGAACACTCTCTCACTTCTGAATTAGCAGTAGTGCCATTACCATGATGCTGATCAAGAGGAAGTTTGATCACTAAACCTGCCCTAACTTCATCCAAGACGCCCTTTGATTCTTCAACATACTTGTGTAGCAGCCGGTGCTTCAGGACACCTTCGATCTGCTCACTATTTAAATCAACCTGATCATGAATCCACTTCTCCTGATCATCAAAACCAGAAGGGACAGCAGTATTCCTAAGAGATATAGATTGGCATGCTTCACCTCTCATTGTGACTTCAAGGTCGATAAAGATAACGGGTTTGGGACGCTGCCCGTACAAGATTTCACGATTGAAAAGAAAATTGCAACGCAGGTGTACTGCTGTTTGTAGGACAATTTGGTCGAGATCACTGCATGCACCAAGAAAACCAATTTGTTCAAGTGCAACATGTATTAACCTTAGCGTCGTCATAAACGAAGTCAATTTCCCCGCTTGGGATTTGGAAAATAGTGCAACTTTTGCCTCCGAGTGCGAATAGTAGCAGCTTCCCGGATGATTGTTTTCTGGTTAATATGTTTTCAAATGGATAAGAAACAACCCGCCGAGGAAAGACATGGGTAACTTTTGTTCCACTTGAAAACGCGGATGTCTGCTTCGCACTTTTCAATCATAGCCATTATTCCGCACGTCAAAATAAAAGATCTGTTTAAGGTTCTATATCGATCGATCGATATGTGTGTGTGTGTGTGTCTATATATATATATATATATATATGCCAAAAGCCAGAGTGCTAGCCGTTCTGGACTTCCAACTGGTTATTTGGTTCTTTCTCTTTCCAATGTTGATTCGGAAGCTCAATTGGTTTCTTTTTCCCTTTTCCTATATGAATTTGTTTTTCTTCAAAACAGTGAATGCGCTTTTTTATTTCTTATACTAACGGTTAGGTTAGCCATGTGTTTTTATTATTCTTCATTTGTTTAGATTTGCTCTCCTAATCTTCTTAGTTAATTAGTCCCCGAATCATTGCTTTATAATTTGATACTTGGAAGTGTATTTTATTTCTAACACTGGGAGGGAAATACCCGTGCATCGCGCGAGTATTTGGTGTTTGTGATTGAAGAAGATTTTACAGTAGTTCAAACGAATATAAAAAAACTCACGTACCTTGAGTAACAATATGAAATAACAAAATATCTAATGTATACTGAAAGATGGAGAAGAAAATTATATATGCTATCTTGCTCAGTTCATATATTTTGAAACAAATACTTGAATATGAGTTTTTCATTAACAAAACTAAATAAACTTTAAACAAATACCCAAATGATTAATGGCAATAAACAAAGTGATTATCCACTTAAAAATGCATCTACACAACATTCTTGTTGATGAAAGTAGCCAACTTTTTTAACAACGACAAAACCTAGTCTCAAAAGGTTTGGTTCCATCCGATGATTCAGCAATGGATCATCAACCCCCGTAGATTTTGGGTGAACATAATGCCAACTGCCCTTAACATAGGCCTTTACTTGTAATTTCATTAACTCAATACTAATTAGATCTTTCCCCCAAAAATAAGGACAATTGAGAAAAATCACATCAAAATCGAAGCCGTTTAGTATCTCCAGCCAAACCCTTGATGCCATGCTATGTGCTAAATTACCACCAGCACTATCCCCACCAAAAAACACCCTATCAAAGCTAGCATAATCCCTAAGTCATACCTCAGGACCCTCGCTATTTGAATGATGGGCAACCCATTTGACTGCAATCTAAGAATCTTCATAAGCAATAGGCAAAGGATGCTCAGGAGCAAGCCGATAGTTAATTGAAACTGCTGTAACACCAGCTTCTGCAACTACTACATTAAGGTACGTGTGATATGTAAGAGAGAAGGCAGATTTAATCAAAAAGCCTCCACCATGTAAGTAGACCAAAAGAGAAAGTTTTGTATCTCTAAACCTATTCCAACAAAATCACATCATTTAAATTGTATAGAACAACCAATTTTGTGGGGAAACAATAATATCAACATTAAATTGCGCTAACAGAGTATCCAATTTTGAAATGAAAGCATTTAACTAACAATAGAAATTACGATTTTACAAAGCAAATCATACCATTAAAAAAAAGAATGAAACCTCACCTCAACTTAAACCACCAAGAATAACTTCACCAGAGAACCATATTGAAATCCATAGTACAATGGCAATACAAATAAGTATTTATCGGAAGACGAAAGAAACATAACGGAAGAATGTGAAGGGGCAGACATTTGAAGAATTGAAATTGAAACTAATACTCAATCATAAATTCCTTAATAAACCACCTTGTCCTTATTTTAATTGAGATGAAAATGACGTTTGAAGTTCTTCAAGTTATAATAGCAAAGTAACAGTAATAATTGATACAAACCAAAATGAATGTCTCTGCAAGGACATTTAAGTAATTACACCAATAAAGAAGCTATTATAGGTTGTACCCATTGTAGAAAAGATGATCAAATAATCTCACATTTCCAAACTATCCAAACATTTGAACAAATCATTACTGCATCTTTTAGAATATAAGGACATTTCAGTAAACACCATAAAACACATGCTATCTAAAGTAGTACCCAATACTATAACTACACTCAAAACAACCTCACAATTCCAAAATACCCCTACTATTGCGGTTGAAATTCAAAGCCATTCTTTGACTTAAACTCATTTTTATATAGTACAAGGATTTCAATTTCTTAAAAGTCATAATTGTCCTTCAACTATGATTTAGCTATTTCATTTAGGGCATAGTTCAAAGTCAACCCATTCGAAAAAATTGAGATCCCCGTGTTATATATTATATTAAAAAAATAAAAAATGTTTTCCATTAATAAGCATTTGTTCTAGAGGAATTGGTGATGCTAATCCTCCAAATAAAAAGGATATATTAATTCATTTCGCTTACTTTGTGTTTGATACCACATTATCATATTGTTCAAAGGCTACGCTTGGATTAGTTCACGATCGAAAGGTTCTAGTTAAAACCCTAGATTTTTTATTTCTATTTTTTGGTAAACTCTATTTGTTTTGTGCGGCAATCGACTTTCTTTGAATCCAAAGATTCAATAAATGAGACTGATTTATTAGTAGAGGAGAAAGGTTTATCATTTCACTCCTTTTCTTTTTTTTTTAATTGACATGCAATGCAATTGGTACAGTCGCGCATTTTGTGCATACTCTTTACATTCATTGGTTTTTCTTAGTGGTGCCAAAGATTGAACCAGAAGGAATTGGATTCAATCAAGAGCTTAGAGTGCAACGGGTCTAATGTTGAAGTTTAGGATGCAAAGCGAAAATTAGATATAAGTAAGCGTGTACAAATTAAGTAAAATAAATCAATTTTTTTAAAAGATGTGCAATTCTACACTTGCACATTATGTGCACGCTTATTAATTCTATCAATGCTATTAACAAAAGGGGACTCAAATGAGATGATTAGAGAGTTTTGGGAGTAACGTGTCTTAAATTAAAATTAAAGGCGCAAAATGATATTTGGATACAAGTTAAGAAGTACAAATGACCTTCGTGAGATATTATTTTTTCTTTAAAAAAAAGGTTCTTTTAATACATTTATTTGTTTATTTTTGGTAAAAGTGTTGCAATTTAAGGAATAAATGATAACTTTTAAAGTTTAAACCATTAATAGTGAATCCTTCTTTTTTTTTTTTTTAATGGTCTTACAGTGTGCCTTCATGTGAGCAAAATATAGAAAAACCATGTATGAATTTGCATCGTATTGCATGCCAAATTTTGGTTCAACGACAGGCCTGTGACACAATAGCGTAAACGCCGTAAAGGCGTAAAAGTAACTAGTAACGTCTTTAATAATAATAATTACCCATCACTGCAACCTAGGCGTAATTCAGCTGAGCCGCTGACCTCTGCTTTCCCTGTATGCCACGCCGTTAAACCTTCCCCATTAACCTCCAACGCCGTTGTTTGCTCAGGTCGTCGCTTATACGGCGATCGTCCTGCTCTCCTTCAGCTCTTTTTCCTCCGTAAGCTCTCTTTATTGATGCATATATGTATACGAAGCGCAATATATTATTTTTGTGTTCTTTTTTTTTTTTTTAAAGGTTGTGCCCACCTTTTCCCGCAGCCCTAATTTAACTCCTCCATTCCTTGGCCAGCTGAGATTAACTTGTCGAATTGGGTCATTTGGGATTCGAGAACTATTTTTGTTTTGTTTTAGTGTGTTTAAATTTGATTTGGGCGCGTAATGCGGAAGGTAGTATTTGTCTAATTGATTATTCTGTTGTTGTCCCATCAGATTTTGTTTGAACCTTTGCGATTTGAAGAGATGAGCAGCGGTCCGGCCCCATTTTCAGAGATTGGACGACGGGCTAGAGGTATTAGTAGTGAAAGTAATCAATGGATTAAATTTAATGCAGGATAATTGTATCATCGTGCCAATGATAATGTGTCTAGCTATCTGGTATAGCGGGTTTATAAGAATGTTTCTGATTCAAGTTTCCATCGTTATAGATTTAATAAACGCGTTGTTATAATGGGCA
This sequence comes from Coffea arabica, assembly GCF_036785885.1. Taxonomy (NCBI): domain Eukaryota; kingdom Viridiplantae; phylum Streptophyta; class Magnoliopsida; order Gentianales; family Rubiaceae; genus Coffea; species Coffea arabica. Next base: position 12,388,208 of record NC_092320.1, on the reverse strand, counting down.
TTATTTGAATTGAAAATGTGAAAGTAAAGACTTCTGCTAATGGGGTTTAATAGTGAGAAAAAGGTAAGTATAAATGATTTTGGAGTGGCACGTTTGGTTCTTACCATGTAGGGAGAAGCTAGGAATATACTTCTTGAAATACAAAGGAGGAAAAAAGATGGGTTTACTATATCTGTTCTTCAAAATACCTTGAACTGAATATGATTTTTGTGTTTATGTGCAGTGTCTTACAGATGGAATTGATCCTTTGCTCATTCGCTATTTTTCTTTATGCTGTTAATCCCTGGAAGTTTGTGTTGTGTCACTTCTTAAGGAAATTCATTGAGCCTGATCTATGTGTCCCAAACTTCTCTGAAAATTGCCTTTTGACTAACTGCAAATGTTTTTGAAGATAAGCTCTGGATGTCTTTTTGAGCTGTAGCTACATTGACAATGTTGACAAGACATAGAAAGTATTACATCTATAGAAGCCAGCTTCTGGCATTCCTTTCCTTCTGTATATTCTCATATAAAGACATGAATGGATTTCTTTGCTTCTGCTAAAATTGTCTGCTCTCTGGCTAAGATTTTTAATGCGTCTTTTCAGATGTTTTGGCTAAAGATTACAACTATGACCAGAAGATCACTATTTCCATTCCAAGCGCCACTGGAATGGTACTATATCTTCTAAGCTTTTCTCTTCATTCTAGATGCTTATGAATAATTTTTCAAGCCTTTAGCAGCTATTACTTACAGCTATTATGTAATTTTGAGAAAAATATCTTGTCTGAAAAATAACAAAAATTATGTGACAGAGAATGTTGAATAATAATATATGCACTTAATTTTTACAGTAAGCATGATTTAGGCAAACTAATCATGGTTTTCATATGGGTTCTACTTTACTAATTAAAACAAGCCGTAACTATTACTTTCCATTTCCTCATTGAGACCATGAATTAGTGAATTTCCTTCAGCATGCACTTCAAATTATTATTATTTTTTAATTTCTTTCTCTTTTTATTAAGTTGTTAAAATTGACAATCAATCATTTCGTATTTTGCCAAGGCTCTATAACAGAGTTGAGTTTTTTTCCAGGGTCTTACAGCAACTGGTGTAAAGAGGGATCAAATTTTCGTCGGTGACATTAGTACACAATACAAGACTGGAAGGACTACTGTTGATGTGAAAGTTGATACGTATTCAAATGTATGATATGATTCCTACCTTTCAGCAGATTAATGACTGGGACATATAGTATTCCTTGCTATATCTTCAGCTTACTATTTTGTCCCTTGTAAATGATTCCCTTGTATTATATTCTGCCATAGAATAGGCATTCATTGGTATTTGCCTTTGCAGGTATCAACAAAGGTAACCTTGAATGAAGTCCTTTCATCTACAAAAGCAGCATTTAGTTTCAACATACCAGATCACAAGTCTGGCAAGGTTTGTCTTATTAAATACAGAGTGAAAACCATTCACTCATCCAATGCGGTCATCTTTTAAAATCTTTTCATCTATGTTTATTAGTTTCAAGATACAATTAATTATGATAAATTGCTATACTTAAAAGTAAATGGTGCAATAAAGTGTGTGAAAATATCACAATCTGGTTTTATTGTTAGACATTCTTGTTTCCTTGATAAGATTCTGAGATGGCATATCCGAATTGATGTCATCTGGTGTGATAAGATTCAAAGGAAATTTGAACTAGTAAAATGTGAAAATCTAAATCTACTCCTGGTTGTTCTAACTAGCCGACTTATTCTTGAGCTAACAAAATCTACCCAAATCTACTGATGGACACAGTAAAAGTGGCATATCTCAAAAAGTTGCAATTTGGTTCTCCAAAATGGACTGTCACTAGGACCAGTATAGCTGTTTGTTTTACCACAATATTCTGAAACCATTGCATTGCACATCAGATTTCAGTTGAAGATATGAATTCTCCTAGTCGTAACATAGGCACACCTTGTAAGTATTATGTTCCTTGTTACCTGCCCCTACTCATGCTGATACAAGTTTCTTGATCTGGCCTTTTTTTCAGCTTGAAATACATTACCTTCATCCTCATGCAGCCATTAATTCCAGTATTGGCTTGAATCCTTCCCCTTTTTTGGAGATTTCTGGTGCAATTGGTCTAAAGGAATTAGCTGTTGGGGGTGAAATTGGATTTGATACTGCTTCTTCTTCTTTCACCAAGTACAATGCCGGAATAAGTTTCAACAAGCCCGACTTTTCTGCCGCACTCATACTGTATGTATTTGAAGTTTTCTGCATAATCTTGGTGCCTTGTTATATTTCTTTTATGGCTGTTTTGTGCAGAATTCTTTTTGGTTTTACTGTACGTGGCAGAGGCTTTGTGGTATGCTTGATTTGATGTGCTATGGGAAAATTTGCCAGCAAAAATTCTTAGTTTTAAGTCTTGTAGATAGTTCTAACTCATTGCATTCCTGTCTATTTTGAGAATTCATAGCCACTTGAGGTATTCCATAAACACTTTTGAGAGAATCCACGATCAAAGTAAATTATACTTGATTCTCTATGTAACTTTCTCCATTCATTAGGTGCAGAATCCACCATCAAATGGAGCTGAACATGGGATAAGCAAAAGTGATGAATTTAGAAATAGAAAGCAGTTGGGAATTAGTTGATTTGGAAGTTTCCGATAGAAAAAGATTTTGGGCTTAATGCACAAAAGAAAATCTTCCTAGGCAGCTGGAAGAACTGAGATGAGTAGTTGGCATTTGGCTAGAATAAATGGGTTGTTAAACTTAAGAAATAGTTAATGTTCTTCTCAGTCTTCTTTGTGGGGAAAAGGATAACCTTAGGAAGAGAAACTTCATGAACTAGAGAACTTGTGAAAAATGTGAATAAACTCTTCTTGAACTTTTTAGCATTCAAAAGTTGCTTATGATGAGCGAATCATGCAAGGAGCATTGATGACTAGATTGTTGCATTCTGGAAAACTCCAATCTGAGAATTAGTATGTCTTCATGCTGATTTTTGTTTGCAACAGAATGTGATGGAAACATTATTATGATCTAAGGAATTTATGTTCAGTTGTAGTGGTGAAAGGCTGGATGATGCAAATTTAATTGTGACATTTGGCAATTCATGCTGTGGCTTCTTCCCATCATTTTGGAGCTTAAAATGCAAGATTTTGCAACTTTAACAAATTTATTTCATAAAGGTTGTGTATTATCCAGCTTGATAGCATCTTAGCCCTAAACTTCTTTTTTCTTCACAATCTGGATCTGAGTATCTTTTACCTGGTAGATCGCCTGGCCAAATGGTTCTTCTGTTTAGCATTTTTCATTACTGTTTTGGTTACATGCCTCAAATTACAGTTGTGGCATTATTTATATAGATTTCATGCTAGAGATGAATTGACCGGGGACCCATTTCTATAGTAGTTGCCTACTTTCTTGTTGGAGCTTTTAAAATGAGAGGGGCATTATAAATGTCTGTATGCATAACTTCTGAATCCTGAAGTCTGGCCATGGTTGTTTCCTATTTTTTGTGATCCATTTGTGATACAATTGACGCTTTATGCTGGAGATTGATGGGCACCTAAGAGGATGAATTTTGTGTTGGGATTCCGTTATCCATGGCTGGAGCAACACTAAGTAATGATAGGCGCATGAACCTATTGATATATTTATGGCTGGGTGCTAATATAGAACTTCTAGTGTGTACCTTCTTTATGTTCTAAGTTTGATGTTGGCAGAAAGCTGACTGCCTCTTATCACCGCACTTGCCTAAAATCTAATTTGGACTATGTTACTGTGCTGGGCCCCTCAATCTACTTATATACACTGACATCTGATTTCTAGTATCCTTTTGAGTGCATTGCTATATGGGATAAAGATTAAAGATTATGCATGTGATTATTACCCTCATGGTAGTTCAGAGGAGAAGTAAGCTCGTTTTGATCATCCCTCTAACGTTTTATTCTTTTCCACACAGGACGGACAAGGGAGAAACCCTAAAGGCATCATATGTTCACACCATAAATCCTTTGAGCGGGAATGAAGTTGCTGCTGAAATGATTCACAGATTTTCTACATATGAGAACAGTTTTAGCATTGGAAGCGTTCACAAAATTGATCCTCTCACCACAGTAAAAACAAGATTCTTTGATAATGGTAAGATTTCGATGCTGTGCCAACGGGAATGGAGGGCCAAATCCCTTGTTACTGTATCGGCCGAGTATGACTCAAAGTCCATTAATTCAACGCCCAAGTTGGGTCTTGCCGTAGCTCTTAAGCCTTGAGCAAATTTTGATGCTTCTCTGGTTAAGATTATTTTGTCTGGCACCTTGATCTTAACCATTCGAACAATGTGGTGGTCTACAATTTGTTTCAATCATATGCGGGTCTAAGAATTTAGCTTTTTGATGGATTTGCTAGCGTCCTCTGTGGGAAATGGACCCAATTTTGATACATCCACACAATTATGCTGATAATTTTGAAGAACGTTGTTACCAAAATGAGCAGCATAGTTGACTGTATTGTAGTTAATTGCCTGGAATGGCCGAAATTGTGGGGTATTGGAAGTGATCTATTCTGAGCTCGAATTTTCATTGTTGACAATAAGCATTTCAGACAGATTCGGAAGCTTCTTAATTTGTTGTCGTCTTTACTTCTGGTTTAATAAGATGGAGATATCTCTGTCCAGGAAATATATTTCCTTTTAGCAGGATGTTAAAGCAGGAAACTCTTCAAGTTCATATTCTCACTCTCCTTTTTGACCTGGGTCTGAATTTGCAGCTGTATATGATCTAGGAAGCAGAAGACACAGATCTTGATGCAGAAAATATCGACAACGTATGAGAAATATTTTGGTGACCAAATTAGCCATCGTCTCAGGGCTTTTAGAGTGCTCGTGAGATGCTTATCAAAGTACACTGCAACAGTTTTTCGTCGAACTGAAAATCTGTCCGACTTCTTTTGCCCATTTTTGAGCACGAAGGTGAAGGTGATATCTTTTATTACAAAACCTCCATGACGTGCAGACAAAACCTACATAAGAAATTCGAGTTAGTGATTGCATTCAACTATAGTTCTTCCATCTTTCAAAAAAGAAAAAAGTATGGGTGTGTTTGGTAAATAAGTTTTAGCCAAGTTTGTCTTTCATAAATTTTTTTACAACTTTAGTCAGTAACTTCAAAAAATTCTTCAAAATTTTTAAGTGATACATTTAAAAATTTTTTTATACAATTTCTGCAATAAGTTAGAGTAAAAGGGTCATAGTTCTTCGATGAAGATAAAATTTACAAAATTTTAAATAAATATTAAAAAAATTCATTTGGCAAACGAGGCCACAGGTCTTCCAATGAAGACAAGTACTATATTAGTAGGAAGAGAAAAGTCCACAGGTCACGAATGGTTGAATTTCAGTAATCCTTCAATTACAGCAAAAATGAAATAAATGTTTCTTTTTCTACTGAACAGTAAATCCTTAGCGGTAATGATAAGCAGCAGCAAATTACACAAATGCACCCCAAATATTGCTATTGTTGTTGGCCCGGGTATATCAATCAAATAAGCACACTCCACGCCAGACCAATTTTACTTCTCATCTAAGGAAAAAAAAAAATAGGGGGGGACGAAGGAAGAAGAAAGGGAAAGCTTTAGAAGAAACAAAAACCCAAAATATTTCCTCCCCTGGAACGATCAACAGAACAGATAGCATCATCATCGCCGCCCCTCTTCACCGACTGACCACCCGGCCCACCTCTCCCAAGTCCTTCGCCTGATCTTTAATTCCCCCGGCCAAAAGCTCTAATCATATCACTGAATTCCCAGCTCAAAATCAGCAAATTTCTGCACAAATAAGCTCAAAAAAAAACCGACAAAAAATGTCCCGCAATCCCGACAGCGACACCATTCCTCTTCACTCAACTTCTCAATCCGACATCGACGAGATCGAAAACCTCATCAATTCTCAGCCTTACCCTTCTTCCGTCCTCCCGGCTCGGCCCCCTTCTCCTCCACGCGCCTCCATCCCTATCTCCTCTTCCCCTCTGCCTCCCCCGGCCCCACCTCTCTCCTCTTCCTCCAATTCCACTAAGCCCATCCCCGTCCCTCCCGCTGCCGCCAAATTACCTCCATTGCCACCGTCTTCCAACACCCGCTCTAATGGGACCAGTAATGTTGGTGGCTCGTCCAGTATTGCGGCTGCTGGGTTTGGTCCCGCTCCCAATACTCTAACCGAGCCCGTTTGGGACACCGTGAAAAGGGATCTGTCCAGAATCGTTAGTAATTTGAAATTGGTGGTTTTTCCTAACCCCTATAGGGAGGATCCGGGCAAGGCCTTGAGGGATTGGGATCTGTGGGGGCCTTTTTTCTTCATTGTCTTCTTGGGGCTTACCCTGTCTTGGTCTGCATCTGTTAAGAAGGTAATTTTAGCTTCCATTTGATCTGTTATTCTCCATTTTTGTGTGATTTTTATTTTTCTGACTTTCTTGCTATAGATTGCAATTAGTTCGCTGCCCATTTGATGTTTTTTGTCTGCCTGTCTATGTTTATGTTTATCTTGCTCTAGCTGCAATTGGGCTACTCTCATTTAGTTTTCTAGTTAGTAATCCCTTGATCTGTTTCTTAGCATTTTTATGCTATTTTTATGTTCTCGCTGGAATGCGATTCGCTTCTTGTTATTTGTTGGATTTTGTGGTTGGGTAATTTATAGGCTATATAAGGAAATAATACTTGGGATTTTTTTTTTTTTTTTGCTTCCCATAATTTGACTATGCGCTTTGGTGCAACTTGCATTTGGACCTTGGTTGATGCAGACATATGAGATAGTTATGTAACCTCTAGGCATGCAGAATATGGACTTCTTGATAATGCATGAGTTTAAAGAATGTTTTGAGGGTTTAAGGAGATGGAGAATGAATTGATAGACAAGAGACTGTATTAGTAGATAGATATGTATGGTTTGTCCAACAATGATCTAATCTCCAAGTTTTGGGATGGGACTCTGTTCAGACGTGTGTATGTGCAAGAAAGGTTTGTGTCAGATTTAATGAGACCGCTTTGCTGGGTGTAACTAAGTAGAAGTGAAAGCTACAAAACCATGATTCATGTTTTGAATTTAGTTTATCTAGGAAATTTAAAGTGGCAAACTGATGGAAATTGATGGCTTCATTTGGCGTCTTTCTTTTTGCTTCCTCATTATTGATTTCTTGATAGTGTAAGTTGTCCATTAGAAAGAATGTTGTCTTACGGTTCGAGTTTCTTTTTTGCTGATATGGCAGTAATAGTTGTTACTGACTATATCTGTAGATTCGGTATGTTTATCTTCGATAGGAAAACGACCGGTAGGTGTGGACTCAGTTTTAAGAAAAGGGTCATTACCAAATTTGCATTAAGAAAACATTTTTATGAAAGATGTTTTATAAATGCTGAAAAATGCTTGTGGTCTAATCATACTTTTTTCCATGGAATATTGGTTTACCTTTTCCAATCTTTATAGTCTGCTTTTAATTACCACGTTCTAGATTGGTTCATATGTTTCTTTTGAGTATCATCATCATTTGGATCAAGTTTGCTATTGATAACTTTTTTATCACAAAATAAGGGATAAACTAATGATGGATACTTCTTGATATTAAGAGAAAAAATTAATTGATTGATTGAAATTCGAATTGGAGTTGTCTCTTTAAGGACGTCTGATAATATTGGAATGATACTGAAAAGATTAGCATGGACCCTACAAGCTTGACCTATAACTACGCCTTTTGGTAATGCATATGTTTTGCATGTGTTCTGCATAATTTTACTGGAACTTCTTCTTATGGCATTGCATTAGTTCTGCCTTCATTGGCATAGTACTTAACAGTTTTATACTGTTAGAGCTAAATTTACTCTTGTTTAAGGATTGTTGTTTTCTTCTTAAAAAAATCCCTGAAGATTACAAATATGTCCATAGTTTACATTGGTCATTTGTGCTTTAGGAATATGTTGGCGACAAAAGGTAATACCATATTGAAGGGAAAATTTGTACATGCGCACGGTGTATTGGCGATTGTCGTCTTTCCAGCATCACTTTGGCGTTATTATTTGCATTTATTAACCGGATTTACTTTTTAGTTTGACTTATGTTTGTGAGAAGGAATAATTATACATGTGCCTGGCGCAGCACTCTTGTCCTTTCGGGATCATGTTGGCCTTATCCCTTGCATCTAGTGAAATCATATACTCTTCAGTTTGATTTTGAGATAGAGAGAGAGAGAGAGAGATCCAATATTAAGTTATATTAACAATTTGAGCAATGTTGCCAGCCAAAAAGAGTTACTAAGAATTAAGTTAGTGTAGTTGCCATGTAACAATTACTGGCTTATACTAAAACTGAGAAGTCTTGAAGCTAGAGGTCATGGTGCTAATAAATTGAGATAATGCTTTAACTTTTTCTTGAATCAAATGAAAGAAAAGTTATATATATATATATATATAGATATGCATAAAGGTATTGATATGCAATTTATCTTGCTACTATTTGGGTCTGTACTGTGAAGGATTTGTGTCACCTGTGCAAGTAATTTTCCAATAGTCAACATTGAGAATGCTTCAGGTCCTTATTTTGATAAAATGATGGATTAATGCATCTCTATGAAGTTCTGAGCTTAGTTTGCATAATTTGAGATCCCCTTCAGAGATGTTGCTCTTGGTTTTGCATGAACAATTTGATAATTGTTTCTTCAGTTCTGTTGCTTTTGTATGCTCGTTAATTTTATCTTTACAGTTCTACTACTTATTTTTTACTCCTTTGCTTGGGTGCACATTCAGAATGGTTTGAATGGCACTAAAAATTGATGTTTTCTTTATCTTACTTTATCAGAATCTAATGTTCTGATTTCATGTGCTTTTGACCTTTTTGCAGTCTGAGGTTTTCGCTGTTGCATTTGCACTACTTGCTGCAGGAGCTGTGATTTTGACATTGAATGTATTGCTGCTGGTATGCATCCTTGCCTTGCTGACTTTTGCAAATATAGCTTGCATTTGCATGCATCTGCGTCATTGTAGTTCATGCTTTTGTCCTTTCATGTTTTTTTCTTTAGGAATTAGTAGCTCTACTGTTTTAACACTTTCAGAAATTGGAATTCTGTTTATTGAGCTGAGAAATTCTGAAGTGTTTAGTTCAAAAAGCTGTAACTTTTCATGTTCATATTTTAGGGCGGTCACATAATCTTCTTCCAGAGCCTGAGCCTTCTGGGTTATTGTTTATTCCCTCTGGATGTTGGTGCCTTAATCTGCATGTTGAAGGACAATGTGATTTTGAAGGTGGTTGTGGTGTGTGTTACTTTAGCTTGGAGTTCATGGGCTGCTTATCCATTCATGAGCACAGCAGTTAATCCTAGGAGGAAAGCTCTAGCACTCTACCCTGTGTTCCTCATGTATGTATCTGTCGGTTTTCTGATCATTGCAATCGATTAATGCACTACTTTTGGTGGGTGCCAATCATAGCAATTTATACAAAGCGGATGACTCTTAGATGGCATTGTAGGGACTTGGTGTCTCGTACGAAAATTTTCTTGGATCTTCTGACACTATTTCTGACTGGATCTCCAGGTTTTCTGAAAATATCGCTTGTACTAGTTGTATGTAATTCCTTTACACGCCTTCCTTTTTGTTTTTGTAAACCACTCGCTAATGCAAGTTTCTTTGCGCGAATTGTAGTAGCTATTGCAAGTCATTTTATCTCTTGAAGAGAATCGTTGAACTTGGTTTCAACAATTCAACAGCTCTCTTTCATTTGGCTGCAGAAGGAAAAAGAAAAGATAATCATAACAATTGACTACTTTGATTTGAACATGCTCGTGAAAACCTAGGCTAGGATCCGTGTATCACTGATCTTTGACGGTATGCATGGCCGAATTTTTAACAGAGAAAATGCGGTACATCTTTTCCTGTATATGAAGATGGGAGTCATCTCTCCTGCATGGAAAGAGTTGAATCTTCAGCATTGCTCGTCTACCACAGTAATTGCTATCGCAGATAACCTGGTTTTGTTGGTTAACTGCATCATCTGCGGCTTGTTAGCTATATATCACGTACAGGACCTTTCGCAAGAGGCGATGTATGTTATCAGAAGTCATGTTGAGTAGCAGCAAACTTCAATTAGGCCAACAATACTTTCATCCCAGAATCACTCTCTTTTTCAAAATTCTAAGTGCGTATGGCCTGTTGATCATGGATCAAACAGTTAACGTCAAGATCAGAATGGACAAATGGAAGGTATTAAAATTTAAAGGGGAGGAGAGGACGGGAGTAATGTTTAGAAGATGAACATCTTAGGGGTTGCAGATTGATGAATAAAGATCAGATGCGGGGTTTGACTTGGGAGGGGTTGCAAAAGTGGGAAGGAGAAAAGGTGATTTGGATGAGAAAGAGGGAGAATGACACATGCGCTGGAGACGATGCCAGTGAGAAAGTACTGAGAACTGAGGTGAGTTGGGTCTATTTTAAATTAACAAAACTAGTGGATTTCTTTTTTACATTATGAAGAACAACCTAAAGACTGATGTCTGTGACTTAAAAGAGACGCACACCTTGACATAAAAACTTAAATAGTAATCGACGACCAAAACCCAAGTTGAAATTTGACTTCCAGGCTCAAAGCCATCATCCCAGCACATTGGAACAAGCTGTTTTTTCAAATTGCCTTTCACCTATACTGTATCTTTTCAGCCTGGCTAAGATTCACGCAATATAATAAAGTAAACAAAAACACATTGCGGGTTGGAAGAGCCCACAAGTGCCTTATGAGTATGCCGCCACAACCACCAATGAAAAGGATATTTCTCAATAACTATTATGTTATGTGAATGTGAGTCGACGGGGAGCTTCCGAGGAAACCAACCAGTGATGATGGCGAGTCCAAGATGGGATCTGTATTAACTATTATTGATTATCTTCTAATCTTTCCTTGTTTGGTACAGTTGAGTGGTGGCAGCAAATTGATGCTCAACAGTCAGCACTTGAATGCCCATTATTGCCTCTAAAGCATAAGAAACAGTGGAGGTGAATCAGCATGCAGTCATCCTAAAAATGTACGCGTGATAAAGCTCAAGATTATTTTCACTACTATGAGCTTTTTCTACAAAGCTTTTCCTTTCTTCATTTCTGGGCGACTTTCTTTATCACTTTACACCTTTCTGAGTCCGGCCAGAGAGGTTATATCTGTTTGTGGAAAAGGGAAAAAGGAGATGGTTAAGTTCAATGATGCAATTAAACTACTAGAAACTTGCTCACGTGAAAATGGTGAGGGAATCTATGTCGCTAGTAAAGGCCGTGTTTTATGCAGAAACAAAAGTGCATTACTGAGAATTGGAGTATTTAATTGTGTGCCTATTATAATTGCACTACCACTCCTGTCTCCATGTTGTGCATTTTTTTCTTTTTTTTTTTTTTGCTAAAACAGTCTTGTGATGGGATTTTCGGCAAATTCAAGCCTCAAAACTTGATTCGTAATGCGTTCTTGAAAAATCCTCTTTAGAAGTTTCTTGTAGCAGTGTACACAAAAAATGTCATTGACACAGCAAAATGTCTGCATCTGGGCTTAGCTAGAGTAGGCTGAAACAGGGCGGTAACTTAGTCTGCATGAGCTGGTAAAAATGATGATGATATTGCTGCCGGGGGGATGGGGCGGGGTTGCTTCTTCAGAGAGCTTTACTTGCTGGCGTGGCCCTATTCTTGTTTGGTTTTGTTGGGAAATTGGATGCAGAGGAAGAAGAAATAACCACCCAAAAAGAAAGAAGAAACAAAATATTGCCTGCGGTCAGAGAATTCAGACAGACTTATTAGAGAATAGGGAGAGAGAGGAACAAACTCCACAAGAGGATTGATGATTCATTTCTCTTTGGATAAAACCAAAGGCAATTGCAAAAGTGACTTGTCCTCATTCAAGTCACTTCGCATTAGTCGCAGCCACACCAAACAAAAAACGAATACTATACAGTTTTTGTGTATTACCACACATATTAGATCATTGTCCAGATATTGGATGGTGTTGGTTCTTATCTGCTGCTGCTGCTGCTGCTGCTACTATGCATGGGATTGTGTAGTGGGCCAATTAAATAGTTGTTAGTAACTAGTCCATTTTTTTTTTCCCATTCCTTTTTGGGTGCTACCATTTTTTTGCGCAGTGGATAAAGAAGTGGCCATGATAGTCCCTTAATCAGTTATTTATTTTGGTTGAATCCGGCTATTACAGTTAGTGTGTTGACGTTTTTGACAATATGATACGAGAATTATCCTTGAGCATCATTAGATTGAATGATCAAAGAGCAATTACCACCAATTAAGCAAATTTGAAGTGATAATTGCAGCCTATAGGTGTTTGCCTCCAAATTTCAACTTAGTTGGTGAGGATGCTAGTCAGGTGATCGTAAGGCCTCTGATGATTCGAACGTGGGCTTGATAAATGAGGCGCTAATCACATGAATCGTGTGTCCTTTTATGTTCTTCGACTTTGCTTATATGCATTCTTGAATGTATGGATCAACTTTGCTAGAAAATTTGCCTTGAGATATCTCATCATAGAGTAATTTGAAAAGATAACTATTAATTGTGTGACTAAGTAGAACAATGCAAAAAGGCGACCAAAGGTGTACTTGTTCACAAATATTAGATCACTAAGTAACGAATAAAACTATACAAGAAATTTTATGATCGCACCAAAATAATTAATTTCATATTTTAAAACTTAATTCAGTTAAAAAAAATTAATTACATTGGCGCAAATTCACAATTCTTATGTTACATGACGAACTTCAATACATGCAATGACATTTCCATTCTCCTTATATCTCTTCTTTTAGATACATTGATGCATCCTTTTCATTAAAACGGATAAAGGTAAAATATCCCATGTTTTGAATTGTGATATAGACCAGAAATGGTTCATACTTGCGCAGGCAATTGTCCAATAAAACTAGAGGATTATGGGATCGGTTGCTTGTTTTTTTTTTTTTTTTTAAAGTGATTCAATCAAGCTGTGTGTGTCGAATTAGCACTAGTACTCGACAAATTAATAACACTAGGAGGATCAGGATGTGATCTCAAATTTTGTTCACAAAAAAAGATGCATTATTGTAAGCCATTGCAGTGTTTGGAATTGCAAATATTTCAGTGGATACTAGTCACAAAAGATGTAATAAACCTTCTAATTCTATGTGTACTTTTGCATCCAGGTAGAAAAAAAAAAAACAAATGTTGGTTCCAAAGATTGATACGATCGCAGAGTTAGTAACAAATGTATTACTAAACTGGACTAGTGTCGTGTCATTCAATTAAGACAGAGCAAGAGTTGAGGGATCCACCAAAAAAGTACAGTGATCCAAAGAGGTAATACGATGCAATCCACACCAAAGGGGCTTGGATTTATATTTATAAATTATTATGCTATATATTTTGGAACTTGAATGATTATTTTTTCAGTTCCTGGGGCTATTCATATTTGATAATGACAGATGACTTTGGACTTATTTCAGCAATAGATTTCTGCTAAGTACTAAAGTAATTTTTCTTATATGGAATCTAACCAATCAAAATTATTTTGTTGTTAAGATATTTTGTAGACACTAAATAATCAAGAATGCAGTGGAGGGGTATTGTTGACCCATATCCATTTTGTCCCAAAGCCATCGACAAAAAAGGTAGAAAGCGTGCTTTCAAACATGTTTAGGCATTAGACAATCGATGAGTTTAAACTTAAAATTTAAGCTGTTTTTTGGTTTGCTTCTTCTTTTTTCATAAGCAGAGAAGGTCTTGAACGGAAAAGGGTGCAACCGTTTGTGTCGGTTGTGTGCATTTTTTACCGTGCGTAATTTTGATTGCATACGGTGTAATTTTCTTTGCACACGACGTAACTTTAGAACAAAATTTTATGAGTTCCACACACGACGTGAAAATTGAGTTACAATATGTGATTTGAGCCGAAAAATTTTTTTTTAATCAAATCATAACCTTGAACTGCCAGACAACCGTTCCTGCCCCATTTCCGTCTTGAACCTGCTGTGCTCCGCTTAAGAAACTGTCTAATCTGGCTTTGTTTTTATGTACTTGCTTTTTTAGTTGTGGAGTGAACCGAATCGGGGTCAAATCTATGCTTTTAAGCCCGCACGAATCAATGACCAAATACTCAACTAGTATTAATTTCATACTAGTCCACGCTTTTGAAAAAGAAATACTACTCACCACAGCTATAAAGAACGAAAAGAACAAAGAAAACTTGGAAAAGCTTGTACCAACATCAGAATTGGTGGAGAAATGACAGTAGTACAAGTGTCCATCAAATTGTGCTCAACTCCATGTGCCCAGTAATTACTACGCAATAGCTTGTTGCCCTTTGGTGGATTTTTGCCAATAGAGAAAAATGTAATTTTGGTACCTAAACTTTGACGCACGAACGATTTTAATTCCCAAATTTTAGACGAAAACAAATTTGGTATCCGAACTTTCAAATTTTGAGTACATTAAGTACTTTTGACGATCTTTTCCCAAATTGTTACGGAAAAATTTTGCCACAAAATTTGTCCCAGTACATTAATCTAAGAATCAAGTCACAAAATTTGTCTGAAATTGGAGCTCATTTGTATCAGTTCTTGGGTTTTGTTGACTCATGTGATGCTATTTAGTTCTTGAATTTTTTCTTTATTACGCGATTAGTCCTTAAATTTAATACTTAGTATTAGAATGGCATTTGACATTTTTTGGGCCTTTTTTTTATACAATTGTGGCCAAACACGTGACTGTCATATGACTTTTTTCAATAATAATTTGAGAAAAAATCGTCAAAAGTACTTAATGTGTTCAAAATTTGAAAGTTCGGGCACTAAATTTGTTTTCGTCAAAAATTTGGGGATTAAAACCGCTCGTGCGTCAAAGTTTAGGTACCAAAATTGCATTTTTGGCCTTTTTTAATTCCATTGCGGCCGGACACGTGATTATCACATGGCTTTTCCAGGTAACAATTTGGAAAAAAATCGTCAAAAGTACTTAATGTGCTCAAAATTTGAAAGTTCGGGTACTAAATTTGTTTTCCTCCAAAATTTAGGGACTAAAACCGCTCGTGCGTCAAAATTTAGGTACCAAAATTACGGGCTTGTTTGGAAGTCCAAGTTTTTACCAAGTTTTTATTATACAAGTTTTTTAACAACTTGTGCTACAGGAATCCCAAAAACTTATCAAAATTTTTTAACTTACACACTTAAAATATCCAAAACACAAAAAAAAAAACTCCCTTCCCCTTTTCTTCTTCTTCCTCACCCACCACTATCTCCATCAACTACTCCGTCACCGGCCACCACCTCCGACGCCGGTTCCGACGCCGATCACCTTTTCCGGTGCCGATTTTTTTTTTCCTTTTTTCCTCTCCCCTTTTTTTGTCCTTTTTCCCTTTTCCCCGCAAGTTTTTTTTTTATCTCTGCGTCTCCCCCTCCTCCCCCACCCCCCTTCCCCTTCCCCTCTGGCCGATCTAGTCGCAAGACCAGATCGCACGGAGGGAGGGTGAGGGTGGCAAGGAAAGAGGAGAACAGAGGGAAATGGGGGATTTGCCAAAAAAAAAAAAAATTTTGACGGGTGGCGGGATTCGGGGGTGGTAAACGGGAAGGGGAATAGGGGAGGGGGAAGGGGCCAAGGGGGTGACGGGGGGAGGGGAAAGGTGACGAGGGGGTGGCGGGGCAGTGAGGGTGGCGGGGTAGAGGGGGAAGGTGGGCCTGTTTGGAAGTTGCAGCGAGAGAGGGTGGTGGAGGAAGGGCAGAGGGAAGCGAGGTGAGGGGGTGGCGGGGGGAAGGGAAAGGCGGGCAGAGGGGGAGAAGCAAAGCAGGAGGAAGGCATGGGGAGGGGGTGGCGGGGGAAGAGGGAATGGTGGAAAGTAGGGGGAAGCGGGGTGAGGGAATGGCGGGGGGAGGGGGAAGGCGGGCAAAGGGAGTGGCGGAGGAAGGAGGTGGCGGAGCAGAGGAGGAGAAGTAAAGCAGGGGGTGGCGAGAGGTGGCATTGCTGGAGGCAGAGGTAACGGGGAAGGGGGAAGGGGGAAGAAGAAGAAGAAGAAAGAAAGAAAAAAAAGAGAAAGGAAAGAAAGAAAAAGAAAAAGAAAGAAAAAAAAAAGAAAAGAAAAAAAGTTTTTAACCCTACAAAAACTTCTACAAAATTTTTCTCCTTACAAAAAACTTCTATAAAATTTTTTCAAAAACTTATACAATGCACTGCAGTAAAGTTTTAGACAAATTCTCAAAAAATTAGGTTCCAAACAGGCCCTACATTTTTCTCTTTGCCAATAATACTCCGGGGACGAACCCTATTGGGCTGGCAAATCCAAGTGTATCATTTTCTTTTCCACTTCAAGAGAGTGATATAATTCACTTGAAAATGTGGCACGTGAATTAGGACAACTTGATTATATATACAATAAATAAATACCTGCTCTAATCTTTCTTAATAGTATAGGAGTAGTATTAAGCTCTTGAAGAAATACTTACTAGTAACAGATAAACTAATGATCACAAATAAATACTACCTACCTACCCCTAATTAAAATTAATATCCAGTTGTAGTACTTAGCTTCTAAAACCACGGTCCCTAGCAGGCGTTTGTCTGAAACGTTTCAGACAGGTCAGAATTCAGATGCATCTGCACGGAGCTCATCAACCATCAACATAGTAAGGCAAAACTGCTCTATTAATGTGCTGCAGATGGGGTCTATCTAATGCCTATTTTCAGGATTTAGAGTATATGCCCACATAATACACCTGGTTAAGCATAGATCCAAAATAGAAAAGAACCCCACAAGCCAGAGGCAGCAGCAAATATCAAGAAAACACCAAAATAGAATCATCACCAAATCTTCTTCTTGGGGATGGATGATATGAGTATGATACAAGGGTATTTCTTTTCTTTCTTTCTTTCATTCTTTCTTGAACCCCGCCCATTTTCAGTTCCATCTGCTTTTGGATTTTATACTTACTGCGCCAAGCAACAGTAGGAGGGGTTATCGAGTTAACAACCAGCTTTGGTAGGCGAGAAATTATCGAAGTTGGCACTTTTGATGAATTTAGCATTAATATTTTTGTTGATTCATTCATGCAGTCTGACTAATGGCAAGATGGACTAGAAATCTGCTTCCAATGCCCACTTTCAGTTCTCTTCTGCATTTAATAAATGTGTTACATGATTGATTGTCTTTTCTCTTTTTGGGCGGCTGGAGTGGAGAGAAGACCAAAGAGGAAGTAAGTGATTTCAAAGACTTGATGAGTCAGTAACAATTGTGTTTGGACAGGAGATTAATTGGTAGTATAATTTTTTTAAAAATTATTGTAGCATTTTTTTTATGTAATATACGTCAAATAAAAAGATAATTAAAAAATGTGTTGATAATAATATAAGCAAGTTAATCTGTGTAAATAATGTATAAATCAAACACAGTATTTGTGATTATAATATGATATATATGAAATAATACGAAAATTGGAAAAAATAAAATGGTGATGAGAAAATGTAATTAATGATTGTCATATGTTTTCCCCAAATAACATTCCTCTTCAATGTTCATAACGCATCTCAACCGAATATTTTGATGTACTAATTTGTTTGGATAGAGGATTATTTGTCAAAATTTATTTGCTCACACCATCGTTACAATTTTTAATACACCTTTTTATGAAATTTATTTGGTTGGAAAAAACTAGTAATCAAATTTGAGTTACTGCCACAACGTACTACTGTCCGGGAGGGGAACTATTCACAAGTCGGCAATTCAGAGTGAAATACGTGTGGTCTGACGGCCTCTTCCCCTCTCCATTGTCCCTTTCCAAAAGACCTTGATATAACATCCCTCTCCTTTCACAATCTGGCAGAAGCCGGTTCAAGTTTTCCATTATAGGGTACAAGAAAACTTAATAGCAAAGGATTCAACCCAAACAATTATTTCCCAAACCAAAAAAAAAAAAAAAAAAAATCCCATTGGAATTTGTCCATCACAAAATTCCAACCCTAGAGGGCTACGACCCTAACCTAGACCCCATCTCTGTGCTTCTCTGATATCTTCTCCAAATCAGCCATCAAAAATCCTTTTTGTTTTTTAGTCCTCTCTCTCTCTCTCACTGCTGTCTTTCTTGTACTACCTATAAAAATTTTCACTCAATTGCCAGCCCACTCACCCAATAGTCAATACTCTTTAAAAACTCCCCCAACTCTATAAACTCCTCGAGCTCAAACCCCTTCATTTCCATTAATTTCCTTCATCTCACTCATTAATTTCTTAAAAGCTCTCTTCACCTTTTTACACCCTTTTCTACTTTATTCCCCCGCAGGCCCCAAACCCGCACCCGCATCCCCTCCCGTCCACCCCTCTCAAGTCTCAGCCACAGCTTCGAGAATCCCCCAACCAACCAATTCCCCCACCCAAAACCAAAAAAAAAAAAAAAAAAAAATACCCTATCCCATTTCTCCTCTCTATAAATCTTGCAAAACCCTGCTATCAAAATCCATACAAACCCACCCTCCATCTTCCTCGTTCGCATTGATAAAAAAAGAGAGCCCAAAAAGGAAAGAAAAATGAAGGAATTTTGGACAACTCTAGCATCAGTAATGGGGGTATGGGCATTTTTCCAAAGCATTCTCCACACAGTTTTCCCACCGGAGCTTCGTTTTGCATCCCTCAAACTCTTCCACCGCTTCTTCAATTGGTTCTCAGCCTACTGCTACTATGACATCACAGAAATCGACGGCGTCAACACCAACGAACTCTACAACGCCGTCCAGCTGTACCTCAGCAGCTCCGCTTCCATCACCGGCAACCGCCTGAGCCTCACTCGCGGGCTCAACTCCAGCGCCATCACCTTCGGGCTGTCCAACAACGACCGCCTCATGGACAACTACGAGGGCGTGACGGTTCTGTGGGAGCACATAGTCACTCAGAGACAAGCCCAGACATTTTCTTGGCGGCCGTTGCCCGAAGAAAAGCGGGGCTTCACTTTGCGCGTGAAGAAGAAGGATAAGTCGGTTATTCTGGGATCTTACCTAGATTTTGTCATGGAAAAAGCTAGCGAAATACGTAGGAATAACCAAGATCGGTTGCTTTACACCAATTCACGTGGAGGGTCACTTGACTCCCGAGGCCATCCTTGGGAGTCCGTACCCTTTAAGCATCCTAGCACTTTTGACACGCTAGCTATGGATCCGATCAACAAGGCCGAAATCATGGCTGATCTTAAAGATTTTGCTAATGGGGAAGCATTTTATCAGAGGACTGGCCGGGCTTGGAAGAGGGGATATTTGTTGTACGGACCACCTGGGACGGGGAAGTCTAGCATGATTGCTGCAATGGCAAATTTCTTGGGGTATGACATTTACGATCTGGAGTTGACTGAGGTGCATACCAATTCGGAGCTGAGGAAATTGTTGATGAAAACCAGTTCAAAATCCATTATTGTGATTGAAGATATTGATTGTTCAATTAATTTGACTAACAGGAAGAAGAGCGGAGGCGCTGCTAATTCTGGTGGTGCTAGGAGTAACAATTTTGACGTTTCGCCCCCGGGGACTAGTAATGGTGGGGAGGATGGTGGGAATTCGATTACTCTTTCAGGGTTGTTGAATTTTACAGATGGATTGTGGTCTTGTTGTGGGAGTGAGAGGATATTTGTTTTCACTACCAATCATATCGAGAAGCTTGATCCTGCTTTGCTGAGGAGTGGGAGGATGGACATGCATGTCTTCATGAGTTACTGTTCTTTTCCGGCATTGAAGATTCTCTTGAAGAATTATTTGGGGTACAATGATGGCGATTTGGAGAGGGATTTGGAGGAAGAGTTCAAACAAGTGATGGATAAGGCTGAAATGACACCGGCGGATATAAGTGAGGTGTTGATTAAGAACAGGCGTGACAAGGAAAGAGCTGTTTGGGAGCTTTTGGAGGCTTTGAAGATGAGGGCAGAGAAGAAATCAAGGGGGTTGAATGGTACAGTGGTGGAAGACGAGGAGCAGGAGAAAAGGGCTTTGGATAGTCCAAAAGAAGAAGAAGAAGAAGAGGAAGATGATGATGGTGAATTGCAAGAAAGTTGTAACAAACGTGATCAGAATAATGGTGATCAGAAGAACAATTAAAGTAGTAGTATCACACAATTGATGCATTTTTTTTCTTTTGTTTATGTTTTTTGGGGGGGATATTCTCTTGACTCACGAGGGATTATTTTAGGAAATGGACAAAGATTATCTTGAAATTGCATATGAATGAGTCAAAAATTCAAGGGGGGGGGGGACTTGGGAAAATTGGTAATGCGGCAAAGAAAGCTCATACTAGTTTTTTTTTTTTTTTGGTCCATCTTTGTTGCTTAGCGCAAATAATGAAGAACCTCTGAATACTGTATGTTTCATACGTGCACAAATGTGCATGTGCAGTGTTTGGCTATATTGGCTTGGTTTCTGTCAATCCCATTCTGGTTCCCACCACCATTGATAGCATCCAACTGAACAATCATCATATCATGCGCCATACATAATAGAGCAGCTGGCCGGCCAATGACCAATGTATGTATGTTACAATGTACTAGTAACTAGCAATGTATGCACACACTTGTGTGTGTGTGTGTGTGTGTGTGTGTGCGGGGTTCACATGGGCATTTGGAGAGGAGGAGGAGTACAAGATACCACTAAATCAGAGATCCTCCTGTGTTTACTTTTTGTGTACTTGCACCAATGTTAGCTGGATGTGATGCAGAGTACACCTGCCGGCACATGGGGGTTTTTTGATGTATCCAAAGAAGAGAAGAGCCATTAATATTTATTTGGACATTCATTCTTTCGGCTTTATTCTTTCTATTCCAAACGTGCGGTATATGTTTTCAAGCCTCATCATCATCATCATCATCAGTAATGACACTGGTCCGCTCACTGCTGTGGGTTGGATGGCATGGCATGCCATTTATAATAGGCAAATAAATGAAGCCACAAACACAACCCATTCCAATTGACTGTGTTTATTATTTTTTGGGATAATTGCAGAAACTTCCCCTGAGGTTTATGACACTTGCACTGACCTCCCCTCTAGGTTTAGAAATGGCATTCAGCATCCCTGAATAGGAACAATTCGTTGCAGAAACCTCCCCTCAGGCTTGATGTCCAATTAAAAAATTTATTTGTAGAAGTGAAATAAGAAAATTTTTCTAATTTTGCCCTGATCTTTGCTTGACAATTAGTATTAACAAGGGAGGGGCATAGACATTAAGGATCAAGCAAGTTTAGGGGGTATAAATGCAATATATTTTTCATTCCAATATCTAGTTTGGTTTGATGAGTGTTTCGGAATTAAATGCAATTAAATTTCAAAATTACCCCTGATATAACAATTCTTATAAAACAAAAGAATTACACATACGACAAATTAACATCTCAATAATTGTAACTACAATAGTTATTAACTTTTTTGATAAAATATAAGAAAATCATAAACCATAACAAAAATTAATACTAGAAAATAAATATAGTGGCTGTATTAATAAGGAGTAAATTCCCAAAAAGAGAGAATTTTTAAACTAACTTTCTAAAGGGTGGCGATTTTTTAGTCTCTTCCCAAATGGTGAAAAATGCATCAAAGGAGTGCGTTCTTCCAAATAAAAATGCAACTTTCAAATACGTTATTTTAATTTTCATAAATTTGTTTAAATATGAAAATTGGTTAAATAACGCATAACATACCAGTTCTTTAAGAGAAACTGGCAGGTTTTGTAGTATGTTTTATACCAACTCTTTATGGAAAACATACAAGTTCTTTATGGGAAAAATGGGTTAAATAGCGTCCAAAGAAAAACTAGTATGTTTTGTATTTAACATAAATTAAACATGTGAAAGTTTAAAAAAAATTTTGCCCATAACATACCAGCTCTTTTATGGGAAACTGACAGGTTTTATATTTAATGCACTATTTAACCAATTTCGTTGGCCTATAGAGCTAATTAACCAATTAGTGCATTAACTAATTAGTTAATTAGATAAACAGAAATTAGTTAATTAGTTAATTAATTAATTAGTTAATTAGTTAGTTAATTAGTTAAGCAGTTAATTAGTTTAACATGCAAATAGTTTGTTAGTTTTGGACAGCTTTAGTTAATTAGTTAATTAGATAAATAGAAATTAGTTAATTAGTTTAACTATGCAAAAATAGTTTGATTAGTTAATTAGATAATTACATAAATAGAAATTAGTTAATTAATTAATTAGATAATTAGTTAGTTAATTAGTTAAGCAGTTAATTAGTTAATTAATTTAACATGCAAATAGTTTGTTAGCTTTAGACAGACAACAGCTTTAGTTAATTAGTTAATTTGATAAACATAAATTAGTTAATTAATTAATTAGATAATTAGTTAATTAGTTAATAGTTAATTAGATAATTAGTTCATTAGTTAATTAGTTTATCTATGTAAAAATAGATTAATTAGTTAATTAATTTAACTATGCAAACATAGTTTGATTAGTTTAATTTATTTAACAAATTAAACGTTGGTTTTGATGAAAGTACTCAAACCTTTCATCTGATAAAGTCAAATACAATTGGGGGTACTCTAGTAAATTCACACACTTTTACCTTTTAAATTGGCTCCAACTTTTTCTAGGAGAGGTTAATGCTATTTCAAAATTGATAGGAGAGGTCAGTGCAAATATCAGAAATCTCAGGGAAGGTTTATGCAATTTTCCCTTATTTTTTTTTTCGTGTTTCCTGTTCAAAATCAACTAGGATCAAAACTTCTTTGGACAATCATGAACTTTGGACAATCATGAACCTGAATATCCAATTTCCGGTGAACACCCCTTGGGTAGTGAGTGGCTTGTGGGTTGTGGGGCTTTGGGGGAGCTTGATGATGTAGCTACTTTAACTACTTGCCCACTTCATTTCATTTCGTTTTCAGGATAGTTGGATGCATATCTTGAAAATGCAGTACAAAGTAGATTAGCATTAGGAATAGTATAATAATAATATTTTTACGCAATGAATGTTTCATTGGTCATTGGTCGTATTTCCTGAGAACCTAATTAACGACTTGTTGCCTTTTCAACTAGACTTTTTCTAAGTTGGCATGGCCTAATCTTGTTTTTAACACACAAATTTTGAACTCAACTCCTGTAGCTAATTTTACTTTTAAAACACCAACCACCGGCTGCCTCTTTTTTTTTAAAAAAAAAAAAAAAAACTTAATTTGATCTCATCTCTGACTAATTTGTATCCACCCCTCCCCTCCCCATTTAAGGATTTTATCAATTGCATCAATTCGTGATTAAACATGTGGCAAATGGGAAAACAAAAAAAGAAAAAAAAAAAAAAAGGGGGAAGAAGAAGAAGAACGTAAATCAAGACGTTGTACAGCCAAAAATTCCAAAAAGGGGCCAATAGAGATGCCAAGGAAAATGTACTACCACCACAATTTGAATGCAAGCCAAAAGGGAACCAAGCACAGAAAAACCGAAGGCTTTTAATTTTGTCTGGGCAGCATTTTTTGAAAAAGCAAAGCAAGGATGCATAAGTAGAAAAACAGACAACTGTTTGAATGGATAGAATTAGAGGGGTCATAATAATTACGCTACTATGAACGAAAAAAGTAGGAACACGCAAGCAAATCCGAAGATTTCTTGTTGGGTAAAAGAAAGATTTACAAACAAAAGCGGCTTGAAAAGTCTTCTTATTATGATGACAAAAATTGACGTCTTCTTTTATTTCTTGGGACTTTGTTATGAGTTGGAAAGGCCGATTGTCATTTTCCGATTTGAGTCCGGTGTATAATCGCCGACGTACTTGACAGCTACTTCTAAAATAAATAAAGACCTGTCTTTCTTTCTTTCTTTTTTTTGTTTTTTTTTTTTTTTATGAGGCTGAACGTGAAAGAAATCCGCTTTTTCTCAGTTCTTTTGTTTGTATCACCCGCGAAGTGGAGTTTTGGTAGGGTCGGTTGCATGAACAATATATTGAGTCATTGACCGTGGAACATGACTGGGATGAGATTGTGTGCAATTACATCTCCAAACTGTGCGCTCAATAATTTGCTGCTTAAATTATTGAGTTGTGTTTAATGTGGATTGATCTAATTAAACTTCACAATTATTTCTCATTTGTTCATATAAATCAAGGGTATTTTAGTACTGCAAACGAATCAAGCGGACTCCGTCAAAGCTAAAATTAAATTGTGGAGAATGTTGAGTTGAACTTATGTATCGCCATACTAGACTTGCTGACTCGTCGTGCAGCTGGCTTGATTCTATATATTTTGAATGGCTATTCTATTAGCAGTGAAATTACATGTATATCCTCATAATTTGATTATTTATTAGAATAAAATGACTCTCCTATCCAGTTTAAAAATATCATAATTATTACTTCGTTGTAATTTCAACTTAGTTTGGCTCAACTTCAGTTGGAGTTGAGGTTGAGTTTTACATTAAAAGTTTAATTAACTTCTCACTCAAGTTCGAGTTTGACAAATATAAATCACACTCAATTTGATATGACCAGAGTTTATACTTATTTTCACCTCTAGGCGATTTACGTCAAACCATATAATGTATTATATTATCTGAGTCAAAAAACGGCATCTATAATTATAAATCTTGAATTCAAACCTCTATTTTTTATTTAAGTCTCTCCTAAAGAGTTGTAACGAAAGTTTTTTCTCTCCTAATGGTTACTCGTTAGAGTTTTCGTCCCCGAGACCCAACTCACCTAACCTAGTCACAGTACATTATCTAAGTGATCCAAAAGATCTAGTTCAATTCTCAAATCTTCATCTTTCTGCTTATTCCTATAAGCTTGGGAGCCTTCTTTGAACCAAACAAAACACTTTCGAAGGGAGCTACACACGTTAAATCGTTTTCAAGTCAAGAATGATATAACCATCAAAAAAAAAAAAAAAGGAGCCAAGTAAAAGTAAAGAAAGTGAAGGTCCGAACCTCCATAAATTATTTGATGGAAAACCTCCATAAACAGAAGTGACATGAGATTTTACCTCAAATTGCCGGCCAATAGATTGGGTTGATAGTAATTGACTCCCATGTAAGCTTTCTGTTTGTCATTTCCCATGCACACGGTCTTGATTTCATTATTGCTTGGCCCAAACTGCCTCATTGGTGATTAGCCACAACATTGTCATTTCACGATTCTTTCTGTTTTCACATTTCCTTTATTGAGTTCATGACAATTAAGTAGCAGTAGATCAATTATTCAGAAATTGACTTATTACCGACCAATTTTTAACATTCAACCCCTTCAATGTGTAAGCCACGAATTAATGGTAATATTCCCATTGCATGATTTGTCTAATTCTCCCTTCTGTTTTTTAACTATAATCTTTTGCCAGTAGAACCAAACAGAAAACATATATATTGCTCAAAGAACAAGCAGTACTTAGTTTGGCGAGGCAAGGTAAAGACTCGCGGACTTTGTTTGGACGGCAATTTTTTTACGTTTTCTGTAAATAAATTTCTTAATCACATTTTTATCTTACATATATCAAATCGTTACAGTAACTTTTATGTAAAAAAAAAATCTGAAAAATGCAATCCAAACACAAATCTATACTAATTTTAAAATTGAATGGTACGAGACACCAATCTAACTCCAGCAGGAAAAAGATCCAAGGGAGATATCTACTAGCACGTACTATGCTAGATTCCTGCCTAAGATGGTAATCAATGCCAAGCAGGAGTCAATAATGTCTTTGAAAAAGATTGACACATGCCCATAAGAAATATCTTAGGAAGAGCGCATGGGATGAAGGACTGAACGTATTAGGAGACAAAAGGGAATTATTATTATTAGTTTCTATTTTCATGGATGGAGAAGGGTAAGATTATTAATATCCAAAATTCCCAATTGTGTGAATGGATTATAATGCGCCAGATGTTTGATGCGTACGTCCAGACCAGGTTGACAATGCTGCATGATAGCTAAGCCATGTGTTTACAGCAAATTAGGCCGCCGCCCAACCCCATGCCGGTAGAGTAGTTATCGATTGTGAATTGTGGATTGCTCTCTAATTTAGATTGAGTAGTTATTAAGTTCAATAATTGTAAATTGGATTTGATGATTGAGTTTAAAAAACATGTTAAATGATGTTGATGCTTTAATTAGTTTTGTGTGTTAAGAGATATAAAGTTGCTGTAAGATATTGTGCATGCTATTGTAACTTTTTCGACTATCAGACCAGACCTCCTCAATACTGTGATGCAAGACACACAGAAGAAAATTCAGTAAGCTTTTGAAAACACCCATAAAGGGGGAAAAAAAAAAGGAGGTTAAATATATATCAAAGAATGAAAACACGATGTTTTGGTTTTCAAACCATTCAATCTCTATTATCCCAATAGTCGGACCTCTCTAATAAGATACGTACGTTATGACTTTTTAGCAACTTCTTTGGTGGTAGGGACTAGGGACTAGGGAGGAATCCCCAGGGCAAGGCAATGTGGTAGACATCCATTGATTGTTGGTTAGATTTCGTTGCTTGATCTTGTCCAGCACTAACCATGCATGTTAAGCCATGAAATTAACGTAAGAGCTTGCACGGTTCCACTCAAAGTTTAGCTCTCTTTGGTTGAGAGTTTTTTTTTTTTTTTTTTTTTTTTCTGTTCCTCCCACCAGATTTCTTTTCGGTCTCCACATTCTAACCTTAATGTTCTTCGATTCCTGATGTTAATATTTTCTAGTCAACAAAGTTGGAAATCATTCCACTTTCAGTGGAAACCAATCAACAGCCCGTCAAGAGGGTGAGAATCCATGCAACAAAAAGGTTCGATTTTATGCGATGCTGGCCATTCAATTGCAAAATTTGATTCGTGTACGAAAGTTCCCCAATCGATGGAAAGTATTTAATACGTTTATTATGGTAAAGAAAGACCTAAGATAAGTAACAGCTGCATAAAATATGGCAAAGAAAGGGCACCACTTCTCTTCACTTGTTTAATCAATGGTATTCTCAAAGACAGTCAATGGCGATCAAATTTTCTTTTCTTCAAAAAGAATAAAATCAAAGAAAAAAAACTCTCAATTGATTTAAGACCTCATATAAATTTGCTTCTATATATGGAAGAAAGTGATTTAAATTTGCTTCTATTATGTGGTTCGATTTTCTTCCATATAAACTTTCTTCCATATATAGACTTTCTTCTATATATATGAGATTTTAAATTTAAGACCTCTCGGTTACACTCCCTTCTTCCATATCATCTAATCCATCCTTTTTCTAGATAATTGTATATTAATCATCAACTTTTAAAAAGTTGTTTTTTTTTTTGTTTTGTTTTGTGAAGGGAAAAAAAAAGAAAAGTTATAGCACCAAGAGATATAAGGAATAAAACAAAACTGTTGTTCATTTGAACGAATAGTCAAGATCCAATTTATCAGTTGCTTTCTTCTTGGAACTTTTAGAAAGTCCACAAAAGAGGGTAGCTCTGATATTTTAGTTTATGCAAAATTGTTGCTGTTGTTGTCTTTTTCTTGATCTTTTGTTCCGGGTCGTGTAATGCTTAAAGACTGAAGAATAAATTCCGACCAATCGAAATACATTTTGAACCAAACAACGGTGTCGTAATCCCAACTCCGTACGTCGTATTTTTATCCATGTGAGGAGGTCATAGTAATCACTTTCTGCGATGGCCTAAGATAGCCTTGACTTGCTAAAGACAGAAAACATCCTTTTCTGAACCAAACAATGTATTTGCCACATTTTCACTCGGATACTTTACGTTTTATTTATAATCCACCCTTTTGAAATACTTGTCTCTATTTGCTTTTTGGACGAAAGATAAATATTCTTTACAATAGTATAAATTGATTGTCTGGTTCTTTTTCTGAGTCCAGTGAGCCACCTGAGAAAAGCACCTATTGAATAGACAAATCCTTTCTCACTCCTCAGTACCCACCTCACAAATATTCAGATGTTTAACTCTCCAAAGATCATGAAATTAAATATTTGTCCAAAAACTATTGGAGTAAATTTCTAGAGAAAGGTAATTGATACTTTACTTTTATAGACGTTGGACGACCTTTTTTCTTTCCCAATTATTTATCATCCTAATATAATTATAGCTTTTTTTTTTTTTAAAGTGAAACACTATTTTAAAATATTCTTGTTTGCTTGCGACTTGTGCTTCAATTTAAGCTTGTTTCATCTGCTGCTCCGTTTGGATAGGTCATTTTTTTAAAAACAAAATTTTTATATATAATGCGACAATAATACACAAACAAAAATAATTTAAGAAACACCAAAAACAGCCTCAAAAGCACCAAAAAATTTAAAAAAAAAAACAACCTCAGAAATATCAAAAAACAAGCTTAAAAACAATCTCATATACAGTAAAAATTTTCAATCTACTTTACTACAGTAAAATATTTCAAAACACTCAAAAAATAGTTAATCCAAATGGAACTGTACTAAAAGAACAACAAAGGAAGAAATAAATGATTACAAGGTACGCAACCCCTTGCTCTTCAAAAAATTAATCTGATGTATTCTCAAGATCTTGTTTTTCATCAGATTTCTTGATGGTCAATTTGACATAACCGAAAAAAACCTATTTGGGTTGCAATTTTCTAGAGTTTTTACAGAAAATGTGATTTTTGATGTATGTAAGTTAAAAAGGTGATTGAAAAACGTGTTTACGAAAAACATAAAACTTTTTTTTTTTTTTTTTGGTGAAAAATGGCTTTCCAAACAAGGAAGCAACCGAGTACAGGCCCAACTAACATTAAAACCAAGAAGAGTCGATTGGGTATATGGGTCTTATGGTTCCATCATCCATTACTAAAAATTACCAAGTTTGATCACGCTTTGAATTGAAAAGTGGCCACCCCCATTTTTCATGCATCGCTAGAAGCTTTTAGCTGGTGCCCTTTGTATCTCTCGTGCAAATGGCAAGGCTGCTTTTTGAAGTTGGAGACAAGGATCTTTGACTAGAAAGAATATGTTGATAAGTCAGCAAAGCTATTGGA
Source organism: Coffea arabica (assembly GCF_036785885.1). NCBI lineage: Eukaryota > Viridiplantae > Streptophyta > Magnoliopsida > Gentianales > Rubiaceae > Coffea > Coffea arabica. Next base: position 12,359,246 of record NC_092320.1, on the reverse strand, counting down.
TTCACCAGCATGAAAATCAGTACAATTATGTTAAGCATATACTTAGGCTATATATATATATATATATATATATGTATTTCAATTACCCCAACTATTTCTTGGAGCTAATTGATGATTGAATGGTCCTGGATCTCCAATTACATTGGAGGTTCTTCGCTTGCTGAGAAAGATTTTTGACTGGATACTGATAGTAATATAATTGTTAATAACAGTGATAAATACGGAATGTAATTCCACTTCGACTACACTTTACATCTAAGCATGCATTTTAGTTCAGAAGGGGTTAGGCTGGTGCATGTACCAATTTTTCCTTACATCTGGCATGGACCATCCCTATCTGAGTGATTATCAGCTGAAACTAAGACCCCTTTGCATAGCTATTTTCTAAAGTTTTTATTAAAAAATATATATGTACCGTAACGACTTAATGTAATGTATGTGAGGTGGAAAAAATAATTGAAAAGTATAAATTTTTTTTTTGCAAAAAATAACAATCCAAATTTGCGTGGGCAAACAAATATTACGTCGAACAGAGTTAGAGCCACTTCTAGAGCACCATACTGCTCCATTGGTTGTGACTATTGGACTTCCTCAACTTTGTCATGGAAGTGGAATAACAAGAAGGGCCTTAGCAAAGTTGTCCTTGTGACCAAATTTAACTCGTAGGAATATTATTTTGATAATTGTGAGGTTCTTGGTTCGACTTTCAAACATTCTTTTTTTTTTTTTTTTTTTTTGTTTTCCACTCTCCTCTTCTCTTGTGTAAGGTTTGAGCATTCCTTTGAACTTGAAGGGAAAAAAAAGGGGACTCAGTTGGGTTCTAGTTCGGAACAGATCGATTGTGCTGGAGGCTCAAAGGAATAATTACGAGGTCTGGACTCAAGCTCAAAAAGGGGAAAAAAAAGAAGAGAAATTTGCAATTGGCTTATGAAGAAAAGCTACAGAATGGCTGAGAATTTTGGGTAAGCACTAATTTTAAAACTGTTTGCTCAGCCCATGCGCTGGATTACTTTTTTTGAATGGCCCAACTGAAAGTTAAACAACACATCCGCATTTTACAAAGACATGAGCCCATTAGAATCCCGATGGCTTGCCTTTGAGGATGTAGCGAACCATTGCATTTCTATTTTGTCGTAATCTATCTACTGTCACCAAAAACTATTTACGAAGAAGAAAAATGTTACCATAAAAAAAAAATGCTAACAAAACTGAATTCCCAAATTGCAAAGTAGATTCACAATACACACACACACGTATACATATAATACATATATCTATATCTACACACACATATATGTATATATTACTTCGTTTGGTCAATGAATTGAACTAGAATAAGCACTCCCTCAAAAAAAAAATATATATATATATATAAAGGAATAAGCATCATCTAATTGAAGTGAAAAAATTTCACTATTGGATAATAAGCTAACAACGATTTTGGAGACTGATGATTAAACTTGAAATCTTAAGACGTAAGGGGAAACAAAAGTTAACAAGACGTTTGATACAATGAGAACAAACTCCATAATATATCCAATGTCGTTGCTTTTATAATTTCCTGTTTTTCCAATCTCTATTAACTTTTAGTTCTTACATTCCTAGTACTGGAAACAGTTAACCACCAGCTAGAGGTCACCACCAATTGTCACGTTACGTAATTATCTTAAAAATTCAAACAAGTATATAGTACAATTCGATTGATTCGATGATTCAGTTTTCATCGATTCTTCTTATTGACTCAGTTGAACCCTTTAAAATAGGTTAGAATAGAAATAAAAGTAGATTTGATTTGATGGTAATTTAGTTTTTGGGTTCGATCTCTTCATTGGCTCAGTTGAGCCCCTAGAATGAGCTACCCATCGTACCGATCGCAGGTGTAGGATAAATTATTACCGACCGTACCCAAAAAGAAAAAAAAAAAAAAAAAAACTGGAAACGGGTTGTTTTCTCGGGAGGGAGTACTCAAACAAGTTGCCTACTCAGAAACCTCGCTAAAACCCCAGCTCCCCAGTTTCCGGCCACAGCCTCTTCAGTTTTGCTGGCTTACCAGTCATCAATTCCATTCGCTGGACTAATCCATCCAATTGGCGTTAATGGAGGTTAACCAGGTAAACTTCAGCACCTAAATTCATCCCTTTAATTCTTGATTCAATATAGACATATCCAGTATCCAATAGTTCATAAAATGGGAAAAAGTAGAGCTGCCTCTTTGACCTCGTGAATTATTTTCAAACGGGCTAACTGTAAAAAAGCTTCTTCAGAAGTTATGGGGGATTTCTTGGTTGTAGTCCAGTATAGATGTTCATTGAATGATGGCCCAGAGGGTATGCTACGGTGAAATCATCCTTGTTTTTTTTTCCCCTAAAGATAGTCATCCTTTCTTATTAATCTAATATCTTCCCTGTTTAACCTTATTCGTTTCCTTATAACAAAGTGGAAGCTGAATTATATGGTGCATCTAGTTAGTGAAGCCTTAAGTAAATGTGCCATTTTTTGGTAACTTACAAATACAAGTGTGCATATGTAATGAATCCAGAATTTGTTTTGATTGTATTGAAAGATGAAGTGGAGTGCAAGGGAAGTGCCAGAACGCTAATGATGAGAGAAAAAGTGATAAAAACAGATTTCCATCATGGAAAAGGAGTAAATAGGGCTATTCTGCAATTCCATCTCTCCCTTCATCCCTTATTTTTTTTTTTCTGTTTTTAACCAATAGGTGTGAATTAATTACTTCTTACATGTGAAGTGGGTGTCTTTGCTGTTGCTTAGGTTGGAAATTAACTTACTTTTCTACTGTTCTTTTATTGTGAAGGCGTATATATCCCCCAATACTGCAGAGACTGATGATGAGATCTCATTTGTTCTTGATCTTTCTGAGAATGATCCTTTGTTCCAGAAGAAAAAGGTTTGCATTTTTTTTTGTAGCACATTTCCCACCCTTATAAATAGGCACCCCCGCCCTTGCCCAAGAAAAAAAGAAAGAAAAAAAAAAAGAACTTCATAATGAGTGTTTGGTTAATGATTATGATTTTTCTCCTTTTCTTTTTAATTTTACTCTTAGCATGTGACAGAAATTACTGGAAGACGTAGGCTTTGATCCAAAGGGAAGTGTTGCCTTGAATATTGCCTCCAATCCTGATCACTTGAAGCATGTCCTGGACATGATGCTTAAGTGTGCCAGAGTCATAAACTTGAATGAGGTAATCTTTTGTGCTATTTCCTTCACAGGACTCTATCACAAGCAACTATATTTTATGTATCTACAAGTTAGCACTTTTGCCTTAGCTTCCAGGAGTCAACCACTGAAATGCTCTGCTATGAACTGTCATCCTGGTTGATTTTTCAATCTTGTGGTGGAAACTATAACTTTTTCAGTACTTGATGCACTTACCAAGCTTTTGCCTTAGACATTCAAGGTGATTGTAATATGGGTAGATAATCCCCTATCCAGAAATGTCTTAGAGCAGCTGCTTATTTGAATGTCATTTATGAATATTTTATTAGGATTGCATTAAGGATGAAGCAAATATTTAATTTTTTTCAATTCGAAACTTGGTATAGTCTAAAGTCCATTTTTGTGTGTGAAGTCATCTTTGGAAATTCAGTAACTGTCATCTGTCAATTTTGTTTCATCAAATTATGTGACCAAGCCTTCTCTTGAGCAACATCATACTACACACTACCCCAAATGCATTTTCTAAGTGCAAGCAATTGACACTATATCAATGTACATGTTATATTGCAGATTGAACTGTATTTTGGGGGAGCAGATTTCTCTAATCTGGTGGATTTTAATAGTCCAAGGAATGAGTTGGAAGCTCTACATTCTGTTCTTAGACTCATTGATTGTTCAATTTCCAATGGTAAAGTCAAGAATAAAAATTCACTGCAAGAGATACGCAATGCAACAGTTAATATGATAGATGAACTTGGGCACAAGTATGGAGAGGAAACTAAAGTTGTTCAAGACTCCAGTTGTGAAAAAGAGCAATGTCTACTGCAGTGGGGCAAAAGTAATGGTCTCCACACAAAATTGGAGATAGCTTGTAAGGTTTTGCCATAATTAGCCATTGAATTTTTTCCAACATTATCGAATCATCTTTGGAACACTGTGTTTCACAGCTAGAATTTTGTTGTATATATCATGGAAGTTAGGAAGTTGAAAATTTTATATAGGGTTATTTATTTTCACTTTTTTATTGACGGTACAGATGTTGAAGGAGCTGGAAGAGGAGCTATCGCTAAAGAAGATCTGAAAATTGGGGACATTGCTCTAGAGGTCCCTGTGTCTTTGGTCATTTCCGAGAACCTGGTTTTTGAAACTGACATGGTACATTTTGCACTTTTAAGCCCTATTGTTGATGTGCATCTTTAGCAGAAGCTTTTTCTTCTCTTAAATATGCATCTTGTGAAACATAATTTCTCTTGCCTGATGGACTTGTATGTGCTTGAATTTTCTTTCTGCAAAAACTAATGCATCATATGGTGCTACGGCAACTTTTCTGTCAACAGAGTAGAAGCCATTCTGCTTAAGTTCTCTTTGTCAACTTCACATTTTATTCCAGTTGAGCTATTAACTACTTTTTAAACTTTGCAGCCAGAATCTAAAATATGTAGTGATGTCATTAGTCATTTGTACTTTTAAGGCAGTTTCCAATATTGGAGAAAATTGAGGGGATTTCTTCAGAGACAATGCTATTGTTATGGAGCATGAAGGAGAAACACAACAGCAATTCCAATTTCAAGTTATATTTCGATACGTTGCCTGCAGTGTTTAATACAGGTTTCCTTTTCTTTATAAACTTCTGTATTCATGTCTACTTTATTAAGTTTCTTGAACTACATAATTGCCTAAAGTTTTCTGGCTATAGAATTCAAGTCCTAATTTCAACTATGCATTCAATTTCACCCTTTCATTGACATGATTCTCATAATGCATCTACATGTACAGGATTGAGCTTTGGGGTCAATGCCATCATGGCTTTAGATGGAACTATCTTATTGGAAGAGATAGTACAAGCAAAAGAGGTTATCTCCCTTGCAATCTATTTCAGTCAGCAAACTTTTAGGCTTGCTTAGTGTGTTTCTTGATAACTAATTCTACATGCATATTGATTAAACAGCATAATCACTTTTAGAATTTTATGGAGTTCTTTAGATTAATGCATGTAGTTGATTCTTCTATGGAGATTTATTTGATGATTGCTTCGTTGCATGCACAAGTGAACCCAAGCATAAATCACATTTAAAAAAGAATGGAAAAAATATGTGGAATTGAAACTATCATGCACTAAACTTTCTTGTGCAAAGCCTTTTCTTCAAATTTCTCCAGTACAATGTTCATATGAAACCTCTATCTATCCCAAGTTAACTTTAGTCTTTGTGAAGTCTCTCTAACTTCTGGACTTGATTCATTGAACTAACACTGTTACCTCTGTTGTTATTTCAGTAATGAAAAATGGCATTAATCTGTGTCTTAGGATGAAGTTACAGAAATTTTGAATGAAAGTGTTTCATTGTGGCATATAGGCGAGAATATTGCAACACTGACCTCCATGAATTTGAATTGTCAGTAAGCATTTCTTGTTACGTTTTTGTGAATGATTTCTGTTTGTTTCCTATGTCCTTGCAGCACTTACGTAACCAATATGAACAGTTATTTCCTGTCCTATATGAGAATTATCCTGACGTATTTCCACCAGAGCTTTATACATGGGAGCAGTTTCTCTGGGCTTGTGAGCTCTGGTACTCCAACAGCATGAAGATTATGTTCAGTGATGGAAAGCTAAGGACCTGCTTAATTCCTGTTGCTGGATTCCTGAACCACTCAGTCTGTCAGAATTTTAGTTTTCCTGCTTTTCTTCCTCTCTTTTACTTGAGTATATTAATTTAGATTTGGCAACCAAGAACATAATACATCTTATTAGAAAAAGAAGGCCATAGAAAGAGAACCTACAAATTCAGCTGTAGCACCGCCAAAGAAAAAGTGTTTTTTTTTTGTTTTTGGGGGGGGGGGGGGGGCGGGTTTCTGCTTCTAGCATTCCCTGGATGGACTCGACAATCTACTCCTTCCCCTCATTTAATATGCTTTCCCCAAAAATGTGTTTTTATTGCCTGCTCAGATACTCTCTCAAAAGCAGTAGCCACTGGCTTTTGGTGCCCAGACACAATGCTTTGCTTTTCATTGATTATCTTATTTTTCTGCTTATACCTGTGTTTCTTTCTGTGACAGACGTGTCCACACATAACGCACTATGGGAAAGTAGATCCATTGACAGATTCTGTAAAATTTCCTTTGTCAAGGCCTTGCAATGCAGGAGAGCAATGCTTTCTTACCTATGGAAATTTCTCCAGCTCACATTTACTTACTTTTTATGGCTTTTTGCCACGACAAAAAAATCCTTATGATGTTATTCCGCTTGGTAAGGCCATAAGATAATTGAGTTTACTTTTGTGCATTTCCTTGCATTTCAGAAATCTTGTATGAACATACAATTTGCTGTTCATTTTGACTTGAGATAAACATATATCTTGGAAGCGCATATAGATTATCCTCCTTTTATACTTAGTTCCTTGTATGTGACAGATATTGATATTGCCCAAGATGAAGATTGTGAGGATGCAGGGCGCATGTCTGATTGGGACAGTCACATGGTGCGGGGCACCTGGTTCTCAAGGAACAATGGGATTTTCAATTATGGTTTGGCACCTCCATTGCTTGATCACTTTCGAAGGGCTCGGGGGCCTATCTCACGAACAAAGACCCACGTAATTCCAAGCCAAAAGTGTCCTTCATTTTTCATCTGCATTTCCACTTTGTAATTGTCAAATGGTCCTCCTCTAGCTCTTTGCATGACCCTTGTCAGCGTGTAAGCCTGATCCTTGGCTCTGCATCATTATCTCTCCATGCAGGATAGCCTGGAAATTGAAGTTGAAATACTCAACGACCTTCGCTCTACCTTTGAAGGTATGATGGAGTCCCTCGGTGGAGAAGAGCTTGATGACAGGTAAGTAGCAGTCAGCTTGTAATATGCAACCTCCAGAAGTTGAAATGCATTTCAAATTTCTGAAGGTCTCACCACTTCTCAGGGACAGTTGCAGTTGGGATGTAAAGCTTGCAATGGATTTCAAAGACTTACAGAGGAGAATTGTCTCCTCAATCATAACTTCATGTGACGCTGGTTGCAAGTTGTTGGAATACGAACTGAGCAGATGCTCAGAATAGCAAGGATGTGTAATGGGAAAAAAACTTGTAGCAGGTAGGAGGGCATCATCTATAACCTTGCATTTGGTTAGTTTTCAAACAAAAGTTGTGGAACCGAGGCTGTAAATGCATGGGTGATGATGTTCCAGTTGGTCCTTCAAATGGCCTTTTCTGATACCTGCGAAACTGTAGGAAAAGGTTTCACTAGCTTGTCAGTTGTCCTTCATGGCCTAGTCATCAATTATTTTTTCCCCCCTTTAAACAGGAAAAATCTCTGAAATTGGCTGCACGAGTCGAGTCGGGTTGATTGTGTGCATGAATCCTTAATTGTTCTCGCAACACTGTTCACTGTGGTTTACATTTGAATTTTCTTGACAGCATTACATTTTCGAAAATAAAATAAACTTCCGAATGATTCACGCTTTCTTGGAACTTGCAAGGTGTGTTTGTTAAGCAATTCGTTGATCACATAAAATGCTACTTTGGTTTTTACCAAATCATCAAATGGAAAGAGTGTTTTCGTAATGCCTAATGCCGTGTATTTTGCTATAATACGCATTTTTATGTAGCATTGTTTATTGTACTGGTGATGAATCCAGGAGAAAAATGTAGGTCAATTAGAATTCATGGGATCTACCCTGTATCGTGTATGTAACAGATAGAAAAAAGAGGCCCAGGTTGCAGTTTTCTCCGTGAGGGAAACCACCTTATCATTGGAATTTAAAGGAAGGGAATTATTATATACTTTCTGAAGCATCCATTGCCACTATATCAAGTCGTTGTTGAATTTTGAGAAACAAATCCCTATCTCGTTTGTTTGCAAGAGTATAATCAAATAAATGTCAAAATCTGCAATTTATTTTTTAATTTAGAATTTAGAGGGAAAACTTGAAATTCTCATTTTATAGATATATATTATGTGTGTGAAGAATATTGGATTATCAATACTTCCTCAACATGGTTGGGTAATGTAAAAGTTATCAAGAAAATGGATTCCATGGGCTGTACGCTATTTAACTTGAGGAGTCTATTCCAGTTAGCAGTTAGTAGTATTGTCAATGCTAGGTTTCCTGCGAGAATTTAAAAAGGGAAAAAAAAAAAATCTGAGTTGTCTACTCCGTCAATGGCCATCGGAGTAGCCACGTCGGAATGCCGATTACTTCTGGAAGAGATGCTTGATGGCTTCAGGGCTGCCGAGCAACATTTCCGCAATGCCGTTCATGTCGAGCTGCCAGCATTTATCCCACTAATGGATCAAGTCAGTGCTGAAATTCAGGTTCTGTCGGAGATCGCCCAAGATGTCATGCAAAATTTTGATAAGATGAACTACCTCTGTACAACGCAGCAAAAACTGGACAGCATGAGCAAGGCTGTGGATTATGTGGACGGAGTAGTTGCAAAGATCGAAGAAAAGATGGAATTCTACAACGCCGCGAAGGATTCTTTCCAAAGTAAGAAAGATATATTTGATCAATGTTCCGGGGTCGTCAATGGTGATCTCCCGTCACCGTCTATTCTTAACCAGCTTGATGCTATTGATGAAAAATTGAGCAGTCTGACTGTATCTTTCCGGGAGGTTGATCAAGTGTTGAATCCAATCCGAGGGAGTAATCTTGATGATGATGATGGTCAGGCGGCTGCAGGTCATGATAATGTGGTGAGTTTTCGTGATTAAGGTAAATTTTCGAGTTGTTTCTCCTGAATCATCATCATTTTGGCTTAGTGAATTTGAATCTGAGGAGGTGATTTTTGGTTGGTAACTAGACCGACCTGGATCAGTCCTCTCTGAGATGAAGTGAGGTGAACTCCTGTGTCCGAAGTGAACCTCCTTGTCCGAAGTGAGTGGCGGGGCTTCTCCCCTGGTATCACTCCGACGATCAAGTTAGTATGAGAACGAGAATAATGAGAATGAGTTAATGAACAGTGTCTGCTTTCGGGAGTTCTGGCTGTCTCCTCCCGTGGGGCCACCTGAGATGGTGTTGATCACCCCGACTATGTTTGGGCCGTAGCCTGGTGATCCGTCACGTGGAGGCCTCTGATCCCCCTTGTGGTTCTCAGGACCTCGGCAATTAAGCTTGGTGTCCCGCCTGTCCTCTCGGCGAGGACCTCGGCTCTCCCGGTGGGAGGCACTTCGGTTGAAGCTTCCGTCTTTGCGGATGAACTGCTTCAGGTATCCTTGTCGGATCAGGTTTTCGATCTCTCGCTTCAGATCGTTGCAATCTTCAGTCTCGTGCCCAACGTCTCGGTGGTAGGCGCAGTAGAGGTTGGAGTTCCTCTTATCTCTTCTCCCAGGGATCTCAGGAGGTGTTCGGCCGAGGTGATTTTGCCTCATCACCGCCAAGACGTGAGACCGACTAGAATTGAGTGGTGTCAGCTCAGCGTCCGAGGTGGATGATCTTCCTTTTACGATCCGGTCGAAGACACTCCGGCGGTCCCGGGGTGGATTTGAAGTGCCACTTGGGCCGGGTTCACCTCGGCCGATGTCTTTCCTTCTCCGGGTATCTTGTCCCGTACGAGAGGCTTGGGCTTCTCGCTTTATGCGATTAACATCTTCACTTCGGATTCCCTGGTCCACTCTTTCCCAGAGTTCGTGAAGTGTACGGGGGTAATCCCGATGGATTTCGGTGTTGAAGAGTCCGGCCACCAACCCGTTGGTAAAGGCCGCGAGAGTTACCTGCTCATTCTGATCAGGTATTTGCACATTCTCCTCGTTGAACCTTTGAGCATACGAGCGAAGAGACTCGCCCTGACCCTGTTGAAGGTTCAAGAGATAAGCTGAAGTTTTCGTGATTGGTCGAGACGACACGAAGCGGTGGATGAACCGGTCTATCAGCTCATCCAGGGAGGAAATGCTCCCCGGTTCCAAACTCCAGAACCACTTCCGGGCAGTCCCATGTAGGAAAATGGGGAAAGCCCGACAAATCACGGCGTCGGGGACGCAATAGAGTCGGAATGCGGAGATGAAGGCGCGGAGGTGATTCTCGGGATCACCTCGGCCGTCATAGGTGGGCAAGTTTGGAAGCTTGAAATTCGGGGGTACCATCTCCCCATTGATGTCATCAGTAAAGGGCGGAGCCCTCATGTAGTCAGAAGCCAGGCCCCCGGGGCGCCGAGGTGGGTCCTCAGCTCGTTTCCCCATCAGTCTCCGAGACAGCGCCCGGGAGATGGAGGCAAGTTTAGACGTTGCCTTGGAGGAGGCGCGCCTGGAGGTACTCCGAGAGAGTCGCCCCTCATCTGAGTCTTCACCTGAAGGTACCTCAGGGGACTTCGTCGGCCTCCTCTTGGAGGACTCGGCCTTTTCTTTCCCTTGTCTTTTGAGGTACCTTCCTAGCTCCTCAAAAATGGTAGGGTTGTATGATACGAACTCGGCCATCTTGGCGATGGCCTCCTCGCTGTTAGGCTGGGTGCTCGGGGACCCTTGCTCTTCAGAAATGCGATCTTGCTGGGCTCCCGAGGTCTGCCCAGCCTCAGTTGAGGGAACTCGACCACTTCTGGAGCGCGTGGATCTCATTTTAGTAATAGTAGTCTCGTTCCCATAGACGGCGCCAATTGAGGAGGTGATTTTTGGTTGGTAACTAGACCGACCTGGATCAGTCCTCTCTGAGATGAAGTGAGGTGAACTCCTGTGTCCGAAGTGAACCTCCTTGTCCGAAGTGAGTGGCGGGGCTTTTCCCCTGGTATCACTCCGACGATCAAGTTAGTATGAGAACGAGAATAATGAGAATGAGTTAATGAACAGTGTCCGCTTACTTGGTGGGAGTGTGAGTGAGGTATTTATAGGAGAGTAGAGGCGAGGCTCTGGACTTATGTTAGTGGGACCCACTCTGACATTACGGCTCTGTCTCCTGTCAGGGAGTCTGACTCTGACACTGTAGCCGCCTGGGAGTGATGACGGAGGACATGGTGCAGGTGCCATTAAGTGCTCCCAGTGCTTTTCAGATAAAGTACTGGTCCTGGATGATGTCAGATGGGTTGACCTCATCAGCGTGCAGCCGAGGTGGAGGTGCCGAGGTCACCTACACGGTTGACTGCGGATCCGGCCGGGGTCTGGGACGATGCCCCAGACCTGGATGGACTCTGATGAGGGACGAGGTGACTTCACCTCGGACACGCGGGGTGGCCGAGGTGAGCACCCTCAGAATCGATTTTGTGTCGATAAAAACTGTTTTAGGTCCTGATGACTGGTGGCCATTAGAAGAGAGCCTCCGTCGGTGTTGACCCTACGAGTTGTGATCGTACGGGTCAGTGGGTGATGTTTTTTTGGGCGATTATTTTAGTGTTTAATCTTGTCTCTCCTTCCTGATTATGATGACTTTGATCCATGGTTAGTGACTAGTTCGAGAAATTGATAATCTTATACATAATTTTTTATGGTTATTTCCAATGTTTTGAAACTCAGATCGGCCATCGACTCGATCGAGATCAGGAGTTAACGGGTATCTATCCAAGAATCGGATGATATTATCATTATATCATAAATATATTTAATTTTAAAAATGAATACATTATGTAAATTTTTTTTAAAATATTAATATTAAAACAGGTAAGTTCGATGTATGTTTGATGTTTCTAAGATACTTTACAAGAAAATACAAATAAAGTAGTATAATTAAGTAGCAATTTATGCAATTTACCATTTAATGCATATTCAACAAGTTTATAACCAAATTGGAGGGCTTATTTGAAAAGTAATACAAGAATTTAGGGCTTTAGCTATAAGTTCTAATATGTTTCTAGGTGTAATAATAGTTTTCTTGTACTCTAGGGGTCAAATCATAAAATTAATAATATGTTTCTAGGTGAATTTTTTACTTTCTTTGTTTTTCCATTTTTTTTTTAATCTCTTTTTGAACTTAGATCTTCCATTGGAGTTGTTTGAGAGAGATTGATGGTAGGATATGTGAAGAGACTTAGGAGTAGTTCAAAAAAAGATTTAAAAAAAAAAGATGAAAAAAATCCGATTCGAAGCGATTCTTTTGGTTTTCGGTCAAACTCATTTTTTGATCGGGTTTTTGTTTAGCGGTTTTACCCATTTGGTTTCCAGTTCAACCAATTGAACTCGTCGATTCGGTACGGATTTCAACTTCTCTTTTTTTTTTTTTTTTTTTCTGACGGAGTGGGTGTCCGGGTCAATTCTTACGGGATCTGACTAATCCCACTCTGACCCGGGTGGAGAGGGCCCATCTCCCAAGCGCATTAACAGCGAGACTCGAACCCTGGTTGCCAGGAAGGTCGCCTACCCTAAAAAATAGGAGCGGACCGCTCGAGCTACCCCGTGAATTTCAACTTCTCGAAGGAGTACAACCCCCAATAGTGACACAAATTTATGTCATAATGCAACTCGTTTTGCTTTCGAGTGTACATATGTTTGTTGTGGGTGGCGTAGATTGGGTAAGCAAGGTACCGTAATCTTGTTTAGGCAAGGATGTCGTTGGGACAGGGTAAAGTATTGAATAGAATGTTAGTAAATGCTGAAAGTCTTGTAAAATTGTCATAATCCAAAATCTGTGGTGCTATTCATTAATCTTGGAGGACGGGAAATCCGTGGTGTCATTCATTTCTAGCATGAAGTCTTTGGTGAAGAAAAGTAGGGACTCTTGCGACGTAATAAAGATGACAATGGAGACGGACACCCGTCCTGATAGAGATATGGAGCAAGGAAGAGGCTGGCAGCAGTGGACATTTTGTCAATCATAATATAGATATATAAATTACATATCAACTGCGATAAAGGTTTCCTCGTGCTAATGGAAGATCATAGACCATAAAAAGAGACGCCGGACATGCATCGCGAGGGTAGCAGGGGCGGGGCTGAGGCGGCATGGTGGTGGCTGTTGAGCAAGGGCTGTGGCCGGAGGAGGTTTTGAAAAATCAACAAATACAGTTGTGATTAATTATCATGCCTCTTGCTTGCTACAATATGAGAAGCATGGCTGATTGGCAATCCATGCATGCCCCAAAAGTCAGACAAGGATGCTTCTTCTTTATCGATCATCATTAGAGCACGTAGTCACCTTAGTCCGTGAGTAGCTAAGCTACCTTTATGTGGGGGCTTTTACAACTTAAACCAGCAAAATTTTCTGCAAAGGAAGACATCATTGTTTAACAATTAAAAAACATCAGGTGCACAGTGAATTGACCAAAACGCATGTACTAAGAGGTTTCGGCTCGGAAAAACTTCTAGGCGGCGATAAGGTGAAACATATTCCATCTTGATTAATGTTAAAAGCCAACAACATTTAACCTTGAAGCGTCCCTCAGAAAAACCTTGAATCGTAACAGTATGTAAACAAATGTGCAAAAAACCAGGGACATCTTTGACTAACAGTAAATATGATGCATATCTGGTAGGGGTGTCAACATCTCGGATTTGGATCCGAAACCGATCCGGATCCGATAATTTTTTTTTTCAAATTTTGGTTAAAAAATAATTTCGGTACCGAACCCAGATCTAGACTCGTTTACTCTAACCAAAAAAAAGGGTCAGTCAGATATGGAATATAGGATTCTGACCCGTATCTGATTCTGACCCGAACAATAAATTAATAATTATAAAATATAAATATTTGTAAATACATTCTTTTACCAAATTAATAATTTAGTAATGATTTTGTAGATTGATTTGTGATTAGTTTCAAATTGATTGTTGCAAGTTATTTGTGATTTAGTTTTGTAATTTGATTTGTTTAAGTTTGGAAATTGGATTTGTGATTGATTTTGGATTTAATTTTGGAATATTTAAATTTGGACATCTTCTTTTCTGGGTAGATCTGGATCCGACCTGGAGCCCATCAAATCCGGTTCCAAAATTCTAAAATCAATACCCGTCGGATGTATAGGTCGGATTTGAGTCAACTACATAAAAAACGGATTCGAATCCGAAAATTTCAATTCTAATCAGAACCCGACCCGTTGACACCCTACTATTTGGTATAAGTATTACAATTCCGGTGTTAACAAGGGATCTAAATATTGGCCTTGTGAAAGTGAACGGAATTTTTTCTTGCCCAACCTTCCGGTCGATAACGCATTGAAGAACGTCGCCCATTTTACTTATCCAAAAAGTTACTAAAAAGAAAAGCATCATGTACATATTTTTGTAATTTTTTGAGCTATGAATACCATTATGAAGAACAATTTGACTATATATCTCCCTCTACCCAAAAAAAAACGAAAAAAAAAACTCTACAACTGGAGAAAGGTACGTGCAAAGATTTTCTTTTCTTTTCTTTTGTCTTCTTTCAAAATTTTCATTACATTACTAGTATCATTAGTGTGATTCTTCGGTTTGGCAAAGTGGAGAAATGCTACATTATTATTAGTACAATTGCAGTGTTTAGTTTGGACTTAGTAAGATGATCCTTCTGCCTTCTTTAGGTAGGATAGAACAGTTAAATAAAGAAAGGAATAAGTGGGCAAAAAAGCCTCTGAACTATTTAGAATTTTCTATTTTAGTCATTAGACTTTTTGTTTAGTCAAAATAGTCATTTAACAAATTAAAAAGTATATTTTTGATCACCCCGACTATTAAAAGTTTTTCCTTTTAATCACTCAACTAATGACAACACATACTTTTTTGGTGACAAAATGTATATTTTAATTAGTTGAATGATCGTTTTGGCTAAATAACAGGTTTAGTGGCAAAAATATGTGACATTTGCTCTAAAGTGAGAGGGCATACTCTCCTGTTTGTATTTGGTGGTTAAACAGAGGTTGTCACTTATGGTTATGACTTCTGACTGGGTTGGTACATTTGGTTGTGGCTGGTGGCTGGTGGCTGCTGACTGGATGAGTTGGACCGCGTGACAGAGCAAAATTCTTTCTCATCATCATCCACTTGCAATCCGACAACATAAAATACCCGTCAAAGCGTCAAGGCAATCAACCACGCCTTAATTAAAATTAAAATACTGTCACTTATCACGGAATTATAAGGGCTCAATAATTAGTACTACCATTTAAACTTTTGTCGTCCCATACTCTACCATCCACATTCGCAATTATGCTTAATTGACATCTATAATCTACAAACAATAGTTTTTTTTTTTTTGTTGTTTGCATCATTGTAATAATAAGAAATTATTTATCAAAAACAAATCATGGATCAAGCATGCGTTTACATTCTTCCTTTCGCAGGAAAGACTAAATGAAATTTTATATGGATATACACCATTGCACCAACCTTGTTTAATTAATAAGATTATGGTTCGGAACACGAGATGAATGTAGATAATCAACTGATAAATGTTTAATTAGTGAGTTATACCAAGAAAAATATAGCGAAATGCTCTGCAAAATCTTGCTTATCTGGATGATTTATTTGAAATAATTACTGTAGCACTTTTTATGATATGATGATGTATATGAGATAAAAATGTGATTGGAAAGGTAACAAGGTGATTGAAATTTATGAAACAAATTATTTTATTCCAAAACATTTCAATCAAAATACACCCTTACTTTCAGGTTACCAAAAATTGGAATATTTAAGTTACGAAAAATTAATTGCTAAATATCCTAAAAATAATTTTAGTTAGTGCTTAAAAATAATTTTTTTTTCTATAAATGCACCGCAACTCCAAATGTGACCTAAATTGGGAATCAAAAACCTCACAAGCTGAATAGCAGCAATGATGGCTCACAGCCAACATTTTGGGGAATTTGAGGTCCATGTGTTCCCGGTTGGCTTTCCGGCTTACGGTGGCTGAATGGACCCTCCCACGCACGGAGAGTGGTTGGCTGGCCTGCCTGTGGCCCTGTGGCCAACACCATCAAACCCACTCAGCTTTCTTCTACTATATGCCCTTCTTTTTTTTAAAATTTTTTTTTCTTTCTTCCAAAGTAGTGTATGGTTAATAATGATGAGGATCAAGAGCAAGTGCTATGCTTTTTGGTAATGGGCAACCTCCGACTCCTCATTTCCCACAAAAAACAATTCCCAACTCACCATCTTTTGTCCTCATTAACCGACGACGCCTTTTTAGGACCTCGGTATTATTTACTATATACTAGTATCAAATAAACGGTCTCCCTACTTAGTAGTAATATTAATCAGGGTTGTGATCGAGTCCAACGCAGCTCACGACCGACCTCAGCTGTGCCAGTGGCAATGCAACACGTCCAACCCAAAGTCCAAACTTGTGAACCTGTCATGATCAAAACTCGGTGCCTAACCTCCTACTTATGGTTCAATTCTTCAATGATGATATTCTTCAGTGAGAGCTCAAAAGTCTATTCTAATTTCGTCTACCTTGGAATCTACTTATGGTTTCCTTTTATGAATTTAATACTCAATAACAACTAAACTGCAACAAAGAAAAAGAAAAGATATAAGGCTAATTTTTACCCTTAGAAAGAAAATTTTAATGTGTAATCAAGTTCAAGAGCAGAAAAACGTGATTAAAAAATCCATTGATCACCAAAAAAAAAAAAAATTTAAAACCACTCATATTGAGATGTAAGTCGATAGTTCAAATCTCTGCACTTAAAATAAAATAAAATAAAAATGTACAGAAAATATACCAGTGTGCTCCTTGATCTAAATGGAAATATTCTCCGATTTCTTATACAAGTTGGTTTGGTTCCTCCTCATAAATGTAAGATACCATAAAAGCTGCCAATTATTTAAAAAAAATTGGGGGGGGGGGGGGGGGGGGGGAACATGTTAGAGTATATAGAGAGGCATTTGACCTTAAAAAAGAATAACAATATGAAATTGGTCCAACAAATCTTCAAATTAAAAATAACCTACTCCTACCTACACAAATAATGCATGCACCGGTAAGGTTGGATAAGTGCCAAAATATGTAGCAAAAGATTAATTTAAGTAGTTTAAATTCATATGTTTAAAACGAACATGTTTTTGAGTACACAAATCTCACTAATCGAAACAAATAGATATAAAAGCAAAAAGGCCGTCTCCATACCTTCTAGTTGAATGAAAAAAAAACTAATCCAACCTTGATTAATTTACTCATTATCTCAATTAAGCATTCATTCAAGTCCTGTACCAGTTTAATACTTAAGCTGGAGCAGTACTAATATTCCTTTGCTTATTATTAGGAATTTTATTGTATATGTCTTCATGAGGCCATTGTACTGCCGCCTATTTAAGTGGTTGACTCACTACTTGACGTAATACACCCATAACACCAGATAGAAACTCACATTTGCGGCCAACAGAAAACCGAAGAAGAGCTAAAAATTGGGAAACCAAGCATAGAAACCTTTCTTTGAAGCGGACACGAATTTTCAGAAAACAAAAGAAAGAGGGAGTGAGGAAGAAGGGATTCGCTCCTACGTCTCTCTCTTCTCCCTCTCTCTTTCTATTGCCTAACTTTCTTTTTCTCTCTTCCTTCTTTGCTTCACCCCTTCTGCAAAGAAGTGAAGGCAGAAAACTTTTTTTTTCATGCCATTTTCTTTTCCATCAATTCATCATTTTTTTTAGTTTATCAATATTTATACAAATTAGAGAAAAGCCCATTTATATTTGAAGTTATTGATTGTATTTTGTTTGCTGAGAAAGGAAAGAATTTGAAGAAAAGATGTTGGTTGCCAACAGTTTTGATCTGTGGCAAAGGGACACCTTTTTCTCTGCAGCTGAAGAAGTTCAACATTCAGCCGATATGTATGTTCATCAACTTAATTATCCTTTCTTTTTTCTGTTGGTTACTCTATTTTTCTTGTACTTAATTTTCTGGGGTTTGATTTGCTTTTTTTTTCCTCCCTTTTTGTCCATTTGGTAGAAAATTCACCTTTTGCTTCAGTCATACTTGTCCTTTTCTCTGTCGTTTTTGATGCGGATGATTCAAATGTTTGTCTTAATATTCTTAATATGACGAAGGGTGTTAAGAAGCTGGTTTTGATTGCATAAAGTACGGGAGTTTTACTTGGTGCTTTTTAGAATTCCGGGAAATGCTCATAAGAAATTTCTTAAGTTTCTTTATTATTATTATTATTTCAGTATTTTGTTGTGGAAGGCCATATTTTGGACAATTTGTTGACACTGTATAGTTGTTCTGTTATTAAAACAATGTCCGAAGATTGCATCCTCTTCAGTTTGTGTTCAAGTATATATGATTTATTTTTTGGTTGCCAGAATGGAATCGGCTTACAGGACATGGCTGAGAGAGAGGAAAGAAGGAATGAGACCTCAAATTTGGGATGATCTTTCCAGGGAACTTCAGATGGCTTTGGGCACTGCAAAATGGCAGGTTAGTTGATGCTTGAAACAAAGAAAATAAGAAAAAAAATGATCTTTTCCACTCAAGTGACTATTATCTAATGCTGTAAAGTTAGCTATAAAGACATTACTGTAGCAATATTTGGTTGCTTATAGCTTTGTTAGTTTACGTGGATTTATGCTTTCTCTGCTACTTTTTCTAGTTTCATAGATTGTGCATCCTGTTAAAGTTTCTAGTGGCTTTAATGGTCATTCAGTAACCTTTTGTTTTATTGTACTGTGGTTCCCTGATTAGTTGGAAGAGTTTGAAAAGGCTGTTACTTTGAGCTACAGAAGAAGTTCTGATGAAGTAACAATGACTAGGCATAGGCAATTTGTTTCTGCTATAGAAAACCAAATTTCCCGTGTTGAAGCAGCATTAAGTGAATCATTTGATGTGGATGGTAAGCAGTCCCTTCGATGGGTAAACTTAGATGAAAAAGAACGTGATGACTTAGCATTGTTTCTTTCGGGGCCCCTTTGGAACTCTCAAAGCATGAGTGATGGGGCCGACAAGCTTGGAACAAACAAGACTGGATCTCCCCAGAAGAGGACTAGAAAGAACTTTAATACTAATGCTGATATTGGCGTGGAAGGAGAAAAACCAAATACGGCAAGTTCTCGGTGTATTGTTGATTTGGGCAGTGTTGTTGAACTAGATATGAAAGGAAGCCCTGGAACTGGAGATAGTATGAGTCATCAGCAAGATATGATGCTTAATGCTGAGAGAATAAGGAGTTCACCGGATTCGAGCAAACTGGAGATTGTGATTGACCACAGGGATGGGCAAATGGAAACAAAAGCACTGAACATTGAGGCGACACCAAAAGAGAAAGGGTTCAAACCAGCTTTTTGGAGGCCAAAGGGTGAAGATCATCCTCAAGCAAAGGGAGGAGTGTTAAGCAACAGTATGTGGAGGAGGATCCAATGGATGAATCAGGTTAATTTATGTCTTCACAGATGGATTGTTATAATCAGTTAATAACTATTGTGGAAACAATTTACCTGTCTATTGCTGTTTATATGTTTTGAGATGCATCCACACAAATGCACTACCATCAATTTGCAATTGTTGTTTGTCTTTTAAAGTATTAATACTGTTAGAGTCAGGAAGAGTTTTTAATGGGTTCACTAGGTTTGTTTTGTGTTGAAAAATCTGATAAGAGTTCATTGTTTTGTAGCTCTTTGGACGATTGCCTAGAATTCAGAGACAATCACAAACCCATCAAATGGTGCCATTCAATTGTTCTATCCGATTCACACTTGTTTTCATGTTGGCTGTTTTTCTAATTGGTGAGTTCTCATTCTGCTCCACATTCAAGTATCATCAATGAACCCGTTTCCAGGTCCATTGCAACTGATTCAGTATAATTTTCCATCATTCAGTAAAATAGTAAGATTTTGTGCAGTTATCTCTCTTATTAAGTGGTGGGAAACATTAAAAAACCAGATAGGGTGACCATAAGTAGCTAAAAAACCCCATAGAACTCAGGGATTCTGATTAAAACCAAGAACCTTGCAAGGTGATAGAAGACATTTCAATTGAGTAGTTCTTAATGAGATTGTAAAATGTCACTGTAAATCAAATTAATATTACTCCTGCCCTGGACTCTTGTAAACTGACTAAATGAATGTGAGGAGGGGCGAATATTTATGGTGACAGGATTCTCTGCTAATTGATTTTTGTTCTTAAGTCAGGAAGTTGACTTTGTTGTCTTGGATTTCAACTGTATATCTGCTAAGGATATTGGCATGTTATTCAACCACACTGCTTTACGGACAATTATGATTTCTACTATCAGCCACAGATGCTGGTTAGGATTAGCATATAAGAAGAGAATTGCTTAACTTGTGGATACTCTTTTTTAACCCCATCTAGTTTGTAATTACCTTAAAATCTGCACAAATGCTAATATAACATTATACCATTCTCTGGCTGCTACATGTTTTCTAAATGTTTTATGGGATAATTTCAGAAACCTCCCCTGAGGCTTCTGACAGTTTCACTCACCTCCCCTAAAACTAAGTAGAGTGTATCAAATCTCACCCAATTCAAATGCACAAACAATTTTAAATATATATCAGGAGAGAGAAAAACACTTCATCCCACATCTGCCCTCAAGATTATCATTAGTGACTTTTAATTTTTGTTGAACAGTACAAACCATCTAACAACAATGAAATCTGAAATTGATGGAAAAGGCAAGGTGCCTATTGCATTTTGGAAGGTAGAAGCCAATAGCTCTTTGTGCACAGCTAAACCAACGATAAAGAGCAAATAATAGTTAAGTTGGTTAATCATTCGCTATTAGTTTTGCATCTAAATTGTAGTTAAGTTGGTTAATCATTCGTATTACTCATTTAACTAATTCTGTCAACATAGTTTCGAAATATATCATAAGTTATAAGGGTATATCTGTCAATTCATCATCAATGATATCACAAATAGGGCCCAATAACCTGACAGGGGAGGTATCTGATATTTTGCAAAGTTCAGGGGAGGTGAGTGAGACTGTCAGAAACCTCAGGGGAGGTTTCTGAAATTATCCCATGTTTTATTGTAGTTACCTCTCAAACTTCTTTACAAACTGGTCTGGTTAACTTTCAAGTTTTGTGTTGCTTAAAGGATATCTTCTATTATCGTAACAATCTAAAACATCGTGGACATGATTGGCATCCTTCTCCAAGACCTGCTTTACCTATAGGAAGGCCAAAATGTTGAATTTGCATCATTATCATTGTGAAGTGGTGTTGGCATTAGTTACTTCTTTTTGTACTCTCTTGAGTACTTACCAAGTATATCAAACATTCTACAAACTAGGTACATAACAATTTTCCTCCAAAGCATAGGAAGTCTAGGCAATCCGTACCTTGAATTGCTGTAAACATAGTGATATGCAATACTGTTTACCTGTTAAGCTTTTGGCAGGTAGATGTACAGAATTCGACTGTAGTTGTTTATAGAACCTCTTTGTTCATCGCTTATTTGTGGGTTTGCAGAATTTGACTATATTAGTTTGTTGAGGCTCTGTGCATTGCTTATTTGCTGGTTTTGCTACCTGTTTTGGGGTTTGGGAATAGGTTCACCACTTTTAGGTCAAGATAATTATAAAGTTAGGAAGATGATAACTTCTTTATTGGAAATGAATTTTGGTAAATGGTAACTTGATGTTATAGCCTTGTTGTTCTGCTTGCTGATTGAGGAGGCTGCATACTGTTAGGTGGAGAAAGGAAAGAGTAAAAATTTCAGCTTTGGATCATTTTGAATGTTGTTGTTGTTGTTGCTTTATTTTTATTTGGCTAATTGTCTTTATATTTTTGCAGTTCCTTTCCTGTTCTACTCAAACTGAGACCAAGTTGTAGCTTATTGATAATGAGCATGAAAACAGGTAAGCTTGTGACTTTATCGACAGTAGTCTGTGTTTCTCCGTTATTGGGCTACTAGCATGTGATCATTTCACACACTGCTATTTTTAGAAGTACAAATCAGGCACCTGCTAAAAAGATTCCCTCTTGGAGAATATTTTCCTTCTTGGTGTAGGATGTATTTTGCTGTTCAGTAATGAAATTTGTTGTTTGGAAATAAAAAATAGTGGGGGTTTACCTAATCTTTCCCTACTCACAGAAATGTTTTATGACCATAGCTTCTCTTCCTGCCTGTTCTCCCTTGTTCTAATTGTTTCAGTATCTTGTCTTTGCGCGTCATTACACAGAAAAACATAATTATATATTCCTTTTAGGTGAGGGGTGGGGGTGGGGTTTGCATCTCTTAGATAATTGGAGATGTGACCACGGGCAACTCTGGCACTTGTCTTCACTCTTTTCAAATTCTTTAGGATCTCGTGTTAACTGGCTGAAGTTAATAATCAAGCTTGCTGTTATGCATCAAACTTTGATGGGACATTTTTTGAAATTAGCCAGTCTCCAAAGAACCCAAGCACAAAAAATCTACTGATTGCCTGCATTGGTGACAGGTTTGAGTAACTCGGCCATGTACTAAAAAGGAAAATAGAATTTGGCCGGAAACGAAGTTCAATAAATTAACGATTGCAACTTGCAAGCAAAGAAAGACTTCTTAAAAATTCTTTCCTGCCGTGTTATACTTTCAGTTTGATCCCTGATTTTACAATTTACCTTTTATTTCATTAATCCGATGAGAAACTTAAACAGGGCGACCTTGATACGAGTATTGCAAGTATTCATCATATATTACTCAAAAGACGTTCCATTTAGTTACCAAGAGTTTTCCAGTTTAAAGAGGGCCACCTACCATGAAGCATGCTGAACATCAGTTGCTGCATTCACAGTTATTTGTCAGGGAGAAATGAACTAGCAGAGATCCTGGGGACTTCAACACAAGTTCCAAAATGTTGAACGAGTATGGGGCATGGACAAAGTACAGCCATTCAGTCTGAGCTTCAAATATGAGGCGTAATATCGATAGAATTTAAGTCATGTGGTTGTTTTAGTCCTTATAATAGAGGTTTTCACATTGTATGCAACATACTGGTTCAGCAGATCGAATGCAGTTCTTCAGTTGGTAAATTGAATGTAATCAAGTGCCTCTCACTTCAGTGTTCTCTGTGAATATTTATTGATTATCGTTAGGAAAACTACCATTTTCGGGGTCTTAAAAAAAAAATTCCATGTTATTTGTCAATGCATTACAGAAATTCACAGATTCAGAGAATACCTCGAGCAAAGAGGAATGATGTCTCACAAATTAAATGAAATTTTACATGCTGTACAAAACCCACAACAGTGGGAAATTTTCCCCAGTCTATTGCAAAACTTCTCTTACATTTTTCTTCAGCCCGATCGCATTAATTACAAAACAGAGAAAAATTAAAGTAAAAAAGACAAGGGAAGAAAACCCAGATTTGCCTCTTTTATCATCACCTTTTGCATCATTAGAGCTCTCTATTTTCTAAATGGAAGTCATTGCAACTATCAAACCCCAAAACCCCTTCTTTTGCAATAAAAAACTCACATGATGAATGAGGCAAATGCGGCGCAAATACAACGCTGATGAATCTCCTTGTCCTCGTTCTTGTATTGACAATGTCACCATCATCGTCTTTAACATTTTCCTCATCTCGCGATAAGAAGAGCCTTGTATTCACACAATTAGCCCAAGATAACCCAAGTGCAGCACAGACCCTCCTCCCAGAAGAATAAAGAAACCAAGAGTTCCCAATCCTCAATCCATCCGAAGAATCGACACTATCCGTAACCTGATTAGTAACCACCGCAGCCAGTCCAAACCGCATTGCCTGTGCCTTGAGCTTGCTCGAAATCTTAAAGAATAAACCCGACCTCCTCTTCAAATCACTCGGGTTATTATCAAATTCAGAACGAAACAAAGCAGCAATGGAATCAATAACAATGAGTTTAATAGGGAGACGGGTCTGCGGTGGTGGGTGTACAAGGAGGGGATCCAGGCGGGACAATAAGTCGAGCAGGTGGTCCGCAGAATGTAAAGGATGGATTAGTATATTGTCTAACGGATTTTGGAGAGTGGGGTTTGAGAGGGCAAGCTGGTGGAGGCGGCGGAAGGGAAAGGGGAACTCGGAGTGGAGGTAAAGCGAGGAGGCGGAGAGACCACCGAGGGAGGTCGGAAGTTGAGCAGAGAGGAGGAGTTGGAGGGAGATTTGGGTTTTGCCGCAGCCGCTCTCGGCGACTATCTCTGTAATTGAGTTGCAAGGGATGCCGCCGTGTAAGAAGCTGTCGAGGATTGGGCAACCGGTGGTGCATTTCGTGGTGCGGGTGGGAAGAGGGTGTTGCAGGAGGGCTGCTGGGTTCATTGGTGGTACCGCATTTGGAATTTTGAATAGGCAAGGCGCCAAAGGGTTCGTAAATCATTTAGTACTGGCTTTCCAGCTCGGGAAAAGTTTCTTGAGATGTACAATTATTTGTACAGAGAGTACACCAGTCTCTTTCAAATGTACTGTTGCGCCGGAAATAGATCCACTGACCCTGAAGGCCAATTAAGGCAAAGTAGTTCAAGGTTTCACTAACTTGGCCCAAACCCATGATCTAAGTTCCATAATTGAAAATGCACAAAAAGGACTGAATTCAAAGTGCATAGAGACATTTTGTACCTTTAACATGCTTTATAGTTGGTAAGATCGGACTATTTTTTCACAAAAACTCGCATGCCCGAGACGAGTAAAAAAAGAAAGAGAGAGTAGATTAAGCACACTTCAATGGTCACTAACTAGAATCTACTTATGACTAGAGCCAAAATCGTTCAAAATTTTTTCAACCAATACTTTTTGTACCAAAAAACACGTTCTTGTAATTTCTTTTTTTTTTTCAACCAAAAAAAAGTCTCTTTGCGGTTCATTTGAACAAAAGGAAGACGAGTAAAATAAATTAACCAAATTATCAACTTTTAAAGAAAAACGACATTATAAAAGGAAGAAAATCGAAGAAGGGTTGGATTAAATAAGAAGAAGGGTTGGATTGAATAATAAGGTGAAAAGAATTGATTCAATTATATCACAAAAAAAAAAAGGGGAGAAAATCAGCCAATGATTGTATAACCTAAATTTACCCCAACCCACCCAAAGATCCAACTTTCAGCCCAGCCCAAACCTTCTTTGAGGTTCGTCTACCCGGGTCCATTCCTTCTGCCTTTCCTCTTTCACCTCTCTCTCTCTCTCTCTCTCATACGCACCAGAGCTCCGATCTCTGTAATAAACAAACAATCATCACAGGAAGCTCCAAAATCATCGATACCCAGCTCAAATTCTCATTCAAGTAAGTATTCAATCCCCATTACCTTTGATTTCATTTCCAAACTCAAAAAGAATTATACAAAGGAAAAACCTCGTAAGATCTGATCCAATCCAGATTAAACCCCGATGTCCTGTTTAGCACTATCCCTTCAACCCACAAATGGGCCCGACGTTTTGCTCCAAACCCGTGAATGGTTTCCCCCATCTCGGGCCCTGATGGCCCTTTCAGCATTCCGCAAAACCCGCTTAGCATTTTCCTCTAAACAACAATCCGCTGCCGTCGCCTCCAATTCTGACAACTCCTCCGCCGACCCTTCATCCCTCGGTGACGACCCACTTGCCGCCTCGAGCGGTCAAGTGATTGTGGGCGTCGAAAGCCGGTATCGGGTCGTTTACCGTTTAGTTAATTCAATTTATGTTTTGGGAATTACTACTGCTGATGAGACCAATAATAATGTTTTTGAATGCATTAGTATTGTTAATCAGGCTGTTAGTGTTGTTGTCACGGCTTGCCGGGGTGTAGATGTTACCCCTGAGAAGTTAAGTAAGAAATATGCTGAAATTTATATGGCTTTGGATATAGTTTTGAGGGGTGTGAGTAGCATTAGGCTTGCGGCAATGCTTGCCACCATGCACGGTGATAGCATTGCTAAAATGGTGCATTCTGCTATCAATACGGAGAATAAAATCCGTGGGGCGGATAGTTGGGTTAATTTAGAGGTGCATTCTGTGGAACATGAGGGTGGCTTGGAAGCATTCTCCAAGGCTGTGTTTGAATTGCCTCAGGAGACTTTGGAGGCTGGGGATGAAGTGGCTGCCACGATGGCGTTCAGTGGTGGTCAGGGTGATGAGAAGGAAGAAGGTGAGGTAGAGGAGGAGGAGGAAGAGAAGGATCCTTTTGCAGCCAGTGAGAAGATTAACCAGCCTGCGTCTCTTGTGGAAGGGTTTAAGAAGGACAAGGATCAGAGTTCAGATTTGACTAAGGCATTGGCGGGGCTTGAGGTTACTACACTGCCACCTGCTGCGGCTACTGAGTCCACGCATATAGGTGTTGAAGGCTTTGAAGGGAACTATGGCGGAATTGAGTTTAGCAATGACGGGTCAACGTTACGCGAAGACTTCGAAGGGTTTAGTGATGCTTGGGGTGGGGGATTGGATGCTTCTGATTATGTGGAGTCAAAGAAGGTCAAGAAACATGAGGGGCTTGGTGGGCTTGAATTGTTAGAAACTAGTGATCCGCCAGTCAAGACTGCTGCAGCTGCTGCTGACGGTGCTGGTAAGAATCTCGAGGATGTGTTGGTAAAGAAAACTGAAATGAAGGGTCCGGAAATGTACATTGCAGAAGAGATTAGTGCAGAGTTCAGGGAATCATTGCTTGCTAGAGTTGGATTGACGGGTGTTGTTTACTTGAGGACATTACCTCCAAAGCCTTCTGATGATAGAGAGACTGAGTTTTCATTTAAAGTTGAGAATACAGGCAGTGTTAAGAGGTTTGTACTGCAAAGCTCACGTGTAAGTAGCCTTGGAAATGGTTTGTTCCATGTTAGGACTGCTCCATCAGGAGAACCTATTCCAATTGTCAAGTATAGTTTGTTACCACGTTTGACTCCATTGCCTTTGAGGGTTAGACTTGTCAAACGTCTCAGTGGGACTTTACTTTCTGTAATGATACAATATGTGTCAAATCCAGATTTACCAGCACCGCTGAACGATGTGACATTTGTCCTGAAACTGCCTGTAGACCCAACACTGTTGAAGGTTTCACCAAAAGCAGTCTTGAATAGGTCTGAGAAGGAAATCAAATGGCATGTTCCTGAGATTCCCCTTAAGGGCAATCCTGGTAGATTAAGAGTGAGGATGCCTGTGGATATTGGTGATGAAGATGATGATATAGATTTTGAAGTGGTTTGCCATGTTAAATTTTCAGGACAAGGAAGTAAATCTTTGTCTGGAATTTCTCTGCGTCCTGCTTCTGAGGGTAAGACAGATTTTTATGAGGTGGATGACAGGTTTGCAAGTGGGGTTTACATGTGCAATTAAGCATGAAACTGGTTGTTTTTCTTTTTCAGGTTTTTATTTTTCTGGTCGGCAGAAAATTAATTCTTTTACATTCCTGTATGTTTGCTGAGATATGTAGTTTATGATGTTTTACCCTATAGCATTTCCTGATCAGTTGCCTGTAACCTTGATTCACCATTCTGACAGGAAATATTCTGTTCAAACATTGTTAAGGCACTTGCTTTGTGTAATTGAGCGTATACATACTGTTTCACGTGCTTTTCCAATTAAAATACATGCTATCTGGATCTTAACACCTGCAAATAGTAAATATGTACAAGGAACATGACGGAAAAATTAAATTACTGAACGTAGATAGAAAATCGCTATCAATATAAGTTTCTTGTTGAATTGGACCTCGATTAGCCATCACATGTTTGTTCTTGCATTGCTGCTATGCTTTTATATCCGATGCATTTTTGGAAAATATGCGGCAGTTGCTTTTATGTTGTACATGCTCCATGTGAGTCAATGAAATGAATACTTGAAGATTATGAGGTGACATAATGCCAATAGAATAACTCTTAAGATGGTTTCAAGCTTACAAATGAATGTGCTAATTAAACTCTTCTCAAAGTAGGGAGAAAATCTAGAGATCTATTTGCTACTTATTCTTAAACAGTTGATTACTTTGTACTCCCTCATCTTAGGAAAGATTTTAATTTTAATCACCCTAAAGAAAGATTTATTTTGCTGCTGATCTAATTTTTCAGGATTTCAATTTTTCATCTTTAATGTTTGAAATGTTAGAGCCATAGCTCGGTCCATTTGATAAGATGTGTATGCTTCCCGTAGTAGTTTCTACTGTCATTTGAGTGTCCAAAATTTTCTTCTGAGAAGTGAAAAAAGGAGGAAGAAGAAGATGATGATGAGAAACCAAGGAACCACCCTTTGACTTGATTTTCCCTGATTCTTGCTTCTTTATGTAATCAGAGATATGCCATTTATCTTGAAGTTGTTGACTTCTTTTTTTCCAATGGCAATCCAAGTTTCTGGGTTTTTCTTAGGATATCTGCAGCTACTTAAATTCTTTTATTGTTTGTGGAGATATATACTGGTCAAGTGGTGCATCCAAGTTAGTCTAAATTTTGTATTAGTTGTCTCAGCATTGAATGGTACTTACATTTATGTATATCACATACTGGTATAGGAGTCATGTCCCGTGATGGCTCTCAATGGGAGTATGAGCCCAAAAACCGACTTTTCTGCACCAATGATTTATATTTAGCACTGTATGATATAACTGGTCAACATGAGAACACAGTTTCTGTGTAGGAGACTTTGAGTAAAGGAACCTGTTAAAGTTTATGTCGAATCTTGGACTCTTGGCCACTTTTTGCCTGTAAAAGAGGTGTTATTGTCTCCATTAGTGTTTTATATGGACACATTGCTACTTTTCTTGCATTGTATTGAATTAGCTCCTTAATCTTGGTGTATTTTCATGGTAGATATTTTAGCTCATCTCTAGTAAACAAATTCTGTGGATGGTATATGCTGCATTATTTTGAAATACCACATGCTTTTACTTGTTTTACCTTTAACTTGCTGCATGCTCCCTTTCTAAATTGGATGCCTGGCATTCTAGATGGTTATCTTGTGCTTCTAGTTGTTGAGTTTCATGCTCTTTTACCACTGTACTCTTGTTTCCTTTCATT
This sequence comes from Coffea arabica, assembly GCF_036785885.1. Classification (NCBI taxonomy): domain Eukaryota; kingdom Viridiplantae; phylum Streptophyta; class Magnoliopsida; order Gentianales; family Rubiaceae; genus Coffea; species Coffea arabica. Next base: position 12,330,365 of record NC_092320.1, on the reverse strand, counting down.
TTTTAGGCAATATAGGAAGAAGATGGAGTCTCTAATTGGGTAATTTTGTTATTGGTCATAACTATTGGAAGCCCCAAATAATACAAACCCAGTCCGGCTCTCATGAAGTTTGACGTGAATGATGCAGGCATGAAAGCCCCTCCATTCTTAAGGATGGATAACTAATCAATCAAGCGTACCCGGGTTAATTCCATTTTGCACCCCTTCAACTGTTTCCAAATTTTCATTTTAATTCCTAAACTTTAAAATAAGACACTTTAGTTCTTACACTATAAAATTTGTCTTACTCAAGGAAGTGGGACAGATTTTATACCTTAGCGGGTATACTTTGGGGACTAAATTGGGCAAAAGTACTATACTTTACGGATTAAATATGACAAATTTTATAATATAGGGATTAAACTAATGCGTCCCATTTTGAAATTTAGAAATCAAAGTGAAAATTCGGATATTGTTCAAGGGTACAAAATGAAATTAACCCAACGCACCCAACACTGGCAAGTATCCTTATGAGTTAATTCTTAGAGTTTTCTTAGATGCACAGATCAGAGTTGAACCTCATTCAGTTGTTAGAAAAAAAAAACACAAAAATTATGTTATAACAGCTTAATGAGTAAATTTATTCACTTTGAAATCTAATGATATGAATTTTTCCATTTAAGTACTAGGTGAATTCTTAAATTCTCTTTTAACATACGCCATTGTTGCTCTTAAGACTGATGGATTGGAGCTAGGTCAAAATGAAAAAATGACCTCATTTTTTGTAGTATTGCATCTGTCCACACTAGAATTAAACCAAAAGTACCGGTGCCAAATTAAGCTGACCTCCTTGACTTGTCCCCAGCTGACAAGTCCGTCAAATGGACGCTATCTGTTCACATTTAACGTTAGCAGACCCTCATTTCATGCAAATCGCGTGACATCCTATCCGTTCTGAGTCTTCTGCGCATTCCATATGTCATACTACAAAATTAACGTACACGAGGATCAGCTCGAGCGGTCAGCTTTCTCTCTTTAGAATATGATAGATTTATCTGGACAATCAAGATTCGAGCCCCCTTGTTACTGTGCTTGGAGTGGAGTGGGACCTCCTTTTCCAGGCCGGAGTGGAATTAGTCTAGCCCGAAAAAAAAAAAGGAATGTGGGCTGGCTAGGGTTGCTAAAACCATAGTTATTAAATTTGGTGGGACAAGGGCTCCCACGAAGGAATTGAGTCAATTGGTCACTGGTTCAATTAGTGAATGAATCGGTAAGTATTAATTTAATATTTATAAATATAAGATAGTAATTTTAATATACATAAAATATCTAATAAAATGCTTTTAGACTGTAATTATTGCACTTAGAAAGATATATAATGATTATATAGGTATTAATCGAAGATTTAATTTAATTTTATCTTACTTTTACATAAATAAATAATATAGTCAAATATAAAACAAAAATATGTCACTGGTTTTAAAAATATAGCATTATTTATCACTATTTTATTTATGTTTTAGAACAAAATAGTTTTCTAACTATTCAAATATTGTCAGTTTGAAAGCTAAAAAGATTGATTGTATAATAAAAAAGTAAACATGTTTATTAAAAAAATTTTAGTTTTCAAACAAAAATTAAGAGAGTGTTAAAATCTTGTGCATATTTAAATGAAGTTCCAATATATAAATCTTGTCAAAAGCATACATACATATACTACATAGAGCGTGGAATAAAAAGATGATTGAAAAATATATTTATGAAAAAGAATTTTGATAGAAAACTACAATCCAAACAATGCAGATAAGTGAAGTGTAGTAACGAATGTCTTGATTTTTTTTTTTTCATGACAATTGACATAGAGCGTACTATTTAGTTTATCACTTCCGATGTTTTTCTTTGTCCCGTCATTATAAAGATGCACGACACTTTAATTACTAGGGTAGTTGAGCTGTAATGCAATAAAAGAGATGAAGAGAGAAATATCAACGGAGAACAAGCTTCAATGTGAAGCAAAACATAATGCTCGGTTACTCATTGAAGCAAATTAAGCCAGCAAAAAGGAAATCATGGATGTTTCAACCGCAAGAGAAAAGTACGCCACGCACCTTACTGTTAGCTTTCTACATAATGCTCTTGAATTGGTTTTTATAAACTTTTAGTAACAAAAATTTTTTGTTTTTTCCCACTTTGCTTGTTTTGATTGTTAGTTTTGTGGAAAACTTTTTCTGGATATTGTGGAGACCTCGTATTCACTTAATATATTTTTCAACTACCGTTTTATCTCGCATACATTACATCATAAGAAGTCTCGTTGGTTGATTGGCTATCCAATCACTATCAAATTGGTTTGCTGTAGAATTTCAAACTGAAGAAGGCATCCAAACTGTTTAATGTGGTACAAAAACTTCTAGTGCACGCGATTATGCACATGTCCCAGCTACTCAACTCCAGACTTTTCACCCAAATACAAAAGTTAAGTCACTAAAATTGGAGATATTAAAACCCTATGACAACATTTGTTTGGATATGAGATTATATATGTAAAATAATTACTGTAATATTTTTTATGATGTGATGTGTACAAGATAAAAAAGTAGTTGAAAAAATAAATTGATTGATTGAAAAACATGTTTCTAAATGGAAGCAAATAATATCTTGGAAATAAACTTCGATCCAAATTTTCATGAATAAAACTTCAGAATATGAAGTCTAACAATATTGCCAGAGAGTATTGTTACTCAAATGGATCTAATTAACTTGGCCAATTAACGTAGGACGGGGGTCTAAAATATGTTCCTTGCACGTTGTTTGTAGTACTCATATTTGGTCCTACGATCTATATGATCACCATACGTTTCTTATACATAATTCCTGAAAATGGTGAAACATGTGACATTTCAAAATTACGTGAAAAATACTTAGAATGAAAACAACAGTTTATTATGTAAGTTAAATCTAGTGCTATTTAATTAACTTTTAGGGATTTCGACCTTTATTCTGTCTATCTTCATGACGAAGATAATAGGATAACAGCACTGACGTCAATGGTGAATTATGAAGGGGTAGGCTGCTAATGCAGATCCATTGACAATGAAATGAATGGGTTCATTTTCGTGCTGAACAGAGATTTTTCTGTTAAAGTGTTCACAGGCATCACCCGTATACCCATCACCACTCACCCCACCAGCCCTAGACATTTTGCATGAGATAAACGATCGAGGATCACATATTACTTGATCAAGGAAGACAATAATATGAAGGCCACTGTCAAAGTAACAATTAATGAATTATTTACCGAGTTTTATTTACTTGCATCATCAGCACGTTTTTCAACTATCTTTTTATTTTACTTGCATCATCATCAGCAGCAGTTCTATATTTCTTAAGAAATTAACTGTAAATATTATTCATATGTTCTTGTAGGAATTAGTTTCTGCGTCCCAAGATTTTGAAAGTACCTTTTATCCCCTTCAAACACTAGAAATTTTCACTTATGTCCTTGTGAATATCCGTCTTCGGGGACATCTTTGTAGTTTTTTCTGTAGTTGTCGGTTTATATGATGTACTATAAGCTCCTTTTCTAAATCATGGTTTTCGACAAATATTACCTTTGCCTTTCTGGACCTCACTGAAACATTAGTGCTCAAATCAGAGGTATAATTTTATCGCAAGAATGCGTAAAGGCTCAACAATCACCATATAGCGCATGGCAATATACAGCAACCTCGTTATTTAAATATTCTACTGCTGCTACTTGTTTTCCTATCTCAAGTTGGAATTGAGATGAGAACGTTTATCTCTATAATTTTTGTAGTACTGTACTTGAAGGACAAATTACATCCATACACAATAGATTTTTTTTTTTTAAAAAAAATGGCCGACTTCAAGAACACACAAACATTCCAAATAACAAACTGCCAAGGCTGGAAAAATTCCCCTAATAAGTTAGAAATTTAAAAATTGTACTCCCCAAAATAAATACCAAATTCATGTCGTCATTGGGACCCCGTGATCCCCATTAATTTTTTCAAATGGCCCTACACAAATTGGAGGACAAAATATTCTACCCTTCTTCATTACATCTGAGGCGTCATGATCATCATTAACCATGTGGTCTCACAGTACACTATCTTCTCTTCTACGTGATGTCTCTTTCTAGACACCCCATTTTGCCCTTCCTCTTCACAGCCCAATCAGCCAGTTCCATCCACGTCCCCCATGGACAATTATGTCAAAGTATTAGTAGTCACGTGAGGTACGCACATGACAGAGGCAATGTCAACTATTCAAATACTGTGCTGCGCCTGCAGGCAGCCAAACGACGCCGTTACAGCTACACTTGCATGGCCCTTGCAGCTTAATACCCTAAGCAAATCCCAAGAGCCCGACCATCTCCGATCTTGCGGCCGGTTCACAATGGCCTTCTCGCGGGACTCCAATGACGTAAACAAACTTCCGGGACTCTGCCGCACTTGCCGGCTCTTTATATCTTGATAAGCCATCTCCGGTGGAAACCTCACAGGCCCAAACATCATGTACCACCTTGGTCTTGCAGTCTTTTCTTTCATCCCAGTGGCATTAAAACCCTTGTTCGAACTTCTCGTCGACGAGCTCCGCTCAATCTCTACTTTTTCAGCCCTGGCGAAACCGCCCGCTGCCGAGGGGGAGTTGTACTTGTTTCCATACAACTTTCGGCAGTCTAAAGACCGGCTAGCCCTCATGAACTGATGCTGGTTTCTTCTAGCACTGTTGGACAGGCTGGTTTTTAGGTCACTTAACGACTCGGATCTTCTACGATGGAAGCTTTGTTGTTTCTCATGTCTGGTGAGTTGATGATGCTTGTGGAAATTGTGAGCATTGGGCAGACGAGAGGGGTTTTCTTGGTATGGCATAAGCTTACCGCAGAAAATGATATCTTCTGCATGCGACATCTGGGAGTTTTTGTCGCTCAAGAACTCGAAAAGCTCTGATGGATCAGAAAAGGATGATCTTCTTCGATCTTGGACCTCGATTTCATCCGAGTTTAAGATAAGCCCGCTAAGGGAAAGGGCTTCATCTGCTTCTTCTGTTTCTGCCGCAGCTAGCTGATGGTGATCATCTTGGAGATGAGGAGTTTTGTTCTTGGTATCATCATCCATTTTGGTTGAGAATTGGAGAGTAGTGTAATAAGAAAGGAGAAGGATAAAATGCTTGGTGGACGCAAATGATGATTTTCTTGTTGGGGAGGATTTAATAAATATGCATGTCTAGACGACGGGTAGGTATTTAAGCCGCGTATTAGTCAACTGGGGGAAAAGAAGGGAAAGAACAAGAGGTCAGGACAATGGCTGGATCAAATGCTTCTAGAGCAAGATGATATCAAGAACATTTTAATAAAGAAAGAAAAAATGTGTTTCAGTTAGATATATTTATTGTATGTCCTGTCAGAAAAGAATCTAGGGGAAAAGTTGGTGGATATGCATGCAAAAAAAAGGGTTTGTGTAAATAACTGTATTTGCATTTATTTGGGGGTCAATAAATGTCAATGTTTGTATTTATAGTGTGAAACCTAATATAAGAGTGAAGTGCGTGATTACTTACTATACTAAGTGCTACTTTTGTTTCACGTCAATGTCTTCTAGAATTAACAAGAAAGAGCAAACGGATGGGACGAATAAGACACACGCATAAGTTCCTAGTCTTCTAGAACAGTAGCAAAACTTAGCTTGTGCAGTTTTAGAAAAAGGAAATCCTGCTTCTAATATAACTAGCGAGGAGGAGGGGGGGGGTGTGGGGGGAAACCATTAACCGTGTTAGGAGGGTCTTTTTTTTAAAAAAAAAAAATTAGAAGGCAGTCTGCAGAAAGCATATGGAAAGTTTTAGTTCAGGCCGGCTCTGGATAAACATTAGTAGAAGATTGATCAATTTTTCATGTATATAAAGGAGTAAAAAAGTTAAGGAGAGAAAATTGGCAGTTAACTTTTTATGAAGCTGAATGTTTAATTCAACTTTACTTATTTAAACCAATTTTTTTTTCATTTTTTGTTATCTAACTTAAAAAAAAAAACACACGCACACACACACAATGGAGATTGATTCCACAAATCAGCTATTTTGGAGAACTACTAAAGATTGTAAACAAGATGACATACCTCATTCTGGATTAAAGGAAAGGGATAGGACAGTAAAATTACAAAAGAGGATTCTTATTTTTTTTTTTTACACCTCAAAGATAATCAACAGATGTCGCGTTTGAAGTCCCCATCTGATAAGTACCCACAAATCAATAATCATTTTGGCTTTATACACAAGGGATTATCTGTTAGCTGCTGGTAAGTCTGTCTTGTATCTTGAGGTCGGATCGATTGGCAGAATTCTATTCTTAAAGGTATAAAGGAAGTTTTTTGCCTCCATGTTTTTTCACTAACTTTATCTATGCCTAGCTTTTCAGCTATGTGGATCAGTTTTGGTATTATTGTTTTACTTTCATTTGGGTATTGACCATTACACTGTTGTACTGTTACTAGTCCCCAATAAAACTCAATTGCTCGATGGAGCAAGTTGGTGCAGCAAAGAACAATTATGAACAGTTTCTATTCAGTACAAGTTTCTGAATAGCTTTGAAAATTTGTAATTGCTACGTTTTAAGATAGTCGAGGGAACTTAAAATAATATGGCCATGAAAGAAAAAACTACAAGAAATATAGGTAGTTGGATCTTCTCATCTTTGTTCATAGACTCGTTTTCACCCCAAGTCGTTCATTTTTCTTTTAGTTCAATTTTTCCTAGCTATAAACACCTCGCTAGTTGCCACTATTTTATACTAATAACATTAGGACTACGTTTCCAAAATTAAAAAAAAAAAAAAAAAAAAGTACCTAATGCTTTACCATTTTGTACTTTTGTAGCCAAGTCAAAAGTTAAAAGCAAAGTTACAAAAGAAACATATAGATGGATCTCCTGCACTCCCATATTTGGATATACACGTTTCTACAAATGCGTCTGTGGGTGTATCCGTCCATGCTCACCTATATTGTTGTTAATCCAGAAATGCTGACAAAAGGACACCCACGGTTTACCCTACTTTGACAATTCTTTAGTAAAGAACGATAACATCTTTAGGCAGGAATGACAACAAAAAAAAAAAAAAAAAAAAAAAATTGTCAGGAATGACAAAGGAATTTTAAGTGATAAAGATGAGGGCAATCCAGACTTGGAATTTTACATGCAGCTGTCCAGAGGAAGTTGTTCTGTTGTGAATTGTGATCTCATTTGGCAATACATCAGAAATGCTTGCATTCTGCAATCTTGTGTCAGTTCAAGTGGTTGCCATGATCATTTTCCAATTTGGAAATCGAACTATACCTGATTTACACCAAAGGATAACAATCAACACACGTCAAACCGCACCTGAACCTAATTTGTACCAAAATCCTACTGCTTCATACGGAGGGTCAACTTGTACGAAATTATACAAAACACAAATTCTCAGACTCCAAGCCCAAGCAATCTCCCGGGCTTGGTTTTGCATCTTGCTTTGTCAAATGTCACCTGGGAATGGGATCAAGATCTATGAATTTTGGAGGATATAGACCTATCATTGTTAATGTGCACTATCCCAGTCAATCTTTGCTGTCTCTTTTTATCCTTCACAAACATCGTTCCTGTCTTTTGTTCTTGTTTCTAAATTTTCCCAACTTTGTCATACTGTCCTCTGTCCTTTCCTTTCGCATGATCCGACAAAAAGTAGTCTGAAATCGTCAGATCAACCATTTACCGTACAAATGGCACCACCGTTGCTTTAAGACCAAAAATCGCATCATCTTTGAAAGAAACGAGGCGGCCGAAGATTGATAAGAATCGCTTAACGGAAAAATTAATTATGGATGTCAGTTTAGACCTACCCACCTCCAACATATTTTAATTGAATAGAAATGTGCACTGCGACTGAATTTGTTTGGAATATTATATTTCGTAAACTAAAATATATATATATATATATATATATATATATATACTGCAATTAAACTACATCACGTGTATAGCAGTAGCAGGACTTGGGTAAGCAAGGTACATTTGTTAATGGCTAGGTTGTGTGCAGTTGGTTTATTTACATATAATAATATGTATTGTGGCACTCAAAATATGTTTAATATATTATTTTCTGTGCACCATTTTTTGCACAAAAATAACAATATTAGATTATTGGACATGAAAACCTATAGCAAAATAATCACAACTGCACGAACCTCTAATTATAGTTGCCTACGTACATTCTTTCGAACCCGCAGAAAATCAATATGGGACACTGGTTACGAATAAAATGATGGTTCTGCTAAAAAAATACAAGGTCAAAACCTGACGATTTTTTGTGGCGAACAAGAGCCGTAATTATCTGGACTAGATTAGATAAACAAGATAGCACCTTTTGTGATTTGACGTATGTATGTATGTAAAATAAAAAAAAATAATTGAGAAAATAAAAAAAAAAGTGATTGAAAAAAAGATAGTTGGCAAATAAAGCTCTTTCCAAATCTACGATCAAAGTGCATGCCTAGAAATTGTTGAACAATGACAAGTGCATGCGTACGGGTGTCACCAATGTGAGCTGATTCAAGTAGTAAAGCTTGCTCATTTCGGACCTTCCTATGTATTTCAGATTCGTAATTCTAGTTCGATTTTACGAATGATATGCTGGTACGTGCTGATATATGATAATTTATTAGTCCAAGAAACTCCAAGCAAAACGATACTTTAATTATCATATCATAGAAAGCACTAAATCTGATTTTGGGCTGTTAGAGAGGCCCAATATGCCGTTTATTGTTGTACCAATCTCATGAACCAAATTTAAACAAGGACTAACCTTTTTTTCTTTTTTCTTTTTTTTAAAGAGCATGGAGCAAATGTAGTAGTTTATAGGGCATAACTATACCTTGTATATATATGTCCCTAACCATAGCCAAGTCCTAACACATGCTGACAGTTGAGGCGTGGCAAGGTTAGTTCTTGGCCCTTACACCATCAAATTCTACCATAATTGGGCACAATGCAGTGCCATTTTTGGCCCAATTCTAAGGACTCAGCACAAACCTACAGGGATGTGACCCCTGTAATACAATCTCACATAACTCTGCGGAGTCTACAATGGATCTCTCCGAAAGCAAGTAGGATTGCTCAAGAATCTGTACAATTCCGCATATCCAAAACTATGGAAAGAAATTTGAACCCTTAATCATGCAGAATTTTTTTTAAGCCTCATATAGTTTTCTGAGACATCCATGGTCGATCATTCCAGACGGTAGGGTGTTAGTGACAATTGTCTAGATGGATCAGAAATACTATCACAGTAATGGATCCCAAGCTTAATTAGCACAGCCTCTAGCCCAACAGTTGTTCTTGGCACAGAAGTTTCACAAACTTGTTTGTTTCCTTAATGGTAGGTAATTCATCATTGTTATAACAGAAGACAATTCTGACACTTGGAAGCGGTTAGGAGCCAGTGGCAAGGGGGAAAAAATTGTAGTACATAATTTAAGGGGTATAGCATTAGAAGAAATTATAAATTCTAAAACTTTCCAAGAAATTCTTTCAGGCTAGAGGTTTGATTTGAGGGCTTTGATGAAAAATTTTCAAATTTTCGATAGCGTGAATGATTTGGGAGGCATTTGATTTTATAATTCATCAAATAATTGATGGATTATAAACCAAATACCAATCAAGTAATCCAATTAACAAAAAAGAATTTTAAGAAGATTTTAAATCTTTCATCAAATCTGTTAATCCAAATGCAGCAAAGTTTTCTTTAATTGTTCTTGGCGTTGGTGATCCCCACCGCCACTTATAAACATGTGGCTCAGCCAATGTCACTTTGCGCTCTTGCTTTCTATTAACAGGAAGATACGTACCCGTCAATAACACTGAAATCAACGGGCACACAAACAAAGAGATTATACAAGAAAAATGTGTAGACACGGTTCAGCCTTTTCCCTAGTTTATGCAAAGGCCTCGATACGGTTGCTTTGCCAACAACAGAGACCGGGGTCACAGACTTGGCCGATACCCTAATGCAACTTTGATGCTTTAATTAGCTATCAAAATAGAAGATAAAAGAGTTTGGGAGCAATCGTTAGTAAGTTTAAAATAGATTCAACCACCTTTAAAGGATGAAATAGGGTATGATTCGTTCACATCCGAACACTCTATGCGAGCCGATCTGTCCTTATAAGACGACGAATGTCAGATAAGCATGTTAAAGATCACATTAAACAGTTTTTGTCCCGTCAATCTTATCACGTAACATTCGAACTGTTAAGAAGCAAGAAAGGGGGAGAGTAGCAGGAGATGCCCCTGCTACCTAGTGCCGAGGAGGATGTTTTAGGATCCCACAAAGAACAAGTTAAGCAAATAAATACCTACAAAAGAGTGCTTTAGAAATTAGGACCTAGATGGAAGTGATTACTGGCATAATATACCGTTCATAGATAATAACGATTAATACCCGACTCCTGACGCGTACGCTACACCAGACAAGGTAGGATGCATACTGGAGTTTCGTCGTTGAGGCACGCTTGGAGTTGGAGCCATGCCTGCCATTAGGGATGGCAACGGGGCGGGGTTGGGGCGGGGGACCCGTCCCCCGCCCTGTTGCCTATTAGTTCCCCCCGTCCCCCGCCTCCTGCTCCCCCCGTCCCGCCCCACCTTCCCCCGCTTCCCCCGCGGGTGTCCCCGCGGGGTTAATAAAATTTTATTATAATTAAATTTTAATAAATAATCAAGTACTAAAATATCAACACATCACCAAATTATTATTCATTATAATTTTACAATTGAAACTCATAAAAACAATCAAACAGAAGTTATTTGACTACAATCCAATATGATGAAATAAATATAACTAAAATAGTCAAATTTTCACTTTTAGTACAAATGCAATCACTAATTCATCATTGTGTTTGTCCTTTTTTTTGAGAAAAAAGTGTTATTCTATTAAGTGTAATTAGTGTAGACACCAAATTTTTGTCAAATTTTGTGTTTTTTCGAATATTTTCTATTTGATGAGCAATTTATTTTCTTGCATTTTTAAGTATGTTTTTGTCTCATTTTTGCAGATTAAAAAAAAAAAAAGAGAGAGAGAGAGAAGCCATGATTTGAAAAAAAAAAAAAGAAAAAAAGAAAAAAACAAACACAACTAAACCCATTTGACAAAATCCCTTGGTTCTCTCCTGATTCTCGGGGGACTGACAAAAAAAGGGGGAACGGCGCTTTGGGGCTCAAAATATGTACTCTTTCGGCTCTGCCAACACTCAACATTTTGTGCAGAGGAGAAAACAGACAAAAAAAGCTACTTTGGCTACAAAAATTTCCTCACTCGGCTCTCTCTGAAAAATCGGACAGGCCAACTCACACAAAAACACTCCACTCTTCCTCCCCCAAAAAAGACATCCCTCGGCTCTCTCTAGTTTCAGGAGACCAAAAAGACAAGCCACAAAAAGAAAAAAAGCACTCCAATCCCTCTGGACTCACTTGGCAGAGGCAGAAAAAAAGAAACGCACGAGAGAGGAGGAAGGGAAGCTCTCGGAATTTTGCAGCCTGACCCCTCACTCTCCCTCTCTCGGACTTGGGCTGAGGAAACAAACAGAACAGAAAAAAAAAATCTTCCCCAACTCCTCTCGGTTCCATCTCAACCTCACACACACCTACATTGAGGTATTTTTTTTAGTTTTTGTCTAGCACATTAAATCAATGCTTCATTGTTTAGTTTTCTCTCATTTCTGCTGGCTGCCTCGTATTGTTGTTGTTGCATTGCTGAAAATTGGGAAATGGCATGAACTAGATGAAGGAAAAGGAAATGATGTCTGTGAATGCATATTAATTGTTTGAAAAAATGCCAAAAAAGATTTTTAGGGACTGTTTTGCCTTAATGTAGTCTTTTGTTATTGTTTTCTGGTTAGTTAAAATCATAGTTGTATTATAGAGGTTATAAGGAGTATTGTAATATATTTTTTATGATTTTTGGTGAAAGATTTGGGTGTTTTAAAAATAAAAACTGGACTGTATTTTGACTTTTTAGCCACTTTCAGATCATCTTTTGTAAAAACTAACTCCGGAAATGGAACCTACGCGAAAAATCGAGTGAGGGGGTGTATTTTGAGGATTTTTGGTAACCGAAGAGGTCACCGGCGGTAGCGGTCGGCGGCGGCGGCGCCACCGGCGACCACCATGGCCGCCAGCTGAAGCTTCAGCTCGCCTGGGAAGAAGAAGAGACGGAACGAACGGGGAAGAAAGAAAAGAAAGAAGAAGAAGAAAAAAAAAAAAGAAAGAAAAGAAAAGAAAGAAAACGGTTTGGGCTAATGTTTTTTCTTCGGTTGGGCCAGGAGTTAGTTTTGGTTGGGTTTTGGAAATGGGCTTTGGTTTATTTTTCTTTTGGGTTTCGGATGGGCTAGGAGGCTGGAGCCCATGCATTTCTGGGTCGGGTTTGAGTGATAAAATGACGGGCTGGCCTGCTCGTTTCTATGGATTTTCGGTTGGGCTTAGGCAGTTTTCGGCCCAAAGAAATAAATAATGGCCCAATGGCCTTTTTCTCCCCAATCAGAAATCAAATTTTGCACTTTAGCCCCTGATCTCTGGAGTAGTTCACTTCGGCCCAGAATATTTTAAATTCCTTTCACTTAGGTACTTAATTTAATTGCACTTTGGTCCTTGAATTTTATCTTTCATTTAATTTTGACCCTTAAACTTTGGAAAAATATAACTTCTGTCCCTAAAAGTTTTCAATCTTTGCAATTCAGTCCCTGATGAATTTTGACTCTCTTTATTATGATTGTTTCTTTTCTTTAATAACTAATTATGTTATTTTTGAACATATTCAACTTGCAATTTTTAGATGTTCTTAAATTTCTTTGCGTTTGACATGTTAATGTGAATTTAGTATTTTAACATTTTTATTATTTTCAATTAAAGTGGTGCCATGATTCTTTTGTTCATTGTGAGTATAAATAGGACAATTTGACTCCATTTAGTCACCACTTCAAACGGTAGGTACCCCTATTTTATTATTTCAATGTCAATTACGTGCTCTTATGTGCTCCTATTTGTTCCTATGTGTTTATATATTTTTATATGCTTTATTTACTTGATTTAAATATTCATTCAAATTTTCTTATATATGTTTTGGTTAATTTTTATAATGATTCAAGAGGCATTTAAATACCTCAAAAATGTAATAGATAGGATAATTAGATTTGTTTTATTATATTTTTCCCTTCTAGATTGTAGTTAGGCGCCCCCGATGTAATAGATATGTTGCGTGTTTATGTGGCTTATGTGTTATGTGTTTTGTCCGCTTTTCTTAGGATTTTGGCATCTAGATATTATGTTTACGTGTTATGTGCTACGTGCTCTTATGTGTTTATTTGTTTTAATTTATGTTTTATTTGTTTCGCTATGAATTGTTAATGCATGACGTCACCACACTAGTCCAACGCTAGTTGTGGTTTCTCCCTCCGCTTACTTGCTAGTCCAACGCTAGCAAGGATTTTTAGAAATGGGCTAGTCCAACGCTAGACCCTTTAGGTCATCTTGCGCTAGATTCATCATTGTATGCTATTCACCACATTTTCATGCATATTTTCATCTTTTCTCATTTGCATGATATTCCCTATTTTATTATCCCCTACTCGCTATAGGTGCTAATCATGTCATTTAGAATTGCATCCCATTTAAGCTAGTTCATTTGCTTGTTCATGTTAGGATAATTATTTTTCAAACATGGGAAATGGGTGATTATAACTTTCTAGTTTAAATACCCTATTAATCCATGTATAAGAAAATTATGTCACGAATTTTTTTGCCTCCCGTACCCTTTATGTTGCATTCCCTTTTTCTTTGATCACTTATATATATGTATATAATTTAATTTCTTTTCTTTTATTTTCTTTTCTTTTTCATCATTTGCATCCTTGTGACACCTTCGAGGATTTATTTTGACCTTCGCAATTAATGCGATTGGTTCAATTAAACCCTTGAATGAACATGTTGTCCCTTGCGATATTTTTTAGATTTGCATTCATATAGAAAACATCCAAATGTGATAAATTAAGGGTTAGATTAGGAAAATTTTGACTAAACCTCGCAACTAGCTTAGACTAGGTTGAAAGGGTGCCTTAGATTTGAGTTAATCGAATCTTTGCCTTCCCTTTCTTCAACCGTGACTCCCGAATCCATTTTCTCTTGTTTTCAAAGACCTGGAGTTGTCAAAAAGGGTTTTATTTTGTTTTACTTTATTTTTTGGGTGACTTGGTACACCAAAACTCCATACCAAGTGGCGACTCCTGTTTTTTCTTAAAAACCCTTTTAGACTAAATTTTGGACCCAAATTGTCGCATTCTTTTTAAGTCCCATTCTAGGTCCCTTTTAACTTGTTTAAAAATAAAATCATATCTTTTATAAACCTCACACTTTATTTTTCTTTTCCATCGCGAAAAATGGGGCGCGACAATTAGAAATTTAGTATAAATGTATTAGTAAATTTAGTATAACTAATTAATAAATTCTATTAGTAGACATATATAATTATTCATATAATTGATAATATCAATTATATTACATAAACTAATATACATTATATAATACATCTAACTAATAATATCATTATCATAAGTTTATAACTAATTAACTTACATATAATATATAGTCATTTATATATATATTTATATATATACATTTTTTTTTGTTTTGCGGGTGACGGGGCGGGGAGAAAAAATTCCCCCCCGCCCCGTGAGCCCCCCGCGGGCACCCGCCCCCATTGCCATCCCTACCTGCCATCCATTGCCAAAGTTTCCGCCCAACTCCACCTGCCTGTCCAACCCTATTCTCCCCAACTCAAATATTGTGTCGGTTTGTATGTATCTAGACATTTAATTTAAGACTTTTTAAGGAATGCCATTTAATTTAAGGCTTAAGTACCAAAACTTGCTTCTTCTTCATGGGAGAAAAGCAACACTACGGGAGCTCTAAACGCATTTAATGCACAGGACCACATCTCATAATCACATAGTATTAGGATGCTTCTTTTTCATCCCACTTCCATGATTATAGAACAAGTTACATGCTTTAAATTATATATATAAAAAAAAATTAACATAGTCAAATATTCAGAATTAAACTTTTATTCACAAATAGAATTCATGCAGTTCATTCCGTTTGGATGCTACTTTCTACAATTTTTATAGAAAGATGCACCGTATCAATTTGATATTTGTAAAATAAAAAAATAATTTTAAAAAATAATCATAAAAAATATAAAATGTTTTTTGATAGAAAACTACGGTCCAAGCACCCATGGCTTGTGTTCTTGTTCACAAACAAGAAAAGAACGGAAGTCAAAAATTGATGATTGTGGTGACAAGGCAAACCTGGTGATAGCCCATAGGCTTCCAGGCGAAAATGCCAGGATTAAGTGTACATTCATCATTTATTAAAGCAATCTAGTTAAACAAACGTTAAACACGTCCTTTTTTTAGGTTAGAAGAAAGTTTAAGTAAAAAGTCACCCACCACCAAAGAGGCAAACAAATAATTGGCATTAAAACACACTAGTATATACAGGTCACAGGTGATGCCACAAGAGCTTCTGCGTTTTTACTCTTTTCTCCTCCACCCATTCGCATGATACCCGCTACACTACTCCTATGGCATTCTTGTCATTTCACAGTACTGAGATATTCATCTGATACGTGTCAAATGTCCAATACTTAAAAATAAAATTCCCCCAATACATCAGAAGTCAGAAATGTTTAGAGACTATAATAGTCTATAGGTAGACTGGGCAATGATCAAATCTCGAGAATGGAAATGTCGTTGTTTCGTGAGTAAATTTCTTGGTTAAATATGACCAATTCATTTCAATAAAGAGGAAAAAGAAAAAATAGATTTATAGGATAATCCTAGTGGGTGCTGCTCTGTGCAAGAATTTTGAATCTTGCATTGCATGTGTTCGTAACACTGTCTGAAAGAGAGGGAGTTTTGCTGGTTGCTGTTTGCATTGGAATTTTCTCCAAATTGGGTTGCTAAGATCGCCCCCTGACACTCAAAACCAAATTTCATCTTCGGACCCCCCAACGATTCCAACCTAATTTAGTTGTCTCTTATTCAATTCAAATTGAATTTCATTCTTTTCTTTTGATACTAAAGTAGTAATCTTTCGCTGCTCTATAGAGGAAGCTCCATATTTTCATTTTTTGGCTTTGCATCATAAGCTAAAGATCTCGTTTTTATTGGTACTTGCAAGTTTTCTTGATAACCCTTTTGGGTTCTATTCAAATTAGATGGCAAATGCATCTGGGCTGTTTACACCTGTAGTGCCTAGTGGTATAAGGAGTAGATTTTCTGCATCTATAGGGATACATCGATCTGGGTTTTGGTTTTCTGAGGGAGTCTCCACGAGAAGGGTCCTCTGTGCCAGCACCGTTGAAGGTGCAGAGAACATTTCCCCGTCTCAATCTCGAGTGCCCAGGTAATGTATTCATTTAGTTTTCATTCCGCAATTTTTGTGGGTTTCTGTTTAATTTTTTGAGCGGTGAAGGGCAGTTACGTTCTTCTTTTAGTTAAATGATTTCTTAATGCAATTTGTTGGAATTAAGTTACTTATGTTCGCTGGAATGGCCGTATAGATGATTGTTTTCTTTCTGTCAATTTATTTATGGATGAGGATCTTTATATGCGTTTGATAGGATTGGTGTGAATGCCGTGTACCTTTCCTGGAACATATTTCACTTGAAATTGATGAATCTTTTGGGTCATTCTCGTTGAGCTGCAACGTGAGTAGACGACCGTCGCATGGTCAAATTAGCATCTGAGAATTTGCAGACAGAGATTTGAGCGGTACAGATTTTAAGGTTTCTTTGTGATATTGATTATAGATCAAGAAGTGCTTCATTTTGGAGTGGGTTTTTAGCTTAAGGTTGAGAAATACAGTAACTGAAGTTAGCAAAATAAAATAATCATAAAGGTGCTATAGTTTGAGTTACCAGAAAATTAATGGGGCATACGTTTTTGTTGGATGACATGGGAAAGGTAGGAAAAAATGGAATGTAGGACTTCCAATGTTTAGTATACCTTTTTCAAGGTTTGTCTATTCAATTAAATGATTATTAGTACGCATGAAAGAATACTTTCGGAATTAATGTTTTGCATGTTCATCATGTGAGAGCAGTATAAATCAACTTTGCTATTCAAGGTTTGTCCATTCAGTTAAATGATTATCATCACCATGCATTTGTTCTACCTTTTGCCCTATGGGCATCATGTAAGAAGCACCAAACTTCATGTAAAAGTTACCAGGTAAGAGAAGTATTCCTTTTATGTAGTGAAAGGCTTGTACAGCATTCCCCTTCCCTTCGTTTTTGTCAATGGAGTCTTGATAATTGATATTTTTCCCATTGGTTTTGGTTTCTTAGAACATAATTGCTTGGTGTTAATGGAATAAAAGTATCCTTTTGAAAGGCCTACTACACTCTCAACACTAGCTTAATTTGCAGGCTTTCTAACAGAGGTTGCAAGCTAGTTGGATGTGGGTCTGCAGTTCCAAGTCTTCAGATTTCAAACGATGACCTTGCAAAAATTGTTGATACTTCAGATGAATGGATATCTGTTCGGACTGGAATTCGTAATCGAAGAGTTCTTTCAGGTGATTTCTTGCTTCCATTGAAAGATACCATATTTTTTGTTGCTATGAGGAGTTAGTTGGTCCTTTTTGGAAGCTCACACTATACATGAATGCAGGAACAAATATAGAACTATACTGGAGGAAACTGCTTAAATATTTTCTTGAGCCTTACCTTTAAGTCTTTTGTTGGCTGACTCTGTAAATCTTATGAGTGCCTTTGATATCTGTGGCGATCATGGTCTTCCAGCTAATGGTATTGTTGTATATTCTCTAAGGACTGAAACATTTAATTCCAAGAGGCTGCATTAAATTACTTTTCGAAATTTATAAGCCCAGCAACCTGCATTAAGCAAATTCTTATTTTTCTTTTTGATGCTTACATTGCATTGCACTCTATTATCATGGATCGCTATTGCTGGCTTCAATACTTTCAGTGATTGGATTTTCTCCCCATGTAGCTGTAGAAGTCTGTTTTTACCCTTTTTTTTAAAACATTTGATTGTCATTTCAGCAAAAGTTCTTATTCTGTGCTTAAATCAAATGTTTGAGTTCCTCCCATATACAATTTGAAGTTGCAATTTGGTAATAGATCACTGGAGCCTAAACAAGTGTCCTGCTTCTTAGAACGTAGTCATCATTGTCAGGGCATGTCTTAGAATGCCTATCAACCTTATTTGCCTTTCATTTGTTTGGTTTTGGCATTGTGGACTGCGTGCTGTTTTGACCAGTGGAAGGAACCTGTGCATGAGTGGTTAATTGGTCTTTTGTCATCCTTTTTAGGGAAAGATAGTTTGAATGCTCTGGCTGTAGATGCAGCAAGAAAAGCTCTTGAGATGGCTGAGGTTGATCCCATTGATGTAGACCTTGTGCTTCTTTGCACATCAACTCCAGAGGATCTCTTTGGCAGTGCTCCACAGGTATGAGTTTGAAAAAAACTAATTTCTAAATAATTTCTGGTGTAGCATCTTCCAAAATGGGGAAAATGATTGCAGTGGTCTCTGAAAACATAATGATCTTGAAAAATTCTAGTCTGCAGAACACCACTGAGACCACTGAGTATGGCCTTGTAAATATCTAATTTTACATTAAATGCATAATGCAACATTGGGATTCCCAGTCTGAGGTATCTTATTTTTTGTGTTCTTAAGATTTGAGCTGTGTAGCATTTTTGTTGCAATTGGCATCAATTTGACTTCTCAAATATAAAAGACTTTGGTTTATCTTTCACCAGAATAAACTTTTCTCATCCTGCTTCCAACTTTGATTATGACGTTTATGATTATACACATACATTCCCATTAGCAAATGAAGTCTGAAAGCTAATTGATGATTGCTTTTATTTATCAGATCCAAAAAGCACTTGGCTGCAAAAATAATCCGTTGGCTTATGATATCACGGCTGCATGTAGTGGATTTGTGCTGGGCCTTGTTTCAGCCGCTTGCTACATTAGAGGTGAATACAATTTAATTTTTGTACCGGAGTATGTTGTTTGCAGAGACATTATTTGATATTTGACACTGCTCCATTATCGCACAGGTGGAGGCTTTAACAACGTTCTTGTCATTGGAGCTGATGCTCTTTCTCGGTATGTTGACTGGACTGACAGAGGGACTTGTATTCTCTTTGGTGATGCTGCTGGTGCCGTGTTAGTACAGGTAGTGATTTAATGTTTCTGGAACTAGGTACCATGAAAGGTGAATTTGGAAAGATCTTACCGGATTTCTTTTAAATGCCAATCTTGATTTTAGTTATTTCCACCTAAGTGAAATGCAAACAAACCCTAATTTTTCTGGGACTATTTAGAGATTGTTGAGAGCTGCTTAGGGCATGAATATGATCTAAACTGATGGTCTAGAAGTTCTAACTTGGCTGTCTTGACAGAGAGACACTATGGTAACTTCTAAAATAATTGAGAAGCAATTGTTTTGGTAGTGTTATGCTCAAGGTAAGTCATCAATTATTTTACCTGAACTGCCTAATGTCATAGTTAACCTTAGTTTGTTCCACCTAAAGAATTGCAAACAGACCATAACCTTTCTGGGCCTGTGAGAAAATTTTGAGGATGTACTTAGGAAACAAATATATGATATGTACTGATGGTTTAGTTGACCTTGGGATTTTTGAGCTGTAGATGTCCTTGTCTGTTCAAACATAAGCAAGAGTTTAGCAATTGTTCGTTTAGTGGTATCTATGCCCTTGCAACACAAGATGTGCGATCTATAAAGGAAAACACAAGCAGTAGCTTGCTATTACTCTTGAGCGGGAGAATACACACCAGAGACTCTTCAAATATAGGAAAACCACCTCACAACCTTCCTGGAGAATTTGTTTCAGTATGCTGCTGATCCTGTATCCTTTTTGGCCATTTTCCTTTCTCTCCATCATGGAACTTGGCAGGCATATAATTGTGGTTGCCGTGTGTTCCTTTTCTTCAACCAAATCGTACAATGGTCAACATGATTTTTTGCGTCTTGCCTGTTGTCAGGCTTGTGCACAAACTTGCATCAAGGAGACAGTATATATGATCGGACTTAGTGCCACCGTCTGACATAATTGAGTGAAGGAAGTTTGACTCTGTGGATGTTCTCTTAGCTATTTATTCTGCTTCTCTACCTTTTTTTTCTTGTACTGTGGGTTTGGGAAGATGAAATTTAGATCAGACCCTCTCAAGCTAAGCTATGTGCCTTCATGAGTGTGAGATGCTTTTGCTATCCAGAAGCAGCAATTCTGCACCTCTTTTTCTTCTTCTTCTTCGACTTTTTTTTTTTTGTTTTAAAATATACTTCTATCAAAACCGTTACTGCTTTAAAAACTGTTTGTCAGTGATGTACTGGCTTAAACTTTTGCATCCATGTTAATGTTGACACATATTTGTAGGCCTGTGATGGTGAAGAAGATGGTTTATTTGCCTTCGACATGCATAGTGATGGTGATGGTCAAAGGTGTGTATATCTTCTATTTGAGAAATATATCCCATTTCAATTCTTAATGAGCATTTAATAGAATCTGCCTTTTGCAGGCACTTAAATGCTTCGATCAAAGGAAATGAAGTGGATCATGCATTGGGTTCAAATGGTTCAGTCCTAGGATTTTCCCCCAAAATTTCCTCATATTCCTGTATCCAAATGAATGGCAAAGAAGTATTCCGATTTGCTTGTCGCGCTGTGCCACAGTCAATTGAATCCGCACTGGAGAAAGCAGGTCTCTCAGGATCCAGCATTGACTGGTTGTTGCTTCATCAGGTATGGAATATAAGATACAAAAGATGTCATTAAAGTGGATGTCCTTCTCACTGATCTTTGAATCTTTCGTATGATGTCCCCACTATTACAAGAAAGTCATAACTTCATCTTCTTAGATTCCAGCAGTTGTCTGGTTGAGTACATAGTAGCTTCAGAAACAGCTTGGCGTTTGTATACGTTTAGCAGTCTTGATTGTGGTGTCACTTTCATACAGTTCGAATAAGCATCATCATATTTGGAGTAGAAATCTTGATGAAGGTTCATCTTTTTCCCGATTAGCGCAAGTAAATGGATCCTCAAGGTCCATCTCTCATGGAGGCTAACCGTGTAACTCCTTGAAGTGGTACTGTTTTATGTGCAGGCAAACCAAAGGATTATTGACGCAGTTGCATCACGTTTAGAGATGCCATCTGAACGTGTCATATCCAATTTGTGCAACTATGGCAACACAAGTGCTGCATCCATTCCATTAGCATTAGATGAAGCCGTTCGAAGCGGCAAGGTGCAGGCTGGCCATACAATTGCAGCTGCTGGGTTTGGGGCTGGCCTTACCTGGGGTTCTGCTATTGTGAGATGGGGATGAAAAGGCTACTAATTATACCGAGTATAAGCAGGAGGAGAAGTAGTAGAGTTTGCTTGATACTGTGATACTAGAATTGTTACTTCCAAATTTTGTAATGCGGTGCAGTTACTGGGAGATGCAAATATGCAATGGCATAATCTCCTTCAGCTCCCCCTTGTCCTCTTTTTGTTAGTATTAAATTTCAACACCATCAATAAATTTTGACTTTTTTCCCCCTTTGATCCAGTTTGGTAATATTCAACTCTTAGGCAAGTACTAGACTGCAGGAACTATCCGACCTTTTTTTTTTCCCCGGTGGTGCAGTGGAGTTGACACGGTTGAAGTTTGAACTTGACCCACCTCAAAATAAGTGAACTGAACTCGACCTCAAAATTCAAATGACCCAGCTTTTGTACGGCTTTGCTGGGGCCTTTGCCTTCGTGGCAGATAACATATTCTTCTTCCTAATGCTTCATTCAGGTGTAGAATGCACTCATGTTCTTCCTAACGCTGAGGAATAAAGGAAGAATCGTTGGTTGAAACCTGATATATCACAAGGATTCCCTTTCAATATGGCCGGGAATGGTGTTGAGCCTTGATCTCCACATGAAAGTTTCCTTAGAAGTTCACATAACGGCATCCAAATGACCAAAATAAAAATTTTTTTTAAAAAAAGCCCATGAACCAAATGCAAAGTTTTCTTTCTGAAACTGAGAATTACGAGGATAGATCTTTTGCTTCAAAGATAACTCATAACTACATAGCAAAAGCCGATGAAGTCTTGATTTAGTGATTAATATTGAAACTTCAAGAATTTGAACTCCTGTGTTTTGTATTACAACAAAATACGAATGACATTTATTTTGTAAGAGAATTTCGTATCAGCATATGACCAATTATGACTAGCTGAAAATTTGTATCTAAAAATGAAGATTTATATTAATGCAAGAGAACCTCATATTAACATATAACAAAATGAATAAGCTTTTTAAAGTTTTTTATTTTGTTATATAAATCTCACCAGTTCTCTAAAAACTTACCATTAGAGCATCTCCAACGGAGGATAATAAGGAGTGCAATGCATGACAAAATATAGGTTCATTATACTGCCATCCATTGTGACCGTGTAATACCCATTACACGCATCATCAGAATGATGCGTGTAATGGATAGGCCACCCATTACAAAATTTAGCAGTCTGACAAAATTTTGCCCAGCAAACTTGAAGGTTTCAACGTTCATTTTTTCCAACAGTCATATTTTAAATTTTTAATTCTCTATATAAACACACAACACACTCTTTTTTTTTCATTTCCCACTATTCTACTCTATTATTTCTTTTACTCTCTCACTCATTTTCCTCAACCTTTGTGCACAATTTTTTAAAATTTCAATATTTTGTGATTATGGATGAAAATTTTAGTAGTTTTACAAATATGTTAAATGCTCAGTATATAGAAAATTCATCATCCTCACAAAATCAAATCCCCCAAAATTTTCCAAATTTAATGAAAGTTAATACTTTATTTTTTAAAAATAACAAAATTATTTTTAAAAATTACTTTATTTATTTATGGGATATGAGTTATGCATTATTAAAATAAATATTTGATTTAGTTGTGAACCCATGCTATTACAGCTTGTGGAGTGTAATCCATTATGAGTGAAAGTGTAATAAAAAAGGAGAAAGTAGAATATTAACGTGGCATGTGAATTACACTCTAAAGAGTTTAAACCATTGTGGATACTGTAGAAAAAGATTTGTTAACTCCAAACATTGAGGGGGGCAAATAAGTTGCCTTATGGGGACATTATTGTAAATTCACAATATGAAAATAGCCAATTGAAAACGGAAAACGAACAGAAAAAATCAGCAGCAATTTTCATCTAAGGCTGTAAAAGCCCCCAGAAAAACGGCATACTGACACTGCCTGTGTGCTCTCAAGATCTGTGGTTGGGGTCAAAGCAAACAAGCAAATCTGACAATGGTGAATATCAATGGAGGCAGTGAAGTTGACTCTTCTAGCTCTCAAAGAAAAGGCTCAGTAACTCATGTCATCTTCGACATGGATGGCCTTTTACTAGGTATATTTATTTCTCGCTGACAAAGTCACTACTTGTATAGAGTTTAATGCGATTAAGTATTGAATCCCATAAGTTTTTTTTGGACAGATTTGTCCTAGCATCCTGAGCTTTTGGCTTAAAGCCTTAAACTGTTCATGCCCTGTAATTGAATTGCCTTTTTTCGTTGGTTTGTTCGTCAATTAACGCGCGAAATAAACAGCAAAAAGATAATTTCTTGAGTAGCTTAACGTTAATACTCTCCATAACTGGTGGAGAAGCTTAATTGTTCGTTAAGTTTATATGTTTTTGGACCAAAATCATACTTAATGCTGTATACTTAGCTGTTGTAATTTTACCAATGTGGGTCCTATATGACAATTGATGCTGGCAGGGTAAGTTTGGGGTGACACTTTTTCTCCTTGGAGGAGTAAGCAAATAATTGACAAATACTTGGGATCAATAGCTGTTGGCTTGTTCTTAAAATTCATTATAACGCCTGTGGTTCTTGTAGCTTAGGACTTTCATGGGAAAAGGATTGAGACTGAGGTTTTGCAAAAGCATTCTCGTGAAAGATACAATGAATTTTGCAAGTTTGATTGGCAGATACACATGTATGGACCACCTGATTTTCTATAGTCCATATATTGTGGTACTTTGTGAAGCCTAAAAATTATAGGAGAGGAACAGAGTGTTGGTTTAGCAATCTTCCTGTGGATTGGAGTAGTGTGCGGATCTATCCCACTTTGCAGTGTGTTAATTTCAGTTCACAAACTATTGAATCTGTGTCTTTTTACATCCTTGGGTGCTCTTCTATGCCTCGTGTACCTTTTAATATGCAATTTCTTTCTGAAAATGTCTTGAGGTGGATTTGTGCAGTTGCTTATCAAAATATTGAAGGAGAGGATTTGAAGCACACTTGCACAGAACTTTTAGATGGTATTTAAAATACTAACTTGTCCCTTTCTTTTTAGCCTCATGATGTATTGTTAACAATTGTTATTGATATTTATATTTTCAATCCTTCACCAAGAACAGACTTTTGCAAGCCATAGCAATCAAAATCCCTAGCATACTCCGGTGGATCAGGGCTTTGGATTTATTTCTTCTTTTATGATACTTTAAGCATTTTTTTTTTAATTTTCCCTGATAATACTGATTATGTCCAATTTTATATAAAATAAGACCTGAATATGTCTTCCTTGAATTGGTGCTTATTTATGCATTGGAAGCTGGTGCTGAAATATCTGAAAGGATCTTAGGTCAGGAAGATTTAGTTTCCTTGGATCTTTTTACTTTCCATTCTTAGATCTGAGGATGATTGTAGTGATCTTTGTCTTAATGGGTACTTAGAGATATTTAATTGGTGAAGAAACAAACTTATTCAGTTTCTAGATTGCTACAGATACAGAAAAATTCTATACAGAGGTGCAGGAGACTATACTTGCAAGATACAACAAGACTTTTGATTGGTCTTTGAAGGCAAAAATGATGGGTAAGAAGGCAATTGAAGCTGCTCGAGTATTTGTTGAAGAGACTGGTATTAACGATAAGCTGACAGCTGAAGATTTCCTTGTGCAAAGAGAGGATATGCTGCGGGACATGTTTCCAACTAGCGAACTCATGCCAGGTATTTTTGTATTTCCAACACGTAATATACTCTACATTATTTTGCACCTAAACTTTTTCCCTGTATACTCCTGGTTCTTGCTCTCATATGCTAGATGTCAGAGTCGGCATGAGAATCTTGCATCTGGGTTCCTACATGTCAGTTTTTTTTTTTTTAGAGGGAAACACATACGAGAGAGTATCATGAAAAGATCAAGAAGAAGGGGAGTACTACTCCCTTACATGGGACACTCGAATCTGTGGAAAGCCTTCCTACATGTCAGTTTGAAAGCACTTACCGAGGAAATCATGAGATAAAGTTATTTTAGCGACCGTTGACAGCAGTTTGATGTGATTCTCATCAATAGCTGTTTCCATTCCTTTTGACATGGAAATACAAGTCTGTTGTGTGCCAAAGTTTCTAATGGATTTTGAGAGTATGTTCTGAGATAGATCTGCAAAATAAGTAAAAAGATGTCTACTGAACTTCAACGAAATATTCATGTCAAGATGAAAAAAAATGTACAAAATCATGTTTTCTGAGTTTCTTATTTGGTGATTCGTTAGTTTATGGAATGATCCTGAGAATTGCAGATAAAATGATGAAACGTCCTAACACCAATTTAATTGCAAATCTCCTTTGCATTTCTAATACTCAGGTCATTTTGCTGTGTGTGATTGTAGCTTTTTTCCTGAAGGGATTGTCCATTTTTACCCTTTTTAATCTTAAAATGGAAATTTCAAGTTTCAGGTTCCGAAATTTGGTTCCTGTGCTTGCTATTCTGTATTTGTTTAGTAGATGGTGGAGTACACCCTTTATCTTGGAGTCTGCTCATTCTTCTTCTTAAATTCTCCTCCTTCCACCTTGGAATTTTATTGAATGTAGTTCTATTGGGTTCTGGATGTTGGTTACTTTCCAAACTGGGAAGTGAATTGGCAGCTGACCTTTTTAAATAGTTCAAGAATGGTTTTGTCATCTTGGAGTCTTCCTCTTTTTTTTTTTTAGTTACTTTTTCTTTGGGTAATAATTAGTTTATTGTTCTAAAGCTTTCAGTTACATGCTCTTATTTCATTGTTTTAACTTTTTCTTTCGTATGATCTTAGGAGCCAGCCGCTTGATTAGGCACCTCCATGCAAATGGAGTACCAATATGTGTTGCAACAGGGTACAATACTTTGACCTTCATTCTTCTTGTCTTGTTCAGATTTTGAGTCACATTCACATAACTGATGATCTAAGCTTTTAGATCTTTGGATGTTGTCTTTATGCATTATAATCTGCAATTTCAAGTGTTAAAATGTGGAGACTCAGCAATCCTCTTGAATCTGGTTACAGTTCTCACAGACGGCATTTTGAGTTGAAAACACGAAGGCATGGTGAACTTTTTTCACTGATGCATCATATTGTTCTTGGTGACGATCCTGAAGTAAAACAAGGCAAACCCTCACCTGATGGATTCCTTGCTGCAGCTAGAAGATTTGAGGTACTGTGAGACAAAATTTTAGTTAGTACCTAAAAGGCAAAAGCTAAGGTTGCATCCTGTGTTGGTGAATTTCTGTCACTGCTTTCTTATGTTGCAACAAGAAAGTGTTGTAATTGGATCATCAATTTGCATATGGACAGGGCGGACCTATTGATCCTCATAACATACTCGTCTTTGAAGATGCTCCTTCTGGTGTCCTTGCAGCTAAAAATGCTGGGATGTAAGTCCTCATTACTTCCCCCTATAATCTGTGGATGTAGTAAACAAAAGTTGGAATAATGCTTGTACAACATGGCATGAGATTCTGTGGGTTAAGTTTGTTTACAAATCATTGCAGGTCTGTTGTTATGGTTCCTGATCCTAGGTTGGACAACTCATATCATGAAATTGCTGATCAGGTTCTGAGTTCCCTACTGGATTTCAACCCCAAAGATTGGGGGCTGCCTCCATTTGAAAACTGAAGGATTCACACACTGTCAAGTTGAGCAATGATTGATTGTCATAGAAAAGAGAAGTTTTTGGTTATTGGTATCACTTCTAATTGCTATAGGAATTCTTTTGTGTTTGTGATGATCATGTCATGAGAATTAACTAATGCAGTTGTTGGCGTCTAAATATTATTGAAAATTTTGCAATACGTCCAGATATTGCAACCACGAGTCTAAAGCATCTCCATGTTTAATCAAAGGCATCTCTCTCTCGACAATCTTCTCACAAATAAATTAACGGAATTGCAACTCAAGTAAATAATATAAGAATTGCTCATTCCCCCAAACTACAGAAATTTTTTTTAAAAAAAATTTTGAAAATTACTAGGCCATCTAAAACCAATGAAGATTCGAGCACAGAATAAAAGCTAGGCAACCTTGCAAGAAAGAGTGAAGCAGCAGTGGCGGGCTTGGTAGAGCTAGGATGAGTGTCGTGGCCTAGCGTAAAAAACTAATGCTCTAGACATAAATGCCCGGCTGGAAAAACTGGTAAGATTGGCACTAAATTAGAGGACTAGAAAGCAGAAGAGGCCTGAATAATATTACTCCCAAGTCTTTTAAATGTCTAATCTAAAGTCCTAGTATTTGAACTACTAGGTCCTATGCCCTAACGACAGGAGCAGGAGGACTGGCATAGGAAAATAAATGCCTGCCCTCACTCTAGACGTCAAGCTGGAATCTTCTCTGACCAATTTGGGAATGCAATTGCAATAATGTATTAGCCGACATTCCTGGTTCATAGCAAGCCGCGACATGCATGCATATCTGCTCCCGACCACCCAACGCCACCCTTTTTAGCCGTCTTTATTGTCAAACAACGGATCTGCGGTTTAATTCCGCCTGCATTGATGTGGGTCTACCTGAATTGTAAAATTCGAAGGCATCTTTTTCCTTTTCTTTCTCTTTCTTCCCTAGTTTCAAATGCGTGATTTCAGATCAGTCCAGTTCGATCTCGATAAGTAACAAATTGTCAAGTCACCTGATTCAAAGTGAGCTTACTCAAGCGAGGGAAATCGTTCGAAAAAAGAATGTATACTATAGAAACCAAAACGATACAAATCTCTAATGTTTTCTACGCGATGCCTGCCTTCTGGCTAAACTGCAACCATGGTGAAATGGAACTAATTAAGCCATTTTACCCATGACTGTACGTACAATATTGTCCACTAGCTAATACCAATATAAGGATGGAAAAGTATACCAGGGTTAGATATTCAGAAAGTTATCAATTAATCTTGAATGTTATTATTAAAAGATCACAAAAGAGTTCCGTAAAAATGTTCAGAAATTTCTATTCTAAAGCCAAGACGTACCAAGTAGAGAATCTCCAATGCACTTGCTTGTTATGATGATTCATGAGCAGCGGTCAGGATCATATGTATACTTGAATTTGACACATTTTTCAATTTATTATTGCTGTTAAAGTCGTTGCAAGTTCATTTATAATTGAGCATGTACAGATAGGTCACTATGATTGTATGATATAATTAGATGGTTCGTAAACATGTAAGGCATGGGGTAGTTTTCTGTACAACACCAGTCATCATCGAATGCAATCTCTTTGAGGCTAGACAAGTAAGCCAATAAGCTATCAAGGAAGAAAAAGCATATATACACTCTGGTTCGATACAAATGAAGAAATTTCTTTTCCGGTTTCTGGACTCTGGAATCGTGGCAATTCCGGTGTCTTCTTTGCTAGATTTTGCAGAAAAAAAAAAAGACTAATTCTGAAACGTTATTGTTTAACGTAGTAAGGTGACCTCACATGTTCTATACTTCAAATTAATTCCGGTTAATTAACTCACGAAGGTTGCTAGTAACTCTTGCTCCTCCACTTGTTTTATCACATCTTTCAAGGTTCTTTTATTAGTGGCGGCCCCATTTTTTGCTTTTGTTGTTTTTGTTTTAGTAATTACCACAGTCAAACTTTCTTGTGGAATGGAACAAAAAAGGTTTGGAGATGATCTGTCCTTAAATATCCTTTCAGGTTGTACCGATCAATAAATATTGTCCATTCCGGTAGGCAAGAAGAAGCAACAGCATATATCAAGGGAAACATATATGATATCTAAGGCTTTGATATTCTTTTATTTGCAATTTCTTTTCTTCTCTTTCTGGGATTCAATTATTATTAAGCCTTTGGTGGTTGTTTTTCTCCATTCTTCATCCCGAGTCAGCATGTGAATGGACTATAATTTTCCGTGTAATAGATCACCAAAACGTACTTGTCAGAAATCATCTCTGTCTTAGTGGCCTTGCTATTTCTCTCCTTGGATAAGCCAAAAAAAATTAAAAATAAAAAAGAATTTTGAGCCGTGCATGGAAATCATGAACTTTCCTTCTAGCAGCTAAGTTTAGGGCAAAGATCATCTTATTCATGGACTTGACAGCTCTGTTTTCAAACTCGGACCGGACCGGCCGGTCGAACCGGTTGAACCGGGAACCGGCCAGGTAGCCGGTCCGAGTCACATTAGAAAACCGGAAATTTAAAACCCGGTCAAAGCCGGTCAAAAATCGGGTTTGACCGGGTTTGACCGGGAAAAAACCGGTTTTTCCGGTTCAACAGTATTTTTTTAAAAAAAAAATTCAAACTTTTTAATATTATGTTTTGACCCCCTAAATTGTTAAAACTTATTGATATACCTCAAATATTTGATACTTTATAAATATTGTCCTAAAATTTGATGTTATTTTTCAATTAAATTCATAATTTTAATTCTAAACTTGTTAATATTTATTAAATAATATAAATTGCTACTTGATTGTTCTAATTTCTTTGTATTTTCTTGTTAAATATATTTGAAACATCAAATATATATGAATATGCCTTTATTAATATCAATATATTATTAGATATTATATATATAACATTTTAATTTTAAAATAATTTTTATTTATGACGTCATCCGGTTCGACCCCTATCGACCCCCGGTCGAACCCATTGACCCCTGACCCCTGACCTCGGCCGAGTCGCTATCCGGTCCGGTTCTGAAAACATAGCTTGACAGCAGAAAAAGTACATAGTACTATGTCTTTCAGTTAATTTTGAGGAACACGCAGTACTATATTTGACCACAACAGCGTTTCATCCTCACTCCACGTTACCAGAGTCGGTAGAAGCATAGAGAAATTGTTTTTTTTTTTTTTGGTGCGTTGCAAAATCAAAATGATTTTAACACCCAAAACATAAGCAAAATTCTCAAAACCCGCAATGGCTAGTTCTCTACCTTTCCCTTTCTTGAATTTGCTTTTATTGGCAGTATTCTGATCCTTTTTGCCACCCTAACGAAGTCACTGCACAATACCCAGAGGAAAGAAACGATTTAAACATATAAATAAAGAAAAATATAATACGGTTAGAAACTTAGACCCAATAGGTATAGTGCATTTTAGGATTCTCTTACTCACTGCAAGAATCCTAGGAAAGCTAACTTCAGCATTGCATTTATCCAAGCAAAAAAAAAACTTCGCATTGCAAAAAAAATTGTGGGATCTCAAGGATGAATGTGAAAAAATATTAGTATAGTTTAAGATAGTTTTCAAGATTCATCTATGTACAGTAGTTTGATAGGATCTGGTTGTAGAGAGACTCACCTCCAGTTGAGGTCACCAACAAGAAGTAGATCATTTTCCATGTCTTCATAAGCAATGAGATGACCAGGAATCGCATTGGAAAGATCAAGTTCACCATCTGATGGGACTCCAGTAGCATCCCCATCAACAAACATTTGTCTCAGGGCCCTAGCTAAGCTTTGGTAGCTTGTGTGCTTGTCAAGGCTAATCCGATGGCAAATGGAACGGCCTTCAAGAACAACAGTCAGTGGTGGCACCAATGCCGAAACAAGATCATCATCAAAACCACCAGGAAACATTTGGATATTGTTTTTAGGGTTTGCCCTTAATGGTGATGGATTTGCACCACCACCAAGTAGTCTGGTATAGAAGTTGGGAGAGGCCGTGGGATTAATCTTTTGGTTTTCTTCTATTGCCTTGAGTCTCCTCTCTTGCCACCTCATTTTCAAAGACTCTTGTCTTTGAGAATCAAGATTGCTCATTTTCTCAAGCTTTTAAGCTTGTAGACAAAATGAAGAAAAGGGTTCAGCCTAAAGCTAGAGGTGGCATAAAAAGAGAGAGTTTGAGTAGAAGTAGAGTTCGCGTTTGTTGAAGTTGTGATGAGGCATGAGTGTGTGTGTGTGTGTGTGTGTGTGTGTAATCAGTAATGTGTATATATAATTATATATAGAAGATTGCGAGCACAAATGTCGGGTGATGGTCAGTAAGGTGTCTGAAACGGCCCTAAACTCTAGCTACGCATTTCAAATTTCGAAGCTGTTGCTATTAATTGGCTGTGAAATCAATCAATTCACTGGAAATCTGATTCAAGTCTTCCACAACGACATGTATAAAATACATTATGAAGACAGCTATGATGCAAGTATCAACTAGATTTTCAGACCCTGATCTGATTGGATCTTGTAAAAGATTTTAGGCAAACATTTTATAAGTACGATGTAGTTATGTGTTTGTATGTCCAGCTCCGTATGAAGTTTTCTACTCTTCTGGTAGCTAAGAATCATAAATTGTAACAGTTGGCCGCTTATAGGATCCGGGGCCGAGGAATTGAAAGCATCATTAGTGTGGACGTCTAGGCCTCCCTCATATTTTAAAATCAGAGCTCAGAACTAGCTATTCTTATCCTCTTTTATTAGTATCATAGCTGATTTTGTACAGTTTCCTATATGGCGCAACTGATTTTGTACAGAAGAGAAGATCGAACTCAAACCTTGCAATTGTTAGAAAATTTTTGCCACATGATCACTAGACTTTGTGGTATGAGAGAAAGCAAGGGGATGTTTGCTTGTGAGTGAAAAAGAGGTTGGGGGTTGTCCCTTTTTCATCTTAACTATTTTCTTATGACACATAAATATAGAGACACATTGCATCAGGTACGCTGAGGCACGCATGTCCTCGAGTAATATTGTATTGGGAATGTGACTGTAAATTTGTATGATGCGTCAAGAAAAAGCAAGATGGGGAAGTTTGAACATAAACAAAGTGTGGTTTAACGCATCAAAAACTTCTTACAAAACTTATATAAATGGGGGGAAAGTCTTGTAAATTGGAGCTGCATGGACTGTGGAGACGACCGCGCTGCAGTCGGCGAAGGGTTCGCTAGTTTGACTCCTTGACGGTCGGGGACATCCATGTCCTAGCTTATTATGTGATTTTGGAGCAAAACCACTTCTCTCTTTTTAACTTCATTTTTTTTTCTTCCTTCAAGGTATTCTTCCTTGTCGTTTGCTTTAGTATATGATGGACGTTTATGGGTCATAATTATTGCCATTTGAACCCATAATTGTCCGGCAAGCAGCATGGACGTCCAATATATATATTTTAGGGCTCTTGTCAATTTAACAATTTAGGAGAAAAGCATAAAATGGCTAAATGAAGAGTCGTTTTAATTTGTCTTTCAATTGGATCTGAATGCAGGGAGTACGACAATCATTTAGTCAACTAAAAATTGGATTAGACGAGAAAGACAATCTTTAATTGAGGAACTCCTGCATGCATGTAAGTTTACATTTCACCACGTACAGTAAAATGAGCTTTTTTTTTTTTTTTTTTGAAGGAATGTACGCTAAGATACACATTTGGTCTGCATTTGTTATAAGAGAATATCGAGAGCATACATGGGATTTAAATAATTATATAAATTTTAGATGGCAGAATAACTTATCCTTCCCTAGCTAGCTACCATTCAGCTTTTCTCTAGTAAGTTAATTAACTAGCACTAATTAAATGACAATAACCTTATGATCCTCGTCCTAATAACAGTCTGATGCTTTGTTGCTGAGAATTATAATTTGTATGAGTAGGATGGCACTGATTTAATCAGATTGGGACCCCTTTTTTTTTTTTTTTTTTTTGTAGGAAACTTATTAGGTTGTACTACTAAACTAGAGGAGGAGATGGTCTAGGAAGCTTGGGACCTGTATTTAACTTTAGAACTTGCAACTTCGGGCAGCTCCTTAAATATGATTTGGCAGGTAATCAATTAACTTGTGCGGCCGTGTCAGGCGTTTGGCAAACTTCTGCTAGGCACCAGGGTGCCTAATTAATAACGTTTACGTACGCAGTTAATATTTGATTATGTGTTTGAAACTTTTGTGTGATGAAAAACTGACAAAACGAAGGAACTACTCGCTTATCAGCAACTTCATTATGTCAACTATATATTGAGACAGCTTTTCAGTTGAAGCACTTAATTTGATGAAGTTCAAGTCTAGTGCCTTCTAAGATTTTTACATACAGCACAGCTCTACAAAAACACCTTAGGCTAGTACCTTTCTCGGTCTTTTCCTATGACATTTTATTTCTGATAAAATCAGAAAATAGAACTCATGAAGTTTTGCTTCTTTATTTTGTGGATTAAATCCTTTCTAATTAGTACAACAGCAATTAGCACACTAAATTTCATTTGGGCAAATGAATAGATCGGAAAAGTTACGTGCCATGGCTATATATATATTGGCATACTCGATGCAAAAGAATATGGCACAAATTGCACTCTGGTTGCCGTACGTACCAAGCGCTGGTGAAAAACTTTAACATGTGGGCATCTATAATAATAACCGAGCCATTATCAGCATAACGGTCGCTGAGAGGAAAATTAACGAAAACGTGCATGCATGGTTAATGAGCTACAATCCCAAGTACAGACATCAAGCAATGAAAACCATCGATTTAGCCTCTATTTGGGAGTATATCGTACGATAGGGGGGGAGAAAAACCGAACGAAAAGATGCTAGAAAATCTCACATGATGAACAGGGAAGTAGCTTTAGGATGAGCTTCTTGTTCCAATTTCCTTGTGCTTGCACGAGGGTCATTTGGCTGGTTATTTCTCTAACGAGCTTGTTCCAATTTGCTCGTGCTTGCTAATAGGGAAAAGGTATCACAGATTATTGTGGTGATTATTGAACAACTTATAGGCATTACCACCTCTAGCTCTAGGGCCATGGCTTGTTTTTTTTTTTTTTTTTTAAATGGTGAAGTTATAACGCTATTGTTTTGAAAGTTATAAATGTTTATTAACTGTTAATTGTTTTTCAAAATGATTAAATTGCTCCCTTAACCTCTCAAATTTGACGTTATTTTTTTACCTTATTTGTAAATTTTACATATATCTATTCTTAGCTTATATACACTTGCGTGGTTTACTTAAATCTCAACCAACAAAAAAGAAATTTTATCTTGGTCCATACAAACTACTTGACAAGCATGATAGTTGGTCTTTGACAAACCAGAAAGTACTAATTAGATAAATAAGGACCTTATTATTTTATTAAATTTTAATTTATGTAGAATTAATGGACTTCACAATTTTATTTCACTAAATAGTAGTCTGACCAGGATAAGACTTCTCACTAAGAAAGATTAACAACTAGAATTGTTTGTGCGTTTGTAACCCTTAAGCAAGGAAGGATCACAACCAGACTCATATTTGCGCGGCCCAACAGAAATTCGGCCTTTAAGTGCATCACTGACATCTGGCCTTTGTCTTAAAGTCACGTGCTGTCTTTGATCAAGGATCTTTTTGGGTAGGTGAAACAAAGCTTCATTCCAAAATGTGCCCCTGTAATGTTATTTCAGCAGTGAATTACCCTAATGTTCACAAAACACATAAATTGCCCCCTCTAAATTAAATTATGAAAAGACAGTCATACTCTCATATACTTATTGCTTTAATAGTTTTAAACTTTTGGCACTAAAAAAAAACTAAATTTGTACACCAAATTTAACTTTTTGGCTCCAAAATTATGTTATTTTTATTCTTTTATGAAAAATTGTTGGATTAGTAAAGGTAAAGTCTCATGAATGATGCAGTTAGATGCCAAAAATAGTTCTTTTTTAAGCAAAAACTGAAAGAAACATTTCCCAACTAAAGTTTCAATCTAAATTTCATGATTTTACTTGAGTTTTGAGTATGAGAAAGCAGGAACAAATTTTGTTAAGATTACAATTACAATAAGCTTTTTTTTTTTAACAAAAGAAACTATAAGATGTTTTGGGCATCTTAATTAATCATTCATGAGACTTTACCCTTATTAATATAACAGTTCTCTGCTTAAAAAAAAATTAATTTTGGAACCAAAAGGTTAAATTTTAATAAACAAATTTAGTTTTTTGTTGCCAAAAGGTTAAAACTAAAAAGAAAAAAAAGTATACAGGCATGACTGTCTTTTCATA
Source organism: Coffea arabica (assembly GCF_036785885.1). Taxonomy (NCBI): domain Eukaryota; kingdom Viridiplantae; phylum Streptophyta; class Magnoliopsida; order Gentianales; family Rubiaceae; genus Coffea; species Coffea arabica. The sequence goes on along the minus strand of NC_092320.1, from coordinate 12,295,043 downwards.
ATTTAGAGAGGGCAATTTGCATGTTTCATGAATAAGGGAGGCAACGTGCTGCTATTGAAGTAAGGAGATATTTTGGTATTGAGCCTTAAAACACAACAAATTTAAGTTACTTAGGAATGGAAATTTAACTTTTTGCTTAGTATATTACTTATCTTGTGTGGCTAAAGCTCGAGTTCCATACTGTGATGATTACGTTACGTGACCCCCCAACCTCCTCTCCAAAAAAAGGATAGAAGGGTAAGGATGTTGATTAGCAGGCCAAGCTGAAACGCAGACTTCATTTTTCGTCCTCAATCATTTCTGTTCCTTTTTTGGAAGATTACTGCATCTTCTATATGATGATGTCTAGAATTTGACAAGACTTAGGTTCCGTTTGATAAAATTGAATCTGAATTCTGAAGTCTGAATTTTGAAATTTGAATACTAAAATAATTAATTTGTTGAATTTTAAGCACTGAAAAAAATATATGAATGTCTGAATTTTAATGTTAAATCTATTTATACTGTTTGATAAATATTTATAGCTGAATGCTTAATAAGTTTAATTTGATAATTTTACCCTTATATCCTTTCATTCAAAAAAGAAATAGAATCTATGATTTAATTGGTTTAAAATTGTTAGGTATGAAAATGACGATATTTATTTTTAAATCAAATTAATATAAAATGTGAAATATATTATATGAGGAGTATGGAGAAGATGTGAAAGTCATTAGAAAGGGAGAAAAGAGAAACTAAAAATCGTTAGATAGAGAATATTATATTGTTTAATTAGATAAGAATTTTGAACATAATTAACAAACAATGGTAGATTTGGTAGATAAGATAAAGTAGCTGAAGTAATTCTATTAATTCTTATCAGAATTAAGCATTCAGTTAGGATTCTTGTATTGAAAAAAATACACACAGGTTCAGCATTGCTTAACAAATTCAGCAAATAGATTTTCATTTATCAAACATTCAAAACATCTGAATGTATGAAAAAATTCAAATTCAGCACTTTTTTATGTTATCAAACGTACCCTTAAATAGGCCTACTCAATTAAATGGACAATTGAGCATCATGAACTCACCAACTATCAATTCCTGGCAGATGGGAGAAATAACTCAACTGGGGGTTGTCCCAAAATGTGGCACCCATCATTTTTGAGCCAATGACTGTCCAAAAAACACATTCTGCAAAAGCAAATCATGCATGATGGTGTTAACTTTCTCATGCATTCGACACATTAAGTAGACAGCGATTCACGCAACAGTTGACAGCTGGGCTCATCTGTTCTTTTCATTACCGACTCCCATAGTTATTTCCATTTAATAGCATCCCTTTATTATTATTTTTATTATTTTTTTTTTTTTTGGTGGTTCGAAATTACGAACCAAATTCCTCAGTATCAAGTCATGTCCAAAGACAAACATGTGCCTTGCTAGTTGCTACAGAAACTGCAATGTCCTAGTCCTCTCTTTTCCTCCCAGACATTTTCTGAAGTATGCTCCATAGGGACAAGCCAATAACTTCGCCTTCATACTTTAGTTGTTTACCTTTGCAGAGGAAGAATAGCAGATTCAAGAAAGAAAAAATACGGTAGAGAAGACTGACCTGACAAAATACGTTTAACACTGGAAATAAAAACTTTAAATATATACGAGTTCAAAATCAATCCATGTCGGTGGGTCGGTCAAAACCATCTCCCTGTCTCATTAGTAATAATACAGACTCCCCAGTCTCCGGCAGCTATGCCTGCCTCTAAAAAGTTGCTACCAACCATTATTGGCACATATATATATATATATATGTGTGTGTATATATGTTCAACATAAATATGGCATGTATTACTACTGTATTTATAACTTACATGAACCAAAAAATCCTCCAAAAACAAAAGAAGAATTGCTACAATAACACGACAAGGACACTTCCATTTTCACGCTGGCGGAGGAAGGCGGGGATACCTTTTGCACAATGCCTCCCCTTAATTAACCTATAAAAGCATCGCCATCTTTTTTTGTCATTTTCCCTACTATCTTTTAGGGGCTGATCACCATACATCGCGCAAGTATCTTCCGCTCATTTGCAGATTCTTTACAAAGCTCTCAGCCTTGGAGCTGTCCATAGATCCCTGAAACAAAAAAAAATCGGCAGACCCGTTAGCTCTGTGTCACACTGTAACTTTTGACATGGTTGTAGGGGTCAGCTTATAATCCCTATGCCTCCTGGTTTAAAATGGAAAAACATGCACTTTACAGTAAAATACATGAAGGGCATCCATCATTCCTTGTGTTATTAGTTTAGCTTTTCATATATTTTAAGTGGGGAAGGGGAGGCCCAACTTTGTAGGCGGGGCACAATCTCAAGAAAATGTCATTTGACATTACTACATAATTGATGTCTCTTCTTTTCAAAGTTTCAGAAGCCTCCACGACCACGAATGCATGCCAACACGTGGAAAAAGAAGTTGTGAACGGTTTTCCAGCCATATGGGAGCACAAATGGTTGGTGGGTGCATTAGTGCAAGATTCACCAAATAGGTGGTAGGTACGAAGGAATACTCCAGCCAAGAGTTTCAACCAAATAATAGCAGCTAATCCTATTAGGATACCTGTTCTTGCACAATGGTATGGAGAGTTCGGTGGACATCCCTGGCCATGCCTTTGGCATCACCACAGACGTACACATAGGCTCCCTCAGAAAGCATGCTCCAGATATCGGAAGCCTACAACACCCAATGAAAATTTAGGATTAACATCTCAAAAAATAGTACTCAAAAACTCTCTGAACACACAAAATCTGAAAAACACAGTATGTAGCATGCAACACTCTTCTACTACCTTCTCTGCCATTTTATGTTGTACATATTGCTTAGTGGGCCCCTCGCGGGAGAAGGCAACAATTAGCTCAGAGAGTGCACCACTTTTAGCAAAGTGGTTTAACTCATCTTCATAGATGTAGTCCTGCAAGATTGGTGATAAAAGTCAGAACACTTAGAAACTGGTATACAAGGAAACCATGCAAATACAGTTTCAGATATTGTAGCAATTCAATAAATGAGTCACTGACCATTTGGCGATTCCTGCATCCAAAAAAGAAGACTGCAGGACCAAGTTCAGTTCCTTCTTCCTTCAGAGCTAATCTTTCCTGAAATACAATTCAAATACACCATGTGTTAAACTTGACAGTGCTATATACCAACCAGGTACATGAAACATTAGGTGCTTTGAGACAAACCTGAAGGAAACCTCTAAAAGGAGCCAAACCAGTACCAGGGCCAATCATTATAACGGGTACTTTAGGATCAGAAGGAAGTCTGAAGTTAGATGTCCTGACGAAAATAGGAGCCCAGCTGCAGTCATAGCTGTCCTCCGAAGGAATGGAATTCTGGGCAAACAAATAGGGCAATAGAGAAGTGAGAAGAATGCAGAGCTACAACGATTGAAAAATACATGCCAAAGACAAAACAATGCCAAAAATTATACTTTTAGTGAGCTCGATATTTCAGCTATATGAAATTATCTCCAAATCACATAAACATAACACACTCTTAGATGCAAGAAGAAGGGCCCGAAATTTCAAAAATGCTAAACTAAAATAACCAATACCTTCATCCATGTTGAACATACACCCTTGTGGATTCTTCCTGTTGGTGTTTTATCATAAACAAGGGCACAAGTGACATGAATTCTAGAGGGTGCCATCCTGCATGACAATCATGCAAACAATGAGGCCATCAGGCCATCCATTTTTTAAATAAAACAAAAATAAAAATAAGAATAAAAAGCAACTCAAGAAGGTAATTAACTCTTCAAGGACAATTCCCATTTACAATGCTTAAGTGGAAACTGATTTAAATTAGCTTTAGTACCATTGGAAAAAGGTACAGAAAGAAATTAGACGTATGACGAAAGGAGATGTGGCAATTTACAAAGTCCACCAAGGACAAGAAAGAAGATTCCAACCACATTTACAAGTGACAGCCTTTCTAACACAAATTCACCAATACGTGATGCTGCAATTGTGAGTAGAAAAATAACCCACCATACCTTGGCGAGGATGATATAGAATAGAATCTAGGCTGCAAACGTGGGGCAACTGCAGCAAAGAAAACTCCGAGTGGAGGTTTTGCTGATGGAAATTCAGCCATCACCTCGAGGAGGCTTCTCTGGTTTGCAACAACCCATTGTGCATATTCATCCTGGAAAATGATATGATGCATCTCCATGAGGAGCAATTAAAATCACATTGGGAATAAAAGTTACAAGGAAACAGGTTGATACCTTTCCACCTGGGGATGCAAGATGCCTTAACTGATCAGCCTCACTAGGATCAGATGCATAAGCTGCCAGAGCTAGCAAAGCGGACTGCATAGCATGGGATTGAGCATTAACACATCATAGTTCAATGTGACTCTCAAATGCCCAAGATACTAACATAATTATTGACATACCTTCTTAGGAGAACCTAAAAGATCAGCATATTTAGTCAGAGCAGTTCGTAATGTACAGGGTGGGAAGGGAGGTGGCAAGGAGCTTCCACCAAGTGGTGTGCCATCTTCTTTATCAGTGTGAATGGAGAAGTACGTCTCTGGCAGCAAATTCAGTAACCTTTCAGCCTCCTCCACAGTTTCACTTAGATTTTCACAATACACACCAACATGATCTCCAGTTTCGTACCTAGATACAACAGACACATCAGTGAACAACACTAGCACAGAAATAGAGAATAATAGCCTTATTGCTGCAATGGTCAATGTAACAGCTGTCTAGGAACTTCAGAAACATGAAAACAGAAGCTAAGTTGCAAAGGAAATATCAACTCACTTAATTCCAGTGCAAGAAATGTCAAACTCCAGATGTGTGCATGAACGATCAGAAGCAGGAGTATGAAGTTCCTTCCTTACAGCAATATTAGATCTTCAACCACGAAATGCAGATATATTAGATTGTGACAAGAAAAGCATGATTTTGGTAACGTCATACAAGCCTACTCCTTTTTTATTTTTCATCTTCAAAAGATCTTGGAAGCACTATCTATACCTGCAAGGATGCTGTGCATCAATAACAGCATGACCATTAGCGTGTCCATTTGCTCTATCATCTAAAACTGGTGAATCTGATCTGTCGTGGAACACAACCCGATATTCCAAAATAGCAGCAGTGTAAGGAGTAGCAACAGATGCTTCATCACCATCCCTTAGTAGTTTATCCAACTCAGGCCACACATTTTCACGCCTGGATAAGCAAAATTAAGAAACATGGTTTAAGTTTGTACGAGCACAAATGCAAGGCATGATATACTGAATTTTGTGTTCATGCAGATTCTTTGTACAGTCATACCATGCAGCAAAGTCATCTTCAATGCACTGGTCATCATCTCCAAGACCAACAGGAACAAGCCTCTTAGCACCTGCAAAGTTGTAAGGAGAGGAAATTATGGAGGTGGAAAATTCCTGACATGATTAATGTTTTGAAAAGTAAAGAACGGACTATCACAATTAGTTGTAACAGAGAGGAAAACAAAGACATATTTGACACAACATGCAAAGTTCACTGAAAAAAAGCGGCGAACAGCCATGCTCTCTCGTCATACATTCTGTGGTCGTACATGTAAAGAGCAGCATTTTTAACAGCCTAATCTTCAACTTAACACACAGTGCAGCGAATACTGTAGCAGAAAATAGGATGGCGTGGCCAGGATTTTAATTTCTATACCATTTACACAATGGTAAGATACGGAGCACAAAAGCACAACTGGAATCATCAAAAGTTCATGGCAGTCAATGGGTTAAACTCTCCCTATTCAAGGATCATAACAGCAGTCCCAACATCCCCCATTACATTACTCAAAAGTGTAAGTCCATAGAATATAAATTACCTTGCTCAACACAAAGATCATCAACCACTTTTGCAATCTGTTCCCAAGTTATCAAAGATAGATAACCGTCAGTAAAAGATTATATACAACATAAGTGCACAATACAAGTCCTTCACAGAGCAGGGATATAGAGAACCAGTCCAGACCTTGTTGAAATGCTCGTATTGTCTGTTGCCAAGACCAAAAACTCCATAACTAAGGTTCTTAAGCCAGTCCCCTCTTTCTTTTCCCTGCGCACAACCACATTTTAAAAGATCAACGGGAAGATCATATCCCAACTCAGTTTCCAAAATAGCACTAAGTGTAGAAAATGAGCATATATACATCTCAACAATCTAATTTTTCTTTTTTTCCCCTTTTTCTTACCTCGGCAAACCATTTGTAGAATCTCGCCGCATTGTCAGTTGGCTCGCCATCTCCATATCTGAAATCAACCATACTCAATTAGTAAAATGTGAAAAAAAAAAAAGCCTCTCCCAAAAAGGTGATATATTTAAGCAATAAAGAGGCAGTTCGGCAGTGATCAGTAACAACCAATTACTATAACTCACGTGGCCAAGAAGAAAAAAGCCAAAGTCTCTTTTTTCAACTTCTCCTCGTATTCCTCATCATCAGCAGCATAATCATCCTATCAAGCATCAGCCACTCAGTCATTTAGACGAAGCCAATATCATGTCAAACACAGAAACATGGCAGTAAAAGCTTGCCACCAGAAAGAACATGAGGTAAGAAAAATAAATGAAGGAAGGAAACAGAAGAATAGCTTACCAAATCAGTTACTTTGAAAACAGCCTTTTCATATCTAGCTTTAGCTTCGTCGGCAAGTGCCTAAAAAAGGGATCAACGATTCAATTACCCAAACTAAAGAAAAAGGCAGAGCATTCCCACTTCTACTTTTTTTATACAATTGAGATGACCAAATTACCCTTCGCAATTCACAAATTCCTACGGGAAGTTTATCCCAACTAACCAAATTTGACATATTCAGCAGGCCAATTTTGTCCATCCAAATTTTTGTCTAGGCATCAGAATTGATTTGATTATGACACTCTATTTCTTCTTTTTGCCCTTATTTTTGAATATTCCGGAGAATCAAATCAAATGGAGTTCATAAAATAATAAGGTGGATTTTTCAGGTGACAACACACCTTAGCAAAGCCTTCAGCTGTACCAGTCTGGGTTCCAAAAAAGATGGTAACTTTTGTCCTTCCATCATCAATTTCCTCCGGCTCCTCCACGGATTTTGTCATAATAAGTTTCGGCGGCTCCGCCACTTTCTTGGTAGAGGCCGACGACCGCCGCCAGACCAATGCAACAACGCATCCGATCAGCACAGCAACCGAGGTCGTCAGTATCATCATCAACTGTCTATTCTCCATCAGCATCGCCACCACCGCCGGCGGCAACGGACCACCGGACTCCGACGAATTAGACCCGTCAAATTTAGCTCCATTAAAGATCGCAGCCATCAAATCGAAAGGTGACAACTTCTCTGGGCTAGAATCCATCTCCTCTCGACTGGGTGGAAGCTAAAACTAACTTTAAAAGAAAAAAATTCCAACTTTTTCGCCGGCCAGGCAGACCCAGTTCAAGAAATGCTACAAAAGTGAGGAAAACTTGAGTTTTCCCCACCGAAACTGGAATTTTCTCAACTGGGTAGGAGTTAAATCGACGAATATATCAAAATTTTGAATGCTTAGCTGAAAAAATCAAGCTGCTTTTGCTAAATTTTCTCGCAGGTCAGATTGCTTTAGGGGGGTTGGTGAAAATTGGTGAGGTTTGGCGAGAACTGCCCGTCCAAATTACTACTATCTAATAATGTGGGAAATGAGAAAGGGAGCTGACTTTATATGGACAACCAACGCAAGCGAGAGACAAGCAATGGGGAAAATAAAAGAAAATTAAAAAAAAAATTAAACAGCCTGCCAAACCAGACTGGTCAAACCCACCTAACACATCTTAACCATGGTTAAATGAAATTAATGAAAGGGAAAGGGAAGGGGGAGGACGAAGGAGGAACTGCAAGACGAAGACTTCCAAATTTCAATCCTGCCTGCTTGCCTCGGGACTGGACCGGGTGATGGGTTTGTTTTGTTTATAATTTTTAGATTGACTAATTAATGCATGGATTTTTTTTGGGTTAAAAATTAAAAAATTGTTTTTTTTTCTATTTGGATTTTAGCACAAGGTTTGTAAAATCGGGATCCTACGTAGGATCGATATTAGTTTCACGGAATCGGATAGTAGGATTCTACCAAAAGCTCCTAATTGCAATTAAAGGCTGTAATTCTTTGATAAATTACAAATAGGGAAAATGACATGTTTCATCCCTCACATTTTACAAAAATATTCTTTTCGTCCCTCACTTTTAAAATGAAGCAAATTCGTCCCTAACATTTAAAAATTAAAGCTATTACATTCCTGAACTTAATTTTCAATCTGAGTCAAACCATCTAATAACCTATTAATAAATTTCAAAAATAGAATTGATAGATCATTCGGTCAACTTCATCGTATTCACATGACATTTATTAACCCAAAAAAAAATTATAACATAAAAGGCCATTCTTTGTCTTGAAATAGTAGAGTTTTTTTTTTATAAATCTTTTCTTGCACCATTAGTATATCCGCTTGCGAATCTATATGTGTATCATAAATATAAAATTTGGTGTTTAAATTAAAATTAAAATGATATGGCGGTATATAAAACCGTCAGTGTATACAATGATAATGTAGAAAAAATTAATCTTTCTTTTTTATATTATAATTTTTTTTTTATTTTTAGATTTATTAAATTTTACATGAATATCAAGTTGAGTTAACCAAGTGATCTACCAATTACACTCCCAAAATTTATAATCAGGTTGATTGGTGGTTTGATTCAGATTGAAATTTGGGTTCAGGGATGTAATAATTTTAGTTTTTAAATGTCAATGATGAAATTGCTTCATTTTAAAAGTGAGGGACGAAAAGAATATTTTTGTGAAATGTGAATGATGGAATCGATCATTTCCCCTTACAAATATATCACAAATATTTTCATTTACTTGCAAAATGGAGTCTCGTATTTCACAAATTTACAAAAAATTGTAAGATCGTACTATCCTAAGCGATCCTACTACGATCCTACGCGATTCTACATAGATTAATATGATTTGCGACTCTGAATACGATCCGGATCGATTTTGATTATCCGGATCGTAGGATCCTACGATCTGCATCGCAATTTTGACAACTATTTAGCAGCAGTAGAAGTATGCTAAGTACTATGATTACTCTCTTTCAATTTTTTTTTCAAGTTGTTGAATATCAGAAATGCCCTTTTCTGTCTTCTTTTTTATTTTTTTTTTCTTTCAGAAATGCTCTTTTCTGTCTCATTGTACTGAAGAATAATGGGCAGAAAATGCCCTCATGCATCTCGTGCGGTCATACGTGATCGCGTGGTGGTGGCGGTGGTTTGCGTACCACTCGTTCTGGGACACGTGGTTTTACGACTAAACGATACCAAGAAAATTGGTGTATGAGAGACTTTTTTTTTTTTTTTTTAATTACGAATTCGCTATATGAGTTCCCGAGGCTAATTTTAATTTGATGCGAATTGCGTCTTGAAATTAGTACAATCCTACGTCGGACTCAAGGAACAAACATTTTCAGCAGTTTTGTGCTTGCATATAATCAGCAAGACTAAGGAATGAAAATAAGAACTGAGATTGAAATTTTGTGCTTTTAACCATTCAAAGTCAACTTTGTACAATAAAGAAAAATGTACTGCACAGTAATTGATATTTTATGGTTTACAAGAACCTCGAAGGTTACATGGGTCTAATTTTTTGTTGTCACTTGAATAGATGGAAAGTTTTTGCGAGAAAGTGAAGCATCCGAAAGCAAGGTAAAGAAAACAAAATTTATTTGTCATTATGCATTTAGTCATCCATAAAAATTTCAAGGGAAATTAGAAAGTTAGTAATAGTTAGGAGCAAATTCTTTTATTGAACTAACTATTTTGCTTTAAAATTATGCAAATTTTGCAAGATACAAAATACATGAAAATGTAAGACCCTGCAACAAAATTTTTCAACTTTACCTCCTAATTAAACGTATATAAAGGACAAAATAATTAACTTTTCTTCACTTTTCCATTTTTTTCCTTGCAAACAAAGAATAAAAATCTGTTAATATGGTTTGTTTCAACAAAAATAAACTTTATTTAATATACTATCTAGAATAACACTCGAAAATACAAAAAAAAAATATAATAATAATACGTTCAATAGTGGAGATCGGTAGCAGGGGAAAGGGGCAAAGGGATTGCTTTGAAAAATATAAATAAATTTGTACAAACAACAATATTTTAATAAAAATAATTAATAAAATTTTAGATTACTACTCAAAAAATAAACAATTTAAGTGGACCCTAGATTCTTTTTCTTTAATTATTGCCTTGAACGTTTGGATAGTGGTCCCGGAGTTTAACCAAAGCTTTGGTTTTTCTAACATATATTATTATTGGCTGAACAAACCCAAGGAAAAAATGAAAAGGTTTTGTCTTGCACATCTCTTATGAAATACATGCCTAAATGGGCGCATGGCTAACATGGCCTGGGCAATGGGTTGAAAGTCTCGTCTTCCCTTCAATTGAATTTAGCTTAAAAGATAATAATAATGTAACCATTACGAAGCACTTCAACTAATCCCCGAAGAAATTTACAATTATCACGCGTTACGAGTGAATTCGTGTATTCAAAGATGGCTGAAATAGTTTACTCATGAGAATTATCCCTCCCATCCTTTTTTGTCCATCTAGTATGTTTTTGGATAGAAATTATTTAGAAAAAACACTGTAGAGTAGCTTTTTATTTTATATAATATGATGTATGTCATATAAAAAAAAATAAAGGCGACGATAAACATAAAAGAAAATTAAAAAATACATTTATATCATGAATCGAATAACATTTATACATAAGGATAAATAAAAATCGTCATTTTCCTTTTCGATTTCTTAAATCTCACCCTTGTCCCGTTAGAAGGGTGAAAGAGAATTTGTACATAATGACCCAATCCAAACACAATTGTAATCACATCCATTATCAGTTTGTTTGGATTGTGTTTTATTTGGAATATTTTTATTGTAGCACTTTTTGTGATGTGATATGTGTGAGATAAAAAGATAATTAGAAAAATAAAAAGGTGTATTGAAAATTGTAATGATGATGTAAGCAGATAAAATTGGGGAAATAAAACACAATCCAAACAAACCCGATATCATGATGGTTAATTGCGCAGAACCGCCAGCATTCATGTTGCAAATGATATGAAAAATGTGGAATCCCATCAGCCACAAGACCCCACAACTCACAAGACCACCAATTTGAACGGCTACTCTTCTTCTAGAAAATTTTAAAACTCGGAAGAATGCTCTATCCAACTTCTTTGTGAGGACATGGATGGTGAAGCACTGGTTGGAGCATTGCCAGATATAATTTGTCCCATGTTTGGCCGATTTTCAATTATGTCGGCCAGATATTAACTGCTGATAAAGGAATATCTACTGCTATTTTAGAAATTTGATTAAACTCCATTTTTCGGTCCGCGTATGACTACTAGTTTTGAGAAGCGCAGAGGAACAAACAGAAACAAAACCTAAAAAAATCAATTAACGAGCTTTGTATTTTAGAAGAATATATACTTGGACACCATGGTTCTTAAAATCCTATTATTATTCTATTGACGAAGATTGCTACCAGGAATTGCGCTGTTTTAGTGCATTCCTGTATCGCGACAATAAAAATGGATGATGTGGCCTTGTTTGAATTGCAGTTTTTCGTCGGAAAATTACGTTGTTTTTCGTGATCAAATTTATCTATTACATTTTTCCCTCACATACATCAAATCGCTACAGTATTTTTTCCATGAAAAATCATGGAAAATGCAATCCAAACACAACCAAATTTGTCTTCTTTAAACTTTTGGTGCATTCTATTAAGATGCATCGAATTACCATTTCTGATTAAGTTTACGTAGTTCCGTAAGTCTCCTTTTTTTTTTTTTTTTCTCTTTTTTACCAAAAAAATGGAAGATTGAACTGCCTTTTGCTGCTGCAAATTTTCTTATATTTTCATATGCTTGATGCTTTCAATATTTGGCTTGGAACGCAGCAAAATAGCAATATTAACTCTTAGTCGTACTTCTTGGATAGAACGTCCAGCAGCAACCAGTACCCCCATCTTTTGTTTCTTCTTGGGGTTTGCTTTTGGCTGATTGAGTAAGTAACATCTTGTGTCTTCGGTTCATAAAGATCCTTCCAAGTCCATAAAGCTCATCAAAATCATGAACGGCAAGAGTGTCTAGTTATTAATGTAAGACTACGTGGTAAAGGGTTTCGTCTTGACATGCAACCATTTCTTTAAAAAATGGTGAACAAGTGTTCACCTTTTTGAATACAGTGACCTATCTTTAAAAATTCCTTTTTTTCTTGTAAATAAATGGTGGAATTATCCGGCGCGTACTCTAGAGTAACGACTGCAGATTCCTTTATCAACCAAAGAAAAAAAAAAAAAGAGGTAAAATTAAAAAAATGAAAAAAAAAGAAAAGAAATTTGAATCTAAAACCTCTTCTGAACGGTAACCAATTAGCTCTCTTGGGCGTGAAAACAATAACCTTGGGCCCTTAACTACTAGGAATTATTTTAAAGTTTTATTATGCTTCTTCAAATCAAAAATGGGTTTTCGAAATTGATAGTGATGCTTGCCGGAACATTTGTCTTGCATTATACAGAGCTGCTTGTCCCGCGGGATTCCTTAGCATTATCAGCCATACGTTAAAGGAGTGCCCCCGTAGAAGGGCATCTTTAATAGATGTTCACGCAAGTCTAAATTCTTGAAAACAACTTTTTTCTTGTTTATTTCCTTCAAAGAAAAAGGAACTATTTCTTGTTTATTCGTTGGGAGACGGCAAACGTTTTTGTTGGTCACAAAGGCGGTGAAATATACCGCTCAATATTTTGTCATCTTGCTATCAACCAATTGGTTGGGCACTCTTCATTTACATTCTTATCGGCCAACATCCACCTACGTTTGTATTCCGAACTTCCAACTAACCTCTAGATGTATAATTGCAACTGCAGGTTCCAAGCATCCAGTTATATTATATACTCCCTCTCTTTTTTTATAACTGACGTTCAAGAAATTTGCTCTTAAGTACTTTTATCTGTCATTATATTATTCCCATGCAGCATTAATTATTTTTTCACAATTTTACCATTTTATCTCTTTCTACCAATACAGGGCTCTTAATTACTACTCCTAGTAATTTTTACTTCTCTCTTTGCTTTTGGCCTAGTAAAACAGCACCATTTAATACTATAGTGAGAGAAAACATGAGTGAATTGGATAATTAATGAGGATACAAAAGGAAAGTAGTGTGTAGATTTAAATAATGAAAAACTTTTCTTAATTGGTGTGCAAAACCTTAAACGTCAGTTATAAAAAAAGGAAGGGAGTATTTCGTCAAGTAGTTGTACGTCAGAGGATATGCTCTACATCGGCTTTAGTTAGGGAGAGGGAGAAGAGTCGAGGAAGTAGAGCCTTGAGGGCTTTCTTTCTTCGGATGCCTAATACTGGAACAGAAATTAACTTTGGTTGAAATGTTTTTCTCATCTCATTATTAAATATGACTTGATGGATGGTCAAGAGATGTTCCATATTTCTATTCAATAAGGTATTTTTCATGCTAATAGTCGTATTCCATATTCGATATATCACAAATTCTTCTGGGAGAAATTAAAAAAAAAAAAAAAGTAGCATCTAATGATAAAGTCAAATGAAAAGGAAACGATAACTGGTTCTGTTGATACTGCTGACCACACATTGATACGATCCAAGAACTATTGAATCTTTGAATTCACGCGTTCAAAGATTTCTCGCAGGTCAAAATTATAGAACTCACCCCCAATTGCATGGACACGTGGGCCGCCAAATAGGGTGGCTACGTTGTAGGTTTAAATCGAGATTGGATTGAAACTAACTTAGCAATTTGTTGAATTGGCATCGAAAACATATTTTGAAAATTGAAATCGGAACCATAATCATTATGATTAAAGATTTATATTTAGGTTTTCGAACCGGAATCATGACCGATGATTTATGATCCGTTCAAATCGTCTAAAAAAATATTTGCTATTTAAATATATTTGACCAATTTAGAATTCGATATCATATCAATGGTTAGTATATAATACCAACATCTCCAATTTTAGCCCAACAACCCATTATTCCATTCTATTAGTAAGTTTATATCAAATGACTAATTTAAATCCAGAACAAACAAAATCTAATCGACGATGAGAATTTTTTAAAATAAAATTTGCATCAATTTTTCTTTTCCTTGTACACGATGATACAATAAAGTTCTTTCTTTCCTTTTTTATTAACATTTATTGTTATTTTTTCTTAGAATCAATTTTATAACAAACAAAGTGTTTAAGCATGATTAAAAAAATAATCGGAAAAAAAATGAAACTGTAATCAAAATCGAAGATTCAAGAATTATAATCGTAACCTTCAAAAAATCAGAATTATTGATTTTTAAATCGGAATCGATGATTCTGTGACCAGTCTAGGGCCAAGTGGTAGGAGCCTCCGCTATTCCCATTATTATTAAAAAAAAAAAACCAATTCACTATGTTTTCTCCAGAAAATTCAGAATTTTGGACATGCAACCGCCACTCTGCCACTAGACGGGGCTTAAAGTTCTCGAAGACAAACAAGCTTGACTTCCCAGCTGTGTAGTCCCTCTGTTTCCCACTTCCGTCTGTTTAAGTGTTGCTATGCATGCTTAAAAAAAAAAAAAAAAAAGAAGAAGCTAGAATTGAGCTTGTTTGGATTGCCATTTTATTGAGAAAATATTTTGAGCTTTTCGAAAATATTTTTTTTGAAATTCACATACATCACATATTAAAAAGTATTATAATAAACCTTTGTTTTCAAAAAATATAATTCTTTCGACAATACATAATAATGGGAGATCTAAGCGTGTTTGTATGGAAAACTACGAAGAATTGAGACATTTCCCGGACCATGCATCCATTGTACTGATGCAATTTATGTCAAATTTGTAAAGCATATACAACACAGCATCATCCAATGGCAAATTAGTCAAGTCGTGTACTGTTAATGTTTGGTTATAGTTATAGTTATTTTAAAGGAAAAAAAAATGTAAAGCAAATTACAAGAGGAAAATATAATTAGAAATGTTTAATAATGAACGACTCAATTAATTAGTGGGGCGAGTGGCTGGGAATTCTGAGAATCCAACGGTATTTGGTCAGAAAAGCCCAGAGCGACCATGTGCAGGAATAATTAACCACTCCACCATACCCTTGCAACCATATATTCTGATCTCTAATCCAGGCTGTCAAATTAACAGAATGGATCTCGCGGAACCGCACCAATATTTCAAAATGGTTTTCTTGAGTAAATAAATGAATCGGATCCGGATGATTTTTAATATTATTTTCCCTATTGCAATTGATGATTTTTTTTTTTTGGTCAGAAACTCACATTATTTATTTTCCCCCATTTGTTTCTAGGCCTTCTGTTCTTTTGATGGGCTATGCCCAAAAACTGCATGTGCTCCTAATAAACGGGAAGTGATTACTAAGAAAACAAATTCTACTGATGATTAAATATCTGCTGCAGTTTAATTTTTCCTGATAAATAAAAAAGGGTATTATGGTTGCAATCAAAGTAATTTAACCTAGCTTTAAATTTGCAGTACTTTAACTGCTAATAATTTTTACGTTATAACGGCCAGTAAACAAATGCAGCCCAAATACTTTTCGCCAAGAGAAAGAGAACCATGCAGCATCGGATGCCATGTGTCCTTCTGTTGTATTTTGACTTGAAAATCAGCTGCCTTTTAGTCGAAAGAATGTAGCTGGTATTTTATGAGTCATTATCTGAGATTACAATGAGGTAATGGGCTTGAAAATAACAGTTTATGAAAGGCAAAAGCGCAGATCCAGTGAACAGGGTCAAAAAAGGAGACGAAGAAAAATCTCAAGGCTCTAAAACATATCTTCTTAGTTCAATTGCCGCGTCTGACTTCCGTTTTCGTTTG
Source organism: Coffea arabica (assembly GCF_036785885.1). Taxonomy (NCBI): domain Eukaryota; kingdom Viridiplantae; phylum Streptophyta; class Magnoliopsida; order Gentianales; family Rubiaceae; genus Coffea; species Coffea arabica. The sequence goes on along the minus strand of NC_092320.1, from coordinate 12,279,057 downwards.
ACCAGTTTAATGATCACAATTGGCTGCCTCTTTTTCGCTCTTCAACCATGGTACGTACCTGAGTTAAGGAACGTAAATCGGCTGCAATGCTACGTTTCTTGCTCCCTTATTATTATTGTAATCGCTCTTCAGAAAACGATGGTGGCTCTTCTCGTTGCCAGTTCTTAGGGAAATTTCCAGTTTGGCAGAGTCAAAGTGTCTGGCTTGGTCCATAGATAGGAGTAATTTTTTAATGTAAAGTCTAACGTAGTCTTACCACCGGTCCATTTTTCAAGAAATGCATTGAACATGCATTATATTGACCAGCTCGGCATCAACCCTGTATGTTGCTAGCCTAAATTGATCAAGGACGATGCAAACTTTAGAGTGATACTTTGAACTTTACCAGACTTTACATGCATAAGGAATTTTTCACCTGAAATTATTTTCTGGTTAGACTTGCGGAGCTTCAAAGGAAAATTTTGTCAAAAGTGGATCTAACAGTAGGCCTGGCAATCAGGACATATGGGCTAGACTTTTATACGTTTAGGATTAGTTCATTTAATTTGTGACACTTTTGGGTTTCAAATCATGAGTTTAGCTTTAATAAATGTGAAGATCATACTCAACTCACAAAATATTTAGATTTTAAGCCTTATTCGGGTTTAGTCCAAACTCACTTATTATTACTCATCAATTTTCTTAATATAATTAGTATAACTATTAAATTATAAAATTAATATAATATTCATAGGACTACAACATTAAAATAAAACATGAACAAGTAATAGTTCTTAAAAAGTACATATATAAAAAAATTTTCAACAATATTTAATTCGTTCAAAATACATGAAAAATAGTAATAAAACATGCTGTCATAAACTAATATATCTTTAAAGGTTGAAATTTCCTCATAGCCTTGTAACTTAAATCCAAACATACTTGATGATTTGTGTTTCTAGATAAAAAAGAAATCAACCAATATTATGCGAATATAAAAATTTACTTGACCAATAAGAAAAGTTAGAATTTCACTTATGCATTATCAATATTGAATCTCAAGAAAGATAGTAAAGAAATTTTCGGATGTATTTTTGTAATTTGTAATTTGTATATATTTAGTATTTAGTAATAATATTTTCTGAATATATAATTATATATATATATCAAAATATAAATATTATATGTATTAATCTTTCCTACACTGACAGTGTATACACTGTCAACATTGGATGAATGACAACTATGCAAAATTTGAATTTGATATTCAATTTTTGTACACGTGTCATGAATTAAATGGTGATAGTGTATACACTATTAATATATATAAGATTTACTCATATTATATATATTATATACATATATGTAATTAAAGGGTCGGACCTGTATGGAATTTGAGTCTAATGAGACCCAAACTCGATTCATATTTAATTCGGACTTATTTTTTAGGCCCAAACTCAAACTTGTTCATTGAAAGGTCAGGCTCATCGGATATTTTTCTCAAGTCGAATGAGCCAAGCTTGAGTTGAACCGATCTCATTGACAATTCTATCTAATAGTCTATCCTGGAAATACTGAGAGAATTTGATTTTTTTTCTTCCCTTAATTGGAATCAAAAGTATTAGAATCGTGCCATAATTAGCTTATATAACTTTATAGTTAGCAATACCTATAAATTTCAAAAAGAGTTACTCTAATTTAAAAAAAAAAATGCTTACAAAGACAATATAACAACTTTGCACATATCTTACAAAGACATGATGCTTTCTACAGGATTCTTTCTTCTATCAAATAAACGCATTTTTACACCCCAAAAAATGAAAATCTATGTCTTACATACGCAGACTTTTGCATTAATATATAGTTTAAATACTGAAAAGCAATATTTGAACCCTAATTCAATATAAAAATAAATTATAACATTGATATTAAATTGTGTAATATACTTGAAATTGGATTTCCAATTAATACTCAAATTCCATTGATCATCAAACAAATATAACTTTTTGGATTCAACAAGACTTTAGCAAAGTTTCAATTTTCAGAATTGAGGAAATGGCATAAATGGTTCCAAAATGTTTAAACTTTTATTTTTGTAGTCAATAAAGTTTTTCTTTAACATAAATGCTGGTCATTCAACTAATTATAACCTACATTATTGAATGAAAAAATGCACGTTTTCGTCAGTTAAGTGACAAAAAAATCTATATTTTGATGAGTTGAGTGAGAAAATACGCGCCACCATTTGAATTATAATAAACAAAAAGATTAGAGACAAAAATAAAGAAACATAAAATATTCAATAACAATTTGTGCCATATACTTTTCAAATTCCAGACTTCATTTTTCAATTTAACCAAATGTGTCGTGCCTGCAGGGTTCCCTTAATCCTTTGGACGTGGATCCTCCACCTATAACTTGCATGTCGTGTTGTCCATTTAAGTACAACAGCTTCTCCTTCGGGTATTCAGTAGACATGGAATCGTATGTACTTCCTATTTTGTCTCTATTTTTTCTACTAATACTATAATTTAGGTTGTTCTCTTCATATACACACGGGTCGTATCTGGCTGTGTTCCTGTCTTCTCTTCATATACACACGGCAGTCATATCAAAATTTTTCAAATAATATTTTGTTAGCATCATAAACAAAATTTTCAATCCATTTTTTCATATTTTCAATCATTTTTTTATCTCGTGTACATCACATCACAAAAAATATTATGATAATTATTCTAAATAATATTTCAAATAATACTCTACATAATTTGATTCCTAGCAACAACTTGTAACATCAGAATCAAGCATAATCATAACTAAGAATCAAACGATGATTGAAACTTCCAAATAATCACTACCAAGCCCTACAAACTTCTCTCACAATAACCAGAAACATTTTTTTTTATTGTTGATGCGATAATTTTTATTATACGTCTGCTCATACTCTGCACTAGGGGAAAATAGTGGAGTCAAAGTGGTCAATAGGGAATCCGGTGATAATTGAACTTTCATTGGACTAGACGAGTGTATAGACATTCACTAGTGAAATTTTTTTTTTTTTAAAAATGGACAAGAATGCAAGCAAAAAGATTTGATCCATCAACTTACACCGGAAAAAAAGATTTAAGTCTCTCCATAGTGGCCAACTCAATTACGCTGAAGGAATGGTTTAAATCTCTCACTACCGGCCAACTCAACTAGGTTGAGTGTTGAGTTGGTTTAGTAACCACAGACATGTACACAACCAATTTTCATCTAATATTCTCCAGGAAGTCTGGGGGGTAGAATTGGGAAGAACATATGGGTAGATAAAAATTCATTCGACATTTGAACCTTAAAAGAAAGGAAAAGAAAAGAAAAAAACAACAAGAACAACAGAAGAAAGAAAGTTCAGTTTCGCACGAGGCCCGCGTTAACTACAATCTACGGGTATAAACTTCCACCTTCCAAAGCCATCAACAAATATTAAACACAACCGTCTTTTTCTTCGGATCCATTCATTGATTTAATATAAGACGACGATGCTATTGCCGCCCGGCCTGGCCTCAGAGTTTAGACCCCAGCCGTGGGACCTGTATTTACTGATAGCTTTCCTCTTGACTTCACTTGCTCCTGCGCTGAAATTTGAAAATGACGTTTCCACCGAATAAAGCCTTTGCAACCATGAGCCTCACTGGCTACTAAAAAGGATTCGAACGCATCTATCTCACGCTCTATGTCATTATCTGTCTCATTTTTTTATTATATTATTATTTTTCCTATATAAATATCATATTTTAGTTCTTTTTTGTCTCCTTAAGATGCAATAACTATTATTTGAGTAATACACAAAATTTAACAAACTCAAAAAATCAAAATGCACAAAAAATGAGATTTTTTATGAATTTACTGCTATATTTTTTAATTTTCTATTATATATTACTTTTTTGAAGCTGTTGTATTTATTTTTACTCAATTAATAGTTATTGGGTCTTAAGGAAACAAAAAAGAACTAAAATATGATGTTTGTGTAGGAGAAATACCAATATAATAAAAAGTGGCACAGAGAGTGGCACAAGATGTGGGACAAAAGATCCGTTGCGGGATTCGAATCCCATTTCTAGTAAAAAAAATTCAAAAGAGGCGTTAGAGTACCCCTTTAATCTAGTTAGATTCTTTATACATGATTTCTTTAGACTCGTCTCCTTGTAAATTAGATTATAATAATGTTACCGTTGCCGTAAAGAAAAAAAAAAAAAAAACTAATAACGCCTTTGCGTGGCCCACTGATGGTCCAGTAGTCAGGAGCCGACGTTGTGCGATTCCTGGCCTTTTCTTTTGTGTATGCTAATAGATTGATTGCTGCATTACTTGAGTTTGTCAACAACAAATGAAAATATTCTTTTTTCTTTTAGCCACAGTCCCATACTTAAATTTTCATATAATATTTTTCAGTGGGGATTTGGGAGGTGGAAGATGAACAGATTTTTCTTTTCCTGGAGACTGGAGAGGGTAACAGCTTTAAGCAAAATGGGGCTTTTGGCCCAAATCTTCCAAGAAGGCAAATGGATGGTTTGCTTCGACAGGGGGACAACTTCTCGAACCACAAGCATGCCAAGCCCGTATCAACTGGTATCTCCATTTATGGCTCAGAATTAATACGAAAAGCCCACAACATGACAATCATCCCTCCAGTTCATTGGGTTCCTTTTCGTGACGGATTCTCGGCTAGGGCATCTTCACAAACCGTACAGTATGGTATTTGTTTTTTTTTTTTTTTTAACTTAATTTTTACAATTAAATTTACTATTTCTGATGACATATAAAATAGTTCTATGGCAAAGAGGCTCCATTTTTAGAATGGCATGGCAGCTCTCATTTTCTATCCCTTTTTTTTTTTTTTTTTTGTAAGAAAACGATCATCAATTACCATCTAATAATATTGACAACAAGAACAAGAGAAATAAAGCAAAATAATAGAGAGAGAAAAGTCACCGAAACGTACCATTGCAAATAATTCTACTTGGTTGTTTGGGGCTTGGACTTTGGGGAGGTGGAATAGGCACTGGCAGAATGTTTATCTTGGGTGGGCGAATTTCGCGCACATTTATCTCTGGATTCAACATAAAAACTTTATGATTTTTTTTCCAAAGAAAAGATTTTAGTTTATAAGGAAAATGTTGAAAGTTTTTTGACATTCTAGATGGGGAAACCAAAAAAAACACATAACTTTGTACGAGTTCCCTCCCTTGGACTGGCAGGGCACCATCAACATCAAGCAGAGGAAGCTTGTTCTGTCGGTTTCGGGAGTGTGGGGTTTGGACGTTTGTACGAGGTTTTATTGGGTTGTTACCATGATCATCATCATGGCTTCAACACGTTGTCACTCGCAAAGCCTAATTGCATCGCGCAAATCATCAGATTCTTTAACTACTTTTGCCTCTTCGCTATAAGAAGAAGCTCGTCGAGTCTCTTTGTTTAGAGCCTTGTGGATCAAGGCACTTGAGCCGACGAATGAAATCAACAATTAGCTTCGAACGTTGCTGCATAAAAGCATTTCCCTCTATCATCTTGTTATCATTTTTATTTCACAAATATCAAATTATATATATATATATTTATATATAAAGAAAAAGATTATAGCGTTTTTCTAAAGATTTTTTTTTGAAATACATAATAGTTTGTCCAGACAAAACAACATTTATTTAGGGATGAACTATGTTTATAAAAAATGGTACGTTATATATAATTGTAATGATCTTAGTATTTGTTTTAGTGTTCAAGCCTTGAGCAGTTATCAAGACGTAGAATGGGTTAATCCTAATCTACTGTGCTAACAGGCACAATGTATGTATCAAGCTTTTGCTCGTTTGTAAATATTTTTGGTTCAAGCAATACATTTCTACCGTTTTGGACCAAAAAAAAATATTGTGCCAAAATCCAACAATATATTGTTGAATTGCTGCGTACCATTATGTTTCACGCATGTTAGTGATTGTTAATGATGCGGGCGGAACTGGATCTGAGTTTGTTTACCTGGACTTTCAAAATTTAGTAATTGTAATTGCCAGCCAGGATGTGAATTGTTGACACTTTTAGTATACTTAATTAATAATGACCAAACTTTCATCATCAAAGCGTACAGCCCTACAAGGTGGAAGGAAGCCAGTTTTCTCGTTCAAGTGACTGGCTAAAGTGATGGGACTTTTACCCATATATTTTTTAGAAGGTGTTAACTGCAATCTTTATATAATATGAGTTTAGGCCTCTTGTTTGGATAGCAATTTTGATTCAAAGAAAAATTACTATTTTTTTTTGTGAATTCATTTTTCAGTCACATTTTTACATCACATATATCAAATTGCTACAGTAAATTTTTACAAAAAAAACTTAGAAAAATGCAATCCAAACACAACTACGAGACACTAGCTCTCTCCTCAGGCTCATCGCTGCTTTCGTTTTTTGTTCTTTTTTCTTTTAGTAGGTGCAAATCAATTGCTTGCTTTTGGCCCAATCTTGATCTCCCCGAGACGGTTGATTGAGTTTAAAGGCTACGTTTGCTTGTTTCTGGAAGTGCTTGGGAGATAAGGCTTTAAATAAATAGTTTGAGTCCAATAATTTTCTTGTGGCAAACTTTTTGTTCCACATTGCTTTCTTTTTTAATTTCCGAATGCACTACTGTGAAGCAAATTATCTGAGGTTCATAAGAATTAGTAGTCAGTTAGTGGGTATTACTTCTAAAAAATGCGCGCCTGCGCCTGTTTGCTTGCTCGTGAAAGAGAGTCGTGTACTATTGGTCAACCACAAGTTTGAACTCGTCAGACCGCTCCCCCGACTTCACTCACGAATTCCAAATCAAATCCAAACAAGTCAGACCTGCAAAATCTATCTGTCCGTTATTGTCCCCTTCTTCTTTTAAATCCTTTTATTTATTGCTACCCACTTCTTTTTTCCAAGCACTGCTGCTATTTATTATTTATCCAAACAACGAAGACCAACAAAAAGAAAAAGAGGAAAAAGTGGAGGGAGTTGTACTAAAAAGCAACAAGTCTCTCTATTTCTCTTCTGGTAGTAATTGAGAAATGAATCTACTTGAAGCGCCATCATTCCTCTCCGCTTTTACTTCACTATTCACTCCAAATTTCAAAAATTCCTGGCACGATCCCATTCCCCTTAGATCTACGCATTCTCTCTTCAACTCCTACTCCTAAAACACACGCCCGCTGCCGGTTGATCGAGTTCGTTTAGATTGGTGTGGATTTCTGTTGTTATTAAAGTGAAGCTGCTTTTGCTGACAATGCCGCCTCCGACTGACTCTGATTTTGATCTCCGAGTATGAACTTCTTCTTTTTTTTTTCCCCCTTTCCGAGGTTAAAATTTCAAAATTTTGTGTAATTTCTGCTCATTTTTACTACATTTGCAGCGAGCATCTACGCCGCCTGGAAGTTTGGGGATCAGGTACCACTAAAAAAAGAAAAAATGGAAAAGAACTACTATTAATTCCTCGAATATATATATATATATATATATATATTTATATATTTGCACAACTATATTTGCACTAGTTGTCTTAGGTTTCTGATTTCTGTGGTTATCGTACAATGTGTTGAATTTTGGTTGATATATGGTCCGATTTATATGCTAATAATAAAAAAAGATGGCCTCGGCCGGCTGTGATGTGAGTTTTCAGTGACGCATTTGCTGACGTTAACAACCTCGAGCACTGTGCCAAGTACTTGAATCAAACCCTAGTCACCTTCGGATTTCCGGCTTCGCTTGATCTCTTCGCCAATGATCCAGTGAGTCATCGCATTTTCCATTTTCTTCCCCCTTTTCAGTAACTTATGAACTTTTTTTCCCCCGTGTGCGCGCGCACAGGCAAGTGAATTTACTTCGTTTGGTTTTCTGAGTGCAATTTGAGTAGGTTTCAATCGCGAGGACTTGCAATTGCATATATGCACTGTTACAGCAGAGGCAGAGGGACATTGATTTTAGAGAGTCTGCTAATGAGCAGAGACAACGGTATGGCCCTTCCTCTACCATATAATTTTGCTTGTTTGGGGACTGTGTGGTTACATGAATATGAATGAAGAATGGAAATGTAAATGGTTTCTCAATCTGTGTACATTTTTCTTACGGGTTGTCATTCTGCATTGTGGCGGTTAACTTGTATGTGCACAAAGTCTAGTTTGTCTGGTTATATGTACACTTTTAGAAATAAATTTGTTTTTTTTTCTTTTGTTTGTGGAGTCATAGAAAGTAAAATAAATGCGAAGAGAGAGAGAGAGAGAGAGAGAGAGAGAGAGAGAGGTGAGCAGCGGTGGTGTTTGGTTTCAGGATTTGTGCCTAAGGTTACAGGCACGCCACAGTCACAAATTTCATGATAAAGGAAGTGGCTCGTTCTGTGAAATTAACTGTCATTTGCAGACAATTATTTGTGATTTCCTCTTTTCTTTTTTGTTTTTGGTAATTGGACTAACATTACTTTGGTTTAAAATGTAAGTTTCGACATTTTTGAGTTGAAATTACCATAATAATGTCGAGGGTTAAATTGAGTGCTCTTGAATTTTGTTAACTTGATCAGAAGTTTCATGGATGGAAGACCTAGTATAATCTACTAATTACGAGACTAGTGGAGTAAGAGGAATTTTTTGACTTAAACATGTGGTCTGAAAGAAATTGGAGGCTAGAGTTGTGAGAGGATTTGAGTGAACTAGAGTTGCTCGCTTCTATATAACTGCTGGGTATTTAATTGTCAGTTTTAAGTACATATGTCAATTTTCTACTTCAGGTTTTTGAGGACCCAAAGAAGTTTTCAGTTTATTGTAGATAGAATATGGTTCTGCTTGAAATGAATTATCAATTCTATCTAGTGTCATTGCTAGAAAAATGTTATGCTTAAAATGAATCACTAATTCTTGAAATGAATTGGCAGTTATTACTCTTGGGCTTTGTCCAGGGATCTTAATCGCTCAGCAGTTTTTTTCCTATTTTCCTCAAGGTTTTTGTCAGACATTTCAAGATTCGAGGCTAAAGTGGAGAGATTGGAAGCCCAACTTGCATCCAAGGATAGAGAAATAGCAACAATGACTAGAACAGTTCGTATTTTACCACATGGAATTATTCTTTGTCTTGTATTGGTTAATTTATCCTATTGAGCTATTCTGTGAGCTTAACTAAGAGTTTATGGCCAGGAAGCAAAAGCTTCTGCAGCTTTTAAAGCGCAAATTGAAAAGTTGCAGCAAGAACGAGATGAGTTTCAAAGAATGGTGATTGGGAATCAGGTCAGGACATTTCAGTTCATCTGATGTTCATTACAGGATTTCTTTAATTTTGCCTAGAAAATTTGATGCTAACAAATCTAGTATTTTGTTGAATAGCAAGTTAAAACTCAACAAATACATGAGATGAAGAAAAAGGAAAAAGAGTACATAAAACTGCAGGTATGATATGAATTTTTGTTGGTCTTGAAGTTGGATATGCTAAGTGTATGCAATACATTACAGTAATTGATGCCATGTAATTGGCTAGCTAGATGGTAAGACAGTTGTTACTTTTCTATTTTTCATAGGAAAGGCTAAACCAAGTTCTGATGGAGAAGAAGAAGGAATCTAGATCAGGAATGGAGATTATGAATTTGCTTCAGGTAATTGTAAATTCAGAGCATCTTATGCAAGTTAATAAAAATGTTTGTTTATTGTCATTCATAACATATTGCAAACAGAAAGAAGGGCGGCAGCGTGGTACATGGAATGGAAAGAAAGCTGACAATGACTTCTACAAAAAGATTGTAAGTCACCTGGTTTTGTTTCTTGAACTTTTTCCATCCTTTTGGTTCGTTTCTCACCATATGCTCCTCCTAGGTGGACACATATGAAGCAAAAAACCAAGAACTAGTGGCAGAGAATGCTGATCTGAGAGCATTATTACGTTCAATGCAGGTGACCACTCAATTATGGCAATTTTTTGTCTTTTCCTAGAAGAGGAAACACACTGCTTTTTGTAGCTCTATTTGCTGAACTGATTCACAATAAAGAGAGTTAATGAAGATTAAGATGAAGGCTTGTCTAGACCTAACGAAAATAATATGGCCATGACTGCCAAAATTCTTTGAAATCAGTATTACATGGTGCATTCCATTCCACGTGTAATTGAGGCTCATCAAGCTGAAGAAAGTGTCAAAATAAATGGTGCTTAATTAGTTTCATTTTTCATAACCAATGTGATACATCCAAGAGTGAAGGAACTTATGGTTTTTGTTACTTTTCATTCGCCTGCTTAGAAAGGATCTGGTTGATGAAAATTTGATATATAATCTTCCAAGTGATTGCTTAACTTTTCGAGCCTATCATGAGAAGCTCTTTCTGATTGAGCCTAACTTATCTGATATATTTTACCTACAGGTGGACATGCGCGACTTTTTGAATGCACCAAATGGTACATCCAATCAATCTTTTCTAGTTAATGGAAGGCAAGAGATTGACCACTTGCAATCCCCTTTGGGTGGGAGAACGGTATGGCAGAGTGTTTGCAAAATTATGTTTTTTTGAAGAAGTAGAACTTCATTTTTCATCATTCATGGTTTTGCAGGATATGTTTGACCTTCCTCTCCATATGGCTAGAGATCAAATTGAAGAAAGTCTACGAACTAAAATGGCCTCTATTAAGGTAGAATATGCAGATTTTCATGCTATACGCAGACAATTGTTTTGTGATCTGATGGTTAAATCCCTAAGGAATCACTGTCTTTATTCTATGTTCTGAAACTTGAAGGAGCGCATGGTTCAACTACAAGATGCACAACAAGGTGCAGAAGTCACGTCTGAAGCAACAGAGAGAGAACTTGAGCTGGAAGCTCAACTTGTTGAGGCCAGGAGTATAATTCAGGAGCAGGTATGTAAGATTCAATACAATCCCCTTCCACGAACCCTAGATTCCAGCTTCCCCCTTCCTTCTCTCCCGAATGGCACATGTGCAAAACAGTAAATGAATAGATAAACCAAACACAAAAGTTGTTTTCAATTGCCGTATTTCCGGGTGTTAATTTTTAACACCAGCATGGTGCTGATATTGAACCTCTCTATTAACCTATAATCAAGTAATTTTTATTGAATTTATAGTAGGGGAAATTCTATGTCAAGAAGTTTATCCATCTTGTTGCGCGTTCAACTAAATTAAGATTCTCAGAATGTGGAATAGCTTGTTTGCATAGGCATTGCTCATAGTAAATTGATTAATACAATGGTTTTGTATATGCCTTGAATTTGCACAAACTAGACCATGGGTGACAGAAATCGAATTATTTCCAAAAGCAGCTAAAATCTATCAATTCTTTAGTGCATGTGACGAACAGGAAAATGTGGTTGGAAATTTCCCGAGGTTGTTGAACGAAGGGTTCTAGATCAGGATTCCCATTGCATTTTACTGCAATAAATGTTGGGTCAAATATTCATTAGTGCCTTTTCCAATAGATGTTATGCAGTGTTGCAAGTTAACAGTAATGTTAAGGCAGGTGATGATGTTTTGTAATTAAAAAGAGATTCTTATTATTCAGAAGAATCAATAAGAAATATTTGTAGACTTGTTCAAGTAGTGGTTGAATAGTCTTTTGCCCTCTGGTTTTAAATTTTCAAATGCATCTTGTACTTGGTGTTCATTTGCTAATCTCCAACTCCAACTGGGATCGAGCCATGGACCTTATTTTGATTGAAATTACCATATTTCCATCACTATATAGCTTCTCATTGTGCTTCTGTTGCTAGATTGATATTCTGTCTTACAATTCTGATATCTATGATCATAGTCCTCTGTATGAGAAATTTTTACCCCTGTATTGTTTTGGACTGCAGGCTTCCATCATGTCTAAGCATCTTACAAAGTCTGAACGTCCAAGGTAATGAAGAAGTAACTTTCTCAACACGTAACAGCTCCCCCAAACTAATCTAAGCAGCTAAGGCTTGATACTTATTTTTTAAGTAAACTTATGCAGGAGATTGAGTGGTAATATAAATTCTGACAGAGAACTAATTCTTTCATCGCCAACTGAGGTATAAACAGTCATGAGCTTTCTTTCTTTCACTAGTTAAATTATTTTTCTGTTGAGATGATTAATGTTTCTCATCTGTTATAGACTTGTAATGGTCTTGGAAAATTCATTTGCTTATCATTTTCATTGTTATCCATGTTTTTTTCACATATTAGAATCTTGGAGAAAATGGAAAGAATTTTAGACCTTAACCTGGTCTAAACAGCAATGAGAGTTGAAGTTTACAACTCTGTCAGTATTGAAAACTTTCATCTGTTGCTATGCTAGCTTTGGATGAATCCCATCCAAGCCAAGGCGGCAATCTTTATGTTCTACACATTCTAGACGACATGGAAAATAGACTTTTAAGTTTCTCTGTCATGCATTCTCTCCTGGCATGCTATTGTGTGCTATTGCTGTACTCATTTTTTTGGACGATACAACTGATAATCAAATGTCACCAAAGAAAAGAAAAACAATAATCATAGATGAACATGGTCAAGGGTGTGGTTTTGAAGAACTTTGACATAAGCAAATATCGTGAGGCTGATATTGATGTTCTGGCATCGGTGGACTTGTTCTTATCATGCCCCTACGAGGGCAATGATGCAAATGCTAGTTAATCTATTCGGTTATGGCACCCAGTTACTTAGTGCATGCCTCTGTTTAATTTAACAAGTCAAAAACGACTTTTTGGCAGTAATGGAGAGGACAAGTATTTGATGATGGATGCAACCAGGTGCATGCGGCAGGTATGATGGCTCATTGTTGTCTGGTATATCTTTTTGAAATCTTTTGTTTGACATATGGGGCTGTCTGAAGTCATGACAGTTGAACTTGCTGAAAGTCACGTGCAATGATCTATGGTTGAATGATGTGAAGCTGACAATATCTAGGGCGGGTCAACATATGCATACATGTGCATTGATGGTCGCAAGTCATCTGGGCTACCTGTTCAGGCTGCTTGAAAGAACTATTGTTTTACTTCGGGCTAGTAATTGTAACGTCGTCGTAGCTAGCTTTGCTTTGTGTATGCATTTGCTTATTCGACGTATGCAGGGCTTTACGATAGTGCCCTTTAACCTACTGTATTGTCACGTATTGATGTTTTTCTGATTGCAAATTTCCTTGGCAACAACAACATTGTGAGCCTCCCTCCTTCACTAAACCCGGTATATATGTCAACGATATCTGTTGTGACACCTCTGGCTTTCTTTGTAAGGGTGGCTTTTTCCTTAATGATGGCTTCTTGCTAGCTGGGGTTATTTTCGGTCTCTGAATAACACTTGGAACAACAGGTAATTTGTTTACCCAAAAATGATCGGCACGAGGGGAGGGATTGTAATAAAAAATGAAAGGAAGGAAACGGGGGATGGAAGTAAAGAGGGCTACAGCGAATGTGCTGTGTGCGGGAGGGATGTATTTGCCCAAAATTAAGAAATGAGAATTGTGCAGGCGACCTGGAGAGCTTTGTAGGAAAATGTGCCTAAATAATTTGACTTCACCCTTCGTAACGGTGTGAGAGCATGGAATCCCTGGATTTTAGTGCAATCAGTTTCCTGGAAAAGAAACAGTAGTACTATCATAAGAACAGAATTTACATACACCACCGGTGTCAGGTGTCAATCACACGCTACGCTAGTCTGCGTCCATGCCCATGTATCCGCTTAATCAAAGAGATGCAGAAAAAAGTATCATGAATTTCTTTGCCATGGACAGTTTAGAAGCCGAAAGCGGTGGGCTTAAATCTTAATCTTTTACTAAGGTGGCTTGACAAGGCAACTTAGGCAAGCAAGTGCTGTACTGGTTTATTCATTTATATTTTATTCATGCTGTCACTGGAGCACTTGAAAAAAGCGAGTTTGACTAAGCTTAGCCCCTCGTGGCACATGTTAATTGGAAGAGTTCATCTCCAGGATTTTTTGGAGTCGATTTCCAGCGCGGTTGATTTTCCATTGTGCACTAGTAAAGTGGGTCTTGTCTTGAGGCTCGGGTTATAGGCACATGCAGCAAACCTAAAACCAATTGTCAATTTGGCTAACGTAACCTTGAGAGCAAAGGCGTTCTCTTTGCTTGTGTACGAGAAAAGGAGAAATAATCACTCGAAAGAAACATATAGTAACAGAAGAGGTCATAGGGGTAGGGAACATGTAACTTGCAAATAAACAAAAACGTGATATTTATTGACAAAACCCCGATTTCAAACAATCATTCATCTTCACAGACCTCGAAATAACGTGCCCCAATTCCCATTTTTCGCCATTGAACAGGGATGCTACTTCAACTAACTATTATGCGTGAATTTTTGCAGAAGTTTTGTCAAGAGAGCTGCGGGGTCAAAGCTTCAACTCAACAATCACAACCTTTTGCACCTAAAAAAATTCATCTGGAAGACTAGGAACCTATTGGAGCTTGCTACTTGGTCGGAATATATTTGTGCGTTTTGCATTTGTAGTTTGAAGGGAAGAATGAATTCCAAAATCCGAAATGACCAGCAAAAGAAGCCAAGTTCTGTGCTTCAAAGTGATGGTGTCTACTTCAATCGTATTCTGTCAAGAGAGTCTTCTGTTGGTCAATCTTCACGTATATACTACCGGAGACCTGAGGGAGTTCCCTTTAGATGGGAGATGCAGCCCGGGACTCCAAAGAATCTTCCTGAAGATGAGGAGCTTCCACCGCTTAGCCCCCCTCCACTAGTTCAAAGCTTGGGGCTGCCTAAGCCTTGTGTTGATCAACCCAAACATCCAGATCACTCCAAGATCTGGTTTTGGAGAAAAATCAAGATAATCAATAGAAGTAGGAAGGTTAAGAATCAAACATCAGTAGGGACAGACGCTGATGTCCCCGGTTTAAACCAAAATGGTCAGATATTTCAACTTGGTGATCAATCTGATGGAGATTTTGTAGCGTCATCTAACAAGTCATGTACTTCATCATCCTCATCTTCATATTCCTCAAACAGTCAAGCCATGGAGTCAACAAGCAATCGAAAGGAGTCCGTTGAAGGTCCATTTTGCTGCAGTCAGTGCGACAATTCACCAATCCTGGTTCGTGTCACAAGAAGGATATGATTTTTCTTTCTTTTTTTTTGGGGTACTTGGTGATTGTGTGAATTGATCCTTCTTCTGTGTTTATGTGTTTGAAGTAAATTACATGTTTTGACCGAGTAGAATTTAGCATTTTCTTCGTATAGACGCGCTAGAAGCACAAATGGACAGACAGGTAAGTTCACCAAATCATTGTCTAAGCTAAGCGATACATTTTATTATTTGCGTGCTAGAATATTTCATGCATATTTTGCTTATAACCTGGATGCAGCTATGCATGGTCAATTCACTCGTCACTTCAATATTGAACTCCAAGTCAAGTTCAGAAATGTTTTATTTTTGCAAAATTTGATTGCGAACCAGGCAGAAAACAGAATATGTGTGATCCCCAAAAGCCAAAATCACAACGGAAGCTGGGAATACAAGATAATTGGATAGCTTTGCTCAGCTACTTTCTAACTAGTTATTCATGTGTTGATTTTTTTTGGCGCATAAATATCATGAAACCCCTTCTCTTTGCCCTTGTAAGATCTAGAGTCTCCCTGACCAGAAACTCAGACACTACCAGGCGCTTAGTTCTGGTTGCTTTATATTTTGAGCCCACCTCACAATTTGAGTTGAAGACTTAAAATTACGTATTATGTGCCGTACTCCCATGCAAAAATATGATTCCTTGCATCATAAATACTTGAGATGGCAACAATTACTCGTTATGATTAATATGACTCTTTTATGGAATGTATATTGTAGGATGAAGGGGACAGGAAGGTGTACTACTGTCGAGTACACGAGACAGCTGAAAATGATGGCTCTATGGCGGGCAACAGAATTCTTTGCAGGGTCTCTTCTGTGGATCAATCTTTTCGTTCGTATTATCGAAGCTCTGAAGGGGTTCCCTTCAGATGGGAAATGCAGCCAGGGACACCAAAACATCCACCAGAAAATGAGCTGATTCCACCCCCCAGTCCTCCACCAGCAGTTCAGAGTTTGGGACTACCGCTCCCAAAGCTTAATTCTCACGAGGAGTCAGCGAAAACTACCAATGGCTTTAAACTGTCAAGAATGGGGTGGTTTTGGATCAACAAGAAGAAAATGCGGAGAACTGAAAAAGTTGGAGAAGTCAGCTTTAGACGTGATCTCAATGCAACAGAATCTTGCTGCTCTGATGATCAGAGACCTGAGTGGAGTGATGGTGATTCAGTTCCTCGGTCATCTTCCGCATCCTCAGTTGTTGTGCCCAGGTCACATAGCTTAATGAAATTGTCAGAACTTCGAAGAGATCTCTTCAGTCGCAAGCATTTTTGTTTCAATCCGCGGAACCCATGAGCATAAATATCAATTCTCGGAATGTAGATTAATCTGTCACAAATTCTGTACACGTTTGTTCTTTGGACTGCACTTTGATTTATTGTATTAAACGCATTTTGAGTTTATAAGGCTATATACCACGATGTCTCTCTGTACCATTTGTTTTTTTTTTTTTTTTTTTGAAAATATCTCTGTACCATTTGTTAAGTCATATCATATGTATTTAGGTTAATGTCACAATTGTACATACAATCTTCTTACTATAATTGGTTAAAAAGTTGTAAATTTACCACTTCTTATGTGTTTACTGACTAAGTAAAAATATTTTCATTTCTTTCAATCATGTTTCTACTTAGCTCTACAATTTAGATGATCTTTCTATTAAGTACAAAAGAAAACGGTTAATCTTTTGACATCATTTACCGCTTGATTATCTTCAATCTAACTTTTTTCATCCCATTGTACCTAAAATTAAGAATGGGGCAATCTTTTCGTTCTTTCTTCTTGTGAGTTATGACAAACAAAAAGGCAATCAATTAATCGTAAACTTCACTTTCATCATTTCCAAAACGTGTTGGTGCACTATCCAAATCAAAACGGGCCTGTTTCATCCGGCCAACCCATTGAAGCAGTGGGCCTCGTTTAACCACTTCCTCCCATAAACATGTCCACCAATTTTTAGCGGGAAAGCAGAATGAAAATGGCGGGAACGTAAATATGTTATCCATAACTTTGATCAGTCCTCTTCATTCGTCCACCGACGTATCTGCCATAACGAAAAAAATAACAAAGAAGAAGAAGACAAGGAGAAATGTTCTCCAGCAGCCAGATAGATGTCGCCGGCGGCGGCTTTTCTTCTTCACAAACCACTGACTCATCCCGCTCCTCAGCCAAGGTCAAATTCTACTTTATCCCATTTTCTTTCATTTCACAATTTCCTTTATTATTTTGTTGTTTACTCTTTTTTTTGAATATTTGGACACATTTGAAAAAAAAGAGTCGAGATGCACAGCCGATGGTTCCGGTAACGGTGAAGCAAATAAGCGATGCAGTACTATCAACTGATGACAAATCAAGCTTTAAGATCGACGGAGTTGATGTAAAAAATGTGGGTTTATTTTTTGTATCCCTTTGAAAATTGTTTTCTTACCTTTTTTTTTTCACAAGATTTGAGTTTTAATATATGAAGATACCTGATTTGTATCGGGTTTCAGGTGATGTTGGTGGGAATGGCATTTAACAAATCTGAAAAGGTTACGGATGTCCAATTTGAGATTGATGATGGGACTGGCCGTATTGGTTGCCTTAGATGGTATACTATTTACCATTCACTTCACATTTAGCTCTCTGTCAGTTTGTATAAGGGGGTTAGGACAATGTCTAAATTCAAATGTTCATTTGATATTTTTTTAACTCAGATTCCAATTTGATGTGGACAGCCATTCACTCTTTTGGGAAATTGGATGCCCTTGACGTGCTTCATATTAATAGTAATAGCTAGAATATTCATGGCGTATGGAATCTTATGTTTGATTTCGTTGTCAAGAAATTACTTGCATCTTGGAAATTAAGGTAATCAGAAGTAAAAGGAGGAAATTATATCAGAGGGTCAAATATCCTCAGTTTTCATCATTTGATATGTAAACCATGAATGCCTGATTCCTGTTATGTGTGTAGAAATGTTAAAAACATATACCAATATGCTTTATGTTTTCTTAGGTTCTACTACCGCTTAACCTTAGATAAGTTAGTCTTGCGTCAAGTTGATCATCTTGACAACCTGTATTAGAGGTTGTTAGTTTGTTACTAACCAAGCATTAATGCTGTGACAGTGTGGGGAATCAGATGGCTAATGGCATTGTTGGTTGTTTACTGCAAGTGTAGTTTATATTGAAGTTCATCTTTGGCTAAGTATGTATTCATGTTATACATTGCAGGATCAATGACGCCGTGGACACCAAGGAAGTCGGGAGAGTAGAGTAAGGTCTCCGACTTTGTTAGTTCTGCTTCATTTACATTTAACTTCAAACCATGTTTTTTGTTTGAATTATAGGGATGGGAAGTATGTTCGAGTGCATGGACTTTTGAAAGCATTGCAAGGCAAAAAGCAACTTCAGGTCTTTGCCATCAGGTAGGCATCATTTTGCAATTTAATATGAGCTTTATTCAAATTTTTTTCTGAGAAATAAAGATTCTTGGCTTGAGCTGTTGCTAGTTGAGTTATATTGTCCTCATTTAAGATTATTAAACGATTTGAAAATGACATCTATCTAATTGTAGCATTAATAGCAACTCGGTGTTGGATGCTTTTTCTTTTGCTGGAATCGGAGGTGAAAACTTGAGGAAATTTGTTCAATTGGATTGCGTATTTTCTGAGGAGATCAATCTTTATGTTCATGTTACATTTTTTCTATTGTCATGCCATAATTGCACATAGGCTAGCTAATAGGGTGTCCATAGATGACTAATATTTTGCCATTTTTGTATACCAATGGTTGAATTTTTTCTTGATTTCAGGCCTCTGAATAACTATGATGAGCTCTCAAGCCACTTTCTCGCCTGCATACATTACCACAGCTTTAACACCAGACGGGTATAAATACAACTTTTGCTTGTTATCTGTTTCAACAGTGCGTAGCATGCAGTTATCTGAATAGGTTATACTCGTTAATTATTTCATCTTCTAACTGAGACAATATATTGTCAAATATACATGGCGCAGAATGGAGTCATTGCCCCTTCTCAAGTTCATAATCCAATTTCAGCAGTTAGCACTCCTGTGAATGGACACAAGAGCTCTTCTTCAAATCAAGTCAGTTGACATTAATACTCGCCTAGCATTAGATTACTTGATCTTTATAATGTTTCTGATTCGTTCTTCTGGACTTCTCAGTTCTATGGAGAATATAGCACGGATGGACTCAAGGGCATTGATAAAATGGTGATAGAGTACTTAGAACAACCTTCCTCAGTGTAAGTCATAAAAGTTGATGCAAATGGGCTGCACTGCATAGAAACGTAAATAAGTGTCAATGGAATAGTTTGTCTAGATGGGCTGCATGACCGGTGTAATTTGCTGCGGAATGTATTGCTAACAGCACGGAACAGGGAAATGGCTAGCGTAATTTGTTTTTCACTAGAAAATGGATTGTCTTCATCTTCGATTTGAAAATTAAATAAATACTTGATAATCTTCCGAGTCCGTTTATTTGCAATTTGAGTTTATACATGGTCTTTTTTGATGCTTATTGACTTGAGCTCTTCCCATGTTCCAGGGCACAGGAAAAGGGAGTTCACAGGAATGAAATTGCCCAGCACCTCAAAATTCCTCTGGAAAAGATCTTGTACGTATCCTCTCTCTCTCTCTCTGCCTCTCTGCCTCTCTGCTTGCGTGCGGATATAGTAATGAAAGCAACTCACCAGTTTTCTTTCCCCCCCTTTTGTCAATGTTGTAGGGAGACTATTGAGTCCCTAGAATCAGAAGGGCTGATTTACTCAACAATTGATGAATGTCATTACAAGTCCACTACCTGTGGTTGAAGTCATGACATGCATATGCCCCAGATCAATGCGAGGATTGATAGCAAGATCATCATGCACCCATGCTTGCACTCATTTACTTAGGTTGGATGTCCTATTTTCTTAGTAGTAGAGTTGAAAAGGGAACATCGGCTCCATGATAAGTAAAATCCAGCAGACTTTTGTACGCTCGAAAAGTTTCCAACCCTATTTAGATAGCCCGTGTTTTGGCTCTGTCTGTTCTGATGTAAAGGGTAAAACAACTTAGTACTCTCTTAGGATTGAACTTCACCTTGAAAACTTTGCAGTGAATGATTGATCAAAGACTTAAAGTCCGTTGCAGCTTCTGTTTTGCAGCCGCAATATGATGTCTCAAAGGACGAAGGATTATTAGATTCTGTCGTCCTTTAGAAGTTAAAGTTAAACCCGGCTAAAGGGCTCCACCTTCATTAAATCAAAATGCTAGAGCCAGACCAATTATTCATATATTGCTTCATAATCCTTCGCAAGTGCAATCTGATTCGAGTGTGAGAAGTTACGCAACTTTTTCTTCCCTCACGTGGAAAGTTGGAAGTCGGAACCTTTGTTAGCTAAGTACATTTGGTTCCGCAGGTGGCATTGCGGTATTATCAAACACCCAAAGCCTTTACTTTGTTTATTATGTGAATGGTAAATTATAACATTTTGACAAAAAAAAAAAAAGAGAAGAAAATGGCAAATTATTACTTGGTGAAAGTGCATTAGATATTCAAAGAGTTATTCATGTCAATGATAAAATTGAAATGCAACCAATGATTTGTGATAACCTGAGGCTTTGTTTGTCTTGAGGGAGCGGGAGGGAAAGGAATGGAAGGAATATGGTATTTTTTGTTTGGATTCTTGTGCAAATGTCATGGCCCTTGACTTACAACTGCAGCCTATCAATTGGGCCTCCTCGGACTGGTTTTGTTAGGCCCATTTTTGGACCATTTTAAAAATGCTGAAAGACTTTTCAGGCCATACCCAGCCCAAATGGTTAAAACCCGGATGCTTCCTATTTCCAATTATTCTTATTTTTTATTTATAACCATGTGTGATTTATATAGTGGGTTCAGATTAACAAGTGGGTGGTCGGAAACTTAATTTTAGTGGACTTAATTTTGTAAAGGACGTAAAATCAGCATCATTTTAGAAGTGAGAGACAAAAATAATCATTTGACAAAATGTGGGAACACAAATTGCTACTCGTGGCCACTTGGTTTGACTAGTCAATGAACCACGAACGTGCTTTTAATGGAGTTGAATTCGATTACAAGTATCTTTTAGCAAGAATTTTCACAAACCACACCTAAGCGAATCCTACAAATATAATCAAAAGGCAATTGCTGATTTCTGGCTGCACCCATGGAACGATCACGAGTATCGAACCACTTTATTTTCGACGCCACATGGCTACTAATAAATTTCTGATACTCCTTCAGTTTACGTTTAGGTACGTTGCAGTTTTATTTCTTAGTACGTGTTATTTGTACTGCATTTAGCGTTAATTTCTTTGTCGATCCTTTTTGCAGTCTCCTGTTTTCTTCGAAAGAGTAAACAGAGCATTAGATGAAACAATACTAGCATGCAATGGGTTGCCTAATGGTTATTATTGGTTTCTGTTCTCGTGTTGGAATTGGGAGGGTTTTATTTATGTTCTTTTTTTTTTTTTTTTATCGGCTGCCGTCTGTTGTTAATTAATCAATAGCCTGTAAAACTCGTGAAAATAATAATATGCATGCATCTCTTTTTTCTCAGGTTGAACAATGAGTGGACAAGAAGCTGCAGATTAAATCAGGGACGTACACATTCCTAGGCGAGATCACACGTGTAATGTGACTTTGGCTGTGAGAGAGAAGTCACGTGATTTTCACTCCACCGCCCACTTTTTCCCTTCCCCTCTAAGCTTTACTTAGCAGATTACCAGGAGAAAATTCGACAGTAAAAAATATTCCTAACTCAGCTTTGGGTGGTGAGCTGATTCTGGTCTTCGATCCTTTTTGGGCTACATTCGTGGACCATTGCCCATCAGACTAAAAGGGCTTTTGTTAAAATACCTTAGACCTACTTGAATGACTTCTTGGTCCCATCCCACCCATCTAGTATGAGTTTCTTTTCTTTTTTCCGTTTTTTTTTTTTAACTCTTCCTGTGGAAGGGCGTAAAGAATTTACAGGCAATATGAAAGCCCTTTTTCCGTTTGTTGAAAAAAAAAAAAATGAAAGCCCTTTTTCACTATATTTAACATTTTTGTTCCTCATTAAATATTTTCTAAAAAAATTAATTTCCTAATTACCCAATTTCAAATGATTATTGTACATTTCTGCGTACAGATGAGAAAATGATTAAAAAAATTAGAGTTTGTTCGAATAGGTAATGTTTTAGAAAGTATTTTTTGTTACGCCATTGAAACTTTTTTTGCTTACAATTATATTATTTATTCATTTTTATCACTTACTTCCTCCGTCTCATATATTTAGTCATATTTGATGATATGTACTTTTTATACATAGTATACTCCACTAAAAAAAAATTTTCTTTTATTCCATTTTTACCTTGTTGGTCAAAGTAAAAAATAAAAAACAATCACATCACATTTGTCTTTATGTATCATTAATGAAGGTCATAAGGGAAATTTTAGAGTATAAAGTAGTTAGAAATATCAAATATGACAAATAGTTTGGAGCAGCCAAAAAGAAAAAGTATGACATTTTTAATGAAACGGACGGAGTATATCGTATCATAAAAAATGATTATAGTATTATTTTTAAACAAAAAATTTTTTTTCCAGATTCGAGGCATTAACAAATTCCAATCACCCTAGGTTTAACTCTTATCCACATAGCTCAGTACCCCAAAGAAAAAAAGAGTAGGTGTAACATGTGTTTAATATTAGTGTGATTATAGTACATAGGAATAAAATTAATAGTAATACATACCATGTAGCAGACTAGCAGTAACAATTGCTAAGTAATACTAGTAGTTGATTAAAGAATTGGAAGGTCATGTGGGGAGAGGGTAACAAAGTGATCATGCAGTAATAATAGCGCTAGTCAAAAGATTTGGGGGGAACGAACGAACGTGTGGAATGATTCGTTTCACTCGAGTCGTTTTTGACCGTTGACCAATTATGGGGCCTTTGGTAAATCATGAGAGACACCCGGCTCCCGTCGGAGCCATTAATTCTTATATATACTTTCTATTAAATATTTTCCATTGAAGCCTCCTCATATGCATTTATTTTATTTTTTTTCGTTGGAAATATCATGATTAATCAAATTCTACTGCCAACCATGTCCCGCCGAATTCTCAGCCAATCACTACCGGGACACCCACGCTTTGCATCTTTTTTCTTTTTTTTTGGGGCGGGGGGGGGGGGGGGGGGGGGGGGGGGGGTTGGGTCAATTCGGAACGATAGGCTGGTTGTCGCATGACTTATTGTACTCTCCATCACTTCCATCTGATCTGTCATCGTTTTTTATTTTTGTATTTATATTTATTGTTCATTTTTCGTGTTCACTAGACGTGGAAACTTGAATTGTTCGTTTAGTCATTGGAGCAAATTGACTATACGAAACAAAGCGATGACAAAAACTTGCGATGGTCTGCAGACTAGGGTTGCACGAGCGTCAAGCAACTTGCGAAGAATTCAAGTCAGAGTTGAAATTGATCAAGTCAAGTTTAAATTAGAATTTGAGTTTAAAGAAACTCAACTCGTAAGTTTTGCGAGACGACTCGATAGTCTGCAGTCTAGGACTGTATATTATGAGTCAAGCCGCTCGTAAGCTAATCGCGAATAATTCAAGTCGAATTTGAAATGATCAAATCGAGTTCGAACTCAAAGTTGAGATTAAAAATATTCAGTTCGTTAGTTTACGAATCGACTCGATTTTATATATATATATATATATTTAAAAATTTTATAGTAAAATTATATATATATTCCTAATATTTTATTATTTACTAAGAAAATTTACTATTTTATTTATTTTTTTAAAAAATAAAAAGGTAATTATTTTTATTATTTTAAACTCGAGTTTGAGCTTGACTCGGTTCAAATTTGAAAGCTCATCGAACTCAAATTCGAATATAGTAAAATTAAATCAAAACTCGACTCAATTAGATCAAAACTTAACTTGAGCCGGTTTGTTTACAACCTAATTTGCACTCTAACCATGCATACAAAAGTACCATTTCAACTGTTTTTCATGCTTCGCAACTAAAAGTGGATTATTTGAGGAGTTTGCAGGGCTATGAATCAACATATAGAGAAGAATTTCGCAATACACAAGTGAATTTGGTAAAGGATTAAAGGAAAATAAAAAAATTACAGATGCTTTGATTTTCATAATATCAAACTCTAATCTCTAATTTTTAGTATGTAGAATTTTAGACGTGTTCGTAGCTTTTAAAATTACAGTATTTGTAATATTACTATAATTCAAGTTTAAAATTATATACTACTATTTTCATT
Source organism: Coffea arabica (assembly GCF_036785885.1). NCBI lineage: Eukaryota > Viridiplantae > Streptophyta > Magnoliopsida > Gentianales > Rubiaceae > Coffea > Coffea arabica. The sequence goes on along the minus strand of NC_092320.1, from coordinate 12,254,710 downwards.
AGCAATATTAATGGTTAAAATTGAGATTCGAAAATTTAGGTTTTTTGGATTTAAATCCTCATTTTTTCTCAAATTTCGCACTCTTTCTTTTTCTCAAATTTGTTTTTCTTTGGTAAACAAAAGGCAGAGAAACAATGCAATAATATTTTATCATGTTGAGGCACTGTTTCGTGAAAAGGGACAAATTAAGATAGAAGTTTGAGTACCATTTTTTGCCAAAGGAATACTATAGTCGTGTAAAAGAAGGCGCGGACGCAGGGGACTATTGAAGATTTGAAGGATGAAGCATGGCGAAGGGGGAGAGATAGCACTTTAGGACGCGTGGCAAATGCAATGCATATGGCCGCCATTTCCGAATCTATCCTCTCTGCATACTGCACAAAGGGCAGGCTGAGGCATTCTTCACCAACCCCCATCTCTCCTTCTCCCTCACACACACACACACACACACACACACACAGGTAGATGATATATATATATATATATATATATATATATATGCAGTCCATGCCTGCCTGGGTGCCCGGGCGGGGCCAAATTTAAGCTTGGGCGTTGCAGATGCTGATTTTTAAAAAGTACAGGTTATATGTACGTACTTTCTTGCTTTACCGGCTGCTTCTTCCTGCAACATTTCATGGTCTTATCCTCTGCTGCCTGCCTCCTGCTGAGGTCCCATCCACCCGGGATGGGATTTGGAGGAGAAACAATTCTTGTATAAATTATACGGTCAAATTCAATTTTAGATATACACTAGTAAGTATAAATTCCAGACCTGCGTACACTCAACCAGCCTTGTTCTTGTTCATTTTAGGTTTTATAAAAACTGATGATAGATATTAATCATAAAATTATGATCAAAATCAGCTAAAGTTACTCTTTAGTAAATTTTAAATTTTAGTTTTTTAACTTTTAAAAAATCTAAAATGTAAACGTTAGAGCAATGGAGGAAATTAAACGAACTATCAGAATATATAATCAGATTAAATTAGAAAGCGATAACAAGCCCGTCCATGCCACAAATTTTGCAGGTAGACGTTACATATTTATCAAGAGGAGAGACTGCCCTTGTTTACCATCCTATTATTTTTATCTTAACAAATTTCACACTAAAGTTATATAGCTAGTAGTACTAGTTTTTTTTTTTTTTTTTTTTTGAAGGAAAGTAATAATACACTACTAGTTCCAAATACAAGTTCAAAAGGCAAAAGTGCAAACTATTCTGACAACCAAAAGTAGTACTAAGAAAAAGGGCGAGGCATCGAGAAAAACGTAAAAAGAACAAGGACGACCGAGGAGAGGAGAGAGTGGATTTGCATCATTGCTTCCAATACGAAACAGCAGTAAACTGTATAAAAATGTGTTTCTTTTATTATAATATGTTTCCTTTAGAGCCAAAAGAAAATAATTGGTTTGTTTGGATATGGTATTATTTGAAATATTATTTGAAATAATTACTGTAATACTTTTTGTGATGTGATATATGTGAGATAAAAAGATGATTGAAAATATAAAAATGTAAATTGAGAAATGTGTTTGTGATGCAAACAAAATATTATTTGAAATAATTGAGGTATCAAAACACTCCCAATGATTCGTCATGACCTTGTGAAATGCTCCCCTATGTTTGAAGGGTATTGGGAATTTGGAACGTTGCGCCTTCTATCTTCAAAAAAATGAAATCCATCCCGTCCCTAAAATCTATATCAAGAAAATTTGCTATAGTGAAGGACACAATTACTAGCTGGTCAATGGCCGATTCTCGGCCAATTATTTTAACTGATTATAAATTTTGATTTCAGCTAACTAATTTTTGTGACGTTTCCGATTGTTTTTACATTTGGATTATATATATATATATATTTTACTTATTAGAAAAAGTTAAAATTTATAATCAACTTGATTCTAACTATTCTTTATAATCAGAATTTAGAAAGCAACCAAGAATAAGGCCAATAAATAAACACTCCATTCTTCATATGAAAGATCGATGCTATACTTTTTTATTTTGAAATGTTCTAAAATATTTACCATCTCATCGTAATTAAAATTAATTTTGATCACCTCTTCCAATAATATTTCCACTTTTAGGAATATTTCATACTAATTTTAAATTTTAAATTTGAATTTTTGAGAACAATTTTACAAACAAATCCATGAACATCCCCTATTTTTAAAAAGTTCAAATCTTGAAACGAGGCAAAGGATTTGGAGTAGACGAACTTGCTGTGTTTCGGCTACCATACGCAAGTTGCTGTCATGGGACATGCAAAATGACCCCATATGACTTTGCTTTGTGGTTATAAATATAAAGCATAAACGCCTTGTAACAAAAATCTCGTAATAAATCCTACATTATCAATTATCACTACAAAATTGGGATATTGTAAAATAGTCCCCGAGAAGAGAATCTCTAGCCACATTGGCACTTCCGACGCCAAAATTATTATTATTATTATTTTTTTTTTTTTTGAGGAACCGACACCAAAAATACAAAGAATTTGTTTGCTACTACGAAATCATTCCATGATTTGGGCATATTTATACCCAAATCAAAAGTGCCGTCGATTCCTCATCCTCTACGTGCAAGGAAAGCGGGGTGGGAGAAAAATAAAAGGGAATGCCACGTGTAACCACTGGGGCCCAAATCAAATAATTTGTCGGGCGTCCTTATGGGTCGTCGTGTCCCCTTCTTCACCTTCTTGCTTCCCCACAAACAGCCACACCATACCCCTCTAAAAACTCCTCTTTTTATCTTTTCCTTTTCAAAATTCTTTTACTTTCTCCTTTTTTTTTATTTTTCAATCTTTAAAAGTTGATTGTCCCATGTTTGCCCTCGCAAAATTTTCTCTTTCTTCCCCATCTTTGTGAAATATGAATTGGTCTAGTCATTAGAATAATTTAGAAACTCCACATACAATGACTACTTTTTTGATTAACCTTGCAAAATTTTAAAGCTCCATCCTGCATAAATTTCTTAACTTTCTTTGCAAACTTCGAAGTTTCTATGCACTAATTGTCTTGTATAAATCTCCTTTCGTTGAAGAAATATCACTAAAAACCAAGTATGAGCTCTTTTTTTATGCTCCTGGACTTCTACCTTATTACTGCCCATTTTTTTTTTCAAAAAATATGTGCATTTTCTATGAACACATTTATCAATACCTTTTTATCTTAAATATATTAAATTATTATTGTATTTTTTATAAAAATTTTAAAAAATAACAATCTAAATGAGCTCTTAGATTCAGTTAAGATTTTTTTTTTAAAGTTAACTTTGATACAATTGTATTACGCATTGAGTTGGTGTACAAATAATACATATATTAAATTATTTAATAAAAACAACAACTGTACAATTCATGATAAATCTAATTGCCCAGTCCTTAATCACCACAAGAGGTGTTAAATATAATCCAATTATATTGATTAAATGGATATGGGTACGGAATGAACTTCGAATGAGTCTATAAATGACGATCCGATCAAATTGATTTAATTGATAAGCAGTGAGTTGACTCAACTCACCCATTTATTCCTATTAATTAAAATGATTATATATATATTTAGACTCAACTTTTAGTAGGTGTTAAGCAGGTAAATTTGAATTTTCTACCAATCTAATAATGATAAAATATCGTTATTTCTTGTCAAACAATATGCAAAAAATTTTAAAAAAATAAAATTTCAAGTGAACCATAAATAGATAATTAAATGTATCCATACCTATTTTCTAAATTGATATAAATCAATTGATTTATTTTGACACATGTATTAAATAAATATAAATAAATTAGACTAATTATTTTTATTATCCAACCAATTATAACCCGTTCAAATCCGTTAAGCTCATCCATTTAGGTAGGCACCCCTAGTCACCCTATTGTCCGAAGAGTCTGTAATAACAACAATCGGTAAAACACGTAAAGTTACCACACTGCCGATCTAATTTTGTAAGGGGGGGAAAAAAAAAGAGCAGTAAGTAGCATGACAAGTTGATCTTCCGTGTGTTGAGTCAAGAGAGACAGACAACAGAGACCGCCCAGTCATCCCATGAAATGCTTCCACTTGTTTTACTCTGCAACCCTCCCTACATCAATAGTCAATCCCCATGCATATGCATCCTGCATATTGCATAATGCATTAACACACACACGCACGCACGCACGCACACACACCAAGCCCAGACCACTGTACACACACAACGATTACCTCCATTAATTATTATTATACTACTAATTTCTCCAACCCAGTGCTTCCCACCGGGCCACCACCCCCGCTTCCCACAGCCCGTCTTACCTCTTACCTTAGAGACTCTGCCGGTATATGTATGTATTTTTTTTTTGGGGGGTAGAAAACTCTTCCGGGTTGCTGGTATATGTATGTAATGTAAAGACTCTGAGAGCGACCTCGATCCTCGTGCAACTTCTCCATTTTGCCTCTATATTTGTGTCCTCTCCTTTCACTAACTCAAAGTATATTTTTCTCTGGTCTCCACTTCACTACACCTTCCTTCCTTTGAGATAGTAGTGGCAGTAGTGGTAATTTTCATCACCTCAATCATCCCCAATCTTTCCTGCTTTTCTCTCACTTACAGCAAGAATACATATTTGCTAGCTTAGCTCAGGACTCAGGAGGCGCTGTTTCCCAAAGAACCCATCTGGCTTAGAAGTTAGATCTCTTTCTTTCACGCTCACCGACGACCACTTCCACTTCAAATTTCAAAACCCTATGGATTCTTCCCATCCCAACTGGCTCGCCTTCTCGCTTTCCAACCATCCTCTCTTTGAAGCCTTCAACTCCCTTACCTCCTCGAGTATGATCTCTATCACCCCTTATTGCTACTATTTTATTAGGCCTGGAAAATTGTTCACAATCTTTTACTAATATTCACTACAAAAATGTTTTATTTATGTGTCTTTTATATTTTTTAGGTGGGGCGGTTGTTAGAGCTGAAGAAGATAATGGAAACAATGGTGCAAGTGTGACTGCAGCAGCAGATTTATCAACAGTTCTCAACTGTTCTAGCCCCAAGCTTGAGGATTTCTTGGGTGGTGGGTCTAATGGTTCTTGTTCTTCTGCTGATGTTTGTCAGTTTGGCGGGGGAAATCAGACTTCAGCTTTGATTAACGCGGACGTGTATGATTCGGAGCTTAAATCAATAGCGGCTAGCTTTTTACGTGGATATTCAACCGAGCAGGCTGAATCCCAGAAGCAGTTGGCAGCTGTTCCACTGGCTCCTGAGCCGCCTGCGAAGAAGGCGGTCGAGACTTTTGGCCAACGTACGTCTATTTTCAGAGGGGTTACCAGGTAAGCACCGGTTAAGAATAGTTTTAAGGTTGTATTTATTGCTTGTTATGTTATTACTAGTATATGGTATTTGTTTAGTACTAGTATATAAGTAACTCCTTTTACTTAATCTCCTTTTTTTTTTCCCCTGCTGTTTTGAACTTCAGGCATAGGTGGACCGGAAGATATGAAGCCCATTTGTGGGATAACACTTGCAGAAGAGAAGGGCAAAGTCGCAAGGGAAGGCAAGGTATATGTTTTCACTTCTCTAGGGTTTTCAGGTTTATAGTTGTTAATTTTTTTTTAAAAAAATGAAAACATGCTATCGTGGTTATCCAAACTCAAATTTAAGTCGGAGATCTAAGCTCAGATTTTTAGGATTTCGAAAAGAGCAGGCAGGCCGTTTAGATTTTTCTTTAAATAATTATTGGGTTTTGTTTTTGGGCTAATAAGTAACAACACGAGCACGTAGTATTTCATTATTCGATGAGAAGAGATTCTCGTTCAAACTACTATAGGGTAGACGAAGGTGGGCTAATGTCGGTTGGTTCTTTATGTGGCATGTACTTGGGCGAATGATTATGGCGAATGGACGATTCAAATCATGGCTCAGTTTATCTGGGTGAGTACTAATGATCTCTCTCATTGTATCATCATATTTTCCATTCTTGAGCACAGTTTGATAGTCAAATCATTTTTTGTAGAAGTATCGAAAGAGAATCTTCCTGCATGGACAAACAGTCCTCTAGGATTAGATTCTCCTTGGATTCTCATTTTCTGACACTACTGGTGTGTTTGGATGGTTTTCTTGTTTTACGCTTCACAGGTGGATATGACAAAGAAGAGAAAGCAGCTAGGGCTTATGATCTCGCCGCCCTTAAATACTGGGGTCCGACCACCACCACAAATTTTCCGGTGAGCACGTGAATGCTATATGCATGCCCTTTGCTTGTCCACCCTGTATACCTGAACAACGTTGGCTTGTGCTTATTTAGGTGTCTAACTATGAGAAGGAACTGGAGGAAATGAAGCACATGACTAGGCAAGAATTTGTTGCTTCTCTTAGGAGGTTAGATTTCCTAGCCATGCTTTATTTAACCTGCATTTTCCCTCTTAGCTTTGTTGGAGTTCTACGTTATTTACAATTTTTTGCTATCTCTCTCTCTCTCTTCCCTAATATTCTATTTTCTCTGTACTTTATGGTATTGCAGGAAAAGTAGCGGGTTTTCTAGAGGGGCATCAATCTACAGAGGAGTCACTAGGTGCATGCATGCATATAACCTTGTAGTAAATGAATCATCTTGTCCTTTAACTAATGTAACTGGATGTCTGCGAAACTAATTTTTGTGCCAAAACGTTCGATCAGGCACCATCAACATGGACGTTGGCAAGCTAGAATAGGAAGGGTTGCTGGCAACAAAGATCTCTACCTTGGGACCTTCAGTAAGTTCATATCTTTGTCGACAACATATCCTGATAAACCAAAGTACTTTCGTGCACCATTTCCCCGATCAGCCTTTTAAAGGAAAAAGTAATGCCAATTTTTGGAACAACAAAATAATATGCGAGTAGTACAATTTGTGGCCGTGGAGGTGAATGCCCAAAAATATCTTTTAAGGGGCCTTTGAAAGCAATAAATGTGGTTCCATTACATGCCAATTTCCATTTTGTTGCCTTTTTTTTCTTAACACGGGAGATAAATTAAAATTGAAAACAATGTTCAATTTTGTCTCTTGCACTTGAATTTTTCAGAAAATGTCGTTTAAGAGAATAGTTTCTTGATTTTGTACTTCCCCAACAGGTACCCAAGAAGAAGCAGCAGAGGCTTATGACATTGCTGCAATCAAATTTAGAGGCCTGAACGCCGTGACAAATTTCGACATCAGCCGTTACGACGTAAAAAGCATAGCAAGCAGCAATCTCCCCGTTGGAGGAATCAGCAACAATAAATCCAACAACAACAACAAGACATCATCAGATTCTTTATCTGATAACAAGAGCGCTGACGGAAGCAACCGGTCAGATGACCGAGACCACTCCTCAGCCACCTCGGTTTCCTTTGTTTCTCAGCCTTCAACATCAGCTCTCGGCTTTGGTTTGCCCATCAAACAAAACACCCCATCAACCTCCGATTTTTGGTCTAGCCTCGGCTACCACAATAATAATGTCACTGCCAAAATCCCAACTCCTACAGCTATCCCACTTTTCCAAAATCCCAGTACCCCAAATGGTACAACATTGCAGTGTACAACACCCTCCTTCAACGTGGACTACCCAACTAATAATAATAATAATGGCTACTTCGGTGGTGGAGTGTACTTTCAGCAGCAGCATCAGCAGAGTAATGTTCTTGGTGGTGGTGGTGGTAATGGTAATGGTACAGGTACTAATAGTTCAAGTCCAAGTGAACAAGTTCCATTTGTGACAAGAATTGCATTAAGCAGCAGCAATGGGACTGGCAGTACTTATGATGCCGCCAATTTTGGTAATTGGATTTCGCCAACCCTTCATTCATTCCAACCTGCAAAGCCAAATCTATCAGTGTTCCAGACACCAATTTTTGGAATGGAATGAGCCCATCAAAGATTTATTTATGGAAATGAAGGACGGGGAAATTGAAGGAGGACAGACGAGGAGCAGAGGAGTGAATGCTGTTCATGAGTTTGCTTAACATAAAATGGTGGGTTGGTCAAAAGGGCTAGAAAAACTTTTACTTTTTGCATGGGATGGTATAATGGGACTGACAATCATTTCACAGCAAAGCAAAAACTAGCAGCGGAGTACTTACTAACTGAATCTTTTGTTTTGGTCTTTTCCCTTCTTTTGTTCTTTTTCTCCTTTACCTTTCTTTTCTTGTCCCGCTTTAGGACTGACATGATTAATCACGGTATAATGGAAAAGAAAAATCCTTTTGTAATTAATCCTTTGTCTGCTAGCTAGCTAGTTCCAATCCTGTGAACATCCTTATCAGCGTTTATTTACTACATTTTGTAGATTAAACATATTGTAGCAATGCTGTATTAATGTGCGGTGGTGGAGCCCTGTTCCTGTTGCTGCATGCTTTCTACTTTTCAAGCTTCGAATGCTGCCAAATTTGGCTTCAATTTAGCTTTTTTTTAAACAACGCTAGTAGTGTATCTTTGTGGAAGGGATAATGCCAATTTGTCTCCTCGTGTCTCCTTTAATGTCTGGCTTAGTTCTTCAATTTGTCTCCTTTTGTTTAAACTTTTTTTGAGGGAATCCTTTTGTTTAAACTTGTGAAGACTTTTCTTCTGTATTTCCGTCTAATGAGCTGTACATTAGTAAGATTTTGCTTAGTTTTGACTGGATAAAAATTCGAATGACGCTTAGTAGTTGCTTTTGAATCAAAGAAAGAGTAATTTAACATGTTAGGTGGATTTTATTTAGCATGTGAATTAGCAAATGGAGTCTTATACATGTTAGAAAGAGTTTTTAAACTAGCTATTAGGCATGATGTTCTAATAGTTGGTTCAAACATTCATAAAACTTCTCACGCGAACGGGGAAGTTTTCAAAAGCTTGTATAATTTGTGTGTCTTAAAAAAAAAAAAGTAATGAAGGAATATTAGCTGTGGTCCTTTTTGTGTTTGGATTGCATTTTTCATTATTTTTCATGAAAAAATTACTGTAGCGATGTATGTGAGGGAAAAAGGTAATAAGAAAATGTGATAATGAAAAACAACGTAATTTTCCTACGAAAAAGGTAATAAGAAAATGTGATCACGAAAAACAACGTAATTTTTCGACTGAAAACTGCAATCCAAACAAGGTTTTAAAAACTTTGATTATCAACATTTTGCAATACTTCAAGGGTGCATCGAGCACCGAGAGATTCCCCGTACGGTCGTACGATAGAATGAAAACCATGAACAACAACAAGATAGGGCAAGGAGCCTCTCAATTGAATTTCTCTTCATTGTTTCCTTAATTTATTTATTATAACTCTATAAACTCATCTGAATGTATCATTATTTTTTGAAATATCTATTCTATTAGCATGCTAAAAAAGATATTTTTTTGAGAATACTTTGATATTCAATTTACATGAAATATTTAAACAGCAACAAAATTTATAATAATTGATCAAAAGGTCGAATTTAATTCATTGTATACAGAAATGTATGTATAGCTACCACAAGTAATGCGAAATATATTATGAATGGTGTGGATTTTTAAAAATAAATTTGAAATTAATTTTATTCGAGTGTAATAGAGAGAAATTCTCTCTAATGCAGTGGAAAGGAGCACGGCCCTACCAAGATAATACTTATTCACGAGCGTGGGAAGGTCGAAGCATCTTCCGGACCTTCATCAAATTTGACATTCTACAAGTGGAAAGAAACAAGAGATTAAAAATTCTCCATTATGGTAGAACTAGGAAGCCAAAAGAACGAGTAAATTAGGAAAGACACATTATATTGTCAGGGGATAATGCATAGTACCATTATTGTTTTTCTGGAGTCTGGATAATGGACAATAGTTTGAGTTTAACGCAGCATGGCTATATTACGACGTGTTCGAAATGAAAGTAAAATGAAAAGGGGAATAAAAAAGGAATTATGATCACCAGATGCGTGTCCTTGACTCAAAACTCAGAACCAAAGGGAAAAAAACAAAAACAGAATGTAAAGTTGTATGTATGGTCCCTTGTGAATTCAGGCAATGGTCGCCGCCGGTCTTGGTCCCGTTTTGAGGGAAGGCTTTTGATTATATATTTATTTATCTTTTTAATTACTTGACTTGCTCAAAGGAAAGGAAAGGAAAGTCAACTATAGCCTCATGTTCAACATCATGCTGCAATGAAGCACGAACCAAAGATTCACATAATGATTCAAGCATTTCGTCCCTTTTATCTGTTACCTATATATGCACATAGGTTGGTGGAAATAAAAATGGTTAAATTCTTGCGGAAATTGGAATCCATCAACGACAACTGCCAAATCTTTTTGTAACGTGGAGGCAATGACCGAAAACTTGTTTCTGATAATCAATAATGTCTTGTACATCCAGAAGCATGCGAGGATTTGAATGTTGAATTACCATCTCCGAAGCTGCTGTTGGAGGCATGCAGTAGACCTTGCTTTTCTTTCACCCTCCTTTTCCCCTTACCCCAAGGCTCTTCAACAGATTAACTATCTCAATGATTTAGCACAAATGACCTTTGTTACTGAAACTAGTTCTCTTTGATTCTTAGATGTATTCCCATAATTGGTTAATAAGTTGGTTCAGCATTACTTGTTGGTTTAGCAATGCGTAATGTGGTATATTTAACTACTGGGATTACTTCAATGATCAGGGGAGACCACTTAGAGCTAGATCTCACCGCTATCAAGTTGATCAGGATTTGAATCCTAAACCTCACAATTGGGGGTAAGAATGGTTTGGGAAGGAAAGAGGAGGCCAAAAAAAAAAGATATATTTGAGTGTTGACCTTAATTGTTTACATGCTTCTTTACCAATGGAACTAGAATAGAAATTTAAAAAAAAAAAAAAAACGAAAGAGAAAAAGCGCTGGATTGATTCTAATTCCTCAAGTACGTGCATGCAGATTGAAAACTCAGCAAACATAAAATATTTTCCATTTCTTGGCTCTAGGAGAACACATTTTTGGTCCAATAACTGGACTTGGTTCGGGACTGTTGACTCAGAATGAGCTACTAACGTTCAAGTAGGCCTTGCCTTTGCATGGCAATTAATTTATCTATCTCGTCTGAGATCATGCTCCAAGACTTCACAAAAAGCAATGATAAATCGTGCTTTATAAGCTTAAACTATCAAATCACCAGCTGAATGAATTTACATGCTAAGCAATTGCAGACACTAGCTGAGCTGCTGTGAGTTGAAGCACTTGATGAACTATCGATCTCCATGCATCATTTGACCTGAAATTTAGTACTATCGGATAATCACTACAAAAATGAATTCACTCTAATCTTTTCTTTTCTTCTTCTTCTTTTTTTCTCTTACGTGATTTGATTCCAATTTTTATTCCTTCCACCTTATAAGGTTATAGGGTCCCAACTGAAAAAAAAAAAAAAAAAAAAAACACAAAGCTTGCTGCTGCTTGCCTTAAATAATCTTTTCGGATGTTTTGCTAGTGGAATAAGTGAGATCGAATTCCATTCCTGTCTTTTCTTGTCTATTTTCCCCTCCGATTGATGGGGGGTCCGTTTATTCCTTTCGGCGCTCACTAGCTTCCCACCGTCACTCCGCCTCCTCCCCCAACCCTATCCCGAGGACCCACCACCATGCTTTCATCTTTGACCAACAATTTGACCGCTCTTTAACAGCGTTCAAAATTATCCACGAGAAAATCCTCCAGTTAAAGTTTTCTTTCTTCTGTTGGACCATTATCCCTAAAGATTCATGAAATTCTTTAAATGTAAATTCTTAGGTATTCTTTTCCTACACTTAATCAAAACAATCCCTTGTAGATCCATGAGGCCACGTTGCTGCCGTCGTACAATTTTCCGTCTTTACGCTCTAGCCAGATGCGGCCACGATCGACTTGCTTCTATGGCATGCTAAGGTTAGGTATCTGCTTTACTAACACTTAGCCTTAGCTAAATCACTATTTGTAGCACATGCAATGTGCTTTGCACTTTGACGGCAAAAATCCAGCAGCTGTAGACCAAGAAACTGAGTGGCCATACGTGACTATTAAGTTTGTCACACAATCCCTCGTAATCTGATAGGACAGAGAAAGTATACTGGTATATGAGGAAAAGGATAGAGATGATTGCACATACTTGGTAAAACAAAGTATATATTAAACAGCGATTAAACAAGCAGCTTGATTGTCTCCTACTATCCTAATCCCTGTTTCCACCTAGGCCTCAAAACGCAACATGTATAGTTAAAAAGACAAACAAAGATGGTTGCTTTGTCTAGAGGAAGATTACCAAAACTCAGTTTTTAATTGATTAGTCATTTGATTAGAGCGCGCGCGCGCACATATATATATATATATATATAAGAAAATTTGACCAGGAATTCTCTTTCAAATGTACAAGCTCTGCTGCTGCACATGGCTATATCGGCCACATACTGAAAAGGGTGTTTTAAATGGTGACTAGCGTATTAGTCAAATGAAACCCTTCTGCAAAATATCATCTTTTTCCTGCTCTTTACCTCAATTATGCTTGCAAGAGACCCTTTTATTATTGCTATTTGTTTCTTTGGAGTTCTTTCTCAATCTTTGCTTTCCTTCTTTAGTACTTACTTTACAATATTCATGTCGGCCTCATTATTTGTCCTCTCTATGGATAGAGCTCTGCTAATCAATTAAATAGATAGATGATGAGTTGGTTTGACTGAGAATTGGGAATGTACTATCTTGGTAACCAAACTAAAGTCTTTGCATTTTTTAATCATGAAGAGATTAGAGTTTGCCCTCTAAAATGTGAACAAAAAGGCCGAATCATAGAGACAGCAAAGAGCATACTCATCTCTATGGCTATTTCTTTACTGTTGATTGCAGTTGTGTTACAAGGGAGTTGCACGTGCTTGTAGCTATGACTCATGATCTACCCACGGTTGATCCTCTAAACACTTCAATTTCCTTAGAAAAGAAGCGCGTAAGATTGACTAACTGTCCAGAATATGTATACTAATGATGTTGCTATATACGTCTAGAGTGGCAACAAAGCTAATTAGCAGTACAAGTTACGTTACAGGGAAAGAGTACGGACCAATGCCCTCTATCTGAGTTTGAGTTCTTGATAATCAAAGGTAGAGAGCAGGAGACTATCATTATTTTGGAAGGATGATCTGTAATTGCTAAGTTGGCAAGAAAGTGAAATTTGAAGGACTTAAAATTGTATACACTTCCGCCACTTTGTGACTTTTCGTATGATTTTGCAGATTGCACCAACTTTTCGTATCATGTTGTGTTACACATTTTCAAATCAACTGGCATCCAATTACTCACAAGTAAACTAGTACCCAAAGTAGTATTTTTAATTTGCTATTCTCCCTTTGTTATGAATAGGAAAGTGTAATTTGCACTCCCAATCTCGCTCCTTTAACTCCACCTGTCCTGTTAGTTCTTTTTCATGAAAATCTACTATCCTTCTTAGTATACTCTCTGCTGATCTTCACATTCAGCGCGCCATGAGTGCAGATGTTTTTCAGCTATTTTACCACTAAAAATAAAAACATTTTGATTGGGGTGAAGATATCTTTTTATTTTATTTTATTTTTTTAGTAAGGGTCCCTTAACAGCTTAACTTATTTATCCATCGAAAACTTGATGGATTGATCAGTGAACCACTCTGCAGAATCTGGCATTTAAATTTTACGAAGTCACAATCTTGAAAAAAGTCACTAGATTTACAAATCCCGAGCTCATATTATGCCACAATTGTTAGTTTTCCTCTCGGCTTTAGTTAGGAAGGGTCTCTGTAAAATGTGAGATGGGTCCAAGGTACAAAATGGTTTTTCCCACCAAATCTGGAAGCTTAGCAGTCCTTAATCAGGAAGAGCAAAAGGGCTCACGCTGTCATTCATTCTGCTTAGTTTCTATAAGAAGAAAGTTATACCCGAACTTCAACACGGGCCCAGAAAAAGTAGTCCATATCTAGACAGAAACGCTTGCCGCTTTACCAACCCAGCAAAGGCAGATAGCCAGACATTAATGGAAGAGTAGCCTAAATCCCGGTGGGTAGAGGCATCAGTCTTGGGCAGTTTGTCGAAGTCTTCAAAGTTTTGGGTTCCACTGGAGTCCCAAGTGCTGCCCATTGTGAGGCTTAAATTCTTTCTTAAATAAAAAAAAAAAAAAGGAAAATGAAGAATTGAACACAAGTTCTTGATGAAATTGGAGAGGCCAAGTTTAACATATAGATTCAGACAATGATATCATTTTAGATACCAAAATCAGTCGCCATAAATTCGTATTTTATCGGTCCACGACCATGAATCGTCCAGTGGCTGCTAGGCATATGCCCATATCGTAGTCCAACTCCTGATAAATGCAAGGCATAGTTTGCTTTCGCCCTTTTTATAGCACTGTGAACTTACCCAGTACATCAACCAAGAATATAAAGTAGACAAAACTTTGCTACTAACAAGTTTCTCTATTTTGTTAAAATTCAAACAATCCAAATCCCAGGGACATTCCAAAATCACAAACACATGGGGTTGAGGAATCGGTTGAAGTAGAAGCAGCAACGCCTACTTTATAGGATTTCAAGAGCAGTAGAACAAGAACATACCAAGGTATGAAAGACGTATCATTATTTTGATATCACAAACTTTCTGGTTCAATCTCAATAAAGATTGCATAGTCAACAGATGGAGCTTTTCAACCTTAATTAACCACGAAGTGAAACAAAGTATAACATTGTATCCAAAATTAACTACAAAAAGCCGCATGGCGTTTAAGATATCCTGTAAAATTCTTACAAAAGCTGCAAGAAGAAGGTCCAAAGTTCTCGAGGCACATTAGCTGTGTGATCGAAATGTCAGACAACAAAATGTAAGACTTCCAGATTATCCAGAACTTGTTGTCCTTGCAAGCAGTAAGACCAGTCTTGTTCCATGAAGAATTCCTCAGAATATGTGCACAATGTCATAAGCAAATCTTTTCATGTCAAGGAATACTTGAAATATGCAATCAATGGACGCCTATAGAGGGAAAGTAAAAAGGTAACAAGGAGGGTGAGAAAGCTTGGCATCATGCATTCCTAATGTATCTGCTGCCATTAAATCCCAGGGAATGAAAAACTACTTTACAAGTTAAAGATATATTATTCACAGCTGTGGCGACCAGAGCTATAGCTCTTATATTTTCTCCATGAATATTTTAACAATTCCAACTCAAATTAAAAATTTGCAACAGGCCAAATTTCCAACAGGTTGACAGAGGGAAATTAGGTGGATGGAGAGAACAAAAGGATGACACGTAAACTAGGTTAAAATATAAAAAGCTCAAACACGAGAACAATTTGCTTAAAGATTAATGACAAAAAAGACTTGAAGGATACGTCCAGAACAGCACAAAAGACTGCAAGAAAGGAAAACAGCGTCAATCAAACAGAAAATAGGACAAGTACAGTTAAAATTTGTGAAACTCGACAAAACATTGAGCTGAGATAGCAAAAAGATGTTTATAGACATTTTAAGCTTCAGATAACAAATGCAGTGAAGCAAGGAAAAACAAATTATGAACATCATAAATTGGCTGCTAGAGAAGTTTTTTGGTGCATCAGATGCATTATCTTCCCTGCATTGGACATCTTAGAAAATTCCATTTCTTGACAATTGTAGTCCCTTGGCAACTTAAAAACACACAAATTCATTCTAATAATTCAGGTTTTCAAATGGCATCTTTCAGTACATCAACTTTTTATTTTGCAGCATAAAAGATAACTGTTATTTTCGATCAAATTCACAGATCAGGTTCTATCCTACTTTTTTTAAAAAAAAAACACAAATCTTACTCAAAGATAAAATGCACGTAACCAAGACATATTTTTCACTAAAAGTTCAGCAGAATCTTTCTTTGCAGATTTAAATGGACTAAAAGATGCAAATTAAATAATCCAGGACAAATGAAAAATCCAAATATTGAGGACCTCTACCATACAGATGCAAGTTGTAATATCACATCACACCAAATAACATCCTGCAAATGCTGAGTCCAGAGAAATTCTGGAATATAGTGCAAGAGGAAAACTTGGAAGATGAATTATTATGATGCAAAATAATACCATAAGCCCGCCAAAGAAACCATCTAGCAAAATCTTGTTCCAGCTGTCAAAGTACGAATGAATCGAAAACCCAGCCTTGGCAGCCAGTCCGGCTGAAGTTATGCCCATAATTAGGAAATAAAAGACAAATCCCATCAACCCTGTTAACCCCAAAATTCCAGCAACGACTCCTCCAATTATCGACATAAATGTTCGGCTGAAAAAAAAGAAGAAACACCAGTATTAGCCAATCAAAATGAATCAATTAAAAGGAAAAGGAGAAGAAACCAGTATTAGTACCATTATTCAGTGCATGGGCGTTTTGCAAAGGAGAGAAACACAAAAAGACATGAATAATGGACCTTATGGTTTCAAGTAAGGGCTAAGATCATACATGTGCATGCTTAGCAACATCTCAAAGGCAGTTTAAAAGTTCCACGTTTATTTATTTACTTTTTGGTATTTCAGTTAGAAGCTAAGCAACGGAAAAGAAGCCAGACTTCTTTCTTTCACTGGATATTGAATAGGAAGACAGGTAAGGCAGCTAATGGAAGACAAAATTACATCACTCAGCTTCCCAGGAACAGTTAACTTTCTTTCTTAGGCACGTAATATAGGCCACTAAACACTAGAGCAGCCATACTTTTTCTAAATAGAGTCTGAAGTAACCATATCTCATTACCAACATTTTAACATGAGAGAAATCCTAGAGGGTATCAACATTTTATGGCAGTTTCGCCAGATGGCATGTCACTGCATCTTAAAAATATTTATTCTTCTTTAGCATGGATTAATTAGTTTTCCATAAGGTCCTTTTACGAAGGGCAGTTAGTCTCCAACTTGGGTGAGTAGAGTTAATTATGATTTAATAGCTGGCTTTGGATAAAGACAAAAGTCTGATGGCATGTCACAGCATATCTAGAAAATAATATTTTTGTCTCTGCATGGATTCAGAAATTTCAAATGGTCTCCCAGAAATTGGCAACAAACTTCTTGAATTTTATAAAATTATGTGATCGTATCAATGATAGGATGCAATAAAAGTATCCATCAACTTATTACGTGTAAGACTGCTTAAGAAGGACAGAAGCATAGCAATACAGACAGGAATACATTATCCAGCTGTCATAACAGACCTGTAATACATGACCTTCGCGTTGTTCTGCATATTTTCCGCATTGAAGGTGGGCAAATCATTCAAGTTGTCACTGGCTTTCTCCTTAAGTTTGTCAGAATCAACACGACCAGCCATAGATTTAGCTTCTTGTAAGTTCAAAACAAAATTCTGAAAACAGCACAATTTTTGTCAGGAGGAGCTATACAGAATACCAACAAAGCAGAAGCAACAAATAATTATGAATTCTACAACTAGATGTATAATTCCATCGATTATCCTTTGTACACAAGAATTACACGAAGCACCACTCGAAATGCTAAAAATATCTAACTTAGATCCATTCCTTAATTTTCTTTTAGATGTTTGAATGAAGTTCCCTCAAACCTTAGTGATCGTAATTTTGCAACCCGTCAAACCGAAAGGCCACAAGTTTCGAACACTTTCCCTGCAAGCACACAATGCATCGGTCATTATCGCAAAAGACTGCAATGCCCCACTATTATCCTACTCTTTATTTTCTCTCTAGCTATTCTTCCTTAAATGTTTAGCAATACATAACTTCTTAAGAGCTATTCATTAAAGCAACGGCCACTGATTTTCTTAGTCTGCCAAATCCAAATCTTAATATCACCACCACTGGCCTACATAGAGTGTGGGGGAAAAAAAAACCCATATAAATGCCCTAGATAAAAAAAAATTCAAAGAATCTATGCTAAGATCAAGCAAATAAAGAATTGGAAAAATTTATCACTAGAGCCCCAAACAAAAGTCAATTTTAATCGCGAGATAAAATTTCCAGAAATTCACAAAAAGGACACTCCTTGAACAGTCCAGACATTGGAGCTTTGAATTATCAGGAAGAACGATTTCTTTACTACAACAGTGAAGAGTGACAGAAAGAAGAAGATTACCTGTAATTATCAAGTTCCTAGACGTAATTGCTGGTCGGAATGTCTAAAGGAACCAGGCTGCTGCTGCTGCTGCCGCCGCTGCCGGTGGTGGTGATAGCCAGGCTCAAAGATCTGGAGTTCGGTTCCTGCTTCCCATCGTCGTTGCCATGATCAGGAATTTAATTCTTTAGTCGGATGCTGAAATTTCGGCCCATTTGAGGTCCAAAAGTGTATTGGATAAAAAATATCAATGGGCTGGGCCCGTATTTTCATTAAGGTTCATGTCCAAAAAAGGAAATTTTTAAGGGTTCGGCCTCGAGCGTTAGTTAGTACCTTAGAAAACTGAAATTAAATTTAAAGAGTATATCTAAATGCGAATGGAGCGATTAACTATATCAGAAATCACTTGAATTATGAAGACAAAGTTGAGTTACTTAAGGATAGTTTTTGATAATCTATTCATTCAAAGAATAGAAAGAAAAGGGATAAAACATAGAATGCAGCATGGAAAAGGGTTTCCTTCCAGGCCTAGATTGGGTTGGTCTATAACTCTTTTATGGTTCCGGGGAGGGTAAACACTTGAAAATAAAATTTAAAAAAGAGGGAGCCAAAACAAAAATTAATTTTGAATCTATGCGTTCTATGCTACTATTTGATTTTATAATAATATATGAGATTCTTAATTAATGATGAATTTTAGGTCAATTATGAAGTGTTTTTTTTTTTTATGGACGTTGAAGCTTTTAATTTAACCTGAAAAAGCCTTTAATGTCGCTTTCCTTTTACATTAATTATATTCTAGCAGTCTCTGGAGGTGAAAAAGATTGCACTCTATAATTGGTGAAAAGGAATTGAATGAAATCCATGTCTTCCTCTTAATACATCAATGATTAGGCTACAATTGGAGCCTTAGCCTTAGCGTTTCATTTCATTTGATGTCTCTGGTGGACAATAAAAAAATCCATCGTCTCGTTGTTTGCAGAGGGGGGCTGCTGATCAATATAATTATGATGTTGTACTTGCACGGCTAAGGCACTTTAATTGATCCTCTGTGTCACTGGGTGGGCGTGAGTCAGATATCCGTCCCATTCACCATTTGGTTGATCCGATCTGCATCTTGCGAGTCAGTCATTTTCTGACGCTTATCCGCCTCGATTATCAACGGGTACCAGCTAAAATAGGATCGGATCAGTGGGTACCCGTCCCGCCCCGTTTATCATTTAATTTTTTTTAAAAAATAATTTATATCAATTTAATTTTATATTTTACACATTCATCTAAGATTTAATAATTTTTTTTCTAAAAAAAGGTTTCCCACCAAGAAACAAGCATATGAAGAGAATATAAGATAAAGAAAAAAAATTAAAAAAATTCAAAATCAATAAAAGTTTGAAATAAGTAGCACAATTTTTAATATATATATTCCATATTAATTAAATTTTTTTCTATAAAATATAAGATCATGGCTTTTTACAAATGAATCTTGTAAATAAACTATAGTCTCTCATATTTGTAACGCAATTTGTTCAATAAAATTACTTATTTAGCTCTAACTTATTATTTTATAGTGTGTGTATAAAAATAAAAATAAAAAATATATACATGCGGGGCGGATCGGGTACCCCGCAAGTTTTTAATTATGTGACCCTAACCCGCCCCGCATCTTAGTAGATACCCGACCCTCTTTTGACCGGATCAAATAATAAAAATCGAATATTCTAATTTTCGGATCGGATATGACGGATTTTCGGGTTAGCGGATAATTTTGCCTACCCCTATCTGTCACTATCATATATGTATATGTGGAGTATTATCTATTAACTCAAGCATTTAACTTAATCAACAAAAATATTTCTTCTTCTTCTTCTTCTTTTTTTATTATAAATTTTAAGCCCGTAATTCTTTATACAAATAATCCAAAACTAAAGGGTATGGTATTGGCATGTCGTCGTCCATCCAAAACAATAATATAATGACCATGACAGCGGAAGATAAACATCATGTTTTGTTTATCTTCTTCTTTTTTCAATAATTCTTCCACCGCTCGCTCTCCTCCGCACCCTTCCCTACCTCCAACTAACTGTTAACGACAGACAAAATTCGAACCGCCGAATCTAAAAGTGGGAAAGGCTACCATGATCCATGTTTCGTTTATCTTTATAAATAAATCTGTTGGATTTAAAGAACCTAAATTTCATATTGAAACCACACAAAACATGACATGATGCCACACAATTTTAGGTTGTCTATCTGTTGTTTGTGAAATTTAAGCATGCATTTTATGAAAAAGAAGAAATTCAGCATGCATGGTGAAGGAGTGTACAATGATGACTAATTATTGAAGCGGGCAGAGAAGAAGAAGAAGAAGAAGAAGAGGAGAAAGAGAAAAAAGAGAGGAGTGGTTGTTGAGTCGCAGGGTTTATGATTATCGGACCAAGAAGAAGACGGGATTGTGGAAACGACTCTGTCCCGCAAAAGGCGGTCCAATCCAATCGCGTGCTTGATGACCCCATGAATGATGCAGCAAGCAATTGGCTTAATTTAACCTAACACTGCGTATAAATAAAAACAAAAGTCTGCTTCTAGTTCTATCTATCAGCGTCGCCACCGTCTCCTTATCATCTTCCAGCCTGATTTAACATCTCTGAGCTTTTTCACAAAATTTAGTTTCGTCCGCCAGCCAGCCAGCCAACCATCTAGCGCCATTTTCTTCAATTTCTTATCTCATTTTTCGCCGGTTAGGCCTACGTCGCTTTTTCGATTTTGATGCGCAACGAATGGGTGATGCACATGACATGTATGTGAATATCAAAGCATAATTGACTTTTTTTTTAAAAAAAAAAAAAAAAAGCAACAAAGTACAATTGGCTTGAAAAAAAATAGTTTGTGTTTCAACGAAGAATTTTCGTAGATAAGGTACGTGTATTGATATGGCAATACATGCAGACTCCATGAAGACCCACCTTCTAAGTTTGGATGGTTTCAAGAAGAAGCGGTCTTTGAGTAATTTGCGGAACAAGTGGATGAATTATTAATTAAGGTGGGGTTAGAAAGTTTTTTCAGTTCAGTGTCAGAGTTTACTCAGTTAAAACAAGATTAGCATATTGAGTAGAGTTGTTTGTCTTATAGTATTAATTAATTTATGAGAGGAAGAAAGATAATATTTACTCCAATGTATAAAATTTTCGAATCGAGGTTGGGTTTCAGCCATAGGGCTTCTTGGTGGGCTCTCTAGCATTAAATTTTTTCCTCGACATTGAGCAATAGAAATCAGGGACAAAGTTGATCATGACACAAGAGTGAGTCAAATTATACGAGCTCACATGTAGTTAGATAGATCAAGGCATGCATGGACTCATTCATATGTAATGGACAAAAATTCATCACCGATGGATGTTGGTGCAAGTGGAAGGGGCTTGCATCCCTTAACCATGAGGTTTCGGGTTCGAAATTCATAGAAATGGAAAAAATAACGTTGGGAGAGTTTCCCCTGCAAGGGATTCGACCCAACTCGAACAGGATTAGTCACAGAACGAAAAAACAGACGCGGACACCTGTGAGTTATACCTTAAAAAAAAAAAAAAAAAGGGACAAAAATTCATCGATATTGAATGGCATTTGCAAATGCGAACTCCTCTCTTCGTTTGGTCATTTTCTATACTTTTGAGGTGAGCCTGCATGATCTTTTCATCAATCTATATATATATATGCGTTAGGCCAGTTGTCATCTTCACATTAATGCATTATAATGCACTGTCCAAAATTAATGGACTGCGTATGATTAGTGTACCGTGGCAGATGGTCACTGCTTGGGTAAATGGGCAGCAGTGCTGCTGAAAGGAATCCACAGAAAAGACTTCTCTCATGCTTTTCCTTTACGGAATACTCCCACCAATCCCATAAAGCTAAAGAGCAGATTGACCAATTATAGTAACTTGTTCACGAGATCACATTCTATGCTAATGCGTGAAAGACTGAATCCACAGAAAGCTAACCTCCCAATAATGAATTCTACAACATCTAATAATCCACCGAAGGCTTTGG
The DNA here is from genome assembly GCF_036785885.1 of Coffea arabica. NCBI lineage: Eukaryota > Viridiplantae > Streptophyta > Magnoliopsida > Gentianales > Rubiaceae > Coffea > Coffea arabica. The sequence goes on along the minus strand of NC_092320.1, from coordinate 12,232,665 downwards.
GTTTCGTACGTACAGGTCATTGCTCTGAAATATTGGCCGCAAGAGTTGTTAATTGATTCATGCGAGGCAACTACTTCTAGAATGAAGACTGGGTCTCGAGCGAAAAGGGGCAAAGACGATTTGGTTGCAGAAAAAAAAAAAGAGGATCACCCACCCAACATTTGATTTGAGACGGCTGGATTGATTTATCACGGACCGTACCTTCGGCTTTGGTGTAGGTGAAAGTTTGAAATTGATCCATCGAACCTTTGAACTTCTTCAACGTCCACCGTCGAAACAAGAGGAGCAAAGACCCAACTTTTTAATTATTAATAATAATTGACAGCAATTTAAGAGACCAAAACTTAAGGTTCTATTTCTATAAGACAAACCAAACTCAAAAAATCTCACGTACGACAGCATTGTATGCTCTTATCACAAAAGGACCACATATATTTCACCGGAAAATATCGCCAGATCTTTAGCTATGAAAAAGCCTAATGGTATTGGCATTTTCGACAAGGCTACGCCAAATGCTGGGGACCATATCCCTCCTCCCCCGTCCAGAAATTAAGACGTGCCCCGGATATCATAAAACTCCACTAGAAGAAAAGCTGGAACAGTTTGCTGGAGCTCTTGCAAGGGTTAATAGGGGTGGAGAAAAAACCATAGAAACAAAAAGGCCAGTTGCAAAAGAGAAGGCAGCTGTTGACTATTGAGAGAGAGTCCTCGGGGTGACAAGCACCAGTCACTCAGTCCCTCCAAGAGGAGAAGAAGATATTTGTATGCATTGGCCTTTGATTTTAACAATTCTTTGAACTCAAGCCAATAAATTGAGGATACGATTTTCATCATAACATAGAGAATTAAGGGCAAAAAATATATATATATATATATATTTTTTTTATCTCTAAGGCCGCATTCATGGCGAATTGTGTTGTGACCCTCTTTAATTTCCATGGTATCTGAGCATTGTGGAGTCCACTTCACTCGTCCTCTAACACGTCACTATTATGGAGTCATTTTTATCATTTGTTTCAGGTATATTATTATTAGCAATGTGTGTGCTGATTGTAACTTCAAAGTAGAATCTGAATAAAATGAGAATTTATCAAAGTTGATTAGTCTGATGGACACTTTTGAAGAAGGCATGCAAAATATATATTACTATCCACGGAAAGTAAGTAGAGAGAATAAATACGAAGGAACTGGTTCAAATCAGCTTGATTCTTGGTTAATCTCGTCAAATTTTAATTGAATCTTGACTTCTCGATTAATCTCGTAAGCCCCTGCCGGGTTAGGGTCGTTTCGAGTCAAATTGGTCAAACCCTTCTTAAACACTCCATATACGTGTGTGTGTGTATATATATATATATATATGTGCCTGTGGCGTGTATCCAAGGAGGAGCGCATCACTTTTAATTTATCGTATGAATCCGCATACTAATAATTATTACGTAACTTTACATTTATAAGTTTTCCGGATTCAACTTTATACTTTTAAAATATTAATACCCGAACTATAAATATAAGCTAAGACCAGGAAAGGCAGATTGGACCAAGAATTGCCAAATTTCCTCGAAGCAAAACGAGGAGCATTAAAAGATGCTTGTATTTATTCCCTTGATTGTGTGAATCTTGACCATAAATTGTGGGGAGAATGTTAATCACCGCAAACTGTAGTTGGATTCTAAGTGATAGTAGTATCTTGGCACAATTCTTTCATGCTGCGCCAACATGGAGACACGATTTGTTGGAGGACTTTCAGTGAAAAGTGAGCAGGGAAGAATAATAAGAGAAGAGAAAGAACTTGTTCCTTGCCCAGATGCCAAGGGAAGCTAGAATTATAACCAATCATAACAGTGTTGCAATATTTTATGTCCAATTAGATAACGCCTTCAAACGTCGTCAACCATTTGGCATTGGCATGTGCAGCACTCTACTACTTATGTGCAATTTACTGCACAGCGTTTATTAAACTCTCTTGCCCCCACAGCACTTTTTGGCTTTTGGCAGTTGAATTATTATGGGTCATTTCTTGCGCTACCGATTGTAACATCCAACCTCTTCAACCCGAAAGTCTGTCTTGCATATAGAGCCATCATCTAATGGAAATATTATCCTAGTAGCTTGAATTGGATTCTTTCCTTGATTTCTTGAACTTAGGTTCGTTTTATCTCAACTCCCAAGGTAAAGTTTTTCTCTTTTTTTTTGGGGTTAGCATAATTTGATCAAAATTTTGACATGACCTACTTTTGAGTGTGTCTGGATAGAGTATTATTTGAAATAATATTTAAATTATTTATTGTAACGTTTAATTATTATACTCCCTCCGTCCCACTTTGATAGTCCTGTTTCTTTTTTCACACAGTTTAAGAAAAAATAGTTAACTTTGTTGGAAAAGTAAATTTAGATTGTTATTTTCCTAAAATACCCTCATATTAAATATGGTACAACTTTATGGGAACTTGAATTGATGGTAAAAAAAAGAATCAACTCTCATTAAATAGGATAGGTTTATAGTAACAACTACTTACATTGAATAAGGGTATTTTAGGAAAATTAAAATACAACTACATTCTTCAATTGGAAAGTGGACTACAATTTGGGACAGATGAAAAAGGAATACAGAAAAGTGGGATGGAGGGAGTAATATTTTTTATTATGTGATGTATGTGGAATAAAAATATAGTAAAAAATATAAAATAATAGTTAAAAAGTGTATTTTGATATACACAAAATAATATTTTAAAAAAATTTAGTATTCAAACGCACCATCTATTTCCACTCTATAAAGCATGTGTGAGGGTTCCTATGGAAAGTGCATGCAAAATAATTTGAATCGTTTAAATTGTTAGTGAGTCACTATAGATTCTTGATCAATTAAGGAGTTTAAACTAGTAGTTAAAATGGGGCCGGGAATTTTGTTTCTGGGGGAAGTTGGGGAGGTTAAAAAAAAATAGTTCAAAAATGGATCCAGGTATATATTTAGAGTAAATCTTATATACACTGATGGTGTATACACTATCACACTGTTGGATGTACGATACATATATAAAATTTGGATTTTAAATTCAAATTCGAATTATATGTCATGCATCTAATGATGAAAGTGTATACACTGTCAGTGTATAGAAAATTAATTTATATATTTATCTTACGAGTGTATACATGTCCATATCTAACTCAATACACTTACAGAAACTATTACAATACATGTTTCTACGAGTGTGGAGGTCAGGTTTTGATTCAAAAAGCAGAGTGACGTAGATGTTTTTTCAATGGGTTGGGTACTACCATATTATCTAATTTAACAAAGTATAATAAAACAGACAAAATATTATTCTTTGAGAAAAAAAAAAGATAGGCAGAGAAATCCAGAAAAGGGATAAAGCAACTAAACAAATAATGTGCCTGTTTCTGTTGAGTCGTGTGCAGTTTTGGGTAGGATATTAAAGTGATGGGATGGGAAAAAGTGTAATTACATGCAAGCAAAGCAAAGCAAAGCAAAACAAAGAGAGAGCTGCTGACGGAGCAGGCAGCCGCTTTTGCCACTCCTTTCTCGTTGTTTCTTTTGTCACAACGATATTACTAGTGTGTTCCCACAGTTCATTATTTGCTGATAATATTTTACTTGTATTATAAATATATATTTTTATTTTATATGTATCACATTATAAAATGTTTTTTGATGTCATATGCTGCTACTAACATACTACTAATAGCTAGGTATCAAACATCGGCATTTTTGGTTAAGAAAAAGCCAGTATAAAAATGTTTCTTAGCTTTAATTTCGAGGTTTGCGTCAAGTAACAAGAAACCTAGGAAATTAGTGATTTAATAGCATAATGGAAAATTGCAAAGTGACACACTTTGTGACATTTTAACTATCTTATTGCAGTTTAATTACATGTAAATTACTTATTTATTTATTATCTTTCTTTATACAAGATATATCTGCGTCTACTTTACGAACACCTTTCACATATCATAAACGCTCGTACTATATGTTTTAAACTTGGCTGCAAAATTTGTTAATATATGTGCCTAATTACAATGTAGGTATTTAATATGCTTGATTCTTAAAATTATAATATTCTACTGTCTGGTTAGGTAATTTGTAAAAATAATTTTCAAATATTATTTAACTTGTATCATAAACATAATAATTTTCAATCATCATCATTTTATGTCACATAATTCACGTTACAATAAAAAATTCTACAATGTTACTTCAAATAATTTTTTCCTCAAATAATCTCCTACCCAAATGCTACCATTACAACTCAAACATAAGGTCATGAACTTTAAATTTATTTACTTATTTATTTTTCCCTAGGAAATGAATTCTTTAGCGGGCACAAATATTATGACTTTCGTGCTTGATCCATGCAATCGGATGTAGCAGATCAATTTACGATGTTTCCCAACAGTTACCAGAGAAAAGCTTTATTTATTTTCTCTCTCTCAACCGTTTCTGCCCTCCCTCCCTCACTCATCTCCTTAAAAGGGTCCTGGAATCTCTTTCTCTCTCTCTCCTCCCCTGACTCTCTCTGAGATGATGAGATGTGCTTCGGGTGCTGAAAAGCCCACGTTGAGGACCCATCTCTTCTTCATGGATTCCATTCTATTCTATTTCTAGTGTGCCACAATTTCAGGGCAGCTCCCGTCCCTTGGTATTTGCACTCTATCACTCCTTCATGTTCTCTCTCTCTCATATAAAAGTGGTCTTATCTTTCTTCTCTTTTGTTTTCTAAATATGGGTTTCTCTACAACTCTGTTTCTGGAAAAGAAGAAGGTTTTCTTGTTTGTCTATTGAGGATTTATATACTACAGCTCCTCAAAAGAAGCTGGTATTTTGATGGTAATGCTGTAAAAAGACTGGATTTTTATCCTGCAGCAGTATGGACAGTTCTTATTTAGAGGGTAATTTTCTTTCTCCTTTTTTTGGTACAATTTGATGATGAATTAAGTTTCTTCAATGTTAGCTTTCTGGGTTTTCTTTCTTCTTCTTCTTTTTTTTTTTTTTAAAAATTTTTCTTGTCTCTAATGTGCAAAAGTTCATTTTTTGAGGCCTAAAATTCAATCTTGATCTGTTTTCAAGCCATGTACCACAATTCTTTTAAGATTGCTAAGTTCTTACCTATGAGTTTTGATTAGATCTCCTGTGAATTTCATTGGTAAGGAAATTTTGTAGTTTGTGTTGTTTTTGTGTGTGTTGTGTCAATGGTACTTACTAATTTGTCTATTTATCTGGTTAATAGTGTACTATTATGATAGTAGTGGTGGTTACCCACTCTCTTATTGATTTTAGCATTATAACTATAATAAAAATCTCAAAGGATATCAATCAGATTCCAGCAATGTCTTTTTCTCTGCCTACAATGCTCCTTCCTCTTTATTGAGTGAAAAGGGTTCCCTCTGAGAGTGGAGACGTATGCACAAAATAAAGTTTTATGGTACTAATGTGTCACCGTAGCATAATTGAATAATCAGATTGCTGTCACCCGGGAAGAGCAGCAGTGCCAAGTGCAATGCAAAGTCAAACATGAAATTTGGTGCGCTAGCATGTTTATCTAAATTCAATTGCAAAAATGATTCGCGTGACCTACTTGTAAAATTAGTCAACTGGATTGTTATTTATTCTGCTGACTATCTTCTTTTAGTATTGATTTTATTTTTGTTGGTTGGGAGGAGAGGGTTGCGCTATGCTGGCTTTAACTGTATACAGGCCGCCAGACTTTGCGTCAACCTTCCTCACAATCTTTTTGGAAGTTTTTCAAGTTGTGTGATCATCTTATAATTGAATTCTGGCTCAGAAATTTTTTTTCCTCATTTTTAGACACAGAAGAGGGTCCTAGTATTTCAGGTTTATGGTAATGGAAAGTATAAGCTGACCTGTATGCAAAAATATGGTTTCTTTGGGTGGATGATGGCAGAGACATTATATGCAGTTTGGTGCCACATCTTTTTTTTTTTTTTTTTTGTCATTGATAAGCAATTGCCCCTTCTAATGTGTATATTATTTATTTATTTACTTGGTTTTACTTTTCCGGAGATTGCCACCTTGTTGAGTAGTAGAGCTAGCATGGAGCATTGGTATATCGAAATGAAAGAAAATTATTTTTAGGGTTCCTGATGTTAGGAATTTATGGATTCAGACATTACGGATTTACTGTGCAGTGTTTTTTTTTTCCTTTTTATTTTTGGTTTCAAGAAACAGTTGAATAAGTAAAAGAAGAAAGGAAGGGCTTTACTAAACTAAATTGCCTTCTACCCTATAAGCTGCCTGATTGGCCCCACTGAAGGATCTTTTCGCTATTCTTCTCAGCTTTCTTTGTCTTTCTTAATTTCTCTTAGATTATGAGTAAATACTCAGTTAATTTCTCAATCCATTAGAAGGTCATAATCTTTAGAAATCTTTTTGTGGCTCCAGGATTGATGCTTGATCCGTCAAAGTGCAGTAAGTTGAGCATGGATGAGAAAAGGGAACTCGTCTATGCTCTGTCAAAATGGTCACATGGTGCACCGGAAATGCTCCAGTCCTGGAGCCGTCAAGAGATATTGGAAGTCCTTTGTGCGGAAATGGGAAAGGAAAGGAAATATACAGGCTTGACGAAACTGAAAATAATAGAGCAGCTTTTGAAAATTGTTTCTGAAAAGAAATCTCAAGAACATGCTGCTGCTATTGATCTTGAAGCTGGAGCTTCATCAGAAGTTCCACAAAAGACTGCCAAAAGGCAGAGGAAAACTGATAATCCCGTTCGCCTGCCTGTTACTGTAAATACAGTCTCCACGAATAATGTCATTGAGGATTTGGAAAATCCTGTATATTGTAAAAATTCAGCTTGTAGAGCCAGACTATTTCATGATGCTGCATTTTGCAAGAGGTGCTCATGCTGCATTTGCCGTAAGTATGATGACAACAAAGACCCTAGCTTGTGGTTGATTTGCAGCTCAGAACCCCCATTTCAAGGTGTATCATGTGGCATGTCATGTCACCTTGATTGTGCCCTAAGACATGAAAGATCTGGCATTCTAAAGGATAAGCTGGATAACAGGCTAGATGGGAGTTTTTATTGTGTAGCTTGTGGAAAAGTGAATGATATCCTTGGGTAAATATCCACTCTTCCTGTTTCGTATTGTCACTGTCATTTTCCACCTCAGAACTCATAAGTGCATATTTCTAATTTTGAGATGTTTCATATATTACACAATGTCTATAATAATTGTTGTGCTGCCTTTTATTTTGTTGTTAATGTGTGCAAATTTAAACGGACTATTTTGGATACTGTTACTATTAGCTTTATCAGAGAATGAGTAAAGTACATCTCCCTGAGAAAATTCTTTCTTTAAAACACTGAGGACAGGGCTGTTTACTGTTTAAATGTGATAGTGTCTGAGGGTTGAATGTGGACAAAGCTGAGTGTTGAGAGTGTTGATCAAAAGAGCCCATTGTGAAGTACCTATTATTCTATTTATGTATTTTTAGTTCAAGGTTTTTGATGATCGCATGGATCTTGGCCTTGGGTTTGTGCAGATCCTGGCGAAAACAACTATTAATAGCAAGGGATACCAGAAGGGTTGACATACTGTGTTATCGGGTTTCCTTGTGCCGAAAGATTCTTGCTGGTACCAAACATTACCAGAAGTTGTATGACATTGTGGATGAAGCAGTGAATAAGCTTGAAGCAGATGTGGGGCCTTTAACTGGTTTACCAGTGAAGATGGCTAGGGGGATTGTCAACCGGCTATCTTCTGGCCCAGAGGTTCAGAGACTCTGTGCTTTTGCCATTGAGTCACTTGACACCATGCTTTCAGAAAGAGTACCTGATATGTCAGGTAGAGTTGAGCAATGTTATTTTCCTTTCAAGCAGCAAGATAACCAGTTAACTTCATTCCTTTTGTCTTATTTGCTCCTTGTAGTACTAGAATCTTTGCAGAAACTATTGCTATAAAACTGCTGCATGATGTTTTGCCTTGGTTAGATTGCAAGGTGATGAGTGCTAAATTGGTGACGTTGGAAGATGTCTGCACCTCATCTGTCACTGTGACTCTGAAGTTTGAAGATTCATCTCTTGGAAATTTAGTTGGTTATACCTTATGGCATCGCAAATCTGATGATTTGGACTATCCGACAGAACCTACTTGTACATTGTTTGCTCCAAACTCGAAATTTTATCTCTCTGGTCTATCTCCAGATACAGATTATCATCTCAAGGTTGTATCCCTTGATAGTAATAGGGAGCTGGGGATGTGTGAAGTTAGTTTCCAAACAGCCGCTACTGAAACTGAAGCTACTAATCCCAACTCTAAAGATATGGAAGTTGGAAGGAGTGAAAGTCCAGCGACCAACTGTAGTAGCCTGTCTAATCCCTCATCGGTGGAAGATGAAACTAATAATGTCATTCCGTGCAGCAATGAGGATGAGACTAGAGGGGATAACTATCATGACCATCACAATACCCTTGAAAAAATGGTCTCTACAAAGGTGTATAATGGCTATACAGATACTATTGAAAGAGGACTTACTGGTGAGACGATATCCTTGTTGGATGAGGAACATAGCATGGGAAAAATTTGTTCTGCACCAAATACTGATGCTGTGAATCTTGAGAGCAAGCCCTCACCAGATGGCCAGATGATGGAGGACACCAGCACTGAAAATGGATCAAATACTCCTAGGCAGACTGGGCTGGACTGTGTTCCGCCAGCCGCGGAAGCTCTCCTTCCAATAACACCCTGCAAACTTGATAAGATGAAGGATGGGCTCCAAAGGAGCTGCAGACCCAAGCTCATAATTAAGGACCTTGATATTGGTTCAGGGAAGGAGGAGGAACCACAAGCTGGCAGCTCTTCGAAGAAGAGAAGGCTAGAAAGGCTAGATGACGAATCTGCTGCAGTTGACAAGGATTTTGAGTATTATGTAAAGGTCATCAGATGGTTGGAGTGTGATGGGCATATCGAGACTGGATTCAGGAAGAAGTTCCTGACTTGGTACAGCTTGAGAGCTACCCCGCAGGAGGTGAGGATTGTCAAGGTGTTTGTTGACACGTTTATTGAAGACCCCGATTCCCTCGCAGGACAGCTTGTTGACACCTTCTCTGATGTCATTTCGAACAAAAGATCAACCACTGTACCCGCAGGTTTCTGCTTGAAGCTGTGGCATTGAAGGTTGCCAACAGATTGTGCTTCACATTTTATGGCTCTAACTCAAAAGTTGGAGAAGGTTATCTAGGTTAATTCTTTGGACGTTATGAAATGTTATGTTTCTCCATTTGACTGATTATTCAAATTTTAATGATTAGGATATTCAAGATTGACCTATTGGCAATTTAGCATACCATACCTACTGTTACAAGTCAAACTAGTATATAAATTATTTTCTTTTCGCGGGACGCCCTGTATTATCCTTCATGGCAAATTGTATTCAGGCAGCTGTACCTAGTAGCCTAACAAATGCTGGATTTTATCTTTGATAAGAGCAAACAAGGATCATACATAGCCAGAATTGTATCATCAAGCATGAAGAACCAGAACATTTCTGAGTTCAATAACAGCCTATAAGCTTAAATAGCAGAGAAGCCTGAAGTAGTTAGGAAGCTGCAGAGGTACCATTTCATCATCAGTAACGTCAGAAAAGTACGTTTCCACCATTCCATTTTTAACTTTAATTCTTAGGAAAAGCAGATTACGAGAAGGAATTGCAATTTGAACCAATTACTTTTAGAGTGGTTGGCTATGAGGAGAGGCTTAAAGTTCTTCTTGGGTGTAGGTCAAAGGATAAAATCCCTTGACTTGCATTTTTTTTCAAAATTTTCTGGAAAAATTTATCAGCAGGTGCAGAGGCATTCGTCTGGTTCGGTGGCAGTTCAGTCCCTTTCAGGTTTTTTATTGACCCTTTTGGGTCCATCTCTTCTCCTTAGTGCAGAGTTGGAGTAGGTATAGAATAAAAATTATCGTATCGGGAAAAAAAAAAAGGAGAGAAGGAATTGCAATTTGAAATGATACCAAGCTTTATTCTATTTTATTTTTCCTTCTGCACTTAGAAACGGATCCAAGCTGCCTTTTTCACCAGCTGGAGCTGCAACTGAAGTATCTTTCAGCTTGGAATGTCACTTATTTCATTTAGAACACCTTGAATTGAAAGAGTTGGACTTGAGATGGAGTGATTTAGATTTTCTTCCTGAGAGTACCCTCGCCATAAATTATAATGATTCTATTATTGCTCAACTTGATTTGAAAAAAAAATTAATTGCCATCTTTGTGCCTATCTAGTGTAACATCCCCTTCAAATTTCTCCATGACCAGTCGTATGTTTTTCTAATGGGACGTTTGGATATAAATCTAATGGAGCATTTCAGGATTAGACTTCAATATACCTTTATTCACTTGAGATCCACAGCTCCATCCCCTTCCCCAAGAAAAAAAAACATCAATGCAATTGTTCTTGGACAATATAATATATATATATATATATATATATTATCTTTCTTTCACTGATAACGTATATATTAACAAATCTAAATGCATTGAATTTAAATTCTAAATTTTACACATTGCATGCATTTAGACCTACTAACTTATACACTGTTGTGAGTGTAAGAAAAATTAAGTAAAAGTATTGTATGAAGTTACTACCAGGGGAAGGATTGACCCCTCACTACTTACAGCATTCATGGGACACGGCCAGGCAACCAGGCTCTGGGAGTGTGAGCAATTAACTCTGCAACACAAGATTGCCTATTAAGTTGGTTGTTTTTGCTCACCCCTCCATCAAAATTTGGTCTGAGCATGATATGGAAGTAAAAGGGCTCCAGCGCCATTGATCCGTATTGCGGCAATATTACATTTTTCCATTGCTAACTTCGGCCATCATGTTTCTACTGAACAAGTTGTATGGCACCGTGGAGAGAGGTTTGTCAAGTTCCTCTAAAAAGATGAATTAATTTTGTGAAACACTGTAAACTTATCCTATCATGTTAAAAAGCATAAAGCATTCAATTGAAATTCTCATGTTCTTAACCCCGAAAATCTTTAAAAAAAAAGAAAAGGAAAATGTATTTAATAGATGTTAAATTTCAAATAGCATTCACACACAAAGCTCATCTTAGATAACATTCAAGTACAAAGCACCTGAATTATTGATAATACATAAATGTATGAGTAAGTATTTAATTACACAGACCAAAAGTAGAGAGTATTAGTCCATCCCATACACGGGACAAGATTGGCGCCTGCAATCTCTAGAGCCTCGACATTGCAGATCTTGCAGGCAGTCGCAAAGGCTCCCAATGATCATCATCATCAACTTCGCAGAAATACTTTTCCACCATTTCCTTGCAGTGATGATCCACTTCTCTTTGTCATTAGCAGCTAACTTCTCCTGCCACGAGGAAATTTCATTTTCGCAAGTACATTAATTAATTTGGACTATGGTTGTATGTGGTTTTTTTGTCTGATATATGGTTCGAGAAAGAAATCACAATTCTAGCTTGTTATGAACTTACGAGCGATCCCAAAATGAAGGGGTGTTGGGGGACTATGACAGTATTTCTTCAAGAGTATCCTTGGAGAAGCAGTCATTGATGGCATCAAATCTAGTCAGAAATTGATTTCGTTTCGTTAAAAATTAGTGTGAATTGGTATGCAAGAAAACATTTTTGCATCAGCATTGCATACAGAGAATCAAAGATTTATTAGATATTTCAAATGAAAACATAAGATTAGCATTGCATATAAAAAATCGTGCAATTGTAAGGTATAGTGCCCTATTACGACTTTCCTATCGCAAAAAATAAAAAGAAACGTAGATCTTACGTACGTAAAGGAATAGCATTAAATTTATTAAATTAGTTTGCTTAAAAAAATGGCAAATTAATTACCTCTTGCATAAACTGTCTTTCTTAAGGCGTGCTTCTTGAACAAATTTATGGATGGTCTCAGAAATTGATGCCACATTGAGCGATCCAGACGCTACCAACAAATCAAGAGCATTCTCCATTGAAGCGAGATCTTGAAGGAAATATTTATTATTTCCGATGTAGTTTTAGGATGGCTCTATCTAGCTAGCGGGTGTTCATTGGACACTCCCTAAGATGTGTATGTATTTCAGGTTTTAGATTTTTTAAAAAGTAAGGTTAATTAGAAAAAGTGTATAAATGTTAAAAAAAAAAAAAAAGGTTAGTGATTGTTAGTGCGTGTATATACGCGATAGATTGGATGCAATTTAACAAGTGTTTATTGAGCACATATTGAAAAAACCTTTTTTTAAGGAATATATGCTACAACGGCAGTAGTATAGTCGTAACTAAACACATGCACGTATTGCTTCGACTGTTATATATATATATATGTTGATAAATAAAAAAACCAACAAATTATTGGAGGGGGAAAAAAATAAAAAGAAAAACAGAGACTCTTATCTTATGTTACGAACTGCTACAATACAAACTTCAGCCAGAAACCTTTGAAGGTCATCGTCATTCAAAAATTCATCATGCATATAAACTGCACGAAAAGAGATTATTCACACAGTTAGTCTCTGGAATTATATGCTACGCGCGCATTTGTGAAGGCGATGCTGTGGAGCCGCTTGATGTAAACAACTTTTGGATTACGGGCTGTTAAAGCAATTGTATTTTAAGCATCTTTCATGATCTCAGAGAATTTTTATTTGGTTTGTTCTGCAGGAAGGAGGTTTCAACTTGGTTATTTGTCCAGAAAGATACAACTATCTTGGCAAAGTTAGGTTCTTTGACCATTAGTTACAGTTAACAAGATTCAGCTGTAATAAAATTTTGGTGTTCCTTTAATTCTGCCATCTTGAAGCAGAGTTCTGTGCGCCATTTGCTAAATTTGCTTGGAGGGGATGAGAAGGGAACAATTCATTGCTTAGTTGAGGTCCACCCGATGGGGTGGTCACACTTAAACCGTCAATTTTTATAAAAACAAAAGAAAAAAAGGCTTTTTTTTTTCCCCAAATTTTCAATCAGTGACAGGCACAAGATTTTGGTTTGGGGGCGAACGATCAAACAATAAGTAAATAAAATTATCAAAACAAATGATGCATGCTAACTTAAAATCAAAGTCTTAAAGCCAAAGTTTAAGAGACGATAACTAATAATTAAATGATCTAGAGAGAGAGAGAGAGAGAGGGTAAAGCAAAACAAGAAAATTAACTCACAACCAAATTCATATAAACATTAACTAAATTCAATAAATAGACATTCATCCTATACATATTAAGCCTAAAAAAATCCCTATACATATGAACACAAAAATTCTAGTGTACAAATTTAGGATAAGAAAAATTGACAAATTAATAATCATAAAAAAAATTCAAAAAATCACAGATTAAAATAAGGGTATGTGTCTCAATAATTAATGATCCTAAATCAAAATATGAAGGAATTGTAAAGGGCAAAAAAAAAAAAAAAAAGTTAAACTTGCCTTAAAAAAAATTGAGTTTTGGAAAGTGTTGATGTTTGAGATGAGGTTGAACAAACTTAGGAATGATCTATATCATTTGGATGTTAGCTTTTGGCTAATACATTGAGTCAAATCACATATAAATATAATCCTAAACCTGATTAAATTTCCTTTTATTTGTCAATTATTTGTTTTCTTACTTTAACAAATGTAAGGATACACAAAATACGTTAAAATTATATAAGGAAACTAGTGTGGCTTATTATAAAACATGTTTTCAAAGAGAAATTAAAAAAAGAGATAACCATGCTAACTAATAAAAAAAGTTGTCAAGAAGACAAAATGATAGAGTTTAAATTTAAAGGGTTAATTTCACTTTGTCCCCCTAAACTTTGGACGATTACTCACTTCAGTCCCTAAACTTTAAAATGGGACACTTAAGTCCCTAAACTTATAAATACCTCCCACTTAAGAAAAATTGTTAACAAATCTTGAATGCCGTTGGTGGCCGAAGTGTCCTATTTTATAAGGATTTATGGATTTAAGTGTCCCATTTTATAAGTTTAGGGACTTAAGTGGGAGTATTTATAAGTTTAGGGATTTAAGTGTCCCATTTTGAAATTTAGGGATTGAAGTGGGTAATCGTCCAAAGTTTAGGGGGACAAAGTGGAATTAACCCAAATTTAAATCCAATACTCCATGTGCAGTTTTTGGAAAATTTTGGGGGGCGAAAAACTTGCTAAGGAGACAAAATAGAATTAGTAGCATTTGGAAAATTTTCGGCGGCGGGGCCGGTGTCATTGACAACTCAAAGTCGACGATTTAACGTGACTTGACCACAAACCTAACGTTGTATTTGTCAATTTTCATTGCCAACTAGGGAAGCCCAATGTCCATCCGTTCTTATGCTTGGTGCACGTTCATCGGCTAGTCTTTGAATACAAATATACTACTATCAACAAATGGTAGCCATGAAATGGGGAGGAGGGGCAGTAACAGTTGCTTGAAGCAAAGTTTATGGCTAAGATTTGTTCGAAGAAAAATACGCAAGTTCTAAATTATATTTTGTATATTATTTTTCACATTACGTGTGAAATTCATAAAATTTTATACTATAATTACATGTTGTTGAAAGTTACTTACACCGTGTGCATATAAAAAAATTATATCTTTTATATTTTACATAAAATCGACTTGAATGATTTTCCTACAACCTTGCCCTATGTCCATGATATGGGATTATCATCCGTCAACCATCAAATAATGTGCAGCACGGCGGCACCTTACGATTAGCCAGTTGTATTTACCTTGAGGTCCATGATTTCAGTGCAACACATCAGAAGCATTATGTTTTAATTGAGTAAAAAATAAATACAACAGTTTCAAAAAGCTAATATATAATAGAAAATTAAAAAATACAGCAGAAAATTCATAAAAAATCTCATTTTTTTTATGCATTTTGATTTATTGAATTTGTTAAATTTTGTGTATTACTCAATTAATAGTTATTGGATCATAAGGAAATAAAAAAGAATTAAAACATGATGTTTGTGAAGGAGAAATAACAATATAATAAAAAATGGGATAGAGAATGGCACAGAGTGTGAGACAGAAGATCCGTTGCGTCTTTTTTCTATCTGACTCAATTTAAGTGCATATAAGCAATGGGTCGCTATATCTTGTCTACAAATAGAAGAACCTAATTAAATTAATAGGTAACGTAAGCATCAACAACACATTACACAATTGTCTAAACTTTCTTTTTTTTTTTTCCAAACAATTCTATTATTTGCATCACCGACCATGTTTTTCTCCTGTAGCAGCCCTGAATCTTAAAAAAGTCTCCGATGAAAGGATGTTGGGGTTTGGGTTGTTGAAACATAATAATATTGTTATATTTCTAATTAGCATATTTTTATGATCCGGGAGTAATTCTTTATTCGGTTTTTTCTGCTGCAAAGATGTTGATAAGCATAATGTTGTTTGACTTGGCTCCTTCTCAGGGAAGGAGAACAGTACTATCTTTGGCAAATTCAGCTTATTAAACAGTTAGTTTCCGGATCGGCGAATTATGCAACGCTGTGGCTCAAAGATCGATATATATAACCAAGAAATTTCTTGCATCGCAGGACAACATCCTCAAAACATTAATACCCTTGCCCGCTTTATTGTAGTAATTATTCCACTTTTACAAGCAAAAACTTGGACTTGCATTCTGTAAATGTATGCCGCACTTTAGAGTCTAGACGGTGCAAAGTATGCCGGAGCAGGTCTTGGAGGTAGATGTAAAGGCTCCCAATCATCATCGTTATCAACCTCGCAGAAATATTTTCCCACCATTTCATCGCTGACTAGGTCTAGTTTAGAAGGCATCCACTGTTCAATGAAGAAACACAAACATGAAATCTAAGTAATGAAGAAAAAAAAAGAAGAAATTAATCAATTGTTTGAACCCGATAAAGCTACATCAATGATAAGAAGAGACTTAGGGAATGGTCGAATTCCTTACTTCAGACAATAATTAGGAAATACTTAAGATGAATTATATGCACGTATAATACGGCTGTACCTGGGGTTGTCTGCCTTTCTCAACGAGGAGAGCTCTCCCACCCTGCGTGTTAAACATAAGAAGATTTGTCATATTAATTAGTCCTAAAAATAAATGATCTAATTAATCACCCTGTGCCAACCTCGTAGAAATCGTTGTTGACTGTTCTTCGCAAAATATGACAGGAAGCCCTAAATTCACGAACAAGACACTCTTTTAGGTTCTGCGTACGTCCTTCTCGGATCTATTCATCAATTCCAAAAGCTCAAGTAAGTTGCATATATTAGAAGCTAACATCTACTTCTTTTACTATATACGAATACATTAGAAGAATGTAGTGGGCTCTTGTAACGATAATTGTATCATTCGACATGAAAACATGAGCTAGTTATAATAAGATTTTACCAGCCTTAGGAAAATTTTGAGACTTGTTGGAGAAACTGATGTCATGGATTTAATCGCATGGACGATCCATTTTTCTTCATTTTTAGCAGCTAATTCCTCCTGCCAAAAAGAAATTCCATGTACAAGCGCATGTTAAGTAATTTGACTAAAAGTTTTGGTCCGATGTACAAGAACGAAATACGATCTTATCTTCTTCTAATGGACTCACCAACGATGACAATATTTCTTCGGCAGTATCCTTGGAGAAGCATTCATTGATGGCATCCAACCTAAGCAGAAATTAGCTTAATTGATTTCGAAAGAAAAATGTAGATGGACTTGCAAGAATACAAAATTTAGTATTGTCAAATGTAGAAATGCACTAGATTATTCAAGTGAAATTCACAAGTCATGATTAATAAAGCATATAAAAAACCATGAGAAAGGTATGGTAAAATGCCCTTAAAGTCAGTAATTTCTCGTTGATATATAAATATTAAATAGTACTTCTACTGCAACTTTTCTACCAAAGACGGAAAGAGACGTAGATATTACCAGAGTGGAGAGCACATAATTTCTTATGTTAGTGTGCTCAAAAGGAGCAATATGTTACCTCTTGTATACACTGTCTTTCTTAAGATGTGGTCCGCGAACAAATTGATGGATAGTCTTAGAAATGGATGACAAATCCACCGACCCAGATGCTGCCAACGAATCAAGAGCATTCTCCATTGAAGCAAGATCCTGAAGGAAATTTTAATCCCGATGTAATTTTAGTTTAGAATATACGCAGCAAAGCTAGCAAGATTGATATGATTTACTTGATTGTGTCTATAAATGATAAGCTTATTTTTGTTACTTACTTGGAGGTGGCCGAAAAAAAAAAAAACTCTTACATTACAAACTGGTGGAATATGAAGGTCAGAAACTTTTGATGGTCAAATTCCTTTAGAAAAAATCTTTGATAGCATTTATCATGCCGAACCAACTTTAAAAAAAAAAAAAAAAAAAAAACTCTCCAACTTTTCTTCACACCCTTCTATCCCTAATTATAAGGCACAAGATTCAAATCATGAATCTTGCAACAGGATAAACTCTAGGAGCTTTCCTCTAATGTTGAACCAACCACTCAGGTTATGGTAACCCATGACGAAAATTTGGGTAAAAAGTTAAGAGTTTTTTTTTCTCTTTTGGATAAGCTCCAATCTTCTTGATTGTCTTAAGAGAGAGTTTATGTTAGCGTAGAAAGAAAACCAAAGAAAAAAAAAATTCAATAGCCAGTCCAAGTGGTCCTCTACAAGTTGACCTTTTCGCAAATTTGATTGGTACTTTAGGCTGGTTGACTTGCATTGAATGCATAACAATTTCGCCAACAGTTTCAAGTTAATCTCAAATCGATGGGCCAAGAAGAAAACCATTTTGGCATTTTCTTAATGCTATTGATGCAAGCAGTTAGAAGTGCTTCTGTCTTGAGCTTAAAAGAAGGAAGCATTAATTTACAGCTGAAAAGAAAATGATGTGATGTGTGCACCTTTGAAAGAACAAAATGAGTTGCTAGGCCGCATTTAACCATCTCCGCCCCATCCAACCTGCTGCCCGTCAAACCTAAGTATTCTCCTATTATATTTTCACAAGAAGAGAAATTCGAGATTACATAAGCCTGCTGCTAAAGGTTTTGATTAGTCGATATGATGCAAAATGATTGTAACGTGTGGAATTTACCAAGAAACCCTGGAAGCCTAGACAAGAAATGAGATGCGCTACAATCTGGAAAGAGTCCAATCGCAGCCTCTGGCATGGCAAACACCTGAGAGTTTCATATCAAAAGAAAGAAATTTATATATATTGCACTTTGCAGAAATTTATATATATATTTGCTTGACATGCAGCTGATTTTGGAGAAGAAAAGATTATCGTTTTGGGCATCTCTTGATTTTCAGGTTATCTTGTCATTTTGTGATCGAATCTCATGTGTAAAAAGTAGAATCAATTTTCTATCTACCTCAATGTTCCAACCAAATTTCCTTATAAATTAGAGCCTCCTTACTGCAATTGCATAATTGAGAATGTATAGATGAATGATTCGCAAAAGATTGAAGAGGTAAGGGTAAAATTACAGTATTTTCGGTGACAATCCGAAAGGTCGAATTCAAGGATAGACCAGCTCCTCCTCCCATTACGATTCCGTCTATGATGGACACCTAGAATTGATGCCCGTGTTTTGAATAAATATCCAAAGTTTATAGGGAAAAAAAAAAATAGAAAGTGAAACAGCACAGGATAATGAGTAGGAAAGTATCTCACCACTGGTTTCTTATACGTCCCAATTTTGTAGTCTAAGTTAAGCTGCTTCCTATAGAAGCTAGCACCAAAGCTCCAATGCCCTAAATCACAAGACATATACAACACAGCATTCCTTAATCAACGTTGATATGAATGTGCATAAATATCAAACTTGGATTTACACATCATCTTCAAATTCAAATGCATGGAAGAATTATGGGTTAATCTTTGGATTAGTATTAGTAAGACTTGTATCTAAAATCTATATGCACCTTCCACACCAGATTAGGTTTGTAATGCCCCAAAAGAAAAAAAAAAAAAAAAAGGAAAACTTTTAACCTTTGAGTTGATATGAGGAAACCCAAGAGAAATTTCATTAAATAAACTCAGTCCTAGTCGAAAGAAACCCTTAAAAGCTACTCATGATAGAATCATATGGTATAGATTTACATTTTATTTTCCAGGCAATGATTTCTTTTCACGCATGTCTCCTATTCTTTTTACATTTATCTTATGATAGTTGTATTGGGTACTTACCAGTTGTCATGAAACTTAGTACAGATTTAACATCGCCGCCTGCGCAAAATGCTCTTCCATTTCCCTACAGTATTAAACGCAATAAGAGAAAGAAAGTGAGAAAGCATTGGCAGTGTATATTATAATTAAGCTACAGACAATACAAAATTCCATAGGAATCACATTGGACTATATATATACCTTGAGAATCACGAGTCTTGCATTTGGATCTTCCTCATAGTCTCCGAGTTTCTTCAACATCTGGCAGAACTGAAACCAATCGACAAATTAAAAATCACTGATGCAAGAGCCAGAGGATGTGCCAGCATTTTAATCTATCTTGGAGATAGAATTAAAAAACAAAACCGAAGCTTGATCATCAGCTCCTACCATTTCATAAGTAAGGCAGTTTAGTTGCTTTGGTCTGTTTAAAATGACCTTTAGCTCCCCTTTCTTATCCTCGAAAAGCACCTGGTTCAAAGAGCCCGAAGCAGAAGAATTGTTGTGTTAGCTATGTTAAAACTCTTCCTATATATTATGTTATGTTATACCTAAAATTTAAGAAATCAAAAAAAAAAAATTTTTTTTTTTGCTGCATGCTTCGCATGTGTATATATGATGATGTTATCGCGTTAGAACTTTCAACTGTATGGCAGTTTCTATATAAGTACAACTTTGATAACACTTGTCGGAAATAAAATTTGATCAGCACAAAAGAAAAAGAAAGAAAACCAAGATGAGAATTGCCTGATCATTTTGTTCCTTGATGAGTGAGCTAGCCATACCGGAGACGACTGATCGCTTGTTTTGCGCTATTTCTGATACGAATTAAGTGCACACGCAAAGGCTCATTGCCGCTAGCTTCCTTATTTATAGAACAACAGCTCGATGAATAGTTGATGTACGAATTAGCAATATATAATACTAATACTAATACTAATACAAAAAGGTTATAGATCACAGAATTTGTTTAAAGTTACTTTGTTCTACAATTACTCCAGTAAATTACTATGCCTTATCTACCGGTCATTCGTCTTTTTTTGTGTCAGGGTGAGAGTCCTGAATCTATCTGTATTTGATATTTCGTCGAACTTGGAAGCGAAGCACGTCTTAATCAACGCGGTGCTGGACGGCAGCAAACAATATATAATACTAATACTAATACTAATACAAAAAGGTTATAGATCGCAGCAAACAAATTAATCAAATCAAACTCGTTTGATTTTGGGTTTTGGGTTGTTGGAGGATTATTTTAAGCGTTTCATGTCGGAGTAAGTCGCTGGATGTTGCGTCTTGGGTTGTTGAAAGATTATTTTAACCATTTCATCGGGCTGTAGTCGTTTTTGTCCAATTATGCTGCTTAGTTACCGTAATTTCTTATAATTTTCAGCGAAAACTCGTGTAAATTTGATGAAATCGTAAAATTAGTTGTATCAATTAACAAAATCTATGCTTACACCAAAATTATAATATCTTATATACTAAAAGGTTTATGAATTATACAATTGGATGGAATTAGGTGGCGTGCATTTAAATTTATCACTAGTATATACAATGTCAGCACATAAATACAAGATTAACCCTTAATAAATTACCCTTAATCTTTTATACATACATACAAACATATATGTATGTATGTATGCATGCATGCATAATTTCATTCATGAGATTTGTACCAATGATGGAAAATGCCTTAATATATCACAGCAGATGCATCAGATTTGAAAATTTACAAATAATCATGCCTGAAAAATAATATTACAATATAAACCCCAACCGACTGGCCCAATTTTCCCACCACCAGCTAGAATGAATACACATTTGTTCACAAAAATAGACGCCACAAGGGATTACTTCATCCTTTAACAACGAAATAGAGCATAATTATGTGGCAGTTGAGGATTAGAGATTAATATGTAGGATGTGGATGATGACTCGAATTCATCACATGAAGAACGTGGCCTTATTGACTAGGCAACTGTTCTCGTATTCCAAGTACAGAGGCACATATAATCAGAACATTTCTTGCCACAGCTTCTTAAATGTTTTTTTTTTTTTTTCCTTCTAAACTATCTGGGAGGAAAAGTGAGTGCATAAGTATACTGACCCTCGACTACAAAATAAGGGTCGATTGATAATTGAGTTATGTCCTATTATTCTTTAGAAATCATTGCGCTTTAAAATTTTAATTATGCTATATATTCTGACATCTGCATGGATGGTATTATTTGGCCAATACGGATTAGACATACAGGTCTGACTCCCAAATTTCAGTTTACATACAGGTCGATGGTATTTTTCGTGGGCTATTAGTTCACGCAAGAAGCTGTGGATGAATGCACGAATATGCAGTCACTGCTAAGCACCACAAGGCACCAAAATTAAGTTGACTCAATAATCAATTTGCATTGTGCAATGTCCCCTGTTACATTTGAGTACCAATACAGTGTATGATTTGCTTCTTTTGTGTTAACCTTTTTTCTTTCTTGTACAGGGCATACGTACATCTTTGATTTGTTTACTCATTTGAAGAGGAAATAAGCAAATAAAGCTATGCCCCCTGTGCTTGATTTGGCCACAGCTTCGTGCTTGTTAAAGCTCATTGACATGTTAATTATCTAACCATTGATGGTGAAATCTAAGGTCCATTTGAGTTCCATTACAGGATTGTATAATGGACCTTAGGTTTTCAGAGTTTTAATACCATGCATCATTTGAGCGCGTGATCGAACATAGGGCCTGTTTGGAAGCCAGATTTTTGGACAAATTTTTTACCTACTAGTTTTTTAACAACTTTTGCTACAGGAATCTAAAAAACTTATCAAAATTTTTACCTACACATTTAAAATATTCAAAACACAAAAAAAAAAAAAATTTCCCTTCCCCTTCTTTTCTTCTTCTTCCTCTCCCACCCCAACCCACCACCACCTTCGTCGTCGGCCACCACCTCCACCGCCGGTTCCGGCGTCAATCACCTCTTCCGGTGCCAGTCTTCTTTTTTTTTTTTGCCCTTTTTCCCTCTCCCCTTCTTCCTCCCCCGCCATCCTCCCCTCTATCTTTTTTTTTTCTCTCTGCGTCTCCCCCACTCCTCCCCCACCACCCTTCCCTTTCCCCTCTCCCTCTAGCCGATCTGGTCATTAGACTAGATCACACGGGAGAGGGGGAGGGTGAGGGTGGCGGGGGAAGGAGAGGAAGGGGAGAAGGAAAATTGTCCAAAAAAAAAATTTCATTTCGCTGCTTCAACTGCCGACAAGAGCAAGGAGAGGAGACGGGAGGAGAGGGAGAGGGAAAATGTGAAGAAAAGAAAGGGGCGGAGGGAAGGTGAGAAGCGGGAAGGGGAACAGGGGAGAGGGAAGGGGCAGAGGGGGTGGCGAGGGAAGGGCGTGGCAGGGCAGAGGGGGAAGGGACAGAGAAGGTGGCGGGGGAGAGGGGAGGAAAGGGATGGTGGGCATAAGGGGTGGCGGCCCAAAGGGGTGGCGGGCAGAGGGGAGAGGAACGGGGAAGGGAGTGGGAGGGGGGAGAGAAGAAAAGAAAAAAAAAAGAGAGAGGTGGTGCTGGCGGAGGTGCTGGAGGTGGGAGGCAGAGGTAACGGGGAAGAGGGAAGGAAGAAGAAAAAGAAGAAGAGAGGAAAGAAAAGAAAAAGGAAAGAAAGAAAAAGAAAAAGAAAGAGAAAGAGAAAAAGAAAAGGGAAAAAAAATTTTCTCCTTACAAAAACTTCTATAAAATTTTTCGCATTACAAAAACTTCTATAAAAAAGTTTTTCACCTTACGAAAACTTCTACAAAAAATTTTCAAAAACTTTTACAGTACACTACAGTAAAGTTTTAGATAAACTCCCAAAAAATTCAGGGCCTGTTTGGAACCTGAGGGCTTGTTTGGAAGTGAAGTTTTTGGCCAAGTTTTTTAGCTACTAGTTTTTTAACAACTTTTGCTACAGGAACCCCAAAAAACTTATCAAAGTTTTTTACCTACACATTTTAAAATAATACACAAAAAACTTTCCCTTCAATTTTTCTTCTTTTTTCTCCCCCACCCAACCGGCACAACCTCCACCACCGCTTCCGGCGCCGGTAATGAAATCTCAACACCCCAAGCTAAAAATTGCACCCACGTCCACTTTTTTCTTGCGGGTTTTTTCGCAACTGTACTCAAACAGTGCTCAGTCCGACCACCACCATTTCTCCAGCACTCCCTTTCCCAGCCATCTCTGATCAGCCACCGCCAAAACCAACATCACCACTACCACCACCTCCTCCTCCTCCTCTCCCTCCTCCATCGTCTTCCTCTCATCCACCACATGCACCGACCAAACCCGATTCGGAATCATCCTCATCTTCCTCATACACCTCCCAGAGCTTCACCCAATGGAGGTTCCCGCTGACTAACTCCCCCATCTCTCACCATTTTATACACCCGTATC
The DNA here is from genome assembly GCF_036785885.1 of Coffea arabica. NCBI lineage: Eukaryota > Viridiplantae > Streptophyta > Magnoliopsida > Gentianales > Rubiaceae > Coffea > Coffea arabica. The sequence goes on along the minus strand of NC_092320.1, from coordinate 12,209,104 downwards.
AGCAAACTCAAGAAAAGCCGAAGATTTCGGAGCCCACCCCACCAAGAAAAGCGCATGATTCTCTGCCACCGCCGCAACTATCCGCTACCAAGTTGGAAGAAACTTTTCACGTTGCGGAGCTTCGTTTCAGCTCTGGATCCGACGAAGACAAGCTCGGCGCGCTACACTTGCTAGAAAAGTCACTCATTCCAAACCCATGCGCAGTCGCGGACGGTGGAGATGCGGTGACATGCCCGGCTACGGTCATGAAATGGGTGGTGAGCTGTCTAAAAGAAAGGGTCATGGCTAAGTCGGCGCAGTCGAAGCCGGGGCAGTTGGGGTTGTGGTGGACGCAATGGCGGATTTGGAGGGTGCAGTGGCAGAAAGTTCGTTGTCAGTATTGGAGTGGGGGGGCTTTTGCAGGGGGTGGGGGAGGGGGGTTGCGGGCAGAGGGACAGAGAGACAAAGAGGGGAGGAGCTTTTGCAGAGGGACAGAGAGGGGGAGCTTTTGCAGGGGTGGGGGAGGAGCTTTTGTAGGGGTGGGGGAGGGGGGTTGCGGGCAGAGGGGTGGCGGGCAGAGGGACAGAGAGGGGGAGCTTTTGCAGGGGTGGGGGAGGGGGTTGCGGGCAGAGGGGAGCGACGGGGGAGCTTTTGCAGGGGGCGGCGGAGGTAACGGGGAAGAAGAAGAAGAAGAAGAAAAAAAAAAAAGAAAAAGGAAAGAAAGAAAAAGAAAAAGAAAAAGAAAGAGAAAGAGAAAAAGAAAAAAAAAAAAGAACAGGAAAAAAAAACCTTACAAAAATTTCTATAAAATTTTTCACCTTACAAAAATTTTTACAAAAATTTTTCAAAAACTTCTACAGTACGCTACAGTAAAGTTTTAGACAAACTCCCAAAAAACTCAGGTTCCAAACAGGCCCTGAGTTCTTTGGGAGTTTGTTTAAAACTTTACTGTATTGCACTGTAGAAGTTTTTGAAAAAATTTTGTAGAAGTTTTTGTAAGGTGAAAAATTTTTTTGTAAGATAAAAAATTTTATAAAAGTTTTTGTGAGGTGAATTTTTTTTTCTTTTTCTTTTTTTTTCTTTCTCTTTCTTTTTTTTTTCCCCTTTTTCTTTTCTTTCCTCTCTTTCTTTTTCTTCTTCTTCTTCTTCTTCTTCCTTCCCCCTCCCGCCACCCCTCTCCTCCCTTTCCCCTTCTCCTCTGCTCTGCATTTCCCCCGCCAGCCCCTCTGCCCCTTCCCCCTCCCCTCTGCAATCCCGGCCCTTGCTGCCCCCCGCCTCCCCCTCCCCCGGCCAGCCCGTCCCCTGCTGCCTCCTCCCCCCGCCAACCCCTCTGCCCCTTCCTCCTCCCCTCTGCAAGCCTGGCACCCGCTGCCCCGTGCCTTCCCTTTCCCCCTCCAGCCCGGCCCCCGCTGCCCCCCAGCCCCTCCCCCAGCACGCCACCCCCTCCCCCCGCCAGCCCGGCCCCCGCTGCCTCCCAGCCCCTCCCCCAGCACACCACCCCCTCCCCTCAGCCGTCCCCTCTCTCTTTTCCCCCTCCCCTGTTCCCCTTCCCGTTTCCCGTTTCCCGCCACCCCCACCCCCTCTGTTCCCCTGTTTCCCCGTCAGCCGTAGCGTTGGCGTGACTGGAGGGACAAAGAAAAATCAGAGCAGGAGGAAAGTAATCGCTGCTGTTGCATAGGTCGGGGAAGTTTGGCCAGGGAAGGGAGGGAAGGAGAGAGGGAGGGAGAAAGGAAGGAAAAAAAAAATTGGGAACGCCGATGCCAGAATAGCCGAATAGGTGGCCGACGCCGGAAACGGCGGCAGAGGTGGTGGCCGGCAATGAAGGTATGGTGGATGGGGTGGGGGAGAAAGAAGAAGAAAGATAGAAGTTTTTTGTGTATTAAATATTTTGAAATGTATAGGTTAAAAAATTTGATAAGTTTTTCTGGATTCCTGTAGCTAAAATTGTTAAAAGACTTGTAGCTAAAAAACTTGGCCAAAAACCCACTTCCAAACAGGTCCAGTTCCAAACAGGCCCATACTTAATTGTGATAAGACAAGGATGGGGTGCATACTCGAATTGTGTTACCATTTATGGATATTTGAGTCAAGAAAACTAATTTATCTCCTAAAAAAAAAGAAAAATAAAAGAGAGCTAATTTATGTGGCCGCATTTAATAAGCTTAACGAGGTTTTGCTTCTTCTTGTTCTTTCAACTCGAGAAGTCCCTCGTGTTAACATAAAATGTCATATTAATCAGAGTTAATTAAAGAGCTTAATAAGGTAATAAGACCTGTGAGATTCATATATCTGCTCACAATAACTTAAACTCCGAAATAACCAAACTATCATCACTTTCCTTTTCCATTTTTCTTGTGCTTTTAGGCTTCTAGATAGGAAGGAAAACAAAAAACACCTATCGAATCGAATCAATCTAGAGACCTATAGCTAGTATGAATCCTTAATGCAACAATCCGAAACTTATGCTGGATGCAATCCATTGAAGTGACTGAAGTTAATATACGTTAATAAGCAAAAACTGTACACATCTTCGTTTTCTTGTTCCTTTTCATGAATACACATTGATGAAGACAAAACAATAGAGAATGCCCAGTACATTGAACGGCACCTCACATTCAATGCCCACTACATCTTAATCATTTACCAGAATTTCACAAGTGATCGTGCTGAATTTACTATTGGATTCAACATCATTCTAGATTTGCCAATGGAAGGCGTTAGGGAGACCATAAAAAATTCCAAAAGTATGGCAGCTTGGTGATGAGACCAAAGCAAAATTGCATAACGAAACTCGGTCTAAAACCTACAATCTACATCTTCTTCCCTTAACTGATCATACCTCAGCCCATCAAATTCTTACCCCCTCTCCTCTTGTCCTTTCCCTAACAACTAACAGCAATTGCAGCGCAGTGTCATCAACAACTCTTCGAGTTTACTATTATAAGACAGGGTACCATCGCTATTAATAACTCACTTTTTCGTAAAATTTTCTCCATTGTCCTCAACATCCCATCTTCACCAAGTACTTCATAAAAAAAATGTCTACATCAAGTCTTTCAGCAGTTCCTGTTGTGGGATCAAGCTATATTGGCCTGAAACCAAACTGTTCCAAGCTTTCTGCTGTCAAGGATTCAGCTGCATGGAGTCGCAAAACTATCTCAAATGCATCCAGAATTCACTGCATGAAGGTTTCCTTCCGATTTTGTTTTTGTTTTACATCGTGTTCTACTTGTAATACGACCCTTAGATGGTTTGATCGGACTCCGTAACGTGACTTTTTGACAGACATGGAATCCAATTAACAACAAGAAATTCGAGACCCTATCATACCTTCCACCTCTCTCGGATGACTCAATCGCACGGGAGATTGATTATATGCTAAAAAATGGATGGATCCCATGCCTTGAATTTGATGCGGTAGGTTAAAGAAACTTGATTTTGTCTTTGATTCAGACATAAATATCAGATAAAAACCTCGACTTTGGTTTTTGTTTACATTCAGAAGAAAGAGATCGAGTAGTACATGGGCCTTGCCAAAAGCACTCATTTCTCACAATTTTAGCAACAACTTGGTGGTACTGCAAGTGGTTTAGCCAAATTTGTTACTTTGTATGAAAAAAATAATGAAGATGCTCTTAGCTTACACTAGATTCTCTTAGCTTAAACAGGCCAAAAAGTAAGAGAAAAAAAAATGCCTTTCGAATATATTAAGGCAAAGATTCGTACTACAAATAGCTATAATCTTTTTCATAAATAAGTGATGCAAATGCAATTAGTGCACGCATTTTTGGTTCATTGAATCTGTCTCGAGTCGCTCTGTTTATTCTACTGCAACATGATTTAGATAGTTCAATTACGTAGCTATCTAATACCTTTTCCTCTGCCTTCCCAAAGGACGGTTTTGTGCATAGGGAAAACAGCAAGATGCCAGGTTACTACGATGGGAGGCATTGGACAATGTGGAAGTTGCCCATGTTTGGCTGCACTGACTCCTCTCAAGTTCTTAATGAAATCCAAGAATGCAAAAAAGCATATCCAAATGCTTATATTCGTTGCTTGGCATTTGACAATGTAAAGCAGGTGCAATGCATGGCTTTTGTGATTCAGAAACCTACCTCCTAACTCCCCCCACCTTCTCTCAGCTTTTCTCTATTGACGCTTCCTTCTTTTTTATGGGCAAGGAAGGCTGGAATTAAAATTAATTAAGCGTTTACAATTGTCTTCGAGATGCCTTCAACCAGCCTGTTTTTCTGATTTGCCCTTCTTTCCCTGGAGAATAAATGTTGGAATATTATGCTCTCAAGTGATGCCTTAAGAAATTACCAGTAATCGGCGAGTTGTTTAAACATTACAGCACGCCATGTCGTATCCTCGTTAATTTTGTTTTTAATTATGTAAAGATCCTTATGGAAAGGAACCTTACATTTACTTTTGAAGCGGCTCCCGCTGAAGATGCAACTTGCATATTCTTTCTTTTTTTTTTTTTTGGGTGGTAAAGATGCAAGTACCCTTTTCTTTCTTTCTTTCTTTTTTTTTTTTTTTTTGGTGAATAGGTAACTTCTGCACTCCTACTCTAATCCAAGGGAGGATCCAACTGAACCGAGGGGAATTAGGGAGAGTGATTCGCATCTCTAGACCAAAGAATGCATTTTCTGCAAGTGCAGAGGTTTAAATTCTTTGACCTAACGGCCAACTCAACTAATACGAGTTGGTTATGCAAGTTGCCTTGTTGCTTACATATAATGCTGCTTGAGAATCAGTTGGGACGCGTTCATGTCCTTCGAACAACCCTGAGAAAACTGATTAGCCACCACCACATGCTGATGCCAAACAGAGAGTGGACGATTTTAATATGCACTTCGTCGGCAAATCACCGGTTACAGACCACACAACCAACTCCTAATACTACCAATTGCCACCCGTACTAGAATTAATATGCTTATAAGATTGTAGAAGGAGTTGGTCCAGTTGGGCATGCCTATGCGTCTATCTCAAGAACAGATCAGCTATCATGCTCTAAACAAATACTCCATAAAGGACCAACAATGACCAAAAGATCATGTTGAATTTTCCCGCATACCTGTGCTCCATATTGTTAGAGATGAACAGTGGAATAACAAGTTTGACTTGCACTATTCTTTGTTTTTTTTTTTATATATATTTTTTGAACATTATTCACAGTAACTGTGCCATTACATATGTTTAAGACTTGATATAGCAGCTCTTTTAAATTACGAACTTTTACCATACATGCAGAGTATCACTCTCGGAGAAGTCGGCATTTTCCTATTTAAGTAAGGTAAATTTTAGAGAAACCAAAATTGGTTGAAAGCAACCAATCTGACCTCTAAAATCCCAATTGCAGGACCAATTCCAACTTCATCTTCGCTGTAAGTTCAAAAGGATTTTAGTTTGCCACTTTCGCATTTTAACTAATTGTTTCACCCATTAAGTTGTCAAAACTAAACCTTAAAAGCCAGAATGAAGTGAAACCAATATGCTCTATCTGCAAACAACATGATTCCCATACTAAATAAACAGAAAAATCTGAATGCTCAATAACCTAATCAACTCCAGACAGCAATAGAAGCCACAAATGATTGCTTCCCAATATTTTCCTTTGACCTGCTAAATCAGTATTATTATGTTTCCAAACAGGATTCAATTATATAGCTTGGCCTCAGGTTCTAGAGCAAGAAGGGGCAGCCAAGGGACGCCAACAGAAAACTTCCGAAGCCTAGACCAGGCCTATTAAATCTTGGGGAAGAAAGCATACCGATGTTCCACAGCACTGGAAAAAACCAAGAAACTATCAGCACCAGTCTCGTTTTTAACATCATGGGTGCCATGCAGAGCACAGTTTTCCTTACCTTTTCAAAAATTTAATAACTAGACATACAATCTTCAGAAAGCCAATTATGCAAGACCATAATTTACATGTACATTTGTAGCAGCAAACTACAAGTTCACCAAGATCCGTTGAATCTGTAAAAGGCTTGTCAACATTATCAACCCACAATATCAATAAATCAGGAAGAGTACATCATCAATTGAATCCAGCTCTACTTTAAGTGAAGGGAAATATAACGTCAAAGATCTTACATCACTTCACACAAGGTAAGCCCAGTCAGGAGCAATCGGCCGAATTCCAGAATCATTGTGCAGGAGGTACAACTGGCTGTAGGTTAAAAGCCTAAAGATATTTTTTCAGACAAAATTTAGCATCAATAGCAGTAAATAACATGGTGCTATATTTAAAAAAAAAAAAAAAATCTTTTAGAATTCCAAGTAAATAAGTTTTATAGTCTAGAGCAGCATATGCCAATATACGACACCCAGTTGCCCAAACCAAAGACATAAAACAGAAGAATCTTTGTGAACATTGAAAACAGTTGCACTATTCTTGACTATGTAACTGAGCACTTATGTGTGTTTACAGGCTGGGATTCACGGAAAGACATTGTCTAGCATTCACAGCATCCTGTTTAACCTCACCAAATGACTTGCACAAATCAAGTACCAAGTCATATATCTACATCAAAGGGCTCAGCCAAGAACATAAAAAATTTAAGACCACCGGTGAGGTAATTGACAAATCAGAAGCTAGCTTGCTATAAACATCTACTACCCCAACGGTCAATGACTACAAGATTATGAGAGCTTTTGTTAACAGACAGCCCTGTGGGCAAGTATGAAACAAGCAACAAAAGGATAAAAGTAAACAATAAGGGTTATGCCAAATGAAATATGAAGCCTGAACAAAAGGATCTAGAGTTACCAAGGCCAAAGCAATTCTGCCTAGATGGCAACACTACCCTCCATGTTTGAATTACCCAACCCAACTATATGCTATCTCCCCTTCCCATTCCACCCTACTCCGCCTCTATGCTTCCTCCCTTCTCTCCTCCTGGCTGTCAGATCACCACCTCTGTTCTCTCCTTGCATCACCTGCCTCACCAGCTACACCCTCCATCTTCCTGCCATCCTTTTTTTGGCCCCTTGGTCTCCCCTCTCAACAATGCACAGACCCATTGACACATCTCACTCCTTTGTACTACATTTCTTTGGTTGCCACACCATCTAACACATAACTACATCACAAAATTACCTACAATAACAACCAAACTATGGATATTCCAAACTCCTCAAAAGGTGTGATGTGTTTGTGCAAGAAAGAGAGACAGTATAGTTTGAAGCCGAGGCTCAAAAAGATAATTTCTTTATAAAGAAAAAATATAGTAAGAATAACAGTCTTAAGTTAATTCAGCTCAAACACATTCTAATTCAAAACACCCCCGTCCATTTACTAATTCATTCAGTATATTAGACCAGCATTCCTTGTCAAATTTGAGATAGATAACTGCCTATAGAATTCCCAAATAATTTTCTACATTTTTTATTTTGCTTATCACAAATCCACACTGAAGACCCTAATCAGCAAAACTGTAAACAAGTACACCTAGAAAGCAAATACTCAAATGGTAGAAATAAATATCCAAGTCACCATCAATCTGGTCTTTCCTAAGCTCTGATCGAAGTTTCAATACTACAATCAGACATGTCTATGTAGCCAAAATTTGAGTCTAATAAACCCCCTAAAAGAAATAACATCCATGCTTGTATACATTTCAGCTCTCGTCGTGCACTGACCAATGTTAAATTAAGCCTAGTAGCGGAATTGCTATTGTTCTCGGTTAGCCAATTAAATTAAAACCGTCTTAGCTCCACAATGCAACACCACTCATCAAATAATTCAGTACCAAAACTGACAACCAATAAAATGGTAACACGATCTAAGACAACTACTAGCTCGATCTTCCTAATTTGATCCCGCTAATAAGTAAAATAATTAGCAAACCCTAATCATATAACTTAAACAGTTGTTCAAGTTCCATCTTACTAAATTGAGCAAACGCATACAGATTGAGCAAATCCAAACCTCAGAAATTCAAATCAACGGTTGACTTCTGCAGGCAAGGGCCGATTAAATCCACCGCGGCGATTCATGTACTGCCGTGGCTGACGTTTAGTTACCTTCCTGACTGACCCGACGTCGTTCCCAGCCACCGGCTTCCCTTTTGTCGAATCAAAACCTACTGGAATCCCCAATTTCTTCATCATCTCAATTTCATCGACATCCATCATCTCACCATCATCATTATCTATCCCCCCATCAATTCCACCTTTACCGTCACCACCAGCACCACCACTCTCCTTCTTATCCTTCTTTTTCTCAACTGAAGAGCCACGCTGTCGGTCCTTCTCCCTCTCCCTATCCCTCTCCCTCTCCTTCTCGCCGTCATCCCGTCGTCGTTTCCGGGGAGGACTTTCAGGAGTAGGCGAGCGATGGTGACGGCGGCTGCGGTGATGGTGGCGATCGGGAGAATACGAACGCGAGCGTTGGCGTTCAGCAGCTGGGGAGCGCGTGCGAGAACGAGTGTGGCGGGATCGAATGCGGTCAGGTGTACGCGAGCTGGAGCGAGAACGCTCGCGTTTGCTTCGTTCACGGTCCCGGTCGCGATCTTCCCGCTCTCTTTTCCGTTCTCGGTCACGGTCTCTGTCGCGGAAATCGCGGTCACGCTCTCGGTCTCGGTCCCGGTCCCGGCCACGGTGGTCACGACCGCGGTCGCTCATGGTGGAGGGAAGAGGAGGAGAAATGAATAGAGTGAGACTGGGGGGAGTAGTGGTGAGGATTCTGAAGCGAGGTTTAAAGTGGGTTTAATGAGTCAATGTCCAAATGGTTATAACTTATAAAGGTACCCTACCGTGAATTTTTTGGAGGGTATATATAGGTTGTTGTTACTTGTTTCTGTATTGAAAATTGAGAAATTGAAATATCCCAATATTCACCTTTTAGGGTAAATATATTTAAAATTTAGACCCTATTTGATAATTTAATTCAACACTTCAAATTTAATGGATTCGGAGGTTAGTATATTCAATTCATTTAATAATCAAAAATTGAATATTTGAATTAATTAAATGACACTAAATTTAAAATTTTTGAACATAATTTGCTTTCAAAATCAAGTGATAAACTATTTAATTATCACTGAATGTAATATATACTCAAATGTATTAGATTTAACACTTATTCAACACTCAAAAATAAATATATTCAATAAATAATCAAAAAAAATTACGGTCGTTATTAGCTCAAGGAACAAATGAGATATGTACCCTAACATTCATTATAACCTCAAGGAACAAATTAATTATACACGTTGGGTAAAAAAGTTGCATAGTGCTCCTTTTTACCGCTTACTTATTTTCAATTAAATATTGTTCGTAAAATGAGTAGTGGTTGAAGAGTAGTTGGGATTTTTTTTTTTTATATTGCTCACTATGGCATTTTTCCTTTATTGTGATTTGATATGTCGGAGATAAAAAGCTTAATTAGAAAAATAAATATATTCAATAAATAATTAAAAATTTTCCAATTATTGTACCATCCGATCGCATTCCAAACTTGGGCCTTTTGGCGACACCCTATAAGTCTAAAAGGATGTGAGAAAATCAAGTCTCAGGATTTTTGTTCACTACACGTTGGTGCACGAGTCCCAACTGGAACAATGAGCCCTGCATTTCCCTAACAGATCGTGGCCTTGCCACCAATAGGTAACATGTCCAATTGAAGTTAAATTCTCGCCCATTACTTAGATGGGCTTCCAGATAGCCCATAACGTTAACATGGACTAAGTGTTGGATGAAACAAATAAATTTTGGATTTGGTCCGATGCCCCGTTTCAGTTTGTTGAACCAGTAGTGCATACAGAGTGAGTTGGCAGCTCTCAAACCAAACCTTTCACTTTTTTTTTTTTCTTCTCTCCTCGTGAGATTTGAAATATTCACTAGAGTCTTCGAGAAAAAGAAAAAAATTCGAATAATATATAGTCTATAAATAAAATTATAGCCAACTTTGGATGTAATTACTATCAGAATAGATCCACCGTGCATTAGACACTTGATATGAAAATAAACGCGTTCAAGTAAGGTATTGAAATTGCACACGATGACACAATCAGAAAGAAATCCGCGGAGAGATCTTTTGGGTTGGGACGGGTTGTTGACTCATAAATGTACCATACACAGTAATAGAAATGCGTAGAGAATCCCAGGAGACGAATTTGGTGAGCGCCCCTCCTGGGCAGCTCGTCTGGCAGCGTACGCTTCCTTAGGAGCGCTTGTCAGGGGTTCGATTCGTGCAGGATTACCGTGTTCGGGGGGATGGGGCCTCTCCTCTCGGGCCGCAGGGGATTAGTCGGACCGCCTTCGGGTCTTGACCCGGACACCCCTGTGTCGACAAAAAAAAAAAAAAAAAGAAAAAGAATTTGGTGAGCAAGTGTGCGTGTTTAGTGCGGATGGTACATGTTGTTGCAAGTATTTTAAAGTCACTGAATCCATTGTAACCAACAGATGATGGAATGTTAGGGACCATAGGTCTTGGTGGTTGGCGGGGCGAGTTCAATTCTTGCCTCCCACTTTATTTAATCATGACAGTCACTTTAAGTGGTTTCCTCCGATGAAATTTAAAGTACCAAGCTTCACTGTTCGCCAATCATGGAGTCTAGGTCCTCCAAACCCTACGAGTACTATCCATATTTAGTTAGGAATAGGGATGACCATATTGGGATCCTATTGGGATCATTGGTCCCAGCTGCTCCAATAATTTTCTTGGATCTTTCTTGAGTTTTTTGCTTTTTCTTCTTGGGGGTGGGTTTTTTGGTATCTGAAATTTTCTTTTTCTTCAAGCTGCATTGCATGCGAATGCCAAATTGACACATCTTCCTTCATTTCTTGAAAACAACACAAGAACCGATAACATAAAACTTTCACATCTATGAAGACTTGGGCTGCTTACATAAGAACCTGGCAAGTTTCATTTGCTAGCGACATTAAGGAAGTTTCAGCTTAGAGATCGAGTTCGGATGCGGTGCCTGCCCCAGTAGAAACGAGAAAACATTAAATTTACTACCAATACTACTGATTACACAGACTTTGAGGTTGCCCCTTAAATGAGGGTGGTCAATCGTTAATGCTACCTTAAGAAAGAAAGTTAAATTTACGATAAACAAGAAAGACATTTTGTTCTCTAACAAGCCATCTCTGCTGATTCTTTTTAGGCCTATTGTCGGCTAAAAAAGGATAATTTGGCCAAACAGCTAAGCAAGAATCTTTTTTTTTTTTTTTTTTTTTGTCGGCAACGGTAGATATTCTATAATCTAATCTAGCCTAATTTAGGGGAAAGGGATAAGGGGAGATGGTCAATTAAGACCAACCACATATTGTGACAAATTTGAGGGAGGCGGGGTAGAACCCTGACCTCCAGCTAAGCAAGAATCACTTGATCGAATCTGCTTCCACGAAGAATCTTGACCAAAAAGAATCTGCAATAGAATTTTTTGTCGGCATCATATGATCAACTAGGAATTATTGAATTTATGTATTTCAGTACAAAAAGCTAAAAGGCAGAAATGCCAATAAATATTTGAGTGCTCTGCTCTCTATTCTCTAATCGCATTTCTGACTTTCCAAAAAAAAAAAAAAAAAAGACAAGCCAACACCTTTGACCTTATCTATCAATCCACAAATAGGTGATTCCAACTTGAAGGGGAGAGCTTAATTTAGTGGAGGTGATCATTGTTAATTCATTTGTTCCTGTTCAAAAATTGGCAATTCTTTGACTGTGATGTGATAATCAAGTGTAACATACAGTTTATGAAATCTAATATTGGTGTTAATTAAGTCAGATAGAAACATTATTGTAAAAAAATTGCGGGTCAAATTGTTACAAATTGAATTTTGAGTTACGACTCACTCGAGCATTATATTTGAAGAAGGATTTATTACTTCTTTTCTCATTCCTTTTTTTTTTTTTATTATTATTCCCCTTCTTCTGGGCTGCAATTATTGAATTTTCAGTACAAAGTATCACAACAGTTGCACATTCAATATTTACGTTTATTTCATAAAAGCGAAAGGGGCCATATAATATAAGGTACAAGGACCACACATGACATATCCCTGGGCTTGAAGCTCTCGAAATTAAAAATGTTTCATATAAATTTTTTTTTCAAAAAAAAAAAAAACAGTTTAGATTCTTCTCATCGTAACACTTTATACCGGAGCTCCAACAATTAAGTAAGTTGTTCCATTCAAATTGGAATAATTAGTTGAGCATTAGGTCAAAGATGTAGCTTTCTTTCTTTTTTTTTTTTTTAAAAAAAAAATTCTTTTGGATTAAAATGCTCATTGAAGGGGTTCAGATAATTAAAGATTGGCAATAAATTTTATATGATTAATGTGATATATATACTGTCATTTTTTTTATATTAACAGATATAGATATATGATTTATGGACAAAAGGTGAATTTAAAATTTGAGCAATAATACTGTGACATTTATCTAAACTTGCTGGTGTAAAAAAATCATTACGCTGACTACTGACAGCGTATAAAAATTAATTCCAACTTTTATACTGAGGTGTTTATTACATGGAAGCGAGAGGGGACTAATAAGGACCACATGGCTAGGCTTGAAGCCCTCAAAACTTTGATGCTAGAGCAACCTTTTTTCTCCGTAAGGCGAATAATAATTGCCTTGTAAGTTCACTTAAATTTGGATAACACGAAGTGCATTTAAAATTTCATGATAAATTTTTTTCATTTGAAAAATTATAAATTTCGACCACACGGCAGATCACACACATATAACATGTATCTAGCGTATTTGTCACTTCTACTTCACTACAATATCTATATAGGGAGTGTTTGGATAGCATTATTATCTCAAATAATATTTCGCTTGCATCGTAAACACATTTTTTAACTCACTTTTTTTATATTTTTAATCACTTTTTAATCTCACAGACATCACATCACATCATAAAAAGTGCTACAGTAATTATTTCAAATAATATTTCAAATAATACCCTATCCAATGTTAAAGGGGAACGATGTACCATTTTCTCCCAATGAGACGACTATGTATTCGAAGGGTCGGGAAAACTTTCACTGGCTAGAAGCCCAGGACCAAAAGCAGCTAGCCTATAAACAAGGGTAAAGTACATAAAACCCCCCTGTGGTTAAGGAAATTGACAAGAAACCTCCTCATTGTTTAGAAACTCCCACTTAACCCCCCTATGCTTTGGACTTGTTTGGATTTTACCTGCTAACCGGCTGGGGAGCCGGTAATAATATGAAATACCGAAAATACCCTCATATATAATATGTGAAAAGTTACAGATGCAATGAGTCAATCTGGAGCGGATGAAAGAAACTGAGAGAGAAACCCTAAACCTATAACGAAGAAGAAGGTAACTGTATTGCTGAGCGGCGCGAGTTATGGTGAAGATCTGTCGGGCTTGAGACACATTTCATGTTTAGAGACAGAAACCCTAAACCTAATTCCAAAAAGAAGGTGTTAGTGTGCTGCGGATCGGGAAACCTACAGCCAAGAACATCGGTCGGTGCTTCAGTGCAGATGGATCGGCGTTTAAGTGTAGATCGGTCGAGAGTCGCAACGTATTGAGCATATCTGAACCAGGTAAAATACATATACGAACCTTATGCATTAGACGAGTTGATTTGTTTGATGGCAGGTGTTTTGGTACTAAATTGTTGGGAATATTTTGAAACTTGGTAAAGGAACTACCATGTTTGGCTTAGTTAGAAGTGTCTCCGACAATGTTTGTGGGAATTTGTTTTTGAAATTTGGTAAATATTGCAAAATGTCAGTTTCGGTTTGGTCAAAAGCTTTTCCGACAGTCTTCCGACAATGTTTGTGGGAATTTTTTTTGTTTTTTTATAACAATACGCAAAATGTCAAGATTTGGCTTAGTCAGAAGCTTTTCTGACAATGTTTGGGTGCAATTATTTATGAGTTTTTGTGGAGTAATCGAATTTTCATTGGTCCATACTGGTCTTGATTATGGTCTTGATTATGTTTTTCATCCTTCTACATAAGTGTGTTGTTGTTCATTTTTTATGTTTTTGAAACTGAGTGTATGAAATATTGCATGAAATAATCTCGGTTACTTTGGGTTAGGTGCATAAAAATGGGAGATAATTCGTGGCAGACCGTAGACATACACTTGCATTATGGTGGATATTTCAAATGGGAGCCGAGAATTAGATACACTGGTGAACATGTGAGGGTATTTTGTGATTTCGACCCTGATGAATTATCCGTATTTGAGTTTCAAAAAATGTACCAAACAATTGAGCGCGGCGTTACAAATATGAATTTCTGGTACTCTATTCCCTTTCATGACATTGATTTTGGTGTGGTTAGCATCAATGATGATGTGGACATCGAATTATTGACAACATGTTATGAGGGGCTTAAAGAAATGCACATATATGCTGAGAGGGGGTCTGATCCCATTGAAGTTGTGTCCCCGGAAGGAAAATTACTGTACAAGAGAGTGACTGGTGATGGCATACTTGCACTTCCATATCATGATGCCTGGCAGGCTGAGATGAGTTCGTCCTCAACTGTTAAAGGCAAGGATGACATGGTCAAGGAAGTAATTGGGAGTGGGAGTGAGGACAATAATGACATTCCAGACATTAACAACAAAGCAAAGGACGTCTGCGAAGAAAAGTCATCACAAATGGAGTCAGATCCAGCTGTTATGGGACCACATAAAGAGAAGATACATGATGCTGGTGACAAGTCCAAGAGAAAGAAGGCAAGAAATGATAAAAAAGTCAAGTCACAAAGAGTAAAGTTAAGCGCAAGGAAATCAGTCAGACGGTTATTTAAAGACAAAGAAGAAGGTGATACTTCCTCAGAGTTTCGGCAGTGTCATACAAGGAAATCAACAGAAGAAACAACACAGACAGAGAGAGATCCAACATCAGAGCAGACTGATTGTTATGAAGAAAGACCAATTCATGAAGACGGAGAAGAAGATGAAATCATACTGGATTACTCAGATTTTCCTGATTGGCTAAGAGAAGCAGTACAACTGTCTGAAGATGATGATATATTTGCAGGTTTACATGGTCAAGGATCAACACAGGCGTCTATAAATATTGGATCTGCAAATTCGGTTGGTATTCCTTCTGAGCAGCAACAAGAAAATCAGCAAGCAAAAGCATCAAACAAAGCTGATTTAGATGAACAGCACCAAAAACAACATGAGAATCAGCAACCAACCAAAAACCCAGAAGTTGATTTCGATGAACATCAACAACAGCAACAAAATCAGCAGGAACAGGATTGGAATGAGGCAGTAGATGATGATGAAAACCTGTTTGACAGAGGAATAGGTTCTGATGATGAAAGCACCCCTGTCTACAGCTACTTCAATGCGGATGAAGAGTTTAGAAAAGAGCATTTTGAACTAAAGGCTGGCCAGAAATTTAGCAGCTTTCATAAGTTTAGAGAGGTTTTAGTGGAATGGGGTATTAGGGAGGGATATGAGCACAAGTACATCAGAAATGAGGGGTCTCGAATCACAGCTAAATGTGCAAGGGGGTGTAGTTGGAGGATTCATGCAAGCAGAATCCAGAGATCAAAGACATTTATGATCAAGACTCTTAAGGGAGATCACCATTGTGGCAGGGATTACAGCAATCGACATGCCACCTCAACATATCTGAGTCATAAATTTCAAGCCAAAGTGAGAGATGATCCTGGGTGTAGTATTCCTGGCATGATGAATGAGACAAGAAAATTGTTCATGCTAGACATTAGTCAAAAAAAAGCTGCCAGGACAAAGCAAAAGGCATTAGAGGCACTCAGGGGCAATGACATGGAGCAATACCACAGACTTTGGGATTATGTAGCTACTGTAAAAAATTCCAATCCTGATAGTCATATTTCATTGCAAATTGATAGGCGAAATATTGAGGAAAGGGCTACATTTCAGAGGATATATTATGGTTTAGGTGCGTTGAAAAATGGTTTCCTACAAGGATGTAGACCTATCATAGGTCTAGATGGCTGCTTCCTCAAGAGTCCCTTTGGAGGTCAGCTGCTTACAGCCTTGGGTAGGGATGCCAATGAAAATATGTTCCCTATTTCCTTTGCTGTTGTTGAGATTGAGAATTACGACAGTTGGAGTTGGTTTTTGCGGGAATTAATCAGCCAAATTGGAAGAGGAAACAAAGGAGTGGCTTACACTTTCATCTCAGATAGGCAAAAGGGTCTTGTCCATGCAATTGAAGAATTATTTCCTGAATCAGAGCACAGATTCTGTTTGAAACATATGTTCGAGAACTTCAAACTAAGATTCAAAGATCAAGACCTTAGAGATCTGTTTTGGGAGGTAGCTGCAGCAGCAAGCATGCCGGAGCATGAAACTGCCCTTTCAAATCTTGAGAGGGCTGACCCACAGGAAGATGACAAGCTAACAGCTGCGGGATGGTTCAAACGGTTGCCTCGAAAATTATGGTCTAGAGCTCATTTTAGTACAGCTTGTAGGAGTGACACTTGCGTTAACAACATGAGTGAGTCATGGAATAATTACATTCTAAAAGCTAGAGGGGAGCCAATAATAACAATGTTGGAGTGGATTCGGAGGAGATTAATGCAAAGGTTGGTAACCAAACGAGAGGGCATGCTGAAACATGGTGGAACTTTATGTCCAAACATTTATGAGAAGTTGGAGAAACTTAAGATAAAGGCAAGAAATTGTGTTGCGGTTTACGGAGGAAATGGAAATTTGGAAGTTGATGGCTATGGAAGGACAAATGTTGTCAATTTGGAGTTGAAAACTTGTACCTGTGGTCATTTTCAGCTTAGTGGCATTCCTTGCGTGCATGCGGTTGCCTGCATTCAGAGCAGAAAGCTGAAATTCGAGGAATATGTTGATGCTTGTTACCATAGGGAAGCATATTTAAGGGCCTACAACTTCACAATTGGTCCCGTTCCTTCGAAGCAGTTCTGGGTAGATAGCAAGATGCAATATCTGAACCCACCATTGGTGAAAAAACAGCCTGGTAGGCCAAAAAAACAGAGAAAGAAGGGTCCAGAAGAGCCTACAAATCAGCAGAAAGCAAGTAGGAAAGGACTTGCAGTTTACTGTCGGAGATGTTTGAAAACTGGACATAACATACGTACTTGCAAATCAGCGATTGACCCTAAGTCTAAACTTTACAAAGTAATATAACATTTTACACTCTACTGTAATATGGTTTAGTGTGTTTTGTTGCTACTTATATACTAATTCATTTTGATTTGGACTGTAGGCACCTAAAGTTGGTCAAACAGCTTCAAATGCAACATCCGTAGCTTCTGCTGCTCAGGCAAGCGTATCAAGTACTGCTACTACAGTTTCACAGGTACTAGAGAGTATTGGCCAAACATTTTTGGATGCTGGAATATACTTACATATATACTAACCATGACGAGGTACATGTAGGAGCCAAATCAGCCTATAGGTGGTACCAACCAAGAAAGCCAGCAAAGCAGATTCTCAAAGAGAAAACAACCTGCTGCAACTTCAAGGATGTCAAGGTTGCGACAAAGTGGCTCTAAGAGACCAAGAAAATGAATTCATTTTGTTTTCCTGATTTTGTTGATTAACAATACTGCTTATGCCAAGTAGAATATGTCATTTTATTGGTTGAATGTACTGATGCCATTATGGTATGGATGGATGTTGCAGTATTTTTCATTGTACTCCGATTTTTGGTTATTTTTTGATTGACTGTTGCTCTCGTGGATGTTGTATTATGGTTTTTGTGTGAATGATTTCGTTGACTATGGCTATCGTTTGGTTGACTGATGCCATTGTGGTATTGTACTCAGATAAATTGGCTATGTTTTGATCGACTGTTGCATTTGTGACTATATAGCTATGCTGGTGAACCTTTTGACCATGTTATGGTAGGATACCATTGTGGTATGGTTGTAGTAGTGCGTTGATTTTTGTGTTTATGGATGGCACGTCTTTGCTTGTTTATCATGTCTGGCTGTGGTAATATGGATGGCAATATCACTGGCCATATCTTTGCTGCAGATGACTAAATCTGACAAGTGTTTATGGAGATCAATATTGCTGGTTATATCTTTGCATCTGATGACTTAAAGGACACAACTTCATTGCATTTAATTGGGTATCTCAGGTTTTTCTGTATATGTCCCACACCAGAAGCAGGCTTTTTCAATGTCTTGAACAAAAGCAGCTTCAGTTGCTCATTTATAATTCAAACATGAAAATCAACTCCAAATTGAAACAACTTCACTACAATTTCCCAACTCCAGATTCTATTGCACGGCCAAACAGCCAAACATTACATTTTTTGCCCAAAATTCATCTCATACATATAACGACCAGTGACAAAAGAGACACAAGTACAGTCAGCATCATCATCATCTTCATCAGCCCCATCGTTGCTTCGACATTGTGAATCTTCGATTGTAATCCCATAATAATGTTATAGTTGTTACTTTCTATTCCTTGCCCAGAGATGATAAATCTTTCTGCGGTTGCAGGTCGAATTGATGAAACCCCTTCCACGTATGGACTTTGGCAGGATGATTCATTAGTGCCTCCCTCTCTACTAATTGGGTTGCACCATGCCCAAAATGAACAAGCACCAGTTTCACATACATAATACAACATACCTTTTGATGGTTTTTCAGATTCTACTACCTTAATCTTTGCTTTATTGTTGCAGAAACAACGCCGATTTTGGTACCTTAGGTCTCTCGATCCACCGCCAAAATTTTGGGAGTTTGACATTTTTGGGTTCTTCCTTGAAATGATAGCTGATTTAGCCCCTTCAAAGCTTTTCTTGATCCATCCAAAGTTGCGCTGAGCTCTTTACGTTTTTGGGTCTTCGTTTTGCATCTCTGTCGAAATTTTTCATTTGCAGATCTACAACTATGGTGGGTGCAAGCTTGGAAGAGACATGGAGGACAAAATTGGAATGAAATGAGTTTCTGCTAGGCACAAATTACCATTAAGTCGCGTAAATATCACTTGCTAGCTCCCCAGCCGGTTAGCAGGTAAAATCCAAACAAGTCCAAAGCATAGGGGGGTTAAGTGGGAGTTTCTAAACAATGAGGAGGTTTCTTGTCAATTTCCTTAATCACATGGGGGTTTTATGTACTTTACCCTATAAACAAATTAGTCCAATTGTACGTTGATTGGGGCAAGCTAATCTCGAAAGTTTCCCACGCATGGAAGTTGTAATCAGAATAGTAAAAAAAAAAATACCACGCATGGAAGTGGTAATTCCTTTTCATCATTCTTTAATCCTTTTGCAGTGAATAACGTGAGAACATGACTGCTAGTTTGAAAGTAAATGAGGTAAATTTCTGATGCATAATTCTAAAACACTTTGACCTACCTGCTAAAGCCTAAATGACCTGCAACAACATAAAAAGTCCAACCCAAACTTACCAAATCAGCAGGTAATGTAAGCCCCAACAAACCAACCAATGAATTTAATGTACTATTCGATGCATGTTGTCATAAATATAAACCATATGGCCAAGTACTTTAGTAAACCCCAATGCAAAAATCTTGGTGGATCAAAACCCGATGGAGGGAGCATTCAGGCATGAGCCATGACCCATATGTGCTACTATGACCCTGTCCAACCGCTCCTCCAATCATTTTCATGTTGGATTAACAGCACCATTGGTCTCGTCAATTATTAAAGCCAAGCTTCTGAGGCCTCCTCTCTCATGTGATCCCTATCTAAAGCAAATAAAGACCATGAATATACAAGCACTGTAGAAGAGCAATGTATGTGAGGTGTGTTCAGAACAACAAATGCATTAGTACGGACTTCCTTTGACTCTTTCTCTGAACGATGTCTCGTTATACCTTACAATACCAACAACAATAGCAGACGGGTTCGTGAGATTGTAGTCTTCTACTTCTTGGCTTCCATTTTGTACAGAACAAGTACAATTGAAAAGTTACAATTCATCAGCGATGAAGTATATTCGTACTGCCAGCTTGAAGAGGCTGTTTTCTCCCAAAAGACACAGTCTTGAGGATGAACTTCCAAAACACTCTGATTCTACCCAAGAAGAAGGTAACAATAAATCCAAAACAGACAGTGCTTCTCCTCCACCAGCAGAACCTCTTAAAAGACCTTCTTGGAAATGCTTTTCCTATGCAGAAATCTTTGCTGCCACCAATGGTTTTAGCCCAGGTGTCTTTTATTTTTTTTCACTCAATCTTCTTTTTCTTAGCATCCCATTTTTCCATTTGGACAACAATGATGATTTTTTTTTTGGGGGTGATCAGAGAATATGGTAGGAAAAGGAGGATATGCAGAGGTTTACAGAGGAGAATTGCAAGGTGGGGAAGCAATTGCTGTGAAAATGCTGACCAAAGCGTCCGATGATGAGAGGAAAGAGAAGGAATTTTTGACAGAGATTGGAACATTGGGACATGTTTGCCATCCAAATGTAACTGCATTGCTTGGTTGTTGTATTGACAATGGACTTTACCTTATCTTCCAATTTTCATCTAAGGGCTCTGTGGCTTCTGTTCTTCATGGTATGCTCAGCACCACAAGTCTATTAGACGATATCATTGCATTTCAAAACTTCATTAAGTTTATAGTTTAACCGTTTATCAGATGAGAACTTGCCTGCCATGGACTGGAAAACAAGGCATCAGATTGCTGTTGGAACTGCCAGAGGCCTACATTATCTGCACAAGAGCTGTCCCAGAAGAATAATCCACAGAGACATCAAGGCTTCAAACATCTTATTGACTACAGACTTTGAACCACAGGTATCCACCGTATAGCCTAATTATCCGGAGAAGTTTACATAGTTGCTTGTATTGTCTCATGGATTCACTTGATACTCTTTTACCAAGACTGATATTTTTTATTCATTACTATTTGTTTGATTCATAGATTTCTGATTTCGGGCTTGCAAAATGGCTTCCATCACAATGGACTCACCATTCAATTGTTCCAATTGAAGGAACTTTTGGGTAGATTACTTGTCTACATTTTTTTTTTTATTTCTTTCTTCCATAATCTGCTACAAGTTGGGTCTTGTGCTGAATTGTATTTCTTACCGATTTTACAGGCACTTAGCACCTGAATACTTCATGCACGGCGTTGTCGATGAGAAGACAGATGTGTTTGCATTTGGTGTCTTTTTGCTGGAGCTTCTATCTGGCAAAAAACCAATAGATGGTTCTCATCAAAGCTTACACGGCTGGGTAATCAAAGGCAGCCAATTTTAGGATTCCTGTTTAACATATGATGGAAAAGTCAATTTTCTAATTCCTGGTAGTGAATTCAATTAGGCCAAACCTATACTCAGCCGAGGGGAGATTGAAAAGGTGGTAGATCCAAGACTTGGAGGGTTTTATGATGTTAAACAACTTGACAGACTTGCCTTTGCGGCATCCCTCTGCATTCGAGGTTCTTCCATTTGGCGTCCCACAATGAGTGAGGTATTACTATTTCCATTCAATTACCACAATTACTGTATCATTTCTCAGCCAAAAACCAGATCAAGTCATGCAACCATTCCAACGCATTTAAACTTTTCATCAATCCTGTTTAAAAATGCATGCTTGATTCTTGATAAAGTATAAAGCAATTCTGTCCTAAACCATCCAACTTGCTCCAGAAAATGTGAAGTTTAGTATTTAAAAAGCCTGTTTTGTCTTGTTCTGCTAGACATGCTCGCTGAATCCACTTTGCTGTCCTGAACTTCTGATAGAATACTGCATATTCATTACATGATTGCATATTCTTTAATCTGCTAGCCACCTATGTGCATAGACATATGAGCTCATGGGAATTACACCAACATATGAATTTGATCATTTTTTAAGGTGCACATCATTTTCTTTCTATGTTTTGCCATTTTTATCCACAATTAACCAGAGTATTGAGGAATTTTCTTACCTTCATGAGCATGACAGATATGTTTATAGGCAGTAGTGCTGATTAGTCCAATCAAACCCTGTCTAAAGACAGTGAATTCTGGAATCTGTATGAGCCTTACTGGTTGACCCACCAAATGGAAATTTGACTATTTACACATCACAAGATTTGGGTATCAAAATACTTTAACGTTTTGATGACATCTGTTGTCTTCTATATTTATTAATAACATATATGAGATGAGATGATTTTTACTTTCATTTTCTTGAGACAGAAACTTAAACTATGATTGAGTCCCGGTTGGTGATGGTCCCGATGAACATTTTGATTCAGCTCTCTCTCATAAATTCTGATCATAAAATTCTGATCATTTAGTTGACGTTGTATCTTACCAAATCAAAATCCTTATGTTGTAATTTCCAAAAATAAATAAATAAATAAATAATGGTCCTTCCCATGTGAGCATTGCACGGAGACAGAAAAAACAGCCAAAGCAATCAGTGGTGATTTATTAGTGGGTCCTTCAATAAAGCTTCATGAAGCCACATTTTTCTACGATGTTGTTTTTATTTCGATACAACTCTATAACGCATCTGTCTCCTTCTGCTCAATTTGCTTGTCTGCATGTTTGCCAATTCCTGTTAGTTGTCCATCTTAGGTAATGGGTTATTTACTCAAGCTCATCACCTATAAGACTATATAACTATCTTATATATATCTTAATCATGAAGTTGGGTCTTCCCAAGATTGAATTCTTGATTTCTGCACTCGCAGATATTGGAGGTAATGTTGGAAGAGGGAATTAATGAAGAAAATTGGAAAATGCCAGAAGAAGAAGAGGAGCAAGAAGAATTTTGGGGGTTTGAGGATCTGGAATGTGAATCTGACCATAGTTCCTTCTCAACTTCTCCACACGACTCAATCTCAACCGGGAGTTCCTAGAAACAATCCCTGTTAGTACATGGCTAGTAGGAGTTGACATGTAAATAGGAAAATTGCATTTAGTACCAAAGGACATAGACGCAAACATCCTCCTAGCCTTTTCTCGTTCATTATATGGGAGCTGTTTTCACAGTGAAAACATTAATCAGCTTATGCAGAAGTAAATTATAGGAAAGTTTTGTGAACGTGATGCCTTGATGATCGAATACCAATCAAACTCCAGGATTTGCCAGCTCATGAATTATGTAACATAAATTTTGCCATCCAACATGCCAAGTGATTCCTGCCGGGAAGAAGGGCAAAAGTCTTTGAGCATGTTGGGAAAAATGTTGAATTTCTAACATTGTAGCACAAGGGTCATCTTGTGGACAAAAAACAGACTTGTATTTAATAAATTTGGACTTGCTTATAAGTTACTCAATTGAAAACTACGTTCTCCTGAATTGAGAGAACATCTTTGGCAGGATGTGCGATAACGTGAGAAAGAGGGATGGATGCATCTACCAGTTTAAACGGGCATATTCCTTCAAAGCCCGTGAAGTTCTTTCTTTATCAATTTCTGCCCATCAAAGGCAGCGAAAGACCTTTTTTTTTCAAAAAAAAAAAAAAAAAAAAGAACTATTTATATGAGAATATTTGGAATTAGCTATGTAGTTTTCAGCTAGCATTTTTTTCACCCCTCTCCTGGCTGGCTCTGTGGGTGTAAAATATGAACATTTTTATCCTCTAGTTGAGTAAAAGGATTCTAGTTCCATGTGCAGCGAGACATTTTTTGTTCTTGGATTCCATCCTTCTAATACTCTTTTCCTAAAATATTCTCATTTTATTCTGAAGGCCACACACAGTATACAGTGAAGCTAATCTAATCTAGGTAAAACAAGCTAATCTAATACTACTTGTCTTGCTGGATTCCCCACGTACTATGACAAAGAATTCACAAATATATATGCTGTTAATTTTATGAACATGGGAGACAAACTAATCACTCCTGGCATTATGTAATTCTTGTACTTTACGACTTACTGCTGCATAACTTCACTTTTTTAAGGAATCACAATATGACAAGAGAATTCTAGTAAAACCCAGTTTTCCTTCATAAGGAACTGAAAATTTAGTAGCAGTACAAATTAAGGTAGCAAGCATATCTAGGAAAACCAAACTCTTTGATGAGATCAATGTTCAAATAAATAATTGTCTTTCAAGTTTCAACCAAAGGAGGGGCCGGGCCAAAAAAAAAAAAAAAGGGCAAGCAAGAAGCAAAATATGCTGCTGCTACTACAACTTATCAAGAATTAACAACGGGAGGAGAACATAACAAAGTGGGTAGTTTGGAATTGATTCAAAAATGCTAGAAGCCTTTGTGATATTTAAACAAGGCGTGCTAAAGAGCGGCAAGACATAACTGACGGGTGTGGATAATGGATTAGGACAGTGACAGATTTATCAACGAGACGTCATTCCACTGTTTTCATAGCACGAGTGGTGCTTCGAGCCATGCTCGTAAGAGTAACAGCCCATCAAAGCTAAAGCATTCTTGGTGGAACCTTTGCCGACCATCAATGTCAACTAGTAATATAATAAATTAGAGGGGTTTTTGTAACAGGAACTTCTTTAATTGCGCAATTATGCTGACCCCTCTCGTTCCCTAGCTAATCATCGAGTCAATCAAGACCAACCTACCAATCAAGTCATAGTGCTCCTTGGTTACGTCTCTCTCCTTCACAAATGTCCACAAGTTACAATGTCGGAGGAAGATGAATTTAGGTACTCCTACATACTACTAGTTATCATCAAATCTCTATGAGGAAATGGAGAGAACTAAGGAAATATGAAAAAGTTTAAGGTGGCAAAGTAAGGAAATCAGGAGGTGCAAATATAGTTTTTGCTATTACAATTTTGTTGAAACCATTGGCTTATTGTACACCTAAAATGTAAACGTCTTAATCTTAAGCTTGGTGATAATGTCTTGATGAGTGCTATACATGACAATAATGTTAATAGGTTATTCAATTGAACAACTATTTCACCAATATGAGCTTTAAAATTATCTTCCCCTCTTGAGTGAATCTTTGCAAATTAATATCCGTACATTATAATGAGCTAAACAAGGTGGTGAAAGAATATTATAAAGTGATTCGTGCAGACGATCACAAGATCAATTATTGTGATGTATCTTTTCACGGAAGAAAAAGTGGAAAAAACATCCACAATTAATGAATCACTGGATTTACAGCTTTTGGACCTTGTAACAAAGTTAAAACCCAATAGCTCATTAGTTAAAAAAGTCCACCTACAAAAAAACAACCGAAAATTATGACATTTTTGAGCGATAGACACAAACACGAGAACCTCTAAAATCAAAGAGCTAGGCAAGCCGTCTTTTAGTTTATTTTTATCACTCAAGCCGTATATCATTTAGAATAGAATTTTTCTTAGCCAAACAAAAATATTACACAAAGTAAAACTGCGCTCCAACGCTCGCTCGATTGTTTCGCAGAGTGCGTGAACATTTTAATGGACATAAATGTTGAACAGCACATATGCCGCCGTCTGATTTGGAGAAAACAGGCACACATAACCTTCAATACAAGTTCATGTGGGGAAGCCACAGCTGGCACCTTGGCAAGGTTGACAGGGCTGTTTCTTATTTTTATGGAAAAAGTGACGAGGATATTTCAACCACCAAAGGGCTGAAGCCTGAATTTAATATGAATGGTCCGAAATACAGTGAATGCTTCAAATACATAATAGTATATGTATATGAATATGAATTAAAAGTACAACCTACACATTCATACATACATACATAATATATAAAATATTGTTGGACTAGGATTCTTCACTAGGATTCAGACAATATTCGTCTGCTAGTAAATTCTGAAACCTCAATTAATATACGATAATGCCAAGTATAGTGTATCATTCTGCATGCCAACACAAGAGTGGGAGTTGATGAAACAGGTAGGACTGGCCCCCCTTTTTGTCCTAGTGGCTTCGGCATTGTAATTAATTTGCTCTTAGGTACTCGTCATGATGCACCAGATGCCACTATTCCGAGGCACCACGAATCAAAAAACCAGAGTTAGTTGAACTCCTAAAGCCCCGAAGGAAGAGAATTAGGATGTGGGATTGAAGTCACTCATAATTAGTCTTTTGTCAATGAGGGGCAAAACAAGAAGAAGAAGAAGAAGTGAATTTGGTAGAAGGTTGTTTAGAATTTAAGACTTGGAAGATCAGAAATTAACTAAGAGGTTGGCTTGAAGGCGTGGTGGCATCAGCTCAAGGGAAAATTGAGCATTAAGGATTTTATTAATGATAAGTCGAGTATGATAAGGTTAACTGCTACATGCAAGAAGAGGACAAGTCCAGAGGGTTTTGGTGAGCAGATACAGCTGACCTTCTTTTTGTTTTTCTCCCTTTAACTCTAATCTATGTGGCCACCAAGACATCAATTATCATGCCCTGATGATAATTAATTTGCAGCTGCTAACGGGAACCTGGAGAATGTAATAAGTTAAAGAGTTGTTAGGAGCACTTTATCAGTTTACGAAGAGCAAACAAGTACATCTTGTCTTTGCATGTTTGCTTTTTTATGTTTAAAAAATAAAGTGGTCAACATTGTTGTAAGCAGGTAAATGTCAGGATGCAGCAATTTAGATGAAAAGAAACTTTTTTTTTTTTTTTTTTTCTGTTGAAGAGTTCGCTGATAAACTCAAAATAGAAATTTAAACCAAACATATCAGTAAGTGGTTCTTTCTGCAGATCTTCCTGTCATTTTTCGTCCACCAAGAATCAAGGCGGTTTTATCCTCCACACATTCGTGGCTTATTGAAAGGAATGTAACAACCCTTTGTGGCATCTAAAATAGCAAAACATCATGGCGTAAAAGATTAGCAAGCCAAATATGAGCTTTTTGACATGACATGTTGTTCCAATTTCCTGTTCTAAAGTTATTTGGCAATTTATCGGCTGGTGGGAATCCATCTTTGAGAAAGGGACCTGGTTTTTAGCAGTTTTTTATGTTAGCCTAACTTTACCCCAGTGGTTTTTATTTTTTATTTTTTATTTTTCCTCCTATGTTGATCGAGATGTAGGAGAGTAATCAATCAGTTTCTTACGTTTCTCCAAAGTCCTCAAGCTTATGGGCAGTGGGCAGGACATAGTAACATTTGAAGAGCCAAGGCAAAAGATTATTCAACACACCAGCACTTTATTATTGATGGTACATCAGTGATGTAAAGTTTCTTTATCAAGTACTTGCATGTTAACAATTGCCCAATGGTCTTTTATACAACCAAAAGGATTAGGCCTTGATACTTCACAAATGCTACTGATCGGTCTTTTTTGTTTCTTTTTCTTGTTTCCGCATCAGAAATTGCTTTCTCTAAAAACCATGGAATGGTAACCTTTTGGATACAAATATCTTGTCCTGACCGTTTTCCCTTTTCCAGTAACGAGGGAAAGTCATTAAAAACAATCAGAAGTTCGGCTGCTCAATTCGAAGACACCCATCAGCTAGCAAGCACATCCATCACCCTTTCTTCCCCTTTAAGATTTCAATCCCTTCCTCCAAACGCATCTTGGTTTATCATTAGCTGCTTTGCACAGATATTTCTGTTCTTCCCCTTGGTTTTGGAGGGAAGAGGGAGTTAAACTTCAAACGCTCCATTCTCCTCTCCAACACCCCCCAACACACACACACACACACACAAAGTGGTTTTAAATACTAACAATAGGGATGATTTCTAAGACTGAGTTGCTCATTGTTCCATATTATTTTCTTGATTGGAAAGGAAAAATAAACATTGCAAGCCCTATCAAGTATCTGTGCTGTGCAATTGGAGATCCGAGTTTAAAAGGGGTTCTTACCCAGAAAAGTTACAGTGCGGCAACACACAAGGAAAGGAAGAATAAAGAATCAGCAGCTTAGTAACAACCAAAGGACAAATGTTCGAACCCAAAGAAGAACATCAGCAGGTTTGGCAACGCAAAAAGCAAGCTTGTCCAAGTTGGCATTACGAGAAATAAAAGGACAATGTGGTGACAGGAAAGCCCATGCAAAATGAATCAGCCCAGGT
Organism: Coffea arabica; assembly: GCF_036785885.1. Classification (NCBI taxonomy): domain Eukaryota; kingdom Viridiplantae; phylum Streptophyta; class Magnoliopsida; order Gentianales; family Rubiaceae; genus Coffea; species Coffea arabica. The sequence goes on along the minus strand of NC_092320.1, from coordinate 12,181,274 downwards.
CGTCCTCGGCCGCCATTATCATATTTCTATATGGCAAAGGAATCCCCAAGCACCAAACCCGTTGGATCAAGCAGGTAATAATGGCCCAACCATGACTTTCAACGCTAACAACATGCAATAGTCCGTTTTCAAAGGAATGATAGGAATACGCGTTACCTTTACTACTTTTATTACCCCATTTCATCGGTGTTCTACAAATTTCGTGCACAACAAACACATAATGAGGCAATGCTCAGAGCTTGAGAGGCTGTAGCTGCTGAACGAGAAAAGACTTTAGCAGTATACCAAACTTTCAGCACTTTGGAGCAAATTCATCTCAAGCATTGGAAGAAGCACTTTTCAGGAGTTAAAAAGGGTTAAATTTAGCAACAATCTAGATTTGAGAAATGAGAAGATAAGATTAGAAAAATGCAAGCACCAACTTTGCTTTGCAACAAGCATTTGCAAAACTTTGATACTTCCAGAAGGAACTAAAAAAAAGGGAGAAAAACAAAAGACAACAGGGATTAAACTTGTCAGTATCAGTATTCGTCTTCCTAAGCAGATCTTTCTAGGCACCGACTAAACAGATCTGAACCAGAATGCACGATATTTCTCTTCTGAGCAATCAAGTTCCATACAATTAACCATCTGAGTACACTTACCAAGGAAAGCTGAGCAGGAATTTTAACACAACCAAGAAACAGAAATAATCACTTGACAAGCTAAGCCTCAGCATTAACACAACTAAGGAACAGCAGAAAAATTCATCACGATTCTTTAGAAGGGAAAACTCATTCACTAAGATACAGAAAAAAAAGTTGAAAATGGAGGTAACATGTAATGCTTTCCTTAAATCTCATCTCAATCCACAACATTTTGAGCTAATTTAGACCCGAACTTCATCTTAAAAAGTCTATCAAATAAATCATTACATCTCCATTTAAGCTTCTAGCAACTTCAATTGTGATCGCACTGTGGGGGCAAAATGGGTATGTCCAAAATGCTTCCTTCCAAAGGTGTTCAACCACTTCTAAATGATTTGGCACAATTTATTGGAAAGGAATCTCAGTAGCTGATCTTAATCAACATAATATTTGGAGGGCACATAGCAACTCAATTCTAAGTCAAACACCATACCGCATTTACTTGTCCTTTTTTCGTGTTGCTTTCCTAAGGTGATTAAACACTAGCAGGATTTTTTGGTCCCATAATCGCCATCCCTTCTAATTTTGGTACGTAGGATGAACAAGTAAAGATGAGAAATGCTTTTTATGTTCTTTCTCTGTTACACACATCTGAACCACCTCAGTTTCATCAGGCTGCTCGTTTTTTTTTTCTTTTTTTTTGGGGCGCAGGAAGGCCAGTAACTTTCTTGTTTTTGTCATGGAGATCCAACCTTGAATTGTCATGCTTCATCTCTTTGTTAAAATCTGGAAGTGATTTGGAAGTTGAACAAGTCCAAATGCATCAAATATAGCAAGCCATAAATCTCAAGCATTCTATCTTTTCATGTATTTCATCAATAGAATCTATATATACTTTTTATGCATACTGATCTTCTTATGCTCTCTATCCTCGAAGCTGAGCCATGGATGCTCTCCCGAATTAAGTATGTAATAGCCCATTTTACCACCTAAACAGTGATTCCCATTGCTGAGAAAGGACATGCAGAAAGCAAATATATAGTTTAACCTGGAAACATGCTTCCATCAGCAATGCTGTTCATCAAATAATAAATCCATGGTTTACAGGGCTAAAAAACAAAATTTTACTTAATGTTCTTAAATTAGACTAGGATGAGCAAGCTGTGAATTCCAAACTATTCAATCATATTAGAGAGAGAGAGAACATTAAAACTAGGCATTTCTTATTCATTGAAGATAGGACTTAAATCAAAATTAGAGCATGACAAGCCAGTTTACAACACAAACAATAGCATCCAATCATCTCTACTTCTTTCTGATCAATAAAGATTCAACATTGTGACATACACAATCAAGTGTACAAAATGCATGTCCATCACATCAATCATGAAAATCATCTCTATGCGATCGTACTCGTCATCCTACCTATGATTCAGGAGTTGGCAATCATATAGCAAAACAAAAAGGAAAGAAAGATAATATGTAAGAATGGAAGAGACACTACGCAGATACAACAAGATACAGCAGGAGAAGAAAAAATGCAGCTATCCAAAGAAAATCCTGCAGCATTTTCCTCAAAAATGTAATATAGTGATCTCAATCCATAAAGCAAACGAAAAACTTTTCTTCCCTAAGTTGACAACAATTAGCACAAACAAATTTGATAAGACACCATAAGTCAGTTGAAACACAATCTTTATGGTAAAAGAAAAATATCCAACAAGACTAAACTCACCTCCAGCTAAAGAGAAGTATACAATGGCATCCTAAGAAACAAAGCAAGAAGATATTCAAATTAAACGACAGAGTATTCCCCAAATAAGGGTCAGAGAAGCAACCTGAAATGGTAAAATCAGCTAAAAGGATATTAAACTGTGCCGATTATGGTTGAAATTCTTTTTCTGTCCAAAGTAATAGATTTCAGTTCAACTGTTGTATGCAAACGAGAAACAAATGAGAAACAAATCACAACGTTTGAACTCTTATCCATCCAATTTAGCTACCTCAGCTACAAAACACAATATTCTAGATTCCCACACATTTGAAGGATAAAAGCACTAACCAACTAAACTTACAATGACAGGATTCCAGAGATTGTTAAACAGAAACAACTCGGACCTTCTTGAGTCGTTTCATGCCAGGAGAAATTGTCCTTAATATCTTTCGTCCCTTCTTCTTCTGCTTCACCTTCTTGGTTGCAGGAGGCATTTCTCTGATGGGACCTGGAGGTACTCCCTTTTTGAGTGCACTACCTCTTGGAGTAAGAGAGGGTGGTATCCTTAAACTTTGAGGCGGCAATGGACTATGTGGCTTCCAGATCAAGTTATTCTTCATTGCAAACCTCACTTTCTTGGCACTCTTTGCACTGGCATCTAGTCCATCCTCTCCTTCAGTGCCCACCTCTGGATTGCAACAACTATCTGCAGTTTTAGCTCTCTTTCTCTTCTTTTTCATTGCGACTAGAGGCAAGTCATCAGAAGACTTTAAGTCATCATCAGAACCTTGCTCAGCAGCAATCTTCTCAAACTGGAGCTGAAGATTTGAAATCACAGAGTCGCTGAATTCCAAGACACTTTCATCATTCTTGAAAGCAGTGGTTGATTCATAACCATTAGCAGAAACTGCATTCGCATTTTCCAAGGCATAATCGTTACCTGCATTGCAGTTTTCTGAACAATTAGCATTAACTACACCATTTTCTTCAATCCTATAGGTATAGTCCATAACCCTATCCTTGTCCTTTTTCTTCTTCTTAGCTTTTTTATCGCCTGCTTCCTTCCCCTTCTTCTTCTTCTTCTTCTTAATATTCCCTTCTTTTTCAACAACAGGATCAGCATCTTCATCCTGTGATGCAGCAACTACTTCCCTGACACCATTATCTATCGGGATTAACTGAGGCACCTCTTCTCCATCATTGTCATCACCCTCATTAAACTCTGGAATGGCAAAATCAATCTGTGATGCTTGCATTTCCCCCTCCAGCTTCAAAAATTCTTCATGCAACCCAAGAACCACCTTCCTATTCCCCTGAAGACAGTCAGGAGATGCTCCCACCTCATAAAGCCTCCCAGAAAACCCCATCTTCAATGCGATTAACCCCAACAACATATCCCTAATTTCACCATCTTTCTCATCAACCCCGTTTTTCTTTCGCTGCAACAACGCCCTTCCTCCGTCCAACAAAGTATCAAACACACAACTCTTCACTTTTCCCACCAAAACCTTATCCAAAGACCTCCCCATGACACTAAAGAACGGCTTAAACAAACACTGCACCACTTCCTTTCTCGCCAGCGGAACCTTAAATCCTATCAACTCATCAAGAAAAACAGAAACAACGTGATAATTCACCCCATTACCCAACAATTTATCGTTGGCCAAAAACCCCTTTTCCTCCAACACCTCAACATATTTCCCCAAATACTCCAAATCCCACTTGTATTTCCTCATCAAAGAAAAAACCCCATTCACAAACCTCCTAATGAGCAAGTAAAACTTATCCAATCTCAAATGATCAATGCCGGTCCATTCACGACGAAGAGTTACCAAAAAACAGCCAAAATACTGCAAAGAAAGCAAAGGGTCAAGCGTAATTAGCAAGGAAGACAAACGGTTGATGAGTAAACCTTGAGCAGGAGCTTTATCCGAATGCCAAAGGCAATAGAAAAGCCCCTTCCACAGCCTTTTCATATCATCCTCGGGAAGTTCGGTTTGAGAGTCCGACAGCCAAGCTTGAATTAGCTTGAGGGATTGGGATCTGATTGAGGCGTTGCAAGAGGCTAAGTGCTTAATCAAGGACGGCCCAGGTAAGGCCGAGAGGGTTGCTAAAAAGGGTTTCGGCTTTGGGGTTCTGGGTTTTTTCTTCATGGTGGAATTTGGACCGTGGGGTTTTGAAAGATATGGATCTGGGAATTGGGAGGTAGAAGGGTTGAGGTAGTTGGAGTGGCTCCGAATTGTGCTGTAATCGTGGATGCAGCGGGTTTATAGGGTTTTAGGTCGTGGAGGAAGCAGTAGACGTGGTTCCCGTTTTGTCCTTGGCTTTGATTTTCTGCATTTCCTGGGTCGCGGTTTTCAGACCGGGATCGTGCATTCGAAGCTAGAGAAACCCTAAGAGGGCGTTTTGGGGCGAGGGCCGATGGTTTTTGCTATTTTTACAGGCTTGGAAAATTTGCTATCTAATCCTTAGACTATTTATGAAGTTTTAATATGGTGCGACTATTGGTCTACAACAACTGTTTGCTCCTCCAGCTGCCCAAGTTCACCGTTAGTCCTGAAGAATTGAAAAGTCGAGCCGTAACACATTTTGGCGCCTATTGACTTGTACCTCATTAACTACATTAATTACAATTTACAAGTTTAGAACTGGTTTTTTTTTTTTTTTTTCGATCGAATTTTTTCAAGCGCTCGTCAGTACATTTAAATCAGACCCAATCTAACATGACAATTATTATCTTTTCTTATACTTATATACTTTTTAAAATTAATTTTGTTTTATAAATACAATTAACATCCAAATGCATTCAAATTACTCTTTTTTGTTTTAAATGAAAGACGATTTTATTAATAAATGACTATAATGTCTAGTGCCCATCTTTATGCACTCTTTCACATCTTGATATATAAGATTTCATATGCTGCTGCGGTATTGCCTTTTCTACTAAACCAATACCTTTTTTATTTTTCAGAAACTCGTGAATCCAAACAGGTTAAAGTATCGAATTTGAACAATTAGTACTATGTAATAGAAAAATTAACAAGGTTTATAAAGTTAATAGTAGGATGTTCTTTTGTTTTTCTCATAGTCCAAGATAAACATTATCACAAGAAAATCATATGTCAACTTGAAAAAGACAGCCACCTCCAAATTTTTGAAAGCTTTGTTTGGATTGCATTTTTCTAAATTTTTTATAAAAAAATTACGATAACGATTTGATATATGTGAATTAAAAAGGTGATTGAAAAATATGTTCACAGAAAACGTAGCAATTTTTCTTTAAAAAATTTCAATCCAAACACAAATTTTTTCCCTTTTTAGAAATTTTCCACCCTTTACCCTCCTTTCCCCTAAATGAAGTAAATTCTTAAACATGGTAATCAAACCCTCCAAACAGATACTTTTGCATACATAACTAAGAATACATCATGTAGTACATATGTTTGTATTAAACAATTTTTGTCTTGCATTTCACAAATAATACTACTTTAATATGTGAAAAAACGCCTAATTTGTGACAAAGTACCAAGAACATGTATTGCATTTGTTAAACATTTACTCATACTCCCATAAAATTTTGTTAGAAATTTCGTATCTAACAAAATTTTAACTAATTTAATATCTTGGTTCCAATAACTTTTAAATATTAATCACATTGTTAAGGTACAATTTTACATTTGTTATTTAGTGAAACTCGTTTCTTTGTGCCAAATTTTTTTAATCTTAAGTTGAACTGCATTATCTGGATTGGAGCATGCCCGCACCGGATCCAAATTTCCAACTTATTTAGGTAATTAACTCAAAGGTTATCCCAATTTCCCAAAACAAGACATGAAAGGCAGTGGATAAACAAGACATGAAATGCAGTGGATAATGGTGTTCCCAGAAGATTGAAAGAAAAAGAGGCAGAAAAGGGCACTTCCTCTGAGTGAAGAAGTCATTGGACTTCCACAAACATCATCATTCTTCCGCAAGACCGCTCCTTCATCTGCGTGTCTGGTTTGTCTCTTTTCTGTTTGATGTAATGCCCCACCGAGGTGTTAGAAGCAAAGCTCTTTTAAGACAATTTTTATTGAATTTACGCCTGCCATTTGTGAATGAGGTTACGTTCAATAGTAATGATAATGCATTTCGCTACTTACAATGGCGATTGATGACTACCAGCAAAAGGGTTCAAGAGAGGAGCAAGAGAAAACGTGTCCATGATCTTGAGGTGGCTCTGGAAAAGCACAAAGTACTGTCCAAGATTCTATTTTTCTTTGAAATTTTAAAGCAAGAGCCTGAACAAATCGTGCCCATTAAAAGTTTAGATAGGTACAGAAGGCAAATTAACCTCCCTAAACCCCATAAACTATCAGCTTTTCTTCGGAAATCGCCTAAGCTTTTCGAGCTGTACAAGGATCAGAGAGGGGTCTTGTGGTGTGGGATGACGAAAATGGCTGAGGAATTAGTGGAGGAAGAGGGAAGAATTATTGAGGAGAATAGCGATAAGGCTGCTGAATATGTTACTAGGATGTTGATGATGTCAGTAGATAAACGACTTCCATTGGAGAAGATTGCACATTTTAGGAGGGATATAGGGTTGCCAGTGGATTTTAGGAGCCGTTGGGTGCATAGATATCCTGAAAATTTTAGAGTCGTGCGGCCGTTTAAACCGTATGATGAGGGGGAATATTTGGAACTTGTTGAGTGGAAGTCTAGTTGGGCAATAACAGAATTGGAGAAGAAGTCAGGGATGGTTGAGGGTTTGAGTGGTGGCGATCACGTTCCAGGGCTGCTTTCGCTGTCGTTTCCTATGAAGTTTCCTCCTAATTATAAAAAGGTCTTGTCACGATATTATCCACAAATTGGGAATTTTCAGAAGAGAGAATATTTGTCTCCGTATGCAGATGCTAGAGATCTGAAAGCTGGCTCACAAGAATTTGATAAGAGGGCTGTGGCAGTAATGCATGAGCTACTGAGTTTTACAACTGAAAAGAGGGTGGTAACTGATCATTTGACACACTTTAGAAGAGAATTTGTGATGCCTCAAAAGTTGATGCGATTGTTGCTGAAGCATTTTGGTATCTTTTATGTTTCGGAGAGGGGGAGGAGGTTTAGTGTCTTTCTCAATGAGGCCTATGAAGGTTCAGAATTGATAGAAAAGCATCCCTTGGTTGTTTGGAGGGAAAAAGTCGATAGACTTATAGATTACAGAAAGAAAAAGAAGAGAATTGGGACTGTTGAAGTTTTACATGATATAGATGATAAGGACCTGTTTGAGAGTGAGTCTGAGAATGACAGTATCTTGTTCGATCATGAACAGGAGGAGACCATGGGTAATCTAGAGGATGCTTCACCTGCGGACAGTTCAGAGATGGAGATTGAAGAGATTTATGCGGCATACCAGGACTGAAACTTCACAAGTTTATAGGTTTCTTATTTTTTTTTACTATATTTTTGTTTGGCTAAAGAAATCACATTGGAAAACATATTTTTATCACTTCTTTGATCGTGCATTCTTCAACTACTTGATGCATGTGGGGAAGCTTTTCCATGTAATATATGTCGACAGATTTTGAAAATAGCAAAGGTTGAAAGCAAGATGAATAATGACACAGAGAATACTACTCTTGGAGAGACCTGCAAGTTTTATTTCTTTGTAGTTTCAAAAACATTGCACACACCTGAATTTGGCTTTTCGGCTTTGTTGGCATTACTGAAGCAATCCTATTTTGGGCTTTTTTTAATAAACGTGCAGAAAATAAAATCTGCCAAATAGTGTCAGGATCCAATATTCTAAATCCTAATCGAAACAAATCTAGAAGACACGGCAGATGAGAACAGGATAACAAGTGACAATGTCATGATACAAAATGGAAAATGGGAAAAATTTTGGCTGATGAATCCTTTATCTGCCAGATAAGTGTTGTTTCCTGTGATTTTAATTTGAATTGAAGTTGTGGACAGGCTGAATACAAACACCATGTTACAAGAGATGCCCATTCATAAAAAGTTGTGAATTTTATAGTAACAATTTCCATAGGCAACTTCGAGCTATGTACTTAAGAATCGGGAGACATTGTCAGATGATGAACATTGGGCAACTTTCTTGAATGTTATTAAGCTGGGGGCTATAGAGTAAAGCACTAGGCAGCACTAGCTCAATCACTTCTTCCGTGGTTTTGCTTGTTTTTCAAGCTGAACATTTTTGGTTTGTTAGTTGATAACTTTCTTTGTTCACTTTTCAAGCGGAAGGTTTTCTTGAGATTCTTATTGTACTAAAAATTTGAACATACTTGCTTTCCTATTTTTCAGTGCTTATGGAAAATATTATCTCCCAGACTCTTGTTATTAAAGGAATCAATTAAAAGAAGGAGAGATTTATGAGAAGATAGTGGTATGTTTATAATCTTTCTCACAAGGAGAATGACAACTCGAAGATAAAAAAATCAATCTTATAGAAGGTCATAAACTTACCTTGTCATGATCCTCCAAAGCTAGACTCAATGTTAGATTTCAAGTTTCAATCCTGTGTAATCCCTTCTTTATGATGTTCACACTTGCTATGTATTTGATGTATTTTTCCCAATCTGAGGAAGGGTTCTGATCTTTTCTCTTTTGTTTTCAGGAATTGGTCACTCAGGAACTTTAAGTTTGTTAAAATGATGAAATGACCGTGAATGGAGAACAGTCAACTGCATTATTCAATGCTACTCTCTTTGCAGAAAAGTTAATATTTTCTTATTTAATTCTTTTGCCATCACATTTTTTAATTTCATAAATTTTCAGGTACTTTTGACCTCAGTCCTCATAATTATCTTCTTTGTTCTCGCTAATCTTTCTTTTCAGCTATAGCATAAAATAACAAGTGCTGTTTTGTGCATAAAAGTTGCCACTTTGCTTGCCTGCACTTACTAAAGCATATGGTGTGGACTATTTTCTGGTAATGTTTATTCTTCTATCACTCTAGTAGTAATTGGAGGAGCTTGCAGTGGCAAGGTGTTATGTAGTCTGTGTAGGAATGCATAAAAGTACTGGAAGTGTGCAGACGCTTGCTTTACTGTTCGAAATGTCTAACTTTTTGACTCAGAGATAATTTCTAACCAAGTGACTTGTTATGTCCAGATATATATGAACTTTTGTCGAATTAGGATGCATCTAACCCCAAGAAAGACATCTTCTTTGCAAACAGGAGCTTATATTAAGATACAGTTATTTGATAAATGCTGTTATGGATTGGTTTTCTTTAATTTCTTTTTTCATCTCCAGGAACAGGTTTTTTTTACATCATTAATCGGAAATCACTTTGATGTCACAGAATGATTTCTTTGAACAATTTTATATGCTTAAGCTGCCCTTTTGCTTACCCATGCAATTTCAACATTTCCTCCCCTTCCTTGCCCTACACCAAATTATTTTGTTAATTAAGAGAGAGGGATATGAATATTCTATCTCATCTGTTACTCTTTTCTTATCTGACTTGGAAAGCATGAGCACCCAAAAGTATCTACCCTTGGACCTGATTGTCACGAGTCATTCATCTGTTCCACTTTCTTGTCGTGTGATTGCAATAGATTCTGCTGCCTGTTTTCCTGGATTTCCAAATGGGTGTGTGCTGGCAGAGGAGTTGTGTGTGCGATAGTTTCTCCAGGATATATACTCACGTGGAGTATAGTCTTGTTTTTGTATCTCTGTAATAGTACTAAACGGTGAAATTTCCAGGGTAAAGTGCTGAATCCACGAGAGGAGACTATATGGTGCAGGGTATGAGGCGCACAGGACTTCAAAAGGCAATTTTGTTGCAAGTTGCCGACTCAGGCTGCGAAATTACTCACCTCAGCTTTAATATGTTACCATTTAGCTCCGTCCTTGGGTCTTAATTGGCCTCCAGCTTTTGTCACTTTTAGCACAGAAGTCCGTAGGGAAGAGAATCTCGGCAGTTTTGGTTGGTGTCCAGGAGTCCAAACTAGAAGTACACATTGCAAATCCTCAAAACAATCCCCCCCCCCCCCCTCTTCCCCCCAAGAAACCCCCAACCCGCACGCGCACACATACACACACAACCACCACAAAAACCGTAGACGAAGAAATAGATGGCGCAGTGTTTTCAATTTCTGGCTCTGGAGAGTGTGTGGGTTGCATAGAGATTTATTATTTTGCTTGTCATTAATGGCTTTGACCTTGAGAGTAGACGTCAACGGAGTGGGGATTCAACCGAATCGACTCAAGGCCTCCATATTTTCTTGGGCCTTGTTCTGTGTGTATTAATTCTTTTAAGTAACCTATTAATCCTATGAATCACAACAATATCGTAGTAGGAGGATGACGCACACTTTGTATTGGTTAAAGCAACTCGGTGAGTTTGGGTCCGGGTCGGTAGATTCTGCCCTTTAATGTTGCTATAACGTTGGATTGTTTTGACCCGCACATAAATTACAATCAAGAAAGTGATTATTTGCTATCTTACTTCAAGAAATGCCTAATGGGTAGACATTAGGAGCTGTTTAACTCTGAAGAAGATGATTAAGGAAAATACACGTAATGGCACAAGCAAGGTGCAAATCAGAACTAAATATGGGAGATGTTTTTTCTGAGGCTGGAGTCTTTCCTATTGTCCTATTGATTTATACGGCAGTAACATACGGCCCAATGAGTGTGAAATTCAACAAATTTGCGTAACTTTGTGACATGAGATGGTAAATTACGACTCTTTGGAGTTTCTCAATTCAATTCTTAGCTTCCCCCAACGGGTTCAAGAACAAGAATCCCTTTATGTCGGTTTCTTTGCCAACAGCCCGACACTCAAAAACATCGAAATGGAAGGCATTATAGGCCTAGCCAAAGATCATCCCGAAACGGGGAAGGGCGTCAGAGATGGCCTGGAAACAATCGACTTGGCACAATGGTTGACCATCAAATGGGAACGGACACACAAGTACAAATGTTGCTTGCTGGAAAAGACCTCCTTTGAAGCTTGAATTGAAGAGGTTCGTGAATATTACTTCTTTCTCCACACACATACACACACCCACACACACGATAATACTCATAATAGAGGTAAAAAAATTGGAGCTCTCATCTTCCAATTCAGAAACAGTCTTGGTTCATACCAGTATCGTCCTTTTTCTATCTTCAATGCCTATCAAACACAAGATTATGTGTCGTACACTTCCATAATGCGCCTCTTCCTTCATTGTAGTGTATGACATGTATTATGTTGTGTGCTAAAGTTCCTGCTTGATCTAGGAATTAGTAATTCCTGACATTATTTCTTCATATCTTGTGCTCGTAGTGTTTGTTACCTCGACACATTATGCATATCAACATCAAGAAACTACATTGTTTGTTGGTATACATGTACAACCTATGACCTACCAATCCCACTTCATGCCCCAACCACCACCCCCCCCCCCCCCAAAAAATTTCGGGCCAGGGCTAGAGTGGTGGGGTTTTGGAAGGGTAGAATGTGTGTGCGTGCGAGCATACGTGTGAGAGGGGGAATGCCGATGGTCCCATGTCAAAACAGGAAGATATGAAAGTTAGGCCAGAAGATGCATTGCATGCTTCCTTAGAATAAAAATCTATAGTAGGATAGTTGCTTCATGGTGTTGAATCATTTGGTTGTATGTGGTGCAGAATTTCGTAGATAAGAATTGTTTTTATTTTTCTTTCTAAATAATCTGGGACAGCTACGATTTGGACCTTCAGCTTTTGGAGGAAAGCGAAGCGATCCAAAGCAAAGTTTATCTATCCTCATCTCCAATCTCGATGTAGTATTCTTTAATTGTATCGCAAGGGGTTGGATCAGGATCAGTGCACCAACCTTTCCCTTTCTAAATATTAACTTGATTCTCTCCTGTCTTTGTCAAGCTAATATAACTCTTGAGCCTGAGGGCAGGGCTTCTCTAATTCTGCTTTTATCATTTAAACCAGCACATTTCAAGGATCTACCATGATAAAGTAATCATATCATTTTGATTAGGCATCTTAGGATCGATCACAGACATTGAATGCGGTCAACTTTTTACGTTCATCCATGTTTCTTTTTCTTCTTTTCCTTTACTTGAAAAGAAAGAAGAAAAATTCATGCCTATCGTTCGAAGGCTTCATTCAAACATTTTTCAGGGCTAAATTATGGCGCCGCTCGATTAAGTAAATCCCTGTTTGATCACAAATCTGACCGATCCCGGTTGTTGTTTTTTTTGTACTGTCCAACTGTCCAGCATATGATATGGCCACTCGAAGGAAATTTTCAAATGATACCACCTATGTAGCTAATCAACTGCAATTAATGTAATCTTTAGCCAATTGCCAAAGGAGGAGGGGAATAAAATAAAAGGAAAAATAACATAAAACTCAAGTGCGTACCTCGAAAAATTCAATGATTTGTCAGGTACGGATACAACAGCGAAGAGGATGATGATATAGGATTTTCCCATAAAATTGGGATCAATAAGAAAAGATTCGAAGTGTAAAAATAAAGAAGGGAAAAAAGGAAAAAGGAGAAAGAGATGGATTCCAAACCATTCTGGATGTGAAAAAGAAGCACCAACTTTTTCTCTCTTCCACAAAAAATCCTCATATCCAGCAGGACCTGCATGGAATATCTTGTTCACAGGGCCTGTAACTTCATTTGCATGCGTCCAAGGAATGCCATTTGTTGTTGGTAACCTAGCATATACGAGAAAACTGTTTATCCTTTTTGATTCTTTTATGGGCCCTCCCCTTTTTGATCTTCCAACATATTTAGAATAAGGAAAAACACATAAAATATTAACACATCCTCACGAACACAAACACACACACACACACACACACACACAACACAAAGTAGAATACTACAATTGAAAGCATAAATTTATGGTTAAATGGTAATGCTAGCAACAGCTCTTTCTCTCCCACAATCTCTCAACACAAACACATGCACACACACCCTACAGCCTGTCATTGTGAATTATTAAGAGCCCATGATTAGGATTTTATTAGTGAAAACTGCTTTGTTTTTTCTCTGAGGAAGAGAAGAAGAGAACAGAAAAGCAAGGTCTTTGACATTGGCCTCAGAATAATAAAGGGATTGTTGCTGTTGGTGATTCATAACCATCTGTTTACTCCAGAGGGCACTTCGATTCCATCGTCCATCATGTTTTAAAGAAATGAGTTGTTGAGTCTTCAGATGTTTCGATCAGTGCTCAATTTGGATGGTCGCACTAATATTTGAAGCGGTTGGATTCATTGGTCGTAGTTTGTTTTTGCGCTTTAAAAGCAGTGGCATGAGAGTGGAATGTCTTCAATGACACTTATACTGATAGAGCGATCCGCTTCCTTTTTATCCCAGGTACGTTATTCTATCCAATGCATGTGTACTTTGGAAACTTCTGATCTCAGGATTGTTTCAGGAAAAAGAAAATTTTGCAGCTTTATTCTGTGCAAACCATGTCAAGTTTTGGACTTTCTTCTTCTGGAAGCTTCAAATCGTATAGTTGTGTCAGAATTCTCAAATTCGAATGCAAAATTTAGTTCTTGGAATGCTTTTGCGCCATCTTCATTCTTCTCCGTGGATAATGATTTAGGCATAAATAGGAATGGCTAGTCTTGGATATGTGTGTTAATAAGACCAACTACTAGAGTTTTGTTTGTGAATTGTGAATGATTTACTTCATCAGAATTTGGTGAGATCCCATCTCCAGCATAAATATGGTACACAGCACATATGAATCCGGGGGAAGATAGCCAATGTATAGCATGAGAAGTTAATTAGGGTCATCAATTCTCTTCAACTCCAGCATTTCTCTGCATCTTTGCAGCCGGTGTTATGTAATATGAACACTTGGAGGTTGGTAGGGGGGAAGCAATTTGAATTAAGTATGGGTTTCTCAAGGGCCTATAGCGTATGACCCTTGCAGAATAAGCAAAATTCATATGTCCAACCGAGAAGAAAAAATGTCGCAGTCTAATTTGACTTCTTCAAATGCGTGCCATTTTGCATGATGATCATACGTTCCATTTGGTGTTTGGTGGTTGGAGGTTTCTAGGCCTTGTCTCCACGTTCATATAGTGGATTTCATCATACTCATCAATTACTGGACCCAAAGAGCATTCTCAAATATCTCCTACTTTAGTAATAATATTCTGACTCTTCAAAGCCATGGTTGTATTACCATCTTCAAAAAGGCATTTTTTGTGGGGGAGCAGAGGAAAGAGGCCACAAAGAACTTACAAAAGAGAGAGATGCAACGAAACAACTCCATCTCTACTTGCATTTCTCATTATCAGCATATTTCTACAATCAGCATGTCATCCTCAAACCCTCCCTTTTTTTAGAAGCTTATACACTTACTGCTCTGATTCTTTGATGACCTAAATGATTTACAGGGATGGCAACCAAATTCCAATATGCAATAAACCCATTAGCTACTGCTTCAAACAACTCATTTGCTGTAAATCAAAACAGCGACTGGGGATACTCCCGAGAAACTGGTGCAAGGGGGCAATCAGAGGAAAGTGCTCTGCATCATTTTAAGCACTCTATGGATCATGAGATGTTCGATTTACAGAAGATAGAGTCCATCAAGAAGACAATGCTATTGCATGAAGATATCTTTCAAAGACAGGTGCTTTTCTCATCCTTGCTAAGCCCTTGATCATCTTCTACACCAGAGTTTTCAAATTTATTCTCTCCATAACTTCAGCTACGCATTTTCCAAAATTGATACCTTCGGCTAAAGGGATTAATAAAAACCAAAAGAATCTTGATGAATTCAACCTCTTCAAGATGTGCTTGTTTTCTGCAATATTTTATTGGTTTCAGATCTCATCAGCAATATAGTATTTGAAACATGCAAGAGCCAGCTACTCTTTGCCCCCTACATTGTATGAGAACAAAATCACGTTTCCTTGCAATATTTTTTTCAGAAGTTCATGGTGAGCTTGCATTGACTTTGATTAAGTAATTCCAAGTATTATCTTGGGTTCCTAGAGATATGCTGCACAATTCATGAGATGGTACAGAGTTGGAACTGATTTTAGCTTAAAAAAAAAAACTAAACTTGCAGGTAATAGAGCTTCACCGGCTGTATAATCTCCAAATGAAGTTGATGTATGAGCTAAAGAAAGAGATGACGTATAAACAAGGTCCGTTAGCAGGAAAGGATCCTAGCAGTTCTCAATTTTTAATTTGCCAAAAACAAATGCAAGATATCAGGTCCAATCTCCCTGTACATGGATTGACATATGGTTCAGCAGAAAGGAGTGCTAGCAGTTGCGGGGAGAGCCTGAGAATGCCAAAACTATTCAACCTCGAAAGGGTTGCTGAGGAAGGTCCCTCAACTAGCATTCAGCCCACTGAACAGGATCAACAAAGGCCTAATAGGTACGGGCTTTCAACGAGTAATAAGGCAAGCATGGATGGATCAGATGAAGAAATAGATGTGGAGCTGACTCTCAGCATTGGGTGTAGCAAGAGTAAAAAGAGATCGAACAGCCGGAATAATCCATGCAGCCCAGAATTAGGGGGGTCAGATTCGAATTGTAGTGGCAAAGAGCTCTGTTCTGCTGCAATTGTAAAAACAGAGAAAAGGGAAGATTCTGATGACCCCAGCCCTGCTTTAAGCAGTTCCAGTGCCACACCGAACCAAAATACTAATGCAACAAGATCCCATTGGCTTTTCCAAGATCTGAGTTTGAACAGAACATAATATTTTGCTCATTGTTCTGTCACATTTTGTTTAACACTTAGTTAGAATCCTAGGAACAGCTCTTGAAACTGCATCTTCACCTGATCAAAATACTCGCAATAAAAAAGACCATTGACACTCAAATCATTGAAAGCCAGCCATATTTCTTACTCAAATCAGGTAGCAACCTGGATGAGTAAGAAAACAATTTTGCCTCGTTTTCCCTGTAAAAGTGGCCATCATATTACACGACACTTTTATCGAGCAGTCAAACTAGCTACTACCACTACCTTAAGTCATTCATAAGAATATACCGAATCCGCATCCCTCCATCTACATGCAAACATCCGAAAAGTGTCAAAGTCAATAGAACAAGACATTGATGCACCAAAGACATTCGGATTTTTAAAGTGTCCGGATTCACCCCATCCATACTCTAAAAACAAGCTAGGTAAAGGTAAATTTTCTGCAGGTAGTCCCCTTTTCAGCAAAAAACGAAGACTTTTCATGATTAGGACAAAGTGTTCACGACAATTGACATGATCAAAGCTAGAAAAATTATTCGATGTATGCTACTATTACATGAACTTAGAAGCGCTGACAGCGTAGGAAATAGATGGAAACAGGTTAAATTTGAGGCCCAAATTTCAAACGACCCCTTAACAAAATCATAGTAACCACCTTTCAGTGCCAGCATGTTTTTTAGCAGTCGCTTTCTTGACATACGGGTATGTCAACAAATTCCCTTGCGACAACTTAAATGCCTCCTTCTCCAAATTCGCTCATCGCTCGCTAAAAAGTAAAATCCAAACAACCACATTCTGCTTTCACTATTTGCCTTGGCAGGCAAGCCAATCTTCACCCAATCCTCTAAAGAATCACTGCTGGAAATAGTCAACTCATCAGGCATGGACATGAGCCTTTTCACCCCAGCACAGCAGCCATGGTGAGGATCCGGTCACTGGTGCCACGTCCTCGTGTTGGTTTCCTACAGAGGAAAACTTCCTGAGTCTGGACATGGCGTTGTCACTGGTTCCATTCCATGTTTGGCTCTCCTTGTGATTCTTTGAAACTATCAAGCTGGTTAGATTGAATTGACAGCACTGTAGAATCTTTGGACAAGCACTGATTAGAATGTTCAATGCCAGTAAAACTTGCGTTCTGTTTCCTTTTTCCCCCTTTCTTCCTGAGGAAGTTTAGCCCCTTTTAAAGAGGAGAAATCGCAGAATATGGTAGAAATTGGAAAAAATAGTTACTTACAGGCCTTGGTAACTTCTAGGAGTATTTTACGTTCAATTGGAGCTTCTAAATTGCGATTTATCGTCTATTATTTGCTTGATAACTTCATTTCAAGTCAAATTCTATACTATACGCAAGGAGAACAAAATAAATTTACTTCAATGAGATTATATTCTTTAAAAAAGAGAACGTACATCTTTATTTTTATTAAAAAAAAAAGGGTCTTTTTTCACTCGAGTAATTTCACTGGCAAGCCTTTTGATCTTCACTATGCAATCCATGCATTCTCCCCTTCCTAATATAATAAAACAACAGAAGAAAGAAATTCAAAGGCAAAAGGAAAAACAGCCCTCTGTAGCAAGTATGATAAACCTGGGCAGACAACCGTATAAAGCATACAAAGTGAAAAAAAAAAAAAACCTATGCACAATCACACTAATATGATGAATTGAAAGACCAGTAGATCACACAATTCCTGTTCTTAAGTGCTACCAAGCATCACTTTTCAGGCAGCCATGCTACTACTATATTACTACTGCAATCTCACGTACGTGTAAAATCCTGGTTTCCTAGTTATGCACAGAAACCTCTTGTATCCACAACTCACACTTAAACTTGACCTCTTCCCTTCTCTGCATTTTTAGACTTGATTGCACTGGAAATTATGCTCCCTTGCTTTTGTTTTCTGTTACTCTCTCTAGTACTTACAGCTCCCATATTTCTTTTCTTTGTATCCGCTCATCTCCTTGCAAGAACTCTTCTGATTCTAAGAAAGTTTGTCCTGTTCTTGTTGCTTATAGCCAAACTCATTTTTGCTCTTTACATTTCTTAAATTCTTGAAATTGCAATGAAAACCACACAAAAAGGAATTTACATCCTTGTCGAAGAAAGAGTTTTACAGGGTTCACAGCCTCACAAACAAATAAAGAATTAGCTATACTTCACACTGAAAGACTAATTTCTGTCCATGGAAATGTGGGAGCTGTTGGATTAATCAGTTTGGCCTTGTGCAGTCACGTCTGATCTCGCCCTGATTCCCAGTCAAGACTCCAACGCGGCCCAGCTTGGTGATGGCTGTGATAAAAGCTTTCTGGAAAGCAGCTTTGTTGGACGCAAATTGGTTGACGGTGGTCTTTGACCGATTATCCGTAAACAATGCTTGATCAGAGGTGAACAAGCCCTTTCCTTGCTGAAGATTTTGGAAATAAGCATTGTCAAAAGTATTAGGGGTGGTCGGATCCATGTCGATGGCAATTCTTGAGTCGACGTTTGTTGGGCACATTTGCCTTAGCTGCATGGCGTATTGCAGATTCAGTGTTGGGTCAATTCTTGTTTGAGGAGTAAAACTGTATATGCGCTTGGAGAATCTTCTGCAGTGGGAGAATCCAATTGTATGTGCACCTGCAACAAATCAAGAAATTGATAAATTAACCATGAATGTTATGAAGAAAAAATACGTCAATCTACTAGAGAAGCAAAGCCGAAATTTTGTTAATTGATTCTTGCAAGGAGGATTAAAATATTTGGAAATCAAATTATCAGGGGATTTCCCCCAAAAAAAAAAGGAAAAAAAATTCAAGGATCATTGGTGGCTTCAGAAGAAGAAGACCAAGCAATCTATTTCAAGATTTCCAGGAAACATATGAATCAGAACAATGATAGTAATGCTGGCTTCTATTTGTTACCTGATAAAGCAATCATATCAGTTTGGTCTAGACCATGACTAGAAAACAAGGCATTGAGCTGGTCCAGATTAAAGTTCGGCGACGGAAGCCTATGTTGTACACTGGCAATGGTAGATATTCTCCCATCACGGCGTCCCAATTCGACCGGATAAAATGGTCCCCCAGCCTGCATAATTAAACAAAATCAAGATTATTCATTCACAAATCACAATTCTGCTCGTTTTGATTAACAATGAGAAGCTTGTTATCAAGCGATGCTTGCGCCCTACTGCTTCAAATTTAGGAATAATCATACCAAGGAAACGACTTCACGGGTAGCCAAAGCCAGTATGTCAGCACATGAAACTCTGTTTTTGCACCGAGGATCGCTATCTACAGCTGCTTTGGCTTTGACAACGGTGTCAAATCCATCTCCGGCGAGCGAAAGATTGTCGGGGTGATCCTTTTCGGCGCTGTTATCAGGCTTTGCAATCATAATCGAAGCATCGCAACCCTGTACACAGACAGACGTCAAACCAAAATTTATCACAAAAGCAAGCATCAACATCAGCCCTGCAGAAAAAAGCACTCGTCCGCGCGTAATAATTGATGCGGGCCAAAAAAGTGAGAGAAGAAAAAAAAAAGTCGAAACTAGTAAATTGATCAGCTAATGAATTATGGATGGAATCTACGCGTACGTACCCTGACAAAGCAATCGTGAAAATAGAGTCTGAGAGTTGCCGGAGCAGTAACAAAGGTCTGGCTGAACTTCGTTTGGACGGCATTGCGGACAAGGGTTTCCACATTTGGGCACGTACTGCGATAGAAGTTGGCAGTGAGTTGAGCAGAAGCTGTTGTAATAATTATAACAAAGAGAGAAAGAAGCAAAGCAGACAAGCTTTTGCAAGGCATTCTTTTTGTTTTGCACCAGTAAATCAATATATATTTCTAATTAACAAGCATTGGTTATTTGGTTGTTGATGAAGAAGATGTGTATATATAATGAATCAGGAATCAATCATAACAGGGAGGAGCAGCTGTTTATAATAATAAAAATAATAATAACGTGGAGAGATTGAGGCAGATACAGTCTGGCCACTTCCTGATTGATCATGTCTGCTGGGATTAAGGATGTGATTAGGAGGTGCCATTTAAGAATTGGTGGATTTATCGCTACTTGCTGATCTTTTCTGTAGAAAAAGTTTGACAAGCATGTTTGCGAAAAGGAGGAATGATTGGACTTTGATTACGTGCCGGTGCATGAACCATGAGTGTCTCCATTTTCAACACAAGGATAAATCACGAGCAGGAGGCAGCATGGAAGAGAACAAAACAGGATCAAATAATGGACTATGGAAAGTCCCATCAAGAATGTGCTTTCCCTGTTGCTTCCTTGTTCCTACTCCTGCCCAGAGAAGTGAAGTGGGGTAGGAAAACTACCATACAAGTTTTTTGTATTCCTGATGGAGATAGCCAACCAATTAATCGTTTACAACTCCTTTTTTTTTAATAAACAAGTATCAAAAATTGCTTCTTGCTTTCATAATTGAGGTGGAGTAGTACATGGATAGGCTCAAGGTACTACCATACAAGTTTCAGCTAATTATAACTTCCTATATAAAAACTCTGAAACTGAGATACCACCATTATTGTATAAATTTTTTTTTTTTTTGGGTGAAATTGAGAAATACCATGTTCGTATGACTGGGATCCCTTTTGGCGACACAATAAAGATTTTGAGAAATGAAGGGCAACGATATTCTGGCACCTGTCCATCAAATGATCAGGGGCAGGCACAGAAACATAACATATGGGTATGAGAATAGATAGAGTTATACTCCCTCCGTCCCACTTTGATAGTCCTGTTTCTTTTTTCACACAGTTTAAGAAAAAGTAGTTAACTTTGTTGGAAAAGTAAATTTAGATTGCTATTTTCCTAAAATACCCTCACATTAAATAGAGTACAACTTTATGGGAACTTGAATTGATGATAAAAAAAGAATCAACTCTCATTAAATAGGGTAGGTTTATAGCAACAACAACTTGTATTGAATAAGGGTATTTTAGGAAAATGAAAATACAACTACATTCTTCAATTGGAAAGTGGACTGCAATTTGGGACAGACAAAAAAGGAAAACAGGACTATCAAAGTGGGACGGAGGGAGTATTAATGTTTTGGCGACCTAATCTTACTGGAGTATATATATATACTAAATAAAGGGCACTTCTCGTATTCACATGTTTGACAGTTATCGTCTCTCCGCATGTTCCAGCACTAGTTATTATATATATGCCGCTCCATGTGGATTTGCTAGCAATCAATGCGCAAATAATTGAAACTTTCACTGATATATATTATAAAAAGTATTAAAAAGATTAGACAGAGTTCAATACTTTGCATGTTTTTATTTGTCGTGGAACAATTGGGTTAAATCCATCTGTCAATTTTAGCTTGAGATGGGCCCGCACACACGTCAATCTGTCCTTGAGTCTCAAATTTCACCATGTATTTACTTTTACAATACTTATGAAACTATACCATTGATTTGTACCTGTACAGCTTGGATTGATTTAGCGGACCCAACGGTAGTTGATTTCATAGCAGTTTAGGCTTTAGATTTTTCTGACACAAAGATGATTTTCAAGAAAACAGAAGACAAAATCAACTGTCTTAGTCCACCGAATTGAGAGAGGAGGGAAGAAAACTACAATTTGGATTAGCATTGCCACCAGGAGGAGAATAGGTCTACATGACAGACAGCAGGAGCATGGCGCTCCCTAAGGCACAGGGACCGCTGCATTTCTCATCTAAAAGTCTAAACATGGCAATCTGACCAGGCTTCATGGACATATGCTTCTACTAAGAATGCACTGCCATTCATGCATTGAAAATTTATGCCTCGCTTGGAGTTTAGGCGAGAAAAGAAGAGGAAGGGTTAGGATTGTATTTTGGCTCGTTTGGGAGTCTTTAAGGGGAAGGAAAAAAGAGAAAATATGGAGCAAATCATTCCAAACATGCAAACCCTCAAGTCTAGCAAAATTAACAGTAAAATCATATAAATGTCCCAAAATTTACACTTTCTATAGCGTAGAGGATGGATAAAAACACACAATTAATAATTGAGAATGAATGAAAGAAACACGAGACACTTCAAGTTGATAAAATCATTCCATTTCCTTTCTTTTCTTCCAAATGAAAGGAGCCCAATATTTATTCCATCTAAACCCTTTCTTTTCTTGCCATTTAGCATGATGATGAAGAGGCAAACGTCGGTCACGAACTTGAGGCGCAGAACGAGGATTGTTGTAATTTTTAACTATTCTTACTGGACAATGGAGATGACACGCCCTTTGTCTTTTGTCACATTTGAATATGGGTTGACAATATACACATTAATATTATTTTCTGCACCTCTTCAATACCTCAATTTAAAGGCCCGATTTGATGCAGTCAAATTTCTACGCTGCTTGAGATAAGTTCCTCAGCGTGCAAATAGATACAACCCTACTCAAAAGCAGCTAAATTCATGAATGATAATAATAGCTTCATCCAATCGGGTCCCAACTCAAGAGTTCGGTTAAAACATAAATAATCAGGTTAAGAGTTCAGACACCCCTGATTACGCAAGGACCCGACTTGCTGCCTTTCCTAAATATATAACAGGATTGGCATCCAAACAGTCTCGTATCCAAATACTCAAAAGATTATTAGACAGTTTCTCCAACCTCCTACCCAAGGTAAACAAAATTAACCAAGGATAACACAGGAAAGAGTCTGGGACAGAGGTAGCCATTGCACTCCCAACAGTATACTTCAACTCAGCACCTGCAACAATCAGATTTTCTATTGGAGGTAAGGAACAGTGATTGTCAATGGAAATTAAGATTCCGATGATATCATCTCAAAGCGCAGATTTGTGCCTCGACCAACAACTTGATATGAATAATAAAGCCGAATGAAAACGTTGGTGTATACCTGTACATCATATGAATTAGCACAACCCATTTTTTAGCTGCCCTGAAGAACTCTCCGAGGATCAAGCTGCCCACTGCAGTAACTTGAAGGAACAGCAGAAAGCTCTTGCCTTCCTCTCCACTCCTCACCAGGCCTTAAAGTGATTGGCTTTTCAACAGCAGCCGCCTCCACACATAGCATATGCTTGTATTCCTCGTCCCCAAAATCAGCCATCGCCTTTGCTTTCTTCTCCCAAGGATTCCACACCACTGTACAAAGAAAATCCACAAAGATGCAACAGCTAATTACTTTCCCAGAAAAGGACCAGAACATCGGATTAGCGTGGGGGGTTGTAATGCGAGAATTCTCAACCTTGAAAGTTTATAAGAACACAAACTCTGCAAAACATCCAAAAAAAAAAAACACTAATACACTTCAGTAGCATGCAGCCCCTGATGCAATGTCAGGTGCTATAACCAAAACAGCAAAACAGTTTTATAGAAAGCCTATATATTGAAAATGACTATAGCAATAAACTGTGTGGGGACTCTTCTTGTACGTACTAGGCATTTTGGGTTATTGACTCTGAAGAAAGAAGGAATGTCCAGAACATCACTTGCAACAAAAACAATTTGACGCTAACTTGGGGTTGGATCCTTAGAAACTAAATCTTTTCCAGTGAGTAGAGAATCAAGAAAATTAGCTAGGTTTCAATGCACAAAATTAGAATCTACAAGAAGATGAAAACTTTCAATCTTACCAGCATCAGGAAGTCCATCTTTACGCAAGACAAATGTTCTTTTCTTTTCATGATCCAGGATTGCAATCTTTGTAGGTGTTCCAAGGTAGATCTTGTCCACCTAATCAACATGTATAATGGAGTTTAAGAGTATTTAATAATGCAGATGCAGGAAAGAACTGCAAAAATATCTTGAAACTTACTTCAGATTCAAAAGTTATTGCATCCCCTTGTTCAGTAAATCGCTCCTTATTCTGCAAATTATCAAGATAATCCAGAGTCTCCAATCCTTCAACACGAACTTCACTGCAATGAGAAACAAGGGGTGAATCCATCATGCTTTCACAGCAGAACGTCGCATCAATCGGTTACTCTTCCAATTTTGGGGTAAACACTTGACAAGGAAAGCTTCAAAAGCCAATTCAAAATTTCCATGAACAGTGCAGAACTCAGAACCACGCCACTCAGAAAGTAGAAACAACTGAAGATCCCAAATGCAGTTGACAAGGTAATCAAGAAAACATATAAGCCAACTTCATGGTTCACCTGATATCTGAAACTGAGAAATAGGTGTGATATGCAAATGTAAAGGTGAAGGGCTTCCCATCAGAGTTGGTATTTCTGATGCGGGATGTCAACATCAAGTCACCGGCAGGTGACAAACTAATCCTCAAGCGAAACTCAAAACTGTAAAACAAAATGCAAAAAAAGACATGTTTACCAGAATCAGCAGAAAGTATAATAGTAAGCTTAATCCAATAGACAATATCAATAGAAACCAATAATAAAAGTTACTTCCAACTCTGCACCTGTGAGACCAAATCTTCAAGTCTTCATCAGTAGGCTTAAGAATCAAGTCAACGAAAGCCTTAGGAGGGGTGCCAGTTGGAAAAGGAGGGGGGTCAGTATCAATGGTCCAAAACCTGTTTCTAGCAAATCCATGCTGCTCCAGAGAGCCAAGATTCGAGAACTGCTGACACCAAGTTTTCCTTATAACCGGGGTTAAAAGTAACCACACAAAACTGGAAACAAATGGTCTAAGAATTACATACTTGAGGGAAGCATATTGGAATGCCTCCACGAATGGCCTTTGGAGGTTTGAATATAGCCTGGCGATGTGTAAAGAAAGTCAAATATAATGAAACACAATAACAATTAAATGGGTCCAATTTGCTCAAAATGTTGCAGCAAAACAGCATAATTACTTCAAATCTCAAGCTCTTGACAAGGGATTTAAATAACAAGAAATCCACGATTCAATCATCAAAAATGGATCTGGAGAGAGTCAAGAAGACCATTATGGAAAGTTGGTGAATTTGTATATTTGATCTGTGCTACCGCTGTTTTTAACATTGAAAGTGATGGATGCTACCACTGTTTAACTCTGAAAGCAGACGAGTACATGCAAAAACAAGGAATTTTCCTGATGCAAATACATGTCATGGTGCACATTTTCTTACTTACCCATCATAAGCATGGATGAGAATCCCTGTCATGATGAGCATACTATGTCTCTCTAAGACTTTCTTAGGGGCCAAAGATACACAAAAAGACTAGCTACCAAACAAACCAACAGAACAGCTGCAGAGAAACCAAACATTACACTACCATCATCTGCATATGGGGAGAAAAAACAAGTATCACAATCATTAACAAACTTTGGCTTAATAATGATTTTTTCCATTTGCACCTCTCTTTTCAAATCTTCAACCATCTCTCAACATGAGCAAAACCATGGGTCACCAAATGAGATTTGTTTGACTTGTCTCATTACAGTACATCTTTCAACACACATGAAAGTCCAACAACTTAGTGCACAGACAACTAGATCACGAAGATATTCCTAACAAGTAACTGCAAGTGTTTATAAAGCTCTAGCCCCTATATACACAGCTAAATCATGTCCCTCTCCAAAGCTGTAGCTTGTCTTAATAGCTCAGCCTGCCTTTTTATGACAGAAACTAACAGGCTCACGACCTTCCCTTCTCTTCAGTTACCAACCGTTAAGTGTAAAGCACAAAATACTATTGTTATACCAGTAGAACCACATCCAGACTCATTCCTAACACTTTTGATCCCAAGAATCATTTTGCTACCCAGTTTTCAACCAACACTCACTATCACAAAGCCACAACAAATTAGGCTGTTAGTTATGTGCTTGCTCAAAGCACAAGACCAGCTCCTTAATCTCCAAATGTATTTTCGCAAAAGCATCAAAAAATCTAGAAGCTTTTTGCTTTTGACTGTTAACATACTAGTGATGCTTGCATAAAGTCCAGCAAAACTCTTCATGAAGCAGCCCACGTGATTTCCCTGATCTCCAGTCCTCAAGCAAGCATATTTCAGACTGAAGCAGTATTTTTGCCCTAATACAAATATCTTTCGCCCTTATGCTTGAACAACTGACCAAATTCTTAAGTTGTCATTCTATAAGCAAGAAATTTATTCAAAAATTTTTTCGTGAAAATTAATTACCCATAATCCACTCCAGAAATAGAATAGCACGAAGTAGGCACAGGTGCTTCCTGGACCATTATTCATGTCAGGCAAAGCATCTAGCCAACCTCCTCATTCTCCACTTATTATGGCCAAAAAAAATATAAATAAAAATCCCTGATGATAAACAGATTGTGTCCTCATCATCACCAATTCAAGCTTGTCAACTACTTTCACACAGGGTAGACAACATAACTTTTTTAGCACATATGTAGTTCCAATTGGTGATTTTTCAAGAAGAGAATCCAACTGAAAGAACTTTTAACCACCAATAAAAATGAACATGAAAAAAATTAATTTTTGTCACTTTTCCAGCTAGTAAGCAAACTATGGAGTAAGCTTACTAAAATCCTGGTGGCAAATCACAACACTCTGATTTTAAATGAGATTAACTAGGACAGAAAAGGATGAGAGTTCAATAGAACCTTGACATGCTACATATTGGGAGAACCGAGCAAACCACATTCTCAAAAACAAAGTCATTAAAACCTGATAACTAAGTTCAACTGAGTGCTCCATAATAGAAAGCAGGCCAACTTCCACCTAATAACTCCAAATATAGGATCGGCATACACATCTTGTCCATAAACAGGTTCTTATAGGAGGAAGCATTTTAATAGACAAAGTTCAAAGAATGAACCCAGTAAAATTACCTTGCTACTGAGAAAGAGCAACTCCTCTCCATGGTCATTCTTCCAAGATGTCACGTGACCCCCATACAGATACACCTGTAAAGCAGCAAAAATTTTTGAAAAGCATGCAACCATCCTCATGATGCTCCATTGAATTACAGATATTTGACAGCTCAGAACGAAAAACATATCCTAAACAAAATATGTACATATTTATGAGTTATAAGATGGTCCCTATTTGATTTGGACAAAGACTTATTCTCACTTCTCAAGGGGATTGTATTAGCTCATTATCCTATAGCATTAGGTTTCTACCAAAAGATCCATCCAGAACTCCATTGTTCTATATTTTACTTAGGTTCTCATGTCAAACATAAATTAATTAGTCAATCATTAGCATCCTAAATAACAACCCAAATTACATTCTAAACTTAACTTGAATCTAAACAGGCTTCAAATAGATTCAAATTGAGTTAGTCCTAGGACACGATAAGCATGAAACCAGAATCAGTTTTCAGGTCCACAAAAAGGCTTGAATGCCAAGCCAAAAGGAAATCGGTATCTATTCATATTGTACTGTTGAACCCCATGACTTTGTATCATTTTGCAGCTGTCTGCTTTCACTTGCTAACCTATGCTTCTGTTTATAAATAAAGCGTGAGAGATATTTTTGGTGTAACAAAAGTTATGTCCACTTTTAATTCCAAAATAACCTTGGTTCATGGATCCATGTAAAGCATACAAATATTCAATTTAACAAATCAGATATGTAAATTCTGAAGCTTTATCAATGCTTCCAGCTCCATTACATCTCTTCCTTATTTGATTTAAAGGTATTGTTGGATAGCAAACTTCTTTCATATAGATTACAAAGACATGTAATTCCTGCACAAGATGCATATAACACCATTCACATTTCATACCAAGCCTTCTGCCAAGCCTATGGTCTACAATCTACATGTTGTATCCTTAGAAACAAACATGACAAATTCAATCACTGCACCACTCAGGCAACATAAAGGTCTCCTTCATTCAAATTCAGTAAAATCATCCACCAAAAAGGGATAATGAAAGAAAGTAGCATCATTTTTTGTTCAGATATTATTGATTTAATAACCAATCCTGGACTGCTACAATGAACTACACATAGACTGAACTGCTCAAGTGAAAAAGAAAACTGCAGTGCTGAATATATTTTGCCAATTATGCCATTTAGTAATCTCACTCTCAAGTCTGAAGCCAAGAAAAGGAATTCCAATTTATACCCTTTCTACTTTGATTTCTCTTCCAAGATTAAAAGATGTAAATCACAACAATGACCATAGTAGTTATTTTAACTTCAATCAGCTCGGAAGATCATCCACACGATATTCCTCCTCGACCAAAACCTGACGAACCTCGAAATTTCTTAAAATTACATCATGGGCAGGTCTTTTCCATTGGATCTCCACAGAGCAGTCATCTTTATAACATGATCAGATCCATTTTCATTGGATCCAAGCAGCAACCTATCAATTACCATAAAAGTCCTAAAAGAGAAACAAAAGAGGTAGTCGAAAATGAAAAAGATCCAAAACTCATTTGGATATTCGCTCAATCTAACATTTCGGGAGCAAGTAATTGCCCAGAAGATTCATGTACTCAGTAACTCCAGCCAATAAGACAAAAAAGGCAGCGAATCGAGGCAAACACGTTAAAAAAATCGCAGAATTACGTCACGAAATGGGCTCTTCACAAAAATGAATTACAAAAGCAGAAATGAAATGAAGAGTTAGAGTTAAACTTTACCTCAGCGGAGCTGCCGCGGACTTCCCGGAGGACGATTTTATCAAGGCCATTGATCCCTTTAGACCGCTCCACTGGGACCCTCTCAGGCGCAGTCACGGCAGGTCCCGCCCCACTGGGGGTGGTGGCGGTGGTCGTCGTCGTCGTCGTAGTAGCCGCCGCCGTTGCCGGCACCGCCACCGCAGCCGGTGCGGTAGACGCCGGCGGCATGGTCGTTGGTGGCGTCGAAGACATTTAGTACAAATATAGCACTAGTACTAGATTGACAGATTTCCAAGCACCTTTGCTTCTTTCCCTGTAAGCTGGATCTTTTTTTCTTTTTCCTATATCTTTTCTCTAATTTAAACTCGTTTAACTGATGGATGGATTAAATGGAACGAGCATTAGAGTTTTAATTGATGGTACCAGCACTACTAGTATTTATTTTCATTTTCCCCTTTTGGGTTTGTTTTAATTTTTGTGTCAAGAATTCTCTGGGGGGGTCTCGGGGCTGGGAGAGAAGGGGAAAATGGAAATGGGATTGGTGCAGAAAGTGAAGTGCTCCTACTACTAGTGTAGTTACTAAGCAAAAGCAGGGCTGGGTGAGGCTGGAGCAAGTGGGGAAAATGGGAGGGGGGGGGGGGGGGGGGGGTGGGGAGGAGAAGTGGAGGATTGAGCAAATGAATCTTCTTTTTCGTTTATCCAAAATAATGATACTCACCGATTCTTTCTATGGTAATTAAGGAGTTTATTTAATTAATTACAAGTAGTATCATATTTGTGTGGAATTACCTACAAGCCCATTTCTTATCCACTCTATTCTCTGAGCACCATCAAACATTCATTAATTTTTGTTCCCCTTTTTTTGCCCTTTTCCCTCAATTGTCTTCACTTTGGTGCTAGAGGTTTCAAAACTACCAAGAAAAAAGGACAAAAAGAAGACATTTACTAAATTAGGACGGGGCAGCAATTTTAGAAGCCTCGGATCCAATTTGAAGCAAGGTAAAACTAAAACATACAAATTCCAAGCAGGTCATCCTATGCTATGCTCTTTTCTTTTCTTTTTTTTTTTTTTTTACGGAAGCGATGAACCTATATCATATCATGTGGAAGAGCGGACCTGAAAAAATTCAAAGATAATTCGGAAGGAGCTAAATTACCATCAAATCAGACAGGTGCACTACGTCCCCATCAAATTTTAATACTTTGGTGGTGGCCGCCAGACCAAAGGTTGGTGACTGTCATCTTATGCTATGCTGCTTCATAATTGTGGCAATTAAGCAGCGTATGATAGATAGTCTTGGTCGAACCAAGTGTTTTTTCCATTTTTGTCCATTATGTTGTTTGTATAAGAAACCATTAAGCAATATTAATGTGCCCCTTTTGCATTTTAATATATTAATTAGAAGGGCTTCTGCAGAAATAAATTCTTTGAAACGTTTGGCCATTTAGACTAAAAAAAAAACAGTAAGAGTCACTAACGACAACAATGTCATTTGTTGAATTTGTGTATCGTACCTTTTGAGATCTTGAAAATATTACATAAATTAAGTACGTTTGCTTTCACATTGGAAATGATAATTTACTAACACTAACATTAACATGCAGGGGCAGGGCCACACGAACAAAGGCCTTTTTCGTTACTTTTACCGGCGCCTCGCGCGTTGTTTGTTTTTTCGGAATAATACAGTACTAGCTATTTGTGTATTAGTGGTACAAATGATCCTCAACTCTAGAAAGTAGGTTTATGCATTACTCCGAGAAAAGATTCAACCAGAAAGGAAAAGGAAAGATTCTAGTCGGTAAGCTTGCGTGTGTGCAGTGTGGACGTGACATTTTGTGGATGTTGATTTTAATTTTTTCAAACACATGTTTCCAGAACATATATAGTTCAAAAAAAATGAAATTAAAGGATGATTTGAAAAAGAAAATTAATTTTGAAACAATGAAATTCCTTTCTCGTCTCATGATAAATACGTTTACATTTAAATATACATGTGTGTGTGCGCATGTTACGGTCAGAATTTTATAAATTGTCTCTAAAAACATCCCTTATATGTCCCAAAATACAAGATGAAGAGACTAATTTGACCATTTATTGTCCTAAATGTAAGCATACAAATTCCAAGTTTAATGGTATAGGTCTTAATGTATGAGAAAATATTCATTGTTGGTTGTAGTTGTTGCCTTTGATATTTGAATGCTGTACATCGATTTACAAGAGATAAATAAAGTTTGAATATGTTGTTTCTAACTTGATATTTTGAGCAATTTTCAATTTTGTGATGCATGACTATGTGAAAGCCATCATACTAGGTGCATGTTTGAAATAATCTCTTGCCAAAAAAAAAGAAAAGGGTTAATGAGCGACTAAATTCCACACCATTTAAGAGTAAATGTCACATGTCATCACTAAACCATTTGAAATTTCCTATTTTGGACATTAAACTTTTTATCTATCAAAATAGTCATCAAACCACTTAAAACGTACAATTTGTGACCTAAAAATATATGTTTTCATTAGTTGAGAAACTCAAAAAGTAAAAATTTTTAATAATTGAGCAACTAAAAATATATATGTTTTTATTAGTTAAATGACTATTTTACTTAAACCAAAATAGGAAATTCTAAATAATTTAGTGTCATTTTTGGCCATTTACTCCACCATTTAAACTAGAAAACCATGAGCATATATATCTTGCACGAGTGTCGCATAATTATTACAATTTACGAATTCAATGAGCATATGAATTATAGGATGCAAAAACTACTTATAATAAATTTTGAGGCTCCACCACAGACTATCTAAGATATTCTTGAAACTTCCATTTCATCCACTAGCATACCACCACGTGGGGCTCCCGGAATCATCCAATAATTGAACTTTTCAACCTCTGAAGTTGATCGACAAGGCACGAAAATTATCCATCCAGCAGCCGGCCTTCCAATTGGAGCAGACGATATTGCTGCACTTCTCCCTCCACCCGGAATACTTTCTTGATTCGACTTCCCGTTTCCGATTCGATCATCATTATGTGGGTTGTTCCGTTCAAAAGTAGCTTCCTAGCCAACCACCCTCGCACTTCAACTTTCAAACCCGCAAGAAAAACTTGTTTTACTACAGTAAGTGCACTCGCCATCTCATGCAGACACGGCCCAGATCATGACCTCAACAAAGATTCCCCCAGGTTTCAGATAATGAAAAATCATACCATTTCTTTGAATCTCTCCCTTCTTTTATTTTTGAAGAATTCACAAAGTTCAATTTTTTTGTTTTTTTTGTTTTTTTTGTGGGGAGCAGCAAGAAAATTGAGAACCAGCTGGGGAAATTAGCAGTCGTGACATTGGCAGCTGGGGTGCTGGCACTGGGGGCAGTTGATCCTGCATCAGCGGCTAAGTCTGGTGGGCGAGTCGGGGGACAGGCTTTTAAATCAGCAGCTCCGCGTCCTTCTTCTCCAAGAATCAATAATTCAAGGTAATTTACTCCTCGAAACTGTGAAGCCTTGTATGATTATAAGCAGTGACTACACTGTAGGCTCTTTACTGGATAACTGCAATTGCAATGTGGACAGAACTAGAGTTCATGGAAAATTTTGGAAATGTGAGTTATAATCTATGGAATTTGTACCATAAAATTGACCTGCTTATGCAATCGCGATGTCTACACTCTGCAGCAGTCGCCGCATAAGCAGTAGTACGTGGTTAATATGGTAGTTTAAAATGTTAAAAAATTAGTATTCATCAATTCTAAATCGACGCCCCAATACATATATGAAAAAAAAAAAAAAAAACTCAAGTGTAAAGCATTTGAATTGAAATTTTGGTACAAAAAGGAAGTCGGAGAGATTTTTGCTATGGGGATCTACCTTCTTTTGATTTTTCTTTATTGGTGTCACAATCAACATAGGAATCACGACTCTAGGTTTGGGGTGCATATTGCGCAGAATATAATAATACCAAATGGTACAAGTGCGTATTGTTTATGCTTTCAATTTTATTATAGTCTACATCCACCAATTCAACAATGAAAATCAACAATTTTATTATGTTGCTATGTGTCTGAGTTTGGTAATATTAAAACTTGTTCCTGTTAAATTGGCAGTCATTATTAAACTTGAAGTAGTTCCAATACTCTTGTAAGAAGTAATCATTCTAAATTTTTAGTTGCTTGATTGGGCCAATGTAGACGTAAAAGGGAACACCACCAAATTGTTTTGGAGATTTGGGGCGAGAGAATCGTGCAATTTCTCAGATTTACCGGGCCTTCTTCTAATCTTGTGTGTACAAATTAAGCAATTTGATCATCGGCTGATAAAACTCTGGAAAACTTTGCGTCTTTGGTTTTGAACTTATTGTTTGTCTATGGTTGTTGAGAACCACCCTAAATTGCTAATTTGCGTCTCTTCTTCTGACTTGCATTTGTAACAATACCCGGACTAAAAAGGTTAAACCTTGCAGCCTTTCTCAGTTGTAGCAAATAATATATATTACATGTTTTACCAACTGCTCTTTTAATTATTGCCAACCGCCTCGAGTATGCTCTTAGCTAGCAGGCCCTTAGATTAGATTTTGTCAGCATGCTTCGAATCCATCTCATATTCCTATACTTCTGCATGTCTTTAAATTCAGAATTCCTGACCTACGTTGACAGCATAGTTCTCACGTCTTCGCATTCAATTCAATACGTTACGTGCAAGTAGTCATTAGTTGACATTATTATTTTCACGAGCATCCTCCAACAGCGTTTGTTTGTTTCATACACAAGGAGAGATCAGGAAACGGTTATTTATAGATGATGAAAGCATGCATCTTTGCTGTTCTTTTTGTACTATCATTCGTCTAATCCTTGACTTGGATGGGATGAAAATGAAAGGATTCCAAATATTAAATAGGATTGGAACTTGAAAGCTTTGTAATACTAATAGTAGAAAATGGCAACTTAACAGAGAGTGGCGGCCGGTGAGTTCATGATAGGTGAAACTTTTTGATTTTTGTGTGTGTCTCATCACCTTGGTGCAGTACAAACTTTAACGTAGTAATTGGCTTTGCGTATTTTGCACGAATTGTGGACTGTGGATCGGTATTTATCTGTTTGGTAGAAACTAATCAATATTGCTCTATCTTTTAGATTTGTTCTCTTGTCCTCCAAATCCTGCAATCGATCGGTTGCTTTCAGTCCCCGTTTGTTTTTCTCCTTTGGTCTTTTCGGTTCTCCTCCCGTCTTGTTTTCTGCCCTTTTTCCAGCCTTTTCCTCCCAAAGGAGTACTTTTGTATCAGTCAATGAAAGTATCATCCGTGACGTATACTAAACCTCAGTCAAATGATTAATTTTTGTGTCAGCTGAATGGCTTCAGATCTCATTTTTCTCTTTTCATCGTCTATATCTTACCATATACAA
Organism: Coffea arabica; assembly: GCF_036785885.1. Classification (NCBI taxonomy): domain Eukaryota; kingdom Viridiplantae; phylum Streptophyta; class Magnoliopsida; order Gentianales; family Rubiaceae; genus Coffea; species Coffea arabica. The sequence goes on along the minus strand of NC_092320.1, from coordinate 12,147,391 downwards.
AGCACCGTCTACGTCTTGCTTTTAGTGACATTTTTTTATGAGGAACCCGCCTGTTGTTTCAGCCATGAGGAACCCACCCTCGATAACGCTTCGCTGAATAAGTTAACATGGTTCTTGGTTGCAGGACCAATATTTATGTAAACCCACCGGTTGCTCCTCCCCTCATCGGAGGATATGGATATGGGTTCGGAGTTCCATTTTATGGTGGTTGGGGCTGGACGCCATTCTCATTCTTTGCTCCAGGTCCGAGCGTTGCAATTGGCGTTGGCGGGGGATTTGATCTCTTTCTCTTGTTCTTGATTTTGGGCGCGGTTTCCGCAGTCATCAGGAGGGTTTTTTCATCAAGGGACGAGGATATGGATGAGTACTAGGCGGCGGCACGTCTATGCTTCTGGAGGAAATTAGACTGCAAATCTGTGGCCTTTATACCAAACATGGCAAATCATGTATGTATATATAGATAGTTTTGCAGATCACATTCTAATTGAATTACAAGTGCCACTTGGAATTCATTCCCAGAGCTAACTTCCTTGGCTAGTGAAGATTTTCTTGTTTTTTTGGAATCAATAGTCACGATTTGAAACTTTCCTCTTCAAACAAAAGCAGCCCTAAGAGCATCTCCAGATAAAAAGTATTTTGAGTCTGTCAAAATCAGACGACTGGGCTCTTTGAATCCTGAATGGACAATAAGTCAATTTACATCAACCGACCAATTATGTATGTCCCTTTTCTTTTTCTCATACAAGAACAATGATTACATCAGGTAATGTTTACTCCAATAAAAATTTTCAATTGCCCCTGGGAGATCCTCACAAAGATTGATGCAGTAAAAAGTCTATTGTTACTGTATCAATGTTGTTGCATAAGGGTCCACGCTTTCATGCTTTGAGCATATGGAATACAAATAACAAGAAAGTGAATGGGCCATTATTCAGCCCGAGCTCACATAAATTTGCTTCGTGTTTCAATTCGCAACAGCAGCTCTGTTTTGGACGCAGTTTCCGTCAAAAAGAGAGCCCGGTGGATGCTGTGAGTAGAGTAGTCGGCGGTATATTGGCACTGTAAACTCCAAATTCAGTGAAAATTTGCTCGACGAACGAGAATTTGAAACACCTTGGCTCAATTGGAATTTTCAGGGAATGAACGTACACTGCAAACATTTGATTGAGAGCATCTCTTGAGTCGAAAATTGGAAGGTTTTCTGTTAGTTACATTATTCAAAAGTGACATCCAGAGACTGTAAAACCCACCCACCAGGATGATAAAAGGAAGCAAAAGTGAGAGGGATATTCAAGTTGAAGACGTGTTACAGCAGATATCACTTCTTTCTGCGAGATAGCAAGAAAAACTAGACACGGCCCTTTTTTCCTTGGGTACTTCTAAAACCATAAGGAAAAAAAAAAAAAAAAAAAAAAAAAACTGAAGTAGACAGAAAGGGAGCTGTGTGGCACATATATTGCCCTTTCTCAAGACAGACTTTTATCTAACTAAATATGGCCTTCTCTGCTTTCTCTGATCAACACTTCTTTTTCCAGCCGGCCCCTCACGCTCAAGGTTCATTAACTTCTTCAGACGGTATAATGCTGCTGAATAGTTTCAATGTCCAAGCCTTTGAGCTTCACCACTGACTCAACATGACCCTTGAGTGTATGCAGCTCCCGAAGCCTATGCCAATCGACGTAGAAAATGTTTATTACAGTTCCCGTGCACAAAATGACATGCGTAAGGTGAAAATTTGACACACTTAAAAAGGCTAAGCAACGTCTTCATTACCTGGCCATTTCAGCTCTCCTTTTGGCTTGTTCAGCAATTTCAGAAAGTTCTCTGTAGCTGCTCTTTTCGTCCAAGATGCCAGAGGCATCAGGTGGTTGAAGTCCGTGCAAAGTCCTCTGAGCAACAGCCCATTGAGCTTCCCTCTCCTCTTTGCCATAATCCTTCTTGGTTGTGAAAGCGATCTGTTTCCAAGGCAGCACGAGATGAGTTGAAGAGAGAGGAACATGAGCATGGGGAATGGATAAAATAATAAATTCAAGGCAGGTCGAGGAGAAATCCGCTATACCTTGTTGTCGATCAAGTTTAGCCAAGCCTTTCCACTTAATACATAACGAATGAAGAACTTAAGGAAGTCAAGTGGCACATAAAACACTACACTGTAAAGCCAGATCACACCAGCCCATCCCCAACCGCATCCTTTAATTCTAGCGAAACTCCAGTTAGCATAAACAGCAATCAATGTTGCAACCTGAAACACCAAAACATATTATGCATCTTAAACAGTCAGTAACAAATCAGAAGTAGCACCTTAATAAATTAGTAAATCACAGGTAAAGGAATTCAACATCCAAGTAGAGTAATGTAATGTCATGTATGATAGGTAGGAAGGCTATCCAACTTCTTTCTCTATTCATGTGATACATTCAACTCTCATCATGGAGACATCCAAGTAGTGTGGATAATATCATGGAGAACATGGAAAAAAGATGGTTATTTAATCTAGTATCATTAGTAGTTAAACGCTGTTTCTAACCCTGAAAAGTCAGTTCTTAGGGAGGATAGTACATCAACTCTTTTGCTTCTGTTTATTTCCTTTTTCCTTGGTCATTCAACAAAATAAATGGAGACTCTATAATGAGGAGAAAGGAAGATGTAGAGCTCTTTCTACAACAGAATAGAAGTTTTTCCCCCAAATGGACTACTTAACTCTCTGAAGGTAGCAATGCGAAAGCACCAACACTTACCAGCTGAGCAATGACAAAAGCAGTTAACAACAACAGCCCAGGGCGTTCAACATAAGACCAACTGCGCGACCGAGTGACAAAAATCAGAGCCTGGCTAACAATACTGACTTGTAGGTATAGAGCAGCCATCATTTCATCCTCACTGTTCCTTATATTTTTTACCCCAAATTTGTCCTGAATCATCAAGAAAAAAGCAGAAAAATGATTTAAACAAGCAATATTTGTGGAGTAGTAAACACAGAAAAAGAAATAAACATCAAACAGAAGAGCTTCATTCTTACGTGGAAAAAGTCAGTTTTATGCATTGCCCAAAAGAAAACAACAGTCATCACTGCCAGGTAGCCTCCAAGCACAACGCCAGTGGCAAAAATCTCTTTTAGTTTCCAGCTATCAGGGAGAGGTGATGGCTTCACTCTGTCCTTTGAGATTGTCATAATTGTTCCTGATTGAAGCAACATATCCATTACACCAGACAACTTGGACACCCATACAAAAATTTGATTATTGGATTTGTACCAAAAAACTTACCGTCATTCAAGATAGCAATAATCAAAACCATAAAGGGAGAGAAATCAAACTTCCATATCAAAGCAATAAGCATGAAGCCAAACTGCAATAGAGATGGGGTGTCAGAAAAAGCAAGTAATTCAGTGTAAGATTCTCTGCCGTTTAATTGTTATGCAAATGCTTTAATGAACTTACCACAATACGAATGGTAATGGAGACTGCATATATCTGTAAAAGAAAATATAGATAATTTAGAAGGCCATCATACAAAAAGTCTGAAACACTAATAGATAGGAGAAGAAACTAACCGTGTAATTCTTCATTCTCTGGAAAATAGCTCTACTAGTCAAAACAGCACTTATGATAACACTTAGACCAGGTTCAGTAAGCACAATATCAGAAGCACTTCTTGCAGCATCAGTAGCATCTGCAACTGCAATTCCAATGTCTGCCTTCTTCAATGCAGGGGCATCATTTACTCCATCTCCAGTCATCCCAACAATATGCTTCCTCTCCTGCAACTTCTTCACTATTTCATATTTGTGCTCTGCATGGAAACCATATAACCTTAAGCCTTGAAAGTCCCTGATATTAGTCTTCAGGAAGTGTAAATAGCCATGAGCAACACATCTTACCCGGAAATACTCCAGCAAATCCATCAGCCTTCTCGATCAACTCTTCAACAGGAAGGCCAGCAATGGACTCATCTTTGTGTTGACCAAGTAGAGAAGCAGAAGGATACATGTTTGTTCCCATTCCAAGTCTGCGTCCAGTCTCCTTTCCAATAGCAAGTTGATCACCTAGATATCAAACAATTTGAATAAATTAATAGTGAGAAGAATGAGCAGCAATGACATGCAGAACATGCTTTGAAGGGAAGATGAATAAGCAATCAATCACCTGTAATCATCTTGACATTTACACCAAGATTAAGGGCCCTGCGGATTGTCTCGGCACTATCATGTCTTGGAGGATCAAAGAGGGATAGCAAACCAACAAATTGCCATGGACCACCAGGACTGTCCTTTGATTTTGCAGGCACTTCCTGTGAATATGATATTACAGAGAGTTACCATCCAGTATATAAATGACATGATAAATGGTAAAACATAAAAGTATCTAGCTGTGAGAAAGTAGTAGTATTTATAGCATATACGTTGACAGATGGGGCATATTAGTGTAAAGGTAAACTGATGAGACATATTAGTATCTACATGTATCTATATATGAAAAACTAGTAGTATCCAAATGCATCAACCATAAATTTTGGGATCAGAAAACCTGTCTTGCAACAGCTAATGATCGCAACCCACGTTCAGCAAACTTATCTATGATAGCATGAACCTTCCTTTTAAAGTCTTCACTTGCATTGCAGAGAGTTAGAATCTGGTAACACATAATAAAACATGATTTTAGTGATTGTCTTTGAACTTTGAGCTATTTGTTTGTGGAGAAGGGAGCTGAATAAATGGATCTATATTAACACCTGCTCTGGGGCTCCCTTGCTAGCTCTATGCCAGTTGCCCTCGGCATCAATATAAGTCAAAGCAGTTCTCTTGTCCACAGGGTTAAAGGGCAAGAAATGGAGTTCTCTGATACCAGCTCGTGCCTACAGAGCATAATGGAAATAACAGCATGATCTTTATTAAACCAAATATAGGAAGAACAGCTAAGTCAGAGGTTTTAATTGTCCAAAATTATATCACAGAAAGATTTGGAAGGGTTCAAAATGACAGTGATACCTCCTTTGGATCAGCAAGCGTCCCTACAATGGCAGCATCAATTGCATCCTGATTTTCTACTCTAGAAGCCCTTGCAGCCAAAAGTAGGACATGCTCTTTGTCTACTCCCTTTGCAAATGCCTCGATTAAGTTTTTGTCAACAGTAAGCTTGTTAAGAGTCAAAGTTCCTGTCTTGTCACTGCAGAGGACATCCATGCCAGCCATTTCCTCAATGGCAGTCATTCTTTTTGTAATTGCACCCTGTTGAGAGAGCCTGTGTGATCCAATAGCCATTGTAACAGACAAGACAGTGGGCATAGCAATGGGAATGCCTCCGATTAAGAGAACAAGGAGATTGTCAATTCCGTCTCTATATTTTCTGTGTTGAATGGGGTACATGACGATTAACTCAATCAACATTCCCACAGCAATGGAGCAGATGCAGAAGTTTCCAATGGCGGTTAGCACTTTCTGGAAATGCCCAACTTGGTTGGTGCTGTCCACAAGATGTGCTGCCTTGCCAAAGAAAGTGTGGACACCAGTAGCAATAACTACAGCTTCAATCTCGCCTTGTTTGCATGTTGAACCAGAGAAAACCTCTTCACCTGGGTTCCTTGTAACAGGAAGGGACTCTCCAGTAAGGGCAGATTGATCCACCTTCAAGGGATCACCTTCGAGAAGACGAGCATCAGCAGGGATGATATCCCCCAATTTTATGCTTACAATATCTCCAGGAACCAGAATAGCTGCTTCCTGCTCACTCCATTGGCCATCTCTAAGCACCTATTTTTACCAGCCGGAATAAGACATAAGAAGCTAATGTACGTTATTGTTTAGTTTTATTTGTTTATTGGGATATGTGAGTCTGCCCAGTTTTAAAAAAGTGATTGGTGAAAGGTGAATTCCAAGGTGATTGTTAGATGTAAAGGCGTGTGAATTTGGTACCTTAGTTTTTGGAGCAAGACCAGCCATAAGAGCTGCAGCAGCATTTCCAGCATTGTTCTCTTCAATGAAACTGATGGTGGAGTTGATAACGAGCAAGCACACAATACCAACAAAATCCTGCCAATCAGGGTCCTGACCACCTCCGTTTGCCAGTGCAATAGCCATGATAGCAGCAGCTTCCATGACCCACGAAAGTGGATTCCACATAAAACCAAGGAACTTGAGTATCTTGCTTTCCTGCGAACAGGTTGAAGAAATTATACAAAGTACAATTACATTCAGATACTTGCATTAACAAAAAAAAATTAATAATAATAAAACATACCTTTTTCTCTTCCAATTTGTTGGGGCCAAAGATTTGCAATCTGTTGGCTCCTTCCTCTGAAGATAAACCTTCCCTGGTACATTTTAACTGCTCAAACACTTCCTCGATGGGTATTTTTTCCTGTAATCAGACGCCAGAAAGCAAGAAAAAAAAAATCAAATCATTCAGCTTATTGTCTCGGGGATCATTTTATTGTAATGATTAAAGTCCATCAGCAAAATGGGTACTTCTGAATCCGAGTAACAAAATCCAATACTTATTGCTAGGCACCGTGTCACATAGAAGTTCCACTAATATAACTTGAAACTAAACTAGAAGCCACCACTCTTCACAAAGCTCGTCGATATTCATATACATTGGCTACAATTCTGATCTTTGCTTAGCTTTAAACATCTATTTGAGTATAGCTTTTGCATTATCCAGATCTGATACCAAAGTCAGATGGAAACAAGGAATAAAAATGAGCCATCACGTTATGAAAATAATGTGCATTTAACAAATTTAAGTTAAAATGCTCCCTACAACTTAAATGAAAGGGCTTGTTCAACTCTAAAAGGTGGTCAAAGGGCATCCTCCTTTTGTGAGGGGAAAAAAAAGGAAAATTAAAAAAAAAAATCCAAGTGGACTGATATTTCTTAAACATTTCTATCAATCAATTTAAATTTTTAATTTAATTTACACAATTATCAACTAATCATTAGGATAATTATTGGGTAGCTTTACTTTTTGATTATTAATGGTGCAGTTTCACAACACTTTCTCAGTCATGCACTCGGATACCTGTTAGGCTGTTAGTCACATGAATAATACTCCTACTACTGTACTAGGGCACCAAAAGTACAGTTTCATACGGATGTGTGAGTCATCTAAGTTGACTTTCGACCAGGGGAATGGACCCCACAAACAAGTTCCCAATCCCAAAAGAACGGCCCAGGGCCATCCCCACCAATCACACCAATTGACTAGCCCAGCCTTTGTAAGCCACCTTTCACGTGTCCTTCACGCGCCACAAAGCAAAAGTAACGAAGATATGGGTCGCGTCACGCTCTTCCTGACCTATTAGGCGGTATTGCTCCCCCGGTCCCCCCCACGGGCCCCAACCACGAAGAAAAGACGGCATCCTTGAAATATCGGGAAAACCAACGGGTAAGATTTACTACTATTATTTTCATTAAAAATTTTTCCATAATTAACTAATCCAGGGGCGGGTGCCAGCCTGAATCGTCCAAAAAAAGGGGGAGGGGGTGGGTGGGTAACAAAAGAAATAACCGAAATTGCGGACCAGTCAGAAAACCGTTAGGCCGGGCAGGCCGAGGTAAATTCCAAAACGAACCATCAATCCAGAGCAAGTGAAATGGTACCACGGAAAGGTACATGGAAAAGTTCCAACCTAAAAAAACACAAATCTGACACAACCAACAGTCGTAATAAAAGAGAAAACGTACTGCAAGTTTTAATTGGTAATTAAGCCTTACTTTCGCCATTAGGGACAAATTACATATGTGAAAAAGTCCTATATACGTTTAATTTTTACCGGAATTAATTTTTTTATGTTTTTGTGCAGAGTAGGTCAAGTGTGTTTGGATTGAGTTTTATTTGTAAAATAGTTTTTGATTATATCAAAAACACATTTTTCAACTATCTTTTTATTTTTTCAGTATTCTTTTCATTTAACATATATCGCATCACATCACAAAAAGGCAGTATCGCCGCATTTTTCAAAAATATTTTATTTTAGATAAATCTCCAATCCAAACACATAATTTAAAACAAGATAAAAGATACAGATATCCTCTACAAGTATTGCTTATCGCTTAATGATGGTAATTTTGGGATTATGTTGAAAGACCAATTTCTAATTGCCGGCCAAAAAGATAAGGAATGACAAAATAAAGCAGTTATCCAGAACAACATGGTTTAGTTACCTATTTATTTAGCTAAGGACTAATCAAAGTACACAGGCCAGCGTTTATGGCATAAAATGGGCTGGTTTGCTAGACTGATAAACTATTGACCAAAACTTCCAATCACATCAGGTGAACATGGCTTCGTAATCGTAGCAAATTTAACAGGATATGATTATCAGTGGTACAATTAAAATAAAATGCAAATTGACCAGACCATAAATAGCCCGATCCAAAATGGAAAACTCTTCTCATATCAAAATCATAGGAGTAATTATTTTCCCATAGTTGCGCCTATGGCTATAACGCTAAGTCTTCGTCTTTTTTTCTTTTTTCTACTATTGGCCGCCCTGGCCGCGCGTACCATTCTCGCACATCTGTGTACGTATCAAAATTTACTTTCCATGACTAGTCAAAATTTTCTTGTATGCTACTATAATACTACTAGTAATTGAAAGCATCCGAAAAGGAAAATCTCAGGATTTTTTTTTTTTTTTGCTGAGAGATGGAATCATGGATTGAGAATAAACAAGTTTGACAATTATTACGTAATTGAAAATATTCAGAATACTTAATAATTTTATTTGTTTACTTTAAGAACAAACAAATAATGATAATTAGGAGTGAGTATTTAGGTTTGCATGAGTGAGTGCGTGCGTGCGTGCGTGGGTGGTGGGAACAAAAGAGAATCTGCCGAGCAATTTGCGCCGAAACGAAGCTAACAATTAAAAGCAGTGAAAAGGAGCAGGGCGACACAGAGGATAAAAAAAAGGTTAGGCGAGTGAAACTGAAGTGGCCCAAAATCAAATTTGGTTTTGAAAACTGCTGGTGAAATAAGTTCATGTTTGACCATGAGGAGAACGAAAACTGGATAGGTTTATGTATCTACAAGCAAAGCATCTTAGGATTTCTCGTTTCACGCACAAAGACAGATTTACTGAAGTTAAAAACAGCTAAAAGAATGTAAAAGAAAAATTTTTTTTTTAAAAAAAGAAAGAGAGAGAGAGAGACAATCAGGAATACTAAAAGTGAAGCAGATCATCCGTATAGTAGGTAGTAGGTGATTGGGAATTAAGGTTTAAGGGATGGAAAGATGTTTTGAAGGGGAAGGAAAAAGGGCACTTGATGGATCCCTGTTTTTTCTGTTATCCAATTGAGAATGGATATGAAAGCAAAAATTCACCAAAGTCAAACGATGGAGAAGGGAGAAAGAAGGAAGAGAGTTTTACCAAATCGACGGTCTCATTCTTGATCTCTTCAAGACTGATAGCCTTATCGCCACCCATGACTGGTGTCGCTGCCTCGCCTCCTCGCCGCCGCTAGAGCTATCCCCGTATATATATATATTGTATATATACGCGAACTACTTGGCAAAGAAACAAAAAGAGTTTCCCACCAGGAGGGATGGAGAGAACTTGAATGAAGAAGAGATAGAAGAGTTTATATCAAAGATTCATTGAATGAGTTATTACAATCCCCTAGGAAAGTAGTCCTAGTACATCACTAATACTAGAGGGTTGGGGATTGGGCGTGGGGGAGGTGAGATGAGGGGAGGGACAGGCGGCAGAACACACAATCCTGCCACAACCCGCAACAAGGCTACAGTTTGAAAGGGATTCTGATATCTTTGAAGTGAGATGAGGCCAAGAGGGGGTGCGTTTTTATACTTGCTCTGCCTAAACAAATCTCCTCGAGGGCACGAAGAGAATAGAGATGTAACCAGCTCCAAAAGTCTCAATTTTGCTTACAACCCCAACTCCCTCAAGTGGCCCCTTTGTTTCTCCCTCCGTCTCTCTCACCTATAGGCATGTACATTTTATCTTCATCTATCTCTCTCTCTCTCTCTCTCTCTCTCTCTCTCTCTCTCTCTCTCTCTCTCTCTCTCTCTTAATATTAATTTGGCAAAATTATTATGTTTTTACGTACATATAGATATTGATTAATTTTTCATTCGCCGACAGCATATACACTTTCATCATTAAATTTAAAATTTAAATTTTGCATGTGTAACGTATATTTAATTTTGATAGTGTGTACGCCGCCAATATATATAAAATTTACTCTATAGATATATGTATTTTTGGTTATTAGTAGAATCTATTCGAGGAGCTTAACTAAATGAGATTTTCCAAATTTGGTCCCGAAGCTTGGTTCCACTTTTACCTCTTGACGGTTCATTTCTCTTCTTTAGTATTTGTAAAGGAAGTGCTTAGCATGTTTAAAGCTATTATTGTTGTTCCTCGGCATTTAAGAGCAAAAAATGCTACTACTAGATCACTAAGCCGGCGTTAACAAAAAAAAAAAAAAAAAAATTCATGTGCTTATACGTCTTCTAATATCATTGATTGATTTGGATGAAACAATCGAAACATTAATAATTAAACTGTACATTCCACAACTCATAAATGTACTTTCCAAAAATTTTCAAATAAAAATGACCAAGATTTTCAACCAAAAATAGCTTTTAGCCTTTCGTTGATAAAATGTTATAGGTCAGAAGGAAGATTTTCAAAGATAAAATGAAGGAGGATGAGAAATTTCAATCCATACGAACTCGTAATCTCGCGCGGCTCACAATATTTGACCTTGACGCATCTTCACATAAAACACCCTACTACTATTTATTGAGAAGTAGGCTCTAATGACTAAATAAATAGCTTTCGAACCATATATATATATATGGGGATTTTGGGAATTTATAAATTAGTCTTCAAGTATCAGGGACAAAATCGAAACTAAGAGTAAAGTTCAAGGATCAAATGTGCCAATTAATTTCCAATTGTTTCTCCCGGCTACCCTAACCGGTGACTTGTCGGGTGCACCTGCATGGTGCATCGGGGTGCCAACCTTCCTCACGCACTCGCCGTCCAAATTGGGCTGCCTTTGTGGGTCCCAAAGGCCAGAAAAAGGACTACCATCAGCTTGTCAACATGGCAACCATTATTTGTGCAAGATAATTAATTGCCCCACCAACCCTTTCCTTTTAATTTGTCAGGCTGGGAGGGTACACCTGCTATAACGGCAAGGTACTACTAGAATGTTGTACGTGATGCTATATTAGTAGTACTTGTTCTAGGAAACTGAAACCTGGTCTGACACAATCATTTTCCCATTCTTTTATGTTAGTACAATGCTAGTACTCCCTCCGTCCCACTTTGTTAGTCTTGTTTTCCTTTTTCGTCCGTCCCAAATTGTAATCCACTTTCCCATTAAGAAATGTAGTAATCTTTCAAATTATCTAAAATACCCTTATTAAATATCTTGTTATTAATACATTGTTATTAAATACTAACCCACTACATTGAATACATTGAGCTTTTCCAATACTAACCCATTAGCTGTAACTGATATTAATTGGCACTTTTCGTGATTAGCATAAGGGTATTTTAGGAAATTATTAATCTAAATTTATATTTCCAACCAAATTAATTACACTTTCTTAATCTGTGTGAAAAAAAAATCAGGACTAACAAAACGGAACGGAGGGAGTATATTACTACTATGTAGTACACTAATTAAAAGTTCTTCTGGTAGTAGTAAATAGAAGCAACTGCTTTCCTCGGAAAGAAAAAAAAAATTATTATATGCTAAGATCTTTTATTAACTGCTGCCCTTAAGGCTTAGTTTGGGAGTTTATGATAGAAAATAAAAGAAGGGAAAGCTTAAGTCATGAGAGAAGAGAAGAGATTGTTATGTTGTTTGGGAGTTTTGAGAATTAGTGGAATGATTTTGAATATGGAAGTCATTAAATATTTATTCAAGGCATTTTTAAGAACAAAAAAGGCATTTTAGAAAAATTAACAAGCTTTCTCCAAACTTTCTCTCCATTTCTTTCCAATTTGAGAGGAAACATTTTTGTCACTATTCATCCTCTCATTTCCTTTCTTTTCCTTCCTACTTAAAACTATCAAACAAAGGAAAATCGCTCTTTCTCTTCTTTTCTCTTCTTTTCTATCCAAATCATTCACTCCCAAATGAACCCTAAATTCAAATGTTAGTAGTCGAGTCACGCACATACGGGGCAGCAGGAGAAATATGTTTCCCTGGGGGAGATCTTTTCCCATTTTTTGATGCCACTTTAATACTAATAATGCAAGTTTTTGTTTCTTTTTTTAGTATTATTTTAAAATTTTTATAAGACGAGTTATGACTCTAATCTTCTTGTTAGGTGGGGAATTGCGTATTTAAAGTTGCTCAAATTCTACCTCTCAAAAAGTGAAGTCAAAATTCTTAACCAGTGGTGGCTTTAGAGGTACAATGAATGGAGCTGTTCAATCTATATGTTCACTTTAGAAGTTGCTTTACGAGTTCCGTAGAGCCCGTGAAATTAATCCTGTATAGAAGCTCAAATGAGAGGATTTTTCAAATTCAGCTCAAATATTTCGAGAAAACCGATGCAGTAAACAATTTAGGAGCTGAAAATTATATTATTGTTTCCGAGTGTTGGAGGACTATCCTTCATTTTGTATTCAAAGTTTGAGATGAAAATCCCATTTAAATTTCGATCACATGTACCAAAAATAAAAAAATGTTGCGCTTTTTTAAAAAAAAAAAAAAAAAAAAAAGAGATCCTAAACTCTACTAGAATAAGGGAAAAAGTAAGTATTTGATAATTGAATTAAAAAGCCTTTAGTTATCTAATTGATCTGGGTTTGTTTGGATCGAGACTTATTTTGTTTACAAAATACTATTTACTTTTTATTATAGACGTATTTTTCAATCAATTTTTTTATATTATCAACTATCTTTTTATCTTACGTACATTACATCATAAAAAGTACTATTATAATTATTTTAAATAATATTTCAGGTAATTTCCTATTCAAACACTCTCAACGTTGTCATGAGTTGAACCGGTTTTTGGGAACGAAATTTGTTGTTTCATTTCGATAATAGCAATGTTTGCTGTGAGAACGGAAACATACATACACAAAAAGTTAAAATCAAAAGCAAATAGTATTAGCAATCGAACGAGATTATGGCTCTTGATTTTCGGGAAGCATTATTATCCCTTGTAATTTTACGAGGACCTCAATCCGTCCGTATCAACTGCGACATCTGGTCAATGACTATCGTGGCCACGGAAAACCGTTGATAATGCGAAATATCATGTGATAATTTCGCCAACTCTAGCTTTTGCATGGCCCACAATAATACTTTGCGCTATAAAAAAAAAAAAAACTACTAACAATTCATTATTATACTGAAATTTTCAGAAATTAAAAATTCCCAGCTCAATAATACATATCTTGTGGTGGGTGTTTATCATTGCTACGAAAATGGCAGTGACAGAGTGATTTATTTTATGACAAAAGAGATTGACTTTAATAGAGCGGGGCCCCCTACAATAGAAAGTCGTCGCCCCCTTTGAAGCCTAAAAAAGGGCAAACACATTTGCGATTCCGATGTGAGTATTCCACTGTGCAATAACATAGTCAATAACGCCGGTTTTTTTTTTTTTTTTAAATTCTAAAGTAACTGGGAGGTCATAGTCCCGGTAAAACAAAGGACCGCATTAAAAAAAGATTTAGGGTGCGTTCCATAAAATTAAAGTTTAAAAAAGTAAATTTAAAATTATTAAACATTAAATTTTATATATTTAAATATATATCACATTAAAGTGATAAATAAATAATTTATTATTTATTTAAATTATTAAGTACTAAATCTAATATATTTGAGTGTATATCAAATTAAGAGATAAGTGAATAATTTATCACTTATTTTTAGGAGTAAATTTTGCTTATAAAATTCAGTGCCACTTAATTAATTCAAATGTTTAAATTTTGATTATTAAAGACATATAAATATGTTAATATTTAAATTCATTAAGTTTAAATGTTGAATTAGATTGTGTTTTATTTGGAATATTTTTACTGTAGCACTTTTTGTGATGTGATGTGTGTGAGATAAAAAGGTAATTGGGAAGATAAAAAGGTGTATTGAAAATTGTAATGATGATGTAAGCAGATAAAATTGGGGAAATAAAACACAATCCAAACAAACCATTATTAAACAAGAACTTAGATTTGGACCGCCTCTTCTCCCGATTTGGACCGCTTCTTCTCCCGAGTCCTGACCTTCAGATTCCTTGAACTGTTAAATTTCATGGATAAATTTCTTAGCAAGTAGTAGTATTTTTTCGCACCCAAATGACCACGATTCAACGCCATTGAAACATCCAATTCATATGCATGTCCCTCTCCGGCTCGTGCCAGCCATTTCCCCTGATCTTTAGCTATATTGACAACGTTTATCTGGGTAACTAAAGCCTGGTTTGAGAATTTTAAAAAGAAAACAAAAGAAAAAGAGAGCTCAACTCCTGAGAGAGAGAGAGAAGAAAAAGTTGGTAAGCTTGGAAGTTCAAGAGATAAATTGAGAAAGGGATAACCTCTCCTGAGGTTTTTGATAATTTCACTAGTCTCTCCTAAAGTTTACAAAATTATGCAAATCTCTCCTGAGATTAAAATTTTGATAATAAAATTTTAAGGTCTTGATAATAAAATTAGTCTAATTAGAAAAAATAACATTAAAAACGTACTTTAAAAAAAGAGATAAAACTTAGATTTCATGAATACCTGTTATGCATGTATATAAGTTTTATTAGTAAAAGAATAAAAATAATTAAAAGTTAGAAACAATTAATACATATATTTCATTATTCAAAAAGTTTATATTTAATAAATTAGACAACACCAATAAGTAAAAAACTACACTAATGATCACAAGATTCAGCAAAACAAACTAGTCATCTCTTTTGACATGATATTTGCTATTATTCTTGTGAATTTGATTAATAAAAATTTTAAAATTTTGTCTTTCTTTTTCATTCATTCTCATTTACTAATATCCAACGATTAAGTAATTGGAGTACTAATTAACTATTAATAACTAACTAATGAAAATAACTGTTGAAAATTTCCTTAATAATGAATGATGACTTGTATTTACAAAATAACATCAATTAATATACCTAATGGAAGAAGAGGGAAAAGAAAGGCAAAATTTTAAAAAAAATTTTGTTCAAAATCATAAGAATCATGGCAAACATCATGTTAAAAGAGATGACTAGTCTATTTTGCTGAATCTTGTGATCATTAGTGTAGTTTTGTTACTTATTTGTGTTGTCTAATTTATTAAATATGAATTTTTTGAATAATGAAATGTATGTATTAATTGTTTCTAACTTTTAATTATTTTTATCTTTTACTAATACAATTTATACATATGCATAACGGGTATTTATGGAATTAAAGTTTCATCTCTCTTTTTTTAAAGTACTTTTTTTCTAATTGAACTAATTTTGTTATAAAAACCTTAATCGTAGGGGTCGTTTGTGAAATTTTGTAACTTTTGGGGAGGCTAGTGAAATTATCAGAAATCTCAGGGGAGGTTTTTGAAATTATCCCATTGAGAAACTTCTTGCTTAGGGAGCGAAGAAAAAAGTTGGTAAGCTTGGAAGTTCTTCGGATTGGAGAGAGAAGAAAAAGTTGGTAAGCTTGGGAGTTTAAGAGACGAAATAAACTGAGAAACTTCGTACTTGGAGAAAGGAGAAAAAGTTGGTAAGCTTGGAAGTTTAAGAGATAAATTGGAAAACTTGGTACATATTTATCATCATATAATTTTTGTGGATAGGGCCTCGTAGATAAGCTTGATATCTAATTTAAAATGTTCTTTTGACTTTGGCATCCAAAGCTAAACACAAAAGTTTGCAGCCCTGCCTCCTGAATTTAAAATTTTCCCGTTTATCTTCCTTACTTATCTCATTCAATTCTCGAACCACTTTCTCCTTCAGAAAGAAAGAAATGAAATGTTTGTTGTTGTTGAGATAAAAACTTCTTTCCCTGAACACATAAAAAGAGCACTCATATGGCGGCAAACGGAAGCGTTGCCAGAAAAAATGCACTCAAGATATTTTTTTATGGTAACATTATATTGCTACCATTATTAGCTAGGCCAATATCATAAGTATCAAAATAAAAAATGTAAAATGAGGTAAGATATAAATTTGAGTGCTCAAAGTCAAACTTGGTAAAAGTATTGGTCCTTGCTCAAAAAAAGCAGAAGCAAAGACGTTAGTTGTAGAACAATGGAACAAAATTTGAATACAACGGAACCATCATAGTTCAAAACAAAATTTTCGTCGGATTCACGTTAATGATGAAGACGAAAACTACTGCACAAGAAGCTCGTACAGCTACGGCACCCAATCCCACCCGTTCATTTATGATATTGCTTAGAGGTGACAAATCAACCCACCTAAATAAATTTACCCATACCCGTCCATGAATAGATGTATATGGGTATCTTAAATTTTTGTATACGGGTATAAATGGGTTACCCAATAATACCCATTTAATAAATGGGTATTATTGGGTAACCCATCAAACCCAATTAACCCATTTAGAATTCTCTTCCACCCAAGTCTCTTCTTTTCTCCCACCTTTTTTTTTTCAAAATTTTCATTTTGTCATGATGTCAACAACTTTTGTTTCATTATTATTATTATTATTATTATTTGTTGATTTTATCTTATTATTTTATTTTCTCTTAGTTTGTTAACTTGCTCATTTTTTAGCATTAGCAATTTATGATAAATTTTAGCCTATTTTCTTATCTTTATAAAATGAAATTTTAAATTTATATATGAAAAAAATGTTAGGGGTTCAAAATTTTTCGATTAAGTTTTTATATTAAATTTTATAGAACTTAGTTCAAATTTTTATATTCTTATTATTCAATTATTAAATAATAGGTAATTTTGTGACATAGAGTATAAATGAAAAAAAAATTGGTAATTAAGTTTATTGAACATTATAAGTAAATATTTAAAACTAATGATGGGTACAAAGAGTGGTATAAATTGCTAACTTAGTTTGCAAAAATGAATTTAAATGAATTTACAAAAAGTTAAAATGAATGGGTTATAAATGGGTAATTGGGTTACCCAATTCATTTTTTGACTTACCCATTTATACCCATCTAATTAAATGGGTATAAATGAGTTGACTCACTTATATCCATTACCCATTTTACCCAACCCAAACCCGCCTAAGTCATCCATTTTGACACCTCTAGTATTGCTATTCCCTTTGTTTTGTCGTTACAATTTTGTTAGTTTTACATGAAACGACAGCACAAAATGGTTTGTTAGTGCTTATGTATATAAAACTTTGCACCGTCGAATCTTGTCGGCCGAATCTGGACCCCTTGGTGTTCGATGGTGAAAACTATAGCTGTTTTTGGCCTCATCAAAGTAACCTTTCATCCCCGGCTGGAGGATGCTGGTTTACTCTCAAGGTCTCGTGGCTTGAATATTATTGATGATTTCCCAGCAAGTTACGTTACAGCTTAAGCAGAACAATTGGCATCATTTGATTGAGAGCATCAAGAAGCAGATATTTAAGAGCCATTTGGCAACACGTGTAGCCTGCTTGTTTGAATATTCAATTCATACTTGCTGGTTTCTTCGATCACTTTGCCAGATTTCTTTTCTAATAATGCTGAGGAAAACGTAATCAGAGTACAATTATGGTGCCGCTAGACACATTTTGCCAAAATAGAAGATATATTTAGCCTTTGTGGTCGTTGTCATTGTCTTAATTTGTCTCTGGGTTTTTATTGGCAAACTTGCACGAAATTACCGACTATAGAAATAAAAGTCAACCCTTCAAGTGAGAGTTTCAGGAGATCATGATTCTGATGTCAATTAAATTTGCACCAATTGAACCAGTTATGAAGGGGGAAAAATGATATCTATAAAACAGCAAAAGCTCGACTGAAGTAATTCACTTTTATTCACGGATGAGTAGCAAGCATCTTCTGATGTTATCTCATCCGAACACATGATTAATTGATAATAGAGTTATTCACTAATTAAATATACGTTAATATGTCTTTTTATAAATAAAAGAAAAAAAGAGGATCAACCGTGACTCCTCACTTACCTCTTAGATAATTCGATTACAGGTAAAATATGTCTTATTAATTAGGCTACGCTTGCACCCACTAGTCACAAAACTTGTTTAGTTCACTGGCCATAATAAATTAGTTAATACTTGAATTTGCTTACGATAGTAACGAGGGTTTTTTAAAAAAAAAAAAAATAAAAATCTAAAGGCATTCCTTTAAAAAGAGAAACTCATATTTGAAGTGCTCCTTAATTATTAATTTAATACTCATTGAGCACTCGTTAATATCTCCATTCTTATTTTGCTATACCTTTGCAAGTGAGTCGTGACTCATGACTCGTGAGAGCATGGCTTTTGGCTGGCTTTAATGTCCTTTTAGAGAACTAAACCATGAGATCCACCCCACAAAGTAGATTTTGTTGGCCTAAATTTTCCAGGTTTCCTGTCTACTAGATATCTGCACAGAGCAACCACTAAAAAAAAAAAAAGAAAAAGAAAAAGAAATTCAGCATTTCGCGAGCGATACTGGACATTCACATGAAGACATGCACGCACTCATATTATATTGCACAATCAATTAATTAGAGCTGAAATCATCATGATCTTGCAATTTGTACGGCTAATACCTGTTTTTCACTGTAGCAGGGCTTTCATACCGACTACTCTGCGTTGTTTATCAACAACTATATAGCCCTTCAATTTAAACTAGTGGCAATTAAATGTGTCTTAGTTCGTGAGATTATTTAATTACATGCTTACGTCCAGAGTCCCAATAATGGAGATAAAATCGCAGTCAAAGTGAAACGTTGGCTGCTAGTTGACATCAACAATGACTCAAAAGCGGGGTAGATTATGCAACTGATTTTTGACGCTATAAAAATAATGAAGTCAGTAATCACTCCAGAAACCATATATGTCCGCAGCTTTCTGAAAAGGCCAAGTACATACAGTTCTCTAGAGGAAGTTTCATGTTCTCTCTGGAGTTTTTCAACTCCGTACCAGGCGTGGGGTTTTTGATGACCAGGGGCCAAGTGTAGGAAGTAAAGAGAGCGACGTTTGTGGTAAATTTGGCTTCCGGGCAACATATAGAAAATAGAGTAGAACCTTCCCTGGGAAAATATGGAAGTTGAAAATTTGAGCAGAGCAGCAGAGGGAATAAGCAATGTAGATAGTGATCTTATCGTCGTCGGTGGCTGTCCACATACTCCAAACTATTTCATGGTCAAACCTACATGTATGATATTACGGGTGATTGGACAGTCATATCCAAATGAATTTTTCTAAGCGACTAGTATAGATCATTGATTCTTACACAACCCAAAAGATGTTCTTCTTCCTAATTTATCAGTAAAGGGAGGACGAGAGAGAGAGAGAGAGAGAACCAAACGAAGGAAAGGATAGGGAGATGGTAGATGGAGAATATTAACTGGCAGCGAGAATTAAATCCCATTTTTAATGAGTGGAAGAAGCGAGCCGTAATTGTTTTGTTTGATTATGACCCAAAATCTCTCATCTTTTGTCTCAAATACTCGTCTAATAGGCAACAGCACGCTCTTTCCTTGCGTGCCCAACTTGAAGTTGGCCTCTCTGCAAGTCCACTTTTTCAACAGGCATGACGGCGAAGGTTAGATAAAGCAAGGTCCAAGGACTAAGGGCAGAGACTCCAAGGCTCTCGACTCTAAATTCTAATTCTCTGCTCCATTCCCGTTTCCAAATTCCATCCCTCCACGGAAAATAACGAGTAGGTAAACCAAAACATTTTCATGTTTGAAGTTCATGGAAGGCAAATTTGTGGGGACTGCTAATTCCTTTGATTCTCAAATTTGTGGGGACTACTATTTCATTTTTCCCCAAAACGTGCATACCTTTGTCATCCCTAACTGCATCATGCATGCAATCTCCAAATTCACTATTTAGGGTGTCACCCTACGCCCCAAGGATCGCTTGTTAATTTGCCAGTAGTATTTGACAAGCAAACTAAAAATTGATGAATTATTGCATACTATAAAACCACGATAGATAGCCTATTACTATCTGAATGCTTTAGTAAGCACGTCATTTCTCGTTATATAAAGGGTTGCTAAATTAATGTGTGCTACAACTGGCCACATTTCACATTTCAATTCATGATTTTCTGTATATTGATAAGATTTCTCAGAAAAATGAAAGCGAGGATGCTTGAAGATCCTTTTGTGTGCAAAATAATAAAGTGGAGTATTTATAAGTGGATCATGAGAGGGGAATGGATTGGGTACCATCGGAAGGGAAGGGAGTGTAAGTGAGAGATTCTAGATTCGAAACCTTCCACTTATCTCGAAAGAAAAGAAAAAAAGAAGAAGTGGATCCATGAAATCAACAAGCTAATCCGTCTTTTAGTGAGCGGAATGTTTGTGCGCAGATCGATACTACATAGATTTCTCACATCAGCTTTCTCTTCTACAACAAAGATCTACTTAGTTCTTCTCTTTCTATTTTAAACAGATTATTATAAATCTATTGACAACTCTGCCGATGTGGCCTAAACCTTCAAATTTTCAAGAAAAGTTAAAGCAGACAGGACATTGAATTCTGAAAATCATGTTTGAAATTCATATTAGTGACTGATTACCAGTGTGCTTAATTTGCTGTTCTTCTAAAGGTGAAGATTGAAGGGGATTTTTATTTTTTTTTTGGTTTAAGGGGAAATTTAAACCTTATAAAGGAGAAGGATGAAAAGAGAGAATTTGAAAAGTCGAATCAAAGACTTCACCGTCATCAACTAATATCTCTAGCGGCTAAGCTGGATTTTAGAGACAAATGTATGGAGTTAAATCTTACGATTATGACAAGCTGTTGAATTTCAGTTCCGATCAGAGGCATTCGTGGGTCATAAGAACAACCTCTCATTATAGTAGATTTGGTCCTTAAAAGTTTGAAAAACAACCTCTCATTACATTGCCCTTTATCTCTCCCATTTTATGTGATTATTGGGCACGTAGACCTTAATTTGATTCTGTAACGGGGGACAAATGCATGAATGTATAGCCTAAGAGACACATGACATGGGACGGAAGAATAGGGCTATCCCCGCAACTCAAGTTTCTGGCTATTTTGGAATATATTCTACTTTATACCCGTTTTGACTCTTGATTGAGAACTTTTGGCCGGATGGAATGGACAGAGGTCTCCTCCCCTTGCTCCCCTCCATGATAAAAAAATTCTCATGGTCCCACTCTCCATCTTCATCCCCCATTATTATTATTTTTTTTTTTTGGTGCCCCAGAAAATTTAGATAACAAAACTCCACTAGAAAAGCAACGACAGACAAGATACAAGCGGTAGCCAGAAGGATCTAAAAATGAATACTGAGTGGTATTGAAAATTGCTAGTTGTGTTTTGTACCCACTCCTTACCGTCCAGTGCTTTTTGAGTAAATTCCTCGTCTCCCATTATGTTCAGGCTTGAAAGCTGGTTTCAACTTTTCGACATTATTGTATGGGAAGATTGGGAGGAGAGAGGCTAAAGAGGCAGGCTAGATTCTATTCACCATTTGGTCTTATTTTCACTGCAGGTTTGGAAATAATTTTTAGTGGTTGTCTCGGTTTGGTGCTTCCAATCAAGAAAAGCTTCTAACGCTCGATCATCCACGTACATCTTAGGAAATACAACGGCACATGGATTTCAGGCTTCTACCATCCACTCATCCAACCCTTGTGCTGTTCTTGTCTGTCCTGCCTTTTCTCTCTTCTTTTTTTTTTTTAAAAAAAAATTTTTATGGGGTTGAAGAATAATCAATAAAGCATCCAAAAGCTCAACTTGAATTTTTCTCCATCTCGTTATGGGCTTGAATGGTTGAATGATGTTGATTGCAAATCAAACAGATCATCATCATTTTAAATGAATAGAGGAGGTCAAACTTTGGGCAAGCAAGTGAAAGATTGACAGCAGGTAAGTTAAAAGGAATTTAATGTTTCCAAGACTTGACTCAATTAACTGGGACATTAGTTATTTTCTAACTATGACATCGCTCGCTGATTTACACCTTCATTTTTTCCTTCTTGGTGAATTGATCCCATCTTCAAACCTTCTCCTTTCCCCTTTCAAACCTTCTCCTTTCCCCTTTCTCATTGTAAGGTTTAAAGTTTTTCCGGTTCGACTTTCAGATCCTTCTCTTTTCCGTAGATTTTTTTTTTTTGAAATTCCAAACTCCATGGACTAAGCTAAAATTTGAACAAACTCTAAACCTAGGTAAAATGGCACCCAATATAGTAATAAAATAAGCTCCAAATCTTACCTGAGCATAAAGATGACGACTATAAGATGCCAACGAAAAAAAAAAAATTAAAAAAAAAATTGAAAACTTCGTCAACTATTTGTACTCCTACTTTTTTTTTTTTTTTTTTTAAAGCAATTTGGTAGTCCTACTTAGTGATTCCTGACGTTCACCATAATTGAACTAAAATTGCTTTGCCAGTTTTAGCTAATTTCTAATTGCCAGCACCATCATCCTTGTAGGAAGCTTCCTGCATCTTTCCCCAAGTCATCCAATTCACTCTGTCTACGTAATACAAACCCACTAAAATGCGTAGCCTGATTTACCTAAAATATTCGACTAAACCAAAATATGTCGTTCTTTGGCAATTTCTTCTTTAGCTCAAATGTACGACCGACGCCTAGATTATGATTGAAAACGTCGTTGTTTATTAGTATAACAGAGAAATAAACGTTTTTTTCGAGTGTCAATTTTCTTGAGGTAGTTTTCTTAGGAACTTTGGAATAAAGGTGAAGAAGGAGAACTAGAAAAGTCCTAGTCATGGTCTGGGCCCAGCCCAGCCCAACCAAACCGACAGTTCAACCCTCCAATCTTTGGTCTAGTCAAGATCAGCGAGCCCACCAGCTCCATCTCTACCAGTCCGCAAGTTACAGCACCTAATTTTTCTTTCTTAATTTTTTTTTTTTTTTTTAAAAAGGAAATGGTGGAATTTAAAGAATAGAAAAGGGGACACAGAATTTAAACTCAAAGTTCAAAACTCTCGGACCTCAACTTCAACTATTAGATTAAGGCGTATTCATTTATCTACCACCCAATTATACTGAGCATTTGCATCCTCGTTTAGGATTATCTTCCTCTTTTTTTTTTTTTTTTTTTTTCTCCCCTCTTTCACTTAATAATCCATATAACTATCAGGGAAAAAAAAAAAAAAAGCATGCGTACCACAATCATCCAGAAATTTTAACTCCCCAATTCAGTAAATGGTCAAGAGGGAAAATGACAACAATGACTTTGAAATAGGATTTCATGGCTAGAATTAGAAGTATTCGAGTCCAAGACTATGTCAAGTCTTCTGCATGGAGCACAAATCTAAGCATCCTTGCCGTATCTACTCAACACAAATCCACAGATGCATAAGGGGAAAAAGGAAAAAAAGGAAAAAGCCTTGTCATGCCATGAGGCAGACAAATGGGGGGCCATTCTCTTTAAATTTCTCCAGCTTACCTTACTAGAGGTATGAGGAAATACTCTGCATAAAAGAGCTGCAAAATGCAAAACATTCCAAAACGCATTTTAGTTTTGTACTGATGCTAAATTCAAAGATGCAGGAAAACAAGCATGTGTATAAAAGAACACGAGAGAACTTTCTGATGTATGTATGGGTCTAAACACCCCATTTCTCTTTGTAGTATGCACCAAATATGTACAGAAAGTTAAAATGGTCAATGGCTACCCAGCTCAGTGCCATTTGTCAATAGTTTGGATGTAAATTCTCTCACTTGTTTGATAGGCTAAAGTTTCATTTTGGTTTTAGAATATCCAATTTCATAGTTTGAACCAGACAGTACCTTCCAGATGAACATGTAAAAGGATATTATTTGTGTCTTGCTTTCCAGATCAACAGATTTGGCTCGCCTCCAAAGTATTGAAGCCAAGAGGATGTGACCACCAACCTGAATTTTACGATGCATTGAGACTGTTGTATAATGCTAGTTAATCGCTACTGAATTTAATTATGGAAGAAACCTATGTAAAGAAGTTTTGCAAATGAAACTCCTAACTTTTCAGAACTGTGTATGAGTGCAAGTTTAGCGCTTCGATGCCTCACAATGACAAAGTAATACCGTAGGAAGAGATCCTTACCATAATGTACTTGCTCCAGAG
Source organism: Coffea arabica (assembly GCF_036785885.1). Taxonomy (NCBI): domain Eukaryota; kingdom Viridiplantae; phylum Streptophyta; class Magnoliopsida; order Gentianales; family Rubiaceae; genus Coffea; species Coffea arabica. Next base: position 12,123,204 of record NC_092320.1, on the reverse strand, counting down.
TTGGGAAGATGTCACTCCAACAAAAATAGCGACAATATAAGCCATTTGAAGAAGGGATATACAAATCCAAAACACCTGTCATAATTGAATCAGGACCAACCCGGGGAAAAGAAAGGCAAAATAAGACCTTGACCTGGAATTTTTTGTGAACAATGCTTAAGAACTAACCCTCTCTTGACCCAATCGGACACTAAAAGATTCAATACCATATATCTTGTCTCCAACAATATCAGGAATATCCTACAAAATAAAAATGTCATCACGTAACTCACTTTAGTCCAGTATCTTGCAGAAGAAAAGCACAAACCAAGCTAAATGCAACCTGTATCAAAAAGTAGATAGTAATTTCTTCTTGTACATTGTTCAACATGCTGAATCACCTTTAGGCAGTTTAGATGTTCGTTTGAAGTAGCAATATTCCTAAGTAAACCATTTATGTAAATTTTAGGGTTGAAGTTTCTTAGTCGGTCACCAGAATTCCAGATAACAGCAACGTTGACTTCAATGCAAGGGGACAAATTACAGAATGTTATCCTTTGATCTAAATATCAGAATTGGACACATTTAGTCACACTGGTTATGCAATCAGAGGAATGGTATAAAAAATCCAAGATAGCTTTAAATTGTAATCATAAATTTATAGATATCCCAAGCCCCAAACTTCTATGATGCTGTTCAGTTGAAATGCTTTTGCTTTGTAACCAAGAGATTACCCCCCCAGCATACCAAGTAAAAACATTCACCTTGAATAGTGCAATAACAACGGAGAAGAAGGTCATGAATGCAGTGGCAAAAATTACAGGCTTTGACAAGAGAGCTGGTCGTCTGAATACAAAAGTCTGAAAGAATTTACTACAGATTAGTAATCAGTTAGCAACTGAAGCTGACATAATATCACAAAGCAAAATATCAAGAACAAGCAATTCTTCACATCCCAGAAGAAACCCTATTTGTTAAGCTGCAGCAAAGCTTATTACACTGCCATAAGTCTGTGAACAAGGGTCATAAAGAATCAGATCCACGCATCACCAGAACTGTCAAGCTTATACATTGGTAATCATCCAGTCTACTGCTACCATATATGATAGTAAAGGATGATAAAAGTCCTCTTGTTGCTTAAACTCGGAGACTATTAGGAAATGGTAAAAAGAATGCCATATTTCAACACGGTTAGCTTATCTGAGAATGACAACATAATTCGCAACTACAAACTGAGTCACTCCATTTCACAGAAAAAACATTTATACCAAAATATATTACTTAGAACAGATCGAGGATGACCTGAATGTGCAAATAAAATGCTAACTGTACAATTACAGCTCGCACAGCTAAGATGCAGAGTGCAGCAACAAATGCAAATCTCTTCCATCTCAACCATGGTACCTGCAAAGGACCGGAAAACTGTGAGCATTGGCATAGAAAACCCCTTCTGGGTATCCCAGATTTCTACCACTACAATGCTAAACATGGGCAAGTACTTGCTTAAACAGCTAGGCCATTCCACTTTATGTAAGCCAACTCAATCGCTCTATATTCTTATCCCAATATATCAACAGGAATCATTACTGTGTTAATTTGCATTGTCAGCAATAAATGTTCTAATTGGAGATGATATTTCAAATGGGAAGTTATGGTCTCGTGCTTCCTGCTCTCGGATAGATGCAAGGTTTTTCTTTTCTTTTCTTTTTTTTTGAGGGCTAGTTGTTGGCAATGTATTGATGGAGCTGTTCACATATTAAAACGAATTAAATATTAGAAATATTTGAATCTAGAACCTCTTGCTTGATGACCTGCCAGCACCAAATGAACTGAAGATTGATAATTGAAAGGACGAAGGAGACTAAGAACAAGTTCCACTTTTTTCTTTTCATTCAGGAAAAAGCATCCTGTGCTAAACAAGGAATTCTGGAGTCTTATATGCAACTATTATCTTGAAGGTTTACAAATAATTGCAAAATCGGAAGTTGGCCTGAAGTGGTACCACCAAAGAAAGGCCTGAAGAATTATAATACAGGAGGAAAAATAAGTTCCAAACCAAAGTAATTCAGTGAAGCAATCCTGTGATCTATTAAGCAACAAAACTTGATTTTGAAAACTCTTATCACATAACATGACATCACAAGTAAATTAGCCAATAAATTGGAAATGTTATTCCTCTCACTCGAACAGTGTAGAAGCCAAAAACTGAACTACTTGCTAAAGCATAAGACTAAGATGAACACGTTTTATGCGAGAAAATTTCAAAATAGGAGTTTCACATAATGTGCATCCACTTTTGCTTGCCAAGAACTTTTTCTCTTACAACAAATACAAGATTGGTTAGCAGCCTACTCACAGGATCTTCTGGCACATTTCATTAGGAAAGCTAGAATAATAGCAATGGTCCCTATACACTAAGGACATGAGAGGGCAGAAGCCAGATGAGTTTGTGAGCTTCCAGAATTTAACAACCCTCAATGTAAAGTTGTTAATGGCAATTTACTAGTGCATATAACTGAAACAACAATACAGATCATATCATAGAGCAATTCAAGAACCATATACATCCTTAAAGACAATCAAAGAATGTTTTAATGTAAAGATGACATGCTACAAGATTAGTTTCGTATGTATACCTGTCTAACAGAAATGTTGTAAGATCAGACTAAAAGGACAGATTGAACAAGTCACTGTCAACTTACCTCGTACTCTTATGATTAGTGACGATCAACCATTCTAACCAGCAAAATGCAGATGTCCATTCTAACCATTCTAAATCATGCTCATCAAACAGAACATTTTAGTTTCATGGGTGGAATATTCAGCCAACAATATTTACTTCAAATGTAAGTAGGTAGTGGCAAAACATGCGGAGCCACTACATTTTGCTGATGGATAGAGGGAAGGTGATACTAAATTGGAATGGACCAAAACCAAAACTAAAGACTTTATCAGTACTGACTTTGGGCAGGCAAAAAATATAAATTGCTGCATTGGAGAACCAAAACTAAAGACTTTATACTTTGGGCAGGCCAAAAAAAAAAAAATTACTGCATTGGAAATTGACATCAGCAGTGCATTTGAAGGCAAAATCCAGAGTCTCCGGAAATAAGAAAACTATTTAGTGAAGGCATAGGTTTCATATTTCACTTACGTTCATTGAGTATGCAGTCCCAAGCACAAAGCTGACAAAAAGAGCCCAAAATAATGGCCATGAGCCTACTATCCATCCAAGCCAAAAGCTCTGTAAGGAGAAATAAATAAGTTTCATGATAAGTAAATAAGAATAAATGAACATATTGCAAATATTCTAGAATTCCTCTGTTAACATTCAGAATATTTACTGAAGGAACTCCAAAATAACCTCTAGAAAACTAATCACAATTGTTTCCAATATGGAAGAAAATACTAATAAAAACTAAATAGTCTATAGACTTATGACAAGTAATGAAGAACACACGAAAGTAGATAGGCAAAGATCTAACCACCAGCCTTTGGGTTGGTGGCCACCACCAATGCATTAAGGCTTGGTGGGGTGGGAGGCAAGGGTTACCAATTTGCCACAATTAAATGTGGCCTTGCTTAAAAAATCCAGGCGGGTACGCAGTGCACCCGTCTGGTCTGATGGTGGTTTAGTCTCCTCCGAGTTACCTCAGGACCTCTTCAGGCCCCCCTCTCCCCATAGTGTAGGAAGCTATCTTATCGACAAAAAAAAAAAAAAGATAGGCAAAGATCCGTGAGTTAAACTACATTGACTGACTCCCCCCATCAATGTTAACATGAAGTCACATTAAAGATGTTCTCAATTTTTAAAAACAGTTAGCCCCACTGGCCATCATCTTTAAAAGGATATTTCAGAGTTAACTACCTCTCAATTAAGGCAATTGTAATTTACAGAATTCATTGGAGCTCTTTGTAAATATACCATCTAATTAGTATAAAAAGTAGTTAACTACTTTTTATGATTTAAATATATAAGGTGAGTAGTGATAGGCGCTCACTGCCGGCAAAAAATGGTTAGCTATCCAGTGATTTATGTTCATGAAAAAAATTCTTTCAAGCTACTACATATCTAGAGGAAAAGTTTTGTGATTTGTCATACAATAGCTGGCAGACAACTAAACAGTCATACCATGAAAGAAAATGACAAAAGAACACACAAAGTTTGGTGGAAGCTTAAGAATTACCATTATGACAAATGATGAAACAATTATTATACCAGTCTCGACTGAATATTCCCCTGATGCCAATGGGAGATATGGCTTATTAACCTGAAATAACAACATCACTAAAATAACTGGTGGAAGAGAAGAAAAAGAAGTAATCGCATTGACAAACAAAAGTCCAGTCATAAATTTAGTAGATCATAAAATAGTTAAACCCTGTCCATGTACGCCACCTCAGCTCCTAACTTATCCTTTGCGCCAAGGTAGAGAAAAGCAGTAATGTGGAAAATGAATTTTAATCTTGAAATTAAAATCAAACTTCCTAACAATCCCATATAACTGGACATGCAGCAACTCTCGGCGTGGCTAAAAGAAAACACTAATAGATATCGCAATTTCCAAGTGATAATTGTTATTGTTTACACATAATAACAGTTGTCACTTAATTCAAATGCAAAACAAAGTTTATGACTTTCTGATATAGTAAAAGAATCTATGATCTAGAAACTGCTCACATACTCTGCAAACTAGAAAATAAAGGTAATAGAGGTAACCATTCTGCAGAATTATATTATAAAAAATTAAATAAATTCCTTTACATGAATAGCCATATTGACCATGTCCTGCCATCAATCCTTCCCTTGAATTGCATAAGGCAGCTGGATTTCTTCTGATTCTTTGTTTCGTGAAATTGCAATGCAAGAAGTAAATTTTAGATGTGGACCTAAAAGAGAAATGAATTTATACATGTCCTACCTTATCTATTTCCATGTCTGACAACTCATTCATGGACCTAAAAAAGAAATGAATTCATGCATGTCCTACCTTGTCAATATCTATGTCTGACAACTGATTCAGGCCAACAATGTATATGTTCATCAAGAAGGCAGCAGCAATGGCCTGAAAACCAACAACTTCAATGCCTAAAAACATCATATTAGATTATACCATACTTGAATTCTTGAATCATCCAAAACATCAAACGAACCTCGAACATCCCAGTGAAAAACAATGGAGAAAAATCTGAAACCTTTTCGACTGCAAGTAGAGAAACTGAAATTATGCTCAGTACCTGCTCACAGAAAAGTGAATAAAGTTTACAATCTTCCTTACAAACAGAGAAGTTACTTTCTATGTATGTGTACACATGCCATCGTGAAAATGCTAGCATACACAAACAAAAAGTGATTACTGCTTAAAATTAGTTAGCATCTTAATGTCAACTCAGAGCAACGGGATCTCTGAACCTAACTGTTCCTATAACAGTGTGGGGACGTGAAAACCGATAGAAAGCATCTAAACTGGCTTGAAGTGACTTCAGGGGGCTGTTCGAAGGTTCAGATTCAAAAGGGTGTTCAGAGACAGCATTCACCAAATACTTATCACTTCCTTTCCAGCAAAAAGCAACAAATTTTTGGCTGCTGTCGCTACCAACATGCTGACGCATCAGAAGCCGCCTTTTTGGGATCACTGCTAACTGTTTCTCTAGATTGTTCCATCTTTTGCATTTCAAACCCAGCAGTCCTACATTTAAACCAATTATTTCAAGAGAAATCCTATAGAATCAACATAGTGGACCAATTTCAGAATTATAAGAAGTAACAAGAAAGGGAAATAAAACAGTAAAGAAACACAAGAAATTGCAGCATGCACCCCCTTTATGAGCTTCCGTATTTAATTCTTTTTTGTTTCTTCTTCAGTTAGCATGCATTCTCATAAAGCTAATATTTTTATCTACAAACAGCAGAAATTGAATTCCAGAATGAAGAAAATTAAGCTAAATTTTCTCAAGAACTGAATCCCAAGTGAAATTGACACGATTAGCTAAAAATTTTTCGATTATGAATTAAATGAGAACACATTAGACAATTTTAAAGTCCCATATAGCTTAATCCCAAAATCTTAAACACTGAGACGAAAGCAAAAAAATCAATGCAGGTACCCCAGTTTTCCCAAAATCCAATAAAATAAATTATCAGAAACGACATTTGAGAACATATTTCTGCTTACCGGAGGAAGGAGAAGAAAGCTCAGAAGTGAGAGGAAATGAAGGTAAAGATGAAGGCTTTGCAAAAGACCCAATGAGCAGAGACTCCATTACTGTTCTGGGCTTATTCAATAAACTCAAGTCAAGATGGTTCAGTTCTACTAGCACAGCAGTACTAGCGTACGGGCGTTAGCCAAGAAAGCCGGCTCTTGCCTCTTTCTCCCCTCTTTTACGGGTGTTTGGTTACCAGATGGTCCATTACTTTCTTTTTCAGAGGGAAGAAACACAGACGAAAATCGAAAGGGACACGCCCTTGCACTGCAACGTGTAGTCAGCAGGCAAGCAAAGCAAGGCAGTATGGGTCCATTAACCACATTTTTTATTTCAAGCCGACGTGCAAAGGGACAAGGACGGAATTTTAATGCACCACGATCCTATAAAATTTTTGTTTTTGTCTGAGGTAAAAAGATCCATGTAGCCCCGTTTGAAGAATGAATTTTTTGAATATTTATCTAAAATTTAATTGTAAATTATGATAAAAATTATAGAAAAAATTTTTGATGTGTATAAATTTTTAGATATTTTGAAACGTATAACTTAAAATTTTTGAGAAAATTTTTGAGATTATTATATTAAAAATTGTTGAAAAAAAAATTTGAAGCAGATAAATTTGGTCAAAAACTTATTTGCTAAACATGCCCTAATTCTGTTGGGTCAACATTAGTAGCAGCAGGAGAAAAGAATAAAATTCGGAATTTGTTCAGCTGCAAAGATGATTTTTCCGAAATTCAATATTTCTTGTCAAATTTGCTGCTTTGCCATTTGGGTGGGCTCAATTTAGAGTCACATCAAGGATATAATTCAGAACATTTTGATTTAAGGGTAATTTTCTGCTTCACCATTTAGGGAGGCTTAATTTAGAGCCACGCCAAGGATATACTACAGAATATTTAGGGTCCGCTCATTTAATTGTTTTTGGTCAGTGCAATTAAAAATGGATCTGTTAAAAGAGTAAATACCTCAAAAAGCATAGTTATTAAATGTCAAGAAACCAATAAAAGGACCGAATAGATAGATAGGTCACTTGGTTCAATTAGTGACTAGGTGGTTAAATCAATGGGTTACTAAAATAACATGTATAAATATAAATAATATATTACTAATAAAGTGTTTTTAAATATTAATTATTATATTTAAAAATATTTATTTTGAATATATAAATATTAATAGAATACTCAACTTAATTTTACGTACTTACACATATAGACCATGTAGTAAAAAAAAAAAAGTTATTTTATTTAGCAATAAAACAAGAGATAGCATATTTTTTATTAATAAGTTTTTTGCCTAAAAATGATATACTTCTTTGAATATACCACTATTGTTACATAATGATAACATTCTTAGTTTGAAGGTAAAATGATTAAGTGTAAAATATAAAAGTAACCAAATATAGTTCAACGTGTATTTCATCGCATCTTAATATGCTTAGTATTATTTCTGTTTATGTTATTTTTTATTTTCTCTTTTTTCCTTTTCAAATTTCATAACTCTCGTTGTATCATACGGCTAATAATTTCCTTCCTTTTGTTACCATTATTTATATATAGAAAATTAAATATTTATATGCATTAACTTATTCTTTTGGTTTTGTATTATTGCTTATTCGGTGGTTTTTACTAGTAATAATTTACTATAGCTAAATATATGCTACATACGTTATTTAACTGCTTAAAATAGATTGGAGGATATCGTTAATCAATAACTACTAGTAAAAGTAGATGTGTTAAAATGGATAATTTGAACAGGTTTGGACGGGTTAAAATGGGTAATAGGTATAAGTGAGTCAATTCATTTATATTCATTTTATTAGATGGATATAAATGGGGAAGTCAAAAAATTAGTTGGGTAACCCAATTACCCATTTACAACCCATTTACTCCAACGTTTTACATATTCATCTAATTTTATTTTGTAAACTAAATTATCAATTTATATCACCCTTTTGCAGTTTGCACCCATCATTAATTTTAAATATTTACTTGTAATGCTCAATAAGTCTAATTACTATTTTTTTCCCATTTGTGTGCCATGTCGCAAAATTACATACTATTTAATAATTGAACAATAAGAATATTTTTGCTATATAATAGGGAAAGGATTTGGAGCCATGAAAAAGTGAGATATTAAATAATGATCGACCAACTTATGAACTTGAAATTGGATACCAAGAATTACAAATGAAAATAGAACAGAAAAATCTACAAGTGTATAGCTATTTTTTTATCTTTAAATTAAAAACTGGCCAAGAGATTCTCTCACCTTTCGATTAGGTTCTCCACTTTTTGATGCTAACTTTGGTCAAAGGTGATGAAGAAATTAGGATACTATTGCTAAAGACAATTCTAAATGGACGTGATTGTGAAAACAATTCTAAATGGATTAATTGAATTCGGTGGGTTACTCAATTATACCCATTCATTAAATGAGTATTAGTGGATAATCCATTTATATCAATATATAAAATTGAAGATACTCACACCCATTTATTCATGGTGCGAGTATGAGTAAAATTGCCTAAATGGATTTGTTTGACACGTATAAGTAAAAGTGATAAATTTATAGATCACATTAATAATATAGGTCGATTCATTATGATAAGAACAAAAAATATGTTTTATTAATAGAATTGTTGATGCTTATATTTCTTTTTTTTTCCTTGTTATTAGTAAAAGCTCTAATCCATTCATGTGAGCGAGCCAACTCAAGTTCTAAACTACATACACTTTGCATTAGAAGAAGCATATGCTTTGTTATGATCAATGTTTTCAAAAGATCTTTCGGTTTGTGGTTCAACCTTGATCAAATGTTTAAATTTTTTTATTTATTTTAGTGTTAAAAATTTGTAAATAAAACTAAAATATTTGTTTTAAAAAATAAAAATGAATGAAACTTGCTTGAACCATCTGATTTTTATCGATTTTTACCGGTTCATGATTGATTTTGAACTATTCAATTGAATTTTTGAGTTAATGAGTGAATCGGACCAAAAGTACGATCAATTCATGGTTTGACCAATCAAATTGACCGATCCAATCCGATTTTCAAAACATTGGTTATGATATGGAGTTTGTGATTACTTATAAATAACAAAACTTTGCAATAAATAAACTACAACACAAAATAAATTAGAAGACACTAAAGTTTTAGTCTAAATTAACATATGATAATAGTTAAGGGAAGTTGTGTGAAAGGAGAGAGAATAAAGGGCAAAAGAGAAAAGGAAGATAAAGAAGATGAAAATAAGGGAAAATAGAAAAATATGGTAATTGTATCTAGGGTATAGCATTGAATAGTCGTGTAAGATATTACAGTTAAACCACCATACAAGGAGAAGCTCCAACCTTGCTTCGCCGCACACCCAACAAGCCCCGGAAAGCGCGGAAAAATGGTAAAGGAGGACTGATAGCCTTTGTCCCACGTCGCTTGTGTGTGGGTTCTTCGACCTGGACTTAAGTTTCACGGAGCCTCGTCCTGTCACCAATTGGTTGGATGTGGGTTCTCCGTGGGATCCGTTTAGATTTAACGGGCGTAACTTCTGAGTGTTTCTAATCTAATTATGTGTGTGTATTGTGAGTTTATTCCATTTAGGAAAAAAGCCTTTGTATAAAAATATTTGTCGAAATTTGGATCGCTGGTTTTTTCCATATTTATTTTAAATAAAATTAATCTAAAATACTATCTACATTAATACTCTAGAATATTTAAAATTTTTAAAAAAGTACAAAAAATTAAATATATACCCATGGAGGAGGTAGGTATAGTGATGGATGACGGGTGATGAGAAAAGGGACAAAAAAAAGTATTATACATGAATACTAATATTTTTTTCGTTCTAAAACAACTACACGATAATTTTAGATTACTACCCAAAAAACACACATTCGAAAGAAACTAGATTTGGCAGTGGTCCAACTTCTAACGTACACACTGGTTATGAAATGCGGCTACATATGTATGCAGCAAAATCACATCTAGCCAAAAGTAAAACTTTAAATTTCTAGATGGAGTTGCTATAAATTTTCAAGAATAGGGATATATTAGACATTCAATTTTTCAGGCTAAGTTGGATGTACTTGAGTTAGCAGGGAAGCAGTTCATTTACTTCTTCAGGCTGGGCAAGATTGAAAATTAGCTCCAAATATGGCTGCCATAACTACCTTCTGGCAGAGCCTCACCAGTTCACCAGACTATAGGTGCATGATCTTCTTTGCCCAAACTAATTACATAAATAGTAACGTTTTGTGAACTTATCAATAAATTTTGACTAGCGATAGCGACCATAAAAGGGATAAAGAGTCTCCCCAGAGGAGCCAATTCTTTGCCCATTGAGAAAAAGAAAAAACAAGAATGTAAATCTGTCGCTGACAAACAAAGCCGACGAGAGCTGCCACCGACGCACTCAACCAGAAAGTCAAAAACTTGCAATAAAGGAACAAATTTATACAGACTTGAGAGGTTGGCCGAGCTATTGGAAGTTGGATGTTGCAATAAAGGAACAAAGGATTGATCCGGGCATACTGTGTCGACAAAAAAAAAAAAAAGTTGATAGAAAGAAAGGAAAAAGGAAAATGGTAGATACGGGTCTTTTCTTTCATAGCAAATAACGATAGAGATGATGGTTATTGATCAACTGGGACAATGAACTTGGTTGTTGCGTGTTTTGCTTCAAAGGACTCCTTGACCAATGGAAGGAGATATGTATTAATGTATTCAAGGAAAGGATCCTTATCTACGAATTGGTCAAGATTCCAAAACTGTTGCCATCACTTTGAAGGATTTAAGGCATGTATGTGTACATACGTAACTTTGGAGTTTTGAGGCCTTTCATCTAAAATCAATTTTGGGTCAATTGGTATATTAAAACCCCCTGAAAAGCCAACTCATACGCTGAAGCCAAGCCAAGAGCCTTGGTTGGGGTCATTGATTTTAGTTTGTTGTCCCTGCTCTTTTTTTTTTTTTTTTTTTTTTTTCTCTTTCCGGCACCAATAACAGTTTGTATAATCTATTTTAGTTTAATCTAAAGGGAAGGGGAGAGGGAAGCAACACATAGTGGCTGGTGGGAGGCACGGATTGAACCTTTGACCTCCCACCTTGAGGAAGAGGGGCATGAATGGTTGAGGAAGAGGAAGCAACCGTCCTGACAGTTCACGACTAAGATTTGACCCAAAAAAAATTATCCGATCCAGATCTCATTTTGTATCTCGTTTTTAATATGTGTGGGACTCATAAAATTTTGTTTTAGAATTACACGTTGTTGAAACTAAGTTATACTATGTGCATAAAGAGTTACGTCGTGTGCAAAATGCACATAATCTTTAGGAACAGTTGCACGAGCAACCTTGAACCCTTGTCCCTGCTTTGAACTTTGATGACCTGAAATGAGCTTTTCTTGGATGATGCAAGTTGCTATTGGACGGTTTTCTTGGATTTGACAACATAAATATTAAAATTTTATAACAACAAAAGTATGAAAATAATAAGTACCAACATTACAGGAAATTACATTGGGCTTCTTGCTAAATGTGAATCTTGCCATGAAGCATATAGAAGGATTGTGCCGCGATTGCTGATCCACTAGCAGAACTACTCGTATGACGTTCAGCCATAGGATCCAGCCCAACTCTTGCTGGACAAACAAACAAAGGGGAAAAATATTCTAATATCATGAGAGATTAAGAGCCTCTATTTGGACCGTTAAATCGAGGCTGCAACTAGTGGGCTGGTTTCTCATCAATACTGACAGAAAAATCCCAGATTGTTAAATGGACATCAAACAATACACAAGCACGAGTCACTTTGCTCCGGAATGGAATCCTCCTGAGCCGATTAAACCTCTTTTACGGAGCTTCTTGTAGTGGCAGTGAGACATGCTGTATGCCTAAAAATATGTCCAAATTTTTTTTTTAAAAAAAAAGTGCTCAAAAGGATAATTATTTGGTGGCATCAATTGCCTGAAATTAACAATAATACTTGACTTTTCTTGAAAAAAAAAGGTAATTGATTTCTTCCAAATATTGTCCATTTGCAACTAGAAAAGCCGAATTGAATCAAATTTTATCTAATCGAATCAGATTCCAATTCGAGGAGTTCTGAATGTAAAACTTGAGTTCAACCTTGAATTCAAGTTAGATTTTAATCGAGATTGAGCTTGAGTTTAATAGAAATATAAATTTAAAAAAATTAAAAAGAATCACGAGTGTGAATAATAAATTGTCAAAAAATAAAAAAATAAAAACCTAGAGTAACTTACTCAAGTATTTCTGGCTGGAGTTTCAATTTCTGCAGACAAGAAATGGGGAGATGGCATTAGCAAGTCAAGACGTCAAACAGATAACAATACCAAGTTCCTCTGACATTCTTCCACCACTTCAAAAACTTCAAAGCAACCATAACCCCACCACCATCATCCCTTCTCATTTCACAAAGCCTTCTCACACCTAGTCTCCACTGTCCGTAGCTCTTTTTCCTTCCAGTTCTCTGCAATGGAAGGGACCCTTTTTCCCAATAGGCCTGGATTTCCAATCCAACAAACAAAACCAACAATTCAACCGCCTAACCAACGCTTGAAATTCAATACTTCAACTCTCCTTCCTCCTTTACATCAACAATTGCTGCCGCAGCAACAGCAGCAACCAAAGACTGCTTGTTCATCTTCTTTTCCTATTGATTCTCTCCTCCAACACCTTCTCCATATCTCCAACAATAAGCCACCTATCATCAAATCAGCCAAAAGCAATGGAACCCACTTCACTTCAGCTCTCATTTCTTCAGAAAATGGAGAATTTGAAGAAACCCGTTTGGCCAATTCAATTGCTATCCCAAGAATTGAGAGATACAGGGAAGAGCATGCTTTTCAGACAGGCAGTGGTAATGGGGCCCTTGATTTTCTCCCCCTGGACTGTAAGTTGATGCTTAATTCAATTCTTGAATACCCCGTTTCTAGTTTGAGTAAATACCTTGATTCTGTCAAGTTTCAGTTATTGGAAGTTGATTTGATGAGTTTGTTGAAAGGTTTAGATGTTCTAGGCAATTGGGAAAAAGCTATAATTTTGTTTGAATGGCTTGTCATGAATGATACTAAGGACAAGTTGGACAACCAAGTTATTGAATTAATGGTTAAGATTCTTGGGAGGGAGTCTCAATACTTGGTCACCTCAAAACTGTTTGATTTACTTCCCGTTGAGGAGTATTTGTTGGATGTCCGAGCATGTACTACAATTCTTCATGCATATTCTCGTACTGAAAAGTACGATAAGGCTATAGCATTGTTTGGATACATGAAAGAAAAGGGCTTATATCCAACTTTAGTTACCTACAATGTGATGTTGGATGTTTACGGTAAAAAGGGCCGGTCTTGGAATGAAATTGTTGGCCTTCTTGAAGAAATGAGGAGCGAAGGGCTTCAGTTTGATGAGTTCACTTGCAGCACTGTGATATCAGCATGTGGCCGTGAAGGGTTGTTGGAGGAAGCAAAGGGGTTTTTCGATGAACTGAAGAAACGAGGATATGTTCCTGGAACAGTTAGTTACAATTCACTTCTCCAAGTGTTTGGGAAGGCAGGGGTTCTTCCAGAGGCTTTGAATGTTCTGAAAGAGATGGAGGAAAATCAATGCCTTCCAGACTCGGTGACTTACAATGAACTTGTGGCAACATATGTGAGGGCTGGATTCCATGAAGAAGCAGCTGCTTTAATTGGTACAATGACGGAAAAGGGGATAAGGCCAAATGCCGTGACTTACACTACAGTGATAGATGCCTATGGCAAAGCTGGGAAGGAGGACAAGGCATTTACTTGGTTCAAACATATGAAGAAAGCGGGTTGTGTCCCTAATGTGTGCACTTATAATGCTATCCTTGGGATGCTAGGGAAGAAGTCACGATTGGAGGAGATGATGGAAATTGTCTGTGATATGAAAATAAATGGTTGTGCCCCCAATCGTGTGACTTGGAATACAATGCTTGCCATGTGTGGTAGTAAAGGAATGCATAAATATGTTAATCATGTTTTCGAAGAGATGAAGAATTGTGGCTTTGAGCCTGATAGAGACACATTCAATACCTTAATTAGTGCATACGGTCGATGTGGTTCACGAGTTGATGCTTCGACGATGTATGATGAGATGATGAAAGCAGGCTTTATGCCATGTGTTACAACTTATAATGCACTTCTAAATGCTCTGGCCCGTAGAGGTGATTGGAGAGCAGCAGAAAAGATAATTTTGGACATGAAGAATAAGGGCTTCAAGCCCAGTGAAACATCACACTCCTTGTTGCTTAATTGCTACTCAAAGGGTGGCAATGTGAGGGGCATAGAAAAGATTGCAAAAGATATCTACGATGGCCGCATCTATCCCAGTTGGATGCTTTTGAGGACCCTTGTTCTTGCAAATTTCAAGTGTAGGTCTCTCATGGGTATGGAGAGAGCATTCCAAGAATTCAAGAACCATGGATATAATCCTGACTTAGTTATGTTCAACTCAATGCTTTCCGTTTTTTCCAGGAACAAAATGTTGGATCGTGCCCATGAGATGCTGCACTTGATCTGTGAGAGTGGATTGCAGCCAGATCTCATTACTTACAATAGCTTGATGGATATGTATGCTAGAGCAGGTGATTGCTGGAAAGCTGAAGAAATCCTCAATGGACTGCAAAAAAGTGGTGGAGAACCTGATCTTGTTTCCTATAATACTGTCATCAAGGGGTTCTGCAGGCAAGGTCTCATGCAGGAGGCAATCAGAGTTTTCTCAGAAATGACATCCAGGGGAATTCGTCCCTGCATTGTTACGTACAACACGTTTGTTGCTGGCTTTGCTGGACGAGGACTGTTCTCACAAGTAGATGAATTAATAGACTACATGATCCAGCATAACTGCAGACCAAATGAGTTAACATACAAGACAATAGTAGATGGTTATTGTAAAGCAAAAAAGTACAAGGAAGCCATGGATTTTGTTTCAAATATTAAGGAAAGGGATGCTTCCTGTGATGAGCAGTCCTTGCATAGACTTGCATTACGGGTCAGGGAAAACGTGGAGTCGTGATTTCAAGAAATTTTTCGTTCTGGTGACCCAGGGAGGATGCAGCATGACAAAAAATTAATATAGCAGTTGCCTGATATCTTTCTGCACTATTCCAAGGATTATATTGCGAGTCGGGTGTTTCAGAGTTCAGATTAACAGTTAAGATTAAGTTAGTAGTGTGAGACTCTTGGTATGGTGTGCCCAGGGAGGCCAAATTCTACCTTAACTGACTTCTGCTGTTTATTGCATCAAAAACAGGTCTCGAGTATGTCGCAATGAGTTACCCTGTCGCCTCTTGAACAATTGATTTATTTGTTGAGAATATTGAAATTGATAAATAGACATAGTTCCATTCCATCGTTCTTTTCCTTTAACAAGCTGTTATTTTCTCCATTTTAAGTATTGCTGGTTCTCTGGTAAGAATTGTAGGTAGGTAAGAAACACAAAACCTGCAATCCTCCCGCTTTGAGGAACTGTGCATAAGTTGATCATGGGATGTCCAAATTCTTTTTATTGTCATGAGCTATATGTAAAATTTTGAGATGTCCAAGTTTCCTTATCTTTGCAACTGGAACCGCATCTTTCTATATGTTAGATAGGTCAGGTTTTCTGGATCCAGGGCACTGCAATCCACGGCCTAATCCAAGCTCAGCTCCATCTGGGGTTGACTTCAGAATTTCAGGCAACAGCAGCATATTTCATATTTTGAAATCAAGACCCAAACCGAGCCGAGCATGATCCATTGGACTGTGTGGTTGGATTAATTCTTTACACTTTGCACTCGTATAATATAAGCAGTAACAAGAAGGGTTTAAGGTTCCAACTTTAACGTAGTTTCTGCGTTCACCTCAAACTACGTTTACCTCAGTAACCATCAAAAGTGGATGCAACGTACAGACAGAAGGAAGTATCTTTAAGAAGCAACATGATATGCAAATACCAGATTTAACCAACTGATAAAGCAATGAACATGGAAAGTGCACGCCCTTGGCGGCTTTGAATCCTTCTCAATGCAGTTGTAAAAGGGCTTATATTTCAGTTTTATTGTACTATTTGTAAAGTATATGATTTTTTCTTGGTTTTATAGTGATTTATCCTTGTGACTCATCTGTTTATTAGCCTTTCTAAGAAGTATGTGTTTAATGAGCATTGTAATTCTTCTTCCCCCCCTCCCCCCCCCCCCTTCCTGAAAGACTCTTCTGCTCGTTCTGAAAAAAAAATATCTTTTAAAGCAGTACATTGACATACAGCAAGACTCTTAAAACTTCTCAGTTCTGAAAGATAAGAATGATCTATTAGATCAAAGGAATATCAACTCTGACATGGAAACCAAACCCCCATAAATCTTCAGATGACAAACGTGTCGACGCATTGCATCAAAACTCTAGATTTAATATTCAAAACTGAAAGAAAGAAAAAAAGTGTTGCATTCCCTGTCTAGAGACTCCAGACAGTGGGTTGTGTTTTGGGTTGGAGAATTCGGGAGGACATGGATTTCAAATCCGCTGTTTGGATGTAATAATTTTCTAATCTTTTAAGAATTGTAATACCACTAAAACCGAACTTAGATTTCGACTCCTCCATTCAAATTCATTTGTCCCCTAATTTCAATCAATGAAGATCAATCTCTGTTGATCTTAAATCCTGTTTTGCGCTTCTGAGAAGGCAAATACTTGATGGTGAAAATCTCAATCCAGTTTTCTTCCTTTTTTAGGCTCTGCTGCAATTTCGCCAAAAACTGATTTTTGGCAATCATATCCGCTGATGTTATAACAGCATAACCGGCGCATCCAGCTAAGTTGGAAGAGGCAGTTCGGTGATTTTGATCTAGCAGAAATGTTGCTAGGATAGATGCATTACAACATGCTTCCTAAATTTCAACAAAAGCCTACGTAATTGATTAGCTAAACTCCTGTCCAATATAGAAACTCACCACCGTAAGCAGAATTCATCCAGAAATGAGTGCATATTCAATTCGTCTAGAATTTTCACGTTGCAGGGCTATTAGGGATTTAGGGCAGTATTTCATATCAGTGCAAAAGGCAAGTACTGATCATGAAAACCCAAAAGATTCTATTCCACTGGCTACGCAGCTACTCAAGTCTGTTCTGTCCACAATTTTCTTTTGTAAGATCTGGGCACCAGATTTGGCTAACCACGGCAAAGAGGAGCACCAGCAGCATCTCAATTATATCTCAGTTCTCAATTCTGATATTCAACTCGAACAAATTCATGAACAAAGTAACACTTAACAATTTGCAACATAAAATACATGATAAAGAAATGATACGAACTCTTAGTAAAAGAAGAACAAGAAAACTAGTTTAAGAAGGCATTTAACTCCGCAAACTAAAATAACCCGAACACTAGAAAATCCAACCACCCCGAAGTTTGATGGACATTAACTAAGCGGCTCATTGAATTCATACACTGGCAATAAGCAATATGACTATCTTGTTAAAATTTGATTCAAACAGCACAAAAGTAAAGATGAAACGGTTCATGGGCACAACAGCCAATACATCAGGGTGTTATGACATGAATGTGCTATATAAAACATGGTAGGGGCAAAAATCCCAGTGTAGCAAATGTCATAGACAAACCCCATACTTCGGTTTACACTTTTCATCATTTTTCAAATGCTCCTTTCCTGGGTTTCAACTTACAGAACCTGAATCACAACAACACATGGGCATACAAGATACTCTAAGCCTACATATAGTACCCTATTGCTCTATCTAGCCTAGAAAGGGTGATGACCTGAAATGATTTCAGAAGAACAACCAAAACAAATCTCACAAAATTAAACGCAGGTCAAGCAGATTTGAATATCCCTTGTGATATACCGAAACTGCACAAAAGACGGGCACAGCAGAAGAGTTCACGTACCACAGCAATAGATGCCTGTGTTTCTACAAGGGAAAAGTAACCTCTACAAAGTGGATGCTCAAAGAATCATGCTTCTTGAGATAGGAAAGCTCCTTCTATATTCCGGTTTGATAGCTGCTGAGTTATTCACTCGTTATTTCCCAAATCAGTTAATGTTGCTCGCCAATGATAGCTCATGAAGCTCACCGAGCATCCACTCCTCCCCAGTTTGACCCCCAAGGACTATGGCCCTAGTGCCTCCAACAACACAGGTACTATGTCCCCATGCAAATCTAGGTGGTCTACCAGGTACATTCAGAATCCTCCATGTAGGCTTTTCCTCTGTAGGGTCAAGAATATAGAGCTGGGAAGCTGAGTGAAGACCAGCAACTGAACCCCCAAAGACCAAGATTCTGCCCCCAGGGAGGCTCACTGCAACGTGATCAAGTCTTGGAGGCGGAGCAATTCCACCAGGATTTCCAGCACCAGGCATCCCACTGCCTGTTACACATCTCCAACATGGTTCGTCCTCACTCAAATCCATGGTGAACACATCACTTGATCTAAAACGCAAAGGACCACTTTTGGCAAGACCCCCAAACATCAAAATTTTCCTCCCACCATAAACAGAGAGAGTATGGCCCAAACGAGATGGTGGAGTCCATGTGACTGGTATCTCTCGCCAGATAGGCTTCTCCATTGAGAGATCAAGGAGAAAAGTGTCACTCAGGAGTACTCCAGAATCTGCACAACCACCAGACACTATCAACTTGGTCCCATCAAGAGTGCAGGAGCTATGCCAAGACCTTGGCAGGGGAGGAGCTAAACTGGATATCTCACGCCATGTCAGATGCTTGGCGTCCAAATCCAACACAAATACATCATTAAGCAAACCCTGAGTCCCACAGCCCCCAAAAAGAACTAGATGAGATCCATTCACACAAGAAAGCGTGTGACCCCAGCGTCCAGGAGGCGGAGAGCTTACTTTCACATGTTGCCACTCGGGGCTGCTTGAATTCAAATCCAAGACAAAAGTATCGTTCATAGGTTGCATGTTAACCCCTTCTCCACCAAAAAGAACCACACGGTTCCCAACTGCACATGCACTGAAGTTACAACGAGAAGGTTCAACTGCACCTTTAACAGTTAGTTTCCTCCAGGCTGCTGCTTCAAGAGTGGTAAGTTCCCTTGCCAATCTACCCCATCCAAGTCGCTTAGCCCCAGGTACTGCCTCCAACAATCGAGTTGTTTCACTGCCCCATGCATTTTGACAGACCCTTCGCCAAAGATCTTCATTCTTTGTCAACTCATAAAACCTCATACAGACGGAGCCAACGGATGCAATATCTCTTGGAGTTAACCGTGCAAGAATTTTGAGAGATATAACTTCATCGCTCAACTGAAAAATCCCACACAGGCCTCGATTTATATTGTATTTCCCATCTGAAACTGGTCCAAAAGTAGAAAGGCTAGAGCGGAATTTATCGCATGATCTTGCAGACTCCCTTACTGATCCAGGAAGTGGACCCAGATCAAGATTTACTTCTGTAAAGAACTGTATACCAATAATATGTGTTATTGCCTCATCATCTCCATATATTGGTGTCATACGCAATCTATTCATCAAGGGAGATCCATCTTTCCTAAAATTTAACAATTCCCCTTGAAACTCAACTCCTTCCTCAAGGCATCTTCTAATATCAGCAACAACACTAGAATCCACCAGCGGATGCCTTCGCTTAGCGAAAGGGCCTCTGCATTGCAAGAAACGACTGCAGGAAAGCCAATGACAGTAAGGGACGTGGTAACTATTGCATGTCACAGAATACAATAGAAACCCTTTGGATAAGCAAAAAGGTGAGAGATAACAATGTCAAATAGTAAACGAGCAATAAAATCCCAAAAGAGACTTCTGTGACAGTTGGAACTTTATCACTGGAAAAGATAGTAGTCAGAGCAAGCATGTTGTGAAAAAATCAGGCATAAAAGGAAAAACTTGTGAGGAGCTAAAAAGGGTGAACAACCCCCCCAGTTCCCCTTTAACACTCCATTCTCCCACCACCCTCCCCCCCCAAAAAAAAATTAAAGAGAGAGAGAGAGAGAGAGAGGGAGAGAGAGGAGTAGGAGAGAGAAGACTGGCAAAGAATGAAACATCAAATTTCTAGTGAATATAAAGAATAACATCGAGCGCACTCAAGTACTCTAATGCACAAGGAAGGGCATCAGACATTACTTTCTTCCTACTCAAATTGCCATTAACTGCAACACAGGGGAACATATTAAGGATTCAAGCAAAATAGCAGACTTCACACCCAACAGTAAGTCAAGACCTTCATATGCAATGAAAGTTATATTCTTCACATTTGAGTAGTTGTAAGATGATATTAAGATAACAAAAATACAATTTACATCCAAATGAAATGCAAATAGTAAATATCAATAACCACCGATGTTAATAGTTAAATGACAAAATATGAACAGATAGCATAAAGTAGCAGACGGATATTATCCTACATTGTGCAGACAATAAAAGATATGAAGTAGACCACAAATTAATTAACCCAACTCATCATATTTCACCATCAATTAGTAGCAGCGGAAGAAATCCAGTCTCCAGGCATCAAACAATCAATTATTCAACATTGCCTTTAAAAACAAATCAATTATTATTAGGCATCTATTCCTAATTTACAACCACAGTAATCAACCTTTACACAGTTCCTAAACCAGTTTCCTTGGTAACAATATGAAGACAAAAGTATAAAGAACTAAGTTGAATCTACATCGAAGTGACAATATCTGAATGCACATGAGCATAGAGATTAATCCTATATGACTGACAGTGTAAAAATTTTTTACACGAGGGTGCAGATGCATGCCCATAGTCCATATGAAGATTTGGAGAAATTCCTCATGTACACATGGCATGCATCTAACTATACTTGTGTAGAGAAAAAATGTTGTAATGTCAGTCCATATAAAACTGGTAGAAAAGTAAATTTAGAACTCCAAGCCACCTTGAAACAATTTACCATAATGTTTAAATTGCCGGAAACCAATCTTTTGTCCCTCAGCTCGCTTGGATGAGTACAGATTCCAAATAAACAAGTACACACCTTTTTTCGTCTGAATAGATTGAGTTTATAGCAATCCAGTACTTTGGTGTGTATGGACAATTTTACATTTAAATTACTTGGATATGACTCCGCAGAAAAGACAAATATAATGTACAAGACAACCAACTGTTATGACATACTTCTTGTCCAGGTCTAGGTTTTTTATCCCGTTCACTTTTTCCCTAGCCATTCGGAGAAGGTTATTTCATATTGCTTGAGAACATGCCGAAGTTTCTTATGTCCTCCTTCCCTGGCTTGTGCCCAAAACATTTCCAGAGTCAAAGTCAAAGTACTGAGGGTCTTGCTCATGCAAAACCTCAACCTTATAAACAGAACTCCATTACCCAAGTTTCATCACTTTTTGCTTCTAAAACCAACTCTAGCACATATCTTTAAATGGCTAAAAAAATCTTCATCAGATCTAGGATGAGTATGAGCTAATAGAACAACCAAGACAAACTGATTCCAATCCAGTTGACGGGTCGTAAAATCAAGGAGTAGTAGCAACATCTACTGACTATCCAGCAACAACAATACACTTCTACATAACCAAATAACATAACCATGATTTCTTTCCTCTTCTGACTAACTAAATGGTTCAATATCTTCCTTAACAGATAGTCAAGAAAAATCTGACACCAACAATTGAGGAGTCAAGCATATAGAAGATAAAAGTTGAAAAGAAAAAAATACAGGTCAACCAAGACCCCTTGATCACCATATAACTTGTAAAGTAGCATGCTAGTTGTTACTATATGGACATTTTACATCACAATATCAAAGCCCCATCAACCACAGTGAACCATACATGACCTACTGCAAAGGAGTGCTCTCTCTCCACTTCATTTCAGAGTTCTACCTGGCAAGACCTCTAAATCTAAATCTTTCCCGACTATACTTTGAACAGCAGAACAACATAGACAAAGGCCTCCAGCACAGCTTTTCATCCATCCCTCAAGCACAGAATCTAAAAATGCTACATGAAAGAAGTCAGAGCCCAAGGTTTTCAGGCCTCAGAGTGTGGAAGAAGCATTTTCCCTATTTTACAGCCCATCGCTAAAATCATTTCACTTACAAGGTAGAACAGCTCGGTAAAATCCACCTCGGTGAGATTTTCAAACACTCTCAGCCATTTTTAGCCTCTTGAAAGCTGTTTACACTAATTTATTATTTTCTTGCCCTTGGGATCTAGTCATTCCCCGAAAATTACATGCAGAACTCATTTTTCAAACATCTGAGAATGGAAAAGTATTGCTACAAAATTATACCTCTCTTGCAGGATGCACAAAGAATGAAGTAATGCGTAACAATAGAAACAGTGATAAGAACTATATATCATTCACAGATTAACATCTAGATTTTTTCCCGTCTAAAAGTTGAAGCCCCTATACAAATTCAGCCATAATAGTTCCAGTCTAACATTGCTAATAATAAGTTATGATGAAGACTAGAAACCATACTTCTCCTAACTAACTGTAGGATTTTTTCGATAATGCATCTCTGCAGTGATGGGCAAAATTCTAGTAACCCAATTTGGCTACAAATCACCAGATTCCTTCCTGCTGTCAACTCATGGACTGAGGAGATAACATATATTTGCTTTGACCTAATCATTCTGTGTAGTTTACAAAATGAAGAACACAAAATATCATCACTTTGCAGGAACTAGCTATATCTCTTTTAGGTAATGGAATATGTCAATCAAGACTTCCCTTCTTAACCATAAGCAGGGTTTCCCCTTTTAAACATTGTAACTGTTTCCTCAATACTAGCCATTTCATAAATCATGAAGAATAAGCTACGACTAAAAAAAAAAATCAACCACAAACCGATAGCTAAGCAAGCAAAATAATCAGAATTTGTTTTATTCGAAGTAAGGTACATTTGACCTTGTCCTATAGCAAATGACATCCCAAAAAGCAAGGAACTTGGCAATAATAAGTAACTCTAACTAGGTTAACAGCAAAAAAGCCCAAAACCGAAACAAAGAACATAATTACATTAGAACAGCAAAATTATGCAAAATTAACAAGTAAATGTCCCAATTAAAGCTAAAAATTTTGCAATCAAAGAAAGTAATATATATATAAGCTGACAATTCTCCTCGAACTCTAACCCCCAAATTTTTTCATGATTCGGTAAACAATAACAAAATTTCTTCCTTTTTACCATATTTTCCCTCCAAATTCTCCAAACCACGAGAAATCAACATGGAAAATCAGAAGACACAAGTTCCGAAAGCATTTCAAGAAAACCCAAATAAGAATAACCACAGCAAACCACAAAAAAGGTGGAAATTGCAAAGAATGAGGAGAAGAGGGAACTGACCAGTTGCGGCCGAGGACCTCTTCGGCCCGGTAACCGGTGACCATCTCGAACACAGAATTGACATAAATAATGGGGTGGTCGGGCTCTAAAGCATCAGTAACCACAAAGCCACAAGGGGCAGGCTGGAGCAATGAGTCCACAGGAAACGGCAAAGGGCCACTACCACCATTTCCACCACCACTGAACAAAAAACCATTCGACCCAAATCCAACCTCTACTTCATCTTCCTCCTCCTCCTCGTATTCCACAAATTCATCATCTCCACTTGCATCAGAATTACTGTCCCACTCCATCATCAACCCATAATACTGATGATATCAACAATTACCAGTAATGATTGCTTGACGGGTTCAAAAGGGGTGAGAAATAAGGGTGAATTGAGTTGGGAGAGTTCGAGTTATTTAGGGTTGGGTTTGTTTCTGGTGAGGGGGTTTGGGAGAGGGGCTTCTGTTATGTGGGTTGAGGAAAATGAATGAGTGGTAGGGAAGATGGGGCAAATATTAGCAAGGGTAGAAAACAAAAGAAAAGACCGATCCGGAGAGGAGTGGCAAAGTCGGAGCAGAAATTCGGTGTGAATTGGGCGCTGAGTCTACGGTTGGTTTAATTGCCGGTCTTAATTCACGTAGGTGGTGTGGGAACAACAAGCGTGCGTGCTGCCACCGCCTGCTGTCTTCTGGATAGGAAGTTTGGCTTTGGCCCCCAAAAAACAAAAAATCTGGCCTTCTTTTTCTTTTTTTTCTTTCCGTGTAAATGGATGAAAAACAATAACAATTAGCATAGGTATTACTTATATAATGATTGATAAAATGAAAATTAAATGTATTAAAGTTTCAAAAATACCATGCAAGTGATTTGTTCTACTTACACATGCATTTTTAGTCATAAGAAAAGATTTTTTAGTCAAAATTAAATTTTTTGGTTACAATATAAAGCAACTTTTGTATTTTTTTCTCATTTTGATTCAAACAAATAAGCCTCAATATTTCATCAATAATTTTTTATTCACAAATTATACGATAATATGTTTAAAATCTTAACACCATATGTAAAGAAAGTCCATTTTAAAAGAAGACATGGATATAAAAATAAGAAACAAGAGATAAAACTATTATAAATTAGTGAATTTAATGTATAAAAAAATTCTTAAAAAAATACTATGCAAATCGGATCGAATATTTGCTGGATCACAAAAAAGTGATATTTGAATCTGATCTGCATAACTTCTTGATCTGGATGTGATTGATTCGCATATGATCCGATGGATAGGATCACAAGTTTTCCAGATTAGCACACTCTTAACATAATGTAATGTGAGATAAAAAATTTTGATTGAAAAGATAAATAACTGATTGAAAAATGCGTTCATAATTCAATCACATAATTTTTTTAAACAAATGATGCAATGAAATAATACATTTCCATAAAAGTAATTTTTTAAAACAAGTATTACATTCCCATAAAAGTTTGTCTTTTGTAACACATTAAGCCTTAAGCCGTTGATGACTTCACTTTGTAAATAGCTTAGTTTATTAGGTTGCACATATCAGCCTGATCATCTTTTGTATTTTTTTTTTAAATTATCGATTGTATTTGACAATACGTAATTTTGAAATCCTTGGCATATATTTATGCATACATTCAGCTCGGAATTATATGATAAAATGATCAAACTTAGCTTGGCATTTTTGAAACATAAAGTTACCATATAAGCATCAACTTTGAGCTTGTCTTAGAAATAAATTTTGAGATAGAAAATCTCTTCTCCTAAATTTAGATAATGATGATTATAAAAAAAATTTAGATAATGATGATGCTTATTAAATATCTTAAAAGTGTGTTATCACAGCAAAACATATGGAATCCAAAACAAACATCACCTAGAATTGATGTTTATGGAGGTTAGGCAACTGATATTGTACAGCGTGGAAGGGATGTTGTACCCAGATTTGATATTTTCACGGGATGGCACTAGCACTGAAAATTGAAAGAAATATCTGGAGTTTTACATTATCCGTTTCCTTTTTCGATTTTTATTTTGGACTTGGAATTTAAGGAGGAGGAAAGATCTTTTGCACTTTTTCTTTGCCAAGTGGACAAACGGTCAGCGGACTTTTGGGCCACTCTGGGCTTCCGTGATTCTGGGTATGGGCAATTGCAAGTGGGTAATAAGCCAACTTTGGCATGCATCATTGAGATCTCAGATTGGGTATGGGTATTTCACATCAGGAGGAACACTACTTAGTGAAACTGAGAAAAGTTATACGAGTATGATTAATCGCCCGGGGGCTTTGGTCTGATTGTAGTAGCCTAGTTATGTAAGTACTACTACAAAAGATCGAATCCCTGACGAAACAATCCACATGGCTTGGGCAGGTTGGTGTGGAACATGTGTGGATTAGTCTGGTGATTCAGGATACCACACCTGATAACTGACAAAAAAAAATATATATATACTAGTATGATTAATCCTAGGATATCAGCATTTTAGTTGCAAAGATCTAAGTGTGCTATATGTGATTACTTACTAATTGCACATGAAAAACTTAGGTCCCGTTTTTGAATTGTTGTTTTTGGATTTTTTTTCTTATAGAACAATCTAATGTAATAATCTGATGTATGTGAGGTACAAAAAAAAAAAAATGTATGTGTTCACGTAACATGTAACAAATTTTTTAATAGAAAATTGGAATCCAATCTTGCACCAACTAGTATGTTTTGCATCTATCGACTGTACGGTATAATGACAAATGACAAATGAACTAAAAAGAATAAATGAGTAGAAAGAAATTATGAGCTAATTTCATATTCTCAATGCTTGAAATCGGTTTAAAATACTAAGGCTCCGTTTGGATTTAACATTTTTTTAAAAAACTATTTGTCATTCACATCAACAGTATTAAACTCCAAAAACAACTTCAAAAACAATTTAAAAAAATTACAACACATCTCAAATACTTGAAAAAAATTCTCTCTTTCTTCTTCCACACACTACCTATCACCAACACTATCATTACCACCGCCCATTACTCTCCACTGTCATCACCATCACCCTTACACCAACAACCCTCCCTCCTCTCTCTCTCTCTCTCTCTCTCTCTCTCTCTCCCCTTCCCCCTCTCTCCTCCCTTCCCTCTTGTTCTCTTCATCCGTACTTTTCTTCTCTCCCAATACCCCCTCCTCTTCACTGACCGCGACCAACAAGGTTGCGGCTAGAGTGGTGGCTGGAGTCGCGGCTAGAGTGGTGGCTGCAATCCACCTATGAATAGGAGAGGGGTTTGGGGAGCGGATGGAAAGAAGAGGAGACGGGAAAAGGAAGAAGAAAGAAGGAGGAAAGGGAGGAAAGAGTGGGAAGGAGGAGAGGGAGAGTGAGAGTGAGAGAGGAGAGAGGGGAGAGGGGAGAGGGGAGAAGAAGGGAGGGGTGGTGGTGTAAAATTTTTTTAAAAAATACCTCAAAAGTGATAAATTGTAAAAATATCCCAAAAAATATTTTAAAAACCCCTAAAAATACTTCTAAAAACACCCCAAAAATATTTGCAGAAAAAGTTTTTCACACATACAGTTATAGTAAAGTTTTTCAAAAACAACCTCTAAAAACAATTAATCCAAACAGAGCTTAAGGTATGCATAACAAAGAGTACTTGTTTGCGTACTACATTAATATTGCAACATCAATATTTTTATGGCTTTAAGCAAGAATAAGTATTTGTGTTGTGGAAGACGTCTAATATGATTTGTACCTAAAGTGCATAACTTTTGACGATCTCTTGTTTCATTGTTATTCTTTTTGCAAGCTCTAGATGGCCACAATTGTCACCTTACACAACAGCCAATAAATTGTCAAATACACATGAGAAAAGCCCCCCCAAAAAAAAATGGAACAGCTCAAGTGTTCCTCGTGTCCAATTTTGATTTTTGAGGCCTTGTTATGTTGGGAATGGTAACTGGTAAGTGCACCCTTAGACATGGATTAGGAGCATCTGCATTACCAGTCACAATTGCACCGTACAACATAAGCACCAGGGCAGTAAATATAAATATTAGAACAATGAAATTAGATATTAACATAACAATATGTAAGAACACAACAAATTTCAATGATAGAGAAATTTTATTGTACTTTTACTGTTATTGTGTACTAAGTTAATGTCCATTTTTGTTATTTTAGCTGAATTTGTTCTAATAGTGTTTGTAGGGCACCATGCAATTGCTATTGATAATGATAAAGACCCTTAATCCCTTAGACACACACACACACGCAGACACTGTTGACAGATTAAAAGTTGTAGAAAGTAAATAATTCAACATTACATCTAGATGAGTAAATAAGAAATGAATTGCATTGATTTCGATTTTATTTTTTTTCCCCAAAGGAATTCGTTGTTTCATATGTTTAAATATGCAGCCAACCGGGCCAACTTAAGAAATAATCTTATTCATGTACGTTTTATATGTTTCTCAAAATTAATTAACGATAATGCATAACATTCGACCCACCGGGAATCTAAAAGCCTTGCCAAATTTCCAGTCTGTCACCCTTTCGTCTTCGACAGTGCTTTTTTTTTATTTTTATTTTTTATTATCAATTGTTACTTTTTATGTATAGTATTATACACTATTCTAATCTAAGAAGAGATTCATCTGGATCTAGAGGGAGTTGATGGGAATTGAACCACCATCGAACCCGTTTGAATTTTTTAAGAAATTATTTAATGTGACAATTGGTGGGAGGCATCAAGTGCTAACGACTTAGTGGTGATCACCAACCCAAAAAGCTGATAGTTATCTTCTACAGTGCTTCTAGTAGGGATCTTTTATTTATTTAATTATTTTACTATCTAATTAATTAGCCTATGATTGTAGGCAGCCACTATAGAGGGATAGGTAATCAGAAAATGACAGAAAATGAAAATTGACAACGTGACAAAAATATGGGCATCTTGGAGAATGGTTCAAGTTAATTGGGTGCATTTTTTATCGTAGTCGTTATTTGTCTTCCACTGTCCAAATGGTCCTTTCAATTTGACCCTCGTACAACTTTTATCATAATTTATGAATAATATTCATCAGAATATTGTAACCTTTAACATGATAATGCCATTAAGTCATTTAGTGTATAGTCTGTCACATGCAGAAGCACTAGTGAAGTAGAGCGAGTGACATAAAGATTTTTGCTTCTCAAAAACAAATCACTGATTGAATCATTAGCCATGGAAGGAGGAGGAGGCTATTCTGTCCCTGATGGGCTTCAACTCTCTCCATTCTCTTCTGTCTCGCAATTGTCTGCTGCCGAGGCAGGGGCCAATCCTGCAAATGAAGATTCAAGATCCGAAGAGGAAAAGCGAATGGAGAGAGGAGAGAAGGTAATTCGACAAACATTGAAGGACATTTTTCAGCTTGCAAATTACTACTTGGTCTTCCAAGGTGTCATTTTCACATCCATCTTTGGTAATCCCTCACCCCTCAAATGCCAATACCGTTGGCTCCCCGTTACCCTCTCTTCAATTGCGGGCATACTTAATCTATCAATTTTGACAAAATTGGCTCGGAAGTATGATCGATTAACGCGCGAAAGAGAACTGGATCTTGCCGGAGTTGGTGGTCGACCAGTGCCACCTTTTCTGAAAGAGAAACACGAATGGGAACGAATTATTTCTATGATTTGCTTGTTTCTGTTTTTTGTGTTTCTAGTCATTTTGGTGTTTGGTTCGTGGGTGATTCTTTGCTACAAAAGTGACAATTGTCAGAGTTACGACTTCAGGAACTGCATTGAGCTGTGCAACAACGACAACGGAAGATGCACCTCAATCTTTCTTCGTACTTCATAGTAAGTGCAGAGGTTCGAGGGCTTTGCTGAATTTGATTGAAACTCAAAGATTTCTTTCATTAATCGAGGTACTCCGCCTTCATTCTGTGACTTAAGGTCTTTTGCCAAAATGTAGTACCCAATAAAACATAAGAGTACTTTTTTTTTTTTAACAAGGTTTTTAATTAGTAATTCGCACCTAGCTAATAATTGCATGCCAGTCCATGTGTTCCTTTTGTTTTATTTTTTAATTTCAAGTTTTTATAGGCAGAGGAGGAGAGGAAGGAAGAAGCAGGGAGGACAAGGAAGTTTGAGAATCAAATGGCTACAAAATTACATATTTTTAAAGCATAACAGTGGATACATGTTAAATATATCAAATTTAAAATTTAAATTCAAATTATGACTAGTAATTATCGTGCATTCAGATCATATATTAGAAAATATCAATCATATGTTTGACTTGTGTAGATTGGTGTTTGTATGCGGAGGGTGGGCGCAAGTGTTTATGCAGAAGATGTACATAGTTGGGCAAATGGGTCAATATGGATATAACTTAACTTATTGGTTCTTTTTTATTTTTTGTCTTTTCCTTTCATTTGTTTTCTGAAATTGACTGCTCCGTACCCAAGAAAAGATAAAAATAAGGTATGCTTCGCAAAGAGTAATTAACTCACCATAAACCAACTTCTGATATTCTAGTGGTAAGTTTAATGCACGGGAGGATTTAAGGTGGGGGCACTCGGGCCACGAGCCCCCAGTGTTCCCCTTAAATTCCTACAATATGTATAGAATTTTGATATTATCTTAAGTGCGTCCCCAAAATTTTTTTATGAAATAAGTGAAAGATTATGTGATCTTTTAAATTGATTTATGAACTAATATTTTAAAAGAATATGTAGGTCATAAAATTCCATTTGAAATAAGTTCAAAAAATCTTTTTCATTTTAACTTGTTGGTGAATATTTTTTTTACTTAAAAACTAACAAAAGAATAGGAAAAAAATTTTAGTATTACTTTTATCCCCACTGAAAATTTTTTCTGGCCCGCCACTGGTTTAATGCTACTTGACTCCACAGTCAAGGGAAAGCTTATACAGAAAGTGATGATATGCAAATGATTCTCCCTTCCGTTTTGGATAAATTTTGTTTAACACAATCATTGTAAAATTAGAATTTGTATTCTTATATGATTTGGTATATGCATCCAAGTTTGCTAATGTAAAAAATTTTCTGACAAAAAAGAGAACTCTACTTTCTTTTTTTTTGGTTACTGCCCATGCAAGTTTTATTTCTTTTCAAGTCGAGTTAGCAGATCAACCACAAGTTTCTGAAGAAAGAAGTTTAAAACAACTGCCACTCAAGTTTCCCAAGTAAATCAAGCATTCGTCACATAAGCCTCGTCGGATTTGATCTATCCGATGTCCCCGAAGGGACCGTCCGGTTTGGTTTAGTTTCCAACATAAACATAAAACTATGAAATGGAAAACTGCCTCTGCAACATAACGCATGCGCAATGCCATATTTGTCCTATATTAAGAATACTTTCGAAGAACAGCACAGTTCTGAAGAATCACGATTCTGGAACTTGGAACCACAATTTTCGAGTTCGAGAAGATTTTTGTAGCCTTAAAAAGAGGGGAAAATGAAAAATTTTCAGAATCTAATCAAAGAACTCATCGTTATTAAAAAAATAACAATAGCATGGTCTAATTTGTTTTATTTCCAAATTCTATTATCTAAATATTGGAGGTAGGGAGAATGGAGTATAAGATAGAGGTTTTAAGTTCAAATTCTCCCACTTATACTATTTTTTTTTTGTGAGTAACTGTAAAATTTGAACAATTTTGGAGGTAGCAGAAACGCTTCAAAATTCAAGGAGAGCCAGGGGAAGGGGGAAGCGCGGGGAGGGGGGCAATGGCCTGAGATCGCTTGTTAGTTTTTAGGAGCGTTGAAGCGTTCGAAGTTAGCAGTTGATCATACGAATTAATTTATTCAATTCTTATCTTGTTTCTGGGCAATTGGATCGTAAACTACATAATTTGTGTCAAAATTACAGTTGTCCACAATACCGAAATAGTCAACTTCTTGAGTTATTTAGGGTTGGGTTTGTTTCTGGTGAGGCAGTTTGGGAGAGGGGCTGCAGTTGTGTGGGTTGAGGAAAATGAATGAGTGGTAGGGAAGATAGGGGAAATATTAGCAAGGGTCAAAAACGAAAGAAAAGATTGATCCAGAGAGGAGTGGCAAAATCAGAGGAGAAATCTATATGTATATGTATATCTATATCTATATAAATTTGAGAAGATATTTTTAACAACAAGCCTTCACAACCCTTCCCACTCTCAACTCTATTTTTCTAGTATTTTACATTTAATTTATTTCGTAAAAAATATTATGGACACATTACACCCCCACGTTTCCCTCAATCAAGAAGTTAACTCCAACTAACACTCCCACATTTCCCTCAAACAAGAAGTTAACCCCCACTTACATTAAAACTCTTCCAATTCCATGATAAGAAGAGATATAAGACTGCTACAACAATTAAAACTGCCATAAGACCATAACAAGAGATAATAAATATGGCATCCTTTCATGTTTTCTTATTAATTTAAATAAGTAAGATTATTTACACTCCATTTTTGTTATTCACACTTCAATAATCATTTTGATCATATAATTTTCATTAATTAGACTATATGATTAAAAAAATGGTGGAATTGCAAATAATAAAAAAATGGAGTGCAAATAACATTTTTTTAAGTAAGAATTGGCTTCCATGCCTTTCTAATTTAAAAAAGTAGTAACTCCGCTTATATAGGAATTTGGTTCGAAATTTATTAGTGGAAGGGTAAATAAAAAGAAAGCATTGCCAAACTTAGTAAAAGTAGAAAAGTAAATGATAATATTTTATCTTTTAACTTAGTAATCATAAGTAAAAGGGCAAAATTAAATAGAAAACAAAAAGGAAATAATATCGTGGATTTAAAAAATCAAGAACGGTATTATTCATGAAATCCAAATTATGAAATCACAAAATCAAAAACAAAGTACTACTAGCCTTTTAACGTGATTTTTTTTGAAATATTCATTTTTGATAAAAAAATAATGATAATAACAACACCAATTCTATCAAAAAATTTTAAAAAAGTAACATTGTAATTTTAGAGAAAGATATAGAACATTCAACCCTAAAATACTACTTAATTTGTATATATCTGACCCAAATTTGACATTAGATTTGAATAAGAGTGCAAATCCCAAACACTAAGGATAAGTTTTGGTATCATTAATTATTTTATGTATGTTAAACTAATTAAGTAATTAACTAACTAACTAGGGGCCTGTCTAAACGTTAGCTTCAGTTGGAGTTTTGTGCTCAACTGTTGGAAGACTTGATATTCATTCAACATCCTAGTTCTGTTTGCAGTTTGGTGTAGCTGTTGTGATTACCAACAAGTTGTTGCCCAAGTGGATGGTTCTGCCATTTTTGCTGGGCCACAAATCAAACCTATTGGTGGCAACATCATGGCCCATGCTACAACAACAAGGTATGCATATGCTTCTAGTGATTTTTTTTTGCTGATACACCGCTGAAGAATTAAAAACGTTTCGGTATCCTACTGACAGGCTTGCTCTTAGAAAGGGAAGGGCTGAGGAGCGCATTTGTAAAGTAATTAGCTCTTCATGCTTAGCTGAAGCTGAAGCTAGGTTTCAAATTTCTCCTGAGGGCGTAACTGATGTCAAGGACTGATCCTCTTCATTGAACGTTGCCAAAGATCTTACCCCCCCCTTTTTTTTGCTTTTCAGTTTAGCTTTGTGCATTCTATTGTAAAAGGTATAGTTTCTGTCACTTTTTAAGATTTTTTTTTCTGGGTAAAGAGGATCTGTTTTTGTATCATTTCAGTTTGTGAATCAGTTTACAAGAAGGGATACAGGAAGAACAATTCAGCCCTTGAGAAGAGCATATCACATCTTGGTGCTGATTTTTACTTGTAACTACAAGAAGGCAAATTGAAAATCTTGCAGATTTGTCCTTGTAAATGCTATTTGCTGTTCTTCATTACTTGTCGGTCTTCTGTAACACAAGTTTCTTCTGCTACTAAATGCTCGAGATTCAGTAATAGTAGTATTGTATGTATCAAGATAAAAAGATCTGGTATTTTGCCTGAAAATAAGAAAGACAGAAACATAGTACAACAAGACTTTTAAGGAGGAGGGGATTCTGAAATTTTAGTCCATTATCGTTAGATCCACAGCCATTCAAGAGTCTCGATAAGACACCAATGGCCATTCAAGAAAAACAACTCTTGCACCCTATCCTCATAGCATAAATAAACTCCGTCAGCAATCAGTTTCCTTTCTCAATATCCATAACTATCATCCTGGAAAAAAGTGCTACAATTCTTAATCTCTAAGCATTTTAAATTATGTCCAACCAAAGCTTGCCTTCATATGGTGTCTCATTCATTAACAAACATGTGCAATTTTATTTTTGAATTAACTCTGTGGAATATAAGAGCAAACTCAACCCATATGCAGAAAACATAAGAGTCTAAGGTTTATTTGGACTGATTATTACGATTTGAAGAATATGTATATGAAAGATATCAAGACTAGCAATCTTTTAGAGTGAGTAATGCATAAAAAATTTCAGGTTCCACAGACGAGTATTCCTCGTCCATAAGCATTTGCAGTAATGGAAAGCAAAGTTGACCAAACCAACTTCATTGCCATCCACAATTGCCCAATAGATACTCAGTAACACATCAAGTAAAAATCAAGTAAGCAAGAGAGGTCAAAAAAAGGAAAAATAGATCATTACGAAGAGTCTGAAGTGTTTAACAGTGCATTCATTTACAGCCATAGCATTACCATTTCTCAGAGATAACATCAGCAAACAGATACCAACACGAATTTTAACACTGGACTTGCAACTTATGGATTAGTTCGCTCGCCTTAAAAAAACACATAATACCTGCATGAACACATTAAAAAACAGGAATCAGCCTTCCCAGCAGAATTTACAACAGAATTACAGTACCTTGTACTTTGTGTACCAGTGGCACCACCAGGGAAGCCATCCCAGCCACTGTCTCGGTGTCAGCAACCCTTTCCCCAGCAGAGGGTCCTGGACTCGACAGCGGCAACAACAGCAGGTTCCACGTATGGAATGATAGCGGAAGAAGGATCCACGAATACTATTTCAGATCCGCCCAACTCCCGGATTTGTTCACTAAGCACCGTGAGCAGCTAATGCCTACGGTTCAGCCTCTGCATCAAGTCCGCCAATTCAGAATCCAAAGATTCCGGAACAGCATCATTGCCATCCAGAAGAAGCGCCTTTTGGTTCAACTCTTCAATAACTTCATCGGTCTCCGACAGAAGTCGGACGACCTGATTCCTCGTATTCATGGTTGACTGCACTCTACCAGCGATTGCATCCATCTTCCATTTTCTTTCCATTCGATCATGAAATACAGTGAATTTTCTTATCAGAACGCAGGACCCTAAGCCCTTCCATCATTATCTCTCTGCTCTGCCGGACGTCTCCGGGCAATTCGTACGCCTGAAATCGGGGTATGAAAGTATCGATTTGTTCAATTAAAGAATCAATTGCAGAAAAAAACCCCAGCGATGATAGTCGGTCCTTTCTCGTGAATTGTGACTACTAGTGTCGACCCTATTAATGATTCCGACTATGATTAGAGACTGTTTGAAGTGGAGATCTGCACTTGGTTCTTTAATTGAACAAATCGATACTTTCATACCCCGATTTCAGGTGTACGAACTGCCCGGAGACGTCCGGCAGAGCAGAGAGATAATGATGGAAGGGCTTAGGATCCTGCGTTCTGATCCTGAGGATCTGTTAAGAAAATTCCCTGTACTTCATGATCGAATGGAAAGAAAACGGAAGATGAATGCAATCGCTGTTAGAGTGCAGTCAACCATGAATACGCGGAATCAGGTCGTCCGACTTCTGTCGGAGACCGATGAAGTTATTGAAGAGTTGAACCAAAAGGCGCTTCTTCTGGATGGCAATGATGCCGTTCCGGAATCTTTGGATTCTGAATTGGCGGACTTGATGCAGAGGCTGAACCCTAGGCATCAGCAGCTCACGGTGCTTAGTGAACAAATCCGGGAGTTGGACGGATCTGAAATAGTATTCGTGGATTCTTCTTCCGCTATCATTCCATACGTGGAACCTGCTGCTGATGTGGCCGCTGTCGAGTCCAGGACCCTCTGCTGGGGAGAGGGTTGCTGACACCGAGATTGCTGCTGGGATGGCTTCCCTGGTGGTGCCACTGGTACACAAAGTACAAAGTACTGTAATTCTGTTGTAAATTCTGCTGGGATGGCTGATTCCTGTTTTTTAATGTGTT
This sequence comes from Coffea arabica, assembly GCF_036785885.1. Classification (NCBI taxonomy): domain Eukaryota; kingdom Viridiplantae; phylum Streptophyta; class Magnoliopsida; order Gentianales; family Rubiaceae; genus Coffea; species Coffea arabica. The sequence continues at coordinate 12,087,492 of NC_092320.1, read as the reverse complement.
CATGCAGGTATTATGTGTTTTTTTGAAGGCGAGCGAGCTAATCCATAAGTTGCAGGTCCAGTGTTAAAATTCGTGCTGGTATCTGTTTGCCGATGTTATCTCTGAGAAATGGTAATGCTATGGCTGTAAATGAATGCACTGTTAAACTCGTCAGACTCTTCGTAATGATATATTTTTCCTTTTTTTGACCTCTCTTGCTTACTTGATTTTTACTTGATGTGTTACTGAGTATCTATTGGGCAATTGTGGATGGCAATGAAGTTGGTTTGGTCAACTTTGCTTTCCATTACTGCAAATGCTTATGCACGAGGAATACTCGTCTGTGGAACCAGAAGTTCTTTATGCATTACTCACTCTAAAAGATTGCTAGTCTTGATATCTTTCATATACATATTTTTCAAATGGTAATAATCAGTCCAAATAAACCTTAGACTCTTGTGTTTTCTGCATATGGGTTGAGTTTGCTCTTATATTCCACAGAGTTAATTCAAAAATAAAATTGCACATGTTTGTTAATGAATGAGACACCATATGAAGGCAAGTTTTGGTTGGACATAATTTAAATTGCTTGGAGGTTAAGAATTATAGCACTTTTTTCAAGGATGATAGTTGCGGATATTGAGAAAGGAAACTGATTGCTGACGGAGTGAGGTCAAAAAAAGGAAAAATAAATCATTACGAAGAGTCTGACGAGTTTAACTGTGCATTCATTTACAGCAATAGCATTACCATTTCTCAGAGATAACATCAGCAAACAGATACCAACACGAATTTTAACACTGGACCTGCAACTTATGGATTAGCTCGCTCGCCTTCAAAAAAACACATAATACATGCATGAACATATTAAAAAACAGGAATCAGCCATCCCAGCAGAATTTACAACAGAATTACAGTACCTTGTACTTTGTGTTCTAGTGGCACCACCAGGGAAGCCATACCAGCAGCTGTCTCGGTGTCAGCAACCCTCTCCCCAGCAGAGGGTCCTGGACTCGACAGCGGCCACATCAGCAGCAGGTTCCGCGTATGGAATGATATCGGAAGAAGGATCCACGAATACTATTTCAGATCCGTCCAACTCCCGGATTTGTTTACTAAGCACCGTGAGCAGCTGATGCCTAGGGTTCAGCCTCTGCATCAAGTCCGCCAATTCAGAATCCAAAGATTCCGGAACGGCATCATTGCCATCCAGAAGAAGCGCCTTTTGGTTCAACTCTTTAATAACTTCATCGGTCTCCGACAGAAGTCGGACGACCTGATTCCTCGTATTCATGGTTGACTGCACTCTACCAGCGATTGCATCCATCTTCCATTTTCTTTCTATTCGATCATGAAGTACAGTGAATTTTCTTAACAGATCCTCAGCATCAGAACGCATGACCCTAAGCCCTTCCATCATTATCTCTCTGCTCTGCCGGACGTCTCCGGGCAGTTCGTACACCTGAAATCGGGGTACGAAAGTATCGATTTGTTCAAATTAAAGAACCAAGTGCAGAAAAAAACCCCAGCGATGATAGTCGGTCCTTTCTCGTGAATTGTGACTACTAGTGTCGACCCTATTAATGATTCCGACTATGATTAGAGACTGTTTGAAGTGGAGATCTGCACTTGGTTCTTTAATTGAACAAATCGATACTTTCATACCCCGATTTCAGGCGTACGAACTGCCCGGAGACGTCCGACAGAGCAGAGAGATAATGATGGAAGGGCTTAGGATCCTGCGTTCTGATGCTGAGGATCTGTTAAGAAAATTCACTGTACTTCATGATCGAATGGAAAGAAAACGGAAGATGGATGCAATCACTGGTAGAGTGCAGTCAACCATGAATACGAGGAATCAGGTCGTCCGACTTCTGTCGGAGACCGATGAAGTTATTGAAGAGTTGAACCAAAAGGCGCTTCTTCTGGATGGCAATGATGCCGTTCCGGAATCTTTGGATTCTGAATTGGCGGACTTGATGCAGAGGCTGAACCCTAGGCATCAGCAGCTCACGGTGCTTAGTGAACAAATCCGAGAGTTGGGCGGATCTGAAATAGTATTCGTGGATCCTTCTTCCGCTATCATTCCATACGTGGAACCTGCTGCTGATGTGGCCGCTGTCGAGTCCCGGGCCCTCTGCTGGGGAGAGGGTTGCTGACACCGAGACAGCTGCTGGGATGGTTTCCCTGGTGGTGCCACTGGTACACAAAGTACAAGGTACTGTAATTCTGTTGTAAATTCTGCTGGGATGGCTGATTCCTGTTTTTTAATGTGTTCATGCAGGTATTATGTGTTTTTTTGAAGGCGAACGAGCTAATCCATAAGTTGCAGGTTCAGTGTTAAAATTCGTGTTGGTATCTGTTTGCTGATGTTATCTCTGAGAAATGGTAATGCTATGGCTGTAAATGAATGCACTGTTAAACTCGTCAGACTCTTCGTAATGATCTATTTTTCCTTTTTTTGACCTCTCTTGCTTACTTGATTTTTACTTGATGTGTTACTGAGTATCTATTGGGCAATTGTGGATGGCAATGAAGTTGGTTTGGTCAACTTTACTTTCCATTACTGCAAATGCTTATGCACGAGGAATACTCGTCTGTGGAACCTGAAGTTCTTTATGCCTTACTCACTTTAAAAGATTGCTAGTCTTGATATCTTTCATATACATATTCTTCAAATGGTAATAATCAGTCCAAATAAACCTTAGACTCTTATGTTTTCAGCATATGGGTTGAGTTTGCTCTTATATTTCACAGAGTTAATTCAAAAATAAAATTGCACGTGTTTGTTAATGAATGAGACACCATATGAAGGCAAGCTTTGGTTGGACATAATTTAAAATGCTTGGAGATTAAGAATTGTAGCACTTTTTTTCAGGATGATAGTTGCGGATATTGAGCAAGAAAACTGATTGCTGACGGAGTGAGGTCAAAAAAAGGAAAAATAGATCATTAAGAAGAGTTTGACGAGTTTAACAGTGCATTCATTTACAGTCATAGCATTACCATTTCTCAGAGATAACATCAGCAAACAGATACCAACACGAATTTTAACACTGGACCTGCAACTTATGGATTAGCTCGCTCGCCTTCAAAAAAACCCATAATACCTGCATGAACACATTAAAAAACAGGAATCAGCCATCCCAGCAGAATTTACAATAGAATTACAGTACCTTGTACTTTGTGTACCAGTGGCACCACCAGGGAAGCCATCCCAGCAGCTAGAAGTGGCAAAATGGATTCATATCCACTAATCCATCCATATAAACCAACCTTAAATGGATTTGGATGATCCATATAAATTCAATGGTTTTAAATGGATAACCATTTAAATCCAATTATGTTAGTGGATTTAAATGGATTATCCATCTTATCCATATACATCCATTTAATTTAAAAAATAGAAAACACATTTATAAAAATGTGAGATAAAATCTTGTGGGACCATCTATTCTTTTCTTCATAACTTCCTCATATGTCAAATTAATTTTGTGGGACCACCTATTCTTTTCTTCATAACTTTCTCACATGCCAAGTTGCCAATAACATTAATTGCATTTTATTTGTTTCTAGTTCCTAGACTTCTTCCATCCTTTTCAAAATTATATTTTAGTCTCTACTCTTGTTTTTTTTAAATTATACTCACATGTAGTAATGATTGCAAACATTTATATTCTTAAGTAAAGAAAAAGCGAGAATGCATCATGCAGTGTCAAAATAATTTTTATTTTTTTAATTCTTTTATTTATAAAAAAAAATTTTCTAACGAGTGTCCCCGCAACATTGGTTAAAATATGTAAATGACACCTTTTTTTTTTTTTTTTCCAAATCCTCATACTTGCAATCCCTCTCCCCTTATCACCCAACTCAACTATCCAAAAAACAAAAGACACCTAATTTACTAAGTAATATAAGGTAGCTGGTATATCAATGGTATAATAAGGAGTTTCATACATTTTTAGGTACTACGTGCACATGTGATGCAAATATTTTACTTGTCAAATAACATAAGATTTCTTATTAGAACTCCACTTTTATTCAAGACATCACTCTTGAACAGGAGTGCAAAAAATTGGAAACGTAAACTTTTTTTCACTGTAAAGCCGTATTCAATTCATTCAAAAGTTATAAAAATATAGTCAAGTTCTTAATTGTTCATTACTTTACAAAATGATACTTAAAGTAATGACGAAAGGTTAAATTGACTACAACAGTTAAATTTTCTTGGAATTAAACTAATTTTATGAAGAACTGAAATAGAGTAGTAGTACAAGCATTTGTTATTACCAAAAGGTTTTAGGTGATTTAAGGATAGAACTTTGGGGATCTGTATTTTTTGAAAAAAAATATTTTGATCTTAAATTTAGGATTTGGGAGAGTAAATGGATAAATGGATGGATCATGGTTTACACTATCCATTTAAATGACATCCATTTATAACCATTTATTAAATGGTTTTAATTGGATTGGATCAATTTGATCCACAATCCATTTAACTAAAACCATTTATCAACCATATATCCATTTTGCCACTTCTACCAGCAGCTGTCTCGGTGTCAGCAACCCTTTCCGCAGCAGAGGGTCCTGGACTCGACAGCGGCCATAACAGCAGCAACAGCAGCAGGTTCCACGTATGGAATGATAGCGGAAGAAGGATCCACGAATACAATTTCAGATCCGCCCAACTCCCGGATTTGTTCACTAAGCACCGTGAGCAGCTGATGCCTAGGGTTCAGCCTCTGCATCAAGTCCGCCAATTCAGAATCCAAAGATTCCGGAACGCCATCATTGCCATCCGGAAGAAGCGCCTTTTGGTTCAACTCTTCAATAATTTCATCGGTCTCCGACAGAAGTCGGACGACCTGATTCCTCCTATTCATGGTTGACTGCACTCTACCAGCGATTGCATCCATCTTCCGTTTTCTTTCGATTCGATCATGAAGTACAGTGAATTTTCTTAACAGATCCTCAGCATCAGAACGCATGACCCTAAGCCCTTCCATCATTATCTCTTTGCTCTGCCGGACGTCTCCGGGCAGTTCGTACACCTGAAATCGGGGTACGAAAGTATCGATTTGTTCAAATTAAAGAACCAAGTGCAGAAAAAAACCCCAGCGATGATAGTCGGTCCTTTCTCGTGAATTGTGACTACTAGTGTCGACCCTATTAGGGGTGTGCATCGAATTCGAATTCGGTAATTCGGAAGTTTGAATTCGGAATTTTTCGAAAATTTGGCTTCAATTTTACCGACCGAATTCGAATTCGAAATGACGAATTCCGAATTCGAATTCGATACCGAATTGAATTCGGAATTCGGTAAATTCCGAATTCCGATTTTTTTTTTTTTTTTGCCCTCTCCTTTCTTGCAAGAAACATAATTTCGCTTCTATTTAATAGAAGATTTGAAAGCTGTTCCTCCTCCAAACCAAAACAGGTTGTTAACCAGAATAAAGTCATAGAACACCTTCAGCACATATTCCACGACTAATCAACTTAAAAATAGGCCAAACAATCAAAAAGCCAAATAAAGCTTAGGATATGCTTTGAACAAAGCAACTCAAAGCATTTGTAGATACTATAAACCACAAATCAAGGAAACAACAGACCATCTACCAAAAAAGTTCTTCAATCAAATTAAAGTTTCAATTTTGTGACTTGGAATGAAATGAAATTCGTTCAAGACCCACAATGAAACAATCATAAGGATAATAACAAATCAAAAACAGAAAATCTGTTCAAAGTAAATGCAGTCCCCTTGGATTCCACATTCCACAGGTCAGTTGTCTCAAATTCAAGAGGAAAGGATGAAGCTGAATAACAATTCCACATTCAACTCCACATTCCAGAGTGCCTATTCAATACCATAAATCACAAGAACTCTACCACTTCATACGAGAATACTTATACAACCATTCCAGTCCAAATTTCAAATACAAAACAATTCCAGTAAATAATACAAATAAACTATTATCAAACAATTCCAGTCTTTCATACGAGAATACTTATACTGTTATACAAATGTAACCAAAGTGCCTTTCAAACAAATAAGACAACATTTCAGTTTGACAACATTTCAAACTTGAATTTCTATGAGCACCAAATCAGAATCACCATTAGAAAATTCAAACATCAACAATTGTGGCTTCTGCACCTCCTTTGATCAAACCTATTATTCAAGAAAGAAAAAAATAATGAAGTAGCTTAATTGCATTTATGAATAGAAAAAATATTTCAAGTTTGTCAATAAAAAAGAAGATAATTTACCAGATTCAAATTCCTCAAGATCCTCCAATTTTTCTTCTACATTCAACTCATTTTCGGATGCCCGAAACCAGTCTTGAGCACAAATCAAGGCTTGCACAATCCTTGGAGTTAAAGAGCTTCTGAATGGGTCAAGAACACGTCCTCCGGTACTAAAGGCAGATTCGGAAGCAACCGTAGAGACCGGGACAGCCAACACATCACGAGCCATTTGCGAAAGTATTGGCAACCGAAGACTATTACCTTTCCACCAATTCAAGATATCGAACTCGGGATCCTCATCCTCACAATCCTCACTCAAATATTTGTCAAGTTCAGATTTAGCATTCTTTCCTCCAAGTTCAACTTTTCTTTTCTTGAACTCAATTCTGTATCTATCATTTATTTTTTTGGAGACTTCTCCATCAAAGGAAGAGATGCTATTTTCAGATCCACTAGAAAGTGAAGAAATAGAGGATTGAGAAGATCCAGCAGGAGTATTGAGTCTCTTGTAATCATTAAACAATTCATACATTGCATCCTTGGCTACATGAGCCACAACAGCACCTTCGGTATCACCATACATTTTACAAGCAATGAATTCAAAGTACTCAAACTTTGTCCTAGGATCAAGCATGTAAGCAATGAAAATCAACATGTTCATTTTCTCCAATCTTCCCCAATACTTGTCATACTTCTCTTTCATTATTTTTGCCATTCCACACAAGTCGGGATTAGCACTTTCTGCCATTTCCTTTAGGATGCCATTAATGTGACTAAGCTCATTGATAAGATTATTAGATGTCACATATTTGGAACCAGAAACCTTTACTGTGAGATCATAAAAGTTCTCCAAAAATAAAGTTAAGAATCTTGCCTTTTCCCAATCACTTTTTGTTGGCAAGTGCTCTAGCTCATGCAGCATATATGGATCTTGCTCCTCAAACCTCTCAAATGCCCTCTCAAACCTATGAGCACTGTCTAACATTAAGTAGGTTGAGTTCCACCTAGTTGCCACATCTAAACTTAGTAACCTTTTACTGTCAATTTTTTCAATTTCAGCACATTCCTTGAATTTTTTCAAACGAGAAGGTGATTGCGTAATGTATCTCACAGCTGTTCGGATAGAATCAACGGACCCCCCAAATTTTTTTAGGCCATCACTCACAATCAAATTGATTATGTGAGCTACACATCTTATATGAATCCACTTTCCTCCTAATAGAGATTTACCCCAATTTTGCAATTTTTCAACCAAATATTGCACAGCCGTGTCATTTGAAGCAGCATTGTCAACTGTTACTGTGAAAATATCATCAATCCCCCACTCTAATAAGCATTTCTCAATACTCTTCCCAATTTCAGTCCCTTTATGACTACTAATTGGACAAAAATTTAAAATTCTTTTGTTCAATTGCCAATCACAGTCAATAAAGTGAGCTGTCAAACACATATAATTTATTCGCTGGATAGATGTCCAACAATCAGTGGTAAGACAAACTCTAACAGCTCTACGCCTCAGCATATTCTTCAACTTAATTTTTTCATCTAAATAAAGTTGATAGCAATCTCTAGTAATTGTCCACCTTGAAGGAATTTGAAAAGAAGGACAAGCAGTTCTCATGACATGCTGAAATCCTTTACCTTCTACATGTTTGAATGGCAATTCATCAACAATCAACATATAAGCAATGCTTTTTCTAATTGCATCAGCGTCATACTTCCAACTAATAAGTGCACTCTTAACATCCCCCCCAAAACCACCAACCTCACCCAAGCATAATGTACCTTGCCCCTTAGACTTATTTGTAGGATTCATTTCACATGATTTAACATGGGATAAGAGAGGACTAGTACCATTAGACTTCGGATCAGCAGCTATCATTTTCGTACAGTAATTACATATGCCATGACGAACACCTTGGACATAGTGAGGCTGAAAATGATCCCAAGCTGGTGACCTTTTCTTGTACTCGCCTCTCTTTTTCTTAACACCAAGGCCAGATTCTTCACAGCTGCCGGAAATAGGAGCTGGACTTGAAGATGGTGTTGAATCACTTGAACCTTCTATCTCAAAAGTGGACATGTTTACTGATATGCAAAAGAAAATGGAAATAAAATGAAGATATGTTTCCCAATATATGCAATAGATTAGACAATAAAATGAAGAAATATTGAGAGTTTGAATCACATAATGCAGTTTCCTGGAGAACTTGTTTCCAATTTAGCATAGAAAGTAAGAAGATGGAGCCAAACATAGCAGCAAATATAAAGTTTTGCGATTTATAAATTCAGTATACAACTAAAATATCTTCAGCTGAACCTCATCAAAATAGTGAAATCAATGCAGTTAAATGATTTTCAAGAAAAAAAGTTATTTTATATAAAGGATTTATAGTCATAGAGGATGTTTTTACATTTTTTAACTAACACACTCTCTCCCGTTTCTTTTTGCCAAGCACCTCTTATAAGTGTATGGTACCATAACTACCAGATACAAGATGTGCCATGGTCAACAGGATAAACAAAACCCCCAAAAAAAAAGAAAAAAAAAAGGAATCCTTTGCACCCAGTCATGTTTGTACTTTTGCCTTTGCATTTATATTACAACAAGCATAAAAAACTTGGCAAATTAATCAACACCACACCGTGTGACAAATTGCTTCTTGGTGCAAAAAGTATGTTGATAAGATTTTCACAGCTGACAACTTAAAGAAACAGCAAGGTGTCGAAATGAAGCTTCAATCATATCTGGACCATACTTCTTGTATAATACAACTTTTACCAACACTACACTACAGGACACTTATACCTTCCAAGTCTCAATTCTCCTCGGACCTCCGCTACCTTAGTTAACCTCCCAACACTCCCAAATCATATGTGGGCACACTTTGCAGGTATCGTGTCCAGATTACCTACTTTCAAGAACTTATTTAAGTTTTTTTAAGAGCTAAATTTCTGCATATTCAAAAGAATAATTCGAACTAGTGAAAAAAAATCTTAGGTGTAAACCATTTCACTTAACATTAGTCAAACGGCCACCAAATTAATTTGTGGGCTCATCAATTTTCTACAGCATAAATTTGATTTACCACTTTCGTTTTTTTGGGTTTTACTTTTACCTAAAAATAATGAATAATGTTACAGTGAATTGGACTAGAATCAGAATGATTGAGCAAGTGAACTTACTTTGTTGGAATTGGATACTTTGGAAAGAGTTTGGCCAAGATTTCAACCACTTCACCACGATGAAGAACGCTCTCGGCAGTCGGTGCAGAGGTATCTTCCAGAATCCAGATGCCGAGGGAGTCTCGTAGAGAAGAACGTGTGCCAACACTTTATGTCTCTGTCGGGCTTGAAGAAGGGGAGAAATATGAAGGCGAAACCGAGAGAGTGAGAGAGTAAGCTGAGTCGGAGGAAGAGGCGATGAGGAAGAGGGCGGCGGAAGAGCTAAGGTGACTGGCGTGAGTAAGTGAAAACTGAAAAGAGTAGGGTTTTTGGGTTTCAATTTTAATTTCAGTTATTAACTTATTTTATGTTATATAATATATATGTATATATATAATTCGAATATAATATATTAATTATATTAATTCGAATTCGATATCGAATTTCCTATTTCGAATTCCTATTTCGAATTCGGTAATTCCGATTTCAAATTTCTTATTTTCGAATTCGATCCGATTTCGACATATTCGAAATCGGAATTACCGAATTCACTTCCGAATTACCGAACTTCCGAATTCGAACTTCCGAATTCAATTCGAAATCGATTTCGAAATCGAAATTTTTCGACTTTGCACACCCCTAGACCCTATTAATGATTCCGACTATGATTAGAGACTGTTTGAAGTGGAGATCTGCACTTGGTTCTTTAATTGAACAAATCGATACTTTCATACCCCGATTTCAGGCGTACGAACTGCCCGGAGACGTCCGGCAGAGCAGAGAGATAATGATGGAAGGGCTTAGGATCCTGCGTTCTGATGCTGAGGATCTGTTAAGAAAATTCCCTGTACTTCATGATCGAATGGAAAGAAAACGGAAGACGAATGCAATCGCTGGTAGAGTGAAGTCAACCATGAATACGAGGAATCAGGTCGTCCGACTTCTGTCGGAGACCGATGAAGTTATTGAAGAGTTGAACCAAAAGGCGCTTCTTCTGGATGGCAATGATGCCGTTCCGGAATCTTTGGATTCTGAATTGGCGGACTTGATGCAGAGGCTGAACCCTAGGCATCAGCAGCTCACGGTGCTTAGTGAACAAATCCGGAAGTTGGGCGGATCTGAAATAGTATTCGTGGATCCTTCTTCCGCTATCATTCCATACGTGGAACCTGCTGCTGATGTGGCCGCTGTCGAGTCCCGGGCCCTCTGCTGGGGAGAGGGTTGCTGACACCGAGACAGCTGCTGGGATGGCTTCCCTGGTGGTGCCACTGGTACAAAAAGTACAAGTTACTGTAATTCTGTTGTAAATTCTGCTGGGATGGCTGATTCCTGTTTTTTAATGTGTTCATGCAGGTATTATGTGTTTTTTTGAAGGCGAACGAGCTAATCCATAAGTTACAGGTTCAGTGTTAAAATTCGTGTTGGTATCTGTTTGCTGATGTTATCTCTGAGAAATGGTAATGCTATGGCTGTAAATGAATGCACTGTTAAACTCGTCAGACTCTTCGTAATGATCTATTTTTCCTTTTTTTGACCTCTCTTGCTTACTTGATTTTTATTTGATGTGTTACTGAGTATCTATTGGGCAATTGTGGATGGCAATGAAGTTGGTTTGGTCAACTTTACTTTCCATTACTGCAAATGCTTATGCACGGGGAATACTCGTCTGTGGAACCTGAAGTTCATTATGCATTACTCACTTTAAAAGATTGCTAGTCTTGATATCTTTCATATACATATTCTTCAAATGGTAAGAATCAGTCCAAATAAATCTTAGACTCTTATGTTTTCTGCATATGGGTTGAGTTTGCTCTTATATTTCACAGAGTTAATTCAAAAATAAAATTGCACGTGTTTGTTAATGAATGAGACACCATATGAAGGCAAGCTTTGGTTGGACATAATTTAAAATGCTTGGAGATTAAGAATTGTAGCACTTTTTTTCAGGATGATAGTTGCGGATATTGAGAAAGGAAACTGATTGCTGACGGAGTGATGTCAAAAAAAGGAAAAATAAATCATTACGAAGAGTCTGACGAGTTTAACAGTGCATTCATTTACAGCCATAGCATTACCATTTCTCAGAGATAACATCAGCAAACAGATACCAACACGAATTTTAACACTGGACCTGCAACTTATGGATTAGCTCGCTCGCCTTCAAAAAAACCCATAATACCTGCATGAACACATTAAAAAACAGGAATCAGCCATCCCAGCAGAATTTACAATAGAATTACAGTACCTTGTACTTTGTGTACCAGTGGCACCACCAGGGAAGCCATCCCAGCAGCTGTCTCGGTGTCAGCAACCCTTTCCGCAGCAGAGGGTCCTGGACTCGACAGCGGCCATAACAGCAGCAACAGCAGCAGGTTCCACGTATGGAATGATAGCGGAAGAAGGATCCACGAATACAATTTCAGATCCGCCCAACTCCCGGATTTGTTCACTAAGCACCGTGAGCAGCTGATGCCTAGGGTTCAGCCTCTGCATCAAGTCCGCCAATTCAGAATCCAAAGATTCCGGAACGGCATCATTGCCATCCGGAAGAAGCGCCTTTTGGTTCAACTCTTCAATAATTTCATCGGTCTCCGACAGAAGTCGGACGACCTGATTCCTCCTATTCATGGTTGACTGCACTCTACCAGCGATTGCATCCATCTTCCGTTTTCTTTCGATTCGATCATGAAGTACAGTGAATTTTCTTAACAGATCCTCAGCATCAGAACGCATGACCCTAAGCCCTTCCATCATTATCTCTCTGCTCTGACGGACGTCTCCGGGCAGTTCGTACGCCTGAAATCGGGGTACGAAAGTATCGATTTGTTCAATTAAAGAACCAAGTGCAGAAAAAAACCCCAACGATGATAGTCGGTCCTTTCTCGGGAGTTGTGACTGCTAGTGTCGACCCTATTATTGATTTCGACTATGATTATAGACTGTTTGAAGTGGAGATCTGCACTTGGTTCTTTAATTGAACAAATCGATACTTTCATACCCCGATTTCAGGCATACGAACTGCCCGGAGACGTCCGGCAGAGCAGAGAGATAATGATGGAAGGGCTTATGGTCCTGCGTTCTGATGCTGAGGATCTATTAAGAAAATTCACTGTATTTCATGATCGAATGGAAAGAAAACGGAAGATGGATGCAATCGCTGGTAGAGTGCAGTCAACCATGAATACGAGGAATCAGGTTGTCCGACTTTTGTCGGAGACCGATGAAGTTATTGAAGAGTTGAACCAAAAGGCGCTTCTTCTACAAGGCAATGACGCCGTTCCGGAATCTTTGGATTCTGAATTGGCGGACTTGATGCAGAGGCTGAACCCTAGGCATCAGCAGCTCACGATGTTTGGTGAACAAATCCGGGAGTTGGACGGATCTGAAATAGTATTCGTGGATTCTTCTTCCGCTATCATTCCATACGTGGAACCTGCTGCTGATGTGGCCGCTGTCGAGTCCAGGACCCTCTGCTGGGGAGAGGGTTGCTGACACCGAGACAGCTGCTGGGATGGCTTCCCTGGTGGTGCCACTGGTACACAAAGTACAAGGTACTGTAATTCTGTTGTAAATTCTGCTGGGATGGCTGATTCCTGTTTTTTAATGTGTTCATGCAGGTATTATGTGTTTTTTTGAAGGCGAGCGAGCTAATCCATAAGTTGCAGGTCCAGTGTTAAAATTCGTGCTGGTATCTGTTTGCCGATGTTATCTTTGAGAAATGGTAATGCTATGGCTGTAAATGAATGCACTGTTAAACTCGTCAGACTCTTCGTAATGATATATTTTTCCTTTTTTTGACCTCTCTTGCTTACTTGATTTTTACTTGATGTGTTACTGAGTATCTATTGGCCAATTGTGGATGGCAATGAAGTTGGTTTGGTCAACGTTGCTTTCCATTACTGCAAATGCTTATGCACGAGGAATACTCGTCGGTGGAACCTGAAGTTCTTTATGCATTACTCACTCTAAAAGATTGCTAGTCTAGATATCTTTCATATACATATTCTTCAAATGGTAATAATCAGTCCAAATAAACCTTAGACTCTTATGTTTTCTGCATATGGGTTGAGTTTGCTCTTATATTCCACAGAATTAATTCAAAAATAAAATTGCACATGTTTGTTAATGAATGAGACACCATATGAAGGCAAGCTTTGGTTGGACATAATTTAAAATGCTTGGAGATTAAGAATTGTAGCACTTTTTTTCAGGATGATAGTTGCGGATATTGAGAAAGAAAACTGATTGCTGACGGAGTGAGGTCAAAAAAAGGAAAAATAGATCATTACGAATAGTCTGACGAGTTTAACAGTGCATTCATTTACAGCCATAGCATTACCATTTCTCAGAGATAACATCAGCAAACAGATACAAACACGAATTTTAACACTGGACCTGCAACTTATGGATTAGCTCGCTCGCCTTAAAAAAAACACATAATACCTGCATGAACACATTAAAAAACAGGAATCAGCCATCCCAGCAGAATTTACAATAGAATTACAGTACCTTGTACTTTGTGTACCAGTGGCACCACCAGGGAAGCCATCCCAGCATCTGTCTCGGTGTCAGCAACCCTCTCCCCGGCAGAGGGTCCTGGACTCGACAGCGGCCACAACAGCCGCAACAGCAGCAGGTTCCACGTATGCAATGATAGCGGAAGAAGGATCCACGAATTCTATTTCAGATCCGCCCAACTCCCGGATTTGTTCACTAAGCACCGTGAGCAGCTAATGCCTACGGTTCAGCCTCTGCATCAAGTCCGCCAATTCATAATCCAAAGATTCCGGAACAGCATAATTGCCATCCAGAAGAAGCGCCTTTTGGTTCAACTCTTTAATAACTTCATCGGTCTCCGACAGAAGTCGGACGACCTGATTCCTCGTATTCATGGTTGACTGCACTCTACCAGCGATTGCATCCATCTTCCATTTTCTTTCCATTCGATTATGAAGTACAGTGAATTTTCTTGTCAGAACGCAGGACCCTAAGCCCTTCCATCATTATCTCTCTGCTCTGCCGGACGTCTCGGGGCAGTTCGTACGCCTGAAATCAGGGTATGAAAGTATCGATTTGTTCAATTAAAGAACCAATTGCAGAAAAAAACCCCAGCGATGATAGTCGGTCCTTTCTCGTGAATTGTGACTACTAGTGTCGACCCTATTAATGATTCCGACTATGATTAGAGACTGTTTGAAGTGGAGATCTGCACTTGGTTCTTTAATTGAACAAATCGATACTTTCCTACCCCGATTTCAGGCGTACGAATTGCCCGGAGACGTCCGACAGAGCAGAGAGATAATGATGGAAGGGCTTAGGGTCCTGCGTTCTGATGCTGAGGATCTGTTAAGAAAATTCACTGTACTTCATGATCGAATGGAAAGAAAACGGAAGATGGATGCAATCGCTGGTAGAGTGCAGTCAACCATGAATACGAGGAATCAGGTCGTCCGACTTCTATCGGAGACCGATGAAGTTATTGAAGAGTTGAACCAAAAGGCGCTTCTTCTGGATGGCAATGATGCCGTTCCGGAATCTTTGGATTCTGAATTGGCGGACTTGATGCAGAGGCTGAACCCTAGGCATCAGCAGCTCACGGTGCTTAGTGAACAAATTCGGGAGTTGGGCGGATCTGAAATAGTATTCGTGGATCCTTCTTCCGCTATCATTCCATACGTGGAACCTGCTGCTGATGTGGCCGCTGTCGAGTCCCGGGCCCTCTGCTGGGGAGAGGGTTGCTGACACCGAGACAGCTGCTGGGATGGCTTCCCTGGTGGTGCCACTGGTACACAAAGTACAAGGTACTGTAATTCTGTTGTAAATTCTGCTGGGATGGCTGATTCCTGTTTTTTAATGTGTTCATGCAGGTATTATGTGTTTTTTTGAAGGCGAGCGAGCTAATCCATAAGTTGCAGGTTCAGTGTTAAAATTCGTGTTGGTATCTGTTTGCTGATGTTATCTCTGAGAAATGGTAATGCTATGGCTGTAAATGAATGCACTGTTAAACTCGTCAGACTCTTCGTAATGATCTATTTTTTCTTTTTTTGACCTCTCTTGCTTACTTGATTTTTACTTGATGTGTTACTGAGTATCTATTGGGCAATTGTGGATGGCAATGAAGTTGGTTTGGTCAACTTTACTTTCCATTACTGCAAATGCTTATGCACGAGGAATACTCGTCTGTGGAACCTGAAGTTCTTTATGCATTACTCACTCTAAAAGATTGCTAGTCTTGATATCTTTCATGTACATATTCTTCAAATGGTAATAATCAGTCCAAATAAACCTTAGACTCTTATGTTTTCTGCATATGGGTTGAGTTTGCTCTTATATTTCACAGAGTTAATTCAAAAATAAAATTGCACGTGTTTGTTAATGAATGAGACACCATATGAAGGCAAGCTTTGGTTGGACATAATTTAAAATGCTTGGAGGTTAAGAATTGTAGCACTTTTTTCCAGGATGAT
The DNA here is from genome assembly GCF_036785885.1 of Coffea arabica. Classification (NCBI taxonomy): domain Eukaryota; kingdom Viridiplantae; phylum Streptophyta; class Magnoliopsida; order Gentianales; family Rubiaceae; genus Coffea; species Coffea arabica. The sequence goes on along the minus strand of NC_092320.1, from coordinate 12,071,635 downwards.
AGTTGTGGATATTGAGAAAGGAAACTGATTGCTGACGGAGTGAGGTCAAAAAAAGGAAAAATAGATTATTACGAAGAAACTGACGAGTTTAACAGTGTATTCATTTACAGCCATAACATTACCATTTCTCAGAGATAACATCAGCAAACAGATACCAATACGAATTTTAACACTGGACCTGCATCTTATGGATTAGCTTGCTCGCCTTCAAAAAAACACATAATACCTGCATGAACACATTAAAAAACAGGAATCAGCCATCCCAGCAGAATTTACAACAGAATTAGAGTACCTTGTACTTTGTGTACCAGTGGCACCACCAGGGAAGCCATTCCAGCAGCTGTCTCGGTGTCAGCAACCCTCTCCACAGCAGAGGGTCCTGGACTCGACAGCGGCCACAACAGCAGCAATAGCAGCAGGTTCCACGTATGGAATGATAGCGGAAGAATGATCCACGAATACTATTTCAGATCTGCCCAACTCCCGGATTTGTTCACTAAGCACCGTAAGCAGCTGATGCCTAGGGTTCAACCTCTGCATCAAGTCCGCCAATTCAGAATCCAAAGATTCCGAAACTGCATCATTGCCATCCAGAAGAAGCGCCTTTTGGTTCAACTCTTCAATAATTTCATCGGTCTCCGACAGAAGTCGAACGACCTGATTCCTCGTATTCATGGTTGACTGCACTCTACCTGCGATTGCATCCATCTTCCGTTTTCTTTCCATTCAATCATGAAGTACAGTGAATTTTTTTAACAGATCCTCAGCATCAGAACGCAGGACCCTAAGCCCTTCCATTATTATCTCTCTGCTCTGTCGGACGTCTCCGGGCAGTTCGTACTCCTGAAATCGGGGTATGAAAGTATCGATTTGTTCAATTGAAGAATCAAGTGCAGATTTTCACTTCAAACAGTCTCTAATCATAGTCGGAATCATTAATAGGGTCGACACTAGTAGTCACAACTCATGAGAAAGGACCGACTATCATCGCTGTGATTTTTTTCTGCACTCGGTTCTTTAATTGAACAAATCGATACTTTCATACCCCGATTTCAGGCGTACGAACTACCCGGAGAAGTCCGGCAGAGCAGAGAGATAATGATGGAAGGGCTTAGGGTCCTGCGTTCTGATGCTGAGGATCTGTTAAGAAAATTCACTGTACTTCATGATCAAATGGAAAGAAAACGGAAGATGGATGCAATCGCTGGTAGAGTGCAGTCAACCATGAATACGAGGAATTAGGTCGTCCGACTTCTGTCGGAGACCGATGAAGTTATTGAAGAGTTGAACCAAAAGGCACTTCTTCTGGATGGCAATGATGCCGTTCCGGAATCTTTGGTTTCTGAATTGGCGGACTTGATGCAGAGGCTGAACCCTAGGCATCAGCAGCTCACGGTGCTTAGTGAACAAATCCGGGAGTTGGGCGGATCTAAAATTGTATTCATGGATCCTTCTTCCGCTATCATTCCATACGTGGAACCTGCTGCTGTTGCTGCTGTTATGGCCGCTGTCGAGTCCAGGACCCTCTGCTGCGGAAAGGGTTGCTGACACCGAGACAGCTGCTGGGATGGCTTCCCTGGTGGTGCCACTGGTACACAAAGTACAAGGTACTGTAATTCTGTTGTAAATTCTGCTGGGATGGCTGATTCCTGTTTTTTAATGTGTTCATGCAGGTATTATGTGTTTTTTTGAAGGCGAGCGAGCTAATCCATAAGTTGCAGGTCCAGTGTTAAAATTCGTGTTGGTATCTGTTTGCTGATGTTATCTCTGAGAAATGGTAATGCTATGGCTGTAAATGAATGCACTGTTAAACTCGTCAGACTCTTCGTAATGATATATTTTTCCTTTTTTTGACCTCTCTTGCTTACTTGATTTTTACTTGATGTGTTACTGAGTATCTATTGGGCAATTATGGATGGCAATGAAGTTGGTTTGGTCAATTTTGCTTTCCATTACTGCAAATGCTTATGCACGAGGAATACTCGTCTGTGGAACCTGAAGTTCTTTATGCATTACTCACTCTAAAAGATTGCTAGTCTAGATATCTTTCATATACATATTCTTCAAATGGTAATAATCAGTCCAAATAAACCTTAGACTCTTATATTTTCTGCATATGGGTTGAGTTTGCTCTTATATTCCACAGAGTTAATTCAAAAATAAAATTGCACATGTTTGTTAATGAATGAGACACCATATGAAGGCAAGCTTTGGTTGGACATAATTTAAAATGTTTGGAGGTTAAGAATTGTAGCACTTTTTTCCAAGATGATAGTTGTGGATATTGAGAAAGGAAACTGATTGCTGACGGAGTTTATTTATGCTTTGAGGATAGGGTGCAAGAGTTGTTTTTCTTGAATGGCCATTGGTGTCTTATCGAGACTCTTGAATGGCTGTGGATCTAACGATAATGGACTAAAATTTCAGAATCCCCTCCTCCTTAAAAGTCTTGTTGTACTCTGTTTCTGTCTTTCTTATTTTCAAGCAAAATACCAGATCTTTTTATCTTGATACATACAATACTACTATTACTGAATCTCGAGCATTTAGTAGTAGAAGAAACTTGTGTTACAGAAGACCGACAAGTAATGAAGAACAGCAAATAGCATTTACAAGGACAAATCTACAAGATTTTCAATTTGCCTTCTTGTAGTTACAAGTAAAAATCAGCACCAAGATGTAATATGCTCAATGATACAAAAACAGATCCTCTTTACCCAGAAAAAAAAATCTTAAAAAGTGACAGAAACTGTACCTTTTACAATAGAATGCACAAAGCTAAACTGATTTCAGGCGTACGAACTACCCGGAGAAGTCCGGCAGAGCAGAGAGATAATGATGGAAGGGCTTAGGGTCCTGCGTTCTGATGCTGAGGATCTGTTAAGAAAATTCACTGTACTTCATGATCAAATGGAAAGAAAACGGAAGATGGATGCAATCGCTGGTAGAGTGCAGTCAACCATGAATACGAGGAATTAGGTCGTCCGACTTCTGTCGGAGACCGATGAAGTTATTGAAGAGTTGAACCAAAAGGCACTTCTTCTGGATGGCAATGATGCCGTTCCGGAATCTTTGGTTTCTGAATTGGCGGACTTGATGCAGAGGCTGAACCCTAGGCATCAGCAGCTCACGGTGCTTAGTGAACAAATCCGGGAGTTGGGCGGATCTAAAATTGTATTCATGGATCCTTCTTCCGCTATCATTCCATACGTGGAACCTGCTGCTATTGCTGCTGTTGTGGCCGCTGTCGAGTCCAGGACCCTCTGCTGCGGAAAGGGTTGCTGACACCGAGACAGCTGCTGGGATGGCTTCCCTGGTGGTGCCACTGGTACACAAAGTACAAGGTACTGTAATTCTGTTGTAAATTCTGCTGGGATGGCTGATTCCTGTTTTTTAATGTGTTCATGCAGGTATTATGTGTTTTTTTGAAGGCGAGCGAGCTAATCCATAAGTTGCAGGTCCAGTGTTAAAATTCGTGTTGGTATCTGTTTGCTGATGTTATCTCTGAGAAATGGTAATGTTATGGCTGTAAATGAATGCACTGTTAAACTCGTCAGACTCTTCGTAATGATATATTTTTCCTTTTTTTGACCTCTCTTGCTTACTTGATTTTTACTTGATGTGTTACTGAGTATCTATTGGGCAATTATGGATGGCAATGAAGTTGGTTTGGTCAATTTTGCTTTCCATTACTGCAAATGCTTATGCACGAGGAATACTCGTCTGTGGAACCTGAAGTTCTTTATGCATTACTCACTCTAAAAGATTGCTAGTCTAGATATCTTTCATATACATATTCTTCAAATGGTAATAATCAGTCCAAATAAACCTTAGACTCTTATATTTTCTGCATATGGGTTGAGTTTGCTCTTATATTCCACAGAGTTAATTCAAAAATAAAATTGCACATGTTTGTTAATGAATGAGACACCATATGAAGGCAAGCTTTGGTTGGACATAATTTAAAATGTTTGGAGGTTAAGAATTGTAGCACTTTTTTCCAAGATGATAGTTGTGGATATTGAGAAAGGAAACTGATTGCTGACGGAGTTTATTTATGCTTTGAGGATAGGGTGCAAGAGTTGTTTTTCTTGAATGGCCATTGGTGTCTTATCGAGACTCTTGAATGGCTGTGGATCTAACGATAATGGACTAAAATTTCAGAATCCCCTCCTCCTTAAAAGTCTTGTTGTACTCTGTTTCTGTCTTTCTTATTTTCAAGCAAAATACCAGATCTTTTTATCTTGATACATACAATACTACTATTACTGAATCTCGAGCATTTAGTAGTAGAAGAAACTTGTGTTACAGAAGACCGACAAGTAATGAAGAACAGCAAATAGCATTTACAAGGACAAATCTACAAGATTTTCAATTTGCCTTCTTGTAGTTACAAGTAAAAATCAGCACCAAGATGTAATATGCTCAATGATACAAAAACAGATCCTCTTTACCCAGAAAAAAAAATCTTAAAAAGTGACAGAAACTGTACCTTTTACAATAGAATGCACAAAGCTAAACTGAAAAGCAAAAAAAAAGGGGGGGGGGGTAAGATCTTTGGCAACGTTCAATAAAGAGGATTAGTCCTTGACATCAGTTACGCCCTCAGGAGAAATTTGAAACCTAGCTTTAGCTTCAGCTAAGCATGGAGAGCTAATTACTTTACAAATGCGCTCCTCAGCCCTTCCCTTTCTAAGAGCAAGCCTGTCAGTAGGATACCGAAACGTTTTTAATTCTTCAGCGGTGTATCAGCAAAAAAAAATCACTAGAAGCATATGCATACCTTGTTGTTGTAGCATGGGCCATGATGTTGCCACCAATAGGTTTGATTTGTGGCCCAGCAAAAATGGCAGAACCATCCACTTGGGCAACAACTTGTTGGTAATCACAACAGCCACGCCAAACTGCAAACAGAACTAGGATGTTGAATGAATATCAAGTCTTCCAACAGTTGAGCACAAAACTCCAATTGAAGCTAACGTTTAGACAGGCCCCTAGTATGAATTCTAAAGTCAAAAGTGGATAAAGAACTGTACCTCATCTGCTAATTTCTGAAGGCTCCTCAAGAACTTTGCTAAATGCATTTGCCTGGCTGACAACTCTCCCCTCCCAGAAAAATCTGTCCTATAGAGAGCTGTAGCACTATCCACAATCGTAAGAGCAAATTTCTGATATTCTAGTGGTAAGTTTTATGCTGCTTGACTCCATAGTCAAGGGAAAGCTTATACAGAAAGCGATGGCATGAATATGATTCTCCCTTCCGTTTAGGATCAATTTTGTTTAACACAATCGTTGTAAAATTAGAATTTGTATTCTCATATGATTTGGCATATGCACCCAAGTTTGCTAATGTAAAAAATTTTCTAACAAAAAAGGAAACTCTTCTTTCTTCTTTTTGTTACTGCCCGTGCAAGTTTTATTTCTTTTCAAGTCGAGTTAGCAGACCAACCACAAGTTTCTGAAGAAAGAAGTTTAAAACAACTCCCACTCAAGTTTCCTAAGTAAATCAAGCATTCGTCACGGGGTCAATCAATTGAAGCTTCTAAGTCTCGTCGGATTTGGTCTATCCGATGTCCCCGAATGACCGTCCGGTTTGGTTTAGTTTCCAACATAAACATAAAACTATGAAACGGAAAACTGCCTTTGCAACATAATGCATGCGCAATGCCATATTTGTCCTACATTAAGAATACTTTCGAAGAGCAGCACAATGCTGAAGAATCACAATTCTGGAACATGGAACCACAATTTTCGTGTTTGTGAAGATTTTTTTCTTTCATTTTTATAGCCTTGAAAAGGGAAAAAAATGAAAAAAAATTCAGAATCTAATCAAAGAACTCATGATTATTGTCTTAACGTTTCCACTGACTAAAAGTCAGGTGCTAAAGACTGAATGTACACAAATTGAAGTGTAACCAACGCATTGTTTGCCTGATCACAATTTAGTTAATATAAAAGTAGCTAATAACCATGGTTCAAAGACTCGGCCGAGTCTGAGTCGTCACCATTTTGAGCCCTTTCGATACGATATCGGGACCATACGATTCCGAGATACTTGACTCACCGAAACATTACCGTAAAAGGTTGAAACGACCGTGTCACACCGAATGACTTCGAGTCATCCCAAGTCAACTTGAATTTTTATTATTTTTACTAATTTTTAAATTATCTTTGTTTATCATATTTTTTACAATTTTTAGAATATTAAATATTTTAAAAATTCGCGTCTCGCCGAGACCGCGACCGATATGGAACGGTTTGGCCCATGACCGCAACCGCGACCATGACTTTGAATCACGCTAATAACACATACGTTTTTCTCCATTCATGCATGCAACCGTTCAAAATCAACTACAAATTTTAAGTTGCAGTGCATCCTTTCCTCTGTGATGTCGTATTCGTGCTATCAGCACCTACGCTGTGCAAATTAACCAGGTCTATATGGCTGCAGACCTGGTCTCAAATAGCCCTTGAGTTTTTCCTTATTCTGTCAAAAAATATATAGAAAGAATTGAAAAAAAAATCCTTCGCTCATCTTCCAGAAAATCGTAATAGGAAACATTGGGATATATGGAATTGGAATGAATTGATAGTTAAATAGTTTGGTCATCCTCAAAATACATTTGCAGAAATCTTTCTGGCATTCGTTCTTTTCAGTGTTAATTAAGCTATGAGAGGAATGAAAAAAAAAATTAAGGAATTAGAGTATTAGGGTAAATAACACTGGTCTGGGCTTTGAAGCTGCCTTCCAAATATATACATATTAATCTTTCTATGGGTAACAAAATTTCTACGTGTATCCTTTTAGTTCACATATATTATATTTTCAGGTATCAACCTTGCATATATTTCCTGTCATCTTCCATACGTTCTGCATGCACATGATGCAAGTATGGTGAAGCTAATTGATGATGCTATGTATATGACCTTTCTCCATTAAAAAATCCAGCTGAATGTCAGTGTCATAATTCATTATGTATAGAAATTTTGTTTTGGTTATGACGAAAATCAGCTGCTCCTTGCAGTGCCCGTGCATAGCTTTTGCTCTTATACGTCCCCCACACAAACACACAAGCATGGTTACCTTTCTGACTTTCTCTGCTCTCCAAAGTTACCCGGTGAAAATACTAAGGCAACTGATATTGTACACCGTGGAAGGGGTGTTGTACCCAGATTTGATATTTTCACGGGATGGCACTCGCACATGAAAATTGAAAGAAATATCCGTTTCCTTTTTCGATTTTTATTTTGGACTTGGAATTTAAGGAGGAGGAAAGATCTTCTGCACTTTTTCTTTGCCAAGTGGACAAACGGTCAGCGGACTTTTGGGCCACTGTGGGCTTCCGTGATTCTGGGTATGGGCAATTGCAAGTGGGCAATAAGCCAACTTTGGCATGCATCAATGAGATCTCAGATTGGGCATGGGTATATCACATCCGAGGAACACTCCTTAGTAAAACTGAGAAAAGTTATACGAGTCTGATTAATCGCCCTGGGGCTTTGGTCTGGTGGTAGTAGCCTAGTTAGGTGAGTATTACTACAAAAAATCGAATCTGCGGTGAAACAACCCACACGACTTGGGCAGGTTGGTGTGAGACACGTGTGGATTAATCTGGTGATTCAGAATACCACACGTGATCACTGACAAAAAAAAAAAAAACACTAGTATGATTAATCCTAGGATATCAGCATTTTAGTTGCAAAGATCTAAGTGTGCTATATGTGATTACTTACTAATTGCACATGAAAAACTTAGGTCCCGTTTTTCAATTGTTGTTTTTGGATTTTTTTCTTATAGAAAAATCTAATGTAACAATTTGATGTATGTGAGGTAAAAAAAAAAGAAAAAGAAAATGTGTTCACGTAATATGTAACAAATTTTTTAATAGAAAATTGGAATCCAATCTTGCACCAACTAGTATGTTTTGCATCTATCGACTGTACGGTATAATGACAAATGGCAAATGAACTAAAAAGAATAAATGAGTAGAAAGAAATTATGAGCTAATTTCATATTCTCAATGCTTGAAATCGGTTTAAAATACTAAGGCTCCGTTTGGATTTAACATTTTTTTGAAGAACTATTTGTCTTTCACATCAACAGTATTAAACTCTAAAAACAACTTCAAAAACAATTTAAAAAAATTACACCACATCTCAAATACTTGAAAAAAATTCTCTCTTTCTTCTTCCACACACTACCTACCACCAGCACTATCATTACCACCGCCTATCACTCTCCACTGTCATCGCCATCACCCTTACACCAACAACCCTCCCTCCTCTCTCTCTCTCTCTCTCTCCCCTTCTCCCTCTCTCCTCCCTTCCCTCTCGTTCTCCTTCCTCCGTTCTCCCTTCATTTTCTTCTCTCCCAATACCCCCTCCTCTCCATTAACCGCGACCAATAAGGTCGCGGCTAGAGTGGTGGCTGCAATCCACCTATGAATAGGAGAGGGGTTTGGAAGCGGATGGAAAGAAGAGGAGATGGGAGAAGGAAGAGGAAAGAAGGAGGAAAGGGAGAGTGAGAGAGGAAAGAGGGGAGAGGAAGGAAGGGGTGGTGGTGTAAAATTTTTTTAAAAAATACCCCAAAAGTGATAAATTGTAAAATATCCCAAAAAATATTTTAAAAACCCCTAAAAATACTTCTAAAAACATCCTAAAAATATTTGCAGAAAAAGTTTTTCACATATACAGTTATAGTAAAGTTTTTCAAAAACAACCCCTAAAAACAACTAATCCAAACAGAACTTAAGGTATGCATAACAAAGAGTACTTGTTTGCGTGCTACATTAATATTGCAACATCAATATTTTTATGGCTTTAAGCAAGAATAAGTATTTGTGTTGTGGAAGACGTCTAATATTATTTGTACCTAAAGTGCATAACTTTTGACGATCTCTTGTTTCATTGTTATTCTTTTTGCAAGCTCTAGATGGCCACAATTCGCACCTTACACAACAGCCAATAAATTGTCAAATACACATGAGAAAAGCCCCTCCAAAAAAAATGGAACAGCTCAAGTGTTCCTCGTGTCCAATTTTGATTTTTGAGGCCTTGTTATGTTGGGAATGGTAACTGGTAAGTGCACCCTTAGACATGGATTAGGAGCATCTGCATTACCAGTGACAATTGCACCGTACAACATAAGCACCAGGGCAGTAAATATAAATATTAGAACAATGAAATTAGATATTAACATAACAATATGTAAGAACACAACAAATTTCAATGATAGAGAAATTTATTGTACTTTTACTGTTATTTTATGCCATGTCAATGTCCATTTTTGTTATTTTTATGCTAAATTTGTTCTAATAGTGTTTGTAGGGCACCATGCAATTGCTATTGATAATTGTAATGACCCTTAATCCCTTAGACACACACACGCAGACACTGTTGACAGATTAAAAGTTGTAGAAAGTAAATAATTCGACATTACATCTAGGTGAGTAAATAAGAAATGAATTGCATTGATTTCGATTTTATTTTTTTTCCCTGAAGGAATTCATTGTTTCATATGTTTAAATATGCAGCCAGGCCAACTAAGAAATGATCTTATTCATGTACGTTTTATATGTTTCTCAAAATTAATTAACGATAATGCATAACATTCGACCTACCGGGAATCCAAAAGCCCTGCCAAATTTCCAATCCGTCACCCCTTACGTCTTCGACAGTGTTTTTTTTTTTTTTTGGTTAATTGTCATTTTTTATTTATAGTATTCTACACTATCTTAATTTAAGGGAGAGATTCAATTGGATCTAAGGGGAGTTAGTGGGGCCTGAACCACTACCAGACCGGTCTGAATTTTTTAAGAAACCACTTAATGTGATAATTGTGAAACCTTGTCTCCCACTTCATCAAATCTTAAATGGCTTAGTGGTGACCATAGGATGGTGGTTATCTTCGATAGTGCTTCTAGTAGGGATCTTTTATTTATTTAATTATTTTACTGTCTAAATAATTAGCCTATGATTATAGGCAGCCACTATAGAGGGGCAGGTAATCAGAAAACGACAGAATATGAAAATTGACAACGTCACAAAAATATGGGCATCTTGGAGAATGGTTCAAGTTAATTGGGTGCATTTTTTTTATCGTAGTCGTTATTTGTCTTCCACTGTCCAAATGGTGCTTTCAATTTGACCCTCGTACAACTTTTATCATAATTTATGAACAATATTCATCAGAATATTGTAACCTTTAACATGATTATGCCATTAAGTCATTTAGTGTATAGTCTGTCACATGCAGAAGCACTAGTGAAGTAGAGTGAGTGACATAAAGATTTTTGGTTCTCAAAAACAAATCATTGATTGAATCATTAGCCATGGAAGAAGGAGGAGGAGGCTATTCTGTCCCTGATGGGCTACAACTCTCTCCGTTCTCTTCTGTCTCGCGATTGTCTGCTGCCGATGCAGGGACCAATCCTGCAAATGAAGATTCAAGAGTCGAAGAGAAAAAGAGAATGGAGAGAGGAGAGAAGGAAATTCGACAATTATTGAAGGACATTTTCCAGCATGCAAATTACTACTTAGTCTTCCAAGGTGTCATTTTCAAATCCATCTCTGGTAATCCCTCACCCCTCAAATGCCAATACCTTTGGCTCCCCATTTCCCTCTCTTTAATTGCGGGCTTACTTAATCTATCAATTTTGATAAAATTGACTCGGAAGTATGATCGATTAACGCGCGAAAGAGAACTGGATCTTGCCGGAGTTGGTGGTCGACCAGTGCCACCTTTTCTGAAAGAGAAACACGAAAGGGGACGAATTTTTTCTATGTTCATCTTGGTTGTGTTTGTTGTGTTTCTAGTCATTTTGGTGTCTGGTTCGTTGGTGATTCTTTGCGACAAATGTGACGATTGTCAGAGTTACGACTTCAGGAACTGCATTGAGCTGTGCAACAACGACAACGGAAGATGCACCTCGATCTGTCTTCGTACTTCATAGTAAGTGCAGAGGTTCGAGGGCTTTGCTGAATTTGATTGAAGCTCAAAGATTTCTTTCATTAGTAGAGGTACTCCGCCTTCATTCTGTGACTTGAGGTTTTTGCTAAAATGTAGCACCGAATAGAACATAAGAGTACTTTCTTTTTTAACAAGGTTTTTAATTAGTAATTCGCACCTAGCTAATAATTGCATGCCAGTCCATGTGTTCCTTTTGTTTTATTTTTTAATTTACAGTTTTTATAGGCAGAGGAGGAGAGGAAGGAAGAAGCAGGGAGGACAAGGAAGTTTGAGAATCAAATGGCTACAAAATTACATATTTTTAAAGCATAACAGTGGATACATGTTAAATATATCAAATTTAAAATTTAAATTCAAATTATGAAATTGACTGCTCCGTACCCAAGAAAAGATAAAAATAAGGTGTGCTTCGCAAAGAGTAATTAACTCACCATAAACCCAACTTCTGATATTCTAGTGGTAAGTTTTGTGCTACTTGACTCCACAGTCAAGGGAAAGCTTAATTATACAGAAAGTGATGACATGTATATGATTCTCCCTTCCGTTTTGGATAAATTTTGTTTAACACAATCATTGTAAAATTAGAATTTGTATTCTTGTATGATTTGACATATGCACCCAGGTTTGCCCATGTAAAAAATTTTCTGGCAAAAAAGGAAACTCTACTTTCTTTTTTTTGGTTACTGCCCATGCAAGTTTTATTTCTTTTCAAGTCGAGTTAGTAGACCAACCATAAGTTTCTGAAGAAAGAAGTTTAAAACAACTGCCACCCAAGTTTCCTTATAAGTAAATCAAGCATTCGTCACGGGGTCAATCAATTGAAGCTCCCAAGTCTCGTCGGATTTGGTCTATCCGATGTCCCCGAAGGGACCGTCCGGTTTGGTTTAGTTTCCAACATAAACATAAAACTATGAAACGGAAAGCTGCCTCTGCAACATAACGCATGCGCAATGCCTTATTTGTCCTACATTAAGAATACTTTCGAAGAGCAGCACAATTCTGGAACATGGAACCACAATTTTCGAGTTTGTGAAGATTTTTTTCTTTCATTTTTATAGCCTTAAAAAGGAAAAAAAAATGAAAAAAAATTTCAGAATCTAATCAAAGAACTCATGATTATTGTCTTAATGTTTCCACTGACTAAAAGTCAGTCAGGTGCTAGAGACTGAATGTACACAAATTGAAGTGTAACCAATGCATCGTTTGTCTGATCACAATTTGGTTAATATAAAAGTACCTAACACGTACGTTTTTCTCCGTTCATACATGCGACTGCTCAAAATCAACTACAAATTTTAAGTTGCAGTGCATCCTTTCCTCTGTGATGTCGCATTCGTGCTATCAGCATCTACGCGGTGCAAACCACGTCTATATGGCTGCAGACCAGGTCTCAAAGAACACTAACAGCCCTTGAGTTTTTCCTTATTCTGTCAAAAAATATATATAAAGAATTGAAAAGAAAATATCCTTCTCTCGTCTTCCAAAAAATCGTAAAAGTAGGAAACATTGGGTTTTAGGGAATTGGAATGAATTGATAGTTAAATAGTTTGGTCATCCTTAAAATACATTCACAGAAAATCTTTCTGGCGTTCGTTCTTTTCAGTGTTAATTAAGCCATGAGAGGAATGAAAAAAAAAAAATTAAGGAATTTAGAGTATTAGGGTAAATAACACTGGTCTGGGCTTTGAAGATGCCTTCCAAAATATATACATATTAATCTTTCTATGGGTAACAAAATTTCTACGTTTATCCTTTTAAGTTCACATATATTATATTTTCAGGCATCAACCTTGCATATATTTCCCGTCATCTTCCATACGTTCTGCATGCACATGATGCAAGTATGGTGACGCTAACTGATGATGCTATGTATATGACCTTTCTCCATTAAAAAATCCAGCTGAATGTCAGTGTCAAAATTCATTATGTATAGAAATTTTGTTTTGGTTATGACGAAAATCAGCTGCTCCTTGCAGTGCCCGTGCATAGCTTTTGCTCTTATACGTCCCCCACACAAACACACAAGCATGGTTACCTTTCTCTGCACTCCGAAGTTACCCGGTGAAAATTAAAGTCAAGTCAAGTCCAGTTAAGCCAAGTATATTGCTAATGGATTTCCGAGCATGTCCAAAATTCAAAGTCTAGCCAAAGTACTCACCCACACCCACACACACACCCACACATGCACACACACATTACTATCACTACGTACCGTCTAAATTTTTTTTTCTGATGGTCAATTTAGCTTCGACTAGTTGGTTAGCAATGGCAATGAAATTGCTGATGGTTTTCCAAGCAAGTTTAAAATTGAATATCTGGCTGAACACGGAACAGCGTGACTGGGGTTTTCTTTCAGGTTTGGATGACCTGACTCGAAGCTCTATAAAAGTTGACAGCACCCGAGAAAACCAGCTTCAATCAAATTAAGTCTAGCTCATCAGTCGTGAGGAAACCTGGCTCAAAATCTCGCCGGCCCTTGAATATTTGTCTCGATTTCCCACCTTAAAAATTGGAAAAATGAGCCCTCAAAAGACATTACTTGCTTGTATAACAGGCCAATGTGTCTCTCTAGAAGCACCCAAATCTGCCGCCGATCTGGAGGGAAGGATAGCTAGGGCTTCCCGAAATTACTCTCCGTATCCGGGAATCAATGTACTGAGGGTTGATCGAAACCGGCTTCTTGATCTTGCAGAGTATTTAAATTCTTCTCTAACATTCAAGATCAAGGTGGATGGCGAACCAACAGAATTAGAGGTCGAGGGATATAACCTTATCAGCTACCATCTCATTATTGTGAAAGTGGAGGGTCAAAAAATAATGCTGCATGGCATAAAGGAGGGTAGAGAACCGTGGTGAGTTCGTTTATGCTGGCTATATATGCTTTCGAAATACCACTAGTCCATAACTAGTACACAAAATCATTCTATTTCCGGGTTCATATAATACTTAAAAGTGGTACTTGACTGATTTCTTGAAGGGATGGCGATGACCTGGATTGGGAGAACATAATGGAAGCCAATGATTATGGATGGAATTTGGGCACGGGGACCATCTAGGTGAGATTTCTCCTTTTACTTATATTTCTGTTAGTAGAGTATTTGCTCAGAAGACACTGGACGCTGAAAAATTTTTGAACCACGATTACATATGACACCACAGACTACAGAACGAGTAAATTTATGAACATCCTATGCCAACAGGAATTAATGTTAAACATTATGGGCATATTTTGTTTTGATTATTCCATCTACTTTAAGATTTTGATTACCACATATCATTTTTTATATCCTTTTTTTAGCTTGTTAATTAAATTTTGAAACTTTTAATAGAAAAAAATCTAAAATTAAAAATTTACCCTAGAATATTCTTGTTGATTCTGGATAAACCTCTCTTGAGGTTTACAAACCTTTCACTTGGCTCCCCTAAAGTTTTGAATATTACACCTAGCTACCTCCCCTACTCTGAATTTCACTATAAAAAAGTTAGTCCATATGTCTAGAAACATCATATAAATGGTAAAAGCATTTTGTTTGCCAAAGTACCATTGAGTACTCGTATAATTTAGACTAAAAAAAAGAGATTAGGTAAATCCAATAAAAAGGATACAAGTTGATCTAAAAAAATTATTTATGACAAACAAATAAGGTAAATCTTAAGAAAGTCATTGAGTGAATTGAAAATCTAAAGTTTCATGTTTAGAAAGACTTAAGAGCAGTACCAGGTTAAAGCTTCAAATGAAGATATTCGTTTCTAGATGCCCCTAAAAGCGCACAAGAAATATTTGAAGCTTCAATCCTAATTGGTTCTGAAGCTTTAAATTGAGTAATTAATCTTATGTTGTATGCAGTTAACAACTCAAGTAAACAGTCCCAAAGCACAGTTTAAAATATACTTTGAAAGTTTTACTTCAGCAAAAAATAAACACACGTCATCATGAAAACTAACTATTGATTGCAGTCTAAAAAGAATTGAATAATTGCAAAAATTCAAAGTGAAAGAAATATGATTTGTTCAGCTTTCACCTTCTGCATTGATCTATCAGATACTGAATTGTTTTCTTTAATACATAAGGTTACTTATTATAAGTATGCATACTGTTGGAACTATTCTAGTAGTTTATTCCAGTACAGCTGAATTTGTGCTAATAAATTTTGAAGATGGCAATTTTTTTTTTCAGTATTTATGATTTTTGAATTTCACTTTTCTGGTCTTTTTTTTTTTTTTTTTTTTTTTGCAGACATGGTGAACGGCAAGATAAATTGGTCAGTGCTAAATATTAAAGCTTCAACAAGGGTTGTCCAAGTTTCCAAGCTTAGTAGATTGATGTTTTGTGGTTGCTTCCAGTTGTTTGTCGTCCGCCAAGTTATAAACTAAGTTATGAGAATTATAGTTATGTAATACATTTATTTGGTTTGGAACATTTTAAGTTCGCTGCTTCTCTGTTGTTTGAATCTTTGAAGATTGACTGCCAAAGTTTTTTGCGTTTGTTTATTTATGTACATGGTCCTTGAGAATGATTACATATGTTCTTTGACTCTACGAACATATTCAATGGATCGCCAGAAGAGGTCAATTTCCAATGATCGCGAAACATGTCCTCTCCACCAACAAATTCAATTGGTTAGCAAACTTAGTTTACAATCAACCAGCCAATGACATTGCATGCTAGGTTCGACTGGAAAAACGGAAGCATATATATATATATATTAGGTATGATAATCAGATTTCTCGTGTGGAGATGCAAATCTTATGGTTCTCCGACATCTGGAACAACTGTATTCTTGGACTCTACACATATTAACTTGCTATTAATCACTTGAACCGACCTTAATCTCACGTCAAGATTATGCATCATTGGTTACGCCATCTCTTCATTGATTTCTAAACTGAGTCCCATATTTGGGCATCTGGTGTACGTCGGGAAGCTTGCCGATATTGCTGCGCAGATGACAACTATGGTCCTTCCCAGACTTCCATTTAGCTCTATAATTTTCTCATGCTATAATGATTAATGATCTTGGAAAAACTGTCCAAAAGCTTGAAACGATACTACTGTCTTCGTTTTCAAAAGGGATAATTTCAGAAATCTCCTATGAGGATTCTAATAATTTCACTTGGCTCCCCTAAGGTTTCAAAAATTACATCTACCTCCCTTGCCCATTTAAAATGATAATACTAACATTAGTATTCTTAATAAAACTCTTTTGTTACCATGTTTATGCCAGTATTTTTTTTGACCTTTTTCCTTCTTATTCTTTTCTTTTATATTTCATCAGAAGTATAGAAGAAATATCAATGTTGTCCCTAATATCTATTCAAATTAAACGTTAAACAAATAATATTTTTTTGATAACTTTTAATATCCTCCAATATTTTTGTAGCTGTTTTATCTGGTATCAAAATCAAGGATAAGTCAACAATGATTAAAACCAAATGGTCCAAAATCACTAACATATTATGATAGTTCCACCACTAAATTAGTCCATAAATTTTTATTAAAAAATAGTCCATAAACTTTAAAGAAAATAAAATAGCACTTTCTTCTCTATCTTAAAAAGAATTTATATTTCCAAAAAAGCACTATGAAAAATACCATATTATAGCAAAAGATTTATTGTTATAATTGATTATCAAATAACAAATATTAGTATGAAAAACTTGACACTCTTTTTGTTTAGAAGAACAAATTGAACTTTGTAAGATAAAGGTATTTTAGGTTATTCATTAAATTTTTTACTCTATTTTAAAGTTTGGTTGCCAAAGTGTCAAATCAAAAGAGGTAAGTGTAATTTTTAAAACGTCAAACAAACTAAGTGAAATAGTAAGAAACCTCAAGGAAGGTTTCTAAAATTATCCCATCTCAAAATTTTAGAAAGCAAGATATTTTGAGCCAAGAATCAGGAATAATTAAACAAATTGTAACTTTAGGTTGGAATCTCAAATGTGGAGCTATACTTCCATAACTTTTTAAATATGCTTCCTTTGTAACGAACAATAAGAGTGTTAATACTAGTGATTTTCCCAGAGTTCCCCCATGTTGTCTTGCAAACTGGTGGTAGGAGAGATTCATTCCTCCATTTTGTGGACGAGGGGGGCCTTCTCTCTCCCCTTAGGTAATGGTTAGTCTAGCCCATTATTGTCGAGGGGTGGACCAATATTTTCCTATATTTTTTTTTTTTTAAAAAAAGGTTTTTCTCGTGGTTGCATTTTTTTAGCTTGGCAGTTAGGCGCAGAAACGTGATAACATAATTGAAAATTTGTCAAATATATATCACTAATTCAATTGGTTATATTTAATAAAAATGTAGAAGTTGGCTTTTCTCAAAATTCAGGGGCCATTCGGTCTCAACAGAAACATGAGATTGTAATAAATCTGTCGTCGGGAGAGCCTGCAGAACCAAGTTGTTCCACACATGAACCAATGAAAATGAACTAAACTAGTAAGTGATAACCTTATCGGCTTGAGCGATCAAAATATTTTGCATGGACACGCAATAAGCACACATTGCTTTTCAGTGTACGAGCCATTAATTTTAGTTCTTAATTCATGATACAAGCAGCTTGGCAATAATTAATGCATTCCTTGAGTTGATAATCAGTTTCGTACCGTCATGAGCGAGAATGAAAATCTTGTTTTGGCTGTCGAGGAGATTGGGTATCTTTCTTTTATCCTTTTTTTTTTAATTTTTTGTTATTTTTATACGATCAGACTTGAGATTGGTCTCTAATTAATTACTCACGTAGCCTTCCAATTTCTGACAAGTTTCTTCTGAAACTTGACATTATACGCAGTGGGGATTGGAAAGAAAAGAAATCGCAACTGGCAAGAAAGATAGAGCTTTCATGTTTTCATATTAGGGATTCTTCACAAAGAAGAAAGATCAAATATATATACACCAAGATAGCTAAGAGGGGATCGACAAAATTGTAGGCAACAAATCTTCTATTACACAAGTGCACGTTAATCTCCTTAAGTTAGTGTAATTCTTATAATATTCGATACATCTTGTCAATGAATTGGTGTAAAACAATATTTAGTACAATTACCAAATATTGTTTTACACCAATCGAATAGAACATTACACCAAATATTTGTAAAACTTACGTACACTCTAACAGGGATATAATACATAATTGTGTAACAGAAGATTCAAGGCCAAATTTGTATCACTCAAATACATAATATTGAATTACTCTAGAATCACTTATGAGTAACATTACTTCCCTCCTCCAAAGTCGTATAAATAGTACCAACCCATCCCTTGACCGCTCAACCAAAAACCACTGCTTCTCACGCTCATTTTTGGTGTCATTGAACTTGAAAGGCTTCTCTCTCGTCATTATCATTTCTATTAGCGTATTAAATCAAGCTCTGATTAACCCGTCTTTTTTTTTTTTCACAATTTGAGTTTTGTGTGTTGCATAGTATCCCTTTTCTAAAGAGGGGTAATAAACACAGTTCGACATCAATTGTTTGTCTATCCCGCCAATCTGTAGGTTTGAGGGCCACTGAAAGTGGCAAGGATGTAGAGCTACGTATGGCCAAGGCTAAGTTACGAGAGCACAATCCAAACCCTAAAATTAATGAACAAAGGTTCAGTAGAAAACAATTGCGGCGTGTTGCTAAGCATGTGCGTTGTGCTCCAGATTACTTCTTCACAGTAGATGGCAATCCAACTAACTTGAAGGTCTCGCAGGGCGATCTTATGGACTCTAAATTTGTTGCCGCCGTTGACAAAAACGAAGTAAAGGTGCATAAGTTGAAGGACGGTGATGTACCAAGGTTAGTCTTTAGTAACACTCTACATGGTTACTTATAATCTCGATCCCTCCGATGATGATAGCTCATATATATATATGACTACAGCTTAGTTCCCTTTCATTTTCAGTTGTTAATTTTGTATCTTTAGTGAAAAAGAAAAAAGCTGTCAAAATTCTTAACAATGGAGGCTTTGGTTTGGAAGTTGATCTCTTGAAGGAATCGTAATGGCCTGGATTTGGAAAAAATAAGAGACGATGCTGTTCGCAGTTGCTATGATTGGAATATGGGTTCAGGAACTATTTCGGTGAGCATTGATTAATTTTCTACTTTGGCTTTCTCCTTTGAAAAATAGATTGAAAGCATAATTATTTATCCTCCCACAGCCTCTAATTAAGAATTTGATAGTTGATACTTATTCCTACCGTACAATTTGCAAGAACGATAAAGCACAAGATAATATTTTCACAAATAACTTACATTTACAAAAATCCATTTTTTCCAAATAATTAATACAAAATATCAAATATTTAAAGGCAGTCAAATTTGATATCACGGGATATTTATACATTTTAATATCAGGAACCAACATGATAAGTGTGTAAAATATCATACATTTTACATTCATTTATTCTAATATAATAAGCATGAAATTTGGGTTCATATCTAACAGCCAATTTGGCAAAAATATAGAAATATCTAGTACCATCAGATTTTGTAACATATGTTTTCAGTGATACATTGACCGTAAATTTTGTGACGTCAACACAGTAAATATATAAACTTTTTGTACATTCAAGATCCGAACACATAAATGATTTTAATGTTCACGATGAAGTGGAAGTCTAACAAACGTGGACTAAAGAAGTCAAAATTCTTGTTTTGACAAATAATGGCTATATCTAATGCTACAAAACAAGTGATTTAACACTTGATCAAAGTCTTTTTTTTTTTTTTTTTGGTGCAAACAACATGCGTAATCTTTTGGACTTAAAAAAACCTTAGCTAAATCTAATGGTAAACGTATGTCATACCTCAAGTATCTGCTTCATTTGGATATTATCTCGAACAGCACTCCACGGCAGAAGCTTCCTCGAGTTCAAACCCGAAGAGGCATGGCAAATGAAGGACAAAAAAATCTACGTGAAGTTTCAGACTCCAACCTGCAGTAGTTTGCGGATGGGTAAAAGAATGCTAAAACTTTGGCAAAAGAATACTTCTAAATTGTATTTGTCATTTCATGTTTTTGAACCTAGGTTGCATCAAAGGACAGTAATCCTGTATTTTTATACTTTAGTTTTAAGGATGTCGGGTGTATGTCTATATTTCTAGTTTAAGTGATGTGGCATTGTATATTATCTATCTTGTATCTTTTTGAATCTATTGTTAGTAATAAAGTGGCTTGATGTTTTTCACTTGTGTATAAGCGTTGCTTCCTTTGGTCACAAAAAAAAAATTTTTTTTTTTTGCCTTTGGTCATATGTTTAAAAAGTAGAGCTCAAAATATTAGAAAAAAAAAAGTCAATTGACATCATCTTTATTTTTTAGAGGATAAGTCATGGATTTCCTTCTCTCCTTAAAATCCTAGAATTTGTGATTCTATACATATCTTTTACAGCAAAACCTTTTCCGTTTAAAATAAATTCATTATACTCCTTGGGCTTTAAAAACTATCAACATTTGAAGTCTAAGCTTTAAAGGAAAAAAATTTACATTGCCACGGAATTAATAAAATCAGTCGAAGAAGAATGATGTCCAAACGAAATCTTCACACACACGCGCGCACACACATATATATGTATATTTACAAACTTTGGTTAGTTTTCGTTTACGAGACTAAAACTTTTTTTGGTAAAAAGTATATGTTTCACTTCCTTCATAGCTCTCAAAGACATAAAAATATTGAAGTTGGCAAAGTTTTTGTTTGACATTTCTAATTTTCCGATTTCGCTTTTCAGGTGATTTTTTGCAGATATCGACGATCAAGTTCTCACTTCTCATGGGTTGTTCCAAGCTTAGTTAGTGGATTATGTGCTTTGTGGCTTCTCTAGTTGTACTTCGAGCAACAAGTTGAACCTTCTGGAAATATGTTTTGAGAATCGTAATTATGTAATGCATCTGGTTCGGGACATTTTATGTGGAGAGAAATCCATTTCTTATTTGTTTCGTCTGTGGTGTTTACATCTTTGAAGATTGGCTATGACAGTTTTTGTGATTTCGTTCGTTAATGTCTGTGGTTATCATGCTGATGATGACTATCTTCTATTGATTATCATGCTGATGATGATGACTCTACGAACAGAATTCATTGACCAGCAGAAGAAGTCAATTTGAATTGATCACCAACTTGAAAAGTTTCTTAAAAAGTTTCTTCTGTAAATTGACGTTGTACGTTGTGCCTGATCTCCTGATCCTACATAGTATATAAATTGAACCAATCATATGCATGCATGTTGGGATCATGACTTTAATCATGTTCTCGCCTTCAATTAATTCATTTGCTCTTATTATTTGCTTCGCATCGCTGTTGCTTGGTTGAGGATTTTCTAGGATATCTTTTTAATTTTGGGATTAAAAAATTACACTTGTTTGGGATGGATGTCGGGACTAGGACGAAAAGAAAACAATGGCGAGTGCTAAGAAAGAGAGAGCTTTTATTGTTTATTTGTTGATGATTTTTTTGGTATAAAAGAAGAAACTTTGGGAGATGGTTTAGCGGTTAATCCAGAGCCTACATATGCTTCTTGCCTTATAGAATAGTTATTTATTTCAATTGCCAAGACGGATCAATGAGATTGTAGTATTAAACAAATAACTAACCTTTACTCTATTATTGCTCTTAATTTCTTTTTTTTTTTTGTCCTAATAATTTCCTCATCATATCAATCCCAACCAACCGCTTTGACTGCCCTACTTTTTTTTTTTTTTTGGACAAATTACACTTTACCTCCATGTGGTATAGTTATTTTTCATATAACTCCCCTATAATTTTAAAAACTATATATAATTCTCTTATAGTTTGGATTAAAGTATCAAAATGATGGAAATAATCATTATTAACGAAACCTACGACAATGTTGAAATTTTCCTTATTTAAAAACTAAAATGGCTAAAGTAACTAAAATATATAAATATAATATGCATCACACTCTAATCCTATATGATTTTATATTTTGTCATATAACCCCTTTATGACTTTTAAAATATATACATAACTCTCCTATGGTTAATAAATAATTTTTAACTTTACATAATGGTATTTTTGATATTTTAGTTAAATCCATTACGAAGTGTAAATTCTGTCACTTTGGCACTTTAATCCAAATCAACAGGGGGTTATGTATAGTTTTGAAACCATAGAAAATTTATGTAAAAAAGGTACTAAACTACCGGGGAAAATTATAATTTGCCCTTTTTTTTTAGTGTAAACTCGAATTCCCGACCTGTTATTTATACCTAATCCATCCCTCCCCAAACGCTCTGCCATTTGATTGCAAACTTTGCTGCCAAGGCATTCTCATGCGAGGGACCCTAAATATAAGGCTTTCATAACCGTGGCATTCTCATACGAGGTAACCACTGCTTCTATCACGCTCATTTGTGGTGTCGTTCATTTTAGAGCCTTTTCTCTCTCAGTCATGTCAATCATCATGCATGTTAGCGTATTAAATCAAGCTCCAATAATTTGTCTTTCTTTTTTTTTTTTTGTGTGTATTATCACAATCATTCCCAAAGATCGATGAGTATTAATAATTAATCTCATCTCATATCCCACCCTAATGAGGGCATATAAAGGTGATGTCAATTGTACGTGTCTCCGGCCACCTCTGTGGGTCCGAAGGTCGCCGCAAGTGGCGAGGACCTAAAGGCTGAAACGACTTTTAGCCGAGGCTAAGTTACAAGCGTATAATCGAGCCCCTCAAATTAATGACCAAGCAATATGGATGGTGAGCGTGAGATGAATCAAGGTTTTGGCTTTAATATGTGCCTCGAGACAATCGCGTGAGGTTGCCCAAAAATTACTTGATACTTTGTGATGTTCGACACGTACTCCTCTATATCATGGAAACGATGAAAATCTAAACCTTTAGAAGTAACAAGTAAAAATGATGAATTTCAGATAACTGGAACCCAAACAGGTAGTACAAATGTCTTCTAACAATAATAATAGTGCAAACTTAATTACCTATTGACCACACTTTTACATTTAATACCTTAGTCTAAGAATGGATTCGAGAAGAATAGTAGATAAATACAACTTATTAATGTAATTACAAAATTATTTCCTATATTTCACATGAACTATAAAAAAAAAATTAATGAGATGAAAGTTTAGGGTTAGCTAGGTACAAATTGTGAGATGAGTGGTAAAAAGTTAAAAAGGGTCAATTTCACCAAAAATATACTTTATAGTACATAATATTCTTCTATGGAATCAAAACTATAACAACCCCTTTTGCTTTTCTAATATTTTGCTAAAATCCAATTGCAATTTAGCTGATAAAATCACTAAATATCAATCATTAAATCGCAAAACAAAAAATATCAAAATAAAACAAAAATCTAATGCAAGAATAGATATTCAATTAGAATCTAAAATCATTTCTACAAATGCAAATAGTTCAAACAGTGGGAAAGTTTTCCTCGCACGTTATAGAGCACCAAAGGAAGCTCAAAAGCAAATCGTATGCAAATTTTGCATTCCTTTTTTTAATCTTTCATTGACGGTTATATTGGTTGCAGTTCTCCTCTTTTGGTCTTTTCATCCTTTGACGCCTGCCTTTCCTGCTGTTTTTTTTTTCTTTTCATTCTTTTTTTATTTGGCACTTGAACACCTTTATCTTACAAAATGATAACTGATAAATAAAGGTGCCTTGCCTTAACCTGCAGGATGACATTCAAATTGTTTTTGGGTTGAAAAGATGAAAGTGCAAATCGTTTATACTTGCTTATTCCTTTTTCTTTTTTCCTTCTTGTTTTTTATCTTGTGTTTTTTTTTTAATTACAATGTACAATATATATATATATATATATATAGATAATTAAATGCTGAGACAATAATAGTTAGCTGGGAAAAAGCCAAAAAGGAGAGAAATCCTCAGAGACCCTACCGTGTTTAAACTTTAAAGTAGAGCACAAAGATGACATAGAGAAGAATGAAGGACCAAAAAGGTTCATATAACAAAACAAGAACAAAAGTAAAATAAAGCATAAAAATAAAATAACACACCAGCATTGATCATCATTACTAGGGATGACCATTAGGGCGGGTGCCTGCAGGGAGCTAATGGGATGGGTGGTGGGGCGGAGCCCTGAGGGGAGGGGAATTTTTTTCCCCTGTTTAGAAATAGGACAGGACATGGGGAGTATACCCTCACCCCATCCCCCGTCCCGCCACCCAGTAAAAAAGATTAATATATATAATATTTAATTTAATTAGTTACAAACTTATAATAATGTTATTATTAGTTATATGTATTATATAATGGATATTAGTATATGTAATATAATTGATATTATCAATTATACTAATAATTATATATGTTTGCTAATAGAAATTATTAATTAGTTATACTAAATTTACTAATACATTTATACTAAATTTCTAATTACACTTAATACAATAACACTTTTTTTCTAAAAAAAATACAATAATGACTTAGTAATTGTATTTGTGTCAAAAGTGAAAATTTGAATACTTTAATTATATTTGTTTTATCATGTTAGATTGTATTCAAATAACTTTTGTTTAATTATTTTTATAAGTTTCAATTATGAAATCATAATGAATAATAATTTGATAATATATTGATATTTTAATACTTAATTATTTATTAAAATTTAATTATAATTAAATTATATACTAAATTTTTATTAACCATGCGAAAATACCCGTGGAGGAAGCGGGGGCGGCGGTGTGGGCAACGAGAAAGTCTTGCCAAAGAGCAGAGATCCAACGAACATTACTAAAAAGGACCAAACAATCTTGATGCCTGATGTCAATATCAAATGGAGATGAGGCAGACCCAGCTGTAATAAGAGTCAAATAAAAAGGTTAATAAAAGACATGCACCTACCATGCAAAGCAGACGCGCCATGCAGCTGACAAATAATCTTGATGCCTCATGTCAAATATTAAATGGAGATGAGGCAGACCCAGCTGTAATAAGAGTCAAATAAAAAGGTTAATAAAAGACATGCACCTACCATGCAGCTGAGTTTTCCCTTTTCATTTATTATAATTACATAAAAATGTCTGTTTGGATTGTATTTTTTGAAATTTTTATACAATATATTGTAGTGATTTAATATTTATGAAATAAAAAAATAATTTAAAAATATATTTATAAAAATGTAAAAATTTTCTTCAAAAAAAAAACAATTCAAACATGATAATTTTTTTTTTTTTAAAAAAGGAGAGTGACTGCCCACACGAGAAAGGGCATTGTGGGTAAGTAGCTAAAAATGGCCGCGATAGACCAAGAGCAAAAAGAACTACTACCATGTAAGAAACGTGCGGCATGTGTGGGGACCAAAGGAGACAGAACCATGTGGCGCACCCCACCCTGAAGCACTAGACAGATCAAGTGTAGACAAATCGATGCACACAAATAATAACCGACCACTGGGCCAATGGCTCATTGGCAATCAGGGAGGACTTAAGTTCCTCTATGGGCTGTAGGTGAGAATTTAAATCACTTGCAGTGAAAAAAATTTAAGAATTATGTCATAGTATTTCTTTAGTCTAGTTGGATCTGTATATCCATTAGCTTCCTACCACAGCCTTCTTAGGCTCCCCTTTTCTCTAAATTAGGATAGACTAGGTTCTACAAATGTATCTGTGGAGGTCAATTGTGTATTTGTCACCTCGGCACCATCTTGGATTAGGGCCTCGTGGTGCCTTGGAGGGTCTTCCCAGAATTCGATCCCTGATCCCTTGTATAAGGAGTCTTGGGGATGCTTCCTGGTACCACTCAGGCCCTAGCCCAAGATGGTGCCGAGGTGACAAATACACAATTGGCCTCCACAAAAGGCAGGTCAGGATTCGATCCCTGGTCCTTTAGGATAAAGGGTCTTGGGAATGCTTCTTGGTACCATTTGAGCTACTACCACGGCCCTAGCCTAAGACGATGTCGAGGCGGACAAATACACAATTGGCCTCCACAATGTCGTTGGTGACAAAAAAAAAAAAAAAAATAGCATAACCAAGGCAAGAGGGTTACAGAGTCCAAAAAGGATTAAACAGGACAAAATAAATGGAGGAATTACAATTTAACCGCGACAAATCAACCGTAAGTGTAAGCCTTACCCCGCTTTGCGTGGTTTAGGTAGGATAGGATTCATGAACAGCATCCGTCAGAATATTGCACCTTTAACTTGATTGTGATTTATGTCATCAAGTCATTGTGTATACTTTGTCACATGCAGAAGTACTGGTGAAGTGGAGTGACATAAAGATTTTTGCTTCTCAATCAAAACCAAATCATTGATTCATTAGCCATGGAAGGAGGAAGAGGAAGAAGAGGAGGCTATTCTGTCTCAACCCAACTTGTATCGTAATTTATGAACAATATTCATCAGAATATTGTACCTCTAACATGATTATGCCATTAAGTCGTTGTGTTTAGTCTGTCCGTCACATGCAGAAGTATTAGTGAAGTAGAGTGAGTGACATAAAGATTTTTTGCTTCTTAAGAACAAATCATTGATTGAATCATTAGCCATGGAAGGGGGAAAAGGAGGAGGAGGAGGCTATTCTGTCCCTGATGGGCTACAGCTCTCTTCATTCTCTTCTGTCTCACAATTGTCTGCTGCCGATGGAAGGACCAATGCTGCAACTGAAGATTCAAGATCCGAAGAGAAAAAGAGAATGGAGAAAGGAGAGGCGGAAATTCGACAGTTATTGAGGGACATTTTCCCGCTTGCAAATTACTACTTAGTCTTCCAAGGTGTCATTTTCACATCCATCTTTGGTAATCCCTCACCCCTCAAATGCCAATACCGTTGGCTCCCCGTTTCCCTCTCTTTGATTGCGGGCATACTTAATCTATCAATTTTGATACATTTGACTCGAAAGTATGATCGATTAACCTACGAAAGAGAATTGGATCTTGCTGGAGTCGGCGGTCGACAAGTGCCATCTATTCTGACCGAGAGACGCGAAAGCCGACAAATGATGTTTATGATTTGCTTTGTTTTGTTCGTTCTGTTTCTAGTCATTTTGCTGTTTGGTTCGTGGAAGATTCTTTGCTACCACTCTGGCTTTCCTCAGAGTTGCAACATCAAGAATTGCTTTGAGCTGTGCAATGACGCTGGAAGATGCATCTTAATCTGTCTAAGTACTTCTTGAGTACGTGCCGAAGTTCGATCGAGTGCTTTGCTGAATCTGATTGAACCTGATCAAAGTTTGTTTCATTCAATAGAGGTACTCATCCTTGATTAATTATTTCGTTCTGGGACTTGGTCTTTCTCCAAAGTGTACCCATAAAACACAAATTAAGTACCTGCATCAAGGTTTTTTTAATTTGCACTACCTAATAACTGCATGCTAGTCCGTGTGTTCCTTTTATTTTATTTTATTTTATGTTTTAGTTTCAAGGTTTTTATAAGCAGAGGAGGAGCGGAAGGAAGAGGC
The DNA here is from genome assembly GCF_036785885.1 of Coffea arabica. NCBI lineage: Eukaryota > Viridiplantae > Streptophyta > Magnoliopsida > Gentianales > Rubiaceae > Coffea > Coffea arabica. Next base: position 12,044,272 of record NC_092320.1, on the reverse strand, counting down.
AGGGAGGACGAGAAAATTAAAGACAATGAGAGTCAAATGGCCATGACATTTTCGTTAATTAGTTAACATTTAACAAGTTACATTGACAATATATACACTAATAGGAGTTCAGATATATTAAAATATAAAACATTAAATTTAAATTCAAATTGAGATTAGTTATCAAAACATTGGCACCGGTTGGTGTTTGTATGTGTACGGGTGTGGGTGCAATTGTGTATGCAGAAGATGTATATAGTTGGGCAAATATATGTACGCCTTCTCGGTAGTTCTTGTTCTTTTTTATTTTTTGGTTCTCTTCTTTTCATCTGCGTTTCAAAATGACTACTCCATACCCAAGAAAAGAAAAAAAAAAATAAGAAAAAGATCTTTGCCACAAACCAACTTTTGATATTCGATTGGTATGTTTTATGCCACTTGACAGCAATTTAAGATCTTTCTCACAAAATTATGGCAAAGGTGTGATAATATGTTTGTATTTGGCTCAATGTTCAAGCGAAAGCTTATGCAGAAAGTGATAACATGTATTTATTTCCGAGGATGTATCAAGTATATTATCCTCCCTTCCCTTTTTTTTTTTTTTTACCGGAAACGATAACTGTAGTATATTTTAATCTATTTTATACTAGAGGGAGAGAGTGGACCTAAGGAAGTCCAGAGATAACTCGAAAGGGATTGGATCAAACGAATGTACTATACACCCGCCTAGATTTTTGAAGGAAATCCACCTTTTAATATAATCCTCCCTTCCGTTTTGGATCAATTTTGTTTAACACAATCATTGTAAAATTCGAATTTGCATTCTTATATGATTTGACATAGACCCAAGTTCGCTGCAGTTCCAATCCTCGGCCCCATTTTCCACGCGTTTTTGTCATGTGTCCCAATCTTTCACCTATCCCTTCCTACTTTTTGTTGCATGTCTCTCATTTTCAGTTCCACTTGTATAATAGCATTGCTAATTTGCTATTGAGGGGAACCAAAAAAAAAAATGAAAAGAAACTTTTTAATAGGGACTAAATCGACAGCGTATGCTTTTTAATGGGGATTAAATCAACAAGAAAAAAAGATAAAGCAAACCCATTATATGTTGATGCTGGGAATGAGTAGCATGGAAAAAAAATTACTTTCATGAAAACTTATTCTCATCTTTCATCATTTTAAATGGGTGAAGTGTGTTGATATCAAAGGAAAATTAAAGAACTATTGTTTTTAGTTTTCCAGAATGCATGATCCCATGGAAAAGAGTATATATTTCAATACAGTACATTACAACTATTGTTTCAATGATTGTGAGATTTACCTGATAATTGGGACACATGGCAAAAAGACCAGGTCGCAAATAATAGCCTTGAGTTTCTCCTTATTTTTTATCAAAAAATAGAAGATCCGAAAAAAATTCTATGCTCGGGATCATTGTACCTCAAACTCTTTTACGGACTAGGTGAAGAGACTTGTGTTTGTTAGTGGCGTACCAATTGTGGAGGGCAAGAAACTGGCCTATTTTTCAGCAAGGTTCAGTATCTGCCGTTAGCATAATTTCTGCTGTCCTTGATTCTGTGAAGGATGCAGTTGCAAGTTGGAGACGCACGCCTTTAACAAGGCAAAACTAGGACTTGGCTGTGGAGCTGAGGCTACCTCATGTGTGTTTCAATGGATGAGCATTCTGGCTGACTGATGATTTAGGTATAAATATTGGGATAATTTCAGAAACCTCCCCTGAGGTTTTTTGACAATTTCACTGAGCTCCCATGAAATTTGAAAAATTGCGCATACCTCCCTTGTCATTTAAAATGATAATACTACCCTTCAATATTTTAATGAATTTCCCTTATTTGATATGCTTATGCTTAGAATGACTTTAAAATTATTTTTTCATTCTTATTCCTTTTTATTTTAATTTTTTGCCAATAAAATTGTAAAATTACCACTATTATCTCTAGTTTCTATTGTAACTAAACGGCGAACTAATGAATTTTTTGATGAGTTAGCTTTATACGTAATCCGATGTTTTTTGTTAATCTTTCTTTTCTTTTTTCGGTATTAAAATTAACAATAAATTAAAAGGAAATGCCCAAAATCACTACTAAATTATGATAATCTCACCACTCAAAAAATTCATAAACTCTGAATCAATTATTTCAACATTTTATTTTCTATCTTATAAATAAAATACCATAAAAGTATCCTATCATGGTTATAAAATTATTATTATAGTTATTTATCAAATAGTAGGTACGGACATGAAAAATTTGATACATTTTCCTTATAATTACAAAAGTACGCCATATTATTAGACACAAAAGTTAATCGTCATTATCTTTATCTGCGAATGATAGACGACGACAAGTGATGGATTTGTTTGAGGACTCCTACTTTCATTCTGTGCTTCAATCCTAGAATTGGTCATTCTATATAGTATTTCTTTTACAACACGACCATCTCGATTTATAGTAAATTCAGAAAAAGAAAAAGTGCTCATCTATAGAAAGATTAACTAAATTGACATCTGGGTAGTTTTACACGAAATTGTAGCTCACCGGAAGCTGAGTTTCAAACAAATTAACTCAAGCCCATAAGTAGTAAGTAATATTCAGGCCTCGAACTCTCATCGGCCCGACGACTTCAATTGTTCATGATTTCCCACCTTAAAAATTGAAAGAATGGGTCATGAGAAGACATATTATTGTTTGCTCGTATTATTTACAGGCCAATCAATATAAACGTCTCTCTAGAGGCAACAAAACCTGGCGCAGATCGAAACCGATGTTGCAAAGTATTCAGCTTCGTCCTCCAATATTCAGGACGAAGGTGGATGGCAAACTAACAAGACTAGGGGTACACCAATATAACCTTACCAACTGCGCTCTCATTATTTGTAAAAGGGTCAATAAATAATGATGCATGGGATGGATAGAGTACGGTAGAGAACCCACGATTGTAGTCTGTCTAGGCTAAAGAATAGTACACAATCTTTCAATTTCCGGGTTCACATAATTATTGATAGTGGCTTTGGTCTTGTACTCGATTAATTTCTTGAAGGGATGGCGATGACCAGGGTTGGAAGAATGTAAAAGAAGCCGAAGACTATATATGGACGCGGTGACCATTTAAATGAGACTTCTTCTTTTGTGGATTCTAATTAATTGGGTACTGAAATTAGGATTTAAGCAGATGACCCTTGAGAACAAACTATAGGATCATCCGATGAGAAAGGAACTTTTTGCTTCCTGAGACTACTTCTTTTAATCTTTTTGTTCAGAAGTCCTTTGAATTTGAAAAAACGTGTTGAACCACGACTACGATGCAATAGACTATATAACGAGTAAAATATCGACACAATATACCAACTAGGAGTAAGTTGGTATAACGAGTAAAACACGCTATACCAACGAGTAAAAATGCTTAGACTTTGTATGACTTCTGGTCTTGAAGCAAGTTCTGTAGAAAATTCTTTAACGAACAAGATATAGGATTCGGATATATACCATATCGTTTGGAGAGTTAGGATCAATGCATCACGCCGTTGATCTCTTCTTAATATCCGCAAACTCCAAAATTAATACTTTTAACGGTGCATGCTAGATATTTGAAACTTCAATCCTGTTTGGATTTGAAAGCTTTGAGTAATTAATCTTATGTTAATTTGGGTGTGCTCAAAGATTCAAGTACGTACACAGTCCTGAAGCACAATAAAAAAATTTTAATCGGAGTAAGATTTGGACATACATCGTAGCTAGTGAAAGCTACCTAGTGATTGGAGTCTCTGAAATCAAAAGGATTAGGAATAATTGGAAAATGTTAAAAGTAGAAGAAATATTGATTTGTTCAAATTCTACATTGAGTACCGAACATTTCTAAAATACTACTATTTCCTTAAAAAATTACCAATTGTTGAAAAATGTCTGTCACATTTAAAATCACATTTACTTTGTTATTTTTTTTTCCAATTTTTAATGTTAATCCACTTTATTATTTGACGTGTATATGTGCAATATCTCTCTGTTGTCAAGGCGCAGAAAATATTTATTTCCCTAAATTTTTTAAGGTGGCAAAGTTTCTACTGATTTCAGAAATATATGTTAATAACTACTGTATTCTGCTAAGTATCACACAGACTGGTGCAGAGTTGAACAAGTACATGTAATCAGTTGGTTGCAACAGAGACGAAGCAAAAAAACTGTCCGAAGCATGGTTTGATTAAAAAAAAAAAAAAAAAACTCAACATTTCTAAGAATCCTGGCCAAGAACTAATACTGCAAGAAGAAGAAAAACCAACGGTGATATATTAATTCATATCACGAAGGGGTTATATATAAGTTTTTAAACAATAGTGGGGGTTACGTGATAAAATATAAAATTACGGAAGGTAAAAGATAATTTATCCTAAAATGTGAATGGAAAAGACAAATTGTCACTATAATGACGCGACGATAAAGTTTCTTGAGCCGCAATATACCATGCATTTGTTGCCATCACAGTTTAGACTTGAGAGAATTCTTTGAAGAATATATTGTGTGCCCAGTAAATATATGATGGTAGTGGTCAACCCGCCAAAATGGAAAATTGGTGCTGTGCCCATCAAGTGCAATTTTTCCAACCCAACCTTGTGGCAGGAAATTAAGCAGTTGGGAGAGGGAAATTCCATTAGGGAACACGATGACAACCAATTCGCATTGGCAGGAGAGTAGCTCGATGTTTCTAATTTTGGGTTTCTCTTTTCAGGTAATCTTTGGCAGAATTTCACCGCTGACGTCAAAGGCCTTAAGGGTTGTCCAAGTTTATCCTTTCAATTCACATATTAATATTTTCGGGCAGTTGCATGTCGGTGTCAAAACGAAAATCAGTTGCACGTCCTTGTGCTTCAGAGTTAAGCCAAGTGAATTGCTAATGAATTTCCCAGCATGTCCACACACACACACACTAACTAGTACCATTGCATTAACCCATCCTTCTCTATAAATAGTACCAACCCATCCTTCGACACGAAAAACCACTGCTCATTTTGGTGTCATTGAACTTGGGGAGGCCTCTCTCTTGTCATTATCATTTCTATTAGCGTATTAAATCAAGCTCTGATTAACCCGTCTTTTTTTTCACAATTTTAGTTTTGTGTGTTGCATAGTATCCCTTTTCTAAAGATGGGCAATGATAAAACTGAGACATCAATTGTTTGTCTATCCGGCAAATATGTCGGTTTGAAGGCCATTAAAAGTGCCCCCGATGTAGATCGACGTATGGCCAATGCTAAGTTACTAGAGCACAATCCACTCCCCCAAATTAATGAAGTAAAGTTCTGCAGACATGAATTGCTGCGTGTTGCTGAACATTTGGGTTATGCTCCAGATTACTTCTTCACAGTAGATGGCAATCCAACTAACTTGAAGGTCTCGCAGGGCGATCTTATGGACTCTAAATTTGTTGCCGCCGTTGACAAAAACGAAGTAAAGGTGCATAAGTTGAAGGACGGTGATGTACCAAGGTTAGTCTTTAGTAATACTCTACATGGTTACTTATAATCTCGATCCCTCCGATGATAATAGCTCATATATATATATATATATATATATATATATATATATATATAGATATATAATATGACCATATATATAGCTTAGTTCCCTTTCATTTTCCGTTGTTAATTTTGTACTTTTAGTTTAAAAAAATGCTGACAAAATTCTTAGCAATGGCGGCTTTGGTTTGGTATTTGATTTCTTGAAGGAATCGTAACGGCCTGGATTTGGAAAAAATAAGAGACGATGCTAATGGCGGTTGCTATGATTGGAAGATGTCGGGGACAGTATCTCGGTGAGCATTGACTAAATTTCTTCTTTGGCTTTCTCCTTTGTAAAATAGGTTGAAAGTACACAAATAACTTAAATTTACAGAAATCCATTTTTTTCAAATAAATAATGCATAATATCAAATATATATTTAAAGACAATCAAATCCGAAATCACGGGATGTTTATACATTTTAGTATGAGGAACCAATATGATAAGTGCGTAAAATATCGTACATTTTACGTTCACTTCTAATGTAACAAAACACGAAATTTGGGTCCATATCTAATAGCCAACATGTGTCTTCAATTATACGTTGTTGATCAGTAAAATATTAAGATTTTGGATAATATTATGTGCGATGTCAACTATATGTGTGTGTGTGTGTATACAGACACACACACGCGTAAATGATTTTAGTGTTCCTGAATTGGAAGTCTAACAACGATTTTGAGGCCATGGACTGTTGAGAACCAAAAAATCCATTTTTGACAATCGATGGCCCATCATTGACCCATTCAACGGTACCCGATGAAGCAATTAGTCTGCGCTAATGCTTGATTTAGAGTTATACATGCTAAAGTTGTTGGAAAATAAGCAGGTTCTAATCAATTTATAAAATTTTTGAATGCAAATGATTAATGGACATTACCAGGTTCAGAATGGTGGTATTCATTTTCCTTTTTTCTTTCAAATAACTTTTCTCTTATTTTCTTAACGAATATTTTTCTTTTAGTTTACAAAAAAAAAAAAAAGAAGACTTTTTGGATTCTCGCTAATAAAAATATATGTTCTATTATTGTCGTAAGATAGAGAATGCTGTGTTGATCTAAACAAGGCTCTGTTAATATTGCTTTAACACCACATAACAGTGGAAGAGTGGCTGAGCTGGAGAGACAGATTAAAGTTTGTTGGATCAAGTTTAAAGCCAATTATTATCTGTCACGATTCACACGCAAGGATGTGAAAATGATTATTAATACTTAAAGGATGATTTTTACCTTTTAATACTGTAGACACCAAATTTAATACTACAAACTGAGTGAAACATTTGATCCATGCATAGTCTATCTTCTGCAGACAGCATGCGTAATCCTTTTGACTTAAAAGGCGGAAAATTAATTGGGCGAGACGCTTTTGACTTCAGCTATTATTTGTTATTGTGTCTCGGCAGGCGTTAGTTAACCCTAATGGTAAACGTACGCCATACTTTTTTGAAGTATCTGATTCACTTGTGTATTATCTCCAACAGTCCACCCTCGAAGCTTCCTCATTCCTCTAGTTCAGACCGGAAGAGGCGCGGGAAATGAAGGGCCAAAATCTCTGTGAAGTTCCCTGCAGTCGTTTCTGGATGGATAAAAGAATGGTGGCGCAGAATCTTTGGCAAAAGTGGGCTAGTAAATTGTAGCAGTCATTTTATACATGTTTTTTTTTTCATATTTCTAGTTGAACGATGTATTTCTAGTTTAAGGAGGTCGTATGTGTTATGAACCTCGCAAGTGATGTGGTGTTTTACGTTGTACCTGGTCTTATAATTCTTCATAAATTGGGCCGTTCAAACTTGTCAAGATGACATTACACCTTAATTTAATTGCTTCTTTTTTTTTTCTTTGATAACTAGAAAGTTTTAAACTCAAAACCTCCTACTTACAGTCCCTTCATCTTAACATCCAACTCAATCCGATTCATTTGCTCTTTGTTATTTGCTTCACATAATTTGTTTCTTCTGTAAATTGACTTTGTACGTTGTGCCTGATCTCATGATCCTACATAGTATATAAATTGAACCAATCATATGCATGCATGTTGGGATCATGACTTTAATCATGTTCTCGCCTTCAATTAATTCATTTGCTCTTATTATTTGCTTCGCATCGCTGTTGCTTGGTTGAGGTTTTTCTAGGATATCTTTTTAATTTTGGGATTAAAAAATTACACTTGTTTGGGATGGATGTCGGGACTAGGACGAAAGGAAAACAATGGCAAGTGCTAAGAAAGAGAGAGCTTTTATTGTTTATTTGTTGATGATTTTTTTTGGTATAAAAGAAGCAACTTTGGGAGATGGTTTAGCGGTTAATCCAGAGCCTACATATGCTTCTTGCCTTATAGAAGACCCCTTATGATTTTCATAATGTATATATAAGACCCCTGTAGTTAACAAATAATTTTCAACTTTATATAAGGATATTTTTTATATTTTAGTTGACTCCATTATGGATTACAAATCCCGTCACTTTAATATTTTAATTCAAATCATGAGAAAGTTAGGTTAAACTTTTGAAATCATAGAAAGGTTATGTAAAAGGTACTAAATCATAGGGGAGTAAAGTAACATTTGCCTTTTTTAAAACTTTTTTGTTAGTGTAAACTCGAATTCGAGACATGTTATTTACGCCTAATCCATCCCTTCCCAACCGCTCTACCATTTGATTGCAAACTTTGCTACCAAGGCATTCTCATACGAGGGAACCACTGCTTCTCACGGTCATTTGTGGTGTCATTCATTTTTGAGGCTTCTCTCTCTCAGTCATGTCAATCATCATGCATGTTAGCGTATTAAATCAAGCTCCAATAATTTGTCTTTCTTTCTTTTATTTTTTTTTTGTGTGTATTATCACAATCATTCCCAAAGATCGATGAGTATTAATAATTAATCTCATATCCCACCCTAATGAGGGCATATAGAGGTGATGTCAATTGTATGTATCTCCGGCCAACTCTGTGGGTTCGAAAGTCGCCGCAACTGGCGAGGACCTAAAGGCTGAAACGACTTTTAGCCGAGGCTAAGCTACAAACAATATGGATGATGAGCGTCAGATGAACCAAGGTTTTGGTTTTAATACCGCTAGTTATATTGTGCCTCAAGACAATCGCGTGAGGTTGATAAAAAATTACTTGATACTTTGTGCCTCTATATCATGTAAACGATGAAAATCTAAACCTTTTAGAAGTAACAAGTAAAAAATGATGAATTTCAGTATGAGATACAAAAATATATTTAAAAATATATTTTGAAAAAATGTAAAAGGATCAAATGTAGACAAATCGATGCACACAAATAATAGCATAACCATTTACGACAAAAAAAAAATAATAGCATAACCAAGACAAGAGGGTTATAGAGTCCGAAAAGGATTAAACGGCACAAAATAAATGGAGGAATTACAATTTAACCGCGACGAATCAACTGTAGAGTGTAAGCCTTACCCTTACCCCGCTTTACGCAGTTTAGGATGTGATAGGATTCATGAACAGCATCCGTCAGAATATTGTACCTTTAACTTGATTGTGATTTATGTCATCAAGTCATTGTGTATACTTTGTCACATGCAGAAGTATAGTGAAGTGGAGTGACATAAAGATTTTTGCTTCTTAAGAACAAATCATTGATTGAATCATTAGCCATGGAAGGAGGAAGAGGAGGAGGAAAAGGCTGTTCTGTCTCAACCCAACTTGTATCATAATTGACGAACAATATTCATCAGAATATTGTAACCTTTAGCATGATTATGCCATTAAGTCATTAAGTGTATAGTCTGTCTGTCACCTGCAGAAGTATTAGTGAAGTATAGTGAGTGACATAAAGATAGTGTTCTATGTTTACTGGTCATGCCACCTTTTCTGAAAGAGAAACGCGAAAGGGGACGAATTACTTCTATGTTCTGCTTGGTCATGTTGGTTCTATTTCAAGTCATTTTGCTGTTTTGTTCGTGGAAGATTCTTTGTTACAACTCTGGCTCTCCTCAGAGTTGCAACATCAAGAATTGCTTTGAGCTGTGCAATGACGCTGGAAGATGCATCTTAATCTGTCTAAGTACTTCTTGAGTAAGTGCCGAAGTTCGATCGAGAGCTTTGCTGAATCTGATTGAACCTGATCAAAGTTTGTTTCATTCAATAGAGGTACTCATCCTTGATTAATTTTTTCGTTCTGGGACTTGGTCTTTCTCCAAAGTGTACCCATAAAACACAAATTAAGTACCTGCATCAAGGTTTTTTAATTTGAAGCCACCTAATAACTGCATGCTAGTCCGTGTGTTCCTTTTATTTTATGTTATGTTTTAATTTCAAGGTTTTTATAAGCAGAGGAGGAGTAAAAAGGAAGAGGCAGGGAGGCCAAGCAAATTAAAGACAACGAGAGTCAAATGACAACGAAGTTACATAGTTTTTAAAAGCTCAAATATTTTCATTAATTAGTTAATATTTAACGAGCTTTATATTGACAGTATATACTTTAATAGAAGCGCGTACATATTAAATATATAAAACATTAAATTTAAATTCAAATCAAGATTAGTTATCAAACATTCGCGTCATGTGTGCAGGTAAATTACAACAATCCGGTTGGTGTTTGTATGTGTACGGGTGTGGGTGCAATTGTGTATGCAGAAGATGTATATAGTTGGGCAAATATATGTACGACTTCTTGGTAGTTCTTGTTCTTTTTTATTTTTTGGTTCTCTTCTTTTCATCTGCGTTTCAAAATGACTACTCCATACCTAAGAAAAGAAAAAAAAAATAAGAAAAAGATCTTTGCCACAAACCAACTTTTGATATTCTATTGGTAAGTTTTATGCCACTTGACAGCAATTTAAGATCTTTCTCACAAAATTATGGCAAAACTATGATAATATGTTTGTATTTGGCTCAATGTTCAAGCGAAAGCTTATGCAGAAGTGATAACATGTATTTATTTCCGAGGATGTATCAAGTATATAATCCTCCCTTCCCTTTTTTTTTTTTTTTTTTTTTTATCGGAAACGATAACTGTAGTATATCTTAATCTATCCTATACTAGGGAGAGAGAGTGGACCTAAGAAGATTTAGAGGTAACTCGAAAAGAACTGGATCAAACGAATATACTATACACTTGCCTAGATTTTTGAAGCAAATCCACCTTTTAATATAATCCTCCCTTCCGTTTTGGATCAATTTTGTTTAACACAATCATTGTAAAATTAGAATTTGCATTCTTATATGATTTGACATATACCCAAGTTCGCTGCAGTTCCAATCCTCGGCCCCCTTTCCCATGTGTTTTTGTCATGTGTCCCAATCTTTCACCTATCCCTTCCTACTTTTTGTTGCATGTCTCTCATTTTCAGTTCCACTTGTATGATAGCATTGCTATCGAGGGGAACAAAAAAAATGAAAAGAAACTTTTTAATGGGAATTGAATCAACGGCGTATGCTTTTTAATGGAGATTAAATCAACAAGAAAAAAAGATAATGCAAACCCATTATATGTGGATACCGGGAATGAGTAGCATGGAAAAAAAATTACTTTCATGAAAACTTATTCTCATCTTTTATCATTTTAAACGGGTGAAGTGTGTTGATATCAAAGGAAAATTAAAGAACTATTGTTTTTAGTTTTTCAGAATCATGATCCCATGGAAAAGAGTATATCTTTCAATATAGTATCTTGCAACTATTTTTTATTTTGTAATCCGGAACATGCCTCTCGACTTGAACCCTTAAGATCCAAGTCGGCATATCAAATCGGAGGAGTGCGCCACGGCCCCACGCAACTATCCCGGACGAGTTAAAGGGATTCAAGTTTAGGATAAGATTCGAATCCAAAATCACAAGGGTTTTTAAGAATTCTTTTTTTTTTAATTGAAATTTTATTATTTTATAAAAATTTCGGCAGAGTTTCCCCTTAAAAAAGGACGAAACTCCCTGCCATCAAACCACAATTTGACAATAAATTTACAAGCTAGTGAAAGTTTAAGCATTTAAAAACTGAAATTAAGATTAAATCTTCATTTTTCCATATCAGGATGTCTTCCAGTGAATCTGAAGGATGATCTTTGAAGATTTTAGCAGTCAATCTTCCTCCCTTGATGTCCTTCTAACCGCCATTTTCACCTTCATTGGCCTTTTCTGCTTCTTATTCCAATTCATGCCAGACACCGTGTACGAAACGTAGGAAATCCTAATCGATCTAATCTAATAGCCCCCCTAACCAATTGCGGCAATTCTGAGAATGTATTAAACACATGACCTGTACTAGAATCAGCACCAAAATTTGCCAAACGATCTGCAGGTGCGTTTGCTTCCCTGTAGTAGTGTGTGATCGATGTGAAATATTGCTTGAACATCATCAACTCATCCAGATCTCTTTGTAAACGCCAAGGACAAGCACTAGTCCCTTGAACAATGTGAACCAGGGTGAGAGAATCCGCCTCTAAGTGTAACTCCAAGCACCCTCGAATCACACAATGTCTAACGCCCCATAGCAACGCTCGAAGTTCCGCCTGCATGCTGGTTATCACCCCGAAGGGCTCCGCGTAGCCGAATACAAAATTTCCTCGACTATCCCGCACAAGCCCACCCCCCCCACTCCTTCCTGGGTTCCCCCGAGAACATCCATCTGAATTCAACTTATAGCCTCTACGTGGAGTTACCCAGTAAACTGGCCTAATAACCATCCGCCTTTGATGACTACCTAATTCGAGAAGCAACCCTTCCCATGTAGGGGCAGAAGGCTGCACCCCCGGGAACCGTGACTGAAGGAAATCATGCAGAAACTGAACAATCCGATTCACCGTAGGCCTGATCCTCATCTTCCGACCTTCAAACACCCCTTCATTCCTAGCCTTCCATAAAACCCAGCATACCACCGAAGGAAGTATATTATGCAAAAACTTTACACGATCATTAGTCCCCCTCCTTAACCAACAAGACCACACCATATGACGCACCGTATGCACCCCACTAAACTCACCAGCAGTACTCTCGAAGTGTCGCCAGACCAATCGTGCCCCTTCTCCTGAGCAAAACACATGATTCAAATCCTCCTCTTGGGGATTCTGACAACACAAGCATCTAGATGGGCCACAAACCCCAAACCTCTTTAGGCGATCCATAAGAGGAAGCCTCCCCTGTAGTAGTCGCAGCATAAAGAAAGAAACCTTGACTGGAAGACCCTGCTGCCATATACGACCAAAAAGCCAAGAATTGTCATTGGATTGACGGATCAATGAGTAAGCCGATGCAGTGGAAAAAACACCCGAGTTCGTCAATGCCCATACCATTGTATCATTTCCCCTATCGGTAGGAGGGTCAATCTCCAAAACCTGCGTAACCAATTCTCCATCCAAGAATTGATGGAGCATGTCCACATTCCAAGCCCGCCGATCTACAAAATCAACCACCGAATGATCATGGAAGACCTCAACCTTGTCACAAAGCGCACCTGACCCCATCCAATTATCATGCCAAAAGTCCAAAGCCCCCTCCCGAACTACCCAGCTAATATTATCCTCCCCAAAATGCTGCATTGTGACCATCCTCTGCCAAACTTGGGATCCCGGATGGCAGTACCTTGCAACTATTGTTTCAATGATTGTGAGATTTACCGGATAATTGGGACACATGGCAAAAAGACCGGGTCGCTAATGATAGCCTTGAGTTTCTCCTTATTTTGTCAAAAAATAGAAAGATCCGAAAAAAATCCCATGCTCGCGATCATTGTACCTCTCAAACTCTTTTACGGACCAGGTGAAGAGACTTGTGTTTGCTAGTGGTGTACCAATTGTGGAAAGCAAGAAACAGGCTTATTTTTCAGCAAGGTTCACTATCTGGTGCTAGCATAATTTCTGTTAGGGATGAGCAACGGTGCATATTCGGTAATTCGGTTATATGAATTTGATAAATTTGATTATTAGACTTACAGAAATCTAAATCACTTTCAAATTTGAATTGGAGATACCCGAATTTATTTAAAAAACTTAAAAATTATACTGCATCCTTTAATTTACAAAAGCATTTGTAAATTTGCTTTCTCTAGTCAAGGAACTTAAGAGATTTGTCATTTGGCGGCTGTATGCAGGCGTCTCCTATTATCTAGACAACAATAGTGCGATTAACCACAAGAATCAAAAGAAAAGGATGATAATTGTGCTGACAAAAAATCCAATTTCAAATATGTAGTAGAATTTTCTTTAATTAGTCTTTCTTGTGAACAAGTACTGCCGAATTGTTTGAAGCACAAGTGAACTTATTTGGAGATGTGATGGTCGGAGAACTATTTTGGAGTTCAATTCTTTGAAACAATGTGGATGGACGACCATGCAATGTTTTTTTTTTTTTTTTTTAATTGAAATTTTATTATTTTATAAAAATTTCGGCAGAGTTTCCCCTTAAAAAAGGACGAAACTCCCTGCCATCAAACCACAATTTGACAATAAATTTACAAGCTAGTGAAAGTTTAAGCATTTAAAAACTAAAATTAAGATTAAATCTTCATTTTTCCATATCAGGATGTCTTCCAGTGAATCTGAAGGATGATCTTTGAAGATTTTAGCAGTCAATCTTCCTCCCTTGATGTCCTTCTAACCGCCATTTTCACCTTCATTGGCCTTTTCTGCTTCTTATTCCAATTCATGCCAGACACCGTGTACGAAACGTAGGAAATCCTAATCGATCTAATCTAATAGCCCCCCTAACCAATTGCGGCAATTCTGAGAATGTATTAAACACATGACCTGCACTAGAATCAGCACCAAAATTTGCCAAATGATCTGCAGGTGCGTTTGCTTCCCTGTAGCAGTGTGTGATCGATGTGAAATATTGCTTGAACATCATCAACTCATCCAGATCTCTCTGTAAACGCCAAGGACAAGCACTAGTCCCTTGAACAATGTGAACCAGGGTGAGAGAATCCGCCTCTAAGTGTAACTCCAAGCACCCTCGAATCACACAATGTCTACCGCCCCATAGCAACGCTCGAAGTTCCGCCTGCATGCTGGTTATCACCCCGAAGGGCTCCGCGTAGCCGAATACAAAATTTCCTCGACTATCCCGCACAAGCCCACCCCCCCCACTCCTTCCTGGGTTCCCCCGAGAACATCCATCTGAATTCAACTTATAGCCTCTACGTGGAGTTACCCAGTAAACTGGCCTAATAACCATCCGCCTTTGATGACTACCTAATTCGAGAAGCAACCCTTCCCATGTAGGGGCAGAAGGCTGCACCCCCGGGAACCGTGACTGAAGGAAATCATGCAGAAACTGAACAATCCGATTCACCGTAGGCCTGATCCTCATCTTCCGACCTTCAAACACCCCTTCATTCCTAGCCTTCCATAAAACCCAGCATACCACCGAAGGAAGTATATTATGCAAAAACTTTACACGATCATTAGTCCCCCTCCTTAACCAACAAGACCACATCATATGACGCACCGTATGCACCCCACTAAACTCACCAGCAGTACTCTCGAAGTGTCGCCAGACCAATCGTGCCCCTTCTCCTGAGCAAAACACATGATTCAAATCCTCCTCCTGGGGATTCTGACAACACAAGCATCTAGATGGGCCACAAACCCCAAACCTCTTTAGGCGATCCATAAGAGGGAGCCTCCCCTGTAGTAGTCGCAGCATAAAGAAAGAAACCTTGACTGGAAGACCCTGCTGCCATATACGACCAAAAAGCCAAGAATTGTCATTGGATTGACGGATCAATGAGTAAGCCGATGCAGTGGAAAAAACACCCGAGTTCGTCAATGCCCATACCATTGTATCATTTCCCCTATCGGTAGGAGGGTCAATCTCCAAAACCTGCGTAACCAATTCTCCATCCAAGAATTGATGGAGCATGTCCACATTCCAAGCCCGCCGATCTACAAAATCAACCACCGAATGATCATGGAAGACCTCAACCTTGTCACAAAGCGCACCTGACCCCATCCAATTATCATGCCAAAAGTCCAAAGCCCCCTCCCGAACTACCCAGCTAATATTATCCTCCCCAAAACGCTGCATTGTGACCATCCTCTGCCAAACTTGGGATCCCGGATGCCCAATATCAGCAAGACAAGGGTGATGACCTGCACAATACTTCTGGGACATAAACTTTGCCCATAATGATTGTTGTTGTCGAAATTTCCACCAGAGTTTAATGGAAAATGAGTCGTAGACCTGTTTCAAACCCCGCAGGCCTACACCCCCTTCATCCTTCGGCCGACACAAATCTGCCCAACGTATCCAATGGAATTTATCTCCGAAATTCGAAGATCCCCACAAGAACTTGGCGAACAATTTCTCTATGACCATCAACATCCCTTTTGGAGGGGACGCGGCTGCCAGCAAGTGAATTGGCATAGAGGATAACACGCTCTGAATCAACACCACCCTGCCTCCTAGCGATAAAATCTGGTTTTCCCAACTCAAAATCCGATTCGCCACCGCATTGTATATATCCGTATAGTAAACCTTCTTGCTCCTTCCGGTATACAAGGGACAACCAAGGTACCGTATTGGAAAGTCGCGTTTATTATACCCTAGTATCTGGTTAACAACCGCTGCCCTCTGAGATGGTGCCCGTGGATGAGTAAGGAAACAACTCTTCTGAGGGTTGATTCGCTGACCTGATGCCTCATTATAATCATCCAAAACCCGTTTAATCAGACGTAGGGATGACTTGGCCCCACTGGAAAAGATAATCACGTCATCGGCGAATGCCAAATGCGTAATTATAGAACAATGAGGAGGAACTTTGAACGGAGTAAATCCTCTTTGTGTGGGTAGCGTGTTGAGGGTTCTAGACAGCACCTCAGCTCCGATAACGAATAAGGCTGGTGAAATTGGATCCCCTTGCCGTAAACCCCGTGAAGATCTGAAAAAGCCGTTTGAACCACCATTAACAAGTACCGAGAACCACACATTCGATATTAAGTGCCAAATCATGTCTATCCAGGTCTCACTGAATCCGAAATATCGTAGCACCTGTAGGAGAAAGGGCCATGAGACTTTATCATAAGCCTTCATCATGTCTAACTTGATGACCACATTGCCACCCCGATTTGATTTCCCGATATCGGCTACTAACTCCTGAGCTAACAAGAAATTATCTGTAATCTGCCTCCCTTGGACAAACCCGCTTTGCTGTGGAGATATAATCCGGGGTAATATCATCGCCAACCTTGCCGATAACAGCTTGGAGATGATTTTGTTAGTAAAGTTGCACAGACTGATTGGACGAAAATGCTTAAAATCTTGGGGGTTCTCCACTTTTGGCAGCAACACAATTGAGGTAGCCGTGATACTCCTAGGTAGTTCAGCACCGCAGAAAAAGCTGACAACCGCCCGGTATAAATCCGATGCCACTACCTCCCAAGCAAAGGTAAAGAATTTCCCTGTAAACCCGTCCGGGCCGGCTGCGCTCTCTCCATTCATAGCAAAGACTATGTCTTTAACTTCTGTAAGAGATGGAATGTCCGTTAACCGTGAGTTTTCCTGGTCTGTTATCAGTTTAGGTATGATCTCCAGACCGGTAAGGGAGGGAAGATCCCCCTCTGCCGTGAAAAGTTCCTTAAAGAAACCCACCGCTGCCTCCCCAATTTGGCATTTCCCCTCGATCCACTCTCCAGCAGTACCCCTGACTCGATGAATTACTGCCCTACGTCTCCTTTCCGTAACCAAGGAGTGGAAATATTTGGTGTTCCTATCTCCGTCCGAAAGCCACTTAACCCGCGCCTTTTGTCTCCAAAAACCCTCCTCAACTACAAGCGCTCGGCGCAATCGAGCCCGAGCATGATGTAACTCGCTCCGTCGCT
The DNA here is from genome assembly GCF_036785885.1 of Coffea arabica. NCBI lineage: Eukaryota > Viridiplantae > Streptophyta > Magnoliopsida > Gentianales > Rubiaceae > Coffea > Coffea arabica. The sequence goes on along the minus strand of NC_092320.1, from coordinate 12,026,928 downwards.
GCTCAGTAGGATCGAGGTCGTATGCTGTCTCAGACTCGGTTACCACACGCTCTGCACTACGTACCCGTTCAAAAATATCCCCGAATGTCGTCCTAGACCACTGCTTGAGGGCATTTTTAACATTCCTCAACTTCGATGCCAATACTTGCAAAGGAGAGCCATTGACTGGATGAACCCAACAGTCCTTGATAACCCCCAGAAAATCAGGATGAGTGGTCCAGATGTTTAAGAAACGAAACGGTTTGGGTTTATTGTTCCCTCATTTACCATTACGATTGATCCCACTGTTACATCTTGTAACCCTCTCCAAAGGACAAAGAAAGACGTACAGAGACTATCCTCTTAACCATCCAAACATTTCACAAATTCTATGTTCTTGGACCTTTAATCTAATATTTTTCAAAAGCATAATCGCAGATACATTGAAATGCGAAAACGAATCTTGTTTATAACTGGCAATGGGCAATGTACGGTGAAGATAGGTCTACAACGACTTGAATGAGTGTAACCCATGATCTTTTCTTTGTAAATTAATTTAGTTAGCCTTGACCAACTAATACTCCATAATATGGGATTAGTTTCTGCATGAATAGGAATACTAAAACTGATGGAATTAACTGAGGCTTTATATATGGCTTTATGTAACCATTTGAATTCGAAATTTGAATTCGAAATCAGTTATTACTTAATTCATAATCTCATTAACTATTTCATACCATATTAGAATTCGATGAATTCGATAAATATCGCTTTTGTACCAAATTATCAAATACTCGATTTCAAATTACCAAATTGAATTTGAAATCGGGTATAAATTCGGTACGTATCGAATTTGCTTACTCCTAATTTCAGCTGTCGTTGATTCTGTGAAGGATGCAGTTGCAAGTTGGAGACGCACGCCTTTAACAAAGCAAAACTAGGACTTGGCTGTGGAGCTGAGGCTACCTCATGTGTGTTTCAATAGATGAGTGTTCTGGCTGACTGATGATTTAGGTATAAATATTGGGATAATTTCAGAAACCTCCCCTGAGGTTTTTTGACAATTTCGCTGAGCTCCCATGAAATTTGAAAAATTGCGCATACCTCCCTTGTCATTTAAAATGATAATACTATCCTTCAATATTTTAATGAATTTCCCTTATTTGGTATGCTTATGCTTAGAATGACTTTAAAATTATTTTTTCCTTCTTTTTCCTTTTTATTTTAATTTTTTGCCAATAAAATTGTAAAATTACCACTATTATCTCTAGTTTCTATTGTAACTAAACGGCGAACTAATGAATTTTTTGATGAGTTAGCTTTATACGTAATCCGATGTTTTTTGTTAATCTTTCTTTTCTTTTCTTTTCTTTTTTGGTATTAAAATTAACAATAAATTAAAAGGAAATGCCCAAAATCACTACTAAATTATGATAATCTCACCACTCAAAAAATTCATAAACTCTGAATCAATTATTTCAACATTTTATTTTCTATCTTATAAATAAAATACCATAAAAGTATCCTATCATGGTTATAAAATTATTATTATAGTTATTTATCAAATAGTAGGTACGTACGGACATGAAAAATTTGATATCTTTTCCTTATAATTACAAAAGTATGCCATATTATTAGACACAAAAGTCAATCGTCATTATCTTTATCTGCGAATGATAGACGACGACAAGTGATGGATTTGTTTGAGGACTCCTACTCTCATTCTGTGCTTCAATCCTAGAATTGGTCATTCTATATAGTATTTCTTAAAAATTGAAAGAATGGGTCATGAGAAGACATATTATTGTTTGCTCGTATTATTTACAGGCCAATCAATATAAACGTGTCTCTAGAGGCAACAAAACCTGGCGCAGATCGAAACCGATGTTGCAAAGTATTCGGCTTCGTCCTCCAATATTCAGGACGAAGGTGGATGGCAAACTAACAAGACTAGGGGTACACCAATATAACCTTACCAACTGCGCTCTCATTATTTGTAAAAATTGGAGGGTCAATAAATAATATGATGCATGGGATAGACAGAGCACGGTAGAGAACCCACGATTGTCGTCTGTCTAGGCTAAAGAATAGTACACAATCTTTCAATTTCCGGGTTCACATAATTATTGATAGTGGCTTTGGTCTTTAATTTCTTGAAGGGATGGCGATGACCAGGGTTGGAAGAATGTAAAAGAAGCCGAAGACTATATATGGACGCGGTGACCATTTAAATGAGACTTCTTCTTTTGTGGATTCTAATTAATTGGGTACTGAAATTAGGATTTAAGCAGCTGACCCTTGAGAACAATCTATAGGACCATCCGATGAGAAAGGAACTTTTTGCTTCCTGAGACTACTTCTTTTAATCTTTTTGTTCAGAAGTCCTTTGAATTTGAAAAACGTGTTGAACCACGACTACGATGCAATAGACTATATAACCAGTAAAATATCGACACAATATACCAACTAGGAGTAAGTTGGTATAACGAGTAAAACACGCTATACGAACGAGTAAAAAAAAATTAAAAATGCATAGACTTTGTATGACTTCTGGTCTTGAAGCAAGTTCTGTAGAAAATTCTTTAACGAACAACCATAAACAAGACACAGAATTTGGATAAACAAGATATAGAATTCGGATATATACCATATCGTTTGGAGAGTTACGATCAATGCATCACGCCGTTGATCTCTTCTTAATATCCGCAAACTCCAAAATCAATACTTTTAACGGTGCATGCTAGATATTTGAAACTTCAATCCTGTTTGGATTTGAAAGCTTTGAGTAATTAATCTTATGTTAATTTGGATGTGCTCAAAGATTCAAGTACGTACACAGTCCTGAAGCACAATAAAAATTTTTTAATAGGAGTAAGATTTGGACATACATCGTAGCTAGTGAAAACTACCCAGTGATTGGAGTCTCTGAAATCAAAAGGATTAGGAATAATTGGAAAATGTTAAAAGTAGAAGAAATATTGATTTGTTCAAATTCTACATTGAGTACCGAACATTTCTAAAATACTACTATGTCCTTAAAAAATTACCAATTGTTGAAAAATGTCTGTCACATTTAAAATCACATTTACTTTGTTATTTTTTTTTTCCAATTTTTAATGTTAATCCACTTTATTATATGACGCGTATATGTGCAATATGCGCAGAAAATATTTATTTCCCTAAATTTTTTAAGGTGGCAAAGTTTTTGCTCGATGTTTCTAATTTTGGGTTTCTCTTTTCAGGTAATCTTTGGCAGATATAGTACACAAAATCATATATAATATGACTATATATAGCTTAGTTCCCTTTCATTTTCCGTTGTTAATTTTGTACTTTTAATTTAAGAAAATGATGACAAAATTCTTAGCAATGGCGGCTTTGGTTTGGTATTTGATTTCTTGAAGGAATCGTAACGGCCTGGATTTGGAAAAAATAAGAGACGATGCTAATGGCGGTTGGTATGATTGGAAGATGTCGGGGACTGTATCTTGGTGAGCATTGACTAAATTTCTTCTTTGGCTTTCTCCTTTGTAAAATAGATTGAAAGTACACAAATAACTTATATTTACAGAAATCCATTTTTTTCAAATAAATAATGCATAATATGAAATATACACGGGATGTTCATACATTTTAGTATGAGGAACCAATATGACAAGTGCATAAAATATCGTACATTTTACGTTCACTTCTAATGTAACAAACACGAAATTTGGGTCCATATCCGGCAGGCGTTAGTTAACCCTAATGGTAAACGTACGTCATACTTTTTTGAAGTATCTGATTCATTTGTGTATTATCTCCAACAGTCCAAGCTCGAAGCTTCCTCATTCCTCTAGTTCAGACCGGAAGAGGCGCGGCAAAAGAATATAGAGTCAATTATACCTTCCTTACCAACTATGTAACTATTTTCGTGTTTGAGTCGATTACAAGAAATTAGCATGATGTGGTATATAAATATAAGACATCGAAAAGACATTGCAGAAATTAGCAAAATATGGTGTATCAAAAATATAAAAATAAAGATATCGCTAGCAGTCATATATGGTGCATAACGTATGCCCTCAAACATCGCAGTCATAAGGTACTAATCATAAGGTAAACGAAACGCTACCAAATTAAGCGTTTACTTTGAGCTTCAACCAAATTAAGTCTAGATCATCATTAGCTATAATCATTCATTGAGGACTTCAATACTCTCATCAGCCCTAGAAATCTTGTCGCACAATTTCCCACCTTAGAAGTCTGAAAAATGAGGCACGGGAAAGGATTAATTGCTTGTATAACAGGCGAAAAAGCCTCTCTCCGGCCAACTATGGCTGGCGCGGATGTGGCGAGAAGGTTAGATCAGGCTTCCGGAGGTTACAACTCTCCATACGAGGGAATCAAAGTACTGGCGGTTGACCGACGGAGGCTTCTAAGGCTGTTGCTGAGTTATTGGATCCTCAGTGTCTTAGTACACTTTTGTAGAGAACAAGTTGAGCCCTTGCTCATATATTGTATTTCTCTATTAGTAGAAATAGAAATTTCTATCATTTCCGGAAAAAAAAAAAAAAAGTATCCATGCTGTTGCAACTACTCTAGTAGTTTATTCGAGTAGAGCTTAATTTGTACTAGTAAATTTTGATGATGGCAAATGTTTTGTTTAGTGTTTATGATTTTAGAATTTCACTTTTCAGGCCATTTTTTTGCAGGCATAGTGAAAGACAGGATAATTAAATTGGTCGCTAATGAATTTTAAAGCTTCAATAAGGGGATTGATGTTTTGTGGTCGCTTCCAGTTGTTTGTCGTGCACCAACCTTCAAAGTTACTTAAGTTATGAGAATTATTACACTAATAATTATGTAATGCTGTGTTCTTGGACTCTACGCATATTAATTTACTACTCTTATCAGTCACTGGAACCGACCTTCATCTGACGTCAAGATTCTGCATTCCTTCTGTTCATAATCGGCTTCTCACCATCACGTGCAAGAATGAAAATCTTGTTTTATATTTATACGATCAGGATTGGGATTTGGTCTCTCATTCATCAAGAGTTTCTTCTGAAACTTGACGTTATACAGAGTGGAGATTGGAAAGAAAAGAAATGGCAACGGGAGAGAAAGAGAGGGAGGGAGAGATTTCACGTTTTTATATTGGGGATTCTTCGCAAAGAAGAAGAAGAAGAAGAAGAAGAAGAAAGAGCAAATATAGCAAGAAAGCGAAGTGGGGATCGACAAAATTGTGAGCAGGGGATCCACCGTTACGAAAATGAGTGTTACACCTGACCAACTACTCACTACAAACCACACTGCTTCGATAATAGCCTTCAAGAGTTTATCACGTACAGCAGATTTCAACTGAAAGATTACTTCATTCCGTAGCCTCCAAGCGTGATATACAGTAGCAGCTAAAGCCAATGTTCTGATCTGATCTGCAAAGGAATTTGATTTTGCAAGTTCCACATCCCAAGTATATGACCTACCCACGATGTACCAAGCACAGGTTCTGCACCTTCGTCCAAACTGGTCTTGTCATGCAGCGATTAAAAATTAAGTGTTCCATGGTTTCCCCCTCCCTCTTATGTAACGCACACAAGCTAGTGGGTAGCATCCTGGTGTAAATTAGGTGAACTGAAAACCCTAAACAAAACTGAAAAATATGAATTAATTAGCTGGCAACTTCCTGTATAAATAAGTAAATTAGCAGGAGCATGATACCTTATTATCCTTTACAAATTCGACACCATAAAGGTTTCCGTAATATATTAATACAAGGAAGCCTCAGGCTCAGAGATAAGACTGTTAAATAGCATCCACGAATCCGACACCTAAAAGGTTTGCTCCCCGTATCCTAATTGACTTCGGCTCTCATGCCCCTGTCGCGTATGATTTTCTGAGGCTATATAAACACAAGCTAGCTCACTTGATTTGGCTTCATTAGCGAAACAAATTGTTGTTCCCAACCCAACCCAATCCAATCCATAGAATGCAGTTAAATTACTAGTACCTGTTTTTTCTTATTAATCTCAAGAAAGAACAGATAAGTCGATATGGCGGATGTAACTTTTGATGCAGTAGAATTGAACAGCACCAGCTCTGGAAATCGGACTAGTCTTGTCAATGAACCATTCATTGACAACATCGAATATGATCAAATTGTAGTGCCCGACAAAAAAAGCTGGAAGAATCTATTTGCGTATATGGGTCCTGGGTTTCTTGTTTCTATTGCCTACATTGACCCGGAAACTTTCAAACTGATCTCCAAGCAGGAGCCCAGTACAAGTACGGTTTGCTTTGGATCATACTATTGGCATCCTTTGCAGCTCTGATAATCCAATCTCTGGCGGCAAATTTAGGTGTTGTTACTGCAAAGCATCTAGCAGAGCACTGTAGGAAGGAGTATCCGAAGGTGACCAACTTTATTCTATGGATTCTTGCTGAAATTGCTATTGTTGCATGTGATATACCTGAAGTGATTGGAACAGCATTTGCTTTGAACATGCTCTTCAGAATCGTAATGGCCTGGATTTGGAAAAAATAAGAGGCGATGCTGATGCTGTTCGCGGTTGCTATGATTGGAATATGGGTTCAGGAACTATTTCGGTGAGCATTGATTAATTTTCTACTTTGGCTTTCTCCTTTGAAAAATAGATTGAGAGCATAATTATTTATCCTCCCACAGCATCTAATTAAGAACTTGACAGTTGATACTTATTCCTACTGTACAATTTGCAAGAACGATAAAGCACAAGATAATATTTTCACTAATAACTTCCATTTACAAAAATCCATTTTTTCCAATTAATTAATACAAAATATCAAATATTTAAAGGCAGTCAAATTCGATATCACGGAATATTTATACATTTTAATATGAGGAACCAACATGATAAGTGTGTAAAATATCATACATTTCACATTCATTTATTCTAATGTAATAAGCATGAAATTTGGGTTCATATCTAACAGCCAATTTGGTAAAAATACAGAAATATCTAATACCATCAGATTTTGTAACATATGTTTTCAGTTATACATTGACTGGTAAAGTTTGTGACGTCAATACAGTAAATATATGAACTTTTTGTACGTTCAAGATGCGAACACATAAATAATTTTAGTGTCCATGATGAAGTGGAAGTCTAACAACGATTTTGAGGTCGTGGACGACTAAAGAAGTCAAAATTCTTGTTTGACAAATAATGGCTATATCTAATGCTACGAAACAAGTGATTTAACACTTGATCAAAGTCTATTTTGTTTTGTGAAAACAACATATGCGTAATCTTTTGGACTTAAAAAAACCTTAGTTAAACCTAATGCTAAACGTATGTCGTACGTACCTTAAGTATCTGCTGCATTTGGATATTGTCTCCAACAGCACTCCACGCCAAAAGCTTCCTCTAGTTCATGCCCGAAGAGGCATGGCCAATGAAGGACCGAAAAATCTACGTGAAGTTTCAGACCCCAACCTGCAGTAGTTTGCGGATGGGTAACAGAATGGTGATGCTAAAACTTTGGCAAAAGAATGCTTCCAAATTGTATTTTTATACTTTAGTTTTAAGGATGTCGGGTGTATGTCTACATTTCTAGTTTTAAGGATGTCGAGTTATGAAGCTTACGAGTGAGTGATGTGGCATTGTATATTATCTATCTAGTATCTATTTGAATGTATTGTTAGTAATAAAAGTGGCTTGATGTTTTTCACTTGTAATATAAGCGTTGCTTCCTTTGGTCATATGTCTTTTTTTTTTTTTTTTTGCCTTTGGTCATATGTTTAAAAAGAAGAGCTCAAAATATTAGAAAAAAAAGTCAATTGACATCATCTTTATTTTTTAGAGGATACGTCATGGATTTCCTTCTCTCCTTAAAACTCTAGAATTCGTGATTCTATACATATCTTTTACAGCAAAACCTTTTCCGTTTAAAATAAATTCATTATACTACTTGGGCTTTAAAAACTATCAACATTTGAAGCCAAAGCTCTACATTGCCACGGAATTAATAAAATCAGTCGAAGAAGAATGATGTCCAAACGAAAACTTAACATGCGAGCGCATGCGCGTATACACACATATAATATATATATATATGTATATATATATATATTTACAAACTTTGGTTAGTTTTCGTTTACAAGACTAAAACTTTTTTTGGTAAAAAGTATAGGTTTCACTTCCGTCATAGCTCTCAAAGACATAAAAATATTGAAGTTGGCAAAGTTTTTGTTTGACATTTCTAATTTTGCGATTTCGCTTTCCAGGTGATTTTTTGCAGATGTCGACGATCAAGTTCTCACTTCTCATGGGTTGTTCCAAGCTTAATTAGTGGATTATGTGCTTTGTGGCTTCTCTAGTTGTATTTCGAGCAACAAGTTGAACCTTCTGGAAATATATTTTGAGAATCGTAGTTATGTAATGCATCTGGTTCGGTACATTTTTATTTTATGTGGAGAGAAATCCATTTCATATTTGTTTCTTCTGTGGCGTTTACATCTTTGAAAGTTTTTGTGATTTTGTTCGTTAATGTCTGCGGTTATCATGCTGATGATGACTATCTTCTATTGATTATCATGCTGATGATGATGACACTCCGAACAAAATTCATTGACCAGCAGAAGAAGTCAATTTGAATTGATCACCAACTTGGTTCTTATCAAGTTTCTTCTGTAAATTGACTTTGTACGTTGTGCTTGATGATCTCATGATCCTACATAGTATATAAATTGAACCAATCATGTTGGGATCATGACTTTAATCATGTTCTCGCCTTCAATTAATTCATTCATTTGCTCTTATTATTTGCTTCGCATCATGGTTGAGGATTAAAAAATTACAGTTGTTTGGGATGGATGTCGGGACTTGGACGAAAGGAAAACAATGGCGAGTGCTAAGAAAGAGAGAGCTTTTATTGTTTATTTGTTGATGATTTTTTTGGTATAAAAGAAGAAACTTTTGGGAGACGGTTTAGCGGTTAATCCAGAGCCTACATCTGCTTCTTGCCTTATAGAATAGTTATTTATTTCAATTGCCAAGACGGATCAATGAGATTGTAGTATTAAACAAATAACTAACCTTTACTCTATTATTACTCTTAATTTCTTTTTTTTTTTTGTCCTAATAATTTCTTCATCGTATCAATCCCAACCAATCGCTTTGACTGCCCTACCTTTTTTTTTTTGGACAAATTACACTTTACCTCCATGTGGTATAGTTATTTTTCACATAACTCCCCTATAGTTTTAAAAACTATATATAATTCTCTCATAATTTGAATTAAAGTATCAAAATGACGGAAATGATCATTCGTAGCGAAACCTACAAAAATGTCGAAATTACCCTTGTTTAAAAATTAAAATGGCTAAAGTAACTAAAATATATAAATATAATATGAATGACACTCTAATCCCATATAATTTTATGTTTTCAAAATATATACATAACTCCCCTATGGTTAATAAATAATTTTCAACTTTACACAGGAGTATTTTTAATATTTTAGTTGACTCTGCTATAGATTGTAAATTCTATCACTTTGGCGCTTTAATCCAAATAATCAGAGGGTTATGTATATTTTTAAAATCATAGAAAATTTATGTAAAAAAGGCACTAAACTACCGGGGTAAATTATAATTTGCCCTTTTTTAAATTTTTTTTTTTTAGTGTAAACTCGAATTCCCGACCTGTTATTTATACCTAATCCATCCCTCCCCAAACGCTCTACCATTTGATTGCAAAGTTTGCTTTCAGAACCGTGGCATTCTCATGCGAGGGACCCTAAATATAAGAAGGCTTTCAGAACCAGGGCATTCTCATACGAGGGAACCACTGCTTCTATCACGCTCATTTGTGGTATCATTCGTTTTAGAGGCTTTTCTCTCTCAATCATGTCAATCATCATGCATGTTAGCGTATTAAATCAAGCTCCAATAATTTGTCTTTCTTTCTTCTTTTTTTTTTTTTTTGTATTATCACAATCATTCCCAAAGATCGATGAGTATTAATAATTAATCTCATATCCCACCCTAATGAGGGCATATCAAGGTGATGTCAATTGTACGTATCTCCGGCCAACTCTGTGGGTCCGAAGGTCGCCGCAAGTGGAGAGGACCTAAAAGCTAAAACGACTTTTAGCCGAGGCTAAGTTGCAAGAGTATAATGCAGCCCCACAAATTAATGACCATACACGGATGCATGGAATAATGGATGGTGATGAAGCAAGGTTTTGGCTTTAATACCACTAGTTATATTGTGCCTCAAGACAATCGCGTGAGGTTGCCCAAAAATTACTTGATACTTTGAGATGTTGGACATGTACTCCACTATATCATGTAAACGATGAAAATCTAAACCTTTAGAAGTAATAAGTAAAAATGATGAATTTCAGTATTTACATCTAGATAAGATAACTGGAACCCAAACAGGCAGTACAAATGCATTCTAACAATAATAATAGTGCAAACTTACCTATTGACCACACTTTTACATTCAATACCTTAGTCTAAGAATAGATTCGAGAAGATTAGTGAATAAATACAACTTATTAATGTAATTACAATTTTATTTCCTATAATTCACATGAACTATAATAAAAAAAAATTAATGAGATGAAAGCTTAGGGTTAGCTAAGTTCAAATTCTGAGAGGAGTGGTAAAAAGTTAAAAAAGTCAATTTCACCAAAAATATACTTTATAGTACATGATATTCTTCTTTGAAATCAAAATTCTAATATTTTGCTAAAATCCAATTGCAATGTAGTTGATAAAATCACTAAATATCATTCTATAAATAGCAAAACAAAAAATATCAAAATAAAACAAAAATCTAATGCAAGAATAGATATTCAGTTAGAATCTAAAATCATTTCTACAAATGCAAATAGTTCAACCAGTGGGAAAGTTTTCCTCGCACGTTATAGAGCACCAAAGGAAGCTCAAAAGCAAATCGTATGCAAATTTTGCATTCCTTTTTTTTTTTTTTTTTTTTATCTTTCATTGACGGTTGTATTGGTTGCAGTTCTCTTCTTTTGGTCTTTTCATCCTTCGACGCCTGGCTTTCCTGCTGTTTTTTTTTTCATTCTTTTTTATTTGGCACTTGAGCACCTTTATCTTACAAAATCATAACTGATAAATAAAGGTGCCTTGCCTTAACCTCCAGGATGACATTCAAATTGTTTTTGGGTTGAAAAGATGAAAGTAAAAATCGTTTATAGTTGCTTATTGCTTTATCTTTTTTCCTTCTTGTTTTTTGTCTCGTGTTTTTTTATTACAATGTACAATATATATATATATATATAGAAAATTAAATGCTGAGACAATAATAGTTAACTGGGAAAAAGCCAAAAAGGAGAGAAATCCTCAGAGACCTTACCGTGTTTACAGTAGAGCACAAAGATGACATAGAGAAGAATGGAGGACCAAAAAGTTTCATATAACAAAACAAGAACAAAAGTAAAATAAAGCATAAAAATAAAATAACACACTAGCATTGATCATCATTACTAGGGATGACAATTAGGGGCTGCCCACAGGGAGCTAATGGGACGGGTGGTGGGGTGGAGCCAGGGAGGGGGGGGGGGAATTTTTTCCCCGTTTAGAAATGGGACAGCCCCATCCCCCATCCCGCCACCCAGTAAAAAAGATTAATATATATAATATTTAATTTAATTAATTACAAATTTATAATAATAATATTATTAGTTATATATATTATATAATGAATATTAGTATATGTAATATAATTGATAAATTTTTATTAGTCCGGCAAGGATACCCGTCGTGCAAGCTGGGTGGGGGCCGTGGGGTGGACAATTAGTGGGCAACAAGACGGGGCGAAAGTCTTGCCAAACAGCAGAGATCCAACGAACATCCTTATACTCTATAAGAATGAGTTTATGGTAAAAATTTCAACCGCAAGGGTGGGGTTATTTTGGAAATATGAGAATATTTGAAGTGCAATTGAAGTATTGAATACGAATCATTATAACTAATTTGATTTTTTTTATAATTATTTAAATGTTTGTCAGACATTTAAAGCTATGGGTAAGTTTAACATGTGTCAATATTCGATATTCGATTAAACATTGGGTACAATTGAATTCAGCTTGTATTTTAGTGGAATTACATAAAAATCCTTTTGATCATTTAATTGAATTAACATCCAAGTCTCTTAATTTTTTAAAGCCTTTCTCATCAGTTATTTGCAAACTTATGATATATAGATGTTAAGATACAATTAATACTGATTAGTAGAAAAGTTTGGTTTCTTGGCCGTTACCATAGTAACTCCCGTCTATTCAAATTCATTTCATTTACTTATAACTTTGTTCCACTACAATCATGTAGTCTATTGAATTCAGATGTTGCTATATTAGTTACTCTTCTTTCCTATTTTGCAACATCTTTTTTAATAGGTATATTTTCTTTAACTAATCTATTTTTTTTTTGTTGTAAGAAATATGTAATCTTGCAAGTTGTATGTGCAATACTTTTTTTAGTGTTTTAATTCAATTGCCTATGTTAGATAGGCTTGATACGGAGGAGATTACATTTGTTAATTGTTATTTGTGGTTTAGAATAAGTTTAACATCATAAAAATTTTCGTTTATAGATTGCTTCTACTTCTTTTGTTGTTTTAACTATTAGTTACGGTAATTTTCAAATTGTTTGCTACTTTATTGATGATTCCATTTAGACAATTTTTCACTTCATTTAATTTACCAATATGTTTAACTATCTATTTAAAACTATTTGACTGTAGATCCAAAGTATATATTTCATTACTTTTAATTGTTTTCTTGAATTGAGTGGATTAAGATGTTTTAGAACTTTTTTGAGGTAATTATTCATCTAGATTAGCATGTTAGTTATTGTATATCTTTGCAACTAGATCAAAGACTGATGTTTTGTGATTGTGACCCCTATTGAGAAGGAGATGCTTTCTTATATGTCATAAATCATACAATAAATCATAATTGATTGAATGGTCGATGTGGATGTTTCATGATGATACGCCCTTAGAATCAATATAAATCAAAGAATTTGGCTTGCAAGAACCGAAATTTCACTAGCAATGATTTTTTCAAGTATGCTAATTGTTCAAATCTCACTTATATGACAAGATAATGAGGTGGATTGCCTTCATATCAAAATCAAATTCAAACTAAACAACAAATTTTAATATCCCTAAAATGCATGAGCAGATATAAGTAGATCTTTTATTCTATTAGATTAGACGCAAAGTGGTTAATTGTGTTTTATAATTATATTTCAGTGCATATTATATTTTTTACTCAATATGTAATTTATGATTTTTCTGTTTAATATCACATAATAAAATTGTCATACTTCAATTTTTATACCACAAAATACTAATATAATAATTATTAACTATCTTTAATTATAGGTACTAAACTCCCGCGCCATTTTCCCCTAGTTAGAAGATAAGAAAAAGAGTTGAGTGATCAATGGCCCAAAAAGAACCAAATAATCTTGATGCCTCATGTCAACATTAAATGGAGATGAGGCAGACCCAGCTCTAATAAGAGTCAAACAAAAAGGTTAAAAAAAGACATGCAGCTACCATGCAAAGCAGACGCGCCATGCAGCTGAGTTTTCCCTTTTCACTTATTATAATTACATAAAAATATCTGTTTGAATTGCATTTTTTGAAATTTTTATAAAAATATACTGTAATAATTTAATATTTATGAGATAATAAAAGTAATTTAAAAATATATTTGTAAAAAATATAAAAAAAAATTTTCAAAAAAATAACAATCCAAACATGACAATTTAAAAAAAAAAAAAAGAAAACAAAAAAGAGGAGGGTGACTGCCCTCCCGAGAAAGGGCGGTGCATTGTGGGTATGTAGCTAAAAATGGCCAATGGCAAAAAGAGCTACTACCATGTCAGAAACGTGCGGGGACCAAAGGAGAGAGAACCATGTGGCGCACCCCACCCTGAAGCCGTAAAAAGATCAAATGTAGACAAAATCGATGCCCACAAATAATAGCTGTATAACCATTTACGACAAAAAAAAAATTAATAATAGCATAACCAAGACAAGAGGGTTACAGAGTCCGAAAAGGATTAAACAGGACAAAATAAATGGAGGCATAACAATATTGTAAGTTGTAGCCGCGACAAATCAACTGTAGGGTGCAAGCCTTACCCTTGCCCCGCTTTACGCAGTTTAGGATAGGATAGGATTCATGAACAGCATCCGTCAGAATATTGTACCTTTAAGTTGATTGTGATTTATGTCATCAAGTCATTGTGTATACTTTGTCACATGCAGAAGTACTGGTGAAGTGGAGTGAGAGGCATAAAGATTTTTTGCTTCTTAAGAACAAATCATTGATTGAATCATTAGCCATGGAAGGAGGAAAAGGAGGAGGAGACTATTCTGTCCCTGATGGGCTTCCACTCTCTCCATTCTCTTCAGTCTCACAATTGTCTGCTTCCGATGGAGAGACCAATCCTGCAAGTGAAGATTCAAGATCCGAAGAGAAAAAGAGAATGGAGAGAGGAGAGACGGAAATTCGAGAAACATTGAAGGACATTTTTCAGCTTGCAAATTACTACTTAGTCTTCCAAGGTGTCATTTTCACGTCCATCTTTGGTAATCCCTCACCCCTCAAATGCCAATACCGTTGGCTCCCCGTTTCCCTCTCTTTGATTGCGGGCTTACTTAATCTATCAATTTTGGTAAAATTGACTGGGAAGTATGATCGATTAACCTACGAAAGAGCACAGGATGTTGTTGGAGTCGGTAGTCGACCGGTGCCAGCTTTTCTGCAAGAGAAACACGAAAGGGAACGAATTATTTCTATGATTTGCTTGGTTATGTTCGCTCTATTTCTAGTCATTTTGCTGTTTGGTTCGTGGAAGATTCTTTGTTACAACTCTGGCTCTCCTCAGAGTTGCGACATCAAGAATTGCTTTGAGCTGTGCAATGACGCTGGAAGATGCATCTTAATCTGTCTAAGTACTTCTTGAGTAAGTGCCGAAGTTCGATCGAGAGCATTGCTGAATCCGATCAAAGTTTGTTTCATTCAGTAGAGGCACTCATCCTTGATTAATTATTTCGTTCTGGGACTTGGTCTTTCTCCAAAGTGTACCCATAAAACACAAATTAAGTACCTGCATCAAGGTTTTTTTTTTTAATTTGCACCACCTAATAACTGCATGCTAGTCCATGTGCTCCTTTTATTTTATGTTATGTTTTAATTTCAAGGATTTTATAAGCAGAGGAGGAGTGGAAGGAAGAGGCAGGGAGGACAAGAAAATTAAAGACAACGAGAGTCAAATGGCAACGACATTTTCGTTAATTAGTTAATATTTAAGGAGTTATATTGATAGTATATACACTAATAGAAGCGCGTACATACTAAATATATAAAACATTAATTTTAATTTTAAATTGAGATTAGTTATCAAACATTCGCATCATGTGTGCAGATAAATTACAACAATCCGGTTGGTGTTTGTATGCGTACGGGTGTGGGTGCGTGTGTGTGTGCAGAAGATGTATAGAGCTGGGCAAATATGTGTACGACTTCTTGGTAGTTCTTGTTCTTTTTTATTTTTTGGTTCTTTTCCTTTCATTTGCGTTTCAAAATGACTACTCCATACCTAAGAAAAGGGAAAAAAAAAAAAAGAAAAGAAAAAGATGTTTGCCACAAACCAACTTTTGATAGTCTATTGGTAAGTTTTATGCCACTTGACAGCAATTTAAGATCTTTCTCACAAAATTATGGCAAAAGTATGATAATATGTTTGCATTTGGCTCAATGTTCAAGCGAAAGCTTATGCAGAAAGTGATAACATGTAGTATTTATTTCCGAGGATGTATCAAGTGTATAATCCTCCCTTCCGTTTTGGATAAATTTTGTTTAACGCAATCATTGTAAAATTAGAATTTGCATTCTTATATGATTTGACATATACCCAAGTTGGCTGCAGCTCCAATCCTCGGAACTATTTTCTTTTTCTTTTTTTGTCAATACAGGAGTATTCAGTCATTGTCGGACTAATCCCCTGGACTGTACAGAACCCCGTCCAATAATGTAGGGCAATTTCGCACAGTAAGATTCGAACTGGTGACCTACTGGATATTACAGCATGTGGTCACCAGCTGAACTCCTGCTGGGCCGCTGGGGGCCTCGGCCCCATTTCCCATGTGTTTTTGTCACGTGTCCCCATCTTTCACCTATCCTTTCCTACTTTTTGTTGCATGTCTCTCATTTTCAGTTCCAATTGTATGATAGCATTACTATTAAGGGGAACAAAAAAAATGAAAAGAACCTTTTTAATGGGGACTAAATCGACAGCGTCTGCTTTTTAATGGGGATTAAATCGACAAGAAAAAAAAATAAAGTAAACCCATTATATGTGGATGCTGGGAATGAGTAGCATGGGAAAAAAAATTACTTTCATGAAAACTTATTCTCATCTGTTATCATTTTAAATGGGTGAAGTGTGTTGATATCAAAGGAAAATTAAAGAATTATTGTTTGTAGTTTTTCAGAGTCATGATCCCATGGAAAAGAGTATATATTTCAATACAGTACATTACAACTATTGTTTCAATGATTGTGAGATTTACCCGACAATTGGGTCACATGGCAAAAAGACCAGGTCGCAAATAATAGGCTTGAGTTTCTCCTTATTTTGTCAAAAAATAAGATCGGAAAAAAATGCTATGCTCGTGATCATTGTACCTCAAACTCTTTTACGGACCAGGTGAAGAGACTTGTGTTTGCTAGTGGTGTGTACCAATTGTGGAAAGCAAGAAACTGGCTTATTTTTCAGCAAGGCTCGGTATCTGCTGTTAGCATAATTTCTGTTGTCCTTGATTCTGTGAAGGATGCATGGCCACCAATGTGGGTTTTAAGACCTTACTTGTGGATTTTAGGTGAGGGTTCAAATTCCATCTGCAGTAAAAAAAATCTAAGAATTGTGTTAAAACATTCTCTTGGTCTAGTAAGGTCTGTGTACCTACTAACTCCTGATACAAAAAACTTTTTTAACCTCCCCCTTCCCTTTAATCTAGGACAGAAAGGTTATACAATAATTGTCGTTTTCGAAAAAAAAAAAAAAAGAATTCTCTGAAGGATGCAGTTGCAAGCTGTGTTTTCAAACTCGGACCGGACCGGCCGGTCCGACCGGTTGAACCGGGAACCGGCCAAGTGTCCGGTCCGAGTTGGTCATCAGAACCGAGAGATTCAAGACCCGGTCAACTCCGGTCAAAAATCGGGTTTGACCGGTACAAAACCGGAAAAACCGGTCCAACAGGAGCTTTTGTAAAAAAAGTTCAAACTTTTTTAATATTATGTTTTGGTCCCCTAAATTGTGAAAACTTATTAATATACCTCAAATATTTCATACTTTATAAATATTGTCCTAAAATTTGATGTTATTTTTCAATTAAATCCATAATTTTAATTCTAAACTTGTTAATGTTTATTAAATAATATAAATTGTTACTTGATTGTTCTAATTTCTTTGTATTTTCTTGTTAAATATATTTGAAACATCAAATATATATGAATATACCTTTATTAATATCAATATGTTATTGGATATTTTATATACAATAATTTAATTTTTAAATAATTTTTATTTATGACGTCATCCGGTTCGACCCCCTATCGACCCCCGGTCGAATCCATTGACCCCTGACCCCTGACCTCGGCCGAGTCGATATCCGGTCCGGTTCTGAAAACATAGGTTGCAAGTTGGAGACGCACGCCTTTAACAAAGCAAAACTAGGACTTGCCTATGAAGCTGGGGCTACCTCATGTGTGTTTCAATAGATGAGTGTTCTGGCTGACTGATGATTAAGGTATAAATATTTGTGTAATAGTAATAGTAACGATGCTAGGTGCTGACTTAGTTGGCATGAGTACATTCCTTTGTATGCACTTCCATTGCTGATCCATAAAGATTCAATAATGTTACTCAACAAAGATTGGGTGAAAAGAAGAATTTAGAAATGTTCCTTCCTCAATGATTATGTGGCACGAAAAACCTTTTTCCGTGTTCGAGTACGTGTATTTTCGGTATGCTAATTGTTAATATGTGCATGGATTTTTAGCATTAAAATTCCCGCATGTCAGTGTCAAAATTCATGGTAAAATTTTGTTTTGATTCTAACGAAAATAAGTTAGTACTCCGGCGTTACACTCATAAGTTCAAAAAGTACTCCAAATTATTAGACACAAATGATAGATGACAAGTGATGGATTCCTTTGAGGACTCCTACTTTCATTCTGTGCTTCAATCATCATAGAATTGGTGATTCTATATAGTATTTCTTTTACAACACGACCATCTCGATTTATAGTAAATTCAGAAAAAAAAAAAAAGTGCTCATCTATAGAAAGATTAACTAAATTGACATCTGGGTAGTTTTACACGAAATTGTAGCTCACCGGAAGCTGAGTTTCAAACAAATTAACTCAAGCCCATCAGTAGTAAGTAATATTCAGGCCTCGAACTCTCATCGGCCCGACGACTTCAATTGTTCATGATTTCCCACCTTAAAAATTGAAAGAATGGGTCATGAGAAGACATTTTTTGCTCGTATTATTTACAGGCCAATCAATATAAACGTCTCTCTAGAGGCAACAAAACCTGGCGCACATCGAAACCGATGTTGCAAAGTATTCGCCGCGTCCTCCAATATTCAGGACGAAGGTGGATGGCAAACTAACAAGACTAGGACCAATATTCAGCTTTGGTCTTGTACTTGATTAATTTCTCGAAGGGATGGCGATGACCAGGATTGGAAGAATGTAAAAGAAGCCGAAGACTATATATGGACGCGGTGACCATTTAAATGAGACTTCTTCTTTTGTGGATTCTAATGAATTGGGTGCTGAAATTAAGATTTAAGCAGATGACCCTTGAGAACAATCTATAGGACCATCCGATGAGAAAGGGACTTTTTGCTTCCTGAGACTACTTCTTTTAATCTTTTTGTTCAGAAGTCCTTTGAATTTGAAAAACGTGTTGATTGAACCACGACTACGATGCAATAGACTATATAACCAGTAAAATATCGACACAATATACCAACTAGGAGTAAGTTGGTATAACGAGTAAAACACGCTATACGAACGAGTAAAAAAAATTAAAAATGCATAGACTTTGAGTAATTAATCTTATGTTAATTTGGATGTGCTCAAAGATTCAAGTACGTACACAGTCCTGAAGCACAATAAAAAAATTTTAATCGGAGTAAGATTTGGACATACATCATAGCTGGTGAAAACTACTTAGTGATTGGAGTCTCTGAAATCAAAAGGATTAGGAATAATTGGAAAATGTTAAAAGTAGAAGAAATATTGATTTGTTCAAATTCTACATTGAGTACCGAACAACATAATATTAAGATGTTTTCTTAAACAAAGATTATTTACGAAGTATTCATCCTAGTCACAAACCTACTCTACTACTAAATCCAATTAGAACTTAATCTGTACTAGCAAGAAGTTTTTCCGTTTTATGACATTGCCTTCTGCCCACGTAGCAGTAGTTATCTAATATATCTAATTCTTAATTTACTTCTAATTGTATTATCATCAAAAAGGTCAAGGGTATGTAATTTGAGAAGTACAGATGCATACATAAATTTTGTTAATTATCCTCTATTGCCTAAAATTTGCTAATGGATTTAAGTTGCAGTGCATCCTTTCCTCTGTGATGTCGCATTCGTGCTATCAGCATCTACGCGGTGCAAACCACGTCTACATGGCTGCAGACCAGGTCTCAAATGACAGTAAATATATAAAGAATTGAAAAAAAAAAAATTCTTACGCTCGTCTTCCAGAAAATCGTGAAAGTAGAAAACATTGGGATATAGGGAATTGGAATGAATTGAAAACTTCTACGTTTATCCTTTTAGTTCACACACACACACACACACACATATATATATATATATTATATTTTCAGGCATATATTTCCTGTCATCTTCCATACGTTCTGCATGCACATGATGCAAGTATGGTGACGCTAATTGATGATGCTATGTATAGAAATTTTGTTTTGGTTATGACGAGATTCAGCTGCTCCTTGCAGTGCCCGTGCAAAGCTTTTCCTCTTATACGTCCCCCACACAAACACACAAGCATGTTTGCCTTTCTCTGCACTCCAAAGTTACCCGGTGAAAATAAAAGTCAAGTCCTGTTAAGCCAAGTATATTGCTAATGGCTTTACTAGCATGTCCAAAATTCAAAGTCTAGCCAAAGCACTCACCCACACACACACACACACCCACACATGCACACACACACATTACTACCACTACGTACCATCTAAATTTTTTTTCTGACGGTCAATTCAGGTTCGACTGGTTGGTTAGCAAAGGCAATGAAATTGCTGATGGTTTTCCTAGCAATTTTAAAATTGCTAAACACGGAACAGCGTGATTGGGGTTTTCTTTCAGGTTTAAAAACCCAAGAAAACCAGCTTCAATCAAATTAAGTCTAGCTCATCAGTAGCGATAATCAGGAGGAAACCTGGCTCAAAATCTCGCCGGCCCTTGAATATTTGTCCCGATTTCCCACCTTAAAAATTGGAAAAATGAGCCCTCAAAAGACATTACTTGCTTGTATAACAGGCCAGCGTGTCTCTCTAGAAGCACCCAAATCTGGCGCGGATCTGGAGGGAGGGTTAGCTAGGGCTTCCCGATATTACTCTCCATATCAGGGAATCGATGTACTGGAGGTTGATCGAGACGGGCTTCAAGGTGTTGGAGGCCGTTTAGGAATTTCTGGTCCATCATTCAAGATCAAGGTGGATGGCAAACCAACAGAATTAAAGGTCGAGTTATATAAGCTTATCAACTACCATCTCATTATTGTGAAAGTGGAGGGTCAAAAAATAATGCTGCATGGCATTCAGGAGGGTAGAGAACCGCGGTGAGTTCGTTTATGCTGGCTATATATGCTTTCGAAATACCACTAGTCCATAACTAGTACACAAAATCATATATAATATGACTATATATAGCTTAGTTCCTTTTCATTTTCAGTTGTTAATTTTGTACTTTTAATTTAAGAAAATGATGACAAAATTCTTAGCAATGGCGGCTTTGGTTTGGTATTTGATTTCTTGAAGGAATCGTAACGGCCTGGATTTTGAAAAAATAAGAGACCATGTTGCTAATGGCGGTTGCTATGATTGGAAGATATCGGGGACTATATCTCGGTGAGCATTGACTAAATCTCTTCTTTGGCTTTCTCCTTTGGAAAATAGATTGAAAGTACAATTATTTATCCTCCCACAGCGTCTAATTAAGAACTTCATAGTTGGTACTTGTTCCTAGTGTACAATGTGCGAGAATGATAAAGCGCAGGGTAATATCTTCACAAATAACTTAAATTTACAGAAATCCACTTTTTCAAATAAATAATGCATAATATCAAATATATATTTAATGACAATCAAATTCGAAATCCCGGGATGTTTATACATTTTAGTATGACGAACCACTATGATAAGTGCGTAAAATATCATACATTTTACGTTCACTTCTAATGTAACAAACATGAAATTTGGGTCCATATCTAATAGCCGGTTGGATTTAAATATAGAAATATCTAATAGCCGGTTGATCGGTAAAATATTAAAATTTTGGATAATATTATGTGCGATGTCAGCTATTATATGTGTGTTCGTGTGTATGTGTGTGTATATAGACACACACGTGTTCCTGAATTGGAAGTCTAACAACGATTTTGAGGCCATGGACTGTTGAAGTAAAAAATCCATGTTTGACAATCGATGGCCATAGTTTAATACTACATACAAACTAAGTGAGTGAAACATTTGATCCATGCATAGTCTATCTTCTGCAGACAACATACGTAATCCTTTTGACTTAAAAGACGGAAACTTAATTGGGCGAGACGAATTTGACTTGAGCTATGATTTGTTATTGAGTCCCGGCAGGCGTTAGTCAACCCTAACGGTAAACGAACGTCATACTTTTTTGAAGTATCTGATTCACTTGTATATTATCTCCAACAGTCCACGCCCGAAGCTTCCTCATTCCTCTAGTTCAGACCGGAAGAGGCGCGGGAAATGAAGGGCCAAAATCTCTGTGAAGTTCCCTGCAGTCGTTTCTGGATGGATAAAAGAATGGTGGCGCAGAATCTTTGGCAAAAGTGGGCTAGTAAATTGTAGCAGTCATTTTATACATGTTTTTTTTTTTTTTCATATTTCTAGTTTAACGATGTATTTCTAGTTTAAGGAGGTCGTATGTGTTATGAACCTCACAAGTGATGTGGTGTTTATGTTTTGGAATGCTTAAATTGTAATGATTTTGTGGTTTCATACCCACAACTTTAATTTTTGAGAAGTACTCAATCGGATGTGTATTAAAAGGAGAGGGGAAGTAAGAAGCATAGGAATGACTAGGATTGTAAGAATCAAAACTACTGAATGAAAAGCGAAAAGCACAAGAGTTTTGAAATGTGATTAACGTCACCTTTATATTAGCCTTTTGGTGGCTAGCTAGATAAAGCATCATCAAGTGTCCAAATGAAATTAATTTCCATCCTTTCATTCCCGCAATATTTGATTTCTTGTCCAAATTTGAGTGATTTTCTACTAAATGGTTCAACTAACATTATTAATTTCTAGTACGTATCTTCTTGAATCTATTATTAAGTTTGTAATAAAAGTGGCTTGCTGTTTTTGACTCGTGGTTTAAGTGTTGCTTCCTTTGCTCATAAGATAAAAAAGAAGAACTGAAAATATTAGGCCAAAAATATCAATTGGCATTATCTTTATCTTCAAATTATAGTGATGATGGGTTTGTTTGAGGACTTCTCCTTTCCCACTTCTGCTTCTCTTCTCAAAACCTGGAATTCGTGATTCTATGTATTAATTTCTTTCACACCAAACCACTTTTCCATTTATAATAAATTCATAGTAAAATATCTCATCTAAGACTCGGTCTCTTTCTTATATCATTTTATTTTGTTTTATACTAATTTTTGGGAATCAGACTTGGTCTCCACTCTCTAATAAATAATGCAGCCCTCTAAAAAAATAATGCATTTTTTAAAAATTTTTATAAAAATATACTGTGATAATTTAATATTTATGAAATAATAAAAGTAATTTAAAAATATATTTGTAAAAAATATAAAAATTTTTCTTCAAAAAAATAACAATCCAAACATGACAATTTAAAAAAAAAAAAAAAAAAAAGGAGGGTGACTGCCCTCCCGAGAAAGGGCGGTACATTGTGGGTAAGTAGCTAAAAATGGCCGCGATAGACCAAGAGCAAAAAGAGCCACAACCATGTCAGAAACGTGTGGCATGTGTGGGGACCAAAGGAGAGAGAACCATGTGGTGCACCCCACCCTGAAGCCGTAAAAAGATCAAATGTGGACAAATCGAAGCGCACAAATAATAGCATAACCAAGACAAGAGGGTTACAGAGTCCGAAAAGGATTAAACAGGACAAAATCAACCGTAAGTGTAAGCCTTACCCCGCTTTACGTAGTTTAGGATAGGATAGGATTCATGAACAGCATCCGCCAGAATATTGTACCTTTTAACTTGATTGTGATTTATGTCATCAAGTCATTGTGTATACTTTGTCACATGCAGAAGTACTGGTGAAGTGGAGTGACATAAAGATTTTTTGCTTCTTAAGAACAAATCATTGATTGAATCATTAGCCATGGAAGGAGGAAAAGGAGGAGGATGCTATTCTGTCCCTGATGGGCTTTCAACTCTCTTCATTCCCTTCTGTCTCGCAATCGTCTGCTACCGAGGCAGGGCCAAGTGCAGATTCAAGATCCGAAGAGAAAAAGAGAATGGAGAGAGGAGAGAAGGAAATTCGACAATTATTGAAGGACATTTTCCCGCTTGCAAATTACTACTTAGTCTTCCAAGGTGTCATTTTCACATCCATCTTTGGTAATCCCTCACCCCTCAAATGCCAATACCGTTGGCTCCCCGTTTCCCTCTCTTTGATTGCGGCCTTACTTAATCTATCAATTTTGATACATATGACTCGGAAGTATGATCGATTAACCTACGAAAGAGAACAGGATGTTGTTGGAGTCGGCAGTCGACCGGTGCCACCTTTTCTGAAAGAGAGATACGAAAGGGGACGAATTATTTCTATGATTTGCTTGGCTATGTTCGTTCTATTTCAAGTCATTTTGCTGTTTGGTTCGTGGAAGATTCAGTTAGGTCTGGTCCCAGGAAATTAACGAACGGGAATAATAGAGTTCTTGGCAACTCAATAATAACAATAACAGAACAAATAAATCAAATAGAGAGACACGGAATTTACGTGGTTCGGTCCAAATGGCCTACGTCCACGGGCGAAGGAGGTAGCAGATTTACTATAATAGAAAGAGAGTACAAAACCTTAGGAAATAATTCCCAGGCCCAAAAGACACCTAAACTGAAAACACAAAAGAGCCTAGGTAGCACTAAATGCTTAATGGTCAAAAGGCCCATGACTTGCTCTTTTGGTTTGATACCAAGCCAAAACCCCTCTTAAACTGGGGCGTGGGCCCCCTAAAAACTCTCTTGGATTGGTGCACATGACACTTGGGCTGGTGTCCTTAGCACAATTAAACTCACTTAAGTGCACTATATTTATAACTATCGCAAGAAGGGCTTTCTTTGTTAAACTCCCGATGTATGATACAAAGACATACTCAACAAATCTTCACTTTGGCGTGTATCCAACATCGGCAAATAATAGACGAATAGCAAACAAGCTCCATCTTCTCCATAAAAGTCTCAGGGGATCTCAACGAACCACAAAAGTCCCAACAAACCACAACGAGCCACCAACGAATCAGAATGCAAAAGGCTCAACAGGTTCCAATGGGTTAAGTCTCACAAAAGGTTCAACAGATCCCAACGGGCTAAAAATCACGAACATAGTAATCTTACTCCACCTTAATCTCAAAACCCTTAACAAGTTCCAACGGATCAAATAGCTCTTCTTCAAAACCCAACCGAACTCCAACGAAATTTTTTTCTTTCACTCTCTGCAGCACCCCAAATCTGTTATTGTCATCAAGAACCCAAAATCTGACCATGACCCAAAACCTGAAGTTGAATCGGGAACCTGAAGCTCTGATACCAGTTTGTTAGGTCTGGTCCCAGGAAATTGACGAACGGGAATAATAGAGTTCTTGGCAACTCAATAATAACAATAACAGAACAAATAAATCAAATAGAGAGACACGAAATTTACGTGATTCGATCCAAATGACCTATGTCCACGGGCGAAGGAGGTAGCAGATTTACTATAATAGAAAAAGAGTACAAAAGAGAAAGTACAAAACCTTAGGAAATAATTTTCAGGTCCAAAAGGCACCTAAACTGAAAACACAAAAGAGCCTAGATAGCACTAAATGCTTAATGGTCCAAAAGCCCATGACTTGCTCTTTCGATTTGATGCCAAGCCAAAAGGCCCAAAACCCCTCTTAACCTGGGGCGTGGGCCCCCTAAAAACTCTCTTGGATTGGTGTACATGACACTTGGGCTGGTGCCCTTAGCACAATTAAACTCACTTAAATGCACTATATTTATAACTATCGCAAGAAGAGCTTTCTTTGTTAAACTCCCGATGTAGGATACAAAGACACACTCAACAGATTCTGTAGACACCAAATTTTGGTACGATTTATTTATTTTTGTTCATGCTAATTTATCTTAGTTATTCTTTTTATTTTCTTTAGTCGTTTACTTGTTTTATTTTATTATTTTTATTTTTAGTCTTTTTAATGTAGAATTTCTCAAAAAAAAAAGAAAATATGTTTTAGTTGTTTTAAAATTCAATTTTTGTCTTGGAAGAAGAAAAAAGAAAGGGAAGAAAATTGTTCACAAAATATGTTTATTTCTTTTTAAATTCAATCTTTTGACTTTATTTATTTTTTGGTTAGGTTATTTCGAAAACAAAAGAAAAGGAAAAAATGAAAATGAAAAAATGGAAATTTGCATTTTTTGTTGTTTTTAGTTTATTTTTATCTAATGTTAATTAAGTTGTTTTCATCATTAATTATTATTGTTTTATTATTATCATTTTTGTTGTTTAATTAATTAATTATTTTAAAAAAAAAAAAAAAAACCACAAACCGCAATTTCCTTTCTGCTCTGCACAAACAACTCCCGGGACAGCAGCTTCAGCACCGCACAATGCAGCCAATCAAAATTCAATACCAACTCAACACTCAACCGACCTCTACATTCAAACATCCTCAAAATCACAACACCATTCCATTTCACTCCATTTTCCTGCCTTGGTATCATCGACAAGAGGAAACCAGAGAGAGAGCTGTGCAAGTTGCAAACCTTGAGCTGTCCGAGAAGAGGGTGAGAGCAAGAGATAGCTGTGCGAGCTTCATTACTTCCTCCATCACCATCGAGAGCTGCCACTGCATTCTTCACCCTCAACCAGCCGTGCTTGATTCAACCACAACCACCACAGCTGCAACCACTGAACTCAGACCAACCATCCTTGCGTGAGTGAGCAAGCCGAGAGGAAAAAAAAATATTTCAGTTGCCAGTCGCGTGTATTAAGCTTCAAGCTGAGGTAATTTCTGGACTTATGCTAGATGATTATAGGTTGATGAAGCTATTTAGGGGCATGCATGTGAGGGTGGTGCGGTTGGATGATAAATTAAGTCACAGGAAATCTGATTTTGACTGAAATTAATGTTGTCGAGAGTTTGAGATGGAATTACAGCTTTAGTTTGTTAATGTGTGGTAATCTGATTTTAAATGTGTGTTTAAAAACTGGATGATTGAACTTTGCATGAGGTTAGTTAGCCTTGTTTGAGTAGGAAAATTGAAGGGATACAAATCTGGTTGCATGCAGGCTAATCGAGTAGGATTGTATGAAATTTCTGGTGGGATAGTGATTTTGATGTTGCCGAGCTGGGTTGTGAATCAAATCTAATAGATAGCTGTATATTTTCGGTCATGCATGTAGCTGATTTACGGGCTGCATGTTGGTTTTTAGCCATGAATAATAATATTTGGCTAAAGGGAATTTTTGATAAGGAAAAAATATGAGAGCTGGCCAAAGATGAGGAACCGAGAGCTTGCATGTTTGTTTTGCCGCTTGTGATTCCAGTAAATGGAAATTTATGTTTGGTAATGCATGGAATTTGTTAGCTTTATATGATAAGTGAAGTAAATGGTTGGTTTCGGTCGTCTACTTGGCAGTTTGATTTTCGAATCTACACATTTGATGATAAAATGGGTGGAAATATGTTAAAAGATTCTGTTTTTACTGAATTGGTTGGACCTTTGCATGTTTTCTCGAAAACGTTGAGTTAAAGGTAGATGTTCATATCATGTAGTTGCATTTTTTTTCCCCCTCTCCCTGTCCTAAGTTCACGCATTTGATGTTGGGTTGATGACTGTGGAAAATCTGATTTGAATGTCGTGTAAACTAGTTAGATGTCTGCTATGTTTGGTAGCTTGGGTTATGTGGTGGAATATATCTAAGTTGAGGTGAATGAAGTGAAAGTTTGCTGCATTTTTTCCAATGTATTCCCTTCCATGGCATTTTAATGAATCTTCACACTTAAGTGGCATGTTCAATCTGTCATTAAAGAGAAGGAATGGACAGCTTTATTAGATTGAGTTTGCATGTTTGAGTCACTTAAAACATTGGAACTAAGATCAAGCACCTTGCTGGAAAAATGAATGATTCAGGTTGTCAAACCATTGTTGCAAGCAAGTTTTTTTTTAGAATTTTTGCATGATCATGTTCTAAGTTTTTTTGCTTGTCAATGGTGGTGAATGCCTTGCATTGGGTCTTTGGATGACAAATTGGTAGAACTGATTTGAGTGTTTGCATGCAAAGATGGCTGAGCTAAGATAAAAGGAGTAAAAAGCTGCTGCATCTTTTTGTCTTTTTGTTTTCTTTTCCATGGCTGTTTAAGGGACCCTTACGTTTAAATTGCTTGTTAAATCTGGTTTTAAGGAGAAGGAATGGAATGATTTGATGTTAAGTTTACGTTTGAGTCCTTAAAACACTTGAGCTATGATTAAACACCATGCTGAAAAATATTTGATCACGGTTGTGATTAAGAAGCTTGAGCTTGAGAAGAAAGTGCAGCAGTCTTCGGTTGCTAGAGTATGTGAAGTAATTGCAGAAACTTGTTTCATGGCTATTGCATAGAACTTGCATGTTTTTTCCTTCTAAGTTTTCTACCTGTTGAGGCGATGGTAATGACATAGTTTGCAGCTTAGTTAAAGCTATGTATGTGAACTTGAAATCTGATTTTTTGGAAAATAAGATGTGAGTTTGAGTTGGGTTTCGTTTGAGCAAGCATGAGAGAAAGTATTGCAGAAACTCACTTTGAATTTGATTTACTTGCTTGTTTGGTTGTTAGATTCATGCTTTAATGTTTTGGTTAGAAGATTTTTTGATCAAAATGGTGTTAAGGTTGAGAAAATGAAAGTCACGGTTGTCTTCTGGGTTGCCGAAAGCTTTCAGCAGAAATTTCTGCTGCAGAATGTTGTTTCTCATGTTGATTTTCACGTAGCTTGCATGAAAACTGCATGAATTAATTTCTGAAAATTGCACTTTGATCCCCAAGTCTCCCCTTGTTCCACTATGGCCCAATTACATTCCATGTTCTTGCAATTAGGTCCTAAGATATTTGCATTTGAATCATTATTTGCCTTTTCTTTTGCCCTTGAACCCTGGAAGTTCCTAAAAGCGTTTGTTTAAGCTTGAATGCTTGGCTAGTGTTCATAATTGAATCTTTGGTAACATTAATGTTTCAATTCAATTACTTGCTTGACTTCATTGGTTACCATGTTTTGCTAAGGTGATACTTAAGGCAAGAGTTTAAGAACTTTGTGTTCAAAAGAGCTTGTGTTCGCCTTTCTTTTTGAATTTTCTGAAATAATTTGGCTTTGGCCTTTTCTTGCTCTTGGAATTTCAAAGTTTCTAAAATGTTCCCATTGGCTTTGAATGGTTGATTAATGCTTGCATTTGGGTCCTCGGTGGATCCCTTTATTGGAAAACTATGTATTGTTTGATTTCATTTAAATTGCAATTAGGGGAGATTTAGTGACTTTGTGTTACTTTACTATTTGAGGTACCTTGACCTTTTTATTGTTTTGAAGCCATTTTTCTTTCATTTGGTCATCACTCGAAGGGGGCGGTATATTTCCTTTATCCCTTTTTGTGTCTCTCCTATGTGAACCAACATGCTACGTGAGAAATACATGTCTACTTTGCTTTCTTAGCCTTTCTTTTATTTATGTCATTTACTCTTGCTTTTCATTAAGTTATTCTTTTAATGGGGTATGTGTACACCTCTTGGCTTGTAATAGATAGGGCTTGGGAGGAGCATTCAATGAAGACCTATCGAAGTCATGTGCCTAGCTAGCAAATGTAATAGTTAAGACTTTAATTGTCTTATGTGTCTTGCATGCTTAGTTACTACGTGTTAATTTGCTTTGTTAGGGCCTTGCATCTAGTCGAGCATGCTAAATGTTATGTGCTATGTGTTTATAAGTGTTTGGCATGTCTACTCGCTTTCCATAGCCTGAATGAATGTGATGAATGAATGTACGTTTCCACTAGTCCAACGCTAGTCGGAATTCATAGAATGGGCTAGTCCAACGCTAGACCCTTAGGGATTTCCCCTCGTTAGTACATGTTTGCATGTTCACTACATTTCATGCATTTTTTTAGTTTTTATGGCATTTGGCATGTCCCTCTAACCTTTTTCCTTTCATTTTAGGCCTTTGCATTTCATGCTAGTTATAAGGTCCATTTGCCTGAGAAACCCCCTTGGGTAAGGGAAACGAGCGAGTGTGGCTACTCGATAGCCTTAGCACGCTAGTTCCGCCTTCTAATCAAAGGGAAAATCGAAGTCGAAAAGTTAGAAGTCAACCCCCGTACCCGACTTGTTGCATT
Organism: Coffea arabica; assembly: GCF_036785885.1. NCBI lineage: Eukaryota > Viridiplantae > Streptophyta > Magnoliopsida > Gentianales > Rubiaceae > Coffea > Coffea arabica. Next base: position 11,997,022 of record NC_092320.1, on the reverse strand, counting down.
CCCCTAGGGTCATACTTTCATTTTTATCACTTCCATACTCTTTTAATCACATTTTTCTTACATTTCTCAATCCATATTTTTCACTACATCTTTATCATTTATTTACTTTACTTTCACAAATGAAATTCAAGTTTCACTTATATATGTACGATTCTATCTTCATTCACTTGCACACACAAACACTTTGATTTTCATACAAATTCACACATGCACTTTCTTTACACATTCGCACACAAACACTTTGTTTTTTTACACCATTTCATACATGAATCTTTTCATACACTTGCACACTTGCACTTGAGTCACCATTTGCATCAATCGACCTCTATGAGGTTTCCCTTTATTGGCCGCCACAATTCATGTGGTTTGGGACCAAAAACCTCACGAGAGACATCGTAAAATTTAGGATTGCATTTCTCATTCATTAGTCTTTGTCCAAATTGCAAATACATACTTTGGGTAGAAAAAAATATATATAGGAAAATAAGGGTTAAATCACGCAACTAGCCTTGGCTAGGTCGAAGGGGTGCCTTGGATTTTTATCCTTGCCTTCCCCTTCGTCAAATGTGACTCCCGAACCTTTTTCTTTGTTTGCGTAGACTAGGAGTCGTTCAAAAGGGTTTTCTTATTTTTTTTCCTTAAAAAATTCACTTTTTGGGTGACTTGGTACACCCTAACTCTATACCAAGTGGCGACTCCATTTTTCATATAAAAAACCCTTTTTGAACTATTTTTCTTGGGTCAAATCGTCGCATTTTCAAAAGTCCCATTTAGACCCATTTTTATTTTTATCAAAAAATTCACATTTTTCCCAAATCAATAAAATCACAAAAACAAATCATTTTATTTTTTCCAAAAAAAGTGGGGCGCGACAGTTGGCGACTCCACTGGGGAATTCCTAAGTGGGTCCAAGCATTTTGACTTAACCATTTGTTTCTTTTTTTTTCTACCCTTTCTATGCATGGCATGTGGATATTAGGATTGCATTTTTTATTTTTAGGACCTTTTGTCTTATGTACGTAATCAAACCAATCCCTCGACTCACGAATGTATGTTTGAGTGAATGTTTACTTGTTATCTCGCGCTTGCATTGCATTTTTGGGAGGTATGGGTCACCCTAGAGCCTCGCGTTGGTTCTTGACCCTTCCCCTCCAAACGAGCACTAGCATACGAGCATACGCTTTACTTCTTTTATCCCTTTTATTTTCTTTTAGTGGCTTGTCACGCCACTCCACCCTGTTAGGAGTTTAGGCGACCATTTGGACATGTGATCGTATCACGACGTGAGCGTAGCATGATTCGAGTCGGTCACTCGATCTTCCGCTTTAAACTTTAGGTTGATGACCTATTAGTTTTTAGTCGAAGGTTGAGGTTTTTTTAGATTCGCCCAGACGGGTAGCCGTAACACGACGTGTGCGTAGCAACGTCTGGGGAATCGCTCGAGCCACCGACAAGGAACCTTGGGAGTGATGACTCTTGGTTTCCAAGTCTGAAGGCTCGGGGACCTGAGCTTATCGAGTCTAGATGCATTAGTAAACCCTAACCTCATGCATCCATTTTAGCTTGCCTAGGGTAGAGTCAGCCATACCCTATTAGGGACACTATTCACGAGGAGAGGGGTCCAACCCCTTTCTTCTTTTTATTGCTTTATTTCCTTGTGTTGATTTTGTTGCTACAATGTGTTATGTGTATTTATCGGACTGAGTTAACTTTTCTTGGTTTTGTGTCCCAATTGCATTCACAAACCCTAGCAAATAAGAGGTCTGGCATGATCTTCTTTTAGAACCTACCCTCATAGATAGGTTATTGCACATTTAAAGATTTTTGTATATTGCATTCATAAATTAATAATGCCATACCATTTTAGGCCTACCCTGGCAGATAAAGGGTTCCTTAGGTCATGTCTCATTTCAAATTGCATATCTTACTGCTTTTAATAAACTGGCATCACGCATCCACCCTAGGAAGGGAATGCCATTTAGGGGATCCCGTGTTTAGGAATAAGCCACCATATGTCTCGGATACTTAATCCAAGGAGACTTGCACGTTTACATTTTTTGTATCATCCAAAAGGGTAGTGCACAAGGTAAGGTAGGATCCGATCATTTTCATAGAGCGATCTTTGGAATATGAGCGTCTAATAATCACCTTTTGGCCACTTTATCAAAATTGGTAAAAATCCCTTGCGTAAAGGACATTAATTCGAAGAAACCCAAATAATTCTTCACTATTGAGACGATAAAGCAATGGAGGCCAAATCTTGATTTTAGGAGGCTCATAGACTAAGGCATTGTAATGATTTCTTGAAACTACCCAATGGGTAGAGAACTCAATCGATTTTTGAACAAATCATCCATTTTATCCAATCCATTTTTGTCAATTCATTCAATTTTAGTTCAATCTAATCATTTTTGAATAAATTCATTTCATCCAATTCATTTGATCAATTTACCCTTTTTAGGGTCATCCGGTCAATTTTTGAATAAATCAATTCATTTGACCAATTTACCCTTTTCAGGGTCATCCGGTCGATTTTTGAATAAATCATCAATTCATTTGACCAATTTACCCTTTTAGGGATTTGGCCGATTTTTAAAATAAATCATTAACTCCATTTCATCTCTTTGGCCAATTTACCCATTTTTAGGGCGAAATCAAGTTGATTTTGAAGAGATCATCAATTTCATTCAATTCAGTTGACCAAGTCTATCTATTCGATCAATTTTGAATAAATCGTCAATGTTATCCAGCTTACCTATTTTTAGGTAAATCGGTCGATTTTGAATAAATCACCAATTTTATCCATTTGACTCGCTTTTTCCCCTTTAGGGTTCATTGAATAAATTAATCGAGACATGACAATCCCTTTCACAAATCATTTTATGTGTAGATCAAAGCAAGCAATCCGTTCCGACTTCGTCCTCATGTTTTAGGGCAAATGTCTCTTCTCACTCCAAGTGGCCAAAATTTTCAAATCATTCCTCACACGATCAGTCGATTGATAGGTTGCAATTTTATCATTTATTTTATTATTAATTTTCCCTATTACGTGACCTGATGTGAATTAATTATTAGATTCTACTCACTTTTCGTAATTTATATTTATTTCAGGGAGTAGAACAAAAATATCACAATAAAGGCCAATTTGATAGTTATCGGGAAAGAGTTCACATAGCAGGCATCCAGGGCATTTTTGGAACAAGGAGATACAAGTCCTTTTTGGTAATTCGCAGAGCGCAGCATTAAAAGGAGGAACGAAGGGCTGAAGGAGGGGTCTTCTTCTTCCTCTCCGGAAGGGGAGCCGCCGCACAGGAGAGCGAAGGATTAGAACAGGCAAATTGTAATTGCAGAGAGAGGGCATTACCTTTTTCTCTTTTCGTCCTGTAGCGTAGTAGTTAGACTAGTGTTTAGCTTTAGCTCCAGTTCACGTAGGTGAGGAGCTTTCTTAGAGAGCTTTGACCTTTCTTTTGTCTCTTAGGAAGCTTCAGTCCACGCATGACAGGGACTCTTTGAAGAATTGAATCAATCATTGTTTTCCAAGCTTTTCTTTATTCAGTCGGTCAAGGTGAAGTCTCATGAACAAGAATAATGGTTGGGATCGTTTCTTCACTTTCCTGTGGGATTTGTTCACGGAAAATGAACTAATTCCCTTTGTCTAGTCAAGGGACAACGGATGCTTTGGGTCATCTAAAATTGTGAGATCGATTTAATTTTATCTTTTTCTTTTATTTATTGGTATTCGCATATTTCTTGATTGCTATGCTTATGATTATTTAATTAATTAATTGTCTTGGATCCAGATAATTAGTTGATTGGGTAATCTATTGTCAATTGGGACGTTAAATCCGTAATTGTTTAATTGTCTCAAAATAGTGACAACTGGCATGATTAGGTTTGTGTCAGGGGAATACGCAGGCTAATCTAAAATAACCCTGGTAGTGTGTTATTTGGTTAGAATAGGGCTCCTCTAATACGTAAGGCAATTGAGGAATTAAATTCTACGGGCGTACCTAGGATTATTTCTCAATTAGAGCAGTGATTAACGGGCGTACCTTAATCATCGACACAGTAAGGAGGGGTTGACTGTCTTCGCTTGTTTGGCAGTTATAACCTATTTATTGATAAATAATTGGAATTGCCTTTGCTTATCGATGATCAATTAGGTGAACCATTGCTGAAGTTATTCCTTGGCTAGATTCTTTGATTTTAGTAAATTGTTATTTAATTTCTAGTTGGCTATTTTATTTTTATTATTTTACTTTTAGTTGGATTGCTTAAATTGTCACCCCTGAGATAAAAACACCCCCTTTGTCACTGTGAATTTGAAAAGGAACAATTGCTCCCAGTCCCTGTGGATTCGACCCTGCTTATCACTATCTACAGAAATTACTTTTAGTTTGAGTAGGTTTTATTATTGCACAGGCTTCGACAACCTGTCAATTTTTGGCGCCGTTGCCGGGGACTGGCGCTAGTTATTTGTTTCTTTTTAAGTTCATCTTGTTTTCATTTTTTTTTTATATAGTTCATGGCTGCTAGCATTCCATATTTTGATGATAGATCGGACTTTGTTCCTGAATGGGGTTATGAGACTCATGTTTTTCCTAATGATCAATGGGCTGTTGCAAATTGTGGAACTTATTTTGACTCAGGTTATTCAACTGACACATGCCCAGCATTTCAAGACAATCTAAGTGCTCCAATTGATACTTTCGGAGATTTTCCACCCCAATATCAAATGCAGTATGACCCTTATTCAAACGGGTATGATCAAGGATGGTGGGATAATTCCAGTTTTGATTATGCGACCGGGCCAATGGATTTTCAACAGCAAGAGTCTCAACAACCATCGTCCCTGTCAGGGTACCAGCAGCAATACCAACCCCGACCACCTCCGCCCCCTCAATCTGGTTCATCTACGGAGGAGATGTTGAAACAAATGATGACAAAGATGGCGCAAAATCAGCAAAGGACGGAGGCAGCTATTATGCAAAATCAGCAAAAGACGGACTCCGAAATGCAGGACATAAGGAATCAGATAGGTCAATTGGCCACCAGAATGAACCGTTTGGAGTCCCAGAACCAAGGGAAGCTGCCATCTCAACCGGAGTTGAATCCGAAGAACGGGAGCGCAATGATCCTAAGGAGTGGGAAAGAGGTTCAAGGGCCTGAGCCTGTGATCCCTAAGGACAAGGATGAGGAGATGCAAGAATGTCAAAATGAGAAATCTACAGATGCAGTTGAAAAAGAAGCCGAAAATGAAGAAATGGAACTCCAACCGCAACCCATTGAAGTGAAAGAATCCAGTGAAGAATCATCAAATGTGGTGACACCACCTCCATTCCCTAACCCGCATTTTCTTAACTCTTATTCCATGATTTCTGTTAATGAGATTGATTTTGTTATACCGGAAGTTTTTGAGTCTCATGGCAGAAATAAGTTAAGAGTAGCTATGGTCAAATATCTTGAACCGTTGAGTGCTCTTGATGGAGGGGTGGAGGAAAAATTGAGATCACTCCTTGATTATTTGGCACCATCAACTAATCCATGGAAGACCGTAGCTCGTGTGCTCAAGGATTATTCTATTTACGAGGGTTATCAGGACTATATAGAGGATGAAGCATTAAGGCGAGCTACAAGATTTTATCCGCCATGAGCAAAACGTGATAATGTCTAGCCAAAGACATTAAAGAAAGGCGCTCATTGGGAGGCAACCCAATTTCTTTTAGTTGTTTGTTTGATTTTATTTGTTAGTTTAAATCTGTCTTCCTTGAATTTGATTGATTTTGGGTGTTAATTTTCGTTTTTGCTGATTTGTAGGTGATCTTCAGTCATGACGCGCCCGCGTGGTGATGTGCAGGACGCTCACGATCAGAAAATTCTGAAACTTCTGAGAGCTCTCTTACCCTCATGACGCGCCCGCGTCACGTTCGCGGGAAAGGTAAGGATTCAAAAAAAAAAAAAATCTTTTAACCGTAGCTATCTCTTTTCTTTTTTGTTACAAAAGAAAAAAAAATAAAAAATAAAATAAAAAAATAAAAATAAAAAATTTTTTGAAAAAAAAAAAAAAGAAAAAAGAAAAAAAGAGGAAGTAATACGGAATCAAAAGGAAAAAATTTTTCTTTCTCCTTAACCGTAGCTAGTTCTTGACTTGTCAACGTAAAAACAAAAAAAAAAAAAAATCCTTTCTTTTTCTTTCTTCTTTCTTTCTTTTCTTTCTTTCTTTCTTCTTCTTTCTTTTTTCTTTCTTTCTTTCTTCTACTCTGTTCTCCTGCTGGTCCGTCGCTCCTGCTACACGCGCACCTCCAGCTCAGTGCCGCCCTCAGCCCTCTCTCCACCACCAAATCTGCCCCCACCGCTCGTCACTGCCGACGCGAGAGTGACACGGCCGCACGCTGCCGGCTCCAACTGCACGGCTCTCCTCCATCTCCCTCCAGCTCCTCTGAGCTCTGTTGCTCACCCGGCGTCGACCACCACCACAAGCCGTCCCTCGCAGCAGCTTCCTCTTTCTGTCCGCTGCTTCTTCCTCTCGCTCGATTGGACCCATCGAGCGCCGCCGCTGCTGAAGCTTGCCAGCCGCCCCCTTCGCTGTCCGCGCGCCAAGTTCCGCCACGCGACGCAGGCCACGGACAGGGCCCGCACGCCACTTCGCGAAGGCCCAGCTCATCTGAGTTCCGCCGCCCGCAGCTCCACCTCCGACCGCTGCTGTTCACGACACCAAACGCTGCACCTCCTCTCTCTTCGCCGCACGCCACCCGCTGCTGTCCCCTTTCATTTGGTTGTCATCCAAGGTGGAGGTAATTGGAACTTGTCCCCCATTTTCTTAATAACTAATTGGTGCTGCCTGGGTTGCTCAATAGTTAATGTTGTTGACGATTGAAGTTTATTTTCTCAATTGGTGAATTCCACCAGTGGTACTGGTCGGACTATTTTCGCTTGGAATTGCTATTTCTTTTGGGCTGGGTGAAATTGTGCAATTAATTGGCCAACTGGAGCCATTTGTTGGGACTTTGGGTGAGCTGAAATATTGCACTTGTTTGTTAAATTGGGAGGCCTCTATACCATTTACATTGCTTATTCCAGTTCAGTGCATCTAGTTGAAATGCTGGGGTTCATTATTAGATTTGACTGAGAATCCTGTGGATACATTGCTTGTTGTGTGAATTGAGCTACATTATTTGGGGGATCTCACTAGTGTGGGTTAGTAGCCGTTGAACTTGTTTCATCCATTGTTTGGGTATTTTGGCTTCACTGGGTCACTTCTACTCTTTTGGCTGACTGTTGGAGGCTGGACACTTGGAGTTACTCTGCTACTGTCGAATTTATGAGTTATTATTGATTGCATTGTTATTTCTTGGGGCTGTTGCTACAATTTCAGTTGATTGAGTTGTGCATTCCATTTTCCGCCAGTGGTACTAGTTGGAGTGTTTTCCCCCGAATGTGTTTACTCTAGCTGGTTAGATATTCGATCAAACTGCCAGGATCTTGTGGCTGTGTTGCTCTTGATAAACTTTAGGGTTGCTATTGCTAGATTTAGCATATTATTGGGGTATTCGTTAAAATTTTAGAGTGCATTTGTTGAGATTATGAATGGCCAAGTTTGCTTGTTGACTGACTGAATTAGGTAGTCCCTGTGCTTATTGACGTGACTTTGCTAGTTCCCAGTTATTGATAATAGTTTCTGGTTGTTGATTTTGGAGTGCAACTGTTGCTTTATTGACCATATTTGGGCTTGAGTGGCCCGTGTTTGCTTTTGCATTTGACTATTGAGTTGGGGAACACCAGTGACTATGGATTTGCATTTGTTGGTTGCTATCTTTGTTGGATATTCTGTCTTTTGTTATTTGGGGTGATAATTGGCGTCAATGGTGAGTGGCGCCACTTACAAGTGCAGGTTCACAACGTAGATGAGCGAATGACGAATATCACCCGCCAAGTGGCAAGGATGTCTCAGAACTCGGCTTCCCTCCACTGTTCCCTCCTATCCCTTAGCTGTTCAACAGGGAAGTTTCATTGTTCTCTTCGTTTTCATTACTTTATTACCTCCATTGAGGACAATGTAGGATTTAGGTGTGGGGGGAGCAGTTATGGTGCTAGTGTCTTTCATTCATTTTTTTTTTCTTTTTCTTTTTAGTGATTGGCTCGTAAGTGCATGCCAAGGTTTGATGTTGGATTATTGCCTCTATTTCTACTATTGCCAATTTTAATAATAAAAGGGTATCAAGTTAATGTGGTTGAATCCAAAAACATCTCTTTGGTGAATATCGATGATTGTTTTACTCTTATAATTTTTGGTTAACTTTCCTAGGCATAGGGAATGATTATTGGCATTTTCATGTGAATTGGTCCGATTATTAACTTTAGTTCTCCATGTTTGAAAATGAGGCTAGCTGATGCAAATTTTCTTTTGATTTTTGTTTTATATTGAGTTTTTGTGTTATTAGCTGTGAATAAGAGTTGACTGTACTCCGCTAGTCTTTACTACTGAGTAACCGGGGATTTGCACCTAAAAGTGTTGATTCTCGCGTCAAAAGGTAGTCATTCCTATGAGTACGTGGTCACGTGGCGATAGAAGCTGAGTAACCGGGCTCCTTCATCTGGCCAATGTTGGAATTCGCGTCAAAAGGCTCAAATGGCTAGCGACTAAGTCTTTTGTTACTATTGAAAAAAAACAAAGGAAAAAAAAAGAGAAGAGAGAAAAAAAATGTGAAAAAAGTGAAGGTTGTGTTAGTGTGTAATAAAAGTCAGCTTGCCGAATTATGGACTTAATGTTGAGATTTTGGTTAATAGTTGGACCATTTGCTGATAAATGTTATGCGTTATTCCTTTTTCTTAGATTAGTTAACATGAAATTAGAGGAGTTTGTGGTTTAGAAGCTAACCGAGATGATGTTTCTTGGACTTGACCATTGATGCTTGATTATTATTTTTCTTCTTGGTATCTTGGCAATTTGTTGGATAGAGCAATAGCCACTATCAAATATTGGTGTTTGATCGCTTTCCTCATGCTTGAGGACAAGCATGGTTTAGGTGTGGGGGAAATTGATAGGTTGCAATTTTATCATTTATTTTATTATTAATTTTCCCTATTACGTGACCTGATGTGAATTAATTATTAGATTCTACTCACTTTTCGTAATTTATATTTATTTCAGGGAGTAGAACAAAAATATCACAATAAAGGCCAATTTGATAGTTATCGGGAAAGAGTTCACATAGCAGGCATCCAGGGCATTTTTGGAACAAGGAGATACAAGTCCTTTTTGGTAATTCGCAGAGCGCAGCATTAAAAGGAGGAACGAAGGGCTGAAGGAGGGGTCTTCTTCTTCCTCTCCGGAAGGGGAGCCGCCGCACAGGAGAGCGAAGGATTAGAACAGGCAAATTGTAATTGCAGAGAGAGGGCATTACCTTTTTCTCTTTTCGTCCTGTAGCGTAGTAGTTAGACTAGTGTTTAGCTTTAGCTCCAGTTCACGTAGGTGAGGAGCTTTCTTAGAGAGCTTTGACCTTTCTTTTGTCTCTTAGGAAGCTTCAGTCCACGCATGACAGGGACTCTTTGAAGAATTGAATCAATCATTGTTTTCCAAGCTTTTCTTTATTCAGTCGGTCAAGGTGAAGTCTCGTGAACAAGAATAATGGTTGGGATCGTTTCTTCACTTTCCTGTGGGATTTGTTCACGGAAAATGAACTAATTCCCTTTGTCTAGTCAAGGGACAACGGATGCTTTGGGTCATCTAAAATTGTGAGATCGATTTAATTTTATCTTTTTCTTTTATTTATTGGTATTCGCATATTTCTTGATTGCTATGCTTATGATTATTTAATTAATTAATTGTCTTGGATCCAGATAATTAGTTGATTGGGTAATCTATTGTCAATTGGGACGTTAAATCCGTAATTGTTTAATTGTCTCAAAATAGTGACAACTGGCATGATTAGGTTTGTGTCAGGGGAATACGCAGGCTAATCTAAAATAACCCTGGTAGTGTGTTATTTGGTTAGAATAGGGCTCCTCTAATACGTAAGGCAATTGAGGAATTAAATTCTACGGGCGTACCTAGGATTATTTCTCAATTAGAGCAGTGATTAACGGGCGTACCTTAATCATCGACACAGTAAGGAGGGGTTGACTGTCTTCGCTTGTTTGGCAGTTATAACCTATTTATTGATAAATAATTGGAATTGCCTTTGCTTATCGATGATCAATTAGGTGAACCATTGCTAAAGTTATTCCTTGGCTAGATTCTTTGATTTTAGTAAATTGTTATTTAATTTCTAGTTGGCTATTTTATTTTTATTATTTTACTTTTAGTTGGATTGCTTAAATTGTCACCCCTGAGATAAAAACACCTCCTTTGTCACTGTGAATTTGAAAAGGAACAATTGCTCCCAGTCCCTGTGGATTCGACCCTGCTTACCACTATCTACAGAAATTACTTTTAGTTTGAGTAGGTTTTATTATTGCACAGGCTTCGACAACCTGTCATCGATCGGATCCATCAGGTATTGTATAGTGCCTGCTCTGGAGGACTGCATTTTCATGCTAGGCCTACCCTTGGCACAAAAGGGTTCCCCCATAGGACATGCATCCGAATTTTCTGAATATCTACTAACTCTTGTTTTTTCTTTTCTTTTTCTTTGTTTTTATTGGAATAACTAAGCGAGGGTTAAATCTAAAGGCAATCTTTCAAAATTTCTCAGGTAATATTTAAATATAGCTTCTCGTCGAAGCCCCATCATAACGCGATCCCGTAGTCAAGCCCAAAGGAGTCGTGTAAACATGAGTTCTCAACCGGAACAGTCAGATAGGTCTGCTATTACCGCTCAACCCGAGGCTGCAAGTTTGGGGATTCAGTTGACTGAGATGCTTACCAAGTTTGGAGAGATGGCGTCTGAGATGGCCGCCCAAAGGAAGTTGAATGATGAGCTAATTAGCAGTGGAGTTCAACCCGAACCTGTACCCGCCAAATGGCCTGAGCAAGAGCCATTTGTCCTACCTTCAGCCCAAGCCACTGTTACTCCCTCATTCCCTATTGCACCCGAAGAAACTTTCACATATCCCCCCACAAATTTGCCATACACTTACCCTCCTAATCCTTCATTTCTTCTTACTCGCACGCGAGGTCCACAACCCCAAATCACTTCAAATATACCACCTGAGCCATACACCTTTTATCATACTGCTGCCGAGCCTTTCTTGCCTGATCATACTTTTCAAACCAAGGCAGAAATGGGGGAATCTTCTGTCCCTGTTGATATAAAGCTGCTCAAACGCCTTGACCGTTTTGATGAATTTATGAGGAAGAGTCAGGGGTTGAACAAGCAAGGAGTCCTAGATTACGATAAGCTTTGTCTCTTCCCAAATGTGCAATTGCCTGAGGGATTCAAAACTCCGAAGTTCAACAAATACGATGGCACGGGCAGTCCCAAGACACATCTCCGATTGTTCGCCAATAAATTGGGTAGGCCGGTGGATGATGAAAATTTATCTTTAAGGTTGTTCCCGGAAAGTCTGGAGGGGGATGCCCTCGACTGGTACTCAAATTTGAAGTCCGAAGAAGTAAAAACCTGGATTGACTTGTCCAATGCTTTTGTAAGGCAATATGAGTATAACTGCGAGATGGCTCCAACACGAAATACGTTGGAAGGAACAAAAAGAAAACCCTCCGAGGATCACAAGACTTATGCCAAGAGATGGAGGAAAATAGCTGCCAAAGTCGAGCCACCAATGACTGAGGACGAAATCATACGCACTTTCATTAAGGCACATGATCCTCCATATTTCGAAGAAATTTTTCGCATGACTGGATGCTCGTTCGCTGCTATTGTTAATAAGCTTGAGGAATTTGATGATTTCGTGAAAGTTGGGAAGATTTTTAATGTCTCTGCCCTCAAGTCACAGTTGGATGCTTTGCAAGGTCAGGGGACTAGTGGGAAGAACCCGCAATTCCAAAAGAAAGAGGGAGAAACTGCCTTCACATGGAATCAAAACCCTGTCCCAAGACCCAGACCTCGACAATACCCTACCTACTCAAACCCTTACCATTCAAACCATCATCCCGTTTATCACACCAATACCACTCATCCTCGACCTCGCCCAAATTATGCCAACCCGCCTACAACCCCTTCCCAAATATCTCAACCAAACTTTCAACAAACTCGTCCTCGACCTCCTTGCCAACAAAGATTTCCCCCACCAAATAGACCCATCTACAACTATCCCCGACCCACTGAAACCTACCATCAAAGTCGTACCCGAACTTTCACCAACCTAGGCAGGCCTTTAGACCAATTGTATGAGCAATTGAAGGCTGCCAACAAAATAGGCGTGATTCCCCCTCCAATTTACCTTCATGGCATGCCTGCTGGGTACAATCCACATGCTATTTGTGCCTATCATTCGGGAGTACCTGGCCACTCAACCGCCGATTGCAGGGCACTTAAGCACAAAATCCAAGACATGATCGAGGCAGGGGAAATATTGCTAAAGAAAAGAGGTGAACAAGGGCCGAGCATAAGTACAAATCCTTTCCCTGAACACAAGGACACTTTTGAAGCATCCACTACAAATGACGAAATTTGAAAATCCTGAAGGAATTCTGCGCAATTTGGATGGCTAACTATCTTCCCTCACAAAGGGAATTTCGATAAATCTAGGGGTTGTCATTTACTAAAGTTCACGAAAACTTTTTCTTGCATATGTAAATAGTTTCATGAAAGCGTTTTTTTTTGCAATCAAGTTTTGTTTTGTTTCTGCTTTGATTTGGAGTTTCATGAAATGCTCATTTTGATTGTTTGTTTGTCTGGTTATGATTCTGATTTTTGAGATGGCCAAAGGTGAGGTTATTTGACTATTTGAATATCACTGTTCTGGAATTTGATGAAACCTTTTATTGGAAATTCCTCCATTAAAAAGCCCTCATTGAGAATGCCTTCATTGAGAAATCCTTCATTGAGAAAGCTTTCATTGAGGAAAACCATTGAAAAATCCCTTCATTGAAAATCGCTTCACTGGAAAAATCCCTTCATTGATGAATCCCTTCACTAGAAAAATCCTTTCATTTGGAAATCCCTTCATTGATAAATCCCTTCATTTGAGAAAATCCCTTTCCAGCCAGGTTGAAAGTTGATTGGTTAAAGCAGTATCGTTAACGATTGATTCTGATTAATGGAAAGCAGTTGAATGCTATATACCATGACCAATTTTGTCAAAATTCATGGCCTATGTTCATAACAAAAGGATCCGCCACCGATCTTCTGAAAAAGGAAACAAAGTGCTAAAGCGATGAAAGACGAAGTCGAAGGCAAATTTGCTTCAAATTGACAAAGCTTATTGGGTGTTCAAAGGAGGGATGGAAGGACAGACATTCCCTCAACCTATCAACTCGGACATGTGTAAGAAATTCTTTATTTGATTACGCAAATTTCTTTTAGGAAATCGAGCAAGAGACGAGGCAAAAGTCAGGCCATCTTCCTTTCCAATTGAAACATTTTATCCCTAGTCATCCCTTTTGAGCTATCAGAACAATAATTTTCGTTTGGCAGCCGCTGAGGATTGCAAACCCTACACTGGGGCAAATTCATTTTGAAAAAAAAAAAAGAGAAAAAGAGAAAAGAAAAATGATCAAGGCAAACCCCACACTGGGGCAAATTTATTTTTGAAAAAGAAAAAAAGAGAAAAGAAAAAAAAAGAGACGACAAGAAAACCCACACTAGGGCAAATTTAGCTTTGAGGAAAAATGTAAAAGTGAGGGAAATGCAATGAAAAATGCAAAGAGAGAGAATTCAATCAAACTGGGGCAAATTTCCCTCAGTTTCGTTCGAAATTGAAGATGATTTCAAAATGATGCAATCTCAGGTTATTTCACACCTTTCATCATACCTGCTTTCAGGCCTCAACCTTTCTTGAAACATCCCACCTGACCTCATTACAAAAGACAAAAGTCCTGACTTTCGTCCCTTGCTGTATTTCTATCAAGAAAATTTGCTAATCAACTGGCAAGTGATGTCCATAATGCCTTCGCTTAGGTTTATAAGAGAAGCGCATTTTACTGATGTCAGCAATCTTCAACTTACCTTCCTGAGTCGATCATGGTCAAGCTCTTCTATTGCTGCCGTAGGTGAAAATCCGAGAGTGCACTTCAAAAAAAAAAAAAAAGAAAAAAAAAAGAGGTGGGGGCAACCTTGGTAAAAACCCGAAAGGGCGCTAGGTAGGTTTCTTCAATGAGCAAACACGAGGAAGAACAGTTGATGACTTGGTTCATTTGGAATTTCTCTTCATAATACTTCTGCCAGTGTCGAATTGCAGAACAAAGATATTCAGGGACTCGAATATGACATCCGTTGGCCAAAACTGTGTCGTTTTGTAAAAATATTTCTTTAGCAAATTCATTCTTAGGAAGCTCATTTTTTCTCAATTGCTTGTATTCATGGCATTTTTGTAGGCTTTAAGCACAAATGGTTTGTGTTTGCATTCTTTCACATATTCATTTCTGCATGATAGGTGAAATTACTTTTTAATCATCGAATTTTGGTGAATGATAACCCCATGGTTTATTCAAAGCATACTTGGGTTCAGTCATCTTGCGAAAATGGTTGAAATTCAGCAAGGTCGGTTACGCAAGCTTCACAATATGGCAAAATGCACGCTCGGTTAGTCGGGAAAAATCAGAGACGTTTAGAAATGACAAATCCAACCAAGTCAGATGCCACGGTCAACTTTGACGAAGGCATCCAAAGACTCATGTTTACACGATTCTCAAGGACAAACGGATCAAATAATGGTGGCAATTCCTTTGTTTTTTCTCTTTTGCAGGAAATTTCATGCATGGATGAAAACAATCACACCTTGCACTGAAATCGGTGTCGGAAAGACTCCTAATGAACAAAGGCAGATTGAAAATGTCGCAAGCAAATTTCATCAAAAAAAAATGCAACAGCATGGCGATACAGAATCAACTCTGGACTCAAATAGCAAAAATACATCATACTGGGGCAAATTAATTTGTTGTAAAGATTTTGAAAAGTCAAAAAGAAAAGTCAAAAAGAAGCAAAAATCATCAATCAAAAACCAAAATCGAATCAAATTTCGTCACGGCAGGATCGGGTTTAATCCCACTGACCGATGATCAAAACATTTTCGGGTCAGTCCCTCGATCAAAAACATTTTCGGGTCAGTCCCTCGATCAAAAGTATTTTCGGGTCAGTCCCTCGATCAAAAGCTCATTCGGGTCAGTCCCTCGATCAAAAACATTTTCGGGTCAGTCCCTCGATCAAAAGCTCATTCGGGTCAGTCCCTCGATCAAAAGCATTTTCGGGTCAGTCCCTCGATCAAAAGCTCATTCGGGTCAGTCCCTCGATCAAAAGCATTTTCGGGTCAGTCCCTCGATCAAAAGCTCATTCGGGTCAGTCCCACGATTCAAAAGCTCATTCGGGTCAGTCCCGCGATTAAAGCTTTTTCTCTTTTCGTCCTGTAGCGTAGTAGTTAGACTAGTGTTTAGCTTTAGCTCCAGTTCACGTAGGTGAGGAGCTTTCTTAGAGAGCTTTGACCTTTCTTTTGTCTCTTAGGAAGCTTCAGTCCACGCATGACAGGGACTCTTTGAAGAATTGAATCAATCATTGTTTTCCAAGCTTTTCTTTATTCAGTCGGTCAAGGTGAAGTCTCATGAACAAGAATAATGGTTGGGATCGTTTCTTCACTTTCCTGTGGGATTTGTTCACGGAAAATGAACTAATTCCCTTTGTCTAGTCAAGGGACAACGGATGCTTTGGGTCATCTAAAATTGTGAGATCGATTTAATTTTATCTTTTTCTTTTATTTATTGGTATTCGCATATTTCTTGATTGCTATGCTTATGATTATTTAATTAATTAATTGTCTTGGATCCAGATAATTAGTTGATTGGGTAATCTATTGTCAATTGGGACGTTAAATCCGTAATTGTTTAATTGTCTCAAAATAGTGACAACTGGCATGATTAGGTTTGTGTCAGGGGAATACGCAGGCTAATCTAAAATAACCCTGGTAGTGTGTTATTTGGTTAGAATAGGGCTCCTCTAATACGTAAGGCAATTGAGGAATTAAATTCTACGGGCGTACCTAGGATTATTTCTCAATTAGAGCAGTGATTAACGGGCGTACCTTAATCATCGACACAGTAAGGAGGGGTTGACTGTCTTCGCTTGTTTGGCAGTTATAACCTATTTATTGATAAATAATTGGAATTGCCTTTGCTTATCGATGATCAATTAGGTGAACCATTGCTGAAGTTATTCCTTGGCTAGATTCTTTGATTTTAGTAAATTGTTATTTAATTTCTAGTTGGCTATTTTATTTTTATTATTTTACTTTTAGTTGGATTGCTTAAATTGTCACCCCTGAGATAAAAACACCCCCTTTGTCACTGTGAATTTGAAAAGGAACAATTGCTCCCAGTCCCTGTGGATTCGACCCTGCTTATCACTATCTACAGAAATTACTTTTAGTTTGAGTAGGTTTTATTATTGCACAGGCTTCGACAACCTGTCAATTTTTGGCGCCGTTGCCGGGGACTGGCGCTAGTTATTTGTTTCTTTTTAAGTTCATCTTGTTTTCATTTTTTTTTTATATAGTTCATGGCTGCTAGCATTCCATATTTTGATGATAGATCGGACTTTGTTCCTGAATGGGGTTATGAGACTCATGTTTTTCCTAATGATCAATGGGCTGTTGCAAATTGTGGAACTTATTTTGACTCAGGTTATTCAACTGACACATGCCCAGCATTTCAAGACAATCTAAGTGCTCCAATTGATACTTTCGGAGATTTTCCACCCCAATATCAAATGCAGTATGACCCTTATTCAAACGGGTATGATCAAGGATGGTGGGATAATTCCAGTTTTGATTATGCGACCGGGCCAATGGATTTTCAACAGCAAGAGTCTCAACAACCATCGTCCCTGTCAGGGTACCAGCAGCAATACCAACCCCGACCACCTCCGCCCCCTCAATCTGGTTCATCTACGGAGGAGATGTTGAAACAAATGATGACAAAGATGGCGCAAAATCAGCAAAGGACGGAGGCAGCTATTATGCAAAATCAGCAAAAGACGGACTCCGAAATGCAGGACATAAGGAATCAGATAGGTCAATTGGCCACCAGAATGAACCGTTTGGAGTCCCAGAACCAAGGGAAGCTGCCATCTCAACCGGAGTTGAATCCGAAGAACGGGAGCGCAATGATCCTAAGGAGTGGGAAAGAGGTTCAAGGGCCTGAGCCTGTGATCCCTAAGGACAAGGATGAGGAGATGCAAGAATGTCAAAATGAGAAATCTACAGATGCAGTTGAAAAAGAAGCCGAAAATGAAGAAATGGAACTCCAACCGCAACCCATTGAAGTGAAAGAATCCAGTGAAGAATCATCAAATGTGGTGACACCACCTCCATTCCCTAACCCGCATTTTCTTAACTCTTATTCCATGATTTCTGTTAATGAGATTGATTTTGTTATACCGGAAGTTTTTGAGTCTCATGGCAGAAATAAGTTAAGAGTAGCTATGGTCAAATATCTTGAACCGTTGAGTGCTCTTGATGGAGGGGTGGAGGAAAAATTGAGATCACTCCTTGATTATTTGGCACCATCAACTAATCCATGGAAGACCGTAGCTCGTGTGCTCAAGGATTATTCTATTTACGAGGGTTATCAGGACTATATAGAGGATGAAGCATTAAGGCGAGCTACAAGATTTTATCCGCCATGAGCAAAACGTGATAATGTCTAGCCAAAGACATTAAAGAAAGGCGCTCATTGGGAGGCAACCCAATTTCTTTTAGTTGTTTGTTTGATTTTATTTGTTAGTTTAAATCTGTCTTCCTTGAATTTGATTGATTTTGGGTGTTAATTTTCGTTTTTGCTGATTTGTAGGTGATCTTCAGTCATGACGCGCCCGCGTGGTGATGTGCAGGACGCTCACGATCAGAAAATTCTGAAACTTCTGAGAGCTCTCTTACCCTCATGACGCGCCCGCGTCACGTTCGCGGGAAAGGTAAGGATTCAAAAAAAAAAAAAATCTTTTAACCGTAGCTATCTCTTTTCTTTTTTGTTACAAAAGAAAAAAAAATAAAAAATAAAATAAAAAAATAAAAATAAAAAATTTTTTGAAAAAAAAAAAAAAGAAAAAAGAAAAAAAGAGGAAGTAATACGGAATCAAAAGGAAAAAATTTTTCTTTCTCCTTAACCGTAGCTAGTTCTTGACTTGTCAACGTAAAAACAAAAAAAAAAAAAAATCCTTTCTTTTTCTTTCTTCTTTCTTTCTTTTCTTTCTTTCTTTCTTCTTCTTTCTTTTTTCTTTCTTTCTTTCTTCTACTCTGTTCTCCTGCTGGTCCGTCGCTCCTGCTACACGCGCACCTCCAGCTCAGTGCCGCCCTCAGCCCTCTCTCCACCACCAAATCTGCCCCCACCGCTCGTCACTGCCGACGCGAGAGTGACACGGCCGCACGCTGCCGGCTCCAACTGCACGGCTCTCCTCCATCTCCCTCCAGCTCCTCTGAGCTCTGTTGCTCACCCGGCGTCGACCACCACCACAAGCCGTCCCTCGCAGCAGCTTCCTCTTTCTGTCCGCTGCTTCTTCCTCTCGCTCGATTGGACCCATCGAGCGCCGCCGCTGCTGAAGCTTGCCAGCCGCCCCCTTCGCTGTCCGCGCGCCAAGTTCCGCCACGCGACGCAGGCCACGGACAGGGCCCGCACGCCACTTCGCGAAGGCCCAGCTCATCTGAGTTCCGCCGCCCGCAGCTCCACCTCCGACCGCTGCTGTTCACGACACCAAACGCTGCACCTCCTCTCTCTTCGCCGCACGCCACCCGCTGCTGTCCCCTTTCATTTGGTTGTCATCCAAGGTGGAGGTAATTGGAACTTGTCCCCCATTTTCTTAATAACTAATTGGTGCTGCCTGGGTTGCTCAATAGTTAATGTTGTTGACGATTGAAGTTTATTTTCTCAATTGGTGAATTCCACCAGTGGTACTGGTCGGACTATTTTCGCTTGGAATTGCTATTTCTTTTGGGCTGGGTGAAATTGTGCAATTAATTGGCCAACTGGAGCCATTTGTTGGGACTTTGGGTGAGCTGAAATATTGCACTTGTTTGTTAAATTGGGAGGCCTCTATACCATTTACATTGCTTATTCCAGTTCAGTGCATCTAGTTGAAATGCTGGGGTTCATTATTAGATTTGACTGAGAATCCTGTGGATACATTGCTTGTTGTGTGAATTGAGCTACATTATTTGGGGGATCTCACTAGTGTGGGTTAGTAGCCGTTGAACTTGTTTCATCCATTGTTTGGGTATTTTGGCTTCACTGGGTCACTTCTACTCTTTTGGCTGACTGTTGGAGGCTGGACACTTGGAGTTACTCTGCTACTGTCGAATTTATGAGTTATTATTGATTGCATTGTTATTTCTTGGGGCTGTTGCTACAATTTCAGTTGATTGAGTTGTGCATTCCATTTTCCGCCAGTGGTACTAGTTGGAGTGTTTTCCCCCGAATGTGTTTACTCTAGCTGGTTAGATATTCGATCAAACTGCCAGGATCTTGTGGCTGTGTTGCTCTTGATAAACTTTAGGGTTGCTATTGCTAGATTTAGCATATTATTGGGGTATTCGTTAAAATTTTAGAGTGCATTTGTTGAGATTATGAATGGCCAAGTTTGCTTGTTGACTGACTGAATTAGGTAGTCCCTGTGCTTATTGACGTGACTTTGCTAGTTCCCAGTTATTGATAATAGTTTCTGGTTGTTGATTTTGGAGTGCAACTGTTGCTTTATTGACCATATTTGGGCTTGAGTGGCCCGTGTTTGCTTTTGCATTTGACTATTGAGTTGGGGAACACCAGTGACTATGGATTTGCATTTGTTGGTTGCTATCTTTGTTGGATATTCTGTCTTTTGTTATTTGGGGTGATAATTGGCGTCAATGGTGAGTGGCGCCACTTACAAGTGCAGGTTCACAACGTAGATGAGCGAATGACGAATATCACCCGCCAAGTGGCAAGGATGTCTCAGAACTCGGCTTCCCTCCACTGTTCCCTCCTATCCCTTAGCTGTTCAACAGGGAAGTTTCATTGTTCTCTTCGTTTTCATTACTTTATTACCTCCATTGAGGACAATGTAGGATTTAGGTGTGGGGGGAGCAGTTATGGTGCTAGTGTCTTTCATTCATTTTTTTTTTCTTTTTCTTTTTAGTGATTGGCTCGTAAGTGCATGCCAAGGTTTGATGTTGGATTATTGCCTCTATTTCTACTATTGCCAATTTTAATAATAAAAGGGTATCAAGTTAATGTGGTTGAATCCAAAAACATCTCTTTGGTGAATATCGATGATTGTTTTACTCTTATAATTTTTGGTTAACTTTCCTAGGCATAGGGAATGATTATTGGCATTTTCATGTGAATTGGTCCGATTATTAACTTTAGTTCTCCATGTTTGAAAATGAGGCTAGCTGATGCAAATTTTCTTTTGATTTTTGTTTTATATTGAGTTTTTGTGTTATTAGCTGTGAATAAGAGTTGACTGTACTCCGCTAGTCTTTACTACTGAGTAACCGGGGATTTGCACCTAAAAGTGTTGATTCTCGCGTCAAAAGGTAGTCATTCCTATGAGTACGTGGTCACGTGGCGATAGAAGCTGAGTAACCGGGCTCCTTCATCTGGCCAATGTTGGAATTCGCGTCAAAAGGCTCAAATGGCTAGCGACTAAGTCTTTTGTTACTATTGAAAAAAAACAAAGGAAAAAAAAAGAGAAGAGAGAAAAAAAATGTGAAAAAAGTGAAGGTTGTGTTAGTGTGTAATAAAAGTCAGCTTGCCGAATTATGGACTTAATGTTGAGATTTTGGTTAATAGTTGGACCATTTGCTGATAAATGTTATGCGTTATTCCTTTTTCTTAGATTAGTTAACATGAAATTAGAGGAGTTTGTGGTTTAGAAGCTAACCGAGATGATGTTTCTTGGACTTGACCATTGATGCTTGATTATTATTTTTCTTCTTGGTATCTTGGCAATTTGTTGGATAGAGCAATAGCCACTATCAAATATTGGTGTTTGATCGCTTTCCTCATGCTTGAGGACAAGCATGGTTTAGGTGTGGGGGAAATTGATAGGTTGCAATTTTATCATTTATTTTATTATTAATTTTCCCTATTACGTGACCTGATGTGAATTAATTATTAGATTCTACTCACTTTTCGTAATTTATATTTATTTCAGGGAGTAGAACAAAAATATCACAATAAAGGCCAATTTGATAGTTATCGGGAAAGAGTTCACATAGCAGGCATCCAGGGCATTTTTGGAACAAGGAGATACAAGTCCTTTTTGGTAATTCGCAGAGCGCAGCATTAAAAGGAGGAACGAAGGGCTGAAGGAGGGGTCTTCTTCTTCCTCTCCGGAAGGGGAGCCGCCGCACAGGAGAGCGAAGGATTAGAACAGGCAAATTGTAATTGCAGAGAGAGGGCATTACCTTTTTCTCTTTTCGTCCTGTAGCGTAGTAGTTAGACTAGTGTTTAGCTTTAGCTCCAGTTCACGTAGGTGAGGAGCTTTCTTAGAGAGCTTTGACCTTTCTTTTGTCTCTTAGGAAGCTTCAGTCCACGCATGACAGGGACTCTTTGAAGAATTGAATCAATCATTGTTTTCCAAGCTTTTCTTTATTCAGTCGGTCAAGGTGAAGTCTCGTGAACAAGAATAATGGTTGGGATCGTTTCTTCACTTTCCTGTGGGATTTGTTCACGGAAAATGAACTAATTCCCTTTGTCTAGTCAAGGGACAACGGATGCTTTGGGTCATCTAAAATTGTGAGATCGATTTAATTTTATCTTTTTCTTTTATTTATTGGTATTCGCATATTTCTTGATTGCTATGCTTATGATTATTTAATTAATTAATTGTCTTGGATCCAGATAATTAGTTGATTGGGTAATCTATTGTCAATTGGGACGTTAAATCCGTAATTGTTTAATTGTCTCAAAATAGTGACAACTGGCATGATTAGGTTTGTGTCAGGGGAATACGCAGGCTAATCTAAAATAACCCTGGTAGTGTGTTATTTGGTTAGAATAGGGCTCCTCTAATACGTAAGGCAATTGAGGAATTAAATTCTACGGGCGTACCTAGGATTATTTCTCAATTAGAGCAGTGATTAACGGGCGTACCTTAATCATCGACACAGTAAGGAGGGGTTGACTGTCTTCGCTTGTTTGGCAGTTATAACCTATTTATTGATAAATAATTGGAATTGCCTTTGCTTATCGATGATCAATTAGGTGAACCATTGCTAAAGTTATTCCTTGGCTAGATTCTTTGATTTTAGTAAATTGTTATTTAATTTCTAGTTGGCTATTTTATTTTTATTATTTTACTTTTAGTTGGATTGCTTAAATTGTCACCCCTGAGATAAAAACACCTCCTTTGTCACTGTGAATTTGAAAAGGAACAATTGCTCCCAGTCCCTGTGGATTCGACCCTGCTTACCACTATCTACAGAAATTACTTTTAGTTTGAGTAGGTTTTATTATTGCACAGGCTTCGACAACCTGTCATCGATCGGATCCATCAGGTATTGTATAGTGCCTGCTCTGGAGGACTGCATTTTCATGCTAGGCCTACCCTTGGCACAAAAGGGTTCCCCCATAGGACATGCATCCGAATTTTCTGAATATCTACTAACTCTTGTTTTTTCTTTTCTTTTTCTTTGTTTTTATTGGAATAACTAAGCGAGGGTTAAATCTAAAGGCAATCTTTCAAAATTTCTCAGGTAATATTTAAATATAGCTTCTCGTCGAAGCCCCATCATAACGCGATCCCGTAGTCAAGCCCAAAGGAGTCGTGTAAACATGAGTTCTCAACCGGAACAGTCAGATAGGTCTGCTATTACCGCTCAACCCGAGGCTGCAAGTTTGGGGATTCAGTTGACTGAGATGCTTACCAAGTTTGGAGAGATGGCGTCTGAGATGGCCGCCCAAAGGAAGTTGAATGATGAGCTAATTAGCAGTGGAGTTCAACCCGAACCTGTACCCGCCAAATGGCCTGAGCAAGAGCCATTTGTCCTACCTTCAGCCCAAGCCACTGTTACTCCCTCATTCCCTATTGCACCCGAAGAAACTTTCACATATCCCCCCACAAATTTGCCATACACTTACCCTCCTAATCCTTCATTTCTTCTTACTCGCACGCGAGGTCCACAACCCCAAATCACTTCAAATATACCACCTGAGCCATACACCTTTTATCATACTGCTGCCGAGCCTTTCTTGCCTGATCATACTTTTCAAACCAAGGCAGAAATGGGGGAATCTTCTGTCCCTGTTGATATAAAGCTGCTCAAACGCCTTGACCGTTTTGATGAATTTATGAGGAAGAGTCAGGGGTTGAACAAGCAAGGAGTCCTAGATTACGATAAGCTTTGTCTCTTCCCAAATGTGCAATTGCCTGAGGGATTCAAAACTCCGAAGTTCAACAAATACGATGGCACGGGCAGTCCCAAGACACATCTCCGATTGTTCGCCAATAAATTGGGTAGGCCGGTGGATGATGAAAATTTATCTTTAAGGTTGTTCCCGGAAAGTCTGGAGGGGGATGCCCTCGACTGGTACTCAAATTTGAAGTCCGAAGAAGTAAAAACCTGGATTGACTTGTCCAATGCTTTTGTAAGGCAATATGAGTATAACTGCGAGATGGCTCCAACACGAAATACGTTGGAAGGAACAAAAAGAAAACCCTCCGAGGATCACAAGACTTATGCCAAGAGATGGAGGAAAATAGCTGCCAAAGTCGAGCCACCAATGACTGAGGACGAAATCATACGCACTTTCATTAAGGCACATGATCCTCCATATTTCGAAGAAATTTTTCGCATGACTGGATGCTCGTTCGCTGCTATTGTTAATAAGCTTGAGGAATTTGATGATTTCGTGAAAGTTGGGAAGATTTTTAATGTCTCTGCCCTCAAGTCACAGTTGGATGCTTTGCAAGGTCAGGGGACTAGTGGGAAGAACCCGCAATTCCAAAAGAAAGAGGGAGAAACTGCCTTCACATGGAATCAAAACCCTGTCCCAAGACCCAGACCTCGACAATACCCTACCTACTCAAACCCTTACCATTCAAACCATCATCCCGTTTATCACACCAATACCACTCATCCTCGACCTCGCCCAAATTATGCCAACCCGCCTACAACCCCTTCCCAAATATCTCAACCAAACTTTCAACAAACTCGTCCTCGACCTCCTTGCCAACAAAGATTTCCCCCACCAAATAGACCCATCTACAACTATCCCCGACCCACTGAAACCTACCATCAAAGTCGTACCCGAACTTTCACCAACCTAGGCAGGCCTTTAGACCAATTGTATGAGCAATTGAAGGCTGCCAACAAAATAGGCGTGATTCCCCCTCCAATTTACCTTCATGGCATGCCTGCTGGGTACAATCCACATGCTATTTGTGCCTATCATTCGGGAGTACCTGGCCACTCAACCGCCGATTGCAGGGCACTTAAGCACAAAATCCAAGACATGATCGAGGCAGGGGAAATATTGCTAAAGAAAAGAGGTGAACAAGGGCCGAGCATAAGTACAAATCCTTTCCCTGAACACAAGGACACTTTTGAAGCATCCACTACAAATGACGAAATTTGAAAATCCTGAAGGAATTCTGCGCAATTTGGATGGCTAACTATCTTCCCTCACAAAGGGAATTTCGATAAATCTAGGGGTTGTCATTTACTAAAGTTCACGAAAACTTTTTCTTGCATATGTAAATAGTTTCATGAAAGCGTTTTTTTTTGCAATCAAGTTTTGTTTTGTTTCTGCTTTGATTTGGAGTTTCATGAAATGCTCATTTTGATTGTTTGTTTGTCTGGTTATGATTCTGATTTTTGAGATGGCCAAAGGTGAGGTTATTTGACTATTTGAATATCACTGTTCTGGAATTTGATGAAACCTTTTATTGGAAATTCCTCCATTAAAAAGCCCTCATTGAGAATGCCTTCATTGAGAAATCCTTCATTGAGAAAGCTTTCATTGAGGAAAACCATTGAAAAATCCCTTCATTGAAAATCGCTTCACTGGAAAAATCCCTTCATTGATGAATCCCTTCACTAGAAAAATCCTTTCATTTGGAAATCCCTTCATTGATAAATCCCTTCATTTGAGAAAATCCCTTTCCAGCCAGGTTGAAAGTTGATTGGTTAAAGCAGTATCGTTAACGATTGATTCTGATTAATGGAAAGCAGTTGAATGCTATATACCATGACCAATTTTGTCAAAATTCATGGCCTATGTTCATAACAAAAGGATCCGCCACCGATCTTCTGAAAAAGGAAACAAAGTGCTAAAGCGATGAAAGACGAAGTCGAAGGCAAATTTGCTTCAAATTGACAAAGCTTATTGGGTGTTCAAAGGAGGGATGGAAGGACAGACATTCCCTCAACCTATCAACTCGGACATGTGTAAGAAATTCTTTATTTGATTACGCAAATTTCTTTTAGGAAATCGAGCAAGAGACGAGGCAAAAGTCAGGCCATCTTCCTTTCCAATTGAAACATTTTATCCCTAGTCATCCCTTTTGAGCTATCAGAACAATAATTTTCGTTTGGCAGCCGCTGAGGATTGCAAACCCTACACTGGGGCAAATTCATTTTGAAAAAAAAAAAAGAGAAAAAGAGAAAAGAAAAATGATCAAGGCAAACCCCACACTGGGGCAAATTTATTTTTGAAAAAGAAAAAAAGAGAAAAGAAAAAAAAAGAGACGACAAGAAAACCCACACTAGGGCAAATTTAGCTTTGAGGAAAAATGTAAAAGTGAGGGAAATGCAATGAAAAATGCAAAGAGAGAGAATTCAATCAAACTGGGGCAAATTTCCCTCAGTTTCGTTCGAAATTGAAGATGATTTCAAAATGATGCAATCTCAGGTTATTTCACACCTTTCATCATACCTGCTTTCAGGCCTCAACCTTTCTTGAAACATCCCACCTGACCTCATTACAAAAGACAAAAGTCCTGACTTTCGTCCCTTGCTGTATTTCTATCAAGAAAATTTGCTAATCAACTGGCAAGTGATGTCCATAATGCCTTCGCTTAGGTTTATAAGAGAAGCGCATTTTACTGATGTCAGCAATCTTCAACTTACCTTCCTGAGTCGATCATGGTCAAGCTCTTCTATTGCTGCCGTAGGTGAAAATCCGAGAGTGCACTTCAAAAAAAAAAAAAAAGAAAAAAAAAAGAGGTGGGGGCAACCTTGGTAAAAACCCGAAAGGGCGCTAGGTAGGTTTCTTCAATGAGCAAACACGAGGAAGAACAGTTGATGACTTGGTTCATTTGGAATTTCTCTTCATAATACTTCTGCCAGTGTCGAATTGCAGAACAAAGATATTCAGGGACTCGAATATGACATCCGTTGGCCAAAACTGTGTCGTTTTGTAAAAATATTTCTTTAGCAAATTCATTCTTAGGAAGCTCATTTTTTCTCAATTGCTTGTATTCATGGCATTTTTGTAGGCTTTAAGCACAAATGGTTTGTGTTTGCATTCTTTCACATATTCATTTCTGCATGATAGGTGAAATTACTTTTTAATCATCGAATTTTGGTGAATGATAACCCCATGGTTTATTCAAAGCATACTTGGGTTCAGTCATCTTGCGAAAATGGTTGAAATTCAGCAAGGTCGGTTACGCAAGCTTCACAATATGGCAAAATGCACGCTCGGTTAGTCGGGAAAAATCAGAGACGTTTAGAAATGACAAATCCAACCAAGTCAGATGCCACGGTCAACTTTGACGAAGGCATCCAAAGACTCATGTTTACACGATTCTCAAGGACAAACGGATCAAATAATGGTGGCAATTCCTTTGTTTTTTCTCTTTTGCAGGAAATTTCATGCATGGATGAAAACAATCACACCTTGCACTGAAATCGGTGTCGGAAAGACTCCTAATGAACAAAGGCAGATTGAAAATGTCGCAAGCAAATTTCATCAAAAAAAAATGCAACAGCATGGCGATACAGAATCAACTCTGGACTCAAATAGCAAAAATACATCATACTGGGGCAAATTAATTTGTTGTAAAGATTTTGAAAAGTCAAAAAGAAAAGTCAAAAAGAAGCAAAAATCATCAATCAAAAACCAAAATCGAATCAAATTTCGTCACGGCAGGATCGGGTTTAATCCCACTGACCGATGATCAAAACATTTTCGGGTCAGTCCCTCGATCAAAAACATTTTCGGGTCAGTCCCTCGATCAAAAGTATTTTCGGGTCAGTCCCTCGATCAAAAGCTCATTCGGGTCAGTCCCTCGATCAAAAACATTTTCGGGTCAGTCCCTCGATCAAAAGCTCATTCGGGTCAGTCCCTCGATCAAAAGCATTTTCGGGTCAGTCCCTCGATCAAAAGCTCATTCGGGTCAGTCCCTCGATCAAAAGCATTTTCGGGTCAGTCCCTCGATCAAAAGCTCATTCGGGTCAGTCCCACGATTCAAAAGCTCATTCGGGTCAGTCCCGCGATTAAAGCTTGTTCGGGCCAGTCCCATGATTTGAATTTCCTTCTCTAGTCAGTCCCAATTTTAAATTTCTGCTCGGGTCAGTCCCGTTTTAATTTCCTGTTTGGGTCAATCCCATTTCAAAAAAAAATCAAAAAAAAAAAAAATGTTAAAGAGGTCGATCCTCATTTCAGAAGCGTCCATTGCAGCCGAATAACACAGGTAAGTATTTGGTGTCTACTTCTTTGTCTCAAGTTTTTTCAAAACTCAGACAAAGAGGGGCAAACTGTAGACACCAAATTTTGGTACGATTTATTTATTTTTGTTCATGCTAATTTATCTTAGTTATTCTTTTTATTTTCTTTAGTCGTTTACTTGTTTTATTTTATTATTTTTATTTTTAGTCTTTTTAATGTAGAATTTCTCAAAAAAAAAAGAAAATATGTTTTAGTTGTTTTAAAATTCAATTTTTGTCTTGGAAGAAGAAAAAAGAAAGGGAAGAAAATTGTTCACAAAATATGTTTATTTCTTTTTAAATTCAATCTTTTGACTTTATTTATTTTTTGGTTAGGTTATTTCGAAAACAAAAGAAAAGGAAAAAATGAAAATGAAAAAATGGAAATTTGCATTTTTTGTTGTTTTTAGTTTATTTTTATCTAATGTTAATTAAGTTGTTTTCATCATTAATTATTATTGTTTTATTATTATCATTTTTGTTGTTTAATTAATTAATTATTTAAAAAAAAAAAAAACCACAAACCGCAATTTCCTTTCTGCTCTGCACAAACAACTCCCGGGACAGCAGCTTCAGCACCGCACAATGCAGCCAATCAAAATTCAATACCAACTCAACACTCAACCGACCTCTACATTCAAACATCCTCAAAATCACA
The DNA here is from genome assembly GCF_036785885.1 of Coffea arabica. Lineage (NCBI taxonomy): Eukaryota > Viridiplantae > Streptophyta > Magnoliopsida > Gentianales > Rubiaceae > Coffea > Coffea arabica. The sequence goes on along the minus strand of NC_092320.1, from coordinate 11,968,632 downwards.
ACACCATTCCATTTCACTCCATTTTCCTGCCTTGGTATCATCGACAAGAGGAAACCAGAGAGAGAGCTGTGCAAGTTGCAAACCTTGAGCTGTCCGAGAAGAGGGTGAGAGCAAGAGATAGCTGTGCGAGCTTCATTACTTCCTCCATCACCATCGAGAGCTGCCACTGCATTCTTCACCCTCAACCAGCCGTGCTTGATTCAACCACAACCACCACAGCTGCAACCACTGAACTCAGACCAACCATCCTTGCGTGAGTGAGCAAGCCGAGAGGAAAAAAAAATATTTCAGTTGCCAGTCGCGTGTATTAAGCTTCAAGCTGAGGTAATTTCTGGACTTATGCTAGATGATTATAGGTTGATGAAGCTATTTAGGGGCATGCATGTGAGGGTGGTGCGGTTGGATGATAAATTAAGTCATAGGAAATCTGATTTTGACTGAAATTAATGTTGTCGAGAGTTTGAGATGGAATTACAGCTTTAGTTTGTTAATGTGTGGTAATCTGATTTTAAATGTGTGTTTAAAAACTGGATGATTGAACTTTGCATGAGGTTAGTTAGCCTTGTTTGAGTAGGAAAATTGAAGGGATACAAATCTGGTTGCATGCAGGCTAATCGAGTAGGATTGTATGAAATTTCTGGTGGGATAGTGATTTTGATGTTGCCGAGCTGGGTTGTGAATCAAATCTAATAGATAGCTGTATATTTTCGGTCATGCATGTAGCTGATTTACGGGCTGCATGTTGGTTTTTAGTCATGAATAATAATATTTGGCTGAAGGGAATTTTTGATAAGGAAAAAATATGAGAGCTGGCCAAAGATGAGGAACCGAGAGCTTGCATGTTTGTTTTGCCGCTTGTGATTCCAGTAAATGGAAATTTATGTTTGGTAATGCATGGAATTTGTTAGCTTTATATGATAAGTGAAGTAAATGGTTGGTTTCGGTCGTCTACTTGGCAGTTTGATTTTCGAATCTACACATTTGATGATAAAATGGGTGGAAATATGTTAAAAGATTCTGTTTTTACTGAATTGGTTGGACCTTTGCATGTTTTCTCGAAAACGTTGAGTTAAAGGTAGATGTTCATATCATGTAGTTGCATTTTTTTTTCCCCCTCTCCCTGTCCTAAGTTCACGCATTTGATGTTGGGTTGATGACTGTGGAAAATCTGATTTGAATGTCGTGTAAACTAGTTAGGTGTCTGCTATGTTTGGTAGCTTGGGTTATGTGGTGGAATATATCTAAGTTGAGGTGAATGAAGTGAAAGTTTGCTGCATTTTTTCCAATGTATTCCCTTCCATGGCATTTTAATGAATCTTCACACTTAAGTGGCATGTTCAATCTGTCATTAAAGAGAAGGAATGGACAGCTTTATTAGATTGAGTTTGCATGTTTGAGTCACTTAAAACATTGGAACTAAGATCAAGCACCTTGCTGGAAAAATGAATGATTCAGGTTGTCAAACCATTGTTGCAAGCAAGTTTTTTTTTAGAATTTTTGCATGATCATGTTCTAAGTTTTTTTGCTTGTCAATGGTGGTGAATGCCTTGCATTGGGTCTTTGGATGACAAATTGGTAGAACTGATTTGAGTATTTGCATGCAAAGATGGCTGAGCTAAGATAAAAGGAGTAAAAAGCTGCTGCATCTTTTTGTCTTTTTGTTTTCTTTTCCATGGCTGTTTAAGGGACCCTTACGTTTAAATTGCTTGTTAAATCTGGTTTTAAGGAGAAGGAATGGAATGATTTGATGTTAAGTTTACGTTTGAGTCCTTAAAACACTTGAGCTATGGTTAAACACCATGCTGAAAAATATTTGATCACGGTTGTGATTAAGAAGCTTGAGCTTGAGAAGAAAGTGCAGCAGTCTTCGGTTGCTAGAGTATGTGAAGTAATTGCAGAAACTTGTTTCATGGCTATTGCATATAACTTGCATGTTTTTTCCTTCTAAGTTTTCTACCTGTTGAGGCGATGGTAATGACATAGTTTGCAGCTTAGTTAAAGCTATGTATGTGAACTTGAAATCTGATTTTTTGGAAAATAAGATGTGAGTTTGAGTTGGGTTTCGTTTGAGCAAGCATGAGAGAAAGTATTGCAGAAACTCACTTTGAATTTGATTTACTTGCTTGTTTGGTTGTTAGATTCATGCTTTAATGTTTTGGTTAGAAGATTTTTCGATCAAAATGGTGTTAAGGTTGAGAAAATGAAAGTCACGGTTGTCTTCTGGGTTGCCGAAAGCTTTCAGCAGAAATTTCTGCTGCAGAATGTTGTTTCTCATGTTGATTTTCATGTAGCTTGCATGAAAACTGCATGAATTAATTTCTGAAAATTGCACTTTGATCCCCAAGTCTCCCCTTGTTCCACTATGGCCCAATTACATTCCATGTTCTTGCAATTAGGTCCTAAGATATTTGCATTTGAATCATTATTTGCCTTTTCTTTTGCCCTTGAACCCTGGAAGTTCCTAAAAGCGTTTGTTTAAGCTTGAATGCTTGGCTAGTGTTCATAATTGAATCTTTGGTAACATTAATGTTTCAATTCAATTACTTGCTTGACTTCATTGGTTACCATGTTTTGCTAAGGTGATACTTAAGGCAAGAGTTTAAGAACTTTGTGTTCAAAAGAGCTTGTGTTCGCCTTTCTTTTTGAATTTTCTGAAATAATTTGGCTTTGGCCTTTTCTTGCTCTTGGAATTTCAAAGTTTCTAAAATGTTCCCATTGGCTTTGAATGGTTGATTAATGCTTGCATTTGGGTCCTCGGTGGATCCCTTTATTGGAAAACTATGTATTGTTTGATTTCATTTAAATTGCAATTAGGGGAGATTTAGTGACTTTGTGTTACTTTACTATTTGAGGTACCTTGACCTTTTTATTGTTTTGAAGCCATTTTTCTTTCATTTGGTCATCACTCGAAGGGGGCGGTATATTTCCTTTATCCCTTTTTGTGTCTCTCCTATGTGAACCAACATGCTACGTGAGAAATACATGTCTACTTTGCTTTCTTAGCCTTTCTTTTATTTATGTCATTTACTCTTGCTTTTCATTAAGTTATTCTTTTAATGGGGTATGTGTACACCTCTTGGCTTGTAATAGATAGGGCTTGGGAGGAGCATTCAATGAAGACCTATCGAAGTCATGTGCCTAGCTAGCAAATGTAATAGTTAAGACTTTAATTGTCTTATGTGTCTTGCATGCTTAGTTACTACGTGTTAATTTGCTTTGTTAGGGCCTTGCATCTAGTCGAGCATGCTAAATGTTATATGCTATGTGTTTATAAGTGTTTGGCATGTCTACTCGCTTTCCATAGCCTGAATGAATGTGATGAATGAATGTACGTTTCCACTAGTCCAACGCTAGTCGGAATTCATAGAATGGGCTAGTCCAACGCTAGACCCTTAGGGATTTCCCCTCGTTAGTACATGTTTGCATGTTCACTACATTTCATGCATTTTTTTAGTTTTTATGGCATTTGGCATGTCCCTCTAACCTTTTTCCTTTCATTTTAGGCCTTTGCATTTCATGCTAGTTATAAGGTCCATTTGCCTGAGAAACCCCCTTGGGTAAGGGAAACGAGCTAGTGTGGCTACTCGATAGCCTTAGCACGCTAGTTCCGCCTTCTAATCAAAGGGAAAATCGAAGTCGAAAAGTTAGAAGTCAACCCCCGTACCCGACTTGTTGCATTCCCCTAGGGTCATACTTTCATTTTTATCACTTCCATACTCTTTTAATCACATTTTTCTTACATTTCTCAATCCATATTTTTCACTACATCTTTATCATTTATTTACTTTACTTTCACAAATGAAATTCAAGTTTCACTTATATATGTACGATTCTATCTTCATTCACTTGCACACACAAACACTTTGATTTTCATACAAATTCACACATGCACTTTCTTTACACATTCGCACACAAACACTTTGTTTTTTTACACCATTTCATACATGAATCTTTTCATACACTTGCACACTTGCACTTGAGTCACCATTTGCATCAATCGACCTCTATGAGGTTTCCCTTTATTGGCCGCCACAATTCATGTGGTTTGGGACCAAAAACCTCACGAGAGACATCGTAAAATTTAGGATTGCATTTCTCATTCATTAGTCTTTGTCCAAATTGCAAATACATACTTTGGGTAGAAAAAAAAAATATAGGAAAATAAGGGTTAAATCACGCAACTAGCCTTGGCTAGGTCGAAGGGGTGCCTTGGATTTTTATCCTTGCCTTCCCCTTCGTCAAATGTGACTCCCGAACCTTTTTTTTTGTTTGCGTAGACTAGGAGTCGTTCAAAAGGGTTTTCTTATTTTTTTTTCCTTAAAAAATTCACTTTTTGGGTGACTTGGTACACCCTAACTCTATACCAAGTGGCGACTCCATTTTTCATATAAAAAACCCTTTTTGAACTATTTTTCTTGGGTCAAATCGTCGCATTTTCAAAAGTCCCATTTAGACCCATTTTTATTTTTATCAAAAAATTCACATTTTTCCCAAATCAATAAAATCACAAAAACAAATCATTTTATTTTTTCCAAAAAAAGTGGGGCGCGACAGATTCTTTGTTACAACTCTGGCTCTCCTCAGAGTTGCAACATCAAGAATTGCTTTGAGCTGTGCAATGACGCTGGAAGATGCATCTTAATCTGTCTAAGTACTTCTTGAGTAAGTGCCGAAGTTCGATCGAGGGCTTTGCTGAATCTGATTGAACCTGATCAAAGTTTGTTTCATTCAATAGAGGTACTCATCCTTAATTAATTTTTTCGTTCTGGGACTTGGTCTTTCTCCAAAGTGTACCCATAAAACACAAATTAAGTACCTGCATCAAGGTTTTTTAATTTGCACCACCTAATAACTGCATGCTAGGCCGTGTGTTCCTTTTATTTTATGTTATGTTTTAATTTCAAGGTTTTTATAAGCAGAGGAGGAGTAAAAAGGAAGAGGCAGGGAGGCCAAGCAAATTAAAGACAACGAGAGTCAAATGGCAACGAAGTTACATAGTTTTTAAAAGCTCAAATATTTTCATTAATTAGTTAATATTTAACGAGTTATATTGACAGTATATACTCTAATAGGAACGCGTACATATTAAATATATAAAACATTAAATTTAAATTTAAATTAAGATTAGTTATCAAACATTCGCGTCATGTGTGCAGGTAAATTACAACAATCCGGTTGGTGTTTGTATGTGTACGGGTGTGGGTGCAAGTGTATGCAGAAGATGTATATAGTTGGGCAAATATGTGTACGACTTCTTGGTAGTTCCTGTTCTTTTTTATTTTTTGGTTCTTTGCTTTTCATTTGCGTTTCAAAATGACTACTCCATACCTAAGAAAAGGAAAAAAAGAAAAGAAAAAGATCTTTGCCACAAACCAACTTTTGATATTCTATTGGTATGTTTTATGCCACTTGACAGCAATTTAAGATCTTTCTCACAAAATTATGGCAAAACTATGATAATATGTTTGTATTTGGCTCAATGTTCAAGCGAAAGCTTATGCAGAAAGTGATAACATGTAGTATTTATCTCCGAGGATGTATCAAGCATATAATCCTCCCTTCCGTTTTGGATCAATTTTGTTTAACAGAATCATTGTAAAATTAGAATTTGCATTCTTATATGATTTGACATATACCCAATTTGGCTGCAGTTCCAATCCTCGGCCCCCTTTCCCATGTGTTTTTGTCATGTGTCCCAATCTTTCACCTATCCCTTCCTACTTTTTGTTGCATGTCTCTCATTTTCAGTTCCACTTGTCTAATAGCATTGCTATTGAGGGGAACGAAAAAAATGAAAAGAAACTTTTTAATGGGGATTGAATCAACGGCGTATGCTTTTTAATGGGGATTAAATCAACAAGAAAAAAAGATAAAGCAAACCCATTATATGTGGATGCTGGGAATGAGTAGCATGGAAAAAAATTACTTTCATGAAAACTTACTCTCATCTGTTATCATTTTAAATGGGTGAAGTGTGTTGATATCAAAGGAAAATTAAAGAACTATTGTTTTTAGTTTTTCAGAGTCATGATCCCATGGAAAAGAGTATATCTTTCAATACAGTACATTACAACTATTTTTTATTTTGTAATCCGGAACATGTCTCAACTTGAATTCTTAAGATCCAAGTCGGTATATCAAATCAGGAAAGTGCGCCACGGCCTCACACAGCAATCCCGGACAAGTCAAAGGGATTCAAGTTTAGGATAAGATTCGAATTCAAAACCACAAGGATTTTTAAGAATCCACTTACCGCTGAACCACCTCCGAGGGCAGTACCTTGCAAATATTGTTTCAATGATTGTGAGATTTACCGGATAATTGGGACACATGGCAAAAAGACCGGGTCGCTAATGATAGCCTTGAGTTTCAAAAAATAGAAAGATCCGAAAAAAATCCCATGCTCGTGATCATTGTACCTCAAACTCTTTTACGGACTAGGTGAAGAGACTTGTGTTTGCTAGTGGTGTACCAATTGTGGAAAGTAAGAAACTGGCTTATTTTTCAGCAAGGTTCACTATCTGGTGTTAGCATAATTTCTATTAGGGGTGAGCAAACGGTGCATATTCGGTAATTCGGTTATATGAATTTGATAAATTTGATTATTAGACTTACAGAAATTTAAACCGTTTTCAAATTTGAATTGGAGATACCCGATTTTATCAAAAAAAAAACTTAAAAATTATACTGCATCCTTTAATTTACAAAAGCATTTGTAAATTTGCTTTCTCTAGTCAAGGAACTTAAGAGATTTGTCATTTGGCGGCTGTATGCAGACGTCTCCTATTATCTAGACAACAATAGTGCGATTAACCACAAGAATCAAAAGAAAAGGATGATAATTGTGCTGACGAAAAATCCAATTTCAAATATGTAGTAGAATTTTCTTTAATTAGTCTTTCTTGTGAACAAGTACTGCCGAATTGTTTGAAGCACAAGTGAACTCATTTGGAGATGTGATGGTCGGAGAACTATTTTGGAGTTTAATTCTTTGAAACAATGTGGATGGACGACCGTGCAATGTTGTTCCCTCATTTACCATTACGATTGATCCCACGGTTACATCTTGTAACCCTCTCCAAAGGACAAAGAAAGACGTACAGAAACTATCCTCTTAACCAACCAAACATTTCACAATTTCTATGTTCTTGGACCTTTAATCTAATATTTTTCAAAAGCATAATCGCAGATACATTGAAATGCGAAAACGAATCTTGTTTATAACTGGCAATGGGCAATGTACGGTGAAGATAGGTCTACAACGACTTGAATGAGTGTAACCCATGATCTTTTCTTTGTAAATTAATTTAGTTTGCCTTGACCACCTAATACTCCATAATATGGGATTAGTTTCTGCATGAATAGGAATACTAAAACTGATGGAATTAACTGAGGCTTTATATATGGCTTTATGTAACCATTTGAATTCGAAATCAATTATTACTAAATTCATAATCTCATTAACTATTTCATACCATATTAGAATTCGATGAATTCGATAAATATCGCTTTTGTACCAAATTACCTAATACTCGATTTCAAATTATCAAATTGAATTTGAAATTAGGTATGAATTCGGTATGTATCGAATTTGCTTACTCCTAATTTCAGCTGTCGTTGATTCTGTGAAGGATACAGTTGCAAGTTGGAGACGCACGCCTTTAACAAAGCAAAACTAGGACTTGGCTGTGGAGCTGAGGCTACCTCATGTGTGTTTCAATAGATGAGTGTTCTGGCTGACTGATGATTTAGGTATAAATAATGGGATAATTTCAGAAACCTCCCTTGATATTTCTAACAATTTCACTGAGCTCCCCTGAGATTTGAAAAATTACACATACCTCCTTTGTCATTTAAAATGACAATGCTACCCTTAAATATTTTAATGAATTTCCCTTATTTGGTATGCTTATGCTTAGAATGACTTTAAAATTATTTTTTCATTCTTTTTCCTTCTTATTCCTTCTGATTTTAATTTTTTGCCAATAAAATTGTAAAATTACCACTATTATCTCTAGTTTATATTGTTACCATATACATTAGATCGTTACAATATATTTTTCTATAAAACTTCAGTAGAAATATTGATGGAAAAAAAAAGAAAAAGAATTGACCTTAAGGGTGTTTGTTCTAAGCTAAATCCTACAATACAGACATTGCTGACACAAATATGAATCTATAGTGTATCTCTAAATTAAGGTATAGCCTTCAATATAATATTAGGTAGCATGATGGTTGCTGCTGATTCAATTCATCCCCTTTGTGGATAATAGTGGAAAAAGTGGATATGCGCCATTTTCTGAAAAGAGAAGCATGGTGGAGCACAAAAAGAGATTTAAATCACTTCAGCAGGTGGCTAAGTAATTAGCTTCGACTTGTCGGTTTGCAAAGGCAAAGAAATTGCTGATGGTTTTCCCAGCAAGTTCAAAATTGAATTATCTGGCTAACACTAAACAGCGTGACAGGGATTTTCTTTCAGGTTTACATCCTGGAGGCCTGAAAATTGTATCGCTCAAATACCTAACGATGAATTCTCTATAAATAGTACCAAACCATCCTTCGACCGCTCTACCAAAAACCACTGCTTCTCACGCTCATTTTGGTGTCATTGAACTTGGGGAGGCCTCTCTCTTGTCATTATCATTTCTATTAGCGTATTAAATCAAGCTCTGATTAACCCGTCTTTTTTTTCACAATTTTAGTTTTGTGTGTTGCATAGTATCCCTTTTCTAAAGATGGGCAATGATAAAACTGAGACATCAATTGTTTGTCTATCCGGCAAATATGTCGGTTTGAAGGCCATTAAAAGTGCCCCCGATGTAGATCGACGTATGGCCAATGCTAAGTTACTAGAGCACAATCCACTCCCTCAAATTAATGAAGTAAAGTTCTGCAGACATGAATTGCTGCGTGTTGCTGAACATTTGGGTTATGCTCCAGATTACTTCTTCACAGTAGATGGCAATCCAACTAACTTGAAGGTCTCGCAGGGCGATCTTATGGACTCTAAATTTGTTGCCGCCGTTGACAAAAACGAAGTAAAGGTGCATAAGTTGAAGGACGGTGATGTACCAAGGTTAGTCTTTAGTAACACTCTACATGGTTACTTATAATCTCGATCCCTCCGATGATAATAGCTCATATATATATATAATATGACCATATATATAGCTTAGTTCCCTTTCATTTTCCGTTGTTAATTTTGTACTTTTAGTTTAAAAAAATGATGACAAAATTCTTAACAATGGCGGCTTTGGTTTGGTATTTGATCTCTTGAAGGAATCGTAACGGCCTGGATTTGGAAAAAATAAGAGACGATGCTAATGGCGGTTGCTATGGGGACTATTTCTCGGTGAGCATTGACTAAATTTCTTCTTTGGCTTTCTCCTTTGGAAAATAGATTGAAAGTACAATTATTTATCCTCCCACAGCGTCTAATTAAGAACTTCATAGTTGGTACTTGTTCCTAGTGTACAATTTGCGAGAATGATAAAGCACAGGGTAATATCTTCACAAATAACTTAAATTTAAAGAGATCCCGCTTTTATTTTTCATTAGGGCATGGGTTTTATCCCACTGACCGTTTTTATTTTCATTAGGGCACGGGTTTTATCCCTCCGACCTCGGCAGGCTCGGGTTTTATCCCACTGACCGCTTTTATTTTCATTAGGGCACGGGTTTTTATCCCTCCGACCTCGGCAGGCTCGGGTTTTGTCCCACTGACCGCTTTTATTTTCGTTAGGGCACGGGTTTTATCCCGCCAACCTCGGCAGGCTCGGGTTTGATCCCACTGTCCGATTGTCAAGACATTTGCACAGCCACTGGAGCAGAGGTTAGTCCCGCCAGTGTGCATTTCATTCATAGCCACTGGAGCAGAGGTTAGTCCCGCCAGTGTGCATTTCATTCATCGCTACTGGAGCTGGGTTTGTCCCGCCAGTAAGCATTTCATTTTCATCGCTGCTGGAGCTGGGTTTGTCCCGCCAGTAAGCATGTTCATTTGCTTTGCCACTAGCCGTTGGGTTTGTCCCACTAGTGTGCCTTTCATTTGCATCCGCCGCTAGCCGTTGGGTTTGTCCCACTAGTGTGCCTTTCATTTGCTTTGCCGCTAGCCGTTGGGTTTGTCCCACTAGTGTGCCTTTTAATTGCATTCGCCGCTAGCCGTTGGGTTTGTCCCACTAGTGTGCCTTTCATTTGCATTTGCCGCTAGCCGTTGGGTTTGTCCCACTAGTGTGCCTTTTAATTGCATTCGCCGCTAGCCGTTGGGTTTGTCCCACTAGTGTGCCTTTCATTTGCATCCGCCGCTAGCCGTTGGGTTTGTCCCACTAGTGTGCCTTTCATTTGCTTTGCCGCTAGCCGTTGGGTTTGTCCCACTAGTGTGCCTTTCATTTGCATCCACCGCTAGCCGTTGGGTTTGTCCCACTAGTGTGCCTTTCATTTGCTTTGCCGCTAGCCGTTGGGTTTGTCCCACTAGTGTGCCTTTCATTTGCATTCGCCGCTAGCCGTTGGGTTTGTCCCACTAGTGTGTCTTTCATTTGTCATTGCCATTAGCCGTGGGTCAGTCCCACTAGTGTGCACCATGATTTTCATTTTATTCGGGTCAGTCCCATGATTAAAAGCTTATTCGGGTCTATCCCATTTACATTTCAGTTCGGGTCTATCCCGTGGGTCTATCTCATTTACATTTCTGTCCAGGTCTATCCCGTGGGTCTATCCCATTTACATTTCTGTCCGGGTCTATCCCGTGGGTCTATCCCATTTACATTTTCTGTTTGGGTCTATCCCATTTACATTTTCTGTTCGGGTCAGTCCCGTTTAATTTCTGTTCGGGTCAGTCCCGTTTAAATTCTTGTTCGGGTCAGTCCCGTTTAAATTCCTGTTCGGGTCAGTCCCGTTTAAATTCCTGTTCGGGTCAGTCCCGTTTAAATTCCTGTTCGGGTCAGTCCCGTTTAAATTCTGTTCTGGTCAGTCCCGTCTAAATTCCTGTTCGGGTCAGTCCCGATTTTAAAATTTTCTGTCAGGGGTCAGTCCCCATCGTTTGAGTAATTCGCAGCCAAATAACACAGGTAAGCATTTGGTGTCTACTTCTTTGTCTCAAGTTTTTTCAAAACTCAGACAAAGAGGGGCAAACTGTAGACACCAATTTTTAGCATTTAGTTTTTTATTTGTCGTTTTAGTTTTATTCACTTATTAGTTTTAGTCTTTTCAGTTTTTATTTTTACTTTTACGTTTCAGCATAAAATTTCTCGAAAAAAGGAAAAAAGAAAGAAAAGCATTCGAAAGTATGTTTTAGTTGTTTGGGATTTAATTTCAATGTTTCCTTGGAAAAAGAAGGGAAAAAGAAAAAATAAAGAAAAAGAAAGAAAATTAGCATTTCGTTAGCATTTCTGCATTTATTTTTTTTATTTTTTATTATTCATTAGTAGGTAATTGGTTATCTATATTTATATTATACTTAAAAAAAAAAAAAAAAAAAAAGAAAAAACAACAGTCGCATGCAAGCTGCATTTTTTTTGCAGCTTTGCAAGGAAGGACTCGGGGAGCCCTTAGCTGCAATATGGAAAGAGGACTGAGTTGTTTTAGGGTTGGAAATTCCCATATAAATAGCAAAAAGGATGGACAGCCGCAAGGAGAGAAGGGGAGCTAGAGATTGACAGCCGCAAATCTGGAAAGGGAAAGGAAAAAAGCAAAAGGAAAACCAGGAGAGTTTTGAGAGTTAACGGGTTAAGAGGAGAGATGGTTAGGGTAGCCGCAAGGAGAGAAGGGGGAGTTTTGAGAGGGAAAAAGGAAACAGCGGAGAGGAAAAAGGAGAGCTTTGGTTGGTGGCTGTGGAGAGAAAATAACTAGAAGGGGAGGCTACGGGTAGTGAAAGGAGCGAGCTTTGAACGGAAAGAACCAAAAAAAAAAACTAGGGGAAGCAAGGCAAAACGAGACAGCAAGGAGGAGACAAGAGAGAGTCGGGGGGGGGAGAAGAAAACAAAAAAAAGAGAGGAAGCTTTTCTTTGAGGAACGGCTAAGGAAAACAGAGAGAAAAGAAGAGAAATCTGGGCTGAGGTCTGAGAGAGAAAGAGAGTGGAGAGTGAAGCTGGGATAGATTCGGAGCAAAAGAAAAGGGAGAGGCTACGGCCGAAAGAGAAAGGGAGCAGCAGCCAAAGCAGAGAGGAGGAGGGATTGCCGGAAACTTTCTCCATCGGCCGTCTTTGTTCTTTCACAGACTACACTAGCTTCTATCCATCTCTCAGAAGGTATATTTCCAAGCTATCCATCAAAGCTATGTTTAGATTTTTACCTGAATCTGGTTTGCTTGATGAAATGGAAAGCCGCGGCTGGGTAAAATTGCAGGAAAACTTGCGGCACTTTGTCTTTTTCTTTCTATCGTTGTTTTTTGCTGTTTACTTTCATGTATTGTTGGTTAGCTTCATTTTTTCTGTTTTCAATCCTGCTACAAAGTTGCGTGTTTAGTTGATGATAGATAGGTAGAATTCCAGTTCCCTGTTGAATCTGTTTGCATGATAAACTAGAAATTCTGGACACAAGTCGCGCCTTAGACTTGCTGCGTTTCCAGAACAGTCTGTCTTTTCTTCCATATAAGTTGAGGGGGATACTAGTTATGTGTTCCACATCTTCTGCGTTAAACCAATACTGTAAGTAATCAGTCTTCCATTTCCCTCACTCTATCAATTCATGTACATACTCTAGTTGGCAATCTGCTGGTCTTGCAATTGATACTTTTCCATTGACCGAACCAGGTATCCATCTATCTTGCCAGATCTTCACATTCCTTCCATCTCCTACACTCTTCCATAAACCCTGTTGAAGTAGCTCTCTCCCCTTGTGAATACTTTTCCAGCACTAAGATGCATTGTTAGGAGGCTCTTGTCCTAGCCAATCTTTCTCTTTCATATACTTAGCTCTCAAAACTTTGGTTACTAACAAATTTGGATTTGTAACAAGCCTCCAAATTTGTTTTGCAAGCAAAACTAGGTTAAAAGCTTCCAGGTCTCTAAAACCCAACCCCCCTTTCCCTTTTACTTCTGAAAGCTTACTCCACCTAACCCAATGCACTTTAGTTTCTGTTTCCCTACCCCCCTACCAGAATCTGGCAATTCGAGCACTAATTTCCTGACACATATTTTTAGGAAGTTTAAGCATGACATGATGTATGTAAGCATTGCCATGATGACTGATTTAATCAAAACCTCTTTACCCCCTTGACTAAGCATCTTCTGTTTCCACCCTTGTAGCTTGCTATTGATTTTATTTTTCAGATAACCAAACATCTGGTTCTTAGCTCTCCCTATAATCATAGGTAGGCCTAGATACTTCCCACTGTGAGCTTCCCTCATGTTGTCCATCACCTCACTTATCTCCCCTCTTAACAGGTTAGGAGTATTTCTACTAAAAAATATAGTAGATTTGTCAAAATTCACTACCTGTCCAATAGCTTGTCCATATTGCTGTATAATCTCCTTTATCTTCAGAGCTTACTGTGTTGCTTGCTTTGCAGCACAAAAGTGAATCATCTGCAAAAAATAAATGAGAAACCATAGGACTATCTCTTTGCAGATTTTGATGCCAGTTAATTGTTTCCCTTCCACAGCTTTCTTGAGTAAGTTAGAAAGCCCTTCAGTACAAATAATGAACAAGTAAGGAGATAATGGATCTCTTTGTCGGATTCCTCTGGAAAGCCTAACATTTCCCACCTTTTGGCCATTCAGGTTAAAAGAATATGAAACTGTGGAGATGCAAACCATGATCCAATCAACAAAGGTTGGACAAAAACCCATGTGCATCATAATTCTTCCTAAAAATTTTCACTCCACCCTATCATATGCTTTAGACATATCAAGGTTAAGGGTCATGAAGTCTATTTTACTAGTCCTCTTGTTTTTCAAGAAATGCAAAAGTTCATGTGCAATGACAACATTATAAAGGATTTGTCTCCTTGGGACAAAAGCAAATTGAGAGGGGCTAATGTAGTGCTTAAGAACTTTTTTCAGTCTGTTAGCAAATACTTTAGATATTATTTTATACAACATTGTGCAAAGGCTAATAGGTCTAAAATTGGTCAACATCATAGGATTATCAACTTTAGGGATTAGGGAGATGATGGTATCATTAACAGTTCTAAGTAAATTACCACTATGAAAGAAGCTGGTAATGGCATTAACAATATCAACTTTAATGATGTTCTAGTATGTTTGAAAAAACAATGTAGACATACCATCAACTCCAGGAGCTTTGTTAGGAAACATTGAGAAGATGGCTGAAAAATAAGCCAGTTTCTTGCTCTGCACAATTGGTACACCACTAGGAAACACAAGTCTCTTCACCTAGTTCGTAAAAGAGTTTGAGGTACAATGATCACGAGCATAGGATTTTTTTTCGGATCTTTCTATTTCTTGATAAAATAAGGAGAAACTCAAGGCTATTATATGCGACCTGGTCTTTTTGCCATATGTCCCAATTATCAGGTAAATCTCACAATCATTGAAACAATAGTTGTAATGTACTGTATTGAAATATATACTCTTTTCCATGGGATCATGATTCTGAAAAACTAAAACAATAGTTCTTTAATTTTCCTTTGATATCAACACACTTCACCCATTTAAAATGATAAAAGATGAGAATAAGTTTTCATGAAAGTAATTTTTTTTTCATGCTACTCATTGCCAGCATCCACATATAATGGGTTTGCTTTATCTTTTTTTCTTGTTGATTTAATCCCCATTAAAAAGCATACGCTGTCGATTTAGTCCCCATAAAAAAGTTTCTTTTTTTTTTTTTTTTGGTTCCCCTCAATAGTAATGCTATTATACAAGTGGAACTGAAAATGAGAGACATACAACAAAAAGTAGGAAGGGATAGGTGAAAGATTGGGACACATGATAGTGTACGATTTTAAATAAAGCAGTAATTTTTGAATGCTATTAAAAAAAATTGATCTTTCCTACACTGATAGTGTATACACTGTCAACATTGGATAAATGACAACTATACAAAATTTGAATTTAAAATTTAATTTTTATACATGTGTCATGAATCTAACAGTGATAGTGTATGCACTGTCAGTATATATAATATTTACTCTAAAAAAAATTCATAGAAAAAGATCAATCAAGCAACAATGATGTGAAGCAAATAATAAAGAGCAAATGAATTGGATGGGAATGGATTGAGTTGAATGTTAAAATGAAGGGATTGTAAGTAGGAGGTTTTGAGTTTAAAACTTTCTAGTTATCAAAGAAAAAAAAAGAATCAATTAAATTAAGGTGAGAACATCATTAATGTCATCTTGACAAGTATGAACGGTCCAATTTATGTAGAATTATAGGATCAGGCACAATGTAAAACATCAAGCTACAAAAGAAACCTCTAAGCAATTAGAGGGCTGCATTATTATTAGATAGTGGAGACCAAGTCTGATTCCCAAAAATTAATATAAAACAAAATAAAATGATATAAGAAAGAGACCGAGTCTTAGATTAGATATCTTCCTATGAATTTATTATAAATGGAAAAGTGGTTTGCTGTGTAAGAAATTAATACATAGAATCACGAATTCTAGGTTTTGAGCGGAGAAGTAGAAGTGGGAAAGGAGAAGTCCTTAAACAAACGCATCACTTATCATCTATAATTTGAAGATAAAGATAATGCCAATTGATATTTTTGGCCTAATATTTCCGGTTCTTCTTTTTTATCTTATGAGCAAAGGAAGTAACACTCAAACCACAAGTCAAAAACAGCAAGCCACTTTTATTACAAACTTAATAATAGATTCCAGAAGGTACTAGATAACATAAACACCACATCACTTGTGAGGTTCATAACACATATGACCTCCTTAAACTAGAAATATAGAAAAACACCCGACATCCTTAAACTAGAAATATGAAAGAAAAAAACAGGATTACTGTTCTTTCATGCAACCTAGGTTCAAAAAACATACATAAAATGACTATTACAGTTTACAAGCCTTATTTTACTAAAGATTCTGCGCCACCATTCATTTATCCATCCAGAAACTACTGCAGGGAACTTCACAGAGATTTTGGTCCTTCATTTGCCGAGCCTCTTCGGGTCTGCACACACACACATATAGTTGACATCGCAAACAATATTATCCAAAATCTTAATATTTTTCCGATCAACGTATAATTGAAGACACATGTTGGTATTAGATATTTCTATATTTAAATGCAACCAGCTATTATATATGTTCCCAAATTTCGTGTTTGTTACATTAGAAGTGAACGTAAATGCATGATATTTTACGCACTTATCATATTGGTTCCTCATACTAAAAGGTATAAATATCCCGTGATTTCGAATTTGATTGTCTTTAAATGTATATTTCATATTATGCATTATTTATTTGAAAAAATGGATCTCTTTAAATTTAAGTTATTTGTGAAGATATTACCCTGTGCTTTATCATTCTCGCAAATTGTACACTAGGAACAAGTACCAACTATGAAGTTCTTAATTAGACGCTGTGGGAGGATAAATAATTGTACTTTCAATCTATTTTCCAAAGGAGAAAGCCAAAGAAGAAATTTAGTCAATGCTCACCGAGAAATAGTCCCCATAGCAACCGCCATTAGCATCGTCTCTTATTTTTTCCAAATCCAGGCCGTTACGATTCCTTCAAGAGATCAAATACCAAACCAAAGCCGCCATTGTTAAGAATTTTGTCATCATTTTTTTAAACTAAAAGTACAAAATTAACAACGGAAAATGAAAGGGAACTAAGCTATATATATGGTCATATTATATATATATATGAGCTATTATCATCGGAGGGATCGAGATTATAAGTAACCATGTAGAGTGTTACTAAAGACTAACCTTGGTACATCACCGTCCTTCAACTTATGCACCTTTACTTCGTTTTTGTCAACGGCGGCAACAAATTTAGAGTCCATAAGATCGCCCTGCGAGACCTTCAAGTTAGTTGGATTGCCATCTACTGTGAAGAAGTAATCTGGAGCATAACCCAAATGTTCAGCAACACGCAGCAATTCATGTCTGCAGAACTTTACTTCATTAATTTGAGGGAGTGGATTGTGCTCTAGTAACTTAGCATTGGCCATACGTCGATCTACATCGGGGGCACTTTTAATGGCCTTCAAACCGACATATTTGCCGGATAGACAAACAATTGATGTCTCAGTTTTATCATTGCCCATCTTTAGAAAAGGGATACTATGCAACACACAAAACTAAAATTGTGAAAAAAAAGACGGGTTAATCAGAGCTTGATTTAATACGCTAATAGAAATGATAATGACAAGAGAGAGGCCTCCCCAAGTTCAATGACACCAAAATGAGCGTGAGAAGCAGTGGTTTTTGGTAGAGCGGTCGAAGGATGGTTTGGTACTATTTATAGAGAATTCATCGTTAGGTATTTGAGCGATACAATTTTCAGGCCTCCAGGATGTAAACCTGAAAGAAAATCCCTGTCACGCTGTTTAGTGTTAGCCAGATAATTCAATTTTGAACTTGCTGGGAAAACCATCAGCAATTTCTTTGCCTTTGCAAACCGACAAGTCGAAGCTAATTACTTAGCCACCTGCTGAAGTGATTTAAATCTCTTTTTGTGCTCCACCATGCTTCTCTTTTCAGAAAATGGCGCATATCCACTTTTTCCACTATTATCCACAAAGGGGATGAATTGAATCAGCAGCAACCATCATGCTACCTAATATTATATTGAAGGCTATACCTTAATTTAGAGATACACTATAGATTCATATTTGTGTCAGCAATGTCTGTATTGTAGGATTTAGCTTAGAACAAACACCCTTAAGGTCAATTCTTTTTCTTTTTTTTTCCATCAATATTTCTACTGAAGTTTTATAGAAAAATATATTGTAACGATCTAATGTATATGGTAACAATATAAACTAGAGATAATAGTGGTAATTTTACAATTTTATTGGCAAAAAATTAAAATCAGAAGGAATAAGAAGGAAAAAGAATGAAAAAATAATTTTAAAGTCATTCTAAGCATAAGCATACCAAATAAGGGAAATTCATTAAAATATTTAAGGGTAGCATTGTCATTTTAAATGACAAAGGAGGTATGTGTAATTTTTCAAATCTCAGGGGAGCTCAGTGAAATTGTTAGAAATATCAAGGGAGGTTTCTGAAATTATCCCATTATTTATACCTAAATCATCAGTCAGCCAGAACACTCATCTATTGAAACACACATGAGGTAGCCTCAGCTCCACAGCCAAGTCCTAGTTTTGCTTTGTTAAAGGCGTGCGTCTCCAACTTGCAACTGTATCCTTCACAGAATCAACGACAGCTGAAATTAGGAGTAAGCAAATTCGATACATACCGAATTCATACCTAATTTCAAATTCAATTTGATAATTTGAAATCGAGTATTAGGTAATTTGGTACAAAAGCGATATTTATCGAATTCATCGAATTCTAATATGGTATGAAATAGTTAATGAGATTATGAATTTAGTAATAATTGATTTCGAATTCAAATGGTTACATAAAGCCATATATAAAGCCTCAGTTAATTCCATCAGTTTTAGTATTCCTATTCATGCAGAAACTAATCCCATATTATGGAGTATTAGGTGGTCAAGGCAAACTAAATTAATTTACAAAGAAAAGATCATGGGTTACACTCATTCAAGTCGTTGTAGACCTATCTTCACCGTACATTGCCCATTGCCAGTTATAAACAAGATTCGTTTTCGCATTTCAATGTATCTGCGATTATGCTTTTGAAAAATATTAGATTAAAGGTCCAAGAACATAGAAATTGTGAAATGTTTGGTTGGTTAAGAGGATAGTTTCTGTACGTCTTTCTTTGTCCTTTGGAGAGGGTTACAAGATGTAACCGTGGGATCAATCGTAATGGTAAATGAGGGAACAACATTGCACGGTCGTCCATCCACATTGTTTCAAAGAATTAAACTCCAAAATAGTTCTCCGACCATCACATCTCCAAATGAGTTCACTTGTGCTTCAAACAATTCGGCAGTACTTGTTCACAAGAAAGACTAATTAAAGAAAATTCTACTACATATTTGAAATTGGATTTTTCGTCAGCACAATTATCATCCTTTTCTTTTGATTCTTGTGGTTAATCGCACTATTGTTGTCTAGATAATAGGAGACGTCTGCATACAGCCGCCAAATGACAAATCTCTTAAGTTCCTTGACTAGAGAAAGCAAATTTACAAATGCTTTTGTAAATTAAAGGATGCAGTATAATTTTTAAGTTTTTTTTTTGATAAAATCGGGTATCTCCAATTCAAATTTGAAAACGGTTTAAATTTCTGTAAGTCTAATAATCAAATTTATCAAATTCATATAACCGAATTACCGAATATGCACCGTTTGCTCACCCCTAATAGAAATTATGCTAACACCAGATAGTGAACCTTGCTGAAAAATAAGCCAGTTTCTTACTTTCCACAATTGGTACACCACTAGCAAACACAAGTCTCTTCACCTAGTCCGTAAAAGAGTTTGAGGTACAATGATCACGAGCATGGGATTTTTTTCGGATCTTTCTATTTTTTGAAACTCAAGGCTATCATTAGCGACCCGGTCTTTTTGCCATGTGTCCCAATTATCCGGTAAATCTCACAATCATTGAAACAATATTTGCAAGGTACTGCCCTCGGAGGTGGTTCAGCGGTAAGTGGATTCTTAAAAATCCTTGTGGTTTTGAATTCGAATCTTATCCTAAACTTGAATCCCTTTGACTTGTCCGGGATTGCTGTGTGAGGCCGTGGCGCACTTTCCTGATTTGATATACCGACTTGGATCTTAAGAATTCAAGTTGAGACATGTTCCGGATTACAAAATAAAAAATAGTTGTAATGTACTGTATTGAAAGATATACTCTTTTCCATGGGATCATGACTCTGAAAAACTAAAAACAATAGTTCTTTAATTTTCCTTTGATATCAACACACTTCACCCATTTAAAATGATAACAGATGAGAGTAAGTTTTCATGAAAGTAATTTTTTTCCATGCTACTCATTCCCAGCATCCACATATAATGGGTTTGCTTTATCTTTTTTTCTTGTTGATTTAATCCCCATTAAAAAGCATACGCCGTTGATTCAATCCCCATTAAAAAGTTTCTTTTCATTTTTTTCGTTCCCCTCAATAGCAATGCTATTAGACAAGTGGAACTGAAAATGAGAGACATGCAACAAAAAGTAGGAAGGGATAGGTGAAAGATTGGGACACATGACAAAAACACATGGGAAAGGGGGCCGAGGATTGGAACTGCAGCCAAATTGGGTATATGTCAAATCATATAAGAATGCAAATTCTAATTTTACAATGATTCTGTTAAACAAAATTGATCCAAAACGGAAGGGAGGATTATATGCTTGATACATCCTCGGAGATAAATACTACATGTTATCACTTTCTGCATAAGCTTTCGCTTGAACATTGAGCCAAATACAAACATATTATCATAGTTTTGCCATAATTTTGTGAGAAAGATCTTAAATTGCTGTCAAGTGGCATAAAACATACCAATAGAATATCAAAAGTTGGTTTGTGGCAAAGATCTTTTTCTTTTCTTTTTTTCCTTTTCTTAGGTATGGAGTAGTCATTTTGAAACGCAAATGAAAAGCAAAGAACCAAAAAATAAAAAAGAACAGGAACTACCAAGAAGTCGTACACATATTTGCCCAACTATATACATCTTCTGCATACACTTGCACCCACACCCGTACACATACAAACACCAACCGGATTGTTGTAATTTACCTGCACACATGACGCGAATGTTTGATAACTAATCTTAATTTAAATTTAAATTTAATGTTTTATATATTTAATATGTACGCGTTCCTATTAGAGTATATACTGTCAATATAACTCGTTAAATATTAACTAATTAATGAAAATATTTGAGCTTTTAAAAACTATGTAACTTCGTTGCCATTTGACTCTCGTTGTCTTTAATTTGCTTGGCCTCCCTGCCTCTTCCTTTTTACTCCTCCTCTGCTTATAAAAACCTTGAAATTAAAACATAACATAAAATAAAAGGAACACACGGCCTAGCATGCAGTTATTAGGTGGTGCAAATTAAAAAACCTTGATGCAGGTACTTAATTTGTGTTTTATGGGTACACTTTGGAGAAAGACCAAGTCCCAGAACGAAAAAATTAATTAAGGATGAGTACCTCTATTGAATGAAACAAACTTTGATCAGGTTCAATCAGATTCAGCAAAGCCCTCGATCGAACTTCGGCACTTACTCAAGAAGTACTTAGACAGATTAAGATGCATCTTCCAGCGTCATTGCACAGCTCAAAGCAATTCTTGATGTTGCAACTCTGAGGAGAGCCAGAGTTGTAACAAAGAATCTGTCGCGCCCCACTTTTTTTGGAAAAAATAAAATGATTTGTTTTTGTGATTTTATTGATTTGGGAAAAATGTGAATTTTTTGATAAAAATAAAAATGGGTCTAAATGGGACTTTTGAAAATGCGACGATTTGACCCAAGAAAAATAGTTCAAAAAGGGTTTTTTATATGAAAAATGGAGTCGCCACTTGGTATAGAGTTAGGGTGTACCAAGTCACCCAAAAAGTGAATTTTTTAAGGAAAAAAAAATAAGAAAACCCTTTTGAACGACTCCTAGTCTACGCAAACAAAAAAAAAGGTTCGGGAGTCACATTTGACGAAGGGGAAGGCAAGGATAAAAATCCAAGGCACCCCTTCGACCTAGCCAAGGCTAGTTGCGTGATTTAACCCTTATTTTCCTATATTTTTTTTTTCTACCCAAAGTATGTATTTGCAATTTGGACAAAGACTAATGAATGAGAAATGCAATCCTAAATTTTACGATGTCTCTCGTGAGGTTTTTGGTCCCAAACCACATGAATTGTGGCGGCCAATAAAGGGAAACCTCATAGAGGTCGATTGATGCAAATGGTGACTCAAGTGCAAGTGTGCAAGTGTATGAAAAGATTCATGTATGAAATGGTGTAAAAAAACAAAGTGTTTGTGTGCGAATGTGTAAAGAAAGTGCATGTGTGAATTTGTATGAAAATCAAAGTGTTTGTGTGTGCAAGTGAATGAAGATAGAATCGTACATATATAAGTGAAACTTGAATTTCATTTGTGAAAGTAAAGTAAATAAATGATAAAGATGTAGTGAAAAATATGGATTGAGAAATGTAAGAAAAATGTGATTAAAAGAGTATGGAAGTGATAAAAATGAAAGTATGACCCTAGGGGAATGCAACAAGTCGGGTACGGGGGTTGACTTCTAACTTTTCGACTTCGATTTTCCCTTTGATTAGAAGGCGGAACTAGCGTGCTAAGGCTATCGAGTAGCCACACTAGCTCGTTTCCCTTACCCAAGGGGGTTTCTCAGGCAAATGGACCTTATAACTAGCATGAAATGCAAAGGCCTAAAATGAAAGGAAAAAGGTTAGAGGGACATGCCAAATGCCATAAAAACTAAAAAAATGCATGAAATGTAGTGAACATGCAAACATGTACTAACGAGGGGAAATCCCTAAGGGTCTAGCGTTGGACTAGCCCATTCTATGAATTCCGACTAGCGTTGGACTAGTGGAAACGTACATTCATTCATCACATTCATTCAGGCTATGGAAAGCGAGTAGACATGCCAAACACTTATAAACACATAGCATATAACATTTAGCATGCTCGACTAGATGCAAGGCCCTAACAAAGCAAATTAACACGTAGTAACTAAGCATGCAAGACACATAAGACAATTAAAGTCTTAACTATTACATTTGCTAGCTAGGCACATGACTTCGATAGGTCTTCATTGAATGCTCCTCCCAAGCCCTATCTATTACAAGCCAAGAGGTGTACACATACCCCATTAAAAGAATAACTTAATGAAAAGCAAGAGTAAATGACATAAATAAAAGAAAGGCTAAGAAAGCAAAGTAGACATGTATTTCTCACGTAGCATGTTGGTTCACATAGGAGAGACACAAAAAGGGATAAAGGAAATATACCGCCCCCTTCGAGTGATGACCAAATGAAAGAAAAATGGCTTCAAAACAATAAAAAGGTCAAGGTACCTCAAATAGTAAAGTAACACAAAGTCACTAAATCTCCCCTAATTGCAATTTAAATGAAATCAAACAATACATAGTTTTCCAATAAAGGGATCCACCGAGGACCCAAATGCAAGCATTAATCAACCATTCAAAGCCAATGGGAACATTTTAGAAACTTTGAAATTCCAAGAGCAAGAAAAGGCCAAAGCCAAATTATTTCAGAAAATTCAAAAAGAAAGGCGAACACAAGCTCTTTTGAACACAAAGTTCTTAAACTCTTGCCTTAAGTATCACCTTAGCAAAACATGGTAACCAATGAAGTCAAGCAAGTAATTGAATTGAAACATTAATGTTACCAAAGATTCAATTATGAACACTAGCCAAGCATTCAAGCTTAAACAAACGCTTTTAGGAACTTCCAGGGTTCAAGGGCAAAAGAAAAGGCAAATAATGATTCAAATGCAAATATCTTAGGACCTAATTGCAAGAACATGGAATGTAATTGGGCCATAGTGGAACAAGGGGAGACTTGGGGATCAAAGTGCAATTTTCAGAAATTAATTCATGCAGTTTTCATGCAAGCTACATGAAAATCAACATGAGAAACAACATTCTGCAGCAGAAATTTCTGCTGAAAGCTTTCGGCAACCCAGAAGACAACCGTGACTTTCATTTTCTCAACCTTAACACCATTTTGATCGAAAAATCTTCTAACCAAAACATTAAAGCATGAATCTAACAACCAAACAAGCAAGTAAATCAAATTCAAAGTGAGTTTCTGCAATACTTTCTCTCATGCTTGCTCAAACGAAACCCAACTCAAACTCACATCTTATTTTCCAAAAAATCAGATTTCAAGTTCACATACATAGCTTTAACTAAGCTGCAAACTATGTCATTACCATCGCCTCAACAGGTAGAAAACTTAGAAGGAAAAAACATGCAAGTTATATGCAATAGCCATGAAACAAGTTTCTGCAATTACTTCACATACTCTAGCAACCGAAGACTGCTGCACTTTCTTCTCAAGCTCAAGCTTCTTAATCACAACCGTGATCAAATATTTTTCAGCATGGTGTTTAACCATAGCTCAAGTGTTTTAAGGACTCAAACGTAAACTTAACATCAAATCATTCCATTCCTTCTCCTTAAAACCAGATTTAACAAGCAATTTAAACGTAAGGGTCCCTTAAACAGCCATGGAAAAGAAAACAAAAAGACAAAAAGATGCAGCAGCTTTTTACTCCTTTTATCTTAGCTCAGCCATCTTTGCATGCAAATACTCAAATCAGTTCTACCAATTTGTCATCCAAAGACCCAATGCAAGGCATTCACCACCATTGACAAGCAAAAAAACTTAGAACATGATCATGCAAAAATTCTAAAAAAAAACTTGCTTGCAACAATGGTTTGACAACCTGAATCATTCATTTTTCCAGCAAGGTGCTTGATCTTAGTTCCAATGTTTTAAGTGACTCAAACATGCAAACTCAATCTAATAAAGCTGTCCATTCCTTCTCTTTAATGACAGATTGAACATGCCACTTAAGTGTGAAGATTCATTAAAATGCCATGGAAGGGAATACATTGGAAAAAATGCAGCAAACTTTCACTTCATTCACCTCAACTTAGATATATTCCACCACATAACCCAAGCTACCAAACATAGCAGACACCTAACTAGTTTACACGACATTCAAATCAGATTTTCCACAGTCATCAACCCAACATCAAATGCGTGAACTTAGGACAGGGAGAGGGGGAAAAAAAAATGCAACTACATGATATGAACATCTACCTTTAACTCAACGTTTTCGAGAAAACATGCAAAGGTCCAACCAATTCAGTAAAAACAGAATCTTTTAACATATTTCCACCCATTTTATCATCAAATGTGTAGATTCGAAAATCAAACTGCCAAGTAGACGACCGAAACCAACCATTTACTTCACTTATCATATAAAGCTAACAAATTCCATGCATTACCAAACATAAATTTCCATTTACTGGAATCACAAGCGGCAAAACAAACATGCAAGCTCTCGGTTCCTCATCTTTGGCCAGCTCTCATATTTTTTCCTTATCAAAAATTCCCTTCAGCCAAATATTATTATTCATGACTAAAAACCAACATGCAGCCCGTAAATCAGCTACATGCATGACCGAAAATATACAGCTATCTATTAGATTTGATTCACAACCCAGCTCGGCAACATCAAAATCACTATCCCACCAGAAATTTCATACAATCCTACTCGATTAGCCTGCATGCAACCAGATTTGTATCCCTTCAATTTTCCTACTCAAACAAGGCTAACTAACCTCATGCAAAGTTCAATCATCCAGTTTTTAAACACACATTTAAAATCAGATTACCACACATTAACAAACTAAAGCTGTAATTCCATCTCAAACTCTCGACAACATTAATTTCAGTCAAAATCAGATTTCCTATGACTTAATTTATCATCCAACCGCACCACCCTCACATGCATGCCCCTAAATAGCTTCATCAACCTATAATCATCTAGCATAAGTCCAGAAATTACCTCAGCTTGAAGCTTAATACACGCGACTGGCAACTGAAATATTTTTTTTTCCTCTCGGCTTGCTCACTCACGCAAGGATGGTTGGTCTGAGTTCAGTGGTTGCAG
The DNA here is from genome assembly GCF_036785885.1 of Coffea arabica. Classification (NCBI taxonomy): domain Eukaryota; kingdom Viridiplantae; phylum Streptophyta; class Magnoliopsida; order Gentianales; family Rubiaceae; genus Coffea; species Coffea arabica. The sequence continues at coordinate 11,942,927 of NC_092320.1, read as the reverse complement.
CTGTGGTGGTTGTGGTTGAATCAAGCACGGCTGGTTGAGGGTGAAGAATGCAGTGGCAGCTCTCGATGGTGATGGAGGAAGTAATGAAGCTCGCACAGCTATCTCTTGCTCTCACCCTCTTCTCGGACAGCTCAAGGTTTGCAACTTGCACAGCTCTCTCTCTGGTTTCCTCTTGTCGATGATACCAAGGCAGGAAAATGGAGTGAAATGGAATGGTGTTGTGATTTTGAGGATGTTTGAATGTAGAGGTCGGTTGAGTGTTGAGTTGGTATTGAATTTTGATTGGCTGCATTGTGCGGTGCTGAAGCTGCTGTCCCGGGAGTTGTTTGTGCAGAGCAGAAAGGAAATTGCGGTTTGTGGTTTTTTTTTTTTTTAAATAATTAATTAATTAAACAACAAAAATGATAATAATAAAACAATAATAATTAATGATGAAAACAACTTAATTAACATTAGATAAAAATAAACTAAAAACAACAAAAAATGCAAATTTCCATTTTTTCATTTTCATTTTTTCCTTTTCTTTTGTTTTCGAAATAACCTAACCAAAAAATAAATAAAGTCAAAAGATTGAATTTAAAAAGAAATAAACATATTTTGTGAACAATTTTCTTCCCTTTCTTTTTTCTTCTTCCAAGACAAAAATTGAATTTTAAAACAACTAAAACATATTTTCTTTTTTTTTTGAGAAATTCTACATTAAAAAGACTAAAAATAAAAATAATAAAATAAAACAAGTAAACGACTAAAGAAAATAAAAAGAATAACTAAGATAAATTAGCATGAACAAAAATAAATAAATCGTACCAAAATTTGGTGTCTACAGTTTGCCCCTCTTTGTCTGAGTTTTGAAAAAACTTGAGACAAAGAAGTAGACACCAAATACTTACCTGTGTTATTCGGCTGCAATGGACGCTTCTGAAATGAGGATCGACCTCTTTAACATTTTTTTTTTTTTTGATTTTTTTTTGAAATGGGATTGACCCAAACAGGAAATTAAAACGGGACTGACCCGAGCAGAAATTTAAAATTGGGACTGACTAGAGAAGGAAATTCAAATCATGGGACTGGCCCGAACAAGCTTTAATCGCGGGACTGACCCGAATGAGCTTTTGAATCGTGGGACTGACCCGAATGAGCTTTTGATCGAGGGACTGACCCGAAAATGCTTTTGATCGAGGGACTGACCCGAATGAGCTTTTGATCGAGGGACTGACCCGAAAATGCTTTTGATCGAGGGACTGACCCGAATGAGCTTTTGATCGAGGGACTGACCCGAAAATGTTTTTGATCGAGGGACTGACCCGAATGAGCTTTTGATCGAGGGACTGACCCGAAAATACTTTTGATCGAGGGACTGACCCGAAAATGTTTTTGATCGAGGGACTGACCCGAAAATGTTTTGATCATCGGTCAGTGGGATTAAACCCGATCCTGCCGTGACGAAATTTGATTCGATTTTGGTTTTTGATTGATGATTTTTGCTTCTTTTTGACTTTTCTTTTTGACTTTTCAAAATCTTTACAACAAATTAATTTGCCCCAGTATGATGTATTTTTGCTATTTGAGTCCAGAGTTGATTCTGTATCGCCATGCTGTTGCATTTTTTTTTGATGAAATTTGCTTGCGACATTTTCAATCTGCCTTTGTTCATTAGGAGTCTTTCCGACACCGATTTCAGTGCAAGGTGTGATTGTTTTCATCCATGCATGAAATTTCCTGCAAAAGAGAAAAAACAAAGGAATTGCCACCATTATTTGATCCGTTTGTCCTTGAGAATCGTGTAAACATGAGTCTTTGGATGCCTTCGTCAAAGTTGACCGTGGCATCTGACTTGGTTGGATTTGTCATTTCTAAACGTCTCTGATTTTTCCCGACTAACCGAGCGTGCATTTTGCCATATTGTGAAGCTTGCGTAACCGACCTTGCTGAATTTCAACCATTTTCGCAAGATGACTGAACCCAAGTATGCTTTGAATAAACCATGGGGTTATCATTCACCAAAATTCGATGATTAAAAAGTAATTTCACCTATCATGCAGAAATGAATATGTGAAAGAATGCAAACACAAACCATTTGTGCTTAAAGCCTACAAAAATGCCATGAATACAAGCAATTGAGAAAAAATGAGCTTCCTAAGAATGAATTTGCTAAAGAAATATTTTTACAAAACGACACAGTTTTGGCCAACGGATGTCATATTCGAGTCCCTGAATATCTTTGTTCTGCAATTCGACACTGGCAGAAGTATTATGAAGAGAAATTCCAAATGAACCAAGTCATCAACTGTTCTTCCTCGTGTTTGCTCATTGAAGAAACCTACCTAGCGCCCTTTCGGGTTTTTACCAAGGTTGCCCCCACCTCTTTTTTTTTTCTTTTTTTTTTTTTTTGAAGTGCACTCTCGGATTTTCACCTACGGCAGCAATAGAAGAGCTTGACCATGATCGACTCAGGAAGGTAAGTTGAAGATTGCTGACATCAGTAAAATGCGCTTCTCTTATAAACCTAAGCGAAGGCATTATGGACATCACTTGCCAGTTGATTAGCAAATTTTCTTGATAGAAATACAGCAAGGGACGAAAGTCAGGACTTTTGTCTTTTGTAATGAGGTCAGGTGGGATGTTTCAAGAAAGGTTGAGGCCTGAAAGCAGGTATGATGAAAGGTGTGAAATAACCTGAGATTGCATCATTTTGAAATCATCTTCAATTTCGAACGAAACTGAGGGAAATTTGCCCCAGTTTGATTGAATTCTCTCTCTTTGCATTTTTCATTGCATTTCCCTCACTTTTACATTTTTCCTCAAAGCTAAATTTGCCCTAGTGTGGGTTTTCTTGTCGTCTCTTTTTTTTTCTTTTCTCTTTTTTTCTTTTTCAAAAATAAATTTGCCCCAGTGTGGGGTTTGCCTTGATCATTTTTCTTTTCTCTTTTTCTCTTTTTTTTTTTTCAAAATGAATTTGCCCCAGTGTAGGGTTTGCAATCCTCAGCGGCTGCCAAACGAAAATTATTGTTCTGATAGCTCAAAAGGGATGACTAGGGATAAAATGTTTCAATTGGAAAGGAAGATGGCCTGACTTTTGCCTCGTCTCTTGCTCGATTTCCTAAAAGAAATTTGCGTAATCAAATAAAGAATTTCTTACACATGTCCGAGTTGATAGGTTGAGGGAATGTCTGTCCTTCCATCCCTCCTTTGAACACCCAATAAGCTTTGTCAATTTGAAGCAAATTTGCCTTCGACTTCGTCTTTCATCGCTTTAGCACTTTGTTTCCTTTTTCAGAAGATCGGTGGCGGATCCTTTTGTTATGAACATAGGCCATGAATTTTGACAAAATTGGTCATGGTATATAGCATTCAACTGCTTTCCATTAATCAGAATCAATCGTTAACGATACTGCTTTAACCAATCAACTTTCAACCTGGCTGGAAAGGGATTTTCTCAAATGAAGGGATTTATCAATGAAGGGATTTCCAAATGAAAGGATTTTTCTAGTGAAGGGATTCATCAATGAAGGGATTTTTCCAGTGAAGCGATTTTCAATGAAGGGATTTTTCAATGGTTTTCCTCAATGAAAGCTTTCTCAATGAAGGATTTCTCAATGAAGGCATTCTCAATGAGGGCTTTTTAATGGAGGAATTTCCAATAAAAGGTTTCATCAAATTCCAGAACAGTGATATTCAAATAGTCAAATAACCTCACCTTTGGCCATCTCAAAAATCAGAATCATAACCAGACAAACAAACAATCAAAATGAGCATTTCATGAAACTCCAAATCAAAGCAGAAACAAAACAAAACTTGATTGCAAAAAAAAACGCTTTCATGAAACTATTTACATATGCAAGAAAAAGTTTTCGTGAACTTTAGTAAATGACAACCCCTAGATTTATCGAAATTCCCTTTGTGAGGGAAGATAGTTAGCCATCCAAATTGCGCAGAATTCCTTCAGGATTTTCAAATTTCGTCATTTGTAGTGGATGCTTCAAAAGTGTCCTTGTGTTCAGGGAAAGGATTTGTACTTATGCTCGGCCCTTGTTCACCTCTTTTCTTTAGCAATATTTCCCCTGCCTCGATCATGTCTTGGATTTTGTGCTTAAGTGCCCTGCAATCGGCGGTTGAGTGGCCAGGTACTCCCGAATGATAGGCACAAATAGCATGTGGATTGTACCCAGCAGGCATGCCATGAAGGTAAATTGGAGGGGGAATCACGCCTATTTTGTTGGCAGCCTTCAATTGCTCATACAATTGGTCTAAAGGCCTGCCTAGGTTGGTGAAAGTTCGGGTACGACTTTGATGGTAGGTTTCAGTGGGTCGGGGATAGTTGTAGATGGGTCTATTTGGTGGGGGAAATCTTTGTTGGCAAGGAGGTCGAGGACGAGTTTGTTGAAAGTTTGGTTGAGATATTTGGGAAGGGGTTGTAGGCGGGTTGGCATAATTTGGGCGAGGTCGAGGATGAGTGGTATTGGTGTGATAAACGGGATGATGGTTTGAATGGTAAGGGTTTGAGTAGGTAGGGTATTGTCGAGGTCTGGGTCTTGGGACAGGGTTTTGATTCCATGTGAAGGCAGTTTCTCCCTCTTTCTTTTGGAATTGCGGGTTCTTCCCACTAGTCCCCTGACCTTGCAAAGCATCCAACTGTGACTTGAGGGCAGAGACATTAAAAATCTTCCCAACTTTCACGAAATCATCAAATTCCTCAAGCTTATTAACAATAGCAGCGAACGAGCATCCAGTCATGCGAAAAATTTCTTCGAAATATGGAGGATCATGTGCCTTAATGAAAGTGCGTATGATTTCGTCCTCAGTCATTGGTGGCTCGACTTTGGCAGCTATTTTCCTCCATCTCTTGGCATAAGTCTTGTGATCCTCGGAGGGTTTTCTTTTTGTTCCTTCCAACGTATTTCGTGTTGGAGCCATCTCGCAGTTATACTCATATTGCCTTACAAAAGCATTGGACAAGTCAATCCAGGTTTTTACTTCTTCGGACTTCAAATTTGAGTACCAGTCGAGGGCATCCCCCTCCAGACTTTCCGGGAACAACCTTAAAGATAAATTTTCATCATCCACCGGCCTACCCAATTTATTGGCGAACAATCGGAGATGTGTCTTGGGACTGCCCGTGCCATCGTATTTGTTGAACTTCGGAGTTTTGAATCCCTCAGGCAATTGCACATTTGGGAAGAGACAAAGCTTATCGTAATCTAGGACTCCTTGCTTGTTCAACCCCTGACTCTTCCTCATAAATTCATCAAAACGGTCAAGGCGTTTGAGCAGCTTTATATCAACAGGGACAGAAGATTCCCCCATTTCTGCCTTGGTTTGAAAAGTATGATCAGGCAAGAAAGGCTCGGCAGCAGTATGATAAAAGGTGTATGGCTCAGGTGGTATATTTGAAGTGATTTGGGGTTGTGGACCTCGCGTGCGAGTAAGAAGAAATGAAGGATTAGGAGGGTAAGTGTATGGCAAATTTGTGGGGGGATATGTGAAAGTTTCTTCGGGTGCAATAGGGAATGAGGGAGTAACAGTGGCTTGGGCTGAAGGTAGGACAAATGGCTCTTGCTCAGGCCATTTGGCGGGTACAGGTTCGGGTTGAACTCCACTGCTAATTAGCTCATCATTCAACTTCCTTTGGGCGGCCATCTCAGACGCCATCTCTCCAAACTTGGTAAGCATCTCAGTCAACTGAATCCCCAAACTTGCAGCCTCGGGTTGAGCGGTAATAGCAGACCTATCTGACTGTTCCGGTTGAGAACTCATGTTTACACGACTCCTTTGGGCTTGACTACGGGATCGCGTTATGATGGGGCTTCGACGAGAAGCTATATTTAAATATTACCTGAGAAATTTTGAAAGATTGCCTTTAGATTTAACCCTCGCTTAGTTATTCCAATAAAAACAAAGAAAAAGAAAAGAAAAAACAAGAGTTAGTAGATATTCAGAAAATTCGGATGCATGTCCTATGGGGGAACCCTTTTGTGCCAAGGGTAGGCCTAGCATGAAAATGCAGTCCTCCAGAGCAGGCACTATACAATACCTGATGGATCCGATCGATGACAGGTTGTCGAAGCCTGTGCAATAATAAAACCTACTCAAACTAAAAGTAATTTCTGTAGATAGTGGTAAGCAGGGTCGAATCCACAGGGACTGGGAGCAATTGTTCCTTTTCAAATTCACAGTGACAAAGGAGGTGTTTTTATCTCAGGGGTGACAATTTAAGCAATCCAACTAAAAGTAAAATAATAAAAATAAAATAGCCAACTAGAAATTAAATAACAATTTACTAAAATCAAAGAATCTAGCCAAGGAATAACTTTAGCAATGGTTCACCTAATTGATCATCGATAAGCAAAGGCAATTCCAATTATTTATCAATAAATAGGTTATAACTGCCAAACAAGCGAAGACAGTCAACCCCTCCTTACTGTGTCGATGATTAAGGTACGCCCGTTAATCACTGCTCTAATTGAGAAATAATCCTAGGTACGCCCGTAGAATTTAATTCCTCAATTGCCTTACGTATTAGAGGAGCCCTATTCTAACCAAATAACACACTACCAGGGTTATTTTAGATTAGCCTGCGTATTCCCCTGACACAAACCTAATCATGCCAGTTGTCACTATTTTGAGACAATTAAACAATTACGGATTTAACGTCCCAATTGACAATAGATTACCCAATCAACTAATTATCTGGATCCAAGACAATTAATTAATTAAATAATCATAAGCATAGCAATCAAGAAATATGCGAATACCAATAAATAAAAGAAAAAGATAAAATTAAATCGATCTCACAATTTTAGATGACCCAAAGCATCCGTTGTCCCTTGACTAGACAAAGGGAATTAGTTCATTTTCCGTGAACAAATCCCACAGGAAAGTGAAGAAACGATCCCAACCATTATTCTTGTTCACGAGACTTCACCTTGACCGACTGAATAAAGAAAAGCTTGGAAAACAATGATTGATTCAATTCTTCAAAGAGTCCCTGTCATGCGTGGACTGAAGCTTCCTAAGAGACAAAAGAAAGGTCAAAGCTCTCTAAGAAAGCTCCTCACCTACGTGAACTGGAGCTAAAGCTAAACACTAGTCTAACTACTACGCTACAGGACGAAAAGAGAAAAAGGTAATGCCCTCTCTCTGCAATTACAATTTGCCTGTTCTAATCCTTCGCTCTCCTGTGCGGCGGCTCCCCTTCCGGAGAGGAAGAAGAAGACCCCTCCTTCAGCCCTTCGTTCCTCCTTTTAATGCTGCGCTCTGCGAATTACCAAAAAGGACTTGTATCTCCTTGTTCCAAAAATGCCCTGGATGCCTGCTATGTGAACTCTTTCCCGATAACTATCAAATTGGCCTTTATTGTGATATTTTTGTTCTACTCCCTGAAATAAATATAAATTACGAAAAGTGAGTAGAATCTAATAATTAATTCACATCAGGTCACGTAATAGGGAAAATTAATAATAAAATAAATGATAAAATTGCAACCTATCAATTTCCCCCACACCTAAACCATGCTTGTCCTCAAGCATGAGGAAAGCGATCAAACACCAATATTTGATAGTGGCTATTGCTCTATCCAACAAATTGCCAAGATACCAAGAAGAAAAATAATAATCAAGCATCAATGGTCAAGTCCAAGAAACATCATCTCGGTTAGCTTCTAAACCACAAACTCCTCTAATTTCATGTTAACTAATCTAAGAAAAAGGAATAACGCATAACATTTATCAGCAAATGGTCCAACTATTAACCAAAATCTCAACATTAAGTCCATAATTCGGCAAGCTGACTTTTATTACACACTAACACAACCTTCACTTTTTTCACATTTTTTTTCTCTCTTCTCTTTTTTTTTCCTTTGTTTTTTTTCAATAGTAACAAAAGACTTAGTCGCTAGCCATTTGAGCCTTTTGACGCGAATTCCAACATTGGCCAGATGAAGGAGCCCGGTTACTCAGCTTCTATCGCCACGTGACCACGTACTCATAGGAATGACTACCTTTTGACGCGAGAATCAACACTTTTAGGTGCAAATCCCCGGTTACTCAGTAGTAAAGACTAGCGGAGTACAGTCAACTCTTATTCACAGCTAATAACACAAAAACTCAATATAAAACAAAAATCAAAAGAAAATTTGCATCAGCTAGCCTCATTTTCAAACATGGAGAACTAAAGTTAATAATCGGACCAATTCACATGAAAATGCCAATAATCATTCCCTATGCCTAGGAAAGTTAACCAAAAATTATAAGAGTAAAACAATCATCGATATTCACCAAAGAGATGTTTTTGGATTCAACCACATTAACTTGATACCCTTTTATTATTAAAATTGGCAATAGTAGAAATAGAGGCAATAATCCAACATCAAACCTTGGCATGCACTTACGAGCCAATCACTAAAAAGAAAAAGAAAAAAAAAATGAATGAAAGACACTAGGCGGGTGATATTCGTCATTCGCTCATCTACGTTGTGAACCTGCACTTGTAAGTGGCGCCACTCACCATTGACGCCAATTATCACCCCAAATAACAAAAGACAGAATATCCAACAAAGATAGCAACCAACAAATGCAAATCCATAGTCACTGGTGTTCCCCAACTCAATAGTCAAATGCAAAAGCAAACACGGGCCACTCAAGCCCAAATATGGTCAATAAAGCAACAGTTGCACTCCAAAATCAACAACCAGAAACTATTATCAATAACTGGGAACTAGCAAAGTCACGTCAATAAGCACAGGGACTACCTAATTCAGTCAGTCAACAAGCAAACTTGGCCATTCATAATCTCAACAAATGCACTCTAAAATTTTAACGAATACCCCAATAATATGCTAAATCTAGCAATAGCAACCCTAAAGTTTATCAAGAGCAACACAGCCACAAGATCCTGGCAGTTTGATCGAATATCTAACCAGCTAGAGTAAACACATTCGGGGGAAAACACTCCAACTAGTACCACTGGCGGAAAATGGAATGCACAACTCAATCAACTGAAATTGTAGCAACAGCCCCAAGAAATAACAATGCAATCAATAATAACTCATAAATTCGACAGTAGCAGAGTAACTCCAAGTGTCCAGCCTCCAACAGTCAGCCAAAAGAGTAGAAGTGACCCAGTGAAGCCAAAATACCCAAACAATGGATGAAACAAGTTCAACGGCTACTAACCCACACTAGTGAGATCCCCCAAATAATGTAGCTCAATTCACACAACAAGCAATGTATCCACAGGATTCTCAGTCAAATCTAATAATGAACCCCAGCATTTCAACTAGATGCACTGAACTGGAATAAGCAATGTAAATGGTATAGAGGCCTCCCAATTTAACAAACAAGTGCAATATTTCAGCTCACCCAAAGTCCCAACAAATGGCTCCAGTTGGCCAATTAATTGCACAATTTCACCCAGCCCAAAAGAAATAGCAATTCCAAGCGAAAATAGTCCGACCAGTACCACTGGTGGAATTCACCAATTGAGAAAATAAACTTCAATCGTCAACAACATTAACTATTGAGCAACCCAGGCAGCACCAATTAGTTATTAAGAAAATGGGGGACAAGTTCCAATTACCTCCACCTTGGATGACAACCAAATGAAAGGGGACAGCAGCGGGTGGCGTGCGGCGAAGAGAGAGGAGGTGCAGCGTTTGGTGTCGTGAACAGCAGCGGTCGGAGGTGGAGCTGCGGGCGGCGGAACTCAGATGAGCTGGGCCTTCGCGAAGTGGCGTGCGGGCCCTGTCCGTGGCCTGCGTCGCGTGGCGGAACTTGGCGCGCGGACAGCGAAGGGGGCGGCTGGCAAGCTTCAGCAGCGGCGGCGCTCGATGGGTCCAATCGAGCGAGAGGAAGAAGCAGAAGAAACTCTCAAATAATCAATTTCTTTAACCCCTAGGATACAATAGGTTCTCATTCACATAATATTCAAATTAATCCTACAGTTAGGCATCCTAAACTTTAAGCCGAGGATACACTACAAGATCTAGAGCCTAAGCTCTGATATCAACTGTGACAGCCCCACCTCCCCCTAAGGCAAACCAAAGGGCTCGGTGGACCGCCTGCCCAACTCTCGCCGGGACTCACTACAATTCTCAATTAAAATACATCACTCACATCCAATAACATAGGGTACAACCTCAAGAATAAACGAAATAACATTTCAAACTTAGAACGAGATAAGATACATTACAAATCTCAAGTAAGGGTATCATTCCCCAAATAAGACAAAAGTCCTCAGTTCTCAAATAATTACATCAAATACTTATCAAGTGAATTGAATTCAAATTATATATGAGATATCCCTTCAGGCACTAATAACTCAATACAAGCGCTTTCTTTGGCCTCGAGCCCTGTGGGAAAAAATTATTTTTTGGGGTCACTAATTAAGCCTCAGAACTTCCACTTCCAAACCTGTTAAGGAAAACAAATTGGGGTGAGCTAACGCTCAATGAGGCCAAGGGAAAAACATGCAAGCATGCTAGCAAAAACACAATATAAAGCAATAACTCGAGTAGCAAGTAACTATGAAACGTTAAGTAACTAGAGAATTTAATCACAATAAAAGGATACGGGAGAGCTCACAGGAGCTAATCCACGTGCGATCCAAGCTCAGGTAGTTGACCCTCCGTCAAATTAGATCTAAGACGCTTCGCCAGGAGTTCCCTCAAAGTCCTCTGGAGATCCTGAAAGTATGCAATAATGCATTGTATCTCAAATTCCAGGACATACAGTATTCGTGTAAAGAAAAGAAATAGTCAATTTTGACTCCACAATTCAAGTTTCCAAAGTATTTCAGTTTATAAGGAACCGGCTTTCAAATGAGGTCTCAAGTGATAGGTGATCTCATGAAAATAGGTTTGAAATGCTCTAAGAATTGTAAAAATGTAACCTAGGCCCTTAAAAGAACATTTAGGTCCAAATTGGAAATTTTCACTTTTCGAGTCATTCGTGAAAAAATCAGTCCGGAAGTTCGGAAAGTCTAAAATAGAAATTTTACACTGTCAAAAACTTCATTCGAAGCATAACAACTTTGTAGAAGGTCACTTTCAAAGAATCAAATTAGAAACAAATCAATTTCTCCAAGAAAGTTTACTATTCATTGAAGATAGGTCAAAACAGTCCAAGTTTTTCCAATAATTTTGGAATTTCGCTAAAAACCATAGAATCAAAGCCAGCCTTTGAAAATTGAAATTTGATATGCATGTACAGTTCCAATCCAGGTTTCAAATGAAAAAAATGGAACTCGATTCCGATGTTCCTAGCTCAAGAAATAAAAAGTTGAAGTTCGCTAAAATTCCTGGACTGTTGGCCTATTTTCCAGATTTAATGCACTTCGCTAATTAGGCCGTATCTCACTCGATTTTCAGTGAAATTGAAAACGGTTGGTGGTGTTAGAAACTAGGTTCACAAGGATATATTTATGCAGAAGAAATCATTTCCAAAATCCAGATATAAGCTGATCAAAATCAAGCAACAAAATGGATTTTCTGGACAGTCTCGGATGAACAGTAATAAACAGGCAGCCAAATTTCAAAACTCGCCACGAATCGCTCGGGACGAACTAGAAAATGAGCTTGGTACCATTTTAAATCTCTAAGAGTCTACTTTCAAATGCCGCAAATGGTACTCAATTTCGATCAATGAGCAAAATGTTATAGCTACACAAATGTTGCTGGTCAGAAAATTCTGGAGCTTGTTCCAGTTTTGCTTCTTTACTTGTAACTCAAAATTTAACCAACCATTTGGGTTGATTTTTGGTAGACAACCACAATTCACATAGCACAACATATCTACACCAATTTGGAAGCTCAATTAGTACCAGAAAATTTTCGAAATTACAGGGCAGCAGCAAACAAGAAAGTCGGCAGCAAGTCAGAAATTTCAGACAGTACCTTCTCCAAATTTCTAACTTTCGTCCAACTTCATTCCATCAATCATTCTATATACATGTAGCATAGCACAATATCAGCAACCACAACATGCTAATTCATCACATCAGTCACCAATAAACATCCTCAAACCCTCGAGCATGTCATGGAATTGCAAGAACATAATTACTCAATCAATCAACCCAAATTCTACCATAGGCTGCAAACCCATGCTACCTTTGCTCCATTTGAGCTATAATTTTGCAAGATTGAAGTGTGGGTGAGTGAGTTACCTCAAGAGCTTAGTTGGACAGCTTTAGGGCAGAAATCTTGACCGAAATTCCTCCAAGAAAACCGATGAACAGCCCCCTCTTCCAAGCTAGGATCAAAGCCCTCTAATGGATGATGAAATTTGGAAGTGGATTGAAGCAAGTTTGTGAGGATTTTGGCTAGATTTTTTTCTTCCCATCTTCGGCCAACTAAAGAGTGACGAGAGGAGAGAGAGTGAAATCAGGTATTGTAATGAAAGTGGAGAGAATTGGTGACTTAATGGCTAAGTCTAAGTGTCAACTCATGCTAGGTCCGTTTAGGGTCTTTGCGTGTCCAATTTTCATGCTCGTTTGCAACTTTTGTGCACTAAACCTCTGAGGTAATTTCCCTAGTACATTAATAGTACATTACTAGTAGTCTAATATCATGTTCTTAAAATCTCCAATTAATCAAATTAATGTGCCTGTCGGGGCCTTTTCGGCACGCGCGCGTATAAAGGTTAAACTTAAGGGTTTTCTCGTTTGAACTTGGAAATTCAACTTATTCGATTCTAAAACTCTAAAATATGATAATCCAAGTATATATATATATATATATGACAATAAAAATCACGATAAGAAATTCATCTTGAATAAATTTGGGCATTAAAATAATATGCGCGTAAAGAACCAATTGGAAAATTTTATTTTCGAGAAATTCATGTACTTTAGTATATTTTATTTTGTTATTATTATTTTTTTTGGGTAACTCGAGTACGAAATATTTTTAAAATGACCAATTTAAAAATATTTTGAAATAGTAAAATTATGGGTCCTCACAATAAGTATCCTGAATAATACCTAAATGAGTTGCATTTACTTGATTTTCTTGAAACAAAACTCCTATGTTTCGAATTCTAGAGAGTTGTACATTTGTAAATGATATTTTATCGCATATTTGGACTCCAACCAAGGAGTTGGACCTGGACGTGATTTTTGAGAGGCACTAGACCTTTGGTGAATGCTTCCAAATACCTGATTGAACTGAACACTTGTTTTCAATACTTGACCAATGTGATCGAATGATATATGATTGGTATGATTAGGCAAGGGTGTACTTTATCGCACTTGCCCTAATGTGATATGTACTTGTTATTATTGCAAGTGACTTGATATACTTGTGCGTGACTTGTAAGTGCTGAGTGGCAGTATGTATCACACTCGATCCGAGTGGGAGGTACCTCTCATTCCCGTCTCCATACTTTTATCTTGATTCAGTCGATTGGAGATGTTATCTCATCGAATTCTCGGGAACCCAAACCCCACTGGCTAGTTAATCGAGTTGAGCCGGTAAGGGCTTGGTCGATTAAATAACGAACCATGGGTATCTACTATTGCCGAGTGGAGTGTTATCTCCTCGACTAATTGTGACAGCCCCATGTGACAGCCCCACCTCTCCCTTGGGCAAACCCTAGGGTATCAGCGGACTGCCTGCCTAGCTCTCGCCAGGACTCAGTCGTTCAAAGTACTAATATCATCAATGAAACGAATGTAACATTTGATAATGCAGGGGATTGAAACACTAACTCAAACATGATCACTAATCCAACAATTCAGCTTAGTACATATATCATCGTATGCCAACTTACCACGCTTTACTCAAAATTACATAATATAAATCACCCTTAAGAATTTAAGCTTACAAGTTTGCTTAAACGAAAGTTACAACCTCAAAACGCAAGAACGGCAAAATAAAGCTAAGAAAGCCCTCGATCAAATCCCTTCCCGATATGTTAAGGAAAACAAAGGGAATGGGGTGAGCTAAAGCCCAGTGAGGTTCCAGGTAAACAAGTAAACACATAGCCACATAAAATCACAAAATAGCCAACTAAACACCGTACAGTAAAAAACAGTTTAATCACAATTCAATTCAAGGATACGGGTGGCTTTCAAAAGCCAAAGGCCCACTTGAGCTTGATCATAATTGCCTCCTGTTGACACTCCGTCAACACTTGTAACAGTATATAGGTCCGTAGAACACCACTTTCACCAGTCTTCGTCCCCCAAACAATCCCCCACCGGGCCCGCACTCCATAAACAGTAGTTTGGTAATACTCGAGTATACCAGGAATCCGAGTTTCCAATGCTCAAGGATTCCAATAAAACAGTATCAAGCCGAGGATTTTATCACTGGTGGTGCTGGACAACACAACAAGTAAGCACAACGGCTATGCTTCACCAGGGACCTCCAGGCAAGATTCAATTTCCAGTGAACAGTAAACAGTCCTCAAGGTTTATCGACCTTCTCGACCACGCCCTTGCTGGCTCGATACAACCGACTCACCTATGAGGTTGGGTACCCAAACAGTAAAGTAGTTGGCGGAATGTCATCCACGCAACTTAAGCACGGTCATGTATAGCAATATCTCATTTCATATTACTTCATTCAGTAAGTAGAGTCTCGGTGGAAAACAAGGAAGGTCAAGTGCGATAAAGTACACACTCGCCTCGATTTTAACTAAAACAGTGTTTGGCTCAAACAATAGCAAATCAACGATTTCAAGTATGCAAGTATTCCACATAACAAGTAGCAAGTAGTGAAACACTCACCTGTCAAGCAAAAGTAGCAATTGACATCAAACATCTCAGTTACGATCACCTTTGTTGCCCAAACCTAGGTCAACGAGCGAAACCATTAACAATTGGATTCGTTCCTTACTCAAGTATAGGTTCATTGAGAGACCAAGTGAGTAGCCTAAGCTACTTAATCTATCATGCAAATGAGGTCCAAACCATGGGAAAAGTTGATAAGAAAACAAGTTTGGTATGTACATGAAAGTTCGGCAAAAGAAGGGTTTCACCGAAGCTCAAAAGTTTCATTACGGTTAAACTGTCTCGCCCGACCAGCCTCGGGAAAATGGTCACTGTTCATGGTAGGAGAGTCAGAATTAGGTTCCGTCAATTGCGTTGGAAACTAGGTTCTTAGGGTTAAATTTGTCGTGAAGAAACCATTTCCAAAATCCCAGCTTAAGTGGCTCAAAATTAAGAAGCCAAAAGAAATTTCTGGACTGCCTCGGATGAACAGTACCGCACGTGCAGCCGACTTCCACGACTTGCCACGGATTACTCGGGACGAACCAGAACATGAGACAGGTACCATTTTAAATCTCTAAGAGTCTATTTTCCAATGCCACAAACGGCACTCAATTCAGATCAGTGAGTAAAACGTTATAGCCTTTACAACATCGCTGGACAGAAAGTTTCTGGACCTAGTCCAGTTTTGTCCCTTTGCTTGCAACTCAAAATTTACTCAACCAAATTGGCTAATTTTTTGTAGACAACCTCTACACACATAACCCAACATATATCACTCACATTTGTAGCCAAAATATGCATGAAACATTAGGGCAAAAACCGGACAGCAAGCTGAACAGTTTCGGTCAGCATCCTTAATTCTTTCCCAACTTTCACTCTTCTCATTATTTTCACCTTTTGCACATCTCAAGTATTACATCTAACCATATAAGGTTTTAAAACACATCAATACCTCATAAACATAAATGAATAAGAGTTGAACATTTCATCAAACACTTGGTGTGCATACTAACAATTCATCCACTACTTGTTTAATTCAAGGGGTTAACTTTCAATTCCAACCACAACAACTTGCAATTCATGATTAGAGCTTATAGTAGATGATCTAACACATAAAACCCCCAAATTAAAGAGTACTTACCTTACTTACAAGGTGCTCAAATCACCAAAACAATACACCAAAATGAAAGCTTCAAGCTTGGAACAACCACAAGGATTGGAGGAAAGTTTCTCACTAACTCTAGATCTTTCTCTTTTGATTTTTCTCTCAAGCTCACACTAGGTTTAGAAAGCTTTAAAATGGAGTTTCTCTCCTTCTCTTGGAAGCTAAGAAGGGCACGAAATTATGGTGGAGGAATGGAGCAAAAATTGGTTTAAAATTCATCTAATCTTTGGTCAAACAAGATGCATGGCTAGGATTTTGCCACTTGGCCTAATTCTTGTACACAACTTCTCTTAATTCTTTGACTAATGCCATTCTTACCTTTCCAAATGCACCAATAATTATTCAACACCTCTAATCTCTCACAAAAAGTCTCTACCACTAATAAAAGAACACTTGGACAATTACAAGTGGTGATTTATTTACAACCTAGCTCGAGGATATATTTTACTTCAAGTAAAATGAATTGAAATGAAATGCATGGAAATTATTATAACACATAGAAAATAATTTGTAAGGGCATATATTAAATGGTCTAGATCTTATAATAAGGCATGTAAATAAGAAAATTGTGTTTTAAAGTGAGGGTCCATACAAGGGATTTGTTGTAACACATTGTGAAATATAATGCTAGGGCATATAAGAGGTGGTTTAAATCTTGGTGCAAGGCATGTAGTTTGGGGAAATTGTATTTTAAAAATGAGGGTTCTCACACCCCACCTCCCCCTTAGGCGAACCAAAAGGTTCGGCGGACCGCCTGTCCAACTCTCGTCAGGACTCAAGCAGTTTCCGTTCAAGCTTAATGCAAAACTATTCGACAGCACTGGATAAATAAGAAAGTGCGGAAAACTTCCAAACTTAACAATATATATAACGTTTATCCACCCTTACATGAAATTTCCAAAAGTTACATCAATACCCAAAATATACCACATCTGGATACATCAAATATCCAAATCATACATAAAGTTCCCTAGAGTACAACCAATAAGAGGTCTAACCCAAATTACATTAGAAACCCTAAACCAGAAGTGCATCAAAGGGGTTTCTCCAAGTTCATTCTATGTCCATTCTTGTTAAGGAAAACAAATCTACAGGGTGAGCAAAACGCTTGTGAGGCCAAGGCCACACATGCAAGCACATTGTTCAAGTAACAATCCAAAATTGACAAGTCGAGCAATAATATATCAAGAATTTAATGATTCACTGAAAAGTAAAACAGAAACAATTCAAGAATACTGGAGCTCTCAGAAGCTATATTCCTCTAGCACGATCAAGAACCTCCACGAATTGACACTCCGTCAATCGGGTAGGTTTAGTCCGTAGAAATCCACTTAACCTGTCCCCTTTCACCTTACATACCCCTGTTTCGGGCCCGCCTGTCATTTGTTTAAGGCAATACCACTCGAGTATGCCAAGCAAGATCTCTCCAATAGATCAAGCTTATCATGTGTTTCTCATGGCTCGCCAAGGTTTCCGACCAAACCCATGCCAGCTCGAGTCTAAGGATTGCCAATGAGATGTGGGCGTCCCCCAAGCATGTTCAAGTGTCGAGGAGATTCACTTCAACGACGTATGCAGCCATAGCATACTATTTCAAGTCAAGCAAGCATGTAACATGTGCAAGCAATTGAGACATTCGAGCATTTCAAGTACGAGTCATTTATTTCAAGCGAGAACGAGTGCGATAAAGTACACCCCCATCTCGAATTTTTAAAATCCCAAGTATCAATAACAAGTAACATGTATCGAGTTCATGGAGTTCAAGTAAACATGCACTTGACACTCACCAAGTAAACAAGAAGAAACGGCACTCGAAGTTCAAGCGTCCACCGTGGGATCCCCTTGAAGTTCCTCTTGTGTACCTGAGCAATTAATAAGGATTTTCACTCATAAACCCCCAATTATTCGAGAAGAGGGTGAGAGCAAGAGATAGCTGTGCGAGCTTCATTACTTCCTCCATCACCATCGAGAGCTGCCACTGCATTCTTCACCCTCAACCAGCCGTGCTTGATTCAACCACAACCACCACAGCTGCAACCACTGAACTCAGACCAACCATCCTTGCGTGAGTGAGCAAGCCGAGAGGAAAAAAAAATATTTCAGTTGCCAGTCGCGTGTATTAAGCTTCAAGCTGAGGTAATTTCTGGACTTATGCTAGATGATTATAGGTTGATGAAGCTATTTAGGGGCATGCATGTGAGGGTGGTGCGGTTGGATGATAAATTAAGTCATAGGAAATCTGATTTTGACTGAAATTAATGTTGTCGAGAGTTTGAGATGGAATTACAGCTTTAGTTTGTTAATGTGTGGTAATCTGATTTTAAATGTGTGTTTAAAAACTGGATGATTGAACTTTGCATGAGGTTAGTTAGCCTTGTTTGAGTAGGAAAATTGAAGGGATACAAATCTGGTTGCATGCAGGCTAATCGAGTAGGATTGTATGAAATTTCTGGTGGGATAGTGATTTTGATGTTGCCGAGCTGGGTTGTGAATCAAATCTAATAGATAGCTGTATATTTTCGGTCATGCATGTAGCTGATTTACGGGCTGCATGTTGGTTTTTAGTCATGAATAATAATATTTGGCTGAAGGGAATTTTTGATAAGGAAAAAATATGAGAGCTGGCCAAAGATGAGGAACCGAGAGCTTGCATGTTTGTTTTGCCGCTTGTGATTCCAGTAAATGGAAATTTATGTTTGGTAATGCATGGAATTTGTTAGCTTTATATGATAAGTGAAGTAAATGGTTGGTTTCGGTCGTCTACTTGGCAGTTTGATTTTCGAATCTACACATTTGATGATAAAATGGGTGGAAATATGTTAAAAGATTCTGTTTTTACTGAATTGGTTGGACCTTTGCATGTTTTCTCGAAAACGTTGAGTTAAAGGTAGATGTTCATATCATGTAGTTGCATTTTTTTTTCCCCCTCTCCCTGTCCTAAGTTCACGCATTTGATGTTGGGTTGATGACTGTGGAAAATCTGATTTGAATGTCGTGTAAACTAGTTAGGTGTCTGCTATGTTTGGTAGCTTGGGTTATGTGGTGGAATATATCTAAGTTGAGGTGAATGAAGTGAAAGTTTGCTGCATTTTTTCCAATGTATTCCCTTCCATGGCATTTTAATGAATCTTCACACTTAAGTGGCATGTTCAATCTGTCATTAAAGAGAAGGAATGGACAGCTTTATTAGATTGAGTTTGCATGTTTGAGTCACTTAAAACATTGGAACTAAGATCAAGCACCTTGCT
Organism: Coffea arabica; assembly: GCF_036785885.1. NCBI lineage: Eukaryota > Viridiplantae > Streptophyta > Magnoliopsida > Gentianales > Rubiaceae > Coffea > Coffea arabica. The sequence goes on along the minus strand of NC_092320.1, from coordinate 11,923,808 downwards.
GGAAAAATGAATGATTCAGGTTGTCAAACCATTGTTGCAAGCAAGTTTTTTTTTAGAATTTTTGCATGATCATGTTCTAAGTTTTTTTGCTTGTCAATGGTGGTGAATGCCTTGCATTGGGTCTTTGGATGACAAATTGGTAGAACTGATTTGAGTATTTGCATGCAAAGATGGCTGAGCTAAGATAAAAGGAGTAAAAAGCTGCTGCATCTTTTTGTCTTTTTGTTTTCTTTTCCATGGCTGTTTAAGGGACCCTTACGTTTAAATTGCTTGTTAAATCTGGTTTTAAGGAGAAGGAATGGAATGATTTGATGTTAAGTTTACGTTTGAGTCCTTAAAACACTTGAGCTATGGTTAAACACCATGCTGAAAAATATTTGATCACGGTTGTGATTAAGAAGCTTGAGCTTGAGAAGAAAGTGCAGCAGTCTTCGGTTGCTAGAGTATGTGAAGTAATTGCAGAAACTTGTTTCATGGCTATTGCATATAACTTGCATGTTTTTTCCTTCTAAGTTTTCTACCTGTTGAGGCGATGGTAATGACATAGTTTGCAGCTTAGTTAAAGCTATGTATGTGAACTTGAAATCTGATTTTTTGGAAAATAAGATGTGAGTTTGAGTTGGGTTTCGTTTGAGCAAGCATGAGAGAAAGTATTGCAGAAACTCACTTTGAATTTGATTTACTTGCTTGTTTGGTTGTTAGATTCATGCTTTAATGTTTTGGTTAGAAGATTTTTCGATCAAAATGGTGTTAAGGTTGAGAAAATGAAAGTCACGGTTGTCTTCTGGGTTGCCGAAAGCTTTCAGCAGAAATTTCTGCTGCAGAATGTTGTTTCTCATGTTGATTTTCATGTAGCTTGCATGAAAACTGCATGAATTAATTTCTGAAAATTGCACTTTGATCCCCAAGTCTCCCCTTGTTCCACTATGGCCCAATTACATTCCATGTTCTTGCAATTAGGTCCTAAGATATTTGCATTTGAATCATTATTTGCCTTTTCTTTTGCCCTTGAACCCTGGAAGTTCCTAAAAGCGTTTGTTTAAGCTTGAATGCTTGGCTAGTGTTCATAATTGAATCTTTGGTAACATTAATGTTTCAATTCAATTACTTGCTTGACTTCATTGGTTACCATGTTTTGCTAAGGTGATACTTAAGGCAAGAGTTTAAGAACTTTGTGTTCAAAAGAGCTTGTGTTCGCCTTTCTTTTTGAATTTTCTGAAATAATTTGGCTTTGGCCTTTTCTTGCTCTTGGAATTTCAAAGTTTCTAAAATGTTCCCATTGGCTTTGAATGGTTGATTAATGCTTGCATTTGGGTCCTCGGTGGATCCCTTTATTGGAAAACTATGTATTGTTTGATTTCATTTAAATTGCAATTAGGGGAGATTTAGTGACTTTGTGTTACTTTACTATTTGAGGTACCTTGACCTTTTTATTGTTTTGAAGCCATTTTTCTTTCATTTGGTCATCACTCGAAGGGGGCGGTATATTTCCTTTATCCCTTTTTGTGTCTCTCCTATGTGAACCAACATGCTACGTGAGAAATACATGTCTACTTTGCTTTCTTAGCCTTTCTTTTATTTATGTCATTTACTCTTGCTTTTCATTAAGTTATTCTTTTAATGGGGTATGTGTACACCTCTTGGCTTGTAATAGATAGGGCTTGGGAGGAGCATTCAATGAAGACCTATCGAAGTCATGTGCCTAGCTAGCAAATGTAATAGTTAAGACTTTAATTGTCTTATGTGTCTTGCATGCTTAGTTACTACGTGTTAATTTGCTTTGTTAGGGCCTTGCATCTAGTCGAGCATGCTAAATGTTATATGCTATGTGTTTATAAGTGTTTGGCATGTCTACTCGCTTTCCATAGCCTGAATGAATGTGATGAATGAATGTACGTTTCCACTAGTCCAACGCTAGTCGGAATTCATAGAATGGGCTAGTCCAACGCTAGACCCTTAGGGATTTCCCCTCGTTAGTACATGTTTGCATGTTCACTACATTTCATGCATTTTTTTAGTTTTTATGGCATTTGGCATGTCCCTCTAACCTTTTTCCTTTCATTTTAGGCCTTTGCATTTCATGCTAGTTATAAGGTCCATTTGCCTGAGAAACCCCCTTGGGTAAGGGAAACGAGCTAGTGTGGCTACTCGATAGCCTTAGCACGCTAGTTCCGCCTTCTAATCAAAGGGAAAATCGAAGTCGAAAAGTTAGAAGTCAACCCCCGTACCCGACTTGTTGCATTCCCCTAGGGTCATACTTTCATTTTTATCACTTCCATACTCTTTTAATCACATTTTTCTTACATTTCTCAATCCATATTTTTCACTACATCTTTATCATTTATTTACTTTACTTTCACAAATGAAATTCAAGTTTCACTTATATATGTACGATTCTATCTTCATTCACTTGCACACACAAACACTTTGATTTTCATACAAATTCACACATGCACTTTCTTTACACATTCGCACACAAACACTTTGTTTTTTTACACCATTTCATACATGAATCTTTTCATACACTTGCACACTTGCACTTGAGTCACCATTTGCATCAATCGACCTCTATGAGGTTTCCCTTTATTGGCCGCCACAATTCATGTGGTTTGGGACCAAAAACCTCACGAGAGACATCGTAAAATTTAGGATTGCATTTCTCATTCATTAGTCTTTGTCCAAATTGCAAATACATACTTTGGGTAGAAAAAAAAAATATAGGAAAATAAGGGTTAAATCACGCAACTAGCCTTGGCTAGGTCGAAGGGGTGCCTTGGATTTTTATCCTTGCCTTCCCCTTCGTCAAATGTGACTCCCGAACCTTTTTTTTTGTTTGCGTAGACTAGGAGTCGTTCAAAAGGGTTTTCTTATTTTTTTTTCCTTAAAAAATTCACTTTTTGGGTGACTTGGTACACCCTAACTCTATACCAAGTGGCGACTCCATTTTTCATATAAAAAACCCTTTTTGAACTATTTTTCTTGGGTCAAATCGTCGCATTTTCAAAAGTCCCATTTAGACCCATTTTTATTTTTATCAAAAAATTCACATTTTTCCCAAATCAATAAAATCACAAAAACAAATCATTTTATTTTTTCCAAAAAAAGTGGGGCGCGACAGATTCTTTGTTACAACTCTGGCTCTCCTCAGAGTTGCAACATCAAGAATTGCTTTGAGCTGTGCAATGACGCTGGAAGATGCATCTTAATCTGTCTAAGTACTTCTTGAGTAAGTGCCGAAGTTCGATCGAGGGCTTTGCTGAATCTGATTGAACCTGATCAAAGTTTGTTTCATTCAATAGAGGTACTCATCCTTAATTAATTTTTTCGTTCTGGGACTTGGTCTTTCTCCAAAGTGTACCCATAAAACACAAATTAAGTACCTGCATCAAGGTTTTTTAATTTGCACCACCTAATAACTGCATGCTAGGCCGTGTGTTCCTTTTATTTTATGTTATGTTTTAATTTCAAGGTTTTTATAAGCAGAGGAGGAGTAAAAAGGAAGAGGCAGGGAGGCCAAGCAAATTAAAGACAACGAGAGTCAAATGGCAACGAAGTTACATAGTTTTTAAAAGCTCAAATATTTTCATTAATTAGTTAATATTTAACGAGTTATATTGACAGTATATACTCTAATAGGAACGCGTACATATTAAATATATAAAACATTAAATTTAAATTTAAATTAAGATTAGTTATCAAACATTCGCGTCATGTGTGCAGGTAAATTACAACAATCCGGTTGGTGTTTGTATGTGTACGGGTGTGGGTGCAAGTGTATGCAGAAGATGTATATAGTTGGGCAAATATGTGTACGACTTCTTGGTAGTTCCTGTTCTTTTTTATTTTTTGGTTCTTTGCTTTTCATTTGCGTTTCAAAATGACTACTCCATACCTAAGAAAAGGAAAAAAAGAAAAGAAAAAGATCTTTGCCACAAACCAACTTTTGATATTCTATTGGTATGTTTTATGCCACTTGACAGCAATTTAAGATCTTTCTCACAAAATTATGGCAAAACTATGATAATATGTTTGTATTTGGCTCAATGTTCAAGCGAAAGCTTATGCAGAAAGTGATAACATGTAGTATTTATCTCCGAGGATGTATCAAGCATATAATCCTCCCTTCCGTTTTGGATCAATTTTGTTTAACAGAATCATTGTAAAATTAGAATTTGCATTCTTATATGATTTGACATATACCCAATTTGGCTGCAGTTCCAATCCTCGGCCCCCTTTCCCATGTGTTTTTGTCATGTGTCCCAATCTTTCACCTATCCCTTCCTACTTTTTGTTGCATGTCTCTCATTTTCAGTTCCACTTGTCTAATAGCATTGCTATTGAGGGGAACGAAAAAAATGAAAAGAAACTTTTTAATGGGGATTGAATCAACGGCGTATGCTTTTTAATGGGGATTAAATCAACAAGAAAAAAAGATAAAGCAAACCCATTATATGTGGATGCTGGGAATGAGTAGCATGGAAAAAAATTACTTTCATGAAAACTTACTCTCATCTGTTATCATTTTAAATGGGTGAAGTGTGTTGATATCAAAGGAAAATTAAAGAACTATTGTTTTTAGTTTTTCAGAGTCATGATCCCATGGAAAAGAGTATATCTTTCAATACAGTACATTACAACTATTTTTTATTTTGTAATCCGGAACATGTCTCAACTTGAATTCTTAAGATCCAAGTCGGTATATCAAATCAGGAAAGTGCGCCACGGCCTCACACAGCAATCCCGGACAAGTCAAAGGGATTCAAGTTTAGGATAAGATTCGAATTCAAAACCACAAGGATTTTTAAGAATCCACTTACCGCTGAACCACCTCCGAGGGCAGTACCTTGCAAATATTGTTTCAATGATTGTGAGATTTACCGGATAATTGGGACACATGGCAAAAAGACCGGGTCGCTAATGATAGCCTTGAGTTTCAAAAAATAGAAAGATCCGAAAAAAATCCCATGCTCGTGATCATTGTACCTCAAACTCTTTTACGGACTAGGTGAAGAGACTTGTGTTTGCTAGTGGTGTACCAATTGTGGAAAGTAAGAAACTGGCTTATTTTTCAGCAAGGTTCACTATCTGGTGTTAGCATAATTTCTATTAGGGGTGAGCAAACGGTGCATATTCGGTAATTCGGTTATATGAATTTGATAAATTTGATTATTAGACTTACAGAAATTTAAACCGTTTTCAAATTTGAATTGGAGATACCCGATTTTATCAAAAAAAAAACTTAAAAATTATACTGCATCCTTTAATTTACAAAAGCATTTGTAAATTTGCTTTCTCTAGTCAAGGAACTTAAGAGATTTGTCATTTGGCGGCTGTATGCAGACGTCTCCTATTATCTAGACAACAATAGTGCGATTAACCACAAGAATCAAAAGAAAAGGATGATAATTGTGCTGACGAAAAATCCAATTTCAAATATGTAGTAGAATTTTCTTTAATTAGTCTTTCTTGTGAACAAGTACTGCCGAATTGTTTGAAGCACAAGTGAACTCATTTGGAGATGTGATGGTCGGAGAACTATTTTGGAGTTTAATTCTTTGAAACAATGTGGATGGACGACCGTGCAATGTTGTTCCCTCATTTACCATTACGATTGATCCCACGGTTACATCTTGTAACCCTCTCCAAAGGACAAAGAAAGACGTACAGAAACTATCCTCTTAACCAACCAAACATTTCACAATTTCTATGTTCTTGGACCTTTAATCTAATATTTTTCAAAAGCATAATCGCAGATACATTGAAATGCGAAAACGAATCTTGTTTATAACTGGCAATGGGCAATGTACGGTGAAGATAGGTCTACAACGACTTGAATGAGTGTAACCCATGATCTTTTCTTTGTAAATTAATTTAGTTTGCCTTGACCACCTAATACTCCATAATATGGGATTAGTTTCTGCATGAATAGGAATACTAAAACTGATGGAATTAACTGAGGCTTTATATATGGCTTTATGTAACCATTTGAATTCGAAATCAATTATTACTAAATTCATAATCTCATTAACTATTTCATACCATATTAGAATTCGATGAATTCGATAAATATCGCTTTTGTACCAAATTACCTAATACTCGATTTCAAATTATCAAATTGAATTTGAAATTAGGTATGAATTCGGTATGTATCGAATTTGCTTACTCCTAATTTCAGCTGTCGTTGATTCTGTGAAGGATACAGTTGCAAGTTGGAGACGCACGCCTTTAACAAAGCAAAACTAGGACTTGGCTGTGGAGCTGAGGCTACCTCATGTGTGTTTCAATAGATGAGTGTTCTGGCTGACTGATGATTTAGGTATAAATAATGGGATAATTTCAGAAACCTCCCTTGATATTTCTAACAATTTCACTGAGCTCCCCTGAGATTTGAAAAATTACACATACCTCCTTTGTCATTTAAAATGACAATGCTACCCTTAAATATTTTAATGAATTTCCCTTATTTGGTATGCTTATGCTTAGAATGACTTTAAAATTATTTTTTCATTCTTTTTCCTTCTTATTCCTTCTGATTTTAATTTTTTGCCAATAAAATTGTAAAATTACCACTATTATCTCTAGTTTATATTGTTACCATATACATTAGATCGTTACAATATATTTTTCTATAAAACTTCAGTAGAAATATTGATGGAAAAAAAAAGAAAAAGAATTGACCTTAAGGGTGTTTGTTCTAAGCTAAATCCTACAATACAGACATTGCTGACACAAATATGAATCTATAGTGTATCTCTAAATTAAGGTATAGCCTTCAATATAATATTAGGTAGCATGATGGTTGCTGCTGATTCAATTCATCCCCTTTGTGGATAATAGTGGAAAAAGTGGATATGCGCCATTTTCTGAAAAGAGAAGCATGGTGGAGCACAAAAAGAGATTTAAATCACTTCAGCAGGTGGCTAAGTAATTAGCTTCGACTTGTCGGTTTGCAAAGGCAAAGAAATTGCTGATGGTTTTCCCAGCAAGTTCAAAATTGAATTATCTGGCTAACACTAAACAGCGTGACAGGGATTTTCTTTCAGGTTTACATCCTGGAGGCCTGAAAATTGTATCGCTCAAATACCTAACGATGAATTCTCTATAAATAGTACCAAACCATCCTTCGACCGCTCTACCAAAAACCACTGCTTCTCACGCTCATTTTGGTGTCATTGAACTTGGGGAGGCCTCTCTCTTGTCATTATCATTTCTATTAGCGTATTAAATCAAGCTCTGATTAACCCGTCTTTTTTTTCACAATTTTAGTTTTGTGTGTTGCATAGTATCCCTTTTCTAAAGATGGGCAATGATAAAACTGAGACATCAATTGTTTGTCTATCCGGCAAATATGTCGGTTTGAAGGCCATTAAAAGTGCCCCCGATGTAGATCGACGTATGGCCAATGCTAAGTTACTAGAGCACAATCCACTCCCTCAAATTAATGAAGTAAAGTTCTGCAGACATGAATTGCTGCGTGTTGCTGAACATTTGGGTTATGCTCCAGATTACTTCTTCACAGTAGATGGCAATCCAACTAACTTGAAGGTCTCGCAGGGCGATCTTATGGACTCTAAATTTGTTGCCGCCGTTGACAAAAACGAAGTAAAGGTGCATAAGTTGAAGGACGGTGATGTACCAAGGTTAGTCTTTAGTAACACTCTACATGGTTACTTATAATCTCGATCCCTCCGATGATAATAGCTCATATATATATATAATATGACCATATATATAGCTTAGTTCCCTTTCATTTTCCGTTGTTAATTTTGTACTTTTAGTTTAAAAAAATGATGACAAAATTCTTAACAATGGCGGCTTTGGTTTGGTATTTGATCTCTTGAAGGAATCGTAACGGCCTGGATTTGGAAAAAATAAGAGACGATGCTAATGGCGGTTGCTATGGGGACTATTTCTCGGTGAGCATTGACTAAATTTCTTCTTTGGCTTTCTCCTTTGGAAAATAGATTGAAAGTACAATTATTTATCCTCCCACAGCGTCTAATTAAGAACTTCATAGTTGGTACTTGTTCCTAGTGTACAATTTGCGAGAATGATAAAGCACAGGGTAATATCTTCACAAATAACTTAAATTTAAAGAGATCCATTTTTTCAAATAAATAATGCATAATATGAAATATACATTTAAAGACAATCAAATTCGAAATCACGGGATATTTATACCTTTTAGTATGAGGAACCAATATGATAAGTGCGTAAAATATCATGCATTTACGTTCACTTCTAATGTAACAAACACGAAATTTGGGAACATATATAATAGCTGGTTGCATTTAAATATAGAAATATCTAATACCAACATGTGTCTTCAATTATACGTTGATCGGAAAAATATTAAGATTTTGGATAATATTGTTTGCGATGTCAACTATATGTGTGTGTGTGCAGACCCGAAGAGGCTCGGCAAATGAAGGACCAAAATCTCTGTGAAGTTCCCTGCAGTAGTTTCTGGATGGATAAATGAATGGTGGCGCAGAATCTTTAGTAAAATAAGGCTTGTAAACTGTAATAGTCATTTTATGTATGTTTTTTGAACCTAGGTTGCATGAAAGAACAGTAATCCTGTTTTTTTCTTTCATATTTCTAGTTTAAGGATGTCGGGTGTTTTTCTATATTTCTAGTTTAAGGAGGTCATATGTGTTATGAACCTCACAAGTGATGTGGTGTTTATGTTATCTAGTACCTTCTGGAATCTATTATTAAGTTTGTAATAAAAGTGGCTTGCTGTTTTTGACTTGTGGTTTGAGTGTTACTTCCTTTGCTCATAAGATAAAAAAGAAGAACCGGAAATATTAGGCCAAAAATATCAATTGGCATTATCTTTATCTTCAAATTATAGATGATAAGTGATGCGTTTGTTTAAGGACTTCTCCTTTCCCACTTCTACTTCTCCGCTCAAAACCTAGAATTCGTGATTCTATGTATTAATTTCTTACACAGCAAACCACTTTTCCATTTATAATAAATTCATAGGAAGATATCTAATCTAAGACTCGGTCTCTTTCTTATATCATTTTATTTTGTTTTATATTAATTTTTGGGAATCAGACTTGGTCTCCACTATCTAATAATAATGCAGCCCTCTAATTGCTTAGAGGTTTCTTTTGTAGCTTGATGTTTTACATTGTGCCTGATCCTATAATTCTACATAAATTGGACCGTTCATACTTGTCAAGATGACATTAATGATGTTCTCACCTTAATTTAATTGATTCTTTTTTTTTCTTTGATAACTAGAAAGTTTTAAACTCAAAACCTCCTACTTACAATCCCTTCATTTTAACATTCAACTCAATCCATTCCCATCCAATTCATTTGCTCTTTATTATTTGCTTCACATCATTGTTGCTTGATTGATCTTTTTCTATGAATTTTTTTTAGAGTAAATATTATATATACTGACAGTGCATACACTATCACTGTTAGATTCATGACACATGTATAAAAATTAAATTTTAAATTCAAATTTTGTATAGTTGTCATTTATCCAATGTTGACAGTGTATACACTATCAGTGTAGGAAAGATCAATTTTTTTTAATAGCATTCAAAAATTACTGCTTTATTTAAAATCGTACACTATCATGTGTCCCAATCTTTCACCTATCCCTTCCTACTTTTTGTTGTATGTCTCTCATTTTCAGTTCCACTTGTATAATAGCATTACTATTGAGGGGAACCAAAAAAAAAAAAAAAAGAAACTTTTTTATGGGGACTAAATCGACAGCGTATGCTTTTTAATGGGGATTAAATCAACAAGAAAAAAAGATAAAGCAAACCCATTATATGTGGATGCTGGCAATGAGTAGCATGAAAAAAAAATTACTTTCATGAAAACTTATTCTCATCTTTTATCATTTTAAATGGGTGAAGTGTGTTGATATCAAAGGAAAATTAAAGAACTATTGTTTTAGTTTTTCAGAATCATGATCCCATGGAAAAGAGTATATATTTCAATACAGTACATTACAACTATTGTTTCAATGATTGTGAGATTTACCTGATAATTGGGACATATGGCAAAAAGACCAGGTCGCATATAATAGCCTTGAGTTTCTCCTTATTTTATCAAGAAATAGAAAGATCCGAAAAAAAATCCTATGCTCGTGATCATTGTACCTCAAACTCTTTTACGAACTAGGTGAAGAGACTTGTGTTTCCTAGTGGTGTACCAATTGTGCAGAGCAAGAAACTGGCTTATTTTTCAGCCATCTTCTCAATGTTTCCTAACAAAGCTCCTGGAGTTGATGGTATGTCTACATTGTTTTTTCAAACATACTAGAACATCATTAAAGTTGATATTGTTAATGCCATTACCAGCTTCTTTCATAGTGGTAATTTACTTAGAACTGTTAATGATACCATCATCTCCCTAATCCCTAAAGTTGATAATCCTATGATGTTGACCAATTTTAGACCTATTAGCCTTTGCACAATGTTGTATAAAATAATATCTAAAGTATTTGCTAACAGACTGAAAAAAGTTCTTAAGCACTACATTAGCCCCTCTCAATTTGCTTTTGTCCCAAGGAGACAAATCCTTTATAATGTTGTCATTGCACATGAACTTTTGCATTTCTTGAAAAACAAGAGGACTAGTAAAATAGACTTCATGACCCTTAACCTTGATATGTCTAAAGCATATGATAGGGTGGAGTGAAAATTTTTAGGAAGAATTATGATGCACATGGGTTTTTGTCCAACCTTTGTTGATTGGATCATGGTTTGCATCTCCACAGTTTCATATTCTTTTAACCTGAATGGCCAAAAGGTGGGAAATGTTAGGCTTTCCAGAGGAATCCGACAAAGAGATCCATTATCTCCTTACTTGTTCATTATTTGTACTGAAGGGCTTTCTAACTTACTCAAGAAAGCTGTGGAAGGGAAACAATTAACTGGCATCAAAATCTGCAAAGAGATAGTCCTATGGTTTCTCATTTATTTTTTGCAGATGATTCACTTTTGTGCTGCAAAGCAAGCAACACAGTAAGCTCTGAAGATAAAGGAGATTATACAGCAATATGGACAAGCTATTGGACAGGTAGTGAATTTTGACAAATCTACTATATTTTTTAGTAGAAATACTCCTAACCTGTTAAGAGGGGAGATAAGTGAGGTGATGGACAACATGAGGGAAGCTCACAGTGGGAAGTATCTAGGCCTACCTATGATTATAGGGAGAGCTAAGAACCAGATGTTTGGTTATCTGAAAAATAAAATCAATAGCAAGCTACAAGGGTGGAAACAGAAGATGCTTAGTCAAGGGGGTAAAGAGGTTTTGATTAAATCAGTCATCATGGCAATGCTTACATACATCATGTCATGCTTAAACTTCCTAAAAATATGTGTCAGGAAATTAGTGCTCGAATTGCCAGATTCTGGTAGGGGGGTAGGGAAACAGAAACTAAAGTGCATTGGGTTAGGTGGAGTAAGCTTTCAGAAGTAAAAGGGAAAGGGGGGTTGGGTTTTAGAGACCTGGAAGCTTTTAACCTAGTTTTGCTTGCAAAACAAATTTGGAGGCTTGTTACAAATCCAAATTTGTTAGTAACCAAAGTTTTGAGAGCTAAGTATATGAAAGAGAAAGATTGGCTAGGACAAGAGCCTCCTAACAATGCATCTTAGTGCTGGAAAAGTATTCACAAGGGGAGAGAGCTACTTCAACAGGGTTTATGGAAGAGTGTAGGAGATGGAAGGAATGTGAAGATCTGGCAAGATAGATGGATACCTGGTTCGGTCAATGGAAAAGTATCAATTGCAAGACCAGCAGATTGCCAACTAGAGTATGTACATGAATTGATAGAGTGAGGGAAATGGAAGACTGATTACTTACAGTATTGGTTTAACGCAGAAGATGTGGAACACATAACTAGTATCCCCCTCAACTTATATGGAAGAAAAGACAGACTGTTCTGGAAACGCAGCAAGTCTAAGGTATACACAGTTAAAACTAGATATGCTGCTGCAAAAATGAAAGATGACAACAAGAATCGAAAGTTAGCACTTGGCTCAGAAACTAGCTGGGAAATTAGGAAACATACGGTATGAAAAAGATTGTGGAGCTTAAATATTAAGATGAAGTTGAAACATTTCTTATGGAGGTGCTTGCAAAATGGATTGCCAGCTAATGAAGCACTCTATAAGAGAATTGGGAAAGGAAGTAGTCTATGTAATTGCTGTGGTGAGGATACTGAAACCATTAAGAACATTTTCTTTTTTTGTCCAAAAGCTCAAGTGGTGTGGAAGTTTGCTCCTGTGAGGTGGGAGGGGATAACTGAGCTGCAATATAACATGTGGAGATGGTGGGATGATGTGATGCAATTAGCTAGGGAGACGCAAGGAATAGATAGAATCAAGCTTACGGTGAACATATTATGGCAAATCTGGAAAGTTAGAAACAAGATGACATTCTAGACTGAGAACGTGGATGCAAAACTGATAGTGGACAAAGCACACCAGGAATGGATTGAATATGAAGCTGTGAATGAAATCGACACAAGAGCAAATGCAACATCAGAAATGGACAGACAGATTCAGCAGAGATGGAAGCCACCTAAGGAAGGAGTGATTAAGATCAACACAGATACAGCAATCTCAGCTAAAATGGTGAGGACAGGCCCTGGGAATCATAACTAGGAACTGGCGTGGAAAGATAGTGAAAGCGAAAGGAATCACTGCGAGGAGGAGAGGGGAAGCAGTCACAGAGGAAATGCTAGCCATAAGAGGTGCGCTGGAAATGGCAAAAGTTGCAGGATGGATAAACATAGAGATCCAATCTAATTGCAAAAATGTTGTGAGCCAAATCAACACAGGTAATGTTCAGGAATGTAGATTACAAACAATCCTGGAAGACATTGAGGACCTAAAGAAGAGTTTTGACTGTTGGATATTCTCTTTTGTTCCCAAAACTGCTAATGGTTGCAGCCATTCTCGGGCTCAATTTGCAGTCAAGTCAATTAGGAGTATTGAATGGGAAGGTTCATTCCCAACATGGCTATTAGATTTAGCCAGAAAAGATATGGGGGTAGTTACCCTTTTTTGTAATTAGCTCTTGTATTATCAAGTATTAATATCTATAAAAATGTTATCGTTTGTTAAAAAGAAAAAAGAAACTGGCTTATTTTTCAGCAAGGTTCAGCACCTGTTGTTAGCATAATTTCTGCTGTCCTTGATTCAGTGAAGGATGCAGTTGCAAGTTGGAGACGCACGCCTTTAACAAAACAAAACTAGGACTTGGCTATGGAGCTGGGGCTACCTCATGTGTGTTTCAATAGATGAGTGTTCTGGCTGCTGACTGATGATTTTGGTATAAATATTTGTGTAATAGTAATAGTAACAATGCTAGGTGCTGACGTAGTTGGCATGAGTACATTCCTTTGTATACACTTCCATTGCTGATCAATAAAGATTCAATAATGTTACTCAAAAAAATTGGGTGAAAAGAAGAATATAGAAATGCTCCTTCCTCAATGATTATGTGGCATGAAAAACCTTTTTCGTGTTCGAGTATGTGTATTTTGGGTTATTGTCCATGCATATGATTTAAGTACGCTCAAGCTAATTGTTAATATGTGTATGGATTTTTAGCATTAAAATTCCTGCATGTTAGTGTCAAAATTCATGGTAAAATTTTGTTTCCATTCTAACGAAAATAAGTTACTCCGGTGTTACACCCATAAGTTCAAAAAGTACGCCATATTATTAGACACAAAAGTCAATCGTCATTATCTTTATCTGCGAATGATAGACGACGACAAGTGATGGATTTGTTTGAGGACTCCTACTTTCATTCTGTGCTTCAATCCTAGAATTGGTCATTCTATATAGTATTTCTTTTACAACACGACCATCTCGATTTATAGTAAATTCACAAAAAAAAAAGTGCTCATGATAGGGTACAATTTGTTAGTAATTTTATTATTGATTTCCCCTTTTATCCCTGATAAATATTGTGTTAATTGCTGATATTTACTCATATTCGGTATCTGGACTTAATTTCAGGAATGAAGCAGAAAACCATCAAAAAGGAAGGACTTTATGGAAAATAGGGAGACTTCTAAGGGCTTTAATTCTTGGGCCCTTGAATTGGTGGGGGACCACAAGCTAGTGGAAAGCATCTAGTCATTTGGGCTCTTAAAAGAAAGCTACGGAAAGAGACTTGGGGCAAGAAGTACTTTGAAAGCTTTGTCCACATGTGTGGGGACCACCTAGATAGGCTTTTGTCATCTTTCTTTTATTGCTTAAATAGGGATAACGTAGAGTAGCAGGGACATCGGGAGTTTTAGTCTTTTAGTGTAGCTTTACTTTTTCCTTCTTTTGACTGGCCTCTGACACACGCCAGGTGTTCGACAAAATTTCCCAACGGGAAAAACACCTTTTATTCCTTGCTTCTTAATAGAAAACGCTATGCCTTTGCAATCCATTAATGCGTGTGGTGATTTAATTATGCGGCGTGGCTAAATCTTCCATCTAGTCAAGGGTCAACTCGACGGCGCAGTCCCGAAAATCTGTGAGATCTAATTAGTTTTCACGTGTTCCTTTATTTATTAATATTTGCACGTTATCTGCGTGAATTTTCATGGGATTATTTTATTAATTGGATGTCAAGGGCCCGATGTTCAATGTGATTTATTAATCTCGTGCCAGTTTAGTCAATTAAATCCGTAATTGTTTGATTGATTAATGTTAGTGGCAACTGGTGTGTTTACACATTAGGGGAACGCGCAATCTAATTTAAATAACCCTCGTAGCGTGTTATTGGTTAGGGCTAGGTTTTTCTAGTTATTAATGCAATTGGAAAATTAATTCCTACGGTCGTACCTAGGAGTACTTTTCTGGTTAGAGGTGATTAATGGTCGTACCTTGGTCATCTATAATTTAAGGAAAAATTGGTCGTCAGACTATAACTAGCCTATTAATACATTAAGTGAACCTCTCTTGCATCAATGATCGGATGATTGGACTGTGCCTGAGTAGTTGTATCCTTGGATAGAATTTATTTATTATTGATTTAATTCCTGCTATATTTGTGCTAGTGATTTATTCATTTTTAAGTAAATTGTTTAATTGTTTTTAGCTACATTCCGGTGAAATCCCCCTTTATCAATTGGACTTTAAAAAGAGACAGATATCCCCAGTCCCTGAGGAGACGACCCTACTTGCCACTGTCTACTATTTAGTAATTTTTGTCTATTAATTAATTCTGCTATATCGGATTAAGCAAACTCTTCGGGAACAGGGTGAATCAAGTAACCCATTGCACACCTAGAGTCCCTGCTCCAGTACCTAGGATTGATTATGGACTGCTTTTAGTGGTATCTAGGTTCTATATTCATTATTATTATTGCACAGGCTGACGACCTGTCAATTTTTGGCGCCGCTGCCGGGGACTGGCGTCATTACTTGTTTCTTTATTAAGTTCATTTTCGCTCTAATTTTCTGGTATTTTTTCTAGTGTATCCCTCGGTCTTCTCGTACAGGTAATTTGGTTTTTGACCCTGAGGTATAGAAGACTGCGCGTAGGACAAGGAAAGAGACCAGACAGCTCAGAGAGGAGCACTCCAGTGCTACATCTCAGAGACCTGAGTCAGAAGTTGAACCAACAGATTCATTTGGTGATTCTTCAAGTGACTCAGAGCAAGAAGAAATTCCCATGGCTAATGCACGAACATTAAGGGAGTTGGCTGCTCCTGATTTAAATCAGCAGCCTTTATGCATTACTTTCCCGAGTTTGAGTGATAACACTTCCTTTGAATTGAAATCAGGTCTAATTCATCTTTTACCTTCTTTTCATGGCTTACCAGGTGAGGAGCCGTATAAGCATCTGCAGGAGTTTGATGTCGTGTGCAATAGTATGAAACCCCCGGGAATCACTGAAGAGCAGATAAAAATGAGGGCGTTCCCCTTCTCCCTGAAAGATTCTGCGAAGGACTGGCTGTACTACCTGTCACCAGGTAGCATCACCACGTGGGACCAATTGAAGAAAAAATTTTTAGATAAATATTTTCCTGCATCCAGGGCTGCAAGCCTAAGGAAAGAAATCTGCGGGATCAAGCAACATCCAGGGGAATCACTCTATGAGTATTGGGAACGGTTCAAGAACTTGTTACACAAGTGTCCCCAGCACCAGATAAGTGAGCAGTTGCTCATTCAGTATTTTTATGAGGGGCTCCTATTCAGAGATAGGAGCATAATTGATGCTGCAAGTGGAGTGGCACTGGTGAACAAGACCCCTCAGGAAGCACGGGAGCTAATAGAGGGGATGGCAGAAAATTCACAACAATTCGGTACAAGAGAGGATGTCCCAATACGCAAGGTGAACGAGATAGAGACACCATCTGTCCAGCAACAGCTAACTGAGTTGACCTCGTTTGTGAGGCAACTGGCTGTAGAGAGAGCAACTCAGGCCAGGGTGTGCGGGATTTGCACTGGTATGGGACACTCTGCAGACATGTGCCCAATACTTCAGGAAGAGACTGCAGAACAGGTGAACATGGCTGGCCACGCGCCCGCGCCAAGAAGAGCCTATAACCCGTACTCGACTACGTACAATCCCGGCTGGAAGGACCACCCGAATCTCAGTTATGGAGGAAATAGGCAGCCCAACTATGCACCGAACAGGCAGTCTAATTTCGTGCCAAATAAGCCACCAGGGTACCAGCAGCAGTACCAACCCCGACCACCTCCGGCCCCAAGCTCTGATACATCTTTGGAGGAGATGATGAAACAAGTGATGACAACCATGGCGCAAAATCAGCAAAGGACGGAGGCAACCATTATGCAATATCAGCAAAGGACGGACTCCGAAATGCAGGACATTAGGAATCAGATAAGTCAGATGGCCACAACAATCAACCGTTTGGATCCCCAAAACCAAGGTAAATTGCCGTCTCAGCCCGAACTAAACCCGAAGAATGTTAGCGCCATGACCTTGAGAAGTGGCAAGGAGGTCCAAGGACCTGACCCGGTGATCCCTAAGGACAAGGACGAAGATCGAATTGAAAAAGAGCTGGAAGAGGAGGGCGGTGACAATAAAAATTCAAAGGTAATCCCGGACCCACTCATGCCAGTTAGATCCAACCCACCTCCCTTCCCAAGCAGATTGGAGAAACCAAGGAAGCAGGACAGGGAGAAAGAGGTCCTAGAGATCTTTCGCAAAATGGAGATCAACATTCCTCTTCTAGATGCGATTAAGCAGGTACCCAGATACGCAAAATTTTTAAGGGACCTGTGTGTCAACCGAAGGCGATTGAAGGGAGACGAGAGAGTGGTAGTGGGAGAAAATGTGTCAGCGATCCTGCAACGAAAGCTTCCACCGAAATGCGGTGACCCAGGTATGTTCACTATTCCTTGTAGAATAGGAAATATCTTGATTGGAAAGACTATGTTAGATCTAGGAGCCTCAATTAATGTGATGCCCAAGTCTATATATGCCTCGTTGAAGTTAGGACCTCTGAAAGACACTGGAATAATAATCCAACTGGCTGACCGGACCAATTCATACCCTGACGGGTTGATTGAGGATGTTTTAGTGAAAATTAATGAATTGGTTTTCCCTGCTGATTTTTACGTGCTTGATATGGATGATGAATACTCTCACGACCCATCACCTTTACTGTTAGGTAGACCCTTCTTGAGCACAGCTCGAACTAAAATAGATGTTAATAAGGGCACCCTATCTATGGAATTTGATGGTGAGATTGTTCATTTTAACATTTTCGAATCTATGAAGTATCCGTCAGAATCACATGCTGGCTCTGTCTTCTCTATAAATGCTATTGACTCTGCTGTACGTGAAGTTTTCGAAATTGAAGGCAGGGATGAGCTGGAAGTTGCCTTGACCAGGCACTTCGAGTCAGAGATGACCGCTGAGATAGAGTTGAGTGAAGAGCTCAAATGTGTGATTGGAGCGTTGCAGACGTTGCCAACCACAAAGATAAGGTATGACCTCGCACCCGTGTTTACACCTGAACCTCACCAAAGGCTACTTCCATCTGTGGTGCAGGCGCCTGTCTTAGAGTTGAAACCGCTGCCAAAACACCTAAAGTATGCGTACTTGGGTGAGGGGGAGACACTCCCAGTGATTATCTCCGCCAGTTTATCAACAGTCCAAGAAGACAAATTGATTCGAGTTTTGAGGGACCATAAGCAGGTGATAGGGTGGACTATCGCCGACATCAAGGGAATTAGCCCCGCGGTATGTACGCATCGGATTCGACTTGAGGAGGGCGCTAGACCTATTCGGCAGGCTCAAAGGAGATTGAATCCTCTCATGATGGAGGTAGTGAAGAAGGAGATCCTAAAACTACTAGATGTGGGGATAATTTTTGCTATATCGGATAGCCCCTGGGTAAGTCCAGTACAGGTGGTTCCAAAGAAGGCAGGGGTGACGGTAGAGTCAAATCAGGAGGGTGAGCTCGTGCCAGTCCGGAAGCCCACTGGGTGGCGGCAGTGCATAGATTATAGGAAATTGAACGCCGTCACGAAAAAGGATCATTTTCCCCTTCCTTTTATTGATCAAATGGTAGAGCGATTAGCAGGTCGAGCTTATTATTGTTTTTTGGATGGCTTTTCAGGTTATTTCCAGATTGCTATCGCACCTGAGGACCAGGAGAAAACTACCTTCACGTGCCCGTTTGGAACATTCGCATACCGGAGGATGCCATTTGGGCTATGCAATGCACCTGCCACCTTCCAGTGCTGTATGGTAAGTATTTTTTCAGAATATGTTGAGAAGATTATTGAGGTTTTTATGGATGATTTTAGTGTGTACGGGGATAGTTTTGATAACTGCCTAGATAACCTGAAATTAATTCTAATAAGGTGCATAGAAGCTAATCTCGTACTCAATTGGGAAAAATGCCATTTTATGGTCGAGCACGGGATAGTTTTGGGTCATGTGGTATCATCTAGGGGTATTGAGGTTGATAAGGCAAAAATAGATGTTATATCTACTTTACCTTACCCCGCGAGTGTGCGGGAGGTACGTTCTTTTCTGGGTCACGCAGGTTTCTACCGGAGATTCATAAAGGACTTCTCCAAGATTGGAGCGCCCCTGTTCCAACTTTTGCAGAAAGAGGTACCCTTCGAGTTGGATGAGTCATGTAAGGGGGCGTTTGATAGGTTAAAGGAGCTACTGACCTCCTCACCTATTATCCAACCCCCTGATTGGAACTTACCGTTCGAGATCATGTGCGATGCCAGCGACTATGCCGTGGGCGCGGTCCTGGGTCAAAGAGTGGGGAAGGCAGCCCATGCTATATACTACGCCTCTCGAGCCTTGAACGGGGCTCAGTTGAACTATTCGACCACCGAAAAGGAGCTTTTAGATGTAATCTTCGCTTTAGAGAAATTTCGGTCCTATTTACTTGGTGCTAAAGTTATTATTTTCTCTGATCATGCAGCCCTGCGGTATCTGTTGACCAAAAAAGAGGCAAAACCGCGACTGATAAGGTGGATACTACTGCTCCAAGAGTTCGACTTGGAGATCAGGGATAAGAAAGGGGCTGAAAATCTGGTAGCGGATCATTTAAGTCGAGTGCAAGTCGAAGAAGATAATATCCCATTGAGAGAAACTTTTCCCGATGAGCATTTATTTTCTATTAATTTGTCTTTGCCTTGGTATGCGGATATGGTTAATTTTCTAGTTACTGACAAGTTTCCTGCAGGATGGCCTAAGGCAAAAAGGGACAAATTGAGGAGTGACGCAAAGTCTTACATCTGGGATGACCCGTACCTCTGGAAACGTGGTGCTGACCAAATCATTCGTAGATGTGTAAGTGAAAATGAATTCCAATCTATTTTAGCTTATTGTCACTCTTTTGCATGTGGAGGTCACTTTGGACCAAAGAGGACTGCTCGTAAGGTTTTAGAGAGTGGATTTTATTGGCCGACCCTCTTTAAGGATACCTACTTATTTTGTAAGTCATGTGATAAGTGTCAACGAGTAGGTAATATTTCTCGAAGGGATCAAATGACCCAGACCCCAATGATTTTTGTTGAGATTTTTGATGTTTGGGGTATTGACTTTATGGGCCCTTTTCCTTCATCTTTTGGTTTTTTATATATATTGCTTGCTGTAGACTATGTCTCGAAATGGGTGGAAGCAAAGGCCACCCGTACTAATGATTCCAAAGTAGTGGCAGAATTCATCAAGTCTAATATCTTTGTCCGATTTGGGATGCCGCGAGCAATTGTAAGTGATCGGGGTACCCATTTCTGCAACAAGACAATTACTACACTTTTTAGGAGGTACGGTGTCTTGCACAAAGTCTCCACGTCTTACCATCCGCAGACAAACGGTCAGGCGGAAGCATCGAACCGGGAGATCAAGTCGATTTTGGAAAAAATGGTTCGACCTGATAGGAAGGACTGGAGTGTGAGACTTGAAGATGCCTTGTGGGCATATAGAACGGCGTACAAGACACCAATCGGCATGTCCCCTTACCGTTTGGTATTTGGGAAGCCATGCCACCTCCCTGTCGAGTTCGAGCATAGAGCATTTTAGGCGGTCAAGCAATGCAACATGGATATCGAAGAGGGCGGAATTCAAAGGAAGCTACAGTTACAAGAATTGGAGGAGATTCGCAATGAAGCCTACGAGAATGCTGTGATTTATAAGGAGAAAAACAAGATTTTTCATGACCAACAGATATCTAGGAAGACGTTTGAATGTGGGCAAAAAGTTCTACTGTATCACTCCAAATTGAAGTTGTTTCCAGGTAAGTTACGTTCTCGTTGGATTGGTCCCTTTGTTGTAACTAATGTCTTTGATTATGGTGCAGTGGAGATCCAGAGTCTAAAGACGGAGAAGAAATTTGTGGTGAATGGTCATCGCCTCAAGCCATATTATGATGAGGTTCCAGTTGAGCGGGTAGAGATGATGCATTTGGAGGACCCAATTTGCTTGGTTTAAGCAGATTATGGGCTATGTCTAGCCAAAGACACTAAAGAAAGGCGCTAGTTTGGGAGGCAACCCGAATATTAGTTTTGTTATTTCTAGTTGTCTTGGTATTTCTAGTTGTTTATCTTTTGCATTGGGTCATTTACTCGTTGGGTAGTATCAATACTAATATTTCCTTCACTGAATCAGGAAGTGAAATCTTGACGTGCCCAAGCGGTGTTGGTGCCTCCTGAGGTCAGTAGATGAATTGCAATCTTGGCGTGCCCACGCGGTGTTGGTGCCTCCTGAGGTCAGTGGATGTTTTATAATCTTGGCGTGCCCACGCGGTGTTTGACGACCTAATAAAAAAAAATTAAAAATTAAAATTAAAAATTTATTACTATTGTTATTATTATTATTATTCTTTTTGTTTTTGTATTCCTTTATAAAAAAAAATTCAGATTTCAGATTTTCGTAAGCATTGTTTATTTAAAAAAAAAAAATTTTCTTTTTCTTCTTTTCTTCTTTTCTTCTCTTTTCTTTCTTTCTTCTTTCTTTCTTTCTCTTCTTCCCCGCCGCTTTTCCCTTTTCTCTATCTTCCTGCGCTCGACCGCCGCCACTCCAGTCCTCCTCTGCTCTCTCTCCAATCGACGAACGAGCTGGTGGCGCCGTCTCTCTCCACTGAGCTGCGCTCCGCCGCCGGCCGATCTGTTCCTCCCGCGCGGCCGCATCGCACGCCACCGCCGCACCTCGCCAACCACGCGGCCACAGCCGCGCCACCAGCTCTCAGCGCCTCCCTCCAGCCCAGGCCACCAACGGGCGCTCCACCTCTCGCGCGCGGCCCTAGCTCGCCCAAGCCCCTCCTCGCAGACCACCACCAAGCTCGCCAAACTCTCCCCCACTCTGCCCAAGCACCGTAGCTTGACATCGCTAGCCGCACGCATCACCACCTGTCCAATTAAGACAGGTGGAGGTATTATCATCTCTTCCCCTAATTAGTTATCATCTATGGAATTTGTGGTTGGATTTCTTGTTGGATACAGGAGGGTGGTACTTGGGCATTTTCTAGGGTAAATTTTGGGACTAAATTGGGGGTAATTGCTGCCATCTGTGGGAGATTTGTTGAATTGTAGTTGAGTTAGACTGCAGCAAATTGCTTCCGAATTTAATTTGTGCTCATTTTTGGCGCTACTTGGGTGTTCAAATCTGTTTTGCTCACTAGGTTGGTTATTTGATTTAATTTCTCCCTCTATACTCACCAGTGGTACTGGTGAGGGTAGTTGTTTAACATCTGATAATCTGTGTTCTGGGCATTTGTGATTGGGTCCACCCTGTGATTGAGTGGTTGGATAGAGCAGGGGGTGATTTAGTTATCTTCGGGGGGAACTGTTTGGACAAGTTTGAGTTTAATTGCTGCCAAAGTGGGGGTATTTTCTACTATTTGTTGAACAGATAGCCCATTTGCTTTAATTTTTCCCTGTGACTCACCAGTGGTACTGGTTGAGCACTTTAGCCTATCATTGTTGCTGTTTTTGGAGATACTGGCTTACTTTCAAGTTTCATTTCTGGGGGATTGGGTCTCTTTTGCTGAAATTTGTGTCCAATTGTGGGTGAATTGCTGTGATTACTTGTTTATTGGGGGCGCCCGTGACGCTTACATTTGCTTATTGGGGGCGCCCATGACGCTTATATTTGCTACTTGGTTGTTTTGGTTTGCCTGTTGGTTACCATGGTGAAGCCTCGTTCTTCTTCTAAATCTAGGACCCCTAGGACTACTCAGCCCCCTCCACCCCAGCATTCCATTCCTGCCTCTGACCCCTCGCACGACCCTTCCTCCTCTGGGAGGCGGGCTCGTCTTGGGCGACAAAGAGGCGTCCATATCTCTGACCCTGCACATTTTGGGGGTCATTTGGTTTTCACCAGGGCAGCCGACAAGTGGCGCTATGAAGCGGCTTGTGAACGCAGGATTATTCCTTGTCGTTATCGAGACCCCGCCACCTTGGGCCTTCTAAATATTAGCGTCCCCTTTCACGATTTGATTGAAGCCATCGGGTGGCGCCCCTTGATTCTTGGGTCTTACATTACTCACTTGGCTATTAATCTGCATGTCCTTGATATTTCTAACCACAACTTGCATATTGCCTGTCAAATGGAGCCTTTGGATATTCCAAGCTTGGAGAAAATGGGCTTAGTTCGGGAGGGCGACAATGGTTGGGAGGTTGTTCCCCCAGGACCGCTACAACCTCCCCCTCGTTCATCCTTTGCCAGTGCCTCCACGGCGGGCGGTGATCCCGGACCGTCTTCCTCCGTTCCCCCCCATTCCGCCCATACAGATGAGGATTGGAACCAGCTCCGCAACACAGTCGAGCGGCTTGAGATACGGCAAAAACACATGGATGTTAACATTCACAATATGGCGCAGAATCTCGCGGCTTTTATGCAGCAAGCCGGGTTCCCACCTCAGTTTCCGCCTTATCCACCTTTGTCTTGACGATTTCAGGGAAATACCGTTGCCCCTCTCCGTTTTCCTGCGATTATATTTTCACATTGGGGGCAATGTGTCGTTTAGGTGTGGGGGGGGTCTCAGTTTGGGTGCTAGTTTTCGTTTCTTTATTATTTTTCCTCTTGTTTTCTGTTTAGGTGTTGCTCCTTTATCCCTTTTGAGTGTCTTTCCCTTGCTTCTATCTTGGTGAATATTTTGGCAGCTCACTTTTTCATTGCTAGTGGTGGTTTATACTATGAATTGGGTTTTAGTGGCAGGTAAGAGCATGCTTTCTTGGTGAATATTTTGAGTTTAACGACTTGGTGCAATTTATGGCTAACTTGTTTAGGCAATATAAATATTTTGCCGGCATTGTTGTGTAGTTTGGTCTCCTGTCGACCTTAGTTCTCCATATTGAGGAAATGACGCAGGCTATGATCTTTAAATACTTGGTATTTTGGTGTTATTGGTGAATAACGTATGGCTTTACTCCGCTAGTGTCGCCACCCAGTAACCGGGGGTCTTCACCACACGTGTCGACTCTCGCGTCAAAAAGTGGCGATATCCATGAGTAAGTGGTCCTGGAGCTGTGAAAAGTTGAGTAACTGGGCTCTTTCATCTAAAAATGTCAGAGTTCACGTCAAAAGACTTGAATAGCTCGGGACTAAGCATTATTCGTGCAATTTATTATTAAAAAAAAAAAAAAAGAGGAAGAGAAAACAAAAAGAAAAAAATCAGATGTGGAAAATGTGAGTTTATGATCATGTTGGCCTGCCGATCCTTGGTTCGCACTGTTGAGATTTTGGTTGTCAGTTGCCTGAATTGCTGACTGTTGCTAGTTAATATTTGAATTTCCTAGGTGAGTTAGCCATGAATTGGACAGGTCTAGGAACTTGGGAGCTAATCGGGAGGGATATGTCTTGACACTTAGCCACTAGATCTTGATTTCGGTATAAGCACAGCTGGCAATGATATTTTTGAAGCTGGCCATTGTGGGGTTGAATTGTCCTCATGCTTGAGGGCAAGCATGATTCAGGTGTGGGGGGGATTGATAGGGTACAATTTGTTAGTAATTTTATTATTGATTTCCCCTTTTATCCCTGATAAATATTGTGTTAATTGCTGATATTTACTCATATTCGGTATCTGGACTTAATTTCAGGAATGAAGCAGAAAACCATCAAAAAGGAAGGACTTTATGGAAAATAGGGAGACTTCTAAGGGCTTTGATTCTTGGGCCCTTGAATTGGTGGGGGACCACAAGCTAGTGGAAAGCATCTAGTCATTTGGGCTCTTAAAAGAAAGCTACGGAAAGAGACTTGGGGCAAGAAGTACTTTGAAGGCTTTGTCCACATGTGTGGGGACCACCTAGATAGGCTTTTGTCATCTTTCTTTTATTGCTTAAATAGGGATAACGTAGAGTAGCAGGGACATCGGGAGTTTTAGTCTTTTAGTGTAGCTTTACTTTTTCCTTCTTTTGACTGGCCTCTGACACACGCCAGGTGTTCGACAAAATTCCCCAACGGGAAAAACACCTTTTATTCCTTGCTTCTTAATAGAAAACGCTATGCCTTTGCAATCCATTAATGCGTGTGGTGATTTAATTATGCGGCGTGGCTAAATCTTCCATCTAGTCAAGGGTCAACTCGACGGCGCAGTCCCGAAAATCTGTGAGATCTAATTAGTTTTCACATGTTCCTTTATTTATTAATATTTGCACGTTATCTGCTTGAATTTTCATGGGATTATTTTATTAATTGGATGTCAAGGGCCCGATGTTCAATGTGATTTATTAATCTCGTGCCAGTTTAGTCAATTAAATCCGTAATTGTTTGATTGATTAATGTTAGTGGCAACTGGTGTGTTTACACATTAGGGGAACGCGCAATCTAATTTAAATAACCCTTGTAGCGTGTTATTGGTTAGGGCTAGGTTTTTCTAGTTATTAATGCAATTGGAAAATTAATTCCTACGGTCGTACCTAGGAGTACTTTTCTGGTTAGACGTGATTAATGGTCGTACCTTGGCCATCTATAATTTAAGGAAAAATTGGTCGTCAGACTATAACTAGCCTATTAATACATTAAGTGAACCTCTCTTGCATCAATGATCGGATGATTGGACTGTGACTGAGTAGTTGTATCCTTGGCTAGAATTTATTTATTCTTGATTTAATTCCTGCTATATTTGTGCTAGTGATTTATTCATTTTTAAGTAAATTGTTTAATTGTTTTTAGCTACATTCCGGTGAAATCCCCCTTTATCAATTGGACTTTAAAAAGAGACAGATATCCCCAGTCCCTGAGGAGACGACCCTACTTGCCACTGTCTACTATTTAGTAATTTTTGTCTATTAATTAATTCTGGTATATCGGATTAAGCAAACTCTTCGGGAACAGGGTGAATCAAGTAACCCATTGCACACCTAGAGTCCCTGCTCCAGTACCTAGGATTGATTATGGACTGCTTTTAGTGGTATCTAGGTTCTATATTCATTATTATTATTGCACAGGCTGACGACCTGTCAGCTCATCTATAGAAAGATTAACTAAATTGACATCTGGGTAGTTTTACACGAAATTGTAGCTCACCGGAAGCTGAGTTTCAAACAAATTAACTCAAGCCCATCAGTAGTAAGTAATATTCAGGCCTCGAACTCTCATCGGCCCGACGACTTCAATTGTTCATGATTTCCCACGTTAAAAATTGAAAGAATGGGTCATGAGAAGACATTTTTTGCTCGTATTATTTACAGGCCAATCAATATAAACGTCTCTCTAGAGGCAACAAAACCTGGCGCAGATCGAAACCGATGTTGCAAAGTATTCAGCTTCGTCCTCCAATATTCAGGACGAAGGTGGATGGCAAACTAACAAGACTAGGGGTTCACCAATATAACCTTATCAACTGCGCTCTCATTATTTGTAAAAATTGGAGGGTCAATAAATAATGATGCATGGGATAGACAGAGTACGGTAGAGAACCCACGATTGTAGTCTGTCTAGGCTAAAGAATAGTACACAATCTTTCAATTTCCGGGTTCACATAATTACTGATAGTGGCTTTGGTCTTGTACTTGATTAATTTCTTGAAGGGATGGCGATGACCAGGATTGGAAGAATGTAAAAGAAGCCGAAGACTATTTATGGACGCGGTGGCCATTTAAATGAGACTTCTTCTTTTGTGGATTCTAATTAATTGGGTACTGAAATTAGGATTTAAGCAGATGGCCCTTGAGAACAAACTATAGGACCATCCGATGAGAAAGGAACTTTTTGCTTCCTGAGACTACTTCTTTTAATCTTTTTGTTCAGAAGTCCTTTGAATTTGAAAACCGTGTTGAACCACGACTACGATGCAATAGACTATATAACGAGTAAAATATCGACACAATATACCAACTAGGAGTAAGTTGGTATAATAACGAGTAAAACACGCTATACCAACGAGTAAAAATGCTTAGACTTTGTATGACTTCTGGTCTTGAAGCAAGTTCTGTAGAAAATTCTTTAACGAACAAGATATAGGATTCGGATATATACCATATCGTTTGGAGAGTTAGGATCAATGCATCACGCCGTTGATCTCTTCTTAATATCCGCAAACTCCAAAATTAATACTTTTAACGGTGCATGCTAGATATTTGAAACTTCAATCCTGTTTGGATTTGAAAGCTTTGAGTAATTAATCTTATGTTAATTTGGATGTGCTCAAAGATTCAAGTACGTACACAGTCCTGAAGCACAATAAAAAATTTTTAATAGGAGTAAGATTTGGACATACATCGTAGCTAGTGAAAGCTGCCTAGTGATTGGAGTCTCTGAAATCAAAAGAATTAAGATTAATTGGAAAATGTTAAAAGTAGAAGAAATATTGATTTGTTCAAATTCTACATTGAGTACCGAACAACCTAATATTAAGATGTTTTCTTAAACAAAGATTATTTACGATGTATTCATCATAGTCACAACGTATATTTAAAAATCCTGTTGTCTGTTACATTTAAAATCACATTTACTTTGTTATTTTCCAACTTTTAATGTTAATCCACTTAATTTATTATTTGACGCGTATATGTGCAATATCTCTCTGTTGCCAACGCGCAGAAAATATTTATTTCCATAAAATTTTGAAGGTGGCAAAGTTTTGCTCGATGTTTCTAATTTTGGGTTTCTCTTTTCAGGTAATCTTTGGCAGATATAGTGAAGGGGAAGGTGAATTTCACCGCTGGCGTCAAAGGCCTTAAGGGTTGTCCAAGTTTCCAAGCATAGTGGAGTGATCTTTTGTGGCCCATGGCTTTTGGATGTTTTTCCATGAGATGTCCAAGTTTCCATGAAATTACAGTTGATTGGGATGGTAGTGGGGATTGGAAATAAAAGAAAGGCAATAAGGCAATAGCCCTTCTCTCTTTTTTATTTTTTGGGTTTTTTTTTTTTGCAGAGAAGAACACAAAATAGCAGAAGAAATCTTGGGGGATGATTTAGTGGAAACAGGCCTATTGTCGTGTTTGAGTACTCAGAAGTCATTTTCCTTAATCTTTCTACGGGTGACCATATTTTTTAGTTTATCCTTTCAATTCACATATTAATATTTTCGGGCGTCAACCTTGCAGATATTTCCTGTCATCTTCCATACATTTTGCAGCCATATGATGCATGTATCGTGAAGCTAATTGATACAATATTTATGGCCTCTCTCCGTTAAAGCTCCACCTGCATGTCGGTGTCAAAACGAAAATCAGTTGCTCCTTCTGGTGCTCGTGCATGGCTTCTGCTCTTGCACGTCCCCGGCCCACACAACACACACACACACATGTTTCCCTTTCTGTGCTTCAGAGTTAAGCCAAGTGAATTGCTAATGAATTTCCCAGCGTGCCCAAAATTAAAATATTAAAATTCCAACTGAAGCGCCCCCCCCCCCCCCACACCCAACAACACACAGAACCACACACACACAGACGCACACACACCATCTAAATTTTTTTGACCGCTGGGAGGGGAGATTGGACCATCAAATTAGTTATACAGCACAAAAAGAGATTTAAATCACTTCAGCAGGTGGCTAAGTAATTAGCTTCGACTTGTCGGTTTGCAAAGGCAAAGAAATTGCTGATGGTTTTCCCAGCAAGTTCAAAATTGAATTATCTGGCTAACACTAAACAGCGTGACAGGGATTTTCTTTCAGGTTTACATCCTGGAGGCCTGAAAATTGTATCGCTCAAATACCTAACGATGAATTCTCTATAAATAGTACCAAACCATCCTTCGACCGCTCTACCAAAAACCACTGCTTCTCACGCTCATTTTGGTGTCATTGAACTTGGGGAGGCCTCTCTCTTGTCATTATCATTTCTATTAGCGTATTAAATCAAGCTCTGATTAACCCGTCTTTTTTTTCACAATTTTAGTTTTGTGTGTTGCATAGTATCCCTTTTCTAAAGATGGGCAATGATAAAACTGAGACATCAATTGTTTGTCTATCCGGCAAATATGTCGGTTTGAAGGCCATTAAAAGTGCCCCCGATGTAGATCGACGTATGGCCAATGCTAAGTTACTAGAGCACAATCCACTCCCTCAAATTAATGAAGTAAAGTTCTGCAGACATGAATTGCTGCGTGTTGCTGAACATTTGGGTTATGCTCCAGATTACTTCTTCACAGTAGATGGCAATCCAACTAACTTGAAGGTCTCGCAGGGCGATCTTATGGACTCTAAATTTGTTGCCGCCGTTGACAAAAACGAAGTAAAGGTGCATAAGTTGAAGGACGGTGATGTACCAAGGTTAGTCTTTAGTAATACTCTTCATGGTTGCTGACAATCTCGATCCCTCCGATGATAATAGCTCATATATATATATATATATATATATATATATATATATAATATGACCATATATATAGCTTAGTTCCCTTTCATTTTCCGTTGTTAATTTTGTACTTTTAATTTAAGAAAATGATGACAAAATTCTTAGCAATGGCGGCTTTGGTTTGGCATTTGATCTCTTGAAGGAATGGTAACGGCCTGGATTTGGAAAAAATAAGAGATGATGCTAATGGCAGTTGGTATGATTGGAAGATGTCGGGGACTGTATCTCGGTGAGCATTGACTAAATTTCTTCTTTGGCTTTCTCCTTTGTAAAATAGATTGAAAGTACACAAATAACTTAAATTTACAGAAATCCATTTTTTTCAAATAAATAATGCATAATATCAAATATACATTTAAAGACAATCAAATTCGAAATCACGGGATATTTATACATTTTAGTACGAGGAACCAATATGATAAGTGCGTAAAATATCGTACATTTTACGTTCACTTCTAATGTAACAAACACGAAATTTGGGTCCATATCTAATAGCCGGTTGCATTCAAATATAGTACGAGTCCCGGCAGGCGTTAGTCAACCCTAACGGTAAGCTTACGTCATACTTTTTTTAAGTATCTGATTCACTTGTGTATTATCTCCAACAGTCCAAGCTCGAAGCTTCCTCATTCCTCTAGTTCAGACCGGAAGAGGCGCGGCAAATGAAGGGCCAAAATCTCTGTGAAGTTCCCTGCAGTCGTTTCTGGATGGATAAAAGAATGGTGGCGCAGAATCTTTGGCAAAAGTGGGCTAGTAAATTGTAGCAGTCATTTTATACATGTTTTTTTTTTTTTCATATTTCTAGTTTAACGATGTATTTCTAGTTTAAGGAGGTCGTCTGTGTTATGAACCTCACAAGTGATGTGGTGTTTATGTTATCTAGTACGTATCTTCTTGAATCTATCATTAAGTTTGTAATAAAAGTGGCTTGCTGTTTTTGACTCGGGGTTTAAGTGTTACTTCCTTTGTTCATAAGATAAAAAAGAAGAACTGGAAATATCTTTATCTTCAAATTATAGATGATGATAAGTGATGGGTTTGTTTGAGGACTTCTCCTTTCCCACTTCTGCTTCTCTTCTCAAAACCTGGAATTCGTGATTCTATGTATTAATTTCTTTCACACCAAACCACTTTTCCATTTATAATAAATTCATAGTAACATATCTAATCTAAGACTCGGTCTCTTTCTTATATCATTTTATTTTGTTTTATACTAATTTTTGGGAATCAGACTTGGTCTCCACTCTCTAATAAATAATATATGCAGCCCTCTAATTGCTTAGAGGTTTCTTTTGTAGCTTGATGTTTTACGTTGTACCTGATCCTATAATTCTGCGTAAATTGGACCGTTCAAACTTGTCAAGATGACATTAATGATGTTCTCACCTTAATTTAACTGCTTCTTTTTTTTTTCTTTGATAACTAGAAAGTTTTAATGGTGGGTGTCAAACCACCAAAAATAAAATTTATATTAGACCTACTACCAAAACTGAATGAGTATAGTGGTGAATAGGGTCGTCTCCACAGGGAACAGGTAGGCAAGTCACACAGGTAAATGGGGGGGATTTTTAGCAGTAGTACCAACTAATTAAAAAGGAATAAAAACTGAAATTTAAAGTTGATTAAGTAGCAGGAACCAAACTACACAAATAACAATTAATTAAACAACCTAGTCAAGGAATTAATCTTGGCACCGAAGCACACAACTGATCACAGATACACGGGACAATTCATATACTCACGAATAAACTGGTTATAGTGGTCAAGCGACGCGCCCAACCACCAATCTTTCCTTAATTTTATGGTAGTCAAGAGACGCTCATAAACTACCCTCTTGTGACTAGACAATCCCAGAAACGCTCACAGGATTTAATGTAGCCACAGCATTAGGAATTAGAAAGACCCAATTCTAGATGACAAACACACATGCGGGTTTATTTAGGCTAGATTAATTATCCCCACGATCCAAATTAAACCGCTTGCGAGGCGGTGAAATTGTCTCGTTTGCCACTAATCAAGATGCTTAAAGGCGACGCGCCAACATCCTAATTGGCTATCAATTATTTAGACAATCGAATAACAGGCCTAATTATCCAATAAATCTAAACGATAATAACTCAGGAAAAAATAGAGAATAATCAAATACCCATGAACATATAAATTAAAAATAAAACAATTAAAACGATCTCACAGTTATGGTGCTCCAATCCTTGATTTATTCCTCAACTAGATAAACGAACTAGCCTTGCCGCATAATCTTGAAGCAATTCAGAGTTTTCATGGAGTTTTTGTTGATTCCGGACGTAGTAAAAGATGTCGGCTGCTATTTGCTACTTGCGTTCAAAAGGAAAAAGAAGAAAAGAACAAAGAGACAAGTCCAAGACAGAAGATGCCCTAGTCTATTGCTGCCTTTTTTATTTATAGTGTTGCTGCCGCTTCCCTTTGCTTGTTGAATTCGAATTTGTTTCCCACAAGGATTGTTTCCTTATTTCCCTCATTGGATTGTTGCCAAAAGTCCTCTTCGAATTCTATTTCCTCTGCTACTTAAAGGTCTTCGCAGCACTTGCTTTCCAATTCCAATTGGTTTCCAATTCTCCTGTGTTTCCCAAAAGGATTCCTTTTTCTTACTTTCTTAATTGTTTGTTGCCAAAAGACTTCTTGCTTTTAAGGTTTCCTGATCTCACGCATGGTCTCACGCATGGTAGAAAGGTATCTTCCAATCAGAATGGTTGTTCCAGGGATTGGGCCCGCGATCCGGCTTTTTCACGCAGCTCTGTGTTGTCTGGCGTGGGCACGCCTTAGAAGCAAGAGTCTTCTGGATTTTGCCTCCCTTTTGTCACTTTCAACACTAATTGCCTGTAATTAACACAAATACTAATTATGAGCAGAAATCCAATACTTTGCATACTAAACTGCCAAAATTAAGACCAAATAACCACAAATAAAATGCATAATTATATCCCTATCAAATTCCCCCACACCAAGATAATGCTTGTCCTCAAGCATTTCAAACTTTAAATACACAACCAAGCGAGCAAACATTTTGCAGCAGTTGAATTCAAAACCATGGCTATTAATCAAAGCAACTATTGCCAATGTATGATTTAGATAACTGTCAAGTACTGATGACAAATTTTGCGGGATAACTCTCCAACTAGCTTTGAAAACCAATGACTCTTTCAAATCCAGACTAACCAATCTAAGAATAGAAAATATCCAACCAACATTCTTTAATAACTGGTCCAACCATTGAGCAAAATCTCAACATAAAGGCTCATGGATCCGCAGGCAATACAATTATTCGCATACTTTCATGCTCGTATACCAATTTTTTTTTTTCTTTTTTTTTCATTTTCATTTTCATTTTTTTTTTCTGTTTCTTTTCCCTTTTTTTTCTTGAAGGAAGTGCTTAGTCTTAAGCCATTCAAGTCTTTTGACGCGAACTCCGACATCTCTTCAATGAAGGAGCCCGGTTACTCAACTTAAACCGCTTAAAGACCACATACTCATAGTTATCGCTGCTTTTTGACGCGAAAATCGACACTTTAGGTGAAGACCCCCGGTTACTAGTCAATGATAACCAGTGGAGTATAGCCGAATGTTATTCACAAATAAACACCCAAGTAAAATTAAAACCATGCAAGCCTGCTTCATTTCCTTAACATGGAGAACTAAGATTAATAGTTGAACCAGTTCACACAAAAATGTCAGAAAAATATTTACAATGCCTAGAAAAGTTAACCAAAAGAAATTGCAAGAGTCACAAAATCTCAAATATTTACCAGAGAGTCATCCCAAAATTTTACCATATCATACTTAACATATTATCATCTAAAACCATAACAATAGTTAAATTTGAAAATCAAGACATTGCTTATCAAGGCTAACCACAAAAATCCAAAAGGCATGGTAAAGGTTTTGTTTTTTTTTTTTTTTTTTTTTTTTTTTTAAGGAAGAAGGAAAAGCAGTAAGAAGGAAAAGCTAGACTACTCCCCCCACACCTAAAGTCTACATTGTCCTCAATGTAAGAACGAAAAGTTGAAGTCAAGTGAAAGGAGCAAAAAACTTCCCTGAATGAATAAAAACTGCAGCAAAACACCATGGTAGAGGAGGTGTCAGGGACTGGCAGCGTGGAGCCTCCGACGGTAGTGTGGTGTAGCGTTGCTTCAGATGGAAGCGGAAGTCTTCAATCCAAGCCTGTGTCCCCAGAGTGGACCAGAGTTGCTGTAAGGCGTGCCCACGCCTTATAAGGTAGAGTCTTCTGCCCAAGCGTTTCTACGCTTTTCATGGAGTCACTTATAGGGCGTGGGCATGCCTTGTAAGGCAGAGTCTCCTGCCCAACACAAAAAAGAACACTTGCAATGAAACAAAACAACCCAAAATCAACGAAAAATGAAAGAGAACTATAACAAAAATTGGAGGCCTTGGGTTGCCTCCCAAGAAGCGCCTTTCTTTAACGTCTTTGGCTAGACGACTCCATAGTGAGCAATTAGGCATAGATAGGATCTATCAAGTGTACCTCTTCCAAAGTGCCAATGTCTGAAACATCAACAAACGGTTTTAAACGATGACCATTAACTGTAAAACTCTTATTAGTCTCTAAACTCTGGATTTCAACCACACCATTGGGAAAAACATTGACTACCACATATGGTCCAATCCAACGAGATTTTAACTTACCTGGCATGAATTTCAACCGTGAATTGAACAAGAGTACATTTTGTCCTGGGAAAAAGTGTTTCGCACGCAATAGGCGGTCATGAAACTGCTTGGTACGCTCTTTGTACAAACGTGCATTGTCATATGCTTCAAGACGAATTTCCTCCAACTCCTGGAGTTGGAGCTTTCTCTCTTTGCCATCTCTATCCGCATGCAAATTGCATTGCTTGACTGCCCAGAATGCACGATGCTCAATAGCCACAGGTAAATGACACATCTTACCAAACACCAATCTATATGGAGACATTCCAATGGGCGTTTTATACGCGGTTCGATATGCCCACAAAGCATCATCCAATCGCAAGCTCCAATCCTTACGGTTGGGGTTAACCGTTTTCTCCAATACGCTCTTGATCTCTCGGTTGGAGACTTCAGCTTGCCCATTGGTCTGAGGGTGATATGTTGTACTCACACGATGGTGCACTCCATATTTTCTCATGAGAGGTGCAATGGTGCGATTGCAGAAATGGGTACCTTGATCACTGATGATGGCTCTCGGCACCCCGAACCTACTAAAAATGTGGGATTTGAGAAATCCTACAACAACTTGAGAATCATTAGTCCGGGTAGCCTTTGCTTCTACCCATTTCGATACATAGTCAACTGCTAACAGAATATACAAAAATCCAAAAGAGTTAGGAAAAGGTCCCATAAAGTCCATACCCCAAACATCAAACACTTCACAAAATAACATAGGCACTTGAGGCATTTCATCCCTATGAGACAAACTTCCAAATTTTTGACATTTTTCACAGCCTTTACAAAATGCATAAGCATCACGAAACAATGTTTCCCAATAAAAGCCACAATCAAGGATTTTTCTAGCAGTTCTCTTAGGTCCAAAATGGCCACCACATGCATAATTATGACAATGAGCAAGGATAGAAGGAGTTTCACTTTCAGGTACACATCTACGAATAATTTGATCAGAGCCTATTTTCCACAGATATGGCTCGTCCCAAATATAGTATCGAGAATCATGGACTATCTTATCTCTCTTACTCTTACTCATGCCAATAGGGAATTTATGACTGACCAAAAAGTTCACAATATCTGCATACCAAGGCTCCTTACCTTTGAGATAGAAAAGATGTTCATCAGGAAATACCTCAGATATGGGAACTGCTTCCTCTTCTCTTATCAACCTACTCAAATGGTCAGCTACTGAATTATCCACCCCTCTCCGATCCTTGATCTCCCAGTCAAATTCTTGCAGCAAGAGCACCCAACGAATGAGTCTTGGCTTAGACTCCTTTTTTGACAAGAGATACTTCAAAGCTGCATGATCAGAGTAAACCGTTACTTTTGACCCCAATAGATATGATCTAAATTTCTCAAAAGCGAAAACAATGGCTAGAAGCTCCTTCTCCGTGGTGGTGTAGTTGCATTGAGCTGGTGTCAATGTTTTTGACGCATAGTATATCACATGACTACACTTCCCACTCCGCTGTCCAAGCACAGCTCCTACGGCATATTGACTGGCGTCACACATGAGTTCAAAGGATAGCTTCCAGTCTGGGGGTTGGATGATTGGTGCCGTGGTCAACATACCCTTGAGTGTGTCAAAGGACAATTTGCAATCATTTCCAAAGTTGAATGGCACCTCCTTTTGAAGCAGGCGAGACAATGGTTGAGCAATTTTTGAAAAATCTTTTATGAAACGCCTGTAAAAACCTGCATGGCCTAGAAAACTACGAATATCCTTGACATTAGTAGGGTAAGGTAGACTAGTGATCAAATCAATTTTAGCCTTATCTACCTCAATACCCCTTGATGAAACAACATGGCCCAAAACTATGCCTTCCTTAACCATGAAATGACATTTTTCATAATTAAGAACCAAGTTTGTTTCAATGCATCTTTTCAAAACCTTTGTTAAATGGTCTAGGCACTGATCAAAAGAATCACCGTATACTGTAAAATCATCCATGAAAATTTCAATGCAATTATCAATCATATCAGAGAAAATACTCATCATGCATCTTTGAAATGTTCCAGGAGCATTACACAAACCAAAAGGCATACGGCGATATGCAAAAGTTCCAAAAGGGCAGGTAAAAGTAGTTTTATGTTGGTCCTCTTGAGCAACAATAATTTGATAATATCCAGAGTAACCATCTAAAAAGCAAAAGAAACACTTACCTGCCAACCTCTCAAGCATTTCATCAATAAATGGGAGTGGAAAATGGTCTTTCCGAGTTGCGGCATTTAACTTTCTAAAGTCAATGCACATTCTCCACCCATTTTGCAATCTCATTGGCACTAACTCATTCTTTTCATTTTTCACCAACGTGATTCCAGTTTTCTTGGGAACAACATGGACTGGACTCACCCACTGGCTGTCAGAAATAGGAAAAATAATTCCTAATTCTAAGAGCTTGAGAATCTCCTTCATCACCACCTCCTTCATTGCAGGATTGAGCTTGCGTTGATGCTCTCTCACGGGTTTTACGTCCGACTCCAAAAGGATGTGATGCATGCAAATAGATGGATTGATGCCTTTGATGTCTGCTAACGTCCATCCAATTGCTGGTTTAAATTCCCGTAAGACCCGTAAGAGCCTCTCTTCTTGCAACGCAGTTAAATCATTGGCAATGATTACAGGCAAAGTCTTGTTATCTCCCAAGTAAGCATATTTCAAATGCTCGGGCAGTTCCTTCAATTCCACATTAGGTGCCTGTTGAACAGAAGGTAGAATTCTTTCATTAGAAGTGGGTAATGGTAAAAAAGAATTTTCAAACCTGCCTGGAAGCGGATGTAGTGAATGTAAGGACATGATAGCTTCTTTGACTTCCTCCTCCTCCATGTCGTCCACTTCCAAATTGGTCTTGCCTTGTTGTAAGACAAAATCCAACTTGTCCCTCATGAAATTCTGTTCAAAATGCTCTTGCACAATGGTGTTAGTCATGCCAACAAAATTTACAGATTCAGTATCCACAGGATGCTTCATTGCATCAAAAATATTGAAAGTGACTTTCTCTCCATCAAATTCCACAGATAAAGTCCCTTCATGTACATCTATTTTAGTCCTTGCTGTACTCATGAAGGGTCTACCCAAAAGAATCACTGCTGAATCAGTAGAGTATTCATCATTCATATCAACAATGTAAAAATCCACAGGAAAAATGAATTCATTGACCTTTACTAGAACATCTTCAACTAGGCCCTCAGGGTAGACATTCGACCTATCAGCTAGTTGAATGATTACCCTAGTTTCTTTGAGTGGCCCTAAATTCAAAACTTTAAAAATTGAGAGAGGCATGACATTTATTGAAGCACCTAAGTCAAGCATGCTTTTTTCAATTCTTTGATTGCCAATTATGCATGGTATAGTAAACATACCTGGATCCTTGCATTTCTGGGGCAACTTCCTTTGAAACATCGCTGAGACATTCTCCCCCACCTTCACCTTGTCATCCAGACTCAACTTATTGCGATTAGTGCATAAGCCCTTCAAAAATTTAGCATATTTAGGCAATTGCCTAATAGCATCCAATAAAGGAATATTGATCTCCACTTTCCTGAAGGTGTCCAAAATCTCTTGCTCAGATTCTTCCTTTTTGGCTCTTGTAAACCTGCCAGGAAAAGGAGGAATGTCAACTTTCTTTGAGACTTCAGAGGATTGTTTCTCATCTTCCTCTTCCACCTTCCTGGGCACTTCTTCTTCTTTGGCGTGGGCACGCCTAGGAGACTGTACCTCCTTGCCACTCCGTAATTGCATTGCACTGGCATTCTCCTTGGGATTAGGAATTACTTGAGATGGTAACTTTCCTCTATTACTATTTTCCAGATTGCTCATGGAAGTTGCCAATTGAGACATCTGTGTTTCCAAATTCCTAATGCTAGCACGAGTCTCTTGTTGAAATCTGTGAGACTCCTGCTGAGATCTTTGAGCCTCTTGCTGTAATTGACTCGTGCTTTGGGCCAGTGACTTCACCATATCTTCAAGAGACATGTTTGAATTGGAAGTGGATGGTTGTTGCACTGGTGGCCGTGGCTGGAAATGTTGTTGAAAGCCAGGGGGTTTTGAAGCATAACTAAAGTTAGGATGATTTCGCCACCCTGGATTGTAAGTGGGTGCGAAAGGATCATTCCTTCGTGGAGGTGGTCCAGAAAAATCTTCCACTATGTTGGCTTGTTCAGGTGAATCCTCCTGGAGAGTTGGGCACATGTCAGTCATGTGTCCGGGAGCAGCACAGATACCACAAGTCTTCACAGATTGTAATTGCCCTCTTGCCATTTGACGTACCAAGGAGGTAAGTTCAGATAGTTTACCCTCTAAGTCAGAGTGATTCACTTCATTGACCCTTCGTATTGCTCCATCAGCTCTCACTCCAAATTGTTGGGAATTTTCAGCCATGGTGGAGATCAATAACGTGGCTTCGTCTGTGGTCTTGTTAACCAGAGCACCGCCACTGGCTGCATCTAACATGCTCCTATCCATGGGTGATAATCCCTCGTAGAAATATTGTATTAAGAGCTGATCAGGGATTTGATGATGTGGGCAGCTGGCACACAGTTGTTTAAAGCGCTCCCAGTACTCATATAGAATTTCCCCATTTGCCTGCCTAACTCCACATATTTCTTTCCTTATATTGGCGGCTCTAGAGGCAGGGAAAAATTTCTCGAGGAATCTTCTCTTCAATTCTTCCCACGTAGTGATGGATCCAGATGGCAGGTAAAATAACCAATCTTTAGCCTTATCTGCCAAAGAGAAAGGGAAGGCTCTCAACTTGATGTGGTCCTCAGTGACTCCTTGAGGTTTCATTGTGGAGCACACCACATGAAATTCCTTCAAGTGTTTATGTGGGTCTTCACCTGCAATACCACGAAAAGTAGGAAGTAAGTGAATAAGACCAGATTTAAGCTCAAATGCGTCTTCCGTGTTAGGAAATGTAATGCATAATGGCTGCTGGTTCACGTTAGGAGTTGCCAACTCCCTCAAAGTTCTTGGGGCTGCCATTGCTACTCGAGGGATATGCACTTCTTCTTTTTCAGATTCACTTGATGAATCCCTGGAAACAAACTCTTGCTTAAATTCTGAAGGTGACGTTGAATCTTGTTGCTTACGCAACTTTGCCTCCTTGGTCAACCTTCTTGCAGTCTTCTCAATCTCTGGATCAAATTCTAATTCTCCTGTACGAGAAGATCGAGGCATAAAATAAATAAAAAAATAATAAAAATAAAAATAAAAATAATAATAAAAATAAAAACTAAAGCCTGTGCAATAAGTCACTTAAAACACCAGTTCCCCGGCAACGGCGCCAAAATTTGGTGGGTGTCAAACCACCAAAAATAAAATTTATATTAGACCTACTACCAAAACTGAATGAGTATAGTGGTGAATAGGGTCGTCTCCACAGGGAACAGGTAGGCAAGTCACACAGGTAAATGGGGGGGATTTTTAGCAGTAGTACCAACTAATTAAAAAGGAATAAAAACTGAAATTTAAAGTTGATTAAGATAGCAGGAACCAAACTACACAAATAACAATTAATTAAACAACCTAGTCAAGGAATTAATCTTGGCACCGAAGCACACAACTGATCACAGATACACGGGACAATTCATATACTCACGAATAAACTGGTTATAGTGGTCAAGCGACGCGCCCAACCACCAATCTTTCCTTAATTTTATGGTAGTCAAGAGACGCTCATAAACTACCCTCTTGTGACTAGACAATCCCAGAAACGCTCACAGGATTTAATGTAGCCACAGCATTAGGAATTAGAAAGACCCAATTCTAGATGACAAACACACATGCGGGTTTATTTAGGCTAGATTAATTATCCCCACGATCCAAATTAAACCGCTTGCGAGGCGGTGAAATTGTCTCGTTTGCCACTAATCAAGATGCTTAAAGGCGACGCGCCAACATCCTAATTGGCTATCAATTATTTAGACAATCGAATAACAGGCCTAATTATCCAATAAATCTAAACGATAATAACTCAGGAAAAAATAGAGAATAATCAAATACCCATGAACATATAAATTAAAAATAAAACAATTAAAACGATCTCACAGTTATGGTGCTCCAATCCTTGATTTATTCCTCAACTAGATAAACGAACTAGCCTTGCCGCATAATCTTGAAGCAATTCAGAGTTTTCATGGAGTTTTT
This sequence comes from Coffea arabica, assembly GCF_036785885.1. NCBI lineage: Eukaryota > Viridiplantae > Streptophyta > Magnoliopsida > Gentianales > Rubiaceae > Coffea > Coffea arabica. Next base: position 11,883,719 of record NC_092320.1, on the reverse strand, counting down.
GTTGATTCCGGACGTAGTAAAAGATGTCGGCTGCTATTTGCTACTTGCGTTCAAAAGGAAAAAGAAGAAAAGAACAAAGAGACAAGTCCAAGACAGAAGATGCCCTAGTCTATTGCTGCCTTTTTTATTTATAGTGTTGCTGCCGCTTCCCTTTGCTTGTTGAATTCGAATTTGTTTCCCACAAGGATTGTTTCCTTATTTCCCTCATTGGATTGTTGCCAAAAGTCCTCTTCGAATTCTATTTCCTCTGCTACTTAAAGGTCTTCGCAGCACTTGCTTTCCAATTCCAATTGGTTTCCAATTCTCCTGTGTTTCCCAAAAGGATTCCTTTTTCTTACTTTCTTAATTGTTTGTTGCCAAAAGACTTCTTGCTTTTAAGGTTTCCTGATCTCACGCATGGTCTCACGCATGGTAGAAAGGTATCTTCCAATCAGAATGGTTGTTCCAGGGATTGGGCCCGCGATCCGGCTTTTTCACGCAGCTCTGTGTTGTCTGGCGTGGGCACGCCTTAGAAGCAAGAGTCTTCTGGATTTTGCCTCCCTTTTGTCACTTTCAACACTAATTGCCTGTAATTAACACAAATACTAATTATGAGCAGAAATCCAATACTTTGCATACTAAACTGCCAAAATTAAGACCAAATAACCACAAATAAAATGCATAATTATATCCCTATCACTTACCAACTATGTAACTATTTTCGTGTTTGAGTCAATTACAAGAAATTAGCATGATGTGGTATATAAATATAAAGACATCGCAAAGGCATTGCAGAAATTAGCATAATATGGTGTATCAAAAATATAAAGATAATGACATCGCTCGCAGTCATATATGGTGCATAACGTATGCCCTCAAACATCGCAGTCATAAGGTAATAATCATAAGGTAAACGAAACGCTACCAAATTAAGCGTTTACTTTGAGCTTCAACCAAATTAAGTCTAGATAATCATCATTGGTTATAATCATTCATTGAGGCCTTCAAACACTCTCATCAGCCCTAGAAATCTTGTCACACTATTTCCCACCTTAGAAGTTTGAAAAATGAGGCACCCGAAATCCTTACTTGCTTGTATAACAGGCGAAAAAGCCTCTCTCCGGCCAACCATGGCTGGCGCGGATGTGGCGAGAAGGTTAGATGAGGCTTCCGAAGGTTACAACTCTCCATACGAGGGAATCAAAGTACTGACGGTTGACCGACGGAAGCTTCTAAGACTTGCAGCGCATGTACAATCTCCTCCTGTAATTCACGGGATCTGTGTGAATGGCAAGCGAACAGGATTAGCGGTCGAGCTTTCTGTTCTTTTCAGCTACTCTGTCATTATTTTGAAAGTGGAGGGTGAAAGTATTATAATGCATGGGATGGAGGACGGTGCAGAACCACGGTTAGTCGCTTGTCCTCTCTATGCTTGCTGGAAATACTTACCACTTATTAGCTAGTGAACAATCTTAGGTTTTCCGGGATTAGTACTTATTAGTACTCTTTGTTTTCCGGGTTCATATGATTCTAAACAGTGGATTTGTTCTTGTACTTGATTAATATCTTGAAGGATTGGCAGTGACCTGAATTGGGAGACTATAAAATCCACAAATTATGGATGGAATTTGGGCACGGAGGCCATCTATGTGAGACATCACCCTTTATTTACCTTTCTGTTGGTAGAGTATTTGCTCAGAAATCACAGGACCTTGAAAACTTTTTGAACCAATAGACTACAAAACGAGTTAATTTATGAACATCCTATACCAACAATGATTAATGTTGAACATCATGGGCATATCCTGTTTTGATCATATCATCTAGTTTTAGATTTTGATTATCATATGTCATTTTTTTCAATATTCTTTTTGCTTTTTAATTAAATTTTGAAACTTTTAATAGGAAAACAATAATCAAAAATTAAGAATTCGCCCAAGAATTTACTTAATTAGAAAGACATAAGATAAGAGTGGTACCGGATTAAAAGTTCAAATGAAGCTTCTAAAAGTGCACAAGAAATATTTGAAACATCAATTCTAGCTAACTGGTTCCGAAGCTTTAAATTGAGTAATTAATCTTATGTTTGGATGATCCGCAGTTAACAACTGAAGTAAACAGTCCCAAATTAAGCACATGCAATTTAGAATATACTTTGAAAGTTTTACTACAACCGAAATAAATAAATAAATAAACACACGTCATCATGAAATGATTAGAGTCTATGAAATTGAAAAGGGATTGAATAATTGCAAAAAATTCAAAGTGAAAGAAATATGATTTGTTCAACTTTGAACTTCTGCATTGATGTATCAGATACCAAATTGTTTCCCTAATACATGCTGTTGCAACTACTCTAGTTATAATTTATTTGAGTAGAGCTTGATTTGTACTAGTAAATTTTGGTGATGGCAAATGTTTTGTTTAATGTTTATGGTTTAAGAATTTCGCTTTTCAGGCCATTTTTTTTGCAGGCATAGTGAACGACAAGATAATTAAATTGGTCGCTAATGAATTTTAAAGCTTCAATAAGGGGATTGATGTTTTGTGGTCGCTTCAATAAGGGGATTTTAAAGCTTCCATGTTTCCAAGCCTGGTGGGGATTGATGTTTTGTGGTCGCTTCCAGTTGTTTGTCGTGCACCAAGTCCAACCTTCAAGTTACTTAAGTGATGAGAATTCTACTAATAATTATGTAGTGCTGTGTTCTTGGACTCTACGCATATTAATTTACTACTCCTATTAGTCACTGCAACCGACCTTCATCTGACGTCAAGATTCTGCATTCCTTGTGTTGATAATCAGCTTCTCACCATCACGTGCAAGAATGAAAATCTTGTTTTATATTTATACGATCAGGCTTGGGATTTGGTCTCTCATATTTGAGAAGTTTCTTCTGAAACTTGACGTTATACACAGTGGAGACTGGAAAGAAAAGAAATGGCAACGGGCAAGAAAGAGAGAGAGAGAGATTTCACATTTTTATATTGGGGATTCTTCGCAAAGAAGAAGAAGAAGAAAGAGCGAATATAGCAAGAAAGCGAAGTGGGGATCGACAAAATTGTGAGCAGGGGATCCACCGTTACGAAAATGAGTGTTACACCTGACCAATTACTCACTACAAACCACACTGCTTCAATAATAGCCTTCAAGAGTTTATCACATACGGCAGATTTCAACTGAAAGATTACTCCATTCCTTAGCCTCCAAGCGTGATATACAGTAGCAGCTAAAGCCAATGTTCTGATCTGCAAAGGATTTTGATGTTGCAAGCCATGCCAGTTCCACATCCCAAGTATGTGATCCACCCACGATGTACCAAGTATATGACCCACAATCGTGAGTGGGTCTTTGATGTTTTCATACCAAATGTAGATGTCTCTCTTAGTTTTAAAATGGTTCAAAAATCACCTCAATCCAATGCATATAACTCAAGATATTATCAAAATACCACAAGGTATCAAAGCTGTAAACTTGTATTTCATCTCTTGCACTTTATATTCTCTTGTTATCACTTCAAACCATCATCAATCATCCAATTATCTTCTCATGTTCTGCACCTTTGTCCAAACTGGTCTTGTCATGCAGCGATTAAAAATTAAGTGTTCCATGGTTTCCTCCTCCCTCTTATGTGATGCACACAAGCTAGTAGGTAGCTTCCTGGTGTAAATTAGGTGAACTCAAAACCCTAAACAAAACTAAAGAATATGAATTAATTAGCTGGCAACTTCCTGTATAAATAAGTAAATTAGCAGGAGCATGATACCTTATTATCCTTTACAAATTCGACACCATAAAGGTTTCCGTAATATATGAATACAAGGAAGCCTCAGGCTCAGAGATAAGACTGTTAAATAGCATCCACCATGCCCCCGTATGGTGGATCCGACACCTAAAAGGTTTGCTCCCCGTATCCTAATTGACTTCGGCTCTCATGCCCCTGTCGCGTATGATTTTCTGAGGCTATATAAACACAAGCTAGCTCACTTGATTTGGCTTCATTAGCGAAAAAAATTGTTGTTCCCAACCCAACCCAACCCATAGAATGCAGTTAAATTACTAGAACCTGTTTTTTTTTTTTTATTAATCTCAAGAAAGAACAGATAAGTCGAGATGGCGGATGTAACTTTTGATGCAGTAGAATTGAACAGCAACAGCTCTGGAAATCGGACTAGTCTTGCCAATGAACCACTCATTGACAACATCGAATATGATCAAATTGTAGTGCCCGACCAAAAAAGCTGGAAGAATCTATTTGCGTATATGGGTCCTGGGTTTCTAGTTTCTATTGCCTACATTGACCCTGGAAACTTTCAAACTGATCTCCAAGCAAGAGCCCAGTACAAGTATGGTTTACTTTGGATCATACTATTGGCATCCTTTGCAGCTCTGATAATCCAATCTCTGGCGGCAAATTTAGGTGTTGTTACAGGAAAGCATCTAGCAGAGCACTGTAGGAAGGAGTATCCGAGGTGACCAACTTTATTCTATGGATTCTTGCTGAAATTGCTATTGTTGCATGTGATATACCTGAAGTGATTGGAACAGCATTTGCTTTGAACATGCTCTTCAAAATTCCTTTATGGTGGGGGATGCTAATCACAGGGCTAAGTACATTAGTTTTGCTAATGTTACAGCAATATGGGGTTAGAAAACTTGAAATCTTTATTGCTTTCTTGGCGTTTACAATTGCTGGATGCTTCTTTGTGGAGCTTGGCTATGCAAAACCAAAATCTTCAGAGGTTATTAATGGCCTTTTTGTTCCTCAGCTCAAGGGAAGTAGTGCTACTAAACTAGCTATTTCATTGCTTGGTGCAATGGTTATGCCGCATAATCTTTTCGTCCACTCAGCATTGGTCTTATCAAGGAAAATTCCACGATCTGTTGTTGGAATCAAAGAGGCTTGCAGATATTATATAATGGAAAGTGGATTTGCCTTAATGGTGGCCTTCCTCATCAATGTATCGATTATTTCAGCAAGTGGTGCAGTTTGCAAATCCTCAAATCTGAACCAAGATGACAAGCAGAATTGTCAAGACTTGGATTTGAACAAAGCCTCATTCTTGCTTAAGCATATTTTAGGAAGTTGGAGCTCCAAAGTGTTTGCAATTGCTTTGCTTGCATCAGGACAAAGTTCTACAATTACCGGAACATATGCTGGGCAATATGTTATGCAAGGATTTCTTGATTTGGGAATGAAACCATGGATCCGGAATTTTTCAGCTCGATGCTTAGCCATAATCCCTAGTCTATTGGTAGCAATTATTGGAGGCTCTTCTGGTGCTGGAAATCTAATCATTATTGCATCAATGATGTTGTCGTTTGAACTTCCATTCGCACTCATTCCACTTCTGAGGTTTACGAGTTGCAAAACTAAGACGGGAATGCATGCTAACTCCATTTCCATCTCTGCAGCAGCTTGGATTATTAGCTCTCTCATAATGGGCATTAATATGTATTATCTGGCAGAAAAGTTGGTAACAGCTCTTCGTCGTAGCAATTTCAGCGTCATTGGTACTACTTTTTGTGGAGTTTTAGGAGTTTTGGGCATGGTAATAAATTTGGCTGGTGTCCTATACTTGATCTTGCTGAAGACTACGAAGAATGACCACCTTCTTCTACCTGAAACTATGCAGATGGCCAAGGAGTTGGATAATGCATCGATTCCTTGTCTGCCTAGAGACGACATAGTAAACATGCAGTTGCCGAGGACCACTTCGGATGTTGATAAAAATGTTGTATAGCTGCCCTAGGGGAGCCAGAAGTAGGTGAAATTTTTTTCTTTGGTACCTGTAATCATAGCTGATTCTATACAGATGCTTCAGAATAAAGTAGCCAATTTCTATTGTTGAGTTAAAAAAAAGATGTGGAATTCCATGGAAGATGGAATAACAAATTAAATTACCCAAAAGCCATTATACAACATAAGCTTTTGGATTCAGTTTTGGCTGAAAGATCTAAAGGACGTAAAAGTTGTTATCTTGAAGAGGACTGGGACAAAGCGGCTGCTTGAACTTTTGGACTTGAGGCTTTGTTAATGGTCAAGTGGTAATCCTAACGAGTGACGGCAGATCAATAAGAATAGATTTCAAGATAGGATGGTGATAACCACCTGGTCGAATTGATTGAATTGAAGGTTGATGCAATAAAGATAGGAGGTATATAAACGTTTTATTTCGTGAATAAATAAAAAAAAGGTATTAATTCATGTTGTTTCTTATTTATGTGCAGCATTTCTTATTTTTTGGCATGAGCTGTTGCTTGATAATGATAGTAGAAAAACTCCAGCTCCTCGTGGAAAGAAAGAAAAGTAAAGAAAACCCTCCAACCATTATTGTATTTTTATACACACAGAGACTGGTTGCTGAAGTTGACTTAGACGACATTACCAGTTACCTCTACTACTGTAACATCCATTCAAACGCGAAAGTTGATAATTGAGATCCATTGCCTAAAGTTGAAGAAAGGTGCGTTGTCTTCAAGTGGAAGAATCTATCTTTGAAACTTCGGAAAAGTGATCCTTCACCTGAAAGTGTGCTGTGCAGTTTAAAAGCACATTGTGGATACCATACTCCGATGCCTTTGGATTCTTTACAGGGGAAGCCTTCTACTACTCCCACAGGGAGGAACTTGAGACTGAAGCAAATGAAGTGAACCCATGATAGTTTCTGAGTAGATTTACGTGGTTTACCTATTATGTACTTGTGTTTCTGCTAGCTTCTTGCAGAGAACAGCAGGACATTTTATCCGTCCGGGAATAGCTCAGGGAGTTTTAGTTGGTGTTACTACTATATTTGTAATAATGAAGCAGCATCTTTATTGAATAATCCATCTCTGCTAGCTTTGATTTCATATGTGGAAATAGTGATGATCCTGAATATCTTGAAATTTTGGATCTCGCTCCTTAGGCATATTTGTCATCAGGCATACATTTAAGTGATACTCTGCAAATTTGACACTAGAGCCATTTCTACTCCTCTCTGCCATGTTCCGTCAGCTGCCCTTGGGTGCCAAGCTAATCAGGGCGGAGTCGACCGTATCACTACTAGTTTCCCACCAAAGGAACCACAAATCCGGGGGTTGAGCCTTTGGGGCATTTTTGTGTTGGAACTTTTTGACTTTTTTCTATTTTCCCAATATTCTTATCAATTTTCTGAAGTTTTGAAAAAAAAAATTTATCTTGAAGCAACATTAAAAAAAAAAATCCATAAAAATGCATAAATGTGATCGGTGAGCCCACATACTAACAATTGGCACGTAAGGAGGATAACAATTCCTTTTTTTTTTTTTTGGTGCAAAAGCAATCGACTTAAAGCTATGAGGATATTTGCAAAGCTAGTTTCGAGTTTCAGACACCCAAAGATATTATATTAGGCAAGAAGCAGAAGCAAAAAAATAACGGAAAATGCACCACCATATTCTTGAACTTGGAAATTGATTTCCTTAAACGCTAATAATACAAATACAAAGCCAATTGATATAAACTTCACCACTCAGGGTAACAACACTAGCTGATAATGGGTGGTTGCTCAACTGAGACTATCAACATGAAGGCTTAGCCCAAAAAATACAGTAGTGACTTCAAAAGACTATAGAAACCAGTGCTTAATCACTAGAAATCCCCTAGTTCTTATAATAGCTGAAAACTCAAACAGATAGTGCATTTGAGAAGAGCTTTTTAAGCATTTAGCAGGTAATTCTCTTATGAAATACATCATGTACTTGACAGGAATTTCAGGTGGCATCAATGGCTTGTCATCTGCCCTGAACGACAACAATGTTCCAATTTACCAGGACCTCACCTTAAGAGTACATGTCAATGCAAGAAAGATATGGTTAACATTAAAGTACCAGCCCATCAAGCAAATTACACGTTCTGCGCCTTATCAGATAAACCTTTTGCCTTTGAATCCCCTGGATTCTGCCAGCAGTCAGAAATGAGTGTCAAATGCTAGGCCATACTGACTAGGGTATGATTTCATAACTTTCAGATATATTCATAAGATTTTGCATTGGCATTAACTGAAATTGAATATTGAGTTCAAAATGGAATCAACAAGACACCATATACAGAAACTTCACTTCTGGTAACACAAAACATTTCAAGAAATGATTAAGAATTTCTTGATCCTTTTTGTTGAAATCGTTGAAATTCAACATTATTCATCATCCACAGAAAGACAAATGCAATTACTCTCTTCAGCAAGATCCTTTGGAGAATTGACAAAACAAAACCTATAAAAATACTCCTTTACAGTGCTCACTTCCAACAGCTCCAACCCCACCCATCCCTCCAACGCAAAAAATCAAAAGTTAAATTGATAAAAGCAAAAAGAGAAAGAGAAAACTAAAAGCAAAAAATACTAAAAGCCAGTCATCCCCCTAGTCTGCAGTACTACATCTGAGTGCTGTGCTATTTTGGTCCAGATCCACTTCAGAGGCATCCTTGGTCCCCTAGCATACTAACTAAAGACTTTAATTCCCAAATTCCCATTTGAATGACAATGTAAAAGGGATATTAGTGTCTACAGATTATTTAAGCTAGAATATGGTAAGCAATTTGCTTATTGAAAATTTCAAGTTGTAAGATGATCCATGAAAATGTACTGATAGAACTAGGATCTACTTATTATCCTGACTCTTCGCCAGTGTCTAAGAAATAGTATGACATCCATAATCTACTATTCTTCCCAACTACATCAGAAAGTCCTGATAGAACTAGGATCCACTTGTGTCCTGCCTCTTTGGTGGAATCTCAGAAATTGCATGAAAACCATAAACTATTGCCAATTCCATCCTTTCAGTTTGAACTCAGGCATGGGCAAGAAGTAAAGCAAACTTTCTCAATATTACTAAATTGAACATACTCCATTGTGGGGGCTAAGATCATATCTTTGGTAACCTGGTCTTTACCTTTGGATTACAATTTGGCATATATCTTCTACTTGTAGTTCACATAAGTTTTCCATTTTTAATACTTTTAAATAATCAAGATCAAACTTGAAAACTTCCGCTAAAAAGTCAACTAGAGCATTCGTCTCTCACCCCTACATGCTCAAAAACTGCAATCAAGAAACTACATTCTAACAGTCATTACCAGTGAAACAATGTAAGACTCCAATCCTTGATTAGCAAGCATTATTAGCTAAAAAGGAAATACCTATAAGCTGAATTTATCTAGATGGGTAACAGAAAAGAAGAGATAAAAACTTACAGTTCCCTTTGTTTCATAGAAATCATCGAGTGCCCATTGATACTTGGACTGATTCAACCCGAACAAATACGCCACGTGCTCATCCAAACTCGCGTGAGCTATAAAAAGAAAATTAAGTTAAATCAAAACCTTTTACAAACAAAAGGAAAAAACAAGCAAAAATACCCAAATCCTGAATCTAACCAAAAAAAAAAAAAAATTATCAGCTCTAGATTTATTTAACAAAAGGAAAAAAAAAATTTACCATTTTGAACTTTAGCGACGGCATCCCAGAAGAACCCAAAAGTCGAATGAGACTTGTGGGATGGTTTAGTGCTATAAAACTGCGAAGGCGGAGCCTGAACCGCAGGAGGCGGAGGAGAATGAGACTGAGATGGCCGCTGAACAGGGGCAGGCGATGCAAGCGGAGAAGCGGGAACGGTTTTCTTGGGAGAGTCGGAGAGGGGTCGGGGACTGGGAGTTGTAGGAGTGGAGGGAGTAGAAGGAGGGGTTATGAAGACGGTGTAAGGTCCGATCTTGCCGATCCTCGGAGGTGGCTTCGATTCCACGTTCGCCGGCATTCCTACTTTTTCGTGAAATCTAAGGAAAGAAAAGAAATCTTAAAAATTTATCTTTTTTTTGTCCTTTACTTGTCGGGAAAGGATTGGAATCTGGTGGGTGCTATTGGCGTTTAGAGACTGGGAGAAGGTTCTGCGGAAGAAGTAGGAAAGGGGAGTGGAGTTTTGAGTAAAGTGAAGTGAAGAGTGTGAGCGGAGCTGCTGCGAGAACTGGATGGTGTACTTTTTTTTAAAATTTATTTAAGCAGACACCAAGGACAGGCATAGGTCTTTTATTTATTTGTTTATTTATTTTCATACGTTGGATTAAAATAAATTACTGTAACCTCCCATGAGAATGTTTTACTATTACAGAGACAGCCACATATGATTCGTAAAATTCCGATGGCTTCCTTCTACAGTTCTACACTTCTACTAGTACTATATTTTTATTCCATGGTTTGTTTTGTTATGTGAACCCTTTAGAAATTCCTGATTGTATGAAAAGGATTGTCTCATTCTTACCAAACAAAAAAAAAAAAAAAAAAATCATCTTATAATTTTAGGATAAGGATAACACTTTGACATACTATACAGACAACATAGATAGTTGTAATTATGCCAAATAGATAACACCCTGGCATAATTATTTATGTTGTAGTTGAATGCATTAGCCTAAATGGAAAGTTGTGATTAAATGTTAGCTGGTGGCTAATCGGCACTTGTTAATATGGATAAAGTTATTATGATGAATTCTAGTATTTAAGAGGCAACGTCTTTAATTTTGAAAAACTTTTAGTAAGGAAAGAATTTTGCAAATGATTAAAAAAAAAGACTATTTCAAATAAACTAACAAAGATGGGGTGAAAGTTTGGCTATTTGTACTTCAACATCATCTCCTTTTTTTTTTCTATCTTTTCGTTTTTCGTTTATTGTTGTGCATGCATGTGTGTGTGTGTATTTTTTTTTTTTTTTGGCAACATAAGTTTAGAAATCTAATAATTTATTTTCAAACTAAGAACAAAAGTTTGGCCAACTTTGTGCTATATTGTTTTTATTATTATTATGTCTAAAAGATACATGATATTGTCAAACTTCTTAAAGTGATTTATTTTTATACATTTGTTTTTTTTAACTTTAGAGAAATGGTAGGTTTCCAAATTCTAAACCAAAGCAACCATTATGGCTTTTTCTTTTTTTTTTTTTAAAAGATACCATTATGAACTTTGAACTTTTTCTTCCCATAAAATGACAATTTGGAAGGAAAAATACAATTTATTTTGGAAGAAGACATGGAACACTAAAATTTTCATATTTGTAAAAAAAAAAATCAAAAAAAGATAAATTCAAAAAAATCAACAAAATAAGCATATCATATCCGATATTATAATTCTCATAATTTAACAAATTGTATTTGTTTAGTTTACTAGTTTTTATTTTTTCTTTATTTGATAAATGAATTTAACGTACTTCTCGTGACTTTTTACACACTAGTCAAAACTAAAATTAATGATTTTAGTGTGAAACCATGTTGAAAATTAAAATGGTTCGAACTTCCAATACAAGAACATTTTCAACTGAAATGATAATTTCGTTCTTGGATTTTTGCATTTGTTTTGACTTTAATAGGTTTTCTCTAAGCATTGAGCATTTTAAATATGAGTTAGAATTTTCATAGTTCCAAATTGCTCCCCTAAGTGTATGTATCTTAAGTTTAGGTATGTCATTCAGCATGTGAATCTCTTAAAAATAGCTTTCCAAAATATGAAATAATTAATGCATTAATGAAGCAGATTGTTTTTTTTATCCACATTAAAGGGTGCCAATTAGAAAATCATGGAGAAAATAGATCGAACAAGTAATGTGCTAAATAAAGATCTCGTAGCTGCACAATTCCATTACTTATCTTAACAGCTGAATAATTGGCCATATTGAATTTTCACAGTAGCTGTATAATTAACAAATTTTAGTGGTCTCCCTTTTGGCCTTGTTTCAATTGTGGGTCAGGGTATTGGATGGAGATATTTTTGGGGTTTGTAGTTTTATCCGCCATAGCTAAGCACAACTGTGAACGCCACGATGTACGATGATGCATAGCATATTAACTGCTATTATAATCACATGAATTACCATCTGTGGACCTTCCTATCGTTTCACATCAGAGCGGTACGTGTTCTACCCTAGTTTACATTTGTTAGTGGAGACTATCTAGCAAATTTTTTCCCACGCATCATTATTTTTTTTTTTTGTAAGATACTGCATATTGTAAAAAGATGATTAAAAAACGTGTTTAAAAATCTTTAAAAAAAAGATTTTTTTTCTAAATAATTCAAATCCAAGCAAGCCTAGTGAGATCAAACTAATTCTTCTTTGCCTTTTTTCATTTGACCACGGCAATTGCAACGACCAATATGAACAAATTAAAAGTTCAGATGTTGGTAATACATCTATTTTTCACGGGAATTAACTATGAAGTGTATCCCAGTACCAAAGAAAAGGTGTATCCAAGTGGCTAGTTATCCATTTCTACATCGAGGAAGAACAATCTTCTAATCTATAGTGTATTTTGAGGTTTCCAATACAATAATAAGATTAGCAACAAGATAGCAATTGGATAACTGTTTGAACTAAACTAAACTACATTGCACAAGAATGATAAGATTACCAGAGGATAACTGTTTGAACTAAACAAAATTACATTGCACAAAAATTACATTTACATTGCAGTAAATGGGCACACAATAAGAGTGTGTACGAGTTTAACAGTGCATTCATTTACAGCCATAGCATTACCATTTCTCAGAGATAACATCAGCAAACAGATACCATTTTTCAGAGATAACATCAGCAAACAGATACTAACACGAATGACAGTGAAGTAACACCCGAAAGAACAAGGGCTTTATCTGTACATCAACTCTTGATTCTCCAACGACTCTACACAGGAGGAATGTTGGAGAAAGAGAAACCTTTGTAACCCTTACATAATTACAGAAACCTCTGTTATTGTGATAAAAAGATAATAATGCCCTTTATTAATTGTTAATTCAGTGAAAAACTCTATTAAATATTAAAACTCTCTCATCGATTATTAACCAATAATTCAAACCACAGTCTTTTCTATTTAACTATCTATTTTCTTTCTCATATATCTATTTTTCTTTCAAACTCATTCATCTATTATTATCAACCAAATGTATACTATCGCTACTAATAAAATCATCATACACACTAAACCACAAATACTTATACATCTTAGTATCTTAGTATCTTATATATAAGTTATACTATTATGGTTATCATGAAAAAAAGTGTTCTTGATATATATTTATAACTGCATTGTGTTTCTATTTTTTATTTACAATTATTGATATTATTCCTATAGAGAGAATTTGATTGATTTTGAACTCTGTGCCAATGGAATATATTGGATATTGATATTAGTAGTGATGGTTTATATTATTTTGTATTAAAAAGGTGGTAGCCATGGAATTGAAATTTAGGAATATTGATGAATATTGTAGTATATATAAGTAAAATCTGATATTGTTATCAGATTGTAGGTAAGTTTTTAGATATATGATGTAGCATTTATAGTTAATACAATGGTCTGCATTAAAAATTTTTATGTAAAAGAGGAATATTAGATAAATGATAAGAATTTTGATAAGTAGGAATATTAGATAAAAATTTTTATGTAAAAGAGGAATATTTGATAAGTAGGTAATAGGGGTAGGAAATAAAGATAAATGAAATAAAGACTGTAAACCATTTTTTCCTTTACATTTTTGTTATGAATTATAACTCAAGGGCATTATAGAAATTTTGAGAAAAAGTACAGCCTTTTGGATCTAAAATGTTACTTAAATAGTGAAAATAGGGAAGATAAGTGTAATTTTTAGAACTTGAGGGGAGCTTTCTGTAATTGTTAAAAACCTCAGGGGTATGTGAAATTAACCCTTTAGTTTAAAGAGAAAATTTTTTTATTTTTACCTTATTTTAACTGGTCTGTATGCATGTGATGTGTAAAGTCACAATATTGAAGTCAAGACAATATCGTCACAGTACTCCCAAGATCGGCAAAAGAAGGCTCTCAACTTAAACACAGTCCTACCACGAACGTCCCTGCATATTATTTATATCTTAACATCTTTCCAAAATTTCAATACGGCGGGGGGAAAAAGGAAAAAAAAAAAAAAAGAGTAGTAAAGCTACATTTCAAAGATAAACATAACATGCACTCTACTTTGTGCAGATTGAAAGCCAAGTCATGAAATTGAACAGGACTAGAACCATTTGAAACAGGCAAGCAGTTTCGACTCACTCAACTGACAAATCTTCGTACTCCTTTCTCAGACAACGGCGGCGCCGTTGATCACAACATTCTCGTATGCATCAAACAGTACTAATTATGGACATCTGTCCCTTCAGAGTTAACAGCAGGTACGCCACGGCATGGTCTTGAATCTTGATAGATATCCCACAAGCACCACGGCAAAGTCCAAAGAAACGCCAATCACGGAGCTGTTTTCCCTGAAAGTTACCCATTCCGTTTCCAGCATCAAAATAAAGGGTATTTTCCTGATTTACACTCCTTAATATCCAGAGAATTGGCATTTCATACTTCAAATGCTAATCACAACCTCTTGCAGTAAACCACCATTAGCCTCTGCTGACTTGACAATTTGTTGTTATGCATTCAACAAGCAGTAAGGTAACTTTATACCAATACATTGTTTTATTAAGATCTCAATCAAATTGTAAGACCATTTATATCTTTCAGTACAACAGTAAACCTTGTATAGCAGGTTCTATAGCCTAATCTGAGTTTGCATGGCCATAATTCTCTATTGCACCCTAAGAGATCTTGCCCATTCACTTTAACTATAGGTACGAAAGTGTTTGCCTCACCAATAGCTTTTCAAGCATCAATGATTCCAATGCCACATCCATATCCTGGCCCGTAAGCAGCCGTTTCATAGGGGCAATGACTGGCATTCAATTCCTTACCTGTCCCAACTAATTTAGCACATTACTAAACGCAATAAAATTAGCACATAATGACAAGTTGTTTTGGTTAAAATAGACAACTACAAGGCATCTGATGCGATCAACCACAGAACAGAAAAATTTATAACGTCAACAGTACATTTGGCATTCAATTCCTTGGCTGGTTTATGCCAGATGACCTTTTGACAATTAAAATTTTTTCAAAAGCCATCGGAAATTTTACAAATGTAGATCTTCCAACTCACAATGCAGTAAATGGGCACACAATAATTACGAAAATGTCATTCATTAACATCTATGATTGTTCACTCACATCTGTGATCTTCCAACTCAGCAAGGCATCTATTAACATCTATGATTGTTTACTCCCATCGTAAAACAGACTGCACTAGAAGCAAATAAGTCTGTATCTTCCAAAAACCGCACATGTTGAATGCAGGTAACAGATTAGGGTTGAGGAATGAGGCTCTGCTGAACCATTGACAAACAGAGACATAAAACATAATCTATAATTTACAAAAGAAACCAAACTTCCATTTAGCAACATATTAACTGGCCTATCATAATCCTTATCAGTTATGAGTTGAAGGGCATAGAAATCTACCTAGTCTGACCAAAAGTCCCAAAAGCAAAAGCTGTAAAATAAGCAACAAGAAGGACATAGCATAAAGGGCATGATACCATTTGCACGAGTAAGAACAAAACCAGGACTTGAAAACATTCTAACCACACAAGAATATTAAGTAGCATTATGCGCTATCTCACCAACAGGAAATGTCCTAGAAGACCAAGTAGATTCTTCTTATAATTATTTCAGATTTATGATAACATGCTCAACAGAAGTTATTGGGACTTTATCACTCAACCATATAAGGCAAGAGGTGCAGCAGAAAGAATGCCCCCTTTTGTGTCGCTACATCGTCCAATAATTTCTGCAAAGGTGCACAACAAGACTTTTAAGGAGGACGAGATTCTGAAATTTTGGTCCATTATCGTTAGATCCACGGCCATTTAAGAGTCTTGATAAGACACCAATGGCCGTTCAAGAAAACAACTCTTGCACCCTATTCTCCAAGCATGAAATAAACTCCATCAGCAATCAGTTACCTTTCTCAATATCCACAACTATCATCCTGGAAAAAAGTACCACAATCTTAACCTCCAAGCATTTTAAATTAGGTCCAACCAAAGCTTGCCTTCATATGGTTTCTCATTCATTAACAAACATGTACAATTTTATTTTTGAATTAACTCTGTGGAATATAAGAGCAAACTCAACCCATATGCAGAAAACATAGGAGCCTAAGGTTTATTTGGACTGGTTATTACCATTTGAAGAATATGTACATGAAAGATGTCAAGACTAGCAACGTTTTAGAGTGAGTAATGCGTAAAGAACTTCACGTTCCACAGACAAATATTCCTTATGCATAAGCATTTGCAGTAATGGAAAGCAAAGTTGACCAAACCAACTTCATTGCCATCCACAATTGCCCAATAGATACTCAGTAACACATGAATAAGTAAAAATCAAGTGAGCAAGAGAGGTCAAAAAAGGAAAAATAGATCATTACTAAGAGTGTGTACGAGTTTAACAGTGCATTCATTTACAGCCACAGCATTACAATTTCTCAGAGATAACATCAGCAAACAGATACTAACACGAATGACAGTGAAGTAACACCCGAAAGAACAAGGGCTCTATCTGTACATCAACTCTTGATTCTCCAACGACTCTACACAGGAGGAATGTTGGAGAAAGAGAAACCTTTGTAACCCTTATAAGCATAGTATGCAATCCTTGTGTAGTAAAATCCCGGAAGAAACAAAATACCGCCAAGTATTGCAAAAAATAGTCCTGAAATTGACAACAATAGTCAATATAAGCTCATCAACAGTTAAAAAAAGATTCAGGAATCAATCGAGCGTTAGCTAGGAAATCCAATTGAATGTGAGCTAAAGCAAAAAGAGCATTATATATATATAGCCGCTTGTTAGATAATCATTCAAGCATTATCATACAGGGGCACAAGACACTACCAGCCAACCTGAGCAATACCTCCAAAATCAAAACTTTAGGGAAAAATCAGAAATGAAAAATTAGACTCAATTAAGTAGTACTCTGCTCAATAACTGTTGTACCAAACCCTCCCCCACCATGAAAAATAAAACCCCAGAACAAATTTAGCAGAAAAACGGATAAATAGTTAAAGTCAGAATCATATAAATTGGAAGTAAAGTAAGCGGTATAATAGGAAAATAGAGAGAGAGAGAGAGAGAGAGAGCTGACCATGAGCTCGGTCGCCACCAACTTTGTTGACAGCCATAATGACGCCGAGGACGATTCCTAGGGTGCCGAAAACTAAAAGAGCAACGGCGAGCGCGATCTCCTTGATAGGAGGGCGGTTGTTGACGGTGTAGGGGGTGTCCATCATGATGTCCTCATCGGATATCGAGAACGCGTGATCTACATACGCCATGTTTTTTTTATCACTAGTATTGAAGGAAAGAGAAGTATCTAGTTTGTTTGTTTGATTGATAGATTTACTTCAGGGTTTGAGATTTTCTTCTTTGTAAATGAGAAAGTTTGCTGCTTGATGAGGTTGTTCTAGCAAATAGGAATGGTAAGCTTGGAGAAGAAAGGGATTGTGGGGGGGTTGAAGGTCAGAACTTAGAAGCGGTGAATGGAGACTTTTCAGCAGAAAAGAAGGCTTGGAGTGATAGTGAGGGAATGGAATGGATGATGCCGTGGGCGTGCTGGAGATATTGGAGGCTATGTAATTTGGACTTTTTCCTTAAATCGTAATCCTACTTATACGTTTCAACTTTCTAATACTACTATACTTTGTGCAACTAAAATACAACACCTCTAGTCTACCCATTCAATTTCGTTATTTAACACGTTAGTGAGAGAAGGGTGACCGCAGCAGTTGAACATCAATTATTCTTCCATGAAAGTAGAGATGTAAATGAGTTTAATTAAATCAATATTTTAGCATTCAAGTTTGTTTACTTATTAATAAGTTTAAATTTGTCGTGTTTATTCATCGAATCAGACTCTGTTTAAATTTGTTGCATGTATTCATCTAGCAATACCCAAAACAACAAATCCACATTCGAAGCGAGTTCAAATATTTTGAATTGTTTACACATAAATTTCAGAAGTTGATGCTAATCACTTAAAATTGAGCGAAATTTGAAACTTAATCAAACACAAAACACTATTTAAATTTAACTTAAACGGTTGGTGTACCAAAACTCGAACGAACTCTCACATAGCCAAACTTAGTGTTAACTCGTTTGGTTGGTCTTTCAAGTTGGTTTGAAAAATGTCTTTGAAGAGATTAATCAAAAGATTTGAATTAGACTAAGATATAGGATTAAATTTCCTAGAAAAGAAAATTGGTTTCTTAATGCTCTGGTTTTTCCATAGTTACCTTTCGTTGTGCAACGCCCCATTATCCAAATCTATTTAATTGATACAAGATGGCAAAAAACATGTTTGTTGCTACATTTTCTAATTGTTAGTAGCGCCTATTGTAATGCAATGGATCACGAGATTTAGAAGTGAGTTATATATAGTTTGAATTGTAGTTTATTTGCAAAATTGAAAACTTATAGTACTCCACTATGTAGGCTATTTATGAACCACCAGCCTGAGTGGGTGGGGCATCAAAAAAATGACATATCCAAGTGGTTTGTTTCTAAAAAATTCAGTCGGGTGTGCTGTGCACTCGTCTGATCCAGTAGTGATTTAGTCCCCTCCAAGTTACCTTGAACCTCCTTAATCCGTCCTCTCCCCTTTAATGTAGGATAGAATAGGTTTATCATCTCCGGAAAAAAAAATTGTAGGCTATTTACGAGTGTCTAGTTAATTCTTGTATTCCGATTTCCAGCTGGGCGCAGCGTTTGACTAAAGCCAGTCTTCCTTCTTTTTTTTTTTTTTTTATAAAAAATCGTGGAGAATAGTCTGCATTCATGAACATGCCGGCTTCCTGAGTCGTGGGCTCTGTGAAGTCATGATTCAGGGTTGATCGACACCTGCCCGATGGTTTTTGGTTAGGTAAAGTCCAATTTGACCGCCTTCTGGAAATTGACATCTTAACCGATCCAACCAAATACCATACACCATAATAATGACTGGTGTTCAACGGAATGTATGTGGAATTAATAGGAAAATATTATTAAAACTTCGAGTAAATTTGTATCCTTCTTAGACGAATTGGTTTTATATTTTTGACAATAGATATTAAAAAATTTCACCAAATTAATGTGTATAAATAGATTATTTATTTAAAAATTATTCATAACCCTAACTGGTACTAGTTCATTATATTACGTAGTTAGTAAGGGTAGTTTAAGAAAAATGCGAATTGACAAAAATTTGTTTACATCAAAAGTCCACCTCCCCCTTTGTACACAGTATAAATGTTTGAGGTATTAACTGTAATGAAAAAGAAAAACACCTCTGTTTTTCCACTTCAATTGATGTTTTTACATATATATTATAGTCAAAATTGATGAAGTTAATCATATTCCAATACTTCTGAAAAATGGTTAATGACGCCTATTTTTTGGAAAAAAAATTATGATAATTGTTTTTCCTTTTTTTTTTTCTTTTTTCTACCTTGTGTTGGACTGTTAGTAATAATATTTCCTCCTATATAACATATAAACATTTACAAAATTAAGAAAACTGAGATTCCCGATAGGCAATGGTTCTGGGATGAAGTGAATTGTCAAAATGAACCCTCAATCACAAGTATCCACAGAAAGTTAAAAACCCATTGCAGACTTATTGTCTAATTGGGTTGGACTGGACCATCTCTAGGCCCCTCGTCCAATATTCAAGAACGGATGGAGAAAGCAAATTGGCCCCACATTAACTAGTAGTACTATCCTCAGCTCTTTGGTTTTGGATTAAACCAATGTTTTAAAAACCGGACCGTTAATCGAACCGGTGAAGTGAAAGGGTCGAGGTTCAATCGGTCGGACCGGTTCAACCTCGGTTCAATGAATTTTTTAAAAAATAATTTATATAAATATATATGTGCACAAAATAAGACATGTAATGGATAATTTAATACTTTATATGATGAAAAGTTTACTATTTTTGAATAACTTGGATTTTTAAAAATAAATTTTTTAAATTATAAGTTAAAACAAATAAATTTCATCTCAATTTCAATTATATCTACCAAAAAAATCTTAAATATAATCCAAAAATATCACAATATTTGAAATTATACAAAATTCACGTCTATGAGAATTTAGACATTGTGAACTTAAATTTTAATTTACATTTTGGAATTTAAATTTACAATTTAAAAAAGGAAGTTTGGAGTTCGAAGAAAATCAAGAGAATTGA
This sequence comes from Coffea arabica, assembly GCF_036785885.1. Classification (NCBI taxonomy): domain Eukaryota; kingdom Viridiplantae; phylum Streptophyta; class Magnoliopsida; order Gentianales; family Rubiaceae; genus Coffea; species Coffea arabica. Next base: position 11,863,614 of record NC_092320.1, on the reverse strand, counting down.
AAATAGAAATGCAAATTTGATAAGAAACAAAAAATGAGATAAAAGTGAGTGGTTGTGGTATTAAATAAATTGGGTTAAAGAAAAATAATTCTTTTTTAACTTTTTTTAATTTAATGGACAAAAACAAAATTAAAATATGGAAGAAAACATCAATAAATTAAAAATAAAGAGGTTTGATTAAAAATGAGTGGCAAAAGAAAAGATGATAGAGAGAGAGAGAGAGAGAGTGTGTGTGTGTGTGTGTATTGAAGATAAAAAGAAAGAGTCATGAAAGGATGATATTTTGTAAAAAAAAATGGAACAAAAGAAATATGAGTATTTGTTTTATATAAATAAGTTATCAAAAAAAACTAATAAGATGTGATAGTGCAACGGTTACTACATTGGTCTTCTATTACAAAGGTCTTGAGTTCGAATCTTGGTAACTACATTTTGCAAAAAAAAAAAAAAAAAAGGAAAACTCAAAAACCGGAAATAACCGGTTCACATCCGGTTCAGCGGTTTGGCGGTCCGACCGGTTTTTGACCGGTTTCTTGACAAAGTCAAACCTGGCATTGAACCGGACCGGAGCCATGGCCGGTTCGCGGTTCAACCGGTCGAACCGGCCGGTCCGGTCCGGTTTTCAAAACACTGGATTAAACTAGGGATGTAATTCAATCGGATCGGATCCGAGTATCGCCGCACTCGAGCTCAATGCGGTACATTGCTTGTAGAACTCGAGTTCGACTCGCATGAATTTGAGTAAAAGCGAGTCTTATCGAGCTCGAATTAGAAATATTTAAGAATTTCATTTTTTTTGACAAATTTTAAGCGGAAAAATATTATCATCCTTCAACCACTCTTGTGGGTACAAGAGTAATTTTATAATAATAATATATTAAAAAATTAAAATTTAAAAACTCAAAAAGGCTTGACGAACCTTTGAGTCTTGCTACTTTATACTCGAATTTGACTCGTTTGGCCCAGCAAACTACTCGAATTCGAGTCAAGTTTTTGATTGAATTGCTCGCAAGCAATTCGATTCGATTACAATTCTAGATCAAACGATCAAGTAACATCAAAAAATCCCTTTTTACATACTTTCTCAAGATAAAATATTAAAAAACTTTCTGTGATTTGTCAAATGTTTAATTTAATTCTCTCTAATTTGAAAACTTGCATTATAGAGATTTTTAACTAAATTGAAATTTGAACGAAAAGTATTCATAGTTATATGTGAAATGTTAATATTTCCAAATAAGAGCGAGTATTTTACCCTTTTTCTCATTTATTCCATGAAGCCAAATCAATCAATCAATCAATTCTCAGGCAATTCCTCCATTGCATTCGGGTGCATACTCCACATTTAAAATTTGATCTCCTAAACATTGTTATTTGATAAATTGATCCAAATTTCCGTAAGTCTCTAATTAGAGTAATAAAACAAACAAATATAACGTTTACGCTTTTCGATTTTGTCAAGCTTCTGCCATTTTTCCTGTTTTATTTAAACATTGGCTAATTCAATATGATTGCTAATGTACCCTGCAATCTCCATCCATTTTTTTTGTCTAATTGGCCGATTCCTTCAGTCATTCGTGTCTTTGATCCAAACCCTTTGGCATTAGCATTGACAAGTGTATAGAATAATACTATGTCATCTCTCCGCTGACAAAGTAGTAGTGTGTCATATTTGGCATTGCATATCTTTACTTCATCAATAACTAGTTTTTTAGCGCGTCAGGTAGTTGAGACTCATTATTTTGCTGCTACATTTGTGTGTGTGTTTTTTTTTTTCAGTAGTCATGTGTGTGAGTGTATGTTTTTTTCTAATTGCACAAATAAACATGACTTTAAAATCAGGTTATCTTACACTCTTAATATAGCATTAATTAGGAAGTAATGCCTAAAATTAGGTAGAACTAAAAGGCATATGGCTATACATGTAATGTGTAGCCTTGCTTATTAGTCACGTTACTTCTCTAAGACAAGCAATCTGACAATTTCCATTTTTTTTTACACTTTCTATTTGCTAGTACTTCACACTTAACAATCTTTTGGAAGAAAGAAATAAAGAAAGACAATTATAAAATGGGTTTGTCATTTTCTTTTGTTTGCTAGACTTGAATGAGCATTCAAACATATTTAAAAATATTTGCAAACCAATGTAAAATTGAATTAATATTTTTTGTAGATTCAGTGGCTTTTTCGTTTTACATTAATAGGTCTATATTCATGACACATAATTTTTATTCAACTCTATCCCACCATGATCTCGGTTTATATATACTACCATGTCTCCTAATCAGGGTTTCATATTGGATCCTATTCTTTTTGTTACAATTTAGATGATTGTTTGATTGATAGATTAACAGGACATCATCTATTGAAAATGAGCATGTGACTCTCAATATTGAACAAGTTTAACTTGCAAGGTGAATATACATATTTTCTTATTTTTCTCTCTTTCTTCCCTTTTTTAGGCTGTCTATATCTTTTTTTTTTTTTTTGAAGATTTTGATGATTTTGATTTTGATAATTTGTATTTATTGAATCATTTTTTCATGCTCAAAAGAAAAAAAGTTGGACCTATTGTAAAAATTCAAAAACTATAATTCATTTCTTAAATTGCATTTTTTTAAAAGAAAGTTTATCCTGTTGCCAAAAATAGACTGAACAGAACCAAGAACAGAATGAGAGTAAATTGCTGACCGCCAAAATATTCCCATCCAAGAGGCCTACGCGGACAGAAGAGCAGGGAGAGAAAGTGGTAATTAGAAGAGAGCAATAATTGAAATTGAGAGCAAGGAACAGAGACAGAAGGTAGAGCAAAAAGGTCCACCGATTCAACGAGGCTATCTGCACCCACGTTTCCCCAAGCCGCCCAAAAATCATGCAACCAACAAATACCCCCAGAGTGCATGAAAATTATAGAGTAACCATACCATTTGCCCACGCGGACAGGAGTGAATTTTCAACAAAACCATGTCACCCATCAGCAAAAGACCAAAATACCCCTCAAAGTCACAAAAATAACGGTATAACCGGCTCATTCTGCACTGTTGATAAGCGATTGACGCTTTATATATGTAAGATAAGATTATATCATTCTTTTAATCTTGTGCATGAATGATGCAGTGATGGCATATTTTATTCATTACTATAATAAATAAACAGTTGTCCCATGTAGTGATGATGCGATGGCATATTTTCTTTCTTTTTCAAGATCTTTTTAATACATTAAACGGCTCTCATAATTCTTAATTTGTTTGTGAAGTTCTAGCTACATGCAGCAAGTACAAGTGTACAACATGTGAAGGAAGATGTACAGTGGTTGTTCGAAGTTTTATACACCTGATTATTCTCGATTGGCGATCCATCGGGCACGTTTGGCTCCTCATTTTGAACCCCTCCAACCAAACAAGGAATGATTGAATGGCCGCGGTTAACCGTTTCTTCTTTTTAATTTTCTAAGATAAGATGAACTTCCAAAAAAAATTGTGAAATCTGCCGTCCTGCTTACAGCGACAGACATATGGAAATCGTCCCTCTTCTCTGTCGCCTACACTGCTTTGTATCGGCCGAAACTTCGCCCCTTTCGATCATCCCCATGCCCCCGTCTCCTTTGTCTGTCTCAAACAGTGGGATGCTTCACAAAGGAATAAAACAAAGTCAGGATAACCAAAAGCTGTGTGAGCAGCAAAACACAGTCCGGCTTCCTAAAACCATGATCCTTTATCCTTCACTAATCAAAGCAGCAGAAGAAAAGAATTAGTTTCAGTTACACAGATTGCTGCACCTCAATGGCTCGTCGTGTTATAATAGTTGAACAACATGGTAAGCTTACCTTCTAATGAATACTTTTTACTTAGTGCTAGTTTTGCTGATGGTATGGATCTATTTGCAGTTTCATAACTAATTTTCAATATTTGAGTTTGATCGTGTTAAGTACTTGTGTTTCAAGCATCATGTCTGCAATCAGGTTGTAATGGACTGAGTGAAGAAGGAATGTAGCGCTATAGAAGTCAGTATATGTTACTCTTGAGTGTCAAAGAAAAAAAGGATTGTCATGATTCAATGTCCCTCAACTTCTGCCGTATATTTTTCCAAAAATACCTCCTTTCTTCCTTCTGTTGGTTGTACATTTGATATCTTGGTTGGGGCTACCGCTTATGCATATTTCACCCATAAAAGGTTCTACCCTTTGATGATTATTGCTCCAGCTAGTACTGGAGCTTTATACCACAAAAGGGAATAGTAAATACATGGCTTAATTGCAGAATTGAGTTCATGGGGTTCCAATTTCAAATTGTATACTAGCTGCCTTAGAATCAGAATTTGAGATGCAGAGGGCATGATGCTGTGTAATCCCTGTTGGGGACTACCCTGCAACGTTCTGATTAACAAACTTTTGTTTGTTGTTTTCCACCCCATTTTTGGGTTGGGGGATTCAATGTTGGCAAGGACATTTCTGAATAAGTTATGACATTTCTGAGTTTCTATATTCATGTCACCTTGCTAGAAGGTCGGATTATAGTTTTGTGTTTTAAGACATCTAGCATGTTATAGTATATAGGACTTACGGTGATGATCTCTGATCACTTGAATCTTCCCTTAGATTTAACATGAGAATTATTACATAGGACAGGTGGAAGATTGTTCGAGCATTTTAGAGCTTAGATTTTTTGTTGTAGCAAGACAGTTGACACGATTTGGTTTATTATAGACGCACTGTGCTTATGACATGGTTAAGGAAAATTTATCGTCACCAAGAAGTTGCATAGATGCTCTTAGCAATGTCAAGCATGTTAAGAATTTCCATGGATAAAAGACAAACTTTTGTTAAGAATGGGTATTGCGTTTGAAGCCGCCTAGCAGTTTTGAGCTTTCTCCGTCCAGCATGCAAGCATGGATTATTTAGCTTGATAGGCAATATATATGTATGTTGATTCTTTGGCCAGTGTCTTCTTGATGGAGTTCCAGGCCTCCCCAACTAGCCTTCAATAGGCTGTCCCAGTGCAAGCATTTTGCTTTCATTATAAAATTCACTGTGATTTTGCTATAAGTTGCACTGGTGGATTCAAAAAATTCCTACACTCGTACAATAATCTTTATTGTGTATCAGAGTATTCTAGCGGAAATAGCGATCTAGTTGTTAATTCATAATTTGGAGGGAAATGTCATAGTACAATCCTAATCCTATAAATTTCCACTATGTTAATTTCTTTTAAGACTGTTAAAAAGCGATTGTTCTGCTTTCTTATGGCTAGAGTTTCTCCACATGCATTCATACTACTGGCTGAAGCACAGTGCTGTATCACATAAAATTTGCTTGGTTGAATGTTCTCACATTCCTTTCTTTCTCAACATATTTTCTTGTATAGCAATTTGCTGCTAGGTATGTCTCATGTATTGGTTTGATATTTGATCTTACCATGGAAAGGTGTTTCTACTTTCTTGATGCAGTAACATCGGCAACACCCCCAATGCTTGATTTACAAAGTCCCATAAAGCATTCCTCATCAGCCTTGTTCTTTCTCCTTGGAGGGATGGTTGTGCTCATTATATTGCTTGTGCTCTTTTTCATCTACAACAAATTTATCAAAACAGGAAGGCTGAAAATGTTTACTGCTGGCCCAAAAAAGGGCTTATGCGGTATGTATTAGAGAATATGACAATTGGTTATAGCTAACCTCAAAGAGATCTCATTACAGTTCTCCACTATAATCAATCGCAGGGACAACAAACGTGTTAAGTGGAAATCTTCATACAATAAGCTATTATGACTTCGAGACCCTAAAAAAGGCTACCAAAAATTTTCATCACGCCAATCTGCTTGGAAGAGGTGGCTTTGGACCAGTCTTTCTGGTATTGATGATTACTTCGACTGTCAATGTATTAGTCCTTTCTTGTTTTTCCAAGATGTGAAAAAGATTAAACATGAGTTTGAGTCTCTGGCCTGCAGTAATTGTGGCTTGTAAGAAACATGATGGCCCATCTGATACTAGTCTTTGCATAATTATATGAAGAGTGCTGGACATCTTATTGCGTTAACTCCCCCGTAGGGTGAATAGGTTAATTTGACTATTTGCCAAGTCATGCAGCATCATTTTTGACATAAATGGTGTTCATCACTTAGGTGCTTGGAAAAGTTAAAGCAAAAATCTAGTCTATTGGTTTTTGTGCTGCTAATTAACAGTAGATTATTCAATTTGATGGTTGCTATTACCAGGGGAAACTAGAAGATGGAAAATTGATTGCAGTGAAGCAGCTATCCCTGGAAAAATCCCAACAAGGAGAATCAGAATTTCTTTCTGAGGTAAGGATGATAACCAGCATACAGCACAAGAATCTTGTCCGCCTTCTTGGGTGCTGCTCAGATGGAGCTCAGCGGCTTCTTGTCTATGAGTACATGAAAAATAGGAGTTTGGACATCATCATATATGGTATTCCTCATATCTCCTGTTTTTTGGCTGGATTGTTCACATGTTTTAATATTATGTAAATTTGCTCTACAGCAGAGATCACTTTAGTTGGATATATCTAGGAGAACCGTTGAGGTGAAGAGAAATAGGTTTAAGGAAGGGCAAATAGGGTGGAAGAATATTCCCCTCTTTAACCTACTAAAATCTCCGAGATTTTCCATCTGTAGACCAATCTTCATACTTGGTGAACTTTATCTGATTTCCTTTTAGTTTCTCGAAAATAGACACATTCGTCGTCTAGAATGCAACTGTTATCTAGTCTGTTCTTTATATTGTCTAGATAATATCATACTTAAATCTGGTAATGAACACCAAGCTAGTAAATGTTTCATATGATGATTGATGGCTAGTGAGAGCCGAAAGCATTGAAATACAAGAGCTCTAGAATAGGACTTCAAAAGGAACGATTAACTGATTGAGGAATTAACAGAAATTGATTTGTACTTCAATGTTTTGCTTTATGCTTTTCTCTACAATGGGACAGGAAAAAGTGATGTATTCTTGAACTGGAGCACTCGTTTCCAAATAATTATTGGGGTTGCACGAGGTTTGCAATACTTGCATGAAGATTCACATTTCAGAATTGTTCATAGGGATATTAAAGCCAGCAATATTCTTCTTGATGACAAGTTCCAACCAAGAATTGGAGATTTTGGCCTAGCCAGGTTTTTCCCCGAGGATCAAGCTTATCTTAGCACTACATTTGCTGGAACCTTGTAAGTATGTTCCATTTATAGCTAAATAGAATTGCATCTTCGCATTACTCTACCATGAACTAACAGGATTATTAGTTTCAATTCTGTAAACTAAATTTTGTTCTTACAAGCTAGGAAAAGAACATAAAATAGAAATACTTGTGCCTTCAGAATCTCATAGAGAATGATGTAAGCGTAAATAAGTTTAAACGGAGTTGTATTTGTCTACTGAATTATACCCGGTTGTACAAGATCCCGGATTGCACAATCTGGCTGCTTCAAAGTAGATGGTTTTCTCAGGCTTTGTAACCCAATATTTCCCAAGTGCATCGACAACTGTGTGGAAGACTTCATGCCATACTATATAGTTCTTTTTCAGTATCCCATAGTTAGCAACACTCTGCAGTTTGTTACAGTTCAATGGATGATGCTTATAGCATAGCCAATTAGCACTCCATCATCAATATGATGTACCACGTATTGACAATTGGAGGCTATTTTTTAGCTTTAGACAAATAAAGCATCCCCTACTATGGGCCATCAGTTCCTTGTTATTTGCCCTAGTCGTTGTTACACCAGCAGTGTTTGAAGTCATTCTAGTTGCATAAGCAATCAGACCTGTCTGAAGCAAAGTCTTTTGCAGTAATATGATGAGGGTGTTTAGTCTCTTCTGGACAGAGTTTTGAATGGCATGCTAAAGAAGGATATAGAAGCTTCAAACTGCTAATCACCAATGCCAACTGACGAAAGTGAATCACTTCTCAAAAAACGTGAATTTGAAGATTTACACTTCTTGAATTAAAGTATGCATTTTCTGTTTTTTATCACACAGAAAAGAAGTGCATCTTCTGGATCTGATTTCTTTGTATTTCTGGCTAGTAACCGCCTCTTTTAAATTCTTTCAGAGGTTATACAGCACCTGAATATGCCATAAGAGGAGAATTATCTGAAAAGGCGGATATTTATAGTTTTGGAGTTCTGGTGCTTGAGATTATCAGCTGCAGGAAAAACACAGATCTTGCTTTGCCTTCAGAAAAGCAATATCTACCAGAATATGTAAGTATTTCAACTGCTGTAGTAGTTACTACATTGAAACTGTAAAGTGAGGTATCACACGACTTGTTATCTGAAAAACTGTTCTTTTTAAAATAGGCTTGGAAGTTGTATGAGAAGTCAAAGCTGATGGATCTAGTAGATCCCAAATTGCGCGAGGATGGAGTTGTGGAGAAGGATGTTTTGCAAGTACTTCATCTAGCTTTTTTGTGCCTTCAGCCTCATGCAAATCTGAGGCCACCAATGTCAGAGGTCGTAGCAATGTTAACATGCAAAGTTGAATTGGACGAAGCACCAATAAGACCAGCCTTCTTGGACCGGAAGCGCAGGAATAATGATCCAGCTTCATGGGATACTATCTCAGAGGTCTTCCCCTCTCCACAACGGAGTAGTTCAAATTCGTTTCCAAAACCTGGAATCCCACCTGCTTCATCTCCAAAACAGATTAATCCCACTACCCTTCCAAAATCTGCAAGCATATCATTGTCAAGCTGATACTTGAGAAGGTCTACGACTCTACCCAAAGGCAAACTCTGTATTCATTTTACAATGCCTTTGTAAAGAGAATGTAAAAAAGTTTTGTAATTTGTTTTATTATTATCATTATTTAAAGGGATAATTTCAGAAACCTCCCCTGAGGTTTCTGACTATTGCAAGAAGCTCCCTTCTAGTTTAAAAAATTACATCTACCTCCCCTATGATTAGCATTTCAGTAACAATATAGACCCAATATGCTAACTTTCTCCTCAAAAATCCTAAAATGTCCCTTTGTTACTTAGAAGGGGGAAAAACAAATTAATAAATTTTTTTGATATTGCAACTATTGTAATCGGCATAATCACCTCAATAAATCACTTCACCTTAATTCCCATATTCTTGCAATTTTGGCAGCCTACTATTGCCGCCTCAAAGTTTTCCATGCAAATCAACTATGACCATTAAAGTCTGCATTCAACCTAATATTTAGTCTCATTTTTTTCCCTAAATTCAATGTTTGAATTGATCAATGTCACTATTTAACCTTGTTGTTACTAAAATAATGTAACCTACTAAGAATACCAACACGGAGCAACCAAAAGCAACACTAGAGTCCACATCCCATGTCTCTAGGCAAATCTAATTATAGTTTTTATATCTCAAAATTCTTTTTTACACAATTGGTATAATATTGTAACCTTCTTTAATCTGCATTCCCTTTGTAGCTATCATTTTTATTTTTCTGTATATACTCTGTATCACCACCGTCTTTTTCACCTTCATTTAGTTTGATAACAAATATGATCCAGCAACTTGTCATTTTATAATTTCAATTCAATTATACTTATAAAAAAAGAAAACAGAAGAGAGAGTGTGTGTCTATTTGCGAACAAAGAGATATAGGAGAAAGAAGATAAGAGAAAGAGTTAGAGAGATAGAACAATAGTTTAGTTTGTATGGCAGCAGTTGTTTTAGAATAAAAGACTAGTTGTAAGTGTAGAGTTTTTTTGTTTGTAGGAATTATTTATAAGTGAAGGATATTATAGTCATTTTATTACATGAAGGGAGGTTAGTGTAATTTTCCAAACCTGAAGGTAGGTAAGTGAAATTGTCAGAAACCTCAAGGGAGGTTTCTGAAATTATCCCGTATTTAAATGATCAGTAGTTTTCCCGGTTTGCATTGCTGTTTCTTCATCTTTCAAGGGTATGACATGTATAGGAACGAGTTTATACCGTAGAAGGAAGCAAAACTTTTTTCTGTACGCGATATGCTCCTACCTAAGTTCAAGCGGCTCTAAATGGTAAGGGTGCTTATTGCTGACAGTTTTGCTAGGTGGTATTCTTCTTCTTCCTTTTGTTTTCCTTTTCCTCTTGGGTTTTGATGATCGAGTAATATTCTGGCTTGTGAGATGATAAATAATACGCATCTTAGCAAATTCGTAGTTTTGGAATTCTGAAATCAGTGCTTTCTATGTAAAGTACATGACCATTGTCGTTCATTTTGGACCAGTGAGATATATTTCCTGGAAACGCAGATACTGTTTACTAATTATTGAAGTGAGTCAAAAGACAGCTAGAAAGAAAAACGGTAGGAGCCAATATGCATTGTCACGAGAGCTTGTGGGTCTTTTCCGGAAACACCAGCATAAGATGGGATTGCCATTGATAACCTTTCTATTGATTTCATGAAAAGGGAGGAAAAAAAACTAAGATTTTAAGTATTTGTTTCCCCTAATTGACATCAATGACAATAATGGAGGACCCTTGCACCATGTAGTAATGGGCGACCATCCTGAGGAATAATATGGTTTTGGTTACTGGCAGATGTCACTGTTTCAGGTAAACAATGCAACGTGGTTGGAAAATATAGACAAGGTTGCTTCCTGCTATGCACATACTTGGGTACGAAAAAACGTGAAGATGGATGCAGTCTGTAAATTGAACCCCAAAACTGAAAGTTGAAAGTTTTACTGCTTGAATTGAGTGGAGAGGCAATGTTGCATTCACTTCAAGATTCATTTGGTAATTTTCAAGTAAGGCATGTCTTTTCCCATTAGACGGGTCTACACAGAAGTTGCCCAAAGAAAGTCCAATTCATCTTGGCTTTTGTTTTGCGAATTTATGCACCATTCTTGCTATTTACAGGCAATCGCTAAGTTACACTTTGCCGATTTGGTAGCCAAGTGTTTTAACGAGCCTGCATGTGATTATTTTGCACTCTACAATGAGTACACTAGCTACAAATGTATATATTAGTAGAATAATTGTATTGGTTTGAACAGTAAGAGTAAAACAACAGTCACCTCTTACATGTTTTTGGGAGTTGCAAATATGTAATCCCTATTTGGCAAATGAATTTTTCTGGGTGTGTGTCTAAAATTTTATTGTATCTTACTATAGAAATTGTAGGAACCCTTTTTTATGTGTGTAAATTTTTAAATTTTTTGAAAGGTATAGTTTAAAAATTTTGAAATTTTTTTTGATGTTACTGTAATTAAAGTTGTTAAAAAACTTGTAGCAAACAAACTTGATCAAAAACTTATTTGTCAAATAACCATTAGTTGTTTCGCAGCACTGTTTGGCAAGGCAAGTTTTTGCCTAGTTTTTCTCTTATAAGTTTTTTTAACTACTTTAACTATAATAATCTCAAAAAATTTTCCAAAATTTTTAAAATACACGCTTCAAAAATACAAAAAAAAAAAATTTCCCTTCTTTCCTTTTTTTCTTCTTCCTCCCTCACATTAACCTACCACCACCTCCAGATCACCTCTTTCGATATCAGCACCAGCATCGACAAAGGCTTTTTTTTTGTTCTTTCTCTTCTCCCTCTCTCTCTCTCCTCCTCCCCTCCCCTCCCCTCTCCCCCTCTCCCCCTCTCCTCCCCTCTGCTTCACCACCTCTCTCCCCGCCACCCTCTCCTCTCTAGGGGAGAGGGGGAGGGTGGTGGGGAAGAGAAAAGGAGGAGGAGGGAGAAGAGGGAGAGGGAGAGGGAGAGGGAGAAGAGAGAAAAAAAAACTTCTGTATTTACCGGCACTGGTCATTGGTGGAGGTTCCTGCGCCGGCGGCTGGCAAGTGTTGAGGTAAGGGAGAAGAAGTGGCAAGGAAAGAAAAGGAAAAAGAAAAGGAAAAGGAAAAAAAAGTTTCATACTTTAAAATTTTTTTTTATAACTTCTACATTAAATTACAGTAAAATTTTAAATAAATATCCAAAAAACTCATTTGCAAACGGGATAATTTATGCAATTTTGATCTACATTTATAGATATCTTGATCAGCCTAACACCAATCAGACGTAGGCCATATGAGAATTGAGAACGTAATCATTCCATAATGATAGTGGTAACTGTACGTTTTAGTCTCACACCAAGTGTAAATATTGAAGGGAATTCTGTTATAAATCCCCATCAGTATTGTCTCACATGGTATCAGTCAAAATTTCCCGGAAACCAAAGCTTTCTTCTTTGCTTTCCATTTCAGGCCTACTTGAGCAGCTACTCCTCCCATGTCTCAAGCAATATTGTAATGTATTAATTCGTTACCGATGTTGATGGGATCTGTTTCCTAAACAGTGAGAAGGCATTGAATTGACATCAGAATTCAGAAGGAGACTTCAATGCTGTATGCCTCCCTGTTCCTATTCCTCCATGACAAAAGTAAATGGAGGCAAATTCCATTTAATTGGCCTTTCTGTTTCTGTTTCTGTTTTATTGCAGCCAGCCAGCGTCCCAGCAGCAACTATCCATCCATCCATGCATGCAACTCTATGCTTTGACCCACTTTTTCCCAAACATTAACATTTAACACCCGTTTTGCTTTATGATTTCGAGAGTCGACAATTCTGGTGATTGTGACCTTCGTCTTAACCCCCTCCAATACCCAAGGTTCCAGTTCCCCCATCCTCCCAACTCATCTTTGTCTTTTATGGAAGAAAGATGATTTGTTGTTGGTTTCCAAAAGAAGACTTGCAATATTGGCATAAAAGGCCTCCTGTATTTTTGTCGTAAGAACACTACAACAGCTAAATCTACTGTGTTTTGCTCAAATTTTGTTCCAAAAGTTGAACATTTCCGCAGTTTCACTCAACTTTTTCCTGGTCACAATTTTATACTTTTCCAATCCTGTCTGTGTACAGCAAAGAAAAGAACAAATTTGTGAATGATAAAGCATGAAGTACTTAGTATCAGTGTGTAATGTACTTTCCCCTCGAATTTCTGAGTAATGAACCAAAAACCACTAGATGAAAAGTAACCATATCAATTAAAATGGATACTAGAGTACTTTTCAGGAAAATTAGTGAAGCGAAGCCATCGGGGGTGGACTAAAATTCTCAGAATCCTCTAAACTACATGCCATAATTTCGCCACGAAGCAAATAAAACTGAAAGGGAAAAAAAATTAGTACTAGAAGCCAATATCAAGCAACAGTTGAAATTTCAAAAGAAAAAAATACTCTCCTTTCTCTAGCTACTAGCCAGTAATTCTTAATTACATAGTATACCAAGATTACATGCTGAGTAAGTTTACTCATCCGTTAATCTCGTCACGGGCTAATTAAGTTGTAGGAGCTGATCGCATGTACGCATTCTATCTGTTATGCAAAGGATTCGGACCTGTTGGAACCATGCGTTTGTCATTATCATCAATCTTGTTCCTCCATTGTTTAGAAGAATACCTTGAGAAATGAAGTCCGAATGAGTTGCACCTGCTTAATGAACAACTTGCAGCATCTTCTGATGATGAGTTTATGCTAATAGTATTGGCTGATGGAGTCGTGAGGAAGAGCCCTCTTGCGGCAGCATTCGTCAGTCCATTACCTGCCAGAATCTGATGAAGTACAAGCACGAGCAAAATAGTACTACCATGTAGTCTCATTGCAACCAAGATATGAATATGTTAATTAGGAAATATCCCAGTAGTAGTAGAAGAACAAGAAGCCAATTAAGAGTTAAGGTACTTCAAGAAAGGAATTATACATACGAAAAAAATGGAAGATACATGCTTGAAAGAGAAGGGTCGGCAGGCCTGTGGGATGATGGGTTTAGTGGGGTTGCGGTAGGGGGAGGCAAAGGGAATAGAAGATGAGAATGAGCATTTGAGGATGGTGAAAGGAGGATGGATTTGAAATAAGGTTTTTGATGGATATTTATTACTACAGTATTGTATGATGGTAGTAGTATCTTGGATATACAGTAGAGACTTTAATTGATACATCAACATCCATTGGATCAGAGGGAAGGAAAGTGTCTCACCAAACTGTATTAATGGCTTTGAATTCTAGTCCTTGTACAAGTAGGTATAAAAGAACAGAACCGAACAGGCTGACAGAAATAAGTCCTTCCTTTTACCTGAAATTTATTAACATTTTTCTTTTAGAAGGGAACCAGAAAGTTGTTTAATGTCGCGAGTACGAGAGCGGAGAGGCGAAATAATATATGCTCAATTCAATTCCGTTATAGTGACATCTCTATTTCTCTCACACTCAGACCAGTTAACACATGCACGATTGCACAGCTTTAGGGGCTCTCTCTCTCTAATGAAGCAACTTGATGCTTCAGACGTGCTGGGAGAAAAGGAGAAAAGAACTAGAAGAAGTTATGGAATTAAGTTGTTGGTTGAAAAAGGTTCTTCACATTACTGGAGACATTTCTCTTCCCTGTACCATTTCGAGTCATACAGTACACTAAGTGTTCAACGTTTCCATCTTTTCATCATTGAAAAGGAGAAAACCATTTTACGGTGAGGGCTTGAATTTCAAGAAAAAAAGGAACTCCATTGTTGCATTATTCAAGTTTTTGTTCATTTATATCTAGAAAACGCCATCTCATTGCCCTCCTGGCCCGTAAAAACAACTGAGATACGTCAATGATGACGACAAATGCAGTAGTTTCATTGGAATAATCTGCGTAGAAGAAATGCACTAAAATTTTCCGAGTAACTAAATGATAAGCGGAATTAGAAAAGAAAGGGAATGATCGCAATTGAACCGTGGGATGCACTAAGTTTTTAAGGGAAAGATCGCAATTGAACCCTGGGATGCACTGAGTTTTTCCCAGAAATGACCTTTTTATTTCGTGCAACATGTTATTTTAATAAATGTTTTAGTAATTGGGTGGTTGGGATATAGAAGCAAAAAGTGTAAGGATATTGAAGAAGTATGTGAAAGTTGCAGTTAGGTCTGCATACTAGTTAGTGGTGTCAACGGGTTGGATTTGGATCAGGACTTGACCTGGATCCGATAAATTTTTTCAGTTTTGGATTGAAAAACAATTCCTATACTCAAACCCGGATCCGATCCAGTTTACTCTAACAAAAAAAAGGATCGGATACAGAGTATAGGATTCCGAACTGGATCCGAACAATATATTAATAATACAAAATATAAGTATTTCTAAATACATTCTTTTACCAAATTGACAATTTAGTAATGACTTTGTAGATTGATTTGTGGTTAATTTTCAATTGACTATTGTGAGTTATTTGTGATTTAGTTTCGTAATTTGATTTGTTTAAGTTTGGAGATTAGATTTGTGGTAAGTTTTGGATTTAATTTTGAAATATTTAAATTTGGACTTTTTAGACCCGGACTCGACCCGGACCAGTCAAACCCGGTTTCAGGACTCTAAGATTAAGACCCGTCGGATATACGGGTCGGGTCCGAGTCTGAAATTTTTAATTCCTGCCTGAACCCAGCCCGTTGACACTCCTAATACGAGTCAAGCAAATCGTGAGTAGATTATGAGTAGCTTGAGTCAAAGCTTGCTCGGTCAATACCAAACTCGAGTTCGAGTTTGAACTCTAGTTCAAAGATATTCAATTCGTGAATTCGCGAGCCAGTTCGATTTTATGTGTATGTGTGTGTATGTATATATATATATATATATATATATATTTTATTTTAATAATAAAATTACATATATATCCCTAATATTTTATTATTTATTAAGAAAAATTACTATTTTATTCATTTTTTAAAAATAAAATATTTATTTTTTTTATTTTTCTAAGCTCGACTTGACTTGAATTTGAGATCGAGTTTGAGTTCGAACTTTACATTGAGAGCTCGTCGAACTCAAGTTCAAGCTCTAATTCAAGTTTGATAAAATTAAGTTGAAACTTAGACTTGACTCGTTTGCTGCAGTGGCAATTTTCAAAGGAGAGTAGCTGCAACGATAACATGCTCCAAGGACTATTTTTTTTGGACATGTACAACTAAATACAAAGGCCATAAGCAAAGAATGGAATGCAGAACCATTTTCGCAAGATTCAATGAATAGAACCCATAAAGAATATGAAGTTGGTAAAGAACAAGAGAAGCACATCATCTTCATATTGTTCAGATACATCAGCATATATTTTGTAGGGGGGAAGGTAATCATTGCTACTTCAAGCTTCAGTAGGAATTCACTATCATCATTCACCATCAGGAATCGATATTGTTTGTGCAAAAGGAAGGCCACGATCAAAATTTCAGAGAGTAAGAGAAATCCAAACAAGCTATTCTTTTGTTGTGCAAATTACAACTATTTCCAATGGTACGAAGATAATGATGATGAGGTGAATAGCAGAAGAGGAGAAAGTCATTTAGCATTTAAAAATGTCGAGATAGTGCCCCAAAATTCCACAATAACCTTTCTGATCATGATCAACCTCATGCTAGTAGCAATATGTGTGTTAGTTCAAATTGTGAAATCTATTGGCTGAGCACAGAGGCAGGTTTTCAAGTATTGTACTAGTGGTACCAACTAGTAAAACCTTTCTGGACATGGATTACCAGAAAGGAAGGTACTATAGGTTGGACATAAGTTTAAGGAAATGAATTAATTGGGCAATTCAAAAATATTTCGTAACATTTGAAACAGAAGCAACTATTATCGTTGTCATCCAAGAATGCTGATTTAATGCAGATTGAGCAATGCACGAAAAATTCAAACATCAACAAAACCAAAAACATTGAAGGATAGATAAGAAGCTACATAGTATATAGTGCAATCAAGAATCCAACATCAGGAGAAGCACATGCATTCAATAAAACTAGAACAACACTGGAAAACAAATTAAATTTCAAATGAAGACAACTCAATTTTTTCAAGTTGCCTATCTTTGTTGGAATTTCACTACTTAGGGTTTTCAATTTTGGGTTGTCAATTGATTTTGGTCAAGTTCAGCAATTGAAGATTTGATAAATTAGTCCATAAGTCAAATAGGGTAAAACAATTTTACCCTAGCACATATCCTGTAAAGACGAAAATGTCCCTTGATTATTGCCCTTGCTATGCACGTGGTAATGTTTTTGTTTGACATAACAATTAACAACTCAAGTTGATAGAAGAGTTAAAATTATATGTTTTAATTAGTTGCAAGGATAAAATTTATTTGTTAATAGTTGGAGGATCAAAAGTTAAATTTTATAATAGTTTAAGGGTCACTGCTATACATGTCTTGCTATTTTTGTTAAACATAACGACTCAAGTTGATAGAAGGATTAGAATTATATGTTTTAATTTGTTAGAGGGTTACAACTTATCAATCAATAATTGGAGGATCAAAAGTTAAATTTCGTAATAGTTGAATGGCCAAAAGTTAAATTTAAGATTGACAAATTAGAAATAATTAAGAAAGCATGTAAAAACTATTTGAAATACTGTACAAACGAAGAAAATAACTTTTTCACCTTCTAAGCACCTCAAATAAGTTTAAATATATTTTAAACATTTTCTCCTTTTCTAATTTTCAAGCCATTGATGTGGATAAATAAAAATTAAAGATTCTAAACAGTTTATAAAATTTATTAAATTTGCTCAAAACATTTTACGTAAAAAGAAAAGTTTTTCTCATTTGGTAATCTAAGGGCACGCAATAAGCATATGAATAAATAAAGATGAGCAACATAGAAGTTTTAAAATCATAGCTATCTTCCTGAATTGTAGCACTTTTATAAAAGAAATCTCTGTTCTTGCCAAAAACAAATAATAATATTATTTCTTATTATATGACCTTAAAGTACCAAATAGACAAACTCTATAGGAAAAAATTCTTTTATAATTTGAAAACGTGTTAAATAAATTTTTATTATTTGTTTGTACTTTAGAAAAGCATATTGCTTATAGTTACAGCAACTATATTTTGTCGCCTTTCAAACAAGTAGATCTTCATACATTTTGTCCTTATTTTTAATATTTGATTTACATTTTTTTTAAATAAGGCAATAAAATGGCATTATTGGAGATTTCTGAAATTCAAACTTTCAATTTACATAACAGAGAAAGTGCGGAGTGGTGTATTACATTTTAAGTCTGAAACATTTTAAGTATGAAACAAGTGGTTCTACCTAGGCAATTATCTCAACAATGGGCTCGACAAGAGGGACTATTGCAAATGCTGGATCGATGTAGATGATGTGGTCCAATTAATTTTGGTCATGTGAATTTGGTCTGTAAATCTTGTAGTAATAAGTAATAACCTCAGATTTAGTGTTGAGTTGTCCCATAAACTCAAACAAATCTGAATCAAATGAATCAGGCAAAACATCGTAACCTGCATCAACAAATCCCTTGGCATTATATTCTTCAACCACTGCACCGGTTTTTTCAAGAGAACATCTTGAATTTGATTCCTTACAATGCTACCTAACAGTATCCATCCTTTTCTTCGCTTCTAATTATCAACTATTACCTTAAATTATCTATGATATCCTAAGCAATAGAACCTACATGAAACCCTCCAATAATTTCATAATTTCATTGAGATTCGGAGATAGTTTCATCCACTCACAATAATTTCATATATAGTTTGATGGACGTTTGAAGGCAGTTCGAACAGCTCAAATTGACTGACAAGGTATCAACATGATTAATTAAACACTTTAAAGCAGGAATCCACTATAAGAATTCCAGAGTCAAAACCTCCGCCATAGTTACTGCTGTTTTGTTATACCTTCAAGATAACCCATTAACCATTTTTTAGTCCAGATCAATTTGGGCTTATTGAAGAATAATAAAATTCTTACTACAGCTTTCATATAATTTATTTCATTTATGCAAACAAAATTTATTTAATAACTAGCTTTTTGTGGTTAAATTTTGTGTTAATTCTAGTTCATGAGTGAGAGAGTTGGATAATTATATTGTATATAATAATGATTTTAATAGATATTTAATACACTTTATGTTTAAGAGATTTTTAGTGTAAACATATATTTACTTTGATTATTTTCTTTAACATGACCTATATTTTTTTAAAAATAAAATTTGAGCTTTATCAACTTTCAATGTCATTCATTGCCACGTTTGTCTTACAAACATGTGACAACCCCTTCAATCACCGTACTAAAGAAAATGAAATGCTTCTTTTTTTTTTTCTAGAAAAAAGTTTAGATGAATTTGACTCTTGTCACTACTATGAATTAGGGTATACCTTAGAATTTCATATCATTAAAATGTTTTTAACAATTATTGAAAGTCATTTCTCCCTCTCCGTTGTTGCCACTACGGATTAGGCTATATGCTTGAAATCTTAGATCATTGAAGGTTTTTAACAATCATTAGAGGGTCATTTTTCCCACCCAATTGCTATCACCACTAACCGCCACCTCCTTCGCCATCTCACCCTTTCCTCTATTTTTTTCTCTCTCTCGTCCCATCTCTCCTCCTTTCCCTTCTCCTCTATCCCCCTTCCCCTACCACTCTAACTCTTCTATTTCCCTTCCCTTGCTATCTCCTGATTATAATTTTAATATTATATATATCAAATATAAAAATACATAACATAATATAATTATATACATATAATATGAATTGATAAAATGATATTTTCTTGTGATAATATAGTATAATGTTTGTTGTTAATTTTTTGTGATTAAATGATAATCTCGTTATGTTAGTTAGCTCTTTTTTTGTGGCATGTCGTTTATAAAAAAATAACAATAATTGATTCAAATTCTATAGAAATGGATTCATAAGATGAAAATGACTTTTAAAATTTATCTCACGTTAATTTAATAAAAATTCAAAAGAATAATTATTAGGTTATTTATTAGTGTTATATAGATATATATAAAAATACAGTCCAATATAAAAATAAAAATAATAATGGAGCCGGGCAAGAGCACTCGCGGGTCTAATGAGATAGAATGGGGGAGGGGAGGAATTTTTGAGTGACCAAAGGGATGAGACGAGAAGGATTCTTCCGTTTTATCCCGCCCTATTGTCATCCCTATTTTCAGCATCTATCCGTCCCTGACATTGCAAATAGGCTACTGTTCAAAAGTTCAATATTAGGGAAGTGGATCCGAATTGCATTGTAATCCATATTGAACAACAAAATTGCAGATTTCACAAGGGAGCGGGGTACGAGGCAGCCTGCTTAGCCTTTTACTAATACTAGTGAGACGGCCTGTGCGTTGCACAGGAGTGCTAATATTTCCCGTGCTAAGTTACTTAATTTTTAACCGTTGTATATTTCTTATAATGTAGAGAGTTATATAATTATTATAAGTCTGGCTTGAATTATAAAATAATAGTGCGATAAATTGGTTGGGTGAATATAGTGTTAATAGTTTGTGAAGTATGGAGGATATTTTGTAATATAATGGTTAATAAAGTACTATAATTGAGACAATGCAATGCCGACATTTTGTGTGGTATGATTTGTATAAATTATGTGGTTTGGGTGAGGTAATTATAAAGATACCCGTCTATATTTATGTATATCTCTATTACTCACTAAGTTCCATAAATATGAGCCTATTTCCTTTTTTTTTTGCACAAATAAAACATTTAATCAATATAATCACAAGAATTATTTTTTCGTATTTTTGTAAAATGTCGCTCACTAATATTAAATCATTAATCCACATTAAGAGCCATGTATTATTACATTGTTTTTGAAATTTACAGTACTTTAATTTTTTTAATGTAAGAAACAATGTAATTAATGTTGCATGTTTGACTAAAAGAATAATAAAAAATTGCATACAACATTGCTTTTCAATTTAGAGTAATTTAGAGCCATTAGAAAAAATGAATATATATACATTAAATTTAGAGCCACTAGGAAAAATTTTATAATAATTATATATATATACATTAAATATGGATATTTATCTAACAATATAAAAGTGAGAGTTGCCCCATGAATAATGTTTTTTTGTCAAGCGGTTATCCTGCAATTGTTATTGGAGGCCCGGACTATTAGTAAATAACATACTAATTATTCTTTTTTATAGAACGAAAAATAAGAATAAAAACAAGGGCATTAAAAATTTGTAATAATTATATAGAGTAATATGGATATATAGACTAATATATCTTTATAATTGTATGTTTTAAAAAGTAGTAGGGTTAGAAACCATTTTTAGTCCATGACACCTTAACCGATTTTGGTTAATTGTGATAACAATGTTGGACTTCTTTTCTTTTCTTTTTTTTTTTACTGCTGTTCAATTTTTGGGAATCATGCAGTCAAAAGCTACTGCTGAACATGCTAAACAATCACTGCATTCAACAATTTTACAGAGCACTATTTTATTTCATTTTTTTGCAATATATGCATTCATTTTTTTCCAAACAATTTTATTTCATGTCGTAGAAATAAAATCCATTTTTTAAAGTCACTAAAGCCAATAATAATTTATTAATTATTTTCTCAATAATTGTGTATTTACAGAACACTCAACATTATTTAGATTGTTTCTTACATTAAAAAAATTAAAGTACTATAAATTTCAAAAACAATGTAATAATACATGGCTCTTAATGTAGATTAATGATCTAATATTAGTGAGCGGCATTTTACAAAAATATGAAAGAAAAATAATTGTTGTGATTATATTGATTAAATGTTTTAATTTGTGCAAAAAAAAAAGGAAAAAGCCAACAAATACAAAAGTCATCAAAGTTGCCCATAATTACCAAATAACCGCTTGACCAAAAAATCACTATTCATAACCCAACTCTCTCTTTTATTTTATAGACTAGTGAGACGGCCTGCGCAACTAATATTTCCCGTGTTAACTATTTTTTATTGTGTGTGTTTATTAGTATATATCTATGTTATTATCTAATTCATGTAGATCATTAGAGAATTATCATTTTTATTAAAGGTTGACAATTATGAAATATATAGAATACATGAGAACAATAATATATAGAATGCATGAGGGCGCTTATATAGAATGCATAAGCATAAATTAAAAAAATGTATAAGGTTATTTTGCATTTGAATTAAGATAACTAGAAAATTATAAAGTGAATCATTCCCAAAAAAGTATTAATCATTGTTGACATAAAAAAGAGGGACCTGGCAAGTCAATTAAGCACTTAATCCATAGAACCTGGCATTGTTAAAATTAATCACCACATGTCACAGTAATAAAACCCATTTTTTAAAGTTACTAAAGCCAACAATGGTTTATTAATTGTCTCGTCAATAATTGTGCATTTACAAAACACTTAACAATTTTATTTCATGTCAAGCCAACAATAATTTATTAATTGTTTCCTCAATAATTGTGCATTTACAGAACATTTAACAATTTTATTTCATGTTACAGTAATAAAGGCCATTTTTAAAGTCACTAAAGCTAGCAATAATTTATCAATTCTTTCCTAGGTAATTTGCATTTACAGGACACTTTAAAAGCAAATAATTAACCACAAAAAACCAACTTTCAAAAGTTTCACTTTTTACACCACCAATTACCAATTCGATCAATATGTCCCGTAATTGCACCAAAACTATACCTGCTTTAAACAAACAGAACAGACAATTTGACGAAAACAACCCCGACATCCAATAACAATTGCAGGATAACCATTTGACAAAAAAACACTACTCATAGGGCAACTCTCCCTTTTATATTGTTAGATAATTGCAGGATAACCACTTGACCAAAAATACCATTCATAAGGCAACTCTCCCTTTTGTATTATATATATAATTATATTATATTTTTTTGAAATTTATAGTACTTTAGTTTTTTAATGTAAGAAACAATCTAATTAATGTTACATGTTTGACTAAAATAATAAAAAAAAATAGCACACCATATTGCTTTTCAGTTTAGAGTCATTAGGAAAAATGAATGTGTTAAAAAAATTTATAATAATTATCTATATTAAATACGAGTATGCTAGTAAAATCAGAAATTAATTCTTTTAAAAAGGAAATAAGTTAACAATCTAACTCAGATACAAGGCGGAAATAACGTTATGTTTATAGAATGGAAAAATAACAATAAAGATAAGGGCATCAAAAAATTTGTAATAATTATATACATTTAACATGGATATATAGACTAATATATATATGTTTTTATAATTGTGCGTCTTAAATAGTAGAAGGATTATAAACCATTTTTAGTTCCAAATCTTGACACGTTAGCCAATTTCGTTACTTGTGATGACAATGTTGGACTTCTTTTTTTTCGGTTCAATTTTTGGGAATCATGCAATCAGAAGCTTCTTGTCAACATGGTAAACAACTACTCCACCCAATGCAATGAGTAATAAATTGCATAGAAAGAGAGGCACACACAGAGCTTTTATTTACCGCCTCACAAAGTAAACCATCAACGGGAAAGAACCAAAATAGTCAATTGACAAAAATAGCCTCCACATCCAACAATAATTGCAGCATAATCGCTTGACCAAAAAGCACTATTCATAACCCAACTCTCCCCTTTTATATTGTTAGATATTATCTTTTATAAAGAGAAAATAAGCTCATAAATTAGCACACACATATAAATAGAATGAAAACTATAATAATAAAAATAAGGGCACTAAAAATTTTCTAATAAAGAAAATAAAAAAAAGATTAAAAAAAAGAATCCGTGTATGCTTAATCCAGTTGAAGAAGATAAAAGGCCGAAGCAACTCCGTTTAGGAGTTTCAAGTGGGAACAGGTGTGACTTGGGAGAAAAAGTAGGAGCTTTGTGCGGCTCACTTGGAGAAACCAAACACACGCCTGAAGGACAAATACAAAAGCCAACAAAGTTGTCCATAATCACCGAATAACCACTTGACCAAAGATCCATTTCCAGCATAGTCATTTCCAGCATAGGGCCTGTTTGGAACCTGAGTTTTTTAGGAGTTTGTCTAAAACTTTACTGTAGTGCACTGTAGAAGTTTTTGAAAAAATTTTGTAGAAATTTTTGTAAGGTGAAAAACTTTTTTTTTTCTTTCCTTTTTTTTCTTTTTTTTTTCTCTTTCCCTTTCTTTTTCTTTTTCTTTCTTTCCTTTTTCTTTTCTTTCCTTTTTTTTTTCTTCTTCTTCTTCTTTTTCTTCTTCTTCCCCGTCACCTGCTCACCCCCAGCAGCAACTCCACCTCCCGGCTGCCCCGCCTTCCCCCTCCCCCCGCCATCCCCCTCTGCCCGGCCTTCCCCCTCTCCCCTGCTGCCCCCATCTACGCCGCCCCCCTCTGCCCCTTCCCCCTCCCCCCTCTGCCACCCTTTACCCTTCCCCTGTGCCCCTTCCGCCGCCCCCCTCTGCCCCCCTCGCTGCCCCCGTCTGCCCCTTCCCCCGCCTTCCCCCTCCCCCCTCCGCCACCCTCTGCCCTTCCTCCTGTGCCCCTTCCGCCACCCCTTCCGCCCCCTCGCTGCCCCCGTCTGCCCCTTCCCCCTCTCCCCTGCCGCCCCCCTCTGCCCCTTCCGCCTCCCCTCTCTGCCCCCCTCGCCACCTCCATCTGCCCCTTCTCCCTCTGCCCCGCCTTCCCCCTTTCCCCCGCCGCCCCTTCCCTCCTCTGCCCTCCTCGCCGCCCCCCTCTGCGCCGGACGTAGAGAGAAAAAAAAAGACAAGAGAGGATGATGGCAGGGGAGGAAGAGGGGGAGAGGGAAAAAAAATTCTTGTCCGGCACCGGAAATTGGTGACGGAGCCGGCAATGGAGGTGGTGGTGGGGGAGGAAGAAGAAGAAAAGGGGAAGGGAATTTTTTTTTTGTTGTGTTTTGGATATTTTAAGTGTGTAAGTTAAAAACTTTTGATAAGTTTTTTGGAGTTCCTGTAGCAAAAGTTGTTAAAAAACTAGTTTTATACAAACTTGGTAAAAAACCAAGCTTCCAAACAGGGCCATAGTCATTGCCATCCAATTCCAAAAGACCAAAATGCCCCTCGAAGTCACAAGAATAACGGTATAACCGCTTGACCAAAATAGCACTATTCATTTGCCAACTCTCGCTTTTATTATATAGAAAATATATATATATATATATATATAAGATATTGTGGATGCGCATATATATATATATATAATTATACACGATACATGTGTATGTATAGATGTTTTTTTTTTTTCTGTTTTGGTTAAAATAAGAAGGTTACTACAATTAGAAAAGAAAATAAGGATTAACTTGATTTTAATTCTCTAAAGCAGTATAAAATTTTAATTCCTTCTGTACAACTTAAAAAAATACAAATTTTTGTCATATATCATTAAAATTACTCGTAATATAAGCGATCTCAAAGATTTAAGCACATACACGGTGCAAATTATTCTCTAATCATGCAAGCAACAAAATTGCTGTGGAACGGTTGACGAGGGAGGATTGAACAAAGTCTAAAAATGACACTGCTCCAGAGAAAATCTCCTTCATACCACCTCTTAAAACTTAGGCACTATATGATAATAAGCCGGGAGACTTTTTATTTCATGCTTGCAGTATTTACACTTGGGATGCATACTCGCAGTTAATTCGCAGTTAATCCTTTTTCCTCATCGACACTTTTTTAGTCTGCTGTTGCCTTTTTTGGACGGCGTAGGTCATTCTGGCATGGAATTGATTTGAAGAGCTAATACTCTACCACCGTTCTCATCGCTACACAATAGTACTAACGTCATTGATGCTGGCATGCTGCTACTAGTAGCACAGCACTTCGAGATTGGTATCCAAAGAAAGCAGAAATTGCCATTGACAACCTCTTCCCTCGTAAGACAAAATATGTAAATACTTCATAAGAAAGGAAATACACTTGCATGGAATCTATTTGGTCGACTAAAGGCTTTAATTGATTGTACTATTTTATAAGTATAGATATATATATAAATGCACATGATATCACCATCAAAACCAATGATGGACCAAAAACCAGGTTTAAGTTAGTAATATGGTAGCCTGCAGATAAGATTGGTAAATCTCGGCTTTTCTCCTTTTCTGACATTTAGTTAAACAGATGTTGTTTGGTGTAGCAAAATTCTTGAACTATTATGCAGGCTTCTTAAAAATCACAAAATTACACAGAGGTGACATTTTTGTCATTTTAGCCCTCTGCAGGCTTCTTAATTTGCACAAAGTCCAACTCCCTCTGCTCCTGTGTGAATTTTAAAAGGGCGTGGGAGGATCTATCAGCAAAATGGCAAATGCTGGCAACTGCTCATTCATTCCCCATTCCTTCACTGTGACAAAACAAAACAGAAAAATAGAGAAATCAAACGCTAATAGACCAGAACATGCTTTCCCCAAATGGCAACTGCCTCCACTTCTTCCCAGAAGAAAAAGCAGCGCACTCTTAGAATTTTTATATTGCTGCTTTTGTTTCTCTTCACCTTATTCATCCTCAGCAGGGACACTCTTGAACCCCAGTTGTCAATCTACAGAGATCTGTTTGTACAAACCCGTCCTCCCTCTTCCCTGAATTTACCTAGATCTACCGAGACACTCATTTCAGGAGATCCTGAACTTGATGATAATGCAGTAGCTTTGATTGGTAAAAATGGCCGCCTAAATACGTCTCTTGAGAATCCCATTTCATCAAAAGTGAATCTTGAGGATGAAACTAGTGCAAATTTATCGCTTGCTGATGGTAATGATGCTTCTTTGGATGCACCTGCTTCATCAAAATCGAATCTTGATGGTGAATTTCATGAGAAATCAACAACTAAGGAGCACCCTACATCCTCAAAATCTGATTTTGGTGACAAGGACACCGGAAAAGAAGCACCGGTTGACGGTAAGGAGACATCTTCTGAGGGACTCTTTTCATCGGAATCTGGAAATGATAATGAAGTCAGAAGGGACTCCACTTCAAGTTCTCAATCTGATGATGATTATTTAAGCAACACAAAAAGGGAAAAAGAAGGGCCAGTTTCTGAAATTTATAGTGAAGATTTTGCATTGTGGAAAGGTTGTGATTTTTACAAGGGAAAATGGGTGAAAGATGAGCAGTACCCAATATATAGACCAGGATCTTGTCCTTACGTTGATGAGGCTTTTGATTGTCAAAGTAATGGAAGGCCAGACTCTGAGTATTTAAAGTGGAGATGGAAGCCAGATGGATGTGATTTGCCAAGGTTAGATTTCATTCTTACACTAGATTTTCCTGATTATTATAGCCCTCTTGAGGATGGTGGCAATAATTCTATTCTGCTTATAAAAATTTGATTTTTCTAGTTGCATATGTTTGTATAGGTTAACATTGTAAATTGGTTTGCCTAAGTGGAACAACTTGGTATTAATTTGGTTAATTTTGAGTCACGTGGTCATTATTGATATTAGTTTATCATATTATGGAGGACAGATGTGTCAGACATTACAGTCAAAAATAGTTAAAGCTATTTAACAATGTACATATTCTGCAAGATCAAAGGTAACGTGAATTAAACTCTGAAGAAGAATGTAAAGAAGTGCCTATCCTGGTGAAAGAAGCTGGAATGTATCCAGACATGGTTGATTTTGTGCCGTTTTCTAGGCTGGCAGCATTATATAGAAGATTGTTACGGTTGTTTGGAGTGGATTCCAAAATTCTATTGGAAAATTTACTTGTATTTTGTGGTTGTTCCCAAACATCTAACATGAAAAACAATTTCTGAGAATGATGTCTATCTGGTTAAATTCCGGTCTTACTGATACTGTGTTGGCGCAGGTCAAGTATAAAAATGTTAGGTTACTGAAGGAGGGAGCAACTGAAAACAGTAGAAATAGAAGAAATATTTTATCTTGAGACAGATACAGGAGTAATTGTAGGGGGAAAATCATAGGAGTATCGGCTGGGATAGTTTGGATATCAAAAATTAAAATTGACAAATTCACTCATCAAAGGTATGAAATAATAGTTTCTGCAAAGAAAAGCTGATTGAATACAATATTAATTGTAGGCAGAGTTAGTGCAATATCAGAAGCTACTCAAATGAGGTAATGAATCCAAGAGAGTTGGCCACAAAATAAAGCCAAGAGACAGGGTTATGGGGTTGACTTTTAAATTTGGAAGACGACCTAGTAGAGTTGAGGTCTTTTAGCATGGTCCAATCCTTGTGATGAGGAGATGATTTTATTTCTTTTTCTCATTCTCCTCTCATGTGATCTTACCATTTTGTATGCTTTTTCTGCTTTAACAGCATGATATTGTCATCAATCATACTTACAAGTCTTGTAAGAATTTGAATCCAGCTTTTTAAAATCTCTGTAAGAATTGATATTATCCCTACTTCATGTGCTTTTACTCTTGATGATTGGCATTATGGAAAATTAGCTAAATAATTTCCCTTTTATTTTGGTTGAGAGTTTTGGCTCATCAGATCTGCTTGCAATTTCCAGGTTGTCTTCACTGATTAAGCATCAATCATTAC
Organism: Coffea arabica; assembly: GCF_036785885.1. NCBI lineage: Eukaryota > Viridiplantae > Streptophyta > Magnoliopsida > Gentianales > Rubiaceae > Coffea > Coffea arabica. The sequence continues at coordinate 11,835,372 of NC_092320.1, read as the reverse complement.
TTCTAAAGAGCCCATACTTATGCCGTATGATTTCAGCACAAACAACCATAAGTTATTAATCGCAATGGATTGAAAACCAAACCTTTGCATTGTGCTTTAATAGTTTGTGTCCACCTCTCATTAGTTGCCTTCATTTGGTTTCCTAATCTGAATGTCAATTTTCATAAACTTGTCTAAAATGCATTCAATAGCTCCTATGACATTTTTTTCAAAAGATAAACTATCTTCTTCGTTTATAGGATAGTCAAATTTATTTTTCTGGCAGAATGCAGGAGATATTGGGAACTGAACATCTTTTATGTTTTTTTGAGTAAAAAAGACAGAATTTATTTAGAGAAAAAAGAGATGTTACACCTATAAGAAAATGAATAGTTCTGCTAGAAGAACCAAATAGTAACGAAAAAAAATCTTTCTGACACCTCAGCAAATCTGTTGCACTTATACCCTTAAGAGCGCAGATAAGAACCGAAAGAAAGAGTGAAACACTCTATACATTTTTGCGGCTCTTTGGTTATTGGCAAAGGAATCAATCTATTTCTTGATTACTGACCAGTTTCTTAATAGTTGGTTTGGAAGTTTTTATCTTCAAATGAGCTATAAATTTACATTCGAAATCTTTTGAGACAGACATCTGACTGGCCCTCTTTGCAGATTTAATGCAACAGATTTTTTGGTTAGATTAAGAGGAAAGAGGCTGATGCTGGTTGGTGACTCCATGAACAGAAACCAATTTGAATCACTTCTTTGCATTTTGCGTGAAGGCTTACATAATAAAAGCAAAATGTATGAAGTTCATGGATACAAAATAACAAAGGGGAGAGGCTATTACATCTTCAAATTTGAGGTTAGTTACGTGATCTTGCAGTTCTGATCATAAACATGGCTGATTGAATAAGGATCATTTTGCTTTTTGTTTGAAAGAGATGCCATGCCCTAAAGGACAATTGTGTTTCATGATCTGTGAAATGCCAGTAATTGGTGGAGAATCCCTTTCAGAATCTGTAATTACTAACTGGAATGCCTATCTGAAATTTTAGCCTGTATAAATGATTTTGATCCAAATAATGTTTATTGGATTACCAACAAAAAAACAAAAAAGAACTAACAAAAAAGGAGAAAAAAAGGTGCCGCAATATATGTTTGTTGGAGCTCCTCATGTAGCATTTGTCTGTTGCATTTCTAGCACATGCTTCTTTAACATTTTTCCCTCTTTTTTTTTTCTTCTGTCTTGATCTTTATAAAAGAATACATCATGTAGATAGTACTGATTAATAGGCACACTCATGAAATCGATGGGCAGGACTATAACTGCACAGTGGAATTTGTACGATCTCATTTCCTTGTCAAGGAAGGAATTCGTATCAATGCACAAGGAAACTCAAATCCAACTCTGTCAATAGACCGCATAGACAAGTCAGCTGGCCGATGGAAGCGAGCTGACATTCTTGTCTTCAATACTGCTCATTGGTGGACTCATGGGAAGACTGCTAGAGGGTAAGTCAACATCTGTATCATTCTAGTCTGTCATCTGTTCTTTCTGAACTGTCATCTGTTCTCTTTCTTTTGCTTCTTTTAAGCGTTTAAAACTGTACGGAGCTCTCATCGTGACTTCACATGCAAAGCTTAGAGGAATAGGAGTATGCCATGTATGATGGCATCAGAAACTTCCATACTGAGTGTATATAGAGTGATACCATAATTACAATGCGATTAGCTCATAGTTTGCTACACATAGTAGTGGACAAGGTCATGGAACTTGAAAGATGTTTCAAGTGTAGTTTAGCTGGGTAATTAAGTGCATTCGTCCTACATGAAACAACACAGAACCTCTTCTGCTGAATAAGCGTAGACAATTTGCAGCTTTAGACATGCAGCTGATGTCTGTTGATATTACGTAGGCAAAATTATTACAAAGAGGGGAACTACATCTATCCTAAATTTGATGCTGTGGAGGCTTATAGAAGAGCTATAAAGACATGGTCAAAGTGGGTTGACAATAACATGAAGAGAGGAAAGCTGATCTTTTATCGTGGGTACTCATCCGCTCATTTCAGGTACTCAAACTTAAAACCGTTTCTAGAAAGCCTTTCACACTTGCATTGGTTTGTCAAATAGGATAGAGACTATTTAAGGAGAGCCTCCTTTCACTACTGATTTATTCTCTCTCTCTCCCAAATTTACTTAATTCTTTGCTGCCACAGAAACATCTTAGGATCGAATTTTAAGGCTGGGTTTAATAGTAGCTGACTCACTTGGCTGCATCAATCTTGTCATTTTTATTTTTACCGTCAGGTTGTTGGTTTCTCCACTTCTGCAAACTTGGCCGCATCAGTATTATTTTCATTTGTACTCCCTGTTTCTGTTTTCTTTGGGTTCTCCTCTTCTATATTTTTCAAATACAAGTAGCTGCAATTCTTTGCAGAAAGCAAGAGAGAAAAGAAAACAATAAAATAGAAGAACTGCATGAAAGTAATTCGGTCCTTAAACGTAAACTGCAGTTTCGAAATAATTCATCCAGAATGTTCATATCCTTTCAACGCGTTAGAGAGATAACAAAGATTTAACTTTTTAGGCATCATTTTCGTTTTACAGAGGCGGGGATTGGGATTCTGGTGGAACATGTATACGGGAGACGGAACCTGTTGTAACTGGGAGTATCCTAGATAGCTACCCCTTAAAAATGAAGATAGTGGAGGAAGTGATCCAGGAAATGAAAGTCCCGGTGTGTCTCCTGAATATAACGAGATTAACAAACTTTAGGAAAGATGGCCACCCATCCGTGTATGGTAAGAATGTCACTGGTGGACGAAGGGTCTCCGCCAAAAGGCAAGATTGCAGCCATTGGTGTCTTCCTGGGGTACCCGACGCCTGGAATGAACTAATTTATGCAACTTTAGTTGCTCGACAAGGTTCTTTGATGAAACATTATTGACACCCTTTATGCTTTGTACACTTGATATATTTCGTGTAAAGAAATTGAGCCAGAAATTCTCTCGCGGGGCTTGGAAAACTGGGAACCATAGACGCCCCTCCGAGATAGAGTTTTGTTATCCCTGTCAATATGGCTGGTTACGATCACCTGGTGACACCTTTATGGATGGAGAATCATGTACCAACAGCCATGTACAATAGTCTTTAGCGTGCAAATGAAAACAAGCTAGATTCTGTAATTTACACAAGCGGCTTCGGATATAAGCTGAAAAAAAACAGTCAAAAACAACTTCACCTCAGCTTCCCAAAATTTTAACTCATGATCAGCAGCACTTTTTGAGCTGTTGATGCTTTGAGGTGGCTGCTTCCTGAATTTGTATCCGTGGGAAGATAATGGTTAGATGGTGCATGAGACGTGGGGCAGCCAAATTTTATTGAGCGCTAGATCTAGATGAGATGGTCAAGTACAATTTGAGTGTCCCTGCTTCGTAAATTTCATCCCCTCCCTGCTAAGTTTTTCATTTTTGTTTTCAAGACAAAAGTAAAATATGATCACTGTCGAGTGACATTTGTCCCAAAATGTCAGAAATGGTACCTCAATTTTGTTTTATTGCTCATATCGGCTCTTCTTCCCGTGATGCTTGAGACTCACCGATTCTTGAACACCACAGATTGCACTGAGGATCACAGTTAATAGATTCAGTGTGTCAGGCTTCACATCATCACATGCATCTGCTGTTGACCCCTCATGCAATTGAGTCTTTACAATTCTTTGCTTGGTGTGTCATCGCCATCGCCCATCTACCTCCCTACCCCCACAATGGCTCAATAAATCATGAAATTGCTGCTTGTACCCGAACCCATCTTCAACTCAAATCAAAAAGGGAAACTATCTTCTGCTGATTTCGTCCATTTTGCAGTGGTCCATTTATATTGTCCGGAAAAGCAATAAATTCTTAGACAATTAAGATTCTTGAAATCCATTATGATGTGTTCCCTCCAAAAAAAAAAAAAAAAAAATTGTGATGTGAGGCAATATTGGAAGTACTTGATAGTCCTCCGTCTTTTTTTTTTTTAATAATAAGTGAGAGATCTTAAATTTTAAATTTTTTATTTACAATTCATTCCTCTTATCACATAAGCCAATCGACCCCTCCTCTTGATTGTCCACCTTTGATAACCTTTTATAATGTGACTCCCTTTTCTTTTCTTTTTTTTCCTCCTTTGATTGAGCTATGTGATTAGCGGGAACGGACAGCCCTACAGTTGTCCAATGCCTCTCCGTTTGCGTAATCTATTGTTGATCCGCCTACAGGCTATACGACACCAACAATTTCGTGAACTCCAACTCCAACTCCAACTCCAACCATTTATTTCTAAAACTTTGCATAGTAAAAACTTTCAAACGCTTTACTGAATAATATACTTACTACCCGAAGCTGAAAAATCGAAGGTCAAGATGGGATATGGTATTATCTTGAAAAGATAAATTTGGTGGCTTAATGTAGGATGTGATGATAAGCACAAAGGACCTTTCTTTGAGTCAATCAACTATATATTCTTCCTTGGTTCTTATCTATTCTATGATTATCTATGCTTGGAATGGAATCCCCCATATGTGAATGTGTAGGGTAAGGTAAAGTAATCACCAATCAAAAGACTTGTTTACTTAAATGATGACCCTTTCTTTGCGTTTTTGTGTTTGTTTAGGGGGGAGGGGGGGGTTAGGGTTTAAATGCTCAAATATGAGGAGGGGCTCCGGCGTTCATCGACATTGGTAATCAAATCTTTCTTTCAAGGTGTAATTTGTTGACTCAGTTCCATGTCTGTCCTCCATTTTGCTGACTCAAAGAACATCAATAATTACCAACTGACCAATTACAAAAAAAAAAAAAAAAGTACATATATATAGACCTAACGTGAGAAAAATCAATTTCACTTCTTTCACTAATGCAGAACATCAAACGAAGAGGTTAGATTCTACTAATTCGCTCCAAAGTTAACTCTTAACACCAATTGGGTTACTTATAGGTTTGAAACTCGGTTAAAATATTGTTTGGATATTTTTAAATAATATTTCGCTTGTATCATAAGCATATTTTTTAACTCATATTTTTATATTTTCAATCATATTTTCATCTCACATATTACAATAATTATTTTAAATAATATTCGGTATCCAAACAGAGTTATCCCTTAAAAAGAAAAGAAAAGAAAAGAAAATATCCCTTAAAAGAAAAGAAAAGAAAAGAAAATGGACGAAATGTACAAGGAACCAGAAATGTGGGTGGTCCACATTGCTTGGAACGAAAGTCCAGTTGGCAGCCCCAAGAGTAGAGTAGAGTTGAAGCCTGTGTGGGTATCAACCATTGTCTGCTTGTAACAAACTACCTTAAGCCGCTGACTGCAACTTGGACTCTCAGTCTCCCCCACTACTAGGCAAAGGTAAAGCAGTAAGCTACTACACTTACACTACACTCCTGAGTCCTGACTCCTCACACACACACACACAGACACTCTCTCTCTCTCTCTCAATTTAGTCTGATTTAAGTGTCGGTCGGTGCTGAGTGATGAGGTCCATCTTTCTGTCCCGTGATTTCCTCATTTTTCTCAAATCTAAACTCATCCGTCATCTTTAGTGCGACTTGTACTTCACGCTTCATCTGTTGTACCAATCACTTCCCCCAAATCTCTCCGCCAAATCCTCTCGCCGCTACTCATTTTTCTCTCCAAGCTCTTATCTTTTAGCAGCCCTTTACTTTCAGACGCACACCCTTTTACGCATTTTCATTTCTTTTCAGTATAGTATAATATAATCTAGAATGGATGTTTAGTAGTAGTAGTAGTAGTACTATTAGAAGCTACTTTGTATCCTCTCGTTGTTTTTCCCCTTCTTGGTTTATTCCCATCTGAATATAATAATTGTATAACAAGCACCAAAGAAGAAAAGCTCTGAAAAATCGAATGCTGTGAATCTGCATTACATCAGTCGGGGGGAGAAATGCTGGGCTTTCTGATCAGAAAAGATGTCAGAAAAATTCTCAAGCGCAAGGACAGTGACGCTGGTGAAAGAGGTACTCTTCTACTTCACTCCCTTTTCTTTTCCTTTCTTTTGATATATATATATATATATATAAATTTTTTTTTTGAAGAGATTCTCTGTTTCTGGTTTCTTTTGCTTGCATTTCTGATTGCGAGTACGCAGTCTTTGTCATTTTTCTTTGACTTGACTCTACGGGTTTTTGCCAGTATGCTCTGTTTTAGCAAAGATTAGAATGAAAAATTAAAAAATAAAAATCAAAGCTTTCTTCTTTCCTCTTTTCTTCTTTTCTTTTCACGTTTTTTCTAAAGTTTTGTTTTATATGGGCATTGCAGTTAGCACTTAACATCTACTTACTAATTGGAGAAAAAAAATTTCTATGATTAAATTAATATAACTGATCTTCAAGAAAATGAGTAAAAGAGCTCCATTTTTTTGGCGTGTTGAAAGTTATGCTGCTTGGTTAATAAGCACGTTAGGAAATGAGTTTGCTTTGAGCGAAGATATTGATTGACTAAAGCAATGTTCATTTAGTAGTATAGTTCGAAGACGAGGCTTCAAAAAGTGAACCAATTTTATGCCATTTTCATCTCTTTTGAGAACCAAATTTATGTCATTTTCATCTCTTAATTAGGAAATAGGTAACTTCAGGTCACAGGATGAATTGTATGAAACGGCTAGTTTTTACTGTATTGAAGTTAGATGAAACCATTCATAGTTTTGGGAATGCAACTATTATATTTTGCTTCATCCATTTGACATGACATATTTAAAAGTTTTTTATCTTCACTTGGTGCTTCATTTTCGTCTGAGATAGTTGCTAGACTTTTGTGTTAGCGGGGTTAATGGTTAACATATGTAACTTTTTTGTTGTTTAAGAAAATACAAGTTTGATCAGGATGGTTGGGTGGGGAGTTTCACTGTCAACATATCGTATGCTACTCAATTAAGGCCTAGCAACTATTTCAGCATTTTTTTCTGATTTATTTTATTTATTACTTATTTATTATTTATATTTTTCCGTGGTTGAGGTGGGAGGTCTCATTGGCAACATATTGTATGCTACTCAGTAAGAGTGAGTTCTTACTGATGCTGATGCATCACTACTACTAGCTATTTGTGGACTGAAAATGTGAGACATGTAGTTGAAATGGACTTTTAAGAGCTTGACCCACTCCTTTTCTGTTTTCTAATCAACTATGTAAATATTATGTGAAGGAATATCTGTTTTCCTTTTTCAGAGAAGAACCTGTTTAGAAATTCTTGTGAAACTTATGTGTTCTTCGGTTGATGCTAGTATTTAGCTGAAATTTGCTTAATCATTCCTGATTTTAGTTCCTAGCTGCAATAAGAATTATGTATACTCTATGCTTTGGTAGTTTATCTGTGAAAATTACTCTTAGACCTAAATTCATAGCTGGTCAGAACCATAGTATCCACAGGGCATCTTTCTAAGCCTCTTTACTAATCCAAAAATTTTCACTTTTGTATGGTTGTTATGAGATTTTTTTTTTTTGAAAATTTCTCACATAAATGTACATTGATTGCAACATGTGTAGGAAGAGCATTGGAGGAAGTGCGATCCTCTTTATTTAGCAAGATAAGGTCGTTAGGAGGTGGGAAGCGTCAGCAGACGTCACTTGGGCCTCCTGTTGCTCTTGCATTTAACTTTTTGGTGTCTGTCAGTATAATTTTGATGAACAAGTTGGTTGGTCAACTCTTCCTCTCCCATGAATCAGATTGATGTACAATTCCAATATATTTTTGGTTATTATTTTTACATTTTTGTCTGATGAATTTTACAGGTGCTTGTTAAAGTTGGATTTAATTATCCAATTTTTCTAAGCTTTATACACTACATATGTAGTTGGTTGATCATGGCTGTTCTGAAGGCCTTATCCATTCTTTCTCTATCTTCACCACCAAAGTCAACTAAATATTCTTCCCTATTGTCTCTTGGTATTGTTATGTCCCTCTCAACTGGTCTTGCAAATGTTAGCTTGAAGTATAATAGGTAAGGTTGCAATATATATTATCTACTTTCTCAGTAATCATGCCTTTCACTTGTTTAAGTCTTAATCAAAATGCATATTTTCAGTGTTGGGTTTTATCAGATGGCTAAGATTGCAGTCACACCAGCAATTGTGTTAGCTGAGTTCATACTCTTCAGCAAAAGGATCTCTTTCTTGAAGGTAGATTCTTGTTGCTATAATGTAGTCCTTCGATAGGACCAAACGTAGTCCTGGGTTCTCTTTCCGGATTTTAGTTTAGAAAAATGCTAATTGTGTGCATTTGAAATGGAGAATACTAAACAGTTTTTCACTTAGAATGCTGATAAAATGTGAAACAACTAAATTGCTTGTTTAGCAAATGAATTTGTTGAGGCTGGACATTAATAACCAAGACCTAAAATTTTGAACATGAAAATGTATGACTTTAGAATGTGATGTATTTGCTTCCAAAGAGAATTGAAGATTGCAATGTGTTTACTTGCAATTCTAAAACAGTGATCGAAAGGAAGTTTGAGCTTTCTTTAGATTGATAACTCCTACTTGCAGTTCAACTCTACTTTACGGATATGCATTGTAGAAATATTCTTTTTTCACATACATAATGATTCAAAAGAACCAAAATGTTGCTGATTGTCATCAGACCTTATTTTACTTGTTTGCACAAGTCATTGCTCCCACCTTTGAGGATTCCCTTGGCTAGAGTTATATGTTAATGACCTTTGATGTGCAAGAGTTCATTCATGATGTTTAAGTAACGTCTGCATTTTTTTGGTGAACTTGCAAACAATTTTCCTAGATTCAGTTAAATTAGAGTTTATATCAATTTGCTTTTATCAAGTCCTTTCGTTCTCTCTATGCCTTTTACGTCAATTAAGTAATTTTGAACTTTTTCCTCTGGTTATTTTGATTGCAATTCAGATTTATCTTAATTGTGAGCTTTAACATTCAATTACATTGTGGAGTTTGTCAGCATCATCTCAGTTTTGTTTTGGAGGCACTTGAGATGGCATGTAGCTTTTTCTCACCTTTATTACAAGAAGTTGTAGCCACTTGCATTGGATGCATCATGTGCTCGTACACTTGTATTACCTAGAAAACTTTTTTCCATATCTTTTGCTGAGGTTTTAGTTCTTGATTTTCTCGCCAGGTTCTTGCGCTTGCTGTAGTTTCGATTGGCGTTGCTGTTGCAACCGTGACTGATCTTCAATTTCATCTTTTTGGTGCTTGTGTTGCATTGGCGTGGATAATACCTAGTGCAATCAATAAGATACTTTGGTCCAATCTTCAGCAACAGGAGAACTGGACTGCTATGGCGTATGCTACATAATCCTGCTAAATCTCTGTTTAGTCTCTTTTTCTTTTTCTTTGTTTTCTTTGTGTTGAACTTTAGGATTGTTTGTTTCAAGCGGTTATAATTGTTGCTTTTCATCCAAACAAATTAAATTTTCATGAGATTTGGTTTGTCATTAGTGTCCAAAATTTCTCGGTGCAAAAGTAATTACTTGTGGACATCGTTGGCCAAAATAATCTTACTTTGCTTTGGTTTTTATTCTGAAGTTGTTAGAAAGTTTCAAGTTCTGTTTCTACTTTTATTTGTATCACGATCAGCTCTTGAGCTGTAATCATTGTTTGCTGTTACCAAAGAAAAAATTATCATAATCTCTATGTTGAATTGGTTTCTTCATTTCTGTGGCAAAAATTTTCAAAAAGCTAGGGCCTTGGAATTTGTGTTTGTTCTTCGACAATCTATTATAAGAATATAATTTCAGAAAAGATAAATGTGCAGGTTGATGTGGAAGACGACACCTATCACTTTGTTCTTTTTGCTGATGATGATGCCTTCACTTGATCCACCTGGGGTCCTTTCCTTTAATTGGAACTTTCATAATTCTGCAATTATTGGTGGTTCTGCTTTTCTTGGTTTCTTGCTTCAGTGGTCAGGTGCCTTGGCACTTGGGTAAGTGATGCTTATAGTTTTGATTTTACTTTTGCAAACTCCTCCTACAATTTGACTGCTTTAGCTGACAGAGTTTAAGGCGATGATAAAACTTTTATCAGGCTTTAGCTGTTAAAATTTCTTATTAGATTTGTTGTTTTGCTTTAGCTTTGGTTGACAAAAAAAACATGTGGTTTACTTGTTTGGACATATATGTTATTTGTGACTAATTGTGCGTTCTTCCTCTGCCAACACTAACACAGGGCTACTTCTGCAACCACCCATGTGGTCCTGGGACAGTTCAAAACATGTGTTATTCTTCTTGGTGGCTTCCTCATATTTGGCTCTAACCCAGGACTTACTAGTATTTTGGGAGCAATGTTTGCTCTTGGGGGTATGTCTTTCTACACATACCTTAATTTACATTCCCAGCAACAATCAGTGATAACGTCTTCCAGACAGTCTTCATTCTTGTTACCAAAATCTAAGCTGAGCAAAGAAAACGGAGATGGCCATGAGGAAGCCTACGGCGAGGAACATGTCTAAACCTGTATACTAACCAGAAGAGATTTAACAAACCCTGGAGATGATTTTTTTTTCCCTCTATACAAACATGGAGCCCTACACATTATCAGGAGTAGAATTGCCTTGTGATTTTTTTTTTCTTTTGACAGCTAACCATGTAATACTCTTATTTCGTTGGACAACATGCAATGGTTGTCATATGGGGAAGCCTCTCGGGAGGGTGGTTTGTATATACTCTTTGATTACTTTCAAAGGATCACAATGTGTACATGTAGCTTTGAGGACTTCTTGGATTAAATTACAACATTTTCTTTTCCTTTCTTAAATCTTATGTGTATTTGAGTCCTGTTGTGACGGTCTTGATTTTACAACGATTTCTGCCATGTTTGAAATGCGGCGCACCATAATCTTCAGGTGTTTTTGGGAAGAAGGATGGGCTCAATTACTTGGGCCATTCGCGTATCCTAACCAGTGATTGGTGGTGCACCGACTTTCTGAAGAGCAACTGATGGTGACTGATAACATCTTCCATGAATCATTTTCTGATTCAAAGGATATTGTTGGTGTGCTTCTGTTTCGAATTATTCTGTTGGCTAGATATTATCATGCTTAAATTCCATGATGATAATGAGACCATGTTATGTCTTTTGCTGGTGATAGTCGATGTCAAGTTCATGGCAGTTAATCAATCACTTTCACTATCAATCACCACCTTGAAAGCAGAAGATGGTACCACTTTTTTCTGTCTCCTTTGACAAGCAGTCGTGTCTGTATTGGCAACCTGATCCAGACAGATCGACAATGATCAGAATTGGTGAGTTGACGGTGGGAAAAGTTAAAGAGTTTCAAGTACCATAAAAAGGCACTGAACCAGAAGATCGCTTGCATTTGCTGTCAATGGTTGCATATTGTCCTCTGCCGGGACTAGAGAGAGTCTCGTTCATTTTCCCAGAGATGGCACATATGCACTTCTGCAACTATCTGCTAACTAACTGCACTATCTATTTATTTATTTATTTATAAAAAAAAGTGAGCCTGAGTGAATAAAAAAAAAGAACAACCAGCATTCTCTTGTTGGCTGTCCACGTGAGGCTGTGAAGTTTGCGTTACAACAATATCACAAAACCATATAGATCCCTTTTTTTTTTCTTTGTTTGAGGTTCAATATATCACAACTTAGACTCCAATAAAATACACCTGCTTTAATTACTTGCATTAACTGAAGTGCATTTTTGGGGTTCTGCAACGGTTCATTTCCGCGTTTCTTGAAATCTGCTGGAGAAGAAGAATGTGCTGGCCTCCTCAATTTTGGATCAATCTATAAGGAACACTAGCACATGTACTGTTTCCAGCCAGTGAGGTTAACGGTAAGAATTCGGATAAGTTATAATTTGAAGCTCATTAATTGCTTAGTTTTTGTCTGCTTAAACCCATCATTAGTTTTTTTTAAAGCGTAATGTTACACTTAATGATTCAATTGTACGATCGGATTACAACCCTAATCTGCTAGCTAGAAAGACATATTCGAATTAGGTCATGCACCACCACACAAAGCAAAGACAAAGCAAATGTTCTTTTAAATTTCAATAGATAGTCTTAATTCTTAGGTTTTGTATTGAAAGCATATGCTTTAGCTTCAAATTCCATTTCCAGAATATGGAGGGATGGTAACAAAGGCGGGTGCCCGCCCCATGGGGGGAGTGATGGCGCAGGGACAAAGGGAATTTTTCTTCCCCTGTTTTAATTTTTGGGGGGGGGGGAGTGCGGGGGACGATACCCCTGCCCCGTCCCCGCTTCAATTTATTAATATAAATAAATGTAATATATTATATAATCTAATAATAATAAACTTAAAATATTTGGAATTAAACATAACCTTTTTTAATTTTCATCCAAATTCCTAGTTGATATTTAATACAAGCATGTTACGCGTTCTATGAGTATTTTCAAATGTTATCTATACAATTCATTTGAGTTTTTTAATTTTCTTGACGTTTTATTTCAACCCTTTTCTTGTTTCATTTTTCACTTTTTCACTTTTTCAATTTCGTATTTCATTTTACTCTTTGAATTTAGTTTTGATCTATTGAATAAAAGTTTCAAAAAAAAAATTATTACCCATGGACATCCCGCGAAAGAAGTAGGGCAGGACAAGGTGGGAAGTGGGGGGAACGGGGGAGAGTTTTTTTGGCAACTCCCCGCCCCAAACCCGTCTCATTGCCATCCTTAAGAATATGCCGGCAACTTTAGAATAGGCTTAAGAATAGAATAAAAATTCAGAAAAGTAAAAGTATTTCTGTTTCAACAACTCCCACGTTGGAGAATTAAGAATACATAAGCTTGTGAATGAGTTGAGTAGAGCATTTACTGTTTAGCCGGTGTAAACGCATAGGCACGACGGCCTAGGTTTGACCTTTCAATGTGTATGAAATAACTTAGACCAAAAGCATGCAACTGAAATTTTTACGATGGGAATTCTTTTTTCTTTTCTTTTCCTTTCCTCTTCTGTCAAATCAGCGGCTTGTTTTCCAAACGTTTGTACGCCTTTTGATTTTTTAGTTTGTACGTAGTCATGGAAAGGTAAGCATTTTATTAATCTTCCTTCTATATTACTACAACAACGGAATTCAAAGACCTAAATTAGCTAACAACTGAACATACTGATGTTTGTTTATCAAGATATTGTGCGCTAAACGGTGATGGATGCCTTCAATTTATTTGCAGCGAATTCGAGAAATTGTTTGCCAGAGTTCTTGTTCGGTTGTCACAGAAGAACAACTTGGAACGATAGAGATATTGTGAAGGGAAATCTGTGGAGAATGGTTTAATCCAATCTTGTTAGTACATGTACGTAGATTAGCATTTTACACCAGCAGTGTAAATGCAAATGACCTAGCTAGGGAAAAGTTAGCTCTGAAAGAAATATTCATATCAAATCCTAATGGTCGTCATCTGCCCTCGTTCTTTGACTGCATACCGTCAAGTCCAACATATTATGATTTACATAGATCCGATCAGCCTGGTGAGGTGCACTGATTTAAATGATTCCACTTGCTTTTGAGTTCTTGAATGGAACTAATAAGTAAAATGGAATCTTGAGCATAGATTTGAAGGAGTGCCCCAAGTCCAACAACTAGACAGAAAACATGCATGTCTGAACAATTGACATTTTGCGTCCGAATGAGAACAATTAAGAATGACTTTGGAGGGTTAGATTCATAACTCTTAAACCCCAGTTTCCTAATCAATGACGCACATGACAAAGCCATTAAATTAGATCAAGAGACATCACAATCTACAAACAAGCATTTTAAAATCAAAAGGTGAGTTTTGAGCAAGCGTTGAAGGCAGTCTCATCTATTCCCTATTTAAGCATTCACATGAATTAATTGAACTTAATTAGCTGGTGTACCAAGGCCAAGATTGCCGGAATAAAAAATGTTTCTACTGTTAAATTTCATCCTTAAAAAATTCGGATGCAGTACAATTATTTGGAACTCTTTGAAGTATCTTCAACTCAAACCCACCTCGTTTGACTCTTTTAGGGTATCAAATCTAGTAATTGACAAAAGAAAAAAGGCGCCGCAAACACCTTTTTTAAGGTGTGTTGAGTTTTTTTACATCAAGTTGTATAAATATGTTGGAACTGTGTATTGTGATTGGGATACTGAGTTACAAACTTATAACACAAGTCGATCACATGCAAATCAGTTTGACGTAAATAACAAATTTTTATGCTATACGGAAATGGAGATTCTGTACTAAGGATAAGATTTGGTTGAAGAAATGGTGATTGGCCGCGTCGAAAATTGACAGAGTTCTAAGTTATGTTTTCAGAACCGGACCGGATAGTGACTCGACCGAGGTCAGGGGTCAATGGATTCGACCGGGGGTCGATAGGGGTCGAACCGGATGACGTCATAAATAAAAATTATTTAAAAATTAAAATATTATATATATAATATCTAATAATATGTTGATATTAATAAAGGTATATTCATATATATTTGATGTTTCAAATATATTTAACAAGAAAATACAAAAAAATTAGAACAATCAAGTAGCAGTTTATATTATTTAATAAATATTAACAAGTTTAGAATTAAAATTATGAATTTAATTGAAAAATAACATCAAATTTTAGGACAATATTTATAAAGTATCAAATATTTGAGGTATATCAATAAGTTTTAACAATTTAGGGGGTCAAAACATAATATTAAAAAGTTTGAATTTTTTTAAAAAAAAATTACTGTTGAACCGGAAAAACCGATTTTTTCCCGATCAAACCCGATTTTTGACCGGCTTTGACCGAGTTTTAAATTTCCGGTTTTTTAATATGACTCGGACCGGCTACCTGACCGGTTCCCGGTCCGAGTTTTAAAACAGAGGTTCTAAGCATGCATTCCATATTGATAATATGCAGTAAATTATACAACAGCAGTTCTAAGCATTCCATCTAGACATACTACATTGATACTTTCTGCCTAACTAGCAACCTAACTGAGTCAATTAAACTAAAAAGAAGAATAGATTAGGAGTAGAAGAGGAGGACCCTTTGGAGCTGTGAAGAACTACTTAAAAATGAAGCAATTTCTATAACGCATTCCAGAGTAACATGCAGGCAGGCAGGCAGCATATAGTTTCCAAGTCACGCACTGAATCCAATGGCATATTTTATAACCATAGGATAGTTGATTCACAAAGGCTGTCTTGGATTTATCGATACAAAATCTTTTTCCTTTTCTGCATTCTGAAAAAACTCACAGCCCAAGAAGCAGATAGTAGAGTATTGTGATGGGTAAAGCAACCAGCATTCCAAAGATAACCCTGCAAAAGATTTCAATCTTCTAATTAATACTTGTAGCAATTTACTTAATATATTGTTTCATTGTTTTGGTGTGTGATTCACATTTCAACTATGCATGTAAATGGATGAGCTAATCAATTTGTACGTAAAAGTTGACTAGGGAAAAACTTACGCTGTGCTCAAAATGTCTGGATGGACATTGTATTCTTTTGCAAATACGAAGGGAACGATGCCTTGGGGAAGAGCAGCCTGCAAAGTCAAGAAAATCAAAGTTGAGTTGGAGATTCAGCCTAATCTCCAACCTAAGTAGTCATCATGGAAATGATGTTCACATAGGAAACATTACGTGATAAAGAAATGATAATGACCAACCGGGCACATGAGATACTCACTGTTAAGCTATGGTTGTTGGGAATATCCAAATTAAGAATGCATCGTTGCATGAAAAATGAAATCCAAAAAAAAAAAAAAAAGGCAAAGACAACTAGATGAATATTTGAAGAGCTAGACAATTTTTCAAATTCATCTTTATTGATCAAAAGAAAATGGTACGGTTATTTTGATTGGTCTTGCAATGAAGTTCTGGCATTTTAGTGTCATGAAAAGTGTAAATCACCTGGACAATAGCCACATGTAAAAGAACTCCGCGGAGACCAATGGCGATAGATGTTGCTGCCATTACTGCCGGCCCAGTTAAGAACCTAACTGCCATTGAAAATGCGGCCACGGATTTTCCACAGGCTATTAATTTGGGTTGCAAAGCCATGAATAAGCCTTCAATTTCAAGAAATAAGTAGCTTAGTTATCAGCTTTGTATGTAAGACATGATACTGTAGATACTAGAGAACTTCTTAGAGTGATCAAAGTGAAATACCTAGACTGAACATAGCCATTCCAAGGCCAGCATCAGAAAGGATGGATATTGATCCCTTAACAATTGCAGGCATTTGAATGTTCCACCTGTCCAATAAAATCACCAGTTTAAGTATACATTACAAGCACTTTAGCATCAAGAATAGGTGTAACTTTTTACAAGTTTCCTAGTCTACAAAAGTTGTAAACACATGTAGAGAAAAAAATAAATATACACACGCACCACCAAAAAAAAAAAAGGCAATAGCAAAAACATAATGCAACAGAGTAAAAAAAGGGCGAGAAAAATGGAAACCTGAATGAAATGAGAGACCATATGAGGCCAAGAAGACTTGAATAGGTGTTGGGATTCCTGATGAGCTTTCGCCAAACCATGATGAGTATCAGTCTACTCATGACCGTTGCAGGAGGCATCTGATGCTTTTTAGCCTCAGTTACATCATCGAAATCTATTTTCTTGTGGCACGAGAAAGGAGAAGCATTTGCTGGAAACTTTGAAGCATCCTCAATCTCAATCTCTCTATCCCCATTGGTTTTCCCTGCTGGACTTCCAATTCCTATCAAAATATGCATGAACGCATTTTAGTTAACACAAAGCACTGCAAGTTTTATTTTTCCAAGATCAATAATTTCTGGTATACCTCTTGAAGCAGCAACATCCTCTTGAAGCTTAGAAGGATCAATGGCCCTTATGTCTGTTGAATTATCTCCATTAACTGCATTTTTGGTATGTGCTTCAGATACAGGAGAGGCACTGGAGCTCCAAACAAACATGTGAAGCTCTTTGTTTGGCATTGCAGCACTGCCACTTTCCTTTCTCTTAGGTCCACTGGCAGGCCCTGAAAACATTGGGTTTGGAGGAGGATATGAAGCTAATCCATTATTGAACAGCTCTGCGCTCATGCTTCTTCCTCCCTTCTTCCCAATCTTCATCATCTCCTCTTCAAAATTTGATGTCCTTGGTGTAGGGCCCTTAGAGGAATGCAATGAAAATACTTCCCCACCAAAACTATTTGTATAACCATGTTTAGGACTCGCACTCCCAGCCTTGCTTGAAAACATAGCATAGAAATCTGTCTGATTAAAACTCGAAGCCCTCGGGGTTGGCTCCCTTGAAGATTGAACAGAATAAATCTCCACTCCAGTCAGGTTTGATGCTCTGGGAGTGATGGCTGATGAATGTAGTCCTTTATTGAATGAAGATATCATGGAAGCCGAGGTTGATCTCCTAACCACCACATGTAGCTTTCCATCATCACCAATCTCAGCATCTGCCTGCAAAGGCTCTCGACCGTTTAAAGAAACAACATCTGACTCAACGCGAAAGGAGGTGATGGAAGCCGCAGTTTCAGGAAATTGCTCAGAGATGAGAAGCTTTGCTCCTCTATATTCAAACATGACCAGCATAAGAGTGTACCAAATAACACTCTGCATAACCACAATTTGAACCATTAGGTTCCCTGAGAAATCTCCATACATGGCTCGAAGGAGAGGGATTCCCATGACAAGAGTGTTTGGGAGAGTTGAAAGGGAAAAAAGAGTGATCATCCATTCCAAGCTTCCATTTTTGGTAAAGGCCTGCCATACGAAAAGGGCTCCAAGAATTACGACTTTTTGCAACGAATCAGCAGCAATAAAATGGTAATTCATTGCATAAATATCATTTGAGGAGATGAAATGGAATCCCAGTAATGGAACGGCAAAAACAGCAACAAAACGGTTGATGCCTGAACATTGATCAGGGGTAAAGATTTTCCACCACCTAACTGAGCCATAGGCCAGAATCATAGCAACATATAGGGGTACTATGGCTGCAAGAACATCATAAATATCTTTTCCAGTTATCATGGTAGCTAACACTATGTGTAAGATAGAGAGAAAAGAGGAGCTGGTTTTATGACTATGAAACAAACTCTTTTGGCCTTATTCCTTGCGAGGAAATGATATGAGAACTAAGGGATGTCATATATATATATGAAAGCGGTAAAGAAATTTCACTTCTTCTGATAATTATCTATACTATGTTAAAAGCACCAATATGATTTAGTGATTTAATTTTTTTTTTCGAGAATGCCCTTTGTTAGAAATATTAATGACTTGCTTCTATTTACAAACATAACTATAACTCCGAGTAATGTTGAGGGCTATTCACGTAATACCAACCTTTAAGTTACGATTTAGAAGCAAAATTTCTCATGGAACAAAAATTGATTTGGAAAGGTTATAGATTTTATTTTTTTTTTTGTATAAAGTTTACTTGAAAAATATCCCCATTAAAATTTAATGACCATTTAAGAGAAATTGGACATTAGTTAGTCAAATTCATAAAAATTTTGACTAACTTCATGTATATTTATAAATTCATTGTCTTATTTCATAGCATCACATTAAATAAGTTGTATATCTAGGACTAACTGTAACTCATTCAATGACCTTAATCAGCAGCGAATACATCTCCGAGTACATAAGATAGTCATACAAAGAACATAGACACGACTAAATTTAGTTCAAGTCCCTTAGATCATATTCTGTTACAGATTCCAAAAAATATGAGAGAATGGGCATTGCTGACGTACGTTTATTATAGATTAATATTAATAGAATAAGAGACCCTTAGTAATTACATTACATTCCCAAGGTCATTTTCTGTTCTTTTTTTAACAGCCACTCATGTAGTGCTAGCTAGCTTTTAAATTTTATCTAAGAAAATAAATAATTGAAGTAAATTTCCATATTAAATAAAATCTTATGAATATATTTCAAAAATTAGTGAAGAACAAGAAAGAATCTTTAGTTGAATAAAATTTGGAAACTAAACATGAATTCGAAAACTAAATTTATGAAACAGAACAAAAAGAATAAAAAATGACGAAAATGAAAGACAAATTAAACGAACAAAAAGAAACTAAACTGTTGTTTTAATAACAGTTTAGACAAAGGGAAGCTAAAGGATCTTGGATGCAGGGAATTTTTCTCCCAATGTAACGTGCATTAAAATCGTACAAGTATCCAGCTAAATTATTGAGGACCCCATGGTTTCTACTTCGCGGTGACAGTTTCTAACATTTTTTTCGTTTATTTTGCATGACGTTGTGACCTTTATTCACGATAATACTAATTTTGAACTTGTGTTTACGAAGATGAAATGCTTTCTTACCGAATAAAATTTTATTGGAAAATAGTTTTAAGGAATAATTTTTTAGAAATTCATTAAACAAAAAAAAATAAAGAAATTCTTTTTGGCTATTATAACTGTCAAAAATAAAAAATAATGGAAGTCGTAGCAGCGTTAAGGTGAGACTCTCCGGCGGCAGTAAGATAAAGGGCACAAGCCCAACCCTTAGTCAGCCACCAAGAGATGGAAATGAGAGGGAAAAAATTTTTATTTTTTTTTCGGCAAAGTACTTATTTTGTATCTTAGTTAATGGATTTTTTAAAAGTAATTAGGACCCCTTTTGTCTTGAGAATAATTCTATTTTATGTGATTAATTTTTTGTCATTTGATTGATATACTGAGTGATCAGGAGAGGATTTTCAAGTTTTTTTTCCTTACCGTCAAACTCATCTTTAGAATCTTTTGTGGCAAATAAAAACTTTATCATATCCTCGTAAATACTATATTGTTCAGCGAAGGCAAGTGATTGTTTTTCCGTCAGCTGACACTTGACAGAGTCATTCACTTTCGATATCGGGAGCAAACTCCATCAGGAAAGTGCTTTACCGACCGTAAAGATTAGGTTGATCCAACTCAATTAACAAGTCATAATCCCGAGGATTAAAAGCCATTTGACCCTACAAAAAGCCCAATCCAGAAAAGGAGAAGGAGCCCAACATATTACCATAAACATTAGGCGGTGGGCGAGGTGCCTTGTGGCAGACGGCTTATAACAACATGTCAGTCCGAGGAAGGGGAAATTTAGGAATTCAAAGCTGCAATAGAAATCAGCGTCCTTCTTTTGTTTTTCCCCACTCAACCGCTTCTGCAAGAGGTATCTTCAGATCTATCTATTGTCTTCCATCGATTCAAACTAGTAATCCACGCACTCGACATGTATGCAAGTGATATAAAAAAAAATTATTTGGCTGTGAACTTTCATTATTTGACAACAAAATTTAGTAGTAGTAAATTAAAAGAGTTAATACGACAAAATATCATGAAAATCAAACAACTATCTGTAATCAGTTGTGTTTTAAACATGTATTTCATTGGTCATGTACGTTAGTGGTTGAGTTAAAGTGATTGGTGGTGAAGAGTTAAAAAAAAAATCTAAAAAAGTGAAAACAATTGAGTTTGTTTGGATAGGAGTTTATTTAAATAATTTATTTAAGATAATTACTGTAGCACTTTTAGCACTTTTTGTGATGTGATGTATGTGAGATAAAAAGATGATTAAGAAAATAAAAAGTGATTGAAATTTGTGAAGTAATTTTTTTTATTTCAAATCTTTCTAATTCAAACACACCCAATTTGCTTCCACTTTAGTTTTATTATTGTAGAGATATCTGCTAACAAACTTCTGATATTCCTGTTTGTTATTTCGTTGTGCATAGTTTTTTTTTTTCGTTTTATTTGAGCTCTTCCGGCTAAAGGCCTCTCCTTTTTTTTTTCTCCTTCCGTTCTATTATTATCTGATATTTTTATTTTTAATTTTCTTAAATTTTGACTTGGTTACGGAGGAGATCAGAGAGCGAATTTGATATTGTTGGTTACACCCTTTTTCGTTATTTTACTTCTGATATTCCTGTTTGCTATTTCGTTGACGCATAGGCTTGTTGCAGTTTTATTTTCTCGTTTATTTGTGCTTTTACAGCTTAAGTATTCTCCTTTGTTTGCTTTTCTATTATCTGGTATTTTACTCTTTTTTTTTCAATCTTTTGTGGAAATCTGAGTTAATTTCTTTAGGAGATGAGACAGCGAATATAATATAGTTGTTTATTCCTTTTGTTTGTTCTTTCGTTGACAGTTACTCTTGCATTTTGCCTTTTTCCCTTTGTCCAGCTCTTTCAAGCAAAGTAGATTTCTTTTTTCTTTTTTGGTGGTTATTTTTATGTAATTTTTCATTTTGAAATCTGATCTGGTCTGATGGAGTGGATGAATAAGCAATTGTTTAATGGTTACTCTTTTCTGTTCCTCCATTTGATAGTTTTCGTTGCAGTTTTATGTCCTTTTTCTATGCATAGCTTGTTGAGTTGAAGATGATATATCAATGAATATGTATATTATTTTGTCAGGCTAAACATGAGTGTACAAGAAGCTGATATGCTATCTTCCCAACCCATACCAAAGAGGCAAAAATTCGAACCTGACAAGCATCTCTTCGTGTGTTTCCGGCCCGTTGTATTTCCTCTCAATCCAATGTGGTATGCTGTGAAGTCTGTTTCATTATCGCATTTGTCTGGCGGTTCATCTGAGCACGACAATCGGCTCCATGATGTGGTTGAATGGTGTGACACGACCTTACCTCATGCTATGGGCTTTTGTTGTGCAGGAGGTATTCTCTATGGTGTTGGTGGTGAAATTTTTGGCGAGGACAGTATTGACCAAAATTCTTTGGTCCGAGAGTTGAGGTTCACGCACCTCCCTCTTGGAGGAAAAAGTTATCTGCATTCTGGTACAAGAAGCTCAATGAAATGGGGGAAGTTTTCTCCCATTGTAGTAGAAATTGGTGGTCTTATCTATGCCCTCTCTCGGCCCCCAATCTTAGATTATGGACGACGTGAAACAGTCTTTGAGGTTTATGATCCTTCAAAAAATGAATGGACTGGTCTAGATGGCCCCCCTTTCTTGAGTCCATTTACTTTTGGTGCTTTCCCTTATTCATACGTGGTTATTGATAAGAAATTATGTGTTTCAAATCTGGCTGGCTCGTGTGCTTTTGACACTGAAAATTGGACATGGGAAGCTTGCGATTTATTTGCTGGTTTCTATGATAGTGATATTATGAGCTCTGAAGAAAAGTACTTTTTCATGGAAAGCCATGAAGATTATAAGTACTATTTAGGTGGTGATATTGGTCATCCATTTCCATTTGTTGAAGATGCCATCTTCTACGAGGGTTTCTTGTTGTGCAACGTGCCTGATTTCAGTCGTCCCTCTGTAGTCGCTTTTGAGATTGTTCGTGGGAAAGTTGCCAGAAGGCTGACCTTGTTGGACAGCAGCAGCATACTGCCCCGTGCTAGTTCTCATTTTGTTGATCTAGGAGGAGGTGACTTCTGTCTTGTTTCCAAAGCAGATGAATGCCCTGAAGAGCTGACAGTTGTCAAGTTTAAGGTTTGGAAAGGTGAAGATGGAGGCTTGGGATGTGCAGATGTGATGGAATCCACTCTTAAATTTAGTGCCCCAGGTCGGTGCTTGACCATCTATGCGTTCGCATTGTGAGACAGAAAAAGTTTCCAAGACTTGGGTGAACCTATTTAGCTATACAGTCATCGCAATTCAGGTAGACATTCCTTTATGCCAAATGGTTCCTTCTCCTATTTGTTCTGGATGTTTCTTCGAGTAATTTTTACCTTCCTATATATAGAGCATATGCAGCTGAAGATCTTTGGAGCATTCATGTCATGTGCTCTTAATGTTGAGATAGGAACATCTCAGTTTCTGCAATTTTGTAAACTAGATGTTGGGATAGGAACATCAATGTCATATATATAAGTATTAATGCGCATTTTGATTGATTGTGCACATATGAACAATGTCATTTATATTGAAGTGCGCAGCCATATCATCAAGTTCTTCGAAAAAATAGAAATAGCACATATGATCAATGTCATTTGTATTGCTTCTTATGTACATTACAACGTAAGCAAAATTGTGCCTCAAATTCACATTTTATATACATACATACATACATGTATGTGTGCCCGCATATGTACAAACACAGCACGCATAGAAATCCCTCATATTTGATCCAAGTCAGTAAATGCCAAAAAGAGAAGTCATAAATGAAAAACCAAGTCAGTAAATGACAAGTCCATAGATCTCATACCAGTTGCTTTATATTTTAATTCATCCAATTTATACTTGTAGCATTCAACTACTGAGCAAAGCAACGGAGGTGGGCTGATGAGCAATGAGGAGATAAGAAGGCCCTCCAGGACTGTTTTTCTGGCTGCTGCTGTTCTTTGGTTTCAGAAGAACAAGCGCTTTCCGCCTCTTCCAGATCTTCTTTCACGTCCAAAGTACCCCGCTGTAGCACTATATTCCACATAACATGAACGTCTTGATATTCACAATTTGCTACATCATCCCGAAGCTTTAAAAGTCCTGTCTGGGTATCACTGCTATTGGAACTTCTGGCTTCAACTCTACCAGTAATGTTCTTCCTGCGTTTCCCATTTCCTCCTGCATTAACCAGGCCAATGGCTTGATGTCAATAATCTGGTCACTGCAATATTGAAGTAACATCTATGGTGAACGTCGAGATAGGAATCTTAGTCCTCCCATGATATTGTGTGTGGATATATGCATGTTTCACAAAATGGTCAAGGTTGTTGTTTGCGAGAACTAGGTAATCAAGGATTGGATTTGCTGATTTTCTTGATCCATCCTCGCTAAGATATAACAGTGCAAACACTTTCATCATCTCTGAGCATGTATGTGATACATGTTTTCTTTTCTAAAACCATTGATAATTACTAAAAGCAAAACCATCATCTAATTAATGAATCACAGAAGAATAATTACAGAAGCAAGCAGAAGAATAATTACTGAAAGCGAGCATGTCACCATTTCTGTCTCTCCTGGATTTCCCGAGTAAAAGCTTTCATTAATACTCCATTTGAAGATCAATGTTCATTAAAAAAGGAGCTAATAATTACATAAAAGAAGGAGAGAATTTTGAGTTGGGAGACCATCCTATGGAGGATATAAGAAGAAAGACCTTTTTCCCTTTTCCATTAAGATTGTTAAGATCTCAAGTCAAATTATTGGAGCCAAAACACAACAGCAAAGAAGGAAGGAATTAGTTCTTGATATAAGCTCCAAGCTAGCCAAGTAAATTACAAGGATTCGTATCCTACAATTTTCATTCAACTAGAAGTTTATTTTTCACAAACTGTGTTCACAAAATGAAAATCAAACGGCACCTAGCTAGTACACTTTTTATTCCTTCGAATTCGTAATAAAAACTTCCAATTGTTTTGGTATAAGAAAAGATTGAAGCTAACCTGAAAAGATGCAATTGCACTGCCTTTAAGTAACAAATAAGTCATCTAGTTGAAAGCAATAAGATAATTAGACAGTTTTACGTAATTAAAAAAAATTAAACAGCAAGTGTAATTCATTATACGTAAAATACTAGAAAGCAAGAGTGCTTTGCCCTAGAACTTTTAGCGGCTTCGAAGACCCCATATATCCCGATGGCTTACGATCCTATGCATGCATGTTTTTTTAAAAAAACTGGAGAAGAAAAGGTAAATAAATTCCTGAAAACCAAATTTTATGTGTGTGTGTGTATGTGTGTATATATATATATAAAATATATATGTATGTATATACATTCTTTTTTACCATAAAATTAGGGTGGCAACTTCTCTGCAGCAGCGAAGGCAGTATCAATGTGAGATTAATGCGAAATGAAATTTCACATTCAGGGGTCACTAACTGATCAGTGTTCTTAAAAACCAACTAAATCAGTATCAACAGTAATATATCAGAGAGGAAATCAAACAATCAGAAATCAAAGAATTGACAACAAATTAACCATCAAAGCACCTCTGGAGGCTAATCAAAGCAAATCGTTGGAAACCCAAGTGAAAACCATATCCATTTTACCAATTGAAGCATCAAAAGAGCAGCTAACCATCTTTACGTGCTTTGAACACTCTGGCAGTGAAGAGAAGCCAAGCCCTCCTGAGCTTTTGCCACCACTCCATCCTTGACACAATAATGTGAAAAAGCAATCTTCAAAAAGTTCAAAAATCAAAGGCACTGCAACAACAGTTGGCAGCTCCTACGATAACCATGTATACAGAGAGAAGAAGATAAAATAGTGAAGAGGTGGATCATGACCATGCATGCGTTTAAAGGCGAGTGACGATGTGATGGATGACTTGTAGAGTTTGAGGTCTGTTTTCTATCTTTTTTTTTTTCTTTTTTCTTTTTTTGCTTTTTTCGGAGGAGGGTGGTGACTAGGATACTATACGAGTACTGTAACTCCCTTTTTTAGTTAATAAACGTGAAGTACAATGTGAAGTGGCATGCGGTGGAGCAGTGAAAGTAGGAAAAGTACACGAGTAGAAGACAGCAGCAGCAGTTAGTTTGCTGGATGCACAGAGAGAAGAGGGACGGTGATTGACGTCGTCCTACCGCCTCACTTGAATCCCCAGCTTCACATATATACATACATACATGTATATATACATATAGATACACATACACACACGTATCCATCCATGTATGCCATTGGAATAGGTACAATGAAATGCTGACGCGATTATGCAATTGTTTTATATATATGTATATTTTACTACATAATTTAATGTATATTTAGATGATTTATCTTGTATACACTGTGACAGTATATACCAATTCAATAGATAAAAATTTATTTTTGATTCATGTGTCTCATTCATTCAATCGCGAAAATATATACACCGAAAGTATATATATGATTTATTTGTATGTATGAATTTTATTTGCATAGACCAATTCAATATATGAAAATTACTGTATTTACTCATCCCTAATTCCCAATCCCCATGTGCACGTATATCTCCATGAAAATTACTGTAATATATGTGCACGTATATCTCCATGCCAATCTGCTTTATTCCTACTTTCCTGCACGTAAGATACGGGTAGCCGCTTCGAACCTCTTGCACGCTGACTTGTTACACTAAATCTTTTCCTTTATTTTTCTTGGCCTCCTTCAGTTTTTTTCTCTTGCATGCTGACTCGTTAGCTCCCGCTTAGTTGGCTGTCGGAGGAGGAACTTCAGCGGATGGTGGGGGGGGGGGGGGGGGGGGGGGGGGGGGTTGCACCGTTGGATTGCGTTTTCTCTCAATCGATTAGATAAGCCCATCCCTCATCTAATTCCGGCTTTCTATTGCATTCAACTTATTAAATGTTAATTTTATTATTTGAAAACAAAAATTGGATGGTGTGATATTATTTTTGAACTTTATATATTTTTAAAATACTTTTACTCTAGTTTTTCATTTTATATTTATAAAAATACTCACGGATACATATTGAATATGAGCGTTCGGGTTTGAATTTACTTTTTCATATCCATAAATATTTATACTTTAGTTTTTCATTGTATGTTCAGAAAAATACTCGTAAACATTTATTGAATATTCAAATTCATGAGAGTTCTGGTTTGTAAATAAAAAATACGCTCCTCTACAATTTTTTTTTTTTCCCTTTTTCTCCCCTTTATTTCATCCTGCTTTAGCATGGTGGTTCAGAGCCCAATTTAAGAGGGCTGCACAAGTACACCTTGCTCATGCCATGAAAAGAAAGTAATAATTAAAATCGAAGTCCTAGCAAATTGCTCCAAATTGATTCGATCAATTAACAAGTATTTGGGTCAAGAAAAATGGATCACAAACAGGTTGGAGTAGTGATTTAAAGTCGATCCATAATCAACAAGAGAAAGCATGTACATCGGGTTTCTTTGGATGGAAGGAAATTCTTGAGCCCTTCGGTCACATAAAGCATGTACGTGGCAACAATACGCATTCTGTCGGTCAAAGCCCACATATGACTGGGGGCATCATATTCTTTTCCTCAATCATCATCTAATTAACAAAGTGAACCGGTACCTATTTAATTGCTGCTTGGGTTAGACGACTAGATAGATACTTTATTTAATTTGATCGAGTTTGATTATTTTAGTAGTAGACAGGAGTAACTTGATTTATGACATCTGACCTACCAAGAATCCTTCCCCAACAGAATCAGCTAAACCTAAAGATACTTGTGATTGTCTTGCTTACGTTTTTTCTTTTTCTTTTTTTTTTTTTTTTTGAGGAGTACACCTATCTTAATTATTGGCTGCTTAAACCCTCGCATTGCATAAACAACGAAGACATAAAAAGCTGATTGCAAGAACAAAAGTCAAATTGTTCACCAACATAAGTTGATTCGGTCAGTAAGAACTAGTCACTTTCTTATAAAAGATTGTGTTGAATCCCGTTGTTAATATGAGAATTGTGTTGGTGGATAATCTGTACGAGTTTTACGAGCGATTTATGGTTTAGAGATCAATGCCCTAACTTGTGATGGTAGTTGGAGTCGAATTTATTTAAACTTTTTTGTTTTAAAAAAATCAAATTATTTCAAAAAAAATAAAGGAATAAAAGGGTAGTGACTGGTTTGGACATGGAATTTAACCTCAAGCTGCTGGATGCTGGCCATTCACCGCCCCATTTCGCAGCCGGCGACTGTTTAATTCCTAAAACATCAAAAGGCATCATCCTTCGAATGAATAGTGAAAATGTTGATTCTCACATAGTAAGAAACAGAAAAACGAGAATAAAAAAAAGTTTAACTAAGATTTTAAAATCTTATTCCTAGAGATTTTAATGCGTGGGTTTAATGGCAAGGACCTTAGACAAGTTAGCAAACACAATCCAATTGTCTTCAAGTGCATGGGTTTTCTACGCACGCTCCTTGACGAAATAAACCACAAATTCTATGAATACAATAAAGAAAATAAGAATAATTAATTTTATGAATATAATAAGAAAAACAAGAATACTACATTCGTTAATGATGTCCTCAATTTATCGCTCCCTTATCTTCTTATTTCTATATTTTAGATATTTTTATTCTTAATTTGCGTGAGCCTTTGTGAATTAAACCCCCCGTAATTTGACTGCGAATCTTTAAAATTTTAAGTGATACAAAGTAACAATTGTTAGAATAATTATGTAAGTTAAAGTTTTAGTGATGCTATTAGAGTCTGTAACTCTGAATCTAACAGTGGAAAAAAAAAAAGAAAAATATTAGGAGGATGTACAAAAAAGAATCGTAAGGTGGATGCTTCGAATTGTATGCTACTACAGCCTACGAATATAAACGGGCAGCAAACTTTTGTCTAATTATGCTTGTTTTTTACAAATAAAGTAGAGTTTATTGTTTTATGTCGTTACTAAAAGAATAATAACTCACGTTGACCCGACAAATAAAATCACTTTCTTGTGCCAATGTCCCCTAATCTCCTCGCTAAACAACATTAGAAAATTTGGACAGCTTAACAGCACCCTTCCCAGTTCCCTGCCCTACCAACATCCACTTTCTCAAACCCAAAAACAAGTACTAGTTTAATTTGGTTAAAAAAAAAAAGCCCAAAAGACAAGAATAGTGAGAAACAGGAATACAATAGTTACTTTACTTGCTACTAATATTAAATTTTGCAATTTCATTATGCTAGTACTTAGGACAAATGTTTTCATCTTTTTCTTGAGATCTACCACTCCTCTCGGCTCTAATTGGCTTTTCCATTGCCATTGCTACAATATAGTAGCATTTGCCTAGCAAATCGTGCAGTTCATTTCTGAGTAGGGTATGCATTTCACAGATCTTCCCAGTTCCCATCATGACCATGATAGATGAGCCGCTTTCCACTTTCCTCCCTCTATTAAGAAGAAGATGAAGAAACATCCTTGACATGTCACCCCAAACAACTCATTGTCTACCACACATGACCCACCCTCCATCAATACAAAATTTATTTGGCTAAGTGTTCACCCGCTCTAACCACTTGGCAGGGGTACAAACGACTGGAATTTAATCGAGTAACCCGTGAGTTTGCTCGATTAAAACTCGAGTTCGAACTTACATCAACTGAATTCGAGCAGGTCGAACTACTTGACGAATCGAGCTCGAAAACCCATCAAACTGAATCGAGTTTCACATATGTATATGTTTTTTTAAAATTTTTTTATTTATTAGTATAAAATATCTATTTTGTCCCTTGTTTAAAATTATATAAAATATAAATTTATATTTTTTAAATTTGATTAGGCTTGATTGAGCTCGATAAGCATGAGCTCGAGTTTGAACTCGAGTAATACAAACTCAAATCAAACTCAAACTTAAACTTGAGTTTAACTTTCAAGAACTCGATGAGCTCGAGTTCAAGTCTAAGTTTTTTAACTCGAGTCAAGTTCGAGTAGTAGTGTACTACTCGAACTCAACTCGATTCGATTACACCCCCTATCACTTGGCCGGACAGATAGTTAATTGAGAGTTGAAAATCACACGCAATTCAGAATTGTGAAATTATTGTGCAGTTAATTCGCCTAAAAATATATCCAATTAATGAGAAGTATTATGCCTTGGTTGGATTTGATTAACAGCAATGGTAACGGTGAGACAGATTATGTATTGTGTAGGTTTTGAACCTTCCGTGTACAGTAACAATGATTCCATCTGCAAATTGTGAAGATGGACCAGCCTTCATTCCTCCTAGCGAGTAACCCTGTACATGGGTCTCTGGTGATCGGTGAGGCGATTCACCCATACTCCTCGAGTCTTAACAAAATATATACTCTACTCCCTGTGTATGACTAACCAAGGTTTGGTTTTTGTCGATTTCGGGCACATCAAATATAGAAGAATATACCCCATATCTATTGATCTTTTTCCCCCTTCGGTCGTTTAACATGTCAGCCCATTTTGGTAATACATTCCGACATCGAACATTTTTTACAATTTCAGCAACACCACCATTTTCATTTTCCACCCCAAAAAAACCTATTGCGTGTGTCTAGTGTCCCAAAATAAAAAATAAAAAATAAAACCCAAGAAAGAAAAAGATCAAATACTACGTAGGAATTACCATTACTAAATACTCCCTCACTAATGACTGCAGCTAAACAGCATTAACAGACGATGACGAACTTGTTCTATGTACAGCTGGCTGATGTTGGTGGTGGTGATTGTGATTGTGATGATGGTGATGTTGCTGATTTTGAGATTGAGAAATCCAAGCCATCCACCTCGATACAGCTCCTGCCTGTCGTTGTTGTCTTTGCAGCCGCTGCTGCTGCTGATGCTGTTGCTCGTCTTCATTACTCCTAAACCTACTCATCCCCGTGATTTCCGACACGCTTCTCGTATTTATTACATTCCTGCCACCGCCACGACCACCACTACTACTATTATCACTACTCTTCCCTGCATTAATTTCCCCACAGCCAAAGCTACTACTCGAAAACGACGGCCTCGATCCTCTGGACCCCGAGAATCGACGGCTGTCGCCCAAAATCATTTCCGACCGCAGAAACAGCAAATCCGACGGCTGTACGTCGCTCCACCTATGGTTGGGCCCATCTGCTGTTTCTACTTCCGTTCTTCCCCCGGAAATTATGATCCGGTGCTCTAGCCGCCTTTGTTCCGCCCCACTCCCACTCCCGCTCCCGCTTGTCTTATCCCCCAACAGCAGCTCGTCTTTTCTGGGACGGTCAAAGCAACCAACTCCCACCATCTCGCTGTTTCGTTTCTTCCTGGAATTCCAGCTGTCCAGCGACCTTCTCGCCCCAAACGACGTCGCCGCCGCGTCACCACCCCTGGGTGTTTCCGCAATCACTTCCAACGAATTCCCAGCGAACGAATGTCTCCCGGACACCCGGGAAATGCTGCCCAACTCCGGTGTGGGATGGTTCACTGATGAGGACTTCAACGGCGGGGTGTCGGTCTGATACAATACTCTATTATCTTCCACCAGCAAGATGTCTTCCGGGTCGACCCGATAGCGGCAGAGAGGGCAAGTGGAGTGGGCATCCAGCCAAGTATCCACGCACTCGACGTGAAATGCATGTTTACATTTTGGCAAGAGTCTAAGAACTTCGGTGTGTTCGAATTTGTTCAGGCAAACAGCGCACTCTAGCCCGTCTTTTTGACCCCTCAAGGATGCGAAACGGAAAACAGGGAGCGATTCAATCACGGCCCTGCCTATGCCGGAGTTTTTCCGAGCAGCAATCGCGGGATATCCTATTCTGGAGGTGCTGGAAAAGGGGCTGTTATCCCCTCCTCTCCTGCAGTGCTTAGCGTAGAGGAGTAATAGAAATGTTACTGAGAAAACGGTGGTGAGAACTCCTACTATCACTGCTATGCTAGGCCTGAATGGGGATCCCTTTGTTCTGAATGAAAGTTGGGGTGGTGGAGCGAGTGGGGTTGGGGAATTTCCACTACTTTCCCCGTCATCATAGTATGCAGTAGAAGTCATGCTAGTACTTGTTGTTGTTGTAGTGGTATTAGCTAAGGCAATTAGGAAAGAAAAGTTCGACATGAATAGGAGGAGGAGGAACAAGGAAAAAGATGGCCAGAGAGAGGGCAGTAGGCTCAAGAAATTACTAGTAGATATGCCCATCCCTACCGGCTCCTCCCGTCCCGTGTGCGGGAATGATGATAATGAATCTTTGGAATTGAAGAAGAAATATGAAACTAGTTTTTGGGAGAGATTCGACAAAATGGGGTCATATGGCTAGACTACAAAAGAGACAAGACAAGTGCTCCGGAAGGACATCTTGTTCTCGATCCAGCATAAAATGGTTCTAGTACAGATATCAATATGCTACTATAACAATAATATACCGCAACAATTGGTAGTTAATTAGGGGTAGCGTGTCTGGTGACAAGAAGATTTGGACATTTTCAGGCAGCGATGAAGGGCCTTTCACTTTCCTTCTACTTTTGCCTGTTCAACAACAGAAAAAAAGAAGCTTCAATTGTGCTCTGTTGTTTTAAGAATCAGAAATTGACGTGCCTTTGCTGGCATGTAGCCGCCGTCTTGACATAGTTCTTCTTAGGTTTTGAATGTCTGTACCTGTAGAGCGGCACATTAGCATTAGCAAACAAGACATGATGAAAGGTGAAAGTGAAGTGAGTGAAGGAAAAAACAAGAAAATTTTTTGGGGAGAGAGTTTGATGTGTTAGCTAGGAGAGTGGATCCATCTGAACCTCAGCCACAGCTACTAGAGCTGAAATCAAATAACCGTGCGGAGCTTTAGTAGACAAATGAATCCTAACATGTGACACATGGCTGGTGAATTTACTGTCCAGCGGTTAGGCCACAAATTGGCCCCTTTGGCTTTCTTATGATAAGGGGGTGTCTGTTTAATACGGCTAGTACAAGTTGATTATGTGGAATTGCGGATTCTGTCTATTTTGTATTGTCGCAGTAACTTTCATGTGTCCGATTGTGCAGGCAAAAGGACAGTAGGAAACAAGTACGACAAAAAAGAAAGTTGGGCATAAATTCGAGTTCATCTTTTGGTAGCACACGGGATTGTAGCATAAATAAATGCGGAAATGTTACCTCCCTGGCTGATCAGAAAAGTGGGGTTCATCTTTTTGTGAAACTCTGACAGTTTAGGGTAATTAGTGTTCAATAATACCACGTGACTACTGATGCCATCTCTCCTAACTCTGAAATTGGTTTAAAAAGGGAAAATTTCACAAATCTCCCTTGAAATTTTTGACAATTTCACTCGGCTCCTTTGAGGTTTAAAAAATTACACTAACTTCTCTTTGTGTGATAATATGACTATAATGTCCTTCACTTAATAGATAATTCACAATATGATGCAAGGGTTAAATACAACCAAGAGAAAAAAAAATCCTATTTTTTCTATTCTCCACCAATAGTCATTCTTTCCTTCTTTTCTTTCTCTCACTCTTATAAGCCAACGATTCTTTTTTCCTTTTTCTTATTGTCCATTTGCCTTTTCTTTTCTTTTACTTTTTCTCTATATCGACATCTCTGTTTATCTTCATGATGACCTACCGTATCATAACTATCTATGTTTACTTTATGAATATAGCATTATTTTACTTGCAGGAGTAGATTTTATTGTCAATTAAAGAGAAATGAATATGCTTATAGTGATGATAAAGAAATAAATAATACAATTGATAACTAAGAAACATGGAAGAGGAGGAATTAGTGGAAAAATTGTTGGATTGATTATTATCCTGAAAACTTAGGATATTAATAAATGCGTTTGATTTTTTTAATTTGATTAATATTGTTGGTTTTGATTTTATTATGGATGGCTTTACTCTATTTTACAATGTTAATATATATTTCTATGGAGTTCGGAGTATTGTTCTACTGATGGTGATAGGTTAGATTATTATTTGTTTTGCGACAACGTTAGATATTGAATTGAAGTTTAGAGTGTGAGTTTGATTGTTGGTTATCATTTGAGAATTGATTTTTCAAAAACATTTAGACTGAGATGATATTACAAAACAGATGTTGAGATTTTTGGAACTGCTAAAATTCTTAAACCGTTCAAACTATTTATTTAGCAGGTTTGTCACATGTTTGATGTGAGAACCCGTAACTTTCTCATTTTCTAGGTTTTATTCTCTTTAATGACATGTTTTCTGCATTTTCTTTATTAGGAAAATTTTCCCAATAATTTTTATGAGTAAATATAGTTTTTAAATGATTTTCTAGTATCGGTTAGTTTTTGAGAAATTAAGAGCGTATACCGGACGTGGGACCCGCTAGTGTGAAAAGTTCGGAAAAATTCGGCCAACTAGGTTAAATTTTGGATACTGGGTTTAAATTATCGGGTGCTAAGAGATAATTAGAGGTTACCAAGTGGATTGGTGTGAGAGGAAACAAAGTGATAGCTATGCATTTAATGAAGTGACAAGTGTCACTTAGAGATTGGTTGTACTTTATGACTACTATTCACCTTTTACCATTTGACCAAATAAATAAAAAAAAAATACAAAAAATTCACCATTTTCTTTCTCTTCTTGGCTGGCCACTTCAAGCAAAAAGAAAGGGAAAAACTCTTCAAATTCTTGCTTCCATCTTGCTCAAATTCAACAAACCAACCATTTGATCTTGCATTTGTTCCATAAAACCACTTCACTTAGTGATTGTGAGGTGTTTAGTGGAGTTGTTTGGAAGGCTAAGGTGATTAGTTGCTCTCTCTCTTGTATTATTAAGGTGAGTAGTGAAGGAACCCCTCTTCTCCATCTAATGATGTTTAATTCATGATTTGTGGTAGCCTAAGAGGTAATTTTGTGGATTATATCTTGATTTTGGTTGAATTTGGTGAAGTTTTATATTTATTTGTGATTTTTCTGTTTTCATATGATTATTTTTGTGTGGCCATGTATGATGATTGGAAATGATATTGAAGGAATCTAGAAGGTGGAAAGTGTGGTTAATTGCAGAAAATTTCTGTTTTGGAAGGAAATTTGGAAAGTTAGGGTTTCATTTCCTTCATTCTGCCTGACACTGTTCATCATAGTTAGAGGTCGAATTAGCCTTGGGTTAAAACATGAAAGTTGTAGGGAATGATATTTTAGAGTTTCCTATAAAATTTCAGGCCAATCGGAGTAGCGTAGCTTGTGAAAAGATCGAAATACCCCTGCTGTCATGTTTTTACCCGAACTTGAGAATTGCTTCTGTAATTGGTTAATTTGGTTGGGAATACTTCTGATTTGGTTGTTGATGTCTTCTGAAGAAATGTAGCCTGATGTCTTAGCTTTCGGATGGCTTTGGAATCACTTGATTTGGACTTAGGTAACCTGAATTACAGTTTGTCAACCAGAATATGGTTTGTTCACCTGTTTTGCGGTTCTGGTTTAGTATTCTGAATTTTTGACCTAGTTGCACTATGAACTGGACTGAGTGATCTTCTACAACATTGTATCCCTATCTGTTAGCTTCGAAACGGTGTATCTTGCACCTCTATCCGATAATCCTAGTGCCAATGGTGCCAAAACCGCAAAATGATGTCAAAAACTGTTTTTAGGGTTTAAAGTTTAACTTCATTTCCGGACTTTTCCCTAGCTTGAATTGTACTTGTACTACTTGGAGCCTATTGAATGGCTATTGAATGAAATTATTTTGTGTGTGACTTTGGGAGTGATTGAGGAAAAAAAAAGGAAGCCTTGATGACTGGAAAAGTAAGCAAATTTAGGAGAGGTGCTGTCCAATTTTCTAGGCCGTTTGGTTCCTTTAAGTTTGAATTGCCTTTTGGTAGAAATGAAAGGCTTTTGGGTTGTTTGAGTCTAGGTCTTCATGTTATCTTTTCGTTCCCAAAAATCATGTTTTGCACCCTTGCATTAGTAATTATTTGACGAGGCATACGACTAGTAGTCGAGCCTCACATGTGTATTCTATTTACTCGATTTTGGAAGTGGAACCTTCAATTGTTTTATTTTGGTTCTTTTAGGGTTTCTTGGCGATTAAATCCAGTTTGAAGTGAAAATTTTTAAAGTATCCGTACTTGAACCGGTGAGTGTACCACTCCCCTCATTTGTTGTTTAACTCAGTTTCGGTACATGCAATCTGTGATATGAATGTCTGAACTATCCGTTTATTTTGTTTGAGATGAGGGTGTACTTTATCACACTCGTTCTCTTGTCTGGTCATATGCTAATTTTTGGTGCGAATCTGAATCTTTTATCTGTATCTGTTATCTATGTCTGTATTTGTATCTGTTCTGATGTCGTTTGGAAACTGTTATCCAACGACCTTTCTGTGACCTCTGAGCTCAAAACCTGTGGTTAGTTACTCGAGTCGGGCCGGCAAGGGTCTGGTCGATTAGATAACGAACCACGGTAGTTTGTTTTGGGATCTTTGGGTATTGAGACTCTTGATTCCGGTATACTCGAGTATTATCATTTCTGAACTGATTGGAGTTCGGGCCCAGTAGAGGTATGTGGGTGGAAGGAATCGGAGAAAGTATAGTCTACGGTATTGGTTACTTCTTCAATGTTGACGGAGTGTCAACTATTATTTCGATCAAGGTTCGGTGAAGCAAATGGAATTTTGGCTCCTGAGAGCCACCCGTATCCTTTCTGTCTATGGTGTTTGTTCACTTTTTTATTTGATTCGCATATGTGACTAATTGAATATAAAGTTCCACTTTTCTTACTTGCTATTATTTTGGTACCTCATTGAGCGTAAATTCACCCCCTTCCCGTTATCTTTGTTTTCCTTACAGAGAACCACTTTTGAGGCTAAGATGTTTTGAAACACGAGTCGAGCTAGTTTTAATATATTTTGTAAAGCTCCTCGATAGTTGGAAAATCCTAAATGTATTTTGATCTAATTATCTTCTTTTTGTTTCGTAAATTACAAACGTATGTGTATAAAACTATTTACCCTGTTCATGTATCCTATTCGGATTGGGAATGTTTCCCCGAGTTATATGGCCATATCTGTATTTGTTTGGCTCCTAGTTGGATGGTGACGTGGCAACCACTATTCATTGTAGTTTCGATTTTCGTTTTGCCATTTGGCGACTTTGAATTGTTTGAGCGCGCTATTACCTTCCTGAACGTTTTCGATTTCCTTTAACTGCTCGATAGTCCTGACGAGAGTTGGGCAGGCAGTCCGCTAACCCCTTTGGTACGCCTTAGGGGAAGGTGGGACTGTCACATTTGAAAATAATTAGATTTGGTATTGTAGTTTGAAATGTTTGTTTGGTAGTGGTGCTGTTGTAAAATTGGGAGAAGGTGTTGAGAAAAATAGTTTTCTTTTGTTTTTTTATAGAACAGGGGTAGTTTAGGGTGTTTGAGGAAAAATCTAGTTTGATAGGTCATTCTTGTTACCTAAATAGTAAAAGCAAGGGAACTAGGTGTAATTTCTAAAATTTGAGGAGAGCTCTCTGCAACTATTTGATACTTCAAGGGAGGTTTGTGAAATTATCTCTTATTTTTATCTTTTTTTCTTCTTCTTCTTTTTGGTGGTGGAAGATATTAATAACTTTTTAATAGTTGGGGATAACTTCAGAAACCTCTCCTGAGATTTCTGGCTATTTTAGTGGTCTATCTTTAAATTTTAAAAATTATACTAACTTCCTTTATGATTAATTATCTCGTTACATTAAGTCCCAATTAGCAATTAAAAAGTAATATTAGAATAAAGAAAATAATATGATTCCATTATTATCCCTCATTTACTACATTATTTAGTTAGTTTAATATCGACCCACACATTAAAGAAAAATATTAGAATTTGCTATTTATATATAGGAATCAAATCACTTAAAGCATTAAAAAATAATATATCATTCTATATTTTTCACTTAATGTAATATCCAAATTATTTTTTTTATTATATACCCATTGTTAAAATGATCAATAACAAATTATTAACAAAAATTTCAGCCAAAACATCACAGAGAATGAACTTTAACTTCATAAATATCCTTGACAACATATTAAAACTAGTTGCTAAAATTTTTATGGTATTAAAGTTCGCTCTTTGTAGTGTTTGGTTACAATCTTTTTTTAATTATTTGTTGTTGATCATGCTGGATAATGGACTTATAAATGAAAAGAGTAATTTGAATTTTACATTAAATGAAATATATATAATAATATACTACTATTTTTTGATACTATATGTAATTTGATCCTTGATGATAAATAACATGTTCTAATATTTTTCTTTTAATGCATTGGTTAGTATCAGACTATTGAAATAATATAGTAGATATGAAGCAATAGTGAAATCATGTTATATTTTCTCTTTTAATATCACTTTTTAATTATTGATTGGACCTATATATTACAAAATACTAAATCTCAAGAGAGGTTAGTATAATTTTTAGAACGTAAAGAAAGATCAGTGAAATAGTTGAGACTTGAGATTGCTCATTGCTGGGATTTTTGTTGAAGCTCATTGATGGTCAGACTAAACATGCAACAGTACCAACTCTTTTTTTACAAGGAAGAAGAAAAATAAACGAGTTAACTAAGAGAATGAGAATGAGAGTTCATCCGAATATATAATTTTTGGAGTTGTAAATATTTTGTTGTGATTTCCTTACTTAGATTAATATATATATAGATATAAAGCAAGAACTGTAATTGAGTCTCTTAAAAATGATTAATCCAACCAATTTGTTGAACATTTAAGAAATTGTGCATGTCCATAGCTTCAAATATCTGTCAACTTCAACGGTAACTTAGTGTGACTCATCTCATCCGACTTCCGGCATGCATGTAAATAGAGTATTTGGGTGACTGATTAATTAATAATTGACGACAAGGTGGAAGAAATCAACTATTTTAGGAACTACCAATGTGCAGCCGCCCCGGGGCAATGATTGTGAATTTGTGATTGAGGAATGGCATCCAAAATTAGTCAACAAGGTTCTCAGTTGTCTGTTGATCAAGTTTAGACCTCAAAAACTCGGCTAAATTATTGGGCTTTTGTTTTTAATTTAAATAGATAGTTTTTTGTGGTTGTTATACCTAAAATATCCAAATTATTGTTGCGAATTTGGAAGTCGATTTGACCGGCATCTACCCGCACTTTCCTCGGGACATTTTTGTCAAACACCGATTTGGCCCCCTCAGAGTTGCCGTGCATTTACCAAAAAAAAAAATTTTTAAATACTAAAACTACTTCTAAAATATTTTGTAATTAATTTTTCATAACCTAAGGAACCTGGTATTTGGCAATTTAAAAGTACTTTTGTTAAAAATATTTGCGTCAAAAGTATTTTTTTTTTATAAGTTATCGTAACCCCAAATGGAGCATTAGACAAAATTAACAACCGTCAGAGAAGCCCCTTTTCTATCATCAATCTTGTTCCATTGTTAGTCCCCAACCTCAAGGATTATTTTCCCCATAATTTTGTTTTAATTAGTAAAAAAAATTAATATTTGATTTTAGCTATCATTTTCCTGTATTCAAGAATATCCTCAAAACTTTTGAAACTTTCTCTGTAAATCCTGCTGTACTCATTTTTTTTTGCCCCCAAATCAGGCCATGCTTTTGAGTTTTGACACCCAAGTCATAGCTCACTGTCTAAGCATACTAACATTGACGCCATGCTCAACTACACTCAAGCTTATATCTAATTCCACCTAATTTGGACTGATCAAGCTTGGATTGTAGGGTTAAACAAATTTCACTTCTCTTTGTATGTTGAGAAATGAGGGAATAGTATGTTGACAGAAAAAAAAAAAAGGGATTAGTAATATAGTATGTTGAGAAATATATGGCTAGCAAATTTCATGTCTTTGTCATTAATTATTTAATTAACTCGTGCTTGGTTAGACTCACATCAGCAAGTTTATGGAGAATGTTATAATCTTGTAGATAAACCAAATCCTCATCGATGTACTAACTAATTTTGTTTTGTGCACTTGACCCTCGAGTTGGTGGTCTACTCTTCCAGTGCCCCAAAGTACAGATTTTACTCCCTAAACTTTAGGGCACTTGACCCCAAATTTTGGAGATAATTATACTAGTTTGAATATAAACAAGTAAACTTAAGATCACATTTACTTAAACTAAGCTCACTCAAGCTCAACTTCAAAGCCAAATTGGATCTTTATTAGTCAAGCTTAGTCAAACTTGTGTGATATAAATTTATATAATTTTAAACAAGAGATATGGTAGTTTTTCACACAAATAAATACAACAAAGTCAAAATACATATGTATTTGAAATTTGATTGAACTCGGTCAAACTCAACCAATTTTCGAGTTTTATATATCCATCTCTAAATCGACTTTGAACTTGTCAAGTTATTCGAATTGTTCGAACTTGATCAACATGAATTTAGAGTTTGAACTCACAAGTTATTTGCACTCACAAGTAATTTTGAGCAAGTAAACTCACAAGTTTTTTGCATTTCTATGTAGAAGTCGATTTCACAGTGTACCCCCACTTGGATTGATTTCTTAGACATTTTTGTCATACATAGCTAGAGCTGTTAAACGAACCGAGCTGTTCGTTAGCTCGGTTCGTTTCGGCTCGTTCGTGTTCGTTAAAGGCTCGTTCGAAAGTCTTAAACGAACGAACACGAACGAATTTTTGTGTTCGTTTAATAATCGAGCGAACACGAACATGTTCGCGAATTTTAACGAGCGTTCGCGAACAAGGACATAATTGTCATTTGACAAATTTTAGGGTTACTCATAAGAAATTCTAAAATTTTCCCCTTCCCTTTCCAACCTTACTTTTGTTTTCCTTCCCCATTGGCTGCTGCCGAAAATTTATACTTGTCTTATGGCTGAATTTTTATATTTGAAGGACAAATTACTTTGTTTTTTTTGTTGTTTTTATGTTAATGTTGGTTATGCAGTTATTGAATAATGGAATTTAGTCATTTAGTATTTTAATTATTTTTTAGGATGATTAATGATTTGTGTGGCATATTTAAGGCCTAGAATAATCTGGATTCGAATTTTTCGAGCGTGTTCGCGAACAGCTCGTTTATGTTAAACGAGCCGAACACGAACACGAATACGAACACGAACTTTACTTAACGAGCCGAACACGAACACAGATTTAGAGTTCGAAAGTTAACGAACGAACACGAACGGAGTTCGAATCGCTTAACGAACAGAACTCAAACATGAAATACTCGGTTTGTTTCGGTTCGTTTACAGCTCTATACATAGCGAGATACAACTGGACTAAAGACTCTAACAGTTGTCAGTAACAATCGTCTGAACGGAACTTTTTTATGTTTTAAATATGTAATTCTACGTGAAATACTTGTAAAATTTAATAATGAAGACACAATTATTATATATGAAACCCATATGAATAGTAACAAAATATCATACTCCTATTGCGAAGATTTATGAAAAATTTACATAGAATTACAAAACGTTCAAAAAATGTTACAAAACGTTCAAAAACGTTCAAGGGATTATTTACCCCATATTTTTATTTTAATTAGTACAAACGATTTAATTGTAGCTATTATTTTTCTATTTTCCTAATTTAGAGAATTTCCTTAAAAAATTAAAGACTTTCCGATAAAATTGTGCTGCACTCATATTTTTTGTTGTTTTAATATAAGGCCATGATTTTGACCACCCCAGTTGAAAGCTCACTAAGCAAGCTAACACTTAGGCCATGCTCAATTCATCTCAAGCTTATGTTAAGTTCTGCCTAATTTCGATTGACCAAGCTTGGATATTAAGATTAATTCGACTCCATAGCCATAATGAGGTCTGGCTACATGACAGATAAATTAAGGAACTAGTGCCTAGTAAAAGATATGACATTAAATATTTCGTAAATACTTCCAATTTTATTAATTGGTAATATGTTTTTTAGTATTTGGTAGTCGAGTTTTTTGTTTATCATTTCAATACCACAGCGGCGCAGATCCTCAAAGAATCCTCCCAAGTAGTCTCAGTTGATAAAGAATCCAAGGGCGGCGATTGCATCACCCAGACCCTCAGCCGCCGTATCAAAAATTACAGTAGAAATGGTTAAGGCATCATCTGTTATTCATTTGATCTTCATATCAACTATTTTGACTGCCTTCATTTTTTTAAGCTCATCGGCTTCAACGCCGTATGAATCCGATGACGAAGCTGAACTCGAAGCCGCAGCAGCCGCCGCCACCCAGTTCGTCAAGGAGACCATTGGTTCTCATACCATCGTTATCTTCTCCAAATCTTACTGCCCGTAATTACCCGTCTCCTTCCCTCTTGATTTTTCTTTTTTGGTTTACTGAAAACTCTGTATTTAGGCATTTCAGATCAATATATTGCTTAGGCTGAATATGCTTGCTATTCTTTTAGAACTGGAATAGGATCGGAATTGGAAAATGTAACTATTCAATTTAAGTTGCATTTATACAGAATACCATACCAATCCGATTCCATTTCAGGTGCAGAACTAATTACAGCCTTACTGGAATTATAAGTTTGAAAAGCTTCGTGTGTTGAAGCTGGCTTTTTGCATCGTATTGGGCAGAAAGGGGTAGTAGCTCTGTGCCTTAGAACTTTATATGATGAAAAAAATTACAAGGAATAAAAAAAAAGGTACATTACAACTCAACCGCCCTAGATCAGTTGTATAATATACTAGAAACATGTTAGATCCACGCACTATAAGAAGGAGACAGTTTAGACACTCACTTGTCGGTTAACTCCAGTATATGGGAATTTTAGATACAGAGGAAATCAACTAGCCTATTCTGAGTTTAAGTGTTTATTTCTTTTGCAAATTGAGGTAGATGAAAATGAATGATATGCTATGAAATGGAAGCAAATAACTTCAAGAAATGGGAGAAGCTGGAAAAATGAGAGAAAGAAGAAAGAAAAGTCTTATGTTAGACATTCTATGCTTCTTGAGAACAAATTTAGAGGAAGATTTATTTGGTTGGGCCCTTACTGCTAACATTGGGATGTAACATTGGAAGTTTTTTTTGTGATTGCCACTAGTGATGCTAGCTCTAATTGCTTGTCATCTCTGCTCTGAGTCTTCCGATTGGTGTTATTCATTGCAGATTGGTTGTTTTTAGTACATGTCTCGCTATACTAATTGGACAAGTTCGGCCTTGTTGAGCGCCAAAGTTTCAACTACCAACCTAAAATCTCTTAATTTGTTTCATTT
Source organism: Coffea arabica (assembly GCF_036785885.1). Classification (NCBI taxonomy): domain Eukaryota; kingdom Viridiplantae; phylum Streptophyta; class Magnoliopsida; order Gentianales; family Rubiaceae; genus Coffea; species Coffea arabica. The sequence continues at coordinate 11,792,933 of NC_092320.1, read as the reverse complement.
TAGTGTTGCGTTCTCAGTTTATGGCACAGACAGCCATGCTATTTGGATCAAGACGTTTTGGAAGCCTCATAAGACAAAAGGACGAAAAGAAAATGTCGTCTGTTTGTCTTCCTCTATTGGCCCTGGATGATATTGGCACTGGTTTGAGATTGTTCTGTTGGTATAAACACAAGTATTAGCACCCCTTTCTGAGTGAACTGATGTTAGTGAAGCATTTATGAAATTGAAACTTCAAGTTTGAGCTTCCAAAAATTGATTCATCAAATGTCATCATGCACTTCTAGAGCTGTTTATTTTAAAGCTAAAGGCACCAAAGTAGAATATCTTAGTTAGATGTGGCTGTTGATGTGATATTTTTGTGATGGTTTTCTTGTGGTAAAGCATACTGATTAACCATGCTAGAAATGAAATGCTGAATTTGTGGACAAGCTTGAAGCTTTCTTAACTCTTTCGGGTTGTCCACCTTCTAAAGATACATAGCCAGCTGAGTGGCTATCTGCCATAGGAAAAGGTTTATTATCATGCTTTCTTGTATTTCTGGCTACCATACTGCATTTCTAAAACTGCTATATTACACACACAGCTGTCAGAACACTTGACATGCACATTATACTGTTACATGTTTCTTTTGTTTTTTGTTGTACCTTTGTTAAGCAATTGATTTGCAGATATTGTAGAAGGGCAAAGGCTGTTTTCAAGGAGTTGGAGCAAGTACCATATGTTGTTGAGCTTGATGAGAGAGGTTTGTCAACTTCCCCTTCCTCCCCCCTCCCCCCCCCCCCCCCCCCAAAACCACCAGCCCAAACAAACAACACAACCCCAAACACTATTCTTTGCCCCTTTAGTGTCTCTTATTCATCTTGATATCTCCAGCTGCTGATGCTTTTGGAGCCTGCCAAGTGTAAAATTTTTAAAAGCCTCCTCTGGAAACTGACGTGTTCTGGGTTGTATCATGAAAAGGACAACATTTCAAGGCTTTCCTTCAGGCATCGTAAAACCTGGATGCATTAGTTGCCTAGACATTGCTAAATGATGATGCATCAAATCATGCTTTTGAAGGCTGCTAATTTTTTGTTTTCTAATCTGTGTTCCTTTTAATTCTGGCTTGATCAACAAAGGAGATTATGTGGCTTTTAAAACTGCAGCTGTTTCAAACTCAGTAGTCAGTTTCTGGTTCAGAGAGTTGGAGAGAGAGATTTGTCTCACTTTCTTCTTTGGGGTTGGAGGTGTAGGAGCTGTTTGAATGGCATCCCCTGTGCTGTTTGATAGAGGCTTTAGAAAACCTATGGTGTTCAGAATATGACCTTGACAAAGAATTACTAGCAACCATTTTTTTCTCCTTTCTTTGAGGATGTCAGAGCAGATTGTCAGCTAAGCAGTTTGGATGACTCAACTATTTCATAATGGAGAGGGATGGGAATTTTCTTTGGGTCGCATTGCTCCCCTTGGTGTATATATGATCATGCCATTATTCTTCACGTTTCTGACTGAGTTTTTCTCTCCTCTAGATGACGGTTGGAAAATTCAGAATGCTATGAGCAAAATTGTTGGAAGACGCACCGTCCCACAAGTTTTCATTAATGGAAAGCATATTGGAGGTTCTGATGGTAATTAACTACACTGCACATCCAACCGCTTTTATCAAATTCACATGGTTTTCATGCCAACTTTTATATCCTGAGCATAACACAAACATTCTTCCAGATACCGTCGAAGCATATGAAAGTGGAGAATTGGCTAAACTATTGGGAATTACTACAAGTCAGAGGGACGATCTCTGAGCAAAAGGTTTTGCAGCTTGAATAACTGTTGCGGCGAGCAGAAAACTGAATGTGTCTAGATAAGATAAATTCCCTTGCAGACTGGGCAGTTGATAAACAGCAACATTATCTATAGAGGCTGCAGTGTATCCCTGCTTCATGATTGCCAGTCTGTTTCAACCAATACTAGAAAAATAGAAATGCATGAACTTTTTCTTTTGATGATACTGATCATTATATTGGGCAAAATTTCTTTCAAATACACTACTGATGGTTGCTAATTTTGTTACTTCTACTTTCCTCGCACTACCTTGTTCATCAATGACAAAAACATGTTCACTACAAGTGGAAATTCAATTGTGTGAATGACTCAAAAATTTATGCAAGCTTGTAATATCTGGTCAGATGGGTCCTCCAAATTGGTCCAAAATCTCGATGTGTTCCTTCCAAATGAAAATGCCGATCCTCCAAAGCAGCAAAACATCTTAAACTTGGTTCCTCAAACCAAAAAAGTTGCCTCCAATCAATGTGTCTCTATATGAGAATAGTTCTAAATTCATATGAGTGTGTAGTGTACCTGTCTGATTTGACGGTGATTCTGTCCTTGACAGTAAGAGAAAAGAACCAAAAAAAGTTTCATTTAGGTTGTCCAAAAAAGAACAAAAGTATCAATTGGATCCCTCATAATGAAAAAATTATTAAGCTCGTTCTCTAAATTGAGAAAATAGGTCGTCCAACTTGGTTTTCCGAATCTATTATTATAATTATTTAATGACAATAAATCAAACAGTTTTAAGAAAAAAAGAAATATTACTTGGATCATTTTGTTATTTCATTGGCAAGCCCTTAAAATTAGGGTACCGTGTAGGTAGATGATCTAAGGGCAGAGAGAAGTTGCTAGGTAGCATTTAACTTGAACAGTTGCAAATTGCAATTCCAGAACTCATTCTTTCGCGTTTGCCCCCCCACCCAGTCCCCGTTACAAGAAGAGACTGTCCAAGACTTGAAATGAAGAAATCCGAAAGAATGAGTAGAATAAAACCCAGAAAGCGGATCCAACACCAACAATTAGCAATCCGAAACCCCAACTCGGAGACCCTTTTTGCTATAATCTTGGCAGCCCTTTATTGTTCTTCTGATAACGAGTCCTACTCCTCTCGTAATTTTCACCTCATCAACCATTGTCTAAATCGACTTCATCGCTCTCTTCCCCAATACCTATCTCCCCCAATTCTCTCCTTGCTTCCTATCCTTCTCAACTCCAAGTAACTTGTTTATTTAACTTTTTGCCTTCCCAACTTTCTGCCATATTATGTTGCACATGTTTATCTTTTTCTGTTGTTTTCTGCACATTTGTGTAGCAAGATTCTTTCTTTTTTATGTCCCTTTTTATCTTTGGATTTATTAATACGTTGTAGTGGGTATTTATGTTCCTCAATTTTTGGGCTGTAGCTTTTGCATATGTAAAGGTTGTGGCTTTTGGACATATTTTCCGGGTTCCCTTCTGTATTTGCTACTGATGGTCCATACTTCATAGTTAGCCATTGAAAGACAGGAAGGAAATAAGGATAGTGACTGGCTTGATTGCTTAAATTTCTTGCTAGAGCATGCTTTTGGATTGTCGTTGCGTTGTACATTGTGCTATAGGAGTTGTATCCTTTTCCTTTTTTTTTTTAAAAAACTAATTTATTTGAGTTTCTGGGGTATGTCTTAGGAGTGATGAAATTGCTTGTAAAAGTGCTGAGCTTGTTGGAGCTGCATCACTCATTTCGATCGAAATGAATGAAATGATTGCTTTAGAAGATGGGATAATAATGGGGTTGATCAATTTGATGCTGGGAAGTTCAAGTAGCGATGTATCCGTTGCTGCCTGTAACGCAACTCTGGATCTTTTGACCACCTCCATTGGAAGACAGAGGCTGCTACATTTCTCAGTCCTTGAGAAGCTTATGTGAGTAATTTTCGAATTTAGAAATGTGGTTTTTCTGTTTAGTTTCTTTATACTGTTTTATAGACTATAATACAAATACCTTTCCACATGAACTGTGTGGCAAATGCTGTATTTATTGCGCGTTTTTTAATGCCTTATTATGATGCGCTTTGACTATTCCCAGTCTATTAGATGGAAAAAAAATCTTTGACTGGATATAAAACTTGGAGGATTGTAAGTTTAAGTGAAATGCTGCTAAATAACATGTAAGCTAGCAACTGACAAACATAATCAAGTGATTCTGAGACAAAATAATCGTGAAGCAAGTAAATTGTGTCGAACTATAGATTGCATTTCAAAAGTTGATTTCAGTGCCTGAATTCTGTATGTTAAGAAACAAGTCTGCTTGGAAATCATCAGCTATTGCTTTAACCTATTGTCGCTTTTAATCAAGTTTAACAGTTAAAAATTTTGAAGCTTAAGAAAGTTTATCTTGATTAACTTCAGCTTCTATTTTCAACTGTGTGACAATTTCTTGGTTATTGGGATATTAGCAAAGGAAGAACCGTCTCAATTTTTTCACTGTCAAAATGTACTTGTTTTCTACCTTAGAATTCTTTGGTGTGTTTTCAAAATTTCATCTTGTTAGATAATTTTGGCTACTTATTTATCTGGATTAACTTAATCCTCCCAAGATTTTCACTATTCAACTCACAACTTTGCAGCTCTGGACTTAACATCTTGTAGTGTTTGTTTCATTCAGGAATATAAGCCATTTCCTGCTGTTGTTTCTCTCTTTAGTGACCTGAAAGGCAGTGGAAGCTGCCTGCGAATGGTGTTTGAGGAAGAAGAATACACTGTGCTGCTATTTCATGCTACTCTTGTGCTCATCAATTCCTGTACAACTAAACAACTGCAGGATATTCCAGGAAACCTTTCTAAAAGTTTCATCAACCACTTGAAAAGATTGTGGGAAGAAGTACATCGTATGATCTTATGTTGTACTTCTTTGAATTACAGTCAGGAAAGACATTTTTGTGCAAGTAATATTGGAACAAATAATCTGGCAGAAAGTATTTTCAGGCTTTCAATAGGTAACAATCAAGTTGAAGAACATTCAAATGTCAAAGAAATTATGAGAAGCATTTTCCCTTTGGGGGAGGTTGATTTTCAACAATTTATATTAGACTACTGGGAGATGTCACCTTTACTGATTAAAGGCTCATTGAAGGATTCCCTCGAGCAAGGCAATATTTTTGGCTGTCTTGTTGAATGTTTTCAATCAAAAGAAATTCCTTCTTTTCTTCTGTCTATGCTGAAGAAGCTGACTTCTTGTCCGCCAATAGAGTCAGATGAACTCAATGTCCATCATTTCTTGGAGGAGGCGAGAGATAATCTTGGTTGTCCAATAATCTACGAACAGGATATTCGTGTTGTAAGAACGCATTACTCAGAGGAGTTGCATTATTCTTTCAGGCAATCGGGCTCTAGCAGATCTGAAGCTCATTTTTTCAATGTCAATGATATGCTAGAATGTGAGGAAGCATATAATAGTGGCTACACAATTGCTCTGCGTGGTATGGAGTTCCGATTTGAAAGTATAGCTGCAATTGCAGATGGCTTAGCAGCGCTCTTTGGCCAACCATCGGCAGGTGTGAATATGTACTTAACACCTCCACACTCGCAAGGATTATCTTGCCATAGTGATGATCATTGTGTTTTTGTGTGCCAACTTGGAGGGGTAAAGGAGTGGAACATTTTTCCCCGATCAAGTTTGCAGTTACCACGCCTGTATCAAAGTAATGGTAATTGGCCTGATTCTGATCCTGAAAATCAAGCAGTAAATGGAAAGCTGCAGTTTCTGCTTAAAGAAGGTGATGTTCTGTATATTCCTAGAGGTTTCCCTCATGAAGCGCGTGCAACCATTGATGAAGATGGGTCAGCTAGATTCTCCTTGCACCTCACTCTGGCTATTGAGGTTGAGCCTCCATTTGCGTAAGTGCTTGCTTGCACTAACTTTTACATTCTTTCAAGAGTCTCAGTGTTGGGAAAATTCCAATCTATCCTCTTACATGTCTACATCCGGCTGAAACTTTATCTTAACAAACTTGCCATATTATGTTTCTTTCCAATAGCCCTAAATAAAATACTACGCAAATTTTGTCATAATTTTCCCAAATGTTTTGCGCATTTTTTATTCCCCCCGGAGGCCAGGGGCTGACCAGATAACTCTATAGTGATCCTGCACAAAAAAAGCTCCATAAGAATCCTTATGTGATAAATATGAAACAATAGTGGTTTTCCCATCTAACGCTTTAAGAAACTCTAAGAATTCAATGTTTATGATGTAAAAAGAGTCTTGAAGGATATCCATTTAAAGCATGCTTTTGGTAGTCAGTAGTTTTAATAGGCCATAAAGGTCGCAAACTAGGTACGTTCGGTTTTGTTGTTTTGTTGGATATTTTCTCAAATATATGTCTTTTCTTTTGAATTTATTCAATAGGTTATTTTCTACAAAGTCATGAACAAAGAAAGCTAAGTAAATATATTAATCATGGGTCGGTACCCTATTGGAGAATTTATGCCAGGTGTAAACAAAACTGTAATTGATTTGGACCTCTCTATCATTCATTATAAATCGTCTGAAATGATGTTGGACTAATGACAAATACCACATTGGATCAAAATTGACTCTCTTTCTAATTATTGATCCTATTGCACCAATTATTGCTGATGATATTGGAAAAGGACCAATTTTTGGGGAAACTGAAAACATCCAAAAGGTGTATTACCTGTGACTTTGTTTTGGGGTACCCATTTTAAGTTTTGGACAAACGAGTTTTGTTCATTTATCAGAAAAGGAAAAATAATATATGGCATGATACAGCAGAGAATTCTTCATTACGTGCCTCTTTGAAATAGAGATGGACTGGAATCTCAATTTTTTCTTTTACTACCACTTTTATCTTGGAGTCAGATAGAATTATGAGAAAATTTGAAAAGTCAATACAAGTAATTGTGTTGATATCTCAGCTTTTGAAGAGCCAGTTATACTCCTTTGACATCAGTCAATTTCTGACTATGTTAAATAATCTTTATCTCAGATGGGAAGGTTTCGTCCGTGTTGCACTCAATCATTGGTGTGAGAAACAGGGAGGACCTCAGCGACAATTCAGTGATTGGATGTCTTGGAGTCTATATATCACGTCAGTGAACCTGCTGCATGTTGCAATCAAGTTGATAGGTGATAATGACTCAACATTTCGGAAGGCTTGCTTGGTTGGGCAGATTTCTTTGTCAACAGCGACTGAGGGATGGCTCAGTATGAACCAGAGGATGATTTTCAATTATCTGACGAGTAGGATCAATACCGAGTCAAAGTTTTCAGATTTTCTTGAGTTTTTGGAAACAGCTGTTCAGAAACATGAAGATTTTTTCCAGCAACTAAGATGGCTGCAGCATCTTACCATGGAGAGGGACTCATCACATGGATCGTGTATTTCCTCAACTGACACCAGAACTATTTTGCACTTTTGCATGCAGCATAAGGACATTGTAGAAGATGCATTTTTGCTGGTTAAATCCAAGTTCTGTGCTGAAGTTTTATTTGAGGATGTTGAACCAAACTATAAGATGCTGCTTGAGAGATACAAGAGAGTAAGGCAGCAGTATACAAAAGGGATGCTTTCGCTCCATTTGACCAGTTGATAAAACGTGAAACCTAGCTGTGATAAACAATAATATTTTGTAAATTGTGATATTCACCAAAAGAGAGTATACGACTAAATATTAGCAACGGAGACCAGTTATGCAGACTAAGCTCTTGGAGAGTTACTTGTATTACAGTCATCTGCCATTCATAAAGTAAATACGCGAGTCTCTATTTTGTCTCACTAATTAGGCATGTTTCACTGCTGAAATAGACTAGGCAGTACAGATTAATCAGCTTGGAATATTCTACATCCAATATGGTATGGATCTTATTCCTGCATTGCTATATTCACTCATGTTGCTCACTCATAAGGAGCGTGCATAATCTCTGCTAAATCTCTATGGTTTTGGATGCTTAGGAGTCGGTGTAGGATGTGTAGTCGCCCCGTGATAATCGATATGGTAAGCAATGTCCTCAACATCCATGTTGCTTGAGTTGTCTGGTTCCATGGAATATGCCTCGGACTCTTGGTTTGAAGGTTTCGCTCCACGTCCAGCAGCCTGCTCTACGCTTCCAACATAGGAGGAGCCCTGCAAATTGGACGTCAGGAGATTTTCCTCGAGCTATCACAGAGACTTGCACAATCATGAAATTAAAAGAAAGGATAATCTTCAATTGAAGCAACGTAAGATGCATACAGGGTTACATACCCAGTTCGCTTACATGCAGCAGGAATTTAGATAAACCTAAAGCTAAGATATGTTATATGTTATTTATTCTGGTTCTTCTAAATTTCTTCAAATTTGTTATATTATCAAAGTTAGGAGGACAAATAGTAAGTATGCTGCTAACCTTGAGATTCTGAATTCCTTGTTGGCTCTTGTATGAGACGCTCCATTTTCTGGAAGAAGAAGAAGAAGAAGAAGAAGGGTTGGCATCCTCGCAAACTGCAGTGATTGCCACTATTAGGAGGTAGGAAAAGATAATGGCCACCAAGTATCTCATGACTAATGCATAAGCAAAAGACTGGAAGAAACTATCCGTTGTCTTTTGGGAGAGCAAAACAGATGAGACTAGCAAATAAATAGAGAAGCTGAGAAAAAGGCTAGGAGGGGAAGGAGTTGGGGGAGAGAATCAATTATTGACTGGGGGCAGAGGAAACATCATGTATAATACGCCCATGCTTGTGGTTCTTTGTGTGTATTTGGACGACATGACAGTAGACCAATCCCGGACAGCTTCATAAATTCTGTGCTTCAGATGCTGCTTACCAAGTCAATCGTTGGGTTGCATGCGCCAAAAAAACGTAACGTGCATGCTTCGTGGCTAAACTCTTCTTATCCACAGAATTCAGACCTTTTGGTCCTAATTCATGTGAACCTGCCAATAAATCAAGCTCTTTTATTTGATTTCTTGAACAAGAGTAATGTTTTTTCAGCATCTGATTTTAGGCAAACCGAATCTTCTTTGTTTTGTGTGGTTTTTGTGTTGGGGGGCAGCATTTTTATACTACCCTCATTTCTGGTAAATATTACCATACTTCAATATCACTTCACACAAATCTTGAAGAATAACTTCACATCCCTTCGTAGATTATCTGTTTCCATAAAAATGGTGCTGAATTTGCCATCTCCATCATTAAGAACACGTAAAGGGTGGTCATCATATTTACTTAGATAGACAGCCATGAGAATAGGCAGAGAAGAACCCCGAAGGATACTGAAGGACAAGCTTTCCACTACATCGCGTAGCTAAAATACAATTTCAAGAAACTTGGAGGCCTTCAAAGTTATCAACTAGAACCAACTCAAGTGAGGTCAATTTTTTCAACCGCAGATTACACTGCTTTCTGGTTTTCGTTTAATATAATTTGCTACAACAAAAAAAAAAAATATTAATTGATCAGACAATCTAAAATTCTTTCATCTTTTTTTTTCCCTCTTGCTATCATTAGCTCTCGACTAGTTTCAATCCGTCAGACCAAAAAAGAATTGAAAAGTAAAAACGTAAAACATTTCGATGGGAGTCCTTTTTTCTAGTTTTGGAATCTGTCCTCCATATGTCTCTCTCGTTGTCCTCTGAGAAGGAAACAGTTTCGGCCTTTTGATGAAAACCCATCTAAACCTATAAAACTAGTTTTTTTCCCTCTAGCAGTTGGTAATACCAGAAAACTTGGTATTTCAATGAAATTACACGTTTCAAGCTTTTTTTTTTTTTTTTTTTTAATTTTCTTTCTTTTATGGTCTGCTAGGTGTCTATGCATCCAACATGATCATCAAAAAAAAAATTTTTTTTTTTGTTTTATTGATAGCATTTATTCAGCTTTGCAACTCTTTAAGTAAGAACCAGGACAAATGCACTTTTAATTAGTTCTTAAAGTTTGGGGTAAAATCAAATCGGTTCTCATTGATTCAAGAAAAACAAAAGTAGTCCCAAAAAAAATGTTTAATTTTGACTAAATTAGTCACTAAAAGTGAATTTTCCATTAGAACACCTGATTAATTTTGGGTAAGATTTGTGTGCAGCACCCAACTAGACATTAAAGTTTAACAAACGAGAAGAGGTCCCGTGTGAATGCCTTCTATTCAGAAAATCGAATCAACATTAAACCAAAACCTTACAAAGTATAAATCTCGAGTCTTTGTGTAAATTTTTGGTGATAATTCAGAAGACAAGCCCAGCATGTTGGTTTGCCTGTAAAATCTAATGGCCTAAATCGACTAATAACTTTGAAGTTTGAACAGTTACGTGCTGAATTAATGGTTTCTATTTGATGCTTGAAGATCAGTGAAAGCCAAACGACCTTAATGATGCGAGAACAACTTAATATATCTGTAGGATGTGTGTTCTCTTTGTTTTAATGCAGTAGTGTGTGTGTGTCTCTTTCTTTTCAAGTTGTTTTAAATTACCAACGAGTGATTTCTATGGAGTTCATTCACGTAAATGATCAGTTGTCTTCAATCACATTTGTACCGTCTTTTCTATCAAAAGAATATATAGATTACACTTGCACTGTCTGCCCTGCTAAGGATCTTTGTGTCAAAACCAGAAAACCTTTCTTTTATTTTGTTTAACTTTTTGCTTGACTAATGATTACGTCGACCTTGATAGCGTATGCAAAACCCTCATTCAGCAAAAGAAAAAAAAAAGAATAATTGGAAGATACTCGTTGATTAACCTCATATAAACTATTTATCTTTTTGTATTTTATCAGACAAGCAACAACTAGTCTAACATACTCTTACTTCTATTTCTACTCTAGCCTCCACTGGAAGAAAAGAGACCCAACAGAGTTTAGAAAAACCGACGGAAACTATACCACCAATAAATCAGATGGGTGCACTACGTACGCCGCATATGAATTTGTTTGACAAAATATATATATATATATATATATATATATATATATATATATATATATGCATATGGATTTAGAAGAAACCACATACAAATTATTTATCTAATCTTTAAATAGTTTGGACTACAAAAAATATCCAAAACCAATTCTTACAACCGTGTATTTTTCTTGGGGGTACGCATTAGTCCTGGTAATTCACATTCTCACAGAGAAAATGAATTTCGGAAATCGAAACCTCTCTTCCGTTCAACCTTATCTTTTTTTTTTTTTTTTTTTTGAGGCTTATCTTTAGATTTCAACAGTTCGGGGGTTGCCAGCATCCAAACCAAATAATAATGGGGAATTATTGTTCCTTGTCAAAACTGCACTAACAAGTCAAATATATAATAGTAAATATGGCAGGTGGAATTTATTGAATTTCCTTCTGAGGAGATTATTGCATATCATTGCTTTTGTCCTTTTTTCATATTTTAAATCTTTATCATATCTCTATTATTAATTGTATGCAACTTTCATGTCATTACAACCAATAAATATATCAGCCCGGGAAGTTTTTCCACTCAGCCTATATATATCCTCTTCCTGCTATCAGTAGTTTCCATCCCAATTTCCTATATCTCTTTCCCTTTCGAGTGAAACCATGGAAGCTCGTGAAAACTCAAACACTCAGCTTTCTCTAGCGCTTGGTCCCCGTAAGAACACCAAGAGGGGTCCCCGTAAGAACACCAAGAGGGTTCTCTCTTTGGAGCTCTCCCTTGGAGCTCAGCAGGTCCAGGGCAGTAGTGATGAAAATGCCAAAAAGTCAAGGCTCTCTAAAGAGCAAGCTGCTGTCCTTGAGGCTAATTTCAATGACCATCCGAATCCGGATACAGTAATGATTTTTTTCATCTTCATTTCTCGATTTTTATATTATTGTATCCACTGGATTAAACTTTGTGTTAGGTAGTTATAGTCATAACATTAAATTGCTTTTATCTTTATGTCATTCCATCAAAACATATTTTCTTAGTTGTGGTACGAAATTCGTTAAGCTAAAACAATTTGATTGGATATGGGATCACATCATTAGAAGATGAAAACTGATTTCATATTAATAAATGTTGATGTTTTTTCATGTTATAAGGACAGGAAACTGATTGAAATTTTGCAGGCTCTAAAGAACGAGCTAGCTGACAGGTTAGGCTTGTTCCCTCGACAAGTTGATATTTGGTTTCAGAATCGCAGGGCCAGGTACGTAATTATTCATAACTTTTTTTTCCTTTTGGTTGCATTTATACTCCTACTCGAATCATAACAAAACTCAAATTAAATCCTGTGATGAAGGACCAAGTCCAAGAAGAATGTGTCTGAATGTGAAAGGCTGAAACAGGTGTGCAAAAATCTCATTGAGGAAAATCTCAAGCTGAGCGAAGAAATTGAAAAGCAGAAAGCACTGGCAACTGGTGATCAGAAAGGAGCATTTTATGCTTATGGTCTCTCAGGTTATGTGCTCGTGTGCCCGGTATGCCACCAACAATACCTTATCGGGAGTTGTGGTGCAATGTGAAACAGGTCCAGAGGCCTAGAATCAAGCAAGATTACTACTAGTGCTTTAAGAATTTGCGTTTAAATAAAATTATGTTAAGCTAGCGCTCCTCCTTATGTATAAGAGAATTGCTAATGTGCAATGGACAATAGAAGAAAAACTTCTTTTTTATGTCTCAAGATAATATGACACATGTTGTCTTATTCATGTCCTATAATTTTAAAGATATCCAGCATAAGACGTATAGCAAATTAGCAATAACTATGATCAATCCGCAACCCGACTTATCTCTCAGACTTTCAATTTGATCCTTCCGTTCGACTCCTAACACCATTTTGCCCGTTAATTGCTTCAGCAGCTGCATGATTTTCTTACATTTTTATCCTCCTTACGATCAAGAATTCTTCGAGGTACAAATTCCAAAAGTTAGTGTTGCATTCTAGCTTTATGGAAACACAAAGCCTAAGAACAGAAATGACAGTATAATCTCAAGTCCAAGATGGATTTTTAATATTCTGAAAACGAATGTTGATATAATTTTTCAGAAACTGGACTAGTCGTCATATGGTAAAGGACACAAAAATTGTGAAATGGAGGACAAGTACCAAACAGGAAGTGGAGAGAGTGATTGGAATTGAGGCTTAAACGTAGTATATTGTCTGTATTTCTTTTTTTTTAAAAAAAATAATCTGTATTTTTACTGTGTTACTTTTTCAACTATTTTGTAGCGTTCATAATTACTATGACTGTTGAAGTTTACGTTTATGAGAATGCATCCATCGTACAAGCTCTTACAAGATTATCTTATTAAACCCATGAATTTTCGCTTTGACTATTCTTTTCTTTTTCTAGTTTATATTATGATAGCATTCATCAGTAACTTTTTAACAGATTTTCCTACATAAAAGTGATGAAAAAAAATAATAAAAGCACTCTCCTGTCCTTGAAATAAACCCTAAAACATTTCCTTAATACCTTCGAACATAATCGCCATTGCCGGCCGGCTTTTACTCTATAACTACTTTGAGGGACACAGGCGTGAAAAGTTTTTCCTATGCATGCTTAATTGTTCAGCAAATTGCCCTCCACGCTCTCTTTCTGGATTACCAGTACTCGTAAATGACGCTTGGGTCTATACGTACCATGCATGCACAATTTGTGCCCTACAAACTACGGCAGTGATCATGCACATTTTTTTAGATTAAGTCTTTGGAAAAAGGCCTTACAATAATATGTATCTTTTCCAATATTTATACCATCAAGGTAATCGCTTTCATCCAATAACTTTAGTTTTCGGCAATTTAAGTTCTAGCAGCCTTTTACATTTCGTAATAATAGCGGAATTATTGTATTTATGTTTTTCACAACTAGTTGATATATGTGACCCAGCAAGAATTTTTTTCTTAAAAGAAATTTTGAGTATCAAGGAACTAAAAATTGAGTAATGAGATCCTCAGAGTACTTAATAATGTGATAAGCTACATTGTTCTTTATTCTCCTTGCATTTGAACACTTTTTCATTTTTATTTTAATTTCACAAAACAGTAAGGTTTGGTACACCCTTCTAAGCATACCCTATAACAAAATAATCCATAACTCTCTCTCTCTTTTTTTTTTTTTTTACCCTCCCTCCTCTTTCCACACCCTTTCTATTCCCAATTATCGGATCCATGATTTGAAACTTAAATTTGATAGTAAAAAAAAATTATAAAAACTCTCTCCTAATTACTAGACAATCGCCCCAACGAGTTTAGCCACATGGTAGCAGCGTTCCTTTGGGACATTCAGGTTCCGGGTTCGAAACTGCGCTATGAGGACGCTTGCGCACTTATCGTGCCTTGGTCGGGTTGGGAAAATTAGTCGGGCCCCATAAGAATTGATCCGGACACTCCTGTGTCGACAAAAAAAAAAAAAATTACTAGACAATCTCTGTGGTTAAAATAATCGATGGCTCTCATATAGAGTCACATAATATTTTTAGTTCACCGCTGGTCACTGCACCTCACAAAGGCTTTCCAATTTCAATTTAAAAAATAATTAACACATAAATGCCATTTTTGCTATACATACTTTTTTTTTTTGGAGTTATGATAACTCCTTGTGCATCATGGCAGCAATATAAATGAAATTGAAAAACATAAAAAAAAAAAAAAACTTTTCCTTGTAATTGTCACTCACCAAAGTATAGGCCAATTATTTCGTTTGGCCACAGCCGGCGTGCTATTACTTCTTGTGACTTGGAAGGACGCTCAAGTTGAAAAATTTTTCTAAGCTAATTATTGGCCTTCAAATTGCAATTCTAATGCCACATGCAAAGCCCCACCCTACTGAACCCTCCTTTTATTACACTATTCTTTCATTTGTCATCATAAAAACCTTACCCAACCCTCGTTTCTTTTTATTCCTTCTTTGCATTTCCCCATATTTTGTAAACGACAATTTTGTTCTTTAAGAGTTACGAACCATGCATGCATGCATGATTGTGCCCTACAATCTACAGCTTCATTCCTATATAAGCACTGCAGAGGGCAAAAGCTAAAAGAAATTAATAGAGAGGATAATAAACAAGTTGTAGTTAGTTCTATTATATAGGTGAAATTAGATTTCGACTGATATTTTTCATGTTATAATTAATTTGGTATGTTATGCTTTATACTTCCAGATTACATTTGCTTTTATCTAATGTCAAAATATCATTTTTACTTAATTGTTTCCGAAAAGGTGAGGGTTGTAAAGTTAGGAAGAGGAAGAAAGACAATGATCGAGAACATATCCTCGTTTGTATTACTGCGGAATAGACGCTTAATTCACAGTTAAATTAACAAAATTCATCCCACAATTAAACATCATCTAGCCGTTAATGATTGTCATGGATTAAAAGAAAATGACACAAGCTAGATAAGAAGAGGGCAAATTAAGGCTTGTTTAAACTTGTGTGGTACGTAGCTTCACATTAAAACGAAACACGAGGCAGACTCTCTTTTGTCAATCAATAGTGCGGCATGGCAAGACGTTAACTATAAGGCTTTAGCCAGTTTTATAGCATTGGGCAAAAGATACAACTTGCATGAACGGCCAATTAATTTAGGATACTTAACCGCCAGTGGTAAAGCTAATGAACTGATTATCAACTTAATTGGTTTTAATGGTTTGTTAGAAAATATACAATAAACTAGTAATCTAGACACGAACAAATTTTTTCAACTTTAAGAGTATCTTAGTCTTCAGAGCTTTTTGTTATATGCTTTTCACTTTAGTTTGTTTACCACAGTCATATATATATTTCCTTCTCTAATTGTTATATAGTCGCCAAACACTATTCGTGCTCTTATCACATTATTCTCTCGCAATGGGTATGAAAGAATACATAAATATATTTCTCATCCATCTTATATATAGATAAGGCTTGTGTCTAATTTTAGAAAAGTCTTGTATTTTAATTGAAAGATTCGATGAAAATTTTGATATTGTGTAGATTATTTGGAAGCATTTAAATTTATAAATCACCAATTAGTTTTTCTTCTTTCTTTTTCTCGTTTAAAATGACTTGATCACATTATTCTTTCGCAATCCATATCAAAATACATAAGATATCTTTTTCAACCATAAGAGGAATTTGCATACAAAAAGCACTCAATTTCTCGCGTAGGTGTTGTTTCATTACAGAAGAAAAAGACTACGCAAAATAGTTTTTAAAAAATCAATTATCTAACACAAATCATTTAAGTAGTTCATAGTTTTGGGGAGCATTGAATTACGTGATAAGGCGGACAGAATTATAAATAGGAGGTTCTAAATTCAATACGTCTCACTTTAAAATAATAGTTCGTAGGTTTTGGACCACGTAATAATTTTATAACCAATTGGTAGGCAAAAATATAATAGCTATTGTTTCTAACAAATTGTTGCAATCCAACTTTTCATAGCAATATTTGAGAATTATACGCTCTCTCAATTCAGCCTTTCCTAGTTAAAATCAAGAACTCATGTGGTGCAGGTGTACGTTTGAAAACGTCTACCTTTCCATGCTCTCGTCTCATTTCTATTGCTCAGTCCTGTGCGTAGAGCAATAATATAAATGGATTCTTTTCATGGGTGTCAATTGGGCACCCGTTAATATATCTAAAATGTATTTAATTTATTATGAATATATGCATACTAATAATTATTATCCTTCCTTACATTTATATACTTTCTCTATTTAATCTTATCTGCCCTTTCTTATATTTATTTACTTTTCTTAATTAATTTTACATTTATAAAACATGACGTCTAAAATATATCTTAACAAATGACCTATAAGCGCCCGTTAGATAGACCCAATATAAATAAATAATGATTCAACAATTTGTGAGGTTCCCAACATTGATCCGAATTAAACCTTATTAAACCGAATTCCCTTATATGCCCATATTCCAAAATTGCAATTGACTGTTGGCTAAACTTAAACTTAGAAGTTACACCCGTAAAATCAAGAATGCCACACAGGATATTATTATACTTCGAGGCAAGGATACAATATAAGACTCAAAACTCATAACGCGTACAATTACAATCTCATATTATTGCAGTTTTGCTTTGTCACCCTCTTCCATAACTTAATAATAAATGCATTTTTAAATTATTCAACTTTCACGAACCAATTAATGTGTGGCTCCATATAGAACTCCAACAATCTTCATCATTATCGCATCTCAATTTTCTTAGCAATTTACATACGGGAAACCCTCATTGAGAAGGGCTTGCAAAACTAAACAACAAGAAGAATCGCAGAACCTCAGTCACTGATTGAAATTTGAAAAACATGTTATTGGACCAATCCACAAGTTGGGCTGCAACAATTTTTAGAATCAACTTATAGGATCATTTTTGCAAAACCATCGTCTAATTTTCCAATGATATTAATTCATGTTTAAATGAAGAAAATTTATTTTAATAATTGTTAGCTCTCTTTAATGAAACATTTTATTTTTTTAATACCAATAATCCAGGGGGTTGGTGAATGTTTCATAACCGTCCGGCTATTACAGATCTTGCTTGTTTCATCTCTATCAGTGAATACCTGTGAAGTTACATGCTGCATTTAATCAGATTATCAATCAACTCTGCAGGATGAGTAGCAGCAAACCAGAATTACTGAGGGAACATTTGTCCTTCAAACAAATTAATATACACAAAATTAAGGTTCAAATCTTCTATAGCATTAAGCATACAAGTCAAACATCTAGAATAAGCATGGCTTATAGACTAATTGAGCCTCTATCTAAGGATCCACAAATACTCTAACGCCTGCAATTAATTACTATTTCATATTATTACAGTTTTGCTTTGTCATCTTTTATAACTTCATAATAAATACATTATTTATTTGATCCCACTTTCATGTAACAACAAATTACTCCATCACTCCAAAAAAAAAAAAAAAAAATTCCTAGCTACAACCTATATATACCCCTTTCATAACTCACAGTTTTTTGTATGAGTGTTTCGATAAATGGACTCTACATATATACGTCTATATATACGTATGTATATATTCCCCCCTTTCCCAACATCATTCTATCATTTCAACTTTTCTCTCCATCTCTCCCTCTCTCTGTATCCTCAATCATGGTGGATGATGACTTTTGCAACACCAAACTTGCCCTCGGAATTGGTACTTCTTCCGGCAATTCAGTGCCTAAGCCAGACAAGCGTGCCTTGTCATTGGACCTGTCCTTGGTTGACGAAGGACAATCTAGCAGAAATAGCGAGGATAATGGCGGTGAAAGCAGAAAGAAGTTGAGGCTCTCTAAGGAGCAAACAGCTGTTCTAGAAGATAGTTTCAAAAAGCACACCACTCTCAACACTGTAAGTGTTTCTTTCATTTTTTTCCCGTCACAGTCTTGACGTGTTAATTAGCGCGCCTTTTCCTTCTGATCTTATTGATACTCTGGACGTGTATATTATCTATGAGCAGCATGTTACTAAATTTCTTAAGGTGAAAAGAATTGCGATTAAATGTAGAGAGAAATATATGATCAGGAGAGGCCAGATCACATCATTAATTAGAAGATGTACTTGAATTTATTTCGTTTGGATTTACAAAGTTTTTACTAGTTCTGAGGACAAGAAATATTCGATTAACACTTGTTGCAGGCTCAGAAAATTGAGCTGGCTGCCAGGTTAGGTTTGAAACCTCGGCAAGTTGAGGTGTGGTTCCAAAACAGGAGGGCCAGGTGATTATTTGATCAACACCTAAATCCGAGTTTTTTTTTTTAATTTCTCTTTTCTGGGTTGTTTATTACACTTCGTTTTCAATTTTTATCTGATTGAAAATACAATTCTTGGAATGATCTCGAAGAACAAAACTGAAGCAAACAGAAACTGATTGCGAGCTATGGAAGAACCATTGCGACAATCTGAGAGAGGAAAATGGCAAGTTGAAGAAAGAGATTGACGATTTGAAAGCCTTAAGGGCAGCATTTTATGCACAAATAACAAACTGCGTGGGGATTTCAGTGTGTCCGTCGTGCAAAAAAGTGCAAGGAGTTGCCACTAAGGGGAGTAGCAGTGGCGATGGGAAGCATGAAAGAAATGCAACAGCCGCTGCAGCCTCCGGGGACGTGGTCCAGAGCCCTAAGTACAAGCATAGCGGCTTGAAAATTCGGGGTTAATTATAATCATAGAGAGGTTGAATCTTTGTTATAGAGAGCTAGTGTCTCAAGTATGGAAGCAATTTCAGTTACAAATTAATAAAGTTGCTAAGCATTGTAGCTTAATTAATTATGAATAAAGTTTGCAATGGCACTTGCAGCCATCAATATTAATGGACACCTGAATTTCATTAAATTCTTGGACTTTATAAACTTTCATATCTATACGAACTGATGATTTTGATTATGGCAGACACAGCCTAATATAAAAAGTGTGTGTGTGTGTGTGTTTTTTTTGTGGGGTGTGTGAGGTGATCGATTCAATTTAATGGCCATCCTGCGTCTTCAAACTGATAATTTTAGGTAGGGAAAGACTGAAATATTTGTATATGCGTCTGAATATAATGATTTGATCATCTAAACTTACCCAAAGATACTTCCCGTAGAAGTAGTTAGGGTTGTGAATCGAAATCGAAATCGATAATTCAGAACTTTGAAATTGGAATTTTTCGGAATTTTGGTATCAGAATTTTTGATCGATTTCGATTTCGAATTCACCAATTCCGAATTCGAATTCGTTTCAAATTCAATTTGGAATTCGGTAAATTCCGATTTCACCGAATTCATGAATATAAAAATGATTATTATTATTATATAAATATTATATTACATATATATAAAAAAATATTATTTATATGTGTGAAAACGAAATAGGAATTCCGATTTCATCAAATTCATGAATATAAAAATTATTATTATAATATAAATGTTATATTATATATATTATATATATATATGAAAAACAGATTTGAAATCGAAATAGGAATTTCGAATTCCAATTTCGATTTTGAATTCGAATTGTGAATTCGAAATCGAAATTTTCGATTTGAAAAATCTCATTACCGAATTCGACCAATTTGAAATCGGATATTTCAATTTTCATTCCGAATTACCGAATTTGAAATTCCGAATTCAATTCGAATTCGATCGATAAATCGAAATTTTTTGATTTTGCACACCCCTAGAAGTAGTCTTTTCATGCAATCGATAAAACCATAGGCCAATGAGTCATACGTAGGATACCGAATATAGCAAGTACAAGCAAGATTGCAATGCAGGGGCTCAAAGAAACCAGTGTAGTTGGAAATTGATTTAATTGAGCTTGTACTCCCTCTAAAATCCTTTCAGGCAAGCTTCTCGAGTTGGAGACAACCCAAACGATGAAATATATAAACATTAGCTGACGGGCAAATAAGATATCATGGCATACTAGGTACTCTTATCATAGCACCTTCAATCGTTAAAAAGGTAATTATCATAAATGGGATTAATTATCTACCCACTTTAACTTACCTCCTAGTTTTACTTTGATAATTGTGGACATCTTGATCCTCCTAATAATGAGAATTCTAATAGACCTAAAAGCTAGGAAAGACATATCCTTGGAAAAATTCACACCACGTGTATAATAGTAGAGAAGATAGAAAAGTTATTGGTAGTCTCATCTTAAAATAGAGAGATTGTCTTATATGTTTTTTCTTTGTGTGGTTAAAGTATAAAGATAAAAGGTGAGTTCTTGTTATTTTTTACGTAAGCGAGTACAAATTTTTGTCTCTAAAGTGTATGCAATTCAGGGTTTCCGTCATACTTCAGAGATTTTTATATCGTCCTTGTGCGCATTTTGGTGGATAAAATCTAGGGATAATTGCAGAAACCTCTCCTGAGGTTTCTGACATTTGCACTGACCTCCCCTGTAGTTTGAAAAATTACACTGAGCTCCCCTGAGGTTACTAATCCTTTGCAAATTTAGTCCAAACGATTAAAATATTATTTTAGGGAGTGAAATTAGAATTTTGTATCAGATTTGCCCTTTGTGCTACATATCCAATGAATGACAAAGTACTATAAATCAATTAACAATTAATAAATTTTAAGGAGTATAATTTATGGGTAAACACGCATTACTCATTTAAAGTACCAACTCTTTACGAGTATTTTACTTTCAAATATTTAATTTATGACAGTAGAAAAGACTATAACATCCCTCCCCTAGTCACTAAGTTGACTCCGGTGATTCATTGCATAGAGATAGTTTAGATTCGTGCAATTGTTTGTTGTCTATTAGTCCACGGTTTATGGAAAATATCATAATAGATAAACTCCTAAAAATTAGTTGATGTGATAGAATTTTAAATCTAAATTCATGTCATCTGCCATAATTTAAATTTACTAGGGTAAAGAATATTTTATACTCTAACAGTGTATAAAAACGTTATCCTTTTTTATTTCCATTTTCTATTTAACCCTAATAAAATTTATTTCTTGAGGCCACAGACGGCTTGCTTTTAATTCTAGCTTGCTGGATGGACAGCGAAGTAAAAGATTTTGTGTAAGCTAATAATTGGCCTGAAAATTGCACTTCCTCGTCGATATGCCAAGCCCCATCCTAATTAAAGGTCCCCTTGATTGAATATTTCCGCTACTCTTTCATTTCCTGATATTTTTAAAAGGACACTTAGGTCTGTTACGTGCCATGCATGCACGATTGTGCCCTACAAATCACGGCGTTGATCATGCAAAATAATTATGATTGCAGATGCTGCTATTTTTAGTAAGATAAATGCTGTATAAATAACTGAAATACTATCGTCTAGGAAAATTATGGAGAGTATAAGTCCAATTTTATAAAGCTGTTAAGTTTTACCTTTCGCGGTTGAACTGCCCATGATTGTTCTCGTTTATTAAAAAAAAAAAAAAAAAAATTTCCACTAATCGTTGGTCGAGATGTTGGCTGAACCATCCAAAATCCTTGAAAATAGGTCCTTTGCAAGTTTTTAATTGTTGCTCTAAATGACCAATTAATTTTGATAAATTTTGGATCTTTTATTTTTTCATTTATTTTTTTGCAAAAACTATTTCATATGAATCAATTAATTTTGTTTTACAGAATCATGTGAATGATATTAAAACTGATGCAAGAAATTCTCTAGTACGGACTTAAATTGTTAAGGAAGAAATAGTTTGTAAAAGTAATACTCCAAGAAAAGTTTAAAAAAAAAAAAAAAAACACCTAATGTAAAAAATATTGATAAATGGGTTTTTTTTTGGTCAAAACAGTCATAACATCTGAATGATAAGAATTAGGACATCAATTTTACCGCATCAAAGAGACCAGGATGTTTTTCCTATCACTTTTTGTTTTTGCTTAAATAACGCTCTCTCTATATCATCTTAATAAAATAAATTAAAAAAAATGTTTGTATGGTAACCTTTTCCGTTTCTCTCAATATAATTCCGTGTTTGTATACTATAATTCCAAACCAATTATTTCGTGTGGCCGAAGTAGGAGTGCTTTTACTTCTCGTACCATGGAAGATTGAAAGCACACCAAGCTAATAATCTGCCTTAAAATTGCTATTACAAACCCCCCCCCCCCTCTCCCAAAATGGTATTTCTCAATATTTTCTGTTTCTCAGTTCCAGTATTTTAGCAAGGATAATTAAGTATTTAAGAGTTGAATTATGCATAATATTGTGCCCTGCAATCTGGGGATACCGTTATGATTTGTATAGCTTGGCCATATTATGCTTTATAGTACGCAATATCGAAATTGGCATCGTGGTTAAATTTCATTCTTAAGCACATGAGGACTCAAAATTCTTCTTTCTGCTCGTCTTATGATGGAGCCAAAAGATCAATACACAAATCTACTGTATTGATCTTAGATGAAGTTTTTCTTGGGGCCAAAATGCCTATACTGCATATTTGATCCCATTTACTCTGATGTTTTTGTACTATCCATTTATGTAATTTGAAGATATAAGTCTGGCTCTCTTCTATGTTTTGGGATTGCTTTTTCAAATTTTCATAATGATTGCTATTTGACTACATACTTGAAAAAGTAGTCAAATGATTGGACGCAAAAACACGGTCAGACAATATAATAACGTGAATTTGAAAATTCATCGACAACAATCCTTTAGAAACAGAGAAAGGGGGTGGATCATTGAACGAATGACCCGATGTTTCCTAAAATCGATCAGGGTTTTTATTTTCTCCTTTCTTTTTTAGAGCTAATCTTTCGCCACTTGGAAAGGCCACCTATATATATAGAGCGAGGCTTTTAATTAAAGTTCCATCGGCCGCTAATTAATTAAGAACGCATTTCAGTGTTAGATGGACCCAATTATGCCCACAATCTAGCTAACATCAACTAACACCGACTAGCTTTTTAATCATTACCTAATTTCGTAATCAAGAGGGTTAGGTTTGTCTTTAGATTTTCAAACCTTTGTTACAGAGAGAGGCACTGATCCTACTGCCAAAGACCACTTGCTTGCTTCAGCCGAATTGGGATATTAGTTTAGGGCTAATATTTGTTAAATCATGAAGTGTTGACTTTCTCAACTAAGATCAAAATAAACACTTTTATTATTTATAATTGAATTAATCTTTTCTATATTAACAATGTACACGTACACTCTGAAAGAAGTATGCTATATCATCTTAATTCAACTTTGAACTCCAAACAAACATGTAGTATGGAGTCAAGACATGTTAGTGTACATACAATAAAGTCTTAAATGCTCCATAAGCAGCACCGCTTGAATTTCTCCCTTCGAAGGAGTCTCAACTCGTGGGAAGGAATTTTTAAGCTGGAACTTTAAGTTCGGCTCACGTGGATGGGGTTTGGCCATTTCCTACCGCAGATCATAAGCGACCCTATTTGTTGTTAATGTCACGTGGTGGTGCATATGAATATGAAACATGATGGAATACCTTCGCGTGTACACATTATTATTGTAAGAAAAGATTACGCATTATCAAAAAACCAAAAAAAAAAAAAAAAAAAGATTTGAGATTTATTGACATTTCAAAGAACAAGTTTAAATTCAAAATTCCAAATCCATTGACATCGGTAAGATTTTCATTCCACTTCTCGATATTTTCACGATAAACTTCAAATTCCTTTGCTTGCTTCAAGCCAGTTGTCCAATGCACCTCATTAGCAAAAGTAAGAAACAATTCTTTTTTTTTTTTTTTATCTCCTAACTTTAAATGTAACCCTGGTATTAAATATAGATTTTTTTTTTGAAAAAAAAAATATTTGCTCTAAAGACATAGGATAAGCACATTAAAAAGAGAGGGTGGGCTTACTATAAAATTCTAACATTATGACTCACATTTGATTTACATAATACTTTCCAGTTGCCCTCCTGAATTACATATATAATAAAGTTTCCCACAGAATGTAGTCCCAAATTCGCCATATAAGATAAAACTTTTACGGGCACTTATTACGGGATCTCTATCCTTTTCCTATGCTTCATCTTCAAAGCCCATCGACTGAATTAATTCGCATCCTGGACAACTAACTTTAAACGAGGCTAAGTTTCCACGCCTCCAACACCACATCTTATTTGCAACTAGAGCAGCACAATTCGATCAGGTCAGATGATCAAGATTAAGAGACAAAATATGGAGACTTAAAAAGAATTTAATTGAAGGAATTGCACATAAATTTTCGTGTCCCACTCATTTAGAGCACCAAGATTGCCGTGTTTTACACGTACATACCATCGACCAGGACGACTCATAAGAGTTTTAGTATGTCCATCGTTAACCAGTAATACACGCAGGTAATGCATTTTGCCTGGTACAGACGGATAAATAGGATTAGAACTCGTGAGAAAGATATGTGAACATCATATGGTTCCGTCTATTATCAGTTGAAGCCTGATTCACCAATACTAACCTCTTACACACGTATGTGATACCTGCAAGTTAGATGTATAGTAGTTAGTAGAAGCGTTGTGCTCCAACTTTTCAACAAATTAGTATAATTTCCTTTCAATCGGATCAAAATCTGCAGCATTTTCCAATTCAGGGACACCGAGAGAAACACTTGATTATCTAGGTACAACTCATGACACACATTTTCCTGGAACATAAGTGCATAGGTTCTCCCAAGTTCCCCATCAGTTTTCTCCCCCTCTGATTGACCATAAATCTGTCTTAACAGACTTCAAAGATCACGAATAACTGTGAAATACTGTAAACAATTGAAAATAAAGGAACTCACACCATACAAAATTGTATATCAAGTCCCATATTTACCACATATGTATGTATATTCAAGTTGCAAAAAGTCATATCCATAATGTAACCACACCAGGCATCAAAGTAGCAACACTTGGATTGTTTAATGTACATCACGCTCACATAAAAAAAATTATAGTCATAGTGTCACAATTATGCCAAGCCAATTGGACCATTTCCTCCACCTATGCACAACTCTATATATACCATTTACTGTAGCACTCCCTTTGCTTAAGCCTTAAGATACCGTGAGGGATGGACCATCACCTTTGTTGGTCATTTTTTTTCAGTGGTGACACCAACAACAACATTGCTTACCTGAGAAATTCATATACAAGTTTAGAAATCTCGATATCCAACAAAAGCAATTAAACATGACAGGCTATTACAGTTTGTTGCACCTACCAGTTTCCCGCTTTTGTCAACAGACATAGGATTTTCAACAACTACAGTTTGACTTTGAGAATGCGCCAATCCCTGCCGAGAAATAACGTATTAGCCAATACACTTACTAAACTACCAACAGTCTCCAAGTTTCTCAGAGAACTCAGCATAGGACACACAAAAAAACTCACAGATGAAGTAGAAGGCATCAATGGTGGTGTTACTGTTCCACTAGGTTGGTGCATTGGAATTGGAACCCTAGTATTACTCATCTACAAGGAGAAAATTCTTATAAGCTCGAACGAAAAACAAAAGAAAGAATGCAGATAACATGTCAGCCATACATACACTGAAGCTGGGGGAAAGAAAGGGCAATTAGAATTTAGTACGTCAACAAAATGTGGCACAATGTACTTTAATGGACTTGATAAATAAAATGTAGTCACAGTCAGACGTGAACCTAGAACCAACCATGCAAACAACTGAGGAGAGAAAAAGGTATGTGTGATAGATGGGAATGTGTGACATGGTTACTTTAGAATATCAACCTAGAGGAGGTACAAGAAAGAGTGCAAGGTCATAATTCCGATGCCAAACATATGTACTTAAATTTGCAAATGGTTTTAATAAATAGATTCAAATCTGACCTGAAAGCCTCCAAAAGGAAAAATGAAGAATTCATGCGAGGAACTTGTGAACCCTTTAATTGTTCATTCTGGACTTTCTTTGATTTACTTAAAAGGAGGTACAGGCACTAATAAAAAGCATATAAAATCTTGTCTCACCAAAATTGACATATGTACCCTCACCATTGATCTATAATCACCAAGTCCTACACTTGTGCTCAAGGATCACATTTGTTTACATTAAATCACTTAAACCTTGATCTTAATCTCCAACAGAGGTAATCAAGTTTCACAGATTTTTCCTCAAGTTTCTTTAACTAACTCTATTCACAATTACGTTTCTAACATCATCTCAAATCTATAAACCCTGCTTCTCTCTTCTCAATATTGTTGTACCCGAAGAACAGACATAATCGAATTTACTATGCATCGCCATCTTTTGACAAGCTTTCCACTCTTTGGATCACCATAATTCAACGAATAATTTATTCATTTATTGAAGACAAACTAGAATCTTCCAAAAGACCAAGAACAAGCTCACTGAAATAATCCAAGATCAGGTAATACCATTGGTCAGGTAGTTCTAACCATGCAGGCATATATGACCTTTATTGAACTGACGCGCAGAAGTTAGTAAGCACTATAAGAAGTGAGCTAGATGACAAAATTTCACTGTTGAGCCTTAAATGTAGACATATGAGTTCATTAAATGATTATCCAACAACTCAAAAAATAAAAATAAAAATAAAAATAAAAATCTTTTCTGATTATTTCGATTTCAATTACATGAATTGTTTTTATCCATTGCAACTAACAGATCAACGAATAATTCCAGAATGTACTAAACTGCTGAATTAGCGGTCTCTGTCTAGATTCCAAACCATCTCATTAGAGCTAATTATCTCAAAATCTAATTCTACTTTTCTCTTTTCCCATTTAACCATAAAATGGAATCAATCAAACCATCCTTGTTGCGTCTACCCGACCAATATGGCATTCATTTAGCAGTGTTAAAAACCTGCTTTTAAAGCTTAGGAAGCCCCGAAAAGGTTATACAGGGCTTCTTTGAACTTACTAAGCATGGGCGAACAATATAATACTACAAGCAAATTACTCTGCCCAACAGGAGCACACACAAAATCTAGTCAATGTGTAAACCTTGAAAGGAACAAATGAAAAGTGAGGACAAAAACATGTCGTCTCCAAAACATTCTATAGGAACAACAAAAGATAAAGCCCAAAGACAAGGACTAACTCCCTTAACCACAGGTAACTGAATTCCAAGAACCCTAGCCTTTCTCAAAATCAGCAAATTTGGCATTAAAAAAAAAGAATGACAAATTTGAAAAATAAACAGAGACTCCGGTATACTTACATTCACGTTGGTAATATAGTGGCAAACAGCACATTTAACTGACGGCGCACCATATGGATACATAAGTGTAGTGCGGCAGTTTCCACAGTTGACATGAGCAACATTAGACACTTCATCCATGAAGAAAAACCAAATGAAAACAAAATGTTAGGTCCAGCCATGTAAAATAGGATATAATGGTAACAGAAATATAATGCAATTCAGATCCATGGAAAAACATACTTACAAGCAGCAAAATTGTCTAATCTTAATCAGAATATTTGACAACAGAAAAGTTCCAAAACTTCAACAAAGCTCCAGATAAAGATCATACTAGACGTATCTTAAATAAATATTTGTGAACTAGATCCAGACTTTCACATTATTGTTAAATGTCTCCAGTAGTTCTCTGAACAATAAAAATGTTACTTAAGAAAATAGAACCATGCAGCAAAAAGCATCCACTTTTATAAGTTTCTGAACAATAATAGTCTTTGCAGGCCAATAGAGTCAACAGCTCTGAGTTCTTTTAAATAAACCTTGTTACTCCTGTGTGTTGTTTAAAAATATAGAGGTACATGATAAACCATAGTATACCAGGTGCAAGATTCACAGTATGGCAACAGGAGCATCTCACACTCGTGGCACCACGTGTGTACATCAACAATGTACGGCAACCTCCACATATAAGTTGAGCCATATCCATTCCTGCGTGACATATGTGAAAAGATCAATTTTTACACGTCCCGAGACTTCCTTTTCACCTATATGTCCTTTTTCACGAGAACAGTGCAACTGCACTCTCTGAATGGGAGAATATATGCGAATAGCAAGTGATAAACTCCTCTATCAACTATGCAGTTCGAACAAGAAAACTGCATCCTACACATATAAAGTTCAGTTAACTCATTATTACCAATCATGCCATACCCTAATCTAATTAAACAAAACAAAAAAGGTGGTCTTAGGCTATATCATAATCAATAAACCAGTAAAAAAAAAAAAAAGACAATCTTTCTCTATTGCAAAAACTATGCGTATGTAACTTTTGAGGGACAATAAATAAGCAAACTAGAAATATGTAAATATATCTGGAACAAAAAGAACAGAAAACGAGAAGAACTAGGAGAAAGAAAAGGTACCGGGAGGCGGGAGTTGAGGTGGGGGAACGGGAGTCAGGGCATTGCAGAAAGCGCAGCAGACATTGGTGGCACCTCTCGGGTACAGCAACACGCTTCTACACCCACTGCACACTATCTGGCTCTGCATCCCCTCTATTACATTCACAATAACAGTTTCACCGTAAAAATCACAACTTTATCATCCAATCCAATCCAATAGATAAATAGACAACAGCCCAACGAAACATAATAAATTCCGATTCAATAGAAAAAAGCGAAAGAAGAAAATCAATATACTTACTGGTTAAGCAATTGTTAGCCAACAGTTAGATGTGATTAGGTAATTATAGAAGAGGAGAAGAATGAAAATTAGGGCCAAGATTGGGGAAAAAAAGAATAAATAAATCGGGTATGCCGGTGCGGTGGTTTTTGGGATCGAGATTCGATACAGAAATATGAAACTATAAATAGAAATCAGAAAATGGAAACCTAACGGAGAGATTTTAGAATCGAATCGAGATGTTCAGTGAGGAAGGAAGGCAAGGCCAACTTAGGAAGGTAAGGGGGCAAATTAGCTAAGCTGCTAAAGATAGAGAGAGAAAGAGAGGGACGCGGTGGTAAATGGATGACCGGGTCAATCAACGTCGTCGGACGGGGAAGGTAATTTCAGATTAATTAGGAGGGAAGGAAGCTGTACGGCGGTTTCTCTCTCGTGGGGAGAGCCCAGCTTACCAGAAATAACGGAATAAAGTCCTTCTCTGGATTACCCCTCTTCCTCTTCTCCTATTTTTTACTTCTCCATTTTTTCGATTTCCACTTTCCATCTTTTGTTGTTTATTATACCTTATGGAATCTTCAATCGTGGCCATATTATGCAACGTTTTACATAATTAGAATCAGGATTTTTAGTTCTATTTTCTTGTTCCAGGGTTAACTCTCAAATTAGCACTATAAGATATAAATTGCTCTCAAATTAGTACTATGAGATATAAATATTGTTAAGTGACTAAATATGGATGTTAATTTTGTATATAATGACTATCTAACACTAGCATCCTTTGATACAGGTCAGATATGCAAAAGACAAAAAAAAAAGGAAAAAAAGAGAAGAAGTTCAAATTCAATTAAAACAATACTAGCGTAAATACTGTCATTAAATACAATATTAATTTTATAAACGTGAGCCTTTGTCATTTAATTTTCTTCGCTAATTAATACAATATTAGTTTATTAATAAAAAGTTAGACTTTTTTTTTTGGTTGCGTATACTAAAGTGATATTTATGTGCAAATTATTAATTTTTTGGGTGTGGATTGTGGGAAACGGATCTTTACGAGTTGATTGAGTTTTACTTGTCAAATTGATGTACATGAATTGATTGATATCGAATGTTTGGTGGAATAATAGTGGAATCATGTTATCTTCTCCGTTATAATATTACTTTTTAATTATTAATTTGGTCTAAATGTTACAAGATAATTAATTTTAAGGAAAGTTAGTGTCATTTTTAAAACCTAAAAGACCAGTAACACAGTTAGAAATCTCACAAGAGATTATTAAGTTATCCCCAACAATTAAAAAGTTATCAATATCTTCCACCACCAAAAAGAAGAAGAAAAAAAGATAAAAATAAACTAATTTCAGATTTAGAAAGAAATGGCATTAGTCACATGGTATTATTGAACACTAATTACCCTTACTGTTAGTGATGGCAGGGGCCCGGGGTGGGGCGGGGGCGGGGGGATTTCTTCCCTCGTTTAGAAACGGGCCCAACCCTAACCCCCGCCCGCCACCCGTTTGAAAAACTGTATATATGTACATAATTATATATATAATGATATTTTTAATTATACTATTAATTATACATGTCTATTAATAAAATTATTAATTATTTATACTAAATTTATTAATACATTTATGTTAAATTCCTAACTACACTTAATATAATAACACTTTTTTCTTAAAAAAACACAATAATAATTTAATGATTGTATTTGTATCAAAAGTGAAAATTTGATTATTTTAGTTATATTTGTTTTATCATATTAGATTGCATTCAAATAACCTTTGTTTAATTATTTTTATGAGTTTCAATTGTAAAGTTATAATAAATAATAATTTGGTGATGTGTTAATATTTTAGTACTTGATTATTTGCTCAAATTTAATTATAATAAAATTATATAATAAAATTTAATTTTAGTACTTCCCTGCAGGTGCCCCCGCGGGGGAAGCAACCCCCGCCCTATTGCCACCCTACTTACTATCAGAGTTTCGCAAAAGATGAACCCTACTTTTCTTATTAGATTGGAAGGTAACATTTCCACATTTATGTTACAATCCCATGTGCTATTGAAAGATGAACTTGAATTTATGCCCAACTTTCTTTTTTTGTCGTACCTGTTTCCTGCTGCCTTTTTGCCTACACAATTGGACACGTGAAAATTACTGCTAAAATACAAAATAGAGTATCCGCAATTCCACATAATCAACTTGTACTAGCATATTAAATAGACCCCTTACCATGTGAAATATATTAGAGAAACGTCCCAAGCTTTTGGATCAAGCTTGGGTAGTTGAAACCTGAAACCAAGGTTTATATGGCAAGAATTTAAGGACCATGAACAAGCGACTGCAAAAGCAAGATGAGGCGCACTAGTCCGAGCTCTACCTTGCCATCCTAGAGGCTACCAGTTTGTATACCAAGCCTAATAACTTCCTTCAGGACTTGATTGACATGGCTTAGCCGGTCTACTTGTTCAGCTTTACCTCAGCCATAGATCAAGTTCGCAAGATGTACCCCGAGTTGAACCTAGAAGCTCTGAGCAAACCATATAATTTCGATGCTAAGTAAGAGCGGCCATCTCGGCTCGGCTCATCCAATTCTAGGGCCGAGCCTCCACCAGCTTCAGTCACCTTAGCTCGTCATCACGTATGTACGGCCGAGGTTGGCCCTCTATCTGTAGATATCTCTTTTTGGATACTGTTCACGTTATGATGACTGACATCGCACTGAGAAGCTTAACATCTCCATGGCAGGAAGACAAGATGTTGACAAGGCCCAACCACTGCTGTGTCCTGTCAACGCAAATTAGACATGCACAGTCAATGTCAAATTTTAGGGAATTGGAATCCACTATCCTTCTCTCCAATCTATCTCCTATAAATATCTCTCCCACTCATTTTGAAGGATGCAGAGCCCCCGTTCTGGGCCTAGACACGTGGCAGCCCTGGAAGGCCAGAGTTGGGCTTGGACCCCAGGCCCATGGGAACCATCCTGGGGCACACCGCCGCTAGGGCTCCCCAGGGCTCCAGAGAACAATCCCGCAAAGGGCGGGGGGAATCCCCATCTAGCGCGGGATTGAGACTATCTCGGGCAGATTCCGAAACGTACGGAGGTTGGACTCTCGAGCGGGTATAAATGGTAACGCCCACCAACTACACAAGGTACGCTCCTTATTGGTGAAATATTCCCAACAGTTTTACTCATCGTAAATTCCGCTCACCGGAACACTAATTTGACCATCGGAGTGCCCCCGGGGACAACCTCGGGGGTCCCCTGCTAGTCCTTCTAGAGACCGTTCTTTGTTTGTTTTGCAGAATTGGGACACGCTCTTCTCATCAGCACGCCGAGCTCATCAGGTCAGCTCGGTCCGGGGAAGCTCAGCGCTTCTTCAGTTGGCGCCGTCTGTGGGAAATGAAAGGTAAGTGCAGTTGCGTTGATGGCGAGAACGCGTTCCAAACAAACCATAGAGAACACCGATCCCAGAGCCGGTGAGGAGTCCCGGCGAAGGGAGATGGAGGTGGCTCGGGACGCTGGGGGCTCAGCCCTTTCGGGGGAACGGAGACAGCAGATCCTCCAATTCATGGCGGAGAACCTCCCCATATTGGAAGACATGATCCGACAGGCGAAGGAGGGGGATGAAACTGGGGGCGCACAAACTTCTAAGGCGAAGGAGAAGGAGAAGGAGTCACCCCTCATTTCCTCAGAGGATGAGTCGCGGGACCTGCCCTCCAGAAGGAAAAGGCCACGAACTCCCCCTCGGCCACGAGCCTCGGTGGTCGGAGATAACGAGAGGTACTCCCGCGATCGGTCCGCCAGGGCCGACCGAGGAACCCTTCCCCGAGGAAGCCTGTGCGGGACGAGGCCGAGCGCTCCCCCGACCGATCTGTCAAGAGCCGACCGCCCAATCTTCCCCCTTGGAAGCCGGTCCGAGATGAACTCGAGCAGATCTTGCGGCCGCAATTGTACGAGAACAACTACACAGCCTCGCCCTTTATTCGAGGGATAGAGGACTACCCTCTACCCCGGAGATTCAAGATCCCGAACATTGAGCTGTACGATGCCTCGACCGATCCGGAAGACCACCTCTCGATCTTCCTGACACATATGCGTCTGCAAACAGCGGCGGACGAGATCCGTTGCAAGACCTTCCCCATGTTCCTGAAGGGTAGGGCCCGGCTCTGGTTCCAGGGTCTGGTACCGGGGTCTATCCGAAGTTTTTCTGAACTGGCAAGGCAGTTCGTCGCCCAGTTCATCTTTTCAAAGACTTATTCGAAGAACGCGGCTCACCTGATGGCAATCAGGCAGAAGCCGGACGAATCCCTGAGAAACTTCATGACCCGCTTCAACACGGAGAGCTTGCAGATCATGGACAAGGATGAGAAGGTTGTGATGGCCGCCTTCATGAACGGGTTCAGGACGGAGGAGCTCTTTTACAAGCTGGCCGAGAAGCCTCCCGGAGACCTGGAGGAGCTCTTGATCAGGGCGCACGCAACTGCTAACGCAGAGGAGGCCGCACGCCTGAAGCGGGAGTCAGATCGGGAGTTTGGAGATCGGAGAGGACGGGAAAACCTCCCCGAAAGCAAGGACGGTCCGGCCAAGAAGAACGTTTTCGACCGGCTCTCAAAGGAGAAAGCTCCAGCTCAACTGTCGCTTCCGGAGAAGGGGTACACCCCCTGACATGGCCT
Organism: Coffea arabica; assembly: GCF_036785885.1. NCBI lineage: Eukaryota > Viridiplantae > Streptophyta > Magnoliopsida > Gentianales > Rubiaceae > Coffea > Coffea arabica. Next base: position 11,759,519 of record NC_092320.1, on the reverse strand, counting down.
AGAGTTCAGATCCTGGCCGTTATGGAGGCGGAGGGCTTAGGGGAACGGCCGCCTAAGATGGGGACACCCCGGAACAAGAGAAACCAGAACCGGTACTGTGCCTTCCACCGTGATGTTGGACATGATACGGAGGGGTGCTGGGCCCTGCGGAAGGAAATCGAGGATCTGATCCAACGCGACTTCTTGGGATGATTTGTGCGGCAAGGTCGGCCAGGCCAGGAGTCAGGGCGTACCTACCGCGGAAATAGGGGCGAGGGCCAGCACCGCGACCGCCCTGAGTGCCGTGATATTCTCCGGGAGCGCTCTCCACAGGGGAAGAGAGCCACGCAGCCCGAAAAAATAGGCGACCTCCCCCCGAGGGGGATGATTCCCTGAAGCGCCTGCGCGTGGACGAAGAAATCACCTTCGGACCCAGGGATGCGGTTCCCCTGGCGTCCGGGAACTACGAGGTCATCGTGATAGACGTCGTAACCAATAACTATCAGGTGAAAAAAGTGTACATAGACCAAGGAAGTGCGGTGGACATCTTATTTTACCGGGTGTCCAAAGAGCTCGACTTGGAAGATGGACAGTTGACCCCGGTTCGGACACCTCTGGTGGGTTTCACCGGACCGCCCATCAACCCGGAGAGGATGATCACCCTGATGGTCACGGTAGGGCAGGCGTCAAAATGCCGGACCATCCCTGTCAGTTTTGTGGTGGTCAAACAGCAATCCCCGTACAATGTGTTCCTGGGTCGGCCCGCCTTGAACGCCCTCCGAGCTATTCCCTCTTCGCTCCACCTCAGCGTCAAATTCCCCACCCCAGGAGGAATAGCCGAGGTCCATGGAGACCAAGAGGTGGCTAGACCTTGCTACTTGGCCATGTTCCGGGGACAGGAGAAGGTGGTCGCCCAGACGACCAGTTTGGAGCCCTACATCTCGGGGGAGGAGGCCCGACAGTTGGATACCCAGGACGAGATCGAGGAGTTCCCCTTGAGAGAGGACAGGCCAGACCGGGTCCTCCGCATCGGCCCGTCGTTACCTTCCGAGGAGAAAGAGGGTTTGAAGGCCCTGTTAAAGGAATACTCCCGGGTCTTCGCGTGGACGGTTGAGGACATGCCCTGGATTCCAACTGATCTGACCGTCCACCACCTCAACGTCGATCCCCGCTTCAAGCCGGTGAAGCAGAAGAAGAGGAGTTTCGCCCCAAAAAGGAATGAGGTGATCAAGAAGGAGGTCGGCAAGCTGCTGGAATCCAAGATCATCCTGGAAGTGTATTACCCGACCTGGTTAGCCAACCCCGTCTTGGTGAAGAAGGAGGATCAGTCTTGGAGAATGTGCGTAGACTTCACAGATCTCAATAAGGCCTGCCCAAAGGACTGCTTCCCCTTGCCAAGGATCGACAGGTTAGTAGATTCTACTGTGGATTTTGACGTTTTGTATTTCTTGGATGCCTTCAAGGGATACCACCAGATAGAGATGGCCGAGGAAGACCGAAAAAAGACTTCTTTCATCACTGAGGAAGGAACTTACTGCTACCGGACAATGCCGTTTGGGTTAAAAAACGCTGGAGCTACCTACCAGCGCCTGGTCAATAAATTATTCCAGAATCAGATCGGCAAGAGTATGGAGGTCTACGTGGACGATATGATCGTCAAGAGCCGAACTGGTCGGCGGCTCATTCCCGACCTGAGGGGGATCTTGAATATCCTGTGGGAGAGTCGGATGCGGCTGAATCCGAAGAAATGCACCTTTGGGGTTAAGTCGGGAAGATTCCTAGGTTTCTTGGTATCCCGAGAGGGGATCCGGGCCAACTCGGATAAGCTCCATGCTATCATGGACATGGGTCCTCCGAGGAACGTAAAAGAGGTCCAGCGGCTCACGGAAAGAATGGCCGCCCTGAGTAGGTTCCTCTCGCGCTCCGCGGTGAGGGGGCTACCCTTCTTCCGAATTCTAAAAGCGCCTAAGGATTTTCAATGGACTGAGAAATGCCAGAGAGCCTTCGCCGACCTAAAAGCATACCTGGTCGAGCTGCCCACTTTGACCGCTCCGGAGTCGGGAGAAACCCTGTTCCTATACCTGTCTGCTTGTAACGAGGCCGTTAGCGCGGTTTTGGTTCGGGAGGACAGATACTCAAGAAGCCTGAGGTCTCGGGCAGAATGACCAAATGGGTCGTCGAATTGGTCGAGCATGACATCGGCTATCAGCCCCGCACCGCCATCAAAGCTCAGGCCATGGCCGACTTCCTTGCCGAAGGGTCCAGTTTGTCTATGGCCTAGTCTAGCTCTTTGCCCGAAGAGGTACGGCTGGGGGAGCCCTGGGTGCTGTTTGTAGACGGGGTCTCGAGCAAGGAAGGGAGCGGAGCCGGCCTGCTGCTCACCTCGCCCAACGGGGAAGAGCTGACCTATGCACTCAGATTTGACTTCCCGGCGTCCAACAATGAGGCGGAGTACGAGACCCTATTAACGGGATTGCGGATAGCCCACTAGATGGGTATAACTGCGATCAAAATTCGGAGTGACTCACAGCTCGTAGTTTGCCAAGTTCGCGGGGAGTACGAGACCAAGGAGGACATCATGAAAAAATACTTGGCCAAGGTACGAGAGGCAATGACCCTGTTTGATGTTTTCGAAATCGAGCGGGTGCCGAGATCACAAAACAAGCGCGCGAACGCCCTGTCAAAACTGGCGTCCTCCTCGTTTGATCACCTGAACAAAGAGGTCCTGGTGGAGGTAGTCAAGCAAAAAAGCATCGATCCGGTCCAGGTCATGGCCATAGACAGCCCGGACTCTTGGATGACTCCACTCGTGGATTTCCTCAACTCGGGTATCCTCCCTGAGGACAAAATTGAGACTCACCGACTACAGCTCAGGGCTACCAGGTACGCCTACGCTGGAGGGCTCTCTACAGGAGGTTATATTTGTCTCCCTGGGGCGACTATGTTCTTCGAGAAGTTCATGAAGACCTATGCGCGGCGCATGTGGGATCTCGGGTGCTGGCCAAAAAGTGCCTACTCCTAGGCTACTATTCGCCCTCAGCGTTTCATGATGCCACGACGCTAGTTCAGCAATGCCGAGCTTGTCAGGTGCACGCCCCGCTGCGTCACCAGCCAATTCAGGAGATGGTCCCCATCCACAGTCCTTAGCCCTTTGTCCAGTGGGGAATAGACCTGCTGGGGCCTTTTTTCCGGGTTCCCGGGAGATACGAACACCTCGTGGTGGCCATCGACTACTTCACAAATGTCTTGATATCTGACAATGGGCGACAGTTGGCTGAGAACCCCTTCAGGAGCTGGTGCGCCGAGCTCGGGATTAGCCAACACTTCACTTCGGTCGGTCATCCCCAGGCTAACGGCCAAATGGAAAATGTTAACTGGACCATTCTGTAAGAACTAAAAACTAGGTTGGAATTGGCCCAGTCTAACTGGCGAGAGGAACTTCCTAGTGTCCTCTGGGCCTACCGAACTACGCCGAGAACAGTCACTCATGAGTTCTCTTTTTCCCTGACTTATGGGACGGAAGCCGTGGTACCAGCAGAGATCGACCTCCCATCACCTCGGACACAGAATTTCGTTGCGACAAATAATGGAGAAGAACTGAGGTGTAACTTGGACATGCTGGAGGCCAAACGCGAGGAAGCGGCGATACGGATGGCTAAGTACAAGAGTCAACTCGTCCGCTATCATAACGCGAGAGTGAGGAATACGCAGTACCAGCCGGAAGATCTCGTCCTAAGAAAAAACTCAGTTAATCGGGTCCATAGTTCCAACAAACTTGACCTAAATTGGGAGGGGTCGTACAAAGTCCTGGAGACGAGCCGAACTGGTTACTGCAGGCTTGCGAAATTAGATGGAGTAGAGGTACCCCGCACTTGGCACTTTTCGAACTTGCGATTGTTCATAGGTTAGACTGATCCAAGGTGTTTTACTGTCTATTCTGTGGAACCTCCCTTTTCTGTTTTTGCCAAACTAAATAAATGTCCGACTTCGAACCTTCATTACAAAATTTATCGAAACCATTCGCTTTGAACTGTCATGCTATTTGATTGTTAATTTTACATTAGCACACTTAACGGGGGGCAATGAATGAATGAGATGTTTTTAAAGTTTGGGAGTTTGACGCTCGACCCAGGAGATCGGCGTAGCTCAAAGCCTTGAGGTCGAGTGTTCGGCCCAGGAGGCCGGTACGTCGCTTCGGTTGTTAGAATTCGGTTGCTAATAGTTTGATGGTTTGTTATCCTTGATAATTTAGTTGCTAGCTTAAAGTGGGATGCATGCTCGACCCGAGGGGCCGGCACGCTGCCTTGATGGATCAATTTGGTGCTCGACCCAGGAGGTCGGCGTATTGCTTTGATTACTAGAGTTCGGCGCAAGCAAAAATTGTGAGTTGAGAATAGATATTTCCATTCGGATTTATATGTACATTCAAAACTTACCTATTACAAAACTTGCCGAGCTATATATAAAAAAAAAAAGAAAAAAAAAACCTAGCTAAAGCCCAGCCTAGCCTACTGGCTCCTTCCCGAGAGCCCTGCCGGGAGCGTCACCCTCCTCCAAGGGAATCTCCGCCAGTTAGGCTCCCACGCCGCTTCTGCCCACCAGGTCCTTTAAGGCATACCCCTTGCAGTACCCATCGAAGAGCCAGTCTGACTTCTCCTCGGCGGCAGGGTTGTAGTTCTTAAACGCCGCCAAGTCGAAGCCAGGCAGGCCGAGCTCCTTCTCCTGGTTCAGGGCCCGCGTGAAGCCGACCTGAAGAATGGGCTGGTTGAGGAGGGCAACATCTTCAGCAAACTGTTCGGAAGAGATGAACTCCCGAAGCTCCAGGCTGACGGTGCCGGAGAGCTCAATGGCGTGGTCCGCCCTTAACTTCTCCACGCCCGCCCTCTCCCGGTCCAGCTCTGACCTAGTGGAGGCGAGCTGGACCTGAGCCGTTTCCAGCTCCTTCTCGGTCTTGCCCAACTTGGCCTTAAGGGAGTCCGCCTCCTCAAGGGCATGGGCAAGGCTTTGCTCTGTCTCCCGATTCTTTTTCTGCAGTTTCTCCAAATCGGGAGATAGCTCGGAGAAGCGGGTCGCCAGAGTAGCCCCAGCGGCATTGGCCTGAGGAAAGGAAAAGGAAATGAACATTCTACGGAACCGAGCTGGACAGCCTAGGCACTAGTGCCCTGAGGGGTAGGGGGCTTACTTGGGCTTGGGTGGTGTAGTACATGTCCTGGAGTTCGGACGAACTCGCCAGCTCCATCCACCTCCTGTCGCGCGGGAGGACCGATCCCGCTACCAGCTCGCGAACCACCTCGGGGAACTGGGCTCGGTCGTTGATGGATAGCCCCCAAGATGGACAGAAGCGGCGAGGGTCGTGCATGGAGGGGGCCACGTGGCGGAAATGCCACAGACTGGGGGCGGCGTCTCCCGAGAGTGCTCCTCCGCGGAGCTGATCCCCAGGTGGACTGGACCCGCATAGGGGGCTCCCCCCGACGTTAGCAGGAGAGGAGATTGTGCCGGAGGGGGCGCGATTACAAACTATTACCAACAATTAATCATACATTGATTCTCCCTTCGTTGTAGAGAAGTTGCGACCGTAAATTTATGGTAAAAAAGTTACATGTGTGTGTATGTATATAATTTTGTTTTCAGGAATTTATTTGCCTTTTGTTCTTCTGTTTTTAAAAACTTCAAATTCATGTAGTAATTAATTTAATCTGTTTAAAAGTTGCAAAATTTGGTTTTTCTGTTAACAAATAATTAAATAAACGATTCCATAATATATGAGTTAGATATAATAGAGTTCATTCAACCCAAAACGTCGAAGACGATGAGGCCTAAACGACAGAAACACACAATAGTAAAAAACAATTTATGCAGGCAGCAACTAGGGCTCTAAGGAAATAAATTATATAGCGCTTGATTAATGTGAATATGTCGATCAGAAAATAACAAACTATAGATCATTAACAAACAAAATGAAAGGAATGTAATCGCGTAAAACATGCATACATGATACATAGGACGTAAGCCATCGGGACATGCGGCTCATCGACGCTGCTAACAGTTCCAGGGCAAAGCACATATGCTTTCTAGTATTTTACGTACAAAGAAATACACTAGATGTTTAATTTTTATTAATTACGTAAAATTGCCTAATTATCTTATTGCTTTCAACTAATTGATTTATTTGTTACTTAAAGGTAGTGCAACTGCATCTTTTTGGCTCCACATTATTTGGCCAAAAATTAAGGATATTTAAAGGTTGACTTCAATCTTTTCTTATACCAGAACAATCAACAATTAGAAGTTTTTATTACGAATTTGAAGGAATAAAAGTGTACTAGGTGCCTTTTGATTTTTATTTTGTCAACACAGTTTGTGAAAAATAAAATTCTAGTTGAATGAAAATTGTCGGATACAATTTACTTGGCTAGCTTGGAGCTTATATCAAGAACTAATTCCTTCCTTCTTTGCTATTGTTTTGGCTCCAAGAATTTGACTGAGATCTTAACAATCTTAATGGAAAAGGAAAAAAAGGTCATTCCATATCTACCAACGGATGGTCTTTGAGTTCAAAAATTTTTCCCTAGAAATTAAAGTTAGCTATAAGCCCACTTCCACAACATTTTAAATGCCTTTAAGAGATAATGAATGTAAGGTTTGCGTTAACTTTTTTTTTTTCATTATTCGTTGATCCAGTCCAACTCAAAATTCTCTCGTCCTTTTCTGTAATTATTAGCTCCTTTTTTCATGAACATTGATCTTCAAATGGAGTCTTGAAAACTTTTACTTGGAAAATCCAGAAGAGACGGAAAGGATGAAATGCTTGCTTTTAGTAATTATTCTCCTGTTGATTCATCAAACAGAATTTGAAGTTCAAATCAATGATTTTACAAAAGAAAACATGTATCACATGCACAGAGATGATGAAAGTGTTTGCACTGTTATATCTTAGCAAAGATGGATCAAGAAAGTTAGCAAATCCAATCCTTGATCACCTTTTGCAAACAACCACCCTGACCATTTTGCGAAACATGGATAAATCCACACGCAATATCATGGAAGGACTAAGATTCCTAATATTGTAACGGCCAGATTATTGACGTCAAGGTATTGGTTAATGCAGGAAGAACACTAAGCTGATATCAATAAAACCCAATAATTAGTAATAAACATCAAGAAGTTCACTACAGATAATCCCCCTTTACGGGCATAGAAGCGATAAAATTAGTGCACGGACGCCAGCATTTCGTTGCTAACAGACACAGAGACAAAAAGAACACATGAATGCTCCAAAGATTTTCAAATCCTCAGCTGCATATGCTCTGAATATCAACCTTAATTGCGATGACTGTAGCTAAATAGGTTCACCCAAGTCTTAAAAAACTTTTTCTGTCTCACATTGCGAACACATAGATGGTCTCGCACAGACCTGGGGCACTAAATTTAAGAGTGGATTCCATCACATCTGCACATCCCAAGCCTCCATCTTCACCTTTCCAAACCTTAAACTTGACAACTGTCAGCTCTTCAGGGCATTCGTCCCGTTCATCTGCTTGGGAAACAAGACAAAAGTCACCTCCTCCTAGATCAACAAAATGAGAATTAGCACGGGGCCGTATGCCGTTCAACAAGGTCAGCCTTCTGGCAACTTTCCCACGAACAATCTCAAGAGCGACTACAGGGGGGTTGAAATAAGGCACGTTGCACAACAAGAAATCCTCATACAAGATGGCATCTTCAACAAATGGAAATGGAGGACCAATAGCATCACTTAAATAGTACTTATAATCTTCTAGGCTTTCCATTAAAAAGTACTTTTCTTCAGAGCTCATAATATCACTATCATAGAAACCAGCAAATAAATCGCAAGCTTCCCATGTCCAATTTTTAGTGTCAAAAGCACACGAGCCAGCCATATTTGAAACACATAATTTATTATCAATAACCACGTATGAATAAGGGAAAGCACCAAAAGTAGATGGACTCAAGAAAGGGGGGCCATCTAGACCAGTCCATTCATTTTTTGAAGGATCATAAACCTCAAAGACTGTTTCACGTCGTCCATAATCTAAGATTGGGGGCCGAGAGAGGGCATAGAAAAGACCACCAATTTCTACTACAATGGGCAAAAACTTCCCCCATTTCATTGAGCTTCTTATTCCAGAATGCAGATAACTTTTTCCTCCAAGAGGGAGATGCGTGAACCTCAACTCTCGGACCAAAGAATTTTGGTCAATACTGTCCTCGCCAAAAATTTCACCACCAACACCATAGAGAATACCGTCTGCACAACAAAAGCCCATAGCATAAGGTAAGGTCGTGTCACTCCATTCAACCACGTCTTGGAGCCGATTGTCGTGCTCAGATGAACCGCCAGACAAATGCGATAATGAAACAGACTTCACAGCATACCACATTGGATTGAGAGGAAATACAACGGGCATGAGACACACGAAGAGATGCTTGTCAGGTTCAAATTTTTGCCTCTTTGGTATGGGTTGGGAAGATAGCATATCAGCTTCTTGTACACTCATGTTTAGCCTTACAAAATAATATACATATTCATTGATATATCATCTTCAACTCAACAAGCTATGCATGGAAAAAGAACATAAAACTGCAACGAAAACTATCAAATGGAGGGAAAAAAAAGTGTAACCATTAAACAATTGCTTATTCATCTACTCCATCAGACCAGATCAGATTTCAAAATGAAAAATGACATAAAAATAACCAAAAAAATAAAGAAATCTACTTTGCTTGAAAGAGCTCGACAAAGGGACAAAGGGACAAAGGCAAAATGCAAGAGTAACTGTCAACGGAAGAACAAACCAAAGGAATAAACAACTATATTATATTCGCTGTCTCATCTCCTAAAGAAATTAGCTCAGATTTCCACAAAAGATTGAAAAAAAAAGAGTAAAATACCAGATAATAGAAAAGAAAACAAAGGAGAATACCTTAGCAGTAAAACCCCAAATAAAATGAGAAAATAAAACTGCAACAAACCTATGCATCAACGAAATAGTAAACAGGAATATCAGAAGTAAAATATCAGATTCGCTCTCTGATCTCCGCAGAAACCAAGTCAAATTTCCAGAAAAATTAAAATATCAGATAATAATAGAGCAGAAGGGGAAAAAAGGGAAGAAGGAGAGGCCTTTAGCAGTGAGAGCTAAAACAAAAAGATAAAAAAAAACCTATGCACAACGAAATAACAAAAATATCAGAAGTTTGTTAGCAGATTTCTGAATAGCGAAGGCGATAAATAGATCTGAAGATACCTCTTGCAGAAGCGGTTGAGTTGGGCAAAATAAAAAGTAAAACACAAGAAGGGCAAAGGACGCCGATTCTATTGCAGCTTTCAATTCCTAAATTTCCCCGGCATCATCCCCTTCCTTGGATTAACATGCTGTTCATTTTATAAGCCGTCTACCACAAGGACCGTCGCCCGCCGCCTCAAGTTTATTGTAATTATTTGGGCCCCTTCTCCTTTTCCTGGATTGGGTTTTTTGTAGGGTCAACTGGCTTCAATCCTCGGGCTTATGAGTTATTAATTGAGTTGGATCAACCGAATCTTAGGATAGGTCATGCAGACGCACTTTTCAGATGGACTTTGCTGAATTTATACTTGGGAGTGAGGCGGCCCAATATTAAAGTGAATCGAGCTTTTGAATGACTGACAGAAAAACAATCACTTGCCTTAGCTGAGCAAATTAAGTGTGCTTGGATAGGAGATTATTTGTTAAAATCTATTTGCTTACATTACCATCACAATTTTCAACACACCTTTCTATCTTTTCAATTATCTTTTTATCTCACATACATTATATCACAAAAAGTGCTACAGTAATTATTTCAAATAATATTTCAAATAATTTCCTATCCAAACACACCCATACGAGAATATGATAAAGCTTTTTATTTAACACAAAAGATTCGAAATATGAGTTTAATCAATATTTAATTTAGCATCGACCAATATTTAACTCTGTCAACGAGAGAACAAACAAAAGGAATAAACAACTAGGCCTCGTTTGGTAAGTGAGTTTTTTGGGTGTATGTCTAAAATTTTACTGTAGTTTACTGTAGAAGTTTTTAAAAAAATTTTGAAGTGTGTTTTTTGAATATTTTAAAGTGTATAGTCTAAAAATTTCGAAATTTTTTTTGAGATTTACTGTAGCTAAAGTTTTTAAAAAAAAACTTGTAGCAGACAAATTTGGCAAAAAACTTGTTTTCCAAACAATGCCATATTACATTCGCTCTCTCATTAACATATCTAGTCTATGCGGGTATGCAAGAAGTTCCAATTGAGTTTCAATTGCTGATGTGGCGCATTCTCATTGGCCAATTAATGGTAGTCCTCCTCCAATTAATTGAGTTTGTGAATTAAATTAAGGACAGAATTGAGATTTCATCTCCTTGTCTACCTATCCAAATTACTAGACCTACGTAGTAGTGACCAGAAACCCTATCGCAACATCTTCTCCTCCAAATACTAGAGGGCTGCCGTCTGCTTCTCTCGTCGATCCCTTCTCCAAACCCCAGAGTTTTCAATTTTTGTTGTAAGAGAGGGTATTTGATGACAATCCCGATTTTCATGTCCTTTAGAATTGCCATCAGCACAATTCTTGATGCTGATCTTTTTGTATAAATTAGAGAAGTTCTATTGCTTTCTCTTGTACTTAATTGTGTTTTGGTACATTTCAACGTCAAGTTAATAAGTTCGTTTTGTGCTTTCTTTTTTTGAATATTTGGCTTATGTTTGAGGTACTATTGAGGTAGATTTTGCCTGAAATTGAGAGTTATGGTCATTTTTGTAATTTGTCCCTCATTCTTCAACTGGTGCATTATGTTTATTAGATTTAATGACCCATGGTTTCTTCTTCTTTTTTTTTCAATTAATAAGACCTTTGTTCATTAAATCTTTTTCGTCTCAGGAAAGTATTGTTGTGTCACTGATTTTTTGTTCATCTGATTTTGCATTTTTATGTTATTGTCCTTACACGAAGAAAGATAACAACACCTACTTTCATTCTTTTCTGTTCTCCAGGGATATATACTTTTGAAGTTTTTTTATTTTTGTTTTTTTGGCTGATAATAACGTTGTTCTTTTGATTTCTATCTCTCAGCTCTCAAATCCTTTGAATTTTTTCTTTTTGTCTTGCTATTACTTTTGTGTGACGCCCCCGCTTCTCCCAAGGGCGAACCCTAGGGTGTCGCCGGGACGCCTGCCTAACTCGCGCCAGGATTTGAAATTTCAAAACAATAAAACTAGATAAACCAAAAGCATACTATTCACAACATAGCCAACTCCAAAAGAGTTCTATTTACATCCTCAAAAGCAGCTAGTCAAATCACTATATTACATTATGATAACAACCAGCAGAAAGTAGACCTTAAGGAGGATCCTTACACAAACCACCAAAATAAAAACAACCATCTTAATTGTCCACCTATTACAAGCAAATCTAGCTATACTAGTGAATGTGCCAAGGAGTTCCCCGCGTCGTCCCCTGCTAAGAAAAACAAAGGAAACGGGGTAAGCTATATGCTTAGTAAGTAAACGGGGTAAAAGCGTAAATTTCGCATTTAAATAAACAACTATTTCACAAAAATGCCAAATCAAGTGCAAAAGTAACAATACAAAGGAATGATCCGTCGACCACAAATAAGGTCCGTAGAACTCCACTTGTACACCCATATAACACATTATCACTCTCACTGGCCAGTCACCTCACAAACTTGCTCGAGCGAATGAAATTGAGCTTGGTTCACAAGCTCGGTTCACAAACTTGGTCCACATTTGAACCTACAAATTTGGTGACCTCAGACCAGGTTGGACTGGTTTATACCAAGCCCCGGCTAGCTCGAATAGTCCATCTAGGTTGGAAGATCGATCCCAACTCACAAACGTCACCCCGAGCTACAAGTTCAAGGGGCTCAAACCCAAAATAATTCATTTAAACATGTCATGTATAAATATGCATGTAAATTATGGTTTAGGTCGAGTGCGATAAAGTACACCCTCACCTAGGTACCCTTTCATTCACCTTAAACACATAAACAAGTCATATACAAAACGGCTCGAATACTTACTCAAAATACAAAAGTAGCACAAGAGCAAAAATCACTTCGTGTGTGTTAGCTAGTAGTAGGCCCCACCGGCTCCGCCTAACTCACCACCGTCTGAAATAAAAGATTGCATCACATCATATCACAAACGGCTACAAACATGTATAAAACAAGTAAAACGGCAAAATTGGCACATGCAAGTGCGGAAACGGCAAACGAAAACGTAAACGGCCGGCAACGGAAATGGCAGATTTGGCACCTAAGACCGTTTTGATCAAATTTCAGGTTACGGTTATCGAATCAAAGTGCATGAGGTACTGTTACGAAGCTAAAAAGAAGGGTTACAATTTTCATGAAGACACTTTAATCTAGATCTGAATGGAAGCAGGTCGAAATTATGAAAAACAGTACCAAAATTTGCATTTTAGGGTGACGGACAAGGTTTGATTGCTGGACCATAACTCACAGTTCAAAAATCCAAATCAAGAAATTTCAAAGGCGTTGGAAAGCTAAGACATAAGGCTATAACTTTTGTATTTTGACCCAAAACTGAATCAGTACAGAGCATAAGGAAAAAGGGGTTCAAAATTCCTGTCAGAACTGTCCAAATTCGAAGGCAGTTCTGACAACTGATCTTGTTCTGGTCGTAACAGAAGCTACGGAACTCGAATTTCGATGCACTTTATACCGTTTCGAAGCTAAGACCAAGATCTACATTTCTTATGAAGAGGTCAACACCCAGTTTGTACATTATCAAAACAGACAGAACATGGTCAGAAGCAAAATTCAAAAACGTAACACAATCCAGTGTACAAAATAGGTGCAAGTTGTTTGGCTATAACTCGGGTTACACTGATCCGTTTGACCTAAAATTTTGCAGGCATATTCATGACTTAAGAGGCTACAACTTTCATGTTTTAAGAAACTTTTGAATCAGCACGTAGCATAAAGAAAAATGGAACTCAAGTATGGATTTGTGGACTGCCCTGTTTTTCCAGATTTGCCGATTTTGTGCGCCGCAAACGCATGGTCCGTTCTATGATTCTCATGCAAATTTTCTAACCAAATTCCTACCAAATAAACACACATATACTAACTTCTAAATGGCCTACAAATGGGCCGAAACTTTCCCTCTAAGTCACCATAAAATTACCAAATACTAACCAAAATCCCTAACCTCACTTCATTTGCACCATTGAACTTATTCTAACAATCTACTAACCAAATCCTAACCAACTAAACTCTAGCCAAGCTAAACTGACCTAATGGAGTCTAGGGTTTCATGTTCAAAATCTGATTTTACTAACAATTAACCACACAAGTGAAATTAACACATCATAGGCTCCATATACAAGCCAAACAATTATCCAAATCAACTTGAATAACTATGAAGCAAGAAACCCTAATTCTTTTATAAGCTTAACCGAAATTTGGGCAGCAATAAACCACTAAAATAAACCATCAATCAACACCATAAACACCACATGAATCATACAAGTTCATAATCACAACAAAGCTTCACTTTTATAGCTTCAAAATTAATTCCCCAACTTTAACTTCCAAGAGAAAGATAATTTTACCTTCAAATAGGCTTTGTAGTTGATCAAACCTCAACAATCAAGTATCCAAGTTGATCCCTTACTCTCCAAAAGCAAGATGGAAGGCTAGAAGATGAAGAACTTGAAGGAAATTTCCTCTCCTTTCTCAGGCTAACTCTCGGCCCTTCTCTCTCTCTCTTCTTGGCTTGTTTTGTTTTTTTTTGTCTTGTGATTATCTTACAAATCCTAAGGTGTAATATAAGTCAAGGCTTATTGAAGATATTTTTCTAACAACCAATCACATAAAAGCTCCAAGTTTGCTCTTTAGCCCTCACACCTTCAACTTTGCATTTGATCAACTCTTGCCCTTAAACATTTGAAAAGCTTTCAATTTACTCCATAGGTTACCAACTTAATCTAATCTAAAACGCTTAACCACACTTAATTACTTCACTAACCACCCTCCTATATGAATCATCTATATTTAAATATACTTTATCCCACATAAACGCAAGTAAACAATAACTTTTTTTGTCAAAGGCAAAATTAGGATTTTAAACCAACTTAAAACTTCTAATAGATCATAACACTAGAGGTTTTGCTCATTTAAGGTTTCTAACCTTCTTAAACTTATTTAACATATATAAAATGGATCAAATTCTATACTTATTTATACTAAAACACACACTAGCATCACTAACTTTAATTACAACTTGAACTTGTGATTAATACAAAACTAGGGTTTCAATCCTAACCCGAATTAGGGTTTTCTCCTCAGCTCTAAAACTCCAATTTTACCGTACAAATAATGAATATCACCTAATATCAAACTTAAGAACTGACTGGGGTCTCACAACCTCCCCCATTTAGAACAATTTCGTTCTCGAAATTAATTTCTTTGTTCGCGAACCATGAAATGTAGGGTTTACAAAAGAGGGCGTGGCACCAGGGTCTTTGAAAAGACTTGCGGTACGCCGAAAAGAGAGAGCGTACCTTCGATGCTCGCCGAAGGGTCAGTCACCTCTTGTTGACCCAATGCATAAACTCTTGCTGGTCCTTTGGGTCGATTTCCCTCTGCATTCGTCGGTTTGGTTGTGGTCCCTGCTGTTGGTGACTTAAGTCCTTCCTTCTGCATCTTAGGGCACTGGGCAATCAGATGTTCGGTGCTACCACATTTAAAGTATTTTCGTACCGAACTATTTTTTCAGCAATTTTTATCGGTATAATTGCCCCCACAGAAATCACAGGTTGGCTTAATGCCCGCACTTGACCCTCCACGCTGGGTACTCCTCTGGAGCTCTTGCCCTACCTGACCTCTCCCAAAATTATTCAGAATCCTTGCAGGTCGTGGCCCATCTGTTCCTTTACTCGTCTTAAAAGGTGACTCGTTTCTCGAGTTTTGTCCGGTCGCAACGTTGGAGCTAGGTTGTTTTCTTTTTCGGTCATGGAAAGATTTTACTTGTCCCCTAATTGCCTCAATTCTTTGTACCTTTTCTAGTGTCTGACTAAATGTGTCCAGCTGTGCGGCCGCTAGTGCTTCCTGGATTTCCACATTTAAATCTTGAACGAAGCGGCGGATTCATTTTTGCTCCATTAGCACCAACTCTGGAGCAAAACGGGAGAGCTTTGTAAACTAGGTCTCGTACTCCGCTACATTAGATGTCCCTTGACGCATGCGGATAAAATCATCTTCCCGTTTCTCTTGCACAATGGGCGGTAGATATTTTTCATTAAATTCCCGTGTAAAATTAACCCATGTCCAGAGGATCTGTTCGCGCTCCCACTTGGCTTTAATCACATTCCACCAAATTCGAGCAGGCCCCTCAAAATGAAAAACAGCAAAAGATACATGTCGTTCCTCCAAATACCTAAGTGCGGCAAATATATCCATCATGCGGTCCATCCAACCCTCCGCTAGGTCAGGGTTATGCCCACTTATAAATTTTGGAGGTGCAAATTTTTGAAACCGTTCTAAAGTACGGTCCTCTCCCCTATGATTACCCGGATTATGTCCAAGATTCTCGGTACTGCTCCCCTGGCCTTGTTGATTTACCATCCGTTCTAGCAGATCAGCCATCCGTAGCTACTTGATCCGGCTCATTTTCATTTCCTCCTTCAGAGCCTCGTCCTTGCCCTCTATCTCTACCTCAACCATCGGAATCCATCTGGGTTCAAAAGTCTATAAATCGAAATATAACATGTACTTATTATTCAAACTATGAACAAAATAAAAAACACATAGCATATGCACAAAAGACTTGCAAAAGATAAGTTCAGAAGATTATACTCAAATATATACATATATTTACAGAGTCACACCAAAAGATATACAAATTACCCGACCTCCAGTCGGTACAAAATTCAATATACACATGAGCACTCCGACTCCAAAAATCTAGTTAGTCAACCAAATAACAAAAGAAATTAGCCATGCCAGTTCTAACAAAAGTAACCCGCCAGCTAATAAAAAAAAGTACAAAAGCGACCCTAAACGCCTCCCCTAGGGCCCCGATTCCCAACGTAATCTAAAGTGTCCACTTCATCCATCATCTCTGGACTGGTAGCTCGTGGTAGTGCCTCTGCGGCCACATCTAATAGGACCTCACAGTCCAAAATGATACTCCGGGCTCTCTCTCTCGGCTACCCCTTCATGGCGAAGAGGTGCTGGTGTGTGTCATGGACCTGACGACGAAGAGTATCCGTCCTCTCCTCCTCAACTCGGAGCCCCTGCTCTAAATCCCTAATGCGCAGCTCCAAATCCCTAATGCGCCTAACCTGCCTGTGGTCAAACTTTCTAGCCTCCTCCAGCTGTCTAGCCAAGCGATCAGCCACCTTCTCCAGGCGACGTCGCTCATCGTCCACTGCCAGGACGATCTCATCAGGGTAGCCGAAGGTGTGTCGACACTCACAAGGCCGATCCAGCTAACCAAAAGGGGAAAACAGCGTATACGGCTCCCCATGCCTCCTCTAATATCGGATCTCTCGCCTACGTAACACCCGGTTCACCGAGCCCCCTGCACTCGGAGGTCTCGGTCCCGGTCCCACGTCGCTGGGTCCCGCACCACTAGAACTACCCGGATCCATACCTACAAAACATTAATCCGTCAGTTCACCGGCATTTCAAATTAAAATATATCATTCATCTTAAAAGAATCAAATATGCCTAGTGCCTATCGCGTATGTCTCACTTGCCCAAGTCCTCAAACCTAGGCGCTCTGATACCACCTGTGACGCTCCCACTTCTCCCAAGGGCGAACCCTAAGATGTCGGCGGGACGCTTGCCTAACTCGAGTCAGGATTCGAAATTTCAAAACAATAAAACTGGGTAAACAAAAGCGTACTATTCATAATATAGCCAACTCCAAAGAGTTCTATTTACATCCCCAAAAGCAGTTAGTCAAACCACCATATTACATTATGATAACAACCAGCAGAAAGTAGACTCTAAGGAGGGTCCTTACACAAACCACCAAAACAAAAACAATCATCTTAATTGTCCAACTATTACAAGCAAACTTAGCTATACTAGTGAATGTGCCAAGGAGTTCCCCGCGTCGTCCCCTGCTAAGAAAAACAAAGGAAACGGGGTAAGTTATATGCTTAGTAAGTAAACGGGATAAAAACGTAAATTTCACATTTAAATAAACAACTATTTTACAAAAATACCAAGTCAAGTGCAAAAGTAACAAAACAAAGGAAGGATACAGGTTGGCTCCAAAGCCAAGTCGTTTGCCATGGGTAACCTCCTGCCGACACTCCGTCGACCACAAATAAGGTCTGTACAACTCCACTTGTACACTCACCTAACACCTTATCACCCTCACTGGCCAGTCACCTCACAAACTTGCTCGAGCGAACGAAATTGAACTTAGTTCACAAGCTCGGTTCACAAACTTGGTTCACACTTCAACCTA
Source organism: Coffea arabica (assembly GCF_036785885.1). NCBI lineage: Eukaryota > Viridiplantae > Streptophyta > Magnoliopsida > Gentianales > Rubiaceae > Coffea > Coffea arabica. Next base: position 11,742,028 of record NC_092320.1, on the reverse strand, counting down.
CAAATTTGGTGACCTCAGACCAGGTTGGATTGGTTTCGACCAAACCCCGGCTGGCTTGAATAGTCCATTTAGGTTGGAAGATCAATCCCAACTCACAAACGTCACCCCGAGCTACAAGCTCAAGGGGTTCAAATCCAAAATAATTCATTTAGACATGTCATGTATAAATATGCATGTAAATTAGGGTTTAGGTCAAGTGCGATAAAGTACACCCTCACCTAGGTACCCTTTCATTCACCTTAAACACATAAGCAAGTCATATACAAAACGGCCCGAATACTTACTCAAAATATAAAAGTAGCACAAGAGCAAAAATCACTTCGTGTGTGTTAGCTAGTAGTAGGCCCCACCGGTTCCGCCTAACTCACCACCGTCTGAAATAAAAGATTGCATCACATCATATCACAAACGGCTACTAACATGCCTAAAACAAGCAAAACGGCAAAATTGGCAAATGCAAGTGCGGAAACGGCAAACGAAAACGTAAACGGCCGACAACGGAAACGGCAGATTTGGCACCTAAGACCGTTTTGATCAAATTTCAGGTTACGATTATCGGATCGAAGCGCATGAGATACTGTTACGAAGCTAAAAGGAAGGGTTACAATTTTCATGAAGACACTTTAATCTAGATTTGAATGGAAGCAGGCCGAAATTATGGAAAACAGTACCAGAAATTTGCATTTTAGGGTGACGGACAGGGTTTGTTTACTGGACCATAACTCACAGCTCACAAATCCAAATCAAGAAATTCCTAAGGCGTTGAAAAGCTAAGACATAAGGCTATAACTTTTGTATTTTGATCCAAAACTGAATCAGTACGGAGCATAGGGAAAAAGGGGTTCAAAATTCCTGGCAGAACTGTCCAAATTCGAAGGCAGTTCTGACAACCGATTTTGTTTTGGTCGTAACTGAAGTTACGGAACTCGGATTTCGATGTACTTTATACCGTTTCAAAGCTAAGATCAAGATATACATTTCTTATGAAGAGGTCAATACCCAGTTGGCACGTTATCAAAACGGACAGGGCATGGTCAGAAGCAAAATTCAAAAACGTAACACAATCCAGTATACAAAATAGGTGCAAGTTTTTTGGTTATAACTCGGGTTACACTGATCCGTTTGATCTGAAATTTTGCAGGCATATTCATGACTTAAGAGGCTACAACTTTCATGTTTTGAGAAACTTTTGAATCAGCACGTAGCATAAAGAAAAATGGAACTCAAGTTCGGATTTGTGGACTGCCCTGTTTTTCCAGATTTGCCGGTTTTGCGCGCCGCAAACGCATGGTCCGTTCTATGATTCTCATACAAATTTTCTAACCAAATTCCTACCAAATAAACACACATATATTAACTTCTAAATGGCCTACAAATGGGCCGAAACTTTCCTTCTAAGTCACCATAAAATTACCAAACACTAACCAAAATCCCTAACCTCACTTCATTTGCACCATTGAACTTATTCTAACAATCTACTAACCAAATCCTAACCAACTAAACTCTAGCCAAGCTAAACTGACCTAATGGAGTCTAGGGTTTCATGTTCAAAATCTGATTTTGCTAACAATTAACCACACAAGTGAAATTAACACATCATAGGCTCCATATACAAGCCAAACAATCATCCAAATCAACTTGAATAACTATGAAGCAAGAAACCCTAATTCTTTCATAAGCTTAACCGAAATTTGGGCAGCAATAAATCACTAAAATAAACCATCAATCAACACCATAAACACAACATGAATCATACAAGTTCATAATCACAACAAAGCTTCACTTTCATAGCTTCAAAATTAATTCCCCAACTTTAACTTCCAAGAGAAAGATAATTTTACCTTCAAATAGGCTTTGTAGTTGATCAAACCTCAACAATCAAGTATCCAAGTTGATCCCTTACTCTCCAAAAGCAAGATGGAAGGCTAGAAAATGAAGAACTTGAAGGAAATTTCCTCTCCTTTCTCAAGCTAACTCTCGGCCCTTCTCTCTCTCTCTCCTTGGCTTGTTTTGTTTTTTTTTTGTCTTGTGAATATCTTACAAATCCTAAGGTGTAATATAAGTCAAGGCTTATAAAAGATATTTTTCTAACAACCAATCACATAAAAGCTCCAAGTTTGCTCTTTAGCCCTCACACCTTCAACTTTGCATTTGATCAACTCTTGCCCTTAAACATTTGAAAAGCTTTCAATTTACTCCATAGGTTACCAACTTAATCTAATCTAAAACACTTAACCACACTTAATTATTTCACTAATCACTCTCCTATATGAATCACCTATATTTAAACATACTTTATCCCACATAAAAGCAAGTAAACAACAATTTTTTTTGTCAAGGGCAAAATTAGGGTTTTAAACCAACTTAAAACTTCTAATAGATCATAACACTAGAGGTTTTGCTCATTTAGGGTTTCTAACCTTCTTAAACTTATTTACCCTATATAAAATAGATCAAATCCTATACTTACCTATACTAAAACACACACTAGCATAACTAACTTTAATTACAACTTGAACTTGTGATTAATACAAAACTAGGGTTTCAATCCTAACCCGGATTAGGGTTTTCTCCTCAACCCTAAAACCCCAATTTTACCGTACAAATAATGAATATCACCTAATATCAAACTTAAGAACTGACTGAGGTCTCACATTTTGTATGAAGAAGATGAATTTATTAGGGTTTATCTGAAATAAAAGATGAACATTTTTCAGTAAATAGATTCATCGAAAAAAAACATAGGATATTCAAAATGCTATCTGGGTAATAATTTGAGTTAGTAATCAAGGCACTCATACCTGATTACCATAATTTCTTTATTTGGACCCACTGGAAGCTCCACATGTTCCTTTTGACTTTGTCCATTACAGAATAAAGTACATTAGACTTTCATTCAAAGCACATGGTACTATCATGTTGGACATTCTTAGGAAGTTAAAACCTAAATGAGAAACACACTTGACTCGAATGACTTAGGAAATGTTAAAGGCTTTTACTTTAAGTGGCATGCAGGGGAGTAGTGAAAGAAGGAAAAGTGGAGGAAAATTCCATTTGCATCAATGGTTAGTACACAAGTAGAATATAGTCGGATTGAAGCACTAACCACCTATAGAGATACTTTCTCAGATTCAATTTCCTTCTATAGAGATGACTAATTACATTGAGTGTGATCTGGATGTAAAACTTTGAAAAAACATTCAGGTGGTTAGTGCTTCAATCCGACTATATTCTACTTGTGTACTAACCATTGATGCAAATGGAATTTTCCTCCACTTTTCCTTCTTTCACTACTCCCCTGCATGCCACTTCACATTGTACTCCATGTTTATCAACATATACAGAATAAGAGCCAAAGAACTCTTTGGTCTGATTTTGTTTTCGGCGTCCTTTCACGTGCCAAGCATGTGAAACGCCAAAAACCATTCGTGCAATACGTTGGGATTGATTCATCAGACACTTACTTAGACTTGCTCTCTAGGGTTTTCTCATATTTTTGCGGCACTCTCCTCTTTCGCCTCTCCCTCTTTTCTTCAATCGACCACCACCACAGCCTTTCTTTTTCCTTTATTTCTGGTACATCATCATTTTGACCGAAGAGAATTGTGAGAAAGAGGTCGATCAGGATTGCGGGGCTCTTGTAGAGTTCTATGTTCCTTGGTATGTCTGATTGGCAGATTCCTCTTGATTTCATTCATTTGTTATTTTTTGGGCAGTTTTTTTTGTCATGGTGAATTAGATGTAAGTTTTCTTTTATGGTTTTGATAAATTGGAGTCTAATGTATTTAATTGCTTTTAAATCCATGACTTTTCCTTTATTTTGGTTGGAATAGTCGAATTCGTATCTTTGTGAATAAGATTGCCTCTATTGTATATTTATGTGTGGAGTCATATGCACTGCCAGTTTTTCGTCTACTGTCGTGTATGATATTTAAGAGATAGATGGACTAGCCTGGAAGACTACTGTGTTGGAATGTGAGATTGATTTTTGACATCATTGTATTTGCTGATTTGAAGTGATTTTGAGCTGTTCTTGTAAGGAAAGATGTAAAGAAGTTTATTTTTTTTTTAATTTCCCTGTGATGAATTTGTATTGTCTCTATAGTTTCTAGAGTTTCTATTCTTCTCTTCCAAAATATACCGCCACAACCGCTCTTCGTCTGTTTTTTTGCTCTTTTGTTGGTCATCAAATTTGTTTCTCATCCTCTCTCTCTCTCTCTCTCTCTCTCTTACCTTGTTTCTTTTTTTGGCCTTGTATTTTGAATTCTTCTCTTTCTTCTCGTTCTCTCCTTCAATTGCTAGCGTATTTGAACCATTTTTTCCCTTCAGAATCTCTTAAAGCTTTAAAACCTACAGACGACCGAAGATCCACACAAGTGTGGATTAGCAGTTCATTTTGAAATCTCATCACTTGATTCAAGGCTACCCTAATTTTGTTTCTCTTATCTTTTGCCGATGATTTTCCTTTTTCCATTTGATTTCACTTTTCTTGCTGGATTTCACAAGATTTGTTAGAATGAGAGAAAATCTTTGGATTATACTTGGATATACTCTTGACTACTTGGCTTTGCACCCTTTCTTATTTACTTTGAGTTTTGAAAAATGAATTAAGCCCAGGAATGAAGTTTTAAAGATTCTAAATGAAAAGAATTTGAACATGAGGTAAAGGGACCTTGGGCCACTATGAAATGCTCAAGGTGGCACAATCTCTTTACATTGGTTTGACATGGTTCTTGTATTATTCTCCTGACAACTTCTTTTGTCTTTATTACTATCTTCATTTTCTCTGTTATCTCTCGTATGGGTACTTTTCATTGAAATATAACTGTTAATAACTCCAATATTGTGGTCAAATGTAATTGCTTAGTAGTCGTGAATACTATGGTTTTTATGTCGGACTTCTCGTGTGAATGTGTTATTGACAATCATATTATTATACTATAAAACCCAAATAATGCAGATTTGAAGAATTCAATGCAAATGTGTACTTAAAATATTGAGGATTCATCTAGGTATTCTAGCTGCATCAAATGCTAAATTGAGGATGCATTTGGAACTCTTCATGAAGGAAAGCAAATTGAGGATGCATTTGGAACTCTTCATGAAGGAAATCAAATATACCCCTGATTGCTTGGAATGCTATGCTATTTTGTTATGTTTCAGTTTTGAATAAGTGAAGCCTCATTTCAAGTTTTGAAATTTCTCAACTCAAAAAAGTCATGCTAGCTAAAATCTTTCTGTATAGAAGACTATCTTCTTTCCCTGATACATAACAATTGTACATCAAAGCCATTGCAGGCTATTATTTTGAGAAACTTTCGTTTTCTTGAGGGACTGCACTTTCTGTGCTCAGATAATGCAGTCAAAGATTCATCAGGATGAAATTCCTTACTATTTGTAGAGAACATAACTAAATCAGTAATATGTTTTTCATGCTTTGTCATTAGATTCTTGTTGTCATTGTCTTGAACGTAATTTTTCTAAAATTAAGGCATAAGAATTGTATTCTTGACTTATTTATTGACTTAATTGTAATACTCTATTATGGGTTTGGATCTTAATTCTCCCAACCATGACAACCCTAAAGAAGCTTACACCATGTTGCACTTGATTTTGCAATGACCTGAGTTTGTTACGTTATGGACCTGTTTCTTGAGTGTCGGGCACACACCAATGGACCTATAGTGCCAAAAATCACAATATTCAAGCAGAGGAACAACCAAATCAATCTTGTTTATTTTTCTTTCATGTGTTCTTTTTTGTTTAATAGTTTTTTTTCCTCCTTATGGTGGCATCTTTTCCTCAATAGACTAAAATATGGTACATTGGGCTTTGAACATCTGAGGAAGTTAGGGTGAATCGTTGGCAGCAAGCTTGCTCTCATATTAATGTTCGTCTTGGTTGCCACTTTAGTATTTGAAAAGGCTTAAATTCTAAGCCCTAGGAAAACTGCAGAATGAACTCAATCATTCTGCTCTAAAAGCCCCTGCTGCTTGGAGAGGGAAAATAGACTGCTGTTGCTTTCAAGTAGTTTTCAGTTTCATCATTTGATATTTTCAGAAGTCTAGATTCTGAAAAGAATTTCCACTGGATTTGCTCCAGGTCATGCCTATTTTCCTCCAAGCAAAAGAGGACGATTATTGTTGCACTCTGATGTGCCACTTCAAACCATGTTTCAACTTATTTCTAGCACAAGGATGGGTATACAAACCTTCACATTTTGTCCCATTTACTAGAAGTGAAGCACCAAGTTGAGACCATATAGATAGGCTTCCTAGTAGTCTGTCTAGAACCTTGTAGACACAGCAGAGGATCCCTTAAAGGTGAAGTTTCTTTCACTTCAATGTCTGTGTTTCAATTGATTGTTCATCATCCTTATGAGTTAGTATTGATTGACCAAAATATAACTGTTGTCAAATGACAGCATCTATTACTCTTATGAGCATTTCTCTGTTTATCACTAAGTCACCTCATCTCTCTCTCTCTCTCTCTCTCTCTCTCTCTCTCTCTCTCTCTCTTTGCAATCTGCTAATTGATTTTATTTTGGACATTTGTTAGCTAAACATTTGAATTCCTGATATGCAGCCAAACCAGGAAAGATGGTGGGGCCAGTCTTACCATACAAGAATGGAAATGTCAATAAAGAAGCATACGATCCTAGAACAGTTGTCAGAAACCCTGTACTTCAAACTCAACCCCAGGTCATCCCTTCTACATATTGTTATCATGGTAGTAGTACAGTAAAGTACGAAAAATCACTGATGGAAAATGAGAGGAACTTGACTTCACAAGGACGACAGATGCCTCAGTATGGCATGGCTGCAAAAACAGCCCCTGATATAGCAATAAACATTGACGACAACCCATTTTTTACTTGGTTATGTTCTTTTTTGCTGCTTTGCTTCGTAATTTGCTTCGAATGTTTTATGAGTCTCTCTCTGTGATCTACAGCTTTGCTACATTTAGAAGCTGAATTATAATGGAGACATACTATCGTAAAAATTTGCTCAGAGCATTAACTGTCTTTCTATGTATTAATACAGGCTAATGCATGAAAACCTTAAATCTGGTATCTAAAACCCTACATAGTTTGGATAGTCTTTTCCTTTTTATTTTTCTTTTCTTATTTCTACATATGCAAAGATGTTTTTGTTGTTTTTATTTGTGATGTTGGCTTTGGTGCTTTGGTGGGTCTAAGGCTTAATGGACTGGTGATTTGCAATTAATCGGTGGATTCCATAACAATTTCTGTTTGATAAGGATCCAATTTTCATTGCAATTTTTTATTTTGTTTCAGTTTGTACATCAGATATTTGGATCAAATTGCTTTTGGTATTTGACATTGTGATATGTGAAGGCAATTTTATGCTTGTTGTCTGTTGATTTTGTATAAAATTGAAATCCTTGTGTTTCTCTTTTCCTATTGAAGGAATAGAATTTGAATTAGGAAAAAATGATATGAATTAATGGTTGTTATGGTCTTGTGCACGCTTTGCATTATAGGACTGATCTTTGTTAGGCAAAGTAACGGGATTCTTTTTTTTTTTTTTTTTTTTTTGTGGATAGTGGGCTCTAAAGTCAATATTGGGAAGGTATGATGTATGCTTTATCTTTTTGGGGTTGCAAAGTTTTAATTGGGTTTAGTGATTGTGCAGATTGATTGGTTTACATGAGCTTGTTTGTTTTTTCTTCTCCTTTTCTTTGTTTTAGTTGGAATTCTGATCATTGATTATAGTTCAATTCTGTATTTGAAGCTTGGTTTAAAGAATTGTGGAGAGGTCAACAGTTAAGTAAGGCAGTATATAAGTAGTGTTTCTTTCCAAGAATGGCATAGTTCTTGGAAGGACTGATTAAATAGTGTGTACATACTAATAATAGACTGGTTATATTATTAGTGTTCTTTGATTAGTATTTTTTGTCTATTATGAGAAAATTCGGTCCTTGGGAAAAATGTCATATTCACATTATTACATGGAAAGTGCAAGTTTTTCGTTTTGTTAGTTGCGTACATTGATGTCCTATATTTGGCATCGTGAAATAAATCAATAATTGCTCGGATTAATGGTTTATACAAATTGATGGGGTCTGATGCCAAGATCAGGAGGTATAGGGAAGTGTAATGTAAATGTTTATTCCTTAAATGAGATGGCTTCAATTGATGAGCTATTTTTATTTACTTGATGATAATGTAAACAGTGAGTTACATAACACTATAGGGGTTGGGTAAAGGGCAGAGATTATTTTAGATTGAGGTGGATGCTTGGTAACAGTAGTTATTTGGAATGCTAATAATGCATAATTTTTTTGTCCAAAAAGGTGATAGTAGTAATTATTTTTCTGTTAAGTTTGGTTCATGATGAAATGTAGTACTTAGTTTGCTTTAATCACAGCTAATTCCATCCAGATTTGAGATTGTTTGTATGTAATTTGCAGGTTGATGGCACTAAATTTCTTGTGGATTTGAACGAGATATTAAATGAGCATCAAATCGGGAATGGTTTATGAAAATGTAGGATATTGGCCTTTTTTTGACGATTCTTCTTACATTTGCTTTATTCATTTGACTTGGACAAGGCTGTCATGTTCTTCATTTCAGCTATTGTATGGTTAGGCTAAATGCATTGTTTAGATATCAAGAGTGTTTTAAAAGTCCTTGCACTTTGTTTAAACCACTATGAATTTATTCTATACTCTGTAAAATAGTTGCCAAAACATGTAATCAACATTTTGTATCTAATCATAATCCTTGGAAATAGTGTTACAATGCTTAGCAAGGGGCTTAGGAGATTTGTTAGTATTCTACCGACCCCCGAACAGCCTTTGATTTGACTGACAGGGAGAAACCTGCCAGAATCACTCTCAGAGATTCTTGCAAACTTGAAGTGTTGTGCACTTACTATAGAAGTATAGACACTATATTCAAGAATGAAGTTGATGGTTTACATCACTTGAGTTTTAGTGTTTAGTCATAGGAAACAGTGAAGAGACAAAGTTATCCAAGTCGAGAATTCTTCTTTGTCACCGCAACTTCTATGATGGATTTGTCTATCTCTAAGACCGTTGGAACCTCCTACAAGCCTCCAAGGTTGTGATATATACTATGGAGGCGCTAAAGTGCCAAAAGAGAACCTTACTATTTTTGTAAAAGAATTGTTGAATCAAAGCCACAATTGTGGACTTTGACAATTTGTTCCACAACTCACAATTGTGGACTTTGGTGGCAGAAATCTTAATCCCACATCGGTAGGATTAATAGTAGGAGCATGGCTTGAGAGTTATAAATAACTCTCAAGTTCTACCAAATGAAATGTACCAAAAGAAAAAGAAAACAAAAGAATTACACCAAAAAGGATTTTGTAATTCTTTTGTAAGTCTTTCTTCTCCCAAAATTTATAAAAGCAGACTGTTTGAGTGGTGCTCGGAGAGTAGGCAAAATTGGCCGAACTCCGTTATCAATTTTTCGGGTGCGTTCTTTCCATATCTCTTTTATTTGTTCCGCATTTATTTAGTAGTTTCTTTTCTGTAGTAATATAGTATTCAATATATTTGTCTATATTTGTCGGGTTTATTTATACTGTATTATACGATTCTCTTGGGTGTATTTTCTTATTCGTGTGTACGTATTATTTATGTATACACGGGTATAGTTGTGATAATACACCGTGCACATAAGTTCTGTCTAGGAGACTGGGTTTTAAGTGGGACCACTTGTGACCCCTCCAGTCTTTCCTGGGAATTTACTTGGAATGTAATTCTGTCTAAGGAGATTGTTTTGACGATCTTTCCTGGGAATTACTGAATCGGTTTAATCACTAGTTGTAATTTTGAGTGGAAAAATACCCGGTTTCCCCAACAAGTGGTATCAGAGCCGAAAGTTCGTCCTTTGGCTTGTTTGTAATTTGTTATATTGAATACTATTATTTGAGTCTGTAATGGCATCTGACAATTCCACGTCAAGAATTATATCTGGGGCATCGGCTTCCTCGTCCACATGGTCGAGGATTCCAATGTCAAGTTTGAAGGTGGCGATGGACACATTTGACGGTACTGGCCATTTCGGCATGTGGCAAGGCGAAGTCATGGACTCCCTTTTCCAACAGGGTCTTGACATTGCCATTGAAGAAAAGAAACCAGATGACATAGAAGAGAAGGAGTGGAGTACCATAAATCGGTTGGCATGCGGAACTATTCGATCGCGTTTGTCCAAAGAGCAAAAATATACTTTCAAGAACGAGACTTCTGCATGGAAATTGTGGAGGGCATTGGAGAAGAAATTTCTGAAGAAGAGTGGTCAGAATAAACTCCTAATGAAGAAAAGATTGTTCCGTTTCGATTACCAACCAGGTACTACTATGAATGAACACATCACTATGTTTAATCAATTAGTAGCAGACCTGTTTAATTTAGATGTAAATTTTGAAGATGAAGATTTGACTTTGATGTTGTTATCATCCCTTCCTGATGAATTTGAACATTTGGAAACTACGTTACTTCATGGGAAGGAAAATGTGTCTTTAGATGCTGTATGTTCTGCTTTGTATAGTCGTAAATTGAGAAAGCAGAATAAAATGAAAAAGAAAGTAGCTGCAGCAGATGAAGCGTTAGTGACAAGAGGTCGTCAACAAAGCCAATCAAAGGGGAGAAGAGGAAGGTCCAAATCGAAAAGCAAAGTTGCCAAAGATGAGTGTGCTTTCTGTCGTGAGAAAGGGCATTGGAAGAAAGACTGTCCAAAGTTGAAGAAAAAAGGGAAAGCTCCGCAAGACGTAAATATTGCAGAATGTAAAAGTGATGCGGAATCAGATTTCTCTTTGGCTGTATCACCTTTAACATCCCATCCAAATGAGTGGATTTTGGATTCAGTTTGTACCTACCATATGTCTCCCATACGGGAATGGTTCTTTGAATTTGAAGAACTTGATGGTGGAGTGGTGTACATGAAAAATGACAATCCATGTAAAACAGTTGGGATAGATTCAATCAAACTGCGTAATCATGATGGATCCACCAGAATCCTGAAGGATGTTCGGTTCTTGCCGAATTTGAAGAGGAATCTCATCTCCTTGGGACTCTTGGAGTCAAAAGGCCTGGAAGTGAAGATGCGAGATGGAATTCTTAAATTAACTTCGGGAGCACTTGTGATGTTGAAAGGTATGAGGAAGAATAATCTGTATTACTATCAAGGTAGTACAGTTGTTGGGACAGTAGTAGCAACAACATCTTCCAGTAGCAAGAAAGATGCAGAGGCAACAAAGTTGTGGCACATGCGATTGGGACATGCTGGTGAAAAATTCTTGCAAAATCTTGCCAAACAAGGATTATTGAAAGGTACGAAAGTTTGCAAATTAGAATTTTGTGAGCATTGTGTTCTGGGAAAACAAAGAAAAGTGAAATTTGGCACTGGTATCCATAATACCAAGGGTATTTTGGATTATGTGCACTCAGATGTATGGGGACCTGCCAAGACTCCATCCCTTGGTGACAGGTATTATTTTGTCACTTTTATTGATGATTTTTTCAGAAGAGTTTTGGTGTTTACTATGAAGAGCAAGGATGAGGTGTTAGAGATTTTCCTTAAATGGAAAGCTCAGGTTGAAAATCAGACGGGAAGAAAGATCAAGATTCTCCGAACAGACAACGGTGGAGAATACAATAGTGATCCCTTCCAGAAGATATGCCAAGAATGTGGCATAGTTCGGCACTTCATAGTTAGAAAAACACCACAGCAGAATGGGGTGTCAGAGCGTATGAATAAGACACTAGTGGAGAAAGTACGTTGCATGCTGTCTAATGCTGGATTAGGCAGAAAGTTTTGGGTTGAGACTGTGACATACGCTCAACATATCGTCAATCGCTTGCCATCATCTGCAATCGGTGGCAAGACTCCATTAGAGGTATGGTCTGGAAAACTTGCAACAGATTATGATTCTTTGCGTATTTTTGGTTCTACTGCATATTATCATGTAAATGAATCAAAATTAGATCCACGTGCAAAGAAGGCTCTCTTTATGGGCTTTAGTGCTGGAGTTAAGGGATACCGGTTGTGGTGTCTAGAAGCAAAGAAAATCATTATCAGCAGGGATGTTACCTTTGATGAATCTGCCATGCTGAATAAGATAACACAAGATGGAACTAGTGGTACTCCGCAACAGGTGGAGTGTAGGCCGAAACAGGTGGAGTTTGAGCAAATAATGGTGAGTCCAGCAAATAGCACCATCAGTGACTCTCCCATGGCAGAAGAGGAGTCAGATGAGGAAGAGGTTTCAACCCAAGAACCTCAACAGCAGCAAGAGTCAATTGCCGTCAATAGGGCAAGACGAGAAATTCATAAACCTGCTCGTTTTGTTGACATGGTGGCTTATGCACTTCCAGTTATTGATGATGTTCCATCCACATTTTCTGAAGCAGTTCAAAGTACAGAAAATGATAGATGGAAAGATGCTATGGAGGAAGAGATGCAATCTCTTCAGAAGAACAAGACGTGGAAGGTGACACAACTACCGAAGGGCAAGAAGGCAATTGGATGCAAATGGATATTTGCAAAGAAAGAAGGATTTCCTGACAAGACTGATGTTCGCTACAAGGCAAGATTGGTGGTTAAAGGCTACGCTCAGAAGGAGGGAGTTGATTATAATGAGGTATTTTCTCCAGTTGTTAAACATTCCTCTATTAGAATTTTGTTGGCCTTGGTAGCGCAGTTGAATTTGGAGCTAGCTCAACTTGATGTGAAAACTGCGTTCCTTCACGGTGACTTGAAGGAGGAAATCTATATGTCTCAACCAGATGGATTTAAAGTTGCTGGTAAAGAAAATTGGGTTTGTAAGCTGAGCAAATCGTTGTACGGATTGAAACAATCACCGAGGCAATGGTACAAACGATTTGACCAGTTCATGATGAGTCAGAAGTACACAAGAAGCAAATACGATCACTGTGTATATTTGCGCAAGCTACGAGATGATTCCTACATCTACTTACTCTTGTACGTTGATGATATGCTGATAGCATCAAAAAGCCAAGTTGAAATTGACAAATTGAAGGTTCAGTTGGGCAAAGAGTTCGAGATGAAGGATTTGGGAGAAGCCAAGAAGATTCTCGGCATGGAGATAAACAGGGATAGAACGAGCGGCAAGCTTTGTCTGATACAAAAGCAGTATTTGAAGAAGGTACTACAACGTTTTGGCATGAATGAAAATTCAAAACCTGTAAGTACTCCGCTTGCTCCTCATTTGAAACTTAGTAGCCTACTATCTCCAAAGACGGATGAAGAGCGAGCATACATGGCGAAAGTCCCGTATGCTAATGCAGTTGGTAGCTTGATGTATGCAATGGTGTGTACGAGACCCGACATTTCACAGGCAGTTAGTGTGGTAAGCAGGTTTATGCATGATCCAGGCAAGGGTCATTGGCAAGCTGTGAAATGGATTCTACGGTATATCCAAAATACCGTAGATGTTGGATTAGTATTTGAGCAGGATAAATCACTTGGTCAATGTGTAGTTGGATATTGTGATTCTGATTATGCAAATGATTTGGATAAGCGACGTTCTACAACTGGTTACTTGTTCACATTTGCCAAGGCGCCAGTTAGTTGGAAGTCTATTTTGCAGTCAACGGTGGCTTTGTCAACAACGGATGCAGAATACATGGCGATTACAGAAGCTGTGAAGGAGGCAATTTGGCTTCAAGGATTGCTTGAAGACTTGGGAGTTGGTCAAAAACACATTGACGTGTTTTGTGACAGTCAGAGTGCTATTCACTTAGCAAAGAACCAGGTCTTGCACGCAAGAACGAAGCACATTGATGTTCGCTATCACTTTGTGCGGGAAATTCTCGAAGAAGAGGAGATTTTTCTCCAGAAGATTCGGACTACGGAGAATCCTGCAGATATGTTGACCAAGGTGGTTACAAGAGCCAAGTTTGAACATTGTTTAAACTTGGTTAACATCCTGCACATTTGAGTTGGCGCTTGACGGCGCAAATTTAGAGGCACCACAAGGATCGTTTGTTTTTTTGTTTGAGGGAGAAGGTTTGTATTTTTTGGGGTGGGATTAGATTTATGCCAAGGTGGAGATTTGTTGAATCAAAGTCACAATTGTGGACTTTGACAATTTGTTCCACAACTCACAATTGTGGACTTTGGTGGCAGAAATCTTAATCCCACATCGGTAGGATTAATGGTAGGAGCATTGCTTGAGAGTTATAAATAACTCTCAAGTTCTACCAAATGAAATGTACCAAAAGAAAAAGAAAACAAAAGAATTACACCAAAAAGGATTTTGTAATTCTTTTGTAAGTTTTTCTTCTCCCAAAATTTATAAAAGCAGGCTGCTTGAGTGGTGCTCGGAGAGTAGGCAAAATTGGCCGAACTCCGTTATCAATTTTTCGGGTGCGTTCTTTCCATATCTCTTTTATTTGTTCCGCATTTATTTAGTAGTTTCTTTTCTGTAGTAATATAGTATTCAATATATTTGTCTATATTTGCTGGGTTTATTTATAGTGTATTATACGATTCTCTTGGGTGTATTTTCTTATTCGTGTGTACGTATTATTTATGTATACACGGGTATAGTTGTGATAATACACCGTGCACGTAAGTTCTGTCTAGGAGACTGGATTTTAAGTGGGACCACTTGTGACCCCTCCAGCCTTTCCTGGGAATTTACTTGGAATGGTAATTCTGTCTAACGAGATTGTTTTGACGATCTTTCCTGGGAATTACTGAATCGGTTTAATCACTAGTTGTAATTTTGAGTGGGAAAATACCCGGTTTCCCCAACAAGAATGACTGTAATTTTGATTTTCTTCTTGTTTAGTTAATCGAAATGACTCAAAATATGTTTTTGTTTTTCTTCTTTTTTGGACTTAAAACATTATCATTTCATGTCTTGTGGAATATATGAACACAATGGAACTTCATACGTGAAAACTTTTCAATTGAAAATACAAGAAATGGTTGTAGACACCAAATTTTTGTGAAATTTTAATTTTTTTTCTTGGACTTGTTATATTTAATCAGATATTTATTTTCTTGCACTGTAATGTATAATTTTCTCATTTTTTGGGTGTTTTTTTTTTAAAAAAAAAAAAGAGAGAAAAATTAGTTTTGTAAAATAAAAAAAAATAATGGAGTGGTTTCTTTCTTGGCTTTTTGACCAAAGCAACAACGGATGAAATTGGGGGGAGAAGGAAAGAATTTTGCGGACAAGCCCCTGGCTCTTCTCCCGAACTCTCTCAGTTCTCTCCTTCGCTGGCTCTGAACAAAAAGAAGCAGAGAAGAAAAATTCTTCATTCCCCTAACGGCTAGAAATTTTGCAAGGGATTCTCTCCCTTTCTCGGCAAGGGCAAGAGGAAGAAAACTCTATGGACTCTCTCAGCTATCTCTCGGGTTTTGGAGAAGAAAGGGCAAGGCTAATAAAAACGGTTGAAAGCTCGCAATTTCATCAAATTTTAGTCAAGAGACTACAATCTTCATTGAGGTATTTATTATTATTATTATTATTATTATTATTATTATTATTTCAGTTTTTTCTTTCTTTAATTTATTAAATTAAATACATATTTTGATGCTTGTTTGTCCCTTGGTTCTGTTCGTTGTTGTTGCTACTGATGTTGTTGAATTTTTTTGGGGAAGTCATGAATAAACATTAAGGAAAATGATTTCTGTGAATGTATTTATTTGTTTAAAAAAATGCAAAAAAAAAAAGAATTTCAGGCTGTTTTGCTTTATTTTTGCCTTTTTTATATTATTTTTTTGTCAAAATAAAATCATATTTGTATTGTAGGAAATTGTAAGGAGTGTTGTAGTATAATTTTTATGATTTTTGGTAAAAGATAGGGTAATTAAAAATAAAAATAAAAAGCGCGGCTGTTTTGGTATTTTGGACACATTCGGATCATCTTTGACAAAAACTAATTCCGGAAATCAGCAACAAATTGAATGAGGGGGTGTATTTTGAGAATTTTAACGACCGAAAAATTCGGCGGGCGGCGGCGGCGGCTCCAAAGGCCGCCATGGCTGCCAGCTGAAGCTTTCAGTTGGCCGAAGAAGAAGAGAAAGGAACGGCTGGGAAGAGGAGGAAAAAAGAAGAAGAAGAAGAAGAGAAATAAAAGAAAGAAAAGTAAAAATAATGGGCTAATTTTTTTCTTTTATCATGGTGGGCTAGTGGTTATTTTGGATTGGGTTTTGAGTATGGATTTTGGTTGTTTGTTTTGAATTTTTTGGCTTGGGCTAGGGTCAAAGCCCATCACTTTTGTTGGCTAATTTTGGGTCGAAATAATAGATTGGCCTGCTCCTTTTGCCTTGGACTTTCGGTTGGGCTAGGAAGTTTTCGGCCCAAATCAATAAAATAAACGGCGCAAGTGGCCTGTTGGGTTAGGAAGACCAGGAGCGAATTTGTTGTTTGGTCCCTGTATTTTTACTTTATTATATTGTGGCCCTAAATACTTTTAATTTCTTTCAACTAAGTCCCTAATTTAATTGCAAATCGGTCCCTTAACTTTATTTTGCTTTAATTTTGACCTCAAAACTTTATTAATTTTTACAATTAAGTCCCTACTTGTTTTAATTTCATAGACATGGTTTATTTACCTTCATTTAAGTGTCTCGATTAATTCAATTTCATATTCATCCTCCCTTTTTATGTGATTATTTGTTACTTAAAGTGATGCTTTGACCTTTTCTTTGTTTTTGCAGTGTAAATAAGTAATTTCATTTCATTAGGGTATCAATTCAAGGGAGGTACACTCTTTCCCTTATTTTTGACTTTATTTGATCCTATGTGCCCTATGTGACTTTATGTGCTTAATCGCATGCCTTTTGAATGTTTTTTATTTTTTATTTACTTGTTTTAATTTTGTATATTTATTTTAATTTAATTCGTAATTATTTGGGATGGCAATTAAATGCCACAATTGTAATAGTTAGGTATTTATTTTAATTATTTATTTTATTTCCCCTTTTAAATTGTAGTAGGCCTTCCCCCTTAATGTAATAGTTAGGGCTGGTTTGCTTTATTTGCTTAAGTGTGATTTGCATGCTTACTTGCTAGGTGTTACCGCTTTTCTTAGGATATTTGCATCTAAATATTATGTTTACGTGTTGTGTGCTACGTGCTTTTATGTGTTAATTTATATTTTATTTGTTTACTATGTATTGTTAATGCATGACGTCACCACACTAGTCCAACGCTGGTTGTGGCTTCTCCCTCCATTTACTTGCTAGTTCAATGCTAGTGGAAATTTATAGAAATTGTTTAGTCCAATACTAGACCCTTAGATTGTTCATGCATTAGATTCATTTTTATGTGATATTCATTACATTTTCATGCATATTTTATTTTAGAATCTTTTCCCATTTTGCATGATATTCCCTATTATCTATTATCCCCCTATCATCCATATGTGTTAATCATAACATTTAGAAATTGCATCTCATTTAAGCTAGTTCATTTGCTTGTTCATATTAGGAGAATTATTCATTGAACATGGGAAATGGGTGATTGTAACTTTTAGTTTAAATACCTCATTGATCCCGGTATAAGAGAATTATGTCACGAGTTTTGTCTCCCGTACCCATCATGTTGCATTCCTTATTCTTTGATCACTTATACTTATGTATATAATATAATTTTCTTTTCTTTTCTTTTGATTTCATCATTTTCATACTCGTAACCCCTTCAAGAAATTATTTTGGCCTTCGCAATCAATGCGATTGGTATCCATTAAACCTTGAATGGACATTTTGTCCCTCTCGATATTTTTATTTGCATCCATATAGAAAAACATCCAAATGTGATAAATTAAGGGTTAGATTAAGAAAATTTTTGACTAAACCATGCAACTAGCTTAGACTAGGTTGAAAGGGTGCCTTAGATTTGAATCAATTTAACCTTTGCCTTCCCTTTCTTCAACCGTGACACCTGAACTCATTTTCTCTTGTTTTCAAAGACCTGGAGTTGTCTAAAAGGGTTTTATTTTATTTTATTTTATTTTTGTTACAAAAGTATTTTGGGGTGACTTGGTACACCAAAACTCAATACCAAGTGGCGACTCCTAATTTTTCTTAAAAACCCTTTTTTAGACTAAATTTTGGACCCAAACCGTTGCATTTTTTTAAAGTCCCATTTTAGATCCTTTTCACTTATTATTTTTATAAAGTCACATCTTCTGCAAATACTTATATTTTTCATCGCGGAAAAATGGGGCGCGACAATGGTGTATCTATGTAATTATATTTGGTTGGACATACACGTTATATTTCCACCGTGCAATGCACGGTTTATGCCTCCTAATTAACTAACAAGAGTACTAGTATAGTATACTACTCACCACCCTCCCCCGAAAATAGGAAGGAAAGGCAAAAGAAAGAAAACAAACTTCAAACTCTACAAGTCATCGATTTGCAATGATTTTCACTTGGGTTTCTAACGATTTTCTTTGATTAGCCTCCAAAGGTTTTCTGATGGTTAATTTGTTATTAATTCTTTAATTTCTGATTGTTTGATTTCCCTTTTGATAAATTACTGTTGATACTGATTTAGTTGGTTTTTAAGAAAACTGATTAGATAGTGAGCCCTAGATATGAAATTTCATTGTGCATTACTGTTAAAAAAACTGTAAAAACTGATATAAACTAAACAAATGATGAGACTTTGAGGCATGATAAAAAAACACTTTCCTTAAGGTGATATTTGCCTCTATACTAGACAAACTATCCATACGATACAACAAAGTTTAAGAACTATCTAATGAAAAGTGATTTAATTTTGTCAACTTTCTACTATTTAAAGAATTGAGGCACCTATTCAAGGCATCATCAAAGGATGCAATCCTTATTGAAGAGGTGTATAGGTAGTTAACCATTTAACATGTTAAATGTAACTGTAATTAACTACCTCTAATTAATTACCTAAAATAAATATTTTAAACAATTAATTAGCACCCTACCCTAATCAGAAAGCCCCAAGCGCCCTTGTCAAGATGTTTTATATATCTTCCAATTTATATTCAAGTAATGATATATAAATTGGCATAACTTTCCCACCAAACTTTCCCTCCAAACTAATATTTGAAACAAATTTGTTAAGGAAAGAAGACAAAAACATATATAGATAATGAGCACTCTATCCTCTTTCACTGTGGGACAATGAATTTTAACTTTCTCATTGCAAACTATTACCAACAATCCCCCACTTAATTTGTAATGAAATTAAATCAGCGTCTTGCATAGAAAAAGGTGTTGCGAACTTAAACCCTTCTCTTAGTGTAAATATTTCACTTGTTCGAACTAGTCAAGGTGGCTACGTATCTTAAACCCTGACTTTAAAGTTAAAATAGAAATAGCACACACAAGATTATATCCCTTTCATAGAATAGTTCACGAAATGATTTTAGCACTTTTATCAGCCGTGTGCTCGATCCGTCTTAGATTCGTGATCATTTACAAAAGAAAACCCCACTTTTGCTAAAAGCGGCACCACTCCCATGATCACATAGGTGAAGTGCTTTTCAAGCCTTTATTACCAAGGCACTATGAAACTATAATTAACTTAATTAAGAGTATGATACCCATCCTCTTTAAGTACCAAGCTGCACTGGTTCATTGGAATGGTATGATACAATTTCTAGTTACCACTTATTAGTAACTTGTTATTACCCTTTAAACCTTTCATCTAGTGGTAGTGCTAGAAGAAAGGTTGGGTTACCATTACTAGTGATTCTAGACAAAGGGGTTTAATCCTATTCCAAATAACGTTGTTTTCACTACATCTCTTGAGAGAGCTTTAGTGAACGGATCTGCCAAGTTGTTGAGTGATCTAACATACACCACTGTGACTATGCCATCATTCAATAGTTGTCTAACATATTCATTTCTTAGACTTATATGTCTAGATTTTCCATTGTATATTCTATTTAAGGCTCTAGACATAGTGGCTTCACTATCACAGTGCAAAGAAATGGTTGGCATCGGTTTTGGCCACAACTCGATGTCTAACAGTAAGTTTCTTAGCCATTCGGCCTCTTTGCATGCAGCTGCTAAGGCTACAAATTCAGCCTTCATGGTAGAATGAGTTATGATAGTTTGTTTCTTTGATGTCCAAGAAACAACTCTTCTTGGTAGAGGCTCCACTGTTCCCTCTCCCTGTGTCCCACATCGTTTGTTGAGTGTGTGCGTGAGTAGTACTTAAGTTCCATGGATGCAAGTTTATGAACTTCTTGTCAAAAAGAAACAGCTCATTCACCCAATGTAAAAATCCATCCAGAAGTAGATACTTTATCACATACATTGGTTACCCAACTTGCATCAGAATAACCTTCAAATACAGCGGGAAACTTGTTATAGAAAAGCTCTAAGTCTTTTGTCCTTTTAAGATATCCAATCACTCTTCCTATAGCTTTCCAATGTTCTATACTAGAACTCTTAGTATACCTTGCGAGTCTGCAAATTACATGTGGAATATCTGACTTAGTGCAATGCATAGCATACATAACACTACCAATTGCACTAGCGTATTCTAATTGAATAATCGGCTTTCCAGAATTTTCATACAACTTAAAGTTAGGATCATAAGGAGTGCTTACTTCTTTCACTTTCAAATGTTGATAGTTGTTCAAAACTTTCTCAACATAATGAGATTGACTTAAAGAATACCCCTTACTATGTTTCTTAACTTTAATCTATAAGATAATACCTACTTCTCCAAAATCTTTTATTTTTAACACAGAAGATAGATACTTCTTAGTTTCTGCTATACCTTTGTAATTAGTACCAACAATTAGCATGTCATCCACATATCGACAGATTATCACACCATACTCTCTGGTAAACTTAGAATAAATGCATTTATTAGCATTATTATATTTAAAACCATTAGAGAGTATAGCAGACTCAAACTTACAAGGCGCTTGCTTTAAACCATGCAAAGATCTTATCAGTTTGCAAACCTACTTTTTATTTTCTGCTAGAACAAAGCCTTCTGGTTGTTCCATATACACCTCTTTATTTAAGTCATCATTTAAAAAAGTCGTTTTTATATCCATGTACACACAAATCAAACATCGAAGCCAATGCTAATAGTACTCTTATAGATGCAATTTTGACTATTGGTGCATAAATTGGCATAACTTTCCAATGAGATATGAATTGGCATAACTTTTCTACCAAAATTTCCCTCCAAACTAATATTTGAAACAAATTTGTCAAGGAAAGAAGACAAGGACATATATAGACAATGAGCACTCTATCATCTTTCAATGTAGGACAATGAATTTGAACTTTCTCATTACAAACTATTACTAACAATTAATCTCACATTGATTCTCCCTTCGTTGTAGAGAAGTTGCGACCGTAAATTTATGGTAAAAAAGTTACATGTGTGTGTATGTATATAATTTTGTTTTCAGGAATTTATTTGCCTTTTGTTCTTCTGTTTTTAAAAACTTCAAATTCATGTAGTAATTAATTTAATCTGTTTAAAAGTTGCAAAATTTGGTTTTTCTGTTAACAAATAATTAAATAAACGATTCCATAATATATGAGTTAGATATAATAGAGTTCATTCAACCCAAAACGTCGAAGACGATGAGGCCTAAACGACAGAAACACACAATAGTAAAAAACAATTTATGCAGGCAGCAACTAGGGCTCTAAGGAAATAAATTATATAGCGCTTGATTAATGTGAATATGTCGATCAGAAAATAACAAACTATAGATCATTAACAAACAAAATGAAAGGAATGTAATCGCGTAAAACATGCATACATGATACATAGGACGTAAGCCATCGGGACATGCGGCTCATCGACGCTGCTAACAGTTCCAGGGCAAAGCACATATGCTTTCTAGTATTTTACGTACAAAGAAATACACTAGATGTTTAATTTTTATTAATTACGTAAAATTGCCTAATTATCTTATTGCTTTCAACTAATTGATTTATTTGTTACTTAAAGGTAGTGCAACTGCATCTTTTTGGCTCCACATTATTTGGCCAAAAATTAAGGATATTTAAAGGTTGACTTCAATCTTTTCTTATACCAGAACAATCAACAATTAGAAGTTTTTATTACGAATTTGAAGGAATAAAAGTGTACTAGGTGCCTTTTGATTTTTATTTTGTCAACACAGTTTGTGAAAAATAAAATTCTAGTTGAATGAAAATTGTCGGATACAATTTACTTGGCTAGCTTGGAGCTTATATCAAGAACTAATTCCTTCCTTCTTTGCTATTGTTTTGGCTCCAAGAATTTGACTGAGATCTTAACAATCTTAATGGAAAAGGAAAAAAAGGTCATTCCATATCTACCAACGGATGGTCTTTGAGTTCAAAAATTTTTCCCTAGAAATTAAAGTTAGCTATAAGCCCACTTCCACAACATTTTAAATGCCTTTAAGAGATAATGAATGTAAGGTTTGCGTTAACTTTTTTTTTTTCATTATTCGTTGATCCAGTCCAACTCAAAATTCTCTCGTCCTTTTCTGTAATTATTAGCTCCTTTTTTCATGAACATTGATCTTCAAATGGAGTCTTGAAAACTTTTACTTGGAAAATCCAGAAGAGACGGAAAGGATGAAATGCTTGCTTTTAGTAATTATTCTCCTGTTGATTCATCAAACAGAATTTGAAGTTCAAATCAATGATTTTACAAAAGAAAACATGTATCACATGCACAGAGATGATGAAAGTGTTTGCACTGTTATATCTTAGCAAAGATGGATCAAGAAAGTTAGCAAATCCAATCCTTGATCACCTTTTGCAAACAACCACCCTGACCATTTTGCGAAACATGGATAAATCCACACGCAATATCATGGAAGGACTAAGATTCCTAATATTGTAACGGCCAGATTATTGACGTCAAGGTATTGGTTAATGCAGGAAGAACACTAAGCTGATATCAATAAAACCCAATAATTAGTAATAAACATCAAGAAGTTCACTACAGATAATCCCCCTTTACGGGCATAGAAGCGATAAAATTAGTGCACGGACGCCAGCATTTCGTTGCTAACAGACACAGAGACAAAAAGAACACATGAATGCTCCAAAGATTTTCAAATCCTCAGCTGCATATGCTCTGAATATCAACCTTAATTGCGATGACTGTAGCTAAATAGGTTCACCCAAGTCTTAAAAAACTTTTTCTGTCTCACATTGCGAACACATAGATGGTCTCGCACAGACCTGGGGCACTAAATTTAAGAGTGGATTCCATCACATCTGCACATCCCAAGCCTCCATCTTCACCTTTCCAAACCTTAAACTTGACAACTGTCAGCTCTTCAGGGCATTCGTCCCGTTCATCTGCTTGGGAAACAAGACAAAAGTCACCTCCTCCTAGATCAACAAAATGAGAATTAGCACGGGGCCGTATGCCGTTCAACAAGGTCAGCCTTCTGGCAACTTTCCCACGAACAATCTCAAGAGCGACTACAGGGGGGTTGAAATAAGGCACGTTGCACAACAAGAAATCCTCATACAAGATGGCATCTTCAACAAATGGAAATGGAGGACCAATAGCATCACTTAAATAGTACTTATAATCTTCTAGGCTTTCCATTAAAAAGTACTTTTCTTCAGAGCTCATAATATCACTATCATAGAAACCAGCAAATAAATCGCAAGCTTCCCATGTCCAATTTTTAGTGTCAAAAGCACACGAGCCAGCCATATTTGAAACACATAATTTATTATCAATAACCACGTATGAATAAGGGAAAGCACCAAAAGTAGATGGACTCAAGAAAGGGGGGCCATCTAGACCAGTCCATTCATTTTTTGAAGGATCATAAACCTCAAAGACTGTTTCACGTCGTCCATAATCTAAGATTGGGGGCCGAGAGAGGGCATAGAAAAGACCACCAATTTCTACTACAATGGGCAAAAACTTCCCCCATTTCATTGAGCTTCTTATTCCAGAATGCAGATAACTTTTTCCTCCAAGAGGGAGATGCGTGAACCTCAACTCTCGGACCAAAGAATTTTGGTCAATACTGTCCTCGCCAAAAATTTCACCACCAACACCATAGAGAATACCGTCTGCACAACAAAAGCCCATAGCATAAGGTAAGGTCGTGTCACTCCATTCAACCACGTCTTGGAGCCGATTGTCGTGCTCAGATGAACCGCCAGACAAATGCGATAATGAAACAGACTTCACAGCATACCACATTGGATTGAGAGGAAATACAACGGGCATGAGACACACGAAGAGATGCTTGTCAGGTTCAAATTTTTGCCTCTTTGGTATGGGTTGGGAAGATAGCATATCAGCTTCTTGTACACTCATGTTTAGCCTTACAAAATAATATACATATTCATTGATATATCATCTTCAACTCAACAAGCTATGCATGGAAAAAGAACATAAAACTGCAACGAAAACTATCAAATGGAGGGACAAAAAGTAACCATTAAACAATTGCTTATTCATCTACTCCATCAGACCAGATCAGAGTTCAAAATGAAAAATTACATAAAAATAACCAAAAAAATAAAGAAATCTACTTTGTTTGAAAGAGCTCGACAAAGGGACAAAGGCAAAATGCAAGAGTAACTGTCAACGAAAGAACAAACCAAAGGAATAAACAACTATATTATATTCGCTGTCTCATCTCCTAAAGAAATTAGCTCAGATTTCCACAAAAGATTGAAAAAAAAAGAGTAAAATACCAGATAATAGAAAAGAAAACAAAGGAGAATACCTTAGCAGTAAAAGCCCAAATAAAATGAGAAAATAAAACTGCAACAAACCTATGCGTCAACGAAATAGTAAACAGGAATATCAGAAGTAAAATAACGAAAAAGGTGTAACCAACTATATCAGATTCGCTCTCTGATCTCCGCAGAAACCAAGTCAAATTTCCAGAAAAATTAAAATATCAGATAATAATAGAGCAGAAGGGGAAAAAAGGGAAGAAGGAGAGGCCTTTAGCAGTGAGAGCTAAAACAAAAAGATAAAAAAAAACCTATGCACAACGAAATAACAAAAATATCAGAAGTTTGTTAGCAGATTTCTGAATAGCGAAGGCGATAAATAGATCTGAAGATACCTCTTGCAGAAGCGGTTGAGTTGGGCAAAATAAAAAGTAAAACACAAGAAGGGCAAAGGACGCCGATTCTATTGCAGCTTCCTTGGATTAACATGCTGTTCATTTTATAAGCCGTCTACCACAAGGACCGTCGCCCGCCGCCTCAAGTTTATTGTAATTAGTTGGGCTCGTTCTCCTTTTGTAGGCTCAACTGGCTTCAATCGTCGGGCTTTTGACTTATTAATTGAGTTGGATCAACCGAATCTTAGGGTAGGTCATGTGCACGCACTTTTCAGATGGACTTTCCTGAGTTTATACTTGGGAGTGAGGCGGCCCAATATCAAGTGAATCGAGAGAATATGATAAAGTTTTTTATTTGACACAAAAGATTCGAAATATGAGTTTAATCAATATTTAATTTAGCATCGACCAATATTTAACTCTGTCAACGAGAGAACAAATAAAAGGAATAAACAACTAGGTCTCGTTTGGCAAGTGAGTTTTTTTGGTGTTTGTCTAAAACTTTACTGTAGAAGTTTTTTAAAAAAATTTTGAAGTGTGTTTTTTGAATATTTTAAAGTGTATAGTCTAAAAATTTGGAAAAGTTTTTTGAGATTTACTGTAGCTAAAGTTTTTTAAAAAAAACTTATAGCAGACAAATTTGGCAAAAAACTTGTCTTTCAAACAATGCCATATTACATTCGCTCTCTCATTAACATATCTAGTCTATGTGGGTATGCAAGAAGTTTCAATTGAGTTTCAATTGTTGATGTGGCGCATTCTCATTGGCCAATTGATGGTAGTCCTCCTCCAATTAATTGAGTTTGTGAATTAAATTAAGTACAAAATTGAGATTTCCTCTCCTTGTCTACCTATCTAAATTACTAGACCTACGTAGTAGTGACCAGAAACCCTATCGCAACATCTTCTCCTCCAAATACCAGAGGGCCGCCGTCTGCTTTTCTTGTCGATCGCTTCTCGCTTTCCCAAGCAAAGATTATGATTGAAATAATTAAATCCAAAATCAAGGAAGTTTGAAGAATCTAACTCCAAACTTCAGGTTCTTTATTGCCTCTTAGTTTTATTTCCTTTCAATATTTCTTGATTGTTTTCCTCAACGTTTTCTCTTAGTTACCATCTAAAATTTCACATATACTATGCCTGGTTTGCTGTCCATCTTTCTTCGGTAACAGAGGCTGTTTAGAGAAGATTATTACCAAGAAAAATTTTATGTCATTTTGTTTCTTTGAGTTTCATTCTTCCAGATCTCAGGTTTTCACTGTTATTTTTTATTTTTTGCACACATTTTTAATAGTTCTCATGTTACTTATTTATCCTTTTTTTCTGGCCTTCTACGACACCTATACAAACTTACGTGATTTTCTATTATGTATGGAAAAATTACTTGGTGTACTTTTTGGTTGTTTTGGATTCATAGTCTATTCAAATTTTAGCACAATATATTTGGCTAAGAACTTGGTGATTATTGTTGTGTAATATTTTTTAACCTTTTTTTTCTCATTTGTTTCCGTTTTGTATATGAACAATTATTTTTTCCTCCTATTTATTGTTGTTCACTTTCCGGGATGAATTTTATAGGAGTAATGGCTCGTTTAGTGCCAGTGAGTCTAAGCTTTGAACTTTTAGCATAGTTCAACTTTGGACAGGTAAGTTGTTACATTTTATTCAGAAAAATATCTTAGTCAAATAGATGTACTTGTGTACTAATAATTAGTAGATATCTCTGTCGATTAAGTTTCTGTTGATTATGAGAAAATGATTAAGTTTTTGCTGATTATTAAAGAACGGCGGTAGGTTTTTTGAGCTTGTAAAAATTTTATCCAGGTGAGTCTTATTTTGAGTATTTTTTATGCCCTCATCTTCAAATGTTTTGATTTTAAATGACAAACAATTTTTTTTTTCAATTTTTGTTGCAGGAAAGTGTATTTGATGACAATCCCGATTTTCAAGTCCTTTAGAATTGCCATCAGCACAATTCTCGATGCTAATCTTTTTATATAAACTAGAGAAGGTCTGTTGCTTTCTTTTGTACTTAATTGTGTTTTGGTACATTTCAGTGTCAAGTTAATAAGTTCGGTTTGTGCTTTCTTTTTTTTAAAAAATATTTGGTTTGTGTTTGAGGTACTATTGAGGTAGATTTAGCCCGAAATTAAGAGTTATGGTCATTTTTGTAATTTATCCTTCATTTTTTAGTTGGTGGATTATGTTTATTAGATTTAATGACCCATGGTTTCTTTTTTTTTTTTTACAATTAATAAGACATTTGTTCATTAAATCTTTTGCATCTCAGGAAAGTATTGTTGTGTCACCAATTTTTTGTTCATCTGATTTTGCATTTTTATGTTATTGTTCTTGCACGAAAAAAGATGATAACACCTACTTTCATTCTTTTATGTTCACTGGGGTAATGGTTCTTTTAGTGCCAGTGAGTCTAAGCTTTGGACTTTTAGCATAGTTCAGCTTGGGACAGGTAAGTTGTTATACTTTATTTAGAAAAATATCTTAGTCAAATAGATGTACTTGTATACTAATAATTAGTAGATAGCTCTGTTGATTAAATTCTGTTGATTATGAGAAAATGATTAAGTTTTTGTTGGTTATTAAAGAACGGCGGTAGTGTGAATCTGAGTCTCTAACTTTTGATGTTTACAAAACAAATAGATGTTACTAATTTTCTCCTCAAAGATCCTTTTAGCAATCGAGCATATCAGGTTCAAGATTAAGCACATTTAGAAAAAAAAAAGATTGCTGAAGTTGTCAGACGCTCGTAAAGACTGGATCGGACGTCCGACAATTATGGAGCAACTTCGGACGCATGAAGAACCTTATCACCGGACGTCCAAAAGAATTAAAACATTTTCTCTAAACTTACTGATCTCGATCGGACGCAAAATATTAGAGTATTGGACGTCCGATAAACTGCGCAACACTTCGAACGCAGAGCACTAAAGGTACCAGACGTCCGAAAGAACTAAAGAAGACTTCTCAAACTTTACCATCTACTTTTGGACGCAAACTTTGAAGGTACCGGACGTCCGAAAGAATTAAAAAAAATCTCTTTTGCTCACTACCTGCTGTCGGACGCAAGAAACAAGACTACCAGACGTCCGACATTACTAACGGTTAGTTGGCTCTTCACCTGCTTTATATCCGTTGAAAACATTAATGGAGGAACTTTCTAGTCTCATATAAATAGAGTAAAGTCAACCACTTCAAAACACTTTTATACATTGAGACTACAAAAGATCTAAAGCAATTTTAGTGAGAAAATTCTTTTCAAAGAAGATTTGTACTCTTAGTTGTGTAGATTTCGTATAAGCTTTTTTAGTATGAGAGAATTACTTCAATAGTGTAGGTTTGTGAGGGTTATCCGAATGATAGTAAAACTTCATAACTTGATCGAGTGTGACTTGGGGCAAGAAGGAAGTGATCAGTCATTTGTACACAAAGATTGGTTGTAATTGATCAACTTAAAAAACTTGCTCTATAAAGTGATATTCAAACTCAAGAGGAGTTTGGAACTTGGTTTGCTATTCTATCTCTTTCATTTATTACCTTGCAATATAAATTGTTCATCTCTTCTACTCACGAGCACTTGTGCTTTCTTATTATTTGTTCCATTTTGTGGTCATCTAGAAAAGAGGGTAAATTTCATATTTAACCAAAAAGTGTCTCATAACTTGGTTAGTTTTAATTTACCTAATTTACCCCCCTCTTAAGTTGTTTTCGATCCTTAAAATTGGTATCAGAGCGAGGTTACGGGTTCGAGTTTCCTTGGCTGTTGTTGGGGGAGGCATTGTTGGCCTAATCAGCAATATTCTTTAGATCCCGATTCGAAGAAACTAACCGCCCAACCCGTGGCACCCAGGGGTGCAGCCCTTCATGCTGGTCGAGTATGGTACGGTACTTTGCACTGTCATTGTGATTAAGGAAATAAAGTTGCGTTTTCGCTAAAAGTTATAACTTTTGGTGTAATGGTAAGCGCTTGATCCTGACACTATACATTAACAATTAAATAGCAAATACATAGAGAAATAAGAAAAATGGTAAAAACAAAGCATACTACCAAGCCAATGCATAGAGGAACTATGATCAGAACTTGCAAGTAAAGGATCCCTATAAGGACTATGGGTTCGGTGAAACGGGAGAAAAAAGATGAAAAGATGAAGCCAAGCTGGCAAGGAAGTTATGTAGAGAAGATGCTGAGAGGGAAAAGCTCAGAAAAGGGAAAAATTTGCCCTAAAATTCGGAACGCACCTCCAAGAATTTACATTGCATCAATTAGAAATGAACATTGCAAATTGCACCAATCATCATTTTAGGAAGATGCTCCTTGTAGATTTAGGCTCAGCAGCAGAAAGAGCTGAAAGAGAAAGAGGCTACATGAGCATATCTCATCCCGCTCAAGACAAACCAATCAAGTGGCCCATTCACCCGCATAAGAAAAATGATGGAGCACCCACGTGATCTGGCTGTATAAGGAGGCATGCACAAGTCATGTGACAACGATGAACCCTTTTGGCATTAGATGTTATGTTGATCAGGCACACAATTATTTGGGTTGGGTTGAATCTAATAAAATACTTGTCTCATTATAATATTAGGCCTTATAGCTAGACCCAAACATTGTCCAATATCGCAGAATGCTTGATCTCAAAATTTTTAGGTTGATTGAGCCTAGAGTTACCTATCCAAGTTGATAGACTTAGGCCTAACGGCCAATTTCTCATGATATGTAATCAAATTGGTGGCCTTACAATTAGGCATGACAGTAGAATTATGCAATGTTTAAGCTCAAGTTAAAAAAAATCACAATTAAGTTTGGGCCTGGCCTATGGGAATTTGAAATATTAAAGCCAAGCTAACAAATTTCATTTATTGAGTTTTAGGCTTATAGACGAGTTGGGCCACATTAAATGATCCATTCTTTAAATATTATGTATCATTAAAAACATAAGTTTTAATTAAATAATAAAATACTAACATGATTAATACAAGATTAACCTTTATTAGGATTGCAAAAAAATGTTAAAATAATAATTTCCCATGAGTGAGAATATATGGTATAACTATTAGTATATTTTATAAATAATATCTACAATTTTAAACTCAATATGTAAAGATAAGGGTCTAGCTGATATTAGACTGAGATTAGGGGTGAAATCGAGTCGAGTCGAGCTCGAGTAGTGACGTACTCAAGCTCAAACTTGATGCTGACCTCCAGAGCTCGAGCTTGAGCTCGAGAAATAAAGATCGAATTTGACTCGATAGTAACATAAATAGGCTCCAACTCGACTCGATTGAGTTCGGCGTGCCATTCGAGCTCGAGCTCGAGCTCGATTTCATCCTACACCCTTAACACGTCGAGTACTCGACTCGAGATCGAGTACTCGAGCTCGATTTGATCATGCACACCTACTCGAGCTACTCGACGAGCTAAAAATGGCTCATCCTAGCTACTCGAGATCGACTCGTTTCATATATTCAAGCTACTCGAGCTCGACTCGAGATCGAACAAAATCGATCTCGAGTCGAGTAGCTAATCAAGTTACTCGCGAGCTCGATTCAAGCTACTCGATTGGTGTGCACCCCTAACTGAGATTAGTTATGCCTAAGCTAGCCTATTTAATAATTGGGTCTATATCTTAAACCCAAATGCAACTCAGCCCATATATCAAGAAAACACAAATTTGAATTTTTAGGGCCAAATGGTCCAAACTACGCGCACACAACCAAGTCATCAAATGAGTCGATAGTGGCATGACATGTTCTTGGCCATGGGCCTCAAACAACCTATTAGAGGGCACCAATGTAATTTCACTTAAATTTAGATCTTTCGACAATTTTGAAATGGTAGCAAAGCCACATATTTTAGGAAGTTTGAAAAATTTTACTACTGTTATGAGTAAATAATTACCTAAAGGCAAAGTTTCTTTTCTTTTCTCTTAGTTAATAAAATTTTGAATTTCTCAGTGGGGTATATTGGATTTCAATCAGTAGTGAACAACCCATTTTTGCTGGATATTGTTGAAGCGTAAATCTAAGAGTTGCTGTCGATCTTGTTGATTTAGGAAATGATTACTTTGCTGTAATGCTTTTTGAAGACGAAACAGATAGACGTGCCGAAGATCTGACAATTGTCACTTTCAAGCTGCTTTCAGAAAGAGGGGGAGATGGAGCTCTGAGTTGTGCATTGGTAAGTACAAGGACTTGTAATGCAACAGAGAATGGCTATACTCTGTGTCCCATCTATTACTTCATATTGTAAGTTAACAAAGATTTCACAACTTTTTTTTTTCAGCAACGATACATTTGTATAACCTACTCTATCCTAATCTAGGAGGAGGGGGAGCCTAAGGAGGTTATGGCAGGGGCTAGTGGGTATACAGACCCAACTAGATCAAGGGAGTGCTATGGCACAATCCTTAAATTTTTTTCGCTATTGCAAACCTCACCAACAGCCCAAGGAGGGACTTAAGTCCCTCCCTGATGGCCACTGAGCCATTGGCCCAATGGTTACCAAGATTCCACAACTTGCACACACCCGTTATGCTGCAGCACTCTAATGATTGAGGTAGAGAGTGCCATGTGTCAAAATGATTTTCTTCTTCTCTGTGTGTGGAAGTTCACTTGGTATTTCGTGCCAGAGCACATGTGGCTGAAGATTTAGAGACTTTGAAGCATTCATGTTGATCTTTAAGTACAGGGTAGGCTTTTTTCTTTTTTGTTTTGGGTGTACTTGGAACTTATTAGTGTGAACGATTGCTTAGTACATTTTGCTATTTTTATTCTATGCTTGTAATTTAGGAGCATCTGTCATGAACCTGCTGATGGTCTTTGCCATTTCTTTGGGTTTTTTTGACCTGTGTATTTGTATTTCTATTCCTTGGATGGTTGTCTTTAGACTTGGGCGTCCTAGACCTTTGATGATGATGTCTTAGGAATTGCAAGCGGGATATACGGGCAATTCTCTTTCTTCTTTGGTGCATAACCTCCTGCCCCTCCAAAAAAATAAAAGTGACAGAAAACCACTTGGAAAAAAAAAATCCTCTTTGAAGGATGTGCATGGTGGCCATAGGGAGAGCCCATCATACATGCTGTAATACGCTCCTGTAATGATTCAGGTCTGTAAGACCTTTATCTCTTGTTTGTGGTTGTATATTGACCCTGTATCAATAATTAGGAGAAGAGGAGGTGGGTGTTTGTGGGAGGTGCTTGGGTCGAGTGACTCAACTCTCAGGCACACCATTTTTCACTTCTAAGTTGTTCATCCATATCATGGAAATGGAATGTGTAGATGTGGTACTGAAAATCAGTCTAGCTATCAGTGTGCATTTTTTTTCTCTTTGTTGGATTGCTGCAAGGACCTGATAGTGGTTCTTCCTTTCTTGCTTACACAGTTCAGGTTGAGCGAACTGAGCACGCCCCATAAACATATACTCCTTGTTCTGAGTTTGAAACTTTTTATTAAGCTTTCTTTGTCCAAGTGAATTTTATTGTTAGTTTAATGATATTTGTTGGAAAGCACTTCTTAGGTCATCAATGATATTGGATATGGATGGTTTGTTCTTTCTCCGGCTTTGGTAGGTTAGATGATGCGTTCGTGTTCCTTTCTCTTGATACCTAGTTTTGGTGGGGAATAGCCTTAATGCTTCATGC
This sequence comes from Coffea arabica, assembly GCF_036785885.1. Classification (NCBI taxonomy): domain Eukaryota; kingdom Viridiplantae; phylum Streptophyta; class Magnoliopsida; order Gentianales; family Rubiaceae; genus Coffea; species Coffea arabica. The sequence goes on along the minus strand of NC_092320.1, from coordinate 11,709,319 downwards.
TTGAAGTAGAAATAGAATCTGTATTCCGAATCCGGGTTGTGGATTTGGAGCAAATGACATGTAATGTTTTTTTACTCGCACGGAGGCATGAGTGTAACTGAATTTTTTTTTTGCCCTTTTTCTTTTTTGGTAAGCCAGTTATGGTGAAGCTGCTAATGACTCTGCTCATGCGGTCTCTCTACAGCTAATTACTCAGAATATTGATGAAAAAAAAAGCGGACATCTAGTGGTCTAACAAGGGGTATTTCTACAATTATTGGAATTTTTTTTTGATTCTCGGCAGCAAAGTCAAATTGTGGGAAAAAAAAAAAAATCACTGGCTGCCGGGCTATGTCAACCCGGCAGCAGTGAAATGCTGCACAACTAAGAAGTAAAAAGTTGAGGAGGTTGGGTCAATAAACGTCAATGGATACAGGTGTGAAAAATCTTTTCCTTGCATTTCTTTCCAACTCCATTTTAAAAGATTGGAATTCCCTTTGCTTCCCAAACAACATAGAAAGAAACCATTGCACTTCCCGGGTTCTTCTCTTTTCTTCCTCTCATAAACTCACAAACTAGGCCTAGTTCTCAAACATCCCAAATTTTGCGTTTTAGAGGTCCAACTTTTTTGAGACTAATGCATCGCAAAAATTAATTTTTTTTAATGCTCATGTTTGCTTTTAGGATTTTTATTAACGTGTGCTTGGAAGGTACTTGTTAGTGTACCTATCTTTATATTTGAACACTTTCTCAAATTAGTAACTGCTTTGCCAAAAAATTAACAAGTGAAGCTCTCTCACCAAGTCCTCACTAGGCACCTATTAGCCAAAATTGAACACGGTTGAGAGGTACTGTCTCTGAAAACACAGAATAATTTTCTTTTCTTGATATAATAATTTATATTCTATACCTACTCCTATTATATATTGGGAGGAAAGGGTAGACATAAATGGATCAATGAGAAACTTGGAGAAAAATAAACCACTGAACTGCCATGGAACCATATGGGTGCTTGTGCACTTGCTAGTTAAATTTTTAGACAATCCTAGGGAAGAGTGCACAAATCAAGGGATTTGATTTCTTAACCTACACCTAAGAAGAGCTTTCATTTTCTCCCCGATGGACAGCTATTCTAATAGTAATTCATTATAGAATAATTTTGGGTAAAATACCAAAAGATTGACTATGATTTGTTAAATGTTCAATTTAATACTCTCTGATTTGAAAACCTATACTATAGCATAAATTAAATTGAATCAAAATCACACGAAACTATCGCGTAGATTTTCAAATTAGAAAAAATTAAATTGAACATCTGACAAATCCCGAAAAGTTTTGATATTTTATCTAACAATTTTTTGTGAATCTTATACATAGTGTTAAAAGCAAGGCAAATTAATTGGATCGTACATTTTTTTTGTTGATCAAATCATAACCGTTAACTTTATCGGAGACGTGGCCCCTTATTCGCCATTCCCTTACCTATATATCTAAATAATAAACTTTTCAATTGCCAAAAAAAAAAGAGATTTAAAATCCACACAAGAGTGACTCCATCAACTAATTCTGGCCCGACCCTATTGCATACGAATTCTTAATCCCATTGCCACAGGACAGGATGACAAAATCTAAGCCCACAAAAAAAGAGGAGGCAGCTGGCTGACAAGATAAGATAATACCCATTTCTATACCCGGCAATTGGGCGGGTTAGACGGGTTTTGGGCGGGTTAATATGGGGTTTTCATTTAAATGGGTTATATCCAACCCGTCCAACTTAAAATCAGGTTAATTTTGGGTTTGGTCATATTGGGCCATCTCAAACCCATGACCCAAATATGACCCAATATATTAATTTAATAGATTTTAATACATAAATTGTCTCAAATACATTTTCACATACAACAAAAAAATTTTCAAACACATAAACACATTTTTACATAGATAGACATATTTTCACGCACTAAAACACTCACGGTACAAATACACACTCACTTCTTAAACTCATTTGAAATACATTAATTAGTTTGTTTGGATAGTAAATTATTTGGGATAATTTTGTGAAAAAAATACCGTAACACTTTTTTAATGTGATGTATATAAGATAAAAAGGTGATTGAAAAATGTGTAGATGATGCAAGCAAGTCAGTGTGTGTAAATAAGGTGTAAATAATATGCAGTTCAAATACACTATTTTTACATATACAAACACAGTAAAATGCATCCTAATATACTTTTACAAATATACGCACATATTAACTGTTTAAACTCTAAAAAGGTTAGTGAAATGGTTAGATATTTCACCTCATGAGAGGTTTCTGGAATTATGCCATATAAAAACAATGGCAAATTGGACCGGCTTTCAAACTTTGAAAATTTGTTTCTTTTTTTCTCCCCTTTTTTTTTTTTTTTTAAAGAATTGAGTTATACGGGATTCTACATCAAATCAGTATTCTATCATGTAGATAAAAAAATCTTGGACCAATTCCCCCGCAATGACAGTAGTACTTCATAAAAACATGGAAATGAGTAGAAATTAATTAATTACTTGGCTACGAAATACTAGATTTAGCAACTAACAAACAAATAATAAGAAACTAGATTTAAGTTCTACAGGTCGACAACTTCCTAATGACCTTCATTGAGCAAAAAATGTAATTTGTTTATTTATTTTTTTTAATTTAAGTTGGGTAATGGGTGCCCAACACAAATACCTAAACCGCCCAAAATATATGTGAGTTTTTATTACTCAACCCAAAATTGATCCAACACCCAATTTACCCAATCCAACCTTTCAAATTAGTGGGTGGGTTGGGTGGGTTGTTGGGTTTTGAGCATAATTGCCAGATCTAATTTTAATCGAACAAACATCGGGTTTACTTAGAATTCAGACATCTTGTGTTTGACGTTTATGCATGAAAAAAGGATTCTTCAATGTCGTGTCATGGTTAATTTAGTTCTCAACCCAGTGAAAGCAGGAGTGAGAAAAATAGGAAATGTTATCCTTCTATTGTTTATATTTTGTTTGTTTGGATAGTGTATTATTTGAAATATTATTTAGAATAATTACTGTAGGACTTTTTGTGATGTGATGTATGTGAGATAAAAAGGTGGTTGGAAATATGAAAAGATGGGTTGGAAAATGTGTCTATGACGAAAAAAAAAAAAATTTGGGATAATTTCACTATCCAAATTATCTTAGTTGGACGTGAAGCTGCATATGAATCCACTACTCCAAGATGATCTCACAAACTCACAGCTCACAAGGGTTCAAGTTTGTTTTTCCTGATGTTTTGTTGGATGATTATTAATTTAGTCCTTAAATACCATTGGGCTCGATTTTTAATCAGTTTGTCATGGAAGTTCAAGGATGTTTGATTTGATGTCCTAACTTCAAGCCCAATCTAAAGTTGTTGTTGGGTCAGCTTCAGCCTGAAATCTACGCTTCAAATTTGTTTGCAAAATGTTCTTGTCCAAACGTGAAACAATTGCTGCAAAAAGATATGCAACTTCTGTGGCTTAAAATAAAACTTACCATCACCAAAAATTAGGAATATATCACACAGTAAGGATCCAGAATTATAGGTGTGTATAAACCATTGATAGCATTTTAATATAAATCAATCTTTGAATTTAATCTTAATCTCATTCAAAAACTTTAGATATACCTATCCCATGCAAAGTGAACACTCTTCTCATTTCTTAATCGCACGCATTTAGGTTGTGTTTATGATGTTTAAAATCATAGCGTTGGGGAATATAGTCCTAAAACTTAACAGTGTACAGCAAAAAGAGTCCATCTAGCAGGTGTTCAATACCCATTGGGCACTCATAAAAATATATTTTCAGTGTTGTACTTTTTAAACCATTAGATTAATTAGGGAAAGTACATTACTATAATAAATAATTAATAAGATTAAATAAAAAAAGTATATAAATACACCAGGCACAGTGCATTAAAAATTATCATTTCTTTTGCAGCTTCGGCTTGGTTTGGCAACACCCCCCGAAGGCACAGGGCCAACAAAACCCTGAACCACACCCTTGCATTGCACAGGCCTAAGTGTGACAGTAAAAATAGTTGATCAGTGTCCTGGCTGCGGAGGAATCCTTGGTCTGTCTAAAGAAGCCTTCACAGCCATTTCAAATCCTGTTGCTGGGATTATTAAAATTGAATATAATCAGTAAGCCCAGAAACCAAAAAAATAAAATGCATGTCAGATTAATTTTTTTTTCTATAGCAATTTATTTTGATTACATATATCTTTAACGCTGGTAATAAATTGCATGGTAATAGCAAAGTACATTTTTTCACTCCCCTATTTTGGTAAATTCTCAAAATTGACAGTATACATTTATTCCAATTTAATTCTTTTAATGCAATAAATCTGTCCATCATTCGTAATTCACGAATAAAGAAAACAAAATGAGCACCCAAAGGACTCAATCAAGAGGTTATTAACATAATGAAAATTTGAGATTTCTATCAAAATAGTTGACATAGTCCCACGGGGCTTAAGCTGTTAAGCATGATCTTTTAGAATTCGAATCAAACTTCTTGGAAATCATACTCCTGTTGTGACTCGTGGCTGAAGTTTTAGAGAACATCCTCGAGTTACAAAAACTAAAAAACAAAAAGGTTCCCCCACTCCTCCTATCTGACAACCTTCTCTCCTTACCGGAAATGGGGCAGACAACCGTACCTGGTAGTTTTTTTTTTTTTTGTCAAATATCAACTTCAATATATGTACCGTACCTGGTAGTTGATGGTCATGGTTTAGTTAAAAAATTTTGTACATTCAGATCACATTTTATAATTGGCTTTCCATGTTATATGTAAATTTATAAAAATTTATTCTAAAATTATATCATACGTAAAAAAAATTATACCGTATGTTATGCACTGTAAAAAATGCACTTTTTTCATCCCTTCCCATTACCCTCTATCTCACTCAAAAATCTCAGCACAAAGGTTCTGCAACAATGGCTTAAAGGGGTTTTAGCTTTCTTGTCACGGTAAATATAACCTTCCATTTCCATGCATGCATGACCTTTTGTCTGTCCCCATTTTAGATTCTTTTTCGCTCCAATTTCTGCACTTTTTTCCTGGGTTTTCTTGTGCTCTGACCTTAACCCGTGTTTGGCTGCTGTGGAAATGGGGGAATATTATGGGTTTGAAAGTTGACATTTTTCAGCATTTCTCTTGATGGGTTTTCACTAAAATGACGTTTTACATGTTGGGTATTTGAGAATGTTGAAAGATTAGAGGTTTTTTTTTTTTTTTTTGCCTTTTTCCCCCTTCCAATTTTCTTGGCGGCCTGAAAGAGTAGTCGGTGGGCTTGTGTTCTTTGAGGTTGTTCATTAGGCCAGCTCTAGGCCAATATTCTGAGTAATTAGCCCAAAAAAACGAAAAAAGGGAAAAAACAGAGAGGGAGATTATTTTCTTCTTGCTCTGTCTGTCGGTGAGTGTTTATCTATCAGTTATTACTGTATTTTTTTCTCATCGTTATTAGAATCATCTTCTATATTATATTAGTAAGAGGAATGCATTTCTTTCTTTTTGTTGGTTTGTATGGTTTTACAGGTTTAGTTTCGTCAGGAAAAAAGTTTTAAAAAAATAAAAGCAAGTATCCCCACTTTAGGGTATCTAATCATTTTACCCCGTCATTGTTTGCTCTGTGTTTGATGGTTTGATTCTATGTGAGGAAACAAAATATTTTATGTGCGGCTCATTCGCCTCTTCTTCTGCCTACATCTATTTTTGAGAATTTACTATACGCTTTTGCTTCTTTTTTTTTCCCCTTTTCTGGTTCCAAAGCGATCATTTAGCCAGAATGCATGTGTTTTTATGTTTCTGTTGTGGTTTTCCAGTTTAGAAAAATCAGCAAAAAAAAAATGTATAGAAAGCTCCCTTCTCAAGATGCATGATCATTTCTCTAACTCTTTGTTTGCCGTGTTTGATAATTTGCTTCTAAAGATAAGCTAAGCATGAAATTACATTTGCATATATCTGCAGATTTCATTTTGGACAATTTAATGGAATGTGGACTGACTTGGTGACTTTTCTTTCCTTGCATTTTGACGCAAGACCAAAGGAGAAGGCATTCTGTTTTTCTCTTTTTGTTCTGTGCTCAGTGGCTGCTTGACGCTTTGTTATCATTTTGTCTCTTTGGGAGTTATTTTTAGATAATTTGTTAGTTCCTACGGGAAGTTTGTATTCCAACTTGTATGTATAATATAAAAAGGAGAAAGGACTCTAAAGAAAAGAGTGAGAGGTGTGATTAATTATTGATGGCCCTTGGCTTTTAGGGATAAACAAGTTATTGGGAGATGGTCCTTTTATGATTTTGAGAACTATTCTAGTGCTATGATGATTTCTGAAGTGCCACTTTAGCTTATGGAAATCTGAAAAGAAGGAAACTTTATTCTGCTACAGAGTCTACTGGAGTAAGTAATGATGCTCCATCTCATGAGAATCATTGCTTCAGTACAAATCGTCTCTTCACAAATAGCCAAATCCCTTGAAAATATTCCTGTGTGCAATGAAATTAGAGGCAACTACTTTGCTACCAATTGCAGAAAAAGTAATATTTTGGTCTACAACATAAGGAAGTATCAAAGTCTACACAACTCTACAGAATTATACTTACTCATTCAGTTCTTCATTTATCACATTTCATGCTGGGTACTCTCATTTGCAGCATGCAACAGCAAAACAGCAACTTTGTGCCAGTGATGGTAAAATGAAAGCATTTTTTCCGACCTGCAAAACACTGATTTAGCTTATGTTTTATCAATCTTTCCTCAAGAACTTGGTGTATTTAAGTCTGCCTTGATACCTTCTTGAAACTGACATTCTGCTGGTCTTTTAGAGCTCTTCTGCGTTCAAACTTCTAATAAAGACGGTATAGAAAAGCTGCTATTTTGAGGTGGAAACTAAAGAAGTTGCACGGGAATGCTTTACAAACAAAGTACTATGAGTGTTCTGGAAATTTTAGTGGAATGAGAAATTCACAGAACTCTTCTGATATTATTCGTTCTCATATGAGTTTGGATAATAATTCAGTTAATTTTAATTTATTAAAAAATCTTTGTGATCTTCAGTCTAAACCTTATTATCTCGATATATTATAAGATTTTAAACATAACTATAATCTCTTCCTCCCAGTAGCACTTGGTAGTCACTCACATCAACGCACCAATAGATGACAGTTAGCAATAGGAAAGAGAGTTCTCAGGTTTCCTTGAACAACTTCAAACTTTTAGACAATTTTTTATAAGTACATATTATGATAATAGGCACAAATTCTAGGGGATAACTAATTTATACATTTTAGGAAGGCCTCATACAAAAGGAAGAGCTCTGCTGGACAGGATTGCTGAAAGAGCTACATACTAGTTTGAACCTTTTCCCCCCTCTTGCTTCTCTGCCTTGGTTCCTCTTGGTGGAAATGAATGACAAAATAGACTACTTGATTAATATTTTGTCTTCTTCTCTGAACTTTCCATGTTTCTTTTTTTTTTCTTCCAATTTTTCTACTTATTTGTGTCACTGACCCATGTCCCATGTCTAATTTGTAGGAAATTGTAGGAAGATTTGGTTTTTTCTTGGTTTCCCTTCTCAAGAGCTCTTTCTACTCGAATCTGGTTTGAAGGTAATTTATTATTTGCCTTTTCAACTCTTAAGGGTTTCAGTGGATGGCTTGTTCTCTATATTTCTTGAATGCTATTGGTTTTTGTTTTTTTTAACCTGATACTTTCTTACTCTTTTGTATTTTGAGTTGAGAGTTTTGTTCTTTCTACAATCAGGTATAATGCTTCATTCTTTTTTTCTTCGTATTTTTTCTTTTTTCTTATGCTTTTGTCATTCTTCCTACTGATGTATTAGTGGGTGTCTTCTTCTCTTTGTTTGGTTGGTTGACTTCCTTTATGTTAATTTTCCTGCTAATTTTTTGGTTTGGTAAATTCTCTTCCTTTATCCAGCTAAGCAGACGCTTATCTAAGCAATCATTTCCGCTTGATTTCATTTTTGTTTTGGCAATTGCTTACTTTGGGTTTTGCACGAGTCTAAAGTTTTACTGTTGCATTGGGGTTAGAAATAGCAGGACAACTAGCAGTACATGGCCCCTTTTCTCCCTTTTTTATGTTTTTATTCATGGTTAAAGCAAAGTTACCAAAAGATGACTTGTTAGTAGATTATTTGAGATTTTGGTTGCTGATAGTATTGAAAGCTTCAAGCCTTCAACTATGACTTCTTCACTTTATTATTTTGAGATTAGGAGATTTTGATCGTATCAATTTCAATATTTATATTCTATTTTAATAGCATAGCTTCAACCGCATACGTCACTGTTTTCTCAACTCAAAGTGCAGATAGGCAGCGTCACTGGGCTTGAGTCCGTTGCTAGCAGGCTAAATGAGGGCCTAGCAAAAACATACCAGTGAGGAGCTAGGTTTTGTTCGCTGGACGGGGATTTTTGTTGGACCGTACACTATTCAGAAAACTCTCTGTGAACTGTGCGGATCAGTGTTCTCAGAAAACATCATCCCTGCTGCCGCCGTTCCTTTGGCGCTAATTTTAGACTTCAAATTCAAGCCTCATCACCCAGCTCATCACCCCCTCTTGGTTCTACAGATTTCACAAACCCAAATCACCACCAAACCCTAATCCATCATCCGGGATCAAATGGACGATTGGAAAATTAATGATTATAGTTGCACATTAACCAAAGTCAATGTGGAAGGTAGAAACCCAAGTGAAGGATATAGCAATGGTGTGTTACGAAGGCCAGGTTTGCCGGACAAAAACTGTTCATTTGTACCAGTTAAAAGTACAGAGTTGCTTCCCATATCTTCGAATATGGAGCGACTGGTCGGGAGCGACTCTGTTTTGTCAATTTATGGCCTCTTGTCACATAGAACAGAAAACAGATATCTTTTTGTGACTGATAGGATTGATTCTTCCTTGGACCAATCCTTCAAAAATGAAGGCGACCCGTACAATGAAAGTGGGTATTTGAAGCCGTCTTTGGCCGATAAAGTAAGGTAATGTTCATCATTTAAAACTCTGCTCCTTCTTTTCTTTGAAGATCTGCCCTTTTCTTTCTTGTTGATTGTGTACATCATTATGTCTCCACATTTTAGTTTGACATTTTAGTTGCTTTAATTTGTATAGGGGTTTGTTGGCAAGTTTTGTTGTCTTGTGCAAAAACAACGTCAAACATTGTGACGGCTGCGACATCAAAGCTACTCAAATATTTGTCGTGAAAGGAAAAGTCAAGCTTTTGTATGTCACAATTCATAGCCCACATGAGAATGAGGAACATTTCAGCAGATACAGCGGGGAACAGCTCAACAGATTATTCTCTCATCTACTCAATCCACAGAATAAAATCCTTGTGAAAAAGGAATATACTCATTTCTGTGGGTTGGATAATTATTTAAAGTTGAGTTTTAAGTTTTTAGAAAAAAAATCATAATACCTATTTTTTTTATAATTTACCTATTTTTTTATAATTTAAGTAAACTTTTTGTTTTTGATTCATTAGGGAAAAAGCTGCTCGTCATCCCTTGTTGTTAAGCCCTTGGGAAAGATTGGCACTGCCGGCGCATGTACACTGCAGGCTATTGTCAGATGGCAAATATTATCCAAACCTGCTCAATCGGAAATGTCGTATGGCGTCGTGGCAAAAAAATATCTCCCCCAACAGTTTGTATTTCATCCTTCGTCACTTTGTTTTATTCACTATTTCTTATCATGCTCATTTTCATTGTTTGTACATGTATTGTACTTTATTTTGTCCTTGAAATTTGGCAATAGCCACCCACAAATATTCTGCTTGGGAATATATATTTTGAGAGAATACGTGAATAACAATGAAATGGTTGGCTCTAAGTTAATTTTTGATAAATGTATGTCCAAACACAATAATAAATTAATGATAAGTAGAATCTTGGCTATTGGATAAAGAGATTTTGGCAGTGATATGTAAAGCTGATTTTTCATTGTTGGACTGTATTTATGATCCCATTATGTGTATCTAGTGGCACCATGGAGGAAAAAAATCCGTGGGATTGGCGTATTAGTTAGCTGACAAAACATGAATATAGTGTTTACTTTCATGTTTGACTGACATAATGGTCGGATGCAGGTATTACGGGAGTCATACTTGCCCATAGGTCATATGGCCATACGGCTCACGATTGCTTGGACTTTCTGAGAAATTTTGTCGAGCATGTGTTTGAACGTGGTACACTCGACAAGTACTGTGATGCAATTGGGGATAAAAATGCTACTTTGGTACATTAATTTTTGCCAATAAACATATGATATCTGTCTACTTTAGCTATAATACTTTTTGTGCCCCTTTAACTTTAATTTCTTATGTTGTATATAGCCATCACTCGTTGAAATGAACCAGCTTCTTGCGTCTCAGATTGGGGAAGATTATCTACTGAATATCTTTAAGAATATTGATTCTAGGCACTGGAAGTAGGTATGTAACACTAACATCATCTAGATTCCATCCCCAGGTGTTATATTAATTTCATGTTACCTTTTTCGCATAGTACTTGCATGATCAGCAACTGTTTACTATTAGAAAGTATCTCTAAGAAGGTAACTTATTAGGTTTAAAGTTTAACAGATATTCACACTTTGGATTTAGCATAGTTCTGTAAATTATGGAAATTAAAATTTGATGATATAGCATTTTCATATGTGACATTCACATCTCTACATCTCTGCATAGCTGTGAGTGACAAATGGTTTTTATCGTTAAGCATCACTTTTGCAATTGTAAGCATGTTGGTTGGAATCTATATGGCTGGATAGTTCCAAAATGTATACAACACATTGAAATGCCCAAAATGTTAGAGCTAGTGACATGGAGTGCTGCATGAGAAAATTGAAATTGAGGGAAAATTGGTGGTCTTTCCTACACTTTGTATTGAGAATGAGATCTGACATCAGTTTTGAAGTTTCTAGTTGGAGTCGGCCCACCTGAAAAGATGTGTACCAATATGTTTTAGTTTTTTGGAAAATGTCTTTGGGGCCCTTGATGCATTGAGTGGTCTAGAACTGATGCTTGTGATTAGTTTGTTTGCATCTGGCCATGCTTTTGAGTTTTGACAACCCAAGTCATAGCTCACTGTCTAAGCATACTAACATTTAGGCCATGCTCAGCTAAACTCAAGTTTATATCTAATTCCTCCTATTTGGACTGACCAAGCTTGGATTGTAGGGTAAACAATGGAGTCAAACAAATTTCATGTCTTTGTATGTTGAGAAATAAGGGATTAATAATATAATATGTTGAGAAATATATGGATAACAGATTTCATGTCTTTGTCATTAATCATTTAATTGCCTCGAGCTTGGTCAGATCTCACATCATCAAGTTTATGGAGAATGTTATAATCTTGTAGATAAACCAAATCCTCATTGATGTGCTTAATACTTTAGTTTTGTGCACTTAACCCTCGGGTTGGTAGTCTACTCTTCCAGTGCCCCAAGGCCCAAAGTACAGATTATACTCCCTAAACTTTAGGGCACTTAAACCTAAACTTTTGAGATAATTATACTAATTTGAATATAAACAAGGAAACTTAAGATCACATTTACTTAAACTTAGCTCACTCAAGCTCAACTTCAAGCTACATTGGATCTTTATTCAGTCAAGCTCAATCAAACTTGTGTGATATAAATTAATATTTTATATAATTTTAAACAAGAGATATGGTAGCTTTTCACACTAATAAATATAACAAAATCAAAATACATATATATTTGAAATTTGATTGAGCTCGATTAAATTTAGTGAGTTTCAAGTTTCATATGTCTATCTCTAGATGGAGCTTGAACTTGTCAAGTTATTCGAGTTGCTCGAACTTGATTAACACGAATTTAAGATGAGTTCGAAATCAAACTTTGATCGCATAAGCTCACAAGTTTTTTGCACCCTATTTAGAAGTAGATTTCGCCATGTACCCCCCACTGTGACACAATTGACAATCAACAGAAAAGCTCTTTCTGTCTCCTCAATTCCTCCACCGTATGAGTCCATGCATTTGACAACCCAGTTAGAGCTCACTAAGCATAATTTTGGCCATGCTCAATTCATCTCAAGCTTGTGCTAAGTTCTGCCTAATTTCGGTTGACCAAGCTTGGATAGTAAAGATTAATTTGACTCCACAGCTACAATGAGGTCTGGCTACATGACAGATAAATTAAGGAATTAGTACCTAGTAAAAGATATGACTAACAAATTTAATGTTTTTATGATAAATCATTTGATCAAATCGAGTCTGGACGCAGCAGTATCCAATATTTATGTCAGTTTGATGAAGGACAGCTATTATTCCTTTAAATTATAATTCCAAATGTTAAGATGTGAAACGAAATATTAGTCACATTTTCCTTTTTCCCCATTTTCTTACTTTTTAGATCATTTAAACTCGTACATTTTTTTTCACTCTTTTAATAATTTAATTTTGAAGAGAAATAATTTTTGTAAATACTTGGTAATATGTTTTTTAGTACTTGGTAGTCGAGTTTTTGTTTATCTCCAATGGCGGCGATTGCATGACCCGGACCCTGAGCCACCGTATCAGAAATCACAGTAGCAATGATTAAGGCATCATCTATTATTCATTTGTTTCTTTCTATTTCTGTGCTCTATTTACTTATGTGGTATACTGATTTCTTGAATGCCTTATGTTTCTGATGTTATGAAATAACATGATTGCGTGGTTCTGAGGTTGGGAATTTGAATTGGTCCTATGTGAAAATTGCCTTCCTAATAGCCTTGTATTAGTGATGTGTCTATGGGCCCTGGCCTTTTCTTAACCACAAAAATCACAGTGGCAACGGTTAAGGCATCATCTGTTATTCATTTGTTCCTTTCTATTTTCTGTGCTCTATTTACTTATGTGGTATGCTGATTTCTTGAGAGCTCTATGTTTCTGATGTTATGAAATAACATGATTGTGTGGTTCTGAGGTTGGGAGTTTGAACTGGTCCTATGTGAAAATTGCCTTCTTAATAGCCTTGTATAAGTGATGTGTCTATGGGCCCTAGCCTTTTCCTAAGTTGTTGATCATGGATTCCCTTTTTAAATAGAATACTTCTAATGCTGCTACCTCCAGATCAAGTGCTCTGTAAATTTGTAACGTTAAATGGGTGTTATTCCTTTGATGTGCCTAACAGGCTTTTCTATTGGGTTTTGCGTGATCTGTACTTGGGTTTTTGTTTGCCAATAGCAAGTACCTAGCCTAAGCCCTTGTTATTTGTGTGCAACAATAGCTGCTGCCAAGAATTTCCTCCATTTGTGTTTTCCTATCTTAAGTCATGCTATATACTGCTTGAAAGACTTGTAGTCTTAGGTCTCCTTATCTTGGCATTCTCTTATTCTGATGTTTTCAACTTCGCAATACCTTTGTTGCTCAAGGATTATGATTATATGTCCATTACCTTATGAGAAGTATTCTTGTCTAATTGCTGTATGGACAAGGATTTTGAAATCAGAAACTAATTCATCCCCTCTTTAACTCTAGATGGAAGGGGGCAACGAAATTTGTCTTTTCCTGGCCTGGGCAAATGATACCATCTAATGATCTTTTCAGAACCGTAGATTGTCCATAAACAATGAATTTTTCAAGTTCTGTGGTCGTTTCTATGTCAAACTTTCATACATCATTTCCTTTTCATTGGTTGGTTGTTTGGCTGCCTTGGAGAGTGAATAGAAGAGGGACTTCAAAGACAACTTTTGCAACCGGGAATTTGTAATTGGGGGTGCAGCTTTTGCCCTTTGGGTCGCTTTAGCTTTCATCTTAGTAGGTGCATGAAATGTAAGTCCTTGTCTGTTTGTGCTTAATTGAAATACTTGTTGGAAAGACTTTCTTTCCGGCTTCAGGCTGCATCATTATTTATTACAAGTCATGACATATCAATTGCTGCTATTGCTTTAAAGTGCCTATTGGATTATCTGCTATTTTCTTATTTGGTTCTTGTTGGTCTTAAGATGCAAAAGACATTTGTTGCCTTATAAGGTAATCCAGAGGACTTCAGTCAATGCACAGGTGTTCTGAAGCATCATGGCTTGCCTTATTATTATAAAATCTGTATAATGATATTCCACTATTTGTGATGTAACAACTTGTCAATTTTTAATTACATTACGTTGGTCCTTTGCTTAGTCATGTATTGCCTTTGTAATGCAGCATATGTGAGGTTTTTACATATTTTGTACCACGGTGAACTTTGTCCACTTTGGAGTTTGCAGCCTTATCTTCACTTTCTTGAAGGGATCTGTAAATTCTGGAGGCTTCTAGATTTTAGCTTTTTGGTCTTGAATAATTTGATTATCTTTAGTGGTTGAAGCTCTTGGTAAAATATGATTTAGTTTTGGAGTTTACAATTAGATTATCTACTTAGCAGGATTTAGTTTGTTAGGATTTTCTGCCTACTATGTGTCCTTCCATAGGAGTGATCTGAAGGAACAGGAGTATCTAGAAAAGTGTATTGCAACTGATGTGCTTTGTTGTGGCTTACTTCTAAGCCTCTTTGTTATTCCTTTCAATTTTCACTTTATATCATTATGTGCTTCATGAGTTTATCTTTGCTGTGTTCTAAATTTCATAGGTTTTTCTAGATGAAAAGATTTTAATGCATATATGTTCCGACAACACAGAAAATGGAACAGTTGGGAATTGATGACCTTTCTTTATATTAATCTGCTTTACCTATCTGTTATTGCCTATATTACAGTCTTAGAGTTGGGGATACTGGATGCTGTTAATTAACAGAAATAAAAAATGCTGTTGCAGTATTTTGGAAGTTGTAATTAGATACTTAGATGAATAGAGAACATAAAACGTGAGCCGAAATCATACACTTTTTTTCATGTCAGGTGCTTTGCGCACAGCATCCAATATAGTGTCTGTATTGTCTTGTGACCCTTCATTTACGAACAATTTTCAGAAAACCGTTTGTCTACAGTTTTCTAGTAGTTTTTTCCAGTACTTACATTGGTAGTGTCTGATATAGTTTATGGTTACCGGAAATAATTCAATCATTGAGGGCTGGGTTGATTATGTAAGGCTTGCATGGGCTGTGCCTTTAACGTTAACACAAGACGGTTTTGATGTGAAGGATACTTCATCTGATCATGTGTAGTACATGCATTTGTGCTTGGATATCGTTTTCTCTGGTAGCATTTTACAGTTGGACAACAAATATGTATGCTATTTGAGAGTTAATTTTGTGAATGGCTTGAAACAACCACTTGTCAGGTGACTTAATCGTGACTGTGGGATCTGTGTCTCTTATTGTAGGATGAAGCTGAGGACGTATAGCTCGAGACAGATGACTGCAGCGTTGATGATGGAACTTGAAGAGGGGTTGAGAAGAAACAACTTGAATAGCTTTGAGCTTTCACGAAGTTTGCTCTATGGTTTAAGGGAAGCTTGATTTGTCCAATTATCACTAGCATACCCAAATGAAAACCGCCAAATGTTTTGCTTAACTGGAAGTTTATTTGTACAGGGATCTCCAATGTTGCTGCATGTGTTTTTGAGTTTCATACCGTTTTTATTATGGCTGAGGTTATCAAAATGGATAGTTATATCTATGTGGGCCTGCAGAATTTGAAGCTTAAGAATCTCATGAATTTATAATCTTTCATCAATAAATCGTTGAAATGAGAGCTAATAATAATCACACAATAGGGTTTACACGTACGTGGAATCCGGCTCAGTTCCCTGATGAATGTACGAAGTGATCTTCCTTTATTGACATCCGAGTGCTTGAATGTCATTGAGGTGAGCTGAGGAATACTTGACATGGTAACTGCAGTATGCTGCTAAGTAAAATAATTGGCTAGTTGAGAAAGGCACCCATGGATCGAGTTGCTCAAGCCTCAAATTAGATGAGAAAGGAACAGAAAACTAATTTAATTTTCACAGTATCACTAATTTGTGCCCTCACGCGCGAGGCCTTTCTTGGCCTGAGTGCATTCTATCTTCCACCTCTTCGCAACAGAAAACCCTCCAGAATTGTAAACGTACAAATAGGCAACAAGAAGAAGAGAAGATGACAGGGGCAAAGTCAACGTAACTACTATTGTAGGATGTTTGGGGACTGTAAACTAGGAAAAAGATTGACCTTTCTTTTAAAAAAATTATGGGAAAATCATCCAAGACGTCCCTCACATTTTGTAAAATAACTTTTTTCGTCCCTCATTTTTAAAAGTGTAATTTTATGTCCCTTACATATTCACATTGGTCAAATTTAGTTCCTAACTAGGTTTTCGATCATTTTTTGGTCGAAATCCATCACGTGCAAGGCACGTGATCATTTTTGAAGGGTAAATTTGTCAAATTATATTTTACATAATCTAATCTATAGTCCTTCACATTTTATAAAACAAATTTTTTCGTCCCTCATATTTTATAAAATGATTTTTTCATCCCTCACACTTCATAAAATGAATTTCTTCATCCCTCATATTTCAAAAAATGAATATTTCCATCCCTCACTAATTATGTGTGTGAGGGAAACTCTAAAAAAAAATTTATATGTGTGTGAATATATTTTGTTTAAACACATGTATATGTCTATTTGATTTTGCTTAATAATACGAATAGCATAAATATATGTATGTGTCGATTTGATTTCATTTAACAATACGAATACCATATATTATACGTGATCATTTGATTTCATCTGGTATTAGCTAATAAAAAATCTTAAATTCATTGTCAAGTTGGCCAATAAAACTATTTTCGGTCAAAATACAATAAGAATATGCAAATTAAGGTTCTGTTGGTAAATATTAGTCATAATCATACAAAAAGAGAAGATAGCCCACAAGTGGGGCCCAATTACATACATGTGTTTATGCTATTATTATTAAGCAAAATTAAATAGACATATACATGTGTTTAAAAAAAATGTATTCACACACATAATTAGTGAGAAATGAAAAATTCATTTTTTGAAATGTGAGGGATGGAGAAATTCATTTTATGAAATGTGAGGGATGGAGAAATCATTTTATAAAATGTGAGGGACGAAAAAATTTATTTTATAAAATGTGGAGGACTATAAATCAGATTAGGGTAAAATACACGGAACCCCCCAATGGTTTCGCGAAAAGACACGAAACCCCCTATCGTTTAAAAACCTCCACATAAACACCCTAACTTTCATAACTAAAGTGGAAATTACCTTTTGAGCCGGCTGAGTTACCGGCAGCAGGTCAAATACTCTCGTCTAACCCGTGGCCTGCTAAATTAGTAGGAATTGACAATCCAATGTATATCCAGAAACGAAACGTAAGCTTGAAAGCTTTGCCTTGAACTTTGAATCAAAAGCACTCTAAGTGTACACGGAAACCTTTGACAGGACTCGGAAGAAAAAAATCAAACTGGAACTTGATATACCAAATGTAGACCTTCCCCATTGATATAGCTAGGAGCTAGCTAAGCTAGTTGAACCATTAATATTTGTTGAGGCGATTTCAGTCTTACCTTAAACGTAGAACCAAGTACTACATTAATCACTCCTAAGTCAGTCCCCTCCCCTCCAATACAAGAATATCCACAAACAAGAAGAAGGAGATAATGGTGGCAGCTGCAGTATCCACCACCACCACAGCTTCATCAATGCTTCATCAGTTGGAGTGCAACATGGACATGGACAAACTCACTTGTGAATTCTTCTCCATCCTCGAAAACAAGTTCCTTTTTGGGTATGACGATCCCAAGTTCGTTTCCCACCTCCCCAAAATTAATACTACTCCTCCTGCTACTGCTGCCGCTGCTGCTGCTACTTCTCCCCTCAGCACCAAGCACTTCCCAGGCGGCCGCGGCAAAGTCCGAATCCTCTCCATTGATGCTGGTGGCTCCACCGACGGCGTTCTTGCTGCCAAGTCTCTGGCACACCTGGAGGCCACCCTCCGCCGCAAATCCGGAAACCCAAATGCCCGCATTGCTGACTTCTTCAACGTCGCCGCCGGCGCCGGCGCAGAAGGCATACTCGCCGCTCTGCTCTTTACCCGGGGGAAGGATGGAAGGACCCTGTTCACCGCCAGGGGGCATGTTGACAATGGAGACGGTGGTTAAACTACTAGCCGGGAAATTATTCTGTTTAAGGGATGACATATCAAATCCACCAGCTGGCAGGGAGGAAGCAAATTTACCAGAATTGCTCCGGCGAGCAGTCCAATTAGGGGAGAGAGCATCGTCAGTGAACTCTGAGACCGTGGGAGCGACAAACTCGGAGGGATTGTAGCTGCCGACGGGGATAGAGTCGCGAGCGGCCCGCATAGGGGAGAGCGGGGCAGTAGGAGAGAAATGGGGTATTTTGGGTATTCGACCTGCAGCCGGTAACTTAGCCGGTTATAGGTCTATTTTTACTTTATTTATGGAGTTTAGGGCGTTTATGTGTATGTTTCTAAACGATAGGGGGGTTTCGTGTCTTTTCGCGAAACCATAGGGGGGTTCCGTGTATTTTACCCATCAGATTATGTAAAATATAATTTGACAAATTTACCCTTCAAAAATGATCACGTGCCTTGTACATGATGGATTCCTGCAAAAAAATGATCGGAAACCTAGTTAGGGACTAAATTTGACCGATGTGAATATGTAAGGGACATAAAATTACACTTTTAAAAGTGAGGGACGAAAAAAGTTATTTTACAAAATGTGAGGGACGTTTTGGACGATTTTCCCAAAAATTATCATTTTAGTGTAAAAGAGATTCTAAACCTTATGAAAGGCGAGGAGAAAGAAAGATTTGACAGTCAAACTAGAGATCTTACAACCATCCTCTGCACCCATGCGTTGTGCTTCAGAAGGCAGAGAATTTTGGATCGCTAATATATTATATGAAGGAAAATTTATTAATCATGTGAAGATGGGAAAATTCCCAACAAATTTTGATCTGAAATAAAATTGTCTAAATGCTTTTGCTCGGTGGTTTGGTCCTGGTTACAACTACTTCAGCGTCTCTTCTTGTGCATGTGCAGTTTATTCTTTATCAAGGTCCATTTCAGCGCAATGTGCTCTGCGATTGAACTGAATCCAAATACTTGGGAATTCTCCTATCTGCAAATGGGTAAAGCAGTTCCATCATCACTATAAACTATTATACTCCTAATAATAATAAACTGACCGAAGTTTTCAAGCATACCAATCATCATAATCACAAACTAGCAGGATGACAAGAAAGATTAGCTGCTATTCTTGGAAAAGATACGCCTATTGTAGAGGAGCCAATTCTCCATGGACATGTGTCAGTTTTGACAGCCAGTTCGGCCTAGTAGATGAGCTAGTTCGGTCATTAGCCCTAGACCCCTTTCGTGGCCGAATTGGTCAGGAACTCCTGTATCTTCGGGATAAGGCCATAATTGGAATCCAAGAAGGTCTTTAGTAATCTAGTAGGACTCATATTCGAGAATGAGATAACTACTAAGGATAGAGGGATAACCTTAGGCTCCGACATAACTGTCCCAAGGGACTCTATAAATAAGGTGCAACGAGATTAGAAAAGGTATACTACGTATTATTATCAATTTATCTATTCTCTCATTTTTCTCAACTGATTTGAACGTCAGAGTCACAATCGGAAGTTAGTCCGTTGTTCGGCTCATTGCAGGTCAGTTCAGGAACACGCGCCAAGGTTCTGTTTGGATTGCGGTCTCAGCTCACTCATTAATTGGCGCCGTCTGTGAAAAATTTTGTTCTTGCTTTGTGAATCATGGCGAGGATCTGGTCTCAGAAGAACACCGAGGGAATGAACGAAATGATCCCCAAAACCCTCACTAGGAGCCAACTCAGGGTGAGGAAGGGACGGAGCTCCCTCAAATCCCACCTGAACAGTTGCTGCAAGTGGTGGCGGAGAATCCGCTCACCTTTGAAGCGATCGACAGATTAGGTAAACACAGGTATCCAACTCTTTCTAAGTGAGGACTGTAGTCTCGTTGAAGGCTTAGAAACATATGTTCGAATGAGTCCAGCTGCAATGAGCTACGAGGAAGAGAGTTCTTTCACATTCAATTTGATGTCGGAACTGAGAAGTCGATCCAGTTTGGACTCAGGGAAAGGTGAGGGACAAGCATCAGAGACCAATGTGCCCTTCCTCCAAGTTAGAGAGGGAAACCCTGAGTTATTCACGTAGAAGAACTGAGCTTTCCACCCCATAATAGATGAGAGAGATCCTACAAACAGCTCACGGGTCTAATGTTTTACCCCACTTTGGCGACCAAAGTAGAACCAGCGTGGGACATGACCATTAATCTTCATATAGAAGTAAGAGCAGAATAGGTCTAGGGAATAAGATATCTCAAGAATTCGATATAGGATAAAGAAGCCTAAGATAGACCGAACAGCGCTAGGGATGAGTTGGGTTATTCGGATACCCCAGAAGGTAAGGATTTCAAATAGGAAAAGTAGAATGGGGAGCCGAAGACCAGCTATGAGCTGGTCCTTATACACGGCCACGAATCCAGGGGGAGGTTGGCAAGCTAACTCCCCTGACCGAGCAGCCCAGGGCTCGAACTCTGGGGGAATGGAATAAGTTCCCATCGGTTCGTCAACTTCCTTCTGTTCTAGAATAGGAGAGATGAAGTCAACCTCTCCGAAATTGTATTCAGAGGGAAAGAAAGAACGGGAGGGACATGCCTTGGAGGTCTCTGCGGCGGTCTCAGGCGTGGCAACCTGAATAGGGGTCCTAGGGAGGGGCTGAACAGACTGCGTGGGAGGACTCATGATTTGAACAGGGGAACGGTCCGGGGTAGGGATATACTCGGACTCAGATGAACTAGGTGAAGAAGAGCTAGAAGGCGAGGTAGAAGAGGAAATCACCTCTACTGGCACGGGTCGAACTACCCTAAACCTAGGTGCATAACTAGTAATATCAGAGTGTTCAGACGAAGACATAAAAGAAAGGAAGGAGGACTTACTAGCAATAGGGGGAAGAACAGCTTGGACACAAGATATTGCTAAGAAGGAAGTGTGAATAGGCTCTTGTCGCATAGGAAGAAAGCACGAACAGAGTAGGGGCAAGAAGATCCGAGAAAATGAAAGCGGAATGTGAAAATGACTGGTGGTGTACCCTATTTATACGGGGCCATCAGAGCGAGAAGACGAAGAGGTTCGAATTTGAAACTAGTAATGGTTACTGTGAAGAACGTGACGGTTCAAGTGATGGTTACACATGGAAGAAGTGACGGTTACATAAAATGTTTGAAGTAATGATGTCAAAGGACGTGCTCCTTGGCTGAACTGACACGTTCCTAAAATTCGATCCAGATTACCGTTTAATGACTCTGGCCTTCAAAGGGGGGCTAGTGTAGAGGAGCCAATCCTCCACGGACAGGTGTTCAAACAGGCTAGTTCGGCCTAGTAGATGAGCTAGTTCGGTCATCGGCCCTAGACCCCTTTCATGGCCGAACTGGTCAGGAACTCTTGGATTTTCAGGATAAGACCATAATTGGAATCCAAGAAGGACTCTACCTCTAGTAACTTAGTAGGACTCATATTCGAGAATGGGATAACTACTAAGGATAGAGGGATAATCTTGGGCTCCGGCATATCTGCCCCAAGAGACTATAAATAAGGTGCAAAGGGATTAGAAAAGGTACGCTACGTATTATTATTAATTTCTCTATTCTCTCATTTTTCTCAACTAACTTGAGTGTTGAAGTCACAACGGGGAGTTAGTCCTGCTGTTCGACTCATTGCAGATCAGTTCGGAAACATGCGCCAGGGTTCTGCTCGGATCGCGGTCTCGGCTTACTATTACCAATCAACCCAAAGCATGTTAATCTGCACACACAATGTCAACCAAAGAGTACTTGGAAATTATCAGCTTCATGGCAACTGCAATTGGTTTAACTACTAGAAAACTTGTATATCTAGATGAATTTGCATTCGCATTTACAGATATTCAGTTACGCAATCCATATTCACAGACATTGCAAATCATATCACCTTGTCACGCGTTACTTCATGGCTTTCTACTGCTTCCTTCCGAAAATACGCTAGCGACCAGTGATGCTGTAAGAAGAAATGATTTTGAAGCAACTATTTAGCATAATCAACAAGTAAATTGAACAACATCATGCAACTAAAGATGAACATGAAGGTATATATACGGTCCGATCAGGATATAAGATGATGAGAAGCTCGAGTGAAGAACTGGGAGGCACAACAGCCACAGAAAGGGATCCGAGTTACAATAATAACAATAGCAAAATCTGCAAGACACTTCAAAAGCCAAATATCAAGCAAAAGCTGAAAGTCCTCGTGTGGAAAGGCTTTAACAATGCATTACCAGTGATTGTCCAAATACAGTGCATATTTTTTATACCAATATAAAGCTAATGTTTCAACCCAAAAAAAAAAAAAAAAAAAAATTGCAACTAAAGATGCAATTCACCTGGTTATATTGAAAACTACACTTCCAGACTAGAATCCACCGCAACTCTAAATGGGCCTAAGCAGTGTTTGACAAAACTGTCTCAAGGAATCAATAATCGAAGTGCATGTAGATGCTGGTCAAGTCGACTTCCAAATTCACAACAATCATTTGGATATTTTGGGTATTTGGGTGACTGATTAATTAATAATTGACGACAAGGTTGAAGAAATCACTATTTAAGAACTACAATGTGAATGATTGTGCATTTGCGATTGAGGAATGGTATCCAAAATTAGAGTCAACAATTTTGTCAGTTGTCTGTTGATCAAATTTAGACCTCCAAAACTCGGCTGAATTATTGGGCTTTTGTTTTTAATTTAAATAGACTACTATTTACATGCCAAAAGTCAGATGAGATGAGTCACATTAAGTTACCGTTGAAGTTGATGGATATTTGAAGTTATAGATAGACATACACAGTTTCATAAATGTTCAATAGATTGGTTGGATTAATCATTTTTAAGAGACTCAGTTACAGTTCTTGCTTCTTTTTTTTTTTTTTTTTTTAAATTTTAATCTAAGTAAGGAAATCACAGCAAAATATTTACAACTCCAAAAATTATCTACTCGAATGAATTCTCTTATTCTCTCAGTTAACTCGTTTGTTTTTCTTCTTCTTTGTGAAAAAAGAGTTGGTACCGTCGCAATGTTTAGTCTGACCATCAATGAGCTTCAACAAAAATCCCACCAATAAGCACTCTCAAGTCTCAACTATTACGGATAATTTCAAAAACCTCCTTTGGAGGTTTTTAACTATTTCACTGGCCTTCTTTTAGGTTTCAAAAATTATACTAATCTCCCTTGAGATTTATTATCTTGTAACATTTAGATCTAACCAACAATTAAAAAGTGATATTAGGAAAGAGAATATAACATGATTCCACTATTATTCCCCATCTACTATATTATTTAGTTAATCTAATACCAACCCACACATTACAAGAAAAATACTAGAATATGTTATTTATCATCAGGGATCAAATTACATATAGTATCAAAAAAATAGTATATCATTCTATATATTTCACTTAATGAAAGATTCAAATTACTCTTTTAAATTACAAACCCATTATCCAACATAAGCAACAACAAATAATTAAAAAAAAAATTTGTAACCAAAACATTACAAAAAGTAGACTTTAGTACCATAAAAATCTTATAAACTAACTTTAATATATTGACAAGAATATTTATGACGTTAAAGTTCGTTCTTTGCGATGTTTTGGCTCCAAATTTTTTAATTATTTATTGTTGATCATTTTTTACTGTGGGTATGTAAATAAAAAAAGTAATTTGGATCTTGCATTAAGTAAAAAATATAGAATGATATACTATTTTTTGATATTTTATGTGATTTGATTTCTAAAGATAAATAGCAAATTCTTGTATTTTTCTTTTAATGTGTGGATTGGTATTGATTTTTCTTTATTGGTTGATTTTCAAAATAACACTAATACAAGGTGACTACAAGGAAAGAAAAAAAAAAGTGAGTGGAAAGAGAAGGATTTTGAAAGTTCAATTAGGAAAAAGAAATTCCCAGCCATATCAATTTGAGTAATTTCTCAATGAAATTGCACAAAATAAAAGTTTTAAATTAGTATGGATGGGGCCATATTTCTTAAATAAGGGAGGGAAAGGTATCCAATGTTGTAATATGACTTAACCACGAAATATTTTAGAAATCTAAACGAAACTCAAGCAGTTGATAAAGCCGTATTCTTATCTTCAAAGAACAAAGAATTTTGGTGGTATATTTTTGTTTTACTCTTGAAAGCTCAAAGAAAAACTAATCGAGTTGGTCAGATTTATAAATGGTCAAATTGACGTCATATTCTGAACTTTTTACACTTCAATTTCTACAATTTCTATGTGTTTATATGTAAATCGACTTTCGGTCTTTTGATTTGGTCTGACAATTTAAAGATTTATTTTAAAAACTGACTTCAAACTTCATAAAGATATATTTATATATATATATATATATATATATTTTTTTTTTTTGAGAATAGATATATTTATAATTTTGAGCGAGAAACTTCAATAAAGTTAATTCATAATTGGAGCCAAGTATAGGCTCGGATCAATACGCTAATGTAAAGAAATGTTTACCTTGTGCCAAAAAAAAAAAAAAAAAAAGAAAGAAATGTAGACTAGAGTTGGATCAATATGTTAAACATTTGACTGAAACCAAATTAAAAAATACAAAAATGGAGCGTATCGACCATCCCACAAACGATGTCGTCGATAACATAACAGCCAGTCCATCCTTCCTCGTGCTCTTCCGAGTTATGCTAGTCTAGGGGACAATCCATCTGCGACATGGGTCCGCCGACGCCGAAGTGCCCGAATTCACCCTCAGCTGCCACAATCCTCGCTGGAACCGAGGATGTTTTGATCGAAATCCTCCTTTACCTGCCTATCAAAACACTAATCAGATTCAAGACCGTCTCCAAAAGCTGGTTCTCCCTTATTTCCAGCTCCCATTTCTCCCATCTCCATGCCCTCCGCCACCGCCCCACTACTGCCGCCTCCGCCCTCTGCCTCCGCAAATCACCCTCGCAACTCTACCTCCTACCCCTTTTCACTAGACGTCCAAAAATCCACACTTTTAAATTTAATCTCACCCCCCCTGATGCTTATAATCGCACGCCCACGGCCCCTGCCACCGCCACCACTTATAGGACCAGGATTTTACAATCTTGCAATGGACTATTACTTTTACAAGTGTCATACAATGCCCGAAATGCCCCCAAAGATTATTACATCTACAATCCCACCACCCGTCAATCCAGAATTCTTCGGCTCACTTATCACTTCCACAACAATATTGTTAGTCAGAGTCAAAGACAACAATTGGGGCTGTATTTAGCCTATGATCCTTCAAAATCACTTGATTATAAGGTGATATGTGTGAGTTTTACACCTTATTCGGTGTATACTTATCAAGTTTTTGTTTATGATTCAAAATTTCAATCTTGGAAGGTTGCTAATGGGGGAAAAGAGTTTGTGGTGCCTTATGATGTAAAATTTTGTGATGGGGTCTATTGGAATGGCAAAATTCACTGGATTAGGCCAAAGGGCGAATCTTATTATTTTGACATTGATAAGGATTGTGTTGTCCAGTCCATACAAATTCCTCTAGTGGGGAGATGGCGGGGTGATAGAGTTAGTGATACTTACTATTTTGGAAATTCTAATGGCCACTTGCATTTTGTGACAATGTACTTGAGGCAAGCATCTGAATCTGAATTAAGGGTCTTCGAAATGCAGGATGATTGCTCGAATTGGTCGCTGAGGTATCGGATGGATTTTGTTGATATCTTGTGTTATTTTCCTGAGGTTAGGAGAAGGGAGATCGATTTTAGAGATGGGGATACAGTTGATTACGCATTTTGTGTGCTTGGTATGGTTAGGGAAGAGAATGGTGAGGGATTTTTGGTGTTTCATGTTCCCGGAAAGGTTGTCGCTTACAAGTTCAAGGATAAGAGCTTTGTGGAGCTAGCTGATTCGAGAGCACTTCATTTTTCTAGGAAGGGTTTGCTGAAGTTTGGATGTCATGATGCTTATGAGTTTATTGAGAGTCTTGCTCCTGTTTGATTGGTTGTCCAGTTTGTAGTTGTGGTCTTTATGTTTGTTGCCTGATGATTCGTGTTGCAAATTAGAGTTTATGTAAGCTTGATTCAATTTTCTTCATATTGATGATGTTAATAGTGTTCAATGAGTGCGTATTGCATGGGAGCAAATATTTCTTAATCTGTTTCTGGTACTATTTGAATGTATGTCCTCCAAATTGATTTGTCACAAACCATTTGATTTGAAATCAACTCACTGTTCTCTGTCTGTGATATTAGACACCCTTGTGAAGCGTGCTTCCAGTGATTGCTCAAAATGATGCAGTCTCTTGATTTTACGGATTCGCTTTCTGCGGAGTTTTTTTCTTTCTTTCTTCCTTCCAGTCCAGTATGGAAAGGCGTGGCCTTAGTGATTTGTTAAACGCATTCCTGTTTTCAGCTCTCCCCTCTGTCATGGTACGGTTTCCTGGACAAAAACAGCTAAACAAACTAATTTACTGCTCGGAAATCACTGACTTTCAGACATCTCGCAGAAATCTTTTGATTATGCACATGAACAATTGACCAAGTTCGAGTTCCTTTTCCGTGCTTCACAACTCTTCTTTCCCTTGTAACTCAGCTGTCATCTGAGGTTTTTAAACTTGTTTCAATACCATTTGTAGTTCTTGCGGAAGGATAGAGATCAAGTCAAAAGCGCTCTTAGCATCCTGCTTCATGTGCTCAAATATGGTTCAAGCTCCTTGGGCTTGTTTGAAGTACTATGTTCACCTACACAGTGGCATTATGGTTTTTGACATTGTTGAACCCGAAACTAAGGTCAAGCATACCGCCAGCCATTCTGCCGTTTCAGGGAGACCGCATCTGGTATAACTCAGCTAAGAGGTAGCATTGTTTAGAAAGCGAAAATTTCTTACTTTAGGGATAATTGCAGAAACCTCCCCTGAGGTTTCTGACATTTGCACTAACCTCCCCTGTGATTTGAAAAATTACACTAACCTCCCCTGAGATTACTAATCCCAGTGCAAATGTCAGAAACCTCAGGGGAGGTTTCTGCAATTATCCCTAAACTTTAATACATGACAAAGATCAAAAGTAATTTACAACCGTTCACTGAAGCAGTCGATGGAATCGAAGTGCAATGCATACAACAACGAAGTCAAACTCACAAGTCCATAAACCAAAAGATCACACTTTTATTGGCTGAATAAATACCGTGAAGAGTTGTTTTACATCCTGTACACACTTCCCATTCCCGTAATACAAGATAACCTAAAAAGTCTGCATTCGCAAACCCCCTAGTTACTCTGCTCAATCGATGATGAAAAAATTATGCGCAAAAAAGGGAAACAAAAATACAAGCTCACAACAAACCTGTGACCAAAAAAGAATATGAAGTGACTACCTTAGACAAACAAAGAGGAGGAAAAAACAAAAAGCAATCGAAACCTATGTATTCAGACCGCCATATGCAAAGAATATATGCTAATCTCCTCACTTTCATCCACTAAAATAAAGGAAACAAGCCTCTTAGGAGCAGCAGCAGCTAAAAATGCACTAATGCTGTCTCTTGCATACTTGAGAAAGTAATCTCCTGGAAACAAAGAATAAATTTCAGTGACATGATACCCAAAATAATAAGCCATGGTCCTGTAGAATATAGAAGAAGAGCCGTACAAATTTTTCTAATCAGGATTTCTTTCATCTGCAGTTGATGCATCAGCAATCTGAGATAGATTCAGATGTCTTGAGCACACTAGAACAATTGAAGGGCCATTTTCAATTTGTTCTGTTTCCATTTGGGCAACTTGTAGAATGCAGCCTTAGCCATCCCCAATTTTTCTTTGAACTCTTCTGAAGACAGATAAGTCTGCATAGAACATCACCGAGTTTCAGCAATAGACCTTGGAACGTTATCTGGTTACATGAAATTGCTTGCCCAAATTACGTACCTCTCTCTTGGTTACATCAATTTCTGTAATTGGATCTGATGATCCTATTTTAAGCCGTTCATATGGGTATGTTGGAAGCCCTTCCTCATCTTCAGCCTCACCCTCTTTCATATCCTCCTGTATCGTCTCTGGTTTGAGTTTAGGTGATTCTGTTAAGCTGCCAGTTGAATTTTCTCTAGAATTTGTCTCCAGCTTTGGTTTAGGTGCCTCAGGGCTCACTACATGCATAATGCAATGATCAGAAAATTTTTATCAAGTGAATAGATAGGTTTCCAGAAAGAAACTTGAGTCATTGTACCTTTAACAGAGCGAGGTATAAGAGTTCCCCGAGCTGGTGCTGGTTGTTCAAAGCCAGCACTAAGTGCTGCAATAGCCGCTGACCTGGAATCCTGTTGTGCTGACTCTGGGGTCCCAGACTTTGGATAAAGCTTTCTTACCACTGGGGGAGGAGTTGAAAGATTCCTTGCATTTGGATTCTCAAAATTTGCAGCTAATGCATTGAAGGCTGGGGATCTGCCTCTCACACGAACTCGGTCAGGGCTGAAAGACATGCTTCTGGAACGTTGTGATTTTTCTGGTGCAGGAGATCTTCCACCATAGGATACAGGTGTTCTCCTTTTGGGTTTCTACCCACACAACGTACATGTGAAAGATACAATTAGAACAAACAGTGATGATGTTAAAAGAGGGAAGCACATAGGATAAAAGGCATGCTGTAATTTCAATTTGCAATTTCTGTAGATCCAAATGACATTCATAATTTTTTGACAAAAAAAAAAATGACATCCATATTTGGAATTCTTGCCAAAAATAACCAAACCAGCAGTTGCTAGTAACTCAACTGCTAGCCCACCGTTTTTAAGAAACTGTTCCAAACTTAGTTACTACTACAGTTCTAATGTTCGTGGGTGAGCTCACAAAACAATAATTAATCATTGACCAGTTTATGCACCGAGGGCACTCATACCATGATTGAAAAGTGTACTTAGCCATCTTCAATATGGAGAAATACGTGCAAAAATATTAAGAAGGTAGGTGGTTAAAAATTGGAACCTGGATCTAAAATCTTGGATCTACAAAGATAAGGAAATTTGAGAAAAGAAGAAAAACAAAATAAAGGCGATAAGATGTTCTTTTCTATTATGCTGTTCCCAGTTGAAAGGCTAGATAGAGTCCATCTCCATTGGGTTTCAATTTCTTTTGTCAATTCATCTTTCTACTTGGACACAAAGAAATGTTTCCCTTGTGATCTCTCAGACAAGATAAATAAGCCAAACAGAATTTGCAGTATCTGCACAGGAAACTTAAATGTTACGACAAGCGAAACAGAAGACACTTGGTGCTGCTTCAACAAACCAAAGCTAAATAAGGTCATCAAAATTTGCAGCTTTATGGATTTGGTTAAAGACTACTTGAAGTAATTGAGTTCATCATCATGTAGATAGTTTGAAGAATTATGTAACTGAACTTATATCTACATAATTTTAAGCAACTACAAGTCGCTTCAGACAATGTGATTTGGCACATTGAGAAGTAAGATCACAGGAAATTCACAAAACCAAAGTAAAAAAGCAAGCAAGACAGTTTACTGAATGCAATATTTGCTCACCTAATCAGGAAGGCAAAGGAAGAGAAAGATATAAATGTCAAAAGAAAGCTTACATCCAGCTGTGGAGTGCCTCCACCTTTAAGAATAGCAAGTTTTCTTTGGAATGAGTTCCCATGCATCTATAATCATGTCAAATGGTATTCTTAGCAACGATGTAATTACAGATAACTCTTTAAACATAGTAGCGAGATGCTTACACCAGACTTAGCAGAATCCCAGGTGAAGAAACGAGTAAAGAAAGGTGGCTCACTCCCTTCAACAACACTATATATAGGAGTTTGAGGAGATAATTTCTCCAGAAGAAAATCACGTTCAATAAATTTCTGTTGGATTAAGAAATTTAAGGATTCATGAGACTGCAAAAGCTACATCAGCCGATGCCTCAAAAAATTAACCAAATTCAAATGATGAAACAGGCAGAAAAAGACATGAACATAAAGATATGGAATTCAACGTAGCGATGCATTGCAACACCAGGAAAAGAACAAAACCTAGACCAATCACTGTTCTCAAATTATGGTAACTAGCTTGTATGACAAGAAATGCACAAATTCTAACTATTTCATCTGCCAAAAGCCAAAATTACCAATTCCAAACTTGCAAATCTGAGGTCATCGACTTGAGCACTACAAAGAAAAACGCTCAATTCTTGACAAAAACCCCAGCGAACTCCAAATACTGACTAATTAAGCATAAACCATAATGTATAAAGTCAACTGTTTAGTTCCAAGAGAACGGCTACCAAAGATCACCAAAAACACACAAACCTTTCCACACCTTTAAATTTTCCTTGAAGCCAACAAATGTCACCATGGAAACAACTTGTCAGACATGACAGCTTATATAGCCAACACATAAAACCTTCTACGGTGTCATAGGCCAGAAGCCAGCCTAGAAAGATTCTTCCTAAAGGATTCTCTACCCAAATGAGACAGTCAAAAAGTTTTAAAATAAGTACAAGTGACATGCATTTCAGAGCCTAGAGCAATTCATATAGTCACAACTAGAGTACAAGTCTCTGCAAGATAAAAGAATACCTCCCCAATAGCTAGAGCCTGCGTCTTATTTTTTGATTCAACTTGTTGGCCAACCCAGACATAGATATCCAAATGACAATCAAGGATGAAGATATCTTCAGTCATTAGGTCATCCTGGTTGAAGTTGTATATCTCTGTCACCTGTATTATCATCAGAAGTCATATATAGGGCAAATGAAAGAGTTACATCACAAATTAAGTGAACGACAAGACACCCTTTAGTGCTCAATTTTGTAATGGGCGTGACTTGATGAAAATAGAACATTAAGGATTTGGAAAAAAAAAATAATCAATAGCATAATTTCCGAAAAAAAAATTCCCCAAACTCCCTCGTAAATAATAAATATTGGATAAATGAGTATAGCCATGCGTGAGATATACCTTCAAATCTCCTGAAGTACAGCATAATTCCAGCAAACATCAACAACAGTATACATGAATAACGAAATTAGTACAGTTTACAATTGAGTTTAAAATCATTTAGATGTATATAACCAATGAATATACTCTTCTTACCTTTCGAGAAAGTGCATGAGAACAAATGAGGATCAGTTTCAGCATCCCTTCCAATTTTTTGGCTGGGGTATTCTGATTTTCCATTCAACAAATCCCAAAATTGCTCAGATTCTGCACCTTCCTTTTGCACTTTGCACTGCATGTTGGGCTGTAAGATGGCATTGGAAGTTAATTATCAGGTAACTGATCAGAAAAAGCCAAAAATTATGACTTTACAATGACAGGGCATTCAGATAACTTTCTCATGTAGGACAATTACAATTACCACTTATTTGCATTACAGTAAACTAAATAGTTTAATAAATGATGAAAACAAAGGAGAACATTTTAGTGCTCTCTTTCAAATTCATTTTAAGCAGGTATCCATTTTAAACTCATTTACTCAATGAAATAGTGTTAACAACTCTATAGAAATAGGAAAAAAAAACTCTATAGATTTTACAAAATACCAAAACAGAAGGAAAACATCCATAACCACAATTAAGACCTTTATGATATCTAGCTGCCTCTCAACCAGCTCCTGGTCCTCAGCTGTTGTAAGATTTCCAGACCACGTAAATATGGAGGACCCACTATGCAATATGTAACAGTAGGAGGAATTTAAGGATGATGCCACCTGATCAAAATAAATAAACCAAAGTTAAGTAGAGATGGATGTCAGAACTCCAACCTCGCCCCCGACCCAAACCACCACCACACACCCCCCCCGGGGCCCCCCAAAAAAAGGGACATGACATTCCAATTAAGAGTGGGAACGGGCAGAGCAGCAAATGTGAAGTAGATTATGTAGTGTTGCTTAATTTTCTTTTGCTTAGGTACTTGACAATAATAATGCACTACCAAGATGTGCTGCCCATTGACTATATGTTAAAACTATGTCAGGATTAACAAAAAGATGCAAATTTCAATTTGGCTGTAGCAAAATTGAAACAGAAATAATTGTGCTACAAGATAAAGCAGAAATCTGAAAATATATAACTACAGAGCAACACAGGAAGAACACTCTATAGTGTTAAAACTGTTCAAAAGCCCCTTTGTTCCAATTAAGAATTAAAATACTAAAGGCTTCTCCGAGCAAATTACAGTGACCAGACCAAATAGCCAACTAAGGAAGCCTTTTCTCAAGACAATTTAAGCACCATGTGAAAGAGAATAGACAAGAAACATATCTAAAACAAGATGCTTGATTAAAATTAAATTCATAAATATAATTTGTTCAGTATAATATAAGCTCATTCTGCAAATGAGGGGGAGTCCATCATAATACAACCTCAACAAAATGAAACTCGCTCCTATTCAGTACAAGTATCTGTTATCACTTTCTTGCTTCATTTTACGAGTGATTGCATATCAAGGAATCTGGATCAACTGTAGAAGCCATTTAAGAGCTAACTTGACAGATTTGTTCAGAAAATAGACCAAAGGTAGATCTTTCTGGAAGGAAAGCACCATAAAATACAAAAAGCTCCATTGGACTATCAATTCCATAAGACTTTTACCTGGTCCTGTTCTTAGAATCAAAGTCTTAATGGATAATAATTAAAAGAATATAAACAGTTTTAATATGTAAATGGAAGTTCAATGTGTGAATGCTGTCAACTTTGATCAATCATTGTTTTAATCATAGCAGCTCACGTGTAGAGAGTAATGCATACATATTGTGCATTTAACCAAATTGGTTTAATTGCTTTTCTCTGTGAGATTCCATGAGTTGCCTGTCAAGTAGATCAGATGATTTTTAACATGGCTTGAAGCAACCTCTTGGTGACTTGAGAACTAAAATGTAAACCATCTAATTAGACATTTATAGATCTTGTCACTTGGAACCTGCAAACGAATGATACCTCAGGATTCCTCAGAGTCTATAAGCACCTTTAATGAACACACATCCTAATCTAAGCTCCACCAAGGATGATAGAGACTAATTTCTATTAGCTTGACAAGAAGCAAGTAATTTAGAATATACTGATAAACTTGAAGCCTTAGATCAGCTTGGTCAGCCACAAACTTGCCTGATAAAGATTGTGTAAGCTTAATCTTATGGATGCCTCCAATTGAAAACTTCGTAAAGATGGGCCAGTTCTAAGATGTATCTCAAGCCTAACAGAAGTAAACTATTTAACATAACAAATATGGAGACAGCCCAGGAGAAATTGACTAACTTAAGAAATCAAATTAAAACATGACTACAAAAAATAAAATAAAAACGGCATAACATCGCAACAATTTATGGTTGAGACTCTTATAAATAATTGGCTACTTAAAATAAGTCTGATGCACTTCTCAAACCCTTTGGCACAGAAGTATAAACCATATCCATCAACTAAGAAAGAGGAAGAAGATAATCAATACTGAGAAACAACATCAAGTGTATGAACAGCAAAATTGAAGGATTATAGACCAATATAGTTGATTTGAAAGAGGGAAGGAAGCAAACAAAAGTGGTGTAACTTACAGGTTCAACTTGAATAGCTTGCATATTCTCAGGTCCAGTACCCTGAACTCGGAATAATGCCAGTCCATCTTCTGTGTACGTGTCATCCTGAAGTTGCTTTTCTGCTATGTATTTCTTGTACCCTTCACTAAGACCACCCTGGTGATGTTTACAGGAAATAGATTGTTGATATCCAACAGTTAGACTATGTAGTAAAATAACTTTCCATCTTGGCTTGATAAAGAAGAAAAGTTTATACAGATTATGCAGGATTTTTTTCTCCACACCTTGAAAACAATAAAGCTCTGAAAGATTGCAAAAAATTGGATAGGTTCACTTCCTTCATAGATGCGAGCCTAAGTTTCACAATGAACAGAGTGTCAATAAACACCAGGTGAAGCACACCTTCAGTTTGAAAGTGGCAGTTAAAGCAATAGGAGTACCTGAGTAGCTAAGAACTTAAGCGATTCAACCATCTTGCTTGCCTGTGAAGCTGCTGAGACCCTATCTTCCTGAATTGCATGTAAAGCAGAATCAATAAATGAGAAATACGCTATTGCTGCATTTGCTACTGGTGTCAATAAGACTACCAGCCACTTAAGCCTCTATAAAGTGGGCAATTTTCAGATGAACCTAGCCTCCAAAATGACAGATGTTATCTAAACTTCAAAGACTAAAAGATGATAATTATCCAAAATAAAATACCTGAAAAAAACTAGTATTGCACAAAAAGGAAAAAGGGAAACGAGCTTTTCTATACAATCTAAATGCAGATTAATATTAACTGAAAGCATTTCATGGTTGTTTATAACAGGGATTCAGCAATTTTTAGACAGGCATTAGAAAAGGCACGCAACGTAGCCAAAGCATGCAAAGAGACTAAATATTTCACCTCAACACTTTGCTTCCCAAACCATGTCCCTATGAGGTATTCTTCTTTGTCTTCCCCGGCATATGAATACTGAAAGATGTAACAGTCTCCACTGTAAAATTTGGACTGATCTGATGATGGAAGAAGAGTCTTTTCTTGACCATTCACATGCCAAACCTGCACAGACACAATGGATCATCCCCTGCTGTAAATCAAGAAAATGGATACATAAGTTCATAGAGGGGTGGTTTTAGGGATTCATTTGTCCCCTTGTTAGACTAAGGTCCTCATGAACAAGAGCAGAAAAGAGTTTAAAAGGAAACACTCTTCATTGACAAATTATTACAATCATATCAATAAAGTTAAGTAATTGAGTTTCATAAACAAAACTTGATCAGGTAAAGATTAAACTTTATAACATATATTTTATTATGCCAACCACAAGATTCAAAGGGGGGAAAAAGGTAAATGAAAAATGTAGTACATGGGATGACAGCAATGATGTGATGAACTTTAGCAAAAAATTCTTCAATATCACCTTTTTTG
This sequence comes from Coffea arabica, assembly GCF_036785885.1. Taxonomy (NCBI): domain Eukaryota; kingdom Viridiplantae; phylum Streptophyta; class Magnoliopsida; order Gentianales; family Rubiaceae; genus Coffea; species Coffea arabica. The sequence continues at coordinate 11,674,323 of NC_092320.1, read as the reverse complement.
GATTGTTTTCTTTAATTTGGCACTACAAATATTAAACTCATGCTTTTGTACCACTAAATCAACTATTAGGTACAATGAATTATTTCTGGATTAATAAATGGCCGACCAAACATGAGAACAACTCTAAAAAGTTGGTTGATCCAATTTTTATGTTACAAATCAGAGAAAATTTAATTATAACCAAACAGGTTGTTTAGAGAAAAATTTTCACTCTTAAGAGTAAGTGGAAATAAAACATAAAATGAAACATGCATATCTAATGTACAGAAAGTGACTAGAAACTGAACAGTTTTATGTCAGGAATTGTTGCATTTTTTCATCATTCTTTTAATAAAGTTCATCAGAAAACAGAAAGGAGAAAATAGTGCAACAGTACATGCCATTTAATTGATCTATACAGACAGATATCTCAAAAGCACCTGCAGATTGCCCGTGCAGTCTATGTAGGGCTGGGGCTCTTCCTTTGGAGGTGTAGCTTTCAACAAGCCCTTCACATTAACCCCTTGGCGCTTTAAAAGTGCTATGTAATCATCATGCAGTACAACAATCAAAATTCTCGTTCAAAAGAAGGTTAGATGATCTAATAAACACAGAAATCTCAATACAAGAATAATTGAGCCAGTAGAGTTTTGCTTCACCTATTTGAGAGCTACTCAAAGGAAAGGGATTCTTGAAAATGCTGTTTCAAAAGTTGAAAGTAGTTGCTTGTCAAAAGATTGAAAAAAGAAAAAGAGTATTGTCTTCAAAAGCAGCCTAGGATTGTTCTCCAAATGAACTATTTCAACTCAAGTTAAGATAGAAATAGAGTCAACGAAAACACCACCACCTCAAAGCTTCTTTTAGCTTAAAAAAAATTAAAATTAAAATTAAAAATTAAAACATAAAAAGAACTGTAACCAGCTAATTCTAAGCAAGAACAGACCTACAACATAAACTTAAAAGGCAGGAAATACAGCATAGATTTGCTTGAAAATACAATATCAGTTACTAACCAGCAACCTTGCCCCTTCCATCCTCAGATACAGCTACACTAGTTGACTGCGGCCACGAATCAAACTTCGACCGGAAAATTACAGTCTCAAACCCCTCAATTACACGTACTATGTGACATTTTCCTTTATCAAGGCTACGCACTAACTCCTATAAGAATGAGGGTGAGAGTAAAACAAAATAAGAATAGGGAATAAAGCTGTAAACATAATGCAGATACAAGTTTATAGCAGCACAAACTATTACATCAGCAGCTCCGCTTGCACTTTTCCTTTCATCAAGAGAAGTAGCTCTGCCCATCCAGAGGAAAACCTCTGTCCCACAGTCAAGAATATAGCATCTATTAGTATCCAAAAGTTCCCTCGTCAAAGAATCAGCCTCAATAGGTTCCGCCTGTCCCTTCTCAACCCTAATAGCAATGATAAACTTGTAATCTCTAGAGATGCTTAAAGAACAGGATAGACAATTTATCACCAAAAAACCATATATGATGCAATTAGTTCTCTTGCAACAACATTTTTATTTGGATTCTGATCCTGAACTTCTTTTACTTCAGAGAATGAAGTCATGTGCACTATTCTCCAACAAAAGCCAACAAAAATTTGTGATTTAAGAGATATACAGCTCTTACAATTTCCAAAAATCCATGAGAAGTTTGTTAACGACTTTGCCACCATGTAATGTGTTAAACAAGTATTGGATGCACAACAATGTGTCTATGGCTGGAATGTATTACCGAAACAATCTAGTAGAATTGTCATCAGTACTTTTAGCCTCCTCGGTGGTGGTTTTCCTTGGAAGGGGAGCAAAGCCACCAAAGAAACCCCAAAACTCTCCAGTCTCAGCATCAGCCATTAATTTGCCATCCTCTATACAGTAAAAACAGAACAGATCTTAAATGCATTGGTGATTAAGGCAGCCTAGCAACAAGTTTCCATTTAATAATCCACTCACCAATTGCGGCAACCTCACATTTTCCGTCATGGTAAGTATCTTTAATGTATTGGACAACTTCTAGAGCTTTTGCTCTTTCTTGGATAGATGAGTTGGAACCATTGAACTGAAAAATTTTAGAATTGGTGTCGAGAACAAAGATGTCATCATGATTCAAGGATGAGCGAGCAAAAGGAACCTGTACCACCAAGAAAAGGGTCAATAAGTGTATAACCAATATACTATACAATTGCTAATGATCCATCATCAGACAAGCACCAGGACCAGAAACTTGCCTCTTTTACATGAACAACATGCTTTCCTTTACATACAAACAATCGGGTCTTGTGCTCTTCAGCCTCTGCATGCTTGAAACCTGATGCTACTCCACCTTCTTGAGGAATAATACATGGTTTAAAATAAGAAAGGAACTTTTCTGTTTCATGACCTTGTACTTCACGATATTGAACAGCACGTCCACCAAGAGCTGCATCAAGTTCCACAGTTTTAATGGCTGCAGTGCCAGCTTCATCCTGTATATAACAGAACATCAACAACTCAACTGCAACCATGAAGTTGGCTTACTAGGACATATCTTCAAAACAACAAAACAGACCTTAGAAGTATCTTTACCCAGCCAATAATGAATATCATGTCGCAGAGCACCATTTTTCAGTGCAGTAGTCTGCAAACAGAAATTAAAAGTTCAATTGCTGCGAGAAGTGGCAAATATTCATAATGCAGTACACAGAAATTGACATCTCTTGATACAAGAAAAGCATAACGCATAGATTAATTGTGCAGCTAGTAGGTATATCAACCACTGAAGCTTCCAAAGACCATGGGTAACTAGATTCATCTTATTAAGGAAGCTGATCAGAATATTTGTGAAGTATAACTGTAAATAGAACCACAAACAGTACACAAATTCTTGGATAAAAGAGAGCGCAAAAGATGGCAAAACTAGATGTCTAGGTATACCCACAATACAAACTACAGAAGTGAAATCTGCAGTTGCATTTATTTACATTATGTTTACCGGGTCCCTGTTATCATATACCAGTGGTAGTCAAAGACTTCAAACCTAAAGTGCATGTTGTCCAACACTTGACATGTAATTAGAAAACTTCCAAGTATGATCACTTTCTTAAGAGTAAGATACTCCTTACTCACTTACCTTCAAAATCACATACGAGTCTCCAGTGAAAAATTTGCCATATGAAGACTTAGAAATGGTCACTGGACGAAAATTCTCAATTCGCCATATCTCAATCCCACTGTATGCAGTCAAGGAGCATCAATTGAATTCCACAAGAAATTGAGCTAATGGAGATACATTAAATTCTAAATATCTGAATTGTAACTGTTATCCTCACAAATACGACTATATTCCATTTTAGTTTACTAGAAGCCACATGACAAATGTAAGTTTGCAAGAAAAGCCTGACTAACAGAAATGCAATGATATCAAAGTAGGAGAACAATAGCAGCAGCAGAAGTTACAAAAACCACTAAATTTAGGATACGCCTTCTGCCCAGCTCCTTGAAATGCTGGATCCAAGTCTCTCATTGAAACAGACATATTGTTTACAGTTTTGTTGGCACGAATCAGAAACTTGGCCTGAAAGTTGAAGCAAAGGAAGCTGAAAATTCATACAACTTGTAAGTGAGAAATAAGCTGTCACAAAACTAGTGCAAACGTAAGTAAATTGGATCCAAAAAGTAGGCTATCCCGACCAACATAATTCTTTTTGAGTGTCACACAAATATAGCTTGCAAGATGAGTAGTTGACTAATTTAGAAGCCAATGTTACAGACTAGCCTGTGATAGCCAAACATCGAAATAAATTAGCTGCATATTTCAAAATTTTGATCCGCATTGGAGTTATGTCGTTCACTGGAACAAGGAAACAAAGGGTAGAACCATCAAAATCTGTGCATTCACCCCTCTTTGAGAGAGCAGAAACACAATTTTGCATCAGAAATCGTCGGTATGAGCTAACAGTTTTTCACACGTATGCTAACAGTCTCTGCATTTTGAGTTTAATAGAAACCCCTAAGCAAGGAAACCGAAGCATCATACATTCAAGAGCTAAAATCAGAGTGCTCAGTTTGAATAAGTTTTCCAGACAGGCAAAGCCACTAAGGCTTCCCATTTACCATTCTGATACCCGGATATCATATGCTCCATGGTCTGCTTCTCATTCACCCGAACCAGACATCATCATCATGCATTTAGAAATGTAGAATATATAGAAATAGATATCTGCCCCATAACGAACATCTGCAGTTCTACCGGATTCGATTGAGCTGACTCATGGTGCACACACAACCTCAAAGAAAGATTGCATTTTTGCCGCATTGTCAAAACTTTCAAAGTAAAAAGCTCAAGTATGATTTCATCACCAAATCATCACCAAAAAAGGATGAAAAAAATTGAAACTTAAAGGACGAATGGTTTTAGTGGAAATCTGTTATCGGTTGAAAAAAAAAAAGGGGGACGAATGATTCGGATAGTTGATACAATTTCGCAGCATAAAAGAGCAATGGCGAGGTGAGACAAGTGCAATTAGTATCATGTAACTCAAATACTGACAACGGATCCACTCAGCAAGATAAATAATTTAAAAACTCTTCAAATGCCGTATCATCTCAAAATTCGAAAATTCTGCTTTAAAAAAATGAAAGCAAGGATGCAGTATCTACACGTATTACAGACAAAAAATTTGGCATTCCCTCGTCGAAAAACGCAAAAAACACGATCCTCATTTCAATCCCCAAAGCATCCAAAACAATAAAATAACAACACACAACTATTTCCCACGGATCAGCACACACAATTCACCATAAAACGAATCAAAACAACTCAAAAATATCGATAATTCAACAAGAGATCATAAAAAATGCTTCAAAAATTACCTCGGAACGAATTAATTGCGCAGCTGAGGGAATAAGAATCAACAGATCCAATCTAATGAGGAAATTAAGCTGGAATTAAGGAAACAGCTGGTTCGCCAAAAAGCGTCCGAGAAAGACAGCTAGGTTTTTCGAAGAAGAGAGAGAAAGGAGAAAGAAAAGGAAAAGAGAGAAATGTACTGTGTACTAATGAAATATAGAGAGAGAGAGAGAGTGTGAGGTAAGAAAAACAAAAAAGAAAGAGAGAGAGAAAAGAAAGTGGGGAGGGGAAGGGAAGGGGTGTTGGAGGGAATGATGAGTTGCCAGGCGTGCTTATCACTAACGGCAGCCAAAGAAAGATGGCCCCATTGGCTAAATGGCCATGGTTTTTACACACAGCACACACACTACCAACAACTGCAAAGACGACAGTAAATTAGCAGTAACGCATTCTTTTGTTGCAAAATGAACTGTAAAGCTTTCATTATTCGGCTACTAACCTTTCTAATTTGATTAATTACTAAACGACAAAATTTTCAGCCTTTTCTGAATAACATATGCTAGTATAATATGAGGCAAATTCTTTTTATGGACTTGCCACATTTGCAAATCGTAGCTTGATTTTTTATAATTGGTCATTTCATTAACTACTCCCTCCGTCCCACTTTGATAGTCTTGTTTTCCTTTTTCGTCTGTCCCAAATTGTAGTCCATTTTTCCATTAAAAAATGTAGTAATCTTTCAAATTGTCTAAAATATCCTTATTAAATATCTTGTTATTAATACATTGTTATTAAATACTAACCCACTACATTAAATACATTGAGTTTTTACAATACTAACACATTAGCTGTAACTGATATTAATTGGCACTCTTCGTGATTAGCATAAGGGTATTTTAAAAAATTATTAATCTAAATTTATGTTTCCAACCAAATTAATTACACTTTCTTAATCTGTGTGAAAAAAAAACCAAGACTAACAAAACGGGACGGAGGGAGTATTAAACAGCAAGCTTAACAGTCTTTCCAACTAAATGTAAATTATGATGAACCACTAAACCGTCGCTCCTCATTTATCTATTTGGTAGTCGCGCAATGTGATTTATGCAAGGCAAAATATGTAATTAGATTTTTTGAAAAACTCGCAATCAAGAAACTCTAAATAACAGATATATTCATGACACTGTACATTGTATAGTCAGGTCGAAACTTTCGATTCGAAGTCTCACAATTGTGCAGCTTTTGATATCAATGTAATCAAATTATCGTTGGGACATTAAAAAAAAAGATGCATTCATGACACAAGTATTTAGTGTTAGACTTGCATGTCAAATATAGTATATTTTTCTTTTTTTTTTTGAATTTGGGTGAACATATTATTATTGTTTGCTTGCATTGGGTAAAATGGCTTTTTTTTTTTTTGGGGTTGGAGTAGAGGAGGGGAAAAAGTGGTTATATTGGGACAGACGAAGGAGAGGTTATGTGGCTGGTAATGGAGCTGACTTCCGCAGATCCGATATGCGAGGAGAGTGACAGAGACACAGACGGGGGAGGGACTAGGGAAACTGAGAAAGTCGGTCGCCAGCCATCATTCGTGCATGACCATAAAGCTACTTAGGAGTTTTAGTATCAGGAGAAAGTGAGAAACATGTCACTGCATTAGGAAAAAGGAAAGAGATTCTCCAGACTTGTCTGTCCCTCTTCTTGAGATAGACAGTAGCTGGAGGACCCACATTGTAGGGACCATCCCAAGGACTAAACACGATTGTACTACCATATTCAAACTCAGTAAAATTACCACTTTTCCTTCTTCGAAAACTAAATCGAATTGAAATTGCTCAACTAGTCTTCTTTGGTCCACGTGAAATCAGGATGCACTCTAGTTTTTTTTTTTTTTTTAAACCCCCACCTCCTTCCCACAACAAGTTTCCACCCTAACTTTTAAGTATAGGATTCAAATCTTGAACACAAACCATTTTCCGTATTAATTGTTAAGTACAGAATTAAAATCTTGAACTCGATAGTTAAGAACACATTATCTACGCGAAATAGGAATATGTTTAGATAGCAAATTATTTTTGGAATAATAATATGACACATTTGTAAAGTTAAATATGTGATGTCTGTAACTTGGTATTTAAAAAATGGGATAATTTCAGAAACCTCCTTTGAGGTTTTGTGAAATATCACTTTGCTCGTTTGAGATTTTCAAAATCTTACTTAGCACCCCTCAAATTGACATTTGGGTAACATTTCTGTTTGGATTGTGAATTATTAGAGATATTTTTACTGTAGCACTTTTTGTGATGTGATGTATGTGAGATAAAAAGGTAACTGGGAAAGTAAAAAGGTGTATTGGAAATTGTAATGATGATGTAAACAAATAAATTTTGAGAAATAAAACCCAATCCAAACAAAGCATTGTCAACCCTTCTAACCAAAAGTAATACTAGAAAATTCATGTTTGAGGAGAGAGAGTATTTTAGTGCCCTTAATATACTTAGGCTATAAAAAAATAATCATTTTATAAACTAAGAAAAAAAAGTATTAAATTGAAACCATCTTAAAAGTGAGGGGATGAAAGTTGATAAGGATGTTATAGTCAATAATCACTGCTATAGAAAAGAGAAATAATAAAAACAAATACTATTTTGAAACCATTTTTACAAATAAACCCCTCCATAGTATTAAAGGCAATTAGCATGTAAAAATCACACATTTGAGCAAAGAAACTCAATAATAGATGAAATTCAATTTCAATAACATATAGAGAATTTACTAAAAATAAACCAACTTTTTTTATAGATGTGAAATATGAAAATTTTATTATAAAAATAAAAGTCAAAATTTGAAAAATAGCAGTTCGAAGCTTCAATTACTTCATTTCTCTAGCGTTCTAAATGAATAAAAACAAACAAATAAGTTGTGAAACACAAAAAAGGAAAAAAAAAAAAGAACCCGCAGCTATACTTCTCCAAATGCGTTGAATATTACATTGATTAAATCCTATATTTCATTGACATTTGGAATTCAATTATATATATATATATATATATATATATATATATACAAACACATACATATATGTATGTATATATGTATATGTGTGTGTGTATATATGTGAATATATATATGTAAAGAAAAGCAAGAAATTTAGAGAAAGAAAAAGAAGTTTAGAAAATTTAAATATGAGGGAGCTAGGTGTGTGAAGTGAGATTTTGAAAAGTTCAAGGGAGCTAGGTGATATTTCATGAAACCTCAAGGGAAGTTTCTAAAATTATCCCTTAAAAAAATAGAATGTGATGTGAGATAAAATTGTGATTAAAAAATATATTTATAATATGACTAATTTTTCTAATTTTTTGCAAATAGTGATCAATCATCCAAACACACTTGTCCCAAAAATTGAACAAGTTAGTTCTCACTGTCGAGGTATTTGCACATAAATGAGTTGTTTTTGTAGGTACAATTACGTTCAACTCACGTACAGTTAACTAAAATTTGTTAACTAAAAATTGTGAAAGGACTATCTGAACAAGTTTTCCAGAACACAATATTCTGCATCGTGATTTGAAGGTAAGGATTAAAGGAGCCAATTTAAAAGAAATAAAAATAGATTAATTCTATCAATTGACTTAATTTAATTAATTTAGTTTATGTATTCCATAATTATGACAGAGAATTTCAGCTGTTGATTCTTATAGAATAAAACCATCAGCTAAAATGCCCGCAAGGCAATTACTAAATCAGATATCCTAAACTTTTACAACATAAAAATCAAAGCTGCTGCTGCCATTAAACTAAGAGCTCTGAGCATTGTACAAGGACGTAACATATACTACATTTTATGCTCCTACTATCTTGTTTTGTCGTTTTAAAATGAGTGTGAATTTGTTTAATTAATTTCACTGTCTGATTTTATCCCCCTTCTTCGTCTTTTCCCTCATAAACTTTTTTTTCTTGTTATCTTTTTTGGCTATAATAAAAGCAATTAACATTTCATGTTAAAAGTGTAATGTATGAACAGTTCTACATTTTTTTAGGATTTATATATATATATATATAAAGAGAGAGAGAGAGAGAATATTCTGTCAAAAAGAAAAAGAAAAGAGAAAATTGCAACACAATTAATGTTGTTAATCAATGCATTGCCATGTCTGACTGTGGCATGTGGATACATTAATACTCCCTTCGTCCCGTTTTGTTAGTCTTGGTTTTTTTTTCACATGGATTAAGAAAGTGTAATTAATTTGGTTGGAAACATAAATTTAGATTAATAATTTCCTAAAATACCCTTACGCTAATCACGAAGAGTGCCAATTAATATCAGTTACAGCTAATGTGTTAGTATTGTAAAAACTCAATGTATTCAATGTAGTGGGTTAGTATTTAATAATAATGTATTAATAACAAGATATTTAATAAGGGTATTTTAGATAATTTGAAATATTACTACATTTCTTAATGGGAAAGTGAACTACAATTTGAGACAGACGAAAAAGGAAAACAAAACTATCAAAGTGGGACGAAGGGAGTATATCTTAATAATAATTTAATTATACATCTAAACTTAGTATATTACGTGTCTCAAGAAGAAAGCTCGAATGGGCTAATATTAACGAAGTTCATGCAACATCGCTGTCAACCAATAATACCCTGCAATAACAAACGATGACGGCCTCACCGGTGCAGGAATAATTGCGAGTCTTTCGTACGCAGAGCCAAGATTAACAAACAATTTTCCGCTAGAATTACGAGAACAGGGAACTAGGCCAAATTCTTCTTTTTCATTTTGGCCTTGGAAATACAAAAGGAGACTTTTTAAGTCATAACAGAATTTAATTTGCGAATTTCAGCAGTAACGGGAATCCAGCTGGTTTCTGTTAACCTAGTATCCATGCATGGACCAAGTTCTGTCTAGTGTTAAATATTCTTGTTCCAGCCGAACAAGAAAACCTTTAAAGCTTAATGAATGATCGGATGGCTTGTTTGATAGCCCCTTTTCTAGTTAGCTCATTTAAGACAAGACAAAGCTTGAAGAATGTTCAGGGCGCTTTACAAGAGTCAGATAGACGTTTTTATTTCTTTTTGTATTTGTTCTAGATTATCAGGAAAGATAACGAATCACAGATGAAAAAAAGTTGGCGGGGGTACATTTCTTCTGCATTGGTCTTAAACCTAGGGAAAGCTAGCACCCGATTTGAGCAGTTTAAGAAATCAACCCGTTTACTCCATTCCTTTATTCGCAGATTCCCTTTCTCTCAAGCTATACGATGTTCATTATAAAATGGATAAAGCAAGTTGATTCATATGGGTTGCTACATCGAATCCAGTTCCTTGTTGAATCTCCATGTAATACCTTCCTTTTTCTTCCACAAAAAAGACGTCTTTATAAGCCCTTTTCAACTGCATTCTTCTTGTGCCTTGTACGTAATTATAGTTGCACACCAGGCAAGGGACGAGAGAAACGAGAGCTTAGGGAGTTGACTAGCGCGAAAGCATGGATTTTCGCCTAGTGTTTAAGCTGTTCTTGGTTTGTTTATTAGGTGAAGTCTTGATGGCAGAAGGGTTGGCATGCAACTGGGGAACGCGAGCAACGCATCTCCTTCCGCCTGATATAGTGGTGAAGCTAATGAAAGACAATGGAATTGACAAGGTGAAGCTGTTTGAAGTCGTGCCTGATGTCATGAGGGCTCTCGGCAACTCAGGAATTCAGGTGATGGTAGGGATACCAAATGATATGTTGGCTTCCTTGGCAAGTAGTGTTCGAGTTGCTGAGGATTGGGTAACCCAAAATGTTTCCAGATATGTTTCCAGGAATGGCGTGGACGTAAGGTTAGTTCTTGCATTCTTTATATATCCTTGATTGGAGTTGTGAATCATGCGCATTAATTACTAAATACGAACTTAATCTTAAGCTATAGGATGTCCCCTAATTATTTAGATAACACTTGGACACAATAAATCGATGAGAATATGTTCGTTACATTATTATATTATAGGTGAATAATACTCTTTTAAAAATGTCCCGTCTATCATACATGTTTATCATATAAAGACCCTATAATAATAGATATATTATATTTCCATCTCCTAAGAATATATATATATATATATATATATATATATATATAAATTTATATGTATAGTGCATGTTTTTCCTCACAAAGAGGAAGAAATATACAGGGGAAAAGAATAATCAGTAGGAATGAAGCTTTTAGCTAGAGGGTTCTCTCTCTCGCCAAGAAAGTTCCAAGAACGTGGTGAAAACGGCCATATAACATACAGAGACATGTCTTGTCTGAAAACTTGTCACTGTTTAAGTGTAAACATTTCGCATCAAAACACAGTTAAGCTAAAAATCTTAATGCCCACAAGGTGACAAGCAAAAGCAGCTGAAGAAACATATCCCTGTTTCTTTGTCTTCAGGTACGTCGCAATCGGGAATGAACCGTTTCTGAAAACCTACAAAGACATGTTCACCCATACAATATATCCAGCACTTGAAAATATCCAAGCTGCCCTGATCAAAGCAGGTTTAGGCAGACAAGTCAAGGTAACCATCCCAATCAATGCAGATGTGTACCAATCAGATAGTGGCATGCCATCAGGAGGCAACTTTCGCCCTGACATCCAGGGTTTGATGATCTCAATTGTAAAATTCTTAAGTGACAATGGAGGCCCTCTGACCATTAACATATACCCTTTCCTTAGTCTCTATGCTGACCCTCATTTTCCAGTCGACTTTGCCTTCTTTGATGGCACTGCAGCCCCTGTAGTTGATGGAGGCGTCACCTACGGCAATGTCTTTGAAGCCAATTATGACACTCTAGTTTGGAGCCTGGAGAAAAATGGCTTCCCAAATATGCCTATTATTGTTGGCGAGGTTGGATGGCCAACAGATGGCGACGTCAATGCAAACATAGAAAATGCTCGTAGATTCAATCAAGGTCTGCTCAACCGCATAAATCAAGGCAAAGGAACGCCAAAAAGGCCGAGCCCGCCTGATATTTACCTGTTTGCTCTCATTGATGAAGATGCCAAGAGCACAGAACCAGGCAACTTCGAGAGGCATTGGGGCATATTCTACTACGATGGAAGCATCAAATATCCCTTAAATTTGGCCAACAACAAGAATGTCACAGCTGCCAAGGGCGTTCAATATTTGTCGAGGCAATGGTGTGTCATGAGGCCTGATGCTGACCCTTCGGATCCCAATCTGCCACAGAGCATAAACAAGGCCTGTACCTATGCAGACTGCACGAGCCTTGGATACGGATCGTCTTGTGGGGGCCTGGATGTTAGAAACAATGCTTCTTATGCATTCAACATGTATTTTCAGACCATGAATCAGACGAAAGGGTCGTGCGACGAGTTCTCCAATTTGGCGGTGATCACTTCCATCGATCCTAGTACTCGAATTCGGGGCGGCGCATGTCGATTTGAGATCATGATCGACGTTGGAAAAGGCGGGAAGACTCGAAAACCTACCACTTCATCAGCCGGAAGAATGTATAATTCAATCTTTGCCTGGTCCTTTCTGCTTGGACTGCTAGCTTTTGTCAGCTAGTCTTTGTTCCCTTGATGACAGCTGATTCCTAGGCACTACGTTGATTGCAACCTACGCTGAATAGAATTTGGATATTCTTTGGCTACACTATGCTTGATTAGCGGAGTTGTTTTGTTGTTTTCCGGTTTACGTCCATACATGAATGTAACTTGTTTTTGTTCCTTCTTCCACCTTGCGGAACTGTGGAGAAGCTCTTGAAAATGCAAGTATGGAAACAGTTTCGATTGGCTTGTGACTTCCATCTTGCGTCTGTCTGTGATGCTTTTTTTTTTTTTTCCATTATTAATAGGTGGAGTATATTTTAGTTGGATACGAGTTTTTTCAAGTTCCACTCAATGATAATCTCTTATTTTAATTCCTGAAATCTCAATATTATATAGGATGATAATATCTCAATTTTAACCACAATGATAATACTTGTACCTGGAGAAGAAAAAGTATACAACGTAATTGTTTTCTGGCAAATTTGACGCTTGAGTTCAAATACATCTGTAGCACCTTCAATTAAAAAAGTTTTAGAATTTTTTTTTTTAAATATATGGTGTTCTTATGTGCACTATATACTACTAAATGACAAAAAATAACTGAAAAGGTGTACAAATTAAGATGACGACCCGTTTAGTGTTTTTGATAAAATTAAATTGGAAAAGTATCTAAAAGAGATGTGATTAGTCTTGTTAATTGTTTGAAGAATTATAAAGTTAAATCGAAAAATTGTCTTAGAGCCTTGATTGCGTGAATGTAAATGATAAACAGAATACAATTATTAGGCGTCTTAAAGAGCATTTGTGCTTACGTCAACAACCTTGTTTGGATTATCAAGTGTTTAACCGGGCAATTTGGAGGAGCTAGTTACTTTCTTTTTATTATTTTTTATTCAAGACTCCAATTCTTGAGTACTTGCAAATTTCAACCACAGAACAATATTAATAATAATGTCTCTAGGGCAAGAACAAGAAAAAGGCTCTTAGAAAACAAATGAAGCTGAAATCTGCCCTCTTTTCTACACATTCGTCATTTCCTCCAATAAATATTCTATTCCAAGAGAACATTCCATTCTTGAATTGCTCAGATTTCGCTAAGCTACGCGCCTTTATTCTTCCTCTCACTTTCCTAAAATTTTAGATGTAGCAATAGATCGAATAAATTAAAAAACAAAAATCCATTCATACCTATTATTATGATACATAGGCGAAGCTGTTTCTTCCGCTTAGTATCTGTGTCTATATATAGAAGAGATCATCACCACCGCCTTTACAGCCACCACCATTGCTGGCTTTATTTAATGGCCGCGGCGCCGTCCACCTTTTCCGTTGGCCGTAAGGATTTATTCCCATTTTTATCCATTCAAAATTCTTCCTTTTCCTCAGCTTCTTCAGCTATTGATTTGAATTTACATAGTAGCGGCGGGGGGTTCGGAGGAGCAAGAAGTATTTGTTTGAGGCTTAAAGGATGCGGCTCATCTGAGAATATTAATAAGAAAAATGATAAAAATGCCGGGTTTAGTAATGCTGGGGACGGCGGCGGCGGCGGTGGTGGTGGGGGGTTTTGGCTGCATAAGGCTAGGGCAATTGCGCCAAGCTTGCAGCAGCATTTGTTCCGTGAACTAGTTTCTAAGGATATTAAGTTCAGGTTGGAGAATGCTTTTGACGGCCATGGTGATGACGGCGGAAGGTGTCGGAATGATAGAGGAGGCTCCGTTGAATTTCCTGAGGATCAGCATTTGCCGCCGGAGAAAATTGCAGTCGCCGTTGATGTTGACGAGGGTAAAAACCTCTTCCCATTCAAATGAAGAAGAAAATAAAGAAGGAAAACAGTAATGGATTAGCTTCCTCAGAGTACCATGTGTTTCAATTTACAACTGTTAATCTTGACGCTGTAGGATATACAATGCAGTTTGAAACTTGGTTTAAAAAATTGATTTTTTTTTTGTTATCGCTGTTACATGTAAGTTGCTACTGTTAGTGTTTTTTTCTCGTTGTCAAAGGTTACTCCAAGGGCGGGAATGGTTGGCATTCGGATAGTTTTCATTCTGCTTTCGTCGAACGGTGTTGTTGATGTCTTCATTTTAGTTGTGATTCGTCCTACGTAATTCTAACTGGAGATTAGACTGGTTGACTCTCATGTTAAGTTTAATAATTGTTGTCGGTGGTTCAATTGCTTAGTTTTAATCTCCTGGATTTACTGGCTTAAGCAGATTTCTCGAACACTGCTGAAGACATGTCAACAAATCAATAAGTTTGTACTTTAGGTTACTGTTGTTCTCCTGCTAATGTGGATGTTGCTTTCTCTACTGATTTTCCTTGCAGTTCTTGGCAACTTTGTATCAGCTCTCAATCGGTTTGTTGCAGATCGATACTCCTCAAATCACTCAGTTTCTGAATACCATGTTTATGAGTTTTGCAAGGTATTCATCAACTGGCATTTAATACTGCATGACATGTCTCTGAAGAAGTTGAACATCAAATGTGCCTTAATTATATGCAAAACTTTCCTGTGTTAGATGCGGCCTTGAAATTTATTAGTTCATGCTTTAGTAGATTGTAACTATGATTGACATGCTTTTTTATTTTATCGAAAAGATTATTTTCCCTGATACACATGTCTTTTGTGAGGTATGCCCTTTAGGAAGTTAGAAGAGCCTGGTCCATGATCAAACTTGTAACTCATTTTGTTTGTTCACTGCACACATGAGCTGTAGGAATAGATCATCTCATTGGGTACATAAGCAGTCAATTTTCCTTTATCAGTGAAGCTGGTAACAATATAGATGGCCTTTTTAAATACAAGGAAAGGTTGAGTTTCCCCTCCTGGGATGGGGTATTGGAAAGAATTTACTGGTCCAGTTCTTTCCTCCATGCTTTTGGTGCTCTAACTCCGTCGCTGTTTGTTCTTTTCTTTATTTCTTCTGTTATCTACTCTTCTCTTGTCTCGTTCTTCTTCCTTTCTTGGTCGCATAATTCACAGTTTAACTATACTTCCACGCATGTGGCTTTCTTTTTGCAAATACTTTGCAAAAAATTGAAAGTTTTCTGCTCAAATACTACTAATAGTTTGGAAACAAGGCACTGAGGAACTGTCTCGAGATATGGATTGATCTATCATGAGCATTGAAATTTAATTGGCCAAGAGATGGTGGTTCTATTAGTGGAAGTTGGATTTTTTTCTGCAGTTGTGGACACAAATTGTGAAAGGATTGGTGAATGAATTGTCCATGCATGTGGCTTTTCAATGTGCAATGGTGGCTGGGTGAAACTTTTGCTGTCTCTGGGCTGCTGGGTGCAGTGACAGACCTCTTTGCTAATCTGTTAAATATCTATTATCTATTCACAGTATTATTAAGACTGATGGTTGTTTCTATTTATTGTTGCCATGGATCTGGCCTTGAATCATGAATGCTTTGGAACTTCAGAAATAGAGCCAGTTGGAACCATATTTAAAGCATGCAAATTTACCATTGGAATTGCCAAGTGTTGAAACTAAACTTTTCCTTTAGTTTGTTTAGTATGCTTCAGTACGAACTGAAACTGATGCTTGCTGGTGCCGACTATATCCAGTGGTAACTGTGAAATCTTTCTATGACATACTGAGATGCCAGTTGGAACTAGATTTAAGGCATGCAAATTTACCATTGGAATTGCCAAGTGTTGAAACTTTTCCTCTAGTTTGTTTAGTATGCTTCAGTACGAACTGAAACTGATGCTTGCTGGAGCCGACTATATCCAGTGGTAACTGTGAAATCTTTCTATGACATACTGAATGCAACCATTTACTCCCCTGTTCTTGCTTGACCAGTTCGTTGCATTTTCCATGACACTTTATCATCTCAAGAGTACTTGAATTCGTCCCTAGTTGTTGCAGTACCGTATAAGTGAGCCGAAAAGACTTGAGACCTTTTCTCCTTTGCCCCTACATTGTTTCGTGGGATGTGGGTTCTAGGCACTTGTCTTTTTATTAATTGGTGTTTGGTGGATTTGCCTTACTTTTTAATGGATCTACTGGAGCTGGAAAGATGGGAAGAGAAGGCAGCTTTTGATCAACGTTTGAAATTTTTTGTTTCCAGCCTCTATTTCAGGTGGACTGTATGGCTGAAGTGTCTATTCTTCGGTGTAGAAAATCTCTACCATGAGGATAAAATTTTGCATCTATCTTGCCGATACTTTAGCTTATTCTTCACATTGAACACTGTTCACATTCTAAGGTGTTAGCTGATAAAATTTTGCATTTATCTTGCCGATACTTTAGCTAATTCTTTGCATTGAATACTGTTCACATTCCAAGGTGTTAGCTGCTACTCCTCTTTCCTCATTTTGGCTGATCTGTACGAGTTCTTTGCCCCATAATCTTCAATTTTACGTTTACTACTACATTTGTGTGGACAAACACAAATGTCCATGTGCGTGTACATGAGAGAGTACTTGGGCCATTATGAAGCCATATGATCATGCCTGTTAAGTACTTGCAGTTTAGTAGTACATTTTTAATAAGAGAAACATATGTTCTCTTCTTCTCCCTGATTTATATTTGATCTGTTTTTGCAGATATGGAACTGTTCTCGGGATGAAGGTGTAGTTCGATCCTTTGTTTCTATTATTTGGTTAAAATTTAACCTATCTGTAGGTTGCATACTAAAATGATTTTAATGTGACAAGAGTTTCCTATTCTTGTGACAGC
Organism: Coffea arabica; assembly: GCF_036785885.1. Lineage (NCBI taxonomy): Eukaryota > Viridiplantae > Streptophyta > Magnoliopsida > Gentianales > Rubiaceae > Coffea > Coffea arabica. The sequence continues at coordinate 11,657,260 of NC_092320.1, read as the reverse complement.
TGATACACGTGTTCATGAGTTTTTTAAGACGTCTTACTTCAGAACAGGGATTCATCCAATCCCAGGTGCTCGGCAGGCTCTTCAAAACTTGTCCAGATTTTGTGATCTGTCCATAGTTACGTATGTATTTTGTGGATCTCACATGATTTGCCCTTTCTCTTCCCTCCTTTGCATATGGCAATCAATTAGTTTGACTCATATCTGTAGGTCCCGGCAAAATGCAATTAAAGAACACACAATTGAATGGATCGAGAATCATTATCCAGGACTTTTTCAGCAGATCCACTTTGGCAATCACTTTGCATTGGATGGAAAATCCAGACCTAAATCTGAAATTTGCCGGTATATTGTATCTTTGGCCTTAAAAATCTTATGTTTCCAATTTTTTTGCCTGTTCCACCAGTAAATGAGGATTTTCTAAAAATTATCAGAAAACTGCACTCCGAATTTATTGTGTTAGCATGTGTACCATCTATATCTTTGTCTTGGTCAACACACTGTCAGTCAGTTTCTTACCAGGGATTTTTGGATTATTTACTTGGAAATCTTTGAATTTTGTGGCTTATTGTTATGTTTCTGTCAGGACCTTGGGAGCAAAAGTTTTGATTGATGATAATCCAAGATATGCCATTGAGTGCGCTGAAGTTGGAATTAAGGTTCTTCTCTTTGATTATGAGAATTCTTACCCTTGGTGTAAGACAGAGTCTGTTAACCAACACCCTCTGGTCACTAAAGTTTACAATTGGCAAGAGGTGGAGCATCACTTAGTTTCGTTGGAAAAATCCTGAGATTTTTTTTTTAATTTTTTTTTTTATTTCTAGGATTCCTAGTTACTCTTGGTTTATAGTAAGTATTTAATAAATTGATTCTACTGGGAAGCATCAGAGAATATCCTGAGATGGGTACTTTCCTATGTTATTGGCTTTTGGCAAAGCAGCCAACTTGATACTACTGGGGAAGTTGTGTCCTTGATGCATCAACCAAAGAAAGAGGAAGGTTAGAGGAAGACACTATGAACTGCTTCCGATAAGTGGTTTTTCCCCACTATTTGGGGATTGTAGGAGGTCAATATGGGTTTTGGCCTGTAAAATTGCCGTGGCAAGGCCCATTCAAGCATCACAGCTATTTCATTGTAGGAGGAAAACATGAAATTTAGGCATGCTTCTGTTCTTAGTAAACACTTTTGCACTTATGGTTCAAACGGTTCCAAGGATCGATTGTACGGTTTTACGCACCATGTTCAACAAGATTTTACCAATCCTTGGATTTGCAAGCCTGTAAATATGTTATATACTGTCGAGTTTTAGGTGCTTAACTCTCTTTTTGTGACAAAAGACATTTTAGGATCAATAGTATTTGATTGGTTTGACATTGCATTGTATCTTTTTATAAACGTTTGTTTTGCCCGGTTTACCCCATGCTGGAATGGAATGTTGTCTTCAACGTATGGGCGACTTCATTGCATCGGTCTGCTGGAGGTGCAGGGTACTATGGATCTGTCAAAAGCAAGCGCTAAAAGTAATCAAAATATTAATCCATTCTCATTAATTGATCAAGAAACTAGACCCCTTTCTGGCAGCTGCAACGCCTATTCTTCTGTCCGTAAGCATCGGAATAAGTTTTCCAGCTCTATAATAGAGTCGATGGGCTTACATAGCTCATGTCCTTTTAATAACAATTGCTGCCATGTAACAAATGCAAATGTTTTTAACTTAAGAACGATTGTTTTACTTGTTAAGGGGTAATTCATGAAAACAGACCACTAACAGGCATTTTGTTTTCACAGATTCTCAGAATTAGCTAAAAAATACTATCGAGCTGTTCTAGATTGTTTAATTCTCGCCCCATTTACTTTTCCTTTTCCTTTCCCTGTATCTAGATTTTTATGACTTGAGTAAACAAATCCAAGCATCATTGACTAACCCTTGATGAATAAATAATTATGCCAAATATCGACTGTAATGAAGATTATTCAGATAGTAACAGCTCGTTTGCTGACAATAAAATTGACTAATTGAAGTTTAATTTAAATGTCTACAAAAATACCAATTATATCATCAATAACATGAATTAGAGACACTATTCATCTTTAAAAATAATTTTGAAAAATTTATGATCAATGTGCAGGTTCAAATTGTATGCTTGACGCTCAGGGCGGGAAGAGTGTGGAGAGGGATGGAAAGATTTAAAAAAATAAATAAAATTTATCCATCCCTCGTTCTGAATTAAGACAAATAAGAAAGGAATGACATTCGATTGAAGGGAAGGGACAGAGCTGCATCCACCTTTTCATGCTCTATTTATGCTGTGTTCATGTAATTTACAAAATAATACACTGCCCTAGCTTGCGAGTATACTGGGGACCATCTGGTTGGATGGCCTGAAAAGTGCTTATTTTCATTGAATTCAAATGCGTATCTGAAACTTGCAGCTTTACAAGAATACAAAGTTCACTGTTTGGCTACTCGATCTTCTCCAACAACTTGAAACCATAGGCCTCCAAAATCTCGAGCGCTGCAAAATAGAAAAAAACCAAAGTAACTTGCGTATCTCATTTATTGAAGGAGACGCGCACGTAATCTTGATGCTTGTCTTACTTTGTCAGATAATGCATCAAAACATGAGTATCTTCTTCCCTACCAAAGAACCTAAATAAAAGAAGAGACAAGAAGTTTACCTGGCATGTAGACTTCTGATATAATGGGCCTTACGACACCATTTACTTGGATCTTGTTTGCAAGCAAAAGCTGCAATAGTTTGATATAAGATGGATCTAGTTCGATAAATTGATCAAAACCAGATTTGCAAGACCAGAAAACTGAAGCAAGTCATTACCAGAGCTCCAACTGCTGCTGGAATCCCAACCGTAAGCGCCATTGCTGTTGTGGTATTTCCATCCTTGGTCCTCCCAAATTCCAATAATGTAGCTCGATGGTTTTCCGCAGGTTGGCCATCTGGAAAATCTACTTCAACTTCGTGGTGCAACAAAACCATGTCCTACCCACCAACAACTTTATTACACGACTAGCAAGAGCAGCATATACAAAACTGTAACTCAGAGAATGCATGGCCAATTACTTGTTCTGTGCCTGAATAAACTAAAGCTTTTTCCATGAGAAGGCAGGTAATATCAAATGGACTTTGACATGATGCTGGTATTTCTGTTGACTCGTGAAATCCCAAAAACCTGTTTCAAAATGGAAATTCATAGAGCTTTAATACTTGGGGACTTTACTTCAACACAGTGCAAACCGCAATAAGAAAAGGCAAAAAGATTTAAGATATTGAAATTATTGTTCTCATTCAAAATTATTCATAATCAGTGTCATTACTAAATTTGCAAGTTACTGTCACAACCAGAAGCAAGTGGAAATATGAGGCATGTAGTTCTGGGGAGCATGTACATCCAGTTACGAAACGTGACAAGTTTCTGCCTATTCTACACATAATATCGATACCGAGTCTGTTGAAAGATTCCAAGAAAGTTGCCAAAATTTCATCAGTAACTTTGGAAATGTTTAACATCATAATGGAAAAATGTGAAAGAGAGAAGAAACAGGGTGCAATGTCCAACACAGGAAAAAAGAAGGAATAAGAACTAAAACACCAAAAGGGGACACACAGACATTTCTCGCTCCGTTCACTCAAAAAGTATCAAAAGCAAATGCGTCTATTTATTGTTTTTATAGTTCCTTTAGATGGAGCAGGAGTTGTTTCAAAATTGGGGTTCAGCTTCCTGCCCCTTGCAAAGCTTTCAACATTTCTGCTAGTCTATGAAACTCTGCTAGGCAGAACAAACCTCTATGCGTATACTTACATAATGGTCTTGGCCGTCCTGACTGCAATTTCTCCCTGGCAAATTCCAAGTGTAGTAATTCTTTCTGTAATTTCCTTCTCATTCATAGCCAACCCATCCAAATTATTATTATTTAATCTAAGAAGTTGAAGTAAAGCTTTTCTGTATGTGGGCTTTTCACCATTGTTGAGGGTACTCAAAGCTTCGGTATTGAAGAATCCAATTTTTGCAAGTGCTCCCATTACACCACTGAAACCTGCATGATATATGAATGCATTAGCTTTACATATCATCAAGCCATTAAATTTCCAAATATTGACCCATAAGGAAATAAACAAGGCACCTTTGGGCCTTGTAGATGATTTCTCAAGTATGGGCGGTAATGTAACATTAATGGGCGTGTTCTGAAAAATGCTTAGTTTGTCTATTCATGTTATGACCAATTGTATCTGTTTCAACCAGTCCCTAGATGGCTTTGTTTGTGACATGCATGATTTGTTTGGCTAAATAGCTAACTTTTTTACATTTAGATAGTCCAGTTAAAATTACCCAACTGAGTTTGGCATATGCTAACCTTACAGAGAATCACTTTATTACATGTATCTTTGGAATTTTTCTCAAACATGCTCCCCAACCACCTTTTTGTCATATACTCACACTTCACCATGAAGTGTTATTCTTTTCAAAATCTCTTCTAAAACCCGCAATCAAACTGGTATCTGACAGCCTGAGCAATCCAGAAAGGTAAAGTATGTCTTCTTAGAACATTTTAATAGCGTATGAAAACTGAATACAGGATATGCAAATGCAGTCTTAACACTAATAGATTACTTAACACTATCTCCTTGAAATATAATTCTCACTCTGTCAAATTATGTACATAAGCTAATCGACTCATTAATCATGTATTATAAACATTTCTAGTTATTTAAAGGGCTGAATGTTAAAAATCTCAACCTGACAACCTAAATTGCCAAGTTTTTTAACATCTTGGATATCTAGTTTTATGTGGCATTAAAAATTGTTATGCCTATTAACTAAAGTGTCAATGATAAATTTATTTATCTGAAGGGATTTATATTGCGAATTGCCTCAATCCAAAGTATGAGAAAATAATACAATGTGTAACCTAGAGATGACATAATATAAAAGCACAGAGACATATCATGCCTTCATAACGCAGGGTTCCACGGAAAACTGTTGATGCTTCATTTTCTATTCCATATAGCTCTCCATACAGTAAAGAATTGCGATTTGGAAGACATTCCAATGCAAAAGCTGGAAGATCTGCTAGCCGAATCCTTGAAGCCGAATCATAAAGGTGGTCTCCTGCATGTATGCATCAGGAATAATCAAGAATTTAAGGAAGAAAAGGTGTAATTATTCTTTTGCTAAGACAAACAAACTTTAAAGCCCCAGCTAGGAATTAACGCCTTGGACACCATATTAGGAGAAGCTAATACAAATTACTATCATTAAAACCTAGCAACAATTCCAGAACTAGTTACCATTTTACTATATCAGAAGCTACTATCTTATCTGATGCGGGAAACTTACATAAACAATGAGAATAAAAACTCAGAACCCACATAAAGATGAAGTCAACAGAGGATTATTCATGATAAATCATATTGGCAAGTAAAAGATTTGTGAACCCACATAAAGATGAAGTCAACAGAGGATTATTCATGACAAATCATATGGCAAGTAATAGATTTGTGATCAAAGGAAACGAACCTGAACATGGTGGTTACTTCTACATTTACTAGTCATTAAGATATTGATAACTCACCATTGACACGTACAATCTCTCCATGATATCTATAGGTGGCTGGATTGCGCCCAGCTCGAATAGCCCCTGCTGGACTCCAACTGACAGTAATATTGAAATGGTATACTTCAGTGCGTCTGTTTATCTTGACGAGGGAATAAATACAATGCACAAAAAAGGAATGAAAATGATTTCGACAGGAACTTTAAATACTCATACATAACTCATCTCTGAGACATGCAATATGACATTATAAGCAGCAGAGGGCTTGTGGGACACAGACAGAGCCTGAACATGATATATTATGCAGTCACTAAAAGTACAATGCTCACATTCTGCTGAATTGGAAGGAGAACAATATACTTCTGTACAAGCAACAGGAGACCTAAAGAAGCTAATACGTTGTTGATTGACGAGTGTACCTCTAATGCAGCAAACTTCAAGGAGCAATACCTGAATTTATAAGCTAATGGGTTGTTTGCAGCTGCTGGAGATGGAAGACCACCACAGTAAGAAGTAAAGGACCTAATCTTCCCATTTCGTTTATGTGCTTCATTAATCATCTTCATCGCCATCATGTGGTCTGCAATGAGAAAGTGTTAACCATTAATCAATTGAATGTCCAACTGAATATCAGCATTTTTTAGCACCAGGATGAAGTTTACCTATTCCAGGATCTAAGCCCATCTCACCAAGAATTGTAATACCTGCAACCTTTGCTGCCTCATCTAGCTTTGACATGGAGTCATCAACATAACTAGCAGTAACAAGATGTTTCTTCAGCTGCAATTAGGAGAGGTGACAAGATATTGTCTTATGCAAAAAATAAAAACAAAAAATAAAAATAAAAAAGGCATAACTGGGTCAGGTGAGCATTTTGCTATGTAACCTGTAAAGCCCCAAGACATCATGGTTATTGTATAAGTTCAGAAAATGAAAACGAGAAAAGTTTGAGATGATGTCGTAACCTTGACCTAGTTCAGTGACAGAGGACTGTCACATGCAAGAATTTCTCTTTTAACCTCATTTTCAGAGGTTGTGATCACTTAGCAGATAAAGATTAGGGTACCTTGTAATTATCTTCCAATTATTTTTATTAGCAGTAAGTTTCTGGGCCAAACCCCTAACCATCTCAAGGTGGCTTTGTTCCCAAAAAAAAAAAAGTAGGAAAGAAGATGTAATAAATGAACTCCAGTATTTTGTCCTTGGTGGTTGACTTTAACCAAAATTTTCTAGTAGGCTCAGCTACTTCTGGGCTGTACAATTTCAGTTAGAGCTAACAAAAAACCTAATCAAATTCAAGAACATGAAGGTATCACTTAGTACCTCAATACAAGCAGTTGCTATGATGTTGTGGCAACTAGCAGGAAGTAAACTGATAACAACATCAGCCTGCACAAGATGAAGGTAGGATATTGACAAAGTAAGATTATGGATGCGGCACCAAAATAGATGATTTCATAACCAATTCAGCTGCTAAATGTTCACCAATGTTGACAGGTTGATGGTGTAGTTGAATAACATAATATAACAAGAAATATAGCATCTAAACTATCAAGGCACCAACAGGATGCCAACTTCTCCTTGTTCTTCAACTGGAGTTTAATTTGTTTAAACATTCTTTGATGAACATGTACAGATTATACCTGTGAAATGTGAAAATGAAGATTTTCATGATTCATCACATCAAGTTGAATTGCTGTTGCACTTGGAATTCCTTGAATAATCTGCACCGAGAAGTGAAATGAAAATTTATTTCAGAATACTATACAGAAAATGGACAGGCGACAAGGGAATAAACAAGTAAGCAATCAATGACGAAAAATTTGCTGGCTAATGCCAAACGTGTCATTATATGCTTCACTCAGACATGCATTGGGATAAACAAAATAGCAAAGCAAGGGCAACGGACTTCTGTTTTTCTACTTTTTTTTTCCCTCTTTAACAGGTTGATATACTGCAAAACTTTATTCTGCTGTACCTCTTCTGCATCCTTCAGGTATAGAGAAGCAACAACAACTTCAATGGAGTTTTGCTCCTCAAAAGCAGCTTCCAGACATGAGTTCAGAACTTGTTGTGATGGAAAACTCCCTATTGATGTCAAGAATTCAGCAGCTGGTCGACAAACACGCCCCGCACCTAAGATGAGGATTACATTTTTTTTCTTCATATCATATCCCTTCTCTACTTCATTCTCATAGAATTTACCAACCTTCAGAGATATCTTATTTTTTGTTATATCAGCAAATCCATCTTCTACACTTGGATTAGCAATTGAAGTTAGAGAGTCGATTATTCTGTCCAGGACTTCTTTATCATCAGCTCCGACCTGTCCAAAACATGAAATCACTAATACAAGTAAAAGCAGGTTGGGAAAAGAAGTAGCCTAAGGCCAACAATCAAAGGCAAATATGTATGAGTAGCCTAAAAGAACTTTCACTAGCAGGATAACCATGTCCGGATGATCAGAAAGTCATTTTTAGAAGGATGAAGTAATTGGATATTTGGGTGGCAGAGATGTCTCTGGTTTTTAAGCTGTAAATTTCAAATCAGAAGTTGGAATGAGTTTTATGAAGAGTAGGAGAGATATTTCTATCCAATCTTTATTGATCACCAGCAACTGTTTTTGTCCCACTTCATTACATATTCTATGCAATCTTCAGACTTTAGTAAAAGCCAAAATACACATGCAAGTGTCAGCAATTGATTTCCAATTATGATTTGTAAGAACTGTGCCTGTATTGGTGCACCTGTCAATGAGTATGAATTCCTCTTTTTTGTTTTGAGGAACCAATGTTACAGGTTTACTCACCTCAAGTTCTGAATAAGACATAGCATCTGTACTTTGGCCCACTTGGCATTTAACCAAATGAAAGGAGCCACCAGCCGCTTCAATAATATCCAGAGCCTCATTAATAAGGAATTGATCAAACAAGTGACCACTTAGAGACACCTGTCATTTGACAGAGTAAAGAGTGACTTTAAGAGTCAATTAAAAGCATGAATTTCAAAAAAAATATATTTAGGGACAATCATGACTTGATGTTTCCACCATAGAAGTATGAGTTCTTTAAGCACATTCACTTTCTGTTAAAGCCTCAAAGTTTCCTACAGCTTAATCAACCACATGCTTCACCAAGAGCAGCTAGTCAAGTATAACGGATGAAAATTGTAGAAGCATTGCCTATTGTAATCTATAGCTATTGATGGATTTTTAGCACTAAAAATTTCAGCATACAAATTCTTTCAAGACCAGAAAGTTCAGCAAGACAAGTTTCAGCTTATAACACGCCAATTTTAGGCCCAAAAGAAGGAGAAGATAACTTAAGTGAAAAAAAAACCAAAATAACAGGAGGAAAATAACAGCAGGTTAAAGAAGAACAGAGAAGAAAGCATCACTTCAATGAAGAGAAACAGAAAAAGAAAAGAAAAAAAGCATATTTGCAGCAAGAGAGAAGGAGGATAAAGACAAAGAATCAAAGAAAGAGCAGCTTACGTTGTTTGAGAGAGGAATGAGAATCAGGGAGGGAGAAAAAAGAGCAGTGCGCAAAATTGCTCTAGATTTTAGCACTTTGTTTATTTATTTAATTTTATTTTTGTTGTTGTACAGCCAATAGTATTCAACAAAAAGATAGTGCATTTTTTAGTTCCTTTTATTTTTTCTTGTGAACAGAAAAATATGAAGATTTGGTGCAATATAACATCACATAACAACATTTATACAAATCCATACCCAGAGCAAAGATAAAGAATACCCCAAAGCGAAGAATAGTATTACTAACTATTAGAACCAAGTAACAGTTCTGGGCATGCATTTCCTTTGGCTGAGAATGCCAAATGCAGTGTACTATAACGGAGTAGCAGAGGTGGTCTACCGGAGAAACATACCAATGTAGTATACTTCTTCTTATCAGGGTAGACTTTTTCAAGATTTCTAGAAGGATCTCTGCATAAAAACACATTACGTGAATTGTTTGGCATCATGTTGGAAGTAAGAATTTCATACAAGATCTAACTTGTACAAAGTTCACAACAAAGAACACTAAATCAGTACACATAAGTAGAAATAATATCTCGATTTCTCAATGTCTCGAATAAAGCAATTATAAGATGAAATTAATAAAATACTCCAAAAGAAAGTAGCATAAATTAGAGGGTCCTTGAAAGCATGAATCCACAAGCCCTAATAATATTTTCTTTCAAGCTAAACTTCTACATGTACAAAACTAAGCATAAACATGATGGTTTTCAATTCAATGACTTCAATATAGTTAGAAGTTGACTTGATACCTATAGACTTATACGGGTACAAACCTAGATGCATCATATTAATGTGATGTTTTCATTTTTCAGAGTATGGATTTACATTGAGAACTTGCTATGAATTACGAAATAATTGTGGGATTGCTCAACACTTGTTGAGTTCTAGGAATGAAGGTTTTAGAAGCTAATCATTAAACTAGAGCATCTAAGTTGCAATTGCTGTGCATGAAATTGTAATTGACAAGTATTTTAAATCTTGAAGTGAGAATAAATATAACAGACAGAAGGAGAAGCAAGATTACGTGAGCTACTTACTCAACATCAGAGTTTTGCATCCGCCGTATATATTCATAAAGTGGAGTCAGTGCTCCACGATGAGCTATGCAAGCTCTCTTTAAGTGCAGAGGTAACTCCTCAATATTTGGTATAGAGATTAAGCTTCCAATAAACTGGGATAAAATATCTCCAAAATGCTGGGAAGCCTTTATTTGTGATTAATGGAGGAGATAAAGTTAATAAGACATGACAACCATAGCATATTTATGTCAAAGAAGATGAGAAGATGATGTTAGATAAAGCATAACAATAACCTCTTTTGCAAACTCGGTTGGAAGAATGTCAACAGCAGAGCAGATCACTCCCTCACCCTCCAGATCATAATGGTACGAATTTTGGAAAGGATCATATCTAGAACCAATCATTGTCAAAAGTAATGGCACAGAAAAAGAAAAGAAATGCTTCAGGGAAAAAAAAGAAAAAGAAAACACATGGAAACATTATTAGGATTTGAAGGCAACAACTGGATGCCTAAACCTCGAATATGCAATGGAGAGTATCTAGCATCATAAACATGACAAGAAAAACATAGTTCATATGAAGATCTATCCAAAGATCAAATAAATGCATTGTTAGTTTTTTGCCAACAGACAACTTCCCAGGGCAGCAATTTCATGCAATAAGAATTTATGGTTAGATGACTACGAGTCTACCCTGTTAGGGTAGAGAGGTATGGCTATTTATAATATGACTAATTTAAGTATTTTTTCCAACCATTTCATCTAGAGTATTACAACCACAACCATGTTATCCTGGTAGAGAGATTTAATGATTGTCTAGTCAAATTCAGTTAATTTGAAGGGTGTCACACCAAATTGTCCTGTAGAATAGAAGGAAAATATAATTCAACAATGATGTAGTGAAAACCACCAAAGCGTACCTAAAGAAAGGAGAATCAATTGCTGTGGTTTGGTTAACAATCTCCAATGAGCCACCTATGTCACATGTAATGTCACAAATTCCAATGAGTGGACAGCCTTTACTCATCAGATCTTGCAGCTGCATGGTCGTCAATAGCTGAGGAAATCTTTTCTCCCAATACATACAGTTAACTGCAAGTGGGACAATGCATGAAAAGAAACAATTTGAGCTAAACATTTAAAAATAAACAAATTCAGTGCACAATGCTTTTGAACTGTTTGAAGATATTTTATGGCCTAGTCATGTAAGTTTAAGCCTGTTCAACACTGAATTACTTAAAAATTCACCAGATATGAGTTTGGGCTTGGAATTCAGCATTACATACCTGAGGTTTCTTTGATATCAACCCCAAGAAAACCATTACTAATACGAACAGGCATGCCTAATACTCTTCAAATTAAGTATTACAATAAATGTTGGGGTTGTCCAAATTTCTGTTATTCTTCCTTCGGCCAAGCTGCTTTTTGGTTTCTTTATATCTGGAGAAACATTCTTGTATGATTGAATTGATAAGCATGGCATTCATTTATGTCTGGTGAATTTTGTGATATAATTTCCCACCTTGGTGATACCATAACTCATTACTGAAATTGACGATGAAGAAAACAAACCTATCACAGATGCATAAGGGGCAATCTTTTCATGGAAAACAGGAATGTAGTGCTCTGGATGTGCGTAATAGTCAGCCTGAAAGAATCATAACTTCATCATCAGCAGAAATTGCACGAGTTATCTTGAAAACTGGTATAGACATGAATGCTAAACCTGCAGCTGAACTCCTTAAGAGAAGTTCAGAAACAAAAGTTCCTACAAAGTAGATCTAAGGTTCACAAGATATTTTCATCTCTTATATATTTAGCATTCAGCAGGAAACTATTACAATTCTGCAAAGCAAAGAACCTAGCTCAGGTAGCAAAACTACACGGCAAATTTTTCATTATGAATCAGACATCAATGAACTAATAAAATGATGCATGGATATTTAATTATTCTATGATATGTTTACTCAGTTTATCTTCACAAAGAATTACATGAAAAGCAGATGTTTGTCAAAACTCTTAATTTTAGACCATGCTGATCAAGCAGGTAAAATCACACACTGGCAGAATTGGTTGATAAAAGTGAGCTTAAGTACGTCGACCAGCTCCAAAGCAAGAGGATAATAACAATGAAACTACCAGTTCTCTCTCATTATATGCAGTATACAGAGACATCTATAGCTCCCAAGCAATAGGCAGAAGACTGTAATAATGGTATTAGCTCCTTTTTCAAGGCTGGAAAGTGGAAACATAAGTAACTGTTGGACTAAGTGCCCACAAATGACTATGAAGAATCGTTGACACAAGAATTGGGAGGATGTGCTTAATTTTGGCTCAAACTCTCATTTACTTAAAGATGTACGCCTGTCACAGACTGTACTCAAGAAGTCCTGACACAAACTTGGCATGTGCACCTTGGACTGCTTTGGAAGACATCTCCAGGATGGTACCATGTGAACATTAACATTTAGGTTTGCATTGAACATATAGTTCACAATATAGAAGTTGCTTTCCTGAAACCTAAAAGACTAACCAAGAAAACTGCATTCTCATGCATCCAAAAAGTTCAATTGAAGAGTCAGAACCTAAATAAAAGAGATATTATTGTGTACCTTATCAAAAAATTTCGAAGGTTCTTTAGGTTCCACCATGTCCTTAGAGGTTACAACACAGCCATAAACTTGAAAGACTCTCTTTGCTGGACGGGCAGGATCTTTAGCCTGTATGCAGTAGACACATTTTTGTAAGACCGAACATAGTAGGCTCAAAGATGAACGAGGGATGAAAAAAAATAAGGATATCATTTAAAGTAAAGAATTGGTCATTAAATGAAAACTGTCCATTTCAGAGATAAGCAAAGAAAGAGACAGAAAAAAAAATCTCAACATTTCTTAAAATTTGTATTTGCGAACAAGTCTACTTTGCATGAAAATAATTCTATACTTGATCATCAACTTTACCAATTACATGGGTTGGATAACTAATAGCCAAATCATTGCTTGGTAGCAAACTTGGTTTTGTGTATCATCTCAAACAATTTTACCAAAGAAACCAACTTAAAATAGAGAATTCCAAAATCAACTTAAGCATCAGCCAAAAATGCAGTAATCATTTCTAGAAGCCACTTATTCAACTTTTGAAAAATTGCTATAGGTATGATAATGTTGTTTTAAAGTTGAAAACCCACTGAGGTGGCCAGCCAACGCATTCAAGCAAGTTTGGGTTGGATGTGGTTCTTCTTTCTACTTCAACATAAAAGCATGCAATTCATCGGCAAAAGTTAATTTACAACAGCCAGAGAAATGCAATAACGCCTGAACACATTGAAGGACAAATGAAGTCCATGGAAGTAAATTGTACTGTCTTGACGAAAAAGTCTGTGACTACCTTCCCAAATATTTCAGGAAGTCTGCAAGGATCCACGAGAGTGTGAGGCAGAAGTTTAAAGATCTCTTGTGCTCCATGTGAAACTACAGAAAATATCAAAAACATAAGAAGATCAATAGAGAAATCAAATGGTATTAGCATATAGCATAGAAGATAAACAACACAGAACAAGCAAGAAATTACACAAATGCATTCAGAAATAATGATATCAAAATGGAAAAACAAAGTATAGCATATGCCGATATGGAGCATGATCATATCATAATCTTTGCATTATAACACAGAAAAAAATGGGGACATGGCAGATTTAGAGTACCATTTCCTGAACCAGTAAAAACAAAAACTAAAGGACAGATTCCAGATGGAAGTCCCATGGTGGCAATCTCTTCCCCAACCGAAATTACTGCAGCCTTAGCAGCAGCTAATGAAGAATACATATAAGATGCTCCCAGAGACAGGAAAGGAGTTGAATACCCAAGACTAAGATACCCTGCATTAAGAAGAGAAATTAAAGAAATTACTGATAAATAGCATTTGAAGGAGATTCTGGTTTTAGGTTAGCTCTGCTATGTCAAACTACATAGCATTACATAAAGAGTAAGTAAGAAGTTGAGGCAACTCGGATTGAAAAAACAGGTGCATACTCTGTCCTAATCCATGTAAAAAGTCAACCATTCCAGCTCTACCAGCAAACTTTCCGAATGCTAGTAATCTCTTTCCATGGTCTCCAACAATAAGCTCATAATCAAACAACGAAGCCTTCTCAGCTAGAATCTAAACATAACAAATTATGTCAGAACAATGCCAAAACTATCCAAGTCTAGATCAAGTGCCCAAAAAAAAAAAAAAAAAAGCTTTTGAGTCCACTCTACCTTGTCAAGCAAGGGCATATTTTCCCTTTGTGCCTTGTGAGTATGTGAGAAAAAGGCATAAGCCCTGTCAGGAAGTATCATATCCAGCTGCCACCCAAAAATAAAATAAAATAAAATGATATGACCGTCTGATTATCAATGAATATCCCAGAATCCAAATTGCAGAAAAAGTTGGCACCTTGGGTTGTTTAATGCCCAAAATAAGGCCACAGTCCGACAAATCCTCAGAAATTTCACAGCCCACATCCTCATAAAGAGAATCATGATGAATGCGCTTGGTAGAAGGCTGAACAATGATCCGGGCCACCCCTGTTTTGCCTCTACCTCCATGCAACAGTTTTGCACAGTGGGATGGCGTGAGAGGCACCCTTCTTTCCCACTTGTTGGTTGATTCTGATAAAATCCCCACCACCCCATTTCCCAACATGGCTACCTTTATTCTTCTGCACCCAAAAACGTCACAAGAATATCAACTCATTAAAGTCACTATATCCATGATAAGAATATCAAATAAGATCCCACTTTGTCATTTTATACATAAAACACCTAAAATCACAACATACTCTTCAATAATTAATGGTTATATCAAATTCTTCAACATCAGGGAGAAAAACTAATAAGAACTAACAAAATGCGATTGTTAATGAAAAAAATTCAAAAAAACCTGCAAGTTCAAGCAGGTGAGAGTTCTGACTTAGTAGAAAAATTCCGGATGAAAACGTCGCTCAGAGCTTTCCTGCTACTGTCAATGCTTGCGTCTGATTAAACATGTCTGTTGCAGTAAGAAAACTAGTAAGAAGTTTTCGTGAAGAGACAGCTTTCTGCAGAGCTCCGTCGTTGTCAATGCGTGATATACTATCAGAGTGCGTGTCCGAGTCTGATAAGCAACTCGAGGATCTCTGGATTCGACTGCAAAATATAAGTACGATTGTCTTCTATTCGACGTTTCTGAGATAGATTACCGTGTTTATACAGCCATCACACTCATGTCCCACTAATATTGCATATGTGTGATTAATGTGATATACATTGGGGAAAAGAAAAAGAAAAATTACGTGACATGTGAAGTCAACTAATGGCGACGGTGAGGCCTTGATCCTCAAGTCCTGTCTTTTTTCTATTCTCCCCTTTTTTTAAGAGTCTACTCATGTTAAAAAGAAATTTGTCTTCGCAAAAAGTTTTGAATAAGTTCGATTTAGTCATTATCATGACGTAGAAGCATACCTCACGAATCCCATAAAAGTCTTTATGTAATTTATCAGGTAGTGTTGATCCTATGCTGTGGACATTGGGCAATCCATCTTAGCCAGATTACTTGTGGGAAAATTTTTTTATAATTAAGTGGAATTAAATTTTTTAAATAAATTTTGCTCAAAAAATTAAATGATAAACTATTTATTTAACGTGACATACACTCGAATGTATTAAATTTAGTACGTAATAATTTAATAACGTAATGAATTGAGACGTCAGATTTCACATCTCAATTTTTAAATTTTATTTTATCAAACACAATTTCACATTTTAGTTTTTAAACGGTAACTTTATCAAAGTCACCAGTGATGATGAGTAGTATTTGGAGTATTGCATAGTTGTTTTGATTGCTGTTTTCCATCGAAAAATTACGTCGTTTTTCGTAATCACATTTTTTTATTACTTTTTTTTCTTGCATACATCAAATCGCTATAGTAATTTTTTCAAAAAAAATCATGAAAAATGCAATCCAAACACAAACGGTTCCATACAACCGTGTCAATCTTCAATTGCGTGTTTGATCATTTATGCATGCATTTGTAAGCAAAATTTTTCTCAAAATAGCGAATAAACTATCGAAATGGTGCGACTTGAGAGAGTGAAGGTCTTAAATATGCAATCCACAGACCAAGTTAAGTTAAAGTAAAAAGGCATGATGATGAAACCAAATAATTTTCTATTTCCTTTTTTCTGGTCGGAAAATAGTTCCCATTGGATTACGACATGACGTGGGTATGGCGAAGGGATGGGTATTGGACCTACTCGGCTTAGTCGTTTGTTGACGTGGGTATGGCAAAGGGATGGGGATTGGACCTACTCTGTTTCGTCGTTTGTTGCTCTTTGGCGTCGGTTTGGTGCTTGGGGTCTTTTTCTTTTTCTTTTTCTTTATCAATAGGCAATTTCTATATTAGTTTTACTCCTATTCTAGTATAACTTATTTAAGAGAGGGCCAGCTCAATCAAGAAAAATAAACGAATATATTACACACCCATTTAAATTTAAAGAAGTCATATATTAGTGACAAATGATAAAAGATCAAACCCTTAACTTCCCGACCTTTAAACACACTTCCGGTTTTTACGATGGCCAGCAGCCAAAGGGGATTGAACCGTTCAATCCTTTGGGGCTTTTTTTTTTTTCTTGTTTAATGTCAATAGACAATAATCTCTGTGAGATTTCAATTCTTTGTCACAAAGACACTAAGATCCTCGTTTGGAAGGTGAGTTTTTTGAGTGTTTATCTAAAATTTTACTATAACTTACTGTAGAAGTTTTTTTTTTAAATTTTTGAAGTGTGTTTTTTTGTAATATTTTGAAGTGTATAGTTTAAAAATTTTAAAATCTTTTTTGAGATTATTGTAGTTAAAATTATTAAAAAATTTATAGCAGATAAACTGGACAAAAAACTTGACTTCCAAACAAGGCCACCCGTGATCCAGTGCAAGAGGAGAGTTTTTAGAACCTTACCTCTGACTGTTGGACCAAATCCAATGATTCAGCCCTTTGGGATTTCAATCACGTTGAACGACTGGAACTCGACAGGCCCACGTGGATATTCACGTAAAAGTGGTTGGCCTTTAGGCTCTTTCTCAGACTTTTTGGGTCCACATCAAATTCTAGTTAATTGTACTGCATCATCCATTAAATAATTGGCACCGGTAGCAATGGTAGGGATGGGCAGATGCTAACACGTACAGTAACACCCCACTTCAACGGGTCGGAAGGCAGCTTGGTTGGGGATGCTGCAAAATTGATACAATTGTTACATTTAAAAAAAATATATATATTATTAATTTATTGAAATGATATACAAGAATAAAATTTATATGTATAATAAAGAAATATAAATATACACAAAATTACGTGAAATGTATCACAGTGGTACAATTATATCAAATTCTTAATCGTATTAGTCTCAAATCCTACTTTAATTGATAAGGATATTAGTCAGATAGTCACGCAGTTTCTTGTTTTATTCTAAAACTTTCCTTGTCCCACTTCTAAAACTTGGAGCCTCCCTTTATACCCAAGATTTTTTTTTTTTTAAAAAAAAGGAGTTAACAAACAACTAGGTGAACTACACTATTGAAAGTCTAGGGCAAGTCCATTGATGATTGATCACAGTCAAATGTTGAATAATTTGTTTGGATAGGAGTTTATTTGGATGATTTATTTGAGATAATTACTGTAACACTTTTTCTGATGTGATGTATGTGAGATAAAAAAATAATTAAAAAAATAAAAAAATAATTAAAATTTATGAAACAAATTATTTTATTTCAAATCATCTCAATCCAAACACACATACATGCTAAAATCTTAAACATTCCATGTGCAATACTTGTCTCCTGACGCCAATAACAAATCATTGAGTAGAGATGATGGGCTATACCTTTTATGTTTCATTTGGCGATCAAGTGTTGCTATTAATAAATACGCCTTATAGTGTGTTAGGTAATACACATGTAATAAATACGCCTTCTCTTGTCCATTTTTGCCTACCTCTACTTTGTCGTTTTGTACCAAAGAAGCTGAGTGTCCAACTAATCAAAAGGATTATCTAACTTAGGCATAGAGAGGCGGGCGCCAATTTATTAGGGTTTACTACTACTAAATTGGGAAAATAACGAGAAGTAAGAGGCGTGAAAAATATCACTACTGAGTACAATATGCTGGTAATGCTTAAAACAAGGCAATGATTACTGTAAAAAGCTAGTAACTTTAGCAATCAACTTTGAAGTTACCTTCGATTTAGGTATGGGTAATAGGTGTTAAATTTTTATTGTGTACAAACACCTTTCTGCGCGCGTGCAGACACGGATTTAGTGCTCTAGTCTCTAAGGAAATAGAATTAACAAACAAAAAACTTTTAATAATATGGTGCCTAATGAATCAGTCACTAAGTACCATTTAAGCCACTCTCATACATAAAATAGAAATGTCATTCATTTTTTCATGCGATGCTTTTTATATAGGTAATTTTACTTGTACGATTTTTATTTATGTCAGTTCTAGATATCTAATTAAATCCTATTGTGGGAAGATGATGGATTTTGAAATTTTAAGAGTGTAGGATTCCATAACCTTTTTGCATACTATTTTCTTAGAAAATACATTTAGAATACTTGAGAAAATATTCTTTTTTTTGTTAAGTTCAAAAGAGATTTTTTTTTTTTTTTTGAGAGGGAGTAAGGATCAAAGGAAATAGGAATAGAATACTCTCAGCCAGTTTAGTCAAATTTGCAGGCCTTTTAGTGTCACAAGGACAATCTTATACACGGGCCTAAGTGATCAGACTCTCCTTAGCATAGATGGGCTATTCTCCCAAAAACTTTTTAAAACAGGTAAGGCTCTGCGGCCTACGATGGTGCAAGGACTTTGGACTTGTTTGGTAAGTAAGTTTTTTGTCAAGTTTATTCACTATAAGTATTTTAATAGTTTTAGCTACAGTAACCTTAGAAAATTTTTTAAACTATACATTTCAAGATATCTAAAAATTTACAAACTTAAAAAATTTGTTCTACAATTTTTACAGTAAGTTATAGTAAAATTTTAGATAAATATCCAAAAAATTCACTTGCCAAACAGGACTTTTAGTTGTTTGAGGTGAAATCCATTGCGTTTCATCACATCCTTGTTCTCTTCGGGTGCTGCCTGCATTGTGAAATACTTCAACAAGATACCCGAAGGCATTAGTCAAATAAATGATGATCGTGAGGTTCCTGATTCGACTCTGGCGGTTAAGCAAACGGGAGTGGAAAACACTCATCCAATCCGAGTCTAAATAAGTGGAATTTCTAGCATTAATTGAGAGAGACGATCTGGCTGGCTTCCAATGCCGGACATCTTTTGAAGGAGATGCATCAAAAGTCATTCAAGAAGTCACAGATTGGAGGATATGATCAGTTACTACTGCTCGTGAATCCAAATTGTAACAAAGTGGCGCACTATCTTTTGCTTAATTTACCTACCTACAATCAAATTGTATAGTTGCACAATGCTCCGAGCTCTCTCCGGCCTATCCTTACATGACTGATTTACTGAGTACTGCGTATCAAAAAGTTTCCAATCAAAAATTCTTTTTCCAGGTAGTTTTACTTGTATTTCGTCCTTTTCAAAAGGTACATCAATTGTCATTATGCGTTGCAATAGCATATGCATGTCTCTTCTTGGACTCGGGGCACGTGCAACCGTCCCGAGCAGTTTTGGTCATTATCAACTGCGCGTAACTTTCTTTATATATCGTGTAACTTTCTTTGCACATCGCGTAACTTTAGAGCAAATTTTTGTGGGGCCCACACATGGCGTGGAAATCGAGTTACAATTTGTAATCTCAGCCGCACAAATTTTTGAGACCAAATCATGGCCATTAACCGCTCAGAGACGGTTGCACCTGCAACCGTCCCTGCCCCATTTCCTCTCTTCTTGTAGCCCTATCTATACACACGCACACACTTAAAGGTTTTTAATAATTTGTTCTTATCAGAACGTGACCGAGTCAAACGAATCGTTTCAAGAAGCAGGAATGGATAATACAACTGGAACATAGAATCCATTAATTAATTGTATCATATTGGTCAACAACCAACTAATTTAGTTTCACGAGTTATGTTAAAATTGGAATGAAGATAATCCAAATTGAAATGAAGATGGGAAAAGCATGTTACGTTCCCTCAAGGGAAGTGTTTTTTGTGCAGCACTTGCCTCAAATAGGAGGAGAAAGTCTTCTAAATCTGAAAGACCTATGTGACGACATATTTCCACCGAAATGCGTCTTTGTATCTGGTTATTGGTCATATAATTCAGAAGACTTTAGCTTCCATCACTCAATCTCCAAACAATTTTTGCCAAAATAACAAACTACATACATGGCAACATCCATTCCCGAACTGGGGGACCTGCTCCGCATGAATTTCCTGTTGCTCCACTTTATAAAGCCTAAGCCCTTTTTTAGAAAAAGCTTACTCGGTCAAGCAATTTCACAAAATTTAATGTTTTACTTAAAACGTAAAGACAACTGAAATCTTGGGCAATTAGGATTGTTTTGGTGAAGCTGGGGCCTTTAATTTGGTGGGGGACAGTACATGTGAATGAATGAATGAATATATACGCTACGATTCTTCTAGCTTTGCATGCATGCTGATTGGCAATTGATTGCTAGCTGCGAAAGAAAGAAAATGGATTCGCTAGTTATAAGAAAAGGAAGAAAAGAAGGGGCAACCAGATTAGGACCTTAAACGCGTCGCCTTATCATCCCAAACAATCGAGGCATTGGAACCAAAGCTGGTAAACGCGTTTTTGATGGGACCTCTTCTGTAAAGCTATCCCCTTTTAAGCTTTCAATAATTATTAAAACTTTAGCAATTTGAAAGGGACGCTTAAGCTGTCTATCTACGTAGCTAGGTTTGCTATATATATATGTATATGCAATTATATAGTGGTTACCATATTCCTTTCCTAATTATTGGATCACAATAGCTAGAGTTCAATTAGTACTATATACAATGCGCTACATGCTGAAACGCATTGAGGAACTTCGAAGTGTTTATGTAGCCTGTACATAGTGCTCTAAGTCCAAACATAATAAAACAATAGTTATTTGACAATTCCTACACTTTAGGAGATCCATATCCATTCTATAGTTGCGCATAGTTTTCAGTTGGAAGATATCCGATCCTTATCAGTTTTCTCCATTCAATTGCAATGTAAAATTGCGGTGTGATTGCATGTGTTTACGCTTAAATAAGTATTTGATGTAACATTTCATGTTGCTTTAACCCTTAACTAAGTTGCCTACTTAATTATCAGGCTATGGGGGTCATAAAATAGTGCTCAAAAAGAATGTTTTATCACCGGTAACTAAGCAAGGACTTCAACTAGGGCTCTACATGCGAGCGGCTCGAATACGAGCTCGACTCGAGTTCGGTCAATCAAGTCAAGCTCGAGTTTTAAAACATTAAGTTCGTTGGCTTACTAGTGGCTCGCGAGGTCGATTATATATATATTTTTTATTTTAATAATAAAATTACATATATATTCATAATATTTTATTATTTGTTAAAAAAATTATTATTTTATTCATTTTTAAAATAAAATAATAATTATTTTTTTATTTTTTAAGCTCGAGTTCAAGTTTCATAAAATTAGTTGGAAGCTCGGCTCGACTTGTTTGCATCCCTAACTTCAACTATGGTACATTCATGCTTTTGACAGTGTGTTTGAAAACCTGATTGGATCGTTGGTTCGATCATCAGTCATAACATCAGTTCAATTCTCTATTAAATATGGAATGTTAGAATAAATTAGTCTCGAGCTGATCAAGAATCAGCAAAATAGGCCAAAATTGGTGAAAACCAATACATCGAACCGGTTTTCATTCATTGTTTTCTTTTAAAGTTCAGCATTATCCTAATTTTTTAAAACTTAGAATAAATTAGAAAAGTTGACCCAGACGGTTGAATTGGAGATCCACCAACCAAAAGTTCATCCGGTTTGGATTTAAAACATTGGCTTTCCAATGTTTATAAAATGGGAAATTTCAATTTGACTCTGTTTGCTCCAAACCAATTTATATATGAGATACATTAATCTTCACCTTTTATCATAGCCTCTCTCCGTACCATAACAATTCCATCTATCAAAGATCTAAGGATAAAACTATTACTATTAGTAATAGCATTAGCTAATGCTATTTCAACAAACAAAGAAACCAAAATTTCCTACCCGTCTCTGTCATTGCTTTTCCAAAGGCATTGCCTATTACGTACTCCAAGGAGGAAGAAGTCAATCTTTGTCGTTGGCTAAAAAATTCCTATCAATTAGGAAAAATACAGCAAGTTATAATTTTATGGGGCCAAGATTCTATCACTACATTCAGTCATTTTGCCTCTCAAATGTCTGATCTCTTTGACACATTCTTGCGTATTTTATGTTTATCATTTTTGCAATTGTAGAATTATCTTTAAGAATTACTAAATACTCTAAAAAGAACAAGAATATTGGAAGAAATTTAACGTTTTATGTAGACTGCACATAATGCTATTACTTCAAAACATTAAAAAAAATGACCTTCTACTTGTAATTCCTTCTATCTTATCACCTAATTCAACCCTCTTTCGTTATTTAACCATTCACACTCTTCAGAAAATCCATATTCATTTTATAATTCTATAAGTTGAAAGAAATCCAATCCTTCAATTGGTGCTTAAAAGTGCAATGTTGATCGCATGTGATCACACTTAAGCCCCATCTAAGGTTGCGGTAACTTATAAAGAACCACTCCTGACACAAGTGTTTTTAAATTACCAAAAATGAAACTCTTTAAATTACAACAAATTAATTAGCAAACACTTTAGAAGCACTTTTAGTGCTCAAAACCACTTCTCTTGTTGCTTTCGCGCTCCAGTTAGTTACCTGCTGAATTACCAAGCTATGGGCTCAAAAGAACATCACATAGATTCTCTAAAATAGTACCCAGAAAATGTTTTATCGCCAGTAAGCAATAAGGACCTCAATTTGGTACCTTCATGCTTTCCAGTGTTTATAAAGTGGGAAAATTCCATTTGATAACGTCTTTTCCAAATTAATTCGGGATTGACATACACTAACCTTCACCCGTTTACCTTAGTTAAGTTCTCTCCTGTACCCTAGGATTCCACTAAGTTCTCTCCTGTACCCTAGGATTCCACCTAAGTTCTCGCAATACCACTAGCTAATTCTCTTGACTCAAACAGAACAAATAAATGGGGACATATGTTAATGTTAAAAATGGTTCTATAATTCAGGATCACGGATTCTTTGAAGGAACCTGATTTGTTTTTCGGCGAGTAAAATTGATTCTATCTAAGTTGCATATTCAGGACATTGTGCTTACAGAAATCATATGGAAATACCTGATTGTTGAGTTGTACATTCAATCACTAGTTACAGGGACTGGTAACCAGGAACTAGAACCCTAGTCCAGCAGATCAAGGTTTAAATCCTGACTGATAGGTTTGGATAAGAAAAAATAGGTTTGGATAAGAAAAAATAGGAGAGTGATGATAGATACAAATAATTTATGTTTCCGCAATAACATCGTATTTTATTTGAAAATGCAAAATCAAAATTATCCACTCCTTTTATCCAGAGTATTGGAAACCCTTCTACAGAAATGTTTAGAAGATTTAGCTACATTGGTGCTTTGTTCTTTATTGATAATTTTAACAAAGAAAGAAACCAAAGAAAGAAAGAAACCAAAATTCTCCCTCTGTCATTTCATTTCCGCATATGTGTTGAATATCAACTACTGGTGCATGAAAAGCTCATTAAAGGTGCAGGGTGGAAGAAGTCAATATTGTCGATCATTATGAAATGGTTGGCGATATTTTTTGGCACGGATCGTGTCTTTTGCTAACGGCGCTAGTAGCTTCTTTCCGCGTCAGCCTTGTATGCAAGTAAAAAAGATCGTCTACCTAAAAGAGAAGAAATATCACTTTCATCAACAGTAAAAATTCAAAGAAAATCCAAGTACTATACCAAGCTCATAAATAATAGAAATCTACAAGTACCCGAGCACGTTGACTGTTGTCCTGCTTTCGAAACAGGAAAGTTAGGAAACACATAAACGTGTTGTCAGGAGCTAAAACCCAAATTGGTTTCTCAATAACTCGGTGATGGAAGACGTCCTACCGGAAACCGAGATTTTGCATTTGGGTGAGATTAATATCATGATGACATTATTGTAGTGAGTGATGCATATAACAAGTACAGAACGAATCTCATGTGGTGTGTCTTTGTCTGTTCATGGGAATTGGTGGAAATTTAGCTGCTTCGAGTGGAAGAACATGATGATTACAGTAAATGAAAAAAGAGAAGGGACAAAGAATAATTTCCAGCCCATGTGGCCCTTTATTATGGTCAACTAGAAATTGGATTCGAAACGTGTAATAAGGTGTTTTACGGTCATCACGTCCTGTCTCTCTCTCACTGGAGATGATTGCTCCTACAGCAAATTATTTTGTAGCAAAATTATTATTAATCTCATATGGTACATTTTATCTCAAAAAGAGAGAGAGCTACTGTATTAAATCTTTACAAAAATTTCCATCCAAAGGGGACGTAATTGGAGCGGCACAATGAACTTTTAAGCTACTAAGAGTAAGAACTGTCATGGGTTCTTCGCATTTCAGCAAATTCTTGATTGGCATGACGAATCATTGATTCATCTTTCAAGTTGGCAGCTAGCACAGAAAATGAACTGAACATGCTCTACACAATCCTATTCATTCGTGAACTGAAATAAACTTTCGGAATTCCCTTTTCTTCTTTTTGGGCCAAAAAGAAAAGGTGCACAGAAATCATTGTTGGAGATGCCGGGACACCATAGACAAGGAGAAAAAGAAAGAAAAGTAAGAAAAGAATACTGAAGAGCAAATGACTGACAGGAAGAATTCATCTCGGCTGGCACGCATTACAAAGGTGCCTTCCCCGCGTTTTCCCTTGCTACAAATAGAACCAGGAAATCCCATAGGACCCAAAACCATGATCTCTAAATCCCACGAACCCTTCTTACGTACGACTAGTGAACCCTCATGACCGCCGACACCACAGCCCTCACCCCCACCGGTCCACCACCACCCCCACCGTCACTCCTAGTATGATGACCAAGTCACCTTTACATTTGTATGTAGCTCGCTTCTACACTAACTACTCAACACTCGAAACTAGTACCCCTTCATAAATGTTCTCACCTGACTCCTAACTCTCACTATAACAGCCCTTTGCATGATCCACAATTGTCCTCATCCTCCTTAACCCCTCCTATTTAATACCCCTCCCAATCACACTTTTTTGGGAGCATTGCCTCATTCATTCCTCCAAATCTTCCTTCCGGCACTCCTCCCAACTGTTTGTCATCCTTATAGTTAGAGGTCCCCCATTCCCAAACCCACCCCACCCCACCCCCCCCCAAACAAAAAAAAAAAAAAAAAAAGAAGAAAGGGAGGGCCTCGTTACCATATTAATTTGCATGACACCGTACATAGTGTAATTTCATTGCATTATAAACCATAACAAGCACTTCTTATTATTGCAAGAAGGGAAATGCAAATGGCTTCTTTTTCGCGTTGCCAGATTTTGTTCACTTTTTTGGTGATTTTGGGATTGTGGTCTCCTCATTTAGTAAGCTGTGTGAATTACAATCCTTTGATTCAGTCGGAGTGCTTGATGGTGCCAACTTCAGAGTTTGTGGGCTCATTGAAGTCTACCATAGGCATTGTCCGGCAGGTGACCTCCATTGTCTCCAGATTCACTAGTTTCTTGGGAGATTTCAGGTTGTCTAATGCCATTTCAGACTGCCTTGATTTGCTTGATCTTTCGGCTGATGAGTTAGACTGGACTCTCTCCGCTGGTCAGAAACCTTCAGGTACGTAGTCTATCTATTCTCTCTGTTTTCCTTTCCCGCTTTTCTAAACACATGAAATTTCTTGCTTTAGAAATGTGACTATTGAAAGCATACAGCCGCACAGTGCCAAACTTTGCTTTTGGCTGTGGCCAACCAGGACATATTACTAGAAATCTCCGCTTCGGCTAGTTGGTCCTAGCCATTATTTACCAAAAAGTGTTACAAGTACTCCTAGCCATAAATATCTGCAGTGACAACCATTAATTGAGTATGCCATTTTTACGTTTGGATCGTATTTTTTTGGATTTTTTTTAGAAAAATTACTGTAACGATGTAGCAATTTGATATATGCGAGGTAGAAATGGTTATAGGAACTCTTCATCGTAAAAAATGATTTAAATAAAAAACACTAATATAACTCTGCTACTTCAATGATTACCTATATTTAGTAGTTCTGGTATATCTTTTTTCCAATTGAAGAAAAACTTAGTTTTTTTAATATTATCACAGGCAAGAATAATACAAATACAGTTAGGTTGAGTTCTGATTTGAGGACATGGTTGAGCGCTGCGCTAGTGAACCAAGACACATGCATGGAAGGTTTCGAGGGCACCAACGGCATTGTCAAAAGCTTGGTGGCGGGGAGCCTCAACCAAATAACCTCATTAGTCACCGACGTTCTCGGCATGGTGCATCCAATACCTGATTCCAAGTCCAATGGCGGCAGTGGCGGTGGCGGTGGTGGACGTACAGGCGGCCGAAAGCTGACCAGCCGCAAAGAATTTGAATTTCCGTCTTGGCTTAAATCCAAGGACAGAAAACTCCTTCAGGCTAATGGGGTCCAAGCCGATGTAGTAGTGGCTCAAGATGGCACAGGGAAATTCACTAGCGTCAATGATGCGATCAGCGCAGCCCCTGAACAAAGTGCAAAAAGGTTCGTGATATACATCAAAAAGGGTGTCTACAAAGAGTATATTGAGATCAGCAAGAAGAAACCGAATATAATGCTGATCGGAGATGGCATGGATGTTACCGTTATATCCGGCAATCGAAGCTTTATCGATGGATGGACCACGTATAGGTCTGCCACCTTTGGTAAGATCTCTAGTAGTACTACCCAGTTTTCTTTCATGTACTTTCAATAACCCAATCATGCATTATATATGGTGCTCCAAATTACGTTTAGTGGCAGTGAACGGACAAACTCACCGATGACCACTTTTTAAGCATATCATGAGATTTTGTGTCTATATATACTAGTAGTATCAAAATAGTACTCCAGGTCAAAAAAAGGGGGAATTTTTCTTTAATTGTCACTGAAATATTTGGGAGGGTCCCGTTACTTTTTAAGACTGCGGGCTAACATGTGCATGACTGAATAGAGGTGAGACTTGAATATTATGACTCATATGTCACTTCTTAAGTTGTAGTAGCTTTTAGTAGTGGAGATTTCATTAAGTAAGAAAGGGGAATTCCTTCAAAGCTAAGTATAAGGCTTCTATTTGTTCCTTCCTTTTGTGGTGAAGATTGCAAAGGAAATACAAGTCTTGATTGCTTCTTACGTTGTAGTAGCATGTTACCATGTAGCTGGTGAGGGAATTAACTAACTATGTCAACGTGTGAATGCACCAAAAATTTAATCGTCCCATGGTCCATAGTGTAGGGCCATACTTTTATCTTCATGACTTGACAATTTACAGAACCAAAAAGAACATCCCACCTGACCCATACCTTCTTGCCTGCTTCTGCATTGGCATTTTTTTTTATGTTTCGTAAATTATCCAGAAGAAGCTGGGAGGGACTCGAGGGAATTAATTGATTTATTGCTACGATAAGGGCGTCATTAGCCTATCAAATGAAACGCTAAATTTTGCTGGCTTGGCCAATTGGCATGTGCAGGCGTCAAGGGACAAGGGTTCATAGCACGGGACATGACATTCGAGAACACTGCAGGACCCCAAAAGCACCAAGCAGTCGCATTCCGATCAGATTCTGATTTATCAGTCGTCTATAGATGTGCCATAAGGGGTTTTCAGGACACCCTTTACGCCCACTCGATGCGCCAATTCTACGGAGAATGTGTAGTGACGGGCACAGTCGATTTCATATTTGGTGATGGCAGCGTCGTCTTCCAAAGGTGCACGCTCAATGCCCGGAAAGGCCTACCAAATCAGAAAAACACCATAACAGCACAAGGCCGCAAGGTAATTACTGAGCCATCAGGCTTTTCCATCCAATTCTCAAACATATCCGCGGAGCCTGATGTTCTGGCTTCCCTGAACTCGACCGAGACCTTTCTTGGAAGGCCATGGAAATTGTATTCAAGAACGGTGATAATGCAGTCATTTATTAGCAACGCAATTAAGCCTCAAGGATGGCTGGAGTGGAATGGGAATTTTGCACTTGATACTTTATATTACGGGGAGTATATGAACACTGGACCGGGGGCTGGATTGGGGAGTAGAGTCAAGTGGCCAGGTTTCCACGCAATTAATGACTCGGCTGTGGCAAACAACTTCACCGTGGCTCAATTCATTGTGGGAAACTCATGGCTGCCCATGACTGGAGTGAAGTACACGGCTGGCCTGGCTGTTTAAATTGAAAAATTTTCCACACACGTATCTGTAAAGGTTTTTGGCTTCTCGAATTAATTGAACATTTTTTTGACTTATAATTAATGGCAAAAAATATATATATAAAAGGCAAGTTGCTGGCTGTGATGCTGATATGCATTTCATTTAAAGGGGACAGGTACTAATTAAGCCCAGTTGAGTCCAGCATGTTTGAAAGCTTCTGGCTCCTCCGTAGCATCCTATCGATTAAGCAACATGCCAATTTAACAACCTTGTGCACTTATCCGACATTTCCCCCCCTCTTTTCTGTCTTTTGTTGTTTGGTTGAGTTTAATTTGCTTTAGACTTTGAGCACTTGTTCCTTTTTTTTTTTGTGGGGTTGGGGGGGGGGGGTGGGTTTCTTCTCTCTTTTTTCTTTTCTCTCGTTAGACCTTGAATTTTAGTGCTACCACTACTACATTTTTTGGCTTTCCGGGTCGTAGTGTCTTGGCTTAAAAACCATGGAACAAAAAATAGATGCTTATCTTGTGAATTGCTTGCTCAAACGTGCAGCATTAAATCGGGAAACAGAGCACAAAGATTTGTTGTTGGGTTGTTGCTACTTGCTGGACATTTATGTATTGAAACATAATTTATTGAAAGTAGAATGTCTATTAAAAAGAAATGCTACTTGAAGATGCGTCGGGGCAGTGATAATAGCCAGTGGATCATTGAACTTGAATGAGTCACTTTGGACGACGTATTGGTGGGTGCTCAGTTGTTGAGTCTGTGCGGTTGGCGTTCTGCGAGAGCTCTGAATTGAGATTAGCATTTGGCAAAGTGAGAGCTCTGAACCTTCAAATTTTGGCGTTCTGCGAAGATCAATGCTAACGCCAAAATTGATTGTAGTTGAAAGATTGTTGTCGAGTAACTCTTATATTTCTTTAAAAAAGCGCAGAACGGCACCAACTCTTACCGCCAAAAAAAGCAAAAATTCTTTTCATCAATTAATAGAATACCAGACTTGTGCAGAAGTGTGTTACAGGAAATAGAGAGGAGTCTCTGGTTCCCACTCCCTCAAATGACAACCTAGACTAATGATTACGAAAATAAGCTACAGACAATATTGTTTGATCAGCAGGCCTTGGATTCTAAAAACTTGCACATTTATGGATTGATAAATATTCAACAATACGCATAATGCAAGTATTTTCAAGCTTCTGTCCAAACACGTACGCCTACGTCTTGCTTAAACTTTGTAATCGCAACTCCACACGTTTTTTTATCACAAACTAATGCAACGGGCTGATGACACCCAAACTTTGTTTCTTTGCACTATAAGCAGAGCCATCACGCTCGATTTCTTCTCGTTCTCAGGGTCAGGGGAAAGAACTAAGAATGACAGTAATGGCTTCTTGTGTTGAATTTTTCTTCTGGCTTTTGATGATACTTTTGTGTCCATGGTCTCACTTGTTAAGCTGTGGCAGCTCGGATTTGTTTCAGCCCGACTACTTGATGGTGCCAGTTTCGGAGTTTTCAAGCTCGCTCGAGACTGCAATCAACGCAATCCAGAATGTTACCTCCACTGTTTCCCAGTTCAGCCATGTCTCCAACGATTTCCATTTGTCTAATGCCATTTCTGATTGCCTTGAACTGCTTGATTTATCGGCTGAATTGTTAGATTGGACGCTCTCAGCTTCTCTGAAACCTGATGACGGTAAACCTCTTATTAATATTCAATGTGCCAAACACTTTCTGATTAAAATAACAACGATTCTTTACGTTGCACAACTTAATTGATCCGTTAGTCATTGTAAATTGTATGCCAAATCCATCTATTTACTACTATCAAGACACGCATGTATGAACTAGTTATGGCAAGGCCACTAGAAAATCTCTGGTGAAGTCTATTATGGCTAGTTATTCATCGCCAATTTGCCCAAAAAAGAAAAAAAAAGGTTACATATAGCCATAACCAACAAATCATGTTTGTCTTTTTTTTTTCCAGTCTAATTCTACAAATCTGAAATGTTTAAAATTATGGCAGGTACTCGTTACGGTACAGGTGATTTAGGTTTTGATTTCAGGACGTGGTTGAACGGTGTGCTGGTGAATCAAGACACCTGCTTAGAAGGTTTTGATGGCACCAGCGGGACGATCAAAAGCCTGGTGGAAGAGAGACTCAGCCAAGTGACCTCCTTAGTCACTGGCATTCGTGACACCGTACATTTACCACCTGATTCCATGCGTGGCGGCAGAAACCCCACCAACCATGAACAAACTTTTCCCTCTTGGCTTAAACACGAAGAAAAGAAACTCTTGCTCCAACCCCTTGACAAGGGTTCAGCTGATGTGGTCGTGGCAGCCGATGGCACTGGGAATTTCACTAAAATTAGTGATGCAATTAACCTCGTCCCTAAACGTTCTTCCAGGCGGTTTGTAATATACATTAAGCGAGGCGTATATCAAGAGTACGTGGAAATCGACAAGAAGAAATGGAATGTGGCGTTGATTGGAGATGGCATAGATGCTACAGTAATAACTGGCAATCGAAACGCAGCCGATGGCTTTAAATCTTACAAGTCTGGCACCTTCCGTAAGAATCCTTTCATTCCGAGAAAACAAAAGTGCTAAAGTAATTGTTGGACTTCACTCAAAATTACTGACACAAATTTGCTGATTGTTTTGATACTCCCTCATGTCACATGTGGTAGGTGTAAAAGGCCGAGGATTCATCGCTCGAGATATTACGTTCCAAAACACCGCAGGACCTCAAAAGGCCCAAGCAATCGCATTTCTATCCGATTCTGACTTATCAGCCATTTACAGATGTGCATTCAGGGGATATCAAGACACCCTTTATGCCCACAACCTGCGCCAATTCTACAAAAGTTGCCTGATCACTGGCACCGTGGATTTCATCTTCGGTCGTTCCACCGCTGTCTTCCAAAGCTGCCAAATCCGTGCCCGAAAAGGCCTCCCACAGCAAAAGAACGCCATCACAGCTCAAGGCCGGAAGGAGCCTGGTGATGGTTCAGGCTTCTCCATCCAATTCTCGCACATATCGGCCGAGCCAGATGTTACAGCGGCCAATATAGAGACATATCTCGGAAGGCCCTGGAAATTGTACTCCAGAACGGTTATCCTGCAATCGTACATTAGCAGTGCAATTCATCCCAAGGGATGGCTACCGTGGAACGGGAGTTTTGCACTTGGTACTCTATATTATGGGGAGTATATGAACTTTGGACCAGGAGCTCGCTTGGATAATAGAGTCAATTGGCCTGGATTCCATGAGATTCAAGACCCATCCGTGGCTAACAAATTTACCGTGGCTAAATTTATTTTGGGAGATTCATGGTTGCCTTCCACTGGCATACAGTACACAGACGGATTGCAGGCGTGAGCAAGAAAAATTTACATAGCCATATATGTAAAAGCTTCTGAACAAATTGACTTTTGCAGGAGCTGTAACTTATAAAATTAGAATTGGAACGAGCTTGGGCATAAAGGTCCATCGAGCTTGAACGGAGCTATGATCAAGTTTGATAAAATTAATACTGGAATGTTTATACATTGAAAATTTCTTTGAGGCATTTTACTTGTATAGTTTAGTTTCATGCTTGTTATTTTACGTGAATAATTATCAACATCACTCTTGAAAATGTCAAACGATTTCATTTAAAGTTTAGGCTGGCTTGGCTGAGCCTGTAGCTCACGTATGATTTTTAGAATCGCTGATGCATTCTTCATGGATTTTATTTGCTCGCGTTCTATTTCTCTCGTCACCGTTGTGGTTATTGGGCATTGGTCATTGGTCGGAGAAACATAGCATAAACCTTTGGTGTCTGAAGAAACCAACCCCTTCATAAGTACTCTTAAGTATTACAGAGGAAATAAGAGTCAGTTTAATCGCCTCATTTTATTGGTTCTTAACTTCAACATCTTTCCAATCCCCCATCGAGGGGGGAGCGATAGTGTGTAAATGAGAAGTTTTGAATTCGATCCTTTTTACTTATTAAAAAAAAAAACTTCTGCATCTTTTTATATATAATGTGTGAGGAGGAGGTTTGGTGTTAAAATTTAGTATCATTTTTAATTTTTTTAATTTTACCCTCACAAAAGCAAAGATTTATTAAAAATAACAACTTGAATTTGATAATTTCTAATAACTTCCACTTCTAGTAACTTTTTTTTTTGTTTGTTTCCCAAAAATAATCATAACCTTTTTTTGCAAGACCAAAAAAACTTCTAATAATTTCTATTAAATTTAATAAGGCAATTAAAATTTTCTTAATTACCGTAGGGTGTGATTCTCTCACTAGCTTAAATAATTTTAAGTTTCCTCAAACCATAAGTAATTAATCAGAACACTTGACTGATTCAACCGTCTTGTTCATATCCAGAACACTGTGCCAGTCGGCCGGTCAACCACCGCTCATCATCCATGCAAAAAAGGGTTCTAAAGCAAACCTTTGTCCTCATCAAATCGTATCATATTCATGATATCAAATCATTGATTCATATCCTCGTACTCTACGAAAGAAGACAGTTTCTGATTAGAATGAATGAGGCTTTTTTTCCCTATTATTTTGGAATGTTTCTATTGAGTTGAATTTCAGAATTCTACTCTTTCCCAGCAGCACACTTGAGATTCTTGGTGACATATTTTCTATGCCAACTCAATGCCACCAATAGTGTTGTGCCAAGTGTCATGTTATTATTTATATTTTAATTTTCTAATAATTTAATTTGACTTGATTTAACACACTAGTAAATAATAACATGACACTTGGCACAATACTATTGGTGGCATTGAATTGGCATAGAAAACATGTCACCGAGGATCTCAAGTGCCAACAGCATGATGCGCGCAGAATGTGTCTACAAGACCCTCACATCAATAACCTACATTGTACGCCAAATTTTATAATTGCACTATATCCACAAGTCCCATTATGAAAATACTAAACTACTTAATTTTTACATGAATTGTAGTACACTTTATCAAAAAAAAAAAAAGAAAGAAAAGAAAAAGAATTGCACACCATTACCAGTCCGTTTTCAATCAAACTTCTGTATATATCACATCACTTCAAATCACACTCCATTTTATTCATCATATAACCAATCCCCACCAAACGAAAAATGACAGCGTGCGTTGATGAAGTCTAATAATATGCTTGTGGCTGTAATTCGATGTTTCCGCCCCTCATGGAGGATTTAGCTGACCGGTCGTGGTGGGGCAAGTTCAATAGCCAAGAACCAGGACTAAGGCTCCGTTTGATAATACTGAATCTAAATTCTGAACTCTGAACTCTGAACTCTGAATACTGAAATAATTAATTTGGTGAATTTTAAGCACTGAAAAAAGATATATGAATGTCTGAATCTTAATGCTGAATCTATTTATATTGTTTGATAAATATTCATAACTTAATGCTTAATAAGCTAAATTGTACAATTTTGCCCTTCTATCTTTTAATCCAAAAAGAAAATAGAACCTATAATTTAATTAACTTAAAATTGTTAGGTATGAAAATGACAATGATTGTGAAGAGCAATGCATACAATGACAATGTTTCTTTGTGTGGGAAAAGGGTATGGTTTCATCGTTTTGAGAATGGAAAAACGATCTTTTAATACTCCAAAAGCACGTTCAATTACATTTCTCAATCTTGCATGTGTTTGGTTTAAAGCGTTCTTTTTTTGATCTTGGACGAGAAGCATTTCGAAAATCAGACAACCAATATCTAATATTTCGATATGGTGTCATAAAGCCACGTGTGTGTGAATAAGCTGCATCACATAAATAATATTTATCTGCACAAAAAAAATATCAAAATATAAATGTTTGTGGATGAAAATTACTGCAAAAAAAATATTATTGTTAAAAAAAAATTTTGAATAGAGAATATCAGGTTGTTTTGTTTAATTAAATAAGGATTTTGAATAGGAAATATTAAGTTGTTTAATTAAATAAGGATTTTGAATGTAATTAACAAATAGGGATATATTTGGTAGATAAGATAAAGTAGTTGAAGTAAATCTCTTGACTCTTATCAAATTAAGCATTCAGCTACGATTCTTGTGCTGAAAAAAATACATACAAATTCAGCACCACTTAATAAGTTCAGCAGGTGAATTTTTATTTATCAAACACCCACAACATCTGAATGTCTGAATGAATTCAGTTTCAGCACTTGTTTATGTTATCAAACAGGCACTAAATTCATTTTGGCATTAACCGTTTCTCTGTTTGACTGAAAACGATCAACAATAAAAGTAATTAATTTTTTGTAATTCCAAAAATATCTCTTATATTATTGAGATTTAAGACGAATCTTGATTTACTTAGGTTTGTTGTCGGTGGTGAATCAATTGAATGAACATTTCTTTGATGCGAAAAGTCCTGTCCTCGTGATTAGGACAAAAGATTTTAAAAGCAGGCATCCATTTTACACACTACTGAGTGGTTCTGTCTATCAGGATTGCGGAATTGACCCATTAACAACTCTATATATATATAAAATGTATAAGTCTTGTAAGCATAAAAAGATTCAGAACGGAGAAAAAGCTGTCTCCACCAGAAGCCAAAACATGTCCACTCATCTTTCAAACAAACTTTACTGGAAAAAATTAAAAAAAAAAAAAAGAAAACCACGAACTTTTATAGTAGTAGTAATTGTGGATTTATAGTATAGAATACTGTCAGAAAATATGGATAAGGACAGGATATAAATGTTGAAAGGAGGTTTTCACCACCAGCAAGTTGCAGTAATCACACAAGACTTTTATTGCTAGCTTCCAAGGAGCCATCCTTGATTCTGATGCTTCACTTCAAGTTTTGCACGCGGTTTCCACTTTCCATTCCATATGGATGCTTCATCTTACATATATATATATATATATATTTAAAAAAAAAAGCCCTTCAATAATCAACCATATACTTTTTTTTTTCTCCTCATTCTCCTCGGGAAAATGACATGATGCATCCATATTAGACATAGGTTGTGTTTGAATTGAAATTTTCTGGAATTTTTGTAGAAAATGTACTGTATCGATTTGAGATATGCAGACAAAAAAACGATTGAAAAATATATTTACGAAAAACATAGACATTTTTTGATTGAAAATTCCTTTCCAAACATATGGATGCATCATGCCATTTTCCCCAAAGGAGAATAAAAAACATGTATATGGTTGATTATTCAAGGGCTGTTATATATGTATATATAAGATGAAGCATCCATGTGGAAAACCGCGTGGAAATTAGCTCTCTTTACTTCACCTGCATGGCATCGCGTTACCACTGACACTTCAACCACGTCGAGTCAGTCAAGTAGCGGTGATTGTGTTAGTACGCAATTGGCAAGAGTTTCTTGTAAATGATGTACAGAGTCTTGGAGAATCTCTGCTCTATATCGTAGTACCGATAAAAGGAATCGAATTTATCCAAATTTTTTCTATTACAAAAAAAAAAAAAAAGAGTCAAGTAGTACCATTTTACGTGTATACGTTAACAATCAAAGTTGGCTGTCCATTACAGATTGACAGATTGTTGGGGTGCAAATTCTATGCCCCAAAAGCAGTGGAATGTTTTTCGCGTTTACATTTGCCGTGTTAGAGAGGAAATTCATAATTGTTAGTACAATAAAATTTGTTTATTCTTTTCGTGATTTTGTCAGCCTTTTGTGTTTCATTTCCAAGAACCATAGTATCGTTGCTTAACCCTCTCTGCTTAATGTTTGTTACATAAAGCTTATCGAGGGAATTTTAGTTTAGTGGCTAAAGTTAAAATTTCAATAATTAAATGTTTTTAGTTCAAATCCTTCTTCTTCCTCCCCATTCTAAACCCCACTTTTCCCATGCTAAAAGAAATGTTACTGCATGTATAAAGGGACAAAACTGCTACTGCATGCGAAATAATGCAGCTCTCCTATACCATTACCAGTCAACGAGTCCACTTTCGCCATTATCTTCTCATTCTTTCCCAGTCAAATTCATATAATTGTAATAAACAGTAGAGCCATGTCCCGGATAAAATTTTGCCCAAAACTTCCAGATTTTAAGTGGTATATATGAATCCTGACCACTGTTTACTTGAGCAGTTTTGCCTTTCGGCCCTAGCTCACTGAAGTACCGATATTGACATTCAACTATGCTCTGAAGTCCGGATTGTCCACGTCTCAGCTTCTTTCTTAATAAAACCCCAACAAAAGAAGAAGACTGAAACAGACAGACAAACATGTGAAGAATATCGGAATGCTACCTATAATCAGCTTTAGCATAAGGCCGGTAGGGTGAAGCTCGATTTCCAGCGCTTTCATAGAAAACTGTGCTTAGTAGCAAGTGCCAGGAAATTATAATATTAGTCTCTTTAAAAAAAGAGTCTTGACTTGCATCTTTTTCCCTTCCACTAGTCTTAGTTTTTCCTTTTCCAACTTTGATTATGCAATTAGGACCAAGAGAATGAATATACTGAGTTCGTCAAGTATTTTATGTGGCCTGCAATCTGCATACTACTTATTATACACAGGAGAGTTTATTAGGATTGTGAAGTTTTATAACTGTTTCTTGTAATAATCGAATACGTATACAACTATATATATATACACGTCATAGTATTATCAATTTGGTGCACAACGTCTTTCAACTTTTGCACTGAATATCATCACAAACTAGAACTTGACTGGAAGTAGTAGTGTTACGGCGGCATTACTGCTCGCCTGCTTCAGACCACCATTTCACCAAAAAGTCTGCCAAGTCGTTTGTTTGATCCATAGATATTCGTCCTTGTAGGCCACATTTGAACAACACAAAATATCTTAAACAGGGTTCCAGCAATCACTTTAGACCGGACATGAATAAGTTTTTTTTTCCGAAGCGGAAATAACACACACACACAAACAATAAGACCGGACATGAATAAGTACCACATGCAAATTCGGAGCCTCACAATCTACTTATGCTATAGGCATTCTTGATAGATTGAAATTCATACTAGCTAGTACTATCTTTTGGGCGAAAGTACGAAGGCATGTACCGTCTGAAATGGTTGTAAGTCTTTTATCTTTTCATCATGTACTGTATCTTACGCTTCTGTATCACTTGGAACGTGAACATCCCGAATCCATTCATGATGAGACACTGGAAAAAGCCAAAAGTACAGTAAATAAAAGCTAAGTTACACACTGCGAAAGTTCTATGTAATGGAGAAAGTTTTAAGGAGTATTTTACCCGTTAAAACTGCAGCCCCCTTTGTAACAGAACTTGTGGTATCAAGTTAGCTAATGAAATATGACTTCCTTTTGACCAAAAAAAAAGGTGCAGGCCCCCTTCTCTACCATACAAAACATGTCACACGAGAGCAGAGGATGGCAAAATGACTCTCTCTCTCTGGTCTTGTCATTACTGTTATAGGCTAATAGCTCTCTCAGTAAACTATCGTTGCCCGTAAGCAAAGGGTGTTTTGTACATCAGTACTCATAAACCCATGTGGCACCTTCCCAATGCCAAATCTATTCAGTTTTATGTACACAAGAACTAGTTTAAATACATAGACAAAGTTTGAGATTTGAAGTTGTCCAGGGCCTCGATGTCCATGGCTTCCCGCAACTTGAAGCCATCCCTGCTTCTATTCTCAATTTTCTTCTCAACATGTTTTGTCATCACCTCTTCATCTTCATCATCTCCTTCGACTTTAGATTCTCATTTGTCTTCCATGAAAGATCTCTGCAAGTCCACACCATACCCAGATGTCTGTTTTGATTCACTGAGGCTCTCTGTCTCCATTAACATCGGTCCAAACATTATAAATTTTCTTCTCCATTCACTTCAAACTGCATTATCAGAAGCTGGAAAGCTCTCAAACATCTTCTCTAGCAGTGGTGGACACTCAAACATTGTCGAAAAACAAAAGGGTACAATCCAAGATTGCAGCGAATTGCAACAAATAACAGTTTCTTCGTTAAAGAAATCTGTTTCGCGAATCAGCTCTTCTAACTCGAGAAGATTAGCTGATGCAAGGGCCTTTCTCAGTGCAGCTTTGACTAACAAAGTTACTTGTTTAGAAGGGCTAGATTCAGCATCTGGCCCTTCTAAACCAGCCCTGGTCAACTCCATCGTTGATGCTTATAAGCATGTAAGCAATGCCTTGTCAATTCTGTCTAAACCAGGAAGATCAAAATCAAACGGCCTAATGCATAGGCGTCTAATGGGATTTCCAAGTTGGATGTCCAGTAAAGATCGACGGATTTTGCAGAGTTCTGCAGATGATGATTATTACGACCCGAGTAACATGATCACAGTGGCGGCCGATGGAACCGGAAATTTCACCGCTCTTACTGATGCAATAAACTTTGCTCCGAATAATAGCGCTGATAGAATATTTATCTTTGTTAGGCAAGGAGTGTATCAAGAGAATGTCGAGATTCCAAGTTGGAAGCCCAACATTGTTCTTCTTGGAGATGGAAGTGATGTTACCATAATTACTGGTAGCAGAAGCGTAGGTGACGGCTGGACCACATTCAGATCCGCCACTGTTGGTAAATATTTTTTTAATCCACTTACATTATTGAAATGGATTTCAATTTTGAAATGTCTCGTTGCAACCAATCTGATAACTAAGATATTTGTCTAGGCACAATCCATAGGATGCTTATTTTGACCACGGGGCAATATCAAATCAAGCTTAATTAATAACTCAACTGGCTTAATTAGCAGAAACATTCTTTAACGACCTTTTTTTTCACATGGATTTCTTGTAATTTATTTCAGCCGTATCCGGGGAGGGATTCTTGGCACGAGACATAACTTTCGAGAATTCAGCAGGACCAGAGAAGCACCAGGCAGTTGCCCTTCGGGTTAATGGTGATTTGGCCGCCGTCTACAGGTGCACCATAAAGGGACACCAGGACACATTATATGTGCACTCATTTCGTCAATTCTACAGAGAATGCGACGTTTATGGGACAATAGACTACATATTTGGCAATGCAGCTGTGGTTTTCCAGGGATGCAACGTCATTTCCAGATTACCAATGCCTGGACAGTTCACCGCGATCACAGCCCAGTCGCGAGACATCGAAGATGAGTCCACCGGAATTTCTCTGCAAAACTGTTCGATCCTGCCCACGAATGACTTGAACTCAAATCTGGCTACCGTCAAGAGTTATCTAGGAAGACCATGGAGAAATTACTCGAGAACAGTCATTATAAA
Organism: Coffea arabica; assembly: GCF_036785885.1. NCBI lineage: Eukaryota > Viridiplantae > Streptophyta > Magnoliopsida > Gentianales > Rubiaceae > Coffea > Coffea arabica. The sequence continues at coordinate 11,617,465 of NC_092320.1, read as the reverse complement.
ATCATACATCGATGAACACATTGCACCAGAAGGGTGGACTCCATGGCAAGGTGATCAAGGCCTAAGCACTTTATACTACGGAGAGTATGGTAACGATGGCCCCGGTGCAGTGACAGACAATCGAGTTACTTGGCCAGGTTTTCACATAATGAACTATGATGATGCATCTAACTTCGCAGTTTCGGAGTTCATCACCGGAGATGAGTGGCTGGATTCTACTAATTTTCCTTATGATAATGGCATTTGATACTGGGATGGAAATGTAATACAAGGCGGAGTATTTTTCTTTTACTACTAGTTATTACAAGTATACCAGCCATGTACTAATAGTCTAATACTTGATGTTGCTTGGCCGAAAGTTTGCCCAACTCAGGAAAATGTTGTACGGGTTTGCCACAAATGGACAAGAGATTTGATATACTTCTCTTTTTATGGTATATGCATGGTGCTGTTCTTCACTCCTTCTGGACTTTCCCTATCATCTAATTAAATTCGTGAATACCATGCTGGATATTTTTTGCTGGATCTGTCGGCAAGTCGGGAGGGTATTGAGTATTGACCACAATTTCGCCTTAGTTAGTACTTTTTTGGTAATTAGTGAAGATCAGTGCAGAGCTAGCCAACATTAAAAGAAGAAAACAGTGCAGACCATGAATGATTATTGATATTTGAAAGCTTTCCATTAACTTTGTTCTATTGAATAGGTACCTCAATCAGAAGAAAGAAAAGGTGCAGGGATCTTGATTTAGATCCCAAATGGAAGTCATAAGATAGTTGTCTGGTTCTTTATTCAATCTCTTTGAATTTGTACTCTTCCCTCATATGAGGTTGAGGAAGTCCCACAAGCTGGAATCCGTCCAAACAGCAGTGTGATAATATAATTCACAGAACTCAGAAGGAAGCAGGATTTCATGGGCAGAAGTTATCAGTAGTACCACATCGACCGATCAATAGTGGACGATTGTAGGATTTGTAATCAATGAAGGAAAAAAGACAAGAAAATTTATTCATGGCCTCGCCTATCGCTTCAATAAGATTCATGTGGATTCAAAAGTTCGATTCGTCCCAAGAAGAGAAAAGGAAGGAAGGAAGGATCGATCACCCAGTCTTCTTCAGTCGTATGTTTGTTACCAAGAAAGCCTCTTAATTTTTGAAATCTATATTGTTATACCATTCTAAAATTTCAACAAAGGATAATAGCTCTGAAATTGCTCTTATTTTAAAATCACAAGAACCTCTCAGTGACCGGAAGAAATGGGGTGAGGATAAAATAACGAAGTATACATACATACAAACATATATACACATACACATACATACACATGTTATCATTTGTAAAGAATAATTTGATAAATTGTGCAGTAAAAGAATGATTTTTGTTATGTTAGTTTACTTAACCATTTTTCATGCAGCACATGTTATTCACAATAAAGCAACTGCTGTATATTGGTTTTGATTTATCTGTATTACCCAATACGAAGAAATGAATCCAAAAGATCAAAGTGATTTTCAATCTTGATTTTACTTTGAATATTTAGCTAAGAATTCAAAAGAATAATTAGTGATTTTGGTATTAGTATTATACATGTTTAAATGATTAGGTAAACCAAGAACAGTATCCTCTCTATCTTTATGTATTAAGGGCTTCATAAATTAATTAAAACTAAGACAAATAAAATGGAGCTTTAGTTGCAATTAACCTGCTTAAGTTAATGGAGGGATCCATCCAATTAATCTAAGAAGTTTCATCCCCAAAGTGACCTTACATGGTGGCTTAAATAAAAAAAAAAAAAAAAATTACCCATCACACAATAAATTAGGACTAGCTGACCCTTTTTTTATTCCTCAAAGTGAAAAGATAAGATAAAAGCGCCCGTAAAATTAAGAAACAAACTGCTTAATTGGTTCACCTCAAAACTAGAAAAAATGGTCCTAAAAAAATGGTGTTTCAGACAGTTTGAGGTGTGTACACGTACTGTAATGTAATTTCACGCCTCCACACAAACAAAGGAGGTGGAAGAGAGAATTCGGGGGAAATGCGGTTTTGGTTCTATCCGAGTGCCTCAACTGAAGAAGGTCTATATCATGAACGGATGCATCAAGTAAAGAAGTCCTAAATTTTCTCTATTCCAGACCTTCTTTGGGAAATCCTAAGACTGAAATTGCACAACCAATTAAAAGGACAAAAGGAAATATATATGGAGAAAAGTGCAAGAATAGATACAGAGAAGATTGCAGAACAGAGAAATTAAATTTCATTAGCGTATCATTACATCCTCTGCCTTGGATTAAATTGCCAAGGCAGAGAGATCTCTGCCAAAGCAATCTCTCTCTGCCTAAGCCAAAAAATTTTTTGAAAAAAAAAATAGATGGCATTTCAGGATTTTGATCTCATTTCTCAACGTCGAGAAAATGAAAGGAAACGAAAGCTGAAAAGGAGGATCACAATTGCAGTTGTTGCTACGACTGTCCTAGCCCTTGTAGCGGCTGCTGCTGTTTGTGCTGTTGTTTATAAGGATCGTTTGTACCCGAATTCTAGTCAGAACCACGGCAATGCTCATCCGGCACATCATCCCCCGACGCAACCAGCTCAATCTCCAGCCCAGAAAGCTGTAAAAACAATATGTGCCTCCACAGATTACAAGCAAACATGCGAGGACAACCTATTCAAGGCAGTCAAGGCCAATGCATCAGCCCTGCAGCCAAAGGATCTTTTAAAGGCTTCGATGACCGCGATTTCTCGTGGGATTGATCTGGCTATGAAGATAGGAAGTTCTGTCCATTTCGACGATCCAAAGACTAAGATAGCTTTTGATTTTTGCATGACACTACTTGGTGATGCCAAAGAAGAATTGAACAGTTCCATTTCCAGCATAGATGACAAGACATCAAATGCTGGCGATCTGAACAATTGGTTGAGTGCTGTTATGTCCTACCAACAATCATGCATTGATGGATACCCAAATGGAACTATAAAGAGTCAGCTGGAGAGTACCTTGAAAAGCTCCAAGGAACTTACGAGCAATTCCCTTGCCATGGTTTCCCTCTCTCAACTGGCTTCATTTCATGGAACCAGCATCAAACGACGTCTTTTGACAAAAGGATCGGGCATCCCTTCCCTGGACGAGGAGGGGCTTCCAAGGTGGTTGAATGATCAAGAGAGGCGAAGGATTTTGAAGGACAACACAACATTCCAGCATCCAAATGCTACCGTCGCTAAAGATGGAAGCGGAAATTACACCACCATTAATGCAGCTTTAGCAGCAATACCATCAAATTATACAGGAAGGTATGCATATGACAATCGCTTCTCAGTTTTCTCCCATGGATTAAGCTTGTTTGTGGCTGATTATGAATTTATCATAAGCAGGGCACAGCGTATCTGCCGAGACCACAATTTGCATGCTAACTACTAACGGGCTTTTTCAAATTCATGGCAATGCAGATACGTGATATATGTTAAGGCAGGAGTTTATGAAGAGACGGTCACCGTGACAAAGAAAATGGTCAATGTTACAATATACGGTGATGGATCACAAAAGAGTATAGTCACCGGGAGCAAAAACTATGTTGATGGAGTACCGACCTTCCTAACCGCAACTTTTTGTATGTCTCTAATGAAAAAATTCTTGTTAAAAGAGGAAAATAGTGAAATAGGAATTTTTACCATAAAGTGATATGCCAGGGTCTTCTGATATTCCTAAGGAGACTTGTGGGATAACTTCACTTACCTTTCGAATTTACACAACTCGAAAAATATAATCAGCCTGTCTTAGCCTACCAATCCATATAGTCATGAAGGAAACAGCATTCAAACCTAACCTGCCTTTTCCCTTCACTGAAAATAAATAAAAGACGCACTTCGCCGGTGCTAACAAATTGGAACTATCATCATATCTGCTAGCGTTACAACCTCAAGCTATATATATAAAGGACATTCTTCTTGATATTTTCATGGTGAATCTATCTAATTCTGATACTGTCTGTTGATTGCAGCGGCATTAGGAGACGGATTTATGGCACAATCAATAGGTTTCAGAAACACTGCAGGTCCTGAGAAACATCAAGCAGTGGCCCTAAGAGTTCAGTCCGATCGCGCAATTTTTGTCAATTGTCGTATGGAGGGGTACCAAGACACATTATATGCACAAACCCACAGGCAATACTATCGAAGCTGCTACATAACAGGCACAGTTGACTTCATTTTTGGTGATGCTGCTGCTGTATTCCAGAATTGCATGATCTATGTCAGAAAGCCCATGGACAACCAACAAAACATCGTGACGGCTCAAGGAAGGGTAGACAAACGTGAAACTACAGGCATAGTTTTACAAGGTTGTCGGATTCTTGCAGACGCTTCACTCAGTCCTGTTAAAAGCCAATTCAAGAGCTATCTAGGCAGGCCCTGGAAAGAGTATTCCCGGACCATTATAATGGAAACTGAAATTGGGGATTTCATTCATGGTTATGGATATATGCCTTGGCAGGGAAACTTCGCGCTCAATACATTGTATTATGCAGAGTATAATAACAAAGGCCCTGGAGCTCAAACTTCTGCAAGAGTGAAATGGCCTGGTTACAAAGGGCCTATCAAGAGAGATGAGGCCTTGAAATATACAGTAGGTCCCTTTATTCAAGGAGAAGGATGGTTGAAAGTTGATAATGTTCCAGTTCATTTTGGCCTATACGCCTGAGGAAGATTACATGGAATTTCTGATTCAGCGTGTCTTGTAAATGCGGCAGAGATTCATGTTGAACTGTTTTCCGAGGAGGACTACAGGGCAATTGCCTCGTTGGTGGGTTTTGTATAAGATTAAAACCATGGCATGATGCTTATTTTTTCTGTGCAAGAATGATTTAAAAATAAGAAAATGTTAAAGAAGATATCGTGTTTAGAAAGAGGCAAAAGAATCACTCAACTTCTTTTTTTTTTTAGCAATTTTGATCTACACTACACAAAACAATAGACACAAGAAGAAAATTTATTTCATTAGGCCAGCCAAGAGAAAAAGAAAGAGTTGCATCATTGTATTATCCTCTCAGAATTCCTTTATTAATTAGTCCCTAATTCCTTGACTTTCAATCTCTCATTTTAACCTCAGATGTTCAAAGATTGGGTGATATCTAGACAAGAAAAGAAATCCATACACTTCTGTAGTCACATTTTGTATCCTGTGAATTACATTGTCAGGGTTGGGATTCTGAATTAAAGTACTCCTACGTCCAAATCCTGTGAGATGATTCGTACTCTTGTAAAACGATCAGATAATTATAGTTGTAAATTAGATGTGCACTCCCATTTGTATGAAATGCTCGAATTTACAGTATGGCTTCAGAATTTAAGTGCGTCTTTTCAAGTTCAGGACAAAACCGATAGTTAACAAGTAGTTGTTGTTAGGATGAAGATACCATTGCTTACAAAAGGTAAATGAATGCTAGTATTAAACTTGTTTAGCGCTATTGGCTCTTCTCACTCCAAAAACTAAATCAATCAGTGAGTGAGCCTTTCTCTCACATTTCTACCTTTTTCACAATGGGGTAGGATAAATTCAATAGTCTATTACTCACACATTGGGATCTAGATTGAAATAGCATCAATCTTTTTCATCATACGGGTATAAGTTGGGACAATATTAACTTTTTATTCGATGAGTAACATTTTATTTGAGTGTCTATTGGGAGGTGTTGTCGTAATCGGACTCTAATATCAGTGTAAGATGTTATTGGACCTTCCCACCCACTGAGCTAGCTTTCAGGGCGTGAAGACCCAATAGCAACCAACAAACTTGAAAAAAAAAAAAAATTAACCAATTGGAGCAATATATATCTCGCTACCATATATGTTACCAATGTAAAATCTTTTTGTGAGAAAAAAAAAAAAATAGGGTTGCAATTACAATTGGATCAATTTTTGCCTATTTTGGTCGTTTAGTGGAGAAGTTAGTTCGATTTCATGTGTTTGAATAGAACCTTGGGTTTGAAGAGAAAGCAATAAACTCAAGAAAAGTTAGAATGATTATGTACTTAAAACTAAATACACCAAAAAGAATGGTAATAAGGGAAGGGGAAAGTGAGAAACTTGGATAATGAGTCACACAAAATAGAATTTTTTGCTTAAAAATTTTCAGATTTTATAAGGAAAAAAAAAAAGAATGAGAAAGATTGAGAGTCGAATTAATATATCTATCCGTCTTTTTATTATTATTTTTTTGGAAGAAGAAGTCCGTCTTAAAAGTCTCACTTTAAAAGTCACAATGATGCAACCTTAATTTAGTTCAAGGTTGCAAAACAAGTGCTGACGAGCCCAAAATCAATTGGATTTTATGTGAACTTTAACAGGAAGCCAAACTCAAGTTAAAATGCAATTAGAAAAACTCTAAATGGCCGATAAACGTTGTCCAACAGCTTCAACATCCAAACGGCCCACAAGAAATCAAATCTGAATTATTTTTCAGATTTGAAATTTAGACGGTACCTTGCTTTAAATTCCGGGACAATTAGGTCCGCCTCGGGTCATTTAACCTTGAGGATTAGACTACCGCCAAGTTGTGGTAATCCATCAACAACCCCATGGCCCCTTTTGTTTGGAAAAAAAAAAAAAAAGAACTAATTAGAGGGCAGAATTTCCTCCAAATTTTTTTCATTAGCATTTTGGTTTACTCTAATTCACAAAAAATTAATTAATTCTATGGAACATTTAATCTTTTTTTAAAATGGGGCCTTCTCTGGTAGTACTACATTAAGTGATTTGTCTTTTTTGGCTTTTCTGCAGGTCCTGATATCCATTCCTGCACATGAAAAGAATTTGGATACCACCGGGTTTTGAACTGTCCCCTCATGTTTCCCAAAATGGGATCTTTAATGTTTAAAAAGTTTGCACCTATAGAAGAGTTCCTTGCAAATATAAAAAAGTAGGCACTGAAGTCTGAACAATTCTTTTCGGAACTAAGCTTGTCAAAATAATAAAAAAAAAAGCAAGTAAATAAACAGAAGGAAACTGTAATAGATAACATGCTTCACGGGTAGTCCAACTGGTTCCGTAACCTGATAGTTATCAGCATGTTTCATAATTAACTTTTATATGCTATCTCGCTGTGTATTTTTGGGATAAGACTCTACACAGCCTTTCACCCGGACTAAGTGAATATATAACATGATCATGGCTTGGGCACTATCAGCTCCAAATGTCACTACACATTACAAGAACTAGAGATGAAAGTCCAACTATTTTCTCGAATCAGGCTGAAAATGGCTGATTGCGAAGAGAAACTATTGAAGAGTCATATTATCAGACGGAATAATTAAGTCCCATAAAAGCAGAAACATCCAAGAAAACTCTTCTTGTTACTACTTGCAGTAATTTCGATCACTTCGGGTTTCTCCAGATGTAGCAAAATCTAGTGATCAGTCACTGTTCGGAGAAAATGGAAGTTGGAAACAAGCTAACATGATCTAATAAAAACAAAAGCAGACATTACTGAGCTCAAAGATTCATGGGTCATGCAAAAACTGGAATTCTTGAAACGTTTTGTCAGCCCGAGTACACCTGTAATATTTCTTCCAGCTTCTTTTTGTTTCTGGGCGATGCTAGTAGCCTGCAGGTAGGTTATGGTGTAGTACATTCTTTTGTTCATATATAGTTTTCAGGGCAACAACTTCATGTGCTTGTGTTGGAAAGCAAAGGAAAATCAATAAAAAGGGCTCTGACATGGGACTTCACTTATGCCTTGTCCGGTCATTATCTTTCCCGACTTCACTGCTACACCTTGACAATCGAATGAAGTTCCGGAGTGCTCATCTTGATTCCTTCTGAAATGTTCTTAATTCTCATCTAGAGGATAAAACAAATACCAGATTAACATTTTCCTCATTAAGGGGGAAAAAAAATCGCTGGCTACTGTCTATGAAAAAAGAAGTTGCCATTGCCAATGATTCTCTACCACGTATCTCTTAAAGGATAGTCTAGCGATAAATTGGGCTCTTGGATTGAATGAGATATGGGTTCGAATCTTTTTTTTTTAGAGTTGAACCTCCTGTCTAACCTGAGTGTATCGTGAGGAGTCAGGACATATCCCCCGGTTTGGTGTGTCGGCTCGAATCCTAAATGGCTCAAGTCGAGATATGTTCCGAATCACAAAAAAAACAAAAAACAAAAATTCTCTACTCTGTATGACAATTCTCATCAGATCCCTCTTGTTTTAAGTATGGTAGTTTCCTTCGAAATCTAAGTTGTGTCTTTTTGTTTTCCATGTAGAGTCCTGTTAAAAAGATTAAAAAAAAAAAAACAATTACAGAGACCCAGGGAACTAATATTACATAAATTGCTGTTTTCCTATTCTTTCCCTTCAATGTTTCCTCTAATTAAGCCTTCTTCTTTAACAAGGATATCTTCACCGATTAAATTGTTGAATTAAAAATCACCACCAATTCACTTGAACAATGCATATTCTGGTATCGGTTGTCTTTTATTTTTCATACTTGTGACTTTTGTTTCCCTTTTTGACTTAATTTCATTAAATTGTTTTTTTTAATATTTCAATAGTTGTGTGTTTCGCATCTAAATCCTACCACTATCAAGAGCTTTTTTCTTTTTTGGTTTAAAGCACTAGTAAATTGTATATTTCTAGGCAAACACAAAAAATTTAGAAAAATTGTAACCCCACCGACATAAGACACCTTAGTATTTTTTTAGTTTTTTCTCCGTGATTGTTTAGACACGTTGATTCACATCCACACCCCCCAAAATTTATGTCAACAGTTGACTGAGCAGCGAGCAACATCTCTATTAAAAGTCTCTGAATTTTCTGTGTCGGCTAATTGATGCAAACGATCGATCCATCATCACCTGAAAGGGATTTTCAGAATTTTCAACTGGCACTATTCACTCAGGAGAGATGGGGTTGGGGAAAAGTCCAAGACCTCTTGAAACGCCTATAAAACGTCAATTATTTTCTCATCTCATGAAGAGCAAAAAGAACAGAAATTTCTCTTGAACAAGATTATGCATTTGATACAACTGTATTGACCACAAGATAAGTGTTAAAAAGATGATGTGAAAGCGGAACATGATGGTTGAAGAGGCCAAAATTGACATCTCCTCTCCCTGTTGTAGTGGCGCGCCTTCTTATCTTGACTCGCGAAGCATCATCAAGAAATGCCATCCATGAGTAATTAGGTGACTGCAACATTCAACCGAGAAAAAGGGTAGGTTGATTTAAACATCAACTTAACATATGTGGCTGAGAAAAAAAGAGCAAGATTCATGTCCTGTTCACTGAACCTTTATGTTCTTGTTGGTCGCGACTTTGCAAAAGTTATAGATTGGCCCCATGGAACCATCGACATCACATCTCATGTGGAAGACGGCGCCATCAGACGCCTATAGAAGCATTAGGTTCTTCAATTCCGTTTACCAATCGTATTGTCTGCAGAAGTAACATAAAAAAGGTTGCCCCGCGTGAATGGTCCAGCGGCAGCGCCTCTCACCAGTGAACCTTGAGGTCACAAGTTCGACTCTCCGCTTCGTTAGATTTCTCCACGCACTTAACGTGTTCTGGCCGGGTTGGGGCGCCGGATCTGGGCCGGAGAGGATTAGTTGGGTCCCGTAAGGATTGACCCGGGCACCCCTGTGTCGACAAAAAAAAAAAAAAACATCTTCTTTGTGTTTTCTTTTCCTGAAATATTGTAGCTGTATACCCTATGAGAGTGTAAATCTGTTAAACATATATAGTGTTTGTTTTTTTAACGAGATTGTAATTGTGTGCAACTCTATTTTATTTATTTATTGAGCTAAGGTTGAATGAACTTTTAAGAGCATAATGGTAAATTTGAATGCGGAAAAGAGATTTCGAAATTGCAATAGCATTAATCCAATAGTATTGTCTGGATAACATTAAACTGTTGGAAACAATTCAAAAGATTGACAAAAAGGACGGAACATTCCCTAGGGCAATTCCAAATTGCAGCAGCATTAATCTAGGTTGCATACATTCTTTCCCGTACGGAATTTAAGGGAAGACTGCTACTAATTGTTATCAGGAAAGCGTCTTACTTTACGCGACTATATTCATGATACTTACCATGCAGCAACTTCTGATAATTACCTGAACTCTCTTTGTTCTCTTTAATATTTCTTTCCCTTGCAAACTAAATACCTTCCCCCTCCAAGGGAGGGAGACCAATTCATCTGCTCTGGTCCTTTGGTCCCTCTCCTCCCTTACTCCCATGTCTCTTTTAGGAATTCTGAATGACAGTTTTATCCTCTCTTAAAGAATCTTAGTAAGAATTTTTGTAGTTCATTTTGGGTCTAATTTTTTTTAGATTTAATTATTAAATTTGAGATTCCATAAATCTATTTCGTTGGATCTCACCTTAATGTCTGGGTTTCAATCAGTTTATTAGTAGATGTGAGAGCAAGCAAGTAATATGGCTGGGAGCACACGCAGATGATCTTGGTGCTATACGTGTTTTATCTTTTGATATTTTTGGAGTTTCACAATATAATATTGTATAGATTTTTCAAATCTATGGTATCTAATGTTTGTTCTTCGAATTTGTTTGTCTCTGTGTGTATGATTCATGTAATTTCTGCCATTAAGCAAATTTAATGAAATGTTGTTTGTTGCCTAAGTGACCGCTCAAGAATTAGACATTGTGATTTGTAGCTATCCAATTACTAGGCTTGTCAAACCAGTGTTCTATGGGCAATCGCTAGAGTTTAATTTTTAAATGTTAGTTTTCTAGAGGGAAATTAAGTTACAAAAATGTATAAATGCAAACAGTGCAATAAATATAAATTTTTATGATGTGTTTATGATGCAAGCGAAATAATATTTGGAAGAAACCTTAGACCGGTGACCATAAGATTTCTAATTGGATGGTCAACTTCTTATCTTTCTTTCTTTCTCCTCTAAACTTTAGAGTCTCTCTTGAACCAAAAGGGCACTACATTTTTTACAGCCTTCAACATTTATGTTCAAGAAAACTAGCTAACAGTGAGGGATTCAGCTCATCATGAAAAGGAAATAATAAAGATACGTTCCACACAAATCAAATCATGATTAATGAAAGTAGTTAATTAGGAACAAGTATTTTAATACTTTCAGCGACCACATGCGACTGGTCCCAAACTATGCACCCTACTTTAACATTACTTAGCATCAATCCATAGTCAAATCATGATCACCTTCACATCTAATTTGCTGTCAAATTTGTTCCTGTTAAGTAAAGAAACAAAAAGCCTTCGACCGCCGCCTCAAACCAACCAATTTCCACCACTTGTTTTCCCATCACAAAGAAGAAAAACCAAGTGTACTAAGATAGACTACATATCATTTTGTTGTAGTCAATCCAGACTCTCTAACTTGTGGGTTCAAACCTGAACTATCTAAGCTGGTTGTCATAGAATTCGTCCAATTTTATTGGTTGGAATCGATCTTTCAACAATAGCCAAATCAAGAAAAAGGGCGTTGGACCTCAAAAAGTGAGTATCAATCTTAATTCTTATGTTCTAAAGTTAACAAACTGAGAGCTAATTTAATTACTCTCGACATTCTGGCTGAGTGCGAAACTTGCCCCAGGTAACATGCGACTGTGAGGTGCGTAGTAAACCAATAGTCAATTGTTATTTGTGACGTGGCTTTTGATGTACCATTATCGAGTACATACATATATTCTTGTATGAGTTGAGTCCAGTTCCAGTTATATCCATACAATATTCTTGTATTTATCCATAGGCTTTTGCCAACTGATAAGTTGATGTTTGTTCGTGTTTATCGATACTGTTTTTGTTGCCTCCTTAAATTAGCTTTCAAAAGGTGGTGAACCCAGCAAGCAATTTTTGTTCAACCAAATGTAACCAAGCTTTTTAGATATTTAACATAAGTTTAATTTGTTGGTTTCATCAACAAAGTATAGAAACTAAAACTTAATTCGCACAATATCAAAAATTCGAGTGGCTGAAGCTGAAGCAGCTACTTTCGAAGTAACAGAAAGAAAATCAACGGCGGCGGAAGTGGGAGAGTCAGAGTCGAAAAGATTCAACTACAACAATAAGAGGATAGAAGAGAAGTCAAATATATACTGATGAAATCGAGGGAGTTTTAGTATAAATCTAGTTAACTTTCAAAGATTAAATGTAATTATTAGCAGAAAACCACTACAGGTTTAAATGGCACTAGATTTTTGAAGACCACAACCCTCACATAATACTCCCTCCGTTCCTTATTAGATGACCTGAATAACTAATTCTCTTAGATTAAGAAAGTTGGTTATTTTCTAAAAGTCAACAAAAGTTTAACTTTACTTCTCAAAATTACCCTTTATCTCTCTTCATCTCTTCAACTACTTTTATTGTTAATGCTACAAATACTGCATTTAATTATTTAGAGTTCCAATTCAAGAAAGTTGAAAGGGTAAGCAAGGGTAAATTTGGAAAAAAGTTCATAAATGCTTTCTTGATATCATAAAATGACAGATAAAAAGAAACAATGGATTAGGACATCTAATAAGGAACGGAGGGAGTAATAATATGGCCTGCCGACCATCCATAATTCTTTTCCTTTTTTGTGACTCGATCAATATTGTATCACTCAGCCACTCATGTGAAGAGGAGTGAATGGGGAATGGGAATTTGAGTAGGACACCATTAATGCAATCAATTATACAATGTTGGTGGTGAAAATTTGTTATAGTTTTGCTTGAAATAATGCAAAAGACTTCAAGTCAATCAAAGAGAAGACTACAAATATGAAGTGGGGAAAAAAATCAACACTGCATTTTATTATTATCCTGGTCCCTCGTGTTATTTCATTTTTCCCCGGAGATCATCACCATACAATAATTTCAAGTCTCCATATAAAGACGTGCACAAGATCCAAAGTTTAAGCTGTAGATTCTCGACGAGGAAAGATCATCCTTTTAAAGAATGAGTTGGAAATCTTACAATGGCCATACAATAAACAATATCCTCATAAAAAAAGGCAAAAAAAAAAAAAGAAAAACTACTGTTCTTCTCCAAAAAATAAAAATAAAAAGTACTAGAATTAGCAAGCCAATGGCCGTGGTCAATAGCTCCTCAAGTTGTAGCATATATATGACGTGGGCAGAAAAAGAATTGGGTGAATTATATGTAGCCCCCTGCAGCCGCCGCTTAACCCTTCTATAGTTTTATGTAAATTGAAAAATGGACAAAATAAACCATCAGTTATGGTGATTGAATCACACGAGCTCTAAATGTGCGTTTGATAAAATCATAATATCCATTCAACCCCTTTATGATTATAAATATCCACTTTATTTTCTTGCAATTTTTATATTTATTCAAAAAGTACTCCCTTTTGGCTATATGAAATGTGGTCAAGCTGTTGTTCGATTCAGTATTTAATGGGGACACTACTAGTATTTCAACTAACAATAATGTTATAGAAGCTATTTTCTAGTATCAAATTTTCATTTTATATGAAATCATAGGGTGTGATGTGAATATTTACGTGACAATAGATGAAATCATAGGAGAGTTATGTGTAATTTATCCAAAAGAATTTTAAACGTAGCCAAGGGCTTCTGCGGTATATCCATCTTGGTGCCACTCACTTGTCGTGGATCCCTGAAATTGACCTCCAAACTAACACGTAAACGTTCTTATTAGCCAATAAGCTTTACCGTGCATGGCCAAAAAGCCCCTCTCTTTTCCACTATAAATATTGATCAAACTTCACCAATTTTCCAACAACACATTAAATAATCGAGTCTTTGGATCTTAAAGATAGATCTAAATTTCCTCCAAGGTTCATTGAATTTTTAGAATGGCAATGCCAAAGTTGATCATCATGTCTTCTTGGCTCTTAATATTTCCTGCAATAATTTCAGTTGCTGGTACCTTTTCACGGGCTACCACGGTCCCTTTTGAGCTGCATGCAAGCTCACCGTGTCAGTTTACTAGGTTTCCAGGATTGTGTGCTGAGAGCTTATCGGGGTTACCATCACAAAACCAATACGTCGACTTTGTATCTGCACTTATCAACAAAACAATCTCCGCAAGCAACCTTCCTGTTTCCAATTTTGAATCTCCGAGCTATCATTTCATTTCTGAAGAAGCTCAAAATACCCGAAAGGCCATAGGTACGTAGTTATTAAAAAACACACACAAAAAAAAGGGATAAATAACATTTTCATTGAGCTTATTTGCAGTTGTTTTCCCTTTTTCTTTTCTTACCTCATGAACTATGTATTCTTTGTTGCACATGCAGGAGATTGTCGTGAGCTCATGAACATGGCAGTCAAACGGCTCAATCAGGCCTTGGTAGCAATAAAACAATCTCCCACAAAAAACAAGGAGGACATCCAAACATGGCTGAGTGCCGCATTGACCTATCAAGAAACCTGCAAAGACATAGCTAATGTTCATGCAACATCCAATTCCTTCATGCAAGAAATTTCCAAAAAAATGGACTATCTATCACAAATGGGAAGTAATCCATTAACTCTTGTTAACCGAATCACGGCTGAAAACTCTAAAAACACAGGTCCTCATACTTCTATCAAGGGCCGTGGCCTTGTTGAGCAACAAAACTTTCCCACCTGGATTTCAGCTCGTGACAGGAAACTACTACAGGCTACCACAATACAAGCAAATGCTGTGGTGGCAAAGGATGGCTCTGGCAACTACAAAACCATCTCGGAAGCCATCCGGGCTGCCGGGGGAGGAAGATTTGTGATATATGTAAAAGCTGGAGTTTACAATGAGAAAATTCATTGTAACAAGGATGGTATCACCCTGGTTGGCGATGGCAAATATTCCACCGTCATTACTGGATCAAGCAGTGTTGCTGGGGGCTCATCTCTTCAAGACTCCGCCACAGTTAGTAAGTCCCAATTCTCATCATGTCTTTGTCTGTCTCTCTGTGTTTTAGTACTATATGAGCAAGTGGGTTAATAAGACCAATAACTTTCATGGTTTTCAATTTTTCCATATTTAACGTACGCATCAGCACATATCTATTTGTACGCTTATGTACTTTTGCCTACAACAATTCGACGGCAAAGTCAAGTCCATATAGATACAATTTATTCTTTATTAATGAAGTTACATCACGATCCACTTTTTCTGTCATCACTTTTTCATAAAAAAAATTCCTGTACAATTGCATTATGATTTTGTTTTAACTTTTTAATAAGCTCGGTTAAAAGTGCAGGCATATCCAGTCTCTCTCCTCCTCCAGAAAAAGGGATCAGTATCTTTTTATAGCTTAATATAATCGTCATAGATCCTCTCTACTTTGCATCTGAACCTTTGCATGACTATTTGGAACTTTCTACTTCCATCACCGACATGAATAATTTGCCTAATCCGGGCTGAGTTTAAACATTTAAGAAAAGAATATGTTCTAAAACGTTCAAAGGATCTAAGTAACATTTAGTCCCAACAAAATTAATTCAGGGCAGAAAATAAAGAGGAGAAATTTTTTTATTCCCAAAAATTTTTGCTCCGGTTCCGACAATATTTATTAGCTTGGTCACTTTTTGTTTTTCTTTTGGCCAGCTTGGTCACTTCTTGCTTTTGAATAGGCCATCTGTCCACCTCCCAACAGAGGTCCTTCCAAGAAAAAATAATACAGTAGAAGAAAATAAAAGCAATACTGTAATTTTTCACCCAGGTCCGGTCTAAATTATAATACCAATAATTGAATTTGGCGAAAGACTTGCTAAATTCTTATTTTTTAACGCATGTCTTTCTTCTTTTTTGTCAGCAATTACTGGCGATGGCTTCATTGCTAAGGATATTGGGTTCCAGAACACAGCAGGTCCTAATGGGGATCAAGCCGTGGCGGTACTAATTGCTTCAGACCGTGCTGTTTTATACAGATGTACTCTTGCAGGTTATCAGGACACTTTATATGCACTATCCCTCCGTCAATTCTACAGGGAATGTGACATTTACGGCACGGTTGATTTCATATTTGGAAATGCTGCTGCTGTTTTTCAGAACTGTAATTTAGTACTGCGTCGACCACGCAATAGAGTAGCCTATAATGTTATCCTGGCTAATGGAAGGAGTGACCCTGGACAAAATACAGGCTTCTCCCTGCAAAATTGCGGAATTATTCCGGGATCAGATTTTTCCCCAGTTAAAAATTCCTTCAATTCATATCTGGGACGGCCATGGAAAGTCTACTCCAGGGCAGTGGTGATGCAATCTACAATTGATGGCGCAATTACATCCAGAGGTTGGATTGAGTGGCCAGGGGCTCCCAGTTCCTCTCTCAGGACCCTATACTTTGCGGAGTATGGTAACATGGGGCCTGGAGCTGGAACTTCTGGGAGAGTTAGATGGCCAGGCTACCATGTAATTGCAAGAGATGAAGCTGAAAAATATACTGTTGGCAATTTTATTGCTGGAACCTCATGGATTCCTTCTACTGGCGTTGCTTTCGTTTCTGGGTTCTCATAAACAGTTAAGTTTGAGCAAATTGGCTGTGTTTTTGCATATCCTTTGCAGAGTCAAGGTTGCAGCAATCACCCCTATGGCCATCCACTAAGTGGATCAAAGATTGCAATTACTACACTAAACTGTAGTCCTTAGGAACCATGAGGTCCAAGGCTTATAATTGACTTATAATAAGCCATTAGAAGTAGCAAAAAGATGTGACAACGAATTTCTTCTGCATTCCCGTTGTACGTAGCTTTCTTCTAGTCTAATACTACAAGTGTTTATGAATGAACCATCTTAATTAGCAAGTGAAATTTGTAGCGTCTATCTACAGACTATTGCATCTTCTCCGGTGCACTTGTACTCAAGTTCACATGCACATCTTTCGTTTTCAAAAATGTTGAACTTAATTATAGAAAAGGAAAAAGACATCGTGAAACGACTACCTCAAGAAACTTTGGTCCAAAGTTGATTAAACCCAAACAGGATGAGGATACTATACTGTACTTTCTCTGGCAACATAATAATAGTATCTGGGGATGACCTAACTAGTTGTGGGAAACGACATTGGCAGAAAGGAGGAACTAAAAGGAAGAGAAAATTGACTTGCTTGCTTAATCAGTCAAGCCCTGAAAAACACTAGCGGGGCTTCCCTAGCCAATGCTTTTTGGGAAGATGATCCCTTCCTTCATCGTCACAAATTTATTTATTTATTTTCTCGTTGGGGGATGGGGGTTGGAAAGGATAATGGGGATGATATAGCTAGAGGTCTTAATAATGAGACTGTTACGGCCAATTTAATCCTAGTTATACGTACGTGTTAAAATTGAGGGAGGACCAATTTAATACTACTAGTTATACGTGTTAAAATTAAGGGACCGATTTTTGTGGATGATGATCAGTTTTGAGTATTGAGGCGAATTATTAAATATCATCATATAATTATCACAAGGTGACATAATAAGGCTATGTCCCGAGTCCAGGCCAGGGCCTATATAATTAAGCTGCTAGCCCGCAATTAATTGGCTCCAATACGATCCCATGGTGTCTGCTACCAACTCATCTGATTGAACCTAATTAATTACAAGCAATCTGACTTGCTACGTTGATAAGGTAAAAGAAATGGGAGGGGGAAGTTAAAAGAAATGGTCCTTGCTACTTTTTGATTCGAATCCCATATGCTTTAAACTGTAGTTCCTACGTGCCAGGTCCCTGGCTGATGTATTCAGAAGAAGAGCTAGGGACAAGAGATGGAACTTTTTCGCCTGGTGATTGCTGAGGTAGCTGAAGATGACTTTCCAAATTGTTCCACTTGACACGCTCACCATTTGGTAGGGAATTATTGCTGGGCCTGGGAGTGATGTTTACACCATAGTTTGATTTGTCGAAGAAGTAGCGCACCAAGTTGGCACTTGATAGCAGCATTATCATAAAGCTTTGGTTCCTTCCTCCATTTGTGCCTGAAGTTCAAGATTTCGTACATTGGTTATGCCATCATATTGAAGCTTTAAAATAGAAAACAGATGCATGTAACAGCTCCTAAAGCTACTCACGATCTTAAAAAGAAGCAATTTTAACGAAAGGACATCAATTAATTCCCCTCCTGTTGATTTGGGAATAGCCTCACAAAAGTATGTGTCTTTTTTTTTTTTAATTTAATCTATCATATTTTACAACACGTTCTGAGCTATCAAAGGATGCTCTAGCATCTCATTTGAATTTTTTTAGTGCGGGTGGAATTCGAACCACCGACTTACAATCCAAAGAGGGATTTAGTCCCTTTTCAGTGGTTTAAAAAAAAAAAAAAAGTACATTCAGTCTAGTGAGAATTTGCTGTGTACTGTCGAAGGTTCATCCTCTTTTATGAAATTTTCGTCGAAAAGTTTTAGGGATATTTTTATCTTTCACTCCGTAACAAAGAAAGGCATCATTGTGTCACTTGTTTAAGGAAGGATATGATGTAATGGTTAACTTAATCACATCACCGAAAAGTTTAATTATTATAAGTTATAATGGTGGTAACCCCAATGTTCATGTGTTAGTTTCTTTTGGTTGAAAGAGACTCTTCTTTTCCATGTTTAATTTCCTTTTTGGGTCAATCGAACTTTCTCTCATATGTAAAACGTGCAAATATTAGATTATTACTCTCCCAAATTTCAATTTTTTTGGTATGAATTACTTCCGAATTGGATATTCTTCATTTTAAAATTTTAAATCAATTCCTTTTTTCTTTAAATTGATACACGTAATATTGTTGTTGAAATTGCAAGTTCGTGACCAAGTAATCAACGAATTTTACGGGAAAAATTATCGAATTTCAATGCAATTAATGAATTTAACAAAATTTCATCGGAACAAAAGCTTATAGGGTTTATCTTTATTCTCTTGAGAAAATTGTTAATTTGGTCCCTCACATTTTTTTTAAAAAAAAATTATTTCCTCACATTCAAAATCAACCAAAATAATCCTTTAGATATAAGCAAATTGTGCATTTGGTCCTAAAGCTCATTTTTGTCTAGTTTTTCAACAAAAAAATGCATGTCTATCTTTCTTTATGTGCCTATAAATATAATTGTAAGGACAAAATGGGAAAAAAGTCATGTCCTTTCATTTAAAAAAAAAAAAAAAAACACATACACACGGCCATCCTCTTTTCCTAATTTCGGCCACTGAAACCCTGGGTTTGTTTGGATTGAGCATTATTTATCCAGTTTTATTTGCTTACATCATCATCACAATTTCCAATACACCTTTTTACCTTCCCAATTACCTTTTTATCTCACATACATCACATCACAAAAAATGCTACAGTAAAAATATTCCAAATAATCCCAAATAACTTACAATCCAAACAAACCCCCTATTTCTAATAATAAAACTTCAACAAGTACACTTTTTTACAAAAAGGTAAAGAAGAAGGCATAGGGATCAAATCACAAACACAGTAAAAATGCACTTGTGAATCATTGCCCAATATAATGTAATAATAAAAATGGCAAATAACGTAGAGTTTGAATTTGTGTGACTATGGTGAGTTAGTCTAACAAAGAAGAAAATGAATTTCGTTTCAATTTTGGCCTTAAAATTATGGAACTATGGTGAGGGACTAGTTTGGTAACTTTCCCATTTTCTCCCCTCCAAAGGCAAAAAGTTAAACTCGGCTTTTGAACTGGAATAACTGTGGCGTTGACTAAAGTGGCTGACAGTGAAAATGAGGCTCCAGCTCGGCCTCCGCCGCCTCCACTTTCTCAGCCGCCGGGACCACTGCAATCACCACCGCCGAGGGTTCGCCACCAAATACAGCGGAAGAGTAGTAGTAGAAACCGACAACGGCCGTTCATTTGCCGTAGAAGTCGACAATCCTATCCTCCAAACTGACGTGAGAGGCTATCCACTCCCCCGCCGCGATCTCATCTGCAAAGTCGTCAGCATCCTCCAATCACCACCCTCCACGGCATCCTCCTCCTCCTTCGATGATCTCTTCATGGATCTCTCGGACTACCTCGAAACACTAAACGTAATGATTACTCCTTCCGAAGCCTCCGAAATCCTTAAATCCCTAAAGTCACCGAATTTAGCCCTAAAATTCTTCCAATTTTGCTCCTCCGAAATACGTGATTTCCGCCACAACTCCTTTACTTACAACAGAATTCTCCTGATTCTATCCAAGGCATATCTCCCCAACCGCCTCGACCTCGTTCGGAATATTTTAAACGAAATGGATCAATCCGCAACGGGTGGCAGCATCTCCACCGTTAATATATTGATCGGAATATTCAGCGACGGCCAAGAATATGGAGGAATTGATGAATTGGAGAAGTGTTTGGGGTTAGTTAAAAAATGGGAATTGAGTTTGAATTGCTATACGTATAAATGTCTCATGCAAGGGTATTTGAGATTGAATGATTCGAAAAAGGCGCTGGAAGTTTACAGAGAAATGACGAGGCGTGGATATAAGTTGGATATTTTTGCTTATAACATGCTTCTTGATGCTCTTGCAAAAGATGAAAAGGTTTGATGTTGAAGCCTCTTTCGCTTTATTTGATCTAATATTTTCATACTCTTTGAAATTTTAAGCTTTTAGCTTGCTTTTTATTCAAATTAGATGCCGTGGGATTGTGCTGTCATCTTGCTTAGTGGCATTGTTGAATTTTACTACTATCATCTTTAGCTTTGCTTAACTGTTTTCTTGAAATGTATGCAACCGTGAGTCCATTGTGCGAGGAGTAAGAAGCTTGGCCTTATTTATAGCTTAATCTTATACCACTACCACAGTGCAGGGATTTCAGATCGGTACCCTTGACAGGAGGTTTTGTAAGAACTGGAATATTAAGTTCTCTCTTCTTAGAAAGGAGCATCATCAAATATGACACAAAGAAATGATAATTTTTGTTCTGTCACAGGTTGTAAATTGAGCAGTTAAGTCGTTAATAACAACCATCATAACTAGGTAACAGTAGGAGAAACTTGCAAAACATCTAATTCTTTGCCTATAATCTTTTGTATTGGACAATTTTCTGTGATGAGACTATCAAGCACACACGCACACTTCAAACTCACTCCCATCTCCCTCTCCCTCTTTCTGTCTGAGATGGGTATGGGCTTCAGAAGTCTTTTTTCTGATAATGTAACATCTTGGCAGGTTGACCAGGCTTATGACGTTTTCAAGGACATGAAACAAAAGCACTGTGAGCCTGACGAGTATACATACACAATTTTGATAAGAATGACTGGAAATTTGGGAAAATCAAATGAATCACTGGGCTTATTTCAGGAAATGCTATCACGGGGTTGTTCACCAAATTTAATTGCTTACAATACTATGATGCAAGCACTGTCTAAGAGCCAGATGATTGACAAGACTCTCTTTCTATTCTCGAAGATGGTAGAAAACAATTGCCGGCCCAATGAATTCACATACACTGTCATTTTAAATGCTTTAGCTGCAGCAGGTCAGCTGGGTAGACTTGATGAGGTGGTGGAAATATCACGCAAGTACATGAACAAGTCAATTTACGCATATCTTGTGAGAACATTGAACAAACTAGGCCATGCAAGTGAAGCCCACAGAATGTTTTGCAACATGTGGAGCTTCCATGATAGGGGAGACAAGGATGCTTATTTGTCCATGTTAGAGAACTTGTGCCGTGCTGGGAAGATGACAGAGGCAATTGACTTGCTGAGCAGGATGCATGAAAAGGGTATAAGTACAGACACCTTCATGTATAACATGGTCCTATCTGCTCTAGGGAAATTAAAGCAGATTGCCCATATCAGTGATCTGTTTGAAAAAATGAAAAAAGATGGTCCTTCACCGGATATATTCACTTACAACATTCTGATCTCTAGCTTTGGCAGAGCTGGGCAAGTTGAAGAAGCTGTCAAAATCTTTGAAGAGCTTGAGGATAGCAATTGCCAACCTGATATCATATCCTACAACTCGTTAATAAATTGTCTTGGTAAGAATGGAAATGTTGATGAAGCACATGTGAGATTGAGAGAGATGCAAGAGAAGGCTTTGAATCCTGATGTCATCACATATAGCACCATTATTGAGTGCTTTGGTAAGATGGATAAAATTGAGATGGCTTGTCAGTTGTTCGATGAGATGCTCGCAGAAGGCTGTTCTCCAAATATTGTGACATACAATATCTTACTTGATAGTCTTGAGCGGTGTGGGAGAACTGCAGAAGCAGTGGATTTGTATGCAAAACTTAAACAACAGGGTTTAACACCTGACTCATTAACTTATTCCATTATTGAACGATTGCAAAGTGGTTCACATAAGACTCTTAGAATTCGCAGGAAAAATCCAATTACTGGTTGGGTTGTTAGTCCATTAAGGTGATGGAACACAAATATGATGTCTGAATTGGAAGCTGGAAGTACTCTCCTGCTTTGTTCTCACCAAGAGGCTGCTTGCAGGAGTCAGATTGTGAGGCGGAGATAGATAGATGTTCTAAGCACGCTCTTCCCCTTTTCACCAAAGAGGTAATTAGATTATTTTCCAATAAGAAACAAAATTGCATGTATGAAAAAGAAATATCTTTTAATTAGCTGTGTGAATTAAGTTCTACTAGGGAATTTTAAACTTAGGGTTTGATTTCCTTCTCTAGGGTACTTTGAAGCTAAAGCCTGCATATTAACCCCAACATTTTAATTTGCACTTTGCGGAGATTGTTGAGCTAATTCTCCTAAGCGTGAAATCTAGGCAGAAGACATGATCTTGTGAACTTTTGTGTACCTGCTATAATCTACTGGTCTATCCATGTCATCACCTAGACAAAATTTAACTAATGGCTTTAGATATTTTAAGTACCTGAATTTCAAAACCTCCAATTATTACTTAATTCTGGCACCGCTTCAGTATGCCATGTGATAAGTTAGACTCAATGTAACATGCGGATCAGGGTATTTGACCCTACATTATTGCTAAGATGTTATAGTGCTTTTGGCATTTAAGGCACCCATTGGCTTACCTGACGGTTGGCCAACAGTTTCCTGAACTAATGATCAGTCTGTTAATTTACCTCTCCCTACAGGTCTGAAGTGCTATCAAGTTCAGGAAGTTTGTTAAATATAAAATGTTCTTTAAGACCAAATGTGAATCTAAACAAATTCTGGAGTGGTTGGTGTTGTGCTGTCACCTTGAGGCTGTTCCCCTGTCTGCCCAAGGGGTGGTAAGATTGTTTTTGTGAAAAGTTGCGTCGAATAGTCTGTCAAGAAGAAATTTGATTTGCTGGTCTGTAGTAAATTGTGGTGGGCACTTAGAAATATAAGAATTCAGTTGCATTCTTGTTATCTATGTGATGTCTGTGATGTTATTCTGGCAGTTGCTTTTGTTCTCTTTTGGGTTTTGAGAGGTTGGGGTTAGGGTGGGCGAGGATGCAGGTTTGGCTGGAAAAGTTTGAAGCTAAAGCCAGCACTATAAATCCATCCTTACAAATTGAAGATTTTTTCTTTTGAACTCTTGTTCTATGGAGTAATATTTTTCAAATGGCTTTTTTTTTTTCTGGATCCGTTTCTTGTCTTTGTAGTGAAATTTTTTTTTGGCCTTTTTTTTTCCTTTAAATACTTTTTGGGTGGTTAATGAATTGAGGGCAAAATGGCTCCAAGGAAGGATAAACACGTTCTGGTGATTAACTGCTAATAAATAGGCTAACAACCATCAGTTATTATACATTTTTGCTTTTTCCAGCGTTCTTTCGTTGCAATAGTAATCGTGATTCTTCCTAGTAGCCAATTAAGTATGCCGTAATAATTCTTCTAATTCCTGGTTGAATTCTTGTAATATATATATATTTTTAAAGCTTTGCAGCATGAGGAAAAATTGGACGGGGTCGAATTGGTCTCCATGACTACAAAGAGAAGGCAGTCTAGTATCAGCAAAAGGTCCTCAGTTCTGAGGAACAACAATTTGGAGAAAAAAGTTGCTAGCTTGAAAAGGCATAACTGGATGCACCATGCAACTGTAGCATGGAAGAAAGCAACTTCTGCCAAAAGGAAGCAGAATTCATACACCAATTTTGTCCAATACTTGGACCGTGGACGAAAGTTTCTTGGGCAAGCGTCTTTTGGCACAAAGATATGTCTTCTGTCAGCGTGGCGGCAGGAAATGGTTGCCCATCCAATCCATAACTTGCACTTGAATGTACAGCCTAGTAACAAAATTTGCAGCATTATCAAGCTGGTTTTTTTTTTTGTCCCACTAATTGCAATGTGGTCATGATTATTGAGTGACCTTGACAGTTAATTACTGGACATGTCACATGCAGAATGGAACAAAAAGCTTTGAGCACTATCTTTGCACCACCACAATGACTCCTGCCCTTCCTGTTGCGGGCTTTGCACCACAATTCATGATTGCTCTATTTGCTACCCATACTTCGCTTTCTCTAAAATGGGAAAAAAAAAAGAACAAAGACAGATCAGCTAAGAGCCAATAGAATTGCAGACCTCATTTCTGTTATTTGCGGTTCCCTGAATCTTTATTCGAAATGTGTAGAAAATTGAGCGACAAATTTCCGATTATTGGATATGAAGACCTCATATCCAATAATTTACCGGTAAGCCTGACATTTAACGGTGATAGTAATTTGCAAGAAGGCTTTGTGTAACAAGTGATAAGATTTCGGTCTTTGCTTTGTCAAAAAAAAAAAAAAAATCTATATATATATATATATATATATATAAATAAATAATCAATCTCTCCATCCCTAAGTTCGGGTTAATTTAGCCACTGTGGCATTAAAAAAAATGTTCCGGTTAGTTCCAGATTTTTACTCCGCCCACAGTGAGATTAATTAGGCCTAAATGCCACATTAATTAATCTCACTGATCCCGAATATGAAGACCCTAGGCTTCTTTCTTGGAACTAAAATTGAGTTTCGGCTAGGAGCAAATTGGGCCCAAATCCTTAGACCACCGACCCTCAGCTTTCCTTGTAAGCTTTCCTTCTTGCACGCTGGATTTTTGCGCCTCCCAAGGCCCAAATCTTTAGCCCACTAATCCTTAGCTTTTCCTGTAAGCTGTCAATCTGGCACGCCAGATTTTGGCGCCTCCCAAATCTTTTGAAACACATATTACTGTGTTCTTTCCCACACCCCAGTTCTGTCCCACCACTACTCCGTCTCTCTCCGTCTCTGGAACATCAATCAGCAGCAATGGAGCAGCAGAGAAAGCAGAAAATGGTGCAAGAACAACACGATGAACTAGATGACGTTCAGCATGGACCTTTCCCAGTTGAACAGCTTCAGGTCCAATGCCTTCCCCCAGTTAGAAGAACAAAAAGACATAAACTTGTTCTTATTATAGATTTCTTGATAAAAATTTAAGCTTTTGATCGTATTCCTTTAGTTTGTTCAATTGGGTTTTCTTCTAATCCTCCGAAAAGGGTTTTCTTTATTGGCTTTTCTAGGTTTTGTTATATCAATAACCAAGTTCTACGTTTTCTTTTTATTTTTTGGGTCTAAATTACTTGCGTTGTCTCGAGTTTTGAATTGGGCTTTGTATTTTTTTAGTATATTTTTAGATTACAGTAGCTTTCATCAGGGTTTGCAAGTGGGGTTCCCTATTATGCCCCAGTTAGCTAGTTCTGAATGTTTTGTGATGTATCGTTGTGTTCTGGCGAGCTTCTCAGATAATATTCCAAACCCTAGGTTTCCTATTTGTGTCACATGCATCTTGAAATTCTTTTTTGTTGTTGTTTGTTTTTTCCCTTTCAAGATTGTCGACTAAATCCCTTTTTTTTTTTTTTGGGCTTGCACTACCATGAACCTTGAGCTATTCCGTGTAAATAATGGGCCCTTAGAAGCATCTGCGTGGTATATCATCTTCTCGTAGATGACACCGTACCTGGCATATCTATGAATTTTCTTCAACCAGGCTTAAAAAGGCTTCCAATTAGTTATTTAGCTTATTAAGACATTGTCACTGGTTGCAATCTAGCGCAGATGCATCTGTATATTGATGACTATTCTTCAACGAAATAGATGCATTTCTCGGTTATTGTTTCGTTGTTAGTCTAAGATTTCTGTATATTCTGCTTGATGCTTTCTGTTGGAAGAGAGTGGTCTGATGTTGTGAACTTATGCTATTAGTTGACGAATCAATCTACTCGCACGTCATGAATGTAGCTGAAAGGTTTTACTGATCAATCATATTGCTCTTTTGGATTTTTTTGTCCCCCAATTTTAGGCATCTGGAATTGCTGCTCTTGACATAAAAAAGCTTAAAGATGCTGGTCTCTGCACTGTTGAATCTGTTGCATACTCTCCAAGGAAGGAGCTTTTGCAAATAAAAGGAATTAGCGAAGCTAAAGTTGATAAGATAATTGAGGCAGGCATGTTCCCTTCTTTCTTTAATGCTGCAATGTTTATTTTCACGGGCACATTTTTTGCCACTAGCGAATGGATATACCTCTTGAACACAATGGGGGGCTCATTTTGCCTATGATGAGTTGTAATTCTCTTCAATTGCTTGTCAACAGCTTCAAAGTTGGTGCCTTTGGGTTTCACCAGTGCCAGCCAACTCCATGCTCAGAGGCTTGAAATCATTCAGATTGCTACTGGATCAAAAGAACTTGACAAAATATTAGAAGGTAGATTACCATTAATCTTAGTTATGACCATTTGTAGTCATTTAACATCATACCATTTGAATTGCACAGGAGGAATTGAAACTGGATCCATAACGGAGATATATGGGGAGTTTCGTTCTGGAAAGACTCAACTATGTCATACACTCTGTGTCACTTGCCAAGTAAGATGGTCATGTCTTTACTCAACATCTAACACTCAGACACACCTAGTCATGTAATTTCCCTCTTGATTTGAACTTTTTGTTATACTAGCACAAGTAAAAGGTGCAACAATATGATGTTGCAATGATGTTGGACTCGCCATCAATATTTGTAGACTACTATCCAGTATCATTTTCCGTTGATATAATTGGCATCAGATGAACACTTGTCTGGGTATTGCAGCTTCCACTAGATCAAGGAGGTGGTGAGGGGAAAGCAATGTATATTGATGCTGAGGGAACATTCAGGCCACAGAGACTTCTACAGATTGCTGACAGGTTTATGTAGAACTTTGAGATAAATGTCTTGTATATTACTTTCTTTCATTTTTTAGTTTTGACTTCTATTGACCATTGTTGGTTCAATATTGCAGGTTTGGATTGAATGGTGCTGATGTCCTGGAGAATGTGGCCTATGCTCGAGCATATAACACTGATCATCAGTCAAGGCTTTTGCTTGAAGCAGCTTCAATGATGGTAGAAACCAGGTATTCTGGGTTTTTGTTTGTTTACAGTTTTACACAATTTCTTGGCCCTTTCTTTTTCTTTTTCTTTTCATCCAATTCTTGCTTTCTTCCATCTTTCTTAACACAAAATAGAATATAAGGTGGAATTTGGTTTGCTTTTTTCTGTGATAATTCTAACCTGATTGTCCTACTAGTTTTTGATGTTAAAACATCTCTTGCTACATGAACCATCAGATTTTGGTTAAGTTTGGAACAGAATTAATTTTGGTGTTTTTATGATACAGATTTGCTCTTATGATTGTGGATAGTGCTACAGCTCTTTATAGGACAGATTTTTCTGGGAGGGGAGAGTTGTCAGCCAGGCAAATGCATTTAGCAAAGTTCTTGAGGAGCCTTCAGAAATTAGCAGATGAGGTACAGTTCTTCATCCACTTTTGACTTCAGAGGTCATTCTAGGGGCCTGTCTAAACCTTAGCTTCAGTTGGAGTTTTGTGCTCAACTGTTGAAGACTTGATACTCATTCAACAGCCTAGTTCTGTTTGCAGTTTGGTGTGGCTGTTGTGATTACCAACCAAGTTGTTGCCCAAGTGGATGGTTCTGCCATTTTTGCTGGGCCACAAATCAAACCTATTGGTGGTAACATCATGGCCCATGCTACAACAACAAGGTATGCATATGCTTCTAGTGATTTTTAGCTGATGCACCGCTGAAGAATTAAAAATGTTTCGGTATCCTACTGACAGGCTTGCTCTTAGAAAGGGAAGGGCTGAGGAGCGCATTTGTAAAGTAATTAGCTCTCCATGCTTAGCTGAAGCTGAAGCGAGGTTTCAAATTTCTCCTGAAGGCGTAACTGATGTCAAGGACTGATCCTCTTTATTGAACCTTAGATCCTTTTTTTTTTTTTGCCCCCATTTTTGCTTTTCAGTTTAGCTTTGTGCCTTCTATTGTAAAAGGTACAGTTTCTGTCACTTTTTAAGATTTTTTTTTTTGGGGGGGGGGGGGAAGGATCTGTTTTTGTATCATTTCAGTTTGTGAATCAGTTTACAAGAAGGGATACAGGAAGAAACAATTCAGCCCATGAGAAGAGCATATTCACGTTTGTTATGCTTCTGCATCTTGGCGCTGATTTTTACTTGTAACTACAAGAAGGCAAATTGAAAATCTTGCAGATTTGTCCTTGTAAATGCTATTTGCTGTTCTTCATT
The DNA here is from genome assembly GCF_036785885.1 of Coffea arabica. Taxonomy (NCBI): domain Eukaryota; kingdom Viridiplantae; phylum Streptophyta; class Magnoliopsida; order Gentianales; family Rubiaceae; genus Coffea; species Coffea arabica. The sequence goes on along the minus strand of NC_092320.1, from coordinate 11,589,065 downwards.
GCTTGTCGATCAGTAATAGTGTAGTATAGTGCGTATCAAGATAAAGGTGTTTTGCCTGAAAAAAAGAAAGACAGCAGAAACAGAGTACTCTCGTGCAACCCAGAAGATGTACGAGACAACGCGGGGCGCCTCTACTGAAGTGTACCTTCCGACAAAGAGCAACTGCGGCTGTGCTGCTAACCTCGACGCTTCTCCTTGAAGCTTTATCTAGTACAAACGAAAGGACCAGCTTTGATTGAATGACATTAACAAAGGTAGCATGTTATTGTCCACAACTATTGGAATTCACTTTGCTATGCCAGTTAAAATAGTAGGATCAGATGTTCATAAAATAGTAGGATATCGTCTGTCTGACTTAAAAATTATATAATATTTGGGGCTAAATTCAGATAATTTGTAAATATCTAACTGAAATTATATACAACCAAGAAATGAGAGGACTTTAGATCAATTTGAATGTTTATAATCATCTTATGTATCTTTACAACTACCTTATGGATATGAGTTATTATATACAAAAAAAAAAAAAAAACAACTTTTAATTGCATCATAAACACGTTTGTTTGAATATGAAATTATCTGTAAAAATTTTTTTAATTGCATCATAGATGTATTTTCTATTTATCTTTTTAATTTTTTTAATTTTTTATTTCATATATATCACATCATAAAAAAATATTATTCTAAAATATTTTTTCCAATTAACCTCCAATCCAAGCACAATTATTCTAAATTTTGCCGAAAGAAAACAATTTCAAGTACTAAGTATTACGAGTATTTTTATTTTAAAAGAAGCGTACAAATTTACAGATCGAACTAAACTATAATGTCCATATACAGAAGCACATGGTACAACCAACCAATGCACCCATAAATCTGAATCTTCAGAAACTAACTAGCTAAGCTAGCTAGTAGTACGAGGCTAGAAAGCTCCCTCCCTGGTCAGTCGTCCCTTTTGTGCCCCTTTTGAGTAAGCTCAACGACACGGGGGAAGCACGGCGGCAGCGCCCGTGTTGGCCGTTGCTCGACGAGTTAAATTCTTCTTCCTCTTCTGTTCTAAAATGCATTCTTTTGCTTAAATTGAAACTCACGATACAAACAAAATCTGCAATAGAAGAAAAGAATGGCGGCAACGACGACGTCGACTTCGCCGCCATCAAAAGCCGGCGTTGCAGTTCCCAAATCAGGCGCAGTTTCCAAAGGCTATAACTTTGCTTCTACTTGGGAACACGTAAGCCTTTTTGTCCTCTTGCTATTCCTCTTCTTGTTCACTTCCAACAGTTCTTCCATCTGTGCCTCAATTAAGTATTTGGATTCGTATTTTGCTCAAATTGTTCCGTTGAATATGGCTTCTGGATTTTAGATCTATGTGATTGTTTTATTTATGACAATGTAAGGAAAGATAAAAAGTGGAGATCCGTGTGGGTGTACATTGTCAATTTCGGTTGATTTCTGGAAATGAACGTGCCGGTGGTTCTTGATCTAGGTTTTTCTGATCCTCATGTTTTTATCGTGGGCGCGGTAATTGTAACTCTTAGAGCTTCTTGTTAGGTACAATAATGGTGTCATGGGATGATTGTTGAACAACATTAGCATTTTATATGGAAATCGAAACAGTGAGAAGTGATGTATCTATTTGACTTTATTTTTTTGAGTGTTATTTGAAACCCCCTGTGTTCGTTGGGCTGCCAAATTAGATATTTTTACAAGGTTAGATGCTACCTGCTGCTTTTGGAGTTACAGAAAGCAAGAAATTTTGGCATGTGTGTTACGCTTCAGTGTCACATTATTTTCTTTTTCGGAGTATAGAAGGGAATGGAATTCCCGAATTTTATGTTTGAAACTAAGGGCAGAAATTGATATTTCTAATGTACCCCTTCAAGCATTTCCATTCTGATTGTAGAGCGGCTGGCTGTTAACCTATTGGTCGTAGGTTCGATGCCTACCCGGTAATCAATGATAGTATCTATAAATTCAGTATTCATATGAGCACTTGCATGTGTCTAGTTTTAGAAATTTCCAAACTTTCACCTTAACGAGTAATAAGATGTCAAGACGCCTCCTTTTCCCTTTTCATTAAATCTTTATCTGTCGGTACATTTACTTGTATTTTGGAGACCTTATTTATGCCACACAATTTAAGTTTTTGGTACTATTTATATGCTGCTTTTTTTCCGGATATGTGTTATCATGTTAATTTTGGATACTCTACCTCATCTTTTTTGGGTCTATATCCTCTTTCTTTTAAAATTCTTTCCATATCAACACTGTTTGCACTTCAAAATTTGGGGAATCCAATGTAAACTTTGTAAATGCTGTAATTAATTCTTTATTCCCTTTGTGGATCTTTCTTTTCTTTTCTTTTTTTCGTTTTGTAGAATGCTCCATTGACAGAGCATCAACAGGCAGCAATTCAAGCACTTTCTCATGCAGTTGCTGAGCGACCATTTCCACCCAATTTAGTGAGTTACTGATGCCTTAGTTTTTCTTTTTCCCTTTCTTTTTCCTTCTTTAGGAATGTTTTTCTTTTCTTCCCCTGGAATTAAAGGCATTCTTTGCTATGCAAGTCCCAAGAGCATGTCACAGGAGAGGATAATGGTCTGTCTATTTCAATGGAGCATAATACATTTGAAGATTCAGGCACCATTGAGACTGTTCTGGTCAATACCAACCAGGTGAGGAGTCATTAAGTGCTGGATATGTACACAATCATACCATTTACTGTATCTTGCTGAGAAGATAGGGTATGTAACAAAAAGGAAGATCAGCCTTTTACAAACAGCAACATCTCGTGTACATATACCCAGTGTTACTCTCATACCTCAATTTCCTCAAATCATAATTGAGGCAGCATAGTGGTGTCAAGAAATGAGGATGGTGAGCATGGGATATATCAAGACTGACAGTGGCATGGCCAATGGCTGATTTAGACATTCGGAATATTTTTATATACTCCAAACATTGATTTTCCATTTCCTGAGACATGGAGGACTTAATTGAGTTCACTTTTAAAACAGTTTACTTGGTTGGTACATGAATAAGTTATCCTTCAGTTTTCACTTTATGTCTTGTTTCCATTTCTGCTCCTCCCTAAGAACATGCTAAGGAGGCTGCAATAGAGTATTTATTTTTCTTGCAAAAATTTGGAACAACTGGAATTTATTGATTTGCTTACTGCCAATAGGCACTTTTTAGTTTTATGTGTCTATTGTTAGCTCCTCAAATTCTTTCCTTTGTTTAGTTTGTAATTCAATTCATTGTGTCCTCTGCTCATTATGTGAAACAGTTTTACAAGTGGTTTACGGGTCTTGAAGCAGCTATGAAATCAGAGGTTAGTATTGGCTTCCATTGACATGGCTTTCTGACAATTTTGATGATCACACAACTGTACCTGATTTTCCCATCATTTAGACAGAAGAAAAATACCAGCATTACGTGAACACCTTAACAGAGCGGATACAGACATGTGATGGCATTCTTCATCAGGTGAATAAATATGCTTTGGCGTCTAATGTTATTACATTTTCTGTTCTCTGCCCTTCCTGTAAGAAACAACTGAAGTTTGTCTCTCTGGCTGAATATACTCTTGGTGCTTGCTGTTTAGATTGAGTTAATGTTTAAATATTTGCTTTGACTCCAGGTGGATGAGACCCTTGAATTATTCAACGATTTGCAGTTCCAGCATCATGCAGTCGCAACAAAGACTAAAACTCTTCATGATGCATGTGATAGACTGGTAGACTCATCGTTTCTTTTAGCATCTGATTTGCACCAATCTTAACAAAGTACTTAGCTGTCTGATGGTTTTAAACTTTTTAAACCTGTGGTGAGGATGTTACTTGACATTTTTATTTGCCATGAGCTGGATTACCTGTCTTTGACATTATGTTTTTTGTTTGCATCATGTTCAAGAGGTTAAATTATCTGAAATAGCTATCGATTTTTATGTTATAATTTATATCAACTATATTGTAACCTAATATTAGGAAAGGAAGCGATATCTATACCCCATTCTACTGAAGATGTTCTTCTTTTGTTACTGTTTGTTCGCTTTAAAAGGAAGTTTAATTGAACGAAACTGTCTTACAATTCAAGACCGAGATGATACATTAAATTCGTAAAAGTTGATTGAAGAATAATGTACATTGAATCTTGAGTTATTCAGTTTGTTCCATGTTTTACAGCTTATGGAGAAGCAGAGATTGATTGAGTTTGCAGAGTCACTGCATAGTAAGCTCAATTACTTCGATGAATTGGAGAATGTAAGGTTTGAACACTATTTACTTGTTTATAGATCAATTATCTTGCTATTTATTAGATTGTAATGCATATTATTAGATTGTATGGCTGATACAGAAGATAACCTTGTGATATAAATTTGTCAGTGGTAGGCTTACCTGCTTACAGGAGTAAGGCAATGACTTGTCTTACATATATTCATCATTTGTCCAGAAAAGATATGTTTAGTGAGTATTTGTATCAGGGTAACTCATAAATTGAAGTTGACAATTTTAAAAAGTGACATAATGCCACTAGGTATTAGAGATATCACCCCAAACAGTTGAACGTGTAGTAATACATGTTTTATGAGATACATTTTTTCTTGAAAGATTTAATATCAATGCTGTTTTCTTCTCTTAATAGTATTGCTTCTTGATCACTGATACAGAAAGATAACCTTGTGATATAACTTTGTCAACGATAGGTTTCCTGCTTAGAGGAGTAAGGCAATGACTTGTCTTTCATATATTCATCATTTGTCCAGAAAAGATATGTTTAGTGAGTATTTATATCAGGGTAACTCATAAATTGAAGTTGACAGTTTTAAAAAGTGACATAATGCACTATGTATTAGAGATATGACCCCAAACAATTGAATGTTTAATGTAGCAATACATGTTCTCTGAGATACATTTTTCTTGAAAGATTTAATATCAATGCTGTTTTCTTCTCTTAGTAGCATTGCTTCTTGATCATTCAACATTAACATTGAAATTGCAGGTGTTTTTTACTGTGCTTTTCTTTTGCCTGAGTTTCTTTGGCTGAAGTTGTATCCTTGTTCCTGCCTGAGTCATATTGGTTGTTCTGTGTTGGTATTAGGATGTGTATAAGGCTATTCTTTTTTGTTGTAGCTGGTACTTCAAAAGATGGCATTCTCTCTCAGCCTGTTTTCTACTTTATTTCCTTCAGAACAGATTCTAGTGGAGCTGCCATGATGCAGTTTTTGTGGGGTTGCCTATTTTGTTTGTTTCTATTGACTGTCGCAAGTGCAATATGTGATTATAACTTGTTTCGCTCTTGTTTGCAGGTTGCTACCAGTTTTTATTCTCCAAGCATGAATGTAGCAAATGAGAACTTTCTTCCATTGCTAAAGAGACTCGATGAATGCATATCGTATGTAAACTATTAAATTGCAGTATTTGAGGATTAATTTGTCAATTTGCACCACTGAGTGATGTTGTAACAAATGTCTGGAATACATTAATAAGATTTTAATTGAGCTTCAAAGTTAAGAGTTTTATCATATTTAAGATAGAGAATTAGCCCAAACAGAGTTTACAAGGACTAATTCTACTTTGCACCCTTAGAATTTCTCAATTCTCACTTTGCACGTGAACTTTTACTTTGAATACTTTGAATCTCCTCAAATTTTTATTTTGGATTCCCCAAAGTTACCAGTGCATGCTAAAGTAATATAATTTTGCACAAGCTTATTGAAAGTATCTGAAGAACATGCACATATACAGCATGCCTCTCTTCTCAATGATGAAAATACGTATGCAATAATCACAAAACAACGAGTGAGCAAAAATTTGTCGAAAATAGAAGTTGACGTGCAAAGTGAGGATCAGTGTAAACTAGAGGATGCAAAGTGGAAACAGTCCTCCTTGCAAGAATTACCATTTCAGAAGGAAATGGCACACAAGGAGAATAAGTTAGAGAATAAACAAACTGACTGATGTGGAAAATAAGGGTCTCCTTATTTATCAGACTAGCTTTGATAGCCTACTTCATGGACAAGTGCCATATCAATCTGTTTGTTTAATGTGTTTATTTATCATCACTCATAATAATCTCTTAAAAGTTACAATTCCTTTTGAAAGAGTCTGCATGTCTTTCTTTCTTTATGTTGTGCAAAATATTTAGGTTTAACAAGTAAAATTGGTCAATGCATCCTGAGTACATTGATTGCTAAATGAAGTGATTTCTGAATATCTAGAACGTTGAACATTTGTTTTTCGTTAAAATGAGCCTGCCAAATTTCAATCATGATACTTGATTGTTCTTGTAGCTTATTTTAGGTTGTGAGCAGGTTCGAAGTACTAACGTACAAGCATGAATATCCTCTTTTTAGAAATTGAAGCTGTTATTTAACTTGTCCACATTGAAATAGGGAAAACTTTTCATTTGTCTTTTTTGTTGCTAGGTATGTTGAAAGTAATCCACAGTATGCAGAGTGCAATGTTTACTTGGTCAAATTTCGGCAACTACAGGTTTGTGCCAATAGGGTATTTCTTTGATCACATTTAGGAGCACCTCACTGGCATCATTTCTGTTTTTTATTGTATTCTTTTTTATATTTTCTGAAACTAAAGAACCTTTTTTTTTTTTTTTTTTTGGCATATTTGACAGTCTCGAGCGCTGTCAATGATTCGTTCTCACATTCTCTCTCTTCTTAAAAATGCTTCTTCTCAGGTGAGATTGCTTTATGTTGTGCATTTCTAGTTTCATTTATTACCTCTAGTATACCTTGCTTATCCACATATCTTCTATGTCTTGATTAGGTACAAGCAGCTATTCGAAACAGTGCTGGTGGAAAAGCAGCTGTATCTGAAGCTGTTGAGGCTTCTGTCATCTATGTACGCTTCAAGGCTGCCGCAAATGAGGTGATTTTTTTGCCTTTTCTTTCTTCTTTTTGTCATGTCATTCTTATGGTTTTCTGTCAACTTTTCTGCAAGCGGGATCAGCATATCATTTTAACATGATGCTTTTTACTTTGTGGTCTTTAATCTTGATTGCAGCTTAAGCCAGTACTGGAGGAAATCGAAACCAGAAGACCTAGGAAAGAATACATTCAAATACTTGCAGAATGCCACAAGCTATATTGTGAACAACGTCTTTCTTTGGTGAGCAGAAATCTTAAGTAATTGATTTACTTAGCTTTTTTCCAGTCATCTATTAGGTTTGTTGTGATTCTGTTGTCAATTTTCTATTAAACAAGTAATTTTGAGATTATTTAGGTGAAAGGCATAGTGCAGCAACGGGTCTCGGAATTTTCCAAGAAAGAGGAATTGCCATCATTGACTAGATCAGGATGTGCATACCTAATGCAGGTAGTGTATCCTTTGCTATGATTGACTTTTTCCCCCTTTTCTTTGTCATAAGGGTGCATATTGCTGAGTTGCTGGTTTTGAATGGAACTTGCCCATGGAGCAGTACAATTACTTTATTGGGAATAGAGTGATAATAGATTTAGGATATTTGTAAATTTTATTTTAGGCATATATATTCGGGTAAATACGTTGATGAGTTGCTGCGTACAGTCAGATTGCTCAAGGACAATGAACCTAGTTTTGTGTTTGTGCTGCAACTGGTGTTGCAATAACTGCAAAAGAAAATAATTTGTTAGCTACCATTAGCTTGCTACAACTGAAGATTTTCTGAGTCACTTTTATGATATCAATGAAGGGATTGAAGATTAGAATTTGGATGATTATTAATGTCTGATGATCTTTGGAATTTGTAACATGGAGAGCGTCTACACCTTTTCTCACCTCCTTCCCATTAGCTTCTACATGTTATCCATGCTCTTTTGTCTAATTCTTTCAGGTGCCTTGAACTATCAATAGAATACTTTGAAAAGGAAGATATAATTTTTTTCACTTAACCATTTCAATTGCAGGTGTGTCAGCTTGAGCATCAACTTTTTAGTCACTTTTTCCCGTTATCTTCAGAGGACACTTCGAGCTTGGCTCCGTTGACTGATCCACTGTGAGTTATCTTCCGTGTCCTGCTGGACCTATCAATCTTTGTTTTAAATTTTCCCACGTTGCTTCTCTTTCTCCTCTTGTAAGTCCTTGACTTGAATTTTTTGATAATAATAATATCCCGCTTATGATTTCTTCTTTAACCTCAAGCTGCTGGTGTATGTTGTTGAAACCTTCGAAGACTGGGATTAAAGGTTTTAAGTTTTTGTTGTGAGAAGCACGAAGCTTATATGGAATTCTACTAGAAAGAGAACATTTTCAAGTACAGAAGTTTTCTGTAGTTCATTTTTATTAGTGGAGACAGTTTTATAGTTGAATTACAGTATGCTGCGGTTGCTTCTTTGATGCCATTGTCATGTTCTCTATCTGTACTATAATCTTAACAGCCTCGTTCATTTCCGTGACTTGCTGTTGCATGATTGGGGTCAGCCAAATACAGATTCTGTTGTATTCTGCTTGGTGTATTACGTTCTTATGGAAAAAATTCTTATTTTTGCAGTTGTTTTAAAATAGTGATAAAGTTTCAATAGGAAAACAGTATTCCTGGAACTATCTCACAAGTTGCTATGAAAGGTGCACTGTGATTGGATATGGAAATGAAGATCCTTACTAAATATTATTAATCAGCGCAACATAAAATGTTTTGGTGGATAGAGTGTTGTAATTTAACTTTCAAGGTGTTGTCCTTGTATACACAATGAGGAGCTTTCCGCAACTAATTAGCATTTTGTAATTATAAGCTAATTTAGGAGTCAATGTCAATTTACAGTCATGAACATGGCACTTGTGCTGATATGTCGGTGGCTAAAGTTCACACCTTCCGTTCCCTAATTGATACTTCTTTTGCAGATGTACATTCTTGTATGATACATTACGGCCAAAACTTATTCATGAAACAAATCTTGATGTTCTCTGTGAACTGGTTGATATTCTCAAAGTCGAGGTTCTGGGAGAACATTTAAGCAGGCGAGGTGAATCATTAGCAGGATTGCGTCCAACTTTGGATAGAATCTTAGCAGATGTTCATGAACGATTGACATTCCGTGCTCGAACACATATTCGGGATGAGGTAGCTACTTGTGCCTCTGATTGTTCCTTCAACTTATTATTCCTCCTTGTACTGTAAAAAATATCACTTCAAGTTCGACATTTTCGTGTTTCGTGTTTTCAGATTGCAAATTATCTTCCATTAGATGAAGATTTGGACTATCCCTCAAAGCTGGAGCAGTTGGCACAAGTGGATACAGAAACTGTGTCCGTAAGTGTCTTCTTTTGGTTAAAGTTTTCTATATTGGAATGGCTTTGGTTTTTGTTTTCTCTTTTCATTTTTGTATGACTTTCTTTCCTCCTGGAACAAGTAAGATCGACTTTGATAAGTCACTGGAGCTTCAAATGAAACTCTATAGCACTTTTTCAGTTTGTCCTTGTATCCTCGCTTGATGACTTCCTGTTTTTCTTGTTCATTGCATTATGTATTGCTTTGCAAAGATTTTTTCTTTTCTGGCTGCTTTTTGTGTTCTGCATTATTTCAGAACTTGCCTATTCTCCCCTCTAGACCAGAGAAATGGGTGGATGACCCTACTTGCCTCCTATTAAGTTATCGATAGCTTCTTCCCATTAAATTCTTTATGGTTGTGAAATCCTTGTCTTTTAGTTTATGCTTCTTTTGGAATGTCTATGAACGATGATTTCCTTCTCTGATAAAACATGATCAATTATGAATTTCAACTTTGATATCATGAATCTTGTGTGCTTTTTTGATTTTTAAGCATAATGAGTTAGCTGGATTGCATCTTGGACAGTGGACCATTTAAATAACCCTTCTTACCCCGTAATGGCCACAAAAGAATAAAAGATAATCATCTTATTTACTTTCTATCTTGTTTGTCCCAGATATGTTTTCTAATTGGTTTTTTTGGATTGAAATGATAGTGGTACCTAGTACTTATGACATGACTTGTCTGTAAAATTTATTTTTTCTGTCTTTTGGTTGGCCGAGTTCTCAATAATTTATCCATTTCCTAAATTGTAATGATGTAAATTATCTTATACTTCTGGATTTCTGGTCATTCTGATCCTAATGACTCCTAAGTGGATATGGACCATCTTAGTTGGATATGCTAAGCATTTCTTATTGAGATTTTGGAACGTTTATAATTGATTGCATTTAGATTTCTTGAGGCCTAATGACAAAAGCAAAAGGTCTTTTTTTGGTAATGAAAGCAAAAGATTATTTCCTTAAGTTTTAGCTTGCTAACAAAATTTCTTCATGATTGTATTCTTTTTATAATAATAGATAAGTTCAACAATTTTGAATTCCTTTTCTCCTCATGACACCCACCTGCAGAGTGATCAAAATTCCGATGCTTCTAGAATTTGGTACCCTCCGTTGGAGAAAACTATATCATGTCTGTCAAAGCTTTATCATTCTTTAGAACCAGCAGTTTTCACTGGCTTAGCTCAGGTAAACAAGTACTTTGCTTGCTTGACCTCTTTTTTAATCCTTGATGATATACTCATTTTCCTCTCCTTTTTAACTCTTGCAGGAAGCAGTGGAATTTTGCTCTGTATCTATCCAAGTTAGTCAGTAATACTTGAACATTTTTGGTGGATTCTTCGTTTTAAAGTTCTTGAGCATATGACTAATGTTAGACTAGTCAGAAAGCGAGATTATTTGGAAGATATTCTTTGACCGTGCCTCCATACATTTCCAACCACCTTTTTTATTTCACATACATAGGCATCAAAAAGAATGCTGCATTCAATAATACAACAGTTTCCAGATAATCTTAAATCCAAATGCACCCAATGGTATTTACGTTAGTTAATTTATATTTCTCATAATATGTCCAATTTAGCGATCCTAATAAGACGAGTTATGTAGCATTGCCTTTGTTCTCTGGTTTATCACCTTCTCTCTCCTTTCACTTCTTTCACTTGTTTTATTCCTATATGGTATTGAGTCATTCCAAGTCCATCAAATCCATCATCATATATTAAAAGACAAGCACATTATTTGACCTGAATATACTTAGTACTTCTAACACATGACGCTAAAATCCAAGTGATACATTGACATACTGGAGATTCATATTCTGACCACAAGCTTGTTTCCTGATGCAGAAAGCTAGTAAACTGATTGCTAAAAGGTCATCCTCGATGGATGGACAGCTTTTCCTGATAAAGCATCTTCTTATCTTAAGGGAGCAGGTCGTTCTTTTTACTTTAGTTTCTGGCATTTATTTTCTCCGCAGAGATAATTTTCCTAATACTGATGCTTCGTTGCAGATTGCACCCTTTGATATAGAATTTTCAGTAACGCACAAGGAACTTGATTTCTCACATTTGCTGGTTAGTAACTATTACATTGAATTGCTATTGTTTCTTCATATTGTGTCCATTTTGACTAGTAATATAGTTGCCTCTATAGCTAGATCACATTGTTGTCACATGGTTTTGGCTAGCTCTTCTTCTTCTATTCTAGTGAAGATCATTATTGTTTCATTTCATGCAACTGGCTTTTTGGATGTGCCTTCTCCAGCAGCTGAGGAATGGCATGTTCAGTTTCAGTTGTCTTAGTGAGAAAATAGGGACTTGATGGGTTGTGGCATAAGGTGCTGTTTCTGTGGGTAACAAGTGATGGGGAAAATTGGTTCAACTGAAATTTTTGTTTACATCAGGAAACTGTGTAGTTTGCTTGCCTGTTATAGAACTGATAAGCAATATGGGCATTGTGTTTATTGATAATTTTTTTATTTTGATATTCTACTGGAGCCAAACAATACTTCATGACTGAAGATGATAGTTTCCTGAGGTTGTAAATTATTTGGTGTTGTTTACAAATGAACCAGATTGAGATGATGTCTGCAGTTTGTGGTATTAATGTAGAGAAGACAATCACTTAAAGGTTCATTGTTTGAGAGGTACTAAATAAGTTGGCATTTCCAAACAAATTAGTTAAAACAACTGGCATTTAAGTGTGATTTTGGTCTATTGGTAGATCATATGCAAAGTTGCACTTCAAGTCAGGTAGCTCTGAAAAAAGCCAAATTGACAACTACTCAGCTCTGAATATGATGAAATCTTGGAAATGACATGGTTTTTCGGCCTGATCTTAAAACTTGCAACTATGCTCTTGACAAAGATTTTTGGTAGAAGAAGTTGTGATGATTTCACAATTTGATCGCCAATGTTGACTGGGATAATGTGATAGACTCCTAGAGTCCTTTTATAAAGGGAAAATTGTTATTTTTTCTTTTCTTTTCTTTCAGTGAAAAATTTGATCAGCATTTATGCATCATTTCCAGGAGCATTTGAGACGGATTCTCAGGGGTCAGGCTTCTCTGTTTGATTGGTCAAGATCGACTTCCTTGGCTAGGACACTATCTCCACGGATATTGGAAAGTCAAATTGATGCCAAGAAGGTACTTGCATTGCTTACATTTTTATGTTTTCTCACCTCAAATGACTTTTGTGTATTACTATTGCTCATGCTTCAACTTGTTTTGCAATAAATGTTCCATAATGCAGCATTAGTGCAACTTGCTAGATGGTTAATTGTAGAACCTAGAAGTTGTGATTCTTTTTGACACATTTAACCTTCAGCCTATCAGAGTTGTAACTTCACTGTTAAGAATGTAGGCACGTTTGGTAAGAAATTCAACAGTGCTTCCTGAAAATCCACTTGCATTTTAATATGATTCCATGGTCCACCAGAGTGACAAGTTCTTTTTTAGGAGTTAAAAACCTGTATACTTGTTTTATTATTAAATAATTGGGAAAACATGGTATTCTTTCTCTGTATCGCAAGCCTTTGTCATTGTCAGTCAACTAAGTAAGGCCTAAGGCCCCCTTCGAAATCCGTAAACCTGAGGAGCATGCCGCTACAAAAGGATGCTCCTTTATCTAGCCTGTATGGAGGCAAATTAATTGGTAGCTTTGTGTTCCTATATCTTAGATGGTTCTGCCTTACAAAAATTCTGATTCATCAGATATGTAGTGCTCTATACCACTCATTGTTTGTTTTGAAGCCCCATACTACCAGTAGGTCTGGTGATGCACTCTTATCTTATTGAATTAAACACCAAGTGCACGGGGATATAATAAGTCATAGTAGTGGACAACACTGCATGTTTACCATTCCCAACTATATTTTATCTCCAAGGATTTAGCCTGCAGTATTGCATTATTTGCAAAATTGTAGGTTTCAAGTATTAAAAATCCTTGATTCAGAAGTCTTTTTTTTTTTGGTCACCCGCATCACAGTGATACATGACACTGAACCAACAAGTCTGATTGACCCAGATGATAGAGCTAATGAAGCCAACATTTTTTTTTTCCTTGTTTCTCTTTTGAAGTTAAAACTTTGTAAGTTGGAAAGGTTTTCTTCTGTTTATTTTTTACCGTTAAGCAGAAATAAATTTGCCAAACACGTGCATTACAGTCCTCAGGGCAGCGTAGTTAATCATGGATATGTCATCTGAGTGTAGGAATTGGAGAAAAGCCTCAAAGTCACATGCGAGGAGTTCATTATGTCAGTGACCAAGCTTGTTGTGGATCCCATGCTTTCTTTTGTTACAAAGGTTTGTTCATCTTTGAGTACTTGCATTCCATTCTAGAGAATAAATCACAGAATTTTATCAGAAATTGAATTCTTCTTGTGCTTTTGGAGAGAGATTACTGTCAAATTGTCTCATTGTGCTGAAAGGTGTTCTGTACTACAAACTGGCGTTTTGTACATGACTTAAATCCACAGAAAGGGGGATCTACTCTAACATTAGACCAACGATCTAGTGAAATCATTAGAAGTTTGTAACAAGTATGGTCTACATCGTACAATAGATAAGGGAGTTGTGTGCTGAAGAAATGGAAAAGTCATTGAGGGAAACCTTGATGGGCAGTAAATTATAATACTGAACTGAAACTGAAGCTCAAATTTGCAAATTCATCTATTAAATTTTCATGTTTGGAAATTTTCCAAAGGGTACTGGCTACTTAAATTTGTCTGTGAAGGTAATATTTGTTGAAGTTGCGTTGGCTTCCAGGGCTGAAATTCGGAGTCGTATTATGTAAATTTGCTGACTTATTATGTAAATTTTCAATTTTTGCATTTGTCAAAGAAGATTCACTAATTTAAGTCTCAAATTTGTCTGTGAAGGTGACAGCTGTTAAAGTTGCATTGTCATCTGGGGCACAAATCCAAAAGATAGAGTCGTCTATTGCAAAACCGCTCAAGGATCATGCTTTTGCCACTCCTGAAAAGGTTGCGGAGCTTATTGAGAAGGTAAATTGCAGTGAACAGATCACTTTGGTTTAGCGGAACATGGTTAGATGATAGCTGCTAGTGTTTGGAAGTGATTCTTGTCTGAGAATATCTGGTGATTAGATGGTCACGTTGATTGGTCTTAACCTATAAACAGGTTAAGCTTCTTAGCATACTGTTGTAGAATGAAGCCTCATTCCTAGTTTTTTTCTTTCATTTTTTCTTCGACTGCAGGCATGCCGTTGTTATCTGTGTATGCTTTTCTCTCATTGTGGTGTCTCTGTTGTGCATGCATACCTAGAGATACTTCTGCCATTGCATGTTAGCATTCATCCTGATCATGTGATGCAATTTGAGGCAGGTTAATGCTGCAGTTGAGAAAGAGTTGCCAAAAATAATGTCAAAGATGAAACTGTACCTGCAGAATCCATCAACACGTGCAATACTTTTCAGACCAATAAAGTAAGATATTTCTTTGCACCCATGTCTAATATCTTGCTGATTTGTTCGTAAACAACAAAAACTTGGGTTATCGAGTAGAATGCAATTATCTTCTTGGATCTGTTTACCTTTTGGCCCATTCAGTATTTAAGGATTCTTTATCCTTGTTTTTTTTTTCTTTCCATTTTTGGTTGGGAGAAAGGAGTATTGGGCGTTTAGGGTGGCAGTAGGAGTTATGGAATTGGATCGTTATCCCTTTGCACTTGATGATATCTGTTTGCTTTTCCTACTTTTTCTTGTATGTCCTAATTTTAATAATTATAATTATTATTATTCATGCAGGACAAATATTGTCGAAGCACATGTTCAAGTTCAATCGCTCCTGAAATCAGAATACTCAAGTGAAGATATAGAGAACATTATTAATATGGTTTCCATACCGGAACTGCAAAGACAACTTGACAACCTCCTGTAGCACGCTCCTGAATCCTGTGGATGTCTCCAGTTTTTGTTCGGCAATTATATATTTATCATAAATGGAACTTAATTTCAATTCATACCAGGCTAGTGATTATCCTTTTTTTCATACCTTTATTCCTTAAGATGATCTTTTACTTGTATAATATGACTTTCAGGGTTCTGGTCTGTAGTTTTGTAGTGGAGGTCTTCTCCAATGGCTTAAAACCTTCCGTAAATATTACTGCAATAGGAAAAGGGGTCGCAAAGAAGTATTTGAAATATAGAGAGGTGTTTTTGACTTGCTGTTTTTATATACTTCTGACTTTACCTGTGAACTAAGCATAGTGCACTTTTTTTTTCTTTTTGTTTCAATGGAGGCACATTAGTTTGTTTGTTATACATTACAAAGAAGCAGAAGGGGGGAGAAAAGAAGAGGCCAATTTCTTGTTTATTCACTAACGTTTAAACTTTGAAGTATGGAATGAACAAAGAGCTGTGTGGAAATCAGCTTTTGTTTAGAAATTTTAAAACGACAAAAAGGAACAGATTCACTTTCTGCATTGATGTACTTATGATTCTGGCAATGAATTGGACTTGGTACAAATATTTTCTTACTGTTTTAATGGAGGGTGGAGGTGCATTATTTAGTTTTTTTCTCTTTTTCCCAACAAACAAGGATGGGATTTAAGAAACAGATAATTGAAATCACCTTTCAAGTCCTAGGGCTCAATTTTGGCCACTGGGCTAAGATTTTCTCGGTGGAGGTGCATTCGTTTGTTCTACGTTAAAAAGAATAAAAACAAAAGTCAATTTCTTTGAAATCCACCAATGTTAAAACATGGAAATATTACAGAAAAAAATGACTGTGAAAATCAACTTTAATTTAAAAATTTTAAAAAGAAAAAAGAACCGAAGTTTCTATTTAAACTTCAGCACCAAAAAAACAGGAAAAAAAAATTCCTGGTCGACCAATCCTTTGCTCCACTCTATTATCCTCCTCCTTTCTCCAACCCATTCATTGTCATCGCTGAGACAATAAAGTGCACTTGTAAACAATGAAAACATTGAGAGGATTGGTGGGTCAAGCCTTTCATTTTGGCTATATGCCTAACTCTCCGATGGTTACTAATGATTATCAAGTATCCTTTTCCTCTGTAACTTCGTAGGAAATTAACTCACTAAAAAACAAATACAGACAATGGTATCCAGTAGTTTGATCAATATGTTTCTCATTTCTGTAAGTTGTGGAAATCTCTTCCCATTCTGCATGAAGGTGAGCCGAGTGGCTTATTAGCAATCCTACAAGTAATGATTTCCTCTATTTTAGCCTCCTATCCAATTTTTGCTTGCTTGTTGCATTTAACAGGAAAGGAGGTTTTTGACAAAGTTGCGACCTGAAGCCTGACTGTACGGCAATACAACTTCGATTTTTCATACAAAAATAGTTAAAAATTCTTGTCAAGAAAGTAAGATTGTGAAGGACAAAATGTCATATTCATACACAGTGATGGGGGTTTTGTGGGTGTGGTTGGCCCGGGGGTTGTGGGGGGGGCTCTGTTAGTGGGAAGGTAGAAAAGCAATTGACAGCGAATAGAACAACTTTGAAAAGAAAGAACAAATTTTATTAACAGACAACTGTACATAATGACTTTCATGATACTTGAGGAAGATGATCTCAGGAAAAACTTCTGAGAAAGTCCCCCAAGTTAGAAAATATCCTTTTATCACTGTTTTGTATAAAAAATAAAGAATATACCAATTTCATGGCGATGCTATCAACTAACTTGGGTAGAAGGTTGGGGGAATAAATGAAGGAAGAGAATATACAGGAAATAAGGAAAATCCTACATCTACCTTGCACCTTGGAATCCTACACAATGAAATCAACTCAGAAGCACACCACCTTGCAAACTTTCTTCACATAGTTCAGATTCGGATCTACTGGCAGTAATTGTTGACAAAGACCACTGATCTGGTACCATTAGAAAATAAGCAGACATGGCTTTCCTGAATCTTTTCTTGTATTCACCTGGAGATATTACAGTTGGAGTTGCATTCTTGGGCCCTCCAAGGATGCCAGCTGCCTTTACCCAGGTCTCAAGGTGCTTGTCCCACGTATACTGCCTCATAAAATCAATAATCCCAACTACCAACTCATGCTTCTCCTCGTCCATGCCAACCAGCAGTGAATAGTCCATTACATCTATTGACTGCAGAACCAAACATCAAAAACAATGAGAAGCTTTTACTGGTGAAGCAGAACTGACATTTTGGCAGTAAGTTTCATTTCCTAGAGAACTTACAGTCTAAAGACTTGGGAAAACACAATGCAGATTACATTTACTCTAATAATATCAAAAGGAATCTTAACCATCATTGAAATCACATACCTATATGTATACAACTTCTGAAATGTATGTCCACAAGTACATTAACATATCAAACGCTAATTTTTGATCAAATGATACAGGTCTTTCCTTGCTAGATTCATAGTTTTAAGAGAGGATTCCTCGTATGAAAAGCACATCGAAAAGCAGTGTTGAAAGAGAGGGCAACAGACAACAGAACATATAAGAGATGTTAGCCGAAGCCTCTTTGATTTTGTAACATTTCAGTTTATAAACGGAAAAAAATCAGCTATGCTGGTTTTTCACTTCCAATATCATAATAAACAAGAGGTTGGGTGGTAAGGTGGAGGGATTGTAAGTGAGAGGTCTTGAAGGAGGAGGTCATTTACCCAAAAAAAAAAAACAGAGAATTATTCAAGAAGAACACTAAATGGCAGTCAGCTGCCATCAAACAGAAGGCCATTCATGTTCCACACACAGATTATGATAGGGAACTAACAACTTACAGCAAGAAATGCAGTATCGTTCCATACGGCTCTCTCCAGCAACCTCTTTGCTTTGGGTCCTACAAATATTGGAGAAGTTGGCATTGCTTCTATCAGGTTTTGATCAAGAAGAACCTTATTGCTTCCACTTGAATCTGGATTATATCGTGATCGAGAAGAACCTTTCAGGTCGTATAGTCTCACAATATTACGCCCAAAGAGAAGATTCTCCATTACCAAAACATCCATCTTTGATTCCTTTCCCCCTTTCAGATGCTTTGAGGTGACCTTCAAAACAACCAATAGAAAAAAATATTAAGCAAGGCAGTATTCTGAGGTTTGTTGAACAAGAATGCCATATGGATGATCTGAAATACATCTAGAAGACAGTAGTAGTAAAATATAACTCGCTGCTTTCATATAGTAAAAAAGTAACTTAATTTGATATAATAGGACAAAAGAATTTGACATAGGATGCAGCAAATATGTCACCCTAAAGAAGATAACTGCAAGTATCTAGCGGGATTTGATGTATAAATCTTTTCAAAACAGAAGGACACCTAAAACTTTAGATGCTTCTATGTTTTCTTACAAAGTCGTGTTGCCAAAAATGAGAAGCATATATTACTAGCTAGCTTAAGCTTACTGCCAAAAATAGTGCAAAGGATGGATCATTGAAGATTGATTATAATGACAATACCTGATAGATACCCAAGATCTTTGCCAGGCAAGTTGGGCTTCCAGTACTAAGAGATTCGGACAAGTACTTGAAATAAGCTCGTCCGAAAGTAATAAATGATTCCAGTTCTGTTTTTGTAACCTGCTTAATAATAAAACGGTCATCCAAAGTCTTTGCAAAAAAGACATTACTTTTGCCACCTTGTGCACCCCACTTCCTACAACGACTGAGAGATCGTATGAAATCTAATTCAGAGGGGCAGCAACTTCGCCTTAAAGCTTCAAATTGCTTGGCATAGTAACAAGTAACTGAGTACTTAACCTTCCCGAGAGGGCCATCATCTGAGAAAGATACTCTGGCATGCAATGCATTAGTATAAACAACTGGATCCAAAGTTGACGAGCCTCGAGATCCAGACACTGACAAAACACTTTCATCAGTTGACCCAAGACTTCTAAGGGATCCTGAAGCTGCCTCATCAAGTGAAGGAAGCAAAAGTAAATTTGCTGACTCCAAGAATGGGAATGAAGAAGGAGAATCCAGCCCATCCTTTGTGGGTTCAGTCAACATTTGATTATGGTAATCTGGTGAGACAAGAACATATGCTATAATGCTAGTAGGCTCATCATCATAAACAGGTAAAACAGTGTCGTTAATGCCTACGGGTAGCAGAACCCTGGCACCACCTTGATGCAGCAGATCGCGAAATGAAGAGATATAAGCAGGATTATAAGTGCTAATCTTATCAAGCTTGTCTTCATTTGCCGTAGAACTCTTTAAGAATGAATTATACAAATTCAAAAAGGGCAAGGTGATCCAACTTCTGGAGTTTTCCCTGTTTTCAGGCCCCTTTGTAGATGACAGAGAGCAAAAGGAATCTTGATATTCAACCCCACCTTGTACAGTTCCACTTATTTCAATATCTTGGTTAGCCTTGGTGCCATTGAGACTTGAAGCATCTGTAAGACAAAAATCAGAAATTGAGGAACCATTACCCTTAGAAGTTGTACCTAGTGAGTGGCTATCACCTGTCCATGCAGCATCAAGTGTATCAGATAAATTTTCCACAATGGGGATCTGCCCATCAGAGTGGACCCGTCTGACGGTTTTAAGAGACTCTGGGCCAAATTCATCATTGCTATTTGTTCCAGAAGGCTGATTAATCTCATTATCCTTCTGACAGTATGAGCCTTCATCCATGTCATTTCTATTGTGATCCCCATCAGGTGAGTAAAAGTTGCCATATCCACCTTGAATAAATGTTACATCAGGCTTCAAATTCAAAAGAAAAGAATCACAGCTACTGAAGCCTTTACTCGGCTTGGAAGTCACTGCCAGCTCAGATGTATTTGAACCAGAACTAACAGTTTTGCCCTTCATTTTAGGCGTTGACCTGCTCCCTCCACGGAGATTGTTATCATTGAGATTATTCATTTGTATTAACCGCTGGTCCCAAATGTAAGAATGAATGATCAACTGCTTCCTTAATCTATTTACCGCAAGAATATCAACTGCAGGTTGACCAGCTTTAACTTTCCTATAAAGCACTTCATCTAGCAATTCCTAGACAAATACAACAAATCTCAATCAGAAGACAATACAGTGCGAGTACCTCCAACAAACACAAGAAACAAAGAAAATTTCATTGGTAATATGGATAACAAAAGCACTTCTAACATTCTACTTCTACCCCAAAAACAAAAAAATATTTCTTCTGAACACAAAATGTATCACCATCTGATCACATATGAATACAAATATCTACTGTATTTAACAAAACTCAGCAACAAGATCAAACGTAAAAAGATCAGAAACAATAAATTATCTCTTCTTCCGTAGGAACCAAAATGTGCAAACAAAACTTTACAATCCGCATTTAGTGTCAACAATTTTTAATATGCAGATTACAGTAGGTTACTGATGACAGGACCAACACATACAGGAAAACTCTGAACTTGTAAAACCATTAAATACTATGTACTCAGCATAAAGCATACAAACAAGTGACCTCAAATTCCTTTTTCTCCTTCTGTAACACTCCTTCCAGTTCAGATTTTCGCTCCATAACTCGTGGAGCTTTATTGCTGTTATTGAGTCGGATATTTTCTGTTATCTGATGAAGAGATTTGACCACCTCAGCAAACAAAAGTTCTGCTCTGCTGCAGACCTATGAATTACAAAATGAGGATGACACTGTAAGTGTATATTGTAGTAGCTGTCAGACCAAATAATACAGATTCCAAGACATTCGAACCTCATCAGCTTCTTTCTGAATCCATTCCTGAAAATCATAGTTGAATTCAAGCTTTGGTGGTGGGAGATACACAGAGTGGACATTGA
This sequence comes from Coffea arabica, assembly GCF_036785885.1. Lineage (NCBI taxonomy): Eukaryota > Viridiplantae > Streptophyta > Magnoliopsida > Gentianales > Rubiaceae > Coffea > Coffea arabica. Next base: position 11,568,063 of record NC_092320.1, on the reverse strand, counting down.
TGGGTGCATATTGGAAACAAGCAGCCATCCTCCCAAAACTGCAAATGCAGCAGAAAAGTTTATACGAATATGAGGCAATGCTACACTGAAAAGAACTAAGAACCAGGTACTCGATTTAGGTTTGGAAAAACAAGGACTGATAAGGAAACATTTATATAACAAACCAAAGTAATACAATCATCGTTATGGATGAAATACCAAAACAAAATTAGTCAGTGAAACAAATATTAAAAAAAAAAGGACACAGGAAAAATTGACCCAAAAAAGTTAACATAATAGAAATGCGAAACTATCAGTGTCTCAAGAAACTTAAGTTCCTGCACCAAATTATCCTTTCCTGAGCTATACTCCAGCTACAAAAGGATTCTGTTACAGATGATTATTTCAAACATTGTTAGCTGATTCCCCACAAGCAACTGCCAAAAGAATTGATGAAAAGTGAAAACAATGAAGAAATCAACATGATATGAAGTATCAGAGCAGTTGATAAAGTGTTACAATATTCAGGATGTCCAAAACAGCAATTAAGCTGATTTGCTTGAATTGGAAATTCAATATATGGCAACAGAAACTTGATTAGATGAAAGATTCTCGGTCAAATTTCTTCAAATATTTCTGACATTTTTCATCATCGATATTACTTTGCTTAGGTAATAAATTTGATTTTCATTTTAACTGTTAATTTACCAGCAATTGATAGTAATGAAAATGTAATGTACTATAGCATCTTCAAAATGCCTACACAAAGAAAAGAAACTGAGGTATATACCCATAGAAGCGGAGACAGTCTCTATGGAGGGAATGACCGCAGCTTGCAACCCTGCTTGCAGCAGCATGGTTGGAAAAGCTGAGTTCCAAAAATTTTCCAAAAGATAAGCCCCAGGCAGCATCAGACATTACAATCCTCTTGGTGGCAGGTGGGAATCCATTGATTCGAGGACATCTCAGACACCTGTGCCACATCCAGATTTTCCCTGCTTGCTCCCCTGGCAAGAAAAATTCCGGCAGTTTCCTCACGGAAATTGTAAGACTGCCTTGCTGATGGCTATAGCAATGCATATGCGCTTCAGATGGCATTTGACATGAGTGACATCGATAGTTCTAAGCAGAAAACATGAGCTATTATAATTTCCAATGGTGGAGTAAATAACCAACATATAAATGCAGTAAGAGAGATGGAAGCACACCTGATCAAACAAATTGTCGCGTAGAAACCGGCCCAAGGGCTTATCAAAGGTTCCATAATACTTTATACGAAAAAGATGAGCACGTTCACATACAGACCTTTTCCAAACACAGCGTGTCATGAGTGATACCAAAATGCTCTGATTGTCAGAAGCTGAAGAAGAAAACTCCCCTTTGAGAAATGCAACCTCATTAAGGTGGTCAAAAATGCTTGAATTTGAAGGTAAACAATGTTCAACAGAATGTAAATAGCAATGTCCTTTATCCACTGCTTCAGAGTTACAAGAACAGCTAGAATTCAAACTATCCTCTTGCACTTTCCTAATGCAGATTTCTGATGGTTTGCACACAGAGGACGCCTCCAGAGACAGCTGAACCTTCTCCCTCTCATTTGAAGCAGGATAACCACAGAACTCTTCTCGGTGACAATCTGAAACTGTATCTCTTAAACAATGAGAAGAACTGACAGAATTCACAAGGTTCTGAGCACTCTGTATTGAGTTAGAACCTTCAGACAAACTAGACTTTTCCTCGGGTAGTAGACAACCATTAGATGATGTGTTATGTGAAAAAATGTTGCAGCTAGATTGATATGGCTGCTTGGAGTCAAAATTATCATGAGCCACAGTAAATTCCCGTATAGTGGAAATCGATCTGTCAATACCTGATGGTTTATCAGGTAAAGCAACTTTTACTGGAGACTTCAGAGGGAATTCTGGAAGAGAAGCACCTTCATCAGCAAGAAAGGACGTCTCAAGAGCCAAGTGATAAGCGGCAAAAACTCCATACTGCATTACATGCTTCACTTTCTTCAATTCATCCCCATTGGCACCCTTCAATAGAACCTGAATCAAAGGAATGCAAAATTTCAAATCAATTATGTTATGAACTTTCAACAAGCCAAAAGTAATCAGCAACAGGAGGGAGAGAGAAAAAAAAATAAGTGGGTATCTGATGCACAACAGAATGTCCAAGTTTGTCTATTATGTGGACACCTAAAAATTTTTCCCAACAGGGTCTACTACTCCAAAAGATATATAAAGAGCAAACAAAATTTAAACATTCTATACAATTAATTAATATTCTTTACCAAAATTAAGGGCAAGAATAGTAAAAATCTTATTGCCCATGCACATGTTATATGCATTAGTTTCTCTCTACCCCCTTCTGGGAAATTTAAGTGGTCAATGTCCTAGTTCAGAATTTTGGAGTCAAAGAGAAGTAAATTTATGTGAAAAAAAAATTAGGCAAAAGACCATTTAAACCCTCAGTAAAGCACTCAGATAACCAAGTTATTTTCAAAGATCTACCACTTGGCCTTGATATTAAACCAATTTTTGGGTTAAAGACATTAACATATTTAACCCTTCAGTAAAGCACTCAGAAAATGAAGTTATTAAGAACATAACAATTTTAGGTTGACTCCAAGCAATTAACCTTATTTGTATGAATAACTAGGACCGTGATCCTGCTATTCTATTAAAGAGCCCCTTTCTCGCCCCACCTACAATTTTCCCCCTCAACTAAAAGCACACCACAAGAATCAATTGCTCTATCTTAGATAATGTATGCAACAAACTAATAAATAAAACAACTAAGCATACAAATATTTCAAGTTCTACAAATCAAGTTTAAGATACAATTGCACAAAGATAGTACTGTAATGAAATGAATGCAATGCCAGACTTACAGTAAAACCCAATGGCTTTGGGCAGCCCTCAAAAAACATTAATGTCTTTGTCAATTTCTTCCCGCCTTGCCCTGCGCTGCCATGCACTTCAAGAAACTTCTCCACATGAAATGAGTCACAATATCCCAGCTTCTGTGTTGCAAGATGGTCAACTGAAGGCACTATTTGTGCTCCAGTGCAGCGGGCTATACGCTCCAGAAGTGACCTCTTAATATTGAGAACAAGAGATATGTCTTTTGCAAGAAGATATTCCTGTGCAAATCGGGAAACTGATTTTTCTACTAGAAGGACATTTGGGTGATGGGCATCAATCTTTGCAACAGCCATCTTCAAGTGGTCCATTTCCTAAAACAGGAATTAAAACCCAATGATAAAGAAATCAAAGAATTACTTCAGCACTGCATTGATATTTAGGGAAGCAATTTTAAAACCATAATAAAAACAGAAAAGATAAAAGTGGATCCAAAACCTGCTGCAACAAAGTATCAAAACTTGACAAGTGATTAGCCACCCGCTGATACTCAAGGGCCCCTCCAAGGATCAACAATCGGGGTTTATCAACTTTTGACGTCATCCGCCGATGGGCCACATTTTTCTTACAGACAACCCCTTTAACCACCATACTGAAAAAATTAAACAATCTTATAAGCATAAATATGAACAGAATACATACAAACATTTTGATAGACAACATGCAACTACATGCCCTGAGAGATAACAGATTTCCCTCTACCACTTTAGAGTGAATAGCTAAATCAGCAGCTTGTTAAATCCTTACAATTGAATAAGGAAACTCCCTCCATCAACATAACCAGTTATAATTTTCGGATATGTGGTTGCATGTCAGCAATCTTCAGGCATTCAAAACATGTCAACCAAAGCCGCAAACACTTCGCCAATTTTCACAATGAGCATAAAGAAAAAAAATCCTAAGAAAGAATTAAGAGTATACAAATGAAGTAAAACCAAAAAAAAAATGTGCCCTACAGCATGAGAAGATAATGCACTACACCAAAGTTGCTGCTAAGATATATGATGTAGCTATATGCATGTTTCCCAAAGATTGAGTACAGTGGAAGCAACGTTTAAAATTCAAGTTCAAACTATGTCTTCAAATCAAAAGGTAATGAATACGAAGGAAAAAATTATGCATAAAATATTTCCAAACGAGTTGCCATATCTCATCCCAGTGTTTTAGAAAATTTTGTAAAAGAGTGATCATTTTTTTCTCAATCATTTGTTAAGATTATCAAGTAGATAATCACTCTATAATATAAGAATAGTTATATAAGTTTTTAAAATTCTACTACTCAATTCAAGGAGGTAAAACAACCAATAGTAAAAAATAACAAATCTATCTGATTTTAATTCAAATTCAAAACCATTCTAATCTAATAAACAATTTTAACCTGGAGTGCAAGCACATGCCTCATATTAGCATCATATCAGCAAACTTCAAAACAATCCTACCACACCAAATTGGACTTATAAGAAAGTATATTTTCAAAATTTGTTCTTATTTTCAACTCAAATGAGTTAAAGACATTTCAACAAGCAATTTCTTCAAAACATGAAGACAAAATAAAACTTGGTCATACATTTTTTTGCTTCCAATTTCGCTATAAAGAAGAAATTTTGAGATAAAAAAAATGCTTGCCCTAAAACATGAGGGACATAAATCTGAAAGATAAAATGGCACAAAAGGTTATTAAACTATTTCAAGTTGCACAGTCCAGTCATTGAACTTTTTTTTTTTTACCCAAAAAGGTCACTGAACTCTTTAAAGTGTAATTTTTGGTCATTCTGTTAAATTCATGTGTTGAGGATGACGGCAACTTGTGTGACATATACACACACATTTTAAGGTAAATGTCTGAAAAAATTTTGGTGACAATTGGCGGTCAAAATATTAATATCAGAGAACTATGAACTTTAAGCATATTACACATAAGTCCCTAATCCATACCTAATTTTAGCACCGCGTCCCATTCTTTGCCACCATGTCTCCTCCCCTCTCCCCCATCCCCATCCTTCCCCACTCCCTGTCAGCATCCTCCTTCACTCTTCCCTGTCCCTTCTCTTCCCCCATTCCCACCCCCACCACCCCAGCCCTGGCAACCCCTTCCCCACCCTTGTCTCTTTCTCCCCAGTCCATTGGTGACCTCCTCTTCCCCAGCCCATTCAAGCCATATGCCAATCTCTCATGATTTATTTTGGATCTGTGATGATGATACCAGCTAGCACTTTAGAAGCAACGTATTGAATCCTAGCCATTAGGAATACGTATAACATGTACTTTTCACAGGTTGTTCCACAAGTAGCTTATTATGAGATCTGGACAAAGATGTGGTGGGAGGAGAAAGTGGTGGGGGCTGATAGCAAAGGGGAGGGAGTGGGGGTTTGAAGGAATACAGGGAGGAGTTGGGGTTAGACAGGGTAGAGGGAGGGGGTCAAGGAGTTGACGGAAAGGAGAGGAGGGAGACTGCGAGAAGGGCGGAAGGGGCAATGGAGAAGGGGTGGGGGGACCATTTTATGTTTCATTTAGTTTTGTCTTTAGGATTTTTTTTGACAATTATATCCCTGAAATCCTACTCATTTATGTCATTTTTACCCTTAAAAATGCACGTGTATGTCACATGAGTGACTTTTGTCATCCATAATGCACGAATTCATGAAATGATCAAAAATTACACGTAAAGAGTTGAGCAACCTTCTCTGCTAAAAAAAGGTTTAGTGACCAAACCATGCAACTTTAATAGTTTAGTGGCTTTTTGTGTCATTCACTCGATCTGAAAATAGCAATTCCCTCTGTAGATTTCCAAGTTCAATAACTAATACCTTCCTAAAGTTCAAGTTGTTGGTTGATGATTGGTTAAAACCTATGTATGATATCAGAGTAGCAGACGTATGAATACAAGTTCAATTATTTTGCCAAGGTTGATCCCAAAAGGAAGCAAAAAGTTGAGTAGTCATCAAATTCTTTGTGGGTTCAGTTATATAATATAATTTCTCTGTGCAGAAAATTTAGACTAAGTAAACATTGTAAGACAGCCTACCTTGATTATCTTATGAGTGCATGAAGATGGCATATATCGGCAACATAAAACTAGCTTTCCCACTTATGTTGGGTGAAATGTCTAAAGATTCTCAGCAAAATCATACCTCTCACGACGATGTCCACAAGCTATACACTTTACTTTCACATATCCACCAGGATCCATGCACCCACTCGTGCTTGTATCAGGCTTCAAAAGTGTGGCAGCTTCCCAGGATAAAGAGGTAATTATGTCCAACCAACTTTCTTTGCTATCTTCCACATTGACAGGCAGGTTCTCAATTTGAAGAAGCTGAGCTATCAAACCTCTAAAATGCCCATCAAGCACATATTTCATCGCCTTCTTATGCTCCTCAATTGATCTCTCGCGATTACGATGCTCCCCACTGCCAAAGCTCCCTGAAGACCGCAAGTAACCCCACTCTCCTGCAGCATCATCTCTAGCATCTTCATCATCATCAAATGAAAGAGCATCTTGTTCATCCTCCTTGTCTTCTGGCTCTGGAGGTAGCCAGAGTAGGCTATTATTCTCAAAGTCCAGTGGTTCAGGAGCTGTACCATTGATGTTGGATGGAGAAGGAACTTGATCAATACAACCATTATTCAACCCCTCTGCTTCTTTGTCAAGCTTTTCTTTAATTTGTGAGATATGTGTTTCTGTATTCTCAGGCATCATGGTGGAGCTCATACTTGCTTCATTTTTTTCCCTATTAGGCTGCACATCGTCCACTCCATAATCATTATTGATATCACCACAGCTGCCAGAACTGTAATAGACTTCACCAGAAGAGAGGTGACTAGGTTGTGAATGCAGCCTATATACACTGTAATCATAATCCTCACCACCATTCCTGGCACTAGGTACAACAAAAAGAAGAGAGAATAAAATGAATCAGACGAATCACAATAGATATTTCATAGTTCAGATTCATAAACAAACAGAAAGCTGTTTGCATATATTTAGGACTAATTTAAGACATAAAAAATGTTTGTTATCTGTGCTAGCACATTCTTATTCTTATAGATAAGAAGAACTTTCAAAGATTTTGTTTCTGGAATTTAACAATAATAATTTTTGAAAGAGAACTTCACATTCATTTCATTCTGCGGATGCAAATTCTTTTCCGCCATTTCATGTAAAAATGGCCCTGGAGTACTTGAGCTTTACTTGCTATGGAAGTGTTTGCTTGCTCCCATGTTAACCAAATATTACTTCTAACCACAAACCTAACAGCAGTTCATCTTTGACACAGTTTTTTCAAATGAATTGTATCAATTTGATTTGGTTACCTTTGCTCGTTAAGACATATTGAAAGTTCTATATGTACCTGTTACACGAGCCAAACTCATCACTAAGATGATCACTTATATTGTTCGAGTCTGATTTTCCTGGACATGATGGTCCATAATGTCTTGCATTAACTTCATCCATTTGATTAGCTTGATGCGGGCTCTGATCAGAACTGTATGTAACATGCTGGAAAGGGCCCATTGAATATGGAGTTGAACCAATACTGCAGCCGCTGTTACAGGTGCAGCTCGAATATGAACTAATTAAACTTGTTGACGAAGGAGATGGACTAAGGACTGGGCTGGATGTTGTCATCCCGTTATCAGCCGTGGTCATCCCCTGCTCCCAATGCTTAAAGCAATAGTTACAGACCCTAATCTTCTCCCTGTCTTCCCAACCTGTCCTTGACTCATCAGAGGGGGCAGGAATAGAGTTTGCAGCGCACTTAGCACAAAACACACGACCACAAAGACGACAATGATGCCTGCGATTAAAAACAGTAAATTGAGAGTCACACTCATAGCACACCCTGCAGCTTTGGTCTGGCATCCAGAAGTCTCTCGAAACATTTGTGGGCTCCATCCTGCGCGGTATCCATGACCTCACTCTATCAACTATCTCAGACAATTTATTATTATCAGGAGATCCCATGAATGTATATTCCAGTCAGTTACAGTCATCTTGATACAAATACCATCTGCCACCCCCTATACTAGCACCCGTTGATAACCATTCCCGTATATCCTACAAAGAAATCACAAAGAATACAAATTTAACACATGTAAATCCAGGATGATACAGAACTCAAAAGAAAGAAAGGAAAGAAAAAACTCAAAGCTGAAATCTTTATTCCATTTCTAGTCAGAGAAGAACAATTTAAAAGTTAGAACCATTAATTCCAGTCGCTTCCTAAATTTGCACATATAGTAAATGAAAAGGGAACATCCAATTAAATTGAATTAACATATATGTTTCTGAGGCCCCCAACTTCAAAACCTAAGCCTTAAGCCAAAACAATAACCATCTACAGGCAGAGATAGTCAAGACCTCAACTTTCCCCATTCCCTATCAAAGATTCAAGTGATATATTAATTCGAGCAAATTCAAAGTATAAACGGTTGCCAGTAGTAATACTACAGCCATTTGATTAAAAAAAAAAAAAAATCAAACACGTCAATTGGAAATTCTTCCAATAATTCTGGTAAATTCTTAACATCCCACTATTCACTTCTCAACAAAACAAAACAAAACAAGAAGGAAACCCAACGCATAGACAAGTTGAAATTACAATTATTACCGAATTCAAACAATTTCTCAAAAGTGACTAAGTCCGCTCAGCAGCGCAACCTTCAACTGTTTTGACTCCTTCTTACTGGAGACTTCCAAGCCCAAGCAACTCTAAAATTCAAGAAATATCGGGGGAACTGAAGAAGATTAAAGTAGTGGCTCAGAAGCGTTGAAGGGATTAACTTATTACTGCGAAATCATGCTCTCAAATGAAGAAAATGGTCTTATTCATGTCTGTATGCGGGAGCAAGTTGGAGTTGAAAATTGCTGCAGTTTTGGAAATATTATCAAGAAAATTCACCAGCCATATATACAAGTAATTTTTTTTTTTTTTTTAAAAAGGTAGAAACTTTTTTTTAATATAATTTATCCATTTTTTTCTTCGGTTTAAAAACAAGGATGGATATTAGGCGGGGCTGAGTCACCAGTAAGACAGACGGACAAGTCATGAAAATCATATGATTAATGAAAGGGACGGCCACCACAACCACACGGCTCCCACCAGCAGATAAGCGGCTTTGAGTTTTCGACGTGTCCTTTTCCTTCTTCTTTTCTTTTCCCTTCCCTTCCCTTCCCTGTTTTCTGTCACTTGTCATGGGTTTTACTTTTTTTTATTTTCTTTCTCCCACAGTCCTAATTTTTCCTCATTGGAGAACATTTTATTTTCAACTCATCATTTCACTTCTTTTTATCACCGCCTCGTCCCCCCTTTTGAGGGCTAATTTCTCAGATTATTTGAATTTTAAAAAAACAACCGTCAAATGCAGCTCTGACATGGTCTACTTCTAATTGTATAGCGGCCGTGCTGAGTCAGCACGGTCCCGTAACTAAAAATTGTTCTCTGCAAAAAATTCAGGGTTGTACAGAAATGTCAGACAGGGACGTGCTGACTGGGCACGTCCCTGACTGACTAAAACTGGCCCTTCTCGGCATTTGTCAGTCCGGGGACGTGCTGACTGGGCACGTCCCCGGTCTGACAGGAATTGACCGGCTCGGCATTTGTTTGGAGACGATTATCAACTACGTCAAATGCCTCGACGCCATATTGGTTTACCAAAAAAAGTGAATCAACTTTTTTGTTTTCAAATTCAGACGCAAAAAAGTTACGGCTATTGTGGTGCCGATGTCAGGTCTCTACTCTCTAGCCGTTAAACTTAAATACTATTCCGCATTCTTGCAAATTGCACCTTTTTAATGAGAATAGACCTGGCTGTCAATGCCTAATCCTACCATCTAATCCCCACTAAAGTAGTGCTGATTTAGTTATCAACTAGTGCAACTAGTCGTTTATTTGATTAATGTTCTCATATTCTTAATGCAACTTAAAAGCAGGAAAGTTTTGGCATTGCCTCGGAAAGGTACAGAATTATTTGTCATTGGATTAGGTTGTTATATCATAGTATGAACTTTGTCTCTTGTCCTCCTTTGGGCATACACAAGTTTTAAATTCGTGCAACTTTGTAGGATGCTTAAGGGCACCTAAGCACTTATCACTAATTAACTTTTACATCGTGGACCCAAGCGTCTCTGTCGGAATAATAAAATAGCTGTCCGCTGTCCTTCACAAAATTATTCACCCGGGCTCGCCGATTACCGGCTAATTTCTTAGATCACGTGTAAGGGTAAGGGTAAATGTTGGTAAGGGTAAGGGGAAGAGCAAAGGGACCGGGCACCCTAAGCATTGATCACGTGTAAATAATGACTGTGTTAGGTAATTATCTAATGAATGTTACTTTCCTTAACTTTAAATTTCATCTAGTTTAATTTTATTTTTCTCTAAATCCTAATTACTTAAACCTTAAACCCTAAATTCAACAAAGATCCATGGGGGCTAAACTAAAAAAAAAATTTGTGGGTAAAAATATAATCTACACTTTTTTTAAAACATCACTTTTTTTACTAACCTTTTATTCATAATCTACTCAAATTTAGGCTAATTAGACTACAAAAGTGATTAACAAATCTACAAACAAAAGATTATTCAGTCTAGTTTCTATAATTTTTAAATTAAAATCCTAAACTTAATAAATTTACTAAAACCCCTAATTATACCTGAAAAGTCAGAATTAATTCACAAAAATACGCATTACCATCATAAAGAAAGGCCAGAACTCCAAACATGAGAAATTTATCCATTTTTGGCAAATGTTGAGACCCTAGCACAATTATGCAAAAGTTAGGGGACAAATTATAAATAAAAATTATGGACTTAGATCAAAATAAGTGAACATAAGAACACATTGTATAATTTTCTGCATATAAAATATAAAACTGCATATTAAAATATAAAATATCTAAAACTGCATATTATAAACAAAACAAAGGAAAAATAAAAATAAAAGTTTGGTCCACACTGTTTAACCCAACATTTATGTTTAACCCAACATTTAACATAACAAATTTACTAACCCAACATTTTTTGCGTCTGAATTTGAAAACAAAAAAGTTGATTCACTTTTTTTGGTAAACCAATATGGCGTCGAGGCATTTGACGTAGTTGATAATCGTCTCCAAACAAATGCCGAGCCGGTCAATTCCTGTCAGACCGGGGACGTGCCCAGTCAGCACGTCCCCGGCTGACAAATGCCGAGAAGGGCCAGTTTTAGTCAGTCAGGGACGTGCCCAGTCAGCACGTCCCTGTCTGACATTTCTGTACAACACTGAATTTTTGCAGAGAACAATTTTTAGTTACGGGGCCGTGCTGAGTCAGCACGGCCGCTATACAATTAGAAGTAGACCATGTCAGAGCTGCATTTGACGGTTGTTTTTTTAAAATCCAAATAATCTGAGAAATTAGCCCCTTTTGAGTTAGTCCCAAAATAAGACCAAAAAAAAAAAAAAAAAAAAGGTTTTGACTAACAAACGTTTCCTAACACATATCTCAAGAGGTGTTCAGGTGTTAACTTTTTTAAAAAGTATAATTATTTTTAAAAAAATATCTAAATTTAAAGATGTAATAAATAATAGTATTTGCATTTTCATGATAAATTAGATGCAATATACGTGTACTAATGAATGTAACTCGTCGGAAAATCTAAAAGAACACAAAGTAATAATACATTTCTATCACGACGATTGTCCTTAGTTACTGAATTTTTAGTTGTGTAGAATGTGTTGTATTGATTAGTTAAAACCTTTTTTTTTTCTTTTCGATTTTTGCATTTATTACTTGAAACATGGAGAACTTCAAAAATAAAAGGTGAAGTGACCTTTTCAAGTTTGGAATATTGTAGTGAATAATGCTTGGTCCTACCATTGATGGGCTAACATCATCATAGTCATTTGGAATTTGGATTATATCGAAATTGAATTATGGAAGAAGGATATTCTCAAGGTATTGGAATGATTGGTTTAATCAATGGTCTCATCAAATATCTTCTTAAACAAGAAGATGATCTCCCCTAAATTATTGATGTTGTCCACTAAACACACCAGCCACACACAAAACGAATCCGTCCTTATCAAAAATAATTTTTCAAGAAAGAAGCATATACCTAAAATCTTAGTGTATAACCTTTCAAGTCATCTAAAAATATACAAATCCTAAGAAATCAAACTCTAGGAAAATAATTTTTCGTCAAAGTAGACTTTCAAGTCATCTTATACAGAGAGTTTTCCTTTACTTCATCCAGCAGCTTATCAGTCTCTTCTGAACTTTCTAAACTTTTTCTGTCGAAGGCGACAACTCAGGAATTCCGCTAAAATGATATCACGAAGTTGTGTAGCTTCCCAGTCAGATAAAAGTTCAAGCCAGCAGAAAAGCCAGTCGTTCATATTCCCAAACGCGTAGATATGCTGCTTCCGGTAAACAAAGAACATTTTCTGGGTACTGATTAGAGCCTAGTATATAACTCATTACTGCCAATGAAATGTAAAAGTAGATAGAAATTCTTGAAAGCCACCAGGCAAAGGTACAGAACAATGGCTTCACACACGCAAAAACATCCTACTCGGGATCTACCTGAATCAGAAAATATATATAGTTATGTATCCCCGTTAACTGGACACAAGGACCACCGAGGTGAGGGTTAACATTTGTCCCTCCTCAAATGAGACTCTAACGTCTGAATGCACTTTCAAGGTCAACTTTCATCCCTAGCGACGTAATTTAGTCTTAGCCCTTAGGAGTTCATTTCAAGAAAGAAAGCACTTCAGCTTACAACCATTGCAAACATGGAGAAATAGATAGTCTAGAAACATCAACAAGAACTTGTCTCCAGCAATTATTGTATACCTTCCATGGAAGAGACAGATCAAAATTGTATCTCTAACCTTCAGTGCATAAAAAGTTACTTATGCAGTCTGAGGATTGAAAGCCGACTTCTATGGTTTGCTCGTGTTATTTTGGGGACAAAGAATTAAGGTAATTAATTGCTGATTCCATAACATAGAAGTATCAAGCATTATAAGCTTGAAAAAGATCTATTACAACTCAATGTGGAAACCATCCAACTCTGATTATAATCTAAAAACTAGTCACCAATAGTCAAAAAAGTGGAAGAACAGGTTCCCGGGAGGGGAAGGGGGGGTGTGTGTGTGTGTACCAAGCTGCATGAAACGGATCTCAGGTCCGGAATCAAAATTAATGTTAAACACTGTAAGAGACATATCGCTCATGACTAGTACCCATGTAACTTGGTCAAAGACAAAAAACTGGAAAGATCATGCAAAACAATTTTCCTACGATCAAATGGAACGAATATCCAAAACCAACCTATAACCAAGCACAAAAACCAAGCTGCTTTCAGCAAATTCTGCAACCAAATATTCCATCTCCGAAAATCACAACATGTAACCTTACCCAAGATCCATCATGTGATCAAGGAGTCAGGAAACCTAGCCTGGCAGAAGTTTTTATCTCAGCCTTTACAATCACACTCAGTCATGATGGTGCATCCGCTCTAATATTGTCAGCAAAATATACGCTCCACCTGGTATTTGGATACACTACATGACAATCAGGAGATAGCTTACACAGCTTTAAACTCCTATTATGAGTAAATAACAAGAAGCCAGGTAAAGGACTCAGGCATTTTACTGTGGCTTCTTGGACACTATACAAATATATTTTATCCAGGCAGATGCTTCCAAGACTATCAAAGAAAAGGGAAAAACTTTTCAGCAAAATGCGCCCAAGATACTATTCATTCATTATTCCGAGGGAACCAAAAACAGTAAAGATATATGCTATACAAAAAGTACAATGTCCCACCATCCACAATCTGCAGAAGGATCTAAGCTAATGCTTACAATTGGCACAGTAATGATTAGTGCCCATTTGAGCTCCACAGTTGTAACAAAATGTGTATTTACACCTGCAATCCCCCATATTATAGTTAATTAGCATCTTTCCAAATATTAAAAAAAAAAAACCAAAAATGCAGGTGAATATGAGCAAAATCAAAACTTTTGCACAGTACAGCAAAAATACACAAAATTTCAAAAATACAGTAAGCAAATTTATTATTTTTCAAACTGATTAATGGTATTAGTATGGTACAACAAAAAATAGCTTTGAGAAGCTTTAAGCATGCCTTGTATTAACTTTACTTACCGACAAGCTAGATACAAATGATAATAGCCTTTCCAAGGAGGTTCTTTTCATTCCCTTTTGTGTCTAAAAGTGGATCACAAATTGGCATGTAGGTTGGATTACAGGAATCAGGATGGATGGACTTAAAAATCAAGGTGCCAAAAAACTCAAAAGAGGGACAAGAAAAAAAGAAGACAGGAAAGGGGTAAAAGAAAATGGAAAAATTTTAGTTACTTCTTATTCTTCATTAAGACATGCTCATTGTTCTCATAATTGCTGAAGGAATGACCTGCTTAACTGTCTTGAGATTGGGCATAAGCTAATTTTCAGTTCAAAATCCCCAAACTGCTGAATTCTATTAGGATATCTTTTGAAGTAATATGATCTAACACAATGGAGAGGGGTCCGTCAAATTGGCCTAATACAAAAAATGACTCCTAGAAGTCACTAAAGAATTTAATATACAAATTTTGAGGATAAGTACATTGGTTAAAAATAGCTTTTCCACTACCCAAAATCTGAGTCTGCAATGACGTATTTGCCAGTTTGCCACCTACTGCTTTCACGTTAAGTCGCCTAAGCAGCTTAGAAGTTACTGATGACAATAACACGAAAGCATTATATGTCAATCAGATTTCAAGATCTCACACTACTCAGAAAGAAGTTCATATCTTGTTTGCATAGTAAATCATTTTAAGTATGCAATCTTGTATGAGATGTAAATTTCTGTAATTTCGGAACATACAGATCCATATCTACAAGAATAAATTCAAATCTAAAGGAGTTGTAAACATGGCAACAATCCAAGTTAAAGACAGATAAAGAGAATTGCCAATTGAAGCTGCAAATTGAGAGATTACAACAAGACTAATTTCAAATAGAACTCAAGAATATCACAACAAAACTCATGACTACCTGCATTTCATAAACAAGCACCCGGAAATCCTCTCAACGAAAATTTTGCACTCGGGACACCTTTTCCACTTCTTGCTCCTGGCCAGGTTCATTAGCAGAATATCCTCTCTTTCCCTTTCGTCCTTATTTAACATTTGAAACTCATCACAGGAAATCTCCGAATGCCAAGGTACCCTGCACTTTGCACAAAACAATCTCCTACACTCCGGGCACTCAGAATGTGTAATAGCCTCATCACTGCCCCCTCTATCATCCACCAAAAGCGAGGAGCAATCTTTATAGGGGCAATAAAATTTCTCAGAAGCCAATAACAATGCCTCACATAGCGCATCACCCCACCTATCAAAAACTTGAACAGGCAATATAGACCGGCAATATTCAGGCTCTAACCTCCCATTACACCCAGGAACCGGACAATAAATACTAGTAATATTGTCTTGCAACTTTGAGGCGACATATTTAGCCATACACTCAGAACAATAAGAATGAGTGCAACCCTTTATGCAGAACAATGCAGCCTTTGGCTTTTCATCAACACAGATATCACACATAAAAGTAACATCAACATCACCGCTATCGACATTATCATGATCATTGTTGGCTGTAGCCTTAGAATTGGAAGACTCGCCTGTGAAAAGCTTCTTCCTTGGAGTTGTGGAAAATGAGGCAATTAATTGAACTTCATCATCATCATCAAGATCATAAATGAAGTAATCTTGGGAAAGATCAATGACCCTTTTAGTTTTACCACTTGTAGTACTGCTACTAATAATGCGAATACCGCTGCTGCTACTCTTTGATTGAGGTTGAAGAGAGGCCATTATGGCGAGCTGGAGGTCTCTGTCATCAGAGTAGCTTTCAACTGAGATGGGGTTTTCTGGATTGACTCCCTCCTTGCGAGAGAAGGGTTTTGCATACAGTACAGAAACATCAGCATCATCGTCATCATCATAGCCATTCTTAAGATCTTCGGTGAGAATCACAACCTCCGGGGCCTTAGTCCCCATGCTGCTGCTGCTGTTGTGGTTGGTGCCGTGAGATGGGGTTTGAAAAATGATTTTAAACTAGGGCTGTTTTCAATTGTAGTCGCCACCTGGGAGGACAGCCCGTACCTCGGAAGTTTTTAAGTGAAAAAAAGGAAAAGTTGAGACATTTACTAAACGAACACCTCGCTGCAATTATTTATCTTCATTTTGCAATAGAAATTACTGTTAAGTTTAGTACTATTTTAATACCCCCAAGCCTTTTTGAAGCATTTTATTAGTATTTATTTTATCATCTTATGCTAACAACACATTGTTCAAACAAGCCCAGAATCAATTAGACATGCTTAACGGTTTTTAGTGAAGAGGTTTTAGGTTCCTTAATTTGAGTCATCCCACCAAAATGCTCTTATTAGTTTATAAGCACTTTCAATCAAAAAAAAAAATAGCATGAAAATATTTTAATGATTTTTAGTAAATTTTTGAAATAGAAGTTCATAGTAAAATGTTCTTCAGTGCCATAATTGATAAGTCAGGATGCAAACTGTTAATCGCTGAAAGAATTTTCCCCGAATCCTCTAAAAAAAATAAAAGTAAATTTAAGAGCGGTGGGGGTTGGGGGGGAGGGTTTGGAAAGCAATGATACCAACCTTCTCTTATCGTTTGTTTGGACGAATTGGAAAGGAATCAGAAATGAACAAACTGCCAATACACGTTCATATTTCATATTAAAGCCCAAATGCAAATTTGCTTGATGCTTGTTTAAATCCGCCGAAATGACACAGTTTATGGGCTTTGATTTGGCCCATCAATACTGCCACTCCATTTCTCTCAACTTTCCCAAGAGTTCTTGCGATGTAGCAGGTGGCTCCGCATTATCCCACGGAAAGAACAGAGCATAGACCATCACACAAACACTTTCAAGTTTAAACTGAACCTTCCTTTTTTTTTTTTTTTACCAAAATATGTACCGTCACGTATAAGAATCATCTATATATATACACAGGTGAAGACAGCTGGTTCACTAACTGTACATCCAATGATAAATAACAAATGAACATGACGAACCCTAATGTGCATGAATAATAGGGGGAGCGCAGGTTGCTTCTTTGTCCTGGAGGTGAGGATTTTCCACCCATGAAGCATGGTATGTACAGCTTCTTATCCGAGAATTGGAACGCCATGAACACATTGGAGGTAAATATAATTATAACATCAAGATGCCACTAGCATCGGAAGCTTGCATAAAGGTCCTGGAGAGCTGCATACAAGGGTTCGGCAGCCTTAGGTCTGTCCACTATTCCAAGAAGGATGTCAGCTGCAGTAAGATAAGGATCACCATAGAAGCAAAGGTTTGTATCCATCCTAGTTGAGACTATGTTCCCTTCCAGTGAAACACCTACAAATGCACCTGAGACATAACAAGCAACATCAGAATGAAGGTTTGGTCAATCTATTGCACAAGGATATCAAAAACAATGAGTACATTCTCAGCGGAAAAGTAGGCTGTTAAATCCAACCAAATTTCAGAGTTAGCATCTCTAAGCATCCTACTACGTCTATTCTCAGAACTAGTAGCATTTCAGTCTGTATGGTATATTGTTAATGCTAGGGTGCCCACCAAAATGAATTACCTTTACTGCAGCTGTAAGTATAACACATGCCAGAGCCCCTCTCTCCAGCTCGCATATCTGCCTCAAAAACCCTCCCAACTGGTCCAGCTGCAGCACTGCATCCAGCACCAAGAGAGAAATGCATTCGACTACAGAAAGTTTTCACAGCTTTTGAGTCGTGTAGTACAATAATGAAGTCCATGAGTTCGCCGCCAACCTACAGACACAAGAAAATCATTACCAGTTACACGCTACAACAATTGCTAAAGTAAACAGCAGCGAGCAAAAATCATGTAACAAGAGAAGCTTTCAATAAATCTGGAGAAAATGGCAAAATGAAGTAGCTTGACCAATCAAAGTAAACTCTCGACTCATTTGGATAAATCAAGATATTCAAAAGAAAAGAACTGAGGGAATCCTTGTATCAGAAAATGCAAAATTATGATCTTTTGATCTGCCCATTGAGGATATCACATGTATGATTTACAACTGTCAATAACACAACATAAAAAGCATAATAAACAGAACAAATTCTGAATCTCAAATAACATGATTTTCAAGAAGAGACCTCCTCCACTCCTCCAGCCCCAGCCCCGGGGGGGGGGGGGGGGGGATAAAATGAAGGAAGAAAAAATCTTTGTTGATGCTATACCTGCGCACCCCATCCCAGGCCAACAGAAAGCAGAGCTGATGGAGCTGACCATGATCCATCGGCTCTTCGAGCAATGACCAAGCCAGTTCCAAGTTTATAAGCAAGTACCACCCCACCTTTAGCCACCGTCAAGATTGCCAAACCTTTGGCCCCTTCCAGAATTGCTGCAGGAATGGACTTCTCAGGATTCAAGCGAGCAACCTGTCCATTAAGAGAACTCTCAATTATATTCTATGTATTTGTAAAATAAATGATGTCATTCAAGGGTAAAACATACTCATGCATGTCCTCTTGACAAGACAAGAAAGATAAGTTTCTTTTCAAGCCCAGGAGTAGAAAATTTGCTACAAGGACGACAAACAACAATAACTTTAAAACACATGACCTTTGCTCCTCTCAACAGAATGAGAGCACATTCAAAAAAAAGGTTACTAAACTTACAGAATACAACAACATAGTCAAGTAAAAATATTGAAACACCACCTGGCAGTAATTCCTTAATGTATTGGCAGACTTATATATCTCTTGCTCCATGGAGAAGCCAACAGGAAGATTTAGCCACCCTCTCATTGAAGTCCAATCCATCACATCATGCTTTGCAACCTGAACTGCATTGCTGATGGTGTTGATGAGTACTCCTTGCAAAGGATCAAGCCTGTCATAGCAGGTGTCACACACCCTTTGCGGGTCCCTCTCCCGAAACTTAACAGGTAATAAGCACCTTCCTTTTGAGCATGCTCTGCAGAAGATCCCTCCACAAAATCGACAATGATGTCTTCCACGTGTAAGAGCAGTAAATGGAGCATTACACTGCATGCACACAGTACTGGAACTGTCTGGAAGCCACTCCGGAGGTTCAGCTTCCAACACATCTTTGTAAGCACTATAGTTAAATGCAGTTGCCTCAAGAAGTGGTGGTGCACTCGGTATGTAAACTGATGAGTGCAATACCGCATCCCCATTCTTCGCAGACCCAAGAAATGAAACATTCGAATTAGAGAATTGCAGACTTCCGGCAGCATTCAGACTTTTATTCCGACCAGTCAAAATGGCAAAAATACCACTCAAAACATTTTTCAAGTTCACCTCAGGAGGACCATTACGCTGTACAGTCTTATAGCGATCATCACTGGATTCATAACCTCCATCCAAAAGGTCTTCAGCCTCAAATGGAAAGTTGTATAGATTACCTTGCTTCAAGGAACTTGGGCTGGAAGGGCTAGCGCTCTGGCTTCCAGGCACAGGCCAAGCAGTATCATTGAAGTCATCAATATATTTGAACTTGCTTTTCTTGTTGTCTAAATTTGAAATCGAGGAATATGGCATTGTTCCTGATACACCTGCTTGCAGTGGAAATTGTTGAAATAAGAAAGAACACTGCCAATTAGAAGAGGAAGTAAAGTTACTAGAAAGTTTCAATAGGAAATCAAGTAGTAAACAAGAACTTAAAAAGGTCAAACAATAGTCCACAATAAAGCCAGAAGCTTTAAGATAAATCTGTGAGTATCAACAGCCATAAATTGGTTACAACCATATGGTCGTCTCTTTTCTCATTTAATTTGCCCTCCCCCACAAAAACATTTTCCAGGCCGAACTCATAAAGTGTCCAAACCGTTCAAAGGCTCGGTCCAGCCAAGTCGTCACCAGAACTTCCACCTCCATTGCGCAACTGGTCTGCCCTACCCCAAAGACAGTAGGCCCAGTGGAAACTCGTTCAGACTCTTTGGGGTGAGTTGGCTTCAGAACTCAAAAGAGCATCCGAGTCCACCAATTCAACCCTCATTGACTCACCAGATATCCATGAACGGAGGTAACGATGATTTTCGGAGGCTTTTAGGGTATAAACAAATAATAAATAAATAAATAACTTACCCATATCCAATTTATGAGAAATTGCACAGAAAGACAGAAATAACAAATCAACCTTTAACCCAAAATTCTCTCTTTGAAGACTCTTAAGTAAACAGCAAGTGGGTGGCAGAGATTCAAGAGAACGAGAAGGAAAAATAAAAGGGCGAGGAAGACGAGAAGGCTTTCATATCATATGCACTGGTGGTGGTGGTAAAATTTGGAGAGAAGCGGAAAGGGAGGAAAGAAAGAACGAAAGAACGAAAGGCAACTCAAGGGAGGAGATGGCTACGGAAGATCAAAGTTAAGCACGTAAATATATATATATATATATAAAATAAAGAGTTAAGCACCGTCCTTCGGTTGCTTTGAAGGATGCACGCCCTTCTCTCAAAGATTACCCATCAACTAGAATGAAGGATGCAGATTCCTAATCCGCATTACATCAAATTACAAGAAACACTTACATGAACACACCCAATATTAAACGAACAGGGGCGGTAGTGGGGCAGACTCTTCTAGCTGCCGCGAGACCTAATTTTTGAAGTCAATGACTCAAATGGTTGGGTCAATTTGTTCGAGCTTTCAGCTGTAGGAATTTCGACAACTGTGGTTGACAAAATTCAGAATCAACGGAGGACCAATTACTTTGCCCAATCAAATTAGGGTTTTGTGCCAAATCTTATTAACCGAAATTCAGTTAAGATCCTAGGGTTATTAATATATATGCAACAGAGAAGAGTGCAGGTCACAAAGACATACGAGGAAAAAAAACATAGAAATCGAAAATCATATGGAAGAATTTTTACCTTTTTCTCTGTAATAGTGATGGCGTAAGAGCTTTTGATTTCTGCTATATTTGAAGCAGAGATGGTGAAAAAATTGACAAACTCTTATCCGAGTTGCGTACTGCAGTGGTTTTGGATGAGCAGAAGAATTCGGGTCTGGGTAGTTTTGTTTTTTCCTTTTCGGATTTTTAAAAGATAAACCCCTTCCTGCTTTTGGGGGCTTATCGATAAAATGTGAGCTGCTATGATGCCCTCCAAAGTTCTCAAAATTGTGTCTTAGACCTTAAGTTTTTTTTTTTTGATTTTTTAGACCTTAAGTTTGATTTAAAGATTTTCACTCGGACAAATTAGACCAGAAATATTTTTGGAAACAATTTTTTTTCTTTGCGATGAAAAGATCATGGGTTTACAAGGGATCGATATGTGGATTGTGCTAGGAAACTATCTATGGACTTTTATATTCCATTCCCTGTTCTTAAACGTATTTCATGCCCTTTGACGTTGACACTTGGCAATAATAATACATACTATTTATACAGTATATGAAGTGTGAGAGATACCATCTGATATAAACAATTTTAATCATTTTTTCAATTTTTAGCTTTACCTTTATAAAAGATTAACTTTTTCCCTTATCCCTTAATCACATTTTGCCATTATAACTATTCATAACTACACTAATCTAAGTCTCAAATTATTATAACTTTATTAACCAAAATTCTTTAATAAAAATTTATACCGATTTGATTTATGTAAAAGACAAATTTTGTATAAAATAAATTCATTTTAATTTTTTTAAATTGCACGCACATTGATGTGTCCTTAACACTAGTTTAATACAATCTTTGTGGAAGATCAAAATTTTCATCTTCAAAATGGTATCAAGTTTTTATATGTTATTTCACTCTAGGGGCGCAAACTGCTGCTAGAGATTAGTAAATATACAAATCCAACTAGACCAAGAGAGTGCTATAGCACTACTAGACCAAGAGAGTGCTATGGCACTACTCTTTAAATTTTTTTTTGCTGCAGGTAAAATTTGAACTCTCGCTTACAGCCTAAGAAGGGACTTAAGTCCCTCCTGGTAGCCATTGAGCTAAGCTCAGTGGTTTACCCAGTTACCTACTGAAACATGAACTTTCCGAATATTTTAACACAATCCTCAATTCCTCGCATGCACCAACTGCATTCCATCAGTAACGTTCACATCGAGAATAATGGAGTAAAATCTACAGAAAGTAATCAAGTAGGAAGGGAAAGGATGAAACTGAGAACGAGCAATAAATACAACCATCACATTTCCAAAAACTCGAAACTAAAACCTCCTCATAAGCGACCCTGCTTTTAAATTCGACCTTTCGGTTTGAAACATGCGTAGTTATACAGAGCACTTCTAATCAGGCAGTGACCTTGAACTAGTACAAATAGCGGAGAATGTCGAATGCTGCGCTGATGGAACAGATGGGAAGAAGAAAGAGGACGGATTATTTCCAGGATGCATTGATGGATAACTATTCATAGACGATTGAATCAGGCAGATCCAACTTGATAATACAGAGTATAACATTCTACGCCATTGAGTAAGAAATAAAAGATATTTCTGTGCTTCATATTCGGAGCTTCTTTCCAGAGCGCGGTTCATCATCATAGCTTGCTCCATCGTTGTTTGCCTCCTTCTCCATCTTCTTTTTGGTCAGTATTTGGTTTATCTTATGGAGGTCGTTTGTAAGTTTCTGATCTTTGTTCTGCTTTCGTGTCTTCCTACCGTCTTGCATCTTCACACCAAACTGGAAAGCAGCTTTTGGCATTGCTTCCTTTTGCTCATTGTATGTAGCCCACTCTTCTTCAGTTTCAAAGTCCCAACGATGAAGCCGCCCCTTTGCCTGTCAAAAAATCAGTATCAACAGCGTCAACTATCTAATTGTCACCAGAACATTAACACATAAAGCTACGTCAATTAAAAATCTAACGAGTACATCATAAGACATGACTAAAAAGACAGAGCACCATAAATATGGATTACAGCAGGATAACACTACAGGCATCAACCAGTCAAACCTAGTATTTGATACACTTACCCTTCCACCCATATCCATTTTTGATAGATCGTCATCATCATCACTATCGACTATCTCACGATTATATTCTTGGTATCCAGGATAGCACTCGGAATAACTCTCGGATATAAAATTGGGGTCCTTCTCCCGTGCATCTTTCTCCCTTAGCTGCAGAAGCCTCTGATCATCCCTCTTGAACACCGAACCCAAGCCCCTATCTTTTTCTTCTTGAGTCATGAATCTAGGGTCCTGAAGCACATTTAGACCTGCTTGCACATCGTAAG
Organism: Coffea arabica; assembly: GCF_036785885.1. Lineage (NCBI taxonomy): Eukaryota > Viridiplantae > Streptophyta > Magnoliopsida > Gentianales > Rubiaceae > Coffea > Coffea arabica. The sequence goes on along the minus strand of NC_092320.1, from coordinate 11,544,882 downwards.
CCTGAAGGTTTTGCTGGAGATATTGGTCAGGATAAGCGAGTTGTTCTGCATATTGATACTCTTGCCACTCTGTCTGATAGCCACCAACCAATGCTTGTGCTTGCAAAGCATCATATCCACTCTAAAAAAATCAGAACACAAGGTCAAACACTCTCTAGGTAGATGTATAACGAATTTGCATCAGTCGAGGTCCACCCCCTCACCAGAGAGAGAAAGATGCAGGGGAATAGAAAACAAAGAAAGATTCTAAAAGCCAACAAATGCCAATTCTGGTGAAAAAAAATGAATATATCTAGCCTTGCCATTTATCAACAGCAAAAATCCAAGAAACAAACAAACAAACTCACCACTTGTTGCCAACCATGAGAGGGATCAGAGGGTGGTACAGGGCCATAAACAGGTTCGTCGAAATAAGATGCCCTTTCTTTGTTCCGAGGAGATTCTTCCATATCCTCTGAGACAGGGCTTTGGCTCATATCCTTACTGGGAATTGAATAATCAATACCATCACCAATAAATATATCATCCTCTTCAGATCTAACAACAGTTGGGCCCTGATTCGCCCTTGAATCAGGAATCCTTTTCGGAAGCGGTGGAGGTGGTGGCAGTGGTGTTTCTTTGTCATTTTGACTCTTCAATGCATCAGACCTCAACATCTTCTGATCTCCATCATATCCATTTGAAATACCTGAAAGCTTCCCTGTACGACAAAAGTACTCAACAGGTAAATATAACGCAATAAACTTACAACCCACAAGTAGGGAAAAACAAGCATCAATGTACGCCCAAACTTAATATGATAAAGTAACTATTACAAGTCACAGTTGCTTAATGTTGTATTTCTCAACTTGCAGCTTGTCTGTGCAGCAGAATATGACACATCTGCTATAGGCTGCTTGTAATAATTGTATATATCCATCCCCATTTGGCAAGGAGTTACACCACACTTACTAGGTTTGGGATACCAAATTCAATTACCCAAACAGAGCGATGCCATGTTCTTCTCAAAAATCGTAAACAACTGAGGAAGTAATATACCGGGCTCACTATTGTAGAAGAGTTAATCCTGCAAAATAGGCACTAGAATACCACAGTACACATTAACATGTCTACCAAGAAGGTCTAGAAGTTTGATTTAGCAGGACCAAAGCACAGATTCTATTTTATAACTCCACTGGAGAACAAGGTAGTTATCCCTGAGAAGATGACAAGACAGATCCTTATCATGTGGTGATAATTCATAAGTGCCACTGTCACAACTGCTCAGCCACACATGTGCCCGCCTCTATATCCAAGCACTTGCTTTCCAACCACTAAAACAGTAATCATAATGTTCAACTCCTAACAGGTGTCAGGTAATACCAAAGACAGAGAATGGCACCTCCTCTCTGCTCCTCAGGTTCTTAGGAATATTTTGTTATGAAGAACTTAAGCCAAATTAAACAAAAAAATTCTACGAAAGCCTTTTTCTTGCCAATTAAAAGATTCAACTTCAAGTTCAGGAAAAAATAAACAGATGCAAGCACCTTTTGCATCCTTTTCTTTCTTCTTCTTCTTGAGCACTTTTCCAGATGATCCAAGGCGAAGGTACGACATAATCTTGGCAATCCGATCTAAAACAGAACCATCCACACCGACAGTAACCATTTCCTGGAAACCAAAAAGTACTAATGTCATCCTAAGGAGGAAGAAGATCACGAAAATGCAATAGGATGGTGATGTCAATAACCTCAATGCCAACTTACTGAAATAAAAAAACTATTAAGACAGTAAAGGAAGTACCTCTGGGACTGGACAGTCAGCTTTACTCCTGTGAAGAGTTGTCGGAATATCATTAGAATACCCATTTTCCTGACATGAAAATTCAGAACAAAGAATTATCAGAAGAACAAAATGATAATTCATTGATCGCTTCTTATAAAAAATCTATTGGTGAAGAAAAAAAAAATGATTCGAGAAAAGACATATTATTCTTGGCAAATGGGTCAGAACTTCTACTATCACGAACAGAAGATTAATCCTTCTTCATACAAATACGCCGCAGAGGAGTAAGAGATTATACCATGTTAAAAATAAAGGACATCCTTCCAGGAAGGAACATTTCATTGGTCTTGATGGTAGTTTGGGGCTTGATCATCCATTGGTAAACAGACTGCAAAGTATAAGTTGTTTATCCACAAAAAGGAGCAAAGGCTGCTACCACCTGTAGCTATGAACCAAAAAAAAAAAAAAGGCAAAAAACCTCAGCGGCCATTAAACTATTGTTCTTGTCAACTTTGACCATCAAACAATTTTTCATCACAAGTTCGCCACTAAACTAACTAATCATTACACTTCTGGTCATTTCATCGATTATTGCTTATAATTTACAAAATAATTAGAACACACAACAAAATGCAAGGGTATATTTGTCCACCATAGGTATTTTTTTGTCAAAACGCGGTTCTGATTATTTTGTAAATTAAAAGCAAAAACCGACAAAATGGCCATGAGTGCGCTGATTAGTTAGTTTAGCAGCTAATTTGTGACAAAAAATTGTTTGATGGTCAAAAGTCGACACAGACAATAATTTAATGGCTGCTGAGATTTTTTGCCCAAAAAAAAAGAAGGTTGCCAATAAATCAACGGACCTTTGCAGTTGCAGTGCGAAATGACAGTGTTTGATCTTCTTTGGATGCTCTATTGATGGAAGGAATTCATCAATGCCACAACAAAACATAGTCACAAATTAAATAGGCCAAAGTCAAAATGGAAAAATAGTTTTGAGGCAATATAGTCAAAAATAATTCAGGAAGAAGGTCCCTCATACAACAGAGCAAGAACATGGCAAATCTACCAAGATCAGAACTCCAAAAGTGGTGCTGTCAGATGTTAATCAAGTTACTTACCTAGCTTTTTCATTAGCATCGTCATCAACATCTGGTTTCTTGTCTATTTCACTTCGCACTTTGTGAAGCAAAGCATAATCCAACCCTTTAACAAGATGTGTGTGTTCAACATCACCTAAAATTCACAAGAATCCCAAAATGTGGGGTAAGGTAGAGAAAATCAGAGATCCAACAATCACAGAAAATATCTGGTCAAATGTTGAAGCAAGTAATACATGCCAATAAACCCAAAGCTAACTCTTCAGAATTATGAAAGAAGCAGCTTGAGGATAGTATAATAGCATTCCCTTTGCTGCATGCAGTAAAGATTACATGCATTGTTCATTCTATGCACTCATTCAATCATCTAGTACATATTCCTTTTAATCTAATGCACTCAATCCATGTCTAATATGCATACCCTCTAAAAAGACAAATAGTTTAATGAGCTTTATATCGGCCGGTTTTACTCCACTTAAGCTGATTGAAAATCCAAAGACAGCTAGATGGGGGGACCAGGAACTCAAAGTTCCTAGCTAAACTAGGGGGATGCATGTAAAAAATGCTACACCGCAAAAGCAGGTAGTTTAGCAGATTAATTCATCAAATGTTACAGCAGGCCTCTTATGAATAATTAATAGGACATGGGAACTCTTAATAATCAAGTTAATAAATAGCTGAGTCTCACTTCACAAATCAAATTCCATTGAATTATTTTCCAATGGTTCAAAAAAATGGCAATAACACATCCTAAAGAAATTCACATGGTATAAGTAGGTTGCAATAAGATTGTGAGAACGAAATGAACATTGCCTTCTTTGTGACTTTGAGGATTAGGTAGAGTTTAGAATGCTATAAATTTGACAAAGACATGTTTCCTATGCGGGTTAAAGAGGCCAAAGCAAAAAGTAGAAAAAAAAATACATACAAAACATGCACAGGAACTAATACACATTGAATATCCTCGCTCTTAACATGGTATAGTTATTAAAACAGGATAGGATAAGGTGATAGTAACAGGACAAAATAAGAAAGACATGCAAAATCTATTCGTTCAGCTCCATCCTCGCAAGCTGACTAGTACTTCAGAACCTCTGATTCCCTTCACGACCACAGATTTGCACGACATGTCAATAAATAACCCTTAATAAACAGCATCAGTAAACTGACCTCCAAGATACTTGCTCTTCTCAATAGATAGCTTATGCGCATCAGCCGACCTACAAAGACATTGCCCGCAAATGACTTCCAAAACAACTACTAATTAAATGGAAAACACCCCGCTCAAAAAAAAAAAAAAAAAAGGATTAAAGCCAAATGAACTTAACCTAAGTTTTCTCATACCGCAATTCAACCGTGCCTGGAGGAGCTACAGCATGAAAATGTCCCAATTCTGTTGTTGGTTCATAATCAGGGTTTTGATCCTCTCTCCGCTCTTTCGCTCTGTCTCTATACTTTGGTTGTTCTGGCTCCTCCGCCTTCTCCTCTCTACAAACAAACATAAAGGCAAGCGCACAAACAACATGTCCAAGTCATCATTCTCTAATCTCCATCAAGGAAACAAACATATAAACACCAAAAATTCAAAAAGCATACAGTATATGCATGTAAATAAATATACCCGAACAAAGCAAACATATTAGGAAAGGAAACCCTCACTTATTCTACTGTATTCATGGAAATTCAACAAAAAAGCATCAAACTTTTAGTATTTAGAACAAAAATTGCAAAGAAAACATAATTAAATTGCTGAAAAAAAGGAAATGGAAGCAGGATTAGAAGGAAAACGAGACGTACTTGCGACGAGCTAATTTCTCTTTGTAATTGTTACGCTTGGACGACATTTGACAAATTTATGGCCGAAAAGAAGATGATAGTAAACGACGTATTTAGTTAATCAGGGTTTTTGCTAGCTGAATTTGGCTTCTGAAGAGTACGTCAGGGTTTGAATCTAACGAATTTTACCGGTTAGGGATTTTCCACTAAGAAGTACGCTTGAGAATGAAGACGAGTGTTGCGAAGAAGATGAGATTGGATTTATAGTGAAAGTACATAAATACCCTTGACACTTAATGAAAATTCATTACCCTGAGCTGTGGACCGGTGGTGGGCTCTGCCTAGGCCCTAGTCTAGTGTTCGTATCCAACTACTTGTCGACCCGTTGGCCTAATGCTTTTGTCCACCTCCTTCCGGTTCGATCGTCCCAGGTTTAAGCCGTTTTGTCTTTTTCATTTTATTTTTCTCTCGTGGTTTACTTGGTCAACTGACGGAAAAAAATGAAAGAAACCGGAAAAGTGGTTGCAAAAGGACTGATACAATAATGGGACTGGTAACGACGGATTTAAGCTTGTGTCCGGAATCCTTGGCTTTTTTACCAACGTTTGATGTTCCTAAGTACTATTATGGTACGTCTTACAACAGATTTTTCATGATTTGGCGGAGAAGAAGTTTTCGAACACATTTTATCAAAGAAAAATCAAGAAGGCATCACTTTGAAAGTTACTTTTACGCCCTGGTCGCTTAGCATCTATCCTATACAGTGCTTCAGAGAGTCAAACACTAGTGTGTGAAATGTGCTTGAGAAATAATAATAAGTAGACAAGACATGACCCATTGAAACCAATTAGATGAAACCAAAGAAATCTGATAGTGATGTGTTCTAGTTGTTCTCCTCTGATCACAACTACTACCACCATGAAAAAGATGACAACTCCAGCTGCTGCGAAGAAAACTAACCTCAAGAGGCTACCTAGAAGATTGTAGTACAACTGTAAAGAAAAAACAAATTAGCACTGCATTGGTGGGATCGCCCTTGATCTATAAAGTCAAAACCCAAAACGGAGTGACTTGAGTAGTAGTTTCAGGGATCCAGACGCTCCTGATTGCTCTCCTCAGTTTCTGAACAAGATGAGGCTAAATTCTCGCTTTGGAACTTCATCATTGATCCATGCAAGTCTTGTACTTCTGCTTTGTTTCAAGGCCAGTGGGGGCTCAGCTGAGAGAAGCAGTGCATTCTTCATATTTGGTGATTCTACTGTGGATCCAGGCAACAACAATTACATTAAGACCACGCCTGAAAACCAAGCCAATTACAAGCCTTACGGTCAGAACGGTTTCTTCAAGGAGCCAACAGGCCGATTCTCAGATGGCCGTATTATCGTGGATTATATTGGTAAGTCAATCATTACCCTGTTAATTGCAAGAAAGGATTGCAGAGAGCAAATTTATGAATTATGATCACATCTTAAGTTATACTAATATATTTATGCAAATGATTGAAACAGCTGAGTATGCAAAATTGCCTATAATTCCTCCGTATCTGCAACCATCTGCTGATTACAGTCATGGTGTTAATTTTGCCTCTGGTGGGGCTGGAATTCTTTCTACAACAAATCCGGGTGTGGTGAGTAATTTCTTTATCTGTAATCCCTGCCCATAGCTATATGACTGATGAACATTGTTTTATAACTTGCTTGAAATCATCTTCATGGTTTGTCAGTCTTCCTGAAGAGTCGAATATTTTTGAACTTCTTGATCTTAGGTCATTGATTTGAAGACACAGTTAGAGTACTTTCATAAGGTACAACGGTCCCTAGCTGAGAAGTTAGGAACCGCAGAAGCAGAAGAAATTATATCAAACGCCGTTTATTTCATTAGTATGGGCAGTAATGATTACATGGGAGGTTATCTAGGTAATCCAGAAATGCAACAACTGCATCCTCCTGAGGATTATGTCAGGATGGTTATTGGTAATCTGACGCAGGGAATTCAAGTAAGCTTTCTTCCTTCCTTTCTCTTCTGTTATGCTTATCCTGATGATATACTAAACACGTGCTTTATTCAATTTAGGAGCTGTATGATCGCGGAGCCAGAAAATTTGGATTTCTGAGCTTATGCCCTTTGGGTTGCTTGCCAGCCCTCCGAGTTCTCAATCCTAAAGGCCACGATGCTGGTTGTTTTGAACAAGCTAGTGCTCTAGCATTAGCACATAGCAATGCTCTACAGGCTGTCCTCCCTAATCTTGAACTCCTCCTGCCCAAGGGTTTCAAATACTGCAACTCCAATTTCTATGATTGGCTTCTTGATAGGATTAATGATCCCACAAAGTATGGTAAGTTAAGCATCCATTCTGCTAATTAAATTATCATCTACCAGGTATGAGTAAAATCCTTTTAACTGAGCCAAGGGTTCTTTAACTGAGCCAAGCTACCAACCTGATTCACACAGTCAAGAATTGCGACTTGAAACTTTTCAACGTCCCTGCTCGGTATAGTCATGTTGTTTTCAATTTACTATTAATTCTTGCAGGATTCAAGGAAGGAGAGAGTGCTTGTTGTGGTGCAGGACCTTATAGAGGGATTTTCACTTGTGGAGGCACAAAGAAGGATCCAAACTATGAGTTGTGTGACAACCCCAGTGACTATGTTTGGTTCGATTCTTTTCATCCAACAGAAAGGATCCATGAACAATTTGCAAAAGCTCTGTGGGATGGGCTGTCCCCTTCTGTGGGGCCATACAACCTGGAAGGTCTGTTCTTCAACAAGCAAACTATTGCTGATGTTGTCGACAATCCAGAAACTCAGCAAATCTTTTGAGGGAAGTACGATACAGGAGAAGTTAATTTTTCATGGCAAATAAGTAAGAAGTTTGTGTTATCACTAAAAGAAGTGTTATTCCTCTTATACATGATTCAGCACCAAAGACTGGAGTTTGTTCCCTGTTAAAAATACAGGACATCCTTCCAGGAAGGAACATTTCATTGGTCTTGTTAATGTTTAACCTTTGGGGCTTGGCCATCCATTGGTAGACAGATTATAAATGGACATAGGTTTCTTCACTGTGACTTTCTGGATTATATAAGAGTTCAGACAGCCATGAACGGAGACAAAGATGTATTTGCAATGTCAATTGAAAACAGGACAAATGAAAGGTAGAACGCACACACATGAAACATGAACAGAAACTAGTACACAATGAAAAACCTATCTCTTGACATGCTATATTAACTAAAACAGGATCAAGCGATAGGAAGTAACAGGATGCTATAGGAAAGACATGCAAAATTCATTTGTTCACTAACTTCATTTCCATCCTCAGCAGCCTAGTATTTCAGAACAAATTTCATTCCCTTCAGAAGCATGCTCTACTAGATATGCCAATTATGCGCTGACCCCAGAACAGTTGACCCTTGATAAATAGCATAGTATACAGACCTCCCAGATACTTGCTCTTCTAATAAATTTAAAAAAAAAAAGCTTATGATCATCAGCCGACCTACGAAGATGTTTACCAAAAATAGTTTCCAAAACAATTAGCAAACGATTATGTACAGCTAATTAAACTTTAACCTATGTATTCTCCGACCGCACTTCAACCGTGCCTGGTCCCCGGAGGAGCTGCAGCATAAATTGGATAAATTCTCTTGAGCTGAATTTGGCTTGTGAAGCGTACGCGAGGGTTGGAATATAAAGTAATTTAGCGGTCAGGGATTTTCTGCAAATTTATTCACTGGCCCTGGCTGCGGTTAGCTCAGCCTAGTATTCGTATTTAACGGTTTCTGTCACAGGCTGGCGCTGTCGCAATATTGTCTATCATCAGCAATATGAGAGGCTGAGCCAGGCCCGATGTTTCATATCAATCAAACAGGTTTAAGGTTTTTTTTGGTTCACAGGTAATGGAAGAATTATATAGAGAGGAAAAGTAGCTGCCACAAGAAAGAAATATTGACGTAATGAATAAGATCGACAGCAACAGATATTAATTTTTGTCCACAAGATTACCAAAGTTTGAGATTTCCCAAAGTAAATACTACTGGTACTATTGCGTCTTTCAGCACATTTCTTATGATTAGGGTGGAAGGATAAATTAAAAGTTTGTCAACCCATTATTTTCTTACATACAACGACAAACAACCAAATCAGTGAAGGAAAAATCGAAGGCACTGAACAACGCTTTAGATGCTTAGAGATTAACTAAATTTGCCCCGGAAATAACTAAATTAGGCATAAGCTGAAGAAATATTGTGGTTTCTATATCATTATTCTCTGCCTATAGCTTTCGCCAATGAATAGCTTGTTTGAAATTGATTTCGTGGACTATTAGCCTAGGGTGCAATCAAGTCAAGCCGCTCGTGAGTTGTTTACGAGCAGCTTGGTAAAAAGCTTGGCTCGAGTTCGATCAAATCGAGTTCGAGCTCGAGCTCGAGCTCGAGCTACTCGTTATATTCAACAAGTTGAGTTCGAGCTCCAAAAATAAATACTCGGGTGCTCGACGAGTTTAATCGAGTTTTTATATTATATGTTTTGAGAAAAAATTTATAGATTTATTTCAAAACTCGAGCTCGAAGTCGAGTAGATCGGGTTTGATATTTACTCGAGTTCAAACGAGTTAAGTTCAAATTTAATTTTATTTTATCGAGTCGAGCTCGAGTCCAAATTTATTTACTCGTTCGAGCTCGAGTAGCACTGATTCTGATCGAGTTCGAACTCGAGTATGGTGCTACTCGAACTCGACTCGACTTGATTGTACCTCTATATGAGCCTCTGAATAGAGGAATGCTTGAATCACATATCATTGATTTCCGAGACACAATTAGAGTACTTTCATAAGGTGCAGTTGTCATTGAAAGAGAAGTTAGGAATTGCAGAAGCAGGAGAAATCATGGCAGAATTCAAGTAAGCTTTTAGGCATTGCTTTTATTGCTGATTTATGACATATCAAATACTTTACGTGCTTTATTCAATTGATGAGGACCTGTACGAGAAAGAAGCCTAAAAGTTTGCCATTTGAGCTTTCGCCCTTTGGGTTGCTTGCCAGCCGGCCCAGCCCTGAGAGCCCTCAATCCAAAAGGCCATGATGTGCTGGTTGTATTGAACATGCTAAATGGGCACGGGTCCGAAATCCGTCCTGTGTACTTATTTGACTGACCCAACCTTCATTTTACAGGCCAGTCATTTTTTGATCTTTGTCTCCGTATATCAACGGATACTCGATTATAAGATGCCCGGAGAGATAGGATCAGGTCAACAGGTATCCGCCCCACCTCACTTATCATTTAATTTTAAAAAAAATATATGATTTGTACTAATTTGATTTTGTATTTTACATATTCATCTAAAATTTTTTCAAAAAAGTTTCCCACCAAGAAACAAGCATTCAAAGAGAATACAAGAAAAAGTAAAAAATATATATATAAAAGAATTCAAAATCAATAAAAGTTTGACATAAGTAACATATTTTTTTTAAATATATGTTCCACATTAATTAAACTCTTTTCTATAAAACATAAGATAATGACTTCTACAAATGAGTCTTGTAAATAAACTATAGTCTTTCATATTTATAATGCAACTTGTTCAATGAAATTACTTAGTTAGTTTTAAAAATGGATTAATCTTTCCTACACTGACAGTGTATACACTATCAGCGTTGGATGATTGACAATTATGCAAAATTTGAATTTGAAATTCAACTTTTGCACACATGTCATGAATCTAACGATGATAGTGTATACACCGTCAGTATAGGAAAGATTTACTCTTTAAAAATATTATTTTATAGTGCATAAAAATCAAATATATATATATGTATATATGCGGAGGCGGGTCGAGTATCTACGAATTTTTAATTATGTAATCCTAGCCCACCCCACCTCTAAGGGGATACCCGACTCTTTTTTGATCCGATCAAATAATATGGATTGAATATTCTAATTTTCGAATCGGATTGGATATGAAGGATTTTCGGGTTGTGAGTAATTTTGCTCACCCCTACTGCTAATGCTCTAGCATTTGCACATAACAATGCTCCACAGACTATCCTTCCTAATCTTGAACTCCTGCTCAAGGATTTCAAGTATTGCTTGATAGGATTAATGATCCCACCAAATATGGCAAGTGTATCCGCCATTCGACTAATTATATAAGAGAAATTATGTTAGCACTACTCAAAAAATTTCAAGCACTCCTTAAGTTCATCAAGTGCTTGTGATTTTTTGAAGAGTGCTGATATCATTTTCCTTGAATAACCATCTACAACCACACGCATTATCCACAAAGCGGAGATTTTTTATTTTTTGGTCTCAGTCCCATTGGCTATCTGAGGCCGAGGGTCGTAGCCCAGTGATTATGCCAACTTTGCTCAGCGTTGAGATTTGAAACTAGTTAGTCCCCTATCCTGCCTGAGAAAGAAAAGGTTGGTAACACAAAGTGTGTGCTCTATGGATTGCTATTTTTTGCAGGATTTAAGGAAGGAGTTGGTGCTTGCTGTGGAACAGGGCGTAACAGAGGATTTCTTACTTGTGGAGGCAACGAGAAGGATCCAAACTACGACTTACGTGACAACCACAATGACCACGCATATGCTTGCTTAGATTCTTTTCATCCAACAGAAAGGATCCGTGAACATTTTGCTAAAGTTCTCTGGGAGGGGCCATCCTCTTGTTTGGGGCCGTACAGCCTAGTCTGTTCCTTCGACAAGCAAACGATAGCTAATTAGTGATTTCTTCGACAATCCAGACCTCGGCAAATCTTTTGATGGAATACTTGAAACTGAAATTATGTGTACAATTAATCATGGGAAGTCGGTTTGGAGAGGATTGGGTTGCATGATAGATGAAAGACATCGTAAGTAAAAGGCTCCGAAGACTTTCACTTATTCTCTGAAAAAAAAAAATCAAGGAAAGTAGGTTAATTTAAATTGGATTTACGGGATTCGGAGAGTAGTTAATCTGATTTGCAAATTGAATGAAGGGGAATGATTGTGGGAAACAGTAGTTATATGGGTTTTTATAAGTTTCTAGTATCTACATATGATTGATATTTTGGAGCATACATTTCGTTCAATTGTAGTAACTAGAATCTGCAGAAACCCAATTGCAGTAACCCCACACCTTGTCTTCTCCTTAGGAATCAGAAGTATACATAGTAACACTCAGCTACTAGTACTTTTGGTTACCTAGGACTAGCCTTTACTTTAACATGTGCTTGTGATCAAATCAAGCGTACTTGTCATTGCACAATTCCCAACTTAAGAAGAAGTTTAACAAGAACAATGCAGCTCAAATTCTGATGAATTGATTGACAATTTGGCAGAGTCCAAAATTGAACAGGGCATAGCGTTCAAGACTTTTTCTAAGAAGACAAGTTTGCACTTTGCACTTGGCGATTTGTTCACAACTTCACATAGTAATGGGATTGACTCACCGTAATGCCCTTTCTTTCAAAAAAATCCAATGGATTCTCCTTAGCAGTAACTCTTTAATTGGTTTAGGACTATTGGCAAAAGCAAAATGGAAACTATACCAGCTTCATTGCCATAGATGGTTGTGAAAGGTCAAAGATATTATACCAAAAGACTTGCCATTGTGCATAAATCGACACGATATTAGTTAAATAGGAAAAAATAAAAATCGGACTCGGCGTACATAATAGATGGATAACCCTATAAATTCTGGTAAATTGGGATATTTTACTGATTTTACACAGTAAAAGTGGATTATGGATGTTGGCAAAGTTTATTTCTCCACATGTAATGATCTACCTTTGATTTTTTTTGGGTATGGCAATTCTCTTTATTGTCTTGACTATATGTGTTTCATAAATTTATTTTAGAAATAAATGATCATCATTTATTATATCATATAGTCTAAAAAAAAAAGGAATATAAATAACATTACCCCGACTGAACAATATATCAAGATAAACTTTCATCTTATTCCTTGTACGGCTCTCCAAATCTATACAGTTATCATCCAAGCTCCAAGCAAGAGTTACGTAGTCTAATAATTTAAAGGTGTCTAAGAAAGACCCTCCCTACCTTGACATTCATTAGAGAAAATGGAGTCAACTCAACCCCTTAGTTAGTTTGAAGATCCATTCATGCGTGGTTATGAGGTACATATGCCCTAAAGTAAGTGTAGAAACTGAAGTGCATCAAGAGAAAGGCAAATAGTAGTAGTATTTGTTAGGGTGACGGTTCATTTTAATTTAATTGGGTAAAATACACTTTACTTTCCTATGATTTAGCGTTTTTTTCACATGACCTTCGTATGATTTTAAAAGTTATACATAATTCCCTCATATTATGGATTAAAGTGTCAAAATGACGGGACTTGCATTCCATAAAGGCATTAATTAAAATGTCAAAAGTATCCCTGTATAAAGTTTAAAATTATTTATTAACCATGAGGTTTATGTATATATTTGAAAATCATAAAGGGGTTATCTGATAAAACATAAAATCATACGGAGTTAGAGTGTCGTGCATATTATATTTATATAATTTGATCATTTGAACCATCTTAATTTTTAAACAACGGTCGGTGATTTTGATATTTTTATGGGTTCCGTTATCAATGATCATTTTCATCACTTTGACACTTTAATTCAAATTATAAACGGATTATATATAGCTTTTGAAACTATAAGGAGATTATATAAAAAAAAAATTGCTAAATTATAAGGGATAAAGTAGTGTATTTTGCCCATTTAACTAGTGTTTTGGGACGCGTAACAACAATAACAAGATGGAAAGCAATGAACAAGAAAAATGAAGAACTGGTACATCTATCTTATCTTCTCGTAGCACTGACTAACCGGTTCTTTCACGGATAGCAGAAAAAGAAGTATTTGGATCTAATCGCGACACATTCGAAGAATTGTCGGATTTCGAAAATAATTCGCTATTTGACTTAGGTCCATCCTTCGCTCTTTTTTTTTTTTTTTTTTTTTTTGGTGGGGGACGTGGGTAGAGGTCTTAGGTCGTAGACTAATTGTTACCCCAAAGTCGAAAGACAGACTTTCCATTTTCGCGTCTAACCCACCCACGCGCTAATTTTTTAGTCAGTGATCTATATATCGAGCCTATTGTATGCTACCAAGTGTCCAAGCTAATCAAGATAGAGCACAATCAATCATAATACATAGAAAACAATGGAGTTGGCCGGACTAGCGAAGAAAAGAACACATAAAAAAGGTCAAAAAGCCAGAAAAAGGCAAAGTTTGGCCTATCAGCCCTAGGCGAAATGTAGCTGAAAAATACCCGTTTTGATCAGCAGCACAATCTTCTTCTTTTGTTTTCTTATCTGAAGTTGAAACAATGCTCATCTGCAGACGTGGGCTCAAGGTTCTGTTTTCATTCAACACTTCTCTACTAAAATAGGGCTGCTAAAAAAATATTCTTTCAATCATTGAAAAGGATATCCTCCACGGGATTCAAGCAAAGAGAGAGAGAGAGAGAGAGAGGCCATTGTCAAATAAATCACTCTGCGACATGTAGCAATATGCACTGTGGTCGGTGTTTTTAAAATTTTGAATTTTCTTAATTTTTTTTTGCCGGAAGTCGACAGGCGTAACTCCTCTTTGATTTTACACTGTGATAATTTAAAAAATCAGGAAAACGCAAAAAAAAATATATATATATATATATTTTTTGTTCGATGAAGAATTTTTATGGAGGAAAAGTCAATCATCAATTTAGAATGAGAAACACGTTTCGAAGTATTAAATAATTAATGATTCTTTGCTTGTATTAATCATTCATACAACTATTATGTCTGTGACCATTTCTTTACCAAATTGTACTTTTGGACTGTCTTGTACGTTTAATGTTGATTGACCATTAAGTTAAACCAATGGAAAAGCAACATTCTTTAGCGTTAGTCAACTAGCTAAAAATAATAAGTTCAATTTGCCAATTTTTGCAATGCCATAAAATAAAAAGAACCAACAATAATATAAACAATCAACTTATTGTGCCAATGATTTCATCGTTTATTCCTCTAAATTTCATTATTGAGTAGGTATAAAGCTTGCAACTAATTAATGGTTCGTCTAAAATTCTTTAGCTGCCGGTGTTTTCTTTTTCTTTTTTTTTCTTATAATACCCAGAATTTTTCAAATTTATTATTCCTTGTCTAGTAGTATATCCTACTCGTCGCTTCTTCAACAAATATAAAAATTCAACCTAATTAATTTATGATCTAATGCAGCACTGTCTATGTGGTAATGTTTCTATAATAACGACAACCTTCAAAACTCATTATTGATTCGTGAGTAATAGTCCTCAGGTCTCAGTCGTGCCTTACATAATGAAATCAAGCTAATTTCCATTTGAATTGTGAAGTTTCATAGAAAATTTTTAGAATATTCTTTTAATATATTATTTAACATATCCTTACACTATGCATTCTTTTACAGAAATTTTACAACTGAGTAAAATTTATCAGTGCTCTCGTCATCAAAATATTCTTAGGAGGTTCTTTTCCGAAAAATTATCTTGGAGATTGTGTAATACTTACTCAAAAACTCTTCGTTTATACATTAATGGGATATCTTTTGTCTCTCTTTTCGTCTTTGGGTTCCTATCTAATGATTCTCGACGTAATAAAAAGGGTTTCTTTTAGTATGATTTGTAAGCCCTAAATCAATGTATCATTTTTGGATTCATATTTAATGATCCTCGACATGATAAAAGGAATTTTTTTAAATATGATTTGCAGGCCCTAAATCAACATATCCTCTTTAAATTCTTATCTAATGATTATCGGCGTAATAAAAAGAATTTTTTTAACATGATTTGCAAGCCCTAAATCAACGTACAATTAATTCAACGGAATGAAAATACACAGTCACAACTTTTTCCTCCCTTCATTTAATATGATTTTGATTGGGGGTGTACGAATATAACGTATGGTTCGACAAGTTCCATAGTAAGATGTGGTTTTCGTTTCATCTCCTTTTGGCCTTTTGCAAATCTCTGGAGGCTGGAGCCCTTTCTCTCTCTCAACTGAAAAAAAAAAGAGAAAAGAAAATAAAAATATATGTGAGAAGCAGTAAGGAACAATACATCGTCGTCGTCGTCATCATTATTATCAATTATCATCATCAACAAACAAAATATATACATACAGCAGAAATAATAATGAAATATACAAACACATCCAGCTATCTCTCTCTCCCTATTTCTCTTTCTCTCTCTTACATTTCCAGCTATTCTAGAACCTCCTGAAATTTTTGCTTCTTCGATCTTCTCTCAAACTATTCCTCAATTTCACTAATCAAATTTGTTCAAGTCATTTTCTTTTTATCAATTTCATTTTAATAGACGCTTATTTGATCCAGAGATCAGGAGCTGTTAATTTCTTATTATATCCAGTTGCTAGATTTTTCTGATTGTTTTCAGGGTTTTGAAATGCTATTGTTTTGAAGTCAAATGGTGTTAGATCAAATTTAGAGGAGAGAATGGCGTGTGTGATAAAGGCGGTGTGGGTGATGAGAGGATTTAGGGGTAAAGGGGAAGAGAGGTGAGATTTTGTTGACTTAAAACATACTTTGGAGCTTTGAATGCGGGAGTGATTGATTCCCGAGCCAGAGGCTCGGGATTTAATTTTACTGTGTTTTGGATCTTTGTTAACGGAATATTTATCCAATGGCGGAAGAGCTGGAGAATGAGCAGCCGCCGCCGCAGCAGCTTACTTCTTACTCCGAAAATGATCATACTTATGCTGAAAATGATCAGCACCAGACAGAAAATGATCAGGGGACAGCAGGAGAGTGCTATCCTGGTCGCCCTAACCCTCTGCCTGAGGGCTTTATGCAGAAATTCCGCCTTTACGAAACTCGATCGGTATATCATTCCTTCTCTTCTCTATACTTAATCTTCTTTTTGCTCTCTCCGGTTTTTTAAGTTTGTTTCTAGATGGCACTGCGTATAGGTTGTCCAAAGTTAGATCTTTGAGCTTCTGTTGATTGCTTGATTTATTGAGAGATCACATTCTGTTCTAGTTTATGTACAGTGCAAGTCGAATAATTCTTGTTTAGCTTATTCTATCTGTTCCATGTGTTGATCGCTTGATATTCTTTGCCTTTCGTTTTAGCTTTCCATGATTGGCTGTTCCAACTTGTTCTGAAAGAACTTTCTTTTATCAGTTTGGACAGTGTCAGATGCAGTGTATATAAGAATTTCCAAGTGAATGGTACATATAAGCTTCAGTAGAATTCTGCAGTATGGGGGATTTATTTGTAACTAAAAGTCAAATTCATATTATGTGTTCGGATAGTTCTAGATAAGATTGAGTTTTCAGGTTGTTACGTGGCAAATGGATTGCATTAACTAACAATTTCCATATTCTGCATTTAATATCGCAATTAATCTTTCCACGTGTTAGAGATCTACATACTTGTCTTGTTTTAAGTGCTTCTTTTGGGCATAAAGATCTTATATTTCAGCATGAGTCGAAAACCCTTGTTTTACTCTCATTGTTTTACTCTCATTAATGGCATTGTGCTAAAGATGACAAAACTATAGCCATTATTGTTTGACGTTTTCAGTGGCACATGTTGTATATCTGATCAATGTAGATGCGCATTTGTGAATTTTAACTTATGAATAAGCTTTTGCTTAAATTTTTTTTTTCTCTTGAATCTTAGCTAAACCATTGTCAAATTTTTTGTTGCAGAATTATTATATGATAGGTAGGGACAAGAGCCGAACATGCTGGAGAGTATTAAAAATTAACAGGTTGGAAGCTTATGAGCTAAATATACTTGAAGATTCTACAACGTACACTGAAAGGGAATGTTCTGACCTTTTGAGGAGGATACATGAGGGAAATATGTCTACAGGAGGGCTTAGATTTGTCACCACTTGTTATGGAATTGTTGGTATGTGTAAATTTTTTAAGTCTGTTATTCCACCGTTGGAAGCTTGATCGTCATTATTTTGCATTCACCTTGGTTCCCTATCTCAGGTTTTATTAAATTCTTGGGGCCCTATTACATGTTGGTTATAACCAAAAGGAGGCAAATTGGTGCAATATCTGGTCACAATGTATACGCAATCTCGAAGAGTGAGATAATCCCGCTTCCGAACTCTGCAGTTCGAGCCAGTATGATGATTGACTATCGAAATGAAAACAGGTTATTCATTAACTACATGCAAAAACGTTTTTAACAGTACACCTGGAGAGCTTTTATTAATACAGGAAGGGGAGCATTACTCAGTAGCAGATGTGTCATTGTCATAGATGTAAGACTACATAATAAGTTCAACATCTGGATTTAGGTACTAGACATGTTCTTCCGCAAACTGTCATCTTGGTTAGCCCACTGTTTTGAACTGTGAAGCTCTAAAATAATAAAATTTTCTACATTACCTCCAATGCATGTCTGCAAGTAATCTAAGTGATGACTACTACCCTCCAGAGATCTAAATAACCTTGGTGGCCTCTGTTGCGGGTGTAGTCGTGGTGATGCAGAATTTAATCAAGTTGCTATCTAAGGCATGGGGTGGTTTCTTTCCCAGCATTAAAAAAATATAATTGAATCACATGCATCCGTGCTTATGTTTCTCGAACTACACTTGTGGATGTGTGGCAGTTATCCACATTTTGATATTCTCATTTTCCTGCAATGTCCCCTGTCAAGTTTTCAAACATAAGTTATTGGAGGAGGGGTATGAAATCCACTATATTATTGGTTCTTATCTGTAGTCTTTTTACTGCTTGTATTTTTTTTTTGTTTTGGGAATTTCTTCTAATTATATAGTTGATTTTCCTTTTTCCCCCCTTGACTTTTCTAGATACAAGAGGCTTCTCTGCACGGTTGATCTTACAAAGGATTTCTTCTTCAGTTATTCATATCATGTTATGAGGAGTGTACAAAAGAATATCTGTGATGCCGAGACAGGGAATGTCCTGTATGAGACTATGTTTGTGTGGAATGAGTTTTTGACTCGCGGAATAAGGAACATCCTTCAGAATACTCTCTGGACAGTTGCACTAGTCTATGGGTTCTTCCAGCAGGTGAGCTTAGTTAGTGCCAGAACAGGGTTGACCTAGTGCACTAGTTTTTCTCCAAATAAAGAAAAAAATTACCAAATAAAGGAAAAAATTTATGAACTGAATATTTTTTAAAAAATACTTCTGCACTTTAATCAGGGGCTTAGATGTTATTTTTGGTATTTCTTGTCAGTTATATTGGTTCTGTTTAAGGCCTATCCTTGTCAATATTTTTAGAAACCTTAATCAAACTGTTTCCTTACTCCATTTAAACCCTTTCCTTGGATTTAGCAAAAGGTGTATTTGGCAACTGAAGGTAGAATAACAGGGATATGCCGTTAGCACTTGTTGTACGATTGTTTTAGCTGATCCTGAATTCAGTATTTTGTATTGCATTTAATTGTTAGTTTCGTATATGAGCTGCTGAACATTATTGATTCTGATTTTGAATTTTTTTCCTTTTTTGTGCATACTTTCTGCGTTGCGTTGTTACAACTTTTTACTTTGTGGATCCAGGCTACGCTGTCCATATCTGGGCGCCAATTTAGGCTGACACTTATTGCAAGACGTTCTCGTCATTATGCTGGGACAAGGTTTGATATAGATTGGAACAATGCACACGCTATTTATTTGTTTGAAAATTACTTTTTTGTATAACTATCCTACACTCAAATGACACAATTATCTATGCTTTTGATTTGCTCTAGTGCTGTAAAGAAGGTAATTTTCTATTGGGTAAAGTTTAAGATTTACAAACTTATCCAACAAGTTTGAAAAGTAAATGCTGGTATCACAAAGTAATAACTGGGCAATTTTGCATAGACTTTTTTCATGTTTGGGCTTAAGATGAGCTAAAAGGAGACAAATGGAGCAAAGGATAACACAGTGAACTGGCTTTTGAACTTAGAAAGCAAAATGGCTCATCTTAAGTAAACACGAGGAAGGCGCACATTTATAATGCAACCTTGTGCTACGCTTCTGTTAGCACACAATTTAACCCCTATTAAGTTATTCCTCCAACCTAGGAGTGCCATTTTAATGGTTTATAGTGCTTATTCAGCAAATATCACTGTCTAATATTGCATGAGTGCATTTTGATCCTATTGATAAGGGCGGTGTAGTGTCTTCTATAGAGGAAGATGGGAAGCCCCTATACAAGCTTCTAGGTTTCAGTAGTCAGGTCAAATAGTTGGCTATAAGTTATTGTAGTTTTAAATTTTTTTTTTTTTTAAAGAACACCATACTCTATAAGGCTCTCTAGTGTTGGTTGTGAATATGTTGATGAGAGGCTTTGGTGACTCGCTTCTCTAATGCGGTCCTGGAAAACATGGAGCAGAAGGCCCTACTGATTTGGCCTTGTTAGTAAGATGAATGTCATAAAAAAGCACACTCTTAAGTGCAATCACAGTTTGCTTGCTTGTTCAGACATTTATGTATTTGCAGATATAATATTTGCTGAAGATGAAATAATTCCAAGAATATTGTAACATTTTGCATCAAATTGCTTTCTTGTAATTGTATCTCTCCAAGAGGGGCTTTCTTAGTGGGCTGTCAAATTTTACATATATAGATAGATTGAGTGTGGTCAGAGGGTGCAGGATAACTATATATGAGAAAGAACCCTAAGTAGTTAGGTCATCAGTCCTATGACGCTTCCATTTGTTCTTCATTTGATCATGTTGTCTTATTCTGCTTATTGTGCTAGAGCCATTCTTAGATAGAAAGTTCTCTGCATCTGCTAAAGTTAATTGAAAGAAGAATGCTGCTTGATTAAATGAACGTTGTAAGAATTCAATGATCGAGGCAACAAAAATGAGTACACCATAATGCAAGTGCTGCATTGGTACTGTTGTCGTTTCTTTTTGTAAGTGAATGCAATGATAAAACTTAGGAAATAACAAATAATGAAACAATTCATGTATTGATATTTTATGGAAAAAGAAAGGCGTGGCTCCTGAGCTGGGGGTTGTCGTGTTACATGTACTCTAATTAGAAAAAAATACAAAGGATTAATGCTGTCTGACTCGTGTACTTTCTGTGACCAAATACTTGTACCACTATTATAACTTGTTTACTATTTATTAGTTCAGGTTGACTTGGAATAAAAACATTTACTATATGTATAGCCAAAAGTATTAAGGACATCAGCCAACTATAACTACTGCTGTGCACCCTCATTTGGCATAAATATAGGTTTTTGGGAGTCCTTGTTTACCCTTTTTTTTAATGGTCAAATATCACGCATAGTATAGACATGGTTTTCTTTTCCATTAGTACAGCTTTTCTCTTTCTGAAGATAGCAATATGGTTTTTTTTTTTTGTCAGAAGGTTGAATTGGCAGTGTGTAATGCTTTTTCCTACTTTCCCTTGATACAGATATCTGAAACGTGGTGTGAATGAAAGGGGCAGGGTTGCAAATGATGTTGAGACTGAGCAGATCGTATTTGAGAATGTTCCAGAGGGGATCCCTATTCAAATTAGTTCTGTGGTTCAAAATCGTGGATCAATCCCACTTTTCTGGTCACAGGAAACTTCAAGATTGAACCTTAAGCCTGATATCATATGTATGTTTATGAATTAGAGTATCTGTTCCCCCTTCTTTTTGTTCCCTGTCAGACATGCATTATTAGGATTTCATTTACCGTCATTCTTAGGATTCTTTCCAACTGAAATTTGTTTTCATGTCATTGCAGTGTCAAAAAAGGACCAAAGGTACGAGGCTACAAGACTTCATTTTGAAAATCTGGTCGGTAGATATGGGCATCCCATAATCATCTTGAATTTGATTAAGGTGAGAGGTCTACATATATTTGGATTTCAACGAACTTTATGAATGTTTAATTTTCTTATGTAAAAGAGGTTATTTGCAAGAAGACTCTTGTATAACTGAAATACAAAAGATCAGCAAAATAAGGAAAGAATAATTTTAGATAGGTTGCCTAAAGTAACTCCTTGACTGTGAAGAGCTTACTGATTTGAGAACAAGCAAAAAACTGATGTGTACTAGATTTGATAATCAACAGACGAGTGAGAAGAAGCCTCGAGAATCGATTCTTCGTGCAGAGTTTGCCAATGCCATTGAATATATCAATAAAGATTTGTCAGAGGAGAATCATCTCAAGTTCCTTCACTGGGATTTGCACAAGCATTCTCGAAGGTACTTTACTTTCTGCTTATGTCATTTATAGTTGTCTCGTTTTTACCTAAATTTGTGTGGAATCTCATTTTCCCTTCC
Source organism: Coffea arabica (assembly GCF_036785885.1). NCBI lineage: Eukaryota > Viridiplantae > Streptophyta > Magnoliopsida > Gentianales > Rubiaceae > Coffea > Coffea arabica. Next base: position 11,523,002 of record NC_092320.1, on the reverse strand, counting down.
TACACCAGCAAAGCTACAAATGTTTTGCTCCTTCTGGGAAAAGTGGCTACATATGCATTGACACTGACAGGCTTCTTCTACTGCCAAGTAACACCAGCCTTAGCAACTGAGGGATGCTTGAAATGGCCTTATTTTGAGTGAGTTAGCTCTCTACCCTGCTCTTACTTTTGTTTGGAATACCATAGTTAGCTTACTTTGTAGTTGTCCATAATCCTATCTTTTAAGATTTATGTTGGCCATCTTTCATTTGGAGAGTCGCCTCCATCTTCCAGGTTTGCTGGTGTCTTTGTTGGTTTCCATTGTTTTCCAACCTCTTTTTATGTTTAGGTGTTCGGTTTTGTCTTATCAGTAAACTCAGCTATAAGGCCTACTTTTCTCTTCCTGGTGTCATAGCTCATTGGACTTCATTGTAGGAAATTTGCAGAAAGTCTTAATCTGACTAGAAGATAATATGTTTGTCTTATATTTTCTCAGTTTTACAGATTGACGTTATATCTCTTGAAGCACAATAAGTTCTTGTAATGGCAAGTACTTAAGACACTCTGTTAGTTCCCATTCCAAGTATTGTATCTTATGTAGAAGTTAGAATGCCAATTAACATACGAAGAGTTTTAGCAAATACAATTACTTGTCGTCAAATCAGGAGATTTTGTTTCAGTAATCTTTATTCTACGTATCCCAGCTGTTGTCGTTTGACATTCTGACCATGTCAAATCATATTGTAGGTGATAATTAATCCATGTTTCTCAATGTTGAAATCCAAAAGTCTAGACTCAGGTCTTTGGAAGTAAATATTGACTTCAAATGGAATGTTAGGAATTTTAAAAAAATACCATTGTCAGTATGTCTGAACAGCGTTAATGGTCAGATTGAATGGCACATATTCTCTTGAACAAATATCAGGACAAACTTTGAAATACTTAGGGGAAGTTTCATGTAGTCTGGAGATCTGTTGTAGGACCTGATGGGAGATGTAAAATTGGGTTGTGCTGTTGACTTCTTCCATTTTTTCCCCCTCCATTGGAGCTTCGTTATTCTCATGAAGTATGCTGTCTCTAACCTTCTATAACACCTACACCCCTCGAAAAAGAAACAGTGAAAAACGAATAAAAGGGGAAGGAGAAAGTACTATTAAGGTAATGATTAGCTGATGAAGATGAAGTTTTTATCTGCTCTTTTAGAGTATCATAGTGCCTATGTTTTGTCTCATCATTTTCATCTTGGTCCAACATTCAACCCTTGGATAGCCAACTTAAATTGGTTTTGAACCTTTTTATGTATCTGATCCGGGATAGTAATTCATAACCCTTGGTCCAAGAAGGATTCCCTTATGGATGTTATAGAGATTAGGATAATACTTCTAATGTCTATAATTGCTTCAAATCCTAAAGTATATAGATATTCCAGCCATCTATTCTCATCCGTGTCAGAATGTGTGTTAGAAGAGTTGAGGTTATCATCTGGTCCGGGGAGAATATGTCTTTTAGATATTGCCATTACTTGGGAGTTCATAGACAATTAATAACTAGTACTAAACATGGTTTGTTTTCTGGTTAAATTACGAGGTAACTTATTTAATTTTTCTGCCCATAACGATCATGTACTAAACGGCTGACAACTCTCATGATGCAGGAGTTCTGTTGATAGTGACACGCAGCAGCCAGTACAGTGTGAAATTGAAAACGAGTCAAATGACAACCACCATGACGATGCTAGTGAGAACTTAGATAGATTTGACAGAAGATTATGTACCGGGAACAATGTGGCTAATGGTGGTGGTTTTGGTAAGCCGCCAATTCTTCAAAAGGGAGTGCTCAGGACAAACTGCATAGATTGTTTGGATCGTACTAATGTGGCACAATATGCATACGGATTGGCTGCTTTGGGACATCAACTGCGAGCTCTGGGAATAATAAATTCCACAAAAATAGACCTTGATGATCCCTTGGCTGATGAATTGATGGGCTTCTATGAAAGAATGGGTGATACACTTGCTCATCAATATGGTGGCTCAGCTGCTCACAATAAGGTAGGATGATGTGTGGTTCTACTGGAGATCACTTATTACTAGGGTGACTTGAGACTTTTGCTGTTTCACATTTACCTGCTACTCAAGAAGAAACAACCAGCAATAGCAACCCGTTATTACGATGACGGAATGTTATGGACTGTGTCACAAGAGCTTTCAAACCCTTTCTCTTTTTAGATGTGAAGTTTGATAATTGTATCATATGGGACAGAAACAGTGATAGTTCTGCCCTTTGGACTATTGCCCAATAAACACACAGGCACAGTATCCTTAGTGTTTTTTTTTTTTGGCGTATTTGTTACATTTAGGAGGAAGAAGTCCACATTTCAATCTCGTCTTCTGATTTTGAGTAATGATTTCAGGAGTAATTAGTTTTTTTATGAGCTGTACATTGAAATGCTTGGTTTTACGTAGATTTTCTCTCAGCGAAGAGGTCAATGGAAGGCAGCCACCCAGTCCCAAGAGTTTTTCAGGACTCTACAACGGTATTACAGCAATGCTTACATGGACGCAGAAAAACAAAATGCCATTAATGTGTAAGTCCATTTCATTTACATGTTAGATTCTTTCCATTTTTGTCTTCCCCTCTTAATAGTCAGTTATATCATATGCACTTTCTTGGAGTTAAATCCAAGTGGGAGGAGATGATGATCGTTGGAGGCAGGTTAAAGAGTTATCTGAAATACCACATTGTGATGTCTTTTCTATTTCGACCTCTAGTCCCATTCATTTCAGAATATGGTATTTTGCAGATTCTTAGGGCATTTTCAGCCTCAACCAGGCAAACCTGAAGTCTGGGAGCTGAATTCTGACCAGCTTTACAGGGAAAGTAGGAATGGGCAATCAAATATTGATAAAAATGGAAGGTATGACCATATTGGGACATATTCTGCTGTGATTATTGTGGACTTTTGAACTGCAACTTATTCTATGAAAGATAAGAAAATTGTTGCATTGAATTCCAACTGTCTCTTGGCTGTATGGATTATAAATGCTTAATGCCCAAGAATGTGATGCCTTTTTTCTGCGCACAAGCTTCCCTTGGGTACATTTTTGTGATTGGTTGCTTCAACGACACTTTAGGTTATAATCTCATCTTTTGCGTCTGCAGGTCACTGTTTAAAAGATCTTTATCAGATGGAAACATTCTTCGAGAAACTCACACTCCTGTATCCACCTCTAACATGAGCAAAGATATTTCTAATTCTTTGCCTGATGGAGCAATATTCTCTCTGAGTCAACACCCAATATACCAACTTGTGAAAACGAGTTATCACATTTGAGGTGCACCTTTGTTTGCTAAACTTCAGTAATTTTTTAAACCTGTGTCTTTCTTATCATCTTTTGAGACCAAAAGGATTCTTTCATGAGCCGAAGGCTGTGTTGAACTTTGTTGTTGTGTTGTTACAAATATTGACATTGTTTTCTATTTACTTTGAGATATGGCAGGTCTTTTATTCAATATTTCATTGCCTGCTATCCAGAATATTGGTAGCTTATGAGTACTCTTATTTTCACAAGTAATAGATCAATTTTTCTTTTTCTTGTTGCCCCCCACAGAAGACAGAATTATTATATGTTCTTCTTTTCCTATTGATTTAGTGACTCCACATGTCAAAAAGAATTTTGGCATGTCTCATCCACCACATTTGCCTCAACTCACTCTCCTCTCTCTCCCCCTCCCGCCACCTCTCTATCCACCACATTTGCATGGAGTTGTGATTCAATCTGTCTTCTTTGGGTGTTCTTTTGCAGGTATACACCCTCAATGCCTGTGAGGGAACTTTTCGAAGATTTGCCAAGAGACAGATGTCAGGAAAATGAAAATGGAGATTCTTATGACTGTTCAAATTTTGTTGATTTGGATTGGCTATCTTCCTCTGGAAATTCATGTGAAGAAGAGATATTGGAGAGGTGATTTTAGGACTATTTTTGATGCATTGCTAATATATAGATAAATTATTAGAGTGATTAATATGTTTTGAACTTTTAGTTTGCAGAATTTCTTGGAACCTCTCTTTTGTTCAAGCTTATGTTGTTTATTCTGGAGTAAGGATCAAGAAAAGATAAAGTGATATTACACCATCATGGTAGTTAGTTTTCTTTGATTAATCCTTGCCGGGCTTAGCTGAAGCTGTTGAAGAATAGATTAACAATAGTTACTGTTCTTTTTTTTTTTTCCATGAAAATTTGATTTTGCTTACAAGGCAATAAGTTATTACTTCAGTGGAGAACAGTCTATATTGTCCCATAGTTATTGCAAAGAGGCAAGATGTGTAAGTTAACTCTTGTATTTGTAGAACAATTGAGTTGTATAAAAGTTGGCACATAAATTTATGGCATAGGTCACCTAATAGCACAGTTCCAAATTTGAAGCTCCTAAGAATTCTAGAATGATAGTTCTGCATTGAAACTTGTGGTTTCTCATCTTTTCTTTTCCTCAAACAAGACTGACTACTACATTCATCTATCCTTCTCTTCTTGAGGGAAGAGTCAGTTCGCATGTGCTGAAAAGTTGATAGACTTCTTGAGACATCAGAAAATCTTCATTGTTCTATGTTTTTCATACCTGTGGTAGGAAGATATTGCTTATACATCACAGGAATCAATCCTCACGTAACCAACAATGAACGAGAACAAGGAGACTAACTTGCATAGACATTTTCTCTTCCTCAGTTTATCACTTGCCGAGCTTCCTGTCTATATATCATGTATTCAGTTTGTACCTCCTAGAATTTATTAGTCGTTTCTCTTTGAATGTGTAGCTATAAAGAACTCAATAAGTTTGTTACTCTATCCCATTCCGCTGAAGAGCTTACCTCTTTTATTATGGTCGTAGAAATTTTCTGCTGTCTACTTCCAATCATGAATCTTCCACCTAAGGATTGATTGCTGGACCATCCTCCCTTTTTGGCCTTCTTTCACGCTTTTAACTAGTTTGCCTTAATACAATCAATACTGGAGGGTAAATACATCATTCATTACCACAGCATATCTTATTAAATCCCCATTCTATTGTCTTCTCCAACCTCATATTGAATGACTTTCTGAAGTCCACTACTTCTGATGCTTTTCCAGCAACTTCACTAATTCTACTGATCAACACGAAGAAGTTGACATGCATCATTTACTCCTATTGTTATTTGTTATAATCTTTCTCATATTTGATTGTCATGGTAAGATTGCCCAAAAAAAAAATCAAATTTGATTGAATGGTTTTTCTTCATTTGCCAATTGAGAGTTTTATGGGTCTTGAAAAAGCTGAAGGCTCGAGATTGAATTATTTTGTCAACGCAAATGACACATCAGTCTCCAACAAAACTTGGATTGCCTTCTATTGTGAGAAGTTCATTCTTTTCTTCTTTTGTTCTCTTTGTTGGGAGACTCACTGAATTTCCATGGTTGTAGGTCACTGCTTACATCTCCAATTGCTGGACTTTCATCAGATAATGTTGTCAGTGATTTGGCAGGGGAAGCAACCCCAGCAATCAGTGAGTGCGGATCTAGCATGAAGGTTGGTATTCGTTGCTCTCTTTGCAATTAGCTTGCTCAATGAACTAAAAAATTATTTCAAGACGTGAATGCAAAAAAGTTTATAGGATTTCAAATGTGTAACTTGGTTACTATAATCAAAACACCTCAATTAGATAATAATGCAATTGCTTTATCTGCACGTACCCTACTTTAAAAATTGATCCACTAGATACAAGGATTGTGTTGCCAGTCATGGGCTTGTGAAACTGCTTATGCTACATGCGGATTTACTGTGAACTACTGCCACAGCTGGCTTCATAACAAATTCATTTTTCCTTCTCTACCCCTTCTATTCTTTTTTCCCAGGGTGGTGGCGGGAATTTGTTCAGTGAACAAATTGATGTCAAAACTTCTTTTAGAATTAAGATTCATCTGGCTATCTCGTAGACCTATGGAAAAACTTTTTCGAGACATATATCTTCTAAAGATGCAGAGATGAGATTTGAAATAGAAAAGACATTCTTTCAACGGTTGTGTTATGCAGGTTGAATAAATTAGGTTTTCTACTCGACTCAATGATCAGTATCATCCTAATGTTGCAAATGATTCAAAGAATCATCTGTGCTAAATACGTTGCCATCTATTAACAATACCTCTCTAATTTGTCAACTCTTATAATAAATGGCATATAAATTCTAGAAAATGGTTACTTTACCTTTGATTTCTAATGGAAACTTTGTTCTCTGTGCAGGGTAGGGACCAGACTGGAACTGAGTTGTGCTATGATGATAGCTATGGTAGTGAGGTTCATGAGGAATTTTCAGATTGTTTTGTACATTGGGTGACGTATGGAGAAACTCTCTGTCACTGAGGTTCTTGTTGAGTTTTCATGCATGGATGTATGCATTTTGCAGATATACTTAAAAGAGGCACTGGTCACTGGGGTTTATGATAAGAGGAAAGGGAAGAATGGAGGGAGGCACTGGTCACTGGGTTTATGATAGAGGAAAGGGAAGAATGGAGGGGGTGGGTGAAGAGCTGTTTGTGGGGGCAGAGTTGAGGTGTCAGTGGCAGGTCTAAAATGAGTTGAAGAAACGAGTAAAAGAGCTGTTGTGCCTGCATTCTTTTGTTTGACGAGCTTCTGGAAATTATTCCTCTCTGCCCATGCGTCTGATTTGCAGAATGAATTCGATCGTCTAAACTTCGGTCGGAGCCTGATACATTAGCGTACACCGAGTAAATAGCCATCAACAATTTTAAAGATTCTTTTGGAGCTCTTTCTCATCAACTTCGTTGTAGTTATTTTCTTCAACAACTAATCCTCCGGTTCTTAGTTGCAGTGGTGTAAATATGATCCAACTCATTGGAGCTCCTGTCTCTTGCAGTTTTAGGCCATTGATTTGTTTTGTCCATTTATTTTTGAATCTATCAAAATTTATCGTGCGAATAAGCTCTTAAATAAACTTTTGGTAGGACAGTTTATGTTTTGATTTTGTGGTTTCGACTTAAAATTTTACTTCGGTTCCGAAGGAGCATAAGAAAAGATCAGCCAAGGTGAAGAAATTTCAAGACGGGCAAAAAAATAATGGTAAATCTTTTTGGCCAAACACTGCTAAAGGTAGGCATTCTTAGTCTGTGTGAAGGTTTTGTTTCTCGTATGTGTGTTTGATAGGCATCTGAAGAATTTAGTTATGATTGGTACCATTCTAGCGTTAAACCAGCGAAAACAATATTCTATTGGATGGCACTATGCGACTCTTTCTGCTCAATTCTTTTCAGCGACTTGCTTGGGTTGCCAGATCAGTCGGCCTCCTTGGCTGCCTGGGTTGAAATGTATCCCCATCAAAAGTGTGAAGGATTGACCTTGTAGGCTTCTCGATGCTATGGATTGCGATCCACAGCTGACTTACAACTGAGAACACCCCAAGGAGTACTGTGTGGTAGACTAGCATCAATCTTTTATCAATAAAGATGGCAGTGGGTAAGAAAAAATTAGACATTTGTGAGTTTAGTTTGTATTTAGTTGGCATGCATGTTTGCCTTGTAGATTGTTATTTGCCATATTTTATGTAAAACTGTTTGTTGGGAAATTGTGAGGTAGTTGTTTAAATCTTCTTTTGGAAAATTATTAAATTTATCCTTCATAACATGTTAAATTTCTCTATGACTATATCTAAGTTTAAAATTCAACATAGTGTGATGATTTAACATAATGTATTGATTTTAGTTTGATAAAAATTAATTCTCTTCTTTTAAGCTATTCAGATTATCGGATAGAGTGTGATCGATGGGTAATTCGAACTTAAAACAAGAGAGTATAATTGAACATTAGAAAGTATAATTCTGTAATGGGGGTGCCGTGCCTATGTCGTCCTGGATTTTAAGATTCTATCAGTGCAAACATGTCAAACCTAATATAAAAAAGAGACCCTAAAGATTATTAACCAATGTTTGAAATGTGGCAACAACTAAAAATTTCTCCAAAAGAAGAATTCAAGCATCTAAAATATAGGGCAAAACTGTTTTTACAACTCATTTCATCTTAATCACCAGAATTCCGTTAGAACAAACAACATTTTTGAGATATTTTCCTTCCCATTGAACTGTAATACTTAGCCAAGAATGGGGAAGATACGGGCGACATGCTCGAATGGTACACCGTCTGCAGTATTTTTCTTAAGCTCTGGACGGTTGAACTCATTGCTTGGAAGTGTAATGAGTGGGCTCTTAACATGGCCCTTCTCTACAACCCAACCAGAGTTTGCTGTATGGTGCTCAACAAACTTGTCCAAAGACAGACCTTCTATGTTGATGGCCTGTATGATACCAAGGCAAAAGTACAGACGAGTATTTTATGATTAAACTCAAATAAAACGTTTCATATGGTGTAAGCATGAAATGTATGTCCATGAGAGAGAGAGAGAGAGAGAGAGAGAGAGAGCAGAATTGCGAAACAACAAGTGAAGTTTTAAAACACAAGATTAAACACCAAATCTACCACCGATGCAAAAGCAATAATGCATGTGGTGGAATTTGAATCCAAGACAAACTTTAACAGGGATCAGGGAATATCTAAGCACCAGATGCCATAAGCTAGGTAATTCTTTTTGGTGTAACATCTACAAAGAAAAACTTGCAAAAATCTGCAGTCACATTACTGAAATAAAAGAACAACTGGAAAATTCATAAAGCAATTTTCAGAAGCGAACCATACCTCAGCAAGGACAGACCTTGGAACTTTTTGGTAAGTCAAGGAGAGGACATGAATTGCATATGCTTGAATTGCTTGTTCAAAACCTGCAGTTGCGTCCTCATTAACAGGAGTATACAGACAACCAAAAGCTTACATTGCAGAAGTAAAATATAAGAGCCAGAAGCAAGCTGGGGAAGAGGCAACAGAATACAGAATGTGAAAAACAGCAAGACAGATTATTAAGATGATTCCAGCAGTTTGAGACTCGTAACCATGTACTGCTTTGCATACTCATTAAATGAAACCACCAACCATAGACTTACATGCTACAACTTACATAGACATTATGACATACCTGGCACAACTTCTAACAAATGCCGACTCTTAGCAGCTTCATCCCAGAACTGACGGAATCTTGCAGTCTGCAGCAGAATATGAATCAAAATTCTGATCTATAATCTGTTTAATAAAAAATATATGCCAGGGTCTGAGGTAAAAGTGTACCTCCAAATAGTGCGAAAGCACAATTAACGTCTTGAACTGTTCCTCCATTTGCTGCCAATTCAGATGAGATGAGTTGATGATCAAATAAAACTGTTTAGAAAAAGATAGTCTATTTCCAGAACAGCAACCACCTCATGCATAGTTTAGACTCCTGCATAAAGAGCCTGAAATAATTCCGATGACAAGTATTTTATTCAATTACTAATTTCTTCAACAAAGTTTGACCACAAATGTGCTGCAAAAGGCGTATGCCACGATTTCCTAAATAAAAGGGCTGTTCAAAGCCTGCCAGCTACAGGAGATTTATATAACAATCTTAGCTACTAGCATACCAAGCCAAGATCACGTAATAGAGATTTTCTAACCTCCCCACGAAATTGGCACCTAGCAGTTTCAAGTGGAAATTGTCCACCTAGAAGCCAAATTAGTTTGCATTGTTAAGCAAGAAAGTCCCAATTAAACTCATCTGCACGGAGCCACTCAGCCTAAACCCCTTCCCTCCCACTTAACCCCAACATATACCCCAGGACCATCCATCCAACCACGCAGAGATACAAGCAAAAGCTTCTCATTTCAATCATCAAGACTAACCGTCCCACTTCAAAACGAGGAGCAACATAAGATGCTACCATCCTAACTTTACAATTATTGAAGCATCTTCTTATGTTTAAGGGCCTTAACACTGATATAATTCTTTTGTTTCTTACTAGTCGATTTTCTCATTGTTCACTGAACCATTTGATTGAAACAAGTTTCAACTAGAACTTTGAATAAGTGGACAATCCCTGTACATGATGGGAAATGCCTTGGCTGCACATGATAAGTAGACAACCCAGGTATCAATGGAATAATACAACAATAAACAAAAGATTACAGAGCAAATTAACAGCAAAGAGAACTGGAACAAACGAGCTAAGATAAACTTGCCTCACTAGATCTCACAAAAGGAAGAACTAGAACCGACTTGAAAGTAACTTGTAAACCAAATATTTAGCTGGAACAACAAAAACTCAAAAGTACACCAGAAAATAAAATTTTAATTGGAAGACTTTCTCATAATTGTAAAGCTTCAACTTTTCCCGATTACTTTTGACACGTGACCTTCTTCCAATCAACACAATTCCTTCATACAGCAATAAGAGAATGACTACTTTCATAAACCCAAAGAATAAAAAGAAACCAACATTAACATTGTTTACAACAGCTTCCATATTCTCTTTCCCAACTCGACAAAGTTGCAAAAAGAAAAAGAACGTGCCAAAAAAAAAAAAAAGATAAAGTCTATCAAAAGGTACCACTCGCTCAGGAATTAAGAAGAGACAAAGGCTGAAATCAGGAGCCGGCATTGCCATAAGTGCCTGTTCATTATTACAAAGTTCAACGATATTAGATAAATGATTAGTTGACCAAAACTATGAAATTTGAAATAAAACAAAAGGTTAATAGTTTTCTAACTTTTTTTTACCTTAACCAAAATGCGAGCAACAATCTGAGTACTCATTCGCTCCGGCTCAAACTACAAAATCCGCAAAAAAGAAACCGTTTTTAATAACATTAAAAGTAGTTCATTTTTCATGATTCTAAAATCACTTCAGCATTATTACAATATAAAAATCAAATATTAAAGACCAATTGCAGCGGTAGGCTAACCTGATAGAGGCGGAGAAGGCAGAGGTTAGCATCCAAGTTGTACGTTTGGGAAGATACCTAAAAATACATGTTTTTATAGTTTCAACATTCAAAATAAACCTTAGTTATTGGATTAAATAAAGATAAGAATTTTTTTCCCTTATTCATCATCATCAGAAAACCAAAAGAAAAAAAGGAGAACCTGCTCATTGACGAAGTTTTCGAGATCGGGGAGAATGTCAGGGTTGTAAGGATTGACGGCGACGAGCTGCTCCACCGTGTACGACATCCCCGCCGACGACGAAGAGGAGGATTTTTGTCCGCCGCTGCTAATTTCTCTTCCCATGAAATATCAAGATGGTCGGAGGAGGTGTATAATACGACGTAGTTCAGCAGGTAATCTTACGTCCGAAGTTTGCACTGCGGGTAGCGTTCAAGAGGTTTTAGGGCAGCTGCTGATAACATAACACTGGGGACATATTTAACTTGCTGAAAAGACTCATTTGCCCTTCACTTTTTTCCAATATATACTGCGTCTCTCTTCTTCTTTTCTTTTTTTTTTACTTTCTTTTTCTCTACAAAACAAACAAAAAAAAAGGAGGATGAATATTGAATATATTCCAGTACTGAAAAAAGATTAGTAGTAAATTATTATAGATAAGATTAGTTTTGGTTTACCCTTTATCAGTGAGTTGTATGATCAATAATTGATTAATCGATTAAACATCTAATTTTATAATTACACACATTCCAAGTTTATGAACAAATGACACCTTCAAACGAGTTTTTGAATCTTAATTGTTTAACCATGTCTTATAGCTCACATTTTTTATGAGTGGGGACAACTATATATATATATATATATTTTTTTTTTTTTTCTTCCCCCTTTTTTATTCCAGTAGACATTATTGTCCCTCATTTGAAAGGAGATGCGCCTCTTTTCAGGTCATGGTTTTTTTTACTGGTTTAACCAGGCAAAGCAGCACATCATCTTCACGCCTTTGCGCTGTCAAGGAACTCTTTAGTCCAGAGTCCAAACAACATCTGGAGCTATCCCGTACTTGGGAGTAAAGTCACTTGAAGGCTCAACTATGTGATGATCATTCCACAAAAAACAGACACTTGAGCCCAAGAAAAGAAGAAAAACGGGCATTTTTCAAGCACTCGTTTCTGTTCTGGAAACGGGCTTTCTTCATTCATCTATTTTGAACTGTTACCGCTACAAAAGCTGGAGTTAAGACCATACAGACAGATAGACAGGCAGACATTCTATACAAACGGTTGGTCAGAGCTATGATCTCAGAAACTTGAGTGGAATTCGAAGCACTAATAACAGGTTGGTGATTACAAGTGCAAGAGATTGGATATCAAGTTCCAACCGATCCAAGTCTTTTTGTCACAAGGGGAGACAAAATTGAGCTCAAACATCTCCTTGGAGACATGCTCACCAGTTTCGCAGAACCCCACGAGTTTTGCAACAATTTCAGCACTTTCCTTTATATGTTGCATATTCAGAGGGTCCATCCACAGTTTATTTACAAGTTGCAGCCTCCTCTTTGTTTTGCCTTTCCCTTCTGGTGGGATGTTCCATTTCAAGTATAGCATTTCCCTTTCTTCTGGAGTCAGCTTTGTACTCACCCTCTTTGCTAGATATTCCCTCTCTTGCTTAAGGGCCTTGATGCTGCATTTCAAAGCAAGTAATAGAGCACTTAGACAAGAAAAAATCAACTAGAAAAGGTATAAAACTACACCACTTGCATGCCCGCATGTATAGTAGTCAATCTGAAACGCTTCTAACATACCTTGATGACACAAAGCTTGCAGGATCATCACCTAAAAGTGCTGGACTTGCATTACCAAGATCTGCCAAATGCTGCTCCAACCATGTCAACCTTCTAAGTTCAACTTCCATATATATCTGATCTGAAGGATCCCCTTTAAACAGCAAATAAAATTGAGTGCGGTGTATGATTGACACATGGCATAAATGCCACAACATGACAATTTGCTTCCTTCGTTCTTCAAACATTGATTGCCATGAGATGCTAGATTCTTCAATATTATCGGGTCCATCAGATGCAGCTTCATTTGCCTCCAGCTCTAACACCTAATACAAATATGGTAAAAAGTGACCATAGAAAGATAAGAAACTCATTCAGTGAAGAATGCAATACCCAAAAGAAAGAGACTGGGAGCGGAGAAAAATGATTCAGATTCCAAAGCTCAGATACTAATACTTATGGCAGATGCTGCTGCCAATGATATTAAAATGGTACCAAACATTTGTTCAAAGAACAACTGAAAAACAAAATACACCACGTGCCCGCAGCTATTAAAGGCTTGCTTTTTTCTCAAGCCCATACAACATTATGATACAATAAAATTTCATGGCAGACCATTTCAAACTCAAGTACTTTTATCATTACCAGCTTTATCCTAATATATCCATGTTTATGTATAAACAAGAAATGGGAAGTTGAATGGTTCAACATGTTCTCATACCAGTTGAGTCATTTTCCGCCGCTCTTAAGTTCATATAAATAAGAACCTCATTTAACCAAAAGAGAAGAAGAACAGCCTGAAGTTAATAAATCTTACCTGGCAAACCAGAAGCTGTTTCTGGTATTGCAGCTTTGCGACACGTTCTTTAAGCCCTGTGACGTAAGTTCGTATACTCCGGATGTGCTCCTCAGTCGCTTTCTTGAACATCTTTTCCATTTTCTTCACACCAACAGAGGTTGAATGCTTTGGTGCAGGGGTAGTCTCTGCTGATGAGATATTGTTAGCTTCGTGATTTCTACGAGGAGTGCTCTCTCGAAGGTAGAAGCCATCACTACCAGATGAAAGATTGTTAGCCTCTGGGGCTCTATTTTCAATCCCTGGTTCCACAGGTGAGCATGGAGATCTTATCATGTTTGGCATGTTAGGTGAATTGCTCAGTGTAAATGGAAGACCTTTTTTCTTTTTGGCTGAAGTCCTCAAATCAGGAGTCCCCTTTCCACTTGGAAAACACGTCACTAATTTATCTAGGGATCTCTGAACATTCTCAAGCTTTTCTTCTAGAGATGCAATATTAGTCTCCTGAGTGTTCAATCGGGCAATCTCTTCTTTCAAGCTACCTTTGTCTTTAATCTCAATAGTTTCGGGAACTAAACCGATAGCCTGCATCTCCTTAATTTCTACAAGCAGCTTTGCCAGAGCTTCATTAGCATCTTGACTACCAATTCTGTGAGAAGCAACCTCCTTGTGAAGTAAATCAAGTGCACGGTTCGCTTCCTCACCAAGCTGCCTCTGGCTCATCTCAATTTTTCGAATCTCATGCACCAGCATGGATGAAGAAGTAGCTGACTGTCTAACCAGTGATTGCCTTCCAGTTAAGTTCCTGGGCTGGATTTTTGGAAGAGGCCCTCCAGAAACTGACTCGTTCTCAGAAGTATAAGAAAGACATTTAACTACACGACGAGACGGACCGTGCTGATTTGATCCCTTTGGTTCCTTGTGTGCTTTTCTTTCTAATTCAAGCTGGGATTCTGCAATGTCCCTTTGGCGTTTCAGCTCATTCATTTCTATCTCCATCTGCATTTAAAACTTTTGCTATTAAAACTTGTGCCTTCATTCAAGTGTATGTATATAGCACATTCCTAAATGCACCACTAACATTGGGTGTCATGCAATCAATCTGAGAAACAGAAGTGAAACAATAATTTGACCAAAAACCATCTGAAAGTGTCTTGGTTTACTGCACACTTAGCATTAACATCTACCCAAAGAGCTCTTTGTAGTCTACCTGCTGGATTTTCATTTCCTTCTCAATTAGTAAGGACCTTAAAGACGAGGAGCCACATGGTTCAGGACTTCGGAGCTCTGCTTCAAGTCTTGCCACCTCCTTCTTCAAATGCTTCAATAATTGTTTTTCTGCAACAACCTAGAAAAGTGGAAATAAATTTCAAACTAAGGACTTTTATCATATTGATGGCTCATTGTGCTTGAACCAAATAAATATGCCACGCTTCCCAGCAGTGCAAACAATCCTTCTACTCAGCAAGATAAAGAGAGTATGCATGAAAGAATCTTCATTTACAGAAGGCATAATGCTAGAATGGTCCGTGAATTTTCAAGATATTTCAGTTTAGCAAATGGACTAATCGTCCCCAACTTTCCAATAGTGTACTAGAATAGTGCAAAGATGAACAAGAATATCCATGAAAGGATATTGATATCCATGAAAGAGAATAGTACAAAGGTATTGATATACAGAAGAGAGTATCCAATAGTGTACTAGAATAGTGCAAAGATGAAAGAGAATATCCATGAAATGATATTGATATACAGAAGGCATAATACCAGAATAGGCTGTGACTTTTCAAGATATTTCAGTTTGTCAACTGAACTAATTCATCCCCAAGTTTTCTAGTGTAATATATTAGTTCATAAGAGTGTGGCCATCTGCATTTCCTTTGCAGCCAATCAAACCAAACTCAAGAGTCCAATTAACAAAGTAAATAAGTCAAACTCAGTCCTTAGGGTAAATATTCCCACTCCAATTAGATATCTAACATGGTAAAGCTGAAAGTTCATTTATCTATTTAATATTTTCATTGGAAGTTGCACTTTCAGTTCGTGTTATAAGAATTCAGTTTTTGAAGATAGAAGAACCTACTTATTTCTACTTCATTTCATTGATCAAAATAAACTTGAGCTGGCATGGTTAGATCCTGCTGGAAAAAATGATAAGAAATACACAGTGAAATCCATGTGATCAGTTATTCAAATTCAAGGTTTCCATCCGGAGTAGAATTAGATTCCACAAGAAGTTGGGACAATTTTGATAATACTGCCTCGTCAAAATTGAAAAATGTTCCTTTTGTAAGCAATTGGTTAAACCATGAAATTCTGTTTAGTAACAAGTCATTCTTTTAGTGGAAGTTTTACAAACTTTTGACCATATTTGACAAACAAACAACGTCATAATATGCAACACAGTGGTGAATCATTTAAACCAAAATTTTTTGCTAACATACCAGATTCACATGTGCATTATTTGTAACTTCTTTTGCACTTGTCGCAAAGGAGAGTGTATTCCGTGATTGCTCCACATGACCCAGAGCAGGACTCATTGTACAAATTATTGCTGTTCGTGCATTTCCCCCAACTGAAGACTGTAATATTCTTGTGAGTTTTGAATCCCTGTATGGGATGTGACCAATCCTCTTGCCACCACTGCACATAGCAAAATAAAAGATTATATTCATTTGTTGCCTTTGTACTTATCTAGCTCTAATGATTCTAAAATCAGCATAAAAGAATGCCTAGACTCATCATATCAGCAAGAGAAATAGCTTGATATGTTTGAAAAACTCTTATCAGCTAACCAACAAGATCATACAGAGAACTTTCAAATCAAAAGGCTAAACTACCAGTATTTCCTATCCCTGAGCTGCTACCTTAGCTTTCTAATTACAGTTGTCAAAGTCAGCAGGCTTCTATTAATATGGCTCCCTTCCTTGAACCTTGTACCATCTGCATTTGTTTGAGAAGCACGTTCACTTCCAGCAAGATCAACTAGATACTGCAAGGAAAAAGAGTTTGAAGTGAGATATGTGCAGCGATATACCCCAAAGAAAGTTCCGAATCAAGGGAAAGAGATGCATACCAGACTTGCTAAAAAAGATCTCAAGGATCCAGTACTTTCCTGAAGACTACTCTCAATTGTCTGGATATCAAAGAGTATTGGATTAGACATCACAACCATGACAGATACTCAATCAAACTTTATTTAACAGGTCACACACGAGAAAAAGACATCCTACCACATGAAACAGTATAATACAAATAATGTAAAATTTTGAGAGGTTGATGGATTAGTTTGAGAACATGCAATCCCACAAACCAATAAAAAGGGAAGTCTCGAACTAGAAAGAACTAGTACAGACCAACCACATTGTGAATATCTAAAAAGAATTTGTAAAGAGGGCTGAGGCTTTTAAAATATGAAAGAATACTGATCATCACTAGATTCACGAGAGAAAAAAATGAATTCTCAAGAGATTTCACCAGTATTGAAGGGGTACTACAAAATTGAGTTTTTAATGGAAGAAAAGTATATCCTTCCACTGAAAACCAGGTAAGCAAGAATGCTCTTGCTTTACTAGTAAAGAGAAGTCAACTACAAAATTTATTTATTCAGAAAGGGGGTTTTAGAGGATGACATTTCTGTCTCTGCTAAGTAGAAGCAATGCTAATACTGGCGAACGTAACTGACAACTCAGAAGTTAACAATAGAAAAATCAAGATAACAGTGGTAAAATAGCATCCCAAATTACTAAATTCTCCTTACCAGCTTGATTATCTGATGTGATCTTGAGCTTTTATCATTCAAGGCAGTTTCTCCTACCTGTCTCTGAGCTGCAAGTGAACACAGTTTGCCAATGCAGAATTCAGATCAGGCATAGTAATAGTTTGTGCTTACTAGCAATGTTGGTGATCAAGGAGAAAATGACATGCTAAGAGCGTCAAGATCATCAAGGGAAAGAAGCAAGAGTATTTCCACACATGTAGCACCAGTCATATGACAGGCTATTCAGTATGAGTACAGCAGAATCTCCTACCTTCACAAATAGCAATTAAGTGCCTCAAGTGTTGGGCATCCTTTACAGCTTCCTCAATTTGTTTCTCTACAATAGTGCCCTTCTGTTTAGATGGAATAAAAAAAGGAACAATTTAAACTTGTTTTAAGAGATTAATATTGAATGTATGAGATCAAGGAAAAAACAAATTCAACAAGTTCTGTTATCTAAAAACAACTTGTTTACCTCAGGATCGTCTAAAAGCCTCAGGGAGCCAGAATCGCGGTTTAGGAGATCTACCACAGTCTCGTTATAGATTTCAAGAGCAGAAAACTTAAGCACAAACTCTCTTTCTGGCGTCTGGAGGGTGAAATAAACTATTTAGTCAGAATATGCCACATAGGAATTCACCTTCAACAAAATGCTTTACAGGAAAATTTCTAAAGCTACACCATGCATTATTACAAAATGCTGCTTCAGATTTTGGTGAAGGAAGAATAGCTTACAACGCTGATATGCTCGTAAATGTCCTTAATGGCATTTTCTGTTATTCCCCTCATGGTAAATGTCTTCCCGCTACTGGTCTGCCCATATGCAAATATTGTTGCTGCAAGATAAAAGCCAGATTTTATTAAATGCATAACTTATAGAACCAAGCATAACAACATGGGCAAAACTACAGCTTTCAACAGATGAAACTATGACAACATTGTTTTGCTCCAGCAAAGTACAATAGCAAGACTTCAACAGGTGCATCAACTCTGAAAACACAAAACAGAATCAAGTCATTTTCTTGGTGTTTTAAGGTCTGCAGCTGTCATTAACTTTTAAAGTGTTCCTGCCCTTTTTTCTTCTATTTCCATTTTCTACCTTTTGTTAATTCCATATCTTTGTTCAGGATGGTAAGAGTTCAGTTCCCAGGTCTAAGCTGAGAGAGAGAGAAAGATTTTCATTATCATCTTCAGATCCTCATTGACTGAGAATCAAGAGGAGCATAAAAGACTTCTAAATGTGAAATCTAAAACGTTAAAACTCCATAGTCTTTGGATTTTAAATTTCCTATCAAAGGGCATCTTGTTCTTAAACAACAACATCACTAACTCTCAACCCAAAGTTAGCAATCAAAAGTATCTTGTACGAGCCTTCGTCTCCTTTTCATTATAGACATCCATGCACATATCTTTATATGCACACATGCTCAGCATTGTCCAAAGACAATTTTGGGTTTTTTTTTTTAACCGATGAAGTGCTTTTTCCGAAGATCGGCAATGGAAAGTTGACTCTGGAATCTAGCAATTCAACAACATTCAAGATACTGAATTAAACTTAACAATCCCTATTACCATTAATTCCACTTAGAACTGAGAGAGCAACATCTCTAGCACCTTCCTCGTAAACTTTCTGATTCGAACAGGACGGATCAAACACTTTATCTGCCATAAGTTTAACAGCAAATTCATTAATATCCAGAACTTCAAGCACAAATATATCATCAACATATCTCATCCACATCGGTTTCCATACCAAAAGTATATGGCCCAGTAGGTCTCTCATGAGTCAAATTCTTTGAAATGATCGTATGTTCATCACTGAATTCCCAAGCAATAAGATCATATGCAGCTTGCTCTTTGGGACTAAGTGGCCTCACCCTAACAGTCACAAGTATCTTCTCTTCCTGAGCTTTTGGACCACCGCCAGGCGTACATGAAGGAGTCCTCCTGGTCTTTGAAGATGGCGTCGTTATTGGGGTCCCAATTCTCATATTCAAGCGTTCTGTTCACAAATTCCCTTACTTAATTAACAGAAAAATGCACGTTGGAGACTATAATAATCAATTGACTCACAAAAAAATTACTCAGAAATGTAAGCATAACACTAAATTATATATATGCAGTGCTCATACCAAAATCATTATTAAAGAAAAATAACAAAAAAATTGTTCAAGGATGTAGAAACGAAAGAACCAAGAAAGTTTAAACTACAGTTTTATTCTTTTTTAAAGAGATTAAGCAACAAAAAATAAGAAACATGAAAATCTCTTTGCAAAATAAAAATCGCTAAACCCTCAAACACACTAAAGACAGTAAGCATTTTCGCAAGTAAACCAAAATTAGAAAAAATACGCAGTGACTGAAATATCAACTATTTTAAAAAAACCCACAACGGGAAATGAAATCCTGATCAAGAAAAAGAAGAAGAAATTTCCTTTTCAATGAAATTGACTTACAATTGGAGTTAGCCCACCAAGTTCTTGAAAATGGAAAGAGAAAGAAAAGCCTCCAGATCTCATAAAATAGCGTTCAAGAATAGTACGGCATGTGGGTCTGGGTATGTTGCCTTGGACGAACAATCTCAGGGGCTTCTGATAAAGAAATGGGAAGGGATAGAACTCCTGAGACATCTACGGAAAGGGGTTTTTGTTCTTTGTTTTTGGTTTGTAATTTTGGGAAAGTACCCGGGCAACGGCTAGTTTTTGCTCATTGAATTAATATACAATTTCCGTTTCCGAACTCCGCGCCCACCTGGAAATAGGATCAGCCCTGTTTTCTTGTGAACCCATTAAAAGCCAGCCAACCAACCAAATGGAAATTGGGCCTCGTTTAATACCCTCTCATTTCAAAATTTTCAATTTTCCAAGAATTAATTTTTTTTTTTTGAAATTGAAACTCTTTTTGTCATCAGCAAAACTAATTTATGCGTTATTGAATATTTTCTTAGATTTCATGTTTATGATGTTGCTAGTTATTTCACATATTTATGTCCTGTGCAACTTTTTCTTTAGCTAAATATATATACCAACAATATATGTATAACAACATGAATTTGCTAATAGTACTAGTACGTGAAGTTCAGTTTGATACCAAGACTGTGGGAGAATATGTAATAAGCCTCCATGAATTCTGCAACCAGAATCTACGCTTGCTATAGGCAAGTAAAATTGGAACCACCGAGGTTTGGCTCAGTGACCACCAAAAAGGGATTAAATCTCTCTTTAGACCGTAGGTCAGGAGTTCGAACCCCATCTACAGTGAAAAAATCCAAAAAAGTGTTAGAACACCCTTTTGATCTAATCGAGCCATAAATATGCTAGTCTCTTTTGTACAGCTTCTTTAGGCTTCTCCTTCTGCAGCAACAAAAAAAAAAAAAAAAAAAAAAAAAAAAGAAAGAAGATAAAATTGGGCATCCGACATGCTTGTCAGCTGAATTATGGAGCGCAGCATCATGTGTGCAGGAAGGATATACCGTGCACTATAACAAGTTAAAAGTTGGGAAAGATATTAATCTCGCCAAGGCAAATGAGGCCATTTCCTTGTGCCATGACAAAGAAATCTATTTTGGACACAAATATCCCCGATTTTCCTTGTGAACGTTAGAATGTATCAAGTGAAAATTTCCTAATTTGATATCAACTTCACAACAATTATATGTCAGTTAGAGTAGAATTTTTCTTTTTTAGCACGAAGATTCACTCTAATTATTTTTATCATCATCCTTTTGGTGGGACTGGGAGATATAATTCGTATCAGAAGAACCTTTTTTTGGTCCCTTGGGTTACTTTCAAAGATGGGCCCATGTTTGGGAATGGGTTGTTCAACAGTTCATAGGCCGAGGCCTGTAAACGGAATCTAAATGTTCTGTTACACTTGGTCCACGCAATAAAGCAGAAAAAAGTTGTCAGATATAAATAATTTGGGTGGATCTTTTTTTCCGTTATTTTTATGTACAAAAAAGTACAGATTTTGTTTCTATGAGCCCGTCTGAAATTATGTCAAATATAAAATATATATCCTGAGAATTTCAAATAAATATATCTCCAACTCATGCAAAAACAAAAAAAAAAAAAAATTACTCCTCGTGAAAAAAGAGTGCAAAGATAATGTAATAAATATTTTGTGGAGTATCATTTTTATCAGTTTGGAAATTTGCTATTTTTTTAATCCTCTGCTAGCTAGCAAGGTACGGATATTTTTAGGCTAGTTGACGTCTCATTATTAGAGCATCAATATAGTTAAATTCTATCATCATCTTCGATATGTGTAAATAAAATAATGAACATGGTCTGCAATGCATCAATAGTTACTAATCTGTTTCTCCATTTCTCATCCCATCGGGAAAGAGTTTTGTTCTTTCTAATGACCCTTTTTTTTTTGGGGGTTCAAAGAATTTTACAGATTTTTTTTTTTTAAATAACAAGGCTAATTATCTTTTTTTTTTGTTTTATATGGGGTGATAATTCAGTTTTGTCCCAAAAAAAAAAAAAAAGAAAAAGCATCATTGTTGTGACTTGTTAGGCTCTCTGAATTAATCTTTTTTTTTCCTCCAAAACGTTAACAGTTTTTATTAATCAACTGTACACCTACCTAGACAGAGTGCTCTTGTGCACTAGGAGATAGAGGAATGATCCTCTCCTCATCATCTTGCAATGGAAGATGTTATGCTCTTCCGAGCTTCAAACGAAATGACTCGTGTCTTGTCAGTTATCATAACGCAGCAAAGATCTCCACTATGTCGATAAAAAAAAAAAACAAAAAAAAAAAAGCATTAAACAGTAGGCATAAGCCATTTTCTAAGGTTTTTTTTTTTTTTGGGTAAAAAATAAAAAAGTCTCCTGTGATAAACCTAATACACAGAAAAGCTCCCCATGGTTTCAAAATATACAACACGACCCCTCATGCTTTGAACTAAATTGTAAAGGTGACGGAATCCGTTAAACTTAACGGAAATGGTCAAAATGACCAAAATACCCTTATATAATTAAACAAAAGACAGTTCAAAAAAATCATTTATTTTATTTTCTAAGTAGAGAGAATTGAGAGTTAAAGGGTAGAATAGGTATATTTGATAAAAAATTAGGTATAAAATTTTTTTTTTAGGTTCCAATAAGTCATTTCCGTTAGGTTTAACGGATTCCGTCACCTTTACAATTTAGTTCAAAACATGAGGGGTCGCGTTATATATTTTGAAACCATGGGGGGCTTTTCTGTGTATTAAGTTTATCACATGGGGCTTTTTTGTTTTTAACCCTTTTTTTTTTTGGGAAAAGATTTTTTCTGCGTGTTTGTTAACTACTGTACGTTGTCTTTTCTTCCATTTTTTGCTATCAGATTTTCTCTCAAAGCATATGATGCTTCTCCTCAACGACTTATTATACATGCAATCTTTCAATAAGCGTCGGCCACAGTCCTGAAGAAAAATAATGGTTAGTATCTCCTGAAGAAAACGAAAGGAACCATATTCTTCATAATGTCCATAATGTGCCAAGGAAAAGAAAAGAAAACGAAAAAGAAAAGAGGAGAGATTGGTGGGTGTTGTTCTATTTCTTTTGTAATCTAGCTAGAAACTTTTGGGTTAGCCAAAGTGAGGGAGAAAAACCAGAAAAAAAAAGTCCATAATGCGCCAATTTTTTGGTATCTATGCGTTCAAATCATGATGATGTTGAATTGAAAAGAAGAAGTTGTTGTTGTTAATCAGTTTGCATGATGGCACAGATGGCGCACATTCTGCGGATACATTCAGGTTTTCATCAATCGGGGGGGACTGAAGAGGAGGAGGAGGACATTAAAAGTAGGAAAATGATGGATGCGTAGAATTTCCTCGTCCCACAACAGAGCATGCCCTTTTCTAGAAATCCTAGAAACACAAGAAAAGGATAAAGAAAGAAGAGGAAAAAAAGCAAAAAAAAAGGGTTGCATGCATATTCTCCAGAACCACAAGGATATATAGAACAATAGTGCAAAATGTGGAAATTGCTAGATTGTTTGTCATGCTTGTTTGGGAGGAGACAAATGGAGGAGAGGCCGCTGTCCATGTTGTCTCCTGTGTACATTCGCTTTTTCTGCTTTTTCAAACTTTGTAGTAGCAATATTTATCTTATCTTGGTTAAAAAGTGGATCTCATAATTCTCGCGGAGACCTATTTGGCTCATCTCATACTAACTAAGACATGTAATAACTTGAAAAGGAAAAAATAACAATTTATATCAGGCGAGGTCCCTTTCCAATGGTTTTCTCAATTTGTTAAAAATGTTTTGCTTTTTATTTGAAACCTAGCTAGCACATTGGACTTTAGTTTTCACGCACGTCAAGATTGATTATCACGCCAAGACTGCACTTATTACCCGAGCGTTTGGATTGCATTTTTTCTGAATTTTTTGTAAAAAAAATTATTGTAGATATTTAATATATGTGAGATAAAAAATGATTAAAAAATGTGTTCGCGAAAAACGTAACAATTTTTCTTTGAAAAATTGCTTTCCAAACGAAGTTGCCAAATAATATTTGGCTTGTATCATAAATACATTTTTCAACCCACCTTTTTCTATTTTCAATCACATTTTAATCTCATATACAATACATCACAAAAAGTACTACAGTAATTATTCCAAATAATACTCTATCCAAATATATTGGGAAAGAAAAAAGCGCTACAGTAATTCCACCTCGGGGAAGAAAAAATTTTTGTGCTGATAGAGAATGTTAAAATTAAACTTTAAAAAATAAAACATTTGTGGGATGCAGCTAATAGTATGAATAGCCTTATGTATCAACACTAGAATCATGGTTATCACACCTCTAAGTTTTTTTTTTTTTTTTTTTAAAAAAAAGCAAGCAAAATGTATCACATCTAGCCAATAAAAAATTCGAAATGTTGGCTTTAATCTTGGGTTGATTCATGTGATTATAAATAATGCATATATTGTGTTAAGGTTTAGATGGAGAGATGCTACAAACCCATCTTGGTATTACACGATTAGTTTGAAATTCGTCAGCAGACGATGAAATAAGATTTTTTTTTCCAATCATATGATGGTATTACATGATTAGTTTGTTCCAACCATTTAGAATGGTCACTATCATTGTTGAATGATCTGGCTATTAGTTGCTGGATGTAATTTAAATCAAGGGTTTTTCACACTTAAATCGCATCCAACCTATCATGTATGTATATACGGATACACGTAGTAACAATTATTATATTCACTCGTATTTATATATTTTTTCTAATTAACTCTTCGATGTGAGCCAGCTAACCTAGTTAGTTATGAATCAGGTGTCGATCTGTGCTTCAACAATTGCAATTCAAACGATGCGGGTACAACTGTTCATCATTTGATCGATCTCTGGAATCTTTAGAGCAAGGGATGGAACAATTCTCAGAAGAGGGAGAGGGGAGGGGACCCAGTGTACAGGAAGCGAAATCTTTACAACCAATGGAGGTTGGAGACACTTGGAGTAAAAGTAAAGCGATCATCAACAACAACTACAAACAAACAATAAGGATCACGCAGTGCAATTTTCCAGCGCATCATTCTGAAATTGTTGTGCCCCACAAACCATCAAAACCTGTCCACTGTTTTCTTTATTTATTATTGTACTTCTTCTTCTTGTATAATTGAGCAGTGAGGTCAACAACCCTCCAATCCAATTACTAATTAACAATAACTGCTAGTAGCGTATGTACATGTATATACTCCTGCTGATTTGTGAGTTTCTCTTGGATTAGTCTCTGACTCGTTCTTGCGATGACTTCTGAGCGTTTCTAATCTAATTGTGTGTGTGTGTGTGTGTTTCTTCGGTCTACGGAGGAAAAAACAAGAAGCTGAAATTTAATTCCACCGGAGGATTAGGACGGCGACCAGCTTTTTGCTTAAAATAATAACTGTAATTACGCAACAATTGCTTCAGGACGACGCAGGACAGGAACCTTCTATCCGGGTCATGGTGGTGGCCCACAAGTTTATTATTAATTCTATTAATCGGTTGAACCACCATTATTAGATTAGAAAACTTGTTAGAATGACGAAAGCAGTATTACGTTGTTAATTCACAACTCACGCAGTAATTGGTGGGCTTGGATTTCCGTATCTAATGCCTAAATACTAAAAATTTGGCCGTCATTAAATAAGATTTGTTGCAGAACTCGTTTATATGCTAAAAAAAATATATATATAATGGGATCGGCAATTTCATTTTCAGGTGATGGACAACTTCAATCAACTCTGGAGGTACATTGCAGTGGTAAAAAAATAAAATACAAAGGCAGACATTTTGATTGCTCAAGATAAACTACTGCATTTGTAAACTGACTCAGCAGGATGAATTTGTCGAACCAAAAGAGAGAAAAATCTAAACAAACTACTGCTTTACAAGTCCAAGCTGATGTGACGGGAAAACACGAAAATTTGCAAGTCCTTTTGTTTGTGCAGAAAGGAAAAAAAAAAAAAAAAAAAGGTTGTGATGAGGCGGCTATTATTCATTTCTTTTTTCAACGCCATTACTAGGGTTGACTTGAAATTACACACTTTGTTGGCTGCGAGGTAGGATTCGGTTTTGCTTAGCAAAAGAACAAATCCCTATACCAATTAGCCCGAAGACCTTAACAATTGGCTGTAACATATTATTATTCTCTTCTTTAGCTTTTAATTTTGATGAGTGGGCTGAAGTCCTGCATAAAGTATGAAAGGGGAGGACCATCCTATGCTTTGCCCGGCTGGCTCGTACAAACTGTTTGGGTAGAGTAGTATTATTTGAAATAATGAACGTAACATTTTTATGGTATGATGTATGTGAGATAAAAAGGTGCTTATGAATATAAAAAGATAAGTTAAAAAATGTGT
The DNA here is from genome assembly GCF_036785885.1 of Coffea arabica. NCBI lineage: Eukaryota > Viridiplantae > Streptophyta > Magnoliopsida > Gentianales > Rubiaceae > Coffea > Coffea arabica. The sequence continues at coordinate 11,496,990 of NC_092320.1, read as the reverse complement.
TTATAATGCAAACGAAATATTATTTGAAAAAATTTGACATCCAAACACTCCTGTTTGTGCGAGTCCGTAAAAAGAGAATGCAAAACAAGAAACTTCAGCAGATTCTTTCCCCAAAAAAGAAAAAAGAAAAGAAAAGAGGAACTTCACTAGATTGAACCAAAAGGATGTGCCGGATTAGGTTGATGTCCTAATCTCAGAGTCAAGAGATTAGTAAAGCAATGAGTTAGGCAGTCCCAAGCCTAATCGTAGGAGGGTGAGCTGCCAATACATCTTTTTCAGCATTTACTGCCTACTGATCATCTTTGCCTATGCACGGAATGTAGGGCCTAAATCCTCAATCCTCATCTCAAAATTTTTTGATATTTTTCTGGGAGTTGGCCCCCCCACCCCACACACTAGTACAATGTTTAACATTGTTGGGTCTAGAGGTGATCATGTCAGACCTGGTTTTAACCTTTTTTGTATCAAGTGTTTCATCTTATTAGTTGGCATGTTTTGGAAGTGGATAGGATCAAAACTCATCCAAGAGAAATGAAAAGCCGTTTCAAGCATGAACCACTAATCCCCCCACCCTTTACCAAAGCAAATGCTGTTCTGAACGGTGGAGCATTTTTAGGCAGATCTTTTGCTAATAATGCACTCGCTTACATTATTAAGTTCTCATGAATTGATAGGAACCCTTTTCCCTGGAACCATTAAGACAGACGATGATGATATAGATTTTAGCTTTTTTGTGATATAAACTTTCACTTGTACCCAATCATTTGGTAAGTGGTTCTCATTCTCGAAGTTTTTTAAAAAAAAAAAAATTTTTTTTTTGGAGGTGATGTTAGAGAAATGAAAACCATTTCTTTCCACGTGACGTAAAAGAATTTGCTCTTATCCCGCGGAAAAAAAAGGGATATGAAAAGTTTGCATACTTTTGGTCATATATATACATTCCGCAAGAATAAAAGTGTGCAGTAAAGGTGAGTAGTCCGTATTTGAATCAACTACGAAATAATAAAAAAAAAAAAAAAGGGCCACTGATGCCGAATGTTCAACTGTTTCTTGGTGACACGTAAATTCATTATTATTATTCTCTTTCACATTTTGCCATGCAAAGGGAATCGAATTCAAAGAAATTTGTTTCGACCCGCAAAAGTGGAAAAGAACTTCGAGAAGGCGGGTGAGTGGTGGATGAAATTTTGCCGAAGAATCAAACAATGCAGCAATTTACTACTGAATTGTATCATCTCAAATTTTGCAGGGAACACGATTGAATCAGCAATAACAGAAATTTCCGGCTGAATTGTATCATATCATCTGAAATTTCTAGGGTGTATGAATTGTACCATGTAAGGGTAAAAACATCGCTGCACGGTCAGCGTATAAAAAAGTCACTATTCATATTAAAAAAGCGCACCAAAAATTTAAGCACACGTGGATCTCGGGTCACGGTTGAAGGCTTAAAAGCAAGAAAGTTACGTCCAACGGACCGGACTACAACTCCAAAGTCCAACCCAAGTGCGTCTTCCAAAATTCTCCGGCGAAGTGAAAGGGACATCAATCAATCCATCCATCCATCCGATTTTCTCAATGGACGTACACTTGGATATTCCCAGCACAAATGTCACCACGTTAACAGGTAAGCAATAATTTTCATTAAGACCAACTATGCGGTAGGAAATGACAACTATGCTCCTTTTCTATTAAGATAAAGATGATAACAAGAGGGGAAGAAGGGATGAATAATATACTGAGCATAGAGAGGAAGAGGGTACAGGTGCTTCTGATTAGATTTTGTTCGCAATAAAACGTTATTTATTTCGAACCCAAGTAGCTAGAGAACAAAAGTAGTTCACGTGGCATCTGCGCTTCCTCCTCCATTAGTGAGGATTCTGTGCCTGAAAATACAAGAGGGTGCGTTTCATCATTTAGGCTCAAGTTCCTCGTGCTCATATGAGTAATCAATCTGGTGTCTCACCAAAACAATAATCAATCATTATTGATAACAACGTACCACATAATTCTAAAGTATTTTTTGATTCAAATAATAAATTTTCACTACCAGCTAATGTCGCTACGTTCCAAACAAATTTGAAGGATAAATCAAATAATATTTTTGCGAATCGACGGATTGAAATTCGAAAAGATTTCCCGAAAGGGATGAATTCCCTTAGTACAACCTCTCCACTTAATTAAACATTCATATTTGGATAGCTCATTTTTTTTAAATAATATTTCGCTTGCATCATGAACACGTTTCCGTATCCATTTTTTTTAAATAATAGTTCACTAGGAGGAGCACAAAATAATTAATATGCCTAGCTGATTAGTATATGAACCGAGAGAATACTCTACTAGCTTTACTTGCGTCTTCAATAATTGTTTGTCCTTTCTTTTTGATAAAGTAGAGAAAGTTTAAAGTACTTGCCACATGCGGAAAGGGATTTAGAAGCAACACATATTCATTTATTATATTGTTGGGTCTAACTACTGCCACTGCAACTGTAATTTGGCAAAGTTGAGAGTGCCATGTAGAATAACTAAAGTGATGATGGGGTCACAGGTTGAATCTACTCAAAAAAAAGAGGAGGGAAGAAATAAGAATGAGCCCAAAAAATGAAAGAAACTTGTGCCGATGAATTAGCTGGATTTGGTGGTCCCACAATTCCCACTTTTTTCAATGTGGGCCAGCGGTGATGTGTCCTTTCCGCTCTTTGTGTGTGTGTGTGTGTGTGTGTGTGTTTTTTTTCCCCTCTTGAAGCTTGGCTTTGTGTTAGTTGACATAATATAATAGCCCAACTTGACCAAACCATTCCCCACTGAATTACTACTAGCTTTATTAATTATTATTGTTAGTACCACTAATTATGCTTTGTTTGGATTGCAAATTTAAAAAAAAAAATTTACAACGTTTTCCGTGAACATAATTTTTAATCACCTTTTTTTATCTCATATATATCAAATCGTTAGAGTAATTTTTCTATAAAAAATTTAGATTGGTGAATCATCAAAATGACACTACTACTCTCCGGAAGGATCACGATCATAATTGGCCAAATGTATATGTACGTATAATTTAGATCATTATATATAAATCGTTTTTTAATGTTATGCATGAAACTCATAAAAAGTTTCTTCTACGTTTATTTTGTGCTCGGAGTTGCAGCTTGAAAAAATATAAAATATGCATCGGTTGTGAAACTGGATAAAATCGGCAAAAAAGGTTCTGAGTTGTAAGGTCAATCGGCCGTGCTCCGGGTCCTTAGTTGGCAATGCATTAGAAATTGGGGAAGGTAGGGCCCATAGTTTCCGATTACTAACAAAACCGGTTTGAGCTTTTCTCTCTTTTTCCGTCAGGTTGATCTGTCTTCTTCCAATCACGTCATGCCACGTCACCCATTGAAACCACCACCTGCCGACGTGTACGACCGACCTCAAACCCTCTCGGTTACCACCAAACGTCACGGGCGGTGCTTCACCGTCAACCCAAAGCCAAATATGAAATATGTAATGCTTGCTACTGAACATTATTATTATTGTTTAGATCAGCCCAGCAAATACTTGGCTGCTTCAACCCCATCATAGACCATTCTGAACTGCGGTGGATATCGATAATCTAGGTGAATTGTCAAATTAGTAAAGCTACGCTACTCACAGCAATGGATATACTTGTAGGCCAAGAAAGTTCCTATATCCGTGTAGTCAAACGTCAAAACTCATATTTTTCTAGTACTTATTTACATGCTGTAGTACCTTCAAACCAGTAGGGTGTTTTGTTGTCTTCAAATACCTTGGACGCTGAAACAAGAGAAAGTACTTCAATTCGTCAAAGATCAATTAATGAAAATATGATTTGCAATGTACAAGATAGAGAATATCTCGAAAGGGGAAAAAAAAAAGAGAATACCTTAAAATCATAGCATAGCGTTCTTCATTGGAAGTATGTAGGCTTTGTTTGGATTTAATTTTTCTGAACGTTTTGTAAAAAAAATTACTATAATGATCTAATATATGTGAGGTAAAAAGATTACTGAAAATGTGTTAACAGAAAACGTAACAATCTTTCTTTAAAAAAATTGCAATCCAAACACACTTTAAAGATATATTTACATGCTACTAGTATATTTCATTTGTCTTTATTTATTTTGTACAGAATAATATGCAGAGAAAACCTTGTTTGCTATGGACAGCAATATTTTTAATTTATTTCATATATATCAAATTGTTACAGTATTTTTTCTATAAAAAAAAATTCAAAAAAATGCAATCCAAACATGACCAAGCCCACATAGTTCGTTACTTTCCTTTATCAAAACTAGATTAATAAATGCAATAGCATTTAAATCTTATAAGGAAAATGCCAAAGTGCTAGACAGAGAAAGAGAGAGTCGATTCAAGAGCCTCCCTCTCTGTGAGCAAAGTTTTAGGACTGCAAACGAATCGAGCCGCTCGCGAGCGACTCGAGTCAAGCTCGAGTCGAGCTCGAATTCGAGCTCAGAATATTAAACTCATTAGCTCGCAAGGCGGCTCGCGAGTTTGAGTATATATATATATATAATTTTTATTTAATAATAAAATTATGTATATTATATATATTTATTTTTTATTTTCATAGTAAAATTACGTATATATGGACCTTAATATTTTATTCTTTATTACGAAAAAAATATTATTTTATTTATTTTTTTAAAAATAAAATAATTAATTTTTTATTTTTTTCGAACTCGAGCTCGAGCTCGAAAATTACTGGCTCGCCGAGCTCGAGTTCGAGCTTGATAAAATTTAATCGAGACTCGATTCGATTAGCTCAAAACTCGACTCGACTCGACCCTACAAAATTTGTACTATGTGTATTTTCGATTGTCCTTACATGAACATGGTAAATGGTTTGGACAAAAAGAAGAGAAATTGCTTCCCTAAATTGAAACATAAAGATATTATTATTATTATTAAATTGCTAAATCTTTAAGCATGCGGTCATTAGTTTCCAAACAGCTGTGTTAGAAAAGGAAAAGGAAAAGGAAAAGGAAAAGGGGGTAGTAGTATTTGATTCTTCAATCTGACCCTTAAAATCTTGAGGCGTCAATCACAAGGTCTACAGCCCCACCAGTTGTACCCAAGCCAAGAATACATCTGCCACAAAGACGAAGCTACCCTCAAGAAAACATCGAAGCCTTTACCCGCCAAAATAGACACCCGTGTGTGTCACCCAGACAAGGCATGATGATGATACAGCTTGCTGGAACAAGAAGATTTCGAAGGTGTGAAGTCACGTACTCCTGCTTGCTGCTACATTACACATGACACGAACGAAGAACGATAATCTTTAACCTTAAAATAAACGAAAAATGCCAAAAACTTCCCGTACTAATAAATTGCTATTATTATCCGACGAGTCAAGAACTTTCTTATCCCGGACTGAATTATTATTACACTGATACAATTAATATCTTCTCTGTTCTTCTAACGTAGAGAGTGACGATTTTACACAAGCGTGACACTAATCATAGAATAAACAAACAAAACAGTACAATTCAATCCGGAAGAAAAGAAAAGAAAAGAAAAGAAAATGCCACAGTAGTCAGGTCTCGCAGGGATTAAAAAAATTGAAATTGATTAATCAAATGAAGGGTCCACAGGATTATTATTGGTGAACAGCAAAACAGGGGTGGTTTTGGATTACCGGGAGAAGTTTACTTACACAGGATGGATGGCGAGTGGTTTTCCCCGAAAGGAACAGAGGAACCAGAATAAATTAGTAGTACTCTGGTATTGTTATTATTAATCAGATCGAGAAAGAGAAGAAGAAAGGTGGACGATTAAGTTCACCACTGCTATAATAATACTGTGGACAATTAATTGCCTCTTCTCGGCAAAACCGAGGACCACTAAGTCGTAGTATGGTAGTGATATTTGTCCAAGACCAACCATCATCATGACTTAATCAAGATTGTTTTAATTGGAAGATTTTTTTCTTTTTTTTAATACGGTTTTTGTGTATATAAGGCACGCTTGGCTTGAAGGTTGAAGCACCATCAGAGCTGAATTCATTCATCTCTCTTTTTCGTATACTCTGTTACTCTTTTTTTTTTGTTCTTTCGTTTCTCTGTTTCTTGCTCTTTATTTCTTAGGAGGGGGCTCCATTGGGCTCTCTCTCTCTCTCTCTCTCTCCACGTTCAATCCAGTGCTAGCTACTTTTTCTCCTGTGAGGTAAAAATAAATAAATAATGTCACATTTTGATTTTTTGCTCATGGCATGCAACATTTTCTTGTGTCGGTCGGATTGATCTTCACTGGAAAAATTCTTCTGCTGGGCTTGGATTAAATTTCGTTTTCTTTTCATCAGAAGAGGAAAAGTTTCTCCTCTTCCAGTATCCTTTCCTTGAGCTGATTTGTCGGTTCTGTTAGATCTCGAGTTGCTAGATACCAGGGAGAAAATGGCCGGACCCCGGAAACCGGACACTTGCCTCTTTCTTCTTCTCTGCTCTTTGAAACTTTTGTCATCTATGGCAAGTAATAATAATACTAATATAATAATAAATAAGAGCAGGACTACGGAAATTTCTTGTTTAAGAAGTTGGGAGATTTCTAATGCTCTAAAACTGAAATCTGCTCGATAGTAGTATTTATTAGTCAACGAATCCGCATTGACTAATATACGCTTGGTCGGCGCCGGAGATATAACTTCTCCGGCAAGGATGATCAATCAAGAGCTTCTAGATGATCACCCCGGATTTTTCTTTTTATTGTTTCCAAGTTTAAGATTTAAAGTAAAAATGGAATGCAGGATCTGTTTAATTAATATAATATATTCTGCAGAAAATTCTTCGTCAAGAAATTTCCATTTCTGAGGGGGTCTAACCGTCTACAGCTTTAGCTCATCTTCTTCGTTTCTTCTATAAATTCATGCCAGAAGAACAGTGCCCATCTCTCCCATACTTGTTGTTTTCTCTGTTTCTTACGTTTTTCATGTGAGCATCTTTAATCTTTTCTGCATACCCTCTCTGGCTGTTTCTGCTCTTTTTTCTCTGGCTTCATGTTTCTTTCAGTTGCTGGTTCCCTGTTTCACTCTTTGCATGTTAAAGTTTACTGACTTTTTCTGCCGAGAATCTTTTGCATAGTTTTGTTCTTTAATGTTGTGTATTTATCTTGATCATTACAACTTATGCACAATATGTTGTTCTGCTTTGTTGCTTAGGAAAATTTCCTGGTAAACTTGTTTTTTCTACTTCAATAGCTAACTGCTCTTGGATCTAGAGGTTTCAGTCTCTGAAATCTGTCATACGGAGTCGTGGGAGGGACATAGATCCTGAGTTGGTTCGGGATCACTGTGATTCATGCTTTAAAAGCTAATCCTGTTTTGTTTTGCAAGCGTGATTCTACAGTCTTGCTTCAATTATTGCTTCTAACTGGTTCAGTGGATTTTTTTGAAGTCTTGCATGCATAATTCGTTCAGATCTGATCATGGGGTTTGACATTTAAAAAGTGCTCGTTTTGCAATGTTGCTTGTACTAGCAGACTTGAATTTGTGACAGATTTTGTAACAATTCTTGGTTGTCACGCATGCAACTTTTTTTTTTTTTTTTTTTGTTTATAATTTTGTTTTGGTTGAATGGTGTGATCAAACCTGTGATGAATGCCCAGGTAGAACCTATGCTAAGAGGGGAAAAAAAATCTTCAGGTCAATATGTTGGTAGGTATGCTAAATAAGTGAGTTGGGCTACTGTGTTGAGGTGTTAGGTTTAGAAATATTTAACATTCTAGATTGAATGAATTAGGTGGGATCATTTGACTTTTTGGGTCAATCTCTTGTTATATTATGTAGGAATCTATTTTGGATAAGATGAGATCTGAATTGTTATTTGTTTTGCAGTTGAAACCTGTCTGAGATTTCGTTGGTCGATCCATCAACTGCCATGGCCGAACGTGTTCTGACCCGTGTTCACAGCCTCCGTGAACGCCTTGATGCTACTTTGGCTGCCCACCGCAACGATGTTTTGCTGTTTATGTCGAGGTATATTGTTTACTGGGGCTAAACAGCCTAATGGTTTAGATTTACTACTGTTGATTGACTGCAAAGAGAGGGTAGTACTACTATTATTACCATTAAACTGGCTTTTTGTGTTTGCAGGCTTGAAACCCATGGGAAAGGGATCCTGAAACCCCACCAACTTTTGGCTGAGTTTGAAGAAATTAACAAGGATGGTAAACAAAAAATTCATGATCATGCCTTTGAAGAAGTCCTGAAGTCCACACAGGTAGAATTGTTTTTACAGTCTATGACTAACCTGTTAATTACTAGAAAGCAACTCTGTTAAACGGTCTTCACTATTCCAGGAAGCAATTGTGTTGCCCCCCTGGGTTGCACTTGCTATTCGTCTCAGACCTGGTGTCTGGGAGTATGTTCGAGTCAATGTCCATGCACTCGTTGTTGAGGAGTTAACCGTGCCAGAGTACCTGCATTTCAAGGAAGAACTCGTTGATGGAAGGTAAATAAGGGTCTTGGACTTTATATGGTACTTTTTACTCGGTTAATGACTACATCAATCCCTTTGTTTTTCTGCTTAATTAATGCGATGTGTTAATGCAGCAAAAATGGGAATTTTGTTTTGGAACTGGACTTCGAACCATTTACAGCATCTTTTCCCAAGCCAACTCTAACTAAGTACATAGGTGACGGAGTTGAGTTCCTCAACAGGCACCTCTCTGCCAAAATGTTCCATGACAAGGAGAGCATGGCCCCTCTCCTTGATTTTCTCCGTGTTCACCAATACAAGGGCAAGGTAGCCTTCTCATAACTTCACTGTCTCATCATTGTTTTCTTTATTGTAAAAATGTTCTAAGAAAGTCAAGATGTTGCAGCTACTTGATTTATATTTGCTTGTGAGAATTATATAATTTTCGACATGTTTTCAGCATATTTTAATAGATAGATTGGAATCCTTCTGCAGACGATGATGCTTAACGACAGGATCAAGGACCTTAACACTCTCCAAGCAGTTCTGAGGAAGGCAGAGGAGTACCTAACAACACTCTCTGCAGATACACCATACTCTGAATTCGAGCACAAATTCCAAGAAATTGGACTGGAGAGAGGTTGGGGTGATACTGCTGAGCGTGTCTTGGAAATGATCTGCATGCTTCTGGATCTTCTGGAGGCTCCTGACTCGTGCACACTAGAGAAATTCCTAGGGAGAATCCCTATGGTATTCAATGTTGTTATTCTTTCCCCCCATGGATACTTTGCCCAGGAAAACGTATTGGGTTATCCTGATACCGGTGGCCAGGTATGTTCTTGATTAAACTCTTTGAATCCCACTTTAATAACGTGCCAGGATGCTTAGATTGACATTTTTTTTTTTTGGATTTGCAGGTTGTTTACATATTGGATCAAGTTCCTGCCTTGGAGCGTGAGATGCTGAAGAGGATAAAGGAACAAGGACTTGATGTCAAGCCACGCATTCTAATTGTGAGTGCTCTATACCGTTTAGATTTTTGGTTCAAAGTTGTGAATTCTCAAGTGAAACTGGACTAACAATCAATTTCATCTTCTCCTAGATAACTAGGCTGCTACCTGATGCCCCTGGAACCACTTGTGGTCAACGGCTTGAGAAAGTATACGGATCAGAGTACTCCCATATACTCAGAGTCCCCTTCAGAACTGAGAAGGGCGTTGTTCGCAAATGGATCTCTCGCTTTGAAGTTTGGCCCTACATGGAAACATTTACTGAGGTGAGTCCTTTGTTTTTCACAGATCCCTTGGTCATTGAGTTTTTTCTAAATACATGAGCTATCTAACCATCTTTCTGAATTCTCCGTTATCAGGATGTTGCAAAAGAAGTCACTGCAGAATTACAGGCAAAGCCAGATTTGGTTATTGGTAACTACAGTGAGGGTAACCTTGTTGCCTCCTTGCTTGCTCACAAGTTAGGTGTAACACAGGTCTGTGCTACAGTTCTCATTGCTTTAAGTGTTACTTTCTTTTCTTTGGTTTGCAAATAAGATGATTAATGCTTTGGTGTGTTATCTTTGCAGTGTACCATTGCTCATGCTTTGGAAAAAACCAAGTATCCTGATTCTGATATTTATTTGAGCAAATTTGATGAGAAGTACCACTTCTCATGCCAGTTCACTGCGGATCTTATCGCAATGAACCATACAGATTTCATTATCACTAGCACTTTCCAAGAAATAGCTGGAAGGTACATTGAAGTTCCTTGTTTGTAACTAATTAATCTTTGCATCTTAATCCCTCTGATAATGATTGCCTTTTTTGTTTCTTTTTTTTTTTTTCAGCAAGGACACTGTTGGGCAATATGAAAGCCATATGGCCTTCACAATGCCAGGATTATACAGAGTTGTGCATGGCATTGATGTTTTTGATCCAAAATTCAACATTGTCTCACCTGGAGCTGATACAAACCTCTACTACCCACACACAGAGAAGGAAAAGAGATTGACATCCTTCCATCCTGAAATTGAGGAGTTGCTTTTCAGCGATGTGGAGAATGAGGAACACCTGTAAATATCTATCTCTTTCCTGTACTAATGGATTAGTTACTACTAAGTTCTCTGAAGTACTCATCAACATGTTTTTATCTGACAGATGTGTGCTAAAAGACAAAAAGAAGCCTATCTTATTCACCATGGCAAGACTGGATCGCGTAAAGAATTTGACAGGGCTTGTTGAATTGTATGCTAAGAACCCAAAACTAAGGGAATTGGTTAATCTTGTCGTGGTTGGTGGAGACCGAAGGAAGGAATCCAAAGATTTGGAAGAACAAGCTGAGATGAAGAAAATGTATTCATTGATAGAGACTTACAACTTGAACGGCCAATTCAGATGGATTTCTTCTCAGATGAACAGGGTTAGAAATGGTGAACTCTATCGGTACATTGCTGACACCAAGGGAGCATTCGTGCAACCTGCATTTTATGAGGCATTTGGGTTGACTGTGGTCGAGGCCATGACATGTGGTTTGCCAACGTTTGCAACCAACCATGGTGGTCCTGCTGAGATCATTATTCATGGGAAATCTGGTTTCCACATTGATCCATACCACGGTGAGCAGGTCAGCGAGCTCCTTGCCAATTTCTTTGAAAGGTGCAAGAAAGAGCCTTCTTACTGGGACACCATTTCAGCCGGTGGCTTGAAGCGTATCCAGGAAAAGTAAGCAAGCAATTTCACAACGATCTTCTACATTACTCTGTACAAATTAGTTCAGTTATAGTTGGCAGCTAAAATGACTTTTACCTGTTTGAAATCCGAAGGTACACCTGGCAAATTTACTCAGATCGGTTGCTGACGCTGGCTGGAGTTTATGGATTCTGGAAATGTGTTTCCAAGCTTGATCGCCAGGAGATCCGCCGTTATCTGGAAATGTTTTATGCTCTCAAGTATCGCAAGTTGGTAAGTTATCTGGTCTTGAGTTGATGAATCTGCATTGTTCAGCTCTCCTCTTTCAAAAGCATTTCTTCTAACAATCGTGTTGTCTGTTTTGGGTTCCAGGCTGAAGCTGTTCCATTGGCTGTTGATCAGTAAGAGTTTGCGGCAGAAAAAGTTGGAAGCAGCGGGAGGGAGACGAATAAAATAAAAGAGCTTGAGATCGTGTAAAAAGAAGAGGATTGTGTTTTTGTTACTTCTGCCAGTCTTGCCTTTCTTTATTGTTGGTTGGTTGTGTCTTTTTAGTCCCTGTTCAAGTGTCAATTAGGTCCTTCTTGTAGGTCATTTTCGTTGGGTTGTTTGCCATTTCCTTTTCTTTTCCTGCTTTTTGGTAGTGCGAGGAATTGGGCATTTTCAAATGTCATTTTGTAATAAGATCAATTTACCTTCCATTTCGACATTATTATTTTTTTATTTTTGGGCTTCTGCGCTTCTGTTGTGGGAATGGATTAGATACTCGGTCCATTTTGCGATACCACACAAGACAGCATCACCTATATTCTTGCCAGCAACCGCCTTAAATTGCCATCACATGCCACTTAGCTAATGTAACAGTCAACAAATTCAAGATTCCCATTTTTCTCCCTTTTCGCCATCCGACTTTGCCCCACTGAACTTCAGCTATTCACCTCTTTCGAATCTTTAATTGGCTGATCATGCTTCTTTATAGAAGTTTTAATCTTAACTGGCCTCGCTCTCAATCATCCCAAACATTGAGGGATCTTAAAGAAGCCCGGAAGGAAGCGATCGCAATCACGGTCTTCCTCGCTCTGATAGCAGTTCTGGCTGCTCTAGTTTTCATGAATCCCCCATCTTCAAGAAGTGCAAGAATTCACCATCCAAGACCCACGAGTTTGCATACTCCTCTGAGTTCGGTGATCAAAAAAGCTTGCACTAAAACTCTTTACTCTTCTTTGTGCTTCACCACCCTCTCTTCCATTCCTCCCTCCAACACAACCGTAACTTTCCATCATGTTCTTGAGTTTGCTATCAATCAAACCAAGGAACATGTGTTGGATACCCAAGTTGCAAGCGTGGCTCATTTTGAAAACCAAGAATTGAATGCACAGCAGCAGAATGCACTTAGGGATTGCATGGAAATGCTTGATCAGACCACTTATGAACTTGAACAAGCCATTGATGACTTGCATAAATTTCCTTCAAAAAGAGGATATATTCCGAGATCTTATGGGTACCTCAAAATCCTCCTCAGTGCGGCAATGACTAATGGGTACACCTGCATTGATGGTTTGTCTGACTTGGAAGAATTAGGTTCAGATGGCCAAAAGGATCTGAAAGGCCACTTTGAAAATTTGCTTACTCCAATCTCTCACATGATCAGTAATTGTTTGGCCATGATCGCAGAAGTGGAGAGGGAAATGCGCAAAGAAACTCTCAACAATCCAAGGATGTTGAGTATGAAAGTGCAAGAAGACGGATTCTTGGATTGGATGACTGTAGCAGATCGAAAACTAATGGAAACACCAACTGAATTGAGTCCTAATGTAATTGTAGCCTCTGATGGCAGTGGAGATTACACAAGAATTGGGGAGGCAATAGCCAATGCACCAGACTTTAGCACGAAAAGATACGTAATAAAAATCAATGCAGGAATCTACGGTGAGAATGTGGTCATTCCAAGGGAGAAGATTAATCTGATGTTAACTGGAGATGGGATGAACTCAACAATTCTCATTGGGTCCAAAAATTTTGTGGATGGATACTCAACTTTTGCTTCAGCCACCCTGAGTATGTGAAGTGAAGTCTCTTCTTTTGGGTTTTATTTTTGTTTCGTTTTGCTTTGTTTATTATTTTTCAGAACATTTCTGGATTTCTCATACTGCGTAGATACTATATTTTATCTTGGGATTTGCAGCAGTGGCTGGAGACAAGTTCATTGCCCAGCACCTATCAATCATTAACACAGCAGGGGCAGAGAAGCATCAGGCAGTTGCCCTGAGGGTTACGTCCAATGCTGCTTTCTACCGTTGTGAGATGATCTCTTATCAGGACACTTTGTATGCACATTCCCTGCGTCAATTTTATCGTGAATGCTCAATTGGAGGCACCGTGGACTTCATCTTCGGAAATGCAGCTGCAATCTTCCAAAACTGTCTCATTCTTCCCCGCAAACCAGGTCCAGGACAGAGAAACATGATCACTGCCCAGGGGAGGGAAGATCCCAATCAGAATACTGGCATAATATTGCAGAATTGCACGATAAAGGCTGCACCAGATTTCCCATTTCAAGATAGGAAATACTTCCCAACATTTCTGGGCAGGCCATGGAGGAACTTTTCGAGGACTATCATCATGAAGAGCTATTTAGATGACCTGATAAATCCGCAAGGATGGAGTGTGTGGAACCAATACAGCAGGCTGGACACCATTGAGTACATTGAATACATGAATACAGGACCTGGCTCCGACACCAGAAGAAGAGTTCAATGGGGAGGGTACAAGAAGAATTGCACAGAAGACATAGAGAGACAGTTTGCCGTTGGAGCATTCTTGCATGGAGCCGATAACTGGTTAGAATCGACAGTGTTTCCTCTCTTGAGCGGTTCCTGAACTTCATATTGCTGTATATACCAACTTGATAAGGAGTATTCTAACATGATTACGGACCAAACTTCAGCTTTGTTCACTTAGTGTGTAGTCAACAGAGATCAGCTTTGATATTTGTATGCATATTGACCTTTTCCTTAAAGAAAAAAAAAACAATTGGAGTATATCATGCATCTTGATTTCTAAACTCCAATTGTTAGTAATACACAACAGCTTAATACACGAGCTCATAAGGTGCAGATTCACCTGCCAATTGCCATTCACAGCACTTTATGTGGCAGGCACTCCTGTTGGTCAGTACGTAAAAGCTCTGGATGGATTAACATAACACGAAGTGCATTTTGTAAAATAGGCTTGCACTAACTCATGTATCTATTATTTTTTTTTTGTCAGCAACGATACATTTATATAACTTGTTCTATCCTAATTTAGGGGGAAGGGGAAGCCTAAGGAGGCTGTGGTAGGAAACTAATGGATATACAGATCCAACTAGACCAAGAGAGTGCTCTGACACAACCCTTTAATTTTTTTCGCTATAGGTGAAGTTTGAACCCTAACCTACAGTCCAAGGAGGGACTTAAGCCTCTCCCTGGTGGCAACTGAGCCATTGGCCCAGTGATTAACTCGTGTATCTATTAGGTGAAAGAATTTGAGCATCATACACTCTAATTATTTCCATACCAACCTCTACTGCCAAAAAAGTGAAAAAGTATTTACTGTTGGCAATTCCATCATACTTCAGAATGCAAAACTTACATTCTCCCAGCATCATCACGACTTACAGGCAGAAATTGACGGGGTATCTCTTTCTATGACTATTTACAGAAATTACCGTTCTATATTACAAAATTTGTCTCATTCCCTGTACGCTACTTCTCGAAATTTAAAAGCTATACACTTGGTTGTACACCCCTGCAAGATACCAAAAGTCCGTGAAGTTGATGAAAATTGCAAGCAGTTCACTGACAATTGCTCTCTTCAGTGTCCTCTTAGTTATCTGCTTTCTCATCTTTCCCTTGCAGTCCCTTCTGAGAACTCCCTGATAGCCCCAGATTTCTTTCTAAGAAGAGGTTGCCTAGGATAAAGAATAATAGCCAATGCTAGAGAAAACGCAATACCCACAATCCCACTAAAAGGTTCAAAAGGGTGAGAACCGCAGAGCCAATTTGGAAGACTGGGACTGTAAGTCAAAAACCCACCTCTTTGTAAGATGAAACTAGATACAATTATTCCTGCACGAAGCCCAATTGGAAGGGATAGGCTCCCTTGGCTTCTTTGTCGAGCGCCTGCTAGACCTAGTGACAATAACCATAAGCCTGGTATAGCCCAGGGGGACCTGAAATTCCATTTGACCAGAAAGGATTAGTTGATTTCCAGTATTTTCAGCAACAGCACACCGATGCTAAGAAATGTAAATGAACTATAGAAAAAGTAAGCCAGAAAATATGGGTGCCCCTCCCTTGTCCCCAACCACCCCACCCCCCCCACCCCGCCAAAAGAAAAGAAGCAAAAAGAAGAGAGAGAGAGAGAGAAAGAGAGCTGCTGCGTGTCCTGTGGTATGTAGCATGCACTAATATATGAGAAAGCAATACTCAACACAAGGTAGGGTTGAGCTGCTTGAATGGCACAGGCAGGTCTGCATATATGAGAGAGAGAGAGAGGGCGGCAAGGCGGCAAGGGAGAAAGTTTCTAGAAACGCTCAGGAAATGTAATTAACATGAACAGAGAAGCTGCAATATAGGACGGAGGGATTTTTAAGGTAAGGTTTCTGCTGCAAGTCCAAAATAGACAATAGGAAAATCCATGTATTACTACCCCACCCCTTAATTCCTGCAGTCAATCATTGAACTTTTAAGATCATCAACACAATAGGAAAATTCTCAATGAAGAGCCAAGGGGAACACTGGATAACAAAAGATACAGACCTCTGTGACAAAGAAAATGCAAGTCCTGATATGATGACCCCAGGGTAATATCCAAAGTCAGCAGCAATTTCATCAGGCAACCATGACCTAAAGAGCAACTCCTCGACAATTGCGACACCAGTTGCTGTTGCAAGTCCTCGAAACACTAACCAAAGAAGTCTCCCACACACTTTAAGCCATGTAACAGCATCTGAAGATGATGAAGAAAGATAGGTAGGCATAGATGGGTGGACAAATCCAGAAACAAAATTTGCATAATGTATCAGCAGAACAAGTATGACTCCCCAAATCAAACCGTACGCAAAATGTTGGACCTGCAAGCAAAGCAGTCACATTAGGTCTCTCTTGAAGCTAAACAATACAAAATTAAACTTAAAACCTTTCAAATGTGTATAGAGAGAGAGAGAGAGAGAGTAGAGAGCGGGTATTAGGCAATTCAAATTGGACTTATAAATAGGAAAATAAAGAAATGCGATTATTAGAGCCAGTTTCAATGATACATCCCACCTTAAGTGTATTTTGAACAAGTACCATGAAATGGATGAAATTGAAATTGAAGTGTATTCTGAGGTTCTTACAACTATTTTCATTAGAGGAAACAAAGCAGTGACCAACATTTGCGACTATTAAGTAGCAAATGGGATCGTCTAGGAAAGTCCTCTTTGACTTAATGCAGGAAGGGGGGACAAGAGATCAGCCCCACCTATATTGCTTCATTAAACAGTAATACTAAAATAGACAACAGATTGGCCACTATCCAGAAGTGACAAAAATTGCATACTTTTCTATGAACATACAACAGTTGATTAAGAAAGTCCATACCTTTGATGGTGAAGTCAAATCCAGCCCATATTGCTCAAGAGGATTATCATACCCGCGAATTCTTTTGCCCCATAGGGTAACCATCAGCATAATGGAAACACAGAGGCCAACAAGGCAAGCAAGCTCTGCAATCCTGGGCGAGTTATGTGTTGCCCAGCTTTGCACAAGTGTTGGAAGCAATGGAACAACAACGGGTGACCATAAAACAAGCACCATCAAGACAAACCCAGAAATTCTGAAAATGTCCAACCCCAAATTCTGTTGGTTATTCATCTAATAAATACAAATATCTGCATCACATGCATTAACATGCAAGTATACTAAGCAATCAACAATCAATATGACGCCTATCAGATGCTAGTCAGATCATCCAATTAGAGTTTGACCATCAAAAGCACATAGTGAATTCAATGAACAGAGTAGCACACACAGTGACAGGTAAAATACAATTTCTAGAGAATCCCAACAAGGGGGTTAAAAGTTAACTTGCAAAGATAATCAGAAACAAGTCAGATTTTGCCATAACAGCAGCATTAGGTTATTTTCAAAAAAATGAGGAAATACTAGAATAAAAAATAATAAAAATTTTGCCCAGTTGAATTTAATTTACATAGAGCGGAAGAGTTGAAAATGATTACAGACTGACTCTGGAGTCACTTAGATGCTGGAAACCATTCCAAATTTAGCAGAATTTAATGTGCTTCTTTTATTACAAATTTTTTGTGCAGAGGCAGTATGAGAAAGGTGTCATTTTGAGCACTTTGCTTACATAGGACTTTTATACCAGAAAGCAATCTGCTTCAAAGTTCAGCTGTAACAGCGCTGAGTTCATGATGTTTGACTTATTCTAAATTTTGTTTCTATAAAGTAGGAATGCATAATACTTTATATAGAATACATTTAAAGTATATCAATTTATGATGAATGCTACTTAAAAATGGAAAATCTTGATTTTGATGTTACAACATGATCCAGAAAAACGAAAAATTTCCAGTGCAACAAAGTGAAGATGGCTTTAGAGTTCACTGAATTAGCTCATACAACTATAGGGAAACATGAAAGAATTGAGAACTCAGCATAATAATTTTTAAGGTGACTAATACTAGACAACTTGTCTACCCTAGGTGGACAAGTTGAAATGAATGTTCAAACACAGCATTAAAGTTGGACCTCTCAAGTTACCAAGAGTACAACCAATTTGTTTATGTTATCAGGTGGATAAGTTGAACTGAATGTTCTAACACAGTATTAAAGTTGAACCTTCCAAGTTACCAAGGGTACAATTTGTCTATTTCATTAGAGTCTGCCTAGGTAAACTTGTTTCTGTCACAACTATTAAGTCTTTCTTGTCAACTACTAATATTCTCAAGTTACATGTAAAGAAAAGGAACACATGGTGACATATCTACATCATAAAATTTAGTTTCTATCAAGTTTCTAACGTTAGCATTGAGGAGGGACCATGGGTGAATTATCATTCTCTAATTACTGATTCATATAGGGAGAAGGAAAGAGACGGCAATCCTTCTTGTTTAATTCCCAACAACGACTCCAGAAGGAAGAAATTTCCGAGAATATTTAAATTGATTTAACCACAATTTCCATCTTAGTAATCATATTTTTGTTATCTGCTATTATTTATCTCAGAAAAGAATATTTGCCCATTTTTTATCCCAGAAAAGAATATGGCAAAGATTAGTATCTCTCAGATTGAGATTCTCTGATGCTTAAGGAGGTTACTTAATCATGAAAGATATTTCATTTTTTTTTATTGGTGTTGGAAACAGGGAGGGGGGGGGGGCGAAGGGGGGCGAGGCGGAGTGCTGGAGATCCGTCTTTGTGATCACTCAGAGAAGAAACGAAATTTTGAATAGAGAAAATTTCAGCAAAATGTAAATTGTGTTGCTTAAGGCTTTTAAAAGCACATATAACTTTTAAGAGATAAAACCAGATCGTCAACTTTCCATGTTTAAAAAGAGAGGAAGTGAAGCAATAAAATGATACCTCTGAAACAATGGCCGTTCAGCCACGTGTAGAAATGAGATGAGCTTGTCTGTCAAACTCAATGCACCACGTATACCACCCCAAAGCAAAGCAATTTTGCCTACAAGCTTCAAAATGCCACCCTTTTGTCCTAGTTCTGTCAACATTGCAACGAGCCTGCCAAACAAGGAAAACTGTCAGGAACTTTTGGAGTACAAAATGTGGTAATTTCATTTGCAGATTCAGGTTTGCACGAGAAGAGAATGTCAGACCTTTCATGATCCACTCCGCCACCTTCCTTTGTGGGTACCATAGGAGCAGCAACCAGCAGAGCTTTCTCAGCTAGGCTTGTGACTATGTTATTCTGGGTTTTCTCAGACATTTCCTCATTATTGGGGCCCTTGAAATGACCATCTTGCTCCTCCAAGGGCTTCAATAAAGTTTCTGTAGTTCCAGAACTCTACATTGACAAAGATACAAACTATTAGAGAAAACATGTGATTGAACGCTGAAAACTGAGTCATGTATTTCCTATAACAAATTGGTAATGGAAACACATAGCAATAGTGCACTCTCTCTTACACTCGTGCACATTCATCCAAACAGTTTGAGACAGGAACAACTTCTCAGAAACTTCAATGGCACTTAATTACAAGGCTCACTAATAACAACAAAGGAGAGGCCTGAATAGATTTCAGTTTTCATTTTGGGACAATAAGCAAACAAATATCTGTTGATTGGATATACTAGCCTTCATGAAAAGGGAAACTTAAGGAGCTAAGATGTATCTTTACTCAGGCTCTACCAAGCACAGCATACAAAAATATACACCAGAAGATGAGCTAGGATAACATTTCGTGTAATATGTAACCGATGCTGTACAAATGATGTTGAAACCCATGGATTGGGATGAGAAAAACACTTCAAATCAACACATAGTAGGAAAGTATGTTTCACAAAAAACCACTACCTTTTGTTCTACGAGCAAAGCAGAAGCACCCAGAGCAGCAGTGACGGCACCGATCATAACAGTATTTCCATTTGAACTGTTAATTGCACTACTTTGGCTACACTTGTCAACTGAACTATCCCAGTCATCCTTCTCATATATCTTTCCAGAAACCATTTTATCAGCCTCTTTCATAGTTAATCGAGTATGATTTATATTCCTTGATTTTTCCACTTGATCAAGTATCAGGTGTTCATTCTGGCTATTACCATTTAATGCAGCTACATCAAAATAATTTCTCAAGGCAGCTAAGCTAGACCCAACAATAACACCAACTGGCAAAACTCTTCCTAAGTAACTGGTTTCCTGAACAGCAGAAGTTATTGCTCTTATTATATGCTGTCCTTCAAGTGTCCCAAATTTATCCAAAGTAAGATCTTTTCCTCTCATGATAAAAACCTGCTCATCATGCCCTACTGACAGACAGACAGAATTGGCAACTAGCTCCAAATCTTTGGCAAGTTTGGGCTGCATTTCTTCTATATCTTTGTCACTTACCCTTCGTTCAACTTCAAGCTTTAAAGCATCCAATATGATACCTTTAATCAAGAGTAGTAGTTCCTCCAAATTGTCATCACCAATACCCACTCTAGTGTGTGTTTTTTTGCACTTTTCAACTCTTTCCTCTTGTCTATCAGAATCAAATATAACATATGATGGTTCTATAATACTGTCTACATCTGTACTAAAATTGGTCTCAGCTTCAGTTTCACCTTTTACATCAGTAATATCACCATGAATGTTGTCACTGTTATTTTGTGGTTCCTCCAAAAGTTTCCACTTACCTTCTTCTGGAGAGTAGTCAAGAAATAAAGTTGCTGTTGTATCCATATCTAGTGTTTTGGTATTGCTCTTTTTTGACATCAAATACTTTTGAAAAACCTCTTTGTAAAGATGGTCTCCATATAAGTTTGTAGTTACAGACAACAAATTGGGTTGATAAATGACATTTAAATATCTAACTAGACTTTCTGTTGACAGCTTTCTCGTGGGCAAATCTTTAATCCTTCCATTTCCTTCCCTTTTATAACTCTCTGAGTGGGTTTCCCAAGAGAGATTGGTATCAGTACCACTGCTTGTAGCAGGATCTCTTCCAGAGTGGTCATTGGAGGTAAATTCTTTAGAGGTATGAATACCAAATGAACTGTCACAAGGTATGCTCTTTTCATTTCTGTTCTCCTCCTGCTTTTCCAATTTGTGGTCATCACCAGTAAACTGGTTCTGAGCAGTTGGGTCCTGAGTTTCACCTCTTTCTTTGGGCTCATATCCAATGTTTTCTCTCTTTTGATTTTCATCGGTACTATCCTTGGCTCCATCACCATTCTCTCTTCCTCCTTCTAATTGTGTGATCATATCCTCAATTACATTGAACACACTATTAACTGCTACTTGCGTGGAATCATCAATTCCTGTAAAAGCATCAAATGCTTGAGAAACATCAAAGCTTGGAAGCTTAGAATCATATTCAGCTGAACCACCCTGAACGCTGTTTTCTTCTCTTTTTTGACTACTATCACCTTCTTTTTCCTGGATTTGGCTCTCTGACATGGGAACTGGAGCAGAAGATCTGTCCTCTGTCTGAGCAGATGGCATACTTATTGTTTGGTCAAGATGAGAAGATTCAGCAGTTTTTACACTATCTTCCTCGCTACTGCTCTCCCCTTTCATGGATGACTGACCTTTCCCACTGTCATTCTCTTTGTGTTGTTCAATGACCATGTCCTCAGCGTTGACTGTTCCTTCAGACCTACCAGGCAACTCGGGCTTAGAAACTGTTTCTGACCCATTTACCAAAGAATCAGAACCTAAACCAGTTCTATCTCTAGAAGAGTCCATATTTTCCATGTGATTTCCCAAGTCATTTGTAGCCTTTTTATCTGAATCAAGAATCTCACCTGCATTACCATTTGTCATCGGAAGATGGTTGGAGTTAGCAGATTGTTGTCCATACTCTGATGCCTGAGGTTCAGATTCTGGTCCCACAGAGGTCTTGTCTTTGCTAATTTTAGACACATCTGCAAAGTCATCAGTCCTTTGTGATTGAGCTGAAGGTTGAGGATCTTCATTCCCATTATCTGTGCTAGGCTGTCCAGTTTTCTCTTCCACTTTTGACTTCAATCGTGATGCCATGTCAGGAATTCGTCCTAGGCTCAGGAGCCTATCAATTTTTAGATTTGGATCACTGTGCAGGATACCAGAAACAGCAGTTGTAAGCTTTCCGCGAACATCTTCAGGAACAGTGCCTTGCAAAGCATTAATTAATGTCTCCCCCTGACCCACAGCACTGAGGACCTGCACATGATTACCAAGCAATTTAGAGATGACTTTTAGAATTGCACATCACAATATTGTCCTTTTGGCAAATAATAACTTCTAGAATATAAAACTATAGCGGGTGTTGCCCTCTTCCAAAAAAAGACAGTGGTCAACTAATTTCAAATGTGTCAACAGCAGAGTCATTAGTAATAAGAAATATCTATAAGCCTTTATTGGCATCTCTCAAAAATGCTTTAACTCCTCTAGATATAAGATGCTTCACATAAGGACCTTTACATGACTCTGCAAAATATTGCTTTACTAGGATGAGCAGATACAGTAATTAAATTTCCTGAAGACACACAAACTATTCAAATCTATTACCTTTTTCTTTTGTTCTTCTGTCAGTGTGTTGGGCATTGTAGCATCTAGCATATTCATAACAACTTTTGCAGTCTGTAGGACCTGGCCCATTTCACCATCATCAGGATTTGTAACCTCCTCTCTCACTAATTGTGCATCAATAGAACTACTTTGGCCTAATGAATCCTTATCTGGTCGTAGTCCTTTTGATTCTTGTTTAGATCTTGAATAAATTTTAGCTCTAGTATCGCCTGCTTCAAATATATTTTTTGCAAGATTAAGGGAATGCACTCCTAAAGCATCAAAGTTTGGAACATTCAAGAGCTTGTTCACTCTGCCATTTTGGTGCAATGCTCTGCTTTCAGCCAGTGTTAGACCCTTGGAGGGATTGATGGTAACATCAACATCTTTCAAGAGTGGATGTCGACCCTTTAAAAGTCCAAGCTCCACAGCTGCAAGCCACTATAATGCAAGCATGTAAGGAATCTAATGAAGTACAAACTGTAGGATAAAGAAACTTGCTGTATTTAACAGCCAAAGGACCTTATACCTGACTTGATAGAGAAGCCAACCTATTGAATTAAAAAAGCAAGATAGCATGTATTTAATTTTAAAAAACTATTTACGTCCATAAAGAGAGACAATGAAGCAGGAGGGAAACAACTACCCTTGACAAGGCAGCCCCCAAATGAGAAAAGGAAAAGACATCAAAGAAGCTAGATTTTTCTCTGACTTTTTCCCTTTTTCTGAATATTAATTGACTGAACCCCATGTTGATTATTATTCAACTCGCAAAGATAAGACCACTAATAGATATTTCACTCTACTATATTTCTACTATATGATATTACATAAGCTATTCGCATTATGTAATGCAGTAATCAATAAGAACCTCTGTAAAAAACCAGTTCAAAAGAAAGTGTCAGCTTCGTCTTCATCTAAAGAAGGGAAATCCCTTTTACCAAGTTTTCCATCATGTTGCGAGGGAAATTCCTAATAATGTTCTGCAAGCTATATCGTGGCATAAAATAAGATTGTAAAGCAGTAATTATATTCCAGAAAATTGCTCCACTAGTAATTCTAGAAACAAAGTCTTATGTAATTAAACAATTAATCCACAATTCATTACAAAAAATAGAACATTAGAAACTAACTTTTCTGACTATGACTTGCTAGGGATTACAATAGTTCCCATCATTACCTCAATAGTGAGATGCTGGCACCAGGATACAGTTGATTTGCTGCCTGTGATTTCTTTCGATGGCAAATAAGAGCACAAAAGGAGACTGGTAAATGGGTTTTCAGCTATCAAACTGCGTGGAGTAGAGAATATTGGAACTGTCCCGTTATCATTCTGCTAAATTCAAAGAACCATCATTGTCAAATTTATCAAGCACAAAGTAAACATGAGCAGATATTTCAGGGGATTCAGGATCCAGAATACAGTACTTGGACTAAAGTATACTTGCAACTTCAAGACCATCAAGCACATTTAGCAGGAAAAAAAAAAAAACTTTCAACATTTTCCAACAAATTTCAAATGCAAAAAGTAGACTAGACAAATAGTACCAAGGGATTGGTATAAAATAGTTACCAGACAATGGATGCAATAATAGCACTGGAATTGCATCCTAAGCAGCTAAGTACTACAAATAGTTTATCACCTTGGCAAGGGAAGGCAAAGTGAATGCACTAGAAACAATGCAAACAGAGAACAGCAGAGATCTAGACATGAAATGCTCCATTACTTAACTGAACAACTGAGATAAACAAGATATACCAGAAATGAGCAGCATATGCAGTCGAAGAAGACTTTTAATTTGTATCAGCATTTTGAGATAATTAACTCGTAAAGAATGATAGATCAGAAATTAAAATGGGGCAACCAGACTGGTATCCAGATGCATTAACAGTAGAACAACAAAAGAACACCTGTATGAAAAGAAGCGGAATCTTCACTTTTCCAACCATGTCTCGAGTACTAGATTTTGCATAAAAATCTTCAATCTCAGCAAAACCATAAGATACCATGGATATTGCTTTCTCAAAATCTCGTACAGAGGTTGACAAAAGAGCTTTCTCGACATTGAAACCTTTTGCACGGCCTTGAAACAGTTCCTGGATGCATAAAGTAAATATTATCTACCATGATAGTAGTCACAGAAAAGATAGGATCAATTTAGCTTAGAGCATATTCCTCTGCTAAAGTACGAAGACCTTTCTAAATTGCAAGATATGCATAAACAAGAGGGCGAAAAGATGGAAAGCTAATAATGCATATGCCATAGGAATGATAACCTTGTTTGAACGCAATATATCAATCAAGCCAGTTTTAAGCTTCTGATCTAACAAGATATGGTATGGAGTTGATCTTGTCACTTCCTCCAAGTCAAAAGGGTTGTCTATGCATGTTGCAGCTGTAAGAGGTGTTTTCTCTCCTATTTCTGCCAGGTACTTGGTCAACATATTTGCACCATAACCCCAGCCAACAGCCATCATTGTTGTCCATGGCCTTGCCTTATTGATAAACTGTATAGCTGTGGAGATATCATCGCTGTCAGCAGCTGTAAATAACCTACATGAATAAAGTAATTAAAGTGTCCTACTATCAGATATCACGCACAAATATTTTAAAGGGTCAGAAGCAGGAAGAATCTTTCATGAGGAACCCAAACAGGAAAAAATAGGATTTGATTTCAGTTATAGAGTTAGCACTTCAACAAGCGTCAAGGTGCATAACAAACACGCAACAAAGTTATCCCTACTTTTAAAGGAATATTAAGAGACTGGAGCAACAGTCACTTAAACTTCAAAACCATGTGGTTTAATATCGGGAGTGAGGGAACTTAAAAAAAAATCAAAGTAATACCACATTAGGATTACTGAACAAGAGGAGCGGTGTCCGTGACATAAAACATTTTCTAAGCTTGAAAATAGCAGTAATTAGAAGCTTAACTTCTTGAGCATCAGGATAAATTGTTCAAACAAATGATGAAATACGGAATCCTGTCTATTATTTTGTTGATTCACCCGGACTACAATATATTCCCAGCTATTTTAGCCTGTGAGTACACATCTCCTATTTTGTTTGTACACTTTTCTACATGATTTTATATTCTCTTTTTGATAATCTAGTAACAAAACTTTCTATTTGCTCCTCCACAACTCATGAGAGAGAGGAGAAACATATATGTCAACCAAATTGTTTGTGTTAATGCGTCACAGGTTAACTGTTAAATCGACGTAACTAGGAGAAAACTATGTCGGTACATTGTGGGCATTGACAAACAGGTACCTAAAGGGAACTTATTAGAAGTGCTCCAAACTGCTAAACTTTTTGAGAAATGAAGATAAATTGGGTCACTGACCAAAAGCAAGGGGACGCTAAATGTTAGTCTGTGCACTTCGTATCACAAAGTGAACGTATGGATGAGTGCCTAGAAAAATCCCTTTTGGTAAAATACCAAGCACCCAACAATCAGGAACCTTGCTGCAAATCTCTCAAGCACCGCTTGATAATTAACAAATCAAAGTACTGAACAGGAAACAATAAACGATAATTTAATTCTAAGTCTTCGGTTCACAAAACTCGAGCATAATTAACATGCACAACAATTTGACAACTCACTCTCCTGTCCATCAGCTAAAACTTCTTTGCAGTTAATTGAGCAAGTAGTCTTTAGTACAGAGTGTCAACACCATCAAAATCTATCAACAAAGCAGCACTAAAAGTTAAAACCCAAAAAAAAAAAAGTACAATTAAATCAAACAGAAAAATTCACCGTGGCGTCGTTATTGGTGAACCAGCACACCCCCTAGGGTTCATAACAACCGGGAAACACCCTCTCCTAAGACACTCACACACAAACTCCCTAATATCCTTCTCCATGCTCCCTTCTGCCGTCCCCGGAACGATCAAAATAGTCGTATCCAACCCTCTCTCCTCCTCCAAATCCAAATTCACCGGCCAATCTAAGGACAAGACTCCTCCATCCTCCGTCCCCACGCAAACTCTCTGATACACCAACTTCTCTGCCTCCTCCACATCACCTTCCTTCACTTGAATTCTCCCGCTGTTCAACCTTACAAAGTGTCTATCTTCTTTCATAAGCTTCTCATTTACATCCTCCAATAATTCGCTCCCCTCGACTGATATCGAAGGACATCGTAACACCACAAACCGATTAAACGGTGTCGGACTCGTAAACAATATCCAGTCACCAACGAACTTATTATTCCTATGTTTTCTCGGAATTCTCATCAATTCCGATTTCTCGCTAAATTGAGAGAAAAAAATTGCCGCGCCAGAGGCAAGACCTAGGGCGGGGGCGAGTAAGTGGAGGGAATTCGCAGAGGAAAACTGAGAAATTAAGCTCTGGAAGAGATTTTCGAAAGGCGAGGAGTCCAAGAAATTGTAATTGAAGTGGCATCGGATTGTGAGAGATAGGTTTTGAGTTGATTTGAGCTTCAATTTCCGGCGCTTCCATCCTCGGTGACGAGGAATCGAGAATTTTCTCTGAGCTCCCGACTGAGGTGTCGTCAATGGCGATTGATGGTAAAAATTCGGAATTTTGAGGCTCATTTGGTTCTCCACCTGGGACAAGCTTTTCTGGAAAAAGCTACTTGTGTGTGATAAAAGGAAAAAGAAGACGAGGAAGCGGCATTGCCAGCTGGAGAAGCGAGTCAAATCAGCAACTGAAGTGGAGACTGGGGAGTTTACGGTGGAGAAATGCGGTGGAGAGATGACGTGGCCGTGGTTTTGTGGAGCCCGGGCGTTGGCTATATTCGACGCCTATGAGTGGCTGGTGGAACGGTTCAGCATTGAACATTTGCGAGGGAGTCAGTGGGTCCTACTCGTTAGTTAACTTTTGCGCAGAAATACCAGAATTTTGAAATGAGGCAAATAATTGGGCTGGGCTTCTAGAAACAGCAGGAAGGCGAGGAATATGGTGGTGTGGTGTTGCTTTTGGACCAGAGATAAAGGTGTAATATTGGGCTACAAGGACCAATCTTGTATTGGGTCCAAAGATACCAAGTAGCAGTCTCTAGTTTTCCAAAAGAAAAAAGAGTGTACAAAAGTTTTAAAAAAAAAAAAAAGAGTAAATCTTATATACATTGACAGTGTATACACTATTATCGTGGGATTCATGACATGTAAGTAAAAGTTGAATTTCAAATTCAAATTTTACATATTTTGTCATTCATCCAACGCTGACAGTGTATACACTGTTAATATTGAAAAAATTAATCCAAAAAAAAAGGGTGTTTTGTGGAGAAGAATTAATTCCTCTAGATGGCAAAGGAGAAAATTTTAATTCTAAGCCTTACAAGTAAGAGAAAGGAAAGAATTTGAAAGTTAAACTACTGACTTCACAATCAACTGGCAAATGTTCCGATCAGCTAATATGCAAGATATTCGAGACATGATCTAGTCGGACAAATTGCGTAATGTCCCTAACAGTTAAGCAAGATATTGGCAACATTAGCTGGTTTGACAAATTGTATTTTTAACAGTAAGGGAACGGTAGAAAAACCACATCACTACCTACTATAATAATCCCATTAATTTAAACAAAACACTAAGATCTTCTATAACGGGCAAAACAGCTTCTATGCTATGCGCATTTTTTTGAAACACACTAGAATCTCATGTGAACAAGCTGGCACGGAAAAATTTTAAATAGATAAAATCGTGTATTACCTAGTTCTCGTTAATTACTGTGTGCATTAAATCGGTTTTCATAGACACTGCTACTATTGGATTAAAAAGATGTTTGGATTGCATTTTTATGAATTTTTTACAATAAAAAATTATCACAATAATTTGATATATATATATGTGTGAGTTAAAAAGGTGACTGAAAACCTAGTAATTTTTCTTTGAAAAACTACTGCCTTCCAAACAAAGCCTACGCGGCTGTCATTGTAGCAAAAAGTGGCCTGATAATGATCCTATTGCCTAAGGGCTAAGCACATGACCAAATCTTATGTTATATGTTAGAATGATGGTCGGGCCTCAATTCTTTAGGCACATGTGTCTGTTGGTCCAAGCATCTTTACGGAGTCAAACTAGCCAGGCACTAGGCGTGGTAAAAGTCCAAGGGCCAGTGGTGAGATAAATCGCCCCAAAACATGTCAGCAGCAAAACTCCAGATTGTGTTTAGCCTTGACCTTTTTTCAGATGCAAAATCACGCCCATTATTGGACTGTGCTTTCTTAGCAGAGAGAGAATCGTATCTCCACTCGGATCCAAAAACAAAAACATGCACAGATGCCCATTGATTGTCGACAAACCCCTAGTCATCATTTGGTTTTGATTGAACAAATATGATCTCAGCATTTGTTTCACGTAATGATGCCCCTAAAGGAATCTTGAACAGTCTCACTCGGGGGGGGGGGGGGGGTAATTTTTAATCGTGTCGGAGGATAGGGATACGGTATTATTCGAAATAATTATTTTTTATAATTTGACGTATCTTATTTTAGATAAAATAATAATTAAAAATATAAAAATAAATTAAAAAATATATTTATAATACAAATAAAACATTATTTAAGATAATTTAATAATCTAAACAAAAACGACACAATAATATGCCTGGAAAACGAAGAAGAAACCAAAGTGTGTTTGCGGGCAGATTTTTTGTGCTGTCAATTATGGCTATCTTTTTCAATCTAATTTCCAATCAATTTGGTTCCAAACTAATAGTGGTAGTATTTAAAGTTTGCTCGTTTTTCACTATCAACGGTCGATCTGCATTGTGGCTGGACTTGTTGAGTCGCTCGTGCCAGTGCAAAACAAGATTACATGTGTTCGGCCTTTTTCATCATTGAGACCTGTCCTGAGTATTGACAAAGATACGTACGGCACATTATTGAATTCGGTGCTCCGATTCCCACCCTCGACTTAGCTTAATTAGCTACGCCAGAAGATAGTAGCCAACAATTTTTGCATATAAATGCTTCGCTAAAGTTGAACAAATTTTGGTGATTATATGGACCACATGGGAATGGTATGGGCGATTTGGACTCATATTTTGTGCGTCAAACATGTTGAAGAGAGGATCAAACACCGCGTTTGCAGCATGCACAGTCCATGTGTAGCTCACATGGCACTGCTCAATTAATTAAGGAGAAACATTTCCGCATCGCTTTCAAGGTTTCGCCCCATCTGGATCATCAATTAGCAACGAACCAGTCTTAATTCAACTAATCCAACACACATATTAGTTTCGGATTCTGACTGATCAAACAAAATTAATGGATTTTGTTGCAATATTAATATATGGGGTTTTTATAACGGATACCCTTAAATACTCGTTAACGTATCTAATGTTTACCTAACCCTTCATATATATATATATACACACACACACTAGCAATTCTTTTCTTACATTTATATATATTTTTTCTATTTAATCTTACCTACCTTTTCTTGTATTACTTACTTTTTTTAGTTAATTTTATATTTTAAAAAATATAAACTTGAAATATATGGGCACTCGTTAATATACACGTACATACATGTGTGTGTGTGTGTGTGTGTGTGTGTGTGGATTTTCGTATGTTGTCGGGCGGGGGATGATGCTACGGCGCGAAATGGATGATGATTTAATATTACAAGATGTTTTGTGTCATCAATAGGACCACAATTGCAAATTGGTACAGTGGCTTCGCATTCATTTTCGGCCATTCTTCCGACATCAAATTAAAGACCCAAGACCATCATATAATGCCAAAATATCATTTTCTCTTTGGAGGTACATTCGAAGCTTGTGCGGATCTTCCGATGTAGTATTAACGCAATAATTACTAGTTTTCAAAGGAAATTGCAATGGCAAATAAATGTTCCTTCCCCCCTCATCTGTGCTTTTGTCGGAAAAGGTTCATTCTCGAATGTGATGCCAAAATATAACCTCAGAAAGAAGAAGTTTTTGCTCCCTTGGTAACCCACCATGACCAAAAGTTTGTGAATTATTATCGAGATCTTTGTTGTTTTCTTTTTTAACCGCTGCGGTGGAAGCAAAATAGATCAAGCAGTATAAATTGGATCCAAAAGGAGAATGGCAAATAATTCATATAGTGGTTAAACGAGAATCGCTTTAACATATGCTGTAAGTAACAGGCAAAAAAAAAAAAAAAAAAAAACCTTATAGTAGCATGTAATGTAGGACAACAATATGTTCATTACCTACCTACGCTACAGAGAATCTTTTGAGAAGGAGACAAAAATATCAACTTTTCAAACGTTAACAGTTCAGAGTTAAATACTGACAAACAAAAATAAGCTGATTAATTAATTTCATGCACCAATAAGTGCTCTCGAATTTACTTACTATATATTTATTTTATTTAGTTCTACAGGAAAAGGGGGATTGTGGTGGTTGCCACCAGTTGCTTCTTGTGCATATGTATACTATTATTTCTTATCAGCTCTTCATTGGAAAAATAGCAGACATTCGAACCAAATAGATATATATATATATATAGAGGAGACTTGGATGATTGTAATCATCCAGAATTCAGCAACTCCGTGGCACATGTCTGTCGCTTTCAAGAAAGAATTTCATTTTGAAGATGGATTAATTTTAAATATAACCACTGAACTTGATTCAGTAACTACCATGGGTTGTAGGTGAGGATTCAAATCACACCCACAATGAAAAAAATTCAAGAGTGATGCCAAAACACTCCTATGATCTAGTAAGATCCGTGTACACAATCCTTACGCTTTTTTTTTTTCCACTAAAAAAAAAAAAAGTTTGGATAGATTCAGCCTGGTCTTACCAACTCATAAAGAAACTAGATTTTAACACACCTTTGAGATTTTAGGAAGCGTTTACCAATTAAATCATCTTGTGTTGGCATTGAGATTGTATTTGGTGAATGTCAATTTGAACAGAAAAACACTCTTGAAGTTGTTGAGAGTGCCATTCATCTTGCCCTAATGTATCCTTTTTTTTTTTTTTTTTTTTTTTTTGAGAACTCTGGATTCTCGAGTGCCAGTGTGAAGATGTCCATGGGTCTCAATCACCGAATTCAAGAGTAGATTGCAAGTTAGACTGTGTAACGTTCCTAAGAAAGTTTTTCTTTTGGAGCTCAGACTTTTTGAAAAGCCAATATCCAAATGAAAGACTACAGCAAAGCCAAAATATAGTTTAATTGATAGACGCTGGTAAATAATGCCTGTAGCTAACTCGTGGTTGCGTGGCATCTTAAGAACCCTAACAACTTCATAGTTCGATTAGTTAACAGTTCCATCTTTGTCTTTTACGAAAATGGCAACCGTTCAGATTAAAAATGACCTCGCCCGCCTGATTTATTAATCCTCTGCAACCATTTTTCCGGTTAAATTTGTTTGTTTTTTTTTAAATCAAAGCACAAAAAGTGCACCACTAAATGATTGCATACAGGCTAATGAGAATCTTCATTAGCTTAATCAGACACGTTAGTTGCCTAAATATGTGCTTCATTCCTGTCAGCTGCTTCATTTTCTAGGTTTCTATCAGGTTTTGGCTCTTTGTTCTCATTGGAATTCCATACATCCATACCATACACACACACACACATATATATATATATATAGACACACACTGTCACGGTTGGATACACGACACATACGCAAAATTTGAGTTTTAAATTCAAATTCAAATTATGTGTCATGCATCTAATAGTAGTAAAAGTGTATACACTGTTAATATATAGATGATTAATCCATATATATATATATAATTCACACACACACACACACTCTCTTCTTGTAGATTATGGTGTGACAACTTTTATCTATAAATAAAGTTACAACAAAAGAAGAAAGGATGCATAAGTCTTGCGTGCCGCTTTTGAGTTTGCCAACTGTGAAGTTTGATGATTTTCTTCAGTGATTTTTTCCTGTCTGCCAGCGGGCCGGGGCTTGAATTTGGTCCCAAATGAGGGTTGAAGGGGGAAGAATTTAGTCCTGGAATCCTTAACACTGCAAACTGGCTGGCCCTTTTTGGGATAGCTAAAAAAACCTGGACAGATACAAGTTGCGCTCAGTGGAAAATGCCGTTTTTCTTAATGACCTACAGGCACAAGTTCCTCAATGTGTCACACCGGACAAGTCTTTTCAAAACATGCAGCAATTGGATTAGTGGATGGTGTGGAGGTTTTTGTTTATATTCTTCATTTAATCTAAAGTAAAGGGGTTGGGTTCCACTTCCCCAAGGTGAAAATGATGTTTCCATTTGGAAAATATTTTTTGCAGCTCCATCCACAAACCATAGAGTTCTAAGTTGATTGCTTAGTCTCCTGAGCCACTCAATTTCTTTTAGGCAAGATCCTTTGAACGTGCATGTGTCTGTTCTTCGTCATCTTTTGCTGAATCAGGCGTCTTTTCTTTCTTATTATTATTATTTTTTTTACTCTCCTTTTCATCCTAAGCATATGTATCCACTAAGGGTTTGTATTCCCATGCATCAATAGATAGTTTGACAGAATATGAACTAAACTTTTCCATTAACAACGCATTCAATCATATAAAAAGCTGTTGGAAAATGACAGGAGCAATTTTTGAAAATCATCTATCCTAAAAGGTGAATGAAGGCTACGCGCGTACCCAATTTTTTTTTTTTTTTTTCTGTTTACATATTGTTCTCAATTCAGCTGCATTAATCAAACAGAGAAAAATTAACATTGCCGTAGACTTTTTGAATTTCAATACCCTAAATGTCAAGCAATTGGCTTCTTATCAAATCTCTTAGAAATAACTCCTCTAGTATCAAAAAGGGAAAAAAAAATTCGCAATTTTTTTCGCAGTGGGTTAATATTCTCAAGGGCAAGTCCCTTACATTTAATTCAGACCCAAGACCCGGCCCGCCTCCAAAGGCCGCAGCTGGTTTTTGCTCCAAACCAACCTTCACCGTTAATCTTTACAATTTTTGCTTGGTTCCCATGACCTGGCCGGCTCGCTTAATTAATTAATTAAACAGTAAGCCAAAACCAAATCCAGAATTTAACCATTTTAACCCGACTCCCGCCCCTTTTAATACGCAGCTTCCTCCCACTTTCTCAAGCCCCACAAACCAGCATTCTTCCTTCTTCTCTCCTCCTCCGTCTCTCGAGCTTCTTAATTCTCCAAATATTTCATCATCTTCTTCTTCTTCTTCCTCTTCCCACCAATGGCCAAAGCTGGCAGACTCACCAAGCTCAAGTCAGTCCTAAAGAAAATGCAGTCTTTCAAACTTGGGAGGGCCAATGGCAGCCCCATTGCCGCCGCCAACAGTTGCTCCGACGATGAAAACGCTGTATCCAACCAAGACTTGCATCCTGTCTACGTAGGCAAGTCCCGGCGCCGATACCTCGTCAGCTCCGACGTCATCGAGAACCCGCTTTTCCGGGAGCTCATGGACCGGTCCGGTGACTCGGATGACTGCATTAGAGTCGGCTGTGAAGTTGTGCTGTTTGAGCATTTGCTTTGGATGCTGGAAAATGCTGATCCTCAGCCGGAGTCGTTGGACGAGCTGGTCGAGTTTTATGCTTGTTAAAGCAGAAAGAAGCAGCGGCGGATTTGGTGGCGGCGGGTGGTGGGAGGTTTGCATAACTGTCTGTCAGAAACTGAAAAAAGAGAGGAATAACTGCTTCCCTGTGCTGAGGGAGGGGTGATTCTGTGCGGTCATCCGTATGGTATATAGTTGTAAATGCTTCTAAAAGTAATAACGATTAGCGGTGTAGAAAAGAAGGGAGATTGTGTGAGAGGGAGAGGAGAGTTGATCGTCCTTCCTTTTACATGGCAACTGAACGGTGAGGATTAACCCATTTTTACATGGCTACTCTTAAAGCAGCATGGCTTAGTGGGTATGTTACTTAGATTACTATGTTGATTACTGTAATCATTATTGATGTTGTTCTTTCATTCATCAATGCAAGGTGTTCATTGATCTCGTTGTTTGCAAATTAAGACAATGTCGCTTTCTTCTTGCCGAGTGATATTTTTTAATGGTACTACTGGAGTTCTCCTTTTTTCAAGAAGTAATGAAACTTTAGGTTCACTATTAGGAGTAATCAGCCTCATTAGGGCTAAAAATTGTTTTTAAGCATTATTTTTTCTCCATGATGCAATGACAATAACATTTTATGTGAAGTGTCTTGCCAGAAAAGGAAAAAAAAAAAAGAGAACACCTTTTGGGTACTAAAGGATAGTTCAGAATACCCAGAAATAATAATAATACATTATCAAACGTCTCTTGATATCTGGTTTTTCACATGGTAGGATAATGATCCAGTTGAAACGGACAAGCGTTTGCTTTGCTTGTATCTTATATAATCTACACTTTTGCCATAGAAACTGAATTTAAAGGAAAGAGTTACATAAATATATATGTCACTAATGCCAGTGCCATTCAAGTTTCTTCAAACTACAGAGTTTGATTCAGTGGTCACTAAACCCTCCTTGGGCTAAAGGCGTGAGTTCAAATCTCACGTATAGCAAAAAAAATCTAATCTAATGATGGTGTCGAAACACCCCAAGCACCCCTTTGGTCTAGGAAAAAAAATTCCAGTTTCTTCATATTGAGTTCTTCAAAAATTTGGTGGTTCCCAGCATTTGATAAACACCTTAAAATAATGAAGAGAAGAGAATTAAACACTTAGTTAAAACCATTGTAATTGCATAAGACAGTCAACACTTTAATTAGTGTATTTGTCTAATGGCTGCTAGACGAAAGATATGTGTCAAAAGACTGATTATTAAAATGAAGAACGTAAATTACGCACCGCCTTTAATTATTTAATATTCCTTGACCGTGTCATATGTGTCCTACCATCGAATTTATGTACAACATTCATGAACGCCTTTTCTTTCTTTGCAAATTGCTAAAATTTGGACCTGTTTAATTTACACTGCAGATTTTGGTCTGTCCAGCTTTTGAACTCGACCATATTGACTTCGTCTTTATTCATTTGCATTTCATGGTCTTTGCGAGTCCGTGAGTGTGTGCGTTTTTTTCTTTTTTTTTTTTCTTTTTTTTGGTTTTTTCTTCTTGGTGCGATGGTTAGATTAATTTGAGAGATGATATTTTGCAAGAAACGAGAGTTCTGAACCTGGCCGGAATACAAGAAAGGGTATGTACTATGCAGGCTGCCAGAAAAGAGAAGTTTAGCCTTAAATATGAGTTGGTACATATTAGGATTTGGCTAGGTCCAAAGCTATTAACATAAACTATGTGGAAGAATCCGTTGTCTTGGCTTCATAATTAATTAAGATTGATATTAATAAAGAAAATAATAATAATAATGCTTCATTACTTGAAATTTTGAGAACCCAAAAGGCAAATGGGGAAAAGAAATGCCTGGTTTGAGTAAGTAGTGAGTGAATTTCCTTGGGAGAGGGGGCATGATCGAACGTTTATGAAGCGAATCGTAGGTAGGCTAGCAATGCATATATTCTGTATAATTTTTGTGAAGTCAGAAATGTGTATAGTTTAAGATAGTAATGATTGGGTGGTTAGAGATGCTGTTTGTTTTTTTTTTATTTTGATTGATTCAGCAGCAGCGCACGCGCAGTCTGTTTGTTGTTAAAACTAGGTAGAACCTTTGATTATGCTTCTTTGAAGACTTTATGAATAGCTTTTAAGCGGAAGACACGAATTTTAGCTCCATATCACCTGCAAGGCTGTACGCGTTTCGTAGCTGCCACCTCTAACGACAAAGGTAAATATGTTACAGCAGCAGCAGCAAGGTATGGCAAATAGTGATAAATTAGCACTCATAAACTCCCATCCATGAGTGGTTAAAGTACTGACAGTGATCAAGCCTGCATTCTCAAATGGCTACAATTTTACGAGTCAAGTATCTATTTTTAATGACGAAAATTCGATTTCAAAGTGTCTTGGCCTAGTTATGCCGTTGCGAAGAGATGAATAATTTTTTTTTTTTTTTTAGGTGTGTCCCGCAGGGAGTGGACCCCGCAGACTATTCACCACCCTCAGCAACTTGCTGGCAGCAAGGTTCGAACCAGGGACCTGAGGCTCCATTTTCAGCAACCTCAACCACCAGACCAAACCCCTGAGGGCGAAGAGATGAATGTTATGTACATGAATAAAAGATTAGATCTCACGTTGGTTCAAGAGATGGAGAAAGAGCAGTTAATTTGTAAGTAAGGGTCCAAAACCTAACAGGTTAAACTTTTATGTCAGAATTAGATTCTTAACTTACATAGTGGATTCTTTGATGGTCTCTCTCTCAATGCGTTTCTCCCTAACAATTGAATTTTGAATCAATAGATTATACTTATCTCAATCTCCGGTTAGTAGTGCATATATACATATTCGCGAACGATCACAATCAATCACCTTAAAAAAAAAAAAAAAAGGCACGAGTTAATTTTAAGGTGTAGGTGTGGTAAGAGTCCTTTTAAATGTGAGATTTAGTTGCAATATTGCTAACTTATGCAATTCGTGATACATGAGCTTTACATCTAGCTCTAATTTTATCTCCTAATTGATTGGATTACTACTTGATTGCAACTCAAATTGACAAACTTTTGTGGTTGACGCGTGCTTCTTTTCCTCAACCTAAACCCACACTTAATTTCATCTCTACAATAGGCATGTAAATACTGTACTGATAATTTAGCATGAATCAGTGGGTACTTACTTGTGTTAACATCCCTCCTCAAAGGGATTATCTAACGAAGAAGTATCGTATCGTGTTCAGCATACCGATCAGACATGTAGCTACCGCACATTTATCTGTCGCTTTAGCCTTAAACAACTCAACCATATGATCTCGTTTTATTCGGGAGAGCTGAGGTTTTTCTTTACCTTTTCTTTTTCCGTGGTTCCATCCCTCTGACTACATCTTTATCTGTCGACGATTCGGTGTTGGTGGTTAGCCCTCGGCAGCAAAAGGACGTGATTTGAAAGTTGAATTGTTTTCTGGTTTTGGTATAAGTTTTCGGAAAAGACAAAACGAGCAGAAGAAGACGACCGCGTTTTACGGCTTTACGAAGGGTCGACAGCCAATCATGCTGCGACGACCTCTCTATTCATTTTCATCGTTTGGTGGTTGCATTACTATTTGCTGCTATTTGTGCAGCGATTTTTTATGTTAATGATTATGAATTTGTATTATATGACATGATCCAAATTTATTAATATAAAAAAAAATTGTACACTGAGTGTGCATAAAAAACTTAAACTCATAAGAATGCCAATACACGAAGGAGGGGGGGGGGGGTGTTTGGAATCTATGGTATATCTAGAAACGTATTTTTTGTCGTGATGATTTTAACTATCAATCTCTCTTCTTAGCGTAGAAATCCTTATTTTGTACTGCAACGAATCTTCTGTCCCACACCCTGTATCATTCTCTGTCCCATTTTTTATTATATTGCTATTTTTCCTTCATAAATATCATATTTTAATTCTTTTTTGTTTCCTTAAGATTCAATAACTATTAATTCAGTAATACACAAAATTTAACAAACTCAAAAAATCAAAATGCATAAAAAATGAAATTTTTTCTGAATTTTCTGCTGTATTTTTTAATTTTCTATTATATATTACTTTTTTGAAATTGTTGTATTTATTTTTTACTGAATTAATAGTTATTGAATCTTAAGAAAACAAAAAAGAACTAAAACATGATATTTATAAAGAAGAAATAGCGATATAATAAAAAATGGGACAGAGAATGGTACAGGATGTGGGACAGAAGATTCGTTGTGATTTTGTACGGGCGAGGAAGAACTGGTTGTGGACATTTTTTGATTTACAGGACAACTCCATCAGTTGTGGTCATGGACAAATGCGCAAATTAAGAGTACAGCTTAAGTGAGAATTTGGAAGTCAATTAAAAATGTTTTTTGACTGGCCTGATGTGGTGGCCTTTTCTGGCACTAAATGTTACGGGAACTATCCATTTTTCCCGAACAACTCGCCCATTTGGCAAATAAGTTTTTTGTTAAGTTTATCTACTATAAATTTTTTAATAACTTTAACTTCAAAATTTTTAAACTACCCACTTCAAATATCAAAAAATATACACACTTCACAATTTCTCCTACAATTTTTACAGTAAATTACGGTAAAGTTTTAGACAAACGCCCAAAAAACTCATTTGCCAGACGGGTCAATAATCAGTCACCAAACCATTTCCCTTATTGTGCAACAACACCTCCTGTACCTGTGAACGAGTATATTTGAATTGAGAAAAGGTTGCCGAATTAATGGATTTGAAATGACTAGGTTTGTAATTGAAAATAAACCAAATACCTTTGTTTGGCTGGCGATTGTCACGGGACAACTAGAACTTACATTTAAGAAAACAATAGGGGTAGAATTTAAAAAAGAAAAGTTCATGGACTAAATAACGTTGGAACAGGCAGAGAGAGAGGTCCGAGGAGGACTTGCATGCAAATTGGCAGAGTTTGAATTCACTAAATTTCATCACTAATTGTAGATTTTTCATATCTCAATCCAAATGGACCATTCAAAGTATTTCAAAAAATATGGCTAACATATTGGAATTTTGTTTTACAAAATGATTTAAAAAATTTTGCAGGACATGGTAAGTTTGTTAACACTATTTTTCTTTTTTCTTTCTGGAATTCACTTTCTTCAAACTTTTGTGATAAAAGATAAAAAAGAGTGTGTTCATTAGTTTTGTAAATTGAGGGCAAGATTTTTGGCTCAGTGAAGCTTAAACTTGTGCACTTTTTTTTTTTTTTTCGAAGAGATGGCAGTAGTAGTAGTAGTAGGACAATCCTTTTTGAGCTACAATTAGTATTGACATTTGACATTCTCAAAATGGTTGAGAGGAATTATTTAACAATTTGGGTTTGTTTGGTTAGTGTTCATTTGTACAATTTTTAATTGTTTGTATCATCAACACATTTTTGAATCACTCTTTTATTTTGCATACATCATATCAAAAAAGTGTTACAGTATTTTTTTGAAAAAATTGTCCCAAATAATCTCTGACCAAGAAAAGTGCTCAATGTTTGTTGGACTCCAGGAGCTAAACGTATAAATCCTTTTTTTTTTGGGTCAAATATTAATCTTGTATTTGGTGAAGTGTTTGTTTGCAAAAAATGTTAGTTGTACGTAACTCTACTTTTATGTACTGTCAACTGTGGCATTCATTGAGGTTAGCCACTCCTCCGAGGACCAGCCCACATGTAAGTGGGCCGCCAAAATCAGACTCACGATTCATAGGCCCCCTTCCCAAACACCTCGTTTCCAGCCACTCGTGTGATATTTTGGTCCTAAACTTTTGTCTATTTTTATCAATTTTAAAATCACGCAGACTTGCACAAATCGCCAAATAAACAGCAAACTTCAAGAGAAAAAGAATTAAGGTCAGAATTCAGGAGTGGAACGTGCTTCTATTTTTTTCTTTTTTTTTACTGGGGGCCCATTGCCAGATAAACTTGAGGTGAATCCATTATATCGTTATTCTAAAGAAGAGTTCTATTTCTTGTTCTTGACTTATCCCATGAAATTCATTCATAACTATAGATATATTGAAATAATACTCTCATGTAACCTTTACACCAAATTTCACATAAGCCGGGCATAATTAGCTCATAATCTTTCAAGGCATGTGCTTTGTTGGTTTCATTCCTTTTCTATCTCAATCGAAAATGGAAAAGAAATTCGGGAGGTGCACATGGAGATTTATGTCTAAAAAGATATTGGTGATTATTACTTGAACCGCTCTATCAATTAGTAGTGCTTTCTTATTTTAAAAGATTATGATAACAAATTGGTAATGAATTTTTCTAAAGGATGCTGAGTAGAACTGTTAATGGGGTCGGACCAACCTGACCCCGGCTTGTTCGGCCCGAGAAAAAGGTCGATGAGTCCGATCATTTAGTGAGTCGATTTGAATTTGGACCTAAAAATTACGTTCGAATTAAATATGAGTCGAGCTTGAGTTTCATTAGGTTCAAACTCGATATAGGCCCAACCTTTTAATTGCCTATACATATAATGATATATATATATGTAATATTTATAATTTGATATTATACATAATTATATATCCAAATATATTATTGCTAGATACTAAATATATATAAATTATAAAACACAAAAATACATATGAAAACTCCTTTGGTAGTTTTTTTGAGAGTCAATATTGGTAATACATAACTGAAGTTCTAATTTTTGTTATTGATTGAATAAATTTTTGTGTTGGCATAATATTGGCTGATTTCTTTTTGGTCTAGAATTTCTAGCAAAAACACAAATCATCAAGCATGTTTGGATTCAAATCACAAGGTTATGAAGAAATTCCAATCTTTGATGATGTTTTGGCTTATGACCGCATGTTTTATTACTATTTTTCATATACTTTAAATGAATTAGATATAAATACCACTAAAAAATTCTTGATTTATGTACTTTTTAAAAACTGTTACTTATTCATATTTAGTTTTAATATTGTAGTCCTGTGAATTTTAAATTAGTTTTACAACTTAATAGTTATAGTAATTATATTAAGAAAATTGAGGAGTAACAAGTGAGTTTAGGCCAAGTTCGAATAAGGTTCAAAATTTGAATATTTTGTAAGTTGAATATGATCTTCATATTTATTAACCCAAATCTCATGGCCCGAACCCCGAAACTGCTACAAATAAAATGAGCTAAATATGAGCTTATGAAAGCTCGATTCATGTTAACCGATTGGCAGGCCTAATACTGAGTGATCACTTGTTAGCACATGTAAATTATAGTATTTAATTTATCATGTGAATACACACGATCACAATTGTTGCATTCCTCGTATTTAGACCTTTCTTCTAACCCACCCATCTCTATCTACAGCCTTCTAAAAGGACCAAGCACAGACGTATGGTGAGGGGTGGAAAATGTTAGAAAAAGAAAATAGTGGGACTAAATTTCAGGAGAAGACGGGAGCAAAATAAACAAGGTTCGGCCCACAGAAAATTTGGAGAAGACAAGTGGACCAACAACTGTCAGTAGCTAGCAAATGGACGACGTGAAACTCGAAATGAAAAGAAACCATCACCGTCCGCTTCTTGAGTTGAGTCTCCACTCAACCATACTGTCAAAAAGAGGCAAGTCCTGACTTCTTCCTTTGCGAGTCTGGCTGATGAAACAGTGAGCACGCAGATATGCCCGAAAGGAAACAGGATTACAATTTGGCAAAAACACGAAACGAGAAAAGAGAACTAAGAGGTCAATTAGTGGTGATGACGACCATTATGGTTTAAGTTTTTTAAACATGAATGAATAAGAACCAGTTCAACTGGTTCGTTCACGTACCAGCTGGAAATCGCCAAACTAAAATTCTGTTAAATGGGACCAAAATTGTACCCCAACTAAAGCTGGTTCCATTATCCTTCTTGATAGTTACTTATCAGGAGTTGGCAGAAGCATTTCCCATATCTTGTAGCGCGGAGTATTAAACTTTTACTTGTACTTTGAAAATGAGATGCTACCGATCAAATAGGGATAATCCTATCCACTTTTTCCAAGTACCAGGCAAGAGCTAGGGGATTCGGATCCCCTCCATATGAGCTTGGCAACCTTTAATCTTCTTCCATTAACCCCAAATAGATGAAATGAAATCCAGGATGTTAGCTATCTCAACGATGGACTATTGCCTCTATCATAATTTAATTTTTGCAATATACAATGCTAATGCTAATATAAATGTCGAAGTTCAATCCAAACACTTTTGCGTTTACTACTGCTACTACCTTTTTTTTTTTTTTTTTTCATTTGGGTTGAACAATGAACGTTGGAACCATTCACTAGTGCCGTCAGGGAGAAAACTCCAAAAGAAACCCAGAAGGAAGCAGGAGACATGACATGTGCAATCGCGGCCCCGAAATCCCACGTTGTCACCATTCATTTCCTGTGGGCTCTTTATAGAAACTCATCGGTGAAAAAGGAAAAGGAGACAGGGACCAAGGAGACAGTGAGCAGAAAGGGACATTAGTTATTAGTATTACTGCCCTCGAGCGAACGCAGCTGAAGAATTCAGTCAATATTAACTACTACTCCTACTCAGTACGTAGCAGAGGCAGTCAATAGGCATAGAAGAAAACCAGACACACATGGAAGCAGCAGTCTTCAACTCAGCAGCCAACTTGACGTGCAATATGGAACACATCCATATAGTACTCACTAATCCATATAGTACTCACTAATATGGATGTCAATTTGATGCCAAGCAACGTGGGCTCCCGCCGAATCTACTGCGATTTCATGCTGGACAGTCGGGCATCTTCCTAGCTCAAACTTTAATTCTTGCACTAGTACATTGCATGGACATCTAAATGACTTGGCACCTTTTTAATCTTCTTTTCATTTACGTCCGATGCTTTGAGACGAAGTGTTACCCCTCGTATTTACTTAGAGAGGCTAAATAAGTGTGTGTTGATATTGACAGTTCAGCTATAAAAAGTGATTTAGATGGTTAGTCATAGATGTGAAAATAGTTTTTTTTTTAAAACAAAAAATAAAAAGAAATAGGCTATTTTTCGCTTTGTTTTCATCGTATAAAGTATAACTGAAGTTCAAAAACTCGTCCAAGATTAAGCACGTATAGAGATAATGCTATGCTGCATTTTAGCATATGGATTACAAAGCCAAATTAACGATCAATCACTCCTAAGTTTCTTTAAACTCAGTAGTGATTATCCAGGGTGATTGGAGAATGAAAGGTTGTCATCACATACGTATTTCATGATCAGGAGTAATTTTACATCTAATCATACTTCTTGGCGCATGTTTAAGGATGAAAATGTAAGATTAATATACAAAAGTTCAATTTACGCTACTGATGACAGTTTATTGTTCAACCCTTGATCCCATATGAATGCTCGTATTTTTATTACCGAGCAACTTTAGTGTTAATTAGCACTGAGACGTGGCTGCATGATCAATTGTCCCCGAATGGTGTTAACATTTTTTTGAATATTTTGTAATTTTAAGTGAACTGCTTTTATATTTTATAATAGAGATGCAATATTACATTATTGTTCATATAAGTTCCATACATAATAATTGCACCTTTTTTATTACGTAACCTTACAAATAGTTCACGTAAAATTACAGCGCATTTAAAAAATGCTACATCATTTAGGAACGATCGACTCTGACAACCTTTTGTGTCCGGTCCGGATTTTACCAAATGGTCCAAATCCCGACAACATACACAGTGTTGGAGGATAAGGCGTACTTTTTTGCATCGTCATTAACTGGTTAGTTGGAAGAATTACTAGACGAGATGTTAAAAGGAAATGCTATTGCGAGTAAAATAATAATAACAATTAACATTATGAAAATATCTGTGGTGTGTGGGATTTAAAAAGACGGTGGTGTTTGGATTGCAGGTTTTTATCAAAAGAATTGTTACGTTTTCTGTGGAAATATTTTCTAATCATTTATTTTACCTCACATATATCAAATTATTATAATGTATTTTTCTACAAAAACTTCAAAAAATAACAAGAATTTGTGTTTAGGCCTTTTACATTTTACCTTTTGAATTTATAAAAAGGAGGTTTTATCCGGAAAACAAGTTGATTTTTTGATAGCAGAGTGGCGCTTCTTAATGGGTCAAGAGGCTTGTGAGTTGTAATGCTAAATTTGGCTATAAAGATCGGTGATGCAGTATGAGATATACAGTTGCATGTTCGGATCGAAAATTGGATTTTGAAATTTCTCATGACACTGCATTTTAAAGAGTTTATGGCGAGCTAGTTTAGGTCAAAATTTAATTTAGATGTATAGATTGACTGACAGTATATACATTAGCGAATCTAAGTACATGTCACATATATAAATTTTGGTATTTTAATTCAAATTAAAATGATGTAACATGCATCTAGAATCGTCAGTGAATATCTTGACAGCGTAGGAAAGATTAATTCGTTGGTAGTTAAAATATCAAGCATCCATCATTAAGAGATAATTCCTTGTTCGATAGGTAAGTGCAATTAAAAATTGACAAACGAGATTAGCACTCCCAAATAATTCCATTTCTTCTTCTGTTACTTTATAAAAAAGGGATGATGGAGCATCACGTCCTTTTCGTACATGCATGTCCATATCCACCATTTAGTTGATTCACGGGCATGATATCTTGGGTTATGTTTTGGGCCTTGTCCTTCCACTGCACAGGCCGCCGCTGCAGTCGAACTGAGTCACTTCTGTTCCACTTATAAGGCACCAAAAGCAACTCTAATTGGGCTGGTTCATTAACATTCACAGAACAGCGTCTGAGAAATACAGCAAAATTTTTTTTTTTTTTTTTTTTGTCTCCTTTGGGGGGTAACATTCAATGTGGATGGCAAGGATGAAGACTTGCACATTATGACTTTGAAAAGAACAATGTGAGAATAATTACACAAAAATAATGTGGAAAAGAAATGCCCTAACAGGGCTCTCAAATGTATTCATAGCTACAATATCTAAGAAATCTTCCTTT
Organism: Coffea arabica; assembly: GCF_036785885.1. NCBI lineage: Eukaryota > Viridiplantae > Streptophyta > Magnoliopsida > Gentianales > Rubiaceae > Coffea > Coffea arabica. The sequence goes on along the minus strand of NC_092320.1, from coordinate 11,452,187 downwards.
AGAACCATACCAAGAATTACGTTGGACGTTCTTGGAGAAAATAACATTTCTTTTTAATCAATTACAAACATCAAATGTGGGCATAATCCTCAAGGTAATTAAGGGAAGGCAGGCAAAGCTATCGTTGACATTGGGCAATTAAGCCTTGCAAAAATGTCTATCTATCTTCTAATTAATCATCTGTCACTTTGAACATCGAAGAGAAAAAACGAAAAATGAAAGAGAAAATAGTCATATTTGCATAGAATCATGGAGACATCACTTTACACCAGAAGATCATCAGCCCCTAAAAAAACTGGGACCATTCCTATGACACTGTTGTAGTCACTCCTCAACAGGAGATGATGTTCCAGCTGCAAGAAATTACACACACAAGAGTTCTAAGATCAGAAACATCTTCCTCAATTTGATGGCAGTCCAATTAAACCAACCTTAATCAGAGAAGGGTCTTATCTCATGCACTACCTGCATCATCATGGTTGTGTCCAGCCTCAGCCTGATCCCTCTGATGAGTTTCCATGCATTTTAGGAGGTACTTGAAGGTCTCAGTCTCGCACGGGATAGTGAGGCCGCCGCTATGATCAAAGCCAAACTCCTCCTCAACCTTTTCCAGCAGCACCTTAAATAATGGATCACTAAGATAGCGAGTGGGGATGATGAACCTCCGAAGCTCAGGGCCAACATAAACAGCCAAGTATCCTTTGGGGACATCGTGGGGTGGTTCAGGACTCGCGCAACCATCCTCATCGGAATCACAGTAGACATTGCAACTCATCAGCCTCCTAGATATTGCAGGTGAAATTCCTCCGCGGCTTTGATCGTTGTTGCATTGCGTATTACTAGCATCACCATCCTTCGTTCCAAGTGTGACATTTTGCCACTTTTGGAGGAATTCCTTGAGTCTAACAATTTGTCTGATTCCAGTTACCTTGCTTCCTCCATGGTCTTCCATTAATGCAAGATTAATTACTACAAGACTAGTGATGAGAATACTGGTCGCCTTCGATTCAAGGACTAGATCGCCCAGTCCCCTGTAGATGAATGTGTCTCATCAGATCTTGTTCCGCTGCATTTTATAGAATGATGATAAAAGAGATGCATGTGAACAAGTAACAACAAGAATTCACACTGAAGTTGAGGAGAATTTTCATAACAAGTGCGATCTTGTCTCTGTACTGTGGTTTGAATTAGTATTGCCCATGCATCAAGACAACAGTTAATTACAAGCTGGAGAAATCCCTTTATGATTAATTAAATCACTATAAATTTTGAGCCAATGCATGATTGATTCCAATGGAACAAAGCTAATTTTAGTCCTCGTAGTTATTTAGATTTCTTTAAGAGATACGCGGATGTAGAGCCTCCTGCCCTCACATGATCAGTATAATCTAATGACTTTCTTGGACTAGAGATTTTTAAAAAAAAAAAATTATATCATGTCGTTAACAAAGTGGCATTTCCAGCAGTACATGTACTAGAAAATTGATTTTCCTGTTTGAAGCAATCCAAAGTAAGGTCTAGAGCGAAATGCCTTCTTCTTGTGAGTTGTACTGTCAGGCTTTTGCCAAACAAACAAGATGCTCTGCTTAAACAAACCATGAAATCAGATAATTGCCAATATGGCAGTATTCGAATCAAACACCGGCCTTCAAGAAGCAAGAAAAGTGCAATGAACATAATGATCGTGCATCTATTAGCTAATATTTTGTGCTCCTGGAGGAATAAACTGATAGATATGTCCAATGTCCTGGCAAGAAACTTTAAATGTACACGTAATTCTTTGCTTTTTGGCTATAACTGCACCTACAGTTCACCAAAATATGAATTTAGATGCTTTTTTTATATATATATATATAATAATGGTGCAGCTATCGGACTGTATGATCATGATCGTCAAACGGACAGAATTGAGATGTTAAAATCTCTAGGTCCTTAAGGGCAGGTGGGACATCCATCCATCCTCAACCACAAAACCACATAAACACACACACAAACACAAGGACAACAAAGAAATTAAGGTCGGCATATAAAGAGGGAAGGAAACATCAAGTAAGAAAAGGAAGATATGTGAAAAAGCCGTAGAAAATGGGATTAAAGCATCAAGAAATGATAAGAAAAATTTTCGTTACCTAAAATTAAGCTATATATAGGGAGATATTCATCGCATTGAAATACATTATGAATAATTTTCCTAGGTAAATTGATGAAAGATTCTATCAAGGACAATTAGTCACTATGATCATGCTAGCAAATGCAAATAAATGGCACAGAAAAAAGAGAGAGGGCAATAGTGTACCTGAAAAGGCTAAGGTGGGGATGAAGGAAGGAGGCAGAGGAGCAGTCAACTAGCGATCATGTAAAGATGAAAAACCATTATGATGATAATGAGTTATTCATGCATGAAAGAAGAGGAGCTCCAGGTGGGGAGGATTGAGGAGGAGAAGGGTAGCAAAAATGGACAGCCTTTTTCTCTTTTAAGCTTCTTCTCCGAAGAAGAGAAAATATTTCAGAACATTAACCCCCCCCCCGGGGGTCCTTCCAAAATAAATAAATAAATTAGTTGTACCAAAAAAATAGAGAGTAATTTTTACGAAACAAAATCCCCAAAAGAACTTGAACGTACCCAACCTTCAGATTCGTTTAAAGTACGTTTCATTTTTTGTCGCAGTGAGTTTCTCCAGCTCTTCTGGCTTCACCTGCTTTTGCGATATTGGACCATACCATAGGATTATAAACGGCCATTGACTTTGAGTGTCCTCGTTACTAGCTCCAAAATGGGCTCCAAAAAGATTCAATTAGTTTAAGGAAATCTGAAATCTTGATTTGATGGGATCAGCAGAACCGCAGCAAAACTCGCATCTCTCACGACTGATTAGCTATAACTTTGCTTTTACTTAACGTTCCATTCCACGTGTGCATGTAATTTTGATGCCTTCCGCTTCAAAACTTGAGCACTTTAGCGCGAGCGATTAACTTTCCTTTTGCTGTCTTTTTGAACGCTTGCTTCTGATTGTGCTTAGTGGAATTTGAGGCCATCATTAAAAGTGATTTGCTTTATATTTTGCAGGGTTAATACCACTTTGTCCCCCCAAACTTTGGATGATTATCCACTTCAATCTCTAAACTTCAAAATGGGACACTTAAGTCCCTTAACTTATAAATACCTCCCACTTAAGTCCCTAAACTTATAAAATGAGACATTTAAATCCCTAAACCCTTATAAAATGGGACACTTCGACCACCAACGACATTCAGAATTTGTTAATAATTTTCCTTAAGTGGGAGGTATTTATAAGTTTAGGGACTTAAGTGTCCCATTTTAAAGTTTAGGGATAGAAGTGAGTAATCATTCAAAGTTTGGGGGGACAAAGTGGTATTAACCCTATTTTGCATGACAATCTGCATATAGTAGACCACTAGGGTTGAGAATTTTTTTTTTTCTTGGTGCGATTTTAAGGTTTCTGTATGGCGTACGACTCTTTTTGCGTATATAATTTGTTTGCGTATATTATTTCAACGTGTATAGCCCATAATTAAAAAGTAATTTGGTTTACATTTTGCATGACAATTTGCATATAGTGGATCAGTAGGATTGAGATTTTTGGTACAATTTTAAGGTTTTTGTATTTCATACAACTCGTTTTACCTATAAAATTTGGTTGTGTGTGTCGTTTCATTATGTGTATACAAAAAGTTGATAAAGTATACATCAACAGCGCCCAACCTAATCATGTTGAACCCAAGTCCAAAATGAGAGGAATGTTTGACAAAGAAAGGCCCAATATCTGGCCTATATGATTCCCTAGGCTATTAATCTTTTTGCCCGAGCCCATGTTAGGTTTCTTCATCTTTGGGAGGTTGTTTGGGGGCCGTGTTTTGAACATCCCCACTCCTGCTTACCCAAGTCCGTGCCTTGTCCCATCCCCCCCGCCACTGGCTAACTATAATTTTTATTATTTTATTTTGACCTGATTTTTTTTTTTTGAATTCTTAGCTAAATATTCAACGTGAAATCAAGTTTAAAATTTATTTGATCTTTTGAATCTATTTCTTCATATTAGATAGCCAATTTAAACTTGCAGTCGTCATTTATTTTTTTGGTAAACAAATTGTAATGTGTGAAAAATTCAAGTAAACAAAAAAATAATAAAATCATCATTTCATCACACAATTTATGATATTATTAGTTTTCAAATTATAGCATATATGGATATATAGTATAATATATGTGCGTGTTTTTGTATATGCTATATATATATATATTTATTTATTTATAGGCTAGAAATGAGGCGAGGGTGTCCTCATCCACCACTTGCCCTGTTTAAAGTCAAGGGAGAAAACTCACTCCCCCCTCTCTCGGCCTCCAGCCCCATATTTTCCCTACTCCACTTCTCTCCTTGCGGGCACCTGGCTTATTGTCGTCCACATAGTTCTTGCTCAAGTCCATACTTTTTTTTTTTTTTTCCATATAGGGGTGTTACGGCCTTGCGACCCGACTAATCCCCTGGACCTGGAGGAAAGCGTCCAACCTGAATTTCGAGCAAGGTATATTTGGGACTCGAATCGTGATCGATATACGGTTCGACATATCCTAAAGAGGGGACCAAAATCACTTGAGCTACCCAGGAGGGGCGCTCAAGTCCATACTCCGTATCAAATTTTTGAAAAGTTTGTTCTCCGATTTGACAACTGGAAAATCCTTTTCAACTCATACAAAATAACAGAAGTAGAATAGCTCTGAAGTGAAACCACAAGCACACGTTAGAAAGGTTGGTGATCAAGTGCCATTGTGGAAATACCATCGTTCCAATGAGAGAAAATATGGAAGATGAATTGACCGAGTCTTATATTGAAAGCCGTACTTATCTGCACAACTCTTAACGGGGTACATCAATAGCAACAGCTTCTTGCTATTATTCATCTGCCAAAAAAAATTTTGGGGTTTTTTTTTTTGAAATATAACTACCTTTCTTTTCATGTTACATATATTATATTTCCAGAAAAAAAAGTATTACAGTATTTATTTTCTACAAAAATTCTCAAAAACTGCAAAAATGCTTTCAATAGGCACAAATGCTACGTTCTAATAGTGAAAACCGAAGTTTGAAGGCGTAAATGAAATTCTAAACTGTATATGAGAGTCACTCTCTGGTAAAATCAAGACTTACGGTTCATCTTTTTTCTTTTTTCCTTGCTTGTTCATCTTAACAAAAGACTCACGGTTTTGCTTAAAAAAAAGGAAAAAAGAACGAGTCTAAACTCCCAGCTGTTCAGATAGCAAAAGAAAGGCACATTCTTGCATTGGTAAAACACGTGCGCGCGCGGGGCTTACAATTGAGAGCGGATTAGTTGAGTTCAAGCTTTTTCAATTTGACATTTTTAAGAACATTTGCCACCTTTTTAACGTTTCTTTCACCGTAAAATGACAAATAATGCTCAGCTGTGGCTTTCAGAGCAAGCCCCAAAGTCATAATAAGTTGGTAATCTTAGCAATAACACCAAGGAATGTAACTGCAAATTCGAGATCACAATTCAACCACCTTATCCTCTAAGGTTTTTCCACTTTCCACTGCTAAGGCTGGGGTTCAAATTCCAGCTTGCAGGCAAGTGAATATTTGGGTCAATGCCACTTTGTCCTCCCAAACTTTGGACTATTATCCACTTCAATTCTTAAACTTATAAAATGGGAGATTTAAATCTCTAAACCCTTATAAAATGAGACGCTTCGACCACTGACGACATTCAGGATTTGTTAACAATTTTTCTGAAGTAGGAGGTATTTATAAGTTTAGGGATTTAAGTATCGATTTTGAAGTTTAGGGATTGAAGCGGGTAATCGTCCAAAGTTTGGAGAGACAAAGAGGTATTAACCCTGAATATTTATGTCACTAATTCCACAACTGTAATTAATATCTCTGCCCACCTAACAAATACCGTATGCGTGGTTTCAGAATCCGTTGCCGTGAGTTTTACAAGTTTTATCATAAACTCATACAAAACTTGAATTTGTCAACTCATACAATTACATGCACGGTTACACTAAAATTTTACCAAGTTTACACCAAACATGGTAAGAATTACATGAATTAGATTTTAATTGAACAGAACTCATTTTCATTTTGTGAAGCCTCATGAAGTCATGATTGGTTGCTCACGTAACAACTGCGATAGGGTTTCAGCATGAAGAAAGGCGGCCTCGTGAAGTCATGATTGGTTGCTCACGTAACAATTACTATAGGGTTTCAGCCTCACCATGGAAGAAACGCAGCCTCACCTGCAGGGAAGTCAAGATTGGTGGTTATATTCAAATGACTCCACGGTTTTGTTATGTAAAATATGCATAATTAGTCTCCAAAAGTTCTTAAGAATCGAGTTATTGAGAGGGACATTATTAATTTTCAAATCCCTGCACGCAACATATACACTACATGCTAATAATGTCTGCATCATTTGACGGCAAGGGAACAGAGTTTGTTGATAACTTAATCGAGGCCTTTCATTTCACTTCATCTCCAAATTGATTTCTCATATTCAATACATGTCGAAATTGGTTCCCCTTTCCAAATTTGATGTTGCGATGTTAATATAGGAGCGAAGAAACAAGCTTTCATGGCATTTCCAAGAAGGCGAGGATATAACTGGTTTCTTGCTTTCTTCAACAGATTGTGCTCTATCTATCTTAATGGTTTCCCGTCTAAAGAATAATATCTTAGCGCAAGCACGTACGGCAGTGGGTTCAGGATTCAATTTTTAAACCAATACATCCTGATTCAGAGAACATTGCTTGTTTCTGTCGAACTCAATACTATATATTTTGAACCCAACAGAAATTAAAATAATCTTGACGAACCTATAACCTTGAAGGTTTTTTTTTTAAAAAAAAAAAAAAGAAAAGAAAAATATGAAGAACGATGAAAAGATGAGAATGCAATTCTATTAATTGTATTATACAAATGTCATCTAGTTTCGCACCGAACAAGGATCAAAATATATAAGAAAATTTCCGTTCGAATACGTGTCGATTTTGGTACCCGGCTACAGGGTAACAGGGTATTAATTAATTAACGACATGTTAACGTAATAGTAATAAAGAACATTCATTAAACTACGGAAATAGTGGGAAGTTTAAAAGAAATCAGTTCGTAATCCAAGAGTGGCGAATCTGCGTAGAAAATTAAGCAGTGTATTCTTTGTTATTCTTTACCACGTGTCAAATGTCTTCGTCCTCCCAACTAGCTGGCCCCAACGGAGAATGGATTTGCTATCCTTGGTCGTCTGTAATAGAGTGATTGCACAATAAATCCACAATTAAGAAACACAAGTATCCAAGGCTTAAACGAATTTTTAATTTTATAAACGTCAAGATAAATTTGCTAGAACATTTAATTATTAAACTGTGGAAATTTGAAAAGAAATGAGTTCGTATTTTTGGCATAAGAAATTAATGGTGCGTTTGATAAAAACTAAAGTATAAAAACTAAAATCTGAAATATAAAATCTCAAGTCTAAATTCATTAAATTACTAAATTATTAAGTAGTAAATTTGATATATTTGAGTGTATGTCATATTAAATGATAAGTTAATAACCTATCACTTATTTTTTAAGACAAGTTTTGCTTAGAAGATTCAATGTCACTTAATTATCTATTTTTGGTTCTCAATGACATCTGAACATGTTAAAATCTGAATCTATTAAATTTAAATATTGAATTGAGTTATCAAATAGGACCTAGCTATACGGTGTTCTTTACCATCTTTATATATATATAAGCCGTACATACATATTTGCAAGAAATCCTCTCTCATTGTACACCACTTAATTGTCTTCTTACTTCGAGCTAGCTCCAATGGAGAATATGCATTGGGGTTTCCTTATTTGCTATATATTCTGCATTAGAGTGATTGCACAATGAATCCATAAGAAACACAAGTGTTCGAGGCTCAAGCTATCTTTTTTTTTTTTTTTTTCGACACAGGGGTGTCCGGGTCAATCCTTACGGGGCCCGACTAATCCCCTGTGGCCCGGACCCGGCGCCCCAACCCGACCCGAACACGTTAAGTGCGCAGAGGAATCCAGAGGAGTGAAGACTCGAACTTGTGATGTCAAGATTCACTGGTGAGAAGCGCTGCCGCTGGACCATTCACGCGGGGGCTCGAGGCTCAAGCTATCGCCAACACATAATTTATCTTAAAATCCGGCCTGAAAAATTAAATTGGTCAATCGTAAATTTCCCTCCCATTCAAACGCTTCCCTCACACAGGGTGGAATTACAAATGGCTCGCATGCATGTCATTGCACGTAGATGTAGTTTAAGTCACCCTTTAACTACTGCTCTAAACCAAGCTTTTACCACTTGAATTAATGTTTGGTTGGGGGTTAGTCATATGTCTTGATCCGCCCAACTACCTATGACACATCACACACCCATCAATGAACCTTTAGGCCTTCTATCCAAAAAAAAAAACATTTTTTTGTTTTTGGTATTATCAAAGCCTATAGTCGCTCATTTTCATCTTTATATTAGTCATATCTCTCTCTGCTTTTCAAAGTTTGTTTTTTTTTTTTTGGGGTACGTACTCAGTTTATTGTCAACTTTAGTTGATCAAAAAAGAAAAAGAATCAGAATATGAAGCACATATATTTTAAGCAACCTTCCTTCCATTGACATTCTCTGGGTTGATAGGGAGATTTGTTTTCTTGCTGAAGTGGGCTGTACCGTGGGTTTCCCGCAGCTTGGTGCTTAATTACTTAGCCGCACGCACAATTGCTCATGCCTTGAAGCAAAAGCAATCGGTTTTCAGAAAACCATCTTCTGGTACCACAATTAATCAGTTTCCCTCAAACAGCAACAATCATCCATTTTCTAGACGTTATCAAATAATCTAAGCATCATGAGACCTTTATATGAGACCCCGTGAAATGTTTTACAAATTTGCTCCTGTTCTAACTTTCTATTGGATTGTGGTCCACTTTAGTCTTTATTTTTCATTTCCAGGTTTATTCCCAAAACATTGAAAGAATTACATAATCCCCAAACAACCCCCCCCCCCCCCCCCAAACCAAAAAAAAAAAAAAAACTAATATATTCTAAGCGTTCAACCGTAATAATTCACTTGTAAGTCGAAACTTAGAAGCTTCCAACAAAATTTTTTTTTTTTTGGAAAGATCCAACCAAAGTTCAACACGGACAGAATTAGTACAAAGTACAAGAACGACAAAGCGATTGGATCCATGTCGTAGTTGTACTTCTTCATTCATTGCGTGTACTCATAGAATGTGCAATCGGAACCGAACTTTCCCAGCGTTACCATGCATGCCCGATACTTTTTATCTTCCTTCAACTGCTATCAAAACATGTGTCGTTTTCAAAATTAAAAAAAATAAAAACCAAAAAGATGTTCGACATTGTCAGGGGAGGACAGGCGCTTGCTCATTTTGTTATTTCATGGTTCTCTCTTTTTTTTTTTCTTTCTTATGCTCTTATTTCATGATTAGAAGTGACAAAAATTTTTCTTCAATTTCATGGCCACAAAATTACATTTCAAGATCGAGTTCAAGGTTAGAAAGAGGTTTGCGGGCATTTTTTTTTTTTTTTGCAGCATGCCACTTTCTTCTACTTGTTTGAGATGGAGCTCTAAAGCTTCTCCAAAATCTCCAAGATGTAACGAACCCCTTCAGAAAAATCCAGGGACAATTGTTCGGTTTCTTTAATGCAAAGACTTGTAGTACTTGTACATTCATCAACTTAATTATCAAGGATCACAAGCCAACTAGGTGATCTTAATGTTTGGCTTATTGATTTTTTTTTTTTTAGAAAAGTTAGGTGGAAATGCTTTTTCACGACTAGTATTCGTCTGTCTGGACGTGATATGTGGCATGCCAAACTGAAAGAAGAAGAAAGAAAAAGAATGTGAGGATACAGCTACACAGCATGATTTTAATTGGAGCGAGAAGGGAATCAAATTTAATCTTCTAATGTGATACTGATTATAAAGTTGACCATTTTATAAGTTATGTGTCTTCGGATAGCAATTGCAGAATATCAATCGAATATTGACTTTATTAAATTGTGGTTGCTACTCTAGTGCTGGACATTCCTTGCAAACTAGATGATGAGTTGGTACTCAAATTTCTCTGAAGGAACTCGAGAGAATTGTACATTCAATTTGATATTCTACCAACTATTCTCCAGAACCGACCTCGATCTTCAACCCCACCCAATCGTAGCCTGGCCCCATAACCCAAATATGCCAAAAAAAACAGGCGTTCTAGACGGCTTGGTACTGTAGGCAAAGAGGGGTAGTGGGGGACACGAATACGATTGTTAAGATGTGCTTGGATTGTTTTTATTACTTTGGTCTGATTAATGAATTAATTCAGCTTTGCATATTCTATTCTGAGGTTGTTGAGTGCTTGAACGTTTCAGATTGAAACTTAATTTGTTGAATAGAGATATTGCGTGTCTATTTAAGTATCTGTGCTTACTCAAGCAGCTAGGGTGCTCCTCAGTTGAATATGAATTTCCCTGGAATGTGCATGTAAATTTAACCGATATGAGCAGCATCATTCCTATAGGGAGGAGCTTTAGGCCTGCTTGGATTAGGTTGTTGAATTTGAAGTTATTTTTGTTTGTGGAGTCTATGGCCTGAAACACTAACAAAACAAAATGAATATTCTTGGAGCTGAAAAGGTTTATTTGTTCGTTGGTCAAAGAGAGTTGGAGAAGGTCTCTATCATTTGTTGAATGATTAGCTAATACTTAATAGTAAATTTTTCAACTTATGATGGAGGATGCATTAACTTCGGCCACAAATATAATACTCCCTCCGTCCCACTTTGATAGTCCTGTTTCTTTTTTCACACAGTTTAAGAAAAAGTAGTTAACTTTATTGGAAAAATAAATTTAAATTGCTATTTTCCTAAAATACCCTCACATTAAATAGAGTACAACTTTATGGGAACTTGAATTGATGGTAAAAAAAGAATCAACTCTCATTAAATAGGGTAGGTTTATAACAACAACAACTTGTATTGAATAAGGGTATTTTAGGAAAATGAAAATACAACTACATTCTTCAATTGGAAAGTGGACTGCAATTTGGGACAGACAAAAAAGGAAAACAGGACTATCAAAGTGGGACGGAGGGAGTAGTTACTTTGACACCACCTTTCATCTTTCTCTCTTTCTCCTTTATGGTAAGTTTGTCCACAGTTGGAAAGAGCAAGAAAATGACAACGATGAGTTTAAACCGGTAACTTTTTATCAACCGTTTGATAGTGTAGTAATTTTTTTACACCAGCAATTATGAATGTATGGCACATGCGTGTAATTGGAATTCGTGTATGCGACATGATATGAACATGCTAGTGTAAAAAATAATTATACACTGACAGTGTAGAAAAAGGTCATCCAAAAATTAATGCACTCTAGTTTTGAACTGTGAAAGCTAATTATTTTCCGAAGTTGATACTAATTATCACTATCGATCCTGATTGTGTAAAGTAAAAAACAGATTTAAAAAGACATCGAGTAAAGGATAAAAAAGGAAAAACATTCTGATTGTATGAATAGAAAAGATGAGGGAAAATATATACGGACGGAGAAGAGATTTGGGGGTGAGAGATATTAATTAGATAAACACGTAAAAGTGGTCGTAACTTTTAGGGACTAAATAATGGTTTGGAATATTCTTCTTATGAATAATAATAGGAGTACGGTCCTGTAATTTTGAAAATTACAAACATTTGACGGTTAAGGGGTCATTGTCCGGGGCACCCCTAATTGTTAAATCAATAATAATCGCATCACAGCCCTGTAATTTTGAAACCACAAACATCTACATTACAATAGAAGTTTGATTAAGTTGTTCTTTCTAGTCAAAAGTAAGGGTCAAATCAGCTTCAGGGATGGCAACGGGGCAGGGTTGGGGTGGAGGACCCCTTCCCCATCCCCTGCCCCACTGCCTACAAACTCCTCCCACCGCTTCCCCATCCCCCGTCCCCCGCTCCTCCCGCCCCGTCCCTGCCTCGCTTCTTTCGTGGGTGTTCCTGCAAGACTAATAAAAATTTGTTATATAATGTTATTATGATTAAATTTTAGCAAATAATCAAGTATTAAAATATCAACATATCATCAAATTATTATTCATTGTAATTTTACAATTGAAACTTATAAAAACAATCAAATAAAAATTATTTGAATACAATCCAACATGATGAAATAAATATAACTAAAATAGTCAAGTTTTCACTTTTGACACAAATACAATCACTAATTCATTATTGTGCTTGTGCTTTTTTTAAGAAAAAAATGTTATTGTATTAACTGTAATTGGGGATTTAGTATAAATGTATTAGTAAATTTAGTATAACCAATTAATAATTTGTATTAGTACACATATATAATTATGAATATAATTAATAATATCAATTATATTATATATACTAATAGACATTATATAATACATATAACTAATAATATCATTATCATAAGTTTGTAACTAATTAAATTATATATTATATATAATTATATACATATATATTTTATATATTTATTTTTTTAAAGCAGGTGGCGGGCGGGGGATAGGCCCCCTCCCCATTAGCCTCCCGCGGAACGGGTGTCGTTCCATTACCATCCCTGATCAGCATTAGTCGAGCAGAAACAGCTGTCCATTGCCATCTGTCAATAAAATTGATGCACTTCATAGATTACTTTGATTGGAGCATGTGTATATTTTCGTATGGATCCGTGTCAATAAGGCTTTATAATTCAACCACACAAAGGTTTATGGACACCAACAGGAATTATTTGATTTTACATGGAATTTTGTATATTTCGTGGATAAACGTAAATCTCTTTATCTATAGGTTAATGCTAAAACCTAAAATAGCTACAAAAGCATAACTTTCAATTGCTCCACGAAATTAAACAAAGAGATTGACGATAAGCAAAGAAAAAGGAAAAGAAGATAACAATTTCGAGGCTTTTAAACTGTCACACAGTATCATTTTATTAATGAAAAAGATTAATTGCACTCCCTTTGCGTAAATCGCACCCACTTTCATTTATTAGAATATATAATAGAATAAATATTGAGAGCGTGATTAAAAAAAAAAAAAAAAAAGTGAAGTGCAATCAACATTTTCCATTATTAATATGTTAGAATACTCAATCTCCTAGTAGAAGTCTAAAGCCACGTGTTTTTACCTCTTAGGAGACCCGTCTACAAATCACCTCAATGCTGCCTTAAACGTTGACCAAATATCACCCCTCTTCGAAAGAAAGAAGAAAAATTAATTACATCGTGGAAAATGAAGTTGGGTTACAGGTGACTAAATTTTAATTACAGCAACGGAAAAAGTCAAAATCATGCAAAATTACTTTGATCCACATCAGAGCTTGCACAAAAAAAAAAAAAGAAGCTACATATTCGTAAAATTACAGATGCTATATATAACTTTGAGAGTTAGACATGTCTGTAAATCATTGATAATTTTAAAGTGAATACTCTCAATTTTGTTTACGTTGTATTTGAGATTTCGTAACTATTGCCCTTTCCTTTATTTTTATAGTATCAAATTTGTTTTTCCCTCGATCAAGCCGTGGCCTAAGAAAATTACCCTTTAGATCCGTGGCCAAAAGAGGGCATTCGTGACACTTGAGAAATCCTACCTACAAAGTTCAATCCAAGTTGTCGTGCTACTAATTATGATTATTTAGTTTGGGTAATCTAATTACCTAAGATTAGACTGGATCCTGTGTATAATTTGATGTATTGACCCAGTTATACTACTCTTATTACGCGCTCCTGTTTTCAGTTAGGCTGTAGCATTCATCAAACTGCTCCTGGCACTAAATTAATCATGACGCTTAAAAATAAATTGGACATCCATTACTTAGTTTAATTCCAGTAGTCGTACCAGTACAACATAAAGAAACCCGACACCTATTTTAAACCTGTTAACATTTACATCCACCTCCTACTTGGCGCAATCCTTGCCGTGGATTCAGCCAAACCAAATATATGCTTAAAAATTCATTCCTCTTCCCTCCTCCTGTAAACACGTATAAAAATTCTTCTTGTATTCAATTTCCACGCTGAAGAGTAGAAACAAACAAGCATAGTTCTAGATAGAACAGTAAAGTGTTCGGTAATTAAAGCAGGAAACTTAAGCCAGCCCACCAAACCTTCCAACAAATGTACTGCACGGTACTGCTACCTCCTCCTGGCAGCGGTACTGCAAATCACTTGGGATTCTCGGTGACATGTTTTCTATGCCAACCCAATATCACCAATAGTGTTGCGCCAAATGTCATGTTATTATTTACACTTTAATTTTTTAATAATTTAATTTGGCTTGGTTTAACACAAGTGTAAATAATAACATGACACTTGGCGCAACACTAGTGGTGGCATTGGATTGACATAGAAAACATGTCACCGAGGATCTCAAGTGCTACAAATTAAGGTTCACCTTCACCCCATAGGATGGTTTTATGGTAAGACCAAAAAGACCACACACACACACAGTCACATACTAGCAGCCAATATAAATAAAAGAAAGATTAATCGGCACTTTCTCGTTCAAGGTCGCGTGTATTCTATTCGAATCCTGTAATTAATGCAAGAAAGAACCGTGTTAATTGTAATCGAAATTAAAATCAACCAAACTTTTCGGTGCTCGAAAAAAAAATAAAAAGAAAAAAAAAAGAAGAACAAGTCACACTGTTACAAGAATGAACGAAGAGGTATACACATATAGGGTATATATATTGTATATTGTTGGATTGGAATTTTTGAACGAACCCCAACTACTCCCAAAGGCACGACTAAGGCACAAGAACTAAATTAAAGCGTTGAAATCGTGTGCCCCCGGATCAGTTGAGAGGTGTTTGTTTTGTTTACATGCTTTCATTTAACAAAAAAATAATTATAACCCGAAATTATACCTTCACCACCAAGCGTGTGATCCAAGCTCCACCTCCTTGTACTTCTCCTCCCTCCTCGCACTCCTCTTTTTCCAAAATCATCACCAAATAGTAGCGTTTAATTCTTTCCCCGTTTTTGCACAGATATCCACGACAAATTATAAACTGATCAAATAGTACTCCTTCACTAGCAGGCTAGCATTTTGGAAATGGTCTCGATTTTGAGGACGCCGTCACTGGGAAGCGGCTCCAAGCGTTCCAGTTACAGCCGCTCGTTCGACCTGCCGGATGACTCCCAAGACTACGGCTTTGTCGGAGGAGCAATGCTGCCGGTGTTTCTCAACGATTTGAGGAGAAACGCCAACAATCCCGGGCAGGACTTAGTCGAAGTCACGCTAGAGGTCGACGATAATTCCATTGTATTATACAGTGTTGCGCCTGCAGGCGGTTGCGGCGAAGGAGGAGGAGGAGGAGGGGGACGAGAGAAAGAGAGAGAAAGAAATAGCGAGCTCGCGTCTCCTCAGAACGCCAATGGATTTTTGTCCAGGAGTTCGTCGGCTTTAAGGAGGAAGTTCTTCTGGCTAAAATCGCCGGCGTCCTCGTCCGGGGCTTCGTCTGAAGTCGGCGATCAGTGCTCAACGACATTGGTGGCGGATAAACGAGAAGAGATGAAGATGAAGGCCAAGCTAATGAGGACGAAATCGAGCGCCCAGAGAGCCCTGAAAGGACTACGGTTCATTAGTAAAACTACGAGGGATTGCGACGCGACTGAGCTGTGGAGGAAAGTGGAGGAACGGTTCAACTCCCTGGCCAAAGATGGCTTGCTTTCTCGAGAAGATTTTGGTGAATGCATAGGTAACGACCGTATACAGTAACTAGAGTACTACTAGCTATGCATGAAGTACAACGATCACTACGACTATTATATTAATTATGCTGTAATATGGAAACGACACAAAATATATATATATATATATATATATATATCTTAACCATCACTTTTGCATGAAGACATTCTTTCTTTCTTCCTTTTTTTAAAAAAAAAAATTATCTATGTTTAAATGTGAAAATAGGGATGGCGGATTCGAAGGAATTCGCGGTGGGGGTTTTTGATGCATTGGCGCGTCGGAGGCGGCAGAGGATTGGGATGATAACCAAAGCCGAGCTGCATGATTTTTGGTTGCAGATTTCTGATCAGAGTTTCGACGCCCGTCTCCAAATTTTCTTTGACATGTGCGCTTTCTTCTTCCTCAATTTTTTTTTTTTTTTTACCCTTCTTCATATTACAAGGGATTTTCTTCTTATGATCCAGTTTTGTGAATTTGATTCTGTTTTCAATTCTATGCGTTCGCGATATTGGATTTTTTTTTTTTTCGAAACAGCATAAGCAGGAGACTTTTATGTTAAGTTTTATTTACTACACAAATGATTGGCAGGGGATTCTAATTTGTGTTCTAATCTAACTCATGCAAGAATAAATTACACCAAATTAGTGAGAGTAGAGTAGTACATCATACCGCATGAGCAGCAAATTCAATTAGGAGATGGTTTTATTCTTCTCCATTTCTTTAGTTATTGAAGTTAGTGATGGAAATGTCACAGATTTTTCCTTTAATCTTTTTTTTTTTTTTGTTTTTTGGTTGTCATATATTGAATTATAGGGTGGATAGCAATGAAGATGGAAGAATCACAAGGGATGAAGTCCGAGAGGTAAGATATAGTTTAAGTACATTCTCAATGATTAAAAGAAAAGCAAGTTGTTGAATTTTAGTCAACCCATGTTTTATCTTAACTTACTTCAATAATTATTATAAAGATTACTTCCTAATGACTTGAACGAGAGATTTCATGAATCCAAAACCATGTTCTCCCTTGCCTGTTTTACCAAAATTTTAAGAGTAAATCTTATATATACTGACAGTGTATATATATATTATCACCGTTTGATTCATGACATGTGTGCAAAAGTTAAATTTCAAATTCAAATTTTATATAGTTGTTATTCATCATCCAACGCTGATAGTGCATACACTGTCGGTGTAGGAAATAAGATTAATCGAAAACAAGGTTCCCTATTTAGCTAAAGGTTTATCTACTTCTCTGTTGTGGTATTCTTGAAACAACTACTATATATGTTGTTGTTCCGACAACCTTGCCCATTTAAGAGAACATGGCAATCGGTGTTAAGAATTTTTAGTTATAAAGGACAAGTAGCAGTTGGCAGGAATATGTATCTCTCTGGCAAGGCAACTCATTTTTCTTTTATTATGTTTTTATATTTTAATTTTTGGTTTGGCCTTGGGATAAGCATAAGATAAGCCTAATCTCTATCTGATTTTATTTTTATTTTTTTTTGGTGGTTATATTGGAAAAAACAGCTAATAATGCTGAGTGCTTCTGCGAATAAGTTGTCCACATTGAAAGAACGTGCCGAAGAGTATGCAGGTTTAATAATGGAAGAATTAGACCCAGAAAATCTCGGTTACATTGAGGTATTAATTAAATTGAACAGCAACTATACTGTTTGACATCTCTAATTCTTTTGTCGGGTTTCTCGTGTCTCACCCTTTCAATTATCGGGATTGCCTCCCCTAATTGTCTTGTCCAAACAAGATCCCTGTTTAAACCATTTCGACATGTACACGTACTAAGAAGAAGATCACATCATCAATCTTGATGCTAAACAGCTAAGCCAGATTTTTTCTCTCTTTTTTGTTTTTTTCCCAAATGACCTGAACTTGATGCATAAACAAACCTTGGCCCTCAGCCCCAAAGTCTTAAAGGTAAATGAAAAGACAGCTGAATTGGCCGACCGTCCGTCCGTCTCTAACAACACCAGTGACACGAGTTATCTAATCTTTTGTTAATTTTACAGTGTGCTTCCGTGTCCATAGCCATCGTTACCCACTACAAAGCCATACAATTTTTTTTTTCTCCCCTTTTCTCCAAAAAATGAAAGGTACAAACTCAGAAAAAAATATACACATTTGTCAGTCCTTGGCTGCCTTTGACAGTAACTCAAAATTCCTCTTTTTCACTTAACAATTTCATCTCGGTTCGCATCTTTATCTATTTATTGCACTTGCACCCCAAAAAAAAAAAAAAAAAAAGAAGAAGAAAGAAAGAAAGAATAACTATAAAATAAAGGCCGAAGGCATGTCCAAAAGGTTTAGACAAAGAAATCTTGTTTGGAAAGACATAGAAGGGAGAAAATTCCCCCTTATTTATTTTTTTTCGTCACTCAGTTGTGGCAATTGGAAACACTGCTTCTACAAAGGGACGCATACATGAACTACAGCAGGCCTCTGAGCCAAGCAAGTGTAGGATGGAGTCAGAATTTAGGCAACTTTCGGCCCAAAGATGCTGTGCGGAGGCTAAGATGCGCGCTGAAATGCCTCTTACTGGAGAACTGGCAAAGGGGTTGGATCTTGCTGCTGTGGCTGATGGCCATGGCCGGACTGTTTACGTGGAAGTTCTTGCAGTACAGGCGAAAGGCAGCATTTCAAATAATGGGTTACTGCTTGACAAGTGCCAAAGGGGCTGCAGAGACTCTGAAGCTCAACATGGCTCTCATTCTCTTGCCGGTGTGTCGCAATATCTTGACCTGGCTTAGATCTACAAGAGCAAGGCTATTCATTCCCTTCGATGACAACCTTAATTTCCATCAGGTGAGACATAAATACTCTTCCGCTAAATTTGTGCTCGAGTCCAGAGTCTTTTTGTGATGGATAAGTTCATGCATGCGCAACCGTAAATTCTAATGTAACAGTTGAAAAGATGCAGAGAACGATTTTTTTTTTTTTTTCTCAACTACATTATTTTTAATCTGCAGATAATAGCGGGCGCCATAGCTATTGGAGTCGTGATCCATGCAGGGAACCACATGGTTTGTGATTTCCCCCGCCTTGTTAACTCACCCCCCGAAAAGTTTGCAGTTATAGCTGCAGATTTCAATAACGTAAAACCCACCTACAAAAGCCTTTTGACCGGAGCGGTAGGGTTGTCTGGAATCGGCATGGTGATTTTGATGACAATAGCATTCACCCTAGCCACGCGACTCTTCCGGAAGAATGTGGTGAAGCTGCCATTTCCATTTAACAGATTGACGGGATTCAATGCATTCTGGTATTCTCATCATCTTCTAGCTCTGGTCTACATATTGTTTCTGATACACGGATCCTTCCTGTACCTCGTCCACAAATGGTACCAGAAATCGGTGAGAACATTCAACACGTGAATAGACTGTGAAAAACTCATCCTGTCAAATTCAAAATTTTAATTGCATAATGAATTATAAAATGTCGCAGACATGGATGTACATTTCTGTTCCCCTCTTGCTCTATGTAGCAGAAAGAAGCCTGAGAACGTGTCGGTCAGGACATTATGCAGTTAAAATCCTGAAGGTAACTCTCTCGGACAACACTAGTTTTCCTTTCTGTCAAATTCTTGGGTGGACCCACACACGCCTACCCAAGTCCCCAAATCCTACCCTTGTATTACATCAGCATGCACCACATTGCTGATGATGATGATTTGGTCACTTGGGTGGCTTCAAATCTACCTGAGAATTTCCTTCTCATCCAAGCTGCTGCTCTTGGCATTTACAGGTTTCTGTGCTCCCCGGAGATGTTTTCAGCTTGATCATTTCAAAACCCAATGGATTCAAGTACAAAAGCGGGCAATATGTATTCTTGAAGTGCCCAACAATCTCCCCATTTGAATGGTAAGTTTGTGCATTCTTTCTTAGAGGAATGTGTACAACCACTCAAAGCATTAAGCGTGTACATCGACATTTGTCCAGGCATCCATTTTCAATAACTTCAGCTCCTGGGGATGACAACCTCAGCCTTCATATTCGTACGGTTGGAGACTGGACGCTAGAACTAAAGCGAGTGTTTACAGACGTTAATGCTTCATCAAGAGCCATTGGTCGAGCCAAGTTTGGAGAACTAGGGAATATAGACAAAAATGGGTAACTTACCTGAAGCGAATAACAGAATCAAAGTCCATTTTCATTATAATTAACTATGGGAAGGTTGATATAACATGAATTGTTGATACAGTTTACCACGACTGCTTGTTGACGGACCATATGGCGCTCCAGCACAGGATTACCAGAACTATGATGTGTTACTTTTGGTTGGATTAGGGATTGGAGCCACACCTTTTATAAGTATTCTCAGGGATCTACTCAACAACACAAAAACGGAAGATCATGGGGTACAGATGAACCTGCAGAGCTCTCTCTCTCTCTCTCCCTCTCTCTCTCTCTCTCTCTCTAACCAATGATGATGAATTCCTAAAACTTATGGTATCTATTCTCTCACTCTGGATAGGATTCAACAACAGAAACCAGCACTTCAGATGAGAGTATGACTAGTATTGGCTCTTCCAGCACAACATCAAGCGTAAAGAAGAAACCACAGAGAGCTAAAAGTGCACACTTCTATTGGGTTACAAGGGAGCCTGGATCCTTCGAGTGGTTTAAAGGAGTAATGCATGAAGTTGCAGAGATGGATCATAAAGTAAAGCAGATCTAATTCTAAAAGGAAATCTGTGAATGCAGTTATAATTTCACATATTATAATTAAAATCCTGATAGACTTGCTGACTCTTATGCTGAAACAGGGACAGATTGAGATGCATAATTATCTTACCAGTGTTTATGAAGAGGGTGACGCGAGGTCAACTCTCATCACCATGATCCAAGCACTTAACCATGCCAAACATGGGGTGGACATCCTCTCTGGCACCAAAGTACGACACAGATACTATACTAGTATTACATAAGCAACCTAATGTAACCAAGGTCTTTTCAAGCAATAGCATCTAGTTACGGTAGAAGGCACATCAGTGTTTAACACAATTTAGTTCCAAAACTGAAGAAATTTGTTCCAAAATTTTTGCAGGTAAGGACACATTTTGCACGACCAAATTGGAGAGAAGTGTTCAAAAGAATAGCCATGAAGCATCCATATTCTACAGTAGGTAAAGAAACTAAGAAATCCAGAACTAACAACTTATATGCATTCTGTCATCATTTACAAGCTGCATGCTGATCAGGATCATAGGTTGACAAAAACAGTCGTTCCCTTTCAATACCATCAAATGGCTAAGCTACACTTCAGTAGGTCATTGCAACAATAACCAGATAATATCCTCAAAATATTTCCAAAAACCAGGAACTTAGAGCAATGACTGAAAGAGATAACATTTAATCCTAAAGAAAAGTTTACGAATGTTGGAATATCTATTATTGTTTTTAAACAAATTTATAGAGATCTAGGAACACACCATGTGTTTCTTGAAGTTAGTCCTATATAATTCAACCACCAGCTGCATACAATAACCTATACTAGGTGGTAAACCTAAAATGCCAGATATACTTCCTCATTTAAGAGCAAGATGGGATTGAAAGATTATTTATGGACATACCATGAGAGGTTTTTTGCAACTAATATTATGAAGTAAGCATATCATATTTGCTGAAGAAAAAGGCCGTATCACTTTGCAGGAGTGTTCTACTGTGGGATGCCTGTCCTGGCCAAGGAGCTGAAAAATCTATCACATGAGTTAACTTACAAGACATCGACACGGTTTGAGTTCCACAAGGAGTATTTTTGAAGCAGAGAAAGTTCAGTCAAGCACATGAAGAAGTTTTACCCTTTCTGTAATTATACAAATTAAACAAGACGGAGTATTATACAAATTACATGGAAAAATGTAAATACACAGCATACAGTTAGAGTAGTCAAATTTTCTTAGAGTTTCCAGAAGGAAGAAGAAAATTTTGATGCTTCTGTGTACTTGAATAATGGATGGCATATCTCTTGATATCAATTGCTATCTGACAAGCCATATTTCAGAGATAATCTCCTCTTTCATTTACAAATACAAGAAGAGGAAATAGATTTTTGATAGAGAAGTAATTTTCACCTGGTCAGACAAACATCATCAACTTACAAAATAAGAAATTGACAGGAACTCACCTAAGATGGGATCCTGAGTTGCCTCCACAGCAAGTGCTTAAAATTAATGTGGAGCAGGTTTTCATTCCCTTCTCCTCCTTAATTTCTTTTTTCATGTACTCCAAAAACCCTTGCTTAAACAAGAAGGCTGCAGGATCAATTTAAAGATGATATCTGGCAAAATCCTCTTCACATGTTTATAAAGCACTACACCTTATGTGATAACAAAGGTACAAAGCTACTATTTAAACAAAAGAGTTGATAAAGCATTGGAAGACGAAATATTACAAAGTTGAGCACGCTGAGGTCTGCAGAATAAATGAACCATTATGTGAAAATTTTTTAATATATAGAAGTACAGAAAAACAGACTCTTGAGTCACTTGGAATTTTGTACGGCCAACTCATATTAGTAACAGAGCATGGGCAAAGGTATGTAAAAGTAAACATGTAACTTCTATCAAGGGAGAAAATCCAATAGCCCCAACAGCTTCATTCTTTGTGGAATATGCAAAACTTCTTGTACCTCAATTGCCCTTTGTTAGTAACTACAATCTTGTGCCATATGTAGCAATGGTAAGCTCAAAATTCTTGTCATTATGCACTATGGATTCATTCATCTTTCAACCCCCTAAGAAGTTTGGATGCCCAGCGCCGGACACGCCGCTTGAGGGTGTAGCCAACAAATACTCCAGCAACAAAGAAAACGGCACAAAGCTTTGAGCAAGTCAACAGTGACACTACCTTTCTGCATCAAGAGATAAGCAGGTCGAAAGAGCTCCGTCAAAAACTAATCATGAATGAAAAAAAATCAATAAAATTATAAAGGTTTGACAGTCACATAGTCATATAAGATGCGCATCTTATCTTTAATTAGAGATTTCTGTGGGAAAGACTTTTAATTGGCACTTGATTTCATTAGACAAACACATCATCACATGTATTCAGGGTGGATGAGTTTCTTTGACCTGAACACTGGCTAATAACAGCATCAAAGTCAAAAACCCCTAAGAGCACTACTAAATCCATGGCATTTTCCCCACAAAACCCACACCCACAACCATGCCCACTTCTCTTGCACTAGACAGAGGAATGGAGTGCATGACACGAAATACTAATCAGTAGTTGGAGGTAATGGTCGACCAATGCAAGTAAAGAAGTGGACAATTGAATCCCAGGAGACCGTCTTCATCTATTATGTAGAAATGCAACAATCTGCAAATAGCCCCCGAAGCATTCTAAATTAGACCCAACATAACAGTATAACATACATCACTTGTGGAAAATCCCCTATATCATATAGGCATCCGAAAGGGTAAGTTGCATGCACAATATCTTGTACAGAGTTTCTAAGAAACTATTAATGCAGTAATTTTTAGATAAACATGCCTGTGACGCATAAAAAGGTAATTGAATAACTTATCAGAAAAAATCATTTCGCAGAAAAAGGACCCAAATCCAAATGTACTTCTCAAAAACGGTCTAGAGTATTGTTTGTCATACAAAAATTATTTGAAACGCAAATGCGTTGGCTTTTATGCTTTAGATTGCTATTGTGTATCTTACTAATAAATGGGTTATCGCTCGGTGAAAATATGTTATAATCGTTATATCTCTTAATCGTTTGGATTTGGATATAAATTTGCTTCTAGCGAGGTAAGAGACTGGTGGCGAAAACAATACATGACATTATAATTAAAAAAATCAGAAAATGAATGGAAAATGGAAAAAAGAAAGAAGGGTTCGAGGGTAATTGGCGTACCCGGACTGTCTGGTGAGCAAGAGCTGAGGGGGATCAGCTAGGATGGAATTGGACGGAGTGGCAGTAGTGGCAGCAGCAGAGAAGTTGTTGAAGGAGGCTTTAGCTTTCTCGAAGGTGGAAGAAAGAGCGGTGGCGAGGTCGTCTGAGCTGTCTTTTGATTGAGACATGGCGGTACGAACAGATTTCTGGAACCCCTCCATCCCGATTTTGGTCAACTATCTGCCAAGTTCTTTCTCAATTTCGTTCGCTTCTTCCCATTGTGGCGGGACTTGGGTTATAGGGTTTTCCGGTCAGGATATCTTTTGGTTTGATTTTTGTTGGGGCCGGGGGGGGGGGGGGGGGGGGGGTTGGATTGCACAATACCCCCTTACATTCTTTTAAATGAGTTTTTGTGTCCCTCACACTTATAGACCTCTCTCTGCAGGTCTTAGGATTTTTTTTTTTTTTTTTTTTTTTGGGAGGGGGGAGAGAGTGGTGGGGGGAAGTTTGATGGAGTTACGAAAGACATTAAGAAAAAAAAAATGGAATTTGAATGAGGAGGTCAACCCCGCCTTGCTTTGAATACATTCAATTAAAGTTATTAATGCAGTTGGATCAGTCTAAATCCAATTCGTTTGATCCAAAACAAGTTTATTGAACCTAAATTTGAATTAGATCGAGCAGAATTTAGACCAGTCTCAATTAAATGTGAGCCAAAATTGGATCATATCGAGCTCCGACCCAATTAAGACCCAACCTATATATGAATATAATTATATATACAATATATAATAATATCTATAATTTACAATTATATATATTATGACGCAAAATTTTAATAATTTATATATACATTTATAGTAATTCATAATTATAAAATATATATTACATATAAATATGTATTTAATTATAAGTATGGCCAAGATCGATTTGAACCCAAAATTCATATAATAGTGTGGCTGAATTTGAGCATTTTGATTTGAGTCCAAAATCCAAAACCCAATTGACACCCTACATTTAGCTCGGCACCAGCCATTTCCTTTGTTGTTTCTTTTTTTCCTTCTTTTATTTTCTTCTTTTTTTGGCCCATTTTTCTCTTTTTTTTTTTTTTTTTTTTTGTAGGCAGGGGATGATGGTTGGGGACAACGGGAGCACTTTTACCTTCCGTCTTGTCTATTATTTTTTTTTTTTTGTCTTAGAGACTTTGTGCTGGAGGTCGTCAAATTTGAATTACATAACACACACACACACATATATATATATAGAGATTTGGTTGGTGAACTCAAAGTGTTCGCATGTAATCATTGACATCATGGGTAGTCCGTGTAAGGGATTTCTGTTGGGCTCTGCGAGAGCCAAACTCTGGGAGAATTTAACCATGAGTTAGAATGGGAATCACAACCATGGGTTTGACACCATATCCAACCCAAAACCTTAAGATATTGGGTCTATGGATCATTGCCACTTATATGTTCCTCATTCTACTCATCTCTTTCCGATGTGGGATATTGATTCACACTTGATATCCCAACAATCTCCCCCTCAATTATGAATCTCTTCCACATCGGACCTCTCTCCCTAGTCCATCCACTCCATCAAGCCCACTTCAATCTGGAGTGTATGATTCTTGCTCAAGAGCCCACATGCCCTTGCCTCACTGCAGGTCTACATGATTCTTTTTTTTTCCCCGCTCTTATCCAAACCACGCCTTATCACTCCCATTGACTTTTTATCCTGGAGTCAATGCCCAACCGAACCATCGGCTCTAATGCCACTTGTTGGGCTCTGAAAGAGCCAAACTTTGGGAGAATTTAACCATGAGCGAGAATAGGAACCACAACCATGGGTATGACACCACATCCAACCCAAAACCTTAAGGCATTAGGTCTATGGATTATTCCCACTTGTATGTTCCTCATTCTACTCATCTCTTTCCGATGTGGGATATTGATTCACACTTGATATCCCAACAATTTCCACATATTACAAGAAGATGTTTTCCAATTTGCTCTCTCGCGTGATGCTCACCATTTCGGATGTTTTCAGCAGGATTGTTAGTCTTGAATTTCTCTATTATTGGCTATTATTCTTTTATCCCAATCAATATTTTCTTGTGATGAAATTTAGAACCATTAGGGATTAATTCTCGAAAAAGAGTGCAAACGAAAGATGAGAGCAAAGAATTTATGGGACGTGGGAGGCTGAAGTTGTCAGCAAACTCCTACCTCGTAGTTTTAACGGTCTGTCCTTAACTCCGGAGTTATTGGTACCTTGCAACGGTAACGCCTACATGTTTTGCTTCTCAAACGTGAAATAGCCAGTTTCTTGCAAATAGTCGTCATAGAAAGATCTACTGTATCATTTTCTGCCTGAACTGCAATTAAATCGTGAACCGGATATAACTACAGTTCGATTCTATATTTAACCCAAAAAGTCAAATGAAATTGGTCAAATTCAATCAAGAACCGGTCGAAATGGTCAAAATCGATCGTTTTTCTTTAAATGTTTATTTTCTTTTTTCATATATTAATTTTATCCAAGTAATTTACTATTAAATTAATTAAAAACTTTAAAATCATTGAATCGGATCTCTTCGCTCTCTTTCTCACATATGTAGTAGTTGTAAAGGAACAATTAGAAGAAAATATTCTCATTCCTTGTATTTTTTTTTCCATTTTTTTCTGAACAACATGTAAACTCTTTGTTCAAAAATTTTTTTTTTACTTTGCGTTTTCTTGCTAATCAAAGAATTTTTGTCTAAAATGCAAAAACCTTGAGTAACTTAAATTTTATGCTTTGGTCTTCGAAATTGGAAAAGCTGTCCTAAAAGAAAATTGAACTCTTAGATTTAACGAAGCTTCCGCGATTATAAATTGAGACATTTCTCAATTTGAGAGATCAAATTAAGGTTTTAGACCATTTCAGAGGACCAAAATGAAATTAACCCAAAACTAGATGCCGTCCTGGTTTGCTGGTTTCGACTGTATTGTTGATCGTACGTTGAGGTCAGCAATCCTCCACGCAAAAAACCAACCCACTCAGCAGCCAAAGCACATTATCAACTGCCATAGGTTCCAGTTCTCAATCACTTCCCCCTTATCTGTTCGGCTTTCTCAAAACAAAAGCGACTCTTGCATTTTGAGTTTAATCACGAAACCAAATTAATCCCTTTTCCCGATAGTTCCATTTTGGAGAGATGGCTTCAATCCCCCTACCAACTGCGAAACACAGTCTTCCTTCTTTACTACATGCTCAAACGCCTAAAACCCTTTTGTCTCAAAAGCTTCCTAATCTTCCCAAATCATTCCAGTCCCAGTTTTGTGGGGTCAAGCTCTCCCATTCATCCAATTTTGCAGTCCCTTCTTCTTTTAAGAAAAGCTCCATTCTTGCTAAGGTACATTACACTTTCCGTATCTCATTGCTGCATTTTTTTTTAAATGTGGGATAATTTGTAATTGCTACTGCTTTAACTTTCTTAAAGGTGTCAAAGGGGTCAGTGGCTCCATCATTTTCATTGAAAGATCAAGACGGTAAGACTGTGAGCTTATCCAAGTTCAAGGGAAAGCCTGTCGTTGTTTATTTCTACCCTGCTGATGAGACCCCTGGTTGCACTAAGCAGGTAATAATACACATTATCATTTCTTACGAGAAATATTCGTGCATCAATTTTTTACTGATTGCACAATTGAGCTACGCGAATTACGTTGTTGAAAGTTTTAGTACAATTTTCAATTTTAAGCCGAGTATCGCTTGTATTAGAATTGAAGATTCTCCACACTTAATGTCAGCTATTTGACATTGCTGCAAATTATTTTTAACATTTTTCCAGTACTAAGTTTGATTAGTTGTTAGGAACAAAGACATGCCATTAGGATAATTAGGATATTCTTGTGATGATACCTAGTTTTGTTTTGGTTTTTCTCCTTTTGAAGCTGCTCAACGTTTCATGCCTAATTGGAAATTGGAGATGTGCATTAGACGAATGAGAGGTGTACTTGTTCCGAAATGTGGCAGACCTAACAATTACCATGAAGTTAATGAAGTTACCCTAGTAGCGCCGTCATAGTTTGGTACAATCCTTGTGTAATTGCCCATTCTGGTCAGATATTAATCCACTGGAGGCCTGAAACAAAACTAATGAATTTGCTCGGGACTTAGAAGAGCATCTATTCCTTGTTGAGATGTTCTTTTCCCTTCTCTGTTGAAACTTCCAAGTTGTACAGATCTGTAAACAGGAGGGATGCCTTGGGGCGCATAAGTTGCCATAAAAATAGTTAGATTGGCCATACAAGATTAACCATGACTCTTAAACTATATTTTGCTCATGCTGCTGCAGGCCTGTGCCTTCAGAGACTCGTATGAAAAATTCAAGAAAGCAGGAGCTGAGGTTATAGGAATTAGTGGAGATGACCCGTCATCACACAAGGTATCAAAGACGTTTCCAGTTGGTTGTGAACCTTATTTTTTGTTCGAAAAAATAGGGTAATGTCTAATATACTCAGAAAGAAACTATTCTAACCAGATAAAGATCATTTAAATTATATCATTTAAATTATTATGCATCACATTTAGGAGATCTTCAAAAGTCATGAAAATTCCAAATTTTTTCATGTCTTTGTTTGCTACTAGCGTGTTTCACTATTCTCTTTCCAATTTCATCTTGTTATGTCCGAAACTTTCTAAAATTGCCTGCATAGACGTTACACAAGATTGCTGTTATGAGTTTTTGTTCTCAACATTGAATTTGTTGACCTATTGTCATACAAGCTTGGGGATATATCCATTTTCTTGTCTTTATGAGAACTGTATCTGCTCAATTAGGCCTTTGCCAAGAAATACAGGCTTCCATTTACCCTTCTAAGCGATGAGGGTAATAAGGTCAGGAAAGATTGGGGAGTTCCAGCTGACCTGTTTGGTACATTGCCTGGTAGACAAACTTATGTTCTTGACAAGAATGGAGTGGTTCAACTCATTTACAATAACCAATTCCAGCCTGAAAAGCACATCGATGAGACCTTGAAGTTTCTTCAAAGTGCCTGAGCATTTCAGAATTTTGAAATTTATGCCTCTTTTGTTCTTTCCCTGCAAAGGAACGTGGTTATGTATGAATGCCATTCTTCTGGGAATTTGATTTTGTAAAGGAAATTCTGTATTACATCTGTATTACATCTGTAGACAAACTTGAATTTAACTTCATATGCAAGTGATTGAGAACTTTGCTGATGCGCATTGCTTGGTTGCTCTATGTTATAGCCATTGAATTATAGCGATTTTCAATTTATTGCAACTATCTGCTATTTTAGAATGTTTGGTACCTGTCAAACTGTCATCTTTCCTTAATTTGCATACAGAAAAGTAATTGATCTCATTGCCTTTGAAGCAGAGAATGATGCAACGTTGATTGTCCTTACAAGATCGCAGATAGAAATAAGTTATTCTCATTTTTAATAAGCTTCATTTGTATACTGATACATTTAAAATCAACCTTCTTGACTCTTATGGTCAGGTTTATAGTACTCCTAGACTCCTCGCAATCTTTATTATGTGGTAAAAGGAACTAATAAAACAATAAATAGAGTTGCCATATGTCTAGGACCGTCCAGATCTTATTTATTAGTCGATGTGCTTTTGCTCTTGATAATCTTGGCTGCAATAAGGGCTGAATGCCTCAGCGAGCCAATTGTTTTTCCTCCATGATTTCCATCCCATCTCTTCACAGATCTCATCTGTGTGGTTGATGCTGAAAGTGGAAATGCAACTTCTCTTGTAAAATCTGGTGGTCTTCCTCATGATCCCCAT
Organism: Coffea arabica; assembly: GCF_036785885.1. Taxonomy (NCBI): domain Eukaryota; kingdom Viridiplantae; phylum Streptophyta; class Magnoliopsida; order Gentianales; family Rubiaceae; genus Coffea; species Coffea arabica. The sequence continues at coordinate 11,422,749 of NC_092320.1, read as the reverse complement.
CTCTTTCTGTGTTTGTTCAAGCATCTGTCCCACGCTTGGAAGCTTGAAATAATTGTCTGCGAGTCTAGACAGCCATTTGCAACGAATCTCAGCTGTGTGCAGGTTTGAAACGCTCTCAATATAACCCACAAATGCCATATTGGGAATCAGTGGATGGATTGTACCCCTGCAATTAATGTAAAATAAATTTCCATCAGTAGTGGCCAACTTCCCAAAGCATTAAGGTCTCTATGGTGGATTGTGAAGTCGCAGTGGCGGCATTTGTTCAATACCTGTATAAGGGCATCATGCCTTCAGTTTCAAGCAGACTGCGAAAAGGCTCAGGGAGGATGTTTCGTAGCTTTCGTTTGCCATCAAAACCGGTAGCAAGAAGCACAACATCAGCCTCCAATTTGGTATTGTCATCAAATTCAACTCCTCCCTCCCAAAAGCACCACTTTGATGCTTTTTTGAAATCAATCATCCCCTTCTCTGCCTCCTCAAACAATTCCTCTGGCAAGATAGCCATTTGGCAGGATCCGTAGTCCTCCACAAACGGATGATCAGGTTTCAATCCGTATTTCTCCAGTGGAAGCCTCCAAACCAAATAAGACTCGATTATCTTTGACATTGCATTTCTCTGTTGAAATCATTATGGATCAGACTGACTAATTAATATCCTGGCAATAAGCTTTGAAAGAAGACAAAGAATTTAAGACTTACCACTGGAGACAATAGCTTGCAAAAGATGTTCCTGAGAATCCCTTGGTTTGGTCTTTCATGGAGGAATTGAGAAGCCCTTGTTGAATAGAACAAGTAAAATGGCAGACCCCAGATAGAATAATGTGGAATTGTCCAATGTAACGTCCTGACCACAATGGTGCATGGTTGTCCGTCAGGCCCTAGAAGAAGTCAAAAGATAGAAAGCGCCAAATTTAGCATTTTCAATATCCAGCAATGACTTGTAAAAGTTTTCTTGCAATGAGTGACTTATTATGTTGTTTGGGATCAAAGTTGACCTGATTTTGTCAATAGTATGTCCCAAACTCAAAAAGAGTGTGCAAGACGTAATATAGAACCAATTATTCCCACAGTAAATATAAACATTACGTGTACTCGTTCTTTCATTTTTCTTTTTTTTTTTTTTTTTTTTGGAATAAGTACGTTGTAATCCTATGGATAAAGGTTTTATCTTTGGAACCAGTTCCATCAATATTATTATTTATTGTTGATTCCCATCATATCCACTAAACTAAATGTCCCTCTTCTTTTTACTCACCAGCTTGAAGAAAATGGATTCAACCCCAAAATTTTCAGCTACGTGGAAAAACATTAGCAGTATAGGAGATTGATAAATCTTGCTCAAACGTGTTAACTACTTGAATATGCCCAAAAACCCAAGCATGATTAGGATCGCAACAGAAGTTCCATGACCATGAGAAGAATATAGTCGAGTTAGGGTCCTCTATTCATGTATAAAACTAGTTCATCTTTATTTTGCATCATGATCCGTGAGCGTAGTTATGTTATCTTCCTTTTAGGAATGGGGAATGTAAATATACCTTGGTTTGCTTTTGCGCACTCGACAGCTAAATCAATAGCTGATTTCTTGTACCCGACTACTACAACCTTTTTGTCCTTGAGTAATTGCACGGAGTTTTCTTCATCCAGTTTGCAGTAATCAAGGGAATGCAAGACTTGTCCTTTGAACACTTCAGGGCCCTTGTTGTGTGGGAACTGGGGTATTATTGGGACGTCACCGTATTTCCCAGTGCAAATCACCAACAATTCAAAGGCATACCACTGAAAGTAATTACATTGATAAAGTTAATAAAAAGAGCTGATCAAGAGAGAATGATTAGAACTAACCAGACAATAGTAGGATTAGTTTCGAAAATGTTTTTTTTTTTTTTCATTCTTTATAAAGAGAAATAGAAGCCCTTAGCATCCTTTGGAAACCGTAGCCATGCAAGCTCTTTATGTAATGCTTCCCCAGGAATTTTTTTTTGATTTATCAGGTGATCCAATATATTATACAGAGTGTACGTAATATATAACCTTCTTGTTTATCACAATTTGAGGAAAAAAAATGGTCCAGCAAGACATATTCCAGTTCGTGCTGCATCTCTTTCAAACGTACAATTATTGGTACTAAACAGTTCTGTGGCAATAATATCACTTACGCCATCTAGATGAAAGAATGAGGCACACACAAAAAAAAAGAAGAAGAAAAAGATCTCTAGTTGGTTATTTTCCTGTTAGAAGTCCAAATAACCAGATCTATATAGTTATAAAATTTCAAAAATAACCTTAGAAATCACGATGAATCAACAGATGAAGCTTATATTCTGAATGATGAAATAAAACGTTAGTGTGAGATTTAAATTTAAAAAAATCAGGTTTTTTCTTTTTTTTCCTGTGGTTTGATGAAGATGATTTGTGAGCAGTGTAAGGAAAACAACCTCAACTGTGTCAGATTCGCTAGTCTGGACAGCAACCTCCCAGACGGGCTGGCCATTGAGCAAATTTCCATAGCCGTTAGAGTTAACCTGATCATCAGGATCATTGGCATGATTACCAACAAACCTGATTTCCACCACCTTGGAGCTGAATTTGATGAGTTCCACCACCCCAAAATGGGTAGCATAAGAGTGCAAGTATTCCAATACTTGGATCGTATTTTCGGAGCTGTTTGGCAGCAGCTATGCCGCTTATTCCAGCCCCTACGATTCCAATTTTGGAGAAGATGGCCATTGCTACCAGGGAACGAAATGGTGGGAAGGCGCTAGCTCGAGACTAGAAAGTGAAGGGAGTTTTGGGGTGTGTATGTATTCAAAGGCTTAGTATATAATGTCTAGGATAGGATGATTAGCTAGGAACGATGGTTTTGTGAACGTAGAGAAGATTTGGAGGGGTATTTATAGGGGGCTTTTGCATGAAAAATGAGAACGAGAAGGTCATGTTGGGGGCACGTGAGCGGACTTCAGACTTTCCGGACTTGGAGAAAATTAAGAAATATTTGTTTCTTTCTTTCTTTTCTCGCCCTTCACACAGACACAGACAAGATTACAAGTGAAGACCGTGTCTTTTGTACAAAATAAATACATATGTACATTAATTCTTGCATTATAGTAATATATTAGTAAGTTAGTAAGGAAATTTCGTCCAAACCAGCGGTTTGGTTGGGTTTCTAACCGGTGGTTGGTTGTTGAGCTTAAACAATTTCTGTGTGCCAACTTCGATTTTTGTTCACTGTACGATCCTTAGATTCATCATATCAACTCCTCAATGCCTCATATTTTCCGAACATTAGAATAATTCCTCGTATATCTCTATTGAAACACATTTGAGCTCCCTAATAATAACGTTAATTAGAACAGGTCAACAGCTGACCATGAACTTGTTACTATAAACGAACGATTCATAAAAAAATAATTCGTGAAATCGGGTCCACTCGATCGGCTTCGTTGATCTCATTATGCGGTCCACAAGAATCCGATTCTTCAAGAGCGCTGGTGGTGGTATATAATTTTGTTATGAGATGGAAAATGCAGAGCAAATGAGACGACGGATCGAGCTTCATGTTGTTGATGAAATCGTAGGCCAATTCGATCTGGACTGGTTATTTTTTGACCGTGAGGAGTTGGTTTTAGTTTGATTACATTACATGTGTTTTGACCGAGAAGTTTCTTCCATTATAAATTACGTTCAACATATATACATATACATATTATCCCTTGGACACCTCCCTTGTCTCTTAAATTTGTAGAAAAATGTTTACGGGAATAAGCAACTGCACTTCTGACTATATATATATTTTTTTTTTTTTTAGGTGGGTTGGGGGGGCAAACAACAAAATCTCAGCACACATCACAGACGCACGGAGACAAATGTGTGTCTGCGGGAGATCAGTACGTACCGTGAATATGTGATCTATCGTTCTCAAATCTAAGAAGTGAAGAATTGCCTTCTCACTTTCTGCAGCCCATTTGATTAAATGGAAACGTCCCAGAAAAGAAGAAGAAGGAACATGGGGAATGGACGACGCCATGGAAATCAAACACAGACATTCAGATCAATAGAAATTTGAAGAGTGCACGCCTCTTGTAATGTAACGGGAATTCCATCTTCCACAAAACCATGACCATCTTTAGCTCAGATTCCATTATTTTCTCCAGTTTGAAGATTCATTCTTTCTTGACTCCATTATTAATCAGCACCACCGATTTTACGGTATACATATTTTCTATAAAAGCTATGCCTTATCTAGGAAATTGATTCGACCGAGTAGCCTACCTACCCGAAACAAAAAGAAAGAAAAGGGAATGCAACGCTATTTTCCACTCTTGCATGGCATGCGGGCGGCTCCGGGAGATATACTTGCTTGGAAATTGGAATGTCCCCGCACATAACTTTCAAAAATAGACACCTATGCAGCTGAATATGTTGGATTTAGACTTGGCTATATACGATAGATAGTAGTACAAATTCTGTAATTCTTCAAGTTTACAAACTCACATATATGAATCTTTCATGCTACGCTGATATCAAATAATTGGATGAACAAAACAGTTTCTGTGATCCATAAAAGATATCCCAAATGGCCTATGAATGCATAAATGTTCAGTACTTCAAAATTTTTCTAATTTTTATATTATCTTCATGCTTTATTGATCAAGGAACCTTCAATCTATCTTCAGTCCAAGCTGTAAGAATACGTTAATACGTAGTTCAAACCGACCTTTTCCTCCTGCATTCGTTTTTCTTTTCTACAAAAAAAAAAAAGAAAAAAAGAAGGTCATCCAAGCCTCCAAGGTGCTAGTGGTAATTCACAAAACTCTAGAAATCACTTTTTTGTGAATCACGTGACGTCAAAGATTAGGAAGTCGTTTTCAATATTCAATATTCAAAACAGCTGTCTCTCTTTTAATTTTTTCCTAGCTATTCCCGAATGGTAAACGTATAGTTTATTTTACTTGCCATCTGACCCCCCCCTTTTTTTTTTCCTTGAAGGAGTGGTAATAAAAGTGTAAGTTTGACTGTAATGTCAGGTTATCCGCTCCAGAAATCGTGATTCTCACGATCTGTAGACCACAGTAGTAAATTGATTTGTATATGACTGCTGTTTATGTATTTTGTCAAATTCTACAGAATGTTCACCACTTAATTAATAGTTAATACCAAGGTTGTGGCGGTTTTCTTGATTTAACTCACTTGTAATATGAGAGGTCAGGCACTAGGATTCTTAGCCCCCCCCCCCCCCCAAAAAAAACAATAATAAGAGGCCAGACATGGAGATTTTTAGTTAGTTTGGGAAGAAAATATTTAGAGGGAGACCAAAAAACAAACTTAACTGGAAGAAGTTTGAATCACTTGAAGAAATTAGCACCATACCGTATTCATTATTATTTGTTTATGTACCCGAATTGTACGCCTTTTTTGGATTTGAAGTGAAATTGAAGCCATGTTTGTATTCAGCAAGTTAATGGATGAGTGAAATTTCTGAACTAGTTGAGCATTGGGAAGATCATTACGCATAACCATACATTCTACTCCCTCCGTCCCACTTTGATAGTTCTGTTTTCCTTTTTCATCTGTCCCAAATTGTAGTCCACTTTCCAATTGAAGAATGTAGTTGTATTTTAATTTTTCTAAAATACCGTTATTCAATGTAAGTTGTTGTTACTATAAACCTACTCCATTTAATGAGAGTTGATTCTTTTTTTACTATCAATTCAAGTTCCCATAAAGTTATACTCTAATTAATGTGATGGTATTTTAGGAAAATAACTACCTAAATTGATTGTTCCAACAAAATTAACTACTTTTTTTTAAACTGTGTGGAAAAAAAAAAACTAAGACTATCAAAGTGGGACGGAGGGAGTATTTCATATTTTACGCATTGTGTTTCCTCGAGCCTCTCTCTTTTTTTTCCTTCTTTCATCAATTTTTCTGTTTCCAATAGGTTGCTCAGTTCCATAAATATTTCTTGGCTTCTACATTATATATTTCTTAGTTCAAAGAAGGACAATCTAACTAACATCTTGAACTCGAGCGTTGTAATTGGATAAATCAAGCCCTTTTGTCAAACAAATCGAATTGAATCGTGGATTTGACCTTGACTCTGACTCAAATCTAAACACTTGGACTCTGGGGCATAAATCAATTCAAATCAAACGTTACCTGTTCAAGATTTGAAAGTGTCAAAAATCGGCTCTAGGTTTAGCTTATAATGACCGATCTCATTCTTTATTCTCGCATGACATTCGAAGCATTTGAGTCGAAGTTCATCTTCTCTTTTCTGTTTAGCTAATAAATTCAAGAACAAGTATAAAATGGACAATCATCAGTTGCATCATGTTCCCTCGTTGCAAGAAGTTGTGAGTTGTCTGTGGTCAAAGTTCTCTAGTAACTCTATGTATTAGAAATCTACACATTCAATTTTGTGGAGCATACTGAGCAAATTAAGCCGCCTCCTCACTTCTGACTTAACTCACATAAAGAATCAACAATAAAGAAGTAAAAACTCACTTTCTTATGCTTTACTTGTTGGCCGGGCCCAATTCTCTCACTATACACCTCAAGTCATACTTTCTTGTGCTTTCCATTCACATTGAATAAGAATAAATAACCTTTTCTACCTGCCGGGTGCTAGAATAATCGAATTAATATTTTGTATGAAGTCAAAACCTGATTTGGCTGGACAGAAAATTGTGTTGGATGTAGGTTAAACTGGTGTAGTACTGTAGGCTATATGTGCACCTATGCTAATGCATTGAACCGATGTTAGAAGCCAAACGTTGTTCAATTAAGCAAGCAAGGCGCTAGTATTTATTATCATGTTCAATTTGCACCCTTACAGTTTTTGGATTAATTTTTTATACACCGACACTGCATACAATATCACCGTTAAATGGATGATAACTTATTTAAGTTTAAAATTTGAAATCCAAATTTTGCTCGTATGTCATATACCTAATCGCGATAGTGTATACACTGCTAGCTAGCGTATCTAAGATGTATTCAAAATTTTTTAGCTAATTTCCATGTTTCACACCATAAACTCTTATGTTGGATAATTAGCATCTAAAAGATTTTTTTTTTTTAGTTAAATTGCAAATTTTTATTGATAGAGGACTAAAACACATACGAAGTAGCATATACACACGCTATCTATACATCAATGAGTCTCTACAATTATTCACAACCCAAAATTCAATACAGCTCATCAAACTGTATCAAAACGCTTATGAAAAATACCCCACGACGCACTCAACAATCAGCGACCAATTCTCCTGAATCTTTGGCGCACATCATTTCATGAGGCTCCAATATACCGGATGGTATCAACCAACGTTGCTTCACTTGCATGTATCACGAAAACATCTGCTCTGCTTGCATGTATCACGAAAGCCGGAAAAACAGTTTTGAAAATTCCTGCCTGTAATAGATGAATGGTTCTTTTGGAAAAGAAGAATTAAAAAAAATATATATATATATATGAACATAAAAGGGAAGGCATCGAACGGCATCCATTATTCAAAGTTTGCTATGGATGTCTAGCTTGCAATTTGCACGAGAGCAGGACTGCCGTCCTTTTCAAGGGTATTTTAAGAGATACACACATTGCTTGGACCTTCACAATTTTCACATTGAGTAAATAAATCGTCTGGAAATTTCGAGGTAAAGCGAAGAATCACAACCAGCTTCAATTTTTTAATACTTTCTTAAGTAGACTATGGTGATCAAAACTGGAATCTTGCACTCTATGTTGGTTATGGACTTGAATACAGAGACAGGCCATCACACAATGTTCCAAGTTAACAGCGCCTCGACATCAAGTGCATGAGGCGATGCACGCCCGTTTAGGGTAAAAAAAAACCATTTGCTGGGAATGGAACGAAACATTGCCAAAAGAATGTCTTAGACTCCTCCTGGATCGTGAAATGGAGAAGTTTGAATTTCAACTCTGATTTCCAGGCTAGCAGCTCCGTACCTACCCCCCCAAATAGTCAGCCGTGGTCCGATTGACCAGCTAACTAGGATTTTTTTGGGCAAACAAAAGATGAAAAGAATCAACAGAATCATCGCCATCACCCCCCTATTGGAAACATCAACATACACACGGAAAGTATTAGTTTTTTTTTTTTTACATGCTTATTATGATACATTTATAGCCTTACTTGTATTTTACACTTTATTTATCAAGCCAGAACCATTCCATAGCCTTCCTTTCAGCCACAATAACTTACTTCTTTGAATTTCATGCATGATAGGAATATACATAACTCTATAATTCCATTTTTGTTTATTCGGTAAGAATAAATTGCAACTACTTGTGCCATATAAAGAGAAGAAGTTCAATTACTTCACCCATATTGAAGAGCTCATAGTTTCGACTCTTCAAAAGGATACGTAAAAAAAAAAGACTCGAAAATGTCCTAGCTACCAACTTATATCTTGAGGGGACAAACCTGCCAAGCATTGGGCTTAGTGTCTCCGCAAGTAGCATAAGATGATGCAATCAGTTGTTCCTGCCTGTATCAGTAGCCGTAATGCCATTTTTCTTTTTCTTTTTTTTTTTCCGTTTGTTTCTTCTTCGGTTGAATTTGTCAGATCATTTTTTACAACTTCTTGGTTAAGTATTTTATCCTATTAATTTATGTATCTCATTGTCATCAAAGTTCCAAACAGAGGCTTATTTAAAGCATAAATCATATTATCATTTCAGCATTCGTCAACCAAACGGAATTCCAGTTTTTCCCCCCCTTTGACTAAACAAATGATTCTCAGGGGCTTCAAGGGACAGGACGTGATTTCGTTAAGTTAGACCACCTTTGGGGTGGGGGGGGGGGGGGGGGTTGAATTTCTCTATTAAATTGTGCGCTAATTTGAATTTCTATTCCGTCTTCCTATTCAGTGACTTCGCCAGTCCATACATCTCTCTAATCAAATTATATCCCAAAATGGAGTTTCAGAGCCATCAGTATGACCGTGCAGACGGAACCTTGATACTACTTCTGTGAGTCAGTAGACTGAAAAATTCAAACCCCGCTAGCTTTCTTCCTGCCTGCAACACAATTGTTATAAGAGTGAAGAAAATCTCTCCAGTAAGAGAAAATATAGTGCGCAATTGAATAATGATAGATCACAATGACATCGCCTGCCATTTCATTTTAATATTCTTGAAGGGAGTACCGATTTGATGGTCCAAGAAATGGAATGAAATGAAACTTGTTCTAGAAATCCAAGCTTTTCTTCTGATTCAAAGCACCCCAGACAAGAAAAACCATTGCTATGAATTCTGTTGTAATTAAGAAAACGTACACGTCATGCAATCAATAAACATGCCCGAAATCTGCATATTGATCTAGAAGAGTGGAAGGCCATATAGAATTAGTTTAAGCCTTCTCATTAGCCTACAGTAGAGGTTCGGTATACCCGGAAAACGGGTTTAAACGCATAACAAAATTCGGAACCATCCAAGTCCATGTTCTCCTTCAACGCTCACATGACGCGAGCCATAAAATTGTTCGATTCCTCTCTCAAAAGCATACATTCAAGTCTTCAATTTGCCACAACTTTTGGTTATCATACTTCAAGAAAATGTGTTTATAGGTAATACAAATTACGAATTCTAAAATATGCCAAATTGTTTGTACATAATATATGAATCTGAAAGTTGTAGCGGGAGTCGAGTAATACACAAACAAAAACAACCTCAAAAACATCAAAAACAACTTCAAAAATATCAAAAACAATCTTAAAAAATACCAAAAATACACAAAAAAAAAAAAAAAAAAACTTATCTACAGTAAAAGTTTTTCAATTACATTGCTACAGTAAAATATTTTAATAACACCTCTAAAAACAGCTAATCCAAATGGATCCTACATCTTCAAGGCAAAAGTAGAGGAATCGATTTCTTGTATATAATATATGCTCCTTAACTGGTAGTAAAGGTATAGAGTCTCAAGAATCAATCGTATGCATGTACAGATACAAGAAAAAGGTTAACGCTTTAATTTTGATGTAGGTGCTGGAAACAAATACTCATAATTTACGCCCTGTAACAAGGCATCTCAAGAAGGATCAACAGACCATAATTTATGGATTCTTGGAGCTGGAGTATTAAGCCTTCGTCGTGAAGGGCTGGGACAACTAGGCCTTCTAAGCCATATGTTTGGTTAAGTCGAAATTTGGACGACTCTGGAAATGAAAACACATCCGGCCGAGTTAAATTAAATCCTGATGGGCTCGAAACCCTCAGTCAGCAAATTGACAGAACAGTTACAAAGCCTGATTAGGCAAGTAATTAGCAGTTGAGCGATATTTTTGGCTAAAAAAATTAGATTAGTGACCAAAAACGTTAATAATTTAGTGACATTCGGCGTCATTTACTTCTCTCTATAGTCTGTATGTTCAATGCAAAAGTGAAGGAACCGGTTTCTTGTATATGTGCTTTTCATTTATTGGTGAATTCTTAAGCATGTAAATACAGAAGAAGAGAGGCAATGCTTTAAATTTGAAGTAGGTGATGGAAACAACACTCATAGTTTACTTTTTTTTTTTTTTTTTTGGGTAATAAACGAAATTCCATTAAAATAACATACTAGGATAATTTACTGATAACACCTTTCTTCTGAATATGACGCTTTTTCACAGCACCAAGGCATATGAAGAAGAAGCAGACGATAATTTACTGATCTTTGCTTGGGTTGCTCTGCTAGGATAATTTGGTCGATTGAAGCCTTCCGACCTAGATTACCAACGTATATTTCTGAATGGGGAAGCCATTCTTAAGTGCTAGAGAGCAAGAAAGCGTGGTCTTTTCACTACGCCTTTGTTGTCAAGGGGTGGTGGGACGATTAGGCCTTCTGAGTTTGTTATGAGCAAATTGGGACGACTTAGAGAAGGCAACCCTTCGGCCCAAGTTCGCTCCTTCTGGGCTTAAAGCCCTCAATCAGCCGACTGATCACAAGAAACTTAGCGTAAAAGGTTGCAAAATCTAATTAGTTTGGCTTGTAAAAAGTTGGCTTTAGCTTTTAGCAAATTGACATAACTATAACTAATTGGCTTTTGGAACCCCTGTTCACTAGTTTCTGCTCTTGTGACTTCGATCCCATTTATTCTTATTTTCACAAAATTCCTCAAAAACAACAAAAAAAGGAATTCACAAAATGAACGGTGATTATTTTATATCTTTGAGCTCCCACACAATCCAAGCAATGAAGAGGAAGTACCAAGATTATACTCAACCCAATTGCCATACATCAGTGGCAGGAAACGAGCAAAGATACCGCTCACCCTCTGTATCTTAAATTACCACTTACTTAATTTAAAATCCTGGAAGGAGCTTGCGTTCCGTAATCATAAGGTCTTAGGTTTAATATTCATGGAAATGGAAAGGATAATGTTGGGAGAGCTTTTTCCTACAAAGGGCCTAACCTGATTGGAATAGGATCAATCGCAAAACGTAAAACGGACGCGAATAGCTGTGGTTTATACCAAAATGGTAATGACAAATATAGGTATCTTCCCTGAGATGTACGCAGCAACGCTCAGATGAATGAAGCCTACTTAATAAAACGGCGAATGGGTCAAGTTCTATTTTGAATTGGACAAAAGACCTTGCATTTATTCATTTTCTTTTGGGGGCAAAAGAGTAGCATCTTTCCATTTAGTGACACCACGATAAAAAATTTGGGCCCCATCGACGAGCAGTTAACATCGCAGCCCACAAAATAAAACCTGCGGAGGAGGGCAATTTCTCATAAAATTGCTGCAATTATACTGGAGGACCACCAATTAAAAACATATCAAAAATTGAAATCAGCGGGCTGGTGCAGGCGAACCACACATCTCCAGATCCCGGGGCCTTTCCAATCCTCAAATTCCACAACCCCCTTAGAGTTTAGCCTTTAGCGCTCCAACGAGCCAACTAACCAATCATGGTAAATGGCAATAGTGTCTTGCAAGCTGCCTTCAAGAATCCATTCCGTCACCTTGACCTAACCTCGGGCCTGTTTGGAACCTAAGTTTTTTGAGAGTTTGTCTAAAACTTTACTGTAGTGCACTGTAGAAGTTTTTGAAAAAATTTTATAAAAGTTTTTGTAAGGTAAAAAATTTTTTTGTAGAAGTTTTTTGTAAGATAAAAAATTTTGTAAGGTGAATTTTTTTTTTCTTTTCTTTCTTTCTCTTTCTTTTTCTTTTCTTTCTTCTCTTTCTTCTTCTTCTTCTTTTTTTCCTTTTTCTTTTCTTTCTTCTCTTTCTTCTTCTTCTTCTTCTTCCTCCTTTCCCCTCCCGCCACCCTCTCTCCTCCCTTTCCCCTTCTCCTCTCCTCTGCATTTCCCCCGCCACCCCCTTCCCCCGTCAGCCCCCTCTCCCCGCTGCCACGCCACCCCCTCCCCCGACCACCTTCTCTGCCCCTTCCCCCTCCCCTCTGCCCCGCCACCCCCTTCCCCCGCCAGCCCTTCCCTCGCTGTCCCACCACCCCTCTGCCCTGCCCCTTCCCTTTCCCCTGTGCCCCTTCCCCCGCTACCCGCCACCCCCTCCCCCCGCCATTTTCTCTGCCCCTTCCCCCTCCCCTCTGCACGCCACCCCCTCTGTCCCGCCACCCCTTCCCCCTCTGCCCCTTCTCCCGCTACCCCGCCACCCCCTCTCCCACTACCCCTCCCTCTCTGGCCCACCACCCCTTCCCCCGCCACCCCCGCTGCCTCTTCCTCCTTCCCTCACCAGCTCAGAGGAAGACGTCCCATACGGATTGCGAGCGGATAGGCTCAGTGAATTAGCCCCGCCAGCCACCAGTGGAAGCAAGCTGCCCATTCCCCCTTTGCCCCGCCACCCCTTCCCCTCTGCGCCCAGTTTCTGAACTCGCAATTGACCAATGAAGCTTTTCGAATGGGTTTCACCAACAAAATGGAGAATCACTCACTTAGCTTCTCGTTGCTCTGATCAACTGTAGACTCCGGCATAGAAGTAGGTCGACTCCGGAGAACTAACAGAAAGAGCAAAAACTTTTGTGCAGCGAAAGAAACAAAGGAAGGAGTCTTCTGTGTTGCTATGAATTGAAAAGGAAAAAACCAGCCAAAATGACGTCGTTTTGTTAAAATGTTTCAAAAAGGGGCGAAAGTTTTGGGAGAAGTTTTTGGGGTTCCTGTAGCAAAAGTTGTTAAAAAACTAGTATTATACAAACTTGCCTAAAAACCAAGGGCCTGTTTGGAACCGAGTTTTTTGGCCAAGTTTTTTAGCTACTAGTTTTTTAACAACTTTAGCTACAGGAACCCAAAAAAATTTATCAAATTTTTTAACCTACACACTTCAAAATATCTAATACATAAAAAACTTCTACTTTTCTTCTTCTTTCTCCCCCACCCCTATCCACCACACCTTCCCGGCCACCCCTCCGTCGCCGGCCACCACCACCTCCGTCGCTGTTTCCGGCGCCGGCCACCTATTCCGGCGCCGGCCTACCCCTTTTTTTTTCCTTCTCCCTCTCACTCTCCCTCTCCCCCCCTCTCCTTCTCTCCCTGGCCACCCTCCCATTAATTCAAGGTCTCTGGTCGCACGCTACCGACGGTACCAGATCGCTGATGCGATCTGGTCGGACGACCGAATTGGGCAAAAGGGGAGGTGGGGAGAATGGGAGAGGGAGATGGAGGAGAGGGGGAGAGAAAAAACAAAAAAAAAATTGTATTCTGCCATGGCTGCTGCTTCTCTGCTTCGGGAGGGAGAGAGGGGTGGTGAAGGGGAGTAGAGGGGGAGAGGGGAGCAGAGAGGGAGAAGAGGGGAAGAGAAAAAGAAAAAAAAAATTTGGGGAGAGGGGCTGCTGGTTTGTCTGGTACCGTGAGGGAAGAGGGAGGGGGAAGGAAGGAAGAAGAAGAAGAAGAAGAGGAAGAGAGGAAAGAAAAGAAAAAGGAAAGAAAGAAAGAAAAAGAAAAAGAGAGAGAAAAAGAAAGAAAAGAAAAAAAATGGTAGGGCCTTCAGGCCATGACTGCTGGGAACTGGGAAGGCAGAGGTACGGGGGAGGGAAGCGGGAGGGAAAAGGAAGAAGAAGAAGAAGAGAGAAAAGAAAAGAAAAAGGAAAGAAAGAAAAAGAAAAAGAAAGAGAAAGAGAAAAAGAAAAAAAAAGAAAAGGAAAAAAAGTTTTTCACCTTAAAAAAACTTTTACAAAAAAGTTTTTCACCTTACAAAAACTTCTACAAAATTTTTTCAAAAACTTCTACAGTGCACTACAGTAAAGTTTTAGACAAACTCCCAAAAAACTCAGGTTCCAAACAGGCCCCAAGGTTCCAAACAAGGCCCTCAAATATGCTATGCTAGTCAGTAATACTCCTGGTCAAGGATGCTGTCACCTTCAATTTATTATTGCCGTCTTTCCTAGTCATGTCTGGTCCACCAACCAACCCCTTACATAACAATCCCACCATAAATTGGATCGTCCATCAATTTATTACTATTCAAGAAAATTGGGTTCTGATCCTCGGTTGGTTTTCCTCATTTGTCAGCGTATTGTTTTACTTGTACTTAGTGGTTTTGGTTACATCATCTTGCACTTCGTTAATCAACCAATTCTTCTTCAATTATTATCCCGGAGCCTTCATTACATCCAAACATGAAACAACCAACAGTAATGATGGTTCGCATAGAGTGATCATTGTGTTTGATTATGCCGTATGTAAAGTCACGCCAAGTTTTTTAATTGTTTGATGGGCTTCTTAATTATGTGCAAGCATTGCTCGTTTGTATGCGTATGATTTTTAAGGGTCGGTTTCGAAATTCGATAACTTGTTAAAAAGTACTTCATCGATGGAGCATTTGATAAATAAGTATTTTTAAGTATATTGTTTGGATACATAATTCAATAAGTACTTATTGTATTGAATAATATGTAATTTAAAATTTTTTAAATTTGTCTATCTCTTTGTTTGGTTCATAATATACGATAAAATGATTAAATTCAATGTTTTATTTTTATTTTTTAAACAACAGAAGTTATTTTAAAAGCATTAAATTAAACCTTTTGCTATTTTTAATTTTATCAAATAATATTTATCAAACGTCTCAAAAATACTTTTAGCGCGTAAAAGTGCTTTTTAAATAAAAGTACCTTAATTCCAAACGAGGCCTTTGTGTAAGTCGAGAAAGATGCAAAATTTGTGGATATCCTCTTCTGTTATTTTCCACAGTAAATAAAACTCTTCTGTAAAATAATCAAGCACGACAGTAAAAATTTCTGGCGGCTGCCAAGTAAACAGTAAGGTACCCAAGTTTAGCACGACAGCCACTCCAAACTATACAAGTGGCAACTCACATCCGCTAATTTGATAGAGTTCGGGTATCAATATTCGGATCTTCCTTTCGCATCTCACTCTCGATTCTTGGCATCTAATCTCAGATGCCTTCCAGCTATCCAATCCAACGGCCCCCATTCATCTCTCTCATCCCATAAATACCACTCATATTTTCACCATGCTTTTCCGAGAAGGCGGAAAGGAAAGAAATACTCTACTAATAAAAGGAACCGTCCTCTTACCGCTACTGTGTGACTGTGTGAGAGAGAAAGTGAGCAGAAATGAGTGCTCTGGATTCTCCGCTCGAGGTTCTGGCATTCGACTACCTGCGCTTCGGCCTGTTAACGCTCGTCAACAACGTCTGGACGTGGGTTGCCGTTGTTACGGCTGCCGTCAGCGTGTGGAGATTAAAGGCTTCGTCATTACCTGGCAGCAACTTTCCACGTGAAGCATCGCGCCCGGTTGAGAGACTGGTGGCTGAGCCTGCATCGGCGACGGCTGTGGTGGCTTCTGCTATAGTCGAGGCAGCTAAACCTTCGACTGTGGCGGCTCCATCTTCGCCGTACTTGTTCAATGCAGAGGGAAGAACGAGCGGGAAGTTTACACTTTACTATGATCGGAGGGAGGAGGACGAGGAGGAGGATAGACGTGATGACGTAAACGGAGAACTTGACTGCCAGGACGGATGTGTCGGGGATGAGAAGCAATGGTTCGGGGAAGGTTGGTGGGAGGTAACGATGAGAATGAGGATGGGAGATCATATGGGGTTCTACCGTTATCAGGATTTAATGGTGCTAGACGGAAGTGTGGTGAGATTGTGGGACGGTTTGCCGGCTGAGAGATGGAGTAAGTAGTTGCGCCCCGTTAATTAGCTGCGGTGGCGGTGAAGGTGGTACCATTATGTGGTAGGTGTATTTTCAGTGGTGGATGCAGCAGCGCAGAATCAAATAGCCGGCGGACTGGCCCGGCCTTGCCTTGCCCTGACTAGAAGCAAATTATTATTATAATTAATTAATAATACGAAGAGATAGTGGTATTTACTATTTAGTTTTGGAGGTGATCAATTGATAAGGATCATCCCAAAAAAAAAAAAATTTTGTACATAGTATCAAATATTTCTGCTTGTTAATAATTTAAGATTTGCATTTCTACAATGTCCCTCTCTCATTAAACACAACAATTACAAAATAACACAACATCTGGAACTGTGCCTGGGCTTCATTTCCTGGCGTATTTTAATTTTTCCGGTTATTGGGGTGTGTGTTTGAGTTTTTTTTATTCATTACCAGTATTTTTTTAGTAGCTTCATTTGACTCAATTATCGTCGGAGTTTAGAATTAAAATTTAAGGATTTTTTATTTTAATGTGATGTGATTACAGATTATAATGATGAGAAGCCATATCCAGTCAAAGCTTCTATTTCGAAGTCTGTCTCAATTGTCAGCCACGAGCGCTAAACGGCAGGCAGTCCACAGGAATCTCAAGCTGAGTGAAAGAGAAAAGAGAGTTAATCGATGATGACACGGCTCAAATTCTTGTGGCCTCATTCTCAAATGTTGACTGAATTGGATTGCTATCCATCCATTTCAAATTTGGACAATAAATTCGAAAGGATGGTTTTAATTCCCTTTCTTTTTTATCGGAAAAAAAACTCCCTTTCTTCTTCACCAACCAATAACAGCTAAGGGACTTCACGTATTTCACCCAAAATTTATGACCACCGGTAAATCAACGGATGAAACCTAAGTAGCTGGCTACCAAAAGAGAGACTCTACTTGGATGTATAGATCAGGAGATCGTGTATAGGCCAAGGGATCAATTGGTCGTGTAAAGATTGAGAGATTGAATCGATTCCTTGACCTACATTCTAGTGTCCGGGATATCCTGAAATATTCGATTAGTGGGTGTCTACATGCTTGTCTGAGTTGGTGGTGATTCTATCATTGTTGGATTATCTTTTGATCCCTTTGGGTCTTTCTCCCGCTTCTCCTAATATAAAGCAGCAGTATGTATGGTATAGAATTTATCGCGCTCTCAAAAAAAAAAAAAAAAGGGTTAAAGCAACGGATGAATCACCTCACAACAGTAGAGAAGTTGATTTCATTTTCTTTGGTTAATGCATACATTTGCTGACACTAATTCTCATGAAATTGATTTGACTTATTAGCTAGTCTTAATCAGCGTATTTGACTGATGAAAGGCGCACTAGTAAATATAATACTCCCTCCGTCCCATTTTGTTAGTCTTGGTTTTTTTTTTTTTACACAGATTAAGAAAGTGTAATTAATTTGGTTGGAAACATAAATTTAGATTAATAATTTCTTAAAATACCCTTATGCTAATCACGAAGAGTGCCAATTAATATCAGTTACAGCTAATGGGTTAGTATTGGAAAAGCTCAATGTATTCAATGTAGTGGGTTAGTATTTAATAACAATGTATTAATAACAAGATATTTAATAAGGGCATTTTAGACAATTTAAAAGATTACTATATTTCTTAATGGGAAAGTGGACTACAATTTGGAACAGACGAAAAAGGAAAATAAGACTATCAAAGTGGGACGGAGGGAGTACTGATAATGCAGAGTAATGGGTTCTGTCAGGTTAATCTTTAAGTAGAATCCACACTCAATTAAAATTCAACTAATCTTTGATTAGCATCTCGTAATTGCTGGTAGTGTAGTTTTTTATCTCTGTCACTGTGCACCTACCCAAGCAATACTAATTACTATTAAGGAAAGGTGGCTGGGGACAAGAAGAAGAAGAAGAAGAAAGAAGGTCAAATCAATTGCATGCTGCAAGGGAGGGATATAAAACCTTAATTAATGCATGCTCTTTAGCTTGAAAACCTTAATTAATTAATGCATGTTGCTGACGGACTAGTTTCGCCAAAGCCAAAATGTGAATTCTCTACTCCATTCTTCCCTTTATTAAGCGAAGCATCAAAATTTCCTTGAGGTTTAAGTCTATTATCTTTTTTTTTTTTCAAAGATAGACACTTAATTAGATTGACGTTTAAGTCTAATATCACAAGCCTATTTTTAAACTTTCTTTTTCCTGTATCTGACAATACACTGAACAGCACATGACTGTTACTTTTTCTAATTACACTGTACACGACTGCTTAAAGGTCAAATGCTTGTGCCTTTTGTTTTTTTCCCCTCAAAGTAGTCACCGAGAGGCAAATTCTCATTTGGCCTCTTTATCATTTTTTCCAATTCCTAAAGTAGATTGATGAGATGTTTATCTTTGTTGGCCAACAGTACAAGGATCCATCAAAATCAACGCCCGTAAGTGGGAGAATTCATCTCCCCATTTTATTTAAAGGAATATTCAATTTCCAGATTCCAAAATGCTTTGGTCTGCTTTTGTTCTTTTTTCTTTCTTTCTTTTTTTTTTTTAATTTCCTTGCGACCCTATGGTGTCGTCGTCTTTCTTGCTTGCTTGATTCCTAATTATTAAGAGTTTTCCATTGTTTTATTTTATCTAGCTTAGACAATCGAAACTGCTTAAATTTGACGGCAATTTGCATTTTTTGCTTCTTTTTTGTAATAAACATTAAAGTAGTATCAGCCATTTCCTTCTTTTTTTTTTCATTTTGTCTTTATTTTTAAATTTTAGTATCTGTATTTTTCCTCATATCGTCATATTCATATCAATTCTCCTTTTAATATGTAACTGAATGCCATAAAAGCTTTTTTTTTTTTTTTTGGGTGTTAAAATCAAAGTATGCCCAAATTTGTTTCTTTTCAACTTTAAATGGATACTCAGTTAACTCGTTGTCCTATCATAATCTCTTTTTCCTTTCTTTTTCCGCAGAAAGAATATTTGTCCTTTAAAAAGAGCTCTATGCAAACACACACTGTCAGTATATAACAACCTGATAGATGTTAAAAGAAATCAATAAATATAACTTTGTAATCTTCGGGTTTCATTTGACGGTACAAAATCATAGCTAATTAGAAGTGTGTTTGGATAGTAAATTATTTGAGATAATTAAATAAATTTGAACGCTAATGTACTGGATTTGATTAGATTCGTTTACACCCTTATCCGTATCACTTAGCATAATTTCAAACTTTCTTATTCCAAAAACACACACACACACACACAAAATTCTTTACCACTCCCCGGAATTTTATAATCGTTTTCTCTTCAACCTTTGTCATTCTTTTTTTTTTTTTTTGGGGCCCCAACTCGACAATTTTTGTTTGGATATAACGACGTTGGGGGGATATTTCAGCCGCCGCAGATATAGTTGTCATTTTGACAATTCCTCTCGCCGTTAATGGCAATTTACTTCTATTTTTATATTTAATATCGTGTAAAATTATGAGACCTACCGTAGCAGTCGTTTAATTTCTATCAGAAGAGTTTTCCGGCCAACTTCATATTTCTGAAAGTAGTAATTTGAAGTAATTTACGCAGTACGCTATGAAATTAAAATAAAGACACAGAAACTGACACGGAATTTTCCTAAAATATCAGGACCTTGTGATTGTTATATAAAAAAAAAAAAAAGAAAAAAAGAAACTATAAAAATCTGTTTCTGTTTGACTCGTCCAAGAAAATCAGCACCAGGAGTATTATTAATATCTATATGGAAAATCCAACCGGAATTGACTGCTCAAATAGTCTTTCCAGCGAGACGCCAGCTCTGTGAAATTGCATGAATGGAATAAATTGCTCGCACAGGACATTAGCAGTAATTGTCGTCGCGTCTGCCCATTTTTAGGAGCAGTAGTGCTACTACTATCATTTATTTTGATCAACAACTTGCGCTGCAAATTTATGCTGTCACTGTCAGGCGGCGGGCCTGATCCATATTCATGTCCAAACATCAAAATAATAAGGTGGGAAGCCCAACAACTTGCGCGTCTTTCTGCTTGCCACATTCAGTAATTCCGTTGTATTTTCTTCACTTAGGGGGTGCTTGGTTGGAGGGTATAGGAATCAAGAATTGGATTGAGTCCCAAAATTGTTGCTTGGCTAATGGGTATAGGTTTTGAAATCTTGGAATGATTCATGAAAAATCAGCAACTCTCCATACTCAAGTAGATTGGAGGATTTTGATGAATCCCACATTTGATTCCAAAATCTTAAAAAAAATTATTTTTGGGATTTTTTTAAAATATATACTGGCTCTATTTCTATATATTAATATTTATTTATATATATAATATTTTTTATTTCAATTTTGTTTTATAATATGTATATTAATATATATTTAATATATATATATTAATATACATATTATAAAAAAATTTAAATATATATTTATAAATATTTATACTTATATATAAATATATATATTTTTATTTCAATTGATATAATATATCTAATATACATATTAATATTAATATAATTTATATATATAATAAAATATAAATATTAATTGAAATATACATATTATAAAACAAAATTGAAATAAATATATATAAATAAATTTATAAAGATATATAAATATATTTTAAAAAAAATATTTATATATAAATATATATTATTTATTTCATTTGATATAATATATATAATATACATAATTGAAATATACATATTAATATTACTATAATTTATATATATAATATACATAATTGAAATATACAAATTGAAATATACATATTAATATATATTAATATACATATTATAAAACAAAATTGAAATAAATATATTTATATATTTATATAAATATAAATATAAATAAATTTATAAATATATATAAATATATTTTAAACAAAAATATTTATATATAAATATATATTATTTATTTCAATTGATATAATATATATAATATACATAATTGAAATATACATATTAATATTACTATAATTTATATATATAATATACATAATTGAAATATACATATTATAAAACAAAATTGAAATAAATATATTTATAAATTTATATAAATAAAAGTAATAATTTATATATATAATATACATAATTGAAATATACATATTAATATACATATTATAAAACAAAATTGAAATAAATATATTTATAAATTTATATAAATATAAGTAATAATTTATATATATATAATATACATAATTGAAATATACATATTAATATACATATTATAAAACAAAATTGAAATAAATATATTTATAAATTTATATAAATATATATAAATAAATATATTTATATATTTATATAAATATAAATATAAATATATTTAAACAGAAAATTATTTGGTTTGTTTGGATTGTAAGTTATTTGGAATATTTTTACTGTAGCACTTTTTGTGATGTGATGTATGTGAGATAAAAAGGTAATCGAAAAGATAAAAAGGTATATTGAAAATTGTAATGATGATGTAAGCAAATAAAATTGGAGAAATAATGCTCAATCCAAACAAACCTATTATATTTATATATGAATATATATATGGTGGATGGGTATGTGGGATAAGCATTTGAACGAGAAAGAAGAAAGATATGAAATGAAAAAAGAAATTAAAGGTAAAAAATTGATTATTAAATTTGATACCCATTCCTTACCAATATTTACCAAGCACCCCCATTTGTAATCATACCTTTGTCCAAAATCCATACTAATTTTTTGTAAATGATTCCAATTACAATTCCGATTCCTAAACATAAACCAAGCGGCCCCTTAATTCTTTCTTCTTCTTCTTTCCCTAAGTGAATGCTGGTTTTGTATCCAGTCAATCATTACCCCGCCCATTTGCAAGGACACGCTCCCGCCTTGATGGCAAAAGAAAATTGTTGTTATATTCTTTTCTTGTTTTTCTTCTACTACGATGGTGGAAATTTGAAAGGACGCCTTTTAACACAAAAAAAAAAAAGAAAAAGAAAAGTCAATCATTACCATGGCTGCTGAACATCGAGGAAGGTGGAAAAGTTGGCCAGTGAGTAGGACTGCAAATGAATCGAGTCGAGTTGAACTTTGGACTAATCGAATCTAGTTTTGACTAAATTTTATCAAGTTCGACGAGTTGGCAATTTAAAGTTCGAGCTCGAAAAAAAAATAAAAAATATTTATTTTATTTTTTAAAAAATAAATAAAATAATTTTTTCTTAATAAATAATAAATTATTAAGGATATATGTAATTTTACTATTAAAATAAGAAAATATATATATACTTAAAATAAAAAATATTATATATATATATATATATATATATATATTCGAGCTCGCGAGCTAACGAATTTAATATTTTGAGCTCGAGTTCGAGTTGGATTCGTTTGCAGCTTACCTGTGAGCATGCAAAAAGCAAAGACGTGGGCGTGCGGTGCTTGCCTTATTAACGCTTGTGGATAATTGTCTTGATGACTTTCTTTTGCAATGATCATATGGAAATGTCGGATTGGAAATGAATCCTCCTCCGTTAATTGAGTTTAAAAAACCTGCCATGTGGGGCACTTGTACTGAGTTACGACACCAGACCGGTCGCGGGTTAAGGCAGGGACGCTGAAGCCACGGGGCTGTGCCCACACAATTGCATATCCCTTCAATTAATTTTAGGTTTGCTCCCAATAAAATTTTCAGGTATGAATATATTGTAGGACTAATTTATGATTTGATGAAATTGAAATATGAACAAACACAAATCAAAAAGTTTTGTCTCTGGTCATTTAGTTTCTTTGGAAGTTATTTATATGACTAGGGGGAAAAGCCCGCATGACGTGCGGAAGTTTAGTATCTATAATTAAAAATGATTAATAATTATTATTTGATATTTTATAGCATACGAATTGAAGTATGACAATTTTAATATATGATATTAAACAGAAAAATCATAAGTTAAATATTGAGTTAAAAAATATACTAATATGCAATGAAACATAATTATAAGATATGATCAACTACTTTGCACCTAACCTAATAAAATAAAAGACCTACTTATATCTGCTCATGCACTTTATAGATATTAAAATCTGTTGTTTAGTTTGAATTTGACCTTAATATAAGGGCAATCCATTACATTATCTTGTCATATAAGTGAGATTTGAACAATTAGCATATTTGAAGAAAATTATTGCTAGTGGAATTTCGGTTCTTGCAAGCCAAATTCTTGAATTTATATTAATTCCAAGAACATATCACCATGAGACCTTCACACTCACCAATCAATTAATTATGATTTATTGTATAATTTAGAACATATAGTAAAGCACCTCCTTCTCGATAGGGATTACAATCACTAAATATCAGTTTTTGATTTAGTTGCAAATATATACAACAACTAACATGCTAATTTAGAGGAATAACCATATCAAATAAAGTACTAAAATATCTTAGACCACTCAATTCAAGAAAACAATTAAAAGTAATAAAATACATACTTTAGATTTCTAGCCAAATCGTTCTAAGTGGATAGCTAAACCTATTGGCAAATCAAATGAAGTGAAAAATTTGCCTAAATGGAATCATCAATAAAATAGCAAACAATTTGAAAATTATCATAACTAATAGTTAAAACAACAAAAGTAGATGTAATCTGCATATGGAAAAATTTATGATAATAAACTTACTTTAAACCACAAATAATAATTAACAAATATGATCTCCTCCCTATCATGCACATGGATAATTGAATTAAAACACTAAAAAATTATCGCACATACAACCATTAAGATTACAGATTTTTTACAACAAAAAAGTAGATTGGTTAAAGAAACATACCTATTGAGATTTCTTACAACCAAAAAGTAGATTGGCTAAAGAAAATATACCTATTGAGAAAGGTGTTGCAAAATGGGGAAGAGGAGTAGCTAATGTAGCAACATCCGAATTTAATAGGCTACATGATTGTGGTGGAAAAAAGTTGTAAGTAAATGAAATGAATTTGAACAGACGGGGTAACGGCCAAGAAAGCAAACTTCTCTACTAATTGGCATTAATTGTGTCTTAATATCTATATCATAAGTTTGCAAATAACTGATGAGAAATGCTTTAGGAAATTAAGAAACTTGGATATTAATACAATTAAATAATTAGAAGGGCTTTTATGTAATTTCACTAAAAATACAAGCTAAATTTAGTTATACCTAGTGTTCAATCAGATATCTGTCACCCTAGCTTTAAATGTCTAAAAGGACATCTAAGTAATTACAACAAAACTAAATTAGCTATAATGACTTGTATTCAATACTCCAATTGCACTTCAAATACTTTTACATTCCCAAAATAATCCTATCCTTACGGTTGAAATCCAAAGAACATCTTTACTCTAAACGCATTCTTATATAAGGATTTGCTCCTTATTAGTCAAAATGACGTGTCTAGACGTTTTCCAATTCTTTCTTAAAAAACAAATTACATTACTTTAATGGTGTATCTAGAATTAAGTAAAACATTATAATTTGATAAAAATCTGTACTAATGGTAGAAGTTACATCATCAATCATATACACAAATATCAAAGAAAAGATTTGAAAAGAATGGATACTACAGACCTAAAGAATAAATAAAAATTAAGATAAAATCATGGTAAACCTAAGAACGTGTATGTATGATTTCAATCGCCAAATCTACTAATTAACTGTTTCGAGTTCAAATATTACAACATGTTGAGTAGACTCAACAAATTCTAAACCTGACAATCAAAATCTGAAAAAATTCAGATATAATAATAGAAAAAAAATAGCTAAAACTCTCACTACGAATCTTAGAAGAGAAGAAAACTACCTAGAACTCTCACAATACGTTATTAACCAGCAATTTAAATACATTTAGTATACTTTTTTATTAAAAATAGTTTTCCTGGGTTATATTAATCATGATGCAAATGCATTACTTTTGCTTGACATATAAATATTATTGTTATGCCTTTTAACAAAAAAGTAAATTACAGTATCATATTTGCTTCCACTGAAAATTATTTCTAGCCTTGCCACTGCATGAGATGGTTGCTTCAGCTAAAGTAGTGCCATCCAAATTAAGCTTGCAAAGCCTTCATTAGTTGAAACTCCTTAAATTATCATATGGGAAATGAATTTAAGGTCTGACAAATTTGTGGACACATTTACCTAATGTACATATACCAATACATAGTTGTGTAGTAGTTAAGAGTAATACGTCTCAATTGTGGATGAAGCAATCAATCTTTACCATTGTATTCTTGAACTCATATTGGGTATTGCCCCAATATGAGACATTTTGAATATATGCCACATGTGCATGATTTGAAATTTTAAATTTGAATTCATATTAAGTGGCATGATCTAAACCTATTAGTGCAAAAATAATTATACAGTATATAAAATTGATGGCTAGCTCAAGCGTCACTCTGTTGTTGTGCAAGTCTATATGGACTATCTGCGTTCTAAGCTATGCACAAATTTCTATCTTGGCCCAATGCCAAGCATGCGGGCACCACATGGATGGTCCAGTCCAACATTATCTGAGAAATTCTGGTGTTACTGTTGACAAAAAATACTTACTGGATGGATTTTATTGCATTGCTGCGACATCTACGCTGTATCAACAGCTTGCAAGATCGGCATTCCATGAAGCATTGATTATATCATTCTCAGAGAAATAACCTATTAATACCAATTTCTTTAGAGTTTTACGACTGCTTCTACTTCGTTAAAACTAATTTCTTTAGAATTTTATGTGAGAATATTGGCATCATTAATTTGGGAATTTCATCAACTGTTCTAAGCTAGCTTAATTATGTGTGCACCGGATTTGGGGCAGGGACGGTCATCAGTATGACCTCGCTGCACGGTTAAGGGCCAAGATTTGCCCTCAAAATTTTGTGCGGCTGAAATTATACCATGTAACTCGATTTTCGCGTCAAGCGTGGGGCCCACCACTATCTGTTGTGAAAATACATCCTGTGAAAAAAAAGTTACACGATGTACAAAGAAAGTTACGCGCAGTTGATAATGATCAAAATTGCCCGGGACGGTTGCAGGTGTCCCGAGTCCGTGTGCACCAACGCATTGACGTGACTATCTGGGGCAAATTACTTCCCATCAATAAAAAAGCCTCCTGCACGTAACATCATGCTTCCTAATAGGCCTGTCAATCGGGCCTAATGAGCCGGGCTTTGATGAGTTCAAGCTCAGCTCATTTAATTTGAAACATTTTCGGGCTTCGGGCTATGAGTTTCGGATTCGTAAATGTGAAGCTCATACTCAGCTCACATAATATTCGGGTTGTGAGCCTTAATCGGGCTTAGCCCAAGCTCACTTATTACTCCTTAATTTTCTTAATATAATTACTATAACTATTAAGTTGTAAAACTAAGTTAACATTTACAAGACTATAATATTAAAACTAAACATGAACAAACAATAGTTCTTAAAAAGTATATAAACCAAAAATTTTTTCAACAATATTTATATTTAATCCATTTAAAATGCATGAAAAATAGTAATAAAACATGCGATCATAAGCCAATACATCTTTAAAAGTTGAAACTTTTTTTATAATCTTGTGATTTAAATCCAAATATGCTTGATGATTTTTGTGTTTGTAGACCAAAAAAAAATCAACCAATAATATGCCAATACAAAAATTTACTCAACCAATAAGAAAAATTAGAGATTTAGTTATGCATTACTAATATTGGCTCTCAAGAAATCTCATGAAAGAATCTTTAGATGTATTTTTGTGTTTTGTAATTTATATATATATTTAGTATTTAGTAAAAATATATTTGGATATATAAATATACATAATATCAAAATATAAATATTATATATATAGGTAATTAAAGGGCCGGGCCTATATCGGGTTTGAGCCTAATAAGGCCCAAGCTCAGCTCACATTTAATTCGGGCCTAATTTTTAGGCTCAAGCTCAGACCGGCTCACTAAATGATCGGGCTCATCGGGCTTTCTGTCGGGCCGAACGAGCCGAGCTCGGGCTGGCCCAGCCCCATTGACAGTCCTACTTCCTAATATGCCTTGAAGCTTCCCATATGACAACATGTTCTAAAAGCCTAGCAAGCTTATCAGCAGAATCTCTATCATCTTAGCTTTTCGGAAATTATTATCATAATCCAGTCTGAGCTGTTTCTGTTTCTTCTAGTACTTCTGAGTTAGGTATAGTGTGACTGCTACACTTCAGCTTCTAAAATCCCAACCTATTTCCGCTCTTGGTTTCTTCTTCTTCTTCTCTCCTCCGACCCCCTCCACACGCACCGTGAAGATCTGGCTATGATGATACGTCGAAGGACTAATTAAGAACCTCTCACTATATCCAAGGGCAACGGCTCACCTTAACTGGTCCATAGCAAACTTACAAAAAATTGCTGATGCATGTGACATAATAATGAAAACGGAGAAGCTTTAATAAGGTGACCAATGGAGCTGTTAAATGGAACGAGCAACTCGAAAGCTCGATTGAGCTCGACTCGAACTTGGCTCGTTAATTGTGGTAAACGAATAGAGTTCGAGCTCGAGATATACTCGACTCGTTGTTATCATCCGAGTAGTTCGATTCAGCTCAATAAGAAAAGACATATATGTCATTTCACAATTTAAAAGAATAAAAATTGAAAAATATAGGTTTTTATTGTGATTAATTTATATGAGTTCGAGTTCGAACTCATGAAAACTCGACTCGTTTGTGATAAACGAGCCGAGCTCGAGATCGAACTCGAGTCATATGTCCCATTTGATGAGTCGAATTCGAATATATTTCAAAACTCGTCAGCCTAGTCGAGCGAGCTCGAACCTAACTCGATTTAAACTCGACAGTCAAATACTCGGTTCCACTCGGCTCTCGATTAACAACACTAGTGACCAAGTTTTGACTCTTGAGTAACCACTGACTCAATTATTTTCATGGGATTACATCCTGCTGGTGCGCGATAATTTGCTTAAACCGGGGCAGTCATTGGGTTAGAACTTTTCGAAGTCGAAGCTCGTCTTGCAAATAAAAAGAAGAGAAGAAGAAGTAGACAGACGCAAGGAAGAAAGAAAATTTGATCTCTTTCATAGAATTGGTGTAGCTTCTTTTTTCCTAGGTACAACCAGCACAAAGATGTTGTGGGCAGCTTCTATTCTCTTGGTGCAATTGCAATATTTATTTTTTTTTTTGTCGTCGGGAAGGGGTTCAGGTTTAACGAGATAAGGATTGATCAAGAGAGACGGTCAAAGTGCATATTGAATACGGAGGCATCACGAGTTGTTCAACGCAGCTGATAAGTGACGTGTAAACTCTTTCAAATAAATGGCTTTAGCATTCACACACAAATCATAGCCCATGCACAGCGAGGAGTCTGGGCCCTTTCAAACCTGTAATGTCCTGCAGCAAGCACATGCCGTGCTCTGCTACCCTCCAACAAAAGCGCAGTGCTTTCGAAGGAGAAATACAACGTTTAGATCACATGATTCCTTGAGGTTTCGTCCAATTATTTGACTTGGCATGGAGCCCTTTGTCGTACCATTTGTTTTCCAACTGCGGCTGAGAACCAAATATCAAGAACAGTTGCAAACTGGTGTTTAACTCCGAATCAAACATGACTTCGTCCATTCCCTTAATTGGTTGGTTTTTGAGGTGTTTTGGTGACCATTTGAGACTTGATTAGGAGTAATTGATTGGTAAGGATGCACAAATTCAAAGCTTGAACGGGAGGGATGAGAGGGTTTGATTTCGTGTCCATGCTTGTTGCTGGCCAATCACTACATAATTTCTGGAAGCCGTGAATCGCTGTCCATGTCATGGGAGTAGCGCAACAAAAAGAAAACAAAAGAAAAAAGGGCCCATTTGAATAGTACTAGATTATAACTCCATCAGGTCGGGAAGAACGAATCAAAAGAAAATGAAAGGCATTATAGCAAAACTGCGAAAAGCACTTCATTAAGAACATCAAGAAATTGTCCGACTTATCCCGTCAATTGCAGACAAGATAACTTTTTTAATTTTCTCACAATTTGTGTGAGGAGGAAATCGCTATCATCGGTTAGCTTGCAGCAAGCACTGGCATTGAGTAGTGATTTGCAATACTTGTGAGATAGTTTGAATTGGACTCCCTCCGTCCAACTTTGATAGTTTGATAGTCCTGTTCTTTTTTTTTCACATAGTTTAAAAAAAAGTAGTTAACTTTATTAGAACAATTAATTTAACTAGTTATTTTTCTAAAATACCTTCACATTAATTAGAATAGAACTTTATGGGAACTTGAATTGATAGTAAAAAAAAGAATCAACTCTCATTAAATGGGGTAGGTTTATAGTAACAATAATTTATATTGAATAAAGGTATTTTAGGAAAATTAAAATACAACTACATTCTTTAATTAGAAAATGGACTGCAATTTGGGACAGATGAAAAAGGAAAACAAGACTATCAAAATGGGACGGAGGGAATAATTTATTTATACTTCCTCCGTCCCACTTTGACAGTCCTGTTCTTTTTTTCACACAGTTTAAGAAAAAGTAGTTAATTTTGTTGAAAAAATAAATTTAGATTCTATTTTTCTAAAATACCCTCACATTAAATATGGTACAACTTTATGGGAGCTTGAATTGATGGTAAAAAAAGAATCAACTTTCATTAAATGGGGTAGGTTTATAGTAATAACTACTTACATTGAATAAGGGTATTTTAGAAAAATTAAAATATAATTATATTTTTCAATTGAAAAGTGGACTATAATTTGGGACAGATGAAAAAGAAATACAGGACTATCAAAGTGGGATAGAGGGAGTATTATTTCTACTATTATGGATTCTAGTAATAGTAGTGAAAGTTCATCATCATGCAACCAGTGATTTTACGGCTGACCAGTGATTTTAGGGCACCTTGCCTGGTGAAGCAAACTATGCATGGCTGGTAAATTTAATTAGGTGGTGGAATTAATGTTGGACAATTGTGTAGCTGCCACTGCTGCCTTGCCTGCGGCGCATTAACTCCTCTATGGGGCGGTCCATTTGTTTTTACGATGAATATATGTAATCAACGTTTTTTACTCGTAGGCAAAAATATATAGTAACCAGATTGTGAACCTGACCAAAACATTTTGTATTCTTTCAAAGCCCGAAAGATCACCACCATAGCTAAGGACATTCTCATATTTTAATTTTCTCCAACTTCGAGACCATATACTAAACAACCTCTTTCTAGTCTAAACTCACCTATCCCTACAAAATAAAACCAATAACTTCCCTCTTTCTCACCCTCAAAGCCCACACAACACACTGTCCATGTACCTAGCTGCCAACGATTGAACTATCCTTTCCCACCCCAAACCTACCTTAGAAAAAGAAACCAACAGGTAAGTAACAAGACACTGAGATACTCCGTCCGAGAATGGCTTTGCCTTTCTCTTTCCTCCTCTCCCTCTTCGTCCTCCTCCTCTCCTCCACCGCCTCAAAAACCCCCAAAGACCTCGTCCATGCATCATGTGCCCATGCCAGCTACCCCAACATCTGCCTCAGAACCCTCTCCTCCTACTCCGGCCAGGCCAACAGCCTCCGGGGCTTAGCCCAGGCAGCAGTCAAGGTCAGCATTTCTCGATCTCACAAAGCCTCCAACTTCCTTGCACGACTCAAAGGCCACAACAAGAGAGAGCGGGGGGCTTTAGGTGACTGCATACAACAAATGAGTGAGTCTGTTTATGAACTCACCAAGACTCTTTCAGAGCTCCAAAATCTCCGCCTGGGCAGCGAATTCAAGTGGCATTTGAGCAATGCAGAGACCTGGGTGAGCGCTGCCTTGACTTATGAAGATACTTGTCTGGATGGATTCAGGGAGATTGATGCTCAGGTCAGGTCTGATGTCAAAAGGGCCATCACCAATGTTGCTAAAGTTACTAGTAATGCTCTCTACCTCATCAACCGTCTTGATGGATCCCGTGGTTAATCAATCTTGGAATTACAACCTTCAAGAAAAAGGTGAAGAAAAGAAAAGAAAAGAAAAGAGATGCCTAGTACGTAGTACCATGCTTTTCTGTAACTTATATATAAATATGAACCTTTTTGTCACATGATGACAATGGATTTTCTGAGTTTTTATCAGGTCTGTATGAATTTGTGTTCGCTGATTGGAGAGTGTTAAATTATTAATCTTTTGTTTTTTGGTCAAAGTAGTGGTTGTACAACTTCTTTTTGCATATTATTGTTACCTTTCTTTCTTTCTTTCTTCTTTTCTCATTGAATGAAGAAAAAGAAGCAGATTTTGCAATAGTTTTTAAATTGATTTGACTACTGCCCATGAATCCTGTATGACAAAAGTATCTGGTGAGTCATTCATTTTCGTAGTTTGAAAGAAATCGTTTCCTGCTCTCTTGAATCTTGGCATAGCAGTAGCAGCTGTACGTACATGGCATATTGATGCCGAAATGATCAGCCAACAGCATGATGGGATGCCATGACCGGAGAACCCCACCACTTGTTCTTAAGCATCACGATTACCGTCTGTTTTAGCACAGGCATTCTAAGGATTAATTGTCTCTATTAGCTGGATTTAGGGAAAATCGTATTAGTAATAATAGTCTAGTTGCGCAATATTCAGGCTTCGGATTATTCAAGAATGAGGACAAATGTGAGGAGTTAAATATTTCAGCTCAATAAATCCTTGTCTCATAAATGCGCCTGTCTCATGCCCACTCGCCATAATTATTACTACTAGGAAAAAGTGTGTTCTGGTATGACGCACAACTGCAGATGCCGAAAGCAATGCATGCGCATAGTTTGCCCCGCAGGGTCTGAACTAATTAATCAGGATTTTAAGAAAAGAAAAGGAAGATACCAGATGCTGTCTGTAATATTCATTCATATCAAAGGAACCAGCCTTCAAAAGAAAATCTGGAAATGCATCTAACCAAACAACTCAGGAATCCAAAAAGTTTTGGGTTTGGGGTCTTGGAAACGAGCAAACGAGTTTGTTCTACCATCTGCAGCACGGAGGACTGATAAAATCAACAATTTCATCATATCAAAGCTACGAATGATGATGATGATGATGATATTTTCTTACTCACGCAGCACTAATTCATTTCAAACCTAATTGGCACAGCAACATCAATCGATTGTCTTAAATAAAAGACTAGTGTATAGCATCTTTTAGTTAAGGAACTCTCAAAATCAGAAACTGTTTTCTTGATGTGAAGGAACTTTTGACTTGTTTTAAGTTACTTCACTTCCTTCTAACATCTTTTAAGTTATTCCTGTTCAAAATGTTTACATTGAAGCTAATGCTCCTTGGAATTTTTATACGACAACCAATAATATGTTATTGTTTTTTAAGTACTTCCAACCAATTTTTAATTACAGAAATTCCCTACGATCCGCAAATTAGTAACAGAGAGTTTTTCCAAGTGTTTTATTTTCCGCAAATATTTGTCGCTGTACATAAAGTTATGATTAATGATCTTGACTGCATTAAGAATTTCAAAAGTAATATTAAAATTGTTTAGTCTCGACTTCGTTAAGAATTCCAAAATAGTACTCCTTCCGTCCCGTTTTGTTAGTCTTGGTTTTTTTTTCACACAGATTAAGAAAGTGTAATTAATTTGGTTGGAAACATAAATTTCGATTAATAATTTCCTAAAATACCCTTATGCTAATCACGAAGAGTGCCAATTAATATCAGTTACAATGTATTGGAAAAACTCAATGTATTCAATGTAGTGGGTTAGTATTTAATAACAATGTATTAATAACAAGATATTTAATAAGGGTATTTTAGACAATTTGAAAGATTACTACATTTTTTAATGGGAAAGTGGACTATAATTTGGGACAGACGAAAAAGGAAAACAAGACTATCAAAGTGGGACGGAGGGAGTAGTAGTGTTTGGATAGCATTAATGGGAGTGTTTGGATACAAAACTTATCCCAAATAATATTTCACTTGCATCATAAATACATTTTCCAACCCATCTTTTTATATTTCCAATCATCTTTTTATCTCACATACATCACATCATAAAAAATGCTACAGTAATTATTCCAAATAATATTTCAAATAATACCCTATCCAAACAAACCCATTATTATTTCAAATAATAGTTCGCTTGCATCATAAATACATTTCCAACTTATATTTTTATATTGCCAATCATCTTTTTATCTCGCATACATCACATCACATCACAAAAAGTGTTACAGTAATTATTCCAAATAATATTTCAAATAATACTCTATCCAAACAAATTGAATGCTAAAATTACATGAAAACGACATTTTTGTTAATCACAAACACACGTATTCCATTCTTAGACAAGCAAGCAAAGGAGGTCTTATCACATGAAATGAAATTTTCGTTTGTTTTCTTCTTTTGGTAAATGCATGAAATAAAATGTAAAATCAGGCTAAGAACTACTTGGGACGCTATTGTGGTTATGTCAGACCTAAGGGGCAGTCATGTAATTTACCTTATTTCCATTTCTTTTAAACGAAATAATAATATACTATAATGTTAATAATATGTTCTGTTAAACCCATTTCCACCTAAAACCCTAGCGCCACTGCCTCCGTCACCTGCTGGCCGGCTGGGGTTTCTCACTCCCTAACAATGGGAGGCATTGAAATGGAGGACCCCCAATTCCCACACGATGACGTATGCGCTGAAATTCTCTCACAGTTCGGCGACGCTGCAAACGAGCATCACCTCCACGTATGCACGGCCATCGGTGCAATGACGCTGGAGTTAAAGGAACAAAATCTCCCGCTCAAACCCCTCTCGTACTTCGGCGCCACCTGTTCTTCTCTCCACCGCCTCTCTTCGGCATCCGAAACGGAAACTCCCGGCCACCTCGTTGATGCCCTAATTACGATTTTGTCTGTCGTCACTGGGAAGTCTAATAACGCGGTTCTGAGGAAGAAATTTGGTTACTTGTCGGACCTTTTGATTCGGATTCTTCGGGTCAAGTCGGTTGGTCCCAATGGGATTGTTCCGGGTCTGAAGTGCGTCTCGCATTTGTTGGCTGCAGCAAAGGAGAAATTCAGCTGGTCTGATATGGCTCAGCTTTACGGAGTTCTAGTTGATTGCATAACGGATGATAGAACAAAGGTCAGCCAAAAATAATAAATTAAGCAATCAGTAACTTAAAATTTCAATAAACTTGTTGCTTTTGAGGTTTTTCAACGCCTTTTATGCATTTCATTTTGACCGTACTAGAGTATATCATATTAATATATTGGAATTTTGGTGTTAAATTTTACTTCTTTTAGTTGTGTTTTCAATTATTCTTTGGGCGTTTTCAATTGTTAATCCTGTCAAGTTATGAGCGTCTGTACTATCAGTTATTGTAAACTGTGAGTAACAAAATGTTGATTCTTTAGCGAGGAGCAGGAGCATGAATTATTCAGTAGCGAGGTTGATTCTTTAAATTTGTGTATTAGTTAAGAAGGATTTCAAGTATACTAGGATACAACTTTGAGCATGTGAAATGCTTAGTGCATCTGAATTAGAATAGGTGTTGTCCACCAAAGAAAGCAATAGAGCTTTTATGATATACTGGCGAAAGACGCAAGCGCAATCAAAGTGCTTCAGGGATCTGTTTTGTTATGATAACCAAATTATCTCCTTTCTCCATTAGCTTTGCAGTTACATGGTCGAGATAAAGTCCAGACACTGAAAAGATATAGACGTGTGTTAAAGGGAAAAAAAAAACATTTTGCTCTGTTTGACAAGAGGGAAAAACTGTGAATAGGAGTCAAAGCTTATTGATTCTCAAGTTTCATATGTTTAAGACATATTCAGTTGCACTGAATGTTGTTTTTACCATATGCAGGTAAGAAAGCAGGCACATGCATGTCTACGTGAAGTCTTGATATTGTATCGTATGTCTCCACTGCATGCATGCATGCTGACACCAGCTAGTGAAGCCATATTGAAAGTTTTTGAACGGTCTCTTCTGCTAGCTGGAGGATCCAACTCAAACGTTTCTGAAGTCCCCAGAGGAGCACAGGAAGTTCTGTATGTTCTTGATGCTCTGAAAGTTTGTCTCCCTTGCATGTCTGGAAAGTCTTCAACCAACATCTTGAAGAACTTCAAATCTCTCTTGGATTTAAAACAACCTCTTCTCACTAGGCGAATAACAGATTGTCTGAATGCAATTTGTCTCAACCCACCTGGAGAAGTTTCCCCTGAAGCCCTTCTTGACCTTTTATGCTCCTTGGCAACTTCAGTCTCTTCAAATGAAACATCTGCTGAGAGCATGACATTTACAGCTCGATTGTTAGATGTTGGGATAAGAAAAGTTTATTCTCTTAACAGGCATATTTGTGTTGTTAAGCTTCCTATTGTATTCAATGCCCTCAGTGGTAGGTTATTCTTCTTGTTTGGAAAACTTTAAGTCCCGTCAGTCGTTATTCATATATTTCTTGTTGTCATGCTTTAGCACTCTTGGTTTACTGATTTTGATACTTTGAAACTCCTGGATGGCTATGAAAAGAAAAGCTAACATGGGAAAGCTCTTATTATTGACACCGTAATCAAGCTAGTTTAGAAAATCCTAAAGTTTCAGCAAGAAAATAAAATGATTTGCTTATAAAGGCATTAATGAAGTAGATTAACGTAGCATAGAATTTTTGTTTTCCTCAACAAATGGTTTCAACAAACCAATTCAAAAGTTTGATAGTAGAAATTTGATCTGTTGTTGGTTAGTTTCTTATGTGATATTTGGCTTCTACAGATATTTTGGCTTCTGAACACGAGGAGGCTGTATTAGCAGCAATGCATGCATACAAGAGCCTGATAGATGCATGCGTTGATGAAAAGTTGGTCAAACAGGGTGTCGATCAGGTTATGTCAAACGCAAGGCAATCTGTGCCAACTATCATTGAAAAGGTGTGTGCAATTGTTGGAAGATTAGTTGACTATAATTTCTCTGCTGTCTGGGATGTGTCATTACAAGTTATTTCAGCAATGTTCTGTAAATTCGGTAAGTGCATTCCTTTATCTTCTGTCTACTTCAATTTAGCATCATTTTTTGGCTCTACAAGACAGATATACGTGTTGCTATTGTCAGTCACCCATAGTGCACAGGTCTCCTGGCAGTACTACATAGCATAGTGCACACAACGTTCCAAGTGCTTATGACACAGTATGAGATTAAAGCAAATACAAATAAATTCTTATAAGAAGTTTCATTGAATCTAATAAAGAGTTGACTATTAACCTATCCCTAATCTTCACAATAGCACAGCACAAATGTATAAATAACACTACACCGGGGCTGTTTCTGCCATGTACCACTTGTAACTAGGATTGCTAATTGACCAGAATTTACGTAGGAAGGTCTTACCCTTCCCCACAAAAACCAAATTGAAGGATGAAATACTTTTTGTTATTTTATGTACATAGTAAATTTTTTCCGGCTTCCACTTTAGTATGGTATACGTATATAAGCACATAGATATAATGCCACCATCTTTATTTTTCTTCAAGTTTTATTTTTTTCCAAGTATGTAATTCTTATATAACCCAGTGAAATAATGTCAGAAATCTGTACTGATGTGTGGCCAAAATGCATTTTTCAGGCCAATATGCATCATATTTTTTAAGTGGTACACTTCGGAGCTTGGCAGATATGCAAAAGTTGCCAGATGAGGACTTCCCATTCAGAAAACAGGTGGGTTTTTTTTTTTCTCTTACACCATTGCGTTATTGGCTTACGTACATAAGATGAGGAATAACCCTGGCTCTTTTTGGTTTGAAGATTATTTGGAAAAACTTGCATTTTTTACTCTTGCACTTTTTTGATGTGATGTGAGATAAAAAGGTGGTTGGTAAATGTTTTTGGGGAATACTAAGGTGCGTGTTTGGAAAAAATTTTTAGGATAATCTGTAGAATTTTTTGTAACGTGACATGTGTGAGTCAAAAAGATGGTTGGCATGATAGAAAAGTTGTTGGAAAACATGTTTACGATGCAAGCAAATAATTTTTCGAATTAATGTGGTACCCAAACACTCCCAAGGGAAATATTTTCTAAATAATGATTTTCAAATGAACCCACTTGTTTCATTATTCTTCCTTGTTGCAGTTCTGGGCTCTTAGTATTTTGTCTCCTAGGAAAAGTTGTCATTTTTATTTGAGAATTGTGCTGTCCTACAAAATACCTTTGCCCTGAGAATGGACCGCGATCGATCCTGATCATGTGCTAAATTTAAAGTTGGTCATGGATTCAAAGTGAATAGATTTTTTAAGAAGTCTAGATACCTCATTAGGATTGTGCCTCCGATGGAATATTTTCCCTTTTTTGTTCAATGATTTTTTAATTGTTTCCTTGGCACCTACTGTACCCACCATAATATTCAGCTCTGCAAAATCTGATACAGATTTTATCTAAGTCTAGGTGCCTCAAGACATGATTCTAGCTCATTTTCTTCTATCTATGCGTGTTCTTGGAAAACTTTCTATCATCTATTCATGTGTTTTGCTTTCTCTTTGTTATTGATTGAAAAGCTTCTGTATCCTGGTCTTATATTGTGGTGCTTTGCAGTCTTAACATGCTAACTTTTGATGAATGCAAATATGAGATATGCGGTGCTTACCTTGATTATTTCTAAGAAAAAGCATTTACTTTTGCATGCAATGGTGAAATCCTTGGCTAGCTGACCACGAGAAAGCCCCTCTTTTTAACCTGAAATTATTTCTATGTTTTGGAGATTTTAATAGTTCGTCTGATAGATAAGAGTCTCAATAAACATGTGATAATATGTGATGTCACTAAGTGCTTTTAGTTCTAGCTTATAAGTTATGGATATTTATATAAGCTGCTTGGTAAAAGCTAGTAATGTGCTATATGGACGGTTTCTGTAAAATTTTAGATGAGAAGACTGCCTATGGGAGAGGTCATTGGTGGATCTTATTTGTACAGACTTCTATCATTTTGCTTCTTTGTGTTCAGCATATGACAGGTGTTCAATTATCATCTGATATCTAGTTTTCTTGTTGATTAAGCTGCATGAATGTGTTGGATCTGCACTTCGCGCAATGGGACCTGAAACATTTTTGAGCATTTTACCACTCAAGTTGGATTCTGAAGTCCTAACTGAGGCGAATCTTTGGTTATTTCCAATTTTGAAGCAATATATTATTGGTGCTCGGTTAAGCTTCTTTACTGAGTCAATTTTACCCATGATTGGAGCCATGTCACGAAAGTCAGCATTGGTATGATATTTTGATGCTAATGTTCCTTCGAGCCTCCTCCTAATTCGTGTTGCAGAGTCTTTATTTTCATTTGCTTGTGCCAGCTTGAACGAGAAGGAAAAGTTTATTCAGCTAGGAGTATAGATGGAATTGTATACTCCTTGTGGTCCTTGCTGCCATCTTTTTGCAATTACCCTCAAGATACGGCTGAAAGCTTTAGGGATCTGGAGAAAGCACTTTGTTCTGCGCTTCGTGAAGAACCTGATGTTTGGGGCATAATATGCTCCAGTTTGCAAATCCTTGTTCAGCAGAATAGGGGACATCTGGAAGGAAAAGAGGACATGTCCATCTTTGACCTAAGTGTTCCAGAACAACGAGCAATTGCACTTTACAATCCACAAGTTGCAGCCAATAATTTAAGTGTCTTGAGGTCCTCTGCTCGCGAATTGTTATCTGTTATGTCGGGAGTCTTCTTGAAAGCTCCCAAAGATATTAGTGGCTCTATACAGGTCATTACTTCACAAAATTTTACATCTCCGAGTTGCAACTCAATATTTCCTCTAAAGCTTGCATTGAATGAGGATATTTTGTTCACATTTTACAGTATAACTTTGAATTAACTTCCAATTTAAATTGACTGTCCATCAAGTTGTGCAATGTTATGAGTTCATCTCAAATGGAGACTGGAGTATGGTTTTAGAATTGAAATTAGAAATTGCGCTGTCTAAGTCAGAACTCAAGATTGGTTGGCTTTTAGATTGTAGGTTACATTTTCTTGGAATTCAGGGGGTGCTGTCTGTGTTTTCAATTTGAAGATGCTTTCCAAATGTGAATATCCAAACTCTTTAAACGGTGAACTTGACTCTGTCTTGTGCCATATCTCATTTCAAACAAAATTATGGCATTCTTTTTTATTGTGCAAAACTAGGATGGTGATGAAGATAACAATCTTTTCTCTTACGTTTTATCATGGTACTTAAGAGTCTTTGAGAATTTTGAGGAAGCAGCAAGTAGATGAGAGGTTTTTCTTTTGGTCTTAGTTTTAAGCAACACCTCATTCAAAGTATATAGTGTGTTATTTACTTACTTTGATAGTAATTCAATATCTATTTTTTTGTTTGATACCTTTTATGAATTTTGAAAATTTTGAGGAAGCGTTGGTGGGTAACATAGTTCTCAACAGTTAGTGGAGTTCTTAAATGGGTTTGCTTATGCTCTTGATGTCTAGTAGAAATATAATACATAGTTAATAATTTTGCTGTTTCACTTTATGGGATCATTGCCAATTTTTTCCTTATAAATAGAGAAAAGGAAAACTTGTTGAATCTCATTTCCTGAACATGTGTTTAAATCCCCTTCTAACCTTGTCGAGTTTGACGAATTGTATAATTGGTATGTTTTACAGAGTACAATAGGAGAGCTTGCTTCTGTGTCAGAAAAAGAGGTAGTTGCAAGGTTCTTTAGGACCACAATGCAGAAGCTTTTGAAGGTGACTCAAGAGGCAAGTAAAGCGGAAAACTTTAGAAACTCCAAATCGATGCAGGTTGATGACATTTCTGGTGAAAGCTCGGTGTCAACAGCAAGGTGGGTTCTTTGTTTAGATTCTGCAATTGTATGCCACTTTGTGACTCACAGAAAATTGACTGGAATGAATGAGCTGCTATGAAAGTCTATGTTATTTTTGACTTTCTATTGTTTGGTTTGTTGTATGTACAGGGCACAGTTATTTGAACTGGCCGTTTCACTTTTGCCTGGCTTGGATGCCAAAGAAATTGATCTTCTATTTATTGCTATAAAGCCTGGATTAAAGGTCAAATGTCTCCTCTTCTTACATAAATTTCATGAAAGAAGAAAATTTCTGCATTTTGACTATTGTAGAAAAAATTTGAGTGCAGGATGTTGAGGGCTTAATTCAAAAGAAGTGTTACAAAGTTCTTTCCATTATTCTCCGGGTAATGCTTCCCTTTTCCCCCTTTTACTCTGACTACTCTGCTGCTGGGATCACTATAAAAAAGATCATTTAGTTGTTTGATGTGGTCAAACTGTTTGTGACTTTTTATTTAAAAAAAATAGTATGCCATAGGTGGAGGCTTTAAACATGTATTGCAAGAAAGTTCTCTCTTTTTTATAGCACTTTTATCAAGGATTTGCAAAGGAGTGGTATTAGACTGGTTGCAAGTTTGACCTTCTGTAGTACAAGACTCTGTTTAGATTAATGAATAATCTCTAGGGAAGCAATGGTAGTGAGAAATCTTGACAAATTTTTGGAAACTGGACATATCTTGTTACCAGGAACATTGACGTACTGTAGCTTCTTAGACACTGCAGGGTACATGAGTGATGTTCATTTTGGATGCGAGTACCTTCATTCTGCCCCCCCAACAAGCCAAACAGAAATTAAATCCATATAGCAGCAGGAGGGGAGAGGGGGGGTGAATAACATTTGTGTTTGCTGTGTTGGATATGGATAAATTTAATATAAAAGTGATGAGTTGTGCTCCACTTATACAATTTTCAAATATATGTGAACTTATAAGCCTTCTATTTTTTTCACAGAACTCAGATGAATTTATTTCGAGAAAGCTTGAAGAGCTGCTTAATCTGATGATTGAGGTTCTTCCTTATTGTCATTTCTCGGCCAAGCGTCATAGGCTTGACTCTCTGTATTTCTTGATTGTCCATATGTCAAAGGTGATTAGCAAGATCTTGAAATTCATTTACTTGCAAAAATCTTGTTGCTGAGAATGCATGGAAAAATTGTTTGTCTGAACTCGAGCATGAGAATTTATCTGCACTTCTACACCTTTGGCTGCAGGATTTATCTGGGCAGAATCGGCGTGACATCATCTCTTCTTTCCTGACTGAAATAGTTCTTGCACTGAAAGAGGTATAGCTTCTTAACTGCCATAATTTTCTTTAGTTTTTGCTGTATTTGGTTTGTTGGTTTCCCGACTGATATGGTAATTGCATTGAAAGAGGTACAGCATCTTAATCGCCATGACCTTCAGTTTTCTGCTGTATTTGGTTATTTTATTATTATAAGGGGCGATTTTGAAATCCAAAGTTTCTTGAGTTGCTTGTCTTGCAGTGTCTAATTGAAGAGTTGTTCTTGGTTGTCTTGCTATGTTTTAGTATAGCTTGGTATGACATGCTGTTCGGGATATTGATGAGGTGGTTTTGTAGCGAGGCTTCACTGGGTGGTTGAGAGGTGTCAACAATCATGGGAAAAATGGCTTGTAATGGTGAATTTTTGGGGAAAGGGGAGGAGGTTCAGGTAGTGAAGAAGGTGTGGTGGTTTCAGTAGAAGTGGAATGTGAGGCATGACTTATGGTACCCACTGCCATTCCAATATACACAGCTAATTGATAAAAGTAGAATCCACTACTTGGGTTTTAACATTGTAGTAGGGGCTAAGTACACGTGTCATATCTGACAAGTAAAATTATGTTCCTTATGATTTTCAAATTACAATGACTTCACGTTTTACTTCTCATATCCTTCCTAATTTTAATTTCAGCGACTTCTCTTCCTGTGGTCCTTCTAACATTGGTTTGGAATTGTAAGCATAGTTAATGTTGACATGATCATTTATGGAAGGTTCAATTGCATATTATTCGTAATCTCAAAAGCTACAGACACACTTGGTGATCATGACAAACCTGGGGAATGCAGTTCTAGAATTGGATACTAATTTATAATAGTTTTGCTTGGACAAATATGGTATTACTTCGGATTATCATTCTTTTTTCTTGAGTGAGGGGGGATATATATATATATATATATATATATTGGGGGGGGGGGGGGAGGGGGAGGGGGGAGAGAGAGAGAGGTTTCTACTGTAAGTGTGTGCACATTCTGTGAAACCTGGCTTACAGCTTAATGCAGTTTTAGATACAGTAAAAACGTCTCATTTGCTTGTATCCTATCTCCTAGGTCAATAAAAGAACAAGAAATAGAGCATATGATATTCTGGTTCAAATTGGACACATATATGGGGATGAAGATAAAGGGGGCAGAAAAGAAGACCTGCACCAGTTTTTTAACATGGTACAGAATCTTGGAGTTCTTACCTATTGAAATATTTCAATTTTGTCTGTTTTCCATCTTAAAGATGCATATCTTACTGTAATAGGTTGCTGGAGGATTGGCTGGAGAGACCCCTCAAATGATTAGTGCAGCTGTGAAGGGTTTAGCTCGCTTGGCTTATGAGTTTAGCGATCTTGTTTCTGTTACTTATACAGTTCTTCCATCCATGTTTCTCCTCCTCCAGAGAAAGAACAAGGAAATAATCAAGGTTTGCTTTACCAAATAGATAGCTACACTTGTGTTGATGTAACCTTTGTTGTAACCAGTTAATCTTCAGGTTGTCAATCATGAAATACTGTGATCCTCTAATATTTGCTTCTAATGTAGGCTAGTCTAGGATTGTTGAAAGTGCTGGTCGCTAAGTCCCAGGTTGAATGGTTGCAAACACACTTAAAAGGAATGGTGGAGGGCCTATTGAATTGGCAAGATAGCAGGAAGAACCATTTCAAAGCAAAGGTTTGTCTTTCCTTTCCTTCTGATTGCTTCTTGCTTAAATTTGGAATCTAATTTCTTGGTTGGGTAAGGTTCACATATTTTTGCACATGGGAAAGCACTACGCATCCTATTTTTGTTTTAACTTCAGTGAGGCCATTTTGAAAACTAAATGAATTTTGTAATATTTTTTACACAAATTGGAAATTTTTCTTATTTTTCTCATTCAACATTACTTCACTTTGTACATCAGACCTGACTTTCTTCGCGCAGGTTAAAATGCTATTTGAAATGCTTATCAAAAAATGTGGTTTGGAGGCTGTTAAAGAAGTCATGCCTGAAGAACACGTGAAACTTCTTACCAACATAAGAAAGGTTTGTTGGAGATTGCCTGAAGAAAAGTGTTTTTGAAAGGCTTGATCAGGAACATTTATCATATTATGATCATGCAGATTAAGGAGCGCAAGGAAAGGAAACTTGCTTCCAACTCCGAGGAATCCAGATCTCATCAGTCAAAAGCTACTACATCCAGGTTTTTCTTTCTTCCATCTTTGTGAGCCTTTGAGCTTGGAAGCATGCTGGTATTACTCTGTTTCTGTACAAAATAGGCATTAAGCATGTTTAATGTAGAGAGATTTAATGTATTTACTGCATTTTTACAAGAAATTCTAAGCTTGACAAGCACAGAATTAGGAAACCTAACAACTAAGCTTCATTGTTGCGAATTTGGTAAGGTACCACCCTTTGGAGTTTGTATTAGTTTAACTAGGATTTTATTGTTGCTGTAGCCGAGCTTGTTGACTCTGGAAATATACTTTAAGCACCTATATCCATGTTCTCTCTCTCTATCTCTCTCTCTCTCTGTGGGGCAACCCTAGTACAGGGTTTAGAATTGAGCAAGAATTTAGAGTAATATATGCTAAGGAATTATTAAATGGACTTGGATAAAAGCATTATGGAAACGTTTGAGCAAGTCTTATAGCTGATTTTAGTAACATGTTGTAACAGTCGTGGTGATTCATTGGCAATACAAAGATAGTATGGTTCCTCACATAATCAGTCGTATACTTCTTTGTGACAAATTTTTCAATCTTTTTACAGGCGGAGTAAATGGAATCATACCAGGATATTTTCTGATTTTGATGATGAAGGAAGTGAGAACAGTGATACCAATTTCATGGATGTGAGGACACTTAATGGCCGGAAGATGGACACGTCATCAGTGTCAAAATCCAGAGCATCGTCACATAGGTCAGTTTATGGACATTTAGCTTTTTACATCTTTTTAAACCAAGACCACATGAAAGGTTTAGGATGGCAGTTTCATGCTCGTTAGTGAGACAGTGATACGTACTCCGAACTGTTAAAAAGTAGAATCTGTATGTTTTGATCATCACTAGGTCTGTTTCTGAACCTGGGGTTTCTATGCTAGCCAATTGACTAATAATAAGAAGTTTAATATTTGCATTAGAGCGCTTTTGCTTTAAGCTTTCAATGAACAGTAATCTGAAAAGTACTTATTTGCAAACATCTAGG
The DNA here is from genome assembly GCF_036785885.1 of Coffea arabica. Lineage (NCBI taxonomy): Eukaryota > Viridiplantae > Streptophyta > Magnoliopsida > Gentianales > Rubiaceae > Coffea > Coffea arabica. Next base: position 11,378,395 of record NC_092320.1, on the reverse strand, counting down.
ATGCGTAAAGCTACCAAGGGCTTGCAGGAAGACTTGCTTGACCAAGTAGATGATGAACCACTCGATCTGCTGGATCGACAAAAGACACGATCGGCTCTTCGATCATCCAAGCATCTAAAAAGAAAACCTGAATTGGACGATGAGCTAGAAATAGATGCTGAAGGACGGTTGATTATCCACGAAGGTGATAAGAAACAGAAGACAAAAAGAAATGTGTCATCTGACCCTGACACAGATGGAAAGAGCCATGCAGATAGTCATTTGTCAATAAATTCTCGAAATACCCAGAAGCGAAGGAAGACATCCGAGTCTGGGTGGGCTTACACTGGTAATGAGTATTCAAGCAAGAAGGCTGGTGGGGATTTGAAGAGGAAGGATAAACTTGAGCCGTATGCTTATTGGCCACTTGACCGCAAGATGTTGAGCCGGAGGCCTGAGCACAAGGCTGCCGCAAGAAAAGGCATGGCTAGTGTGGTGAAGCTGACAAAGAAGCTCGAAGGTAGGAGTGTCTCAAGTGCACTTTCCATGAAGGCAGTAAAATTGAAGAAGCATAAGAAGAAGGATGGCCAGAAGAAGACTAGGTAGATGCGAGACATAATTTTTTTCAGCCAGTGGGAGAAAGCTGGAAGGTACCGTGGTGGTTTTTTTGTACTTATGCCATGGCGGTCTGCTTTTGTCGAGACTAGAGTCGTCAAAAAGAGATGCAATTGTGTGTGGTGCCGGCTGCTGAAGATTTTACACAGGAATTGATTTTTAATTAGCTCCGGCTGTCATTTTGTTTGGTTCATGAAGGATCGAAGGGGAATTTCTCATGTTGGTCTCTGCTTCTATAACTGGAGGCACGAGGGATAGGATATTTTCAATGATCCTAATGATCATACGTGCTTTTGTTTTCGATATTGTATGTGATATGGTATCAAACCGAGAGAAAGTGTATTCTTCATGTATATATGCACGTGTTTACAGATAGTTTTGTGAAAAAAAAAGGGAAATCCAGCTATATTAGCAATAAAGAAGATATATTGATTTTTAGAACAGTGACAAGCCAAAATGGGCAAGTGCATTTTGGCTGAAGCATGTCTACTTGATATAATTATTCATTCATCATCATTGACCCTTTTCAAGCATGGATAAAGAGGCCAAATTCCAACAATTTTCTTTGGTATTATTGGCATTTACAGCATTTTATTTACCGCTGCAAAGTAATGATTTTGCAGATTTACAACGAGGGCAGACTCACATTTGAGCTTAGCTTTGGTGGTAGAAATTTGGTTTAACAAGTTCGTATTTGAAGGGATCCGGGGCGTCTACATCCGCCCCTCACCCTATTTTGAAGTAATTTTTCTGACATATTCATTGCCCAAAATAAATTCGGATGTGATGTGAGCACGAAGTGTTCGATTATGATAGTTGTTTGACTTCTTCAATTGCCCTCCGTTGGACCGGAGGAAGAACCGTCAGTTCAATAAAAAATAAATGCCACAGGCAAATTTTTTAGATCAAAATTTAGTGGTACAGGTCAGCAATAATTACTTGTACAGGGAGACGGCTAAACCAAGCACAGGCACCTTGTATTGTCGCAATGCCCTCTAGTTCATATCATCATCAAAGCCCTACAATAATTATATGCATGAAATGAAGGGAATGTCTGGAGGGAAGAAATCCAATAAAATCTGCAATAGGTTCATGGGATTCAGAGGAGCTCGTGTTTTTCCCTTGAATAGCACCCCAAAAGACCCTTTGTCCGGGCACAGGCAAACATCCAATTCGTTCGGGAAAAGGAATCCAGAGAATATCACTAAGTGCACTGCGCACTAGTATATGATGCATTCTCAGTAAAGCAGCCACAAGAGCCTTGAGGATTTCTGAAGTACTCGAAAAAGTTAAAAAGATTGAATATCTTCCTGAGAATCAAGTTACATACATATCATGTTTCTTGTGATTCACACTATCAAGAGTAAGGTCACCTCTGAGGGACAACCTCAATAGAAATATTTATGAATATGATTATTCCACGTAAACCAATGAGTACATACCTAGAGCATCACATCTGGCAGAATCAAGCCCCCCCAAAAGAAATTCACTTGTATGGAGCGAACAATATTGAAGAGTTGTGCCCACCAAATCCAAACGAGTTGGACAAAGCTATTTTAATATCAAGTCGTTCTTTCTCCGGGCCAACCAACAGTTTAGTGTCCTGATTCAAGGTATAAAAGCATCGTGTCTTGTCAGACAGACCCCGCTTGGAAACAAAATGATAGCATAAAAAGTACTCCACCCCTAAAGTCCAAAATACGTGTAAGCATGAAATGCATTTTCTTCTTCAACATAAATACAAATACATATTAAGCATTTTTACTAGCAGGATTGGCATATTATGCAAGAGTGTATGCAGGACAGTTATTAAATAATGCAGCATCTGGATCAAATCAGCAAATGCTATTAGACAACATTTCCTGACTAAGCTAGAAATTGTTCTACAGTAACAGCAAAAACCACCATGCCATAATCCCACCAAGTCCCTTCCAAAGCAATAAAAGATGCTACAGCAGTCACTCCACAAGCAGAGAAAACTAGATACTATAAGCATTGTAAACATACCACGTCATCATCTGGGTTTTCAAGATTGATGTTTGGATGAACCCATCCTGTCCTTATAGCCTGCAAGATAAGAAATTCCAATTTATACAGTCAAGCAATTCATTATGGCATCATTTTCTATAGATAGCTCATATGAAAAACATTACTGCAAAAGAAGATGGCAAGAACAAAAACTTGATCAAATACCTCAAGTGTACTACTTCAACAAACATAATGGTTTCCAAGAAAACCCTTCAACAAAAGATACTAAATTATATATTTCAATTCAACAACAAAGTAGCTCAGGTTTCCAGTAAAAAGCTATAAGAGGTCCCCTTTATCATGTAAATTGACAATTATGGCTTGTCTAAGAAGGTTAACATCAGAAACACTCAGTCATCTAAGGCTGCATGGAGTGCTACAAGTTATAGAATTCAAGCTAATGGACCTAGTCCATCACTAGCCTTGTCTGAAAAAAGAACAATAGGAGACGCACAAAGCTGATCTTACAAGGGGAAAGTGTGAGTTAAATTACTATTGATATCCTCTTTCCACTCCATGTCGTAGCTTCCAAAGTTCATATTCCTGGACTACTGCAGTTACATACACAGCGTCTAACTTTGTAAATAATGACTACAGCACAAAGTCTGCATCTTCATGGCATTGCCAATGATCAAGAAACAGCTGGCAGAGTCTTGTGTCTCAAAAATTTGGTAGCTTGTTTCTAAACTAAAAAGCAATAACGCCTTTGATGTTCAATCAAATTCTCATGAAATTGTTGGCCGCCTAGTAAGAAGCTTCTTTTTTCATGGTTAATATCCAAAGCTCGAATCATGGCTTTCCTTTTCCTTAGCAGCCTGATATATAACCTGGCATCTCTTTTATATTCATATGTAACTAGAATTTCTTGCTTCTACTCACAGATAAGGAAATTATGATACAACTCCAAGATAAATAAAGAGGAAAAATATAGCACTTCCTAATAAGGCAGACAGCATGAGAGTTACATCTCAGTGTTAGCTGCAACCATAAATTCTTAAATAGATGAAAAAAAAATAATACTCACTATGAATACAGATAAATGGCATTTCTAGCATGCCTATCATCCAAAGCATTTCCACAATCATGCAATCGAATTAAAGTTATGATCCAAAAGACACTCCCAAGTTTCTCAGGAAATCATGAATAACACAAGGTACCTGAACGGTAGCAACAGCTTCAACACCCCCAGCTGCTCCTAGCAGATGGCCAATCATGGATTTTGTAGAGTTCACACGTAACTGCAGGAATTGAAAAAAAAAAAATCACAAATCAGAACCATAAAACCCAAAACTGGGAAAAAGAAAACAAATATATCATGTTATAGAAATTGAAAGTAACCTCTTGGTTCTCGCCAAAACAATGAACAAGAGCTTGATATTCCTTAAGGTCTCCAGCGGGTGTGGATGTAGCATGTGCGTTAATATAGTTTACATCTCCCCTAGACACCCCAGACTGAGACAAAGCCTTCTCTATGCACAGGATGACACCAGTTCCTGCTTATGCAAGCAAACTATAAAGGTTAAACCACAATGCCACAGAAAGTTAGTCATACACTGCAGTTAATTGGTGCACTAACTTTTTACTATTTGACCTCCATTTAAGGGTATTTATGAACCCAGCTGTGACTATATTGCTTTGAAGCAGATACAGTTTCCAGATTTTGGGATGTCAAAAGATTCTATCTCATACTCAGATATACTTAAACCAGCATAAAGTGCATCCACACCCACTTGGCTAACCACATATATCAGTTTCAGTAAAGCTCTATGCGCATCTAATGAGAACTTCTTGCCATAAAAAGTTGCAGTATTTTAGCATCAATGTCATGAACCATAAATCAGTTACCAGGAAAATTTGCGAAAGAACAAATTTCTACACTGTGACTAGAAGAACATTCACTCTATCATGTCATCCACAAGATAAAACAAAACCCAGAAGTCAGAACCGGCCAACATGAATTCAATTTAATCATCCAATCATCTTTTAGATAAACCCCATAAGTTTTCACATACATATGATCAACCCTTGGATCTTCAAGCTGCACATGACAGCTTTTGTGGGATTATTTCCACGACTAGTTCAATCCTATTTAAACAAAATATTCAAGGTTGCATGAGCACTTTATTCCTAGAAGTTACAGCAAAATCAACAAGTACTGTTTACCACCCTTCTCTCAATGATCAAGTCAAGAGGATACACATTCTATGATTTCCAATTCATGTTTATCCAGGAAAACAAACATTCAGAATGACTAAGATTTGTAAATCCTGACACTATCCAATCTATACAGCAACATGCGGCTGAAAAAAAGCTCAGAAGATTACCTTGTGGATGTGGCTCTGTCATGTGATAAGCGTCACAAGTGAAGCTTCCACCCAAAAACTCTGCATAAATATTTGCACCTCTTCCCTGTCCATTTGGGAATAATAAATCAATTTTGAAAAGGATAAAATGCAAGCGTTGTTGTTTCATTGACAAAAATACACAATCTGAGTAATGTCTCAACCTAGATTTACCTTGGCATGTTCAAGTTCCTCCAGAAGTAGAACTCCAGCTCCTTCTCCCATAACAAATCCATCACGATTCTGTTAAATAAGAAAATGAAGTTTTTTGTCATGTGCCCAAAAAAAAAAAAAAAAAAAATAGAAGTTATTTGTCGTACAGAAAGAAACCCGAATCAGATAATCCAATTAGATTTAATCATATACTCCTTCCGTCCTACTTTGATAGTCCTGTTTTTTTTTTCACACAGTTTAAGAAAAAGTAGTTAACTTTGTTGGAAAAGTAAATTTAGATTGCTATTTTTCTAAATTACCCTCACATTAATTAGAGTACAACTTTATGGGAACTTGAATTGATGGTAAAAAAAGAATCAACTCTCATTAAATGGGGTAGGTTTATAGCAACAACAACTTGTATTGAATAAGGGTATTTTAGGAAAATGAAAATACAACTACATTCTTCAATTGGAAAGTGGACTGCAATTTGGGACAGACAAAAAAGGAAAACAAGACTATCAAAGTGGGACGGAGGGAGTAGAACTTATTTTTAAGGCATGATCACGACATTGGTAAAACTTTTTCTTGGCAAGGACAACATGAACTAGGATTAGCTATCTTACCATCCGCCTTTTTTGCTCCAGAGCTCAAGAAACAACTCAGGACTTTGTTATCAACAGTGTACAATACCAAAACTAACAGAAGGTAATATAAACATGGGATTTGAAGAAATTACACTGTCCCAAGGGCGTGAAGCTTTACTTGGGTCACTGTTTCTTTGAGAAAGTGCTCTACATGCGACAAAACCGCCCAATCCTGTAGCCAATTTTATGACATTAAAATTCAAAAACTTATGTAGCTAAAATTAATATAAATCGACTAAATAATACAATGGGTACCAATGGGTATGATGGCAGCATCCGAGCCTCCACAAAGCATCATATCCTGCATGTTCGCCATATGTGTAAGAAAGCATGGCAAGCAGCATGATGTTTTATCTCTGTATAATTACTTGTCATAATTATTTAAAAATGATACACAAAAGTAATATCAAAACAGCTTAGATACATCAAGCTTGACTTCACAAGCAATAATGCAAGACACCTACAGCTTCTCCTCTAATGATGTGATTAGCTGCATTCAATATGCAAAAGTTGCTTGTAGCACAGGCAGTAGATATCGAATAGTTTGGACCCATCCATCCCTGTATTCAAAACAAAAGTATACAATAAGAAAGACATCAACCAGTTTAAGTAATTTCTTCAGTCAGTATTAAAAAGCATAGAAATTAAACTAACCAAATCCATGGCCAGCATGGCAGAACCCATGTTTGTGGTTGCAAAAGGTACGCAAAAAGGATTCATCTTCTTGTATGAGATCCGTAAAGCTTCAATTGCATCATTGAAAACCTGCCCCATTCACAAAAATTTCAGGAAACCTTAAAAATCAGTTAATAAATTTGGACTAGTGTTTAAAATTTCACAAAATCAATGGTAATAAAGAATTTCATGTCCTTTTTCCTATTCAACAAAGGGATGTGAGAGTCCAGATACATAGTTTATGTCAAAAGTTTTTCTAAGATCTCTCAAAAGTTTTTCTAAGATCTCACAATGACAGACGCTAAAAAGAGCACTAGTAAAAGTAGTCGTCATTTTTGTTCTCGTATTAAATGCTTCCATTATGGCCATCTCTCTTTTAGCTAAAGAAAATTGTAGAGTGGTTCAAAGGTTCAACTTTCCAGCTTAGAAAACCAGATAGTGCATGAAAACCATTGAGTTCACAAGGACCAGAGTACTGCTTAATATAATCAGTGGAAATGATGAAGGACAGTATATGTAAGAAGGTCTAGATATAAAATCTGGTCAACTCATCTAGGTAACCATCATGGTCATTACATAACATCCTTGTAAGCACTTTTACAAATTAAGCACGTATGCAGCCTTATTACCAAGTATTTAAACCAAACTATGGACACAAAAAGACAGCAATGGTTCCAATTCCTACATGTGGAGGCATTCATGAAAACCCAATTTGAGATCCATCAGTCAACTCTCTACTAACAAAGACACAAAACAGAAAATTTACCTGCATCCCACCCATAGCTGAGCCAATCAACACCCCACACTTAGTTTTGTCCAGTTCATCCATAATATCTTCAGTAATTCCACCATCAGCCAATGCCTTCTTCCCTGCAGTCAGCATGTAAAGCATGAACTTATCCATTCTTTTAGAAAGTTTAGGCGCAACCCAACCATCTGTTGTGAAAGATTTGATCTCCCCAGCAATTCTCTGTTTTTGAGCATAAAGATTGAATTATATACCAGTGGTATCCACCCAAAAAAAAAAAACCAAAAAAACAGAGATCATTAAGATGACATACTGTAGGGAAATTGGAACAATCAAAAGCCTCTATCTCACTTATGCCACTAGCACCTTGAAGCAAATTAGTGTAAAATACATCTGGATTATCACCAAGAGGAGTCTCTACACCCATTCCTGTCACAACCACTCTCCTTTGCTTGGTGGGAGGTTTCTTCTTTGGAGCAGCTTCCATAGTAGGCTGCACTGCTATGGCTACTGCTTTCCCTGAAATACTCCATTTCAATAGATGGAATATAACTTACAAAGAAAAGGGGTGCACCAGAGTGGCTTAGATTGCAGAAAAAGCTAACATCATAACAATTACTGAGCGGAAGTGCAAGTTAACAAGAAGTCTAAATAGGTGAAGCAGAACCAAGCAGTGAATAGCTGCATTGATTCTAAAAGATCACATTTCTTTATGATTTTGAAGGAATTAGCATCTGGAAACCTAAATCTAGTGAACTTATACTGTTATTGCTATGCATCCTCCAATTTAATGGCAGCAACCTTGAATATAAGCCATCCACATAGCTGCTCTGAGAGCAATTGGGTGGATATAAATCTCACAGGACAGCACATGTGAAATGTCATTGGCTGCAAGTTAACCAATAGCAGCTCTCTCTTGCAGAGCTAATAACTTGTGCAGTTTTCATGCATAAAGACTGAACAGCATGTTGCCACCAACCTTCTTCTCAAATACCAAACTTGTGAAAGTAGATTTCACTAATACTCCTATTTATATAATATACTGTATTGAAAAAAAAAGTTCACAATATTCAGATGATTACAATTTTCTTAAGTAACAAATGACCAAAAAATAAAAATAATAGGAACTGAAGCCTGCCTGAGTTTTTTTTTTTTTTTTTCCTTTGGGTTACATTTTTAAAGGAAAAAACAATGCAATAAGGCCCCCGGCACTATAGGGTCTAACACGAGCTAAGAATCCGTCTGTAATCTCTATTACCAACCCAAATGACAACAGATAAACCTTACAGTTCAAACCAAGGCCTCACCTTTAAGTCAAGTCCAGATCCCAAACAACATAAAACCCATAACATTTAGCCAAAAGCACTAAAAACCAGCAAAAATACAATCAAACAGGCAAATAAATGGCGAAATTCAATAAAAACACGAAAACGAAGATTACCAGAATGGACAGGTTGATTGAGCTTATTGCGCCTGCCATGACCGAGAGCAAGAGCTCCGTTATCACCACCAGAGAAGAAAGGGGAAGAAGAAAGGGCTAAGGAAGGAAAAGAAGAAGAACTATTCCTGCAAAAGTCAGGGCAGGGCTCAAAGGCCAAACAAGAACTCATAAGATTACGAATTCTAGAAAATTGAGGGGGGCCAGCTGCACATTTGGGCGAAATAGGAAAAGCCCTCCTCCTTTTACGAGCAGCCCATTTGGTAAATCGCGAGGACAGAGATGGGTCGGAGCTCAACATCGAAATGGTCGTCTTGGAGTCATTTTCACAAGCAACTGACATGCATGCCGCCATCAGCCATGAACACACCACGGATGAAGCCATCCCTTGACCCCCCTCAACCCACCAATAATTGCCAACCACCCACGTCAAGATTATACGTATACCGCTAATCAACCTATAAACATGCATAAAAAGTATCGAAACTTGCTGAAATGAAGTACAACAACGGAGACGATGGAGGCACAAAAGGATGCTAAGATTGGGATGGTGAGGAGAGCGGATGGGACATTGGTTTTTTGTAAGCTAGTTAGTAGTGTATTTCTGAATCTGAGAACGCTGAGGCAGAAGCCCGGGGGCCTGGGTGGTGGGATGTGGTGATCGTACGGACTATAGAGCTGTCGTTTTGTAGCGTGCGTTCCACCGTTTGGACTGGGAGACGCCAAGCAATGCTGGGAATCATATATATATATATATATATATATATATATATATAATAAAGCCGTATTCTCATACTTATCCTTAATATTTTCTCTTTCCTACGTGGCTTAACGAGACGGTAAATAGTTTCTTACGTGGCTTGCTCCTTTTTTGTTTGGATATATATCAATTCTTATTTCCTATAAAAATTTTTAATATTATATGATTCTTATTTCTTACCCGAAAAAAGAATTGGAAAGTAATGCGATATAAATAAAAGATACATAAATCTCCTTTATTAGATATATAAGAATAAATGATAATATATTTTTTTATAGTGTCCTATTCTTTTTTTTTAACAACTTCATCATAGATCCTTTTTATTTTAAAATAATTTACCTACATATAGAACAACATACAAACAATCTAGACATGAAAATTAAAAAAAATTAACTCGAGAAAGTTTTTACAAGACTCATAGTCCCCATGCATAATTAATGTACAAAGAGAAATGGCACTTCATTTGATTGAAAATTTCTGGAAAAGTCCATAAAGAAAATAGAGTGTCATCAACCAAAGAAATAAAATCCCATTATTATAGCTAAGGAAAGATGAGATAAAACATTAGACATTTGTTGAAGTTTTGCACCCCGAAAGCCTCTACCCAACCCTCCGTCCATAGTGTCCTCCAATCCAAAAAAAAGGCCTCCGTCCGTAGTATCTGTAGTGTTCTCCGTCCGTCTTTTTTTTAATATATTTCTGCTAATAATTCATTAATCACAATACATCTCTACCTAGATGGTGGGGAGTATTTCGTGTGTGGACTCACATCATAGGAATCCATGCACTTAAAGGACTTGATATGGCGGAGGTAGTCTTTTAAAGTCGGTAAAATCTATCTTTATAACGCATTTGTAAATTTATTACGTACATGTTTATATACGTACATAGTACGGGTCACATAAGGTCTTATTTCCTACCCAAAGTTATTTGGACGATTATGGTTTTATTTCCTATAAGAATTATGAATATTATAGGATTCTTATTTTTTACCAAAAGTTACGTACTTTAAGCAACTTAAATTAAGATAAACATACATTTAATGTTCTTATCAATATTTCTTTGTATCCTTATCAATTTTTATTTCTTATGCCTGCACTACATATAGCCACTAATATATTGATTTCAAGCATCAAATTCATTGTTAGATATTTTCAGTGCAAGCGGTTGGCATATTAAAGTATCGATTTTGGGTTTCCACTCCTATTGATTATCAGATACATCTTCTTTCAATATATATATATATTTTTTAAAAAGGCATGCTGATCTTCAATTGTAAGAGCTTACTAACATATCTTGAATTTTATTTTTTTATTTTTATTTTCTATTTGTTTTGTATGAAGACATAGGACTTAAACAAGTACTTTCATCGATTTTTTTTATAGGATTTTTTCTATCGTGTTTATTAATTGATTTTTGTGATAATATACTACGATGTTTGTTAATTTGCCTTCAGGAAAAATAACCAAAAACAAAAAGCACTGGAAAGTAATGCGATATAAATATAAAAAATATAAATATCTCTATTAGATATATCTGCAAATTCATTAGTTAATTAAAGGACTCTGGCCGTTTACTTAATTATAATCTTTACGTATTGTTATACACAACCTTGAATGCGATAAATCATTTATTTTTTTATATTTAGTTATCCTACTTTGCTATCATGCAGTGATAATAGAAAATCAATAAATGCTGATTTGCACGGACAAATCGAGTATATATGAATCTAAATATTTCTGAAGTTGCAGATTACTTGAATTGGCAAAACTATATATCTTTAGTAAATGTTTGTTTAATATTTTCATATATATTGTATATAAGTAATTAAGATAAGATTGTTATTAGCGTTGATAGCACTGCTCCTCAAACTATTGAGGTTTTACATCCTCAAAAAAAGCGAGAAGCTATACAACAATTAATGTTCAAGAATCGAAAATTATTATCAGAGATATATCAAATAATAGCCGGTGTTTAAACAGAGGTACAATTAAAGTTACAAGTTACAATTATAGCACATTAGTTTTCACAATTAAAAATATTAATTATTTAAATTGACTGCTTAGATCTTTTCATTTCTCTAGAAATTGGTTTACACTTCCAAAGTGACGATTCTGAAGGTTGATTTCAATAGTCAACTATACTACAAAGCATGTCCAAAATGTCAGAGAAAAGTGACATTAGAAGGATCTAATTTTGTGTGCAATGCTTGCAATCAAAATGTGGAGTACCCTAAATTGAGGTATGTCGTAGATGTTAACCTTTTATCATTTTAATTGTTACAATATCTACATAAACATAACTTTTAGAATATGTGTATTTATACAGGTGTATGTTAAAAGTCTTGGTAAGTGATGCAACCTGTAGTACTTGGTTTGTTATATTTGATCGAGAGGCTGAAAGAATAATAGAACACAAACTTTCATTTGTTCTTGAAGAATTTAACAAGTTAAACTTATATCTAATTTTTAATAATAGTAGACAATCCGACACTTATCTTAGCCGTTAAATATTCTAACAAAAAAAAATCTATTATGCATTTCATTTTCAGGAAGGATTTAGCAGTGAAATCGTGTCATCAATTGTAAATAAGACCACGTCGAAACCTTTTGTGTTTCAAATCAAATTGAACAATTACAATCTGGAATAAGATAATAATAGATTTACAGTGACTAGATGGTTCCACTGTGATTTTGGGAGGGAAACGCATTTCATACTTTCACAGGTAATGTGCAATAAATTTCTCTTATATTTCACATATTATATCTCATATAATATTTTTGTTTTTAATTTTGATAAATCATTATTAGATTGGTGGAACCGACAACCAATACCAACCTGAGGCATTTTCTTCTCAAATCCCAATTAGTATAACAGATGATTATAATCAACAACATTTCAATACACTTCATATGAATTATTCATCAGAAGGTTCAATAAAAATCACAGAGGCAGGAAATCCTCATAATAAGATTTGCATGAGAAGGTAAATTTAATATACTATTTTACTTTTTTAAATTATAATTTTTACGTATTGTTATACACAACTTTGAATGCGATAAATCATTTTTTTCCTGTACTTAATTATCCTACTTTGTTATCATGCAACGATAATAGAAAATCAATAAATGCGGATTTGCATGGACAGATCGAGGAGAATGTTTAAACAGAAGAAAAACAAAAACAAGTTTCTGAAGAATATAATATTATTTGATACTATTTACTGCACTTTTTATTTATTTTCAAGTTTTTTAATGTTATGGTATTGTTGAATGATATTTTTTCTATTTTTGAATTATTATTCACTGAATTAGATGTTCAAATTTATATTATAAGAATACTTTGTATTACAATGCGCATATAGTAATATACTTAAGACAAGTTATAATAGATTATACATTAAATTTTTATTTTATATCGATATTTTTATAAAATTAACTAAATAGTTTATTATTTTTCAACGAGCGGGTACAAAACTAATTCATTAGTTAATTAAAAGACTCTAGCCGTTTACTTAATTATAATCTTTACGTATTGTTATACACAATCTTGAATGTGATAAATCATTTATTTTTTTTATACTTAGTTATCCTTCTTTGCTATCATGTAGTGATAATAGAAAATTAATAAATGCTGATTTGCACGGACAAATCGAGAAGAATGTTCAAACAGAAAAAAATAAAAACAAATTTCTGAAGAGTAGAATGTTATTTGATACTATTTACTACACTTGTTTATTTATTTTCAAGTTTTTGAATGTTATGATATTGTTGAATGTTATTTTTTATATTTTTGAATTATTATTCACTGAATTAGATGTTCAAATTTATATTATAAGAATACTTTGTATTACAATGCGCATATAGTAATATACTTAAGACAAGTTATAATAGATTATACATTAAATTTTTATTTTATATCGATATTTTTATAAAATTAACTAAATAGTTTATTATTTTTCAACGAGCGGGTACAAAACTAATTCATTAGTTAATTAAAAGACTCTGGCCGTTTACTTAATTATAATCTTTACGTATTGTTATACACAATCTTGAATGTGATAAATCATTTATTTTTTTTATACTTAGTTATCCTTCTTTGCTATCATGTAGTGATAATAGAAAATTAATAAATGCTGATTTGCACGGACAAATCGAGAAGAATGTTCAAACAGAAAAAAATAAAAACAAATTTCTGAAAAGTAGAATGTTATTTGATACTATTTACTACACTTGTTTATTTATTTTCAAGTTTTTGAATGTTATGATATTGTTGAATGTTATTTTTTATATTTTTGAATTATTATTCACTGAATTAGATGTTCAAATTTATATTATAAGAATACTTTACAATATAATGCGCTCATAGTAATATACTTAAGACATGTTATAATAGATTATACATTAAATATGTATTTTATATCGATAATTTTATGAATTGACTAAATAGTTTATTATTTTTCGACGATTCCCGTTCAACGAACGGGGACAAAACTAGTTAAATAATGAAATGCGAGTGTAAAGACTGGGACTGTGATTTGTTCATTTGTTGGACAAAATCTGAGTCGTCCTTCCCCGGGGCGGGCAGCAACACGGGGCAACTCACGGCATTATACAAGTCTAGCTAGGTATAGACTATAGTTCGATACTCTCACACGAGACAGCAAAGATCTGTTACGCATGCACCGGAGAAGGGACAGGAACGGTTGCAGGAAATGCAATCGTTTCTGAAGATTTATGGTTAAGATTTGGTCTAAAAAAATATTTGTTTGGACAGTAATTTTTTAAACTGTATTTTTCGTGAATGTACTTTTCAATCATTTTTTTACCTCACATATATCAAATTATTACTGTAATTTTTTCACAAAAAATCCAGAAAAATAAATCCAAACAAGGCTTTAAGATTCAAATTATATATTTGTACATCGTTTTTCACACTATGTGTGAGATTAATAAAATTTTGTTCTATGGTTATACATTATTTAAAGTGAGTTATATCGTATGCATATAAAGTTACTTTTTGTGTTTTTTTGCACAAAATCGGCCCGAACAGTTTTCCAAGCAACCATTCGAGCCCCGTGTCCCCTGTGCACCTATCTTTTTCTTAGAAATGTTGATTGTAATCTCCTTTCTATTAAGAATTAATTTTCTATACACTGATAGTGTATACACTTTTACCATTGAATGTATGACATGTAATTCGAATTTGAATTTGAAACCCAAATTTTGATATGTGTCATGTATCCAACTGTAATAGTGTATATACTATCAGTATATATAAGGTTTATTCTTCTATTAATTGCAATCTTACTATCATTTTTTTATCATATAATTTTTATTCGATCTGTCTAATAGGTACCTTTTGGACACTCGTTAAAATATATTTTAAATGTTAGATTTTTAAAAACATAAGCTTAATTAAGAGAAGTGCATGAATGTAAGGGAATTAACTAAAAAAAGTATATAAATGTAAGAAAAGATAGTAATTGTTAATGTGTATATATATGTGGTAAGTTGAGTGGAATGGAGGTGTATTAACGAATACTCATTAGACACGCGTTAGAAAAATTCATTTTTATTTATTAGATTATATAATAAAACAAATAGTTGGAATGTAATTAACCAAAAAAAATAGAGTGCTAATAATATTTTTCGTCTTTTTCCAACTCTACGTGGATTTGAGTTTTTTAATATGATTTCCTTGTTACGCACATCAAATTACCGAAAATAAAAGATAGGTGTGTACTCTTACCTAGTGATGGACTACTAAATCCTCCCCCCCCCCCCTCCCCCCACACATGAAAAAAAAAGAAAAGAAAAGATGGGCTGCAACGTACAATTATGAAAAACAAAAGGAGAGAATTTACAACAACCAATCTTGGGTTTTTTAATTTAAATTAAGGTCTAGTTTCATATTGCCTCGTATAATTAGGGGTCAATAGGTTATTATATGAAAACTACTACAAATTGCCCCTGTGAATGCTAACAAGCATAAGTATTTGGCCAATAAAAAGTTAATGATGCCCTCACTGAAAATAAATTTGTCATAATCATTCTCATCTTTCGTTTTCTTCCCTTTTGTTAATATATTTAAATTTATCTTTTCTCCTCACCCTTCCCCATTATAACATACAAACTTTAAAATAACGCCTTTCTTTACTAGGACTTGAATACTAGTTGCAATAAAGAACAAAAAGAGTTACGCATATGGTTCGAGAATTTGAAACTATGGTACATTTTAAAACTGCTATTGAACAATTTCACTTTGAGAACAAAAGAAAATACCTTTTTACAAGTAAAAATTTAAAATTAGGTATCTAAAATAAACTAAAGAACAAACTCTAAGCGTTAGGAGTGCAAATATTCCTGGTTCGATTAATTGATCTAATGAGTTAGCTAACAAGGCACGCACGACTCGAAGAAACTCATTGAAGGAAACTACCTACTTGAGGCATAACGAGCTAAACTGCTCCCTCCTGAAATGGACAAACTCAGACAAGTCTTCGAGGTCATACCAATTAAATGATATTTCCCCCCTTTCCCTCTCAACTAACTGCGAGATTTTCAATCCTATCAGAGTATCGTAACATTAGTTGGGGGAAAAAAAAAAAACAATATGGTTATATTAAACTAATTTAGAGTATTAGGTCCATTTGGATTTTCAATTTTTTCAGAAAACATCTGTAGAATATTCTCTTAGAAAGTGTATTTCTCTATTGTCTGTTTACTTTACACTTATCATATTGTCACAACATATTTTTCTACAATAACTTCTTGTCAAAAGCAGATATTTCTTCTTTTATAATATTTCATCTGCATCCGGATGTTGTGTTACAGTCTATCTATGTCAATGTATCGATTCACCATTTTACATTTTCTAAAAAGGTTTGTAATGCTCATAGGTAGGGCTGCAAACGAGTCGAGCCGAGTCGAGTTTTGAGCTAATCGAGTCGAGCCTCGACTAAATTTTACCAAGTTCGAGCTCGAGCTCGAGCTCGACGAGCTGGCAATTTTCGAGCTCGACTCGAATCAAGTCGAGCCGAGCTCGAGCTCGAAAAAAATAAAAAAAAATAATATTTTTTTCTGAATAAATAATAAAATATTAAGGATATATACGTAATTTCACTATGAAAATAAAAAATTAAAATATATTTATATATAATATACGTAATTTTATTATTAAATAAAAATAAAAAAAATATATAAATATATATACTCAAGCTCGCGAGTCGGGCTTAATATTCTGAGCTCGAGTTCGAGCTCGACTCGAGTTGGCTCGAGCTCGACTCGAGCTCGATTAATCTCGAGCTCGACTCGAGCCGCTCGCGAGCCGCTCGCGAGCGGCTCGATTCGTTTGCAGCCCTACTCATAGGGCCTGACGCATTAATTGCTCAAGTACTTGAGATGTCTTCACAGAAAACCTGCCGAATAACGGGAGAAAAAAATTCACCACCCCGAAACCTGAAATGATCGACCGACATTCCCGCCTGGCACCTGCATGCGCATCTGCATGCAGAGCAAGAGAATGTCTTTTACCCATTATTTGTTAAAATATATTTGTTTATATCATCATTACAATTTTCAACACACTTTTTTTTTTTTTCCTGCTAGCCTTTGCTAGCCTTAAGTTGGAGAGTTAAATGTTCAGTGATTAGAAGAGGATGGGGCTAACTCATGCTTCACAAAAATTGAATTGGAGCCGTCAACTCCAAGATGGAGCCATTTTGAATTGCCCATACATGCAATTAACGCGAGTACGCATAATGCTTTTCATGTGGGTAACGTGTGTAATGTGTTCTTCTGTTGTTGTAGTGTTTCATTTGACACTTAACCACTAGGATTAAATTAATTCAACGGTGGTTGGAGAAAGATTCTCAGTGCACTCTTCGCTATCAGGTTCGTCTGTCCAATGGCTGCTAAGTGCACATGTAATCCATGAAAATGAAAAAAATAAAGTTCGAGATTTTTCCCTGCAAGGGTCTGATACGATTCGAACGGGATTAACCATCGCAGATCGTAAAACGGATGCGGACACCTGTGATTTATAAAAAAAAAAAAAAAAAAAACTAAGTGCACATGTGACGTAGTCCTGGTGAGATTCCAGAAGCAGTTCTCTCTGCTACTCTGCTATAACCATCAGATGACCTACCACAATATTTAATCAGTATAGTACTGTTTAATTAATGGGGATGACTTGTCGTTTTAGCCCTCCACGTTTTATCCAAAGCTATTATTGGATTATTAAAATTTGCCTATTCTAAATTATGAATTATAGGACAAGTTGAACCTGGGATCGTATTTTAGCCCTTTTTAAGGCCTCCAAAAATGGAAAAAAAAAAAATCCTATCAAATTCGCCCAAACCCACCAACAAGGAGGTACCACGTAGCCTAGTACCAAAAAGGGCAACAAAAAAGACCACGTGAGAGACCAAAAAGAACGCATGTAATTATTATAAAAAGATTGCATAAGATATGATGTTCCCTTTGATTGTTACGGTTCTGTAATAGCATTTAATGCAAAACAGAAATTCGAGAAAATTTTCTGATTATTCACCAACCAAATTGAAAAATTCTAGCAAGGAAATTGGGGTTGGTCTGTAATTGGTAGCCGCGACTCAAAGGAAGACTTTTGCAATAGTAGAAATTATCAAAATCCAAACCAAACGTACGTCCTGTCCTTCCGCAGTTTAGATGTCCCACCAAACGCATCTGTTCAGGATGGTAAGCACGAACCGATCAACACGCGTGTGCCAACTCCTTTTTTTTTTTTTTTTTTTGCGTGGAGCTTAGTGTCGGTTGAAAATGGTTTTGGTTTGGTTCTCTCCAATTCCAAGTTCCAGCCACTGTAGAATTTAGCAAATCGCCTTGTTTGGGTTATGATTTTTTGAAACAAAATTTTTAGTTTCTTTTTTTTTTAAATATTTTTTATATAAATTTTAATCACTTTTTTATTTCATATCTATCACTATGCCCTAAAACAAAACAATGCTACAATAAGTTTTCATAGAGACGACTGAAAAATGCAATTCAAACGGCCTCGTCGTTTATCCAGTGCGTTTGGAGAGAACCTTTAATATTCTACAGTTCGATGATTCCATACATTCCAACTAGCGTGAATACCCATGCTACGTACGGTGCTGATATTATTGAAAAAATAAATATAAAAGGGTGAATTAAAAAAGGTTAAAAAATTGCACCAATACAATTAAAATGCAATATCTGCCTAACAATAATTTGAAATATGATGGAATGTGTATATCATTCAAAAATTATCTTTTTTCCAAAAGATAGATCCTAAAAAAATAATAGAAATTCATATTAGAAAATGAATGATGTATAAATAAAAATGAATGTAATTAAATGTTGTTAAAATGAAATACTTATAAATATTATGCATTCGATTTGATAATCTTATATGAAGGTGCGAACACTCTTCACACCAATCAAACTTTTAGTACGAAAGTCAAAATTGATGATTTAATTAATTCTGTTGAATATTGTGGTGTGCATACTACAAATAAAAATGCACGATATTTGTATGAATTGATTCATTAGTTGAACAACCTATCACCATTGTCCTGAGAATTAAGTACATGCGAAATTCAAAATTAGTGTATTTTTTTTACATAGTTTATAAATAGCATTATAAAAAATAAATATATATAAAGAAATTCTACTTTTCTTTATAATTTTCTGAGATAAAAAGTATCACAATCAAATACGAATCGTGCATGTCTATCATGCAGATTAAGATGCATGTTACTACTGAAATTTTTGATTTGTATGTTAACATTGTACCTGTTTGACAAATAAAATGTTATATACATATAGAAAAATATGTTGAAATTCAAGGTACATGATATTAATCACCTAACAACAGTGTCGACTACATCATTACAATGCATGCACACTGTTTTGAAAAATAACCTTCAAATCGGTGTAGTTGGGATTTTATCCTTCGAATTTGAGTGAGATTTCTCTTTCGTTAACGCAAAGTTGCTGAAACTGTTCGAACTGCTGTATGGAATCGTTGTAGTACACGTTTCGTTTTCTAAACAAATATTTCTTCCTTTGCAATCTTACGAGTTTGAAATTTAGCTGTCGTTGAAATGTTTGTAGACGGGGATGTTCCATGGTGAAATTATGTTAATGGCTAAAATGAATACCATAAAAAACTTGAAAAAGATAATAAATTCTTGAAAAAAACGTAAGAAAGTTCTCTTAATT
This sequence comes from Coffea arabica, assembly GCF_036785885.1. Lineage (NCBI taxonomy): Eukaryota > Viridiplantae > Streptophyta > Magnoliopsida > Gentianales > Rubiaceae > Coffea > Coffea arabica. The sequence continues at coordinate 11,358,784 of NC_092320.1, read as the reverse complement.
GGAGTGAGTACGCAAAAAAATTGAATGAGGATGCTATGTTTTGGAGGACTTTTAATTGGAGTGTAATTCTTAAATTCGAGGGCTCTTAATTGGAGTGGGAAAGTAGGAGAAAATATAGGGAAAACGTGAGCATGATTATAGGATTTTTATGAGCGGTTATAGGATTATTTAAGAGATAAACATTTCTTAAATTGGAGGACTCTTAATTGGAGTGGGAAACGTAGGGGAAATGTAGAGAAAATGTGAGCATGATTATAGTATTTGTAGTATATTCAATAACTTGATACTCAAATCACCGATGAGGTAAAGTTTGCTTAAATAATCTTTACAGTGCCCTAATCCCTTGCAAAAAAAAAAAAGACGCTAAATAGTTCTAATTGGCATCGCAAGTTACGTCAACGTGCCAGTGACATCTAGACCTAATTTTTTTTTTGGTCAAAATTTAATTGGTTCTGCTGTTTCTTGATCCTGTTGTATGCTTCCGAATTAAAATTGTATTAAAATAGCATATGAATGAACATTTGTCTTTAATTAAGGAGTAAAAAAGATTTAAAATATAAATAAATACAAAAGTATAAAAAGGATTTAAAGTATAAATATATTTAATGATTTATGAAGTAGAATATGGAAAAGTTTTATATTTTAAATTTGATTGGTGATAGGGTAGGTTATAACCCAATACTTTTTATGTATTAAAATAAATACAGAAATCTAAACAAAAATCTATAACTCACTACTTGTTCCGTTCTTAGGGTTTATTTTAGGGTTAAATATAGTAAATCTCTTAACCTTATATTTAGCGTGCTTTATCCCCTCAACATTACATTTAGGGTCTGTTTGGTTGGAAGTAAAATGTTTTCATTGGGAAAATATTTTCCTTGGAAGTAATTTTTCATAAAAATTATTTCCCTTTCATCATTTTCAAGTGTTTGGTTAGCTTATTGAAAATATTTTCTTACTTCATTTTTCTGGTGTTTGTTTAACTTTTGAAATATTTTCACTTTTATCTCTATCTTTACTTTCTACACATTATAACTACATACTTCTTCCCATGCAAAATAAGAAAATTTATCTCATTGTTTAACTTTAAAAATTTTTGGAGAAATGTATATATGAATAAAAAAATCTCCTTAAGCAATAAACAAATTGCTGGCCATTTAGTGTCAAATATCAATCACATGCAATGCTTATTGTGACATATATCTTGCACTCTCACTGCTGAAAGTTTCTGTAGAAAAGAATGTCCCTATTATACATAATTAATTACTAGCATACGATGAGTAGGATGAGATTTTTTTTTTTAATTTTGAATATACTAGGGGGAGGGTTGGGTTGGGTGGCACGGGGGAGGGAGTGTAAGGAAGAGGTCTTGGGTTCGAGTTCTCCTGTTTATACTAAAAAAAAAGAGAGAACCTACTACAAGATGTTTTCAGTAAGTTTGGAACATACTACAGGCGGGATGCATGCATTTCGGAAAACAACTTCAGTAAGTTTAGAAGGGAAGTTGTTTTCCATAAGATGAGTGAAAATATTTTACATAGGAAAATGTTTTCAGTAACTTTTGTACAACCAGACACGAAAAATTAGGAAAATATTTTCACCCGAAACAAACGGACCCTTAATTGCACTTTACATTAGTTGCACATTTGTGATTTTTGTGAAATGTGATTGTAATTTGCAAAGCTCATTTGTAAGGGTGATTATAGGGTTAGTTTGGGGATAAAAATTTCTTAATTCTAAAAATGTAATATTGTATTAAAATAGTATACGAATAAGCATTTGTTTTTAATTAAGGAATAAAAAGGATTTAAAGTATAAATAACAAAGTATAAACGATTTATAAAGTAGATAGTGGGAATGTTTTAAATTTTAAATTTGATTGGTGATAGGATTAGTTATAACCCACTACTTTTTATGTATTAAAATAAATACAAAAATCTAGAAAAATGAATGAGAAGTTTAAAAGTCATTGACAGGGTCTCTGCTAAAAACCTCTTCTGCAATACATATAGATATAGATTTGCTATCAACAGTGCTTGTGGTGTTGTGAAATTACTTGATCTCAACTACGTAATTAACTTGTGGGCACATGTATTATTTTCAAACCTGCAATTTTTTGAAATAAATGTCAATAAGAGTACGAAACAATATTAATAGTTTGATATAGTGTTAATGAGAAACTCACTAACTGCGCAGGTATCGAGCAAAATTTAAATTGTGATTAATATACAATTTGCTAGCTCCAATTGTATATAGTGATGGACCTGCATAGTATGGTTATACTCGCTCAAAAGCTATTCAAAATATATAGAATATAAGGAAAAGCAATTGATTTACCTCTGAAATTTCGTACGCAAATACCCCATGCTAATAAAATATTATTTTTTGTAGTAGACTGATATAACCGTTCATCATCATCATCGAGCTACTGTCAAACTGTATTAACAAAATTTTGATAAGTACAAACTGTGTTAACAAAATTTTGATAAGTGCAAACTGTGTTAACAAAATTTTGATAAGTGCAAACGTGGGGGAAAACGTGGAATGATGATTAGAGGATTTGTAGGAGTGGTTGTAGGATGTGTTAAGAGATAGTGAGTATATTTTAAATTTAAATTTGATTGGTGATAAGATGGGTTATAACCCACTATATTTTATGTATTAAAATAAATACAAAAATTTAGAAAAAAGAATGGAAAGTTTAGAAACCATTGAGAGGGTTTCTGCCAAAAACCCTTTCTTGAATACAAATAGATATAGATTTCACACTGGTGACGTCAATAGGTTTTTAAAACCCAAAATTAATTTAATAAATAAATAAAAAGGGGTAAGCCCTTTAGCCTAAAAGGGAGAAAAAGAAAATTCTACTTCCACCGCTTTGCTCAAAACTCTAGAGTGCAATATCTTCATCAGCTAAAAGGGAAGATGCAAGGCTTGTGCGTCGACAATGATTAAACTAAAAGCAAAACAGTTAGCAGGAGAATAATTTAGAGAAGGTAATAATTACATTAAGACAGGGAGCAAGCGGTTGCAACGCAAAGATACAAGAAAGCAATTATCTACGCACTAAACTGGAGTGCCTAACTGGGGAAAATTTCCAATAAGACGCAAGAATTTGGTAGACAAAGCAGTACGGAAAGAAAGAATACATAGCCGACTGATGAAACTCTGGTAATAGCAATTGCTGCCGCCACATAGCCAGAGGATAGGAGGACACCAACCATGCAGGATTCAATGATGAAACGCAACATGTTACATAAGATCGCCATTTCCAGCAATGCAGCTCACTCTAATTCAAGTCCGCAGCACCAATATGTATTGCCATATCCAATATTTTAGCTTTTTGAATAACTTGAGCGAGTATCATCCAGCAAAATATAGCTACACTGAGGATGTAATAATTCAGACCTACGGTAAGTGCTCTAGGCATTATAAAAACAGCAACAGCAGTTGTATCTAAAGCTTTAATTGTGGTTCCTTATTTTTATTTTATTTTATTTTTAGATAAGTGGAAGGTTTTGAATCTAAGACTCTACGTACAATCCCTTCCACCTTACCACCCAACGCAACCCTCTCCCTGTAATTGTGGTTCCATAGAACTACTTCAGACTGGCAGAATTGGATCAGAAGCATCGATTTGGTTCTTTAGGCTAATTCAGAATCCCAGGGCAAGACAATGGAGGGGCAGGAGAAGAGTCTAGAGGCAGCCACCCCCAGAAGGTAAAATATGTTCAGATCTAAATCAGAAAGATAACAAAATCCCAGTGTTAATTCCTCCTTCAGATCCATCCTATTAACTTAGCCATGTGTGTAATCCGTAAATTCGAATATTCAGCGACTGGTCTCTACCTTCAGAGATATTCTCCAGAAAAACATCAATGCACAAAGTAAATAAGCATAACAACTTTATATGACCACGAGCAGAGATAGAACTTTTCCTACAAACTCCCTCAATCTGAATGTTCTGCTATTTGAGAGTTTCGCCCTTCAATCAAGTTTTGAACTCTCTGCAGCCAAATCCACATACTAGTTTCATCAGCAGCAGGAAATGCAAAATTCTAATTCAATCAAAGTAAAAAGACTTCAAACTTAAACACCCAACCCCTTCCCAATCCATCCCCACAAAAGAAGCAACTTTGTGTCACCTTCACTGAACTGCCAACCTCCTCCAGCTTTTGCAAAATTACCCACTCCGGAATATGAGAAGAAGAATCATGCCTGAGGAATTTTGAGGGGGACATCTGGAAACCATTCAAAAGAGCACATGAGAGATCAAAAACTCGAATATGAATGGAAAAATTAATACTTGATTAATAGTAAATGCAATAATTTCATGAGCTTTTTAAACTAACTTACCGAAGCAGTTGATGATTGAGCTAGCCTTGAATTTGTATCTTCCACAGCAGAAGCTTGTCTTGAGAATGCCTGACTTCTTATATTTGAAAGACGCATCAGAACAGCCTGAAAAAGTTTTCCTAATTAATGTAATTATCCCAATGAACACAGAAGAATTGCTCAGGGAAATCACAAAATGAAATTAAAGTATACCTTCCTAAAAGCATGAGGATTAGCAATGCCTTGGATTTGAAGATCATCGCTTGGTGGCCTTCTCACACCAACATTCTCAATTCGTATTGAGTAGACACCAAACTTAGACTGTAGATATCCTGACAATATCTCAAGGTTAGAGATGCTGCATACAGTAATGACCCTATAATATGCATAACCAAATGCCAAATGACATCACAACTAGCATTTTCCTTTTCCTTTATCGATAAGTATAGGAAATACAACCCAAAGCTGGAACAGATACTTTAAATAAAGAATTAACGGCCAACATAAATCTTAACCAGTAACTTCTTGTAACTATTAGACTAATCAATCTTCAAACGGCCAACATAAAATTTGAAACACCATTTTTCCGATTTTGATAAATAACAAAAAACTTACTGCACCATTTATATCTTAACCAGCTAAGTCGGCCAGAAAAAAAAAAAGGAATTAACGATTGCCCCTGTGCCAATGAAAGGCAATGAGATGCTTTTATCATCCGTTGCACTCATCTAACACCATGAAGCTCCTCAACCAATTAAACCATGCATTATTGCCTGGACCAAATCTTTCCAAGAAACATTCTTTATAAAATTACAATTGTTAAGCAGTCTAAGCAACCATCTCCAATGAACAAAAATAAAGAAAAGAAAAACAACCTATTTAAGCACTTAAAGGCGAATCACAATCAGCTAGGTAATTCATCCACCCAGACCCATTAGTATCTCTTCCAAGCCAGATGTGTAGGTTATCAGCAGACTAATTCATACAATTAAAACAATGTAAGTGGGGGAGAAAAGATGCCCAAGCTTTTTACCTTGTTCAATCGCAATGTCAGCTACTGAAGGCAATACAATATGCTTCTCTCTTTTCAAAACCCCAAAACAAGGGAATGGAACTGGCTTTATCACCTAACCCAACCCAAACCAAAAAAGGAAAAAACTGCATTAATTTGATTGCTAAACTTAATTCAAATAAAGAGTGTTAAAAAAATAAAAGAAAAAAAAATTACTTTGTAGACAATGGCGTTAGGGGTGACGTAGAGCTTTCTGGAGCGGATATGCTTACGCAGAATATATCTCCGAAAGGGCAAATAAAGCAGCATGAAAAGCCCTATCCCCCATGCCAATATCAACAGCAACGAGTACAATATCCACTGAGCTGTCTGGTAATTTACGAAATTCTCTTCGGCTTCCTCGAACGACGCCGTGTAGAGCACCGGTTCTTCTTCGTCAAAATGATCGGTCTCCTCCTCCTCCTCCTCGTCGTTCGCCGATTGGGAATCCGCGCTTGAGCCGCTGCTGTCGAGTAATAGCCCCCTTTCTAGCCGGTCTATTTCCTCTCCTCCGTTTCTTACTTCCATCTGAACATTAAAAATTGGAATCTAATGATCAAAATTACTGAAGAATATATTAAGCATGCATGAATTTGGGGGGGGGGGGGGGAAGAAAATTACGGTCAAAAGATATTATACTTCCGTAAATAAGTAAATAAATTTTGTGAAATGGAGATCGGGGATGCCAACTGCTAAGCCTCCTTTTTCGGGCTGTTCCAGGAAGGTAAATGCTGGTAGCTGGTGGTCACCTGCGCTGGTGGCCTCGTAGGCATCAAACCACTTTTCAAACTTCAGACGGTGAAGTGGTAGGTTGATTGCAAAATACCCCTTCAACTGCCTCCCTTTCATATTTAGCTCCCCAAACTATACAGTCTGGGTTGATTATCGATGATAAATTTTGTTTTCAATTTCAATATCAATTTGTGTGAAAGAACAATTATTGTTATTTGAAATATATACACCTCTTAGTATCCTTTAATATCTTTGTTAAGTGGATTTGTACATTTTCAGTTGATCCTTGTTAGTTTATTTATTTATTACATGTGTTTATAATATCGAATAAGATAAGTTATGGTATTGGATATATATTTGAAAGTAATTTGTTTTCCATTAATCAGTAACGTGACGGACATTGCCAATACGAAAAAGTTAATCTAATCTAATCACTTTGTAGCTCTTACGCAGCAGCAGCAGCAACAAACAAAATTCTCACCGGATCAATATAGTTTGATATGTTACTCAAAAAAGGAAAAAAATAGTTTCGTATGAAAATTTCTTCCAATGAAGGAAGGTCCTTGTAGAATACATTTAATATCATTGAGATTAAATTCGTGATTGAATATAGAATAAGCGTTATTAATTTTTAAATTATTTCAAGAATTTAAATCACGAAATAATGCAATGAAATATAAATGGCTTAGAATTATGGGTACCATAGCCAAAAGAAACGGTAGCATTGCCAGGCCTTGCACAAATTACTCTATCCAAAAGTGAATTGGTTTAATATGCGGTTAAGTTGCGTGCTTCCAAGACAGCCCAATGCCCAATTGCCCATGAGACTGGGCTATGAAACAAACTGAGAAGCCCAATACAACTGCCGAACAATCACAACCGGGATAGCGGATCTAACGGCAGCAGGCTCACGACGTCGTTTAGCTTAAACCCTATACCCTATTCGAACCAGTTTTCGCGGAAAATTCAGCAAGAAAAGCCCCAAACGATGGTAAGTAAGTGTTTGATTTGAAACAAATTTAAAGACCAGGAAGCAGGAGCAGCAGCAGCAGCAGGAGCAGAGCAATAAGATGGAGGTCAAGAAAAGTAGCAGTAAAGTTTCTTCGGAAGAGGTGTTCGCTTCTTGCTCCTTCTCTAGCCTCGGCCTCGACCCTAAGTTATGCGACCAGCTCAAAGGTTTTTCCTTTTCTTCCCCTTTAAATCAGCCTTGAATTTACATTTATTTTTGTACATGCTACTAAAATTGAGGTGTAATTGGTGTTCATATTTTAAGAAAATGTTTCATTTATGTCAACAGAGAGGCTAGGATACGAGGTCCCAACTTTGGTTCAAGCTCAGGCAATTCCTCTCATTATTTCCGGTCGACATGTGTATTTCTCTCTGCTCCTTGGATTCTTTTTGTTTAACTTTTTTTTTTGATGTTGTAAAATACTTTTTGTTTATAATTTTATGATTGTGAACGCGGAAAATGGGATGGTAGGCTTGTGAATGCGGCAACTGGGACTGGGAAAACTCTGGCTTACTTGGCTCCAGTTATTCATCACTTACAAAAGTATGACCCCAAGATTGATAGGTCTGATGGTACTTTTGGTAGGTCTTTTTCTTTTTAAATTTTTGGAGTTATTATTACCACAAAGTTTGTTGCTTATCCTTACTTTGATTTCTTGTTATTTCCATTGGTTGCGCCTTCTTTCTTACAATCCTGTGTTCGAGAGCAACCTGGCTGATTTTTTTTTTCTTTGGAGAAAATAATGCTATAAAAGAGAGGGGTTGGAAAAACGAAGCAGGGACAAAGATCCTTAACTACTAAGCTATGTCTGATTCTCAACATATGAAACTTGATTCTATGTTGTGCTTTTTTTTTTTTTTTTTGGGAATGCGAATTATGGATAATATGAGTTATGTCTTGAACTTTTTGTGTACATCATTGAAGTACTTTCATTTGTAATACTCTACTTGATTTCTCTTGGATAAGTTTTAAGTAATCATTGCTTTTCTTTTGGAGTGGGAATGGGGGCAGGTTTGGATAGGCAGGGAAAGCAGGTTAATTTGGTCATGAATATAATCTTTTTGGAGCTCTTTCGGCCATTTTTTTCATAAAAACAAGTGTACACTTTGAAATGTTCTTGCAATAATTGCAAAAGCTTGTTGATTGGTAAGAAGAATGATTAGGGGGTACACTAGTTCCTGTGAAAGAAAGATATATAACTGGCCATTTTGCACTCCTAAAAAAAAAAAATTTTGTTTGCAGGCCCCTATTTTTATGAACTTTTACCACTTCTCATGGAGTGTGAATGTGTTTTCTTGTGTGGAAAAGATTATCCTGGATGCCTTACTTAAACCAGCACCTTGCTGTTATGAGACATTTTCTTGTGCTTCTGCTTTCGCTTTTCCCTTTTCCTTTTTTTTTGTCTCTTTTATTGTTTTCTTTTTTGCCTTTCCCCTCTTTTAAAGACTCTGTATTTTAATTTTACTGATTTCTTCACTATAGCGTTGGTTCTCGTACCAACGCGTGAATTATGCATGCAGGTGCTTGAAATCTTGCAGAAGATATTGCACCGTTTTCATTGGATTGTTCCTGGATATATAATGGGTGGGGAAAAGAGGTCAAAAGAGAAAGCTAGGTTGCGCAAAGGTAGACATATTATGTGAAGACATCTTATTTGACACTGTCAAAATTTCTTCAGTTCTCCAGTTCAAAATCTTTTTAGTTTTCTTCAATTTACGTAGCCAACCTCCTGTGAGATCCAATATTTAAACTTTTTATTCTATTCTACCTCCATTTGTTACTTGGGATTTATACTATGGATAAATGCCCATGCATTTAGTAATGTGATAACATGTTCATATTCAGTGAAGGGAGCTTCATAAACTCAGAAGAGTGTTAGAACTTTCAGACTGCAGTATTTAAGATTTCAGAAAGCAGTAGAAGATATTGTTGATATGACAATCATCTTTGGCGCTTCAACTCTGTATTATGTTTGGTGTCATCTAAGCCACTAATTACTGCCAGACTAGACTATCTATTTGACTTTCTTTTGATAAGAGAATATGTCCTTTAACTAGGATTGTTTGTTTTTCTTACTCTGCAGTTTTTGTAATCTTTGTCACTGTTGTAGGTAGATGTTACCATGTAGCTATTCTTCTCTCTCCAGAACACTTTATGTGTACTTTAAAACTTGAAATTTTTTAGGTATATCCATCCTTGTTGCTACTCCAGGACGTCTTTTGGATCACTTAAGAAATACATCATCGTTCCTTTACAAGAATTTACGTTGGGTAATATTTGATGAAGCAGACAGGTATTGTTCACACTGCTCTATCATTGCGGTAATTATGTGAGTTACACATTTTTGATGGTTTAATTTATTGTTTTCAACCTGCATTTTAATTGTACACCATACAGAATTCTTGAATTGGGGTTTGGAAAAGACATTGAAGAGATACTTGATATTTTGGGTTCAAGGCAACAGAGTGCTGTAGCCAAAGATGATATTACTTCTAGGTATTCTCATTTCCAGAGGCAGAATCTACTTTTGTCAGCTACACTAAATGAAAAAGTGAACGAACTTGCCAAAATTAGTTTAGAAAACCCTGTTTTGATTGGTCTCAATGACAAGAAAGTGCAACTCAAGTCGTTTCATGAGCATGTGGGACCTGTAGAATCTGACTTAGAGAATGAAATGGGAAATTCTGGTGAATCTCTGTGTTCTTCAGACAAGGAATTTAAACTTCCTGCTCAACTAGCTCAGAGATATGTAAAAGGTACACAAGAAAAGATATTCTTCGAATTGTTATTTACAAGCCTGTCCTGTAGAGTATTCATGATGTTCAAATTAAATTGTTTCTGCAGTACCCTGTGGTGCTCGACTTGTTGTGCTTCTTTCTATTCTAAAACATCTGTTTGAGAGGGAAGCTTCACAAAAAGTAAGTGGACTGTTACATGATTTCTCTGGTTGCTGCCTCTCATTTTCAATCTTGGTTGTCTGTTTCTACACCGGTATTTTTCCTGTGAACAAGTTGTGTTATGCATGTGGTGGTTTTAACATTTGCAAGTTATTATAACGCAGACATGGCATTGAATGAAAAGCAAATTTTTGGTCACATACTGACTGTGGTACAGTAGTTGTTAATTTCCAATTTTCACATGTTAGTTGTGATTTTATTCCTTCGAAAGTTCTCAAAACTGTCTCTCACTTTTCTTGTTGGGTCTTATCACATGTAACTTGTTTTTAGTTATTGCTGTTTTTTTTTTAAATTTTTTTACTCTTTTTAAGACTAAGAGTACCAATACTGCTCCTGCACTTTTCCACAGATTGTGGTATTCTTTTCAACATGTGATGCTGTGGATTTTCATTACTCACTTGCAACTGATTTTCAATGGCCTCCGAATTCACAAATGGAAGCAGAATTCAGGCAGATGTTTTTGGGATGCAAAATTTTTCGCTCACATGGAAAGATGGATAACGAGAAGAGGAGAGCTACATTTCAGGCTTTTAAAGCTGAAAAATCTGCTCTACTTTTGTCTACAGATGTTGCTGCTAGGGGCCTGGATTTTCCAAAGGTCAGATACATTATACAGTATGATTCTCCTGGGGAGGCAGCTGAGTATGTGCACAGGTGTGTCCTTTTTGTATTCTTATTTGGTACTTTTCACCCAAAGTTTTCTTTGCTCTGTTTTCATCTATTCATCAGGTTCTGGGATACTATTCTTGGTGCTTAAGTCTGTATATCTGGCAGACTCACGGTGCCATCTAATACTGCTTTTCTTAAGTATTTGGATTACCTGTTACCTCCTACCTGGCAAGACATGCACGTCCATAAGGAGAATGGCAAAACCTTGAAAATTATGAAATATTATCAATTCCTTTACCTTGAAGTTGGAATTACTTATCATCATTCAGCAATGCACAAGAACCTGCAAGTGTGTTTACTGACCTCCACTGGCAGAGTTCCGTAGAGTTCTGATGCACTTTTTATTCCTATTGCAGGGTTGGAAGAACTGCCCGTTTGGGTGAGGAGGGTGAATCTTTGTTGTTTTTGCAACTGTTAGAAATTGATTACCTGCAAGATCTGGAGAAACATGGAGTTGTGCTTGGAGAGTACCCTCTCCTCAAAATGTTGGATGGCTTTAGCGCGCATGGAATCAAGAAACATGTGAAGAATTTAGTTACAATAGAGAGGCACCACTGGGTTCTTTCTTTGCAAAAGGCTCTAGAAACCTTTATTTCAACAACAGTAATGACTCTGAACTTTATGCTTTTAAATTTGGGAAGCCCCAAAACTTTAATTGCTGTGCTTGTACTTTTTTATTACTTGTCTTTTTCATTCTGCTTTCTGTTACTTACATTTTTTTTTTTTTTTGGTATCACTACTCTTTTAATTTGCAGTTCGTTAAAAGTTCCTTTTCATTTCTGTAACTGGGAAACAATATTCTCGATTGTAATTGAACCTTCCTTAGCAGAGAATCTATATAGCTGAACAGGTTGAGGTTTTTGTTCTCTCTCTTGAAAGAGGGTTCAAGTCTTACCGGCTATTCCTGTTTCAGTTTCTTTTTTCCCTGGTCCACATATTATTGGTATTGTTATCCTGTAACTCCCCCTTTTTATGCATGCAAAGCTAGGAGGTTCTATTATTTGAAGGACATGTCTAACAGGAGACGCTGGTAGGAAGAATGAGATATCCTTGTTAATTTAAGACCCAGTAATATATGCTTGGAAAGGAAAGCATTCCAAGTTGTCTGATTGTTTTATTGATCGACTGCTATTGTCAACTGTACCAATAAGACTGGGATGCTGAACATATTTCAAGGCCTTGATTTGCACTTGTACTAATCCTTTGCTGTTTGGCATAAAAGTTTTTGCACCTGGCTGCATTGGATGGACTTCAGTCATCTCTTTCACATTATGTGATTGCCAATGATTTTCTCCTTTCATATAGTTCAACGTTTTAGAATTTAAAAACTGATATCTGACTCTTGAGAAATGTTGTTTGAATCTTGCCAAATTTACTCTTGTTGGTCTTTTCCCCCTTTGTTTGTTTTAAATCTGATCCTTTTTCTCTCTCATTGTTGCTAGCCAAGGATAAAGAAACTGGCCCAGAATGCGTTTTGGTCTTGGGTTAAAGCATATTCAACCCATCGTGGTGAGCTGAAAAGGATTTTTGTGGTGCAAAAACTTCATTTAGGGCATGTGACAAAAAGTTTTGCATTGAAAGAACAACCCTCTCTGGTTAGTAAATCAAATCAAAAGGAATTTAAGAAAAGGAAGAGGGATGAGAAACAGAAAGGAATCTCAAAGAAGAGAAAATTTGCTAAAAAATCATGATGCTCATGTTACTGGGAAGCCGTGTGCTCTCTCCTTGAATGTGCTATGTAGACAAAGTTACAATTGCACAGCATGCTCATTCATACAAGCTCATGTTGCGAGGGATTTGACCTTGTCAAGGTATGGTGTGGAAGCCTTAAGAAGCTCATGGGCATTTCTTTCCTGCCTGTCCAGCGAGAGTTGAAAATGCTGGTGCGGATATGATTCTCTCGTCAGGTGAAGGCGTGTTTACCATTATGCCTTGAGTGCCATGATATTTTGTAGAAAATTACCTACAGTGCAGGTTTCTAGCCATTTACATTGTCGGCACTGTAATTCCCAAAATCTAGTGCTTTCTGCGCGTGTTAGGAGCTTTTTATTGCATTATATTCTTTGTATTCAAATGAATACTGTCAAACTGGGACACTCAGGTTTTTACTCTCTCAGCTAGTCATGTTCTTTCACTTAGTGCTGCAGGGCTGGGACTGAGCAAAGTTTGTTTTCTGATTGTACTGGATCTTCACGTGGACAAATGTTAAAGGTCAAATGGTTTGTCTAATAGGGCACTTGTTAAGATATATTTCAGGTGTTATATTTTTTAAAATATAAGATTAATTAAGAAAAGTAAATAAATACAAGAGATTGTAGGTAAGATTAAATATGAAAGGTATATAAATGCAAGAGACGAGAATAATTATTAGTATCTGCATTGCATACGGATAATAGGTTAAGCGAGTACCAGATGGCTAGAGAAATCCAAGGTAAAATTGGTCTCTTGGCATAATTGAACCATTGACGTCCCACTGTAACTTTTTAGGTGCAAAGCCCCTCAGAATTCAAATTCTGATGGTCCTATTCTGCTGCATTCCACAAGGATTGCGCTTTTTGACATGGTGGGCAGGCTGGTATATACCGTCGCTGTAATAGGAGGAGCTTCTGGTGTTTGCTGCCAAGATTAGATTAAAAATCTAAGATTCGCAATCCCAAATAAGATCACATTCACAAAATCTGTGGGCCTTGATTTAGGCTTCCATCAGCACCACCATCGTGTACGGACCCATGGGCTTTGACGAACCCTCTAGCCTCAACCAGTCACCCTCCAACAGTCAGTTTCCAACCAAAAACATACGTGGGCCCTCACAGGACCCAAAGAGAATGAGTTAGATTAGCTGCATCCACAAGCACAAAGATGAGGTATGCAATCTCCCACGTCAGGTAGGTCCAGCATCTCCTGGTTGGATCTCTTCTGGGCCCGCAACGAAGACTTGTTGAGTATCGATGGTGGGCCAGCGTGCATTAATTTGCAGGCCATGCACTCGTGACTAGGCCCACTTCAGGTCCTCAATGTCCGGCTGTGCCTCTTTCTTGCACACTTTTTATTCCTCTCCCCCCCCCCACTCAAAATATATTGGCTTTCCAAGTTCCAACATGATAAAGATGACTATCATGGTTTCAATCAATTCGTCATCTGATCTGCTAAAAAAAGAAGGAAAGTTGAAGAAAAGCTAATAATATTACTGTTATACTTGTGGTAATTTGATGCGTAGAAGCAGGGACGGAGCCAGAAATTTATTTTTGGGGGGGCTAAAGTGTATTAAAAAATTTTTTTTTGACGAAATAAATATATTTAATAAGTAAAATTTAGAATCAATAATTATAAAAATAATAAAAACATATAATTATACATACCCAAAAATTTGTTCTGAATTTTTGGGTATGTAACTTACCCAAATCTACAAATCTACAAAAGAAACAACGAAAACAGAAGGCCTATCAAGATATGTATAGTACTCGGAGGCATAAACCGCTCAAAAAAATAGATTAAGAATTGCCCATCGCATACTAAAATAGTTTAAAAATTGCCCCTTTCATATGAATTTGATAAGTTCTTGGAAATCTCAAAATGCTCCAAAAAAATACTCTAAACTATCAATAATCTATCACTCACCCTGCTTATTGATTTCATGATCAGAATTCGAAATAAAATAAAAAACTAAGGCGGTCAAAAAGCGAAATAGCAGGAAAACTTTGATAGTAATTGCAAATTTAATTCTTCTTGAAGTGCAAGGGATGTCATAAGCGTTAAATCAAGAACTTTTCTAAATTCCAGGAAATACATTTACAGCATTCTTTGTTCCAGAACATACATTTATAACAGCACCAACAACTATTGTTGGCAAGCTTCTTGATCAACAAAAGAAAGCCCACTCCACCATATAGTTCATGACAGCGATGCACAAAAAATACTTTGCCAACAACCAAACATCTGAAATAAAAAAAAAGGCTATGTTTCCCAGGCTCTATGTTTCCGAGTCTCACAGGCTTTAACAAAGTCCAGAATATATGATGAATAACTACAGAGTTCAGACCTGCTCAAAACATTTTAGGAAAATCCAAGTTATTACATCACCAGCAGGTGAAAACATAAATAACTATTGAAAATTTCAGACAATAATACCAGTATCCTAAGAGACACATAGGAAGAGAAAGGTAGTACCTACCTACCTACCTAGTTACCTACTGCATTTTAGAAGCAAACATTTGGAATCCCCTATATATAGGGGGTTTTCCGGAGGCTTGGGGGGGGGCTTAAGCCCCCACCAGCCCCCCCCTTAAATCCGTGCCTGCGTAGAAGAAATGTTGTATGGTATTAAAAGGTCATTCGGCATAATTAAAGTGCTGGAAAAATGCAGACGAACGATAAATAAGGTAACATAACTAAATCAAGTTTTTCTCTGACCAAGTTGAGAGGGGGCGGTGCTTGCATGCACCATAACTGTTTTTAGGGGGGCGGCTGGGCAGTGGCCGCTGGAATTTTATTCACAAAAGGGTTAGAGCCTACTACTTTCAAGTACAACTGGTTCCATCTTTATAAGTACAGAGTAATAATCCTCTGCAATGACGACTCCCACGTGGGATGACAATAATGGAACATTAATTGCTGAAAAATAAAAAGGAAACTGCTAATTAAGAAGAGGAATCTAATAGCAGCAGCAGCAGTAGTAGTGAATTAAGAATGGTATAATTTGGCGGTGTGTCGGTGTTAAATGCATTTCTTGGTTGATTCTAATTGACAGACATGTATATGTATATATATATATATATATATAGATGCAGCAGCAGACTTCTGCATGAAAATAGGGTTAGATGGATTGTACGAGGGTGGCTGATGATGGAAATAATAACGACCCAAAAAAAAAAAAAGAAGAGAAAAAAGAAAAAGGAAATCCGAAATAGTAAAGAGTTAAGAAAAGCAGGTCAAGGAAGGAAGGGCGTCCCTTCATCCTTTAGCATATTGTACATGGGCACTAGTCCTCAATTATTCATGCCGTGAATCTTGTTTCCTGTTTACCTTTCACTGTTTGTATAATGTTTTTCTGCCTCTTTGTACCTTCGTTGTCTGCTCAAATCATCATCATCAATTTTATAACGACGTAAAACGCAGACAACCATCCATGCATTGAAGCCGAAGATGCTTCTGTTTGAAAAAGATACCGCATACTAGCAGTAGTATTAAACACTACTACTTTACTATTAGTTAAGGTGGGTAGTTTACGCAACCTACCTCTCTGTTTGTGCATGCAAGCAACAAATCAAAACTTCAAGAAACTGTTAATCCTTAGAATGACCATCGACATCTCTCGATCGTCAGTTCCATGCATCTCCATCACTGCTATTACTTCTGCTGTTTTTGTTGTACATTACAAATGGAGTACAGTCTGGCTACCTAATCAGCAAGTGATGTACATCCCGCAGTTTCTCCCTGATGGAGTTCCTAAGCTCTACAATTTCATCTGCTAGCTATCAGTGTTTTATGCTTGCTTGTCTTGTCATCAAGTCGTCCAATTAAGATGGACACAAAGTTCGAAACAATTGAATAATTTCTTTTTCCCAAGCTAATTATGCCCCAAATTGTCCATTGAAAAGTCAAGATTTGTCAATTCCTTCTCTCTGATTGTCGTGCCTGCTGGCTAAAGTGGCGATGGATTGATTTATTTCCATCAAGGAGGAACTCAAATCCAGCACAAATAACAAATCTTTTTGATCAAGTCCAATTAACTTCGCATATAACGGACAGAGTTTAATCAGATGGACGTTAAGCATGATTGTTAGTCACCCCACATCTGCTAATTAATGATAGACGTAACTTGTAAGGGGTCGGCAAACGTGCTGCTCAATCAGGTTAAACTAAAGTAAGAGATATTTATCGACCACGCTTCTTCAAGAGTAATCATCATCTACTCGTCTCTCCGCTTTCCCCGTCTGAAAGCTGGATCACTACTGTCCAGGCAACTTCAGCTGTTCAACTTAGAATTAATGTTCATATTAATTAATCTTTGATGATTAATTAAGTTCATTGATCCATTTGAAATTTTGTGTACACCAAAATTCTAGTGGTGCATATAGAAAGTCAAAGATAAATGTCCCGAAACTTCAACATCATCAGAATACCACAGTTAAAAATTATTCTTAATTACCACCATTTACAGACATACGGGCCAGTGGGACATTTTGTAAATCTTGACTCTATCCAATTAATTTTCAACTGTGCCCCCGCTTGTCAAATGAGAATTTTTGGTTATATGTGTTGGAATTTAGGAAATTGTATTTTTACCCATAATAACGTGTGAAAAGTCAATTTACATATGTGCTTATACATAATAAATTTCATGGGAATCTTAACTAAAGAAACAAATAATAGATATATATATATATATAAGTCATTATTTTAATATCGGTCACAAGTCTAATTCTATAAGGAGCTTACTCCACTAATATCGCAATTAACAGATTGTAGGTATTAGTGGATTACTAACCTCTTCTTATATATAGTAGTACATTTAATGTGTGCATGTTTGAATATTATTGACGTGCGTATAGAATAAATGTTAATAAAAAAAAAAATTTTGTATTCTTCGCTATAATACTCTTGTAATATGAACAAAATAATGATTTAAAAAATGTATTTTAAAAATTTTCCAATAATTAGTTACGAAAAATTATCTATTTCCGAACTAAAATAATCTTCTTTTACTTGTGCCCTACTGAAATTTCATCCTAGCTCTGCCACTGATCATTTGTTAAGATGTTGATGTTGTATCTTATTCCAATTGATGAAGATAACAACACATCATGTGGAACCATGCATGCACACGTAATTATCAGTGGTGTAGTAACAATAAAATGAAAATTGTAGAAAATCACATGACCTTGGGGTCAAAGAGTCACTCGCACTCGCACAACTTTCAATCACCTTCCTACACAGGCATAGGCCAATCTGTTAAATATATCCGTATATATATAATTATGGGCTCAAGTTGAAGGCCAGAGTGGAAGGTGATTGATTGAACCCCACCTTATAATGGTGCAATTAAATGCAATGTCCCACATATGAAACATATGGAATGTGGCTTTTCTTTCCTTTCCTTTCCTCAGTAGATAACCAAAAAAAGGGGGGGGGGGGGGGGGGGAAGAAGATTTCCAAACTTCTCCAGCATCGATCCCACAGCTAGCTCCTAAGATATGAGATATTGTTGTATCACCTGTTGGATGTTGAGCTAAGTGCATGGCATGGCTCCATTCTCTTTATTATCAAAATCTTCTCATCTCTCCCTGTAAAATCATGGACACACTCATACTAGTATCTCAGCTCGTGTTTAATTAGTAGTCTCTGCACTATATCTTATATGTAGACCCTACTCGCCCTTTTCTGCTCATCTTAATTAGGTGAAAAACTAGTAATGAATCACTACCCTCAATTATATTCCTAAGTGTTTATAAGAGGTAGCTGAGTATTATATGCACTGTCTGTTTCGCAGATGTTCTTTGAATGTTCTACTCTACTCCATGGGCTATCCTTTTTTTTTTTTTTTTGGTGGGGGGAGGGGTAGGGGGGTTTGGTTGCTTGGTATATATATATATTTTTTTATCGACACAGGAATGTCTGAGTCAATTCTTACAGGGCCGACTAATCCCCTGTGACCCGAGCCCGACGCTCCAACCCGACCTGAATGCGATAAGTGCACGGAGGAATCCAGCGAAATGGAGATTCGAACTTGGGACCTTAATAAAGTCCTGTACAAGAATGTTCTTTGAATGTTCTACTCTACTCCATGGGCTATCCTTTTTTTTTTTTTTGTGGGGGGGAGGGGGGGGGGAAGGGGTAGGGGGGTTTGGTTGCTTGGTATATAATTGAGGAACTCCTGTACAAGAGAGTGGAATAAAGTCCAACAATAAGGTGAGTAAATTGATACAACTCCTCCTTTAAAGCCTTAGCAGTATGAATGTATCATATTATTACAGACATATACAGTAACAGTGATCTGTAACTGGATCATCTCCAGAGCAACTTTCTTGAACGCGTTTAATTAATTCGGATATATGTATGTATATGTAGGGCCTCTGATGTTTTAACAGCAAGCGGATTACTCGGGAGGGATGTATATGTCCCGTCGTTGTCTTCAAATATACGAACATAAATTGCTATAGTGCATTGAACTTAAGCAAAGCTGTCCAAATTTAAGGTAGTTGAACAAAGGAATAATCTTATGATTAGCTTGTTAATTATAAAGGCACTTCATTCCAAAAGATGCCCCAATGATTTCGTGCATCTTTTTGCTTTACTTCCTTCTCTCTCTCTTTCTCTCCAAAACAAACTTTAAATGAAACGTTGTTAAAATTTAATGGCGATCGATGACCCGATGACCATGTGCTAGTGCTAACCTAACCAGCTGCTAAGTATCATTCAATAAGCATGTTATGTGCCGACGGAGTCATTCCTCTGTTCTACAACCATTCATGTTCAATCAATCTGTAACCACATCCTTCTCTACTATATATATATATGTATATCTTTTGAGATGATAACAATGAAAAGTAGTAGGCCCTTGAATCGATTATTTTGACTGACATATGGAGATCATCACTCAAGGGTTTGTTCTTGATGGATTCACAGAACAGGCTAGTGATATTATTATTGTTTGTTTGGAAGATTTGGACAATATTCGGGATTCCTGCGTCTTTTATATGATTTGGATCGAAGCACTGACGCAGCTTTTGCTTTTTCTTTTGAGATGCTATGAAAAAAAGATAACTTTTTGGAATACTTTTCCTACTTGAGATAAACTGCCTTGAAAATTCCCGAATTACAAATCCATTGCAATTTCGTTGACCCCTTTAAATATCCTAATGAGTGAACGTACATGATTTTTTTTTTTTTTTTTAATGAGATCATCAAAGGGTACCTGAAAAAGTTGGGGGCAAAAAAAAAAAGACAGAGACTGTCCATAAGTTAGTATATGACAAGGATTTTCTGCCCTCACGGCAAACAAGATATGGTGACCAACAAGATATAATCGTGTGTTTTTTTGAAGTGAGAAATCAAAATTGCAACTTAATTTGTGATCTTGTTATGGTAGGTGGATTGTGTGTAAACAACTGCATATTCCCCTTTTAGGACTGGACTAGAAGAAGACATAATCCCATGTATGTCTGACCATGCATGCATTAGTGATGTCTTGTCTCCTTTATCCAATTTAACAAGTGCTGTAAGTTTTGCTTTATGACTAAATACAATTATAATCAATCAACTGTCGCGTTTCTCAAACTTCCAATGCCTTTCTGTTCATCATCTCTGCGATGCCAATCCCATCAGAAATTGCATAGAACGAACAAAAGCCCAAATAAAATAAAATTGCCGATGGATGATTGAGCTTCTTCACTCGTTGAGAAACAGGAAAAGAAGTTAGAGCTGCAGAGTGAAATGAGTCTGGTTTAATTTGGGCGTAATAAAACAGCTGTTCTCCTAGTGATTTTTCTCTACGTTCGTACGCAGTCATTAATTTATTTGTTTTTCATTATGAATGTAGTTAAACAATTAGCCAGTAGCTAGTGCAAAATTTTCATGAATCACATCAGTTTACGTAGTTGAACAACATTCATGATTTACTAGCTACTAGCTTTAATTTCTTCTTCCTTTTTTTTAGGATTTTTTTTTCCATTAAAACCCTATCAGAAAAATAATAGTGCAATTTTAATGATAACGTACCGTCAATACAAAATTCTTCCTTATATCTTATCTTTCTTTAAAAAGAGAGACAGAGAGAGGGGGGGGGGGGGACTTTCAAAATCAAGATTCCTGAATCCGGAGTTGCTCTTTTCATACAGCAAATTAAACCCTAGAAGATTTTGCAACAGAGGAGATAGACACCACTGCAGCCGAAGTAGGCGACATGCATGGACTGAACCTGGAAGGGGAAAGTGGTAAAGGAATCTCCAATTCTCTCTGGATTCGATCCTAAAAAACCTGTGAAAATCTCTCAACATGCATGCATGCATGGTTTTTTACTGATCAGTTTTAAGCATATGAAAAACAGCACCATCCAGAAGAACCTCAGTACATGCTGCATTGCAACTTACGCCAATCAAAGAAAGAAAGAACGACAATAAATATAATATTACGCCGATGCATTGGCAAATACCAAAACTACAAACTAGTACTACTGCAACTAGAGCACACACTGCACCCATGTCATCATTGTCAGCAGTGATTAAAGAAATTCCGTATTCCGTACAGCCAAAGCAGCCAGAGCTAGCCCAGTTTACGATGTCCGTCAGGTTGAATTTTTTTTTTTGTTTTAATTTCCATTTTTCTCTTTTCAATAAAAGTACTGGGTTTTTGGGTCAGAAAGAAAGAAACTGTGGTGAGATTGAGCAAATGGACGAACCAGTGATTAAAAAACAATAATAAATAAAAGAAAAGGTGATACAGAGAGCCACAGGATATTTGACAAAAAGGAGTAGAAATTGAACCTGACATCCTGGTCGGAGGTAAGGCGGTGGTTGGCCCGACAAAAGCTGCAAACCCTCACATGCTCCCCTTCTTCGATCATCGATTCTTGGGACTTCTGCATGCTGCTGTTGCTGCTGCTGCTGCTGCTGGTGGTGGTGGTGGTGGGGTGGGGGAGCTCCTTCTTCGTCCTGCGGCTTCAAACTTGAAACTGCAGCCGACTGCACCGTGCAGTTTGCATGAGCACAATTGCAGTTTGAAAAATTCCAAGGCGGTGGTGAAGATACAGGATCTATTGCCACTGTACTCCACTGTAGTAAGTAATTTATGAATCACATTTTGGAACAAAATAATTACAAGACGGGTTTTCGATTTTATTAGTCACCAAATGAAGAGGATTAATTTTAATCATTTCGTAATAAATTGCGACTAATAAATATGTGAAATCACATCATGCCATAGTATCACGTAATAATGCACAATACCTTCCACGATGAAATCTCTATTTACACGCACCTCCTCGTACCATTTCGACCACATGCATCATGGAGTAATCTTGATAGAGATAACAAAGATGAGGAAGAATCGTGCATCATGGAGTAATCTGCATCGATCTCTTTCATCTTAGACGATGCATGGATTTTTCCCTTACTTTCAAGGATTGACGGCTTCCTTGTGATGCAGACATGGGCCATTACAGAAATTCATTTCTGATCATCATCATCTGGTGTATTAAGCTTATTTAATCATCTGATTTCAGGGTAAACTATATTATATCCATCAAACAATGACGAAATTTGACATATATACTAACGTTGCTTAGCAACATGGTCCACAAATTCTTTTTCTTTTTTCTTTTTTTTTTTTGAGGAATTTTTTTCCCTTCTCATTGCTTAAGAGAAACTACTTTTTCTTGTTTATTTAACAATCGAATACAGCACAAAACCTATCAATTGTCAAACACATTGCATTAAAAACAATTAAAGTTTTTATCTATTTTTATACAAAGTACTGCTAACTTTTCTAAGCTGATGCTCGAACAACTTCTTTTTGTGTACTTTGCGTTGAAATATTATTATGATTATTATTATCATAATGTCCAAACTCCATGATTTAAGGCATGTGAAAATCTCCAGTTTTTGCGGCTTTGTGGCTAATAAAGTTCGTTTTCTTTACATTTTTCAATTAAGTTAAACATTAATTAATTTATGATACGTTATCAAAGCACTGCATTCACAATTGAAGAATCATATATAATAGCCATGGCTCTTGGAAAAATCTTTTGCAGAGGGAATTATATATTGATTGATGCAAAAGTAAAAAGTTGTAGTACTAAAGAAAGATGCAATGAGGTAGAAGCGTGAAGCTTTCTCCAAGTGAAAAAGTTTTTTCAAGAAGACTAGAGGAGACAGCATAATGCTTGTATTAAATTTAGTCCTGCGGTTCCCAATTAATTGTGATGCTCAAGTATTTTTCAAAGTGTCGTCAAAGGAATCCTTTGCGTATATCGGTAGGGATTATTGTTTGTCCAAAAAGCCATTAAATACCAGCAAAAGTTGAATGATCAATTTATCAAAAGTTAAATTTAAAAAAAATAAATAAATTGTTCAAGCCTTCTGTTCTTCTAGGTACATATATAATTATTCTTGGAAAAGGGATTAGAAGAACAAAAAAACATATATAAATGTAACCATAAGATGAGGATGATTCATGTTAGTAGCATTAAAAGAACATTTTGTAGGCTTTCATTGAATGGTAAAAGCTAATTAATAAGGGATAATAAGTTGTACAAGCACGGTTTCTTCTTTGTTTTTCCTTCCACTTTGTTTCTTCTTTTTTAAAAGCTAATTACCCTTTCGTATTTCCCTTGATTTTTACTCCATGCATAGCTGGTTTTGCCTTGATTACAATATTTGATGGACAGGAAACAAATTCCCAGAAACTCATCCCCTACCAATAGAAAAGACAACACCAAAACTTACCTCGTTTGGATGCTAAGTTTTTAGAATTTTTATAGAAAAATGTGATGTATATATATGAGGTAACTAAAAATATGTTGAGAGAATTATTCTGCCGCTTTTTAATCCAACAAATCTGACCCTTTATTAGCAATAATTCTTTTCCAATGATTTGAAAGAAAAATAGGGACTAGTTGAAAATAATAAGTTGTTAATTCACGTCCAATCTTGATTAATTAGTTGAAACTTTAATATTTCATGGATTTCAGCTAGTAAACTTCCTTCCAGAGCTAAAACAGAAAACTCATAGACAAGTGAGTGTCTCAAAACCAACATCTTAATTGAGTATCAAAACAGAAACCCCTCATGATGTGATTGTGAAAATATTCTCACAAAGTTCAAGTTCTAACTTCATTAAATATCAGCTGGTTGTTTCATTATAATTCAAATTGATT
This sequence comes from Coffea arabica, assembly GCF_036785885.1. Taxonomy (NCBI): domain Eukaryota; kingdom Viridiplantae; phylum Streptophyta; class Magnoliopsida; order Gentianales; family Rubiaceae; genus Coffea; species Coffea arabica. Next base: position 11,335,160 of record NC_092320.1, on the reverse strand, counting down.
TTGGTTGGCACTGTATTGCTACTATAATGTAATTCGTCTATACATGTCTTTCAAGCTACTCTTACGTGTTTAAATTAAGAAATGTTAACAAATTAGTATTAGCATATGTAAGTGAGAGGTCATATGAAAAATTTTGGGAGGCTTAGATTGTTTAATTTCTTTTAATTTTGAGTAGTTGTTAGTAATGTTATGTAGAACTGAGCCTTACATATTAGTGCTATTTTTTTAAAATATACATATATATATATATATATATATATATATATATATAAGTAAGAGATTCCGAATCCTTGTCTTATCACCCAATTCCTCCTTCCTCCCCCCTCCCCCCTCCCCTCCGCTTCGGGTAAAGAACAATAGTGATCAACAATGAGAGATTCCAAATCCTTTCCTCATCATCCATATTAGTGCTTTTTATTTTTATTTTAAAAAAAAAAATGTACGTGAGAGATTTCGAGTTCTTTCCCTTATCACCCAAATCATCATTTTTCCATAAAAAACAATAGCGATCAACAAAATGTCATCTCACAACAAAACACGGCTTAAAATTCCACTACTCATTAAACCAGACTTTGACAAATGACCTCACCAATAATATTCTAAATAATGATGTCGGCCTATTCTTTACAAATTACTATGCCCACGTTACATCACAGCCTTACAATTTAATTTTTTTTTTTTTTCAAAACTACCACAACCTCACCATAACTCCGACATAAAACAGCATCCAACACAATTATTATTATCATTTTATCTTTTATTTTTGGGCACTACAAAATTATTGTTATTATTTTTACCATTATTAATTACTGCTCATTACAGTTTATTATTTATTTATACATTAAAAGCATTAAGCATTTCCATGTAAAAAAGTACTTGCATCATAACTGCCGTTATCAAGCACTCCTACTACTCTTATTACAAAACTGGCTTGTCGGAGCACTAGTATAAACTATAAAGCAGGTCCGGTTTGATTGGCGTCAAAATTTCCGGCGAGTTTCAAGATTCCCTCTCCTACCAACGTGATCTAAGCTGCTCTGCCTGATCCTGGATTCCCGCGCCACCACGGACCACTCTTACTTGCTCAAATTCTGTTTGGTTACGTTTATGGGACATCCTTAGTTTGGTTCAGGGCAGCTTTCTACTTTCGGAAACTTTGGGTCTGCTTTCATTCTCCGGCGGAACTTGCCGGCTGTTGGGACTTTCAGCAGCTGAACTGTGATGGATTTTTCGAGTTCTAGCGGAATTCGGCTTTGTATTGGCATTTTCAGTTGTGTTTGGATGATGGGACAAAATCTTTCAGCTGCGGAAAGTTTATTTCTTTTTTGAAAGAGAAGGGAAGTTTTGTGAAACTTTAAGGACTAAGAAGAAAAAGAGAGATTGAATAGTGGTTTTTGTAGATTGAGAATTTGAAGAAAAGTTTTTTGGATTCTTGGCAAAGTGGGAGTTTGTATAATGTCTTTGAAGAGTTTCAGATTACTGTTTTTGCAGAGCAAAGCAGTTTCTTTTGTGGGATTTCAGAGTCTTTTTTTGTCAATTCTAAGAGAATACGTTTTCTTCCATTGCAGACTGATTCCAGTTTATAGTATCTGATTCCTAGAAGATTTTAATTAGTTAGATTGTGTAGATTGGTGTTTGTGAATCCATTTTGCTGAAAAATGAAGGCTCCAACAAATGGTTATCTTGCTAATTCAGGAGAAGGTAAGCCTCATTTGCTCAATTGCATCTATAGTTCTTCAGTTTTGCTAGTCGTTCCTTTTAATCATTTTTCTTCTTTCTCAGTTTTGTCTGAATTTTTATTTTTGACCTTCTTTTGATGTTCATGAAAGAGGCTTATGGAAAGTTCTTGTTCCTCTGTTAATTCATGAATTCTAAAATTTTTGAAAGATTTAATTTTTACTATTTCAGTTCTCTTACAAACCTAAAAGCAGCTCCCGTGCCTTTCCGTAGTGTGTGTCATCCCTTTTTCACCACTTTCTGATTCTTGCAATTCTGGAGATTGTTTCCTTTATGCCCTGGACCAAATTTTAGCTTCCTAATGTATCTTGGCTACATCTGGACTCACTTTATAACTGATATGTTTCTTCAATTGAAATTTTGAACATGTAAACCAAATTCTTTTGAACAATTTTAAGGATTTTTTTTTCAGCCAAACGCATGCTAAATAAGCCTGTTTCTTTTTAGCTTCTTGTAGTATTATAATTTCTTGCTCTGGAGGAATAATTGATTTGAAGAAACTTATATATATATATATATATGTATGTATGTATGTATGTATGTATGTATGTATGTATGTTATTTTAGTCCCTCTTATATCTGTACTGTGGAATGGCTATGATTCTTAACGTTGATTTTCCTAGAGTAGCTGTAATAGTTTCTACCAGTTGGGCGGATAGCTAATTGTCAGCTTGATATCTACGTTATAGGGTTTTTGACACTTAAAACTGAAATCTAGCAGTAGTGCATCTAATCTCAATGACATACTCTTTTGAGAGAGAAAATTAGGAGGAGCTGATAGAGAGGTTCTAGAAGCTCAAATGTTTTTGTCTAGAACAGAGAGAGAGAGAGAGAGAGAGAGGGAGTAATGCTCTAGGATAGCAAATATTTTATTTAAGAATTTTCAGTTAAATTTACAGGTTCATCTTGCATGAAATACCATTCAAGCTATAACCTATAAGCCTTTTGACCTTCAAACTCAAACTTAGTAGCTTCTGCTGTATCAAATGTCAGCATATACTGTTCTCAGTAGTAAAGTTGTGGTGCAACAGTCTTTCTTATTGAAAAATGCATCTTATAATGATCTTCTTGTCATTTTGTGACATTCATTATCTTGTGTGGATGTGTGATTATTTCCTCCTTAGCTCTTTCTCAATGTCGGCTAGAAGAACCACTTTTTATTGGTGATCTAGATTCATTATGGAAAAGAAGTTGATCTTGATGACTTTAGTTTTTAGGCATGAAATGCATTTTTATACTGTTCTGCATATATGAAGTTGGCATAGCAAGTTCAGCAACATGAATTGTTAGAATTTTCTGGAAATCTCATTACATTAATGTAGTTATCATGTTCTCCATGTTATAAATTTTTAGGACATTAGACAAATTAAAACTCACTGGATCTTGTAGTTAGTCTTCTGATATTGCTGTTTGGTCTTCAACAGGAGAACGAAAGGCAATAAATTCTGAGTTATGGCACGCTTGTGCTGGTCCACTGGTTTCCTTGCCTCCTGTTGGAAGTCTGGTGGTCTACTTTCCTCAGGGTCACAGTGAACAAGTATGTTATCTTTATGTTTATTCTGAAATGTTGCAAGACATCTGTCTCTAATCAGAGATTTCTTTATATGTATGTTCTCCAGGTTGCAGCATCTATGCAAAAGGAGACTGACAGCATCCCCAGTTATCCTAACCTGCCATCGAAGTTAATTTGCTTGCTGCATAATGTAACTCTACATGTATGAGAACTCCTTGCCATTCAGTGAATAGGACATGAAATTGTCACAAAGTGTATTGATTGACATATTCACCTGTTTGGTGATAGGCCCATACCTAAATTTTAAGACTTGTAAATGGAAAGTGCATATTGATGTTAGATTACCATTTCTTCCAGGTTGTTCATGATTGTCTTATGCCTTAACGTGTTGCTTTATTTCTAGGCTGATCCTGAAACTGACGAGGTCTATGCACAGATGACTCTTCAACCTGTAAATAAAGTAGGTCAGCTATGTTATGTCAGATTCAATAAAGATATTGTAGTCTAAAATCTGGCTTTTCTTGCTTTGGAGCATAACTTAAGCAGAATAAACACTCTAAAGAAGCATTGGAAACTTTTCCTTGTTTGGCTGACAGTATGACCAGGAAGCGTTACTCCTATCAGATATGGGCCTCAAGCAAAGCAGACAACCTGCTGAATTTTTCTGCAAAACTCTTACAGCCAGTGATACAAGCACACATGGTGGATTCTCTGTACCACGTCGAGCTGCTGAAAAGATTTTTCCACCTTTAGTATGTGCAGTTACTGCAAATCTCCTATATTGTGTTAAACTTAGTACATGTATTGGTTGTGGTCTTGTTATTCGGCTAATACTGATTTTCTTTTTTAGGACTTTTCAATGCAACCACCTGCTCAGGAGCTAGTGGCTAGGGATTTGCATGACCAAACATGGACATTCAGACACATATATCGAGGTTCTTATTTTTCCATAGCTTTTTGTCCAACCAAACTATTTCACTTTCGTATGGTTTTGATGCTTCATAAGTTTCTGTGAAGCAGTACTTGTAGAATGGTGTGGTCCTGTAGACGTTAGATTTATTCATGCTATATAGTTTGGTTCATATTTTAGCTTTAATGAAGCTGATAATCTTTAGCTGTTTCTTGACTGCTAATATTGGTCGATAGCGAAAAACTTACTAAAACTGCTATTTGATAACCCTAGGTCAACCAAAAAGACACCTATTGACAACAGGGTGGAGTGTCTTTGTCAGCTCTAAAAGACTGGTGGCTGGTGATTCAGTCCTATTCATAAGGTATGAAGAGATTGCTAAAACTTTCTGGTTTCAACAGTATTCTCATCGCTAAAGTGAGAAAATTTCATGTAGAGATGAAAAGTCGCAGCTTTTATTGGGTATAAAGCGTGCTAATAGACAGCTGCCTGCACTCTCATCATCAGTTATATCTAGCGATAGCATGCACATTGGAATTTTGGCTGCTGCAGCTCATGCTGCTGCCAATAGCAGCCCCTTTACTATTTTTTACAATCCAAGGTAGTAAAGTGATGCCTTGTTGCTCCAATTTGAATGCCATTGGCTTATATCAAACTTGTGGAGATTACCGCTGATGTGATTTTTTTGATTTTAACAGGGCTAGTCCTTCTGAATTTGTAATACCTTTTGCCAAATATAACAAAGCCATGTATGCACAAGTTTCCTTGGGAATGAGATTTAGAATGATGTTTGAGACTGAACAGTCTGGAGTGCGTAGGTACATGGGTACAATTACTGGTATTGCTGACTTGGATCCAGTCCGCTGGAAAAGTTCACAGTGGAGAAATCTTCAGGTATGTTGGCTTTGGTTGCTGAGTCCATGAAACATGGGTTAGATGAGTAGCAGTACATACCATGGTGATGCATCATAGCTCCCAAGAAAGGAAGTCAGTAAATGCATTAAAAGTACTGAATGTGCAATTAAACCCAGATCCATGCATCTAGAACTTTCGTACATGAAGTGGTTATTCACACTACCAGTATTGATGTTTTTACTATCTCTGAATCTCCGTGTAATTGTTGAATTGCATGTCTCCAATTGAATTTTTGTCAGAAAGTGAAAAATATGTTTGCATGCTGATTCAAGCCTCTTGATGTATCATGTTGCTTGCAATTCTAATCTGATCTTGTGGGACTTTTCTCAAGAGCTGGCTTTGATGAAGATCATGATTTATTGTTCTTGTGTCTTACTGTTGTCTCTTCACTGAATATAATTTTTAAAGTTCAACCTGAACAACAATGCCTAGATGAATAAATAATGTAACTGTCAAGTTCCGACTTCTCTAACTTGGTCTACTTATGTTTCTGATACTTTCATATCAGAAGCTAGATGTAATAACCCAACACTACTCGGTTGTGAAGAAATAAGGCTGTTGATTTTCACTTTCTTGCCTGTATGCTCAGTCTACTGAATTTCCAATTACCAAATTGAACATTCTAGGATGAAAGCACAGATGTACAGACACATGTTTCTAGATAAGGTTAATAAATGATATATATGGACTTATTATCCTTATCGGCACTAAGATTTATGGATAATGAATTAATGACCTTGTATTTGGTAGGTTGGATGGGATGAGTCTACAGCTGGGGAACGTCCCAGTCGAGTTTCAATTTGGGAAATTGAACCTGTTGTGACTCCTTTCTATATATGTCCACCCCCATTTTTCAGACCCAAGTTTCCTAAACATCCAGGCTTTCCAGGTAAGAAAAGTTCATTTGTAGCACATTTCCCTTATCCTGTTGAGTTTCCAATATTTAGACTTTATATACTTTCCCCATAACCGTCTGTCCCTAAGTTAACATATTCATCAACTTGAAAGAGGATACTTGTTATAGAAAGTAGAAAATTCACAATCATTGGATGACCAGAAATTGAAATCAGATCCGACATTCTGTTATTCAAAGCACATTTTTTGGATAATGTAATACTCCCTGCTGCAAGTTACATCTATCCATACTCTGTATCTTGTTGAAAAGCTTGTCACCTCTTCAAACCAGCAGATTCTCTGCTCTGAGTCTGTTTAAACGTCTGCAAAGTGCAGTGATCGATGCTGGAGAATTGATTGTCAAGGAGGAGCATTGTACTTGCATTTGGTAGATCTTATCACTCACTACTTCCATAATGTGCCGCTTTTGCAGATGATGAATCTGACATGGAAAGTGTGTTTAAGAGAGGCATGCCCTGGCTTGGAGATGATCTTGGCCTCAAAGATGCCACCAGCTCTGTATTACCTGGCTTGAGTTTGGTCCAGTGGATGAACATGCAACAGAATAACCAATTATCTGCTGCTCAGTCAGGAATTTTTCCAAGCGCCTTAAATGGTAATTTGAGCACAGAAGATCACTCGAAGCTGTTGAATTTTCAATCCCCTGCACTTGCTGCAACAAATCTCCAATTTGGGAAGACAAATCAATTCAATCAGCAAACTAATCAACTCCAGCAGACATCTTTGGTGGGGACCCAACCACAACAGCTGCAGCAGTTGTTGCATTCTTCTGTGAATTCCCAGCAGCAACAACATCCACAACAGCATTCAATCCAGCTTCGGCAGCAACCCCAACTACCACAGCATCAGCAACAGTGTCCTCCACATTTGCAGCAGCCGCAGCAGCTGCAGCAACAACAAAATATGATGCCGTTGGCTTCTGTTAATAATGGTCCCTCTGTAGCAACCAGCCAGATTCCAAATCAGAATTTGCAGCAGCCTGCATTATACTCCCAGCTTCAACAGCAACACTTACTGACAGGAAATACACAACCACAGCAACCTGCCTCATCTAACAAAAGTTCTTTAACATCCTTACCCCAAGATGTGCAGTATCAGCAACTGGAACACCAGAATAACCTATTGCAGAAGACCCAGCAACAGCAGACACCTATGCTTCAAGCTCCACTACAGACACTGCAGCAAAATTTAATCCAAAGACAGCAAGTACAACAGACATCACAACAGAATCTTTCAGAGCAGAACCTGCAACTCCAGCTACTCCAAAAATTGCAGCAGCAACAGCAACAGCAACAGTTGTTGTCCCCGTTAAGCAATCATTTGGAGCCTCAGTTGCCCCAACAACAGCAGCCTCTTCAACAAAACCGACCGTTCCAGCAAGCACCAGTTGCTCAACAGCAACCCAGTGGCAACAGCTTTTCAACATCTACGCTTCTGCAGTCACCACAACATCCTGTTAACCAACTCCAAGGTCAGAACAAATCACGTATTTTTGTCAAAGCCTATTCTGGACCAACAGATGGAGATGCTCCATCATGTTCAACATCACCTTCAACAAATAATTGCCATGTGTCCTCATCAAAGTTCCCGAATAGGAACCAACAAGGGCCAATCACTCAGGCAGGAGAATCGGTCATTGATCCTTCCCCTATCCTGGTTCATGAGCTTCAGAGCAGGTCTGATGTCCGAGTAAAGCATGAATTATCCGGCTCAAAGGGAGCAGAGCAACCTAAATTCAGAAGCAATACAGAACACTTGGATGCAGCCTCATCTGCTACATCATATTGCTTGGATACTGGTGGCATCCAACAGAATTTTCCACTGCCTGGCTTATGTTTGGACAGTGATGTCCAATCGCATTCTAGGAGCACTCTGCCTTTCACTTCCACTGTTGACTCATTGGCGCCTGACGCTTTGTTATCAAGGGGTTATGACTCAGGAAAGGACATCCAGAATGTGCTTTCTAATTATGGTGGCAGCTCGAGGGATATTGAGACAGAGTTATCTGCTGCTGGTTTTGGAGTTCCAAACATGTCTTTTAAACCAGGCTGTTCAAATGATGTACCCATTACTGAAGCTGGTGTCCTGAATAGTGGCCTGTGGCCCAACCAAACTCAGCGCATGCGAACGTACACAAAGGTAACTGAGTTCTTGCAGGCATATCAAAATTTTCTGCTCCTATATTCTGCAGAAGAATTTATTATTATTATTATTATTATTATATTTTTTTTTTTGAAGCAGGGGAGGGGTGGGAACTTGAACCCAAAACCTTTAACTCCTGAGGTTTCAACCTCAGCCACTAACCAAGGCCTCCTCTGCAAACATTTTGCAGAAACCTGCTATCATGGTGCATCACAATAAACTAGATCCACTATTGTAGTGATTAGCTCTGTTTCTTCTGTTAGACTTGCTCGCAGAGATGCAACAAAGTGGTTCAGTTTAGGATATGCAACTTCTGCCCCTATTGTTTAACTTATTATTTCAGAAATAACAGTACCATCTAATACTGGTTGAAAAATGGAAAAGGTTCAAAAACGTGGCTCTGTGGGAAGAACTATTGATGTCACGCGCTACAAGGGCTATGATGAGCTTAGGCATGACCTAGCACGGATGTTTGGAATTGAGGGACAGCTAGAAGATACACAAAGGATTGAGTGGAAGCTTGTCTATGTAGATCATGAAAATGATATACTGCTCGTTGGTGATGACCCATGGGAGTAAGTTCTGGCAGCTTGCCAATTAAGTCAAAGTTAAATTAGTATAATGTGCTAACAAATGGTGCTAACATTCTTCACAGGGAATTTGTGAGCTGTGTCCAGAGCATAAAGATTCTTTCCTCTGCAGAAGTACAGCAAATGAGTTTGGATGGAGATCTAGGCAATCTACCTGTGCCGAACCAAGCTTGCAGTGGGACTGATAGCGGTAATGCATGGAGAGGACACTATGATGACAACTCAGCCGCCTCATTTAATCGATGAGAGCATTCTGTAATCCCAAATGAATGTAGACCTTCAGCTCTCAAGGCTCCTCGGCCTTTAGCAACTTGGATCAAGCCTAACTCATTTTAACCACTAATGTCGAAGAAGGCTTACAAATAGAGTAGCAAGTGACAACTATATCTGTGTGTTAGCCCCTGGCGCTTCGTAACTTGAATTTGCCTTAGACACGGCTGAGAGTAAACTCATGTTGGTGTGCTTGCTGCCTGCAGCTTCTAAGAGTTGAAATTACTCTCCCGTGCCAGTTGGTTCAAGTCTGTACCCTCCTGCAATTTATACTGCGAATTGTAAAGGCTTACTCTAGAAAAGATCAGATGATGTAAATCTCATTTTCTGTAATCATTTTAAGTAGGTTGCTAAGGCGTCAAGCTTTTGATAATATTTAGCTTGATATAGCCGCCCCATATTACATTCTTGGATGTTATGAGGACTTTCCAAGATAAGGCTGCATAGCTTAATTCACGGACTTTCGAACACCAAGTACATCCTTTCTTTGAGAACATCCTTCAGTGCAGACCTGTTTTGTCTTCAAGACTTCTACTCCGGCGGAACAGTCTCTTATACCTGCACTATTCCACTATTGCATGAGTTGTTACGAGGTATGAAATTCTTCCAATTGTTTGCGTGACCATTTCTCAAATTTGTCTGCTTTAATTAACCATCGATTTAACCTAGTCACCGACGTACATGCCTCTCAAAAACATGCTACATACTCGAAAAAGTCAAGCGTTTGATGCTGCACTCTACGGTAAGCATGCAAGCACGCTGTTGTCAGAACTGGGCGGCCATGGAACCAATCATTTGACTATAGCGCAAACGTTACTCGTACTAGTTCAAGAAGGAAATGTGATGATTGATAGTGCAAATTGTTAATTCGAGCGGAAAAGCACTTAATATGAAGTGCTTAAAGCCTACATGCATTAAACAAAAATTAAAATTGAAAGCTCAAACTTCATTTGATTATCACCTATTCGGGCAATGTAGATACAATTCGGGAGGTAAATGCCTCACCCCGCCTGATCTCGCTTTCCTTAGAACTGAGCAGCACTATCTTACCGTCACAGAGAAGATGCACATACCAACCGAAAACGCAGTTCCCCATGCGGATTCTAGAAAAAGCAATTTTCACTTATCGAACAACATTCTATTAACTGTAGCAAATCAATCAAGTATAATCATTTAAGTTGAGACTTCTCTAACTCAACATATCAGAAATCTCAATTTGCCAAAAAGTGATTGCAGAACCCCAATGATGACAAAAGAGCAACTCAACCAACTACAAGGAGAGAATAGACACAGATAACACAATCACTAGCTTGCTAAAAAAACATATTTTTTGTTGATGTGATTACATCCATGTCCTCACATTTAAAATTGCTCAAATTTTCCGGATGAAACCAAAAATGCATACATATTCAATTAGGCAATCTAGGAGAGGACAGCCATCACATCCGATGCCCTCAATGCAATATAGTCTGAATCATCACTGCCCTTGAAATCATTACCAGCATATTTGGAGTACAACACTGTATTTCCGGGGGATACTGACAATGCCTTCCTGTTCCCTTCTTCATCAAGAGGACCAGGCCCGACAGCTATTACCTGTCATCAAAAGGATGCCGGAAATAACAAAAATATTAACTCACTCCCAGAGAGAGAATAGAAAATGGAGAAGCAAGAAAAACAGATAAAACTTAAAAGAAAAAAGAAAAAAAAAGGAACGAGGAACATGGGAGGACCCTATACAGAAACAGGAAAAGAGGGCACAGACTGGGAAGAAAGGAGGAAATTTGTTCTCTGCTAAATGAGGAGAAAAAATTTCACAGGGACTAGCAAACTAATTAGCTGGTTAGGTAGTTCTTACCGTGCCAATGGAAGGCCTCTCCTTGGTTGCCTCTGTCAGCAACAAGCCTCCGGCTGTTTTCTCTTCAGCCTCAGCTACCTGATTTACAATAAGACAGAACAAAGCATGAGCCATGCCAGTCCATCAAGAGGTGAACCTAATGCCTAAAAAAAATTGCAGATCATGGCAGCAGTTGATTTTACAACTCATTAAAACACCCTGGAGTAAAAGTGGTAAATGATACTTCACAAAATGGATGAATATGCTCATTCCAACACTAAACCCGAAAAGATGCTACAGTTGCTCGTCTTAAGCTTTCTTAGGTACGTCTCTATTACGCAAATTTCTTTTAAGTTATCAGGCATTGATTATTTTGATAACAAGTTAAAACAGAGGTCCAGTTCTTACAATTGCATATTTTCTCATGGATTACATAGCCCAGCAAAGCAGCAAAGAAAAACTAATTAAAGGTGAAAACAACTGTATGAAAGTCGACATGTACCTTTATCAGCACTCTGTCATTCAGAGGCTTCATGTCCTTGACGTCATCTGTATCAAGAATACCAACAATGTCATCCTCCTTCAATATAAGATGATTTGATCCATTAAACTCAACCTCTGTCCCAGCATACTTGGAGTAGACAATTTGGGTCCCAGTCTACATGTTAAAAGAAGAATCAGCTTTCAAGCCCCAAGAAACACACACAAAAATTAATTCAAAAGTGTTTAGCAATTTACCTTGACACTGATGTCCACCTTGCTCTTGCCAATTGTGCGACCCTCTCCAACAGCTACAACCTCACCTCCTTGAGGTTTCGTCTGTGCACTTGTTGGCAATAGGATACCACCTACAGACTTCTCTTCTGGAACCTTAATCTTCACCAAGACTCTATCACCCAAGGGCTTCAGTGAGGTGTACTACAACACAGCAAAAGATCCGGAACAGGTATCAAGTAACACTACAGAATACTCGCAAAAGCAAATCACCCAAATTATCAAACTTAGCGGCAGATGTAGCTTACCACCAAAACCCTGTAATATGTCATGAAACTTCTTTACCTATGTACGGGATATTGTGTACTGTTATCCTATTGACAAATTCTTTAATTCCTTCCAATTTCAAGCAGATGCATTCAGGCATTTACAATTTGAATTTAAATAAATACCTGAACAGCATATAAAACTCAAAGACACAAGCAAGAGACAAAGGCCTCTCTCCACCATTATACCGCATTTACACATTGTTAAGCACATAGCAGATTATGACAATGCGTAGCACTGGAACATTTGGGTGTTCCCTTCGACAATTGTGAACTAGCAAAGAGCCCAATACTTTTAACACTACTTCAACCACATACCCTTGTGTGTAGCAGTCAGTTTGACCTTCACTAAAGCATCTAATAAAGAATTTCTTCTTTCGATCTTCTACAGTGCATAAGTCAACTAGATTTCAAAAGGCCTAACACCTAAAAATAAAAGCAAGAAAACACAACACTAAGCACGACTCAATTAATCCAAAAGAAAAAAAAAATCAGAAAAATGACTGCTACATAAATTTCAGCTAAAATAAGATACCTTAGGGGCAACAACAGCGGCAGCTTTAACAACAAGGCCACGGAAAGACCTCGTAGAAAGGCCATTTTGCCTCAGAGGTGCAAAAGTAGAGGCTTTGACTGTGGTAGAAGAAGCCCTTAAGCCCTCAAAGGATACAAACCCCTTTGCTGAGATTGTTGATGCCGTCAACTGAGCTGTTGCCATTTCTCTGCATTCAAATATCAAAGCAAACCCATAGACTTCAAACCCTTAACTGAGAGGGAAAAATATAGAACTTTACATCATAATTGAAATTGAAGATTGGTAAAATTGGTGAAAACTCGAAGATTGGTTAAATTTCGATCAGATAGTACAGAGGAGATTGAACCTGCTTACACGTTGGAGGGGGGTTTGATGCAACCGAAGAAACGTAGGCGTTTGAAAAGGAAAACGATATAAGCAGTAGAGCAAGGAAATGGATAACAAAACCCTAGAACCTTCTTAAGTAGCGCAGTGTTTTTTTGGGGGTTTTGGATGGAGGATAAAAGAGTGTTCTAGAACTTGTTGGATGGAGCCCTCTTTTTTTTCTCTTTCTTTTTTTTTTTTTTTTCTTTTTGAAGCATTGGATGGAGCGTTGTTTACTTGTTTTCTTGTCCATAGGCGGGATTGTGTAAAAGTATTTGTCCTTTTTTTTTTTTTTTTTTTGAAGGATATCCCCAGTGAAGGACATTTTAATGTGTAATCAATAAGATATATGCTCCTTACCTAAGAGAGATTGCAAACATATGCTGTTAAAAGACACCCCAATATCGATTAGGTACATCACTTCATCAGCAGCATCCCAAAAATGAAGATTTTAATACCCGTTTGGATTGCTATTTTTTAAAATTTTTAGTTAAAAATTGTAGTGTAACAATTTAATGTACATAAAATAAATAAAAAAAGTGATTGAAAATTATAAAATTAAAAGAAAAAAATTGCAATCCGAATTCAAATGTTAGTATACGTAAAAGCCATCTTTAATAAATTTAATCCCATAGCAGCATAAGAATAAGTTATTCATTAACAGATTGGTACAATATATTATTATTTTAGTAAGTCATAATACATATGATAAGTAGTTATTATTAACATACAAATTCAATAATTCAGTCAATAAATAGAAATGCGAGAATTAAAATTCAATAACTATTCTCAATACTCCTCTACTAAACTTTTAAGTTTGATATCCGATATAAATTGGATTGATTGATTTTTATTTTAATCTTTGTTGAAATTTGAACATCCTTATGCAGGCAGCTATGGCAAATTGTAGTAACATGTTCCTTGACCAACAAAATCCCCCCCTTTTTTTTTTTACTACTTTTTGTTTTCTTTTTCCTTTTCCCTCCACTGACCAAAAGTGATGAAATTATGCACTCTCTGGAATTTATTTTTAACGGGCATGAGAAACAATTGCCGTCAAGGTGTCAATGATGTTACCCGTATCAAGCGACTGACAACTGACTGAAGGTCGTTGGGCCTTACGAGGGGTGGGTTTGCAAGAAGACGCAGTCATTATTGTCGGCGCAAGCACAACTCCTGAACTTTGGGCTTATTGAAGAGGCCCCCTCAACTTTTCACTGCAATGCATCACATACATACCGCGATAAACAAAAGAACATGTCAGCATCAAAGCCCATGGAAGAGAAAAAGCACAAAAAGTTCAGGGCCTGTAACGTCAATTTTTTGCCCTTCTATGACAATTAGCGAAACCAATAGGTGGAAGGAGAGAAAGCGAACTCGATTGTAACGGTGGAAGACGAGTCAATGAAAAATATTAAAAAAAGTGTTACAATATTTTTTTTTTTTTCAAAAACCTATCCCAAATAATAACTATCCAAACATGCTCGGGTAGAACCAGAAATTAAAACTTTACCTAATTTGGAGAGACTCGTAACAAGGGCGAGAACGAGATTTTCAGAGGTTGAGCCAACCAGATTCTACTACCCAATAGCAATAAAGTGAAAAACACATATTAAATAACTTTTTCTAACCTAAAAAACTCCGCATTTTTTGGGAAAAAAAATACCGAGTCTCGTAGGGTAGAAAAATGTTTTTAGTTTAAAAAAAATTTTTTTGGGGGGTGCTTGTCATTGTATTACCACGATTGAGAACAACAACAAATTGGAGTTTCTCAAATTTGTAGGTCTAAAATAATTATTGATATCCAAATGCCCAAAGCTTTTTGTTCTTGTTATTTTTCCGTTTTAATTAGGAGAAAGGTCAGCCAGCATCTGCTGCATGTAATTCAGGGTTTTGATTGAACAAAATACGCGTGATTTAGACAGCTTTTATGTGAATAGAGCGCCTCAAGAAACAGTACTAGTAGTAGTGTTGGATGGAAACTCGGCGGGAGATGTAGAATGCGACTCAAGAAGATGATTCAACGAACACGAATGTGGTGGTGACCAATGAGTGTCTGACAGAATTCAAAGAGTAGTCAGTTTACAGACACTACTGATAACGTAATTGAGGACGCGGGGCTAGAGCGGTTGTCAGAACAACCGCTCCGGAAGGTGTAACACTATTTGTATATGGTGTAATATCATCTGTACAATGTGTAACAATTGAACAACAGCGAGTAAAATAAAACAACATTTTTGTGGGTCCCAAACGGCGTGAAAATCGAGTTACAAGACGTGATCTGAGCCGCATAAATTTTTGAGGCTTCATCCAGGCCGTGAACTGCTTGGGACTGTTGTCTCTGACAACCGTCCAGGCCCCTCGTCCCGTAATTGATAACGCACTCCAACACCCCTGGCAACTACCTAGAACTAGAAGAAGCCTATGTATGCATTGGCTTGTTTGGATAGCCATTTTTCACCGAAAAAATGCCTTATTTTTTGTGAACACATTTTCTTGTCACCTTTTTATCTCATATATATTAAATCGCTACAGTAATTTTCTAACGAAAAATTCATGAAAAATGCTATCCAAACACAACATAAATGTGCAGCTGAAAATGATGGTGATTAATTGTTTTTCATTTGTTCTGAAAAGAATTGCTATTAAGAGACAATTATGTACTCTACATAAAACTAAAAGGGACGCAAGACTTTTTGAAAATCTATTTCTTGATTACATGCAAAATAAAGCTCGGTGAGTTCTAAACTTCGTACAGGAGCTGCTAATCGAGCAACTTCACTTCCTTGTGGAATAACACTAAATGGAACGAGATGACTCGATAAATAAATAAAAAACTAAAACCAAATAACATTTGAAACTAGCGTCCAATTTTGGCCCTATAATTCATAGGGAAAGAAAGAATATAATACGTTGCAGGAAAGAAAAAGAAAAATTAACAGTCAGTCAGATAATTCTATAGCAACATGAGTCATGACATTGAAACAGAGAGCAAGACTGCAAAACTGAAACAAATCTTCGAGTGAAACTTGGAAGGTCGTTGTAGTTGTCGCAACTGGTCAGGAGCAGGACGTCAAATTTGAATCAATTTGGACAATGACTCGCAATAGAATTCAGAGGTTGAGTCAGACGAAATTCTTCGAACACCATTACGAGCCAAGAAAGTAAATTAAGTACAGCTTAGTCGTTGCAATTATCACCTAACAAACTACGGAGGAGACACAAAAAAAAAAAAAAAAAAAGAGTTGCGACGTCTATGGCTGATGCAATGGCTTACGCTTATTTAGGTGCGTAAGGCATGTCAGCTACGTGTTGGGATTAGGAAGTGAGTTTGATTCTGTCAAAAAGTCTCCAGTGATTGCTGACGTTATGGAGTTGACATTCGATCCATGTACGAAGCCTCGCGCAAACAAATCACTTGATAATTAATGATGGTGGAGCCAACTTGAATTGACCAACGACCTAATTATTATATTCCCATAACCGCGTTCGTTCGATTTGGCCAACCATGGACTTGTGGATCCATTTGAATGGATTTGGATGGTGTGTTTTTTTAGGAGTTTGTTTACTATAAAATTTTTGTAGAAGCTTTTGTGTATTTTGTGTGTTTGGGGAATGGATGAAAATGTTCTGCGTTACAAACAATCCCCTAGCTAGTTAATCAACTTCTCCCAAAGCACAACGAATAAATGATTATCACGGCAAAAAAAAAAAAAAATCTTTCTGTGAGCCACAGACATTGCCTAGAAGCTAAAACCAGCCAACTAGTTAAGTCAAGTTTATCCGACCAAATTGACGCTGTAATTGACCACCAAACCTCAATTAAAAGTTTGAAAAATCAAGCTTAAAATTAACGACTCGAAGTTACCCTACAAAATTGCCCCTTGTACTTGGTAGCATTACACACTTTAACATTCATCGATCGTCTTAGTAATTTACTTTTCTTGAAAAATTCAACTATATATCTTTGTTGTTTACCTAGAACAAAAATAAAAACAAATATGCAAAAGAAAAATTAGGCAATAATAATATATTAATACTTAAGCATGGAGGGTTGAGGCACGGCTATCTCATTCTTTTTAAAGTGATTCAAGCCTCTACGGAAGAATCAATTCCGGTGCAACAAGTTCTCTAGCTTGTTACCCCCAAGATACAACAACCCAACCATACTTGCTAACACTTTCTCTAGACTGTACAATTAGGAGAGTATAGCTCTACAAACACCTTTCTTTTTTTTTTGTCTAACCATGAGATAGAGAATAGTGAACTTAGACTCAAAAGACATAAGTTGTTGTAATAGAACTTTTATATCTCAACTATGCATATATATAGAGATATAGTCAAGAAAAGTCAGACAAACATAACATATATTACTAATAAGACACTAAGTAAATGCTGAAATTATTGATCATTCAAAACACATTCAAATTTATATTGTAGGTTACAAAAAATTTATTGTAATTAAAAATTCATAATTTCATATAATGATTCTTTGGTCAATACCCATTCAATCCAAATTTGAATTGTAAGTTACAAAACCTCAAGAAGCATTATTCGAGCTGGTATATTACGTAGCTAGAACGAACAATCTCAGAAAAGGAGCTGACCACACAGACTTGTGAACCGATATCGCTGCTTGTCAAAACTACACCTAATAATATGGGTGTTGTGCATATCTTGGAAATCAGATAACAAATGCTCCATTGTATAATCCCTTAATTAGCTGACCAATTAAGTTTAAGTAATGAATTACAGTCGCCATTCAAATCAATTGATAAAAAAATTGGAAATTTGAGCGCTCGCCTACCTGGTAGCCGCGTACCCCACCATTGATAAAAAAAATTCTAGTGAGTGTTTACGTTGATTAAATAGACTGATAGACAATGGAAATTTCTTTACACCCGAGGAATTAAGAAATTGCATTTGTAACACATTTTTTTGTAGCAGGGGGCTGATGCGGATCTAGGGGTGATATCGAATCGAGTCGAGTTCGAATGTCATCATAGTCGAATTCAAACTCGATGCCTAGTAACAATACTCAACCTCCAGCGAGTTGTTTGAACAAAGCTCGAGCTCGATTCGACGTAATATTGGAAAAGCTCGAACTTGACTGGATCGACCTTGAGAAATTGGCTAGCTCGATATTGAGCTCAAGTACTCGAACTCGACAAATGGTTAGGATCATAAATATTACAAATAATCAATCTAAAATGGTAATTTAATTATTTATAATATATTAATTAAATATTACACCGAATATTCAATAAAACTCAACGAGTTCTCGAATATATAATATATAATCGAATAGCTCAAACTCAACTTGAAGTGGACATGAACTGAACTCTAGTTAAGCAGTTGATCAAGCTACTTGCGAGCTCAATCAAGTTAATCTACTCGATTGATTGAATTGCACCCCCACGCGGGTGCATGAAATGAAAGCGAAGGCACGTTGCATGACATAAGCACTGAGGTGGAGGACAGAGAAGAATGGCACGGCAGCCTTGGACGACATTCAACTCTTTTGGCCTTCTACAGTTTAAAAAAGAAGAAAAGGCAACTAAAGTGCACTACGGAGCGCCGTACTTGGGATTGTATTGTATCGACGCGTTAAAAGGCTTGAATGTTGAAGTTAGTTTGACGCAGACTTAAAACGCTTGCAACTAATCGCAGACAGGTTTTTTAAACCGGACCCGTGATTTTGAGGGGACGCAACTGGGACCCTGGCCTTACCTCGGGAAAACGACGTCTTAGAATTGTTTTCAGGCTTAATCGTCATCAATGGAAGTGGATCATGCTCTTTTGAGCATGACAGGTTCCATGTCAATTTTATTGCTCCCCTAGTTTTCTTTTTCTTTTTTTATGGGAATTAATAGTTAACATTATTATTATTATTTAAATAATAATTCAAGAGGAGAGTTAAATCCTTTCAAGCTGGAAGTCATAAAGGGGAGGATTTAAGAAACTTTTTTTTCCCATAGAATCCCCGTGTCTCCAAAAAACTTGGGGGAAGTTCTTTGCAACTTCATTCTGGAATGCTTAAAATAGCAGGGTGTTAATTTTATCCTTATAATTTTTTTTTTACTATATCACCATATTTTAAGATACTAGTGTCCCTAATTAATAATTGAATATAATTTTCTAATAATAAATAAATTTTCTTATGTTTACAATAATTTTTTATACTAGCAAAAACATGTTTTAAGTTACTTTATTCTTCCACTTTTAGACAATTGTGCAAGAATTTTTTGAGTTTCATATCAAAAAACGAAAATAGAATAAACATATATTATATTTGTTTGGCTTCATGTAATATATAATTTATATTGCTAAATGCTAATTATATTGTTAAGGGATGCAAAATTATAACATAAAATTTTATATGCTAGAACAAATGAAGTATTACTATTGAAGTTTTTTATATCAATCCTCAATTATTCTTAATGCCAAAAAAAGTCAAAAATTCTACATAAATAGACAAATAATATAGTAGAACAAATAAAAACAAAAGTAATAAAACATGATATGTTTATAAACTAATCTAGGGTAATTAACTCGAATTTATATTGATTGCATTCCATTATGATATTTAAATATTGATTATACCAAATATTAAAAAATAAATAAAGATTTCATCCTGATTTGTGTACCAAACATTGAAATGATAATTTTTTTTGGCATACCATTCTGGATGACAAAACTTTTTCATCTTGGACATTCTCGGCTACATACTAAATGAGGAGTACTACTGTGCTAGGCATGGCAAAAGGGCAGGATTGGCTTGAGATGGGCTAATGCCGAAACTTACTCATATTCACATTAGAAATTATTTGAGCAGGACCAAAATGGAATGAGACTCGATCGATCTTGCTCAAGTACCTGAATTACTTATTGTAAATTTATTGATGTTGACCCAATACATGTATTGTGTTTTTATAGTTGCTTATTTTATTTTCATAGCTTTGATTTTAATGATACCAGAAATCAATTTTCGTCCAAGTCTAAAACGAATGTAGAGGGATTTGAAATCTAAAATATTTTAGTTCGCTTTGAGTTATTTTTCACCAGTAAGTGTGAAAGAAGCCGAGGAAGAATCAAACAAATATGCTCATTTAGTTATTGTATTACATGCACCTGATAATGATGGAGAATCTGGGTATTTTCTATACCTAGGAAAGTGCAAAAAAAAAGAGGGGGGGGGGGCCGAAAAGTCGGATAGAATTTTCTATACCAACGCGACATTGAAACTGAAAGCACGACAACATTGGAACAATTCTCGAATGAAAATTTTGGAAGGTCATAGTAGAAATCATCTTGGGTAGAACCACAACGTAAAATTTTGACTGAATTCGGACAGTGAGCCCCCAATAGAGAGTGTGAACAATTTTAGAGGTCGAGTCAAACGAAATTCTATTAGCCAATAGCAATGAAGTGAATATTTGAAGAGCACGAGTGAAAAAATCAATTTTAGTACACTTTTACCTAACTTTTCCTGGATTAGTACAAAAATCATTTCATAAATATGAAAAAAGAATGAAGACATCAACAAACTACTAAAGGGACTCGGGAGTCCGGATCGAGTTGCTACATCTTAGGAAGTCAGATAAAGAAGCTCTCAAGTCTCCAGTGATAACGTGTGCGCCTATATATATATATATGTATGTATATATCACAATTATTTATATCAATTTTACGATTTACTTGCGACTAATCATTGTTCAAGTTAGATCCGACCCCTTGCGAGAACGATGTTCTTCTCATTCTTATGGGTTTTAAACTTAAAATCTCATGATTAAGAAATGCAGGTCGCTTTCACCTGCAATAATATCCGTTGCGTTGGCACTGATAACGTATATGATAACATAGCTCTGTTTGGATTGTAAATTATTTGAGATATTTTTACTGTAGCACTTTTTGTGATGTGATGTCTGTGAGATAAAAAGATAATTGGGAAGATAAAAAGGTGCGTTGGAAATAGATGCTGATGTTCTAGAGACGATATTGTTTGCAAAACCAAGCGATCGACGCAATAACCTAGAAAGCCTCGTGCAAGCAATCACTTAATAATGATGATCGAGCAAGGTTGATTTGACGGCCAATCTAATACTCCCTCCGTTCCTTATTAGATGTCCTAATCCATTGTTTCTTTTTATTTGTCATTATGATATCAAGAAAGCATTTATGAACTTTTTTCCAAATTTACCCTTGCTTACCCTTTCAACTTTCTTGAATTGGAACTCTAAATAATTAAATACAGTATTTGTAGCATTAACAATAAAAGTAGTTGAAGAGATGAAGAGAGATAAAGGGTAATTTTGAGAAGTAAAGTTAAACTTTTGTTGACTTTTAGAAAATAACCAACTTTCTTAATCTAAGAGAATTAGTTATTTAGGTCATCTAATAAGGAACGGAGGGAGTATTGTGTTTGCCATAACCGTGGTTGATTTGGGCAACGGTTCAGTAGAAATGTGGCTTTGGGTGAGTTGTTCTCTAATATGGGGGCTGCGTTTGGATTGAGTGTTTTTGCACCTGTTTTTGAAAAACTGTTTTTCACATTCCAAATGCTACAGTAAATATGTATCTCAAAAACAACTTCAAAAACACCATATCCAAACAATATATCAAAAACAACTCCAAATATATTTCAATTATGTATATTTAATTTGTATATTTTAATAAGTATATTTCAATTTCTCTGATTTTAATTATGTATTTTAATATGTATATTTCAATTATATTTTAATATATTTTAATATGTATATTTCAATAATGTATTTTAATATGTATATTTCAATTATATATATTATATTAATATAAATAAATTTATTTCAATTATGTATAATATTATATATATTATATCAATTGAAATAAATATTATATATTTATATAAATACATTTATTTATATATAAATTTATAAATATATTTATTCAATTTTGTTTTATAATATATATTAATATGCATATTTCAATTATGTATATTATACATAAATTATATTAATAATAATGTATATTATATATATTATACATTTCTAATATTATATATTTATACATACATATTATAAATATTTTATTTTATTTATAATATATTTTTATATATTTATAATATATTTACATAAATATTATATGTTATATAAATTATATATAATATAATATATAATATATTATACATTTATATAAATTTACATTTATACATAATATATAAATATTTATGTATATTTATAATATACATTTATATTATGTATAATATATAATATAATACATTTATACATTTATATTAATATACACAATATTAATTTTACAATTATACATAATATTAATACATGTACACATTTATATTAATTATATTAATACATTTCGACATAATATTAATATATATTTATAATTTATTAATTTATACATTTATATAATATTCATTTATAATTTATACATTTTAATAATATACACTTATACATTTAAGTATACATTTATATTATGTATTATATATAATATAATACATTTATACATTTATATTAATATACATAATATTAATTTTACATTTATACATAATATCAATACATATATACATTTATATTAATTATATAAATACATTTCTACAGAATATTAATATATATTTATAATGTAATAATTTATACATTTATAATATTCATTTATAATTTATACATTTATAATAATATACACTTATAATTTATATATATATATATATATATATATATATATATATATGGGTCTTGTTTTAATGAAATGATGCCATTTTTATTTATATTAAAAAAAACTGCTTACACCAAAAAAAAAAAAAAAGTGTAAGTAACCACCAAACCAAACCTCAATTAGAGGTTTGAAAAATCAAGCTTAAAATAACTCCGGGCTATATCCCTATGAATTTGCCCCTTGAACATGGTAGCATTACACTTAATTATGTGAAGATTGATTATCTTCTTCTTTACCCACTTTTCCTGATTTCGAATATCCTCCATTCATGGTCAAATAAGAAAGCATCCGAAATGGTACAATATAATTAGAATGAACAGTCTCTGAAACCGTATTATATGTACATACCTTATTCTCGATTATTTTAAATTTTACAAAATCTGATTATAAAAACTAATTAATTACAGAGAATAATCAGAATCAATAAAAACTACTCCTTAGGTGATTATAGATTTTAACTTTTTCTATCATTAAAAAATCCATAATCAGAATATAAAAGTAATTGAGAATGTCACAAAAATTGATTATCCAAAATCAATTTAAATCATAATCTTATTAAAACTAGATAACATATATGGGTATTGTACATATAATTAAGAATTAGAGCATGCCTTACTTGACCAATTAATTAAGGAACGAGTTCAATTACAATTTCAATCCATGCATGCGTGAAGAGTAGATATTTGAAACTTGCACGCGAATATAAAGTTACTCCACGCCTAACCCACCGCTAAGGACAAGTACTACTTATTATTATTGATTAACTGAGACTGAACATTAGAAATTTAAGGGAATGTAACACATTTTAATTTTAGTAACTGGGCTGACGCATGCAGTTCCATGGAGAATGACGCAAGTACTGACGTGGCCGGAGGACAGAAAAAACAGATGGAAGGCCATGGCGCAGCCTCAGACATTCAACTCCTTTGGCCTTTTCATGCCTTTACAGGCAACCGCCGCTACGCATAAGACTTGTATCAACGCGTTAAAGGAAATTGAGAGTCGTAATTGTTGACTTTGGTCTGACAAAAGTTCTTTAAATCCGCCTTGTAATTTGGAGGGAAGTAACTGGGACATGCGTGTTACGTCACGAAAACGACCTCTCAGTATTGTTTTCAGGTGTAATCGTCGTCATAGCATCCACAATGCTATTACACTTTATGGAGTGTAATTCACATGCTACGTTAACATTCCACTTTCTCCTCTTTTATTACACTTTCACTCACAATGAATTACACTCCACAAGGTGTAATAGCATGGGTCCACAATTAATCAAATATTTATTTTAATAATGCATAACTCATATCCCATAAATAAATAAAGTAATTTTTAAAACTAATTTTGTTATTTTTAAAAAATAAAGTACTAACTTTCGTTAAATTTTGTACATTTTGAATTTTTTTATTTTCTAAAAATGATATTATTATTTTTTAAGTTTGAATAATATATCTTTTTCTATGTTTCAAAAATAATATATTGTTATTTTTTAAAAAATAATTATGTAGGAAATTAAACAAATATTTGATACTTCAAATGCGAAGATATCATAATAATCCATACTTAATTAATAATTCGGAATGTAATTAGTTGAACTCCATAACATAATATTACATAAGTTAAATCAAATAAAATACAAATAATAACAAAATGAATACTAGTTTTCATTGTCATTGCCTTCGAATCGTTGAAAATGCTGGAAATTTACCGTTGCCATAGGCCCACATTTTGAGAATTACACGCATCATACATGTGATGCGTGTAATCTCCATGACACGGCTCCAATGGGGAGCCGTGTCATGGAGTGGTGTAACGGGGGTGTATTATACCCCCATTGGAGCTGCCCTCAGTGGAACTGGATCAAGTGCTGCTTTGAGTTTGGCACGTTTTTAATGGTAGTTTAAAATGTTCCTTATATTTTATCAAATGAATTTTTTTAATTTTTTACTCTTAAATTATTAATTTTACATCTATTACAAATTCAAATTAATAAAATTTGGTTTCAACTTAAATTTTCAATCATTTTTTGGCCTGAATATGCAATCATTTTTATGTGTTTAAAAAAAAAAACCAAATTCCACTTTTTTAGTGGCAAGAATAAATGTGAATTGGGTCATATTTACTTTTTTAGAAACAAATGAATATGGATCGAATTATTTGTTTAATTACAAATGAAATCTACTTTTTCAGATTTACTGTTACTGGACCAGATCTGACCAATTTGGAAAAAATTATGGAGTCTTGTATGGCGATCTACCTAATTGAATTTTAATATAAAATCACCAGGCAATGCTGGAGTAGAGAGCACTATTGGTTGATAAGACAAACAGAGGATTTAAGGAGTCTATCAAAACATGGGCATGAATTGAGTTTTTTACGAGTAATTAATAGATAGTAAGCCACACATATATTAAAATTGCGTATTTAGAAAAGCAAAGAAAATAAAATGCATAACACCAAAAGAATTAGGGGCCCATAGTTAATTACTGATAATTATTTATGCCCTCTCACATATACCCTTTTTTTTTTTTAAAGGCTATTTGATCCGAATGGTCTCCCTTGATTGCGTAAGATAGCTAGCCCAACGAAATGTCCTCCCATTGTAGTCTTTTTAACCCGAGCGCTGCCGACAAATTACTTACAAAAGGGAAAAATACTCTTCCTTTTTGGCGAGACACAAGAAGGAAAATGTGATATATGACAGAGACGGTGGACCCAGAGCATGATGTAAACTGCTACGGTAGCAACGTCCACAGAATTCTGATAATTTCAGTTTGTCCCTTCAAAATGTCCCAAAATTTTAATCGTGCCTCCAAAATCAATAAGCTTTCAGACTTGCGCTGCAATAGAAAATTCAGTTTAATTTAGCCCTTGCTTTAAATTTTAATATTTTTAAATGTCAAAATAAATCAAATTATCGTAAAACTAAAGTTGTCAACGGACAAACTGCTCGTGAACAACTCGATCAAAGACTCAACTTCAAACTCAGTCAGCTTGATTTATATGCACCCTGAGTACCAATGGAGAAATAGATGCGAAATTAGTTTCAGAATTGAAAGAAACATTATTGAAAATGATTTTACTTTTACAACAAACTCGAGTACAATAGATGTAATGTAATTTCGGATGGCCAAAATCACGTCAATTGAAAGAATTTAAAAAACATCACCAAGTCCTTAAGTTTTAATGGGATAGAAGATCAATTATTTAAAGCTTACCTCATAACAATTACTATAATATATGGCATTTCTAAAAAATCCAGACGAGTAAATAGCGATGGAAATTCAATCTCCATTGATCTCCTGTAAATTCAGTTGGATCTCTCTCTTGAATTACGATAGAATATAATAAGATAAAATACCTCAACGGTCACTAAACTATTGGTCGGATCATCTTTTGACCATCAAATTATTTTTTCTGTTAGTAATTGACCACTAAATAACATGATCAGTAAACCCGTGACCATTTAGTCGATAATTGCTTTTAATCTGTGAAATTAGCAGTTAATCTATGAAATAAGATCGCGTAGTTGCTGGATAAAATTGCCCCTGCGTTTTGTCACATGTACTGCTACTTTTACAGATTAAGAGCAATTATCGACTAAATGGTCACGAGTTTACTAATCAAGTGGTTTAGTAGTCAATTACTAATAAAAAATAGTTTGATGGTCAAAACTTAATCCGACCAATAATTTAATGGCTGCAGAGATTTTTTGCCTAATAGAATGCTATAGATAGAGTGACAATGATAAAAAAAAAAAAAAAAAAGGAAAAGAATTTAAAAAACACTTCCCATCCGGTGGTTTCCGCGACGACGCTCAAATTATCCCACGAGTAACTACACGAACACCACGTGCAGTCATTTCTAGAATTCTTTATTCTTACTCAGATACTACCGCGTAAGCCCAAATGTCCTATTACACTCTTTCTTCCACGTGTCACTGTCACCCCCGAGCTTTTCCTCTCCGGAACATTACGATCAACGCGCCCTGTTGACCCAAATCCATCCCCACGTCACAGTCACTCTCCTACTACACTTCCGCAAATTATATATATATATACACACCCCAAGCCGCCAATCCTAAGTCCCACATCCAAAGTCACCAGCAGTAACAACAATCTCAACTCTCAAGTCTCATCCAAAGAAAACGTCGACGACAATAACGAATAATTAAGGATTCTAAATATCTGGTTAACCCCCGTCGCAGATGGTGAAGCCCGAACCCCAGAAACGATCTTCATCTCCACCCTCAACAGCAGCAACGTTAGAGAGATTTAAGGTCGCCGGTGATCACTCGAGTAGTAGCATTAAGTACACGGGTGTCCGAAAGCGCAAGTGGGGGAAATATGTTTCCGAAATTAGACTCCCCAACAGTCGGGAGAGAATCTGGTTGGGTTCCTACGATACGGCCGAGAAAGCGGCCCGGGCTTTCGACGCCGCGCTCTTTTGCTTGCGTGGCAAGTCGGCCAAGTTTAATTTCCCTGATAACCCGCCGGAGATTGTCAACGGAAGGTCAATGACTCCGGCGGAGATTCAGGTGGCCGCCGCCCAGTTTGCCAACTCCGAGCACCGTTTGATCGGGGAACCGGCCCGGATTGACAACTTGGTTTCGGATAATTCTTCCTCTTCCATTTCCTCCCTTGAGCTCCAGGCGGAATCGCCCTGTCCTTCGGTTTCGGATGGGGTGGTCCAGTTGGAGAGTGAATTGCCCGAAATACCTCTGGACAGCGCATTCCTGGACATGTTTGGAATATTCCCTGGGTTCGATGATTTTTTTGTGCCACCCATGCCAACCGTTGATCTGGATGGAGAAGAGAATTATGAAGGATATTTTTCACAGGATTCAACTCTTTGGAACTTTTAAGCAGCTTCCAAAATCAGTCGTCACAATTCTGCAATTTTTTTCGTGCTGCAGGAATTGCTGACTTCTTCTATTCTTTTTTCCTGATTCTTTATCAAATTTTGGGTCGTTGATGGACCAATTTTAGTACGGCCATCGACTCTTTTTCTCCTCCCCTTGGCTGATTCTTTCATTCTTTCGGAGGTTTCATCACTCACTTACAGGTGAATTGCGGCCTGTAAGGCAAATTGTGAATGGAGTTGTAGAATCATTCTTTTCATTTTTCACATATATGAAATGTGCTATTCTTTTTAAAACTGTTTTCAGCTGTTCTATTCATCGAGCTGTTTTACTCAACGTTTCTTCACTTCATCAAGTTATCTATCCTCTCTTGTAATTTCCTAAAAAATTCACAGGTAGAGAGTATGATTCGAGGTCAATTACCCCAAAAAAAAAAATTACACGAGGGCAATTACGGTAACATGAAACATATATCCGAAACGGATCGTAAAGGACATAAAAGGCCTCCTCAACATGATGAAGGGATGCTATCATGCATATGTGTTATTGAGAACTACCCCTAATACTCCCCGTACATTAGTTAAAGGAAAAGTCCTCATGGATAACGAGGCCGATATGCTGCCCATATGTTATTGGTAATAGACTGGTGGTTCCCGCAACGCATCGAACCATAACCGGACCAGCCACAAGCTGAAATAAATTACTATTGAGTTTTGAGCATTCAGTGTTAATCATTCGGCACGTGTCAGTTTGGTCACCTAAATGGCAGGTAATCTGTCAAGTCATACAAGATGCTCTGCAGAATCACATGCATGATGAATTTAAAAGTGGAGAACACATCAAGTAACCACTATGTAAGTCTGTACAAAACGGGACTAAATAGCTGCAGCAGCAAAATTGTAGGTGTCAGAATATCTTTTAATCTAGTCAAAATTGTATATATGGTAGTTCTTTATACAGTTTTTTTAAATTTTTTTTTTTAGAATTAAATAGATTAGATTACATAAATGCTGTCACGGCAAGGAAAAAGAAAAAAAAAGAACTCATTACGTGCAACTGTTACACCTCATTTTATTAACGCATCAAATTTAAAAGTACTCTCATATCGATCACATCTTGGGTTCTCCACTTCTCAAGTACTTTATCCATAAAACCAACTTACCTCTTTGACAGATGAACCCAGTTACCAGTGCCCAATCTGTAGAATCCATGTTACACGCCTTATTTTGATGATAGGGATTATTTCGTAGACCTCTTTTGAGATTTTTTTGATGATTTTATTGAGTTTCTTTGAGATTTTAAAAATTACACTTCCCTTCCTTGATTTGACATGTTTGGTAATCAAAATTTAAACTTGATCAAAAATCTATATGAACAACCTAAAATGCCCTCGATTTATAAAGTTTATATTACTTTCCAGAACAATTGTAAAATATATAGCACAAATATAAAGAAAAAGCATCAATTTTTAAATATATATATTATTGAATAAGCAATTATTATAATAGTTTTATCGTCGCGATAGGATGATGTAGATGGTGTTTTACTGCAGATGCATATTCCTTCAAAGTTGGAGCAGAAAGTATTATCATAATTCTTTAGAGTTCATAGATTTTTGAATTGTTGGAACTATTATAGTTTAGTTGCAGTTTTGCATAGTTTTTTTTTTAAAGTTATTGTTGCTTTTGATACAAAGAAAAAAAAAATCAATAAAAAAATTGGATGGAATTCAAAGTTGTCAACCAAAAAAGCCACTAATTCAACATTTGGTAATGATATTTTTTAAAAAAAATATGAGACGGATAAGAAGAGAAATAGAAAAGAAAAAATAATTATAAATCCCATTCTTTCTATATGTATATCCAACAAGGGAGTTTTTATTAAAATGGTAAAGCTTACATTGTCATTTTAGATGAGGGAGAGAGATAAGTGTAATTTCTAAAATTTCAAGAGAATTCAATAAAATTGTTAGAAATCTCATGAGAGGTTTCTGAAATTATCCCTTGATGGTAAGCACACTCTCTCAACTATTACAATAACAATTCTAATTATAGCTTAACCAAGCAACCCATGTATTTATGGATTAAGATAACCGATTAATAAGGAAAAATTCAATCGCCTCTCTCTATCTCTCTCTCTCTCTAGTCCAGGATGTTTTATTTTGATACCATCCTTTTTGTCTGTGAGTTTTGAGATACCATTCTTTTGCAATTCACCCCAGTCGACGCTTCAAGGCAATAGACAAGATTTAAGTGAGTAACTTGCTGGAAATAGTGTTGTACCTAAAGGATAAAAAGGTTACACGCTATAAAGCACAAGTTAGAAAACCAATCTCAATCAAAGCAAGACTAATGCATGAGATTAGAATCAAGAATCATTACTCTTTTTACAAAATGAAGGATATTGCTACGTTATTACAAAAATTAAATGGTGATTAGGTGCCAACAACAAAAGGAATGAGTCAGTATTGCCAATCACGTGTGATTGCCGCATTGTTTTGACTATTCGTGACTTGTGAATACTTTCATAAGTAGAAAACAAATTGAGTAAAGTTAGAACACTCAAGGTGCTCAAAGGGCCGTTTGTTGAACAAATGATTTCCCAATATGGTTAATTGAAACAGCTAGGAAGAATGAGAGGGCTATGACCCCTTTTTGTAATTAACTCTTGTATTATCAAATGTTAATATATATATATTGTTGTTTGTTAGGAAAAAAGAGTAAATCTTATATACACTAACTGTGTATACACTATCACCGTTTAATTTATGACATATGTGTAAAAGTTAAATTTTAAATTCAAATTTTACATGATTGTCATCCATCCAACGCTGACAGTATATACACTGTCATTAGAGGAAAAATTAATCCAAAAAAGGTGTGCTCAAAGAGCCAAACGAGAGTTTATTCACTTGAATAATTTGTTGAAAATTTTGTCGGCCATTAATGAAGGACGCAATCTAACACCGTATATATACCACTAAGAATGAAGTTATCGAATCAGAAGTTTAGAAAGTTTAAAATTTTAAAAATCATCTCCTGCGAGATTCTCGTCTTGGTATATGAAACTCCTTCCTTCCTCTTTCTCCTTGTAATGATTGGAGCCCCTAAGTCAAATTTGATAAATCATTTGCAATTCGAACCAAATTAACTGATTAATAGGTGGGAAAGTTAGATGAGGACCATGATAGTTTTTTTACCTCAAGGATAGAAACCCACACACACACACTTACACTTTTTTTACCTCAAGGACCATGAGGACCATGATAGTTAGACGGGGGAAATTTTGATAAAATCTTTGAAAGAGTCTCATGTTCGACCGTGTGGACCAAGATTTTTTTGTCGGGCTAGCGGGCCACGGACAGAGGGCAAGAACGGTAACCGTTTATGGCGATTTTGATTATTTTACACAGCGTGTAACTTTAGTTGCATACGACGTAATTTTATTTGCATAACGTATAATTTTAATATAAAAATTTGTAGATCTCACACATATTATGAAAATTGATGTATAGCTTATGATCTAAATCGCATATTTTTTTTTTATCAAAATCTAACCGTTGACTGTTCAGAAACAACCATTCTGATTACCGTCCCTGTCCTTGTCCGCGGGGCATTGTCACACTGGCACTTGAACCCGGTCACCTCAGGTAATTTCACTAAATTTTCCACTATGTGGACCTAGATGTTTGGGGAATTGGACCAGCACACCACTTTCGCTGTGGCGGAAGAAGCCCATCACCCATCGGATATTGTGGGCTAGAATCTGACAGGTTCCTATTTGTGGCATGTCTAATCTGTTGCCAACAGATTAGGATAAAAAAAAAATAATAATCCGTTGTCAGCAGAAAATAGAACACCTGTGTGCTAGCTCTGAATGATCAATGTCTGAGGCTTTAACATCCTAGTACCTAAAAAGTGAACTCCTAGAGGCATGAGCATTCATGCTTGGACAGTTAGACGTGGGTTCCTTAACCTAAGGCTATGTTTTCAGAATCGGACAAGTTATCGACTCGATCAAGTTCAGGGATCAGAAGTCAATGGATTCAATCGGGTTCGATAGGGGTTCAATCGGATGACGTCATAAATAAAAATTATTTAAAAATTAAAATATTATATGTAAAATACCTAATAATATGTTACTATTAATAAAGGTATATTCATATATATTTGATGTTTTAAATATATTTAACAAGAAAATACAAAGAAATTAGAACAATCAAGTAACAATTTATATTATTTAATGAGCATTAACAAGTTTATAATTAAAATTATGGATTTAATTGAAAAATAATACCAAACTTTAAGAAAATATTGATAAAGTATGAAACATTTGAGATATATTAATAATTTTTAACAATTTAAGGGTCAAAACATAATATTGAAAAAGCTTGAGTTATTAAAAAAAAAACTGTTTGAACTAGAAAATCCGATTTTTCCCAGTCAAACTTGGTTTTTGACCGGATTTGATCGGATTTTTACTTACCTGGTTTTAAGCATGACTCGAACCGGTCGGTCCGGTCCCGAGTTTTAAAACACATGTTTAAGGTCCTCAGGAGCCCTCTTCTGTCACCAATTGACTGGACGTGGATTTTTTGCGAGCCCTCCTTAGACTATCCTCTAGGTCGTTTAGCCGTTAACTTCCTGAGCGTGTCTAATATAACAGGATGTGTGTGTACCTGTCGTTTCGAGGGTGTGTGTGTGAGCATTCATGCTTGGACCGTACAACTTTGCAAATTGTCTGGTGGGAGTACTATTTGTTGAACACTATCAGGATTGCGATAAAAAAGGCTGGAAAGAAAATTTTCAAGAAATGGGTAAAAATACTTTTTTTGTGCTTTTATTAAACGAGAAACGAATGGTAACGGGAGAGTTTAAAACCTCACAAACACAGTCTAAAGATACGTCTAATAAAAATAAAAATAAAATCTGAAATTTAAATTTATTAAATTATTGAATTGTTAAGTACTAAAATATGACTTATCACTTAAGTATATATTATATTAAATAATAAGTAAATAACTTATCACTTATTTTTGAAAATTTTGATGTCGCTTAATTAATTCGGATGTTTTATTTTTTGTTATCAAATGCTCCTGAACATATTAATATTTGAACATATAAGTTTAAGTATTGAATTGATTTATCAAACAGTACCTAAGTTTTAGCTTTTTCTTTTTCTCCCATAAGTGGGATCAAATGGAATGAAAATTTAAATAGCCTAATAAGCAAATTATGAAATATCACAATGGACCCTTAAGCATAATTTTAAAAGGTCTAAATAAAGGGTACATAATAGAATTTGGATAGTAAATTTATCCAATATATTTTACTTGTATCACAAACATAATTTTCAATCAACATTTTATCTTATATATCTCACATCACAAAAAATGTGATTATTTTAAATAATATCCTATCAAAACACATTGTTTCGGGTGGATATCTAGCTGTCTAATTTGACTTCGACCTTTGCTTAATCGGTGAAAAAATTTAGGAAAAAAAAGAAGAAGAAATGTTACTTCAAAAACACGGTTGCAAAATCTTTTTCTTATTTTGTATTATCATATAGATCATATTACAAAGATATTATATTGTTACTTGTAACTAAAATGTGGAAAAATATTATTGGCTCTCTTGAAAAAAAAAATTATTATTTTAATAGTTCTGTTTGATTCAAACAGAAGTGTATAATTTGACCAAAATACCACAAATGTACAGCGGAAAATTCCACTTCGAATATGTATTCAAGGAAAAATAAGATAAGATAGATTAGATTGAACTATTAGAGTAAGCTCGATAGAAATACTGCAATATACACCCATATAGAGTTTGTAAGGAGCTGAATCGAAGCGAATTGGTGTTTGGATTCAATATATGAACAGGATTCGAGTTTGGCTCATATATTAGATGAATTATAAGTATTACTCAAATTCAATTCATTTTTTTTATTATAAATATTCGAGTTTGAGTTGAACTTCGCCTCGTTAAACTAAACAAGTCGAATTTGAGTTTGGAGATGATTTAATTATATTTTTAACGAATAATACATCATTTAGAATAAGTTTAATTATATTTCTTGGTTTTAAAAAATAGATAATACTAATCTATCTATAATTATTTTTTAATTAAATATAATATATATTAAATAATATCAAAGATATTTATATTTGTATTTATTTATTTTTTAATTATATATGCATTCACGAACTATTTGAATAATTTGCAAATAAGTTCACATTGGACTCAATTATTAAACGAGTTTAATATTATATTTAATCGATCTTGTATCGAGAAAAGAACCGAACGCAGATCAACAATTTTGAAAGCTCTACACACATATAGATGTAGATAGGAACGCATTAGATACAGATTGTATTTATCCTTGGCAGGCTGATAATTAAATTTTGAAAAAGAAAAGGAAGAAAAATCTCACAAAGTAGCATCCAACATGGTCACGTCACAGCCGAAACAGAGCAAAAAAAAAAAAAAAAAAAGGAAATGAAAACAAAAATAGTTGGGAGGTGGACCATAAAAATGGACTTGCTTACGTTCCACGTGTCCACTTCATCCTACCCGAGCCAACAAGTGGACACGTGCAATACCTAAATAAAACACGACGTAATATGATCTAAAGGCACCCAAGACCCAAACCCCTACCTGTACCGCCTGTATCTAATCGAAAAATGCCTTCTTTATGTTTCCGTTTCCTCCCACCAAGTAGCACTTTCTAAAATCGGTCAAATTCACACGCGGCACCCAATATAAAGCCCACGTATCATCACAATCATCTATAAATATTAAATAGCAAGCCCTCCCGACAAAGATATCTGGAATTGGTTTGTACAAAAATGGTTAGACCTCAATCGAGAAGAGAAAATGGCGGTACTAGTCGTAGCGATGGTATTAATAATTCCCGGCGTTACAAGGGAGTTAGGATGAGAAAATGGGGGAAATGGGTGGCAGAAGTCAGGCAGCCAAAGAGTCGTGACAGAATATGGTTAGGCTCGTACCAGACTGCAGAGGAGGCTGCTAGAGCTTATGATGCTGCTGCATTTTGTTTACGGGGTCCGTCCGTGATGCTCAATTTTCCTGATGACCCACCTCGAATTCCAGCTGCCGGTGAGCTATCGGCCACCCAAATTCAAGTTGCAGCGTCCAGGCATGCCCGGAGTCGGAGGGTTGAGGAGGATGCATTGGGTGATGGGAATGAGGAAGTGGGGGTGGAGGGGGGATTTTTGCAGGGATGCTCTGACTTTGGTGGATTCTTGAAGAATGGTTTTTGTGAAAGAGGCGGTGAGAGAGATGATAGCGGCGGCAGTGGCGGTGGCAGTGCAGGGATGTCTAGTGCAACCATTTTCGGGACACCGGCTTTGTGGAGTTTTTGATTCGTCAAATTGAAGTGTTTGGAATTCTTCACCAACACAGGACAAATAGAAAGTGCACAAGACCGTCACCCCCTCCCCCCCCGGGGACCCTCTCTCTCTCCTTATTGTTTTTGTTTGCTTGTTTTCTGGATGAGTTTTACATTTAGATCCCAAATTTTTATTTGGATGGAGTGGACTTTTGCCTTGTCCAACAATTTCAACTAGTATAGATATTGAATGTTAGTGCAAATTGAGTTCTTGGCCTAATATGGTCAATAATATGGTCACTTACTCGGAACTGAAAGCCATAATATGGTCAATTAGTTGCCAATGACGCTTAAGAACAAGAAATTCTGGGCACTGTCACTATAATAAATCAACAATGAGACTCTAATTAGGCTTAATTGGATGATGATGATAATAAATCAACAATGAAGCTCTAAATTAGGCTTAATTGGATGATGATGATGATGATCATAATAATAATGAGGGGAAGGAGAAGATGCCATATAATCGGACGCAGAATTGTGAAAGGTACGGCAAGTCGGCAACTAGTTAGCCCCACTCTAAGAAGCCAGGATCTGCAGCATATTTTCGGTGCATAATTAGCCGCAACGACTTAGCTGGTCTACAAATTATCCCATACACTGTGGTTCCACTAAGCTCCAAAATAAAAGGCACCACCTCCACTCCGTCATCTTTAACATAGTGCCAAAATTTTCCTCAGGATCTTGCTTGCTAAACCAATCGACATTAAAGCGTTGCCTCATTCAAGATTTGTGTTTAAAAGAAATTAGAAATAGAACTCAACTGATCCAATAGAGACAAATATAAAGAGATTCTAATATATTATTGATTCAATACTAAGAAATATGAATATTTCCTGTAAGAAGAAACATCCATAAAAAAAAGAAGAAAATCTAAGAAACGCAAATAACAAACATTACGCTAGCCAATAACACCTATGAACGGAGTCGGAGTGACATCTCCTTGACTACTTAATTTATAAAAAAAAAAAAAAAAAAAAAAGCAAAATATCATTTTCCATCGAAACTGGACCAAAAAGGAAAAAGGGGGAGGGGGAACAGCTAGCAAACAGCTTCTACCACGAGTCTTTTGGTAACGCTTGCATCGCAATTGGTTGGCCCCAGTAAGGTTTCAGAAGCAGCGAACGAACAAGATTCTTTTCCAACACATGCCTCGCGAACAACCAAAAGTGGATCATTGTTGGCGTCACAAGTACCCTTCTGGAACGAACCACAAGTTCCCTCTGGGTTACCAAAACTGGCAAATTTAATGTCAGAAATGGGTCGACCTTGGCATGAAATTTCCAGAACAGTATTCTCGTACGCATTGCCGCATGTTGTCCCAACAGTAACCGTTTGGAAAGTCACCTGCGAAGGGTTGCCTCCAAATTCCTCGAACAAAACCAAGTCATTATCACCGTCATTCAAGAACGACCGAGGAACATGGTACCTAAAAACAGCACATCAAAACATACACATTTATTGTTATATTTAGGAGATGTTTGAAGTCAAGAGATTTTATGTACTCTATGCAGAAGCATTCTAACCATGTTTGGGTTGGTTCGCCACAGCCCGTGACACATTTGCTATTGGTATAAGGTCCACGATAGTCGCAGGGGTCGGTTGAGCATTGGTCATCCGCCAAGAGACTAGCCCAATACCGCCCCAAATTGTTGCCATTTACCCAGGCCCAACCTTTGCCTAATCCTTGGAGATTTACCGCAACTGGATCTTCTCCCAGTGGAGCTTTGAAAGTTGTCTGGGTGAGAAATCAAGGGCGAACTTAAAGATTGTTGTGAATCGTGAATAAAATTAGAGGGAACGAAGCATTTTAGCTCGTTCTGGTTCTAACTGGGACAAATATTACCTTGTACCAAGTCATCCTTCTATTGACGGGTAGATCTTGAGACTGCCAAAGTGATGGATCAGAGGACTTGAAAATTTTCTTGCTGAGGCCGTGCAGACCAACCTTGTACGACCATTTGTGGTGTGACAAATCCTTTATGATCGTCTCATCACCGTTTCTTCCGACTATCTCGACTGGCCCGGAAATTCCAGCTGGAATCTCGTCAAATCTTGCACCGTAGTTCTAAATGCAATAAAAGATGAAGCAAAGGAAATGGTGAGAGTGAACCACACTGCCAAATCCAAGCCTATATATACAGTAAAAAATGAGTGAACCCCCCCTCCTCCCTCCTTTCCCCCCTTCCCAAAAAAAAAAAAAGGAAAAAGGAAAGAGAGATATAGTCACAGATAGAACTGCAAACATACAGTAAGTCCAACTGTTGCGCTGAGCAATGCAATTTGGTTAGATCCACGATTCAATTGAATGTCCTTCTTGAATACATAGTTGAATACACCATAAGGAGCCCATTCAGAGCCTGCAAAAATTTAATCAATCAGATTCAGTGACAACTAAGAGTTTATGGGGCCAAAAAAGAAAAGGAAAAAATTGAATTGACGTACCAACGTATTGACCATTGACATATGCATGCAAAATGTGGCCAGTGGCATTCACTCGAAGGCTCAAATTGCCGCTCCAGATAGGATCGTTCTTCTCAAGATTCACTCTGTTCATGAAGGGGAAAGGTCAATCACATGTGTAGAAGAAGCCGATTAGGATGTGATGTGATGACCTCTTCTTCTGTAAGTTAGCTGATGGGGGCATATTACCTCGTCATGTACCAAAGATAGTCCGAAGCATCATTAATAACTTTCTGGTCAAGGAGTCTATTTGCAGATACATGACCTTTGCCATGAACAACAGCGTCATCTATTGCCTCAGGCCTCCATGTCCAGCTTAAAGAAACTGGTTCGTTCTCTGCCTCATTTGACCTCCTCACCTTCACCCAAGTTTGGGTGTTCACCTAAACAGACAGCAAAGTAACGTAAAATAATAATAATAATAATAATAACGTTAAGAAATAATTAGCACTCATAGGTTCCTCCTACCTTTGCTGTGTTATAGACTTCTTTTTTGCAGTCGGGGAGTATACTAACGGACCAAGCCGGAACATTGTATTGGGATCCTTGGTAAGTGATGGTGGCATCTGTTGTAGTATTTGAGTTCTCAAAGAAGCAAGCTGACGTACCATTGAGAGTGAAAACGGTAGACTGAAACACATCAAATCACAACAACAAAAAGGGTAAATGGTTTCAAACTTTTTTTTTCCCAAAAAAAACATTTTGTATGCACTGCTAGTTATAACAATTCAAGTCTTTGGCCATACCTTAACAGAATTTCCAAAATCTGTATTGGTAACATTGCCATAGGTGAGAATTTTCTCCAGTGAATGCAGCGTGTCATGGAGTTGCTTCAAATGTCCATACTTTGGTTGGTTTAGATTTCCTAGAAAAGAAATCAACAAATCAAGAAGAGTCGTTTCATCAAGAATTGGTAAACAAATGTATGTATAGTTAGATCAGATCACAAGTTCCGTTCGCGTCATTATTACCATATTCATCCAATGGTGCATTGTAGTCATATGTTGTGCTAATATACGGACCGCCAGCTTCCCTACCATAATTAGTCCCACCGTGATACTGAAAGATGTCAAACAGCGAAGAACTGGTTTTTTAAATAGGTCAATTCAGGTAAGAAGAATTGGTTTTGATTCGTAAAAGAACTGTTGTTTGATCTTGCAAAATGATGATGGAAACAATGAATAAAACCAACCATATAGTAATTTTGCAAGGAGCCTCCGGTTTGGAAGAATCTTGCAACAGCATAAGCCACATCCTCTGCGGTTCTATATGGATCTCCTCCACCCCAAGCCTTGAACCTTCATATAATTAAAAAGAAACAAACAACCAAACCCGATGATCAAAATTTCCATACTTGTTATCGTCCAATCGGAAAACCAAAAAAATTAGATAGATGGAACTGACCATCCGGTCCAGTTTTCAGTCCATATCTTAGGGCTATTCGCATTGTTTGGTTCAAAGTCGTGACAGTACCAGCCATTGCAGGTGTTTATCTGTCAAAAATATATTAGCATAGTTCAACACAAAAGAAAAGTACCATGAAATATTTTATGAAAAAAAAAAACACATTGTATTTTGTGCTAGATCAAACATACTATCGGCTGTGGAGCATCAGGCTGTTGACACATAATCCATGGAACTCCAATATCGAGCGATTCAGCCATAGTAGCGCACCAATCGATATACACTTTGCCAGCAGCTCCATAAGGTCCCATTACATTTCCATATTCATTCTCTATCTGTGCAAGTATAATTGGACCTCCTTGTGATGCAAAAAGCTTCTCTTGTTTCACCATGTCCACTATCAAGGTTGTAAAGTTTTGCATCTCATTCTGAACAAATACAAAATCAACCAATAAATATTTTACCCCTTTTTTTTAATTTAAAAAAAAATGAAAGCTTATTAATATGCCTGAGGAAAAGAAAAAGAAATGAAGCAATAAGAGTTAACAATATTTTTTACCATGTAGACATCATTGGCCGTTCGTAACTCAACGCCAGGCAGATTGCGCAACCACACAGGATACCCTCTATTCATTATTGACGATAAACAAAGTGAGTAAATAATATAGCAAGATTTATTGAGCTTAGAAATTAGCAAAATAGTTTTTAAAAAAAATTAGTTTACCCAAAGTTCCATTCAGCGCAGACATAAGGTCCAATGCGAAGAATAGAGAAAAATCCAGCATCTTGAACGGTTTTGAGAAACCTTATGAGATCTAAATTCCCACTAAAATCGTATTGACGACGAAGTGGTTCATGGGCATTCCAGAAAACATAGGTTTCAATAGCGTCCACCCCTCCTTCCTTGGCTTTGTTTATCAAATCAGGCCACATCTACAAAAGGGTTAGGATAAAAATAAAGACACATTTGTCAGTCTTGAAAATAATAATAATAATCGTCCAATTAAAAAAAAAATAAAAACATATAACTACTTACTGAGGGAGTGCTTCTTGGATAATGGATTGAGCCAGAAATGAGAATTCTACGTTCGCCATTAATTTTGATGGCCCTTCCATCGTAAGAAACATCATAAGCAAAAGCACATGACAAAGAATTTAAGACCAGAAAGGAGAGAATACATGCATGGAACCAACAATTAATGTTGGAGTATGCCATGGGAACGATGGGCAGTAGGATAGGGTACTTCCTTCTTCTTCTTGTTTTCTAGTTCTATTCGTTGTATTTATAGTGTGAGTTTTACTAGCCGTTTTGCTCCAACGCTCATCCAAATTGAAAGGGATCCGGTAAGCAGTTGTTTCTGATGAAATTCTGTTATAAAGATTTAAGTGTTAGGCGGTTAAGTAGCAAAATTTGATGAGAATAAGGATAAGATTGTTTTGCGTATCTCAAGATATATTTCCTGATTAATATCTATCCTGCTGATTTGGTTGTTGAGATTTTTATCCTAATCTTTGGTAAAAAATAGTTTTGGATAATAGTAAACCATCATGCATGCACGGTTTACCATCCTTATTTAATTTTAGGGATAATTTCAAAAATATCCCCTAAGGTTTTAATAGTTTCACTTAGCACCTTTAAAGTTTAGAAATATTACTTATCCCCCTTATTTTCAAATTTTGTAACATTCTCAATCCAATTCAAATTATATCATTAAAATATTATGTTTAGAAAAGGAAAAGTTATTTCATCCCAAAATTGCCCTTTTATTGTGATCCTTAGTTGTAATGACAAATCAATTTAAAATCCTTTCATATTTGAAAATTTGATGGATGTGTTTCTTAGTAAAAAGATTATACGTTTAGACTTGAGAAATCCTTTAACAAATTTCATCTATAATTTCGAGACAAAATTTTAAATTGATAAATTATAAATAATTAACATAGTATGTAAAAACTATTTGAAATATTGTAAAGATGTGGAAAATAACTTTTTTCATCTTCTAAACAACTCAAATAAATTATAAATATAATTAAAAAATTTTCCCTTTTCTAAATTTTCAAGCCATTGATTCAAATAAATAAAAATTAAATATTCTAAAAGGTTCATAAAATTTGTTAAATTCAATCAAAATGTTTTACATAAAAAAAAAAGATTTTTCTCATTTGATAATCTAAGAAACATATGGATAAATAAGGGTTGGACAGATACTAAAGTTTTAATTATAACTAGCCTCCTAAATTGCAACACTTTTGTAGAAGAAATGTACATTTTTGTCAAAAAATAATAACAATATTATCAGATTTATTTCTTACTATGTGGCCTTAGAGTACCAAATAGACAAACCTTAAAGGAGAACAATTACTTTGTAATTTGAAAACATGTTAAATAAAATTTTATTATTTGTTTGTATTGTAAAGTATATTGTTTATGGTTGCAATCATTATATGTTGTTCCTTTAAAAAAACAACATCTTCATACTTTTTGTCCTTATTTTTAACATATGATTATTACACTTACAATTAAAAAAATTAAGGCAATGAAAGGGTATTATTGAAAAGAGATTGAAAGGGATTAGCTGAGTTGTTGCTGGTAAAATTCTGTTATAATGATTTAAGTAT
The DNA here is from genome assembly GCF_036785885.1 of Coffea arabica. Lineage (NCBI taxonomy): Eukaryota > Viridiplantae > Streptophyta > Magnoliopsida > Gentianales > Rubiaceae > Coffea > Coffea arabica. Next base: position 11,293,931 of record NC_092320.1, on the reverse strand, counting down.
TAGGTGGTTGAGTAAGTGGCAAAATTTGATGAGAATGAGGATACGCTTGTTTTACATTATCTCAACATATATTTCCTTAATAATATCTATCTTAATGTATCATAATTTGGTTGTTCAGATTTTTATGCTGATCTGTGGTAAAAATAGTTTTGGATAATAGTACACGATCATGCTTGCACTGTTTACTTTCCTTCAATTCTATATATTCTAAAGCAATAAATTTGGTTTCTTCTAATCCATAATAATCAGAATAAGATAACTATGTATTAATGTATAGTCATCACATTCATGAACATGTCAAGCAAAAATTTAAGCAAAAAATTATATATAGAAATACAAACAAATTGATATATTGTCATAGTGAATGAAGCAAAAACTTTTTTGTGTAAATGATAGCTTGCATAAGACATGTTACAATTACAAATAGCGAGTAAGATTTCATGCATTTATAATATTGATTGGCAAATACTAGTTGCATTTTTGTTTCTTGGTCAGGGACAAGATCTTCCCCTCTTGATGTATTGAGGTTGGTGCATTTATCTATGTAACGAGCATAATTCGTTACATTGATAAAATGAAAAAGGCAACATTTTTGTGAACTTACCATTCCATACCTTATCACTAACCCCAACCTTCCCCCAACATTCCACTTAATATTATGCAACATTCTGGTATTTGACTATGTTAAGTAAGATCATTACTTGGTATTTGACTAAGTTAAATAAAGGTATCAACTATTTTTAATTAAGTGAGAACAGATGGATTGAATTATTGTCCAAGTAAATTTGAGCCTTTGTATAGTTAGATCACAAACTTTTTAAACGCTAATTTTGTCCTTACATATCTACCTGTTTATTTACCTATATATTCAAAATCATTTAATTTCTTTTCTAATCTTCCAAACAATATCAAAATCTCTCACCTCTCTTCTCTTCTTTTCTTTTTTATCCAAAACTCCCACCCATAAATATCACGCCTGTGTGACTTCTAAAATTTGTTGGGCAATAGGGTCCAATAATGCTTTTAATTGGATCAATTACTGGACATCAAATGGAAGTCCAGTTTCGGAGGTAGAGGCTGTACCGTGCAACTTGAAGTGACAAGACATAGTTCAATTCTTACTTGGTTTACTGTTACGTGCAAACAAAGCTGCCATTACATTTTTTGAAGCAAACACTATCTCATAAGCCCATCTTAAAGTCCCAACACTAGTATCGTAGGCATCGTAGCAGCTTTGGGTCAATTATTTTGTTGGCCCATACTTGGATATAATTGGATTGGGGGTGAGCTTCTTCCACTCTTTGACAGCTAAAAAATTATTAAAATCTTCTAACCAAATCAAAATCCTTAAAAACTCTCTACATTGAAATTTATTGGGATGTTGAAACAAAAACTATATTTAAAAGTCATTATCTTGCTCATCATATGCAAACAATCCAAGAGTTAAAAAATCACAGCTAGTTGATTAGGATTAACTTCATGACAGTAGCAGGAGTGATTAAAGATAAGCTAGTTTTTTGAGTGCTTCTAACTAAAATTGTAACATAAAATGGTATTGTTGAAAGTCCACAGCAACTACAATTAGGAGCTTAATGTCCCGGAAGTTTTTTTTTATTCTTGATCACATTTTGAAATGGCAATTGATCTTTATTTTCGTCCCAGCAAATAGGCTAGATAGGGAAGAAGGCTTAGCGTAGCTAATTATATATTAACCAGTTAATTTGATTGCCTATACGACTGAAAGGAACAGAAGCTCTCCAAAACTTCTCCATCATCATTTTTTTTTTTTTTTGGCCTCGAAAGATGATAAATAAAATAACCAACTCGACAGAGGTTGATGGAACTTTCTGATTTATATGAGACGAAGTAGTTTTAAGTATATCATTTTCAAGCATTGAAGAAAAATTAAGGTGCGTCAACATCATGCCACCTAAACATTTCCTCTTGAAATATCAAGATGCATTTCTTTATTATTTCAAGTCCAAATACATTGGTTGGGAACGTCATTTCTAGTCTACATTGTACGACAACATTATTTCTAGCATTTTTTTTTTAAAGTTTTGCTTTTATCAGCAAAATTCAAGTAGTAATGTCATAATAACTTTTTCCTGATAACATGTCAAAAAATATTTTTTCAAGTAAAATTTAAATAGCATCACAAATTGATTTGATAAGGATAGTTTTGTGATGACATTAAAATTTTTGATAGTTTTATAAACTCCCCTTGAGGTTTTTGACAATTACAATCACTTCCTCTAAGATTTGAAAAATTAAGAAAATCTCTCATAGAAAGTATGTCTGGATAACAATTCATGTTGTATAAATTGATTAATAAATATAGCAAGAAAAGTCAGGAATGAAGTATAACGTATGAAATTAGACGACATTTGTGTTTTAGAATAAAAAAGTATTACCAAAAAAGAATTTTTATTTTTTCTCTTTTAAACTCGTTTTCATTTAAAATTTGTAAAGTTTATGAAGGCTATCATAGTTTTTTTGTAGCAACAACAAGGTAAGTAAGTTTAATTTTTTAAACCTTAGGAGAGGCAACTACAATTATTAAAAGCTTCAAGGGAGGTTTTGAAAATTACCCCTTAAAATTTTAGCTATAGAAATTAGAGCATGATTTATTGTTAATCCGTCAACGTCGAAGTGCCCCAAATTTCTTGCAAAAAAACAAATAATTGAGGCATTGTCGAACGTCACCCTCTTAGATGGATGGCGTATTCACTCGGGGGGCACAATTTCACGTGGCTGGACAAGAGACTTGCCAATCAGACATCAACGAGTGTGGCTTTGATGAACCAACCACCTCAATAGTATTTGGTCACCCCGTTTTTGTCTCTGTCTCTGTCTCTGTCTTTGTGAGGTAAAGGCAAGGTTCAAATCTTATTTTTTATAAAAAAAATTAAAATTTAATGGGACTTTTTTTTTAAATTCGTAAGAGGCACTTGTACGCCGGTTTCTAGCAATCGCGTTGGATCATCTCTTTAATATAAGTTAGAGTAAAAATAGACGTAGATTGTGACAATAGGTAAAAAAAAAAAATGATTTTGATGCGACATTTTAAGTAATTAAAATTAATAACACTTATTCAAGCCAAATGTAACAAATTAAAATTTTTTTTTGGAGATAGCACATAGTCCTTACAAAAAAACTTATCTCATTTTTTCATAAAATAATGAAATGAACAGCTTTTATCCAATAGAATTAAGACATGATTAAACTTTACCAGTTGATGACTGGTAAGATCTGGACCAGATTTCATTTACTCACAACATTGATGAATGTTTCAAAACGACAGTAGAGTAGATTAGACGTGGCAAAAGCCCCTCAAAGATCCATACCTTTTCTTTTCATTATGTAAAGGATTTTTCTAACGAATATTCAATATATTCACTTTTTTCGTCCGGTTTCTAAAAATTTACCACGCATGACTACGTTTAAAACACTCTTTTGCTATAATGAAACCAAAACCGTGGTTTCTAACGTAACGTGGTATGGAAAACAGAATATTGGAAATTTGCAACGAATAATATATTTATGACATCAAGGTCTCAACATCTGAAATGGCCTTGTCAATTGCCTGCCGCTTGCTGAAATTGTGTGTAGTGCTTTTAGATTAGACACGTTTTCACAAATTCTATGTTTGTGCTTCTTTCACTCCCACGGATCATTAATTAGCATAATAAGACTTTGTCAAGTTGCTCACGCTACTGTTTTTTTTTTTTTTTTTATAAAAATAATAATAATAACGATTCATAGGTCAATTAAGGTATCAAATAGCGCAGTGGAATCGATAGTGACCTTAAAAAGGAAATGTCATTCGTTGGTCAAAGTTGAAATTATTGCCCAAACCCTCAGTTGAGTACATGTTCGTAGTTTACGAGAAGTTTTATTATACCAAATAAGGAAAATAAATTAAATATTGATCATTTAAACAAAAAGAAACCAAAAAAACAAAGATATTTCTCCTTTTCATGGTTTACTTCCACTTTGTGCCTCCCAAACTTTGGACGATTACCCGCTTCAGTCCCTAAACTTTAAAATGGGACACTTAAGTCCCTAAAACTTATAAATTGGGACACTTAAGTCCATAAACTTATAAAATGAGACACTTAAATTTCTAAATTTATAAACTGAGACACTTCGACCACCAACGGCATTCAGGATTCTGTTAACAATTTTCCTTAATTGAGAGATATTTATCAGTTTAGGGACTTAAGTGTCCCATTTTGAAGTTTAGGGATTGAAGTGGGTAATCGTCCAAAGTTTGGGGGGGACAAAGTGGAATTAACCCCCTTTTCATCAATAAACGAAGGGTAATGTTATTCGCACTCTTCATATGTTATTTACACTCAAACTATTCCATTTTTTTTTTTGATGAGACCACAGTACCCTCTTCTTGATTTCTTCTCCTAGCCTATGAATTAACTTTACTAGATTTCCTCTTACATTCTAAAGCCAATTAGTTATTCCATTACACATTAAAATGACCAATTTAAAATTGTCACTGATATGTATTATTTTTTTCTACAAAACTTCACGAATTTATATCATGCAAAAGATCAATCTCTCAATGTAATATGAATAGATTTCAAACTTCAAACCCAAAAAAAAAAATCCCAAGCTTCAAAATGACCAAAATATGCAAAATTAAAATTGAAATAAGAATATGAAAGTAAAATAAAATAATAGTTATGTAAATTTAGAAAAGAGAAGCAAAAATTGTGTAGATTAGAAAAAAGAGAACACAATTGTGCCAAACTTCCTTACATGTGAACATGAGATGGGATAGAAGAAGAAATTAAAACAAGGCAATATGATGTCATCAAGATAAAGATGAGATAGTATGAGGGCAAATAATATAACCCTGAACCAAAGAGTATAAAATAAAAGGTATCACAAAACAAAATAGCGGACTGAGTGGTAAACTATGAAAAATATCTTTCATTTTTCCCCCAAAAGTAAGCTACTAAAGATATTACGGTAGGATAGATCAAGGAAACCATCATTGTGATGGTACACTACTATAATACTGGCGATTTTTAATAAAATACTATTTATGTGCCCTCCCGAATACGTTTTCTGATTGGTGATATTTAATAGAATATATTATTTATTTACCCTCGCAAATACGTTTTCTAATCAATCATTTTAACTTTTTTCAACCCTAAGCCCTCAAATTCTACTGATCACTGACTGCTAAGAAGGAATTACGGGGCCACCAAAAATCGCTTTCAGGTACAGCACGTGGGGCCCAAATTTCTCGTGGGCCCAGCATCAAACCACAGAATAAATAAAAAGGACACGCACTAAAATAAAATCAGTGGGCTCCTAATCCCTAAACTAAACCTCCTTAGTGGGTCTGGGTAATTAGGCCTTGAATCCATCTTTCGATCTCGGAAACGTGTCCCGATCTCCGGCAACGAAATTCACCGGAATCTTTGGTTGCGCCAAGCAACGGTCCGTGTGGGTCCATCCTGGGGGTTGGGTCCCAATCACTGGAGATGGACGTGCCTTTAAAAAATAGCCCACTGACAAGTGACATTTGCATTAAAGTTGCTAAGCAATCAATTTTTAATAGTTGTACAAAAGCGACTCCATCATTATTATTCCTCTTCCTCTCTGCCATGTAATTCCAATCACCACTTCTCTATAATTTCTAACCAAACCAATGGGCTTAGTCGTCTAACAACTCCATCAAACATCACAATTTGCAGCATTATTTTAACACCCTTCCCACCCCACCCACAAAAGAACAAAAAAGAGCAGTGGAGCCCATATCTCCCCCCCCCCCCGGCCAGCCATCCCTCTCCCTAGGCTCCTAGGCTCCCATAAAAGAGCTTTGCAGCCACAAGCATTTGTTGAACTCGTAAGAGTTGAAGCCAGAGCTCCAATTCTCAAACTATAATATTATAAGAAAGATTTAGTCATGCTAGGCAAGAGACCTACTCCAGTGATTGGGAACCTGACCAATTCGTTCTTTTTAGGCAAACGGGCGGCCGGGCTAATGGATGTTGCCACTAGCCCCAGAAGTCCATTGGAGTTCAGGATTCAATCCCCCAGAGGCATGAAGCATTATGATCTTGGTGGGGTTGGATTAGGAATCGTTGCTGCCCTTGAAAAGTCAGTTCATGATCATGCAAATGAAAATCTTGCTACCAAGGCCTTGTCCAATCGGAATATTAATCGGTCCAATCCAATTCCTGTTAATCCAGCTCGGAACTTTAACAATCGAGCTAACCGCAAGGGAGGTATTGAGGAAGCGGAGATGGATAGTATGGAAGATTATACTTTTGTGACTTGTCATGGACCAGGCAACAAGTCGTTTACCAGAGTGTACTATGATGGAGGGAGCAAAGGATATCAAATAAGTGATTTTGGTAGGGAAGGTTCGAGAAGTAACCGTCCCAGCTTGTTCACCTTATCTCCTGCTAGATTTGATAATTCTCCAGCTATCCCGACTTGTGATTTTCTCGATTCTTGCAACTTATGCCACAAGAAGCTTCAAGGCAGAGACATTTACATGTACAGGTACAGCATCAGCTACGCTTTAGCAGTTATCATGGTTCTCTGTCTTATTTATGTAGCTTCTTCCTTGTGGTCATGCTGTCCTACCCCATCCTTGACTGCTTATTGATCAATTATTCATATCTCGGTTTACATGATTTGCAGGGGAGAGAAAGCATTTTGTAGTACAGAGTGCAGATACAGTCACATGATGATGGATGAACACAAAGAAAAGTGTAGCTCTGAAGCTTCAAGATCAGTAGAAGTTTCAAGCTCACCTTACAAAAATGGCCACGGCCAGATACTTTCACCAGGAATTTTTGCAATCTAAACTAACAAAACGACACTTCAATCAAGCATGAAGAGTCATGCCATAAACGATTAGTCCATGTATATACGGGAAGAGTCTTATACATATGAGAAACCACCGATTAGAGAAAGGTCTCTTTTTCCTTTCTCCAATTTTGGTTGCATGTAATATTAAGCTTCAACCTCCAATTTATGAGAATTTTGAGTTTCATGGTAAAAGATCTTCAGCTCAACTTTAATTTGTCACTCGAGTGAAAGAACAAGTTTCTTGGAGGGTTTTTTTTTTTTTTTTTTTTTTTTTTTTTTTTTTTTAAATATGGAGATTGGAGAAGCAAGAAGCTGCAAAGGCTTGTCCAAATCGAAAACCTGTTTTATTGTCAAGATGATAAAACTGAGTGAGGCCCAGGTTTTGAACCTCTAGGGAACATGTGTACCACTCCGCATCAGGAGCCATCATGAGCTCTATCTTTAGCACATCTCGAACTCTCACCCCTTCCCAAAAAGAAGAACTTCGAACCCTTATTGGTCTGATCTTCCATTCAATCCAGACACAAAAATTTAGAAGTGATTGATGCAGTCTAATAATATTATCCTTTAGTTTTTCTTTTTAAATAGAATTTATCTGGACAAACGTACAAGATGCACGTATAAGCGAAGAGCCCTATTGCTAACGCAAGGGGAAAAGGTATGTGAAAGGTGAGGTCTAATGAAGTCATGTACTGACCAACCAAGTATAGTGGCTATGTCCTTCCTTCCCACAGAACTGCTGAAGAAATTCTCAGTAACGTAGTCCGTTGGAAACTGGAAAGGTCCGCTGACTTTGCCAGTACTTCTGCTCTAGCAGTATCTCACTATAAGTTCGTTGCAAATGCCCAAGCATAGACATCAGAGACTTGTTGGTCTTTATAGATCTTCTGCATCTGACATTCTCTGTCCTATTTTATAATTTTCTACACAAAATTTATAATTATTGAATTTTAAGAAAATAAAAAAGAACTAAAACATGATATTTATGTAGAAGAAATAGTAATATAATAAAAAATGAGACAGAGAGTGACACAGAATATGAGACAGAAGATCCGTTGCGATCTTTATATACCTCAAACCACCAAAACTAGGTCGGTCTTGTGCGTACGCCATTTTTTTGGTTAGATATTATTTTATTTACATCACAAAAATATTTTCTAATCACTTTTGAATTTTCTCAACTACAATTTTTTTTCATATTATTTTATTTTGTCATTCTAATGTAAGAAGTTTAGGCAAATGTCCTTTTGTAACGTTATGCTCGCAATTGAATTGACTGCAAAAGACGACCATTTTAACGGAGTTGAACTCAACCAACAACTTGTATCTGGCTTTAGCTAGGATTGAGTAACAAAAGAGAACGAAATTCTATAAATCACCTTCGCCATGCATAGATCGATTAAGCCCACTTGTCTCTCAACTCTTGAATTCTTTTCTTTGCAACCAGTGGTACGTAAATGGTGCAAAAAAAAAAAAAAAAAAAAAATTTCCACCGACTAGCATTTTGTCCGCTATCGAAGTTCGGATGTACAAGTGGACTGCCAACGCGTATACTCCATTAAATGGATATGCATTGTCTATATTTTGATTTTTGTACAATCACCAACAATTTCTGCCCACCACCAAATACAGCCACACCATTAGGTCATGGTGTGGTGGGAGCAGCAGAACCCAAGTCCATAAACTGACTTTTGCCCGATAAATTGTCCATGAAGGTTGCCTCGAAGGCAAAATAAAGAATGGTCATTTAATACGCAACTAAAGAAAAAAATCCAAAGTTAATAAGATCATTAAATCCCCAACGGACAAGTCTCACAGAATCTATTATCCCCAAAATAAGATACAGGCTACATATTCGTACACATTGCTGTAAGATATGGTGATCCAACAAACTGGAAGCAAAAGATTAAGGCAGAGAAAGCAAGCCAGGTATAATCAACACACTCAATACCTGCCTAGAAATCATTTGCAGGAATTTCTTTTGGTTTGTTACTGATAATATATAGGTGGCTGGGTCGTAGCAATACCCGGATATCCACCATCATAGATTGCCTGGCTAGCAGCTCCAATTCTCTGACCCTGGGGATGCATCAGAGCTTGTGCACCAGCCATTTTACTCAAAGCAATTTGTCGCTCGTAGGCTGCAAGATCCGTGGCTGAAAATCCTGGCATGTGTGCTACAGCTGGCGGGGGTAGAGGAGTGGAACTAGTCCCAGGAGGAGTAGGCTTGCTACCCCAGGAGCACTACAAGAAAGCATAAGAATATGTAATAACTTGACACCAAAAAATCTACATGCACAAAAAAGGAGCATAAGAATTTTCTGTCAGACTGAGTCTGGAGACAATAGATCATCATGACCATGCTTTATACTCCGCAGAAATCAAGTAACAATAACTCACTCACTTGGTAACTTGCAAGAAATTCGTAGCTTAGTGGCTTACCTTGATTGGCTTGCCAAACAGAATACATGCATTTCCCAACTGAATAGCACGAGCAGCTTCGGCATGGTTGCTGAATCTCACAAAACCAAAACCCTTGTCTCGTTGAACACGGACATCTTCAATCACTCCAGCTCCAAGAGAGTGGAAATGACGATGGAGATCCACCGATGTCACCTGCAATGTCTCAATGTTAAATCCAAAACTGATAAGCCTATGAGCATATCTCCCTAAGGACCATAGAATTTAGGACCCACTCCTCCTCAACCAAATATTTCATATCCAATAAAATATACAAATGGAACCCAGATAAAACTAAGTGACAAACAACTAAAGGAAAAGTGTGTAAAGGCGACATTACCAACAAAAGTAGCAGGTAAAATGTAAAAACATTTGATGAATAGTGTTTTAGTAACTATTAAAGATAAAAGCCGGCACAATGCATCAAAGAGCAAGTTAAAACTGATAGATTTATGGTTGCATGCAGCAAGAATTGTAAGATTTCTGTACTATATTCTTTTTGAGTAGTGGCTCGCACTTAACTTGGGTTAAGGTATAACAAAATGTCTTGAGCCGTAAAAAGGAAGCATAGGTATGTAGTAAACTCCGAAGCATCAATGGTTTGGTGCCATGGTCTACAAAGATTTGGCAGGAGCACTTCATAATATACGACAACAAATTGGATGAAAGAGAAATATAAGTTGCATTTGTTAAATTGGCTTAAACTCACTTCTGGGGCAAGATTGCCAACATAAACAGTGGTATATTGGGGATTATTTTCTGGAGCATCTTCGCCACTCTTCTCTTGACCATCTTCTGCATGATGAATTCATAAATTTGTAAGCTATACATTCAAATTGAGAACTGTCATTCAGTAAGATCTCTTAAAAACCATAGATGCATGGCAATGAACAAAAGAAGACAGCCAATGCATTCACGAAATACAGTGGCTAAGATGCACCTGTGGACCATTTTCCTTTAGTACTACGAAATGTAGGTGGAATCAATCACTTCAACTAGAAGCGTACAAATATCAGAATTAAACAAGCAGCAAGATTTTTGGACGTGGTGAAAGAAAATCAAATTCAACTGGACAACAAGGTGCCTAAAATTATCACATTCCAGATTGCACTAAGAACCACCTGATGTTCCATTTGTAAGTTCCACCACACTTTTTGCATCTAAGCTCTGCTTGTCATCACCGTTAGCAGCACCTTTTGCTGCCCAGTTGCAGCGTATTTGTCTGCTCCCAAGCCACTTCCCTGCAGTGTTGCAGAATGAATTACAATTCCAACAAAAGCATGACAATATTAAACTCCAGAATGTGTGTGTGTATATATATACACGAGTAAAAAATTTCTTAACCTTTTCCCAACCCTTGATAAGTACAAAATTTCTATTGTAAATAAGCATCTCCCTACAACCTCCAACATGTTGTAGCCACCCACACAAGACAGCATCTCCTACAGGCTACAAAGACACTTTTTGTGAAGAAGTACAAAACTACGCTTCCAGAGGAGGAGAAAGGGACCTAAGGAAGTCTTTTGAACAAAAAAAGTTTACAAGTAGTTGACACTATTTGAAGTCTTGGTCCCAATTCCATGTACTCATTTCTGCCACTTCAAAATAGGCATCCAATCTTCCAGTGTAGTTTCTTTTTTAATACTAAAACATCTACTAAAACATCACCAAACATTTTCAAGCTAGACTAGATATTTTAGAACTTTCCCCCTAGAGAACATCAAACTCCTCTCGTTCCAAGCCAAAACAAGTTTGTGTAAGACATGCAACTCTTGCAGTGCACTACATAAAGCAAAAGCCACCCTAGTCCCACCGTGCACAAGCACTTCCACTCCAAACAAGCAACAGCCCATGTCCTTGACAATTTCAACAAAGAAAACTAAAGATAAGCAGTGTATTGAACATGTCCCCCAAAATACATTATATACAGTTAACAAAGAGAATGAATTAGTCCACGGATAAATTTGCCCAGGTGCAGTCCAGGTTAATACAAAAAATGAGGTTAAAGACCCCATCAAAATTGGGGAAAACTGGAATAACACCTGCTCAGATCAGTTTCTCCAGCATGAAGATTGACCAACTAGAACAATAAATGATCAGCAAGCCGATTTGCTCACCAATCCAGATCCCAATACATTATGCTTCACTCATATGGCTAAATATCTTTGCTTTTAACAAATTAACATCCACCTTCCAAATAAAGAAAATTTTAAAAGAAGGTTGGCAAACAAACAAGAACAATAAAGGGATGCCAGAAAGGTATAGAAGCAAATAGCCTCCATTAAATTATCGTGGTAGTAGATTCAAAAGAACATAGTGAGACAAACAATTTTGAAACAGCAGGAAAATCTCCTTACCATTCAAATCATTTATAGCACTTTGGGCTTCCTGGGAGGGAAAAAACATATCAAAATCATAAAGATAGGATAAAATTAAAAGTACAAATGTGAAATGCCTATAAATGGATTCAACAAGACCATGTAAGCACCTGCTGGCTACGGAAAGAAACAAATCCAAAACCTCTTGAACGACCAGTCTTTTGATCCCACATAACTCTTGCATCTCTGTTAAAAAGTGCAAAACATTTTAGCCACCTTCATTCTTACCCAAATCATAGAAAGTAGGAATGACCAAGAGAATAATGAAACTTACGAGCAGCTAGGATAGACAGAAAAGCAAGCAAACAATGTGGAATCTGTAACCTCTGGACTAAGGTCGCCAACAAAAATGTTGAAGTGATCTACAAATCATGACCATAGGATTAAATGGGATTAATAAAAAAAAAGATATAAAAACTACACATCATCATCAGTTGAGAGTTTATATATATATACTTGACGTGTCCTCCCTCTGAGCGCTGGCATATGCCCAGTTAACTTTTATAGGTTGTCCAAATCTGTAGACTACGACGTCAGATATCGAAAGTTGTAATATTTAAGACCACAAAAATGTAAAACACTTACAGATGTCGCCCATTAAGAGTCACAATAGCAAGTGCAGCTGATCTTCGGTCAAAGTAATCCACAAAACCATAGGATGACTGCATAAAGAGGAGCAGCAAAAGTCATCATCATTGAGCAAGTAGGACATGAAATTCTAGGAATGATGTTTCAAAGTCATTTGCCTACTTGGTCCAAAAAAAAAAAAAAAAGAAAAGAAATCTGAATCCTTATAAACTGATCGACTACAGACACAAATAGGAAATCTTGGTACTCAAGCATCAAGAAGAAATTTGTTGATGCTCAAAATTCTGGAGCTGGATGTAGCTTAGTCAAGACAAGAAGACAGCAGATTCTAAAGAAGGGGTATGTTTCAAAAACCAATAGGTCTTTCTTATAATGAGAAAAAGGTCCAAATGCATCGCATCCTCATCTTACATTACTTGAAAGATTCCTATAGCTAAAAGAGCAGCTTACTAAATTGGAAATGTTCAACCATACTTCTATAGTCAGCTTGAGAAAGTTTCAATGATATGTTGTATTTAATATAAATTAATAGCAATGTAAACTGCTGATGGCACCTTACATAAATTTGTGGAACAGTCTTACAAAATCAGGCAGAGGGGAAGAAAGAAAGTTGAAGCAATGTAAACAAACCTTCTCCTTTCTGATGAGCTTGCAACCTTCAAGAGGACCAGTACTAGAGAAAACCTCTTGAAGAAGTGGTTCTGTCACTTGTGGGTGGATATTCCCAACATATCTGCAATATCTCATTGAAATACAAACTTAAGAGGAGTATATTGGCATTTTACTTTTTGAGAACTGACACGGGACAGCAGAAAACAGACACATGCACACAGATTACATCCATAGAATTTATTGAACATAAAACAAAAGTACAACTTAAGTACATCTTATATCATTCTTGTGTTGTCTATGAACCAATGCATTACCATAAGTAAACTTTTAATTTATGCACTCATCTCCTACAGGAAAACCCCCAAGAGATGCAATAACAAAAAAATGTCAAAAAGGCTACCCAAAAAGAAAAGAGAAAACAAAGTAAAATCTTTGCAAGGCACTCACACACTGCGGCATGTACTTGAATCAAATCTTGGAGGCAGATTTCCACTCAATATAGGCTCTATCTGCAGATTAGTGATAAATGTAAAGATCCAAAAAAAAGAAAAGAAAAGAAAGAAATAGAGAGGGAGAGAGGTAAACTCCAAAATAAAAGAAACCTACAGTTAATTCCAAAAAGATTAAGAAAATAATAAGGAGGTGACCACTCATTAGGATCAATATTTCAACTCAAAAATTAGAGGTTTGCCTTCATAAAATCTCATTTGTGTACATAAATATATCTATAGTAATCAGTGGGGTGATATAAAGAACCAAGTCTAATCTCTATTCTGGATTCATAGAAACATTGCAAAACAGATAAAACCACTCATCTAACTCATACTTGGATTAAGCCTTCGCTACTTCAACAGAAAGTAGACATTTAGGGCAGCAAAAGATATTCTCAACAAGCTAATCTACAGAGCACAAATCACGTGTATGTGAATATGCCTGAAAAGGTGATGGCCAATTGACCTCAAGACTTATAATGCCAAATTAGCTCTAACAGTCCATCGTTGAAATAAAGGTACCTATATGCAAACATAACAATTACAGAAAGCTAGGAAATAATTTTTTCCAATTCCACCTCTCATCTCAATCAAGAAATTCTCCAAACTCCACAGCCGTCGAATCCCACTTATAACAGGAAATTTTCAAGCACAAACATGAAATCAGCATATAGACGTGCATCCATACTACTACTACAGTAATAATAGAAATAAACTAATAATAGCTCTTGAAAATGAAACAAATTTTACAGGAAAGAACTGAACTTTCAATATCCCCGCAGTTTAAGAATATAAAACGAGGAGGTAGAATTGACTCTGATGCAACTTAAGTTTTAAACTCAATTTTGACCATTTTTTTAAGGAAGAAAAAACCCACGTGCACCTACGAGCATGGCTGAATATTCATTCTGGAAAACTGTTTCTTGAGAGAGAGAGAGAGAGAGAGCAAGAGCTGTATTAATTTCCAAACTTTTTCCCCATCTTTCTTAAGCAAAATAGAGCAATTAGCTAGAAAAACTGTAGACAAATTAATCGTCCAAAAAAAAACAACTTCAAAACAAAATATCAAACAAATTTGACTTCAGCGAAACAAAACAGAAAACATATCTAATTAAGCATATATACGTAATAATATCGAAACAAAAAAAAATCCGACTCGACATCAACGTAAACAGAGTAAAAAACATAATTCTTCCACTATATGTTTTTGAAGGTGCTAACTTTATCCCTACTGAAACCTAGATAAATAATCATGCAAAAAATTTCAAAATAAAACTCAAATTAAAAGAAAAATAGATAAAGAGAGAAATAGAAAGACCTGAGTATGAGCTAAAAGACCCGGGTGGTAGAGAGATTGCTGCATCAATGCTTGTTGTTGCTGCTGCTGCTGCTGCTTCAGCCTCTGCTGCTGCATCTTCCTTTTTTTTAATTTATTTTTCCGAGAATATAATAGATTAGCTAAATATCGGATAAATTAATAGGTAAGGAGTTGAAGATTAGGGCTTGAAAAAGGGGAAAAAATGGGAAGGGGGGGGGGAAGCGGAAAAATAAAACGGAAATAAAAAGGGAAAAGGGAAAAAAGAAAAAAGAAAAAGAAAAAAAGAAAAGAAAAGAAAAGAAACCCTGGAAGGACAGAGAGAGAAGAAGGCGAGAAGGAGATGATGTACTGATGCTCCCCCCTCGCGTTCACGCTCGTTTTGGATCTTTATAATGGAGGGTGAATAAAAATAGGGTACATCTCTCAAAGCTGATTAGCGGGGCAATCGGGTTTTGTCTACCGCTCGATCTCTTGGATTTTTACGTCTGGTGGCAGACCCAATTTCTCAATTATTTATTCCCAAAAAGAAAAGACCTACTCGGATGAATTAATTTAACTTTAGCTGGGTGTCACTTCCCCTTACACTTGTACAGGATTCCTCGTTCCAAATTGACATCCCCTGTGTTTGGATAGTAAATTATTTAAAATAATTTTATTAAAAAATATTAAATTTATTTGAATAGTAAATTATTTTAAATAATATTTTATTTACATTATAATTATATTTTTTAATTTATTTTTTTATATTTTCAATTACTTTCTTATTTCACATACATTACATTATAAAAAATATTACAATAATTATTTCAAATAATATTTTATTCAAACAAACCAACTATAGTACTTTTTTAATATGATGTATGTAAGAAAAGTGATTAAAAAATATGTTGATTATGCAAGTAAGTCAGTGTGTAAATAAGGTAAAAATAATATGTAATCCAAACACACTCAACTCATAAGTGGACGAAAATAATTGTGCAATTCAAACAACGTTAGCATGTCTAAGTCCATAATGTGGACGAAAGAAGATCGGGTTCATCAATAAGGGCCCGTTTGGAATCTGAGTTTTTTGAAAATTTGTTTAAAACTTTACTGTAGATCACTGTAGAAATAGTAGAAAAAACTTACTGTATAAGTTTTTTAAAAACTTTACAGTAGCAATTTTTTAAAATTTTTTATCAAAATTTTTTTTAGGTGTTAAATATAAACTTCCCTCCCTAATTTTTTTTCCTCTTTATCCACAAATTGTGCTCTATTTTACTGTATCAAAATTAGGATTACATTTTTGTCAATCCGGAAGCCAAGTTGCTTTTCATTGTTCGCATTCGAGGTATGAATGCTATGCATCCAAGGACTAAGAAGATTTTAGATATTCTGCGCTTGAGACATGATTAATGGTGTATTCCTAAAGGTTAACAAGGCAACGCTGAATACGCTACACCGAGTTGAGCCTTACGTTGCTTATGGATATCCCAACTTGTTGAGTGTTATGGAATTGATTTACAAGAGAGGCTATGGCAAGGTAAACAAGCAGAATTTTCTCTGACCATTCAACCTTAAGGTGCCTCTTAGATGGCTTGAAGAAGAAGAGAAATCACTACGTTGAATAAGGCGATGCTGGCAACCGTGAAAACTATATCAATGAACTTATCAGGAGAATGAACTAAATTGATTGTAGTAATAAATGAATCATTGTTACAGTGTTCTAGGGTTCTATCCGATGAATTTTTAAGTTTATCCATAACCCCTTTTCTAGACGTGATTTAGGATCGTATTTAGATCAATTTTTTATTTTCATCTTTTAATTGTCACCTCAGAGCAAATTTAGGATCGTATTTAGATCAATTTTAGCTTTTCAACTTTTAATTGCCACCTTAAAGCAACTTTGTTGGACCATAGATTTTGTGAGAATTTACGGTGATTTTGTTCTAAAAATAAACAAAAAAAAATTGTCTCACTAAAAGATTTTAGCATATTTCACAGTTATACAAAATCTCACACCTACTTTTGGTTAAGAGAATCAAGGAACCTGCATTTTTCTTACAAAAGAAAAAATGCTCCGAAAATGCGACTTAAAACGCGACTTCAAGCTACGTTTTGTGAAGTTGCGTTTCTTCACAAAATTTACAGCATTGAAAACGCGATTACGTGAGAAAACGCGACTTCAAGTCACGTATTCAACGCGCGTTTTTGTTTCTGATCTAGGCTTGAAAACGCGACTCGGTTGAAAACACGACTTCCTACCGCATTTTAAAGGGGCGTTTTCTTCAGTGCCAGTGCAGAATTGAAAACGTGGTATGTTAAAAATGCGATAATATGGCGCGTTTTTTAGCCAAACGCGTTTTCTTCTGCAAATTTTTGCAGAAATTCGATTTCGAAAAATTACACATGTTACCCCAAATGCTCAAAATGCATCCTAAATCATTCTCTTGTCTAAATAAGCAATGTACGCACATAGGTAGATAAATGATCAAAACGTGTATTTTATCCTTCTGTAATGAATCGAAAACAACAATTACTCAAATCGAGGGGTTGGGTTCAATGATCAAATTTCGTCTTTTTCACCTCATTTGGTCATCTTTGCCTCTATGTCCAATATCTACAAATGAAAAATAATAAAATAACTCAAACAGATAAATATAAACGTAAAATCACACCAAAATGATATAAAATACTAAAACATTGTAAAGAGTATAATAAAATGTACTTAAATTAACTAATAAAATGTACTTAAAAATACGTAAAATAAACCCTTATCAGTATCCGTTAACTCAACATTGACCAGTAGGCTTAAATTTTACAGTACCAAATATTCAAAAAAAAAGAGCCATATTATACAATTGAAAATAGTTCGGGCTCGTGAAAATCAAGCATGGCAACCATATACTACTCATTTCGGTGAAGGTACATGTGATCAGCCATTGCATTTTGTAATTCCTTCCAATCATGCAGTGCTTCTGGAGTGACGTGTAATTGTGGCATTTGAGCTCCCTCGGTACCTCCATCATCCATATTAACTTCATCCGGTAAGTAGACGTCGTATACTCTCTAATGAAATTGTGTAGTACACAGCACACCACTACACTATTCGTCTGTGTCTCAATAGGATAGTTTTTCATAAGACCATCCAAAATTTTGAACCTCAATTTTCATACTCCAAACGTCCTCTCTATTATATTTCGAACCGAAAAATGACGGCGATTAAATAATCCTTTCTGTGTCGTCTGTGATATTCCTCCTGGTCCACTCTTAAAATGGGCCATGAATCCTGGCATGTGTCTGTATGCTGCATCAACTGCATAATATTTTTCAGCCGTGTGGGGTTGGAAATGCTGCATCCGGATTGGAAATAACATCCAATAAGACACGACTATCATGGGTACTCCCTTCCCAACCAACTCTGACATAAACGAATCTCATATCGTGGTCACATGCGACTAAAATATTTTGTGAAAGCGTGCCCTTTCTGTTACGAAAGGCATCCTGTTCCCTCTTTGGCACGCTTGTCGAGACATGTGTTCCATCAATAGCCCAATGCAATCCTACATATTGAATCTTTGATAAATTAAACTTGGATTTCGAAATTTATTAGTTTTAAGATGCGGGCACGTACCTTAAACCAGGGATAAAACCTTTTATTTTTTCGAATCCGAGAATGAATAGTATCCGTGTCCCTATGTCGGATAGCAATATGTGCTAATAGGACTAAAGTTTGGCATAGGCGGCGCACGTGTCGATGAATGGTCTCAGTGGAATGCTGAAATCGCTCACTTAACACTCTTTGTGTCAAATCATGGCTCAACCCATATAAAGCAATTGTCACTCCTTCCTCTAAAGTCACTTTATCACAGGGGCTCTCAATAATGTATTCACCTTCATGCAATATCCGGCAAAGTTAAATGAATGTGGGCATATTCATGCGCATGTTGTTAAGCATCCTGATGTATGATGTATTTTCCCCCCCAACAAGTCGTCAACCCAACCCTGACATGTGAAAGGGCATGTATGGACTAGTTGCCTTGTCCTTGGAACCTGATGTGTTTGAAAGTGCCATGATAGTATTAACACAGCAGTTGCGACTTGTCTTGCATCATCTGGGTCATCCAAATTCACTCCAAAATTTGGCGGAGCCCTAGCTATTTACACTCTGTTTGGGCAAAACACCTGCACCTTGATAACAAGTGATACATAAGCACCAAATGAGAAACAAGCTAGGAATTTGATCATTAGATAATCAACTCTTAAATTAAAGAAAGACTTCTATTTATTATTCGCCAACTCGAAAAGTCAAATATTAAAGAAATGGTGAAACATTATGGTAAGTTTTAAAATGAACCAAACTACGTAATGAAACAACCAAAGTGCAAATTCGTTTTCCAATAGGGAAAACCAGCATCTATCAATCACAAATACAAATCTAAAGTCATTAAAGCATTCAAAGAAAGCCCTTCCAACTAGTGCTTAACCCCCCTAAGCACATGTAGACCTCAATCATCTAGTTCCCCCTCCAATCGTCAGTGCATATAACCGCTTCCTAGCCTTATTCTGCTGATTCAAAAATATCATCCGATGGTCTGCGGAATCAGCCAATTTAACAGCTGCTTTTACAGCTACTTTATCTAGCAAGACTAGAAATTCGTTTAAGGCTGCATGTGCCTTTGCCACCAAGTTCGAGTCATCATCCACGTAAATCGGCAGAAGAGGAGCTGAAGTAGCAGCAAGTGGGGGAGGTGGGGCATCTACGCTCTGTGACGTGCTCCGATCGGAAGCAAACGTCGCATCCATCCAAGATATGGCATTATTGTATGAGGTGCGACTTAGATCGGGCGGGAGGTTGCCGTCTTTGGCGGATGAAAATTCCGAAGTCTTCCTTTTCCCTTTGCCTTTGTCTTTTGAATGTTCGGCATCCGATTTCCCAGTTGACTGCATAGGAGGCGTCATTTCATCAGTCAGGTCCACGTGCTCCTTACCCTGGAGGTTGATATTGGAGAAGGATTGACTTTGCCTCGCTCTTATCTTGTCATTGATGTCAACTGGTGGTTAGTTTGATCCCTTGCGTATCGGCCTTGGGCATCCATTTTGTCAAACACCTCCGACAATATGTAGAAGTCACGGCAATCTTTGTTGTGGTAAGCCTCAAAAGATGGATTCTCCCACACATTTAAAGCTAAAATTAATACAGAGGCATGTTAAAAAATAGTTTTTACACTTTATAAGCTTATGTGATAGAAAAGAAAAAATTAATTGGAGTACCTTAATCACATCTTGCCATTTGATTTCATCCATGGTTACAGTCTGGAGGAGGGGATCCCATCCGGCCCCAATCACCCTCAATCGCATGCGATTGTATTTTTGAGTCAGATGGCGCAAAGAATAATACTTCGCCTTGATTTGAGATTCATCAAAGTGGTATCCATTTTTGGCAAATTGATCAACAATTGCCGGGAACACCTCACTCTTTAAGTTGCCCTTGTTCATTCTATTAGCCCGTTTTAATTCAACCAAATACTCCGCAAATTCAAGCTCTCGCTCCATTGGAAATTGGGCTCGATCTTGCCTCGATGAACCAACCTTACCGGCCATTGGTTTTTTACGCTTTATGTAGGACAAATAAGGATTAGCAAAAATTGACTATTAAAGACGCTAAACAGAAATTGAATGGCATTTATAGCCCCAAAACAGATATATAGCAATATTGAAGTAAATTCCTTGAATCATGTACAAATAATACCAATTTCCAACCAAGGCAGCCGTGAAAACAGGACATACAAAATAGTTAATTCAATATATTAGTGAAAGGGTTGTGAAAAGAGACGAATTCAATAATACCTTGAAATAATTGGTGATGCAAAGCTGTATATCGTTCTCTCCACACTCGGACCAAGTAGTCGTAACAGAAACAGGAAGTATGAGTTTTCCGACTATGAATTAAAGTAAAAATTAGCCCTTACAATTCCTAACAGAAAAATACATGCAAGTGAAAAAAAAATCCCAAAACAAACCTCTAGAAATGGGTCTAGTGCGCGGCAGCATTAACCTGTTAACAAAAAAATGTATACCTATATCTCAAATTAATTAGAATGCAGCAAAATTACCTACCTCTATAATAGAACAGAAAAATACGTGCAAGGAATAAATGAAAAACCATCCACTTCAAAATATTACTAAGCAAACAGTAGAATTTGAACTAATTCCGCTAACCCCCTATTTCACATAAATCAAAAGCATGAAAACTTTACTACTATTCATGAATTAATTTGTCAAAGCCTCAATAAGCACACAATTTAAGTGAAAAGTCTTTTGAAAGGAATCCTTCTAGTTTGGGTTGCAAACCCAAGAAACACAAATAATTATAGTAAATAATAAATAAATTAAACAAGACACTGAGAAATAAATGATTTCTAGTTTGGGCGATTAGTGTTTAGAAGTTATACCAGTCACCACATTGCAAATAAATGATACTAGTAAAAACTAAAGGATGTAGGTTGAAGGATACTCAAGTGAGCATGCAAATTTCATAGGTAGATAGGAACGTGGTGGCTTGTATAGTTCACCAATTCATCTTCAAATTGGCATCCCTATCTACCCTTTGCGTTCTTATTAACTTTCTTACATATTCGCTTGGTAAACTTGATATGGTATAAGAAAGTACAAAAAAAGCTATAAGAACAAGAGGAAGTAGGGAAAAGAAAAAAAATGAGGGAAGCAGAAGTTATGGCATCAAAAGATCATGAGAAAGCAGTTTGTGTTCTTGATGCAGCCACCTATGTGGGCTTTTGGGTAGTCAAGAAACTGTTACTTAAAGGTTATATGGTTCATGCAGCTCTTCAGAGCAACACAGCACATTACAGAGCAAGAAATAATTGATTGATTTAGGTACAATAAATAGTTAGGTAAAATAAATAGTTTGCCTAATCAAGGCCCTCGCTTAATTGGGACCTCAACCCTTCTATTTTTTTCAAGGTAAATAGAAGGAGCTACAACAAGCAGGAGTATACACTACTGATGGAAAAGTGTGTATCAAGCGTTTCGAAACTAATTAGAAAAATCAGAACTCTATTAAAAATTTGTTTTTCTTAGTTATTAGTCTCAAAGAAATTTCAATCATCAAAAATGATTTTTTTATTCAGTACTATTAGGACCTCGTTAATGTATCTAAATTCTATTAAATTGACACACAAACAATTAAATTCATTATCCATTGGCAATCTCATTATTCAAGTTCATTCGTCTAAAAAATCATTGTCCAAGGCTTGTCTTTATCAAATGGAAGCTTGTCAAACTAATCTTGAAAAAGAAAAATTATTTCCAAAATCTCACAATTGCCTAGAAATTCTCCAATCAATCAAAAGAAACGCTTTCAACAACAGCAAAGACAGCAAGAATAACAAGAACAAGTAACCCAAAGGACTCCTCAGTTGAACCTCATATGCCACCAAGACCAATCAAAGCCTTTAAAACTCCTTCAAATACTTGCTCAATCTTGGCCCGGAGCAACACAGCATATTACAGAGCAACACAGAGCAATCAATTATGTAAAAAATCTTTAATCAACGCAGCACCCAAATTAATTCTCACAGACCAATGTTAAAGAATTAATTAACACATTACCCAAATTAATTAGCACAGAGCTTTCAACTCAGTTCGAAATTGAGACCAAGTGTAATATTCCAACGGAAGGCAATTAACTCAGCAGCCTTTCTCCAAATGTTGGCTTATTTAATACCAAAACAATAAAGAATCAAAGAGCACAGCCATATAAAATGACTAATCAACAAAAAAAAAATCCCAATAAATGCTTCTGGAATGCCGCGGTTTCATAGGCAAAAAATCGAAGCGTGCCTTCCTCAAATCTAAGCTACTGGTTGAAGGAAACTTACCTAAATGGAAGCACAGCAGAATTGTGGCAAACGGACTAGCACAGTCGTTTGTTGGAGGAGGAGCAGTTGCGGGGGAGGGGATGAATTTGTTCTTCGCCGAACCTTGGTCTAGCAGCTTCTCACGCGTCTACACTATTGCAACACAGAGCTGCAGTACCAATCTCACGCCGCTTCTCCAAGCTCCGATCACCTCCAAGTCCTATGGCCGAATTGCTCAGGTGAGCCCGCTAACCCGCTGTATAGGACACCGCTTCTGTGAGCTCAAAAACGAGGAACAGTCCAAGTGTATAGGGCACTGCTTCTATCGGGCAAAGTGTTTTGGGGTTTCAAAACAAGATGCGACAAAACGACATCGTTTTGCTAAAAGTTTAACAAGGGAGTGAAAGTTTTTTGGAAGTTTTTTGGGGTTTCTGTAGCAAAAGTTGTATAAAAACTAGTAGCAAACAAACTTGCTCAAAAACTTGGGTTCCAAACACCCCCTTGGTAACTGTATCGTACCAGTTAGATGATTGATTCAAATTCTATTTCATGAACATTTTTATATTTTAAAATACATAAAAATGATTTATTTATTTACGTTTCAAAATTAATCACTCAATCAAAACTTAATCGCTATTTTACATCATGATTTATCGAGCTTGTACCAAAATGATATTTCAAAAACATCTTCTTTGAACAAAAAACGAGGTACATTGACAGCAAAATATTATTGGTTACATCTGTGATATGTTTCGTAGGATGAATGATGTACGTGGTTTGAAACGGGGCATACCATCAAGAGAGGTGCAAATGCAAGGTTCGTGGAACCAACATCAGCCATAAAAATTTGGTATGATAGGATAAACAACATAGAAAGGCCTAAGTGGCTTTGACTTGACAAAATTTCCAAATATTATTTAGTTTAAATCATAAATATAAGTTTTAATTATTTTTTTTATCTTACGTATATCGTATCATAAAAAAAATACTATAATTTATTTTAAATAGTCAATTTTTTTTTTAAATAATCCCCTACCCAAACACACCTACTGTATCAACGATTGATTAATCTATGGCATTGAGATTGGACTAGTTACAATCAGAAATGAGATTGACGGTTCACCAAGCCCAAGCACCCCGTTGAAGTCCCAATCATAGGCCACGAGTCCATAACATTAGTACACGTACCCATGCAAAAAGTCTGTATCTAAAAACTTGATGATCCACGATTCAGATAAAGACTCTTATATTGGGCTTTTGTCCAGAGTGAAGCTTGAGTTGAACGGTAGAACTGGAGTTACATTACATCCACGCACGATAAGCACGAAAGGAAGGAAAGCGACCCTTGCAAGGTTGCTTGGTACATTCTGAGTAGCCCAGCCCTCTCAAATTAAAAAAACCACTTCTCCAAAATTATCCTTTCATTCCTCGCCCCAAAGACATCCACTCTGTTAGGGATTTTAATAAGACTGTTGTCTAGGAGTCACAGGGCCAGCTGTATTCTTTTGCGGCCTTGGATGCTTAAGTTAATGGAGGATTCATGTTGAGTAATTAATCTAGTAGGCTTTGAAGTAATATATTAATCTGTACTTGTCTTTTTCAAGAAAAAGGCAAAGAAAAAATTTTATTGTATCATGTAATTAAAAAGGCAAAGAAAAAATTTTATTGTATTATGTAATTGGCATGCACGGTAAAATGGAAAATAGTAATGTATTTTTTCTTGCCATGGTGATTTATAATGAGTTGTGAAATATGTCCCGAATAAAAATTTGGAACAATTCATTGTTGATGATTGTTGGGTTAAAGCATGAGATTGGTGATTGCCTGTCTGACCTTTCAAATGCCTTTGTCCACAACAAAGATGATTGGGCTGATATGACATCTTGCTTCTCGCTTGTTTGGGTCATGCTCCAGATCCAAATCAACATGTCCAGACTTTTTTCTTTTCAGGAAACCGAGTGAACGACAGTGTGGAATTGGATTTGAGTTTGAATTGAGGAATTGGGCCAAATTGGAAATTCATCAATCTCCAAAATCAATTCTATTAAGGAAAATGGGGGTAGAAGAAAACTGGGCTACAAATGCAGGCCGAGGATGAAATACAGTGCGTGCTACTATTTGCTAAAAGGGCGGTGCATTAGAATAAACATGGATGTTGTACTAATGGTGCTAAAGTGTTGATCAAGTGTTCTCAAGACCTAATGCCGCTAATCCCACGATTAGTTAGATGACTGCGAGATGTTTGTTTTGATTCTAGAAGTCCACCCTTTTTCTCGTCTCCTTTGTAAGGTTTGGAGTTTACTGAACCGGAAAAGGAGGAAAAAAAGGGTCCTTGATCACCTAAATGTCAATTTGTTTACGATTTTGTTGTCAAGTAACAATTTCTTCCGGATGCTTAGGCCTGCTATTGGCGTGAAAGAAAATAAAGAACTAGTGCTTTATTTCATAGTAATAGAAGAGAAAAGATTTTTTTGATGTTATTTTGTGTTGTTCAATAACTATGCAGAACACAAGAGAAGAAAAGAATAATAATGTTTGGATCTGGAAGTGGATTTACATGCCTATTTATTCTCTTGTTTAATAAATCTTGATGAACTAGTGGGAATACCCGTGCTATGCATGGGGCTGACATTATTGAAAAAAATAAAAATAAAGTGGTGAACAAATACATTTGTCCTATATTTTGGGGCACTTTCACTATAACTAAAATGTAGTAAGCCCTATATTTGTACTTATTCGTTTGAGAGTACATGACCTTAGGCTTTAGACTTCCCGTTTAATTAGGAAAAGATAATCCAGTAAGTTGATTCGAATGGGCGTTATGCATGCCAAAAACAAATGTACCGTAAGATGTTTTAGGTCCCATTTTGAGCCTACGGTATTTTTACTAAAGAAGGACAAAGCCAATCCAATGTGTTTGGTAAACAGCATTTATTGAATTTATTAGGAGTAGAGTTTTTAGCCAATGAAACATTTATAGAATAAACTCAAGATTAATGTTTTTAGAGCAATTTTTGTGTTGCAATAAATAAAAATTGAAATTTATAAATTATCAAATAAAAAATACTCATATAAGTGTACACCAAACAATATGATAAATAATTAATAAATACTGCGATGAAATTTGTATTAATTAAATATTTTTTAATAAAGTACAGCAACCTTAAACGGTCCTTAGCATGCAAGTAGTTGATAGGTGTTTGACCTACCTATCGGACTTCCGCATGCACACTCTTCCAGCACATGATTTCATTTCAGTTTTCACTATTTGGCCCCTGTTCTTTTTTTCGTTATCTATATGCGCAGATTTTTTGAGAAGCAACACAAGATCCTTTGAACTTCTGCTTCAGGTTTAAATCTAATTCCACTTAACTTGAGATGGCGGTGCTGAATATATTGTACTCATTCATTTTTCAAATGGTACTAATTGGTTATGCTAATCTGTTGAAGATCCTTGTTGGCTGAAATCATTCAGCTACAAAACTTGATGGACTTTTGTGAATTATTGATCGTGACATCAAAAGCTGTTAATGGCCTTTTAGGTCAATTTCACACGTAAATGTTCTTCTATGAGTGGCATGAAAAACTTCAGTTTTACTTTCCTCTCAGGTTGTTTGGTTTTGTAAAATGCATTTTCATGATGTCAATCATTCAGTAGGTTTTGAAAGGAATTAAGGTTTTGCGTGGGAATTATTATAGGTCTTGCTGTTGTTTTTCCAGAAAATTTTACTTTATATCGCTTGTTTGGCAAAAAAAAATTATGCATTCATTTAGTTAAAAAGCTGTCTTTCTTTGACAGTATTTAAGTTAATGAACCTATTGGTGTTCATCTGCTTGTCAAATCATATTCTGATTCCGAACTTCAACATGATCAAGAGTAGTCGCGATTAATGTTGTGAAAACTTTGGAATTACCTCCTGTTATACTCGAAAGCAATTTTAGACTCACTGACATTGGAGCATTTTCTGTCCTATTTCCACTCATCGTATCTAGACAAAGGAAATCCTCTCAATTTGAAAAACCCGAGTCACGAACAGATGGCGAACAATTCTGCTACGCAAATGGTGAACAATTTTTTTCTAAATCACAATTATTGGTAAAACCTTAAAATCAAAATTCCGCTTTTGTTACAGAATTAAGGAAGAAGATCTTGTCTGCATTAAGGACATCTTTTCAGAGGGCCAAAAGGGCATGAAATATTGTGCACAGAAAAGAAAGAATGAAACAAAAATCAAAACATAGCCTAACAAACAGTAAAGCGTCGAAATATGAGTCAGGATTATTTGCTTTATGTAGTTAGTTTCTTGATCTCTGGTATTCAATATAATTATGACCCTTGAATTTTTTTTTCATATATTTATCGTTAGATCTTTGGCATCACTGCTGAACATAATCCAAGTTTAGAAGGACACGTTTTTCCTAATCCAGTGGATGCAAATGGTTACATGGTGATGTTGTGATATAAGAATGGGTCTATGACACGCGAAGGTACTAAGATGATATTGAATTCAGTGTAGCACATTTCAGATATTTAATATCATGATAATAACTTTTGTAGATATTTGAAATCGTTGTGCTGAGAAATCTTGGAAAGTTTTCAATAAACTTCTATAGCAAACACCACCCAGAAAATAAAGAAAGTAAAACATGACAAAAAGAAAGTAAAACATGAAGGAGAAAAAATAAGAAAGTAAAAGACCAAATCACCTTAAAAGAAAAGCAAAACATGACAAAAATGAGGGGCAGAGAGGACCAACTCGAAAAATTAAGCTGGCAAGAATATACTTCCAGTTCTCTGCGAGAAGATTGATTTCCGTTGAAGTTTCTGCACATAATCTCTTCCATAACTGCTAAAAAAAAAAAGCAAAATCAATAAAGAACCAAAACAAAGAAGAAAGTGAGAGAGAGAATAGGGGAATCACTTGATCAGTAAAAAGGTTGAAAAAAATTATAGACATATTATAGTATTGGAAATAATCAAAAATAATAAAAATATTACAGTATTGGAAATAATATTTGAAATGCCAAAATTACAATGGAAATGCCAATATTACAATGGAAATGCCAATATTTAAAGAATACACAGTATCGAAATTTTTAATTTGATGTGAACGGCGTTTTAATTGGTGTAGCCTGAATTTTGTCCTTCAAATTTGATTTGAAATTTTTTTTTAATCAGCGCAAAATTGTTGAAACTTTTTCAACTGGTGTGTAGAATTCTTGCGGTGTACGTTTCGTTTTTTAAGCAAATGTTTCCTCATTTGCAATCTTGCGAGTTTGAAATTTAGTTATTGTTGAAATGCTTGTAGGCGAGGCATATTCCATGATGAAACTAAGTTAAGGACTAAGACTGACACCACAAGAAAGACGAAAGAGATAATAGGTTCTTATTTTGGTTAACCAAAAAATACGAATGAGCATGCAAGAAAATTGAATGAGAATTCTATGTTTGGATGGAGGAGGTTTAATTGGGGTGCAATTCTTAAATTGCAATGGACTCTTAATTGGAGTGAGAAGCGTGGGAGAAAATGTGGAGGGAAACGTGAGATGATGATTAGAGGATTTGTAGGAATGGTTGTAGGATGAATTAAAAGATAGTAGGAATATTTTAAATTTCAATTTGATTGGCAATAGGGTTGGTTACCCACTACTTTTTATGTATTAAAATAAATACAAAATTCTAGAAAAAAGAATGAGAAATTTAGAAACCATTGAGAGAGTTTCTGCTAAAAACCCCTTCCTGAATACATATAGGCTAGTGTGAATACCCGTGCTACGCACGGTACTGACATTATTGAAAAAAATAAAATGGTGAATAAATAAAGGTGAAAAAATTGAACCAACAAAATTTAAATGTAATATCTGTTTAACAATAGTTTGAAATATAATAGAATGTGTATATTATTCAAGAACTGTTTTTTTTCGGAAGATGGATCCTGAAAAAAAAATTAAAATTTATATTAAAAAAGGAAATGATATATTTCTACAAATGAATGTAATTGAATGTTGTTAAAATGAAATACTTACAAATACTAAACATTCGATTTAATAATCTTTCTTGAAGGTGCGAACACTATTCACACCAACCCACTTTTAGTACGAAAATCAAAATTGAGAATTTAATTAACTATATTGAATTTTGTGGAGTGCGTACTACAAATGAAAATGCATGATCTTTGACGATATAAAAAACTGCATATTTACCATGATCACGCAAAAGTATTGGTGATGCGGATGGCTGTCAAACTTGAAGAGAGGCAATATTTTCATTTCTTTGATCTATAAAAAATATATATATTAAATAAAAAATAAATAATTTTTGTATTTATTTTATGTGTAGTAAGTGATACATTGTATGAGAATTGTTAACAAAAAATACAATAGTTAATATAGAAGTAGCATCAATAGAATTTAATACAATTGTGTTGTAATCAAATGAAAATTACGCACCAATAGAATTGTTATTAGCACCCATAGTTAATGAAGTAATCCCTATATAAATATATTTTGGTACATGTAGACCCCCCAAACCCCGCAAAATCAACCACCACTTATTGAAAACAAACCAATAAATGCACTAAAATGCCTCCAATCTATACCTCAAATTGCACTTTAACCCATGAATTTTGTGCGAAATTATCCCTCTAATTGAGAGTGGGAAGGGTTGTGAAGGCTTGTTGTTAAAAATCCCTTCTCAAATTTATATAGATATAGATGTCGCTAACTGCTTCATTCCCTATACTATCGTAACACCTTTTTTATGTGATAAATGTGTAATAAAAAATAATTAAAAAAACTTCAATAATACAAACAAATAAATTTTTATAATATAAAATTTATGTTAAAAATAGTAAAACCCTCAATCATGAACCTATACCATCCGCGATTATATAAGCAAGCAATACCTTATGTTAGAAATGTGATTGTGATTTTGTGTTTATACTTTATCCCACTATTAAGTATCTTTGCTTTACAGTGTAACAATAAACAAACAACCGTTTATAGGATTTTGTAAAAAATTTTCATAAATAATAGATGATCAGAAAATCAATGCAATATCATTCATGACAAAAAACAAAGCAAAAGCAAAACATACTTAAAAGGCAGCGGGGACCGACTTGAAAAATTAAGCTGGCAAGAATATACTTCCAATTCTCTGCAAGAAGGTTGATTTCTGCTGAAGTCTCTGCACATAATATCTTCCACTATTGCTCATAAAAAAAATAAAATCAATACATTTACAAAATGAATAGAGAACCAAAAACAAATAAAAAACTGAGAGAGTGCGGGAGTGAGATAGTGGGATAGTGGAAATAGAGAATTTGTAGGAGTGGTTGTAGGATGAGTTAAGATAGTTGGATAGTGGGAGTGAGATAGTGGGAATATTGATGGGTGATAAGGTGGGTTATAACTCACTACATTTTATGTATTAAAATAAATATAAAAATCTAGAAAAAAGAATGAAAAGTTTAGAAGTCATTTAGAGGGTTTCTGCTAAAAATCCCTTCCTGAATACATATAGATATAGATATAGATGTCCGATGAACAAATCGATATTATAATACAGTTTAATAAATAACTTCCAACTTCTCTCCCTATATGTTAACAAATCAATCATTTCTATTTTCTCCTATATTTTTTCCCTTCAAAATCAGAAACAACGGAAAATACCTCAAACCTGCTCTTTTCTCTCCCACTTAGTGCATGCAAAGTAGTTATCAATTTTAAAATCGCAAATGTTGTGCAATTTAGATGAAAATGTAAAAGCAGAATACTCTTTCTCTTGCGTTTCCAAATTCGGATAGCTATCGGGATGAGAATTTACCCACGGCAGCCTTTTTCTTTGCTTTTGCTTGTGCCCGCCCAACCAACATAACGTAGTGTTGCAAAGTTCCCAAGTCAAAATAAGCCCTCTGGGCCAATGTCCTTGATGCTTTTAAAGAGGTATAATGATAACATTTGTATAACCTATGAGAAGGAGGGAGAGTAGACGAAATTTTCCGTCAGAAAAAATCACAATTAAGTGGCAAGGTGGGAGGAACCTTTGACCTCCCACCTCCACCAAGATTCTATCAAGATTTAAATGTCTTGGTGGAATTAAAAGCCCAAGAGGTTGTTGGCTTTCCTCTCGCTCTGTTTGAACCGAAGGAAAGTTGTACGGGAAAATAAAGTAAACGAATGTGAGGTAAAAGAAAATGAATATGAATTTTTCGTACACGTTTGGTTACTAAGGAAAATATTGAAAAAAAAATAGAAAGTTAGTGACAATTATTGAAATCTCTATGAGTAAAAATTGTATAGGATACAAAATACAAGAAAGTGCAGGAAAGTGAAAGAAAATTTTCAACATTCCTGCACAACATGCAAACAAACTAAATGATACTACTGTCCTCACTCCTTTTAAGGTATGCTGATTTCAGTTGCAAGTTGGAACCTCTCTTCTTCCGGTTCGTTTTTTTATTCCAAAATTGCAGCTATTCATAACTAAACCGTCTATGGCAGTTCAGCTTCTTCACACCTGCAACTCCAATGTCAACCAAAACCTCACTTAATTAATCTTGGAGTTATATATTATGGTAATTTTTAATGATTGCCTTTAGCGTGCTTGTAATACTGGCACGTCAAACATTGCCGTTATTTTAATAATAAAATGTTTTTTAGTTCTCTTAGTTTAATTAATTGTCCCATTAAACTAGTAGTATTTAGTTAATGTATCAATCAATGCCGCTCATACACTACTGCATCGATAACAAATTAACCCTCACATTTAACACTGCATGTTTGTTTAACAAACCCTCACATTTAACCTTGCAAAATTTCAAAGGATGGGATTTTATCTTGGGACAAATCCTTGTCCTTCAGCACAATAATAACATTTCTTGATTAATAGTGACAATTTAGTAGTATAATAGTAAGAAATTAGTCGACGGGAGCAATTTCATCCTTTTTTTTTCCACTCTCCAATCTTCAAAGACATTTGGAATTACTACTACGTAACCGGGTCCGCCAATTGGCTTCCCGGTTAAGACAAGGCAAGAAGGAAACATCGAGGAAGCAGGTCACAACTCATAATGGTTGAGCATAGGCCTACATAACCATCCTGCACATCACATTGCCAAGCGCAATAAGCAGTTTAAAATTTGTTCTAGTACATTCCCCCTTGAGCTCTAATTTGAAAGATTTGAAAAAAATAAAATAAAATTGGATTCTGGAACGAAGGTGACGTCTCAAAGCCTCCACCCACAACCAATCCATCAAACCACAGCATGTGGACGTGAACGTGGTGGCATGAACAAATGTGCGTTTAGCCACCGTCATGCCATACTTGGCATTCCCACCCTCTCATCCCATTCTTTTTTTTTTTTTTTTAATCTGTTATCACCATTTGCATCTACTTTTACTCCTATTCTAATATATACTGAGAGGGTGATCCAACAGGGTCACAAGTAATCAACAGAGATTGAACTACCATCGAACCATACGGATGCAAGAGACACCTATATTGATCGAAGAGAAATCATATTAAGTAACAATTTTTTGATGAAAGGTAAAATTTGAACCATTAACCTCCTACCCCACAAAAACATGTAGTGGTCAACTGCTGTAAAGATAGTTAGTTCTCGCGTCCCATTCCCATCATCATGCCCAAATTGGACATAAATGTACAGAGTCTATATGGATGGCTTATGAATGTGACCCAAAAATCGTGAATGGTGGCTCTCTTTCTGTGATAATTAAAGAGGTCAAGTTACTAAACTGCAGAGAAGAGCAAAGACCGCATGAACAACGTGACCAGTTTTTAATTTTTGAAATACTACTGCTACTAGTAGTACTAAAAAGACACACTGCTACTATAGCCTATCGGTTTTGGTGAGAATGCGCTCCATCTGTCGCTGCTTTTGACCAATTCCATTTCCCAACCACTTTCCTCGGCGCACGGCGGTACTAGTAGTGGTTGGTTGTACTAGTACTTAACGAATGGTCGTCCATTCGTACTGAAACGGGACTTATATTTAGAGCATGTGCCTTTGACAAAATTTGTTTAGTGGTGGCTGGGCAATGGATCGTGGGTCTCGTGAGTTTTCCTCCAATTTGTAGGAGCATTTGCTTTTGCCAAAAGTATGCAAGCCATTTCCGCGTGTTACTATTTTTCAAAACCGCGTGCGCTCTCAATCGCCATCCCGTGGGAGGTTGAAACAGTAGTAATGGACCACTGCAATGCCCAAGAGCCAGACATTTTACTTGGGTTTCATTTTTATTTTATGTTCGCTTTACCTTTTTTTTTTTTTTTTTTGGCTTTGGTTACTAGTAATGAATTGAAATGAAAATTGTTCTCCAAATTTTTTATTAAAATATATATATGTGTTGGTACAAAGATACACTAACCATATTATCCTTGGATACAGTAATCAAGACGGTACAACTTTTTTTTTTTACGCTTGCTTAAATTAAATGGATTGTACTCCAAAGAAACGGTACGTGCAATAATAATTTCTAGGGATAATTGCACTGACCTCTCCTGTGGTTTGAAAAACTACACTGACCTCCCCTGAGATTACTAATCCTTTGCAAATTCAGTCCAAATAATTAAAATATTATTTTAGGGAGTGAAATTAGAATTTTTTACCAAATTTGTCATTTGTACTACATGTCCAATGAATACTCGTAAAATAAATTATTGTCCATAAATTATACTCCTTAAAATTTATTAATTGTTAATTGATTTATAGTACTTTGTCATTCATTGGATATGTAGCACAAAGGACAAATCTAGTACAAAATTCTAATTTCACTCTCTAAAATAATATTTTAATCGTTTGAACTAAATTTGCAAAGGATTAGTAACCTCAGGGGAGGTCAGTATAATTTTTCAAACTACAGGGGAGGTCAGTGCAAATGTCAGAAACCTCAGGAGAGGTTTATGCAATTATCCCTAATTTCTAACGCGGTGCGCCGACGAACGATACGATGGATGCTTGTGGCCAAAAATGGACAGTCAGTCATGCAAACCCTTAAAGCAACATGTCAATGATGACAAACGTTCCACCGAACCCGACTTCCACACCCTCATTGACTCCTCCTTCCCTTCTCTCTTAGCATCCAATTTGGTAAAGAAGAATCAAATAACCTGCCATTCGTGTAACTTTCAGTCGCAGACTCTCTTTTGCATCCAATTTGGAGGAATCGCGTACTCAAACTGCGTAGCAGATTCGTCTCTCCGTCGAAATATTTCACCACCCCCCCCCCCTCAAGAACACCAACGCCAGGGCCCATGTTTCTCGCGACCCGACAATAACATAACAACAGAAGAGAAGACTCTTTTCAGAGTCAGTGAGACAGGAATTTGGCGAAATAGTAGTAAATTTTAATTATGTACAGCTTCGAAAGGAATATTGGCGCAAGAAAATTCAGGTTTCAGATCGATGAATCTCAGCAGGATCTTCTGATACATATAGTAGCAGCATGCTAACATGAACTAGATAGATAGACAAGGAATAAAATATTCTCTCTAGTCTCTAATTACACGAAGGAAGAACGAACCAACAATAACAAAAATAGACTGGTGTATATGGTCAGATCTAAACACTTAAATGCTCTAGTTAATAACGATGATATTAAACAGCTTTTTTTTTTACTTCCACTGCGGAATCAATCATCAATCCGGGGACAGATTAGCATAACCCAAAAGCAAGACTTTCTTTTTTTTTTATCAAGAAACTACGCATGGCGCTCCATTTGCACAGGGAATTGAGGAGCGAAGCCCAGCCATGTCTTGCTTTCAGCCGGCTTCGAAACAGCAGCTCCCACCGGGTATGGTGCTCTTGCTGTGATCCTGTAATGTCAACAATAAAATACAAAAAATCACGAGGATATCAATATCTCAACTTCATCCCAAATATTAGACAAACAAACAGATGAGAATAACAACTCCAATAGAATCAAAAATGAATTTTGAATTAATAAATCATCATAAATGTTTACATCTTTTTTTCTTTACAAAACGACGTATTGTATCAAGCTCCAACCTTTCCTTCCTATTCCTAGCGGGAAATAATTGGCAAAATCATAGACGACGACTCTCAAACCAACAAAAATAAACTCTTTTTGCTATATGACTCTAAGAAGGAAGTCCAATTTTACACTAGTACTTATCTTCTCCTTCCTATGTCCAACTCCAGCTAAAGTGAATAAAGACCAGAATGATATTGGTAAAGAACATTTACTGCATGACTTCAATTCCAAACGCCTACCTATCTTTTCGCTTCTCCAAGAACTTTGTGAGTGAAGCTTTCCTTGCAATTGGAAAATCTGCAAACACCGGGAAAAAAAAAAAGGATAAATCCCATGTTAGAATTCGAACAAAACGCCAAATAAAGAAGACGGGTGCGGAGTAAAGATTCAAGTAAACGTTAACTTACCATTAAAATTCGGTTGAAGAGGTTTCTGGGCAGATTCTTGGACCAAGTTGTTAGCAAAGCTGGGGACAATGGTTGGAGAAGAGGTAACCAAGTTTGTGGTAGCAGATTCAGCCGGTTTTGGAACCATGTTAACAGTAGCATAAGTGTTGACACCATGCAGTGAAGTTCCCTGGCCGGCCAAAAGCATGATTTCCTTGGCCTTGTCTGCTGGGAAGTCATTGAACACCATGACTTGTCCATTGTAGAAAATCGTCATTTGGGCAGTTTCTGGTTCCGCCTTTACCACACTGTCAGATCAGAAAATCGAACAACAAAAAGTTTAAACGTCTGCAATAAGTTTCTTCAGGACGATAATAACCCTGAAGAACCACATCGTATGACTTTACTATTCTACAAAGGCATGGGTAAAATGGTCAAAATTTTTAGTATGTAGAATTACTACTGCTACCGTGTACCAACCTGTCATCGGTTTTCTTTTGGGCTTCTCCTTTAGGGAATGCGGTGCCAAAAAGATTTACCGGCATGCTGGGAGTCCTAGCCGCCGCCGGCGCATCGGAATTCTTACCCGTTTTCTCGATCATGGGGAGCAAATTCATGGTCTTAGTCGGAGGCCCTGTGGGTTAAAAAGAGAGAGAGAGAGAGAGAGAGTAATCAGTTATGTACTACTAGTATTTCTCCAAAAAAGAAAGGAGAATGAATCGGGGATTAAAAACAGTATCAGAGAAGACGGCTTTAATGCATCTTAGTTTCATTAAGGGATGATTGAATACATCCCAAAAGTTCCCAAAAAAGGAAAAATTAACATAAGAATTTTGGATCTGGGAAAATACCATTAGGCTCAAAGTTTCGGGTGAGACCAAGGCTGAGATCTCCAAAGCTACCCTTCTCCTTCAAGTATTGACTGAGACGACTACAAGTATGAGCAAAGTTTGACTTCTGGGCAGCTGGGAACCTCCCGGAATCCATAACTTCCGACGAACCCATAGTACCGGAGAAGATGAACAGGGAAGCAGGAATACGCCTAGAACAAGGAATATATCTTGTCTCTTGCTTAGCCTACACAGAGAGAGATGGAGAGCGGTTGGGCATGAGAGAAATCAATCACCGGAGTTTGCCTTTTTATGTAAGGGACTTGTGAATGAATATGGGAAACAGGGGAAACGTATGAGGTTTTTATTTGGGTTGGCCGAGGAGTCAAAGGGTTACAGGTACAAGGAACTGAAATTACACACGAGGATTATATGGGGTTTTAGGGATCTGGGAGGTCGCACTTTGCACCTTTCAAGGGTTGATTTTTTTATTAATAGTATATTTTTGCAGTGTTCTTAAAGGTTTTTTGGTCTGCCAGGTGGGGTCCTTTTGTATTTTGCTTTATCTCCAACCATTTCAAACACGTGTTCTTTGCGTCCACTGAAGCGGTGTCCATTGCGTGTCCTTCCTTTTTCTGTCAATTTACGATCTCTGTCCTCGGGGCAGGTTGCCGTCAGCCATCAACGCTGCCACTTGCTTTTCTGCATTTATCTATTTTTCAAGTCTTTCATAATTCCTCCGTCGCATTTTACCTTTCGTCCCATTTTTCCTTGTCAGGGAGTTCTCGATTTCTCCACCACATTCCGGAGAAGAGGCAGGAAGAAAAGAAATTTTGGGTTACTACCCCCCAAAGGAGACCGAACGAGAAATTTTGGTTAGGCATGTTTGCGTCTGGTTTGCAGTTTTCTACAGAAAAATTTTTGTATTGCAATTTTCTACTTAAAAAAATTTTACGTTTTTTATAAACTTATTTTTTAAAATATCTTTTAATTTCACATATATCAAATCGTTACAATCTAAATATTCTTTTAATAAAAACTCTAAAAAATATCAATTCAAATGAGATCTTAATTACAATAATAATAAACAAGAGAGAATAAATATTTTCGTTTTCATTTCTAGAACGTTGATTGGTAGTGTAGAGAGAGAAGATAGAGGCATTCGAGTTTACCAGGTCAAGAGGGATACAGCACGAGAAGGAATTAAAGGCTTGGTATTTGACTTCAATAAATATGATGGTGTTATCGTAAATGAAAAATGCAATTTTAACTTATTAATGATAAATATTGCGAACATTAAATGAGGCGCACGACTAACTCATGAACTGCCCAAATTTTACCCTCAAAGTCGAACGATCAAATAAATTTTTAGCTATTTCTGTGACATCTTAAGTGCTTGTCTTTTTATTTTTATTTTATTTTTTCTATCCGAAGGTCATCATCGTGTACATTGAGTATACTTTTCAATCACATTTTTATCTCACATATGTTAAATCGTTAGAATAATTTTTTTTTACCAGAAAATTCAAAAAAATGCAATCCAAACAAGCCAGTGCTCGTCGTTGAGGGGGAACATTTTGATTAAATCTTGCTTTCTCAACCTCTTTCCACAAGCATGCTTGGGACTTCTTTCATTAGTGGTTGATTCCCTTTGCTGGATTGGAATACATATTTCCTGAGGCTAAGAGTCAACTCCCACATGTAGAAAAGATAAATAATATGAAATCTGCCAATTGTTTTTCAGAATCAAAAAAGAAAGAAAGAAAGAAAAAATACTAGTCTATTGGAGGATAGGCAAAAGGAAAGCTTACAAAAGTGAATATTGAGTACCTGACAAGGTTAAGAATCATTGAAAAAAAGTAAAGTTCCACTGTTTGAGTCAGGTTTTGTCCTGGGTAAGTTCAGTATACTTCTTTAATCAAATGTATGTCAGAGCCAAAGACAAGAAGTGTACCTTAGAACGCTCTACATAATTGGAAATTATTTGTGAGACAAGCAAACAATTATGACTAGAAGAAATTTCTCCTTGCAGAACCAATGGGTTTGTGGATTATTAAACAAATACTACTACAACTAATCAACCACTCTGAGCCCACTAAATACCAACTTTGATTCCCTTCACTAAATTAATTAATGGTCATTACCTAATTTAATCACGTGGCTGAAAAAGCAAATGTGTGATTAACGCCAGTTGTTGATTCTTTCATCTTCGACAACTGGGTAATCGTGAATGACCCACCAGACTTAGAAAGGAAGAGTTTCGAAGCTGTACAACGGCTATTCTTAGGTCGACATCCCTTTTTGGCGGTGTTAAACTAACCTCTAACTAACGGCGTTAGTTAAAAGCGTCCATCTGTTATTCTCATGTATTTCCGCGGGTTTCGTGCCGTACTTCAGTTAAACTCCGTCGGGGCCAGAGTGGGCCACCACACAAAGTTCTTAACCATTTTGAAGCTAAAACGGCAAATGCACGTTCTTTTTCGCCACTCCAGAGGCGACACGTGGTACCGAAACTATGCATGCCGCGTCACATGGCAATATCTGTGGACGCGTGGTATAATCTCAGGGAACACAGTTGCAACTTTTAAGGTGTGATTGACACCGCCTGTAGGGGAAATTTTTTATCATTGTTGTTTGGATTATTATCACTTTATCCTCTCAAACCATACCACTACTATTAATTTATTTTCTAACATTATTTCTTAGTGATTTTATCTCATAGATAATTTAACTCAGCACGTCAATAAATTTTTAATAAAAATACCCTTTTATTTTATATTATTACTATATTATTATCATCACTTTATCCATTTAAATTACAGTGATACAATTGCTTTACTCTCTAATATTATTTTTTAGGTATTTTACTCTATCATTAATCTAACAAGTATGTTCAAAAATTCTTAAATATATTTACCATTTTTTATATATAATTAGTAAAAAAGTTGGAATGGTTATTCTTCCTTATGTTTCACTCTAAGAGTACCAAAAAATATAAAAATAAAAGAGTTTTCTAAAATTTCTTATTTCACACTTATTAATACTAGAAAAAGAAAAAGCAATAGGATAGAAAGGAGATAGAATATTAGATTTTGCAAAAAAAGAATTAAGAAAGAATCTAATATTGCCGTATTGCCTTAATGTTTTCAGGATTAAGATTGGATTTGGACAGTAAATAAAAAAATAATAAAACTATTGAATTCTTTCTTATTTGTATTAAAAAAAAAGAATTAAACTCTCTTTCTCTCCCTCTCTCTCATATTTTTCTATTTTTTCGATATTAATAAGATTACTAAGAAGAAAGAGATTAACATTTTATCCTTTTTTCCTTGATACTAAAATTTAGAAGAGCCACTCTAAATTTGTTATTGTTTTTATTATACAAAAGAGTGTATTGTGTTGTAAAGATTTCTAACTTGCTATATTGAATTAATGGTGAGACAAATTGTTTAAAGAATAACTCTATAGAGTGAATTAATAATAAGACTATAGTTTATAAAAGTAAAGTGATAATAATTTTAAAAGCTAAACATGTCTTATCACTTTATTTGTAATAAATTTTATTAAATTTGACTGTTAGTTTTGAGGGTAAAATGACTAAAATAACGTTAAAAGGGAAATTCATAAGAATACCAAATGTTAAGAGGAAAAATGATAGTAAATGAATGTCCCATGCGTGTTTGAATTTGTGTGTTGCGTGTAAGTTTAAACATTAGGCATCCTTACTTCAAAAAAAAAAAGAAAAAAAAAACCATTAAGCATCCTGATATAATCACAAAATGATTTGAATATTTCTTTGGTTGGGGGCAGCTAAGGGCTACGTGTGGAAGCTGGGTCAGAGGCGCGGTAGTAGCGGCTGTGGTTGGGGGATGGGAGATAGGCTGCCGCGGGAAAAATGAAATGTGAGGGGTCAAGTCACGGGCGGTGAGTGACGCGATTTATGACGCTTTACTAATCCACCACGTGATCTTCATGTCTACTCTTTTATTACTCTTTCACCCACCGCCGGTGCCGTGGGTTTGTCAAAATATCTTCGCCTGTTGTACTTCTGTTCGAAATTGCATGGGCACTCCGGGTAGACATGTCCCCTACAAGTGTTTGAAATTTTCAAGTCGATTCGCTACTCTACCTCAATTGTGACTTGTTCCGGTGTAATCACTGATCGAGGCACGCTTGCTGTGTGTGTGCGTGGGCGCGCACTCCGATAAATATCATAAAAAATAAGATAGATTAAGAAACGAATGATAATTGAGAAACATACACATGCAAGCATAGTAGACGACCCAAAAGGATAAAAAGTATAAAAGAATGAAGATTAATGACTTACAAATAAATTCTTTGGTAGAAGGCAAAAGATTGATGACTTACAATAGCGGATCATTGTCATAGGAGTAGTATAGTGGTAGTTTTTTTTTTTTTTTCGGGGAAAAGGGATAGACCATAAATAAAGTTTAAGCATTTACAAGTCGGGGCAAGAAGAGTGCCGACTTGTATGATGGTAGTTATGTAAGAGTTAGAAATTTATATATACGACGGGGATAGTAAATATTGAAAGAATATATTTAGCAAAACAAATAATGATTGGAGTCTGTTTAAACACCAAATCCTGTTCACGCTTTGTACATAGAAAGATGTAACGAGTCATGCTGTGCAAAGATAAAACAAGATACCAGAGAGTCCTCCCCCGTAGCCGCACGTTATAAGCTATGTTTTCAGAACTGGGCCGGGTATCGACTCGATCAAGTTTAGGGGTTAGGAGTCAATGGATTCAATCGGGTTCAATAGGGGTTGAATCGGATGACGTCATAAATAAAATTTATTTAAAATTTAAAATATTATATGTAAAATATCTAATAACATGTTTATATTAATAAAGGTATATTCATATATATTTGATGTTTTAAATATATTTAACAAGAAAATACAAAGAAATTAGAACAATCAAGTAACAATTTATATTATTTAATGAGCATTAACAAGTTTAGAATTAAAATTATGGACTTAATTGAAAAATAATACCAAACTTTAAGAAAATATTGATAAAGTATGAAATATTTGAGATATATTAATAATTTTTAACAATTTAGAGGTCAAAACATAATATTGAAAAAATTTGAATTTTTTTTTTTGAAAAATTGTTTGAACCGAAAAATTCGATTTTTTCAGTCAACCCCAATTTTTGACCGAATTTTTATTTTCCCGATTTTGAAGCATGATTCGGACCGGATACTTGACCGGTCAAACTGGCGAGTCCGGCCCGAATCTGAAAACACAAGATATAAGGAGACGCTTTCAAGACTCCCAACTTGTGGTTGGATGATGGATAGGGATTCTTTATCTGTGGATCACACTCGTTTCATTCATTTCAATGTAAATCACTGCCATTGTTGAATAATGTGCTAACAATAAGCCATTAGACATGTATTGATGGAATGATTTCCTAAAATGATCATATTATAATATTGAGTCGAAATCTGTTAGAAGTCAATTTTTATTTTGTCATGTAAATAATTTGTCATCAGGAAATACCTATTTTTGCACTTTTGAGCACTTGTTCCTTAAATCTTATTGCTTTGTACGTTGCCAAATTAGAATATGTTTGTAGTTAAGAATTTGTTATAATATTTATGGTGTTGTTTGGAATGCAGTTTTCTAAAAAAATTTTTTTTATATTTTTTGTGAATACATTTTTTAATTATTTTTTTATCTCACATATGTCAAATTGTTATCGTGCAAATTATTGCAAGGGGATGATTAAGATGGGAAAGTCCAACAAAAAAAAAAACGGTGGAACTCTATTGGGGTTGTTTACTTAGAATTTGGAAAGACAAGAAAGTGGAATAGTTAAATACTTGGCACCAGAAGAACGAGAGAAGGTAATAAGCTCCAGATCTGGGTAAAGCTTGAGTTCAAATATTCTTCTGGCATATTAATATTCTCCCTCAATAATATTGGTTATTTTCCAACGTAATATTTTTTTGTGGTCCAAATCTCAAGCTTGCCCAGGCCTTAGCTCGATGTTAACCATAACATCTGAAACAAAATTTTGCACTTGTACGTACAACTTGCATCGGAGTTTAATTTTACGTAAAGAATCAGCTCATCACATTCGCACCAGCCCTGCCAAGTTAAACACTTATCCTCATAGGATCCACCATTTATATGGATCGTGTGGAGCCAACGGAGCGGCGAAGAAGACGAACCGCGTCGGCAGCGACACGATCCGTATGTCAATTTTCGTCTCACGAATCCCATGCAGAAAATCCATAAAGATCCGGCGTCACCCTTGCCGACATTTATTTTCTTTTGGGAAACCAGCTAACCGAAGCCAATGCCGACTTTGCTGAAATCAAGAGCAAACCCACTCACTCAAAATCAAGTCCAGACTCAATAATGTTAATCAATCAAGTGTGGTGTGAGGAAAAAAGTAAAATTCGATCATTTTCCAGATTAAAATTTAGGAGAATATACGTCTTTTATGTAGAAACAGTTGTACTCCCTCCGTCCCCCTTTGATAGTCATGTTTCTTTTTTCACACAGTTTAAGAAAAAATAGTTAAATTTGTTGGAAAAGTAAATTTAGATTGCTATTTTCCTAAAATACCAAACCATTAAATATGGTACAACTTTATGGGAACTTGAATTGATGGTAAAAAAAGAATCAACTCTCATTAAATGTGGTAGGTTTATAGTAATAACTACTTACATTGAATAAGGGTATTTTAGAAAAATTAAAATACAACTACATTCTTCAATTGGAAAGTGGACTACAATTTGAGACAGATGAAAAAGGAATACAAGACTATCAAAGTAGGACGGAGGGAGTATAATAATTCCTTTTTTTTTTTATATAAAAAAAATCTTTATATGAAAATACAGTTCACGTTCTTTCACTGTTATCTAATATTCTGTGTCTTTGAAAATGTTAGAACGAGTTCTCGTCAAATGCTAAAGCATTATTGTTTGATGAAAAAAAATGATTGGAGTTATACAATTAACGTTAGGTAAATAGATATAACTACCGAGTAACTATTAAGCCTTAATTTGGTAGGATGTCAATTCATCATATCAATTCATTTCCACAAGAAGACATGCTCAAGCGACAAGCGTCCCATCGCTTCGAGCAAGGCATAGAGCAACTAATTCGTGTGATCCTGTCCCTCTCAGGAACAACTCGATCACTAGTATTTTTGATGGGGCCTCTGAAAAGTCCAATAGAAAGCACATAATCAGCAGCTTTTAATCCAACGTTTTTCTTAAAATTATCTTTAAAAGTTTTCACCAATGTTTTAATGATTTCATTCTACAGCACGTGACGAATCATGAAACAACGAATCGCTTTTGATCTTCCACTTCCAGCCTTTAATTTGTGTATTGTGCTCTTCTTAGTTGTGTAACATTAAATTAAGATTTTAACTTCAGTTGATAGTTGATGGGGGAAGGTTCATAGTTCAAATCTTACCTTATATCAATGTGCCATTATATGTGATTTTTTTTTTTCTAAATCTATATGGGTACGTAATGCACTTTTCTGATTCGATGATAGTTCAGTTCTTGTTGATTTCTCTAGACCTTGTTGGATCTCTTTTCCCCCCTAATGCAGGTTAGAGTAGGAGTAAGAGTAGACTAGACTAATTGTTGCCGTCTAATTAAAAAAAAAAAGAGAGAATAAAAAGAAAATGCGAATTACTGGGGATTGGTAATTTACGGATGTTATTAAGTTTTTTACTTAGGGTATGTACACCATTGATACCCTAGGAAGTTTCTTTGAAATAGTTGAGAAAAATCCAACTTTTAATGTTTCAAGCTCTAGGTTTTGTCTCATTTACAATTGTTTCGAGTTATCGTAAAAGTTGATTTTGTAAAGCCTCAAGATTCAAGAAACAGGTTCTTGTAGTTTCCGAGTTTGGCTTTGTTTAAGCTTTGAAAATCCAAAAAATTGAAGAAAAAGAAAAAGATTAAAAAAGTCGCATAACAAAAGATCCAGAATTAAAATCTAAAAGTAAATCCAATAAAGCAGTTGGGAGCAACTAATGAAGAATGGAGCTACGGGTACTAATTAATCCACATGTTCTCTAATCTCTGTCATATAATATTCAAATTGTATAGAGTTTATTACCTTAGAAAAGGAGGGGGAAA
This sequence comes from Coffea arabica, assembly GCF_036785885.1. Taxonomy (NCBI): domain Eukaryota; kingdom Viridiplantae; phylum Streptophyta; class Magnoliopsida; order Gentianales; family Rubiaceae; genus Coffea; species Coffea arabica. The sequence goes on along the minus strand of NC_092320.1, from coordinate 11,250,010 downwards.
AATGAAATAAATAAATCCTAAAGTTAATCACAGAAAACTTGGAGAAGGAACAATTTTGAGGCCCAAATTCGACTAAACTACGGCTACATAGCTCTCTCTCTCTCTCTCTCAAGTATTCAATTCCCGTAGTGAATTTTCCATAATTAATTAAAAGATGTTCCCTCTAAAATAAATTACGTATTTTGATAGGATACTACCTATACCAGCCTTAATCGTAGGTCATAACTTTTGTTGATTTACAATTCATCCATTTATATCATTACGATAATTGTGAGACCAAGAATAACAAATCAATCATAGTATTTGGTTCTCATCCAATGGCCAGAAATAACTCTATGTCTATTGTTGAGCTGACAAGAACTTGTTTGGATTCCTTTGTGCTTTCTTCATATCATTAACATTTTGGTTCTAGCATGTTTAGCTTAGCCTTACGTGATTAATGAAAATAGCGTGCAATGAGGTTAACTTATTTCATGAAGGAACTCGTCCTGCATAATGTAGCACCACACGTTTGACTGTGCCCGCTGACAATTAGTGGCTTATCGTCCCCTTTCTCGTCCCCAATTAGTAAATCCCACCTGTTTTCTGCTTTAAAAAAATAATAATAATGGTAGATCATGGATTATTTATCTGCTTAAATCCCACTCATCAATCCTTACGCGATGACAAAGTCCACATTAGCAAACGAATCGAATTGCTCGTGAGCAGGTCGAGTCCGACCTTGACTTAAACTCAACATTGAGTTTGAGCTGATCAAATCGAATTCAAACTTAAAGATATTCAGTTCGTTAGTTTGCGAGTCGATTCGATTATATATTTATATATATAATTTTTATTTTAATAGTAAAATTACATATACATTCCTAATATTTTATTATTTATTAAGAAAAATTATTATTTTATTTATTTTTTTAAAAATAAAATAATTATTTTTTTAAACTCGAATTCGAATTCGAGCTCGACTCAAATTAGCTTTACATTTTGAACTTGTTGAGTTTGAGTCTGAGTTTCATAAAACTAAGTTGAGACTCGATTCGATTAGGTCAAATATCAACTCGGTTCGACTCGTTTGCACCCCTAATTACGACTATGCAACTGCGAGCTTTTCGTCAAATGGATTACTTCGTAAAACATGTTTATACACGGGAATTAGATTGCTTCCAATTGAAAACAAACGATTTTAGCATAAATCACGAACTCGAGATGTTTATGCCAACTTCTTTATAGCCCATGACTGAAGATGCTGTGTACCCATGCATATCCTTTCTTGCTGTCGATGTCACCCACGTATCACACCAATCGTAATTGACAATTTCCCATTTCCGTGCTTTGGTGAATATATTCACTCTCATAGCCACGTTCCCGGTCAGAGAAGAATAATGTAGAATGATAAACTTGGAACATTTTTGAAGCAATGCACAATGATGGTCCCCATATCATTGGTAGAAGATGCCCTAATTCCGAGCTTCCCCATATCAAACATATCATGCGTAGCACATATCTTATTTTAAGAAATGATTACGCGCACGAGTATGCGTTACTAAAACATATCATTTTCAAAGATGAGATGCCAAAAAAAATATATTTTTTTTTTTGGCTAAAATGCTATCTGTGATTATTTCTTTCAGTCGAGAAATATGTAGCAATACTTTATAACATAGTTATTGACATTGGACATAGAATCTTACCTTTTCATGCTTAGGTATGTATTGCCAACAAATGCTTCGGAGTCGTCCATAATCTTCCAAGTTTACAGATAAAATATGGATATGGATGCCTCTTTATCCTTTACTCGTTTTTGGCGCTTAACAATGCATGGAAATGTCATCGAAACTTCGGGCGGTCCACCAACATATATTGTGTCAAGCAAATGTCGTTATACGATGGAGGATTTGTTCCACTAACTAAACTATCTTAATTAGCCACATTGTTTGAAGGCGCTATTGATCATTTTAGTCAAAAGTTTGAAAAGACTCCAAATATCTGCATGGTATTCTCATCAATTTAATTGTTTAAAGGTTCTCTACTAAACGCTACTTTTTTTTTTTGGGAGGGGAAACATGAATTAGTCCTACCTCATGGTCGAAGAAATAGCCCGGAAGTTGCCTATTAACGTGCTCCGCTGAAAAAAATTATGGAGACAGGGTAGTTTTGTTCAATATGATCACCTTACGATTGACAGCTACCATTCTGCAATCTAGATATTTGTATTGTGAAAATATCTGATTTGGAAGACATGTCGACATTCCTGATTTTTATTGTGAAAATGAGGAAAACATGGATGAACAATATTGTGCGTAATCCAGTCTGTGGCATTTATCCACGTAAAAGGTTTTCAGCCATCAATCCTTATGGTGCTTTGGCCCGTGGGTTAAAGGTTGCAAACAGTTTTCAGTAGAATCATTTTGGAACAATTTTGTTCATTTGAACAAATTGTATTTAACTAATGACAATTTTGTTTTGAGCTCCATGCATAAATATACACTACCTAATCTGAGCCTTATATGTTTTGAGCTCCATGTATATGTATATTTTTCCGTCAATCATAACCACAATACTTCTGAAGATTGTAACTGATAATCATTTTTGCCCTAATTCATGATCCTGTTGCTCCAAAGGCTCGCAAATTTCACATGCCACAAATTCAGATCAGTTCACTTTATCAAGGAAATGTTCTGCTATTGTCCCGTGTCTGGAAATTGTCTGGTGGATTAGGAAAAATTTAGTGCAGTTGAAATGATGAGCGCTAACGTAGTTTTGCTTAAAAGAAATATCACATGTTTGTTTTCCTAGTGCCTATGTTGGTGAAGTCAAATAAAGACTAAGAAAAGGCGCATGCATATGTGGTAGTGGTACCCAATAAAACTGCACTGGCATCATTAGTTCAACTGCGTTAAGATTCACCTAATGCGCGGAACATTTCTTGTCCTGCATGCTTCTTTATCATACTTCATACTTGAATCTTTATAAAGTTTTATATGTTGGAGGACATTACAAATCTTTGATCACCAATAGCAAAATAGAGCTCAAGAACCACCAGTCCTGTGGTCGAAGCTGCAACTATTGAAGTATTAGCAATATGGATGAAGTAACGTTTCAGAGTGATATAGTGCCTTTGTATTAAAGCAATTTACAGGGATTTTGTTTAGTCCGGTTACTAATGACATTTGATTTCAACCTTGTAGAATGCCATGTGATTGATCTTGAGCAAGTTTCAATGCAGATGAGCTCGAAGTCATTATATATTTTGGTATTAAACTTAGGCAGCTCAAAATTTGTGGATCTTGCATTATTTTTACTGGTCTATAACTTTTATATGCATTGCACAGGCTTATTTTCAAGGAATGGGCAAAGACTTGGAACAAGTCTTGGTCAACCAACCAAGAAATGATGTCCCACTCAACTCAACCGGCTGCAGATGAACTTCAGGGGCATCCCTGCTGTCGGTTTGTTTGCTCAATGAACCACATTTGAATCTTTAACCGTCGACAGGGCTCAACTTTTGTAGATTGAGAATTACAATCGACACCGCAGTAACAACTAACCTACATTTACCATTTCACATGACCGGAGTGGAGTGTCTTTCAAACTGTGAATGCGTCAGCTCCAGCATTTGCAGTATATGTACGCTGTACGATGTAAAGAGTCCTCAAGAAACGAAGTTCAGAAGAGAGAAGGGCATGAGGAGGTGCTGTGCTGCCTTGGAAATAGCCTGGAAGCTGCCCACAAACGTGCTCTGCGAGAAAACTAAGCAGAGGTGGCAGTTTGATTTTAATACGATCACCTAATGTATTGTCTGGAACCTCTTTGTAATTTAGTTATGTGATTTAGACATGTCGAAATTCCTAATTTGTCTTGTGAAAATTCGGAAAACATGGGCCGATTAATCGCTTTCAGATATCAACTGCTATATGATGATGAACCATCTTGTGTGGATTCCATCTGTGGCGTTATCCACAGAAAGGGCTGTCACTTGTCTGCCATCAATTTGCTTCAAAGGCTACCAAATTTCACAAGCCACAAATTCAGCTCAGCTCACTCTATCTGGCAGATGTTTTGTCGTTGTTCCCTGTCTTGTGCAGGGATTGTGTAGTGCTTTAGAAAAAAATTTAGGTCTTACTTAGATTGCTATTGTATTTATATATATGTTAAGAGTTTTTTAGGTCCAATTCAAAAATTACTACTGTTTTGGAATTAACGTTAGGTAAACAGCTAAGCCATTCTCTGAATGTCAATTGATCATATCCATAGTCCATACTCCGATATGTTCAAGCGACGACAAGCGTCCCATCCCGAGTCCAGGCACTTCACAAATGCATGTATAGAAAGCAACTAATTCGTGTCCCTCTCAAGAACGACTCGATTAATGTTTGATGGGGCCTCTGAGATGTCCAGAAAGAAAGTGCACAATAAGACGCAAGTTTAAACCCATCACGTTTTTCTTAAAATTAAATGCATTTCGTTCATCTGAAGGTTTTCACAACGTTTTAAAGATTTCATTTCTTCATCACAATGTTTAAAAAATTTCCTTCATTTCCTCTTGACAACTCTCTTTCCTCCGATAGAATCAATGCATTGTTTTTCGTCTTCCAGCTCCACTCTTTAATTTGCGTTTTGTGCTCTTTTTAGTCGTGGACTAACATTTGAGTAAGAGAAGTAAAATACAAAAGCAAAGTATTGGGGATTGATAGTTGTGGGGAGGTTATGCAGTTTATCGCTGTCTTTGAAAGAGTTGACAAAAATCCAAAATTTAATGCTTGAAGCCATGCCCCGCATACAGCTGCTTCGAGTTATCTTAAATGTTGATTAGATAAACCCTCAAGATACAAGAAACCCGTTTCTTGTAGTTTTTGAGTTTGGCTTGTTTTAGCTTTTGACGAGGCAAAAAATGAATTAAATCAAATAATAATAATAAAAAAAATTGCATGACAGAGTATTCAAAATTAGACGTTAAAAAGCAAGTCCAATAAAGCAGTTGAGAGCAAGGAGTGAAGAATGAAGCTATAAGGGTACTAGATACACATGTTCTCTTTCACAAGAAATGATATAAATATCCACGCTGTGTAGAGTTTATTATCTTAAAAAAATTCTAAGCTAATCACAGAAGAATTGGAGATGGAACAATTTTGCGATCCAAATTGGACTAAACTAGTGTTGTTAGATCCGGACCGGACCGGACCGGACGGTACAACTATTCCCATCATGAACCGGCATTCTTTCCGAATTGGTTTGTAGCACAAAACTATTTTAATAAAAAAAACTAGTCAAAATCCTAAAAAAACTGACTAAACCAGTGACTCGGTTCTCAAACGTTTCTTTCTTCTTTTTCTCATTCATAATTTGAGTTATTTAAATTGTAATACTTTCATTTATTAATAGAAATAAGAAAACGCCACCCATTTAGTGTAAATACTAAAATCATTCGTTTTTTTAAATGATCTCTAAATCAAAATGTTTTCATCTCTAGCTATGATCTTATCAATTTAGCATCAGTGATTTTAACTTGCATAATTTGTTTTAATTTAGTTTTTCAAGTAGTTTTGGAGAGTGGACATAATTTGACCATGAATATACATATATATATATATATATATATAATTATTAGGTTATGTTTGATTGAAAGTCTAATATTTTTGAAACATTTTCTATGATTGGCCGAATATAATCAAGAAATTAATTTCAATATTTTTTAAATTTATAAAAATATAAAATAATTATGACATCATGTTGACGTCAGCGAGTTTTTAAGAACGGTCTAACTGATTTGACCAATTGATCATTGACCCAATAGTTTAGTCGAGTCACTATCCGATCCGAGTTTAATAACAATGGACTAAACCACAACTTAGTTTTATGTAATGTATTTGATTGCCGTAGTGAATTTGCCATATAATTGTTTAAAAGATGATGTTCCCTCGAAAATAAATTACGTATTTTATACTTTAATATGAAGAGGCACTACTACAAAAATGTCCTTTTATCACATTTAAAAGCGTCATTATAGCTCGATGTAATGACGTTTGATCTATAATGACGCTCTGCTAGAAACGTCGTCCATTTCAGCGTCACTATAAGTTTTTGACAGTTACACGAGTCATAATTTATAGTTATGTTGGCATTTGTAAACGTCATTATTTATCGTTTTAATGACACTTTCAAATGACAAGAAATACTAGAGAAGAGTTAAGGTTATATGAATCTAAAGTGATACTCTTAACTGTCATATATTGGATCTATCTTGACACTTCTATTATGTAAGTACAATAAGATATTATGACATATTTGCAGTATAAGTAGAATGAAATATTATGACACTTTTATGGTGTAACTAGATTAGGTTGTTTTGACAGTTGTTAACATGAAATTTTGTGAATATTATGAACCGCAAAAATCGAAGTGATGACACTTTTAAGTGTCAATACATCATATTGCATTAGCCCTGTATACCATCCGGATTTTTATACCCAAAAGTTGAAATTACATTTCATCCTGCCTGCACGATGTAGATTCTAATTTTTGGAATAATAAAGTTATTAGTACCACCTTATAAAATAAAACCAAAGTGATTTACGTTTTCATAGTAGTTAGTGCAATACAATCAGCCAAACTGGTGCAAAAGTACATCATCCAAGCAACTTACATAGCTGTTATGTCAACAAATTACATGCTAATTTAGAGATTTTTCAACAGTTATGAGTATTGCAGTAGGATTGCCAATACATATCAAAGAAGCAATAGTTCAACAAGAGTTCAACAAAAAAACCTTGACAATGTCTTCAAAAAATAGCCATTTGATCCAAGGATCCTTTAGTTTTCTTCAAGATTCACCTACAAGTGTCATAAACCAAGAAATAGGAGTTACAAATCACATCTACAACTCTTCTTTTACAGTTTTAATGTTAGAAAATAAATAAAAACTAAGTTAAACAAATGATAAAGATAAGATAAAAAGATTACTAGGTTTAAACTCACATGTTGCAAGCTATGGAATCTCAATGGATCCAGGACAGTGTGTGTAGCAACTGAGAAGGCCCAAGGAAGGTCAATTGTGGACAATATTTTATACTTCTCAGGTATTATGATGGTAAGACTAGGAAACACATTTGACAGATCACTTGGGCAGCTAACTTGGCTTCATCATTTTGGGTTCTAAAAAGGATGTGGAGGTCATTGATGATGTAAAGACAAATTCATGAATCAATAATCAGTAGCACATGGATATATTGTCTATTAATCAATTACAATATGACCAAATGCTAAAATAACCTACTTTGGACAATATTAGATTTCAAACAAGTGAGAGACACTTTAGGTCAAGCCAAGGCACGAGCAACATTCCCTTTGCCTCCTCTCTCCTCCTATCACCAGAAGAGCAACAAATCTTCAATGTGTCTCATGCTAGATGAGGACATGAGCATAAACAACCAAGAAAATTAAAGCACTACAAGCTATGTAGTAAACTGTGTTTCAGCTTCCACTAATTCCAGCTCTATAATTATGTTAACCAGAATTCAGTTGGATTCCCTACTCCAAGGAACTACAACTACTTCAATTTTGAATACCTAACTGGCAATAGTAAGCTACATATGTATATTATGCTTGTCAAGTAATAAGACTTGGAACACGGAATGCATGCCACAAAGGAGAGGATTGGGTCTGAACTCTTTTAGCTCGTTCTTGAGGCCTCCCAGGCCTCAGTTACACTTAAGAGAGTCAAAAGACAAGACTTAGAACAGACTGCATACTGGCTTATGAATCAACTCATAAATATGCATATACGCCTATTACCTCCATCATCCCAGTATGCATTGCAGAAACCATCAGAGGCTGGATTGGAAGAAATACAGCAGAGGCTGCCATGTGCAGTGCGCTTGACAAACACTACAAAGGAATCAGTAATAAACGTCCATTAGAAAACCAAAAGAGTAAAATGTAATCCAGATCTAGGTTATTCAATGAAGGTTTACTGGTTAGCTAGTATCCAGAAAATGCTTGGGATAAATACTATTGAGAAAATCTTACAGGTTTTGAATCAACCTAACTGAACTTGTAGCAGAAAAAATACAAACTGCAATTGAACGCTACTGTTTATACAACAAGAATATCCTAATCTTTCCATTTCCTTTGTTCCTCATGCTAGACATAAAGTGAAAAGCAACAAATCAAACAATGGATGGTGAGCAGCATTAAACCAGTATGCTGTATGAGAGGACATATCTAAGCACAAGAGTTCTCTTTTCCTTTGAGTAACTTATCAGCAAAATGGCAAAGGTCCATGAAATCGATGATTAGATTTTTTTTTCAGTTTTTAATATCTTTCTCTTTCCCTTTGTGAAGCAAGTTGCTCACCCTATTTAGCTGCTAGACGAGTGTAGAATACCTGAGTCAAAAGCTTCTTTTTCAAATAGACACACAAGAAAGTCATTGTTACATATTATGTAATCTGATAATTTCGGTTATCACCCCTACTCAGTCAAGTCATCATTGCAAGATACAAGCTTGTCATTATATGTTAAGACATTCAGCAAGGTATTATAGTACAAAAATAAGAGATGAAAATCTAGGATAAATTAGAGCATACATGTTCTAAATTCACAAACATCCAGATATGCATATTTAGAAAGTTAACTTTTTTAAACTGGAGACACAGACAGGCTGAGCAGATACACTCAATCAAAAGGATAAATTACAATAAGTAGAAGAAATGGTCATGTTGATGCTGTTGCAAGCCAGTAATTCTTAAAATTAAAGAAAAAAAGACAGAAAAATTTAAAGGCATGTAACTTAAGGGGGGGAATAACTGAGGGATGCTGTGATGTCAAAAAATTAGTCTGTCAGAATTTTTGATGCCCCTGACAAAGGCAATGGCACATAGAAAATATCCGAGGACACTCCAAAGGTTTCAAAACATCCACTTATTACTTTTTGATGGATTAGAAAACCAATCTGCCACAATTTGCATGTACTTGTCCACTATGTTTCTATGCCAAGAAAATTTTCTTAGATGGAAGTATTGATACTGAAGGCTGAACAACAATTTATTCTACTTGATTCAACTTACGGAACTCTAGCAAATATAATGCGTACATCCAAAGACAACTATTCATTCATGGCATACCATTGTTGTTGTGGCTATCATTGTGTAGTCAGCCCATCTCAGATATTTCCTTAGATTTCCTCTCGAAGCATGGTACAAGCTAGAGGCAAGCCATGTGAAGATGTATGATGCAAATTCGAAGATAGCTCTCCATGAGCTAACCATTGAGTATATCCCTTAATAAACCTTTTCCATATCAAGTGTGATTTGGCCTGCTCTCTCGTGACAAATACCCCATTCCCACACCTAATGCATGGGTATCAAATCATCTCCCCTATGCTTCCATTCGTAAATGCAAAATCAAGAAAATCTTCCAAACCAGCTTTATACTCATCACTTGATCGTGACATACTCATCCATCTTTTATCCATGTTCACATAGATTTTAATTATAAAAAAAAAGCTCCATTAGCATCTACAAGATAATTCTACCTAAAATATTACTGATTTTTGCATCAAACATTTACTTAGATAAGAAAACTAATCCAAGTATCAAAACAGAATGTAAGAACTAATCCAAGTGTTCTAGACATATCAAAACAGAATATTCACATATCCAGGTGTTCTAGACTTTTGAGTAATAAGAACTAATCCAAAAGTATCAAAACAGAATGATATCAAAAAGAAAGACAGCAAAAGTTCAATTCCAAATTGTAAGACACAAACTATCGAACAGATGATAGGCACAAAAGAATAACAGTCTACGGAATTCCAAATTAGTCCAATAATGTCGCCAATATCAATTTGAGATAGAGAACTTGGACAAAATATTAGCAACCCAACTAATCAGCAATAGAAGTTCTATCCAATTGAAAATAACTACCACAAACTTTAATGTATTGGTAACCTAAGAGTAGCAGAAACTTAATGTATAATTTTGGTTACCAACAACTCCAATTTACTCCAAGTGGAAAGGGAATCAACGATCAATGCTCGCTAGATGGAATCGAAGATGACGGCCGCTACAAACTTAAAACTGCATTGATGGAATAAGCTTGACTTAGTCACCACTTGATATATGCTATGTATGTAAGATGCACTTTGCATTAAAATCCTACGGGCAGAGCATTCTATATCAAGTTCAATACCAATAATGCAAATGTTAACAAATCAAAAACTAGGTTGACACCTCAACAATAATTCTTCAATCTAAAACAAAGATATCAATATTAGTATCGACAATCGCTAAAAACCAAATAACTACTATGTTTCTAGGCAAATCCACTAGCCACACTTATAGTCTTTATTAGCATTTAGCAAATTACCAAATGAGAAAGCGTTGTAGAATCAGCACATATTTAATATACATGTCAACCAAAAAATTCTCAAGAAGCTTGCAAATGGAATACCTAGCAAATAACCTTAGCCCCCTTTTTTCCTTATCTTAGCAAATGGAATATTTAAGGGATTTTCGATTTTAGTCATTAGTTGCTTGCTATTAATCCTGCGTAGGATTTCCTATCAAAATTGCAATTGAGTAAATAAAGCTTCAGTTTTATGGCATATCGACTCCAAATGAAAGCTGTCGATTCCAGTTCTGATGGAGAACCAAAAGGAGAAATACAAATATGATTTTCGGTCTTAAAACAGAATTGTGGCGTGATAAAATTAAAGCTGGATTAACACATGAAACAAGTAACTAGAGTAAGGGCCGCAGTTATACAAACAGAAAAATAAATAAATAAATAAGCTATATCCCTTTTGCTTTTATATTACAAAGTTTCACACAGCCAATTGAATTGTGTAATTTACTGGTGAATCTTCCAGTTTGTTCTTTTGACCTAAGTCACTCGAACTCCTTGGTATCTACGAATTTCACCGATTAGTTCTTCCTTTCCAGATCCCACTTATCTGCCACAAATTTCTCCATCTCTTATGAACAAAAACATGGGCACTTCAACCATGTCCATGTCCTTCTAGCACTGCCTCGGCACCCCCTCTGTCACCCACCTTTCTCCTGCCCCATTTCCCACGCAGTCCCCGGAGAAGAAATAAAGTAATAAAAAAAAAGGCTATCAATTTTGTCTAAAATGTATAGGTTACCTGGTAGTAATCTTCCTTCAGATGTTGTTGTAAGTAGGAGAATAAGTCCTTCACATGTTTGTCTTCAAATTGGGGAGAATTAAAAAATCGGGTGGAAGAAAGAGAAAGAAACAAGGGATTCGGTTGTGAGAGGGGTGAAGGATTTTGGCTTTTTACAGAGAAAGTTAACGTGATTGAAGGTTTTAGGAGAGAGAAATAGGATGAACAAAGAGTAAAGTTCATTGGATTCATTGGAATAGTTAGAATTTTTCCTCAAAAAATATGGCGTTGAAGTGTAGCGCCATTCTCTTTCCCGTTTTTGTTTTTCGCTTTTTACTTCTATTTGGACAAGTTAGAGTGATACGACGTCGTACTCATCATTTTCTTTGTCACTTTAATGACGTTCCCTATTGCATGTTATATTAACTTTCTGTTGTGACACTTTTAAGAAAATGTCATATTAAGTGTGTGACTAAAGGTCATTTTTGTAGTAGTGAGGAATGGATTTTGACGGGATTAACACCCTAAGCCTTACTCCTAGTGACAAGTTAACTTGATTTACAATTCATCCGTTTCTATCATTGCAATAATTATGAGAACAAGAATAATAAAGCAATCATACCAGCCGGTTCTCATCAAATGGCCAAAAATTAATCATCTATTGCTGAACTGACAAGAACATGTTCGGATTCACCACACGTTTTGCTGTGCTTGCCGACAATTGATGGTTTATCAAAATTGCAGGTCAAATGCTCCATGATCCAGAATATTTAACGTTTCTCTTATAATATAAGAAGCATGTTAAAAAATTTTTTTTTTTTGGGGTAATTTGGATATGTGGAACCTACCCTGGCTGCTTGTTGAACCACCCATGCTATAAGTGGATTAGTAATTTTGAAGAAGATTGAAATGTATAGTCAAACGTAACAGAAAATTGTTGCGGAGTATGTAAACATATCGATCATTTGTTAAATAAAATTTACAAAACCAACCATGTGAAGAGAATTCAGACTCAGTGCACCAGCAAATCAAGAAAACTAGAGATATCAGGATGGCAGGTTTAATGGAGGATATTCCTGCCGCCTCATCAGCTTTGTTTCAATAGTTTCCTTTCTGTATAGTGTTGTGATGAGGAATGGATTCATTCATTTCTTCTCTACTTCAATGCACATTTTGTACAGACAATTGGACCTTTGTCCGCATATTGTAAACTTTTAACATTTCAATTAAACTTATATTTTTGGGGACAAAAAAAAAAGAAAAAAGAAGAGGAGTCAAGCGAGGTCACTAATTTTGATATGATCAGTAAAAATAAAATCAAATTCAACTTGAAAACTGGTTAATTCAATCGGTCCATCCTTAATTGTCATCACATATGTCCAACAATTATATATAGTAACCATCCACCGTACATGTGCAAAATTATCATCAAATGGATTACTTCATAAAATATGTTTATACATAGTGAGATGGCTTCCAATTGCAAGCAACAAAACTTTTTAGTGTGAACCACAGATTACTCAAGATGCCTTACGCTAATACATACATATCCTTGATTACTATTGATGTGACATAGGTATCACGGCAATGGTGATTGACAATTTCCGCGCTTTGATGAATATATTCTAAAGTTCACTCACATACCCCCAAAGAGGAAAAAAAGGTAGGGTGCATTGCGAACATTTTTGAAGCAATGTGCATTGTGAGATGATGGTCCCTAAAAATTGGAATATATGCTCAAGGTACCATCATGTTTTTCAGCTCTTAATTCATTCATCCTTCCAAGTTTGGTCCCCTTCGCTCGTTTTCGTCGCGCAAATTCTGTAGTGTCAAAGGAAATATCGCGGAGACTTCGGGCTGTCCACCCACGAATTATTGTGTCAAAGGAAATACGGATGTGCGATGGCGAAATGTGGAAGAAGGTCCTTTGGAGCAAAGCAACTTCTTGTGTTTTCGTTCGAGCATTATCGTAAGATTTTGATTTCCTAATACTAAGAGATCTAACAAATACAAAAGATTAGTATGGACCTTCATTTATCACAGGCTTGTAATTTATCACATGATTGTTTGAGGTTTTAAGCAAGTTCAACATAGTCGAATCGAAACCGTCATGGACATCTCTCCTGTTCGTTTTGCTTTGTGAACAACATTTGAATCTTTACACGTTGACATGGCTCAACAATTTGTAGATCGACAATTGCAATCGGATACTGCAGTAACAGCTAACCTACATTTCCTATTTCACATGACCAGGAGGATGTCTTTCAAATTGTGGATACATCAGCTCCAGTATTTGCAGAGTATATATACACTGTACGTACGGCGTAAAAGAGTCCTCAAGAAACGAAAGCGCAGAAAAGAAAAGGCCTGAATGAGAGAGGTGCTGTCTTGGGAAAAACCTGTGGTCACACTTTTTACTGATCCAAGCATGCTGCCCTCCCACTCAGAAACTTGATCATTTGGAAAATTGGCCCTAGAGAAACAAAAGGCAAAATCTTATCAAAAATCATAATCTATATCTGACACGTTTTGAGATGTAGAACGCCTGATTAAGTGCCCTTGTTCATCGTATAGATCAAGGTTCTCACAGGGTGCTGGAAAAATGGTCCCTATGACCCGGCCTTCAACAAAAGCACACTGGAATATGTGCTTCTTCTTGTAAGTAATCCCGACCGACATATCCCGGAAAGTCACTTTCCTTACGGGAATTTCTGAGCTCCCATGCATGCGAACAGGCACCCGAACTCCCTCGCCATGGATTGAGAAGTAGTTTATATCCTCCAAGGACGGAACGGCCTTCGGATCAAATCCATCGTCCGGATGTTCATTATAATCTGTCTTGATCACAATGCCCACTCTGACATTCTCAAATGTCAAATTCCGGTAAGTTATCTGTCGCACATATCCTCCTCTTCCAGGGGCTGTCTTGATCCGCACGGCACGCCTTGAGCCCCAAACATGGACGTTCTCCACAGTGACATTTGACACCCCACCAGACATCTCGCTGCCTATGGATATGCCAGCACTGCAATAATTCCATTATGGGGAAGTCACTAAATACTTGATTGAAAGGGGTACTGGGATTTGTCTGGCTAAAAGACCAGCCTTTGAAATCAATTGAAAAAACAAAATCAAGGTCTCATTTGAGTTGAACAGCAATAAGAAATAGGAGATTGAACTTGGTCAAAATGCAGGACGAGAATCATCAACTTAAAACATAAAGAGAAAAGACTAAATTCTTTTATCAATCCTTCAACATGCTAACAGCTTTTCCAAAACTGAAATGCACATTGGAAAGAGGCAGATATCAAAAATGACAAGTGCGCAGCACAATTAAGATCGTATTGACATGGGGAGTTCTGACCTGACCATTGATCGAACTACAAGGTTTCTGATGAGTATATTTCTGGAAGGCCGTCCATAAGCAATGCCATACTGATCCCATCCGCTCTTTATTGCAATAGCGTCATCTCCTACACTAATGTAACAGTCCTCAATTACCATGTCCTCGCATGAATCTGTTTGTTGAACAAAATAAGTTAGGCGATTGTCTTTTCTAAACAGTGGGAAAAATGAATGGTTGTGAAGTAAAAGCTCCATGGCTTCAATTCTTCAATGATGACAATCGAGGTATTGCCATTACTTTAGGCTCTTAGAAATAAGACAAAACCATGTATTGTGACAATCCCTCCAAGATTAGATATTTTTCATCCAACTCTACAATGGATTTATGACACGTCTCCAAGTTCCAGAAAACTTGAGGAAATATCCAGATTAAGTTACAATAACAAGGCATTGCTGATATGTTGACATTACACCAAATTATTTTGATTGTTCAAAGCTCAAGAACAACAGTATTTGGTGGAGCAGAAAAGCTAAACAGTGTTCTGACATAGAACAGACTTACCAGGATCTATTCCATCAGTATTTGGAGCTTCAAAGACAGGTGCCAAGATTGTCACATTCCTAACTGTCACATTCTTGCAGTCAAATGGATGGAATGTCCAAAAGGGAGAATCACGTAATGTTATGTTAGAGATCAAAATGTCACTAGACCACATAATCTGCAGAAGTGGCCCTCTGGTGTGGTTAAGAACCTTTTGTCGATACTTCCTCCACCATGTTTGACCTTGTCCGTTAATTGTACCATTATGTCCTGAAGTCACAACAGCACATTAGTGGCTTTCAGATCATTTGACATGATCATCAGTGATAAGGTTTTTAGCCTCAGCAGAGGAAACAAGTATAAGATTGCAAACAAGCTATTCAGAGTCCATTAGACTAGATGTACATATCACTAAGATTATTGTTGCACATGAAGTATATGCTAAATGCATAAATTTGCGATTGAAGAAAATAATCTCAAATCTTTTATGCATTAAAAAAATACAACTTTTGTTCTTTCAAATGTGATTCTTTCAAAACTTGTGCTTCTTATATGCCTCAGCACCTATCTACACACACACACACACTCATTCTTCTTTTACATTTTTTTTGGGGGGCATAAGGAACAGGGGAAGTATCAGAACTCTTAAATGTCCAACCAGTTCACCAGGGCCAAGATGCTAACCTGTAATGACAACATCTTTAAGATTTTGACCATGAATTAAACTTCCATATCTAGGTCCAGGTTGTTCCCTCCCACAGCCATATGATGGCAATGGCGGCATGAGAGGCCAGTACTTCTCATCCTGTCAGAGATATGACACTAGCAATTATGAAAAAGAAGTGGATAGTGCTTAAGAAAGACACAACCCAAATGACAGCCCATTGTCCACATCAACAAGCTCCAAGCAAACACAGATAATCTTCCAATATGAGTAGAAAGTATTGATGAGGCCAAGAAGAAGCAATCTCTGAATGTACACCTAAGCATGAAACTCGGCTTGAGAAACCAAAATGTTATCAACTCATAACTCACCAAGAAAATTGGCTTTAGTTAACCCTTCGTGTTTTATGCAGAACAAGCCGCTAAATGATAGAGAAAATTAGACGGCTCTGTTGAAATTATTAAGATACCAAGTTGAAATGAAAACCAGAAGAGTCAAACTCATTTTAATCACAACACACTCTTTACAAAAACTTGGAAAAATAGATAAGACACATCAGCTATGCAGAAGAGGACAAAAATTGTAGGGTACATTTTAAGCAGGTTAGAATTTTAGGCAAGCATCAGTGAGAACAAAATACTTTTGAGCTTCAAATTAAAAATGCCATAAAATTTTAGAAAGGTTGCTTACAGCCACAAAATATTGTATATGACGAAGCTTTTTGATTTTCAGCCCATTCTAAGTAATAAAGAGCCACGACAGTAACTATGCATTCTCCACTACTCCCCCTGCTCCCCTCTTGCAGTGTGATCAAGAACCATGGAAGTTTCTACCTAAACTTAAGAATCACTCATCATTTTTATAACTCCTTAACAAACAAAAGTTCATCCAAATATAAAATTCATTTTGCTCATGAAATCCCCATCTAATCAGTAACATTATAAAAGAAAGGGTAGAGGAACCCAGCAAAGGTGTAATGTAAGGTCCTGTTTGATAACTCCGTTTTGCACTTAAATTTAATGGATTCAGATCTTAATATATTCAAACAATTTGATAACAAAAAATTGAACATCTGAATTAATTAAATGACATTGAATTTTCTAGGCAAAACTTCCCAAAATTAAGTGATAAACTATTCACTTATCACTTAATGTGATATGCACTCAAATGTATTAGATTTAATATTTAACAATTCAATAACTTAGTGGATTCAGATTTTAGATTTTAGACTTCAATTTTTAGATTTCAATTTTATCAAACGCACCCTAAGTCTAGAGAGGCCTTCAAACCAAAGGGTCCCTATTCTATCAACATGTATTTGCTGTCCTACCAAGAACTTGCAGTAGTACAACGATGCCAAATTTAACTGAACACAAGCTCATGGAAATCACATCTAATGATTATCTTTAGTTCTTTACAGAAGAAAGAGTAGTAAAATCAAACAAGCCACAATGTAGATTAGAGAGGCCCTTATACTAATGCATCCTTTTGTATCACCGATGAACCAACAGAATGTACAGCTGGATTCAGTACAAATCACTTTTGCCAGCAACATTTCACTAATATTGATAGAGATAGTTCATAAACTTCATCAAACAAGCAGGTAACGGCAAACTAGTAAGTACATCTATAAAAGGAAAGAAAGGGAAGGTGCTCAGTCAATTGAAAATGGATTAGAGGGTTGTCCTCAGTAATCATCAGATTAACGAGATTGGATAAGATCATCATTGCACCTTCTCCATCAGAAACAAACTTACTCAAGTAAACATTCAGCTAAGGTCCTACAAAAGAAGATATTCAACCAATTGAAAGTTGAGGTCTAAGACTCTATGCAGTTACAATACTCTCATTGCCTTTGTGCATGATCTTTCTCGAGAGAAAGCCCCTGGGTAAAGTAGACATCAATTTGCGTATCTAATTAGCCATGTGTTTTTTATGCAAATCCCATAATGGATCACAGAACTCCAGTTTCATCTAAATTTTAGTATGCCGCCCAGAAATTATCTTCCATTCAATTTCAATCGATCACATCAAGTACAACAGTAACTATACCAAACTTAATTTATAATTGAAGTCTCAAATGAACTCAATCACAGAACTCCAGTTCCATCTAAATCAGAATGTTCCGCCCAGAATTCTCTTCCATTCAATTTTCAATCGATCACATCGAGTACAACAGTAACTATACCGAACTTAATTTATAATCGAAGTCTGAAATGAACTCAATCACAGATCCAGCTTAACCCAAATTCTACAAATTGCCTCTTGATATAAGGAAGCATGCTAATGGTGTAGCAAAAAGGCATGTAGTAACACCAACCTCACCCACCAACAGCACCCATCTAATTGACATATTCAAAAGAGCATTTCCACCCGATTATCAATACAAAATCTGTGCTAAAATGCACAACTTTTAAGCATTAATTGACATTCAGCTACTTACAAGCAAGTTCAACAGACACAAGTACAAAAAGAGTCAAATGGCAGAAAACTCACATTAATTCCAAGTATTTCAGCACCTTCAGCAAGGAATAAAGTCAAGTGACTAGTGAGATTGAAAGGGGCAGTAAGCCAATATCCCGGCGGTACATTGAGCTGTCCACCACCTTTTTTCCCACGCTTAGAAATAGCCATCATAGCTCTCTCAAAAGCTGCAGTATTTACGGTAACCCCATCGCCCACCGCCCCAAAATCCGTCAAGTTGAAAGCCACCGGCCGGAGCTTAGGAAAGGCCCTAGAAGAAATGGGTCGCCGAAAAATCGAGAATCCAGCTGCGGCACCCCTCTGCTGCCACAAAAAAACCGTGAAGAAGAAGGCGATCCAAAGAGCAGCCAAAAGGGTCTTGCGGGTAGTGAAGAATGTAGAGATCCACCGCCGGTGATGGTGGATTTGGAGTTGAGTCCGCCACCACGAAGACGTCGTACCAGTCTCAACCATAATTTTTGTGTTTCTGTTTTTGACTAGGAAAGTGCCAAGGGAGCAAGGTGGGAACGTTTTGAATACATTAATATCGGGCTTACAGAATAGTCGATAGAGAGACAGATCTGGTTTGGTTGTATGGAGCTTAGGCTTTGGGGGATTGGGGAAGGGGTGGGGGTGGAACAGGAGGGTGGCAGGTTGCAGTCGGAATCAGCAGTGGGATATGAGAGAGACGGGAATGGAGGAGTGCATTTGAAGGGAAGAGACGGAGAAAAGAAAGAAAAGAGTTTGCTTTTCATTTTCAATTGGAAGTTGGTTGGGGGAGCCGTGAACGTTTTGGTGCTGCTCGACCTGTGTGTTTTGGGCCACTTTGTCTTGGGCTTTCTTTTTCTCTCTTTTTTTTTAAATTTTTTTTGTTCCCATTTTTTTCCTCACTTCTCTAATTTTATTACGTACTTGAAATAATTTGTGAACTGGTGAGGATATTGGCACTAGAATTTTCATCAATTTTTTTTTTTTTTTTTTATAAAAAAGGAGAAGCAAGTACTAATGAAATGGTACTAACAAAAGTTCAGTATCAATTAGAACGATAACCATGTAAAAGTTGAATTTGAAATTTAAGTTTTATATATATGTCATGAATCAAACGGTGATAGTGTATACTATCAGTATATATAAGATTTGGCACCGACAAAAGTTCAGTATTAATTTCCCTGCAAACCAAAGTACATAGTGCTACTAGTCAAGAAGAAAAAGTGACTGATTCTCCTGCAGTTTCCTTTCCTTTACCCTTGCATTCAGGTAGGACCCAAAAGCTCCCTAAAGAAAATACGAGAGGATAACAAAGTGCTCCATCAAAAGAGCCCGCGAGTTCTTCTGTGGAATATTTTACAACTGCATAATTGTGTTAATGGATGGATATATAGGTATACAAGTTAGCTATATTTCCAGTCTTAACAGTCTTGGAATGTCAACTTAGTTCAGAATGGAAAAAAGATGCTATGCTGATAGACACGTTCTAACGCTGAAGCATAGTATATATACTATGGAGCGATTGTAATTGTGACGTCTCTTTCAGAAGAGAGGGTGCAGTTGCCAAATGCCAAACTTAAACAACTAGTTGCTTTGTTATGGGCGCGCGGTTGTACTCAGTTGACAACTTGACATAGACTTTTGTCATTCTGCAACACAAAAGATTCAATCAAAAAAGACTCTGTCATTCTACAGTGTACGCATTTGGGCAGTTGCTGCACCAATTAGTGGTAGTAAGAAGAAGAGGAGAAATAGAGAAGGTGGCAACTGAATGGCTAAGATTGATGGAATGAACTTCAAATTGGGAGAAAGTTTTGCTAAAATGTAGGATGGCAAGCTTCCAGTTCTATGTTTATGCGAGAAAAGGTTTTACAGAGCCCGGTACCTAATTTTTGCTGCATTCCTTAGACCCTAACTTTGCGTTTAATTGTATTTGATAGGTAAGGACTTCAAGGAGTTGTATTATGAGATATATATATGTATATATATATATATATATATATATATATAGTTTGAGTGAAGTTTCTTTATGTTAATTAGTCTATTATTCCAAATTTTATTAAAAGAAAAATAATTAAAAAAGAAAGCAAGACTTTACCTAGAAATGTCCTTTCCAGCTCAATTTGGACTTTGGGACAGTGCTGGATCATAGTCACACTAATTAGTCCAAAATGTACAGGTCTAGCACGGGAAGAAGAATGAAGGCCTTGAACCAAATGGGCCAGCCCACTTTACAACTAGTAGGAGAATTCACTAAGCCAGTGAGTCTGGCGTCCATCACAAACTACCATGGCCCTCATTGCTCCACATCTCACCACTCTTTAACCTGTGGATGAGTCTCGTGGAAATGCCATCCTCTGAATAACATCAGTAAGCTTAAGCTGCTACTACCCTCTTCAGTTTAGGAAGACCTGTGAACTTCCATCAAAATGGCTCTGTCCATTGCTTCAACTGCACTTTCAAGCATTCCAACCAGGTCACATTTTCTTTCCTCATTTTTTTTCGCAAGTTCATCTAATTGTAGAGGTTTGCGTTGATCCTTAAGATGCATCGACCTTTTTTTTGGACATGCACAGTACAGTATCAATTGTCATTTGCTAATGAATGAACTTTCCAGTCATAGAATCTAATTCTGCTTGTCATTTCTTTCAGCGAAATAAATACAAAATCGTTGCCAGGAAGAGTCACAAGAGCATGCTTGTTAGGAAGAAGTCGTTTGAATGCTACAAAAGGGGTGTCCAGTGTCTGTGAGCCACTTCCCCCGGATAGGCCTTTGTGGTTCCCAGGGAGTTCACCTCCAGAATGGCTTGATGGCAGGTATATTAACTCTCTCTCTCTCTCTATTCGTATCTACTGCTCCATGATATGCAAGTTCAAATGTTGTACCGCGCAACGCTTCATCCAATAATTAACTAAATTATTGACAAATTTCCTGGGCAACGAATTTGTGTGTTACATAATCAGTCATCCTTGATGATGAGAAGATTAATTTTGGAGTTTCAGAAATTTTGACCGTAGTGCTCTCTTTTTCTTGAAATTGCAACCTAGAAGTGATGGATCATTGTTGAAATTAAGACTGCAATTACTGATTGATGTGCTTACTTATGTTCATTTTCATTAATTCTCGCAGCCTCCCTGGAGATTTTGGTTTTGACCCTTTAGGACTAGGTATGCACTATGCAGCTATGACTTAAAATAACTTATCATGTGGGCTACTTGCAAAACTCATTCCTGCAGATATTTATGTTAGGCCGGTTTTCATTAAAAGATGAGCCTTTGTCATCATGATTAGGATCTGATCCAGAGCTGCTTAAATGGTTTGCTCAAGCTGAACTAATGCATAGCAGATGGGCAATGCTTGCTGTAGCTGGAATACTGATTCCAGAATGGCTTGAAAGTCTAGGCTTCATCGAGAACTTCTCTTGGTATGATGCTGGTGCACGGGAATATTTTGCAGATCCCACGACCTTATTTGTGGTGCAGCTTGTGCTGATGGGATGGGCTGAGGGTCGACGATGGGCTGATATGATGAATCCAGGGTGTGTTGACATTGAACCTACATTACCTCATAAGAAGAAGCCGAAGCCTGATGTTGGTTACCCTGGTGGTCTGTGGTTTGATCCGTTCATGTGGGGAAGGGGATCACCCGAACCGGTTATGGTCTTAAGGACAAAGGAAATCAAGAATGGGAGACTTGCAATGTTAGCTTTTGTTGGCTTTTGTTTCCAGGCCGTTTACACTGGAGAAGGTCCTGTTGAGAACTTGATGGCTCACATAGCAGATCCAGGCCACCACAACATTTTTTCGGTACTTCATCTTAATTCATGAAACTCCTTTTATCTGTATTCAAGTGCATAGATTCTCTACTTGGATCAAAGTTTGAACCATAGAAGATCATATTTCAATGTCTTGTTGAAATGTGGGTGGATGTGAAGTTGATCCTTCAAACTTCTTCTGGCTGATTCTTTATTGGAGGTCCCTTTATTTAGACTGTTTTATAATTAAAATTTATCTGGTCTGATCTCAGAGAACCGGATATTGTAGCATATTTATCAAAGAAAAGGAGAAGTGATGAGATTCCAAATATGAATGGCAATATTAGCAGTCAAGAGATTATGCATGTCAATCATCAGTTCAAGGAAACTACATGAGCTAATGTTGAACGTATTTATTTATTTATTGCAGGCTTTCACATCACACTGACCGGTATTTTGGGTTGGGGCTAGATACATGAACACATTCGAAGATGGAAGAAGTATGACAAGGCAATCTCCGAGTTTTATTCTTGCTGTTCTTTTCTATTCTAATATACTCTCGACTCTTACATGCTGAATGAATATAGAAACTCGTCACTTTAATAGTCTTCTCCTTCTAGTAATTTACAACTAGGTGGACACTCGAGTCTGGAATAAATTTGGTCAATCAGATCTCAGTTTGTCCATCGGAAGCGATAACACATGCAGTTTATTAGATGACCAATCTTGTGCGATTGCATTCAAATTGATCTCCAACTCAACGCCCAAGTTAGCAGTATCACTTTTTTTTGTTCTATATTAATCGTATACATTAAACATAGAATCCATCTTCTGCTGTAAGGACCAACATCTTCTGCTGTAAGGACCAACAATTCTTCTAGTCTTGTTTTTGTGATGCTAGCTATTGCACAATGCCTAGAGTTTGTTGCCATCAAAGAAGAGTGGGGATGATAATGGCTTGAGACAAACCCAAATAATAATAGGACTATAGGAGGCATCTGGCTAGTACGGGGCTTTCAGGGATTAAAATTACTGAAGAGGATTCTGTGCCTTCAAGGAGGCTGTTGAAGACGATGAGTACAAATGGAGGCAAAACATCTTATTGCTTCTATCATGTGGAGTGTCAGAGAATACACTGCTATGACAAAGAAGGAGATGAATGATGTATTGGGAGTTGAGACTTAGGATGAAGGTGGCTAAAGAGGAGCTATTGAGCTGATTTCATCATGCTGCTGCACTTCAATCTTCCGTAATAAAAAAGAGAAGGGAAATACTGGAACAGCAGCTTGGAACAATGCTGGACTCATATCCAAAACACTCGAATCAGCCAATGGGAAGCCCCAGTGCCTGAGCCAGGCAGAGACATGGGGCTCAGGAAATAAGGGGTGTTGGATTGTCAGCATATGACAAGCCTATGCAATATTAGATTGCCCACATCATGCAAACTAGCAAGATATCCAGAATTCCAGACAGAAGTTTTACTTTTACCTGCGCCATATTAGTAATTTGTACCATTTTGCAGCAGAAAAGCCATGTGCAAATTGCAGAGGGAGAAATGCAAAATTAGCTGTTATCTTAGAGATCTCCAATCCATACACCAGGAGCTCAACTTTTGCTATTGCAACATACAGTGACGGTCATGTTACTAAAGGAAGCAATTTCTTATATTGCATCTACCAGGAGCCAATCATAAGATCTTTCAGATGATTCATGAATGCCATGATTAACAGATTCACTGATTTTCCTGCGAGAGATGTATATATATCCCAACTCTGGCAGAGCGCAATTTCTCCTCCTGGTTGATATATACCTCTGTCCAGTTCCAGTGCCATTTTTCTTCTGAATTTGATGGTGTTCTTGATTTAGTGGAAAGTTTCAGTCAATCCGTCTTGATTTACTCCAAACTACCATCTAGTCTAGGTGATTACAGTTGTACAGTTCTGCCCCTTGTCAGCGTTGTTGGTAGTATGTACCAAAGTTGATCAACCCCGATTTTTGGGAGTTTAGACAAACTTTGCCTCGTTATGGCCCGAAAAGGTCTCCCAAAACGCTGAAAAGGTCAATGCAAGGTTCACCTCTCTTTCGTACCCCAAAATCTGAGTCTATTCTTGGAATTTTCTCATTACGAGGAGCTGCTAGCTCCATCACCAATCTTTTGTAAAACTCACAGCACAACCACATCACACCATGACTCACCATTTCAGGTCCAAAACAATCAAAGCTAAGCAAAACACCTCCCATGCAAAAATTCAGAGAATTCCAATCTCTCCGAACAGCGGCACATTTCTTCTGGGAGGTGTCAACTTTTTGTTTAATCATAAAAATGACTGCTGTTCGCCGTCTCCCTTCTCAACTCCTTTCTCTCTTCCTGATTCTGTTTCTGTCACCTGTTTCTACTTCCCTAAAAGATGATGAAGCTCTTTTTGGTTTCAAAGATTCATTAAGAAACACTGCAGCTATAGATTCTTCATGGATAAAAGGCACATCACCCTGTGCCGCGGGTAAGACATGGAAAGGCGTTGTATGTCATGAAGAAACCGTCCAAACCATCAGACTCCAGGGTATTGGTCTCTCTGGAGATATTGATGTTGAATATTTATCTAAGCTCGAGAACCTTAGAAGCCTCACACTCGCCTATAATAATTTCTCAGGCCCAATACCACCTTTCAACAAGCTAGGTGGTTTGAGGGCTCTCTTTATTCAAGGCAATCAATTTTCAGGTGAAATTCCATCAGATTTCTTTTCACAAATGGGGTCCTTAAGGAAAGTTTGGCTTGCAGAAAACAAGTTTTCAGGAAATATCCCGGCATCATTAGGCCAATTACAGAATCTCGCTGAGCTCAACTTGGAAAGGAATGAATTTTCAGGTCCTGTTCCATTAATAGACCAGAATTCTCTATCAAACCTTAGTTTAGCAAATAATAAATTAGAGGGTGAAATCCCTCAAGGCATGTCAAGATTCGGTGCAAAGTCTTTTGAGGGAAATCCTGGGGTTTGTGGGACTGTTTTGCAAAAGGACTGCAGCCAAACCCCACCGGATGAAATGTCTCCAAGTGGTACTGACGATGATTCTGAAGGATCAGGCACAAAATGGGTGATTTTGGGGGTTGTGGTCGCCCTCCTGTTGATGACTATTTTTTTCAAGGCCAAGCAGAAGGAGGATCACTTCGATGTGCTGGCGAAAGAAAATATTGATGACATAGTGGAAGTGCGCGTTCCCAGTTCAAACAGGAGGAGCACAAGCTCCAGAAGGGGAAATGATTCATTCCACTCGAGGAAAAGCTCCCATCATGGGAAGTCTGTTGGTGATCTTGTGGTGGTTAATGATGCAAAAGGTACATTTGGTTTGCAAGACTTGATGAAGGCAGCTGCAGAGGTACTTGGAAATGGGGGATTAGGGTCAGCCTACAAGGCGTTAATGGGAAATGGGGTGTCTGTCGTGGTAAAGAGGATGAGAGAGATGAACAAGTTGAGCAAGGATGCCTTTGATTCTGAGATCAGACGGCTTGGCAACTTGAGGCACCAGAATATTTTACCACCATTGGCCTACCATTACAGAAAGGATGAGAAGCTTTTGGTGTCTGAATTCATTCCCAAAGGCAGCTTATTGTATCTCTTGCATGGTACGAGGATTTTTAGTTTAATTCCTTTGACAGTCATCATTTAAATATTTATAAAGTTTCTTGCTATGAGCATCGGCTGTGGGGGAAAAAAGTTAAAATCTAGTAAAATGCTAGCCTTATGTGCATTGGAATTTTAGTTCTGCTAGGCAAAACATGTTTCAATGCATGGAAAAATGGGGGGAAAAAAGCAAATATTATGGATATCTCTCTCAGATATAAATGATGTCATGCTGGAAACTTGTTTTCCAAAAGATTTCTGCATGCTTTTAAGAATTTAGAAGAGTAGATTTCATGATTACAACCGATTCAAAGACACGTGCTTTCAGAAGGATGCATATAAAGAAGCCAGACAGCTGCATGAGTTGAATTAATTCAAACTGCACCTTAAAAGCTTACAAATTACTCTGGATTTCGATGTTTTAAGCGACGACTGTTCTTAGTATGAACTAAATTCTCTTGATAATCAACTACTGCTGTCACCTGCAAGTTCGTTCTCTTTTTCTTTTTCAAGAAATTAGGATTACTTTTGCAACAAAGTTCCACTGCTTCCTCAGGTGATCGCGGCACTTCTCATGCTGAACTGAATTGGCCTATTCGCTTGAAAATCATCCAGGGAGTTGCGCAAGGATTGGGATTTCTCCATTCTGAATTTGCCTCCTACGAGCTGCCTCACGGGAACCTCAAGTCTTCCAACATTCTGCTTTCTTCGAGTTATGAACCACTCCTCACAGACTACGCTTTCTTTCCACTAATTAGCAACACGCAGACTGCACAATCGTTGTTCGCGTATAAATCTCCAGAAGCCATACTATACCAGCAACTGACACCTAAAAGTGACGTCTACTGTCTTGGAATAATCATTCTAGAAATTCTAACAGGGAAGTTTCCTTCCCAATATCTGAACAATCAAAAGGGTGGAACAGACCTTGTACAATGGGTCAACTCAGCTATTGCTGAGTCCAGAGAAGTAGAGTTGATTGATCCAGAGATAGCCAATGCAACAGGTTCCCTTGCAGAGATGGAAAAGCTTCTCCATCTTGGGGCTGCTTGTACTGAAAGTGAACCCGATAAGCGAATCGACCTGAGGGAAGCTATAAGGAGGATAGAACAAATACAAGTTTGATTGACGCAGTGAACAAATTTTCAGGATGGTAGATTAGATTATCCAGAGGCTTTGTAGGAAGATATGGTTAGAGGGAAGGTGCCAATCACCAAACGGTGAAATGCTTTCAGTTCTTATGCTGGTGTTTGTTTGAGCTGCCCAAGCAACAAAAGAAATGCTTGAGAGCTTTGTAAAAGAAAGCTGCCAGGGAATGTGATGAGCTCTTGTCTGATGGCTTTTTATGTGGAGATGCTGGTTCTGTGCATCTTGAAAAGAATGTGGCATCCTTTGTAGAGTTTTTAGTAACAAACAGAGGGAGTTTGATCCCAACTTATATGCGTTTTCAACCCACTTTTTTGCTTTTTGTACAGTACTCCTTTTTTGCAACTTGAACATGATTAACAGTACTCCATTTCTCTTCGACTCACGTCCTTGGCTTCATCTTTTGCAGTTTCCTGGATTACAGCTCATTTTTCAAAACTATAATCTTGAAGCAAAACCATAATTCTCTGCCCTATTCTCAGTGAATAGTATAATCATCACAATTTTTCTGGGGAGAAAAATGCAATGTATATGCTCTCACCAGTCACCAGCAAACCAAGAAAGCAGGGAAAAAAAATTAAAGAAAATCCTCACTGGCTAGTGGCGGAAACACAAAATAGATTAGGATAGGGATGGGTTGGGTGGTAGGAAAAAAAGAGTATAAATGAGAGATTTTAAATTGAATGTCTCGCACTTACGCTCTCTTTAGTGGGGTTCAAGGGCCGGCTATGAACCAAAATATTGATCCGGTCCATAAAATTTGGGTAAGTCATTTTGTGATGTATTGGATCCACTATCTATATCCGGATCCACTATCTATATTCGATTTTTAAAATTTTTTTAAAAAAACTAAAAATTCCAAAGATAAAATGAAATTTAAATGTATTGGAATTTCAAAAATATCATCATATAAATGATATGTTGTAGTCACACATGAGTTTTTAATCACATAAAAGAGCTTTTAGTAAAAATTGATCTTTTTCTGTTGCAATATAAAGCAACTTCCACAATTTTTTCTTATTTTGATTCAAACAAATAAGATTAAATATTTCATCTATAATTTTTTATTCACAAATGATTTGACAATATGTTTAAAAAATTTAACATCATATACAAAAAAGCCTTTTTTGGAACACTACATAAAAATAAAAATAAGAAACAACAGATAGAACAATTATAAATTAGTGGATTTAATGTATAAAAAATTCTAAAAAATAAAAAATACATGCAGATTGGATCGGATATCCATGAATCACAAAAAAACACCTTGACTTGGATATGATCTGATCCGCATATGATTCACCGGATCAAATATCCTCTAATTCGGATCAGATTTTTCGGATTACCGGATCAAGTTGCACATCCTACCTCCTACTTTCATTTAAAAAAGGGATAATTGCAGAAACCTCCCCTGAGGTTTCTGACATTTGCACTGACCTCCTCTGTAATTTGAAAAATTACATTGACCTTCCCTGAAGTTACTAATCCTTTGCAAATTCAGTCCAAATGATTAAAATATTGTTTTAGGGAGTGAAATTAGAATTTTTTACCAAATTTGTCATTTGTACTACATGTCCAATGAATGACAAAATACTATAAATTTATAAACAATTAATAAACTTTAAGGAGTATAGTTTATAGACAAATATGTATTACTTATTTAAAGTAACGGCTCTTTATGGGTATTTTACTTTCAAACATTTAATTACTCATATAAATAAAAATTGAAATTTATAAATTATCAAATAAAAAATACTCGTATAAGTGTACACCCAAACAATATGATAAATAATTAATAAATACTGTGATAAAATTTGTATTAATTAAATACTTTTTAATAAAGTACATCAACCTTAAACAGTTCTTAGCATGCAAGTAGTTGATAGGTGTTTGACCTACCTACCGGACTTCCGCATGCACACTCTTCCAGCACATGATTCCATTTCAGTTTTCACTATTTGGTCCCTGTTTTTTTTTTCGTTATCTATATGCGCAGACTTTTTGAGAAGCACAAGATCCTCTGAACTTCTGCTTCAGGTTTAAATCTAATTCCACTTAGCTTGAGATAGCGGTGCTGAATATATTGTGCTCATTCATTTTTCAAATGGTACTAATTGGTTATGCTAATCTATTGAAAATCCTATTTAAAGTAACGGTTCTTTAAGGGTACTTTACTTTTAAATATTTAATTTAATACAAATATTTACGCTCAAATACAAATTTGTATTTACTTTCAAATATTTAATTTTTTTTAAATACAAAACTTACCAATCTCTCTTCCGTAAAAATATTAATATAACACTTTTTCAATTTTAGTTACAAATATTTATGTTTTTAATATAAATAAAATGTACATAAAGAGCAAATACTTTACTCGTGTAATGGATGAAAGTCATAAAAAATAATACTTTATGGGTCATTTTTTTTAAATATTTAATTTTTATTAAATAAATAACCTATCGATTTTCTTTTTGCAAGAATATTACTATAATAATTTTTGAATTTTACTTACAAATATTGATATATTTATCATAAATTAAATATTTGAAAGTAAAATACTCGTAAAGAGCTGGTATTTTAAATGAGTAATACGTGTTTGTCCATAAATTATACTCCTTAAAATTTATTAATTGTTAATTGATTTATAATACTTTGTCATTCATTGAATATGTAGCACAAAGGGCAAATCTAGTACAAAATTCTAATTTCACTCCCTAAAATAATATTTTAATCGTTTGGACTAAATTTGCAAAGGATTAGTAACCTCAGGGGAGGTCAATGTAATTTTTTAAATCACAGGGGAGGTCAGTGCAAATGTCAGAAACCTCAGGGGAGGTTTCTGCAATTATCCCTTAAAAAAAGAAAAAAAAAAGTACAGGTGGCCACCAAACTAGAAATCTACGTGGCGCCATTAACCTAATTATAGATGTTTTTTTTGAAAAAGCCAAAAAATAAAAAGGGGAAAAGGCATATTGACCGCGCCAAGTAACGAGGTCAGTGACCAGAGCCCCAACTACGGCAACTTGGCCATGTACCGATCGGCGGCGAAGCGGTTGTTGCCGGCGTTATGCCGTCTCCGGAAAGTTACTAATCATTCGATTCAAGGAATTTCAATTGTAAATAACAAGCCTCGGTTTCTTAAGTCAGCAGCCTCCGAAACAACTCCCAATAAAAACAATAGACATTTTGACCATGCCTCGTCGTCTTCATCATCATCCACAGCGACGATGGCGGGATTGAATGACGATGAGAAAGCGCGTGAACATGATCATGACGGACAGGGTTCGAGGACCTCGCGACCGGGAAGAACTCAGTACCTGGATGAACAAGCGCGCGTGCTTCACGCGTCCCTCCATCACGTGGTTAGCACTTCTCCCCCCTTTTCTATTTTCTTCTGATATGCATAATTAATTAATTATATACGTGCGTATATTTCTGTAGATATTGATGCTCTTTGACTTTATTAAACATTTGAGCTTCTTGGGGCAAATACATTAACGAAGAAATTCGCCTCTATTCATGTCTAAATCAAGTTAAATTTGATAATTTGTTTTCCCACATGATTTATATGGTCATTGTTCTAATTTTGCGGCTTTTATATGCTCTGCTGGTGAAATGGGTTGTGCAGATTAGACTGGGATGGACGGAAGCAGCTTTGATAGCAGGAGCCAGGGAGGTTGGGGTGTCTCCTTCCATTGTTGGATCATTTCCGCGAAAAGATGCTGCTCTAGTGGAGGTATAATCATCGTTACTTTATAACACTAGCTTTTAAGTATCCATTGCTTTGTTCAATGCTGCTGTAAATGGAAGTATTTAAGTAATGTGATGAAACTGGTGGTCTTTGATTGTGTTATTGTTATGGTAACCAGCATTTTGGCCGTCTAGACAGAGTTTGCAAGCGGATGTTATAGGCATACAATTGGAGTAGCTGTTGACTGAAGATTATTGCCTATTAAGTTGCAAATGTTCATCTACTGGCCTAATAGTTATATGAGCATAAAAATGAAACATAAGCTTTTCCTAGAGACTTGTTATATTCTGCATTAGATTTTTGTAGCGTAGTAAATGTGTTCCAAATGAGAATGATTTAGCTGGAACCACATTGAGTTAGCATTTGCGCAAGCCTTTTTCCTTATTTCCTGTAGAAACTTCGGCAACCTTTTTGGGATACTAGCATTGGTGTCTTTTGAACGTTTGAATAGCTGAAGTCCTTTTTTTTTTTTTCTTGTATTCAATTCCCTGGCATTTTTGCTTGATGAGAACGCATGTTTGAAGGAGTGTTTTAATTATTCTGTAATTTTTTTCCCCAAATACCTTTATGTTTGTTAATCTGAACTAATTTAGGCTCCAAATGCATTCTAACCACCTTGTCTTTTGCTTCCTCCAATCATCTGTATGTTCAGTTTTTCATGGATGAGTGCCTGCAAAGACTTATTGATGTAATTGACTCGGGAGAGGATTTGAAAGATTTGATACCTAGCGCACGTGTTGCAAAGCTTGTCCGAATTAGATTGGAAATGCAGGCTCCTTACGTATCAAAATGGCCTCAAGCCCTGAGCATACAGGTATGAATCCATTCCCTATTAGGAATCTTTATGCATGATATAGTGACGCTAGAGATTCTAACATGTAATTGGCTCAGGCTCAACCTGCAAATATCCCAACAGGTTTCAAGCAGCGAGCAATGCTGATGGATGAGATTTGGCATGCTGCTGGTGATGACTCCACTGATGTTGATTGGTATGTCAAGCGCATGGTTCTTGGTGGGATATACTCCACAACTGAGCTGTACATGTTAACTGATGCTTCCCCAGGTATGACTATATTTTAGAAAACTATTCTTATTGAACTGGATAATTTTGCACAATGTCAGACTTTCTTTGCCATGTTAAAACCTGGATCTCTGTCTTGCAAAACCACCTCTTCCCAGTCAAGAAAGGAAATCCTAAGAAATATACTTCTAATTTCATCGTTCATACAATATCTATTCCCTGGGATACTATCTTAATGTAAACATATGGTGGCCATTTTACTGGTTCATGTGTCTCATTGCTTAGTTTCCTAAATAGTTGCAAATGTGGTTTGAAGCTTGAGACTGTGCTTTTATACTAGATACTGATAATAGTTTCATTTTTTTTTTTCCTCTGTTTTGACAGATTTTCGCGATACATGGTCATTCCTGGGGGGACGAATAAGAGATGCCTTTGATTTAAAAAAGAGTGTTCAGGAGGTCACTTTTGAGAGTGTTTCTAAGTTTGTGTCTTAAACCTTTTTATGTTAGTGCAAGATTTAGCTGAATTTTGTAAATTTTGGTCTTTCAGGCTAAGTATCTTGCAGAAGCAGTTAGTGCAGGAATGGGAGGCTCTTTGCAAGGACTAATGAAGCGAGTTTTCCAGGGTGGAAATACGTAGGGAGCTAAGGGAGGAGCTTCGGAGATATTCTACCTTAGGAACCTTTTCTTATTGACACTGCGTGCTACAATAATAGAAAGTACCGTTCTTCCTTGCAAAGTTGGTAGTGATCCAGCAACAATAATAAACTATTTTTGTTGGAAGTTCCTCAATGTTGGAGATTCGGAAGGGCAAGTGAATCTTGAAATGCTTCTGAGTGGTAGTGATTCTTGCAAGTATCGTGTAATGTACGCTGCTGTAATCCAATGCTCTTGCAATTAGGCGTCAAGTGTTTCTGCTGCTTGTTACACCGTGTCAAATGGAGGACATTCGTCTAAAGAGAAATTGGCCATTTTGGTCTCTCGGCTATGGGGTTTTGGTCAATTTTGTTCCTTATCGCAATCATTTTAGTCACTTATTTTTATTCTAAAAAAAGGAAAAAAAAAAACCAATCTAGTAACGAAAAATATCTAGCGGAGTTAGTAATGTGCGTGGCATGTGAATCGATGAAATTGATCGTTTCTAATTATTTTCAAGGTCGTATCTAATTTTGTCCTTTAGTAATTTAAACTCTTACTTTTACAAAATAAAATCAATATAGAACTTTAAAAGGAAAATTAGGATACCCGAATGGAATCAGTTTTGTGCAGTGCAAGTCTTCATCTGAAACAAAAAAAAAAAAAAAACATGAATAGGGAAAAAGAAACTATAGCACCTGAAATGGTATGCAGTAACACATAATTATGGATAAAATTGTATACGATCCAAAAGATTGTGGATCACAACGATCATTTTTAATAGTACACACGCCATATAGGTGGCTCTTTGTTTTCACATCGGAAATTATTTGCAGATGGCCTTATTAGTTGAGTTGAGTTGTAGATTCAAAAGATTTTGAGAATTATATAGAAACAAATATGTTTGCATTTAATTTTTGCTATATGCATAATACTAATCCAGTTATGCTATAACCTTCAATTCTCATATATGCACAGTATAAGTTACGCGTAGAAAATCATCATGTAAAATTGGTGCTCTTGCAGAAACGAAATTGATATGAGAGGCAGGATATACCAATATTTAAATCATGAAAAAGAAAATGCCGCAACATCCTGGTTTGGCAGGCTGGTCTACTTCTAAGGGTTTGCACCGTGAAAAAAAAGTACAGAGGAAGGCTGGAGAAAAGATGGCTACAACTTCAAAGATCGTAGCAAAGCTGAATCTAAAGCCCCACCCGGAAGGTGGATTTTACTCTGAAACCATGAGGGACTCCTCCATCATTCTCTCCAAGTCTCAACTTCCCTCTCGCTGTAAATCTTCTCTGCCCCTTTTCACTCCTGGGTTGTTGGTCTTGTCCCTGTTTATTCTGATATGCGTCATTTTTAGTCCCTGCAACACTAATATCTTGATTGTGGACTGAATTTGGCGATCTTTATTTTGTTTTTTGAATGACTACTTTATTGCTGCAGCAACTTGGTAGATTTTGTCGTTTACAGGTCACATAATTTTTGCAGCACAATATATTGGTGCTAATGAATGTATATTAGTATGATATTGCTCGTCTTCCTGTAAAATCAGGAGTCGGAAAATTTTGCCGAAGCCAAGAAAAGAAGAAATAGAAGAACCCCGATGGTCAGCTTTAAAGTATAAGTCAAAATTATGATGTTTTCATGTGATGATTGTTTGAGCTTGAATACAACTGTAATGCTAACTCAACGAGGGTGTAATTTGACTGAAACCTCCAAAATTTATAAAATCCGGTTCAAATTTAACATATTAGCACCAGTAATGGAATATTTCATAGATAAAGAGAAATTTGGAGATTCCTCTTCCTCCGTCACTGGTTATGGTGCTCCATGAATTTAAGGATGAAGGAGCTGTGAGTTTCCTGTGCTCTTTGTGAGGTTGGTTCCAGAGGGGTGCTCTGTCGTTTCTATACTTTGTTGTTATCTTTGAACTGAGAGCGTCCCCACTGACCAATTATGTTAAGTATAAACTTGAAAAATTTAATTCAGTTATGGCTTGTGCCCCCACTTGAGTACATCAAAGAAATACTAACATTCATTATAAATTTATAGTATTATCCATAACTTCTCATAACTTTTCCTTAGATTTCATGAGCATGTTATTTCAATTCTGTGTAAATGAATGTTGAACTTAACAAAAATTAAACCGTAGTCCTTTAACTTTCACAATTTACTGAATTTAATACACATTTAGATAAAATATAAAACATTGCACTTTGTTTATTTTCTTATGTCTTGGTCATCATATTTTAATGTTGCATGTAATTAATTTTTAAACATTAGTATTGTATGTAAACATTTTTTAAACAAATTTTAGGTACCAAACATAAATAGTATAAATGCATCTGTTTTCAATTCTATAATATTGAATATGTATGAATTTGTTGTGTCTACTTAGCCTATTTCGTGTAACAGCTTTCAAAATAAAGTGGAGTTAAAATGATGCCAACTTTGAAATTAGGAAAACCGAATCCAATAATGTTATGAGTGTGAGTTATGAACAAGATAAAAATGTATTTTTAGGAGCAATGTAAATTGTGCCCCGAGTAAAGAAAATTTCATGCTCCCCCACTAGATGGAGATGGAGGGTTAGAGTCTGTTTCAGATAGTTCCACATGCATATAGTGGCTTAGCTAAATCAAACTCTGAAATGTCAACTAGTCTTGCCACATGGCTTTGTTTATCCAGTTTCTCGTCCAGAATCCTTATTTTGGTTTCTTGACAGACAAGGTTGATCGCCCTATCAGTACCTGCATATACTTCTTGCTGCCTTCAGGCAGTGTGTCTCACCTTCACAGAATTCCATGTGCAGAAACTTGGCACTTTTACGTTGGGGAGCCTCTTTCAGTGAGTTTAAATTGTGTATTTTCTTTGCAATAATTGGCTTTAATATTTCATGCTGTTTGACTGCTTTTGGCTGGAACTTGTCAAACTTGGCTAGATCATCACAAACAAAACTTTCTGTCATTGACCAATCTTTCAAATGAATCTCATTTCCACATGTAATTTGTTGGTCAGAAAAGTTTTATCGAGTCAAGAGTAACGAAGTTTTGTGATGATTCCAACAGAAGTTGAACTAAGTTTGTCTCCAACTTGATATCTGAGCAAGCTTTCTTGTCCAAATTCATTTTTCCTCCCTTGATATCATGAAAGGCAGAAAGCTTCCTGTGGCTTTCTGCTGTACTTAATATATGTATGCATGCATGTGTGTGTGTGTGTGTGTGTGTTTGTATGTATGTATGTATATGTATATGTATACCTTTCAAAGGGCATCATGTTTTGGTTGGGGAGGAATGGGAAGAGGGTGGGCTCATAGTGGAGGCTTCAGTGGTAATCTTGCTTCCTCATAATCTACCTCACAAACATCCATATCAACAAAATCTTTTTTCTTCCCATTAAATTAGAGGCTATGTAGTGTTTCCCCATCCTTTGGTTGTCAACGTTAATTGTTCCAGGTGTTCGAATTGAATGACGAGGATGGCAGTATCAAGCTGACCTGCATTGGTCCTGATCCAGTTGCTGGTGATCAACGAGTGCAGTACACGGTTCCTCCAAATGTCTGGTTTGGTTCGTTCCCAACCAAGGACATTAGGATTTCGAATGACATGAAGGCAGTTAAAAATCCAGCTAGGGATTTCGAGAACCACTTTTCTCTTGTAGGATGCACCTGCGCTCCAGCATTTCAGTTTGAGGATTTTGAGCTGGCAAAACGTTCTGAGCTCGTTTCACGTTTTCCAGACTACGAGTCCATAATTTCTTTGCTCACTTTCCCTGACTGAGTCGTATATGTTTGTTCTGAAAGTTTGTGGCTCTCGCCTTTATGCTTCTCATGCAAATAATCCTTGTGGAGCTTAATTACAAGAAAACAGACTGAATAAATTGTGGCACGACTGTTTCAGCAACGACTATACAAGTCATCAGTAATATTTTTTCCATTGATTGTATAGAGCTACTGGCTCGTTTTTGTGTATTTTGTAGACAAAAATGAATGAAATCCAACCACATTTACATCATGAAGCGATTAAATTTGAGTTTACAGGCTCTTTTCCATCACTGCTAGCAATGAATTAGGTCTTGGGGTGATATATTTCTTAAATCTGCTTGTTTTCTTTCACTGTCAGATGGTTAAATTGATCTTATTGCTATTCTTCTGTGCACTTGGCTTTGAGATCCTCCTACCAAGACATGTATCCCTCTATAATAAGGAGGTTATCTTCTAAATGCATACCTCCTGGCATCCTCGTAGGATAAGATCGCGTGACTAATCCAAATCCAGAAATTCCATTCTTTTTCTCACGAAACCCGTCAAATCTGATGCATTTCTTTCTGCTCTCTGTGCCTGAGAGACCATTGAAGGAGAGATCCTAAAATTGATAATGAAACAGGAGACAAAAGCACCAATGTCCCTGCATTCATTTTCAATTTTCACAACGGAAATACAGATAAAATTCCTGATAGTAAGAATGGGGTTGATTGTGGAGATCATTGAATGCGACGCGTGAAAGTTTTACCCTTTGAATTTCCGCTGCAGAGACGCCGGTCATCTGTCGCAGAAGCTCATCCTCTTCCACACCCTTCATGATAGTGCAGCAAAACTCCAATGAGCATACTTTGATGAAGAATTGTCCCGAATATAGTAAACACTAGAAGGAAGTCCCACGCAAAGCGTGGAGATTGAAACCTATGGTGTGGTTAAATAACTTGGCATCACATAATTTGCATCAAATAATAACCAGAGGTTGTTGGCATAGTCCCCTACTTTCCTTTTCAATGGCTAATATAGATGGAAGCTGATGGTGTTATCATATGTATCATTTTTCCTTACATTTAATCTTTCAAACAAAGTTAATTGGATTGTCCAATCAGGACCATTGTTTTGTTCAGTTGTTTCAACAGAATAGATTTGTATTTTCTATACTTTACGATTATTTTTCGTTGTTTTTGTCGTATTTTATCTTTTCCTTTCACCGGTAATAATGTATATCTTTTTCTTGCCTTTTGATTTCGAAATTGCTTCTTAGCATTAAGTTTATCGATATTGTTTGTTTGATCCATCCTAAATTTCAAGCCATAGGCCCTAAACTTAATATAGAAAATCTAGATATATATACCATTTGTTTGCTTAACTACTACAACTAAAAACCATTATTTTGATCAATACATGCATCTACAAATAATTAGAGGGGAAATCAATTTTCCTCGTCACAGACACTAACTTGCATCAGATAATTATCAAGTCTACAAAATTTAGTACAAAAATAATAGAGCATGTAAATATAGCCACTTGTCTTTTCAAATGGCAAATTTTATCCACACACAACATCTCAGCCACTTAACTATTGAACGAATAAATTGCATCAATTGCAATATAATTTTCAAAGTGGAACAATCATTCACACACTTATTCATTCGAGCACACAATTCAAGTGGATCAATTACAATCATAATCACATTTAATCAACAGATGACATACATCAAGTGGGAATATAGAGTTATCTTGTACCTTAGCAACAAAGTATAATCTAAGAGTGAGATCTCTCCATACTTCACCTACCTGCAATAGCAACCACAAAGGCTTATTCATAATTTTGATTGTTGAATGGAAGCTAAACAATCCATAGACCAGAAAGTAAGAGCAAAATTGAGCATACATCTATAAACCCAACTCTATTAGTGTACAATAGAGCCATTTGAATCCATAATTTTGTATCTTAACAACAGCCATTATTGTAACCTAATTTACAAATTGATGAGCAAATGTTGAAGAAAATAGGAGGTCCTGCAATTAATCACCCCAAATGATTCTTCACCTTTCACACTTTAATGGCCTCATCAACGTGTTGATTCAAATAAGTGCCATTTGTTGCAAGAACTGAATTAATGGTTCTTGAGCTTTAAAGGATGAAGAAGACGGAACTTTCTACCATTACAATTCAAGCATTCATCTTTAACTTTAGTGCACTAATATTTCCTTAAATGCATTTATTTTGCAAAATCAATGTAGCTGAACATACTTGAGGGGAGTTGATTTCATTTTTCTACCCACTTTACTAAATCAATGGCAAAGCAGCCAAAGCATTAACCACCAAAGGGTACAGTAGGTGAACCATAAGAAATTAATCAGCAGAAACTTGTGCACTTTGCTTAATCAATATAGTTACTGTTTTACCATTCCCAAAATACCCCTACAAACAAACATAGAATGAAAATCACCCCAGAGTCATACAACAACTCCTTTTTATATATATGTAGGATACCAACTCCCCCGTTAAGACTACATTCTCCCCTCTGATGACATCTAGACCCATGGGAATGTCGGAATAGAGATGTCTCACAATTACTCTCTCACATGCACCCTCTAAAACTACATTAGCTGTGATGTGAGTAATAATGCACACGTACAAGATGTTAATCGGTACACTTTCTCTAAATGGCTGAAAAATAAACACACACTCCTGTACATATTTGATATGGCGAAAAAGATACCATCTGAGGTTCGGAATGTACCCAAATTGATCAAAAGAACGAAGTGTGCCAAGGAGCTTTCTATACCATCACGTAACAAGACAACAACTTTTCCTGTCAAAATATTATACAGAGCGTAAAGGGACAACATCACTTTTCCTAGCTTCTGCAGCAATAAACAAAAACATAATGCTTGGATGGCCGAACCTGTTTCATTATCTACCTAAATATTTGATGACACAAAGGAGATTATTGTATAAAACTTTACATGGGAAGAGAGAGAGAGAGAGAGAATCTGGACAACTACTAGGAATTATACCAAAGATGTGTTTGATGAAACTCAGATATGAAGCCATGATTAACAAGCTGATCATCAAGCAAAAAAAAAAAAAAAACTGCAAATTATTAAATCAGAAAATTTACTGCTGAAATTCATTAGTGTGGCACCAATAACATATTACATTCTAGATAAGCTTTATCAATGCGTATATTTTTCAAGAATCCCAATCTTGTGATCCTGAGTTTGAAGTTTATCACAGGATAAACCAGATAACATAAGGATCAGCGGAACGTAACAGTAAGGCTTGATCGATGAATGATGACGCTAGCTAGTATACGTAAGCTACTTAGGACATGGTTAGAAAAAAAAATTAATGGATTCACCAGGCACCCCATCAGCTTTTAAAAGAAAATGATCAACAGATGAGAAAGTTTATAGGCTATATCAGCTGCTGGATACTTCAAGCACGAACTTCAGCAGAAAGACAAAAAGAAGCGTCTAGAAAAATTCAATTGACCAAACCTAATAAGAGTTTTGGTAGTCTGGGGTACATTTGATAAAAGGTTCAAGACCTTTAGAGTAATTTGTCCATTTAAACTAGTGAGAAGAACCGAGTTTGGAGCTGGAGCATTAGTTATGATTAAAGTTACCATTTTTTGAGTGTAGGGTTTGGTGAAATATTTTGGCCGGTGGGATTCTTTTGCAGAAAGATCATCTTTTTGTTGGTTAAGAAGTCCCATGATTCACTCCGTAATAATGTCATTAGTCAATGTTCCTCTTTTGAGTTTTGACATGTAAAAGCTCTTCGATATCATATTCCTCACAGATACAATGCATGGTTAAGAACATGCCTAAAATTTAAAAATGGGTTGACCTATACTTGCAATTATTTTTAACCAATTCCTATATGCCCCATTACGATTATCAAGCTAATACATTGGTAGGACGGTTTGGGATTTTTTAGGCAGAACCAATGTTTTGCATTATCTTTAGTAGTGAGTAGCATATTTATTTTCATTCTTTTGTGATCCGCGACGGATCTTGGTAAAGGTTGTGCTCCTCGACACTCAGGTGATGATTAGCTACTTATTGCTCCTAACCATTACGATCCGAAGGAACAGTACGAGGGGGACAAATCCCTTTCAAAACGTTGTAAACGACAAATGCTAGTTCACGAGAACAGATATCAAAAGCAATGAAGTCCCTATCCAATTTGCCTCCCATATTTTTCTAATTTTTCAGCACATCTGTTGTTGGCCTCGCGGTGGACATGAGTGAGATTAGCTTGCCAATAGGAGGAATTTGCAATCCGATATGATGGGATGAAGATAATGACCAGCATTTTCGTTAGAATTGATAGAGGAAATAACATCTGAACGACCTACTTCACTTTCAAGTTGAAAAATTTTCAGAGAGATAGCAAGCTCCATTACATCTCTGATTCCCCATAGCTCAGCCAAGACAATATTGTAGAAGCCATTTGACCAACATAGCTATCCCAAATTTCCTGGAGAAGCCATTTGACCAACATTTAAAGTTAATAATGTTAATAAATGGTACCAGTACCAAAATTGCTTTGCTGTTCTCCAACCCAGGAGTACATTAGAAGTCATTGCTGCTCAGCTACATTATTATGCTTCTTCTGGGGCAATAACTGATGTTAGTAAACAAGGGCAGTATTTAAATCACTTTCAGAGCCTTACTCTTTTTCAATGATGTATTGGATGATTTTATGTTTCCACCTAACAAATAGTCATTTTCCATGTCTTGCTTGCACCAGACTTCATCATTATGATCACAACAGTTCTAGTGACTGCCAAAAAATAACTACATCTGTGCGGAGTAGTTCCCTAAATTTTCGCTACTCATCTGTGCAGATCCACAAGAGGCAAAGCTGGAACCTATAAGTATAATATCCAGCAACCTTTGCTTGGAGACTTGTGAATCCACAGCTTTCAGATAACAAACATGTCTTTCTTCCTTGACTGGCTGACTTCGGAGGTGGTAACGAATGTCGTTGCTATGGAATTTACAAACAAATTACGCTACAGTTGCATTTGGCTCAGAAAAAGAAAGTCCAAGTAGCCTCAAGATCATTAGACGAAAGTCCAAAACCGATGCAGGATATTATCTTCAAAAAATTGATCGTGTTACTTCTGTTTGTCAAGTGGGCTGCATATTCGAAAATGTGGATTTTATGGGAAGAAAAAGCCTTATTGATATGATTCTGATCAAATTACTCAACGCATAAGTTTCATTCTTTTCTGTCAAGAATGCAAGACCAACATTAATATCCACTTTCAGCAACTCACAATCCGACCTCACGACACAGGTCGGAAAAACTGAAACATGCATAGATTACATCGTGAAAACCATGGCCGTAACAATAGCATAGAATTTCCTAATGTGCATCAGCCATGGCAAAAATAGGACATTTCTATGTACGCCCTCCAGTTGAATAATTCTTGGGAGAATGTTTCATTTTGCTGATAAAAAAACTCTACCATATCATCGACTTAAACCTTTTTCGTTCATAAAGTATGGATGGAATGCCATATTGTCGTCTTCGCCTAATACTGAATCTCTCCAGAACATGCTTGCATAACCAAAGCTGGAAAATTGAGCAGCCTTTAATTCTTCAAAGATAGCAAGATAATTTTGAAATAGTTACTGAGAAAGTTTGATAGCTGAAATGCAAAATAAGACAGAACAAGAAGGAAGAAGAAGTTACACAGATTGTCCAGAAAATGTCTTTGAAGTATGGAATTACCTTTTTGAATCCTGCAATTGGCTAAGGACGGGGTAAATCATATTTCTAGGACAATAACTGCAATCACAAGAACATCTAATCATTTTCTTTGTTATTGCTTAGGTGGAGAAAAATGAAGCCCAATGGACAGAATTTAGCTAGTAGGTTTAAGGTAGTTAGTCTCTGAACGAAAATGTTGAGAACTCACAATCAGAATCTGTCTTGACCCATTTACTCCCTTCACTGGTGCTATCATGCATTTCATCTTCACCATCAGTCTCAGACTGGTGTTTGCTGTCCAGGCACTTCTTTATTGGTGCCTTTGGAGTAGAACTTTGGGGATAAACTTTTTTGTGCAGTATAGTCCTCAGAATCTGTGTAGATGAATTCCAACTTAGTAGTTAAAACAAGGTAAGATAAAATTCAATAGATAGTAGTCATCATCAAAAGAAAGATTAAAACCTTCTGAGCTCAACTTACTAAGTTTTTAACTGAGACGTTGACGACAAGAGAAGGTAACTATTTTTTTTTTCCCGGGGGTGGGTGGGAGGTGGAAAGCACTAAAAGGGTTTGTCGGTTTAAGAGTAAGACAAGATAGGAAAAATTCTAATTGATATTCAGTTACATGATGATGTTAGAACTACATATTGCCTATTCATATATTCCAGGTAAACATGTTGTAATTCGTTGCCTTTAGCCTTTCAATTTCTGTAAGTTGTCTTCACTCTTCCACTGTACCTTTGCTTCAGGATTCTCAGTTATGGGATCTCAAAACTTCTGTAGATTGATGTATTAGTCCAAGAAATCATCTTCCTCGAAGAATATGCCATTTTTACTCTTCTCATGCTAAGCATTGTGTTTTCGACGCCCTGCCAACCTTAAGTTCAGATGGGAGTATGTTATTTTTATGGCATTCCACTTTAGTAAGTTCCGCTTAGATATCTATCATCTACATGGACCACTAACCTATGACTGACAAGTATTTAAGGAATCTTTTAGGATTGCTCAGAACGGAGGATCATCAATTCGTAATAGTGAAGAATGTTACAGAAAAACCCTTCTCATGGAAATGCATTAGTTTGTAATTGGGCTCAAAATGAATGCAAACCTTTTCCAGTATTGATTTCTCCAATTTCAGGTCTGGAAGCGGATCTTTGAACTGGGGACAGAGCTGGGGTTTAACTGTTCGGTGAAATGCTTTCCGAATAAGAAAAGACAATGACCTTTTCCTGATGTTATTCTTCTTATCCATATCACTATTTTTGCCTTTGGTATGGATTGATTTGTTGCTCTGGTAATGACTTCCTTTACTTGTTAAATTATCAGAAATAAGCTCGCCGCAGGTTGATCTGTCATCTTCAAAACTCTTTGAAACGTCAAAGAATTTTTCTTGTGGAATATCATTTGCAGATTCCTCAGCCAAATCAGAATCAGCAAGGGCTTGTTGGTTGAGTAATAGTTTCAGTTCTGTATGAATTTCTCTCATTTCCTCGTGCGTAAATTCTTCTGGATACTCTTGACTAGGACATTCCTCTCCTGGCAAGTTAGACTTCTCTGGGTCATTTGGATTGTTATTTCCAAATGTCCCAATAGCCAGTAGTCCACTAGGCCAATCACTGAATTCTTCTTTGCAGGTATCATGCATCAGATGGTCTGTCACAGGGAAGGAATAAATAAATGATGGTTTTCTTAGAACTTAAAATAGTGGTGAACTGACAATTCCTCTATTCATTATAAGCAGAGCCTCCAAAACTTGATGAAGCTGATCAATCATTTAATGAATTAGCTACGGAGCTTAGAACAAAGCTGTTCAATATTTTCTGAGAATTCAGGTAAGATGAGATACAACAATTCCTGAATATAAGTCAATAGGAAGCAGAGAAAAACCCTGAACACTTACATTTAGCTGGTTTTGTATTTGGCTTGCTGGATCTCTGGTTTCTATTTAGCTTACTTTGCATCCAACTAAAGATCTGCACAGGTATTAACATCAGGCCTGAGCTCCATTACTATAAAACTTGCATGGCCCTTAATGCATGATATTTAATGATTTCAACCGTACCTTCATTTGCAGAATTATATCGATTAAGCCTCCTGAAAAAAGCTGCAAAGATGACTATGATGAAGGTGAGCTTGATAACTCAAATGCTGAAATACAAATCCCATGATCCAAAGGAAGCAAAGCGGCCAAGAGTTTTATATAGAGGAATAATGGTGGGAATTTTCATGGCCAAGCTGGTAAGATATATTGGTTCAAGTTCCTAAACGGCCCCCGCTCTAAAACAATAATATCACTTCCTGCAATCTCCTTCATAAATTATACTTTATCCCCTTATGATTTAGTACCTTTTTCCAACCCTCTTATGATTTCAAAAACTATAATGTCAAAATGATGGAATTTGTAACAAAATTGACTAAAATATTAGAAGTATCTCTACGTTAAGATATAAATTATTTATTAATCATAGGCGGTTATGTATATATTTTAAAAATTATGAGGATTATATGATAAAACACTAAATCATAAGAGGTTAAAATGTCAAATAAATAACAATTAGATATTCTTGTCAGTTCAGTCATTTTAATTTTTAAACAAAACTCATCTTGACATTTCAGTTGGATCTATTATAGAGGATTATTATTATTATTATTATTTTGTCTACTCAGGGGGTATCTGGGTTTCGGGTATGCCGGACTCGACTAATCCCTCTTAGACCCGAGAAGAGAGGCCCCATCCCCTCAAATCGGTAACCACTGGGACTCGATCTCTGGTAGAGGAGTATGGACAACGGGTCCTAGGGACTTATTTTTGTAAGTTAACATTTTGGTCTAAAAGTGCGGGGGGATTATCAATAAATTTTGAAATCACAAAAGGGTTATGTGAAAAAGTATTAAATCACACAAGAGTAAAATACTATTTACCCTTTTATTTTTTTTCCTTCTTTTCTTATCTCTTGGTTAATCCAAAAAAATTCTCTACACTATTCAATTACCAAATGGTACATGATTTCTTTTCTTTTCCCCTTAAGGTAAGGACACATTTCAAACTTTAACTATAAAAACAGTTAAACTCCAAATCCTCAGGCCTAAATTGCAATAGCACCAGAATCTAGTACTAAAACAAAAGGTTGCACTACTTGCATCTTACTAACCATCCCCTTATGCAGAATTGGGAAGTCAAATGCAGTTTAGGAACTAGGAAATAGCAACATGC
This sequence comes from Coffea arabica, assembly GCF_036785885.1. Taxonomy (NCBI): domain Eukaryota; kingdom Viridiplantae; phylum Streptophyta; class Magnoliopsida; order Gentianales; family Rubiaceae; genus Coffea; species Coffea arabica. The sequence continues at coordinate 11,205,245 of NC_092320.1, read as the reverse complement.
ATCATTAGTGATGGATTCTGGGTTCAATATGAACAAAAGAACAATAAAAACTGACCGCAGATTAACAAACAAATATTCATCCAGCAAGCGTTAATTTGGTTTTGACTGTTTCAGCTTGCAATTAAGTGTCGAATCGACCAAACCAACAGTCAAATCAGTAAATAGCAATAATGGTTGGCACAGATTGAATCAGAGGGTTTTAAGAGTTGACATGTCTACTTGCCCAAAATGGTGTTGAGTAGTATGGCATGTATGAAATATGAATTTCCTCAAGTCAATAATTTGTTTCTCCTACAGCTACAAATGATTAATGAAGCAACTATTGTGGCCCTCCCATGTCTTGGTAGGTGGACGTAAAACGAAACTTGCAAACATGCAATCAAATCATACTGGGCTCAATTATTGTTGCCTTCTTTATTTATCCCTAATTCATGGACCTAAAACAAAACATTAGCATATTGGTTCTGATGATTAATTACCAAAATTTGACACCTAGTTTGTTTAATTTGGCGGTTTGGATCATGGCTGAACAACTCGAGGGACAAGAGATAAAGTTGTGGGGGTTCTTTTCTTTTTTCTTTTTTGCTTTCTTTATGAATAAAACAGTCGTGATAGTATTGATTTTTATTTTTATTTTTTGAGCAACTATTGGCACTTTAGTTTTTCGTTATAGAATTGCTTCTTTGTTGACTCCTGCAAATAGATGACAATTAACCATCTACTTTAATTAAACTTTTAGACATTTTAACGTTGCATTAACATTTTCTTGGAAGGCAATTAGCTTTCCTTTTTTTCCCCTGAAAAACAGTGAAATGATGTGATAATTCATTGCGATTGCTTGGCAGTATCCTTTTTGTATTTACACCTTAAAAAAAGCAAGAAAGAAAGAAAGTGCGATGAACATGCTCAGACAACCAAACATGGAGCAGGAAAAAATACGTAACACATTTTTGGGGAAGGTTTCGTAGGAAGTATGGGATAGACTGGTTTAGGTAGGGCAATATGTGCAGTCCATTTTCCAATGAAGACGTTTCTTTGTAACCAATCCTCCTGGCTCTCTCTTACATTCTCTATTCCACCGAAATTTGACTTGATAAGTACATCTTTATGCAAGTTGAAGCTTAATTTCTTCTTCTTCTTCTTCTTCTTTTTTATGCATTGCTTGGTCGAAATACTTATCTCAAAAATTCCATGCTTGGGTAGATAGAACACTACTATGAAAAACCCTTGATTGGATTTAGTTTTTTCGTAGACTATAATTTATAATCTTCGTATTCTTAGACGACACAAATTTAAATGCACCTAATACAAAAGTTACTTAAACCCACGATTGTTAAGGGTTTACAAGGGCTTTTTATTTACGAATCCACAACATATGACATTCGAGGGAACATTTGTGGTAAGTTGGGGCGATACTTGTGTTTCCTACAAGAAGTTGTGCACAGGAAAAGATGCTTGTTGATTATATTTTATAGTTTACAACTCTGCTGGGATAATGCATTCGGTACATGAATTTACCTGCAAAAAAAGCATTAGCCAACTGCCTAATCCACATTCTGCTCAAGCTCTTGTTCGTTTCAAGAGTTGAGACTAAACCTAAGCCAGGAATGGGAGAACTTCATTTATCTGCAAGCTCTTCCTGTCACTTGGGTCTTCCAATTAATCCTTCTATTTTTCTCTTAAAAAGTGGCATAAAACATGATGGTTATTCTAGATTGAGGTTTCAGAAGATTGTACTTGTCTTCATGGTCCAGACATGCCAAATGAGACAACGTACATGAAACAGTACTTAGTTCGGCATATTAAAAGAAGTGCACGTAAATGCAGCCAGGATCTGTTCTAGCGCGGGATGCAAGAATTGCTAAATTGGGTCAGCAAAATCTTGGATTCTTCCACACATGACATGACACCGGAAAAAATTTATGGTGTTTAAAATTCAAAGGCCAGCAAGGAAAAAAAGAAAAAGACCAAAAACGAAATTAGGAAGAGTCTGAGACACCAAAGAAAGAGTTATTCGATCAACATATACAGCTCCAGTGTTATGCATATCCCTAGATTTTGGGGCATGTAACTCGCAAGAAATGCAATCAAAATGGCACCCATGAATTACAGCCCTTGGAAGCAGTATATGGACAGGTTTTAATGCGTACTTCAAAAGTTCAAACGCATTCCATTTCCATATATACAAACTTGTAAGCTGCTCCTGTGGCTTGATCTTGATTAAGTCTTAGAGTTGTATCAAGAATTTTGTAAATCAAGGGCACAAGACAAAAGCAGGCCTCCTCACTTTTTGAGAAACGATGTCACCACCTGAAGCTTGAAACTACACTTGAATTTAGCTATTATGAAACGGATGGATACATGTGGATAGCTTCTTGATCACAAATGAAAACGGATTTGTGTTAGAATCTGAACATTTATTTAGTCCTGATATCTAACGACACTTATTAGTGGAACAGAGAGCAGTCTCATCTCATGCCACAGAAATCGTACCAATGGGCGTCAAAAGTAGCCAAGCATTAGAAGCCAGAGACAACTACACCATAAAATTCACCCAAAAGAATGTCCATTTCATCGCCAACAAGACTCTGATAGGCCCGCCAATGATATTATATACTCCTACTTAAGGTTCTTCAAATTAATCCACCACATGATTTTCGATATCTTTAGTCTCACTTGGCATCCTTGCTACTCCTCCAAAGAAAAATTAAGGCTGGATTTTTTTGCTGAACTTCTAATCTTCTATAGACTCTGTCCTGCCCTTCGTGCTGCAACTTATTTACTTTCCACTTAGTATAACATATTTTTACACCCTATTCCAACTTGTTTACCCCCAGGACAAATTTATTTGAAATCAAACTGGCGAGGATCCATCCATGCATTTTCTTACAAGGAGCTCCCACCGGAAATTAATGGAAGACCACCCTAACACGTGAAATTGTCCGATTCACATGGCCCTAGAATTTTTGTCCAATTTCTGGGCTGATTTTTTTTTTCACCAAAATGGAGGACACTCACTCGGCAGCAGCCGGCAGCAATGGAAATAAATGGGAAGTTCGTCGCTTCTCCCGCAAGCTGGCAATGGCTGCCGGGGAAGACCCTACGTGTCAATTGACAACATTTTGATGAATGTTCATCGTACCACACTAGATAAACACGTGTGTTTCGTCAAAGAGGCCAACCATTCAGTCTCTTGGGCTGGATTCCCTATACATTTCGATTTCAGTTAACAACATTTTTCCATTTGTTTTTTTAACTGAAGAAAGAAATCTAGGAAACATCTTCACTTCTTTTTAATCTATGTCTAGTATATGAGCTAGCTTATTGGCTGTTTATTATTAGTATCAACTTGCCTACCCTTTTTCTTGTTATCTTCCCAATGTACTGGTTTCTTGCAGACACTATTCATGTCTCATTGCCCAAAGGAAAACGGCTCATCTTATGGAAGCTGAGCGTGACTAAATGATGATACATATCCATTGTTAGTCCACTCAATTGATAGATTAGCTAGGGAATAATTAATAGAAGTCATAAACTAATTGTGTATGCAAAACATGTTTGACGCCCAATTATCCTGCGGCATATGTTGGTTAGAGCATAGATTAAGTTCAAGTTGCCATTCCCAATCAAAGTAAAGAAAAGCAGAATCCTATATCATCGTGCAGGGATAGTTACTGATCATTATTCGCTATAGCTAGATTTGCTTGTCCATATTAAGCCTGTGCACCTTGAAAATTCTCGTATAATGCACAGATGCATGCACTCTTGTACATCAAAAGGAAAAAAAAAACTGATAACGGAAAGAAGATAAAAATTTATTACTACTTTCTTAGCAACTACCAGTTAACTTCTTGTATGGTGCTGGTCCCCCACAAAAAGCAGTAGGGTTAAACTTTAAAGGGTTGAATAATCAAGTCTTCATAATTCAGGCAGATCGTTTTAGGCATATGTGCCCCCATTCGTGGAGTCCTAAGAGCCTAAAGAGCTTTTTCTTGTAGCTTTCTCTTGGAGGATTACTCCTGGAAACTTTTCCTTGTTCTCTTCCGCTTGAGAAATGGAAGGTTTATAGATGTACACTCGAGCGGAGATTTATGATGAAAATTATTGTGGGAGGATAAAAAAACTAATTTTAGTAGGTCATAATCAGAGTTTCCATTTTTTTTTCTTTTTTCCAGAGGTGATAAAGTAGCAATTTATGAGATATTGGGGGAGAGGATGCTGCCACCAGCCCACCATGCATGCTTCCAGGTTCTGCACGATCTTCACATTGAGCTCACAGGTGATATTAATCTCGACAGAAGCTCGTGATATCGATCAAGAGCAGATCAAGAGCAAAGGGCCCACATCGGAGAAATCCCCACTACCTCCATAACAAGGTCAAAGGAAAATGTCTTCACGAGGAGAAGTAACATGTTTGGCACGGTAATGCAGCAAAGTTAATCTTCTCTGATAATTTTTTTTTTTTTTTGGTAGTGGTTAACTTATTGCACCTACAAAATAAGGATATAAGAGATGTGCCTGCATGAAACTTTTCTTGTGTTCAGTTTGTCTGAAGGTTCCTACAATGCATATATAATACACAAGAATGTACAGTATTGGAGGTCTCGACACAACTTTAAGAAAGAAGAGATAAATTCTCGACCTTGTACAAGCTGTCATGATGAATTCCTTACAGAACTTGCTTGGACTAGGGTTTTCTCCCTTTTGTCTGACGCATTTAATTATGCTTGATAACTGGCTTAATTAGTGTGAAGAGTATCACAAATTAGTCATCACATTGATGATGATGAGTTCTTCAACAATTCACAAATAGCTTTAATATCTGCATCACATCAAAAGTTTTAGACTTCCAAAGTACTCACTAGATCTCTACTAATGCGTGGATAATCCAGTTTACTCCAAATATGGGTAAATGTCAAGCAAGCCGGCACGGCTATATCCTGATTTAGAACCGAGGCAGTGGAACGTGGAGGTGGGTCTCCGATTAGGTAAGCAGCTGTTAAGCACACTTTTATGATAAGAATTCAGTGTGCAACTTTTAACACAAGAAGCCATGTGATTTTTCTTTACAAGGGGGCTATAAGCTGTCTTAGATGTTGGAGAAGGAACATATGTTCTACTTGAAAGTCCCCAACATGACTTTCCCAAATGGGTAATTTTCACAATCAAGGAAAACGCAGGAGGCCGTGTGAATAGTTTTCCACCTTGGAATTTTGAAAGTGCAACTGTGGGAGGGTAAATCTTGTTGACCATGTTGGCTGATGAATGAGTTAAGAAACAGCAAATCAAGAGATGAATATCTTCTGTAGCACCATGTAAATCACCATGATCCGATGCCTTGAACAGATCAATCTTCCTTGGATACACAACGAAGATTATATATAGTACAAGTTTTTTTTTTTTTTTTTTTGGCATTTTTGCTTACACGTTGAAGATGATTCCTGTGATAAGCTACTCACTGTTAGTATGCTCCACACCAGACAGGTAAAATGGAACAAATTGGAGTGGAATTAATTATAATAGACGCGAAAATCCTGCATCCATTACTGCTTGAGCATCTTCCATAATTAGGATAATGTGACTTTGAAAAAAATCGAGTCAGTCAACTTTGGTTGTGTACTGATCAAGTTTAACTCCACATATTTTGTCAAACATCGAGAATATTAGATATTCAACTAGTCTGGGTTGGAACTTAACTCTAATTCTTTTTTAGATATTACAGTCAAATTCGAGCTCAAACTTGATCCAGCTTGAATTTGAGCTTAATTCAACTCTGCAACATAAATTAACATACTTATATCTCTGTGCAAGAGATACAATACATACCTGATCAACAATTAAGCTCCTATGAGTTTTCAAATCTCACTCATATATGCTCCAACTTGAGTTTGAAAGTTATTTGAGCGTCTCAAAATTGAGAAACTAGGGGTTTCAGGGCATGCAAGGTGGAGATTTTCGTTCGATTGTATAATTATTGTAGTAAATTTTGGTTAACAATAACATTACTTTTATTACATATGTGAATTTTTTTACATACACCAATTCGATCAATATGTGCTCTAATTTTTTGAAAGAAGTACAATAATCGCAGCAATTATGCCTATTCCAATCCTAGAAACTAGACAACAAAACCTGTCTAGAGTACACCACGAGATGCTAGATTTGTGTACAACCCTCGCTGCCAATGAATGGGAGTTAATCCTCCGATCATTGGTGTTTGGACTCTTTGAGAAGAACATCAAATAGTGCTCACGTGGTGAAGGGACAAAATGACATTTAGAACAATCACAAAATATAAGAGCGAGTCTGAATCATTATGAGAAATACAACAATTATCATTTATGAATTTAAAAATTTTGAATTCAAATTGTCATTCTTCCATTATCTTTCTCCTGCTGGAGAGAGAGATTCTTGAACCTTTGCACGTGGAGAATGACATCTAGAAAGGCTCTTTTTTTTTTTTTTTTGGGAAGGAGACAACTAGAAAGACTGAAACTAAGAAGCGATTGTTAACGATAACGCGCGCGACACCGCTACTCAAAGGCTAGTGTTTTGCTTACCTCACCCGGATATGAAGAGAGTTCCCGACAAAAGGTCAGTGGGTAGATTTCGGACGAGCAATCCTAATGAGTGAAAATGGCTGGCGGGGCCCATGTGAAGTTGGACTGAAGCACTTGGGATTTTCCCAAAATGGACCTTAAATGGATTACCGTCCCTTCCTTATCTAACACCGGCTAAAAGACAACACTTAGCTGAAATTATGGCCGCCAGCTGGTTCTGGTTGTCCCTAATTTTAGATTAATATTTAGCGGCTTTCAAGTGTGGACAATTGGACCCAAAGAAAAAAAAATTACTATTAGCGGCTGGATTCGTCAAAAACAGGTTTTCTTAGAGAATATGGACATAAAAGGGTATCTAACACAGTAGTGAGTGTCGGTAATTTATGTTCATGATAGAGCAGCAGCAAATGCTGACAATGGTTTTGGAAATCTCGAGTTTGGTCAATTGTACCTGCAAAATAAATATCACAGTAATTAGGAATATAAAAAAAATGGATTGAAAAATGTGTTTATGATACAAGCGACAATTTTTTTAGAAAAATTTGCCATCCAAGCATAGCCATATGTACAGTTTCTGATTATTTTGCATTCTCAGAGAATAAAAGGCACAACATGAAACAATACTGTATGTATCCGTGAGTAAGTCGGAGGAGAACGATTTTGGTGTTAACTCTTTGTAGGTTTCTAACTTACCTTTTCACTCTTGCAACAAAATAAAGGTAAAGTGGTAGTTGTTTTCCATGACTATTGATAGGTAGCAAATAATTACTTTTGCAGAAAATGTTGGAGATTAGATGCATAAATTTTTGGGATAATTTTAGATACCTCCCCTGAGGTTTCTGACAGCCTCACTCTCCTCCCTTGTAGTTTCAAAAATATCACAAACCTTCCCTGTCAGAATTTAGGTCCCATTTTTTATATCATCATGGCCAAAAAGACTTAAATACCCTCACGAGTTAGCTAATATTTCGTGATTGTCATGACAAATACATTCCAACTCACGTAATTATTTTTTTCTACGCAATATCTAATTTCCTTTTAACATAATCAAATAACTAACACCTAACATGATGTACATTTTTTTTACACCTAACCATTCCAATTTTATGCGTACCATTACACTACCTTTTATAGGTATACACAGTCAAGTAACTAATATCTAACATAATGTATATATTTGTAAACTGGTTGTACCTCATAGATCACCCTGTGTAAGGTGTTTATAGGCAAATTAATATTAGTCATATAGATAAAATTATATACCCACTGCAGCTTGTAAGGAGATGCACAAGTGAATCAAAGCACCAATAACCATTCCAAATGTATACATATCATTGCGCTTTGCATATTGCTGTGACGACTAATTGCAATATGCATATAAACAAATAACTGTATGTTCAACAATTTCTATGCATGTCGATAACACAGTGTACATTATTTCAACCAGATTGTACATTCACTAAGTATTTATATACAAGCTACTTATTGAAGTAAACTACCTCTCTACTAAATATTTAATGCACTCTCATAAGCACTAATGGTTGATTTAATATGCAATTGGAACAAATAACTATCTAGTAAAAGCTTTTAATATAATATTATTGATGAATAACATATTGTATCTGAAATTATCCCTTTTTTCTAATTTATTTTTGGTTTTTATTAGTTTTCATTATTTCACTAATATAACTTGTACACATACCTTAGGGGCATTTATGGAAACAAAATTCTCTCTCTTTTCTGAAAATACTTTTTTATGTTCACTTTTGACATCATGGGCTGATTTTGTTACAAAATCCTAAATCTCAAGGGAGGTTTGTGATATTTTTGAAACCATAGGGGACGAGAGTGAGACTGTCAGAAACCTCAGGGTACGTTTCTAAAATTATCCCTAAATTTTTTGTAGTAACAATGATGTAACACTCTTGATGAGACAAAAAGGTAGCTAAAAAAAATAAAGAGGCAATTAAAAAAACGTGTTAACCATACAATCTTTTTTTTTTTTTTACTCTAGAGGAGGGACGAGTTGAGTGATACTAAGCGACGTCTCTGAATCCAAAACCTCCCACTTAAACAATTTTTTTTAAAATTTTTGGCAAATAATAGCTTAGCCAAACAAATCTAATTTTATTTCAACAAAAATTCTCTACAAATTAAATTATAGAGAGTAAAATTTTGTAAAAAAAATTTAATGCACGCTAAAACAGCAGTCAAGGCTGAAATAAGATATTTTATTTCATGAACCAGTGGAAATAGTTCTTTATTATAGCTGCAAGTTCTATTAGATGCATACACATAGAGTATGCTTTAATCACTTGTAATAGTAATAATAATTATAGGGAGCAGCTAAGTTGGAACCCTAACGTCCAAAATTAACACCTTCCTTTCAATAATGACTTGCAGTACTCGCGTCAACAGTTGCTGTAAGCCCGAATTCTTTCACGGTGAAAGAGTGTAGATTTAGCGTTTGTTGAAAAAAAAAAAAAGAAAGAGTGTAGATTTAGCATTTGAAATGGCAAATTCAGAAAAATAGAAAGAGGCCCGAACTAGGCCCATACCCCAATTGAAATGATGGGCCGAACTCCAAAACGGCTAAACGTGTCAAGTTTCCAACTGACATGGTAGCATACTCAACAGCCGAAAGGTGTCAAATTTTCTGACCCCCCAAAAAAAAAAAAGTGTCAAATTTTAATCAAAGCCTAAAATTTAAAAAACAGATGACTAAAAATGAAAAAACCTCGTAACTGGTTGCATTGTCCTGAACTTGGAGATACCAGACACGAGATTACATCACCTGATGAAGATTGTAATCTGATGACACATTCTCAAGCATAATTGCTGCAAGGAAAATTAACGGGAAAAGTTACAGAGGTCAGATTTTTGATAGATCGGTCAAATTGCATGCATTCATTTGTTGTACTGGCAATCTTTATTCTAGTAATGCCCTGTATGCTTATTTTTTATGATCTAGTTCTTCTCTTTTCTTTCTTTTTCCCTCCCCAATTTTGTGGTGTGTGTTGTTAACAATTTCTTTTCATTGACCACAGTGAATATGAGGAGTCCATCTGTGGGGAAAGTTGAATGAATGGATGATCATAAAACGTTTCTCATTTTCTGCAGTAGTTGGAAGTCGCCTAAAATCTTGATAGTAAAATTTTGAGAACCCGGATAGATGGCAGATGCATGCATAGCTTTGTTGTTGGATTAGGACCTAGTCAGTGGTCAGGGATGCTCATAGTCATTGGTACTTCTGATAATTTCATGTCATCATGCAATTAACATTTCTCACTGTGTTTTCCGTTTGTGGATTTTTTTTAAAATTCTACATGTATGGCGGATTTCAAAATGAATCCAGGCCTCAAAACAAGTTTTAGAAAGTTGACAGCAAAGAGATACATTTGGCAGAGTTGTAGTGTACATGTCACTCTCTCAAAGCTCATTCAGTTATCTCCACCATCCAGCCACCATGATGCTTTGGTTTGCTGGCTGTAGTGCTCTCCATTCTCTTGATTCTCCAACATCTTAGATCTTATACCAATCCAGCGGTTAGTTCTCCGAGAAGTTGGCTCATGCTTCTATAACAACTAGTACTACTACTTATGCAGCATTTTCCACGGAATGCTTTGATTCACATCCTGTTATTTGTCTGACTGTTTCTCTTCCACCTCTTATTATAGTCAAGAATATCCACAGGACTAATGCCTTGTTGGCTAAAGAGCAAAGAGAGTGCAATCTGAGTGAAGAAAAGACTAGAATTGATGTTCCGGAGTAGCCATTGTCCTCGTAAAATCTATATTTTCTTTTTCCTTGTAGGAGCAAAAGTGGATTGTAGCTGTTTTATTCATGGTTCCTGTTTATGCAACAGAGTCAGTAAGGATCTCTCTACCTTGGAGCGTTGCTTCTGTTCTGCACTTGTTACTTAGTCAGATCTTTGTTCAAATTTTAAGCCATATAGCCTTTTTAGTGACATTTTGCTGCTCTTGATCTATCCAAGTCCAAAGTTAAAGAATCACTTTACTACCTTCCATTTGCTTGGTGAAGTGTCACCTATTATAACTGAAAATCATGACATAACGGGGCTTATGTTGAGAAGTAAATTTCATTTTATTGTCCAGTTTATGAATTTATTCTCTCCTATCTTTTCTAGATTTTATCACTGTGGAATCCAAGTTTCTCCCTGGCATGTGACATCCTAAGAAACTGCTATGAAGCATTTGCACTTTATTCTTTTGGGAGTTACTTGATTGCATGCCTTGGTAAGAGAAATTTTTAGCTTTTTCAAAATTAAGCATGAAGAATGGTGCAGATGATTGCATTCTGTCTTTCTAGCTTCCTGATCTAGACATCAAGAATTTAGTCTTATGGTATGAAGACTTTCTTTTTTTTTTTTTTTTTATCTATTTTGGAATTGCCAAGATAAAATCCCACATTAATTTTCTGTGCAGTCAAGAAATATGTCAACATATTAAGTTTCTCTAATACTCAGCTTTCTATATTATGCACCTTTTGTGAAGTTTTTGACAATGTACGCACTAAAAAGATTCATCTTCTCTAAAGTTTATCTCTGAAAAGCCACTCTGACAAATTACTTTCTCTATAACCTCTGGCAGGTGGTGAACGGAAAGTCATAGAACTGCTGGAAGATGAATCAAGACAAATGAAAGAGCCATTACTAGAAGGCGAGGAGAATCCTGAGTCAAAAGGAAGAAGAATTTGCAATATCATCTTCCAGCCTTGTGTGCTTGGGAAGGACCTTCTTATAACAGAAAAATTTGGTCTAGTGGTCTAGTACAATATGTAAGTCAAAAAGAATAAATCTCCTGACTGTGTTGATTCTTGTCATTGTAAATCTAACATCCTCGCATAGTTTGCAGATGATTTTGAAGACTGTTTGTGCATTTTTAGCTCTTATCCTTGAGCTCTTTGGAGTGTACGGTGACGGGGAGTTTAAGTGGTACTATGGGTACGTATCGTTTAATGGTGAGAATTTTCATTTGCATAACAGAAAGTTCGCCCATCTCTATTTTATATTGTTTTATTAAGTTCTAGAGCACAAAAAAATGTGATTCCTGGACCTGAAACATCATTACTTGCTATATTGTCAGAATCTTCAAAAACTTCTGCTGACAGTATCCTTAATATCAGTATTTTTAGTGCTTTCTTCAAGTTTAGGTTGCTTAAGAGAATGGTGATTCATTAGCTCAATAGTTTATGCAGTGAGTTCAGATAGTCACTTCAATGCAGTGGTTTTGGGATAGTCACTCAATGCTTCTGCAGGTACCCATATTTTGCAGTGGTTTTTAACTTCAGTCAGATGTGGGCATTGTATTGCCTTGTTCAGTTCTATAATGTAACTCATCAAGGACTTTAGGCAATAAAACCCCTTGCAAAATTCATTAGCTTCAAGGCAATTGTTTTTGCTACATGGTGGCAAGGAGTAGGTATTGCATTGTTGTGCTCTTTCGGTTTTCTGCCAAGGGAGGGAAAGTTTCAGACTGGGCTGCAAGATTTTTTGATCTGCATAGAAGTAAGTAAGTCGTCGCTTCACTTTGTATAAAAGCAATTTTCTTCTAGGAACCAATTGCAATTGCAACTGTATAAAAGCAAGTTAAGCAATTGCAACTTCTCTTTTGATATTTGTTATTTCTGAACGTTTGGGAAAACACCTAAAATGTCTGAAGACCTATAGCAGACTCCAGAAAGCGATATTTGTGTATGGATGCTATGGAATGAGATAGCAGATTGGTAGAAAACATACCATTCATATGTTGTGTCGAAATGATGTTTGGCCACACTGCATGCTCAATAATGTCAGGTGCATACGCTATTAAAGAAGAAAGGGTGAAGTTTGTGGTACTAAGCATTGCTGCACCTGCTCTGTCACATAGATATGGCCATTGTCTTCTAAGTACTCCTGGAATATTTGTCAGGGAAAGCGAATTTATATCTTTGATCCGACTTTTAATTTAGTTTTATGATATTTTCCTAAATATAGGTATTGATTGGACTTTCTAGTGTTTCTAACTATAAGTGTTTGAAAGCAAGTGGAGTCAACATTTATTATTTATTTGGCCATTTTTGTAACATATACCTAGAGAAACCTCATTGTCTTGGGTTACAGAAGATTGGCATATTTTTAGCTGTCAGATTTTTTAAACTTCTTCCTTTTATTCGTTTTTCCCATCTGGGTTTTTTTTTTTTTCATTTATTAACATGCTAAGTGAAAGTTTATCAATCATATAAAACTTGTCAGCTCTTTTTCATTCTGTCCCTGTATAAATACGCAAAAAGACTTTCTCTGTTGCTTTCTTTATTGACATTCTTGATTTCTCATTTTAGCAGATGGCAATTGCAGCTGTCTCTCACATGTTCGTTTTCTCAGCCAAGCCTTATCATTTTATTCCGGCTTCTGAGCACGGGAAAATTACCTCCCAGAAAACAGAAGCAGTGGTGAAGATAGAAGAAGACAGTGAAGTAAAACCAACTATTCTTGAAAAGACAGAAACCGAGGTAGAGGCTACTGGAAGAAGTGTAAAAGAAGGTGTCCAGGATATTGTTGTTGAAGGAGGTCAAAAGGCGAGAATCTTTACACTTGTCCATTTCCAATTCTAAACAAATCATGCAACAACCATTTCTTTCTCTGTTAAAATCTTGATTCTATTTTCACTCTACAAGCAGGTTGTCAAGGATGTCGTCTTGACCATAAACCAGGCAATCGAACCTGTAGAAAGGGGTGTGATTAAAATTCAGGAAACCTTCCAGGCTTCCACCACACATCAGTTTCATCCAATGACAACAAAGAAGAGCGAAAGTAAAGGTTGAAGAACATGAGCAGAATGGCATAAGAGGCGGATAAGTATAAATTTATAGTTCAGAACTGCACTAACTAGGTATCCACCTTTTTATTTGTAAGTATTCGACGTTCCAAAGTTCTTTTGTACAAAGCAGGGTGCCGAACGCTATTTTAAAAAAAATATTCAGGAAATCTGTAAGATCAAAATTGTTGAAGTTTGCCTTTCTTTCTTCAGAGGGTTCCCATTTTTCCCACAGACTGCGGAATTCAAAGATGTTTGTGTGCTGCAAAAACTCTCCAACGACTCTCCCTTGATTTTAAGCCTGCTTTCTGGAAAAATGCAACTAATTTGCCTTCCTGTTCAATGAACAAACCTTACCTGGCCGTGCGTGAGCGAAAGATGCTTAATGAAAATAGGAGTGGCAGTTCAATTCAAGGTATATGCTTGCTCGGGTTGTATCTGCATTTGCATTTTATGATGACAGTTCTGCTGCCCCTTTAGTACTGTCATTCCCTATTTATGATACTACATTTTACAAAGACTGTAGCCGCCTGGGAGTGATGACGGAGGATATGGTGCAGGTGCCATCAAGTGCCTCCCGTGCTTTTCAGATAAAGTGCTGGTCCTGGAAGATGTCAGGCAGGTTGACATCATCAGTGTGCGGCCGAGGTGGATGTGCCGAGGTCACCTACACGGTGGACTAGGGATGAAGCCGGGCTCTGGGGTTGTGCTCAAGACAGGGATGGGCTCCGATGAGGGACGAGGTGACTTCACCTCGGACACGCGGGGTGGCCGAGGTGAGCACCCTCAATAAGCCCCCCAAGCCTCGGGGCTTCGGGCCAGGGAGGTACCGAGGCTTCTTTGTGCCGAAGTCGTGAAGAGTCGGGGTCCCAAAACTACTCCGGGAGATGCGGGGACGTGACACGTGGGCGAATCAGTTGATAGGACGTGGTCACTGATAACCGTCGCGTCGTGAAGTAGTGGGACGTTTCGTGCAGAAGGTGTCAGTCGAAAGGACGGGGCATTAATGAGGAGAGAGAGAGGCGTGGCGTTTCGAATTCGATCGTGGTCGTCTTTTCGTATTCTTGCCGCCTCTTCGGATTCTGGCCATCCCCTATAAATAGGTGGTCCCTTTCACCGCATGGCCCATCACTTTCTTTCTTCGCTTGTGACTTGCAAAATTTGCGAGTGTTGCCGAGGTCAGTTTTTCCAGCCGAGATCATAGCCGAAGTCATCCACTTCGTCCAGTTCCGTAAACGATAGTAAGTATCCCTTTTCTTTCTTATCTCGTCTTTCACTCATGGCCAAGACGGCTAAAACCCATAAATAAACCGTGACCCCGAGCTACCAGACCGAGGTGAGGGCGGATCCTGAGGAAGAAGCAACGACGTCCAGCTCGGAGGGGTCGGCACAGAGTTCTGAGGAAGGATCGACCGAGGTGAGAGCCGGAGAGATAGCCTCGGAACTGGAATCGTCCGAGATCAGCGAGGGCGGCTCCGAGGTGGAGTATAATACCGAGCTCGGGACCGAGATACCCCATGACGAGGGTGTACCGGAGCCAGTTGCTCCAGTGGACGTAGCCGACATCGACTTCGGCCAGATGCCGAAGTTTAGGAGTCGCGTAGGAAGAGATAGGGCTATGAGGGTGGTAGACAAGTACCCCTTCCGGCCGTGGTACGAAGTATTGCCGCCCGAGGCGGATGACACAGCCGCGGAGCCCCCCTTTGGCATGGTGGCCGTCTACGTTCAACAGCTGGAGGCCGGGCTGAGGATGCCTACGTCGAGGTTCCTCCGAGATTTACTTCGTCACTTCCGGGTGAGAATCACCCATCTCACCCCGAATGCGATCCGCATCATTGTGGGGTTCGAGATGCTGTGCCGACATCAGGAGGTGACTCCCTCCGTCGATCTCTTCCGCCGATGCTACACCCTCAAGGCGCACGCGTCGGACAAGGGATGGTTTTATGTTGGCAACAGGAACAATGCCATCCCGAAGTTGGTGATCGGTGCTCCCAGCTCGATCAAGAACTGGAAGCGCGACTACTTCTTCGTGTCCGGAGTGGACTTCCCGAGGGGCTTTTGGTGGAGGCCAATTAAGGCGAAGGCCGACCCCTCTGCCGGGGATGCCGAAGAGGAGTCCTTCCAGAAGCTGATGAAGTCGGGACTTCGGCTGTTCAGCCATGACTACCCCGAGGCCGTGCTCGTAGATGGAGGGATAAGTCGAGCCGTGATCAACACTACCAAGACTCCCTTCTTTTCCATTAAACTTGAGAAACCTTGTAATTTTCTTTCATGGCTTTTCTTTTCATTTCGGCTAAGGCATATGATAATATTTATTCCTTGTGCAGTGACTAAACTGTCTGACCTCGTCGTCTCCGGCTCGTCCGAAGTGGCCAAGAGGCAGAAGAGGAAAAGTTCGGACGAGACGTCGGCGCCTCCGCCAAAGAAGAAGTCACAAGGACCAGCCGCTAAGACTTCAGCGCCCAAAGGCACTTCCACCAAGGCTGGCCAGAGCAGCTCGGCCACTACGGCTACTGGGTCCACCTCGTCTGCGCCAGAGGGAGTTCCCCTTGGAGTTGTTAAAATAGTCACACCTCCTTCTGGCCGAGGCAAGCAGCTGAAGCCTCCGGTTAATCCGGTGTCGGGGACCTCGCTATGGAATCGTTTCCATAGCCCCCCAGTGTTTTCCGGAGACGAGAAGACGCACTCCGGCAATCATTGGTGTCCGAACTGGAAGATTTCGGTCAACGACAGGTGCCAACACCCTCGGGTCGCTCAAGAGCTAATAATGCACTCCATTCTGCCAAGGGATTTGGAGTTCATGAAGAAGCTGAGCCCGGCCGAGCTGGTTCAAAGTCTGATGGTGACCACGGCTTCCACCTCAGCCTTCGCGGCCGAGATGGCACACCGATATTGTGCTCTGGTCGATGAGCAGGACACCGGCAAGCTACAGAATCAGATCTCCAAGTTGGAGAAACAACTGGCGGTGTCCGAGTCTGAGAAGGCCGAGCTTGAAAGGCGGCTTAAGGAGGCCGAGGTGAAGGATGAGGAGGCCGTGGCTACTGTCAACAGTCTCAGATCGGCTCTCGAAGAAGAGCAGAAGAGGGGGGACGAGGCGAAGAAGTCCCACCAGCAAGCCCTTGACAGTGCTGGAGCCTCGGCGGTGGACGAATTCCGGAGGTCTGAGGCCTTCACCAGGGATCTCGGCCAACTGCTCACGCCGAACTTCATGTTTGGCTTCACATCAGCCATAGACGAGGCTGCAGCTCATCTCGCTCCCGAAGCCTTGGAGTCTCTGAAAAATCATACCAGTTACAACGAGGACTCCAAGGAGTTGTGCGACCGGATGGCTGAGGGCCTCCAGGCTGGAAGGGACCTGGCCGAGGTCCAGGCCGAGTTCAACAAATGGCTGTCCGAAATCGACGAAGTGTTCGAGGGGGTTGAAGAGGAAGAAACTGGAGAGGATGCCGGGGGAGACGAAGCCGGAGGGGACGTCGGCAAAGAGCCTGGAGATGAAGTTCACCCCGGCGGAAAGGAGGCCGAAGAGATGGATGCCCAGGAGGGAGCCAAGACCGGGGATGCAGCCGATACGGGGGTTTAGGCTTGTAGGCTTCAAGGGGGTGGCCGAGGTGAAGTGTTTAGTAGCACTCCGACCTCGGCCTTGTAATTTTTGTAATACTTCTGTTAAATGAAAGTCTGTTTCCTCTTATCTCAGCGCTTTTTGTTTCTTGCTTTGACTTCATCCCTTGTTTGTCCCCCTTATTTTTTAATAAAAGATGCTGGGCATCATATCGTTGAAAAATAACTAAATAGCTGAAGTCATAACTTGACAAGATAATTGGATGAAACAACTGAATGAAGTCACAACTTCAAGCATAATACAACCTAAGGTTCTCGGCGTGCCAAGACCTCGGCACTAATGAGCCATCTCGGTAACTCAGTTTACAATACCCCTTAGGGTCAGATTCCACAACTCGGTAGGGGCCTTCCCATTTTGGGCACAGTTTTCCTTGAGGCTCAGCTCGGCTGACTGAGTTTTTCCTGAGAACCAAGTCTCCAGGGCGGAATCTACGATGTCTGACCCGGGCATTGTAATAGTGTGCCAGTGTGTTCTTATAAGAAGCTATCCGGGCGGAGGCGAGGTCCCTTCGTTCTTCGACGAGGTCGAGGTCCAGCAGCCTCTCTTCGTCGTTCACCTCGGCGGCATAGGCTGCCAGCCGAGGGCTGGGGGTAAGGATCTCAGCCGGGATGACAGCCTCGGCTCCGTAGGTCAGGGAGAATGGGGTCTCTTGAGTCGCTGACCTCGGCGTGGTCCGATACGACCACAAGACACTGGGGAGTTCCTCCACCCAAGATGACCCAACTCGGTGTAGTCGGGTCTTGAGGCCATGCAGGAGAGTCCGGTTGAAGTTTTCTGCTTGACCATTGGCCTGGGGGTGGCCTACCGAAGTGAAGTGTTGTTTGATGCCGAGGTTCTCGCACCAGGTCTTGAATGGGTTCTCGGCAAATTGTCTCCCATTGTCCGAGATGATGATCTGAGGTATGCCGAAGCGGCAGACAATGCATTTCCAAAAGAATTTCTGAATGGCCAGCCCCGAGATGGTGCGAAGTGGCTCGGCCTCGACCCACTTAGTGAAGTAGTCCACAGCCGTCACCAGGAAGGTATAGCCCCCGACCGCTTTAGGGAAAGGACCTATGATATCTGTCCCCCATTGCTCGAATGGCCAAGGTGAAGTGATGGGGACCATGAAATTTGAGGGCTGGTGATGCTCGGGTGCGTGGACTTGGCAGGAAGGACAGCCGAGAACGAGGTCCTGGGCGTCTTGCCGAAGTGATGGCCAGAAGTATCCAAGGAGCATAGTCTTCTTGGCTAACATCCTGTGGCCGACATGAGCTCCGCACAGGCCTTCGTGGATCTCGTGGAGGATATGACGTCCGGCCTCGGGAGTGACACACCTCAGCCAGGGGCCGAGGTAAGAGCGTTTGTACAATTCTCCATCGCGGAGAGCGTGTCGAGCAGCCTTGCGTTGTATCTTCCTTGCCTCGGCTCGGTCTTCGGGAAGGGTTCCCTGACTCAGGAAGAGGATGATCGGGGTCATCCAATTATCTTCGGAGTGGACGGGGCAGGCCACCTCTTCCACATATCCTGGTTCATTCAGAACTTCCACTAAGACCGTCTTGTTGAGGTCCGAGAATGAAGTGGAGGCCAGCCGGGATAGGGCGTCGGCTCGCTTATTCTGGGACCGGGGGATTCTTTGGATTTCGAATGACTTGAAGTATGCGGTGAGTTGGTGAACTTTGGAGAGGTACCTTTGCATGGTCTCATCCTTAGCCTCGTATTCACCAAGAACTTGGCGCACAACAAGTTGGGAGTCACTGCGGACGTGGACTTGCTGGGCGCCGAGCCTTCGGGCCAACTGGAGTCCAGCAATTAAGGCCTCGTACTCGGCTTCATTATTGGTGGCTGGGAAGCCAAAGCGGAGGGCGTAGGAGCACACCTCTCCCTGAGGTCCTTCCAGGAGAAGTCCGGCTCCGCTGCCTTCTCCGTTGGAGGATCCATCGACATACAATGTCCACTGGGGTGAGGAGGACACCTCGGCTAAGGCTGAGGTGGACTCCGGACCTTCCGTGAAGGTGAGCTCGGCAAGGAAGTCAGCCAAAGCTTGAGCTTTTATGGCGGTGCGTGGCTCGTAGGACAAGTCATATTCTCCCAATTCGACAGCCCACTTGGTGAGGCGACCAGAAGCTTCGGGTCGCACCAATATTTGCCGAACGGGCTGGTCAGTCCTGACCGAGATAGGATGGGCTAAGAAATAGGGCTTCAACCGCCGAGCGGCATGGACTAGTCCCAGCACCAGTTTCTCCACCTGAGTGTATCGAGTCTCCGGCCCGCGAAGAGCGCGGCTGACGTAGTAGATCGGCACTTGGGTGCCCTCATCTCGGATGAGCACAGCGCTGACAGCCTCGTCGGCTGCAGAGAGGTAGAGGTAGAGCTTCTCCTCGGGCCGAGGTGAAGCGAGAGTGGGCAGGTGGTGCAAGTACTGCTTCAGCTGGTCGAAGGCAGACTGACACTCCTCAGTCCAGGCGAACTGATCAGACTTCTTCAGCACTTTAAAGAAGGGCAGGGCCTTCTCAGCAGATTGAGACAAAAAGCGGTTCAGTGCGGCCAGGCGTCCATTCAGTCTTTGGACTTCTCGGAGGTTCCGAGGTGGGGACATATCTTGGATGGCCTTGACTTTGTCGGGGTTGGCCTCGATCCCCCGATGGGAAACCAGATACCCCAAGAATTTTCCCGAGGTGACGCCGAAGACGCACTTCTTGGGATTCAGCTTCATCCTCGAGTCTCGCAGGACCCCGAAGACTTCCCTCAAGTCTAACAGGAAGGATGAAGTGGCGAGACTTTTGACGAGGATGTCATCCACGTAAGCCTCCACATTACGGCCGATCTGATTCTTGAAGAGCCGGTTGATCAGCCTTTGGTAGGTCGCCCCGGCGTTCTTCAGCCCAAACGGCATGGTGGTGTAGCAATAAACACCTCGATCGGTGTAGAACGCCGTCTTCTCTTGGTCCTCTTCACTCATTCCTATTTGATGATACCCTTTGAAGGCATCTAGGAAGCACAGGATCTCGTACCCCATCGCCGAGTCGACGAGGGTGTCTATCCTCGGGAGGGGATAGCAGTCTTTGGGACAGGCCTTGTTGAGGTCGGTGTAGTCTACACACATTCTCCATCCGCCGGTGTCCTTTCTGACCATGACTGGGTTGGACAACCAAGTCGGATATTGGACTTCGTGGATCATCTTGGCCGGCAAGAGCTTGTCGACCTCGTCCGATATGGCCTTGCTGCGTTCGGGGCCGAAGTGTCTTCGCTTCTGCCGCACAGGTCGGGCCTGTGGGTTAACGTTAAGTTGGTGAGTCATAAGCTCGGGTGGCACTCCGACCACTTCATCTGCGGACCACGCAAAGATGTCTCGGTGGTCCTTGATCAGGGAGATCACTTCTTCTTTCAGGGGTGAAGGGAGTCCGGCCCCTACTTGGACCACTCGGTCAGGCTTGGCTTCATCCAAGACCACTTGTTCCACTTCATCCCCTGGCTCAAGCCTGCTGGGCTCTCCTGCCTTGTGAGGGTCGATGCAGTCTATGGAGAGGACAGCCGGCCTCTTTTCTTCTGACCTCGGCGGGGGCTGAGGTCCGACTGCGGCTTGGATGGTGGCGAGGTAGCATTCTCGGGCGGCGCCCACGTCACTGCTCACCTCAGCCACCCCCTCTGGTGTTGGAAATTTGAAGCTTAGGTGGTAGGTAGAATATACGGCTCTCAAGGCATTGAGCGTGGGCCGGCCTATCAGCATGTTGTAAGGAGAGTCCGCTTTGACCACCGCAAAGCTGACAGGCACAGTTCGGCAACGGGGATGACGCCCGATAGTCACCATTAAATTCACCATGCCTTCCGGGTGGACGACGTGTCCCCCGAAGCCGACAAGGGGAGTTCTGACCGGAGTGAGTTGTTCCCGGGTTAGCTTCAAACTCTCGAAAGTTCGGTAGTACAGGACGTCTACCGAGCTTCCGGGGTCAACGTAGACCTTCTTGACTATATAATTGTTTGTGAGGACCTCAATCACGAGGGCCTCGTGATTGCTGGAGGCAGCGGGGACAGGGTCGCGGGGACCATAAGTTATGACCTCGGACAGCCTCGAGCTCGGCTCGGCCACATCCATGCCGGCTTGGCGGTAGGTCCGCTTTCGGGAGCTCTGGCTGTCTCCTCCCGTGGGACCACCTGAGATGGTGTTGATCACCCCGGCAATGTTTGGACCATAGCCTGGTGACCCGTCGCGTGGAGGCCTTTGGTCCCCTTTCTGGTCCTCAGGACCTCGGCAGTTGAACTTGGTGTCCCGCCTGTCTTCTCGGCGAGGACCTCGGCTCTCCCGGTGGGAGGCACTTCGTCCGAAGCTTCCATCTTTGCGGACAAATTGTTTCAAGTGTCCTTGCCGAATTAGATTTTCGATCTCTCGTTTCAGATCGTTGCAGTCTTCGGTCTCGTGCCCAACATCTCGATGGTAGGCACAGTAGAGGCTGGAGTTCCTCCTATCTCTTCTTCCAGGGATCTCAGGAGGTGTTCGGCCGAGGTGGTTCTGCCTCATCACAGCCAAGACATGAGATCGGCTGGAATTGAGCGGTGTTAGCTCAGCGTCCGAGGTGGAAGATCTTCCTTTCACGATCCGGTCAAAGACACTCCGGCGGTCCCGTGGTGGGTTTGAAGTGCCACTTGGGCCGGGTTCACCTCGGCCGATGTCTTTCCTTCTCCGGGCATCTTGTCCCGTACGAGAGGCTTGGGCTTCTCGCTTCATGCGATTCACATCTTCACTTCGGATTCCCTGGTCCACTCTTTCCCAGAGTTCGTGAAGTGTACGAGGGTAATCCCGATGGATTTCGGTGTTGAAGAGTCCGGCCACCAACCCGTTGGTAAAGGCCGCGAGAGTTACCTGCTCGTTCTGATCAGGTATTTGCACATTCTCCTCGTTGAACCTCTGAGCATACGAGCGAAGAGACTCGCCCTGACCCTGTTGAAGGTTCAAGAGATAAGCTGAAGTCTTCGTGATTGGTCGAGACGACACGAAGCGGTGGATGAACCGGTCTATCAGCTCATCCAGGGAGGAAATGCTCCCTGGTTCCAAACTCCAGAACCACTTCCGGGCAGTCCCATGTAGGAAAATGGGGAAAGCCCGACAAATCACGGCGTCGGGGACGCAGTAGAGTCGGAATGCGGAGATGAAGGCGCGGAGGTGATCCTCGGGGTCACCTCGGCCGTCATAGGTGTGCAAGTTTGGAAGCTTGAAGTTCGGGGGCACCCTTTCCCCATTGATGTCATCCGTAAAGGGCGGGGCCCTCATGTAGTCCGAAGCTAGGCCCCCGGGGCGCCGAGGTGGGTCCTCGGCCCGTTTCCCTAGGAGTCCTCGAGAAAACGCTCGGGAGATGGAGGCAATTTTAGAGGTCGCCTTGGAGGAGGCACGCCTGGAGGTACTCCGAGAGAGACGCCCCTCATCGGAGTCTTCATCTGAAGGTGCCTCAGGGGACTTCGTCGGCCTCCTCTTGGAAGATTCGGCCTTTTCTTTCCCCTGTCTTTTGAGGTACCTTCCTAGCTCCTCAAAAATGGTAGGGTTGTGTGGGCGATGGCCTCCTCGTTGTCAGGCTGGGTCCTCGGGGACCCTTGCTCTTCAGAGATGCGATCTTGCTGGGCTCCCGAGGTCTGCCCAGCCCCAGTTGAGGGAACTCGACCACTTCTGGAGCGCGTGGATCTCATTTTAGTAACAGTAGTCTCGTTCCCACAGACGGCGCCAATTGAGGAGGTGATTTTTGGTTGGTAACTAGACCGACCTGGATCAGTCCTCTCTGAGATGAAGTGAGGTGAACTCCTGTGTCCGAAGTGAACCTCCTCGTCCGAAGTGAGTGGCGGGGCTTCTCCCCTGGTATCACTCCGACGATCAAGTTAGTATGAGAACGAGAATAATGAGAATGAGTTAATGAACAGTGTCCGCTTACTTGGTGGAAGTGTGAGGGAGGTATTTATAGAAGAGTAGAGGCGAGACTCTGGACTTATGTTAGTGGGACCCACTCTGACATTACGGCTCTGTCTCCTGTCGGGGAGTCTGACTCTGACACTGTAGCCGCCTGGGAGTGATGACGGAGGATATGGTGCAGGTGCCATCAAGTGCCTCCCGTGCTTTTCAGATAAAGTGCTGGTCCTGGAAGATGTCAGGCAGGTTGACATCATCAGTGTGCGGCCGAGGTGGATGTGCCGAGGTCACCTACACGGTGGATTAGGGATGAAGCCGGGCTCTGGGGTTGTGCTCAAGACAGGGATGGGCTCCGATGAGGGACGAGGTGACTTCACCTCGGACACGCGGGGTGGCCGAGGTGAGCACCCTCAGTGCCCTCCATTTCTGTGCCTTTTGTGCCTCGGTTGCTTGCAAATCTATTTTTTTTGCTTGAAGCTTTTTTGGGGTTATTTAAAAATATGGGATGTTCAGTCAGAAATTATTTCTCATTTTTCAACCAACCTTACAGAAAAAATGTATTGTTACTGGATTCAAAAGGGTCGGTTCATTACCACAAAACTCTTCCTTCTCCATTTTTATTTTACTACTGTTTGTTATTACTCGTAGCAAGACAACAAGAATTCCCTCCCATTTAAGGGAATGAAGGAAAGTGTGAGAGAATGTAAAAGTTAATCTGGCCTTTATCAAGTTGAATGCTATAAGCCTTAATAATATGGGAACTTTTTAATAAAATGTCAGAGAAAGTGTGGTTGCTGCTTAAATCGTTGGAATTTATGTCACTAAACCATTCGCATAGTAAGTAGATTGTCTGTCTCGTTGAGCTCACAAATTCAAACTATTGGCTTCTTATTCCTAGTATGAAGAGATGATCTTGAAGGGTTAAAGTTAAGATGAAAGTTAAGGTGAAATGAAACACAGCATTTGAAAACAAACTTTAAGTAAAAGAGCTTTCTCAATTGAGAGTAGGTTATACTTAATGCGCATCGTAAACAACACGATGATGATTGAAAATATGCACAGTAAACAACACGATGATGATTTAAAATATACATGATGTAAGGTGTGAATTAAAAATCCTAACCCCCTAACTTCAACTCATTAAATAATATAATGAAATATCCTAATGAAATAAAAAGAAAAAAAAATCATTCTCAACCATCAGCTAGACTATAGTCTACTTTAGGCTAATCTACGTTTAAAAAAAAAAAAAAGTTTAGGCTAATGTACCATATAGTAGTTTTATCAAACTCTAATACTTGATTATTCCACTCACGAGAATAAGCTCAAAATCAAGCTAATTTTTTTAATGGTACTACAGGATATGTTTTTAATATCATCTAATAAAGTTAGAGTATTATTGTGTGGTGTAAACACACAGAGTTACCTTTTAAATATTCAAATTTATCCTAAATGACAAGGGTAAATAAATTCATCCCAATTCAATGAAAAAAACTTCCCCACAATTACCAGCGAACTATTAATTGCACAGACATTAGGGTGTGCCTCAAGTGCTAGTATCTGATTAAGCAAAGCTGAAATTTCAAGGTCAAACTCAAATCAAGCAGAAAAGAGTTCCATATAGCAGAGCCAAGTTTAGGCTGAAATTGGGAGGCAAAACTCAAATCAAGAAGAAAAGAGTTTAATGATGTAGAACTGGATTTACAACTTTGCCCCCAGCGTCGTCCCCATCGAGCTGGAGCTTCCCAGTCCCCTCCGCCGTTTCAAGAAGCCGCTTTCTACAATGTGGCCGCCACTATTTTCAAAACCAAATCCATAATCGTGGCCAGGCCCCGCCACCCCTTCCTCCTTCCGCCACCATGATTACTGCTATCGTAAATCCAATCCCTCCATTATTTCTCTCCAACTCATAAGAAAGTAAAGGATGTGGTTGCCGATCAAATCAGACTTCGTGGATATGTGAATGGTATCACGCATTCCATATTGGTGAAGAGCTTTTGCAAGCAGAAGGATTTGGATAGGGCCGAGAAGTATTTAAGGCAGTTGATGACGGAGGATGTGAATGGGAAGGTAGCGTTAAATGGGATTCTTGTGGCCACATTTGTGGATGCTTTGTGTAAGAATAAAGAGTTTGAGAGGGCTGGTATGTTGGTGGAGGAGCTGAAAAAATTGGGTAGTGTTCCATTGCAGCCTGCCTATGGTGTGTGGATTAGGGACCTTGTTCAAGCTGGGAAGTTAGATGGGGCATTGGAGTTGAAGGCTAAGATGGAAACTCATGAGTATGTCCCGGATATATTTCGGTACAACAGTTTGGTGTCTAGACTGTTGAGGCAGAATAGACTGGAGGAGGTGTTTGACTTATTGATAGAGATGAAAGAGCAGAACATAATACCTGACGGGTTTACTATGAATGCTACATTGTGTTTTTTTTGTAAGGCAGGGATGTTGGATGTTGCAATGGGGTTGTATGATTCGAGGGCAGAGTTTGGTCTTTCCGTGAATAGCATGGCTTACAACTATCTTGTCAACAGTCTCTTTGAGGATGTGACTATTGATGAGGCCTATCAGGTACTAAAAGATGCAATTGAACAAGGTTATTTCCCTGGTAAAAAGACTTTTTCTATCATTACTGATGCTCTCTGCAGAGAGAAGAAGCTTAATAAGATGATGGAGTTGGTTCTTGTTGCTCTTGAGAAGAATTTTGTGCTTAGCGAATCGATCTATGACAAGTTCATATCCGCTTTGTGTAGGTCCAACAAATTGGAGGATGGTTACTTGTTACATGGGCAGCTCAACAGATTAAACAGGGTACCTAGCAGGATCACTTATTTTAACTTGATTAGAGGCTTTTACCAGTCTGGTAGGGGGGATATTGCTGCTAATCTACTAATAGAGATGCAAGAAAAGGGTCACATGCCAAACAGGAAATTATTTAGAGCCGTTATTTGCCATTTATGTCAGATGGATGATCCAGAGAAGCAGTTCTTCAGATTGTTCGAAATGCAACTCTCTCGCTATGAACCTACCTGCAATTTTTACAATTCCTTCATTGATGGAGCTGGGCATGCTGGAAAATATCATTTGGCTAGACATGTTTATAAAATGATGGAGAGAAGTGGTATTACACCAAATATGAGGTCTGACTTATTAATGTTGCAAAGTTATCTAAAAAGTGACAAGATCTCTGATGCTTTAAATTTCTTCCGAGATTTGTTGAAGAGAAGGAAGATTGGGAAAAAGTTATGGCACACGATGATTGTTGGTCTTTGCAGAGCCTGTAGGCCAGACTATGCCCTGGAGATCTTCTGGGAGATGAGGGGAAACCAATTGAGACCAAGTATTGAATGCTATGAAGAACTTGTAAAGTTGCTTTGTGCTCGTAAAGAGTATTATGCGGCTTTAGAAGTTATTGATGATTTGCCAAAAATTGGTCGCCCAATGTCATCATTTATAGGGAATGTACTACTTTTACATTCTTGTAGCTCTCGTGAACTCTTCAATGCTTGGTATAATTCACGAAATCTGCAAAATTTGACAACTCATAGTATGGCAATTGGCAAGCTAATTGATGCCTGTTCTGATTCTATTGGAGGGGACCAAGACATTAATGCTATGGAAGAACTGATCCGACAATGCTTTCCTCTTGACTTGTATACATACAATATGTTGTTGAGAAGGATAAGCTTAAGCCAGATAAATCTTGCCTATGAATACCTTAACCAGTTACGCAAAAAGGGGCATGAGCCAAATCGATGGAGTTACGATATAGTAGTGCGTGGTCTTCTGAAATTTGGTCAGATTGCAGAGGCTAGAAAAATTATGGAAGTGATGTATCGTAAAGGATTTGATCTCACTGAGCGAACAAGGCTATGTGTGTAGCACATACTAAGAAGCTCTCCATGGAGGACAGCAAAGTATTGATAAGTTGTAGAACCATTTTTGAGCTTGTGAGTTCTTATTTACTTCCTTGGAACAAATATTTCATTTGTTGTACGCTACCCTTCAAAATTTTTCTGCTATCAGGAAATGAGGAAAAGCCTGATAGTTTAAATTTTTCAAAACCGCTGGAAAATCGTGTTAAAATTCACTTCTTGTTGTATTCCATCTCACAAGTTAAGGACAATTAACTGCAAATTTGAATTCAATTTCTGCAGTTGATATTCTTCGGTAATGATACAAATCGCTCTTTTCCATCTTTTCTGCTAAGATCTGATTTGAGTTGTAGGTTGTAGACATGTGAGAGAGAGAGACTCAGAAAAGTGGTAAAACAAAATTAGTGGTACCTTTAATTGAAAGTTTTTCCTTTTGTGAAAAGGAATAAGAAGCCTTATCAAGTTGTGGTTATCAATGTGAATGGTGCCTTCTATGGCAAACTGTGTAAATACTAGATACCAGCATACTGGAAAGAAGAAAAAGCTCATATCAGGACACAGCCTATATTTGGAGGAAAAAAACTTCTAGTAAACAACAGAAATTGCACATGGGTTTATCAATTTTGGCTTCAGAAAAATTGAACTAATCCTGCAGTTTAAGAAGAACTAATCGAGATCTTATTTTCTGGAGCAGAACAGTTCAGTGAAAATTAATCTACAATTGTGGAGTGATATTTAATAGCTGCTTTAAGACTTTAGAAGCAAGGTGGGCACGTGGGACTGAGAATGAAGGTACAAATGTTGGCATACACAGAATAGTTGATTACCTAGTATCACAATGTGTCTAAAATAGTTTATTTAATGAGAATCATACTTGAAATCTAAATGTGATTGCCATTCAAACCATACCTAATTCTTGGAACTTCAGGCTTCAATATTTTTGAATTATAGTTTCTCCTTTCAGCTCTATATATATTTTTACTGTTTTGAACTGAATTTCATGTTCTTCATGTACTTACTCTGAACTCCATTAGAAATACAAGGACAAGAATTGTCCTCATGATCAGTGCATTTTACTGTTGCTAGTTGGGGTAAGGCTTTCTTGAGTTTCGTCCTTAATATCATGTTAGGTTTCAGTTATAAATGAGTGGTTCACTTATTTTTGTCGCTCGTTCTGATGTATCATGTAATTTATCTTTCTTTTCCTGATTTTCTGCAGGGAGACATTTCTTTTCCTGCTCAGGATTTGCTTTTTGTTACAGAGGCCTGAGGTAACTTGTCAAAAGAACTTCAGTTAAAGAAAACTTGTAAATTTTATTAGGTTATGACATTGAGAGACATTGTGAAGCTGTTCATTTAGAGGTCTAACATGGGGGCACATTGGAAAGGACAGTGCACTGGGATTAGAACCTCTGAGCACCATGTCTAGTTAGAATTCTCCTTTCTAACTACTTTTAAACTTCTCAAGTGTTTCTGAATCTTGCAGTGCATAAGGAGGTTGCTGATTGTAGGTGGCCTTAGATAAGATAATTGAGTAACAAGCGTATCTGTGGTTTATAGAGGGGAGGAAGGAAGGTTTTGTTTTCTTTTTTTTTTTGTGTGTTTTTGTTTTTTTTGGGGGGGGGTGGTGTGTTTTGTGTGTTTGACATTACTACTGCATTGTCCTGTTTGCTACAAAAGCCTCGAGCAAAACTTCATGATGGTTTAGCAGCTCCTGCCTGGTCTCAAATCAAACTTAGTACTTCATGTGCTACTTGTTATCTGAAGTCCTTTGGATTTGATAAAGTACTTTGTATTAATTTTGATAAAGTAAAATTGATAAATGTCCCAAGTGACTGAGGCATCAAAATAAATGGAACTATGACACTGTATCTTGCTCTTCAAATTTGTGCGTTCAATAAGACTATGATCAATATGTTTTTCTTGTTTTAACAGGGTGTTATTGCTGCTAATGGGCACATTTTTCTTTGTCCTCACCAAAATCATCCCATTTCCAGCTGATGGAAAATTAAAGTAAATGCTGCTGACCTTGAATAGATGAAAGGAGATTTGCCTCTGAAGCTCGGTAAAAATTCTTGAAGCAGGTCAGAAAGTAAGAACTGATCTCTTTATCTATCGGTATATGTATGTATATATGTACATGTAACCTGGGTGTGATACTTCTAGGAAAGGGCAACAATGTCGTCTCGTCATAAAGTAGACAGTGAATCCTGGAAGAAGGAAAGACGCGGGGAACTTCTAGGAATTTTCTGTGTTTTGATCATGTCACAAGAAGTGGGATTTTACATCTTCAATTTTTTAAGTAGATGAGCAGAAGGCTTGGAACTGGTGCATGATCTTGGAGATTCAAAGCCTTGCTAGGAGCTGAAACTAAGACAAGGTCAGAATTGAATTAGCTACTCTGACATTCATCTTTTTGAGAGAAGATTATAGAGTGGGGGCAAATATATGGACCTGTTTACTGCTCTGATAACCCTCTTTAACTCATCTGAAGTACGGCATTTTCTGTTCCTGATCTCAGATAGCGGTTTGCTAATCCTTAGAATCTTCGTTAGATGGAGCTATTTAAGTGAAGAATTTGAGGATCAAAGTGCCGGTGCTTATTCAGGATAGTCTTTGATACGGTAATGATCTGCAGCCAATGAGATGTTGCTGATATTGAAGGCCTGGTTTGACCATATAAAGAGGGATGAGGTGAGAAGAAACAAGGAATAAAAAGATGTAAGAGAGGACTAGCATTGTGATTGAACCTAATATTTTAATGAAATATGGAAGATTAGTTAAATTTGTTGATGAAATGACACATAGTGGTTACTTTATAATCGATATAACATCTGTTTTTATTAAAGCTTTCTTTTGATAGTAATTGTTAAGTAGTTGAAGTATACTGATCTTGTTATCTTAAGGGCATTTGCCCTTTGTGTTCTTGAAGGCCATGCTATTGCTGCTTCCCAAGTTATTTGTCATGATTTGAATCTCATTCCTGATAGTTTCAGCACCCAATCCTCCTTTTCCTCTGTATTCAGAAAAGAAATAGTGAATTATACTTTTTTTTTCCCCAATCTTATCCTTTCTTTTAAATTTTTTTTTCAGCATGAAAAAAGTGGGATTTAAGAAGCGAGAAATATGAAGGGAGATTTGAACATAGAACCTCTAGGTCGTGAGACCTCAACTTTGCGTTAAATTATGGCCTCTTTTGTAATAAATTTTACTATTCAACAACAACGTTCTAAAAAAAGTATTTTATAATATAAAGTACTTTTTTTTATCACTTAGGGGTATTCCAACCTTTCCATCAATATGGACAAGTTGAAACAGTGAATTATTCAGAGAACACAAGTAGCAGTTGTTTGAAAAGAGTTAAGATGAGTGGCAGCTATATTGTTATTACTTGAACCTAAGATTTCTTACACAGAAAAAGACAAATGGTTGGGGGAAGGGAAGATGGAGAGGGATGGGATAATGAATAGATGATGCACTAAATTTTTTGAGGGAAATATGACTCTGTACTGTTGCAAAGCAAACCACTGAATTTACAGGGAAGGAAACCTTTGCAAATATCAAATTTCGAGAATAAATTCAGCCCTTTTAAGTTTTGTAATTTGTTATCCACAATTAGCAGCTTAGTGATTTGGTGTATTTATAAATCTTTAGATCTCTTATTCTGTTGCATGATTTGTGCCTGTTTTTTGCCATTAATGCATATTTAATAACATGAAATTTTGAAGTTAAAAAAAAAAAGTGATTGATGTGCACTCAAACGTGCTAATAAATTGAGGGAATTTTTTTTAAAAAAATGATAATGAATTAGTGACTAATACACATTTAGCGCACAGTTTAGAACTGCGGTATAATAAACGGCTGAATTGGGAACGCATCAAGTTGGAGGTGTCTACTAAAACTTTTAAAAGAAAAATATTCTGATCAATTTAAATTGGGCAGAGATCACATCGGGTCCAAGCTGGTATAGCTCCATCCAAACCCTCGACGTGTTGGTGTCGTTACACCGGCAACCAAGCAAATATACATGCAAATATACATTTTTCACTCCTATCATCCTCCATAATCTGAACGAGTTCTTAGGGGTAACTGCTTTGCAAAAATACGCTGCCAACATCCTCTAAATGTTCAGCTCGAAAGTCAGCCGCTTTGTTATTATATTCACGGAATACATAACTACTCTAAACATTGTCAAAAGAAAGGCAAAAGCATTTGTATCTTTGATTGCAAGTGAAGGCTCCTATAACAGTCAGTAACGGGTTGAGTGAGGTCTCTTTAAGTTTTAGCAGCAACTCGCCTGCTTAAGTTGCTATCCCACATCAAAAGTTTTAGGGGGGCTTTGGGTAGTTTATAAGTCTTCTCAGGAACCACAAGAGTTGCCGGCTTTTGTGATTTTCTGTGGAATTAAGTTTGTAAAATGTGTGACGCCCGAAAAAAATGAGTTTGAGAACCCTGAAATTTTCTAATTTTTTAGGGTTTATTTTTTTAACGCCCGCCTTTTCTACATTTTCTTGATTAGAAAAATTCCCCAGATAAAGTTTATGGGCAAAAATAGTTTTAAAATGATTTTTCTAGTATCGGTTAGTTTTTGAGAAATTAAGAACGTATTTTGGACGTGGGACCCGCTAGTGCGGTAAATGCATTATATTTTTGACAACTTGTAGGAATTTTGTATTGAGTGATATTATTTTACAATGTGTTAAGATATTTGTCTTGGAGAGACAAGAAGATAATCTCAAGCTTAAAGGGTGACAGGTGTCATCTTGTTATTGAAGGTTGGACTTTGACATTTGACCATCTTACTACCTTTACCAAATAAGTACCAAATTGATCCAAAATTACCTTCATTCTTCATCACCTTGGCTGAGCTTCACAAGGAGAAAAGAAAGGAAAGCTTTCATCTTACTTCTTCATTTCTTGCTCCAATCAAACAATTTAACCGATTAAACTTGGATTTCCTCCATAAAACCTCTTAATTTAGTGGTATTAAGGTTGGTTGTGAAGTGGTTTGGAAGACCAAGGTGCTAAATTGCTTCCTTTCTTGAGTTGGTAAGGTGAGTAGCTAAGGAACCTCTCTTTTCTTCTCAATCATGTTTAATTAGTGACTTGTGATGGTTAAAGAGATGGTTTGATGGATTATATCTTGAGTTGTGGTGGACTTGATGAAGTTTTATAATTTTTGGGGATTTTTTCTGTTTTAATATGAACATGGTTGTGTGGTTATATATGATGATTGGAAATGATATTTAATGACTCTAGGAGGTGGAAAAAGTGATTAATTGCAACCAATTTCTGTTTTGGACCAAAAATTGAAAAGTGAGGGTTTTGTGATGAACATTCTGTCCGAATTTTTAGGTCCTAGATAGAGGCCGAATTGGCCTTTACTTAAAACATGAAAGTTGTAGGGAATGACATTTTAGAGGTGCCTACAAAATTTCAGGTCAATCGGAGTAGCGTAGAGTGAGAAAAGTCGAAATTACTATTGCTGTTCTGGTTTACCCGAAATTGGGATTTGCGACTGTAATTGGTTGTTTTGGCTGGAATTGCTTCCAAATTGGATGTTGAGGCCTTCTGATGAAATTTAGCCCTATTTCTTAGCTTTCAGCTGGTTTTGGAATTTCTGGATTTGGACTTGGAGAGCCTGAGTTATGATGTTTCCGCTAGAATGCGTTCTGTGAAGCTGTTTTTGTGATTCTGGTGTAGTATCTTGCATTTTTGACCTGGTTACACTCGAAACTGGATTGAGTGACCTTCTTCAATATTGTAGCCCTATCTCTTAGCTTCGAAACGGTGTATCTTGTACCTTCATCCGACAATCGTAGTGCCTTTGGTACCATTACCGCAAAATGACGTCAAAACTGTTTTTCTGGTTTTGAACTTAACTTTCATTTCCAAACTTTTCCCTAGTTTGACTGGTACTAGTACTACTTGGAGTTTGCTGAATGGCTATTGGATGAACTTGTTATTATGTGTGTACCTTTGGAACTGGCTGAGGAAATAATGAAGCCTTGACGGCTGGAAAAGTAAGCAAATTTAGTGGAAGTGCTGTCCGCACTTTGAAAGGATTTGATTGCTTTGAGTTTGTGATCTAAGACTTGGATTTGAGCAAGGCAATGATATATGATGAATGGTTTCTGAGCCATGGAGGTGAGTGATCTCAAACTATTTCTGAAGTTATTTATGAACCGTTTCCTGCATTATTTACTTTTGAGCTGTTTCCAAAGTTACTTTTGTACCGTTTTCTTGCATTATTTACCTTTAAACTGTTTCCAAAATTACTTTTGAACTGTTTTCTTGCATATCATGCGTGCTTGCATGTGAGTGTTCCTTATTTGCTATATTTTCTTGACTTCATGACTTGTATTATTGATTGATAACGTGTTAAGTGCTTTGAATGATTTCCAAAACGAGCTTTCTAGGCGAGTGTGTACTTTATCGCACTCGACCTAAATAACTGTGCAATTTTCAAGGATTTAATTATTGAAATGTTAGTTGCGCATGAATGTAAGCCGTTTGGCTGAATTGGACCCTGCCCTTCGTTACCGATCGATTCGAGCCAGAAGCGGATTCGGTCGTACGATATGGTGACCCTGGGTGAATTTGGTATACTCGAGTATTACCTTGTAGTCCGGCTACGTCCGGATGGGTGGAGTCCGGCTACGTCCGGATGGGTGGAGACCGGCCAACGTCCGGGGAAAAAAAAAGATGAACGAATAAAAAAGATGAACGATGGATTATTTATAAAAAAATGAACGTATCCTTTCATGAATGTTACTATCGCTTTCCATTGTACATGTTTCTTGAATTATTGATACTCCATATTTAATGTTTTGTAAATGCTGTAATCGTTTCTGGACTTATCATTTGATCTATGACATCATTGATTTATGACATCATTGAAAAGAAATATTGTTAAACCGATTTGATTACTGATTTTCTGGTTACTCACTGAGTTTCTAACTCACCCCAAAAATATTTTATTCCCCTCCACAGGGCTCAAGGCGAAGGCAGGACTTGTTGTGCTTATTCACGTGAATGGATGGCCTATATCTTGTACAGTTTTGGTTTTGGAATCATTTGATGTATAGTTGGGAATTAGTTTCCGCTGCATTTGTGACATGTAATTATTGCAGATTTGGATGTATATTTGTGGATCATGTGATGTATATTTGAGGTTTATTCTTGTAATTCATTTGAAGACTTTAGTGAACGACTGAGTCCCGGCGAGAGCCGGACAGGCGGCCCGCCGAACCCTCTGGTTCGCCTTAGGGGAAGGTGGGGCCGTCACAAAATGCCAAAAAGTCAATTCTGGTTTTGGAAGAAAAGACAACAGTCTATACCGGGTTGAGTGAAGTCTCTTTAGGTCTTAGCAGCAACTCGCCTGCTTAGGTTGTTATCCCACATCGAAGGTTTGGGAGGGGTTTTAGGTAATTTATAAGTATTCTCAAGAACCACAAGAGTTGCTGGCTTTTGTAGTTTCCTGTGGAATTAGGTTTATAAAATGCTAAAAACTCAATTCTGGCTTTGGAAGAAAAAACAACAGCTTGTACGGGGTTGAGTGAGGTCTCTTTAGGTCTTAGCAGCAGCTCGCCTACTTCGGTTGTTATCCTACATCGAAGGTTTGGGGGGGGTTTTGGGTAGTTTATAAGTCTTCTCATGAACCACAAGAGTTGCCGGTTTTTGTGGTTTCCCGTGGAATTAGGTTTGTAAAATGGCAAAAAGTCAATTCTGGTTTTGGAAGAAAAGACAACAGCTTGTACCGCGTTGAGTGAGGTCTCTTTAGGTCTTAGCAGCAGCTCGTCTGCTTAGGTTGTTATCCCATATCGAAGGTTTGGGGGGGGGAGGTTTTGGGTAATTTATAAGTCTCCTCAGGAATCACAAGAGTTGTCGGCTTTTGTAATTTTCTGTGGAATTAGGTTTGTAAAATGCCAAAAAATCAATTCTGGCTTTGGAAGAAAAGAAGGCGCCTCCTCTAGGGACATATGTACTCGTTCTTGACATTGCAATAGCTGCACTGGAATCTGATCTCATATCAGTATTGCACCAACAGTTATTCTTCGCCATATGAAGGCCATCTCTAATTGCTGCAAGCTTATGGAACAAAATATCTTGACTTTGTACTGCCACCATTACCAATGATGCTCCTCGGAAGTTTTTCATCCCACCGTCATTAGCAGGGACTGCGCAGGAGATAATCAGGCTTTTTATCTGGTATTCCAATGCCTCCGTAACTTCTATTCTTTAATTTTATTTCTTACCTTCCAATTCCTTTCCAAACCCGTTGTCAGACCAAAGATTTGAATCCTGAACCTACTGATATATCATATATGAATATTGCATTTTGCCAAAAAGTAGAAAAATATAGATAATCGAAAAAATACATTTTTTTTTAGATATACAAATTGACAGATTTGAGTAACTAAATTGGTTGCTCCCATTTTTGTCATTCGAAAGATAACTCCAAAAAGATTACATGCAGGTGTCTCTGGCATTGTCACAACAAAGTCAGTAAGTTTGAAAGATACAGTGGGCTAACACAGGCCACAAGAGGGCGCCTCAACACAAACGAAAAACATACAACTGTATTACCAACAGTACGAGGTGCCATGGCTGGGTTGGTATAATTTTGTACATTGAAAAGGATAAATACAGTATGCCGTATCGAGCACAAACATACAAGATGGTTAATTGCAAGACGCGATAGGTTCTCATCCATCCTGCCCGGGGCAGCATGCACCACAACAAGTGTAGCAGCCTAGGCATGCCAAGGAACCGCAGAGTTGCGTTAGGACAACCGCACACTGGTCATTCAACCGTGAGCATACTTTAATACAGCACATGCAGCAGCAGTAATCGCAGAGTTTCCCACAACAGTTAGATGCTGCCTTTACTATAATCTCAGCTGCTTCTAGATGTTTAGTTTCATCAGATCCTGGCGGAATATTGTCAGCTGTAGCCGTTAAGTTGCCAAAACCAACTCCAAGGTTCCGTTTCACTATTATTTTCTGAGCCTTTGGATCTTCAGCTCTTTGAGGATCAACTTTCTTTGGAACCTGCTAGAATCAGCTCCAATTAAACAGGTGATAACTTACCATCATTGGAAAGTATAAAGCAATGAAAAAAAGAAGTCGAGCAATTAAAAAACTTGTAATTTAAAGCTTTTCTGGGAGTAACATAAACCTGTTTTTTGTTCACCATGTCAGTCTCAAGCAAGAGTAAATGAGTGAACTCAGAAATTACAGAATTCTGAAGGCTCAATTTTGCAATCTGCGAATAGGAAAAGCAACTCCGTGATGACTTAGTACTCAAAAGTAACTGGAAGATCACGATAATAATAGTGAACTGCTGAGCAAACTCAAATGCTGAGGTTCTTTTTGGGCAAGCAAATATAAGCAAGAAGGCCAAATCCCCGAAATTTTTGCAGAAGAATCCAGATGAATGATAAAACATATATATATATATATCTTCCAAAACCTTTTCTACATCAATTCTTGATAAGCCAAAATTTCATCGCACTTTCCTTGCAACAATTTGCTAATTACACCTCTCTCATAATATATTATAAACAGAACCAGTAATTAGCCCATATGCAATTAGTTTATAGTCCAATTCAAATCAACTATAAGTAACACAAATTAACACACCCATTATTCAACTATTATGAATTTTCAATTCTTAATTCTAGTTCTTGCAAACTTAGGATATTTAACTGACTTAATTTTCTGCCTAATAGATATATGATTCATGGATAAATTACACTTTACCCTCCTATGGTTTAGCATACATAGTGTTAATTAAGTTGGGTAAATATGTACACCAACAGGCACACAAACTACAAATGCAGGTTCAACTCTCAGAATTTAGTCAGCAAACGTGGAAATCCTTTTCAGCACTTATCAAGCATGCACCCAACATTTTATAAGCCGATCAATGCTAATTCATTGGACCTATTTGAAGGTCATGCAATCCTAATGTCAGAACTGAAATGACCTTTGTCTCAAGCTCCTTATTTTCTGCAAACCAGGCTTCTGCTGTGAGTAGTTCAATCTCTTGCTTTGCTTGTACCTGCTAGACATAAAACAATTTGTCAGAGGGTAGCAGAGAACTTTTGGACATATCACTCCCTTCATACTTCAGTTCTAACATACTGTGGAGAATTACTTCATAACTCTTGGGATCAACTATAGTAGGAAACTAAAAGCATTATCTACATGAAACATCCAGGTGGTACTTCTTGAAGAGTTGGCACCTTTCAATTTAATAGGCACTTGCTATCATAATAATAACCCAAGTATCGTATCTTCTCTTTTGTTTATGTCGCATTTGTTTTGAAAGTACTATCCATCTTTGATATTGTTTTCCATAAAGCACATAGCAGTATTGGGTGCTTGATTAATCAATTCAGAAGTTAGCATCCCATCAAACAACAACACGGTGAGCTTTAACATAGATATCACTAGAACAAAACAAATCTCAGAATGAGACCTTCAACATTCTTTGTTACCATATTTTTTCACAGAATGAGCAAAGCAAATCTAGACTATGATGATCCCCCTGCACATTCCCTCAGAATTTCAGCCGCTATGGGTCTGCTTTTTCCTCAGAACTTCAGCTGCTTGTCCAACTTATGACACTATAAGATAAAAGGTTCTTAGCCCTAATAGGACAAGGACTACCATTTTCCCTTCTCTTCTTTTTGTATTTTCAAGTATCTCTTTCTATTTCCATTGGCCTCTTTGGCTGGACAGGCTGTTAAAAGAAATACATGCAAACATGTTAATGCTTGCCAATGTCATGGACATATATCAAGCTTGACCTTCAGTTGAAGACCTTCCAGTCTAAATTAAGAAAAACTGAACAATTTCATAGAAGAAAAGTAAAGAAATTTTGTAAAATTTTATAACTACTGATCTTTTGCTTTTGATAGCCGAGGATTTCTTTTTGTTGGACAGTTCTGAAGTAACAAGGCCAGTAAAAATAAGATGTTAAATTTAAAATAAAAACACAAATTTCAAGAACAGGATAAAATAGAAAGAGAATCTAAGCTACAATCTCTAGGTGACTAAGGGTACATTTATATACAGTAGCACACCAGATGTCTGTCTCACCTTGTGAAGAGGTATGTCCTTTGCATGGTGTACTTTCAGGTCTGCAGAAAAATTGCTTATATCTGCAAAGATTCCTGAAACTGCAAGGGCATCAGGGAATGTCCCCTGATACCTCCCTGATACTATCAACGGGCTTACAGATGAAAGATCTGGAATTCGAGAAGGATACACCTATGATGTTTATAAACAAACTTATTAAACAACATGGTTGAACTCCAATTGATAGGACAACCTGTCTTGAAATTGAAGTGAACTAATGGATGACAGATATATGCAGACACAGGATATCCTATCAATTTGATGTCAGGTAGTCCTATCAATTGATTAAGCAATAGGTGCCAGATGTATTCAGACATGGGAGATGCAATCATACCTCAAATTCATCAAGATCACCCACATTCTCCAAGGCAATATTTGCCAGAATGATGGATGAAGCTCTAGTAAATAAGCCTTCTATTCGAACGTCGATGGAATCTAACAAAACACCAAGGTGTATTACTAAAAAACAGAGGCGTGAAATTTATTTAGGTTTGTCTAATGAGTGACCTCAAGACACTAGTTAACTGCACCACAAAGTGTTAAGTCTTTTGGACAAGTAAAGTTAAACCTGGCAACTGTCTAAACCCAGGGGGCCAATAAATGCGAGTCCCTGGATTATAGATGGAAAAGTATGTGTGTGTGTGTGTGTTTTTTTTTTTAATTTAAGAAAAGTCTATTTTGTGAAAAGGGTATATCTTCCTGAAACAAAATCATTAGTATGATAATTCGACCTGTCCAAACCTACAAAACCCAATTCTCAGTCACTGCTCACAAAGTACAGTGATTCCCCTTTCCATTTTAAAGCACAAATTCTACTACAACTAGTTTATTCCATCAACATAATTTTCATAGGTTCTGCTGTCAAAGCTTTCTAAGACAATATCAAAACACAAAGCATACCTGCATCATAAGAAGCATCATGGTGGCCACGGCCAATCATCGCAAGCATCCGAAGGAAATAATGGTTACAGAATGAACCTGAAAAGTGTCTGGAATTAGAAGGCAACAAACGAATAAAAGCTCCTCTGTTAGAATAATTGGTTGTAGTTCATCCACCAGAGAAACACTGATGGATTACATGTATATTCAATCATTGGACTCCAAAGTGTCTTGCAGAAACATGTACTTTGCCCTCTTAAAAAGCAATCTCGATATGGTGCTTTTCTTTTCTGAACAATCTAGAGGCATCAATTAGGACAACTTTGAGCTCTCTATTGAATAGCAGTCCAGAGCAGGCATTAAAGGAAGATAGAACTCTCCACCATAAGGCAATGAATACAGAGAGAAGCCACATTACATAGAAGGAAAAGGAATCACTTAAGTATTAACCGAAGAGGTTACTCCTTAAAATTTGTAACAAACCATTAGATGATAGAATGTAAATAATGCAACAACAAAGGATTACAGTTTCTTCTTTTGGTTAACTTATATGCACAACAGCATAAGTGTTGACAAACAATTTACATTTTACTACCATGGGGGAAATGTTGAAATTAATTTGATCACTCAGGACATAACACGCTGATCTGGAACTCTTGTATGGTAGGCATGTTAGGGGTTACCACCTTGTTCATCTCATTTATTTCAACTGCAATTGAACTTTGACATGGTTAATGCCCATTCTCTTCAGTCTTTAAAATTGAACAGCAAAAGAAAATGAATAAAAAAAGAAGCAAGCAGCATAAGAATTATGCACTTCCTAAATGACTCAATGACAAATAATTCTGGAGAAATCAATTTAACTTGTCAATATCTAATAATAAGCCATATCTGTTTTCCTCTTTTCATTGCTATAAGTAGGTATGCTGCTGGAACAATGCTTGTATGAATACAATGGCCGTGCAACATTTTGGCTACTGGAACCCAATTTCTAGTGTATTCTAGACAAGGATTTCTCAAGGAAAAAAATAAATCAGTATTGGACCAAGTTTTAAGAAACACATTTACAGGAGGAGGAATTGAGCAGTTAGGATAAGAAAAAGCAAGTGTTTTTCTCCTTGATATTGTATTAAAGCTGATAGACTACAAGTGATAAGCAAATAATCGAAGATAAACATACCTATCCCAAATGTATAAATTCGTGGGAACATTTTTCTCTTATCCATCAAGCGATGTTTCATAACATCACAAATGCGTCTCTCATCTTCAACGGCGCCATCGGTGATGAGAAAGATAATAGGAACAGAGCTTTTGGTATCAGATAACATCTCCATTGCCTGAGCAGAGAAATTTGATATAAGAGGAACTTCTCATAAGCACGGGAACACAGTAGACACAAACATTCAGATTTCTACAAACTTAAGGTAAAACTAGCCCAATAGGCACATTTGTGTACCAAACCCATGAGTCAGCATGCAACCATACCACACACATCTAAGCTTTAAGTTTTTGTACCATACAAACTCTAAAAAGAATGTCAGGGATAGAAGATTGTCATTAAGAAATATATATACATATATATAAATATTTTCATGTCAAGATTACTCAGTGAAGCTTTGTCACCAGATGATATTCTCAAAGATAAAGGACGTAGTACTCCTTCTAAACCTATTTCTATACAAATGGGAAGGTCATTTGTCATCTGTTTATATATTGTGCCTTGACGCAACAGGTTTGAAGACATTTTGAACACATTCTTCAAGTTGCAATGACTGCTGAATATGTACAGGAATACCTGAATCTCTTGGTGGTTGCATTACTCATCCAGTCTTAGTTGAAAGCTTTTTCATTAAAGTGTCTTTATTGAAAGTGTCTTTATTTATGATGCTTATTTTGTCAAATCATGGCCATTGCTTCATCACTCTTAACCTCTCACATCTCAGGATAAGAGGTACTTAAGGTGCTACAGGGATCATTCTATGTTGAAAGCTTTTTCAAAATAAGGTTATTGAAAGCTATCCTTCATACATGTATGTATGATGCTTATTGTGTTGAAGGAAGTCATGGCCATTACTTCACCACCGTCAACCTCTCACCATCTCTACGTGGTTTTGTTAGGGGAAAAAAGTCAAGGAAAAACTGTCCATTGTAATCTCTATAAAGGGTAAAAATCTGTCAAAACCATGTATACAATACTGAAAGAGATAGAACCAAAATTGACTCAAATACTGAATTAACCAAATGAAGCAAGCTTTACTGACTTATCATATGATTAAAGGTTCCTCTAACAATTTCTTATATAACATCTCTAACTAGCATAGGTTAAGAAAGCGTGGCAATTCTTCTATGGATCTGGCACAGCAACTTTAAAATGTCAGCGTTTCAGCAAAGAATTGTCCTAAAAAAGACCAATCCTTTTTCGAACGTTAAGACAAACACTGTTTTTTGGAGGTCTAGATAACTAGTTTATGTACTCTGTTTTAGAAACAAAAAATCTCGCCATGTATTTTGGTTATGCCAAATGTTAATGTTGACTGAAACATTAAACTTACATGCACAACATATGCTCTTCCATTGAATTATATTCTAGAACCCATTTAGATATGTTGAATACCCGGCATTCAAATGGATAAATAGTAATCAAATAAAGCCTAATTCTCCAGAGAAACACCCAAAGAGAGAGAGAGAGAGAGAGAGAGAGAGAGAGAGCTAGAGGGATGGAATATGTATACATTGCCAGAATATGTGAAGGTATACTTGTGCCAGAAAAGAATTAAGACCTGAGTCAAAGGAAGTAAAATATTTGTACTGCCGCCTGCAATAAGATTCATGTTAATCCACTCAGTGACTTTCTCAATAGCTTCTGTGGTAGCTGGCACCAGTGTTGATGAGAATATATAAGTTTCACCATTGAATGCTATTACATTAAATAGGTCCTCAGAGTCAAGCTTTGACAGAGATGAAAGAATAGCATTCTTGGTATCATCAAGAGGCTTTCCCCTCATGCTTCCACTTATGTCTATGATGAATATCAATGTTTTCTTGAAGACCTATGAGATATAAGTAGAAGATCACATCAATCCAATTTTTAAATGAAAACTTCATTAAGCATTCTCAAAAAGTAAAAGAAACTTAACAAGCAGAGGATGTAATGGAGCTCACATATCTCACTCTCTCTCTAGAGCAGATCAGTCCAGCAAAGTGTGGGAAACTCTTTAACCTATTGATTCTTTTGTTGAACATATATCTATGCAACTATATATGTCTATGATATTACAGTTTAACAGTAGATAAGACCATGTTTACGGATTAACCATCTAGTACTCCAAAAACCTTTTGGCCTACACAAGTCTCCACAGCTCTATATGTGTATAATTTTACAGATTGCAAGCAGATAAGACCATGTATATAGGATTGAATAACCTTCTAGTGGTTTGACAAAACATCCTGGTATTTGCTTCTTTAAGTACCAATATGGCTACATTGCAACCAACAGTAATTTTCAAAAGACAGAAGAGAACCAGTGCTAGTAAAAAACAGAAGAGGGATTAAATTTTTAATCCAGGTCAAAATGTCAAAGCTGACCAAATACGTTCTTAACTGGTGTCTAAAGTAAAAGCCCACAGTAAGAGTGAATCAACAAACTTTGCAGCTTCAAGTACGTTATTATGCTCAGTAGTTTCACATACAACTTGTTTCACTTCATACACAATCAGCGTATTGCTTTGTAATAAACAAAGAAGCACACTGAGGGTACATAATGCCAGATGACCCCATAAAAGAGGATATAGAAATAAAAGCTGAGCTTTAGATTTTACATTTTGACTCGATTCATGACCTAACCATTTGGATTTCAAGAATGCATTGCTTCTGTAAACAACTCTGACAACTCAAGCACATCCTCATAATGACAAGAGCCAAGTGGAAGCCAGTCAGATCGTAAGTAGTGCTACTCACAAACATTTTATATTCTAAAGAAAGTATCTTAGACTGTATCCGTGCAATATTGATGACACGTTAACTTTTGAATCCCTTTTCTCAGGTTCTTCAGTTCTTTGTCAGGCATTTAACGTCTATTGACAACATCAAGAGAAAGTGAAAGTTAAATTCAGAAAGAAAAGAAAATTCAGTATTCCTGCTCGTGATTGGTCACTTCCGATGCATCCTGAAGCATGTTTAAAGTTGCATCAAAATTTTTATCTCTTATAAAGTAAATCATTTATATCTTGGCATGAACATTTATGTACATATGTAGCCATAAAGACCACATGACCAAAT
Organism: Coffea arabica; assembly: GCF_036785885.1. Lineage (NCBI taxonomy): Eukaryota > Viridiplantae > Streptophyta > Magnoliopsida > Gentianales > Rubiaceae > Coffea > Coffea arabica. The sequence continues at coordinate 11,162,203 of NC_092320.1, read as the reverse complement.
TAGAAAGCAACCATGAGACAAAGGTAACACTTTGATACGAGAAGAAAAGAATAAGCTAAGTGGGACAGAAAATTATCAAATTATTTGCCTAATTTGAAATTTACAGTACAGGGCTGAAGGTGCTCTTGGTATCCAGAATAAACTACCATGAGCATGATCATGTACCAACTGTCTAAGGAAGGCACACCGAAAATAGTTAAAAGAAATTCTTTTGTTCTCTTCTTGCTTTCAGAAGTTAATTGCAAAAGAAAATTCCTTTCAATGTCAAAAAGCCAAAAGGAAAGGTGCTCAACCAACCTTTCTAGACTGGTTTCCGGGAAAAAGATAGAAGCAGAAAGCTTCTCGTCGATCAACGTCAAACAGTGATGGAGATTGCAAAAGCGCACCACCATACATTTGACTGGTAGAAATCTGCAATGACAGATAAGAGATTTGCAAGAGATGAGTTATCTAGAGCTGCATTCGTGTTGTATAATTTTGCTCTGTGCTTTCATTTTGTTTTCCATTTTTCTTCTTCTTCCCAAACAAAAACACCATAATGTCTGATTTTAGAAGAATGAAGTACTATGCAACTTACATAAACAAAAGCGGGGAGGGCCTTACATTATACGTAAAGATGAAGTCACAACTTGACCATGTAAGAACTTCTGATTCATATGAGAAACCCAACTGTCCTGCTTGGCGCCTTAGCTCCTAGAGATGCCACAGTTCATTTTGTCAGTTAAAAGTTTGCTCAAAACTACATCAAATAACAAATTAACCTACGTAATTCTGTACCTTGAGAGGATGGCTGGTTGTCTTGCACAAAACCTCTGTTTCTGGACCACAATTCACATTTAGGTGTATCTTTTCCTTTTTAGAAATTTTCTTTCCAGCAGGTGTGACATAGTCAGGGAAACTAAAGGGAATATTCAAGGTGAACTGGCCATCATGATATGATAATTTCTGAGACCATTTAACCTTAACAGAAAGATTTGATCCCCCATCAACCTGAAAAAATAAAATAAAATAAAATAAAGATTGTGCATAACAGGTAACAGGTAAAAATTAAACAATAAAAAACACAAAATGCGCATAGGTTCACCTGTGGTATGGTAAGAGTGAAGATATGCGGCTTTAGAAAGCACACATCTTCAGCTTTGGCTCCCTTCTCTGCATTTCTTTCGTCGTCCATAGAAATTAATTGAGTAGAATATGATTTTTTGGGCACCTCAACCTCGACACCTAGAATTGAACCCTGTTAGCCAAATAATTTATTACTTGAGAACAAACAACCATCATTGTTTCACTTATTGTGAAACAGCAAAACATTCTGAGAGTACAACACCTAAAATCTGAAAAAGCATGGAGATTATATGCATGTCAAACCAAACAACTAACTGGGTTGCAACTCGTCAAGCCAGAAGGCAATATTCTTAAATTGTGATGTCCTTCTAAATGCTCACGTAAGTTAAAAAGGAGCAATTTAAGGCAGTATCCATTAGCCGTATGTATCAAAACAAGGAAAGCTTTCTGCAATGAAACTTAACAGAAAGCACCAGGATTGCAATTTTTGCATGGTCATAGGAGACTAAAAGCTTGGCGCACATTTCCTGAAGTCGTTGAACTATGTTTGTTTGACATTAGCATGTTACCGTCCTGTAAGCTCTATGAGATTACGACGTTGAACTTGAAAGAGACTTGGTTTGATTACGTATACAATTCTCAGACCGGCCGTTTTTTGTTTTTTTTTTTTTTTTGAGCTGAGCTCGAGCAGCTTGATTCGTCCCTCCCATGAAAACAAGTAACACGTGATCAAGGGTAAAAAAACACATGTTCAAAAACTTCTATCAAACAGGAGTTCATCTTTTTTCCTTCTGTGAAAGGGGGGTTGTGTTCACCTGTTCACCCATAGGAATTACAATACGACAATCACAGGCGCGGCTACCCATGACGCAATGCACTCGCCAGGAGCCGCTAACGGTAACGAAAGCCGTGTCCAAAAAGCAATCAACTTCCAGCGAAACGCCGTTCATCTGGAGCGGAATGAGCGCGGGAGGATCGCACCTGCCGTGCACGTGAGGCTGATAGCTGGGAACGTCAGGGTTATCGACGATAGCCGGGTCGCCGATGACGGCATAAATCATGACGGCCGTGGGCAAATACATCTGCTGGGGCGTCTTGTCCATGGGCGTGATCGGCTTGGGAGGCGCAACAGCCCTATCTTTCCCAAAGTAGATTCGCTTAGAAAGCCTTAAGCCGTCCTCCACGGCCCTCGCAAACTCCTCCGCCATTTGAACAAAATCGTTAAGCCGCCCCACCCGATAAACCTGAGATTTTGGAGTGGAAGCAAAACTATAAACAGGGAGAAAAGGAAAAGGAAGAGAACGGAAATGTGAAGAGACGATGGAAATGAAAAAGATGTTTTGCTCAAATGGGATCTCGGAGAAAGCGATGCAGCGTTAACGGCTATGTTGGTGGGGTTTGATTTGATTTGATTTCTTTTATTCTTTGGTTGGCTTTGTCTGTTTGTTTTTAGAGTTAACTCTTCTTTTTTTTTTTTTATTTAATATATTAGCATGTAAATGTACCTCTGGTTAACGCGAATGAAAGCCAGCATCTGGATCGTTTAATAGTTGTACGTAACTTAATAAGTGAGTAATTAATATCCCGACCAAGTCCGCAAAACGATGAATTTGCTTATGAAAATAGGCTAAGTGGAGTTTATGCCGGCGTGGAAGGCCAGCGGTCCGAGTTTATCCAGACTGATTTGTATTCTTGGACATTTGCCGAGTGTCCGATTGGACATTTGCCGAGTGCCGGGGCTAGACAACTAATACCCTGATCAAAGATGAGAAAAATATAAGAAAACATTTATTAATGGTCGATGCACCAAGGCCCCTTTCTCCATTATTACGAGGAAACATATTACTCCCTCCGTCCCACTTTGATAATCCTGTTTCTTTTTTCACACAGTTTAAGAAAAAGTAGTTAACTTTGTTGGAAAAGTAAATTTAGATTGCTATTTTCCTAAAATACCCTCACATTAAATAGAGTATAACTTTATGGAAACTTGAATTGATGGTAAAAAAAGAATCAACTCTCATTAAATGGAGTAGGTTTATAGCAACAACAACTTGTATTGAATAAGGGTATTTTAGAAAAATGAAAATACAACTACATTCTTCAATTGAAAAGTAGACTGCAATTTGGGACAGATAAAAAAGGAAAACAGGACTATCAAAGTGGGACGGAGGGAGTATTATAATACAATAGCAGTTAATAATAATATATTATCATATCTTGGAAGATTGTGCTAGTATAGATAGCGTTGAAATAATATAATGATTTCTTTCAAGATTGTGCTGGTATCGATAGCGATTCCAACGCTATGATATGATAGTGAGACCTAAAATCCAACATCAGCCGAAACAATTTTTTAAGCATTTGTTACCCCACCTCTCACGTGGGACTCCTCCTTGTCTCTAAGCCGTAACAGTTCCCAATATCAGCTTCAACGATTTATGAAGGTCAGGAAAAGCACCGACAACAATGTCTTCGAGCGTCGCGACTACCCCCATCTAATCGTCCCCGTGTTACACTAACTCTCAGAAGTCAGAAGATCGTACAGAGAACACCTCTGACTTCAGGCAATTACATAGTAATACTTGCATCTTTGGCGTTAGCTCCAAGTGAACCAAAAGTTTGCGGTAAACAGAAGCAATTGAAAAGGAACTGTGATGCGCTTTTGTAGCTCTGCAAATCTTAAAAAATAGTAATAACCAGGAAATTGCCCCATTTATTAGGCCTGATCCTCAATACCGCACGATTCATTTATCTCTGCCATTTGCCTGCTTACTACATGATGGTACCTCTTTGTTATCTCAACTTTGAGCTCTGAATAAAGCATCTACCAATCCATCAAACGCAGATTACGGAAACAGCCAAACATTATCAAAGGCCATCGTGTCTGAATTGGCAGCAGCAGACTTCTTGAGTCCGGCTTTTGATTGCAGCTACCATATGGTATTGACCTACAAAGTTCGCCTGTCCGGCTGATTACAGAACCAATTTCAATTTAGGGGTCTACCTCTTACACTATATATGGCTTCCCCTCTTATCAGCAATCCAGATGCACTTCACTTCACTTGCATTCCGGAGTCTTGGACAAAACTACAAGGAATGACCTTTAAGAACGTGTATACACATCTGCTGCTAGCTGTAACGGGTATCCTACTAGTTAATTAGAATGGTGAACTATGATTACAAAATAAAATTATGGCGGTTTAGGCTAATTAAGCGAACAATAAACCTTCTGACTCTCGTGTGAAACTCTTCCCTTCAAAAATTTTTGCCCCCGATTGCAGGCTTCAAATGAGCCACTCGACTGAACAGCAAGCACTGTCCACTTACAGATTCCTCTTCAGGGTGTCTTGACTCTTTGAAACTTCCAAGTTACAAATAACAGACACAATTTCCAGCACTGAGAACAAAACTTTAACGGGTCAGATTTGTGCAAAAAGAATTTCATTCCATGTATCTGGAACACCAGGTAAGCACCAGTGCAAACAATCTTGCACTCCTGGTGTGGCTTTAATACTGTACCGAGATATATGACCCTCATCTCTCAGCTGAGACAAAGCTGTGATGTCTAAGAGCTTAACACCAGTTCCTTTAACTGCCCCAGCAGCAACGGGATCAATAGACTCATCTTCTACAACTTCCATTCCAGCAGACAGAGGAGTGGTATTGTCACAGGTTCCTCCAGTATTCCAATCTCCATTAAAGAAATGTCTTGGTGATATTGACCGATAGAATGCTCTCAAGCCTGGATACCTGGGAAGCTGTGAATTTACCCAGCCAACGATACTATACACAGTAAAATTCTTGGCACCTGCAATCTCAGCAATCTTCCTATTGGTGTTAGGCACACCACCAACATGCATGACCCATCGGTTGGCCTTAAGCTTCCCTCTGTTCCAATGGTGTCCTGTATTTAGGACAAGAACATCAAACTTATGAATAAAACGCTTCAGAAATGCTGGTGGCCGATCCAGATGCATTGCAAAATCAGTTGCCGGATTAGAGACATTAAGGGGCTCCAAGTCACAGAGACTTGCAGACCAATAGTAAAGGACGGTAGTGTTGGTACTCGGAAACCTATAAGCCCAACCATCAGGGCGTCTAGCACCACGAGCTTTGACAAGACCGTACTCCTTTCCCACATCAAGAACATCAGGCCTCTCTTCTCCTCCTGTGATCATGCACATCATAGATTGGAACTGCTGCCTACCCAATGAATCCCCAACAAAAGCCAGAGTTTTATTCACCATCCTGAGAAGATTCACCAAGAGCCAGACTCCAAAGTTAAGAGGAGAGAGAGAGAGAGAGAGAGAGAGTAAACTATTAAAAAGGCAAACAAGATATCATCCAGCTCATGGAATGGAGAAATTATATCACATGAAAGAACAATTAAAACATGCTTCAAATAAAAGTTTCCACGCTGCATGAGGTGCACGACAGCATGCAATGGAAGGTATCACACACAAAAGAATAAGTCAACAGATGAGCTCCGTCTTCAAAATGCTAAACCTTGAAACACACATAAACAATAGATCCACTTTTCCTTTATGAGGGGACTGAATTTAAATTGGATGTAACATTTGAGAGATGTAAAATCGGGCAGTCTTTGATTCAGTATACGATCAGATATGGGGAAAGAATTTGCATGGTAACTGAACCTAAAACAGAAGAAATGTTTTTATCTTGATTATGTTAAACACTTGCACTTCAATCTTAGCCAAGATGACAAATAATTGTTCTGACACACAAGATGACATGTCAAACTAGTTTTTTCAACATGCAATATTTCATTCACATGTTTTCTCTTTTTCATCATCTAGTCAGAATTTGCAATTTCCTTTCTATTTCATTAAGCTAAACAAGCTCGAGCTCAAGTTTGAATTTGGCTATTTCCAGATGATTCAATCTCCCAGACAGGCACTCAAGCTCAGCTCTCAATTCAATTAATTAGTAGGAAGGTTGAGGCTTGGTTGGCAGCACAAGCAAGCAAAATATGTAATGCTGAATTTCGACATATTCATGATGAACATAGAGGAGAAAATAAGATTTACCTTGTCAAAAATTTTGGACCTGTGAAATCTTCCATGTCACAATCTTTTGGCCGCCAACGTAATTTCTCGTACTCAAAATCAGTGCGCTGAGTCATGCGGCAAGCCCACATAGATGACAACCATTGCTTACAACCCAATCCAGAATACAGAGGTCGAGCATCATCAATAACCCATCTACCTTTTCCAAAGTTACAGTCTGGAAATAGAGAAAACAGTGACTCAGTACAGTAGTTTGTGTTTGATGAGATCCTTTTAGCTATACATCAAATTTAAAGTGAAAAAGATGAACTTAAATGTGTAACATCAGAAATATGATGTGCTTACATGCTGTCACCACTCAGTGCACCAGTAAAGCATATTTGTAAGTTCCTTTTCTTTTAATAAATAAAATATTTGAAATGGCTTGCACACATCAGGTGTCAGAGAACATTAGTTCCTCATGAAACAAAACCCATTTACTAAATGTAGTTATATTCCAAAGAAAAATGCCAAATTGATTTGGAATAATCACAAGCCAAAAATATATATTAGTGCCAAAGTTACTAATGAGTTTGTTGATTTTGATCTTGCTGGGATGACGAATTTTTTAAAGTACCATACTCCCAACAGTAGACATGACTATATTCCATGTCCCACCTTGCCTTTGTGTAGAATTCACATATTGATGATGTTCATTTTCAGCAGAAGACTGTATGGCAGAGAATTCCAGGTCCTTAGAACTCAGCGGTGAAACAAAGTCTTTTTCATCCACTCTTAGACTACTCGTATTTTGTGAAACATCTTTTGTACCAGCAGCTTCTCTGATGCTGAAAGGAATTTCTGCACCACAAATAGAAATGCCAGAATCTGATTACCTGAAGCCGATGACTTAATAATGGAGAGAATGGAACACCAATGAACAATTGTAGTGGATACGAGATAAACAGACATGATGTTATCTGGTGTGTGAAAGAAAATATGGTGCAGTAAAACATATAGAGTCGACAGATAGACATCTGTATAAGACAAGAAGTAAGCCATATTGACTACCAGAAAGACATATATACTTTTTGACATTTATATTCTACAATTTTAAAAGGCTAAGTCGAACAAAGGAGAATATATCGGTTCCAGACATTTCCACATCTAACACGGACTAAGCAAGTTCTACATGTCCCACAAAATTCTATTCCATTATTGAGAAGCAAAGCCAAGAAACAAGATACATCACAATGGCAAAAAGCATCCAAGGCAACAACACACTATTAACATTTTGGCCATATGTGAAAAGCGAAGTTAGAAGTCCATTTCATAGAACAATCCAGCCAGGATTCAACTAAATGGGAGGATTCTTTATGTTATTTTAGTTTGTCATCTTCAAAACCAAGAGAACAAGCTTTCTGGTATATTCTTCCTCGGTAAGAGAGGTTTTCTTATACCTCTGCCCCATCTTTCCTGTGGAAATGGTTGTATAACAGAGAGAAATGAGAGGCAACTTTCCACTTAGTTCTTTAGTGCTTCAATTTCCACAATTGTGATAAGGACTTGCAAACCGGAAAAGGAGAACATCACAAAAAGAGCAAACAAAAAAAAAATTAAATGTAGCAAATTGAATGTTGGATCACATTTAAAACCCAGACCTGGTGTCAAATATGACAAATCACTCTCAGGTGGATCTAAAGAGGTGAGCAACGTAGTTTTTGTCCATGCCAACATAAGAACAGCTAGGCATACGAAACCAATGAGGATGAGAGAGACCTGTGCAACCTTCAAGCCATAAAAGCCTCCTTTCATCCTTAATACTAGTTTATGCGAAGACTTCAATTCATCTCAATGTATTGCTGTCAGTTTCCTTCATATTAATACCTGTAGAAGCTTTAACACAACAATAGGTAAGAGGCAGGCAATGACTCTTGCTTTTGGGAGTTCAAATCAAACTTATTGGATACTAATAACTCAAGCATCTAAACAGCAAATAGACGCTAAAGAAAATAAACAGAAATCAATGGAAGCATGGTCAACAAACTTGAAAGCATGTAACAAATTCAAATTTACACAATCTCATGCTTCGACGGGGTTCAAAATTGACAAGTGGATATCAAAATGCACAAGTGATTACTAGCAAAATGCTATGACTACAATCTATAATATAATGACGAAAACATTCTACGGCCATGACCTATCATCATAGCTGCAACACAACATATCAATAGAGGCAGGAAAGAAAGAGCCGAAGTATATGTAGTCCAATGGCCCAAACCTTGACAAACATCATTAGGCACAGGGATTACTAGCAAATCTAAGTTGTTCATTATGAAATCTAACACCAAAGTGAGGTGCTTAAGAATCAAGCTAGGGCAGAAGCAAAATACCAAGAATGCTTGTTTAGTTCCTCTGCTGAAGGCATCTAATCAACATTCTACAATTTCTTCCATGAAAAGCTGATAATTTGGCAAGCATATTTGTCCCTGATAACCAGGACAACACAAGACAAAAGCAACGTTTTTTCAACCTGAATACACCTAAAAGTTCCAGCAAAGAAAAATAATAGTACTAGCACTTTAATATAATTAAAAAAAAAACTCAAGCTTACACTCATAATTCTCAACTACATACCAAGCAAAAATAACGAGCATTTACCATAACAAATTTTTGCACCCACACAAGCACAAGTAATTTTCCTCACAAAGATATCACATTCAGGGGGAGCAAAAACAATAAAACGAAAAAAATGAATGGCCCAACCTGTACTGCGGATTTGCATGTATTTCGCAAATATTAGAAAAATATTTTAGAACAAGGAGGGGGTAAGCAATATAACACCACATTAAGCTAACTGAAATATAAGCAAAGAAAATATATAAATCTCGGATCAATCAATTCGCAGATCCCGAGATAAATCAAGAATTCAATTACAACACCTACATCCAGCTCTTTGCTTAAATTTCACGAAACATTCAGCAGTCCTCTGCACAACCTCATCTCCAGCAAAGCAAAAATAAGAGACCACAAAGGGATGCCAAACGACGTTGCCTAATCACAAAAGAAATATCATTTCAGATTACTTACAGCATAAAATAAAATACAACATAAAAATAAATTGCACAAACGCTCACCTGAAATTAGCCACAGCTGAATCTCCAAAAGGTTCGGATCTTAATTACCAGAAACAGAAACCGCAGATCACTACAAGCTTCCTATCGAAAATAGTGACGAGAGAGACAGAGGGAGCAGCGGTGAAAATGACGGCGCCGTGTGAAGTTTAACGTATGAATACAGCTGGAGGAGAGAGAGGGGGTGGTGGTTGTGGGGAGGAGAAGGTGAAAATGACAAATTGAGAAAGATGGCGGGGCGGAGCGCAGACGAGGCGAAAATCACGGTGATGTCGTCCTATTCAACACAGATTTTATAGTTTGACGACTGACTGTGATGCCAGGATGGTCCTAAAGTCGGGACTAATATTATTAAAAGTGACCGTGTTTATAATTTTAAAATGTTTCAAAATATCTGTCAACTTATCAAACTCAAACTATATTTTCATTCTTTTACTAATATTTACATTTTTATTTATTTTTCATATTAAATTTAAATTTAAAATTTAATTTTTAAAGAGCAATTATGTAAGCAAATCTACTAACATTACCATTAAATCATTATTTTTTTAAAGTTAGAGATTTTAAAATGTGAGAAATAATTTAGTGTGAATGATGGAGGAGGGCCGTATTATATAATAAAAAGAGATAAATTATAAGTAAAAGATCTTGATTAAATTAAATTAAATTTTTAATTTTTAAAGAGCAATTATGTAAGCAAATCTACTAACATTACCATTAAATCATTATTTTTTTAAGGTTAGAGATTTTAAAATGTGAGAAATAATTTAGTGTGAATGATGGAGGAGGGCCGTATTATATAATAAAAAGAGATAAATTATAAGTAAAAGATCTTGATTAAATTAAATTTAAAATTTAATTTTTAAAGAGCAATTATGTAAGCAAATCTACTAACATTACCATTAAATCATTATTTTTTTAAAGTTAGAGATTTTAAAATGTGAGAAATAATTTAGTGTGAATGATGGAGGAGGGCCGTATTATATAATAAAAAGAGATAAATTATAAGTAAAAGATCTTGATTAAATTAAATTTAAAATTTAATTTTAAAAGAGCAATTATGTAAGCAAATCTACTAACATTACCATTAAATCATTATTTTTTTAAAGTTAGAGATTTTAAAATGTGAGAAATAATTTAGTGTGAATGATGGAGGAGGGCCGTATTATATAATAAAAAGAGATAAATTATAAGTAAAAGATCTTGATTAAATTAAATTTAAAATTTAATTTTAAAAGAGCAATTATGTAAGCAAATCTACTAACATTACCATTAAATCATTATTTTTTTAAAGTTAGAGATTTTAAAATGTGAGAAATAATTTAGTATGAAGGATAGAGGATGGCCGTATTAAATAATAAAAAGAGATAAGTTATAAGTAAGAGGTCTTGAACGATTAATAAAAAAATTTTAAAAAAATTGGGATTGAGCAAGTATTAGTACTATTAGTCAAATAGTAAGGATAGTAATTAATTATATTAATCATGGGAGAAGTGCATTGTGGGAAACGAATGAATCGTGTATTAATTAAGGGAAAAGTGCACTATAGGAAAGGAATGGATAGTCTGTCAAAGCCTTAGTTAGTTAATTAGCTAAACGGGGAACTTTCCTCGAGCTTTGATTGACTCTCAATTATTCTTCTTCTTAGGTGCAGCCGCGCTAGTGGGTGGGAGGAGTGTAGTGGATTTAGTAATTTATGCTTTTTTATTTGGTGTTATAGTCTCGTTGGTGGGGCGTAGGGTCGTAGTTTTTGTTGGATCCTTCCAGCACTTATTATCAAGGGGTAATTTCAGAAACATCAGGGAGGTTTCTTGCACTTTTACTGACATCTTTTGAAGTTCTCAAAATGTCACCTGACCTCCCTTACTTTTGAATTTTCCGTAACAATGCAGTCCAAATGATATTACTTATTTGCATGTGTGTGAAGATATTTTTATTCCGTGGATGCCGTTTTGCTCCTTGTATCAATAGAAGATTAAATTATTAGAATACTTGTAAAACTTAGCAGATTTGCCTTGCAACAGTTATTTGGCGCAGAAATTACAAAGGTCAATTTTTTGTTTCAAGTGGCAATAGTATATAAAACAGTTTAACTACCTCTACACCCTCAAACTATTATCATTCTTTGCTGTAAGTTTTTGAATGATAAACTTAGCAGCATGCTATACAACTTTCGTTAACATAAGAATTATTATGATCAACCAATCTTCACGGTATACATGTAGCACAAGATTTCAACATTGCGATCAATTCAAAATTTCAGTTAACACACATAATATGCAATATCTTGAGTTAAGTGCCAATGATCAACTCAAAAATCCACGTAACAAACAATTTGAATATTTAATATCAAGACTTCAACAACAATCGAAAGTGGTATGGTTGATCAAGCAACACTAGTACAGGAAAGTTAAAGTAACAAAGAAATTCGTACATGTATTGCTATAGTTGCAACTATTTCAAGACAAGAAGATTCTTCACTATGTTGTTGTTACTTCAACGCATATCAGGAGCACTAGTTTAATACAATTTTTTCCAAGTTTTTGTTCTTCTTTTTTCCTCTGTTTCTTCCTATATATTTCTTCCCTTGCACTTTATATGATTAGAATATCATGTAAGTGATCCCATCTCCTTATCAAATCATAGTAGGCACAAAAATGGCGCTATTATTGCAACTCAATTGCCACCTTACTCACTAATCCAGGTTTAATTCATGCATTAGCCATCAAAATTGTGTTATTGCTATTAAGTTTAATTAACTACTTTGGATGCCTTTTTTTCCAACTAAACAATAGTAATAAACCCCAAATTCATAGGACATACTAGTAATTTTGACCCTTATGATGTCAACAAAGAAGCCCAATTTTCTATCAAGGGAGATAAGTGAAATTTTGAGAACTTTAGAAGATGTCAGTGAAAGTGTTAGAAACTTTAGGGGAGGTTTCTGAAATCATCCATATTATCAATGAGCAGGTCACATTCTCAACCAGACAAGACGGGCTACCTGGATGTGAACGCATGTGTGATGTAGCGTACCAATCACTCCTTTCATCTAATTGAAAGGCGTTGTACTTTTCTTTTTTTGCTGTTTCAAAATATTTGTTGTGTTTGATATTTCTAACTATTTTATATATTAAAATGTTACTTATATTATTTATTAATGATGTATAAAGACAAATGTGATGTAATTATTTTCTATTTTTTACTTTGACCATCTCATAATTTAAGAGCAAAAGAAAACTTTTTTTTGTAGAGTGCACTATGTATAAAAGGCACATATTCCCAAATATGACTAAATATACGAGACGGAGGAAGTATAAATTTTGTTTTCCTAATTGGGATGGTGATAAATATATTTCTCTTCTCCTATTTCCAAATCTTTGATGGAGCGGTAATTTATACCGTTAATATTAAAATTTAGGGTAAAATACAATTTCCTTGTGATTTCGCGAAAAAATATCTTACCTCCTATTGTTTAAAAACCTCCACATAAATTCTCTCAACTTCATAACTAAAGTAAAAATTACTTTCTGAACCGACTGAGTTACCGGTATCAAGTTGAATACCCTTGTCTAACTTTATATTATTGATAGAGGTTATTATGCCGTTTTGGAAAATCAAAGGTAAAGAGCCTACTACACATTATTTCAACTGAATAGAGCAACCCAAACGGTGATAGGTAGACGTCAGTGTGCAACTATAGCATCGTTGATGCGGCTTTTAGCTTCGAGTGGTAAATAATAATCTTGGGCAGTGATCGATATTTAGCCACCAGAAGCCAGAAGAAACTCCACAAGCATTATTAACCCAGGGTATGCCCGTGCTCCTCTGCTGGGTTTTGTGCTACTATTTGTGTGATGGCTTGCAATTCGGCAACCTGCCAATCCGGCGGTTGCTACAGTGAAGACAACGGCGACAAAGTAGATGATCAATTTCCACAGCCGCCGTCGGTTGTGGCTACTGAGTCCACCCAGTAGCTCTTATCCAATGGCAAGAACTCGGATTCCGCCTTTTGCATCAAATGCAAGCTTAAAGAATCTATGGCAGCGGCCTTCTCCTCCTCCTCTGCCTCAGCTCAAGTTACCGGTGGAGGTGGTGGCGGTAGTGGTTCTAGCGATAGCAGCCGCTTCTGTGGAGATTGTTTCCGAAGCAACCTTTACGAGAAGTTTAGGTTCGCCGTCACTTCTAATGCTCTGATTTCGCCCTCTGACAACGTCCTCGTCACCTTCTACGGGGCCCTTCTTCGAGGGTGGCTCTTCAGTTTGTTCATGAGATGCAAATGAAAGCACAGGAGAATTTTGATGCAAGCAAAGATAGATCATTGCCTGTCTTTGGCGTTGGGTTTGCTTTTATTGATGAAAGTTCGAGTATTTCTATACTTGCTGACAAATTCAGCCAAGCTGTTGAAGAAATGAGATTGGTTGTCTCGAATTTGGCTCCCCAAGTTAAGGAGTTCCATGTTGTTTCTACTGAAAGTAATTATTTTTCAGATTCCAACAATGGAAGTAATTATTTTTTGCTTTTGCTGATGTCACTGGAAACGAAGATCTATTGGCGCATTTGCGAATGTTAGCCTTACGAAAGAGCGTTGTGATGCTGTGGAGCTGCTGTTTCTGCTGATGCTTTGTCTCGAAAGAGTTCGATCAGATATCACAGAAAATGAAAGAAAACCAAAGGCAAAAAAGTGTTTTTCCGAAATTTTTTTTACATTTTTCACGAATAAATTTTTTATTTCAAATATATAAAATTACTGTAATACATTTTCTACAACAATGATAGAAAATAGCAATCCAAAATGGGCTAGAACTGACCACTTTTTAACATAAAATTATCATGTGATCCACATATAGTTATTTTTTATATTCAAAAATATCACATTCCACCTTTTTAATGGCAAAAAATGAATACATATTGTGATGTCAAATACCATTTTTTTAGGAGAAAAACTAAATATATTTCATATTAGATCCTATTTGTTTAGAGGTAAAAATGAATATTGATCACGCCATTTGTCTAACTACAAATGAGATCTAACATTTTACTCATAAAAAAATAATTATATATGGATCACGTAATAGATTCAAGATAAAATAAGGTCAGACATTTAGATTGGAACTAAATTTTATTGAATTGATCTTAAAAGTAATGTAAAAATTTTAGTTGGAACCAAATTTTATTGATTTGATTTAGCTTGTTGAGAATGAGAACGGGGCACAAGAAAAATCAGCAATGGAATCCAATGCCTTGCTGACATCTTTAACTAGCGCTTTAACTGATCCATGCCTGAACCTCGCAAACTACCTGCCCAAGTTTTTAGCATTTTTGGGTCTTCTTGAATCTTTGCTAGTTCAATCGCACCCGTCGATTACTTGCGGCCCTTTTACAGTCTTACCTTATATTGCTTGTACGGTAGTGGTTACGGCATTAATTGATCGTAGTATTAATCATCCAATAGATAAACTGAAACTGAATTGTCCAGCTAAGGATGTTGCTAGAAATTGATGACGCCGAAATTGGAGCAAGAAAACAAGTTAACAAAAAAAATCGGTATATCTCCCCTTCCTTTCCTATGGTAATGTTCTTGATTTGCCGATTACACCCCTTTACAGTTTTTCCTTTCCAGACATCATCTTCCCGTACTAAATATTATCATTGTCAAATCTAGTACCAACTTCGTGAAGGAGAATTTAATGCTATGTACGGCCGTATTTCCAGTCAAAAAGGCCTCTTTTTTCTAATTTTTTTTTTGTGTGAATAGACCATGCTGCATATCCAATTTTCCAGAAAGAAAGAAATTCACAGCAGAGGAATAGGAAAGACTGCACGAGTACTTCACATTGGAAACGAAGACCAAAATTCCGGGGTGACTGGCTTTGGACATTCAAGTTGATCCATTCCAAGCTAGATAATTTGGATAAACACCGACTTTGCTACCTTTGCACGTTATAATTTCTTCAGTTCTTCTCGTGTCCATGGCCTCTTCATCAACACAGTCAGCAGAGACGATCAGCAGTAGCAGCGTGGGTGGTAAGTTCAAGACTCTCTTCTTGTATGCTGCTCCACAGTCATCTTAATTCTGAATTTTAGCCTAACTAACAGATTTAGGTAATGGTAGTGGGCCTAGTGGCATTTGTATTATAGTACTAGTATTATTTTATGCTGATGAGAAGGGAAAATATGACAGAAAAAGACATGAATTTCTACCTTCCTCTATACAAAGCTGCAATAAGGGGTGATTGGGACGCTGCAAGAAAGTTCTTTGATATTAATCCAGAAGCTGTCACAGCCATAATCGCGAAGAATCATGAGACGGCACTTCACATAGCTGTTGGGAGAAATGAAGCATATCGGTTTGTGGATGAGCTAGTGAGGCTGATGCCTCCAAATGCTCTCTCTGTGACAAACAAATTCAATGAGACAGCCCTTCACTTGGCCGCCAGATGCGGCAATACTGAGGCAGCTAAATTGTTGGTGAACCGAGATCCTGATTTGCCTTACGTTTGGAGTGATACAAAATTATTACCTCTCCATTTGGCTGCTTTGTTCAGCCACAAGGAGACGCTAATCTACTTGTTAACGGTGACACGCAATGATGCTGAACCTAGCCCTTTTGTTGGTCAATCTGGGATCACTCTCCTGAATGTTGTTGTAACATCAGGATTCTATGGTGAGTACTGAACATTCCCTACTTCAAGTGGTTGGAGTATGAATTAGCCTTTCAATCTCATTGGTTTACGTGTAGAGCAAAGTTGCCATTCTCACTGGATCATGGAGTTGGGTCATGTTTTATCTGTTTTTATCAATGTCTGTGAACTCTTGCAGATGTGGCTCTGGATCTGCTTCGAAGCTATCCTAAGCTGGCTACAACTATATCTCCTGGAGGGAATACACCATTGAGTATCATAGCTGGAAAACCTTCAGCATTTCCAAGTGGAACAAGCTTAAGTTTTTTCCAGCAAGTAATCTATTTTTGTTAGTCTCTAACTCCTGTTTCATCCATCTATAATTTGCCGCCTCTTGATATCCCTAGTTAAAAGTTGGAACTTAGTTCAGTGAGTTCTTTTTTTTTTTTTTCAGTGAGTTCAGTGAGTTCTTAATTAAGAGATTATGCCACATTTACTGAACTCCAATTTATCACTTGGTCCATGTCTTTTAGCTCCCAAACTTGCTTGGTCATCTTGTGCTGCTAGGAACACAATCATCTGTTGTGCTGTACTTACAAAGAATTATTCATTGTGGTCTCAGATCTCACAGTTTTCAAAGTACCTTGCTGGTTGCAGTTTCACTAGCTTGTTTTTGTTTTTCTAAATTCTATAATAATACTGACAGATTATCTTTAAGATTTCAACTACTTCATGTAGATTGCATTATCATTGTCTTTCATTAACAGCTATAGTTATAGACCACTAGGCTCCCATGTCTGCACAGATACAGATGCCACTAGAAGTGATGTTCTTTTTCCCATCTCAGATGAACTATATATCTTATAGATATTCTGTGTTTCCAAAGGTAGGCTTCGAAATACATAAATGTACACTTTTTTCTTATAGATATTTTGCGTCTAGGAAGTTCATCTTCCTCACACATTGCACAAATATGTAATACATAAATGTACACTTTTTTCTTAAAGTTTACTTGCAAGCATGATACTGGATTAGAAGTTATATGAGTGGGGTGGTTCCCTAAAAATTGGTAAAAAAGCAGGCCTCTAGGGAATATGTGTTAAAGATAAGGTTGTATCTCAATATCCTCCACGAGGAATGGAATTTGGAGAGTTGTCAATTTTTATTTTTCTTGGTTGGTCAGCTTTAGTGTTGGGAATTGTTGTTTGCTGTTTTAATAGAGAAAAACAATGGAGCAAGTTAGAAGTGGGAGATTTAAGCTTATGCTAATATGTAAAAGAAGGCATTTTACCACATTAAGTGGATTGGATGTCTGAAAATACGGTATACATTGGAGAGATTCAGAAAATAATATCCAACTTACTGACCAACATGCAATATCATTACAAAATAACGATTTCTTGTTACTCAACCATAAGAACCGTGGTTGAGTAATCCAGAAGCTGCTTCATGCTAGATAAAAGGAAACTTAGGCACCAAACACATATTTTCTCCCTTCTGGTTTTTAATGCTCTGAAAGGCCAGAATATGATTGTGGTTTGATTTGTATGCTAAAGGAAGCACGTTTTACCTTATTCATTGTGAAGGTGCTCCAGAAAAGTTAGAGAAGCCCTTTGATCAGAACGAAAGACAAGATATTGAAAACCAATCTAAGAAGTCAAGCAACCTACTCTTATATGGTATGTCAAAGTTTCCTGTTCAATGTATGCCATTAATTCATGGATATTTATGCTCTGATCAAGCAATTTGGATATTGATATACGTTACAAAATCTCATTCACCATCCATGTATTACATGCCATTTAATCATACATGGATGCCTTCTGGTTAACAGGAATAACATATGGTTTTGACATTTCTAGTTTTGTTGTGCAGGGTGCCAAAAGTTTCATTCAAAATTTTGGGAAGTCATCAGAAGGATAGGTATCGTGCATAAGCTGTTGCATATAGTAAACCGTGAGAACTTCTTTTTTACATAAAACCGTTGCTCATGCAATTGTTCTTTCTTATTTTGTACTTTTTTGGGCAGTGCCATATGTTAAACATATACAAAACATAAAGTTGATGCATCATCAAGCGGTTGAACTGGTAAAATGCTTATGCATGGAAGATGTGCAAGTTGACAACTCAATATCTGCCAGAATATTTAAACCAGCAATCATTCTGGGGGCAAGACTGGGAGTTTACGAGGTTGTAGCAGAAACATTGAAGTCATTTCCTAGTGCAATTTGGTCTTTAGACCAAGACGGCCATGATTTATTCCAACTGGCCGTTATGAACCGGCATGAATCTATTTTTAACATTCTATATGAAAAGGATGAGCATTCACATTTGGTGACACAGAATATTGATAAGTACAAAAACAATATCTTGCATTTAGCTGGAAAGTTGGCACCTCCTGATCAACTTAATCTTGTCAGTGGTGCAGCTTTGCAGATGCAGCGAGAATTACAGTGGTACAAGGTGACTGATGTTTTAGGTCACTGCACACCACATTGTCGTTAGATGCACTTGAGTTAGATATTTGGAAGTGCATTAGATCTTAAAATAGGTCACAGTATGCCTTGTCTGAAGCTTGAGGTTTCCATGCAGGAAGTCGAAAAGTTTGTCCAGCCCAGCTAT
Organism: Coffea arabica; assembly: GCF_036785885.1. Classification (NCBI taxonomy): domain Eukaryota; kingdom Viridiplantae; phylum Streptophyta; class Magnoliopsida; order Gentianales; family Rubiaceae; genus Coffea; species Coffea arabica. Next base: position 11,143,753 of record NC_092320.1, on the reverse strand, counting down.
AAAGTGAAGGAAAATGTTGATGGTAAAACCCCCGGGATGGTATTTACTGAGGAACACAAGGACTTGATTTCAGAAGGACAAAATTGGCTGAAAGACACAGCAAAATCATGTACATTTGTTGCAGTGCTGATTGCTACAGTTGTATGCACCTCAGCCATAACTGTACCAGGTGGCAGCATTCCTGACAACGGACATCCAATATTCGCTAAAAATGGTGCTTTTATCTGCTTTGCCATTTCAAACGCGCTCTCTTTATTTTCATCTTCAACTTCAGTAATCATGTTTTTGTTCATTCTGAATTCGCGCTGTGCTGAAGCTGATTTTCTATACTTCCTACCGAATAAGTTGATTATTGGACTTGTCACATTGTTCCTTTCCCTAGCAACGCTCATGATAGCATTTGGTGCTGCAATATACATTGTCTTTGCGCGTCAAAAGTCCTTGACCATAATCCCGCTTTCTGTATTAGTCTGTTTCCCATTGACCTTGTTTATGTCCTTGCAATATCCTGTTATGAAGGATATGATCAAGTCAACATATGGCCCAAGCATATTTGGTAAGAAAAGCAGAGCTCAGTTTCTGCAATAATTTGTGAATATTAAGTTTTATTCTTTTGTTGGCACTTCAAAATCATGTAGCACATCAGTTATCATATACCTTTATTTTGTTTTTGTTTTAAAATGCTTATTGTATAAAATCAACTCGCACCTGGCTCTAGCATTTATGTATGGTTACTGCAACATATATATTACCAAACGTGCAGGAGTGTAGTTCTGCAACCTAGAACTCTACCGCTGCTTTTTTTTTTTTTTCCTTCTTCTTAAGCCAAAATCCATGGAGGAATTATATTTTGAGCAGGATATCATGGTGGGGATGGAAATGGTTCATGCTACATTTGCCATCCGTGCAGAAGTTATCACATTCTTTTTGGCGAGATAAACTAGTGAAGGATGTCCAAGCGAGTTGATGAAGTCTCCACTGAGGATGCCTCCAATACATCTACTCTTCAAATTAATATGTTTTTGTAAACTAATTTGACATGATAACTTTTTTCATGAAAGTAAGAGAAGCACTGATAGGAACAATCAAACTATGATAGGTGGAGCACTTCATAGTGGTCATGCAGAAACTAGCAGGTGCCCAACCATGGAATATAGAATTTGACCTGAATAGGACATTTTCACTGGAATGCAATTGTTTAACATGACGATCATTGTACACAATTGCTGGTAAAAGGAGTAGATCCGACAAACAAGTGCTAAATATTGCAGAGTTTGACAACTTTCGGGGTAAAACAATTTGACAACTTTCGAGGTAAAACAATCATAAAATTCGCTCATTACCATTACCATTGTCATGGCACATGTGGTTCCTGTCATCTCATTTTGTACCATGATCATCCCCTCTGTATATCGGAAGACCTGGAAGACAACTGAAAATTCTCACATCATTGAGAACTTCTCAGATAAAATAGTAATATGGCATACGGCCTTGGCCCGGATCATCTGACGGATAGCTGATAATCAATCTATTGTATGCTGCATACAAGCTGTTCATTTTGGTCCTATGTTCTTACAGACTCCCAACAAGAGGAAAGGAAACTCAATGTTCCCCTAAATCGATGAAGGCTCATAATATCTTGGGACGAAAGCGGTGATGATCCTTGACAGAAGGAAGGCTTCATGATCGCAGGCAACATGCACATGCTCTTCCTTGATGTGTTATAATTCAGTCAAACAGATATACGTGCAACTTTAAGCAAATGACAATCGCCTTGAGAAAAATATACATTCTTGGGTAATGGGTAATTAGCTAATCAACGAATCTCCGTGCCTCGTAGTCAGTCTTGACGTACAGAACAAAGTATTAAACAGGATGCCACCTTATCGATTTAAAAGAGAAGATCTTCACTTCGCTTACCAAAACATCCAGGGCAGTAAGTGGATCGAATCATGTCCATCAGGAGTGGAAATTGCAAAGTTGCAAACAAGGTCACAGGAAGACAAGCAATTGCAGCTATTGGGACAATTGTCCATGCCCTTTTATCACCAAAAACAAGGTAGATGGTGGCACTAAAGGCTATCATCATGGTTGTTATAGAGATGAATAGGGTGACAAGACCTATTATTAACCTCCTAGGAAGGGAGTAGAGAAAATCAACTTCTGCATATCGTGCTGTGAGGATGGACAGAAACATTAGGAGGGAAGCAGTGGAAGAGAACAGTGAGAGAGCATCAGCAGCAGCGAAGATATTAAATGCTAGATCATTGGAAAAAATGGGGCTGCCAGTGTCTCCATTGTTGCCCCCAGGCACAGTAATGGATGCTGCAAAAGCTATTGTAGCAATAAGAGTTGCTGAAACCGTACAAGAGTTTGCTGCATCTTTCATCCATTTCTCTCCTTCTTTAACCAAGTCTTTGTGTTCCACGGAAAATTCCACTGCTGGAGTTCTTCCACTGGAGTTTTTGTGAGCCTTCGATTCTGGGAGCACATGTTTTTCCACTTCCTATGCAGGAAAATAAAGAAATCAGTTGAAAATAGGCTCAATTTTAACTGCCCACCGTGTGAAAATTTGATTCATGGCTTCCCCACTCCTAAAAATAACTTATGTTGGTTCTGTAGAAACCAGTCCAATTTACAGTGTGCTTGAGATAAATAACACCTATGACGTTTAGTGTGCAGAGAAACTGTTTACCTTGTACCACTGTAGCTCACGCTGCATCTGTAGCGCTGCACCAGATACAAGATTAAGTTGAGCAGTAGGTGCTAACTTACCAGCCAAATGCAAGATGTTGTTCATCTTGTTATCTACAAGACGCAGAGCCAACCGTTTATGCCCACTCATCTGATACAAGAGGTTAAAGATGCCCTCCCTACGGTTGGCAACAGCCGTCATGAATATATTGTGCCCCTCATGGTTCCTTGACCAAATTGCTGGCGGAAACGAATGCAAAATCTCTTCAACAATCACATTATTCCCAAAACTTGCCCCAACAATGATTGGCTGTTGAAAAAATGATGCAGCTGTTGCATAATCCAACTTTGATACTTCGGTGCACAGGCATCTAACAAGTTGAAGTGCCTGCAGATGCATAAATTTTGTCTCTCGTGCATCTCTGACATGTGGCACTGCAGTAAAAGTCCTCAGCTCTTGGCTACTGTAATCTGTAATCTGAAGTAGTTTCTGTCCTAGCATAGTTAATTATTCACTCATACCTAAATTCACAATGATTTTCCAGAATGCTGCCTGCAACTTTTGGCACCCTGTCATTTGATAGGTAAACCAGTTGCAGTGAGAGGAGGAAATTTTGCAACAGAAAATGAAGACAACTATAACATGTCCATCAAACCAACTTCTGGAGAAAGACACCAAAGGTCAAGAGACCACAACAATGAAATACCTTGGAGATGATTACGGATTTAGTTTTAATATTGTTCAATCGACTAAACAGAATGGGGGTGGGGGGCCACCTCATATAAAGTTGATACTTCAAGCAGAATTGTTTACTAATATTTTCAATTCTAATTTCCAAATTTTCTTTTCCATCCATGATCTTTCCTTTTTCTTATTTCATTAATTTGACTCCAAAGTATAGGCAATGGTGTCTTAATCAACCTGAGAAATTCTCAGAATCCACTTTATTCCAGTTAATGTTAAATCGGATGCTCTTGTCCTTATTGCAAGAAATCTTCACTCGTTATAATGCATTCTTCCTAAAAATCTCTACCTTCTATGAACTTCTGACCATAAGAAGGGACTACAGACAAACCACAAAAGTTGAGCTTTCGAATGCAGCAGCAGATTCTTGCACATGATTGGCAGCCAATATCTGGATTATCTGGATACTTTCTTTTTGGGTGCTCGTAGAGATTCCAAAAGTATGCTGGCATACCTTCAAGAAAGAAACAATGAATAAAACTGTAGTATTTACTAAACATGTAGACCATTTTTCAATTGATCACTTATGTAGTGTTTCTGCCTTGACTATTGATTATACAGATACAACTAATATGGTTGTAGACCAATGATATCAGCAGTGCCTTAGCCACTTCTTCCTGCTATAGATTCTTAAATGATCCGAAAATGGAGAACCTCACATTCTTACAATGAAGGAAGTAACTCACGTGAGTAGAGAAATGTTTCCCAAATTTTGACTGAACTTCCACCTGAAACTGACAAATCCTTTCTAGCAATTATGCTCAATGCAGAGTTACCTGCAGGTGATTTTGCTGTAGCCAACCCCGGATAGAGTTGAATCATATAGAGGGCTAAGTCTGTAGAGAACATAAAATGGTTTATGTTGAAAGGGGGCAGAAACTTACTTATTCTTCAATCAGGCGAAACTGAGAAAAAAGCAATTCAAAGAGATTGAAATAGCGCTTAAAATTACCATAGAACTCTGCAATTATCATTAGATTCAGAAGCTCGGCACCAGATTCATCTCTGAAAGGATTGGGCTGAATGTCGTCTCTTGTGACAGTTAATAAATATGAAACTGCATCCTTGTTGGCATAACCAGCAGCAAGGTGGATAGGCAGAAAACCAGTATTGCTTGGAGCATTAGTCATGGCAGGACTTCTGTTCACTAGTAGCTTTGCAGCCTCAACATTGCCAAATATGGCAGCATAGTGCAGGGGTGTCTGACCGGCTTGATCTCGCAAACTCGGCAAAATCTCAGGTTGGATCAATTCCAACAACTCTTTGACAAAATTTATTGCCATCACTGTCCCAACTGCAATGTGCAGTACTGTCTCCAAAGAATGAGTAATTTTAGCAGTAACTGCATCGGGATCTCGATTAAAGAATTCTCTGGCACTTTCCCAGTCACCTTGTAGTGATGCTTTATACAAGGGGAGGTACCAGTTGAGATCCTTCTCAGGTTCCTTCTTTTCCAATGGTGTTGGTTGGCTGGGACTTTGATCTTTAGCATTAAGAAGGAGTCTCATTAGTGGTCCAGGCTCAGGACTGGTGCTGCTGTTATTTATCTCAGATGCTGAGGAAGAGCTAGCCATTTTCTTCTAAAATGATCACTTATCAATTTCTTGAGGTACTGCTTGATTAAGTAATGTATTATGATATCCAATCCACAGTCTGCAAGCCAAAACGAACCTCAGAAAATGACTCAAGTTTTTCCAACATTTCAAAGTTAATCAATGCTCAATCAAGCCAAATTGCATATGAAGAGCAGAACTTAAAGAATGAGTCAATTCGGGGAACAAGTACATCTATTTCTGCTGCTGTTATGCTCAAGTGAACCACACAAGTAGTAAAAAATCAGAATGCAACATATTCCTACAAGGCCATCAAGCACTCTTGCAGAGAGCAGTTATTTTCAGGGAGACATCATGCTTGTTACTGCCAAAGTTTCTTCCAGACCAAATGATTGTGTTTGTCAGAAAGACAGTCACCAGCACATATATATCCAGATAATACCTAGCTAACTCACTTAACTGAAGGAAAACCTGAACTTAAAATACTATCCCCCATTTTTGGTAGTAAAAGGGTGTGCATCCAACAGCTCCAATACACAGTTCTAGTACATAAGATTCCATCACTGATGCATAACTTCACATTTGAGAAAGTAAAGGAAGAAAAGGAAAAACATGATGATTATAAACATTCCCATTTTCACACGCACAGAGAGAGAGAGAGAGAAGTAAACTACTTGAGAGAAATTTCTCCTGATGGCAACAAAAAAGTTAAAAACTCGCTTGACTAGATGGATTAATCGTCCATTGTCCTCTATATACCATTTTGATGTTGCTTCATCGCCTTACACAAGAATATGGTAGTACTACCAAATAAAGTAGAAATCCATGATTAAAAGTGCAGAACAGGAGAAAAGGAACTCTTGAATTCTTAACTACTTATATAATACTTCATACTGCAGCTAAAAACGAGAAGACCCAGTTAAGTAAAATCACTTACCATGCAGGGCCAAATCAATGTACCTGAATTATATCTTACCAAGATATTTCTGACCAGCTACTAGAGGGAAGAATGAACTGTATGCATACTTGCTCTGCTTCTTCTGCTAGCCCGTTGAGTCTCCATTTTCAAAGCCTCGAGGAAGCCTAGCATCACCTGTACAAATGATCTATTACTACTGTTGATATTAATTTGCTTCATAACTACCTCGGCCCCTAGGCTATCTACATCCAACATAAGGTAACAACTGATTTTTCTGACAGTTTGTTCGAGCTACGTATATGACACGAAACGAGTTAGATTTGACAACTGGGCTAACTCACCTTAAATTCTCCAAGCACCACCCCAAAGCCCAACAAACAACCCCTGAGCCCAAAACAAAAACAAAATTGACCCAAACGAAAAGAAATATTCTCGGATGTTTGCTTAGTTGACTACTTTACTTATTATTCTGCTGCTTTTCTTGCTCTTGCTGTTTGTCCACGCGAGAGTCGATGTCCGCTTGGGTGGAGCACCAGCATTGTAAAGCTAGAATTCAACTGTAGCCCGTCTAAATTAGCTCTATAATCAGGGATTTGATTACCTATTTGCCTGTTCCGGGCAGTAATTATCGAGAATTTGAGTTGAGTTGAAGGTTAACCCGATGGAAAATAGAGTAGAAAAGCAAAATTCTCTGCAGGCCATCCTTTACAAGCGTGGTTCGCTTCAATTGCTTGATCAGGTACGAACGTGTATATATCCAAGTCTATAACTAAGAAAGATTTTTTGTGTTTTTTTTTGTTTTTTTGGTGTCTGTTTCTGTTTTGGTAGTTAATTGGTTCGTTAAATGTTGGTGGTTGAACAGAGGAAACTTCCACTTGAGACAATCTATTTGGATATTCAAGACACAAATGATGGATGGTAACTTTTTTTTTTTTTTTTTTTTTTTGGGGTTTTAGCTTTCTGAATTTGAAAATTTTTTTCTTGAAGAAATTCGATGCTATGGTCAACCTGGGCTTTTCTATCCTTGCCGTTATTGTCGATTGAATGTTTTGGAGCGTCAAAATTTTAGTGCATTTATGGTTTACTATTTGATAGGAGAAAATGAAATCAATGGAAGTCATGTGAATCAGCATAACGGGGACAGTAGGAAATAGCAGTTTGCTTCATGTTATTCCTGATAAAGCAGGTTAAATAATCATACATGATAGGATTCTTGCGAATTTTACTACATCGCTGGAAAGCATCTTCATCTAGTTTTTTCAGGAGTCTCATGTGCAACTGAAGTTTTGCATCATTTTTTCCCCACAATTACAGAGAGCTTTGTATTCAAGTAAACATCTTAATATTTAGTTTCCTTTGATCCTCCCTTCATAGGAAGTCTCGAGGTTTTTCCTTGGTTGTCAGGAAGTATTGGCTGTCTACTGATGCATGATAGTTACACACTTATTTGCACGAAAGGAATGGTAGATATTACAAATTTTGGGGTTTACTTGCATTCTTTATGCATTGACATCTAATTCAAATGAAAATGAATAAACAGGAAATCTTCGACACTGTTGAATATGAGATGCACCTCCATTGCTGGCTGGATTGGCTATTTCCAAATTCCATTGCCTTGTAGTGACTTTAAAACAAGATGTTTTGCTGCATTATCCATCTTGCTTGTTCTGATATCTCATTCAATTTTCTGCTGACCCTAGTAGTATCTTTTTTTTTCATGAATTATACTGTGGTTAGGCCCTTTGATATGCTTCAAAAATGTTTATTTCTTGTGCACGTGCATGCTTGTCAAGAAAACAATTGAGCGCTCGGTTATAATCTTCCTTTTCTTCATATTTTGTATCAGGGTTGCTATAAGGGATATGGTTGTTCGTGGTGCACCTGCTATTGCTATTGCTGCTGCTCTTTCCTTGGCAGTAGAAGTATCTAACCTAAAAGATTTTAGTGGGACATCTGATGATGCAGCATCTTTCCTTGGAAAGAAACTGGAATATCTTGTCTCCAGGTACAGTTATTCTAATACAATTAAAATACTTCATGGTCTGTTTCCTTTTCTGGGATTAAAACTAGTTTGTATTGCAGTCGTCCAACGGCTGTAAACCTTTCAGATGCTGCATCCAAACTCAAGGAAGTTGTATCAAAGGCTGCTTCCACTGCTAAAGACACTATGGGTGTCTTTCAGGTAATTACATTGCTTTGTCTCACTTGAGCAGCCATTGCTTCTTATTTTTTGTCCTTTATTGAACTAGAAAAGCTGCAAAGGACTGTAGTACACCCTTGTATGGCTTCTCTGGCCTCTCTTCTCATTTTGCACTGTTGTTGATTGTCTATTTTAAACTACACACGGAGAGAATGGTGAGGGTGTCCACTACTTTTTTGGCAAGCAATTTATTATGTGTAAAATAATTTGTCCACACCAAAACTATGTGTATCATGATTATGTTTAGTTGTTGCCTTGTACTTCATTACATGACTTCCATAAATCTTCTGACTCATGGAGATGCTTTTGGAATATACATATGCATAGAAGCTCTGAAGTTTTTGGTTCATAGATCTAAATTGAAGTCAGACCACATTATGAAAGATTAATGTTTTTGTGTTAGGCTTACATAGAAGCCGCTGAGATAATGCTTCAAGATGATGTTGCCTCAAATAAAGCAATTGGCTCCTATGGAGCTGGATTTCTTCTGCACCAACTGAAAGACTTTGACAGGATATCGGTTTTGACCCATTGCAATACTGGCAGGTAATTTCTATGAACGCTGCCATAATCATATGGGAACTCAATTGGATCATGGCAACTGATCTTCTCATCTAGAGGCTTTCTAATTGTTGTTTTTCATGTTTCTAATAGTCTCGCAACAGCTGGATATGGGACTGCTTTAGGTGTGATTCGTGCACTTCATGCTGAAGGAGTGTTAGAAAGGGCATACTGTACTGAAACACGTCCATTCAATCAAGTGAGTTATAGGTTTTTGTTCCCTTTATCACTGTCTAAATTTAGTGTACCAGTGAGGGTTCTGCAAAAAAAAAAAAAAAAAAAAGGATGTCTGACATATGTAGAAGTGAAATTCTTCTTCTTCTCCTCCTTTACTTCTCTGATTGCATGCATGGGTTGGAAATACTCGAATCATGAACTCCTTGTAAGTCAACATGGTTTAAAAACCATTTACACATTTATAAAAGGCTAAATGTATACCCATTTATCTTTGCTTCTGCCTATGTTGGACATGGATAAGCGTATTAAGCCCTGTTGAACTCTCCCTGTCTAACCTGGTGAGAGCGCCAAAAGAGAATAGACATTGAATGAAAAAAATAGGACCATGATGGAGTTATATTCCTACTTCAGCAGAGTCAATTTTGCTGGAGAAATGCAGGATAGCAAATTCATAAAAATACTCTCGTTGTCATGGTCTGTGGAGCTCATGATTTTGGTATATATCAGTCAGATGGGTGTCTATAATTTCTTCAATTTTTTTGTGTTTGTTAGGGATCCAGACTGACAGCATTCGAGTTGGTTTACGAGAAAATTCCTGCCACTCTATTAGTAGATTCTGCTGCTGCAGCACTAATGAAGGATGGTCGAGTCAATGCTGTTGTTGTAGGAGCCGACCGTGTGGCCGCTAATGGTATTTTTGACATTTATCTTGTATTCAGTTGGTAATCTCAAACTTACATGTACTTTTTTTAACTCCGTTTCTGGAATAATAGGTGACACAGCCAACAAGATTGGTACTTACAGCCTTGCTCTTTGTGCAAAGCACCACAATATTCCATTTCTAGTAGCTGCACCACTTACTTCCATTGACTTATCCATTACCTCTGGAGAAGAAATTGTCATAGAAGAAAGATCTCCTAAAGAAGTGTTGCATGCACGCGGTGGACTTGGGGAACAGGTCGCTGCTTCTGGAATTGCTGTTTGGAATCCAGCTTTTGATGTTACCCCTGCTGATATAATTAGCGGAATCATCACAGAAAAGGTAACTCTCTCTCTTATTCATATGCACAGGCACACCCGCATTTGTACTGCTTTCTTTGGCATTTGAAACTGAAGAACCTGTAATCCTCAGGGTGTTATAACAAAGAATGGGACTGAGGATTTTGATATTAAAGGCTTCGTGCGGAAGGCAACAAGCAATTCTTAATGGCGGAAGCAACTTTCGTGGCAAATGGCAAAACATCTTTGAAAAGGAGACGTCTCTTCAGCCAACAATTGAGCATTTCAAAAGCTCGGCAACTTAAACTGGGGCACGCCCGTTACAGTATTACCCTAACTAAATTGGAGCAAACCATGTGTTTGACCTGGCTTGTGCAAAGTTTAGCAAATGCAAAAATTTTGCTGCTCGACTAGTGCTTGTCACAGTCTTGTTAATGCATGATGCCCGCCATGCTTGGGTGTTTTACGAATTTTTCAGAATTATGTCATCTGGGCAGCGAAAGTTGTCGAAATAATATCAGAAGACGTGTATTCTTGACGAGTACTCATGCATGATGCCCGTCATTGTGTTTAATGCTCACCATGCCTGTGTACCCTATTTCGTCTAATGTGCTGATTTCAGTCTTTTGTCCGCATATTCACTTCATGGCATGCCACTGGGCACTTTTGAGGCGCTGAAATCACCGTGCCTCGCCGCCTTTTTTAGTCTATCGACTACTTCCTTGCCTCTGTGAAAATTGATGTGGAACATGCTCTCTTAGACTGATGCTGCAAGGCATATGGTTGCCTAGAATGTTCAACTCAGTAATAGCCTTATCACCCACGAATTCAATTCAATTGTTGGCTTACAGTTCAGGGTCGTCACTCGTAAATGTGGTGTCCCTTCGCCTGCCAAGCTTTGTTCTGATGTGATGAAGTCCATCAAGATAAATGCTGATGTTCTAATCTTGGCCATCTTTTGTTGCTACCTTCATCCGTTGAGCAAGTAATTTTGTGCACTAAAGATGTCCGTCCCATGTACTTGCAAGCTTCCATTTGGTAGCAGTTTCTAAAATCTAGAATGATGCGTGGTTTCATTACATGAAGGACCATACTTGGTAATATGTCCAATTAAGCAAAGTTGAGGATTCTAAGATCCCGTTTAGATTGCTATTTTTTTGAAATTTTTATAAAAATGATATATTATAATGTGAAGTAAAAAAAATAATTGAAAAATATATTCATAAAAAATATAAAATTTTTTTGACAGAAACTTAATAATCCAAATACCACTTTTGAAAGAAAAAAAAAATTCCCCCATATAATATGTTCAGAATTAGCTACTAAACTTCAATATTTACTCGCACCAAATTTCAATAGAAAACTAACAATCCAAACACCACCCAAAATTCCCCGGTCCGTGTAACGTGTCCAAGACTACGCTACTAACCTTCAATATTTCCTCGCACCAAATTGCCTTCCACTCTCACGAGCCAGAATCTGTCTCATTTTTCGCGGCAAAACCCCCCCCCCCTTTGGCGTCTCCACTGCGATTCTCCCAGTTTCAGGTTCTCCCCCTCCCCCCGACCGACTATAATCTTACATTCTGATGCATTTGTTGTTAAATTTGTCAATTAATCCTGGATTGTTTAGTTCTTCATATTTTAATTCATTTGTTCTTTTTTCTTTTTTTTTTTGTTTCTTTCACTTATGCAGTCCAAATTTTATGAGAATCAAGCTTTTCTTAATTTCTTTCTTTCGTTGCGCATCCCGTCTTTCTGGTTGATGGGAAAATGCTGATGATTTTGTGTGCGTGAATGGATATTCAGACTAAGGAATTTTTATGTTGGGTGGGTTTCTGTTATGCTATAGGTTGGGGGCTGGTGAAAGATAATGAAGAAATCACCGTTACCAGTGCAAAATATATGTGGGCCTGAGAAACAAAAAATTGGCAAGGAAGCTTTAGTAAAGCTCCTCAGGTGGCATTTTGGGCATTCCGAGTTTCGTGGAAAGCAACTGGAAGCTATTGAAGCGGTACTTTCAGGTTCGTCTAGCTATTCACTTTTAGTAGTATGGTCTGCCCATTCAAAACTTCTTGAACTCCCTTCTTTTGTTTTTCTTTCTACAGGCTTATTAAAAGTCTCGTGTGATTTGAAATATAGTAACTTGATTATCCCACTATTCTGAATGTTTGTGTTGGTTTGAATTTAGGAAGGGATTGCTTTTGTCTTATGCCAACTGGTGGAGGGAAATCGCTGTGTTATCAAATTCCCGCCCTGGCAAAAACCGGCATTGTGCTTGTTGTCAGCCCTTTGATAGGTCCATATTTGTTACCTTAAACGTGTTTTCCATAGAGAAAGTTTAAACTACGAAATACCTTTTTTCTTTTATTTTCAAATGCTAGGAGATCTCATTGCTTTTGTTTCGTTCTCCTTCTCCATTTTCATGCAGCCCTAATGGTAAGTGTATTCAGAATTTGTTGCTGTTGTTATATTGTGTGCTTATATATAAGATGCTGTATGTAGGTAGATTCTAGTTAATATATCTATTTTAAACAGGAAAATCAAGTAATGGCATTGAAAGCGAAAGGAATAGCTGCAGAATATCTTTCTTCAACCCAAACTGCACAAGTTAAAAGCAAGGTACTTTTCTTGTGTATATGGTCATCTTTAATTCTCAATAGCAGCCTGAATACATGATTCTTTAAATGTCAAAAGCCCATTGGTAAGTCTTTATAAGTTGATAATCACGCATAATTGAGACATTGTGCTCATGACGACATCTTTGTTTTGAATTTACAGATTTATGAAGACATTGAGTCTGGAAAGCCATCCTTAAGGTTGTTGTATGTGACACCAGAACTGATTGCGACATCAGGATTTATGTCAAAATTGACCAAGATCCATGCTAGAGCATTGCTGAATCTTATTGCCATTGATGAGGTTTGACAAACTGCTATAGTTGGGTTTGTAGCTCTTTTTTAAGATGCTTCTGAAGTTAATTTATAACCATCAGTGCTGTTCGAACTTTTAGGCACATTGCATTTCGACATGGGGCCATGACTTCAGGTAATGCCTCTGAGGCCATGACAATTATTCAGATATCTCTTTTTACTGTTTTCTGGTTTCAAACTCCAATACTTATTAACACGGAAGATGAACTTGAGAAGTATCTTCCTTTTCAGATGGCCCACCTAGATGGCCATTATTATATGTATTTTCTTTCTACTTTGCAGAAGATTTCGGTCTTTGAAGTAGATATATACACAGGAACTTTAGTGAAGTCACACACAAAATGAAACACTATAAGTTCACAAAGTTATCATCCATTAAAGCAAAGGTAGAACAACTTTTGGTGGAATTTGGTGTCAAAACTCCAATCTCCTTTCCCTTCTCCCCCCAAAAAATAAAATGAAATATAATAAAAATAAATTTAAAGTAAAATATAAAATATAAAAAGGAGTCCCATGTATGTGCTCTTTGATGCTCAATTATGTTCTTCCTCGAAAAAGTTGAATCTAATGTGTCTTGTGATTTTTAGGTCATCTTATTTCCTTCAATTTAAGGAGCTTACTTTTTATCAACTTCCCACCTTTTTTAGATATGTATGTTTCTGGAACCTTCAAATCGATTGTAAAAGAGGAGACAGGAGATATCCTAACGTTGGCATACTGACTTTTAGTGATGATGCCTTGTTTTAGGGCATCTATATTTTGTTCACATAAATAGGCTCTTATAAATTTTACTTAATATCCCAACCATAAAAGTGTTGCATGAAAACCATGACAATTTAACCAAATGGTATTGGGGTATATGCTGCTTGCTGATGTGTAAATAGTTTAAGCTTTTTGTGGACAATGTACTTCCTTATCCTGTTATTAATTTTTGTTTTTGCTTGTAACTTCTCACTGGTGTGTAATAGGCCCAGCTACAGGAAGCTTTCTTCTTTAAGGAACCGACTGCCTGGCATACCCTTGTTGGCTTTGACAGCAACTGCTGTCCCAAAGTAAGTTTCATTTTTTCAACTTAAAGTTGAATTTCTAGTTCAAATTTAGTTGTTCAAAGCAATGGATCCAGATGCTTCTTGTACTCCTTCCACTAATTCTGTTAAAATGTTAAATTAAATCATCTTCAAGCTCAATTCCCCTTTGTATGCTTTAGTTCCTTGTAGTTTTGAGTGTGTTCATGGAATTATGAAATATCATTTTTAAATTTGCTTATTGTTACTAATCTTAGACGGCAATTGTTCAGTGAGTATACTTCTTTTGACTCAAGAATGAAAGTTGTTATATGAAATAGTTGTTGCTTTTTTCTCTTAACCTTTTTTCAATTATCTTCTTTTTGATGGAAGTTGGAGAAAGTATTTCTTTACTGCATACTCCTTTCAGAGTTCAGAAGGATGTCATAGAGTCGTTGTCCTTGCATAACCCATTGGTGCTGAAATCATCCTTCAACCGTCCAAATATTTATTATGAAGGTCAGCACAATGTGGTTTGCTTTACTGTAATTTTGGAATTCTTTTCGATTGCATCCATTAACTATTTGTGTTTGCTGAGCTGCATGAGTATCCGTTTATGTTTTAATGGTCTACGTGGATCACTCATCCACATTGTCTTAACCTAGCATGGTCAGTGAATCTCTATGGCTTTTCTGTTGTCATGACAATGCGGCACATTAAGGAAAAGACTCGAGTACAATCTGACACTTATACATTAATTTATTCAAATACGTCTTTTGGAAAGGTGTAGGATGGTAGGTTCTGATATGATTTTCTTAAGGACAAAACTAGAAAATTTCCTTTATAGAGAATTGGTTTGCTGAGAAGATTCAGGCATTTTGCTTGATCTCTTTATTATAACTTAAAATTCTATAGACAAGGTCTTCATCCTGTGAGAATATTTATATCAGATGATCTTTTGGCCTAATAAAAGCATTCCTTAAATGTTCATAGAGTTAGTTTCTTTTTTCCCCCTTTTTGGTTTAAATTTGCTGATGGCTTTTGTAATTTTGTACCTTGAAAAACAATTAACGTGGCTTCTTAAAATGAAAAATAATGTAAGTGTGTTTGGATAAGAGATTATTTCGAATAATTTTTTGAAAAATTTACTGTAGCATTCTTTTGATGTTATGCATGTGAGATAAAAAAGGTGATTGGAAAATGTGTTTATGATGCAATCAAATAAATTTGCACAAGTAATTGTCTATCCAAACAGAATGAATTTTCAAGTGTTTTGGTCATGGCTAATGTTTTGGTCATGGCAATTGGCATCTTAAACCTTCAGGGAGAGTTTCTCAAAGACATGTATATGATATGTAGCCTTCTTACTGGAGGTTTCCAAAGGTGAGATGCTATAAGCTGAAGTAACTTTATAAAGAAGTTTAGCACCACCTGAAAATATTGTCTACTTACTGATTTGAAGTTTGACAGATGGGAATGTTAAGATAGTGCGGTCAATTTCAGGTGTGGTCACTGATAACAGCCTTAATGTATAAACCAATGTTCTTTCTTTAAAGTATAGAGCTGGTGTGGGTCATCCCTATCAAATTCTAGTGTGAAAAGCAGAAACAGAAATACAGACTAAAAGGAGCCCGGTGGATTCAGAGATTAGCGAAATGAGGAGACTGAACAATATGTCATACTGATTTCATGTCATTTAGTTTATGTTAGAATTTCTTTTCACTGTGTGTCTCTGTTGGAAAGTGTGTATTCAATTTACAGGGTATGTCTATGAAATTTCAATCTGCCTGTCTTATTAGCTTTCTTCATGATGCAGTTCGATACAAGGACCTTATGGATGACCCATATGCTGACTTATGTAATTTCCTTAAATCACATGGAGATATCTGTGGAATTGTTTACTGTCTTGAACGTACAACTTGTGATGACCTGGCTTCTCATCTATCAAAACATGGAGTTACCTGTGCTGGTAACACAGCTTGTTGTTTTACCATCTTTAGTTTTTGGGCTTCCTGTAATCCGTACTGATGTTGCTGTGCTTTCAGCGTATCATGCTGGACTGAACAGTAAATTGAGGAGCTCTATATTGGATGATTGGATTTCAGCAAAAACACAGGTTGTCGTGGCAACTGTGGCCTTTGGGTATGGTCATTCTAAGTGTAAAGTTGATCTTTTCATTTTCCAGAATTAATTTTTTTGTGAATTTGTACTTGCCACTGAAGCTCTTTATTTTAAACACTGTGGACCAGGACTTAGACATTAATCTAAGTAATTGATGCAATCTTTTGAAACTCTTCTCAATTACAATATTGCCATTGTTGTTCGTGGACAAGTTATCAATACCTTAAACAGATTACATCTTTCATGACAAATTGTAATTCAAGGATAAGGGGAAAAAAAGGAAAAAATAAAAGAAGGAAAGGGCTCCTCATATGGAAGTTCTAAAATTATAGCAATAATTTGTGTTGTTCTAGCACTCTTTTTTTTTCCTTTTTCTTTTCCTGTATGCTCTGATGTTATGCTCCAATTTTTCTGATTAATCTTGGTTGTTCAATCTTGTCTGCTTTGTTCTCTATCAATTTCCATTCGAGCAACTTCGGTTGATCCTTGAGTTGGTGACTTCATTGCAGGATGGTATGCAACTTGTACGTCTTCTTTTTTGTTAGAAAATCTAGCAAGCTCCAGTAGGTTTTGTTGCTGACTTGGTTCCTGGACAATAATTTTAGGGTATAGATCGAAAGGATGTCAGAATTGTCTGCCATTTCAATATTCCCAAGTCCATGGAGGCCTTTTATCAGGAGTCAGGTAGAGCAGGGCGTGATCAGTTGCCATCAAGAAGTCTTTTGTATTATGGAGTGGATGACAGGAAGAGAATGGTTAATATTATGCTTTGCCAACACAAATTTCATATTTCCCATTTTGACTATCAAGCTCTGGAAATTTACTCTGATTCTTTTCAACCATATTCAAGGAATTTATTCTGGGTACTGCTAAGAACAATAGGTCACGGTCCTCAAGCTTGCAGGATGATACCTCAAAGAAATCCTTGGCAGACTTTAGACAGGTAGTTTTTGAGGCCTCTATAATTCTAGATGTGATGTTTTGTGTCTGATTCATATGGATCTTGACTTCATAATTCGTGAAGATGGTTGAATATTGCGAAAACTCTGGTTGCCGTAGGAAGAAGATCCTTGAGAGTTTTGGAGAACAGGTGATAACTGCTGGTGTCTACTAGTCTTTCCATTCCTATTTGTATTTTGGACCATTATTAGATGCTTGAGTGATACCTCTCGTGTTATCTTTGAAAAGTAGGTACCTGCGTCATTATGTGGAAAAACCTGTGATGCATGCAAGGATCCTCATTTGGTTTCCAAGTATTTGGGGGAGCTTACAAGTGCTTGCACTTTTAGAAATCATTCCTCCAGAATATTCATCAGCAGGTAGCTCAAATTCTAATTGTATCAGATGTACGTGTATGCATCAACTTTAGTGTAAATGAGATTACTTTTACTTGAATACAAGTTGTAGTTTCTTTTTGATAGTTGAAAACTCTTCTGCATGATTGGTCTAGCTGGTCTAGATCAGATGTTTCTAATGAGATAGTTGGTAAGTCCTTTGCTTTGTTTTTTCAAGGTAGACTAAATTTAAGATGACAAAACTATGATGATTATACCAAAACTTTTCTTTCTGTCTTGTTTGATTAACCAATTCCTTGATGACCTTTTAGCTTTTCCAGTCTATCTATAGCTAGTAAACTTGTCATGTCTGTAAGTCGTTGAACTTGGCCATTGTTTATAAAATAATCTATGAAAGCTATTTCTTCTGCATAATTGAGGAGGGAGGAGAGGAGGAGGGAGGGGTTGGTGGCGGTTTTGGTTGGTTCAATTTTCAAAAAATACCCTAAACAAATTTTAAATTCTAAAAATACCCCAAAATGCATCCCAAAAACACCACCAAAAATATCTACAGTAAAAGTTTTTCAAATACCACAGTAAATTATTTCAAAAACACCCCCCAAAAACAGCTAATCCATAGTTTTTGGAATGAAGCAAATACTCGGTAGCTACATAAGCAATAACCCAAGACTTCAGAGTTCCTTTGGAGCATTAGAATGAGTAAAACTGTGTTACAGTCTGTTGATTAAAAAGTCTCTCCTTTCTGAGTGATGCTATTCCAGCTGCAAGAAGGATCATAGTCTGCACATGGGCCAAAGTGCTCTGTGGAATATTTTCCAAGTCGACCAATTAATTTCCTAGCCTTGTTATTCCATTTTTACCATCCATTGAGGCTTGTGTGCTTTTTATAATATGCTTTAATGCAGTCTTCTCACATATGTTTAACGTGATTTATGGTGACCCATACTATTTACAGATGTGTTTTGGCTAGTACACTTTGCATCTGTAGCTTTGAAGGATAGTATTTTTGAAAGAGCAGAGTACATTTTGTTCAAGACTACTTAAACAGTAGTTAGGCTTAGTTTGCTGTTGATGAGGACATGTTGCTAAATCATTTTATTAAATAAATTGGCAGAAACTATGAAATGAATTATATGATTTGATCATTGTTACATGTTATGCTCTTTAGACTTATGGCTATCTGCAGCCAAATCTGATAAGTAACTCCATTTCCATATACTGTATTGCTGAACTTGTTAAAAGATTTACAGATTTTGCTGAAAGTTAGACAGTTTTTTGACTGCATGAGGTGCTCCGGGTTCTTGTATATCTGCTCTCCTTATTTTTCTTTTTCTGATTTCGGATAGTTGTTTTAGCTTTTATCCCAGCTCTTTTGACAAAAGCTTATGGCCGGTTGCTTGCCTTCTTCCCTTTTAGCTGGTTGACATGTGTGGATGTATGTTGCCTTGCAGCTCTGCAAATCTCCATGATGAAGAACAGATTTCTGAGTTCTGGAGTCGTGATGAAGAAGCAAGTGGATCAGAAGAAGATATATCTGATGCTGATGGTATACCTCAAATTTAACTAAAATTTTCTGGAAGAGCAGTTCTTGTGTGTTCATCTGCATGTAGTGATGTGTTGATATAGAACCCTGAAAGCTTTTTGTTGTTGATACGAGAAAATTCAGATGTTGACAGTCCAAAGAACATGTTCAAATCAAGATCAGTTACAAATTCAAGCCTGCATGATAGGATTGAATTGTTGCAACGTGCAGAAGAGAGTTATTATCGAAATGACTTGCCCGACAAACAGGTAGATATTCTGTTCTTTCCAAGTCAATCTCTATGCGTGGACTCAATTTTATAGGCTCTTCGACATTGCCTGTCAATAGCCTGATACATGGTAAAATATTGCTTCTCCTACTAATCACAATCACCTTGATAAATTTGCTTGTCTTGCTACGCTGTACATTGTCCCTGAGGGCTAACAATTAAACTATGAAACTGATACTGCATACTGGTATTGAGCTTTACTTAATGAAGCTGATGGACAATGTATAATGCACCTGCAATCTTACATACTAATACTGTTAAGCTTCAGATGGGAATATTTTAGGCTTATGAATTGGTTTGATGTCATCTATTTTTTCAGTAGCATGATAACTTGGTTAATCTCTTCTTTAGCTTGCATTTCGCTAATGTTTCCTACGAACAGGTACACAAGATGGATAAGAACAACATAACAGAAGCATTAAGAGAGGCTGGCAAGCAAAGATTATTAAATACAATGAAGCAAAAGCAGCAAAAGCTCGATGTTTTACGGTATGCCTCTTTCCCACTCTGCCCAACCTTCCCCCGCCTCCCCTCCACTTTTTATTTGGACACCTAGGTGAAGAGTTGAATGCTTAGAACGGTACCCACCGCTAGGCTGGTATAGCTTTTGATTTCCTGTCGTCTCAATTTTTCCTTGTTGCTTTGCAGGATTGATTATGAAGCATCTGCCAGGACACTTGAAAATGAGTGTCACAAGAAGTATGGGAAGAGTGGCAAATCTTTTTATTTATCTCAATTAGCAAGTACCGTGAGATGGATCTCTACAGCAAACTCGGAAGAATTAGTGAATAGGCTCAACAGCAGCCAAAGTCCTGGATGCAGTGCTATGATTGCAAAGTCAGATTGCTCTTTGCCTTCAGTATCTCCATCAGGTGGCAAGTCCATAGTTACAGATGAAAATTTGCATGACAGCAGCGGATCAGAAACCCCTTTAAGAGCATTGCAACATGCTTCTGAAGACAAGAAGTTGCCACCAATTCCATCTTTCTCTGATTTCATCAATAGCCGAAATCCAAATGATAACAAAAATTTGAAATCAAGAAAGCAACCTCCTAGTAGAGATCACAAGAATCCTGATAAGAGGGTGAGAAACCAATAGGTTGAATTTGATAATTCTTCACCTCATTTTGCCTATTTTCCTCTTCATCTCTTTAGTCCTTCAGCCAGGCGAAGGTGGCTGGCATTTGCTCATTGTATGTCCGCTTTCAGCAAAGATGATGTGTGGTTCACGGTTAACTTAGGAGAGAGGTCGTTTTTCTTTTTCTTGACCCATTATGTTTAGGGATGGCAATGGGACAGGTTTGGGAAGAGAGATCCCTCCCCTGTCCCCTACCCTGTTGTCAAAAAACTCCTCCTACCTCTGCCATGTACCCCGCCTCCGTTCTCCCTGCCCTGCTTCTTTGTAGGTACTTGCAGGTGATAATTTGGTTTTTTTTTTTTTCAAAAGCTTTTATTCGATAAATCAAACTAAATTCAAAAAATAAAATAAAATATGAAGCCGAAAAAAATGAAACAAGAAAAGTGTTAAATAAAATACCAAGAAAATTAAGCAACTCGATTAGATTGTATAGATAACATTTGAAAATACTCATAAAATGCGTAACATATTTGTGTCAAATATCAATTAGGAATTTGGATAAAAATGAGATAAAGGTTTTGTTTAGTTGTCAAATATTTTAAATTTATTATTATTAGATTGCATATTATATTACACTTATTTATATTAATAAAATGGAGCGGTGGACAAGGAGGAGGTATTATTTATATTAATAAAATGGAGCAGTGGACAAGGAGGAGGTATCATTCCTCGCCCCTTGTCCCATTTAAAACGAGGGGAGAAAATTCTCTCCGTTCCCGTCCCGTCTTGCCTCGTTCCATTTCTCCCTCCACGGGACGGACAATCGTGGGCATCCACTTTCATTGTCATCCTTCATTATGTTTTCTTTTTTTTCTTCTATAAAAGAAAAATCACATAATATTCTGTGTCTATAGTCCAAAAAAAAAAAAGTAACAGTTACCGTTTTATCAAGTATATTTTATCCGAGAATCTCAACTCAAGTATGCAGACCTCACTGGGGATTGTACGTTTCAGTACCTCAAACCCAAAACATGTGGGTCTAACAAAGTCATCCGCCTGAGGTCGAATGGCCCAATACTGCTTTCGGGACAAGCCCACGTGAGGGAAGCTCGGCTACTTGTCTTGGAGCCGAAGCTTCTTCCTTGCTTATCAGTGTCTGCAGTCTCTTTTTCTTCCAATTCTCATCGAAAACTGCAATTTTCGTTGCCACCATTGAAGTTCCACTCATCCATTAAAGCAAAACAATTTGAAGAAAAAAAAAAAGAGGAAGGAGAAGAAATCGAGTAGAAAAATGAGTAGTCGTGGAAGCGGAGGTGGTTACGATCGTCACATCACGATCTTCTCTCCCGAAGGTCGTCTCTACCAAGTCGGTAAGCTCCTTAAATTTCTTTTAAACCCTATTCACTATCTATTCCGCAGCTTTCTTTAGAATTTGCGTCCAAATTTATTAATTTGGAGCTAATTTTAGTTTCAAATATTTATATTTTGGACGCGGTGGGTGGGAGGAATGGGTTTATTGATCTTTTTAGGGTTTTTAATTTTACATATGTACAGAGTACGCATTTAAGGCCGTTAAAGCCGCCGGAATAACCTCCATTGGCGTGCGGGGGAAGGATTCCGTCTGTGTTGTTACCCAGAAGAAAGTTCCGGTTAGTGCAATTATTAGCTCCTTCTTTTTCTTTTTCCCTTTTTTTTTAAATTATTTTTCTTTATTGCCGAATAGTGATATAGAGACTTGAATATTGCAATATGTTTTATGGATTTTGGAGGATTCATGTAAAATTGAAATGCCTGTGAGCAGGACAAGTTATTGGATCAGACTAGCGTCACCCATTTGTTCCCCATTACTAAGTATCTTGGACTTTTAGCTACTGGGATGACAGGTTTGTTTATTTTTATCCTTATTATTGTTTAATCTTTTTTTACTTCTGTGGTCCGATTGAGGTTCTTATGAACATTGCTTAGTTAAATGAGAGTTTTTATATAGGTACATTATAAGTAATTTTCAGTCTTTGAGTTCAATTATAGCCCTGGATTGTTAGAGGAATGGTGTTTTCAGTGGTAGCTGTGGGTAAACCTCTTAGAATTATTAATTTCAGGCAGCAAGATTGAAAATTGACAAAGTTACAGCTGAGATGATTTTTATTCTTTCCTTGAAGACGCTTATATACATAATGTCGTGCAGTTCATGTACTGTGTAACAGTTGTGCATTTACTTAGATCTTTTAGTACTTGTTTCTAATATGGCTTAGCAGGGAACTGTCTTTTTACATTTATATGTTGCTAGGTTGTAGAAAATTTTGCTATAGTCGTTTAAATGGGTATTGCATATGAATATGTTAGGGTAGGATGGCGAGTGTTCATTGCCTCTGTCAAAACAATTTTGAGCTTGCCTTCAAAGTTTAGATTCACCTTGAACTGTATCAGAGCTGAAGTTTTTGTATATTGTACATATTAGGAATTTAAAATATCTTTTCTTATCAAGAGTAACATTTATCTAAGGTTTAGAGAAGTATGAGGGGAAATTGTGTTGTAATCTCCTGTTTTGACATAAATTGTAGTCATTTTGCTCCCCGAATAAGTGCCCATTGTTTGTTATCATGTGCTGATCACATACTTATTTTCACTGTTTAGCTGATGCAAGGACCTTGGTTCAACAAGCTAGAAATGAGGCTGCTGAATTTCGTTTCAAATTTGGTTATGAGATGCCTGTGGATACATTGGCAAAATGGTAAGTGAATTTTTTTTATCGCTGTAAATCCTGTTTCTCAGGAACTCCTTCTGTATTGAGCCCATTTCTCTTTATGCAACCTCGATATCAACGTGTAACCCTGTTGAATCTTGCAATCTAAACTGGCTATAGTGGAAAAATGTTGAAATTGTATGATTTTCAAGCATCTTTGGAAGTTTTGCATTTTGTACCTGATAACTACTCTGCCATTATGCCACCTATTCTTATATTTTTGGTGGCTTAAAAAGCAAAACTTGACTAGAAAACTTGACTTTTGAGAGCTTTTTCCCCCATGTGTGTGAAAGGTTTTTTTTCTTTTGTGCTAACAATATCTTTGTATATGCTTCTGTGCCTATACGTCAGGATTGCTGACAAATCTCAAGTTTATACTCAACATGCTTATATGAGGCCACTTGGAGTAGGTTTGTCTCGAACCAGTTGTATTAAATTTTGGAAATTAATTGTCTTTCTCATTGTTAAAGTGTTAACATATACATTTTTACTGCATAGTTGCTATGATATTGGGTATTGATGAGGAGGCAGGACCTCAGCTATTCAAGTGCGATCCAGCTGGCCATTTTTTCGGACACAAGGTACTTGGAAATTTTTCTTTTTTCCAATATATCAGTAAAGTAGCAGCTTTTACTATGTTTGATGATTAAGCATGAGCAACTAGTGTGACTGAGGAAAGGGGCCTCTTAAGCTAAATCACTCATTGCATGCTCGTCTCCAGTTACAAGGATGCCACTAGCTAACATTTACTGATCAACTTCATTAAGCTTTCTCCGTTGAACTTGTTTCGAATCAACCATTTTTAGTGCTTGTCTGATTTATATTTTGAGTCTAAATAAATCTAAAATGAATTTTGTGAGAATTGTATAATTGATTATTGAAACCTGAAGATGTTTTATTGTGGTACTTCATTTGTATATTCCCCTTGGCATGGGTTTAATTCTGGATTCTGATTACCACTTGAGATGGCAATGTCATGTTTTTCTTTTGGCTTTAGGAAGCCTAAAGAATTGGTGAACTACTATAAGTAGTAGATGTTTGATTTGTTGTTCCCATTCTCAGGCCACCAGTGCTGGAGCTAAAGATCAAGAGGCAATTAATTTCTTGGAGAAGAAAATGAAAAATGACCCTGCTTTCTCTTATGAGGAAACTGTACAGGTAAAACGAATAAAGGACGAGAGTGTTCCTTGCATTTTCGTTTGGTGCCAGATTTTCCTTTGTATTGTTTACAAGGCTTAGAAGGTGATTAAGTTGGAACCTTGCCATTGTTGCATTCACTGTTATAGTAAAATCTGGAAGTACAGGTGACGCTTAAAAGATACAAGTAAACTAAAATTTGCATATTTAGGCAAAATACTCTGTGGGAAATGAGATGTTGAAGGTGATGTAGAAATCATGAAAGACATAGCAGATGCTGTAAAGAGAATTGTAAATGATGGATAGGGTAGTGTGGTCCAGTATTCAATTTTGGGCAAACTAAGATAGGTTTAGGCAGCATTAGTTCACTGGAGGAATAAGATCTTCGACATATGACAATAGAACTTACTCTACTTCTGCATTTTTGTGTAATATGTGAAAAAGTAGGAGACATCGAGGTTTGTATTTATCGAAGATTATTTCATCATGTTATAGGTGATTTACACGTGCTGGTGACAAGAAAGCATCATGAATAGTTCCCCCCCCCTTGTGTGTGTGTGTGTATGTTCTGCTCTTTTTGTCTTATTTATTTACTTATCGTTGGACGTGAAAATATAATATGTTTAGTGGGGAAAAAGTACACTGAAGTATACAGCAGATAGCAACCTGCAGTCAGCCTCATCTATCCATTTACACTTCAAATGAAAGTTGAGATGGATTTCATGCTTAGGGAAAGCCTTGTGTGTGTGTGTGTGTGTGTTCTGCTTTTTCTGTCTTATTTATTTACTTATCGTTGGACGTGAAAATATAATATGTTTAGTGGGGAAAAAGTACGCTGAAGTATACAGCAGATAGCAACCTGCAGTAAGCATCATCTAGCCATTTACACTACAAATGAAAGTTGAGATGGATTTCATGCTTAGGGAAAGCCTATGAATATCACAGTTAGATTGTTGTAATTTGTAGAACTGTTGACAGTATTCCCAAATCCTTCAAATGTCTGTGCACATCCCCTTCTGTTGCTTGGGTTCTGTGTTCAAGTAAAGCTTCCATTCCTTGTCAGTAAAACTCCAGATTCTTGCAATCATTGACAGTTTCAGATTGCAGGATTTATTGAGAGACTGAAAATCAACATGGAGGGTAATAAAAGGCAGGCATACCAGTTATTGAATTACTACTAGAGTACATTGAGATAAACACCAAAAATAGCTCTAAGGATAGAGACACACGTGTCGTGTAAATATATCTAGAATGGGCATCTTCTAATTAGCCTAACTAAGATTATTGTCAATGAAGCCTGTAATGGAGTTGTTTCTAAACCAAGGTTACTCCTAGTCTTGTCTTGAGGTACCTTCCCCATTCCAAAGTTGCAGTCTAATATGTTTGTTCTTGTAGACTGCCATTTCTGCGTTGCAATCTGTTCTGCAAGAAGATTTCAAGGCTAATGAGATCGAGGTATATTTTTCTTTCTTTCTTGTGCTTTTATTGATTGTTGCATGAGAAATTGTGCAACAGTTAGTGCGGAACTGTTTCTCCTGATTTATTTCTGTAACAGTTTTTGTCATTTGCATTGTGCCTCAATTCAGATTTTAGATTTCATCTTTACATATCAGATCTGCATCACTCATCTGAGTAATGATCTGTAAGAGGTTTAGTGAGAAGTGTTTTCTTTTTTTCCTTTCAATCTTATTATTATTATTGTTGTTGTTGTTGTTGTTATTGTTGTTGTTGTTTCTGCTGCTGCTGCTGTTGTTATTATTATTATTATTGTTATTATTGTTGTTGTTGTTATTTTGTTTGGTGGGAAGGGTGGTGTCGGTTAACTGATGAGTTGATTGCACATTTACAGTTTAATTTTAGTGAAAAACGTAAAAAAGATGGATATGGGTACTTAGCAGTCTGTTTTGTTCTTTGCTTCAGTTGGGAAGGGCAGTGGGTTTTTCTGGTTGGATTCATAACATGACAAGGATGATCTAGTTTTCACATAGTATTTTGTTCCACATTTGTACATATGTTGAAGTCAAATGCTCTGCTCGACTTCCTTTGCAACATTGGCTCTACTTGTTTACTTTGCCATATGTGTTACAGCTGCTGCATTAAAGTAGTCGGGTTCTTGCAGGTTGGTGTTGTGAGGAAAGAGAACCCAATCTTCAGGGTGTTGTCAACCGAGGAAATCGATGAGCACTTGACTGCCATCAGTGAGCGTGACTGATCGGTCGTGGAAGTACCTGAAGCCTTTTCTCATGTGGTGTGAAAATCAACTTCATATGATACGCGTGACTTGTTATGGATGTTTGGAAAGGCATTAGGAGGGTTCTCATGCATGTATTGGACAATCAAAAGATAGTCAGTCACTCAGTCATGTTTCGATGTTGTCATTATTGGGATTGTCGCTGATGGTGATTCTTAGAATTCATTCTGGACTCTTTTCCTTCGTACCGGAAATTCACCTAGAAAAAGAATTCTTCACAATGCTGAGACGTGTTTGACATTTTTTCGCTTTGCATGCTGGATGAGCATCTTTCAAATGTCTCAAGCTCGTGTCCTTGCTTTTGGTCTGATTAAACCTTTCTTCTAGCTTGATTTGGTGTCTATTGTCTTGAGGGATAATTTGAAAAAGAAAAATAAATCATAAGTTACAATATCCCAATGATTGTATGGGGATGGCTATCATTTGGTTGGGCGTGGGTTTTTTGTGAGTCCCGCCTAGGTTTAATAGGCGTTAACTTCCGAGTGTTTCTAATATAATTGTATGGATATGTTTCTACCGTTTCCGAGAAAAAGTATGGGGACGGCCATTAAATGTTGAAGAAAATTTTTCATTTTCTTCACCCTCCTGGCCAAAAAAAAAAAATCCAAAAAAAAATGAAGACTCTCTTTTCACTAGTTTCTGTAACTCTTGAGCACTTGAATGTAATTGTGTAAGAGGCACAATCTGTGTTACTATTATTGGTTGTAGTACTGCATTTAAGATAAAAGTAAGGGATAATATCAGAAGCCTCCCTCCCCTGAGGTTTCTCTTCATATCACTAGTATTTCTAAAGTTTTAAAAATATTACGTACCCCTCCTACTTTTGTTATTTATGTAACAAAATTTTTAAAAATCCTAAATTATCCTTATACTTGCTAAATAAAAATATTTTTAAATTACTTTGTTCACTTCAAAAAAATCATCATTCAAAAAAAAAAATCTCTTGTAGCACTACTACATCATAATACTATATCTCATAAAACTATAAATTTGAAAAGTAAAAAAGATATTTGAAAATAAATATACTTGCACCAATTTAACTCTATATGCTTAAAACTATTTCGTATAAACTTTATATTTTTTCCAACATCTTCTTAACCCTTATCCAAATCATTAAATTGTACCAATCATTATAAAAAATAATTCAAAATAAGTAAATAAATCATACCTCACTTTATCACAATTACAAAAAGTAAAAGAAAAATAAAATTCAATTTATTATAATTTATAAATAAAATATTGTATAGTCATTCAAAAAATGAGTAAGAGAGAGTGATGGAGAAAATAAAAAGAGAAGAAAGTAACTTTCATTTCTTTTTTTTTTAAAAATTTTTGAGCTCCATTTATTTGAAATGTGAATTATGCATCAAGTAAGGGTTAATATAGTCTTTTCATAATTACTAAGGGAAAGTAAGTAATAATTCTAAAACCTCATCGGTGTCAAGTGATATTAAGAGAAACCTCAAGGGAGGTTTCTGATATTATCCTTAAAAATAAGAATAGAAAATTGGGGCACTGTATGTTGCAGAAAGTATTGGAGATTGAGACCTGACAAGACCGTGGAAATTGAAGGTTGCAATAAACCACTATGTGTAGGGAGTTGAGTTTTTCTCAGGTAAAAATGGTACTGTATTTTTGTATCTGGGGCATGGCCACTTTTTTTTTTTTTTTTTTTTTTGTAAGAATGACTTTGTAGCTGAAGGTACATTACATTTATATATACACTAGTGTAAATACCTGTGCTACGCACGGTACTGACATTATTGAAAAAAATAAAAATAAAAGGGTGAATTAAAAAAGATTAAAAAATTGTACCAATACAATTAAAATATAATATCTATCTAACAATAGTTTGAAATATGATAGAATGTGTATATTATTCAAAAATTACCTTTTTTCGGAAGATATATTATGAAAAAATAATAGAAATTTATATTAGAAAATGAATGATATATGAATAAAAATGAATGTAATTAAATGTTGTTAAAATGAAATACTTACAAATATTATGTATTCGATTTGATAATCTTGAATGAAAGTGTGAACACTCTTCACACCAATCAACATTTAGTATGAAAGCCAAAATTGGTGATTTAATTAATTGTGTTAAATTTTGTGAAATGCGTACTACAAATGAAAATGCACGATTTTTGCATGAATTGATTCGTTGGTTGAACAACCTATCATCATTGTCCTGAGAATTAAGTACGTGCGAAATTCAAAATTAGTGTATTGTTTTTACATAGTTTATAAATAGCATTATAAAAAATAAACATATATCAAAAAATTCTATCTTCCTTTGTAATTCTCAAAATAAAAAGCATCACAACCAAATACAAATCGTGCATGTCTGTCCTGTAGATTAAGATGCATGTTACCACTGGAATCTTTGATTTGTATGTTAATATTGTACCTGTTTGACAAATAAAATGTTATATACAATACAGAAAATTTGTTGAAATTAAATGTATATGAAATTAATTACCTAACAATAATGTCGACCACGTCATTACAATGCATACACATTATTTTTTAAAAATGACCTTCACATAGTTGTCCACAATTTTTGCATAGCTCATAGAACATGTTTTCTATGTTAATGCTCTGAATGTAAGCAAGTATTCGAAAATATTTAATCTAGTAAGAATGAAAGAAGGTATATGTTATGATTATAAATTTAAAAAATTTGTGCAATAATTAAATTAAATAGAGCAAGTTTATCATATGCATGATTGTATATTCGGATATCTATATTCTCTTTGAATTTGCTATCAACAATGGTTGTGATATTGTAAAATTACTTGATCTCAACCACGTAATTAACTTTCGAGCACATGTATCATTTTCAAACCTACAATTTTTTTAAATACATGTTGATAAGAGTATGAAATAACATTAAAAGTTTGATGTAGTATTACTGATAGAACTCACCAACTGCGCAAGTATCGAGCAAAATCTAAATTGTGATTGATATACAATTTGCTAGTTTCAATTATACAAAATGATGATCATGCATAGTATGGTTATATTCGTTAAAAAACTATTCAAATTATATAGAGTATAAGTAAAAGTATTTGGTTTACCTCTAAAATTTCGTATGCAAATATCACATGCTAGTAAAATATTATTTTTTATAGTAGACTGATATTATAGGATTTGTAGTATATTCAATAAGTTGATACTCAAATCACCGATGAGTCAAAATTTACTTAAATAAACTTTACAGTGTCCTAACTACTTACAAAAAAAAACGCTAAACAGTCCTAATTGGCGTTGCAAGTTACGGCAACGTGTGAGTGGCATATAAGCCTATTTTTTTTTTTTTTGGATTCAAAATCTAGTTCTAATTGGTTCTATTATTTCTTGATCATGTTGTATGTTTCCGAATTAAAATTGTATTAAAATAATATGTAAATAAGCATTTGTCTTTAATTAAGGAGTAAAAAGAACTTAAAATATAAAAAATAAATTATAAACGGTTTATGAAATAGATTATGGGAAAGTTTTAAATTTTAAATTTGACTGATGATAGGGTTGGTTATAACCCACTACTTTTTATGTATTAAAATAAGGAAAAATCGTTCAAAACATCCATCACATTTTACAAAATAATTTTTGCGTCCCTCACTTTTAAAAGTATACTTTTACGTCCCTTACAAATTCACATTGGTTAAATTTGGTCCCTATCTAGGTTTCTAACTAGTTTTTAATCAGAATCCACCATGTGCCTTGCTTGTAATCAATTTTGAAGGGTAAAATTGTCAAATCAAAGTTTACATAATCCGATCCATAGTCTCTCACATTTCACAAAATGAATTATTTCGTCCATCACATTTCACAAAATAAATTTTTTTCATCCCTCATATTTTAAAAAATAAAATTTTTCATTCCTCATTGATCATGTGTACGAATAACTAACTTTTTTTTACATTTAATATATAGTTATTTGATTTCACTTGAACAATATGAATAACATATAATATATCTCTATTTTATTTCACCTGAACGTACTGTTCAAGTGAAATTAAAATAGATATATATAGGGGTTTAAAAAAATTATTAGTTTTTTACTCATGTTCATTCCTTTTACTCAAAAATTGAAAACAAAAAAAGATATTTAATTCTAAACATTATCAAGGATTTATATCGAATTAAATTTGGATAGAAAAATAAACAAAGGAAAAGTATGACAAAATAAAGTAAGTGATTGACACTTTTAAATTTTAAGATAATCATAAGGTAAGAAATTCAACTATTGGTCTTAAAGATGGCGAATAAAAATTTCAGATTTAAATTTTAATTTATTAGCATGACTATAAAATTCGAATTAATATTGATTAATTAGATGGTCTTATTATACAACTTAATAAATGAATTATTACCAAAATAGAAAAGGTTGCATATATTAAATAAATTTACATGGTGAAATCAAATATAAATATATATGGGTTTTAAAAAAATTATTAGATTTACACTCATGTATATATCTATTGAATAGCATATACACAACTACAATTAGTCTATTTAAGTGAAATAAAATAGAGATATATTACATACTATTCATATTGTTCAGGTGAAATCAAATATATATATACATGAATTTAAAAAAAATATTTGTATACATGGTCAATGAGAGATGAAAAAATTCACTTTGTGAAATATGAGGGATGAAAAATTTATTTTGTGAATATGAGGGACGAAACAATTTATTTTGTGAAATGTAAGAGATTATAGATTGATTATGTGAATTTTGATTTGACAATTTTACCCCTAAAAATAATCACCTGCAAGGCACGTGATGAATTCCAACTAAAATTAGTCGGAAATCTAGGTAGGGACCAAATTTGACCAATATGAATTTGTAAGGGACGTAAAATTACACTTTTAAAAGTGAAGAACGAAAAAAGTCATTTTACAAAATGTAAGAGACGTTTTGAACGATTTTTCCTTACAATAAATACAAAAATCTAGAAAAAAAAATGAAAAGTTTGGAAGTCATTGAGAGGGTCTCTGCTAAAAACCCCTTCTGCAATACATATAGATATAGATGTTCTGATGGTACGTTATGGCTCAGTTTAAGAAGTCTCATTAAATTGCTGGCCTAAGAAGAGAAAAACAGCTTGGTACGCTAGGCAATGGCAAGTTTATTGGGGTTAATTCTCTAAAATTATGTTTAATTTTCTAATCTAGCAATTTTCTTTTAACAGAGCGTTAATCAGCATTTTGTTGTTTTCTTCTTCACACGATTATCTTTTCTCTTTATGAATTAATTAAACTTTGTGTAGATTTTTCTACTCTTTAAAGATGTACATGAGAATGGATGGAGAACTTAAAAAGTGTTTTGAAGTTTAGTTTATGAGATTGGGGAGGTTTTTATTGGACCTGAACCGCGTTTGAAACCCGGAAGCGTAGGGTAGCAGTATTTACGGGAATGAGGCTAATTTATCCTTTGCCTCACTTTCTTAGAGAGACTAATGTATCCTTTAATTCACTTTCGTTCAAAAGAAACTACATCAAAAATTGAATTTTATTCTGCATTGTGTTGTTTTTTCCAACATCTGTACTAGCCGAATTGTAATCTCCGTTTGCTAATCGAAATATCATTTGACTTTCTTCCCACAGGTATTCATAAACAAAGGCATTTAGGCAGAAACTAAAAGTCAGTTTGGGGGGTGCTCTGTTTTTGTTAAATAAAAAATAAACACTTTTAAATGATAAAAGTAATTTTGAGGTGTTTCGTGACGGACCACGGGCAGGAACGGTTGCTAGCAGTTATGTACATTTTGCACACGGCGTAACTTTGTTTGCACATGGTGTAAATTACTCTCAACAACGTGTAACTTTAGAACAAAATTTTATGGGTCTCACAAATGTTTTTAAAATCGAGATACAAGATGAAATTTGGACCGTATAATTTTTTTTGGTCAAATCTTAACCGTGAACTGTCTAGATACAGTCCTTCTAATGACCGTCCCTGCCCCATATCCGTTTGGTGACCATCATTAGGGATAGCAACGGGGGCGGACACCCGCGAGGGGTCATTGGGGCGGGGGTTGGGGCGGGGACGAGGGGAATATTTTCCCCCCGTTTAGAAACGGGACGGGGGGCGGGGGTATACTCCCCAGCCTCAACCCCCGTCCCGCCACCCGTTTGAAAAACTATATATATATATATATGTATATAATTATATATATAATGATATTTTTAATTATATTACTAATTATACATGCCTATTAATAAAAATTATTAATTATTTATACTAAATTTATTAATACATTTATGTTAAATTCCTAACTACACTTAATACAATAACACTTTTTTCTAAAAAAAATACAATAATAATTTATTGATTGTATTTGTATCAAAAGTGAAAACTTGATTATTTTAGTTATATTTGTTTTATCATATTAGATTGCATTCAAATAACCTTGTTTAATTATTTTTATGAGTTTCAATAGTGAAGTTATCATGAATAATAATTTGGTGATGTGTTAATATTTTAGTACTTGATTATTTGCTCAAATTTAATTATAATGAAATTATATAATAAAATTTAATGTAATTTAATTTTAGTACTTCTCCCGCCGGTGGGAAACGGGGCGGGGCGGGGGAAGCCGAGGGCGGGGGCGGGGGGAATTAAAATGCAACGGGCGGGGGTTGGGGGAGGTGTCCCTCGCCCCACCCCCGCCCCATTGCCATCCCTAACCATCATCCCATAATTTTAAGAGCAGAGTTTTTGGCGTTAAGAGCACTTTTAGTAAAAGTTAAAATTTTATGGTTTTAGACTGTCCTTTATTTTTTAAAAAATATACAGAAAAAATCGTTTAAAACGTCTCTCACATTTTATAAAATGACTTTTTCATCCATCACTTTTAAAAGTATACTTTTACGTCCTTTACAAATTCACATTGATCAAATTTAGTCCCTATCTAAATTTCTGACTAGTTTTTTGTTGGAATCCACCACGTACCTTGTACGTGATCATTTTTTAAGGGTAAAATTGTCAAATCAAAATTTACATAATTCGATCAATTATCCCTTACATTTCATAAAATAACCTTTTTTGTCCCTCACATTTCACAAAATGAATTTTTTCATTCTTCGTATTTTACAAAATAAATTTTTTCATCCCTTATTGATCATGTGTACGAACAACTTTTTTTTTAAACTCATATATATATATATATATCTATTTGATTTCACCTGAATAATACGAATAGCATGTAATATATTTCTAATTGATTTTATCAGAATATACTGTTTAGGTGAAATTAAATAGATATATATAAGAGTTTAAAAAAATTATTAGTTTATCACTCATGTTCATTTTCCTTTACTCGAAAATTGAAAATAAAGAAGACAGTTAATGCTAAACATGATCAAGTGTTTATATCGAATTAAATTTGGACAGAAAAAATAAACAAAAGAAAAGTATGACAAAAAGAAGTAAGTGATTGACACTTTCAAATTTTAAACCAATTATAAGGTAAGAAATTCAACTGTTGTGGCGAGTAAAACTTTCGGATATAAACTGTAATTTGTTAACATGACTATAGAATTCAAAATAAGATCAATTAATTAGATGACCTTATTACACAACTCAATAAATGAATTATTACAAAAAGAGAAATGTTACAAATATTGAAGAGATTCACATGGTATAATCAAATATATGTGTGTGTGTGGTTTTAAAACACAATTGTTAGATTTATAGCCATGAATATATCTATTGAATAGTATGTATATAATTACAATTAGTCTGTTTAGGTGAAATCACATAGAGATATATTATATGCTATTCGTATTGTTCAGGTGAAATCAAATAGATACATACATGGGTTTAAAAAAAAAACTATTTATATACATGGTCAATGAGGGGTGAAAAAATTCATTTTTGTCAAATGTGAGAGATTAAAAATTTATTTTGTAAAATGTGAGGGACGAAACAATTCATTTTGTGAAATGTAAGGAATTATAGATCGAATTATTTAAATTTTAATTTGATAATTTTATTCCTAAAAATGATCACATGCAAGGCACGTGATGAATTCAAATAAAAAACTAGTCAAAAATCTAGGTAGGGACCAAATTTGACTAATGTGAATTTGTAAGGGACGTAAAAATACACTTTTAAAAGTGAGGATCGAAAAAAGTTATTTTGCAAAATGTGAGGGATGTTTTGAAAGATTTTCTCAATTTGACTTTCTTCCCACAGGTATTCATAAACAAAGGCATTTAGGCAGAAACTAAAAGTCAGTTTGGGGGGGGGGGGGGGGGTGCTCTGCTTTTGTTTAAAAAAAAACACTTTTAAATGATAAAAGTAATTTTGAGGTGTTTCGTGACGGACCACGGGCAGGAACAGTTGTTGGCAGTTATGTACATTTTGCACACGGTGTAACTTTGTTTGCACATGGTGTAACTTACTCTCAACAACGTGTAACTTTAGAACAAAATTTTATGAGTCCCACATATATTTTTAAAATCGAGATACAAGATAAAATTTGGACCGTACATTTTTTTTGGCCAAATCTTGACCATGAACTGTCCAGAGACAGTCCTTCTGATGACCGTCCCTGCCCCATATCCGTTTGGTGACCATCATCCCATAATTTTAGGAGCAGAGTTTTTGGCGTTAAGAGCACTTTTAGTAAAAGTTAAAATTTTATGGTTTTAGACTGTCCTTTATTTTTTAAAAAATATATATATAAAATTCAATCATTTTATCGTATATTATAAACTCAACAATGAGGTAACTATATTTCAAAAATTTAAAATCACACATAACACAGAAGCACTTACCGAAACAAACACACATAAGCACTTATTAGCACTAAGTAAGTGCTTTAGTTGAAAACTCTGGTAAGTGAAGGGCTTTTTAAAATTTTAATAAGCATCATAATTCCAAAGGACCCCTAAAAATGACGATTGCTAGTGTCATACAATTTCAAGATTTTTTTAGTGTAGATGTGATATTGATGGAAAATTTGGGGATGGACGTAGAGAAGTCCTTGAACTTATCAAATCTGGACTTCCGTCTGTTTATAAATCTCTGATATGCAGAAGGTATGGATAATGTGAACATGTGCAGTCAAAGCATTGAAGCAATGAAGACTGAAGTTCTGAGATTAGAGAGGCTTAAAAATATGGCGAAGAACTTTGAAATTGGCACGTTATAATATAAATCTGCAAAAGCTTCCTTTTCTAGAAGTATAGCTTGCTAACATGTTACACCTGCAGCAACAACGGAGATTGGCAATTGCAAGTTGGTGATCTGAGAAAAGGGTGTCTAATTGCAATCTTTAGATTGTTTTGATGAGCATATTTACGAGCTCTAAACTACCACCCCATCATTGAGTGTGACCTGTCGAATACCTCAAATATTTTCAATTGTGTTGCGAGATTAATCAACGTTTATGCCCTGTCTTACCTCTGGAGGTTTGGAGGAAGAGTGGAAGGATTTTTATGCATGAACTTTGATAGTTGAAGCATCACAAATCGCAATAGTGAAGTTGCTGCCATGAATTTGTCCTTTTTAACCATAAAAATTGAACCATTTCACGCTCCCGGATGAAGTACCATACACAGAAGAACTGCTTACTCTATTACAACACAACAGGAATTACCTTGGGTATGTATACTATATGCCATATTCATAAAGGCAATTTTCCTATGAAGTCGGAATTTAGACTTCCCAAGTATAGATGACCCTCAAATTCAAGTGCAGATGTCACAAAAGACATAGTCTTTCCAGTCGGGTCGTCTAAAATCTTGATTATCTTGCCATCACTGCCCACATTAGCTACCATTGCTTTCTCGTATACGCCATGGACTTGGATCATCGACCTTGGAAAAGTCGCTAGCAACTTTTTTAACAGTTTGGAACCGTGCAGATATTGCAGCCTGCTCGGCACTAACTGCAGCAGATATAAATCTTTAATGAATGGTAGAAAGCCGAAAACAGATGAGCTTCACCATTAACAATTATTATGTCCAGCCAAGAACAAGCAAAAAAAAATTTTTTTTTTTGGGTTGATAAGTGAGTAGAGGTGTTTAATTGATTAGTTGTGTTAGATACCTCAAGAAGTGCAATCCAGAACGTGCCATCTGGAGCCAGATTAATGTTGTCTGGTCCTCCAGGAAGATTGTCAATGAAAACCTCTTTTACTCCTCTCTTTTCCTCAGTCAGCCAGTACTTGAGGCACCTAAATCTGGTACAGAAGACAAATAAACAGGGACGTCATCTGATGCTTGTGACGTGTTATCACATTGTTTAGCCAAAAAATCAAAGTAATTGTAATTTGAATTGAATTGGTTTAGTCTAATCATGATCACTTGCAGAGTTCGTGCTCCAAATAATTCTTAAGACACTTTATTAATCATACCAGCCACTTAGTGATTGTCTGGCTGAAACATGTCGCTTAGTCAGAGTGTTTTGGTTGTTATCAAGACTTGAATATACTCTTTCTTACTAAATCCATCAAACGCATGTACAGGTTTAAAGGGCATAGGACTGATCACAATTTATTTCCTCTTATTCTTGTTCAAATTTTTCTTTTTTATTCAATAGTTGGCAAGGGGGAGGGAGTGCCAAGACGAGCTCCAACCTCTTGCAAACCTGCACTCTGCTGCAAGAATTCAGCCACCGGGCTATTAGCAAAATGGCAAGTTTTTTTTTTTAAAAAAAAAAAAACAGCAAAATGGCTAGTATATTAAAACTAAACTTGATTTTCATTCTTGCATTCAAGTCGATGATGTTCTAAGCCCACACCCCACCTCCCAGGTGGGTTTTTTGGTGGGGGGCGGGGGAGGAATGGGACATTGAACAAAAAACACTTACTTCCACGTTTCACAGACGATCAGATAATCTTGGTTGGGGGAGAGCGCAACACCGTTTGCAAAGTATAGGTCACCTAGCAAAACTGATGTTTCATTCAATGCAGGGTCGTATCTCAGAAGTTGGCCATGAGGTTTTGCCTCCATCAAGTCAAGGTACCAATCATGGAACCCAAATTTAGTGCTTGCCACACTGAAGTATACGCTTCCATCTGATGCTTCGATCACATCATCTGCAAACCTGATCCACCATGTTCCAATATAATTGTCGGCAAGAAAGAAAGAGAAAATCCAAAGAAAAGAAAGAAAACCAAGAATATCGCAGATTAATAGAATACACAACTACTTTTGTTAGTATTGGTGAAACTGTTCCTCTCATGGTTTTACCACATTTAACATTTAGCAGTCAGTCATAAGGATCAGAAGGCACAAGTGATGAAAGAATGCGTAACTACTTGCAAAGTTGTATAAGACAAACGGATTTACATCTGTACAAGCCCCATGATCACTTAATTTTGCTCAACACGACGGAGCTTATATTTTAGTTGTAAGAGGAAATTCTGGACTTACAAGTAATGGCCTGTAATCATACCTTATTTTGACACCATTAACATGGGACGCAAGATTTGTTACTCCATCTTCCGTAAACCACAGCAGGCCCTGAACATAAAAAGAATGTGATGCAGTTATCCATGTAGTTGTAGAGGGGCAAAGTTTCCAGTTTCAAATGCACTGATGAGTGTTGTACCTTCTCACAGTCGCATACAATGATTCCGCCAGCTGCTGCTGTTGTGATTCCGAGTAATTGGTCGCTGTTAATCCACTGCCAATTTTCCCAGGATCCATTTTTGTGCAATCTTTTTATCCAACCATCTCTTGTGGCTGTATACAGAACTCCCATTTCGTCTATGGTAACATCTTCTGGTTTCACCAGAAGTCCTTCTCCAAGTTTCTCTGCATCCTGCCAGTTACAATTTTTTTTTTTTTTGGCCCAGGGGAGGAAGTGGGGAGGGGAAGAGAAAGTTGTAAGCATAATTTTCACTAGCCAAGTGGGAAATATATATATATTATATAAACAGATGAGATGAAGGTTTCTACCTGTAATTTGCTGTTAGATAGAACAAGACTTGAAGAAATTGCAGGAAATTCTAGCATGTCCGGTGAGATTGGTGAGAAGAAGGAAAGTTGGAGTCCTATAGCTAGTATACAAGCTATGAGGAAGCTTGAAATTGTGGTGAAGCCACTGATAAAATCCATAACTGTATGAAAGTTTCGCTCTGCAAAATCTTTCCCAGAAGCTTAGACGGCTTGTCAAAAGTTTGAAGGGTCAAAGAGTGATGATTGAATGAAGGGATAATTTCAGAAACCTCGCCTGAGGTTTCATGAAATATCACCTAGCTCCCTTGAACTTTTTAAAATCTCACTTAGCACCCTTAAAGTGATAGTAGGGCCATATGCTAATATCAAAGGTGATGAATTGTCAATAATACCCTCATATTTAAATTTTCTAAACTTATTTTTCTTTCTCTAAATGTCAATGAAATATAGGATTTAATCAATGAAATATTCAGCGCATTTGGAGAAAAATAACTGCAGGTTCTTTTTTTCCCCTTTTTTTGTGTTTCACAGCTTTATTTATTTATTTAGTTATTTGTTCCTATTCATGTAGAGCGCAAGAGAAATAAAGTAACTAAAACTCCGAACTGCAGTTTTTCAAATTCTGAGTTTTTTATAATAAAATTTTCATATTTCATACCCATAAAAAAGTCTGTCTATTTTTAGTATATTCTCTGTATGATATTGAAGTTGAATTTCATCTATTGCTGAGTTTTTTTGGCTCAAATGTATGCTTTTTACATGTTAATTGCCTTCAATGCTATGGAGGGTTTTATTTATAGAAATGGTTTAAAAAAATATTTGCTTTTACTGTCTCTCTCTACTATAGAAATGACTATTGGCTGTAACATAAAATCTTATTAATTTTCATCTCCTCATTTTTAAGACGGTTCCAATTTAGTACTTTTTTTCCTTGGTTTATAAAATGTTCATTTTTCTATAGGCTAAGGGTATTAAAGGCACTAAAATAATCTCTCTCCTCAAACATGAATTTTTTAATATTACTTTTGGTTAGAAGGGTGACAATGTTACCAAAATATCAATTTGAGGGGTGCTAAGTGAGATTTTGAAAACCTCAAGGAAGCTAGGTGATATTTCATGAAATCTCAGGGGGGGCTTCTGAAATTATCCCTTGAATGAATGCTAGAATTGGTCTGTTTTAGGCTTTTAGCGCCGTTGTCTTGTTGAGCGTCTGCTGATACGATGTAAAAAATATCGATTAAATCGTCATCATATTTTATTAAATAAAATTTTTCATTCCTTACTTTTGAGATGTTAATTTTATGCCTCTTATAAATTTAATTAATAAAATTTAGTGATACCAAACTTTTCAACCATTTTTTAGTTTAAAATAATCACATGACCCAAATACAATTATATTTTATATACAAAAAGATCATATCTTTATTTTTTTTAGTGGCAAAAATGAATCTAGATTAGTTCATATCCCACTTTTTTTAGGAGAAAAATTAATATACTTTAGATCAAAGCCTACTTTTTGTAGAGGCAAAAATAAACATGAATTAAATCATTTGACTACAAATGAAATCTAGCCTTTATGCTTCTAAAAAAATAATCATGTGTGGGTTACATGATGGATTCAAAGTAAAAAATGATCGAAAATCTGAATAAGGATCAAATTTATCAATTTGATTTTGTAAGAGACGTAAATTTACTATTTTAAAAGTGAAAGATAGAAAAAATTATTTAATGAATCTGGGAGGAATATTTTGGACGATCTTACTTAAGATGTTCTAAAGCCAGTTATCCTAGTGAATTATCCTTTTACTTTGTTCCATTTTTGATGCAGCGGTGCAACAATTTTGAAGGTTCCTATCGGTTTTTAGTTAGAAACAACAAATGTTGGATGTTCTCCGCCTGAAAACTCAATTTGATGTGATCTAATCGTTCTCTTCTGCGGATGGACAGATGTTTTATCAGAACCTTGCCACAAAAACATCCTAGTTACGTGTGGTACAAAGGCATCCTGAGCTTCGTGAATATTATGGTACGAAGAAATTCAGGTGTACAAGCCACACAAATAAAAAATGTCCAATCTCACTTATCTTCACATCAAGATGCATCACAAGGCATGGTCCAATCGTTTCTCTAGAATTAGAAGTGCCACATTGACCTCATATTCCAAAATCATCTGCATATTCCTAGTAGTTGCATCAAAATGTGGTTCTGCATTAGGTTTGGTTTTAAAGGCAAAGTTGATCAAACAGGAAATTTCAAATTTCTTGGATAGTCCCATATATAAAGGAGTTTCGCCATCCCTTCTTGCTTTTGTACACGTTAGATGACCGGTAGCTATTCCGATCCTTCATTTCATGGTTCCATAATTTCAACAATTTATGGTGTTATTATTTCTTTTTGTCGACTGAGAACTTATAGGTCTTCCTCCTAAAATCTTAACCCAAAAAAAAAGGTAATTCATGTTCATGGGAAGTACTATCTCGTATAATTAATCAGCTCAAAATCATTGGATCTTTTGGACACTAAATCCACGGGAAACCGTTTTTCTGTTTGTTGAAAATATGAATTATTTATCAAATTTTATTTACTTGTATCGTCAACGCACGCACACGCATAATCTACCATCCAAGCACACGTATTTATTTTAGATGATGCAGAAGAGCTATTCCCACCTACGATCAAAAGAAGGGGTTAATACTACTTTATCCTCCCAAACTTTGGACGATTATTCACTTCAATCCCTAAACTTCAAAATGGGACACTTAAGTCCCTAAACTTATAAATACCTCCCACTTAAGTTCCTGAACCTATAAAATGTGACACTTAAATCCCTAAACCCTTATAAAATAAGATACTTTGACCACCAACGGCATTCATGATTTGTTAACACTTAAGAAAAATTGTTAACAAATCATGAATGCCGTTGGTGGTCAAAGTGTCTTATTTTATAAGGGTTTAGGGATTTAAGTGTCACATTTTATAGGTTCAGGAACTTAAGTGGAAGGTATTTATAAGTTTAGGGACTTAAGTGTCCCATTTTAAAGTTGAGGGACTGAAGTGAGTAATCGTTCAAAGTTTGGGGGGACAAAGTGGAATTAATCCCAAAAGAAGATATGAAGTCCTAGCACTTTCCATAAATGTACCATTAGTTTATTAAACTATATGATTTGGTACGGTGAAAACGTAACAGAGGGGAAGCAGAAAAATTTAATGATGTACAACTGGAGATTGACTTGGATAAAAGCGTGGGCAATGGACAACCAAGAATGAAAACAAAATGTCATGTTAACACATGACATGACATGATTGCTGATGAGTGATGATAACGTGTTGCCTTGTCGAGTTTCATTAGCCATATAAATGATAAAACCATCACGTTTGCATTTCTTTTTTTAATCTTTACCTCACGGTTCGAGTGTGTACGTATTCATACGCGGTAAGGCAGACAATTACCTGCACAATGTATACTCAAACCTGTGGCTAAATCATTTGGTCCCAAGTAACATAAAAGCCACTGGAAAGTTCCAATCTTATAAGTAGCAGCACGTCCAAGGATTGTTTCACGTTTCATTGACTTCAGGGCCTTCTGAGAGTTAAAAGGGTACGCGTGTTTTCTTGTCTCTTGGGAGATTCAGATTAATGGAAATATCTTCGAGTGCTGAAGAAGAGGTTGAGTTCATCAACTGTGAGTCCTGTGGATTCACAGAGGAGTGTACTGTAGCCTACATATCTCGAATCCGCCAAAGGTATTGTGGAATGTGGCTTTGTGGTCTTTGCATTGAAGCAGTGAAAGTTGAAGTCTTGAAATCAGAAAGACTGATCAGTACCGAAGAAGCTTTGAATAGGCACATCAGCTTCTGCAGAAACTTCCAGTCTACCAGTCCTCCTTCGAGTTCTGAGCATCCCATGTTCGCCATGGGAAAGCTTCTAAGGAAAAGTTTGGATGCTCCCAGAAGTTTGAGATCCTCTTCAAGCTGCCCCGTTCGGGAAGTCAATCAATCATCACTTGTTCGTTCAGCGAGCTGTTTCTCTTCTCTTCCTTCATGATGGAAATATGCAAACTTCCAATTCAAGCGGATTTTTGACGCTGGTAATAGATGATCTTTTTGGTTAACCATACAAGCTTCTGTGGAGCATAAGATCAGATATTTAGCTTTACAGCAAGATAGTAGCACTCCTAGTTTGTTTCTTGATCCCTTAACAGTGTGCATCACTGCATCCGTTATACGTATGTCAATATTCCAGCATAAGAAAGGTCATAGCACTTAGTCGCTGATTTTACATATTAAAAAGCAATCTGCTTCTTGGCATTGAAGGTTTTTCTTCTCATACTTCTTTTGATGCTAAATCTAAAAGTAATCAAAGGTCAAAATATATGTTTTGCTTTATCCAAATTTTTAACATACAAGTCCTGCAGAGCTGTGGAAAAAAAAAAAAAAAGTTGTATGATAGGAAAATGTGAAAAAGACATGATTTAAGAATTCAAATGTGAAGAAAAAAACAGTTGTGTGCTTTCTCTGTCCATCTGGTATTTTGGTTCTGTTTTGATGGTAGAGAGTTAACCAGTTAAGAGGTTCCCCCTTTCCTTTGAGCTTGAGAAATGACAGGATGAGCCCTGACAAATTTGACTTTTGGGGTTCTTTCCTGACAAAGTTTTTAAGCATCTAACAACCAACTTAGCTTGGAGGTGGAGAGGCATTTAGTATACTGTCATTTCATACCAGTGATGTTGAAGATCTTATCCTTAGGCACACCCTGCATGAATTGAATCCAGTGAATAATACTAGAAGATGTCTCATATCAAGCTGGGATGGTTGTTTTTGCTTATCTCATGTTAGTGACCATTCTTGGATGAATTAAAGGCTCAGTACGTACTTGCGCCAACTCAGATGGTAAGGCTTGAACACCTAGAAACCTTTATCATTAGGCAATATATAAGAATCACAAGAAGCACTGTTGAGACCTGCAACTTGTCCTGACCACATATCATAATCTATTTCCACCCTTCTTTAAAAACTTCTAACAATCCAAAGAAAGGAAAAGATACAAGATGAAATTTATTTTATGCACATGGAAAATTGAGTTTCTTGTCCCAAGATAGTAGTATCTAGATATTCGACAGCAACTTCCCTTTGTTTTTCATTTTTTGTGTTCTAAAGGTTTGACGGCAACTTCTTGCAATTGAGGCCACTTGGCTATTGCAAAGCTACGATTCCAGGAATCCACCTTGATTCCTGATGTTCGAACCAATTAGCTGTGGTACGCTAGATCAATTTGAAAATCCATAGAAAATCTCCAAATAAAAGATTGTCCCCTGCCTTCAACCAGCCAAAGTAATAAAACTTTGACCATTCCCCCCCACCCCCCCCAAAAAAAATAATTTGAACGCCATCGAACAATGAACCTGTACCATACATTGTGACGGTCACATTTATGCAAGCTGCAATAGCAAGTCCATAAATTTTTTTTTTTTTTTTTTGACGAAATGCAACAGCAAGTCCATCATGTTTTAGTTAGAAAAGGTTGAGCCATGTGCAAATTAGCAATCCCTGGGATTCGTTGTCCTTGACATAGGGCAAGTAATACATAACAAGGTGATTTTGAGGAAAGAACAGAAAAAGTAAAAAAAAAAGTTGTAAGTTCAAGTCTTGCAAATTTAGAAGTTTTCTTCAGTCATATATAGTTTATACATATGTCACTAGATATTGATTTTGTTTCATTTATCTTGCAATTTAAAAATTTCCTAAAACTAAAGTTTGTTGGTTATATATATATGTCGGACACAGTTATAAAATTTTCTATTTGAAAATGTCTATAGCTAAATATATATAGAAGTTGACCTTTGACAAAAATAAATAATTAGGTATTCTTACTTAGTTTGATCGCATTACTTTGGTTGATCGTATTGTTTCGAAGGAGTTTACCTAACCCGATATTTCGTGATTCATGCCTACCAGTACTGGCCAATAATATCAAAGCTTTACAAGGACTGGACATCTCTTGATTTTTCTAATTACATGCATCAGCATTATTGCAGTAGCACTTGCTGTGGGATATGGGAGTAACGCGAGAGATGATTTGGTATCCTTACATTCAATAATATGTATAATGTTGGGGAATGATATTGACACCCCTACATTCCAAATTCATATGCCTTTCAATTAGATGATATAAAAAAGTTTTATGCACAAAGATGGCGTCAATTAAATATAAAGATATGTGAATCCGGTTCTCCCTAGTCATACAGTGTGAGACTCTTACAATTGCTTTCGCACGTATGCTTATCTTAATCTTACAAGCCACTCACCTCAAGAGTGAAAATTGATACTCAAATTCTCATGAGAACAAAAAATAATAATTGCCAATTTACCACCTTCAACTTGCCACAACTATTACAAGCAATAATTAAGGGTGTAAATAAGTCTAATCAATCTGAATATCTTAATACTCAAGTTTGTTTGTTTTATATTATCAAGTTTGAAATTGTTTAATCTTAGAATGTTTAAGTTATCAGACTGAACAACTTGAAAGTTTTCCTTTTAGAGTTATGTTGAGGGAGAGTTATGTTAAGTGAGTCAAACTCAAGTTGAACTTAAACTTTGATGAGCATATACATGGGAAAATTTTCCAATGGTCCTTAAACTTTTATCCGGGTGAACTCTTAGCTCTCCAACAATTAGAAGTAAACTTTTGGTCCCCGATCTATCAAAAGTGCAAAATATTGGTCCTTGTGTCAATTCTAGCAGTTGAGAATGACAG
This sequence comes from Coffea arabica, assembly GCF_036785885.1. Lineage (NCBI taxonomy): Eukaryota > Viridiplantae > Streptophyta > Magnoliopsida > Gentianales > Rubiaceae > Coffea > Coffea arabica. The sequence goes on along the minus strand of NC_092320.1, from coordinate 11,098,846 downwards.
AAAGCAACATCACATGCGATGCACGAGGAATTAACAGGGGCATTCTTGTCTGTCCACGAGATTCTGCCAATAATTTCAACAAGAAGAACAAGAAAAAGAAGCAGAATCATCACCATCATCGTCAAACTAAGAAGATGATATTCTTCCACAGAAGATGTGCACCATTTGCCTAGACCACATAGCTTTGAAGCTCAAGGTGAGGTATCTTTCCAGGTCCACTCATGTCTTCCACAGAGATTGCCTAGATAAGCGGTCGATTCCAATCAAGTTACTTACCCACTCAGTAGATCTTTGTTGTTGTCATCATGTGTTCTTGCCGCTGCCACCGGAGATCTACCTCTAGCCTCGTTCCAGCACAATGCTTCCTTAATTACCAATTGATTGTCTTTATTTCCTTTTTATTTTTTTGGAAAATTTTAAACCTATGTTTCTTAGACATCATCCACGCATGGAAACATGAGGTAGTTTTAGATCTGCAACTAATTGTTACTTTAGATCTATAATTGTTACTGATACGATTTAGTACTAACATCTCTCCCCCCATTTTCTCCCTAATTCAAATATCTTCATTTTTTTTGGTTTCTCATCTTCACTATATTTTTAGGGAAAAAGAGGAATTTGTCTTCAATAATCCCCTAAAAATAATCCTCTCATCAGTGAATCCATTACTGAGAAATCATTCAAGGGGATTACTGAAGAAAAAGAGGAACCAAAAACCTTGATCTGGTTTTTCACCTAAAAATTGTCGTATGTCTAATGGAACTGACAATGATATGATGAAAGCAAGACCTTGGTTCTTCATAAAATTGAAGTCTATTTCATTGCTGCTGGTACTCATGATTGCTTTGTGTATCAATTTGGTGTATTGATTCTCCTTTCATGGAGTCATCATCCATCAATCTTTAACATCTTGAAATCCTTAAAGCTTCCTGAACCCTCACAACTTGCTATTTCGGCAAAAGCCAACTTAAATGGGTTTGAGAGATTGAAGCAGCTTTCATTTGACTCAATTTCTCATCTGTTCCTGCTGATTAACAATATTGGCAGAGGAGATAATATTCATGAATCTGACTCATTTGCAAAGCGACGTGTTGGTTTCCAGCTTTCTGGGTGGACTACAATGCCCTTCATATTTTTTCATGCGTCACACGTAATAATGGTTTCCGTCACTCATAACTACTGAACTTGACAGAAGGACTAATAATTTGTTTTTTTTGATAGATTGGAGGCCAAAAGTTTACTTAAAATTAGAAGTAGGTCTTGAGGTACTTTTCGGTACTTTTGAAAACCTGATTTTAGATTTTTTTTTTTCCTTACTTCCTCTTTCATGCAAACAAAAATGCCCTTTAAATTTCAACATAATTACTAAACTACCTAAAGATTAGGAAAAAAATTTATGGTCACCCTATTTTTATCCTATTCTGATCCCAATTCTAGATTCATTTGTGCCTCTTTTTTCTCATCCAACATTTAATATTTACAAGAAAAATAATTAATTCCATAAAAAATTATTTAATTAGCACAAAAATTCATTTATGTAGCGTATAAGTATATCCTGATCATTTTTTTGTCAAAATTATCTTTTTAACTTTTTTTTTGAGAACGCATATGCATTTATTAAAATAGTTTTTTAACAATAAATGAGAACACATGAGTTATTTTGAAAAACCCAATTTTCAAGAATCAGTTTTTAAAAAATCAGCTTTTTATAAAATTAGAATCGTTTTAAAAACAAGCCCTTAATTCAAGTAATTTGATTCTTCTTTCAGCCCTTCATTAAACAAACGTTTAGTATTTAAGCAGCAAATTTAAATATTGGTGGCTTATCTTAGCTACTTAACTTAAGGATTACTATTTAATTGCACTTCATAAAAGGCACACATTTTTTTTTCCTTTAACAGTAGAACCTGTAAATGGAAGGACCATAGACAGTAGACGAGTAGAGCAGTACAGTAACTTTTCAACTATAGATCGTAGGTTCTCTAATGAGACATGCAGACTAAGGATGGCAACGGGGGCGGGTGCCCGCGGGGGGCTCTTGGGGCGGGGGTTGGGCGGGGCTTAGAAACGGGGCGGGGGACGGGGGAGTATACCCCCGCCCCATCCCCCGGCCCCGCCACCCGCAAAAAAAAAATATAATTATATATAATATGTAAGTTAATTAGTTATAAACTTATGATAATGATATTATTAGTTAGATGTATTATATAATGTATAGTAGTTTATGTAATATAATTGATATTATCAATTATATGAATAATTATACATGTCTACTAATAAAATTTATTAATTAGTTATACTAAATTTACTAATACATTTATACTAAATTTCTAATTACACTTAATAGAATAACACTTTTTTCTCAAAAAAAAAGTACAAACACAATAATGAATTAGTGATTGCATTTGTACTAAAAGTGAAAACTTGACTATTTTAGTTATATTTATTTCATCATATTGGATTGTATTCAAATAACTTCTGTTTGATTGTTTTTATGAGTTTCAATTGTAAAATTACAATGAATAATAATTTGATGATGTGTTGATATTTTAGTACTTGATTATTTATTAAAATTTAATTATAATAAAATTTTATTAACTCCGCGGAAGAAGCGAGGTGGGGCGGGGGGAGCGGGAGGCGGGGGACGAGACGGGAGACGGGGGAACTAATAGGCAACGGGGCGGGGACGGGGGAGGGGTCCCGTTGCCATCTCTAATGCAGACCTTTCTCCGTCGTATTATTAATCAATAACCATCTCATTCGTGCATTTAATTTGAGGGCCCAAATCGTACGGCCCATTCCACGTCGATTCCATTATTGTGGGGGCGGACTGAGAGGGAATTTTTTGGGAGCTTGTGGTCTTGCTGACATTTTATTGTAGCTTAGAAAGGTTTTATCAAATAATCACCACGAAAATAAATTTGTTATATGAGGAATTATTTTTGATGTCCCATTTTTTTCTTTCAGGCTTATGAACTTTTTTATCGTGACATACTGTTGAACGCTTTTTGAGAATCTATGAAATTGTTGTATTGGTAGGTATAACGGAATTATTAATGCACAAAATAACTCTCTACGAGTAAATTAACGCATTTTTTTTTTTATGGTGGTCCATCTCCTTTTCAAGTCTCAACCATCAAAACATCTACTCAAGCAAAATTATTGCCCTACTTTTAGGCGTTCAGTTTTGTCTATTTTTTTTTTTCAACCTATCTGATAACGAAATATCCTTTATTTAATCGACTTTAAGTACTAGTAAATAACAAAATTTCCTTTGGCTTGTACACAAGCTGGCGACCCAACACCAGAAAGGAAACAAAACCTTTGGTATAGGCATCACAGCTGTGAATGGCGCAAACCAGGGAGTTGCAGCTTGGTCGCTAAAGGAAAGGCAAGCAGGAAACAAAGCTCAGGACACTGCAGAGGCAGTGAGGCTCTGTATGATCAAAGCAGCAAAGAAGGGATGGAGCGACATCAAGATACGAATTGAAGACAGAAAGCTGCTAGACCAATTAGGAGCTGGAAAAGCCAGGACATACAAAAAATGACCTCATGATTTCGAATGTGCCTTTTTACGAGTTGAGCGAGGATATTGATAGCTTATGCTATAGTTTGAACAAAATTGTTCTTTTAAACTTTTGTGACATGGAGTGGAATTACTTTACCCCTGAGTGCTAAATGTATCGGTGTAAAAATAGGAGCCCTTGCTCCAACATTGTAATATTTTGTTGAAATTTTTGTAAAAAAAAAAAGGTATAGTAATAATTTGATATATGTAAAATAAAAAGATAGTTAAAAAATAGGGAAAATTGTCCAAAATGTCCCTCACATTTTGTAAAATGACTTTTTTCATCCCTCACTTTTAAAAGTGTAATTTTATGTCCCTTACATATTCATATCGATCAAATTTAGTCCCTAACTAGGTTTCCGATCATTTTTTGGCCGGAATCCATCATGTGCAAGGCACGTGATCATTTTTGAAGGGTAAATTTGCCAAATTATATTTTACATAATATAATCTATAGTCCTTCACATTTTATAAAATAAATTTTTTCGTCCATCACATTTTATAGAATGATTTTTTTCATCCCTCACATTTCACAAAATGAATTTCTCCATCCCTCACATTTCAAAAAATAAAATTTTCATTTCTCACTAATTATGTGTGTGAATACATTTTTTTTAAACACATGTATATATCTATTTGATTTTGTTTAATAATAATAGCATAAATACATGTATGTAATTGAGCCCAACTTGTGGGCAATCTTTTCTTTTTGTATGATTATGACTAATATTTACGAATAAAACCTTAATTTGCATATTCTTATTGTATTTTGACCGAAAATAGCTTTATTGGCCAATTTGATAATGAACGCAAGATTTTTTACTAGCCAATACCAGATGAAATCAAATGATTACGTATAATATATGGTATTCATATTGTTAAGTGAAATCAAATAGACACATACATATATTTATGCTATTCGTATTATTAAGCAAAATCAAATAGACATATACATGTGTTTAAACAAAATGTATTCACACACATTTTTTTTTTTAGGGTTTCCCTCACAGACATAATTAGTGAGGGATGGAAATATTCATTTTTTGAAATGTGAAAGATGGAGAAATTCATTTTGTGAAATGTAAGGGATGAAAAAATTATTTTATAAAATGTGAGGGACGAAAAAATTTGTTTTATAAAATATGGAGGACTATAAATTAGATTATGTAAACTATAATTTGACAAATTTATCCTTAAAAAATGATCACGTGCCTTGCACGTGATAGCTTCCGGCCAAAAAATGATCGGAAACCTAGTTAGGGACTAAATTTGACCGATATGAATATGTAAGGGACATAAAATTACACTTTTAAAAGTGAGGGACAAAAAAAGTCATTTTACAAAATGTGAGGGACGTTTTGGACGATTTTCCCTAAAAAATATATTCACAAAAAAAAGTAAAAATTTGAACTGATTATGAGCTTAGAGCTTTTTATGTGCACAGAAAGTTTGGACAGATCCTCTATTTGGAAAACGAAAACCAACAAAAACCAATAAAGCCGTGATGAATTTATTAGTACTCGTGACTTGACGATTTGTTTTGACAAAAAAAAAAAAAAAATTGACGATTTGACTTTTAGTTTGGAACCCATTAGTTAGTAGGGCTATCCCGATCTGTGTAATTAGCACCCTTAGCTAGTTTCCTTAACGCATAAGCGGAAATGGTACCACAATTCTCGTCGGTTTAAGACATTTATTATTATTATTGCCAGTTTGTCTTTTTGTCCCTTTCATAAATATCTTCGAACTTCGAACAAAAGACGTGCCCTTTGTCCGAGTAATGTAGGACAAATGTGTTTTACCACGTGGTTGATCCCACAACCCAACTAGTATTATGCTATTGCTCTCCAAAAAAGTAAAAATAAATAATAAAGAAGCAAATGCCCAAGCCCGCTTCCTTTTCCTTTTCCTTTTGCGGCACGAATGATCTCCGTCCTCGCTCAATTTGATCTTGAATATACCCGCCTCACCTTCCAACCCTGTTTGGCACTTAAGTTTTTTATTATTAAGTTTATCTGTTATAATTTTTTAAAAATTTTAGTTACAATAATTTCAAAAAAATTTTAAATTTTTTAAACTATACACTTCAAAATATTAAAAAATTTACATACTTCAAAATTTTTTAAAAAAAATTCTCATACTTCAAAATTTTTTAAAAAAAATTCTACAATAAGTTACAGTAAAGTTTTAGATAAATACCAAAAAAACTTACTTGCCAAACGTCTGTTTCTCCTTTATTCTTTTGTATTTAACACCATGTCACATGTCATTTAGGAACTTAAAATTTAGTTTTTTTTTTAAATAATAAAGTTGAAGTTAAAAGTCAGTCGAAAAGAACAACTTTGAAGAAGTCATTTTCTTCTATTTGAACGTTATTTTTTTTTAAAAAAAATTAAGTTCTTCTACTTGAACTTTGAGGAATAATTTTTGAATGTAAATAATTATGAACAAGTACTTATTATGAATAAGTCATCTTACTTTTAAACCACAACTAAAAGCTTTGGTGTGCGAGAAAAGGTGGCAACGAATATTTCCTTCACACAATTAGAGTAAAGATGTAGGATATTATGCTTATTGCGCTCCCATGAATGGTACTCCTTTGCCCTGCTCTCTAAAACCGTATAGTACTTATGAAGACAAACTTTTGGCTGTTGTTAGATTCTCGAGGAGTTCTTGTTTGAGTATTTCACATTTAATTAGGAGTGTTTGGATAGCACAAATATGTCAAATAATATTTTGCTTGCATCATAAACACATTTTTCAACTCACCTTTTTATATTCCTAATTATCCTTTTATCTCACATACATCACATCATAAAAAATGCTACAGTAATTATTCCAAATAATATTCCAAATAATACTCTATCCAAACAAATTATAAATCACTAGTTTTCTTTTTATGTTACAGTGCTTTTTTTTTCTTTTCATCTAAATTTAATATTTTTTTGGATAGTTAAAAGGCTTAAAGATATGGCCTACCCAAGAACAAATTTATGTTGCCTTTAGATTAAGTGATTTAACAAAGAATTTGAAATCCTTCTACGTACCTTGAATTAGTTGGGAGATTGTATTTGTAATCCATCTAAAATAACAACGAAAAATTCAGCGAGTACGGTGCAAAAGGAGCAAATGATTTTTGTTCAGATGAAAATGTTGAGAGTAAAAATTCAATCACATTTTTGTACACATTGAATTGACTGTTGTGGATTTAACCAAACTACCAAAGGTAAATGTGGAGCATAGATAATCATGCCCGGATTCTTAGGCCATGCTTGGATTGCTTGTTTTCGTCGGAAAATATTGTCGTTTTCGTGATCACATTTTCCTATCACCTTTTTCCCTCACATATATCAAATCACTACAGTAATTTTTTCATGAAAAATGACGGAAAATGCAATCCAAATACAACCTTAATCTATTTCAAATTAATAAAATTTTGTTTGGGTTACTTGGAATTATTGATAGCATATATTGGCTATTAAGAATTCGAGGCATGGCTAGTTTGGGAGTTTAGGGGGGAAAATGAAAAAAAGAAGGCATATCTTTGCGATTACGAATTGAATTATGCCAAGTTTGTGGACCTTAGAAAAACAAAAAGAGAAGACATATCTTCACGATTACGAATTGATAGCATATCTTAGCGATTAAGATGTGACAAAAAGGCGGCTAAAAGAATTGCCTAGTTGAAAGAATTTAGGAGAAAAAAAAAAAGATGTTTAAGTTAGAGAAGCAAAAGGCAGTTAAAATAGATTGTCAGGATGTGCACGATACATATAATAATTCGTCCTAATCTTACAAATGGGAAAACATAAATGCATGAAAATCATATATTTTTACTCAAGTAATTCCGGTGTCCTTGATTTGACTATTCCTCTTTGCCGTCGAAAAGCTTTACAGTTTTACTCGCTCAATTTTTTCACGTCACACTCACACCTGAAGTAGTAGCCTGTAGGTATGTTGAAAGTGGGTCGATTAATGAGTCAACCAAATCAGAAGGGTAAAAAACAAAATGAGAAAAACGAAAGTCTAACCAAATATGGAGCGGCAGTAGATTAGCAAGTCAAGCAAATTAGAAGGGTAAGAAATACGCTAAACAGCAAAACAAATTCGAAAGAAAAGTAGTTCACTTTCACTCTCAGCGTCCAATTATTTCATCGACAATATTCGCCCAGGATTGGGCAGCAGCTTCCTCCAAGTCAAGTGTGAAGTGTGAAGTGTGAACTGAAAACTCATCTCAATCTCTAGTTGTGACGGCTGACCAGTGACAGGGAGGTCCCCAGAAAGCAACCAAAGATCAGTGCCCTCCAAATTTGCCGTCCTTTTGCCGACGCGTCAGCCAGACAGCCACTACCGCCAACACCGAGTCTCCCGCGTCTCTACGCGCTGCCCCCACTCGCCCCTCATCTTCTTTCCCATATTCTACTAATCATATGCAGATCAATCCACGCATGCATTCGTTCAGTCAATATACAATTAATAGTAGCGAAAAACCCTCTTCAATTTCTTCATCTCCATTCCCATTTCATCCAAGAAAAAGGGAAAAAAAAAAAAAAAACTACCCAGATACTTCCACTTCTTCACCTTCACCTCTCCCAGGTACAAACTCTTCATTTAATAGTATTTTTTTTTTTGGGTACAGTTGAATTGTTCAGCTCAATCCCTCAATTTGTGAGTTGTAGATTTCTATACTGTTTGATTGCATTACAGCGACGCTTGGCTTGTATGCTTGTAAATATTCAATTGTTGAGTTTTAACCCTTTTCTTTTGTCTTTTTGTGATCTTTTTTTTTTTTTTTGGGTGGTGGATCAGAGTTGAAGACTATGAACATTTTGACGTGTTTTAGTTTTTGTAAACCCACAAAATTTCGTGGAAGTTTCAATGTGATGAGTTTCTTGGTCTTGCTTTTCTTATTAGCCCATCATCGAGAAATTCTTCAAAGTCCATTCTCTGATAAGTCTAGTCCCATACTTTCCCATATTTGGATTTCCAAAAGTCGGGATTTTGAAGATAAGGCTAGTGGGATTGAGGTCATCCGACGGAAAACTCAAGAGAATAGTGTTGAGAACGGCGTTCTTACTACAAACAAGAGTCCTTCTCTTATATGCTCAGGATTGTATAACCACACCGGTTACGGGACCAAATGCGAATACTTGAGAGCCAACCCACAATGCAATTCAGGGGGATTTTTCAATTATATCCTGTTCTTTTACTGTGTCTGTCAGAAGTTTAGCGCTTTGGGGTCCGTCATTTTGGGAATTTGGTTGGTAGTTTTGTTCTATTTATTGGGAAATACTGCCGCAGATTACTTCTGTTGTAGTCTTGAAAAGCTCTCAAACTTGTTGAAGTTGCCGCCCACGGTTGCAGGGGTGACTCTGCTTCCATTGGGTAATGGGGCTCCTGATGTATTTTCTAGTATTGCTGCTTTTGTAGGCCGTGATTCTGGCGAGGTGGGATTGAATAGTGTGCTTGGCGGGGCTGTTTTTGTGGTCTGTGTTGTTGCGGGAACTGTCTCCTTATGCGTTTCAGAGCGAAACGTGAGGATTGATAAGAAATGTTTTATACGGGACGTGTGTTTCTTTCTTGTTGCCCTTGGTGCTTTACTCGTTATTCTGATCGTTGGTGATGTCACTGTAGGAGGGGCAATTGGATTTGTCTCAATCTATGTTGTTTATGCTCTTTTTGTTGCTGCAAGTGAGGTAATTAAGAAGCATCCGTGGAGCTGCAAGCCGAATTCAGCGGATTCATTATTGTTACCTGTTAGCGGAAATAGGCTAGCTAATGAAGCTGTAGAAAGTGAGTCCGTACAGACTCCTCTCCTTCAGTCAGATTCTGCTGAAGCATCGACTAGTCTTCAAGATAAGCTGCCCCATTGGATGTGGGCTTCAAATGTAGCCATTTATTCAAATGAAGTAATAAAGGTTAGTGGTACAGGTAGTCCAAAATTCTTATGGGGTTGGAATGAAGAGGACACGGTTAGTGATCAATCGGTTAGTGATCAATCACCTTTCTCCTGTTCTAAACTTTGCTCGTGGCTGGAATTACCCTTGACAATCCCAAGACGGTCAACAATTCCCATAGTTGATGAGGAGAGATGGTCAAAGGGTTATGCTGTTGCCAGTGCCTTTTTGGCACCGCTGCTCTTGGCCTTCCTTTGGAATACTCGAGATGATGTCAGTTTTCTTGCCAAAGCTACTGTGTATCTCGCTGGTGCTGTAGTTGGTGGTACGCTTGGAGTGCTTGCATTTGTATACACCAAAGCAGATCATCCACCTCAAAGGTTTGTCCTTCCATGGGTTTTGGGAGGCTTTCTTATGAGCATCGTCTGGTTTTACATTGTTGCGAATGAGCTTGTTGCCCTACTAGTAGCTTTCGGAGTCATATTTGGAATCCAACCGTCTTTGCTTGCATTAACCGTAATGGCATGGGGTAATTCGATGGGTGATTTAATGTCGAATGTTGCGATGGCGATGAATGGTGGTGATGGGGTGCAGATTGCCATGTCAGGATGTTTTGCAGGACCTATGTTCAATACTCTTGCTGGCTTGGGTATCTCTTTGCTCCTTGGAGCCTGGTCCGACAGACCTTCATCATACGTTGTTCCCAGGGATTCTAGCTTGTATTTTACATTGGGTTTTGTTGTCTTAGGACTTGTTTGGTCTCTAGCTGTGTTGCCATGGAACAATATGCGTCCGACCAAACTGTTAGGAATGGGCCTCATGGTCATCTACTTGCTCTTTCTATCATTCAGAGCCAGTTTAGCGCTGAATGATGAATCGATGAGTGGATGAGCAGAATGAGGTGTGACCTGGTAATGGTGACTCGTGAATCTTGACCAGGCCAATAGGTGATAGTTTAGGCGATGTCCCTGATTGTGGACTGTTATTAGTGTAAATGCTCCCTTTGCTTGGGCAATGTACATTCTCCTCACAGCCGCCTACAAACAGTTGGAAATATAATGACTAATTATTAGTTATTTCGTGACAACATCAAGACTGAACCTTGATTGATTGGATGTTGATTTTTTGCATTGTCTCTTAGTTATCTCTAGTTTTTTTTTTCTTCCCTTCCTGAATATCAGCAAGAGATTGGGTTCGTGCCTTTTGTTTGCACTTTTATCACGCGCAAGTTGCGACTCAATTATGTGCCGATTTGGTCCAGGTTTTGATATTTGAATATGATCAAGTTTTGATTGTATATTTGGCTTATTGGAGGAATATTTTAACTTTGGGAGTATGTAAAAATGAACCAAACTGAAAATATGGTGGATTATATCAGGTTTCTTGTTAACCAGTCACACCTTCTGGTTCTGGCTGGAGTATTTGTTTTCGTCATCTTGGCATTAGTGAACCCGGCCGCTTCCTCCATGACTGACTTTTATTTCAAAGTAAAACTTTGATGTAACCACCTCTAGCATGCATTATAGACGATAAATTGTTGGCTTTTGATGTTTTTCATCGTCTTTCCGATCAATTCTTCAAGGAAATGTAAATCCCGGAAAACCCCAGAGAACCCATTGGATCAAGACTCTCGTATATGGTTCTCGTTTTAGCAACCATACTAGCCGTTTCTGGAGGTCACTACTTGATATGCATTCTATCAAATTCCAAGAAAAAAGGTCCCTCCAGGGAGACTTGGTTTCCCTCTCATCGGAGAGACCGTCGGCTATCTCAGAGCACTAAAGAAAGACAAGGTCCATGATTGGGTTCAGGAGCGTGAAGACGAGTACGGGCCAGTAGTATTCAAGACCTCAGAGCACTCGTATACATTTACAGTTGAAAGGCAATTTTATAACTTCTAATTCTCTACGAGGGATGAATGATGCTACTTTTAGAATACAAATAAGACAATTAACTCTGTCAATAAATTAGAGAATTCTCAAACCGTTGGAGGCAGGCAGATGCCTCCATCTAACTGGTACGTTCAACCCTGAAAATGGGGTTATAATCAGAATGTCAGATCACATCGGAAGCATTGGTGCTGGCATTTGAACCTGAGCTCTATATAACTTGCCCCTGGCTATGGCTTCGGGGCTTATTTTCTTGCAGTTCTACATTCTAATTTGTTGGTTTCCATTAACTAAAGATGCAATCGCTGCAGGAGCTAAGTGATAAAGACTCCATATGCGTGGTTCCTTTAATGAAGAAAATTGCTTTTCAAGGTTACTTGTACTCAGCTTTTTGGGCTTCCGGGAGGTAATGAACTAGACCAGTGATCATGCCTTACCCTGCAATGGGCCTCCCAATCAAGCTTCAACCCAGGAAATTATCAACAGCCGATGCCCATGATCATCACCCGATCCATTAATTCGTATGCATCCTTCTAGTTTTTACTACAATGGATGCATTCCCAGTTTTTTAAGTATTTAGTTGAAACGATTCATAGCTTCATATAGCAGTGTTAATTCATCATTCTGGACCATTGAAGCCTATCAATCAAGTGTTAACCTTTTCTTATTTTGTGCATGTTGAAACGACCAATGATGTAGCAGAACCAGCATTAATTAGTCATATAGACTGTGGAGGATCTAAATTAGGAACACAAATTATAAGCGTGAAAAATCAAATATATCGAGGCAAAAACATATTGAAGGCCTACGTACTATTAGTATTGGATGACAACATTTTTGTGTAATTAGGCTAAATCCCTACTACACCATAATAATAAATTCACACCTAATTATACGAAGTACAGATTTATAACATCCCTCTTCTTTATTAGGACATGCATGGATTTGTTACACGTACTGCGGGACAACAAATCCGAAAGCACGGAGGTGCATGCATACTGCATCATATCCCTCCTCATTATTCGTTCATTCATCTTCTAACGTAAATATAAAGCGATCAATTTGGCCATTTATTTTCATGGTGGAGTGGTGATACCTGCGTATATAGAGAAGGAATCATATAAGTTCATAGAATCAAGTACGTAGCAGCAACAAGGCAACAAGAAGAGAGAATTAAGCTTTGTAAGGAATGATATGGATGGAGAGAGAGAGAGAGAGAGAGCTTACTGCCACATCTGAAGTTTGGAGGGACAGGCCTCCCACAACCTCGGACCAGCTTGATCATACGTTGTGCCCCAACTAAGGCTGCCAATTTGGGAGTCACATAAGGACACACGCATTCGACGTGAGCCGCCCTAACCAGCTGACAGCAACCGGCCGAGGGCTGTGCACCAAAAGCAACCGGCCTGCATGAATTTTCAATAAGCCTTCTTTCTTGGTTGCATTCACTGGGACTCAACTGAGCATTGGCGCCTCCTATGCCACAACTACTACGCCAATTTCCTAGCACGAGTACCACCAGTAGGATTAATCCCATTGTTCTCTCCCTCATTGATGCCATCGTCAGTTGCTGTCAAGTGATCGATATGCTGCCTGTATTACTTGTAATTTATGCTTCTTGTTGCTCGTGTGATTAATTATGTCCAATGTGTATATTTATAGGCTCATGAAGGAGACAGAGAACAAGTGCACACCGCAGAAAGCATGCTGATTGGGTCTTCCATTTTAATTCCATGGCGCTAATTTTCCACATTCACATCCAAGGTCCAAAAGACCAAAAAAAAAAAAAAAAACAAACGACAGGTTGACATGGTCTTGGTCTTTAGATGTAACGAACCTTTAATTCTGTGGAATTCCCACTAGCAACTATCTAGAACTTCCTGAGGTTGGATCTGTGGAATTCACACCAGGCTAGACCAATCATTTTGCTTGACTTATGGGTTATGGTCTATCATCTATGGCTGGTGCGGCAGGCGAAACATGCATGTCAAGAAATTATTTGCTTCTGGTGTGCAAGAAATCTGAGCCAGACAAATTATCAAATATTCTATAATGTTAAGTTGTTTTCAGTTCAGTAGTAATTTTTTTTCCTTTTCGTTGGGAGGAAACTCAATACATGAGTTTGTAAAATTTGGTTGTTTAGCGCTTGACAGAGGATCCAAATCACTCCTTACATCCTATTCTCATGGATTCCAGAGCTCCGGCAAGTTAAGCTCCGGCATGTATTTCGCGAAGCCAACAGATGTGCCGATGCACTAGTGAAGTTAGGATGCAAATTGGAAAGGTCTTTCGTGATTTTTGCATCATGTTCTATCTTTCTTCACTTCCATCTCCCATGTCCAGTCTTCACTTCCTAGCCACTATCAACTACCAGCTTTACCTCAAATTCCATGCAATTCCACTAATTCAGGCAATCCAAAATTCCCAACCACGAGGAATTCCTATAGTCCTGAATTTCTGATCCCATCAAACCCCCAACTCGGGAATTTAATTGATACTTTGCTCGAAGCCAAATTCCCATCGAGCACCAATGTATGCATTCCAAAATTGTCATTATTTTTTACAACATCCCAATTTGCAACCTTCTTCTATGCCAAAACCTATATCTCTTAATTCTTCACCTCCAATAATACCTAATCTTGTCACCAACCATCAATTTGAGAACACTGAAAACCAAAAAACCAAAAAAAACGGGGGGAAAAATAAGAAATTACCAAACCACATTTGGAGAGATGAAGAGGGAGGACAAGAGGGGAAGAGAGCAATAAAGGTAGCAAAAATTACTCACGACGAAAGCAAACATAGGCAAAAACAAAGGGCGAGAGGTTGTTTATACTAATTTATATCAATTCCATTATTGTTGTGCTTTTTTTTTCATTTTTTGTGCCGCACTTGTTGGACCATTCCAGGGGTGAATTTCTTTAACCTCTATAAGTATTTTATCTGGTTTGCTTGAATATCACTAATAGAAAAAATTCCTAAAGCTGAGAGCACTCGCTAATTATTATTCATTACCCCAAGATTCCAATTTTTTTTACTAACTGAAAGGAAAGAAAACCCAATTTTCGGAAGGGGAAAACAAACAACAAATAGAACTATAATTTACGTACAAGGCACGGTACAGGAGAAAATGATTGTTACGCCACCGTTCATTGTCGTGGATTTAATTGAAAAAAAAAAAACTCATAGTATTGGTCAAAATTTGTTCGAACCGAATAATACTTCCATGCATGAATGCTTAATGGCGTAAGGTCAGAGGATTCTTTTTGCTTTTTCTGGTTCATAATCTTTGACTGAAGAAAGGATTTACTTTTGGTGGTTCTTGCTAATAATAATCTCTGGATTCAGGAGCAATGTATGGTGGGAATTGAAAGAGAATCTGGAAGGTGAAAAAAGTTATATTCGCAACCAAGTAAAAGGTATGAAGTGCCAATCTAATCGCCCAACCGGCAGTTGCGTAGCAAGAAGATTCAAGTACAAAAAACTGATAAAGTAGAACGTGTTTTTCTGTATGAATAATAATTCAAATTTAACATATAGTAACACCAATTAGCAATAAAATAAGAACCAAACAATTATATGTAGGACTCCTTCGCAACTGCAAATGTAATTTTGTCATGTCTGATGACATTGACAAATGAAGCAAGACATATTTTTCTTGGTTTGATCTGCTTCGGGCTTCAGCATCTGGTGGAGCCATCGTATATGTAGTCCAGAATAGCAATGACTCCGAAAACAAAGGCCTGATCAATTCCAGGCTTCACCACCACATTATACAGTTCCCTGCTTGCCATTACTACCTCCACTTCCTTACACATTCCTACCTGCTCATACACAAGAACCAAAAAAAGAGCGCTATAATTTGTAACGTTTAGGTTGAATCAGATTCAGATATGATATACAACAGGTTCATCTCAAAAATAAAGTAGCCGGTATGAAAAACCTGTGCTGCGATCCTGCCGCTGGAGTCAACTATGCTGCAATTCCTGTTGGTAAAGTCACCTCTGATCTCAAAATCCCTGAAACCTCTATACTCGTTTGATGTAACGGATATTGTTATGGGATTTTTCATCCACAGACATGAATTGGAGGGTTCTCTCAAGCAGAAAATTGGCTTCTGAGATCCTTCCAAGTCGTGTGCATATCCCCTCCATCTTCTGCAAAGGCTTAGTGCTTCCATAACTCCTCCCTGGAAAAAGATCAGTAATTACGCTACATTGCAAGTGAGAGTAAAATACTTGGAAAGGGACTTAGCATTTGTGGTTTTAGCCACAATCGCCTGGGACGATTGATTGTCGGACGTGACCACACAGAGTTATGAAGCTAAAGCTTCAATCCTCCACGGTCCTCGAGTTCAGAAACTATTCATCTTGGTATAATTCTATATGACCACGAAAGCTTTTTGATAGATAAACTGTAAAGCTCAAGCAAGAGATAGAGATGAGTACCTTTCTCCTTACGAGCAGCAATTCACTACCATCGCCAGCCCTTACAACCAGCTCCTCCTTCCTTCCAAGAATCCCACAACCATCAACCCTGAAAACAATCTTTTGATTACCATCTACGACCACAAAGCCGCCTCCATTCACCACATGTGGCCTCCTTCGTACATAAAGAACTATCTCAGAACCTGAACAGTATTGCTTACTCACTACAGGCACTTTGCTGATCGAATTACCAGTCATCATTTCCTGTATCCAAGTAACAGTAAGCGCAATGTTTTAGCGAAATTGCTTCCAATGAATCAAGACAGCGATCATCATTTATAACCCGCAATAAAGGCGTATAGGCTGGTATTTCAAAGATCAAAAGTTTGGCAGCAGGTATTGATTGACCAATTATAGTGTTATACATGCACAAAGCATAGTAGCATATATAATGCAAGAATCTTGTTTGAGTGTAAGATACATCCGGAAATGAGTATGGCTTATCTTGTACGTCCCCGGTGGCCAATATAAAAAAGCACATGAGTAATTACGTCGCCTAAACTATACACGGCTTACTAATAGGTTTTTGAAACTTGTTTCTTCTTTTCTTTTCTTTTCTTTTCTTTTTTTTTCTAAGGTCCAGAATTCAAATCTTAAATTCTTTTGGCTTCAATGGTATCATATTACAAAGTCTATGTTAACTTTTTTGAAGTTTGGCTGCCCTAGACTTTTCGAGAATATTTGTGGCAACGAAGTCTCCTATTGGTATAACTTTACAGGCATTTCTTAACATAGGGTTGGACTTATTGTCATCTTGCTTCCAGCTAGCGCTTCTTCAATTGATGTTTAGGACTACCGGTCCGCTCTCACTATTAATTATTTCTTACCTTGGGAAAAGTTAAATTATTTGGGAATAATTCGAGATTCCCTTAAAAATGCATTAGAAGTTAAAATGCTTAAAAGTTATAGTGCCCTGATCATACTTGTATGCTAATGATTTCAAGACCACGTTTGTGCTATCAACAATTACGGTTTAGATGGTTACCTAGCCTCGTGCTAGCATGTTGCTGAAGATTTTGATGATTCAGGAGATCGAAGAAGAATGTGATTGTAAAATGACAAGCTTGTGTATTGGAGGTTAAGTTTGGTCCTCTCCAGAGCTGTTAAACGAACCGAGCTGTTCGTTAGCTCGGTTCGTTTCGGCTCGTTCGTATTCGTTAAAGGCTCGTTCGAAAGCCTTAAACGAACGAACACGAACGAATTTTTTTGTTCGTTTAATAATCGAGCGAACACGAACATGTTCGCGAATTTTAACGAGCGTTCGCGAACAAGGACATAATTATCATTTAACAAATTTTAGGGTTACTCATAAGAAATTCTAAAACTTTTCCCTTCCCTTTCCAACCTTACTTTTGTTTTCCTTCCCCATTGGCCGCTGCTGAAAATTTGTACTTGTCTTATGGCTGAATTTTTATATTTGAAGGACAAATTACTTTGTTTTATTTGTTGTTTTTATGTTAATGTTGGTTATGCAGTTATAAGTTATTGAATAATGGAATTTAGTCATTTAGTATTTTAATTATTTTTTAGGATGATTAATGATTTGTGTGGCATATTTAAGGCCTAAAATAATCTGGATTCGAACTTTTCGAGCGTGTTCGCGAACAGCTCGTTTATGTTAAATGAGTCGAACACGAACACGAACACGAACTTTACTTTACAAGCCAAACACGAACACAGGTTTAGAGTTCGAAAGTTAACGAACGAACACGAACGGAGTTCGAATCGCTTAACGAACAGAGCTCAAACATGAGATACTCGGTTCGTTTCGGTTCGTTTACAGCTCTAGTCCTCTCCTAGTTTTTATTTTCTTTTTCATATCAATAAAATAAAATAAATTTTTTTAAAAAAATAATAAGTCGAAGGTGTTTAATCCAAAATCTCTTACTTACAATCCCTCGTACCTTGCCACCCACAACTCCCTCCAATGCTTGTGATTCTCTGTCAATTTTCTGTTGTGAGAAGAATATTTTGGAGCTGATTAACTTCACAAAGTTCATAGTGTTAGGTAAATCTTGCTTCCCAGTTGCTGTAAATGATTCCCCTCCAGTAAACATAAACCCGAGCGAATTAATCACTTTCAGGTTTCGTCTTCTTCTTTTTTCTTTTTTTTTTTGGCAATAATTTGTACAAAAAGTTTTGGTAAACAAAGAAAGAGATCTTTTCTTTCCTTTGTCGCATCTTTGCTTGTAGAACAGGTAATTCCAGAAGAAAAAGACGGCATTCTTTATTCTTTTTTCTACAAAACGGAATATAGTCAAATAGAGAATGAAAAAGAGAGAGAGTTAAAGTGGTCATCCAAGGCATCAATAATTGTACGGTGCAATGTAGATACTAGGATAACAATACGAAAAATATAAGAAAATGTTATCTGCACTCTCGCTATCATTTTTATCATATGATTTTTATTTATTAAATTACATGATTAAATAAATGGTGCGAGAGCAAATAATAATATTTTTCAAAAAAATATAACAAATGGGGAGATTTTGCAACGAGTTTAGATCCACAAATGGGCAAAATAGGCAGTGAAGTTGTTGAGAATGAAGAATCATTAGCACTGGGATCAACCGTAAAAGCCCAACCCAAAATGAACGGACGGAAGAAGAGGGGTAGCCAGCCCATTTAGTGATCCAAATCAGCATTCGAGTACCAACTCCCCCATTAAATACTCAGATCCAGGTGATTGGGAGATCGGGCGATGGGGACGGGAATGGTGGTGAATGGTGACTGGTGGGGATGGGGATGGACTAATCAGGAATTTTATTTTTTTCAGATACTTAAATACATAGGTACTATTATGATTTATGACCAGTGTGCTGTTGCTTCACGTGACATTCATCAAACTGGGCACGTACAACAAGTTACTGGTGCTTCTACTGTTTGTTCATAACCTCAAACACGTCCGATCCCACCACCGAAGGAAAATGTCACTCTGATCTTAATGGCTACGTTGAATTTCCCGTAAAGCCGGACAAAGTTGTCGCAGTTTTTTTTAGAGTTTTTGCAGAAAAATAATTACTGTAGCACTTTTTGTTTGGATAGAGTATTATTTGAAATATTATTTGGAATAATTACTGTAGCACTTTTTGTGATGTGATGTATGTGAGATAAAAAGTTGATTGGGAATATAAAAAGGTGAGTTGGGAAATGTATTTATGATGCAAGCGAAATATTATTTGGAATAATATGTGTATCCAAACACTCATAAATTTGTAAGAATTTGATGCATATAAAATAAAAAATTGATTAAAATATGTGTTTATGAAAAATTTAAATTTTTGTTTGTTAGAAAACTGCAATTCAAAAGAAATGTATGATATATTGAAGTTGAAAGAAAAAAATTTACAATATATTGAACTTGATTCTCACGAGCGCTCTAAAGATGGTTGGTTTGGTTCTTATTGTTGTTAATGTAACAAAACTAGCATAACCGCCCCCCCCCCCTCCCAAAAAAAAAAAACAAAAGAAAGAAATGAATGGGAGGGGCTTAACTTGGATGGGTATCAACAAAATAATTTTAGATTGGAGAGAGTAACCCGTTTGAATTACTACTTTTAAAAAATTTGTTGTAAAAAAATATCATACTGTAACAATTTGATATATAGAAAGTAGAAAATTAATCGAAAGAAAACAAGCTGTCTAATCATTGCTAATTGGAACCGTCTAATTAATAATGCCTCTAACAAAGCAAGCAGACAAACTCTTTTTGAACTTCGTTGATTTTAAGAAATTATTATAAACTCGGACGTTTTTTATGAACATATTTTTAAAATTTTTTTTATCTCATATACGTTAAATCGTTATAATGTATTTTTTATAAAAGAAACTCTTAAAAATAGCAATCCGAGAACACGGGAGCGACGCTTATCGTTAGCCAAAAATGGGTGTAACCCTCAATGATTTGCTCATGCAAAGCAACTTTCGTACGCATGAACTGTGAAACCAATCCGCTTGAAAAGCACTTTGCTGTCTGGTCTACTCAAGGCCCCAAAGGTTCCAACAAACTTCGAGGATCAAATAATTTCCTTTTGTGTTCGTGAAGTTTGGACGTTTTTCACAGCACTATTCAAGTTTATTAAGAACCAGAATCTATTTCAATTTCTATGAAATGTAATTAAAATTAATTTTATATGATCATACATAACAAACATTGCATTAAACTTAGCAAATACAAACTTATGGAGGTTTCTAGGACTAAAAGCAAAAAAATAATAGTAGTCTTCTAGGTATTATTAGCGTAGAAGAATTTTTATTCCAATCTGTATAAAATTAATGCTAAACACATCAATACATTTTGAACTCTTAAATTGCCTATGCAATATTCTCAATGAAAGGACTGAATGCAGGAAGGTTCCGCTTCACTTTAAACACATCAATACCTTTTTTTTTTTTTTTTTTATCTGCGTACGCTTCACATTTTGAAAAAGTAATAAGTGTTAAAGTTTCTTAAAAAATGCCCCCAAAAACTCTCAAGAAATGCAATCCGAATATCTTCTATGGCTCCAGTAGGAGGGTAGGATAATTGCCAATACACACTTGAACGTTAACTAATTATTAAGGAGGATGTGCCTTGATTATGTACTCGTTTAGACATCTAAATTATGTGGAACTTACCATATAAATAAATGTGTGCATTCGCATTTATTGTGCCCTCCATGTTTAGCTATTTTTTCAAATTAATTTCATTCCGGCACCATTAGCCAAACAAATTGTTAAAGAGTAAATCTTATATACACTATCATGGTTAGATATGTGACACACGAATAAAATTTAAATTCAATGAGTTTTCATGCATTCAATGATGACGGTGTATACGCTATCAGTGTGCGAAAGATTAATTCATTATTAAATGATAAAATATGTACAATTGCAATTACTGCTTTTTAATATATATATATATATATACATACATCAAAAGTCAAATAAAGAGGGGTGAGTTAGTAGTTTTACAAAGAATTAAACGAAAAAACTAAACGGACCTAAAGAAGTTTGCTGTTTTCTTTTGTTGATAATTGTATCAGGTAAAAAGATAGATGACCCGATTTTAAATTTCCCAATGCAAGAGACAAGAGCAAGAAGGAATATGTGTGTGTGTGTGTGTGTGTGTGTGTATATATATATATATATATATATCACATGCAGCTGCTTCAATGAACCTGCATTTTTTTGTTAGTACAGCAATACGAAAGAATGAAGTTTTTTTTATCATCTCCAACTAGTACCATTTAGACACCTACCAAAAAATTGTGATACCGCCTCCCGTAATTCGGACCGAGTGTCAGTGATGAATTAACCTCTCTTGTTAATGGCCGCAGATCCTGTTTTCATACATAATATTGCGCCTCCCCTTTCTTTGCGGCGATGCGCTGTCCAGTGTCCAAATGCCATTTGGAAAAAAAAATTTATAAATTTTATTTATAAACATGATTTTCAATCAAATTTTTATTTTATATAAATTACTTTGGCAAATGTATTACAATTTCAAAGCAAGGACCATAGAGCTGACCCTTTTCTTTTTCTTCTTTTTTTTTTTTTTTACCGCTCCATCTGCACTGCACTGTAACAATTAGAATTCGAAAATGGCAACTGGGATTTTCTTAAATAGAAAAATGTTTCTTTAAATGATGGGCACTGACTGGGAGCAGTAAAATATTCTAAGAGGCTGCCGTTTTACTGTAAAAACGAGGATGAAGGTGCAGTGATGGTAACAGTCAATTTAACCCCAGCTTTCCGTTACAAAGGGCTACCTTTTTTTTTGCCCTTTTTTTTTTCTCTCTATCATACAGTGTGCACTGGCAGTCACGTGCGATCTGAGGTACGGCGTCGACCTTTTCGCTCGCACACTCTTCTCAGGCACCCCGCCCCACCACCCACTGCTTCGTCTGCAAAACCACCGTGCACCAACTCCAACACCCACCACACCACACCACACCACACCACACCACCGCTGCTGTTACTATTCCTTAATTTACACACACAACACACACTTCAGAGGAAAAAAAAAAAGAAGAAAAGAAAAGAAAATCAACGGCAAACTCTTTCTTACCTCCAACAATGTCCACAGGCCCCGTTGCACGCCAGCTCCTTGCAGTTGCACCCTTTTTCTTTGGTACTGGATAGTTCTCCTACTCTTTTTCTGAAGGAATAGTAGTATCAACATCTCTCTATTACATCCGATAAGTGAGATAAGGCCCGTGTATATGGGACTCGATGCTAGACGCTCCAATTCTTTGGTCTTAATCTTGATCATTGCCTTCGTTGGCTTAAAACCTACCCAACTTGAAAGTCGCCAAATCTTGTACTTAATTAAGTAATTAATGGAACCGATATCGACTTATATAAAGGTTGATCAGTACTAGTGCTTACTTGAACTTGATTTTAAGCATACTCTTTCATTATATCAACCAAGTCTGGATTATATTTACACATGAGACAAAAATTATATCTCAAAAAAAAAAATTCTTGCTTGAACCTACTTGGATTGTAATTTTTTTGAAAAAAATTACGTCTTCAATAATCATATTGTTCAATCACTTTTTTACTTTATAATTGAAGAATATAATTATCTTTTAATTTCTCTAAAATATTTTTATTCAATGTAGGTTGTTATTCGCATAAACTATCTTATTTAATATAGATTGTTAACTTATCACATTTAATACATTTAGATTTAATATGAGGACTGATTCTTTCTTGACCACCAATTTAAGTTCCCATAAACCATAAATTCAAGTTTTCATGAATAATTAATATAAAGTTGTAGTATATTTAATATAAGCGTATTTTTTAAAAATAGCAACCTAAATTTGTTTTTTTCAAGGAAGTTAACTATTTTTTCTTAAACTGTGTGAAAGAAAAACTAAAACTATCAAAATGGGATGGAGAGTGCATAATATATTTTTCTATAAAAACTCGAGGGAATAACGATTCAAACGGATTATAACATATGACTGCTGTCCACCTTAGAACAAACATATACAATTCAAGCTCGACTTCAAACAAAAATCAAGTCAATCCATATAGAAGCCCCGTCCATTTAGTTAGATGGTTAACTAATTATACATTTAATCAGAGTCGATCACAAAACACATCCGATCCACGTAGAGGGATAACTTTGTACAACTGCAAAATGGTGCAGCAGCATAAATGAATCATTGATGTCACTTTAAAATCTCATGCATGCATCAATAAATATTCTACTGTGTTAACAGGATAGTTAGTAGTGTGTGTGCCCGCGAGTAGGTGTAGTAGTAGTGTAGTGTGTACGCATATTATTAGCAGTCGTTGTACTAATACTTCTGTGGTTGCTGTTGGTGCAGCTGCAGAGGCTGCTGCTGCTGCTGCTGATGCTGATGCTGCTGCTGCTGCTGCTGCTGGCTGGCTGGCTTGAGAGAGTGTGAGGTGAGAGTGCTGTCATTGTTGTTATGTGGCAGAGCTTTTTGGGGTCTGGGCTATTGTGGTCTCTGGGGTCTAGTCTCTGGAGGCTGGACCCCTTAATTTTCCCCAAATCGAGTCAGTCAGTGCAGTAGTAACTATAGTCAAGTCGGTTCATTATTTTTCTCCATTCCATTTCCTTTCCTGCCAATATGCATTTTGCATATTTCATATTTGCATTCTTTTCCGTCATCTTGTTTGCTTCGTTTCCCCATAGGCCATACCTACGATCTCTCGTCTTCTCCCTCCATTTCTCTGTGCCCCCTGCGTCCCTTCAGCTCTCCTTCTTTCTATAGTGGCAGGTGGCAACTACTTTACTATTCTTTCAGTGCTACTTGTATACCTATTAGGTTTGTGGGCTGTGCGCCATTATTTAAGTTTTTAACCGCTACCGGTACCAAGTTTTTACTTTAATTTTGATTGCAAGAACCTGTAATGTAGAAGCTAGAGAGCAGGAACGGAGGGCTTGTGGGATTTCACCGTTGTTCTTTGCTGCATATTCCGCAAGAAATGGCTGGTCTGGGTAGCACCGCCAAAGCGCCTTCACTTCCACCCCCACGCCCAAAGTCACCGCCTGAGTATCCAGATTTATATGGAAAGCGGCGAGAATTAGCCAAGGTTCAAATGCTGGAAAGAGAAATTCGCTTTCTTGAGGTAAGTTCAAATGTTATTATGGTTCCCTCCCTCATCTCTCTTTCTCTCTCTCTTTTAATTTAATTAAAAAAAAATTTTTTTGGTATGCTGTGTTTCGAAAGGGCAAGAAGAGAGGACAGAGATAGGGGCCAGAATCGAACCCGAGACAACAATAATGACTTGACCACTTAGCCAAATGACCACGAGGATTGTTAAAACATAGTTCAACATTTTCTAACTGTTGGCCCCTCACAGAAATGTCAGAGATTAATCATATAGTAGGACATTAGCTTGAAAGATTGAACGGGACATGGATTAGAAGCGAAGTGTTCGACTTTTTCTCATTTGTTTCTTTTCATTAGGAAGCTTTTCCTTTTAGTTTACCACTGGAAAATCACAATCTTCTTTGCTGGCTGCAATTAGTTAAGTAGGACCATGTGCCTTTAATTGGACTATTATAAGTTCTATTTGAGTTAACTAATGAAGAAATAAGTTGGACGACTGAGTAAAATACTACTACTGTTTCCAGTAAAGAAATTGAGTTAATAACTTGCTGCTGATTATAGAAATTTTAGTATCTTGATACGCCAATAATTTGTCCAGGATCTTTGTTTTTTTTATGTAGCTCAGATCCCACATTCTTGCTGTTCCATCCTTTTTGGTTCAGTAGTATTTCTGCTCTGCCTTGTTATTTGTTTTTCTGTTTTGAGGTTGATCATCTCGAAGAAGAATCCAGGACACCAATTATTATAAGCTGCCAGAACAAAAAGTAGTCAGTTCGGACAAAATTCAAGCTTGTATACAGTATACCTGCTTAAGTTTTTTTAACGAGTTACTGTTTCTGTGACTGATATTGACTTGAAAGGTGCCAGCTTCCTTTACTTGTTTCATTCAACTTGCATCACGCACTTAACAGAATCCTTGCTTCTAAATGAGGAAGTTGTTGGGCTCTAGCCTCAATAATGCATCTCATCTCAGTTCTGAAGGGTGAATGCCCAGATCTCTGTTGCCCCCTTAACTAGGCCTGTATAACAGTGACATGAATGACAAGACGAGAGCTTGCTGAATTACTACCATTGTAGATATTTGTCATACGGTCAGTGGAATAGTTTTCCAACTAGTATGCATTATCACATTGGAGTGGCAAATTTAAAAATTTGGACTTTTATTCCTTTTTCTTCTTTTTCTTCAAGCATCCAGGCCATTTATGGAGAAGAGGCTAGTAATGTAACGAAAAGCACGAACCATTCATGCTGTTTGGAACTGAAATTTCAATTGGAAAATTCTCCTTATGAGTGATTTCGGGTTCATGTTCAAATTCTAGTTTCATCATTCCTTTAAAAAAAAATTTTTAATTTTAATATGACCATGGTTTATCCTCTGAATCCTTTGTCTAGCATTTGGCAGCCCAGAAAACAATCGAACTCGGGAATGAAGTTTCGTTTATTTCTTCGTATCTCAAATTAGACTAATTAAACTGGCAGTCACTCTTTACATTTCATTCTCTATGAACTGTCGTTGGCATATTATTGACATCTTCATTGTAAGCAGGACGAATTAAAATTCGTTGAAGGCCTTCAACCTGCTTCCAGATCCTGCAAGGAGTATGTGTAAATTTTTGTAAATGCACCTTTAAAGTAGTTCATTAGCAAGGCTCGTCAATTACATGCTCTTTCCATAGTTGGGAATTACCTAATAAATAGCTTCTGATTCCCGTCTTACTCAATGAATTTGACAACTTCACAGCGTTGCGGATTACGTAACAGCAAATTCAGATCCTCTCATGCCAGCGTAATAAGCTTTCAACAGTCCTTTTTAATTACCTTGAGAAGTAACTACTGTTGTCTTACACGAGATAATTCTTTGTGGCAGAAGTAAGAGAGTTCATAGATCTTGTTGCTTCTGGAAATGGCTCTGGTATGTTCTGCTCATTGAGTAATAAGGGTTACTTTTCTCGCGTTAGATATTCAAGGAATAAGGCAATTATTTTGTTTTGCTCAATAATATGAAGCATGGTTTGTTTTGGCTATGTTTATGCTACATGTTAGTCAGTGACTACAGAACATCTTCAAACGTTTTTTTTTTTTTTTTCAAATTTTAATTTTATAAATTCCCCTGCATTTTCTTGATCTGTTTTTGTTGATGCCTTCCATCAACATTTTGATGCATGCAAGGCCGAATATGTGTATTAAGGTACATTTTCCTTTGTGTACAGTGGATCGTCATGCTTCAGCTTTTCATGGATTTGCTGTCAAGGCTGTGTCCCTCATCTTGAGATGCCGCGCTGCTGTGGCTGTAGTAACTTGTGTGATTGTAGTATATCATCGTCGTGCCCATCCATCAGATGTTCAAAACCCAAGTGCCACTGTTGCTCCTGCTCCTGCTTCAGTTCCCAGTGCTTTAGAAAGCCCGCATGCGGCCTAAGCTGCCGCCGCATTCCCAAATGTCCTTCTTGCTCTAACTGCTGCTTCTGCAATGGATGTACATCCTGTTACCCTAAATGTCTAAAGGTAAACCTTTGCAACGGATGTTGTACAAAAGGCTGCTGCTACAACTGCTATATATGTTATTAGCATATCATCAATTAATAAATACACTAAAAGAAGCTCAATCTACAATACCCTCTTCTCCCAATTTTTTATTTAGGTTCTTCTGCGTTTATTCCTTTTGATGTACTGAACTAGAATAGTTACACCACTTCTCTGCATTTTTATTACCATCGGGTACCAAGACAACTTCTTCACAAGCAGCGCCCGATTTCCGGGCTTTGAATCAAGTGCAATTGGCACCATTACACTCCAAGTTGTCGATGGAAGTGTGGTCGCACCTTTTTTTTTTTTCCTTGCTCTCTGGTTATGGTACAATCGTGTGCTTGTATTCTTATTGCATTCCCAAAATGACTTGTTGGTTTTTGGTCCCTAGATCAGCTAGCTACCTTGCAAAGCAAATTTGTAAATCAGATTTACCTTGAACACATGTTTACAAGAAGCCCTCTTTTTCCATGACATATTTGGCCCTCACCCAAACTTGTTTGATTGCATCAAAAAGAAGCTTTGGGAGAGTTCTCAATCACTAATGTTCAGCAGTAGCTGGATGTGGATCAAACTAGCAATGGGACGGGTGAGGCTGCGGCAGGGATCCTTCCCCCGTAATCTACAGCCCTGCCCCTTGCTTTTTCCATGTTCCCATAGGAGCACCGCGGTTGTGTAATTATATTTTTATTTTGCCATTATTTTATGCGCACACCCCATCAATAACAACATTGTAAATCACTTGTTTAGATTTTTAACTAAATATTTAATGTCAAATCAAAGGTTAAAAATCACTTTAATCTTTTTTAATCCATTTCTCTATTTTTAATAGCAAATCTAAACTTATAATTATCATATTTGTTTATATAACTTGCACTATGTAAAGAAAAATTGGAGTAAAAATAACCAAATAATCATTTTTAAAAATTACGGGCTTGGGGGATGCGGGAAGGATCCCTGCCTCAGCCTATATAATCATTTGTTTATATAACTTACACTATAAAAAAAAACTCTCTCTATTGATATGTAGTTATAATGTGCATATGTATATATATGCAAAAAATTATATATAGATTTTTTTTAAAAAAATTTACATTTATAACGAGGGACGGGACAGGGGTATCCTCCCACGTCCTTTTAAACCCCGCCTCTGTTGCTTCCCGTACATCAAATTGTTTCGTGGCCACGATTACGATCGTTAATTTTCTTCTTTTTCCTCGGGGATATATAGTCGATAGCTTTTGGTATTGTTCTTTGTTGAGCCTGCTCAACATCTACCCACAAGATTAACAAATTTGACTCCTTGCTATATTGGATTAAAAAAAAAATTAGAAATTTTGGGTTTAGACTCCTCTTTTCCCTTCTCAACTTCTTAAATTTTATTCCTTCCCTGTTAGGAAAAAAAATTTAAATATTTGAAAAAAAAAAAAGAAGAAAGGAATTCATCAGGTTACATCAAACCAAAACAGTGAAAATGCAGATGGTTGACACTGAAACAGCAAAAAGATGAATTCGTCAGGCTCAGGCATGACCGCCGAATGACATGTTATATTATTTGTGTAGTTATGGGCCGATGAGAGAAAGCATCAAACTTGCATACCAGGGCTACATATATATATCTCTCATTTCAAGATCCAACTAACTTGTAAGTACAAACTTTCAGCGCTGCTTTGTTTTTTTTTTCTCTACTAAAAATTCTCCGGAGCCCCGATGATCTTCTGAGCATCAGAAGGCATATATTGTAGCTTCTGTCCTTAAGCTTGCGAGGGCAATATTACAAATTTAACCCTTTTGGGGCTGAGTTAAAATCATAAAAGACGATCGATCATTCACTGCAACCCTCCTGACTGTGTCCAGGAGAAGGCAACCGGACTCCTGACTTGGTGTTCAGCGTTGGTCCAAGCGATTGAACCAAATGCATCCTTAGTCATTGGACTTACGCCCTTCTTCGAAACAAATGTGACCGTGTATCGCTGCTTTTCTCCTACACTCTTGAAAACAAGCTTAGATGGCTTCACCGTCACCGCCACAGTTGAAGGTGCTTCAATGGTGGATTGGTAGATGGATGCTGCAGCTCCCACGTTCGTCAGCTCGCGGGTATATCGCACGACTCTCGTGCTGTCGAATAGGATAGAGAATGATGGATAGTTGAGGTGGCCAGGGTCTTTAAATTTCCTGGAACAGGTGACGTTCGGGCGCTTGACTATGCTCTGTATTTGCTCAGGGGCATAATTCAAGGAGCAAAGGAAGGCAACGTAGTCATCAGGAGTAGCGTCATAGACAAGGCCGGGAGAAATGGCCTTGTGGGGGTCGACATGACCAGCCCCATGAGCCAATGGGGTGGAAATTGTAGCATCCGCAGCATCGCGCAGAGGGGAGTTGGTGTTGTCCTTATTATAGGCAGTAGTCATAAGCGCAGATTTGATTGCACTTGGACTCCAGTCTGGATGTGCTGCTTTCAGCAGCGCTGCCAATCCGCTAATATGTGGGCATGACATTGATGTACCTATGCAATTCATTCATGAAAACAACAACTTAATCAATGATTATATATATATATATGTGTGTGTGTGTGTGTGTGTGTGTACACAAAAAAAAGGACCATTATAAAAAGTGCCGCAAATTCCCATGCGAAATTCTTCCTTTGGAAAGCATACACTATGCGGGTCCACTAATTGTATTCATTTCGATCCATAATAGTGCTCGCAACTAGTAATGCACGCCTAAAACTTTTTGGGACCATCCCCTTTCAGTTTCAGTACCCCCCCCCCCCCGCCACTTAGACCTGAGAATCGATGTTCACTGTGCAGCATTCTCAATAAAACATTTTCATATGTTTCCCTCGTCACTGTTTTACTTTATATGCATCAAATCAAATCGGTACATAATATATTTTTTTTATAAAAAAAATTCAGAAAATAGCAACAAAACAAACGGACCTAAAACTCAAGGTAGGAAGGAGAGAATCCATTACCCTATAATGAATGTCGTTGTCTCCTTAGAAAATCCACGCCATGGTTCTCTCTCTTGGTATGGCTGGCTTTAATCATATATTTTGGCATGATCAAAAAAAGGACTGATGATTTGTTTTTTAACCCATGATTTCAGCATGTGCTAACTTTACTTTTGTCAGCTAATTCAGTGTCATTAGCCTAAAACAAAACCACTCTTTCACACTAACAAAATATCCAATTAATTAGAGTATCACATAAGACTTCACCATCTTTCTAGCAGAAAAAAGTAACGATAACAGATCAAGCTGCAACAAAGAGCGAGCACCCTTTGACGCCTGCCTGCCCTAGAAAACTCCCACCTCTAAGAAAAAATTTTTTTTTTTTTGTTTTTTTTGAAAATCAGGTGAATATGTTCTTGAGATCCACGATTAACATATAATTTAATCGAATTGAGCAACTTATAAAAAGAGATTTTTTTTTTTAAAAAAAAAAAATTGAGCCGTTGCTTGAGCTCACCAGACATGATGTTGAACAGAGTTTTCCTCGTATCCTTCTGAAGCCCAGTCGGCCCAACAGCCTCAGACCAAGCAGCTAGGATGTTGACTCCAGGTCCAATCACATCTGGCTTCAGGATTTGTGGGGTCACCATATTGGGCCCTCTGGAGGTAAATGCTGCCACCACCGGCGACGGCTTGACATTCACCACCGTCCCACCGAAGCTGAGCGCCGCCGTGGGGTTACTATTACTCTTCACATACTCCCTTATAACATCACCAACCTTCCTCCCCACCGCCACAGCCGGCAACAGATGACTATCCGCCACCAGCTCCTCCCCACTAGCCTCCGTATTAGCTAATATCATCCCGATCCCACCAGCATCCCTCACCACCCCACCCTTCTCCACCCTTGCGTTAACACCTCTATCACACAAGACAACTTTTCCAGTCACTTGGCTGGGATCGAGTGAACCCGGCATGCATAAATTACTCGAGACATTGTTACCCCTGTTGTAGACCAAACCCACAGATTTTCTCCCCATCCCTTTCCCGCTGTACAACGAAACGCCTGCAAATTTCTGGCCACTCCCGAGTACAGCATAAGCTGGGAAATCTCTGTCTATGGTTCCGGCTCCAACCGTCATTATCCAAGGAGCCAAATTAGCCAACGAGGCCTTAGCTGGGCCGCTATTGCCTGCTGAGCAAGACACAAGTATGCCCTTCTCCATAGCTGAAAATGCTCCTATTGCAATCGTATCCCGATAGTAAGGCCCAGAGCCGCCACCTAGTGATAGCGAGAGCACATCAACCCCATCCAAAATCGCACGCTCCATTCCTGCAAGAATATCAGAACCAAAACATCCAGATGTCCAGCAAACCTTGTAAGTGGCCACCCGGGCGTGTACGGCCATGCCTCGGGCAGTTCCGCTGGCGTAGCCGAGAAGGCTAGCATTACCTACAGCAGACCCAGCAGCAGTGGACGATGTATGAGTACCGTGACCGTCGTGGTCGCGAGGGGATTCGGTTTCTCTCGACGGTTTTTCCCCAGCGGCCATGTGGTAACCTCTGGAGAAGAACCTTGCACCTATTAGCTTCTTGTTGCAGTGTACTTTTGGATTGAAATCCACGGCACTCTCACACTGGCCTCGCCATCTGGATGGGACATCCGGCAGGCCCGCGTCAGAAAAGCTCTTGGACTCGGGCCATACGCCAGTGTCCAGGACGCCAATGATGACGTCCTGGGAGGCCTGGTTGAGTTCTTGCGGGGTGTGGCCAGCCCACAAGCCGAGTTCAGAACCCAAGCCGAGGAATTCTGGGCTGCGGGTGGTGTGGAGTTGGTAAACTGCATCCTCGTAGACCCCGAGGACCTCATCGGATTGACGGAGAGACTCGGCCTCCTCGGGGTCCAATGAGGCAGCAAAACCATGGTAAGCGGTGGTGTAGGAATATACTATAGAGTCAGGACGGGAGGAGGCTGTGAGGGACTGAAGGCGGTCGCTGTACCAGTCGGTATGAGTAGAGTAAGACGGAGGCTTTTGGTGGTGTTTCATTTGGACTAAGTAAGTCTTTTTGGCAGAAGTGGGAGTGATGAGTAGACATGATTGGAGAAGAAGGGCAGCGATACAGGAGGACCAGATCGCAGAACCCCCCATTGGTGCGTTGTAAAGTAAAAAATTAAAAATCAGAGAGGAAATGAAGGGTGAAATTAATGGGCTGAATGAAGTTGGTTAAAGATCACTCTTAAGTAATTAGTAAGTCGGGTTGTTGGCGGGTTGTGTGAGTTGTAAAGGGAGGGGCGGGGGTAGGGTTGGTCTGAGGGGAGTGGGATTTTTGTTGGCGGCTTGTGTGAGTTGTAGAAGAAGAAGAAGGACGAAGGAGCGTTGAAATGGAAGAGGAAACAGTCGCCGTGAAGTACGACTGTCAGAAAGGAGGGGATGGATGGAGGTGGAATGAACGGAGGACTCTTGTCGGGTTTATAAGCACGAAATGCTAATTTACGAGGCTTGGAGTTTGTGTTTCTTACCGTAATGCCACTACCGCACAGCGGTTTTCCCTACGATTGGGGGGGGTTTTAAATTTTGAGGGTCGTGCTTTACTGCTCATTAACCCGGTGAGTGCTGACTGCTGAGTAAGTTGTGGTGTGGTTTTATTTAATAAAAAGGAAAAAATTTTCTAGCACCTGCGGTACCAAAAAGGCAGTTTCTTTTTTTCCTTTTTTTTTTAACCAAAGGACCTTTTCGTCAACACATTAGTAATTTGTCAATTGCGCTCCTATAATATTTCAATTTAACCCCAATTATTGGGGACATACACTCATCATTGGTTTGATGTGCTCTCCAGTTTGGTATTTAATTAATTGAATTCTGGCTTGGAAACAGTAATCAAGCTAAAAGGGAAAAATAAACATGTATGTGGTATTTGCCCCCCGGGGCTAGAGGGGGTGGCTGTAGTCCAGTTGGGTGAGAGCCTCCGCACACGTTCAAATCGCGGGTAAATATTGGTGGGATGATGCTGGGCAGCCTCTCTCTCCATCCGCAGTGGAATTAGTTGGGGTCATATAGTATTACCAGTTTATGGATCCCAGATACCCACTGTGAAGACAAAAAAAAAAAAAAAAAAAAAAAAACATGTATGTGGTATTTAGAAATTAGAGGGCCAAAGTCAATACACCAGCGTTGCGTGATTGAAAATAGCCAAGCAGACATGGGTCATGCATGCTTCATATGCATTGCCCTCTAATCAAAGTGAAATTGCATGTCATCTTTTTTTTTTTTTCGACACAGGGGGTGTCCGGATCAATTCTTACGGGGCCCGACTAATCGTCTGCGGCTCGGACCCGACGCCCCAACCCGATCCGAACGCGTTAAGTTGCATGTCATCGACAATGCTTCCATTGAATACAATCCATCATTATCTTTGTTTTTTCTAATTTTGTGAATTAAAAAAGAGCACTCAGGGACGATGAATTCGAAAAGTTACTAAACATGGTAAATATTTCTTCTTCCACGAGCAAAATAAAGATATGATAGAGCCATTCAATACTCTTATGTGGTTATGATCTTAATGACAAAATTTGAAAAATTGGTTTATTTTGATTTGAAAAACCATCCTCGAGTACATTATTGTTAGCTTTTCTTGCATGACTAATGAGGGAGGAATTTCATGCAGCCATTTTAAATAGAATTAAGCAGCTCTTTGATCACCTCTTACTTTCTCGCTTTACTTGCACGCCTTTAAACAGAAACATGTGTTTTCTTTGAAAAAAAAGCAAAAACCTATCTTAATGTTGGATGCAAGCATAAAGTCTTATTTTTCTTTCAAACTCTTCTACGTAGAACTGCTGCAACCATGCACCATAGAATTCAAAATCATGTTCTTTGCCATGTTTTGAGAATTTAATGACAGTCATGTATCACCAATTGTGTGACATGCATCTTCTCTCTCGCATTAATTATAATCCACAAAATGTGTGTTGTTATTTGTTTTAATGAAATAAGACAATAACCACCACAATATATATTAAAGTTAATTGATTAGAAACATGCATGTCAATCTGGTGACTTGTCTGCCTATCTTTAATTTGGTTTGAAGACATGTAGCAAGTAAATAGCAATCCAATTCTCCGGTGAGGTGTACTATTATTACCTTTATAAATCAGGACCTAACCTACGTTTAGTATGGTAAGCATCGGTCCCAAAATATTCATAATCCACCGGCAATTACTCCTAATTTTTTCAACTCGCAACTACAAGTGAGAGCGAGCAGCACTCATGCGTGACATTTTAGATGCAGTCCAAATAAATGACCGTCAAAATAAGTTAAGAGTGCAGGAGTATCATGCATGCGTAGACCTCCTATATATAGCCTTCTTGATCCCGGGAGCCCTACTTAATATTGCATCTTAGTAGTAAAAAGAAATCACCTCCTGATTGTGAATTGGGTAATGATTCCCACTTGGTCTGCATGAAATAGTGGAAAAAAACATTGGAGCAAAATCAAGATACAAATCCATTACAAGGAACTTCCGAGGCAACTCAAAAAAGAGCAGAGAATGCCAACACTTCTCTTGAGGACATCTCAAGTTTAAAGACGTCATTTTCGAATGGGTTCCTTTAACTTAGTTAGTAATGATAACAAAATATGACATTAGTGCAACTATTAACTCATATGTTTTAGACATTCTTTTGGACGAAAAAGGTATAATTCCTCCTTGTCATTGAATACACTAATATGTACAACTTATTATCCCGGCTTTGCTCGAATTGTAAAGTCCCATTTAAAGTTCAATGAAAATATTCTAACATTTGGGAGGGGGGGGGGGGAGGGAAAAAGTCTTCATGAAACCAGACAAAAAGGTAAATTGGATCAAATCACTCGAAACATTTTACGGATTTGCAATACAAGGAAACCATTTTAGCACGGAGGAGGAATTTGGGTGAGTCAGAGTCTCAACTCGTCCAGTGGCATGAGTCAGTATTAATACATCACCCCGGGGGGCAATTCGGGAAGAGGAAAATGGCACTAAAAACAAGGCGGGAGTCGTGCAAATAAATAAGCAGCTACATACATCCTGTGTTGGGCAGACCATGGTGCGGGGAAAGTTGCCCCTCGTCCGTTGAATAAAAGGTCAATTCATTTATGATTTTGTAACGGCTACAATTTTTAGGCACACTCCCTCGCGCGCTTGTTGTTTTTTGACCGACACCATCTCGATATTAACGATACATACATATTGCCCTCTGCCTACTACCCAACTTTATACTGTACCTGTACTTTTCTTCTTTTTTTTTTTTTTCATTTTGTTTTTGTTTTGGATTTTACTACATATACAGGTACGATAGAGGGTATTATGTTCTTTATTACACTCAACAATTATATTCTCTCTTCAGTGGAAGGTGTGATACATATCACGGGCATTACACACATGACAGTCATGTCTGTGAGTTCCATTTGACAGTCTTAAAAGTTTAAAATTCAATGAGACATGTATTATGAATTATTAAAATAAATATATAATTTAATTATGAGTTCATACTAATATATTCTATTGAGGGTAATCTATAATACTTAATGAGAGAGACTTAAAAATAAAAGAGGAGATAGTAAAATGAAAATGCGGCAATAACGGTCTTGTTACAACCAAGAAGCCGCACCAACCAACCAATGTACAGCTCTGACACCTGTCAAATTGACGAGCCATACGAGGAATTTTCACTCGCACTTTGATTTCTAGTTCGCAACGCGCCACCTCATTCAAATTTACGTCCGGCCACCATGGAATACAGCGCTTTTGTGTATATTCCCCCTCCCCCCCCCAGCTTGCTGCGTAGAGATTTTATTTGAAGAAAACAAAAATGTGTGGATTTTAGGATGTAATATCTTTATGTACCGGTAATGTATATACGTCGCATGTATAAAATTTAAAATTTTGATTCAATTTAAGAATGAATTACATGTATCTAGACTCGTCAACGATAAACTGTCGATGCAAGAAAGATTGATTAACCCTATGTCGTCACACTAATTTCTAAAATGTGATCCTCATTCGTGCAAGTAAATTACAGTTGAGAAAAACCCTAGCGTAGTCTGCTCATTTTTCTTTTTCTGGTCCAAATTAAACGTGGTGATGATCTTGCACATACAACACTATCTCAATTAACCATTTAGTTACTTGATTGCGCCAAAAATGGGAAAAAAAAAAATTAATGAGTGGGTATCCAAACTTCCAAGTGACTAAAGAAGCATAACAAAATTCCAACATGCTGATGAAATTAAAACCAATCAAAATTATAGGACGCCAATCAACCAATTGAAGTGATATCTTAATTACGAGATAAAAATGAAAAATCAACCAATTTATTATTAGAAACATCACAGCTTTTCGCGAATACTAAGACGTCAAAAGTTAGGCACTTCAACCGTCTCCTTCACAAGGAATAACATACAGGGCATGCATCATGCATGCTAGCTAAGCTAGCCCGGCCGGGACACTATTAGAAGGTGGGAACTGGGAAAGATATTATTGCAGAGCTGCATGTGATGGTGGGGTGGGGTGCCGATTGGGGGTTGGGCCATTCGTAATTCCGGAGAATGTGGCGGAATTATAGCGAACAAACTGCCGCTTGGCTTTATCTTATTAGGCGCTTTTCTCTCTCCAGTCTCCCCCGCCACCACACAAAATCCCTTATCAGAGCCTCAGAGATTGAGAAGAAAGAGATGTAACAACTGCAGCTGGCTGGCATGGATGGATATCGTATGCAGCAGGAGGAGGTGGAAGCCAGTCAGTGGGTGGCAGGATTCTGGAATATTTATGTAAATTTCATATTTGCATGCATGCAGACTCACTCGGCACTCCGCATTCGGTACTCAGTGCTGCTTTTTAACCTATTCTCTTTGTATGGTTGGTTGCACTCTAGAAGCACAAGATGAACGGTTATATCATATATGACCAACGGTTGTCTTTTTTTTCTTTTTCTTTTTCACCCTTCTTCTTTGGCCCTTGTTCTTTTCCTGGGAAAGGAAAAATTGAAGGGAGGAGATTCAGGACAATTTGTACCCCTCGTCTTGCAGTTTGGTGGAGTGGTCGGTGGACAAATTTTGCAATTTATTCTCGACAAAACTTCAAACTGATTCACCTTCACAACTCAACATGTTCAAGTAAGGAAATGAATCACCTTTTGGGGTTGGCTCGGATGGTTTCGGGGTAGGCTAGTTAGGTCCCGAAATCGTGAGTTTGAATCACCTCTCTACGGTTTGTATATCTTTGGAGGCGTGGGGTGCACAGGTACAGGGAGATTAGTGTGGCAAAATTGAAATATTCCCTGTGTTAAAAAAAAAGAGTAAGGAAATGAATAAGCGAGCGAGCAGAAACAAAATTTGAATAGGAGAGGTTAATTTGCACATTTTATACATTGATGGCTTGTACTATTAATATTAGAACATACGCAATGTTTTAACTTGTGAGATATTTGAGGTATTTTTTAATATTTAGTGCAGATTTATTGTAATGAAATTGTGCCTCTTATAAAAAAAAATATTTTCTATTTGATTCGAACTGTGTTCAATTTTTTCTTAAAAAAGATTAGCCCTGATCAATACATCTTTATTTTTGTCCATAAACAAGTGAAATTTGACCTTTTGTATCTAAAAAATGATCGCATACAAGTCACATAGTAATTTCAGGCTAAAAAATGGTCGAAAATTTAGGTTGCGGTTTCTGCCTAACAACTTTCCTTTTACTATAATGATATTTCACCGGTTTATGCTTCCGGAACTTGATAGTTTTGCTGCTATTCCTATCTTTATCAATAATAATAATAAAAAAAAAGGGTGAAATGAACAACCAAAGAAAGTTCCCTTCTCTGTTCCGTTGTTATACAACAAACTACAGATCTTTTCTTCCAACGTTTAACTTTGATTTTTAAAAAAAAAAAAAAAAAAAAAAGAAGTAGATATTTTCA
Source organism: Coffea arabica (assembly GCF_036785885.1). Classification (NCBI taxonomy): domain Eukaryota; kingdom Viridiplantae; phylum Streptophyta; class Magnoliopsida; order Gentianales; family Rubiaceae; genus Coffea; species Coffea arabica. The sequence goes on along the minus strand of NC_092320.1, from coordinate 11,061,493 downwards.
TGCAAAGGGCATATTATATCACATCTCTTCTCAGATTTATATTCCTTATCCTAGTCTTTCTTTGTTCCTGTTATGTAGCTTACTATGGGACAGGAAATCAAAAACTAATACCGACAGAGCTCATTCCATCTGCAGCAGGGAAGTATATACGTGAAGCTGAATGAAATACAAAGAACATATTGCACTCGTTTTCAGTACTAATTCCGTGCCATCCCGATTAAATCCTACTAGCTAGCTTATGATCGAGTTCATTGATGACCCTGAGATCCAAGATTGTATTTCTCATAAAGGGTCGCATAAAGGGTCTAAGTGATTAACCTCAACGAAGTGGTAAACAAAAAAGAAAAAAAAAAAGGCATAGGATTCCACCAAAACTAGCCTTTCACAAATGATCACACCAATTTTGAGGTTGCAAAAGGTGATTATAAAGCCCCCATAATTGCTGATCACTTGATGCTGCTGAAAGGGACATCGATGCTTTATGATGTTAGACTTGTTTTATACCTTAGTCACTGTCATGATTATAATTGTCCCACGCTTAATTAGTTGAAGTTTAGTCCCTTTTCTGCAAGCATTTATTTACATGCCCTTGGTTCTTTTTTTCCGATCCTTTTCAATGTTTGTCAAGAGTGTTCGATTTGAAAAGCTTCTTTGACTAATTAATTCTGCTTCCTAATCAACTGGTAGATTGGATTACAGTTTTACGCAACACCAAGTGATTCCAGCTGGATAATAAGATACAAACCATAGAAGGTTGTACGTGCTCCACCAGTGGCATGTGCTAATTAATGACCACTTATCTACTAGTAAAGGACTGCATGCACGGCGTTAATCTTTTGGTTTACTTGCGTTATCAAACAGAGAGCCTTCTTAGTCATGCATGATACCGTATGTTCTGTTTTAGCTAGAATATATGATGTCAAATTAAAGAGAGTAAATAGATTCACTACATATTAACAAAATTCAATTGCTTATCCAAACCTAATTTAGCTTTACAAGCAGGGTTGAGACAGCATTAGTCAATGGGGCCTAATACCTAACTAATACCACCGCGGCATCAAACTCAAAATTTTTTAGCATTACCCCATTATCATTCTTCCTGCATCGAATTTGTTCCTCTATATACTTACTTTTAAGGCATTCATAGCTTAAAGAAAAGTAACAAAAAAAAAAAAAAGGTGCACATAATTAGATATGGGCAAGATGCCAGATCTGTTTAATAATTGGCCAAGTCCACCCAGGATTAAATGAACCATTCTCCAGCAAGTGCAACTTTTTTAAAAGATAACGCTATACTCTTCCTAGTGGGAAATCTGGGCGTGGTTCACTAGCAAATGTTCGAACTTTTGGGCATGAAACTCGAACGGCAGCAAGTCCCACAGCCTCGCTTTCGTGTTATCCTTCTGTTCTGTCATTAGTGAGTTGGAACTCCTGATATATTTATCCTCCTGACTTGATTATTATACCTTAAAGAACTATGATCACTTGGGACTTGAAACCATGAGCAGAAGGCACATATGATAAAAGCAAGGGTTAAAAAAACAAAAAAAAAACAGTAAATCTAATATACAGAAAAACCCTTCATAATTTCAAAACGTTTCTAAAAGTGGCAAGCCACAAATAGTGGCACGACTGGTGGGAGGTAGGGTTTGAAATTTTGACGAACCCTTGACCTCCTACCCACAACCAAAGACTTAAAGTTTTGATAGTTTTGGTGATGACCAACGGACCAAATGGCTGTTGAGTCCCACCGGGATTCGCCACCAAATCTGTTTCTGGAATCTGGATGTTACATGGGCGAACTGGGCTGATGATGATGCTTCCACTAGTCCACTAGTACTTGTTTTTTTAAAAAAAAAAAAAAAAAAACATTGAGCATAAATATACATCTTCTGACAAAGCATGACGTCACGGTGATCTAAATATTAATGTGTTTATTTAGATATATGATAATTTGCTAAAAAAATAAAAACTTAGATCATAAATACATTTTCTAGTTATTTTATTATTTTTTTCAACCACACTTTTTATCATACATTCATCACATAACCTAAAAAAAAATTCTAAATAATCTTCAATCCAAACACAATCGATAATGTTCCAAGAACAGAAGAAGTTGGGCGGAGGTGGAAGTGCCTCTATATCTCTATTGGAAAGAGATTGCTGTCTTTAAGTTGGATTGGGGTGCAGCATGAGTGGAGAACATAAAGCTCCAGTAGAAGCCCCTCAATGGACAGGACGAAGGATTTTTTTTTTTTTGGTCACAATGATAACACTTTTATCATCAAATCCATCGTAATTAATTAGGGGAGAGGAAAAACTCCGTCGAAGAAGAAAGACAATAAAGGCCAAGGGGCTGGTGGCCAGGATGAAGAAGGATTCTTATGCTAGTGCATCTGTCCAAGTAAGATATGATGCCCATTTAATTAATATTTCCTGATCTCAAATGTCTCAAGACTCATGGCCAGCAAATTATGCATGCATCTTGGGGCTGTCTGCCTTAAAACAACAGATACCTTTTTTTTTTTATTATTTTTAAAACAACAGATACTTACTGCCATTTGTCCGTTCACTTTCTGCTATTTTCTAATGAATCTGAAAAGAAGGTACACTGCTTGTCTTCTTCTACCACCTTTCGCAATTCGATTCGATGTAGCAAGTTCTTCAACTGAGACTTAAATAATAAGATTTGTCTTTTATACCGCCAGGAAAAAAAAATTCGCTGGTTAAGGTCCTTGACTTTTTCTTTATTTTTTTTTAAGAAGAAATTATCGTTCGAAAAGACAAAGATCGCCTCCGTATAGACTGATGTTTAGTTACCATTCCGCCACCGTCCAGGGATGTCGCTTTGGCCGAGTGGTTAAGGCGTGTGCCTGCTAAGTACATGGGGTTTCCCCGCGAGAGTTCGAATCTCTCAGGCGACGTTCAAAAGCTTTTTGCTGCTCACCCGAAATTTACTGTGCCAACAGGAATCAGAACTTAATTTCCCAACACCGTTTTTCTTTATAAAAAAAAAAAAAGAATTTTTTTTCCCAACACCTTGTTATTGTGATTGACTTATATTTATAAATTTACCGCCCACTTACTTTTAAGTATCGACCTGAGGCTCCTACATGAACGAGATTTTTAACGTGAGTTATTGTTTGTGAGCGATAAGCTTTTCCACGCACTTGAAACAATGAGGATGATGACCATGAGGCTTCCAACCCCTTAGAACGATGACAGAGAATTTGCCAAACCTTTTCCACCTGCAAAACTTGGGAGTATTGAATTCCTCATCCGTGTTGATTATTCAAAATATTTGTATTCTTTTCAGGAGAAAATGGAGCACACACGGCGGCAAATCTAGCAACACTGGAGAAAAAGTTGAAGCAATACAGTACATCCGTCAGCGTTAAGCTTCCACCTGTGCATATCAGTCTAGGGTGGTAAAAACGGCACCCAATTAGCGTGCCATTTGGTCAGCCATTAAGCAAGTTGGTTAATCTTTGTCCTACTTTCCTCCAGCATTTGGCAAGGCTAGGGGATCAGCACAAAATATCAGGAGGAAATTACCAAGGTAATTTGAAACAAAGCCAAAACATTCACCACCATCTACAATTATCGGTCGTCATCCATCCCAGTTAAAATTATGGGTGTGTTTTCCCCCCCGCGAAAGAAGTTGGAGATTCTTATAGTAATATAAATGGTTCAAACGATTTGAACTACCAGCAGCACAAAAGGAATGGGTACCAATGTACTAGTGGATTTGAAGGTGAAGTGCAGTGCTTTCGAATTTTCAACACACACAAAACCATGGACAGCGCAACCATTTGCTCAACCATTAAGTCAATGATCACGCTAAAACTTCTTAATGCCGTGGCCAAATTAACAAAACCCGTTATGTATATGCACTAAGTGTACGGAAAAGAAAAACAAAATAGACAACAACCAGCAATAAGGTGTTAAAATCATTAAAAGCAAAGAACAGACATCAATTCAGTACGAGTAACTGCAAACTAATTTACTGATGAATCCCTACATAGTACCTAATAGAACCAGATATTGCATTCTACAACAAATAACGTTTCTCAGAATATTTGACTTCGTATTTGCAGCAAACTGGTAAAGGAAGGTAAAGGCAGGGCTAAATCTTCATTTTCAACAACACAGAGAAACCCAACTGTCAATTGCCCAAGCTCTAGTGACCGTACTTCTGGAACTCCCACTCACTGTTATCTGTAACATACAAGAATGAAAGGAAAATGAGATACCAGCGGTATTGAAACAAAAAGAAAAACAAAGGCACTATATAAAGCTTTATGGATCAGAGAAACTTACCTAATGGGCAAACCTGGCGTGTCTTGAGCCATCTGCTAATACAGTGGAAGTGAAAAGCATGATTGCAAACACCTACAGGGATTCCACTTCGAATTAAATTGATAATGATATGCACAATTTTATGTTAACAACATGTAAAAGGAGATTGTATGAATAGCCAGTCAAATTAGCAAGTCAATCTACCTGTGGGCGCGTAAAAAAAGAAGTGATCCAGAGAAAATGCAACTGTTAGACAGCTAACTCCATCCATGGTAAGCTGGCAGCCAGTAACCAAGGCAAGCCAAAAAAGTGAAAAACACGTGTGCGTATTCCTTTCTAGGTTTGACTTTATTTTGTTATTTATGTCGTGATGTTCCAGAAGCTGGCTTGGGAATCAAGGGAAGATCATTTCTTAAAAAACTTTACTCAACCCAAGGTATTAGAACTCATATCAATCATCTAACATCCCCAAACATAATTTCTGTGGAAGTATTGAACAATATGACCTTAACATTTAATACTCAAAAGCTAATGGAAGTTCCCAACAAACATGTATAAATATAGCTTCTCAAGAAAGGAGGTCTCCAAATAGGCAGCATCTGCTTACAACTAGATAATTGTCGCGCAAGATTTAACAATCTTATGCTTGTTAAATGATACAAATGCTATACAGCACACTAAATGATGTGCTATGTCGTAATTTTAGCTCCCTGCTACTCTTGAACAGCTTTTATTCTTATCAAGGCTATGCATAGTTTATATGGAAGATACACCACAACCACATAAGTAGGCTTCATTCATGAAGTGCAATTATACCTCCTACTAACCAAATGTCAACATAAGATGCATTCTGAACGTGATGATAAAAGGTTAAAGACAAAGTCTGATCTTCAGCAAAATATAACACCAATAAGAGGATCCTTTTAATTACAAAGGACTGAAGAAAACAACTGGATTGTAGATGCTGATGTTAACAGTAATCAATGAATGGACATGGTGGATTCAGGCAGACCAACCACATGAATTGCAGCCCCAAGCTATAGAGCAATTCTGGTTCATCAAAAATTCTTGCAGAGTGGAAAATGGCTCACATCATACCATATAGTATAAGCTAGACAATAACAGAAGTTCTCAGATTAAGACCAGGAAACTTTCACAGTTTTCATTTGTAATTAGTAAATACCTTATAACTTGAAGTAGTCAGCAAGGGGTAATGGGACCACAATGTTCTGTACTATTTATAAAGCACTTAATGGTATTATATCTACATTTGGACAAATTTCAGCTATTAGAATCCCATTGTAACAAGCAAACCAAGTACAAAAATTGCTTTAGAATTTTCTCTTGCCACAAGCAATAGGATAACACACTGCTTTTTACCATCTCAAACATCAGTTATTTGCAGAATAAACACAGTGAACAAGTTGATTGGCACAAACAGCTCATATCATCTAGATAACGAGTATCAACTTAGAATAGTTTTTAATGAAGGTAACACTGCTCCTACCAACCAGACATCACAGATAAAGTAGATCTTTGTGTGGCTCAATTTAGTGACAGCTAAAGTTATAAAACTCACAAGATCATGCAGTTAACCTCATATGCTTTATAAGATTAGACATCAATAGTAACATTAGGTACCAATCAGCTAGAAGTCTGAATATTGACCCCACCACTAATAAGACCCTTGCATAGGAAAATCAACTCAAAACTTCTTTAGCATAACCCAAACCACCCCTGCACCATATGCAGTAAAATAGTCATGCTCATCAATTGTCTTCAAAACACTATAGGATTATTAGTTTTTATAAGCATTTCTTAAAAAAACTAATTGGAATACATGAACCTTTTTGTTTAGGCTCCATTTTGGTAGTGAATGTGAAGATTAATACCTAATGGACAAATATTTACCATACATAGTCATCCCTATGTCCCACAGTTGCCAATGCTATGCAGAATCAGTTTCCCCATCATACAAGTCACACATAAGCATGTCCAAATGCTTTTCCAACTTTAGATATTAAGTAGGGAAAGAAAGCATGTACAAAGGGAGAAATCACCATCACGCTGCTCTGCTAAGATAAAAATATATAATGTTTTATGGTAACCGAAATTCCTGAGGATAATAACATGCTTCAATCAACACAGATGCCCATGCCAATAATGAGTGTGCTTCATACATACCCTTGGACCACATTACAAAGCTTCAGTCAAACTGAAACTAAGAAAACTTGGTATTCATAAGGAACATTATCACTCAGAATCTCATCCAATACTCAAAGTTCATTCAAAATTCAGAATTGGGCAGGCTCCTAAGGAACATTAGTTACACTATAGAAAGCATATTTTAAGGAAAATATGAGGAAAAAGAACAAAGTGGAGATATCTATTTCGTGTACCAAATTGTGATAAAAAGAAACAACTCACTTTAACCGCTCATTCAAAGCAATTGCATTTAACACAAGGAAATGCTCACAAACACATCATCCAATAGTCAGATACATTATGGAACTTCTTTTACATCCTTATCTTCTGAATTAACAAAACTCAACAAAGTTATAATCTAATGCCTTCCAAATTCCACAACAGAAAAGCAAAAATCCAAAAGCAACAGAAATTGGAAAATAATCAACAACTGAAAGTGGATACTGTAATAATTTTTAAAACAATTAGCACAGAGCATTATGCAGACTCCTATCAGCAACATGCATATTGTCTGTGGCAACACAGACCAGCAAAATACCAAACTGCCTAAAATAATAAAATAAACCAAGAGTATACAGCCGTCAAAAGTAATGATAATCAATTGAAAAGACACTGCTGTATAATACAACAATATACAATTACTAAATATCTCATTATTCAGCAACGTAAGCACAAAATCCTACATAAAATCCTTAACCATGAATAGACCTACATAAAATCCTTTACCCAAGCAGGACAACCTAAACATGTTACAATTGCATTCAGCACAAAGAGAGATAAAAAAACGGTAGGCCAACTGATACTCTGAAAGGAAAAATCAAAATAGCATGAAAACAAACGCCAGAGTTCGACAAAAAGATGGTACATACCCCAAGCAACCGTGCACTCCTCGCTAGTAGCACTGGCCTGATTAGCTTGACACTCGATGCCTAATAATGCACACCGCAAATCTCACTCAGCGATAAATTACCAGATAATTGAGCATCAATAGACCCAAAAAAAAAGAACTATATAATCAGAGGTATAAAGAATCAATAGAGCGGAAAACATGAAATACTCACAGAGATCCATAATATGATTCCTGCAAATTGCACAGTTATCCACCACGATATCTGAATTCAACCACAAGATGAATAAATAAACAATCGAGAAAATTGCGCCAAAATACCAACAAATTAAAAAAAACACAGAGATCGCAGAATCGCTTCAAATTAAAAAATATACAGAAAAAAAAGGAGTTCATGCTAGGTTAGGGTTAGGGTTTTACCCCAAGCCCAAAGAGCGACAGCGTTCCACTTCTTGATCTCGAATCGCTTGGCTTTCTTACCAGAAGTTGAGGTGGACGCTGTGGAGGATGAAGGTCCGGCTCCGCTGGAGCCTTCTCCAGCCGGAACCATGGTGACGTCGGTGTCAAGAGATGCCATTGGGTTGGCTCGAAGAGATCTCTCTTCTAAGCTCTTTTAGAGCACAGGTTCACACTTCAAACTGCGCGTGAATTGGATAAACACCTTAAAGACCAGGGAAGCTAATGGAATTTTGGCCTTAAACCATTCAGTCAACTCCGGTGTCGTCGATGGGCCTTGGCCCGTTAATTAGATGGCCCAAGGTTGAAGTCATTGTGTCGACATAATATGTCGACATTTCTAATTTTCCATACCAAGAATGTCAACACAATTACTTTTGACTCTTTTGACGTACGATTTACTTATATACTTGACCTTTTTTTTTGTTTTTTTGGTCAACATAGGGGTGTCCGGGTCAATTCTTACGGGTCCCGACTAATCCCCTGTGACCCAGGAGAGGAGACCCCACTCCACACCGAGCACGTTAATAACGGGACTCGAATTTTGGATAAACCAGGAAGGTCGCCATACTCTAAGGAGGGGGAGCAGACCGCTCAAGCTATTCCGTGGAGACAGAAGACCAGCCATGTAAGGTGACAAGTTTTTTTGTGGGAAGCAGCGGTTGAATCCCTGACCTCCAGCATCACTCAATAGAATGATGACCACTGGACTAGGGCTGCAAACGAGCCGAGCCGAGTCGAGTCGAGTTTTGACCTTATCGAGTCGAGACTTGACTTAATTTCATCGAACTCGAACTCGAGCTCGAGCTCGACGAACTGGTAATTTTCAAACTCGAGTTCGAGCTCGAAAAAAATAAAAAATAATTATTTTATTTTTAAAAAAATAAATAAAATAATATTTTTTCTTAGTAAATAATAAAATATTAAAGATATTTATGTAATTTTACTATTAAAAATAAAAACAAAAAAATAAATATATATATACTCGAGTTCGCGAGCCGGCTCGCGAGCTAACGAGTTTAATGTTTTGAGCTCGAGCTCGAGTTCGACTCTGACTCGACCAGCTCGAGCACGAGTCGAGCTTGAATTGAGCTGCTCGCGAGCGGCTCGATTCGTTTGCACCCTACTGGACCAAATGGCCAGTGGCAATTTACTTATACTTGACGTTGGGTGCTATTTCCGCACGATTTACCTTCATACTTTAGGTTGGGCTGCTACCGTGATGCAGGGCGTTACAAATTCCACAAGCAAGGCAACAATTGCCATGGATAGTATGGGCATTTTCTCAACTGGTTTTACAATTTACCTTCATACTTTATGTTGGGCTGATACCGTGATTCAGGGCGTCACAAATTCCACGACCAAGGCAACAATTGCCTTGGAGAGTATGGGCTTTTTCTCAACTGGTTTTACATACCTGATTTAAGCTTTTGATTTTTGAAAAGTTATTTTATTATGTTCTCAACTGATTTTAGATTTGTTTTGGCTCTAAAGACCTAATTTTAGATTTTGATTTTCGAAAAATTTATTGTATTATGTTCTCAACTGATTTTAGATTTTTTTTGGTATAAAAAAGTTGGAAATCAGAAACAGGTTGTGAGATACTTTTGGATTCTAGCCTACTTTATCATGTAGACAAAATTACCTTTCAAATTTTAATGTAATTTCCAAACTTTAACGTAAGTACCTAAAGATTAGATAACTTTTTATGGTCTTTCTATTTTCATTCTTTTCTCATTCAATTACAAATTCATCTTTGTGTCCATTGTTTTTCTCATCCATCATTTAATCTTCATAAAAAAAATTATTTAATTACATTAAAAATTATTTAATTAGCACAAAATTTATTTGCATAGCATGTAAGTGTAATATGGTCATTTTTTAAAATAAAAGTTAGCTTTTTAACTTTTCTTTTGAGAACATCTATGCATTTATTAAAATGGTTTTTAACTGTAAATGGAGACACATGAATTATTTTGAAATATCTAATTTTTATAAATCAAGTTTACAAAATCAACTTTTACAAAATTAGAATAAGTTGAGAGCAAACCCCATATTATATACATGAACATAACATGTAGACACCAAACATAAGTGTAGATACAAATACAATGACAAGTAAACAATTTTGCATTTACATTATAAGTAAAAAATTGTATTTGAAAATCGATTTCAAAACCAAACCAATCCCCACCATTATTAATTGCACCGTACAAGTCACTAGTGATTGTAACGTCCTTTGATTAGGTTGTGCCTTTATTACTAATGATGTGATTGATAACTCAATTCATCACTTAATACTATTAATTAATTCAGACATTAACTATATCATAAAAGAGACCAAATTTTGGGTCAGCAATTGCATGTAAAATATCCCCTTCGAGCCAGCAATTGCCTGGACAGACAGTGGAGTTTAGTGGATCCCCCCTTAAGTTGGTTGATTTTCAAGCATTGTTGGAAAAAAAAAATTGCATGTAAAATATGATAATTGGTCTTGGTCCTCAAGGCAAATACATACGGTATTTAGATCAGTCGTTGCATATAAAATATGAAAAGCAGGACGTTGGAAATAGAAAATTTTGATGGTATGGTCTGACTTTACGTGCCATATTAGTTGATGTGAGAAAATTGCGGTGTAGACCTCGATCCAGATTACACTTCTTAGTTTTCTGGTTTTATTGAACTTAAATTAGTGCTTACATTTTGTTGTCACGATAGAGGACATCATTGATTTTTTTTTTTTTTTTAAATAAAGTATTTGTATTAAACCTTTCCTAACCATCAACCCTACCAAATTGGTCTGAACCATTATAGATATTTCTGTCTCTCTCTCTCTCTCCCTTTTTTTTTTTTTTTTTTTTTTTGGACTCTGGCCATTTTAGAATAATTTAGATACTTGATAGAAAAGGGAGACTGCAAAATACAGAGTAATAAGGTAAAATTTGAAGTGAAAACGAACCTCCTAGTTTCTACGTATCAATTATTTGATCAAAGACATCAAACAAAAGGAGAAGAAAAAAAAAAAGAAACCCCCCTTGCATTTTTGGCTGGCTGGCTGGCTGCCAGTGGGAATTCTAAATCAAAGCTTCTAGATTGCTAGCAACAGTTTAAATATCGCTAGCTGTATCTTTCACTCGACATCTCCTCCATTTGTTATCTATCCAGCTAATTAGGAATCTCTTTTGACTTGGGCAAGTAAAGACAACTAATTAAGAACTCAGAAACAGGGGATTTTGTCGAATTTTCTTGTGTCATTCATTACACTACTACTATTTGTTAGGAAGCGGGTGAAATAGTCTTTTAAGAGGCAGCTTCCTCCGGTTGTTATGTTGAAGTGCAGTTGTTAAGAATGAAACGACCAGAATTTCAAAGATATTAGGAGATGAGTGGTTGGTGAAGCAACTTGCTGATGATCCAGAACAGCACATCTCTGCTAAATGTCAAACCCCATTACCAATTCCTCCATGGGACCCGACCCAAAAAGAAAAATCCCAGTGCCAGTTCCTAGAAGGAACAATCCAGCATAAGCAACTTAATGATGTGTAAAAATTCTTCTTCAAAAAACAAAATGATGTGTAAAAATTAGAGCCTATATTTTCCGTTGAATTCGAACTTCTTTTCTTAATTCTTCTAACTCATCATTGTTTAGATACATATCTGACCGAAATTCTGCCATAATCATTAGTTTTGGCATATTCGGGTCATCTTTTGAAGGTTTGGTTAGATAAATAAATGCATCGAATCCAAAATTTCAGCTAAAACTTATGAAACAAGAAAAAAATGTCCTGAATATTAAAATAAAGTCGATGAATTTTTTTTTTTTCATCTCTGGTACAATCAAGAAAAAGGGTATCTAATGATAAAACCTAATAATTTTTTTTAAAAAAAGTACAAATGCTTACACTTGACAGGTTAAAAAAAAAAAAAAAAAGATAAGGTATATGCTCAGCCTAGTAAGTAATCACCTTGTTACACAAGATGGCTTTTGATGTATATATATTTACAGCTTATATTAGTTATTACGCTTCATTAATCTATACTCTTTTCAATCTCTGATGCAGAGGCGAATTTATCCCGTCTTTCACCCTCTGCTGTAGCTGAGTTTCCGAGTAAATCGTTGGAGAATTAGGAGTTCCGAAACTACGTTTATGGTTGTGGTGGTGTAACCGGTGTTTTTGTTGGTGATGACCATTTTCTTTCTTCACTTTCTTCTTTCCTTCACTCTCCTTTTCGCTTTCTTTCTTCAAATCAGTTTCAACTGGAACCGTGTACACAAACGTCCCAATTGAAGTGTCATTGTAATCCTTGAGAGGCTCCAGGGTTTTTACAATGTCGCTCATATTTGGTCTGTTCTTAGGCCTATGACTCAGGCAATGATAAGCCAATGCTGCAGCTTGCTGAGCCCCTTCCTCGGAGTACATGCCTTCAAGCCTAGGATCCATTATCCGGCTGAGCTTCCGGGAATCTTTTAACATTGGCCTCGCCCAATCTGCCAAGTTCTGTTCCCTGGAAGGACGGGTTTTGTCCACTGATCTTCTGCCTGTAAGAAGCTCCAAGAGTACTACTCCAAAGCTATACACATCACTTGCTGCTGTCAAGTGACCTGCAGGGAGACAATTTGACATGTTTTGGCAAATGGTCACTCGTTTGTTTAGGATAATAGCAATCAATTTAAGTTTTTGTTTTTATGTGAAATTTGACTTCAATACGTAATTTTTCTAGTCGATGGAAGCAGTTAAAATGGCTAAGAACAACCCACGTTGTTGATTGTGGTAAAGATTGCGGCTAACCAACCGTGGAGATCGCCTTAATAAATCTTGCTTAAATTAGCAAGCGATGATATGAATCTTTACCTGTCATGATATACTCAGGGGCAGCATAGCCTTGTGTCCCCATAACTCTCGTCGAAACATGCGTATCATCTCCCTCTGGACCATCTTTTGCGAGCCCGAAATCGGAGAGTTTAGCAGTGTAATCCTGCAGTAAGCAAATTAAAAGCGATTTATTCACTTGTTGAAAGAAAATGAAGCAAAGGATCCCGTAAATGTGGGCAAAGCTAGGTAAACTAGATGCTTACAGAGTCTAGCAGGATGTTCGAGGCTTTAAAATCCCTGTAGATTACTGGTTTTTCTGCCTCGTGGAGAAAGGCAAGGCCTTTTGCAGCTCCAAGGGCAATTTTCATCCTTGCAGACCATGGAAGCGACACGGAATATCCTGCGGCCGGGAAAGTAAAAGAATGAGGACTCTTGTATATATGATTAAGATGACATTTTATGGTAAATTTACATTTTAAATATGTGGCATTTACCAAATTTTAAATCTAAAGCGTCTTAAAATGAGATTAATAGTTGCCGATCAAAGGTTAGTAAAAACTCTATCAGAAAAGTGAAAACCCCATTATGTTCAAAAAATTACAACAAAAAAAAAAAAAAAAAGTTTGTGAGCGTGAGATTTATACGGTATTTAGGTAATAGCATTATTATGTTCAAATATTACATCATTAATTAGAAGGTTACATATTGCAACGACTAATGAATCAACGAAAAGGTAAGCTACCAACCACGAATAGGGTAACGTGAGCTTATAATTCCAGGTTGAACTTTTCTATCTACAGAGAGCAGGTCTCGTACTCATCATGATTATACGGCACATTAATTATTTGCACAATTTCAAGAGGCAACAGTGTCAACATCCCTCACAGGAAATGGTAAAACTAGCAGACAATTATTAATTAAAGAAAATAGCCGTTTCGATCAACTGGAAACTATTACATGTGTGTCTTATAATTAATTGGTTGACGATGGATATCCTAGAGATTACATCCAAACTCTCCCGAAATTTCATTATCAGCAGACCTATTTAAAAAATCTCTTCCGCTAGTTGTTCTTAGTAAGACATTAACAGCTGTCCCAAGTTCTACATGTCTGACAGTGGATACAGCTTACCTACCATGCTGAAGCAACAAAGAAAATTGAGCACCATGGAAAAAAATACTATGTGCGGAAGACGAATCGCTAGCTACTGATATATATATTTCAAACAATGATAAAGCGGAGACAAGACGTACTTCTAAACAGCTGATTCTCCAGGCTGCCTCGTGGCATGTATTCATAGACTAAAAGTCGGTGTTCCTCCTCGCAGCAGTATCCGATCAACTTCACCAAATTTGGATGCCTCAATTGCCCCAGAAATATCACTTCAGTCTGTTATGTTAAGAAAGGAAATTAAAGTTGGTCAATCATTCAATCTGACAAGAAATCTTCATGCACAAAAGTTGAATATCAAAAAATTCTTCGACACTAACTTCAAGAACACTGCGAACCCTTGGGCATACTAACTACCAAGCAGGACGAGGCTATCAACCACCGGACTGCATGTCAAGCCAGTGAGGGAAATAATTAAGTTTGGTAGGTTCGTACATACCAGCCATTCCTTGTGACCTTGGGAGCCGTCCAGATCAAGGAGCTTGACAGCCACTGGCTGAGCCTTCAGCCCGGGTCTAAGCTTGTCGTCAATGAACCCTTTATGAACTGGTCCAAATCCTCCCTCACCAAGAAAGTTACAAGACGAGAAGCTCTGAGTGATCACCTTCAGCTCCTGAAGAGTAAATATGTGAATGTTGGAGCCGGCTAAAGAGATAGAGAGGTCCTCTGAAATGGTTGAAGAACTAAAATCCGACATCGAAAGCCTGTGGAATGAAGTTTGCTTGGCCACAACTTTCTTCTTTTTCGGTTTAGGGTTCTCAATCTTGTAACATCCCAGAACAAAACATTGCCACGAAACCTTCTGGACTGTCATCTCGTGATAAAAGTATATGCTTTCTGCGTGTATGGAAATACTTTGTTGTTTCTCCTCTTCTGCACCCAAATGCCTCGAAAAGCCTTCGTTTATATATCAGGTTGAGAGAATTGTAGAACAAGGAAAGAATGTGGCGATGACAGGAATTATGCAATGGGGTTTGGAAAACTTCTTCTATGGAAAGCCGTGGCCTAATATTCAAATGTGCCAATTATTCTCTCTCCTGGCTCTTGTCTCCGCAGGACATGATAGTATGATACAGATAAGAGGTTCACAACCCCTTTATAAGGCCTGGCTTTATGCTGATTTTCTTTTTTTTTTTTTTAACCATTTACTATTAATTTCTCTTTCGTGGACAAATACTTTTTGTGTGTATATATGGGCGTATATAGTAGTTCGTTTTGTAATGTGATCCTCCATCAATAGTTGATGTAGCTACTATTAAAGAATTTGGTGTACAAAATGAAAAGCAAAAGAGCACCACGAAGTCTACGAATTCGGTTGAGTGAGAAAAGACTTGGCTGCCCCCTCTTTGACTTAGTTCTTTGGTGGGAGCCTCAGTTTCACACCCTTCTAAACATATTGTTCCATTCGGTGGCGATGATGGAAAAGCGGTTTTCGAAATTGTTTTGACTCAGTTTTGTAATAAATTATTATTTTTTTTTTAAAAAAAATGACAAAGAAGAATTTTAATATTTGGTGTGGAAATTCCATCGTGGTATCTAGCTAAGCTAAGGGAGATTTCTCCTACGTGTTTTCCCTGACGCGGGGATCTTTGAATACTCACGTCCTCGATCATTATTATTATCTACTGGTATTCGCAAGTCTCACGTAAACATGAGCATCAAGTGAAAATTAAGAAATGAAAATTGTAGAGAGCTGATGAATGGATCGAGATTTGAGATCAACATAGCATTTTTTTTTAATTTATTTATAAAAGTCTTTGTCATTGTTAATAGTAGTAATTTTGATCCTTCCTTTGACAGCTTTGTATTGTTTGGCAGCCATCACTGCAAATGAGCATTGAGTTGGCCCAGCACTGTTATGTGCTATAGAAAACACGTTGTTAATCCAGTGTTTTTTTTTTTGCTTTTACGCTAAAATCATCAACAGCGATTCTTCACTTATTCTTTTTTGATGACTCGAATTCGCGTGTTATCAATTAGGCTGTTTTGTTATCTGTCAATTCAGTTTAGGTGTTCCTAATTTAAAATTGTTTAATGCTGCTTAAGGTCCTAATTGGGTTTTAGAATTAAGCGGAATAAAATTTTTCATAAATTATCCATTTGTGTTTCGTTTTCAAGAAAAATTAATGAAAAGCCAAAGAAGATATTTTGTCCTCCTTTTTCATGTAGATTATAGTCTGCTTCCTTTTTTTTTTTCTTCTACCAAATATAGGATTCAAAAACGGCTGAGAAATTAGTGGGAAGGAAAGAAAAATGTTGCGTACGAGGTCGGAGAGGGAGAGAGAGAGAAGAGGGGTGAGGGAGATTGAGATTCCATAACACACGCCTTATTTTGAAAAGGACACGCTTTTAAACCAATGATTTGGTCATAGCCTCGTAAGTCGTGGGTAATTAAGAAAACAATCAATGATGAACAAGAACAACAACATTTGGAGGAATTTGTAAGAACTAAGAAGAAGAAGAAGAAGATGGTAGGTTAGCCAGCACACTTGCACATTTGTCTTTGTTCTAGAAACTACGCTCATTATTATTTAGAGAAAAAAAAAAACAACCATTAAAAAGAATAATAGTTGTATATAACATCAGAGTCCACAGTATTCATCTGCGAAAATATGGAACATTTCCGGCTGACCAAATACGTATATATATACATATACGTATTTAGATGGGGCCTGCAGGAAGCGGTAGGTAAAGCATCACCCCCAGCATGATGTTCCCGCTAAAACCATGGAAGTCTGGATAACTAATTCTAGGACAATTATTAATTAACCCATTGCATGGAGCCGCATACCATTGGCAAGAATAGAAAGACATGATGGAATTTTCCTTCATTCTATCAGCTTCGAAAGATTTAGAAATTGGGGGATTCCATGGCGGTAGGTAGATGGGACCCGGCCATATTTTTCTTGCCATCAACAGCATGCAGGAAAGTCAATTCCATAGGATTCCAACTTTAATTGGTTAACGGAGTCAAGCTGGATAAAATTCCCAAAGCGTCTCGCGTAAATCCAACAAAGTCGATTTGGATTGCGATTTTCTGAAGGTTTTTCTTAGCACGAGGAGAATTTTATTTTTTTTAATACGTGAATTCGAATTTTAGGCTATTAGCAGAAATATGCCATTTTATAAATATTGACACTTTTTTCTTTAATTTTCAAGAGAATAAAACACTACTAATACTAATACTGGAAGGGTAAGCAATGCAAATTAGTAGTATTAATCTCAATATGCTAAAAAGCATGACGGCTATGTTTTGTCCAGGTCGTTTTTAACATTAGACACATGAAATTTGAGGACCGGCGGGCGCGTTGTTGTGATTTGAACTGTTTTCTTTTTATTTTCATATGCCAGGGAATTAAAGATTACAACAATTTTATCACCAAAAAAAAAATTTACAACAATTTCACAATCGTACCAAATTAGGTCGACTGCCTTCATTACTCATGTAGAGAAATAAAATGTAGGCCCTATTTGATAAATCAATTCAGCATTTAATTTAATGGCTTCAGATTTTAACATATTCAGACCCTTTGATAATAAAAAATTGAACATCTGAATTAATTAAGTGGTACTGAATTTTTTAGGCAAAACTTGTTCCCAAAGTCAGGTGATAAGCTATTCACTCATCATTGAATGTGATACGCACTCAAATGTATTATATTTAATATTTAACAATTCAATAGCTTGATGGATTCAGATTTCAGTTTTTTAATTTTAATTTTATCAAACGCACCCATAGTCTATTATACATCTTAGCTAGATACAATACTATTTGTCAATGGCGAAGGCACGTTCAATTGAGGGTAGGCAATTACCCTCCCTCAACTTTGAAGAATTTTCAGAATTAGCTCGAAAAAATATAAAATTTTTAAACTTGTTCTATAATCGCATCCTCTAAAATTTCTGATATGCTTCTTCACTTTACCCACCTAAGTTCTTGAAATCTACAATTATCACTTAGTTTATTAATGATGGCATGTGTGAAATGAAGCCAAGTACTAGCTAGTTGAAAATTTAGGAAAAAAGGGAATTTCAAAAGTTTTGATACGTAAAAAAAAAAAAAATTTGTTGTCTACTGTCATAAAAAAATTATCATCTAGTTTTTTTTTTTTTTTTTTTTGCTGGTTATTAGAGTTTTTTAACAAAAAATTTTGCCTTAATCATAGTAATTGCCTCCCTAATTAACCACGAGTCCTAACTTTGCAGTGCTATCTACGGACCTAGTATTTTATTCCAGGATTGCAAATCTTTGGAAGAATTAGTAGAGAAGGCAGTCAGCATGTCATTAGCAATAAGTTTCAGGTTTTAGTTTCGTTTCAAACTTTGTTATATGCCATATTAGCGTCTAATTCATGGAGAGCCAAAAGAAAAAGAAGACTTCTCAGCAAGATATTCCAGTTCTATAAAAAAAAAAATTTAATATTGTATACATATATATATATTTTTTTGGGTGCTCATTCCTGAGGACTCTGGAAAATGCATGAAATCTTCAAAGCATATCCTTTTAAGGGTGAAATTAAGAAGCCACACAGGCCGAAGCTCGCCACAGGATGTAGGCATTGATGTCAAAAGAGCCAGTTGACTAATCCTATTCATATAATATAATAAATAATGACTTGCAAAAAATAGCCACTGCTCATCACATGAACTATCAATTTAGTGCATAAAAGAAATAATAAATATCGCAACTGCTTTTCCAGAAGTTGGGGGGGGGGGGGGGGGGGGGGGGGGGGGGGGGTAAATAAAATTCTCTCTCCCCTGTTGGATCAGTCATCACCTGCAGATTATAAAATTCCAGAAGTGAATGGGCTTTCGGAACTTTCCACACCAATCTTTAACTAATTCTTTATCTAACGCTTGACACTGTAATTAGAATGTGGGTAGAAGTCTAATTTGCAGGAGCGAGAAGGGTCGAAGGTCAAGAATTCGAGATGAACAAATTAAATGAAACAACAACTACCTTACCTTTCGAAGTGGAGTTTTACCGAACCCCAGGAAAATCTTGAAACCCTTTTTTTTTTTTAAATTTTATAATACCATGTTGACTGCAATTAGCTTCCTTTTAATTTGAAAACTATCATCATAAGTAACCTCCCCGTTTTTTCCAAAATTTTATCCAGTTTGTAATTAATACCATCGTCTTCGTCCACACAGCTGCCGTACATAATAAGAAAAGGATGAATCTAAAATCAAACTAAACCAAACAATTCACTGGTGATAGTTTTCCTTTTTTGTTCTGCTTCATCTTTCATTATTTTCAACTCGGATTTGTTGGACCATCATGTCTTAGCTAATTAAACCTTCTTCCGAACTGCCATTCCAACTTTCTAAGCAACAAAATAAAAAACATGCATGCATTAAATTGAAGAGACGCTGCCACAATTAATTGTGTCACAGTCGCCTTTTCTTTCTAAATTTTTATTTTAATTAGGAAGAGGTGAGATTTAATAAACGAAAAGAGAACAGGAAATTAAATTTTAGAATCACTAGATCAAAATTTTCTCGAATTATCTCTACAATTCAGAATCGCTAGATCAAAATTTTCTCGAGTCGTCACTAATGCCTTGCAGGTGACAAAGGAAGAAATAATCATGCTACGAAATTATCAATATGTAGTTCGAACTGTCCGTCCAAATCACCGATCCGAGCAACTAACAAGACAATTTGGGATTTTAGTGCATGTGATAAAATTAAATAATGTGTGGGTTCTGCTCAACCACCGAAGACCATAAAAGCATGAATGGAGGACAGCGGACAGACACGGCTTCCCCAATTCTATATATTCATTTATATCCTTCAAACCTCGAGAGGGGGGCAAATGACAATTGACAACAATTTAAAAATCACGGCCAATTCATATACTACGTTTTGTTTGCAGTATTAGCAGTGCTGTCTCAACTAACTTACGAATACTTTGAATAATCAAATTAATAACAACGCTATGCCGTAGAACCAACCAGTGGATTGAATCACGACATGATTTCCTCGTAAGGGGTACAAATAATTTGTCAATTCTGCTGTGCATCTCCATGTAGGCATGTGGGTATGAATACATGAGCACTTTCGCACGCATGGATAATGGTGTGTATATGGGGCGCATTGGGCAGCGGACATGGTGACATGGTGGTGTCTAGTGTTTACACAATAGGGAACGCGGCAGCTATCTCTGTTGTATTTACAAACAGGGTCAAAGGTCAAAATTATATGGGACTGTTTTTCTACATGATGTGTATTGTATGGTCATATGAGTAAGGGACAAGCAAAATATACTCCAAGATCTCCTACAGCGGAAAATGGGATCAAACATGAAAGCTAAATGGGCAAATTAATAACATATGATTCAGTCCATGACTACTGTGCCCGTCCATGTGTGCATTACATATGGCTCCTCGGTTTGACTTATTAACCTTCCCATGCACGCAATTTGAGTTGCTTGCTTGCTTGGATTGTTGCTCAAGTCAAAATGTCAACTCTAAGAAACTGGATAAATTGTAGAAAACTTGATTGACAAATCCTATTTTTGCACGGTTGCAATTTTTGTAGGAGTGGCAATTGGATCGATGGCCACGGATTGGCAGGTCAGACTGAGATTTAGGTACGACGGGAAATATGTTGATTCGAACCCAAACCCGATCCCGCCAATTCGTGGTGGGTCATGATGCTCAACTTGAATTTGAAATTTTTGGATTGACGAGTCACCGGAATAACTTGATATGACTTGAAACAGAACTCCAATTTATCAATGTAATTTCTAACAGAACCAATTCCGCACAAGACTATTTAGATAATCAATCAATACAAATCTCGATAAAACAATTTCAAACCAGATATGATATGAAATAAAATTAAAATACGGCAAAAGTGTTTTTTCTCAAATCAAATTTGAAATAAATTGAAACACTGTAAAAGTATAAAATAATGTAATACATCATTTGTCCCAACATAACAATTCCAACTATATACAAGTTACACAAATTCATTTAGGATTAAGCGGTTAATGCCTTTGGGAAAAAAGAATAACTTAGTTTAGTTAGATAAAAAAAATTTTATATTTATTAAATTATTTTTAATTCATAAACGAGTTATCGGATCAACTCGTTGGTGATTTGAATTCGATCTATTTTCTTTTCAGATTCATCTGATTTGACTCGAACATGCGAAATCTCAATCCAAACTCATTAATAAAATATTATATTCATATCATATTTTCAGATCGTATCAAAAATTGTCACCCCTACAATTTTGTGTACTGTCTTCGTAAAGATGTGAATGAACATCAAGAATCAAATCATTATGCTTCTAGTTTTTCCAACAACGATGTAAGGCGGCTAAATTTTGAAACGTGTTTGGTGATCCAAGAGTTCGGTACTCCCGCCCGAGGTCCTAGTAAGAAGCCACGTGTAGACATGACCATTCTCATCCAGATCCATTTAACACATGACTGAATGGCTGAATCCATTTATAAAAATCTGATTAAATGGCAGAAAATAAATAAAAGGAATATAGGACGAACTCCAAATAACATAAAACAAAAAAGAAAATGTGCAACAAAACTCTGATCCTTACCATTCTTATATCCACTATTTATTCCCCCGTCATCCCATCCTTCATGTGCTTGAGGTGTTAGTCAAAACTGGTCACTGCTCACAAATATGCACTTCATTCGCCTCCTTCTGATTCATGCAACTGGCAGCACAAATTTCATTCGTTTTTTGTGTGGGAGAATTTTCTATTGGGCCCAGCTGGGTTACATGAACTTCTAACACCCTTGAAAAAAATCCAGGGCCCAGTTGGGCTCCTCTCCACCTCATGTATTGTTCCCATTATCATCCCGACCCAAGGAAAATCGAAGTTGAAGCCTTCAAATATTTCCTGTAATTTGAATGTCAAAATAGTAGTATTTTTAATATATTGATTTAGAGATTAAATGAAAAAATAATAATACAATCAGATGAGTATCAAATGATTTTGATGGAGAGACGAGACCAATGGAGGAAAGATTTAAGGGAGAAGACCCAGTTCAAGAAGATCCAGTATAAGCTTATAAACTCTTTCAAAGATGATGATGAACATGCACACACATTCACAGACTATGAGTCGTAGTCGAACTCTTACTCTGGAAATGACATTCCAGTTCAAGAATCTCATGGTATCTCAAAGTATCATGTTTGAAGTTTGAATGTTCTTGGCTATTGACGTTTTTGGAATCTTTTGCTACAAGAAAATATCTGCTACGCATGATGAGATGGGATGGGAATTTACTCCTCCTGAGTTCTGATGAATCATAGAGTTGGACAGAGGACGCCGCCATGCAGCCTTAATCAAATTTGCGTGAACGACGAAATGAAAATGACAGTCCACTTTCGATTCTTTTCTGGGCCTTTCTTTTTGTCACTGCTTTCATCATGCATCTTGTTGTTTTCTCTTTTATTATTAAGAGCAAAATTATACGCAACTTCCAATTACCCGTCGAATAAACCCTTTTTTCCCCCCCGGAAGAAATGAGGAATGCGTCTTCCATAAAGCGGAACAAGCTTGAAACCATTTTTTCCCCCCCGCGAGTGCCCGTCAAATGTTTGATTTCTGTTTCAGTTGTTGGGATCGTATGCTATTTTGGCTGCTGATTGGCTCTTGTTGGTTGGAGGTGATGTGTATTTATGAGCTTACGGCATGGACGGTCAGCATACGAAATATCTTCAATTATTGTGTGGTCATATGCGAGGACAGTATGGTTTCTAACTTATTTATCCTAAAGTCCAATCAATCATCCCTGACCAAAAAACCTGTACTCTGAAATTTGATGTTTGCTTTTCAGAAATAAAAAATAATAGAGGTGGTTCTTTATTTATTATCAAGGTCACCACGCTCCGAGATTAATCTTTCATGCATTGACGATATATATACTATCAGCATCGAATAATATATATCCCGTCAATGTAAGAAAATTTTACTCTAACTTATAACAGTATTTAGTTAAAATGCGTACACCGTGAAAGATTGAAGTTTTTTTTTATTTTTTTTTTTGAAATGGGAGATCTTGAATTTCCTATTTACATTCCACTCTCTCTCTGTCATTCAACCCGACTCGTGTCCGAAAGATTGAAGTTTAAAAAAGAAACATCTGTATTTGTCCAGAGGGATCCTATAACATGAGGCGGCGTGTCATAGTGAAACACTCATCCTAACATGTGTTTAATCGCAGTTGATTATAAAATAGGACGATGATTTTACAAAGTGACCTAAGATAGATCTAAAATATTTTTGTATATGTTTTTTGGCTAATTGATAGAAATATTGATGCTTCCCAAAATTAGCCGTCAAATGTGGCTCTTGAGTTGGGCGGTATAATTGTATGCCCGTCGCGCCATGTTGGAGCGACGGGCAGCAAAAATTTTTTTTTTAAGTTCTTCTGGCCGTCGCGCCATGTTGGAGCGACGGTCAGCAAAATTTTTTTTTTTAAGTTCTTCTGGCCGTCGCGCCATGTTGGAGGTGTCAGAAATTTCTGACCGTCGCTCCAACATGGCGCGACGGCCAGCAATTTTTTTTTTTTTTTTAAATCCTCTGACCGTTGGTCCAACGTGGCGCGATGGTCAGAAATGTTTTTTTTTTAAAAAATCCTCTTCCTCAGTAAAAAAAGAAAATTTTTTGTTAGGGTTACACTTACGGTAAGGGTTAGGGTTAGGGTTTACGTTACAGATAACTTAGAATTTGTTTTAATAAAAAATCCTTCAACTCAGTGATTTAGAAATATTTTTTTTTTAAATCTTTGTTCAATTCATTTGGAAATTTCTCAAAAATTTTTTTGTAAAAATTATTTAAAATGAAAAGTTTTAAAACAATGCATTTAGTTTGACAAAATTTTAAAAACAAGTATTTTAAAGGAGATTAGATTTAAAAATTTTGATCCATTTGTTAAAGGATTTAGGGAATTCTTAAAGAATTAATGTTTACCATTTTATCAAGTTTAAGTTATATAACATGCGTAACTGTTATGATTTGTTAAATTTAAAAAATAATTTAATAATATGATTTAAATTGAAGTGATTGCGTAATGGATGAAAGTATTGCTTAATATTATTATGATTTGTTAATTTTAACTTTATTATGTATCATGCACACAGAATGTTAAAGGAACCGTAATTGTATAAAAAAATGAAAAATTATAATATGAATTACGATTTATATATTTGAATTTTCATATAAAATGTAATGGTATAAAAATATTAATAACATATTTGTAGAAATGAAGAATTTTTTGCGTTTCATTATTTGATATACGATAATTAGTTTTAATAATTTAATGTATTAAAATAGCTATAAAACGACTAGTATTTATTTGTTTTGTAGGTATTATCGTATAGGGACCCTTCTATCCAATTATAGGGTTTAATAAAATAACTTGTACTTCTTTATTTTGAAAATGTTTAACGTTATTCAAATTAAAAGTGATTGGATTAAACAGAAAAAGTAGACAACAAAATTAAATTAAATGTCATGTGAAATGCATTAAATTAAATGGATGAGATATAAAATATCGTCGCGCCATGTTGGAGCGACGGTCAGAAATTTCTGACACCCCTGACCGTCGCTCCAACATGGCGCGACGGCCAGAAGAACTTAAAAAAAAAAAATTTTGCTGCCCGTCGCGCCATGTAGGAGCGACGGGCATACAATTATACCGCCCAGCTGAAGAACCACATTTGACGGCTAATTTTGGGAAGCATCAATATTTCTATCAATTATTTATGAAAATGACAAATGCTGGTGGGTTACAGATCAGATTAGAAAACTGCACAGGTTGTTATTAAATCTTTGTAAAAGCAAACTTTTCAATCTAAATTGAGTAATTAAATCTAGGTGAAAGCAAACTTTTCAGTCTAACTATTCTTTTTTTTTTTTTTTTTTCAATTACGTGGGATAGCCAATTGACAAACTAGTGAAGTAGTGACTTTTTTAAAAAAAAAAATAGAAATCATAATTTCATTTCATTTCATGATATATGTATTAATGACATAACACACGATAAAACATGAAGTAGATACAAACAAATATGAAAAATTAACAAAAAGATTACAACACATCTGAAAAATTTACAAATATGACATTTGAAGGCTCCAACATGCGTTCAAGATTCAAATAAAAATCAACTATTTTCAACTACAATTCAATGGACATCTAAGCATGGCTTCAATCGTTATATTAATTCCTTAAGTTCAAATAATATGATGCGATCATATAAAATAATTTTATATATGACAAAAATAGATCTAAAAAATTCAAATCTAATAAAAAAAATTTTTAAAAAAAGATTGAAAAGCTGTGATTAGGATACTCTACGGAAGAGCAAAACTCGCACTAGGAGACTAGAAGAAGTGAGCGAATTAACTGATTGGTGAGATTTAAAAAAAATTAATAGTAATAATTGAGATTTTTTAAAAAAATATATATTTTGCTACTAACTCACAAACGCTATTATTTTGTGTTTTTGTTAGAATAGAAATTCAAATGAAAAATTTTCCTCTCTTGTACTGGCATCATCTAATTAAAGAAAATTATAGGACTTAGTTTGCATGTTTTGGATTTCGATTCTACTTGTTTATACCTCATCGATTCCATTTGACCATTCGGAATTTACTTGCATTTTCAGATAGGCTAATATGTATCCACCTCAATTGTGGAAAGATTTATTTTCAAATTCAAATTTAAAAGAAATCATTCTTGTTATTAGTTTCCCTTCAACTCTTAGAGGCACGCTGTGTATTTATAGGTTAAAAAGACTAGTATTTTCCTCATTTATTCCCACTATCAACCTGAGCAAAAAGAGAGAGAAAGAAAGGCGACACCCCTTGCACGGGTCCACACCCAGTATAACTATAATCCTTATTTTCATTATTGTCACTCAACTGACTGCCATCAAAGAAAATAATTGGAGATATTTCTTATACTGACTTTTTATGCCATAACTAATACACAAAATTGAAGATATTACTTATACGTGTTTTTTAAATACAAAATTACCTTCAATTATTTGTGACTTTTTTTTTTTTTGAGGGAATTAAAAAACTATACTCCGACGGAAAAGACACTCCACTAGTCACCTGTCACTGCACTTAAGGCATCGTTGAATTTTGGTGGGTTGATGGTACATATGAATAATTGGGTTAAATGCAGAAAACCTCCCGAACTCTCATATGAGTTGCACAATACACCCTTTAAATATGTTTATAAGCACTTTACATCCAAACTCCATTGAAAAATAACGGATATTTACACACCATTTATTTTATGACTCAAATGATAACTTTATCCTTAGATAATAAGTGAACAGACAAAAACACCCTTCTTCTCCTCCAAACCCATTATGTCGGGCGGAAAATACAAGACAAAATTGAATCTTGAGTTTGCCAAAATTTTTTGCCTTTTTCTTGCGATCGAGAAAGAACCAAAATCAAATGACTGCAGAGGGTAACTAGAAATGGGCAAAAGACAGTTTGAAGAATCTAAACAAGTGAAATATTTAGAGTATCTTATCAAATCAGGTAATATGCAAAGCCCTAATTTTTTCTTTATTTAATCGACTTTTTACCCTTTTTGTATGGATCTGGATGCCCAAACTTGTAGTTTCATGCCCTTATTCTGCTGGCAGTTCATTGTTGTTTTTTACTAGTTGGTTTTATGTTCTCCTCGCCGTGATAAATTAATGATCGAGAGTAATGGTCGGCGGTAAACGGTGAAGCTTGCAACTTTTTCCCTTTTTTTCGTCGCTGCTTTCAATCAGTAGTAGAGTTCAAGTTGTGTTGTTTAACGATTGCCACTGGGTTTGTTCCGATGTCTAGCATTCATGGGTAAGTTTTTATTTTTACATTTTTTTCTTCGTTGTTGCTTTCTGAAGGTGAGATTTTGACTATTGAGTTTTGCTATACTTGTTCCTTTATTGTTTCAGGCTTTTATTTTTTTGGTATTTCAAGTAGCTCAGAAAATTTGTTCATTTTTCTCTGTGAATTTTTTTTTTGGTCTTGCATTTGGTTGTTAGCTAATTTATTGGGTTGGCTTTGGTTTTTTAATTCGTGGTTTTGTTCTTGCCCGTCTTCTTTTCTCCTTTTTTTTTTTCTTTTTGTTCATTGCTGGAACACAGCTTTTATCTGACTGCACTTCCTTTGGTTTGAGACTTGAGAGACCATTTGTATTGCTTGTGCTAATTTAGAAGTTTCTGCTTTTATGTAAAGTATTTTGAGTCAATTATTTTCACCATTGTCAAATCATTGTTCTACGGTTGGATGAAATGTTTTTTGAGATAAAGATAAGCCATATTGAAAGATTAGATCACTTTATTTAATAGTTGAAGTTTGTTGCTTCATATGCATTGCTTGAACTGCAACTATTTGGACTGTGTTCCATGTGAGTAGAAGAAGAATTGTGCATTTGTGAAGAAGAGAAAATACAATGAGGGAAAATAAGAAGTGGTGGTAGATGGTTCTCATTTATATTCACTGGAAAGAGGGTAATTCTATCAGCAAATTCAACGGACAGAAAGTGGTTTTCACGCATTTTGTTTCACCGTAAAATGTGTGAACGGTCGTTTTCTCATGGTGCAAAATGCTTATAAACATATTTCAGGGTGTTTTGTGCAACTTCCATGAAAGTTCGTGGGTGTTTTTTGCATTTAACCATATATTTCAAGGAGCATTTATACTGCGTTTGTTATCAACGGCCCCATCATTAATCAAATGGGCCATGCATCATCCCGCAAATCACAATCGTCGACTACCTGCCCAATCTAATATCGGACGCCTCAGATATCTTCTGACTCTGCATAAAACTCGACAGACAAAACACTCGATCAAATAATCTCACACTCCCCGAGAGACCATAAAATTGGCTGCTCACAACTCTACAGATCTGATTAGCCAACCATTCCACCTTTCAGAGGAGAATTAGAATTAGAAACGAATAGTTGCCGCCATGGCTCGCGTTTCTCGAGTGGCCCTCTTTGCCGTCGTCGCAGTTCTGGTCGCCTGCGCTGCTGGTGCAGAAGAAGGATCGGCTGCTACATTTTACAGTGAGAATCCGATTAGACAAGTCGTAACGGACGGTCTGCGTGAACTTGAGACCTCCGTTCTCCAAGCTATTGGGAACACCCGCCATGCTCTCTCCTTCGCTCGCTTTGCTAACAGGTGAGTCAGCTACTGAGTCACTATGTTTATTTTCATCAGCTGGATTTTTAACTTTTGTAATTGTAGGTTGATTTTTTTTTTTTTTGGTGTTGAGAAAGGTATGCGAAGAGATACGAGACTGTGGAGGAGATAAAGCTGAGGTTCGATATATTTAGGGAGAATTTACGGATAATTAAATCGCACAATAACAAAGGACTCTCCTACACTCTGGCTGTTAATGGTATATACTATCATTTTCCATCTCGGCTTGCTTTATATTTAGAAACACGGATAGTTTAAAATTAGGTATTATCATCTCATACTTTGCGAGAACTTCAGCAGTAATTTGAAATTTTATGAGGTAGAGCTAGTATTGAAGTTTTAAAGTTAGCTCTCGACGGTACCCCCAAAAAAAAAAAAAAAAAAAATTTTTTTTTTAAAGTTCGGATTAGATATCTTTTTTATTTCTTTTTCAAACTTACCGTACTTGTTATACTAAAAGGGGGAAAAAATAAGAAGGAAATAAAAGGAGCTAACAGACAACTTTCCGTACATGGAGAAAGCGTATTCGAACAGATATTCCATAATTACTGTAAATTTGAATGCAATATGTTTCTGTAATCCCTCTTAGAGCGTCTAATACATATTTTGAGTTGTTTATATATTATTCATTATCACATAAAAACCAGTATGTTTTTGTTGTGTGTATGTTTTTTAGTAGAAATTCAAATTAAATTTGGCGTATTGGAGACTGTATTTGTAGTCCGGTTACCATAAAATTCTTTGAAGTATGAATAAAAGTACCAAATAAAATATTGGATATTTAGTGTTTGGCTGTGTTTTAATTTTTGATGAGGTTGCAAATCAAATGAGAACACGTATGGGATTTAGCTACTGAGCACGTAAGGTAGAATAATTAAGGGAATACAGAAGTCTAGCATCGTAAGGGTGAATTTCTAGCCTTAGTTATTGAATCTTTTCATTTACTTTCTTGTTTTCTTTTCCTTGTTACCTTAATAGTTATTCTGTGGTCCTATTTCTTCTTGTTTCATTGCTTCCACTTGCTGGATGAGTCAGCACGATAGCGACCGACTGTGTGATACTTTGTTGTAGTGCTAGATATTTTTGGCAGTCGTGTAGCATTGATATCCTTTAGGTTAGTGTATTCACATCTTGTTGTGCTTGATGTATGTATATGATTAAGATGATACTGTAGCAAGTAAATACATATTTTGCTTAATTAAGAGAGGTGACACTCCGTGGTAAAAGACTTAATTCCACTATTTGAGTTTGAGAAAAGAGTGAGAATGAGATGAAGAGAGGAGGAAATGGGGTGCCAAAAGATAACGTATGCCTAATATCTACATTGGCTTTCTGAGAGAATTTCCCCCAATTACCTGATACTTGGTTGTGTTTATGGCAGAGTTTGCTGATATGACATGGGAGGAATTCCACAAACACAGACTCGGTGCTGCTCAAAACTGTTCTGCAACTACCAAGGGCAATCTTAAGCTCGCAAATGTTGTCGTCCCTGAAACGGTAATGCTTTATAGTTTCAATTTGTTTCAAAACTTAAATTTCGTTTAACCCTTAAGTATAAAATTTCTGCCACCACAGTTCAGGGAACAGTTTAAGTAGAATTTGCAGGTATCTTGTTCACTAAAGTTGCTTCTTGATTATTTTGAGCATCAAATTGGTTTTTAAAAGAGTCCATTCTTTTGATGGGTGAGATAATTCTTTTGCTGTGGTTTTGCTATGGAAAAATGAAAACGCGAGTTTGGATTCAGCTTTTACCAATATGGTGGTAATAAGAATCTTAGGTACTAAGAGTGGAGTTTATTATTTTAAGAGTAGTCTCTCTAATACCATTTGGACCTCACTAACATGCTACAGAAAGACTGGAGAACGACTGGTATAGTGAGCCCTGTTAAGGATCAAGGTGACTGCGGATCTTGTTGGACATTCAGGTGTGCTGGAGTTTATATCATGGCTACTGAAATTAAATGCTTCTTGAATAGTTGATCTAGTTCCTAATACAAATAAGAAATATAATGTTCTTGTAAGCTGTGAAATGAGAATTCATCTTTTACAGCACCACCGGAGCCTTGGAGGCAGCTTATGCACAGGCTTTTGGGAAGGGAATTTCACTGTCAGAGCAGCAGCTTGTGGACTGTGCAGGCGCTTTTAACAATTTTGGCTGCAATGGTGGCCTGCCATCACAAGCATTTGAGTATATTAAGTACAATGGTGGACTAGATACAGAGGAAGCATATCCATACACTGGTGTGGATGGTTTATGCAAATACTCGTCCCAAAATGTTGGTGTGCATGTCCTTGACTCTGTCAACATCACCCTGGTAAATTACTCAAGTACTTGTACAATTGTATTTCTTATTCTATTGATAGAGATTTGTTTGAATATAGATAAAAACAGATAATTCAAGTAACAAGATTAACTACTTCCGTTCCAACAGACATCCCAGCTTTTACCACTCTCATGATGGTCTAATTTCCATGTGACTGATTTCCTTCCTCATCCATGTTTGATTAGCGGTTACCATGTTAGAATCATTTATCAGTTGCTTATGATACCTGCTCTGGATTATGCTGTAAAAACTGCATCGTTTTCTAACTTGACACATCCAACTTTGATTTGAATATAAGATATATTTAAACGATCATATGCTGTATTGGTTTTTGATTTTTGAAGAATTGCAGGGTGCCGAAGATGAACTAAAATATGCAGTGGGAACTGTTCGACCAGTAAGTGTGGCTTTTGAGGTTGTAAACGGTTTCCGATTTTACAAAGGAGGAGTTTACACTAGCAATACATGTGGCAGTGCTCCAATGGTAAGCGGGTGCTTTACCTCAAGAATATTGTCCATATTCAGAAATTGTTATGCAAAGAGCAAAATTGCCATTTTTGGAGATTGGATTGTGAAGTCAAGCATTTTAATTATATGAAATCTAAAATTGCATGCTTGACAAAAAGCCAATCTAGGAGTTAGAGCTCTCTATAACAGAAATATTCTCGAGCACTCGCTTGGTGGACCAGCAGGTATGTGACGAAAGTGTGGAGGATGTGAGGGCATGAAACTTGGGACGCTTATACACATAGGGCCATACTATCTGTGACTATAAACTACATCAATATAAATCAGTAGAATCCAAGAGATAAAAGAGTGTGAAATAAGCTCCAAATTGGCTACAATGAAGAGGCAAAAACACTTGTTTATGTGCATACACACTTGCAGAGATGAAGAGGGAGGGAGGAAGCAAAAATCAGCTGCATCTTTGAGTCATTTGCTTTTGTCAAGTCTCTACATTTCAAGCATGAGTACAAGACTAAGCCCATCAGTACCATCACAAGATTTATCACCAATAGCTTGTGCCTAAAAAAATGAACATAGTTGATGTTATTAATTTGGGTTTTCACAAGCAGGTTCAAGGTAGTGATGGATTCCTCTTTCAAAAATAGTTTCTTATATATGCTCGTGATGATGGCAGGATGTAAACCATGCTGTCCTTGCTGTTGGTTATGGAGTTGAAAATGGTATTCCATATTGGCTTATCAAAAACTCATGGGGAGCTGAATGGGGTGTTGACGGGTACTTCAAGATGGAGATGGGGAAGAACATGTGTGGTAAGTGTCTGTCCCATCAAGTATGAGGGTCTCCATTTTCTTGGACATGTTCACAGATAAAAGCAACCGGCATTTACTCTCACTGTTGATCGTCTTGTTTAGTATAGGTTGACCTTTGCCCCAGGTTCATTCCGTAATTGTGATGATTTTGATTGCAGGTGTGGCGACTTGTGCATCATTCCCCGTCGTCGCTTAATTGTTCCAAAATGATGATAGGCTCTGCCCCTGCATGAGAACTGAAACCTCTTATCCATAAGATCATTCTCCGTTCCCCAAGGTGGACTGTTTATTTAGTGTAAAACTCATCTTAGTACGGCATACTCTAGTTTCCTCTAGTAAATAGGAGCCGTGTCATGTGAAGATTGTCCTTCAGGCTCTACGTACAATAAGAATCAGTAGAAAAAAGTAATCACATTGTTGACTCGTATATGCATGTATGAAAAAAAATTTCTGGATATGTATCATTAATGCTTAAAGAAAAGAATCATTATGTCCTTGGACTCAATTTTGTTGGTGGTTTAGTCGTTATTTTATTCATGATGAAAAGCTCTTGGTACTCACTAGGAATTATTTGGATGATTCGGATGGTTGCGGCCGAATGACAGGGTAGTGATTACTCCTGTTAAGCCTGATATTGCAAGAACCACCCAATTCCTATCCTTGAACATCACTCTCATTTTATACCAGACGCCAGTACGCCACCGCTGTTCACCCCTCATTTTCCTCCTTCCGTATGCACACCAGTCATTCCCTTTTACTTTATCCTCGTAATTTACAGCTAGTATGGGAGTTTAGGATAGAAAAGGATAGAAGAGAGAGCTTAATTTATAAGAAAAGAAGAGAAAGAAAAAAGAAAAGTTTTGATGTTGTCTGGGAGTTTAGAAAGGAAAATAAATGAAATGACATTCGATGCAAATGTTAATAAAATTCTGTTTAATAGACATTTAGGGATAAAATTTTATAAAGCTTGCTTCAACTTTCTTTCATTTTATGGGCAGAAAAATTTTTTAAACCACAGCTGTTAGAGTGATTCATAAGAACTAGTGTTAATACCAATGTTACGCACGGTGCTGATATTATTGAAAGAAATTAAAAGAGAAGGTGAATTAAAAAAAGTAAAAAAAAAAATTGTACCAACATAGTTAAAATTTAAGATTTGCCTAGTAATAGTTCAAAGCATGATAAAATGTGTACATCATTTAAGAATTGCGTTTTTGTGAAAGATGGATTTTGAAGTAATAATAGAAATTTATGTTAGAAAATGAATGATATATGAATAGAAATGAATGTAATCACATGTTTTATTTTATTTCAAAATGAAATATTTTCAAATATTATGCATTCGATTTGATAATCTTGTATAAAAGTCAAAATTGGTGGTTTAATTGACTTTGTTGAATTTTGTGGAATTCGCACTATAAAAGAATATTCAGTAAGACTTGTCTTTTTTGGAAGCGAACTTGCTAAACTTTTTGAAGTATTTTTAGGAGATTACTACGATGTAGACTTTGTTTTGTGATCAGTTATTTTCTCCTTTGCAATCTTGCAAATTTGGAATTGAGGTGCTATTGAAATCAATGACAAAGCTAGGGGCCCCCTAAATTTTAAAAATTTTATTTCATGGTGCGTAAATATATGTGTAAAATAAAATTGGTCCTTCTCCATTAATTTTTACAATTTTAATTTATATCATGAGCGTTTCACCATTGAATTAATTTTTTTCCTCAAAAGAAGGTTATTTATTTTTTATATACCTTTGGAATTAAAGTTAATATTTGAAGATTTTAGATGTCATATATTTAAATATATGAAAATTATTTTAAACATAGCATATTAAGATAATTTTGTTAGGAAAAATTTTGGCTCCCAAGCAAAAAATCCTGACTCTGTCACTGATTGAAATGCTTGTAGATGAGATTCGTCTATGGTGAGAGTATGATACGTAGCCTTTTTTTTTCACTGTATTTGATTTGTGTGAATGACAAATGAAATTGAGTTAGTAATTGTCAATTTTGTGAATGATTATAATAATAAAATACGTTATGACAATAAGATATGTAGGTATAAGATACAATATTTGGAGGTTTTTCATAAAAAACCCGTCGTTCAATACATATAGATATAGATTATCTTCTCTCACTTTCTTTTCTTTTCTTGTCAAATCTAAGCTTTCAAACTAAGCACTAGGAAATGCGACCAATTCACGCTATGAATAAATTCTGCACCCTCGAGCTCGAAAAGAAGCTGTGAAATGTCAACAAAAAATAGAAATTAAAGAGCCTAATTTAGTTCGTCATTAGGGTAGTATGCTTAAAAAATTCTAAAAAACATATGAAAAAATTTGTAGAGTTTCATAAGTGAATGATAATATATATTTCTTAAAAAAACAAATTTTTTTTTTGTGGTCCATTGTCAACATCTATATTTATGCAAGCTTACTTGGAGTTTTTTTTGTAGAAAAATGTGTAACAATTATTTGACTTAGATAAAAAAGGTGTTTAGGATACGTAATCACTAACAAATTTTTTTTTTTTTAAATAAAGATTGCAAACCAAAGAATAGATTATCCGTATCTTTCCCTTCAAATATTTACCTTCAACTTAAATTAAATTGACCAGTGAACCTCTTCCTTCGTAAGTCGACCTTTGTCACCTCATCTTTGTTTTGTTAGATACAGAGTACAGAGATCCAAGTAGCAGAAATTTAGTACTGCGGATTGAAGTCGTCGAGGTTGCTAATTAACGGAAAATGAGCTGACGAATTCTGGGAGCAGGAGGACAAAAAGCAGAACTGAAAAAAAAACGATGGCAGCGGACAGACAATCTTCCACCATCGCTGCATCTCCCGAAGAAAACAACCTGTAAGATTCCGGTTCCTCCTGCACTCCAGCGCCATACGCACCCACTCATGCACAAAAACAAGCACACTTGTTTCTATTACAGTCGATTGTTTGAATTCATCTGAATTTCGTCAGCAAATTTCTGGGGATTGGTTCGTGAATCGTGAATGCAATGCATTGGCTAAATAGTTAAGATAGTTTACATAATGATTCTTTTTGAGAAATAAATATCTTGGGAGAATAATTAATCTAGGATTATTTCCTTTTTCTTTGTTATAAGTTTTATTGTTTTTGCTGCTGGTACTCTCCTAATAAAGTACAAAGCAAGTGAATTTGAAACTTTATGGTCCTGTAATTTTAGGTTTAGGTCGTATTATGCGAGAATTAAATCAAACTCAGATGCTAAATGAAGTGATAGGAGGACCAAATGATATCTAGAATAAACAAAAATGATTGTTGCTTTGCTTAGCCGTGCTTAGGCTTAGTTTCCTGCTGCCCAATTTCAGTCATTTGTTTTACAAAACATTGCACAAATAAGGTCTTCAGAATTGCTGGAATTTCAGATTTAAATTGCTCAAAAGAGTCCGAGAATTCTTACGTTTCCAATAAAAAAATTTCCACCTTCATGAACATGCATTTAATATATTAACATGAGGAAATCAGAATTCTGTTCTTAGCATCTCCAAGCAGTAGTGCAGCAAGTTAACTCTTTGGTGTCGTGCTTATTTGCTTAACTGTTTAAGCTGTTGTATAAAACTGGACTGTTCGTTCTTTATTTATTTATTCCTATGCTGGAGGAAGTGTACATTCCGTTTGATTACATTTCTTTTGTCATGTATAAGCATCATGTTAAAGTTTTGGCTGTATTTGTGATGGATTATTGCGAATCATTTTGCCATAGGTTCCTTGACATTCTGCATGAGGCTCCTTTATTTGGTCACCGGAAGCCTACTAGCATTTTGGGGAGTATATTCTACTGTATTTTGCTGGCAAGTGCTAGCTATTATCTGCTTCGGAGTCAACTAAGTTAGATTACTACATTTTCAGTTTGTACCAAGAACTGCTGATTTTCTTGAATTTTAGGCAGGTTATGCTATTTTTGCTGCTGGAGCTACATGGTTTTTTCACCCTCAACCGGAACTGATTTCACCTTTGCTCTGTAGTTCTGATGTCATTCTTTTGGTAATCACAGGTACATGCTTGGTCTTCTTGCCCTTTTTTGATGTATTCTTCGATGTGATGACTTAACTGCCCTGGAAGTTGGCGGTGATTTTAACTTTGCTTTTTGCAGGCTTCATCTTTCAAGTTTCATTTGATTTAGATGTCATATAATTCATCTCAGTTTTTTTGAGTTTTCTTTTCAAATACTTCCTGATCTGTAGTTTATCATTGTTACTGTGTTTTCCAGGTTTATTTCAGCAATACCTTGTCTATCAAGTGCAGAAAATACGGTTACAGGTTCTCTCTCTCTCTCTCATACACACACTCACACACTCGCACAGACACACATACACACACAGAAGCACATACATAAACATGAGTTCATATGCATTTGGGGTATGTATGTGTATAATCCTTTCTATTTATCAATTGATTTCAAGTCCATCTTGGTACTAATTTGTTTTCTTTTGTGTATGTATGTTTCTTTTCTTCCAACTTTGGGAAGATGTAAATAATTCTTTGAACTAAAGGTAGAACTTCAGAAGGAAACCTTAACCATCATTGTCAACTGCATAAATAATTTGGAAGCCAAAGTTTTGATTGAATTTTGGGATTTGTGAAGTCTAAGCTAAGAGAGAAACTAATAAATTGACTAAAGAATTAGGTATAAGACAACACACAAGGCGAGATGTGAGGAGATTGGTGGAATCATGGGGACATTAGGACATTCTGAGTGCACATGTGTTCGTAATAGTTATGTTCTTGAACTAATTTATGTGTGCTGTTATTTTACTTAGCAAGTTTATGAGTATTTTTCTTGATCTCTTGGTTGCTGTTATTTTATCCCAGCTTAAAATTTGTAGCTTTTGAAGCTTAGATTCAAGGCATGCATGTGTTTTGTAGGGTTACTACGTTTTCAGCCAAAAGTTGAAGCACATTATTCGCCTACCTTTTGCTGTTATAGCATATGGTACGTTTGTATCTGCATTTTCATGCCCTATGATGTTGTAACCTGAAGAATTTCTAAATATGAAGAAATCATAGTAAATATTTACTCCATTTTGACATCAAATTAGTTTGTCCCATTCTATATAGTCTAGTGTTTATCTCGCATTTGCACGCAGTTCTTTGCTTTTTGTTTGAAGACATTTTCAGAATTCAATCTTCACCTAGCATTTTTTAGTCCTTAAGTAGGTCATCTTTGCCTTTTGACCAGTCTTCCATCCAAATATTACTGGAAATCCTACTAAATTACTACTTTTTCTTTTTCATTTTAAATTATTATTCTTTTTCTTTAAGTTCCTTGTTTACTGCATGATGATCAACCTTCTTTTATTTGAATGTTCCTCCATTTATCTCTTGTAATACCTTGCTCGTATTCTTCACAGAAATACTGAAATGTACTCAGCACCTTTTTGGCTTTCAATGAGATATCTCTATGATATATGCACTGCAGGAACTGCAGCTATGCTGCTTATCCATGTCTGGGAAATTTATATACGCTTTCTGTCCATATCAACAATACTTAGGTATGCTATTAGTTCTTTGAATACATACTCAAGTTCACTAGGTTCATCTGGACTAATGTAAACTCTTTTTTTTCAATCTGTCTGGAAGAAACAAACATGCATATGTTAAGCACTTTTTTTTATGTGAAAAGTTACTTTTGCCAAATGCAAGAAGCATATGTAGCATCTAGGAATCCATGATTGCTGCCAAGGGAAACTGTTCATTTCTGACTATTTAATCACTTAGCATTAAATGTGCAGGATTATTATGCTAGCTGAGATAATTTGTGCTGCGTTCTTCATGAGTGTCTATATTGGTGAGTTTTGACTGGCTAATTGTTATATGTAGTCATTAAAAATTCCACATTTTTTTGGCAATTAAATCGAGATGCTTTTGTTAGGATCCTGTTGATGACTGCACTGACATGCATTCTATCATATAATAGCAACTTCATCTTGCTTAAAACTTTATTACTTTTGCCTATCAAGCATTACACTAACTAGTCCAGTATATAAGGTTCAACTATAGCTGATTTGCTATCAGTTATAATTTTTCTTTCTGCAGGCTTCCAATTTTTAGTCATATGTAAGCATTGTAATGTTTTGGAATATGAATGCTGCAATGGCCAGCACAAGTAGCTCCGCAATGGTTCTTGTGCCATCAGTGTTTAATAAACATTTCGGTGCTGCAGGTTATGTACACCAGTACAATGCATTGGATTCTCAACCTGATGTTTTGAAATCATTATATTCTCCACTTCAACCATCCAGCTCTCTGGAAGAGTTAAGGTAACAATATTACAATGGTCGGACTGCTTCAGCCTCTGAACAATTTTTCAGCTAGTTTACTTTCTTTCCTGTAATGTCTTAAGGCTGATGTGGTAGGTCACCACACAGTGTAGGTGATTGCTTTCACTACCATAAAATTAACCTTCCACTGCCCCCGGTACCTCCCCTATCCAGAAGTTGTACTACATAATAGCGCATTTTGAGAACTTCTGATGACTCTGCTACACTTTTTGCCAGCAGTTCTCTTGAAACCGTTCTGTTACTGCCGGCATTTGAAACTTCCTGATAATTGCTAATCATGAGCTTGAGTTATATTAGACCACTTTGGATACCAATCTATCTAAACTAGATGTTCCAAGTCTATTTGTGTGCTTAAACTTCAACACTCTTTTTCACCACCTCTTGGTCATTCTTCTACAGATGCATATCCAAAGTTTGCTTTCTATTTGTCATTATTGTATTACCTTGATGAAACTAGAATGTATATTGTTGTAAAGCAGGAGTTTTCATGTTCAACTGGCCTATAAGGCAAAGTATTATGTAACAAATCCATGACATCATGATGTATTTGTGCTGACAATCTTCTCTTCTACATGAATTCTTGCATTTATGAAGATGTTCTCAGCATCTAGATAAATGCTTTCGTGATTGTTATCCCAATTTAATTTTGGGAATGATTATTGCTCTTATCTCATTCGATACTCTGGAAGATCACAGATAAATGGAGATAAAGTACTGAAACAGTAGGCCATTATTGTGCTTCCAGACCCAAGCAGAAAATGGGCGAGTAATTTTTGGTGCTCAATTGAAATCAAATGCTGCTTCTGTGCCAATTAGCTTGCCTGGATTTGGATTTTTTTGGGGCTCAACTGAGATGGCTCAATTGTGGTTTGAAAGTGGCATTTTTGAAATACTTTCCTAGGATGAGAGTTTTGATAATTAAGTTGAAATGTGTACAACTGTGACGTGGTTGGTTTTAATGCACTCTGATAAGGACATCTGTTTTTTTTTTTTTTTTTTTTTTTAGATTTTGTATTCTGAAAATCAGTACTTGGGATAGCACACTGATAAGGATGTCTCTTTTCTTTTCTTTATGTCTTAAAAAGTATGTTCTGGATGTTGTAGTGTGGAATGCAATAGTAAGAACTCCTTGTTGTGACAGGCATCATGAGGGTGGTAGGCTCTCTGATCAACAAATGGCATTGCTGCAATATCAGCGAGAAAATATCCATTTTCTAAGTGAGGAGGTATGTGATTATTTTGATGTATTTGATGGTTCTTCAAAGGTATTGATGCTTTTGGTGACTCTGAGTACAAAAGAATGTCTCCAGGAGCTGCTGTTGTTCTAATTCTCCATTTGGTCGTTACATGATTGAACTTTAGGCTTGTAGCTCGAGCAGTATCTACTAGCAGTCTTAAAATGCTGGGTCAATTACTCAGTCTGGTCAGGGGTTGTTTGCTTGACAAATTGAAATGGAAACTCCTTGTAAATTAGTTTAAAACTTTTTATTTCTCTTGTAGATTCTCAGATTACAAGAATGCTTGAGCAAATATCAAAGGTCTGATGATGGGAGCACACCTCAGGTAATGTTTCAAATTGGAAAAACAGATTTTCTGAACGGTGTCAATGATTACTTAATTGCTTTGTAAATTGCTAGGAGAATACACCTCATTTACTAATCATGATTCTGGAATTTTCATGCATCATATGAACAATATGTTAGTGAAGAATTAAACCATTGTAGTCGCTTGCAGATGTGGGAATCAGCTTTATGTACATTAGGATAGAGATGATTGCAGACAATTTAGAAACCTGAGATAATGGAGGAAGGGGTGCACCTAGGTAAAAGCTGTAGATTCTGTAGTAAGATTTAAAAGCATTTTAGTGTCACTATGGGTGTTCAGTGTTCCGATGTATCCAAAAAAGTAATAAAGTGGCTTGTAATTGCCGTTTTTGCATCATGAATCTTTGTTTGACTGAAGAACATTGGAGCTTCTCTGTTTGGTCTGAAGAGAAGAGACGGAGTTATTTTTCTGGGAAGTAGTAGAATAATTTCATATCGGCTTTGCAGGTTGATCTTGCTCATCTATTAGCAGCTCGTGACCAGGAACTGCGCACAGTGTCAGCTGAGGTACATGCTGCTTGCTTCCTCGCACTCCCCCAACAACCCCCTTTCTTTAATTTGGTTACCTCTTCTTTCTCTTTTGTTTTTGCCGGATCTTTTTAGAGGCACTTTTCGTAGTCAGAGCTTTAAGTAACTTCTTAGTCAGTGGAAAGGTTGACATTTTACCCTGATGGATTCAGTTCGGACTCATAAGCCCCCAGTAGAACACTTAATTTGGGGACTGCTTATGATCCCATATGGGCCAGATGGATTTTTTTTTTTTCCGAGTTCGTGGATTTTGTTAAGCATTTAGAGGATTGAACATATATATGCTGGACAGCAAACGGGAGAGCAGTTCCCTCTTTTCAACTTATTCAATCATGTAAAATGATGAGGATCAATATGGCCAAAAAGTTGGCATCCAACTGCCATCTAAAACATTGTGACATTCAGGAATATGATCAAGAATGCTTCTAAACAGATTCATAATCCTTGTATTTCCCATGCTTTACTCATGAAGTAGATGGTTCTTGTGTTTCAGATGAATCAACTTCAATCTGAGCTTAGTCTTGCTAGATCTCTCATTTCTGAGAGAGACTCTGAAATCCAGCGCGTCCAGAGTACAAATAATCAGGTTTTTACTTCTAAGCATCCTTGTCATCAATTTGTCACTGTGTGTTCCTGTATTTTGAGACTATCTCGTCTCATCAATATTAAGGTGCAGATAGCTTTCTTTCTACGTCAGTCAAGAGTGATATACTTGTCTGCTGCTGTGACAGAGGGAGAGAGTTGGCCTTGGCCTTCTGTTAAAAGCATTGAAGAGTCAAAATGAATCTAAAATTTTCTAACGAGTCGTTTTAAGTGTTGGTTCTCTCCAAGCAGTGCATGTTTGCATTCTAATATTACCAACTTGACCTTGCTGCACAGTATATCGAGGAGAATGAAAGGCTGAGGGCCGTTTTGGGTGAATGGAGTACCCGAGCTGCTAAGGTATAATTCCCCGACGGTTCTTGTTAAGATGACTAATTAGTTTTGTCCCGTTCGTAAAATGGTTTGTACTAACATGTATTTCTGGATTTAAAAGCTTGAGCGTGCATTGGAGGTTGAGCGATTGTCAAATTTGGAGTTGCAAAAGAAGTTGGCAACAATGAAAAGCCAAACATCGAGGGAATTAACTGGACCGAGTTAACAACTGGCTTGTCAATTAGGGTATATCTGAAACAAATTCATTCATTGATTCTCTATGTTGTATACGATCGTTTTCTTTTTTCAGCTAGTCTATGATGACTGAATGTCGATAAAAAAAAAAAAAAAAAAAAAAAAGGAGAGCGCAGCAAGAAGAGCTGACGACCCAATGTACAGATTACCATTGGCGTTAACGTTATTATCTGGACAATGGAGTGCGTACGTGTTTTTCCTTTTTTTTTTTTTTTTAATGACCGTCCAGATCCTGTAACAGTCTTCAGTCTTTAATCATTCGTAGTCCCCCCCCCCCCCCCCCCCCCACATCTAAAAGATGAAGATTTTTGACATTTCCAGTGCTTGCTTCTTCAGAGTAAGTGCAAAAGGGAAAATCTGTGACTTTGCGAAGTTTTAATTTGTACATGGTATGCGCTTGTACGGAAACGGTTGTTTCTAGTGCATCTGTCCTATTGCCTTCGAAAACTGAACAAAGCAGTGACAGACTTCCAGCGCAAATAAAATTCTGAGAGGTTATATGGCAGCAGCAGCTGATGTTTCTATCCTGGTATGCCAAAAAGTTACAATAAGGTTAAAATCAAATGTAAAAATTTTGTTGTCCAGAAATTTTCAACACACACACGGGAGGGTTGGACGTATAAACCATAAAAGTTAGATATATGCTAAAACATTACTATTTTCAAGTACAAGATTTGTATAACCTACCAAGATCTCTTTTGGCGAACTCCAGCATGATGAGGTTCAGCAAAAAGC
This sequence comes from Coffea arabica, assembly GCF_036785885.1. Lineage (NCBI taxonomy): Eukaryota > Viridiplantae > Streptophyta > Magnoliopsida > Gentianales > Rubiaceae > Coffea > Coffea arabica. Next base: position 11,019,551 of record NC_092320.1, on the reverse strand, counting down.
CTCTTAGGAGCGGGCAAAAAGAGAGCATGAAGATACACACACGACATCATTTCTCAGTGGTCTATATACCACAAGAATTTTCCACGTAACTCAACTACAATGGGGATACATGAGCAGTTTCATTTAGAAAAAGACAGCCAAACACATAATTAAAAAAGTCACTGCCTTTAACAAATCCTCCTGCCCTGATCACTGGTTCAGTATCATACTTGCAAGCCCTAGTACAGTCAGGACAGTACGTCACCTGCATTAATGCAGTAATAACAAGATAAGCACGGAAAGCAATTTTATACTGTAATAGTAGAAGGAGCCAAAGTATAAAGGCCTGCAGATTCAAAACATATTTGAAACCTCTGAATACGTCCAACTCAAGCAAAATTAAAAGATCTTTACAAGCTTTTTAAAAGCCAGGGAGTTTCATACAAATGCTTTTTTATGATAGTTTTAGCACAGGACCTTCATTCTATCATTAGGTTCAGCATTCGTAATAATTCGCTTGCCCATGTAAGGATAGATTTGTGATAGCCTAATTTTTCAGATACATCATGTTATATGCACACAATTCCACAATATATGTAGAAAGTTTCTTTCCAGAACTTCACGTGTGTGTGTGTGTGTATATATATATAAACTTGGACCAAATGAGATAAGTCACAACCTCCAATATTTTAGGTTGGAAATGGCGGTCAAGCATGACATCCACCCCATAAATGGCCCTTGATGTTGGACTCTGCATTTCTGGATGAACTGCTGCTGCTGATTCAAAAATGGATCTGATCATCCTTGACACTCGTGAATGAATATCCATCCAGTTAACTGAAAGTGTAGGAAATAAAGTCAACAAATAGACCAAAACCACAAAACTTTGAAATCTCTCCCACTTAGAGGAAGTGAAATATTTGGAAGATAGGAAGATTAAAGTACCATGATGCTCCTTCTCAAACTCCTTAACGAACTCTGATGTATTCATGTGATTCAATCTTCCTCTGTAATTCTGAAACAATGAAAAGAAATCTAATTGTAAATGCATATATTACCTAAACAAACTTCACATTAATCAGCATCTGCATTCTGGCAAACTGCTAACTGCATTTTGTTGTGACAACCATCTAATCTAGCAATTTCTCCTTACCAGGCAGTTAAGCAACCAAAAACCATAAAATTTTCAGCCACTTACCATAACAGTAAAGTGTGTTTCATACTCAAAAAGACTATGTTTGTCCAGAGAATAAGTGTTGTTTGCCAATCGAACCTGAAAAATGAACGTAGAAATAAATTTAGCAAGGTATCTAGCATCCACAGACTTGACATGAAAACTTCTAGAAAGCAACTTTCTCTTGAGAGTCATGACAATTATATTAGTGCGGTACCCAGTAAAGATAGTGTCCATACCCAGAAAGTGTCAGCAAGAAAAATTTCCAATGGATTCATGCTGCGCACCAAAACAATATAACGAATATCAAACTTCCTCCCATTGAGCAATGCAGGATGCTCAATATATTTCTGACATACTTTTGGACCTGTCTCCATCAGACGGATAATTGCAGATAAATTTCCAGTCACAGTAGTATCAATCGTTCTTGCCATATTCCATGGCTTTAATATCCATAAATTGTTCAATCTTTCCCTTTCACGGATGCAATAATCGCCAATGAGTTGAGTAAGCTCTGTCTCAAGATTATAAGTAGGCTGAAGCCATTCAGGAGATCCATGAGCCTGCTAAAAAATAGAGATGAATTTAGCAAAAGGAGACACATTTTGACTTGGACACCTTTAGTCTTGCTAAAAGAAAGAGATGCAGTGACCTTCTGAATAGTTTCTGCTAAATGATGTTTCATGACAAGGCAAGCTTCAAAAGGAAATTGATTAATGAACTGCTGCTCATTCAGGCCCACAGCTTTCCTCATTTCCTCATCTACCTGCATGCTTGTCCATATAATATCTGCATCCTTTGGCTCAGATGCTGCAATAATAGTTGAATTCAGAAATACCACAATAGAAGCAGCCACTTAAAAGGCAAAATAGGTTAACATATTACATAATTTTGGTGGCCTCAACGAGTTAGAATCACAAGAAGCAATCACTAGACTTGAGTAAATAAGAGTAACAAAAAGTGCATACTGGACAAACTGCCGGTAGAAAAGAAGAATACCAGAACAATCATGAACTAAAAGTTTTACTCTCGAAAACATACTGATTATGAATTCAGGCCGGGTCAAAAATTCCTCCACTTGAGGTATATCTGTGTAAACGCGCAAGGCAGTTCCATCACTCCCGTACAATGCTTTTGTTGTAGAAGATACAACTGGCAGGGGATGAAACTTCTTTGATTGCAATTTCAGCCTCTGTTTCTCATACTCCTACAAGATTGCTTAAAAGTAACCTCCCTGAAAAGTACTGATGTATACCACAAGGACAAAAAAGAAACAGAAGAAATGGAAGGCGTAAGGACATACTCTGATAAAATAATTTTGAGGGGTATGGAACCATGCAGTAAGTCTAGCAGACCGCTGCTTTTCCTCTCCAATGCCAAAAAGGAAATCACGAGTGCACTCATCACCTCTTTCTATGTTCGCAATAGGCCAAACAATTGAATAACTGTGATTTTTGTTCAAGTCAGAAACTTCACAAGGAAATGGAATGACAAATCTAGGTCCCAACCTTCAGCAGGGAAGCATGGACTCATCTAGGAAAAGACACTGATTTAAACAGAAATACCATAACAGATAAGCAAATTCCAAGCTCAATTGGCTAGAGTTCCAAGTTAGATACCTAGCTTCACGCAAATGGGACCTATGCAACTTTGGAGAAAAGGAGAAGAGGAAAAAAGAGATAGCCTGTGTATTAAGACAACCTCACAGCTGATGCTAGGTCACCCCCCGGCATGTATAGAAAAGGAGAGACACTAAAATTTGGTTCATCACTATGCCACAAAGCTGAACCTAGTTCATCCATCACATACCTACAAGAACACCCAAAATATTGTTACTACAATACTTAATAAAGAAAACAAGCAGATATAGAAACAGCAATTTGTGCCATTTATTCCTCTCATTACTTTCAAAAACTAAGGCATCTATTTAATCGGTGCCACTCACATATTCAATATCCTGCTTCCAGTTAAGCAGGATGCCATATTGAAAGAATTTGATTTTTAAAAAAAAAAAAAAAGAGAGGCATAGTACCAATTGACACTTCCATAAAAATTTTTCTGCAAGAATTAAAAAAAGAAAGAAAGAAGATGCTGGGCCATGGGTTTAACAGAGAGTCTCAGTGAACAGACTATACTCAACATGGAAAGTGATATAAACTATTAGTCCACAGCAAAACTCAAAGCCAAGAATCAGAATTTCTGTCCCATAGAGAAGGTATTTCACTTCTTCGTGCAGGAGGGTCAAGAAAGAAATAGGTTTCTCAGTCTCTATCCTCACACATCTTAACGAGTTTTTACTTGTCCTGTGACTCTAACATGCACATTCAGTAACTGCTACGACTCTTCTGAACTGGAAAATCTGACACTAATAGAAGCATCGTGGAAAACATTTCCACAGCAATGATGTGAAATTTTGTTTTAAGATAGTTAAAGACAAATGAAAATTTGATATCCAGAAATTGACGAAAAATACATTCTCCATGCATATCTAATGATAATATACAAAGCACCAAAAGCAAATTATCAAGCATGAATATTTAAGTTCCATACCATACAGAAGTTTCATCTACTTTTTCCTCATCTGCAAGTCTGTATGTCATTAAGAATAGCCACATTGCACTAATAACACGGTCAGAAATGGGTTCACCAGCTGTCCACTCTGGAAGCCGTGGTTGTAACATTGAATCAATCACAGATTTCTCAGACTCCGATATTCTGGCTGCATCAACACCATTCAGTAAAGAAAGTTGAGGAAGGGACTCGAGAATTTCTACAGCACTATCTCCAAGTGGGCCTGGAATATCAACCTGTTTTTATCACTTTCCTGTATTAGTACAATTACATGCTTTCAAGTGAAAGAAAACTAGTATTAACATAAATACATCAAGGGCTTGTAAGCTGCTGAATACTCCAAGTAGGTCCAGCAGATCACCAACTGAATTTTCATCTAATGGGTTTCCATGAAGATTCAAATATGAAAGGCATGGCAATTCAGCAGGGGAAAATGCCTGATAAAGAAAAACCAAATAAACTAAATGAGGGCATTCTTGAGGAATATTGTATTTTACCAATCAAAGAGACAAATTTACCATTAGGTGACGCAATGCTGGACGATATCTTTATTTTGCAAACCAGTAAGAAATTGATGAGAAAAGAAAAAAAAGGCAATGTGATAAACAGCACTGACCTTGTTGATGAGATTGTGTATGCTCCTATTTGAAAGGTCTAAAGATGTCAAACTCTCGAATGGACAGTCACCTTGGAGATTGTGGCCAGAATTTTCTTTGTGATATATTCCTCCACAAAATCCAAGTGCCCATTTACCATAATTAGCAGTAAAGTGTGAGTTATAAATTTCCAGTTCGGGGCAACATTGAAGAATGGTATCAGCCATAGAACTGTCTCTGCAGAAAAGTAGCTACCGTCAGAAGCCAAAACCAAAAATCATGGAAAGAATTATCATTGTTACATATTTGTAAACTTTACCCCCTCTCCAGTACTGGATTATTGTTCAGCCATAGGGCTCTGAGGTGCTTGAATTGGGTAATTTCTTTTGCAACTACTTCAACGTTCTCGAGTTTGTTGTCACACAGGCTTAGTGCAATTAATGTCTGGTACATCAAAGCAGATAACCCACTGTAAAAGTTCATATAAAAAGCCATCTTAACGCAAGTTACCAATTTGATAAATACTACGGCATCTCCTAAATTCTTTTGCAGACAGCAATGGAGTGCAGAATTCCACAAAATCACTTCACTGGATCACTTTCCCACTAAAAATATCAAATTTTTAACGCTATAAAGAGAGACTTACAGGAAATTTACTAGGCAAATCAAGAGAAACAAGAACATCATCATCAATGTCAAGTTCCTCAAGTTCCAACCACCTCAGACCATCAGCTCGGCCATCTCTGATTCCACATAATTCTCTCTCCACAATATCCACAGCACTCAGTTTAGTAGTATCGATTTCATCTAGACCTCCGCTTTTAGCCTCTCCATCCAAATCAATGTCCACACACATCAATGCAGCCATTCTTTCCGCCAATCCGGGAATCTCCTGCAACTGCAAATTCCCTACATATATTACACTAATGCAACCCAACCAAAAAGAGAGAAAAGAAACCCACAAAAAAACCGCAAGAACCCATGTTCGAAAATTCCCTACATAGTATGGACAAAAGCAATTTAAAATAACTAAATAATTGAAGATAATACGACCAAAATCTAAACTTGGATTACTACTTCAAACCTGCTTATAAGCATCAGAAAGTCGAAATGTCCAAGCATGGTCGACAACAAAAAGATTAGACTCCTTGCCCAGAAACTCCGAGGTGAACACAAGCCTCCTCTGGCGGCCTTCAACCTCCTCCACTGGCTCAATCTGGAAATAGTTGCCGCCATCGAAAGTCTCATTTGTGAGCTTATCGAAGAGTTTGGGGTAAAGTGATTGTGGGATTCCAGAGGCTGCAAGTAATACAGCATGAACTTTTACAAAATCCTCGTAGGTTTGGATTCTGTTGCCACCGTCGATAGTGATGGCGGTGGCAGCCATTTTCTTCTTGCTGGTGGAGCTGGGGTTTAAGAGGGGTCGCTGTGATTCAGATTCCAGGGTTTAAGAGATAAAGGGCTTAAAATCTTAAGAGTGGAGCTTGGCAAATTACTGTATATATGTTGGAGTGTGCGAGCGCGCGAGCGTGTGTGATTACATTCTTGAACTTTTAGTCTCCACGGAGTTTTCTTAAGTAATCTTTTAGTTACACTCTACTCTACACAGAAGAGTAATCCTTGTTCTCTTTAATTTGGAGTCGCTTTGGTCATTGATCATTTTTTTATCTTTATGTTGCATTTGAAGTTGTAACTTCGCAATTTAGACGAAAATTGACTGTGAACCAGCACCTGATAGGAGCATAATGCCATGAGCAAAATTAGCTCGATTCTATTAATTTAGAGTGCTATCTTATTTGAGTTAGTTGTATTAAGTTCCTATGAACTCGTAGAGAAGCTACATTTTAAGCTCCTTACTACGCAGTAGGAATAAAACCTCACACACATGGGACTATCTTCCATCTTCCCAAAGGAACAGGGGCGGATTTAAGGTGGGGCCCGTTAAATTCCAATGATACTTATACAATTTTAATATATTTTTAAGTGTGCTGAAGAGTTTTCTTAAAAAAATGTGAAAGAATTACGTAATTTTTTAAGTTAGTTCATAAACTAAAATTCTAAAAAAATACATGGGGCACAAATTCCATTTGAAATAAGCTAAAAAAAAAATCTTTTCATTTCAACTAACAAGTATCAATCATATCATTCACTTTTTTTTTAGCCTCACTCCTCAATTTTCCTTCCCTCCGCCGAGCCTCCATTTTTCCCCCACAATCGAGAGCCACTACCTTCCATAGCCAAGCAACTAGCTACTCTTTCTCTTGATCAATTCATCCAATCATATCATTCACTTCTTTTTCCCCACTTTCTAATTTCCCTTTCCTCCACTGGTCCCCAATTTTCCCTCCACAATCGAGAGTCATTTTTACTTCCACAATCAAGTGAGTTATCAAAATATAAAAACTTGCAATGAACAATTGTAAATATTTTAGTTTATTTTTTAAATAAAATTATTATTACATTAATAATTTTGAATTGTCTTTTTATGTATTTCATGGAATATATGCATCATTTGTACTTGTTGATGAATTTTATTTATTTATTTTTTTTTGCTTAAAAAACTAGAAAAAAGAATAGGTAAAAATTTTAGTGTTACTTTTGCCCCCACTAAGAATTTTTTCTGGCTCCGCCACTGCAAAGGAACCTGGGAATATACTACCAACAACGAGTGTTGCTGATTATGCGTTTGGATAGGAGATTATTTGAATTTTTTTTAAAATTACTGTAACACTTTTTAAATGTAATATATGTAAGACAAAAGCGTGACTTAAAAATATATTTATGGCACAAACATATTAGTTTACGTAAATAACTTGCTATCCAAACACACATGCCCATCCAAATGGAACGCAACATCATTACTAATTGAGTAAATGTGTTCAAAAATACTGTTCACTATCTCTCCAATATATTTTATTAGTGTTCGAGACTTCCAAGTTTCTCCCATGGAGAAATTTTGCATAAACTTTTTTTTCCTTGGGTACATCCTACGAAGACATAATAAGTTTATCATAAACTAAACATCATCTAGAAGTGGCGATATGTCATAGGTCCAATGGACTACCCCTACCCAAAGGAACTTTAGGCAGGCTGGATATTCTAATTTTGATGTTATGTTTGAAATGGGACTAATTTCATATATACCTGTTAATTGATGAAAACTTTTGGAAAATCTTTGGGTACCCATTGGGGTCCAAGTGTCTCACCAAAAAATTATCTTATTAATTGTTGTATATCTTTTTAATGATCCAAGTGAACAACTTTTTTTCTTCCGGGCAGATCCTTCGGTTTTTTCCTTATGATTATAGTTAAAACTCCCATCTAATTTCATGAACCCCTTTGTCCCTTAGAAATAAAAAAAAAAAAATTTTTTTTTTTTTTGCAGAATTCTGTTGCCGGTCTTAATTTAGAGTGTTTTTTGAAAAAATGTCGAAAGAAATTTCTTATTTTGAGACGAAAACTTAATGGTTGCATAGTCAAGCCAAAAAAAGGTCTAAACGGGACTAATGGGAGTTCTTTTAGACTTATAAATGGTTTTGAACTCCTTTTTTTAGTATAATACTGATCAAAATGAATATTGGAACTAATATGGAAATCAGTAATCTATAATCTTATTAGAAAATATTTTGTCTAGTTTTATAATGATTCATAGTTCTAAACACATATCTTTATACTCATAAATACAACTCCTTTCAAGTTTTTATAGAACTTATTTTTTCCTCAACTAAAATTTAGTAACATTGAAAATCAAAGATTAAAAAAAATATATATACACAGAAAATAAATAAATAAAATTTGAGAAAAAATTCAGAAAAATATAAATTCACAATAAGACTAAAAGAAATTTAATATAAAAAATAAAAAGAATTAAAGGAAAAAATACATAAAATAAATTTAGATATTGGGCGGGATCAATCTAAATACATTTCAAAGTAATCCCATCTAAATTAATCCAAAAAACACAAATGAATAGGATTAGACCAAATTCATATTATTCAGTTCCATTTCAAACTCAAGCAAATCCTGCCACATTTTGCCACCTCTAACGTCGACCATGCATCCTAAATGCGCATCACATGTTTTGACCAGATCATTTTGTTATCTACCACGTTATTGCATGGAGATTGCAGTGGCGTTGCAATTGGCTGCCATGTCAGCTCACAAGTCAAAAAAAATCTTTTCAATAAGGTCTTGTTTGGAAAGGGATTTTTCATCAAAAAAAATCTCTGTATTTTTGGTAAACATCTTTTTAGTTATTTTTTATCTCAAATATATTAAATGACTACAGTATATTTTCTATAAAAATTTTTAAAAATTTGTAATCCAAACACAACCATCTTTATACGTATTTGGAATAAACTTTTCCTATCACTTTATATACACATTCCCATTTACCAATCCCAGTCAATTGACATCTCTCCCTTCACTCTTGCATCATTTGGTATACCACATAATTGCGGTTTTTTTTTTTTAACTTCCCAAATCATTTGTTAATAGTCTTTTTATCAATATTTGCTCTGCTCAATCAATTTTTTTGGCTAAAATTTTCAACTTTTTTCCGCAATTGGTAACTTTAATGCTTCTTCGTATGGCTTCTTTCCATATTGAGTGGTTATTGCTCTCACACGCATGACGTTAAATTCATCAGATAAATGTCTCTAAATTAGTGCACTGATTGCTGCTCTTTTATATATGCACATTCTTTTATCTAGACACATCTAAAAATATATATTTTTGGAATAAGCACACACGTAGAGAGTGTAGCATCCCACGTCGGGTTGATGAAGAAAGGAAATTATTTAAGACTTTGGGCCTTTTGGGTGCCTTGTAATTTGGGTTAACCCATTTGGACTAATGGATTTTAGGCCAAAAATTACTTGGGCCAGCCATTTGACTCGAGTCGTGACGGTGTTAGAGCGATTATCGAGTTGTATCTATGTGATGTCTGTTTAGGCCAACAGGTTATGATTCCAATCACGCAACGAAATGCAAGAATCTAAATGTTGTGCCGAACTAATGTTACATCGGATGGAGGTCACCTCGAGTGCAAAGATCTAAGTGCTGTGTAGGGTTAAGTTGTCACGTTCAATAAGAATCACCTCTAGAATTCGTATGAGCCATTTTTAGAATCCGAATACAATCAAATGAACAGTTTAATAGTGGGGTGAATGTAGCATCCCACATTAGAAGAAGAAGTGGAAATGATTTAAAAGCTTGGACCCCTTGGTTGTAATTTGTGTTAACCATTTTGACTCAATGAATTACGGTCCAAAATTACTTCAGCCAACTCTTCTACTCGAATTTTGATAAAGTGTGTGCCAAAAGCACTAGTATATACAAATTCAATCCCGCCCAAGTCACTAGAGAGTGTGGTGTAAAAGAATATCCTACGTCATTCATTTTAATCCATTCGCTTTTACAACTCGTTATCATTCTTCTCCAGCTCAATTGGTACCACTAAACGCATAACAACGTTGTTGGTTAAACTTCAATTAGCATAAAAGATGTGGATATATGAAATTTATTAATGAGCTCCACTTGATCAGGAATTCCACCAATAAACTTCCTGGAAGCACTTGCTGAATTTCTATTTGGAACAAAGAACATGGACCTGTTTGATGGTTTGAAGGTAACTTGTGTGGATGAATAGTTTCGGAAAGTAGTTCAGTCGAAACGGTCAAAGAGCCATTCATAAAGCCTGTGTAAATACGAGAAATACACCAATTATGGTGATATCTTCGGCCTTCACCACAGGATCTCTTGGCAATTCACACCTCATGGGGTGATTTTTTACATATATTCCACAAGCTACTTGTGTGCACTGTGCAGGCATGATATCATCATGTTCATTGGTTTAACTTCACCTCACAGCCAAATGGTTAAGCAAGTCGATGATACAATTTTATGCCTTCAATTATGGATTTTTCTTTTTTAATTCGACGATGTCTGTACACCAATCTACACAAAGGAAGACCCAATTAAACGGAAGAGAATTCAGAGGAGTTAAAAAATACCTCCAAAGGACAAAAAAACTCATTTATAGATCAGGGGATGTACTACTACACGCTCTATAAATTTAATTACACATGCAAAAGTTAAATTACACCTAGTGTTTTGTCGGATGAACGATCTAGCTTGGATGATTTTTCGAATTGTCCTGTGAATTTGGGACCTCCCCCAAGTTTTAGTAATTTTTTCTCAAGCATAATTATATAAAGCGTTAATAGCAAAATGCACCCTCAAACTATCTTTGAATTGTAGGTTGCATCTTAAACTATGAATTGTAGCACTATAATACCTTCATCTATTGATTTTTAGCACCTTACCTCAATCGATTATAAATCAATCAAGAAAAAACTTTCATGACTATTTTGCCCCATTTTGAGTAACTAAAATCCCTTTGGTGACCATTTCCTATGCTCACATTCTTTTGCCTCTCCCTATGAGATACACTCCACTCTCCAATCTCTGGAACATCCCCAATCCATTTCCATTTTGCTTTTCTTCACTGATTTTTTGTCCTCAAACAAATCCCTTATCCATTTTTTAAACTCCCTCACCCCTCTGATTCTTTGTTCTCAAGCAAGTCCCAAATTCTCCTTTCCACTCTTGCAAAACATATGAATCAATTGCAGTTCCTCTAAAACCCCAATAACCTTCGCCTTTCTATCCTAATCTCAAAGATGACGCCTATCTATTATCTCAATTTCTCCATCCCAAATGAATTAGGGTACGAGTTGTTTTTAGGTCTATGGTTTTGGTTTCATTAATGATGGGTTTATCTGGGTGGCTTGTTTTGGTTTTTCTAATTTGGTTAGTTTGCCATGTGTCTGCTGTGGTTATGAGCTTGGTGACGGTGAGTTTTGATCTACGGTGAATCTGAAGTGGAATTTGATGGAAACTAATTTTGGATTAGTAAATAAGAGATTAAGCATTCTAATTACCAAGACAAAAGCATAGGTGAAGAGATTTTTCCTTGCTTTTGCTGTGAAAAAATGGAAAAATAATAGATAAGAAGAGAAAATAAAATCCTTGCATGTGAACTTCTAAAATTGCTTCTGATGCCATTAATTAGTTGTAAATATGACTGTGACTGCAGTTGTAGGAGTAGTAAAAGATCAAATTAGGCACCGTATATTTTGCAAGGTTGTTGAAGTCTTTTCACTAACCTGTACCCCACCAAATTAATGATAATTGAGTAATATGCTAAAAATTCAAAGATAAAGGTAGTATATTGCTACAATTCATAGTTAGGGGTGCAATGTAAACCGGTAATAGTTTAAGGGTGCACTTTGCAATTAAGCCTTATATAAATTACAAACTCAAATTTTATATAGAAATTAATTAATTTACACGACTGACTTAAATTAGAATACAACTCAAATTGCAAGACGGTAGATCCATTGTCACACCGTACACTCGCGCAATCCATGTACAATACGATTGTAGATGACACAGTATCGGGTGCTGATGAAATCCTAGACGCGCCAACGGCATGGGTTATCACTTATAACATAAGTCGACGCCATTTTGCCGAGAGAAGGCATGGATATATATATAACACATGACGTTTGCAGCTATTTATGCTATATCTTTATCAACTTTTTATAAAAAAAGAAAAAATTCAAAGGATCATATAATAAAAAAAAATTAGTTTGAGAGTCAAACTAAAAATGTTATACTAACGTCTTTAGCAGCCAAATTAATAAGTGTTAAAATATCGACTTCAATTATTATTTCTCAAAGTGTAATTATATTAGCAAATCATGAAAAAAGTGAACTCGTTTTCTCTATCCTACTAGAGGTACCTCGGCTGTGCAAGGCACAACCTAGGCCCTCTAATAATTTAATTGAACATATAACAGCAAAATTTTTCGGCACATAATAGACAAAAACACGAGAAAAATTGAGCATCAGAAGAAATTTCAACTATGAAGTTAACTCTTCGAAATCAATGAGACAATAAACATAGCATCTATTAAATCCATCACTAATCTTGAGATTAATAAACAAGTGCATAGTTGAATGCAATTGGGAAGGAAGAAATCTGATTTTTTCTATGCAACATTGAGAAACGATTTATAAAGAAATAGAAAAAGAGACTTAAATTGATTACATAAAATAGTTGTTTAAATGTAATAGTTGGTTAGCTACTAATCAAACATAATTAATCAATATCCAAGGATTAAAATTTTTTCATTAATCTATAAAGGTTGATCTTATAGTCATAAATTAGATAATATATAAAAACAGTAGAAGTTCTTGTAGTATGTAACATGACTTGCAATTGAAATCTTTTGTCTTATCCTGCATGGTACATCTTTTGTCTTGCTCTATCAAGATAGAAGTAGGGAAATAAAAAATGGGAGAAAAATCATAGATTTCTCATAGGAGAGTTACATCACATGTCAATAAATGAGAGTATTACATTAAATTCTCATGTCTCTTATATAATAGGTAGACAATTAGAACGAATGAAAATTGATCCAAGGGTTATAATGTAGTGTTATTGTATTAAAACTAATCTAACGATGATGAATTAAACAATAGACTCATTTAGTAAAATCATTAAGGTTAAAAAAATTCGTTAGGCTCAAAAGGAGAATAAAAGAGCCAAACTTGCTCAGTTTGGCATGAAAAAAAAGCAAAAAAAAAAAAAGGGGGATATGCAAGAGGCAAGGAAACCATATGCAAGAAAAATATTAGACTTATGCCACTTGTCAAATTATAAAAAAGTCAAGTGACAACAAGGGAGGCAAAGAACTAAACTTCCTTTCCTTTTTATATACAAGGTAGAAATGAATGGATCAAAGATTATTATCAGACTTTCAAACGAAAATTGCGCACAAAATACCTTTTTATCTCACATAAATCACATCACAAAAAGTGCTACAATAATTATTTCAAATAAATCATCCAAATAAACTCCAATCTAATCAAATTCACTGACCAAAAAGAAGACAGAAAAAAAAAACACAAAGTACATAGACATGCGTGGTGGATAAGGCAACGAAGGAAATGATATCGATATCACATTTTTGACCAATAACTGATCCCAGCCTGTTTCCTCCTCCGAGGAAGCTAGGACTGAGTCGTGTTTCCTGATTAGGAGTTTAGGACCACCGGCCGGAATTGGTCCAGACAAGCAGTAGTACTAATCAGTAAACTGTGAACCATTTATTGAAAAAAAAAAAAAAAGAAGAAAAAGAGAGAGGTAGGCTATCGCGATAAGCCTGGCGGAATAGCACTAGTAGGCGACTGCGACGCAGGATTGAGGGAAGAGGCAACCCACATCAGCTTTGAACACCGACCAACCATATCTGCATTTGGATGCTGGACCCCACCCCCTATCACATCTTTCACCAGAATTCAGCTTCCATGATCAAACATTAGTCCACGTGGCAACCTCCCAATTTCAGCCACGTGTCCTCCATTCATAGATTTTTTTTTTCATACAGAGAAATCTGTCTCTCTTTTTTGTTTGGGGTCTAGCTGCAAAGTGTTGACGACGGCGTTTTTAGGGTTTTAAAAAAGTTAGGAGTGTCGAGAACCGTGCTGATGCCAAAGACGTGATTTTCAAGGTTGACCCTCAGGGTTGTTTATCTTGTTAGTAGTTTGTTGGTTTTGTCTAAGGGTCTGGACTCTTGACATTCATTCTTCCCGCCTTATTTAATTTTGCTGTACACGTATGACTTATTGTCCCGTGTTTAAATGGTAATTTCTGGAATTTAATCGACTTATATACTTCCGGCTTTTGTTTTGGATGGTTACTTTCGTTTTCGCCTATGATGTTAATTCTCTTTTTCAGATACATGTTAAGTTGGTACAAGTGCAAATATATCTTGTCTTTTATTACTAGTCTTTCAAAATTCAAACACACACATGTACACATACATACATACATATATATATATATATATATGTGTGTGTGTGTGTGAAGTAAACCTATAGACACAAATGCTACTGTTCGAAGGTTGTATTCAAAATTAATGTGTATTTATTTCAATCACACAACTGCTCAAAGTAAATGCGTTTGGATATATGATTATTTGAAATAATTACTGTATTATTTTTTATGATGTGAGTATATAAAATAAAAAAAAGATTAAAAATATAAGAAAATTTATTAGAAAACGCGTTTATGATGTAAGCGACTGATTATTTGTAAATAATGTCTATCCAAACAAATTAATGAACATAACACTAAATCAACTTTCATATATGTAGGGGATAATTTTATAAAATATTTTATTACTTAGCTTCCATTGAATTCAAAAAAAAAAAAAAAACACCTTCCCTTATGTTTTTCTCTTTCAAAATATAAGATCAAAATATCATTTTAAATTTGCTCTTTTTATTGTATTCCTTAATTGTCATAGCAAACCAAATCCATTAACGTTTGAGGAATTACAAATGTGGTCCTTTAATAGAAATCACGAGTTGGTAATGAGATTGAAAAGACAGTTTACATTATTTCAAATATGGAAAGTCCTATTCTAAATAACTTATACGATGTATACAAATTAAATGATGGATTGTCTCCTTCCCACATTGACCGTTACATGTCTTGTATAATAGACCAGATTAAATGATAGCTTGCCTGCTTCATCTTTCAAATTCCCATATTGGCTATTACATGTAGTGATTTTACACTCGTTTTTTTGTAGATAAATCTTTAAATACTATTTTACTTGCATTATAAATACGAATTTCAACTCACCTTTTCATGTTTTTAATTATCTTTTTTATCTCATATATATTATATCATAAAAAATATTACAATAATTATTTAAAAAAATATTTTAAATGATATCCTATCCAAATACACCTTTTCATATTATTGATACGGAAACAATTTTGAAAAATTCAAAAATTTTGAATAATTTGCAAAACTCATAAGAATTGCTTGAAAACAATTATTTTACACAATGGAAAATGATATTCTAATATAAGTTTAAGCATTTTGTCTTTATCTACTATTTTTTCGAGCCATTAATCTAGGCAACAAAATGCAAAAAATTTAAAAAATCATTTGTCCCGTCAGACTTGCATTGTCACATCTTTTTCTCTTTGTGTTCAATTCTCTAATGATATATATAAGTATAAATTTTGTACTTTAAAAAAAAAATTGAACAACAGAAGGGCCGAGCAAGAAGAATATGAGGCGAAATTTCCCGCGAGAAAAAGAAAAGAAACGGACCTTTTATTGGGACCTTTGACCTTAATCGTATTCAAACCTCAATTTTCAAAGAAGCCGAAACAAATACGGATTTGGTTTCCACAGCTTCTGAGAATAGTGGACTCTTCCTTGGCAACAGCAAAAAACCGCATGGATCAGAATCCTTTTCAACCCTACATACCAGCGCTACCAACCCCATCAAGAAGCTACCAACGGCCAAGATCACTCTGTCCCCAAATCCGCATCCCCGTCTACTGCACGGGCGCCCATACCATAGAACTCTGTGGCTCTGTCCAATTATGATTAAAAAAAAGGAAAAAGATAATCTTGTTTAATTATCCAAATTGCAAATATTTTATTGAATTTTGTTGTCAAGACATTATAAATATAGTATTTGTCTGTGAATGATGATGGATGGATAAAGATAAGGCTGCTCCATCTCTGTCTCTCTCACACTCTCTCTCCCCCCTCTGATTATTCCGTTTCTCATCATATCTCTCTCTGTCTCAAGTCGCAGTTCCCTATATAATCCTCTCCTCTCTTCCTTAAGACCCTCCTTTTCCTTCGTTTCTATCTCCATCTACGTATGCGTAGAGAATTCTGTGTCTATAGCATACTCCTGTAAGTTTTGGAACTTCTTCGTTCGTTTTGTTCTTCTAGTTAGAGAAACCGGCGATGTCAATCGTGGTGGAGAGGGGCAATAGTAATACGACTGGTACTACGACTGCGACTGCGGCCTCTACCGCGGCTGCTGCCAATCATATTAATGGTAATAGTTACGGGCTTGATCATCATCTGATCGGACGGTCTGGACTTGGTGGACAGAGAGTGACGTGTTTCTCGATGTATGCTAATGGAAGTAAGCCGCCGGCACCGGAGTTAGGGGCAGCCGGCGCCGGAGTTGGAGCGGGGAGGAAGGTGGTGGAGGAAGAGGATGAGGGTCGGAGTGGGGAGTCATCGTCGTCGACTTCTTCGATTGGGAGGAATAGTGATGAGGAGTCATCGGCTGGACGGTCGTCGGAAGCCGGCGACGGTGAGGAGGTGCAGAGTGAGTATAAAGGCGGAGCTTTGGATAGTCTCGAGGCGTTAGAGGAGGTCTTGCCTATCAAGTATGTAGCTGTCTTCTGTTAATCCACTGTAGATTTAGGGTTTGTGCGAATTTTATGTCTAGTTTTTTTTTTTGGAATATTTGGAATTTGCGTACTGACTTTTAGCAGTCAGTATGAGGTGGAATGCATATGGTCTGAACATGATTGAGTTGTGATCATTTGGGCAGACTGTTTGAAAATTGGAATTACATCTTTATTTTGCTGTTAGATCCTGAGATGCGGTTCTTTTTTTAATATATTTTTATTTTTACCTCTTTAATCTCTACTTTGACATTTTTTTAAACTTTATTTATTAACTGAGAGAGGAGTTACATTTTTTGGACATTGACACTGAATTAACACAAGGAAGTCTTTTTTTTTTTTCATTTTCAGCTTCCATACTGTTGAATGCTTCTCTTGTAGCAATATTTATGTGAGAAATCTCACAATTACTGCAAGGCATTTAAATTCTTAGACACTTGTGCTGCTTTTTTTTTAAGTGATTTTTTTTTTGGGTTGTCTAAAGCTTTGCTGATACGGGCAATTTGACTTGTTTCAGGAGGAGCATATCACAATTTTATTTTGGTAAATCCAAGTCTTTTACCAGCCTATCAGATGCTGCAAATTGTTCGTCCATGAAAGATATTGTAAAGCCAGAAAATGCTTACACCAGGAAACGCAAAAACTTGCTTGCCTGTAATAATTTCTGGGATAAGAATCGCAATGGCATTAGAAGAAATAACAGCGGTGGGATATCAAAGAGAGCAGCAGGCTCTAGAAGTTCATTGGCTCTTGCAGCATCCATGGGCTGTACCGAGAGCAACAATAACAGCGATAGTTCCAACTCAAATTCACCATCTCGTGGCATTTGTCTTCCTCCTTTGCCACCACAAGCAAGAAGATCACTGTACAATGACTCATTGTCACCTCCGGGACAGAAGTTTTCTCCTTGGAGGTCCTTCTCTTTATCTGATCTGCAAGGTGCAACTGCAACCCCAAGCATCTCTGGCATAATGGTCAATAATAGACACGTATAGGACAGTTGAGTCCATGATCTTATGTGTTTTTCATTGTCACCCTATGAATCTAATTTGGATATATGTTCATGGAGGTGGAAATCTTTGTAAGCGCTTTGTACTTATCATCATAGATGTACCGACTTCTGGCCAGCTTCAAAATGTAACTGATATGCTATTGTCATAGCAGTCGATCCTTTGTCAAGCATTTAGTTTGTTATATATATGAAGTCTTATTCCCATAATATGTCAGGCTCCAGTGCTCTTTTTTTTTCTTCCTTGACCAAGATATATGTTGATGAAGAACCGATTGCAATGCTTTTCACGCATGAATATTGAAAATTGAAGCTTTACCTTTTTGTTCTCCTTGTACTTGGTTCAGCGATAGTTGCTTTTCATTTTGCCACTTAAGTTTGCTGTCGCTGAACCATGTTCTTCCCTATTTGCAGGGAGGGAACTTGGGGGCTGCTAAAGGGGAAGATTTCAGGTGTATTTGGTTTTCTGCATTTTGGTCCACCATTCAGGGTTGAGCTGCACATGTTTCGATGTATGCGTATGATTACAAATACTTTCCTCCTCACCGTTGTGCTTTGGATATTGGCTCAAGACTTGCTATGAGATGGTTTTGAACTCTAATTTGACCATCAAATTTTTGTTGAATTCCAGATCTGTCTCAAACTCCGCTCTAGTAAAACCAGTCAAAAAGGAAAAAAGAAGTTACAATGGCTGGAAGAAACTGTTTCTATGATGGTATGCAGATGATCTTCCTGTTATGAAGTAGTTGAGAAATGAGCATGGGTTTCCAGCTTAGGATTGTGATAGAAGGTATGAATTCCAGATGATCTTTTGTGTGAAAGAAAATTTGACCATCTAATTTTTGTTGAATTCCAGATCTGTCTTAAACTCCGCTCCAGTAAAACCAGTCAAAAAGGAAAAAAGAAGTTACAATGGCTGGAAGAAACTGTTTCTTTGATGGTATGCAGATGATCTTCCTGTTATGAAGTAGTTGAGAAATGATCATGGGTTTCCAGCTTAGGATTGTGATAGAAGGTATGAAACTAACTTCTGCTAGGCAAGTGACTTGTTGAAACTAAGTGTCTTTTCTTAACTGCCTAATGATGGACGATTTGAGCACCTTATGGATTTTATAATAGTTTAGGTAACATGCCTATCATGCAACTCATGCTATCACTCAAATTGTAGCTAAGTGTATTGGAGAAGCATTACCAGGAAAACTGAAGTTCTTAAAGTTGTTGGAATGCATATGCTGAATTAGGCATGTTAAGTTATGCTGAGCTTTTCCTAAGCACCATCCGAATGAGAAGGCTTTGAAGTTACTAGGCAGAACAAGTTTTCTAAAGCATATTACCATAATCATTCAACATTTACTAGTGATATTCCTTTTGATAGAGATGTAAAGATAATCATTTGACCAATTAGCTACATCCACATACATATATCAGTAGAGTATAGTATGACAACAGCATAAGTGTTGTTCCCAACCTTGGAGGACTAGTGAACCAGTATAGCACCAGGATTTACCAGATTTTATAACATCTATACCTAATGAGCCAAAATTGAGTACATTATATGAATGAGAAATTGAACAGAGAGGCTCCAGCTTTCTGTACTAATAAACTGAAAAAAGAAAGAGGCCTTTGTGCTTGTGATCTCATTAGAAGAAACTAGTGCTGCAGCTCATGCTATAGCCATACAGCACAGGGCCTCATGTTATATATACACAGAGTAATATGTGTCGCAATTCCCTTTGTTAAGAAGTAGGATTTTAAATGACAAAACTTACTAATAGAAGGCTGTGACCTCATTTACGAGTTTTCTAACACTAGGGGTGCTTTTGAATATCAGACAGTTTTATAACCATTATTTTACCCCATTTACGAGGTTTCCAAAAACTGGGGTTGGTTTAGAAATTGGACCGTTTGAAACAGCTTCTCACGGTTTTTTTATTTATAGCTTTTATGATCCGATTAAACGACAAATTTCAACTTTTGTATTTAGGATTTTAAAGAAAAACAAGCACCTGTATTCATAAAGCCGTATAACGACATACTTGCACTTATATAGGTAGTCAAATGTATTCATCAAATCTTCTGTATAATGACATTCTTGCGCTTGATAGGTAGTCGATAGGGTATTATTGATGTAAAAACAGTATAAAAAACTTTTGGACTTATTTATGGTTCATGACAAAAAGCTGTTTTTTTTCCACTTGTGTATTTTTTTGACTTCAAAGAAAAACAAGAACCCGTATTCATATAACTGGCTGTATAGCGACATAATTGCCCTTTACTGATAATCAATAGGGTTTCTTTGATGGGAAAGTGGTATAAAGAGTTGTTGGGCTTATTTGAGATTCCTGATAAAAAAGTGGTTTCATTCAACTTGTATATTTTTACGAGTTAAAAGAAAAACAAGAACCTGTATTCATATAATTAACCACATATCATCTTATTTGCACTTTATAGGAAAACCATAGAGTTCCATTGACGAAAAGCAGTAAACAGAATAGTTGGTCTTATTTAGGATACCTGATGAAAGGGTGGTTTTTTTTTTTTATTTCAAATAGATTGGAAAAATTATGAAGAAGGCAACTTCATGCCGAAATGCCATGTAGAATCTTAGGTCAAACCAAAAAAAGAAACATAATAATAGGACCAGATATTGCTATATGCAAATTTTATTTTTGGCCTTCGACAACATTTACTTGATGATGTCTCATAGAAAGCTTCCTTGCCTGTGTTTCTCACTATGGCTTGGCTATTGGAAACTGAGATCATTGTGTTGCACAAACACGTTACTGTAGAAATGGGGTATCATACAGAAAACCATGTCACCTTATTGTGACTGGTTCATGTTGGCAGATGAATGATCTACTAAGTTTGAATGATCTGAGATTTGATACTAATTATGTCATCTGAGGTCCCTGTTATGATACAACGCAAGGCTATCTTGGATGAACAATGCAATAGTGTATCAAATTAGCTGAGCAGTACTGAAGATATTAACATAAAACGGTTTCTCGTCATTATTCAAAATCCTAATCTCGTACCATGTTACTATTGTGGATGCATGACTGATTATTGGCCACTAGATGATAATAAGCTGTCTTTCTCCTGGTCTACAAGTAGTGGGATGGGGACATTGAACAAATTGACGAGTAAAAAGCGTTACAAAAAACTTTTGACCTACTAGAATTACCTCAGAATGGTAATCTCTAGAAGCTTGGCTATACGGTAACTTGTTGAGTTCTTTTATCCCTTCGCCTTTCTTCATGTTTGACGTGTGTCACATAGCCAGAAAATGAATTGACTGAAACAGAAAATTTTCGCATGTGTCCAATTTTCAAGGCTCAAGATTTCTTCAAACATTAAATACAACCTACTAGCGAGGATATCTCTTGGAAATTAATACCAATATCTTATCTTCAGTTTGTTGTTTGTGGAGTACATTGACAAGAGAAACTAAAAGACTTCTTCGCACCTGTTTTAGAGTCTTGAGCTGCCTATAAATCATGTGAGTTGGAGTTGAGTTGAAAAGCAATTTTCTGAGAAGTTCCCTTCAGGTTTCTTTTCCCTTCTTTTGTACTAGTCAGATTTATTTATCCAGTTATTTCATTGTTTTATATTTTGCTTGATCTGGGTGTATATCAGCTAGTTGTTAGGAGAAATTGGTGGAGAAGACCAGCATGGAAATTCACTCTCCATGGTTTCCATGAGGATCCTGTCTTCCATATACCTTTCTGGTTCAAGGACCAGGCACCAAACTCATATGTTTGTCACTTTAGTGGAGATTAAGTGATGTACAGTTTTGATCCAGTTCACCCCATTCTTGTTGTGCCTGCGTCTCTGTGTCTGTGTGTGCTGTACCCACAAAAACAAAAAAAAACCAATTTAGTAAAGTTGCCAGTCCATTAAAATGCTAAACTGCTGAATCTATGATTTTTGTGGTGTATATGGTGGAAAATTTTTTGCCTTGTCTTTTTAAGGTTTTGTAATTCGATGTTGATGGTTGTATATGTGAATGTTGGTGTGAACAGGTTTTGGGCCATGGATCCTGAACTTTTGCCGGTTACACCCAACGAGTACGGTACTTTCCATGCAATGGATAGAGCGCTTTACTCTCTCCTTGCTGTCGATCTCTGGCGTGATCCTTATGAGTCTGTGCAAATTATGGCCCTGTGGCTTTGGATGGAGCGGCTAGGTTTCAAGAATCTTGTATTAACAATCTTATCTATGCCCCCCATGTTGATAAATAAATATGCTGACGAGGCTTTGACATGTGTCAAATGTGTTAATGACCCTCAGTTTGTGCTTTCAGCTGAAGTCAATGAAATTCCTGCAACTTCTAGACTCGTGAAGAAGAGGATCACTCTCCAATATTTTCATGAGAATAGGCCCATTGTGGTGAAAGAACTTCGGAATGTTGTAACTGAAACTTGTGCCATGGCTTTACAGGATGTCATAGAGGATGCTGTCAAGAAGCATAATGCATACGAGTCTTTGGTTAACAGCTTTTCTAACTTGGGTTTTGTAGGTGAAGCATGTGGAGACTACAGGAATGCTAATGGGGCATCACAAGAGGAAAGGACCATGTTTGTTACATTTTCGAAGGGCTATCCTGTTGCAGAATCAGAAGTCACGGAGTTCTTCACTAAGCTGTTCGGGAATTGCATAGAGGCCTTCCACATGCAACCAGTGAGGTCTGATGAGCAACCATTGTATGCTCGAGTAGTGTTCTCTACGCCTAAAGTCATTGACTTGATTCTCGGTGGTGTTACCAAGGCCAAATTCACCATAAATGGGAAGCATCTCTGGATGCGCAAATTTGTGCCTAAACGCAAGAGCTCCTTCCCTCGGTCGCGTCGGCCATAGAATCTGTTGGTCCTTGTCGAATCCCCTTGTCCAACAGTTGTGGTCCTTTTGTGTCGGAAGTCTTATAGTTGTGTCGTAAGGGGTCTCTCAGTAAAGTCTCGGTTTAAATTTGTAAGTTGTTGTCAATCAAGTCCAGGGAGGGACGCTTGTTCACAGTTGTACTGCTGTTAAAAGCTTTCCTTGCGTGCTGCAATACAAGTCTTATGAATATTGCCATTTTTGACTGCAGATTATGTATTTACATTGCGACTGGATTGATGAAATCAAGAACATTCAGTAGAACTAGTTTAATTTATGCCGTTGAGCATTGATGGATTCCAGAAGGGCCACAACAGTTCTGCAGAGCATAGTTGTTTGGAATTAAAATTGTTTCTCTGAGTCGTTTCTGGTTGGAGAGACGAATGAAAAGAATCATTAGTCATTTTGGACTAATTTCACGCGCAAGTTTTTGTTTCATACTGTATGTTTTAATCATCCTTGAGAAGAAGCCCCTATTTTATTGAAACGTCGAATTGTCTTTGCACAAAACTAGGAAATTTTTGGGTCGGATGTTGTGTGGATCCCTGCAAAATTGTTTTGAGTTTCCGTTTGGATGGATGTCTTTTTGGAGTGTTTTCTTGATAAATTTTATCATTTCATATTTGTGTATAAATGTATATATGACATTAAAAAGTGACTGGAACATGTACATAAAACTTCCTCGACAACATGTTCGTAAAAGCATGTCTATCCAAGCCGAAGCATTCAAGTCGGCTACAATTTCTGGTATGATTTGGCTGCAATTAAATTATGGGTGGTCACTCGTCAACACAATTAAATTTTACCTAATCTATATTTTAAAATATTCAATAGACACCCGTTAGATAGACTCATTAATTATTTAAGATTTTGGAGTGCAATGTGACATTGACTCTCTCTTGGTCTTGCATATTTTCCCATTTCTACCATCAACATTCTAGTAAAAGAAAAGGAAAAAAATCTACTAATATTAATACATACTCATTTACTTCCAAATTGAATGCATGGATGCAATCTTAAACCGTATCCGTTCTCTTCAATTGGAAAATCTATCAATGGTTTGTGCTTCTCATTCTTCTTTCTTCTACATTTCAATTTTTATCAACGAGGCAACATGTTTGCAACTCCAAGTTAATGACCAAACCAAGCTACTCAATTTGGGAATTGAGTACTGGGTTATGAAAATAGAATAATCTTCTAAAAGATAGGCAAATCTACATCTTAGTATATTGACTTACCTTTTATGTAATTCTTCATAAAATGAAGCATATAATACAACGGTCAAGGTACAATGCTTTGGTAGATTTGGGTGCATTTGATAAAATTAAAATCTGAAAATTAAATTCTAAAATCTGAAATGTGAATTCATTAAATGAATGAATTATTAAGTACTAAATTTCATACATTTGAGTATATATCACATTAAGTGATAAGTGAATAGTTTATCACTTATTTTTAGGAGCAAGTTTTATCTAAAAAATCCAGTGCCACTCAATTAATTTAGATATTTAATTTTTAACTATAAAAAATATCTGAATATCTTAAAATTTGAATCCATTAAATTTAAATATTGAATTAAGTGATCAAACAGGGCCTTATCTTTATTGTGTCTGATTAGTTGGTTAATGATCAAGTGACATCACACACCTTGTTGTCTCTTCAACACTTATTTTTCATATTTTAAAAGAATTTACTACACTAATAAAAAATGAAAAAGAAAACGGTAATAGATAATGCTTTCCCACTGCAAACCGCTGGGACTTTTATATGCAAACGAACAAGAATTTGCATGTATATCCTACGACGGTGAAGTGGAAAAAAAAAAAAAAAAACCGAATAAGTAAATGGACGCTCAACTGCTTTTGCGCTCAATTAAGTTCTGCGGTTACCACGGTGTCGTTTTCTACCAACACGAGCTGGCATATCTGTTACCCGACTCCGATCCCGAATTCCTACATGTATTACTTGCATTTTTCAAGGTACATCCAATAAGTAGTTTGGAATTTGGATTAAAGATTATTTGGAATTCTTTTCCTATTTTTCACTGTAATATCTTCAGGACAAATAAAAACTTGTAAATTGTGCAAAAGAAAAAGACATTTTGGTCACTTTAATAAATGAAAAAAATAAATAGATGTACCGTCGAAGCAAGCATTTGTGGATAGACTGATGGCTCCATATAAAGAGTACAAAAGATAAACCAACCGATATAAAGAACCAACACATATCTTATCCTGGTTATATGTCGCCCGAATTTAAAGTTAAAAATTATCCATCATTGTTTGCAAAAAAACAAAAATTTTGACAGCTGAACTCAACGTTTCTTATATATTAACATTCAAAGCTATAAATACTAAGTATAATCTCATGGGTTATTATCACTTTACCCTCTTAAATTATATCACTACTATCAGTTTAGTCTCCTAACGTTATTTTTTAGACATTTTACCCCCATAAGTAATTCAACTCAATATGTTAAAAAATTTTGGACAAAAATACCCTTTTATTTTATAGCATTACTACATTGTTATTATCACTTTATTCGTTTGAATTATAGTGATACAATCACTTTAGTTCATAACATTATTTTCTAGACATTTTACCTCATCATTAATCTAACTAACATGGTCAAAAAATTTTAAATATATTTACCCCTTTTTTTTTTATATATAATTAAAAATAAAAAGTTGGAATGGTTATTCTTCCTTTTTTTCATTTTAAGAGATCGAAAAACATAAAAATAAAAGGATTTTTTCAAATTTCTTTTTTTCACACTTATTAATACTAGAAAAAGAAAAGGAGATAAGAAAAAAGGAGACAAAAATTAGATTTTGTGAAAAAAGAAAATAAAGAAAAGTCTAACATTATTGTATTACTTTAAGGTTATCGGGATTAGAATTAGAATTTGGTCGTAAACAAAAAAATGAAATAATTTTAAAAGAATAAAAGTATTTAATTCTTTTTTATTTGTAATTTTTTAAAAAAGAATTGAGCTCTTTTTCTCCCCTTCTCCCTCTCCATCTTTCTTATTTTTTTCAATATTAATAAGATTGCCAAGAAAAAAGAAATTAATATTTAGACTTTTTTTTCTTGATACTAAAAAGGAGAAAAGTCGCTCTAAATTTTTTATATTTTTTATTATGCAAAGAGTAGGGTATTTTCTTTTAAAGTTTTTTAACTTGCTAAGCTGGTTTAATGGTAGGATAAATTGTCTAAAAAATAACTCTAGAGGGTAAATTGATAACGAGACTATATTTTATGGGGGTAAAGTGATAATAATTTTAAGAATTAAACATGCCTCTTCACTTTAATTAACAAACTTTGTTAAATTTGACCGTTGATCTTGGGAGATAAAGTGACTAAATGATAATGTTAAGGAGGATATTGATAATAGCATCAAACGTTAAGCGGGTAAAATGATAATAACCCTAATCTCATTCACCCTTTTGAGTTGTTGTCCTAATGAAATTGAAGCAACCTCAGGTTTCGTAACAAATTTGAAATCATTTTTGTGACGTAATCGTGCCGTGCTTTTTGAATTATGCAGAATTCTTAATTGAACACAAAAATAACTGTCAAAAGAGCTAGACATGTTTCAATAATGAATTTAGTCTTGTCAAAGACTAGACACATATTATCAGAATATTTAGTTGTGCAGTAATCTAAAACTTGTTTATCAAAAAAATTTAAAAAGAATACTGAGAAATCAAAGCTGAAACGCAAAGTTATTATAATTTTTTTAATAGAAAAAATTGGTAATTCACATAATATGTCGTGTTGCTGGAAGCAAGTGACCGAGAGCGGAGAGTGCTAATTGCTTTTTTTCGGATTGAAACAAAGCAGGGAGCTTTGAACTTTGGGCCAAACTAAAAGTCTGTGTGGTAACAACTGGACCATCTTCAGAGAGATGATATGTATATTTGGGCTAAACAAGCCCAAGTACTGGAACACGCTTATGGGTCCTTTCCTTTTAGTTATCGAAGATTCTGCACCTGCTCCTCCTCAGAAAATGCCTAAGCCTAACTCTTTACTTCCAGAGTTCCGGTGAATCCGAACGGGGATACTCACTCCAGAATGATTGATTAACTGGATTTTTTGATGCTACCTAATACTGACAGTTCTAAAGCGCTGTAATCATTTTTTATAGGCAGTCTGAAAAAAAAGAAAAAGGTAATCTGGTGAACTTTATAGCACAGTAATCTGTAACTCTTTAAAGCTATTTACGATTTTCATTTTTCTTGAAATTGTTGGTGTTTTTTGTTGGCTGTAGCTTTGCTTAGTTTGAATTATTGGGGTGAAAATGGAAGCGGGTTCGAATGGAGAAGAGCCCACATCATGGGAGGAGCTTTACAACATCAATTTAGTGCCTTCAGAGTTATTTGTCAAGTTCAGAAAAGAAATTGAGGGGTATCGTGTTGGTGTCAACTTGGAGGTAGTATTTCTTCTGCCGCCTTTAATTCTATATGCTGATGGAATTAACTGGTTCAGGCTTGTGTTAGGCTTAAAAAGTAGCATGGAGTGCTTATAGCGCTGCTGATGATTAGCTTGTGTGAAGGATTTCTTGAAATTTCTCAAGTTTGGGTTGATGCAGAAGCCTAAAAGACTTGATTTTTAAGTTTTACTTTTCGAACTACTATACTTTGATTTCTAGGCTTTGTATTGTGGAATGTTGCTTCTGGTATTCCTTAAAAAATTCATCATTGGATGGCCTTGTTTTGGTAATATCGCCACCAATGGTGCTCTTTTGATGATAGTGTCAAAATTCTGAATGGTGAAATTGTGGTAGTCATGTGCTTTACCAATTGAACTCTTTTCAATAAATCAATATCAAGCTGGATGGTTTTTGAAATGACTAATACTCTTATTCATGGATATCGTACATAATTGTATTCTGTTCTTCGCGACATTGGACATCTTGGGCTCTGCATGTTTGTGTTCATTCTCCCCTTGGCATGTACTTATTGGGCACTTAGCCCAGGCTCAGCTTAAGATTTAAACCAAGGCATTTGGATTTAGATGTCTGGCTTCCCAACTAAAGTTATAGCTGGACATCCTTTTAGGACATGCATATTATTTTTAGCATTTACGGTTCTAGATTGTATATTTTGGGATATCAACTGTAGTTACTGTATGCGGACGAATGTAGGAACATCATTATAATTCTTGACTCAGATTTAATTTGTCTTTCAAAACTTTCCTCGAGCATGACTTAAGCCACTTAGCACAAACCTGAATGGTGGAGTTTTTGTATGCATGAAGTAATTGTTCTGCTTCCTGGTGAAGGACATTCTACTATGGAGATGGTAGTTGATGATACTGATGATTTATGCTTTTTGATTCTTACTTTTTAAATGCAGCAATGTGCATCTCGGTGGGAGCTTGACTGTTTGCTCTATGTACTGAGACTGTGATAATACAACTTGGCCTTACTCTTGCTGTTTCTATTGTAAACATGAGACATGTTGTCCTGTGAGATACAGCCGACATTTTGGATGCTATTAATTTGAATTCTCATTTTGACCTCAGTTCTACAATGCTCCAATCAATGAGTACCAGGCAAAGCTGGTGTTAAAGCCTTTAGCTCATGATCGGAGATGGAAGTTTATTTATGAACCTTTGCATCATGATGTGCGACTTCTTTCTAAGAAGATTCCAATAACAAAATTCCTGAATCTTCAGGTTAATGCTTTAGTTCCTTCCCACAATCCTTGACTACTTTCTAGCAAATATGTGCTAAAAATATTATCTCAAAAATTGTTCATCTGATGCAGGTAGGAGTAGGCCATAGCTTTCAGTTGCATGCCACTGGTTGGAAGTGGAAGCTTACTACCTGTTTGGGTGGGGATGGTGTCTCTAGGATTCGAAATAAAACAACACTTGGCTTATGTCCTGGTATTGATTTCCGTTTTGGGTGGAGAGCTGATTATGTGTTTCCAGAAATTACAGGGCAAGTTAGCTACTGCTTATTTGCTTTTTTACTGAAAAAAATCACGTGTTAAAACATCTCCACGTGTCATGACAAGTGCATGTAGAAGTTGGAGAGAAGTTGCAATCTTTCTTAGTCACAGCAAATAGTTTGAAATGGTAATTTTTTCCCCTTATGAGTTCTCTGAGCGGATCTTGGATGATTTTCTGTCACAGGGCTATGGGTACTGGTGAACCATTGTTCAACATGAATTCTGGACGCTTACAAGCATCACTTGACAGAATTGAGACCATATATACGCACACGTCATAATGGTAGCTTCGTATGTTTAGATCATCAAAGACTTTCATTCAAGTTTATGTACATAAGAATCTTTGCCATGATTTGTTGGAAACTCTATTAGCTAAAGTAGCTCGAGTGCCCCTTATGAAAATATAGTTGAAATCAACTTTACTGTAGTTTCCTGTGTTCTTTTTCTCGAGGAAACATTTTTTTTTATCACTATATTCTGACAACTTGTTTGAGAAGTGACCGCTTACTCTGTAAATCCATCTTGCACGTTGGAGCTTTTGCCTGGAAACTCTTAGCTGAGCCGGCAAAATTGCATCTTAAATATTCCCCATTCTGATGGCTTCAAGCATCTAACATTCACTCTTTCATGGTATGGCAGATTGTGATCTGGCTGTAGTAGTATCTTGGAAGAGTTCTATTAGGCCATTAATACGCGGCCCTTCACTATGCCTTCTATCACGTAATTGAATCAGTATCATCTGGGAAGAAATGAAGTGTTAGGTGGAACGGCACAAAAATGAATCAGGATCATCTGTGATGTGTCTACCAGGCTGTGGACACTGATGAGCTAAACAAACTTTGCAGATATTAGAGATTTTTCTTCCCTTGCACGTTACGAGTTTCTGTAGTCAAACGGTATTTCTATTCAGGCATCAGTTATTCTGAGTCTATTTTCCGTTCGATGGTTGATATGTACCAGTACTGCTGTTTTAAAGAACAGATGAAGCAATGAGGTTGCAACTTGTATTTCTTCTGGCTTTTAAACTGAGGATCATCCATAACATATAGTCATGTTGTCACCTCTTGCCCCTGGAAACCTAATGAAGTGTAGTAATTCGTAAACATTCTTTCAGTGGTATGCATGGTGGGGTTGGCCAAGTGAAGGCTCTCTTGATATCAAATTGGTTGCATCTCGACACACTTTGATAGAGCATTGTCGGACCGGCCTAGGACACAACCTTGGACTAATTTTTTGAACTCTGCGATTTTATTCAAGTCTGGAATTCCAGCTTTTACTATAGCCATTCAAATTTCTGAGGTCCACTGAAACAAAAGGTGATGGTTCAGTCGAGGTCCATCCAATCTAGCCGTTGAGCATTTGGGTCTTCTGTACAACGGCCATCTGTTTTGCCTCCTATAAAGATTCAAACTAACACCCTTCTTCCCACATATGACATAACCTCAAAACATTCTCAGACAAACATTTTTTTTTTAAGTTGTCCTGCTGAAGAATTATCAGAAATTATCTCTGTTCAAGACTAGTAGTAATGGCTTCCTCCACCAAGCTCAGAAGAAGCTCATGTTCCTTCCCAATTGTTCTCGTCTCATTCTTGAATTTCATTCTGTTCATCCTCTCTTCAGCCTCTCTTGCTCCGATAATCCTCCTCAAAACGCCACCAACTTGCCTTGGTTGGGCATTTCTCACGGTCTCTTGCATCTCCCTCCTTTCCTCTTTCATTGGCTTCTACTCTCAACTCACCCACTTTTGCTTCATGACCCACGTCTCCCTTCTTCTCACCTCATTGATCGGTCAAATACTCGCTATTGTAGCGCTGTTCAGGAAGGAAAAATCGAGTCTGTCGATGCTAAAATCACCAAGGGATCCAAGAGAAGCAAAACTTTTGGTGAGGATGGAATGTGGGGTTTTGATGGCAATGTTCGTGATGCAAGTGGGAGTCTTAATCTTAACTTGTGCTGTCCACAGCTGTTTGATGAGAGAGTATGAAGGTTTGGAAGCTGATAAAGAGGCAGTGGAGAGAAAGAGGAGCATGAGGATTGCTAAGGTGCAGGAGGAATCCATGGCCAATGCAGCAAAGTTGGCTGAGATTAAATCCAAAAAATTGGATGAGAGGGTGAAGAGCAAGTATGGGCAGTGGGTGAAAACTGATTTTGAAGGATGAAAAATTTGTAGCATCACCATCTCTCTTGCTTTTGTGTGATGGTAATTGTAGACAGTCACCATGGGGTGGCTTAGCCTGTAGCCGCCTGCCTATGCAAACAAGGGTTGCCATATATATGGCGTTTGCCAGTTGAGAAAAGAGAAATGCATAAAATATTTTTCTTGAATCCAATTTGTGCTTGAAAAATTTTCGCATTTATTCATGCATTTTGTGACGAGTCCTGCACACTAGAATGCTGCAGAAGAAAAAGGTAAAATCACGCGCGCCCAAGTAGCAGGAGAAAAATTGTACTACTACTATGTTTTTTTTTTTTCCCAAAATCCATCCCCAAAAGTTGGACTTGATGCTCTGCGATTATGAGCATTGAGCAGAGGGATAAGAATCAACCAAAATCAATACTATGTTGGTTAAAAAGTTTCAACATAATTACA
Source organism: Coffea arabica (assembly GCF_036785885.1). Taxonomy (NCBI): domain Eukaryota; kingdom Viridiplantae; phylum Streptophyta; class Magnoliopsida; order Gentianales; family Rubiaceae; genus Coffea; species Coffea arabica. The sequence continues at coordinate 10,988,489 of NC_092320.1, read as the reverse complement.
ATCTATATAAACACTTCTGGATGGGGAAAAAAAGGTAGCAACAATTAACAAAGAAAAATGTAATTTCTGAAAATTAACTACATGAGACACTAACTCATACTCAAACCCATTCCAGACCAGCTTACTGTCAACCATTTTTCTTTTGCTTTTTTTTTTGCTGGTTTTTTTTGGAGGGGGGGGAGGTGTTTATCTACAGTGGTAGGATGAATTCAAATAAATGAATACACATAAATTATATCTAACCAATATTATAAGAATTCATACAAATGGTGGAAACAATAACCCACGTATATTTTGGGCTTGTGGCCACCACTAAAGCATTAAAATTTGGTGGGGGTGGGAGATTAAGGGTTCAAACTTTGCCTCTTACCAATTATCACAGGAAACAGTTCTACTTAAAAAATCCATACGGACGAGCAATGCATCCATTTGATCCGACGGTGATTCAGTACCCTTCCGCTCACCCTTGAGCCTCTCCCGTTCTTAAATTTGGTCAACTAAACTAACCCAGCTGGTTTACTCCCAAGTCCCAACTATTATTGAATACATCTGGAGATTTTCGTTCAAAATTAAAACTTGTTTTTGAATATAACCGGTCACAGCAAAATTTGCCTCCACCGAAGAGAAAGTCTGAATTAGAACATAGGAAGATGAATACTTTTTGTTTATATAAATCTTTTGGATCTGTGTTAATTAGCGAGAAATGTACAACCTCCTATTCCAACAATGGTTGTTGTGCTACATAATGAATAAAAAGAATGTACAACCGCCAAATAGTGAATAAATAATAACAAAAAATACCACATGCTACATGATTGTGCCCTATCAGAATCAATAATTACGAATTGTGACATATTAGATTATCAAGTGATACAATTAGTGGGGGGTTAGTTGAGTAGTCAGAGGAGGGCTGCTAAAGTTTTTTCGGCCATCAAATTTATAGGATTCGAATTATGTACATGTTAGTTGAGGGATGAAAAAGGTGCGAGAAGGGGTGAAAGGATTAAAAAAAAGAAGAAGAAGATTATCAATTGACATTTGGTTGCAATGTGGGGATGAATATGTAGAAAGGTGGATGCTAGTCTTCCACACGTTTCTCTCAGTGAGGTAGACATCCAGTTACCATACATCCGCTCATGGTGTTAATTCGAAACAATGTGCTCAATTACCAAAGTACCGGACGCCATTTCCCTTTCACAAACATCAGCCAGCAGCATTGAAGGAAAGGAAGAAGACAGCTTCAAGTTATGGCTCTTATTCTAGATGTGGCACCATCCACAGAGTGTTTTAGGTCCACAAGCCCTCATTTGCTTGTAGGTTATGACCAAGTCCTCTGTCCTCTACTATTATTATTTTTTTAAAAAAAAAAAAAAACAGTTTAGATGGATTCGATTTTGATCACTGTCGCAGATTAAAACATGCTTATAAAATCATAGATCGTTTATGGAGATTCTTACAAATAATCCATTAATATAGATATCTTTTTATGAAAAAGTGATCCGAAGTTATCAGTGAAGATAACTTATAGTATTTATTTATATAAGGGTAGGATTTTACGAAATTGCATTTTGGCTATTTTGTTGGGAAAACCATGAAACCACGACAAAGTGAGAATGTGATTGATTTCATTTAACCTGTCACTATAAAGTAAAGAGTTATTTGAACTGAGTAACCTGTGACTCTCAAACCTTGCATTCCGCACCAATAGAACATATAGAATAAATTGCTGAGCATTGATTAGAGATAGAGAGAGATTCCATTGGCAAACTGTGTCACTGTTAACTTAAGGGCTCTGAATTTTAATACTACTAATACCCGTCAATCAGCATTGACACCGGCATTCATCGAACAACTTCAGCGGGTCCTACGTGGGCTTAAATCCATTACCCAGCAGCTGATAGACAGGTCGGCTGCTGCTGAACTTTGTTAGTTGTCACATTATTGTAATCCTAGAAGAAGATCAAGCTACGATTCTACTCTTGCATTGATCATTGAACCACACTATGCTTTTGGCCTTATTCTACTTATACATTGAACCATACTGTGCATCTGTTTCTTAAAATCTATTTTTGCTAGAAGAACAGAATCCAGAATTTGTATTTGTTCCATCTTTAGTTTGCCCAAAAAGCTAAACCAATCTACAGAATAGAGTTGACAATGGCAACAATTGCTTTGCAGCGACCTTTTCTGTTGAAAACTTCATCTTTCGGAATCAAAACGCCATACCGCAATGACAGAGCTTCTGGCATTTGGACAATGTAAGGAGGCCCTTCTTGCATTAATTTTTATTATGTCTCAGAAGTTATTAGTTTTATTCTCTTTTTCAGATTTTTCAAGTCACTCCACGCAACAATGATAAGGTTCCAAAGTAAACATTGCACGCTAAAACTTGTTAAAATTCATAGGTCAGCGAATTGGAATCCTTCACAAACGAGAGAGCAAATGGAAATCTCAAAAGAGCTTCGAACTGTTTCTGCTACCGAATCTGTGCCGGTGGTAGCTCCAGCAGAACTCCAATTTGACAAGCCGCAACCACAGGATCAAATGCTCTTTCAAGAAAACCGACTTCAGTTTGGACAGTTTGTGGTTCGCAGGGCTGTACTAGACGAAGAGTATTGGGTGCGTTGACATAATTATTGGTTATTTTCCATGTCAGTTGGCAATCATGTTTTCTAGTTATTCCTCATGGCTAATTTGCAGCGGTAGCTTCGTCATTTTTTCTTTTCTTCTTGGGTGGTAGACAGCAGCTTGGCTGCGAGCAGAGAGTCACTGGGAGGACAGAAGAAATGACAGGTATGTACAGAAGCTCAGTTTAAGATGCATATGGTTCCTTCAGAGATAAGCCCATTTAGATCCCCACAACACATACATAGATTTTGCAGACAACACCAATAATTGTACTAAGCTCAGAGAGCAAGCTGGCCTATGTACTAAAGAGAAAAGGTGGTAAAGATTTCCAACGGTACACTAATTGCAATTAAAGGTTAAGTTATACAATCAAACAAATCCCGGTAAGGGTCTGGAGATTGTATATTTGACGAGGAAGATTTTTAAGAATGTCATTAACTCCAGTTGTTAACTGTAATGCAGATTTGCTGATAACTACAAAAGGAAGTTTGCGGAGCAGGTATAATATAGCACTTTATTAGTGTGAGATATGTGTCAGTTAAATGCATAGAGTATTCAAAATTAAAAACCATTGCTTTGTGCAGGAATATAATGCACTAAAAAGAAGATCCAACACACAACTAGGGGATAAATGCACCTGCATGGTGGCGGTATGAGCCGTATGACACAAATGCTCCCCAGTTCTGACTGTTCTTTGGCATCCATTTTTTCGATCTTCACTCAGAATTGTCTAGATCATAAAATCTCTCTATTTGAAATTATCAGGTAAAGAAGGAAAACAGAGACGTGAAACATACTGTGCTGAAGAGTGTCGTTGGAACACTAGACTTGAGCATCCAATACTTGTCACAAGGAGAGACCTTTCCAGGGGTACGAGTTTGATTTGAATATTCAGCTGATCATTAGTAGGCATCGAAGTTTGATTGCTTTAAAATCTGGATTCTGAATTGATCATCCGTAGGCATCCATGCTCACTGCCTTGCAGTCATTGAAAGTTTTGCTCTCTGACAGGAACGGGTGAAAAATCCTCTCTTCTGCAGTATTGATAGAAAATCCTGCAGAAGATATGGTTACATATCCAATTTATGCGTTGCCAAATCAGCACGCCGGCAGGGCATTGCAAGCAAAATGATTCTCTTTGCAATCAGCTCAGCAAAAAGAGATGGTGAGGATGCATTACTTTTCAAGATTTGTTGAAAGATGACTATTGTCGATTTTTTCAGTCGTCTCAGCCAGGTATCTGTGATCAGGCGCAGAACAGGTGTTTGTGCATGTACATAGGTTCAACACGCCTGCTCAGGAACTGTATCACAAGATGGGTTTTCAGGTAATTCCCTCCTTAAAGTTCTCTAGTATTCTTGCATGTAGTGATTTGCTGATGCTCGTCTAACATTCGCCTCCAGATGGTCGAAGCAGCAAGTTTTGACAAGTCAAATGAGCAAATTTATTTGCTTCAACTCGGATCATGAAATCCGTCCAACAAATTCTGTTTGTTCCTTGCAGAAGCCTACCTTTTCGGTGCAACCAACCTCAGCCCAAAAAAAAAAAAAAGGGGAACTGAAAACCGTATATTCAGAGTAGTCCAAGCTCCACATCGAAGAAACTATGAGAAAGATTGGGCTGCTGTCAATTTCTAATTTAGCACTATTATTACATCTAACAAGTTTTCTGGAGCCTTGTATTAGCTGCCTCCAGAGTCTAGATTCCAGACCGGCACAGCCACAAAGGAAACTAGCTGTCTAACCGTTGTAATTGTAATCTTTGATCAAACTGTTTGGTATTGAATATCAAAAAGTTGTTAGTAGTAATTCCTAAGTGGTAGTCCAAATGATAATGATTGGTTTCTTAAATGATAGCCAATTGCATTACTTTACTTTTGGTCCATTGTCATAATTCTGCCTTTTTAAAAAAAAAAAAAAAACGTCATAATTCTGTCATACATTCGAACTTGTTTGTATAAAGTGACTATAAATAAACTTTCTCTTTAAAAATGTTTGTTGTAGATGTAATTCCAATGAGTAGAAAAGCCAATGTCCGATATTATTAAATGTATGAAATATAACAAAATAGGATTAAAATTGTTAATTTCTCTTTTCGTCCTCAAATTCGATCGATTTGATTAGACTCGTCTCCCAATTCAAAATGAAGTAGTTTTTCCGAATAGTTTTTATTCATCCCTACATTGACAATTCTCATGGGATCACCGAGTAAAATGAGAAAAGAAAGGAGAGAAACGGAGTAAAATGACCCTCTTTCCTTCTACCGTCCAACCGTTCAAGGAGGCAGGCAAGAACAAGGAAACACATACACATTCACATGGGCAGCTGGTCAACGGGTCCAATGATTCTCCTCCTCCTTTCTCTGATTAGCCAATAATAAAGAAATACCCATTGTGGAAATCGTGACCAAATTTCTTGTTGAAAACAACACTCCATCTCAAATCAATAGTCCACCACAGACCATTGTAGTTTGAAATCGACCATACCAGTCAACCCGCTTTCATCTTGTCAGGCAAACTCCACTACTTCTTTTGATTGTTTATGCCCATTATTATTTGTGTATCGCTCTCCTAGAATTCTGATCAGATCACTTCCATTTTCTCCAGTTAGTAGTACTCCTCAACTTCTGAAGAGCCACCATGGCTGAAACTAAGTCAGATCAAGGAAGCCCATCTCTCTTTTCTCCATACAAGATGGGAAAGTTCAATCTGTCTCACAGGTTAGTGATTGCAGTTATCAGTTGAGTCCTCTGTCCCTCCCTGCAGATGCGTATTTTCCTGATCCTTCTTGATCAGCTGCAAATTTTCTAATCTTTTTTTTCTGTAACAAGCATGACTAGATAATTGAGCTCTAAAGCTGAATTCTTGAGCTTGAGATATATAGTAAGTACTCTATTAGTAGGAGTGCTAATATACTGGAGCTGCAGAATTTCATTTTTGGGCTGCCAATTTTGTCTTCATTTTTCTCTTACACTAATTTGTCCCTTTGCATGACTAATGACATATTCTGTTTTTCTGGGGCTACCCCATTTATATATATGATGGCAGGGTGGTTCTGGCGCCGATGACAAGATGCAGGGCCATAAATAGCATTCCTCAGCCTGCCATGGCGGAGTACTACGCCCAAAGAGCAACCAATGGTGGCTTTCTCATCACGGAGGGCACCATGATCTCCCCAAGTGCTGCCGGGTAATTCTGTACTTTATGCTTTCTGGATGTTTATTAGGAAAAGTATATTACTGCTACTTGGTCAATTATTTGAAACCGTAGGGCCTCTCTGATAAAACAACGTTGTCTACAAGTATTACTGTAGTTGAGTGGGATCCATATGTTTAATGTTCGCACAATTGGAGCCATTAGAGCTAGATATTTTTTCTTCATAAAGTTGGAACATCATTTTTACACTAACCAATCGATCCTTACACTGCAGTTTGGTATATAACGCAGTAGATTTGGAAGCTTAGTATAGCCGAAAGGAAGGAAAATATAAATGAGTTGTGTAATATTTTCTGATAAAATTTCACATTTCCCTTTAATTTTCGTTGTTATCTTTTGCATGGCATGATATTTATTTCATTTCTACGCGAGGGAAAGTTGAGCTGAATAAACATTTCTTTTCTTACGTTTGTGATGTGGATCCAGGTTTCCGCATGTGCCGGGGATCTTTACAAAGGAACAAGTGGAGGCATGGAAGCAAGTGGTTGATGCAGTACATGCCAAGGGTGCTATTATTTTCTGTCAACTGTGGCACGTTGGCCGTGCATCACATGAAGGTGTAATTTTGTGGTGTTAGTATAAAATAAAGCTAAACTTGACTAGAATTAATGGCTAATGCTAAATTATTTTATAAGACAAATTTCAGCTGTATTCGAGTATGATAACGAAAATGTGAGAACTTTTATTTTTTTTTCTACTATGCTGGTTTGAAGAATTATTGAACACAATGTTCAAGACCAAATGAAATTCGAACCGTTTCAAAACTACTTAGACACTTTAATAACAATTAGGCGATTATTCCACTTTTACTTACTTGGGTTGTAATATTCTTGATCAGTTTATCAACCTGGTGGTGGTGCACCCATATCATCAACGGGAAAGCCTATATCAAAGAGGTGGAGGATATTGATGCCTGATGGCAGCCATGGGATCTACCCTAAACCACGTCCATTAACAACAGCGCATGAGATTGCGCAAGTTGTGGAAGATTACCGCCAGTCAGCCTTGAATGCCATTGAAGCCGGTCAGTCCATTTTGTTTATCTATACATATTTTGACAATCATGTGTATGTTGAATCGGTTTGATTTTTCCATTAGCACTTCCTTGAGCTTGATGAGAATATTGCTAGGAGATTCTAAGGCACCATCACCCCAAGCTATGGCATTTTGATGTAGAGGAGGAGCTGCCGTGAATGGACTGCCATTGCTTGGTTCTTACAATACTATGTGCTTACTTTGCAGGATCTTCACAATCACTGGAGTCTGGTTCTGCATGACCTTTCCATTACATATTATATTTATTTAATATTTCCCTGCTGGAAATTCACAAAATGGGAAAAAAAAATACTCGTAAGACATACTTGGGATATTAACTGCACAGTAACATCAATACTTTACCATGGTGGTCCTTTTAGCTCTCCGGTTATGTGAGGATTCATGTAGTGTTCCTGGCTGTTTTTCGTTTGTGGTAGAAAGTAGTAAAATTGCCAATTTGTAGTAAATCAATTATTAGATCAATATCATTAAAAGTACTTAGTTGACAAGGATGTAACCATGAACTTAAAAGATCAGCAATGTGGAATGCTGAATGGAATCCAGTTCAGCCTGCAGTTGGCATTCCAGTTCCTTTGATTGTTTTATCATATTTGAGAATCCCAAGAGAATTGAAATTTCTCAGCTAACTGTGATAAACAAAAATTGTCATATGTCGTTGCTGTTGGCCTTGATGAAGTTAAAACTATGATTTGCTATACCAATTCTTCATGATTATATTCTGCACTCTATAATTATATCTTCCATGAGTTTCTTAGGTTGATGGATTAAAGGATTTCTTACTGTAACAGGTTTTGATGGTATTGAAATCCATGGAGCACATGGCTACCTAATTGACCAGTTCTTGAAAGATGGGATCAATGATCGGACAGATGAATATGGTGGATCTGTTGCAAATCGCTGCAAATTCATTGTGCAGGTGGTTCAGGCTGTTGTTTCAGCAATTGGTGCAGATCGTGTTGGTGTCAGAATTTCCCCTGCTATTGACCATCTTGATGCCATGGACTCTGATCCACTAAGCTTAGGCCTGGCAGTGATTGAGAGACTTAACGAGCTCCAACTGAATTCAGGCTCCAAGTTAACATACTTGCACGTGACTCAACCTCGATATACAGCGTATGGCCAGACAGAGGCAGGCAGACAGGGGAGTGAAGAGGAGGAGGCCCAACTAGTGAGGACCTTGCGAAAAGCTTATCAAGGAACTTTCATTTCCAGTGGTGGGTTCACCAGAGAGCTAGGAGTTGAAGCGGTAGCTCAGGGTGATGCTGATTTGGTTTCCTATGGTCGCCTTTTTATCTCAAATCCAGACTTAGTTTTACGCTTTAAGCTAAATGCTCCTTTGATTAGGTATAATAGATCTACCTTCTATACTCATGATCCTGTTGTAGGATACACAGATTACCCTTTTCTAAGCAATGGTACCAGTGGCAATGTACCACAATCACGTCTGTAATTTGCATGTTGTTCTATTATGGTTGAGGACTTGATAGGTTTATGCCTTCAACTTGACTGGTTTTGTTTAACGTCGTCTCATCTGCTTTTATAATGGAAGTTTCCAGTGTGTTCTTTGAATTTTATTATCCATACATCATGTTGACGGGGAGAGATCTCAATATATTCTGAACTAGTCCCAAAACGTACAGAAGACGATTGACCCCATTGCTTTTGGCGGAGAGGGAGAGAGTTCATAGAATTTTTTTAAAATTAATTATTGCATTCAACTTAGGATTTGTGATCATGACTGCACCACCCTTCTATTCCTTTCCCTTCCTACTCTCTGTGCAGCTTGGAAATGATTATTTCCAGTAGCAGTAAACAATGGACAAGCAGGCTCTGAGGCAGTGCCATTGAAGATGCAGAAGTTTCGTCTAGTCTACCATCCTTATTAGGATCAAGCTTTTCATCAAGCAGAGCAAAAACAAAAGCCTCTATCTCAAATCAATTGGCCCAGGCCTCTTGGATGTTATTCCAAATCTGCAGCCTAGTTATTTAATTTCATTTCTCTCCCTTTTAGTCATGGACTTTCACAAGTTTGAGTTTTGTCATAGTTCTACCTAGTTACCATAATTCTTAGAACTCTAGGAATAAGGGTCCGTTTGTTTCGGGTGAAAATATTTTCCAAGAAAATATTTTCCTAATTTTCCGTGTTTGGTTGCACAAAAGTTACTGAAAACATTTTCCTATGTAAAATATTTTCACTCATCTTATGGAAAACAACTTCCCTTCCAAACTTACTGAAGTTGTTTTCCGAAATGCATGCATTCCACCTGTAGTATGTTCCAAACTTACTGAAAACATCTTGTAGTATGTTCTTTTTTTTTTTTTTTAGTGTAAACAGGAGGACTCGAATCCAAGACCTCTTCCTTACACTCCCTCCCCCGTACCACCCAACCCAACCCAACCCTCCCCCTATTATATTCAAAATAAAAAAAAAACCTCATCCTGTTCATCCTATGCTAGTAATTAATTATGTATAATAGGGACATTCTTTTCTAAAGAAACTTTCAACAGTGAGAGTGCAAGATATATGTCACAATAAGCATTGCATGTGATTGATATTTGACACTAAATGACCAGCAATTTGTTTATTGTTTAAGGAGATATTTTTTATTCATATATACATTTCTCCAAGATTTTTTAAAGTTAAACAATGAGATAAATTTTCTTATTTTGCATGGAAAGAAGTATGTAGTTATAATGTGTAAAAAGTAAAGATAGAGATAAAAGTGAAAATATTTCAAAAGTTAAACAAACACCAGAAAAATGAAGTAAGAAAATATTTTCAATAAACTAACCAAACACCTGAAAATGATGAAAGGGAAATGATTTTCATGGAAAATTACTTCCACGGAAAATATTTTCCCAAGGAAAATATTTTACTTCCAACCAAACAGACCCTAAATTCTTATGACTCATAAACTACATTAGCAATTGCATCAAAATTATATAAGTTTACCCCAATTGGAATACGAATTACGCAAGCAGATCTTAACTAGATAAACTTTAACTTGTGATTCTCATCCCCCCTCCCCCAAATAAATAATCGAAGCCCTGTTTTGGCTTTACATATCAAGCTTAGAAACATTTTTTTTTCTTCTTTTTATAATTTGTTTACAATCCTTTTCCTTTTCAAAGTGTTTGTTTTCCTTAATTAAAAGATACGCTGGTTCCAAATTAGTTTTGAAGATTCCGAAATCTCGCTCTTTCCACTGCCCACAAAAATGCAACCAGAGTTGCATCGTACAATTTCGTATAATTCAAATTTCCACTGCCCAGAAGCACTGGTTCATTGGCCGTGAACTGTGCAAAATCGAGTGACGAGTGTTGATGGGATCGATCGGCTGCATGGTCGAAGTAAGGGTACAGACACGTTGACCATGAGAGCAGATTTTTCGAGCTTGCAAGAAGCTCACTACTTTTGCAAGATCATCAGGAGCCTCTTCCGTTAAGGTAATTCTCTTGATCGGCTAATTAATCAACAGAAAACGAATTATATCTTGTTTTGGTTCTATTTGTTCAATATACTCCAACATGTATTAAGATCAAGATGCCGACAGAATAATAGTAAGCACTTGTGTCAAAAGTCCAAATGAATACATGCATTTGGACTTTGTGTCAAAACACTGGATAAACAGGTTTCTTGTTAGGATAGAAAAGTCCCCAATTTTGTTCTACTCCAGCAGGCTTGAGATCTTCATTAAACATGGCAAAAATGAAGCCTTCAATGTGAGCCCCTGGCCTTTTAGGTGTACCAGCCTTGCTCAAGATATGCTGCTTGAAGTGCTTGTTGTACGTAGACGCAAGTTTTGGAGTTGTGAAATTCCCCTTCCCGGCAGAAGGCCATCCACTCTCAGAAACTGCCACTCCCACATTATGATTATGCACGCCTTCTTTCTCCATTGCCCAGTACACTGCATCTACCATAGCATCAAACAAGTTATGATAAGTCAAATTACCATCCACAACCACCGCATCTGTTGCGGTGAAGAGTGCATAATCTTGACGAACATGCACTGGATCGGATGCATAGGCGAAGTAAGGGTACACATTCACCATCAGAGGTGATCCCTTGATGGTTAAAAAGTTCAGAACATCGACAATTGCACCCTTTGCATCATCTGAGAATACGCTGGCTGAAGGCGGAAAGGAAGTTCCTAGCACAGCTGTTGACACTGATGTTGTCACGGTTACACCATTAAGGTTGTCATCGCTTAAGACAGACTGAAGATTTTTCATGGCTGGTGCAATACTGTCTGCGAACTCACCTGGGATGGCCTCATTTCCCACAGAAACGAATGCGAATGTAATGTCATTAGTATAAGGCTGTAGATTTGTCGTAAACCATGATCTTGCGCCGTCAACGCTTGCTGCTATGTTTGGTATATCTTCATTTTTTACGCCTAATGTGACATCAATATCACTGCCCTTTAGTGCTCGTAGGGCATCTCGATTTGGATCAAAAAGCCTCAGTTTGCCAATGCTATACTTCTTGTAAAGGGCAATGACTTCTGCGGCAGGAGGTAAGTTGTCCGCTACCATTCCATAACAAACGCCTATATCAATTTTGTCACCAGCAATGGCTATTGGGAGCAGCATAGTTGTGATTGCAAGAACCATGGGAAATATAATCAGCAAGAATGACTTCATTTGAACCGTTACATGCATATTTTGCTTGTCTTACCTAAGTAGAATGATATCTGAAAAATTAGATACATCAATTAGTGACTGGTAATATACAGCAATATTGTTAAATCACAAAAACGAAATCATAGTCAGAAGCACCAATTAAAATTTCATTTGTAATGGTGACTGCATTTCTCAATTTACCCCCTCCATCCCCCCCCCCCCCCCCCCCAAAAAAAAAAAAAAAGAGGATCTACGTATGTTATACAGACATTTGTTTATGCCCTTTGGTGCATGAAACTAATGATTGGCAAAAAAGATAAACCTATCTATTTAGAGAACAGGATTACATTTACAAATAGTATCATAGCATTAGTAATAACTCCAAAGCTTAACGGCAATGGGTAAATTGGTGTAATGAGAAATTATAAACACGAAACGAATATTAATTAGAAAATGGCTTTTTATTTTTATTTTTTTTTTTGTGGGTGGGTTTACCACATATGATCAACTATTTACCTCTGAAAGAAAAAATAACAAAAGAGAGGAAAGGACTACGATGATAGAGTTACGAAAATGTTGATGGTACGGTAACCTGAAGGACATATACATGTAAAACCATGGACTTACAGGCAAATTAATCAGCTATAAGTTTGGTAACGACAGCCATAATTAGCAGCCCATATGCTCACAAGCTATGAAGATAACTTTGGTTTTGTACAATTGTCTCCACTCCAGTAATTAATAATGCTTTGGCTGGTAGCTATAGATAACAACGTTCAAGCGCTGGAGGGGCACTGCAATTTGCAGGCTGTTTCTGCAGAATTGTCTCGGCCCCTGGAACTGGCATAGCTTCGAATGAACAAGCCTATGCAATATATATAATCATTCAAACCTTCTTGTTAAGTTTGGTGTTTTGGGGGGGGGGTCATAAAAATTTATGGTCAGTGGCCACGAATGCAAACCAAGCCGCATATGGGTTCTTGTTTTTCACACCTGGTGGAAATCGCTCCCTGATATAATAAAAAGATTAAGATTCTATTTATTCAAAATTTTGTAAAATGGTAAGCTGAATGGAGACCTGTTATCATCTATAAATGAATAAAGACGGAAATCATTGATGGAAATATTTAAAAAAGAGGTGGCAATTTTGATCCAAATCCATTAAACCATTAATTCGTATCCATCTCACTTAGGCTCAGTTTGTTTCGAGGGAATAGGAGGGAAAGGAAAAGAAATGAAATGAAATGGTGGAATAAGGTTTTTTATATTTGAATTGGTTTTTTAAAAAATGGAAAGGAAAGAATAAGATTTAGTTATTTTTTGTCGGCTTGGTTGCTGTCCAAAAGTGGGCGTAAACGAAGGAAAGATACCAAAATTAATGCAAATTGTGAAATTTTCTAAATTTTTTTTATGCATTGATAAATTGACTTTTAAATTAGGGATGAAAATGTAACTAACTCGTGATAGCTTACTTTTCTTTACTTTCATAATCCAAAAAAGATGAATGGATTCTGATTTCCTTTGTTTTCTTTTTCACTGCAGCTGTCTTCTTTACTTTCCTTCTCTTTCCATCAGTCCCAGCGGTGCCTTAATTGGCTATGGATTTATCCAAAACCTTAAACGGAAGCTAATGACTATCCTGGTTTTTAGTGAATAATCCATTAACATCCTTTAATGAAAAAAATTTACGACTCTGTTTGGGGTTTTTTTTTTTTTTTTTTTTTTTTTTGGTTTGGGTTACATAAACATCACCCATTTCAAAATTGACTAGGTAGTTGACAGAAACCACTATTGTATGGTAATTTAACCACGTCCACAAAATTAGTTCAAATTCCAAATTAACTTTTTTGAAAAACAACTAAAAAATAAATAGATACGCTTAAAAGACAAAGTAATTCTCTCCCAAATTCAGGTTCCCATATAAAAAGAAAAGGAAAAGGAAAAGGAGACGTAGACAGTAGACACTCTCTTCCTATAAGTTATTTGTACGTTAACTTGAGAGAATTCCAGTACTATTTTCCTAAACTTGCTTCTAAAATATGCAATTGAAATGAAACAGGAATTTTTCGAGCCAAAAAAGACAAAAGCGGCGTTGTTAAAAAACTAGAAATATAACATTAGAGGAACGAACATATATATTGTCTGAGAGAAAGTTTAAATGACAAAGTATACACCAAATTTAGACTCCAAACCCCAAAAGAAGAAGTAAAAGGAGAAGTAAATACGAGATCTTTTAGAAAAACATCGCATGTCTTAAGTGTCCAATCTATATTTAGAATATAATTTTCAATTAATGTTTTATTATTTTAATTACGTTTTTCTTCTATGCCACGTTACATCAATAAGAATTACACAACTATTATTTTCTCAAGAGCCACATCTGAAAAATACAATTGAAATGAAACTAGAATTTACGGGTCAAGAAATTCAAAAGTAGGTTTTTTTTTTTTTTTTTAATGTACCCTCAGACCTCTCATTTATATTCTCCCCTTCCAAACCACCCAACCCATCCCTCCCTCTAAAAAATGAAATTGTTAAAATACTACAAGACTATAAGAGTAGTGTAATATTCATTTATTTTACAAGGGAAAAAATTTAAAAAAACAAAAAAAAAGAAAGAGAAAAGGAATAGCTGATGTGTTTTAAAAAGAAAAAATTGGAAAGCGAAAACAATGGGCTGCAGCAGCCAGCGGGGGAGGCTAGGATAGTATTATATCATATCAAAGGGGTTGAAAGTATCAAATTAAATGGATTTAACGGGTAATCAATACCCATTAAATTCCAAATCGTTAACATCCATCTACTAATTGGGGTGACTCCATTTCAATTATAACAATTAATTATGAGTATCTGTAAACTCTTGAGCAGAAACCTTACATAGACGTCTATTATCTAGAAGGAATTCTCATAAAATTTTCATATCTCCATTTTATTTTATTTTATTTTTGATCGAATAAAAAAAATAGCAAATTTATATTTTAATCCGTCTTGAGTCCGAAGCAGATTGGATCTATTGAATTCATGAACTACTTAGGATTTATTCCAATTAACCATTTTACCACCTCCAGTTGAAACCTCCATAAAGAGCAAGATTTTGAAACTAATAAAGAATAAGATTCCATTTATTCAAAATTTTGTAAAATGGTAAGCTGAATGGAGATCTATATCATGTAGTATAAATGAACAAAGACGGAAATCATTAATGGACATGTTTGAAACCTCCATTTTAGGTCATTGTGAGTCAATGACCGACAAACATTTTTCGTCGGAAATATGAAAAAACCTGCACCGCCAGGTTATCAGCCTCCGCTGCAGGGGAAGTAGGAATTTCAATCCTTTTTTTTTTTTTTTTTGCTTTTATCTTTTAACAATTAGCATCTTTTCTGGTTAAGGGGAAAAAACCGACTGTGTCATTTGATACTCCAATTGAATTAGATTTGTTAAGAGAACTTATAGTTCATCAGCCAAGCCTGAATAATATTTTTCTATTAAATAAAGTTTCAAACTTGGTTCAAACTCGGTTTGATCAAAATTAAATTAAAACTCGACCTCATCTAGATCTAGACTCAATAAAAGTTCATTAGAATTCAACTTCATAAATCAACAAACTAAACTAGAACATAATTTCAAAATTGTTAAAATAATCATATAAATTTAAATATTAAGGTAATCGACTTGATTAGATTGGCTTATGCCCCTGTTGCTGATCATGCGTTAAAAAAAAATTTAAAAGAAAACCAATGCTTTAGGTACCGATTATTTCCATGTTTTGGAATACGTGTCATGTTTTGAAATACATGATAGGCGTGCTTAGCTCAGAGAGGCAAATAAAAAATTTCTCCTAACTTCTCGAGACTATAGAAATAATTGAGTAGAATGAAGTTAAACGATGGTATTGATTGTTTTTTTCTATCAGTTATAATTGGACAAGTAATTTACTTTTGTTTGCTGACCTGTAATCAATTGCCTCAATGCCTAGATTTTCCTTAAGCACATATAAGTTTGTTGAAGAGAGCACTACCGGCTAGGGATGCATGTAGCTTGCGAGCAACTCGGTTAATAACTTGACTTGAACTCGGTCAAATCGAATTCGAGCAGAGTCTTGAGTTATTCGAGTATATATTCAAGTCGAGTTCAAGCCCGGATTTTTGCAGCTCGGGGCTTGACGAGCTGCTCATCGAGTAGTATAATTAAAATAATATATATGTATTATAATTATAAAATGACCGTTATGGGTACAATTTATAATGAATTTACAAGATTGATCAAAAAACTCGATTGATCAGTTTACTTGACTCGATAAGACTCGACCCGACTCAAGGTCGAACCTTGTCCAATCGAGTCTCGAACTTTTAAGGATTTCCTCGAGTCAAGCTCGAGTTGAGATTTTCTGACTCGATCGAGATCAAACTCGAGCTCGAGTATAATTATATTGCTATACTTGAACTCGACTTGACTCGAATACACCCTTACTACCGGGGGCGGATAGAGGGACCAACTATGGCCTTGTTCTCAGTTGCTTTAAATTTTCTAAAGTCTAATTATAAAAATTACTTATGAAGATAATCAAAATCAGTAAAAACATTTTTTTTGGGTGATTATAGATATTATCTTTTTTGGTCATTAAAAAAATTTATAATCAAAATACAAAATTAATAAAAAAATATCACAAAAAGGGATTATAATCAAAATTTATAATCATAAAAAACAAGCCCTATATATGATTTAAGACTTGTGCCTCGCATGCAAGTAAAGGCTGTAAAATAAACAGTAAGCGTATTACTTGCTATAAAAGATTAGTGTGACAAGATTCCCAAATCTTATCGAATACTAGATGTATGTGCCATGCACTAGCACGAAAAATTTTGTGAAGTTAGCATAAATCATTAAGATTAATAGGTTGGAGGAAGCAGAATAGAAAGTTCTATTGCTAGCTCTCAATTATACAAGAAAGCTATTGTACCATAATAAAAGATATATTCAACGACACCAACGAGCATTGGTTGTTAAACTTTATTTATTTATAGCCAACGTACTCATTTTAACACCTGGTACCTTCTGTACCAGTATTCATTGCTTGTACCAACTATCATCCAGCAGATCCGTTGAGAAAAAAAAAAAAAAATCCTTTTTCATATATACAACGAGAAAGGTAGCTTTGCATGTATTTCAGAGAAGTCAGTGTTTTTTTTTTTTATCAAATCTGTGTGTTGCATGGTAAGTACATGGATTACTCTGGCTTTTACTATGTACCTAAGAATGCAATAATTAGTTTTAAAAACTAAATAGTTCACAAAAAGGAGCAAGTTTCAGTTATCCTTTATGTGTTGTTCTTGAAGTATCATGGACTAAAGAGCTTGTGAAATTTCACATTTTTTAGTGCCTTGAATTAAGATACAATAGAAATTTAAAATATAGAGTCGTTGATTATTGAACCCAAATTTAACAAGAAAAAAAATGTTGTGCATCCATTCCAATATCCAGAATAACTCTTTCTTTTTTGCAGTTCCTTTTTGTATGGAACTCTTTGACCTAAGTGCAAGATAGGCATTTCAAATTGTGTCAAAACACTGCATATACAGGTTGCATGTTAGGATAAAAAAGTCCCCAATTTTGCTCTATACCAGAAGGCTTTTGATTTTCATTAAACATGGCAAAGATAAACCCTTCAATATATGCCCCAGGCCTCTTAGGTGTGCCACCCATATTCAACACATGCTGCATAAAGTTCCTGTTGTATGTAGATGCAAGTTCTGGGGTTGTGAAACCTCCATTCCCAGCAGAAGGCCATCCGCTCTCAGAAACTGCCACTCCTACGTTATTTACACCCTGTTTCTCCATTGCCCAATAAAATGAATCTACCGTAGCATCAAATAAGTTATGATAACTCAGATTTCCATCAACAACCACTGGATCTTTTGCAGTGAAAAGAGCATAATCTAGGCGAACTTGGTCTGGATCCGATGCATAGGCGAAGTAAGGGTACACATTGGCCATCAATGGAGACCCTTTGATTGATAGAAAGCTCAACACATCTGCCAGTGCACCCTTTGTCTCAGGTGAGAATTGATAGGAAACTCCCAACACCATCGTAGCGACCGCGGTGGTCACGGTAATACCATTTAGATTGTGGTCATTCAGAACAGCCTGAAGATTACTCATGGCAGGGGCGACATCGTTGGCAAACTCTCCTGGGATTGCTTCATTTCCAACAGAAATGAATGAAAATGTAATGTTACTCAGATAAGGCAGCACATTTGTTGTAAACCACGATTCTGCTCCCTCAGTACTTGTGGCTATGCTCGGTATATCTTCATTCTTTGCGCCTAATGCGACGTCAATTCCACTGCCCTTCAATGCTTCTAGAGCGTCAGGATTTGGATCAAATAGCCTTAGTTTGCCGATGTTATATTTCTTGTAAAGGCTAATCACATCGGTAGCAGAAGGTAGATTGTTGGCTACCATTCCATAACAAACGCCTATGCCTATTTTGTCTCCAACAATCACCATTGGGCTATGCATAATGACCATCATCATCATCATGCCAACAGCAAGGAACATTCTTGGGGATGCCATAGTTTGAGCCCTCAAATGCATCCTGTGCATTTCTCCTACTTGGAATGATCTAACAAACTAATTTTAATCAGTCACAACTGATACTCCTTTGGGTTCAATTCCCAAAGGAAACAATTCAGGTACCACTAAAGCATAAGGATCGATAACTTTATATCACATAAATCTCAAAAAGTACGGAGAAATTTCAATTCTGAAGATATGACATGTGCACAAGAATATATATATACTAGTTATTGCGCATATTAGGATTGTTTGCTTGTGAAATTGACCATGATATATATGTAGAACCAAGAATCGGAGAACAGAGAGCTAATGCTGTATGAATGGAAGTTGAGACGTGGGTCGAATTAATGACTCTCAACATGCGTGAAGCAGATTTTTGCAATCTTGTTTATCCTTCTACTTTAATAACTAAGTAATGTTCTTCAGGCAACGTAGTAAATCACGAATTGCATGGCATGCAATACTACGAATGAAGATGAATCTTGGAGGGAGGAATGTCCTTGATTCATAATCTCGCCCTTTATTCTAGCAGATGCACCTTATCTTGGAGTAGTTATGAACATTTTCCTCTGCTAACTCCTAACAGTGTATATTAAGTAAATCCACAGAGCTTTGTGTCCCAGTTTAGTGAAAAAGTGCTTTAGAATTTTTTTTTTTTTTTTTATACATTTACACGGTAACAAATAAAGCGAAAGATTTGAACAAAAGGCGCAAGATATCAGTAGAAATTGATGACAAAAAAAAAAAAAAAAAAGACAAACGGATTAATATTTATCCAATTCTTCAAATAACAAACTATTAACAAGTAATCTCTGATAATTTCTTCTTCTATCAAAACAAGAAGTAGCAAAAATATTAAGCACGACGACATAAAAAAGATACCTAGCTATGCTGCCAGTGCCACTGTCAATTTGAAGAGATTGGTCATAATACCTTGTAGTATTCGTCCTTGCTCGCAAATTAATGTCACTAGCAATTAGTACAAAAGCACGCCAGTTTTAATAAGTATACAAAATTCACAAAATATTGAACTTCTCAGCATATTACGGTTTCATACACAAAAAGCACCTTTTTGAAGATTCAGTAAATAAAATTAGGTTGGGTAATAATCAAATTTAAATCTAGAAGTTTGCAAATTTAGGGTCCGTTTGTTTCGGGTGAAAATGTTTTCCAGGAAAATATTTTCCTAATTTCCCGTGTTTGGTTGCACAAAAGTTACTGAAAACATTTTCTTATGTAAAATATTTTCACTCATCTTATGGAAAACAACTTCCCTTCCAAACTTACTGAAATTGTTTTTCGAAATGCATGCATCTCGCCTATAGTATGTTCCAAACTTACTGAAAACATCTTGTAGTATGTTCTTTTTTTTTTTTAGTGTAAACAGGAGGACTCGAACCCAAAACCTCTTCCTTACACTCCTTCCCCCGTACCACTCAACCCAACCCAACCCTTCCCCTAATATATTCAAAATAAAAAAAAAAACCTCATCCTGCTCATCCTATGCTAGTAATTAATTATATATAATAGGGACATTCTTTTCTAGAGAAACTTTCAGCAGTGAAAGTGTAAGATATATGTCATAATAAGCATTGCGTGTGAGTGATATTTGACACTAAATGGCCAGCAATTTGTTTATTGTTTAAGGAAATATTTTTTATTCATATATATATATATATATATTTCTTCAAGATTTTTTAAAGTTAAACAATGAGATAAATTTTCTTATTTTGCATGGGAAGAAGTATATAGTTATAATGTGTAGAAAGTAAAGATAGAGATAAAAGTGAAAATATTTCAAAAGTTAAACAAACACCAGAAAAATGAAGTAAGAAAATATTTTCAATAAACTAACCAAACACCTGAAAATGATAAAAGGAAAATGATTTTCATGGAAAATTACTTCCACGGAAAATATTTTCCCAAGGAAAATATTTTACTTCCAACCAAACAGACCCTTAGGTAAGGTAGTACTTTACATCATTCATCAACTACTGACTAGAATATTTTAGGGCTTGTTTGGAATGTGAATTTTTGTGATAAAATTTTAGGAATATTGTGTTTATACATTTTTTTTTAATTACCTCATTATGTGACTGACATATATCACGTGTTCTAGTAAGTTCTTTTTATAAAAATTCCAAAAAAATTACAATCCAACTGGGACCTTAGAATCCAAAATTCTCGATGGATTTCAGAAGATAAATTCCTTACACGGCAATTAGCTTTCGTTCCAAGATTCACTGGGTACGTTATTCCTTGCTTCTTTTCTTTTCTTTTTTTCTTTTACAAACAGGAAGGAAATGGATAACAAATTGATGCTATAATTATACCAGTTATAAATACATACTAAAAAAAAGGATTTCGAAAGAGAATTCGGGTTATTCTGGAGAGAACCAATTTAACTAGTTAAGAAAAGGATATATTACAGAATTATTATATACCATCATTGAACCAAGATATTACCATATAAACATGCAAATTCTGGAAGCAAAATGTTGATCCATGCGAAAATGCATTCTTACAGATAGAAACATAAAAAAATGAAGACATACTAATTTTTTTCAGCAGCATAGGGCAATGCAAATGTATATACTTCTCGTAAGATGGTTCTCTTGTTAAATTCTGGGTGATATTTAGTTAGCCTCTTCTGCTGCGCATACAATAAAGATTTTACTCGTGGGAATAAGATTTGGGCTGTTTAGAAAGACCCTAATCCTAGACTAGGCGAATAAAGTGGTGATATATAAGATGAGAAAATGACCCTAATCCTTGTTTTCTTGTTCTTTTTCTCCATCCTGGTAAATCTCACCCCCCCCCCCGGTTTGTCATAGACATAGCTTGCAATCTTCACTCGCGTTTTTTAGCAATGCTATTCTTTTTACCTTCAGATTATACATTATCTCATTAAGGAGGATGAATGGTTCACTTTTAATAATAGGATTAGATCCAATTGATGCTTCCTTATATTCATGGTAAGGTCTGATGTGCTGACATTATGGCAATGGAATGAACAAGAAATAAAAATGCTCAGCAATATTTCTACTTATTAAGAATTTACCTGGTATCCATCATCACGAACGGTTTGTGGGGCTCATTCTGGTTAGATCTCTGTATTCTAGTCTGCGTGACAGAATTCGAATGAGAAATTGTCAGTTTCTTGGGGTTTTCTTTTGCCAGTCTATCTAGCATGTTGGCAGTACGTGAAAGAAGTTCAAACTTTTAGGAATAGCACGTCCACATGATTCGAAATCCTCAATGCCAAAGATTTTTTGTTTGCTTTCTACAATGTCATGATGATTCTTAATGAAACTTGTCCTTTGCTTCCAATGTAGCAAAGCTATCATGCTAGCTTGCATATCAGAGCTTTTGTATTATTAATTTAAGGAGAATACCCTGGCCTCTATGGTGTTCCATCTTTCTACCCATGAAGCTTTGTTGAATTCTTCAAGGATGCTGAAGCCTATGATTCTCTGCCAACGTTTATCCATGTAAAAGTAATATTCAACTGCAAAAGTAATTTATCACTGGTTCGTAATTTTGGTGATTCCTTATCGCTTCAATTTCCATGGAAAAGAACCTGATTCTCAAAATTGCAGTAATTGTCTACTGGCACTTATGTTGCTATAATTCCTTAACCATCACTTTACTCCTGTGTTATAAAATTCACTGAACTGTGTTCGTAGTCAACTTTTTCTTCCATTAAGGTGAAAAGTGTTTGTCTTCTGCAGACAGGATTTTACAAGCAGAAACCTTATCCTTTAGGTGTGTCTAATCATCCTCAACAATGCCGCAAAGGATAGGGAAGTTACCAGATCCATACATTTATACACGGCTGTTGGCTAACTTAATATGAAATGACAAGACGGGCCTGCAAAAACTCACTTTTGGCTGTCAAATGTCTTCTTCTACCTTGAGTGATCATGGACCACATTGCGACTCACTTTTGTCTCTCAAATGTTTTCTTCTACCTTGGGTGATCATGGACCACATTGCAAGATTTTTTTTCATCTTTAAAATCTCTTTTTGATGGAGAGTCCTTCAAAATTTGATAGAAACTGTGTACTGTTTGGTTCATAAGACATTTTCTCATGTGCTTGAGACTAAAAATTTCCAATCAGAATATATTTCAAGTATGTGTTAGCTGACCAAACTATCACCATCTTTTGTCCAAAACCGCAAAAAGAGATAATTTAAGGGGCAGTTTGCTTAGAACTACAGAGAAAAATCTGTTTCTGTCAAATGAATTGATCACAAACTAAAGTAACAACTACTGACATAGTGCCCAATGCCTTTGCTAGTAAGGAGCAAGGACTACAATCATCATAATTGCATTCTCTGTAGCGTTTCTTAGGTGCACGGTTCCTTATTCGTGGATAATCTGATAATATGAAAGTTGCAGGACCACTGATAGTGCCCTGAACTACTAATTGCAGTCACCTAAGTAATTTACCAAAGTTTTCTAATTATATTAAAGCCTATAAACCAAAACCAAAACCAAAATGAAGACACTTCTACTGTTGGAAATAAAATAACTGCCATCTATAAATCCACTTAATCTACATTCTCCTTGATTTCACTGTTATAAGGAAGCCTATTATGCCATAAGACTGCTGTTAAATTACTAAATTAGTATAATTATGCCACGAGTAGAAACTCCTAGCCCATTTGGAACCTTATAAACAGCAATCTAGCTCATTTTCTTTCCTTGGATTCTTTTTGCACTTTACAGAATATGCTTCTCAATCCTAGCCAATTCCAAACAAAAAGGGACACTTTGTATTTGTCGATTGAGAACGTACTCAATCACATGCATGACAACCCATAATATGTCCTTTCATTCGTCAAATTTTGCATGCATGTGAAATGCTTCAAGGCATATCCCCAATGGTCCAGAAATATCCATGCCATCACAGTCTTATAAATTCAGCATACATTCTCAACATCACAATTCTCCACCACTTAATCACATATCCACATTCCTCCCTTGTTAAACTCAATAGCTAGCAGAAATGTTGATACAAGCCCTCTTTTTCTTTTCACTCCTTGTTGCCTCAACTCAAGCTTTCGACTTCTGCGTAGCGGATCCTTCATTGCCTGTTGGACCTGCAGGTTACTCTTGCAAGAAGACTGCTGACGTCACAGTTGATGATTTTATTTTCAGCTTAGCAGCTTCTGGCAACACTTCTAACATCATTTCTGCGGCAGTAACCCCTGCTTTTCCACCCACGTTCGCTGGTGTGAATGGTCTTGGCATTTCAATTGCCCGTCTGGATTTTGCTGTGGGTGGTGTTATCCCATTTCACACGCACCCTGGAGGATCTGAAATCCTTGTTGTCATACAGGGGCAGCTCTGTGCTGGCTTCATTTCTTCATTGGAGAATCAAGTCTATTTCAAAACTCTTGTAAAAGGAGATGTGATGGCATTCCCACGAGGGTTGCTGCATTTCCAGTTTAATTCCGGGAAGAGTCCTGCTCTAGCTTTTGTTAGCTTTAGTAGTCCTAACCCCGGTCTTCAAGTCACTGACTTTGCATTCTTCAAGAATGATTTGCCAACTGAAATTGTTGCCAAAACCACTTTCCTTGACATTCCACAAATCAAGAAGCTCAAAGCAATCCTTGGTGGCACCAATTAGATTACCGTGAAGTTGTTCAGACGGAATTTGGAGTCAGTCAATTAGTTCGTTCTTTCACAAAGCTGTGATCCATTTTATGTTGCTCATCTGTTTTGCAGTTCAAGTACTTTCGTTTAAGGTCAGGATTGAAGTCTCTAAATAATGAGAATGATTTAGTGGAGTAGTTATCCGCAGTTCAGTCTCCGGTGGTATTTCAGCTGTCCTAATGATGGCTTTTCTCGTATTTCCTCTTGTTGTCAAATCTGAAACTCTCGTGCCGAAATCTGCCTGTTCTGGAAATGAAATTAAATGTGATGTTGTCGTAAATGAATTCGGGATTGAAGGAGTACATTTGATTTTAATATGCACGCTGTGCTCTTCTTCATGCTAGGCCTTTCTTGTTTTCCTTTTGCGCCCCTAATGTTCTCAACTATTCTGATTTTGCACCCTTAGCACCATTTGCAATGTCCCTTTTGCCCATCAAATACACATTAAAATACTTATATAGAAGGACGAACTTGTAAAAGTCACATATAATATAACATTGGTAATCTTCTTTCATCCTTTCGCACTCAAACGTAGCACAGGAGGACCTAACCAGTTCTCTTCTTTTGTTGCCCAACTTGTACTTAATCTTCCTTCTTTTCTTGCCTAAATTTTGTAAACCAGGCTTAAAATTTGCCAAAGCGATTAGTTTAGTCCAATAGCAATTTGAAGGTACGGTTGACTGCATTTTCCTCCTCTAAAGTTTATCTTATATTACCAATCAACCCCCGATGCATGACCAAATTATAAACAACCGCTTTTCATTCACGGCAGATGGAGAGAGCAGAATGATTTTTCTAAACGACCAAAATATCCTCATGCTTTTACCTTTTAAGGGAAAAAAAATAAGAAAAGCTAATAACAAAGAAAAATTGTTCTACAAATTGTTTCAAGTAAAATTTTATGAGCTCCAAGCAGCAGATTTTAAGTGTTCCTGAACGAGTTCTCTTGCGTGATACAAACATAACAAGTTAAGAAGATGGAATTTACTCGAAGAACGAAATTCAGGAACGGTTGTAGTATCAATCAATTGCATATTCTGCATCCAGCAGCGATAGTAAAATAAGTTGTACTATGAGTTTTCCATTTTCCCAATTCATGCAAGTGTCTGTACTTGGTACATGGAAGTCAGCAACTTACATATCAATTACCAAAAGTCATCCGCTGCAGGATGTGTAATTAATGTAATGTGTAAGCATTGTGTGGTGAAGAGTATGCTTCAGAACCGTGCGATGAGCTGCCAAATTTAGCTGAACTTGAGGAGCGCAAGTCATCACTGATCCAGTTTGCACTTGAAATGTTGGCTAAATGAACTTCAAACAAATCTTTAAGCCATTCACCCTTAAGGAGCGTTGTATCAGTCTCTGGTAACAGCCCTTTGAAGTGTTCAGTACAGAAACCAATCAGCAAAACCTGTTGAGTCAAACCTCTTCTATCTTTCGTGGCTTTTTTCACAAATACAGCCAGGAAGCGGATTTGCATAAAAGCTCTCTTCTAGCTTTGGGAATTCGCCAGGCTCCCTTGGATAGGGGGCTCCAATGCGATCCTTGTGAAGCTTTTTTACCTTAGAACTGAATTTTTTCCAGGACATTACCCCTTCATCAAGATCATCAACTAACTTTACAAATTTCATCCTGCATCCGGAAAATCAGAAGGCATTAGTTTAGCATAACAAATTATAGTAAGTCGACATAATTTATATCCAATCAGCATGAGGCATTTTAACACCGGGCAATTTTGGATTTATGCCAAGTGCAATAACAATTGCACATCATACATAAGATGAATCCAACCTTCAAGTGCCATAAGAAACCCATTCTGTTCCTAACAAAATTCTGAGAAGGCTCTGCACCTAGAATCATTACCTGTCTGGATTGACAGTTTTCTTGAAATCCTCAAAGCGCCGATGACCTTGTACTGCTTTTGCCATATTACCATCATAGGTGTATACAAAAACATCACTCTCAAGAGCAACTACATAGTCCAACCCAGCTAACATATTCTGGTGATTTCTGAAAGGATTTAGTTCTTCCTCAGATGATAAAGTCAAATGGGAGAAGATATTTGGGAAGCTCTCCGTGAGATATTGCATACTCCCATTTCCATAAGCTTCACCAGCAACCAAGTAAATCCTAGTGTTGGATGGATATCCTAGCCCCTGAAGCAAAAGGGCCGTCTCCCTGGGTGTCAAAGGGCATCCACCAACCTTTCTTCTCTCTACTGCATCGATCTCTTTTTCCTTCCAATGGCTCACCTCGTATCGCATCTTACGAAGTTCCTCATCTTCTTCTGCTGTCAAATTGTGACTGCATCCTGTGAAAGCCAGCATATCCTTCTCATATCTGACACAACAACAGATAACGGTTAACATGTAGTATGGGAATTAAAATCTATAACAAGTCACTAAGGAATTCAACTAGAGCACCAGATGCCATTCAGAATAAAAGCGAAATGATCTAAAACAATCAAAGGTATTGGTGTTGGCATACTAGTATTTTTGTTTTCTCATTTGGACCATCATATCAGCGTCTTTCTTCCAAGCCCACAAAAACCAGTATCAAATGTGCAAAAGGATTTGTTAAATTGTCAAATCATTTGAAGAACAATATCAAAGTTTTACATTCAATTTCTGTTGAAATGCAACACGAATTAGAGGAATATAAAATCATTCAAGTTCCTAAGCAAAAAGAGAGGAATAAAACCCTTCAAGTTTCCTAACCAAATGAGAGGAATATAATCATTCAAGTTTCTTGAACTAGCATATAAAGGTTACTGCAGCTAGAGTTTAGTAGACTGTAGAGGAATATAAAATCATTCAAGTTCCTAAGCAAAAAGAGAGGAATAAAACCCTTCAAGTTTCCTAACCAAATGAGAGGAATATAATCATTCAAGTTTCTTGAACTAGCATATAAAGGTTACTGCAGCTAGAGTTTAGTAGACTGTAGAGGAATATAAAATCATTCAAGTTCCTAAGCAAAAAGAGAGGAATAAAACCCTTCAAGTTTCCTAACCAAATGAGAGGAATATAATCATTCAAGTTTCTTGAACTAGCATATAAAGGTTACTGCAGCTAGAGTTTAGTAGACTGTAGGATAACTACACTCCAAAAGTTCAATGTCTGGATCTCAAACTTCAAAACAACAAGCAAGTCTTAGAGCATCAAATTCCCACAAGTCATTTGTGACCACCATGACAGACCTCAAGTGGAGAGCAAGGTAAGGACTTCCATTGTATCGTATTCTTGACACGAAAGTTTTCCCTAATTCTTCAATTTGGGTTGAGTACTTCAAAGCTCTATAATTCACACGGCATCTTAGCTTTTGTATGGAGTTTGGAAGACCATTGTTGGCAAGCCGGGAATCAGTATGAGTAAAGTAGATCACTTTATGCTGCTTCAGAAGTGGGGCAACTTCTGACTTGTAATAGCTGACCTGAACAAGGAAAGTTTTGAGCATAAGATAAATAGAAAACACAAAAAAGCCATCAATACATGGCAAAACATGTGCGGAACAAAGTTTTCCAATATATTTTGAGCTATAGTATTAAACCGTATGTGGGACCTACAAGTTTACAAGCATGCTACAATAAAATCTTAGGCATTACAGCAGGCATGCTTGTTGCTAGAGGTGGAAAAGGTTCACAAGACTACCTTAGACCAGGAAATGGGTGTTTTGTTGAACGGTTCAATTCCAGCATATTCAGGTGGTAGTGCCTCAACTATGTGAATATCATCTTTCAATGTCTGAATAAAGTGTTCCCAGTCAAATAGATCTTTAAAGCCACTGCACAAAGACAAGAAAAGCAAACCATAGGAAGTTGTTAGCACCTGTTGATCTTCCATTAAGGCATTTAAGTGCTATTAATGTATGGTACATGTTGAACCAATGCAATGGACATATTTTGAAGCTCTTGTATCATAGAGATGTACACTTCTTAAAGCTGAAATATATTTTGCTATCTTTCCTTGTATACTATTTTAAGGTGGTCAAGGTGTAATAATTTTACATGAAAACCAGTTTTATGTCTCATCTGCTGTTCGTTAACAAGTATATCAGGCAGACATACCTTGTGAGTAACAGGATGATGCTAAAAGAATTTGATTACTAAGAAACACAAATCAAATGCAGCATTTGCAACTGGTTAAATGCATTATTTGTGCTATCTTATACACTGAATGAGTGGAGGATGATTGAAGGTACCTCTCGTCAGCCCAGTAAGAAGTGTGATCGAGGGAGGGAAGAACAAGAGTTGCCCTCATGACTTTAGCAACAGCAACCATGTCACAGATCTGCACTCTAGAAATACTTGTTTATCAGATTAGTTCATTATGTTCTTCAGCAGAAGTCATACAATCATTGAATAAGAACCAGACCCCAAATCTCATCTGATTTAAGCCACCATTTGCGTTTATCAGAAGGTAACCATTCGTCTTTTCGTCCAACTCTGTTCATGAATCAGAAAAGCAAGATAGTAAAGAACAAATGGAGTATGTGCAACATCAGAACGAAATCAAATTCAAGAGAAAGCCATAGAGCTATACTTTTGTGTTTTGACTGATCAATGCACCGAGTATAATTCTCACTATCTGGCTTGGCCCATGTACCTGAATGCTGAATAATTTTCACTCAGAAATGATACGAGAAGATTATGCAAAAATAAAATTGGTCAAACAAGATTTGGTGCTCACATCAGCCATTCTAGGTACCGTCTTTAGAGTCCGGTCATTATCATTTTCTCTGCCTGCATTTTCATTAGCTCCTGTTCGATATCCATAGTCATGAGCCCCTTCATCTCTCACATTATAAGCAGCGTCTGGATTGTCATAGAAATCCTAAAAAGGAAGTTAGAGCCATTAAACCACCGTACCACTGTTATTTCTATAATAAAGGCAGTGCACAACATATATGCGAGAATACATGAACCGGGTATGAGAAAACAGGAACTCGCATTCTCCGTCAGATGCATTAGCAAACCTAAAATCAATGGACCCTATTATGCAATAGACTACTTAAAATAAGAAACCGAAGGGTGCCATGCTACAATATAACCAACCTAACTTCAGTAGGAAAAGAAATTGACATAACTAATCTGTCATTCTTTTTACGTATGCAAGTAAACGAAGACCTTCCTAATCACTCAACCAGTAAATTCTCAGCTTACTCTTAACACCATCATCTAAAAAGCAGTAGTATTTAATTATTCCACTACTACGAAGTAAAAAAGCTTGGTAAGAGCACAAAGAAAAACCAAAAAATTATATACATCATAAATCCACGAATCCGATGCCAATGATCCATACAAGAAATGGATTTAGTTCAAGCGAAATGAACCAACCTGATTGGACCCAACTGTGTCAATTGCAGATCCAAACCATCCACTGACACAAAATTTCAAAATCCCCAGAAACAAACAAAGCCCGCAAAACAGAAAAAACATCCACTGCCCCCACTTCACCTTCCCCTTCAACTCCAATCCCAACCCAAAGTCCATACCAAAAGATCCAATCTTTCTCTTCAAATGCACTCTTTGAGTCAAATTCCCCAAACGGGTCTGCCTCTTTTCCACCAAAGAATCGAACCCATCTCCAGAGTTCGCATTCGAGTAGTTTTCAGATCTGGGCGAGTTCAGCTGAACATTAATCTCGTGAGAGCTATTACTATTGTTGTCTTTGGTTTGGGAGCTGTGGTTGCTACCATTGTCCCTGTTGTTATTTTGACGTTTGAAAGAGGTGGCTCTGCGAGTCATTGGACCGGAGAATCGAGGGCTATTGACTCGCTGAGAAACTGCGCCATCTGCGGCGGCTGGGTGGTGGTGGTGGTGGCTGTGGTTGTGATGCTGAGCCATCCCATGTAGTAGGGATTAGCACAGTGTTTATCTTGCCCACGATTCTTGCAGAAGCGTTTCCGAAGATAATGTAGTGATTCGGTTTCAGTAGGATCGTCGATGGGATCAGAAAAAAGTTTATGAGATCGATTAGTTAGTAGTAATGGAGTGGGGCAAGTCACAGGACGAAGAAAAAAGGAGAGCATGGAGTTGAACGCGGCAAGGGGGAAAAAAAACTTTCTGGAATAAACAAAAAAATGATTATGATTGGTGCTTTGATTTTTGGATCAGTGTCACTTGTTAGTGTAGGACCTAGCTTTTGTATTCACTATCATGCATTCTACTTTTCAATTTTCATATACTTACTAGGAATACAAGCCAAAATATAGTTGGATAATTGCAATCAAAATTGGGTAATTACTTTAATATAAAAATACTTAAAAGTGCTTTGATCTTCTTTTCCTTATTTCCACAAATACACGCATCTTATGAATTCGTGACATGTTCGAGCTTGTACACATATGTATATGAACTTTGAAATTATCTAGGAATCAACTTGACCTCAAAAAAAAAAAAAAATGGTAAAGATATTACGTTATCAATACTGGTGACGAATTGTTTATGAATTTGTCTATTAACATATGGTTTCAGATTTTTTTTATATATATAAAAGTGAAACTAATTTAGAAAAATATTAGAAGCAGAGGACGATAAAATGTGAATCACATGATAGATTAAATATAATTTAACTATTTTAAGAAGTGCCTTGGAAGCAATCCTTACAGTAATATAATTATTTAGTACAGCAAACGCAACATCAATTAGTTAGTGATAATTTATTTTGAAAAAATGTTATTTGCATCCACGCCATTTGTTTATCATATAATTTAATCAATAAAAACGAGTATATGATTAAAGTAATAATGAAGGTGTGACTAACAAAAATGGAAGTGAAAATAATATTTTTCCTTTATTTACAATGATTGACTTTTGGCTCTGAAAAAACAAGATAATCTCGAGTTTGAGAGCTCACATGAGCTAGGCTTGGGGGACAGATGAGTCAGCACGCTTTCGAATTTTGGTAAGATAAAATGTTAATTTTCTCTTTTGAGAAATAGATTCTTTTGTTTTATTTATTTGAAAAAAAAGGTTATTACATCTGAATGACAAAATTTCTACAATTCTTTCCCTTTGTTTTTATTTTTGGGTAAAATCTTTTGATTTGGAAGAAAATGCTAGAAAGAGACAAATGTACTAGATGATGCTGATTAGACTTGACGGTAATTTAAGAAAATGTTTCAAATTGATAATTTCCATTCTACCAGCAACTTTGCCCTATTTTATTTTATTTTCTAAAAATCACCTAATTAGAATGACGTGCCTGGGGTTTAGATCTATCAGCAATTGAGCGGGCTTGGATAGACTCCACGATTTCTTCTTCTTCTTCTTCTTCTTTTTTTTTTTTTTGGGTAATTCGTGTGGCTCTTTATTTATTTTACTATTTATTTAGTTCTAAATCTTGTGTAAGTGGTTGGCCGTGCAAGATTGCGAGTTGTGGGCAGCGCATACACTTATCAATGGGACCATGAATATTTATTCTAATTAAAACCCAAGAAAATAATTGAATTAGTCAAAAAATAAATAAACTAGATAGAATCAACAGCTTGTGCTTTCTTGATAATGAGCCATTCCATAAAACAAGTTTTATGTGTCGTTTTCTTCAGACTCTATAATAATAGTACTAATACGCCGGTGATGGAATAAAAAGTCCTCGTCGTTGCCTGTGACTGTGAGAAGTTTTAAGAAATAAAATAATAATAACGAGGAATGACAAAATCTGCCACGTCTTAAGTTAATCTACCATAGTAAACTAATTTATATGATTACTAATTGAGGTGATGCTGAAGTAAACCCACAAGTCAAGTCTAACCACGTGGGTCTAATCTCTCTCTAATTCTTTTACTAATATTCTTAGAATTATTTAATGCTCGGGTCACCACCGTCGTTTATCTGTATTTTTCCATGACGGGACCATATCGATTCAACCATGCATGCAAGAAGCTCTTGACCCACATCGAAAGATTGCGGGGTAGTTATCCTGGATTTAAGGTTCTCAGTCGCACTTTCAGTTATTAATTAGTTGGATGGTATTGGTTTATGGGCTCTACCTTAGCTTGTGCTTTGTACCAGAATTTCGCTTATTTTTGAGTGTTAATCTAAGTTTGTTGTGTTTGTTCTAGTAATGCATCATGATTTCGCTTATCTCTGAGTGTTAATCTAAGTTTGTTGTGTTTGTTCTAGTAATTCTCTGATTGTTGAAAAAATATGCATGCAAGAAGCTCTTGATTTTTTTTTTTTTTTGGGTAAAATAATCCCTAGTTCTTTGGTTAGAAAAAATAAAAACCATTTGATTTTCCAGTGCATTTCCAGTTCGTGCCGCCACATTTGTTGACCTTATGAACATGCAACTCAACTGTGCCTGAATGGTCCTCTTTCCACCTGGCTTCTTTTGACAATAATCTTTTTGGGTATTTTTCTTAATTTTTTTTTTCCTGCATCTGATATTTTCGTGTAATCAATTACTGAGTATAATTCTATATGTACTTTCTTTTTTTGACAAAAGGAAAAAATGCATTTTATTGCAAGGGTTGCTGAAAATCGTACGAAGATATAATCATATAACTACTTCCTTGTTTCAAGTTTCAACGATGCATATAACACAAATCTTCGACTTAATCAAATTAGTTCCCAAACTTTTTCAATTTCAATATACAAATCATAAAAGTTTTGCCAACAATTTTTCAATTCATCACTAATTAGCTTTAGAGAGAGCAATCAGCAATGTGGATGACCGATCTTTTGGGACTCTTTTATAAGACTAACGAGCCTTACTACATAGGTCTTGTTCTTGATTGTTTTAGACTTTATAAAATCTTATTATAGAAACTAATTGTAAAAAATAATCTTAATTATCAAAGTTATTGTTTTAGTGATTATCGCTTTTAAATTTTTTTTATCATTAAAAATCTATAGTCAGACTACAAAAGTAACAGATATCATAATAAAAATTAATTATTCAAAATTAGAATATATAATTAATTAAAATAATCAAGCTCATAAACTTTACATCTGTCTCTTTGCGGTGGTAGGGAAGCAGTTTAGTCAAACGTAAGACCATCGCTTTTTTGTTAAATTGAAGAGTCATCTAGTCATGACAATTGGGGAAAAAAATTTCTGATCATGACAATTGGGATAATGCGTCCAACCAAACCGAGAGATAGAGAACGGGGCCCCCATAAGGGTTAAGACAATACTTCACGAATGTATGACTCTTCAATCATGTTAAATAGTGTACTTCATCATTTTCAAATGATCCTTTTTTTTTTTTTGGCTATTCTGCTTAAGTTACTGTATCCTCACTAATATAACTAGTGTGAATACCCGTGCTACGCACGGTGCTGATATTATTGAAAAAAATAAAATGATGAACAACTAAAGGTGAAAAAATTGAACCAACAAAATTTAAATGTAATATCTGTTTAACAATAGTTTGAAATATAATAGAATGTGTATATCATTCAAGAACTATCTTTTTTCGAAAGATGGATCCTGAAAAAAAATTAAAATTTATATTAAAAAAGGGAATGATATATTTCTACAAATGAATGCAATTGGATGTTGTTAAAATGAAATACTTGCAAATGCTAAGCATTCGATTTGATAATCTTTCTTGAAAGTGCGAACACTCTTCACACCAATCCACTTTTAGTACGAAAGCCAAAATTGATAATTTAATTAACTATGTTGAATTTTGTGGAGTGTGTACTACAAATGAAAATGCACGATCTTTGACGATATAAAAAACTGTATATTTACCATGATCACGCAAAAGTATTGGTGATGCGGATGGCTGTCGAACTTGAAGAGAGGCAATATTTTTATTTCTTTGATCTAGAAAGAATATATATATTAAATAAAAAATAAATAGTTTTTGTATTTATTTTATGTGTAGTAAGTGATACATTGTATGAGAATTGTTAACAAAAAAATACAATAGTTAATATAGAAGTAGAATCAATAGAATTTAATACAATTGTGTTGTAATCAAATGAAAATTACGTACCAATAGAATTGTTATTAGCACTCATAGTTAATGAAGTAATCCCTATATAAATATATTTTGGTATATGTAGACCCCCCAAATCCCCCAAAACCAATAACCACTTATTGAAAACAAACCAATAAATGCACTAAAATGCCTCCCATCTATACCTCAAAGTGCACTTTAATCCATGAATTTTGTGCGAAATTATCCCTCTAATTGCTTTTGTCCTTTTCGATTTTTTCACATGTCGCTAACTGCTTCATTCCCTCTGCTATCACTTGTATATTTTAAATCAATTTTTAATATTAAATAAAAAGGAATGTATTAGTTTATAATATGTTCATAATATAGATAAATTATTAAATTTGGAAAAGGGCGTATGTTCTTATAGGCTTCTTTTTTTTTTTTTTTTTTGGAAAATGAGTTTGTTCTTGTAGATTTTTTTTTTATTTTTTGGATACAAAATTGTTTTTCAAAGATTTTGGTTCGTAGACCCTACTATGTTTAAACCATCTTTTAATATCCAATTCAATATTGTCTTTTAATTTGGCAGCCTCTATAATTTTTAATTTATTCTTTTGGTTTAAGTTCAGTTAGAATTCAGAATTTTTCAAATACCAAGAGAAATCAGATTTTTTTTTTAAAATCACTGTCTTGAGTCAGGTAGAGCGCCGAAATATGAGTCAGGATTATTTCTTTTGTACAGTTTCCTGATATCTGGTATGATATATAATTATGTCCCTTGGGTTTTATTTTTCATATAGATATCATTAGGTCTTTGACATCACTACTGAACATTATCCAAGCTTAGAAGGACGCGTTTTTTCTAATCCAGTGGATGCAAAAATACAAAAATATAAAAAATGAAGGTAATATTTCAATTCAAACTCTAAAAAGTAGGATACCATCTTTCAAGAAGTTTCATGTCTTCTTTAGCATTTCAAAAAGATGCAACATAGAACAGTTATTTGAATGCTAATAAAATCTCTTTCTACCAATTTTGAAAGGTCAACCATTAAAAGTGAAGTGAAAATTATTGCAGTCAATGCAGAGAGAAAATGATAAAGAAAAGAAAGGCTAGAATGCAATTTTGCCAAAAGAATTTCTGACGAAATTAAAAATTAATCCAATTTTAATAATGGGCGTATAGTGCCTTAGTTATTAGTAGTATCTGAATTGTTTTTCTCTAATTATAAACAATTTTTAATTATTTTTTATTATCAAAAAAATATTTTTTTTATTTCATGCACGATCATTTTTGGAATAAAATTATGAAAATAATTATCGTAACACCTTTTTTATGTGATAAATGTGCAATACAAAATAATTAAAAAAATTTCAGTAATACAAACAAATAAATTTTATAATATACAATTTATGTTAGAAATAGTAAAACCCTCAATCATGAATCTATACCATTCGCAATTATATAAGCAAGTAATACCTTAGGTTAGAAATGTGATTGTGATTTTGTATTTATATTTTATCCCACTATTGACTATATTTGCTTTACAGTGTAACAATAAGCAAACAACCGTTCATAGGATTTTGTAAAAAATTTTCAGAAATAATGGATGATCAGAAAATCAATGCAATATCATTCATGACAAAAAGCAAAGCAAAAGCAAAACATACTTAAAAGGCAGAGGGGACTGACCTGAAAAATTAAGTTGGCAAGAATATACTTCCAATTCTCCGCAAGAAGGTTGAGTTCTGCTAAAGTCTCTGCACATAATATCTTCCATTACTGCTCATAAAAGAAACAAAATCAATACATTTACAAAATGAATAGAGAACCAAAAACAAATAAGAAAATGAGGGAGAGTAGGGGTGAGATAGTGGGATAGTGGGAATAGAGAATTTGTAGGAGTGGTTATAGGATGAGTTAAGATAGTGGGATAGTGGGAGTGAGATAGTGGGAATATTGATGGGTGATAAGGTGGGTTATAACCCACTACATTTTATGTATTAAAATAAATACAAAAATCTATAAAAAAGAATGAGAAGTTTAGAAGTCATTGAGAGGGTTTCTGCTAAAAATCCCTTCCTGTATACATATAGATATAGATAATTCGTATTTTTCCTACTATCGCCTTGGGCGCAGCAATCATCAGGGCTCAAATGATTTGTTTGATATTTGTTATTCAATGTATGATTGCTTTTACAAATGTTTGGATGGAACGGAATATATCATCCTCGCCATTAGGGTTGCAAACGAATCGAGCCGCTCGCGAGCGGCTCGAGTCAAGCTCGAGTCGAGCTCGAGCCAGCTCGAGTCGAACTCGAGCTCGAACTCGAGCTCAGAATATTAAGCTCGTTAGCTCGCGAGCCGGCTCGCGAGTTTGAGTATATATATATATATATTTATTTTATTTTTATTTTTATTTAATAATAAAATTACGTATATTATATATATATATTTTTTATTTTTTATTTTCATAGTGAAATTACGGATATATCCTTAATATTTTATTATTTATTCAGAAAAAATATTATTTCATTTATTTTTTTAAAAAATAAAATAAATTTTTTTTTTCGAGCTCGAGCTCGGCTCGACTTGATTCGAGTCGAGCTCGAGCTCGAAAATTGCCAGCTCGTCGAGTTCGAGCTCGAGCTCGAGCTTGATAAAATTTAGCCGAGACTCGGCTCGATTAGCTCAAAACTCGACTCGACTCGGCTCGTTTGCAGCCCTACTCGCCATGCCTAGCAAGCTGTTTCTTTATTGACAGTTTTCACAGAGTTGAGGGTTCCGGGAAATAAGTATAGCAAATTTCTCCGAATAATATTTTCGTTAGAATTATAATCATATTTTTTAATCTATTTTTTTTTATATTTTCAATCATCGTTTTATCTCATATACATTACATTACAAAAAATATTATAGCAATTATTTCAATAGTACTTTATCCAAACCCACTATTTGTGGTGATTTCAAAAACTTGTGTGGATCTGTTTGGATCTATCAATTTTTAAAAAATTAGTTTTCAAATACTATAAAAATTTTTAAAAAGTATTTTAAAAGGTACTCTAAAAATAGTTTAATTTTTTTTATATTTAAAAAATATTTCAAAATATATTTTAAAAACTCTACTACTCTTAAATATTCCAAAATATATTCTAAATACTCAATTACAGTAAATTTTTTCAAAAATACCCCAAAAACAATTAATCCAAATGGAGGTGTGTAATTTATTCTAATTTTTTGTAATAGCATTGGAGTACTTGAATACATTCAATTAGAGGGAATTGTACGTGGGAGAGATGTTTGTAATTTTGACTAAAATTTAATAAAAATATATGATTTATCCCAGAACTTTCCACAAATGATATTAGTCGTTATGAGGAATTTTCCAAAAGTGTGTTTGGATAGAAAGTTATTTGAAATAATTATTATAACACTTTTTGTGATATAATGTATGCCAAATAAAAAGGTGATTAAAAATTATGTTTATGACGTTAGTAGAATAAAATTTGAAATTTTTTTTTTTGGGTGCAAATCTTGCTAACCAAACATATTGTCAAAAAAAAAAATACCGAGTCTCGCAATTTGCTCTAGTCAAATATAGCTGGAAAAACCTTGCTAGAACAAGCAAAGGAAATGAGACGTGTGATTATTTGAAAGACGAATGTAAGAGTGGGACAACATATAACACCAGGCCAGGAAATGGAGATTGTTTTGGCGGGAAATAGGCCACCTGTGGCGATCTCAGCAGTCGTGTTAAAGAAGCTTTCCTAATTTCTCTCCCCAATAAAACCTCAAAAAAGACAGAGAGAAACCCAACAGCCAAAACCCGCCGTCTTCACTCTCACTCTTACTCCATCTCCAACGGTTGGTTTCCACTAGCAAATTTTAGCAATCAATTTTATCGGTACTTTTCAATATCGCCGCCGCCCGGCGACATTCCTCGAATCCGCAGCCGGCGGTAAGTTTTTACATTTTCATTTCTCTGTCTATACTTACCTTCAGCTCCGATTCTATGCATATTTCAGGTTCTTTGTACTTATTGTTTATATATTTTCCGTATATGGACTTGTGAACAAATTCGCACTCCTATGTACTCGTTTTAGCCTCGATTTCGTCAGGCTTTGTATTGATTTTTCCCCCTGATTTTAACATTCGTTTTTTACCTTTTAAATCATTGCAACAAATATAGACAGTTGAAATGACGGTGTTGAGGTCTCGTGAAGTTGCTCCCCCGGGAATGATATTGAAAACTCCGGCGAAAGCTGTGGATATTGGGGTGTTTGAGCCGGAGACTCCGGCGAAAACCCTAGAAGGCTTGAACCATCAGTCAACGACTAGTCCTTTGAGTTTGAGCCCTAAGGCTCCTTGTCAGGATGGTAAGGAAGGGTTGGCGGCTGGAAGTGTCCACAGGCGGAGTGCTCGATTGGCTTCCAAGTTGGACTTAACTGAAGGTTTAGAAACTGTTAAAACTTTTAGTCGAAAAAGGAAGAGATTGGATGCTGGAAATGATGGGAGTTTGGGTGATGGCCTTAATTTGGCTACTGCATCTACTGAGAAGAAGGATGATGTTGGAATTGGGGTTGGGGACGTAATGTTAGAGGAACCAAATAAATCTGACTCTCTTGTTGATTTGGGAAATTCAGGCCAAAGTAGTGACGCAGTTGAAAGCGTGAAACAGGGGAGGAGGAGGAGAAAATTTGGCATTGATGTGGAATTATCGGATCTAATGCTTGTAGGGCAGGATCAGAATGAGAACAAGGTTTTGAATCTACGGTCTGGGAGGAGAATCGTGAAGAGTGGAGGGAAAAAAAGGAGTGGTGATAGTTCTGAAGGAGTTGAGAGTAATGACGGTGATAAGTTTTATACTGGTAATGATAGTGAGTGTATGTCAAGTGGCTGCAGAGGAAATGGTGGTGTGATGTATGAGTCCAAGGTAATTGCTGAAGGGGATGGATATCATAGTATCAATAATGTGAAGAAATTTACTGGAGAAGAGAAGAGCAAAAGTAAAGTACTTGAGAAGGCTTCCTTCATGAGTGGCATTGATTTGTTGAAATTGAAATCTGAGGTGAAAGAAGCTGGTGGAAACATGGTTAAGACTGAAAAGAAGGTTGAGGCCAGGAGTACTAGGAGAAAGGATAAGGGGAAAGAAAAATTAGTCGAAAGTAGTTCCTTATCAAAATCCTCTTGCTCAGTAGGACGCAAGTCCGAAAATAAGTTAGAAAAAGAAAATGACGACACTGTTTCAAGTTCTTCTTTATTGGCCGATAGTATGTCATCCCAAAATGCAGAGCAGACCGACATGAGTGTGACTGCTGACAGAAGGGTTCACAAGGTTCGATTTCGTGAAATAGCCAGGCGAAATGCATCTCGTTTTGCTCATTTCTCGTCTCAAGAGGAGGAGGACAATGCTGCTGATACCTCTGGAGGGGAAATTCCGCCATCTGACATTAACGCTGAAACAGAAGATTGGCCTGGTCCATTTTCAACTGCAATGAAGATTATTAGGGATCGTCAGATGAATGCAAATGTTCAGCGGCATAATTCCTTGTCAGACAAAAGGGGGGTTGCATCAGTTACATGGAAACCCAAAAAGGATCGACAGTGTAACCTTCAAAAGCAGTTGGTTCCCTCGTTGCAGGACCTGTGCCTGACAATTCTTGTGAAAAATGCCGATGCAATCACTTCGCTTGATTGCATTCCTGATGTTTTGAGGCGCAGGCTATCTCAATTGCTTTGTGATTCTCGGAGAATGGGTGATCATTTCTTTGGCCTGCTTGTACAGGGTTCTCCCACTGAGATTCATCTAAGGGACTGTTCCTGGTTATCTGAGGAAATATTCACTAGAACTTTTGAAGCATGTGATACTAGCAATTTGACGGTATGGGAATTGACTGTAGTTGGCATTTTGATATAGTGTCATTTTGTTGCAATTTAAGTCTTTTATCACTTTGAGATGGACAATGCATTTTCCTAAGTTTTTTTCCTTTGCAGCATGATCTGGCCTAATTAAATTTTTATGCTCCAACTATATTTGAGACACGGGCTACAAATCCCATTGTTTTTTGCTTTGGGCTATGCTTATTCAGCCTCAATTACATCAACTAAAATAATCAAGTGCTATGTGCATTCTTTTGGATATTGGTTTTTGCTTGGTGGTTTTGCATGTAAATAGTTCAACTTGTTTCTTTGTGCTGAAATTTCTTTTCATGAGCTACAGGAAGAATTCTATAGGCATCTAGATTACATGTAGATTTCTTGTTTCTTTTTTTTAATTGATCTTGAAATATCTGAAGACTATATTTGTTTGGGAATCAGGTCCTACAGCTTGATCAGTGTGGAAGATGTTTGGCAGATTATGTTCTTTTTGGTACATTAGCTCGTGCTTCAAATTGCCTGCCTGCTTTAACTGCTGCGTCATTACGGGCTGCATATCGTCTTTCTGATGTAGGTCTAAGTGCACTGGTTTCTGCTGCACCTTCACTAAGATCTATAAATCTCAGCCAATGTTCCCTTCTTACTTCTGATGGCATTGCCAGTTTGGCAGCTTCACTGGGATCAGTTCTGAGGGAACTATATCTAGATGACTGCCAAGGGCTAGAAGCCAAGCATATATTGTCAGCTTTGTTAGAGTTTGAACAATTGGAAGTCTTGTCATTGGCTGGCATGGAGACTGTTTCTGATGATTTTGTCAGTAGATTTGTAAGCGAACGAGGTCACAAGATAAAGGAGCTTGTTTTGGCAGATTGCATGTGGGTTATTCTGAATAGATTGCCTTTTCAGATTTGAATTATGAAGGAATCTCTACTTAGTTCATTAATCCTGTTTGTATTTCCTTTGGTGCAGGAAATTGACGGATTCTTCTGTTAGAGTTATTGTAGAATATTGCTCAGAATTATGTGCAATTGATCTCTCTAACTTGTGCAACTTAACAGATACTGCAATAGGGTACCTTGCAAATGGTTGTCAAGCAATTCAAGCTTTGAAACTCTGCCGCAACACATTCAGGTTTTTTAAATATTGGCCTTTTAAAATAAATGCATTATTTGAGAAAGTAGTACAAGAGTGTACCACCTATATATGAAGTATACAAAGATATAAAGATCCCTCAAGGGAATTCCATTCAGAATCGATATTCATAAGAATTAGGAAAGTATGCTTAGCCCTAAAAACCATGTGAACCAAAAGATACTGTTTGATACTGTTACAAAGCTTTCTATATGTCCTCAAAAGGCATACAGTTGATTTTATTCCATAATACCCAATTGTGAGGGCACACCTCCAAGCTCTTCTGTTTCCATTACATCTAGCTTGCCTTTTACAGCAGCAAGTTAAGAAGTCAATGCCTCTTCTTTGCAAAACCCATAGACTCTGACGGACCTTTAGAACAAGCCTCTAGCACTTTTATAGGAGCTTTATAGTGCAGTTAGAGATTATCTCTGTGTTCTCATTGACAAGTAATCCTGTATCCCATATTCAGAATAGTAGTTGACATCCAACAGCATAACTTTCCTACGATTTTGTGGCAGCGATGAAGCTGTTGCTGCTTATCTTGAGACCTGTGGAGATACTTTGAGAGAACTTTCACTAAGTAATGTTAAACAGGTACTAAACTATCAATACCTTTTTTGCTCCTTCTCTTCCCTCCCTCTCCTGTTGCTCATCTTTGCATTTCATACCAAATTTGCTTGATAACAATATCCTGAGATTTTGCTTCTCGCAGCTGGGAGGTAATTTGGATTTTTCGCGTATTTGATATTTCATTAACTGATCAAACACGTGGGTCTTTTATCCTAGGTTACTTTATACATGGCATTCCATTGTTGGGCTTGACTAGGCCTTTCTGACAAAATTTCCAGGTCGCTCAGAATACCGCTATATCACTTGCCAGACTCTCTA
Source organism: Coffea arabica (assembly GCF_036785885.1). Classification (NCBI taxonomy): domain Eukaryota; kingdom Viridiplantae; phylum Streptophyta; class Magnoliopsida; order Gentianales; family Rubiaceae; genus Coffea; species Coffea arabica. The sequence goes on along the minus strand of NC_092320.1, from coordinate 10,946,937 downwards.
GAAACCTGCAATATTTGGATTTGTCCTGGTGTCGCAATTTGACTAATGAAGCCCTTGGATTGATTGTAGATGGCTGCTTGTCTCTGAAAGTTTTGAAACTATTTGGTTGTACTCAGGTATGATATGATTTTTTAAACCAGACTTAATTTTACAAACTATTGGATCTCGTATTAGAAGTCAGAATTTGTCTTTTCAAGACTAGCCGGTGGCCCTTTTTGTGATCTAATGAACTTTATAAGTTGTAAAGGGACAGCCCAGCCAATTGACAGGCATTCTGTGACAGAAGGGAACAAATATCATAAGCACTGTCTATCCTTTGATTCTGAATATGTTCTTTTGAATTTCTTGGACAAGTTTCAAACTTTATGTGCTGCTTGCAAATTTTCTCCCTGACCTCAATCTGGTTTTCCGAAAACATAGGATAAAGAGACTGGAAACTTCTAACATGTAGATCTTCTCATAACTTCAAAAAGAATTTACCTGTATGCTGGGCTGGTGTTGTATCTGTAAAAGAAAGTTTGGTTACTTGTGCTTAGTTTGCATAAACAAAAGTTCGAGGAGAAAACTGATCCAGTGGATGCTGTTTTGAATTTATAAACGAATGAAATCTATGTATAGGTTTGACATCCAAAGATATGGGGATATGAGATATCAGCTAATAGTGGTTCTTAGATATTGTTGCCATGAGCGCCATAATACTTTGATGGTGTGTATTTGTGTCAAGTTCAAGCCCTTTTCTCTGGCAATATTTTCCTGTTTCTAAGCAATGAGTTTTGCTTCTGGAAACCAGTGGAGGGGGGGGGGTGCCTTTTTAATGCTTCACAAAAGATTAAATTGATCTTGGAACCTTTAGGGAGTATGAACTCTCTCTTTCATCTTATAGATGTATGTAATGTGAGTGAAGTATTCTCGATACCTGGGTCTTATCCTTTACAAATTGCTTTTCACCAGAGAATAAATCTTTTTGGGTCACAAATACATACTCCAGTCTTTCCATTTTTGAAATAATATCATCCATGTAGTGTCTCTGCCACCCTCCCCCAGTGTCCCTTTGTCTGACACGATATATATACACTTCTGTTCTCTTTAAATGCCTGGCTGAATTGTCCCTTGTAGGCATGCATTAACATATTGCTCATGTCATATGGTACTTTCACAGGTTACAGATGTATTTTTGTTGGGCCACTCTAATCCAGAAGTACGAATAATTGGATTGAAGATGAAGCCCCTACTGGAACATCTTGAGGTGCCTGATCTACTGCGAGGACCACTGCATTATTCATCTGTTTCTCCTTCATTGTGATCCTGGTTTAACCTAGTTCAAAACCCTAGCGGTGAAGTTCCAAATTTCAGCTCCCAACTTTTCTGTATCCTTGGGCATATTCCCTGTACATTTTCAGCAGTAACATGTGATGTCATGATTTTGCTCATGAAAACAATTTTTGTGTTGTTAGTAGGGAATGAATCTCGCTTCAGCTGCTGACAAGTCTCAGGTTGCTTATTTTTGGCCATTTGGGGTATACTGTGGCTTGTCATGCATGCATATTTTGTAACGAAAGCTTTGACATCCCTAATTTGTTTACATGTTGGAGGTGTCATATAAATATATCTGAACAATTTATCCTCGAAGATTTTTGATACTAGTGTTGCTTGAACTTCTATGGGCCGATTTAAATGGATTTGAAATAGGTTTACAAGTTTTGAGCTCACAGTACCTCCATCCCACTAGTCCCTGTTTGGAGAGGAATGTGTTTTAAATGTTCACTCCTCTTTCTTCCCAACTAAAATTCCCAAACAAGAGGCCTGATTCGTTGCCAGTTTGCAGAACTTCTATACTCCGTTTTAACTGTTTCATTCCTCCAAATCAACCATTCAAACTAGTTAATTGAGTTGATGCCAGGATCATTGCCAGTTTGCCACACTTGTTCTATCTCTCTCTCTCTCTCTGTGCAGGTCCGGAGTTTAGTTGTCATTTTACTTTGGAAGTTCCTTTTTATTGATTGGAATATATGAGTAGTTTGGGGTTTATTACAATGAAAATGTGATCTATATAAACTCTCTATTCTCTTGGAAGAAAAGGATAAAGTTTGGATATTGGTGCAGCAACGTGATTACGGCTTCCTTTGATGATATTAATTTTCGGGGGGAAAAATGCTTATGGCAAAGACTGAGGATCGATACTTTTTTTTTTTTTATTCTTCATATATGGTTGAACCCCATTGTTTTTGTCCATAGAGAAGGATGGCAACGAGACACTGCCCCGCGAGGGGAGGTATGGGGGCTGTGTGTGGGAGGGAGGGGGGTGGTGTTACTGATTTATGTTGGGTTAAACTATTAGTAGTACTAATTTATCCTAATAACAATTTTTTTGTCGGTTGCAGGACTAATCTGTCCATAGCTATGTGAAGAAAATTCAACAGCCATATGCATGCTTTGTTCCTCAAAGCCTCCTCTTAAATCTCTGTTCTTCAAAGCCTCCTCTTAAATCTCGTTAACGCATTTCTTCTTCAATCTCTCTATTTATTTCTTTAAGCTTTTGCTTCATCTTCTGAATCTAAATAGAAAAGATAAATACTTGTTTCAATCACACAAAAATGCTCAAATGACAGTTATAGAGGCCAACAGTCATTTGGTCTATTGGTCACCACCAAGACTTTAAGTTTTGGTTGTGGGTGGGAAGTCAATGTCCCACTAATCACTATTTGTGACTTGCTACTTAAGTGATTTTCTCCCATAGATTAGATTAAGTTATACAATTGTTAGAGAAAGTTTTGAGTTTTTCCACAGTTGTTTCCTCCATTTCTAATAATCCGGCCATCAACATACAAACAAGAACTGTAACCAAAGATGATTCTTTTTGATAATCGCTTCATAATGCCCCTTATTCAACTACAAACATCTTATCCCTCAAGAAGCATAGACATGGAACATTAAGAAATCTTTTTATCTTGTGCAGCAATTTGGAATGATTTAGAAGAGGAGTGGGGTGGGGTGGGGGGGGGGAGGAGGGAAGAAGAGGCACCCTTGTGGACACCCGTGGGGGAAGCGGGCCGTGGTGGGGGCAGGGATTAGGGAGTTTATAATAAGGGAACAAGTTCCCCGCTCTATTGCCATCTTTATGTGCCCACTCCAAATATACATGAATGCCTTAGTTTTTTCTTTTTCCTAAAAATAAAACTGATATTTCGCAGCTCCTCTAATCAGCTGTTATGTTAAATTTATATCAACCTGTATAAAATGTTAAGGCAACTTGCTTCCGTGGTGCATCCTTGTTGGTTAAAGGGCATGATCAAATGGCTCCGATTGCATTTCAAGGTCATAGGATTGTAATTTGTGATTGTCATTTATTATAAATTAGGATACGCTTTCTATTGGATACAGACTGTGAAAGAATATAGGACCTGTTTGGAACGGAGTTTTTTGGCCAAATTTTCTAACTACTAGTTTTTTAACAAATTTAACTACAGGAATCCAAAAGAACTTATCAAATTTTTTAACCTACACACTTCAAAATATCTAATACACAAAAAACTTCCTCTTTTCTTCTTCTTTCTCTTCCACCCTGATCCACCACACCTTCATCGCCAGCTACAACCTCCGCCGCTACTTCCAGCGCCTTTTTCCTTCCTTTCTCCTTCTCCCTCTCCCTCTTCCCCTCCCCCTCTCCCTCCCTCCCTCCCCTCTCTCCCTTGCCTCTCTGGCCACCTCTCTCTTCCCTAGCTGCGATCTGGTCATGCGACTGGATTGGGCAACGAGGAGGAGGAAGGGGAGGAGAATAGGAAAGTGGAGGAGAGGGGAGAGGGAGATGGAGATGGAGAAAAGGGAGAGAGAAAAAACAAAAAAAAAATCGAGACACCATGGCTGTTGGTTCTCTGGCTTCGGAAGGGAGAGGAGGAGGGTAAAGGGGAGTAGAGGGGAAGAGAGGAGCAAAGAGAGAGAAGAGGGGAAGAGAAAAAGAAATAAAAAATTTGGGACCATGGCTGCTGGTTCTTCAACGAGGCAGAGGTATGGTACCGCGAGGGAAGAGGGAGGGGGAAGGAAGAAGAAGAAGAGAGGAAAGAAAAGAAAAAGAAAAAGAAAGAAAGAGAAAGAGAAAAAGAAAAAGAAATAAAAGAAAAAAATGATAGGGCCATGGCTGCTGGGAAGGCAGAGGAAGGGAGTAGAAGAAGAAGAAAAAATGAGGAAAGAAAAGAAAAATGAAGGAAAGAAAAAGAAAAAGTAAGAGAAAAAGAAAGAAAAGTTAAAAAAAAAGTTTTTCATCTTAAAAAATATTTCCAAAAACTTCTACAGTGCACCACAGTAAAGTTTTAGACAAATTTTCAAAAAACTCAGATTCTAAACGGGGTCATAAAAAAAGGCCTGTTTGGAAGTCTAGTTTTTTACCAAATTTTTTAGCTACTAATTTTTTAACAACTTTTGCTATAGGAAGCCAAAAAAATTTATCAAAATTTTTAACCTACACACTTCAAAATATCTAATACACAAAAAACTTTCTCTTTTCTTTTTCTTTCTCTCCCACCCCAATCCACCACACCATCATCGCCGGCCACCACCTCCGCCACTTATTCCAGTGCCGGCATTCCTTTTTTTTTTTTTTCCTTCCTTTCTCCCTCTCCCTCTCCCCCTCCCCCTCTTCCTCTCCTTCCCTCCCCACTCCTCCCCTCCCTGGCCACCCTCCCCACCAACGTTGAATAGTCACCGCCAACCCTCGCCGCGTGCCACCCGCCGCTTCCTCCATTCTCTCTCCCTCGCAACCCACAACAGCCACGATTGCAGACGCAACCCGCGGTAACTAACTTTCGCCGACAACCCTGAACCCAATCTAATAACTCATTGCACAAAAAAAGAGATGGAGAAGGGGGAGAGAGGGAGATGGAGAAGATGGGGAAAGAAAAAGCAAAAAAAAAAAAAAAATTTGTGCACGCCATGATTGCAGGTTCTCTAACTTTGAGAGGGAAAGGGGGAAGGTGAAGGGGAGTAGAGAGGGAGAAAGGAGCAGAGAGGGAGAAGAAGGGAAGAGAAAAAGAAAAAAGAATTTTTGAACAAGGCTACTGGTTCGTCGGAGGCAGAGGTAACGGGGGAAGGAAGGGCCAGGGGGGAGGAAGAAGAAAGAAAAGAAAAAGAAGAGGAAAGAAAAGAAAAAGGAAAGAAAAAAAAGAAAAAAAAAAAGAGAAAAAGAAAGAAAAAAAATGGTAGGATCATGGTTGCTGGTTCGTCGGAGGCAGAGGTTAACGGGGGAGGGAAAGGGCAGGGGGAGGGAAAAAGAAAAAGAAGAAGAAGAGGAAAGAAAGAAAAAAAAAAGTTTTTCATTTTAAAAAAATTTTTCAAAAACTTTTACAGTGCACTACAGTAAAATTTTAAACAAACTTCTCAAAAACTCAGGTTCATTAACTTTAAACTTTGGAGCTCAGCCTAGTTGACATGGCCCACCGCCCAGCCTTTGATATGTTTCGGATTTGGGTTAGTGGGCTCATGTTTCGCTCCAGACCCCCAATTGAATTTTGCTCGTTTGAAAAGCCCAAATGGCTAATTTCATCTCGTTGAATGATAAATTTACACCTATATCCAATGGATTATACTTTTGGATAGGGATATTAGTCAGGTGTGGGTTGATTCTGCACCCCTTTTATCTTAGATTTTATGATAGAATTAATTTTTCTTACGCACGGAAAATACTAAATAGGTGTAAATTCAAGAAAAATAATACACATTGATTTAATGCGAAATGCCAATCAAATGTAATAGTAGCTCGTTTTCTTGAAGTTACTTGTAACCCTTTTTCTCCAAACCGCACAACACAAGTTTGTAGCTGGGCACTAACTCCACACTTCTCTCCAAATACTTTGGAAATGGGAATTTTCTTAATTGAAAGTTTAAAACCAAGGAATTACATCATCACAATCTAAATGGAGGTATTGTGCCTTTAAGATTCCACAAGAAAGTGAGTCAATTATTTAGATGAAGGTCGGGCCAGGTCGCTATCAAATGCCACCATCATTTGGTTTGTTGTTTTTGGTTAGGCCATCATCATCATACATCATAGGCATATGCTGTTGATCAAAACAAAACTGTCATCAATCCCTCTGTTCAATGGAAAAGGCAATGCCCTGTTCGCCCACCCAACACCGTTGGTTGAAACCACTGTACTGATTGGCTCACTGATAAGAAATGTCAGTGATAGAAACAAGGGGGGTAAAGAGGGGAAGAGAATGAAGAAAGAGGCGTCCATTTTTTTTTTTTTTTTTGGGGTCCTACTAATGTTGCTACATTAATTGATTATCTTAGGTGAAACATTCTTGATACTAACGCACCTTTAATCATCATTTGGTCTTTAAATAGAGCCCCTAAATAGATTCTTAAGTTTGTTTAGAGAAAATAACTATGTTGAGAACTTGAAAGTTTAATAACAACAAAAATGAAGCTTCAAAAGATTGTCCCTTTGACAAAAAAACTATTTATATTGCGACAACCATACTTTTTTTGTGGTCAAGAGTGCAGATTGTACCGACCTCGTTATTGGGCTCCCTGAAGTGGTATATTTTCTCCTGTGTCATACCAACTACATGACTTTGGAATATTTCATTTCCCCAAAAATTAGAATATGGAATTTAGAATATTCTCCATGAATAGAACGTCTAGTTTTAAAAGACACAATTTATTATGCCTTTTTTATAATTTTCACGGTGTTGCTTGAATTGTCTTTTTTTTTAAAAAAAAAAAATTTACGTTTTTCGTAAACACATTTTTCAATCACATTTTTATTCTACGTACATCAAATCGATACCTTACACTTATCTATAAAATAACAAAATGTAAAACAAATAGTTTGACAAAAATTTAAGCGTTATTGTTGAAATATCACTTTCCTTTTGAAATAGTTTGACAAAAAAGATTGCGCGATCCCAAAAAGTCTTAGCATGGAGAGGAAGTCTTGGCATCAAATCAACATGATGAGAGGTTTGGAATTCCAGAAATTAGAACCAAGTCAGAAAAAAAAACAAAGGATTAATACAAGTCAGAGATCTAACAAAAATAAACGGTTTCTGATAAAATTTGTTCAGTTTGACTAAATCGCCCAATTCTTGGACTTTTCGGTACTATTGCAAAAAAATGGCGGCAGCGAGTTTGCTCGAACTCGGTCAACTTAATGCTCTTTCTAGAGCAAGTAGCCTCTGAAACTCGTTCCAAAATACACACGCTCTTCGGTGCCTTTCGGGTCCAGGTGCAGTGCATTTTTTCTATACGATTTAAAGCCGAAACCTTGTACTTAATTAAGGTCAATTAAATGCTACTAATCTATGATTATCCTTCCCAGGCTTCAACCTCTATTTTTGACGGTTTCAACTGGAACGGTTGAACCCAAAATTGAGCGTGTGTTTCTCTGATCTGACACTAAGGACAGTAAGAATTATAAACCTATATATTTCTTTCTCTGAATTTAATTGATCCTCCGTTTCTTCTCTAATCCGAAATTGTTGATTAAAAGTCACGTGATGTCAAAGTTTAACCATTCTTAAAAGAGTAAAAGAGCCAAGCAAGTACGTAAAGACCAGAATATAATTAGAGTTGTTTCAAATTATTTTTACCATATCGAAGTTATTCTAACATATATATATATATATATATATATATATATATATATATATATATATAGCTATGTGTACGTATGAATGTGTGTTACTCTAATGAAATTCGAAGTGCTTGTTCAGCTAAAGCCTTAATTAGACAGGGACAATGCATGCGACTTTTTCTATCGAAAGGAGTTGCGTGTTTGACAAATATTCCAATTATTTGAGTAAATTAAAGAAAATTTGACAGAGGTAGATGATGCAACTTTAAAAAGAGTTCAACCCGAGTAAAGATAAATATTTAGGCGCGTTTGATTTAAGGTTTCACTCGCAAGCTTTGCAATAACATACAAATGTACCGTTATATGTTATATTTATCGTTATTCTACAAGTAGATTATAGAACAAATTCATCTGAGTATTCTTGCCAGATAAAAAATGGGGTATCATACATCGCACTGCTAATTATCATCAAACAAAAGAATAATAAGTAACGAAAACAGTAGTACGAGTTTTGTTTAGATAGTGAATTATTTGTCAAATTTTATTTACTTGTAGCATTAACACATTTTTTACTTCGCATATAACGTATCAAAAAAATTACTACAATATTCATATGTGCACATCTCGTCAAGGGAAGAGATTTGAGGGTGATCGAAGGCATGTTCGGATCCGTGATGATGATCAGAACTTGATCCTATCAATCCTTTTTTATCCCAAAAAAAAAAAGAGTTGATTCTCGTCCAAACGGAAGAGGCAGTTGAGAATCTCAGCTTGAGATGTCCCTCGTACTACAACGCTTGATGATTAATACCGATCACCCCATACCAAGTGGGCCCTGTTTAGGTCCTGAGTACAGAAAAGTCTTGGGGACAACTAGTTGATACTACCGCTTAGCATGGAATGATAGAAGTGGGGAATTGAACAGTCCCACATGAGAATTGAGAAATGTCATCGGCCGAGCCAAGACAAGCCTAAAACAGTAGTAGTAGGAGTAGGCAACTTTCCGCCCGCATGACCAGACACTAATCAAGAACTGGCCATGTCGTGTCCACCTGACAAATGACACCCCCTCCGGCCTCCTCCCTTCACTTATTATATTATATATTATATTAAAATAATTAAATCTATCCGGGTGACAGTTACGAATGTGGTGGGGCAGGAGGGCCAGGGATCCAAACGATTACCAGGTTAACCGTTACTCAATTCAACGAGGCGTAGCCACTGACTGAGCTTGTGCCCACCATAAAAAAAAAAAAAAAAAGAAATTAATAGTGAATTTGATAAATTTGAAATCTAAAATTTAAATTTATTAAATATGATATATTTGAATCTATATTATATTCAATGATAATTAAATAACATGATGTGATACGATCGATATAAACATATTTCAAAATTTTATAGATCCAACACATGACGCCAAACACGATGTATATAATATGTAATCTGAACCTTATAATTATTGATTGGGCCAGGATTTAGTTACTGTAGCAATTGTTCCTGCCCTGCACTCGAGACGGGAATGGTATAGCAACCGTTTGTGAAGGTTTAACGGCTATGATTGGCTCAAAAAAATACTTTATATAGTTCCGACCATATGATATGATGCATACTAAGTATGACAACTGCATAAAGGTGTATACTGTGTTTAAAGTGATTTGCATGATTGAATAAATAACATACATTTTGTTTTAAAAGACAAATATTATATTCCTGTTATGAAACAATTAAAAGTATGGATGTCCCTTTGTATTCCCAAGAGGATTAATTCATGATTTATGATTACATTATGTATAGAAGTTACAATCCATAAATCTATTCATGTAGTGAAGAAACCGTTTCATAAGTTTCTTCATATTATTGTAGTAGTGGGTGTTTAATAGGATTTATGTACCTTTAATCTTGTAGTACCTATATATAGAGGTACATTGACACCCTTTGGAATGACTTTTGTATTTTTATTGGAATACAAGAATATCATTCTCTTTTCTCTATTCTTTTCTCTAATATCTTCATTCATACTATAATAGTTTATTAGTTTTACAACACGTTATCAGCACGAAAGCTCTACTTTTGAGCAAAAGGTGAAAACGGATACACTACCGTGAACAAAAGTGAAACACAAGGTTTTGCCAAAACTCTGCCCGTATTTTTTCAAGTAACCTCTGAGGTAAATCTCTGACCCACAAACTTATGTCAATTTTTTATGGCTAACATTTGAATGATCAAAAAATACAAGTGCCTATTGTTGAACAACCATTAAACACAAATATATACTGTTTGACATCTTTGAGGTAATATTTCTCCTTTTAATTCTACTTATTTATCTTTAGAATTATTTGTTATAAATACTTATATTCTGATGCATTGAATTTTGGAGATGCTATTATAGAAAATCAATTATATTTGAGGATTCACTTGTCCTTTGAAATATTTTAAAAAAAAAAGATTCGATCACCTGAAAATGGTCGTTCTTTAACGAAAATATTTGACCACTAGAAGATGGTCATTATTTCAAAAGCCTGGTACGATAAATTTACCTATGGCTACAAGAACATAATTCTGCTATGTTTAGAATTATTTCTTAGTTGAAAATAATATTCTCTACATATTTCTCAAATATGCGCTTGTAGTAGCAATATTGAGAGAAAATTTGAAAAGTATTTTGTACTTATTGCATACTAGTTCTAGTCCATTCCCAGAAGTGAATGTGACTAAATTTCAATTTATTAGTTATGATTGTTGTCATGACTATGATTTTGGTAAATATATATTTTACCATAACAAAAGAAAAAGTTACCACTTGAAGTGGGATAATAATGATAAGGACAAGAAAGTAAAGATCCTAAAGATAAATGTCCCGAAGTACATTTGACGATAATAATGATAAGGACAAGAAAGTAAAGATCCTAAAGATAAATGTCCCGAAGTACATTTGACGAATCAAAATTATAATATCATCTTCACATGGCCAATTTCTTTAAACACCCTGAAGGTGTATGATGATTGATTTAATTAATTTTTCTTCCCGAAGAAGAAATAGATGTTAAACATTTGGGATCAAAGGATTATAGTTATGATATTTGTCCCAGAATAATTATGGTGATAATGATATGTGTCTCATTAATAAGTGTTACCATATACACTATTTTTCAACAAAAGAGACAAACACAATTAGTGTTAGTGCTTAAGTGATTGAAAGCTCCAGAAGAGCCACTACTATATTTCTCCCTATAGGAGAAAAGTTTATCATGAATAAAGTACTACTTTTTATCATGTCTCGAAAAATTTATTGAATTTGAATATCCGTTGAAATGGATATCAAATTGAGACATTAAATGAGACAATAATAAAGATTATATTTAGAAATCAAATGAGATAAAGGTTAATTATATCATAATAATCATTCGAGAGAGAAATGATTATCGATATAGTTGTCTTCATTCTCATTTGATTTATAATTATCACCTGCAGTAAATCAGAAGTTTACTGATCCCAATGGATATATGATTTGACAAAAGTGAGAATATTTGAGAGCCGACAAGTATTTATACATACCCCCTTTATATTATATATGGTTCCAAAAGAAATTTAGAATTTATGTCGGGTATGAATCATTTTTTACGATTAAATATCGTAAAATATTTGATGAGTGATCTATTAAATGATTTATCTATTCTGATGAGTTACGATTCCCGACATTAGGGGGAGGAAGAAATCAACCGAAAGGAAATCACCTGAAAAATTGGATTTCCTCGATCCTCATACAAAATAATGTGAACTGAAAGTTCAAGAAATTATTCATTTGCAGAAAATTGCAAACCAGTTGTCAGATATATATCGACTCCAGAAGAATTATTAAATCAACTATTCCTGCAGGAAATACCTTGATTAAAATTGATGTCCCTGAAGGACATGCACAAGTGCTACAAATAAATTTAAGGCCGACCTACCTAAATAAGGTATAAATTGATTTCAAATATTTCCGGAGATTAAATGTCATGACAAAATTTAACCTCTTGAAGAGGTTGTTCCTGAAGAGCCAATTTCTGAAGAGAATGAAATCATAAAAAAAAATTTTAATTGGAGCCTAATAAAATGTAGCACTTGATATTATAAGAAGTTGATGAGGATCATGAATCTAGATCGGTTGATGAATGTCGGTATAGAAATGATTGGAAAAATGAAAAGATGCGATTCAATTTGAATTGGACTCACTGGCTACAAGAAAAGTTTTTGGACCTGTAGTCCAAACACCTGAAGGTGTAAAGCCAATAGAATATAAATAGGTATTTGTGAGAAAAAGAAATGAGAAAAAAGAAATTATGAGATATAAAGCAAGACTTGTAGCCCAAGAATTTTCACAAAGGCCTGGATTTGATTATAATGAAACGTATTCACCTGTAGTGGATGCTATTACATTTAGATATCTTGTGAAATTTTGCAGTACATGAGAAATTAGATATGCGTCTAATGGATGTCGTTACTGCATATTTATATGGGAATCTTGAAAATAATATTTATATGAGAATCTCCGAAAGATTCAACATGCCTGAAGTATGCAAATCAAATCCTAAAAATATTTATTCTATTAAATTACAAAGGTCTTTGTATGGGTTCAAACAATCTGAACGTATGTGGTATAACCGTCTCAATGAATGTCTGACAAAAGAATGTTATACCAATAATCCAATATGTCCATGTGTTTTTATTAAGAAAAATGGATCAAATTTTATGATAATTGCTGTATATGTTGATGATCTAAATTTGATTGGAACTCCTGAAGAGATTCAAAATAATGTTGAATATTTGAGAAAAGAATTTGAGATCAAAGATTTTGGAAAGACAAAATTCTGCCTTGGTTTACAAATTGAGCATTTGAAATGTAGAATTTTTGTCCACCAAACTGCATATACCCGGAAGGTATTAAAGCGGTTTTATATGGATAAGACACATATATTAAGTATTCCAATGATCGTCAGATCATTAGATCCTAATAAAGATCCTTTTAGATCGTGAGAGGAAGATGAAGAGATACTTGGTCCTGAAGTACCATATCTCAGTGTAATTGGCAAAGAATATTGGAATGCAACGATTAAAAGATCTCAAATGATGTTTGCATCAAGGGGAGAAATTAATACACAAGAATAGTGTACTCTTTTTCCTTTACTATGGTTTTTGGTCCCACTGGGTTTTTCCCTAGTAAGGTTTTAACGAGGCATATTTTTTGTGTAATGGACATCCAAGGGGGAGTGTTATGAAACAATTAAAAGTATGGATGTCCCTTTGTATTCCCAAGAGGATTAATTCATGATTTATGATTACATTATGTATAGAAGTTACAATCCATAAATCTATTCATGTAGTGAAGAAACCGTTTCATAAGTTTCTTCATATTATTGTAGTAGTGGGTGTTTAATAGGATTTATGTACCTTTAATCTTGTAGTACCTATATATAGAGGTACATTGACACCCTTTGGAATGACTTTGGTATTTTGTTGGAATACAAGAATATCATTCTCTTTTCTCTAATATCTTCATTCATACTATAATAGTTTATTAGCTTTACAACAATTCCTACCCTTAACCAGTAATTGTCGCTTCTCAATTAGCGGCTTTACCCCGAGGCCAAGAGACCATGCCTACGTTTTTCTTTCCTTTTTTTTTTATTTTTCAGGAATTTCTTATCAAATTTGACTACACTTTTGGAATTTAGAGGATATAAAGCATTGTTTTGAGTGTAATGTTTATGATGTATATTAAATTAAGAATGTTTTATTGACATATTTTTCTTACCATTTTATCATCACGTAGTACTCATGACAAAGAAAATATTAGAGTGTCGTGTTATTTTTCTATAAACAAAAAAAAAACTGTTAAAAACTTTCAAAAAGTGCAATCTAAACAAGCTCATTAATATATATAAAATGTGTTTTAAATTTTGCCTTATAATTGCAATCATAGAGACTAGGGCTGCTGTCCAGTCAAGTAGAGCTCGTTTAGTTTACGATACTACTCGAACTCTACTTGAGCAAAATACTTGAACTTAAGCTCGTCGAGTTTTGTAAAATTATGTTCGTGCTTGAATTTGAACTAATCTTACATTACTTGAGCTCAAATTTGAGATCGATCAAATCGAACTCAATCAAGTTTTCAAACTCAAATTTTTTAGCAAATTTCATAATTTTTGTAATAAATAATTAAAATTATATTATAAATATACTATTCAATAAGGTTCGATGAGTAGTCAATTTTGTTTTTTTTTTTTTGTTCTACTCATACTCGACTCAATTACCTTATCAAGTAAATCGAACTCGATTCGAGTTCGGTCAATGCTGAGTTCGAGTCACACTTTTGATCAAAATACTCAGGGATTTGAGTCCAATAGCATGATTAATTTACGCCCCTAACGGAGGCTCCTAATCTAAAGATTTGGGATGACCGTAAATTGCTTTAATATCGGCAAACCTTCTTAAAAAATCAATATTTATGAAGAAATAAAATTTCGTGTTAACATTCTAGCAAAGATTCTAACCCCCTTAGCTATATATTTGCTTATTTGACAGAGTTTATAAAAACAATTAGACCGAATAAATTACATCCTTTCTTTAGAATCTTTTTGCATGGATTGCGAACCAAATGGCATGTCATGTGCCGCAATAGGGAGACACCTACCCTAAAAAGTGCAAGTGTTGCACTACTGCGTAAACTAGAAATAATTATAAAAAGGGCACGTGACTGGGTGATTGCGGTCTAAGCAGTCGGGTGCAAAGTTTACTCGCACTTTCCCATTAAAGTTAGGCGCACCACACGCCGTTTGTGCTACTAATAATATATAATATGCAACGAGCAGGACGGGCATTTTCGCGTGTAGACCCAAATTTTTTTAAAAAAAAAACCCATTATAAAATTTGAGATGATAATCTCAATAAAGTAACTCATCGGATCCTTGTTGCTAAACATCATCCAACCGGTTAATGAACGCCTTTAACAAACCAGTCAAACACATTTTACAACTCATTTACCCAACCTAACGTTCGCATGATCAATCAGGCAACAAATTTAGGAATGTTTGGCATGCATTGGAAATTAACCAAACGTAAGTTTTGTATGCTACAAATAAATTTCATTTCCTCTCTTTATTAATGGACAACGTCCATTTTATTTATATTCTAACGTATTTTACAAAAAAAAAAAAAAAAAAAAACCCATTAGGCGGGGAATACTAGAGAGTGAGAGAGACTCAAAATCTCCTTTGGACGAGAATGATGCATTAATACATATCCTCTGAATTTCATTGTAAATATCAAAGTTTGAAATCCTAACATGTCAGCAATTATCTAGTGGCTAACTTTAAACAAATTGATGAATTATGGGAATATATAAGAAATTTTGAAATCTTTGAATCAGAAGAGTTCCAATTTTCAAAATGAAAATGTTCGATACCAGAATACGGGTAGAGATTATAGTTTTAATTCTTATTACCAAACATTTTATTATCTATTGGCTATTCTCAACCAGTCAATCTGAATAGTTCAAAAAAAAAAAATAAATTGACATATACATCACGTTATATCAACATACTACATTGAGTTTTAATCTTGGGCCAAACCATATAACTTGCATGCAATTTCAACATTTTATAAAGGGTTAAATCAACTTTTTTCTATTTTTATTCACAATTGTCTCCATTTGAGACCTTTAGTCAATTCATGCTCTTACCTATTAGCAATTTCAACAAATATGCAAAAGAAAATTCAGGTAACTTTTCCTGTATATCTAAACAAGTTGTACATAAATTATGACAAAAAAACACTTTACAATATTGATATCGGGAAATAAATACAAACTAAAGGTAATAAAAAGATTTTATAGAGGTATCAATCCCTAAAATTGATGTCAAATCGAACTACCGGGTATCAAGATTTTAATGCCTTCTTACCAAATCATACAAGGTTAATCCTCAATAACCTTTCATCAATACCAAATTCAAACGCATGATTCATTGATCATTAATCGGATTAACCATTAAATCGGAGGATATCACCCTGCGCACTTCCATCCCTAAACAAGAGGGAAGCTTATATGAAGTTGTCAAATAGTCATCTATTCAAAAAATTAAACTCATTAATCTATTATTTTCATTTTATAGCTGGCGCTTTTTTTTTTTTTTTTTGTCTAATCGATCCTAAAGTAAAATATGAACCAATGCGACTAAATTTAACAATATTAAGTTTTTTTTCTTGGCGTGACTATGATGTGTTACGAATTTTTTTATGATATTTTTATTTTAACTTGTCAAAACATCTTTATTCGTTTTTTCTTTTGGCATGATTATAACCTGTTATAATTTCATGTCTTTTTTGGCAAGACTTTAATCCGTTACAATTCTTTTATGGTATTTTATATAGTTTAAGTTTTGTGTCCGCCAACAAATTCTGACTTTTATATCATCATAAATATAATCATTAATTAACTTAACAATCAAAGTTGACAGCAACAACATTTTTGACAAATTATTAACATCTCAATAGTCCACAATAATCCAGTTACGCTAATGAAACAAAAAGTCAAATGTAGATATTAATATTTCGGATTCTCCAAATGCAACACATAAACTCCAAAAAAGACTTTCCCCAAGAAGAGGAAATTCCATAAGCGAAAATACGAAAAGTAAAAGATATCCTCCATTATGAAACATGCCAAACAGCCCTTGACAGAGGCGGCCGTCCCTCACGCAGTTTCTTCAGTCGACTTGCACGAGGCCTATGGACTATGGATTCCCTTCTCATTTTCTATCATTTCCCACGTCCTATGTTAATTAATTTTGCCTGACAAATCTCATTAGATTTTGCATTTCTTTTACGCAAATACTAAAATCAACCCAAATAAGCCAAAGTTTAATCAATCGCCTAATCCCACCTATGTTATGCAATAATCCAGGAAACTCATCCATAATCACCGAGTACTCCGATGAGTTCTTTGTGATAAGTCTCCTTTGTCTTTGGTGAGTTCCTTTCTTTCTTTCCTTCCAGTTTCCAAAGACAATAAGGACAACATCACCACTCCTCCCTTTCTCTCAGATGGCTGCCTGATTTACCTTTTCCTCCGTCTACTACCCAAATTCAGACCGATATATAGATATTTTTTTTTGTTATTTCTGCTGCTCTCTCCAATCAGTTGTAACTTTTACACATATAGGTGGGGTTTTTTTTTTCTTCCCTTTTTCCCCTCGTTTCTGCTTTCCTTTCATTTCTTTCCAGAGGTGGTTGTTTTTCCCCCCATTTCCAAACTTTCTCCTGCATATACGTGGTTTTCTTTTGTTTTATGATGTTGTGATGTGGTATCGAGGTTTAAAAGCATAAAGTTGGAAGCTTTTGTGTGGCTTAAGGTTTAATGACGTTGTTCATGCTTGGTTCGGCTATTCATGAGTAATCAATTTGGTGATTTTAATTTTGGTAGTACATGTGTGTCTTAGTCTTAAAGTTTTGCTTTTTGAAGTTGGATTTTTCTGATCACCAGTAGTCGATTTAAATCCTGAACATGTCATATTTCTTTTTGTTATGCCAAGGTCATATTTTGTCATAACTGGAATTACTTCAGGTTGATTTAAGAGCTTGTCCAAATCATCCCAGTAAGGAGAGCCTGTTAAACGTGCGAGTATTAGTCATGAGCTTGAGGTCCAGAAGAATGTTAACTAGGGGATGAGATCCTTATGGGAGGATTATTTAGGGGAAATGGAGTCTTGACATGAAACTGTATGGGAGAGAGAGAAGGGAGTTTCTAGTGCAAGCTTATCATTGTTTTGATGAAGTGGTAATTTATGCCTTTTTCCAACGGCAGGAACATAAGGGTTCAATCTTTGACTTTCACGGGTTAATGGTGAAAGATGGTCACAGTCAACTGGTTATTTTGATGGCCGGGTGATGTCTAACTTAGATGAAGAGGTTATTGAAATCAATTCAGCTTTGAAGAGTAAGGCATGATAGTTTTTTTTTTTTTTTTTTTTTTTTTTTTTTTTTTTTTTTTGTGGGCGGGGGATTGGAGGACAAAGTGTGGGCTTTTGTTCGTGGTATATCATGTTTAAGGAATCATTTTGTATTTGGAGGATGAGCATTTAGCAATGAGGTGTTACTGTTTTCTGTTAATTCATGTTTGATTGATTGTGCTTCAATTGTAGGAGGGACGAAGTGTCCAAATGGAGAAGAATGAAGAGTCAGGTAGCCCTGGATGGAGTGCTTCGTTCTTCATGCAGACAACTGAAGATGTTGCAAGAGCAGTTGCTGCTGCTGCAGCAGCAGCAGTTGCTGCACGATCCCCACGCCCCTCGGTGGTATATTCATCGAAGGACGATAGCAGTAGCCAGCTCCAGAAACTTCAGAATCAAGTGTCTAGATTACTGAAAGGCTTGTCTAGCCCTCCTGAAGTGAAAAGTGGACCTTACAACCCTGAAGTACTAACTAGCCAAAAACGTCAATGGGCAAGCTTTCAGTTGCAGTCCCTGGTATATTTTTCCTCTGTTTATTGGAGTCAGTGGCTCTGGATGTGGACTTGAAAGTCTGCTTATAATTTACCTTGCTTCTTCTGTCTGTATAATATGAGTAAGCAAGGTCATGCCTTTCCTAGATAATAGTGTAATTTAAGTTTGCAGGACCACAAAATTTGGAAAGAGCCATCCAGACTTTTTGAGAGCATGGTAGTTGTTGGACTCCATCCTAATTGTGACATTCAAGCTCTTCAGAAGCTTTACTTTGGTAGAAAGTCTGAAGGTTCAGGAAGATTTCGTACTGCACTAAATGGTCAGAATCAATCTCGTATTGAACCGAACCTGGAGCCTCAGGTGCATATATTGTATACCATTCAAAATATATCAATCATGAAATTTGGATAATCAGACATAAGTTTTGATCTTCTTTTTTCACTTTCAGGTTTTATTTGTTTATCCACCAGAGAAACAGCTGCCATTGAAATACAAGGATCTTCTCTCGTTCTGCTTTCCTGCAGGAGTTGAGGTTGGTTTACTGGAAGTTATCCTTTTTCTCTGATTGTACTTTACCAACTAGTTCAATGTTAAAATCTTTTTCTTATGTGCTATTATGTTGGGGGTCATTCCTTGATATTGAAAAGTTACAGTGAGTTGTAATTTTTAGCTGTGTGTCTTTTATTTACTTTTTTCGTGTGTAATCTTATATGTGGACATATACTTCTGAATCTGGCTGATCATTTCTAGTTTTGGCACTTAACCCTGAAAAAGAGCAAACTGGAACACTGTCAGGGAGCTTGTATCCTGTCTGAATATATTGGAGAATTTGTTTGATGCATATGAATGTAAAATCTAGTCCATCTGATTCTTCGTGTACTTGTTGTAGAAATATTTGTTTGTAAAGTTGTTAACTTGTATGAGTTCACTGTTGCTTGTTTCATTCCTTTTTCTGCGTGTCAGTTTTCCTCAGGGTTATCATTGCAATCCTACTGGGTAAATCTTAGCTTTTGCGTTGTAAGGAAATAGGATAGGAGTGCATGGTCTTTGAAGAGAGTGCAAAACTAGGCAATTTATTGGCTCCACCTGTTTATTGTTTTTGCTCAGATTTATGTATCAACTCATGAAATGATTCATTTTGTTACAGGTTCATGCAATTGAGAGAACTCCTTCGATGAGTGAGTTGAACGAGATACTTCTGGGCCAAGTAATGTTACTTTCTCACTATTTTTGTTCTTGTACGTGGGTAACAACCTGAGATAGATAATAGTTCTTGACTCATTGAATTTGGTTTTCTGTGTTTAGACCAACTTCAGTAAGTTTACCAATCATGAGGCCACAGTTTTTTTTTTGCCTTATTTTTCTGATTATATTGGGAGCCATTTGGATGTTCATATGACCTTTCGAGTTTCTGTATATTTCATTAACAATCTCTATCAATTAAACGAATAGTTGGAATTGTCAAAGAAATACAGTCCCGTGTTTTTTTTTTCTGGTTAGTTGCAAATGATGTAATGTTTACCTTAGCCAAGTCACTGACAATTAGTGACGATGAGTTTGTTTGGATAGAGAGAATTTGGGAAAAAAAATTTTGCTTCACAAATCCCAATCACCTTTTTATCTTCCCAATCACCTTTTTATCTCACACACATCACATCACAAAAAGTGCTACAGTAAATATCTCAAATAAATCATCCAAATAAACTCTTATCCAAACAAACTCATTGACTTGCTTCTTGCCTCGCAGGAACACCTCAAACAGAGTGACTTGTCTTTCGTGTTCCGACTTCAGGTATAGAAAGAATTCTTTTTTATTCCCTGCTTCCTCCACTTTCTGTGTGCGAGTTGTGCATTCACTTTGTGATTGGTGTTGCTTGAGTTTCACATCAACTGAAGTTTGGTCTTCTACTATCAATATTCTGCTGGATTTGAGTTTTTCATTGAGTGAGAAACTGATTGTTTATTTACCTGCACCTTGTGTGGAATTAGATGTCATCGTGTGTAAATTACCTGAAGTCATGCCTCTTGTTACTTAGTAGTATCTACTTTGTCATGCCAACTAAAAGATATCTTTTTTGCTGTACATAACTACTTTACTGTCTTATTGCATTGTACATCAAGCAATGTACTAGTCTCTTTTCCTGTTTTCCAGAGATTGCACCTTCATAGTCTTTTACATTTCTTGAGAAAGATTTTGTTGTTTTCAAACTTACTAGTGAAAGGGTGATGCTAAATGGTGCAAGAATTGCTTGTTATTGTTGTGGAAGATTTCGTCTTAGGATTTTCAACTCGACATATTTTAGTTTTTCTTGTTACCAATCAATTTTTCTTTTTATTGTATTACTTTGTTTACATTTCCTTGCCCTCTGTTCCATCAAACTTTATTTGTTAATACATGTATTGGAGGATTTTTAAGTTAGATTTCCCAATTGTTGATGATTTTAATTACATTTTAGCAATCAATTTTTGTTCTCTTGAATTACTGTTTTGTGTTTTCTTGCCTCTGATCCCTCAACATTAAACACAGCATTTACAGTGATCATGTTATGCAGCTGAATGCTTTGGGCATTTTGAATGTAGAACATCGGAACATGCTAACTGGAATTTATATGGATGCATCCACTGATCAAATCTGTTCTTAGATACTGAATATGACCTTGTATATTGTTGTATATGTTAGATGACTTTTTTTTCTCTATAATTGATTGATAAAACATGATGAGGTTTCTGCTTTATGTCCTCATTTAATCATGCATTTGGATGACACAGCCTGCATCTCTATTTTCTGTGTCTTGTTCAGATTTTAATGGTTGAGCTGTAAGTACCATAATGGTTGTTTTGTCTGTTGCTTCTTTCAATTCCCATTTCAAAAGCTTTTCCCAGATTGTGCAACTTATCATGTTCATGAAAAATTATGCAACTTGATCTTTCGCAGACACTTAAATACCAAGATTAGTATCTAATTCTGTGGGCAGGAGTGTATGCTTCCTGCTTGCTTTACTGACGGTGGTGAATAAAGCTGAAATGGATTTTGGAATTTCCTTTCTTTTTGTGTTAGTGCCTGCCTTTTCTATATTTTTTGAGGGGTGGATTTATCTGGATGATGAATTGTATTCTTGCCTTTTTGGTATTTTGTTTAAAAGCAAAAATGGAGAAGTAAATGTTGGTTAGCCTTTGTTTTTGAGATTGATTTTAACAATTTCCATCTCCATTTGTTTTCATGAGATGCTTATCGTCATCTCTATGAAGTTTTCTTCCTGTCTTCTCCTATCTTATTGTTTGGTGTCATAATAACAGTTTTTTGTTGCATAGGTGGCTGATGACTCAACGCTGTATGGTTGTTGTGTTTTGGTTGAAGAGATAGTACAGAAGCCGTCTGGATTGATTTCCATGATTTCAGACGGGCAGCCTTGTCATTTGGGGTTGAGCCGCCATATTCTAACCACAAAACGCTGTTATTGCATTCTTTCAAGACTTCCATTTTACGAGCTGCACTTTGGTGTGTTGAACAGGTATAATAACATATGAATCAAAGAGACATGTTCTTATTAGGTACTACATGTGGTTCTTTACCGTATTTTGTGTGGTAATGTGTGAAATTTTTAAAAACTTTTCCCACCTGGAAAATAACTTAACTCCTCTTTTTTTTTTTTGGGTGGTCTCAACCATTTTGCAAAAAGAGTTTGCCTAGGTAGGATCATGGGAATGCAAATTAGATTTATCATAGATACATACTTCAGAGCGGCTCCATCAAACACCTTTTGGACTTCACTTATGGTTATGGACAAATAGTGTGTTAGATACTTAGATATAGAATTATATCATACAAAACATTACCAGAGGATTTAATTCCTTCTCATATCTGCATGCCTTCTCAAGATGGCCCATTTGATGGTGCTTTATGCATTTGCCATACTGATAGTGATTCTATGGAATTATCTAGTAATTTTTTTTCTTCTTCAACCATCTGTGTGATGGAAATTTCATAGGCATTATAGTGGGGATTTAGTCTGCATGAAAATTGAACCTGTCATTTCTTTATGGTGGAAGTTTTGGCTTTTTTTTTTCCTTATTTTTTTTTCTGTATCTTGAGAAGATTGTGCAATAAACACACTTGGCTTTGGCCTCATCTTGGGTTTTATGTTTTGTTTTTCGGATAACAGCATTTTCACCGAAGAAAGGTTGGAACGGTTAACCAGAAATATTGGTGATCTAGAGCTGGAGTTACCTGTGGGCTGTGATAAAGAAGACAACTCTGAAGAAGAATCTGGGAGCATTTCATTGGAAGACAGGACACAATGTATACACAATGGAACTGCAGAATCTTCAGAGTCAAGTTTGAGTGATTCTCTACCGGGAAGAGTCACAGATGATAGTTCTCATTTGGAGCATCAAATTTCAGAGGGGGACATTTTCACATCAAAGAGAAGTGGTGATGGTTCTGCTGTTGCTGCATTGGATCCTGATATGGCGAAATGCCATGCTAAAGCAGAAACTCTAGTTGGATCACAGATCTCTGAAGTCTGTGATGTATCTGTTGATGATTTTGTAATTAATAAACAATCTGTAGAGAAGCGCTTACCCAATGCGGTGTTGCCTCTTCTTCGTTATCAACAGTATGAAAGCTCTGAATCTTCCTCTAGGTATGCATATCTATTCTTGGCATTTCATAATCCATCATCCTGTTGATGTTGCCTCTTTTATGTGGCTTTGAGGTTCTTTGGGTGGAATAGTTAAGAATACATTCTTCTGTTGAATAATTTCTGTGGTTGCTTGAAAGATCGGCTGATTGTCATTAGCTCTTTGTCTCTTGTTGCTTGGATCTTTAGCAACTATGGTTATGGTGAACAAATTCTCAGCTGTAGACTGAGGTGGAGGCTTGTTTGTTTTTAATTTCCTTAATTAAAATTTCCTCAAGTTCGGAAATTTTTTTAAGACTAGTATGTCTAGATTGTTCGATTTGTTAGTTGCTTATCGTCTTGCCCTGAAAATAATTTCTGAGCAAAATGCATTTTTTTAACCTCTATCTCAGGGGTTTTATTTTCATCGAGTATAATAATTTTGACTTTCAGTAGATCTCTTTAAACTTACTTTGCTGGGGTTCCTGTTAAATAATTAATCTTGAAGATAATCTTGGAAACTCTGATATGAATTGTATGAAAACCTAAGCTAAATACACTCATGCCTGTTTGACAAGACAAAAAGGTTCTTATAATTTTTAGGCAGAGATACATGCCCTTTATCTTTATCATATATGACAAAAAGGTTTTAAATCTTCTAGATAAGCTCAGTACATTCTTATGTTCGGCCTGTTGTGTAGATAGGTCTTGAAGATCGGGGACTTTTTCTATCTATCCTTATGCATGTCATGCATGCCAACTTTGCTTTAGATTGATTGATAGCATTATTCAGGGCCTTTTCAAGTGAAATTTAGCTTGACAAATGATGTGCTTTACTCAGTTTCCAGGGCTCTCCGGGTGAAGGCAGACATCTTAGAAATGATGTTGATGATGTAGAAGTGGAAGAGCCATCCTTCTCTGGCCAGGATGTTTGCAATGAGCATGATGATATCCTTGAGTGGGCTAAGGTTAAGATTTTGTTTTCTTGTAGCTTGAATTGCAAGCTCTAACACGAAATTTCAAGATATTATAAGGTTCTTTTGATGGACAATGTTTTCTGTGGGTTTTTGTAGGCCAATGATCATGGTTATTTACAAATAATATGCGAATATTACCGGCTACGTTGCCCTTCACGTGGTTCGACTATTAAGTTTCACCCTCTGGATCACCTACATCCTTTAGAATATCATAGAATTGATGAAACTGTTCTACAAATTGCTGGATCAACAATTGATCTGAAGTCATGCACTACTAGTTTGGAATTAGCAGAGGTATTTTTTGGCCTTTTGTTAACTGCTAATTGCTGGTTTTCTTCACCTTTTTATTTTCTCAATTTATTTTTTTCCCCTGGCCTATGGGGTTTTCAGTTTCATGTGAGCAAGAGATGTTAGTGGAGAAAGTCAAATGCTGCATGAATAATTTCTGGCTATACTGCAAAGCAGATCGTTGGTTACTCTGCTGTGAATTAGCTTAATTAACCTCCACATTTATCCCATTTTACATGATATGCTTGCTATTTGGAATGCCTCGAAATATTTAACGTATTCTATAGATGAAAATAATTTGCAATTGGTTCTACTATGACATAATAATGCTATATGCAAAGAAGTCTCATCATATTTACTCTTATATACTTGTGCTTGATACTGAGGAACAGAATGGCTGATATTGTCTTTTCTTTAATTTTAGTGTACTTTTTTGGGGTATCACACCAACTGGGGTAACGGGAGTGTGGTTTATTTTGATCATTGCTTTATATGTTGCTTCTCTTGAGGCTTATTTTCACTTTATTCTACAGGCTTATTGTGCACTTATGGCAGAGGAGGAAGCAAATGCTTTATCTGTATGGGCTGTTGCATGCTTATGTGGCTCCTTGCGACTTGAGCATGTGAGTTGGTGTAGCATTAACCTGTCTGAATGTGGGCCAAGGACTTGGTGTCAACAGGGAACAAATGCATAGATTTTAAATGTTCTTTACTTAGTTTGATCACTCAATAGCAGATTATTTCGTATCTTCTGATTACTTGAATCCAGAATTTAGTGTCACATCTGTCTTAGAATTCTTGAAAAATTGCTTCCTGAGCTTGATAACTGTTGAAGTTATTGAGGATATAGTACAATGTCTCTGGATAATTTGCCATCCAGAAGTTCTAGATTTGAAGTTGAAGGTTGTCTTGAGTAAGAAGTTGAGGGGCAGCAACTAGATTTTCTATTATATTTCAAATTTTGTCTGTTTAGTAGTTCTCTCTGGTACATGTTCACTTGCATCTTGCAGCAGGCTCCAGAGGTCACTTGCATTGATTTTCCCTCAGAATATTTTATGTAAGACGCTTTAGAGTTGATAAGTTACAAAAGATATCCTCAAAATATTGAAATTTTACCTGGCAGATAGAGTGAACTTCAAAGTCAAATTCAAAGAATCCTCTTGATTACAATTGCATATATCTAGGTCGTAGTGCTGTTTAAAATAATAAAAACTAAATATTAAATAGCCTTTCAGGTTACCTCCCCCCTGTTTTGTGGATGGGCATGACTAGTTTGTGTGCAACAGCCACCTTACTAGGTTTAAAAGTGCGTGCAAATTAGCTCTTTCTGTGCATATCTAATGTGCATAAACTTGTGAATTAACACTGATTGTCAAGCTTTGGTCTGGGTTGTTGATTTTATGCTGAAAAAGTCTCTGTTAACTTCTGCATCGTAGGCAGATCCTTAATAAAATTGCTGCCCTCTTGCTGGAGCTTTTTATGATATCAGCCTTGCACTCTGCACACAAAGTGAAAGATAATTTGGACTAATTGCTGTGAAATGTTTTTACAGGTGTTGACATTATTTGCTGGAGCCCTTTTGGAGAAGCAAGTTGCAGTTGTTTGTTCAAATTTGGTAAGTTATTATATCTTTATAGTTTTGTGGACAATGTGTTTGTGCACCAGATGACAATAAAAGAGAAATGGATCTATGTTTTCTGTAGGAGTACGAGTATTGTTAAATTTTCTTTATGACTGGTGTACTTCCTTATGCTTGCAAAAATGTTGGATTTATTTTTGTGGCTTTGTTGAATGAGTGTGTTTTAACAAGTTCAAAGAGATGTAGATCTGGAATTGCATAATTTTCATTTATATCTTACAACTATTGCATTGTTGACAATTAGCTTCCTAAATTTGAATTTGTGAAAGTTTATTCCTCAATCTATTTTAGCTTCAGAGGTAATTGGATTTTCTAAATTGGGCTGTCTAGATTTGGATGTGATACTAAATTAGTTGGGATATGATAGGACTAAGTTTGGTTGTATTTGAAGTTTGTATTTTAATTGACTGATACTGAAATCATTTAAAAATTAGCTAGAAGATTGTATTTTTTTAATATACTTAAAAATTTAGTGTTTTAAATATGAGAGCAAACATAAGACATCTAGTTTCTGGTTCATGTTGTAATTAGCTTTTACAATGTCCAACTTGGATGGGGATTGCACAATAGAGTAAAACTTAGTTACTCCTAGAAATGTAATATTTTCAATCCCATTAGTTCTTCTAATTTTATTTAACATGTGGTTTAGAGATGATTCAGCTTATTTGATTATGCATTAATAACAAATATTTACTTGTTTTGAATAACTTTTTCCCATTTATTTGTCACTTGAAGGAGAAAGAATCCACATTGGTATTAGTGATTTTACATTTGTTTATTTGAATATGCAGGGTGTATTGTCTGCTTCAGTTTTATCAATTATACCCCTTATTCGTCCTTATCAGTGGCAGAGCTTGCTAATGCCGGTAATTGTCATTTCTTACCTCAATGATTTTGTATATATGAGTAGTTGATTGTTCTCGTTAGAGTTTATAGTTATTTGCCATTTTCGTTATTGTCTTCGACTGCCTGACCTTTCAGGTTTTGCCAAATGACATGCTGGACTTTCTGGATGCACCTGTGCCTTACATAGTGAGTTCTACCATATCATTGCGACTTTTTTCTGCTTATTGATCCCAAATCATTAACAAATATTTTGGAACATGCATTTGGACACTATGATGGCTTGTAAGGTCTATGTGAAACCTTTCTTTCAAATGCTTTCTATATGCCTGTGAAAATATAGATAAATGATATCAAACTCCCTCAGGTTTTGCTATGACATGATCTCGTGACCTCAATCTGGTTTTTCAGCTATGCAGCCTTCACCTCTAGGTTTTGTGTCTGGCTTCGGGTCATTGCCCTCTTGCAGCCTGTTTTCCCTCAATGGTCATGGCCCCTTCGAACTTTTTGTCTGGCTTTGTTGCACTCTCTTCCCCCCAACCATTATCAAGATGATCTTAGCTCCAGAATATTGTTTTGTTTTAGCATACTGACAAAAAGCTGAACGGATGTTTATAGAATCAATTAAAGGTTGAGTTGCATAGCAGGAGAATTGTTCATCGCATCTTTTAAATAGTATGCTTTGATTTGGTATATGTATATATGGGATCGTACTTTTATCAACAGTAAGCCTGTTCAGATAATGCTTGCATAACATGCTGTGGGTGTTCTAATTATTTGTATTTCGGCAACAGGTTTCCGTAGCATGTGTTAATGGGACTTGAGGAATAGATTCTTGATTTTATTTCTTACGACTTATGTGTAGCAGTCAATAGTTGTCTGGCATGTTATAACTAGAGTAAAAAGTTGCCTACACAACGTTGGAATGTGAAAATTGCATCTCCCATTTATACATATATCCATATTTATGTTTTGATTATATGAGGCACACCTGTACGTGTTTTTTCTGTCAGCAAATGTCATCGTAGACCAACTATGATGGATAGCAATAGCCCCCAGCTATTCCTTCTTTAAAATCCACAACCTGATCAGGATCACATCTATGTATTTGATCCTATCAAGGTCATAGAGTGTGGCCTTTTTATTAGACAAGTTGTTATAGCTGCTAATTACTGCCATTCTGAATATTGACGGTAATTTTAATAGGTGGGTGTGAAGAACAAAACCACTGAGGTACAATCGAAGTTGACAAACGTCATTCTTGTTGATATGAACAAAAACCAGGTATTTTTCTTGCAGAATTAGATGTGGAATAGTTTCTTAAAAAGGCTACAGTTACACCCATTTCTCTTTCCTTTCAGTTGTCCTTTTGGGGTTTATCTGGTGCAAGAAAATTCCACTCGGGCAAAAACTTTGGAACAATTAACCCTTATGTGTTATAGAGGGAAATTTTCTTTTGTTTGGTGATTTGTTTATTTATTTGTAGTTTTTTGTTGATCCTTTTTTTTTTTTTTTTTCAAATAAATAGTCAGATAAGCCTTGATGTAGCTGATAAAGAAATGAGAAACGGGAAAAAGTTGAAGCCAAAGTAAGGGCTTCAGTCTCCATTATAACTTCAGAGGACTGCAGTGGAAAATGGAAGTGTCTCAATGAGTGATACTGTGGATGAATTTAAGGGAGGATTATTCACATAATGCTTTATGATTGTCGGGGAAATTCTTGTCTGGACCCTTTCCATAGCCCCACCTGTGGGCTGTGTGGTTTAAACAAGAGCCATGTGGTTTCTATTAAATCACTTGCTTAGATCGGCTTGCATCAATTAATCCAAGTGGCTCTTGTCGAACCACATGGTCGCCAATTGGGGCCATGGGCTTGGTCATTGCAAAATCTCCCTGAATGTTGTGTTATGAGAAACAGATAAGTGGATAGAGTGATAAATTTAGTATATCTTGGTGAAGTATTAGTTACAGTAAACTCCCTTGTCTTGAGAATTTGCATCTGTATCGTTGTGGCTTGCTCTATGCATAGATGATTTGTGTAATATGTTGTCTGATCTCATTCTGGCAAATTGTGGGAACAGGTGAAGTCACCAACAATGCCAACACTACCCCAATATAGGGAATTGTATTCATCCTTAAGTCCTTATCATGCGAAACTTGTTGGAGAAAGTTATTTGGGAAGGAAGAGGCCTATTCATGAATGTACAGATGCACAGGTATGTGTATCTTTATCTTTTATTCAATTATTTTTCACCTGAATGATCTCCTGCACCCTTTTCTTCACTATCATGTAGAACATCAGTGGAAATACTTTCCATCTTTGTCAATTCATGTGTTGTTCTATAGTGGCTGGTCTTTATGGTTGATACTTAATGGTTCTAAACTAAAACATAATTGTCTGATAGAAGCTGAAAATCTTAGTGGCTGTTTCAATGGCAAAGATACATGCATATGCTCATTTGAAGCCTAAACACCTTCGTTCATTTTCCTGTTCTTATGACAATTACTCCTTGCTTTGCCTACTATGGCAAAGGTCACACAAATGGTCTCTCCAATCATTATGATTATTCTTTCCAATCAGCACTTGATTGGATGAAGTCTGGGGATTTATCCTGATTTACCTTGTCCCAATGTCATCGAGAAAGAGTGTAAGATTTGTTGTGCAATATGCACAGATTTTAGTTCCTCGTACATTCACAACCTTCTGATTGTATGCATATGGGCTTCTTTGCTTATGGCTTCCAGCCATTGGTACTTTGTATGATGGAGATAGATATGTTAAGAAATCATTCTGATTTTTTTCCCCAACCAATTAACACATGCTCGTTGTCCACTGTTATGAAGAACATTTTTTTTTTGGGTAAACAGTTGTTAGTAATGTTTCTTATGCTGGTTCCATTTTGTATTTGTACAGTATTCTATTGCAGTGAAGCAAAAGGAATCCTATCAGTAACCAGAGCCTAATTTTCTTTCTGTTTATATCTGTTTAATTTTCTGTTAGGTTGATGCTGCAAAGAGTTTCCTATCAGTATTGAGAGCTTATCTAGATTCTCTTTGCTCCAACCTTCGTTCTCACACAATTACCAATGTGCAATCCAATGATGATAAGGTTTGTGTTTTATTGTGGTTTTGGTGAAATTAATATTGATCAAAACTGGGGACTACTAGACTTCTTAATTTCTGCTTCTGATACTATAAATATACATTGGGAGAATCCTTCAACTTCATGAAACCCTAGCTAAATGATATGTTCATTTTGGAAAGAGTCCTCTATAAGTTACAGGCTTTTTCTGCTGTCTAAAACTGAGTTGGAATGGAATTATACAGAAGTCTATTTTGTCTAACTCATGTTTGAAGATAATCAAATCAAATAAAGAGATCAACCTACAAACTTTTCTGTTGCAAAGAGACAAGAAAATGAAGAAACTATGTACCTTTAGTGATCTGAATTAGAATACATTGACAAGACTGCCATTATGTTTGACCTCACCCACTGAATGTATGTGGAGATAGATGCTGACCTTTTGGTGAAACTATGGAAAATATCCTAATGGCTACTTTTCTTTTCAGAAGCAATGTTGCTTCTCTTTCTTTCTCCCGTTTCCATATTTGGTTGTGGTTTTTTTGTGTTTGGAAGGAGGGTTTTTTTTTTGGGGGGGGGGGGGTGGTGGTGGTGGTGGTTTGGAGGGGTTAATTTATTTTCTCCGGAAGTTGAATGGCGCTTCAATTATGAAGCTGGGATAAAATTTTTAACCTTAGGTTTTGTAAAAACCTTGTCAATTTTCCTGTATTCTGTGTGTTATGCTTTGATCATCTGCTGCTATCATTGCTTACTGAGAAGCCTGAACAATAGTAAATTGACGTGATACTTGAGAGAAAGTTTATCTGGTCAGGTATCTGAATGAGATAATGTATCATCAAACTTGTATAATGATATTCTTTATCCATTTTCTGAATCTATTTGGCATTGATGCTTATTCTTCCTGACTGTTCAACAATATAACTGCAAGTCAGACTGCTTCTACATCTAGTTTTAAGATTAATGAAATGCTGCCTTAGAATTTTGGAAGACATCTAGAAAATATTTCATCAAATGTTAGTGCTGTGAGCGTGACTGCAATACTGTGTACTACGTCTGGGATTACAACAGTAATGTGACCATTAAATTGTCGGTTACCATTCGCTTGAAGTCTTTGATTATCCTAGTATGCATGGTATGGCAAGAAAAGATTTTGGCTTGACAAATCGTCAGCAACTGGTATGCTCCAGAATTGCAAATTTAAAAAATTAGTTTTCAAATCGGATCTATGGATTACTTCTAGGTCCTTGTCAATCCGTCTGAAACAGCATATCCACTTGGTCTTAAAGTTGCATCCGTCATTTTGAATTATTTGATGCAGCATCATCACCTGTAACTTAGTTTTATTTTGCCATCAGGTCTCTTTACTTCTGAAGGAGAGTTTCATAGAATCTTTTCCTAGTCGAGACCGATCGTTTATGAAGGTAGGTTCCTTTTCTTGAGATATGAAGTGGCATTTCAAGGAGATGCTCATAAATTGAAATGTATTTTTTTACTCCTTATTTTCTTCCTTGTTTATTTAGGTGCACTTCTGTTGGCCACTGTGAACATACTGATGAGTTATTTTCTGTATGTTTTGCAGCTCTTTGTGGATACACAGCTATTCTCAGTTCATACAGATTTTGTACTCTCTTTCTTCCAGAAGGAGTAGATTGCCATGACTATTTAACCTGGCACTGTAAAATGCTATAGTCAGCAGAACGCAAGTTCTGTATCTCTTAGTTATTAAACTTTAATTTAATATAAAATTTTGTTTATTTTCAGTTTGTATATACGAGTTTTTTCTGTGGTTTATTTTTTTATCTCTCTGTTGTGAGCTTGTTACTTGCATCTAAATTCAACCTGTTTTTTGGGGACATGGGACACCATATCTCATTTCAGGTGAATTTGGGCGCTTTCTAAATTATAATGGTTCAATGAGAGAGCTGTTGTATACAGGATTTATGATATGCTTACATCAGATATATTCTTCCATGCTCATTTTCCCCTTGCTTGATGTGTGCTTCTCCGATTCAGGTGTGAGTTTGCTTGGGGGAAGAAATCGTCAAATAGTTGCATCTTATGATTTAGTTTGGTCGTTATTTAGTTTGTGTGCTCCTTCAGATTATTCATATAATTTTCCCCAAAAAAAAAAAAGGAGAGATATATATATTTTTGTCATAAATTAGTCCTTGGATGTCCATTTTGTTATGTGGGAAGTGCAAAGGAAAAGAAGTATGCTGAGGGCCTTGCAGTTTCTCAGAAAGCTCAAGTTATTCTGCAAGTAGTTTATGGCTTCCCCCTGTAAGGTATGTCCTTGATTGCGTATGATTTTGTTGTTTGTCAGTTGCTATTAGCAATGAGACTCAAAACTATAACCATCATTATCTGCAGGTCGACATCAGCTTCTGAATAGATTTGCTCCTGTCCCAGTTTTGTTAACCTAGAAAAGGCTTTCGGGCATCCTCTCTGATCCTAATCGGACGCTGTTTCTAGTATTTTTAAGTGTAGCATAGCCAAAGAGCTTTATCAGCCTGCATGCTGATGGGCAACTTTTGAGAGGACGGACATGTTCCACTTGCTGAAACATCTTATTTTGATCACCCTGTGAGAAGTTTAACATAGCAGATTAGTAGCTGTTGGTTTAACTCTTGCACTGATATGCGACGTGGTTTGCATGAGAGCTAAAATGGCAGGTTTCTTGGTCCTACAGACTGAATATTGATGGTCCTAGATGTCTTGCAGTAAGGTGCTCGAGTTTGTGAGCGAGAACCTTTGACCTTGCTGATCGGCTCCTTCTGCCCTTTTTCGTTTCCCTGACCCTCAGATACAACAGGTGTACTCGTGTTTCCCGAGAAATAGGATGGTAAATCTCTATAATCAATGACGCCACAGGAGCAAAAGTTTTCTCCTCGTAATGACAACTACTCGAGTAAACTCCGTGCCTGTTCATTGATCAGTCAAAAACTTTTTGTGGTATGGGTGGGTGCCAATATTCATCTAAAGTTCACAAGGACACCCGAGACCTTGACAGTCGATACAAGGGAATTACTGGCAGATGCCAGGATAAATAGTAGTATTTGTTTGCTTGTACATCGCTGCTATCTTCTGAGAAGGTTAGATTTGTGCATGTGCGACTGGAAATCTGTTGATATCTGGAGTACAAATTTCTCTCAATAAATTTCTGCAAGTGATATTTCTCACAGAAGGATGGCAGACTCGATTGTCATGCTAGACACTTGTGTGTCTTAGCAAGATATGATGGGGACTATATATATTGCTTTGCCATTTTTTTCTTTTTCGGAAGAATCGGGGAGCTGATTGATTATATTTATACCATCTGTTGAGCTAAAAGTGGGGTAGCTGCTTGATGTTTAGCTTGCGCTTTATTTATTTAGCATGATCGGTCAAAAGCTTTCTTGCTGGTACGGGAAGAGGACCCAGAAACGGTACAAATGATTCCAGTGCAGAGGCAGGTGCCGAAAGAGGTCCAATGCAACTGCATTTTTAACCATTATCTGAGGAGCACAGCATGGTTGCAGCAGGTGCTTTTCTTTCACACACCAATACGCAAGAGAGGAAGCCTGCCTCAGGGCTCTGAGAGGAGGAGAGTGGCAGTGAGTCAGAGGGTGCTGGTCAGAACAGCCATGGCCATGATAGAAATCAGTTTTTGGAGTGTTGTGGCATTTATGAATGCGGTGTACTTTGCCAACTAATGCTTTAAGGCAATTCGACAAGGAAATTTTACGGAGGAAATGCATCTGCTGAGTCCTCAGCAACTTCTGGCCTTTACCTTACTAATGCAAGTTGGGGCCTGCAATGTGGAGTAGACAGTAGACTTAGGCCCTGGAACCACATTTGGCCCTTGAATTATGGGAACAATCCTGAGTCGCAGCAGAGACTTTTTTGTATACAAGGTTGATGATGGATCTGAGGATGATAGCCAATAAAATGGAATACGTTTGGGTGTACTTTTGAACATATGCTCTTGTAGAGTAGGAGTCTCTGGCTCTGGGTCTTTTGTTTTGGAGCATCGCTGCTGCTCGTAAGCCAAAACTAGAAAAAAAAAAAAAAAAAAAAAGGAAGCATGAGATTCCTTGCATTCTTGTCTCGAGTTAACGAAAAATTTAATGGACGAAAAGTAAGATGCATTCAGAGGAAAGGTATTGGATTGCAAGAGTGGCAATAGGGGAGTAGTTACTAGTACCATTCTGGCAAGTTAACAAGTAACCGTAAAAAAGGTAAGTAATCAATCGTAAAGAAAAATTTTAACCAACCCCTTTGTGCAGTGCAGGTGCAGCCAGCACAAGGTTGGAATTGCAAACATGGCCGCGGAGGGGAGGGGACTTGTACTGGTCTACCACTACTACTACTTGCCAAATTGCCAAATCGTAACAATTTGTCGCATAGTTTTGGAGGGAAGAAAAGTTGGCAAAAAGTTATTACTACTAGAATCAAACTCTTAGTACTGAATGAATAGGGCGAGCAGATGCTAGAATAGGCCAGTCATTGCCAGATAGATGCCCTCGAAGATATGCTACGGAGAGAAAAGAAGAAAAAAAAAAAAAATCTAAAAATGGATTTAATCAAATACTACTACTACTACTACTATAATAGTAGCGCCACTTGCCAGTAGTATCAAACAAACAACGCACCAAAAGCCAAAGCAACAAAAAAGAAAATCACTTGAACAAGCAAATGATATTTGTGTCTGAGATCAGATGTGTAAAATCCAAGCCCAATCCTACTACAAATTATTACTTGCATGTACTTTGACCTAGTCACTTGCCACTCTGCTAAATAGTGCAGCAGGAAGGAAGGGGGGATGCAAACTTTCAGGTGGATCAAAAGAATCACCCATCTATCTATCTATCTATCTGTGTACTGAGAAAGGTCAATAGGAAATACTGTAGCAGGAATAGCAATAGTGGGGGGAGGTATGGTACAGGTAAAGTAACAGAGACAGAGAAGAAAAGTAAAAGCAAGAAGCAGTAACATTTCACAAACCCGTACAATCTTCTCATGATCCAGCCACACTACTGTTGTGCTTATAAAGCTTACACCAAAAAACAAAACAAAAATAATCCATGATTTTATTTTATTTTTGATAGCACTTACTCCTACTACTATTAGTACAATAACCATCATGATAACCATAACCATTTGGTTTTCACCTTTTAGTTGGGCCATCATTCTTAGCAGGATTACTACTTGCAACTCTTGAGAGCCTTTGAGCCCTTTTCCTTTTACCACTCAACATTAGAAGTCATATTATATTATTAACAAGAGGAGAAGCCCCCCAGCCACGACAAAAGAGAGAAAAAAAAAAAAAAAAAAAAGAAACCAAGGACCGCTTCTTTAGTTTATGGATTTCCGTATAGTTGTCAGAGACAAGAGCTGCCATAAAGGCAGCATAGTTGCAGCAGTAGCAACAGAGAGGTGCAGTCATAATATGTGCACAGTACACGTTCAGGAGAGAGAGAGAGAGGGACACTGCTGCTGCAGCAGCAGCTGCTGCTGCTGCACCAGTTAGTAGTAATACTGTGTGAGAGTGTGTGTATGTGTCATAGATAGAGAGGAACGTGGTGAGAGGTGTGGCAGCAACAGCAATATTAATCAGAACCATTAGTTTTATCCATGTACAGAAGATTCTGCAGCCCGAATGGTCCCTGAAATAAATATACCTACTACGCCCTCCTCTCACTCCCCTCACTACTACCCAGGTACTGCTACAACAACTATGACCCGAATACGCCAACCCTACACCCTCTTCCCTTCCCAAGCGCCTCTAACTCTAAAGAGAGACTAAATAAAACTCTACAGAGGTAGCTTTCTTCCTCAAGTCTTGAAGCCAAGGAATAAGAAAGAGTGCTGTAGTTTTCTTGATTTTCTCCTGACTTGCTTGTTTCAATGATGAGTGCTACAACTAGTGCAAGGAGTAGTAGCAGGTTCCCTTTCACTGCATCCCAGTGGCAAGAACTTGAACACCAAGCTCTCATCTTCAAGTACATGGTTTCTGGGACGCCCGTTCCTCCTGATCTTCTTTACACGGTCAGAAGAAGCTTGGATTCTTCCCTCTCCTCCAAACTCCTCTTCCACCAGCCCCAACGTACGTAAGAAACAATTAATAAATTACAACCAAAAAAAAAAAAAAAAGTTAAAAACTTTTCCATTTTCTTGGTTTCATAACTTGTCGGGTTTCATAATAACTTCTTCGTGCAGTGGGTTGGAACTCATGTTTCCAGATGGGTTTCGGGAGGAAAATAGACCCAGAGCCAGGAAGGTGCAGGAGAACAGACGGGAAGAAGTGGAGGTGCTCGAAAGAAGCCTACCCCGATTCCAAGTACTGCGAGAGGCACATGCACAGAGGCAGAAACCGTTCAAGAAAGCCTGTGGAACAACAACTTATCACCACACCAATCCCACCACCCCCAATAATATCACCATCTTCTATCTCAAATAACAACACATCATCCACAGCCACTCCACCAACAGCAATACCCATTACATCAATTTCCAAGAACCACCCCCCATCACCCTCCAGTCCCACCTCTCATCACTCTTTCTCTTGTCTCACCTCATTAGCTACTTCTTCCGAATCCCAACCCCACCACCACCACCACAACCACAACCACAACCATGGCACTGGTATCAACCAACCCGGCTATTCTCTTCATCATCCTTTGCTGTATCCCCATTCATCCTGCTCTAGACCTCCAGGGACTAGTCATGATCGTATTTCATCTGAAGAAAACTCCGCCAACTATTTACTAGGTTCTGGCCCTTATTCTCAAGCAAGCAAAGGCTACAGGTATTTAATCCTAGTTTTCTTTGCCTTTTCTTTGAACAAGCACTCTATTACTTCATATTTAATAATAATAATAATGTTCTTGACTAAATAAATGCTGCTATCTTTTTGAAATCAAAACAAAAACATATAACGATTAGCAGCTACGGTCAAGGAGGGAAAGAGGAAGTGGATGAGCATGCATTTTTCTGTGAAGCTTCAGGGACAGTGAGGAATCTTTCAGGCGGTTCATCAGTAGTAGATCATGATGGAACTTCTTCTTGGCAACTAGCACCTCTGACGATGGGTTCGCCTTCAGGCAGCCATCTGAAGCAGAGGTCCTCTTACTCAGTTAGCAACGGAGGCCACTCTTCTTACTTGCAACTTCAAAGCCTTAATCATGACACCGACTACAACACTACTTCTAGACAACAAAAGCAAGCTAGCCAGCAGCAATACTATGGATTAGGGGATAGAGATGACCATCAGAACAAGAGAGTAATGCACCGTTTCTTCGATGAATGGCCTCCCAAGGATAACAAAGATTCATGCTGGCTTGATAATAATGATCATCATGATCATAAACTGTCAAAAATCCAGCTTTCAATTTCCATGCCAAACGCTTCTTCACATCATGACTTCTTCATGACCCGAAATGGTACATCATGAAATAATTGAACTTACCATGCTAGCTAGCTGCAGTTTCTTTAATTAGTAGTAGTACCACTTTTAGCAAGTAGTATTACTTTTTGGAGTACTGACCGCTCCTGCGCTGGCAAGTAATGGTAGTATTAGTACCATCTATTTCTTGATGACCACACTCTCTTTTGACCCCCTCTTATCTGCACTTTGGTTTTGCAGAAAAAATGAGGTCTGAATAGTGGATTTCTGAATCAAAAGGCCAAAAAGTACTTAAAATGGTGGTGGGGTTGGTGAATTATATGTTCCACCTTTATGTACACAGATATGTAGTTGAGGTCTGAGAACTGTTACTTTTTCAATTTGCAACTTTGTACTGAACTTTTTATTCCCAAGTAATATGAGTATTGCAATCTAGTATTAGTAGTTATCTCTATTCTGCATCTCCCCCATACTTCTTTTAAACATGTAAAATTTTCTTCCAAGTATTGCATGTCTGGATGTTTGATTCTGGTATGCAAGCGTCTGGGGTGTTGCCACATGCTTTTATGTCTCATTCGCAGGTGGACTCAATAATCTGCTGCTTTTCCATGCTGTTGCTTTCAGACACTAGCTCAGCTCCGGACCCTGGAAGAGCTTTTGGTTACTGTAGCAAAATAGTGGTAATAGGGGACCCCGGTGCGCCCACATTTGGCTTTTGCGATCTTGCTAGGTTTGGTTTTAAGGGTTTAGTCGCGACATGCCCTTCTGAGCCTTTGTCCGTGCGTATTTGCCCCCTAACCTACCAGTTTTATGATCGCGGCCTCACAAGTTCCGGTTGAGGATGAAATGGTTCTTTAATTTATTACCACCCTATCAACATCTATCTATTTATTTACATGCTATCTCTGCCACTCGTTTATATTTCACGGGCAAATTGATCTGAACTAAAACTTGCAGGGCTCCTGATCTCTAGTTTTACCGCTTTCTCTCAATTTATATTTGTCAATTTTTGACATGTTACTCAAAGCAGTGATTGAAATTCCAAGTGAAAATACTTTAGTTCCCTTGACCCGCTTTTATTCGGTTAGGAGGGGTAGGTATCTACATTTTTTCCATTCAAAAATTGCTATCAAAATTCATGGAGCAAAGCTCTACCTATCAATACTGCAGAGTACCTACCATACCATACATATAGTTCAGGTGTTCAAATTGCAGCTAACCCTTTTCTGGCAAATTGGAGGGGGGCTGTCTTCTTTGAGTCTTTGGCTGTATTAAAATGATTTTAGCTTTTATGTTGATGCCCTCAGCCAAAGAAAACGGTGCAAAGGTTTTGTAGGATGAGTAGTGCCTTAAATGGAGGTGGAGGAAAACCTGTGTAGTGTCTCATTTATACGCGTGGGAATAGTCGGCAGATATCAAGTCGGTGCGTAATTCTACGCAAGAAAAGAAGCCGTTTTAATGGTCAAGAATCAAATCCCTTCTACTCCATCAAATGGAGAGGAAGAAGGAGAGTAAAGACAGTTCATATTGCCTGAGATCCCTTGCAAGAAAATATTCAAATTGGGCAGCACCGACGACAAAATCCGCCTCCCTCAATGTATGAATCCTGTCCGCAAAAACTATTAGCATGTTTTTTGTTCAACCGCTAAAATTACGTTGCCGCCAAATTGACCCATGACAACGTGCTCCGCCTGAACTTTTGTCCTTCTTCATGATGAGGTGTCCCATAAAAAATTGTTATGAATTGCTCCCAGGGGGGAAAAAATACCTTGCCCCCTAGCTTAAAAAATATGATGCCTATTTTATTTATTTCTTTGATTCGATTCTTTAATTGTCACTTGCCGTGGTATGAAATGGAAATTTTGTACACTCGTATCTTATTTATTGGCTTCAAGTAGTTATATATGTGTGGCAGAAGAAATTTATTAATTTCTCGGAGTACTTTTTCTTATTCTT
Source organism: Coffea arabica (assembly GCF_036785885.1). Classification (NCBI taxonomy): domain Eukaryota; kingdom Viridiplantae; phylum Streptophyta; class Magnoliopsida; order Gentianales; family Rubiaceae; genus Coffea; species Coffea arabica. The sequence goes on along the minus strand of NC_092320.1, from coordinate 10,908,099 downwards.
TAAACAGATTAATAAAATCGGATGCATTTAATCTCTGGATTGTAGTTTTCTACTGGAATTTTTTTACACTTTTTATGGATATATTTTTAATCATTTTTTTTTTATTTAAAATACATCAAATCGTTATAGTTTTAAAAAATTTTTTTGAAAATTTTTTAAAAATAGCAATCAAAACGGGTCTAATAACAAATGAATTTTTTGGTTTTATGGCTGAAGAAGTATTTTCCGATGGGATGGGACAAGAACAGCGACTGCATGTGATGCGGGAATAGTAGTGCGTACGTAGCATTTAGGTGTGATGTATAATTTCAATTGGGAGGGACCAGAGGTAAAAAAACTTGAATGTTAGTGTGGGGCTGGATGAATTGAAAAACTCGAGCAAGTGTTCTGTTCTGAAGCCTTTTCTTTTCTTTTCTTTTCTTTTCTTTTAAGAACTTTGAAGCCTGCCTGGATCTAATAATTATTACAATTGACTGCTTTGGTTTATGGAATTTTGAGATGAATATGCATAGCGTGTTGCAATAATATATCTTCTCCAACGCTTTGGCATATGCTAATGCAACTTGAGATGAATCAAAATTCATAGATATCAGATTGGTGGGTTTGGATAGCAATAATTATTTGACTAGAATTTATTTGTTTACATCACACGATTTCTAACATATATTTTTTTATTTCACGTAGATTAAGTGCACAGCCTTTGAAATCAAAGATCAGCTGGTTCGTTGGGTGTATAAGTGGAGCAGCAGCAGTGGCTAAAATTGGAATCCGCATAGATTTTTTTACTTGGAAGAGCAGGTTGATAGGATTTTGCAGTAGGATGTACGCATTACGGAGAATGGAGCGAATTGAGCAGTGTTCTGTGTCACATAACAAAATACTGTGGCAACAGGGCAGCCTGTAGACTGACCGTTCGCGAGGAGGGGGGTGTCTGAGAACTGAGAAAGCGTCAGATACTTGATGGCTGAAGCAGCAGGTGGGGTGGGAAGGACAGAGTTTTGAAATGTAAGATGCTCTCTCTGCTACTATTCCATGAATGATGAAGAATCCGTCTTCTATGTCAATGAGAGAAGTATGAAGTTCTTTCTTTCAAGAGTTCAGACTCTTTTGCAGGCTTTTAACGCAGCACCCACACACACGATAAATCATTCAGTACCTATAAACAGCTATTTTTCTGCCGTACGCTTTGCAGGCTCAGGCACTCGGCAGCTACGGATACCACCACCTTCCGACTGACTCAACCCTGCCACTGTCTGCCCATAAACTGACTCCTAACTGTGCATCTCCCTCACACTTTTGGGCCCCTCTTCTTTTCTGTTCTTTTCATGTTTCCCTTCTTCTCTCTGTCTTGCATTGATTCATTAAACTGTGTCTAATTCGGTGGTCAACTTGAAGGATTCATCACTCAAAAAGTTGTCCTCCTCCTAATTAAACGGCCCTTACATTCTAACTGAGCAGTTTCATTCATCGCTTATACAAGAATAATTCCATACTACCGTTGTTGCGCCTTTCTCCGCCCCCTCAACATCGGTTTTACTCTTAAAAAAAGAAACATACTCCAAAAAAAAAAAAGCAAGGGAAATCAAAAGACAGTCTCGTTAGTAATGGCCTTACCCTTCTGTTCAAATCCGTTTGCAGCTTGTTCTCGATTAATTATTTCATCTGATTATAAATTTTGATTTTCAATAATTAATTTTTGTAATATATTCGTTTGCTTTTGTATTTAGATTACATACTATTCCATCTTTTAATAATCAAACAAGTTAAAATACATAATCAACTAAAGAGTAGCTTTTTACTGATTCTAATTATTCGCTTTTCATAAATCATATTTTACAAAATCTAAAGCCAGCGAGAGCAACAAAGCATAATTAATTGATAAGCCAGCGATAAACTTTCTATCCTTTTATGGGGCAAGAGCATCACAAAACTACTATTACACTTCGTACAAAATGTAATTAAAAAAAAAAAAAACTAACATTTAGTTTCCATTATGACTTGGTTTTCAGTTTTGGGCTGATGCTAGGCCTATAAAGGAGATGCATCCTCCGTGCCAAAGGAGCAATTTCACACCCATTTCATTCTTCCCTATTTTTATCATTATCACCCTCTCTCTCTCTCTCTCTCTCTCTCACCCATGTTGGCTTTTTGGGAAGCAATGAGAAGGGGTCGAGTAATAAGCCTACTTTTGTTTTTTGTGTGGCAGTGGAAAACGCTGAGAACTGAAGGAGCACCTTCCTAAGAATACGACTTTTCAAAACCAACCAGCGCACCGAGAGACAGAATAGAGACAAGAACGGAGGAACCGACTCACACTCTCTCGTCCTGCCTATTGTTGAAAACAAAAACAGCCCAAGTTCTGTGGCTGCCTGCCGGTGCACCTCGTCAAAATTGTCATGCCAAAAATGTGACGCTTATTTATATCCTGAATTGATGGATGGATGAATCTAAAGCGCTCCAAACGACCAGCGAATCATTCTTAATTGCTCGAAGCGTTTTGACGATGCTGAAACTTTAATGCCGGCAAGTACGTTTTCAGGTTGAAACAAATTTATTCCCACGGGAGGCGGGGGGTAAAAATAATAAAAAAAAAAAAGAGGACCCTCGGGAGGAGTTGGGAGTATGGAGTGGAGAAGAGGATGATGAACAATCACTCAAAAAACTTCTCCTTATAAATGAGTTAACCTACCTCCGGCCCAGTTCATAGCGATGGATCACCGACAATCGGAAAGGAGTACCGGCGAAAATCTCCCATTTTGGGAACAAAGGTGATATTTCAAAATGTGTACACTCTTCAGCTATTATTGACATCATCAAGAACAAAACAATTTTGAAACAGCAACTACATACGTGTAGATGTGCGTGTCACTGAATAATCTATGCAGACATTTATCCGTACCTATAATATACTCAACAGCAACAGACTACCAAGAAGACCACAAAACACATTTTACACCACAAACCATTTCGCTGTGGTAAATAGGCAAGCACAGTCGGTTGACCATTGGAGATCCCTTCCTGTCTTAATCAACGGCATTGCAAGACTAAAAGCCTAAAGTCTATGGCAACATGGGGTACTAGAAAGATATCTGGACCAATCTCACAGTTTTAACGACTGAACTACATGCCATCATATTTTCTTGCTCATTGGCTTGTACCATTCTCGTGTTTCTGTAGAAAATAGGACATACGGACACCCAAAAAGGGGCACCAAAAAAAAAAAAAAAAAAAAAAAAAAAAGTCTATGAACCCACATATTTACAATATGTTACTATGTTTTCTAAATAAGAAGAAGTCTCAAGTAACTTTAGACATCATGGCTCATCAACAATGTTAAAGCTTTGAGAGGCCATCTTATATCTGCAAGTGTACCCGACTCGTAAAGCATTAGAAAGAAAGATCAGTTCTACCTGGTTCTGAAAATGAAAGGACGCGCCAACCTTGTCTTCAGATTTCATGATAAACAGAGACTTTAACGCAAGGGTTGATCTCGTTATTCATCATCAACAGAAACGTCACCATGCAGCCTTTCATCATGGCCTCCAGCTTCTGCATCACTATCTGGTACCCCAACAGCATGATCAGACACTGCCTGCAACTGGAATGATTCATCTTCCTCTGACTCTGACCATGCTTGCCTCCGTCGGTTTGTATTAGATGTAGGGGCAACCTTTATGAAGGAAAAAGATATCAAACCACAAAAAGAGAAGACCTAAGATACACAAGTCTATGACTGTCTTTACATTAGATGTGGTGACAAGGGGAACAGATTTCATAAAAAATTTAGCATCATTTTCGACATGCAAGACTTCCAATCATGAAATTGAGTATTAATCAACACAACAAGATCACATGTCAGCAGACAGATGTGACAAGCACACAAAAGAGCAAAGCAGCAATCGTGTTTAAATGGAAAGATGTTAGTAGCAGTGGTATACTACAAAATAAAGCTACATTTATCAATCTGGCAAGTCTCCCAGTTCTTGGTCATAAAGTCACAAGTTAAAGAATCAATGTAGAATACTTTTGAGATAATTAGAGAAGAATATTCTCCAATCTGCCAAAGAGGGGTAAAAAATAACATATGCCACCAAAAACTGCTTAATTGCATGCTTGTTTGTTTTATGTACAAGTTTATGTTATGCAAACACACAGCGAGAGAGAGAAGAGAGAGAGAGGGAGGGACTTACGGCATCATCCTCTGCATCAGAATCATCAAGACCTGCTGCTGCAAGAAGATCCTGAGGATTATTTTCTGCTTGATCAACGTGATCAACTTGATAATGAGGCTCTTTGAAGTTTACATTGGAATCTTCATCATCTATTTCTTCCTGATCATCTGCATCTGCTAACGGTTCTTCAGATCCATGTCGTGACTTCTTTTCCTTCTTTCTTCTTTTTCCTCCTTTTCTCCTCCTCCTCTCACCACCCTCCTCATCTTCAGTCTGAGGCCTGTCCTTTCGCTTAGAGGCCGGAGCAGTGCTCTTCCATTGCTCCTAGAGGGAAAATCAACTTTTAAATTCATAAACCTAACCTAAATAATTGACGCATGTAAAGATAAAGAGACAGAGAAGGCTCAAAGGCTGCCTAATTTTCACATTTTTGAAACTATTCTTTAGAATTAAAGGTTAACAAACAAAAAAAAAAAACATGCCCTGAGAATTTTGAAACTTCAATAACTAATACATGCATTAGCCATTCTACAAGAATAAATTTCTAAGGAATCCAAGTGTGGCACTGCCAAAAATCCAACACTTGGCAACTTGGTTTGGGCTGCCTTAATTGGTTTCATGAAAACTGAGTTCATCATGTTTTCACATGTGCCAGTAAGCATAAATCCCTAATCAGTTAGTGCAACATTAATAAGCATTTAGTTACCAGTCATATACTTAATATCTGATGCTACTATTAATATATTCTGAAACCTATACCAAAAAGAATGTTTGTGATGCAAAACCAAAACATAGAAAAACTACTTTTAAGTTAGTTGTGACCAAAATTTCCAAGTAATATCCATGGAATTGACTAGGAAAGAAGCATGTTATGATAATAATGAATGCCAATATCCTTATGTGTCTCACTTCCCAAGGAGAGCATTCCATTTTTGCGTGACTAAAATGCTCAAAAATATGAACTTCATGTTCTTCACTACCAGTAAGGACCATATTTATGATGATATTGAAAACTAATGGATAACTTAAGCCAGAATCTTTAGCGTTAAATCAGAATACAAACTACATATATTGGAAGAAAATCAACATAAAAATTATGGAGGGAGATGATAGGCAAGTAATTACTACCTTTATACGCAATAAATGCTCCTCTTGTTGCATCACTTGTTTGTGTTCATCCTCTTGTTTTCTTTTCTCCAACTGTTTTAAAACCTTTCATTAGTAAATCATTGATAATGATAACCAAGAAAGAGACAAATAAACAAACAAGTACTTGAGATTTTCTCTGCTCTTCGGCTCTTTTCCGGTTTTCCTCAGCCTCCTTAACCTGCTTAGCAAGTTCTATTCGCTGCTTATTTTGCTGGTCTTCACGTTCAGCTGCCTCACAATGAACTTTTGCAGCCTCAAGTAAGTGCTTGCAATACTCAACATGAGTTTCAATCTTTTTCTCATCAAATCCATGAATGTGGAGATTTGAAGCAGCAGACAACAGGCTGAATATGCGAACTGCATTCTTAAGCTCAGTGACAGTTGACCGTACCTATAACATTAGTGAATGAGTTTCCTTCGAGGAGTACGAAAATAACTTGCACCGGTGAATATGCCAACTGTGACATACGTGCAGATATAAAGCATGTCTGTTCTAGTTGCACATACTATAGTTAATGGTGGTTGTGCTTGACATTGAAAGGAGACGATCCAACAGAAAATTCAGAACAAAGACTGGTGATATTCAATACAATGGGAGCAAAATCATCTAAGGGAAAAAACCCAATGCTTCTAAAACTATAGCAGGACTTGTTAGCTCATGAACCTTCTTATAGCCAAGCCCATTTTTTATGAAAGTAGACCTAGCATGCATTTCAACCCAAAGCATAAAGATAAGAAGAACATCTGGAGTTAGCCAAAGCAGTATAAAGAGAAATGGTATGCAGTTATATGTCAACACAAAGCTACACATTTGAAGGATGGAGAAGTGGAACACCTCATCCACAGTCCTTTTTGTCTTCTGTAATGTTGATGCAGAAAACTTCTGCAGTGCTACACCGATGTCAAACCTTAATGTGTAATTTGAAGGTGCCAAATGAATAGCTCTTAATAAAGTCTTTTTACAGTCTTGCCACTGCTCAGCTTCATAATGTGTCCGTGCTAAATAAAGAAGAACTTGACTGTCTGTGTTGTAGTAAAACTTCTTTAAGCAATTCTCATACTGCAAAGACAAGCATTGTTTCACGTGCATGCAACAAAGACAATTAAAGCATGAAACTAATAACCAAAAGCAGGTGAAATGAAAAATAAACCATTTTCACAGCCAATGCAAAGTCTCCTTGAGCAAAGTGGACATGAGCAAGATTTATCCACACATCTGGCATCTGGACAAAAACATTTCCACTTGCAGCTTCTTGCACCTATTACAATTCGAAGAGGCTAATAAGTTTACAAAGCTAAACAGCATGCTTGAAAAAGGTAAAAGTGTAGAATAAGCTGGCCTGACCTGGGTGAAAAGTTCCTTTGCAATATCAAATTGACCTTTTTCTGCCAATACAACTCCAGCACCATTAGCTGCAAATAGATTACCAGTATGCTGGAGTAGAACCTGCGGAATGAAATTATAGTCATCATGTATTTCAAGATCCCTTAACAAGCAAACATTAGGTAACATGTAAACAGGAAGGACGAGGAAACTCTCATAAGATATCACACGTGTCAATCCTCTAGTCAAAGCAGATTGCTATGAGCATGAAATTGCCATAGAACATAAAAATATATGGCACAGAATAATACTTTTGTGTAAAGTTCTTTAGCCTTCTCCAGGTGGGTAGCTTCCAACTTAGGTGCTCTTTTCTCTGAACGAATTGCTGCAAAATAGTTCCAATTGCCCTGAATATTCAAGAAAAAGCATGAGCCTTGTACATAACTGCCTGAAAACGATACTTTAAGGACTAATATACATACATACATACATACATGCACACACACACATACATATTTATGTCTATACTTATATGTATATGTATATACTTTAAGATAGGAGAAACTTCACCATTAGGATAACAAACTTAGATAATGGATCAATTCTGTTTGAAGTCCGAAGCGGACGCAGGTCAACAGAAAGTTGCACAAGTTTAGAGGTGCATATTCATTTTACCAGTAAGAAATCAATATAACACCGAAAGAACAAATGAATTCGGAGAAAAATGTGCACCAGACAAAGAGAAGCATAAGAATCATTTCCATTAGCCATGTCCTTAGCTGCACGGAAAGTTTCTTTTGCCTTAACCCAGTCATCATTCTTGAGCTCAAGGTCACCGAGCATCAATAATGCATCTTGACACTTCTCATCCACCTTGCGAGCATCTGCAATCTGTAACAAAAGCATTAAAAGTAATATACAACTGTATATGGAAAAAAAAAATTAGCAGTGCACTAGAGCAAAAATAGCCACCAGTTCAGTACTAGTTTGAACATCATTTCGAGCTTTTGCAATAGCGGCAAGCCTCAGGTAAGCATCTACATATTCTGGGTACTGCAAATTAATGCCATAGGATGGAATCACAAAGGATGAAAAGGTGAAGGTTAGACCTGAGTAATCTGTAACTTCAAAGATACATCAGACATTTGATAATCAGTTGAAGCGCTTCAAGACTACAAAAAGCACTTGATTGTCATGCAAGCAGATTAAAAAGCATCATTAATGTCATTTAAAAGTTCATCAAGAACATTTAGGGAGTGTCAAATGCATAACACTTGAAATCAGAGCAAGCAGATAATTTTGAGTTAATGGAGGAACCATGAAGGATAATCCACTAAAATGATATCAATCACAACAAGAAATTTGATCAAATATGAGTCCAACCATAAACATTTAACATGAGTTTAAGAAAACAATGGGGCTTGGAAACAGTCAAATACACGCAGCATTGATATTTCTCAAAGAGCAAAGGGAAAAAAGAACTAAGATGCACTAGCATAGAAATGAAGCACAAGCTTTTGTTTGTTTAATTTCATACCACAGCTTTCAACTTATCCATTGATATATCTAGGGTTCATGTTTGTTTAACTGGAATGAATCCTTAATGGAAATCACAAATGTAGGGGTATTTCAGAGACAAAATGCAAATACAAAATTTCATTCAGATGTTATTTTACATCTTTATCTCAAATGAAGTGGTTCATTTTCACTTGTATCATAGAATATTGCACAAGGCAACTTTTGAAAAGTTGATTTTGAGAAGTCAGTGGCACTTTATCTTTAAAAGGTTGGTTTATTGGGATTAATTTGTGTAAAGATTACTAGCTTTCATTCATCATATTTGAATATTCCTTTTCTACGACATAAGCACTGGATAATCACCAATGGACGTGGTTTTCAAATTCCTCCATATAACAAGCAACTTTCACCCAGAGTAACCAAATGCCCATACTGTCATTCTTATATAGATACATCAATCATGTATATACAACGAAATGAAATGAATGTTATACGCACAAACCAAAGGCATCCTGACAGTTGTCAACAGGATGCTTTAAGCAATGAAAGTTGATCAAAGAACAGAAAGAGGGTGCTACAGATCGGTAATTTCAACATTGATGACTTACCCATAGAGTAAAAACTTGAGTGAGAATCAAGTCATTGATGATCCACTTGAGTTTTCATGATGATGTCAAGTACATTGAGAGAAAGTAAAAAGAGTATTTAAACCCAAATTTGTTATGTGGTTAATATCACCCTGTTGAATTCTTAGCTGCAACTAATTCATTTAAGTTACAGATATACAGTTACAGATATACATTAAATGAAAGCCTTAGGTGTATAACCTTTTCCTATTATCTAAAACAATTTAAGCATAAAATTCACCTTTTAGTTATTCCACAAATCTTGAAATTGGCAAGAGTTCATACCTTGTATAGAATTAGTCGGTACAAAATGCTGGCCGTTTCAATGGAATGCAACTGCTCCAACAATCTAGCCAGGTTGAATATTGTTGAAACTTTATTATAAGGAACTTCAACAGGAATACCCTGTCCTTCAAGTCGAACAAACAAGTTAAAGTCTTTGTATAGATGTACAGATGCAGTGGCATCAATTGGGTATTGTGCACTTTTGAGATTATTGGATTTTGCTTCATGGCAAGGATTTTGTATTCCTTCACTGTTTGAAGCTTTTGTATTGGTATCTGCTGCTTCTTGATTCTTGGAAACAAGCTGTGGCTTAGCTTCAAGAAAACTAAGCCATATGCCATTGCCTAAAGCATCCTTGAAAGCTTGTTCGGCAAGCTGGAAATTGATAAGACACGATAATTGAGTTCTTAGAAAAGTACTTGGGATCCAATTATTGGAATCTGCTACCACAGCCAAAGCAGGTGTTTCTTCTTGCATTTAAGTAAAACCATAACACTGTCAAAGGAAAACAAACCTTAAATTCTCCCCTCTCAAAATGTAGAACACCAATGCTGTTCAGAAGCTCTACAGGCACTTCTCCCCCTTTCTTCTCGTCTGCCTCTTCTTCTTTCCCTCTCTTTTCAAATAGATTACGAGCCTGTGAGAATGATTATTTAAGAAAATATTAGAAATCACATCTACTGCTAAAAGGGTGGGAAAGAAAGAAGGAAAATAAGTTTTTTTAATTTTGGCTACTGCTAAAAAGGTGGGAAAGAAAGAAGGATAATATGTTTTTTTTTTTTTTTATTTTGGCTTTTAGAGGGAGTGTTGGAGAAATTTATGTCCATACTTCTCAGTTATGAAGGCTTATGTGCAGAAATGAAAGAAAATGCTTCCGAATCAGGTCCTCATTTGACTTGTGAAAGGGAAACGAAGGCAGTACATGCAACACACAATATCTAACAAACTTTCAATATCACTAAATTACGGGATATATGCGCCAACATATTAACACCAGTAACTGCAGCAAGCAGTGTCCCTTTCACATACAAATGAAATTGAAAATGTAAACCACATCTGCAGTTTTTGGCATCTTAGAAGTAACAATTGATTTTTTTATTATTTTTGTAACCTTAGAAGAAAAATTTGAATGTGCAATTATAAGCAACTATCACCCAGAAACAAGACTAGAGAAGAAAAGACACAATTCTTACTCTATCATGTCCTCACAAGAGGTCTCAAAAATTTACATTTTGGAGTTTTGATAAGATGCTGGCACCGTATAGTGTTATTGCACTAAGTATATTTTATTAGCCTTATATTCTGGGAAGAAGACATGGCATTCTGATACCAGTTCACAAAAGCAACAATTGACATGTTTAAAAATTGAAAGAAGCTGAAAAAACTTTACAGTTTTAAACGCATCCAGAGCAGCACCAGCATCAGTGGAAATTAATAACTCCCCCAGATCTAGAAAAGCCTGTAAACATATACAAAGTGCTCAATCTGTCAGTAAATATGCATCAGGCAAAGCAGGATAATAGGAGGATATTCTACCAATTCTCAGAAAAATTGATAAAGCATGTCAAGAAAAAGTACAAGAGTCATCCTTAACATGGCCACGCATGAGAATCAATCAAGAAGAAAAGAATGCCAACTTTGTCAGTTAACACACACTTGCTAGAAATTGATGGCATCCAAACTTAGCTTTTTGCATCATTTTCTGATTGCTTGGGTCATCCATTCCTTGAAACGGACCATATATTGTTCTTTTTGGATTGATACCCATCATACATCAAATGTATATTTTGTTTCAAGCTAATGTCTGTTAACATTCTAATGAGGAAACTTAAAATGGCAAGTATAGACAGGCGAAGAGTATCTAGCATAACACTCAAGTAACATACAAGAGCGTACTCTACCACATAATCCATAATGAATTTCCATATCCTAGACAACATACTCGAAGAAACATGCAACTACAGAATTTGTGTTTGCATAAAACCTGGAAAAGTAACGTGCACTAAAATAATTCAAAATTTGTTGCTCCATCAGATTTTTCTCACAGACAATAATGTAGAACACCATATAACAAGAACAGCAGCATGATTTGACCAAGACTTCCAATAACAACCTCAGGATCACGAGGATCAATTTTAGAAGCCTTTTTGATAAATTCATAAGCCTTCTCAGTTTGACCAAGCTGGATATAAATGTGCCCAAGAGCCTACATCAAACATAAGCCAGAGACCATTAGAACAAATGAAGAAACACGAAGAACACATCTAACTGCAATTGCAGGGCTAATTTACATTGACTCACTTTCAGCGCCTCACAATTATCAGGGTAAACTTCCAGGACCTTTTCAAAATTTGCCAGGGCACTCTTAAGATCACCCAACTTCAGCTGAACTTGTCCCAAACCTAGTTTAACAAGTAAAAGTGTCACGAGCCAAAATCATTAGGCACATAATATCATCAAATTTTCGAAATGAAAAAAAAAAAGTTACAAGAGAGGCATCAATAAGACAAATGCATATATTCATCAAACATTTTAAAATTGCAAGCATGATTTTTGGAACTCAAACTGCATGTTCACATGGCATGACAAAGCATCCTCCATTAGGCTCATTAATGCAAGTGCAACACTCATTTGAACACCCATAAGATGACAAGCAAGTTCAGACATGTTAGAGCAGGTAAGAACCCCACTGTATGCATCATCCCTCACAATTCCTGCTTTATTCAGCCCATAACTCCTCCCACCCCACCCTCACCACGAGGCATAACATTAGGACACAAAATGTTAGCAAATTTTGATAAAATTAGATAGTGCAGGAAAACTACACACCGTAATAAGGTAACACAAATTCATGAGGCTTATTAATCTCCTTCACAGAAGCCATGTAGTACATTCCAGCTTTTTCATAGTCACCCTGGAATGGAAGAATAAAAGATGTACGATCAGATGAAGAAAGAAAGACAGGAAACAAAATCTTTCACAAGCATCAGAACCATGCAAGTTCAGATGCATAACAATGCTATAGATGTGAATGAATAATATATCCACTCAAAATGGTTGTTTTCCTGTACAAGTCAGAAACCCCTTCTTGACTCATTTGAATCTGTTGGACGAGAGATGTTGGATCCATAATAGATATATGATCTACTGAGCAATTACAATTGGAAGAAAGATATAAACTTATTGCATTTATACAGCTGCGACAGTAGGCAATTGTAGGGGCATTGTAGGGTAACACACCAATTTCCCCAAAAAAATAACTCACGTAAAGCAGAGATACTATATATAATTCTCACACTTCCATATGAGGACAAAACTATAAGCGTATCTTGGCAAATATGTTCAGTCTAAAACAGGTCTTACAAGATGGTACCCACTTATGTATTTACCATCTTGTATTATCGTAGAATATAGTGGACCAGCATATGTAGCTTAAAGTCAGAGAATAAGGAACAAATTTGATTTGGATGGGGAAATAGACATTTCCCTCAACTATTTTTCAATATGCTTCATACAGAAAACAATTGAACATTGCAAATGGATAAGACAATTAAAAAGACATCAGCAACAATTTCACAGACCTTGCTGTGGTATGATCGTGCCAGATTGTAATAAGAATGTGACTTAGTTGGACCATGATTAGTCACAGCAAGTGCCGTTTCTGTCAGTTTCTCGACTGTGGAATGTTTACCAGTAAAGAAGAAATGATTTGCCAGATAATTCAGTGACATCGCAGAATAGGGATATATTTCAAATGCCCTTTGGATTTTCACCATTCCCAACCTACTGTTGGCAGCTGCACAGATACAGTTAAAAAAAGAGTTAGCAATTAAAACGACAATGTTTCAACAAAAAAAGAATATGTTTATCTGGTACACAAATGCAGCAGTTGATGGAAAAGCGATTTTCTGACATAAATAGCAAAAAACAGTATTTACATCAGTTCTGTAATTTATGACAGGAAATCTACCCCTGCCAAAAGCATCTACAAGCTGCTATGCATAAAATCCAAGAGTATTACATATCCTATGAACATTTGAAAGTCTACTAAGTGACGAGACTCACCATCCTTAGTTTGCAAATCCAAAATACCAACAGCAACAAGAGCTTCAGCATTTTCTGGATCTAACTGTCATATCGGGAAAACATTATCAGGACATGTAGCTATACAATGGTAAATTGTTCCAGCGCAAATGTTCTGCATACTTGCCTGCAAAACGCGTTCGAATGCTTGCTTTGCCTTTTCCGTTTGACCTAATTTATAGCGACAAAGACCTATTCCAAGCCTTACAGCAGCAGGGCACTGAGGAAAAACTTGCAAGGCCCTCTTCACAAGAAGAAAAAAAAATCTTTATTAGTCCTCTTTGGGGAACAATACATTTCAATTGGAAGAACAAGCTGCTACAACATTCCCCACCTACCACCAGTTGTATCCCTGATTCAGAAGCCGTAAAGTTGTAACGCAAACATCATAAAGTGGCAATTGACAAACCTTATATAACTCCAATGAATCAGAATATCGTCCTCGGCTGAAGTGGACACATGCCTGCAAGATATAAAGGCTGGTTCATTGCCACAAAGACACATGAATATTTGCCTCAATGACAAAATTTTATTAGCTGCAGCCCTATATCCACCATAGCACCATGCGAAAATATAAAACCGAGAGAAAAGAGCAAAAATAAAAATGAAAAGATAACAGCATATGGCACAAGCTGAAGAGAACAAGGAAAAAGAAATCATTCCTACAAAACAATACATTTCTCTCGCAAATGTCAGACAATATCAAAACATAAGGTTCACCAGCAGAACTATAGTTATTTTGCAGAAACAAACTCCTCCATAATAAGATCAATTCCTAGTTGACAAAAAGAAATCAGAAGCTGCACCACTGCCTAGATGCTCTAACATGCAGCAACAAAATACAGTCACTAACTCCAAGAGTTCATGTATCTGATGCATGTGGATCACCCAATCTGAAAGTTCATGATTCTGATGCATATGGATGCTTATAAGCATGCACAATGAGAGAATCAATACATAAACCTTTGAAACCAAGTGGAGAAAAAAATACCTGACCCAGAAGAGCAGGAACATTATCGCGATCTCCATCCAATACAATCTTGAAGGCAGCGAATGCTTGTTCTACATCACCCTTGGCCAGTAAAAGTTGGCCTGCAGAGAAGCAGCACAAACAGATTTTAGAATTCTAAGAGAATCCAGATGACGAATACAGAGAGATTAGATGCATTTATGTCTCCTCAAGGTTTGGGTCTATTCTTAATCTTTAAACTCCAGTAAGGCAGACAATCAACAACAAAGAAGGCCACCAAGATCTCCTTAAGGTTTGACTCTATTCTTCATCTTTGAACTGCAATAAGGCAGACAATTAACAACATAGAAAGCCACTAAGATGGCACAGTATCCCATCTTGACAAGCTTTCAGCTGGAGATATGAAAGCACAATCTATAAACTTCTCCCATAAGGAAAAAAAGTTGAAGAGCTTGGTCATAGATCAACTCCACCTTAATTAATTTTCACACTGATGTCTAAATAATAGAAATTCTAAAATCCTTACTGCACAGAAAACCAAACTTTAAAGAGCTCAGAGGAATCAACTGTTAGGAAAAAATCATGTATTCAGCTATTTAGCACAGAAAACCAAGCTTTAGGAAAAAATCATGTATTCAGCTCTCCGCCTCAAGCCCATAGACTCCCACATATCAATGCAAATTCTCCTAATTTTCAATCTTTGCAACTGAAAAAGTACTCATCCGATTAAGTAAAACTTCGGAAACAGCCCCTTAATGTAGCTTATTGGCCATACAAACAGAAAAATGAATTCTAGAGCTTTTGAAGGAAATAGGAAATTATGACATCTCAAGTACTAAATAGGTAACGAACAAAAAAGTGCTTCTGGAGCATTGCCAAATAACTTCTACGCAGATCAAATGTCTCTGCTTGACCTAATGCAGTTACATACTGGGAATACAACACTCTCAGACTGAAGTCAGAATTAGTCAAAGTAAAAAAAAAAAAAAAGGCATAAAGTACAGCAGACATGACTATATTCTTCAGCCAGGAGGGACTAAAGATCATTTATCTGGTGCCTCTCCTAAGGTAACATTGAATGGAATGCACACCTGCCAGTCCTATTAGATGAGATCTGTAATAATTACTATTGGTCTTTTGCTAAAAGTCTTACATTAATAATAAGAACCACTCTCATCAGCCTTACATTAATAATTTTTTCACCAAAACCCGCCCTCCACTTCAATTGAAAGTAGTAGATTTTACCAAAAATTCCCCAATCACTGGGATCATGGAAAGACGTTATTGCATATAAGCAAATATAAAAAATCACTTATAAATGCCAAAGGATCCAACGGATAACAAGATCCAATCGAAAAGGATGTTTACCTTTTCCAATCCAGGTAGAAGGCTCGTGCATGTCTATTCTTGACGCTTTATTGTAGTACTGTGTTGCCATAATAAAATGGTCTTCCTTTTCTCTCTGCTTCGTCTCGATTTTTCCAAGATAACTATAATATGCACCTAAAGCATTGAGGATCGCGATCCTCTCATACCTCACGTCTGCATAATATTCATCAATTTCTGTGCCAAAAAAGGTTTTATGTGAACACATGAGAAATAGATGTTAACGAGTTAATACATAAGATCATATTCTTCAATAAATCCATAACGTAAAATGAAGGATATATACCAGGACTAGATCCTTCTTCCAGTATCTGGCGAAACTGCTCAATCTTGCCTTGTTTGAAGTATTCCCTCTGTCCAAAAAGCAAACATTCAGAACAAAATAGCCAATAAGTCCAAATACATAAACAAACAAGCACCTTGAATCCAAGATAAACGATGTCACATCACATGATTTGCCGCTAATGCAGTTACAACACTGCCACGTGCTAAATGCAACATGGTTTGGTTAGTTGAACATTTCCTCATGAGCAGAAGTTCCACCAATACGTACATGCATACATCCCCCAACTTTTCACCCAATTCTAACAAACAATCGACCTCAACATCAATGCACATAATCTGACGCTAATGCATTTACAACATTGCCAAACATTATATGCAAAATTTTTTGGTTACTAAAAGACATTTCCTCATGAGCATGTCAGAATAGATCAGAACTTCCACCAACGGATACATAAACGCATCCGCTGACCTTTTCCCCCATTTTAACAAACAACTAAAGCTTCAAGTACAACTTACTATTTCAATAACCCACCTTTCAGCGAAACCCAAGAAGATGCAATCAAATATAACAATATTCCATTTAAGGGGGAGCGGGGGAACCTCAAACTTCAGAATCCAAAACCCAATTAAGTCAGCATATTCCTCCTACAAGGCGACAGGATTCAGAGGATACTCTTTAAAAATTGCTTACACATAAGTGAGCAGCTCAGGCAAACACATCACCCCAAAATGCCATATTTAATCATAAAATAAATTTAAGCATGAAAGATTAAGAGTTGGCCCAAACAATAAAACTAAAGGTGGTAATTTCCATCCATATCCATCTCACTTAAATGGTTTTGGATTAATAAAAAATTTAGATGGACATTAATGGACATCCAAATAAAACCAATTGGCTTGATGGTTTTAAGTGGATAATCCACGTAATCCATCTAAATCCATTTAAGAAAATAATGAGCAAACCCAGCATGTTTTGGTAGTACTAATGTTTCTTATGATGCTGAGTAAATACTCCCAGTCCAAGATGCTGTTCAGCTCTTCCAACTCACGCGGTCAAAGTTTTCTTCTCAATCAGCGTATTCCAATTTTTTACATGCTTTATTTATTTTATTGTTCCATTTTTTCTATTTTTATTCTTCTTAGTTATCAGAACTCGTCCTATTAACTTAGGAGCGTCATTTTAAACTACGTGTCAATTAAAGAAATTACCTATGTGTTAGTTAAATAGATTTTAAATGGATAGTTGGATATCCATCATCCATTTGGATCCAATCCATATACAACCATTTATTATATGGATTTAAACGGATTGAACCATTTAATCCATGATCCATTTATATGAAACCAATTATGATCCATATATCCATTTTGCCACCTCTAATTGGCAGTTTATAACTAAGAAGGTGAGCAGCCCATGCTAGCACACAAGAGGTTCTTTCTAAAGAATAATTCCCCTATAAAGGGTCAAACTAATTTCCTATTGAAAGAAGAAAAGATTTTTTCCATAATCTATCTTAACCGAAAAAAGCACCCTTCTTCTACCTCGGTGATTGAAAGGGTTTGGGATCAACACAAAGGCTATTTGACACACTGCTGAGTGTAAGCATCAACATTTGATCGAGGTCAGTCAAGCCTTGGCGTTGCTCTATGAAATTCTTTGTCCCTGTCCCCCGCGGTCCTAAGGCCTCTTTTTCCTTACAGTTTTTATTTATAGGCGTCTAAGACCTAAGAGAATGACTTCTCCTCGGACCCGGATTACCTTTCCTTGATTGCCAATGTCCCAAGGGAGGGAAGAATTGGACAAATAGACCAGGATAAGGGCGAGACAGATACTGTTGAATTACCTGAACTCCCAACCTTTTATCAAACTATTTTTCTCCTGGGCCACTGCCAGGATTGAGCTCTCATCGTCCCCGCTGGTATCGGATATAACCCATTCCCCTTGACACACTCTAGATATAACACATACACTTGCATGAAGAAAAGCTAATCGAATGACTGAAATTAAACTCGAAAAAGTAGAATTCAATCTCTAAACAGAGAAACTTGTAACACAATAACTAAATAAATAAACTTGTGTTACATACGGCGATGATGAGCCAGAGGTCAAGAGGGGCTTGCTCGGCCTTGAGAATGTCGAGGATGTCGGAGGCGTCACGGGGAAGCTGGTCCAGCGCCACCCTAACCTCCTCCTCCGAGTTCTGCACCGGAATGTACACACACGCCATTTTGATCGGTATATTGATTTTTCTATATCAGCACTATATTTCTACTTGCTGTCGGATCAATTTTGCCATGTTACCATAATTCAATTGAAAAGAAGGAAATTTCTGATTGCTTAGAACCCTAGGAGGCAGCTAGGAGTGAGTGAGTGGAGTGGAGACTTGATTTTAGTGAAAGCCAAAACCTCAAGAATCAGGACATATGTGCCGGTGAAGGATTCCGTTTAGAAATTAGAACACTATCAGTATCAGTGATTAACAGGAGCAGGGGATGAACAAGGGGGCATGGACCGGGATTTTAGTTGATGGGGATTTTATACTTCGGCTTTCTAGTTTCGGTTAAGGTGTTTGGCTAATTAACCCAATTGAATAACTCAAACGGTTTGAACAAGCCCCGGTCTCTGATGGTTTTTTTTTTTTTTTTTTTTTTGCTAAATGTCCTCGACATGATATTCAATTCTAATTTATAGGAGTAACTTCATGCACTCGTGTGTTCATAGATTTTAATCATTTTATTAGTTGTTTGTTTTTGTCTTTTATCTTGTCAAAACTTCAATCAACAAACTCTAGATAATTCAATAATAAATTTTATATTTTCATAATTAGTGACTGGAACGGTATAAATTTACATTGATTCATGTTCATTAGATAATTATTATACTAATTTTTGTGATTCATTACTTCCTTAATAATGTCGTTGGAATTGCAATCAATTTAAAATGGCTTGTGAACAATTCATTTGTAGATTGAGTTTTGAGAGATTTGGTTGCCGCTCATACTTGGAACTCAAATCCGTCAATGTGTACATATATTTACACTCAAATCAACATGTATATCTATTTGTTTTGAAGAGAAATGATATTTACGCTCCGATTTTTGTTAATCGCACTTCCACTATCATTTTAATTATACTTTTTATTTATTAAATTATATATGATAAGATGAATAGCGATAATACAAATAACAGAAAAAGGGGTGCAAATAATATATTTCTCTTTTTAAGTTATAATAATAATTACAAATAACTCACATGATAGAATCAATACAAGAATACATGCATGATAACTCAACACTGCTACAGTATTAACTGGTAACTCGTACATAACAGGATAAATAACCAATACGTAACTCACATTTCAGTGAGAAACTGAGAATGAGAATAAATTGACGGTTAGTGAAACTCGAATTTAGGACATACCCGATAATGCCAACTCTACTGAACCTTCAACAAATCAGCAGAAGTCCAATCGAGCTAATCTAAGGTCGAGTTCGAACTCAATAGTCAATACTAGTTAAAAGGCAAAGCCTACTATTTGAGTTGGCTCGGGTTGTCCGCTCAACATTTTTCCACCCGCCATAGCCCCGATGTAATTTTGTTCTCGCTAAACTCGGTGGAAGAAAGTGCAAAACAAGCCCAAGAAATTATTCCAACGGATCAAATTCTTTCAGGCAACAGATACTGATTCCGCCATGCCCATCAAATGGTAAGCAAAAATCCCACGTATGAACTAGCATTATTCCCTGTTTTCAATTGGTAACTCACTGGATGTTGTTGTAGTGCACAAAAGATTATATACCATGACTGAGCTTTTGCAGATCAAACTGAATGTTTGATTATTTTTTTTCGGTTGTTTCTAGGGTTTTGCACTGGCAGCCTAATCCAGGCACAACAGTGAACACCCAAATTCTCACAGAAGTGTCTCAGTGTGTGGAGGGCATTAACGGGGTCAAGGAAGGAAGGTGGAAAGCTACTCTCAGCTTTTATAAACCCATGGTTAGAGGTAATTTTCTTAAGGGCTTTCTCTTTGTTGTATTTCCTATTTCGTGTTGTTGACGTTATAAATCGAGCTGCGGATTCGATTATCTCTTTTATTTTTATTGGGTTGGGATTTGAGATTTCTGATGATTTTCGTGGGTTCATATATGGTAGAACAAGCGAATGCGATGGAATTTCCTCGTGATTTTTTGGGGATTTCACTCCAAGAGCAGCCCAATAAGTATTACCTTGTGATAAGAGGGCAGCGGTTGATTGTTGAGGCAGATTCTACAATTCAGACAATTATGGAAAAACTGCAGTCATACAAAACAAGGGTAGCGCTTAATTTTGAGGTCTGTCAACTTTAGGATATTCATTTCACTATTTTATCTGCTCTTAAATTTTGTGTCTTGATAGACCATATTCACTACATGACTTTGGAAGAAGGGGGGGGGGGTGGGGTGAATGGAGAAGAGGGAGAGGGATAGGCAAATGGTTGAAGCAAAGTTTAACTGCAGAATGGTTAAAAAGAATGCAACAAAAATACGCGATAGTTCAAGAACTTGAATGGTCTTTTCTTGTATCTGACTGATCTTCATGCAAATATGTATTAGGTTGCAGAGCAAAATTATTTTTGTCCGCCCCATTAGAAAGCTCCTCCAGCATTACAATTTTGAAGCTTGATTCCATTTTTTCTCTCATCGCCATTTTCTAGGCCAACTAAAGCTGTGCAATTGTGTGTGCTCAGTAAAGGAGGGTGCTTTGAATGATTAACTAGTTAGATTGAACCATTGACAGTATAAGGAGCTGAGCTTGCAGTTGAAAATGCCTCTAATCTTGTTGAGCACATTGCGTACATATTTGTCTTGTATACTTACCACTAAACAATTGACTGTAATAAACGCAGGGCTTTCAGTATCAACTAGGAGACTTCCAGTTACGTGTGGGGAAAGTTGTTCCAATCCACTCTGAAAGTTTGAGGGGAATTGTTATGGAGGTAATTAGCTGTACTTAGAATTGCAAGTATGGTTGTTATAGAGCTAATGAACTTTACTGTACAACGATCTTGCTGTTTGTCACTTTTGATCGAAGTTTAAAGTCGTCTAAAGTGATAAGTTGTTGATTTTCTCCTTAAGTTTCTGTTCTTTGACCCACAATGCTTGGTTTTGCCAGTTAATATTTTCCTTCTGTTTGGACTTTGGGGGTTGGGGGATTTGTCACGGATTTTTCCTTTTTTTGAGAAATAAGTGTGAAATCTTTGCTCTGATGAGAGTTAACTCGAAGATTTTGATTTTGCTGATGATTCTTGTGGGTTGAGTTCCACAATGATCAATAATTCTGAAATTGTTATGGCGTAACTCTTTGCTTTACTTTTGATCTTTTGATTAATAATTGAGAACTTGAAATTAGGAATTGTGGTTCACAAGAATTCAATCATCTAAAAAGTAGACAAGATGAACGACTTACTAGTTATCACAATAAAATTAAGAACTGCTAGTCTTCTGAGTAATTAACAATAAAAACATTAGGAAGCTCTTGACCCTGTGACTTTTCACTTGGTAAAATCTAGACATTGACTTGCATCTTTCTTGCACTGGTCAATAACCAACCTATGAATGCATAGCTCAGCTAGAATAGAAGCCACAAAAACAAAGTTAGAGCGCATGAGAGAGGGATGCATCAGGGCCTAGTAGTTATCTTAATTTGCAGAGGGCAACGAGCAAAATGTTGGATGTCACTGATCTGAGTTGGGCCATACAGTTAGGACTCAGAACAATTATAAGCATCATAAGTAAGAAAAATGAAAACAGCACAAGAAATTATTGATGAATGCTATGAAATGATATTTCAGTATCTACATCATAGGTCTCGTAAGTTTTGTCCGAAACAAAGCAGTGCCTTTTAGAAATTGAAAAGTAGTCAAAAATTTTTTACTGTTGAAAAGAAGCCAACTTGTAGCTTCTGTACTAATAAATTTTCTGCGTCTTTTGCTAGCATTTCTTAGTTCATATGCTATGAATATCTTTGTTTTTTGTGGTGAATATCTTATCTGTCCTAAATGCTTCAGAACTTCATGTTTACTGCATCTTATACGATGCGGTTTGTGTATCAGCAATGAATTTGATATGACAGATATGGTGGTAACCATGACCCTCTTTCTTTCTCTTTTCCTTTTTTTTTTTCTTTAAAAAAAAAAAATTTTTTTTGGCAGATGGAGTATTTACCTATTTCATCATGGGAAAAATCACACCAAATCATGGGCGAGTTCTTTGATATATGGCAGGAAGCTCTCTCAAAAAGATCCTTGCCGGGTCATTTTGTGCATATTGAGCCCAACTTTGCAGAATATGGGCTGTCAGATGAATACAGTTCACAACACACGGCAGCACAGTATGCTAGTATTATGGCTCAAATGATAGCCACGGCTCAATCGGCACAAGCAGCTAGAAATTAGAGACTTTGGATACGAGTTTAATACTAACTAACAGGCATCTTTCTTTATCTGGCAGTTCTCTAGATACCACGTCTTTTCTTTTCTGATATTTAATTAATTTATCACACAGAAAAGCTGAAATCCAGTGGTTAGCAACATCATAATCACGGTGTACTTCAAAACGGCCCACTCCCAAACGACCTTGAGTTTGTTCCATGAGTTCTTTCTCCAACTTTCAATAAAGGCTGGATCTGAAGGCCACTCGAAGCTCACGCATCCATCTTGCCTTGCTACATGTAGCTGGGAGCTGTTGCGTCTTACTTTCCACCGGGAAAGGGGTAAAACAAGCTAGATCAAGAATCATGCCTTCAAACCGTCTGCTAAATCCCGAAGAAATGAAGTGACTTATCCTCTCTCAAGTTCCAAGAACTTTGTGGCTGGTATCTAGATAAAATAGCTTTCTACCAAAAACAATGAGAAGAGTCTATATGTTAACAGAGTCTGAGAGTTAAAACAAATGAGAATATGAATGACCGATCTCGTCTCCCATGGCACGTTATATCATATCTTCTTTCAAGAAGAGAAGGCGTCCACACAAAGATTTCCATCACAGAGTTTCAAGTTAAACTTAGTTTGTGAATGTCAAATAGTGATCACAGCGCGGTTGAAAAGTTAAAAATTAACACTTGTAGATAAAATATTGAATTAGGAGGATAACAAAATATTGCCACCCCACGAGCTCCATTCTTGTTTTTTTTTTTTTTTTTTTTAAAAAAAATTCTTTCTTTTTAGCTCACTAAGTTCTTTTCGTTAAAGATAATCATCAACAAAATTGTGCTGGCATACTTTAAGAGCTAATTTTTTACATTCTGATAGTATAGTGATTTTTTTTTTAATGTAAAATGTACATGATTTGAATGTATATGATCTAAACTTACTAGTGTAAAAAAATTTTGTACATATAAAAAACTTATTCACATTTTAATTGCATTAATCTTGATAAGCTTTTTGGGCCTAAAATCCTAAGGCCCAAAGCCTTATATAAAAAACTTAAAATTCATATTTTAGTTGCATTGATCTTGATAAAGCATTTTGGGCCTAAAATCCTAAGGCCCTAAGCCTCCGTGACTGGCCATCCTCCATTTTTTGCAGGACGCCTAAAACCTCCACGCTCTCCTTTTTCTCAGCCTCCACAACCGCTCTTTTAGTTTCAGCTTTGCCGTGTATCCCAAACTACATTCAACTCCGCAGTACATAAAGAGTTCACCAACAATAACGTGACTGCTCCTAACTTTTTTGATCATCTGATTATTGATTTTGTCATGGATCCAGAGTCTCTAGCAACCACGACCACCAATGCACCTAGGAAGGTATATAAGTAGCCTTTCTTAAGATTCTAAATAATCCCAAGTTTGGATGATTTCCAACGCGGGGTTTTGATTAAAAAAAGATTGGTTTGGAATTTAATGTAGGTGAGGTTTGCACCAAAAGTTCCTCCACGCAGAGACCAAAAGACTGTCGTCACCAAAGCGTAAAAACTCGGTCTTTTTATCATAGAGCAAGATACTGTGTTTGGATTGAATATTACAAATTCGTGCTGGTTGCGACTTTTTTTCGCATTACTGTGTATCAAAATGTTGTTGATCGTTTCAGTGAGAAGGTTGAAGATGCCGTTGATGCTGCTCAGGCTGAGGAACTATTACGCCGGCTTAATGTATTTGTGCTCTCCCATCACAGTTGTTTGATTCTTCATGGTTTGGAAGTTTTGTTGGTTAAATCATCATTGTTAGTGCTCTGTTTTATGAAAGATGATTGCTTCGTTATATGTAGGAATCTTCTGTCAACGTAAAGCCTAAATTTGAAAGGAAAGGTACGTAAGCTCTTCTTTTAGCATTTTCGAAGTGTAGAAGTGAGACGTTTGTAATCCGGTATATGTTTTTTATTTGAAATCCCAAATGCAAAAGCTGCTCCTTTCATTTGTTTCCATTGATTTTGTTTTTTCTTGGCTTTGATTATTTATTTCATGTCATTGATTTGCAGGATATTTATGTAATGTAGCATAATTTACTGGATGCATGATATTCGTACTATCCTTGTAGTATTATTATTTTATGAGTTGGAATTGTGCGAAGAAACGTGTTGAAAGGTTGTTTGCCTCAATTAAGTTTCTTTAGCACTTTCTTGTGTCCCTTGCATTTGAAAAGCACTAGTACAAAGCTGACCGTAGTACAATTAATCAAGAAAATGTTAAACATCCTCTCTCACGACTACTCTGCTATCACCACGTTGGTTCTGGTTTGAAGTTCAAACTGATTGCATACTTGCATAGATTGACTATTTCTGTATTGCTGCATCCTCTGTCAAGAGATTATATATGTTTAAGCTCTTGAACCAACATTGCTTAAATCCTTTCTTCCTTTTTGAAGCTGGACCGGCACATGTGGCATTTGGCTATGGAGGCTCATCACCTTCAATGAGGTCATATGGTGCTCCCAAGGGTGTAAGCACGCATCATAGTTCATATCCTAATGGCAAGTGCTTTTCTAAAGTGTGAATATGCTGCTATAATGATGCTTGGTGCTGCATTTCACTTTAATCTGCATTTCTGCAGCTGGAGGTGCTATGCGTAGAGTGGAGAAAGAATACAAAGAACCGTGGGTAGGTGGCAGCTGATGCAGTTTCTTTATCATTCAAGTTCTAAGACTGATTATCCACTCTGAAGTTTTGATATTGTCCATCATACTCTTTTCTTGAGTTGCCTTCTTCTGCTTGTGTTATTATAGGATTATTATACCAATTATCCTGTAACACTTCCTTTAAGGAGACCATACTCGGGGGATCCAGGTAATCATTTTGGATAAAATGCCTTTCGACTTTCAAGGAGTAACCTAATGAGAGTGCTTTAACCTAGTCAGAAAAATTCTTAAAATTGTACGAGCATGGACCACTCTGCTCAATAAGCTTTTGGTCTGCTGTTGTTTGGGTAATGATAACATCTCATGAGCACTGAGGTGGACTTGTGTGCTTTCTTCCTCTTCTATAAATGGGGAAGTTACCAACCTTCCTAGGTACTTTTACACATTATCTTGCTCCTCTGACATGCAGAACATCTTGATCAAGAGGAATTTGATGAGGCCTCAGAAAGCTTGAACTATGATGAATGCTCCACAAATGCTGCTGTAGAGCTTGGTCTAACGGTTGGTAATGCTATACAAAAATTACATTGTTACTATTATTAGAATGATGGGCATAATGAAAATGGAGTACTTTGCAGGAAGGAAAGGAAACCATGTTGTTTCTTCAATTACCTGCAAGCATGCCTATGATAAAGCAATTGCCTAATACGGCTGGCAGTGAGATGGCAGATACTTCTAAACCAACAAAGAGTGGAGAACTTTTGCAGAAGTCCTGTAGTTTGGATGAGTTGCCAGCAGGATTTATGGGTAAAATTTTAGTTTACAGGAGTGGCGCTGTCAAGCTGAAGCTTGGTGACAACCTTTATGATGTAAGTAGGCATGTTTCATGGATATAACATGGAATTTATGTATGTAACTCATAAAAATGCTCTGTCATCGTCCTTAACCTCTCCGAGGCAAGAAAAAGAAAAGGAAAAATGTTATTTCTCTTATGTTAAGAACTGCAAATGGTTTTGCTGCTGTAAACAACATACTCAGAGAAGAAACAATTATAATATGTATGATGATATTTTGATGATTTATGCAGGTTTCGGTAGGTTTGGATTGTGTATTTGCACAAGATGTTGTTGCCATTAACGATGAAGAAAAGCATTGTTGTACTGTGGGGGAGCTCGATAAGCGCGTCATCATAACCCCAGATGTGGACTCGATGTTAGATGGAATGGCTGACTTGTAGTATATGCACTTGTTAAGCCATGTTCTTTTGCAGAGCAATTTATTTCATCCTTTAAAATGGATTTGTTGCGGTCAGAACATCCATTCATGATGTAAAACAAACAAACAAATTTCAGAATTATTTTTACACAAGGAAATGAATAATCACAAATTGTCAGAATCATGAGATTCTGCGTGCGCAGAAATTCTGATCATAAAAAAAATCAGTGAACGGTTTTGTTGAGAAATATTTCTCGGGTGACATAAATCACGGCATGACATTTCTTACTTTTTTAGTGGGTCTTTGAGAACATCTTAGGGCTTCAGTGTCCTGAGTCGCGATTAGGCCTTGTTTGGATTGCTGTTTTCCGTCAAAAAATTATGTCGTTTTCCGTAATCACATTTTCCTATTATCTTTTTCTCTCACAATAATTTTTCTATGAAAAATCATGAAAAATGCAATCCAAACTCAACCTAAACTTCCTTTAATATGATGGGAGCTCCATGTTGGGGTTGAAGAGCCATGACAGAATTGGGGGCATGAGCGTAGGATGGCGAGAGCTCGAATGAGAAATTTTGTAGTATGATGGATAATGCTACCTTTGCTTCCATCAGTGCAAAATGTTGGCCAATGCAAGTTTTGGGACCCCACCCAAAAGGGAAGAATGCTAGTTGATTTTTCGAAGCCTTTGATAATCCTCCAGAGAACCTTTCAGGTTTAAATTCCTCTGCATCACTGCCCCATAGCTCAGGATCACGATGGGTGAGTAATAAGGGCAGCGTAAGATCTACCCCTGCTGGAAGAGAGAGATTTCCTATCTTTGTTTCTTGGTATGTATGTTTATACAGAGCGATAGTTGGCGGATATAATCTGAGGACTTCATGAAGAATCATGGTTACCTGTAAATATTCCCAATCATTAGCACTAAATGTCATAATCTAATACTATTTAACTAATAAAAACAGGTCGATCAGTAAATATTTAATTTAAGTCTCAGTAAAAATTTCCACAACTCAAATAAACACAGTTCATGTCTCCGCTTCCTAGGCGTAGGAAGAAGTAAGGAAAGAAAAAGAACTACGGGGAATGGATTGAACATGAAGCATTTTCTATTAAAAGGAATTGACAGCTTGGTCTTGGTATTACTTCCATTTGAATATTTTGCTCTAGTTGGCGTTTGAAAAAAGAACCACGTTAAAACCCTATCTCTGTCAATTACCACTGCTTTTCTTTGATGAGTTTTACAATATGACCTTCATCCAAGTGTTGCATGAAGGCCATTTTGGAGGTTAACTCTGGTTCCTATAACTGAGTTATGATCAGCTCAGAGGATGTTTAAGGAACACGTAGTTTTAAAGTACCTAAGTGATTTTTCAGTATTAAATGAACTGGTACTTCTATAAAAGTTAACTACTATGTCTGAAAGAAGTAAAGAGCAGTACTCACGGATTTAAGTTGGCTTATAGTTTTAGCATCAGGATGCTCTTTCCCACACACTGTCAGAACTTCTTCCCTTGCCTTCTCTTGCCAGTCTGGGTGCATTGCCAGGATGACCATCGTCCATGTTAACAAGCTTGAGGATGTCTCTCGACCGGCTATGTAGAACTGCTTGCATTCCTCTATTATTTCTTTGATGGTCATCTTGTTACCATCTTTGTTATATGGACTAGACTGCAGGCTGTTTTCGTCATTAGACTGCAAGAGCAGGCCAAGTAGATCATCTGTATTTGTTTGTCCAGTTCTCATCAGGGTTCTCTTTCTCTCAATCAAAGTCCTGAGCATTGAAGTAATGTTCTTGTCCAAACTTTTTCTTCTCTGGCTCTTTTTGGTTGGAATGAATCTGGTCATTAGTATGGTAAGGATATCATACAATTTAGAATTGTCTCGTAATGAGGCCATTAGGTATATTTGCAATGCCTAACGACAGTGACTGAAAAAGACCAAGCTCATATGTGAACGGTAATGTACCTAAGACCAGGTATGTACGAGCTTTGCAAGGCTTCAGCAACCAAACTTTGCAGCTCTATCTGAAGCTTTAGTATTTGATTTCCTTCATCGAAGTTGCTTCCAAATGCTGTCCGAGAAATAATATCTCCAGTCAGCTCCTGAAAGTCAGGCCAGACATCTATTTCGCTGGTTCCACCAAGAGCAATTGATTTCTTCCATTTTTCTACCAGCAAGACACAACTCTCTGCAAATATTGACACCATTCCCTATTTTGACACGACATTAATTTGAGAATCCATACTGTTAAATCATACATCCCAGGCTTCTTAGTACCATCTTAAAAATGATATCTGGAGATAAGGGCTTGAAAATTACCTTTAGTTTCTCCAATTTGAATGCAGGAGTCATTATCTTCCTGTGAGTAGCCCATATTTCACCCTCTAGAAGTGTCAATCCTTCTGTAAGAGTGAGCACAAGAGGGTCCAACGCAAACGGTGTTATACCAATGTGACCTTGCTTATTAGCTAGGACTTCTTTTATTATCTCTGGATCCGTAATGTTCAACCTTGGAGTTGTCCCTGCCCAACATAGTGATATCTTCCCTGTATGCATGCGAAACGCCTCTTGGGAAACTACAATTTGTAACGATACATTTCCATTGTAAGATGTAACCTACCATATTTTTTAACTGTGTTGTGAGTGAAGGGATCGACGCGTGGTGCAATCTGATGAGAGAGGCTGGCTCATTGGTTTCGACCATGCTTCAGTAATTTGATTCATGAAGTCTTTCATGTGGCCAATCAGAAGTTTGTAGGGGTGGCCTTCAATTCCTTGCTGTTTTAAGTGCCTTTCAAACCATTTTGGCTTCCACCAAATGGAGTAAAAAACTTTCAGAAAGAAGTAGCTCGCCAGGAGTAGAGAAGCAACTTTTAGGGAGAGGATTTTCAAATCTTCCATTGGGTTAAAAATTTTCAGCTACTGGGCTCTTGGTTCTGTTGAATGCTTTATGGTTTCTCCAATTAGATATTTATATTGGTGCCTTTCTGGAACATCAGTTTGAAAATTAATCAACGATAGTTGCTATTGATCGAGCGCTTCCAAGAATTTTCTTCCTCCTTGTCAGACTAAACTACCACTACCTTTCGTATCTTTCATTATTTGACTGCTTAATGATCTTGCGGGAGGGTCCAAATAAGCTAAGTGAAACGCTAGATACTTGTATCCCTTTCTCAATTCGAATTTAAATTTTACTTTTTATATGCTTGGCATGCATCTAAGAATGCTAGTGAGTGTAAATTTTATTAGTTCATGTTATAGATGATGAAAGAGAAGTCATGGGTCGAAGAATTTTGCTTTTACGTGAAAAGCAAGCAATTACTAGCAAATCCCAGAAAAGTCAAATCTCAAAAAAAACTGAAAAATCAAAATTTACTTTTCGATTCCATCAGCCGCCCCTAGACTTTCAGAATTTTGGGTTAGGGTAAAGTTGAAAGTTCTTTAAAACTGCGTTTTGATTTTTCCTTTCCTTTATGTTTTTTTGGGATAATTCTTTAGCAGATTTTTGGTCTCCTTCTTGTCGATAGCTCATAGATATATCGAGTGGTCAACAATGAATGAAAGACTGCATTATGTTTTAGAGAGGCAGACCTGTTAACTAAGGAAAATTGGATATATCATCTGCACGCTTAAAATGTTAGTTCCGCAGAAAGGAACAATGCCATATACACCTGTTGGTCGTACTTTAGGGAAGAGATTGACAACCACCAGCCAACTTTTAGGCTTGACATTTTTGTGGATACATACAGGTCTGGACTTGAAGAAAAGCACAGGATGGGCATCACTTGACAAGCGATAAAAGGGCAGGGCGAGGGAAGGTGGGTAAGGATGGCATTGGCACTTGGAAATCACTTGAAAGTGTATCTATCGCAGTTTTCTTTGTTTAATGTGGTCATCTTCAGTCATTGTGGCCTGTGAGAGAGCAGACTGAACCGTATGTATTAATTTCTTCTTTTCATCATCATCATCATCCTTGCACAAGATGAAATGATCAACTTCAAAAGTAGTTCCAGTTCTACTGGATGCTGCTACTACTACTACTACTATAGAGAACCAAACCACCCCTTTCAAATTTGTCAGTTGTGCTGTCATTGGTTGCACAGCATCACTTCACACTTAAAACAAACAATTTTTCGTGATCAAGCGGTCGACTTCCATGACAGAAATCGAACTGAGGAGAGGAGGCTGATAGGGCTCAAGACACAAAAAAATTGCAAAATTGCTATCGTTGTTGTATGCTCGTGCCTGAAGGTCTTCTGTTTGAAATCTTTCAATTAGGCCCAGAAAGACTGTTGTGTTGCAAAAGGGTGATGCATGGAGGATGTTAGAGCTCTCTTTCCAATCAAGAATGACACCCCTTTTTGTGTTTGTATGGGATTAACTAGTAAAAATTACCAAAGAAAAATACTCTTAAACAAGTAATAATAAGAACAGATCTCCTTTTTTTTTTTTTATAAATGCAAAATAGAACTAGTAACTTGAGAGCAAAAGTAACATAGCAGAAAATATGAAAAACTGAACACTTCAATACTTCATCTTCTTCTCATCATTATTTATTAGCACCATTCTAGTTTCAAAGTCTAATATCACCCTAAACAACAACGACGACATTGAACATTCATGCAGTCCAGTAAAGCGTAAAAGAGAAATGGCCAATAAAAATATGCTTGGCGAAACTGGACAATTGAATGAACAGAGAATTGTACCCTTCTTCAGAGGCTAGCCGTCTGCGACGAAGGAACCACGTAATCCAGCACCACCACACCATCTACCTTATCCCTAGCCAAATCCTTCTGCTTATCGGCCGCCTCCGATTCCGCATCCAATCCCTCCAATTCATTGACCCCCTTGAAAACCGCAATAGAGGCGATCGAAAACCCTTTCGCTCTCCCGGGAGAAAAGTTCTCCCCGAAACTCAACTGCTCAATCCCCGGAAACTTCTCTTTGATTCCTCCAATCGCCCCCAAAACCTCATTTCTCTCATCCTCCCCTGAGCCCTCCTTCAATTTCAAAAATGTGACCCTCATAGCCGAACCGGGAGGAATTTTAACGGCGCCGGCGCCACTGGCGACCCAATCGACAGCCATATTGTCATCGATGATAGGCTTGACGTAATTGGTGACGACGGCGACGTGGTCGGGGTGTGCGGAGTAAGCATCGAGGTCGGATTTGGAGGCGTAGCGAGAGTGGAGCATGTGAGTGAAGGTGAGAGAGGAGGATCGGGACCGGAGGAGCGGGCCGGCGGTGAGGTGGAGGACGGAATCGAGTGAGGTGAGACTGCTGAGGTTGTTGAGCATGGCGGTTGCTTTGGAAGGGTCAATGTCTGGTTTGACTTTGAAGAGGACGATATGCTCGATGAACTCAGGTGGATTGCTGGCGGACATTTTGATGGACGGTTGTGATTGAGCGGCGTAGAGGCGGGTAGTGGCGGGAAAGTAGAAGGATTTGAGCGGAGAAGAAGAAGAGCGGGGAGGAGGAAATGATAAGATGCTTGTGCGACCGTAAACTGCTGCTCTTACACCTCCACACAGCATTTTTTCTGATGTTCGAGATTGCTCAGTCGCACTTGATTCGCCCCGTTTTGACTTTATATCTTTGACTGTGATTGCTGATTCCAGCTTTTTATTCGTCGTTGATACTGTGGAAATGTTTTTGAGTCCGTCGACCCTAGGTTCGAGTTTTGTTTGGTACTACTAGCAGTCTGGTACTAGCTTAGCTGGCTAGCGGATTATTTTAGAAACTTTTTTTTTTTTTCCAAATATGAATATTCACCTCAGTTTAATTTGTAAAATTCTCGAGATGGATGGACGTGATTTTGTTTTTTTCAGAAATAAAATGCGCTGGCCGATGAGAATATTTTGGTAAGCATAATAAATTAATATGGCCATGGTCTATATTTCTTAATTCCCATGGGTTTAAATCTAATAGGATAATAACAGTACAAGGCCCTGATACGGTTAAAACTTTCAACTATCAAAATATGTGTTTTTTGGTATTTATAGGAAATATTTTTTCAATAGTTAATACTAGTAGTTATATAACAGGTAAAGTTCTTTAATTTGTACAGGCAAATGAGGAAACACAAATACATTTGGGACTTGATTGCAAAGAGCGACAACTTTGCAAAACCGCTCAATTGCAATCGGCCCACTCACCCGTCATTACTATTACTACCTCTAGCTGGAAAAATGACCCAACATCTTAACCAGATACTAGCATTCTTCAGGGCTTCTAAAATTATGAAAGATTCTTAGGAGAAGGTTTTGGCCCAGCCATACCGACACTACACTATAAGCTCCCTAAAAAAAAAAAAAAAAAAAAATTATGCTACAAGCCTTTTAGTTTGGATACCACTATTGGAAAAGAAATTTTAAACATTATTATTTTGCTTGAATGATAAACATAATTTCCAATCACCTCTTTGTTTCATATTATAAAAAATAATATTATATTATTTTAAAAATTAATTTTCTATACGCTATCAGTGTATATATACTATCACCGTTGAATTGAATGTACGACAACTAATTTTAATTTGAATTTGAAATGTAAATTTTAAACATATATCACGTATTCAATCATGACAGCCAAACGGAACAACAATCAGATAAAGATAAGGTCATACCAAGTGGAAGAAACCTTTCATCAACAGTCAAATAAAGCGAGTTATGAGTTTTGAAACAACAAATAAAAATCTACCGTCACTTGCGTGTGTGTGGAATGTAGAGTGTCAAATTCACCACGTTGTTGATTGAATGTTGACGAGCTTCCTCTTTCTTTCAAAAAAAACCCGCAATCGCTCCCGATTCGTTCCACCTTTATTTCCCGGAAGGAGTAGCATTAACTTGAAAAGTCATTAAAGCATGCTGCCTTATTCATTACTCAATGCAATTTCTTCTTCTTTTTTTTTTTTTTTGGGCAGCGGCAACGTTGCCTTTATATCTCCCTCCTCATCTAGTCGAGATTCCCCAGGAGAAAGGGATCAAATCTGTAGTTGTAGCTTATATACGTGAATCCAATCTCACTTCCATTCACTCATCATCCATTCTGAGGAAAGATTCCTGAATAGCAGGCTAAGAGCAGTCTTATCAGTCCTTGTCCCTTATGCATGCTCCAGTAAGAAAGTCCCTTGCTTCGGCTAGTAAGGGTTTTCATTCTTGTCGGAGAGACACTATGCAGGAATCAAGAACGCTGATCCAGTTTCATTGGCTGCAGGGAAAGAGATGCCCCTTTTCATCCAAGAAGATCAATGCCAACCGGCACTTAAACTATTGTTATATCTCCCTCAAAACTCTCTTACACGAACTCCAATGTTTGTGTTAAATAGGCATTAGCAGCAGAGGGGAAGTCCCCAGAGAAGTCGAAATAGATGGCCTTAAACCATATGTGTAGTTGTGACTTGTGATAAACAGCAAATCTCTTTACTTCAAATTTGTCATGCATAAATCGCATCGTTATCATGCATAGTAGCAAGACCATCTTTGCTTGTTTATTTATGGTAAGAAAAGTAAGTATTTAACCACATCAAGTTATTTTATTCTCACATTCAACAGTCAAGCAATTGTGAATTAACATGACATTATCAAGTGCTCTTCCGAGATTAAAAAGCAAAGCTACATTTTCATTTTTTTTTTTTTTCACATTGAACAGGGCGAGGAAGAGGATGGTAATTCCATTGACTTCACTGTAATTGTTTGGATTTGGGCCTTGGTGTTAGGTAAGGACTGCGAAGTTGCCCCATGGGTTGCAAGTCAGTGGTCCACTGGCCCACTTGAGAGATGTGACAAAATAAAATGTTAACTCAAGGTCAAGTAGGTCCGGTCGGTCTTCGTCAACGTTGCAAGTGTTCACACTTTCGACTTTAATTCTTTTTGAACACAAAAATAGGAGTTTCCACTGAGGAAATGAAAAATTATTATTTTTATGCCTAGATTTCACACGACTTTCGACTTTAATTCTTTTTTGACACAAAAGATTTTCCGGTAAAGAGATGAAAAACAATTAGTATTAATATCTAAACAAAGGCTTATGAAAGGTTTACCGCTGTAATGCCTGAGATGAGGTACTAGGGTGTGTTTGGATTGTCTCTTTTCAAAGAAAAATTGCTACGTTTTTCATGGACATATTTTTCAATCACCTTTTTATCTCATATATATCAAATTGTTACAGTAATTTTTCTATAAAAGAGGTCAGAAAAATGCAATCCAAACAAAACCTTAGTGTCTAGTCATATTTAAATTCTGATTATGCAAGTGAATTATTAATCAAGCCCTATATAGGTTGTCTTTCAGAGCAACCATAAATTAAATGCAACGTATATAATATGCAAAAAAAAAAATATTAAATGCAATGTTTATACACCAATTACCTTTGCATGATTTTGTATTTTAGCTAAACAAAACATAAAATCTCTAAACCCTTCTTTGGCAGTATGAAAGCAAGAATTCTTTTTGCTGCATTTGCACTAATTTGAAACAAAATGATTGATTGCATCACAAAATGATTTTAACTATCCTATATATCTTTCCAATCATTTTTTATTATATCTTTATATATATATATCTTTATATATATATTATCACAAAAAAATGATGTAGTATTATTATTTCCAAAAGAAATTTAAAGTACTTACCTGGGATTTATTGTTTTTGGTGGGGGTGGGGTTTGGAGATCAAAGTAGTTGATCGTTATTCTCAATCATTGTCAGAGAAAGAGGACAACCTTGTAATATTCCCAGAAATTCAGGGACTGGCATAAAATATCAGAAAGAGTCTGGAGGTACGTGGCAGGGTATTGGAGTACATCGTAGGAGCAGTAGGTTACGTCAGGGGCCTAACGTTGGCATAGGGAGGCGTGTCTCACAATGGCCAAATTGTGGGGCCCACTGATGTATCGAGTCTGAGTTAGGCTTGGATCCGAAGCTGTAGATTTCCCGAACCTAACTGTCCACGCGTCCTCGATTCTTTCGTGCAGAACCAGTCATTCGGGAAGACTTAAGACGCTGAATAATAGATTAAACTTCAAAGAGAAAATTCCATTCTCGGCCAAAACGAAGATCTTCGGGTGGCCTTGAGGCAGGCAGGTGAGAGACATTATTGGGTTCCTTAATTCTTGTGTGACCATTCCATGTTCCATAAACACCAAAATAGCCTGCCAACCCTTAATAATAATACCTTAGCAAATCATTAAAAACTGCAACTAGCCAGTAACGGTGATTCATTCGATAGACTGTACGGGTGGCAATCGGGTCAGAAACGGATTGATGAATCGGGTTGAAATTAAAATACAATAAGAAATTCGTTGATTCGACGTCAATCCGAAAACGGAGTCAGAATATCTGATTCGAACTCCAAAATTTCGGGTTGACGGGTAAACCCGAATGACTTGAAATATAATTTCTACTTATTAATTTATCATTATAGTTTCTAATAAAACTAATTTCGCACAATACTAATTATATAATCAAGTAATAAAAATTTTGATAAAACAATTCCAAACCAAATCTGAAATAATTTAAAACACCATAAAAGTGTTTTATTCCAAATCAGATCTAAAATAAAATAAAATACTATAAAAATATAAAATAATGTAATATATCATTTATCCAAACTTAATAATTCCAACTTTCACACAAGTTAAACGAATTCATTTAGGATCAAGTGGTTAATGCCTTTAGGGAAAAAAGAATAACTTACTTTAGTTAGATAAAATGTTTTTATATTTATTAAATTATTTTTAACTTTATAAACAGGTCATCGGATTAACTCGTTTGTGACCTGAATTCGACTTGTTTTTTTTTTTTCGAATTCATCGGGTTCGACCCAATTATGATTCAAACACGCGAAATCTCAATCTAAACCCATTAATTTCGAAGTCGCAATTGAACATTGCCACCCCTAAATAGACATTAACTAATCTTTATAATTTTTTTCCTTTCTTGTGGGTAGAGGATGATAATCTCATCCTAGCAGTTGTATGATTAATCAATCCTTGAGGAAGAATAATCTGAAAGTGTTGCAGTGTTTTGGAGGGCTGCTTACTCAATTTATGGTATTTATCATATACAAAAAAAGAAGGAAAAGGAACTATAAATTTACAGTGGATTTTTTCAGAGGTGCACTCGATGCTATATATAATTACACCTAACTTCGATGTGAATACATACATGGACTTTTCCTTGCATCTAGACGTTTTTAAAAAAAAAAAATGAAAGGCGACATTAATATGAAGTTTGATCCAAGTACGCATGCTCTTAATCTGTCATCAAAAAATATATACACTCTCCTCTCATTGTTCAATAATAATACCGTATACCAGTAATTAATACGTACATAGTGTGAACTCACATGCGTACTTTTATCAAATATCTCGACTTGAAAGAAACAAGGCATTCATCCAGTCGAAAACTGACTGAAACGGTGGTTACCTTAATACTGACAGGAACAGCTCAGAAGCATTAATTACAAGCGGGTGAAGTCCTCATAGAAACATGACTATTATTATTATTGCCACATCTTTTACGGGTCAATCCTTTATTTTATGCTTGGAACTTGTATGTTCTAGCTGTAAATGGCTGTCAATTTTTATGTGGTGGATTATGCATAATTTAAACAACAGCAAAATTCCATAACTGGATATTAGAAGCATGTTAGCACTAAAGCATTGGCCGGTTATATATGGAGGCAAAAACTATGCATCTGCTCTTTGAAGCATGTGGCGTCCAAATCAATGTTTCAACAATTTTATATGTTTAGCATGAACTATTTGGTGTTGGTGTTTAAGTCCTTTTTTTCCCCCATCCCATCGATCGATCCCTGCCACCTGTCATCGACGTTTCTTGTTGCTACCCTTTCCAGTTTTGTTCCTTTTACCGAACCATTAATGATAATGGACGTACGTCATAGAGAGAAGCTGGGTACAGGTCAAATTAATAGCTGATTGGTGCGATGAAAATCAATTACAATACTGTAATTACAATACTTTTTCACAAAATTATCTCAAATAATTTACAATCCAAACACACTAATGTCAAGCGGGAAAAAGACGTCAGAACCATGGACTACTAATAAAGGATTAATAATCAAGTGTATGTTATAAAACTAATAAAATACTATAATATGAATAGAGATATTAGATAAAGGAATAGAGAAAGGAAGAATGATATTCTTATATTTCAACAAGATACAAAAGTATTTTCAAAGGGTTTCAATGTACCTCTATATATAGGCACTACAAGATTAAAGGTACATAAATCCTATTAAACATCCACTACTACAATAATATGAAAAAACCTATGAAACGGTTTTTCCACTACATGAATAGATTTATGAATTGTAACTTCTATACATAATGTAATCATAAATCATGAATTAATTCTCTTGAGAATACAAAGGGACATCCATATTTTTAATTGTTTCATAACACTCCCCCTTGGATGTCCATTACACGAAAAATATGCCTCGTTAAAACCTTACTAGGGAAAAATCCAGTGGGACCAAAAACCCTAGTGAAGGAAAAAGAGTACACTATTCTTGTGTATTAATTTCTCCCCCTGATGCAAACATCATTTGAGATCTTTTAATCGTCGCATTCCAATATTCTTTGCCAATTGCACTGAGATATGGTACTTCAGGACCAAGTATCTCTTCATCTTCCTCTCACGATCTAAAAGGATCTTTATTAGGATCTAATGATCTGACGATCATTGGAATACTTAATATATGTGTCTTATCCATATAAAACCGCTTTAATACCTTCCGGGTATATGCAGTTTGGTGGACAAAAATTCTACATTTCAAATGCTCAATTTGTAAACCAAGGCAGAATTTTGTCTTTCCAAAATCTTTGATCTCAAATTCTTTTCTCAAATATTCAACATTATTTTGAATCTCTTCAGGAGTTCCAACCAAATTTAGATCATCAACATATACAGCAATTATCACAAAATTTGATCCATTTTTCTTAATAAAAACACATGGACATATTGGATCATTGGTATAACCTTCTTTTGTCAGACATTCATTGAGACGGTTATACCACATACGTCCAGATTGTTTGAGCCCATACAGAGACCTTTGTAATTTAATAGAATAAATATTTTTAGGTTTTGATTTGCATGCTTCAAGCATGTTGAATCCTTCGGAAATTCTCATATAAATATCATTTTCAAGATTCCCATATAAATATGCAGTAACGACGTCCATTAGACGCATATCTAATTTTTCCTGTACTGCAAAACTCACAAGATATCTAAATGTGATAGTATCCACTACAGGTGAATACGTTTCATCATAATCAAATTCAGGCCTTTGTGAAAATTCTTGGGTTACAAGTCTTGTTTTATATCTCATAATTTCTTTTTTCTAATTTCTTTTTCTCACAAATACCCATTTATGTTTTACTGGCTTTACACCTTCAGGTGTTTGGACTACATGTCCAAAAACTTTTCTTGTAGCCAGTGAGTCCAATTCAAATTGAATCACATATTTCCATTTTTCCAATCATTTCTATACCGATATTCATCAACCGATCTAGATTCATGATTCTCATCAACTTCTATAATATCAAGTGCTGCATTTTATTATGCTCCAATTAAATTTTTTTTTTTTATGATTTCATTCTCTTCAGAAATTGGCTCTTCAGGAGCAACCTCTTCAAGAGTTTGAATTTTGTCATGACATTTATTTAATCTCCGGAGATATTTGAAATCAATTTATACCTTGTTTAGGTAGGCCGGCGTTACATTTATTTGTAGCACTTGTGTATGTCCTTCAGGGACATCAATTTTAACCAGAGTATTTCCTGCAGGAATAGTTGATTTAATGACTCTTCTGGAGTCGATAAATATAACTTTCTACAAGAAGAATTTCTTGAACTTGTAGTTCATATTATTTTGTATGAGAATCGAGGAAATTCAATTTTTCAGGTAATTTCCTTTCGGTTGATTTTTTCCTCCCCCTAATGTCGGAAATCGTAACTCATCAAAATAAATAAATCATTCATACCCAACATAAATTTTAAATTTCTTTTGGAGCCATATATAATATAAAGGGGGTATGTATAAATACTTGTCGGCTTTCAAATATTCTCACTTTTGTCAAATCATATATCCATTGGAATCAGTAAACTTCTGGTTTACTACAGGTGATGATTATAAATCAAATGAGAATGAAGACAACTATATCGATAACCATTTCTCTCTCGAATGGTTATTATGATATAATTAACCTTTATCTCATTTGATTTCTAAACACGATCTCTATTATTGTCTCATTTAGTGTCTCAATTTGATATCCTTTTCGACGAATATTCTAATTCAATAATTTTTCAAGACATGGTAAAAAGTAGTGCTTTATTTATGATAAATTTTTCTTTTACAGGGAGAAATATAGTAGTGGCTCTTCTGGAGCTTTCAATCATTTAAACACTACAACTGATTGTGTTTGTCTCTCTCATTAGAATATAGTGTATATAGTAGCACTTATTAATGAGACACATATCATTGTCACCATAATTCTTATAGGACAAATATCATCACCATAATCCTTTGATCCCAAATATTTAACATCCATTTCTTCTTCAGGAAGAAAAGTCAATTAGTATCATAAATTAAATTAATCATCATACACCTTCAGGGCGTTTAAAGAAATTTGCCATATGAAAATGCTATTATAATTTTGATTCGTCAAATGTACTTCGGGACATTTATTTTTAGGATCTTTAGTTTCTTGTCCTTATCATTATTATCCCACTTCAAGTGGTAACTTTTTCTTTTGTCATGATAAAATATATATTTACCAAAATCATAGTCATGGCAGCAACCATAACTAAAAATTGAAATTTAGTCACATTCACTTCTGGAAATGGACTAGAACTAGTATGCAATAAGTACAAAATACGGCTCAAATTTTCTCTCAATATTGCTACTACAAGAGCATATTTGAGAAGTATGTAGAGAATATTATTTTCAACTAAAAAATAATTCTAAACATAGCAGAATCGTGTACTTACAACCATAAGTAAATTTATCATACCAAATTTCGAAATAATGACCATCTTCTGGTGGCCAAATCTTTTTGTTAAAGAATGACCATCTTCAGGCGATCGGATCTTTTTTTTTTTAAATATTTCAAAGGACATGTAGATTTTCAAATATAATTGATTTTCTATAATAATATCTCCAAAATTCATTGCATCAGAATATAAGTATCTATAACGAATAATTCTAAAGATAAATAAATAGAATTAAAAGGAGAAATATTACCTCAAAGATGTCAAACAGTATATATTTGTGTTTAATGGTTGCTCAGCAATAGACACTTGTATTTTTCGATCATTCAAATATTAGCCATAAGAAATTGAAATAAGTTTGTGGGTTAGAAGTTTACCTCAAGATTTTCTTGAAGAAATACGGGCAAAATTTTAGCAAAATCTTGTGTTTCACTTTTGTTCACGGTAGAGGCTCCGTTTTCACCTTTTGCTCAAAAATAGAGACTCGTGCTGATAACGTGTTATAAAACTAATAAAATACTATAATATGAATAGAAATATTAGAGAAAGGAATAGAGAAAGGGAGAATGATATTCTTATATTTCAACAAGATACAAAAGTATTCTCAAAGGGTTTCAATGTACCTCTATATATAGGCACTACAAGATTAAAGGTACATAAATTCTATTAAACATCCACTACTACAATAATATGAAGAAACTTATGAAACGGTTTCTCCACTACATGAATAGATTTATGAATTGTAACTTCTATACATAATGTAATCATAAATCATGAATTAATTCTCTTGAGAATACAAAGAGACATCCATATTTTTAATTGTTTCATAACAGTGTATATATATATTTTTTTTATATGCACGAGTAGTAAGGTAGAACTCTTCATGGTGAATGTGTACGGGGGAATTAATCTTGATGCAGACTTCGTAGTCATCAAGACATGTTATGGATATGGATGATAGATACATGTGCTTATTTCAGTAGTAGGGTTTAAGGGTACAATCCAATGAAGATGAGGGATGCGGTTGGCTTGCCACTATAAACCAAGGACCACAGCAGACCCTGGCCCATAATTTTTGTTGACAATTCCACTTTCTTGGAGGACATTTTGTAATGTTTCTGGTACAATTTTATCAGCATACCACTTGGAATTGTTTTTAGATCATTGAGGGCATGCATGCTATACACTGAGCATTGGATATTTTTGTTCAAATTTAGTAGTATATCAGTTAGCTCCACGGAAGGCGCCTGGTGTTTCATGTTTCTGGGCCAGGCGACTTCAGATGGGATGATTGGCAGCCAATGGTTGAGGAGAAAATCTGAAATTAAGACCAAGATTTGCGAAGAAATTTCGTACTCTTTTCTTTGGGACATACGAGATTTAATGGTCTACCTCTATACTACTACTATATCTTATGGGACCACTGCGATATAGCTTCTTTTTTTTTTCTTTATTTTCAACGGAATAGTTTTCTATTCATTTTAAATCTATTCCTACTCTATATTGAGAGATAGAGAGAGGGTAGGCTCAAATGGACTAAAAGAAAAATTTGAAGAGGACTAAACTACCATCAGATCATCATTAGACGGATGACTCTGCACCCGCTGGCGAGACTTTCGAAAAATCTTGAAATAGAATGCAAGTAAGGGTTTCGATTCCTTGACCTACTACACCTAAAGAGAGCCTCCTTAGCGGCCGGCAATTCTAAAAGTAGCCGAATGAAGTATAGTTCGTGAGGATAACGTATTCTACATTTTTCTTGGGGATGAAGTTGATGAGGAACCAGCTGCTTGCGACTAATACATGACTGCATTTTACTTGCTGATGTGAGTCAAATGACCGGAAAGTATTCAAATGTTGACGGCCAGCCGTATTGCAATTATGTAACGGACCTATGAATATAGTGCACACTTTATTTGTTTTTGCAAGGTATTGTTTGCAAGCATTTTAATTTTTCCCGAAGACTGGCTGGCATTTCATGCATGTTTGCTACTCTGATAAGTACTGCTAAAAAAAGGGGTAATTTGCTCCTGTATTTAAAGTGAGAGGTCAAAGACAAATTTTTCCAAAATTAATTTAGTTTTCATTAAGAATGGATCGCCGGTTGACCATAGCTTGGGAAGAACGTTAAAATTTTAAGGGGAAAAAAAAAAAATTCCTTTCTACTGTTTCCCGAGATAAGAAACTTGTGACAAATCCAAACCTCGTAGGGTCTTGGGGTCCTACCGAGAAATTTTCAACGCTGGACACCCTGGCTGATTTTAGTTTAGTTTGTTATTATTTTTTTAATAGGAAAGAGTTGGAATTTAAGGAACAAGAAACAGAGAGGAGAATTGAACTTAAAATCTTGCCTTGTTTGGATTGCGATTTTTCGCCGAAAAATTATGTTGTTTTCCGTGATCACTTTCAAGTTGAATCGCTACAGACTCACATTGATACATGGCGCCGAAAAATTATGTTATTTTCTGTGATCACTTTCGAGTTGAATCGCTACAGACTCACATTGATACGACTGCATTTTACTAGTTCGAGTTGCAGTTACCCGTACAAGGCTTCCTTCTCTCGGTTTTCTTTAACAAGAGATTTGACCCATACCAGGCCTTTTTTTTCCTTCTTTTGAGCAGAAGGATAAGATTAAGTTGGACAGATATCACATATATAGTCCAGAATCAAAATAGAA
The DNA here is from genome assembly GCF_036785885.1 of Coffea arabica. Classification (NCBI taxonomy): domain Eukaryota; kingdom Viridiplantae; phylum Streptophyta; class Magnoliopsida; order Gentianales; family Rubiaceae; genus Coffea; species Coffea arabica. Next base: position 10,865,344 of record NC_092320.1, on the reverse strand, counting down.
TCAAGATTTGGTGTCGTCGGAATAAGACAGTCACAGGTGAAGTTGGGTCAAATCAATTCTGCCTCCTAGCTTAACTTCAACCCTTCCGCATAATTATACAAGGAATGACTTTTGGAGCATCATTGAATTGTGGGATTAACGATAGGGATCTACACAAAGGAATAATTTCAGATTACATGGACGTAAATGTAGTTGCTTCCAAGGATATAACTCTTTCAACCTTTTTTTTCCCCCCTTTTAACGCTCAAGCCTTAGATGGGTCTAGAGAAAAAGGAACCCGTTTGAAAATGAAACGCTCGCGATCATTTGATTAATATTTTAATCAACCGAGTTAGATTCTGAAGACATTTACATGTACCATTATTTCATGCTTAAGAAGTCGTATTAGGAGCCTCTCTCCGAAAGTTTGTTTGGATAGAGTATTATTTAAAATGTTTACTGTAGCACTTTTTGTGATGTGAAATATATGAGATAAAAAGTTGATTGAAAATATAAAAAAATGAGTTAAAAAATGTGTTTATGAGACAAGCGAAATATTATTTAAAATAATTTCACTGACCAAACACTCCCATTAATAGTTGGAAATGTTTTGTCAGGTTAATTTTATTTTAGACAATTGTTGAATATTGTAGGAGTAGTTTCTACGTCCAAAATATGGAAAGTTGGAAAGTAAGCCAGTGTTCATTTATTCACTATGCAAATGCAAAGCAAAAAGAGAGGTAGAAAAACAAAATGGCTAATATCCTATCTAAAAACAAAAAGAGCAGAAAATTAGATGCTACTATTTGGACATAAGGTAATACTAGTTTTTTTTTTTTTAGTACTATTTATTAGATGCTATTATTTGGAGATACGGTGGAGGGTCGGATCGGAGCGTGACTGTCAAATCTACATATTCTCTCTCTTTCTCTCAGTTTCTCTCACAAATTCAGGCAGAGGGGTCTATTTCTGTTTTCTCTCTACTACTGCTCCTCCTCCTCCCCCTCCCTCTCCCTCTCTATTTGTCTTTCTCTCTCCTCTGGAGATTCGATTTAATCGCCGATCTTTTCTATTGTTTCAATCTCTGTCCCCACTCCCTCTCTTCTCTCTTACCCGCAATAATGTTCCCAGATTTTCACGGTAAGTGTACAAATACTCTCTTACTCCCACACAAGCCTTTTTAGCTATATACACGTAAAAAAGAATCAAATTTCGTGTCTCTGTACGGACGCATATGGTATATCTCCGCAAACCAAAGGTGTGAACTTTGTTTCTGTTAAAAAAAATTTTTTCTGGGCTCAAATAAGTTCTGGGATTGTTGAGTTCTTGGAGTTTTCTTAAGTTGTTTTGATGGTAAGCGCTTAAAGTTTTGATTTTTATTATCCACAGCTTCTCCATGCAGCAAAATTTTCAGTTATTTATGTGTTTGTTTCAAGTCTTGCAAATGTATCATTGGAGAATTTTCTATATTTGTTGGCTTGATAATTCATTCCTTGAATTTGAGATCCTTTGGCCTTGTTTGGTCTTATTAGAGGAGTTTCATGGGTTCATTCAGATTTTCCTTAACTGTGCTAAAATCATTTCCATACTCTTCTGTAACTACAAGGAGTTGTTGATATGGTTCCTATTATTTGAATTCCCAATTTCGTCATTCTTTTCTGCTTTTCCAGAATTCCATGCAAAACCCGTTTTCATAGTCTCCTCATAGTTTCTTTTACTAGTGCGTTTTTATTTTTCACTTTTTCATTTAGTCAATTGAAGAAGAAAAAATAAAAAGAACACAGCTTTTGTTGAATGTTAGGTTTGTTAATATGCTTTGTTCGGTCATTGGTGATTGTGATTACTGTACACTGCATCATTAACTGTGTTTATCTTCTTTTTTTTTTAATTAGTTTGATTTTTTTGGGTTTTTAAGATTCTTCTTTTGAAGCACTCTAACTTAGGTTTGGGTGGGTATTTGGAATACACATTGAAAAGTTCCCTTTTATGGAAATGGGATCTGCTTTTAACATATCATCATGTCAAAAACAATAATAAACAGTAATAATGATGATGATAATGATAAAAAAAATAATAGTAAACGATTTTTGTAAATTTGCGCGTACTACACTGTTTGTTACATGATCCCTTTTCCTGTGAAAAGAAGAACCCTGGAGGAGACTAGGGAGAGAGGTCATGATTTCGAGTTCAGACCTCAGAGCTTGTCTCTTCCTGCACAAATTGTCTTAAACAAATAAATACCTTATCATGTTTTGTCTGGGCATTTTTTTTCTTTTATTTATATAAGCAAAGTACAGATGAGAGGATATGATGATGCTTGCTCCTTAAAAGTTAGTTATAAAATTCTGCAAAATTGTCTCATCCTCTAGTGTTTGTAATCTCATTATCATTATTCTGCTGTTTTATGTTCTTCAATTTGCAATTTGTGCTGCAGCACTGGCTTTATTTTGATTGAATCCCGTTGACCCAGAGATGGAGGGGGATGCATTTTCTGGCCTTGGTAACGGGACCCAAATAGATGGCAAGGTATTGCAGACATTTCAGAAGAGCTTTGTTCAAGTACAGAACATTTTGGATCAGAATAGGTTGTTAATCAATGAGATTAACCAGAATCACGAGTCCAAGATCCCTGACAACTTGAGCAGGAATGTGGGACTAATCAGAGAGCTCAACAACAATATCAGAAGGGTTGTTGATCTTTATGCGGATCTTTCGACTTCTTTCACAAAATCCATGGACGCTTCATCTGAAGGGGACTCAAGTGGTGCCTTTAAATCAGATGGAAAAGCTGGTCACAAAAGGAACAGGCCTGGTTAGATATAGTTCAAAGGTTTAGTGCCTCATTCTTTCTAGTGGACGGAGTACACAAGAAGAGGATGCACAATTGTGTTGAGGTAGTCAGGGGGAACGTGTTTTAAGGTTGCATTACTCGTGAACTCTCTTTAGTGGCCCGTAAAAAATAATGGCTCAAAAAATCTCTTAGATTGTATCTATGTACCTGCAGATCTAATTGAACAAGTACTCATGTCTGTATCATCTAATCTTGTGGCTTTTTACTGGTGTTCTTCTAGAATACATGTTTCATAGTAATAAAGTTTTGATCTTTGTTGATAATTGAGATGAATAATATAGCTTATCTCTTTCTTTGGAGTAGGCAGGCAAAATTAATATATATTTTTATGAAAGGTGACTGCATTAGCTGTTCAACTTTTTCAGTTTGTCAAAAAGCTATAATATCTGATGTGGGAATTGGGAGATTGTTCCCATCTTTCAAATGTAATGGAGTTTCCATCTACTTTTTGGTGGAAACTCCCTTTATTCCCTTTTCCAATCTCTGTCCAAAGGCATTTTTCTTTTAGAACTTACATAGAGAGACTGAAGTTGAAGTGGTGACAGATACTGTTTTCAACCTCTCCTATGAAATGCAAACTCCTTTTCTGCTTTGATTTTGCTGGGAAATTACTGTGCATGATCCGTATGTGAAGAACTGGTCCACATTTATGCATCCCTGCAAAGATGCTCTGAAACAATTGGAGGAAAGCAGCTTTTTGAGATAATCTTTTTAGTTCCCAATCACACAGCACCACAAGAACAGAATCTCAGAAAGAGATGATGGTCGTTTGACCCCAATTTATAATTTTTTGGTTCTCCTCATTTGTTTACCAATTTGTTTGTTGTATCCAATGAGATTATATTGATAGGGAAATAAATTGATAAACAATTCAATGGTGGAAACAATCAATAAAAAAAAAGCTTGCTTAGTTCAAAACAAGGCACCACACTTCCAAGAGACGGACAGATTTATGTGAACAGTGACCCCCAACAACATGACCGGGGGCCCTAAAGGTTCTCCTTTTGGAATGGGAAGAACTAAGTATTTCAGCATACTTATCCCCTTCCCGTCTCTACTACTATTATTACTACTATGTTCTTTCTCTTTGCATCTGATTAGTTTATAGTACATAGATTTTCTTGTATCCTCTTATCTTTAGACAAAGAATCCGTTTTTCCTCTTTTCAGAAGGCAAATATTTCTCAAAATATAGCGTGTGAATCAAACTCATGTTTGAATTGAAATTGTAACCCTGATGCAAGTTCTTCCCTTATGAATCACATACATAGATTCATATCTGAAAGAAGTTGACGATAAGTTCTTTCAAAATTGACTAAAGTTCTTTATTGCTCATTGTATTCATTTCTTGCGACTGTTTCAAGTCTCTGTTGGAATTAAATGGCCTTTTTATGAGTGGCTTCCACTGCCTCTCATTTCTCTCTTTCACACAGACACATGCACACACTAACAAAAGATACGGAAATACACACACCCCAAATTCAACCACTGGGCAGATGGCTCAGTAGCCATCAGGAAAAAACTACTTCATCAGCAGCGAAAAAAGATCTAAGGGTTGTGTCATAATACTCTTTTGATTTAGTGGCTCTTTATACCCATTAGCCCCTATCACAGCCTCCTTAGGCTCCCCTCCCCCTAGATTAGGATATAGTAGGTTATACAAATGTATCGTTGCTGAAAAAAAAAAAACACACCCCCAAATTCATTGATTGAGTAGGTGGCCCCGGTAAATGGGATACTAATTTACTCATCTTAGATCTTAGGAATGAGAGGTCCACAACACAAGGGTTTACTGCTGCTGCGAGAGAATGGTTTCTTTATGTTGTATTGAGATTTTATTGTCACTTATCTAATGCATACTTGATGAGGTTGGGGTTTTTCTTCCTTGATATAGTGATTTCTCTCCAACCTTGTGAGGTCGATGCTCTGACCTTTTTGAGATGGGAATTATTGAAAAAGAATATGATCATCATTCTATCATTGATTCCCAGGTACCTCATGTCATCCACCACCTGTACTATTGAAAATGGGACACTTTCTCCTATGTTGAATTTCCTGTATTGGTCGTGAGATTTACCGTACTTGTTGGAGGTGCAAACAAGTCGAATCGATTTCAAGAAGTATCATGTTCGAGCTCGACTTAATATAGTAGTGTTGGGGATTGAAGTTGACTCGATCAGTATTAATTTTAATGATTGAATTTGATTCATTAAACTTTATGAAGTATTCTAAATCGACTCGTTTAAGATCGAGTAAGTTTGAGCCTATCTATGTAATTTGAACTATGTACTAATATATATATATATATATATATATATATATATATATATATATCATTCAATAAGGTTTGTCGAACTCTCGAATTTAACATATCAACATATTCAACGTTTGATACTCGATTCGCTTGACTAATCGAGCAGCTCGAGATCAACTCGAACTCAATCAATACTGAGTAGAGTCGATCGTTTGAACGAGTTGCTCTAGTGTTATTTGTGAGTTGTTCGATTCGTTTACAATCTTATTATCAAAGGATTTTCCATTACAACGAAAGGTGGGACTTGCGAATTATGATTTTTGAGGAATAATTTGGGTTCACATCACTTAGGACTTTGGAGCCTCGACATCCAGGAAACATGAAATAGAAAGCGTAGTTGAGATTTTTTTTTTTCCTGCTAGAATATGATCAAAATAAAATTTAATTAACTATAAGGTAATTATAGAGTTACTTTTAAAACCAATAAGCTTCTTGTTTGGCATGTTGCTAATAGTAGAAAATTGGGCATGTACTTTTTGCTATTCAATCATTTGTTGGAGTAAATATATTTCATCCGTCATCTAGATTAAACATCTTTGAGTTGCCTCATGCCGGATTCGTCGAGACGGTTTACATGTAATTATATATTAAGCTTTTAACAACCTATTAATTAGTTATTGGGTTGTACACTAAAACCTATACTTTAACAAAAAGATGTCAAACATAAGATTTCTTGTAACGTCATTTTCTGAAATCAAAACCTAGGTTTAGCAATTACGACACCAATAATTTGCACTAACCCTTCTAGATCTCAGACACTTTTCCTCAGTCAAGCCCCATTAGGAATCTCCCCATGAGATTATCAAAATAGCCGCCTACCTTTCAGGAAAATGTGGATGAAAACCACCGGATCAAGATGCAGGATTGTCATACTCATAATCGAATATTTTACAACATACTTAAGCTTAAGGTAATCATGAAGGGGGCAGAAGATCAGATCAGTTGGTCCCCAAGTCCAAGCCAAGACAAACTAAACATGCTACTACTATAAAAACATAACATGTGAAGTGGGAATCTACTTTTGCCTTTCTTTCCTTGCGGTTCCAGCAAATAGCCATGGAAAGAAACCATACTCTATTTTTGCCATACACCTAATACGGTAGTGCATCTTATAGCCACCTGCATCATTAGTCGGATCCAGTTACGTTTGTCTCGCTATAATAATCCACGCTCGTGCTTGCATTACCTTATTAAATAAATTACCACATCACTTCTTTGCAATGATGATAGATGCTGCAGCGTTAAAGCTAACCAAATCAGGATGGTTTTTCTTTTTCTTTTTTTTTTTTTTTAAAAAAGAGCTCTTTTACGTGGTGTGGTTCTAAGAAGTTTCCTTTGAATAGCTTGCAAATTTCTATGGGCAAATAAATTTGTTGGGAAAACTGTAACGCGTTGCTTGGATTGCATTTTTCTGAATTTTGTTGCAGAAAAATTGTCGTAGTAATTTGATATATGTGAGATAAAAAAGTGATTAAAAAATGAGTTTACATAGCAATCCAAACAGTGAGATCCAAGTCTGAAAACGAAAGCAAAAGAAAAAAAAAAAAAAAGAGGCTGGATTGAAACTTTTTATCCTTTGGACTCCAAAATGGTTAGCGTATGTCAGTTGCAAAAGAAGTAAAAAGGACACATGGATTCCAGTTCTTCTTCCCAGGTCCACCAAACAAACATGGCCTAAATGCGTTCTTTGAAAATGACAAGCGAGGTCGAGGTGGGATGATAAATGTTAAAATCCCATGACCGAGGAATCCCATGAACCGCTAATACTAGTATTGCTTTTCATTGCTTTTGAGGCCCTTATCTGTCTTTTCCTGACACCTCGCAATATGTACGGATATCCTGACTAATTTCTCCTCTACCATGCCCTCCAGAAAACACAACTCCCAAAGAAAAAAATGCAAGTATTTCTACATCATTGCCAAACGTTTACGGCTACGTTTGGATAGCAAATTTTTTCAAAAAAATTTTTTCGCTTATATCACAACTATATTTTTTAATCCATCATTTTATATTTCTAACCGTTTTTTTATTTCACATACATCACATCACAAAAAATATTACAGTAATGATTTCAAATAATACTCTATCCAAATAAAGCTGCACAGATTTTTTAGCTACTACAAAATGGAATATTTATTGGACATAATTATTAGAAATGCTGACTTCGATCACAGGATTGAACATCTTCAATTGTTTTCCTTCACTTTCAAGCATGCACTGCTGCACCCAAAAACCTTTTTTTTTTAAAAAAAAATTTCTATAATACAAGCAGTTGATGGTAGGATTGCGATCTTTTTTCTTTCCAGGTGAAAAAAGAAAAATCTTTGTAAAATTGCAAATGCAGATGCCCCCCTTTCTGTCTCTCTACAGGTTGCAATTTTGATCACTGATTTCCTTGTCAAGCATTAGTTAGATTTATAGATGCAGGCAACACTGCAGCAAAACGGCAACCTGGAACCTAGTCAAGCGTAGAATGATTCAGCTTTTGATCATTGTGGGTCAAAAGTACGATCAACAGTGCGATGATTTTTGTCATGGTATAGCATAGCATAGCATAGCATGAATGATTGTGTTACCAGGACCAAAGTGGTGACATCACTTCTAAGCAACTTCGCAGCAGCATTATCAGAATCCTTTCCCCGTCCTATCATTTCAAGAAAGCTTAGAAAGTGCTCGGGCTCTTTGCATGTACTAATTAGCAGTTGCTTCAGGTATCACTTAAATGGCCGGTGATTAGTAATATCCCAATCCTTTTAATCATCCTCCAACAATGCGTACTTGCTTAATGTTCAGTTTAACACTCTCTTGAATTACCTTTTTACTTACCTCAAATCATTTATAATACTATGTCTTTTTATGAACACTTCAAAAAAAAGAAACAAAAAAATAGCAATACGTCTTTTCTTTTTTGCATATTCCTGTAATATCCCAATCTTCTCAATCATTCTCCAATAATGCGCGAGTGCTTCTTCTTTCTTCAATAAAGCAGGCTATAAAAGAAGATTTCAAACTTTACAAAAGAGAAGGAAAAAAAAAATTTATTTTTGATGTAAAGGGGGACTCCAAACTTCAATAGAGAAAAAGAAGGTTTAAAAGGTGGGCTCGTCAGCCTTGAGAGTAGAATCAAAATCCCATGGCCCAGCAGCACCGACTTCTTACAGGGCCCAATATTTCCACGCCGTATGATTTTAGAGACTCCAAACAAAGTGGACTTTTTCAACAGGCTTAACAAAGATTTCCCCAGACACTAACTTGTATACGGCCCCGCCCGACCGGAGGCAAAGGGAGCCCAATTCGCTAAATCGATTGACAAACAGCGCTGCACAGAAACCGATCTCGACCGTCCGCTACCCTCAGGCCGAGATGGGTTAGATCCCATTTCCGCCGTCGGATTATTTCTTCCTTCCCCACATATAAAATAAAACCCTCTGGAAAATAACCCACCCCATAAACCCTAAATCAAACGAAAGCATCATAAAGCCTTGCGCGCTGCATCTGCAGTATACTCGCGTCGGAGATCCCACCCCGGCATGGCTTCTCAAATGAGCAAAAAGAGAAAGGTCAGTCCTCAGTCCATACTGTTTTTTCAAATAATGCCACACTTGTAGGTGTAAACACAACTGTTGGCGAATATTCATTATTTATTATTATTTTTTTTTTTTTGGGGTAACGAATTTCTGGTGGGCAAATTGCAGTTCGTAGCAGATGGAGGTGTTCTATGCGGAGTTGAACGAGGTGTTGACTCGTGAGCTGGCGGAGGATGGATACTCTGGCGTGGAGGTCAGGGTAACTCCCATGAGGACAGAAATCATTATCCGAGCCACTCGCACCCAGAATGTTCTCGGTAACTACTACCAGAGTTTAATTATTATTAACTTTCCCGATGTTTGTTGAATTCAATTTTTGTTTAATTAGGACCTGTAGTTGATGATTTTTAGTTGGTTATGCAGTGTTGGACTGTTTCGTTTAGTGTTGGTGTAGAAATTTAGTGGATAGGGTTTCTGAGAAGGGCTCTTCTGATTCGTTTAGGCGAGAAGGGGAAGAGGATTAGAGAGCTTACGTCGGTGGTGCAGAAGAGATTTAAGTTTCCGGAGAACAGCGTGGAGTTGTATGCCGAGAAGGTTAACAACAGGGCACTCTGTGCCATTGCTCAAGCTGAGTCGCTTCGATACAAGCTGCTTGGTGGCCTTGCCGTCAGGAGGTAATGATGTTGGGTCCGTATGCTAGTTTATTAGTAATGTTTTGTTCATTGCATCCTCTTGTAGTTTTTGCCTGTTTGATTAAATGGTGGGATGTTGGTATGATCTCATAGATGTGAACAGTCTTAGCAGAATTTCGTCTTTGTCTGTATGAAGAATGATGATGACCGTGTCTTTATTTCTTTGTCATATTTTGCCATGTGTTCTTGTTTGTTGCAATTATGTGCCAGTAAGTTGATAATGTTATGATGTTTTGCAACTTGTACCATACTGTTAAGTAATAAAGTTTTCTTTTGCAACTTGGTAGGTTAAAAGGAGTTGCATATCCTTATCATTCTACATTTTAATTGATTTGTCATCGACAAAGCAGATTGGTCTTCTGGTACCAATTTTGTGTCGGATGATGACTATAGAAAATGTTTTCCTCTGTGCTATTATTTTCATGAACCTTATGATTGTTCATGCGATAATGTTTCAGAAGGTACATTTATTTGGGATAAGGAAATCCTAAGTTCTTTCATTATTTGTTTCTAGGGTCTCAGCAGTGGATGTTCTAATCAGCACTATGAACTATTAAACAAAAGTTTTTCTTCTGTTTGTTGACAAATGAAAGGGAACTATGCTCATTAGCGTGCTGTGTTCCATTTGCTCCGTCATCAACAAAGCAGATTGGTATACTTAGTATCAATTTTGTGTCGGATGATGACTAAAAAAAATTGTTGTCCTTAGCATCTCGAGTCCTTGTCAAATTGATGATTGTTCATGGAATATGTTTTAGAGGACACATTTGGTTTACAAAGGGAAATCAGAGGTTACTCTTAGTATTATAAACATACAGGTGGTGGCTGTTTTATCAGTCCAAACAATCAACCATGTGGATTTTGGTAGTTGCTTCTTTGCTACCATTTTTTTTTTTAGTTTCTTTGTCATTGACAAAGCAGTGGTATTCTCGTACCAATAGTGTGTCAGATGATGGCTAGAAAAATGGCCTCCTCTATGAGGTCATCTTCGCAAATGTAACAGGTTTTCATGCTGTTGTTTTGTGAGAGGATGAATTTGTCCCAAAATGTGAAATGACATGTCCTTGCAATACTGTGATCTTCTCAATGCTGGAATGTGAAACATGCATAATATTCTTTTACTAGCAGTACTTCAATTTTCTCAACTAGAAGCTTTTCTGACTTGGGTTCTGTATTTCAGGGCGTGTTATGGTGTTTTGCGATTTGTGATGGAGAACGGAGCCAAGGGATGTGAGGTACGTACTTAATTCATATGAATTTGACCTTGCACTGTAGTTTAGCCCATCCTACTTCATTAGTATAACATACTTGTTTCATCTTACAGGTCATTGTCAGTGGAAAGCTGAGGGCTCAACGTGCTAAGTCTATGAAATTCAAAGATGGTTACATGATCTCTTCTGGACAGCCAGTCAAGGAATATATCGATTCTGCTGTCAGACACGTTCTTTTGAGGCAGGTTGGTTCTCCCCCTCCTCTCCCATCTCCTTTCCTTCTTTGGCGATCTGGTTATGCATTCAGGTTACCTCTGATTGTGGCCCAATCATGATATTGTGCTGCGATATTCTTATCATCTAACTGGTCGTGTGTACATATACAGGGCGTACTTGGTATCAAGGTAAAGATTATGCTATCTTGGGATCCGAAGGGTAAGATGGGGCCAACAACTCCCCTCCCTGATCTTGTCACAATTCATCCCCCCAAGGAGGAGGAAGACTACATCAGGCCGACACTGGTGGCATCTGAGATTGAGGTCCTTGCATAAAGCAACATTTGCTGTCTCCTGTGACGGTTGCTGATGTTATATTTATTCAAATATTTTTAAGGATTCTTTTGGTGAAAATTAATATGCTAGGTGATGTAGAACGCGCCTTGACAAAATTTTTGACTGTAGAGCCTGAGTTTTGTTCAACTGTATCTTCAAAGAGATTTTGTTTTCTACCCTGTTGTCAAATCTAAAAGGCACTTATTTGTCTGTTCTCTTCTGTTTGATTTGAATGTTTAAGCTCCAATGCATTAATCATTTTTCTCTTTTGGGTATTGAGATATTGACTGCTGTTCTCTAGAATTGGAGCTGTGTGAGAATAGATGTATTCAAGTCCCAGATTTAGGAAAAGCATATTTGATTGGCTATAAGCTGGTACGCGGTAAAATGGCTAATTGGCTGTTTTACCCGCGTATTAGGTAAAAAATTGTGGAATTCATTTGCTAGGATTAGGTTTAAATTAGGTGGCAGCAGTATTAAAATCAAACTCTCTGTAGTGGCTATAAATATTTTTAGGTACCTGTACCAAACGGAAAAGAGCAATTCTTAGACTGTCATTTAACGTGTAAAAATATTTGTGGGAAACATAAACGAAATAAATCTGGAAAATGTTGACCGTGATGCTGCTGTTCTCGGCTGCCTGACTTTCATTTCAAATCTGGACATTTATGCGTATAAATTTGGGTGACTTGGGCCACGGTTTTGGCATAGTTTCAATTTTCAAGGGGGGAAAGCATGAGGCTTACGGCCCAATTTGGGGATGAACCAAGTGTTTAGTGATTAGTGACAAAGGCAATCTGTGTCGTACTAATAAAGAAGAGTAAAAATCCCTAATCTGAAGGTTATTTGTCGTTTGTAATTTGATCGCGAGTAATTTACTAATTTATCCTCCAACGACCTCAGCAGCCGCGGTTTCTCCAAGACTTGGAAGTCAGTTGCGGTTGCTGACCCCCCGCCATTTTTTTCCCCTCCTAAACTTCAATCTCTTTCCCGAAAATACCCCTAAGCTCTCCACCATTTTCCTATTTAAAATCCTTTCTTCAACCGCACGAGTTTCCTCTTCGGCAGGCAGAATTCTAATTCAATTTCTCATTTTCCTAGGGTTTCCCCACCCATTTTCGTCTATTGAAAAGAATTCAAAAATGCCGGTGAACCTGACGCAGAATGCCGTCTCGGCTATAACCGCCGGCGACGTGAACTCGAAGCCGCTTGTACAGGTTCTGGATATTAAGCTCATTGGCTCCACTCAGGAACGGTACCGCCTTTTGATCTCCGATTCGGTTCTGACTCAGCACGCGATGCTCGCCACTCAGCTCAACGACTTGGTCAAGTCAGGCCGCATCCGCAAGGGTACCGTCGTTCAGTTGATTGACTATATCTGCAGCACCGTCCAGAATCGCAAGTATGTTAATACTCTCAGCTTTAAGCATTTGACGAATGATATGTGTCTTACATTAGGTCTGGAGGTAATCAGATAGTTATGTCTTTGAATTTATGATAATCTAGCTTTCAATTCTGTATGATAATTTTTTTTCCATGTATTTTTTTTTTTACCATAAAGATGTCTACGAGCAAATCTTTGCTTTGGCATCTCGCTAATTATTTCATTTTAATAATTTCATTTTAATAGCTCGTGCCAGTTGCATTGATTAAGTTATGTGTTTTAGCTGTCGTTTGCTTTATTCAGTTATAATAAAATTAAAAATGGTGAAACATGGGCGTGTAGGACAATGTTCAAACCCGCCTTTCATATACTTTCTGAGGAGTTTAGTTATGTTTTCCTATGATTTGAAAGCAAAAGATATGATTTCACTTTCACCTTAGACCTGCTTGTTTGGATGTACTCAAAATTTTAAGGACTGAGAGACAGCGGGTGGAGGAAAACTGGCTTGGATTGGAGAAAAACAGCCAATGCTGCTATTTATGAACGTGTAATTGAATTTGAACCTACCAGGGTAAAAGATAGTTACATCTCTTACTTTTCAATTAGCACCAGGAAGAGATAAATCTATTAAAATGAGAAATCAGATGGTACTACTTCAGCAAACTAAGATGAGCATTACTTCTGCCAAACTGCTGGATTAAGTATATGCTTTGTACTTTGTTAAGTTAGGCGTCCACATTGCTTGGTTTGTCAAGAAGATTACTCTGTTGGATAGCTTGTTTAGGAAAAAGTGTTTCATGAATTTATGTTCAGGCTTCAGAGAGTACTACTATGCCAAAAAGCAGCTTCTATGATCTTTTTCTGATTGAAAGTTGATTTTATCTCTTGTTTAATTTTGACTTGAAAATTTTTTTAATCGTTCTTGCAGGATAATAGTTATCCTAAATATGGAAACTATAATTCCGGATTGTGACATAATTGGGAACCCAAAAATGATTGGCGACTTGGATACAGGGGTTCAAAGATCAGTGCCTGATAGGAATAACGGGTCTGCTACATTGACTAACAATAACAATTTGGGTACTCAAAACTCTGGGCGTTCAAACTTCTCAAACAGCAATAATTTGATCTCTCGTAATTCAGGGAGCAATAATGTACAGAGTTTCAGGCCAACAGTTCAACCCGCATACCTACCTCCTCCAATTTACAAAAACCATGGTGCTATCGTAAAAAATGAAGCCCCAGCACGCATTGTTCCAATTGCAGCATTGAATCCTTATCAGGGTCGTTGGGCTGTTAAGGCAAGAGTGACTGCAAAAGGAGATCTTCGTCGCTACAACAATGCCAGGGGAGACGGAAAGGTCTTTTCTTTTGATCTTCTTGATTCTGATGGAGGGGAAATACGAGTTACCTGTTTCAATGCCGTTGTTGACCGATTTTATGATATTATTGAAGTTGGGAAAGTTTACATGATATCAAAAGGTAGCTTAAAACCAGCTCAAAAGAACTTCAACCATTTGAAGAATGAATGGGAAATATTTTTGGACACGAGTTCAACTGTAGATCTTTGCCCAGATGAAGATGCTTCAATACCACAACAGCAGTTCTCATTCAGGCCTATTAGTGATATTGAAAATGTTGAGAATAATTCCATATTGGATGTTATTGGTATAGTAATTAGTGTTAATCCTTCTGTTCCTATCTTGAGAAAGAATGGAATGGAAACACAGAGGAGAATCCTGAATTTAAAGGATAGGTCTGGAAGGAGTGTTGAGTTAACTCTCTGGGGAGACTTCTGCAACCGGGAAGGCCAAAAGCTACGGGAAATGGTAGAAGCTGGGCATTTCCCTGTTTTAGCTGTCAAAGCTGGAAAAGTTAATGACTTCACTGGGAAATCAGTGGGGACTATTTCTTCCACTCAGCTGTTCATAGACCCTGATTTTTCAGAGGCTCACGTCTTAAGGGACTGGTTTGATGGAGGAGGAAAAGATGTTGCTTCCCAGTCCATATCTAGGGAAATTATGCCTGGAGGATTGAAGAATGAAATACGTAAAACTGTGTCTCAGATCAGAGATGAAGGCCTTGGAAGATCAGATAAACCAGATTGGATCACTGTCAAGGCCACAATATCTTTCATAAAGACTGACACTTTTTGCTATACAGCTTGTCCACTAATGATTGGGGAAAGACAGTGCAATAAGAAAGTAGCGAGGTCGGGAAACTCTAGATGGCTATGTGACAGATGCAATCAAGAATTTGAGGAATGTGATTACAGATATCTTCTTCAAACCCAAATTCAGGATCATACGGGGCTGACATGGGTGACTGCTTTCCAGGAATCTGGTGAGGAGATATTGGGTTGTTCAGCAAAGGATTTGTACTTGTTAAAGTATGAAGAAGAAAATGAGTTGAGATTCGCTGAGATGATTAAGAGCTGTCTGTTTACACAATTTATGTTCAGGCTAAAAATCAAAGAGGAATTATATGGTGATGAACAGAGAGTGAAAATTACAGTTGTCAAGGCTGAGAAGGTGAATAGCTCTACAGAATGCAGATATCTACTTGAACAAATTTCTAAATTTTCTTTCCGTTGACTACATAGGAAGACAGAATAACTCAAGGAACAAGGTGTTCCCATTGCCATAGTTCTAGTTCTTTGTATATTGGAGATACAAATTTAATTAGAGATTTCCATTGGTTTCTCGCCATATTCACGCTGAGAAAAAGTGTCTTAGATTGATTACTGACGTTTGAGTTGGGCTCCACGATTACCAACTCATTTATTAGTGTGATTTATCATCTTATAGATATCTTCGTCATCCATTTTTTTTTCCCCATCTAACAGTGACATCGTCTTTTATTTATTTATTCATTCTTTTGTTGAAAACTGACACGGGACTGAGGCATAGCAAATGATGATGAAGATCCAGGATTTCTCCGCTTGTCTTGCTCTCAGTTTTGCTTCTAAGTTGGTCTTCTTTTCTGTGATAGGAGATTCAGTGTTTTGTTTGAGCCAGTAAATTGCCATTTGGTAAGCTCAAGCTGGTTTTCCTTGCTCGACTTTGGACTGGAACTTAAAAAACTTTGACATTCACGTCTTTCCAGCACAATAATAATTGGAGGCATGAATAACTCAAAAGTACAAACATTAGTCATTACTAGCAACATAGATACAAGTTGGGAGAGAAAATTGGAATGTGTGTATTATTCCGAACAGTTTTTCAGCTCCGCTTGACAGGATCAAAGTTGGCAACAGCTATTACAGCACCAAAGAGCAAAGCAAGGACCACTCCTCCAGCAACAATGCTCAGCAAGAAGCTCTTGAGGGACGGTGAAAGACCAGAATCAGCAGCCTCAGCCACATCCGGAATCATCATCGAAGCAGTCAATGCAGCTGCTGTCAATCCAGTCACCGCCTTTTCCTTGAGTGAAGAAGCGTTGACCTGAAACTTGGCAATGGGCTTTGCTGCTGCAGCAGCATTGGAGGGCCTCACTGGCAATGGCTTGAAGAAACTGTCTGCAGCTGGTAGCCTCTTTCGGCTTGCGTAGGTCAAAGGCATGCCGCCCATAGAGACTGCTGATGTAGAGGCCATCATTGCTTCTCTCAACCTCTGAAGCCCAACAGTTTCTTTCTCTGAATTTTGAGAGTTGGATGTTGTTGATATTGCTGTCTTTACATAAAAATGATGGAGCAAAGAGTGTTGACGAGAGGTGGAAAATGGAGATGCGATTGTCTCTCTTATTCTTTGTCCTACGTGGCAGCTCCTCCAATGGGCTATCTTGGATAGGGTTATCTAATACACAAGCCCGCCAATCAAATAATAGAGAAAAAGAAAAGGGCTTATGGAACAAAAAAGAGTTTTTTAGTGAATTTGGAGCCCAAATTTTATCTCTGAGCATTAGAAATTCTGTTTGGATTAGTATTTACCTTTATAGGGTCTACTTCAAAACAAACTCACAGTTTCAGTCTCGGTTCAAAAAAAAAAAAAGAAGAAATGGACTACACCCAAGATTTTTATGCATTGTGGAGAAGCATCAGACGACATTCTTTTATACATTCAAGCCGGTTATGTAAATCCAATGTTGAGAACTTCTAACTTTATATTACTAGTATTAAAAAGGAACCATGAGCTTCAAAACTCAAGCAAACACACTCTGCCCGGTGTCCGTTTTACTGCTTGCATTCACTCAGACTCGGGTCTACATTGGTTTATTGCCCAAAGGCCATGGCTACCTGCCTACCAGCATTTTTAATTATTACTAGTCTATTACAATTGGATAAGTGCTTTAGTAGCAGTTTTGATGACTGGAATATGCATACATTCTAGTCATACATAGTACTCTACTACAAGATAGGCGTCGGCTGTCTTCATCTCTGAGAACTCATCTCGTCTGCATGACAGATGCAGAAGTTGCCACTGCAGATCCAATGTAACTGATATGCAGTTCTTGAGGGAGAAGATGATATTTGATACCAACATCTTCAAAAATCTTCTTGAGTGCTAGCATAAGCTCAGTCCGACGATTCATCTTCTGCAGGAAATCTTGAAAGTTCATTTTGTGATTGACAAAAAGAGCCATTTTCATCTTGTTCATTTGCTCAATCTCTTTAATCTGCACGCTATGATCTGGGTGCCAATGATGAGGATTACCATCTATGTACCTGAAATTGCTCATTAAGTTACCGACTGAAAAAAAGAAATTTAGCAAATATTGATAGCTGCTACTTTGTCAAGATGAGGAAGTGGAGCTAGCTTACTCTTTTATTTTTGCTTTGAGAGCTTCAATACTTTCAAATGAAGTAGAAACATCAACGTCAAAATTCACAGTATCACCCATCTTATCGGGGCTTCGATTAAAATTGCCGATGGATTTAGTAGCCAAAACAGCATTAGGATAGTAAATCATTTCGTTGTCATATCTATAAAATGCAGTTTTCAAGATATCCATCTCCTCGACAATCATCTGTGAGCATAGATTGAGTTAGCATCATCATCATGTGCATGATCAAAGAGCATAGATTTGAGTTATCAGTTAGCCTGATGATCTTTGTGAATTACCTGAACGCCATCAATGACACAACGATCGCCGACATCGAAGGGGTGCATGACAAATACAAAAATCATGGCCTCAAATACAGTCCGGCAGGTGTTGCCAAATATAAACACAACGAGTAAGATTTGGGATGACAAGAACACGAGTACTTTGGTTGTTGCGAATCCCATCAGAAGTAACCACACAACAACAATCAAGACAAGAACGACTCCAGACAGAATTCTGTTCAGCTCTTCAATAGCTGTTTTGGCGTCTTTCAATGAATGTGACAAATATTCCCTTTGCTTGTAGACGTTTACCTGGACCATACAGCAGGTTAGTCTACTGAATACAGTGCAATGCAAACCAAACTCAAAATTTTGAGATTCATCCTCTATATTAGAATGTTATTTACCAATTTAGGTTTCGTTTTATTTTATTCAAGAGGAGATGCCTCACTGAACCAATTGTTGAGGTTCACGGAGAAGTTGAACCGTGTAGGTAGACTAAGCCAAAGACAGACAGAAAAAACATAATGATCAGGTGAAAAAAGAAGAAGAAGAAGCAGCCGAATGGAAGCTGCTACGGCTTACCGCCCAATCAGTTAAAGACTCCTTAGATATCTTCCCTTGTTCCGCCACTTTCTCAAACCAAGCGAGCAGACAGGTTCCATTCTCCTCATTCATAAAATGAAAAAGATCACGCTCTTTGATGTACCTTCAGGAATTGCGAAATGATACACGTTAAACCTCCTGAAAGACAAAACAAAGGAATCAAATTGACAAGGGTAAACGAATTTATGCACGAATATATGTCTTACTCGCGGCCATGCCTTCTAACATTGTTGAATATTAGGGAAGCAGCTTGTTCTGCCTCATATCTGCTGGTAATATCCTTCTGTTCGCCTAGATCATCGAGGCTCCCATCAAGGGCACTTGAAACAATAGATAACTTTGAGCTCCTTATCCTATCAATCAAGTTTTTCATGGTTGAAGCAGGCATTTTCCCAGCTTTCATCCTTCCTAGCTTCTTTAATGTCATCTCCTCTTTCTTCTGTACATGATTAGTCTTTTCCTGCACCACCTTTTTGTGATCTTCTACCTCAATTTCCTCCTTATTCTCTTTATTTCTCCACCATTTTGGAGGTCTGAAACAACAAAATTTACCACTTGGCCGAGAATTGTCTCCATTTTCTTCTACTTTCGGCATCGGCGGCACGGACAGCATCAAAAGAACACACTCATCAGAGATGGCCTCTCGAATTTTCTCAAAGAATGTCTTCACATGAAAAGAAGCAGCTATGAGCTTTACCAGTAGAGTCTTCACCATCCACATGACTGCCCCAATAAGAGATGAAACAAGAGCCTTAGAGATATAGTTCAGAATCTTGGTAGTCTCCTTTGACCGATTTACACCTCTATCAATCAACAGAACCCATGCCAAGAGAACTAAACCCAACCAAATCACAACCCGCACGCTCTGCTTCACACCATGTAGGAAATACACGACTCTCTCATTGAACAAGAATTTGGTTTCGATCACGAAAACAATGGCATCCTTAGCCCACTTGGTTACCAAACGACCGCAGAATATCACGGCAACCAGCAAACACCATTTCCAAAGTTCTAAACCCCATAGTATACTAGTCTTCAGATTGGGAGCATATAAGCCAGCAACCATCATAGCCATTGCACATATAAACAGTATCCATTCAACAATAACATCCATGGCTTTCAGATTCTTACCTATTTTCTTAAACCTTTGAGTACGTGCATTTTTCTGAGCGCCCTTATGCTGCTCCTTCTCCACTTCATCATCACTCTCGTCATCATCCTCGTCACCATTGGCTTCCGCTGGTGGTGGCAGGTTACCAGCTCTCATAGAATTAATCTTCTCGGAAAGGAAGCGTCTGGCAGTCGAGCTAGTAGCCCTCAATTCGCTGCCTTGGCCAAACAAAGTCGAGCTAGTAGGATTTGATTCTTCCACTTCCAGCACTCTTGATTTGGTCTGTGAAAATTTGGACCTTTTCATTGATAGGTTTCCGAGCTGGAGTTCACTTAGTGTTGAATCAGACTCACTGATCCTTGAAGAAAGCCTGCGCCTCAGATTCTGAGGATTTGTTGAATTCCCATCTGATGCCTTGTCCTGAACAGAAGCATTTGAGAGGGAATGTGCTCCAGATTCAGGTGTTGCTGAATGTCTAGGGTAGCCACCTTGCAGGCTGGTCTCAGATGCTTGTGCACTGCTTACGATTGCAATTGCAATATCACCTCCATGTGGCTTCAAGTCATTGCCTCTTTCACCTTCCATTAGCCTCTTATGCGCATCAAAATGAAAAAGAAAAGGGAATCTACTTGTCTTTCTTTATTTAGTTTCTTTCTCACTTCTAGAACTCTAAAAACCAGCAGCTCACTGATCACCTTTTCTTGAAAGCCAAGAACAAGTTGCATGTGAAATTTGTTCCCTTGCCATAGCCTAGTAAAAGACAGCAGATATATAAAGGAGCAAAATAAAGCTGTTCTGCAACCAGAATGGAATTTGACAATGAGTGCATCGCCAGATGAGATATATAAAATGCCCCAACAACTTTCTGTCGGATGTTCTCAACTATTCTCCCTGATCGCATTCAGACATGTGCACAATTCACCCCTCAAAAAAAAAAAACACACCCCCACAATGGGTGTCTGGAAATTAGGAATGATCGTTGCCTTTTTTGAGCAGTTGTTTATCCTTAACTAACTACTGTATCGATTGATTAGTAGCAGACTACCTCGAGTGAGTAACTGGGAAAGGTTTGTAAAACATGTGCAGAGGCTGCAGAACACAGGACATTATAATTTATAAAGGGATAATTTCAGAAACCTCCCCTGAGGTTTCTGACACTTTCACTGACATCCCCTGAGGTTCTCAAAATTTCACTTACCTCCCTTGCTTTTGATTTTGTGGTAACAATCCAGTCCAAATCAGATTAAAATATTATTTTCATGTGTGAGAAGGTATTTTTATTCCATAACTACCCTTTGCAGAAGTTGTATTAGTAGAAGATTCAAAGAAGAATAAATGATTTGGACTAATTAGTAAAGTTGAGGGGGGGTAAGTGCAATACAAAAAATTGCATGCACCAGATGTGCCATGCAACAGTTATTTGGCAGATTTTGCAACGGCTAGCTGCAAATTGCAACGGCCAGAAGGTTTGCTGTTTCAGTAGCAATAGCATATAAAGCAAAGCAACTTAACTACCTCTGAGGTTTCAAGCTATTAACATTCTTTGCTACTAATTTGGAGTGATAACAAGTGCATTTGCTGTGCTACAATTAGAGCTCTGAGTAAAAAGTTTTAACTGCAACCATGGCCTCTTCAAGCCATAGGGGAGAATCATGGAATTCACCTACATCTTTCTCCATTAAAAACAGGTTTTGCCGCTGTAATCGCAAAGCAACCGTAATGATATCAGAGAGTGAAAGGAATCCAGACAAGTTGTATTTCTATTGAGAAATTT
Source organism: Coffea arabica (assembly GCF_036785885.1). Lineage (NCBI taxonomy): Eukaryota > Viridiplantae > Streptophyta > Magnoliopsida > Gentianales > Rubiaceae > Coffea > Coffea arabica. Next base: position 10,844,303 of record NC_092320.1, on the reverse strand, counting down.
CCAACTTTGTGATGAATTTTAAAAAAATTCTACAAAAGGAGTGATTTTGGGTTTAATTTCCGTCAGGGGGTCTTCGCATTTGTGAAATGCGAGCTTGAGCTCGCATTCCACGAATGCGAGCTCTTCTCAATTTTTTTTTTTCCTTTTTTAAGAGCTAGGGAATTATTTCTAGGAAGCAAATGCGAGCTCTTATCTTTTTTATTTTGGTATTTTTTGAGAGGTAGGGAATTATTTGCAGAAAGCTTCTAATTTTTGTTTTAAAAAATGTTGCAAATATTTAAAATTTTGCAAATAGCTCGCATTTGTTAAATTTGACCTGCAAAAATTGTATTTAACTTTTTTGTTAGATTTCGCATTTATAAGTATGACTTGTAGAAAATTAGATTCAAATTTAGATGTATTAGGGTTTTAAAAATATTATATAAGTGATAAAAATTTTATAAATTGTAAAAATAAAATCAAACTGCTTGGATAATTAAATGTTATATTTGCATAAGAAATAATACAATAATCATAATAATGATAATACAATAATATTGGTGTAATAAAACTGCCATTAATTTAAATATTTACTTATAATGCCCAAAGAGCCTAATTACCAATTTTTTCTTCTCGCGCTCAAATATAACATTAACCCGCATGCGAGCTAACCTTGAAATAGAAAAAACACAGAATCCCGCTTGCGGGTTTCAGGAGTATTCGGATATTCTCATATGCACCTATGCAAATCGAACCAACCGGATATCTTATCCGTATCCCATTTTTTTAAATAAAAATCTTATAAATTTGAAAAATAAAATCAAATTTAGATGTATTAGGGTTTTAAAAATATTATATAAGTGATAAAAATTTTATAAATTGTAAAAATAAAATCAAATTTAAATAATTAAATGTTATATTTGCATAAGAAATAATGACTGGATTAATTCATGTATCAGGAATCAAGTTTCTATTATTGTTGTTAAGCTTAATTAATCATATCAGATGCCATTATGTAACTAAACGGTAGTAATTAACCCCAACTACTTGGGATATATCTGTAATTTTGACCCTGATGACGTCAGAAAAGGGGCCCAATTTTTTATCAAGGGAGGTAAGTGAAATTTTGAGAACCTCAGGGGATGTCAGTGAAAGCGTCAGAAACCTCAGGGGAGGTTTCTGAAATTATCCCATTTATAAATGTGTCACTCAGGTTCAGAGCTATAGGTTGTTGAATATTAATAAATGAATAAACCTGTCTCATGTCGAATCCATCTCAAGTGCAATCAATTAGAATTTGCAATCCTCATGTACACTGTGAATTTGTGATGCAATAAAATTTGATGGGACAATTTCAGAAACCTCCTTGAGGCGAGATTTTGACCATTTCACTCAACTCTCTCGATATTTTAAAAATTATAGGTACCTCTCTTTCTCCTTTGCCATTTTAAATGATAACATTACTCTTAATCATTTTAATGAAATTCACTTGTTTGGTATGCTTATACTAAGATTGTGTTTTAAAATTATTTTTCAGTCTTTTTCTATCTTATTCCTCTCTTTTAATTTTCGCCAACAAAACTATAGAATTACCACTATTGTTTCTAGATTTTATTTTAATCAAATGTCGAGTTAGGTGATTTTTTGACAAGTTAACTTTATATGCAATCCAATATTTTTTGTAGATTTTTGTTTTGTTTTTTTGTTTTTTTTTTTTATCAAAATCAACAATAAATCAAAAAGATCTAGCCCACAATTTCTACTAAATTAAGGTAATCCTACTACACAAAAAATTCACAAATTGTAAAAAACTGTTTCAACACTTTTCTCCCTATTTTATAAATTTAAATTCATAATAAAATATCATCAAAAGTATTCTATCATAATGATAAAATTATTATTATTATAGTTGTTTAACAAATTGTAGATATGAACATAAAAATTTTGATACATTTTCCTTATAATTGTGCTAGATAATCTTACAATTATATATGAAAGTAAATTAAAACTCATTATATGAAGGCATTGTAGGGTATTCATCAATGTTGTTTCAAGGTTTGGTTATTAAAACTATCAAATCAAGGGTGGCATATGCAATTTTATAAATCTCAAGGGAGCTTCATCAAATTATCAAAAAGTTCGGGGGAGGTTTCTAAAAGTATCCCAAAATTTATTGCATCCAGCGCCCACTTCCCTGTGGACCCTGTAGTGTCAGCTAGAGGCTCTAGTTTTCCAAAGAGTAATTAAATCGGCACAGTAATACGTACTTTGCATTTAATGCTACATTGATGGGGACTACTAGGAATACACTTCATTTTGATTTCAAGATAATTTCATAAACCTTTCTTAAGATTTTCAGTAATTGCGTTGAGTTCCCTTGAAATTTTTAAAAATTACACCCATCTCCCTTAATTTAACACTTTTGGTAATCAAATATTAGACTTTGTCAAAAAAAATTTTTTTTTATATAAATACCCTAAAATGCCCTCAAATTATAAAGTTTAAATTACTATCCAACATAATCGTAATATATTTAACACAAATGTAAGAAAAAATTGTCAATTTCTCAATACCATATTTATTATTTGATAAGCAATTATGACAATAGTTCCACCACTATGATAAACTACTTTTAATGGTGATTTTAGATGGATAAAGGAGATAAGCGTAATTTTTAAAATCTCAAAAGAATTTAGTGAAATTATCAGAAACCTCAGGGAAGGTTTCTAAAGTTGTCCCTAAAATCTCACTAGAAACTTCAGAGCGTCCACTTTCTGCGCTACTGTTTTATGGTAAATTTGTGAAAATATTCGAACAATGAATCTAACCTCTTCGGATGCTGAATAGGATCAATTCATTTCTTGATTTTCAATGGGCCTTGATCTTTGTTGTTTGATAAGTTGCTATCCCATACGATAACCAAAGGATATATGCTACCATGGTTAGGTCATCAGCTCCACATATGCTGGTATACCAACCTTCTTAGGATTAAGATTGTGGGTGGCAGCTGGTGATATACGTTAGCCCCATTGATCTTCCAGATGAAATGTATGATTATGGGATATGCAATTTGCAATCCAATTCGAGCACATAAAGATTGATTATGTTTAACAAAAAAGTAGGGCCAAATAATAACATACACAAACTGTTTCACAATGACTTGAGTGGATAGCAAAGATTAGCAAATGCTCTCGGAACCCATTATTGACTTGATTGGATACATCACAATAATGTACTATTATATTCATGCGATCACAATCTTCCATTTAATAATTAGACCAAAAAAAAGAAGAAAAGGACCAGGACCTGACAGTCTTTTTTTAATAAAAGAATTCAAACGTAAAAAATAAATGATACACGACAAAATATCTGTCCTACTACACAAATTTTTGGTCAAAAGAGATAACACTCACATAAATTTTTTTTTTTTTTAATCAGAGATGATAGTTTACAACAAAAAAGACAGACATGATTGGGGGGTGATATCAATTTAGGTGATGTAATTTAGGTGATGTAATAAAAGGATTAGCCTTTTGAAAATAAGTGGTGAACGACAGAGGAATCTGATAGATGGATGGATGGATGGATCCCAGATGCGAAAAGACAAAAGGCGGTCCGGTTAAAGTGCAGATTTCCAACTTGCCATGCCCGCCGCCTCTACTAGTAGTAGTAGTAGTAGTAGTATTTTCTTTTTTTTTTTTCTGTGACGGAATGGATATCCGGACCTTTGATCTGACTAATTTCACTCCGATCAAGGAGAGAAGGCCCCACTCCACTCTGAGCACGATAGCAAGGAGGCTCGAACCCTAATTGCTCAGATAAATTTACCATACTCTAAAAAGAGGGAGCTGACCGCTCGGGTTACTCCTTGAGGGCTCCGCCTCTAGTAGTTGTGCTCTTCAATTTGTCAGTGTAGGCTAAAAGCAATGGATGACTGAAAGGAGAAAAGAAAACAACACTCCAACTCACTAATTCTCTACTACTACTACTTCCCAAGTGGATGGTTTAGATTGATATGTGGAACCGTCTTTGTAAGTAAATGTGCACACCCCATTTTTTTAATTTTTCCTTTTCTGGTTAAAACTTGAAACCCGGTTAGTTTTTTCCCCCCCTTCTGGTTAAAACCCGAAACCCATTAAGTGAATATAGCGCAAGTAATTTGTGAAGAACTCATAAAATTGCCAAGAGCCCGAGCCGCTGATTGTCTTAATTCAAGAATTGCTGAAACGGTTCTGCCATCACAACAAACAAATTTGTGAAGGTGAATTTTGTGGCGAAGCTTGCAGTCGGTGAGAACCTTGTATTTGTATATCAGACAGTTGCTGCACTTGTTATCCCTTCCTTTCTCCAGCAGAAGAAGTCATTTTTGGATAGCCCTGCAAAATTAAATTTTGGTAGTTGCAATATGTCTGGTACCAGAGTTCAATGTTCATTATTCACTTCCTTAATAAACTTTTGCTCTTGATTGTTTTACTTTAAAAGGAAATGATAATTAATTACTGCTTTCTTACTTTATCTCCACTAATTGTTCTGGCTCCGCGAGCTTTGGTTGTATAATTCGAGCTATTTAGTAGATTTTGATTGACAACCACCAAAACCAAAAACAAGAGGTAAATGAATTTATGATAGCAAAGCTAGGAGGAGAAGCCAACCAAATAGGAGTTTATTTGGATGATTTATTTGAGTAATTATTTTAACACTTTTTATAACGTGACATATAAAAAAAAATGATTGAAACTCGTGAAACAAACTATTTTTTCAAAAATCATCTCAATCCAAACACACTTGAGAATCCAAACACACTTGAGAAGTTTTACAGAAATACCATCAAATGAAGTAGTAGTAGTATGACACAAATTCGGTAAGACTTGAATTGTGGAGTTTATAGTAACAATCCAGACGCTAATACAAGTTTGCTCGATTAACAAGAAAGGTTCTCTTTTTTTATGAAAGATTCTGTATTCAAATTCGTTGTCAATGTGAAAATTATTTTTAGTGAAATAAGAAAATGTTTGTAAGTGATCTGTCGATGTGAAAATTGTCTTTGTGGGACAAGAAAATATCTGTAAGTGATCGGACACATCCTGTGACACATAATAACGATTGAAATCGAATTCTCCTAAACTTCACTTTTATTTGTCATGAAATAGTAGCGAGAGAGAGAGAATCCAGACTCAGGCGCTCTTCATCCTCTTCAAGGGTGTGCTGGCGCACACAACGTAGAGGGACCAAATCAAAGCGAAGACACCCAAAAGGATCCAAACAAGTAGGTTGTTGCTCAAGCCGACGGGAGCCCAGTTCCACTTATACTCGCTCATGCTCTCATCCACAAGTGCCATGGCCAGGACATGGTTGCAGCATTCAAGGATGCACCAGTCCACAACTTTTTTGACTCACTTTCCCTGCATGGAACACCTCGCCTTTCCCATCTTTACCCTCGCTGGCAATCCTGATCCATCCATACTCATGCCCCGCAAAGGCTTATGGTCAAAACTCGTTTTCTGGACGCATCATGCCCAAGAAAGCTAGCTAGAATGTGGATGCACTAATTCACTAGTTTTTCTTTTCTTTTCTTTTATTTTAAAAGGAATGAAATAGAAATTGTCGATCATATTATGCTTATCCAGGAGTGATCCAAAACTTGTAGGCTCGCCCACACATGAAACCAAACTTGAAGGAGGGAACATGATACTCCCTCCGTCCCACTTTGATAGTTTTGTTTTCCTTTTTCGTCTGTCCCAAATTGTAATCCACTTTTCCATTAAGAAATGTAGTAATCTTTCAAATTGTCTAAAATACCCTTATTAAATATCTTGTTATTAATACATTGTTATTAAATACTAACCCACTACATTGAATATATTGAGCTTTTCCAATACTAACCCCATTAGTTATAACTGATATTAATTGGCACTCTTCGTGATTAGCATAAGGGTATTTTAGGAAATTATTAATCTAAATTTATGTTTCCAACCAAATTAATTATACTTTCTTAATATATGTGAAAAAAAAATCAAGACTAACAAAACGGGACGGAGGGAGTATCAAACAGTAGCATGCGCGTGCAACACGAAAACTAGAAAAGAGTGAAGGCTTTGCTGTATTGTGGGGTGTAAATTCCAAGCTGATGCATGACAGATATGTGAGCAGAATACAATAAGTAAAAGATGACAGTAAAAAAGGGTGAATCTCTCTGCTTTGGAATTTCAGAAAAGAGGAGACATGATTGATACTTGATGGGTAATCAAGTCAGGCCAGCTGCTTTTCTCATAGTCCCTCCTTGGGCCTATTCCTTCACCTCAGCGTAGAGTTAAACAGAATCAATGGGTTTGATGTGAATGGATGAATAGGTTTGTAATTCAATAGTTATTTGGATGAATGATTTGAATCAGTTCGATCCAAATCCCTCAATCCAAAAAAGAAAAGAAAAGAAAAGAAAAGAAAAGAGAAGAGAAGAGAGGGAGAGATTCTTGATATTGGAGAAATGATATTGGGTCCGATTGGAATTACGTGCTGCCATGCCATTTTATCTCTTCGCTCCATGGCGATATTAGTGGATGTAAAGCCAAGAACTGTCTTTTTGGAAGAACAGTGCACGTTTTTGGGCATTGCCAATAATTACAGGGCATTGTTACGCTGCTCTGACCGACCATGCTTCCCAATGCTTGGTGCTGTCCCGTTCACTTTTATTTCATTTTCTAAGGTTGTCAAAGAGAGATTAGATGAAGCCTTTTAGTTTTAGGCAATTATTAAAGCAGAACCCGGAAGAAAACAAAGGTGAATGATTGTCTGAATTGGATAATAACCCGAATAATAATAATGGATTCTCGATCTTTTCCATTGGATGACAAATCCATTCGTACTAAACCAGAACCATGCATGATCTTTACTCTTTGAAGGATTTGGCAAACCTACTGCATTCTCAAAACGACAAATTTTTGTGAATTTTTGGGGAAATTTTTTTTTTTTTGAAATATTTTCTTGACGTATTGAGTAATTAGTATATTTTCATCTCGTTCGTATATATGGCTACAGTATTATTTTTCTCCAAAAAAAAAAAAAAAAACTCCAAAAGAGGGTGTGTGTGTGATTCCAAATGCTAATAATGCCACGAGCAACTTTGTTGCTATAGTTTTGAAAGAATGAATGTTGAAGAAGAATATATCATCGTTCAATAGGTGTTAGATGGAGGAAACTCTGATCCAACATATCTGACATGCACTTCTTGAGGAAGAAGATGATAATTGATTTGAAGAACTTCAAAAATTTTCTTCAGCGCAAGGACTAGATCAGATCTGTGGCTGCTTCTCTGCGATGATGATGAGTTTATGGCATGAGTAACGTAGAGAGCCATCTTGAGCTTGTTCACATCCTCAATTTCCTTGATCTGGACGCTGTGGCTAGGCTGCCACTGTTCAGGCTTGCTCTCCAAATACCTGAAACACACCACAAAGTACCTTGTCCATTAAAACACTACATCTACAACCAATTATGGAAGTTTCCTTCTTTTTCATTTGGGCTCCAGAAATGAAATGTAAAAGTACTGGGCAGCAACAGTCAGACTAAGTAAATTTCTTTTCTGGTTGCCAATGCAATTTGCATTACAGAGCAAGGTTTACTTGTACTACAGCAGAAACTAGAAAAGCAGGGGGAGTTCTGTGTATCCAGTTGGTTCTTTTGCCGAAATCAATCTCGTCGAGTGTGTGTTGGAACTAGAAAAGAACAGCTGCAGGATGGAACTAGAAAGGAAAATTGAAGTTGAACTGTCCAAAGTCATTACATGAAGCTTGGCGTGCGAAGCAATAATGAAAACCTGAAGAAACGGATGACACTATTACAGTTGCGGAAATCAATCCGAAACACAGGTGAATTGCGAACATCTTTCATGGAAAGTATCATCCTGTATCAGCAGATATCGAGTTCTTGTGAAACCTCAAATCCTAACGGACTAATGAATTGAAAGCTGGCTATTACCATGCTTAACTGGGAGGCTAATTTGGAAAATGAACTTAAAGTTGAATACTCTAAAATTTAGAAGCTCCTAATAGACTGTATTATTCCTTTCTGCCCCTGAAGCCTTCTCAACACAAATTGGCATCAGCCAACACCCATGAAACAAAGACAAGAAGGGAAGGGCAGGGCAGGAAATTCTCAAAAAAAAAATAAAAATGAGAAGGCGGCAACTAAATATATAGTTATCATTTCTTTCTGAATCATAAGATGAAATATACGAGGTAGAGACATACCCTTTTAGTTTGGCCTTCAGAGCTGCTATGCTCTCGACTGAAGTGGAAAAATCGACAGAAAACTCCACAGAATCACCCAACGGTGGACTTCTATTAAAGTTGGTGATTGGTTTAGTAGCAAGAATGCTATTTGGATAGTATATCATCTGATTGTCATATCTCAAGAAGATTGTTGTCAAAATGTTCATCTCTTCAACAATCATCTGGAGAAGTTCAACGGGGTTAGGGTACACTAGGAAGAAGAAGTGGAACAGAAAATAAAGGATATGCACTTTGGGATAAGGGATCACCTGCACCCCATCGACAACGCATCTATCGCCAACATCAAACGGGTGGGTTCCAAATACGAAGACCATTGCTTCAAATACCGTTTTGGCTGTGTTGCCAAACATGAAGACCACCAGTAGAAGTTGAGATGAAATGAAGACCAACACTTTAGTTGTAGCAAATCCCATCAACAGCAACCACACTATAATGATGACTACTAAAATAATTGCAGAAGAGATCTTGTTAAGCTCTTCAACAGCTGTTTTGGCATCATTCAGAGAATGTGCTAGATATTTCCGTTCATTGTAGACCTTTACCTGTGACCAATCACCACTTTTATCAGAACTGAAAATAAAAACACTTCCATAAACAGTTTGTTCAACAGTCTCCGTATTCATACATCTGTTATATTTGTGTTCTTGAACAAGTTAGTAAATCCCTATTTTGCAGTCTAAAGTTAGTTTTCCAAGTAAATGTTCAAAACCAACCACTCAAAATCTGCAAAATGCTTTTATTTGAAGAATCTCAGAAACATAAAATGAGTATTAGAGCTCAACTTCCGTGACCTGTCAACTAGTCAAGCTGATGTTATTGAAGAATTCATGATAGAATGCAAGAATGAACCGCGTTTAATAACTATAAGTACTTTTCTGTGAGTCCACGAATCAATTTGAAATTTATAAGTAAAGACAGATCTCACCACCCAACTCTTGAAGGATGCTTTCATGATCTGTCCAGTTTGTGCAGTTCCTTCGAATAGTGGAAGCACATTACCAACTTCCTCAGGTGGAAAAAACCGCAAAAGATCTCCTTCATCAATATACCTAGGCCGGGATGAAAAGATTTTATGCAACAATCAGTGTCAACCAAAATTGAAGAATCTAAATACAAGGCATTTTATCTTACCTGTTGCCAGACTTGGCTACTTTCTTAAAAATATCTCTAGCAGCAGCCTTTGCTTCAACCTCACTTACAATCTCCTTCTGTGGAACCTCTTCGTCATCATCGCTCCGCTCAAGCGCATCAGAAATAGTTGATAATCCTGAAGTCCTTATTACTTGAACTAACCCATTCATTGTGAAAGAAGAAATCTTCTCTCGTGTCAGATTGTAAAGTTTATCCACATTAACCACCTCATCCCCTTTCCCCTTTTGTTTCCCTTTCATTGAGTACTTGAAGCTCAACCTCCCGCTATTCCTGAACCGTCCAGCTGTATCAGCATTTTCCATCAATGCAGGGCCTGAAAGGGTCTGAAGAACATACTGATGAAAAATGGATTCTTGAATCTTATCAAAGAATGCCTGGACATGATATGAAGAAGCTAATAGCTTTACTAGGAAAGTCTTTACCATCCACAAAACTGATCCAATAAGACTAGATGCAAGAGCCCTTGTAATATGATTCAGTACTCTCATAGTATGCCTTGACCGCTTGACCCCTCTATTAATCAACAATGCCCAAGCTATCAGAACCAAGCCCAACCAAAGCGATACTCGAAAACTCTTCCTCAAACTGTAAAGAAAATATAAAACCTTGTTCTTAAGCAAATAATTCCTTTCAATCACAAACACTAACAACTCAGTAAACCATTGAGTAACCAAATGCCCACAGAAAAACACCAATACCAACACACACCATCTCCATATGCGCAATCCCGAAACGTACAAACTACTCAATTTATCTACAGTTAAGCTAACAATCAAAAAACCCAATATGCTAAACAATGCAATCCATTCAATTAAAATGATAAATTCCACTTTTTTACTTCTTTTCTTTTCAAACTGATCCGGGATATACCCAGGCTGGTAAACTCCACCATCATCATCATCATCATCCTCTTGATCTTCATGATATCCTGGCGATGCCATTAATGGAGTTTTCGGGGTAATTGAACCTGTAGTCTTCGGAGTGTTGGGAGTACTAGTCCTTCGTATCGGGCTCCTGTAAGGCGAGGTTGTCGTAGGTGCAGGTGGTTGTATGTTACCGTCCTCAATAAGCTTCACTTTGGGAGGCTGTGGCGGCTCCACTAGTCTTGACTTAGGCTTGGGGCATCGAAACTGGGCTAATGGCCGCCTCCGAATACTAATACTACCGGTACTTGTTTCAGATGGAGGTTGGTTTGATGTTGATGGTGGATTCAGCACTGAACTACTCAACCTGCCTGTTGCTGGAGAAGAAGAAGAAGTGCTCATTTGTACGGTTGTTGACTGGACATTTCCTTGCTCCATTGCAGAGTAAGAATAGAATGAAGTAGTAGATTCAAGAATTGTAGGAGTTGTAGTATTTCCGTTCAACCCACCAATCTGTTTGGTCGATTTTGAAGTTTGTTGGGGATTTGGAATCATTAGTACAACCTCATCTGTCCCAACTTTCTGTTTCAAGACTGCTCCACCTTCCATTAAATAGCCAACAGTATCTAATGTGCTGCTGTAATCAAATGAAACCCCCGAGCACCAGATTTAGCTACACCCAATTACTGAATCAATCAGCAGTTATTTCAGTTGCTTGTTGACGATGTATACATGGAAAACTAAAAGGATCCCCAGTTTTGGATACGCTTCGGTGAGGGTCTGCCTCATGAGCATGATTGGTCATTCTGAATGCGGATAATTGCAGAAACCCCCCTGAGGTTTCTAACACTGGCACTCATCATCTGCTCTCTTGTTTAAGAAATAGCACTGACCTCTGTTGAACTTACTGATTATTTGTATATTCAGTCTAGGCTAGAAAAAGTGCCATTAAAAAATTATTTTAAAGAATGAGATGAGAAATTTGTGCCGATTTGCTAACAAAAGATTGTAAAAATTTACTTTTATACCCTGATTATTTGGAGAAATCTAATGAACAAATTTTGCAAAAGAAACCTTATTTCTTGTCAACAAATTAAGTAACTAATTAAACCACCTGTAAATGGTACTTTCACGTATTTAATTTTTGTTAAATACAAAACCTACTAGTTTTCTTTTTGTAAAAATATTAGTGTAACACTTTTTGAATTTTACGTACAAACAATTATGTATTTAACATAAATTAAATGATTCAAAATAAAATACTTGGTACTTTGTTCTTGTAATAGAGGAAACCCATAAAGAACTCACTCGGGATCCTCGATGACATGTTTTCTATGCTAATCCAATGCCACCTATAGTATTGCACCAAGTGTCTTGTTATTATTTACACTTTAATTTTCTAATAATTTAACTTGGTTTGGTTTAACACAAGTGTAAATAATAACATGACACTTGGCGCAATACTATAGGTGACATTGAGTTGGCATAGAAAACATGTCACCGAGGATCCCAAGTTGAAAGAACTGGTATGTTATAGGTAATTTCTTTTTTTTTTTTAGTTTCACACATTTAATTTTTATCAAATACAAAACCTACCAATTTCCCTTTCTTAAAAATATTAGTGTAACATTTTTTTCAATTTTAGTTACAAAAATGTATATATTTAATATAAATTAAATAATTCAGAATAACATGCCTATAAAGAGCCGATACTTTATTCATGTAATGGAGAAAAGCCATAAAGAATTAATACTTTATGAGCCATTTCTTTTTTTAAAAATATTTAATTTATATTAAATAGATAATCTACCGGTTTCCTTTTTGTAATAATATTACTATAACACTTTTTGAATTTTACTCACAAGCATTGATGTATTTATCATAAGTTAAATGTTTGATAGTAAAATGCTCATAAAGATCTGATACTTTGAATGGGTAATGCCCATTTACCCATAAACTACAGCCCTTAAAGTTTATTAATTATTAATTGATTTGTAGTATTTTTTCATTCATTCGCTAATAGTACTTGGTATGTAGCACAAAGGGCACATCTAGCACAAATTTCTCATCTCACTCTCTAAAACAATATTTTAATGACATTTTTTTTTAGTTTGGACTGAATATGCGAAGAATCAGCAAGTTCAAGAGAGGTCAATGCTATTTCTTAAATCACAGAGGAGGTGGTGAGTGCTAGTGTTAGAAACCTTTCCCTTCTTAATGACTCCATCTATCTAACCCAACGACTTCAGTAGCAGGTAACTAATGGCGGGCTTAAATAGGAGAAAATTGGTCATGCTTAGGAAATTTGCAGAGGGACAATAGAAATGCAAATGGAATTTTTTTTTTTTTGGCCCTTTTCTTTTATCTTCAAAAACTTTTTCTGTGTCCGGGTCCCCTTCTTGTTTTTATCTTTTCTTAGTAAAATATCTCATCATTATTGCAAATGATTCCTTTTTATCGTCTTTTTTTTTTTTTTTTGGGAGCAGTTGCATGCTTTGAAATTCATGGCGTGGGAGAGTACCATTAATGCATGGCAGTACCTAAAACAAAACTTATGATAATGAGAAACAATTATAGTAAGGAAAAGAATTAGTGATTTAGCGGAACTTCCAAACTTAACAACGGCTTTATAACTTTCCCGTTCTCCGGAAGAGAAACACTACTACTAACTTTCTTGTTTTAATCCTTTTTTAAAATCGAAAAGCACAATTACTACACGTTAAGCTGCCAATTCAAAGTCGGACTCGGGCGGTGAAGTTTCACTGACTAAGACTAATCCACTGCGTTTTGCGTTTGAAATTTTTGACAGATCAAGTTCGTCGGCTTGCAAATGGTGGTCATCAGTATCAATTCAATCTTCATTTTGTTAAATTTGTCAGACGGCTAAGGAGCAAGTCATTGTCTTATGTGGTCCATCATATTTTTTTCTTATCTGTTTGGAAATTTGGGCCTAAAAGTGGTTTCAAAGCACAAGAGATAGGTGTCTATATGGACTTTAGAATTTCTTCTTCGGCCTAGCCCTACATACGTCAATTTTAGTTTTTGTCTTTCAAGTTTCAACATCTGTGTGTAGTTGTATTTATAGGCTCCGTCTTTCAACTTCTGTAGTTGTATTTTCGAAAAAATTTTCAATCCAAATAACTAAAATGAACCGAAATTCTGACGAGGGTTTAGAGTCGAGTTTGAATATGGCTTCAAAATTGAATTACATTTTGCATCCCGAATGGTCCAAGTTTTTGGTACGAACTTTGAGGCTGAAAATATTTATAATTTATCGGCAGCATTCATTCATTTAAAGGCGGTTAATAATTAGTCATAATTGGCTGATGGTGGCCATCTTATCCTAAAAGATAAGAATGGATAGTTACCACTGTCTCCATGACTCAACTAGAGTTGTTATGAAGCCTCTTTTCATTCTAAGCAATGTTTTGAAAATTGGATCGAATCGACCGATTGAATCACGAACCAGTCACGTCTCTTGTGAAGATTTTTCGATCCACTCCCCGTTCGAATTTAAAAACATTGATTCTAAGCAATATTTATGAGTGTGCTGCGAACTTCATGTTTCTTTTAAGCAATACGGTAACTTTCATTCGCAAGTCAGTTTTTTTTTTTTTTTTTTTAAATCAGTGGTATCTTCTTATAATCAATCACTTTTGATACGAATTTTAAGTCCTTCAGACTGCTCAAAGCAGGACGAACAACGATTGTCCCAAAGCAGGACGAACACTGGCCGTCTAAGAAGTCAGCATCAAATCAGCGCATTCGCATTTTCACCAACATCAATATGTTATTCCATTGACAACAGTTCATCGGCTGTCAAAAATCAACGTCAACACATGGATGGAATTGAACTCAAGGCTCGGAATTTTCTTAACCGAATTCTAAGAGGATGGTACTAACAAAATGTAGAAGAAATAAGGGATAATTGCAGTTGGTGAGGTTTATAACAATTGCAGGCAATCATGACGGAGACAACCCGTCACATTTACACTGTATGAATTAATAATTGAGAATTTGTTTCTTCTTGCTCCAGGACAAAAGCACAGTTAATTCTTTTACTACCAATTTTGCCTTCTACCCCAGACTTCAACAGCATAAATCCATCCACCGGTTTCGCCGCCACCATCATTGATCATTCTGCTGCTGCTCTCTTACTTCACTTCTTTCGAAACTTCCTCTCCTTCCCCTTTCCTCCGCCGCCATCGAACACCGATTGCATTGGAGGAGCAAGCGGCAGCATCTACAGAGAGAGAGAGATTTCCCCACCCATTGATTAGTAGAGCCATTCTCTCACAAACTCCCTAATATCCGATTTTTTTTGTTTTAATAGACTGAAGAAATTTCTCCCATGGAAGTAGTTGTCCGCTGAATCTTCATCGGACAGTGTCGCCGCCATCTTCTCCTCCTAGTTGTCTTCCCTTTTTCTTGCAAAACTTAAAGTTTATTATTATTAATTTTTTTTTTTTGGTAAAAGCTACGGAAAATTTCAAAGAAAACCAAAATCTATCCATAAATTAATAGATGTATGAAAAAAAGTACAGAATTTAATAGAAAACAAAAAAAGAGCACGTTGCGACTTGCGAGTGTTCAGAGATCTTTGCCAGAAGTTTGGGGAAGAAACCGTTTGGGGAAAGAGAGAGGAAAAGGTCAAAAAGAGAATAGAGAGAGCTTCTCGCCATTTAATTCATAGTGTTCACGTGGCAGATTGTAGATCTCTCTGTCCATGAGCGGGCCCGTAGATCGGGTTTACCAAATTTTTGTCAGACGAGATATCGTACACATACATATTATATGAATTTTTTTTTCAAAAGTCCGATGAAAAGTTAGGAATAAAAATACGTGTTCGGCAAAATTATGCATACAATTTTGTATGTGAACAATACGAATATATTTGAAATTTACGGATCTAAAAATATGGATAATTATATTATAGATTTGTAAGACTATGCTACATTTATACTAATTTTAAACCTATTTTTATATATGAGACATTAAAATTATTTAAAATTTATCACCTTATTATTTAAACATAGATACACCTACCATTTTTATGATATCATATCGTTTCTATTTTCTATATAGCTTAGAAAGTATGTCATTATCCTTATTCAAAATTAAAAATTTTTTTTTTGAAAAATTGAAGTATAATACATTAATAGTTTATTGCATGTTTTATATGATTAGTTAAAAAATACAAGTATTTTTTAAATATATGAAATATAAAAGTTTTTTAAAATGACATATACGAACATGTATTATATGATTATAATACAAATATTTCCTAATTACGGCCATTAGACAGTGATTACACGTCTGCAGTATTGTCCTAACTCTATCAAAATGATTGCCTGCCGGTCAACATCCCCCCTTCCCCTCCCCTCCAAAAACACACACACACACACAACCATGGTTATTGTGCTGGAAACTATAACGTTATCCGGTTAGAAAGATTCTAATTCTAAGAGTGCTTTTTCTAACCAGTGAACCTACTCTAGCGGTTGCATTGAAACAAAACTTGATCTAACAATATATAAGGTGAAGACTATAATTACCTTTCGGCAGAGCAGAGGTTCAGGAACCTGCATGAGAGAAGCAAACCAGTGTGCTGACAGATTGGTAAAATTGGGTGTTCAACAAGACGTGAATTTTGTATGCTATGAAAGTATCCCTTATGTTTTGAGAGGTCTAGTAGATGCAGATCTTAAGGGAATTTGTTTCCCGCGTTTTGTACCTATACCTTAAGTTTATTTAATATATAGTCCCTTTTATTACCAAAAAAAAAAAAAAAAGAAGACTATAATTGCCATAATCATTTTCCATTTTCTTTGTCTTCAATACATTAGTACTAGGTTGGAAATTTGAACCTGATAAGTGAAGTGCCAAAGTAGAGGGGCTGGAAGGATAGCTTCATTTTGATGACGACATGAGCCTGTTCTTATGGTCGACAATTATCCAGCAAGTGGTCCACAACTAAACGATACTCTGGTCTTTAGTGTTTTATGGTAGCGAACAGAAGTCTTACTTGAACTGCCTTCACTTTGACCATTGACATGGTATATATTGCCATAGAAAACGGATTCTATACTCGCGAAGGAATCTACGGGAAAGTCGGACTACATTTCGCAGTGTTCCACATAAGAATTCATTAAAAAGCCTTCTTTGCTGCTATAAGGCTGTTAAAACGGGAAGGTTGAAACGGCCGAATCTGTGTCAATTTTTACGGTTTATTTGCTGTGGAGCCACAGATTTCCGTGCGGATTTGGACACAGCAAAATTTTGACCGCAAAACTAGAATCTTTTGATCAATTTTCTTTTACTCTCCACAAGAAACACACCAAAAACTAATCAAAATTCAGTTTTATCAACTTGTCCACTGCTTTCTGATGTACGCTGCTTTGTCATTCTCTGCATCCTGAACAACCAATCGCAATTCACAGGCAAATCCTTCCATGTCTATGCTCCTTACCTGGCACGGTTTTAAAGGCTATACTTCTATCATACAAAACAGTAAAAAATTTAGATAAGAGTTCTGTATATTCTTTACTAATTAGTTCATACACTGTAAACCTTAACCCTCCGCTAGCCTAAATCATTTTGGTAGAGCCATGGGAAACTCTCCAATCCCCTACTCACCACCGTCACCACCCCCAACAACATCAAACAATATGCCTTTGTTTTATTATGGAATGGTGGTTGCCGGGACAGCAGCTCTAATTCTTGCAGTATACAACTTGATCATCCTGAGATGGTGCTCTCAGAGTCAGGCAGACAGGCCGCGTCAAGGCATGGCTGCTCCGTCGCGGTTCGAGGCTGCTTCAGCATCAAGTCAGAGCTTGGATAGCCTTAATGTGAACTTGATTTCCAGTTTCAAGTACAAGAAAGGAGGGTCATCAAGAGATGAAGCTCACTATAGCCAGTACGAATGTGCAGTTTGCTTATCTGTGTATGAAGAGGATGAAGAATTGAGGCAGCTTCCAAGGTGCAAACACTCGTTTCATGCTTCTTGTATAGATATGTGGCTATACTCTCATCTGGACTGTCCTCTTTGCCGTTCTCCGGTGGATCCACCAGTCCTGAACCGGGTTCTCAACGAACCTACAAGGCGGGCAGGGCATTCCAGAGAAGGATTGCAAATCTCCAGTAGGATCCCCGTGTAATTAATGTTTCTCTGGAATTACCGTCCTGTCAAATTGGCCCGTCGTTGTATTCTGCATTTTTGTCGGCATATGACATTTTAGTCTGTGCATGAACGCCTGCAATTATGGAAAATTTTGGCCTTTGACAACTCAAGGTTAATGTGGACCCCGATGGAGAAAGATGAAATTGACAGACAAGGAAATATAGAACCCAATTCTTCCCATCTCGTTGGTAAACAGTAAAACTCGTAAAGGTAGCTGCTTTAGCTCGACTCGGTATACATATGGGAGAAACAGAGAGAAGATGAATCGATCAAAAGTGTAACGGGCATAAATTAATGCGTTTTTTTTTTTTTTTTCTTTCTAAAACGTTGGTAAGAGCTTAACTGTAGCGAGCAAAGGCTCAAATAATGCTGTATAACTTGTGGCATAAGAGTTGATCTGCTCACTAATTTCATTCCTGTTTTCACTATCTAAACAAAAAGACCACATTTGAAACAACACCTTTAAGCTTTGTATATCCTCCATTAGAGTTGCCACCTTGCTATCCAGAGCTGTCTGAGATATTAACAACAGTTCCTTGTTCT
Organism: Coffea arabica; assembly: GCF_036785885.1. Lineage (NCBI taxonomy): Eukaryota > Viridiplantae > Streptophyta > Magnoliopsida > Gentianales > Rubiaceae > Coffea > Coffea arabica. Next base: position 10,826,295 of record NC_092320.1, on the reverse strand, counting down.
GCATTTGTATTTTGATTCTTCTCCATTGCTGTTCCACTGCCCTGCACATTACCAGTTTGATCGCCACAGTTTCATTAACATTCTTGCTTCCCGAGCTTCGTTCCTTCATGGCCCAGCTTGCAATTGTTATGTTTGGGTTAATCAATCATGGCTGTTACACCAGTTCCAAGCATGGGTTGCCTTTGCTGGCTTTGCGTCGCAGTTCTCAGAATTGCTGTTCCTTCTGCTTCTTGCTCCCGGTAATGCTCTTCCTGGATTGTTGCTGTTTCTGTTGTGCTCGTTCTGTGTTTTTTGGACACTGTTTCTTCTTCTTCCATCCATTCCCTCTGAGCATTTTGCACAATTCTATTTTCTTTTATTATATAGTCTATAGAAACAAAAAGACAAGTTATGTCTGTAAACATCTTTTTTTTTTCCTGTCTATATGAAATAACTGATACAAGACGGGTTGGCTTGGCATCATATCCCATCGAGGTTCCTCTTTTGTTTTATTTCTCTTCCAAAACGCGTACTCTCGCCTATCGAGGCTGTTCTCTATTAGCAGGCGATCCGTGCCAAATCTTTTTAGCCCCGTGCAAAATGATACCTAATAGACTCTGGAAGTTATGTGGAGATGGGCAACTTATTATCCAGTCACATTTCACGATTATTTATAGAGCAATTTCAGACAATTCGTTCATGAAACGTGTCACTGAAATCCTTACATGACATAGATCTTTCCACATTCGTCATTTTTTCTACTTTCCCAACGGAAATAGAATTTAGAAGCATCCGATTGAATACTTGGAACAAAAACAACCATTAGTCTGCAAAACGGCAAAAAAGGGTACGGGGGATGGGGTGGGGATGCGGAAGAGAACAGAATAAACAAGAAGAAAATTACCGGGGCTGAAGTCAGGCGAGACAAGATAAAAGCAAAACAGAGGTGGATTCCCGTGGCTGCTGAATTCCAAGTCGGTGACAAAAACTATGCAAAACAATAATATATCTCTCGTCTGTATAAGGAACTCAGATAAAAGATAGGTTCACGGTTTCACTCCAGAAGTAATTACATGGAGAAGATAAATATTGGCGGAGAAAATCCTCTATCGTTATATCAATCTTTGCCAGAACATAGTTTGCAATATCTTCACAAATGTTACAAGACCACAGATCATCTCATCTTCCAGAACTTTTACAAGTAATCACATCCTTCTCAAGTTGTCTAACCTGGCCTGTAAGTCACTATCTATGCCACTGTCATCATTTCCAGTTGCCTCAGCTTGTGGAACTTTAGTCTTTGCAGCTGGGGCAGCCACAGCTGATGAAGGTGCATTCACGAGCTGGCATTGGTTGGAAAACAACAAAAATATATAAATCTTCTTCATAAGGCAAGTTGGTGCATGTGAGTTCATAAGATCTGAATAAGAAGAGAAGAGAAGAGGAGAAGATATAACACAAATTACCTCAGAATTGATGTCGATACCAATCTCATCAAGGACTTGGTTCACCAATTCTTCTGTTTCTTCTTCTTCCTCATCCCCTTCCAAAGCCTCATCAATAGCATCGCCCATCACCTCACTCATCATTTCCATCTTTTCGTTCTGTCTCTCAAATTCCTGCATTATTCTCTGTAATGATGGCAAGTTCATCTGCCTATTCATCTGCCCCATTGCCTTTGTAACACCTTTCATTGCCTCTCCCATTGCTTGGGTTGATTTTAAGGTCTGATAGGTACAATTGCAGTTATTTTGAGGAAAGATATCCAATATCAAACTTAACAAGCAGAAACTCGAGGTGTCTGCACTGTCAATGCAAATCAACTTTTTGCATAACTTCTCATGAAAACTAACAGAATAAAACAATGAAAATTTCAGCAGGGTCATATGTGCTATGGAATCAGAAAAGAATAATCCATGGCTTCCTAATCAGGAAGATACAAGTTCCTCCAAGACGAACTCTTTAGTTATCACCATAACAGGAAATTATTGTGTAGACCAAGTTAAAAACCACTTGAATAAAGGCAGCTTGCCTTTACCATACTTCTGCTACACAGAAAAATAGCAAACATAACTACTAAGGGGCAGAGACGTAGCTATTTAGCTATCATGATAGTGTATCCCCAAAAGTTTCATGAGTCAATAAGCTCAAAGTGCAAATAATCACCCATGAAAACATAGCAACAGTATCAGATTTTCAGCTTTCACCCATTAGCTCTAGTTGAGTGGGTGTGGGTGTGTGTGCGTACAAGAGAGAGAGAGAGAGAGAGAGAGAGAGAGAGGGAGGGAGGGAGGGAGGGAGAGCGAGAGAGAGAGAAGCATGGCAGAGCAGATTACAAAACGAACAAATAAAGTAAATCAATAATAAAACAAGCACAATAGACAATCACCACCAATATGTAACTGGAAAAAAATGTAATACCTGAATTCTGAGGGATACACCTTGGAGCTGAGACTTGAGCTTATAGAATTTTTCAATTTGGTGTCTTGTTCTGATAAGATCTTTTGCCATTACTTTGACAGCTCCCTGAAAAATAGCACCCCAAATCATTTTACTGTGAGAATCAAAAGAAAATTTTCACCTATGAAAAAACAGCACTACAGCTCAGGGATAGCAGACTAGGACTAAAATTATGCCATGATTATCAGAAATTTGTGAAGAAAGAGAACATCTTGATCAAGAAAGTGTACTTCCATAATAAAAATGCAGGCATAAAAAATTGTCATAACCAAAAAAATTCTACCCAAATAACTAAGTCACACACGACACCAAATTATGCAAATTTGTTCAGATCAACTTCTGAATTCTACACAAACACTAGATACTTCACTTGCACTATCACCCAGCCCAACATCCCCAAACCCTGTAATATCCAATGTGCGGTCAACACAACCAAATAGCTGTAAGATGACCCAGAAACTGATAAAATAGTGTCTAAACAGAGAGTAGAATATCTGATAGGGATCTCGGAATCTAATCTACTCAAAAGAGTAGAAACAAGCAAAGAAGCTAATTGTATGACAGCCCAACATCCCCAAACCCTGTAATATCCAATGTGCGGTCAGCACAACCAAATCTCTGTAAGATGACCCAGAATCTGATAAAATAGTGTCTAAACAGAGAGTAGAATATCTGATAGGGATCTCGGAATCTAATCTACTCAAAAGAGCTGAAACAAGCAAAGAAGCTAATTGTATGACAGCCCAACATCCCCAAACCCTGTAATATCCAATGTGCGGTCAGCACAACCAAATATCGGTAAGATGACCCAGAATCTGATAAAATAGTGTCTAAACAGAGAGTAGAATATCTGATAGGGATCTCGGAATCTAATCTACTCAAAAGAGTAGAAACAAGCAAAGAAGCTAATTGTATGACAGGTAATATTATGAGGAATGATGCAGAAGATAGACAAACCATTTGGCCTTGCTTAGCACTTTTCTTTATCTCCGCGATCAGCTTCTTCTCCTGTGCTTGTAATCCCTGTCTCTCCCTTTCTATATCTCTGATCGATTTATCCAGCATCCGTTTATTCTCCCGCAGGAGTTCTAAAAACAATAACAGTATTTGTCAATAAGGACAAAACTCTCGACCACTGTACTGTGGCTGAACAAAAGCTCAAATTTGAACAAGCAAGTTTACTGATCCTCCTAGTTTCAATTGATTCTAATCAGGATCATCATCAACTGTACATTCCAGCTCAAATTTTCTTCTCTCTCTTTAACCAAAAAAAAAGGGCCCACAGCGTTCCTAAAACTCAATACTGGATTCAAATTGCTAATCCTTTCTTGATCGGAATCTCGATCATCCACAATAAAGTTAAAATATAAAACCAAATTTTCTTTAAACACGACAAATTTCGATCACCCATACAAAAAAAGAAAAGCCAAATTTTCTGAGCTTGACCTAGATAACAAAATGATAGGATAAAAACAATCACTAACATAAAAAGATAAGAACAAACAAAATAGAAATAGAAATTGAAATCGAAATAAAGAAGAAACCTGCGGGAGTTTTCCGCTTGCCGAATAAGAAGCTCATGACGATGATGATGGCAAATTACCGACCGATCACAAAAAATATCGTCACTATAAGTATAAGATCGAAAGATTAAGCTAAGTTTTTTTCTTCTTTTTTTTTTTTTGCCCCAAATCAATTAATGGAAGTAGCCCCGAAAAGTTGTCGAATAAGAATAACAATAAGAAGATGAAGATTGAAGATGTTTGTTGAAGTTCTATTTTAATCTAAAGCTTACGCGGTATAGGCCGATAGGGGCTGCGAGGGAATAACAGAAGCAAAGTAAATCAACGCGGATAAGATTAGATTTTTTTTCTTTTTCCTTTGTCTTTTATTTATTTTCTTTTACTACTCCAACTTTTTTACTTAACCTTTATTAATACTCTGGATTTTAATAGTAGTAGTAAGATTTTTGTCGCTGGAGTTGGATTGTCGGATCAGAAGCGAACTGGGATATATTGCTGGGCTTAATTCGGAAATGCGTAGACGGTTAATGGTATTCACATTTGGTCAAGGCCGGAATTGGGCCTTTACATGGCATGTCCCATATTGGGCCAGGCTAACAGTCACATTGCCACTTGCTACTGCCTTTGCAAGCAGCGAAACCATGACCACGTAAGTAAAAAAGACACTGTCAAATGATCCAAGACCCAATTTAATCAAAGGGACTTGGTAACAAACTAATAAACACAGAGATGCATGCAGATGGAGCAAGAACCCACATATAACACAAATCAATCAATTTGTCACATCTAGTAACTTAGAAATACTTTCATATTCGCCACTTCTAATCTTTTAAATCACCTACAATGTCATATATTTTTATTATTTAAAAGAGGAAAAAAGCGGCGATAGAACGTCTGTCGTTCGGGGACATCCGATAGAATTGAAAATAATACAGAGAAGATTAGCATGTTCCCTGCACACAGGGATGATGACACGCATAAAAAAAATGAGAAATGGTTAATGTGATAGAACTTGAATATTCATTTCACTAAATTCTAAAAAAAGACCATTAGTTAGCTTAGTAGGCATCTACTTATGAATAATTGCTACGTTTACTGTGAACACATTTTTCAATCACCTTTTTATCTCACATATATCAAATTACTATATTAATTTTTCTACAAAAAAAACTCAGAAAAATGCAATCCGAACAAGGCTAAGGAAGATAAAATAAATAAATAAATAAAGATGGAAGAGGAATGATACAATTGAATACATGCACGACTTGGAGTTAGGACTTGGGACCATGAATTGTAGTACAGTGCTACTAAAGAGAAATAGTAAGTGGTGCAGCAGTAGCGTCAAGTGTCAACTGCGTCAAAACTGTGAGGGGCGTAGAATCAAGAACGGACGATCAAATCGTGGTCACGCCGGGAAAGGGCAACCTGACGTTTGTCTCCTCCTCCTTTGTTTCAATCATCTCTTCTCTCTCCTTTTTTTTTTTTTGGGAATTTTTGGATTGTGAAAGCTGCCATAGAGGGCGGAGCAGGAGATCTGATCAACAGTAGCATAAGCAAATTGCAAAGTCAGGTGGTCACGTGCGCTTCTCTGTCTTTGTCTCCATTTTATGATTTCTGACTCCTCACACGTTGCAGTCACGCTTTTGTAAGTCACCCCAGCCAATTCTAGTGCACGTGTGCCTATTTTGTTTTTCTTTTTTTATTTTTTTGATTTACTTCTAAATACTAGTATTTTTTTTTTTTTTTTTTTGCTGACAGAGTGGGTGTCCGGGTCAATTCTTATGGGATGCGACTAATCCCACTCCAATTCTTGAGGAAAGGTCCCATCCCTCCGAACACGATAACCACACGATTCGGACCCTTGCAGGTACTGGACACCAGCTCCTAAAGAGATTTATCGAGACCAATCGAGTTGCCCATGAGGGACAGATAATTTAATAGGAGGCAAGGGTTGAACCCTGACCTCTCACCCCACTAGTGTGTTGTTCGCATCAAAATTTCTACAATTGTTACTTTCAATTGGACTACACAACGTATGCACTAGCAATATCATACGACGACGCAACAAATATTATTATTGTCTTATGATCAATTTATCCATATAAGTTTATCTTAAATGAAATTAGGATGTGCAATTGCTTTAACAATCAATTGCATGGAATACTAACCCAAGTATGTCGTCCAGCTTTGTTCTACTATAGCACATAGCCCCACCGTTCCTGCAATTGGATCAAATAATATTCGTATCAAAATATTGAAAATTGTCCGCCTAAATAGACCAATTTCTCCCTAAAAATTTGAGATTTTAGAATTTAAAAACCCTGATTTCAAATCTTACTGAACGTGAGTTTCTTCTCATACTTTATGCAGGCTAATTTGTAGTGATATATAGTTATAATTCTCAGCATTCGCAAGTTAATCTGCATGGTAATTTGTTTATATTGTTGCCACTATTCTGGGCTCATTATAATCTTATTAAAAAAAAAAAAAGGACCAACTTCCCCAATTAAGGTGGGGAGACCGATTGAGCAAGAACTTGGCTGTCCTTGAAGCTTGTAAAGGAATCAGGAGAAGAAGGACAACCTCTATTTAAACCATAAATTCATCTACCAAAACAACCTTCTTTTTTAAGTTGCTTGAATTAGTATTTTAGTTCAAGTTCATTTGCTTGCAATTAAACCTACCCATCCATGCCTTGTATGTTACAACAGCATGTGCAGTGTTCAATTTATGTCGGTTCACTTAAGCTCAATTTTGTTTACATAACTTGTGTTGATAATGGAAACGCGCAACCGCGATTCGAGAATGCACATTGGGTAAACCTACGAATGAGATAAGACGCACTGGACAAGTTTTATAGGACGAGCAGATGTTGGCATAATTTCGTTCTAATTTGTTTCCTTTTGGAAGTGTAATGTTTCACATTTACACAACATTTTCATGAATCTCTACATGTAATGGTCAAAAGAGGCACCTTGGATGTTGAGATCATCATCAATTGACTTATCATTAGTAAAGCTACATGGCCCTTTAAATTTATAAACGGATGATGGGAAGGGTTGGTACGTTTGTTCCAAATTTGCTGTATTACACTCAGATTGCTGTATCAAATTGTGAACAAATTACAGAACAAGTGCGAATTGGACGAAGGCTAGCTAGCCGCCTCCTGGCAGGACAAGGGCATTTAAGGGGATGGCACCAAAGAAACTGACAGCTGATCTCTGTTCTTTGGTTGGCTTGTTAAAATAAAAAAAAATAGTAATAATTCAGATGCAATTTATGGTATCTGCTCCAAAATTGCTAGGTCGGTGCGGCACATGAGATCAACCTACATACATTTTCTGTGGATAATGTGTGCCGGGATAATTACAGCAATGTCACTTCTTCATTACTGGTATCACCAGTTTACGGGTCGCCCCAAAAGAACAAAAAATCAGAATTTTTATGATTGCGATGCAAATGATTATGTTTGACTTTGCTGTGCTGAGAATATTTTCTCGTTTTAACTTTATTGAATCCAAAGTGGCCTTGGGTCAGTGATTTGTACCGTGTCAACTGGCCATTGGACAATCACCGTACGTGGTAGAAAATGCGAGGCCAAGAATGGCAGGTTATTTCCATCACTTAAGGATGTGGAGGGTATTTGGATATACATATAAGCAAAAAAGCGTCTGTTTAGTTTTAACAGCTTGAGAGAAAAAAAACAAGAATGATTGGCTGGTAATTAATTTGCAGAACAGAGAATCTCCCATGATGTTGTCTTGAGCAACAAAATTCCACTACTATTTGAAATGAACACTACTGACTTTTCAGTAGCTAGCAGCAACACAAAGTTGCCACCAAGTATCAAAGGCCTCCTTCTTCTATCCCACATCGAAAGATCGCGGGATTTTCACTCTAGGTTTAAGGAAGATCGTGGGATTTTCACTCTGAATTTAAGGTTCATGGGAGCATCTTCCTGTCATCAATTGGCTGGATGAATGTTTCTCGTGGATCCCACCTTAAATTGCTCGTTTGGGCCGATGTGTTCAATGCATTAAACAAACCCATATAAGTGCATGTGTTCATTGTGTGTGTGTGTGTGTGTTAATTTCGTTTCGAAAAAAACAAACCCATATAAGTGGTGTGGCTTGCGCCGGGGGGGGGGGATGAGAGTTCTTCTATCCCACATCGAAAGATCGTGGGATCTTCACGGAAAAAACAAACCCATATAAGTGGTGTGGCTTGCGCCGGGGGGGGGGGGAATGGGAGTTCTTCTATCCCACATCGAAAGATCGTGGGGTCTTCACTCTGGGTTTAAAGTTCATGGAAGCATCCTCCTGTCACCAATTGGTTCGGGAAAAAAAAATCAAAGGCCTCCTCTTTTTTTGTCAGGAAAATTGTTGTTACTGTCCTAATTAATGCGTCTTTCTCCTGGCAATTGATTCTGCAACTTTGTACAAGTAACTTTCGGGCGATATTCATCCCTTCTCTCTCAAATCAATCTTCAAGTTAATGAGCATCAATCTCAGCTGAATGCCAAATTCAATTGGCATTGCAATTATGGCCATATACGTTTTTACCACCACCAACCAATCTTTTCGCAGCTCTTATTATTATTAGATCACCAACCCTTATTATTGATGTATCATATTTTCACCACCACGACTGTTAGTCTTTTCTCGAGTAATAAATAAATACTCAAGAGGTCGCCAGTTGAGTTAATAATCGCAGGGTTCAAACAAAGTTCACTAAAAAGCGGGTTACAATGGAAAATTTTGCACTGCGCCAAAGCACTAGCAATTGATCGATGATAGTCTCAAAATTCTCAATTAAGAGGAAAGAGCAATGAAAGTACTAAAACAGAAAAGAGAATTATTAATATGGATATTGAATCCTTTTTTCTACATCTAGATTTTTAATATAATACTCAAATAATTAGTGGCTCCGCAATGAAGCCATGCCCCAACGCCATGGGGGGTTGCAAAGTGAAGTCCTGCAAATCTACTTTTTCTTGGTTGCAAAAGCGGAGTGTGCATGTGCGCTATCATGTATGATCCTGCTATACTTTGACTTCTGAGATTCCTCAGGGGTCCCTTTTTCATCCACTAGGACTCCAATATAATTTTTTTCCCCCGTCCTGTCCTTTCTTGCGTGAATGTGACATAGATATTACTGTGTGCTTGGATTGGCCTTTTATCTGTTTGGCTGGGCGCAAACAGTAGTCAGTCATATCTTAATAGAGCAGCAGCAGTACATGCTTTATCAAAGTCACCTTACCTGCTGCTATATTTAGGTATAGAAGATACATGACTTGTTCCTGCTTTCGAACAGTAGTCTTGCTTGACAACCATAATTATGGCATAATAACAGTAGTGTCAAATTTTAACTGTCCTGAAGATGTAATAAGAACGATTGCAGTCTACTTACCCCAGAAAATGAGATAAATCACGAGTGAGGGCAAGCTGATGATCAGATTTGGGTTTGACAGCTGTAACTGCTCAACTGTATTGAATGGTCCGGACCATTTTAGTAGTAGCAGGAAGCAGCAGACTCTCTTTTTTGAGTTTGAGAGTTATATTTGTAGCTTGAGTTAACTAAAGCTAATAAAAATGTAGCTTGAGTGACTGCCTAATTTTTCGTATGACAGAAATGAATGTGCCCTGACTAACTTGGGCCGCGTTTAACCCACACGCGGGAGGGGGGGGTTAAATCCGCTAATTTGTACCAAAACGGCCCAACTCAACTTCCCTCCTCTCATGCGCGCTAGTCCACACTAGTTACCAACTTAATACAAGCCTGATAAAAGGTAAGCATTATAAACGATAAGAAGTCGCTTTAATTTTTTAATATGGGACAAAGTCTTTTGAAATATCCCTATTATTTACAACAATATTTGCTGCCCGCAACATGTCAAATTAGTCCCCCTGCGAGTGGAGTTGGTTGGTTGAAAGCAAAGGCGCATTGGTGGTGCAACTTTTTTAAAACCTGAAGCACGGTAAGAATCAAAATAGGTGCAAGTTCCCAGTTTTTGTTTGAAGGGTTCAATTCAAACGATTTTGTAGCAGTCTTCCTTGTTCTTCTTTTCACATTTGGAAATGTTTCTAGGTCAATGTTGTCCATCTTCTCAACAACTATGCGTATGAATTCAATTCCAGCTCTTGTCACAATAGTAGACAGAATCATACAATATCACCGTGCTGTAAAGATGCTGCTGCCCTTTCTCTGAAGAGGTCGCTTTTGAAACTTCTCTTTTTGTCCAAAAGTATGGAATGCAATGCGTGGTCGCGACACATTGAAATTAACTAAATCATGAAACAGTTTCACATAGTGACATTTGAACAATTTGATAATAAGTAGACATATGCTCCACTTATTAATAAATTGCAAAAGTTAAAAAGAAATCATTTTTCTTCAACACAAAGAAACATGTATAGATCACCATCATCACGATTGTGACAGTAGAAAAAGACCTACCAGAACTTGAAATTTCTCCTTGCATTATCAATAATATTATGGCGCTGGTCCAAGAAGTTGCTTTTGAGATGTTGAAGTAAAAAAACACTACTATCAAACAAATATTTATATGTTTTCCGGAAGAGATAAGGCTAAAGGACAGATATATGTTGATTAAGGGTTATTCCTTCTGGAAGGAAAATTTTTTGCAAGTTACTCATATATGGTGTTTCAAGAAAGCCTTTGCGTGCTTTTTAATTCTTTGAGATTAAAGGTGTATTTGATTTACTCCTTGGATAATTCTGATGCCAAAATATCTGGTGGACTGCAGATGCTTTTTAGAAGAACAATAACGCGCATAGAGTTTGGAAAGGCTATTTGCTAGATTCTTTCAGAAAGAAAGAAAAAACCGAGGATCATTAGTAGATTTCATATTTCACGAGGCCGTAAATGTCTCTGCTTCCACGCGATAATTCCCATTGAGCACTTTTTTCCCCTGAACTTTACAGAACCTTGAAGTATCCAAAGTAGTCTCGAAAATCAATTTCATTATGATACAAACCTAGATAAACATAACACAAACAGAGAAGAAAATGATCAGTTATCCATGAACCATTCATGTTACATGACTCGTCTAACTAGCTAACTACAAGTTGAGCTACATAAGCAACCCGTTGGCAATCGCCTGATTGATTTTCAGGTTTGTAGTTCCATAGACTGGCAACTCCTCCCTATGAGCTCCATGGCCAACCCCAACAATGCCAATGTTATCGAGTTCAAACAGATCCGAACTAGTACAGCTATTACCATCATCATCACTGTTCTCATAAAATCCCCTGAAGCCATATTTCTTTGATTTCTTTTCTTCATAATTCCTAAAACTGTCAATGTTCTTCTTGAGGAAATGACTGTTAATATTTGGCACCAGTGTTAGACTTGGATCATGATGATCATTTATGCTCTTGTGCCCACAGGGTTGACAATCTTCGTCGACAATAACACTAACAGGACAAAATCTGACAGACCGCTTTGATTTACCTCTTGAAGGAGGTGGTGGTCTGTTCAAGCAAGACCTGGAAGTCAGAGAACATGTGGTAGATGAGTCCTTGACTGATCTCGATTTCCTCACTGAACTCCAATCTTCCATCCCTTCATGTTTCTTCAAATTTCTTGGAGTGAAAATGGAATTCAAAAAATTCTTGATTTTCCCACCTGGAGAAATTGGTTGTTTCACCTTCTTTAAGTCTCCATAGATTTTCGGGGCCCTTGATTTTGTCCGCATGAACCCGCCCTCATGTTTTGGAGTTGCTCCAGGAACAAGTGTTTGGTGAGCTGCTTTCGGTGTTGCATGAAAAACTGAAGATTTTGGAGTGGATTTTGATGCAGAGTCTGTTTCTGAGGATGAAAACAAGCTCGAGTCTGTTGACGAGCTTGAATCTGAATTGATGTGCCTCGACCTCGAGCCTCTAGTACTGCTTCCGTAGTTTTCCATCCATTTCTCAACCATGATTGCTCGTCGGATACTTGCAATCTCTTCTTCAAATTCAGCTGCATTGTTTCTCTTTCTATGGAGGAGAGCAGGATCCAGTTCTTGCCTTGGCTCTTCTTCTTTGCCTTGGGATTCATCAATGGAATGATATATGGCATCAAGAAGAGATGAAGAAAATGACGGTGTTTTTCTTCGCTGTTGATGCCTTTCTCCTCTAACAGGCCTCTCCCACGTAGTCATGTTTGAATATGTATATGTTCACAAACAAGAAGAAAGGAAGAAAGTTACAAGGAGAAGAAACAGAAAACTGGCATTAATAGATGGAAATGAGATTCATGTGAAAGAACTACAAAGAGAAGAAAATGTAAGCGCAAGTGATGATGTTAGATTGAGAACAGAATTATGTTTGACATGAAAACTGATGCAGGAATGCAAGAGAGCACAGTGCTGCATATACTGTAGTTGATGATTACGAACTGGTTAAAAGAGAGAAAATTTGAAGGGAATGATAGTTGATATCGAGATTAGAGTGAAATTGAAAAGCCCAATGCTACGGCTTAAATGTTGGGACTAAATAGGAACCAGAGAGAGAGAGAGAGAGACACATAGAACTGGTAATTGATGCCTGTTGACATGTAGAAAATAGGAGGGGATTATAGGGATAATTGCAGAAACCTCCCCTGAGGTTTTTTGTGGTTGCACTCACCTCCCTTGAGGTTTCGAAAATAGCACGAACCTCCCCTGAACTTAACGTTTTAGTAGCAAATTCAGTCCATGCCAGAGAAAATACCATTAAGAAAGTTTTTTGAGAAGTGAGATAATAATATTGTTCCATTTGTTCCCTTTTTACCTATTGTGAGTTTGTATTATTAAAAGAATAAAAAATATTAAAAGGTAAAAACAACTAGTGAAATTCAAGGGGATATAAATGCAAAGAGAATAAGTGGAGCAGCAACAACTGGAAGAAAGAACGAACAAACGTTCAGAAATCTGAAATTCTAAAACATATAAAGTATACAACTAACTCAAAAAATTTTCCTTCACTAATATGCATAGAAACTTTTCAAAAACCACTAACAGTAATTTTTTTTTTTTTTGGTGATTAGTTTGCTAGTTAAAAATGAAGTAGTGGTGCCAAAAGAATGGCTTCGTCAAGCCACTGGGGGAAAATCATGGAATTCACCAAAATGGCAAAGTCAGAACAACCAAATGCCATAGTCAACACACTACTCATCATCAATCTAATAATTGCTTTAATGACTATTGATATTGTACCTTTATTTCTACTTTCTTCCTCCTTCCGTTCCATGAATGCTTAAGATGAAGTGAATTTAGCCAAAACCGTTAGAATTTATTCTCTTATGGATCCTTATCTGGAGGTTTATTTCCCCCGTATTTTTCTTACTTCTGCTTCTTTTATATGCAGATAATATATGATTTGGATTATCCTCTCAAGTGCTATCATTCACAAAATGGCACTATGCTAGAGCATCAATTGGCGCCATTTTGTGACGCACACTTGTAGTGCACAATCAAAGAAGAAAAAATTGTTAATCTTGTTGAATTAGTTGTCATGAACTTGTTTATTGTCCTAATTTTTTTTGCCTCATATTTGTTATTAACAACCTTAAATTCTTAGGGCATAGAAGTAAATTCACTCCATCTTATGTTAGTTATAGGTCCCAAATTCAAGTTGGGGGAGGTCAGTGTTATTTTCAAAACATTAGAGGAGGTGAGTGCAATTGAGGTTTCTGCAATTATCCCGCCCGGGGATTATATACACACACAGTGAAGTGAAAGGTCTTGCCGCGCGTGCGTGTGATTCTGGTACTGACAGGGTGGCCTCCGTGAGAGCTGCTCAGTTTCGCTTTACTTTGCCGCACCTTTTCAGGTCTATTCTCTTATATTATATCCAACCACAGTGGATGGTTCAATTTTGAATCTCAAAACCTAAAAAATTTTGCTTGTTTCTTAAATCCCACTTGTCTCCTGCTAGGAAAAGGATTTTTTTTTTAAAAAAAGAAAAAAGAAAAGGCTTTCCGAATGTCTCCATTTCTATGCTAGCATGTGAGCGCAAACAACCAACATAAGTTAGGCGGAATTACTTTCTTCTTTAAAGGGAACAAAGCCTTACACATTAAATTTTAACAACCATTAAGCAGCAAAACCTGTAAATTCACTTTTTTTTTTTTTTCCTTGTCAGAGGCGAAGGACGGTGATCTGGGGGAGAAAAAGGGCCGGATGTGCCATCCGGAAACCCTAAATTGGAGTCTAAAGCAGCATGGGACACGTTCAGCTTCCAATTTCCGCACCACTGCTAAGCCAACGGAATGTGGATAAGTAAATGACAATAATGCTTCAATATTCGTTATTCAAGCTGATCAAACGCACTAAATTTGCATTAGACTTAACCAAACTTTTGTTGCAAGAATTCGAGTTCCGCCTATTACCTCAATGAGCAAAACCAAGAAAAAGCCTTGCATCCCAGTGTATGGCACAAGGATGGAGGGCAAAAAGGTCTATACAGTAATGAGTATCACAAGTCGCAGACGCTGCTGTGGCCCTGTGAACTACAGGGACCAGGCATTCAAGGCATCCTCCAGATCTCCAACTGATTCCTCCTTACAACCGGATCTCCGCTGTATCAATGGATGAGAACTTTTTAACTCTTTCCTGTATTTAGCCTTTGGACGTCAACTAGCTGATAAAGATCACCTCGTCTTTGCTTCTGAAATGGAAGGTACGTCCTGTATATAAAATACGAAATGCGTCAAGTGAGTGATACCAGTGACAGGAGACGAGCACAGAAATAAGATGGTGGTACGTTAGCAGCACATGCTCGCTAGGATGTGCTTCATTTGTTTCTCTTTCTTTTCCTTTTAGTTGGCATCTACTTTCATTCCAGATTTGAGGAATGATTTGGCATGCATTTCAAAGTATCAAAGCAATATTGAAGTTCTTTCCTTCTCGGTAACAAAAAGAAACCGTTCACATCAATAGATCAAGCAAATTATGGTACCAATTGATCTTCATGTCAATCAGAAATCACATTTAGCAAGCACAAACTATAACCATTTAGTCAAGAGGATATATGAGCATTTATTAATCTCTTGAACAACATGCATAAATGCAAAAGCAAACACAGAAAGAAAGCCAAAGACAGTTATGCCTAATTGTAAGTCTAAATAACTCTGCAAACTCAGCATTTTACCTTCGCTGTTCTATTAATGAATAGTCAATCTCTGCTATCACTATCACCTCTTCATGTTCTGTTGTCGCAATCACTTCCCCAAACTGCAAAATAAGTTTCTTTAGCACAGTACTTTATGTCCGATTAATGATTCAAAATTATCAAGGCCAACATTAGTAGACAAAATGCCATCACATGGCTGGAATTGATGTCATTGTAAGGCTTTGTTCACAGCAAATTGGTGGCAGATCTCATACTTTCGAGTACTTGAACAAATAACATTTATCACAAACGCAAGTGTCAAAAGAAAAGGAGGCATTACAAGTTACTTACAGGCCCAACAACAGTAGAGTGCCCCCAAGCCACATAACTAGCATTATCCACTCTAGCAGGTGAACAAGTAGCAACGTACAACTGTCCAATCAGGGCAGGCAGACGATAAGTCAACAGATAAAACTTAACAGATAAAAATTGCACCAGAGATTATGTTGATATCCATAGATTACCTGACAATCTGCTGCCCTGGAGGTCAAGAAACAAATACTGAGTATTAGTTCATGAAAGATTCAAGAAAACATCCATATGCTTAGAAGTGGACAACAAGTTGAAGTCATCCATCAGGACATTGAACACACCAAATGCCAATGAAACATTCCTGTATTCAAAGACATTTAATTTTCCATTACCTTGCCCTTTGCAACAACTCCCAGTGCAGTGGACCAGTGGTCATGTTGAAAGCCCCAGGATAACAAAGCAAGTGAGCACCTAGATAAAAGACAGATAAGTTTTCTCAAAGAGTCATTTCTAGCAGATTAACCAGTATAAGATGTAAATGATGTTGAATATTGAAGTAGAAAAAACTGCCAGGCTAATTAAATTGGCCAGAAATGCGGTGTTGTTTCTCTTTTCCTGTGGAAGAAAATCAACATATAACTATTATAACCTAGCAAAGTATTTTTAAACATGCAAGATCAATAATTTTAACAAGCTTCTAAAAAAGTTAAGAAACTTTTAATTGCCAAGAAGGTGTATATAAAATCATCTAATTAACTTGAAACAATAAAAGGTAATTTCCCAATGAAAACTGAATCCATTTCAAATAAAAAATCAAGGCTGATGGCATTTCCTGGGTACATAAATCCCAGCACGTCATCTCAAAAAAAGTTCGTATATCAAGCACCTGCCCATTTTAGCACTATTGACAAATTAATCATGATGATACGCAGAATGACATGTAAAGTGAGTACAATTATAACTTAAGGGTAAAATCTGGATTTTTTTTCTTTAAATACTGATTATAGGTCAGTTGTAAGAGAAAGAATTAAAATTATACCCCTTGCTGCATATATGGCAGCCAGTTCTTGAAACCGAATGTCATAGCATATCCCAATTCCAATGCGCCCAACTTCTGCATACAAAACCAAGGTTTTCCATTTGACTAAATTGAAAATAGAAACACAAGTAATGAGTTCATTCAAGCAAGTAAACATTAGTTGACATTAGCCGAATTTAACTGGTATCCTATTGAAAGTAAGCCAATTAACTTTGCACTTCTCAAGCTATCAGCAAACAGAACAACAGTCTTCCTTAAGATAAAGAAATGTAGTTTGCAGACTGGATTTGGCATAGAGCTCTTAAACCTGTGTCAAACTTTAAACAATTATTCTTTAATTGTATCAGTACAAGAGAAAGCACAAAGAACCTGTGTCCACAATAGTTGGACTCTCCCCTGCTGTAAAAGTCATTGATTCTTTGAAGGTCATCCTGCCTGGAATGTCAATGTCAAAGAGATGTATCTGTAACAATGCAGTGTGGTTGAAATAATTTATTAAATCAAACAATTACAGCATCATTTTTCTCAGTGAATTCAGAGTTTGTAAGCTGAAGACTTATATTGGACATTGGACACATAACATTAGCCAGAACCGTAAAGACTGACCTTACGATGCTTGCCCTTAATTTTTCCATCTGCACCAAAGACGCAGCAAGTATTATACAATTTATCCCCACTACGTTCAGGTATGGAGCCACCAATAATGGTGATCTTGAGCCTCTCAGATAGTTCAGACAACATTGCAATTGAAGGAGAAGCACCAACGCCGGCATCTATATCCTCCGCATATACTGGAAAATAATCATTCGAATACGGAATATTCCATATTTCCTGACGTCACAGGAGGGGTAAAAAAGGTTGCTATTTTTCTTTGACATTACAAGAAGCAAAGGCATGGATGAAGAGATACTATAGATAAATCCACACAAGTAGCACGACTGACCAATGCACTATCGTCGAGCTTCCTCCCTAGATTAGATTAGACAGTGTTGCCGTTTTGGCCAACTAGTTTTTCAGCTTTAAGAAGGGAAAAATCTAGTCATTTCAAGCAACTTTACAATTTAATGAAGCATGCAACAACAGGTTGACTAATACCAGAGAATACAGGAGAGACAGCCTTCCTCAACGTAGTATCTTAGCACCCAATCAGAAGAAACTTTTAGCTTGAGAATTTTGGCAAGGATAGATTGTAATACCAGAAAGAGACATAATCCACAAGTCTGAATTAACTAAAGAACACAAGAACAAATTGAAGTCTGCTACTCACGGGAAGAAGGACAAGCTGAGCACCCTTTCCTGCAGCCTCTTCTATGGCCTTCCGAGCATGGGCAATGTTCCTTTCCTTGTCAGCTGTTACTAGCAATTGACAAAGAGCGATTTTGAACTGAAATTTATTAAAAACATAGTTGTTAGGGACAATAATTCAAAACCCACGTTAATTTCTTAAAGTGAATGGAATTTAAGGAGCAACAAACTCCACAAGATTCGACAAGCACATGATCATAGTAGGACAGTTTAGTACACAAATGATGATAATTAACTGATAGTAAAACAAGCATTTCAAACAATTCGGATACAAGTAGTATTTTCTTAGTCAATCTCTAAGCTTGCCTTAGTAATAGGAGGTTTCGGGATGGGAATCGCAGGCGGAACCCTAGCTTCCTCCGGCTTGTACGAAGAAGTGATGGTGCACATTGACATTGGGGCTGGCAGAACTGTTCTGATCGATTTTCCAGAATTCAAAGTAAACGAAAAATGGGAGTTAAATTTCCGAGAGAAATGTGAGCTGTCGAGATGAGAAGCCGAGGGAAAACAACTCGGATTTTTTTGGCTGGCGAAGTTGAATGCTGAAGGATGTGAGTGCAGTTGAATCGCAGTGACGGCCGCTTTCACTCTCTCTCTCTCTCTCTCTCTCTCTCTCTCGCTCTCTCTGGGTTTCGAAATTGTGAAATGTCGCCTCAACGGATTTAACTGAACTACTTAATTCATTTTTTATGCTATGGTGGAATGTGAATGGTCCACCTCAACCCTTATTGCCTCTCTTTTTTGGGTTAATTGCAACTTTCCAACCTAGACTTCCAATTATTCCACTTCAACACCTTGTACTATTAATTTGTCACAAAGGATTGATTACAAAGAAAGCACCAGCCAACTCAAAATCCCTTAACTATATTTATGTTATCTCCTTTTACTATCTTCATATCACCCATCTATTTTTGCTTTTCGTAAATCTTTATTCCTAATTCTCTTGCTGGTCATTTTGAAGAATTAACCTGCTTGGATTGCCGTTTCAAGAAGTTTTTGTAGAAAAATGTATTGTAACGATTTAATGTATGTGAGGTAAAAATGTAATTGAAAAATGTATTCACAGAAAACGTAAAAAAATTTTTTTTTCTTTTTTGCAGAAAATCACAATCCAAACAAGTACAATGTTGATAAATCCATTTGAGCAAAGTTTATTGGAAAGTCTATGAATTCGTACTTCTTTCAAGGAGGTTTAAGCATGTCCATTGTTGGTCGGTTTTCTTATGTATCATCTGCTAAATCAAGATACAATTTTACAACTAGACTGCATGCTTATTGCTTATTGAATAATTCTTTGGAATTTGCTCTTTCTCGTGAATATGACTGCTAGAATGCATGCTTTGGTGAATTTATTTTTTTTTTTGGGAATTTGCCTAGATACAGCTTGTGGATATTAATCAGTATGAACTTTTTTGCAGCGTTAATACCTTTTGCTAGTTTTAAGATTTCATAGTTCAAGAGGCACCATGCTTATGCTTACTAGGATTTCAGTTCAAAAATGATTTGTTTCTTGTGCCTTTGCGTAGTTTTGGCGTTTGAAATTGTGTTTAGAAATATTATTGTCTTCGGGTGTGTGAACTATTTTGATTAGTGAAAAGAAGATGGTCAAGACCGCAAGACTCATTGCTCAACATGCAAGGCAACAAACCAAAATAAGAAAAATGAGGATTGATCAAATTCGATCTCTGATTCATTCTCCCAAAGCATAGCATGAAACATTTACAGACCATAAAGGGTGATTCATTCATAACATGAAATATATTAATGGGTGGATAATATGGAAAATTTTGCCCACATAAACATCTTTTTTGATGTGCACCTTCAATATTCCTGACTCTCAAATTGTATACCAATTAGACCCCCACAAATGGTATGGATGCTCCCCACCCATCATAGTTTAGACAATATAAACATGAAAAGCAAAAAGATTATAATGACTCACAACCAGAAGGTTGCGTATATATAATTGCAGTCGAAAGGCTTGAACTCTTCTAACATGATGCATCACTTTCATGTGTGAAATTTGGTCCATTTTCTCAGAGAGGGACTCTGGTTTTTTTGGAATGAATACTGCTGCCTTCTAGCAGGCAGAAGCTCTCCTCTTCATTCCTCAAACAGCAACAAGCAGCGGTATATGTAGAAACCCGTCCAACTTACAAGTATTGTTTATGTATCCTGGCTCTGTTCTCTTCCCACCATAGTCTAGCATGCATCTCCCCAAATTTTTCACGACTGCATTTGACAGAGAATTATACATGCAAAAAAAATCAAGTTAGCATGCCCTATTTACCTAAATATAACAATAAACAAAGGGTTAGACTCTTGTAGTTTCATTTGAGATGCGTCAGTGTGAATCAAATGAAGTTCATCTAAACAGATGGTTGGTTAAACAATAGAAGCTAAAAGTCCTGTGAGACATGACTGAATTGTCTGAATCAAATGAATTCGCTTATCAAACTGTGTTCTGCTAGATTTCAGTAAGTGTTAAGCAAACATATGGTGAGGGCAGTAAGTTTCTATAAGTAAGCTTTACCATCCAACAGCATAGCATTCTTCTCTAGGAAGCTTGTTGACCATCTGCTTCAATGCATTCGAAAACGTATGCAGGTACAGTAGTGTGCAAAGATGCAGAAGAACAAACCTGAATCTGACACGTCTGAGTTCTCTTCTTCCATCTGCTAGTGCTCTGATAGTGATGTAAACTCCTGGCTCATCCTGTTCAACCCACTCAGTTTCTAGATCACTGACATTGCTGATTGATATGTCTCCAGAGCGATCTGCATCTCTTGATGAGCTGGTCCTCATCGAGGCATCAACTGATGATGTTTCTGTCTTAGCACCACTTATGCTTGAGAGTTTTGGAGTAGATGCAACACCACAAGAGTCGTAATTATGACGAGATATTGCCGAATGTTGTTCAAGGGAATCAGAGGAAGAGTATCCCATTCCTGTTGGGCGATAGAGGGTACGAGGAAGCGGTTCTCTACTCAATGGTGGAGTTACGGGGCTGTCTTCAACGGACTCAATTTTTGAACTCTATAAAAGAATGACACTTTGTGATTAGAATGTCACTGTTAAGAAGAGCAAGTCACTAATTTGTGTGACCTGATTAGCTTAATCGGATTAATACTAGTCAGCAGCTTGGAGGATGCGCTAAAATCCACAAAATGGATGTTCGGATAACAAAGTGTACATAATGTCCTCAGTTTGAAATTGGTACTATGTCTATGATGCAGGATCCAACTGCCAAAGCGTTTAACATAATCTCATGGTTAAGTACGCTCACCTCATCTTCAGATCTCGGAGGTGTTGGAAGAGGAAAAGCTTGGCGATTCAACCTCTGGACATTGTAAAGCTCCATAACCTTTTCATAGTTCTCTGCCCACCATCTTTGTGCTTGCCATTTGTTGAACGTTTCTCGACTAATGCAGATAATAAACTTTAATCAGATGCCTTGACCAGGCCGATGAACAGAGTATATCAGCAAACGTTAGTTAGCTTATCTGCATGTTACAAGTGAAAAGCATACATTCTGATGCATCAAAAGCTATCAGCTACACAGATGACGAGCGTAACAATGAAATTATATTTTATCGGATGTCCCCGAAGAGACGTGCAACAATGAAATTAGGTAGCAGTAAATATTGTCTTGAGGGATAAACTTGATGTTAAAGATGCAGAAGATTTCATGACCATGCAACAGATAAGTGATAATACGTCTTTCTTCTTTTAATTTTGTATATGCCTAACTCATAGCAATGGAAACATCAATAAGAGAAATTTCTTGTGCTGCATTACTTTGTTATTGGTTTTCGTGGTGGACGAAGTAGTGATTTGTTCCCTATACCTGCCATTACATTTCTTTATTGTTCTTATTATTATTCTTCCTGAATTCTTATGGTAAACAAGATTACACCTAGCAAAGTAGTAGTTCATTCTTTATTCAACCAGTGTTAATTGTGGTAGGCCACTAAGCTAGGCCACCACAAATTTCTTGGAGTAGAGGACGCCATTCATACTTAAAAAACCACAACTATCCATGGTGCATGGATGATGAAAGGGAATAGATTTGACTTTGGATGGATGCTTTCAGAGTGTGAATAAACAATGGGGTCATGACTCATAATTTGCGAAAGCAGCCAACCAAGAAAACAGCCAGTCATTTCACGGGTTTGGATATTGAGTCACAATCCATGAAGAGATATTAGAAGTCCAGAAAGCTAGTACAATATGTCCAACCTTACAAAATATTAGGTTATTTGGGATATCCGTGGCACGAGGGTTCATTATCATCATCAAGAAAGGAAGAGAGTTTTATGGTCCCCTGGAAAATGAATCATCCATCTCACAATGCTACATCCTTATCATAGTAGTATTTACTCTAAGCAAACAAGAAAGTGAAAGCTCCCCAGTAATGTCCCTTATTTAGAAGCCAATTTCAGATTCACATTTTGTCAAAATTGCAGTTGTAAGCGACCGCAAGTGCAAATGTTGCAACGCCTACATCCTAGTCCTTCACAGACAAATTGACAACAATGGTACAAGATGACAAATCAAACGGTGCGCGTGAGGAAGATGGAAAATGAAAGCATTTGCAATCTTCCGACAAGACTGCAACAACTAGTGAAAGGTTGGCCAACACAATCAAACCTGACCCACCAAAGTCTTGATGAATTTGTTGCTTTTTTGCCTTTGTGGACTTTGAAAAGTAGCCAAAGTCCTATAAATATTCTCATGGCCTTTCCATTATCTCAAGAGCATAATTGCTTCAAGCCCTGCTAAATGCTGGTGGTTTGAAATTAACGGAGGATTAAAACCCACTTTTATGGAGCGTCAAAATTTACTTTTAACACGCTTGCTTTTTGTAATAAGTGCAATAAGTATCCTTTTTGCATGGCAAACAAAAACCAAACCCCCTGTTTCCTTCCCACCTACACCATAACCATACCTGACATTTGCACATTGCTGGAAATGATAGAAACTACCAATAACCAGTATTGGGCCATCATTTGTTCGCCATTTCAACATAAAAAATATGCATGATCAATTCATTGTATTGGGTGGCATTATCCACAAGATGCAGGAAAGCAGCAAAAGGTATAAACAATCCTATAAAGAGAAGAAGTTTTTTAGGTGAACTTTTAGAAATCTTTTACAACCCTTTTTAAGGCAACTCACGAACACAAGTCAATGACGCAGCTTCCCTCTCATATTAGAGAAATCCTTCCAAGAAATTCCCCATGTCATTATATAACTAGGCTCTTTTATTCTCTACTTGATGTATACATGTTCTCTTGCGCTAAAGTGTCTCACATTATGATGGGCATGACTTGACATTCAATTAAACTATAACCCCACATATCACTCGAACGCGAAAGTGAGAATTTTCACTCTTGAAGTTTTCTGCCCTCTGTAATTTTTTTAGATTCAAAAAAAAAAAAAGGGGGGGGAGGAAAGGAAAGGTAAGAAGTGAAATTAGAAGACTAGAATAGAGAGCTTTTCAATAGCGTGGCCAGTATAAAGTAAATGTATGCATTAAAAGGTTTGCGGCAGTTTCTTGGCTAGTAATGCAACATTTGCTCATGAAATCCACGAGAGGGCAACTTTGTCAAGATAGAAACTTCGGCAGCAGGTTGGTCCAAGAAATTAATTATGCCAAATCATAGTCACCACTGACAACTCAATTATTATCACAACTAGTGTTTATTTCTGGAAAAGAAATAATTCACCTTTTTGGATTACATGTAGTATGTACGATATATGCCAATATCACCATAAAATAAATAGTAAGTAAAATATTGTGATTTTTAAAAAAAAAAATTACTAGTTTTTTTTTTTTTTTTTTTTTACTATCATATGCGAAAAGTGAAAACTAAAGACATGGCATTAATGGAGAGGTCTATATCCAGAGGAGAACAATAATTTTAAAAAAAATAAAAATAAAAATCTCACCAAACTCCGTCAAAATTCAGATAAAATTATGTGTAGAAAATAAGAGAGTATTAATTACCTAAACCGAATTCGCTTAAGATCATTGCCGCCGCGTGGCAAAGAGACAAAGGTAATTAAAACACCGGGTTCCACCTGAGCCACCCATTCTTTAGGCTCGTTCTCTTCCACGAACACCACCGGGTCGACTCGCCGACCACTCGCTGATACCGGCGTTCCTTCGCCGCTGGAAATTCCTTTCAACCTAGCCTCCAGCTCCTTCCTCCCCGCAGTGGAGCTGGAGTTGGAGCTCCCCGTCCGCCTGTAGGACCACCGGAACCTCTCGGACGAGGCGGACAACACCGAGTCCGACTCGCCGCCGCTGCTGCTCCCATTCTTCCGCGGCTGCTGCTGCACCGGCTGAGTCGTGCACGGGTTGCAGTGACGATACGCCCCTGAAGCCTTCAATGCCATATCCTTGATCTTTAACACCTCAAAACCAAACATAAATTTTTTTAAAAAAAGATGAAGTTAGGAAACAATCTGCCATTGAACCATAAATCAACGTAAGAAAATGTGTGGGACACATAAAAAAGTTTATGCGTTCAAGTATATTTCAGAGAGAATCTCTTTAGTGATGAAGGGTGTTGGGAATTGGATTGCACCTGAGAAGTGAGATTTCTGATGGCTTGTTTACTAGTGGGATTGCCATTGGGCTCATGATCAACGGAATCATCCGTGGGTTGCTTGGAACGTGCTATGCATGTTAGCATCTTTTTAATGTTTTTGTTCTTCTCTCCGTTTGCCCGATCGTATTGGTACGGCTCTCTGCTGTGGGAGCAAATTTGAAAGTTGATCAAGGAAACAACGTTGTCATGATATACCAGCCACTAGAATTCTGCAAATAACCTTCGAAACCAGAAACAGCATAAGATGAAGATACGAAATTGAGAAGAAAAAATGAAAGAAATGGGAGTGAAAGGCATATATTAGTACCCGAATATGGGGAAAAGAAGAATGGGAGGGATGGATTGTGGAGAGTGGGGAGCAGTAGAGGGTAGCTAGCTTGGTGGGGTTGAGTTGAGAAAATGGTAAGAAATGAAGAAAGGGGTGGGGAGATAACGAAGCACTAGCCGCTAGGGAAATGGAGATGGTGCCCAGGCAACTTTTTATTGCATCCCTTAAATTGCGCCATCTAAGAGATTCCAATGCATTAAAATCAACCCTCCAAACCCCTCCCCCAGTCCCCCGCCACACCCCTCACCTCCCCTCCCCTCCCCTCCCCTCCCAGAAATAAAAAATAAAAATAAAAAATCATACACACAGACACGCACGTATATATATATATATATATATATATATATATATATATATGTTAAGAAAATGTTATTTATACCCCTATTTTTTAATCACATTTTTATTATAATTTTAATCATATATTATTCACATGCCAAATTATATGATAAAATAAATAGTGACAATACAAATAACATTTTTCTAAAGTTAAATAAGTATAACATTTTCTTTGGTATGTAATCTGCAACATCAACTGTACCTAAGGCTTTGTTTGAATTGCATTTTTTTTGAAATTTTTATAGAAAAAATGCAGTAACGATTTAATATATGTGAAATAAAAAGATGATTAAAAAATATGTACACGCGGGATTTGTTTGGATACCTTATTTTTTCAAATAATATTTCTTTTTTTTTTGGCAAATAATATTTCGCTTACCTCGTAAACACATTTTTCAACTCACTTTTTTATATTTTCAATTATCTTTTTTTTATCTCACATACATCAAACCATAAAAAAATGTTACAATAATTATTTCAAATAACACCCTATCCAACCAGAAGAAAAATTGCAACTCAAACGCGCCCTAAAATTCCTCGGATCATGAAGTTGTAACTGGTACTACTAGTACATAATCTGGTACTACTAATTACGAGACCGTGCTCTGTGTACGTATCACACCAACCAAAAAGGTTGCGTTACGAAACGGATATGCTTGTCATTATATTTTTATACGCATGTTTTTGGTCTTAATTAGTACATTTAGGAGAATTTTTAGATTTTGAAAGACCAAAAGTGGAAATATGGTTTTATTTGAGTTTGGTCATGTTTCACATTCTGGATCAAGGTCACAAGCCACTTTCAGTATGTAATAATAGTAATCTATGGTACGTGCTGACTAAGTAAGTTCGAGTAAAAGGAGAATGCTCACTTTACCAAAAATCTTTTTTCTTTTCTTTTTTCTTTGAAAAACAAAGAAAGAAAAAAAAAAAAAAAGACTCAGTGGCTTTGGATCTGCGAAGCTTAAGCTAAAGCTTTAGTGGGCCTTTTGTCTTCTTTTTCTTTTTTATTTCTAATTTCCTTTTGTATTTATACTTTCAAAGTTAGATTCTTCTTTTAAGTGGTTGTTTGGGGGGGGGGGGGGGGGGGGGGGGGGGGAGGACTGGGGACTTTGCTTTTTGTATTTCATGCAACATCACTGTCGCGGGTTAACTCATGAACATAGTGGTGGCGATATTTTTTTGTCCTTTTTGAGCCTTTAATCCAAATGGACGAGCCGCATCTTAAAATGGCCCCCTTTGGTAAAAAGACCTTTTTTTTAATATATGTATTATTTTTCCTGTATAATCTTTTTGCTTAAGTGGGCTTGGGCTCTTCCTCTTCTCCTTTGCCCTTGTGAGATCCAATTTTTTTCCTCGAGCAACTCAATCTGGGCTGGCAACTTATGGTGTAAAATTGGTCCATTTGTCCCTACGTACTATCTGAAGGACCTCTACCTTGGGTTCATTGGATGATTACAATTTTAGTTGGATCATATTTTTCTTCGTTACGTCTAGTTTCCATAGTGTTAGGAAAATTAATCTTCAATGGGTTTGATAACTAAAGGACTACGGTGCAAAAAAAAAAAAAAAAAGGAAGGATTGCTTGTGTTGTGAATATGGAGAAACTATTGGGCTGCAATGGCTTGAACGCATTTTTGTCAAGCCCATGGAAATAGTAGCTTTAAAATTATGAGGATCTTGCACAAGGACTTTTTTGTCGCATGCATAGACGGCCAAGTGCGAAGTCCGCAGCACTCAGATTCTGTCAGCATTAGCATTATTATGGATGCTGGGAAGGGCAGCCCCCTGTTTCCTTAAACGGACAGTAGAAACATGTCATAGGGTCGTTGTCATTACTTTAAACCAAATGGACGGTAGAACCATCAGATATGTTCCGTTTCGTTAACTCGACGGACAGTAGTAGAAACATGTCATAGCCTCATAGGGAAAAATATTGGAATGGCCTCAGCTGGGCCCCTCCACCTTACATAAGCAATCCATCAGAAATTGACACCCACACATCTCCGTTCCTTTATCCAACAGAGATGGACATGACCTACGCAGCTCTGTTTGTAATCGCTGTTGTAATTTATTAAAGGGTTTTTTTTATTATTATTATAAAATAAGTGCTCGTCACGAGAATACAGTAGTGTGTGTTGATGACATAACCTATTGCGTGATTTCGTACACTGACAATTAATTGTTATACCCTGCATTGATATATTTTTCTTAGAACGAATTGCACGAAATGTCACTAAATTATTTCAAAGTGCCGGTTCTGGTCACTAAACTTTTTTATTAGCGCGAAATGTTACTGAACTAGTAAATCTGTACGGTTTTGGTCACTCCGTGTATTTGTGCCGTCAGGAGAGACGGAAATCAACTTTTTGAGGGGCAAATTCGTCTGCACAGTCTCTTCTGTTGGTTATTTAATATAGTGAGAAAATTTAAATTCTTTTTTTCCAATTTATGATTTGGGTGCAATTCTCCTTGTTTTCCTTACTCTTGATATATTTTAACCATCCAGCTTGAAGATCTTGGCCTTAGTAGCAGCTTTTTTCCTTTTATAGTTGCTGAAAAGGATGTTTGCTCTGATATCCGTATGTTTGAAAGTGAAATGGAATTACTTGAGACAGATTGTCTTGGTGTGAAAATCGAAAGTAGAAAATTGGCCATGGATTTTATACATGAATTTGGTTGGCTTCTCCATAGAAGTCAGTTGAAGTCTAAACTAGGGCACTGAGATCAAAATTCTCATCCATTTGCTTTCACACGATTCAAGTGGATTATACAGTTCTCAGCAGACCATGGTTGGTGTGCTGTCGTGAAGAAACTCCTAGATCTTCTTCTTGATGGTAATATAGGTGCAAGAGAGCAGCCTTTGTTAAGGTCTGCAATGTTTGAGATGGGTCTCCTTCACAGAGCAGTGAGAAGAAATTCCAAGCCTTTGGTGGAGCTACTATTAAGATATGTCCCAGAGAGAATAGCAAATGAACTGAGTTTGGAATACGCTTCTCTGGTTGGTAGTGAAGGAAGCCCGTTGTTTAGACCTGATGCAGTGGGTCCAGCAGGATCTTGAGTCAAACGAAACCTTGACGCTTTTAGCCCGATTTTTGTCCAAAGCCAAGTCCAAAAGCACAATCCCAATTCCGCCAAGAACAAACATGAACCCAGAGGAGAGCCCTTCGATAATATACTGCCCATTGACCCGACCCGGGAGGAAAACAACAGGTCTAACTGATCCGGTGCGAGGATCCTGAGTAGATCCGATGCCCGGAGATTCAACAATGACATCGTAGACGAGCCCTGACACGACGAGGAAGTAGGTGAGGAGGATCAAGGCGTAGATGGTCATGGTGGATGGAAGAGTGAAGGATGGGAGCTTTAGACGTAGACGAGGAGGGCGGAGGAAGGAATAGGGAAGGATTTTGAGGACGTGGAAGAATGGGTCGATGGCGGATGCAATAGGATCCTGCCGGGCTCAAGCACTCACCTATTTGTTTCCCAAATTTTCTCACAAAAGTAAGAAATATTATGGGCGCTACTTGGCAGCGTCAATTAAAGAAATATTACACTGATTGAACTTGGTTTTTATTTAATATTATGCGTGATGTAAAGATGGCAGTTGAAGCATGGAAAAATGCTCGTGACAACAATGATTTTTGACTGTGCAAACGAATTTGCCCTTCAAAAAGTTGATTTCTGTCTCTTCTGACGGCACAAATACACGGAGTGATTAAAACGGTACAGATTTACTAGTTCAGTGATATTTCGCGCTAATAAAAAAGTTTAGTGACCAGAACCGGCACTTTGAAATAGTTTAGTGACATTTTGCGCAATTCGCTCTTTTTCTTAATTAATGTTATGTTTTTCAAAATATGAACATCTAAAGTTTGTGTTACGAACACTCAGTTAGAAGGATGAAAAGATTTGTTACTTCAATCTTTACCGAGTCGAGAGAATCGACGGGAATGGAGACTGGGCCTCGTTCATATTGTATTTTTTTGAATTTTTTATAAAAACAATTACAGTAACGATTTGATATATATGAAATAAAAAAGTGATTGAAAATGTATTCACGAAAAATATAATAATTTTTCTTTGAAAAATGATAATTCAAACGCACCATGAATCATCATCGAATTAGACGAGTACATCACGTATCTCTATGAATTTAAAAGAAGTCACATATGCGACGATACGTTAATGAGAATTAAGATTTAAATCCTTGATCTTCCATCCCACAATTCATATAATCTGGCCAACTTCTACGAGGAAGTTGGTTGGATCATGCGTTTTAGATAAATAATTGTTTGTTGTACGGTTTGGTTGGTACAGATGATGCTCCTCCATTTTAAATGACCACCATGAGCTGATCACAGTGTACCTTCCTTGCACCTCTAGATGGTTCCGAATACAAAACCCAGAAAAAGTCTGAAGGTTGTTCTGGAAAAAGAAAGAAAGAAAACCAAAAGCAAAAGAAATTTCTCCTCATTTTAGCGCCCACCAAAACAAATCTCAATTGTATTTTTGGCCTTTTTGGCTGTTGTTTGTTTGAACTTTCTATTCTAAGTTCAGACGGCGATTCAGAGGACCAGACTTGCAGAGGATCTACGTCACATTCCTTTTTGGCTCGACATGCAATGATTCTACGCTAATTACACATCACTCCTCAACGCTTCCCAAACTCCCAGAAAAACCCCATTTCCACCAAAAGTTAAGGCCCTCCCCCCCCCCTCTGCCATTCATCGCGCCGTCACACTTCAGTTCCCCACCGTCCGGTCTGACGATCTCCAACCACCCCCGTCATTTTCCACCCATTCAACGGTACCCCCATTTCTCCACGTCATCCACTGGACACCACACGCATCCCTCCATTTCCCTCGAATTTCTTTCTCCCTTCTTCTTCTTCTTCTTCTTCTTCCTTATTCGATCCCGAAAAATCTTCATTTTCCGATCTTTCACCGGAAAGATCTTCTTCTTCTTCCCTACTACTGATTAAAAGTGCGGTTTTGGGTTGACTCCAATGTGGAGCATGGACCCAATCATTGGAGTTGGGGTTTTAGATTTATCTAACGTGATGGTCAGGCATTTAATGAACTAATCATTCTTTTGGTGTATACATACAAAAACATGTATGTATAGACTAGGTTTAGTTGCAGCAATTGTATACGTATATAGGCACATGCATCGATGATTAGGCGTAGAAAGGCGGGTGCGGAACCCAAAAAACCTCTGACTTCATCACCGCTGCAATCAGAATCCGACGAAAATAAGGATCAAAAGAAAAACTTTGAAGCTGAAAATGGAAAGTTAAATGTAAATGAGAACGAGAATGAGAATTCCAAGAATTTGAATTGGAAATCGAGTACGAAGTCGAGGGGGAGATCGTGGAATTGTTTGGATAGTTGTTGTTGGTTTGTAGGTTATATATGCTCGATATGGTGGTTTTTGTTGTTCTCTTACAATGCAATGCCGGCGTCTTTCCCGCAGTACGTGACGGAGGCAATCACAGGGCCGTTGCCAGACCCGCCGGGAGTGAAACTGGCGAAGGAAGGGTTGAAGGCAAAGCATCCGGTGGTTTTTGTGCCCGGGATAGTGACTGGAGGGCTAGAGTTGTGGGAAGGGCATCATTGTGCTGAAGGGCTGTTTAGAAAGAGGCTCTGGGGTGGTACATTTGGCGAAATCTATAAAAGGTAGCGTTGCTTCCCAGTGTATATTGGGTGTTTTCTGTTTTGTATTATTTTGATGTTGAACTGGGGGTTGTTAGATTAATCCAGGAACCTGATTTTCATGTTTAATTGGGCAACTGTAATTGTTGAAATTGTTAAGAGCTGCTTTAATTAATTTTGGTGTGAAGAAAAAGTGGACGGTACTGAATGAATCATAGAATTGATGGAGTGCAACATGTGTTATCAGTTGACATGCTGAGGGATTATTCTTTTTTTTTTCCCCTCCTTATGAGAAATGGTATGCTGAGGTTACTGGGAACTTGAAAGCTCAAGTTTTATACTCCAAACTGCAAAAGAACTTGCTTGTAGATCTCTTCTTCTTCTTCTTCTTCTTCTCTCTCTCTCTCTCATTTCTTCTCCTTTGTCACTTGTTTTCATTGAATTACTTTGTCCGTTTCTTTGTGAAGGCCGCGTACTTTCATTGAACTAATCATGGGGACTAGGTGTTCTCTAGACAGGGGAATCTAGTTTTTTTTTTTTTTTTATAAATTTTATTTTATTAGGTGAGCCTTTGGGCAATAGTCTAGATGTTTCCCCTCCCCCTTTCCTTAAGCCCACATCGATTGTGAGTGGTGTGTGTGTGTTCTACTTAAGGTCCTCGGTGTGGCCTGAAAGTCAGCATGCCTTTTGGATTGGGCCGTGGATTCCCCTTAGGTAGTGTGTGCGTGTGTTATTTACGGTTGCTGAAGGATAAATTTTATTTAATTATAGGCGACAGGGCAATCTAGTTACTTTTCACTGAATTTGTAATTAGGTATAACTCATAAACTTGGAGATCTTGTGCAAAATTGGACGATTTCAAGTGATGGTCGGCTATGTTGTAACAACTTCATATTGTAGATTTCTCAGAAAGGAAAGAGAAATTTTCAATGAAAACTCAAGTTTTGCTTCATGTGGGTAGTCTAAATTCTATGTAGTTTTGATTTGTTAATTAGTTTGTACCAAAGCTTGACGTAATAGGAAGTTTTGATATGGTAAATACTGATGGGGGAAAAATGGACTCAAATACGAAAGATTAATATGAGATGTCATCTTTACCTGTGGATCATTTGTTTAGCTGATTCAGGGACATATCTGATCATTAAGACAGAGGATGACGACACCAGTTAGTGGTTACTGGGGCAAGGTGACTATTGCTTTTAAGGTACAGAAGTCTTAAATTGCATAAATTTATATCCTTACACCATTTAGTGGCAAAGATTGCTGAAATGTTGCTCCTGTGGCTCTTAAGAAGTGTTGGATGTTAAATGAAAATTTAAGGATCTGAAATATAGGATAAGAAAAAAAAAAAAAAAAAAAAAAAGATCTCAGGTGAACAAGATTTAGAAAAGAAGTTGTATACCAGCATATGATTGATGTAATTGGATCACAGCATCTTATAACGCAATGCTAGGGGATACCAGTTTTTGGTGATTTACCAGTATGTTAATATTGTTTATTGCAAGAGATTAAGCTCGGAAGAAGTTGTAGTAGTAGTGTAATTTAGGTTCAATTGGTTATTTATGCTCAGACTGTAGCTTTGTCTTGCTAACTTTTGCCCCTTTAGGTAGATTATAGTGTGCTTATTACTTCGATCAAAAGCAAAAGGCAGTGTCTTGCAAAAGAATACCGCATAGAAAAAGGACTAACAAAATTATAAGACATTCTTGAGAGCATCACTGGCTAGATACAGTGGTTTCTCTTAGATTGTGTTGCATTTTAAAGCTGGAAGTGGATACATGCAAGCAGGATTTTGTAGTAAGTACATTTAACCACACAATTCTGCTCATTTATTGCATATTTCTGTGATTGTACATCCAAAATGATCAATTAAAGTTTGTGGAAAAAGTTTTATGGTTTAGTCAAGAGACAATATCTTTTCCCTGCACGGTAGATTTTTAACGCATAGTTTCATAGTAAAATGCTGGAGCACTACCTTTCATGCTCTCCCATCATGTGGGAAATCCAATTTAATAGGTTACTGTAGATGCCGTTGTGAATATCTTCCTTTCTGGTCGAATGGTGTTCCTTTTGTTCTCTCAATGTCTCTTTAGTTATTTTTCTTTGTAATCTAAGTTCTTTGTCTTGGTTCCTTGAGTTTATCTGCTCTTCGTGCAGACCTTTGTGTTGGGCTGAGCACATGTCACTGGATAATGAAACTGGTTTGGATCCTCCTGGTATAAGGATCAGACCTGTATCTGGACTTGTGGCAGCTGATTACTTTGCACCAGGTTATTTTGTATGGGCTGTTTTGATAGCTAATTTGGCGCGCATCGGATATGAAGAGAAAAACATGTACATGGCTGCTTATGATTGGAGGATATCGTTCCAGAATACTGAGGTATTGAATTTTCATAAGAACTCACTTCATAGATCTTTTCCCCTCTCTCACATGACATGCTTGACTGCTTTCATTTGTTATGAGTTTTGTGCACTGAATACATTAGGCTGAAAATTGGAATTTGACAGCTCTTAACCTTAATAATTTCTCAGAGACGATAGGAAGTGTCTTATTGGATGAAATACTTTTGAACTCCATCCATGCATGAGAAACACTCGAGAAAATTTTCTCCTATTGCATCTTTGATGATTTTCTGAGGATGTTGATGGATGTAGAAATGGTCTCTTCTGCCTTAGAAGTTTGCCTAACCTTGCCTTTTTTCTGATCTTACTCTTAACAATTTAGATGAATGCTTTACAAATGATCAGGTTAGAGACCAAACTTTGAGCACTATAAAGAGTAACATAGAACTGATGGTAGCTACAAGTGGTGGAAAAAAGGTGGTGGTAATTCCTCATTCAATGGGTGTTTTGTACTTCCTGCATTTTATGAAATGGGTTGAGGCTCCAGCTCCCATGGGTGGCGGAGGTGGCTCAGACTGGTGTGCTGAGCATATCAAGGCTGTAATGAATATTGGTGGACCATTTCTGGGTGTCCCAAAATCAGTTGCTGGGTTACTTTCTGCAGAAGCCAGAGATATAGCCGTGGCCAGGTTTTTCTCGTAACTTATGATAAGTTGGTTCTAGGTCCCTCTTACCTTGATCTCTCTCTCTCCCTCTCCCTCTCCCTCTCTCTTTCCCCCTCCCTCCCTCCCTCCCTTCCGCAATATTTACCTTCATATAGTGCTTCTGTGTCAAGTTCTTGTTTTCACTGTCCTTTGGTGCAATACCTTGAAAACTATGCACCAAGTAAAATAGAGTTGAAAGCGTAAATTTTGTTTTTTGTCAACATAAGCTTGTTAACTTTCTTTCTTATCATGTAATGTAGAACTCTGCCATGTTCGTTGATAATCCAAAGCTACTAGGAATTTATTCTGGCAATCAAAATTATTCTCTATAGCTGTACCTTGTATCTTTTGCTAAGCAGATTTTATCTTCATACAGGGGTATGGCACCAGGTTTTCTGGATATGGATGTATTTGGTCTTCAAACTTTGCAACATGTCATGCGAATGACTCGTACCTGGGATTCAACCATGTCAATGATTCCAAAGGGTGGGGACACTATTTGGGGTGGCCTTGACTGGTCTCCAGAAGAAGGGTATGAGTGTAGCCCAAAGAAACAGAACAACAACAATAGTGAAACAGGAGGCCAAAATGGGTTTGGGAATCTGGGTAATGCAACTCAGGTTCATTACGGAAGAATGATTTCATTTGGGAAGGGTGTAGCTGAGTTACATTCATCAAAGCTTGAAAGAGTTGATTTTAGGGTAATATTTGACCTTGTTTTTCTTTATGATATATAGGCCATTTAATTAAATTGGAAACATACCCGTCTGAACCTCCCACCAGTAATCTTTCCAAAATCCTGTACAAATGGCTCATTCTTTTAAGTAGATTGGTAGTGGTGCCAACTTTTATTTATCGAATAATTATGTCCCCTAAAAAACAATTTTGTCTTCATTATGTGGTTGATCCATATGTAATAGAACCATTTATATCTATGCTTGTTTTTGTTCCCTGGAAATTGGTTAGCATAGGGGTTATGTTCTTTTTTTGCAAGTTTTCTTTGGAAAGATTGATTTTTTCTTGACAAGTAGTGATGGAAACAACATCACCTATTAGTCAATTGTGCAACCTTTCCAAGGTTTTTGATAACTTCATTGTGGTGTGTGCCAATCTAATTGACTTGTAGTTAGGTATCTTGTAGTTATCAGGTGGCCATCGTGAATAGTGTAAAAACTTGGATCAAAATCAACCAGCTCGTTCCCTTCCCCCCCCCCCCCCCCCCTTTCTTTTAAAAATTTTATTCAACTGTCACTTTGATTTCTACCAAATGCATGCTTGGAAATTCATGTGATGAATGCTCCTATTATGCAGCCTTCTGAAACTTCTGAGTACAATTTATTGTGCGAATGATGAGTAATTAGGATTCAGATACAGCACTTTAAGGTGGCAGTTATATTTTCTTGTATGCGATGCATAATACCTAGAATATTGAATATGAATCCAGTTGCAGCAATAATCAGTATCACTATTTCTTATTAGAATCTAAATGTTGTTGATGCAAATGCAAAGTGGAAGAGAGGGACATGCCACTGTGCTACAATTTGTGGCTGATGCATGATGTTGCAGAAGATTGGATTCTGGCTCATTCAATTAATTAACAGAATCTTTTTCTGATTTTCTGTCATGTCATTTCTGTCTATATCAAATTCAAAATGCATGTTTTTTTTTCAGCTTACCTTCTTTCTTATTGACCTTTAGGGTGCTATGAAGGGCAATCACCTTGCAAATACAACCTGTCACGATGTATGGAATGAATACCATGATATGGGTGTTGAGGGTGTCAAAGCTGTTGCAGATTTTAAGGTTTACACAGCAGGATCAGTTTTGGATTTACTTCACTTTGTGGCACCAAAGATGATGAAACGAGGTGGTGCACATTTTTCATATGGAATCGCTGATGATCTGGATGATGAAAAATATGAACACTACAAATATTGGTCAAATCCTTTGGAAACAAAGTGAGGTTCTTTCTTGGAGTTTAAACCTAAGTTTATCAATAATCTTCCCTTCTTCTGATTAAATTTTGGGTGAGAAGTGCTTCCTTCTCACCACATAAATACGCCTTTTTATGCATATATTTACAATGAGTTTCTAAAATTACTTTGTGTTATTTTTTCCAAGCATCCAATTGTTCATCTGTTGGGAGTTGGCATTATAAATGAGAATGGAAATGTTCCTTTATCATCTCTGCACAAATTGCATGATCAAGAGGAAGCCTTTTTGACAGCACAAAGTTCTTTATATGTTGCTTTTGCAGATTACCAAATGCCCCAGACATGGAAATTTTGTCAATGTATGGAGTTGGCATCCCCACGGAAAGAGCATATGTTTACGAGTTTAGTCCTACCCCTGAGTGCTTTACCCCTTTCCGGATCGATACCTCAGCTGAAGCTGGATATGAAGGTACTTGTTTAAAAGGGGGAGTATTTTCTGTTGATGGAGATGAAACAGTTCCTACACTTAGCGCAGGTTTCATGTCTGCAAAAGGTTGGCGCGGAAAGACTCGGTTTAATCCTTCTGGCATCCGTACCTACATAAGGGAGTATAATCACGCGCCTCCAGCTAATCTTCTAGAGGGAAGGGGTACACAAAGTGGTGCTCATGTTGATATAATGGGAAATTTTGCACTGATTGAAGATATTCTCAGGGTAGCAGCTGGTGCTACTGGTCAAGACCTTGGCGGAGATAGAGTGTACTCTGATATTTTCAAATGGTCTGAGAGGATTAATTTAAAACTCTAGATTTTAGAGTGTAAGTTTTTTATGCACGTTACTCTACTTTCTTTGAACAATTTGAATTGTGTGTATTTCGACTGTGCATCGCTTAAGTTGGGTAGTATTGGTTTCTATGCCGCCAACAGCAGCGGCTCTTCTACCCTGGAATGGATAGAACAACTTCCTCGAGAGTGAAATATGTTGAATACTCGAGTCTTGAGAAACTCAAGCTAAAGTACTTGATGTGGTTTCACTGTCATTGGTATGTGAGGTTGCAGGAAGAAAAACGAAGAACAAAAATTTAATGTATTAGTCTTTTGATATGACCAGCTAGGTCGTCTGGTTTTATGGCAAATTGGGTCATATGTTTTAGGGAATCTGAAATGTTTAAAGCTTGAAAGTAATTGCTGCACTGTTGTTTTGTTATATCATCTCATCTCAACCATTGAACTCTAATAGTGGTTGGTAGGGATGCATTTTCTTGTAAAATGTACTTTCTGTTCCGCTGCTCATTTTGTTGTTTCCATTTGATTTTCTTCCTTCATTGTCAGCTATAGTTATCTGCCTTTCTTCTTGTCTTTGTGAATTGTGATGGATGAGACACGCACTAATTATTGGTTGTTGTTGATGCAGGTTCCAGTGCGGAGGCTGAGTCACTAAAGGGGCAGTTGTGCCTGCACAGGAGCATTACAATTAGGTTGAAGAGGAAATATAATCCATCTGTCATCGGAAGCTGGATGCTGTTCCTCTCAAAATGAAGTTGTGCAGGCTAAGCTAATCTGTAGCGTATATTTGTACGCTAGCATAATGAATGGGAAACATGGATTCTGGTTTGCATAACAGCGGCCTATATCCATGGCCCCAGAAATTTTGACCTTTTCTTTGGGGGTTGGTTATTGTTCTTGCGTAATTAACACTAATCTCTGCAAAAGTTAGAGCGTCTTCTGTTACAAATTTTGGCAGTCGTAACCATCATTTTGATTTTGTCATAACTTTTCGTAGCATTTGTTGTTAGGATGTTAGAATTGCATGGTGCACTATTTTCCTGATCCTGTCGAAGTCCTGATTATCTATCTGGTCTTTGCGGAACGCTGATTTGATTCCCCATGCTCCAAATGTTTTGGTTGAAAGTAATAAGTGTAGAAAGGTGATGGCAGTGCGGTGCAAGCAATAATCTCTTTTCGGAGAAGAGAAGCACTAAAAATTAATAATAATAAATGTCATTTACGTTGTCAAGATGTTGTGGCTGAGCTCGTGTCACCCGTGTGTGTGGGTGTGCTGCGTAACAAAATCTCGTAAGATTACGTTCGGACCTAACAGACTGCAATTGGGCAAAATATAAATATAGGGAAAGCACGTGTGAGATCTTTCACATCGGTCGGATTACCTTTGAGGATACTCTAGTCTTAGCAATGACAGCAAAAACATTTTTTTGAGGTCAACCTTTGATTACTGAAGAGGTGAATCCTCTGGATTACTGAACCCAACAGAGAAGGGATCCACCTATTAATAAATCTGCACAAAGAGCACAAGGCTTTGTCCTCCGGTCCCACTTCTTCGATGATCAAGTCAATTCGGATACTCAATTGCAAATTAAAAACAAGGATCTTTTAAGTATCTTATATAAGTGAGAGTGAGAGTGAGAGTGAGAGTAGGTACCTTTCCTACGGATGGGTGGAAGAGTATTTACAGGAAATAATAATACGGTGGGGAAGAGTGACAGGTCCCATCTTCCATGGATCTTAGGCTGACACTGTCAGGTTGAGACTTGATGGAAGGGACATAACACTAACCATTTCACTGTCACGTCATTTCATCATCGTGCACAAGTCAGCTTTCTCGATGATACGTCACATGTCAAATAGGAGGTATGGGATCACCCCTAGAGAGAGCTGACTCCTGAAGAGGTGAATCCTCTGGATTACTGAACCCAACAGAGAAGGGATCCACCTATTAATAAATCTGCACAAAGAGCACAAGGCTTTGTCCTCCGGTCCCACTTCTTCGATGATCAAGTCAATTCGGATACTCAATTGCAAATTAAAAACAAGGATCTTTTAAGTATCTTATATAAGTGAGAGTGAGAGTGAGAGTGAGAGTAGGTACCTTTCCTACGGATGGGTGGAAGAGTATTTACAGGAAATAATAATACGGTGGGGAAGAGTGACAGGTCCCATCTTCCATGGATCTTAGGCTGACACTGTCAGGTTGAGACTTGATGGAAGGGACATAACACTAACCATTTCACTGTCACGTCATTTCATCATCGTGCACAAGTCAGCTTTCTCGATGATACGTCACATGTCAAATAGGAGGTATGGGATCACCCCTAGAGAGAGCTGACTCCTGAAGAGGTGAATCCTCTGGATTACTGAACCCAACAGAGAAGGGATCCACCTATTAATAAATCTGCACAAAGAGCACAAGGCTTTGTCCTCCGGTCCCACTTCTTCGATGATCAAGTCAATTCGGATACTCAATTGCAAATTAAAAACAAGGATCTTTTAAGTATCTTATATAAGTGAGAGTGAGAGTAAGAGTGAGAGTAGGTACCTTTCCTACGGATGGGTGGAAGAGTATTTACAGGAAATAATAATACGGTGGGGAAGAGTGACAGGTCCCATCTTCCATGGATCTTAGGCTGACACTGTCAGGTTGAGACTTGATGGAAGGGACATAACACTAACCATTTCACTGTCACGTCATTTCATCATCGTGCACAAGTCAGCTTTCTCGATGATACGTCACATGTCAAATAGGAGGTATGGGATCACCCCTAGAGAGAGAGAGAGAGAGAGAGAGAGAGAGAGTGGGACTCGTTCATGAGAAAGAGGCAACGAATCGAGGTAGCAAGAAACTCGCGGAGATCACCTCATCCGATCATGAAAATCAGGGGGGTCGAGGTGGACGCCCTCAATTACCTTTAAGATCCCTTAACCCAACCCAGATGGAGGTCAGGTCTTAGCTACGTAAGCACGTATTTTCTGTCAGGTGTCAGTCAAGAAACAGTAACTAGGCAAGGCCGGGAAGTCAAGGCGATGGCCTGTGCCGCACACAACCCAAATAAAATGCAGCCGGATGATCGTCTTCCTGTGCCCTGTGACCGCAACGTCTAATTACTACATTTACAAGAAGACGTAGCGGATGGAACATCAGAGTCTTGAAAGCAAATGATTGACGCGTGACGACGGGTCAATCATCTAACCCCTTCCCCCTCAGCTGTCATTATTCACATCTGCTATGTTGGCCGTCCTCCAACAATTCGATTCAGTCAATTCTCCTTGCCTGTCTGTCGATCAAACAAAGTTTTGGGACCCGAAACCAAAAATGTAAAACAAATCTTTATGGAGCCCTTTATTCATTCTTTTTCCCCCCTTCCACGTCGAATGATATACTTTTTCCATTTGTTCGAAAGCAATCTACTATTCCATTATTCTCTTCAAAAGCTTTGCAGAGGGAAATTGCTAAACATTACACCATTTTC
Organism: Coffea arabica; assembly: GCF_036785885.1. Classification (NCBI taxonomy): domain Eukaryota; kingdom Viridiplantae; phylum Streptophyta; class Magnoliopsida; order Gentianales; family Rubiaceae; genus Coffea; species Coffea arabica. The sequence continues at coordinate 10,786,401 of NC_092320.1, read as the reverse complement.
TGGCACCTTTCATAAGTTTGCTTAGAATTTTTGTTTGCACAGCGGCACCGGCACCTCTTTTTTTTTTTAGTAATTGGTGTGAAATAGCTCCAACTTATATGTCGAAAACATGTTTTATTAATAAGAAAAAAAATAACGTTATTCAAGACCAAGTTCGAACTCAAACTTGCTCTATTATCTCATTCAAACGCCTTCTAATTTTGACAAGTCAATCTGGAGCGGCCATTCAAGTTATATCCAATCAAACTCAAGCTTGGATATGCAAAATATTTGGCCTGAGGCTGAGGCTCATCTTGTTGCAAACCTGAAAGTATTGAAGTGAAAGGCACGCCTTTTAAATCTTTCCACGGTATTCTTTTCCCCCACAGGAAACCCTATTGAAAACCCAACAATTATATTAGTTTCCTGTATGAGAACGACAATATCATCTTTTGGATCACCAATGGCAATTGTACATGCCACCCACACTCCAGGTCCCAAGCCCAACCATAAAAGTGTCCTTTTCATTTAGGAATGCAAAAGTCCGACGATGCCGATTGATGCCTCGTCTCCTGGCTAGACTTCTTCTTTTTATAAAGACAAACAGACGAAAGGAAACATGTTTGGGATAACGTTGTACCGTATTTTTAGGATTCGCCAAAAGAAAAAAAAAAATCCCACCCACCTTCGAGTTACTGAACTGCTCTATCAAACCGGATATCAAATGTTGTCCGCTTAGATTCCCTTTCGTCCTTGTGGTGCCCTATTATAACACAGTGGCCCCTTTCTGCATTTTGTTTTTTTTCCCATCTTAGATTCTTTTTTTTTTTTTTTTAACCTTCCAAGTCCTCCTCCTGCCCTTTTCATCTCCAAACTGTGAGTCCTTTTTTTTTTTTTCCTCTCTCTCTCTCTCTAAGGGTACTTTTTTTTTTTTTTTTTTTTGTCGCCACTTAGCACATTGAATCACATGGGAGGAAAAGTGAAAAATTTGTACCCATATTGTTGTTGTACTTTTTACATAATATGATCTACTCTTGTAAAATTTTGTTGTGCATATAGATTTTATTCTTATATATATAGATATATGTATATGTATAAACTCAATACATAAATGCGACAATAAGCGTCGATCAAGTTAGGGATGAAAATCCAACCACCACATCACACTATATCTAATTCAATCGTACCTGTCCTAATTCCGGATTTAATATCATTAATTGCTGCTGATGATATCCTTAAATAAATGAATCCCAATTCTGACACCAACATCCTCGAGTCCTTCCAAGTTCTTTGCTGATGAACAGCGAGGCCAGTGAAATCCAATATGGTGGTGTCTGAGGAATCAATAATAATATGCTTTTATCATTTTGTGTCAATTCTTGCCTCTCTTTTTTTTTTTTAATTCTCCTTGAACAAATTAATCGGTGGTTTGTGTAATTTTTGCATGTTTGTTTTTTCAATTGATCACTCTTTCTACAATTACTTCAAGAAAAGACTATGACCCTAGTAGTATTCAAGTATATGGTCGTAGTGTTGAGCTCCTATGGTCGTGGGGAAAAAAGAGAGAGTTTATAATCGAGAAATCAATCTGACGTCTACAAATTCATTATTGTTTGAAGAAAAGAATGTCAACCCATTTTTTTTTATTAAAAGAAAAAAAAAAAGAATGTCAACCCAAAATATCAGTCGGAGAAAGTGCCTTTCAAAGCTTTAATTAAATGAAGCTATTAGAGGCTAATTAAACCATGGGAAGATGACTCGTGGCACCCCTACTCTAAGCAGGCAGATTAATGTAGGAGAATTTTCTATTAAGTGCTTTATTGACTAAATTGTGCACTTGTCCAAACTTCTTTAAAGTCCTCTCTCTAGCCCGGATTTCCATTTGAGAGTCTTGGAAGTCATCAATACCTATCAACTTCACATGTTTTCATTGATAACGAATGATGATACTACTGTCTCATATTCATAACATATTGTGGCATTGTTGTGGGGGGGTTAATTTAAAGGCAATTGTTCAGATTAAATGTACATTAATTTTCTCTTCACCCCCCTGAAAAGTTACTTTTTGAGCAGAAAGTTAACGGAATGTTGTGGTCTTGAGCTAAAAATCACCCTTTCTCTGGGAACTATATAGTTAAAATGGCACATACAAGTTGATTCCCATTCCTAACATAGCAAGAAATTACCTCAGCCCTGATGTGCAATATTTGTTACACCATGACTGACTTTTGCATCAACTTGTTCTTTTTTGTTGCACCAACATACTTGGTTCTTTTTTAACTTTTACATCAAGTTAAAGAGAAATACTACTGCAGTTTTTTAAGTGTCTATACTGTCAACTTGTTAGGGGCTGTTTGTTTCACAAATTGGAATCGGAATTGGAAATGGAATCATGGACTCTGGTTTTGGAATTAAACTTTTCATTCCAATATCTAGCTTGGTTCACACATTGGAATTAACATCATTCCAATTCCTGATACTTGGTTTGATGAGTGTTTCGGAATTAAATGTAATTAAATTTCAAATTTACCCATAATATAACAATTCTTATAAAATAAAAGAATTACACATACGACAAATTAACATCTCCATAATTGTAACTACAATAGTTATTAACTTTTTGATAAAACATAAGAAAATCATAAATTTTAAAAAAATTAATACCAAAAAAAAATGTAGTGGCTACATTAACAAGGAGTAAATTCCCAAAAAGAGAGAGTTTTTAAACTAACTTCCCAAAGGGTAGCGATTTTTGAGTCTCTTCCCAAAGGGTGAAAAATGCATCCAAGGAATGCGTTCTTCCAAATCAAAACGCAACTTTCAAATAGGTTATTTTAATTTTCATAAATTTGTTTAAATATGAAAAATTGGTTAAATAGCACATAACATACCAACTCTTTATGGGAAACTGACAGGTTTTGTAATATGTTTTGTACCAATTCTTTATGGGAAACATACCAACTCTTTATAGGAAAAATTGGTTAAATATCAGCCAAAGGAAAACTAGTATATTTTATATTTATAAATTAAATATGTGAAAGTAAAAAAAAAAAAAAATAGGGCATAAGATACCAGCTCTTTATGGGAGACTGACAGGTTTTATAGTATGTTTTGTGCCAACTCTTTATGGGAAACACACCAACTCTTTATAGGAAAAACTTATTAAATAGTGACCAAAGGAATACTAGTGTGTTTTGTATTTAACATAAATTAAATATGTGAAAGTTAAAAAAAAAAAAGAAATAATTCATAAGATATCAGCTCTTTATGGGAAACTCACAAGTTTTGTATTTAATGCCCATAACTATGAAACTGAAAGGTATTCAGACAAACAATTTTACAAATAGGTACAAGGCAACCAGAAACCTACCCAAACTATACTAGTATTCACGGATCAAATAACCAAAATATCAAGAATCGATTGACCCTTTGTTTTTGAGCTTCCATTGAATACGTAATTCAAGAAAACACAGTGAGTAGAGTGAGTGGAATAAAAGTGAGAAGGTGATGGGTCCAGAGCATAGCATTTTTGTCCAGTTAGTGTTATCGTGTCAGATTCCCTTCTTTTCTTTTTTATTTTTAGCTAACCAGTGAGTAGCCTGAAAAAACAGAAAAGAAGGAAGAGAAAAGCTTGCATACGGAGAAGAAAATTGCAGAGGCAACGGAGAAGAAAATTGCAGAGGCAACGGAGAAGAAATTTTGGATAAGAGATGAAGAAGAAGACAGAGGAAATCTAATGAAGAAGAAAAACAGAGGGTGGTGCGTGTGATAGAGAGAAAGAGATGGTAGACCCGTCATAAATATTGTTTGAGTGAATCAGTTGAGGGTTTTGTCCAAAACCTCCCAATTTGCTTGAGAATGAAGGAAGTCCGAATTTTTAAAAATGATTCCAAAATTTGCAGTCCAATAGACTTAACCCAAGCAACAAATAAAGGGTTCATTCCTTTTTGTGATTTCCAAACCCTTTAACCAAGCAGCCCCTTAATATTCTTTTGCAAAGATTACGTGAAAGCAACATATGATTATGAACAAAATTAACTGGCGGCCACATAATAGGTAGAGGCAACTTTTCTCGCATCTATTAACCTTTAAAATTTTTTTGCCTCCATTTATTTCACTCGTATCTTACCATGTGCTTATCAAGCCAAGTGCATGTTTAATCTGACATTAGTACAATGATATAAATCAACTCCTTCTGGACAATTCTAGTAATAAAATTTGCATCTATATACATATATAATACCATATGCCTTAATTACCTCATTTGACACAGAATTAATCTTCAATGTCTTAACTCTTAACCAATGTGATATCGCGCATACTAAATGAAATAATATTCAATGATAACGTACAAGTATAGGTGGCAAACAAATCTATTTAATTAAATTTATCCATACCCGTCCATAAATAGATGGATATGAATATTTTAAATTTTTGCATATGGATATTGGATAACCATTATTATTGTTCACTTATTAAATAGTATGTAATTTTGCGATATAGAGTATGGATGAAAAAAATTGGTAAGTACACTTATTAAATAGTATAAGTAAACATTTAAAATTAATGATGCGGTGCAAAAAGTGATATAAATTGATAACTTAATTTGTAAAAATAAATTTAAATGAATTTATAAAAAATTAAAATAAATGGATAATTAAATTATCCAATTTATTTTTTGACTTATTCATTTATATCCATCTAATTAAATAGATATAAAAGAGTTGATCCACTTATCGCCCACTGCAGATTTTAACCCTTTCAAATAATCCATTTCGACATCTCTGCGTACAAGTCGAGGCACAAGTTGTAACATGGAGCTGGGTAACTGTACCATTTCTATTTGCCCCCAAATAAATAAATTTTTTTTTTGACATAGGGTGGATGTCAGGATTAAAAAGGCCCATTCTCATCCGCGTCAGCGTGTACAATCACGAACAAAAGCCCTACAATTTAAGCCATCAGAGGAAATCAACAGACGCTGAAGCGCGTGAAGTTTACAAAAGCAGGGGCAGCTGGAAAGTGCTACACGTAGCCGGAGGAAGCAGAAGCAGTAAGTAGATCACTGGCGGTACTCTGCAACGCAAAATTGTAAAGTATGCTTGCTTAAAATCGTGACCTCTTCAGTCTTTGCCCTTTGTACTGGTAGTTGAAATCTTGAGGACGGATGCCAAGTTTGCTCTGTGTTCCAAATTGGTTGTCCATGTATATAGGAAATGCATGCGTTGATACATAATTTGTAGTAATAAATTATTTTCTAAGTAACATATGATTCAGAACATGCCTGGCCACGGTGACGATCAACTCACATGGACTTTTTTTTTTTTTTTTGAGTGCCTAGAAAAAAAAAACAATAAAATAAAGGGAGATGGACGGATGGATGGCGGGGGTGGCAAGCTGAGCCTGGGAGGTGTTATGATGGCAACTATCTATTGAGGTCCATAATGGGGACAGAATTTGGTGGGGCCCACCTTGGGAGAAGATGAAGAAGAAGAGGAAGTAATGAAGAAGACGTTACGCGCTAAAATACAAAATGCCCCGAAAAGGGGTTGGGGAATTGGGGATGCCTTTGGCTTTGAATATATATCAACTTATTAGTTATTACTACTACTCCTGCATGGTGAGTAAAGTAGCAGTAACACTTGCTAAAACACTACTACTATGATCCGATCCTATCCTATCATCATGAATGGTGCTGGTCGCTGGTGTGTGTCTTTATTGTGCTACTAGCTAGTTAAATGAATACTAGTAGCTTTTTGGGTTCTTCTTCTTTTTTCTTTTTTTTTATTGCTTTCTAGCGTGAGAATTACTGTAAATATTTTTATTTCTTGGCCCCGGGAGTGTGGGGGAGGGGGGTAGAATATACAACAAGATTCTTCAAGACGCGAGAGAGATAAATAGGAACTAGGAAGAGAGAGTTTGAACTTTGAAGTGAGGAAAGGGAACATACCCAATTTGATCCCAGCAACTGTTGTTTTTCTTGCTTCTTCTAGTTATAGCAGATCCCGAAGGTATCCATCCGTCTTTCCTTCCTTTCCTTTTCTCTCATCTATATGCATAATGCATGGGTTTATATACATATAATAAACACATCTGAAAATTTTTCTTTACTTTCTTATCATAATTAGGTTCTGCAACTTTTATTATTGCCTCATATTTTCTTATTATTAATTATTTAATTGCTTGCTGTATTGTCATTATGTTGTGTTTATTTCGCTTGCATGTCTTGGATGCCTCCCTCTTTCTCTTTTTATTTATTTTTATCATTATTATTATTTTTTTTTTGGTGGGTTGCGGGAAAGGGGTGGCGGGGAAGGGAGACGGGCTTTACTGACAGATGCTTTTGGGATGCATGTAGTTTGAGGGAACTGGGGAGGGCATTGCTTGTGGTTCTGTTACTGGATAGAATTATCTGTTTCACTGGAGTTTGTGTACTTTTTCTTTTATTTTTTCTGGGTTTTGCCGGATCAGTCTTTTATAAACTTTGGATTCAGCAAGGGGTAATTTCTTATTAACTTTTCATCATACAACTATTTGGTTGTTGATCTAATCTTGACCAATAATTCTCTATTGCATAGTCTGTTAACAGAATGGTGGTCTCTGGTACTGGTGGTGATTGAGAGGCAGATATGGCTAAGAAGAGAATATCGCCTTCCTTTTTCTGGGATATGGCTCTTCCATTTCCCCCTTTCTTTTTTGCTTTGTTTTTCTTTGAGGCATGCCAAAGTGTTTCTTCCGTTTATTCTCATAAAAAAATTTTTTTTTGCTGAGTTGATGCGTTTAAGCATTCTTGGGGAACAATTTTTCTTTTATTGACTTCTATATTCATTTACGTTCCAGTAGACAATAAATTTCAATAATTTTTTGTTCCAAAGAATGAAGCCAAACTTCTCTGTTTGACATAAGTTTAGGGGATAGAGGATTTGCATGTAAGAAAGTTGATTTTGCCCAGTTACGAGTGTTGGTCTTGATATGGGCTCCAGGATCAGAAGCAAATAAATGTTGTAAAATGTCATCGTATTTTTGACTGATGATGGTCCTGGAATGTCCTCTCATTTATTATACCATGTAAAGTTCAGCATACGAGGAGGAGGTGATTAGTTAGATCCGTGTTTCGGATAGTTGGATACTAACTTTGTATCCAGAAAGCTCACCAACCCCCTGAAAGTGTTGCATCTGTATAATCTGTTACATTTTATTTCGTTTCCTGGTTTATTTCTTCTTTAACCTTCCAAACACACACACGCTGCTGATGATTGATTTAATAATCTGTTAGTTGTTTATTAGACATACTGGGCACATTGATCTTACTCATTTCATATTAATTGGAGATGTTTGGAACAACTTTTTCATCATCTCTCGTGTTTTCCTTGGGCAGATGAAGTCAAGTAGAAACTCTCAGTCTCAATTGATTTTGGGCATTTTGGGTTGTGCAGAGTTTAGAATGCTTCAATGAGTAAATGGCTATACGAGTTGAGAACATTCACAGTAAAGTTTTAGGACAAGATTCTACTTGTTCAATGCCCCATCTTGTCAGTTCACCATGGTGGAATTTACAGGAACAACAGTTGTCTCAGACATCATCTAAAAATCTCAGTTTGAGAGTAGAAACTCCATCTCTATGCTTTGAGGAGGCAAAGCATCTAGGCCAACAGATAGAAGAAGACCAAAGCTCTCACTCAATGGAGTCAAGCAGCCAGTCTCAACGTGGAGCGACTACTATGGGAAAGTCAAATTCTCAAGATCAATGTATTTCATCAGAATCTGGTAATGGTGCATTAGCGTCCTGATTCTCTTGAATAGTTGCCTTTTTACATTTGAAACTTCTGCTGTTTGCTACTTATCCTCTAGGGAAATGGAAAACAGAAAATTACTTATTTGTTACCAAGTGTAAATTCTGCTGCTATATCTACTACTGGTGCTACAACTTTTGTGAAATTTTGGAAGTAATATAAATCTTAGACCTTTGATGATATATAATACTCCTCGATTGATTATGCTGCAATTGTTAATAACTTCGGATGAGCCACATCTACTCTGATAGATCTGTATAGATGTCAAGCTCAGTATGAGGTGGAACTGTCCCTGCAACACAGAACACTAACTTTATGATTTAACTGACCCAGGACATTAAATTTCATCTACATCTTCTACATTTTCTGTTTTTCTATTTGGTTATAACATGCAATTGCTGTTATTTTGGGTGAACTGTTATCATGTATGGTCATACTAGAAAAGCAAACATCATAGTGGATGATATCTTGTCCTAATTTGTTCTAGAAGGTCCTCCTTGGCTAATTAAAGCTATTCAAATTGATCCAGTGCAAAATGAAAGCTTTGGGAAGCATGTAGAAGAACAACCAAAACCTGCTTTCTTTCCGAGTAATTTGGAATCTTCAGCCAATCCTTCGCAAATTGAATTCCTCCAATCAGCTGTAAGTTGCTGCAGTCACTTCAGAGTCATCTTAGTGGCCAACAATTAACAACTTTTACTTTTCACCTGATGAATTCGTCTCTTATTTTAGGCACAAATTCCATGTATTTACTCGGATCCCTACTTCAGCAGCTTATATTCGGCTTATGGGCCTCAAGCCATGGTAAGTACACCATTCAATGTTTTCATAGATTTGCAGAATCAAATATAACCTGCAATTCGATGATTTAATGTTAAAACTACACAGATAAGGATGAATGCAGTGTGCTTTTCTTCGTGTATTTCTGAGCATGAACTACAGTTCAGAGAATCTATAAAATAGGAGTCTATTTCTTAATTTTTGACTTTCCAAAATGGAATTTTAGGCTTCATGTATCTGGATTTTTAAAGTATTAAGTGAAGAGGCAAGTCCTTCATTTTAGTATATGACCTTCATGATCTTTATAATGCCATTGCTTGTGGAATTTCATTAGATTCAGCCGCAAATGATGGGGATAGCACCTGCTCGCGTCCCACTGCCTCCTGATCTTGCCCAAGATGGTCCAATATATGTGAATGCAAAACAGTATCATGGTATACTCAGACGGAGACAGGTGCGTGCCAAGCTTGAGGCTCAAAACAAGATGGTGAAAGGTAGAAAAGTGAGTGCAATGTCTGCTTTTCTTCCATCCTAGTCAGTATTAGTATGTTTCTTTAGTTATTTGCTTATTCTGTGATTCAATAAACTGTACTAAGCATATTAAGCATGGTGACGGAAGAAAATATGTAAAACGATTTGCATCTTCATCAAAGATACGTGCTGTGTTAGCATAAAGATTAGAGAAGAAACTGATGAAAATGATAGAATCCTCCCCCCCCCCCCCCCCTAGTTTGTGACTTTTGTGGGAGGTTTTTGAGCTGCCCACTTGGAACGTTGTTCCATATCTTGCCCTATTTAATTTATCGGGTGATTTGAAGGACTTTTTATTCTACAAAGAACGATGAGAACTTGTCCTTGTTCTTTGGGTCTCCCTTTTGTCAATAAACTCACTACTACTAAAGCTTAATAGTTTAACTTCGCATGTAAACATCATTGTGCACGTGAGGTAATGCTTTCTAAATCAATTAAATACAGCCATATCTTCACGAGTCCCGTCATCAGCATGCAATGAATAGGGTTAGAGGTTCTGGTGGAAGGTTCCTCAGCACAAAGAAACAGCAGCAGCAATCCGAGTCAACTCTCTCCACTGGCTCCTTTTCCGCATCCATCCATTCTTGTCAAGAGACCGATGCGCTGGAGATGGAAGCTGAAAGGTCCAACGACAGCAGGCATTATGCTTCAACTAGTACCAGCTCTTCTGCCATGGGATACACTCCTGATGATATCATTTTCCAGCAGCATGCCGACAGCTACATCAGCCTTTCTGGTCAAATCGCTGGTTCGACGTCGTCGGGAGGCTTCATGCAGAATGGAACTCCGCTCCATGTTCCGACTACCCGGTGAAAAGCGCAGCAAAAAGCACCGGGACTTGGCAATTCATCCTTGGCTTTGTTACATTCAAGTTTTAGCTTATCTTACATGATGGACATAAGAGTACCGTGTAGAGAATACTACTAAGAATACTTCACCAGTTTGAGTCCGTTTGACACATACTATGCACCTGCCAGTCGAAACCCTATGTCATGGCTCATGATAAGGAGCTTCCTCTGCCATTTATTTAACCATGGTTCAGTTTGTTAAATGCTTAACTCTGGATCTAATCTTCTTCTGCTTCTTTTTTTTTTCATGTCGCTTTAGCATTCTATCAAGAATCTGTACCCCTAGATTAAAGTGAGATGATGCAGTGGAAATGCCTGCCGTTTGGTTCTTTAGGTATTGAAAATTGAATTTTTGTGCTAATATTCTTGGATTATTTTATGGGGTAAACTTTACGGGTTGGCTGGTTCCATATCGGGAAGTGCCGTGTACTTATTTAAAGGGTAAATCACAAGTTATCACCCTAAAGTATTTCTTGATTTTCACTTCAACCTCTATTCTTTATATTTTGTTACTTGACGCCTTGAAATATAAAAATATCCTTCTAGTATTATGTAAAGTTTTTATTTTCAAACTTTCTACTCCTTTTAAACATTGAATTTAGACTTGTGATTTGATTTTGACCACTTTCATTGATAGTGGTAAAGTTTCGCATGAAATTTGTGTGTGTGTGTGTATTAGGGAAGACACTTACAATTGAATATTTTTTAAAAAAATGCCAAAGAAAAGATCCTAAAAAGCAAAAATTCATTAGAGTAAAAACAACCAAAAAAAAAATTTCCAATAATTGGTATGTGAATCCTTATCCTTATACTATATAAGAATGAGTTTAGGGTAAAGATGATCTTTGGATTTTAACTGCAAGGGTGGGGTTATTTTGGGAATGTGAGAGTGTTTGAAGTGCAATTAGAGCATTGAATATGAGACATTGTAGTTAATTTGATTTTGTTGTAATTATTTAGATGTCCTTTTAAACATTCAAAGCTAGGGGTAAGTTTGACATGTGATAGTGTTCGATATCCGATCCAACATTGGGTACAATTGAATTTACCTTGTGTTTTAGTGAAATTACATAAAAGCCCTTCTAATCCTTTAATTGTATTGATATCCAAGTCTTTTAATTTTCTAAAGCCTTTCTCATCAGTTATTTGCAAACTTATTATATATAGATGTTAAGACATAATTAATGTCAATTAGTAGAGAAGTTTGATTTCTTGACGATTACCATGGCAACCCCCATCTATTCAAATTCATTTCATTTACTTATAGTTTTGTTCCATCACAATCATGCAACCTATTTGTTTCTCAATAGGTATGTTTTCTTTAGCCAATCTACTTTTTGGTTGAAGAAATCTATAATCTTGCAAGTTGTATGTGAAATAAGTTTTTAGTGTTTTAATTCAATTATCCATGTTAGACAAGCTTAATAGGGAGAATATCACATTTGTTAATTGTTATTTGTGGTTTAAAATAAGTTTATCATCATAAAATTTTCCATTTATAGATTGTAGCTACTTCTTTTGTTGTTTTAACTATTAGTTATGATAATTTTCAAATCGTTTACTATTTTATTGATGATTCCATCTAGGCAAATTTTTACTTCATTTGATTTGCCAATATGTTTAACTATCTACTTAAAACTATTTGGCTGCAAATCTAAAGTATGTATTTCATTACTTTTAATTGTTTTCTTGAATTGAGTGGATTGAGATGCTTTAGTACTTTTTTAAGGTAATTATTCCTCTAAACTAGCATGTTAGGTGTTGTATATCTTTGCAATTAGCTCAAAAACTGATGTTTCGTGATTGTAACCCTTACTGAGAAGGAGATTCTTTGCTATATGCCCTAAATCATACAATAAATCATAATTGATTGATTGGTCAATGTGGAGGTTTCATGATTATATATCCTTGAAATCAATATAAAATCAAGAATTTGGCTTGCAAGAACCGAAATTCCACCAGCAATGATTTCTTTAAGTATGTAATTGTCCAAATCTCATTTGTATGATAAGATAATGTGGTGGATTGCCCTCATATCAAGATTAAATTCAAGCTAAATAATAGATTTTAATATTCCTAAAGTGCATGAGCGGATATAAGTAGGTTTTTTATTCTATTAGGTTAGATGCAAAGTGATTGATCGTACCTTATAATTATGTTTCATTGCATATTATATATTTTGACTAATGATTTTTCTGTTTAATATTACATAATAAAATTGTCATACTTCAATTCTTATACTACAAAATACCAAATAATAATTATTAACCATCTCTAATTACAAGCACTAAACTCTCGCGCGTTGTGCGGGCTTTTTCCCCTAGTGTGTGACTATAAAAATGGGTAATTGACTTTGAATTGTCTAATTATAAGGAAAGAGAATAAAAGATATCTTAATTTGGAAAATAGATGAAATTGATTTATAAAAAAAATGTATATAGCTTCTTTAATTTTGTAAATTAGACAACAGACATCCTAAAATTTTTATTGGAGAAAATTTTTTATTTGCTTATAAATAAAGATTTGAAAAAAATAAAACTAATGTCAAATAAAAAAGAGAAGAGACGCAAAATAAAAAAAAAATCAACATAGTATAGGAAAGAAATAGAAAGGCTAGTAACAAGAAACAAAAAACGCTGTCGTTTAGCTCCACCACAACCGGTCAACCGCAACGCCGGTCTCTTTGGTTTCGTCCCCTCAGCAGCACTCGCACAAGCAGCATCACTCTCAGTAGTCAGTAGACAAGAAAAACTGTGAAAAAGAGAGTGTTCCTCACTTCATCATCTCATATACGTGTACATACGCACAAAGATTTAGATACAAGCACCGTCAGACTCTCCATTTAAGTATACGTGTATATATATCTATATATATATATAGAGAGAGAGAGAGAGAGAGAGAGAACGGGGAGATAGAGAGAGAGAAGAAGATGGTGTCGTACATGAGCGTATTGCTGTACGGAGTGGGTGGAATAGTGGTCGCCGGGATGGCGTTACTGGTGGCTTTCCAGGAGAAGCTTGTCTACGTCCCCGTCCTCCCTGGCCTTACCAAATCCTACCCCATCACCCCCGCCCGCCTCCGCCTCCTCTACGACGACGTTTGGCTTAGATCTTCTGACGGCGTTCGCCTCCACGCTTGGTTCATCAAGTTCCTCCCCGAATCCCGAGGTGCTCCTCTTTACGTCTTATGCTTGTTGTAATTCTTAATATTGTTGCTTAATTGCTTTGGGAATTAGGGCTGGGTGCTTGTTTAGGATTGGCGATTGCCGGAGTCAGAGAACTTAGGGCTAATTGTATACAGATATTCGTAGCTGTTAATTTGTTCTCACTTGTTAATTTTGTGTAAGAAAGTGATTGGCGTGTAATATTGCTGTGAATTGGAACTATTTTTGAGCTTGAGCGATGTAGTTAAGTAAGGTCTTCTGAAATGAAAGAGTTGGTTTCTGATTTCATTATACGGTTACATGCATTCACGAGTAGTTAAGTTAGGTATTGCACTGTTTAAGAGTTGGTTTCTCAATTGGTTGTGTGGCATTAAATTTCATTTATTCGGATAGTTGTGCATCTTATAAACTGGACGGCTTTACTTTAAAGTTTGTTGGATTGTAAATGAAACTTTCTCATCTTTTGACCATGGAACCTTTTGTATGTTTTAGATTATGAGCTTCATAGGTTATTTTAAGACGTAGAAGAAATGCAGGAGGGAAATTATGTATGACTTTATTTCGGCTTAGTTTTGGTGATACTTCTGTTTTCTCATGTAGCTGTTGCAAAAACTAACTGATGACTGCTGCAAGATGATTTTTAAGTTTTCACTTGCCTTGTAGTCTTCCATGATTCAGTTTTATTTGCTTGTTTATGCTTCATAAGTGGTAAACTTGTGTTCTTTTGAAGGTTCAAATTAGCTTTCAAGCTGATGAAGTATTTGTGTCAATTGCAGGTCCAACTATCCTCTTCTTCCAAGAAAATGCAGGAAGTATCCTTTTGTGTCCTGTTGCTTATATTATGATGTCTTTGATTTCTTACCGCTTTTTGTTTATCTCAAAAAGTGATTTCATGATCAATCTTTTGGAGGACTTTACTATTTATAGATATTGCCCACCGTCTTGAGATGGTTCGCATTATGCTACAACGTCTGCAATGCAACGTTTTCATGCTGTCTTACCGAGGGTATCTACATTTTTTTTTGTGTGTACCATCTGGCAGTGTTCATGGGGACATAATTATATCTTGTAAATTGATGTAAACTGTTCTGTATGGATTGTAGTTACGGAGCCAGTGATGGATATCCTTCCCAGCATGGAATTACAATGGATGCTCAGGTTTGTTTTTCTGTCTATATGTTTCTTTGATGCACCCCATAGATGATATGAGATATTTTCTTGTGGCTTCTGCTTCTTTGTAGGCTGCTTTGGATCATCTGGTTGAAAGGACAGATATTGACACATCTAGGATTGTTGTCTTTGGAAGGTCACTTGGTGGCGCTGTTGGAGCAGTACTTGCCAAGAACAATCCTGACAAGGTACATATTAAACAAAAATTTTGTTTTCCCAGTTGTGTATTGCAACAGATCCTGGTATGTCTTTTTTGTGATAGCTTTCTTATTTTAAATGCCTTTTAACTTGTGTCATCAAATATTTTCAGCTCATCTGTTTATGCAGTTGTAGAATATCTGCTCTCATGGAAATTTTCTTTAAGAAATTTGTGAAATCTAACTGGAAGCCTTCTAATGGGTGAGCTTTTGTTTAATTGATCAGTAGCTTAGGACACTAGTTCCTTATGGAAGGTCCTGTCCTTGCAGGACGAAATTCCGGTATCATGTTCTTGATTGTCTTGAATTACCACCTATGGGGTTGATAGAGACATCCGACAAGCCTAATTTTCTTTGAGTCACCGCATAGAAACATTAATAGGAGTTTTTTGAGTCCTCCTCCTGAAAAGTCTGCTGAAGTTTTTAGAAGCTTTCTTTATCTATAATTGAACAAGAGAATCTGTTCAAGTTGTTTGGAGAAAGTAATGTATGTGCTACAGCTTCTGTGAGAAGCTGACTTGTAGAAATTTTATTGTAGACTCTCGTTTCCTTATGGGGCAAGGGCTGTTTAGGACCTTGCAGTTATTTTGCATATTACTGTGCGAGAAGATCAATCAGTTGCTCTGAGGCAAATTTACGAAATACACTGTCTTCCTCTCTCTAAAACTTGAATGTATCTTTTTTGAAGGCTTCTTCCTGTTACAAATATATTATCCAATGAAGTAACTATTTCTCTGTCATGACTTGATTAATCTATTTCTTGGTAATACATAGTTTTCCCTTCCTTGCTAGTTAACAGTCCTGTCAATCATAATCTGTATCCCAGGAAATCTGTGCATTTGAAATTGCTATTAGTAAGCATTTCTATTCTGTGCTTGTCACATTTTCTTTTGACCATATTGGACCATAAATTTCCTTGCTTGAGTTATGCATAAAGTACAGATTTGTCTGAGTTTGGCTGCCTTCTTGTCATTTTAATCGGTCTTTTTAGTTAGTTATGTTGTTGAAAGTATACTCATTTATGGTTGAGACACATTTTTCTTAATGTGATTGTGCTCAGGTGGCTGGGCTAATTCTGGAAAATACTTTCACATCTATCCTTGATATGGCGGGAGTTCTTCTACCCGTTCTAAAATGGTTTATTGGAGGGAGTGATTCAAAGCACCCCAGACCTCTCAATTTTCTTGTCCGCTCTCCATGGAGGACTATTGATGTGGTTGGTGAGGTGAGATTTCAGGGTATTGTAGCTCCAACCCTTCCCACCCCCACCGCCCCCCCCCCCAACCCAAAAGCAAAAACAATGTATTGTAGCTTTTACTCTGCACTCAGAGTGATTTTGGGTTTCCATTTCATGTTTCTGAAAAGTTGTAACAGGGATCTTTATAGTGTATTTGTTGAATCAACAATATGAAAGGTCTTGCGTTATTTAAGGGCAAGACTTGGTTATTTGATATTGAACATCCTAATTAAGTCTAGCCTAATAAAATGGAAGTGAGGCAGTGACATGTTTTGTGTTTATTCGATGCTGTGATTTTGTCCTTGTCTAATGACAATTTATTTGCACCTCTTGTGTTTGAACTCTTTGCTGCAGGTCAAACAGCCCATTCTCTTTATCTCAGGATTGCAAGATGAAATGGTTCCTCCATCACACATGCAGTTGCTGTATGCTAAAGCAGCTGCGCGCAACAATCGATGCTTATTTGTGGAATTTCCAACTGGCATGCATATGGATACATGGTTGGCAGGGGGTGATCAATATTGGAAAACCATTGAGGATTTTTTGGAACAGACTGTCCCGGAGAAGAGGTTTGGTGAATCTTCGCACAGGGGTGAGTGTTACATTTCATGTTCTCTAAAGTTCCATTATTTCAAGACTAAATTCTCCCAAGTTTCGGGAGGACCGTGTGATGACTTTGTGCTTCATTATGCAAAGCAAATTCCAAACAATGATGTGCCAAGCACTTTTCAGATAGTAACTATTCATTCCCCCCCCCCCCCCCCTGCTATGCACCTTAGGTTTTGATCCAAGGTGACCTGCTGGGGTGCAGTTATTTGAGGCGTAGTCCACGAGTTCAGGCTGCTGTGACATTCAAAGTTCTGTACCTTTCTTTGGTATTGCAGTGACCGCTAGCTCATTGTGATTGCAAGACCAGTGTTGATGTGTCCCCCAAGTTTTTTGTCTTGTGGACACAATTTTGGGTACACCAATTACAAATTATGCGAAACTGTGGACGGCCTTCGTAGATATACATATTGACACTGACAAATTGCTCTTGCAAGAAAAGTCTGACTGATTGTCCTTGTGTGAATAAGAATCTAGAAGAATCTCAGAATTACACTTGGAGTTTATCAGTAAAATTGCTTGTATCACAACTCTTATTGTGAACTATGGCACGAGTAGTCCATACTGTTAGTTACCAATGAATCCGAGGTCTCAAGTTCCACTGTTATATTAGGCTTGCTTGCCCTGATTATAGTTGCTGTTAATATGTATTTATTCGGATTGATGGGGCTTCTAGAGGATATGATTCGTTTATCCATCTCGTGGATTCCACGCCAAGATACTGAATGCAGCCTTACATACTGCATAATATAGGTTTGGGGGGCGTCTGCGTGCGCTATAAGGTGATTTTGCTCTATCATCAGTATTTTTGGCCATTCATAAGAGATTTAATTGTGATTAGAAATGGCCGGAGGCAATAGGTCAGATTCATTCTTTTTCTTTTGTAGGAGGTCAGGTCTCACGCCTCAGCCCTCGGCTAGTAGTTTACCTTAGATGCCGCCATAAGAGTAGTCTGCTGATACATATTATCAGATTTAGTTGTAATAGAAATGGCCGAATTTGCTCCTTCCCCTCTTCCCTATGTCTTCTTCTGTGGCTGTCTAATAGTATTGGGTTATGGTGGAGATGGATCTGGGGAGCTCGTTAGCTAAAGGAATATATATGAGAAGATAATTAAGCGCGTGTTGGCGGGGAAGTTGAATGTGCATCTCCTGTGGGATGAATAACGCGGGCCCTCGCGGAATGCTGTGTCTGGGGGGAATTATGGGCTGCGACCTTCCTAAGTCAAAGCTCAGTCTACAATAACCAGACCCAATAAAAAAATATAAAAAATGATGGTCATGGCTTCGAGCGTGCCCGACGGCCAACAGTTGATTTAGAAGAGTTGGGAGTACCCAACAGAAAAAAAAATTTGGGCAGAAGGCCTCGAAAAATAAATGACGTGGAGCAAATTTGCAGACTTGAAACTTTCCGTTCCTGCTATTGGTATTTGGTAGTTTATTAGTCTCTCTCTTTCCAGAGCAGTATTGTGAGATTCGAGTCCGTGGCTGCAGCTGCTTGCGCAAAACATCAACTTAATCAGTGCAAAATTTGGATGGGTGGATGGATTTTTTTGTGTGTGTACCTGGTCTGTTGATCCAGCTCTGCCTGCCGGCCTCAAGTCGGTCCTTCCTTGATTTTGTCCTCCTCCACTCCATTGACACCCAGAGACCCAAGAAGTTGTTGGTTCCGGTTCCGGACCAGCCAGTTGCCAACCCAACACCTCTACAACGTCTCGTCTCCCCTTCTTGAGACGGGCCAGCAACTTGTACTCTCTCTCTGCTGCGCTCTGCTACCCCTTCCTAGTCCTTCCACTACTTGTACGGCTTCTACATTAGCTTCCATTTGTGCGGAGCCCCTGATCCATGATGCCAATTCACCACCCAAACCTATTCCCGCCACGTGTACCCCCAACTCCCCTGTGGTCCTGTGCCCAACAAACAGCTGCAACCCCTACTCCCTATCAAGTCCCCCGCCGTTGGATGCCCATCCGTCCACCATCATCAGCATCAGTACCCTGATGCAGTCGGGGTGCAGGATAGCATTTCTCCAACCAATTCCCATCCCTGCAGCTGCAAGCTACGAGTAGTATCACCCCGACCCGACCCCTCTCTCTCTCTCTCTCCGTGGCACTTCACTTTGCACCTGTGATATGCTGCCCATCGATCGCAAATACTCCCAAAATCACAGCTCACAAAAACCAACTCAGATCACACCTCGGAGGATTTGGCGGGTTGCCCCGTCAGCACCCAAAGAAAAGTACCCTTCCCACGGTCACAGAACCTCTCCTCCCCCAACCAAAAAAAAAGGGGGGGGGGGGGGAAAAGTTAAAGAAGCCAAGTGAGCGAGCGAGCGAGCGAGAGGGACCATGGTCCATGATGAAAACTGCTCCCCGGGAACGAGAAAGCGACACAGGACCGCTAAGAAATAATTTAAAATTCCAAACATAACCCTCCCGCTGGCCCCTATTTGGGCCACTCCAGATTAGACTCCTCCTTTTTCAGACTCATCGACTCCATAAATAAATATATCCCTTTAGTAATTATTTATTTATTCTTTTCCGTGTTGTGTTACTGCAAGAGTCAGATAGAAGCAGCCAAAAAAAAAAAAAAAAAGGAAAAAAACAAGCAGTACTCTTGGGCTTCATACATTCTCTGTGAGTGTGTGTGGGACTGACTGCGTGTAAAAAACTAGAAAGCCAGCTCTAATGGACGGAGGAGGAGGAGGCTATAATCCTCGAACAGTGGAAGAAGTTTTCAGGGATTTCAAAGGGCGTCGTGCTGGCATGATCAAAGCTCTCACTAAAGGT
This sequence comes from Coffea arabica, assembly GCF_036785885.1. Classification (NCBI taxonomy): domain Eukaryota; kingdom Viridiplantae; phylum Streptophyta; class Magnoliopsida; order Gentianales; family Rubiaceae; genus Coffea; species Coffea arabica. The sequence continues at coordinate 10,767,309 of NC_092320.1, read as the reverse complement.
ACTTCTTCTGCAATTTCCCATACACTTCTTCCCCTGTTTATGTCCTTGCGACTTGCGAGCCTTTTTTTTTTTTTTTTTTTTTGTTTCTTTCTTCTGTGGTTCGAAGTTTTCGTTGCTTCGTTTCCAATTGCATTTTGAAGCACTAGGGTTTTGGATTTTCGCATCATAACGTGGTTTTGTTGGCATTTTTGGCAGAGGTTGAAGATTTTTACCAGCTTTGCGATCCTGGTTAGTTTTGCTTTTCTCTTCTTTTCTTATCTTGCAACGTTTATTATTCCTACGTGTCTTGTAGTACTAATTAATGCTCCCTTTCATTTCGTTTTTCCTGGTATACGGGCTTGCATACAGTAGTAATTTTGTCCTGGTTGTTGACATTACTCGCTCTGCAGTTGCATTCTCTTTATTTCTGCCTTCATTTTGATCAGAAAATTACAGTCTTCTGTTTCTCCATTTTACCCATTAATTTTTTGTTTGCTTGTTTCTTTTCCATTTCTTTGTATTTCTGCTCTTCTATGACTTTGTGGGTGGAGTTCTGTGTTTTAATGCTACTGAGTAATTACTTTTTTTTTTTTTTTTTCTACTCATCATCTTACTTGTCAGATTGCTCTTTCTCTCTTGTGAGCCTCGCTGTTGCGTGAAGCTTTTTTTGTTTTTTTTTTTTTTTTTTGTTTAATAGCTTGATGGATTCTATGGTTTTATTATGAAACTCTGGCCCATGTGGAATTCAATTTTGATACGATTTGCATTATCTTTTCCGGCATTCTTTCATCGTGATTAGCAGCATTAGTTTGCTTTTCTAAGTCTTCTTTTTTCCAAGTTTGATAGTTTATTGCCAGAGCGATTGTGTATTGGCTGTTTCTGGAAGGAGGAGGGTCTTGTGGCCCTAATACAATTCTTGCTTGGTCCAATGGACGTTAACAAATGGCTGTTGCATTGTCATTAGCATACCATTCCGATGCCTAATGAGTAATTTCGCTTTATTTGTATCAAATGTTTGACACTTATGCTCCAATAAGAGTCTCTCACCATAATTTTGTACTTTTCTTTCTGACTCTCCAATTTGTTGTCTTTTAAAACCTGTTAATTCATCTTTATTAAATTAAAGTTCTATAGCCAGACATATTATAGTTTACACTTAACCTAGTGTTACATACAAACTACAAAGTGCTTTAGAAACTCTAAAGGTTTCAGTTCCCTTTCAAATACAGCTATCTTGTAGTGGTATGGCTTTTTAGAGAATATGAAAAGGCGCTGGAAAGCAAGATAGCTTTGTTATTTGCGGAGGACTGAAATAGATGATGGTGCATGACTGATTAAGTACGTCATATCATCTTACACGTATATTTAGTTTGGTTGTCATAGACTGGTGCCAGTCATACCTTAGGATTAGAAAGGTAGTCTTGTGTGTACTGTTCACTTTGGCCCTCTATTGATATTTCTCGATTTTATCCTCGTACTGAACTAAAAAGAGTGCAAAAGAAGTTTACTGCTCTTCTCATCTTATTATTTTTTGAGGATGAAAGTTGATTACTGTGATGTTCATGTTTCCATTTCTTTGCCTTCTAATTGAATGCCTTAGTTCTCAGAAAAGTCCTTTACACTCCCCTTTCATACTTCAACATGTCATATTGCAATACTAGTTAGATTACTGTAGGTGTATTTTTCGTTTCTATGTATATGGAGTGTTAATTCATCTAATATGAAATTCTAGACACACTTAAATCCAATTTAAGGAACAGTGGAACACTTGTAAGTGTGCCCTGGCTTTTCTGAATGCTTGATTCTATTCATACCATTGGAGTAATTGGATTGGATGACTTTTCAATTTTTGATGGACAGTAATGCCAAGTTTCTATTATCTGACATATAATTCTGGTTTGACTTTTTCGTAATAGTTTTTCTTGTTTAGAGGACTAATGTCCTGTAAGGAATAACTAATAAAATGGTTGTCTTGCTGTGGTGTATGCCAAAAGTTAGTGAAGGTTGTCTTGTTGATTTTATTTTATTTTTTTTCAATCAATTTAAGGGAGATAAAAAGCCTTACTAGGGGGAAGGGGAAAGGGAAAGGCTTTAGAGTTGAAGGTTGCCATTTAATTTTCCTACCAGCTGAGCTTGGTCTTGAGGACATCTTGATGATTTTCACAAGCTAATGACATGTAATCTTTCTCATCATGTCCTTGGAAGCAGAGATGTGCTATCCTACATTTGTTGTATTTGTCTTCTCTCTCTCTCTCTCTCTCTAATGTGTAAGTGTACTTGTCAGCTGCTTGGTCATATAATATGAGTTCCTTGTACATTATCGTAATAAAGAATACTGAAGATGCTAGTGTATCTCTTGATTGCTGCATAATTTGAGAGTTCTTAAACCTTACAGAGAAGGAAAATCTTTGCCTTTATGGTTTTCCTAATGAGCAGTGGGAAGTTAATTTGCCTGCTGAAGAGGTGCCTCCAGAGCTTCCTGAGCCTGCATTAGGGATAAATTTTGCCAGGGATGGAATGCAAGAAAAGGACTGGTTGGCCCTTGTTGCTGTGCACAGTGATGCGTGGCTATTTGCTGTTGCCTTCTATTTTGGGGCCAGATTTGGTTTTGATAAAGCTGACAGGTAACATGTGAAGCTAAGTGATGATACTTTTCCACTTTTGCCTGTTCAGCATCCTTGTTTCTTTTTTGCTCTCAGTCAGTTTCGTTTGAAATAAAATGTGACTAAAACAATAAATTTTGTATCAAACTTGAAGTGCTAATGTTGCATGGGAAATTAGACTGAATTTTAAGTTTCTTTCTATAAATTCAGAACTCAGCCTTGTTATTTGCTGGTTGTTGGTTATTTGGCATACTATTTATTTAGTTTTTTACCTTTTAGGAGCTACATTTACATCTGGAGGCAGTTGTGAAATAGTGTGGAACCTGAGGTTATGGTTTTTTTTTTCTTTTGCTGGCCAGCATGTAAAAAGGGCAGCCTCATGCCTAGTAAAGACTCCCTTGAACAGGACTGACAAAAATATTACTCTTAACTAATGTTTAGCACTTCAGTGGGGTATTCTCAAGGCAGGGGTAACTGTAACATTTAACTCCTTGATGCTGAGATTAACAGATGAATGGTCCTCTCCGTTGTCTTCAGCAAGGCATTCATACACCAATGGGTTACATCTTGGACCTTGGCCACATATTAGTCCTGACCATCATTGTGTAACATAATTGTGATACTTCTTTCAATAGTGTATTTTAGGTCGCATATGGTGTGAAAATATGCTCATTCTAACAGAGTTTAAAGTGGTCTGGAAGTAGGCAGTTAAGACGATGGTAAATAAATACCATACTTGCTAGTTTACTTCCAGCAATTGTTGTTGATTTCTGTGGATGCATCAAATTGAAACCAAGTTGATTAGTTTATGTTTTCATATTGGTTGGATGCGGTTTCATTAACTTCTTTGGCTTTGTGATTCAGGAAACGGCTCTTTGGTATGATAAATGATCTCCCAACAATTTTTGAAGTTGTAACTGGAGCTGCCAAGAAGGAACTTCAAGAGAAATCATCTGCCTCAAATCATAGCAGCAGCAAATCCAAGTCAAACTCAAAACCGGTACAAGCATCTAATTTGGTTCTATCAGAAGATTATTCATTATGTGATGTTCCGTGGTCTGATCATGTCAAAATGGCTAGAGGAGTTTTAGAGAGAATGAGCCTTGGAGGATTAATTATGCTGAGTCTGCCATATGTCATAGATGATGCCTTAAAGGTTCTATTGCTCTGATATCTAGGTTGAGGAAATTTTTAGGCAGCTCTTATTTGCTTCAAATGTGTTTTACTTGCAAGTTGCTTTGAGCATGATCTTTCAAGTTTTATTCATTATTTGGTGTATTCTGTCAATTGTTACGGCATAAGGTATTGGAGTCGGGGTCTGTACTTTCTTTCTAGTAAAATTGGTTGGATTCTCTATTAAGCATTTTCCCAGTAATTGGAAGATTTTGACATCAGCTTTTTCTCGAATAGATTTTGTCTTACTGTCTGTTATAGCAGTTTTTGCCAATACGAGTTAAATTATTTGGTTTCAATCACAGAGCAAGTACTCAAAGGTCCAAGAAAAGGACGAGAATGAAGACTTAGTAGATGAAGAAGAAGATGAGGATCATGGGGAGACATTGTGTGGAGCATGTGGGGAGCACTATACTTCGGATCAATTTTGGATCTGTTGTGATGTGTGTGAAAGGTGGTTCCATGGCAAGTGTGTCAAGATCACTCCTGCGCGGGCTGAGCATATCAAGCAGTATAAATGCCCATCTTGCAGCAACAAAAGATCGCGTCCTTGAAGTATTTTGTGCGAAGGTGTGGTGTTGGGTCTCAGGTTCTGTAATTGCCCCAGTTTTAGACTGTAGTAGCTAACCATCTAGCTGGCTGGTCATTAGCTAAGCGTGACGGAAATGTCTCTGTGTTAGTGTCATAATCTTTGTTTAAACTTGTTTCTGGGTAATATTTTCTAGCTTAAACTCTTGGACACCTTTGATTGATGTGACTCTGATTTAATTATGTAGAGATTTTATCATTTTAGGGAACTAGGGGTGAAGCTTCCTTGATGAATGGTAATGCTATGAAGTTTTGCAGATTGTGATTCTGCAAGGTTTATAATAGAGACTCGCACTTTCTCTCTTGTTTCGAAATCAGTTTTGAATTTTGATGCCTAGTCGAAAGCAGTATAATCTCTTCAATTGTGCTTATGCTTATGATTCCACAACATTAATTTGTTTCATATGCGATCGACAACTTAAAAAACCAGATCAGAGTACAATGCCCTGAAACTCAGCAATGACTCGATCATATCATCCAACTCTCCGGTGGTAATTTGAGATTCCAAATCAGTAAAATCCACTAATCATTCTCTGTCTTGGAAATCAAATATTTAATTGGATTCGACCAAAAAATTCCTTGGCCTGCCTGCCTCTCGTGAAAACTCTCAAAGGTTATTTGTCTCAGATACTTAATTCAACTTCCCCAAAGCAAACTGGATAAACAAGGGAAAAATAATACAGGAGAGAAGCCAGAAACTAATTCTCTTGTTAATAGTAAAGTAAAATTCTCAAAAAAAAAAAAAAAAGGCTATTGCAAATTATTTGAAACAAAGTACGGACCAAAGTGCCAAACAACGAATAACATACATCATTAAACTTGTAATCTAGTGATTAAGGTTAATCAATGAATCTTTTGAACTGATGATCAATAAGCACTCGTTAATGCACATAAATTTCAATCAATTTATCATGTATATACACATTAACAATTATTGTATTTACTTATATATATATTTTTAATTAATTTTATATTTCTCAAAATATAACACTTGAAAGGGTGGATTGTTTGATAGACCTTTAATCAAATTTACCCCACCATTATCATTTTCTCCTTCTCCATGGTATCCATCCATCCTTTGATGCATTCATAAGACTAGGAGATGTTCACCGTGCTCGCGCACGGTGGTAAGTTGTTGGTATGCCCAGGTTGAGAGTACAGTAAATATTTATTTTAGAAGAGATTTGTTGTATAGAGAACTTATTAAGCTGGGTTGGAATTTTTTTAATTCTATAGGTTATTTTATATTTAAAGAGATAGAACATTTGAAATTCCTTGCTTTCCTGGTGTACACTTAAGTATGCAAAGAAAATGAATATGCTATACTTTAAAATGTACACACGAGAAGTTAATGCTATTCCAATATAATGCATTCAGTTTCACTTGGATTGATACAAATTTTTCTTCTTCCCCAAAAACAAAGACACCATGGTGAGTCTACAGGGAGGAGAAACTCTAAAGCATCATCCACTCAATAAGCTAATAGCAAAAGCTGCTACATATTGACCTAGAGAATCCAGTATAAGCAGCCTGACATCCAATACCCAATTGCAACAGAAGGAAAAAGAACCAAGGCAAAGAATCATAAATGCAAGAAACACAACTAAATAGCAACCTAGGCAAGAAGTAAATTATCAAAAGGACACCAAAGCTTTCATAGTACCCTTTAATTTTCCAGTTTTGTGTGTGCATGTAAGAGAGAGGCAATAATTAATAAAAACATTACAATGCAAGTTCCAAATCACCGTGGTAAAGAAAAATGACATAATCCAAATACATTTTCGTTTTCTTATTCTATAACCTGTGATATGCACTCTGGCTGCTTTTTAGCAGTGAGTGCAGAGGCATAGAGGCTAGAAAAACGAAATGTTTGCAGGCAACTTTTTCGGTAGGAGAGTTTTTCATTTGTTAAGTTTAAGCTAGTAAAGAAAAAGGAGTTATGGAGGATGGAATAATACATGAGCAAAAATAGTCCTTGTTAGAGGTGGCAATTTGGATTGAAATCCATTTATCCATCCATATAATCCATAATTAAATGGATTTGGATTATCCATTTATGGTATTGGTTTTAAATGGTTGATCCAAGTAAAACCATTAAATTAAATGGATTTATATGGATTATCCACAAAAATCACATATATCCATTTCCCTAAAAACCAAATAAAAGAAACGGATAGATCCCTCTAACTAGAACCAACTGGGAATGAAGGACCACATGTGACAGCTGTTGAATGAAGGATTGAGTGGGAAAATCTTAACAACTTAAACATAACTAATTTCCAACGCCCTTTGCACGCTGAAGACTTGGGGCATGTGGTTGTTAATTGACATCTCAGATGCTGTAGAATTATTAACGGAAACTTGCAGAATAGATCCACATCAAATTAATGAAGGTGAGAAAAAAAGTGATTAGGACGTCCAGAAATTCACGATTTAGACTAGTCCAAGATTATTGTGTTTATAAATATTCCGGCTTTTTCTCAAAGCTATTCATATTACAAGAAATGGTAATACAAAAACAAAGTAACCAAAATATTTAAATGGATTATAAATGGATAATTGGTTTTTATTTAATCCATTTAGATCCATCCATTTAGATCCATTTATTAAATGGATCTATATGAATTGGATAAATTTCATCTACCATCCATTTAGTCAAAACCAATTATGAACCATTTATCCATATTGCCACCTCTAGTCCTTGTACTAAACGCTGAAAAAAGATGGCGCAGGAAAATTTCTTATTTTGATAGATCTAAATTCACTCATTTTTCCTGATGGAGTACACATGGAAACTATGATACCACGAGAACTGCTTTTCGACACCATACTCATAAAAAATTAGAACATTGTAGGTGTAAGCTGATTCAGGAAGGAAAGCTAAAATTTCATCCAATTCCAGTTGATGCTCAGCAGCAAAGACGTCCCAGAGATTATCCTTCTTTTCCTGTGGCATTTTTGCATAACGCTTGCGATGCTTGGCATTTCTATCCATTAAGCTGGCACCAATGAAGTAAATAATTCACACACTCCCAAACACAAGTTAGCTATCAGCCAAAAAATGCCAGAATAGTAGCAAGACATGAAGGTGATATATATGGCTACTCTCATACCACATAACATCTATAGTAGACAAACTATCCAAGCAAACTAACAGAAACAAGACCTACAAGAAAGGAATAGCAAATGATAGCAAAAAAAGTAGGAAAACTTGCAAAATAAAAACAGAAGAGGCTAAACGAATTTACCAAAAAGAATGAATGAGCAAGGAGGTTTAACAATAAAAGTCACATAGTTCGAAGAGTAGAAAGTGGCTACAACTCCAGGAGATGCACATATAATCTGCATGTAAGAAAGGGAAGCAGCACATCTAGTGCAGCAACAGTGCGAAACCAAGGAAAAAGAAGCAAACATCTAGTGCAGAGCAGCTAACATAAATTGAAAAGGCATAAATACGTTTTCATTGCTCAACTAACAGCAAATGGGACAGATAACATAAAACACTAACGATTTATATCTATAAAAGTGAGTCCCAGTGAACAAAACACACAACATTTCCTGAAAGAGGCAAGAGAAATAACAAAGAACAGTTCAAAGAGCAACGACATATGCAACGAGCAAATAGAATATCAAGCTAGACACACCGGAGGAACAACAGTCACTCAAAAACATTAGCATATAAAATAAGAGCGTCACGGAGAAACAAGAAAACAAGTCATGAGTTTACAAATGCAATGCACACTATATAACCAGCTAAGCAGTTGACAACCAGCTAATGCAAACCATTTAAAAGCAGTTACCATGGCAAATCAATATAATAATAGCCACTAATCTATTAAGGAAAACTGTTAATTAGTAAACAAGTCAAGCTGAATGCAGATTGGTAGAAGAACAACCTCATTGAGCTTTAGAACCTGGATAGCCAAGAAACAAGAAATATAATTTGATTAAAAGAAGTCTAAAGTAGAAACAGGAGGAACACCTATTCCAGCTCATGGCAACAAGGAGTATACCGATGCTGATGCCAAGAGCCAGAAAAAAGGAGCACACGCCTCCAAAGCAAAAGGATCACCAAGAGGAACAGGGACGCCGCAGCCAATATCTACAGGATTAAAAAAAAGATCAAAACTTCAGCATGCACAGAAGAACAAAAACAAGGCAGAAAAACACGGGCAAAAAGTGAGAAGAAGGAAAGCAGGTCACAGAAGGCACTAACAAGCATTACAGCAAACAAATAAAGCGCGAAAAGAAAGTATCAGAAAGAAAGCTGAGGAATGAGCAAAAAAATAAATAAATAAAGCAAGAGAAAATGAGAGAAAACCGAAAGAGAAGGAAAAAAACATCTGGAAACAAAAGAAGCGTGAACATGCACAGCATAAGTGCAAGCAACAGGAGACCATCTCACTGCAAAAAAACAGAGCAAAAAAAGATTAAGAATCCGGACGCGGGTTCACGGAAAATGGCAATGCAGCAGTAGACTAAAAAGCTAACAAAAGCAGCTAACGAAGAGGTGAAATGAGCTAAAAATCAATAGAAAAGGTAGGAAAATCTTTGGAAGCAAAAGAAACAGGAACATGCAGAACATTAATGCATCATAACAAAGCAGAGGAAGAAAGATTAAGAGCACACACCTGTGGTTATGGAAGGCGGCAATGCAACAGTAGCCACCTATAAAGCTAACAACCAGAAACAAAAGGAATATAGGATAAACAGAGGTAAAAGACAACAAAAAAAATGAAAACCAGAAGCAAGCATGAGGACAGACCACACTAACCATAAGCACAGCAAACAGCAAACAAGCGATAGCAGAAACCAGCGAGCAGGAGGCAGAATGAAGAGAAGCAGCCCGAACGGAACCCAAAAAAGAAAATTGTCCAACAGAAAATCGACGAAATTGTCCAACGGTTATGAGAGATCCTGCCATAGCCGTACAGAGATGAGCAGCTGAACTGTAAAAAAACTGAAAGTCTCAGACAGCCAAAATTTGGCGGCAAAGGTAATTTTACATAGATGGACACACCCCCACAAAATATTACCAACGAATTCAGAAAAACAAAACAAGTCAAAAAAATAAATCTTGGTGGGGAAAGCGTAATTTCACCATTGACCAACAAGCTTGCTATCCCCAAAAATGATTAACTGATGACTGATGACTAATGACTATGACTAATGACAAACAAAAACAACGACAGCATCACAATTGTCTCTGAGGAAAACAAAAACAAAAGAGGCCCATGAGAAAAAAAAAAAAAAAAAACTACCTGGCAGCACCACCGGCCAATCCCCAGTTGCCACATGGGCGGACGACCATCCTAGGTGGCAGGAGGCTTCCCCTCTTTATCTATATGTTTAAAGAATTAAACAAGGCTCCCCTTGCAACTATAACTCCATCGATGATTGACCACCAACAAGGAAACAAACAGTCAAAATATAGGTTAAATTTGCAATTACTCGTCCGAAGAAAATAAACAATATAATGCTTTTACCTCCATAATAATGAAAAAATAGAAAAACCGATGAGATTCTTTTAGCTACTTATGATTTTTTTTTTCTTTTGGATAAATCACCCTGATAGAGAACATGAAAGCAACAAAACGTCAGTTTTTTTTTTTTAACCATTAGTTCCCTGCACCTGAAGTCAAACAGGCACGGAAGCTTCAGTTTGGCAACAGCTAGTTTTCTCATTTGCATAATTCTCCGCTTTCAGTCGATCAGCTGCTGCCCCACCTGCCTTAAAAACTTAGCCAGTCAAACTAGGTACCCTCCCAATTTCCGTAAATGTAACGTTAATTAGAATTTGTGAGAATTCAAAACCCATTTTTTAGTATCCAATCTTGACTCCGTCGACACAAATTTATCCCCAAAATAAAGGAAAAAACAGTGTCCACAGAGAAAGATGGCATATATCTTTAAACAGGGAGATTGTTATATGATAAATGATATGGAGTATCACGCAGTATGTACAGAAGTCGCAAACTGAAGAAGTATGGAAAAAAGGCTATCAGAAGCAGCAGCAGAGGGAAATGTGGAATCCTTGCTTCAACTTCTCCGGGAAGATCCGCTAATTCTAGACAAGACTATTGTTTCCTGCGTATCAGAGACTCCCTTGCACACCGCATCAATCTTAGGCCACGTCAATTTTGTCAAACAACTGCTGAGCTCGAAGCCCGAGTTAGCATCCGAGTTGGATTCCTCCTGCTGCTCTCCCCTGCACTTGGCAGCAGCAAAAGGGCATGTTGAGGTGGTCAAGGAGCTCCTCAAAGCAGATTCCCAGGTGGGTTCGGTGAGGAATTTGGAGGGGAGGACTGCTCTGCATGTTGCTGTGGCTAAAGGGAGAGTTACGGTAGTGGCTGAGTTGGTCCGAGTTAAGCCCGAGTTGACCCGAGTGTTGACTGACCGCGGGGAGACGGTATTGCACCTTTGTGTCAAGTACTTTAGGTTGGAGGTGTTGAAGTTGCTGGCTACTGAGTCTGTTAAGAAAGATAGCGAATTGGTTAATTGGAGGGATTCTGATGGGAACACCATCTTGCATACTGCTGTCACCAAAAAGCAATTTGAGGTAAACTTTTAAACTGTGGTACTTTTTCCTTTTTTTTTCCCAATCTCCTTTAAATTGCTGAACTTTACTTGCTGGATGTAGTATTAGTATTTCTCTACTAGATTGATCTAGCAGTTTTTCGTTCTGTATATTTAATCTTGAGGAAAGGCCTCTTTCATTTGTCAATTCACAAAGTGTTGGACTTTGGCTCGGAAAAAGAGAGAACTTTTTCTTTGGAAGTTGAAATTCATTTTTAGTTGCGAATGATAGTTATGATCTCACTGATGTGTCTGATCCTAGGTTCCTGCTTTCTGCCTTTTTATTTTGTGAAACTAGCAAATATGAGAGTAATTAGAGTGTGGGGTGTCTGGTTTCTAGTTGTTAACTGCAAGCATTTTTTCCAATTAATTTTGCAGATTGTAAATCTTTTGCTCACTATGTATCCTGCTGAAGTAAATGCATTAAATAAATATGGTATCACAGCTTTGGATGTTCTAAATCAAAGCCCAAGAGACTTGAGAGATATGGATATTGAAAATTCACTGAGAAAAGCTGGAGCATTAGGTGCAAAGGATTTGCATTTGATCACAGATGATGGGCTTGAAGATACACTTCCTCAGATTGCAAAAAAATTGTCCTCCAAGCCAAGCAGTAGTGCACAGATACCATCTCCAAAACACAAACACACGGATTGGCTCGGCCGAAAGAGAAGTGCATTGATGGTGGTGGCATCTCTGCTTGCAACCACAGCGTTTCAAGCATGCCTAACGCCACCAGGCGGAGTTTGGCAGGATGATTATATGTCCGATGACAAGGGCAATCCGGAATCTCACATTGCCGGGACATCGGTGATGGCTTATAAGGCAGCCAAAGATTATGGCATATTTATGATCTTCAACACGGTTGCTTTCCTTTCATCTCTGAGTATAATCCTCCTCCTTGTTAGCGGTTTACCTCTCAGAAGAAGGCGATATATGTGGTTTCAGATGATCACCGTGTGGATTGCGATCACAGCTCAAGTTGGGACTTATTTTATCACACTGCGGAATATGTCACCTAAATCTACGAATGTTCAGAGAATGTTGAAAGAAGTTACTGAGATATCTGTTTTGACATGGTTGTCACTCATGGGTGTTGTTTTTCTTGGGAATGTAGCCCGGATGAATTTGTGGGTTCTCAGAAAATATGGCTACATCAAGGAGAAGGAAAGAGCATCTCTGGCTGAGGAGGATGATGAAGAATTACTATGATGCAATGAGCTCTTGATCATACCTCTTATCTTGCTTGCTATACTACCACCAGCAATTTTTTGGCTCGAATATACCGATTCAAGATTGGAGCAACTAGATCATATTACTGTGTCAATTTTGCAAGCATGATACCAGCAATTAATTTCTTGGATATGTTGAGAATCTGGTGTTTGGCAAAGATTCTAGGGAACAACAACTGGAGAAAATGCCCGCCTGCTCCCTGAACCTTGTTTTGTTACCTGAAATAGTTAATTCACCGCCCGCCCTAAACTGGATGTTGTCATTTTCTTGGATTTCCATGAGGATAATAGATACTCCCTCCGTCCCACTTTAATAGTCTTGTTTTTCTTTTTCGTCTGTCCCAAATTGTAGTCCACTTTCCCATTAAGGAATGTAGTAATCTTTCAAATTGTCTAAAATATCCTTATTAAATATCTTGTTATTAATACATTGTTATTAAATACTAACCCACCACATTTAATACATTGAGTTTTTCCAATGCACTTCTCGTGATTAGCATAAGGGTATTTTAGGAAATTATTAATCTAAATTTATGTTTCCAACCAAATTAATTACACTTGCTTAATCTGTGTGAAAAAAAAAATCAAGACTAACAAAATGGGACGGAGGGAGTAGTATGTTTTCATATTGAAAATCTCCCACATTTTGCAGAACCAAAGAGTTACTAGGTTCCTCCCGAGGACATTGAGAAAGTAGTAACTGCAATAATTCATTCAACGTTTTGTTGGGTTCAACCACCTTGAAGTTTCAGGTAGCAAAGAAGGAAGAAAGCCCGGTTGGTTATTGTCGATCTTGGGGTACGAGGCTGTCGAGCTTCTAGAAGTCATACGAATACGCGCATAAGAAAATACGATATAGAAACGTTCAAGAGTCGGAAAGTCAACCAGTGATCACCGGATTCGATTCAGACCAGTACAGCTGACTAAACTACAGTTTAAAATTGCACGGTAGGCCTTAAATAATCAAATGTAGTATTTCTAAAAATGCATTCCAACCAGCTTTTGACTTTGACTTTGACTTTCTTTTTTTTGGCTTTCTAAGTAATGGCTGAAATTTATTCTACTATCAGTTTTCCAAGATAGACTCTCTAGTCTCTACTAGTTGGCTTGGTCAATAGTCAACCTGGAACGCTGTTGATTCGGGGTTAATGAAAGCAAATGCAGTCCTAAATAAATGTTTCAATTTCTACGCATCTTTAGTTCTAATGATCCATTTTTACCGATTACTACCGAAATCAAGTCACACGTCAGAAACCAATTTTTTGAAAAAAAATTTGATGAAGTATTGCTAGCTATAATTTTGCAATAAAAGATGACTAATTACTCATATTTCGATCACGTGAGTATTTTTTTTATATATCATGTGAGTAATTAGTCTTCAACCATTTTTTTGTCAACAAAATTTTTGTATTCTACAGTAAAGAGTAATTACGTACTGTAATCAACATGTGAGTAATTAAACCCTTCTTACTACTCCCTCCGTCCCGTTTTGTTAGTCTTGGTTTTTTTTTTTTCACACAGATTAAGACAGTGTAATTAATTTGGTTGGAAACATAAATTTAGATTAATAATTTCCTAAAATACCCTTATGCTAATCACGAAGAGTGCCAATTAATATCAGTTACAGCTAATGGGTTAGTATTGGAAAAACTCAATGTATTCAATGTAGTGGGTTAGTATTTAATAACAATGTATTAATAACAAGATATTTAATAAGGGTATTTTAGATAATTTGAAAGATTACTACATTTCTTAATGGGGAAGTAGACTACAATTTGCGATAGACAAAAAAGGAAAACAAGACTATCAAAGTGGGACGAGGGAGTATAAATTATGGCTAACAATATTTTTCATTTTTTTAATATTTTAAACAATTGGTTGTCGACACGTGATAGCACGTGACCTGATTTGGTGGTAATTGATAAAAATTAGTCAGTGAGACTAAATATGATTAGAAAATGAAACGTTTGAGATTATATTTACTTTCGTCCAAACTTTAAAAACTCCATGGCTCATAATATTTGAGACCAAAACTATAATTTTCTCTTAAAGAACACTTTTACTTTCAGCGGAAGGACAGTGCTTAGAACACTGCATTGTACAAATACAAATTAAAAAAAAAAAAACAAATAATCCAGCCCTATCTCAAGATGTGCACCTGAACAGCCAGAGAGCGCGATTATGAACAAGTAGTAAGGCCCTTGTTAAGAATTATGACTTCTAAGATTTAACGGAACATAAAGGACTAGCAAAAAATGTCAGTCCATACAGGAAATGTGCCTTTGCTATGCCTACTTTCGGTGGGTTTTGAGAGCTGATTCTTTACTTGATTATGTTGCCTGCAAATTGGAAGCGGGATGCCGATTCAAAATTTAGATTGGCAAACTGGAGAAGCAAGTTATTTGGAACGAACAACAAAGGGAGAGAAGATAAGATTCGAAATTAAACAATCAGATATATACCGAATTCTAGCCAAAAAGTGCAGTTTTGGTCAAAATTGATTGTAATTTCAGTCTGATTCTTAATATGTCAGTGATACACAGCACCAAATGAAACAAAATAAAACAGAGCTGAACTGTATATTTCCAACCAGATGAAAAAGATGAGCGTTTCCCCCAGAAAAGACCAATATCATTGCAAATCTTGATTGCAACACTTCTACATGTACAAATGAGGTGAAAACACACGCAAAACCACCTGTACTTCTGCAGGAACTTGTATTGGTTAATTAAACTCATCCACAGCACATACAGGGGAAATTTTTACCATCAACAGTCGAAAGAGTGTGTCAGGTGTTTGATTGCTCCTGTCACAAGTCAAAACAAAAGCTGGCACCAGCTGCACATTTACACAATGTTGCCAAGTTCAGAATAGCTTGAACTTGTGTCACCCAGATATACGATCCTTTGATTTAGTCCTGTATTCGTCCTTCTTACATAGATGCAAATCCCTTCTTTTCTAGCGCAGCCTGATGGTTTCATTTGGAAAAATGATATTGGGATTACGAATATGAGGATTAAGTGCAGCCAGTTCCTTCCATTTGGCCCCCGTGCCATGAACTCGAGAAGAGATGCTCCACAAAGTCTCACCAGGTTGCACTGTAGTTGTCTCCTGAGAAGGCACTGGCAATGATGATTTCGCACCTGCCTTTGACTTCATCAGTGGATGTTTATTCTTCTTCCCCATTCCATTGGCAAGTAACCAACGAGAACCAGACTGCTGTTGGGTGTTGGAGCCCCATAGCTTCTTTTTACCAGGCTCAGTCTTTAGACCTGCAACATGTACTTCAGTGATTTTGAACTGAGGAATTTGCTCCTCTTCAAGGACTTTTTCTTCCTTAGGCTCCTCGCTGATGTCCTCTTTTTTGACAGGCAGAGTCTCATCATCTTCTTCACTAGTGTCCCTTGCTAGGGAAACTGTGCAGTATATTCTTGGTTTTGGTGGAAGAAACACTCTCTCCACCTGGATGAGTGCCAGCATTGGCGTACCAACTGGCTCATAATTCCTTAAAGGATCACGTAGCTGCACCATCAATGCAACAGTAAAATTGTTCCCCAGCAAACCACAATTTCGACCCTTTCCCCTTCTCTTGTCCGCCTTTGACCTTCCGCGAAACACATCCAAGCCTGTGGCATGGTGAGCTGCAAGTAATTTAGACGTTTGCTCACTGATATTATCCCCATCATCAATCTCACCAGAGTCCAGCTTCATCCATTCATCTAGAGTTAGAGATAAGCCCATCAATCCATCAACATCACCACCATTGTCTTTAATGTCCAACAGTTGTAACCCACCAGCTCCCTCCAGACCTAAGGACCCACTAGAACTGCCCCTCTTCCCCTCAAAGGCCGAAAATTCACGTATCGGTTGGGCATTGATGTTTAACGGAGCATCCTGATCCGACAAGCCAGATTGTATTCTCAACCCTTCAACTGCAAGGGCTTCGATTTTATCCATGGCCAAAGGAGCAAGATCTTCTAAGGAGACATACTCCATGTCCATCTGGTTGCCAACAGGATTTACCTCGGACTTACCAACCCTTGGTCCGGATGTTTTTGCTTGGATATTTCCATGCTCACCAGATATGCTTTGTCCAAATCCAGATTCATGCTGCAGCAAATCTTGACTGGAGGAAAAAAAATCGATCAATTGCATTGAATATTCTCAGAATTAAAAAAAAAAAAAAGCATGCATATTTATGCATATAGTAAAACATTTCAAACTTCAAAGGTGCTTCAATATGAGTGACAAACCTCTCAGGTCCATTCAAACTTGGTGCAGCTTCCCATGCTATTTGTTGCATTGTCATTCCAGTAATATCTTCCAAAGGCATCAGTTTATTTGCCTGCATTGAGAGCTTTTCAATTCCAACAGAGGCCAGATGCTGAAGTATGTCCATGACACCAGATCCCATTTCTGCAGGCATCACCACTGGACTAGACACTTGCATAATCAAGCTTCCTCCACTCTTAGCATTGCTGAAAAGCACAGGATTCATTGAGCGCAAAAATCCTCCATCTTTAGTCTCAACAAAAGGGCCTAAGCCCTCCCCAAGGTTAGGAAGCTGATGAGGAATTTCAGGAGGCAGATCAATTGGACTTCCAAACCCCCCAGAGCTATTAGGTGGAGAATGTTGAAAGGCTTTTTCATTCATGCCCCACTCACGCATTAGAGCTTCTGTCTCCAAGTCCTCTAACACAGAGGCTCTTGTTTTATTTCTCGTTGCCTCTCCTTCTATCTTAGGCATCTCTTCAGAAGTATGTACCATCGGATAGGGATCAAAATTCTTGCAAAACATACCCCACTCTGACTCGGTTGCAGCATCATAACATTCCTCTGGTTCGTCCTCATCGATACCAAAATTAAATAAGGAACACCCACTGGCTAGAGTATCCTTCTCAAATTGCCTCAGCAGGCGCTCTCTTGGGGATTCAGGCTCACTTTCAGAACTCAAGCCAACTGGACTATGCACACCTAGCATATCCAGAAAATCAATAGCTACAGTTTCAGCAACATCATCCAAACTGAGTGACTTTCCCTTCGTAAGCTCTCTATGACTAGATTGAAGCTCCAGGTGATTCCCTGGAGTTGAACTTTCACTTTCGTCTTGCGAATCGAATCCTTCTTTCCCTAAATCTGAGACATTGCTCAACGCTGACTCCAATTCTTTCAACAATGATTCTTTGGCTGAGACATCAGTCTCTCTAGATTTGCAGTCACTTGTCAAAAGCTCTCTTTCCTGACCCCCAACTGAAGAATGATGGTGAGTTTCTTCCACAGGCACTACCTCAGCACCATTGCTTTGAGCACCCTCTCCCGCACAATCATGAGCAGGCTTCCCAGTGTCCTCTATTGCTTTCTCCTGTTCATTAGAGGGTAATTCTGCCCCTTGATCTGTGATAGTGACTTCAGTAACTTCGAACTCATTTTCATCATTATCCACACAGGCATCAGATGAGGAATGGGTATCTGGCTTTACAAGCTCAACAGGATCAGGAAAAACATTAACTTCTGGTTTAACAGGTGCAAATGGAACATTTAATTTCTCTTCATCAAGTTTCTGATACAGAACTGATATTGAATCTGATAAATCTGAATTTGATATGGGCAAAACCTCATGAAGATCCTTTATATCTTCAACAGATTTCTCGGAGGTTGAAGACCTTGCAGGAAGGCTACCCGTTCGACGTATCGTGTTCAACTCATGGCCATCATTTAGCTCCAAGTGCTTCAAATTGCTCATGCTCTGCTGCCTTAAGCTCCGCAACTCGGATACATCCTTACTCTTATTTTCCCCATTAACTTCATACCCAAAGCTGACATTCAATAGTGCGCCTTTAGCCTTACCTGATAATCTAAAACTAGTTGTCCACTTCCCTGAGCTCTTCTCCTCCTCTAACTCCTCCAGTGTCAGAGGAAGCAGCCTCGTGAGATCAACCCGATGCTTTCCTAAATCTTGCTCTGGATAACCATAAACCGAAGCATACAACAAGAAATATTTGGCCTCATACTTAGCTGAGTGATGAGGACCACTCCTACTACCATATACCAAGCACGAATGTGTCAACTGTTCCTCAAACTCAGCTACCCCTTGAAAAACCATAACAGGACGAGTCATCAACTCGCCATCCCGCCTCTTCCAATGGACAAGAAGACTAAGGTCATCAAAAAATACCGGCAACCCTTCAATTGAATGTACTTGAAGAGAAAAACAACAGTTAAATCTACGGCTTCGGACGTTAGTTAAAGACCTTAAACCCTTCCAACTCCAAATAGACTTCTTATCCTTTTCGGCTGTATCCTTCTTATCATCCTTATTACTCTTGGATTTTGGCTCAGGCAATGGGATTTTTCCAACTGATTTAGATCGACTACTAACAGTGGAAAGCAAACTTCTAGGCCGAGTTTTATCCAAATACAAGGCTTTACTAATGGTTTCAATATCATTTAACAACTTACCCGCCCCCGAATCCTCACCTACTTTCCTTCTAGCATCCACCTTGGATAACATCTTCTACTCAACAAAATCTACAAAATTCAAACCAAGAAAAAACGATGAAATCAAAATTCACCAAAACCCCTGATGAACATAAACAATAACAACCAATATAAAACCAAATCCAAAAATTCCAATATTTTTACAGAAAAGCCCACAAATAATTACTTTCAAGAAAATTAAACTAACAAGAATAATTCAAGAAATGGAAGGTCCAAAGGTTACCAGCATCAATATAAGGGGCGACCCAGATGGGATGAAAATGAAAAATTAAATTAATTCATAGGTTTTAACGTCGTTAGAGATAAAATTTGAGCTTTACATGCATGTCCGACGGTTATCAATACGATTGAACGAAAGAGATTCGTGGAATTTGAAACTTAAAAAAAATAGAAATTATGAAGAAAGAAAAAAATGGAAGACTAAGAGAATAATTTATCTTACAAGTAGAGTAACCGATACAGGTGGCGGGGTTGCCTCCTTCTTGCCTGAGTTGTCTGAGGCCTCTCCTGATCTCTTTTAATCTCTCTCTCTCTCTCTCTCTCTCTCTCTCAACCTTGGCGTGACCGTATTGTTTTTTTGGAAGGAGCGTGACCGTATTTCAATTCAAAGTTTAAACCCCAAAAAAATGTAAACGAAATTGTAAGTTGTTTTGCCGCAAGCAGGTGACCTTGTACTTAAAAATATTTATGATTGTTCCCTGTACTTTGTTTGTATTTCTTTTTTCACCTCATATTAGTTCTCCTATGTTATAAATGGGAGAACTAAGGCCTTGTTTGAATTGTATTTTTCTAGATTTTTTTTATAAAAAATTATTGTAGCGATTTAATATATATAAAGTAAAAAAGTGATTACGAAATGTGTTCAAAAGGGTCTTGTTTGGAATGTTCAAAAAATGTTCTCCCTTGTTACTTCAAAAATATGTTCTCCCATGTTTCAAAAAAAATTGTTATATTTCAAATATTAACAAGCTTTTAAAAAAAACGTAGCAATGTTAATATTTCAAAAAAAAAAATGTTCTCCCGTGTTACTTTTTTCCTATTTGTCCCTTTTTTTTTTCTCCTTTTCTCCTGGTTTTCATTTTTTATTTTGCTTGTTCATTTTTCCCCTATTTTTCTAGACTTAGTATCAACACGCGGTGATTCATAATCTTAGGTCTATTAAACTTAATTAATTTTTTCAAGAGAGAATTTCTGAAGTACAAATTTGAGTTTTTATTACAACAACATTATGAATTGGTTGACTTTTATACCAATAAAATTTTAATTAGGTTCCTCATCTATATCTATATAAATTTGAGAAGGGATTTTCAGGAACAAGCCTCTACAACCCTTCCCACTCTCAACTCTATTTTCCTAGCATTTTACATTTATCTTATTTCGTAAAAAATATCATGGGCCCATTACATCCCCACGTTTCCCTCAAATAAGAAGTTAATTCCAACTAAAACTCCCACGTTCTCTCAAACAAAAATGTAACTTCCACTTACATTAAAACTCTAACACTCCCACGTTCCCTCAAACAAAAAAATAACTTCCACTTACATTAAAACTCTTCCCACTTACAATATAGTTGGTACTTGGCCCCTGATCCAACGGAATTGAGGATTGCACCTGATTTCTTCCCAACTGCCACGGAATATACTTGGTACTACTTTTGGGAATTACTACTTTTGGAAATTACTCTTACAATTTCACTCCACACCCACATTTCCATTTCAATTAAAAACCCTTTCAATCAACTTCCTTCTCGAACCTCTCTAATTAGCTTCACAATAGAACATGGCCGTTTACAGGCATGTCATCAACACCTGAATTTCAAACTCGCAAGATTGCAACGGAGGAAACATCTGCTAATGAAACGAAAAGGACGCCACCACGGTCCCGCACAAGAATTGGAACAGTTCCAACAACTTTGCGCCGAGGAAAGAGAAATCTCACATTAACTACGATGGATAAAATCTCGACTACATCAACTCAAACGCCGCGCCAATCAAATTAAAAGTTTCGATACTATTTATTCATTTAATATTGATATTCTTTTAATATTGAAAACCTGATCATATCATGAGTTGTGCTCATGATGTGACTTATGTAGTCTTTACCCCAAACTCTTAATATGGTAACATATTGTAGTACCATCAATTTTGATCACGAAAAATAATACTACTATTAATTATGAGTTGTGATCTGTGGAGTTTCTTCGTTACTTTGAAATAAGATGTTCAGAAGGTTGACATTAAGAGATTACTACTAGCGGGTAGGTTCGTTTTTTGTGTTTTGGGTTTTTTTTTTTTTTGCAGATTTTGTGTCTTACTGCATTACATGTCCTTGGGCTGTTCAAATCGGGATAAAATCATGCCGTGTCCAAACTCTCTCCGGATAAAATCTTACATATACATATATATATATATTTTAAAAAAATTTTGAACTCTGGAAAAAATCCTATATTTCTTAAGCATCAAATAAAATGAATCCCCCAACATACTCGAACCTTAGTTATATATTTAGTCGCAAAATTGTCTCAACAGCTTGTGTGTGTGTTGTAGTCGATGGATCCTAGGAATGAGGTTCTAAAAAAAATTAAAATTCATGTCACATCTTGATTCTGCTATGCATGGGCACAATCCAGAATTAGATGGTTTCCATTGTTTATAAGAATCAAGTTAGAAGTTTCGCCACTATTTATTCTTTAAATATTGGTATTTTCATTATACTTACAATTATTAATAATATTTCTAATATTATAATATTATTATTGTTTTCATTGTTTATAAGAATCAAGCCGGTATTATCTATTCTTTATATATTGCCATTTTCATTATAATTGCAATTATTAATAATATTCCCAATATTATAATATTATTGCTGTTTCCATTGTTTATAAGAATCAAGTTAGAAGTTACGGTACTTATTCTTAAAATATTGGTGTTTCCATTGTTATTTCAATTATTAATAATATTTCCAATATTATATTATTATTGTTGTTTTCATTGTTTGTAAGAATCAAGTTAGAAATTTAGGTCTTATGTATTCTTTAAAATTTGGGAATATTATTGGGATTATTATTGTACTTCTAAGTATTAATAACATTCCGAATATTATAATATTATTGTTGTTTTCATTGTTTATAAGAATGTGGAAATAGTACCAATTGTTTATAAACACTTTAATAAATGCCACCGCAAGCTCCCCAATGGCTTTGTTAATATTTTACATGTTAACAAATAGTACTAAAAGCTATTATTGCAGTGGTCAATCCTAATGAATAGGATCACTACAATCTTATCTAATATCAAAGGTTAACATAAATATATTGTCATTTTTACTACCAAAATTGACAATTTGTTTGAGGCAATAATTAACATAATAAAAAATATATTTTACTATTCTAAATGTTTAATTACATATCATAAAAAATATAGTGACTCAAAACTCATATGGTCGAAATCATGCTTCACATTTCACATCGAGTTCACCCACTAAATAATGTCTCAAACATAAAATATTATCAACTACTATCATAAACATTACCAAATTAAGGATAGATTTTCTCAAATCTTACTATTAAATACACATATTACCATTCATTAATTAAAAAATAATATTTTATAATATTATTTTATAGTAAAATATTTTAAATTCTTCCATAGATTGTAATTTTTTTTTTATAATGTAAGCACCGTGCGTAGCACGGGTATTCACACTAGTGCATAATAAATTTGTGCGTTACATTTTAGTCATTCCAAAATTGTAAGTTCATTCATGATATAAGAGCAAATCTCATGAAGATTTGTTTTTGCCACATACGTGTCAGTGTTGCAGTTTGGTCATGAGTTTAAATAGTTTATTTTGATTTTGTTCATATGTTTTTCTCAGCCCAATATCTAATTAACTGTGGGGTGAAAGGGCTTTTTATCCTGTGCTTCTTTCTTTTGCTCTTTTTTTTTTTTTTTGTAAAGTCATTCCTAATTCTATAGTCCCCCGAGGACCACTTTTGGATTAAAAAATTGGATGAAAGTAGAATTGGAATTTGGTGAATGAGACGGAGAGATTGGAGCGTCTGCCCTGTAAAGTCTAAACAAACAAAAAGGAGGGTGGAGCGTGTGTTGACGAATGGAGGGACGTTTTTGAAACTAAAAATTTGGGCTCCCGACCAACTTCGAACTTCAAAGGCATCGGAAAGCCTGGGCTCACTATCTGGGTCACGTGCTTTGTTTTCTGACTGACGCCTGTTCGTCGTCTTTTTGGGCCTCCTATCCACTTGTCTAGCTTACATCGAACATGGGAAAATTCTATCTTGATCTCTTTATTCTATTTCTTTCTTTTTTTTTTTCAAGAACCCTTAAGGCTATTTTGGCCCGATTTTATTTTATAAAAAGAAAAGAAAAAAAAAAAGAAGTGGCACTAGGAATGTGCAAATAGTGTATAAAAATTATCTTAGGTTTCTTAAATATCATTTGCACGGATGTAAGCAGGTGGGTAGTTAAATTACATCAATCCACTCTTTTATAACTTCATAAACTATCGATGCATAAATTATTTTTCAGAGCGTTACATGTACTCTCGCAAATGATTTAAATTATGTAACTGTAACATTTTTTGTGATATGATACATTCGCAAAAGTTTAATTTAGCAATTACGCACCCCATCATCTTTGTCCACTAGAAGCGAGGGGGAAGGTGGCAATTTTTTACTCTATCCCCTTATCCTTGGCATCTTTTTATCCACCACAATCCACACAAAGAGACAGCAATAAATAAATGGCTCACTGCGTCAAACCATTTTCAACATCCAATGTTAGGAAATTGTGAATTTTGGATTTCATTGGATTTGTTGAATTTTGGGCAGTAGTGTAGGCAGCTCTATGAATTGAATCCGTTAAATTAAATACCGTTTATCTACACCGCCATGCAGGCATGCAGACTTCTCCATTAAATCTCTAACTACATAAGGCGCGGAAGGCTTTGCTACAGTGATTTCGCTGGTTATTTTGTAATTTGAGCGTTGATTTTGTCTTCATTTGTCTTTGTAGGTGTGATGGAAGGCATTGTGGGGTCATCTCTGTTTCATGCTTGTCGCCCACAGGTTCTAAATTTTGGTCGCCTGATTCCAATTTGACCCTTTTACACTGGTTTCGTTGTTGTTTCTCGGCAGATTTTGGCCTTTTCCGTCTTTTTATTGCAAGTACTGGTTGGCCCGTTGCCTGCTGCACATGCCTGCCCAGATTTCTTGGACCTCTCACGGTTTTTGTGAAATCTTTTATGGTCTGCCGTATTATGTTGGTTCATTGTGTTTGGATTTCATAAACAAAAAAAATGCGACTGTATCCATCCATAGCTACTATATCCGTCGATATATTAAAAAAAAAAAAAATTATGATAGGCAAACAAATCACCAACTTTGCCTGCCAAATTACTCTTTACAAGTTTCTCGCAACTTTTGCTATCATAAAATTAATTAGAACCAATAATCAAATCATAATCAGACAAAACATAAATATACCGTAAACAAAAAAAATACCAAAAAATTGCAAAACAATTACTTACTCTACCAATAGAAAAACATATCAAAATCATAATCATTCAAAATAATACAAAATATGACAAATCCATACTACATTACAAAAATTATATTAAAAATCATGATTTGGCTGTTCGATTTGTGCTTCTTTGTCCTGTGGTCCAATATGTAGCCGTCAACGTCCTCTGCTCTCAATCTGTGCCCGTGAAGGTGTGAAGCTCCAGTTACAAGTTATAAATCAATTGTCCGGCTTTGTTCTATTAAATCACCCTTGCTCCCTGCTTTGTTCGATTAAATCAAGCCCTCTTCATTATTAAATTAAAGCTGCCCACTTGTTGGATTAAAGCTATTGCGTCACTTTGTTCCATTACATCAACCTCTCTTGATTATTAAATTAAAATTACTCAATTATTAAATTAAAGCTATTGTGTTTTTAGATTGAGTAGCATAGCATAAATGTGCTCAACCTCTCTCGATTATTAAATTTGAACTACGCAATTATTAAATTAAAGCTACGGTGTTTTGAGATGAGATTTAGATAAGATTGATAAAATTTGTTAGCTATTGTTAGCTATAAGATTGAATGTCATAACATATATGTGCTTAATACAAAATGATAATTAGTTGTCTACCTTATTAAATCCATTAAATTAAACTCGCTCGATTATTAAATTAAAGCTACTCATCAAATCTTACGTGGTTCTTTTCTGTTACTTTCATATTACGTGGCGCAATTCTCCTTTGACTCTGTCAAATTTTGCCTTACGTGTTGCATGCTTACAGATTACACGTTGCAGATTGCATTGGGTCAAATTTCATCTTACGTGCTTACAGCTTACGCATTACAGCTATATTTGGTTCGTTCGGTGATTATAGATATGCTTGCTTCGTTTGGTTCTTTTATCATAGTGGACTTGCAATCATTACGTAGATTTAATGCATGCATGTGCTTGCTTTTACCAAAGCACAGGCTCTTTATATAGTTAAGCACTCTATGTGCTATATTTACATTAGCTTTTCCACCGTCAGTTTCTTTGCTTAGACTTTCTCTTTTGTCCGGCGTCTTTCTATTAAGCCTCCATCTTGTGCCAGCTTTTGGTGATTTTTGTTTCCAGTTTCCTCCTTCTGGCTCACTTCAATCAGGTGCTGCCTATTTTCCTTTACTGTATTTCTCCACTTTTGCGCCTAATATAGCTGTTTATTACATTGTTCGTTCGGTGAACTTTTTGCTCTTTCACTGTGTTTGCTTATTTTTGTTTCGTATGCTTCAAGTTATGCTTTTATCATTTTCTTTTCCCCATCATTTCCATCTCTTTGTTGCAAGCTTTTAGTTTGCATGGACTCTGACTTTTCTTATGTTAGCTACTTCCATGTTATATTTATCTTTTCTGTGATCTTATCGGTTTATTCCATGCAGCTCAGCTCAACCATCCTATTCGAAGCTTATTGTTCAGGTAAAGCAATCTCTCCTTTACTTATTTGTTCCTCATCTGCTTAGTGCTTAGTCTGTTCTACTTCGTTGTGTTTTATCTTCTATGTTTGTTATCGTTTTGCTTATTAAATGGAAATCATCTCTTTCATTCACGCTTGTTTTGTCTGCTTCAAGAAACTTTAGATGATTTGTGATTGTTATTGTTGAATGTCATGGATAACAGAATTTTCTTAATTTTAGCTACAATTGCATATGGGTCGGAAACGTAAATTTCCTCAGAAGATGAATATCGTTTAGAAAAAAGCCGTCGTGATCGTGCAAGATAATCTTGCCAACTCCAAAGCTGCTAGAGACATCATCCTCCATCAAGCGCAATCTTGAGGCAGATTTCTCTGAAAGCACAAAGCATCAAAAACTAAACTAGATAATTTACATTCCAGTTGGATGTAAAACAAAAAATTGTACTTTTTGTTTACGAATCACAGCAGCTTTCTAGAATTTTGTTCTGTACAAATAACAACTAACTTTTGTATTAAGCTGCAATTCCCAATGATCATGTATATATAAAAAATGCATGGTTTCGACTTTCCTGTTTATAATCCATCTCTTACACAAACATCTTCTTTACAAAAAAATCATCAGTTAACACTCAACAACAAGATAATATGGGCACCCCGCGACACCTGCGGGTCCAACACCTAGTACCTTTATTTACATCTCCATGCAGACATGCACTGTCTAATAAGTGGGATGCCCAGATGGCAGAAAAGTCTCGTCCTTGAAAGACGGGGCGAGGGATCACACGGATCTTCTGCAAGCTTAATGACTAATTAATACTAAGTGTTTGTCAAATTTTTTTAAAAAAAACTAATTAATAAGTGAACCTCGTCCATCTGCAGATGAAAGGGTGCAGCTGCAGGATGTTGATGTTATGAGAGGCTAGTAACTACTTACTAAAAGATTCTATTAGTACCCATTCATGGATGCAAGACGGACAATTTGGGATCTTCTGTGTTACTACTCAGTGTCAAATTTGGTGTCAATTTCACTTGCACACGAGGGTAGAAAAAACTTAAATAAACAGCATGCACTTCACAAATTAAATAAATAAGACATTTGACATAAATATGAAAATAGCACTTACGAATCTCATGTCCTATCTAGACATTTACACATATTCTTTATTTTCCACACATGCACATATATATACCATCACGCGTAAGTACATATGACTCTTTCTTTTCTTTTCTTTTCTTGTTGTCATACTCTTTCACACATGTATGCTTGCTCTTTTGTTGGAAAACAGATGGTAGGGTATTTTGAAATGGCTAATTTCACTTCATACTATTCAATTTTACTCCCATTCCTACTTTGATCTTTGGATTTTAAAATAGGACTCTTTAATTCTTAAAATATATAAATTGTCCCAATTTAGTTTCTAAAGCATAAGATCTATCATACTTTAATCCCCGCAATATAAAATCTTTCACTATTTTAGTTTATAAATTTTATATTTTATACATTAAAGTGGGGGCAAATTTTATATTTTGGAGATCAAATAGAATAGATTTTATACTGTATGAACTAGAATGAGACAAATTTTATACTTACAAAACTAAAGTATGACACTTTAAAATTTAAGAACCAAACTAGAAATAATTATTGATGGATGCAAAGTGAAATTCACCACATTTTGAAACACCAATAAGTATGTACTAATAGAAATAGTTAGTACTAGTTTTCATCCAAAAAAACAAAAGCCTTGGGACCAAACGAATGCCATTTCTCTACAACCAACTATGCTTAGAGTAGTTGGCTATCAACAGAGTTTTAAGGCTCTAATTGGATAAACGTCAAGAGATCAAATTCTTTGACTTACATTATACAAAATTTAGGCATACACCCAAGTAGAGCCTTAAAGCTCTCTTATTTTTTGTTCATACTTTCCTCGAATACCTTTTATCAATATTAGATCATTCATTGAAAGTGCTCAAATACCCATTATTAAGAGACACGTATTACTATAAGAGACACATATTAATATATAAGATCATCCATTGAAAATAAGAGACACATGTTACTATATTGTTCTTGGAGTTTAGAGCGATTTAGTTTTTCAACACAAGAATTAATGTAGTTAATGTTACATGTTTGACTAGAATGAAGAGCAAGAATAAAATCGCAAAACATTCAAACTTTTCAATTTGGAGCCATTAGAAGGTAACTAACATATTCAAAAATTTCTAATAGCCATGTACATTAAATATGAGAATGTTACTAAAATAACAAATTAACTACTCTTTAAAAATGACAATTGATCTATAATTTGATGCATACACAAAAAAGAAAATTTGGCCTATCTTAAATGAGGAAGATTGGACTAGAATCTTGAGTTTGCAAGGGAGCCACGTGTAGAGAGTTGGATGTGGCATCTTTCTCGGGAAGTGTACTAGGAGCAGGTGATCCATTTCCATATATTGCCAAACAAAAGCCCAAAAGCTCAATCGATAGACTAGTTGCCAATATTAATTATGCGATAACCGTTACATTGTTGGGTTATTCCCAGCCTAGGGTACGTTCTTTGATGCTTCGTACTCGTACGCAGGTGTACCTGGGCTTCATTTTTATTCCCATCCCGTGCGTACTTGGGGTTCTTTTTCTTCCAAGAAATCTTCCTGCGCTCACTTCTATCTTTTGCTCCTTGGACAAGGCTAAAGATGAATTTTTGGAGGCTTGACCTTAGAAAGCCCCCCGGGACTTTCTCTCTCTCAGTATTTTTTTTTAAAAAATTTCTGCATTCGGAAAGCCATTTTCTTTTAAAAACAATTTTACGTTTTCTTTCTGTGAATACATTTTTTAGTCACATTTTTACCTGACATATATCAAATCATTATAATATATATTTTTCACAGACAAAAAAAAAAAAAAAACTTCAAAGACAAGCAATCAAAAGCTTCTGCATAAATGAAATATTAGCGTGACGTCTTTCAATAACATTTGAATCCAAAAGTATCGAATATTCTTTTTCGTCTAAAAGTGTGAAGTATTTGTTTGCACTTTAACTATTAGCTATTTAGAAATCGAAATAAATATCAATAAGAACAACAATGAATTAAAACAAATAAAAAAGAGAAAAAAGTTGAGGAATCTTGGAAACAGAAGCTTCGAGTATGTTCCTTGGTATCCCTAATCTAATGACAACTTCACTTCATTGTACTTATTGGCTATAAGACTACAAAAAGTGAGTAATAATACATTATTGACTCTATGTGCTGATGTTACCAAAATGTTCAAAGTGTTTGCTCAGAGAAAATTATAAAAACTAATAATAATAACAGTCATAAAATTTAAAACCAAACTTTCCACAACCAGAAAGAAACGTGTACGGATAGCAAATAAATCTGTCTGTCTAACTCATGCACAAAGCTAAACCTGCAGACAACATGCGTAATGGTAGCAGATTGAAGACAAATCTTAAAATAATATTCACAATGCACAAATGCAAATGAGTGCAGATCCCATGAATGACATCAATAGTTATTTCTATATATTAAAAACAAGAGAGATGGGGAGGGCTGGGTTGGGTGGCACGGGGAAGAGGGAGTGTAAACGAGATATAATAAAAATAAAAATAAGAGAGATAATTCGGACCTAAAACAATCTTCTGTTATCAGAGATTAACTAATATAGAATTGGTTCGCAGAATATTGGTCAATGTCGAATCCATGGTACGTATTAAATTTTTAATTGAGACACATTACAATAATAACACTGTAAAATCTAATTGATATCAATTAAGGTTGAATTTTGCCATATAATTAAAGTATTAAAATTCTTATGTATACAGACAATGTGTATTTTATCGCTACTCTATGCATGACAACTAATATATATTTAAATTTGAAATTCAAATTTTATATATGTGTCATGTATCTAACTGTAACAGTGTATACATAATTAAATCCGGCAAGTTTTAATAAGGATCGAACCTTACCATATACTTTCAAACAAAAATGCTACAAAAAAAAAAAAGAAGAAGTTGAATCCTGACATATACCACCAATAAAAAAAAGGCAAAGTTTAAATATTTACAAGTTCGATTATATGCAATCATGTCATTTTCTGAATAATAGTACGTTCCTTATAAGAAATTGATTATTAAAAAAAAAAAGAAGAAAGTTTTCACCTAGAAAGTGAGGATACAATACAAGTATAACCTTAGAAGACTAGAGGCTATTTAATCACGCATTTATTTCTTTTTCTTTTTTTAGTTCGCTCGAATGTTAAAATAGCATAAAATGAAATTCGGCCTCAAAATTTAGCAGGTGTCCGCGGATTACAGTTGGGAGTATAAATATAGCATCGTCAATGGAGTAATGTATTAACAGGAAACTTAAGTCATAAACAACTTCTTCCTTCATCAAATTCATATTGATTGCCTCCCCCACACACCAAAAAAAAAAAAAAAAAAACTCTAATTGATTGCTAGGCATTTTTATAGTTTTATATATACGTCGCACAAACCCACAAAAATTACAGGCGAAGGAGAGGAGCACAGAAAACCACCACTACCACCACCACCTTTTCTTCTTTTCATACTTGCGGGAAAACACAGGAGAGTCTTTGAGCAAGAAAATGTATAGCAACGGAGAATCTTCTTCTCCGGAGGACTCCAATGGCGAATCAAATGGAGGGTTGATTCGAAAAAGGCTCAGAGATCGATCAGAGGTATTAATTTTTTCCCACGTATCTGATTTAGTTTTGCAGTTTGTGATGCGATTTGGCTAGTTCTTTGTCATCTGGGAATTGTTTGTTGCGCAGAAAGTGGCTAAAACGAAAGAGATGTTGTCGAAGCAAGCAGTTCAAACCAAACAGATCTTGTCTAAACATGCAGATAAGATTGCCAAACGGGCTGAAGAACACGAAAGATTCATCAACAAGGTAATCAAGTAACCGACCGACCAAAACCCACCATATGTTTGTCAGATGGTCTCAGTGGCTATTAAAAGAACAGCTTTGTAGCTCATATTTGTTTCCTAATTTGTTTATTTACTTTTACTAGCATCTTTGCTTATGGTTTGGTGACATGGGATGTCGATTTTAGGTTGAACTGATTGGCAGCTTTCTGGGTTGACAGGTGACTTATTTGTTGAGTGTTCTTGGGTTTGGAACATTCTGCTTTCTGTTGGGTGCCAGTGAGTATTACACTCTTAAGATTTGACAATTCAGTTATCTTTATCCCTCGAATAATTAGTTAGGCCTAGTGGATTGTCGTTTGTTAATTTGCTTTTGCGGTTCTTTTCTATTGTGGCGCAGGGCCTCAAGATGTCCCTTATGCATATTGTTTGCTCTATGTCATATTTGTTCCTCTACGGTGGATTTATTATCGATACAAGAAATGGCATTATTATCTCTTGGTAAGCTCTTCCTGTTTTGCAACTTCTTGTTTTGGCTCATTTAACTACACAAATATTTTTTGTTTTGCGTATCTCAGTTATTTAGATCCTTGTCGAAGAGGTTCTAGAGTCTTAATTAGACAAAATCACTTTAGGTTTAGTTGGAATTCTGATGGGACATGTTATCTGTGAATTTTTCTGTTTCAGTGTAGACTTCATCTCCTACAAATGTACTTTCTCTTGTGTCACTATGTACTTCTTTTGCCATTCAGGACTTCTGCTACTACGCCAACACACTATTCTTGGTCATGCTTCTTTGTTTTCCTAGAAACGAGAAGTTTTTCATGATTTGCTTCTCTTTTGCAGAGGTAAGCAATCAATCTGGAGATGCCTTGTTTTTATCTAAATGGCATTAAGATTTGCTTCTTTATGTCTTGACTTCTCACATAACTGCAGGGTCCACTAGCTTGGGCACTGATTGTGTGGAGATGCAGCTTAGTCTTTAATTCTTTCGACAAAATTGTAAGCGTCTTCATACATCTTTTGCCTGGTAAGTTGGACATCCTTCTCTCTTTTCTAGTCTAGCCCCCCTTTATAACAGGTATTTCGACTTGAAAGCTAGGTCTAGTTTAATGATGATGAGAATGAATTAAGCACTTGTAGTTATTAGCTATGGGCCTTCATTTTTATCACATCTGATTGCTTCTATCATCTGCTTGCCTGTTGACTTCTTCATTCGCTGCATATGTGCTTTTATCCTGATTATGTAACTGTTTATGTTTGAGAAAATATGGTATCAATCTTTTCCAGTGGATATGCAGATGTTATTTTTCTTATTTAATTACTTGTATTGCCCCTTGTAGTCTCTGCTGAATGGGAAACGATAGCAGTCCACAGATGTATGCTTGGAAATTTTGTTGAGATGGATCTAATATGAGATAGAATTAACCTTACAGTATTTCAGCTCTACAAGCCGCGACTTGTGTATTTTCCTTTCAGCATAGTTATTCTTGCTATGAGTTTTTGGTGGTATATAAACTTTCTTTCAATTGTACAAATCTCACAATGACTGAAGCAATATTCTTAAATAACAAAGAACATAAGAATTTTGTGCATTTGAATGCATTGGAATAGTTTTATGGGGTATCACGCATCCTGTCTGTTCTTGTATGACATCTAAGCTGCAATAATTGAAAATTGTAGAAAGTTTTGGCAATTCAAATATGTTTGACTTAAGAGTATTGCTTTATATTGTTTAATACATTTTAGATCTTTTAGCAACTTTAGAGACTAGAATTTTTGGCATCATCAAGATACTTTGTCACATTTTCATGTGGCCTGATGAAATTTTTCTACATGGTGATGTCTTTGGTTGTATGTTTATGGTGGTCTTATTAAGCACTCCTTTTGGAGCTATTGATGCAAATAGTTAGTTAAAGCTCGTGTGAGAATAATAAAAAATCTTGTCATGTAAACTATAAACATCCTTTGAATGAAAGGACGTCCATCCGTTCTTAACTTGCAAGTCTGCATGTGTGGCTATGCCTCACAATTGCTAATAACTGTAGAAGAATCATTTGCTTTCCTCCTAGAGCACCTGTATTACTGAAGGCTACCTAGAGACAAAGGCATATGCACAAAACACCCTCTTATTCTGTGCCTACATACATCTTCTTGTTTAAGTTGCGCTCGCTGGAGTGCAAATTTTTTCCTCTGAAGTGATGGCATGGTTCTTTCTTGTGTAGTTTCAAGTAAATTTGTTATTCAGTTGTCCGGTGCAAATTGTAGCTTACTTGATAATTCTGAATTCAGGGTTGGTTTTCTTCACAATTCGATGGTGGGATCCTGTGTTTTTTGAAGCCATGCACCCTGAGGGGACTCCTCGCAGACCTTCATGGCCTTATGTAGAAAGCAAGTATAACCTCTGGACGTGGCTATTTCTTGTTCCATTAGTTGCTTACTGTCTCTGGCAGGCTCTTTATTTTCTCATTGTAGATGTCCTCCGTAGGCAGAGACTTTTACAGGACCCTGAAGTTATGACCTCTTACAGGTTAGTGCTTTTTATCTGATTCTTCATCATTACTCTCTCTCTCTCTCTCTCACACACACACACACACACACATTCTTGCACAAGTGGAAATGTCCAGTTACTCTTGATTTAATCCTTCTTCCTATGACTTTATCTTTAGCCTTATTGGTTTTGTTCTGTTCATTCACTATTTTGCAGAGAGCTCTCCAAAAAAGCACAGAAAGCTAACAACATATGGTGGCGTTTAAGTGGTATTCTTGGAGATCAGAACCGGTTGCTTATGTATATTGTCCTCCAAGGAATATTTACAGTGGCAACAATGGCACTTACAGTACCCATATTTTTGTCCTACAAATTGTCTGTCTTTTTCCAAATCCTTAAACTCTCTGCAACTGTATGGAATGGAGGGAACTTTTTACTTGAAGTAATGCCAAGACAGTACGTACTTAAAGAGAAGAAGAAATCAGAGGGCAAACGGGAGCAGACTATCGAAGACCAGTCAATTGCCCCGGAGAATTCGATGAGCTCATATGGTAAATGCGTTCCTCAAACTATGCAGACTGAACAAGACCAGCCCATGGAACTTGAAGCCTTGATGGGAACAAGTAATTCGGCTGAGATGCAAGAGTCCTCTTAGTGATGTACAAAATAAATTCTACAAACTCCATCTTTACAAGTGAAAGCTGTGAACTTTTCAGGAATATTCTTTGTAGATTAATGTGTTTTACAAATCCCTTAAAAGTGATCACTCTTCAATGAGGGGCATAACAAGTAGTTTAGCTGAGAGGAGATGTATTGACAAGATGTCGGATCTGATGAGCTGGAACTTTTTACTTTCCAGTAAAAAAAAAACAGAACTAGAACCGAGATTTAGGAACAGAGGGTGGGAATTAATGTTTTGATGTAAAGAGAACAGTGATGTGGGAACATAAACCGGGTCCCAGTTGATTTTCTGTTTTCTTGAAATTATTTTAACAAGAGGTGTCGAAATGGTTGATGGCCTTATTCGTTCAGTCATATTCGGCTGTTGCCAACCAAATGCTCAAGGCAGTGTGTTTCTAGTCTTGCTTCAAAAGAGAATAAAAATGGATAAATCAGGTATACAACTTTGCAGCGCACCTATTACTTAGCAAAAAATAAGTATAAATTACGGGACAGGAATTCTTTCCCCATGTATGGATAGCTTGTGCTTTTCATGATGACCTGAAGTGTAAAACAGAGAAAATAATTGGATAACTAGCGTGCTTCTAATTCCTGCACGGTAACTTTGATCGTCCTACATTTGAATGGTACATCTTAGCAACACACAGATGAAGACATCCAATGCATCCTGCGAATCTTCTACGGTGGCCGTTATATTAGACCAGACAACACTTGCTAAATAAGTAACTAAACACCCTGTGGTGATGCATAATAATACTTGCAACGAGAGTGTGCTTCATAAACCAAAGCTTGAATACATGATATGTTTACAACCCGAAGTCTCCGACACTCAAAAGCTCTGATACAATTCATATAGGAATATTCCAGTTTGCATTCTTTGAAGAAACTTCGAAGTGTTCAGAGGTCCCCAAAATAGTAGAGTACGCTACGAAATGATGTGTATGGGAGAAAGTCCCCCTTCGGCTAGTTTCTTTGTGAAGGGCCTTTGGCCCCCCGGAGGCCCCCACCCGAAAAATGAAAACAAAAAAAAAAAAAATTCCCCTTTGGGTCTCACTAGACAACACATTATTGTTTCACTTCTCATCATATCAGGTTTATATCTAACTCGTCCATAACCAGAATTAAGTCAATAGAGTACTAGGTTAATGGATGTAGTTTGCCTTTAAGGCTGATTCAAGGAAACACGAGACACCAGACCCGCACCTAAAGAAGTTTATGCTACTCCGTAGTCCGTACCATTTATTTCTACACATCCAATTCCGGAAATGCAATTAGTTTGGCTCTCCCCCTCGGTGAAAATCTAAAACTACGCGCCCTGTTATTCGTAAGGTCAAACGGCGGCGAGTGACAGATTCAGATTCTCAAACCAGTAAATGGAAACGCAACAGACCTATTGTGATTCGAATTTTCTTTCTGAAAACCAAAAACGCCCAAAAGATGGGATACTATCCCTCCACTTTCACAATTTGATGATGTGATTTGCATACACCTTTTCTTTTCTCCAGTGAAGGCTACGGCAATGTTAAAACTAACAAGAGTCAAAACGCAAACTCGAGGAAAGGCACCAAGATCAGCAAAGATGGGCACAAAATGAAATTTCTTTATACTGTTCAGAACAGCAAATATATCAATTAAGGATACGCCCATGCTAAGATTAAAAGAGCCAAGACGGAACCTTGAGAAAAGGCGTTAAGATCGGCACAAAATGAAATCTTTTCAGACACTGTTCAGATCAGCTAAAAATAGGCACAACATTATTGAATTGCCCCACCCAACAGTAAGCGGAACAACCGTGTAGGCCAACGTCAGTCGCAGGAAACCAAATTTTAGTTCTGAAGTATTCCTTTGAAAACCAGAGCCATTCAAAAAATCTAAGTCTAACGTCAATCCTGTATCATACCTCATAAGACGTCAAAAAGAAAAAGAATGTAATCAAGTCATTCATATATAAACCAATAAAACCTTAGGGAGACTTTTTACATGTATTTCAAAATACAGTAGCAACCTAACTGCATTCTAAGTCCACACTAAAAGTTAAGAACCTAAAATTGCTTCAAATTTACACTCAAATCCCCAGCACACACCAACTGAAAAACCAATCATGACTCTATATTAACTAATTGCCATCACAGTACTAGCCCCTATAGCTTTGTGCTATAATACCTCTCGTGTCGGGAAATGCACGAGGGGAATCAAAAAATTGACTCAGATAACATATATTAACTGTTACCTGAGCTAATGGAGTAAATTTACAAGACAAATATGCAACCGAAAATGAAAATTTATGCACAAGTTTCTGCACACCAGCTGATGCGCAGATTTCAATCTTCCAGAGATGAGGTGATGATTTAGAATAAAAACTTGATAATCATCATCCAGAGCTCTAATGCAAAAATGCAAAACCTGAATTCTCTCGGATTAGTGGCGGAGGCTCAATGTCAGCAACATCCACTGGTTGCATTGATTTGGAGATGTCATCCACAGAGAATGGGATGCTGCATTAGTGTTAGCAAAAATTAATGCTTTTCATAGGTTCATGAAAGTAAAGTCAATGTACTCGGGAACAAGCACAATCTCAGATCCATCAAAAATAGACATCCAAACTCAACCAAGGTCAAAAACCTTTGTTGAAAAAGGTAAGTATCAAAAGAATTTTTTTATTCTAAGAACACATCCAGATAATGATCTTTCTTTTTTCAGTAGTATGTTGAAGGTTCTTGGATATGCTCAAATTACCCACATAGTACTCCCTAAATTGGTTTATTACACCCTTGAGTTTACCTTGAACGCAGCCTCAGACCTTTGTTTCATTTCCAAGTGATCAAGAGAAGGTTGAGGTACGTTAAAAGAGTCTAACACAAAATGAAACTGACATAAAAAAACAGAAGTTGTGAATCCTACACGTTAACACATGAGTACCTTGAGTCATCATCCAACAAAAAGGAACTGCTAACTGCATTGTTAGAGTCCTCTGTCATCATAACTCTCATATTTGAAATAACCTAAATTTCAAGGAAAAGATGCATAGAAGTGAATTATAAACACCAGAACTAAAATTAGGAACAGCCAAAGGAAACAGACCCATTCAAATGAAAGTACAAGGACAATTCATCTGTTTTGTGTGAGAACTAACTTACATCTGAAGAAACGCTGTGGGTGCCATACTTGTCATCCCAGTACATTGTACTTATCCTGTACAACTGCTGTATGCTAAGCTCCTGAAGAATAATAAGAAGAACAATTAGGTCCTTAAAAGTGAGAACAAAAAGATCCGGAGCGGCTACAATCAATTTCTGTATAAGATGAATAACTCATTAAGGAACTTGGAAAGAATAGGATAGGACAAAACAAGCAAAAGAACAGTTTCTCACCGAACAAAGCTCATTTGTGATTTCATGCAATGTCTTTTTGGGCTTTTGATGAATAACCTGCAGATAATTGGAAAATAGAATAGATTAGCAACCACGTGATACATCATAACCAATTGTAATGACTGTCCTGAACTCACTAGGAAGCCAACAGCCTGTCTGATATGCTTCAGTTCATCCCATGCGGAGCCTACAAACTGAAAACAGGAGGTCATGAGAGGTTTCACATTAAAAAGTTGCTGGCCTATAAGCAAGCCTGTTTGCGAATAATCCTTACTTCTTCAGTTGCAGAACAACACCATTGCTCTAATTCGGCGAGCCCAGCCTTGACATACTCCCCATTGCTGAAGGAGCAACACTCACGCCGCAAAAGAAGACTGGAAACATAAATAAACGAAAGTAAGTAATGACAATAATTAATAAGATGAAACATTTGGCGTATACAGTTGTCCTGTTACTGGGAAGAACTTGCCTGTTAAAAAGTTGAACATTGATGAAAGAAAATATCTGAGTGAAAACCTTACGGACCAAGAAGGGAGGAACCTGTAAAAGTACAAGATAAGGAGCAAGTAATAAGAAATTGATTCAGAAAGAAATATTTCCATAGAGCGTAAGTTTTAAAACTCACGGAGTTTGCTTTCATTATGTTCAAGTAATTATTTAGGCTTTTCACAATGCTCTGCCAATGAGCAATCAAAGCTTGTTGAGCAACAGCATTAGCTTGAGAGCGTCCTTTTACTAAACTAGCACGAGATGTCCTAGGAGCCTGCAGTAGAAAATTCATTACCCATGAAGTGAATACTTTTAAATTTATAGGAAACAAAACTAAGCTGCATAAGTTACCAATTCCATTATAACTCCAGAAAAGAAAAGAATATAAAACAGAGAGAGAAGAAAAGAAGAAGAAGAAGAGCTGGAATTGCATAAGGTCACACAAACTAACGAAATGGAAAAAGAGAAAATATGGGAGATATTATGGGTACCATGGATGCAGGGCTTCCAGAAATCATTGGCGTACTAAACTAAAAATGGTTTCAATTTTTTATTTGAAACCTGAAGATGAGCTTCTTTAGGAGGTTAGCAATGGTAGTTAACCTCCAAGATAAGTACTAGAGCTTTATTATTGGCCAAATCAAGTAAAGATGCTAGGAACACTAACCCTGCTAAATCATCACAAACAAGTCAATAATCATTTGCTTATCCATTAACAAAAAAACACTCGTAAGAGCTGCTTATTGTTTTCTGATGCAACTTGCAGCAATCTAAACATTTGTAAAACAACAGGACATGAAATACCTGGATGCACAAGCCAAGCAATGGAGAAATCTCTTTCTTTAAATTGTCCCTAATCATCCCATAGATCTTCTCAAGGAAAGCAGTAAGCTGCTGCTTGAACAGCAAAGCAGGATATTTAGCCTCAACTTGACGCAAGTCATCCAGTCTACCAAGCACCCGGCCATTAAGAAATGAGAGCCCAGCACTTTGTGGAGATCCCCGTAATCCCTGCATTTAAGGAAGAAAGAAGAATTTACAGAATTCAAAACAGAAGATCAAGAGAAAAGGCCACGCAAATCAAATCTTAGGCCCATACTTGAGACATCCTCCCAAAAAGTGAGGCTGATGATGACCTCCGCCTTTGAGGAGTCAAACTAGCTGCCCCAGTGGCTTTGAGTGTGTGTTGGAGCAGCATTAACAGCGTAGAAGTATTACACAACCAGTAAGTTAATGTATCATTGTTGTCTGAGACCTAGAGGACAAAGGTTGCTCAAATTAATACAACTCATGTAAGCGATTTCTGATGACATTCATCAGCAAATGCTAGTGAGCAGATTATCATGATTTATGGCTACAAGAAAAATAAAATTAGCAATCCCATTATAACAACAAACCTCTATTGCTGAAGCTATTGTTTGGATGATTCTGTCAAACACTGTAGTCCTCTCAACTTCAAATGATCTCCAATGAAGAAGGCATTTGTAAATCAAACAAGCAGCAATTGGTTTGCCACCAGAAAATCCCAAATCTTGAGAGATGCACTTGATGAGCAAGTCTTGGTTCTCCTGCAGCAGGATAGTGGATTGCAGGAAAAGAGTCCAAAAAAATCAAATAGGAAAACCAAGAATTACAAGCATAATATTTTATGCATCCAAAAAGCACCCACCTGCTGCTTTTCATTAAGAAACTTTTGTGGTTTTTCCTCAGATTCAGACTCTTTTGGACTGGCTATAGCAAGAGTCATGTCCTGACACATGTAACATACAATAAGAAATAACATCCCTTTCCATTGGTTGTTACCCAAATAAAAGTACTGATGCTCCTTACATGTGCAACCTTGGTTTCACCATTTGGAATATTTCCATTCTCCGGAGTTCTCTGCATGTACACCAAGCAATCTTTATTTTTCTCAACATAGCATGTAACTTCAAATAAGCAAGAAGCGTGATATTACCTGTATAATAGTTGTTTTTGGTCTTGCAGAAATAGTTTTTCCAGTGGGAGACATTGCCAAAGCTTGTTGACGAAGAACTTGATTCTCTGATTCAGTATTCGAGAGCTTCTCTTCAAGCCTGAAACAAGAAATAAAGAGGAAATTTGCAACTTTTCCCCATAATATGCAATAAAAGCAAAACTGGATACAAGTGCCTATGTGCTTGTGCATGATTAAGCATGCCTGATTCAAAAAGACGGTTGCAAGTGCACATTATGTGTTACCAAGCATGGGAATGAATGAAAAGAGAGGACAATAGAAACAAACTACGACAAAAGGAGATAGAGAATCCGCAAACACATGCATTTGATGAACAACAAGAGGATCAACAGCAGCATCAAAACTTTCGATTGAAATCTTAAACAGGCACAAAGCTAGAAGGATAAAAAAAGGTTGAACAGAATGACCACCTGTCACTCTTATATTGGTATATAGCATTTGCTTTATCAAGGTAATAGAAATGTTCTACTACCTACTTGATCAATTCAGTGGTTCAAGAACAACTATAGCACGCTTGAAACTTAAAACGTGTTAACATACCTCTGCAGAGACTCCTGCAGCTGATCCACTTTCCGTTCTGCATCTTCAAGTTTTTTAGCCTGTTCTGAATTTCTGGCCTCAGCATCTATAGAAGCCTTCTTTGCTGCTTCTGCAGCTTGCCTTTCAGAATTCAATGAAGCCTGCACAAGCAAAATGGCTAAGTCAATACTCTTGGCCTTAATCTAATTATCGCCATAAATGGTCATCATTGTTATCCAAAATTTAATACTGACTGGAAGCTTGAAGCCCATGAGTGAGCCAAAACAAAGTGAGGAACACGTATGACCATCCTCTGAAGGTGGATATACAAAAGATTTACATTTCTTCAAATCTATATTGACAAGTTTAATCAGGACATGCAGGTTAAGCCATGCTTGTTCAAGAACGCAAGAGATATACACTACTAATGGTCCAAAAGCCTCTGCTAGGAGAACTATGCCAGCTTTTCACTGTTTTACCAGGCTTTAGATATGTATCGCAGCACTTATTATGTCTGAATTCTTCACATTTGCAAACCAACCACAAACTGATTTGTAAGAGCTTATTGTGTAAATAATGCATATTAAGGACAGGCATTTGGCTTAATTCCAATAACAGAAGGAACACTGATCATGAATAAAAACACATTTATCCATCACATTTGATATGCTTGGTTTACATGACTGCATCAACTGATTATCCACAACACAATACAGTAATATAAGACAGCTTCACTACCTTTAATTGTTCAACCTCAGCTGTTAATGCTTCAACTTTTTCAGTATCTTGAACTATAACAGGGGTTTCCTTAATCACAGGAGGAGCTTCTTCAATGGCTTTTCTTGCTGCTTCCCGTTCTTTAATAACTTTAGCATTTGCTTCATCTACTTGAACTTGCATTGCCTGCAAAGCCTCCTGTAATTTTGTAATTTCCTGGGCTTTCGTTTCTTCCAGTTCAGTCTGTATGCAAGAACAATTGTCACAAGGTACCCATCCAACGGGAATACATTGAATATAGAAGTACATACCCGTAATCGTTTTTCAAATTGCAACCGCCATGTAAGTTCTTCCACTTTCTTTTCCAGCTTGTCCTTTGCTTCTTTGAGAGCACCAGTTTCCCTTGCGGCCTGAATTAATGCATAAAATAAGTAACTGGTTATCAAGGCACTCCAATATGAACTGTTAACATGTTAATGTCTAACGAATAAAATCACATCAAGGACAAGAGTAAACCATTTTAAGCTTGCGAAG
Source organism: Coffea arabica (assembly GCF_036785885.1). Classification (NCBI taxonomy): domain Eukaryota; kingdom Viridiplantae; phylum Streptophyta; class Magnoliopsida; order Gentianales; family Rubiaceae; genus Coffea; species Coffea arabica. Next base: position 10,725,993 of record NC_092320.1, on the reverse strand, counting down.
CTCCCTCCTTGCCACTCGTGCTCTCCAACCACATTGAGTAACAAGAGCAGCCCTCTGCAGACTTTTGTAGTAAGACCAATCCCTGTAGCAACGCACATGAGCCTGCATGACAAAAATATCTTATATTAATTATTATTTCAATTACTCAAAAATTTATTCTCATTCCCTGCTTCTATTGCATCTCTGGTGAAATGGAATAATGGGCACAAACAGGACCTGGATTTTAATAGCAGCCTTTGTTTGTTTCCGATATCTGAATTCATTCCTGGCACTCAATGCTCTCATGCCTGTCTGCAATGTGATAGCAGAATGCTGCAATGTTGAGTACGATTTCCAAGCAACATAACAGCGGAAGTTCTTCTGTATCTTCAGAGCAGCTGCTTGACGGCGTAATTGTTCATATAGCTTGCGAGCTAATATACCTAATGAATTCAATAGCACAAACAGCAAGAGAAAGTGCATTCATTATTTATTTTCTCTGAGAGCCTTCTATTATCTTTGTCCATGCTGAATAGCAAATTTACAGAGAGAGGATAATAAGCAGATAATCACTGCATAAACAACCACAAGTAAGGAATACCTCGCCAACATGATTGCATTTGAATTGCTGCCTGGCGAGTTGTGATGAACTCCTTCCTAGCAATGTAAGTTCGAATCTGTCTTTGAATAATCCTGGCTGCATTTCCAAGGACCTCTGCTCTTCTCGCATCTAGCTCGGCCATTTGACCAGCTCTTAGGAAGACTTTTGTCTTGCCCATCTGCAAAGCCAATGACATTTCATATATTAATATAAAGAATTATTTGACGATGCTGCTGGTGCATCACAATGAGAACATAATGAGGACAAAAGAAACATAACAGAAATACCAAATAAAGTCTCATTTTATTCTAATGTTGAAACTGTAAATAGCTTGTCCTCCTGTAAAATTGAACAAATAGCATACCTACAAAGCTTTATTTCAGTAGGGGGGAAGAGGTTCAAATTTACCTGATAGCCTTTTAATCCCATTTTGTCCAGAATCATTTGGCACGCAACCTTGTCATCATAGCTGCCAAAGGTACTTTTGTTAGGACACGAGGAAGTAGATGAACTAGAGATGCTTAGAGAAAATAATTGAACTGCAAGATGAAAGGATCGCAGAAATGCATGCAATCCTCACTGCTATTCTTCCTGCCAGGTCAATTCTGTTAAGAAAAAGAGAACCAATAGTTTACCTTCCATCCAGAACTTCTGGAGCAAGAACACCAAATCGCAGAAGAAATTCATCAAAACTTCGCCTAGTGGGGTATCCAGCACAGCTGATTCTGATAGCTTCCAGAACACCCTATAAATGGTAGAGGGCATACTAAGAATATGAAATACAAGAAGTAAAGAAATGCACCTTAGACCTCATTAACAATCACTGGGCAAAAGATTTAACATATACTCACACCACACCGCAACTGCTGGATGACATTCAGATTCTCAAAAATAGCAGGCTTCAATTCATTATTGGGCTTCACACATCGAATGTAGTGAGGTTCTGTTGAACTCAAGGTCTCCATTAAAGATTGGAGTTGAAGCTGCAAGTGTCAACATAGATGATAAACATTAGAAAAGAGACGTCAACATATACCAAAATGCTGCTGTTCGAACTGGAGAAAGAAAAGGAGGAACAGCCATTCTTGCAAACTCTTGGATTTTTGAAAGGATAGAACCATGAAAACTTCAAGGATAACAAGGAAACAATTTGTGAGCTCAAGACTTGAGACTTTGAAAACATTGTCCCAGTGCATACCTGAGAAATATGCATCCTGTGCTAATATTCCTTCTTCTTCTAATAATAATAATTATTATTATTATTATTAAGAAAGACACTATTTAAGTGCTTCAAAGCGGACAAAATTTTTAGTAAAAAAATAATAGCAAAGAAAATCATTTGTTCAAAAGTTTTATCAAGAAGTTTACATACTAAAAAATGTTGCCCGAATGTAAAAAGGTTTCATAAATAACTTTTGACATTTCAACTAACAGGATTCCGAGGTGCCAAACTCTTTAATGTGTCTTAACAAAGTAACTCCAGAAATTCAAGTTCCTGAACATTAAATGTCTCATTGGAAGATGAACTTAAACATCAAATTTGATGATGCTGAAAACCCAAACCCAGTAGTATAATTAACCCTCTTCCAGTAACATGGAAATTAAGTCCGGCCCAAGAGTGTGAGAACTACAGTCGCCTTTTGGTAAACAGCTCCCTGGAATTTTTGGGGCCTATATTTGAGCCATCTTTGCACCAGTGAAAAGCTGTACTCATTATGAATCTCTATACTCTAGTAACTATAGTGCAGTATTGAACATAAAATACCATACATAATTGGTAGTCAACATCAAACTACCACCATAAGTCTGAAAGTTTAGCAAGATCCACAGTTTTACTGAAAGTAGTGTACAGCCATCCCATCTTTCAGTGTCATACTGAAACAGAGAGCTTCAGGAACATAGGCAGAAACGCTTGCAAATCAGAAAAAAGAAGCGAGCTAACACAGCAATACAGAGAATTCTTTCACAGATATGACTTTTATCATAATGGCATCTCATGTGGTCTAAAACTTTAACATCCACAAGATTTCTATAGTAATTCAGTCGACCATAACTTTAGTCAAGATTTCATGTTTCACAGAATAGGCACAATAGTCCAGCAACATAGTTCTATTTGGTTTTTGTCTACTACATGTTTCATTTTAATGCAGATTGTGGCCGTGCAAATTACTAAATTTAGACCATGGTGTCCAAAGAATAGGCAAGCAAACAACAACTTTGCCATCAGCTTACAATAAAATACTGGCCACTCCTGAAGTAAAACCTGCTAAATTAGATTATATGAAGGTAACAGTCAGACTATTTAATTTTACATCTCTCTGGGTTCTATTCTCTGTATTTCACATGTATAGCAGTTCAGTAATGCTAGGTAAATTGAAGAATGAATTTGCCATCTCCATAAGGCAATCAAAGACAGCAAGTACCTTAAAGCGGGACCCGATAGAAGAAAATTTGGATGACTTTGATGATTCTTCAGGAAGTGGAGGAAATAAACCAGCTACAAAGGGACACTTTGAAGCTGTCAGAAGATCCTGATGTTCTGCCACCACATAATCTTTGTTTTTATCCAGAAACAGATCTGCCATATACGTAACCTGCAAATGATACAGGAAGTAAAGCATAAGATTGCAGTGAACTGCTCTATACAGAACCTTATAGGATGCACATTGATACCTCTCCTGCATAGTGAGATATTGTAAAATTGGTGCGCGAAAGCTTAGGTTTGATGAAGCGCTTATTCTTTGCAAATGTTTGGTACAACTTCTGAGCAAATGTTTCATGGGTCGATTTGGGGAACATGCTGCATCAAGCAAAACATATCAAAAGTGCACTAAAGCAGAAGTAAAGTCGTGTAAGTGGGTAAACAAATTTGAGCTTGTCCATATTGTTGATGAGTTTCTAAGTGCCACAATGACACAGCAAACAACAAATAGTTATCGTAAATATCAACCCGCAACCAAGATTGAATGGCATTAAGTATGAAAATCAATTTCTGATAGAGGTGGAGAAAAAGAAAAGAAAGGAAAATTACAGACCATGCTTCATCCAGAAGTGCAATGATTCCTCCAGGTTTCTGCAACATTTTAGGGCAAGTTAAGTAAAGAAGCCAAGGCCCTTAGCAGAGAAGGCGGGAAAAAAAAGCTAAGGCACTACATGATGAACAAAAAGGAGAAGAAACCATTTGATTATTAGCTCTACAATCATATGATACAATAGCCAAACAAGTGACTTTCTCATATTAAGAAAACATCAGCAAAAAATCTGTAATCTCAAGAATCAATAAGGTAGCATACCTTTTCAATCAGATCCAAAACATCTTGGTTATCAACAAACTCTATGTAGCTCCAATTAATTTGTTCCTTCTCATACTCTTCTTGTTCCATTTTAAATACATGCTGCAAATGTTATGTCAAACAAATTGATGAAAAGAATGTCCAAATTTTTAGTCAAAGCAATGACCAATATATGATAAACAGAGCAATAACCTGGTTGAAATGTTGCTGCAGCTTTTCATTGGTAAAATTAATGCAGAACTGTTCAAAGCTAATTACACGCATAATAAAAAAAACAATGAGAATAGGCTGTAAACTGTACTCCAGATAAAACACTGTACCCAAAAGATGTTTGTAAGGGGTTACCTATTCTGCTTAAAACTTTCAAACCCATATATATCAAGAACTCCTATTATTGATTTTGAGTTCGGATCCTGACCAATTGATATATTTATTTTCTCCACAATCCTGGGGAAATAGATAACAGTCACTAAAATTAGACAAGGTCAAACTCCAAAAATGTTCAAATATTTGATAATAATTAGAAAAATTAGAACTCCTTACCAGTCAAATAGACGAGAATATATCGTCTTAGCCAAAGCGTCCCTGCTACCAGTAGCTGCTTCTGGATCAAGAGTCCTTGTGATAACCTCCTCAGGTGTCACCATCACACGCTTAATGAGTGCGTCTTCCAAGCTCTTAGCATCACACCTATTCCATCATGTTTCTGCCTTTTAGATACCTAATTGCAATTTAAAAATCTTACTCAAGAATGAAAGGCGAATATGCCTACTTGAGCAATTCAGCTGTCACATCAAGATGGAACCTAGATTTCTCATCCTTGATCACAGAAGAATCTATCTCCTGCCCCTTTGCAAAGTCAACATTACCCAGGTGAAGAATTGCAGCCACAACCCTGAATATTGCCTCCTGGAAAGATGTCGTGTAATGTAAGAAATCTAAAGAATATGCACAAAAAGCTCAAGGAAATCGTTGGCAGGCCAACCTGTTCTTCCTCATTGATTCCAACTATATCCATAGCCCTTCTTGTTGCAACATATTCTTCACCATCATTAACTCCATCAAGCTCATAACAATTGGACTGATTGAGATAATGAAATATTTTTGGATTTCCCAACTTATACCTCTCCTTCTCCTGCAAGTTAAAGTCGAATAATCATTTTCATATATTTAGCCAGTATAATTAGTACAAGAGAGGTAAAATCTTAGTAAAAGTCACCCGTCCAATGGAAATAGGACAACCCATTAACTCTTACCTCCGGTGGTGCTGCACAAAGAAGATAAAAGCAGTGGTAATTTCTCTCAGGAGTAGAGATCTGGCATACACGAGATCTTTCCAGCAGGTAAGTTCGTATAGCTGCCCCAGATATCCTCCCGCTCTTATCAAATTGTATCTCAACAAATTTACCAAAACGACTACATTGAGAAATCACAAGCAAAAGATCAGAAAAAGTATTATCACACATTTCAAGATGATGTGTGAACAGAAGACACCCTAAGATACAATGAATCAAAGTATATGTAAACCAAGTAAATAACTCTAGCCAATAAACTTTCTCACCTTGAGTTATTGTTCCTCACAGTTTTAGCATTTCCAAATGCTTCAAGAACAGGATTGGACTGTAAAGTTAGCATAAACAAGTCAGGGACAATGCCCATCCAAATGACAATTAGAAATGAAAACAGCTTTTTGCATCCTTTTATACGAGCAAGAGAAGACGAAAAAGAGAAGAAAACAGTCCATCTTACTTCTAGAACTTGCTGTTCGACCGTCCGCCCTTCAACTCCAGAACGACCGCCCAGGTATGCAAGATATCTCATGAGCATCTTCGTTGTTTCAGTTTTACCAGCACCGCTTTCACCACTGACCAAAATTGAGTTGCTCTTTCCCTCATTGATCATTTGCCTGAAGGCAATAAAATGTTGAGAAGCGGCTAGTAAGGGAAAAGACAGTGGAAGAAAAATCCCATTCAAAAGATAAAAACACTCAAAGATTATTGAGTACTCACCTGTATGAAACATCGGCAATTGCAAATACATGTGGACTAAGCTCTCCAAATCCTGTTCCTTTATATTGTTCCATCATGTTACTATCATACAGGTGAGGTATTTTTTGAAAAGGATTCACTGCTATCAATATATTTCCTGTGTATGTCTGTGCAATAGATTGAAGAAAAAAAAAAAATATGAGAAGATTGGTTCTTACATCAATTATACTTTTCTTCAACAAGCATTTTGCAAGGTCCTGAAAAGATATTCTGAAGCTTACATATATTTCATTGAGTTCATATCTGGTAGCCAGGTTTTGCAGAACACCTGGTTCATGCAAGTAAGAGAGCTTAGTCATGTCATCCACACCTCCAGGAGGAGCTTCGGTATCCTCTGGAAATGCTTTTGAAATGTTTGCAACAACCTAAAATCAACTTTCAATCATAAGAACCTTCAAATTCCATGTAAAAGAGTGGCTTCTCAGAAGCATCCAACCACGTTCTAAGCTAAAACTCAACTAACAGTTAACAGCTGAATTTGCATGGCTTCTTTACCCCATTTCAATTTTCGACCAAGGTATTGAGGCATCTAATCCACTTACCAATTATCATTCAAAGGCATATAAAGCAAAGTGAGTTAAAGCTCATGTTGAGTTGATAAAGGCTCAAAGTGAAGTAGAATAAAGCTAAATTTCCTAATTGCAGGGGAATGAAGTATCAGGATATTGCACATAGAAGTGGCAGCTAGTGAAGAATTTGATCTACGTTAAGAAATGCCAGAAGTTACATGAAAATAGAAGTTCTGTAAATGTCACTTATTCACTTTTCAATTGCTGTCTACTTTGCTGAACATAAAAAAAATGCCTACCCTGTAAGTTTGCTTTTTCATCAACAACTACCCGCTTGCCCAAGGTGAAAGACCATGGTGGCATACTACCATTGGCCCTCTGCCACAATCAAAAAACCTTATCACCACCATAGTCCGTTGCAGCACAATGTTACAGGGCCACCAATAACTATTATATTCCGTTGCAGCACAATGTTACAGGGCCACCTATAACTATTCCTGTCAAACAACTTCGTAGAGCCTAAGTTACCGGCTCAAAACACTTAAGCCCAAGCAGCTAGGAGCAAGATGTCTAAATTCTTAGAAGCTATTGAAATATCTTTCACCTATGCATTTTGAACTAGTTGTTGGAGCATTACAATCAGCCATCACAGCCGTAGCTCAAGCCACACTAGTACCATATACAGGATTGCTTTGGTATCAACTATAAGTGGAAAGTACCAGCATATGCAGGCTAAGCTTACAGGAGGCTAAACTACCAATGGAAGATTCTTAAGCTGAAGCAGATTAAAAAAAAAAACTGCAAATATAGGAAGACTGCATGATCATACAAGAGACACAAAATATATTGCTCCAACATCAAACAGGACACACCAAGATTCTTAACGTCTACCAACAGCAGGTTATCACATATTAAGACTTTCATTTCGGCACACCATTTGAGCCACCGCCATAACAAGAGACTACAGTGAAAAAGTTTAGCTATGAATATAGCTGCACTCACTTTTTTCCCATTTGTTGTGTGAACATGAACATCTTGACCATTAATTTGAGTTACTTCCCCATCGATCCACGCCAAGACTGGATCCTCAACCCATACATGAGAGCCAACAATAATATTAACTGGCGATGCCTGCAAAAGAACCAATACCATTAAATTAATAGATTTAAATTCACAACAACATTATTTAAACTCATAATAATTAAGACAAGTATCAACTTGTATAACCCAACACACAGAAATGTAAAAAACAAAGAAAGAGCATCAGAAAGTAGAGAACTTCAACATAGATAAACTGTTCATCTTCTATGAAGGAATTCTTACTGCAGCCAATCAGAGCATAAACAAATCATACAGATACAAAGAAATTAGATACACTGGATCCTAAAGCTAATTTAGTTTGTTTCTCTAAAAGGCTACCTCCTGCCTAGTTCTCCAAGGAACATTGGGAACTAGAGTCTAGCAGAATGTGCAAGAAAGATAATCTAAAAGCCCAACAACTGGAACGCCATACACCTCAATTAATATAACAATAATTTAAATAGAGAATTTACAAACAAAAGCTTCACAGAAGTGCTGTTTGAACACCAAATTCAGAATACAAACCCAAAGCATGTGATACACCGAAGTGAACAGCTAATTCAATGCCAATCTACTTAGAGTACAAGAATAACTTTTGACACGCAAAATGCTAACCCACATATCAATTGTATATTGTAAGAGATGTCTAGTCATTTCTTTTCCTTAGACTTACTTCACCAATTTATTCCATGTTAGTTTCTCTTAAAGCACTTTTTTGCAGAAAGTCAGTACCTCCATGTTAGTTTCTCTTAAAGCACTTTTTGGCAGAAAGTCAGTACCTTGTAATTGTGGCAATGTACATAAATCTTATGTGCCATTTGAAAATGCGAAAGGGGGGTTACTTGAAAACCAAATATGAACTCTTTTAAGTTCGGCATGGTACACAGTGCATCAATTTCCACAATCAAGAAATTTTTCTTGCTACATTGTTGTGTTTGCCACTAAAATTGGCTCTAGTATGCTATACAGTTCACTGTATGCTATGAAGCAGAAATTGGATCTGTAAAGAAAAGTTTAGGTGCAAAGTGCACTAAATTGATAGATGCAAAAGGGAAAGATATTATTTTGGGGGAGTGAGGAGTTCAAGTGCCTTGTCCGTTAGTCCTCAAAAAGAAGCCTCAACAAATTCATGAAGATGTTCACACATAGTATTTTAAAAGAAACCCCAAATACATAAACAATGAAAACCACTCACATTGGCCTAAAATCTGCTTTTCCTGGAAACTAAGGAGAAAGTGACATTTGGTAGCATTAGATCATTACAGGACTCAATAAAACACTCTCTGCCACATAACCTACTCTAAACCACCAGTTGCTTTTGAAGGTTGGGCAGCAAAAAGAGGGCTTTAACAATTGCATAACTAAGCAGGAAACATGCTGAGAATAAACTTACTCGGACTAGGCCACTCATTTTACAGAACTTTGACGATTTATTTTCTCAATGTAACTGCAACTGGGGGCTCAATTTTTCAGTTACAAGACTCTAAACAGATAAAAAGTACAATAATCTGAGAGCCTTAACGATCATGATTTACTTTCTCCCTTTATATTTGCTTTGACAGCGTAAAATTAATTTTTTTAACACTTCTTAAGGCATAGCCAATGCCTTTCCTACTACAAATTACGAAAGACTCTGGATATTTTATTTCCCGACATTTAATATCCTAGTTGAACCAACTAACGATTGCATTTGAATCCTACGTGGAAGGTAAAAACAAAGTACTCATTCCCAATTCAGAATAAGATAAAAATTTACCGATTATATTTAAGTACCTGTTGATAAATTTAAAAAAAAAAATCCTCCAATAATTCGTGAATTATTTACAAGTATCCGATCAATTAGATGTGCATAATGCATATTGTGCCCGTAATATAAACATTTGGACAATTTTGTCGTACCAAAGGTAAATAGACTAATTTAATAAAAACAAAATACAAACTTCCAACAAATAAGGAAATTAAAAAAGGGAATACTACTGTTAGTAGAAACTAAGCTGAACAGATTTGACTCGAGGCAACCAAAAAAAAAAAAAAGAAAAGCTTAATCAGTCAAAATAAATTCAAAGCAGCAATAAGAACCGTGGTCACGGCCTGGACTTACCATTGAAGAGTTTCCGTAACTATCGATCTCCTCCTCCTTGCCGTCTCCAACTCATCAAGCAGAAAGAGACCGACCAAACGGAGCTCCGACTCAGTGAGTTCAGATCGGAGCCAACTCAGGCTCAAAAGCTTCGGAATTTTCGGCGACGCCGATGCAACAAAAACACAACAAAGTTTCTTTTCTCCTATAACAATAATAATGATTCAATTCAACTCCCTACAAAAAGCTCTCTAGCTTTCCCTCTCTAAAATAAATACAAGTGAAAAATTTTAAAAAAAATAAGAATATCATGAAATTCTCAGTATATTTGAAAAAAAAAAAAAGAAATGAATGAAAAGGTGAAGTGGAAACTGGAAATGGTTGTAAATTTTGTTGCCTTTTGTTTTAGTTTCTCACTCTAAACTTTGCTTTTGTTTGCTTGTTTTGTAGGAATGTTTTCTCCGTCTTAAAATTTGAAGCTGGTTTTGGGTTATTCAGTGGTGGCTGGGTGGGGCCGGCTCTGGTGAGAGGTGGGTGTGGGACCCCACTCAGGGCAAATAGGAATGATGTCGTGCAAGAGAGGGAGCTGGAGTTGGAATTGGAGGTGCTTAACACGAAAACCGACATTAAGGCTAGGCTGGATTAGTTTATTACGGCTAATTAAGCTGGGTTTTTTTTTCCCCCCCATTGTATTGTATATTTGTATGTCCGGGTTTAGTGTTTAGGTTTATTTACCAGGTTTAGCCCTAGAATGCGGGAATTCAAGCGTTACTGTCAGATATTAATATTTAAATTTTACCGGATTTATAATCCTAACGTCCTTTTAGGGACACTCGATGAAATTGAAACAATACAGAGCCTCTGTACAAGGATAACACGCACAAATCAAGCTACATAGGTTTAGCTTAACTGGTAACCTTCCTTATTGAAATTAATACTGAGGAGACATTGACTAGCAGGTAAAGTGGGTTTTTTTTTTTTTTTTTTGGATTTTGATTAACAATCAAGTTAGAGCCTCCAATATACTCGTTCTTGTCTTCTTTTTTTTAAAAAAAAAAAAGAAAAAAAAAGAAAAGCCTATAACAAAAATGGTAGAAATTGATTTTATTGCATTGTCAATTCGAAGGTTCACATAATGGCCTTGCTATATCGATGAAGAGTGTAAAATGGCCATCCCAAGGTCTTGAGATTTAATCAAGGTACCTAAAGAGAGGGTAACAAATGTACAAATTCCTTGTAATTTTGGGAGCTAAGTTCACTGCTAACAGTCATTTTCTAGTAAGCAGCATCAAGTGGTTTTGTTGGCTAGACGTTAAGTGGGAGGAATCTAGTTTGCCACGGTACTTTGTAGGTGTAACTTAATAGCTCCTACTTACCAAAACAAAACAAAACAATAATTTGGGATAGAGTACTATTATTTGGAATAATTACTGTAGCATTTTTTGTGATGTGATGTATATAAAATAAAAAGTAGTTAGAGATATAAAAAGGTGAATTGGGAAACGTGTTTATGTATGATGCAAACGAAATATTGTTTAGGATAATTTGGCAATCCAAACACACTACGGTTATAATATTTTGAAGGTAGATAATTGGTTATATAATATGCAAAACAAAATTCATAATAATATAAATACTTTCATACCCAACCGTTCAAACATATACCACAAATATGATTAGAGACTATTTTGTTAGTTCCATCCTTCACTTATGTTTGGTTATCAAGATTTGCCCCAAAAAAAATTTTCAAATTTTTTTACTGCTTGCATCATAAACACAATTTTCAACCACAACCAAACAATTTTGGCTTTTTGTTTATTTACGCTAGAGTATTTTATTTAATCTACTATCTCTTTCTAATTCCTTATTCCGCTTTTTTTTTTTTTCCTAATGATCAGTATTTACTCAGAAACTACTGGTGCTAACAGATTCAAATGAAAGAAGAAAAAATTGCAAATCAAAATGTCAGCCTCGGTGATGCTTGTTGAAGCTAAAAAAGAGAAGAAGAGAGGTCCAAAAAATTAATAAAAAGATTGATGTAGTTTAACTTGCAATATCTTTTTTTCTACTATGTTAATTAATAAGTGTATGCAAGACCACTATCATGCATGTCGTTGCTAATTCTTACTACATCAATCACCCCACAGGAATCTCATGATGTTCTTATATCATATGCTCGTACTTGATTTTGTTTTGAAAAATTTGGGCCACAATTATTAATTAACAAGTACAACCCTTTTAATTTATTTTTTTTTTTAGCAAAGAATGAGTGAGATTTAAGAAAGGAAAATTTTAAAGCAGAACCCCTAACTTTTTACGTTTCAATTTTATCCACTGGATCAAGGCTTTCGCGGGAAATAAAACCGTTTCATGATAGAAAATGATGGGTCTATGCTCTACTCCAAAGCCTAAGCTTGCTTTTGAAGTTAATCATTTGATTTGCAGGAGATCACAAAGACAAATTACAGGCGAAGAAATTAGTACCTGCTGGGTGATTTGATGTATAGAAGATGAAATTTCAGGTAGGTATATTACAGGCGAATGTCTTCCGACAAGTCTCATCCAGTCATGGCGCACAAATTATTTACCTTTATTCTGGGGAGAGTTGGGAAGGACTTCGTCGCCCAACAAAATTCTAAGACGCACCCAAATCTTCCTAAACACATACCTTCTTACCCCACAAATTTTCATGGAATGCCACTCATAAAATTGATTAGGACTGCTTTTCTTTTTATTGGATTGACTAGGACTTAAAAAATAAGAAATTTTAAGAAAGAAGCCATTGACTTTGTCGCGAACCAATCAGGTTTGAGCATACAAGTTGTTTCGTAACTTGCTAAAATTCTTGTTTACCTTAGTGTGTACCTTACCCCAAAAATAAAAATAATAAAAAAACAGTTCACTAATTAATTCAATTACTTTTGTTTGGATTGGCCATTTTTTTTTTAAAAAAAAAAAGAAGTTTTTCAACTATAATGTTATAGTAATACACAAATAAAAATAATTCACAAAACATTTCGTTCATATAATATGTCAAATATTTCAAAAAATATTTATAGTAAAAGTTTTGCATATACAGTGCTATAGTAATGTTTTTCAAAAACACCCCGAAAAATAATAATAAATAGGAGGTGTTTTTATAGCACCTAAATGTGATGTGTCCCGTGACCGCATAACCATTTTTTATTTTGAGATAATTCTGAGAGAGGCAGGATTCAATGCGACAAGAAGACATTTTAAAAATAACGCACAAAGCCCACATTTTCTTCTCTTCTCTGCCGCACACCTTCATGATTCACAATTCACAAGTGGAGTTGCTTAATTTGCCTTTTGATGTTCGTTTGCTGAGTGAGTTAGGTTGGTCGGCGACAGATTCCGGAGGTTGAAGTCTTTTCTTTATCTTGTTTGAACTCTTTCCTTTTCATTGTTTACTGTTTAAAGGAGAAATAGAAACAACAAGACTGTTTTTAGAAATTAGCAAATTGGTAACCGGACAAAAGTTTTTCAAGTTAAATTTGGCGCGATTCATTAGTTTGTCTAAATGGGGTTGTTACATGTGCAAGAAAATGATTTTGAATCATCTCATTGTTATACGTTAGTCCGTTTTGAAAGAAAGCCGTTTCCTGTGTGGTGGAGGATGATTTTCATTAGCTGAATAGCTTACAGCATAGAAATTAGTCCTAGCAAATTCTGCGCTTGACAAAAGTTTATCAAGCTGACTTGATCCATTAGCTTCTCTAAATGGGGTCGTTATATGTGCGAGAAAATTATTTTGAAATTACTGTCTAATGCATTTTAACTTTTCATTTGAAATACGATCTCGTCACTCGTGCACTTTAGTGTCTTAATGCATTCAGTTTTTCACCGATTATTCGACTAAATTGGATAATTGATGAATCGAAATCTTGTGAAAAGGGCTAATGAATCTTGAAAAATTTTGTTATAGCAGAGTTTTTAGATTATATTTTATAATATTTTTAGAAAATATTTTGGGATATTTAAGAGTAGAAGAGTCTCTAAAATATATTTTGAGATATTTTTTAAAATTTTAAAAAAATTTATATTAATTTTTAGATTACTTTTTAGAGTACTTTTTTAAAATTTTTATTATATTTGAAAAACTAGTTTTTAAAAAACACTTCCATCCAAACAAAGTTAATATGTTTTCGGTGTAAGCTGGCATTTGGCCGAGCTTGAGAGTAAAGAAACAAATCACCCAAAGGAATTCCAAACAAACCACGAGAATGATCTTCGCTTCGGTCGAAGCTCGGGTGATGTTAAACTACCTAACTTTTGTGCCATCAAACATACGAGAGGAGACATGGAAAAGCAAAAAAAAAAAAATGTTTAAAGCCTTCCAATGCATATTTCTGCCACAGATCCGTATGTAACCTCGCCGAGAAAATAACAGAACGAATAATGAAGATTGTATAATTGGGAGCTTGGATGCTAAGTCATTGGTCCAACCAATATAAGAGATTATCAGCAAAATTGTACGATGAGAAAGATTGCGGATGTATATGACAGATTTGACATTCTCGTAGAGTAGTACTACTCAAGCTGTATGGAATTTTTTTTTTTTTTGGACAAAGCTTATGTTATATATTTCGTATCAATCCTATTCGCAGAATAACTTGCAATAGCTGGTAGATTCTGCCAACTTACCGTGAAAAAAATTTTATCATAATAATAAGTTAGTAACTTATTAGTACTATCAGGAAAAGATTCTCAGTTGCTCTGCCCTACAGGTGGATTGATATCAACCATATCTCACTCCAATAATGTGGGGTCTCAAAGCCTAGTATTTGAACTGACTAGTCAGCCTTAATTATGTCCAAGGCAACTGCACGTACGGAGGATTAACAAGCTTGGAAAATTTTTTTTTTTCCCCTTCTCCTCTTACTTGTAACCTTTGGATTAAATGCCCAGCAATCATGACTTGGCTGCCCTAAACTGGACATCATCATTCTGCCCCACAAAGGCAAGAGAAAAGAAAATTTGCCGAACCAAGTAATGGAGCAGGAAAACCACTGGTAGCCATCAGAGAGAGTCTTAAGTCCTTCCTTGAATCTTTGGTAAGAGTTCAAATTTCATCAGCAACAAAAAATTTTTAAAAATTATCTCATAATATTTTATTCATTGAGTTGGGTCTGTATATTCATTAGCACCTATAATAGCCTCCTTAGGCTCCCTTCTGCCTAGATTATGATACAATAAGTTATACAAATACTCCCTCCCTTTTTTTATAACTGACGTTTAAGAAATTTGCTCTTAAGTACTTTTATCTGTCGTTGTATTATCTCCATGCAGCATTAATTATTTTTTCACAATTTTACCCTTTTATCTCTCTTTTCATAATTGGTGAGAGTTGGTTTGCATTGCTTTTGGCCTAGTAAAACAGCACCATTTAATACTCTAGTGAGAAAAAACATGGGTGAATTGGATAATTAATGAGGGTACAAAAGGAAAGTAGTGTATAGATTTAAACAATGAAAAACTTTTCTTAATTGGTGTGTAAAACCTTAAACGTCAGTTATAAAAAAAGGGAGGGAGTATATCGTTGCTGACAAAAAAAAAAAAAAAAAAAGTAACGGAGCACGAAAATGTCCTGCCGCTCAATTTCGTACAAAATTTTAGCGATTGTTCTTGCTCTATTTCCTTTTACGGTGCAGCATGCCAATTGGTGAGAATATTGAATGGTTGAATAACGTTTCTTAATTTTCTCTATTTCCTTGTTTGGATATAGTGTTATTTGAAATAATTACTGTAGCACTTTTTGTGATGTGATATATGTGAGATAAAAAATTGGTTGGAAATATAAAAAAGTGAGTTGGAAAATATATTTATGATGCAAGCGAAATATTATTTAGAATAATTAGTATCCAATTTTAGGTTTACAAGCACAATAATTCTGCTGTAAGTAATTCCTACGAACAAATTTAATAATCATAATAATAAAAAAAGTTTCTGCAACTGAATCTAGCTCCTTATAAACAAGTCTAGCTTTATAGTAATACGACACAGCCCGGTTATCCTATGGATGAACCTAGCTCCATTGTACAACGGGCTACACAAGTTTGAATAAAACGAATATAGCATCAAAATGGGGCATGGTACGATTAATGCATTCGCGGTTTGTAGGATGTTTAAACCAAGTCGTTATAGGACTAGTTTATTTGTTTAAAAACTACTTATTTCATTGTTATTTAATTGTGATTAGTATGATTTGATAGTTTACTATATATGGAATTTTGTCAGTGAATGGTCTTATATAAATGGGCAAAAAATCTCAGCGCCTGTTAAATTATTGTTCATGTCGACTTTTGATCATCAAACAATATTTCATCACAAATTAACTACTAAACTAATTAATTAATATACCCGTGGTCATTTCTTCGATTATTGTTCTTAATTTACATAATAATCAGAACAGATGTCAAAATGTAAGAGTATGTTTGTCCACCATTGGTATTTTTTTTGGTCAAAGCACAATTCTGATTATTTTATAAATTAAGAGCAAAATTCGACGAAATAACAGTGAGAGTGCTGAACAGTTAATATGGTAGCTAATTTATGACAAAAAATAATTTGATAGTCAAAAGTTGATACGGATAATAATTTACTGATCGCTAAAATTTGTTTTTACCCTATATATAGAAATACCTTTTCTAGTCCATTGATGTATGAGAGATTTATCAGAAGGTTTCCCATCGCTGAGAAAATGCTATCGACAAAAGAAGGTCAACTCCCAGCTTTGTTTCGTGTCAAGCATCGAGAAGCCATTCGTCCCGTTCTCATTTGTTCGTCGTGTCTGATTCATACCTCTGGTTATTTGGCATATATACTACACTATTTTTGAGGCACTGAATATCAGTATAGAAGTCCTAAAAGAATGAAAGGCCGTCCAACTCCCTGGTCCATACAGGATGACAAGTGTGAAACCTGCCGCCAGCATGGCTCGGAAGATAGAGATGACACGTGTAAACTGTGCCGCCATCATCCTCGGACAAAGGAATGACAAGATAAAAAGGGGTTGCATCAAGTCTTCATCTGCCACAACAAAAAGTCTACATTCCAATTATCAAAAAAAACAAAAAAAAAGTCTTCCGAATCCCCCACTCACTGACCCCACGAGCCCTCAGTTCCTCCTCCTCCCCAACCCATAACCGCCACTTGCCACCCTCTTAACAAAGCCGAATTCAGCCCACAATTACCCAAAATCGGCTCTCCTCCTTAAGCACTAAACTGGGGCATCTAAATGACATGGCTTCTTCACCACTGTTCAACTCATTCCTCTCCAAACCCACAACCGCTGCCCCGTCACCTCCAAGTACGTCCCTCAGCTTCTCTGCCAACTACGTCCCCTTCACTGCCATCACCTCCAGCTCTGACTCTTCCCCTACCGCAGAATCCTACTCCCTCGATGAAATCGTCTACCGCAGCCGCACCGGCGGCCTTCTTGATGTGCAGCATGACATGGCCGCCCTGAAACAATTCGACGGTCAATACTGGAGGTCTTTGTTTGACTCCCGCGTTGGCAAAACGACGTGGCCTTACGGTTCGGGTGTCTGGTCCAAGAAAGAGTGGGTTTTGCCTGAAATTTCAGACGATGATATTGTCAGTGCATTCGAGGGAAATACCAATCTTTTCTGGGCTGAGCGGTTTGGAAAAGTACATCTAGATATGAATGATTTGTGGGTGAAGCATTGCGGGATTAGCCACACGGGCAGCTTTAAGGATCTGGGCATGACAGTTTTGGTTAGTCAAGTGAACAGGTTACGAAAAATGAAACGTCCTTTGGTTGGGGTGGGCTGTGCTTCCACCGGCGACACCTCGGCGGCTTTATCGGCTTATTGCGCGGCTGCGAATATTCCGTCCATTGTTTTTCTGCCCGCTAATAAGATTTCCATGGCGCAGTTGGTTCAGCCCATAGCAAATGGTGCATTTGTGCTCAGTATTGATACTGATTTCGATGGATGCATGAAACTGATACGTCAAGTCACCTCAGAGTTACCTATATACTTGGCGAATTCATTGAATAGTTTGAGGCTGGAAGGACAAAAAACGGCTGCCATTGAAATTCTGCAGCAGTTTGACTGGAAAGTGCCTGATTGGGTTATAGTTCCCGGCGGGAATTTAGGGAATATCTATGCATTCTATAAAGGGTTCAACATGTGCCAAGAATTGGGGTTGGTTGATCGCATTCCTAGGCTTGTCTGTGCACAAGCTGCAAATGCAAATCCTTTGTATTTGTATTATAAATCAGGGTGGCAGGAGTTTCAGCCAGTGAGGGCTAGCACCACTTTTGCTTCTGCTATTCAAATTGGCGACCCTGTTTCGATTGACAGAGCTGTTTTTGCTTTGAAGAATTCAAATGGGATTGTGGAGGAGGCTACCGAGGAGGAATTGATGGATGCTATGGCTTTGGCTGATTCTACTGGGATGTTTATTTGTCCGCACACTGGAGTTGCATTAACAGCTTTGACTAAGCTGAGGAAGAGTGGAATTATTGGTCCGACTGATAGAACTGTTGTGGTGAGTACTGCTCACGGTTTGAAATTTACTCAGTCCAAGATTGATTATCATTCTAGACAGATCAAAGACATGTCTTGCCGTTTAGCGAATCCTCCTGTGCAAGTGAAATCTGATTTTGGGGCTGTCATGGATGTTTTGAAGAACTACTTAGATGGTAGAGCTTCTTAGTAGGAGTAGGATATGCGTGTCATATGTTTTTCCTTCTAGTTCTGAACTAGTGAGGTACAGTTTCTCTTATTAATGGACTTTTAATATGTGAGATATTAAATATGTGAAGTTTAGTACGGTAAATTGTGGCGTTGATGGTGAATAATGGCGGGGTGGATAGTTTAATTTGTTCTTAATCCAGTCTACGGACAGTAAACTAAAATTTTTGTTTGGAGATTTGTAGCGACTTATTTAGAGATCTGCACTTTGATCTGTAGTCAAATGGTTTAGTGCTATGTGCTAGTGAAAGGCTGCACCCAAGGATCGTAGTAAGCTGACGGACAATGCATTTGCGGTGCATGCTGTCCTTCGTAGTTACTACTAGTAGTATCGATCTCCACCACGTTCAAATCTGTAGTAGTATCGATCTCCACCAGGTTAAAATCTTGCCTCTCACTCACTGAATACTACAGTAAATGACTTTTAAAAAAATTCAGATAGATATGTTGTGCATTCGTCTGATCCGATAGTGATTCAATTTTTGTCGATCTACTCATTGGTCCAGTTGAGCCCTCCCTTAGAAATAGATTAAAGTAGGAGTAAATATAAAATAGACTATTAACAACTGTCCGGAAAAAAAAAAAAAAAGGACCCTAGCGTGGAATTCCTTTTTTTTTTTGGTACATATTTTTCACGTGCATGCTGTCCTTCGTAGCGACTACTAGTAGATAAGGACCATAATGTGGAATTCTTTAATGAGAAAGGACCCGGCAATAGCATATTCGGTCTTAAAGCTTTGCGGAAGTCCTGTCTTTTAAGGTAAAGAACAGGCATCCAATGTGACATTCCGCTGTGTTTGGGATATTGTGGAGGGACAGCTGTTGTGGAGCGATTATACAACTGTAGGAAACAAGAACTAAGAAGTGGGGTGTGATTTGTGAAATTAAATAGATGTGGCTCTCCTTTGTTAGTGGGGCACTGCCTGAAACTCGTTGAGTTGGAAATTTGCAGACAGTAGTAATTTTCGGTTGCATGAGTTTCAATCGGTCCAAATAATGAAGGTAAGCATAACTGACGCTAAATTTACTCCAACCCGATTGCTTATGACATATCAAAGTTCCCAAATTACGTTAGAAGAAATGCAAGAATTTGACTGGTGCCGTTCTTTGTATGACGGGTTTATCTTGTTATCCCGTCCCAATGGCAAAACCTTGGCCAAATTCGAGGACAGAATTAAGGCGCCTAGTTGCCGGGGCATAAATGAAAGAGATGCTACGCGGGTTGCACAAGTGAATTTGTATTTTGTTAGCTAAAATTTTGGGATATCAAACTATATGATTAATGATACAATCTGATCATCACAGCAAGCGACGTGAAGCGGACTCAACAACTAACATAAAGCTTCAATCCTCCTTGCTTTGAGCAAAATCAATTCTCAAGAGTACTGATAAAATGCTATGCTTTTGTCATCAGATACACTTGCAAGCAGAGAGGACCCTGGTGGTCCAAATGCAACCGCCCAAACCTGATCATTGTGGTTCGAAAGTATCTGTGTAGCCGCTCTCATCTTCAAATCCCACAGCCTAACCGTCTTGTCGCTTGAGCCTGTTGCAATTGCTGCTCCATCCGGAGAAGCATCCAAACTTAACACCCAGCTTGAATGACCCGACATGGTACTTATCAAGGTTTTCCCCTCAGTATCATACACGTGCACATGGCCATCATCTGAAGCAGAGAATAGTACCCTAGAATCAACACGTGAATATACAAGGGAGCGAACGGGCATGCAATGACCTTCCAGGTGATGTAGAAATTTGGCTCGTGTTACATCAAAAACAGAGATGGTTCCATCCATTGAACCACAAGCAACGTGTCTTCCATCAAGGCTCCAGGCTTCTTGTTGCCACTTTTATCAGAGGGCTTCAAACCTTCGGGACGAGGGATTGACAATGTAGCTATCTCCTTCCATTTAACTGTATCCCACAGCTTGACTGAGGCACTGCCACCTCCAGCTGCAGCTAAGATTGTGCCCTGAAGATGCAAGGAGAAACGGTGCAAAGCTAAGTGATCCTGGTGCTTGTTAAGAAAGCAACAACTGATAAACATCTTAAGGCAGCAACTGATGATACCTTCATGGAATTGCTAGCAAGGTACAAGGGCAAACAGAAAAAGGACCAAGGACGGAAAGGAAAAACCCAAACATTTGAAGAAAGCAAATAATACTCACGAGTCTTGAATGTGCCGTGAATTTAAAGAAATATGACCTTGAGTTTGTAACAAATAGCAGCTAAAAGAAAGAAATCAATCAATGAAAATGATCCACTTAATATCCCCCCACATTAACATCCACCCAGTGGCAACATCTTGCCATATTAAGACAATTGGTTGCAATAGCCAAATCATGGCATGAAGAATCTTTTCCTAAAGGTCACGAAGTTCATTTCATCAAAAAGCTGCTAAAAGGGTTCTCCAGGTGTAGCCACAGCAATTGGGCTATCAAATGTCCTATAATGCACTAACTTGGCGCCAAGTTTACTTCCTTTTGAGTATTTAAATAGCCAAATATAAAACAAATTACTCAACTATTAGTCAGACCCAAGGAAATGGCAGCAGGTAAGATGATAATGCAAGCAATGTAACTATGGGTTCAACATAAAGACATTACTCAAAGGTCAAAAAGACGACAAGCAAACCATAACTGACGAGAAAGTAAGTTTGCTTAATGTTGCAATGTCTAATACTAGCCATCAAAGGAGAAAGCAAAACCTCAACTTCTTATAGTCCACACATACGAAGAATGCATATATCACATGCATAAATTAGCATAAGCAGGTAACAAGCATAACATATGAACTTCTTTCTTTAAAATGCCATTACATGAGACTACAATGAGTTTTCTTCTTCTTAAGAGAACTGAAAAAAAAATGATATACTAAAAGTTTTGTGGGCTACATTATATGCAAATATACGTTGCCTTTGGTAGCCCCAATGTGACAAAAAACACTAGTTTCTAAGATCTGTTGTCTACTTACAATAAACTTGGGAAACAAAAAGTTAGGCTCACAGAAAGTATGATAGCCAAATATTCAGGAACAAGCAGTTAAATCTAGATATTGCTACACTTGCTTAATAAAAAGCTCCATTTTGTTTTAAAACTCATCTGTCCTTCTCTTTCACACACAAAGGGACAGAGAAAAAGAAGTGCTCTGTAGCATGCTTTGTTAGACTCTTCAGCCTTTATAATCGTTCCGGGAGTAGCCCAACAAATTCAAATTAGCTTGAAACACATTGACATATAATACCAAAGGCAGATTCAACACATATATGCTGTGTCTAGCCAGAAATCATGTTTAAAGACAATAAGCGAAATCAACAAAAGTAATACTACTGCAAGAGAAGGCTGACACTGCAAAGAGTGTATAGGAACAAACAAAACTGTAATGTGGCTATGGGAAGCATGAACTAGCTTAGACAGAAATCTCTGTAGAAAAGAAAGCCAATTTACAGGTACCCTGAAATCTAGAGTCCTCATTGCATTATTGTTGTTGAGCCATGTAGGTAACTTCCTGCCTCAATTTCCACTTCATCTAAATCTCTTACACAGGCTTTTCTCTTTTTTAAGTCAATTCTTGTGGAAACATTTAAAGCTATAAACCAGCATAAAACCTGATTTTGCTCTATTCATTTATTTCCCTCAAAAGAAGAAAAGGTGAACCTCTCACAACATTCTTGCACTACGTGAAGTAATACATTATATTTGCGGTTTCACATGTTAATAATGGTTAATTTCCTCAAATTCAAATTCATATGCCTGAACTATTTGAAATTTTTCAATAGTTGTCATGCATGCCCTAGAATCCCCCATTTTTAAGTTCTGAATACGACTCTGGTACTATTCACCTTTTCACTTGCAATCAACTAAAATTACAAGTAAAGCTCTGACAGCTGACACAGCTTTATGAGAACTAAAAACATTATAGGCAGACTTTCTAAGCTAAAAATGCTCATTATATATAAAAAAAAAATGGTAAACGAAAAACCACATTTTCCAAAATAATAATAATAATAAAAAAAAGAAAAGTTAGGTCCTACTCCAACTTTAGCATTATCCAATCTGTAAACTAATAAAATACTTCATAAAATATAAATTGGATTATTTGCATTATTATCCAAAATAAGTAAAAACAAAAAAAATCTACTCCGAAAGAACAGGGCCGTTCTTTTTTTTTTTTTTTTTTATACCTCAGGGTTAAATTGCAACTGCCAGACTTCAGAAGGGGGAGCTTCAAGGGTGGCAATGGTATTATTGGAAGCAACATCAAAAACCCTAATAAAGCTATCGATGGAGGCGGAGGCTGCCATTCTGCAGGAGGGATTGGCGGCGACGGAGACAACGCCGAGGCAGTGGCCGGTGTTAGTCCGGATGCAACTGTCCTTTTTGGGGTCCCACAGCCGAACGGTTTCATCGAGCGATCCAGTAAGTAGGATAGGGGCAGAATCTTCTGGGGCTGGTGTCCACGTGGCCGTCCATATGGAGTCGTCGTGGGCGTTCTCGATTATCACGGGTGAAGTTAGTTTCATAGTGGTGGTGCTGCTGGTGCCGTTATGGTGGAATTTGGTCGGAGTGGCGGGCTTAAACCCTAGGCTTAAGGGCTAGTTTGGGACTGACACTTTTGGAAAGAAAACGAAGGATGGGGTTTTGCCTTTTTTGTTTTTGGGGAGATTTTTGGAGGAAAGAAGAGAAAGGTTATGGACGGACGAGATGCAGCGCTACGCTTATTTTATCAAAAAAAAAAAAAAAAAAACTACTCAAGGCACTATTTGTTTGGATAGTGAATTATTTATAAAAAATTTATTTGTTCACGTCATCAACTCATTTTTCAATTACTTTTTCAATTGCATGTGTGCATTAATTTATTTCCCATTCTTGACATTATAGTATTTTGTTCCACTTAATTAATTAATTCGAGCTTAACTTGACTAAGCTAGATTGTGAATCGTGGTAAATCCTTCAAACAGAACAAGTTAATTATTGGAGACATCTCATAGTGTTCTACAGGTAAGCTGCAAGAAGGTTACGAACTAAAAGCAGGCCTAAAAAAGGTACCCAAAGATTAAACAGAAGTGTATCTTCGAGGTAGAAATAACAAATCTACATGGCAATATGCTATGTCAGTTCGTGATTTACGAATGATCTCATCTATGCAGCTAGAGAATTAATGTTGTTAGAAGGGGGTTCCCATGCAATGCAAGGGATTATCCACGTAGACGCGCAATGTTCAACATTTGCTTCAAAACTGTCGTGGATTCTGTTCATTTGTGGTCCTTCCTGCTCAGTGTACACGCACAGATTAACAAATCCAGGCCTCTCGGAAGTGTTTTGTAATCCTAGTATTCTAATGTATGCTCTCTGTTCCTTCAGCCAGTGACTGTGAATTGATGACTTTCCAAGTTTCCAACCCCACTTTCTGACCCAATTCATCAAGAATGAGGCCACAGAAATTGCAAAGCTGAGGCACAATTGACACTTGAAAGTTGAAAGAAGCATACATCATGAGTACTACTCATGGCCATCTAATTAATATGCTTCAGTCAGTGCAACGTGCAAGTGAAAAGCAATGAGGATGTGATCACTGCTGTATGCATCATAATTTTGCATAAAAGTTAAAATCGGTCTCAAAAAAATTGTAAGTTCCGTTTAACAAGCGAGTTTTTTGAGTGTTTGTCCAAAATTTTACTTTAACTTATTATAGAATTTATAGAAAAAATTTTCAAGACGTAAAACTTTTTTTCCTTTTTCATTTTCCTTTTCTTTTTTTTCCTCTCCTCTATCGCTGCATCTCTACTGCCAGTTGACTCTTAAACGTCTCTTGGCAACTAACGCCGATAACAACAGATTTTTTTTTTTTTTGCTTTTTTCTCTCTCCCCCTCTCCTCCTTCCTCTTCCCTCCTTTTTCTCTTCCCTTCCTCCCCTCCATTCCCCTCTCCTCTTTCCTTCTCTCTCCCTCGCCACCCTCTAACATAATATTTCAAGTGATTCGGTTGATCGGATCGTGCTAGGGAGAAGGAGGGTGGCGGGGGAGAGGGAAGTAGGAAGGAGGAGAGGGAGAAGAGAAAGAAAGAAAGGAGAAAAAAAAAAAAAGAGGTGGTTAGCACCGGAAGAGGTGTCCGACGGTGTTAGTTGGCAGTGGAGATGGCGGTAGGCAGAGGTGAGGGGAGCAAGAATAAGAAAGGAAAGAAGGGAAATTTTTTTGTGTGTTTTTGTATATTTTGAGCTGTGTATTTTTAAAATTTTGAGGAAATTTTTTTTGGAAATTATTTTAATTAAAATTGTTGAGAAACTTGTAGGAGAAAATTTTGGCAAGAAAACAAGTTTGCAAAACAGGGCTGTAGATCGAACGTGATGGTGAAAACATCAGTTCAGTGATCAATTGTTATGTTCTAGTCTCCCTCTTATATAACGGGAGATGCTAGGGGCCCTTTTTCTCGGTATTGTTTTCTTAGGTTGCAACTCACTGTTGGAGGATGGAACAAGAAATTTTGACCCTTGAATTGCAAAAATTTCAATCGTTTAAAATGTAGATCAATCGCTACCGTCGTTGAATGATGGGGCAATTAGCGAGTGGACAAAAATTAGGGGAATGATTCATTAAAGGGGCTATAAAACTTTAGTCTTGGCAAGCATATAAATGAGAAATGACGAAGATTTTAATCAAATTTATTCAAATATCACGATGAATCCAAGCTCTTGATTGATAACAAGCCAAGGGCATTTAGTTATGGTTTAAAGGTAACATATGGTGGTGTTTCCGCAAAGCAACGGCCAAAAAGCTTTATAGTCGTAGCGGGATCGATTGGGATGATCCATACTCAAAAGCTTGCTTATGCTTTCAAGTCCAAACTCGAAAATTTTTTTGCTTTTGATAACTTATTATAGCCTGTTTTTGGTTCATTTGAACGTTCCTTCGTGAAGAGGTATGCCTCCTTCTTGTTTTGCTTTTTGTCCGAAGAGGCATTTGCCAGGAAATTACAATCTAAAGAAGTCTCATCATGAATCTCACACAAAAGTCTTAGCTTTTCCGCTTTTATTATATGGTTGAATGCTGATTCTAAGATCGTTCAATGCACAATCTTACAATCTTGCGATTTAGTCTGTGCTCCTTTTCATTGTGTAGGCGGCATATCAACCTGCCTGCATTTCTTTCTCTTCTGTTTTATTTAATGACAAAAACCAAAAAGGACAGAAGGAAAAGGAAGATTTTTTTAGGCTCTCAGTCGCAAGCTCAAGGAACTAAACAGCTATTAAAAAATGCAAAGCCGAAAAGTAGATGATTAAGCATATTCTGTTCTGTTCCACTCTCCATCTCATTTCTTACCCATCGACACACCGTCTTCCATCAGCTACCCGGTCATCCCAATCATAGGAAAAGTCTATATACTTCTGATGCTTTTTCTTTTTTCTGTTTTAATTTGGTCACTAGCCGAAGTGTCACAGCCACAAGCAAAAAGATTAGTGTATTTATTAGTAACATTTAATAATAGTTGTGTCTTCAACTACTAGGAAGGATTGGCTCAGCAGCCAGAAGCTTAGCTTTTAGAGTTAATACATGGCTCCGTTCGGATTGGCTGTTTTTTAGGGCGTTTTTAAAAAATTTTATTGTAGCAAAATTTTTAAATTATAGTTTGGAATATTTTCAGAAAATATTTTGAAATATTTAAGAGTAGAAGCGTTTCTAAAATATATTTTGAGATATTTTTAAAAATTTAAACTAATTTTTAGATTACCTTTTAGAGTACTTTTTAAAAATTTTTATTATATTTAAAAAACTAATTTTTAAAAAACACTCCCATGGTATTTCTGTGCCGTATGTTCCCTATCACCTGTTCAACTTTTAAAGTGCTGGTAGCCATAACCCCACTATCACCTAAACCATTTTACCCTGCAAATGTTCACAGGATCCTAAATTAATCAAATCTCTAGTCATGTAACAAAGGCCCATTCCTCCCAAAGGAAAGACCAACACCAAATTGCTTCCATTCACTACTATAAGTACAGCAAAAAAGCATATACACATCCAGTATTCCATCCATGCAGCAAAACTCAGCCCTAAACTAATCCCAACGATGAGAAAGCTCTGAAGTGAATTTGTGGGGTTGGGATTGTGTGTTGTGGGGGGAGGAACACAATCAGAGCCATGTCAAATGTAGCATTATACACTATTGTGTACCAAATTCATAGTCCTTTTGTCTCAATAATAATTCAATCAAACCAAACAGCTTAAGATATAACTCGCATCCTCTGCAAGAAGTTGCTCCAATTTAGAACAAAAAACACAACCAGAGCAACAATTTTTTTGCCACCCATGAATGACACACAATCTACATACTCTCAACCATAAGCTAGTGGAACTAAGTAATTTGGTCTCCTTTGTGATTGGCAAAAATTGTATAAGTGGAAAATTGAAAAAGGGCAAAAAAAAAAAGAAAAAGAAAAAGAAAAATCAGCGTAGCTTATGCCTGTTGATCACTGGGCTCAAACAAATTCTGGGCTTGGTCCATGGTCCGTCTTATGCACCCCTTTCATTGAATTCATTTTCTCCAGCCTCCACTCGTCTTTGAGCCTAGCAATAAAATTGTCAGCTTTCAGGTTCACATCCGGGCTTGGACAAAACACTGACTGCCCAATTGAATCTGCACCGTCCATTGCTTCCGATGATTTGACTGACATTACGTCAACGTCTTCCAGTTCCGGAGAGCTACACCTTGAACTGTGAGCGCTCCTTATTCTAACAAAATCTCCGCGAGCCACGAATTTGAAGTCCGGCATTGGAAACGGCGGTGGTGGCGGAGGCGGCGTTGGTATTTGTGGCGATTGTGCGCCGCTATTTATGTAATCCTCGTAGTAAATACTTGTTTTCGCCGGCAACGGAGGCTTCCCGGTGGACGATGGTCGTCGCCGGAAAGGTTCAGGTACTGTTGTTGGAGTTTGAGGTTGAGTGTATTTCGGCTTGCGGTTTGATGTCATTTGTTGCATTGGTGGAGGTGGCGGCGGCGGGGGTGGTGGTGGTGGAGATGAGCTCTCTGATTTGAACCGCCTGCTTTTGCTTCCGTGCTTGAAAAGTGTATTCAGGATAGACGACGGAGGTGGCGGAGGTGGGGGTGGTGGAGGAGGAGCTGATGACGTCGAGTTAAATCGCTTACTCTTGCTCCCGCCTTTAAACAAGTTATTGAATATTGAATTTGGAGGAGGCGGTGGCGGAGGCGGAGGTGGTGGTGCAGTGCCGGAAAGGGAATATATGCGTTTATTTTTGCTACTTTTCTTGAAAAGATTTTGAAAGACCCGAGAAGAAGGAAGTGGTGGAGGAGGAGGAGGTGGCGGCGGGGGCGTTGGTGGTGGAACGGATGAATGTACAGAAGGCGGAGAGCTCTCACTGGAACTCTCAGAATTGTTTCTTTTTTTCAAAATTTTCTTTCTTTTAGTCTGATTGTATAAAGAAGCGAGGGCTGTTGTTATTTCCTTGGCCGTTCCGCTCTTTCTCCGCTGGAGCTTCTGCTCTGGAGTTTGCTCAAACTCCAGAGGTGGTGGTGGCGGCGGCGGAGGAGGAGGAGCAAATGACTGAGGCGGAGGTCGTAATGGGCTTTCTTCCAACTCAGCCTCAGTAACCTTAGGCTCCACACGTGGCTTTCCCAACTTTTCTTTACGTGGTGGAACGCTGTGAAGTGATCGCCTCCGCTTCAATCTCGCCGGTGGAGGCGGTTGCGGCGGAGGAGGAGGTGGTGGTGTTGCTGGCTTCGGCGGCGGTTCAGGTGAGGGAGGCCTAGCTGAATGAACTTCAAAAGTATCCACCGGGATCACTTTAACATCAGTCTCCTCCTTCTCCGCCCCGCTCCGCCGTGGACGGTGGTGAAGTTCTTCGGTAGCAGTTCGCCGCGAATGCCTGTACACCTCAAAGTCATCCGTAAACCGGTGGCGCGTTTCTCCGGTTTCCCACAGCGGTCCTTGCCTTAAATCCGGATAAGAACTACTGCTCCTTCTCAACCGGTTAACCCCGGTCCCTCCCAGTCCAACCAGAGGAGTGTTAAACCATTGATTGGTGCTGCTCTCAGCTTGCTGAGCAGTTGTATCACTAGCAGCAGCAACCCGTTCATCATCATGGGAACTTTCCGCCGCCGAAACGTCGTCGTTTCTCTTCGCAAAAACCCCACAAAGAATTGCAAAGATTACCAGAAGGATATTGAGTGAATCCCAACTTTTTTTAACTGAATAGGTGGGACGAAGGATTTGAGTTGTATGGGTGAGAAATGGAGGAAGTAAGAAAAATATAACGAGCAATGCTATGATCGGTAGGAGGAGGATAAGGGAAACCGGGTTAAAGATAGGAGAGGGTGGTCGGCGGCGAAGGCGTTGGTGTTGGAAGATGGCGTTGGTTGAAGGTTGGGACCAGAAAGGTGGTGAGTCTCCATCTTGCTCCATGGAATTATGATCTGGTTTGGCTTTTAGGCGGAAGAGAGGTTCTTTTAAAGCAAAGCTATATTGTTCTCTCTTCTTTTTTCAACAGCCTGAATCAGACTTTTGTTGTTTTATAAACCTAATCCCAGAATTAACCTCAAAAGCCGGCAACTCTTGAGGCAATCCCAGGGACTTATATCCCAACCCAAACCCAACCCCAACCCCGATGTGGGACAAATGTACCTATAGGGGGGACCTGCTGCTAAGTGGGATACTACCACCCAATACCCTTTCAACCCTGAGGCAATTTATCTTTTTTCAACAGCCTGAATCAGAGGCTTGGCCTATATAGAGAGTTCGCGACACAGTAGATACGGATTTTTCTTTTCTCTCTCTTTATTTTTGTTAATCAACAACTCCTGCTCCTCCGGCCCAACTGAGCCAAGAGGATTAGAGGGAGAATATCCCTTCTGCCCTCTCTAAATCAAAGGAGTGCTCTACTGCATTTCTACGTCTTATTGTATTTTTATACCTTACATTTTACTTTATAGGTCAAAGGAGTGCTCTACTGCATTTTTACACCTTAATGCACTTCTACACCTTACATTTTACCTTATAACCAACTCGCCTAGAAGAGCGTTGATTGGAATCATAGTAAATGATCCATAATTAAATGCCATGCCAATGCAACAGGAACTGGGATACACTCCTGTACGGTATACATCATTAGGGTACTTAAATGTTTTAGCATTAATCATTAGCTTAGGGGCACTAGATTTTTAATTTAGTGAAGATCACCAACAATGGCCATTTTCTAAGGTTTCCCATTATTAGTTTAGAAGGGCAATGTCTTTGCTATTCAGTAATGTATTGTCTGATTGTTGGCTTAGCCACGTAAGAAAAGACTGTTGTGGGTCTTGACTTAAAAAAGTTCCAAACATTTTAATACTATATGTTCTTTCGCTGACATGCTTCTATTAGGTTTTGGGGTAACCATCATGCATGATTGAAGCCCGGATGGAGATTAAAAATTTACAACAAATATCCCGTTTGAAAAGCGTCATGCAACAGAAGTCTATACCGCATCACATGAAATACTACTACTACTATTGCATTGCAAAATGGCACGAAATCTGGTAGCCCAAGTTTCAAATGTTGAATATTTTTATGATGGTTTTCGGTAGGAAGGGAGCAAATGGCAGCTAGCAAGGGAGGGAGGGTAGTTTGCTTAATTGGAAGTCAATCTTGCTCTGGTGTGTCTCGTCCATTGATGCTTCATTACAGGAGCTACTTACTGCTGGGCACCCAGTTCCGTACAGCGCTGCAAACGAATCGAGCCGCTCGCGAGCCGCTCGAATCGAGTTCGATCAATATCGAGCTCGAGTATATATATATATATTTTTTTTATTTTTTTATTTTAAGTATATATATTTTTTATTTTCTTATTTTAATAGTAAAATTACATATATATCCTTAATATTTTATTATTTATTAAGAAAAAATATTATTTTATTTATTTCTTAAAAAATAAAATAATTCGAGCTTTAAATTTGCTGGCTCGTCGAGCTCGAGTTTGGTAAAATTTAGTCGAGACTCGACTCGATTAGCCCAAAGTTCGACTCGACTTGGCTCGTTTGTAGCCCTAGTCTCGCATTTTAAATAAAGTCTTGCAATAGGCTGTTGTTTTGTCAACAACTGCATGTCAAGAATATTGATGCAGGGATTTGTTTGGATTGAGATGATTTCACGTAAAATAATTTGCTTCACAAATCTCAATCGTCTTTTTATCTTTTTAATTATTTTTTTTATCTCACATTCATCACATAACATCACAAGAAATGCTACAGTCAAATAAATCGTCCAAATAAACTCCTATCCAAATAAACCCAGCAGCAGTAGCTATACAGTATCTTAAAAAAAAAAAAAGGACATTTTGCATTTAACATGTTACTAATTTTACCACCGAATTAATGAATCAATGAATTGTGAACCTCCAATCCGATCTTAATGAGGACCATACTTGATTTTGCTCTAATTAAGTTAAGTCGTTGCACTTTTACTTATTTTCTTTTCATTTCTAGACAAATGGAGTAATCGTATGGTAGAAGTTTCCCGGCCATAAACAGATACTAGTAGTATGAGTCGCCCATTGGTTGATAAGAAAAGAAGAATAAGAATAATAATGGGATATTTGTGGTGGGTTCTTTTGATGGGACGGGGGGTGGATCAAGTTAAAGACACGTTTAACTTTAGGAGGAGGGAGGAAGCGGCTCGGCTAGCGGACACAGGTCACGGCTTGTATTATTGGAAATTTGGAGCGTGGCTGTAATCATTAAAACCTCCAATCCCTTTTACATCAAAACACCAAGAAACACCTTTAAAATAGTAATCAACTCAGTCAAAAGCAAAGAAAAAGTACCTGAGACTGCTACCGCCCGCCCAGTCCATATCTGCATCTTTCACTGCTGCTAAGAACATGTTGCATTTCCTTTGTTTGTCGGAACTTCAAACCTCTTGCTGTGCCGAATTATGGCAAAATTTTTCCTCGATCATTCCTTCACCTGCCGCAAATTTTTGCTCTTGTTTGGATTGCATCTGTCTAGAAAAATTACTGCAATGATTTGATACATGTGAAATGAAAAAAGTGATCCCACAGGAAGAAAAAAAACGTGTCCTAAAGCAGAAACTTTCCAATCGGTGGAAGCCCTTTTGAATTGCAGTGTCAAAAACCACCGGCTGCGTTTGGATTGAGTGTTTTTGCACCTGTTTTTGAAAAACTGTTTTTCACATTCCAAATGCTACAGTAATGTGTATTTCAAAAACAACTTCAAAAACACATATCCAAACAATATATCAAAAACAATTCCAAATATATTTCAATTATGTATATTTAATTTGTATATTTTAATAAGTATATTTCAATTTGTATATTTTAAATATGTATTTTAATATGTATATTTGAATTATGTATTTTAATATGTATATTTGAATTATGTATATTATATATTATATATTATATTAATATAAATATATTTATTTCAATTATGTATAATATTATATATATTATATCAATTGAAATAAATATTATATATTTATATAAATACATTTATTTATATATAAATTTATAATTATATTTATTCAATTTTGTTTTATAATATATATTAATATGTATATTTCAATTATGTATATTATACATAAATTATATTAATAATAATGTATATTATATATATTATACATTTCTAATATTATATATTTATACATACATATTATAAATATTTGATTTTATTTATAATATATTTTTATATATTTATAATATATTTACATAAATATTATATGTTATATAAATTATATATAATATAATGTATAATATATTATACCTTTATATAAATGTACATTTATACATAATATATAAATATTTACGTATATTTATAATATACATTTATATTATGTATAATATATAATATAATACATTTATACATTTATATTAATATACATAATATTAATTTTACATTTATACATAATATTAATACATGTATACATTTATATTAATTATATTAATACATTTCTACATAATATTAATATATATTTATAATTTATTAATTTATACATTTTTATAATATACACTTATACATTTAAATATACATTTATATTATGTATTATATATTAATACATTTATACATTTATATTAGTATACATAATATTAATTTTACATTTATACATAATATCAATACATATATACATTTATATTAATTATATAAATACATTTCTACATAATATTAATATATATTTATAATATATTAATTTATACATTTATAATATTCATTTATAATTTATACATTTATAATAATATACACTTATAATGTATAATATATTTATAATATTCATTTATAATTTATACATTTATAATAATATACACTTATACATTTATAAATATATTTATGTTATGTATTATATATAATATAATACATTTATATATTTTTATATGAATATATAAATATATTTATTTATAAATATCTATAAATGTATTATAAATGCATAAATGCATATTTATATAAAAATATAAAATTTATAATTTATACATTTATACATTTATACATTTATATAATATTCATTTATAATTTACTCATTTATAATAATATACATCTATACATTTGTAAATATAAATGGATTATAAATGCATAAATGTATATTTATATAAAAATATAAAAATTATAATATTCTAAAAATACTCAAAAATATGTTTCAAAAATATCTCTAAAAATAATCCAAAAAAATCTACAATAAAAGTTTTTTATATAGTTTTTGAAAAACAACCCAAAAAACAACTAATCCAAACGGACTTGTTTTTCAGATTCAAAATGCTACAGTGGTGTTTTTAAAAAACAAACCCAAAAATAGCTAATCCAAACGGAGCGACCATTCATTACTCATTAGAGCATTTATTAGTTCTCTTGGAGGATGATGATGCAGCAAGAAACAACCATGCACTTAATCAAAAGTTACGCTGCACTTGATTTAAATGGGATGAAAAAAAAAATTATACTTTTTTGGTTAGTGAGACCCTTCTTCCTTTCTTTCGACTTTTTCCTCGTTTCGATTTAAAAAAAAAAATTACAAATCTCACTCTGGATTCAAAATTTAAGAAATCCATATATATATATATATATATATATATATATTCTTTACGTGTTTGATATGCAAAGAAAAGAGAGATCAATTTGGTAATGCTGGCGTAGCGCAGATGCAGGCAGTGTGTGTGTGTGTGTGTGTGTGTGTGTGTGTTACAGTTGTAATTAGAATTGAGTTAATCCCCAGAGGAAAAATAATTAATACTAGCATAAATTATTTGAGCTTAATTACAAGACATGACTTCAAATCCATCGACCATCTTCATTCATTCGTGTCCAGCCCCTACAACATGCGTGTAATTTAATTCAAACGCATTTTTATAAAAGAGGAAAGCTCCCATGACTTGTGAGTTATGACCTCCTCCTACTCATATCCTGTCCTTCTCAGTGCTGGATGATTACAATTCAACATACTACTTTTAAACGAGGGAACAATAATAATATTTTATTATTGTGAACTACAAACTAAGAAACGAAAACTCATATGCAAGATAAACTTCAATTAACAATGTGATTAATTTTCCACGCGCCACCTAAGCACAGATTAAGTATAAGAGAGATTAGTGTTGATTGTTGTATTTATCACAGCTAATACCGGTTGTAGGGTCTTTAGTTTTATTTTGGGAATAAATACGATCGATGGGAATGGAGACAGGTTGGACATTGACAACCATTGTCCCCGCCCACGAAGGCTTGCCAACAGCTAGCATGAAGGCCGGTTCTTCCTCCTCTGCCTCTACCCTCTAACGTCACATTCCAATCCAATCACGCTCCTTAATCACGAATGTTTTTCTTGTCATTAATTAATCAAAATCAGTTTTATTGTAGTTTTAATTCAAATACTTGTGCATTGATTTAAACAGCTTTTCTAAGATCAGACGAGAATACATGAGTTATTAGGAGAAATCTGATTTTCAACGACGATCAATTTAATAAATACAAAAAAAAATAGAAGTAGCCCTTGAAGGGCTCCAAGCTTCTTGCATTTTCGTATCAAACCGTACTATTGTGCATGCTAACAATAAATATTTATAATTTTAAAAAATATAGGAGTGGGATTCCTTGATCAAAAAAAAAATAATTTTCTTATTGAATAGTGTATAGGAACAGCATACCTACTTCCCGTTTTGATGACCGACAATACGTACTTGTTTT
Source organism: Coffea arabica (assembly GCF_036785885.1). Taxonomy (NCBI): domain Eukaryota; kingdom Viridiplantae; phylum Streptophyta; class Magnoliopsida; order Gentianales; family Rubiaceae; genus Coffea; species Coffea arabica. The sequence goes on along the minus strand of NC_092320.1, from coordinate 10,691,487 downwards.
TTGTGGCTGTATTTTAACGCAAAACGTCAGATGCCTTGAAATAGCAACTCGATGGTGGATCCATAGCCGTCAAGAAACTCATGGTCCGATGACGTGCTTAATTACCTCCAGAAATCAGCTACTACTCGGTTATGAAATGAAACCGCGGAAAGAAACTCTCCTCTCTGCCTCTCTGCTGCTGTGTCTCGAGAACTGATTACCTTAAATTAAACAACAACTATTATCGTTTCCGTTGCCAACCAACTCTATATATATAGCAAATGTATTTGTGTATGTTGGCGTCTTCCATGTTTTCTTGATGGGTTTTTGCTGAATTGTTCTTGGGCAATCCGAACTCAAAAGCATCTAGCTAGCCGATCTTTAGAAATATCCCAATCGAAGAAATTATTTTGTTGCAGATCACCTGTACGTATTACGGCCATTCTTTTTGAGTATAATAATATCCTTCCATAGCAAAGTTTTGGGTTTCGGGCAAGTGCCAAGACAGTACATTAATAATCTTTAACAGCTCATTCAATCATAGATAGCGATTCTTTCTATATAAAAATAACCCTTTTTTCAGCTTCAGTTTCTCAGACTACCAGCACAAAAATGCTCAAGACTGCAGTTTTATGGAAAATCAGGCTGTAGAACTTTGACGTTGACCCTTTTTAACTAACTTAAAGGAGAAGTAAGAGAATAATACAGCCAAGTTATGGGCCGGATGATCAGGGTATGAAGCACCTTCTTGTCCTTCTCAGCACACCTTCTTGTACTTAATTATTAATTGTTGATTGAAAATGCCTTTTTTTCTACGCCTGTAAGTGAACTCATACCGTGAATCAGGTGGGATTTTATGTTGCTGCCCAATTAGCTATCCTTGTCCGCTTAAGAAGCGAATTTGGACAGTTGCAAAATAGTCGGTCAATAATTCTCTCGCAGGAATGCAGAAGTCTTTGGAGTTCGTGGAAATCTTCTTGTACTGCTACGTAGCTACTTGCAAGCAATGATTGGATTATAATAGAGAAGACTTGAGATCCGTCCTCTAATGGTACAAGTAATTTTTGTTTCCTTTTCTGATCATTGTCCTGATTTGCCTCTCATGCGCTGCTTTGCTTTACACCACAAACAATCAAAGCATTGAGCCAGTAACACGCTAACAACTCAGGTCCTGGTTCGTCTTGTAACATTTGAATTTTTGAGCCAACTGGTCCCCGAGCAAGCAAGTTCTTTGAATGTGTCAGCAGGGTAAGTTTAAAGAAAATGTTAGTATAGGAATAACTTAATTATAAAAGGGCCGACATCCAGCTCGAATAATTAAGTAGGCATCCTTTCAGTTTCCAAACCTATCAGTGATTTGTCTGGCGACGTTCTTGTTAGTATAATCTTTTTCATGCATGACCTCTAATTTCTGATGTGAGGTAAAAGTATAGTTGGAAGAACAGATCACGAGGAAATATGGTATAATTACGAAGAAGAACGATAATCTACCTAGAATAGGCTATTAAGCAGCACTTTTTATGAGCACATTTTTTAAACGTATTTTTACTTCATAAACATCAATTTGTTACCATACATTTTTTAATGAAACTTTTAGAAAATAGCAATTCAAACAAGTTACTACATATCAAATGTGTGAATTCCTCTCTTGTTGTTCTTGAATGATAGCCAAACATTGAGCTCAACTGCAAAATTCAAGAATTCAATGATCGATCCAGCAAGCTAGGCTCCTGTCTCGGAAGTCTGATCCATTTGCACCGAGAAAGCCATCCAATTATTCTCTGAAAGAGTAGGTGATCCATATACATCTTGCATTGACAAACCTGTAATGCCAATGAATTTGGTAACAAAAATTATCACAAGTCACTGTTCATTTTGCCGTGGAGCAAATTGAAAGCGGTAGACCTTTGTATTTATCCAGTAGTCAATTGCCGCCAACGGAAAATAAGGAAACCAACTTGGGAGTGACATTTTTGTTTCCTTTTTCCTCCCGAAAACCAAGGGGTAGTGACACCTGGTAAATCCTGTGCTTGACATTAAATTGTCAGATCAACAGAAAATTTATGATTGGTTTACCACTAGTAGCCATCAATCAGCACTAATTGTCACTTTTCCAGTTTATTAATAATGCAAAAGGCATCTTATTGATCATCTTGTCCTTTTTCAGCTTGCTAAGTTTCGACTGCTGACTTGCCGTTCTCGCAAGTGTCCTTCGAGAGTGTGTGATTTTAGCAACAGCTACAAAAAAAATCGCTAAATTATCAGTTTTTTGGGATGTTTTTGAAATATTTTACTGTAATAATACATATAAAAAGCTTTTATTAGAGATATTTTTAATGGTATTTTTAAGGTGTTTTTTGAATGTATTTTAGAATATTTTTAAAGGTTAAATTTTTTTTTTATATTTTTAAAAAATTAACACTGCCACCCACCACCCCTCTCGCTCCCTCCTTTCTCTCTCTCTCTCTCTCTTCCTCTTCCTCTACCTTCATCCTCCCTTTCCCCTTTCCCGTCACATCCCGCCTTCCCTTCCCCCCTCCTTGATTAGACCTCAATTTGCCAAATTGATGCCTCTAGTCGCAGCCAAATTGGGGAGGGAAGGGAGGAGAGGGGTGGATGTGACGAGAAAGGGGAGAGAAAAGAGAAGGGAGGAGGAAAGAAATGGAGGAGAAAAGGAGAGTGATGATAGAGATGGAAAAATAAGGAGAAATGGGAAGGAGAGAATTGTGGTTGTGATGGTGGTCGATAGTGGTAATAGATGGACGAAGAAAATGGTGTAGATTTTATTTTTCAATTTTTTTTATCTATTTGAAATTATTTTTGATATATTGTATGAATGTGTTGTTTTTATTCTGCATTATTGTAGCATTGTAAATGAAAAAATTGTTTTTAAAAAAATGAAGAATTCAAATAGAGGCCAAGCTTTTTTTTCCCTTCTTCTTCCTAAATAAGATTTCAAACCAAGCTTATAGGTGGCATCGTATATGTGATTAATGGATCAATTGATCAAATAAAAATCAACTAAGTATAGACGGTTTAAACTCACATTCAAGAAATAAATTTTAAATTTTACATTTGAATTAGCATTTAGTGCTTGAATAATTCAAGTTATTTTAACTAGAATTGAACTTAGAAGCTAGCCTAAGCGAATAGAGCTTTTGGAAAAGAAATTATTTGAGATATTATTAGGAATAAATAGTGTAGTGCCCCATGGGTGGATATATGAATCCAAATATGACGAATGACTCATATTACGATCTTCTGCATCCTAGGTCTTTCCGTTTTCTCATTTGGCTTACACTCTTCGTGTAGCATTCAGATCGAATGAAATGTTAATAACCCATCATCCTCTCTTTGAAAGAGGGGTGCTTCCAATTCTGTCGGTACTTAAAACAACTTTTGTCTTCTCCATATTATTAAATCTCCAGAGTCAATAATTTTATATGAGGAACTACTAAACTCAATCAATTGCTGCCATTACTATTCAATTTTCTATTGAGGTTATTTTTTTGTGATATAATGTATATGAAATAAAAAGATTACTGATAATATAAAAATTAATTGATAATTATAATTATGATGCAAATAAAATAATATTTATAAAAATGCGTTCTAAACAAAGTCCTGCTGCAAACATTCGTCGGTACTTATCTCACAATGTGGGCTTTACAATTTTAAAAGCGGTCTACGAATTCTTTCATTAGCCCAAAACCGAAAACCCTAAACACTTAAAAAAGCCTTAAACCCTGACAAATGGAAGCCCTTTATACTTCGACTGGATTTTACCGCAAAGGATTCTCCAACGACAATTTTGTAGGCGGGATTCATTCTCCAGAAATTTCTTCATCGGTAAACATCCACACACGAGAGAAATGGTGTGGTTTCAGTGTGAAGACTGTGGAGACAACTTGAAGAAACCAAAGCTGCCTAACCACTTTAGGACCTGCTCTGCATCCAAGGTCTCTCTTTCCCTTGTTTTTTCGTGAATTTTGTAAATTTAATTTCTTGAATTGGATTCAGCTGATTCTTGCTTCAAAATTGAATCTACTCGAATGTTCATCCTTTTCTTTTCGGTGAATTTTGTGCAGCTATCGTGCATTGACTGTGGAGAAATATTTGGGCGACAAAATGTTGAAAGCCATACCCAGTGCGTCACAGAAGCTGTATGTTTCGAGCCCTTCTCATTCTTTGTTGTCCTTTTTATTTTATCCGTTTACTTGTTTTGGATTTTTTTAACTGTTATTTTGTCTATTATTTGAGTTTATACAAGCTCTTGATTATCTGTTCATATTTCTTTTTTTTTTTTCCCATATTACCTTAATGGCAATATGATTTTTTTAACCGTAATTGATGTGGTAGAAAAAGCAATATTTTTGACTTGTTGCTAAGCTGATTTGGCCAAAATGTGTACTTTCTTTGGACAATCTTTGTGGAACTCAATGCATTGGGTTGAATGGCTTGAAACTGAGGGTTATTAGTAGTTCAGGACCAAAAGAATTGATAAACATATCAAACAATTACCATATTATGGGTATAGTATTAGTATGGCATTACACGGACATCATAAGTCATTTGAAATTGGACTTTCGGTTGGAATGCTCATAGTAATTTAAAGTTTTTAGTGGAAATGTTAAGAGGCATAGATATGAACAATTAAGATATATGAGAATCATTCAAAAAGGGTGCTATTTTCAGGAAGAGCTAGAGTATGTGTGTCTGTAATCTGGCAAATAATATGAACCAATTGTGATATGAATTTTTCTGAGGTACTGACTGCCTGTCCTCATTTTGAAACTTTCTTATGATGAATTTAGCCTTCATCTTTTACTTTGTTTGCTAATTATTAACTTGTATGTAGTTATTTTGGTGTTTATAAGCTTTGATCATTCTTGACTGATTGAAAGTGATATGATACTCTCATTTTCAGGAAAAATATGGTCCAAAGGGACAAGGGAAAGCTATTAATGGCTCAAATAATAAGCCTAACGGTGCTTCAAAACAGAAACCAGATGTTGATATACATGTTGGATTATCTCAACGTGCCCCATGGTCTTGCAGGTACTTCCCTTCCCGTGTACCTATATTGAAAATTGTGTCAATTCTTGACATAAGAGATGTTCAAGGAAAGAAAATAAAACCACTTGGCTGCAATAATGTATAGCTGCATGATATGAAGTCCAGATCCTCAGTAAGGTAGGAATATGCTCTGCAACACCTAATGCTTTTGCTTTTAGCTTGCAAGTACTTTGAGTACAGAAATCATCTTTTGCTTCCAATTCTTGTTTAGATTATTTTTTGAGAGATTTTGTTTCTGGCTCATACTATGAAATTTGAACTAAAAAAATATGAGCTTTACTCAACCCTAGACCCGCTAAATGGGATCCTTCAGATCTGGTGATGATGTGTAAAGCTGAGACAGTTACAAAGATTGTTATATTTTAGCCTTTCATTGGGAAATCAATAAGTTATCTTCTTCAGTTGTGGATGGGATATGAAACTTTGTGCCTGCTGTAAATTATTCTGTGTAGATGGATTTGTTGCATCAGTTTGCCTTATTTGATCCTTGGCTTTGGTCAAGATATTTTGGTTTCTATGCCCATTTTTTTAAGTTAGATCTGAGCTTTCATAATGTTAATGTGTTATTTTGCAGTCTGTGTAATACCAATGTTACTAGTCAGCAAACCCTGCTTCTCCATGCAGAAGGAAAGAAGCACATAGCAAAAGCAAAAGCTTTTCATGCAGCAAAGCAGCCAAAACAGAGTGAAGGAAACCTTTTGGAGAGTGATGTTCCAGCTGAAAACAATGCAAAGAATGAAGCTGTCGAAGCCACTGAGGAAGAAAAAGAACAGAAGCCGTCTAATACTATTGCTGCGAAGAAGGACAACTCTGTGGCAGAAAATGATAATTTGCAGTTGAGTAAGAAGAGAAAGCTCAAGGTGTCTGAAAATGTCGATGCCAGGCAAATACCTGGGGTTGATATGCCTGATGAATTGGGCAATGGCGAAATTATCCATGTTAGAGAAACCAAAATGAAAAAATTGAAAGAGAAGGATAAGAAAGATGAAGAAGTTGTGTCTGAAGACAACAAGTCAGTGAATCCCTCTCCTAAAAACGAAGATGACAAGAAGAAAATAAAGTGGAAGAAGCTGATTACTTCATCCCTGAAATCTGTGCGTATTGCTTTCCTCTAGCTCTTCCACACCACTAGTTTATTATTATTATTGTCGTCGTCGTCCAATGTTTCTCATTCCAGTAGAGTGTATGATGAAATTTCTGTTCCATACGTAAAACTGTTTTCCTGCATGCTGGCAGAATCCTGATGGCTCACTGAAATTCAAGAAACTGATAAAACTTGTTTTGAAGTCTCTCAAGGAATCTGGTTCAATAGTTGAGGAAAGCAGAGTTGCTGAAATTCTTCAGCAAAAGGTAAATTGATGCTTTTAAGGACTTGGTTGTTCCTATTCTTGTTATGAAGCATAATCTTATTGGGATTTCATTATTATCTGCAGATCAATTCTAGTTCCAGATTTGATATTGATGGCAAGTATGTACGATTAGCAGTGAAAAGTTAAGAACAGGTGTGAGTGTAGAGCGAACCCATCATGAAAATATGAGTTCTGATTGCTGTATTGCTTCGGTTTGAGCAAACTATTGATCACCCATTTTATTTGAGGCTGAACTGGAACAAGTCTCATATTTTGTTGTCCCTGGTGCATTTTTGCACGAGTACCGGGTCGGAAAAGTTTTTGAGCCCTATGGATCTAATTTTTGTACTTAGCCTTCTCCTATGATGGTAAACCGTCAGGGACTTTTAGGTGGTGTAAAGCATAAAGCTAATCGTTGAATTCTGGTTCCTCTGTCCTGCGCATACATTTGCATTTGTATGTACAAAAGAGACGCGGAAAAAAAAGTACCTGGCGCTTTCAATGGTAAAGCACCAATATTAATTTGAAGAGCCTGAATTTTAGATGTTTTTATTGGACCCTCTTTATCAGTCGTTTTTCGTTAACATCGCCAACAGTAGAGCATGGTCGTCATTGCACCAAAAAAATGATTTATTCAACAACATAGTAGTATTATTGTTCCTAGAATACACTCTCAATCACGGTTCCTATAACAGAGCTTTAGCCCATTTTGTAGTCGTTTCTTCGATGGCGGGTTACATTTCCCCTTCTTTCTTTCTACGGTTTTCTGTGTTTTTTTTGTCCCCTGTATAGTGATTGGTGGAAAAATGGAGTCATGTGTAATTTGATTCTAAGAAATCATATCTACATCAGAAATCGCAGCTGAGTTAAGGAAAATATACAAATCCCCAAATCACACGCCCTTGCCCGCCAATGCCTCCAAAGCACGTGCAACTGTCAAGGCGGGAGCTAAAAAAGTAGAACCACCACTAAGATGATCATCAAGAAAACAGAAAATGCCATTGCCTGCACCAAAAATAAGTAAAGAAATAAATTCGACGGCATATATAAGACCTGCCATTGCCTGCATTTTGGTTGCTAATTCACATGTAAAGACCTGTGTAGGCTATGTAAGCGCAAGTGCATAAGCAGAGCATGGAGTACTTACAGCTATTGCAGATGCGGCAAGCCCAGCTCGTTCTCTAGGATCCTTTTTGTAGTAATTACCAAAATACAGCAATGTGGCATAGTACCACATTATTGGGCAAACAAATCCTAATAGAAATCTGAAGAAATAAAGTGGTGATCAGACAAAGATGCACAAGGAAACAGCACAACCCCTAGCAGCAACGATAGGCATCATGAAAAATGTAAATATGGATCAGAGACGTACGAAAACCACCCAACTCCACAGCCAAAACAGGGTAACGGCTTGTCATATATGCTTGGTTGGAAGTCATCTGCATCTCTGATCAGGGTATATTTACCCTTCTCACGGTCAGAAGCATCTGCCACTTGCCCTATCATTAAAAGACACGTAATTACCATATTCATTTTCTTTTTCATAAAAACTACAAAGAAATTATCAGTCTACAACTGTAAAAGTGTGTAATCAAGCTAAAGACTTGCATGAGTTTTTTTTTTTTTTTCCCTCTAAGCAAGGGAGAGGGAGAGATTTAAGAAGTGGGGAGCAAGAAGGGGGGAATTAGAACCCAGGACCTCTAAGTCCTAAGGCCTCAACCTTAGCCACTAGACCTATCATGGCCCAAGTGGGGAATATGGCATTCAGCTGAAGCTTTATTCAAATTAAAGAACAGAAGTGCCTAAGAAGGAAGGAACATGGTCAGGAGATTGATAATGCAATAAAATTTGAAATGGAATAAGGACAAAAGGTTGATAATACAAGAAGTGAACCTTTTGAACTTAGTACATATTGCACATAGATATGTCAGGAGATATATCATCTCCAAATCGTAAAACAATAGAAAGACATTGAGCAAGACACAAACATCTAGAAACAACAAATATATGGACGATACTTCAAAATGCAAGAACATCATGACAATGACACACAAACAGAATAACTACCTTTAAAAATTGAATAATACCGGGCTGATGGTCTCAAAAGATCAAGATGCTTATCTGAAACTGATTTCACCAATTCAAGGCCACTTTTTACATCTCCCTCCTCGATAGTAATATCTGTAACATCAACAAGCCCCAATCTAGTCGTTACAAGGCCATCACGCTTGAAAATTTCCTTCTGTCAATGATTTAATAAACATACTGTTGCCAAGTTGAGGTTTACACTCACGGAACTTAAATTTGAATTGGCATGTCTCATTGACCACAACATTCAAGTTAACCAATCTCTTCCCCCCCCCGGGCCCCCCGGGGGCCCAAAAAAACCCCCGCACAAAAGTTAACAGTACATTTCCCAGTTTGAGTTACAATAAATTTGTCAAATTCCAAAGCATAACTGCATTAGCAAATGCCAACTTCCTAAACCCTATTACAACACCATGAAGAACAATGCCCGCAATAGAGGAAGTGATGCCACCCGACCTAACGTAACATTACCTCTCCTCCTTGCCCGATGACTCGTTGTTTGATCAAAGACTTTTCATAGGAGTGTCAACAGTTTCTGGATTCCCAGTATGATATACCATTATCACGGCATGATTATCAAAATCGGAACATATACCGATAACACATTCATACTCAAGCACTTGGCATCAAATATGTAACTCTGAAATGAAGTAGAACAAATTAACAACTGAAGGCACTCACTTTGATCCATGTGTAGTTTTCCAAAGAAAAAACGCCTAATAGTCAGTTGTCACCTCTACAACACCTGATATAATGAGAGAGACATAAACTTCACTATTATTCCATCACTCAACAACCAATTTTAGTCAAGGGTAGTGCAAGAGAGCATAGTAACAGAACAATCAAACATTGATATACAATAACCAGGTTATACCCCGCAGGCGCATAAGCAATTATTATGACAACATCACCTATTTCTTTTCATTCATCATCAACATCTAATTTTTCAAGCATCGATTTAACAATCCACTAAAAAGTGAGAGCATGAAATCATACGATCAAGCTCCATCTTGCATTGTCAATCTTTTCAGGTTTTACCAAGTGAAGCTTAAAAATTCGCAACTTTATCAGACCTATTGCTCAAACTTCTAAATCCCAAAGAAACCCATTAAGAAAAAAAAAATGAAAACCGCAATCAAAATCTAGAATCATCTCACTTCACTTCAATACAAAGCAATTCAAGATACAAGTCCTCAAAGAAAAATACCAAATTTTGTTACGAAAAGGTTAACCTGTCCGTACAAGGCCCAGAAATTCCATAACAAACGCCCCTCCTTAGAGGCCGACGCCCTCGACGGCCTGGTAATTTTGGGACTCCCCCTTCAAGGAGGCAGAGCCTCTACGAGATTCGAACCTGGGATGTTGGGTTCGTTGCCTGGCTCTGATACCATTGTTACGAAAAGGTTAACCTGTCCGTACAAGGCCCAGAAATTCCATAACAAATTTTATGAAACATATTAAGTAAAGAACACAGCACCAACACCCTCCCCCGCCTCCTCAACCCCCACCACCTCTAACCGCCGCAAAAAAAAAAAACCCCACCATTTTCTATCTACAAATATAAAACCAAGATTAAAAGAAAAAGAAAGAAGGGAAAACCTGCCTTTATGGAGTTTGAGCTGGGGAAGCGGCTATTTGGAGTGGTTGAGCTCCAATTCGTGATGATTGATGAAGGGACAGGAGACTCGGGGGTCGTTTGGAGTTGGAAGAGGAGACGAAAGAGGAGTCCAATTTCTTTTGATTTATTTTATGTTTAAAATTAATTGTTGACGCTGACTATTATGCATAGGAGAAGTGGATGGGACGGAAAGCTTTTTATCTTTCTTCAATCATAAACTTTGGACTGACTTTGAATGAGAGACTTCGAATAGAAGAGTTTGGTAACGGCCTCCTCCGCCTCCTACTCTCCTCTCCTCTCCTCTCCGATGATCCGTTGTTGAGTAAAATATTCTTGTGAGCTTCGGGCTCTAATTTTGCTGCACTTTATAAAAATTAAAAAGGAAAAAAAAAAAACAATCTTATCTTATGGGCAGCCAAATATATCAAACTCTTGTTTGTGTCGAGATTCGAACTCTTGGCCAACCGGACCGCCCCCAATGGTCATGAAAGAAGTTGAATTACGGTCAATTCTTCAACGCAAATTGCCTTCTTGTCAGAGTTGCTTTGGGAGAGAAACTTATGCATTGTCAAAAATCTCATATATAATCTTTTCTCCAGCGTACCTGAAAGAGGGGGAAAAAAAAAGAACTCAAATATGAGGAATAAGAAAATGCCACAATAAATTTGATTTAAGATTTTGCATGGGATGTATCCAAAAAGTCACTGCATTATACTACTAGTTTAATAATGGAAAATAAAAGAGCTGGTCACGTCATATACAATAATGTAATTTAACCATTGAGTGATATCGGGGAAGAGTTGTATTTGGTGGTAGAGATTGTAAATAAGAGATTTTTGAATTCAAATTCTCTCACCCGTCTTAAAAAGAAAAAATTATTGAATAATATGATATAATTTATAAGTGTCGTGTAAATAAGGCTACCTTAATTTAATGACGTAAAAATAGAAAGAGTAAGTGATATATGATAATGTAAAATATAAAAATACAATAACGTAATTTAAGTATTGAAGGATACCATATGCTTTGCAAGTGTCTTGTAAACTAATTTACCTGCTCAATAATTGTTGTGCTATCACCAAACTTTATCCGAACACTGAAATCAGAGTAGTATCCTTAGGAATATGCATAAGCACGAGCTGACGTATTTGATTCGGCGGAAGCCGAACCTAGGACTTGCGAATATAGTAAAAAAAAAAAAAAAACTGGAAAATGATATACAAAAATTCACTTTTTAAAGCTGAATAACAGAAATGGAAATTCTCAAAAGTTTTACTGTTATTTCCACGAATTGCACATTTACTTTTGACTTTGTTTTGGTTCTTATTTACGGCCTATCGGCTGGCAAAATTCATTTTGTACTTTTTCCTGAACCGTAAAACTAGTGTATTTTTTAGAATTTAAAAAAATAAAATAAAATAAAATAGTGTAGTTAAGAAGATTCTTTTCCTCCCGTCTTTCTGCGGCAGCCTTTGAATGCTTTTATGTGTTTTTCCCCTTTTTCCTTTTGGCTGAAACTTTTTAATCCCTCTTTATGATTTTCTTGTCCTCTTAGCTATTTTTGAGGTGGTGTAATTAAGCTAATTTCTCCGGGAGCAATTGGATTTATGAGAGAAAAAATAATGACATTGCTACAAGGGAAAAAAAGGATAAATAAAATTTCTCTTAAGTTTACTAATCATTTTCAATTAGTTTAAAAAACACAATTTCAATTATGAATACCAGCCACCATAAATTGTTATATTGCCGAATTGTGGAAATTCGTCAGAAGATGCTTCTGTTTTTTTTCCTCCCATCGTCACAAAATGTAGGATCTGTCTAATTAGCATGATTTTTAAAAAATTTAAATATTGTTTAACTTATATCATAAATACAAATTTTAATTATTTTTTTATCTCACATATATCACATAATAAAAAATACTATAATATTTTTTCAAACACATTTTTTTTCAATTAATCTCCTATCCGAATACATCCTACATACACTTACAAATCTACAATGGAACAAAAAAAGGACATACTGCATGAATTAGTAGGAAAAACATGTCATGCGGATAGTTTTGATTAGGAGTGTAAACGAATCGAGTCGAACCGAGTTTCAGTCTAATAGAGTTGAGTTTTAATATAATTTTACCAAACTTGAACTCAACGAGTTCAAAATGTCAATATCGAGTTTTAAAAAATAGTTTATTTTATTTTTAAAAATAAATAATAATAATTTTTTTTCTTAACAAATATTAAAATATTAGAAATATATATATAATTTTACTATTAAAATAAAAAAAATATATATATATATAATAGAGTTTGAGTCGCCTTACTAGCTAACGAGATTAGTATTTTTAAATTCGAATTCGAAATCGAGTTCGACTTGGTCAGTTCGACTTCGAACTCGCGCTGCTCGCGATCAACTTACGAGCGATTCGATTCCTTTGTAACTCTAGTTTTGATGATTGAAACTGGATTTGGATAAATGGGTTCTCCAACTAAATCAATCCAAATTCCTAATTATGATTGATTTTGCTTAGCAGCTTAAACATTTCATGCATATAGCTTCCTCAATCTTTTATTCTTTTCCTTTTCGCACATGTGAACTCAGATTATTTTCTTCCCCGCAGCTGATTAGACCCTACACCTGACAAAGAAAAGTATTGAACAGAATTGTGGAAGTAGACTTCTTGTGATGTTTTTCATTGGTCAGAATTAAGAAAATTTGAAAAGGACGCCATAAATGCTGCTGGTCTAATATAAAGAAGAAGACAAATGTGTTTTTTTTTTTTTTTTTTGATAATGACAAATGTCTTACTGTTGGACTAGTCCATTTCGGGGTAGGACTAGTCCATCGGTTAATTGTAATATCATTCAACGTCCCTGAACTTTATAAAAATATTGAATGTAGTTCTCGATTTGTTCAAAAAATGCAGTTATTACCCAACAATTTGGGGGGCCTCTCAGCATGCCCTCTATTTTATTTAAGAGATAACTTAAAAATTCCTAAAGTTTTCTGGACCAAGAGTCGAGTGGTAATTGGATTAAAAGAGAGGTCGAGTCGTGGAGAGATTCAACTAAACCCGGTTTAAGAACACTTGCACACAAGAGTTTTTATCTTTTATTCAATGGTCACCTCTAATCGATTTTGGTCCCAAATCTTTGGGGTTGTAATTTTCCAATAAATGTTGGTTACATTTCTTTATGTTATTTGTACTAGTAACTAGTTTCTGGTCTCTTTTTATCCATTGTGATAAAGGGAAAATCTTTTAAAATGTCTTTTACATTTCGTCAAAATGATTTTTGTTGTCATTTACTTTTAAAATATTAATTTTATATATCTAATAAATTCAAATCAAGAAAATTTGGTCATGATGTAGGTTTTTAATCACTTTTTACCTTGAACCCGTCGCATAATTCACACGTAGTTTTAGGGGCAAAAAACTATAAATCATTTATAGTTAAAACAAATAACCTGATTCATATTAATTTTTTGCCTCTAAAAAAATGAAAATTGATCCGAACTATATATTCATTTTTTTCTCTAAAAAAGTAAGACCTAACCCAAATTATATCCATTTTTGTTCTTAAACAAATGAAATTTGACTTTTTTGTACCTAAAAATGATCACATATGAGTTTTGTGGTGATTTCAAACTAAAAGTGATTGAAAATTTATGTTGAGACCAAGTTTTGTTGACTTAAATTTATAAAGGATGTAAAAATAATATTTAAAAAGTGAAAGTTGAAAATATTCATTTAGCAAAGCTATAAAAAATGGTTTAAACGATTTTTCCTTACAATAATATAAGAAATCTAAGGCTAGGGTTGAATAGCACAGCTAAGAAGAAGAAGACAAAAAATAGGGTTAAAAACCTTAGCGACTACTAAACTATTGGTTGGATTATATTTTTGCCATCAAACTATTTTTCGATAGTAATTGGCCATAAAACATTAGTAAACCTGTAACCATTTAGTCGATAAATTGCTCTTAACCTGTGAAATTAGCAGTTAATCTATGAAATATGATCACGTAGTTGTTGGACAAAATTGCCTCCGCGCTTTACCACATGTACTGCTAATTTCACAGATTAAGAGCAATTATTTACTAAATGGTCACGGATTTACTAATTAAATTATTTAGTGGCCAATTATTAACGAAAAATAGTTTGATGATCAAAATATGATCTGACAAACAGTTTAGTGGTCGCTGAGGTTTTTTGCCCCAAAAAAGTACGATCAACATCAATGACAATTTGACAATTCTATGCAGTGAGAAGGAGGTATCTTCGGCAATCAGAGAATATGAAATTGATTTTCTCGACTTCCTGGGCCACAATAGACTTGAAATGATCCCAGATCACCTCCCTGTTTCCTTTGTTACTTGAAATCCTTTTTCCTTTAAAAAAGAAAAAAGTTTTTCGAAGGGACACCAATGTAAGAGCACCTAATTAGCTGTTATAATACAACCACCGGCTTTAGAAACTCGGTGGCTACTATTCGACCATTCGAGTTAATCAAATCTTAAGAAACCAGTCAAGTCAATTTCGAATACTACACTAACAGGATCGTAAACGCCTTCAGCCCAGAGTACTACTTGTGTTTGATTGTAGTTTTAGTCTAATTGAACGTAATTAAACACTCAATAACCTGTAAAAGAGTAAAAGCAAAATCAGTTTTGGACCCTATTGTGCCAGACCAAACCCCTTACTTCACAAACACAATTCATGTGAATTGGGATCGCGGAGGCCCCCCCTTCCAGGTAGAAAGCTACAAACATTACACGCATTGGGCCCGATCCACATACGAAAACTCTGTATGGTAACTCGTAACAGGTGCTTATCCGCAAATCCGTGGGATGACACCCCAATGCCCAAACATTCTCTGTCCTTCAAAAATAAGTTTTTTAAATATAATGTTATAATAATATATAAATAAAAAAATTTGAACGGAGTCGACTAAAAATTTTTTATATTATGGTTCAGGCGGTGGTTTTTTAGCAAGTCATATAATATAATTGGAACGGTTTATGACGGTTTTTAAGTACTATTCAACTTTTGTGCTGGTATCTTAGCTACAAAACATGGGAATACAACAAAAGGAAACTAGAATGTATTGATTTAAGGATTAATTTTATATACATTAATAATATATAAATTATTATTATTAAATATATAATAATTAATTTAAAATTTAAATTTTACATATGTGTCATACATTCAATAATTGAACAAAAGACGTTAGACACCCCACCTTGCCTAATGAATCATGGGCCTTTCGTTGTACAACAATTATAAATCCAAACACAAAGAAATAAGCTTTGGACCCTTATTGCCCAATCTCAGCCTTCAATATGTGTGTCACAAACGTAAAGAATGCTTGGATAGTGATTTATCTGCGAAAGAACTTTTTTTAATTACATCATAAATATATTTTTAATAATTTTTTTATTTTATATATATTACATAAAAAAAAATTACAGTAATTATTTTATAGCAAAAAAAATCTGCACCAGCCCTCCACTTTCGAAGTGAAATAGTACGCTTATCTGGAAACTTCTGGGCCGATAGACTATTATTTTTTTTTTTCCCGCTCTCAGCCTCCGGTTCTCTCAGGAATGGCCACGTTCCTTTCCCACTCCTCTTTGACAAGATTAGTCTACAATATTCTATCCTCCAATCTCCTTCACCGACGCAGCTGGGGCGACTAAGTAGTGGTACTTTACCTGGTCGTTTTCTTCTCCGTTTTTATTTGTCCTCCCAACCGCTTGCAGATTGAATAATACAAGCTATAGAAAGATGAGTAGGGATCATCAGACTGATTTACCACAGGTACAAAACGGTAGTAGCGTGCAGAATTACGGTAACGCGTTGGACATTTACCCGCTGAACTGCTACTATTTTGGCTCCAAAGAAGCTGTTCCGTTTAAGGACGAGACCACGTCCGATCGTATCCTTCGAATGAAATTCAAGTACGATGATAGATAGAGCAAATTTAGTTTCAACAATTTTAATCGTCTGTAGCTGTGGTGCTAATTTAATTTCTATCCATTGTTGAAATTCAGCTATGATGCTCATGGATTAAGGACCTGTGTGCAAGCTGTAATGCTGGTCAGAACTCCATTTAACTCTTGCATTTTTAACTTCTCCTTTTACAATTGCTTGTGAATTTTTGATAGACCTTGTTAAGTGATCGATACAGCTGATGTATTTTGTGGTTTTTGCATTTTCTTAACTTACCCAATGATTTTTTTTTTTCATTTTCTACTTACAGCTGATGTATTTCGTGATTTTTGTTAAGTGATCGAGGTGAATATTTTTTTTGTCCCCGGGAGAGGGGGGGGGGGCGCGACGGGAAGATTGAGATTTTACTCTTATTTAGCTTGAGATACTATCTGAGATTTCGTTGGCTAATGTTTGGATGTTCTGTGAATAAGAATGAAGGAATAATTTTAATGTAATAATAATAATAAAAAATTTAATGTAATAAGGGGTCATGCCTGGTAAAATTTTTGCAAATATTACTAACATTACTCTTTCTGAAAACAGACTTTATTCCGACAAAATCATGTTAAAAATCTGCGGCATTGAGGAAGGATTTGATATGGAGTTGGCGGGTAAAGGAATTTAAGAAACAAAAAGGAAAATAGAACAAAGTGAGAAGAAGGTGATACTGTCAGCAAAATTAGTTCTGTCTGTTATCAAGCATTTTCGCTTATGTTGGTGAGGTTACAAGTTCTATCCTGAGAAAACCTACCCCATCTAGTGGCCTATTTATCAGCTTGACTGTTGAATGGCCGGTGGAAAGTTGACCTATGCTGAAATTTAAGCATTGATTGGAGTATCTCTTTGTTTTTTATACAAGATGTCATGGTGTTTGGCCCTGTGAGATCGATTAACTGTAATGGTTTATATATGTGAACCAACAACTAAATGGAGGCACTCGTTAGAAAAAATCATATCCAAATAGACAAGTATTAGGCTTTATTCATAGCTGAACATCAGAACCGCACCAAGTCTTTCGCACTAAAGTTTGTGTTTCTGATCTTCACTTCCCAGTATCAATGAAAGATTGAGGCTCAATCTGTTTTTAAGTGTCCTTAGTTGGTTAGCGCCATTATAATGATCTTTCAACTTTTCTTTGGTTCACTAGAAGCAACAGATTATGGCTTTCCTACAATTTCTTCTACTTCTAATTTTGAGGAAAAATGTGGTAACATCCTATGTTGATATCTTGTTATATACACCTGTGTGAGGAAACAAGTTTTAGAGGCCCATTGATGAATTGGGGGTAGCAGTCCTCAGCTTGATTGAGCCTTTTTTCAGTTAATAAACTGGCTGTTGTCAAGCCTGATGTCCTAGCATGTTCTATAGATATACTTGAAATTAAAATTGTTGTTGGACCTGTTTATTACGATCTGAATATCTCTCAGGACTAAAAGGGGTTGAGCTACAATTAGGAGGATTTGGAATTTTCTTTGCAAATACCGTAGGTCAAAATGCTGGTTTAGGAAATGATAGTCTGCACCCCTGTGGAATAATAGAGTTCATAGTTAATGTCTCCATCAGTGTATGATTCCTATATGTATAGTGCAATTTGTAGTTTCTATGAATGCGAGAGATGGAGTATGAGGCCATTTACTTTCCCTGACCTAGATTACTTGTGTAATTAGTTCTTTTATTGATGAATAGATAAAGTAACTGTTACAGGTTGAATTGTTCAAGCACCCCCACGTATTGCTGTTGCAAGCACGGAACTCGATCTATAAGCTTCCAGGTGGTCGTTTGAGGACAGGTGAATCAGGTATGTGCTTTGTTCTGGGATATTCTGTTAACTCTAGTTATGCATATATGGAGATCAAAGCTTGACCTAAAATCGTCATATTTGCAAGGGTTATATGTATAATTTTGTTATGCTCTAGATATACAATGCTTAAAGCGCAAACTCTCAAGCAAGTTATCTGCTGTTGGAGATTGTAGTGCGCCTGATTGGGAGGTATGCGAATGCTTGTCATTCACTTGATAGATATACTTGTTCGGTGCACTAATTAGCTGAGTGCTCAGGTGGGTGAATGCCTTGGTATGTGGTGGAGGCCTGATTTTGATGCATTACTTTATCCCTATCTGCCACCTAATATAAAAAGGCCAAAGGTAATTGATGTATTTTTCATTGGACTGTGGATTTGTTACCTTCCTGGTACAAGTTCTTGAGCTCCAAGTACCTAAACTCTGAGCGTCTGCCTCTATAGGAATGCACAAAACTCTTTCTTGTGAAGTTGCCTGAGAGTCAGAAATTCACTGTACCAAGGAATCTCAAGCTTCTTGCAGTACCTCTATGTCAACTTCATGAAAACCACAAGGTATTGTTCCTTATTGAAGACATTAGTGTAATAGTAGAATTTTATGGAATTGATACGTTCAGGTAGTTACGAGGAACAATTCTGCCACGTACTTTTGAAAACACACGAATTTGAAAATTTTGAGAAATTCCAAGTTTCCGTTGTGGATTCCTCAGTGAGCCACTCCGCGTCCAAATCAAGCCCTGATAATGTTGTAGCCTGTTTCACAGCCATATTTGTACAATTTCTGAGTCATAAGTTGGGACTAATGCATCTGATGGTTCTTTTATGTAGACTTACGGACCAATAATATCAGGAGTACCGCAGCTGCTATCCAAATTCTCCTTCAACATCATAGAGAGCTGAAATTTTTGCACTAGAAATTTCCTTGATATAGTGTGGCAGCAATTAGAAACTACATCATAGGATTATGACATACAGTTATACAAATCACTTGTACATGTGAACTGGATCTCTTTTTTTTTTGTTTTGTTTTTTTCCCACTCTCTTTCTTGTCAATATGTATTTATGGATGGTCTCAGACTCTTGTATTGCTCCGTTCTCCTGCATAATGCTATAGACTGAGTTTAAGATTTGTTCTTTTTCTAAAGTTCATAGTTGCAACAGAAGAAGTGGAATTTATGAGCATGTGAAAGAACATGCTCATCAACATAACATACAATGCACCAAGATGTTTCATCGTCGTCATGTGCCGCGCACGTGAGCTGTGTAAGTCTGCGCTTCTCCAAATGCTCCATTGGAATGGTTCGGGTAATTGGGTCGCCCATGGGTTTTCTGCTTTGGAATGGATGGCCGTACTAGTTCCTTTCCTTTCCCAGCTCTCACAGCTGCATTGTCCAGAGCTAACAGCAGAGCTTTCTCAAGAATGGTAATTGGTGTGATTTATCATGGCTGTGTCTTCCGATGTCATCCGAATTCCAAGACGGGTTGGTTGTGCCCTTTTTTCCTAGGGTTTTCTCATCTGCTTTTTTCATTTCCATTTTCTGAAATTGGTTGTGCCCTTGAACCTGTTCCCCTTTTTGAGCTCCTTCCTCTCACCGCCTTCTCTGGCCAGCTTGCTTGCGAGCTTGGTTTCATCTTCTTTGTGCGTTTTAAGCCCGGTCTCCCCGAATTTCTTTTACTGGTGCATTTTTCATCTGCTTTTTTGCAGCGTATCCTTTTTTCCTTTGATTTTGCTTTTCTCGTTGGGTTGTGAAGGCCACCGAATTTCTCATTTTCTCTTAAATGTGGTCTCAAACAACCTTTTCCATTCCAAATCTGGGCGGCTCCGCAGAACCCTAATCCACAGTAAGCTCTCAAACCTTCAGCTGCCGCAGCTTTCTTCTTCTTCTTCTTCTTCCCCATGCTGCGCTATTCTTTACAGACGCTTGTAGATGGATAGCTGATTGTGATTTGTTTGTGAAATGTGCAGGTTAAGGAGGGAAAACGTAAGAAGAATCAGCAGCGATGGCGGTGCCTTTGCTTTCGAAGAAGACAGTGAAGAAAAGGGTCAAGAAGTTCAAGCAACCCCAGAGCGACCGAAAAATCTCCGTCAAGGTATATCACCGTGATTCACTTGAAAAAAATTGTCCTTTTTAATTTTTTTAATATTTTAGGAAATGCACTATGTAAGGCATTTGCAGATTGATCTTTATTTTTGTGTTCTGTTTGTGAAATGGGAAAATGATTGGTGAAGCTTAAAGAAAATGATAAGAAATGTAAAGGGACTAACTTGGAATCTTTGGTTAGGTTTAGATTTTGTTTTGTGTTATATGATTTTCTCATGGCTATTACAAATCTTGGAATCGTCTTGCAAAAGTAGAATTTGCTGTTCATGGGACTGACTATGAAGGCCATGAAAAGTCATTGGTTTTGTTAAAGCTTCAAAACTTGTGGTATTGCTGCTCCTTTGAATTTTGAGTAATTATGGTCTTAAATTTTATAGCACTGATTTTTCATGGCTCTATTTGAAAGCCACTTAAAACCCATTAAAGATGCCTGCTTTGCAAATGTTGTTCATAGGATTAGTATACATTTGAAGTATTTATCAAGATGTGAAAGAATTCTTTTCTCTTTCATTTCTCTTTTGTATGAGGTGTGCTTGATTTTTTATGACTCCGTATGTTTGTTGCTGCCTATTCATTGAAAAAAGGAAATATATGGTACCTTAGTTGTTCTTAAGTATGTCTTCAACTATGGTGAATTAATGCTGTAGGTTTTCTCCTGTGACTTTTCCTTTCCTTTGCTTTTTCTTTGTTATATGTTCTCTTACATACTGTACTTTGTTGATGTTGTTCTTGGCGTTTTTATGATTTAGGTTATTTTACTGGTTTTCATCCTAGCCTTGTGCATTCGGCTTTGGAGCAAAGGTTCGTTTTGTGTTTTTTCCCTTCTTTTGGAATCACCTTCGGATGTTTTTCATGCTCTTTGTTGATTTGCTTAATTTAAGGTTTTTCAGTTTAGGATTTGTTTAGTTGATTTGCAATTTTAAGCTTTTATATTGTACTAAAGAGTTTTGGTTTGGGCTGTCTTTTCTGCCTTTCTTAGCAACGGTCTGTTTATGACCTTTTTTTTTTCTCCAAAGGTCACCTTGGTTGTTGGCCCCTGGCAGTTTAACCTGTGTTTTTTTGTTTGGTAGGAATGGCTACTGCTACTCCTTCGGGTGTTGGTATTGCCTCCCGCGTGATCTCTCCCTGTCGATCCATCTCTCATCTATTGTGCTTGTTTCTCCTGATGTTGAAGCAAACCTCCTTGATAGTCGGTTAGCGATGTTTCTTTTGTTAATTTTCCTCCATTGCGCCGTTGTCTCGTCTTGATGCATATATTCTCGCTTTCTTTTCTGATTTAGGTGTAATGATAATGTCTGTAAGTTGGTTCGTTTGGTTTTTGAGGGGTGTGCATATGCAAACCCTGCTGTCTTGCACCCCCCTGTTCATGATTCGACTATTACTCCCATCTATCATGTTCTGTCCTATGATGCGTTTGTTAGTGCCTTTGCTATTTCTTGATGCTTTGGTATACTTTATTTTTTCAGGTACTGCCTTTGTTTATATTTGTTCTTGTTTGATAATGCTTTTGTTTGGATATCATGATTGGGAAACTGCATGGATTAAGGGTCGTGTAGAAGTTGCTTGGCCATTGTTCACTTTTGGCATATGGCCTGTCCTCATTGTTATGAGCTATATGATTTTTCTGCCACCCTTGGAATTCTATACCTTGCTTCAGGTCAGGGAATGTATGATTTCCCTAGGTGCATTGTGGATTTGTTATTAGTTATTAGTTTTTAAAAAACCTATGTATTCCTTGGTTTCCTTTTTTTTTGGTGGTTAATGTTATTTTTGTTATAGAGCATGGATCTGGCTCACTTTTCATGATGATACTGGGTGTGTAAACGTTATTGCATTAGGTGTCGAAGCTGAGAAACTAGTTGGTGTTAGCGCGCTTGACATGTTTGAGGCTGCTGACGATGAGGCTATGTGTTGCTCTATTCTCATGCATAGATACCTGAACTTGGAGATTTGCATAGATATGAGGCTATGTGTGGCCAGGTCATTTGGATTTGTCATTAATGAACTTTCTTTTATGCAATTTTAATGGTCTGAATTGTCTACATGGATTCTTGAATTGCCACTTTATTTCGATTCAACCTTTTTGCAGGCCTTTAAGTCGTACCATCGTGTGGCTTGTCGAATTGAACGAACCAGGCTCCTATGCTATTTTAAGCGTTCATCCGATGTGATCAACAAAGTGACGTGCACTAAATACGCTGTTGTTGCTTGCTAGCCAGTTTAGAGAGGTTGTTTTTGGATGCTTATTTCTTGTGCAAATTTTGTCAGCTCGTGAACTTCTTTGAGCTTGTAGCGGCGTCGGTATTAGTTTTGAGGCTTATATGCTGTTGATACTAATACTTCCTCCGTCCCACTTTGATAGTCCTGAATTCCTTTTTCATCTGTTTCAAATTGTAG
Organism: Coffea arabica; assembly: GCF_036785885.1. Taxonomy (NCBI): domain Eukaryota; kingdom Viridiplantae; phylum Streptophyta; class Magnoliopsida; order Gentianales; family Rubiaceae; genus Coffea; species Coffea arabica. Next base: position 10,669,085 of record NC_092320.1, on the reverse strand, counting down.
TTCATTTTTCAATTGAAAAATGTAGTTGTATTTTAATTTTTCTAAAATACCATTATTCAATGTAAGTAGTTGTTATTATAAATCTATCCCATTTAATAAGAGTTGATTCTTTTTTTACCATCAATTCAAGTTCTCGTAAAGTTGTACCATATTTAATGTGAGGGTATTTTAGGAAAATAGCAATTTAAATTTACTTTTCTAACAAAGTTAACTATTTTTTCTTAAACTGTGTGAAAAAAGAAATAGAATTATCAAAATGGGACGGAGGGAACAGTATCTAGTGGTTCTGTTCTTTTTCAAAAAATTTGCTTTGGGATGCTCTATTATGCTGCCAGCTCAGAGCCTTTCTTCTTGGGCTGAGTTGTTAGGCAGCAGTAGTATTTGGAATAGTGAGTGATATGTAGACTGTAGACAATCACTAGACTTTGTTTTATTTCTGCGTATCTAAAACCTAAGATCTTTGTATAGTTCTTTAGCCTTTGGAGTTTTAAGCAACAAACAAACATTCCTTCTGTCCTAGCTGTTACTTTTGTTATTCCCACTCATTACATCTAATAAAGTCAATGTCCTTTTTATTTTCAAAATTATATACCCACTACACTACATATGTTTTATGGGCATCCATGACAAATTATCACAGGCCTCACCGCCCGGTTCATGCCTCCTAGTTTGTTATTATGTCTGGAGAAATTATCCTGCTGCGTCAGAGATTAAAAAAAAAAACAAAAAGGATGTACGAACGGAAGGTGCGGGATCTCTATGTTCGTTTGTCAAAGTCAACAGGTAAAAGTTTATTGTCAGAAACGCAAAATAGATTAGTAAAAGTTGAGCCTACTCCGAGTAAAATTAGAGGTTGATTAATTGGAAAAGTCTGCAAGAGGGCGCCGCTTGATTGTCGAAAACGAAGGCGGACGAAAAGGTGTCACAATGAAGATAGGTTGGTTGTCATTTTGGGTTTTTCAAGCGTTCTGCTGACCAACAACCGATAAAAATAGACGAGTCTGCGAACGACTCTGGATCGCATAATAAAGCACGACAAAGAAGACCAGACTAGACTTTGACTTAAAAAAGTTTTAACCCCGGTTTCCATATAATACAAGCAGTAATTCCTTGAGACTCCTCCCATTGATGATTGATCCCCCCAGGTCCACCCCCTTCCTTTTTTTTTTTTTTTTGTCTGTTGGTTGAATTCTAATACTAGTAGTATTTTTACTGCTATAAATTTGTTTGAACGAATCCCAAATCAATATTAATATAAGCCAGTAGCATCAGCTGTTACTAATTACTTCCAGGATAGCAGTGCTACTTTGTGTCTGGAGGTGGAGACTGGTGGAGGGGGATTTTACTTTTTAGCAGCATTAGTACTGAAGTGGTTAGTAATCCTGTTGCCTCGGGACGCAAAAAGAAAACCACAATAAAATAGAGGGAGAGAGAGAGAGAGAGATTCTGAGAGAGAAGGAATGAAGAAGGGGAATTTAGCGCCTAATCTCAAGCTGTCCCTCCCTCCTCCTGATGAAGTTGCTCTTTCTAAATTCTTGTACTTGTCCTTCTCCTCCTCCTCCTCAATCTCTCATCTCTTCTTTTTATATTCGTACAAAGTGAACTCACCCGAAACAGGTGGTGGTTATGTGATTAAATTTAGTGCTCTTTGTCTGATCTGATGTCAGGGTTGGTTTGTTTTCGGCAGGACTGAATCGGGGACCTTCAAGGATGGTGATCTCTTGGTCAACAGAGATGGGGTTAGAGTTGTTTCTCAGAATCAAGTTGAAGCTGTAAGCTTTTTTTCTGATTTCCTCTTTTAACCTTTTCCTTTCTTTCGTTCTTTCTTTTTTTTTAAATTGGGGTGAATGAAAAATTGCTCTCATATTTTCCTTGCTGGTTTGTTTGTTCGGCTCGTACGTTTGTTACGGTAATATTATTGATATTTTTATCGTAAATTTGAAAACATTGGTAGTCATGGATGCAGGAGTCGGTTCTGAAAAAATTTCTTCTCATTTTCTCCTTTGTCCAGTTTACGTTTCTTCTTCGTCTACATGCTACTTAATCCCCCCTTTGTTGAGCGCAGATACCTTCCAATTATATTTCTTAGGGATGTCTATTTCAAAACTTTACATGCACATAGAAATATAAAATTTGTTCAAACATTATTTTTTTAAATTTATTTTAAATGAAGGTTGAGGCCTGAGGGAGTGTGCTTTATGGTATATACATGGTGTGCAAACACCTTTTAGAACAAGTAAGATTCGGTTAGAAGGTGACTAGTAAAAGTAACTTTTTCATTTACTCAGGTACCAGATTCTAAAATGGGTATAAGATTCCTATTTGATCAACTAGTCGAATCAGTTTTTGCAAAATAACTTCCACCATCCCACAGTGGTATATCCTAAAGAAATTAGCTAGACACCTTCACCTCTTGCATTTTTAAATATTCCTCACACATCCGTATGCTAATTGCGTATTTGTGTGGGAAAGAGGTTTTGCTAATACAAGTAGTTTAATGGAGTTTATGCGGATCCAACTCAAAACCAGTTCATAACATGTGGAGCAGCACATCATTTCCATATATTTTTAAAGATTTGCTCTTTTTTCGTAATGCATTATGCTTTGTAACCACCATTGTCAGCAGTGTCACCCTAGACCAGGTACAATCCTTTCCTTTTAGGCAAATAAGAATTTTGCTCTTTAGAGTAGGCATTATCCCTGCAGCTCCATTCCAGTTAGCTTCATTCTTGGAGTAGGTGGGGCTTTTCTTTAGTTGAGATGAATTGCAATGTGCTCTACGTTGCTCTGCCCATGGCCCAATTTAATTGGGTAAAGCCTATTGAAATCCAAAACTCATTACTCATTTATGAACATGCTGGGGATCTCAACTAGAAACTAAATAATGATGGGTAGAATAATCTTTTACGTCTTTATAGTTATTAACTTAAAGCTTTCCTTTTCAGCAGAAACAGAAAAATGGCGTGGATGTTTGAGCTGAATTTTTTCTTTTTTGCTTTTTATTATGTCTGGTTTCTATGCATATAAGATCTTAGGTATGCCTTGTTGAATTAATATGCTTCTTGGCTTGTGTTGTTGAGAGTATATATATGTTTTTTAATTCTTAACCTAACTGCTTGCAACTGCAGCATCTGTTGAAATATTTTTTTTATGTTCTTTGTTCTTCTTCCCCAGCCATCTCTTATACGGCCGTCAGATAACCAGTTGAGCTTAGCAGATTTTGATGCTGTTAAAGTCATCGGGAAAGGGAATGGTGGCATTGTGCGCCTGGTCCAACATAAATGGACAGGGCAATTTTTTGCCCTAAAGGTACTGTACAACTTGGGACTGAAATTTGTGTATTCTTTTATTCCTTTTCTAGAAAAAAGAAATGCCACCATCAAGAAGAAGTTCATGAGTTGCCTACAATTGCGAATCTGTTTAGAAACTCATGGCAGTGTTCTTGAACCTCACCATGATGGATACATTTGTGCTTTGTCACTTTTTTCCTGTGTGCTTGCACACCATTCATGCTAAAACCATGCATATGAGTATCTGATTACCATGTCAGTACCCTCTGACTTATGAAACATGTATTTTCTCATTGCTCTGTGTTTTCGTTACTTTATTGACTTTCTCTTGTTTTGTTGTTTGAGAGAGAGTTCTAATAGTATCTTTACATTCAGGTTATTCAAATGAATATTGAAGAGTCTGCTCGCAGGCACATTGCACAGGAATTGAAAATCAACCAGTCAGCTCAATGTCCCTATGTTGTTGTGTGTTACCAGTCTTTCTATGATAATGGTGCTATATCCATAATCTTGGAGTATATGGATGGAGGATCTCTGGCAGACTTTCTAAAGAAAGTCAGAACCATTCCGGAGCCATATCTTGCTGCAATCTGCAAGCAGGTAGGATATACACATAACTTGTGTTCTGAACATGAGATATTTTCTTAAGTACCTCTAATGTCAATCTTTTCCACCAATTTAGGTGCTGAAGGGCTTGTGGTATCTTCACCATGAAAAGCACATTATACACAGGGACTTAAAACCTTCCAATTTGCTAGTAAATCACAGAGGTGAAGTCAAGATCACTGATTTTGGTGTCAGTGCAATACTAGCAAGCACATCAGGACTGGCTAATACATTTGTTGGCACATACAATTATATGTCTGTGAGTACTTGTCTCACTTTGCTAAACATATATTGCTGACTAGCTTCCTTCTGTGCTACCAAATAGACTTATCTGGTAAGATAAGAGTATTATTTCATTAACCTGCTTGCATTGGATTTGGCTTCTAAGTGATTGTAGTCAAATGTGTTCTTTAGTCAAACAGGATCGCCAGATGAATTTCTTGGTTTCTCTTAATGGATTTTTGTTGTTTTTGTTGCTTATATTCATTCTTGTGCTGTAGCCAGAGAGGATCATTGGGAGCAACTATGGCTACAGAAGTGACATCTGGAGTCTGGGTTTGGTTTTGCTTGAGTGTGCAACAGGCCAGTTCCCTTATTCCCCCCCACAGCCTGGGGAAGGATGGATTAATGTGTACGAGCTGATGGAAACCATTGTTGACCACCCTGCCCCTCGTGCACCTTCTGATCTATTTTCTCCAGAATTCTGTTCATTTATCTCTGCATGGTAAAGATTGCACTTTTTATCAGTCAATCGTCCTTTAACAAAATTGGTTGTTGATGAGCTGGAAACAGTCAATTATCTTCTATGCATTTTACTCTCTGGTCTTTCTGGAGCAAGCCGTGGTTCCTTAGTTATCATATGCAATGCATATTGTACTCCAACATACTACTACTACTACATCTGAGAAAAGAAATTATTTTGGGATCAAACATGCTACTGGTTATACCTAGTTGTCTACAAGTACCTGCCCTTAAGATTTCATATCTTCTTTCTAATCTGACTTCTCTCCATCACATTTGAGTTGGCTGTGTCAATTTTGCACGTTCATGAGTTTTACATTTGAGATAATCAACTGTATTTCATTTTATATGCCTATAGGACATAACATACATATAATGTTTTATCACACATGTAATCCGTGCTCTCTTCTTTCAGTATACAGAAAGATCCAAAAGATAGGCTGTCAGCAAATGAACTCATGGTATGGGTAGTATTTACAATTTTTTCTTCAAAATTATATTCCATTAACACATGATGGCTTAGTTTCTCTTGCTAAATTCAGACGCACCCCTTCCTAAGTAAATTTGGAGATCTGGATATTGATCTTGCTCCTTACTTTACCAGTGCCGGTCCACCACTTGCAACATTGTAACCATTCTTGGTATGTTCATCTTTTCTACATGTTAGAAACCTATAAGGAAATATTCACTGTTTCCCCACTGCAGCTGATACTAAAAAAAATAGAGTCTGAATCTAGACAGCCTTAATTGAAAACAATGGAGAGCTGATTAATATTGCCATCTGTACTTGTCATTTTAATTGTCTGTTGAAGATGTCGTGGGCATGGGAGGAGATGATTTTTCACTTGAATGTTGAAACACACTCTCTTTTTGCATGCACAAGTAAAACTGTGTTTACCTTGTTACTAGACCTTGCAGTGTGATTAACGTTGTGTCCTGTAATGCCGAAATTGATGGAATTCATGTGTCATTTCCTCCTTTTTCCTCTTGGTCTTTTCAGTGCCAATTGATTTCCGGAATTTGTTCAATGGTCTTGAACTTGAATACCAAATGTTTAACCCTTGTTCATGCTTCCCTTGGCAATTATGAGCTTTAATCTCAATAAATCTGAAATCTGCTTCTTATGCTTCCTTCTTGACGGTAAGAGAGTTTCTGGAAGTAAATTGCTTCATTACCTTTCAAGCCTGTAGGCTCGTGTGCAATTTTACGGTTGTCAGTGTTATGATAATGTTCTTGGGTGATTCATTGATCTCATCTTCCACTGGAACTAACAGAACTCTAAATTTGGGACATTTGGCAGCCTGTGCCTTCTTGTATTTGCTGCTTTTGATATTGAGCTAGCCTAATTCGGACACCTTGAGAATCTATGCTTGGGGATCTAGCTGAATTTCGGATGAAATCTCCAGCAATTGTTGACTGGCAGGCAGGCAGAATGTGGCTGGAAGAAATGACGCTTCCAGAGCTATACATATTCAGGGTTTGGAAGTTGGGTTGACGTCTAGTGTTTGTAAACTCTATTATATTGAAATACAATTTGCTTGAGCACAAAAGTGCAGGATAATAGCAGTACATCACTCCCCACCTATTCATCATGTATCAAGCTCAAATATTTACCTCTGCATGTTATGCATTGAAAGACGGAAATGGCTCTGTTTTGTTCGTAATACTTTAGTGAGCTGAATCTATGAGGATATTAATTCGATGGCTTAAGGTGTTGCCGAAAATGAACCGGACGATTCCTACGGCGGCCGTTATGCCCCTTGGTAAAAATTACTAGTACGTTGTTGTTACGGAACATCTTGCCGACCCAGACACAAAGTGTAACTCAAGATATGATTACGAGTAGGGAAAGCCATTTTGGGTCTTCGTTGCTATCGACAATTTCGTCCCCATTTCTCTGATAACTCGAAGCAGGCGTGTATCAAAGAGCAGGTCCCAACTTTGTGCTAACGAATTCTTCCTGTGATCTGAAGGGACTTATAATTGATATTTTACGTCTCATGTTTATTTGGATTGCTATAGCCCCACGCATTCGCTACTTGCCACTTTCGTGCGTTTTGGTCCATCGTGGCTTTACAGCCTGAGCCGTCTGTGAATAAAAAGTTTTCAACATGCAACAAGAGCAACAGAAAACATCCAAAGATTGGTTTAGCTTTTCGCCGACCTGAATCATGTGGAGTAGGGTTCTTCAACGAGGCTTCCACCAGAGAGGCATGAAATTACTGGGATTGTCTGTAGTCGCGTGACACAGATGCAAACGAAACATCGCCCAAAAATCTCGCAAGAAATACTTTTTTGGCAGCTAGTATTATACCAGCAGTACAAAAGATTCGGAATCAGCGATTTGAGACCACAGGAACCCAACAAATATCAAAAAGCATCATTTTTGTCCATATTATAAGAATCGCATCATAATTTGGGAACCCTAAGATGGTTCGCAGCTGTACATTTGCAAACTAGCTGCACGACGAAGAAGAAGAAAGCTATATTTCAAGGATACCTCCCGTCTCATCATTGTTACCAATCAATTAGATGAGGTTTTCCGGTACTAGATACAATTTACGCAAAAACAGTTACAGAGGCAGCTTATTATTATTAGGCAGTACTAGGTGGTCTTCTTCTTGAACTTTCTTACGGGTTTCAGATCCACAACAATCACGGAGATGTTGTCCTTGCTTCCCCTTTGGAGAGCAAGTCGTGAGAGATAGTCTGCTGCATCTTGAGCAGCAGGATCAATTCGCTCACCCCGCTCATTGGGTGGGCTAGGACCATTCTTTTTGTGCCAGAGGAGGATTCGCCTTCGCGCCACCTCACAGACCTCTTCATTTGTCATAACATCCCATAGACCATCACTAGCTAAAATGAGGCATTCGTCTTCTCTTGACCGGGGCACAAACGTCATTTCTGGATCTGCAATTACAGAGGGCCTCAAGTATCTATCACCTGCAAAGTCTCACAAATGAAAAATGTGTGTAAAAGTCGAAGTTCGATGGACTAAAGGCGGCCAAATCAAGCCAATGCGAGTCCAAACGTTCCAGCCTTAGTTGGCGGAATAATGCTCAAATGCTGAGCAATGGAAGTCGTCCTACCGACTTCGGACTAATACCGCAATTGGTGGTGGACTACTAGAATTTATATGGACAAAAACTCGATCTGTACAACAGTCTCACAAAGCTCACCCAGGAGTTAAGATATCAAGGCCTTTCAGGCAGGCAGTTGCTATTAGTCATAACAAATTCAACGGATTCTAATCTTTTGAGGGTAATTTATTTGGCATTTTGGCATCCAGTGGTACAGAAGCTCTATTAATTATTGTGGAAAGCGAAATTTAAGAATTTTACTATCATAGTTTGCATTCTTCAAATTGTTGGTGCTTATCCAACTTGGAAAATGCACATTTTGGCGAAACTAAACACGTTAGCAATCACTCAAGTCCATTAGGGTCAGTGCTTCAGTACCAAATCAGCTCAGCGTGACATGCAAATGGAACAGAACATAACTCTCAAGTACATTAAAGAGAGACGTACCAATGGACCTTGACATCGCAAGCACGCCAGAAACACGATATCCACCCCAGTCTATGACCTTGCCTCCTGCAGCTTCTATCCTTTCGTATTCATCTTCTCTATTTGGCTGAAGTTTAATGTTTAGAGATGTCAAAACCCAAACCAAGGTAGAACGACTACAGGAAAGACAAAACAAAGAAACAAAAAGATGTCCTACATCAAAGGCCTTACTTTGTGATCTATAGACAATGGCACAGCCACTTTTGCACGGCACAAGACTGCCCTTGAATCACCACAATTTGCGACAATAATATGTGAGGGACAAATAATGCCAACCACAGCCGTAGACCCAACAGCTTCAGGAGCAATAGGTACAAGACTAGGATCATTAGCACCAGAAGTTCCCATACCTCCCACCTCATTATCAACTTTATGGAAACAGCTCAATAAAACTCTCCCCCATCGCTCCTTCCAATTACATGCACCATTTCCAGTAAGCAAGTCCTCCCTTTCAATATTCAGCACCTCAGCTAAAGCTAAATGGAGGCGGTCGCGGCAATAATCGGCAACCTACAAGAAGATGGTTAACATGAGTAGACTATAATCAGAGAACCACATAATACTTTGACACCTACAAAAAACTTAACCCCCGGTAGAATAGGAGGGGGGACGATAGCAGTTGACAACAAAAACAACTAAGGCACAAAAATTACCTGGCTGCCTCCATGTCCATCATAAACTCCAAACAAGTCAGCTGACAAACATTGATTCAATGCATTAGAAACAGGACCATCCATTAGCATCTGACGAGGAATTTTAAAAAACCGTGGCAGAGCCGCTACAGCATCTTCCATCTCTGGCCTTCTTCCGCGGATAGATGAGAATCCCCATAAAGGAACAGTATCAAGACTAAAAACATGCCTATCTATTTTCATTTTCTCCGAAACCTCGAGAAGGGAAGAAGGCACTGGTCTTGTAGAATCTTTAACAACCGCAACTCCATTATTAGCTATCCCAGAAACAATATCTTCAATAATCTCTGATGCAATTGTTGGATCCCACGAATATGACTTCTTAATACTTTGATGACTACAAGTGCTTGCTACGGTTATTAATGAAGTCCCAGATTGAGTATCCAAAGCAGTACACTGCTCACTGCATACGCTGGTGGTGTCATTAGACACCAACTGAGAACTAGCATCTACGGATTGGCCACCAGAAAATAACTTCAGATCATCTGCCTTAGTGGCCTGGTACATTGCATCTCCCACAGCAAAACATCTACCATTATCAGTTGCCCTAGGCAAGGTATTGGCTTCGCCTTTCTTGACGTTATCATTTTGGGTCAAGATACTGATTCCATTTTGAGGCGTTCTATAGTTACTATAGCTTCTACTTTCATGAGCAAAAGGCACCAATGGGAACTTCGTTAGAGAAGATTCCGACAACAAACTACTTGTGTTTGCTATCAGCTCAAGCCCAGTGATGTCCACTCGGGTTGTTAGCACAGACTCATCATAAATCAGATTTCCCAAATTATATGGCATCGCAATCGCTGGAGATGTCTCCTCTACCAAAAGAAATCAATTGCCTAGTTCGAGAACCCTACAAAGAGGCAAATTAGCCGTTTAAAAGAACCACGCCTTATTTCGACCAACTAATCTCAGTACTAGCAGTTCAAGGGTCCAGAAAAGTGCTTGAAAAACCAGCTACAACTCCTAGGCAGAAGAATCAAGGGGCTAAAATACACGGCAAGAAATTCGATGAAGCAAGGGAATACGAATCAAAATTTCAGTATAAAGTGAACAGTACCCAGAAGACAAGACACATGCAAATACTTCTTACACACTATTCAGCACCTTCAGGATCTCTCAAAGATTCCCCTTATCCAGCACCTCATCAGAATATGTTACCAAGAAATTACCACTGAAACCTCAATCAGAATAAGAACCAAAGCTTTGATACAAAAACAAACAAATTAATCCGCTTTCAAGCAGAAAGAACTTCACTGGTTAACATGAACAAACCAATCAAAGAACCAAATATGTTAATTATGCTAAGCAAGAACTTACAGAATCAAGCCCCAAGAGAAAATACCCATAAATCAGAAAAACTGGTGCCTCAACTAAAGGAAAAGAAAATCCCTTATCTCAAAGTAAACAAGCCACCTTAATCAATCAGACACCCTTTTCTTCCTCCAGAAATATGGCATCCCTCCTCCCCTCAATCTTCAGAAATAAAAACCCAGTCTTGAGACACCCCACGATCGTATATTGTTGTTGGAATAGTTATGCCCGAGCCCCAAAACCCAAGTCAATTCTCAGTCAAACAATCCTGAACGAAGGGACACGTATCATTTTACTGTACAATCTACCAAAATATGTAAAGTATGAAAATCCCACAAAATCTTTTTTTAAAGCAAAAACATAAACAAATAGTCAATCATGCAATCAAGGAACGTAGGTTGCTTACCGTCTCAAAACAGTGCATTACTGACACGCACACAAAAAGGTTAGTTTCCCGAGGAACACAAACCAACATGTGTCAGTCTTAAGAAAGTCCCATGTCACAGAAGACTTGCCAAAAAGCTTTATGGGACGGAACAGCTTTCCCATATATTATATCATGTGGGTCCCTCTTCCCAGATGTGTGTCCAACCAGATGTCCCTTTTTCATTTGCTCAAGTGTCTTCCACGGACCTTTCGGTGAACTAATTTGTATGATTTTTTTTCATACAGCTGAATAATTTGCTTTTCAAATCTGCGGGGCCAGAGCCATTGTAGACATGCCACGGTAGGTGCAAGATATTTTGCCCCCTTGGGTACCAAAAAGAAGCGATTTTGGAACAAGGAAGGAGGCCGGGGGAACGGGTGGTTGATCATTGGTGTGTTTTGTCTATTTGACGTTGGATTGATTCATTTGTGTCTACACGATACAACATTAAAACCGATGCATGAACCAATCAAGAAATTGTTTATTGACACTTGGATGATCGGAGTATCTTCTTCTGGTACGGAAGCTTGATCCAAGTGTCACATGATGCCCTCTTATAAAAGATTAAATACATAAACTATTACAAGGTATTCAAAGAAAAGTAGTGCTAATTGATATGGTGAACGCCTCATGTGGCTAAGGAATTTAGTAGCTAGTCTTTTTACTAACAGACTTCAGAATACACGGACGTTAATTCAAGAGTTATGGCTTATTTTTTTTTCCTTAGGCTAATCACACTTGGCTCCCCCGAACTTAGTGAACAACCTTGGATGTATCCATTTTATCCCCCATCAAAACTAGTCAAAATTAGAAGTACGACAAAAAAATTAGAAGTACATTTTATTACTCTTTTATTTTATTTGTGAGATTATCTACAATTTACTATTAACTCGTTTCATTGCTAAATGATCATATCAATTATAAAAAATATCAAATTGAAGAAAAAATTTTAAAAAATTTTACATTTAGCAAGATTCAGTCCAAATTGAGATTTGTACAAAAGAGACGGGTTGCGAGAAAGGGAGAGTGAGAGGAGAAGGGAGACGAAATGGCGGTAGAAAAGGATGAGAGGCAAAGGGAGAGGGCCAAGTTGAATGAAGAAGAGATGGATGATTGGTAGGGGTGGGCAAAAAAATCCGTCGATCCGAAAATCTGATGAACCCTATTCGATTCATCTAAAAAATAGGATATCTAGTCCGATTTTTTTTAATAGAGTAGATGAGGGTCGGTACCCGCAAAAAGGGATACAAATACGGATCAGAAAAATAAAAATTCGCAGGTACCCAACTCGCAGGGTATATTATATAAATATTAAAAAATTAGGAGTCACTTTATAATTTTATAATTTTTAATCCTAAGTGTAAGTAAAGTGACTCACAGCCTTATATCCTAATCCCATGATTCGCCTCTCTTCATTTTGTCTGAAAAAAGTGAATATTCTCGATGAAACTTGAACCAAATGAACAAAACGAAAAAAAATTTGTAAAATTCTATCATAAAAATGTTCATCCCTTTCATCATTTTTATTTTTATTCTATCTCCATCGATCTTTCTTACAAATTTTCCATCAATTCAATCAAAGATTTGTGTTGGAGCTCCAATTTCTGTTAGCTAGGTAATTAAAAAATTTGCGTCTTTCATGTATTTATTTATTTGATTTATTTTACTGCAATTATATCTCTTAAATTTGTTTCTTTTATTTTAGTGTAAGAAATTTAATTTTCTTTTTCATCACCCTTAATGCCATAAGGGCTATTCCAAAAATGTAAAGAAACTGGGGAAGATTTTTCAAGGTTATTTTGGTTATACTTTCTCCAAAAATAATTAGCTTTGTTCAATTCTTTTTCCAAACTTGATTCCACAGTTGATTCATTTGAGATGCAGTCTTGTACCATAACATCCATAAAGCAAGTTGGAAAAATTGCTGAATACTTATTATTCTTGCGTTTGTTGTGTTGTAGAATGATGGAATGTGTGAAAATGGTGATGTACTCAAAATTATCATGAAACTTCGTATCTATTAGATATTATAATTCTAATATGTACTAAATTTATAAGATTGGTTTGATTGTTGGATGAAATGTCTGAGAATAGTGATGTATGGACTTTGATTACAATATCTCTACTTACATTAATTAGAAAGCAGGTTTTTTTTTTCATATTAAAAAACATGTTGATATGAAGTGGAAAACAATTTTTTTATTGAAAAATAGTTTTTTTTAGGGCGGGTTCCATGACCCGTAGACGTTAAGAGCGAGATAGGATGGCAAAATGGTTGATTCGATATGTTAGAGTCGAATCAGTCAAATCAAATTAGGGGTGGGTACCTGATCCATGCCCATCCCTAGTGACTAAGAAGGGAGAGAGGAAATGAGGAGGAAGGGGAGAGAGGAAGAGCAGAAGGGAACAAAAAAAAAGGGGTGGTGGGTGGTGATAGGAAAGGGAACTGATAGGGAAAGAGGGACAGAGAGAGAGAGAGAGAAATGTGTTGCGCGGGAGTGGTGGGATGAAGTGAAGTGGCAAGCCAGCAATGAGAGCAGAAATGATTAAAGTGGATGGTGGTAGAAGAAGGAAATTGTGTGTGTTTTTTAGTATTTGAGGATTGTTTTTTAAAAAAAAATAAAATTTAAGACGATTCAACAAGTTTCTGTAGATAAATTTGAAAAAAAAACTTAGTTTTATTAAAAACGTGTAAAAAATAGATTTGCCAATCGGATCCTAATCGACCTTTAGTTGGTAGGGACCATATGTACATTGAGAATCTCCCTCAATCCAAAACAAAGGACAAATTATTAACTTAATTATATTGTCCACAGAATGATATGAACCCTTAACCCCCTTCCATTTAAAAAAAAATGTAGAACAAGAAATTCGCACCCTTGAAGGCAATTACACGCTTGCTAAGGTTACGTAAAACCCTAAACGAAAAGACACGTACCATTTTACTTTTGGTACAGAAGATTGATCCAAATTGTCGCATGGCGTCCTCTCATAAAGATCAGATATAAGATATTCAAAAGAAAGTAGTACTTCTTGCGGTTAGGGAGTTAATAGCTAGCTTTACACACTAAATAAATATATCATGTTATATCACTATTGTCGTGTAGTTCTCAACATCATAAGTATAGAAACAGTTATTTGAGATGCTTTTTTTTTTCCTATTGCAATTCTTGAGAAAAAAGAAAGTTATAAAATAACCCTTTTGCTCAAATTGATGGTTAGTGGTTCATTAACAAAATTTTTTTTTGCCGGATCGTAGGCCAGCGCCTCATTACAAGGATGTTTTTATTTTTTTTTTATTTTTGTCCCAACTCCCAAGTAACAATTAAGTTCCTAGCTCGACTTTTAGCTGGTGGGGAATATATGTAACATTTAGAATCCCTTGAGCCGAAATATAAACCCTTTGGCCCTCTTTCAGGGTTTTATTAGTATTATTATTTTTTAAGGTTGAAAAAGAGATCCGCATGCTTGAAGGCAGTCCCACATATGCTAAAATTACGCAAAATTAAAGACAACGGATCTTCTGTCTTGCTATCAGTGGGATGGGCCGACAATAGCAGAACAAAGCATTGTGTTAGCAATCAAAGTAGTAACTTGTATCGGTAGATCTCTATATAACAAACTAGCTTTCAGAACACTAGCAAACACGTGCAAAATTTTTTTTTTTGTCGATCGACACTTGGCTACCCACTAACTCTTCTTGTGCCCTATGTTTTCAGAACCGAACCGAGTATCGACTCGGTCAAGTTCAGGGGTCAGGGATCAATGGATTCAACCGGATTCAATAAGGATTCGATAGGGGTTCAACCGGATGACGTTATAAATAAAATTATTTAAAAATTAAAATATTATATATAAAATACCTAATAACATGTTAATATTAATAAAGGTATATTCATATATATTTGATGTTTCAAATATATTTAACAAAAAAATACAAAGAAATTAGAACAATCAAGTAGCAATTTATGTTATTTAATGAGCATTAACAAGTTTAGAATTAAAATTATGGATTTAATTGAAAAATAACACCAAACTTCAAGACAACATTAATAAAGTATGAAATATTTGAAATATATTAATAATTTTTAACAATCTAGGAGTCAAAATATAATATTGAAAAAATTTGAGTTTTTTTTTTAAATGCTTGATTGAACCGAACCGAAAAATCCAATTTTTTTCCCGATCAAACCCAAATTTGACCGGGTTTTTACTTACCCGATTTTTTAGCATAATTCAGACCGGACTCTTGGCTAGTTCCGATCGAACCGGTCGGTCCGATCCGAGTTTTAAAACACAGCTTGTGCCTTGTTGGTATTAGCATGTCTTGCATACCATAAGGTCAAGGGTTCAAGATAGAGAGAGGAAGAGAGAAGAAAAATAATGAGGTATTCTAAAATACCTCTTTAAAAAAATAAGGTAGAAGTGGATAAAATCACGGAAGAAAACAGCCAGGATGCAAAAATTGGAACCATTGTTGAAAACATTATAAAACTGAGAGAAGATTTTAGTAAATGTTCCATCTCATTTGTTAAAGGGTAAAATACACGGAACCCTCCTATGATTTCGTGAAAAGACATAGAACCTCCCTATCGTTTAGAAACATACACATAAACGCCCTAAACTTCATAACTAAAGTGGAAATAGACTTCTTAACCGGCTGAGTTACCGGCTGCAGGTCGAATACCCAAAATACCCTCATTTATAATAGAGAGGAAGAGAGAATGAACAACTGACTCTTTTCTCGTTCATCCTGTGTAAGAAAAAAAACCCTAAGACAAGGGATTTGTATACTAAATTGTTGTTGAAATATCGTGAATTTGAGTTGAAAAATCCATGGCTGTATTCGATCGCGAAGAAAGGAGTGACAGATTGGTGGTTGCATCTGATTGTGAAGCTGCATTCGGTCGCGAAGAAAGGAAAGACAGATTAGTGAGGAAATCTGATCGTGAAACTTGTTCGACATTTCTAGGTAAGAATCAGAACTTATTGTTCAATATTCAGTCCATTTAATGTTTAAGATTTGTAATCCTTTTCCAATTTGTTTATTCCTTTTCCACATTACCCCACATTACCCCATATTTGTCATTGTTATAGTTGGTGGCCCATATTTAGGTGGTTTATCAGAGAAAATGGGGTTTAAAAATGTAAAGATCTTAACTTTTTTAGTTTTTTTTTTTTGGAGAATATGGGTCTTTTTTGGAGTATGTGGTTAATGTCAGAAGGAAATAATATGTGTCGGGTTTGGATTTGACTACAAATCATATTTCACTTAATAATCTGATTGTTGTTATAACTAATTGTTGTTATAATTTGAAAGTGTGATGTAGCTTAATATAGTTTATTAATCTATATTTGAATTCTAAAAGTGTTGATTAAATAATTTAGGTTAGGGACCATGTTAGATCCTTTTAGGACAGTGGATATCCACATGCACTAGAGTGGGCTGTTTATACATCATCCCAATATTAGGTATACAAGTGATTTAGTGAGAGTGTTTCACAATTGCGACCCTGATGAGTTATCAACATTTTCATTATTCAACCTGTACTCCAAAATTGAAAAAGAAGCGGCATGTGTAAAATATTGGTATTGCATTCCAGACCATGATGTGGATGTAGGTGTTATCCCAATAAATGATGACGTGGACATAGAATTGTTGACTACCTATTATGAAGGGTTTCCTTATATGCATATATATATAGAGGCAGGTCATACGCCTCTCAAAATTATCTCACCAGATGGTAAGCACTTATTCGAAAGAGTGACGAATGATGGTCCACTTGCTTTACCGTACAATGGAAGTTCTTCAGAGATAAATTCAGATCTGACTAGAAAAGGTGCTGGAGCTTCACAAAATTCTGTTGATTTGACTGGTTTTGAACCATATATTGGTGATACAAGAGGGCAAGAAAATGATTTAGATGACTCAACTGTTGTAGAAACTAATGATGGCACATAAAATTCCTTCGAACTAATTAAAAAAAACAGAAGAAAGGGTGGTAAAACTCAATCGAGGAAGAGACAAACTGTGATGCAACCTGTGAAAAGAGTAGATAGAAAAACTGTCAGAAAATTATTTCAGCAAACAACCAGAATAGATGCTGTCCACAGCCAGCAAGAGGTTTCTTCAGTGAACCAAAGTAAAGTAGAATGTGAAAATCAATATAACTTTGACAGAACCTCTGTTGAGACCAATCAAGTCAATAATGAACAACATTGTGACTTTGACAGAACCTCTATTGAGAAGAATCAAGTCAACAATGAACAGCAGCACCACAGTGATAGAAACGAAGAACCTGATCCGGATTGGTTGAGAGAGGGTCTAGAATTTGCAGAAGATGAGGACATCTTTGCAACTGCTGGTTCAATTGTATCTCAAACAAATCAGCAAATTGGTGACTTGAATGAGCAGTAGCAACAACATCAGCAACCACAAGGTGAGGAGTCCACAGCACAGCATCAGCAAACTGAAGACTTGAATAAGCAGTAGCAACAGTATGATGACTTCGATATACTCAGAAGCACCGAGACTATTCATACCTTAGATCTGTCAAACCTCCTTCAAAATTTGCAGAAGTGGACATGACGACTTCGATATACTCAGAAGTAGATCTTCTCCTTTTTCTTTTCACTCTTTGATAGATTCAACTCTATTCTCCCCTAATATGTAGTGCCTTCTATATAGCAACTGAAGGGTAGTTTGGGAATGAAACTCATGATCTTTTCAAAAGAACCTCGCAGACCCATCATCAGTAGTTCGCTCAGCCGATTATAGGTCTATTTTCACTTTAGTTATGAAGTTTAGGGCGTTTATGTGTATGTTTTTAAACGATAGGGGGGTTCCGTGTCTTTTCGCGAAACCATATGGGGTTCCGTGTATTTTACCTTTTGTTAAAACTTAAAAGAGAGGGTAAGTGTATCAGCCATGAGTTGGCAAAATTTGCCTTCAAGTTAGTTTATGAAATTCAGTGGAGGGATTCCTTTCCTGCTTGGTTGACTAGTTTAGCCAGAAAAGACATGGAAGCAGTTGCTCCAATTTTGTAATTGTATTACTGCTTTATCTGCAACAGAATGTTATATTATCGTTTGAAAATAAAAAAAGACACTTGTCTACCCTACACGTATCACTATTCTTACTTTAACCTATTCTAAACGGAGGGTCCAACTGGGCTTATTGAAAAATCGACGGGGACTGAACTATCATCGAATCAGATGGATGCACTATACATCCGTATGGATTTAAGCTATTTAAAATGACAATCACATATAGTAGTAAGTGATGGGAGATAAGGTTTAAATCCTTGATCTCTCATCTCACCAAACCTTAAAAACGTGCATTAGTAATGTAGAACACATGTTTAAGGGGATAAAGGTTGCAGATACATTGCTGAATTTTCAGGTAAAAGTGCGTCATCAAAATTACTTCGTTATTCACCATATGACTGTTTTTTTTTTCTAGGACATGAGCATAAATCGAATATATTAAGTGCAATTGACAAGAACCCATGATGATTTAATCATACATGAGCTAGAAATTATATCTTGTGAGAGCGGTCTTTAATATACTTAAACCTACAACATAAAACATTTTTTTTAAAGTTTTTGAAGGGCAAAATTTTAAATTCATAAATAATATTTTAGAAATTTTTAGAGGAGGACAATTGAATTCTAAAATAATTTGAGGGCCAAAGGCTCCTCCTCGCTACCCTAGTTTGATCCCTCGAGCCCAAAGCTCAAATGTTGCTAGGTGAATTGTTCTGAATAATTTTGCTTAATTCAACGAAATATGAGTCCATTTATTCATAATTTAAATCATCTTCAATACATTGCGAACATATAAAAGATTTTCATAAATTCTATATACGACAGACGATGTACACAATATAATATCGATCTTCATAGCCATTAACTTTTAGGGCCGGTTGAAATCTAAGAAAAAAATTGTGGAGGTCGTTTCAGCCATAGTTATTAAACTCGGCCCGGAGAGGAGACCGGCGAAGGAGGTGGGTCAACGGGTCACTGGTTCAACCGGTGGGTGAGTGGTTGAACCAGTGGGTCACTACATATATTTAAATATTATATTTTATAAATTTTGATATAGGATATATGAGATAAATTGTAATAAATAATGTCATAACAAATATTCATTTAATTTAATTTGCTATAGAATATTTAATTCATATAAGAATCAGCAAAACATAAATTTACTTAGTAATCCACCACACTTCAAGTGTAGATGTTTATTGTAATTATCTAGGTTATTTACAAATTTTAAATGCAAAAAAAATTTAAAAAACAATATTTGTCTTTAAAATAAATTATGTAATATGTTATTTTTGAAATCTATTTTATAATTTATAGAATATAAAGGTCATAAGTTTTATTAAAAGATTCCAAATACATTTGTTTTGGAGAGTTTAAAAAAATAAAGATGAAATTAACAAAACATTCATATAGCATAAGAATGGCCATTAATGAACAAGTGACAAAGTGGCCTGGTGGTGAGTTACACATAAATAATACCGAAGGTCTGAAGTTCGAATCCAAGCAAAGGCTTGGACAAATATTTTTTCCTCAAACCCGGTCTGCCCACAAAATCGGCCGGATTTCCGGTTTAATCCGGTTGAACTGCCGATCCGTTGAAAAGTCAACGGTTCATATGCAGAAACGATCCAATTGAAGAATCGGGAATGTTTGTCTCAAACCCGGTCTGCCCACAAAACCGGCCGGGTTTCCGGTTTAATCCGGTTGAACTGTCGATCCGTTGAAAAGTCAACGGTTCATATGCAGAAACGATCCAATTGAAGAATCGGCCCGATTTAGTGGCCGATCGCCGGGTTGACCGGTCGAACCGCCGGACTGGATCGGGTTTAATAACTATGGTCTCAGCCTTTGACCGACATGCCTCATTTTTAGTCTCACTTAGGCCTTGTTAAATAATCTAATTTAGCACTTAAATTTAATGAATTCAGATCTTAATATATTTTGCTACATTTCATAACTAAAAATTAAACATCAAAATTAATTAATTGACACTAAATTTTTCAAACAAAACTTGCTCCAAAAAATAAATAATAAGTTTTTTACTTATCACTAAATGTGATATACACTCAACTGTATTAAATTTAATATTTAACGATTTAATAATTTAATGATTTAATGATTTCAGACTTCAAATTTCAAATTTGAGTTTTATAAAATGCATTTTTAGGCACCATTTGAATTGAAGGAAAGGGAAGAAAAAGAAAGGAAACGACACCAATGGGAGGGAAAAGGAAGGTAAGTACAAGAAAGTAATTTCGTTCCCACTTGCCTTTGGATTAAATATGAAAGGAGTAGAAAGGAAACACTACAGTTTTGCTTAGATTGAGGAAGGAAAAGAAAGGAAAGGAAAAATAAAAATATTAGTTAATAAAAAATTAAGAGGAGAAAAACTTTTAAAAAAATTTAAATTATTGCAGTAAATTTGATACCTCATCCCATTATTTCCGCCCACTCTTAGATGGAAATCAAATCTAATAAAAACATTTTGAATCCTTTCCGTTCCTTTGCTCCTCTTTCCAGCCTCAAAATGCAGTCCAAACAAAAGGGAGAAAAAACTAAACTCCCCCAAAATCCTCTCCATTCGTCCCATTCCCTCGATCCAAACGATCCAAAATCCTCGATCCAAACGATTCCCTAGTTACAGACTTGCCTAAACTATGGTAGAAAGGCAGGAGTAATAGTCAACCACAGACTAAACTCAACTATAAGAACACAAAAATTACTCACCAAATTACACATAAAAGGGGTGAATACGATATAAGAGCAGAAAAAAAAAAAACTGTTAAATTGAGCTAAACAGCCTCACAACTACGAGAATTCAAAAATTACAAGGCATCATCCCTCAGTATGCTACTTGTCACAATACAACATATAAACCCCATACCAAATGCATCCTCCTTATCACTGCATTAGAAAATGGGTGAATTGGTTCAATGGTGCGGCAGGTAGGTAGCACAACATGGTACAGAAATGCTGCTGCTAGCCGAAATATAGATCCTCTTGCCATTTAATGTCTTAGCTCGGTTTAGACAAAAACATCAAATGACATCCTGTGAGTTTATCCCAGAAAATAACAAGAGCTCGCATGAAATATCCGTCAGACATCATTCCTCCTGGTTAGGTGCAGTTATCCAAGGAACATGGCAATGCTCCTTTTTCCTTGGATAACTGCACCTAACCAGAAAAGGAAAAAGGAAAGACAAACAAATCAAAACCAAAACAAAAACAAAAAAAAATCATGCAAACAAGTTTTCAGAACCCTGGAAAAAGTCCGTTAGCTGTAGATCACAATGATTTGAGAGTCGGTCGAAGCCCCACAGCTGTAAACCACATTTTTTCCACACACACACACACATATATAAACTAATAACAGCTATTACAGAAAATATCTCCATATGGATTAAGACGTCTAAACCAGATTAAGGCTATCCTTCTCACTAAGCTAAAGAATCTGTTATATTTCAGCAACACTTTCTAATTGTTTGCATAATGCTTCTCAAGCTCAAACAACAAGCTTAGAACCCATCTCAAAGCCCATTCAGACAATGCACTAGAATGCTAAGCCAACTTTATGAACCCAATGCGGTTGAGCATACCCAATCTCACAGTAAAGCTGTGGATAGTTTGTCTACAGTTTTATGGCAGGATGAGATGTGTATACATTACATAATTGTATGATGAGCACATGAAATGTGTGCAAGAACCACTCAACAAAAAGTATATGTATTAAGTGAAATATCAAACTGACAATTCCTTAACCTTGTGAAATAGAAAATTTCCTTTTGCAATTAACCATCAATAATACAGAGTAAACAAAAAGCAGAAACAAAAGAGCAGGTTTGTTAATTATTTGACAGCCAAAAAGACATCTTACCACATATTCATTGCCAGACACAGTCAGAAGCTGAAAAACATAATATAACAATGTAAGAGTGAATGATACGGAAAAAATTCCACAGAGGAAATCCATCTCATCAGGAAATCTCTTATGGGGCATACTGCAGATGGGGCAAATCAGGTCGACCTAACATAGATCAAACAAAAGCTGGCACTCTTCAATAAATCGAACAGATGAAATTTGCTTAATGAAATCTCTTTTTCTTTCTTGGTTTGGAATTGGAAAGGATGATAGGAGATAAACGTGGCAGCTTGAACACCTGCAGCAGTAAGACAAAAACATTTCAAGGTTGTAGCACTTGAGAAACCTGAATAGTTGTCCACAAGACGCAAGGGACAAAAGTATATTGGTATAAAGTTGAATTACAAAATCTCGCACCAAATATCACATTACATAAAGAAGATTGAGAATGTGGAGAGAGATTCTTCAAAAAGTCACACCAAGTATTAGACCCCCCGGGGGGGGGAGTTGTTGAGAGAGAGAGAGATTTTATAGTCACAAGAAGCTGCCACGCCAGCTATTGTTCTGAAAATGGTTCAAACCCTGCATGGACATACCAAATTATCAATACCTTGCAGCCAGCAAAAGGAATATCAGATGAAGGGCTTCAGTTTAGACTTAGACGAGTAAACTCCATCAGAAAATATGGAGTTTTCAGGAGAAAGTTCGCAGAATATATGGCTAACATTAACAGGATAGAAAGTTCATGCAAATTAAGTTCTAACATAATGTTGAAGAAGAAATCTTCCAATCTAACATCCTTAATGAAATACTGAGAAACAATACACTGCTGGAACTTGTATCTGAATTTCTTTGGTTTGGACCTCCAGTCGTAAGTCATTTCTGACACTAGAACACAGCCTCCTTCATGAACTTCTACAAAAGTTTAAAAAACACCAAAAGGTCAAGAGGTGAAGAACAGGATCCTGAATCCACAGACTCATATAATTCTGCCTACTTAACTGATAGTAGCAAGTTCAGAGTCTGAAAATAATTGTGGGCATAATACCTTTAAGCTGCATGGCCACAAAGCTGTACAAACACCTGTAGCATTTATAGGTATTTACTTGTGCCAAAAGAATCCCAGCACTGTGGAATGTCATGGAAAATCCAATAAAGCTGTCAAGAGAACTTAATTCCAGCAAAGTCAATTAAAGGCACTATTTCCTCACAACAAACAGATGCAGACAATGAGAAAAGCAAGGAGCACATACCAGTTTTGTGTTCTCAAAAGCATATTCATTCTGGAAAAAAAGGCAATGTTCCAACTTCTGCAATAAGCTGCGCAAGTGCAGCATCTGACAGAAGAAACATTATTTGATTCCAGAAGGATGGGCAGTAAACAACTTGTATCCTGGTTTGGTCTATCACAAACAGGTTAACCTCTTTTCTGCATACAACCAGTATGCTGCAAAAAGGACACCTGCAAGGAGATTGATACTCCGCTAAATCATTATCCCTACTGTTCGTATCTCCACTTGAATGATCCTTCCCTGATCCTGAAAACAAAAGAAACTAGAAACACTATCAATAGGAATCTCAACCACGCAAAAGCCATGTAATTGAACAACTAGTTCTTATTTATGGAAAATAAAGCTTGAAATAAAGATTAGCCAAGCACAGAAACTGTAAAATTCACGCAAGTAATGTCAGAAAACACCTTAATTTAACCAATGAAAACGAATTTTATTAGAACATAAATTCTATGTACAAGGACATTGTTCTCTGATCTATAAGCACTACAAACAAATACAGTGCTGCTAAGACAAACTAGCTTATAGGGTGAACAAAAAGATTTTTACAGTCGAAGTCAAAAACGTGAAAATGGAACTAAATCAACACATTGTAAGGGTTCACTCAAAAATCAACTAGTGCACTAGTATCTGAAAAAAAATATAGCTTAATTTTCATATTGACCGCCACACAATCTCCGTGTAACTGGTCATTTCTTGGTAACAACGATGTTTTCCTCTGTGATTTATACTGAACAGGAATATACAACAAAAGCAACTTCAGACCATCATATTTAGTTCCGACAGATCATCCATTGGAATTTCAAGGCCCATAAAATCATGATCTTGCAATGCATCGTCATCAATGTTCAACCATGATCCTATGTCTTGTCCCTGACCTCCAAAATCATCAGCGACACCTAGGTCATCCATTTCAGGGATCTGCAAGCCGGATAAATCAATAGGGTCTTCTAGTTCATCCAAGCCATAGTCATTTTTATCTTTGACCATGCCACTTGAGCTTGTATTACTTGTTTTTTGCGTTGAAGGTACGGTAACTTTAGGCTTCTCAGAGATCTTCCCAAGAAGGCCATTGACTGATGCAGACAACTGTGCAGTTTTCTGCTTTGGTTTTGTCTTAGACTTCCTTTCTCCCTTAGCCGATGTAGGCCTGCCTATTTTGGTTGTTCCACTTCTGGATATAACCTCTCTACTACTACCTTTTCCTTCTCTGTCTCTTTCACTCCTCTTTCCCTTCGTACCGCTTGAAAATGAACTCCCAATACCTGGTGTGACAGCTGGTGACATGGCAATTGCACCACCACCAACATCATCAAGTGACAATTCCTTCTTTTTTACCCTATTTGACCAGGTCTCTTCCTTACCAGAAATTTGTTCTGAAGCTAAATTTGCAGACAGGAGGTTATCAGAAAACATGTCATGATTGGTTGAAGAAGGGCTCTGCTCTGCACATGTAGAAGCTGCAGAAAGAGAAATAATACTGGCTGAGCATTTATATACACGTATGAAAAGATAATAATATGCAGGAAACCAAAGCCATCAAAATAAAACTTAAGCTAAAAAATATCTAAGACTGGAATTGATTTAGGACTTCAAATTGTGGTTTATTGCTTAATTCAGTGTATGTACTTTAGTGTTAAGCATGTGTTGTTTGTCACATCCTAGGTGGGCAAAACAGTTGTCTACCTAGTGTTCAATAATACACTGTAGTAGCAGCCCTACTATGGCATAGGTAGAATTATCAGGGACTACTATATTAGTAGAAGTTATAGCCAAACCCAAGGCTGGGAGTCCAACCGTCCGCCAGTATAGCAGCAGTTGACCACCTTGACCACCATATTACCTTAGTTGTTCATGTATAGCACCAATGTATGTCCAAATTTAGAAAGTCAAAATAATAAATACCTCTTCTGTTTAGGTATGAAGCATAAGTTGTCTTATTCCTTTCCACCACCTATTTAGATACTACCCTCTTCTAATTCCTAAATTATTATCATAACCATCACCCTTGAAACAAGAACATGCTACATCACAATCCAGTCAAAAGTCTAGAAAATGGCACAAAACCACTGCAGTCTGACAGCAGCAAAGCAAGCTCCAAGTCCCAAGTTCCTCACCCCTTCCCATCCTTGTAGTCCAGGCATCAACAAAAAAGTACCTGAAGGTCTAACTTCATGTTTGTCAGATTCACCATCAGCTTGGACATCACCAAGCTGGGAGCACCCAGAAATGAAAATGTCCCTGAACAAGGGTTCATTAAAGCAGCTTTTTCCAGTTTCCTGATATTCTTGGCAACGTTCCAATGTCCTCTTTACAAAAGCTAAGGCAGCATGTTTGGCCATTTTACCATTTGCACTTTTCATCCCATGAGCATTAGGACCACAGCAAGTCTGCAAATACAATGAAAACGTGTTGCAACTTTATGCTTCAACATCCAAAATACATTAATAGGGCAGTTGGAACAAGACCTAACATCCACTCTTCAATTCATCAGACAGACAATGAAAATGCAATGAACACATATGTCAACTTCCAAAGCAGCATATCAAAATAAGGATGTAAAACAATCAAAATTACCATATATTTCTCATAAGCCATTACTACAAGTTTGTTGAGAGCATGCTGTTCAAACTCCCTACAATAGAATTAAAGAACTTAAGTTAGCATCATGATACACATTAAGAGGCTAAAGTAAATAAAAATATCCTTGCCTGTCTTGAAGCTCTCTGGTGTCAACAGCAGATTTCAGCAGTCTGCTAACTAAACCCTTCCTTTTTGAAACCTAAACACCATTAAACAACTGTAAGATGATCTTGAAAGAAATAGTTTCTCAATATCCCGACCGTGAAAAATACAAAGGGCTGCATCACACTATGGCAAACACAAGTGGAAATAGAGAATCTGCATAAAATTATGCTCTACAACTCCTTGAGAATAGTCTACAATTGGAGTTTAATGGAACAACATACCAAAACACATCTGCCAATCAAGCTAAAGAAATACAGAAGACAACAAGGCCTAGCTTATGAAAGTCATAACATCCAATGCCCAACCCCATATAACAAAGACAAAAAAGACATGAAAAAGGAATAGCATAGTCCACCTAAAACACATCTATGAGCATACCTCATGACATAAAACTAGGAAGACACATTGTGAGAGAGAGAGAGAGAGAGTACTCTAATTGTAATCAGATGATACCTGTTCATAGTAAATCTCATTCAATTTACTAATTTCTGTAGAGATCTCTTCATTCCCAGAATTTGCAGAATCAGGCTGACAGAAGAATCAAGGGAATAGAGGTAAGTATAATGAAGTAAAGGGCACTATAACAAGGCATAAGTTGCTAACAAGAAAACACGAAGAAAAGCAACCCTACCGCAAATTCAGGAAAGATTCCAATACAATGAATTTCCAGGAGAAGTCTTTCATTTATCGACATACTACTGTACTGACCCTCAGTGCAGTTAATGCCAGGCGTCAGTGCTTGGTCTGGTGGGAAACCATTTTGTGAATTTCTGTAGCTTGGAATTCTAGCGTCTGGAATGGACAAACTGCTATTGTCTGGCATAATATGTTTGAGCTCATTAAAGGATCCCCCGTTAGCACTTATGCAATAACCATTAGAGGCAGGATTTCCTGATAAATCAGAGTTTTGAGAGAGCTGAGAACAGAAACTATCTGATTTTACATTTGTCTCAGGCTCAAATCCAGACTCATAACCATCAAATCTGATGTCTTCATTTTCATTGTGGCAAAATTGTTCATCTCCTTCAGGAATGAGAGCTGAAATCAGTCTCTGGTAGAGGGAGACATCCTCAAGAGTCTTTGTGGCAGAGGATAAATGCTCCTGGGTATCTTCACTATATTGTCTTTTAAGTCGTCTTTCAATTTCATTACCCCCAAAACCATTGGACACTGAACTAGGATTTACCATCCCTGAAGATGCTACCATGGGTGACACCGTGGTTGGTTCAAACTCCACCTGCAAGGGGAAAATTCAATAACAACTAAACTAAATTTTGTGGACTAGAAAAATAGTTGAGAATGCAAATGCCACTTGACTTTACACAGACGCAGATATTAATATCCCCCCTTTCTCATTTATTGTATTGCAGTTCTTTTTTTTTTTTTTTTTTTTTGGTTGTTGGGGGGCGGGGGGAAACACAAGACATGTTGTGCTCTATCAAAATAATAGAAAATTCTATTTTCTATTCAATTAAAAATAAAATGGAGACATGAAAATTTTCTACGAATTCCTTTTAGCCAAGGTATAACATATCTAAATAAGATATTAGACATCTGTGTAACAGTTTCTGCTCGGATTTTTACAGATGCTTGTAATTGTTGTTATAATTGAAATGGAAAGGGGTTTTTAACTTGATATTCATGCATCAATTTCTATTTTCTTACCTGCTTCATTAGGAAAGAAAATATCAAAGTTAGAGATTCAAACAATTCATTAATTCGCAATCAGCAGTCAATAGTTAATGGTTCCAATTTGTCATAAATTTCTACTTTTGTTAATGAAACTTCACATTTGATTTTTAATAAAAAGTGAAAGAAGTTGGCCATTTTGAAATGCTATATACTAGAAAAGACAAGGGCGGATCAACTCCAATCAAAATAAAAATTAAACACCAGAACAAATAAATTCTTCAAATTTGAAATTGCAGTCACTTAGTAGATGGATTACTTTCTTTCTTTCTTTGCATTCAGTTGAAACATCTTATTAGTAAGCTTAACAGCATAGAAATGGGAAGCAAGGCCCAAACAGATCAGTCAAAAGGTAAAAGTAAAAAGCAAAAGCGACATATTCAAACTGAGGGATGAAGTTAGTGTACTCAAACATTATCCAATAGAAACCGTATGCAGAACTACAATGTCAAACAGATTAGGCCAAAGGGGAAAGTAAAATGCAAAGAAACATATTCAAATATGGGGATAAACTTAGGGCGACCAAGAGAACTATTCAATAGAAATTGTAAGCAAAAGACTACCATGTCCAAATCTTATACCATCTCAGAAAACAAAAACATCCAGTGACAATAATAAGAAACTAAATATTGCAGACAGGTCAATCTATCAGATCATCCAATTTCTAAAATAGCATAGAGCTCAGTGATAAGCTAGTAATCCTATTATAATGCAAAAAGCTTCTGAAGATGCGAAGTGCCACAACCTTCTGTTTCAAATAGGCCACATCTGCATCAGATACAAACCGAAAGAGTGGCTCCATCTGCTTCCAAAATGAGCTGGAAAGTGCTGGGGCTGCAGTGAAAAGTGGATCAACACCAAGAACCTCTATTGACCATAATATGCACTTTTTTGGATTCATAATGCATGCAGAAAGTTCTGACTGAAACTACACCTGGATTAGGAACAGCATTTGCAGCAGCGAGTAGTACTTCATGTCCATCATCTGAACCGACTAAGAGCATTAAAGAAGTAATAAAGATGGAGAATAATGAACAGCCAGAGAGGTTTTATTGAAATCTCTGACTGAACTCACCAATAAAATCTGTTGCTAAACTGACTGCAGAATGCTTCTGACGTGTATAAGCTTTACGGTCAGAGAGCTTCCTAGTGGGCGGACGACCTGCCTTGCTGAATATAAAATTCAAACAATATAAGGAACTTAGACTAAAAACGCAGCATAGGGCACGAATAAGCCCAAAATAATAACCAGAATAATCAAGAGAAAGAAAATGCTAAACCTTTCAGTTTTGTCAAATCCAAGTCTGGCACTTCTAAGCTGTTTTGCAGTTCTCACATTT
This sequence comes from Coffea arabica, assembly GCF_036785885.1. Classification (NCBI taxonomy): domain Eukaryota; kingdom Viridiplantae; phylum Streptophyta; class Magnoliopsida; order Gentianales; family Rubiaceae; genus Coffea; species Coffea arabica. Next base: position 10,640,474 of record NC_092320.1, on the reverse strand, counting down.
CCAAGCTTTTCAACAGTTAATGGCATTAAGGACCTAGTTGAAGTGAATCCCCGTCCAGTCCTGCCTTGTCTTCGAATTCCATCTCCATGGTCATCCCCACTAATAATCTTTTTCCTTGGTGGTAGCATCAAGTTTGACATCTTCTGGACATTCTGCCCAGCTTTTTCTTCCATGCCATCGGACTTCTTCATCTTATCTTTAAACTTCATTTCAGAGGGGGGCCCTGATTCCTCACTTTCAGACAATGCGGCTGAAGAGAAGTGGTCACCTTTCAATTTAACTTGCTGAGGAGAACTTCCAGATAAGCGCCTTTCATTTCCAGTGTCTGCAGATGCCGTGTCCAAAGCAGAGGTTTCATCAGTGCTCTGCACTATAGGTATGAAATTACTTCTTCTTGCTGTTCTTGAGATTTTCTGGGGCCTCTGGCTGGCCCACTGGGCAACAGGAGGTGATGAAGACCTCATCGACGGTGTCCGTTTCCGACTGTTTACACCAACTGCAGCAGGTATTTTGCTTGTGCACTGAGAAACTTCCCAATCATTGGCAGCTGTTGCATGAGAAACCACAGGTGACAATTTTTGCCCAACACTTGAACCTGACCGTGGACCTCGAGTTGCATTCAGTTTTGTGCTTGATGTAGGGCTACCAGAGCTGAAATCTTCTCGAGCACTTGTCCTGGTTGTACAATTGGGTGGAGGGGGGATAAAAAAGAAAACAAACAAAAGAGCACAGCTTCATTTAACTTCAACAGACTAAAAATCGAAGCAGACAAACAGAAAGTGAGGAGGCAGAATCTCAATGACACAAACTAATGACATATTACCAAGAAGAAAGGACCACATAACAATGTCATTAAAAAGAAATGGATCCCAAAACAAGAATCTCGGAGAATATGCAGTTAAATGCCACACATACTTGTTAATAGCTTTCAAATTAACTTTTTCTTTATCTGTAGGGCGATCCCTTTTATCATGGAGAAGGGGGCTGTTATCCTGCTCCAGCCGAGAGATTGATGATCGTGTGCCTGAACTGCTTTGCTGTGAGGAACCATCAACTTTGCTCATGCCTCCATTAGCAACAGGTCTGCATCACAAAAAGTAGACATGATTCAGAAAAAAATGTTTTATGGAAGACCATGCGGAATGAGACTTAAAACTCTAGAATGGAAGGTATTCCTACTTTAACCTATTATGGCTGCAAGTGAAAGTTCAAATCAAATATACGGACAAAACAAAGAAGAATGAAAATCCAAGCATCTACACCATTATAAAAGCAAATTCAACAGAGGAAGATTAATACAATCAATACTAAATGTATGCACAAAATGATACACTAAAAGCAGTACCTGAAGCCATGGCTCTCACTCAGCCTTGACCGGGCATCAGCAAGAAGCCGCGGTTGCATCCCTTGTTTAAAATCTCTAGAGCCATCCATAGGTTTTGCTGCTGATGAGCTTGCAGCAACATCTGGCTTTATCCCAGACCGCTTTTTCTTCATCTTGGATTTCTCCCATCCATCAACACCTAAAGGTGATGGCCGATCCTCGCTTTGGACTGCACTACTACTGGGAATTTTCAATATTTCCCTATCTCTATCTGCAGTCCCTGAAGGCCTAGCAAGAGTATTAGCCCTTGCATCCGCCTATGTCAAATTAAACACATACTTCAGTACCATTTTGGAAGCTTGTAACTAGATTGTAGCAGAGTATAATAAATGAGGCATAATTAAGGATGCAAAAATTGTTATACATAGTCAGACAAAGATTGAAGCTCTAAAGGAGCAAAACTGAAAGTCCAGAATAAAAACATTCAGAAATATAGCAAATTAATATAAATAAGCACGCAACAACAGCATTTTGGAGGTTGTAACTAACTTGTAGGTTAATCTAACAAGTTGATGACATATTTAAGGATGCAAAATTTGCACACTGTCAGACAGAAAATTCTAGGGGAGAAGTAGTGAAAGTCCAGATAAAGACGTGTAAAAGAACAGCAAATCGCACAAAGAAAAAGCAAATGGGACATAACCTCAATACGGAAATCAGTTTTGTATAGTTCATCCAAAAATTTTCAGAACTTATGAAGAAATAGAAAAGAAAGGAGACCGTCCACCTGACAACAATGTAACCAGATAAGAAAAAGACAAACTATGTCTTCAGTGAAAAGAATATCCGCACTTAACAGTGAACTAACGAAAGTAATTGTTCCTTGACTATCAGTACTGTGATACCCACAGAAACATATATAAGCAAGCCAGTTAAAGTAGGAAACTCCTGGATGAGGTATTTCCCATGTCAATCACATTGTAAACTGAGCAGAGAACTTTAATAGAACCTAGAAAACAACAATAGTTCTATGAGCTCAAGAAGCTCCAGTATTCGTAAGTGCCCAAGAGACTAAATTCAAAATAAAGCAGCGTTCATAAATATGAACCAAGAAAATATTATGGCATGGCGACATAAAAAAATGCTACAGACCCTGGGATCCACCATAGAAGTCCTGGTGCGCTTGTTTGGTACAGAATTCTTTGTCCTCTCTTCTGATTTTTGCTCCACGTCAAAACCATTTGCACCAACATGACTCTGAGCACCCATCTTAGAAATGCCTGTAGCCGAAACTGATCGATCGGCTGAATACAAGGTATTGGATCGGTCACTGGAAAAGGAATCTGACCGGGATCTCTTCCGTGATTGAATAGTTGGAAACCACTTGTTCATCACAGATAATGACTCATTGAATATCTTTACACGTTCCCTGACATTTAATACAATATTTTTCATGCATGAATCAACACTGCTGTAAATCCACATGGAAACAAAAAAAAAATGAAATTAATGAAACAAAAGCAATACCTAGCTTTTCTACAGCCCTCACGGACAGAGGTCTTGAGACGTCTAAATTCCTCAGGTGAAGGAGAAGACACTGGTTTGCCTTTTGCAGGTGCTGAAGAAGGATCTTCCAATGGAATTCCAAAAGAAACACTTGCAAGTCGCTTAAAATCCACTGGTCGATTAAGTTTGAGGGTTGTAACCATTGATTTTGGATCAAATCGTAAACACTGAAAGAAACTCATCACATCTTGTGTTGCAGCAGAACTACCTCTACTCATGTTTGGAATGGCTGGTAAAATTGGCATCTCTGTGTTTTCCCTAAAGCTACCAGATCTCTCCAATGAAGCTGCAGAATAGGATCCACGCTGCCCAGAAGTGTATAAAGGCCTGTCTGGGCTATTAGAAGACAGATCGAATTTGCTGGATGCTGACATCGCATCAGTTTCCACACTCTCTCTTTGTCGCAGAACGTGTTTACACAGTTGTGCATGGCAATTTTTTACAAACACAACACATGAAACCCAGCATAAATTCTTGATAAGTACAAGGCCATAAGAAAATAAGACACCTGAGAAAGATAAAATTAAAGCATATGAACAGAACTCACAAAAAGTCAAAGTAGATAATTTTTAGAACACTGAATTCTTTAATTAAAAAGATTGACTTGAAATGAAAACCCTAGTTCCCATCATTTATGACACAGGACAAAAGCATCAATAACAACTTCACTAGTAGTACATAAACACAGCCGTGATCCACAACACAGTGGATTTTCTTCCAAAAGCCCCTGTCAATGCTTGCACAAACCCTTCAAGGAACAAGCTTATCAATAAAAGCCAGCCAACTTCTCTGAACACCAGACAGTTTGTCTGCCAGACAATATATCTATGTAACAGCACTCCGGAAATGGAATGTCTATTCCCAGAAAAAGAAAAATCGTAATGAATCCTTAAAGCTCGGAAAAATTCCCTAATTCTGCATGGTCAATCTACCAGATCAACATTTCTTCTCAGTTTAAGTATGACTTATCAGGCCCTGCATTTTCTAATCAACCAGCTGATATTTCTTGCACCCTCGTTTCTTTAGTACAATATACTTCATTTCCGCACAGTAGCATTATTCTTCAAACTAAGCTTAGAAATTCTAATTGTCATCCAGAATTCCACCTTAATTACAATTAACTAATAGCTAAGCGATTGCAGAGATTTAATAATGTTATAACTCTAAAACAACACCGATTTAAAAAACATTATCAATCATCAACATACAAGATTCAAGGGAAATAGAAGCATATACACATAAAATTTGCCAAATTTGAATGTAAGAACGAAAAAACAGAAATTACCTGGTAAAATGAGCTATAAATAATCACGGAAAAATCCAAGGGAAAGGAGTGATCCAAACCGCCCCTAATTCCTAAAATCCTGCCAATCATTAATAAATCAAACAAACGTCAAAATTGATCAACTTAGGGTTCAATTAGGGTTTTGTCAAAAAAATGAAATAAAGAGAGAGAAAGCAGGCAATCCTATTCATAAACCTAAAAAAGCGAAATAAATGGGAAAAGAAAAAAGATAACACACAAAAATATATAATTATTCCTGAATTTGAATTGTTGACTAGGAGAAAGGGTACCTGAGAGATGGAGAGAGTAGAGAGAGAAAATAATTGTACGTAAACGGACGTCGTTGAAGTCGTTGATCGGTGGAAGGGTCGTCGAGGAGGAGGAGGAGGAGGAGGGGGTCTGTCGAAAAATAACGTGGACTATTCACCGGATTTTAGCCCGCGATTGGATTTGATGGAGCCCGGAATTCATTATCCACCTGGACCTTTGTGCTTTGCAAATTTAGTCATCGATACCGTATTCTTCCAAAGTGCATCCAGCCAACCAGTATTTGGGCTTGCTTTCGACCCAGCCCAAATCTATTATTCGGGATTATAATAATAATTATATAAAAGCGACATCGTACATCAAAAATAAATAAATGTTATTCCCATAATCTACATAAGCAGTATATTAGCTATAGAATATGTTATTTATGAACTAATTCCTAAGCATCACTTTGTTACAATAAAAAGAAAACAAAAAAGTAGATTTTCTGTAATGTTAAGACAAATTAAAAATCGTTGAATAAGCTAGATAATGTAGCTTCATAAAAGCATAGTTAGCTCTCAAAGATATTAGCTTGAATAAGTCAGATGATTAGCTTGAGTCAGCAAGCCAGGAAGAAAAGCAATTGGCTGAAAGCTCTAGTTCATAATTATGAGTTATGATTATGGTGGTTTTATTATCTTCATCCAATTACACCATGTACATTATGCTGCCAAAGTTCCACTGCAAATACTTAAAAAGACTTGAATTCCACCATCATCCAGGCATGAAATTGTGTTTAAACCTGTTGGGTATCTGAATGAAGTGGGCAATCCAATCCAATTTGGTGTGTAGCTCATTTTGCTTTTGGAAAGATCTTACAACTTCAAAACCCATTTGATTTAGTATTATTTCTGAATGCTACAAGAGGATTGATTCTGTCAAAATAAGAGATTCACTTTTATCAAAAGTACGGGCAAGCTAATAGAGAGGAATCGAAATGGAAGAGGAAAAACTAGTTTAAGAATTATCCGTGCGATCAAAAGACATACAATCACCAGAATGGGAACAATTTCCATTCACCAAGAAAATCTGCAACCTGTCCATATACAAAATTGGATGACATTTGTCCATAACAACTTGAATCCCTAGGTAACTCGCTCTTTTCGCTCACTTCTCCATTCTAATGTACTGGTCTACACGCACGTAAATGTGCTCAGCGACTTGATTTTTTTCCCCCCCTATAAGCAGCTAAAATACAACACTCTGTTTATGGTCATCGAAGGCGTGCTAAAGAATCCAACAAAGTGCATGTAGGAAGTTTGTTAGTGTCTGTACAAGATAAATCCTCTGCAGCGTAGGTAATCACTGACTTCATCAGGCTTGTGTGACTGAGTCACGTTCAGCAAGAACTTGCTATTGCATTAGGTGCATGCCCATCTGAAGAAAGTTTAATCTGATGAGGTCCAAAGTAATCATCAGTTTGAAGGTCCATTTCTTACATACAAAGTTATACACAAAAACATCAGAAGTTGCATCATTGTGAAGAGACATCTGCTGCTGATGAGGCACGTATCAGCACTTCTGCATCATCTGTTGCATACATTCTACAATAGTCCACCTCCGAATCACCTGCAGGGATTCAATGCTCAATAGATTAAAACTTTTTGTTTCTTGTTTCTTCAATAGACTAAAAACTTATACAACAACAAATTGAAATAACATAACTAGTCCCTCGAACTCCAAGTAGTATCCATTTACGGGTTTACATCTACATAGGTGCCCTTAACCCATAATTTAAGTATATACTATTTTAAGTTTACATCTAGATATAACGCATGATTATTTAAAGAAGCTCAAATCAAATGTAGATTGGCTGACAGTTGGAAAAAGTCATTATGGTGAATTTAGCATACTAACAGGACAACACAAGGTTTAAACAGTACTTTCTTTCTTCTCTCTCTCAACCATCTGATCTAGATGATAACCACTCAAGTTGTCAAAACAACCAATATCAACTCTATCTGAGGCTGACAGTTTGAAAGATGCACAAATACCTCGCAAGGCACTTACCTCACAATCTAAATGACCACTTACCCTATAAGTACTTAATACCCTTCAGCTGGAGCAACTACATTAACATTCAGCAAGTTATCAGGTGTTTCATCTGCCAACTGACCCGTCTTAAATATTTTCTGTCTACATTTAAGTAAAAAGTTGTTTACTCTTGGCAAAAAAATTAAAGAAGGTAGTCATCAACTTTTTTGTGACTTAGATCCTTTTGCCAGCAAAAACAACTCAAATATGTCGACCATCACCTATGCTAATTTAAAGTTATATTAGCTGACTAAAGGTGGAATAGCATAGGGTCAATTGGACATCAGGTCAGCAAAAGTATTTAGAGTGGCAGGAAGGGATAAACTCAAATATATTCACAGATACTTAGTGCCAAGGTGTCTGCAATGGGAGAGGGGAAGAGGTTCATTTCAATTCTTTCACTACTCATTAGTTCATTACTTAGGGATACCAATGAGTTCATTAGGACTCAGGAGTGTGACTCACCTATAAATTTGAAAAGAAAAGGGCAGTTCCAAGAACATAGAGCCTGTTTGGAACCCAGTTTTTTGGTCAAGTTTTTTAGCTACTAGTTTTTTAACTACTTTAACTACAGGAATCCAAAAAAACTTATCAAATTTTTTAACCTACACACCTCAAAATATCTAATACACACAAAACTTCCTCTTTTCTTCTTCTTCTCCCCCACCCCTATCCACCACACATTTATCGCCAGCCACCCCTCCGCCGCCGGCCACCACCATCTCCGTCACTGTTTCCGCACCGGCCAACTATTCCGGCGACGGCCTACCCCTTTTTTTTGCCTTTTCCCCATCCCCCTCCCCCTCCCCCTTTCCTTCCCTCCCCTTCAGTGGGGTCGCACTCGCCATGAAGGTAGCCATGCGCAATGAGCTTCTGAACAGCATCAACGGCGGGCTCGGCGATCTTGAGGTGGCCGGAGGAGGCGGCGTTGATGAGAGGACTCAGAGTCAAGACTGAATTGAGTCGAGAATCGGATTCAGTTGAAGCCATTCCCTGCAACTGGGAAGGCTGCAGCGGCTAGATCTAGAAGCAGCAAAGCAACTCTCGAGGGCTATTACAGTCTTTCCACCTTTACGGCGGCTGCGAAGGGGGAGGAGGAAGGCGGGTGGAGAGTGGAGATGCGGTGGGGGTGGGTGGGGGAGAAGGGCCAGCGGCGGTGCAACTGCTCGGGGTCTAGGAAGTCCGAATCGCGGTTGGCGTTGGTTTAAAAGTTTGTTGGGCAACTGGGAACTTGGAAGGCAGAGAGGAAAGAAACAAAAAGGAAAGAAAGAAAGAAAAAGAAAAGGAAAGAGAAAAAGAAAGAAAAGACAAAAAAGAAAGAAGGGCCATGGCTGCTGGGGAAAAAAGGACGGCAGAGGTAACGGGGGAAGAAGAAGAAGAAGAGGAGAAGAAAGAAAAGAAAAAGGAAAGAAAGAAAAAGAAAAAGAAAGAGAAAGAGAAAGAGAAAGAGAAGAGAAAAGGAAAAAAATATTTCATCTTACAAAAACTTCTATAAAAAAGTTTTTCACCTTACAAAAACTTCTACAAAATTTTTTCAAAAACTTCTACAGTGCACTACAGTAAAGTTTTAAACAAACTCCCAAAAAACTCAGGTTCCAAACAGGCCCATAATTTCTGAACAAATGTATAAAGACTACAGTTTTCCAAAAATACCAGTGATACCATCACTTGTTTTTCTACTTAAAATTGAAGCAATGTGAAAGTACTTTATCATTTGGCATGTTCAAGTTTACATACGAGGGAAAAAATTGATGAGCCTAAAATATGAAGGACTATTTGTCAATTTTCCTTAACATTTGAAAATATCATAAAATGTTGGTATCAGAGAGAATATTACTGCACACAGAAGCATTGGACAACCGCTCAGGTGATACACTGCTTTTACTATCTGCAAGAACAGAAAAATTGGCACTATGTAAGTATCCGATCAATGGTTGTGTATGCATGGACACAAAGATAGAGAACACTTCTCACAGACCAAGTCAATTAACTTCAGAGGAAGAAATAGGAACGAAAAGAGCTAGAAAAAACAATACAAGTGCCAGCACCTGTTAAAGACAAAAATAAACTTAAAAGAGCAAACACAAAATTCCCATTATTCTCTTGACAACAAAATCGGTGTCCCTTAAGTCTGCAACTTGGATGTCCCTTTATCTACAGAGGAGGCTTAACGTAATATCCATGTATCTTGTCAAGAGATTAACCTTTATGAAGACAAATTGGAATATGTGCAAAAGTATCGGAAGAAACAAAATGAATTAGACAACAATTTAACCATGAAGCATCACACACCATGAGATTTGGGCAGTCCTTTAACAGCCTCGAAGTTCTTGTAAGTATACCCAATGAAACTCAAATCCTTAGAAGTCAAATGCATCTGCCAAAAGAATTTCACAGAAAACATAAGACAGTTGGTCTGCAAAGCACAAGAAAAAGAAAGCAGAAATGTCTATGGACTGATTACTGCAGTTGCTTATAACAATATAATGTAACAATTAAGCACCAATGATGGTATTTCTTAAGCACATTTTTAGACACAAGTCTTGAATAACAATCTGAAGAACTTCTAATATGGAGACATATCAAGCAAGTCAGAATCCTTTTTCCCTTTTTTATAAAAGATAATTACCTTCCTCAGGTGTCCTGAACTGTTTTTTGCTGGCGGAGGATCCACCTACAAGACAGTTGTAAGATATTCAGACAGATGACTCAACATGATAGATTATTTTAGAAAGAACCAGCAAACACAGGGTAGACTAAACAAAGGAAAACAACTTGAGTACCCCAAACCGCCACTGAGCTAGTCACTTTTGCAATCGCTTTGGCTCACCAGCAACTAATTGAAGAACTTTTGCTTTTCTTTCACTTATATCTTGGGGTGGAAGTCACGTGTCTAGAGGCTGGGTTATGTAACACAAGTACATGGAAATACAGAGAGAAAGGGCATAAAGGCAAAAAAGATGTGCACGCCTACACTTGAAGCATGCATTGAAGTGGAAGGTAATGAAACAGGAGTTGCCACCACCTTTTTTCCTGCTAAGTACTAATAAGAAAGTTCTATCTACAAGTTTCATCATATTGACATCCTCGAATAGTACCCCTTGATCAAAATGGATGATTAAGAACAACTATGGTAAGGAAATTAATACGAAAAGGATGAACAAATAATATTTAGAATAGAAGGCTGTCTGGTGACCAAAAGGAGATTGCTGATCATATTTGATGGACTTGAATTGGAAGATCTATATATTTTTGGCAAGAAAAATGCATTCCATGTTTAAAAGGTATTACTGTATTAAGTTTAGCAATACAGTATTTTAACTGTTTGACATGGAGCCACACCTACAGCTACAAATGGTTACAGATGGGGGAATTACATGAATGAAAAGAGTATAGGAATGTAAAGTCATGTAAAATATGCCTATCAACTTATTTGCAGCTTCTATCTCGTTGAAGAACACTAAAACAAGTTAGTTGTTGTTGCTAATAAACCTTGTTAATGCACTCTTAACAAACTCCAAACCAAGGTACAATTCTTAGCTTCGTCAAATTAAACTGAGAATGAAATCATCTTACTTCAAAAAATACACATTTAATATTTTATGGGGGAAAAAAGACTCTTAATAGCCTTGAAGGAACATCTGACTCATTCTCATTGAAGATCATTTTTCCTGGAAAGCAATGTAGCTCCCATTTCCCTTAAAAAAAAATTAATCAGCAACTAAATCCATTTCTCCTTTCATGACTAGAAAAATTAACCTCAATTTACTCACACCAGTAGATTTCACTAAACCACTATCCTCTTTTGATCACCCACATTTCAAGTGCTGCTCCTTCTCGTACTCGACTAACTTTTATGATCATTCTCTAGGCTTCATGTTCACAATGTCACCTGAAACTTTCCAAGAACTTCTCAACCTCCCTCAATCATGCTCATTACCACTACCTCATCTATTAATGTCAAGAGCAATACAGCGAGCATTGAATCTCAATCTTTAGTCCAACTAATGCAAGTACACCTCCATCATGATTATTATCAATGAGTGACTTGGAAATTGACTGATTGTACATAATGCCTTTACCTTAGAGAACATTCTTTCCCCAAATCCATGCTAGTCACTTACCTGGTCTGCCACGCCAGACCAATACAAGATCATTTGAAGGCTTATTTGATAACCAAATTGAAAGTGGCAAGCACAGATATGCAAATTTGTCAACTGGAGGTGCATTGTAATAATGAAAAAAAAAACTGGTACTAGAAAGTAGCTATCCAATTTGACAGGAAAATTTCAGGGAGTAGCTTTTCTATCCATTAAAGACTTCACTTTAGCGGAAATGATGAACAAAAAGTGGAATTTTGCTGAACAGGAGGATATGAAGAAAACTGGAAAAATGACTACCCAATTTTCATGAAAGAACTTGAAAAGCATACTAATAGAATCAAAATTTTGTCCAACATTTCTGCTACCTCATCGAATTTCATAAAATTTTGGGTATCAAGTTCTCCATTGACCTCAGGTTTGTATGCTGCCTCCATGCTATAGAGTTTGTCCCAAAGAATGTCTTTGAACCAAGGATGAGCCTGATGAGAAATTATTAGAATAGAGGAGGCAAAGTATATTAATAAATGGTGAAATTAGAGAAAACCACCAAAGCTCCTACACTGTGGTAATGACAAGACAACAAACCTTTATTTGCTCTGCTCCATGAGAACCTAGCCTATGTTCAACATCACAAAGCAGCCTAGAGATCAGGTCCTTTGCTTCAGGGGACAGCCTTGCTTCATCTGGAAATCTCAAGTGATTCTTCCAGTGGACTATCTGGGAAACAAATGTTGCCATGGAAATGCATCACAGCACATCATCATCATCAAGAGACATTGCACTACATTTTCATTTGATTCCCAAGTAAGCGAATTACTATATCCTATGAAGTGGACATATCATATTCCACCGAAAAAGGCCAAGACAGATCTTCAGATTTTTGCTGCATACTATTCTCATAAGTTTTCGTAATTTATCTGTACCATGAGTTGCACAACTTTGGTGCGTTCTTAGTATAACATCTTTTATCTTTGCAAGAAAGAAAAAGATAAAGATAAAGAAGGAATTTTTACAGTGGATCTGGAAACTTTAATCAGATGTTGACCTAATCAGCAGCATTTAGCTAATCTTTAACTACAATGGCCCCTTGTGAAATCAGTTTATGCTGAATTCAGGTTTAGAAAAGCCACATAGTATGTCTACCTTTCTGCAGGTGGTTATTGGATCATCAGAGTAGAATGGAGGGTAACCAATGAGCATCTCATACATTATAGCACCAAGAGACCACCTGTTAGGAAGGTGCCAATGATACACATTAATTCTGAATCTGTATGCTTAATCAAATCTGCAAATATTCCACAATATCAATGGTTTTAAAATCTATTACACTCTATAGCTACAAACCAGAAGCTACGCGATGCAAAAAGTTTAACACTCCACTAAATGTATTTACAAATTGTTGATAGAAACTTGGTTTCCAGGATAACGTTCCTTTAGTAGGAAGTCCAAAGAGGAATCCATGGGCATGAGTAGCTATAATAATAATGGATAGTTGAAAACACCTAACATTTTAATCAAAAGAGCAAATAATAAATGATAAGTCATCAATTATTAAATTGAAATGTATCAGATCACATATTTTAGTGTACAAGTGCAACAAATGGTTTCCTTTTAAAGAGTTTCAAAAGTTTCAGGACAGCAGGAAATAGCTTAACAAACAAGCAGGTGCTTCTTAATCCTCTAGGACTCAGATAAACGGGGAAAGACTTGGTGATATGCTTCTTGCTACAGAAAATATTAAGGGAAACACAAATTACATCTATCTCTTATATTGCTCTTAATAAGCTAGACGAGTTTTACCTCTTTCATGGTATCTTTCAGTCAATTACCACAAGCTGTTCAATGCAGTATTAGACACTAGCTTCGACAAACTTCCGATATGTTGTCCTGAACCTTGAAATGTATAAAGATCTCAAGCTCCTGGGATATGATTAATTTTCTGAATTTGATTCGGAGTATTTATGCTTCAGTGTAGTTGTGTTTTATATTTCTGACTTAAGAAGGATAATTGTTTCTCTAGAATGGTATGCCTAATTTTTCTTAGGCACATGCCTATTCACCTCTCCCCCTCCCCAATTACTGATCTTGGTTCACCATTATGAGTTCCTAGTCCTTCCCAGACATTGAAACAACAGCAACTCAATGCAGCCTTCCTGATAAACAAAATGTCAACCACATTTCAAAAACAAAGAATCATTGTTATTAAACTAACCAATCGCACTCCATGCTGTAGCCTCTCTTCAGCAACACTTCTGGAGCAATATAGTCAGGTGTGCCCACAGTTGAAAATGCCTGTGGTCAAAGTAGAATGAATGGGCATCAGACAACCTAATCACTATAAACAAAAACTTTTGCTGTACATATTGAACCATCTTAAATTAAACAAGAATTGTAAATCTATAACGTCAGACAGGTTATCACATAATCTTTCTACTGCTTCCTTCAAGGACAGAAGAGGCACTCTGAGATTTTTCGACCTGGTTCCACTCGAGATTATGAATTTCGTGCTGAACCTAGAAAGACTTCATGTGATTATTAATAACTTAGTCAGTCTCCCAAACAACGTTTCAAAAAATGGAAGCTCAAAAAAGGAGGCCTGAACTTTGCAAGTGATGGTAGCCCCTGAGTGATTTCAATGCTTGCAGTTAACCCTTATGTATTGCAGTAGCATTTATCAATGCACATCAAGATGTAGGAGGCAAGAGGGAGAGAGAGAGAATTTCTCCCCTGGTGAGGATATGGGAAAAAGAACAAAGATTTATTACTGCCAAATTCCATATGAAACCTAGTTTGCTAGAACCTTCAAAGGTACTCCTTGTCAAAGACTGAAAAAAGTTGTCACCTAAGGTCCTAAGGCTCAAACTGAAGTTAATAGATATTTCTGCATGTCTTGAACAGACTCCCTTCATAAGTTGGAAACTCTTTTAAAGGGTCAAGCACATAAAACTACTTGACATAGTACTCCTTTAAGATCTCAAATTCTGAAAATCCAAAGGAGTTTTATCTTCCTCCTGATCTTCATGTTAAGTTAACAGCAGATACTTGGTTTTCATGCATTCCAATGACCAGCCAGGTTAATATCACAAACAGTTAAAGCTAAATGTTTCTGTATGATGTGGTATAAGATGAAATGATAACATTGACTTTTGAAACCAACTTACATCATTCAAGTAAATATTGTAAGCGAAAATACGAGTTTATTATTGGCTTACTAATTTTCTCCTATTTTTTTGCCAATGCTGCAATTGTTCAAGAGAGCTATTCCAAAAACTTCCATTTCCTTTATCGGGAAAGCAGCCATTGGGAACGACTGATCCCTTCGTACTTGGATCACCCATCACCTCATTTTCATTTATAGGAGTTAAATTTGAACAGTCAAGAGGCTTGCAGAGACCAAAATCAGAAAGTTTCAGGTGACCATTTTTGTCCAACAGAAGATTGTCAGGCTTAATATCCCTGTGTTGAACAATAATACTATTAAACAAGAAAAAGAATCTAAATAATTAACTTTAGAACAACCAATAATTAGGTCAATAGTTCATAAATGTGTCACCAAAAGCCTAATACCAACCTGTGGATGTAGTTATGCTTATGGATCGACTCTATAGCCAGGACACTTTGAGCAATGTAAAACTTTGCAACAGTTTCAGTTAATGTCTCCTCTCTCATAAGCAAAGTCATCATATCTCCTCCAGGCAGGTACTCCATTACGAGATACAAGTAGTCAGCATCTTGAAAAGAATAATAGAGCTTTACAATGAAGTAACTAGCAACTTCTGCAAGAAGGTTTCTTTCAGCTCGAACATGGTCAACCTACAACATGCACAAGCAATCATAAAGAGGACATTTCACTGAGTTGTAGAACTATTAAACCCAAAAAAAAAAAAAGAAGTCAAAAGCAAATGCAGGAGAAAACAAGTTTGGTACAAGAAACATGCAGAATGGATATCATCAAGAATTACAACTTCTGACCGAGTTGCTGTCTCAAAATATGTGAAATTTAGTTCCAAGGTGTATGACATCCACGCGTTCTTATTATAAGTAACAGACAGGAACCACAAGGAAACAGATTAAAGTGCACCTGTCCCCTGCTAAGCATTTCAGACTTCTTCAACTTTTTCATTGCATATATTTCACCAGATTTCTTGTCCTGACACAACCTAACCTGTAATAGAAATTGAGTATAAGCACAACAACATAAGAGTTAAGATAAAATGCACGAATAATATTTGACCAGATGACAACTTTCCAATAGAAGATATGACACGAGAAAAAAGAAAAAGAGAGAGGCGTAACCAAATGGGAAAGTGAGCATTAAGCACTTAGGCACTTCCAATAAGACTTCCTACGCTGGGGCAAAAGTAGTCTCAGGTATCTTTTTGATCCAACGCCCCAAACATGTTTTCAATTACCATGCAAACCATATGTTCTATATCAATTAGCACACATTTAAGTTTGGCACAGGGTTATACCACATATTCTAGTCTAAGAATCATTCTGGAATAGGTTCAACAACATGCACACAAGCTTTTCCATGACGAGGTTTCTAACAATTAAAAATCCAGCAAGATAAGACTGCCACTTTGCAGATGCTATGCCCAACTGGCCAGGCGTGACCAGCATGTTCCTACCAATATGCAAAACAATAAAAGCTATGCCTTTAAGGTAAATGAATAAAAAATAATGCATAAAATTTACTTACTTCTAGCAGAATAAGTTAAAGAAGCCTCTTTATTAAGTGAAAGAAGTCAGCAAGAAAATGAGAACAGAGCCACATTACAAGTAAAGAAATTATCACAGAAGGGAAAAAACAGGCGAAAAAGAAAGGAATAGTTTAAATGGATTTCACCATAAGAATATGGTTGTCAATTGTTGGCAAATAACTCAGAGTGTCATTGTTAACTGTTGACATAAGACTATGGATGACTCAGACTATGAATAAGTTAACAGCTGGGGATACAAAAGTCTGCTACCTAGCTGCAGGTAAAACAATCTAATAATTAATTGAGGACTATAAAAATGGCAATGAGAAATCCTAACTCAGATTTCAACACTATTGGCAAGGGTCACAAACTCAGATTTCAATCTAATATAGATCACAAACATCGAAGAACAATGAAGAAATCGCAGGTGACCAAAAGTAAAAATCAATCAATCTAATAGAGGGAATGCAGAAGCTAAAAACCTAACTAGATGTAGAAATCTCAAACCTCTCCAAAGGCTCCTCTTCCTATTATTGTCAAAAGCTGAAAATCAGCAACGGATATCTTATGTCGTTTAAGTCTCATATACTCTGTCTCCTTACGCTCCAAATCCTTCAAAAGATTAAGCTGCTCCTCCTCTGATACATCTGAACATGCTAACTTTGTTTCAAGTGCCGAGCGCCTGGAAGTTTTGTTTGTAATATGATATTAGAAACTCCAAAGAACATACGAGAACTCATTGGTAAAGACAGATGAAAATATGGGAGGAGCAAAATGTAAGACCCAAAAAAAAAAAAAAATTAACTTCTATACCTATAAGTGTTCAGCATGTAAATGTTGTAGACTAGCTACACCTCCCACAAACCAACACGCATAATATCGTTGCAGTATCAGGTGCCAAACAGCTTTTGGAGATAATGAATCAAATTTGAGTTACAAATAAACGATCATAAGATCATCATCTTGATACCATGGAAAATGTGGATATAGGGAAGTCATGTAAGGTCCTTTTTATCTTAGTTGTTTGCAATCTCCAAATCACACGCAGGGTTTACAGGAGTTTGTAATCAATAGCAAAAATCACAGCCAAGCAACGAGGCAAATAAACTAAATGACCATGTCATACATGAACTACAAAATCAATATCCTTATTACGCAGAATTCATTTCAAGAAAGTGGTGAGAAGCAGGTATTGGCCTGGATATTTTTGAAGCTTTCGTATGTATATATTCATTGAGCGGATTATCAGGAAAGGATACAAATGAAAATGCACAGAATAAAAATTTTTTTTTTTAAATAAAAAGGACCTTTCTTTGCGCTGTTGAATGAGTTTCATATGAGCTCTATAGTGATCCTCAATGTATTTCTTGGCGGCAGCAACTCGTTCCAATGTCAAGGTAGACATGAGCTGCTCGTCGGATTCTACGTCCAGCTCCTCCGCCGGCGCCGCCAACACCTTTCCCTCCACCTCTTCCCCTACCTGCCTCTCCATATCTTTCAGAATACGTATTTATCTGCGTATATATCCACGGACCGCTGTCTCAGCATGAATATACGCACACCTGTATATACGGATACGTTACGTATATAGGTGGTGTGGCGTGGGAACAATTGGGGAAGGTTGAGACAGCGGAAGCGGGGACAGGGAAAACGCAAACCGAAGTAGAAAAACAGAGTAGGGAAGGGAAGGGAAGGGAAGGGCAGGAGGTGAGTTATGGAACGGAACGGGAGCTTCAGAAATCACAACAGCCCGTTTCTCCTCCGCATTTTGCTATTAACGTGGAGGACGACAGGTGGATGGGTCCCGCAAGGTGAAGGGACCCACAGGCTTGCTGAGCGGCCATTAAGTTGACCAACACATCGCCCTGATTATGACGACGACGTCGTCGTGGTCGCTCGTGTTAACTTTAATTATGGCACTTTTGCCCGAAGGCCAGGAAAAAAAAAAAAGAAGCTTGGGTAAGACTTGAATCAGGGAGGAGGAGATAACCTGTAAACCAATCTGACCAACTTGTAATCAATTCTGGAGCTTAGAATTACGGCTCAACCCGACGGGAAGACGGGACTTTTTTTTTTTAATCATCTTTTTATTATGTTATAATAATTTTTAAAGATAAAATTTAGAAAAATGCAATTCAAACGAGAACCTTTACTGGACCGCCTGCTCTCTGTCTTCCCTAGCAACAGGTTTCGAATTTTTCAGTAGAAAGAGAAACTAGAAGCACGTCACAACTGTTGCTGATAAACAAATCAAAGGATATCCTAACTTCAACTGCTGGTCATTTTCTTTCCTTAATAATAACAAGGACACTTGACTCAAAAAGCGAGTCAGCCTATTTCCTGGTATCCTTACCTAATTACTTTCATCGACGAAGCACAATGACGAAAATCTCCGTTCAGTCAAAACGGCAGAAATTTGTCATCATGCTTGACCGCAAAAAAAGCTAGTTAAGAAGCTAGTTAACTGCAACTCGTATGGTTACGTGCATATAATCAATTTCCCCTGTGGAAGGAACAAATTCTATTCATCCTCAAGGATCAATTTTTCCTGTCTGAACAATAAAAGCATGTGAAATTGGAACTTCGTGCAGTTTATGATCCTGGAAGCGCAGAAGGTAAACTAAGATGATAGGGGAGATGGTTGCAGGGCTAAATATTAATCAATCTCAAAAGAAGCGCAGCCTGATGGGTTCTATTAATTCAAAAGGTAAAAGAAATCGTCTACAAATTTCAAAGAATTACAATGGAATTTTATTCTATAGCATGGCTGAGACAAGAGCCATGAAAAAAAATCAATCTGTGAATAGAAGCGCTAAGAAAAGTTCAGACATCTTCTAACTACAAAAAGGTGGTGCCTGCCAGGTTATGGTGCAACAGCTTGTGTGCAATTTGATCTCTAGCCTGAACTGCATTCATGGACCTCACAGGATTCTCAGGTACCACTTCATCGTCAAACAATTCGAATCTCAGCTCCGGACTCATTCCCTCATCCCTTATTTCACATATGTTATGCAGTACACAGCATGCCCCAAGCAGAATTGGCAAGTCCTGGAGCTTAACTTCTGTCCTCTTCTGCAAGCACCTCCATCGAGCTTTCAATCGCATAAATGCTTCTTTGGCAATATTTTGAACTTCTCCAACCTTCTCATTGAGAGCATGCTGAGTCCAAGTAAGATTCTGCCTTGTGTATGGAACTAGTACCCAATCCATAAGTGGAAATCCTGCATTTCCGACAACCCAAACATCCTTCAAAAGTCCTCTATTTGCTCTCTGGTACAAAGCAGACTGTTCCAAAACCTTATCATCAGTCATTGAACCAGGCCATCCCACACAAATATCAGTAAAAACACCTTTAGGATCAACGACCCCCTGAACCGTAATCGAATAAGACGTCTTCTGATTCCTCTCAGTATGCCTCTTGTTAAAATAAGAGGCAACACTAACCTTAGGAGCTATGATTGGAACATGGCTTGTATAAATCGAACCAGCCACATCTGCTACCCCAGAAATCATTTCAAAACCTCTCTTGACTTCCCTCATATTCTCCTCATTAGGCCACTGCAAAAACTTAGGCATCAAAACATTCCTGATTGCAGAACAAACCTCAAGGACAAGCTTATGACAAGTTGAGATTCCCAATCCAAATCGCTTCGACACCTCCCGGAGAGGCTCCCCCGTAGCCAATCTCCATATACAAACCGCAACCCGTTGGCGAACCGGAATAGCCAAACGCAGCATTGTATCCTTCTTCGTAACAACTGACTCAAGCTCATCACAAATCATATCAAAAGTGGCTTTACTCATCCGAAAAGCTTTCCTGAACTCCTCCTCCGGAAAATCGGGGCTATTACAATGCTCCCACCAAGCTTTTGATCGATCCTTTACCCATAATCTCCTCTGCGAGCTGGTTCCTGCTTCTGGTGCTTCAACTTCAGGCGAACTCCGACGAGCCCTTTTGGATTCGGAGGCAGTACCAATAGCACCCTCTTTCATTTCTCTCATTGGACTTGTACTTGAGGGCGACTGAGAGAAAGAAGCCAGAGATGGAAAGAGAAGGAATTCGTCTTCTTGCTGCTGTTCTTGTTGTTTGTTATCGCTATCAAAAGTCAAGAAAGTGTTAACAAAGTCCTGAATCGAGGAAGAGGTAGGCTCGTGATCGACCCTTTTTCTTTTCTTGGAGAGATTAATGTTACTCTGAGAGGAGGAAGAAGAAGACGTATTGTTGGTAGGAATAGCAATGGGATCCAATTCTTGAAAGAAACTGAATAAGTTAGAAGAGAGGTAATCTTCACTACTACTACCACTATATGGTGACGAGAAAGATGAAATTTCCATAATGGTGTGAAAGCAGTAGTTGATATTTTGTTGAATAAGGATGTGAACACCAAGGATTGTTTGAACTATAAAAAGATTGAGATTGGGGAAGGTCTTATAGAAATGGAGATGATAGGAAGGACGAAGAAGGAAGCGCGTGTGGGTGGGAACACGGAGAGGAAGATTCAGAGGCGATGAGGGTGGGGATGTTTGACGGTGACTCGGACAGTTTGTACGGAGAATTTGGGCAAATATAAGCCTTTTTCTTGGGTTATCGTGACATGGGGAGCGTACGCGGTTCGTTACTCGGAGGTTTTTGTTTTTTATTAGTTTCGGTTGCTGGGCTGGAATGATATCAGGGGGTGCCAGGGAATATATAATAGAATAGAGGCACGTTTGGAAATTAAAGGAAGACTTGTTTCGTATTGGAACTTAGAAGTTTCGTCAAAAGGCGGGCTGGGGTTTCGGTTGGGGAAGAAGGAAAGGGAGGAGAAAGTGTCGAAAGTGCTGGCTATGCTCTCCGACCTGATGGTCTGAAAAAATGAGGGGTTTCAACTGAAAATGGAATTTCTAGGTCTGTAGGTCTATCTCTGTACTTGTCCTTCCTTTTTAGGGCATTGATGGTGGACATGGAAAACAGCAAAAAGGACTGTAACTAACAAAGAAAACTCAAATTGCATACATATAAATTAGGATTGAAAGATACTTGAATCGAGTTTGGACAAGCATGGTGAAATTGTTTGGTCAATTAATCAAGTCAAGTTGAAACAGTATTTTACATTCAGTAAACTTTTAAACTCAGTTTGATATTGACTCAATTAGCAAAAAACTTAAATTTATGGGTAAAAAAATTCAAGTTACTTTAATAAAAACTCGTTTGAAATCAGTTCGATGAAAAAACGTGTTACCAGAAATAATAATAATAACCAACAAGTTAAATTGAACACAATTTCAAGTTTATTAGAATAATTAAATAAACTTAAATATGAAGACGCTCTCAAATCAAACCATGGGACTCAACACAGAGAAAGTTGTTTGGCAAAATGTGATTATGTTGATGTGCAATTCATCAAAATTTTGGGGTTTGGTTGGATTAGTAATACATGTAATTGGGACGTTGCATATATATATATATATATATATATATATATACATACATCTTCATCTTCACCAATCTATTTTTGCTTCCTCAAATATTTTAATTACGCATAAAAAATCACCTCTCCACTCTAAATCCTTTTTTCAATACTACAAACCTCCTTCACATTAAAATAATTTCCCAGATTGAGACTTAGGAATATTGAAATTAACTTGTTGCGAAAACATTTTTCCCACCAGTTCATTTAATTGTCAAATTCCCCAATATCGGATTACGTCACATGTTACCTCACATCTTACGTCACATCTTACGTCACATATTACGTCATGGTTATCTAATTGACAATTTGACTATCGGACCTTCCTATTTTATCATTTTATGTTGCAATCAATAAATAAATCTCTTCAAGTAGTCTTCAGGTAACAACAATGCCAGTTAGCACTTAGCATTCAATGACGTCTCAAAGGCAACTAACTTCCTTTTGGAAAAATGTGACTATGTTGATGTACAATTCATCAAATCTTTTGAGGTTTGGTTGGACTGGTTATACTACATGTAATTGAGGTATTGACTCATTATAAAATGCGAAAAAAGGGGTAGGAAAATTTGAACGCTGACTTCTAGTTCTTGAAACATCAATCTTAACCACCAATGAAAAGGTCATTAACTAGTTGTCACCTCCTACTTACAAATTTTTTTTTTTTTTTATTTTCATTGTTCAAATCTTTGACAACACAATACGAAAAACATTGTTCATCAACTCTTTGATTTCTTACAAGTAGTTTGCAACCATTTGCAACGAGAAAAACTTTGGTGTTTAGCAATTATAAATTATGTTTATCCTGAAATTCATGTCAAATCAACCTTAATAAAGATAAAGGTTATAAGAAAAAGGTAGACCCTAGTCCTCCTATGTGTGAACATTGATGAAGTCTTTATTCATTTTCTAAAACCAAAAGATAAGAAATGTTGGATAATGGCAATTTTCAGTGGAAATTTTCACGGTATACAAGTCCATTGACTCTTATATTCAATTCCGCAGAGTTTTCCTTGTAACTTCTTGTGGATAGAGTATTATTCCAAATAATTACTGTTTGTGAAATAATTACTGTTTCCAAATAATAACTTCTTGTGGAATAATTACTGTAGTACTGTTTGTGATATGATGTATGTGAGATAAAAATGTAGTTGGGAATAAAAAAAAGATGGATTGAGAAATGTGTTTATGATGCAAATGAAAAATTTGCTATCCAAATATAGCCATCAAAAAGTAAAGATATCTAAGCTCCATTTTGATTAGCTATTTTTTAGAATGTTTTTAAACAATTTTACTGCAATAGAGTTTTTAGAGTATATTTTAGCATATTTTTAGAATATATTTTGAAATATTTGAAAGTAGCAGAGTTTTTATAATATATTTTGGAATTTTTTTAAACATTAAAAAAATTTAGACTATCGGACCTTTTCTATTGTGTATTGCGATCAATTAATAAATATCTTCAACAATGCCGGTTAGCGGTCAATGAAATGTCAAAGGCAGGCAATTTCCTTTGGATAATTTGTCAAAGGCAATGATCAACATCCCAATTAACTAAGTACGTGTTTTAATACTCTATCTCATTGATAAATGTTCATAAACACGCGTATAAATTAGTCCCTTTCAACTATTTTGTCCAGTTACGTTATGTGATCGCCAAAATTTGCTTCATTTGAATTTCAGACCGTCCCCAAAAAACTTTGTATACGGCACACTATTGACCTCAATTAGCTATACTATCATGTTGAGCAGAGGCGGAGACGGAATCAGGATTTTTGTTTAGGGGAGGCGAACACCAAATACATGATATTACCAGTTTATCCTACTTTTTTTATTAGCTTTGTTAGGTAATACAAGTATTAAAAAAAGAAACATATTAGATAGTGATACTAATAATGGGGCAACTATATGTATTTTGACTATCTTTTCGCGTATGTTAAATTGATTTGCACGAAAATGAATCTTTTCAACAAAGGCGATCTAAGACTGTAAAATAAAGGGGGAAATTAAGATCAATTGAAAATTTTCCAAAGAAATAAAAAAAAAACTTCAAGTCAAGAGTTAGATTTTAAATGTCGCAACATTGAAGTGAAATTTGTTATTTAGCCAACTTACGCCATACACCTTTACTACATTTTTCTGAAATTAAAATTTCAATTTGGCTAGATGCTAGTTTTTTTTTTTTAATTATAGTTAATTTAGGAAAATGCCTAAATGCAAGGAGCATTGTGAATGTATGTATTTATATGATAAGATAGATGCAGTTTAAATGTGTCAACGTGTGTCCAAAAAAATAGACTTAATACTTTTATAAGATTTACTCTATTTATTATCCATATTCTTTGTTCCTTGATAATTGTATACAAATTCTACCTTCCATATTTACCTTTTTACCTAATTTATCTCATACAATAATTAATTCAAAAAGTTGCAATTGTAGAGAAGGGGGTGGGGGGCAGGGATGGCAATCACCCGTCCCGCGGGGGGCGAATGAGGAGGGGGGCGGGGGAGTGTACCCCCACGCCATCCCCCGCCCCGCCACCCGCTTTAAAAAAATAAATATATATGTATACAATTATATATAATATATAATTTAATTAGTTACAAACTTATGATGATAGTATTATTAGTTATATGGATTATATGATGTCTATTAGTATATATAATATAATTGATATTATTAATTATACTAATAATTATATATGTGTATTAATACAAATTATTAATTGGTTATACTAAATTTACTTATATATTTATACTAAATCCCTAATTACACTTAATACAATAACATTTTTTTCTTAAAAAAAGCACGAACACAATAATGAATTAGTAATTGTATTTGTGCCAAAAGTGAACACTTGACTACTTTAGTTATATTTATTTCATCGTGTTAGATTGTATTCAAATAATTTTTGTTTGATTGTTTTTATAAGTTTCAATTGTAAAATTACAGTGAATAATAATTTGATGATGTATTGATATTTTAGTACTTGATTATTTGCTAAAATTTAACTATAATAAAATAATATAACAAATTTTTATTAACCCTGTGGCAGAAGCGGGACAAGACAGGGACGAGACGGGGGGAGCGGGGGACGGGGGATGGGGCGGGGGGAATTTGTATGTAGCGGAGAGGGGGATGGGGGAGGGGTCCTCCGTTCCAACCCCGCCCCGTCCTCCCCCATCCCCAACCCCGCCCCGTTGCCATTTTGAGAACCCGTAAAATCCTAATTATTTTTTCTAGGGTTTTAGTTCCCTTAATTGCATAAATTTTGCATTTTCTAGTTTAGAAATATTTTTCTGGTAGATTTTATGCGTAATTATAGTTTTTAGTTGATTTTTTCTAGCATTGGTGAGTTTTAGAAAATTAAGAATGTATATTGGACGTGGGACCCACTAGTGCGAAAAGTTCGGAAAAATTCGGCCAATTAGGTTAAATTCCGGATACTGTGTAAAATTTATCGGGTGTTAATAGATAAATAGAGTGTGTGAAATGATTGATGTGAGAGAAGAAAGAAAGGATAGGAATGCATTTAATGAGGTGACAAGTGTCACATTCTCATTGGTTGGACTTTAAGAATTACTATTCACTTTCTTGACTTTTTTGACCAAAGGATTAAATATCTCAAAATTGCCCAAAAATCACCATTTTCTTCTCCATGTTGGCCGGCCCTCCTAGCTCAAGAAGGAAGGAAATTTCTTCAACTTTCAAGCTTCCATTTCACTCAATCTTCCAAGAACAAAAGCCTACACTAGATTCCACTCCATAAAATCTTTCCTTCTAGTGCTAGTAAGTGTCTTAGTGAAGTTTGTTTGAAGGTCTAAGGTGGCCAACATCCCTCTCTCTCTTGATTTCTTGGTAAGTGATGCTTGAACACCCTACTACCTCTAATGATACTTATTTTGTGCTTAATGGTGGCATGAGTGATGGAATATGTGATTTATTTCTTTATTTGAAGTGATATGGCGAAGTTTTCCATTTTATGATGAATTTTCTGGTTCAATATGAATGGGATGTTATGGCCTTGTATGATGAATGGTAATGGTTTAAAATGACTCTAGTGGGTGTGAATTGTTGCTAAATGCAACCAATTTTGGATTTGGAGTGAATTGTGAAAAGTTAGGGTTTGAAAACCCCTAATTCTGTCCGGTTTTGGATCATAGGGTTAAAGGCCGAATTGGACTTTGTTCAAAACATGAAAGTTGTAGGTATTGATGTGTTTGAGGTGCCTGTAAAATTTCAGATCATTTGGATTAGTGTAGAGTGAGATATGACGGAATTACTGTAGCTGTTCTGCTTTGGACAGAATGCGAAATCTGCACTGGTAATTGGCCATTTTGACTGGAATCGGTTTGGATTTTGTTGTTGGTGTCTTCTGATGAAATGTAGCTGGATGTCTTAGCTACCATATGCCTTTGGAATTTCGGCATTTGGACTTGTATGGACTGAGTTATACTGATTACAGTTTTGTGTGATTTACAAACCTGTTTTGGTCATTCTGGTTTAGAATTTGGCATTTTTGACCTAGTTAAGCTAGGAACTGGAGTGAGTGACCTTCTACATTGTTGTAGCCCTGTTTCATAGCTTCGAAACGGTGGGTCTTACACCCCCATCTGATAACCGTAGTGAATTTGACGCCATTACCACATAATAAGGGCAAAACAGTTTTTCTATTCGGGGCTAAGACTAAAGCTATCTCTAATTTCTGGTTTGCTATCATGCTTATTTATGCATATGAAACCCTATTGGGGTTGTGTTCAGCATTGCTATATGACTCGTTATCGAGTCTCATTGTACTTGCTTACGTGTTCTAGGGCGTGACGGTGGTTCACGACATTCTCCTGACGGAAGTGCATGAAATAGCACTTAATTGATTAGTGAGTATACTACTCACTTAAATATTACAATGTGGCTTTGTTATATGTGAAACTGATGCCTTGAAGGCTTATTTGGCTATTGGAAGTGATTGAGGTGAGGGTGTACTTGACCCCCCTCACCCCCTTGTGATTTTATTCATGACTGCTTACTGTTTTACTGAAATACTGCACTTGTTATATGAGATACTGAATTCCATTCATGGAAAAATGATTTGGTGTCGTTTGGACGAATGTCCAACGGCTTTACTGTATCACTGAGCTCAACCCTGTTTGGTAGTCAATTGGATCGAGCCGGCTTTACGTGTTCTAGGGCGTGACGGTGGTTCACGACATTCTCCTGACGGAAGTGCATGAAATAGCACTTAATTGATTAGTGAGTATACTACTCACTTAAATGTTACAATGTGGCTTTGTTATATGTGAAACTGATGCCTTGAAGGCTTATTTGGCTATTGGAAGTGATTGAGGTGAGGGTGTACTTGACCGCCCTCACCCCCTTGTGATTTCATTCATGACTGTTTACTGTTTTACTGAAATACTGCACTTGTTATATGAGATACTGAATTCCATTCATGGAAAAATGATTTGGTGTCGTTTGGACGAATGTCCAACGGCTTTACTGTATCACTGAGCTCAACCCCGTTTGGTAGTCAATTGGATCGAGCCGGCGAGGGCTTGGTCGTGAAAATTGTCATGCCACGGGGACTGTACTAGGGAATCTTGTAGTAATGAGACTCTTGATTCCGGTATACTCGAGTATTACCAAAAGTTACTGATTGGAGTGCGGGCCCGGTTGGGGTATGTTTGGTGGAAGGAATGGGTGAAGTGAGGTCTACGGTTGGTACTCATAAACGTTGACGGAGAGTCAATGAAATTGGATCAAGAATGTAAGCGTGGAAATGGGCTCTTGAGAGCCGTCCGTATCCTTTCACTGATTTGATTTACTTCTTATTTGTATACTTGAACTGAAAGGTTATACTTATGTGATCTTAGTTGCTATTGTGGTAGTAACTCACTGAGCTTTAGCTCACTCCGTTCCATTTGTTTTCCTTACAGGAAAATGATCACTTTTGGAAAGGTTGTACTAGCAAGTTGAGCTCATGTAAATGTATATTTTGAATAGCTCCTTGAGGGTGAAAACCCTAAGTGTTTGGTTTCAACCAATGGTTGGCTTGTAAGTGGCTAGTTGCACATGTATGAACTTTTGGATATTTTGGTATGCCGTTTTGGCTTGTAAATGTTGAATTTTAATGTTTATATATATTTGGTTGGATTTCGGAGCGATACGCATTTCAAACGGAGAAGGAAAAATTTTGGCTACTCTCGGCCTAGTATCTGGATTCTGACGTGGCCGGTACTGTTCATCATCGGCTTCGATTTTTCGTTTTTTTTATTTGTGATTTTGACTTGTTTACACGCGTGGGTATGTTCCGGAGCGTATTAGATCGACGTGAACTGATCCGTAGTCCTGGCGAGAGTTGGGCAGACAGTCCGCTAGCCCCTTTGGTTCGCCTTAGGGGAAAGTGGGGCTGTTACAGCCGTCCCTAAAGGAGATAAAAAGAGAAACATGAAAGATTTTTGAGGTGGTACGTTAAAATATATAGTACAAAATAAAGATTTTAGAAAATTTTTTTAGCCGCCCTCCCCCCACCTATATAAGTCTTTGAGCACAGGAGTTGCATTATTTGTTGCTTATATTCTGATAGAATATTACGATCCGATTCAATCTGGTAAATCTCAAAAATGCATGGAATCATGAACTTGATTTTGGGAATCTTGGCATGGAGGGGGAGGTGAGTTTTTGTACTCCCAAAAAAGGCCAAAAAACAAATAGAAAAACTGTTTTTCTGAAATTTATTACTAACCCGGCAACATGTTTCGACCAGCATTCAAGTATATCGAATTCATATGAAGTTTTGTCGGTTAAAATAAAAAAAGTAAAAACGTCCAACAAATTACGCGAAATTACCACATAATCTTCCCATTCTGCAAATTTGCCTCGAACAAGTGTAGCGTTTGCAATACAATGGGTTATGTGGGTCTCCTTGGCTGGCAATCTTGAACCGCAACTTCAGTCGCAAGCAGTGGCCGACAAGTTCTTAATCGTTTCAACCCAAAAATAAAGGATAAAAGCAGACAGAATCCCAAAGCAGAATACGGCTGTATAAACTGAAGCGCTGCTACGCTCGAGTACTGTCTGATTAGCTCCTCTGCTCTTCAATGGCTTCTCTACTGAACCCACCTCTAACTTTGCCTCAAAAAAAGGTAGTAAAAAATTTCCTGTCAATTTGTTGCCGAAACTGATGGTTAAACATATATATATATATATATATATATATATATATATATATATATATATATATATATATATATATATATAAATTGCAGGAATCTATTGGAAAATTTTTGTTAATTACCATACTTGTTGAGTAAGTTGAGCTGAAATTAGTTGACAATACATGATTGATCACAATCTGCTTTTTTTTTTTTTTCTAAATTTTCTACTTTCGTGTCATTAATTGAACAAGATTGGTGATATTAGAAAGACAAGAAAACCATGACCGGAAAGTTGAGCCGCGTAGTTATGCATATCCATGGGTATACATTTGAAGAATGGTTAATACTCGTTCATTTTTTCTTGTTTATCTGGCCTAAATATATTTTGCTTGCTGGCCCTTCTGCAACTTAATCCAAGTTCATTTGTTGATTTAAACCTTGAAAAAAATGAACTTTCTTCAAATCAGTATACTACGAAAGCTTTTAGGATTCGATAGTTGCTCTTGATGCTTCAATTTTACATTTAGTTTCAAGTGTATAGGGGCATCCTCATGCACCGTTCTTGCAGGACATTGATCTTTACAGCTTTACTGATATTTAGGAGCTATGGATTTAAGAATTATTGCTTCTTAAGTGGCTCTGTTGTCTAGAGGGTTTTTTCCCTTCTTCCCTGAAGTAATTGTGGTTGCAAAACAAGGTGCCAAGAACGCATTATTCTGTTATCAATGTAAAATTTACTAGTCTAGTACACGTCAAAGTAAAGGGGAGATTGCTGCCATTTATTTTTGTTGATTGTGTATCCTTTGGTTGTACTGGATCCTCTAATACATGATTTGTTCTCCCTATAACCTCTCTTTTTTGGCTCCATGGTAGCTGAAAGTTCCTTCAGTTTTAAATTTACTTCTCCCAATGAGTTGGACCTTTATGAGTCAGGTCAATTGCGGAATTGGTGCTGCTGCTGCAACAGTTACACTACCAAACAGAAACTTTCTGCCTACTGTAAGAACTGCTGGAAATCATAGGCCTCATTTGGTGGTAAACGCTAAATCATCTACACAAGCAGATATGCTTGAGAAAGATTCTGTCAGTGTTGAAGGTGTTGATGACAAGAGTGGTAAAACTCCTTTTCTCTTGTGCCTCTGTATGTTATTCGTTGTGGAATAGAATTGTTAGATGAGCCACTATGATATAAGTTAATTAAATTTTGCTGAAAATCCAATTGAAATTAGTTTAGTAATTTCAACTGGATATGGATGCAAATGTATTTGCTTCTGCTGACAATTTTTAACTTACCGAAAATTGAATGATAGAACTTAGCAATCAATGTCAGAAATGTTTAAAAATGAATGCTCTCAAGGATATGGATACAAATGTATTTGCTTTGGCTGACAATTTTTAACTTACTGAAAATCGAATAATAGAACTTAGCAATCAATGTCAGAAATGTTTAAAAATACACTCTAAAAGATAGAGTCAGCAGGGCAAGAGATTAAATTTGATCAATTATCATATTTGAAGTCTTTGGACTTTTTTGTCCTTGATTCAAAGTGTTGGTCTTCCATGGTGGTTACTCCTTCGAACGCGAGATTGTTATTTCGCCATAGTTTTGATCCGTGTATAGGAGAAAAACCTCTGCATTCATGTAATGTACTGTTTATTTCTAACACCATGTCTAATCTTTGATCGAGTATTTTCTAGGCCTGTCACTTGCCACTTTTAACTTAGAATAGCATGTGCTGACATGCAGATTTTGGAGTTGTAAGTATGCATCATGTTGGGATCTTATGTGAGAACCTTGAAAGGTCACTGGACTTTTACCAGAATATACTTGGTAAGTTTCTTACTGCTTAAAGGTAATCTAATGTCTTCCTTTTTCCACATGACAAAGCCAAAGGATTTCTAATATTTATTAAGTTCAGGCCTAAAAATAAATGAGGCACGACCACACGATAAGCTTCCATATAGGGGTGCTTGGTTGTGGGTTGGTTCTGAGATGATACATTTGATGGAGCTTCCAAATCCTGACCCGCTAACAGGCAGGCCCGAACATGGGGGTCGAGATCGGCATACTTGCATAGCAATTCGGGATGTGCCAAAGCTGAAAGCAATTCTGGATAAAGCTGGTATTTAGTTGTGCCCCATTCTCAGCTTCATTTTTTATCACCTTAACATGATCAAACTTTTTCCAATGTAAAGAAATGCTTCTTCTGGAAGCCTGCATTTCTTATTCTGCTGTATGTTTATCAATCAAATTTCAGGTATTGCATACACCCTTAGTCGCTCTGGAAGGCCAGCCATATTTACACGTGATCCAGATGCCAATGCACTAGAATTCACGCAAGTGGAGGCCTGATTCATGTCAACTTCTATGGTTTGAATAAGATGCGTCCAACAGTATACCATTTTGAGGTTTCTTACTTTGTACATAAACAGTGATGGTAAAGTACTAATTAACCACACAAATATTTTCAGAATATCGCAATGTAGACACTGCTTAATTGACAGTCTTAAGTGATTATTGCATGAATGTAGACATTCCATGTTACTATAACCGTTGTTTCTCACATTCATTTAAATATGATGGTGCTGATATCAGGAATATACATTTGCAGTTGCAACTGTTGGCAAAATCTACTAGACAAATATGATATCTATATGAACATAACTCGCTCAGACGTTGGTTCAGTTAAAAATGTAGCTATGAAATTTGATTGCATCTGCATTCATATTCAGTTCCTCAGAATGAGACGCTTGACCTCCACTCTTGAATGGCTGAACGCAGTATATGGTTTGGGGTAAGCATCTTCGTCTGCAGTCTAACCTTCGTTACTGGTGATACATCATGTCTGTCAAGCCATGTTTTAATCGCAATGTGCTCATATGTAAAACCATCTGCTGCAATATGCGGATCATCCATTATTTCCTGAGAGCAAGATGCAAATAAGTGCGCTTTCCCTCCTGAGAATTGCAAATTACTATTCAGATGGCTATTCCATGGATTTGAATGATTACCTGAAGAATTGGGCAGTAATACTGGCTTGGTGCAGGAAAATTGCCACTGCCAGCTTTCCTAGCTACATCAGCAAATCTGGCGAGTCTTTCCAAAACAGGGAGCAACTCTGTTTCAAGATCTGGCCTGTCTCTGCACCTAAGTTTACAGCATTTTAGAGCCATCTGAGCGAGTTCTTTGACTTCAGCCAATGGCCAGTCTGAAATTGATTTATCTAGTGCGGCTGACAATGATCTAGTTTTTATGGCATTTTCAACCTTCAGTATTGCTCTATTAGGACGGCAAGCGGTCAACAGCTGAAGAGCTATGATTCCTAAAGCATACAGATCAGATTTTGGTCTTACCGTGCCAGTCCTTTGATACTCTGGATCCATGTAACAAATGGTACCAGCAAGAATAGAATTTTGGTATTCTGTTACATTATCAGGCACCACCTCCGATATTATTTTTGCCAAGCCCACGTCTCCAATTTTGCTCACATAATTTCTATCTAAGAGTATATTTCCTGGTTTCAGATCCCGATGGACAATAGGCTCTGGTCCTGAATTGTGTAAAAATGCAAGTCCACAGGCCACTTCATAAACAATCCGGAAACGAATAAACCAGGGAAGCGGACCTCGGCCGCTTCCAGGAAGTATATAATCTTCCAGGCTGCCATTTTCCATATATTCATATACCAGGCAACCAATTTCTGGACAGGCTCCAAGAAGTAAAACAATATGAGGGTGACGTAGTAGGCTAAGAACTTCAACCTACATAGAAGGAAGAGGTTATATCAGAAAAGGTTCTAACGATGATACAATTACATTACAGAGTTAAGATGCAGTTGTACTGCCGCAGCTCACAAGTGAGTGCTGCACATAGGCCTTGTTCTCAGGTGCTTTAGATTTTGCAAGATCTGATTATGGAAAGTGATTATAGAGAATAATCAGAATCAAGAAAGCCACTATTTGGTTGATTATAAATTTTAAATTTTTTGGTTATTAAAAATTCTATAACTTGAACACAAAAGCAAACAAGAACATCACAAAAATTGATTATTCAAAATCAAAATCTATAATCAGTTAAAACAATCTAATGAGAACAAGCCCATATTTCGTTAAACAAATCATTCTTAAATAGTAACTCCTACAATAAATGGATGTTTAGTGTTTCTGTTAACGGCTTCCAGTGTGAACAAAACATCTAGCAGATATGTGCTTATTCAAAAATATCTAGTAGCTCAGACTTGAAAGATGGGAAATTATGTAAGAAGAGAAGTAAGCAACCTCTCTCAGAAATTCTTCCTTTTTGTCTGATGCATCAGACTGAAGGACTTTAATGGCCACGGGAGTATGATCAATGCTGCATTTGTAAACTTTTCCATATGCTCCAGAACCTATAACCTTTGCCTCACAGAAGAAACCTGTTGCCTCCTCAATTTCGTCTCTAGTGTACCTTCTGTACCTTTTGTCTTCTGAAAATAGTGCTTCCACAATTTTCTGCTTCTGAGAAAACTCGTTGAGGGCATTAGTTTCTGCTACTTGTCTTTCATTAGCTTCCTTGACACACTGATCCTTTGCCATTTCAATCTCCTTCATGGCCTCCAAATGCTTCTCTCTCTCTCTTGCAGCAACTTTGCGTAAAATCTCCTCTCTTTGTCTTGCAGCATCCACTCTTCTTTCTTCTTCAAGGCATTCAGCAGAAAGCAAGTTGACCTGTGAGAAAGGAATAGATGGTTAATGTTCTGTGAGTGCCAATCAGTTCTACTTGCTCATATCTTAAAAAAAAAAAAGAATCTAACTGATGTCTGTGTGTCCTGCACATTAATAATTAAACCATGAAAACTTTTCACAAATCAGAAGGATTGGAGGACTTTTGAGATATTCTAAGGTCCTTTAATATTTTCCAACTGGATTCTGAACTGAGTAACCTAGGATTTTAAGTCAATGAAAGACAATCAAATTCTTACCTTCTTTTGGACATAAACCAGATCTTCACAGGCTTGATTGTACATGGAAAGAGTGCTGTATAATTCTTGTCGCAGTCGCTCCACTTCAGCATCGACATTTGACTGCATTAACATAGAGCAAAAATTAGCACCAAGTGGGGACTGTTTACATGTTTCATCCAAATTGTCTCAAAAGAGAACCACCAGGGTAATGAACCTTCATCAATGTGCTTGGACGAGCATCCAGCAAAAATAGGCTTATACTACTCTTTTACCTGCTCCGAGGATGTAGAAGGTCGAGAGGAGCGACTCTGAACTGTTTCAAAATCTAAGGTTTTGTCCGCAAGATGAATCTGCTGCAGAAAAGTGGTAGAGTATACTGGATAGGCCTGAATATGAGAGTCTGGACCACCAAAGCCAGAGGTTGATGATAGTTGTGAGTTTTTGTTGGTTCTTGAGTCTGTTGACGAAGAACTGTTCCAAGGCAATTGTTTACTTACTGTCAGAGAATGGTGTTCGCTTTTACTGACCAAAAACTCCTTTGCGCTATCCTCTGAGAAGGGGCAAACAAAGAAGCAATGACTGACATGGAAACAGCCGAAACGAAACATCTGAGATATTGAATGTATTTCGGTAATACCAGTAGCCAACAAGGTTTTTGGTTTATTTTTGATAACCCCACGTCTGGACACCACAAAGACATCACAACTTTCAGGAGCATTTCTTACGAGAACCGATGGCACTACAGAGCTCTTTGGCTTCCTGCACCAATTAATCATTGAGGCGAATGGAGGTTTAGTTAAGTGATGAGGGATATCTAAAACAATTATTAAAGCAAGCAAAGAAGTCAAAATCAATACAAAGGGAAGGAATCCCAAAGGAAAAGGGAAGGACTTGTCGAATCTACTCAAGCCAAAAGAGACTTTTGATTATCACCATAAAATTCAGAGACAAAAGAGGCTAAGAACAGAGACAAAATATTTGAGGTGATAGCATAAAACCAGCAACAACATCATCATGTGATCAAAGGCAAGGTTACCTTCTAAAGCAACCGTATTTGGGAGAGCAGGAACCCACTACCAAAGCTGAAATCCCCACATCTGCTACGTATCTTACAAGTGCAGACGCAGGACTATCCCCCTCAAGCACTACAATTTCCACCTACAGCCAGAGAGAGAGAGAGAGAGAGAGATCATTAAACCTCAATTACTGGTAAAATTCACCAATCTTTGTAACGGAAGAAACAACATGGTTTGGTGGAAACGAAACTTTTATCTCACCCACCCTTCTTCTTTTACACAGTTTCTTGAAAGGTATAAGCATTTGCTTAGACCTTTCTTTCATATCATCTACATATAGTCTCAGTATCTTTGCGTCCACCTCTTCAATTGGTATCCTCTGTCCTGCTGTAGTTGGAGTACAACAAAAACAACGATACCACATCACAATTCATAACAACGGAGACATACTCCTAATAGTAAGAAATTTTAGTTTTGACATCATACAAGGAGTAGGGATTGAAGTAACAGGAGGGATGACATGGACTAGCACAGTAGGTTCGGCTTTCCATATCATCTTCTCAACCGCCCACCGGACTGCACGCCGGCTTCCTTTCCCTCTTGAGCTCTTTACTGCCACTGCCACTGCCACAGCCACCGTCGACGTCTCGGCACCACCGCCACCACCACCACCCCGCTCCTCAGCCTCCCTATTCATTTCTCAGAAGATTCAAGCTTCTCAATTGTTGAAAGCTAATGAAATTGGAAATGGAAGCTTAGTGTTTTTGTTTAATGTGATTAGGATTTGGCATTTAGGACTGGGGTTTCAGACGTCAGAGTCGACTTGGCGTCTGCTTCGCGGACTTTGCCGCGTTGGCCGTTTTGCAGTTTACCTGCAAAAACAAACAAAAAGTGGGCCCCGCGTTTCCTGATCTGACGGTTGTGAGGATTAGGCTAAGATGATCTGACGGGTTTCCTTGTCCACAACAGATTCCCTTCTCGGTAGCTACGTTCAGGGTCAACTATAGTCTATTGTACATTCTCCTGAGTTGCTTCTTTTTTTTATGGGATAATTTCAGAAACCTCCCCTGAGGTTTCTGACACTTTGACTGGCACCCCGTAAGGTTCTCAAAATTTCACTGACCTCCCTTGATAGAAAATTGGACCCCTTTGCTGACATCATGAAGGCCAAAATTACAAATATATCCTATGAAGTTGGGTTTTATTACTGAAGATGGAGTGTATTATTCCCGTTTAATTGGAGAAAAAGGCATCTAAAGTGATTAATCAAGCTTAACTACAATAACACAAACTTGATGGCTAATACATGAATTAAAGCTGGACTAGGGAGTAAGGTGCCATTTTTGTGCCTGCTGTGAATATATAAATGTTTTTAAGTAAAATTCAAAAAATATTATAGTAACTTATTACGTAAAAAAACTAGTAGGTTATTTATTTAATATAAATTAAATATTTTTTAAAAAAGAAATATCTCATAAAGTACCAACTCTTTATGGTTTTCTCTATTACATGAACCAAGTACCAGGTTTTATGGGCATTTTATTTTGAATTATTTAATTTATGTTAAGTTCATAAATATTTGCAAATAAAATTCAAAAGCCGTTACACAAGTATTTTTACGAAAGGAAAAGTAGCATGTTTTGTATTTATATAAATGAAGTATTTGAAAGTAAAAAAAAAATTCCATAACATACAAGTTCTTTACGAGTTTCTTCCATTGTATGGATAAAGTACTAGCTATTTATGAGTAATTTAATTTGCATCATTTAATTTATATTAAATACATAAATATTTATAAGTGAAATTCAAAAAATTGTTACACTAATATTATTACGAAAGAGAAACTACTAGATTTTGTATTTAACATAAATTAAATACGTGAGAGTAAAAAAATAAATTACCCACTTTTTACTAGCTCTTTACGAGTTTCTTCTATTATATGAATAAAGTACTAGCTATTTATAGGCATTTTACTCTGAATAATTTAATTTATATTAAATATACAAATAGTTGTAAGTAAAATTCAAAAAGTATTACACTCATATTTTTACGAAAGGGAAACTGGTAGGTTTTGTATTTAACATAAATTAATTATGTGAAAGTAATACTCGCAGGTAATTTAATTAGTTTAATTAGTTACTTAAGTTATGTTAAATAGATAACATACTAGTTAACTTAAGATTTATGAAAACCGGCATTTTCCCTGGCACATCTAGTGCTTACAATTTTTTGTGTTGTACTTACACCCCCTCAACTTTAGTAATCATTCTAATAATTTATTATTCTTTCAACTTCTACTAATACAAGGAGCAAAGGGGCAGCCATGGAATAAAAATTCCTTCTCACACATGAAAATAATATTGTAATCAGATTTGGACTGCATTGTTACCAAAAACTCAAAAGCAAGGGAGGTCAGTGAAATTTTGAGAACCTCAGGAGGTGCCAGTGAAAGTGTCAGAAATCTCAGGGGAGGTTTCTGATAGAGCAGTTATTTGGCACATTTTGCATTGTCATCTTGTTCTAATTTTGGCTATTCATGGTGCTAAGAAAGGGAATTTCACTCATATTTGATATTTGTATGAATTGTAAGCGGTTAGCATTAAAAATGATATCTTGAGGTGAATTTCCAGAAGACTTCTCATTTCAGGACGTGGCCACACCTTAAAAGGTAGACATTATCGAAAGCCGGACTCCGGTCCACGTGAACCGCGAGAAGCATGGGATAAAAACTCCAAAATGCTAGCTTTGCTTTTGTTTTCAATCAATTGGGTCACGTTTGAGAAGCTCCTGACGGCGGCTATATAAAGAATAAAAAGGGAGATTCAGAGGCATCAATACCTTAGCTTTAGTTTTCTTTTCCGAGATCTGTCAGACGCTTTTTCCCTTTATCTTTTTTTCTCATCGGTAGCAATTAGAATAGGCCAGACGGCTATTTTCCTTTTGATTTTTACACTTGCTCTGGACAATTTCGGTTAGCCTTTTGCTTCGTACACTGGTGGCTCCAAAACGAAGACGAAGGCAGGGCCTTCTCTGTTGTTACTGCAATTAATTCCCATTCCCCAATTCTTCGGCGAATAATTGAATGACTTCAATTAAATCACGCGAGATTGACACGATGAGGAGCGGCTAATTTTCTCCTCTACCCAAAGGTTGATGCGAGGGCGCGGTCCATAATATTTGTGAAATTTAATCGAATCTTCATTATTTCTTCCAATTTATTGTTATTCGTGTGTTTCCTGAATTAATTGTTCATGGGTATTTTATTAATTGAATATCAACGGCCGGGTATTTGATTTAATTTAATAGTCTACTACCACGTTAATTAAATAGAATCCGTAATTGTTCATTTAGTTAACACCTCGTGGCAACCACCATAATTGGTTTTATGATGGAGAAACGCAAGATCTAGCTTAAATAAACCCTCTTAGCTTGTTTATTGGTTAGGGTTGGGTTCTTCTAGTTTTAATGCAATTAGGTAATTAAATTCCTACGGTCGTACCTAGGGTTGTTATCTGGTTAGGAAAGC
The DNA here is from genome assembly GCF_036785885.1 of Coffea arabica. Taxonomy (NCBI): domain Eukaryota; kingdom Viridiplantae; phylum Streptophyta; class Magnoliopsida; order Gentianales; family Rubiaceae; genus Coffea; species Coffea arabica. The sequence continues at coordinate 10,603,060 of NC_092320.1, read as the reverse complement.
AGTCAATGGTCGTACCTTGACTGTCGAAAAGGTAAGAAAGAATTGGTTGTCAGAGCTTATTGATAACTATAACCAACCTAGTGATGAATGGGTGAAATATCTTTGCATCGATGATCATTTAATTGGACCATGCCTGAGTAGTTGATCCTTTGGGTGGAATCTTATTAATTGCTATTTTTAGTGAATTGTACTTTGTGAGTTGGTTTTGAATTTAGTTTGCTTTATTTTTATTCTTATTTTTATTTTATTTGTTTGTCTCCTATTGAAAATCCCCCAATTCCATTCTACTAATTTGGAAAGAAATAATTTCCTACCCGCTCCCTGTGAAATCGACCCTACTTGCCATTGTACACAAAAGTAATATTCTTATAGACTAATTTGGTATATCGGATCAAGCAAAATCTTCGGGAACAGGGTGAATCAAGTAACCCATTGCACACCTAGGGTCCCTGCTCCAGTACTTGAATTTGTTCTATAATTATTTGTGGTGGTAATTAGGACTTTTTAGTAATTATTATTGCACAGGTTCGGCACCTGTCAATTTTTTGCGCCGTTGCCGGGGAGCTGGCGTTTGAATTATTTGTTTCTTTTCAAATTCAGTTTTATTTTATTTTTATTTTATTCTATTCTTCTTGGTATTTTTGCTAGTTTATGCCCCGTTCTTCTCGCACGGGTGAATTAGTATACGATCCTGAAGTTGAGAAGGCAGCGCGCAGGCGGAGGCAAGAGACCAAGAGGTGAAAAGAAGGGCCCTTATTTATTGCAAACGAGTCGATAGAAGACGAAATAAGCATGGCCAACACTCAAACATTAAGGGAGCTGGCTACTCCGGAGCTGACTCACCAGCCCTTATGCATCACATTCCCCACTTTGGCTGAGAATACTACTTTCGAACTGAAGTCGGGGCTGATTCATCTCTTACCTTCTTTCCATGGTCTCTCTGGCGAAGAACCCCACAAACACGTCAAGGAATTCGAGGTGATTTGCTCTAGTATGAAATCTCCTGGGGTCACTGAAGAGCAAATTAGACTGAGAGCCTTCCCTTTTTCCCTCAAGGATGCAGCGAAGGATTGGTTATACTACCTACCCGCAGGTAGTATTACAACATGGGCCCAAGTTAAGAAGAAATTTTTGGAAAAATTCTTCCCTGCATCCCGAGCTGCAAGTCTAAGAATAGAAATATGTAGCATTAAGCAGTATCCCGGGGAGTCCCTATATGATTATTGGGAAAGGTTCAATAAGTTGTGCACTAGATGCCCACAACATCAAATTAGTGAACAACTATTGATCCAATACTTCTATGAGGGACTACAGACGTCCGACAGGAGTATCATTGATGCAGCAAGTGGGGGAGCATTAGCAAACAAAACACCAAGGGAAGCATGGCTACTCATTGAGTCAATGGCAGAAAATTCTCAACAGTTTGGCTTTCGTGAGAGTAACCCTACTCGTAGGGTCAACGAGGTAGAGACGTCGTCCATTCAGCAGCAGATATCGGAGCTGACATCTTTTGTACGACAATTAGCTATGGGAAACATGCATCAAGCAAAGGCCTGTGGAATCTGCACAAATGTGGGTCACCCCACTGACTCATGCCCTATATTGCAAGAGGATGGGGCTGAACAAGTGAACATGGCTGGAGGCGTGCTCGCGCTTCAAATACCGTACGACCCATACTCCAACACGTACAACCCTGGTTGGAGAGATCACCCCAATTTCAGCTATGGTAATAGACCACAAAATGCATTCCCCAATCGTCCACCAAGATTTCAGCAACCTTGGCAACAGAAGTCCCAACCCTCGTTCTCCAATTCAAGAAGTTCTTTGGAGGAAATTGTCAAGAGTTTGGCCACGACTACCACTCAACTCCAGCAGGAGACTAGAACCCTAGTCACGACCACTGCTCAACTCCAGCAAGAGACTAGGTCCTTGACAGCTAGCACTACTCAGTTTCAACAGGACACCAAAGCAGGCATGAAAGATATGAAGACTCGCATGAGTCAAATGGCAACTGCCATTAATCGCCTGGAGTCCCACGTCTATGGGAAATTGCCATCGCAACCTGAGGTAAACCTCAGAAATGTAAGTGCCATGACATTAAGGAGTGACAAGGAGGTGGAGGGATCTAAGTTGACGATTTCGAAAAGCAAAAGTGAGGAGCAGATAGAAAAGGGAATTGAAGAGGAAGGGCGCATTCGCGAAGAGTCTAAGGTAACATCTATTCCTTCGATCCCTATTAAATCTAATCTATCTCCTTTTCCTTGCAGGTTGGAAAAGACAAAGAGGGCAGAAAAGGAAAAAGAAATCCTGGATGTCTTTCGCAAAATTCAAGTAAACATCCCCCTATTGGACGCGATCAAACAGGTACCCAAGTACGCAGAGTTCTTGAAAGACTTGAGCGTTAACAAAAGAAAGTTAAGGGGTGATGAAAGAGTGATGGTAGGAGAGAATGTATCAGCTGTATTTCAAAGGAAACTCCCACCCAAATGCAGAGATCCAGGTATGTTTGCTATCCCCTGTAAGATTGGTCATTCTAGTATCAAAAATGTCATGATAGATTTAGGGGCTTCTATTAATGTGATGCCTAAGTCAATCTATGATTCCCTAAATTTAGGACCTTTAAAAGAAACGGGGATAATAATTCAATTGGCTGATCGTACATGTGCTTATCCGGATGGGATAGTTGAGGATGTTTTAGTGCAAGTAGATGGATTAATTTTTCCTGCTGATTTTTATGTGCTTTACATGGATGATAGAAGTGCCCCAAATCCATCACCCATTATATTAGGAAAACCATTTTTGAGTACTGCCCAGACTAAAATTGATGTTAGTAAGGGTACTCTCACGATGAAATTTGATGAAGAAATAGTCCATTTGAATATTTTTGATACAATGAAACATCCTGTTAACTCTCATTCTGTGTTTGCTATATATACCACTGATCTCTCTGTGCAAGAATTCTCTAAGTTTGCTTGTAGGGGTAAATTCAAGGTTGTTGCGAACAATTCCTATAGGATGAAAGCAATTCATGAGTTAAAAATGGAGAGAAAATTTAGAAAAAAAGTTGCACTCAATGGCCATGTGGATCCCGGAGGAGGGCCACCAATTACAAGGAAAATTCAATTACATCCAGACTAAAGAGTGGTGCTATGTCTAGCCAAAAACATTAAAAAAAGGCGCTGCTTGGGAGGCAACCCAAGGCTTCTTTTGTTTTAATTTTCTTATATTTTTGAAATTTTTGTTAAGTGTTAGTGTCATTTAGTGGGTTATTATTTTGTGGCAGGAAGCTGGCAGTTAGACATGCCCACTCTAGTTGATCATGCCTAAGGAATGAAACTTTAGAATTGACGATCAGAAGACTATAGCTTCCAAGGCGTGGCCACGCCTTCCAATCTTTGCGCCAACGACAGTCAAAGATTGACCAGAATTCTCTCTAATCCCACTTTCTATTTTTCTCCTTTCTTGTCTTGTATGGTCTTATCAATTTCCACTGTCTCAGCTTCTACTTTTCAATTTTCTTTGTTTTATCTTAGTCCAAGGTTTCCCATTTGTCCACCGCCGCTAGAAACTCTCTCTCTCCTCCTCGCGCCATCCATCCCACGTCGCTGCCTTCCCCACCGTCACTATCTCTCTCATCAGACAGTTTTCTTTGCTCACATTGGATTCCAGCCACCTCACCTTTCTCCGCCTTAGTGTCTCACTGCACCCTCTCGGTGGTCAGGGAAGTTTCTCTCCTTTTCTCCTTATACTTCATTCATCTTTTCTACATTGAGGACAATGTAGGTATTACGTATGGGGGGATGACTTCCATTATTATCTCCTTTTGCTTTGCTTTTAAAACAAAAAAAAAAAGAGAAACACAAAAAAAAATGAAAAAAAAGAGGAGGAAAATGAAGAAAAAAAAAGAAAGGAAAAAAGTGTAGTTAGTTGAGTTCTTTGCTATGATGAATAACTCAATCAAGGTGCATGGGTATGTGGTTAGATATACTAGCTATGCATTTCGTTTTGCCTTGACAGTATTGTTGAATGTTGGATATACTGGACTTGATCCACTTTTGTGACTTTTGGGAGCTTTTGAGCCATGCATGAGCACATTATTCTTGTTTGCTCTATTTTTGTTTGATTGAGTGGGTATCACACATGGTAGCGGCATTCTAGAACTTGCTATTTTATACATGTCGAGACCACATTTTCTTGAACTGGATGCATTTGAAATGATAAGGGCATTTAGGATTTAACCTTCTTTAACTTTCTACAAACCATGCCTTCATCTTGTCTCCCTGTAGTGAATCTATTTGAGCTTTTATCCTTCGCTATTGTTTGATTAGTCGTGTTTGATAACTCATGACCTTTTTAGACTTTTTTGTTTAACCTTGTGTCGTCAAGAGATGTCTGAATTTCATTATTTGTGCAAGCCAAATGAATCTAAGGTGGCAAGTGTTGTTGGAATAGAAGTTGTATGGTGCTCTGTGCATCTGAGATTAAAAAAGAAAAAACAAAAAAGGAAGAAGTCGGCAGTGAGCTGGTGGGCAGAAGACTCCAGCTTGCAAGGCGTGCCCACGCCTTGCAAGACATCTGCTCCATTAAAAAAAAAATCGTGAGCAGAAGACCCCAGCCTACAAGGCATGCCCATGCCTTGCGAGCCGCTTGTTCAAAAAAAAAAAAAAGGAGAGAAAAGGGGAAAAGTTTCGACACTTGCACAGTGGAAATGGCAAATGAAAATGCCTTGCTCGTGAAATTTCTCTGATGAAGCGTTGTGGTTATGTGGTGGATATCGGACATTCTCTTGACACACTACACCCTATTTTTACCTTCTTATCCCGCATTTTACCTAAACCCATTACAACCTTATGAAAGTCCATTTGATTTGTGTATTTAGTTCACTTTTGAGTGGTGGAGATATGATAAATGTGCAAGCCTATGGTAATGCCATTCTGTGATGTTGATTTGAGCGTTCCTAGTATTCATATATTTTCTTTGAATTACAACCTGTCCATTGTGTTTTCATTTTGGCGACACTGTCAGGGATCAAAGGTGCTTGTGTTAGTATAGCTTATTGCATGACCTTTGCTCTTTCGGTTGCACTTCTGAGCTCCGAAATGCTTGAGGGCAAGCATTGTCTAAGTGTGGGGGGATTTGATAGAGCAGTTATTTGGCACATTTTGCATTGTCATCTTGTTCTAATTTTGGCTATTCATGGTGCTAAGAAATAGACTTTCACTCATATTTGATATTTGTGTGAATTGTAGGTGGTTAGCATTAAAAATGATATCTTGAGGTGAATTTCCAGAAGACTTCTCATTTCAGGGCGTGGCCACGCCTTAAAAGGTAGACATTACCGAAAGCCGAACTCCGGTCCACGTGAACCGCGAGAAGCATGGGATAAAAACTCCAAAAGGCTAGCTTTGCTTTTGTTTTCAATCAATTGGGTCACGTTTGAGAAGCTCCTGACGGCGGCTATATAAAGAATAAAAATGGAGATTCAGAGGCATCAATACCTTAGCTTTAGTTTTCTTTTCCGAGATCTGTCATACACGTTTTCTTTTCCACTTGGTAATGAGTTAAGGTGTACCAAGTCACCTAAAAAAAATGAATTTTTAGAAAAAATAGGAAAAAATAGTAAGAAACCCCTTTTAAACGACTCCTAGTCCACATAAACCAACGAAAAAGGTTCGGGAGTCACATTTGACGAAGGGGAAGGCAAGGATAAAAATCCAAGGCACCCCTTCGACCTAGCCAAGGCTAGTTGCGTTGATTTAATCAAAGATTTTCTTGTTTTAACCAAAGAATTTATTACATTTGGATGTATTACATGAATGCAAACCCTAGACCTAGGGGTATTGGGGAAATTTCTCTTCAAAGGTTGAGTGGTGCCAATCACATTAATTGTGAAGCCCAATAACGAGCCTTTGAAGAAGTCACGAATAATGCGAGTGGGATGCAAATGAATGGAATGCATGTATGTAATGTGAGGACCTGAGTTTGAAAAAGTAATAAAAGACAATAAATATGAAAATGTGCACGTGAGTGGGCAAGGTACGGTATGTGAAATGATAATATGAAGTGCATGTGTACAAGTGATGATAGAAGTGTTCGTGTGCAAGTGAAGAAATATAAAGGTGCACGTGTGCAAAATGAGAGGAAAATGAAAGTGTGATGAGGGTATAAAATGGTAGAGTGGAGTTAAAAATGCATGAGCCTAGGGAATTCATGCATATTGGGTACGGGAAGACCTAAATCGTGACTCAATTTGCCATTTTATAGAGGGAATACAACCGTGCTAAGGCTTAGAAAAAGCCACACTCGACTATATCCCATATTTAAGGGGACTCTCAAGCAAATGAACCCTATAACTAGCATGAAATGCAAAAATCCTAAAATGGAAGGAAAAGGAGTTCGAGGGGCATGCAAAATGATAAAACTAAAAAGAATGCATGACATGTAATGAACATGCAAACATGTACTAACGAGGGGAAATCCCTAAGGGTCTAGCGTTGGACTAGCCCATTCTATGAATTCCGACTAGCGTTGGACTAGTGGAAACGTACATTCATCCATCACATTCATTCAGGCTATGGAAAGCGAGTAGACATGCCAAACACTTATAAACACATAGCACATAACATTTAGCATGCTCGACTAGATGCAAGGCCCTAACAAAGCAAATTAACACGTAGTAACTAAGCATGCAAGACACATAAGACAATTAAAACCCTAACTATTACATTTGCTAGCTAGGCACATGACTTCGATAGGTCTTCATTGAACGCTCATCCAAACCCTATCTATTACATTAGGGAGACCCTACTACAATCTAAAAGGGGGAAAAGGAATAAAATAATTAAATCGCTAACTATTACAAGCCAAGAGGTGTACACATACCCCATAAAGAATAACTTAAATAAAAAACAAAAGTAAATGACATAAATAAAAGAAATTAAAGAAAAACTAGGAAAGCAAAGTAGACATGTATTTCTCACGTAGCACATTAGTTCACATAGGAGAGACAAGAAAGATAAAAGAAGTTATACCTCTCTTGAGTTGAAGCTCTAACGTAGTGAAGTTACTAATGTACCCTCCAAAATAATAAAAGGGTCAATGTACCAATTTATTTGGCAAATAATCACAAAGGATAAAAAATAAACATGAATTTGAATCAATTGAATCGTGTCAACAACCCACGTTTAAGAAGTTAAGAGAAGAAAGGACTTGATTGCAAAGATTGACAAAATTTTGGGGCCAAGATTAAAGAAAAATAAAGTTCAAGGACTCATTTGCAATTAAAATAAGGACCCAATTGAATGAAATTGAAAGTTTGTAGGGCCATAGTGAAAATATCCGAAAGCTAGGGGACTGGAATGAAATTTCGTCATCAGGCTTCTTGACTTAACAGGCCATTGGGCCCTTTACTTTATTTGTTTGGGCTCAAACTTCCCTAGCCCAACTGAAACCCAAAACACAAGGGAATGGGCCATGTTATTATATGTTTTTGCTAAAATCACTTGGCCCAATCAAAAGTCCAAGGAAAAAACAAGTGGGCTAGCATATTATTTTGGCCCAAAAATAGCCAACCAGACCGATGGGCCTTGACCCTCTAGCCCAAACCAAAACCCACAAATGATGATCTAAACCCGCTCCCTTAAACCCAAGCAAAAACAACTTCTTAACCCAAATCCTTTGTTTCCCCAATACCCAACATGATAAAAGCAACAAAAATTATTAAGCCACAAATATGTCCTAAAAAATAAGAATTAATCCAGTTAGAAAACTACTCATGCATATTAAAAGGTGATTAAAATCTAAAAAGGAGAAACAAACGCACTTTTCCCAATTTTTCGGGTCATATCAGAACAAGGGGGACTTGGGGGCCAAAGTGCAATTTTCAAAAGTTTTATGCAAGTGTGCGCAAAGTTACAAGGCTTATGCTTCTGCAATCACAAACAAACACACCGCTGCTGCACTCTCATTTCAAATGAGGATTCCAGACAAACTTTGATCAAAACTTTTCATTTAGACTTCAAAACTTAAATTAAGGAATAACACACGCATACACCACATCCAAACAAGCAGGATTTGGAAGGAAATTGCGCAAGTTCTTAAGAAACTTTCATGCCAAAGGACTGGCCAACTTGCTATTAGACCATCTGCAATCTAGCAAAGCTTGTGACATAACTTCATGACGTCTAATGTAATAGTATGCAAACCAATTATGGCTCAAATATTAAACACTTCCAGCAACAAGCAAATCAACTTTTCGAACAATCCAAAACATTCAACAAAAAAATGAAATTTGCTGCAAAACTTTCGGCTGCAACCCTCTTCCTTATTCTATCAGGTAGATTAAATGCAAAACCCAAGCAAAACTCCCTAGTTCATCAATCTAAAATCAACAAAAAGCTTCAACCCAAACAAATAACATCATCCAATCACAACAACTAAATAGACAAGGCAGCAAAGAATCATTAATATTTGCCAAAAACGTCAAACCAAACTTTCAATGAAAACATCCTAAGACCCAAACCATGAAAACAACAAGATGCTAGGAAAACCATCCACAACTTCTAATGTCTGTACAGGGAGCTTTAAAACAAGAACGGGCAGCCCATTTGAAAGCATGCTACATTTTAGAATTCATGATCGGTAGGCATTCCAGGAATTGAACAAAAAAAATTGACCCTACCATAAACCCAATCTAACCTTCGAATGATGTACAAAACGAATCTTTTAGATTTTCATCGGCCAAAACCCAAAACTTGACATAATCCCAGCTCTGGATTTACAAATGGGGCGTGACTGCGAGGCTGAAAAACTGGAGAAGCTCGAGAATTTTGTTAACTAAAGGACATGCAAAGCTGAAAATTTTCCTTCTTCCCGTAATTAATGGAATGCACAGAATATGGCTAGAATTCCTCTTGCATAAGCTCTTTTCTTTTGGCTCAAGACTTTAGTTTGAGCATTTCATCAAACAATACATAGGCGTAACAATTTCAGCAATTCCCTACCCCAACGAAGTCACGGCCAACCGTGATCCGCAGGCGATGGTGGATTCAGGGGAGGTGATGGCGGCTTCCTGCGCCGACGGTTCCAGCTTTCCGAATGCACCCTTCACCTTGCCGAAGCTTTCTTCCTCTGTTTCCGTTTGCAGCCGCGGCCTTTGTTCTTATGGCTCCTCATCTTTCATTTCCTCTGTTTTCTTTTCTCTGTTTGTTTTCCTTTCGGATTCTTGAAGCTGAAGCCCCCTCCCTTCTCTTTCAAGCTCCTGTCGCCGCCCTCTGTTTCTGGTTTTTTCCGCTCCCTTTTTCTTGCCTGATAATTCCATTCTTACTCCCTTTGCCCTCTGTCTTTTCCATTATTTTTTCATTCAGCCCAACCTCCCCTTTCTTGCTTCTGTCTCTCTCTCTGTTTCTTTTCCTCTTTTTTTTTTTGTCCCTCTTCTTCTGTTTGTCGTTGTTTTCTCAAACCTCACCCTCCGCTGTTTTTTCCTTGCTTGGCCGAAGCCATCCACCCTCTCTTTTCCTCTTTCATTGCTGCCTGCCGAAGCTTTTCCCTCTGCCTTCCTTCTGCTCTGTTTTTGCTCCTTTGTTTTGTTGTTTCTCCATCCTCAAGATGAAGCCCTGCCTCTGTTTTTCTTTTTCGTTCTGTCTGTCTGTGGCTCCTAGCCCAGCCGAATCTTTCTTTCATTTTTCCCGAAGCCCCCCTTTTCCTCAAGCTCTCCGACCGTTTCTGTTTTAGTCTCCTAGATTCCTTGTTGTTTTCCTTTTTTTCGATTTCTTTCTGTTTCCTCCCCGTCGCTCTTCAGATTTTTTCCGGTTCCTCTAGCCTCTGCCTCTCGTTTCTAAATCTCTCCTTTGCCGAAGACCCCCTCTTTTCTTTTGCCCTCTGGCCTTTGTTTTTTCTTTTTTCAGCCGTAGCTCCTCTCCCCAAAACTCCCTTGTTGCGGCTCTCTTTCTTTTTCTATTTATATGGGACATTCAACCCTAAAACCCCCAGCCACTTCCTCTGAAATTACAGCCAAAGGGCTGCCAAATCCTTCTTTGCAAGCTGCGGCAACACGCAGCTTTTGACATGCGTGACTCTTTTTTTTTTTTAACTTAATTAAACAAAATTGAAAATAGTGAAAATAAATAACAAAACAAATTAATTAACATTAGAAACAACAATGTGCAATTTTCATTTTTCATTTTTCATTTTCCATTTTCATTTTTCCCCTTTTTTATAACTTAATTAAACAAAATTGAAAATAGTGAAAATAAATAACAAAACAAATTAATTAACATTAGAAACAACAATGTGCAATTTTCATTTTTCATTTTCCATTTTCATTTTTCCCTTTTTTTTTTCTAAATGAACCAAACGAAAATAAAATAAAAGATAAATAAAGTAGAAATGACTAAAAATAAATAAAGCCAAATAAAACAAAATTGCTATTTTTCTTTTTCCTTTTTTTCCTTTTTTATGATTTTTCTTTTTTTTTCTCTTTTTCAAGAAATTCTATGCTAAAACTTAAAAATAAAGATAAAAATAAAACTAGAAACTAAAAACTAAAAACTAAAAACTAACAATCGAATAAAACTAACACGATAAATAAAAAACTAAAAATAAACAGTAAATGAAATTACACCAAAAATTTGGTGTCTACATTAATAGTCTACTGCCACGTTAATTAAATAAAATCAGTAATTGTTCATTTAGTTAACACCTCGTGGCAACCACCATAATTGGTTTTATGATGGGAAAACGCAAGATCTAGCTTAAATAAACCCTCTTAGCGTGTTTATTGGTTAGGGTTGGGTTCTTCTAGATTTAATGCAATTGGGTAATTAAATTCCTACGGTCGTACCTAGGGTTGTTATCTGGTTAGGGAAGCAGTCAATGGTTGTACCTTGACTGTCGAAAAGGTAAGAAAGAATTGGTTGTCAGAGCTTATTGATAACTATAACCAACCTAGTGATGAATGGGTGAAATATCTTTGCATCGATGATCATTTAATTGGACCGTGCCTGAGCAGTTGATCCTTTGGGTGGAATCTTATTAATTGCTATTTTTAGTGAATTGTGCTTTGTGAGTTGGTTTTGAATTTAGTTTGCTTTATTTTTATTCTTATTTTTATTTTATTTGTTTGTCTCCTATTGAAAATCCCCCAATTCCATTCTACTAATTTGGAAAGAAATAATTTCCTACCCGCTTCCTGTGGAATCGACCCTACTTGCCATTGTACACAAAAGTAATATTCTTATAGACTAATTTGGTATATCGGATCAAGCAAAATCTTCGGGAATAGGGTGAATCAAGTAACCCATTGCACACCTAGGGTCCCTGCTCCAGTACTTGGATTTATTCTATAATTATTTGTGGTGGTAATTAGGACTTTTTTGTAATTATTATTGCACAGGTTCGGCACCTGTCAGTTTCTGAAATTATCCCTTTTTTTTTTGAACAGATAATTTAAGAAGCGAAGAGATGAAATGAAATTTCTGAAAGAGGTCCTGGGAGAATTCTCTGGGACAAAATTCTAAATGACGTGTTTAATTGGTGTATAATGGTTTTTACATAGATTCTTTTTGAATTTTTGCCTCTTCTTCTTTTGCTGAATCAAATCTTTTCTTGCCATAATAGTTAAGTTTCTATTAGTATCCATAATACAAGCCGAATTTTAAAAAATTTCTATTTTTTAGAATTTCAATATTAGCGACTAAATCAAGATGTTTTTGAGCATTCTTTTGAATTACTTGGCCTGTCATAAAATCTTACTAGTAATATGTTATAGAGCAAGTCTTTTTCTTTTCTTTTCTTTTCTTTTTTCCCCAACTCGTCAATTAGCTGTTGTAGTTTGGCACTTTTGATTTGGAAGTGTTTTGATTTAATTCTCTTAAGGTATTCTCTCTAATTGGTAGAAGAAAGGATATTGTTGATTGTTCACTAACTACTACTATTCAAAATGCATCTCTAGCCGGGACTTGTCTTTTGGTACGCAAATCTTTTTCAATTGTTACAAGTTTTCATGAATGTTCTTCTAATTTATTTTGCAATTATAACTCTAACAAGGTGAATTCTGGTCGAACGAACCGAGTCACAAGCACACGAGCTTACCTACCAAACACTAAGAAGACAGGGTCTTGTCGCCCAATCTCACTTTGATGCTTAATTTAGTTATAGTTCAGGAGTTGAATGTGTGGATTAAATTGCATACCTTATGTAGGAGTATTATATTAGTATTTGTAGTAGTTGTGCCCAGGGATGGAATGATAAGGTCTATCCCCTGCCTAACATCATGAAGCAGTTTAGGGCAGCGTTATCAAATGTAAGTTTGAGCAGTAGGGTGGCTAGTAGTCAAATCATTCCATCAGTTACAACTCACGCCACAAATAGCCGAGATGTTGGTAGTCTTGGGTAAAAAGGTTGTGGTACCGACTCGACTTGTCATAACCGAGATGACTATTTAAACTCATTTACCCCGAGAGACCTCGTCTTCGCCGCCCGAAGGTGAAGGATTGTCTTGACCAATCGGATCAACTTTGCCTTCACCTCGGATATGCGTATGGACCACCCAACACCTCACATCTCGACGGTAGAGATGGCTAGTGATTGACAAATTGATATGACCATCCACTGCCCTACTGATTAGATTTATGACTGAATCCATTGCCATAGAGTGAGATTGGGAGATAAGACCCCGGTCATTTTCATATTTTTGGCAGGTGAGCTTGCGCTGTAGACTAACCCTGGCCGCTCAACAATCACCTCGTCAGAGGTAGACGAGGTGGAACGCCTCTTCAGAGCAATCTTGTCGATCATCTTGTCTAAAAATATTCGAAATGAGGTATTTGTTGTCGACAAAGTGTGACGGACTAATAGAGTCCGAGCAGGCGGAGGCATTCACGAGCTCCATAATAAATTCCTAACATGACGGAAGATTCCAGATGAACATGCACGTCTGAAATCAGAAGAGATATTAGAGTTAAAGAGTTGATTGGGTTTAATAGACACGGCTCTTTTGGGTCTAAACCTTCATGTGCCAACCCTTTTGGTACCCGAGGAAGGGAAAATACATCGGTCGAATAAAATGATGGAGCTGGGGTTTGACATGACCCAACCCAACAATGACCTCTGACTCAGTCAAGTCATCTTATAGTGCCTGGGGTTTGCTTTCCCAGAAGATAAAGAGGGGGTGCCATACAATTGGGCCCTTCAAGCGTCGTGCACGTTGGGCCGCCATTTGCTATTGGAAGAATTATCAGTTACTTAAAAGCTATTTTGACGCAAGAATCACATTTATTTTGAAAGAAAGGTTTGTCTGCTGAGTGTTTATTGGGTACTGATTAATATGGATTTCAGGTGTTCATATTTTGAAAAAATAATCCGGAAAAGCATATACAAGTAAGATAGATAAGATAATAATTATTAGTGTGTAAATTTATATAATATGTTAGATTACTTGTGATCTAAGTGTGAATTGAAAATCGCTATAATTTCATTGCATTAGGTGTACACTAATGGCGAAAAGGGCATCAAAATCAAATATGCAACAATCAAGAAATTTGAGACATAAAAAATTTTAAAAAATAATCACACTTTGAAACTTCAATGTATTCAAAACAAAAATAAATCACGTCTTCAACTCTCAAATGAATTCGTCTTCCATATTCAAATCTAATATTCAACTACTTCAAATAGGCTAAGATCTGACTTAAAAATGAAAACACAGAAAGCAAAAAAATCTAGGAGATTAAAAACACCCTAGGAGATCAAAAAACAACTACCAATACGAAGCCTAGGAGAGTAAAATAACACCCCTAGGAGATTAAAAATAAAATAAATGAACAAAAGTATTACTAGGTTTGGATCACAATGGGCTCGCGCGAGAAAAAATTTGGTTTCGCGCAAGTATGAGGACAACTTGGCTTCGCGTCAGGAGCTTTTGACGCAGGCTCTATCCATTGCTAGTTGCTACAAACAATTTCATTCTAACTCGGATTGCAGGGTCATCAGGGGCAAAATCATTCAATTTTTCACTCTTTTCACATCCGGAAGGTAGGGCCGGTAGCCCATTATGATCCCGAGCGGCGACAATTGTGTTTGGATTCAACATTATTTTACTTTATTTACACATTATTTACACATATTGATTTGATTGTATTATATTAACATATTTTCAATCTTTTTTTTTTATCTCACGTATATCATATCAAAAAAAGTGTTACAGTAAAAATATTTCAAATAATTTACAATCCAAACACATTATTTTATATACAAAAAAAAGAGAAAAAATTTGGTTTCGCGCAATTATGAGGACGACTTGGTTTCGCGCAAGGAGCTTTTGACGCAGGCTCGATCCATTGCTACAAACAATCTCATCCTAACTCGGATTGCAGGGTCATCAGGGGCAAAATCATTCAATTTTCCACTCTTTTCAAATCCGGATGGTAGGCCGGTAGCCCATTATGATCCCGAGCGGTGACAGGTGATGGAAAACTAAGGGCAACGAGAACGATTATTACATCCCAGCGAAGGCAACAAGCACGCAAATTTAACTCAATCCTTACGGGGTGGTGCTGATAATAAATGATACTAACCTCTAAATTAGTTAACCAGGAACGTGATTCCTTGAATACAAGATTCATTCTCTTTTGTGATATTGACTTTGACGAGCATGCTAAAATTTGGAATCTTGAGAAGGATTGGCATAGTCTAATACTCCTTCCGTCCCATTTTGATAGTCTTGTTTTCCTTTTTCGTCTGTCCCAAATTATAGTCCACTTTTCCATTAAGAAATATAGTAATATTTCAAATTATCTAAAATACCCTTATTAAATATCTTGTTATTAATACATTATTATTAAATACTAACCCACTACATTGAATACATTGAGCTTTTCCAATACTAATCCATTAGCTGTAACTGATATTAATTGACACTCTTCGTGATTAGCATAAGGGTATTTTAGGAAATTATTAATCTAAATTTATGTTTCCAACCAAATTAATTACACTTTCTTAATCTGTGTGAAAAAAAATCAAGACTAACAAAACGGGACGGAGGGAGTAGTATATTGTAGGAGCCCTAATTAATGTTTTATCCTCGAGAGTCTGATGCTCCTTTACATCTAAATTTCAACTGTTTTTCTTGCTTTATGGAGATCCAAATTAATACCAAATAAGATTCAAAGCACGAAGTTGGCAAAAGTAAGGGTTATTATCACTTTACCCCGTTAAACTATATCACTACTATCAGTTTATCTATTAACGTTATTTTTTAGTCACTTCACCCCCCATAAGTAATTCAACTTAACATGTTAAGAAATTTTGGACAAAAATACCCTTTTATTCTATAGCATTACTACATTATTATTATTACTTTATTCTTTTAAATTATAGTGATATAATCGACTTAATTCCTAACATTATTTTTTTTGGAATTTTATTTCATCGTTAATCTAACTAGTATGGTAAATTTTTTTTAAATATATTTATCCTTATATAGATAATTAAAAAAAAATTTAGAATGATTATTCTTCTTTCTTTTCACTTTAAGAGATCCAAAAATATAAAAATAAAAGGGTTTTCTCAAATTTCTTTTTTCACACTTATTAATACTAGGAAAAGAAAAAGAGATAGGAAAGAAAGAGACAGAAAATTAGATTTTACAAAAAAAAATTAAAAAAAGGCTAATATCATCATATTAATTTAAGGTTGTTAGGATTAGGATTGAAATTTAGTGGTAAACAGTAAAGTGAAATAATTTTAAAATAATAAAAGAATTTAATTCTTTCTTATTTGTATTTTCTAAAAAATGAATTGAGTTCTCTCTATCTATCTCTCTTTCCCCCTCTCCCTCCCCCTCCATATCTTTCTATTTTTTTAATATTAATAAGATTGCCAAAAAGAAATAAATTAATATTTTGACTTTTTTTCTTGATACTAAAGAGGAGAAGAGCCACTCTAAATTTTTTATTGTTTTTATTATACAAAAATGAGTGTTCTTTCTTCTAAAGTTATTTAACTTGCTAAATTGCTTTAATTGTTGGATAAATTGTCTAAAAAATAACTTTATGGGGTTAATTGATAATGAGACTATAGTTTATGGGGGTAAAATGATAATAACTTTAAGGGCTAAACTTGTTTTTTTACTTTAATTAACAAATTCTGTTAAGTTTGACCGTTAGTCTTGTGGGTAAAGTGACTAAAAGATAATATTAAGGGGGAAATTGATAGTGGCATCGAATATTAAGGGGGTAAAGTGATAATAACCCCAAAAGTAATTTTAATTTGTTTTTCCTATTCCGAAAAACATTTACTTAATTAGTTTCAACGTTTTGAGTGTGAAATCAATTCTCTCCTTTCATATCCGATGCACATTAACTACTAGTTACTAGCAAATCTTATTCTTACCCACTCGTTCGTAACATCTCATGACTTAGAAGAGTGAGTCCTTCGAAAACTCGTGGGTCGGACTTTAAATACACACTATTATTTTTGAAGGTTAATGGAGAGTTGTGGTATGTTTTGTTGCAAGTATGTGAAGCTCTTACTACTGTATGCTTTTTGCGAGTTCTTCCCTCTTGCAGTTCTAATCATGATGCGTAAAAAAAGTCCACTTCTGGTTCCATGATTTGAGAAGCACCATCATATTGTTGAGTTGTGTTCGAACATTACGACGTAGCCGATAAAGTGTTTGGCTGGTACAATCGACAAGCAGAAAAGATCACATTTAACAGAAACAATAGTGCTTGTTGTCTGATATCAAAAAGATGGGTGGCGACACTGGTCAAAGGTTCACTTGCACCATGTATAGTCGAATCAGAACATTGAATTACAGATTTTAACCCTTATTCATGATACGATGATGGATACAATTTCCATGACTTAAATCTAATGAACTTATAGTTTAACCGTCCGTAATCAAGCAGCATATCAAGTGTTAAAGACTTCAGACTACCAACAAGGTCTGTCAACAATGTATAGAATGATTTGAGAAAGCTTGAATTCAATGGGTATGATGAGGAGAAGAGCAGATATTCATCCAAGCGTAAAGGAGGGCATGTTCTCCTGTTCCGAGCAGCAGCAGCATGCTTGGACTCTTTTTAAGCTTGACCCCTTCAACAACCACGTTTTCTTCCGTACATCCCTGACACGAACCTGGTATCTCTTTTAGTGCGAAACACATCAAAACTATGCATGAAATTTCTTCAAATTTACAGCACTCCACGTTCATGGAATCAGCGTTGGATCCAAAGCAGTTAGCTTGTAGTATTCTGCTCGGTGTGCCTCCTCAATAACTCTGTACCGTCCTCAATTCAAAAATCCAGGATTTGAATAATTGATGCCCTTTTATTGATTCCTCCTAAATTGTGTTGATTTATCCAAAAGATTTCATTTCAATTGGAGTTTGGTTATTCACCATGTAGGAGGATCCCCACTAAGCCAAGCGTCGCCGACAATTAGTCTAATGCATGTCGTCTCCTGCTGTCTAAATGATTTAGCAGCCTTTGCCTGTGATCCACATCCTGTAGCCTCAAGAACGCAATGATTTTTCTACACAAAGCTATATATTTTCACATGTTGCAGTTGATATTAATATGGATGGAAATCAATTTAATTATACACACTGCTAATTAATATATTTAAATAGCTGTGTGTTGCTGTAAATTTGCATAACATCTTTATCTATCATTACATTTGATATATATATATATACATGTTACTCCAGCAGCTGTACGACAAATATTGTAGACTCATACTGCACACAGAAGATATATTTACTATGTACTATATAATAAAACCAAGATTTTCACTCACATCACATGCATGTATGCTTTACCCGCGGTCGTGATCGATCTGTAACTTATTCATCCTCCTTTCACTCAGATACTGAGAATAAAATTCCAGCTTCTTAATTTGCATCCTCTGAAATGCTAGGTCACAACAAAATTGTTATGGAAATTGAAATTGTACTGCAACTATGATACACTAAAAAGTGGACATGTAACAGCGAACATGCGAAGATCGATCACATAATTTCACGGCCCCGTGCAGTGTGTGTATAGATAATCTACAGTTCTACAACTACACATGTATATATATATATATATATATATATATATATATATATATATATATATATATATATATATATATATAACACATACATACATAAATAAAGAAATACACAGACACACACACACATAAAAGCATAAATGATAAAAGAGACCTATATTTGAGGGGCTGCACGTAGGGTTGGTGACAGAGAGAGAGTGAGCACACAGAGCTTCAAGCATTAGTCATATGCATGCAAAGAACCATGTGTGCTCACTCTCTTCTGTCGCCTTCCTCCCGTGCATCATTTCATACCTTCCTTACAAATGGCTTATTCTTCACCTGATCGTTGAATATCAGAGCCATCATTGCCTTCACATTTCTTCTCCGCTAACTAGCTTCGAGTTCCCCACTACATCAGCCTTTTTCATGCAGAAGAAGCCAAAGATGTATAATACAATTTGCTTGTTGGGAAAGAATATGGGTCTCTGTTTGGATATTTATAGCAGAAGCCAAGAAGGGAAGGTGGTGGATTTGTGGTCCCTTGGAAAAATTGTGTGGAACACAAATGTTTTCCTGATCAACGAACTTTTTGATTACTCTATTCCCCCTGGCAAGCCGAACGGCCGTCCAAAATTCTGGAGGAGTGCTTGTAGTAATAAATTCATTATCCGTGTTTTTCTTTCTTCTGCTACTGGTTCTTTTTCTCTCCAATCACTGAAGTCGAGAATTTGTTTAACAAGAAGCCTGATCGATTGGGAGGTGGATTGCATTGTACTCATCATGGGTAACAGAAATTGAATTTATCCTTTGACTAATGCAGCATTAACGTGGTTTCTTTTTACTTTCTTTAGTTTTTTTTATGTTTTATTTTTAATAGAACTAGGGCCTTTGGAATCCTGTGATGTTTCGATTTGTAATTGGTTGCTGTCTTTATCCACCCTTGTCACTGGAGATCTGTTCCTGGAGTTTCAGGATATATGTGTTTATACTTAATAAGTAAATGATTTTTTTGTTTGGAAATATCAAGATATATTTTTTGTTTGGAAATAAATACCGGAAAAATGACCAATTTCGTTTCTAAACTATTTCACTATTACCTATTTAGTCCCTAACTTTTATTCCTATTAATTTGATACGTGAACTTATTTTGCGATTCCAATTAATGACTTTTGTGACGGCGCCACTACTTAAAACCAATCTGACTTCTAATTGGTCAACTAAATAGAGATATTTTAGGAACGTCACTCGCAGGATTGTAATAAATCAAGAAAATCACGTAAAAAATCATTTGATAAAATTTTAAAAACGTGTGAAAAATCACCAAATAAAAGTGTTTAAAGTGTAATCTTGTGAATTGTTACACAATTTACTTAATTATTACAACCATGTAAGTAACGCACCCAAAAAATGCCCTTATGTAGTTAATCAATTAAGAGCCAGATCGATTTTAGATGGTAATATCGTCATGGACGTCCTTAATTGGAATCGCAAAATAATTCCTCATATCAAATTGGTTATAAATAAAAGTTATAAACTAAGTCGGCACTAGTGAAGAAATTTAGGAATGAAATTGGCTGTTTCCCTTTTTATAGTTATATTGCATACTATGGACTTTAGGAGATAGGAAATGTGGCTCCGGCGGGGACTGGTTTTAACTACAGCACTCAAAGGGAGGGCATTTCCTATTTTTATAGGAACTTCTGTACCAGAAACAATGGTATCTCCAATTAGAGCCCCTAGATATGAGTAAACAAAGGAAACTTGTCAATTCAATAAAAATGAATACTTGTTTTGATTGAAGTGAATAAAACAAAAAGTTATGGATGACCTGACGATTCCAATCCTAATCGAGCAATCCGGTATATTTTCCATGCTCATTGAAGTGTGTCTATGTTTTTTCTTTATGAATACGATATTTTTTTTTTTGAATATTTCTAATAATATCAAGCCTTATTTTTATTTTGACATTTTTAATTTCCGGAATTTTAGCCCCGATTAGCAAAGGGCCGGAGAAACTCTCTAGTCATGAATCGGGCAGAGCAAGAGTACCAATACTACCAATTGCCTTCCATTCAATTTGATACTATCATCAAAATGGATCGAGTCCTTGATTACTTCGCTCATGCATGCGTGATGCTTACCTTGATGCTGCTTTGATGCATGAATGAATTTCAAGGTGCAAATTATTGGGAGAAAAGAAAAAAAAGAAAAAGGCAGGCAATCAGCATATATGGCTATATATATCCTACTATATACGGTACGGGTGAAGTTGGATCCACCGCAGAAGAAACTTTGAACACTTGAAGCTAAATAAATACACACATCAACTTTCCTAAATAAAAAAAGGAACCCAGTAGTGATTAATGAAATGAATCATCTTTCATGAAGTAGCATGCGAGGTTTCAATCGTCTAAGCTTTTGCGAAACCCTAATTAATACTACACGGTCCGGCAATCTCTTAATTAAGATCGAACCCTGAAATCCTTAAGCAAGAAATCAAATAATGATGATCTGTTGCATGCCGTTTTTGCGCCTTTCCGTGAATGCAACTTTAGCGTGCGGCTGATTACGGTGCAGAAGCACGACGACAGGCTTTATCAATTCCATCCTATATAATACTAACTTTGTTAAGCTTAATTGATCAGAGTAGCATTAAACTAAACAAAATATATAGTGTGAAACATGAACGAGGTCTAATCTTTCAAGGGTTCTTCGACCTTAGATTTATTTACCACTAGAACTGAAAACCGTCTTGCTCACTTGGGATTAAGCAGATAATGACGCCAGAGCTAGTCATTTCATTAGCATAACAAAACTATCCCATTTCAAATCCGAATTGCCTTCGGCCTTGGGAAGTTCAACTTTGACATTTCATCCAAAAGTTGCTGCGGAAATAAGACAGCTTTCGCCAAATTAATAAAGGTAGATAAAGTTTTCAGCAAATTGATTGCAGAAAATCCTTTTTATCATAATTTATACCCTAGAGTAGACAAGCAATTGGAGGGCTTGAAAAATTTAAAAAAAAAAAAAAAAGGTTTCAGTGAAATGGACCATGAAGAACATAAGGCAGCTTTTCTAGTGCAAGGGACATATTCCTGGAGTTAATTAAAATTGTTTTCGTACAAGAACCAAGAAAAAATGCGCACTGCCCAATTAGCGCTTCGCACAATTAGGATGTGTTCATCATGCCTTTAGGCTTTATCACATTCCATTCCCCCGCAGCTTAATAACAATAGTTTAATTCATTATGGTGGCTTAATTTGATTCTTACACAGCATAATCCGCTGAATTAAGGTAATCCAAAGGCTAAAAGCGCATCCAAGCATGCAAGCAGCCCACTGTGGGTAATGATTCCAAGCCTAGCTAAGTGCCCTAGCTATTAAGTGCCATCATCATCCTATCTATAATCTAATTCCCATGACTCATGCTCATGCACTGGCATGAGGTTTTTGGGATTCTCTGACTATGCTTGATTGCATCATCGCTTTTGACTGACTCTAAAGGTGGTAAACGTCCCAAGCTGTTGAAGGCACGCACTCTTTGGGAGTGCCAAGAATTGGGTCAGCTCTGACCCTAATCCCCCTTACTTAACTGATCTTGAATTCTCATGTGAATGTCTTTAATTTTGTGAATATAATGCATAAGAATTCATATGATCTTTGCGCCGAGCAAAATGATTTAGCATAATTTTGTTTTCACTGAAGTAAATTAGACTAAAACCATTGCACGATAGATGCTAGAGATGAGAGTGGGTCGATTAATCGGTGATTCGGTTAAATAAAATTGGTTAGAAATGGACGTTTTTGTGCTTTTATGCTTTCGATTGAAATTGAAATCAATTTCACATTCTCTGAATCAAAATCAAATTGAATTGAAATCAGAATTCAATTTTAAAATCGATTTCATCCACTTGAAATTTGATTAAAAACACCTATTAAAAATTCGAACTGGAGTAACGTGTACTCCTATTAACCATGTTTTGATTTAATTAGAACTTAGAAGGTAATTAGGACTAGTAAGTGTTCACAGTAACATAGGGTTTGCATGCATGTGTTACATGTCATATCCTAAGGCACAATTAAGTAATTAAAATATGATATATGTATATAAATAGAAGAAAAAAAAAAGGAAATCTCAAAATCAGTTTTCGATTAAAACCAAAACCAAAAACTCATAATCACTTTTAGACTAACTAACCACTTTCAAAATTCAAATTTTTTTTTCTTTTTTCCCGAAACTGAATAGAAATCAATCCACCAATTTTAATTAAATTCCGTCGGAAATTCGATTAACAATTCGCTCCCACCCGTAGCAGGATGCATTCTCTTCTTGCGGAAAGCAGTAGCGCAAGTGAGATGGATGAAATAGGTTCGTTCATGAGGTTTTAAGCATTTTCCGCAATAATGAGCACCGCCGTATAGGTAATACTAATAAACAGGGCAAGAGAAGAAGTATATGTTAGCTTGTTGGCGCACACTGCATGCTATTCCCTCCCACGTTGATAGTCCTGTTTTCTTTTTCTATCTGTCCTAAATTATAGTCCACGTTCCAATTGAAGGATGTAGTTGTCTTTTAATTTCTCTAAAATATCCTTATTCAATGTGGGTTGTTATTATTATAAATTACCTTATTTAATATAGATTGTTAGTATTGAATATAACCTACCCCATTTAATGCATTTAAATTTTCCAAAACATATTGATATATGAAAACCAGCTTTATTTAATGTAAGGGTTTTTTTTTTATAGAAAAATAGCAATTTAAATTTATTTTTACAATAAAATTAATTATTTTTTCTTAAACTGTGTGAAAAAAAAAACTAGAACTATCAAGATCGGACATAGGAAGTATATGCTCTGCTGAGGAATGTGGGGAACAGCATTCTGATATGGCCATTTCATTTTGCTCTTTTGTCCCAACACATCAAGCAAGAGATATGGAGACACGGGATCGCCACAAGGCGGTGGTCAAAAACTGAAATACCGGTACAAATAAAAGTTGTGATTCTATGATATTTACTTTTATGGGCTTGAATAGTAAGAGTTCAGGTATGTTGGGACGGTTCACTTGGGTACCGCAAATCCAATCTGAAATAGCTAGCATGCATCAGTTAACTCTACCTCGGATGGTGCTTGAACTATTGATGATAAGAACTTTTCGAAACCTCACTCCCATTCTAGAGGTGGTGGAAGATTCTTCAAACAAATAGAACATCACCCCTTTAGAAATGGATGAGCAGCAGCAGAAGTTAATGGGAACATCCTTGTCCAAGTAAGCCTTACTTTCACTTGCTGTCCTGAGACGTGCCCCTCGTTTCCACCATCCATTATAGAAGCAGCCCCTTTGTTATGGCTCAGTTATTCCAAACATGCATATATACCGCGCTTTTTGCACCCCCTACAACTTTTGTAATATGTTCTGAGAACAGCATATTGGAAAGTGTACGCATGCAAAAGTCTGTGATCCAGGTCAGTCTCAAATCTTTGTTTCAGTCTAAGATTAGGATTAGGAAGCTGATTTTTCCTTTCATTTCTTTACTTTTTTGGGGTCAAATTAAGTAGATACGATGCTTTTGTATTTGGTTTGCAGTCCACAAGCTTGCTTAGAATTTAGTAGGCTGGAAGATACAAATAAGCAGAAAGTATAAGAAGAACATGCTTGGAAGATCTTGGCATAATTCAGTGGGATGAAAAATATGCTACATGAACTTGCACCATGAGAAATGAGCTCTAGCAAGTGTAAAAACTTATTTACATGGGATTTTCTCGAATAGTTGGGGAAGGCTTTCGTACAGCAGGCTCTATGACCTATATAGCGAGATATGTTCTTACCATGGTTGCACCGGTTGGATCAGACAAAAGATGCTGGATAAGGCACTTTCTTAAGTCATTTGGTGCTATTACGAACATATAAAAGGCAAATAACAGGAGGTCTGTTGAGGAAAGACTAGAACCAAGAAATCCCTGTGACATCCTGTGAAAATAAGCATCAGTACTCTTGATGTCAGAGATGTTTCAGATATATACCGCATCTTCAAAAAAGAAACTCAGTCATCGCATATCAACCATCCAATAAATATATACACCGCTCGGGGATTACAGAAAGGTCCAATTAACCAAATATCAACTTATAGCAGGAATATTACGCAATCATCTCCACTGGAATTTCTTGTAATAATTTAATTGGCATCTAGGTCCTAGACTAAGGTATTTTTTATCTTGCGAACAATAAAGTTTCCAACTTCCTCTATGATACTGAGTTTGTAGATGCATGGACTGAAAGTGGATATTTACATATTCAAGAGCGATAATCTTACAAAAAGAACTGTAACAGGCATAATGGAATGTTCCAAGGTATCATGCTGCATTTCTTCTGTTTGTAACGCTTTGTTCCCAAGCCTCAATAATGCACATGCCGTGCACAATAGAGAAAGAACAGAATGTAAGCAGTGATTTTGAACTCACCAGTTTGGCAAACGGAAGAAAGTCTGGAAAAACGTCCTTATCCCCTCAATATCCAGCTGCAAAATAAGTGCCAATCCAAAAAGGAAGAATGCTCTCTGTCGTTTCCTCTCTTGCGGCCAAAGAGTGTTCCAAGCTGAAACAAAAAATCCTTCCTTTACAAGTGAGAGGCAAAATTTGGTGAAAATATCCCTTGTAACCTGAGGTGTTAGAAAAACATTTCCAAGCATTTAAAATATTCCGTAGTAACCTACTGCAAATTGTTGTCCGCAGAAAATTGAGGATTGGAAACACATCTTTCAGGAGCTATTATGCATTTCTAAAAGACAGTACTAATACTTTCTTCAATTTTGTTAATACTGCGATTTTATCCACAGTTATCCTCTTTTTTTCTCCCTTGGTGTCAGCTTTCATTGTCTAACAACTGGTATATTTCTATCCAATCCTATTGATGCGGTGTGACAATTTGATAGCCCGTCTTTCTGTCAAGTTTTGTTAACACACATGATACAATTAGTGCAATCAGCAATCACAAAGTATTTGGAAAAGATTGCAAGTTCTATTTACCTTGAGCGGATATGTTTCGGGTCATCATGTCCTTAGCTTGACCTTGTTTCAAGATATTTGCTATTGCAGAAGCATATTTTGGGGCCTCTGACAATGATCTAACAACTGAGTAGCCTGATTTCATTGGAGCAACAACAAAATTCAGGAATCATTCCACAAAAGCAAGTAAAGCATGCGCCACAATAAATAGCTTCATCACCTGTGGCAGGATGTACCATGCTGGCAGCAGCACCAAATGCAAGATTTTTTTGCTCTGTATTTGGCAAAGATCCACCGACTGGTATATAAGACCATTCCTGCATAAATTGTTGCACATATATTATCCTTATACTTCAGTTAACAATCTTTTGGAAATTCCATATGAAGTAACAACTGCAGAGGCCGGGGTAGCAAAATACCTCTTCATAAGTTTTGATAATTCGAACTCCTAGAGTATCCAGTCTTGACATCAGTTTTTTCTTTAATAGTTCAAATGGCATGGCATCTTTTGAAGCCAAACAGGTTTCCTGACATGCATTTACTTCAATAATTAGTGAAGGATAACTGGCATGACTTCATGCCTACAAACGCAATCTATGGGATAATAGACGAACCTCAAAGAAAACTCTTGTTGGAGACATGGGCATAGCATAAAGAAATGTGGGAAATTCTGCTTCTAGAGATTCAACTTTGCCCCTCATGTAGTCTCTATAATCCATGAAGACCATCAGATTGGGGTCATATGGATTATTTTCCACCTACAAAGCAGTAAAGGTCATGACAAATATAGACTATATATGCTTGATAGAGAGCACAAATCAACTATCTGCCCATGAATAAGAAGATGGACATGAGAGGAGATGATCCAAAAGATTTTCTGCTTACAAAAGGAGTTAAGGTAAAGAATTGTATAGAGGGCAGAAAAGACCGAGATTGCAAAATTGAGAGTGCACAGGATTAGCTTCTGTTAGCTAGCGCATGTCCATTACTGTGACCATCAGAACTAGTGTATAACAATAAAGATAACATTTGCTGATCCTTAGCACTAGCAAAAGTAGCCTTCAGACTAGTAATTAAATGCAGTAACTTGCAGCCATCTAGTCAGATTGAAGATATTGATTTGAGGAAACCGGTCTCAGAATTTCAACTTAAGTACATGAGACCAACCTTCCTCCACAACCTTCAACCTTTTTAACATAACCTAAAAGATTCCCTACCTCAACCTCCACACCATAAGCTGTTTGAACAGAAACTCTAGGACCTCCCAGTTCATACTGCAAGAGTTTTCCAGAGGCTGCTCCAGATGCAACAGTAGCAAGCCTATAGTAGGATTAAAAGATGCTAGCAGTTAAATTAAGCGGGATCAAAAGAGAATTATCTAAACAAAAATTTGATATATACCTGCAGGGAATCACAATGCTGCCTTCACACTCTACAAGACTGTGACCGGTAGCAGCTTCGACAATCCTTTCCACCTTTGAGCTAAGATATGACACACCTGACTCGACACACCTAGGGAAAATTAATATAAATCAAGAATCTATAAAATTCAGAAAGATTTTGGCAAGCTGACAGGGAAGAAAAGGATAATGAAAATTGGCAGACTCAGAAAAAGATCAGTACAGCCCAAAATAGAGAAAAATTTACCTTCTTAGCAGCTCCTCATGGAGCAAATGGCGACTAACTCGTCCATAAGCACGACCGATGAAGATGGGATCATTATCATCAAGATATACGACTGTGTCCCTCCAAACATGCTCAATGCATCCAGCAAGCCCAAGATCTGATACAATGTTGACCGGAAAAAAGATGATGGGAATCTTTGATATGGAGTTATAAACCTCTAAAAATACTCTTGCAATTTCAGCATATAAACACAGCTTTAATGCAGAGACTAACACATGCATACTAGGTATGACTTATATTTTTGTGCCCTGTAGTGATAACGTACTGAGCAGTACATACCATTATCCGGTATGTCAACTGATAACAGCCATATATTTGATTGATAGCCCATGTACTTGATATAAATTTGACTTCTGTTCCTCTATATAACATGGAATATCTTCAGATTTTGTTCTATAGATGGCGGTCTTCTTGGAATTTACCAGTAGGCTTCAAAATTGTCAATTAGTTGATATCTCTTACAGATTACCACACACGTCTATAAAATGATTTCAGAAGAAGTACCAAAAAAATAGAATGGGCCTCCATTTTCTTGACAGACTAATTGAAAGATTTACTTCACTGAATAACTTAGAAAAGAAAAGTGTAACGCATATGTTTGTCTCTTCATCTAAATGAAGACATCTGGCTTCAAAAGTAGCCTGAACAACTTTTTTCATTTAAATTCCATTACAAACTTCACAACAGATGACCCCAAGAATTGAATCTAGACCTTTTGCCTGATCCGAGGTTATGTTGAATTACCATGTTGTAAAAAGCTTAATGCACATAAAACACCAAGATCACCTTGAATTGCCGTCCTATTAAAAATTTTTAAACATACATAACACCAAATAACATGATACTCTAACAAGAGACAACCATTGTGTGAAAAGCACCAGAAGCATACCCTGAGCATTAAGGAAGCTTGAAGCAGCTCAACAAAGACTGATGCCGGACACTAGGAAAAACTATAAAAATGATAACGGACAGTCAAGCAGGTATCTCTAAGACTTTTAGTATCACTATGGTTTCAGTTATAGTAGTAAATTCTTGGTTAATCGGAAGAGAGAATAATGATGCCAGAACTCGAAAATTTTATATATTCGTTCTATGTAACTCTGTTTGCAATGTTCTGTTAAAAACTCTACTTTTACTTCCACAGAAAGAAATTTCTGAGAGTTGAATATTATTGTTAGTCTGCAACCTGTTTAGCTGTGTAGATTCTTGTTTCGTGTGCTTCTTGTCAATGGAAGTAATAAAAAGGACAAATTTCTGCAGATTCTTAGCAAGATATTCTTCTCCATCTTTCCTTTTCTCCTCACATTTCTTCTTCAGAAAAGGATCCAACTTTAGAGCATCTTGACAATACAAGTTAATTGACCATTTATACAAGATTACCAGAGACATACATTGCTAGTACCTTTAAATTCATCCTCCCACACACCATAATTATTTGTGAAAGGAACATCTGGCCCAATTAGCCCAACCGTCAGACCTAGCTTAGCTGACTCTGCGGCAAGGGCAAGTCCAGCAGGACCACAGCCGATCACCACCAAGTCCAGTATGCTATTACCGGCTGATATTTCCGGCATCTGCAATTGTGAGATTAGTTCGTCAAATATTCTGATAGCAGTATAATTCATAAATTACTAGTATGACAGTACTAGAGCGACATTATATCAATGAACATACTTTTACATTGCTAATTTGTATTGCACGAAGAAGATTGACATAATCTAATGTTGTAGTTTGCCCAAAAAAAAAATTGAGATTTAACAGTGTTCAACTCCGAAACGAACTGTCTCTTCACTCAATCTCGTCAAATTTGCCATTAACAACTTGGGTATCCATTGTGACACGCTTCAAGAAAGCCATATAAATGGAGTAATTGATTGCCCAGGTAAGGTTCACGCCAACCAGGCCAGTCTGGCTATTGCGTGACATGATGTTGGAACATTACATGTGTTGTGTGGCATGATAAATTGACTTAAATCTTGTGCACCAAATTGGAGACGAATTTCCTCATAAACATCTCCAAATCAGAGCCGACTTTTGATGTTAAGAGCTTTTCGAGTGCTCGACTGAAACATGTAAAAATAGATCGGTTAGGTTGTAGTACCCTTTTTCTTACGTTTTTTCCAACATTGATGTCTTCTACCTTGCCTCCTGTAGCCATCAAGAATCCAAAAAGTAATCTTTTCCCTAGCTAATAGACTCAAATTTTTGTCTTTCGAGTCATTGCACCAAAAATAATTGCCACTCGATATAGATTAAGATTTAGCAAATACTAAATGATGTTCTCGCTGCCAAAAAAGAAACTAGAAAAGAAACAGGCAGAAGAGGAAAAGTGGAGGTACAAATAACAAAACCTTATCCGAAAATTTAGACTGTTGATCCATTTGCTTTCTCTGTTGCATTTGAACGTAGAGGAGCTCAGACCCACCAGCCTTGATGTAATCTTCTTGATCAGCAAACTTTTCTTCTTTATCAACCACACAACTCTCGCTAGCTGTTGTACGTCTGCTGCCACACCTCACTTGTACGACCATTGTTCTACTGTTACTGTATCTACCACCCACATGATGAAAAACATGATGATGATTATCCCTCAGCACCACCCTCTTTCTCCTTGATGACCCTTTAACATTGGGCCATCCAGAAACGACCATTGCTGCAACATTTTGAGCTCCAAATCCAATGCACTCCATTCTCGCTACACACTCTCCCTGGGTTCTCAGTCTTCCTCAGAATGTGAGCTTTGGCGGCATTGCTTTCTTGGCATGAAAAAAAAAACTGCAAAAGCTGCACGAAAACGCTGCTGATTGTGTTCCAACGGGCACTTTTCTTGCCCCCTCTTCTTCTTCGTGCTTCCCTCTTTTTGAGCTGAGATTTTTCTGCTGAGGAAGAAGAGTCTCGACTGGAGTAAGAGCAGCTTAGCTAAGCTTAAGTGGATAGGGGGAAGAGAGCTTGTCGATGACTTGTTCGGAGCCCATTCCACTGGATGCCACGTGGTTCGCTATGATTTGCTAATGATTTGACGCGGAAAAAGCAAGTTATCTATAAATACGAAATGCATTCAATTATCTCAGTGTCCCAACAATTCGAATGACAATTTGACTGAAACATTTTATCTAGAAGACAAGCACAAGCAGCTTTATGTACAAAAGTTCACATAAAACGTGTGAGACGGCTGACTAGTACGCAGGCGGTACGAGTGTGTTTGGATGGTAACCTTATTTACACCGACTAATTTTTTTTTGTACCATTAACATATTTTTTAATTAATTTTACATTTTACGTATGTCATATTAAATAAATATTATAATATTCTATTTATATAAATATCTCAAATAATTTACTATTTTACCAAAATTTTGCTATTAATTTCTCACGAGCCAACCTCTGTTGGCCACCAAAAGAGGGAATAATCAGTCCTCCTCTCGCCACGTGGTTGAAGTCTCTCCCACCAAATGCCTTGTTTGGATTGCTGTTTTTAGTCGAAAATTTACGTCGTTTTTCGAAATCACATTTCCCTATTACCTTTTTCCCTCACATACATCAAATCGTTGCAGTAATTTTTCCATGAAAAATCATGAAAAATGCAATCCAAACACAACCTTTGAAATTTGGCAGAAAATTATTTAACTTTCTCCGAATCTCTTAATAAATTAGATAGTTCCGTCCCTTTTCTATTTCTCTTAATATATGATTAATTGTAACAATGTTGTGCTAAATTATATATCCTCAAAAAAAAAAAAATATATATATATATATACACACACACACACATAAGTATAATTTTTCATATCACTTTTCAAACAAGTATAACGTTTACCAAAAATAGGTTTTTTTTTCAAATGTTGCTTTTACGTTGTACCATGCATATGCATGTTAGACGTGAAGATTGCTTATATAATAGCTATGCTTCATTAGTAACTAAGATTTGTGTATCAAAGAAAAAAGAAAAATTCCATTGGGTCTTTTTGTTTTTGTGATGGGAGGAGAAACATATAAAAAATATTGGAAAGAGTTGACCTTTTCTTTTTGTCAACATCATCAGTAAGTCATACCTCCAGTTAAAATATACCCATGCACTGATCTCTGTTTGGATTCAATAATTTTTCAAAAATTATTAAAATTTTTAAAAAATATTCTAAAAGATACTCTAAAGTAGTCTAATTTTTTAATATTTCAAAAATATTTCAAAATATATTCTAAAAACTCTTCTATTCTTAAATATCTCAAAATAATTTCTAAAAATATCCAAAAATATATTATAAAAATACTGTTACAGTAAAATTTTTCAAAAACACCTCAAAAAATAGCTAATCCAAACTACACCAATTTTTTTTTTTTTAAAAAAAAGATGATGATTCTCTTTCATCTCTTTATCTTTGTTAAGTTTGAAAAAAAAACAATAATTCCACTCAAATAAGGCACCTGGATATAAATTTGAACTATTTCCTGTAGCATTAATATTTCCTTTTACTAAGAGGAAAAATAGATTCGTGGAACCAAATGGTAATACCTTGATACGTTTTTCTATTTTTGGGGCTAATTGGAGATTAATTGGGTTAAAAAGAGAAAAAACAATTCTAGAAAAAAAAAGAAAAAAGGAAAAATGAGTAACGGTGTAAGCAGTGACGACCTACCTAGTGCCTCACATAAACAGTGGGTTTGTTTGGATAGAGATTTATTAGCCAAAATTTATTTGCTTACATCATCATTACAATTTCCAACGCACCTTTTTATCTTCCCAATTACCTTTTTATCTCACAGACATCACATCACAAAAAGTGCTACAGTAAAAATATCTCAAATAATTTACAATCCAAACAGAGCCAGTAACGGTGTCGTATCATCCTCGTTACCCCACAAAGAAAAACGAAAACAATAAAGACTTTGAAGCCGCACTGTCATCAGTATCGTCTCAGAAGAAATCAAACTGTAGAAGAAGGTAGAAGGTAGGGTTTAAGGGCTTTTTAACTTAAGCATAACAAATTAGAGTATTGGCAAAAGCAGTAGCAGCAGGAGCAAGAACTAGAGATGGGAAATCCGAAGCAGAAGTGGACTTCCGAAGAAGAAGAAGCGCTGCGAGCCGGCGTCAAAAAGCACGGCACCGGCAAGTGGAAGAACATCCAAAGAGACCCCGAGTTCAGCCACCTCCTCTTCTCTCGCTCCAACATTGATCTTAAGGTCATATTCACTCATCTTCTCCCAATTCCTTCTCTTTTTTCTTTTTCCTCTCTTTTGACTAATTAGTTGTTCTTGTCATTGGAATTCGTGCTTATGTGAATATTAATTTTGATGTGATTGTCTAGTTGTACTTTGATGCTTGGATGTTGGAAAGGGAATAACTTTATTGATAAAGATGTCAACGGTTTTTTTTTCTTTTTTCCTTGGGTGTCGTATGATAATTCAATATTATGGTTTTTTTTTTTTGGTAAGCAATATTACGGTGGCAAATCAAATGGTACAGAGACTGTGGTATTTGTGATCTGGCCTGATAGAGCTTCTGTCAAGGTTTGAAGTCCATTTAGGAATTTTGTCTGAATTACCTTAAATGAATGATTTGAGCATCCATACTGAATTTCAGATTCATGGGACATTAAGCAAAAACACATCTAGAAATTACAAAGTCCTGGTGATGTGCAGTTGCTAGGAATGTATTCTTGAACAAAGAATAAGCACCTAATGGGGCAACTTTACACATCTAGGCTTGAAGATCAATACTTCGGTGCTACAAGTACTTAATTTCCTTTTCTATGGGTTTTCATTTTTGTGCTAAATGGAGAAATATAAACTATAGGAGTTTGTTTTCAATTTGGAGTTTGAATTAATGGTATCTTTTAGATTTAAATACTGATTTTTTTGCTTTAACATGTTTCCTATCTTTTTGAAGGATAAATGGAGAAATTTGACTGTTAGTGCTAGTAATGGCCTGGGGCCTAGAGAAAAATCAAAAGCACAAAAAGGGAAGGCAATTTCTGACGCTCCTGCCACACCACTGCCCATCACACAAGTTCCTGCTTCTTCAACTCCCCTTTCGCTTGAGGTGCCTGCTGATGTGGCTGCTGATGATTCCTCAAAATGTTTATTGGACGGAAAAACAGCCTCAAAGTAGGTGATCGTTTATATTCTTTACGTGCGCTATGACTGTGCTTAGTTGATTCATTGCTCTTTTTCGCTGTACTCCAACTCTTTCTGCATTCATAGTTATTTTAAAAGGAATTGGAAATAATAGCATTCAGAATTCAAAATTTGGCAACATAAGTAATTATTTCCTTGATAAGACCAAATGATTTATCATGGCAAGAGGGAACCTATAAGTGTGGTGTTCATTCAGGTCTACAATGCAAATCTTTATATTGTAGGTTTTAAATTATAATAAGGAGTCCTACAATCCATGGTTGGATCCATCAACTGGTCCTTCCAACTGATAAATGGTAGCTTAACAATTCAGAATATTGGAGAATATAGAACCTCAAGGCTATGAGAAGGGAAATAAAAGTGTCAAGGTCTCACCAATCTAGTTATAAGAAACTCTTAGGAAGTGTTTGTTCTTGGTCAATACGTCATGCCAAAATAGTAGTTATATCTTTGTTCTTCAACCCTGCAAGAAGGCTTTCTCTTTGTTGTGCTGAAATGCATAAAGATCTGTTGCACTGTTGGGATGGAAAGTTGAAATTGGTATGGGCCTAGATGCATTCCCTCGTAATGGGATGAATTAAATTTGCTGCTATTCCCACTTGCAAAATGATGTTACAAAGGCTAAGGTTGTGTATCTATCATTCTTGGGCCTAGGGGACTCATTGTAGCCACTTGAGCCATTGCACTCAAGTTCAACTTCTTGTGGCCTTCGTTGTTGTTGTTGAATAGATTAGTAGTAGTTAAAAAAATTATTTAATTTCATATTTATTTGTCATTTCGAACAGTATTATCTTCATGATAATGGACTACTCAGGCTGATTTGTTACAAACATGAAGTTCTTGGTAGCCTGTTACAGGCCTGGCCCCTTTTCTACAAAATAATATAGAGCGTTGATTCGGTTCCTTCCATAATTGGCTGAGCGGACTTTCTTTATTATTTTCCTTTCTGTACACTGTAGATTGTCTAGTTATTCCTGTTTATTTGCTCTTTATGATGTTATTGTTCCTTTCAACAGGTATAATGGGATGATTCATGAAGCACTTTCAACTCTAAAAGAGCCAAATGGATCAGATACCAGCACTATTGTTAATTTTATTGAGGTTTGCTGCTGCCAGTTCAGAATTATACAAGCATATACATTTCTGTTGTTTATTTTGTCATGATTGGAGATCTCTTCATCTGAAATTCAAATTTCTATACGAGGAAACCCTAGGATTTTGATTTTCTATAATCAGCTTCACATAATCCATTTTATGTACTTTTGTTGAGCATGATTATTTGATTGTTTTATGTTTGATGAGTACCAGATGTGAGTGCTTGTTTATTTTTTTTTTATTAAAGGTTCCTGTAATTAGTTGAATGAGTTTTTATACCTTCAAAGGCTTGTCTGGTCTCAATATATGCAGCTTGTTTGCAACCTTGCTTTTGATGATATTCCTTACATGTCAAAGAAAAGGAGAGAGACTTGAGACATTTGATCTATCATGTGACATCTTATATAAATCTCAGAAAACATATGATCCTTGCATTATATGGATCTTGTTTGTTGGTTGTTTGAGATGAAATGTGCATGAATAATTGACTTGAAAAGCTGTATCATTCTTTTTTTTTTTGTGGATTTAAAGTTTTTATTTTATTTCAATTTCTAGTGTCCTATTTATCAATATGATGCCTTGGAAGTACTTGTAGAACTAACACCGTTCTACAAAATTTGATATAGTTTTGGGTGAAAACTGAAAAAGCTCCAATGTTTACAAAACCTTCTTCAGGAATCTTTTAGTTACAGGTGGACTTGGAATGCTTACTTGATTTGTTGCTGAAAATCTCTAAGCCGATCTTTTTTTTGTTCTGTTTGGACAATTTCGTACGTTTCACTGCTGTTTCTTTGAACCCCCAAACCCCTGGCAAACAAAAAATAAAATAAAATAAAATGAAAGAGAAGTCAGATATGAAAAGATTTGGAATGAGAAGCATCATTTATCTAATTATGGGTGGCACATGGGTCTTCACAGTCTCTGGTGTAGGCTCAAATTCTGTTGTTCTGTAACATCCACTTGGTTTTCATTAAATTTCTTAGGCAAAATTTATGCCTGAAAAGAAAACTTATTTTCTGTATTTTCATGATTATTATGCAGCAAAGACATGAGGTGCCCCCAAATTTCAGAAGGTTAATAAGTGCGAGGTTAAGAAGGCTTGTTGCACAAGAAAAACTTGAAAAGGTAAGTTATATGATGATTAACACATTTGCAGAATTCTGTGTAAATACATTTTTTCTGGTGTTCATTTCATAATTCATATTTGGTGTCTTGAGTGAGTTACTTTTCTGGTTCTACTTGGTCCACATTGCAAAATGTATAAATGTCTTTTAATTAATGCCCAACAGTGTTATGAGTTTAGTCAAAAGAATTTTGTAATGCAGTTGGCATTTTCTGTTTATTACAGATTTTCTGTTTATCCACGTAGGCAACTCCAGAAATTGCCTTTAAGTTATCCCTCATACAACACTAGTTACCAGACAGCATTGACAAAACTCAAAATTCTACTCATCATTACATGAGTGAATTTGGTTCTTTTTACGGTTGCATGAATTGGCAGACAAATGAAAGAGAAAGGTCCATATTGGTGACTCCTGGCCCATCCCTGTACCCTGCTTTTTGTAATAGATATGGATAAATAGAAGCTGTTGTATACAAAAAGTTCATAATTTAATGGGAGGATTTGCTCATTGGACACTGTAATTACTGGCACAGGTTCAGAACAGTTACAGAATCAAGAAAGATCTCTTAGAGGGGTCAAAAACTCCTGTTCCAAAACCCAGAGATGTCCAGCCTAGGCAAGCTCAAAGCATTGGCCATCTCGCTGATACGGTTGAAGAAGCAACTGTAAGTGCTGCATACACAATTGCTGAAGCAGAAAATAAATCATTTGTTGTAGCTGAAGCTGTGAAGGAATCAGAAAGGGTCTCAAGGATGTCTGAAGATGCAGAATCTATGCTTCAGTTGGCGCATGAGATTTTTGATAGAAGTAAGTTTCAAAAATCCGCATTAGATGTTCCTTGATATTCAACTAATACTCTTTACTTATTTTCTTTGAACATGTATTATACAATTTTTCCAGGTTCGCATGGTGAAATGGTGCTAGTGGCATAGAGTACGTGGTCTTGTTCGTCTCCGGTCATGCAAGCTCCTGTATCTGAAACTTGTAAATGCTCCAGTTTATGAAGGGTCCTGGCCGTGTAACTAAAGTAAAACCAGGATGGTTCTGAATCAACCAATATTAGACATAAAAGGTTGCCAAATTGTGCTGATTGTGAGAAATCACCTTTTTTTTTTGGAAATTTGGTAACGCAATTTTGGAAGGTTTTTACTTCATTCATTATTGATTTAAAT
Organism: Coffea arabica; assembly: GCF_036785885.1. NCBI lineage: Eukaryota > Viridiplantae > Streptophyta > Magnoliopsida > Gentianales > Rubiaceae > Coffea > Coffea arabica. Next base: position 10,566,809 of record NC_092320.1, on the reverse strand, counting down.
TCTTTTTCCCTTGGAAGATGTCAAACTTTGTGGATGTTTGATTGGAAACTGATTAAGTGACCTCATTGATGTTTTTCTTCCTATTTTTTAGATTAGTTTTCTAAATATGCTGTTTTTGAAGGAGAAAGATCTTTAACCAATGACTGTTTCGCATGCGTTGCACCAAATCTTAAACAAGTAACATATAGAAGCATGTTGTAATTGGTTAAAGGTGGTAGTATTGTTTACTTGGGCATCAGGATATTGGCTGAATGAGCACCTGAGAACAAATGTATCCTATGCTTTCTTCGACATTGTACGTGGAGGTGGGTTGGGTTCAACAGTCTCTTGCAGGGTTAATGGGTTCAACAGTCTCTTGCAGGGTTAATTACTGAAAATAATTTTCAGCAGCTTATAAAATTGCTGGAACCACCCACCATCTCCATCTGTCCTCTAATTTGTATTCTCGCAAAATGCCGAAAGCTTTCTATGTTAGATTATTAGAGTGAAAGGCCTATTCATTTCTTTGCTGGTACAGGGCAAGATTGACTCGGAACTGCACGAAAGCAGCGCAAGTGATTATAGGTATTGTGATTATTGCAGAGGCAGTTTAATTCAGGAATGGAAAAAGGCATGGTAGTTGGTAATGCATTAAGGCCATTCTTATAGTCTCCATGCCACACACTTAAAAAATGTAATATACAAAAAATTTCCCTTCAACTTTTCTTCTTTTTCCTCCCTCACCCAACCCAACCCACCACGCCAACCACCACCTCTTTCGGCCCCGGCCACCTATTCCGGCGCCGATCACCTCAAAAAAAAAAATTTTTTTTTTTCTGTCCCTCTCCTTCACCCCCTCTCCTCCCTTCCCCTTTTCCCCTCTCCCTCCCCCGCCATCCTCCCCCTCCCGCTAGTTGCGATCTGGTCGCGCAACCAGATCACAAAGGAAGAGGGGGAGGGGGCCAGATCCCTCTCCCCCTTTGCAGTCTAGTCACAAATCGCATCTAAGGGAGGGGGAAGGAGAGGGGAAGAGGGGGAGAGAAAAAGCTAAAAAAAAAAAAAAATCCATGGCCGGCCTTTCTCTGGCGTCGGAGTGCGAGAGGGAGGGGAGAGGAGAGGGAGAGGGGAGGAAAGGGGTGGCGGTGGAGGGAGAGGGCGGGGTGGCGGGGGAGAGGGGAGGAAAGGGGTGGCAAGGGAGGGAGGAGAGGGAGGGGGGGAGAGGAGAAAAGCAAAAAAAAAAAAAAGTTCGTATGTGTTTGCAGAGTTCGGGAGAGGGAACAGGGGAGGGGGAAGGGAAAAGAAGTGGGAAGGGAGGAAGGAAAAGAAAAAAAAAAGAAAGAAAGAAAAAGGAAAAGAAAAAAAAAATTTCATCTTAAAAAATTTTTCTACAACTTCTACAGTTATCTACAGTAAAATTTTATACAAACACCTAAAAAACTCACCTTCCAAACAGGCCACATATAAGGCAGTAGCTTTTTTTCATAGGAATTGATATCTACGCTTCTCATTTAGCCTTTTGAACTTCAATTCACCTACTAAAAATATAGCCTCCAAGGAGTGCTAGAGGCTAATTGAAAAGTGCAAATATCACTTCCCCTCTTTCACTAACATGTTTTCCTTGATACTCCTATGTCAGATAATATTAGGATACAGATCAAAGTTGCTTCCCCTAACATTCTAGGGCATGTACGGATAACAAAACCATCTTGTGGCCTGCGCAAAAGAAATAATTTATCAGCTGCAAAGAAACCACACCAAACCTTGGCATTAAGTATAGAATGTAACACGGTTACTAGAAGAGGCTGCCTCTCATTATGGGATAGTTGAAGCCTGAAAATTATGGGAGCCGCTCTGACAACCCTTAGAATAGTTATTTATGCGCATAGGACAGTATATTAGTCTGGATATCCTCCTCCTAGAACATTACCAATAAGTTGAATGAAGGCATAGCATTTTACATACTCTGGGCATAGCAGATCTACATGCAACAACCCAGCCTCACCCCAAGATGCAGTAAAGAATGCCAACGGAAGGTCAATTCTAAATTGCAAACGGATAAATTTAAAGATATGTGCAAGCAAGTAATCTATCCTTTAAAACATCAACCATAAGATGCTTCTGTCAGCCTGAGAGAGAGAAATGCAAAGCAAGAATGGAAAGGCTTAACACAAGGTATAGAACCAGACCCCAATCCCAAAAGTAAATGGCTATGTCAGTAGCATCAACTGCAGTGGAATACACAAAGCGACTAAGGCACAAATCTGTTGCATTGAGTACTCAGAAATATACATGCATATAAGCCCTAAAAACAATAGAATTCGACAAAACTGATCCCTCTTCAACGAGTGGAGCTGACAGGTTTTGCCAATACACCATCAAAAGAACACATAACCATTTATACTGTCAGTAATCCAGTAATTGTCTACCAAAATCAGACCAAAAGCATTACAGCTTTCATGTTAACATCACAAACAAGTTAGAAGAAGCATAGCATTTTCCACCTTGGACCCAATCCAATTTTGGCACTCAACAACCAACATGTGACAACTTTTGACCATCTTCCTCCTCTTTCTCCCACATCCTCATAACCAACAATGACACAGAATTGTATTACCTTTTATTTGTTTCTTTTTCTTCTTCATTTTTCACCAGAGACAGTTAAGAGTGTTCAGCCCTTAGAAGAAAAGCATTTTACCTTTTGTCAAAATGAAACAAGGCCATTGGTCCAAGCATTCAAGAAAACTGTATGCCATCCTTAAAGATGGAAGGACCAACACACTAATACAAAGCAAAAGGAAGTGAGAGCAACAGAAATCAATTACAATTGGCAATGACGCTGTCAAACAGAAAAAGTTACACAACTGCAAAGCAAAAGCAGAAAAACGTTAAAACATTCAACACATAAACTAACATATAGTACATAAATTCCAAAACATGTCAAATGGTGGAAATTTAAAGCACTTAAACATGTGTAATAGAGAAAAAAGACAGTGATCAAATCTATCTCGCTGAAATTACGACCAACCACATGAGAAAAGAACATAGAACATAGTATATGGTTAGGAGAAATTGTGCACTTGCTGCAAAAGAGCAAATATTACTATAAGTTACTATGTGAAAGAAAAGACACTTATATCTTAAAACTATTAAACCATAGAAAATCATTTCATCTTCCCCTAGATAGTCCACAGATAGTGAACTTACAGTGAACTTATTAGTTCACAGATAGTCCACAGATAGTGAACTTATTAGCTCAAAGATAATCCACAAGCATCCAGCAATTCCCCAGATAGTGAACTTACAGTCTTCAAGTAACAGACAAATCCCTTTATTACTCTGGACCCAATGGACAATAAGAATCCAGTATTCCATCAATAGCAAAATGAAAAACCAAAAATAAGTTTAGCTCAGTGGTGCATGATAATTGTCCTGAATCACATATCAAGCTACAAAAGTACAAGACCCAGTCCTGATGGCTTAAGCGCCTGATTTAGCCTATAGTTGTAAAGATAGTAGTACAGTTGGCCATCACCCTGTCCAAATTTAAGTTCCTTTAGGAAAGACTCATTCTCCATAACATCTAGTGCATTAAACACATCAAAATCCTCCTGCTTTGCAATGATAAGTGCATCATTCATCAGTTGGAGCAATGGAGTATTTGTTGAGACATAATAGAATGTATAAGCTGCTTTCAAAATTGAGTACTCCTGGCTGTGAAGAATGGAAGAAGGAAGAGTGTAGAAGCTGAAAAAGTCAGTAATCTCATGTGTCACTTGACTCTCCACTAAGTAACTATCAACCACATTCTCTTGGGGAAGGAGCCAGTGCTCCACCTCATTATCATCAAATTCTGGAGCTACAGAAAATCGGCTCAAGTAGTTCCTTAGCAGCTGGGTCACAGACGGAACATCTCTGAGTTCCATTTTTCTTAAACCAGGGGTTGAAGTTGAAGTTGGCAACTTGTAGAGTTTAATGGCCCTGCTCATCGTCATCCTCTCACCAAGCCTGGAAAACCCAACATCAATCAGTTTTTTTGGGTTTAAAGTCCTATGCCAGTATTGGCTAGTAGTCAATGGTGTTGGAAGAAGCACTCCAGCAGTGTAAGCAGCCTGCCAAACATTCTCCAAGTGAATCCTCCTCGTAACCTCCTTAATCATAACCGGAGCAAGTCTCTTCGACCTAAGTTTCTTATGAACGCATAAAAAGTTAACCTCAGCCATTTTCACAACTTGATCTCGAACCCTCATGTTCACAGGAATGCCGCTAATGAAAGCAACCAATTTCTTCGAAGCCTTAACACGAACTCCAACATGCCAACTGCTATAATACCCAGGAGAACGCAAAGCCCAACGAAGAAACTCCTTCGAGTAATTAAACCTGAACATGTTATCGTCATCCTCGACATAGTTATTGGTCAACAACACGTAAACCTCATTGCATACTTCATCAGACCCCATGTCACATGTACTCCACTCATACGAGTTCGGAAGATTATAAGGCTCTTGTTTTACCTCAGACGATGGCGTAGGCAGTTCAATCGGGCCCTCAGGTAAACTAGAATTCCCAACATCCTTAAACTGCCCAACGGGCTGTGTCTCCCAAAATTTGTGTTTCTGATCAAAAGGGTTCGAGTTTTGGAATCTTTGAACCAGATTCTCTAGGGAAGCTTTATAGCTAGAAACAGGGTTTTCATCAGAATTTCGATCTGGGTTTTCATTATTCGCTCCAGATGCAGAATCTTTGTCAGCCATTCTTAAAACTAAGCCTAACCCTTCGTCAAAAACTCGATGTTGAATGAAATTTCTTATACTGAAAGCAAAAGTTCCTTCTCCTTTCTAGAGACTAATCTGCCATTGGAAAAATCAAACACATACAACCAATCAGAAACACCATTGTTCTCTATAACACAATATCAAATATGTAAATGCAATCAACATGTAGGCATCAATCAGATGGATGTTACCAAAGACGTAAATTTTGTGTAAAAATTGATACAAAGAATTATGGGACTTACATATGTATGATGAAACTGAATTGATAAAAGAGGCTTTGATTTGCTATAAGGGCAGGTAGCTTGGCTGGAAAATGTAGGGTTTTGAGGGGTTTTATATGAATTTGGGTTTGTTTATAGAAAAAGAAAACCCAAGTAATTTTCAGATCCTGTCCACCGATGGACCGATGCCCCCAAAGCACAACCAGAAACAGAGAATCTTGTAGCCAGTTTGGGCTTTGGAATTGGGAATTGGGACTTGGGAATTGACATTAAATTGCTTTTTTTGCATTTTAGCCTCGTTATTTTGCACAAATTCTTTTGCAAATGGCTGGTACGTAGTATGGGAAGATTATAGTCCTCTTTGAGAATCATTTTAAATATTTAAAATTATTACAATTTAACGATAAAACAAACTTATTTCACCATTCTAGTGAATTTAATTCGAAAATATGATACCTAAAAGATACAATACTTCCGCCCAATGTATCATGCTTTAAATTAGAATTTTGCATTGTGACAAAGAACAACTCAATTACTTTAATATATATATATATATATATATATATATATATATATATATATATATATATATATATATATATATATATTTCTAAGTAGTACCATTTTTTACAGTAGCAAAGTTCAACTATTTTTTTTACAAAATTGAAACTTGAATTGAAAAAAAGAATTTAATTGCTAACGAATGTAATAAATGTGCATATATATATATATATATATATATATATTTGGTAAAGAGGTGTCTATGTTAACTATGATTAGAAAAATTCTATTATTTACCAATATTACTAGACGTGTTAATGGCCACATATTTTAGATAGTAATTTATTCATATTCAATAATTAACTAAGAAATCTACTTTTTCCAATCCAAAACATAATTTGTGCATATTGTTTTTTTTTTTTTCTCTAAATCTCATCCAATCCTTTCTTAATCATTTAAAGCAAAAAAGAAAAAGAAAAAAAAAAAGCATTACCTTTCCATACACACTATCAAGAATTATTTGTAGTATAGCATACAACACAAACCATGTCGAAGAATATCATATCTCATGCCTTTTTAATATGGTCCTAATTTTGTGTATGCTTGAGATACACATAAAAGTATGTATAGTTTTATTGTGATTTTGTGGTTTTGAGTAAGATACTGATTAGTATTTTATGGTTGGGTTGAAAAAGAATGCAGCTAACAAAATGCATATATACTTGATGGTATTCACTCATCCAAACAATTTTCCTAGTTAAATCTTAGCGATATTTTTTGCACCTTTTCACACTAATGCTTAGTTAAATCTTAACAAATTAAAGAAACTAAAGGAGCGTAGAAACATTGCATTAGTTTGTCTTGGGAAAAGGAATGGTATTGCAGAAAATGCTGGCTTGAAATTGAGAATTTCCAGTCCTAGCTTGACACTCCACGAAAATTGTAAAAGCAGCATAGCCCGCAAACTGATAATTAGTCGAGGAACTCCTCTTCCGTGAATCGAGCAAAGTCTATCTTGTCACTAACTGTCTCTTTTTGCCCACTGATACCCATCCCAGAATTAACAAAATGATAGAGTGAATGATGAAATTCTTCAAAGGGCTCTTTTATGAATCCGAAAGTGCCCTCAATTTGCTTGCTCTGCCCTGTAAGTAGTGTAATGGTTGTTCCTCTTGATTAAGATCGTATGCAAGTTGTTAGCTTCAAGGAAACCTCTAAACTACATTATGACTAGTTTTTTCCTTCTGGGGTTAACGTAATCTTGGTTACATACAAGTCGTGAATTTAACAATGCATGTACGGAAGCATGGAAATATTCTTGGGAAAATCAGGACTTTGCTGATTCTGCTCCAGGAACTTGGGTGGGTGTTTGCAACGAAACCCTTTGAAAAAGAACTTCAGGTTGTCAACAATGCCAACTCAACGAAGCACCATTTGCCAGACTGCAGCAAACAGTAAATGGAGTTCGGGATGAAACTTTCTTTTGTCTCCAATCTACTCTGAGTTGATACAATTGGTTTCCGATTTTCCTGCTGCATTTCTTTTTTTATGCTAACAAGTGCACTTGCAGATATTTAAGCATTGAAGGGTATTTAACCTCAGGATATTATACTTTTACTGAAATTATGACTCTGAACCTATCTTTGAGAGACATTGCATATGGAGTAATTTGTTCGTGATGTATCATGCATCTTCAAATCTGCCGGGCAAGCACAGAAGGAAATGACGATTATAAGCAAGAGCCACTAACAGAGAGGAGATTCTGAAGTGCGAGACTTTTGAGGCAATAAGTGCTCCATCATGCTGATGTGAAGTGGGGAAGGAAGGTGGATTTGGTGTCTGCATCATCCCACTCCAGAGCATCCCACCACTCCTTGTAACAGTAGATAGTTGGCAGTTCTGCTACATTATGGGCCTTGAGTGGTAGCTTATTCAGCTTTGGACAATCTATCACAGCAATTTTCTTCAAAGATGGAAAAGACATATTCTCTTGAGAGATGCTCTTTAATTTAGGCAGTTTTCTAATTGACATGATTCTGAGGCGAGGAAAAGCATTCAGGTAATCCTCATCTTCCACTTGATCTCCGCTTATTATTTCTTCCATCTCCCTACAGTAAAATAAGTAAATCATTTCAAGCTTTGGAAGCTTTAAAATCCAGCTAACGTTCTTCAATTTGTCACAGTACCAGATGTTGACAGAACGAAGATTTCGGAGGCATCCTTTGCTCATTGGATTTCTCCATACCGATATCAAGCTTGGAAGACCGTGCATGGCAAGAACCTCAAGGTTTGGCAGCCAGTTATTCTCAGCCCCATCAATGATTGCCAAATACTTAAAGTCTGGACAGTTGTTAATGCTGAGCCTTCGTAGTCTCTCACCATCTCCTGTACTGTGTGATAGTTGCAAGTTATAAAAGCCTTCGCACTCCCTTATATACAAGTATTTTACACATCTGCGCAAAGTTCTGCTACCAGATAGCCTTTCCAGGGCATATAAATTGGCCAATGTGATCCCTAAGGAGGTCAGATGTTGCAAGGATTCCAAGTCGGAGAGCCTAGCTTGATCATCATCGTCAAGACCTTGCAACTCCCAATCCCCAAAACTGTAATAGAAGTTCAGTACTTTCAATCGAGACAGTCCAGTTATCGCTGTATGTGGAATGCTCTTAAGATACCGATTGCGTTGCAGATCCAAAAGCCTCAGCTTTGCCAGACCTCCCAATTCTCTAGGCAGCGTGCTTATTTTAGTTCCTGACAAATCAAGATGCTGCAACTCAGCCAGATTACCAATGTTCTTTGGTATCTCTCTGAGACTGGTAAGTGATAAGTCCAAAACCTTGAGATTGGGCATATATTGAAAAAAATTTTCTGAGATTTTGTTGAGATCGCTGTTCCATTGTAGCAGCAAGGTAGACAAATGAGGACAAACAGGAGTTCCAGATATTTCAGTGATTTCATTATCCAGTAATGAAATTCTCTGTGCTGCTTCCCAGTTTTCAGCTGCAGGTGCTTCTGTCAGTCCTGAGCTAGCCTGCATTAAGATTTTAGCGCCATTCTTTCCACCACCGGATGCAACCCATAAAGCAAAACTTCTGACAACATCATGCATCTTTACTTGGGTTTCCTCTTCACCATTTTCCAAGAAACAAGCTACTTTGAGAGAACCAATGATAGCATGTCCTATTGTATGGACATCATCACCAGCGCTACCTAGAAACCCCTCCCCTGCCCAGTATTCTATAATCTGTTCTTTCTCTATTGGATAGTCTTCAGGAAATAATGAACAATACAAGAAGCATAATCTTAGTATATCATTCTCTAGATTGTCATAGCTGAATTTAAGCAGTGTAAAAACATCTTCCATACCACGGAGTTCTGAAGGAGATTTGTTCAGCACTTCTATGGCATACTTCCACTCCTCTTCTGTTTGTTTGTTTGCCATAGCCCTTCCAATGGTGACTAGAGCTAGTGGAAGGCCTCCACATTTTCTGACAATGGTATCCGCATAAGCTGAAATGACTGTTGAATCCATCATCTGTCTCCCAACCTTTTCATGAAAAAGCTGCCATGATTGCCGCTCATTCAAGAACTCCACCTTCAGCTTGCAATTGGCATCCATGTCGCTGCAAACATCCATTGAGCGAGTGGTGAATATGACTTTGCATCCGTTTTCCCTGCTGGGAAGAGGAACTCCAATCTTCTCAAAATCAAGCCCTTCCCAAACATCATCTAAGAGCAGTAGAAATTTCCTCCTCCTCATGACACTGTATATCCTTGAAGTTCGCAATTCCTGGAACTGGTTTTCATCCCAAGACAAGCCTAACCTCACCCCAATGGCTTGCTGAATTTTCTCAACAACAAGTTCTTTAGACACCACAGCCCAGATTACCACATCAAAGTCATGCTCTAATGTCAAAAAGCCATTATTTATGCTCTTCAGAAGGGTAGTCTTCCCTATCCCACCAATTCCATATATTCCAATAATCCCAGTATTCACCTCCTTGAGCAATTCTTGCACACTTTTCAGCATCAATTCTATCCCTATAGCTGGCCTAGTAGGTATTTCCACCACAGGAACAAGAAGCAGTCCATCAGCAAGGTTGACATCCAAAATCGCTTTTCCCTTCAAGTCATTGATTGCTGAAAGAATCCGCAAAACCTTCCCGCTGAATTTATATCTTGAACAGTAGTTCTTTCCACAGCAACCATTACTCCTTCCATTTTCAACATCTTGTGTGATGGATCTTACTTCTGTTTCCACACTTTCTACTCTTACCAGCCAACCTTTGACTTGGTTAGTGCATGTTAATCCCAAAAGTTCTGCTCGATCAACTTGTTTCTTCAAGTCATCCCTGGCTTCTGTGAGCTCCACCAGAGCACCCTCGAGGGAGTGAATGCTTTGATCCAAATTCACAACATTATCTACTCTTGGGAAAATGTAATTAACAATGGTGGTGAGAAGGTTGACCAGAGGGCTCACAACATCCATTGCTACAGATGATCTGAGAAGACAGACTTCTCCTTTTGCTTTATGGGGCTAATAAAGATCTCAGATCTCATGGACGAGTGAGCTAGCTCAGATGGAGGTGCTTATTGACTATTTCGCTTATTGAATGATTAGCGTTCAGCAGTTGTAAGTTACTCTGGCAGAAGTTTGACTTCTATTTTCTACTTGAGGGCTCCTGGCCTTTCTACTTTCTACATGACAAATTCTTTATTTCAGTCGCTTGAGTTTTGGAAGAAATAAAAGAAATGAAAACTAAAATGTATCTTTATCTGTCATCAAATATATATGTACCGATAATGAATATATGAAGAACAAAGTTGGCATGAAGAAATTTTTTTTTTTTTTAAAGTGAGATGGGTCATATTTGAGATCTCGCATTTATCCTCCATTTTTCCGAATTACTCAACACATTCTTAGGAAAGAAATTTATTTATTTATTTTTTAATTTTTCTCACTCTCAACACAATTTGGAAGAAGTTTAACATATTGCAAATTTAACATACTGCAAATACAATTTAAGAAGATAAATTTTGGACTAGAAAAAAAAATTTATCATTGACAATCTGTCATGGCTCCGTTTGGATTAATCATTTTTTCAAAAATAAATTTTTCAAATATAATGCTACAATAATATATAATAATTTAAAAAATATTTTATTTATTTAATATATCAAATATTTTAAAAAAATTTTAGAATACTGTAACAATAAAATTTTTTAAAAACACCTCAACAAATAATAGCGGAGAAGGTACTTTTACGCATGCCAATGAAAACATCTCCCGAGTCCCGACTACGTAAAAGTCAAGGGAAAAAAATAGAAGTAAAATAAAATATGGCGAAACGATGTCGTAAGGCACAAAATTAATTAACGACAACTACGCCACCGAACCTTTGCTCCTCCCTGCTCCGCTGGTGATAACGGGAATGATCTAAAACCTCAAACCAGAAACTCAGAATTAAGAGAAAAAGTAATGGCGGCAGCAATAATGGACTGCACAAACTGGGATGAAGACGTCTACAGAGACTCCATTTTGCAGCACCGGGAAACTCTTTGTCGGACCGTTTTCCGAACCGCCTTCGCCCCAAACCCTGGTAATTCTAACTCAAATCCTGACGTCATCGTCACGGCCTGCAGCGACGGCTCCATCGCCTCTTACTCCATCTCCTCTTGCCTCGTAATCTCTCATCTCTCTTTCACGCTTGCTACATTTTTTTTCCTAATTCGGTTGCATCCACCTGATTTTCATCTCATATGAATATAAGTGCGGTTTTGATTTTTCTTTTTTAATTCTTCTTGTTGTGTTAGGGTTTGGGTTTTGGGAATGCTAGAGCTGCTCACAAGTAAGTGAGCACCGGAGACCGGTAATATGTTAGTGTTTGCTTTGTTTTTAAGTGATCTGGGTTAACTGGGCGTCTTGATTATTTTGTTGTGTAGTTTTTTGGTAGCGGAACCTAATTTTTTGATCCAAGGACATGAAGGCCCTGCTTATGATGTTAAATTTTACGGCCATGGCGAGGATTCTTTATTACTGAGGTAATTGAATGGAATTTCAGCTCCTCCTTGGTCTGTCAATTCAGCTTGTAAGCATGTCTGTGAGCTTTCAAATGTCATGTTGGATTACATGAAAATAGATGACTTAATTTTGTGGAATACGATGAGTCTGTCTGGTGTAACTAGAAATTGAGTTGTCAATTGTCAAGGGCTGACAATTGCATTTGTCACTTATTTTGGACTGTCTAAGCCTGTCTCTTCTTGTTCTTAGTATTTCTTTTCGTTCAATCAGAGTCAGTATAGCCACTACTAGTTTGGTAACCTCATAATAAATTAAAGTTATGGCAACTGAACCACAGAGAGAGTGAGAGAGAGAGTGTCTAACTTTAGAGACACAAGGACAGAGGAATGTGATTAGAAATATTCTATGAAACTGATTTTGGGCTGAGTCTGTCATATATACTTTAACAAGTTTGGTTTATCAAGCTGGGAATCTCTGTCAGCATATTAATTGGTTAAAAGAAACTTAAGATTTTCCCACTGGGATAATACTTTTGACTTGCATTTGCAATCAACTAAAATGGCACATGAAACTGGGACCTTTCTGAGGTTCTATTTGAGATGAATGCGAATTTGATAATGACATGCTGTCAAGTACATAGATAGCCTATCTTTTTAATCCATCATATTTCACTATCTTATACGCTTTATTTAAAGCATTGGTGATTAAGCATGATAATATTTAAACTGAAAGAATTTGCTATGTGCATGTGGTGGTGTACAAATGGATGTCTTTTATAGAAGTTGACTCCTGGGATTGTTACTACTGTGTCATGAGGACATGCAGCAATTTTTATGTGGTGAAATGTTGTGCAGTTGCGGGGATGATGGTCGAATTCGAGGGTGGAAATGGAAAGAAATAGCAGATTTTGATGTGCCTGGGCAAGGTGGTCTGTTCTTAAAGCCATTGTTTCTTTGCATGCTTTAGTCTCAAAATGATGGAATATATTATTTTATACCTCATGGAAATCATTTTAATTAGTAAACGAGGCTGAGTATTTATTTCAAGTTTCCATCTTTGACGTCTGATGTACAAGGCTTTGGTTAAATGAATTGTCTACAGAAGATGGTACACTGTAGTCGACTAAAATTGCAAAATGAGTTCAACATGTTTCACAGTTCCGGGAACTTCAGTTATTGGATTGTCCTAGTTTTGAACTGTGAAAGAAAGATTTTAGTTTAGGTAATGCCTCTTCATAACAGAGTTTCAAATGTAGGATTACTAATCTTTAAATGCTAGTGGTAACAAGTAGAAAACAAAAAACCTGTATAAACTTTGTCTGTAAATCCAGCATTCTACTTACCAAAATTTCACGGTACAAGTCTGCCTGAATGCCTCTCTGTCTGCAATCTGTTTATTTCTGACTAACCTTGGTTGCTGAGATATTCGCTTGGAGGATGTTGTATTGTTTTGGCTGGCTTGATTAAAACTTTTACAGTCAACATTTTAAGTTTCCAGATAGGAATGGTATTGAAGTAGGTCCATAACTCGTAATAGCAAGTATTTGCTGATCTTAAATCTTGTCTCCTCCTATATTATTCTTGGTTTCATGTACTTGATATCTCATCTGGTCAACTTTTGCAGGGGGAAATATGCAGCCAGTTATTGACTTGGTGAATCCTCAGCACAAGTTAGTCACTTTCAAACCTAGTATAGCACTGCACTGGGGAAATCCTTGTTGCTTTACACATTCATGTCAAGGATGTCCACAGTTTTTTGATATTCCACAAATTTGTGGGATTGAAAATTTGGTCCCTGACTTCATTTGATACATTTTGGCACCACTGATTCTATTTTTTCATAGTGTAGATTGGGTTGACAGCTTTTGACTTTAAAAACATGTTTTCAAATTTGGATGAGATAATGTGCTTTTAATTAGCTTTTGATACACGGTTTCGGTGCATATGCCCTTACCCATGCTAGAGCATGTTGCTTTATGTTTTGTTGTTGCATTATGTAGGTGGTCCAAATTAGCATAAACTACATGGTTTGGATGAATATGCCCTCACCCATGATAGCACTTCTAGTTCTCTGTTTCTGCCATTCTTGTGGTGTGTACATTTTTTTATTTAAATTTCTATTAAACATTGTCATCTTGGTTTTAGCATTATGCCCAGTATGCTAAGTTTATTTTTTTTTCTTATTTTAGTTCCATCTTTCATATTATTTGCTTTGCAGAGGTCCGTGGAGCGCACTTTCTCCAATCCCAGAGAACAATGCTGTTGCTGTTGACACTCAGGTTTGTAATTTTTTTCCTTATTTTGTCAAACTGCTTGTACAACAATTTTCCTGGAGAGCAGCTCCCTGATATATAAAAAGGAAGACAAAAAACAATAGAGGACAATAAAAATGACAACAGAAGAAAATAGCTCCATTGTTGCAGGTTGGTAAAATTAGTGATGTGACTTGCAATGTCCTTATGGATGATCCATCTTGCGATGAAATATCTTTATGGTTCTGATAATGCTGTAATAAAGTCATCAAATGCAGTTAGTCATGCTAAAGTCATCATTTTTTGGTTAAAGGATCTAAACCTATGCAAATGATTTGAGGAACACAGGCTGTTAGAGTTAGAAGGGACACTGTAGATGAGAATTACGTAGGGTTGAATGATTTTTCTCTTTTCCTAGTGTTCCTTCCCTTCTTTTTCTTTTTGACTGTGACTATATTTTTGAATCTCTGCCTTTTAACAACCGACTAGGAAGTTCAGTTTTGTTAGCAGATTTTGATTTGATACTTTTATGTGTCCAGTTTCATTGTGAAGTTTGATTTTTTGTAGCTAAGCTTGTGTGATCTGTAAGAGTTTGTGTACTCTTACTCAGTCTGTTGATTCACATGGTTTTTCATTTGTTGGTATAGAATGGATCTATTTTTGCCGCTGCTGGTGACTCTTGTGCATATTGCTGGGATTTGGTATGTATTTTCTGTAGATGACTAATCATGTAGACCTTTTTCCTTTTTCGTGTATTTGTTTGTTAATTGACACCCTTTGTTTCTAAACTTTGATTATCTTTGTTGCTTTTCTATCTTCGCTTTTAGCAAATGATTCAATTTTACTGAAAAGAGGTATATTGTACCAGGAGAAGTCTAAAATCAAAACAGTTTTCAGGGGTCACTCCGACTATCTGCATTGCATTGTTGCCCAAAGCTCTCACAGTCAGGTCTAAATAATTTTTTGGTTCTCATTCTTAGTTTATGTACTTATTTTTTGTCATTTATTCTTTGGACTGTGTAAGAGGTTGATGCCTGGTATTGCCTTTTGTATAACCTATCTTTTCCTTCGACATCTTATTGGTTTTTATTTGAAAGAATTGGTTCTTTATTTTGTAATTTTTTATTCCACTGTTATTTTCTACTGTTCTCGTCTTTGCATAGTGTTCTTTTCTCGGTTGTGAACTCAGTTGCTTTAGGCTTCTGACTTTACTGCTACTCATGTCCAATCAAGTGAGAAAGTGATTTCCTCTTGGAAGTATTTCAACATGTATCAGTAGTGGTGGATTTTCTTAGGGTTTATATGCTGATATTCATGATTTATTTACACTGTTTAAGAAATTAGCCTGAAAACTTCATGTTCCAGTATTGATGCTGTAGCTGTATTCTTAAGTGATATCTCTATGTTTCATTTCCCACTTTGCTTAAATCTGTTTCTTTTTCTGCTTTCTTTCTAGTGTGTTTTCAGATAATCACTGGCTCAGAGGATGGGACAATACGAATATGGGGTAAATATGATTCTTAAAGTCATTTGTGTGCTTATTCATCTTTCATGTCCTGTGTGCTTATTCTCACTTATCTGTGCACTTTTTCCCCCTTCCTCTTCTCTTTTTCTATTGGTGTGAAAGCAGACTGCAAAAGTGGGAAGTGTGTAGAAAGAATTAATCCAGGGAAGGATAAGTCTTTGAAAGACGCCTCTCCATATATCAGTTGCATTGCTCTCGATGATAGTGAGAGCTGGTTGGTAAGAACTCACGTAACACCTGATTTTAAGTTTTTCCCCATTCTGAGTACCTTTGATTTTAAGTTTTTCCCCATTCTGAGTACCTTTACATGGCATCTCTCTTTTCTGTATACCTGTATGCAATGTCTTGGGTATGGCCTTCTGTTGTAGTCTTCTTTTTCTTGACTAAAATAATTGAACAAAATTGGATAGTTTTTTTTGTTTGTAAGGGAAAAGTTATCTGCTACTCACTTGGATGTGCATTTACCCCCTGTAGGCTTGTGGGAGTGGTAGGTCATTATCTCTTTGGAATCTTCTTGCTTGCGAGTGTGTGTCAAGGATGAGCACAAATGCTTCTGTACAGGATGTTTTATTTGACAATAACCAAGTGAGTCTTTCGTGCTCTAAATATTATTCCATAAGCTCTTCTCCACTGAACTGCTTTTGTAACATCAGAATTTTCTGTTGTCAGAGGCTAATTTTACAATTGAATGTCTTTGATCATCTTCCTTAAGAATGTGGTTCTTTTGAATTAACATGTATTTCACATCTTGACATTCTGCGATCAATAAAGTGCAGGTGCTTGGGCTTGTCTCTGAATTTATAAGCATCAATAACTTGTAGTTTCTCATCTTTTCATATATTTCTTTTGTATAACATCTTTCTTAAATTTCTATGTGTTGACTCAAAATGTTTGATTAGTGGTGGACTTCTAAAACTTGTCTAATAGGTTAAGTATACCTAATACTTTATTCAGACCTCTGACATCATCTACCATAACATTTTTTGGTTCTTCTTTTACGCGTTTATTTTTGACTCTCTGTCTTTTTGTTGGGGACGGAATTTCCTCCTAGAGTGTATCCATAATTCTTGATGATTGTCTGTTGGCGCAACTCTTCAGTCACATGTATCTCCTTCAACTGCAGTTTCAGTTTAATCCTGCTCTTCTTCTTTAATAACTTTACATCATTATTATGAATTGCGGCAGTTAGTGCGGGATGTTGAGTTGGACGTCGATGAAGATATTGTTATATCATTTCTTTTCATATTAGATGTGATCCTCTTTTGTCAGCATTTCGGCCATGTAAACCTTCTTCATTTCCTAGTATGAATTCTTCATCAATTAGTTTCATATGATACTCTTTAACCTTTGTATTTCAGATATTAGCAGTTGGGACAGAACCAGTGGTCAGCCGGTTTGACATGAATGGAGATACTATTTCCAAGATACAATGTGCTCCACAGTCTTCATTTTCTGTCTCTTTACATTCTTCTGGGGTGAGTTATGTTTCAGACTGCAAAACTACCTTGTGAACATTCTTGTATTCCATTCTGCTAATGGGGATCACTTGAATTCATGATTTGTGTTGGAAGTAAATTATGATAATCACTAACCACATGCTACGACTATTTTGTACTTCGAAGATTGAGCGCTGCATGGTAGTTAATTCGTTACCTATACTTCCTCTTTTTAATTGTTCTCAGGTTGTCGCTGTGGCTGGTTATGGAGCATTGGTGGATATCATCTCGCAGTTTGGGAGCCACTTGTGTACATTCCGGTGCAGAGGGCTTTAGACGGCATTAGTCAAAGCTAAGTAGCGTGCACTGATGACTTCCCAATATGTTGTGAAAAGTCTTATTTCTATCACATCCTTGCTGTCTGAGAGGACAAGGATCTGAGGAACAAATGATGAAATGCCCGCTTCCGTGGATGTGGAACTTGTGACTATCAGAAAATATTGGAAGCCAAATGGGGAATGACGTTGAGAAAATTTTGGGCTTCTAGCATTTCCTTCATTACTTCTTGATTCTTACTCTGCCCTAATAGCACCTCTTTAGATGTTACAGTAAATAATTTGATTACTCAGAAAGAAATTTGGGAATAACAGAAAACTGGATGGTGAAAAAGAAAAACCAAACTAGCACACTACTACATCGGATTTCTCACCTTTTTCCTTTAACAGAATAGTTTTTTAAGTCTATCCATGAAAAACTTGCAAACTACTCGTTCATTAGACTGCAAGAAGTCACCGAATTGTACCTATGGATACCATTAATCCGCATGAATTGCGAGGAATATGGACAAGTCACGAAGGCCACTGTAAGTTGGACGAGTCAGGTGCGGTAGTCTTGTTGGATGTTTTCTAATATGCCTAAACATGCCAAGAGGTGAGGCTCGGACCAAAACATGAACCAATGAAGGCCTGCTCATAACTTGTTTAAAGTTTGAATAGATTCTAATGCCCATTGCGGTGGACGGGGCTATACTGCATGCTGTAATAGAGAGGCTAAGAAAGAGCCGTTCAATTGGCTTTCTCAAAGCAAGACAATTGCACAACGCCCAGCCGGGGCAAAATATTCATGAAGTTGAGGAAAGAAGATGCGGCAACAGGACGCTGACCGTTCCCCTGAGATATCAAAACGTATATACGTCCTTGGAAAACTATCTAAGTTTTACAAAAAGTTTCTGCTTCAAACACCATACAAATGAATGCTGGCCCCTAAATACGACCGGCAGTGAAATCCTCTCTTTGCAACTGGTGGTTTGTTGAGCAGTCGCAGTGCCATTTTTTAGTAGAAAACTTGCCTTGTAAATTTTCCCACATAATCCCTCTCTATTTTAGGGAGATTCTTGCCAGAACCGTCTTCATTGTTACAAGCCCATCGTCCAGTGTCCATGTATCTGAAAATATGGGACTAATGGGCTTTTGATTTTGATTGGAGACCTCAAATATTTTTTGGCACATGGAAACTATTTCAGGGATCAGTTTAAACTCAAAGAGAACCGTGGATGTTAGAAAATTATATATCTTCTAAACTAAACTCATCATAGTTAGTAGCCACGTGCAATTTATGTAATGGGAAGTCCCGTGGACAACTTCCACAAACTAAACAAAAAATGTTGACGCTTTCCTTTTCTAATCATCATTATCACTCGATACTCTCCCCTCTCCCTCTCCCGCTGTGAACACTCCATGCTATAAGATCCGAGGAGTGTGCGACACACTCTCACACGCATACATACACACACAAAGGGCACCAAAAAAAGAAAAAAGGAACATACTTTGCAACTATCCAACATTTTTCTCTACTCCGACGAATTTCTGACACTATTTATCGATCGATTTCTCTATTTTGGGTGCTATTCTATTTCTCTTTGCAGCGCTTCTTGTGTGATTCCTTGTACATTTCAGTGTTGGTGCTGTATATGTTACTACAATGATCTTCTAAAATAATTGCATAAATATTGATTCATTTGTTGCATGCAAGAGTTTTAATTTTCTTTTCTGTTTGGATTTAACATGGATGGAGATATCTGCTCTGTGCGAGCTGCAGTGGGTGTTGTACAAATAATTAAGCTGCATTGTAAAAGAAAGATATGAAATAGTTTCTGGGATTTGACTAAGATGGTGATCCGTTTATTTCGTTCAAGGATCATTGGATCAGATTGAACTTGAATGACTAAATTGCAAAATGTATAAAGATACAAGTAGTAGATGAGATGCTGTCAGTTTCATGTTTATTTTCCAGTACTGGATAATGTTCTGTAATGATCAAAAGGTAGCTTGTTAAAAGTCTTAAAGATCATAAACAAATTACTTTTGAGGTTGACGGAAATCGTAGCTGAATTTTGAACTAGAATTCAGGGAAGGAAATATGAACTGAAACGAAATATCATGTCCGTAATTTGCTTTGGTTTACTGGTTTAATATATTTTGTTTTGAATTTGTGTTTTCTTGAAAACTATGGAGATGTTGATGTAGGTGCCTAACTTTTGAAAAATTGGCAGTCATGGCAGGTGTGGCAACAGATGGATCACAGTTTGATGCTCGCCAATATGATACCAAAATGAGTGATTTGTATGAACAAGTTAATTTTTTTCAATCATTCTGTCACATAATGAATTACTTACCTAGTTCCTGAGAAAGATAAGATTTTGTATTTTCTTCAAATTCTGATATCCAGAGTTTCCAACACGATGCAGAGTAGGCACCTTCAACTAGATGCAAGTAAAATTTCTTTTGTTTCTTTGTGTTCACAGGCTTTCGGCTGGTGGACAAGATTTCTTTACATCATATGATGAGGTCTGGGACAGCTTTGATGGTATGGGTTTGCAGGAGAACCTCTTGAGGGGCATCTATGCATATGGTATATCTCTTCTCAGCTTGAACTCAAGATTGGTGCTTTATGTTAGTTGCATTGCTTGGTTTATTATCTTGCAGCCCATTTACATTTGATTCTCAACTCTTTTAGTGCCATAATTTCGTTTCAATTATATGGTTGAGGTAAAATATTGAATCATAGAGGTCTTTCTGGTCTCCTCCTTGAAATGTGTCTTGAAGAAGTGTAACTTTTTGCACATAAGCATGGAAGGAAAGTTCTATTTTACTTTTCCTTTTCCTCTTTGTTTAGTTGCTTGCCTTACCAGGATTGAGCGCGCACTGAAGTTGGTTGTCTATGTAGGATTTGAAAAACCCTCTGCTATTCAACAAAGGGGAATCGTACCTTTCTGCAAAGGTCTTGATGTTATTCAACAGGCTCAATCTGGAACTGGGAAAACCGCTACTTTCTGCTCTGGTGTCCTTCAACAGCTAGACTATGGACTGGTTCAAAGCCAGGCTTTGGTTTTGGCACCTACTCGTGAGCTTGCACAGCAAATTGAGAAGGTTATGCGAGCGCTGGGAGACTACCTTGGGGTAAAGGTGCATGCTTGTGTAGGAGGAACCAGCGTCCGTGAGGACCAACGCATTTTGGCCTCCGGAGTTCATGTTGTTGTTGGAACTCCCGGGCGTGTATTTGACATGCTGCAAAGACGGTCCCTTAGACCTGACCATCTTAAAATGTTTGTGTTGGATGAGGCCGATGAAATGCTTTCTCGAGGTTTCAAGGATCAGGTATTCTCCTCTTTCTGTGACTGTATGTCCTCACAAGTGTAGACATACTGGCTGCAAGTGATATATGTCTAGGAGTTAGTAGAACCCATTTTTTTCATCTATAGTTTGACACTACTGTCCATATTCATATTGAAGTGCAGTAGACAGAGATCAAGAACCGGTACGGTTAAGTCTTGTTGAACATTTCGTTTTCACTCTTGATGCTAGATCTATAACATTTTCCAACTTCTGCCTTCAAAAGTCCAAGTTGGAGTTTTCTCCGCAACAATGCCTCCTGAAGCGCTCGAGATAACGAGGAAATTCATGAATAAACCTGTCAGGATCCTTGTCAAACGTGATGAGCTCACACTGGAGGGCATAAAGCAGTTCTTTGTGAACGTTGATAAGGAAGAATGGAAGCTCGAGACGCTTTGCGATCTGTACGAGACCTTAGCCATCACTCAGAGTGTGATCTTCGTGAACACTCGAAGAAAGGTCGACTGGTTGACTGACAAGATGCGTAGCCGGGATCATACGGTCTCTGCCACTCACGGTGACATGGATCAGAACACTAGAGACATAATAATGCGCGAGTTCCGTTCTGGTTCATCTCGTGTTCTTATTACCACGGATCTTTTGGCTCGAGGCATCGATGTCCAACAAGTTTCCCTTGTTATAAACTATGATCTTCCGACGCAGCCTGAAAACTACCTCCACCGCATCGGACGCAGTGGACGTTTTGGGAGGAAAGGTGTTGCCATCAACTTCGTGACGAGAGACGATGAAAGAATGCTCTCTGACATTCAAAGGTTCTACAACGTAGTAATTGAGGAGCTGCCATCAAACGTTGCGGATCTTCTCTGAAAAAACTCGTTTAGTTGAGGAGCTGCAAAAGCTTTCTAATTGTTCTGACAATTTTCTTTGGGTTTTATATAGTGAGCTAGTGCCAGTTAGAGCAACTTCTTCATTTGCAAACAACTGCTGCTCATCTTAGTCGCTGCATCAGCTTAGGTCCAAAGCACTCCGCCCCTTTTTTTTTTTTAACTTCTGGACTTTGATTTCGGCTATTACTTAACAATAAAATGCTTTTACTCAAACTTTAGCAGATGGGTCAACATCGAATTAAATTTCAGGTTGTGTTGCTGATGAATGAATTCAAATTCAGATACAACATACAATTGGTCCGAGAGCACTGACGTCAGGTTGGATGTAATGGATGATTATTTAGGATTGTTCGCCGGAAAACCCTTAGCGCAGCCGCAGATTGTTTGACTAATTCTGCGTCGAGAATAGGAGGAAGAAAGAAACCCAAATTTGAAACCTTCAGACTGCGGAGAAACTGCGGAACTCAGCACGCATTGCAGGAGTGCCAGCTGGGTAACGTGCCTGCCATAAAGAAATTGATCAAGAAAGATAAAAACTGCGGAACCCTAATAGTAGTATTCTATTCAAGTATTCTGTTCAACTTGTCGTTTTTTCAGATCGGGTGGTTTGACCAAAGGTGGGTCACGTTTTGCAAAGATTGCTTAATCTTAAAGATTTCATCACTTCTTGAACAGCTTCCACTGGTTTTTCTAAGTCACCACCGGCCAGACAGGGTACACAGCATCGTGTTTCATTTAAACAACCCCAGAGGGGTATTCTTCAGAGATTGTTGAATATTCATGCATGAGAAGTTCTAAGACAGACAAAGCTGGCAAAAATGAAAGAAAATACAATAAGGAAGGAACCATGCAGTTAGATAATAATTTTGCCTAAATGATGAGCATCTTTGTTCATCTAGGCTGGATAATGTTTCTCCACTTAAACAATAATGTATTGGTGTCTAGTTTTTCTTTTATTAGACTCGAATTTTTTCAGGTTTTAATTAATCAGATTTAGAAATTTTTAACTCTATTCCACAAATCTCACAATAACATCTATGCATAGATGTCCGTGGGACTATAAAAATTTTATAATGCTACTTTTATGCAGGGCAGGGCTATCAAATAAATCGAATCGAGTCGAAATTTGACCTAATCTAATTGAGCTTTAACTTAATTTTATCGAACTCGACTTCGATCTCGATGACCTGACAATTTTAAAGGTCAAGCTCTAATTATTTTATTTTTTAAAAAATAAATATAATAATATTTTTTTAATAAATAATAAAATATTAAATATATATATAATTTTATTATTAAAATAATATATATATATTCAAACTTGCGAGGTACCTTACGAACTAAAAATTTAATATTTTAAATTTAAATTTCACTCCATCAACTCGAATTCGAATTTAACTCGATGACTCGAACTCGACTCGAATTCATTCGCATGCTAGATTCGTTTATGGCCGGGCAAGGAGGGCTTTCGACGGAATTGGGTAGCAGTACCACAGGGTCTAGGCCCCAATCCTTTCTGCATCGTAACCTGAACTAACGCAACAGAATATATGTAAGCAACCTGTGCGGTGGTCCAATTCCAGAGCGACGCGGTCTCCATCGGTCACTGACGCTGTCATCCTGACCTGTTTCCTCTGGGGTAGGCCAAGCCGCGCCTCTTGCACCGTCATTCTTTATAGTTTATACTCCAGCATAATATATACTCACTATTTAGCATCCACTAATTAAAATGAAAAATGGAAAGAAAATAAAACACGCAGTCAAACGCACCCGCCCGTCAGAAACTTCCAAGCGGCGGCTCCTTCTCCCGTCGGCATTCATCCCCACTTTCTCTCGTCACCATTTTCTCCTCCCACGGAAATTCCCTTTCACCAAAACACGCACACGCTCTCGCTCTCTCTCTCTCTCTACCAACAATCTTCAGTAGTATATAAAATTGCTGCATGCAATAGAGATATTCCAATTGAATACTGTTGCTCATTTACACAAAAACAATTCCACATAAATATAACAGGACCGCTTCAATTTTCTTCTCCTTTACCAATCACACTTTGTCGTTTCTAGACTGTTCCCCCAATCCTTCTCTCTCTATATCTTTCTACGGAGTCACGGAAAGAGAGTTTCCTCGTCTACAACAACATCCGCATACATAAATTTTCTCCGTATACAGCTAGAAATTTTGGAAATGGCGTTCATGGAGTCGCCGGAGGTTGTGGTTGCAGCGACGGCGACTACGACGATCTCCAGCGCGGAGAATAGGGAGGAGAACTCGAATTACGATCGGAGCGGTTCTCTTAGGAGGAGGACAGCGAGTTCGGTGGTGGTGGAGGCTGTCGCTGTCGCCGCCGCCGCGGCGAAGGACGTAGTGAAGGAGTCTGAGTCGGATTCGGACTTGGACTCGAGTTCCAAAGGGAACTCGACGGATGATTATGAGGAAAGGAGTCGAAGTAAACTGGTGTATGGGAGTAGTGGTGGGGTGGAATTGGTGAGGGAATTGAGCAACGCAAAGGATGATAAGGACAAGGTTGGGAGTGGCGAAGGCAGGGGAGGTGGTGGTGGTAGTGGTGGTGGAGTTGAGTCGTCGTCATCGTCGTCGTGGAAGTTTGCTTACAGACCTTCTGCGCCGGCTCACCGGAGAATTAAGGAGAGCCCTCTGAGCTCTGACGCCATTTTCAAACAGGTTTTCAGCTGCCTCACTAATTACGCAACGTAGATTACATTACACGTGTAATTAATCTAACGTAGCTAGATTTACTGCTTTGTTATGTGATACGTAAAGTATACTAGTGTTGAGCTCTGTGTACAGAATTCACAGGTTTTATTGATTTGGCGCTTATGGCTTGAAATTTGAGTATTTGAATTCTATGCAGCGGTTAATCTTTTTTTTTAACTATTTGATTTTTTTCTGAAACCTTTTCTTTTCCGTAAAGTTTTCAGTAGAATGTTGTAGTGCAGGGCACTCATTGCAATTTTTGTTTCAGAGCCATGCGGGTCTTTTCAATCTCTGTATTGTGGTACTTGTTGCGGTAAACGGCCGGCTTATTATTGAAAATTTGATGAAGGTGTGTGACTACTTCTGGCAGTTATGCTTGTTAATTAACGTTACATTTTTTCTGACACATATGAAGCACATTAGCAGTCCTCAGTGCAGACTTTATTGCATTCTACCATGTAGCAACAACAGATGTTTATTAAGCAGTACTAATTTAGCACTAGCTTGTATATTCTGGCCTGCCATCTATTTGAGAGTTTTGGGTTATATTCATACCATATTGACTGCGTTCTTAATATCTTTACAGTATGGGTGGTTAATTAAGTCAGGTTTTTGGTTTAGTTCGAGATCACTGGGGGATTGGCCTCTTCTCATGTGCTGGTAACTTTACCCCCTGACTCTCTTTTTTTGCTTTTGTTAGTCTCCTCCTTGCCAATTCCAAACACTAGAACGGCAAAGAGTTAAGGTTGGTTTTTTTGGGTTACATATGTGAGCCTAAATACTTATTTCCTTTTCTGGTATCTTGCAGTCTCAGTCTTCTTGTTTTCCCGCTTGCGTCATTTTTTGTTGAAAAATTGGTGCAGAAAAAGTACATTTCTGAACCGGTAAGTTTCAATTTCTATTTTATGTTGGATCATCACTAGGTATTTGTAAATGGTATGTATCTGGATTTTGTATGAATGTAGTTGTTTGTTATTTTTGCTTTCTCCTTTTTTTTCTTTTTCATCCTGACATTGAAAGACATGGGCTAAATTTTGCAGGTGGTTGTCATTCTACATATCATAATAAGTACAACTGCGATTCTGTATCCTGTTGTTGTCATTCTAAGGTTTGTTATCAACTTATAGCATTGTGACTGTGTGTGGTTCTTTATTTCCATCAGGTCCACCATGCAAGTTCAAAGAAAAATGATGTAGAACTGCTTTTATACATTTTGCATTACCGTTTTGGATAGTTGTGAGATATGTTTAAGAGCAGTGACAATAAATTTTTTTTTCTTAAGTTCTAAAATGAATTACTGAATGTGTCAAGACTTGCACACAAGTTGATCTCTGATTAATTATGAAAAATGTATGTCAGGTTTTGACAACTAAAATGTGATTTCTTTTCCTTTTTTTTTATTAGTCTTGAAATCAATATTAGGTTGAATAGCCTTGGTTGCAACTTTTTGCTCTACTCTCGTCTGTCATCTTCATCATGGAGGTGGAAACACAAGAAGCATAAAATATGGAAAATGACTCAGATGTTTCTTTTTACTGCAATATATACTTTGTGGCATTACTTGTTAACATGGGAGATGGGAATACCATGTCAAACTGGGCATTTGTTTGTCGCAATTTTAGTCGTGAAATATTAATCAGAGGTTTGAAATGCTCAGGTGTGATTCTGTTGTTCTCTCGGGCGTGAACTTGATGTTGTGTGCCTGCGTTGTGTGGTTAAAATTGATATCCTATGCGCATACCAATTATGACATGAGAGCAGTTGCAAAGTCACTCGAGAAGGTATGAAGAACACACTCTTTTCTGTTGGTTGATTATCAACTTTTGTCGAGTCATTTTGTCAATATTTCCATGGATAATGTCAGACCCTATGTGGTGGGAAATTTGGTGGTGAAGCTTAAGAAATTCTTTCTTGGCATATCATATATTATTTTATGCTTTCTTTCTTTCACTTCTGCACATCTTGCGTCTGTTTTGTGCTTTCAGAAGTTAATTTAAAATTTGTGGATGGACATTTTGTATGTAATTATTCTCCAGATAACTTTTAACTTTTTGGGCCATTTTGTCAATAGTGTAGAAATTTACCTACTGATTTTTTATTCCTAATTAGAGGACTCCTGAAAACTTGAAGGTGCAAAATAAATGTGTTTTGCGCCAAGTTCTTGAGTCTGACATTTTTAGAAAGCATAAGCCAGTTCTTTTAAGCTCCTTTTCTAATGATAGGGGGAAGTCTTGCCCAACTATTTGAATACGGATTTCAGCTATGATGTGAGCTTTAAGAGTTTGGCATACTTCATGGTTGCTCCAACATTATGTTACCAGGTAAACATGCTCTAGCCCTGTCTAATTTATTTTAACATTTTATCTCCTGTTGGTATTCTATTGAGATTTTTAGGAGCATATGGACTTGAATTAACCTCTGAAGTCTGGAATGTCTTCATTCATGATGTTTCTACAGAGACAATTTCGCCACATTATTGTTTTGTGATCATGACCTCTATTTTGTAATGTGCCAGTGAGGAGCTCTCGGTTGTTGATGTGAATATGGTTAGGATTATGATGTGTGATGGGGTATGCAAAACTTGTAATCTTTGTTCTGGAAAGGTGTCATCTTGTGTCATTATAGTTAATTTTTTTAAAATTCTACCTACAACTCAGCGAAGTCTATCTTCCAATATATGTTATGCATATACAAGTGATCACCTACAAAACAGTGGGAGGTTTTGTTGGCCTATTTTGGTTCTAGGATACTAATGCAGATTATGCTTCAATCAATAATGGAAATGGAGCCTAAACTTCCAATGGATGTACTGCTCACCATCTCAAGTTTGCCAATTATTTAGTACAAACTGCAAACTTCTCATCCACAGAGGCAATGGAGAATGTTGTGGTCAATTTTTGTGTGTTTTCAGAGATGCTTTCAATTTATTGTCAACCTTTATAAATTTTCCGTAAGTAATCCTTCTCAACCGTAGAGGCAATCAAGTAACAATGGGTTTGTTAGCCACTATTACCTAATTTTGGGTTTCTTCTTTGAAGGTTAAACATGCGGCTTAGGAGAGATTGAGATTATATTCTATCTTGTAAGCTGCTGCTAGGTTGAATGTGTGCAAATTACTTTTGGCCTAAGTATTTTGGTTTAGCTATTGTTCATACTAGGATCTGATATGGCATTTAGTTCATTGTTAAAGAATTAAAAGAGAAGAAAAAGGAAAGCAAATCCATTAGTTTGGTTCTTGACTTATTTAATTTTGAAAAAAGCTGGTTAAGGTAGTTGATGTTCCATGCTATGTGTTGATAAAAAATACTTTCAGAGAAAAATTTCTTTGCTAGGTGTGAGCTTCATCAAAAGATTTATATTGGTTGTATTCAATGGTTTACACAATGTTATTGGGAAATTGAAAACTCTCCTGTGTGCATTTATTTATAGGGAACATTTTTTTCCTATTCAGTATAAAGTCATTAAGTTCCTAATTACTCTAGCATTGTTGGTTTTAGTGGTGAAATTTTTTGATAAGTCTATACCGAGAAACTGTCATTTGCAGCTAAGCTATCCACGCACAGCTTACATTCGGAAAGGTTGGGTGGTGACTCAACTCATCAAGTTGGTAATTTTTACAGGTTTTATGGGATTTATCATAGAGCAGGTAATTTTCTGTCTTCTTTGTGGGAAATTTGGTTCTTACCTTTTTTCTTTTTTTGGGTTCTTCTTGTGTAAAACTCAGCTGACAAAGTCATATTATCATGCAGTACATCAATCCAATCGTGCAAAACTCCCAACATCCTCTGAAAGGAAATCTTCTATATGCGATTGAAAGGGTCTTGAAGCTTTCAGTTCCAAATTTATACGTTTGGCTCTGCATGTTTTACTGTGTTTTCCATCTATGGTACGCCATCTTCTCTTTAATAAATTAGTAGAGAACTTTTTCCCATTTCAATCTTTTTGTCCAGTCCAGTGCCGTATGAGGAGGATTCTTATATGGGTATTTTTGGGTGGGATTTGAGGGTTAGGGGTTGGGTCATGGGTGGGTGTCCTTGGTCATATGTAGTCCTGATGTCAGTATGAAGTCACGTAGTTGAAGAAAGATATAGAGAAGATAGGTGGTGCTTTATCAGTTAAAATTATGAGATTAGATACACAATCTTTGGAGGTTGACAGTCTACTGGATTTAAGATCAATGTTCTTTGTCATAAGAAAATGACTAAATATCCTACCACATGGAAGTGATTGTGTTAGCTTGATGTTGAGTCATTCACCATTTTCTTTGAGGCTTAGCTGTGGAAACTGGTTGGTATGTATTAGCAAAATTGGGAAAGGAACGACAGTATGAATGAATTTGCATAATCCTTCTTTCATGAAACAAAAACGGAAAAAGGCTCATACCTTGAACTCTATTTTGGTGGAAACAGAAGATTAGAATGAATGTGATTCCAAAAGCAGAGAACTGGTTAGAAGATGATATGGAATGATTTGATTGTCTCTCTTCCTTTGGAGATGGAGTCCATGTTTGTTTGCCAATCATCGTTATCCTAGCACTTGACTCTGATTATAATTCTGTGACATCATATAGGTTAAATATACTTGCTGAGATACTGTGTTTCGGGGATCGTGAATTTTACAAGGATTGGTGGAATGCAAAAACAATAGATGAGGTAAACTTTTAGAAGACTTAAATATGATCTTTATGCTGTTACTTTCCTCTTTTACATTTCTCATTCCAATTATCTTAGAACTAATTAGAGATTTTGTTTTGTTCTCCCACCATCAATTGAAATGGTTGTCCTGCTGTGGCTGTTGCTAGTATTGGAGAATGTGGAACATGGTATGTAATCTTCTAGAATTAGTTTCAGATTTGCCTTTCTGAGGATGTTATTTTTTCTTCTTTATTTGCCTTTTCCTTCTGTGTGCACATCTATAGCAGTCCTGGTGGATTGAAGACTCTGTTTGTATCTTCATGTAATGACATGTATAATGCATCACAAAGTTTAGCGTATAAGAAAGTCCTCATTTTTGTCTTGCATTTTGTTTTGTTGAATTAGGAGGTATGTTTTTACACTTTCTGTATAGAGTATCTGCATTTCTTGTGGTGCATGCTTATGTTTTTTTGGCTGCACAAAATGCCGTTTGAGTGTGTTTTAAGCTGAGTTCCAGCTTTGCTGGTGGGGTTTGCAGTTACTCGGGCTGTTCAGTAATTCATACTCTTTCATAAAGGAGATAGATGTTGTAAATGTTCTTCTTCATACATTAGATTCTTGTCATTTCTGTTGTTGGCAGATGCAGTTTTACCAGTATTTTAATATATTTTTGTTGTAATAATTATTGCTTAAAACCTTTATTGATTGCAGCCTGTCCATAAATGGATGGTTCGCCACATTTATTTTCCGTGCTTGCGCAATGGGTTACCTAAGGTAAAGTCTCCAATTTCAAGCTGCCTAATGTATTGAGTTTGTTTGTCCTCTTGTCTTCTTGGAAAGTTGATGCTTGCTGAGTAGTTCAATGGTTCCAATGAACAATTTCAAGCTTCAAAGAACCTTCAACTCTTTTACAAAGTTTATTCTGGATAGTTTAGAAAGACTAGTAGTTAAACAATCAAAGAGAAAAATAAGATTGGTAAAGTAATAGGTAGTTCACCTAGAGCCCAAAAATGAAAAAAAAAGGAAAAAGAAAAACAAGGGCAGTTATTCATGTAGGGGTAGTATTGGAGAAGATAAAAATGTTACACCCCACATCTGCTTGCTCTCCATTTATTAAAGTAGTATGAATGGACATCCTTCTTTCCTGTTCCACATTAAAGGTCCGCTGTAAAAATGAAATTATTGTTAGTTAGATTTAATATTCATCTTTTTGTTGCAGGGAGTTGCAATAATCATTGTGTTCCTTGTTTCTGCTATCTTCCACGAGGTTGGTGCACATTTACTTCCTATATCTTGCCAGATCCATAGATATCGAACATTTTTCATTTTTTTCCTTTTTTTAATAACATGCAAGCAAATAATGCATGGAACTTATGATGACTGCGCTTTGTGCTCATTGGCAGCTGTGTATTGCTGTTCCATGCCACATATTCAAGTTTTGGGCATTCATCGGTATCATGTTTCAGGTAAGGGAACCTATCTGTGCATCTGCAGAAAGACTTGACATGATGTAATTAATAGTGTATTTCACAGTACAGGTGGTATTATGTACGCTGTATCTATTAGACATCTTTATGTATTGAAACTTTCATTCATATGTATTCTGCTAATTTAGTTTCCAAGAAGCAGAGATGACCCAGATTATATATGGCATCTGTTTTCTCTTTGTTTCCAGCAGGAGTAAGTTTTTTCTTTCTCCTCTTTTGGACAGGTTCCCCTGGTTGTATTGACAAACTTTTTGCAAGCTAAGTTCAAGAATTCGATGGTAGGTCTTTTTAATATTGGATTCTTGTAGCCTATGATTGTGTCTTGTATAGAGCAGTTGATGATTGTGTGTGATTGTCTTTTGTTCGTCTTCTCTGGAAGTAAGTGCAAGTATGAGTCTTCGTTGTCTTGTGTTCATCTTCTCTGGAAGTAAGTGCAAGTGCGAGTCTTGTTTGAGTCATTACAAGTATCGTAGCTTCGTACCAGCCATTAAGAGCTTGTTTTTTAGTATTGTGGCTAAGAATCTTCAACTTCTCATATGCACAACCTGTTCGTGCTATTTTATGCTATTATCCTTGGACTCCTGCAGATACCAATAAAATGTACAAACAAAAGAAATTTTACCTGTAGTTGTTCTTGACACTTGTCTTTAAGATGCCTGTGGCTGATCATATCCTGTTTTATCCAGGTGGGGAATATGATATTTTGGTGCTTTTTTTGCATTCTTGGTCAACCGATGTGTGTGCTGCTTTATTACCATGACTTGATGAACAGAAAAGGTGATTCAACATATGTCACTTAGCCGGAAAATTGTGGACTCGCTGGATTCCAGCTGCTGTCCTGGGCTTTTACTAGTGTAGGTGCATGCTCGCGACTGTACTTGGACCATCTGCGTCTGCAGTGCAATGCCGCCTCGCGTGGGCTAACAATTTTGGTACGAAATGTAATGCGTGTGTAATGTGTATCAGTAGCAGCAAGCCGGCAACGATGTATACATTGACTGTTTGTAAATTATCCAATTTTTCAGGTCCATGGTAATATCTTGTGCCGTCAAGCTCTTGTACAAGTTACCCGTTTCTTTATTCCATTTATTTTGGTACACTAAAAATTTGGGGCACCTGTGAATTTGGCCTCGGAATTTATTACTCCATGGGATATGTTGTTCTGCTCGGGGAGTCTACGCCGCCAAGTGGCGGTCTTTTCTCCGAAAAGTTGGGTCACCCACCGGACACTTTTACTGCAAGTTGCCTAGTTCGATCATAATGAATAGAATACTGGCTATTCATCGTGCGTACCAGGCCCAAAAAAAAAAATATTTTTTTTTGGGAAGAGAATGGGCCTATCTATGGCGCGTTCTTTGTTGTAAGAATCCGTGGTATTACGCGCTTTGACTTGTCGCAGGCCATGTGTGTCTGTATTCCCCCCTAAATTTATTTGGTAACTAGCGCCGCTTGAACTCATAATGAACGCCCAACTCTAAGTGGGGACTTGTGGGAGTAAATGTTGCCTTGGAGCCGTAAATTAATGTTGGAGTAATGCTTATACCAATAAAAAGAGTACCTCAAAAAAGAGTAACTAAACTGTTGTGTTTTATTCTTTTTTAGCTTGTGCTTCTCTTATGCGGCAAACAGGCTTCCTCCTTGGGTAAATGTAAATCATATCCTCTCTGCATTATATTATATTATATTATATTATATAATAATAAAAAGAGGAAATGTGGTTAAAGAGCAAAACAGGCAGAAGACTGGAACAATTCCTTCTAGCTTATTAGCTGTTTGTAATTAGACACAAGCCACAAGGGATCTGCATCTGCAGTCCAGAGGAATTATAACAAAATCAGGAAGTCTGTTTGCATGCTTATTGGGTACAGCTGAGTGGCAAGCAGTTATTGCTGGATGACAAAGTGTAATTTGGCGTCATCCACTGAGTTTTCTTTCTCCACTGCACACACCTAGTAAGTACCACCAGCATCCAGACCACCGACGGCCCCGAAAACCAAGCCAGAGCACTCTCGCGTATTATTATTATTATTACTAGCATCGACTATAAAGCTTAGGAATCCTCGCAACCATATTCTCCTACGAAAGGCCTAAAACAAAAGGATTTTTGCTCTTGATTTCCTCCCACAATGGAAGAATTCAGATCCAAGTCCTACCATGACGGAAGGAATTCTCAATTGGAGAGCTACAGCTGCAGCAGCAATAGCAACCCCTCCTCGAACCCAACTGGGCTGCAAGATCTCAGATGCTATAGTGCTTCCTATGCAACAGCAGCAAACAATGGCCACACGGAAATTTCTAAGGATGTAAAGTTCAAGAAAGGCAAGTCCGCCAACGGGTCCATTTCAAAAAGTTGGAGCTTTAATGATCCCGAATTGCAGAGGAAAAAGAGGGTTGCTAGCTACAAGGTCTATACTGTTGAAGGTAAAGTTAAAGGGTCTTTGAAGAAGAGCATTAGGTGGCTTAAAGACAGGTGCACTCAGGTGGTCTATGGTTGGAGGTGATCTTCATGCTATTGTGATTATCTGTTTACTATAATCTAGCCTGTATCTTCTTCTTCTTCTTCTTCTTTTTCCCCTTTATTTGGTTGTGTAGGATTGGTGCAAAAACATATTGGAATGATATTGAATTTCAGTTAACAACTTAGTACATGTGTGGTACACATATTGCAAAACATTTTGATTTCTACTGCACCGAAGCTGGTTATGTAAGTGCTTATTTGTCATGAAAGCTGAAGCTTGAGTTGGCCCTTTATTTATTGGTTTGGTTTAGGAATATCCATGTTCGAGCGAGAGATGGTTTCGGACTATGGTATGATTAATTGCTGCTCTCTATTGATATCTAATTGTCGTGCATCTTGGTTTTGGGTGGAAAATTGACTTGATTGATGAGTTAGTTTTGATGTTTGCTCTATGAATGTCACATTGCTTCAACAGCGATTTTTTGGCCCTTATTTTGTCATTTGCTCTGAAGCTATTAGTTTTTCTCTTTTTTCGTTGAGATTCTGGAAAAGTAGGTCCTTTGAATTTCTTCATGGAATAGTTCTTTTCTTCAGAATATTTTTCTTCAATTAGAGAGAAAAAAATCACGTAAACGGCATTATGATTTAGTAAATTATGTAAATTCCACTATTACTGCAAAGAAGTTTGGTAGCCGGATCTCAGCCTTTAATCCCTTATTCCTGTTATGATAGTTGGTGGTCGCCCTCAAGTTTTAACTTTTTACGAGCAGAAGTACAGTATTCGAGTAGTCTCTCTTTTGTATCATTTTCTGCAGAAATGTTGAAACAGGCACCATTGACAACCATGATTAAAAACTTGAAGGTAATGCTTCTGGTTTTTTTAGCCATCACCAATTGCATGATAAAGTTGCAGTATCCTAGAAATTGGGTTTATTTGGAACTGAAACATGTGGGATAATGTGAATAATTAGCTGAAAAGATTCCAGTTCCCTCTCAAGCAATGGATTTAACCTTTCTTGGCTGTTTAAGATAAATTTGGGTCTTCTCATTTGGCTTAAATCATCTTATATTTTAGGCTATACATATTTCTGGTATTAGTCAATAAGATAAGTTGGATGCATTTATAGAGCGGAGTTATGTAAGAACAGAAGAAGAAAGACAGTCTGAGTTGTTTGGTCTTCCAGATCAACCGGTGATGGTAATTAAAAAGTAAGATTAAGGTAATGGAATCTAGATTGCTTCGATTAGTTTATTGCATAGAATCTCCTTTGACTCGCACTTGAATGTTTCTGGTCTATTATTCTCGTCTTGGACTCTTCAGTTCTGAGTTACATAGCAATCAAGTCAGTCCACTGAAGGATTTAAGTACCAACCAACTAATATGATAATCGAGTTGGCCCACGATCACTGATGAAGCCATATTATTAACAATTTAAATCGTGTTTCACACATTCTTAATGGCAATCAGTCTCTTGGGTAGGAGTTCATATTGTGTCGTAATAACATTTCCGCCCCCCAGCCACCTCCTCCTTCCTCTCAAAAAAGGAAAATAGTTCCTGCAAGCTTGCTTTGATTAAGTGCCTTGAGCCCAGAGTTGAAGGAGGTACAAGTCTGACGTTAAATGCACATCTGCCTTGGCCATTTTGGGATTAAGATGCTCCTTTTCATTGACAGTTACCATTTTTTTTATTGTCAGTATTGTCACTGCAGTATTGTTCATGTGTCGTCTTTATTCTGATGAAGATTAATTTGCTGTTCACTCTCCGCTCCACAAAAAGGAAAGATGAAATTATGAATCCCTCTTTTGAATTGGAAAGATGATTGCGTCTCCCCTCTTGAAAAGCTGATCTCACCAAACTTCCTTATCCAACACATTCACATGCACTGATGCACGCTCACCTTGAAGGCCCTGTGGATAGAAAGATTTGTATGGTCAAGAGTAATCTGAACAGAATCATGATTCTTTGTTTTCCATCTTTGGGTGGTTGATGATGGGGTGAAGTCTAAAATATTCAGCCATAACTGTACTTTATGATGTAGGTATTGGGATAACATACTATGCACTAACAGAATGAATGCATCACTATAAACGAGTGTAGGAGGATAGCTACTTATATTTTCTTAGGAGATTTGTACTAAAAGTTATTATTTGACATTTGTTGTTTTAGTGCATGCATTAGTTAGATTTGTTTTGCTAGGTATAATTATCTTCAACAACTGTAGATGTTCTTGATCCTTGATTTGCAAGCAAGGACCTTTTTCCTCAAACCTGATCATGTGAATCATTTGGCTTGCATCCATCTACATAAATCAATGGTCCAAGTGGAAATTTTTATGCATGCAAGCAGAAGCATCAACCTGGTTTACACGAATAATCTTTCAAGCTCTGAGACCTTGTTCGACCACAAAAGATGAAATAAAGGATGCCACACGTCACTAGTTGGTTTCACCATATTTATGGTGATGAACGTCAATAACATCCTGACCAACAACTTCAAAAAAGCGAATAGAGGCGTGAGGCACCCCGGGCATTGTGGCAGATCAATGCAAAAAAGAAAAAAGAGGAAAATGCTGAATAATAGACTAGTGGTTTCATGAAAAATCACCCACTTGGTTACCAGCGCTCCATCCCATGCCTTTTAAGGAACCATCTGTGGAAGAGCTGATCTCAGTTCTGCCAAATATCCTACCACTGTTTGCGGTGAAAAGTTTAGCCGATCGGGCCTGGATCAGAAAGACACGGACCGGAAGAGTGTTTTTAAAGCTTGCTGTTTAGTTTTAATAGTGTTCTCTCTCGAGGTGAAATATCCGAGGGTGACCAAACAGACGAGTGTCTGGTGAAAGGATATGGCCATTTAGTCAATATATTACATCGTCACGGTCTCGAGGAGATTAATGGGGACCAGCAACACCATCCATCCTCCTTTCTTGGCTTCTAGTTTTCACCATTTTGATAGGTAAAAAAATTCAGTCAACAAGCCATTACAAAAATAGGGAAACATTACATAAATGTGCACTGGTTTATGCATGACCAGGAACTGTGAAACGAACAAAAATAAGAGCAGGTCCTCCGGCAGACACAATTAAGTTGCAAATTTACAGTTCCCTGATGATTTAAACCAGTAACTCTCAGCACTCAGGAAAAAAGAAAAAAGAGCAGTGGTTGAGATCCAATAGCATATCCACGCAAGTGGGCAGAGCTTCACCTGTCCTGAATTTTGTTGCACAATCTGGTCCTCTTTATCGCTAAGGTCTTTGGGAGCATCCATACCGAGCCTAATTTACTCTCCACATCACAACTTCCCAGAAATGCAACTCCAAGAGCTTTAATGAATTTAATGGGATGTCCAGTGGATGATGTTGACGATGTACAAAATGTAAAAACTGAAGCATCCAGCAATGAACCATCTATTAATCATCAAAGCGCAGGCTCTCAATGCCCTTGAGAGTGGACTCAAAGTTTTTTACACCAGAATTGTTTTTGCCAGATGAAGTGTGCCTGGGGTCTGAGGATCCACCAAGGGGCAAGGTCCTTTGTCCGCTAGAGATTTTCTGTGCCGTCCCTGGACTAGCCTCAGGTGTACGAGATCGAGTAGGATCAGAATCATTTCCTGCAGTGAATGTTTCACGGCTACCGGCTATAGCACCTCTTCTCAATGATCCACTTGATCTTCCCAAATAGGCAGAGCTTGATAACTGCAAAACCGAAGAGGTTAACTTACACGTACATGCATATGACTTCTACTGCCAAAGCAGGCTGGTAGCCAATTCATGCTAAAACACACGGTTTGATAGCCAAAAGAAACCAATAAAGCTGATACAAATGAAAATGGAATATTTTGATAGCCAAAAGAACAAATATTTTTTCTAATTCATACACTTTGATCTCTCTCCCCCCCCCCTCCTCTGTGTCTTCTTCTTTTATTATAATTTTTTTCCCCAGAGACTCTTCTCCCATGCTTTCTGTCAGGAATATCCACAAAATTTAAAGAGCTCAACATCAAATGAATTCTAGCTGGCAGTCAAACTTCAATAATGCACATAAAGGAGAGCGGAAGACCACATAATGGCCAAGAAAAAAATACAGTGAGCATATAAACTAGAAAGTGAACAGTGGATGAGAACACCAAAGGCCGAAACAGAAGCATAAAGCAATGGCAGGCAAATAACAATGAAATCCAAAAAGCACCAGTAAACCAACAAAGGTATGTAAGACAAGGATGACAAAACGAGCAAAAGACCAGCACAGGCATCATAGCAAATATGCCTTCTCCGCAAATCTAAATATCATTCAAACAACTCACCCCGACTTCTTTGCTTGTTGAATCATTTGCAATTGGGCTCTTCTGCTTAGATAAACTCCCGACATTTAAGAGTGGACCAGAACTTCTTCGTCGTGAAGGATCTGCTGAAGAAAATCCAGCTTGTCTTCCATCTTCTTCACCTGTAACAAAGACAACAATTGGGAAAGACATTGGAGCCAATATCAGAAAAAATATTTCTCCTTAGAGGCACTTAGAAGAATGAACATCATGGCATCTACCAGCATAGACTAAAGTTTCTAGAATTACTAAGAGGAGGGATAGATATAAAAAAGGGCTAAGGCAAATCATACACAACTTGTTCCAAAAGAATATAAATGCATCATAACTGCATTACAGAGAGAAAGACATTTACATACAAGGTGCAAGGAAAAACTACCTTGTTGCCTTTCAATGTTGGGTATAGCAGGTGGCATTCCTGAGCTTGTTCCCGCACTAGGACCCTAAGCCAGATAAACCATCATGAAAAGTAGAATCATTGATAATGGATGAAAATCCAATAATATATAAGACTTACAACTGCCCGAGAAGGTGGTGCAGCAATCTGAGACTGTTGATATTTTAAAATTGTCCAATCAAAAACATAATCGAACTGGAAGCCTACATTGCCATGCAAAATAGAATGAAATATGATACATCCAATTGAGTAGAGATAAAGTTCATCAAATAGCTCATGCTACTGTCAGCAATCCGGAGGAAACTCTAAAGCTTATTGATGCGAACCTTCACGAATGAAAAGATCACGGAATATTCGCTTCAGATAAGCATAATCAGGTTTATCCTCAAAACGAAGTGACCGACAATAATGGAAATAGGAAGCAAACTCAGTTGGGTAACCCCTGCATAAGGCCTGAAAGAATAGCACATAACCACTGAAATTTCTCTTGAAAGCCAAGCCCAATCCAACAACAGTCTTACCAAGAAAAGAGGAAAGAACTACCTCAATAGATGTAGAAACCTTTCTTTCACTGATTTTCTCGTACTTCTGTTTCTTGGTACCTGCTTTCAGTCCCTGCCATGGAAGACTGAGAATGCAATCGATGTCAACATGGCTTAATATGGTTTAAAAGAAAATAAATGGAGCGATATGCTGCCAATTTCACCTTCCTCTGAGGAAATACATAAGAACATATCCAAGAGATTCCAAATCATCCCTCCTGCTTTGTTCTACAACATCCAAAAACACAGAAGGATGAAATGACATAAGCATTAGAATATTACACAGCATAATTGTACGAGTCAACATAAACCACAAAGCAACATAAACCACAAAGCACAGATGAAAAGAATACTAACCAATTCCAAGGTGAGTATTCATGCTAGCGTACCTAGCAGTTCCGGTCAAATTCTTGTTCTCTCTGCAGTTTTGTATCACCAGATAGAATGTTACAAACAAACAAAGAAAAGTAAAACAGCTGCATAATCCACAACACAATAAATGTCTTGTGTCATCTATGCATGAGAGAGATGCAGTTAACACAGAGTAGGAGCAGCAGAGATGGTTAAAACACTCAAACATAGAATACAACCATAGCTAGTTTCTTTATTAAGACAAAATAGATAATTAGATATCTGCAATAAGATGTCAATGCATAAACGAGTGTAAAAATCCACCGAAGACTGTACCAACTAGGAAAAGATAAGGTAAATGAGACCAAGGCTATCTCAGTAGAAAATGCAAATACAAACTGAATCTCCCAAGCACAAAAAAGCCAATAGATAAGACTTTATGCAATACAGAAGTTACAATTTGATTTACTTCTAGGTTCACTACTTATTCAGAAAAGCACAAATGCAAGGGGAGACATTATCTTCTACCATCATTTTGCTTAAGAATACATTATAAAAAATTAATAATACTTGATAAGGAAATCCCAAGACATCTTAAGGAATCAGATGGACATTGCCAAGACTGTAATACTTTTCAGATCAGAAAGTCTACTGCTCCTCAATCAAAAGTTGGGGAGATATATACAGGAGAAAGCATTAGAGGAAAAAAAGTATAAAGAAAAATGGATACAAATCCCTTCTCCACAGCTACGGAAACGCTCAACAACAAATAAGATGCTTATACAAGAAATTGGATAAGTTATTTCAACATTCTGAAGACAAGTTGCTCCCCCATCTAACAACTCTAAGAAGGGGAATTGATACACGTCATGTGACATTGTAAGCGGTCATACTGCACATAAACCCAACATAATCCCATAATATATTGACACAAGAAGTAACATGTCAAGTATTGCTGAAGTTTTGCAGGGAAAGTTAAGATGTTCGCATTGGTATGAGTGAAAACAAAATGATGGTGTAAATATTTCAGCCACTTGCATGTAAAACCATTATAAAGCTCACCTGTACGGTATGTGCTGGTGGGTTGAAGTGTCTCTATATTTCTTAGCCAGACCAAAATCTATGACGTAAACCTGCATTGCACCCCAAACTCCTCCAGTAAATTTTCTTGAAAAAATTCAGTTCAAATATGACAGAGATAGGATTGCAACCTGGTTAGCACGGCGTCCTAAGCCCATAAGAAAATTGTCTGGCTTGATATCTCGGTGTAAAAATGACTTTGAATGAACAAATTCAACACGATTGATCTGAAATCAAAATCAAGAGAGGAAATCAATCACATTTGAATATTTGAAACTGTACAAAAGTAGCCACCAAGTCAATGAAAAAACCATTTGGTCTGCCAGCATAAGGACAGTCTTTAGAGAAAGTTTCCGACTGCAAAAATTGAATAAGTCCTCAAGGCTTGGGCCAAGCAAATCCATGACGAGAACATTGTAGTCACCCTCAACTCCAAACCATCTTACATTTGGAATTCCAGCTGCACGTGAAGCCATCATAAATCAAACATAACAGACAATGGAAAGCAAATCTTATCAGAAACAATGAGAAAAAGGGGTTGCAATTCATTACTTCCTCCCTGCAGAATTCTGTACAACTTTGACTCATAAAGTAACTGAGGATGCTTTGTCTTCACATTTTCCTGAGGACAGGGCATATCAAAAGTTTCAACTACTCAAACCTCCCAACCAATTAATTAGAAATAAGGATTGAACATGCCGTCTCAGTGAGAATAAAGCAACTAAACTCATAGAACAAAATAAATAAACTTTCAGCAATTTGCAGAGCAACAAAATCAACAATATGCATGTCAAAGAGACCAGCTACTATTGCTTCTTATCAGAAAAACAAATTATCCCTGTCTCACCAAGCAAGTCTATCCGTTTGTCTCCACCATTTAAATATCAAGTATATAATACAATCATGCTCAGTTAACAAACTTCTTGAATATGTACTAGAGATATCTGCAAAATACTACGATATTATAGAAGACAGGAATGACATGCTACAGCACATGATAATGTAGCCCAATTATTATCATCCACATATTCTCCTTAGATTTAGCAAAATGAAATACAAATTCCAACAAAAAAATTCCAGTGAGTTTTTACAGGCATCGCGGATAGTCAGAAACTCCTCCTCTCCTCTTCAACCATCAAAAGAAGATACAAATGTTTAAACACCAAAATACATAATGTAGCGGCATTACTCTGAGTAGCTAAGCATCGTGAAACTGTTACTAGTTATAACTAATTCTCAACATCAAGCAAAATATTACAATTCATTATAGAACAAGAAAAAAAAACTAATTACCGTTGTGATAAATTTCACTTCCAAAGTTTGCTTTCCTACTTGATAATTTTACTAGAATAGTTTAGTATGTCATATTCATTAGTGAATACAAAGGTCTGCAAACAAGTCATACAGCACATGATAATGTAGCCCAATTATTATCATCCACATATTCTCCTTAGATTTAGCAAAATGAAATACAAATTCCAACAAAAAAATTCCAGTGAGTTTTTACAGGCATCGCGGATAGTCAGAAACTCCTCCTCTCCTCTTCAACCATCAAAAGAAGATACAAATGTTTAAACACCAAAATACATAATGTAGCGGCATTACTCTGAGTAGCTAAGCATCGTGAAACTGTTACTAGTTATAACTAATTCTCAACATCAAGCAAAATATTACAATTCATTATAGAACAAGAAAAAAAAACTAATTACCGTTGTGATAAATTTCACTTCCAAAGTTTGCTTTCCTACTTGATAATTTTACTAGAATAGTTTAGTATGTCATATTCATTAGTGAATACAAAGGTCTGCAAACAAGTCATGATACAAGAAGCTTCTGTTGCTTGAATAACTAGTAGTAGTATGAAAATAAGATGCTGTCACTGGGAGTTTAAAGTCAGAATTACAACACTATATTCAACTAGTTGCACCCAAGAACAATCGCCACTTAATCTGAAGTCTTATGCAAGGACTCGGGGCTTTCTCTAAAGAATCGTGTAATATTATCATGATTCCCACAAGAAAAGAATTTTCACTACTGAAAAACCCTTACATATGTAAATCAAACATCAAGTACATAATTATATGACACAGTAAAGAAATACCTTGACCATGGAAAAGAAATACCTTCAAACAGCTATTCAAAGAACAACAGAAGAAAGTAAGAAACTCAACAACTTCGACCAATAAGAAAACTTCAGTCTGGAGACATCCTCCTCAATTCCTTGCTACTTAGCAACTTTTGCAATGGTATTATTCGAATTGTAAATCCAAGGACGACGGCAGGTACTTACTAGCAGAAATAACCCCACATCCAGTATCCTTGAAAATAAAATCCTCAGAATTGAATCTTTTCAGAAACCATTTGACGGTAGACAAACATATCCTACTTTGCTAAATCTTATTCGACAGCTCCATTTGCACTTCAAATGCTCGGAATGGTATCTTATTGTGATAGTGCAATTACATTAATAAATTTCCCACGCTTAACGAGCATATACACACATATTAGGCAAGTAACAAAAACCCAATGTCACACATTAACTTTTTCACAAATTGCCCCAGATGACCCATACTTCAAAAGATAAAACTAATCTGATGACCTCAAAGAAGACAATCAAATAACAAGGGAAAAAGACCAAGTCTACAATCATAGAAAACACACTCACAAGCTTAATTGCAACTTCTTCATTGGTCTGTATATTAGTCCCTGCACCAAAAGTATCCAGAGGGGGGGAATCGTGAATTCAAGTGAAATTACAAAAACAAAATTCAAAAAGGAAATTTTGAGGAACAAACCTAGATAGATCTCGCCGAACGATCCGCTGCCAATTTTCCGACCAAGGCGATACTTATTTCCGACACGCGGCTCCATCTAAAAAAGGTCACCGATTATCGAACCCTAAAGATCTAGGGATTGAATTGACTGTAAGAAAGCTGTTAATTAATTCACTTTTTTCTTTTGTACAAGTACAATTACTACCAGGGTTAGGTTGAAGACGAAAAAGTAGGAGGAGGAGCAAGCAAAAGAGCCGTCTTCATAGTAGGAGTACTCCTTTTCTGCTTAATCTGAATGTAGAAGCTGTCATGCCATGGAAATATATGGATATATGCTAAATACTATTACCATATTATTTTTTCTCTCTCTAAATATATAGGCGTTGGAGTTGATCTAACGAACTCAACGCCGTTCAGTGTGTGTCCTTGTGTGAAATTGAATGCTCGTGGCAGTGTGCATTCACGCGCTCAATGACGAGAAATGCGCGTGGTAGAAGTTCCTGTAAGAGTAGGGACCCGAGGCCAAATGATTGTCACAAAAACCGTTAGGGCCGGTTTTGTTTCATTTCCACAGGATATAAAGTCGCTTTATTTAGGATGTAATTCAGCGCAAAACAAAATTTTGTAGGTCTCGTATAAGATTGTAAACAAATTAAATCACTTGCGAATAACTCAAATTCGGTCAATATCGAACTCAAACTTATCAAGTCGAACTCAAGTTCAAAGATACTCAATTCGTTAGTTCGCGAGCCTATTCGATTATATATTTTTTTATTT
Source organism: Coffea arabica (assembly GCF_036785885.1). Taxonomy (NCBI): domain Eukaryota; kingdom Viridiplantae; phylum Streptophyta; class Magnoliopsida; order Gentianales; family Rubiaceae; genus Coffea; species Coffea arabica. The sequence goes on along the minus strand of NC_092320.1, from coordinate 10,524,048 downwards.
TTTATTTTAATAATAAAATTACATATATACATATCTATATCTATATGTATTGAGGAAGGAGTTTTTATCAGAGATCCTCTCAATGGCTTCTAAACTTCTCATTCTTTTTTTAAAATTTTTGTATTTATTTTAATACATAAAAAGTAGTGGGTTATAACAAACCCTATCACCAATCAAATTTAAAATTTAAAACATTTCCACTATCTACTTCATAAACTGTTTATACTTTGTTATTTATATTTTAAATTCTTTTTACTCTTTAATTAGAGACAAATGCTTATTCGTATGCTATTTTAATACAATGTTACATTTTTATAATTAAAAAATATTTATTCCCAAACTAACCCTATAACCACCCCTACAAATGAGCTTTGCAAATTACAATCACGTTTCAAAAAAATCACAAATGTGCAACTAAATGTAAAGTTCAACTAAATGTAAAGTTGAAGGGTAAAGTGCAGCTAAATATAAAGTTAAGGGGGTGTTGAACTTCTACCCATCACGTTTCCGATTGCCTTGTGTTATTTATAATTTTACAATAATTAAAACTTCCATAAGATCATAAGAAAAGATAACAAATACAACATCCATTCATGCTTTCTTATTAATTTAAATAAGTATGATTATTTACACTCCATTTTTGTTATTCAAACTCCAATAATCATTTTGATCATATAAGTTTCAATAATTAGACTATATGATAAAACAAATGATGGAATTGCAAATAATAAAAAATTGAGTGCAAATAACATTTTCTTAAGTAAGAAGTGACTCCCGTGCCTTTCTAATTTAAAAAAGTAGTAGTTCCGCTTATATCGGAATTTGGTTTAAAATTTATTAGTGGGAGGGCAAATAAAAAGAAAATATTGCCAAACTTAGTAAAAGTAAAAAAGTAAATGATAATATTTTATCTTTAAACTTAGCATTCCTAAGTAAAAGGGCAAAATTAAATAGAAAACAAAAAGGAAATAATGTCGTGAATTTAAAAAATCAAGAATGGTACCATTCATGAAATCTAAATTATAAAATCACTAAATAAAAAACAAAATACCACTAGCCTTTTAACGTGAAATTTTTTTTTGAAATATTCATTTTTTATAAAAAAAAATAATGATAATAACAACACCAGTTCTACCAAAAAATTTTAAAAAAGTAATATTATAGTTTAAGAGAAAGATGTAGAACATTCAACCTTAAAATACTACTTAATTTGTAATTTAACATTAGATTTGAATAAGAGTGTAAAACCCAAACACTAATGATAACTTTTGATATCATTAATTATTTTATGTATTCTTATTGCTGTCTTCATATATAAATATGTATTTGCTATGTTAAAATATATATATATATATATATATATATATATATATATATATATAATAAGAGTGTAAAACCCAAACACTAATGATAACTTTTAATTGCAACCATTGTAATTAATTTTCAATTTTATATTTTTATTATGATAGGTAAAGTTAAATATATTGGATCATAGGGATATGAATTTATATGTTAAGTATAGGGGGAGGAGCAAGGGAAGAAAATGGTGAGGTGTTAAAAAGTAGCAGGAAAGGTTGAAGAAAAAATATGGATTACAATGATGGGCGGAGAAGGGAGAGAAGAAGAAAAAGGATTGCAGGAATATGACATAAATGACCAAAAAAAAAAAAATAGAAAGGGTGGTACCATGATAGAAGGTATGAAAGTCATAGGAGGCATCGATGACTAACTGGTGTATAAGAAAAGAGATAAATGATAGTGATTTTTAATAATTTTAAGAACACCAAAACACATAATACGGAGAATTTTCTTTAAAATATACGTTAAAATTTATGAAAAATGCTAATCGAAATACATTCAACAAATTTAGGGGCACAAGATAGGAGAAAGATCTTTTTTTTTCTAAAAATGGAAGAAAATAAATTGGTTATTATTTATTTTTTTGTATTATAAGTTTTGATATATGGGTATAACATAGTAATATATTTTGTTGGATATTGATAAATTAACTTTTTTTTAGAAAACTCTTATCACCTTACTACCCAACCTAACTCTCTCCTTAAATGCGTTAACAATTTTTTTATCATGTAAATCATTATAGATTACAATTTTTTTTCAAGATATTAAGCATGCACTTCTTTAAAAATTTTATTCTATATATATTTATTATTTTGTAACACAATATATAAATATATAATATATTATTTTGATTTGAAATATAACCCGTGCATAGCACGGGTCAAAACACTAGTATATATATATATCAGTGGCGGATTTAAGATGGGGATAGTGGAGATCAGTGGCGGATTTAAGGTAGGGGCACTGGCCTCCACTGCCTCCCTTAAATTCCTATAATATCTATATAATTTTGATATAATTTTAAATGTACCTTAGGAGTTTTCTTAGAAAAAATGTGAACGATGGTACAAATCTCTGATCTAGCTCAAAAGTTGGTAGAGACTAAGAGAGATATTGTGTATCCATTGATTTATATGCTCCTAAAGTTGGTTTTGATTTTGTTTGTTGCTACAGTTACCGTAGAAAGAGTTTTTTCAGCTATGAATATTGTGAAAAATCGGTTACGAAATAGAATGGGAGACACTTTGATGAATGATTGTTTAGTTACTCACATTGAAAAAAATATACTTCGTGAAGTTCAAAATGAGAAGATTGTAAACCGTTATCAAAATATAAAAACTCATCATGAGTAATTGTAAATAGTTTAGTTTGTTTTTCAAATAAAATTATTATTACATTAATAATTTTGAGTTTGTTTTTTTATGCTTTTCATAGAATATATGCATCATTTGTACTTGTTGGTGATTTTTTTTTTTTTTTTGCTTAAAAAACTAGAAAAAAAAGTAGGTAAAAAATTTTGGTATTACTTTTGCTCCCACTAAAAATTTTTCTGGCTCCGCCACTAATATATATATACTATATAACATCCCTAATATATATATAATATCCCAAATCCCTAAAATTACACATATATATCCTTAATATTTAATTATTTATTAAAATTTATTTTTATATTTATTTTTAAAAAATAAAATAATAATTTTTTTTAAGATCGAGTTCGACTTTTACATTGAGAGTTTGTTGAGGTTGAACTCGAATTCAAATTTCATAAAACTAAGTTCTCAATTACTCCAAAATTTGATTCTGTTCGACTCGTTTGCACCTCTAGTCTCACACATGATGTTAAAATTGAAGTGCAAGATGTGATATACGTCTTATATATATATATATATATATATATATATATATATATATATATTATCCAAATCATCTAAACAGCTGCTACTTGCAACTGTTCTTACCTCAATTCCGATACTCCGATTATGGTGTTCTGCTGCTGTTTTTGTGGGGTCTAGGGTCACATGAGTTTTCGTCTATTTTGATGAAGGTCATACGTCACGTGATCAGAATTTGTTATCTTGGTATCTATGAGTTGAGTTGAGAATATCGTTCGATTTAAATATGAACCAAAATAATTTAGCTATGCTCAAACTCACTTGATTAAGTACTAAATTTAATTACTCACATGAATGTAATTACTCATAAGTAGAACACAAATATAACGCTTGAGCTTGGTCTTCGAGCTTAATCACTCATAAATATAATTACTCATAAGCATAGCATAAATATATGAAAATACTCATTGGAGCATAGCATCACTAAGTCATACTTGAGTCCGAGCTAGCGCGAGTAGCTTGATTGATTCGAATGCAATCCTTATTCCTAACTCTTCCTTCCGGTTAGACCATTTGATGGCAACTCGTTAACTCGTATCCCTTTCACTTGCACTGCTTTTTATCTTGGCTGTGGGAGTAAAGTGAAGCAAAATTTTGTTGGTCTATGGTCTATAAGCAAAAGCAATTGGAAATTAAAGTTGAGGCATCATACTTTTCTTTTGATTCTATCTTTATCTTATAGTCGATTTTGTGAAAAAAAAAAGGTTCAAACAAATTCGGTTTACTCTGATTTTATTTGTACAAATTCGGTTCAAACAAAAAATGTTCAAGACTGGTTAATCAACTATTTCTGGTTTGTACTTTAGTGAGTTCAAGATCTTTTTCACCGCAGCTAACAATTTACAGTTTCGCTTTTGGATCAAGATTACAGCATTGTGAACATAGATAATCTCATTTTGCTGTTACAATGATATACTTTACAACTAAACAAAGGAAACAAATTACATAGCGTGCTGCTACAATTTTTTGAATCAGCGTGTAAATGCGCAACGGATCTTCTGTACCACGTTCTGTCTCACGTCTTGTCCACTCTTTAGAATCTCGCCAAATGTCTCTTAATAAACCAAACTCTCGAACAACTTAACTCGGACCATATTAAGTTAATTAATTGATTAATTAGACAAAGAAACTTAATCTCTTTAACCAATATAACCAAAACCAAGAAAAATAAAAACCCTTTAACCAAAATTACAATTTATCAACGGTAAAAACCCTTAAACCCAAACAACCTCTGTCTTCTTCATCATCTCTTTCCATGAGAAACAACTTTTTTACGAGGATTAGATAAAGCTTCTCAAAATATACTTCGTGAAGTTCAAAATGAGAAGATTGTAAACCGTTATCAAAATATAAAAACTCATCATGAGTAATTGTAAATAGTTTAGTTTGTTTTTCAAATAAAATTATTATTACATTAATAATTTTGAGTTTGTCTTTTTATGTTTTTCATAGAATATATGCATCATTTGTACTTGAGCATGCGACAACGTTGGATTATTTAGTCACTCTGCCTTGCAAAACGAAGCGCAGAAAACACCAAGGAAAGGCCATTGATCAATAGCCAGAAATTTCCACCTCTTCTGAAAAGAGTCTTCTAGGTGAAGAATGTAACCAAATTCGTACATTGGGAAAAAGCAAGAATAAGTGAAGTGATGGAACAATGAGCATGATTTAACAATGGACCAAAACAGGCTGTAATTGATATTTTGCAGATCTTAAATGCCTTTCTTCTCGTTATACTGCACTTGAAATTCAAACATTGTTATACATTTTGTGAAAGTAATAAGCAGCAATATATCTCAACATGTTGAGTAATTTTTTCTCAATTCTAAACATTTTTTTTTTTACTTTTTTGTTTTTGATTTCCCGTTTTCCTGTGGCTGCGTTATTCTCAAAAATTACAAAGGTTATGTAACCTCAGGAGTAGATGTCTAAATACAAATTCGCACATAGCAGTTGTGAACATAAACTGATCAGACGTAAATGAATGAATTGAATTAGAATGAATTGAACAGTATAAACTGATCAGGCGTACACAAAGATTGAAAGAATCAATCAAACCTACGTTCAAACTGAAGGAGCCAAAACTGGGTAAAACAATACTTGGCTCAACTAAGTTTCCTACCAAAACTAGATTAAAAGAACAAAAGAACGAAGGTTCAAGTTAGTTTCCTCGTTCTTATCACAAGGGGTCGAAGATCATATCAGGAGCATTATTGGCATTCAGCCCATATCCTGTACATCCGCTTAGGCTCGGCTTATTCGTATCTAAGGGTAAAAGCTTGCGCTCCCATTTAATCTCAGTGAGCAGCTGGAATGGCGGTTCTAGGACTTGGAAGTCCCATGTATGCAAGTCTAGGAGAAAGGCGAACCTTTGGGCTCGGTCTTGGGGATGGGATTGGACCATAGTTGAACAATGCTCCACTAGCCAAACGAGGCGACAAATTAACTTGTTCAAGTGCTCGGCTCTGTAATTCTGTTGGATAGTCCCTAACACAGCTAATTCGCGGTCCAGTTCCAGTACTCCATTTGCATGACAAGTGTTTAGCCATGGTATATAGGGGAGGCTTTACAGTCAGATGAGCTGTGTTCTTGGCATTTTGGCGACTGGCTGCTGTTGCATCTTTCCCAGACAGACCACGTACGTCAGTTGTGCTTCCATCTTCTGGCTCTGTAGTTGCTGAAGCGCTCCTATTGCATTCAGCGTTTGCTTCCTCATCAGGAACCGTAAACGAAAGAAGATCATCATCTACTGCACATCTCTGCCCAGTAAAGAAGACAAAAAAGTATCATCAGCCATCAGTTTTATCTGAAGATTTTGCTCAAACATGTAAAAAAAAAGAATGGAGCCAATTCACTTCTTAGCGTTTTTATTAGTATTTCCAGGTTTATAGTGGATGCACACGATACGCACTATGATATAAAGTAGAGAATGCATAATATTTCCAGAAAACATAGAAACTGCACTACGCATACCTTAACATTTGAAAGATCTACACGGTTTTCCTCCAAGAAGCTAATGAACACCCTGAAGTTCTCTTCGGTTGGGTGATAATGACCACTATATGGCCAAATTGCCTGTAATATAAGAAAATGATTATCATTTACCGTCAGCTTTCAAAGATGTTCACAGCAGTCAGTAGATCTGTATAATTACCTCAAGGGCTCCACCATGAGCAACAAGTCTTCCGGCTGCTGTAATAGCTCCACCTGATAAAAAACTTGAGTGCTGGAAAGTCCCTTTCTTCTTCTGCCCAACATACAAATTCCTTGATGTGCTAAGTACAAATATCCATTTGGAACCCTCAACAGTGTCGACAAACATGCCACTTTCTCTGTAAACTAGCATGCCATTTTCCACGATAACTTCAAATGATTCTCTCTCTTTCTAATGAGGGGAAACAGAAGTAGCAACCAAGAAAAGTTTTGCCAAATTAGAGTCCTGTGTAATGCATCAGTAAATCTGCTAAAAATGTACTCAACAATTGGAATCTATATGATGATTATGTTGTTTCGTGACTTGAAACTTACTGGTCCTAGATATTTGATGCATTGATGTTGTAGATTTGTTCTCGAGCACTTCTCAAGATTTAGTTCTTTTCCATCTCCAACATCCAACCTACATATCAAAGCCGATTTTGTTAGCGGAAATCAGCCACAGAAACTATGTCTGTTAAGATATGTTTTAATAATTTGCTGTTAGCTACAAGAAAACTCAGGCCAGTAAAATATAAAACATGGTATACTCATCAACTTGGACAAACTTCAGATGCAGCGAATAGCCTTGAAGTAAACTATCATAAACTTCTATTTTCAATCTTAATGCATTTCTCAAACGAGATCACAAGCTAAACAAGATCTACAAAGAAACACTCACCAGTAAAAAAAAGGTTGCGAGCTTTCACTTTCAAACCAGACATCATAATAGATGTGTAAATTGTGTCCATACCGATGGCGTGGATCAATCTGAAAGAGATGAGGAAGAACAGTGAGTGCAATATGATATATTATCTACTCAGATGTACTCATAAATACTAATAATCTTTGAAAAAAATTTCTATCAACTACTTAGATATTAGACTTATTATGATTTTACCAAATAGATTAGATCCAAAATTAGATTATATCTACAGGCATGTCAAGAAAATCCAAGCAAACTTCATTACTTCAAGATCTGTCATTTGTTGTTGAATTGGGAAAAAGTATCTAAGAGGAGCTAAACACTTACAGCCTCAAGCCAGTGCTGTAGGGCAAGCTTTTGAGCCTTCTCGTCCTTGGATAGGCCTTTGCCAACCTGAATGTGAAAACAAAATTCATAAGCACGTTTGATAATTTATTCAATAAAAAATGAGAAAAAAAGTTCAGGCACCGTAAAATGGCTGAGAATGAGACCTTGGCTACTCTTGTTTTTGCTCGAGCCCAGCGTGAAACAGCAGTTTCTGGTTTGTCATCATTGAAGAATGATACTGAGCTCCGCTTGAGAGCTGCAAAGTCCAATGCCTTCCACCTAAAACGTATAAGACTAGTCAACTAACTGAAAAAGATGCCAAAATACAAATGGAAATATCCAGATAGTTTACTGTGTATAAGACTCACCATAGCTCCTCAACCACAACTGCACAATCTGCAAGGTGTCTTCGAGTCCGGTAGCTCTTGTAGACTTTCTGAAGCTTGACTGCTGCAGCATCAAGCTCGCTCACAGGACGTGGAGAGTACAGCATAGCAAGATCAGGAAGAAAACTGGAGGGAGTTAATACATCAACAGCCCCATCAGCTTTTGCATTTCTGTCATTGGACTCTGGTTTTCTTTCGTCTTGAATTAGATTCTTGAATGAAAGCGTTGATTCAAGCATTAATCTCATAGGTTCGCAGTTCTTCAAATCTATTGAATTCTTCCTTGGAACTTCGTCCGACACATTTGTCTCGGAGGCAACTTCTGAATCTGCTTTCTTCAAGCTGTCTGCACTGACGGTCATCTCTCTGTGTACTGAATGGAAAGTATTGTTGTCTGCGAAATTCAGAAATCTACGGTGCTTCAGAATTTCTTCCCAGGCGGAAAAAAGTAATGATAGTGATAAACCCATAACAAATATCCACCTACAAATTGATTGTTAAAGAAGAGTAAACTATCATCAACATAAATTTCTAGAGACATCTTAAGTTTACTTTGAAAACCAACATCATGGCAACCAACATAAATGGATCGTTAAATATGCGCAAAATAAGCCATTTGGAAACCAAAAATGATCAATTATCTTGGACATTCATCTTATCCGAGAAAAAACTTTCAGAAGCACATAAATGAAAATATATTCTAATTCATAAACCAAAATGAATTATGATAGTTTGATGCTTTCATATCTAGCAATAGCATTTCTTGATTACTGAGCGGCCTTATTCACCCTGCGCAGCTGTAAAATATCAGTTCCATAAATATAACCACTCCATATTCCAAAATTTTGTACCTCACATCATATCCCTGTTTTCACTTTCTCGAGAAAATAAATAATCGTGTTCCTGAATTGTATTACCAAACTTGATAGAAATTGAGAGAGACAGTTCCCGATAGGAAGACAAAAAAAGAGACAGAAACAACCACAGATTCTGACATGGAACCCAAAAACAACAAACTCAAACAGAACTAAGTAAACCATCTTGATATCATGATTGAATGACTGACCTAAATTTTGGAAAGATCGAAGCTTTGGGGAGATAGTTTGCTCTGTTCTTCAAGAAGTGTTAGGTAGTTAAGGGAGAAAATATCTTCACTTTTCACCAAATTATGTAGCACAGGAAGATTTCTATGATTATGACCAGTCTCCCTCCTCTCCTTATATACCCATGGAGTTCAAGAAGTCTGATGTAGAAAAATTGGGAGAAAAAGAAAACAAAGAAATACTTATTTGAAAGCCCAAAGGGAGTACCAAATACGGTAAACTCGGGGACTAGAAACTCTACGGCTGTCGTTGAATTCTCAATATACCACCAGTTAAACTAAGAAGGTTCATTACATTTTCACGGTTGGAATGGAATTGGAATATTCAAAAGTTGTAAACCACAGTAGTTTCAAAGACACGAGTCGTTGATGAATTCAAACAGAGAAAATTGTTTGAACAACTTTTCCAGTTACATTGCAACAAGTTTCACAAAAGATTGATAATACGACCAACCTTTTCTGAGATTTTTGTACCCCAATCAGCATATTAAAAAAGATTTGAGGCTGGTCAAAGAAGGTAAGCTTTGGATTAATTCCAGAGCGGTGTTTCCATGAAAAAACTCAACCACCATTTCCACAAACAATATAATATAAAGAAAATGGGGTTTCTTGTTAAATTCCTCAACTGGGATTGTCAACATTTAATTTTCTACATCAAGTGTTTTTAAAGGTCAACTACTTGTGCAGTCCAAACCGGGCCCATGAAATCGAAAACGCGCCAACACGTAAGTAGGGGCAGGGGTACAGCTGCAAGGGATGCTGAATTGATGATGTACGTCAAGAGAAAATTATTTCTGTCGGGTGCTGCTGAACTTTGACGTTTATCCTGAAATTTCTGAACTTTCTCTGTCATCCTCGTCGTTTCTCAGCAACATGGCCTAGTTGTTTTGTTTTCTTGTGCATGCGTCCTTTTCTTATTTTTTTATTTTTTTTGGTCTGGTCAATTTGTCAATTCGTTGTGCCTTGTGCTTGGGGTAATTTTAGGATCACCTTTTGGTCTCCCTAGTGGGGCGGACGTTTTGGTGTATGCAAAATACCAGAAATTGAGAAGCAATTTCAGAATTAAAAGAAAGAATGGAAATTATGGAAAATTAAAAGGATTAATTAGGAAATCGATCGAAACTTCCAATATCCAAAATTTTGAAAATTTCAATTTTAGAGTTCTAATTTAGCGAAATCGAGTTCGATGCACATCCTACCCATGGCCACTGAGCCAACCTCAATAGCTGATTAATTACTTTTTCATGAGAGCATTTTTCCTTCTTCCGCCTCTTGTCTTTGTATCTTAACACCAATAGCCTCTCCCCAATATACGTTTACAAAAGTTTGAGGGAAAATCATTTAAAAAATTTCTCACATTTTATCAAATAAGTTTTTGCACCCCACAATTTTAAAATGCTGGCTTTACATCCCTTTTAAAATCAAATTGGTCAAATTTAGTGCTAATTTAAGTGTCTAATCACTTTTTAGCTGAATCCACCACGAAATCCACACTTAATTATCTTTTTACGTGCAAAAAGATTAGATCTCACTTTTTTGAAGAAAAAAAAATGAATGTAGGTTGGGTAATTTATTTACCTATAAATTTTTTTTACAAAAAAAAAATGAATATCAGTCAAGTAATTTGTTTAACTAAAAAAAAAAAAAAAAAGAAGAACGATTTTTCCAAAATTTGACCATAAAATGTTTTCACAATACGCGTCCATGTATCCTTCGCACTCTTACTCGAACACAATAATGATGAGTAAACAAACTCGGGTATATAGAAGTCCGTATTTAAGAATATTTTGAAGCTAGAGATTGTACTTTTTGCTTATATGAACATATGGTGGGTTTACAGAAGATGGAATTTTTTAACTGGCCCATTAGATGATAGTTAATGGCACACAACTTCTCATTAAATTGCATAAGTTCATATTTATATATTTTCCTTATATTTAGATACTGTTTAGGGTCCCATAGCAAACACAAACCCGCGGAATATCACGTGAAACAAGATGAAAAGCGACACCAGCTTAATTTAAGCATAAACAAAAGATTAAAAAAAAAATTGCACTCGTTGTAAGCCAAAAATAGCCAACAAAATGATTTTCAAGACCAGTGTAATTAAACAGGTAAGGCCGCCCCCCCAAGACTTGGTCTGGTGGCATGGGGCTGCTGAAGATGGGGTGTTGTCTCTGATTCGAGTCTCGCTCGCTGCCAGCAAGTTGCGGGGGTAAGGGATTAGTCTGCGGGATCCACTCCCTGCAGAAAACTCTAAAAAAAAAAGGCTCTCGTATATATAGAGCCAGCAATTAGAGGTGATTAGGGCTCTTAATTAACATTAAGAGCAGATGATTTAAAAGGTCTCGTGTTACTTTAAACAACGCAAATGCACTGCTACTTTTCTTTTTGCTTTCTCTTTTTGATTATTCTCAGTTGAACGAGCACGAGAAAAATGCTTAATATAAGACACCTGTTTTTGGGTTGTAATAGCTGAAATTCTTAATGTGAATGCCTCTGCAAATAGGATCAATAGACAATAGAACACCATATGTGACGCATGTTTCCATGTTTTGTACAACTAAAAGTTGACAGGAGTGGTAATTATCATCTAATTCAAGTTCCTGTTTTATTTTATGCTTTTTAATCCTTCCTTTGTCATAATCCGATCAGTTCATCCTATTATACCAAGATCGATGACGAGTAAATAGATTGTAGCTTAGAACTTAGACAGGGTATGTTTCTCTTTTTCCCATTTCACTGGTGATTAAAGACAACAAAGAGATAAAAATCCAAGACTATCAAGTATTATTATAATAAAGCAAACTGCAAAAGGTTAAATCTCCTCCTCATCAAGGTTCGAAGTTATTTCCTTGCATCTTCTATCCCGTTTTGCAAGTTACTCGTAACTTTGACCAACCAATCTCCCTCAGAAAAAATTCACATTTCGTCATTAAATTTTGAGATAGGGCTACATTTCATCACCACACTTTTAAACGCATCACATTTAGTACATAAATTAATTATTTTGGATCACATTTAGTCCAAAAAGGGTAAAGCATTCCATTTGAATGGAGAAGACTGACGTGACCATTAATTTTGACCGAGAAATTATTTTTACTTAATGACCACGTGCCAAACACATGATTTTCTCCATCCAAATTAAGCAATTTATCATTTTTGGACTAAATGTGACAAAAAATAATTAATTCATATATTAGATGTGGTGCGTCTAAAAGTTTAAAAACAAAATGTGTCCCTAATTCAAAATTTAGAAATGAAAAGTGGATTTTTCCCGATCTCCCTCTCCCTTTTTTCACTTTCTCCTCTACAAAACCCGTCCCAGTATTCTTACTTCTTCCATCAGAGATCAAATTTGTCATGCGAGTAAAAAGAACACAGCATACGAGAATAAGTGATTGATTTAAGTTGTCCTTTTAGTCATAAACAAACAAAAGCGTGACATATTACGTGACAGAATAACGTAAAACAGTGAACAAAGAAAGGGGAAAAAAAAAACACAGGCTTTTGCATCCAACGAATGACGAGAATGGTCAAGAATCAGACCCATTTCATGGAACTTTGATCGAGTTGACCTGAATATGTTCCTGAAGGAATTAAGTAAGATCGATTAGCCTTGAATGACTTTCCAGTTTCCAGTTCCAAATTCACGACTCTATTCTAATGACGGCAGCCATTTGGTCAAATTTTTTTTCCCTTTTTTTTGTCTTTTTTTTTTTTTTTGACAGCCGCCAAAGATACAGTAGAATCGTTTTTTCCACTTCTGCCGTCGGCTATATCATCATCGGAAACCTGTTCACACGGAGCATTTGCCAGTATATATATATAGTAGGATAATTTAATTAAAGGCGTAATTAATTTTGGAGGTTCTCTAATTGCTTGATCACCCGTGTAAACATATCGAGCAATTTGGTTATGCACGAGCTTGATTTTATATTATTCGGGGTTATGTATTAATACCATTTACTTAGTCTAAGCGCAAGGTTTACTCCATCTTAGACTGACAACTATGCAAGGAGCACGTTAATTTCACATTGATTACAACTCAATCAGATTGTGATTTGTCCAATTAATTGCATTGGATTGGTTTTAAAAACCAACTATGGGACTTGTTAAGCTTTTGGTCAAGTCTAGTAACCGTGTCTGAAATCGACTTTACCGTGGAGACGACGTTGCATGCTTCATGCATGCACGTACCACAAATCGCTAATTTGACAATATATTATTATTATTATTAGTGCTAGCGTGACACATGATAATCTCAAGTGGTGCACATGGAGAATTCAAGAAATTTTCCCTCAAAACCTTCCATCAACGTCTTGTCCCAAGATCCAATCACACAGTTTCGTGGTGTGCGAAATCAGATCCTCTCATTTTGAAGGTTTCAATATTAATCACAAGATCGATCAAACATTTTATCAACTCGTGTATTTATTATTATTATTTTTTACTTGCGTAGGTTAAGCTTTTCATTTAAAGTAACCGTTTTACCCAAAACCTACGACTCCAACCCCACTTACATGCAATTATTCGAAGGATTTAAGAGATTGAGGGTTATTAAGGAAACATTTGGAAGTTTTGTATGGCTTAATTTTTACCTCTCATTGGGAAAGCTACAGTTGCAAATAGTTGCATCCAAGTTTCCAACACCTAGATGTCGAGGATAATTCGTCAGATGAGGTATAGCTCTGACTACGTCATTAAAGAAAGAAATTCCTCGTATTGATTAGAAAAGTTGCAGGCATCCGTGTTGACTTTTACCAGTTGACTCCGAACAAAAGAACACGATTGCTAAAGTTTTATTTAAGGAGAAATGGCAAGCTGATTTTCGAAGTTCAATCCTGCTGGTCATATTCCATATTATTATAATCCTAGGTTTCTGGAATTAATACTACTGTGTCCTAACTCCCGAATCTGGTACGGCTTGTACGAACGATGTATCTTAATCAACTCCTGAATTTCTTGCACTTTGCATCCAAATGCTGATTTTGGATTCTTTTTTTTTTTTACTTACTGTATCATTACGCGTAGTCATTCAAACCGGATAGTCCAACGCAAACGTTAGTAGCTCATTCAAAAAGAAAAATTTCTCTGAGGTTGAAGAAATTTTTCTTGTTTGGAGTTCAATTAAAATCACAACTAGAAACTTACACCACCGACTTATTATGAGCCAAAGAATGTCGGAGTGCTGATTTGAATTCCAAATATAATCTGTTGAAGCGCCGTTGCGTTGTTCGGATTCTCCATATTCGCATGAGAATCCAGGAATGCCTTTCAAATTCAAGGCTGATTTTTCATCGTAAACTTTCAATTGTTGAAGGGGCCAAACGTACCTGTACTTTCTGGAAAACAGAAAAATTTATGACCAGGCTTGTGACGGGAACTTCCCAGCCAAAAATATTTTATATGCCTCCCCCTGAACGTTGTGGTGGAATGGAACCTTCATCAAATTATGTTGTTTTTTTTTTTTTTAAACGACTTTTGCAACAAAATATCTAGAGAAAATTACAATTTTGGTCCCCAATATTTGAGGCATGAACACTTTTAGTCTCTAAAGTTTAGACAAAAGTAAATATAATTTCAAATGTTTCGATTTCTAAGCACATCGAGTCCTATTGACGGATTTTTACTAATTGCTACTACAATCGGGTCTCGTGAATAATTAGTCTTTAACCCAGCAATTTTAAAAAATTTACGTTAAACACTAATTACTCAAGCGACTAGCATGTGAGTAACTAGTCATCTTATGTTATAGATTATGCCTAGCAATATTTTATTAAAATTTTCAATTATTAATTGATGGTGCATGACTTAATTCCGCTAGTAATTGGTAAAAATCAATCATTAGAATTAAATGCCCATTAAAACCAAAACATTTGAAACTACATTTGTTTTCATCCAAACTTTAGGGACTAAAAGTACCTTTACTTTAAACATTTGGGATTAAAACTACAATTTTCTCAAATATCTTAAATCCACCGACTGAAAATGTATTAAAAGGATTATTTCAGCCCTTCATGTGTGATCTTAAAGTTATTCAAACATAATCAATTATACAATGTAGGATAAGTGATCAATCAGGAAGAAAAGTCCATACAACCCGCATGGAGAGGCTTCGGTTCAATTGATTTTTTTTTTCTTTTTTTGGGTAGACTAGTCCTGGTATACGGGTTGAAGTCATCGTTTTTTTTTTTTTTTGAAAGAGTGTTGAAGTCAACGTTGGAATTTGGAAACAGTGGTTATGCCGCTCATCTTCATTTATTCATTCATTTATTTTTCTGAAAACATCTTCACTTGAAAATTTTCTCCATGACTTGAAAAAAATGGTCTACGGAACATCTTATCTTAACCCCAAGGATGAAGCATACCTATTCGACTATTTCCTAACCCCAATTTACATGGTTGTCGTGGTATCATTTAAATCAGCTTTGAAATACAAATTTGTGTTAATTTACGGGTCTGTTTAACGGCCTTAAAATATATTTCAGGAGTTAAAATATAAGATTAATTAGAAAAAATAAATAAATATAAGAAATGATATGTAAGATTAAATAGGAAAAGCATATAAATATAAGGAATGATAATAATTATAAATATGTGCATATATGGTATGTTAGGTTAGGTAAATGTAAAGAAGGATGATAATTTTTGTCACGATTCATTATAGTAGTATAACAGACAGCTTTTTCTAGAATTTTACTTTTACCTTAGAATTTTCTAATACATTGCCGTCAAAATTTGTTTAGAACATTATGTCATGTTTTGATTGGAGGTTTATTTTATAATTTCACAATGATTTTATTTGAAAAGTGTTACTATTGCAAATTGACCATTTTATCTAATAGAACATCTAATACTTTCACTTTTATCGCAACCACAAGGATTAAATTGTAAGTTTATATACCATAGGAAGCTAAAATGTGCGTACGTACACCAAACTAAATGGAGGTTTTTTGTATTTTACGATTCATAAGGGATGCATAATGGAATTGGTCTAATTTATTATCCTGTTTCTAGGAATGGTAATAGGGGAGAGTGTCTTGGGTTCACCAATGCAAGGGAAAATGACAAATGTGAGGTAGGGGCAGGGGCGGAGATAGGAGTAGACCTGTCAATGGGTCGAATCCGAGTTGGAATTCATTATTCCAGACTCGGACCCAAACCCGTCATACTATACCGGTTTCGTATCCGGCCCGTCTACTCGACGGATCTTCTACTCTATGTTCCAGACCCGGATCCGACGGGTCTACCTACATCTGGATCCGGGTCCGGGTCTACCCGAAAAAATGGCTGAAACCTGTTTTACAACAAAATTAGAAAAAGTACTACTTTTATTAAGAAAGGTCAATTTAATTTTGTCCAACAAGTGTTATTTCAATGTTATCACTTGGTTAAAGTCTTAACTGGGCTATATTGCATATGTTAGTTAACATCTTCTAGATATAATGTTTAGCATCGATAAATACTTGTTGCAAGATTCAAATCCATGCTTTTGCAACAGGTGTTGTATATGCTAAAGGCTCTGCATGTCCGTGGATAATATTTAGTTGTTTGGACCTTTGGGGTATAAATTTGGGGTGTGTATATATTTATTTTTTTTTTTTTTTTATATCCGCACACGGGCCAGATTGCTATATTCCGTAACTGACCCATTTTTTTGTTTGACAAAACAGATCCGGGTCAGAGTAACGGAATTATATCCCTACCCGAACCCGTGAAAAATTGACTGATCCGGGTCTAGACCCGAACCGTTGATAGGCCTAGACAGGAGCGACGACGAGGGCAGGGACTGGGGAGGGAAAGTGAGTTTTTCTCTCTATTTTTAACTGGACCAGGAAGCGGGAGAATGCCTCGTTCCCGTCCCCTGCTTAATTTTTTAATATTACACACACACACACACATAATACATAATATAATATAATTATATACATGTAATATGAAATTGATAATATGATATTTTCTTATAATAAAGGCGTCTGTCTAGAATGTCCAATAGACACTTGTTAAGATATATTTTAGGTGTTACATTTTTTAAAATATAATATTAAATAGAGAAAGTAAATAAATACAATGGAAGGTATGTAAGATTAAATAGGAAAAGTATATAAATACAAGGGATAGTAATAAATGTTAATATATGTATATATATGAGAAGTTTGATGAATTTTGAGTGTGTTATCGAGTGTCTATTCGCCCAATGGATACTTTTTAGAAAAACTCATGATAAAATAATATAATCATTCTTGTTAATTTTTTGTAGTTAAATAATAAATTCGTTATTTAGTTTACTCTTTTTTTATGGCATGTAAGTTACAAAAAATAATGGTAAGTAATTTAGATTTTATGTAATATCAAATATAGAGAAACAGACTCACACGATCATAATAATTTTGAAAATTTTTTAATGTTAAATTTTTTATTAAAATTTTTTAAAAACGATGAATAAATTCATTATTAGTATATATTTTTCTATGAGTAATCTGTTTTGTGTTAAAAAAAATGGTCATTATTCATCGTTCTAATTTTACTCTTATATAATAGAATAATATACAATCACATCATGTTTCGCATTCCTTATGTTTACATAACTGATACTATTGTATCACTCCCATGTTTACATAAGTGCTACTACTATACTTATTTACTATGTATTACATTTACATAAATGTTACTATTATACTTATGTACTATTACTATATTGATTCCAAATCTTCCTACCAACTTCAATAATAAAAATTAGAAAATTCCATATTTGATTACTTTGCTACAACTAATTTATTATGAAATATTTTTGTAATTATTTATTTTTCTCTATAATATGAGTGTGCCTCAATACAAATAACCATATGTTTTTAAACCTGCATCAGAGAGTGAACCGAAAACATTCCGGTTCACAGTTCGATCCAGTCAACCGATTCAATTCCAGTTCAAAAGTTTAATAATTTTTATTCATTTTAGTATTAAAATTTTGAATAAAACTAAAATATTTATTTAAAAAAATAAATACTTAATAAAATCGGTTGAACCTCCCGATTTTGATCGGTTCAATCGATTTTGAACCAATTTTGATCGGTTTAATTAATTCTTTGGCTTTGTAATTGAATCGGACCGGAGGCATGGCCGGTTTGCGGTTCAATTGATCGAATTGGCCCGGCCCGGTCCGGTTTTCAAAACATTGCATACGACGGGAGGGGGTGGGGAACGGAGAGCTTTTGGGTGACGGGTCCGTTTCCATTCCAACCTGTTTCCCGTGTAAGTTTGGTACCCGCATGTAGAGGTGTCAAATAAAACCATTTAATTAATTTTACCCATACCCGTCCATTAATAATTGGATATGGGTACATTAAATTTTTATATATGGATATAAATGGGTTACCCAATTATACCCATTTATTAAATGGGTTTAACTGGGTAACCCATCTAACCCATTTAACCCATTTAATTTACATTCTCACTCTAGAAAAATAAAAACCAAGTGAAATCCTCACTCTAGAAGAATCGGTCGTGACTCGTGAGTCGGCAGAGAGCTAATACGAGAGAGGAGAACTTTGAATTTGGTTTTGGTTTTGGTTGCCAGGAATCTTCTCTATTTTGTGTTGAGCCAGCAGCAAACTTTTAGGTTGCTATCTTTTTACTGTCACTGGCACTCCTTCAAGCTGCTTACTACAGGCGTTTGAAATGGTCGTATACAGTTGTACGAAGCTTGAGAAGCTGAATGCTTGTTATTCGTATTTATTGAAAATTTGTCTTTATTTGTATGCTAAATGAAGTGATTGCTAGTCTTCATAAGGATTTTTAACTATTTTTGATGTTAAGTATTTTTGTTTTATTTATTATATTTATTTGTTGGTTTTATCTTATTGCTTTATTTCCTTGTAATTTATTAATTTAATCATTTTTTAGCATCATCAATTTATGACAAATTTTAGCTTCCTTTCTTACATTTTCAAATGAAATTTTAAATTTATAAACGAAAAAATACTAGGGGTTCAAAGTTTTGG
This sequence comes from Coffea arabica, assembly GCF_036785885.1. Taxonomy (NCBI): domain Eukaryota; kingdom Viridiplantae; phylum Streptophyta; class Magnoliopsida; order Gentianales; family Rubiaceae; genus Coffea; species Coffea arabica. Next base: position 10,505,074 of record NC_092320.1, on the reverse strand, counting down.
ATTAAATTTTTTTGTTAACTTTCATACTATTTAGTCCAAAATTTTAGATTCTCATTGTTCAATTATTAAATAATATGTAATTTTGCAACATGGCATGCGGAAGGAAAAAAAATTGATAATTAGACTTATTTGGCATAATAAGTAAATATTTAAAATTAATGATGGGTGTAAAATGGTATAAATTGATAATTTAGTTTACAAAATGAATTTATATGAGCTTGTAAAAAATTAGAATAAATGGGTTATAAATGGATAATTGGGTTACCCAACTCATTTTTTGACTTACCCATTTATACCCATCTAATTAAATGGATATAAATGGATTGACTCACTTATACCCATTACCCATTTTACCCAACCCAAACCCGTCCAAATCACCCATTTTGCCACCTCTACCCGCATGCTGCATATTTTATGTGTTGGATTCCTTATTCTTTCCAACTGTTCTGCGTACATTGAAACCTACCACATACGGACTGTCGAACCACTTTCATCGTTCTCCACGTTCCAATTTTGTTTTTCTGATTACTTCAGAGTTCAATAATCTCCAATATGCCTGAATCAAGAGCAAAACCTTCATCAAGCCTTGCTTCAGAATCAGGCAAGTTTTTCATTGCTTTTCATTTAAAAATCAGCTACCTTTCTTGTTCATTTTTTTGGGGTTCAATTGTTTGTGAATCACATGAAGATTTTGTTATACAAGAGTCCAAGATTCTTATATTTGGTGGTGGATGAAAATGTAGAAAGGGTCTATGCTCATGAAAGAACTAGGGAAGGATTCTATGATTCAAATCGAAGCCCCCATCATCATCCTCAAGATCATCACAAGGAAACTCATGGATTGCGCGATGATATTGAGGAAGAAACTTCTATCAGTGACGTGAAGGCTCCGAATGTGTTTGAACGAGCCAAAGAGGAAATTGAGGCTATTGTTCAGGCAATTCATCCCAGGAAGGAACCTCAGGATACTGGGAATCATGGTCAAGACAGGTTTGGAAAGTTGACAGACCAAATGCCATCCATTTTAATTGATGTGCTTGATTGATTTGTTAATATTGTGAGACGGATTGCAGGCATTCTGCTGCAAATGTGGAATTAAAATCAGAAGTTTCAGAAACTCATTCAGGTATGAACTGTCTTGTCCTGTTTACGATCATGTTTGAAGCGATCTCTTTGGAATTGGAATTTTATTCTCTTCGGTTCTCGAGTCACTTCCCTGTTACTTTAGTAGTATAAGTTTTGAGGGTTGGCCTTGTTGCATTCAATCCACTGGGAATTGAGCACCTTTGTCAGAATTTAATTTACAGGTTTGGTTGCTGTTGTCGTGAAAATGGATGTTGTGTTTCCATTCACGTAATTTTGTTTATGTATGGTGTCTGGAACAAGCATGAATCATTCGCACCACTACGAGTAGATCTTGCAAAAAAGGTGTTCAAAAGAAAAACATAACATGAAAAATTTTCTGTTACGTAAGTTTCTTTGAGGATCTCTGGCAAATATAAAAACGTTGAGGATTAATGTAGATGATCTCTTTCTGCATCGACCCATTAAAAATGTATAATCAAGAGGCATGCTCCAGGGACAATGTGAAGCGTTAACAGTTTTTTTTTTAAATCAAGGAACTGCAAAAGGAAGAGACTTATGAGAGACTATCCCTGGTTTTTGTAATTAGTTGCGACTTCCTCCTCGTATTGTCTCTTTTACTCTTCTAACACAAATTAATGTCTTTAAGACACTGACAACTAGGTTCTTGAAGAGTTTGAAGCCCGTACTTGACTATTTATCTCTCTTTTTCAACCTTATTAGAGCAGGACAGAAAGTCGCCTAAATTTATTGAGAGAGCCAAGGAAGACATTGAAGCATTTTTACATAAAAAGAAGCCGGCAAATCATCATCATAAAGAAACTCATGGAGCAAGTGATGACATAGATGAGAACACTCCCATTACTGAAATTAAAGGTCCAAACGTCTTTGAAAGAGCAAAGGAAGAAGTTGAGGCCCTTGTTCATGCAATTCATCCGAAGAAGGATTCTAGAGCAGACACTTCGTCATCAAAGAAAGAAGGTGGATTCAGGATGTCTATTGGAAAGGGGTTGGAAAAAATGTGTTCTCCACGGAGCCATAATAAAGATTGAGAGTGAAGTCTTGAGCATCTCCGCATTTGATTGGATCAGCAGCTCCCCCATAAATGAATGGCAAGCTAGTTATTAAGTAGAATTAAAGCACAGAATTGTAAACTTCACCTGCATATGGATATTGTGGAAAGGCCGATCATAGTGGTGATGCCTCTCTTTGCTTCTGTTTTTTTGTCTTTTCTTGATAAAAGTATTAGATCAAACAAGTTATTTTGTTTGCAAGCTCCATGTTTTTATCGATATAAGAACTAAAGACTGCACATCAGTAGGGGGCAGTTTACATCAAGAACAAAACAGAGAGGTACAGTTGTTTAACCAAAAAAAAAAAAACAACAACTAAGGTTCAAGCACAGGTTTAGATTGTCCTGCTGTCTGTTCACTGGTCTCCAACCAGCCGCGGTTCTTCTCAAATCCCAGATAATCGGCCGAGTCACGCTCATAGGCTCAACATAAAAATGCTTGAACACCCTCACTTTCCTTTGGCAACCGAAGTGGTAAATAGTTGCAGCAAAAGCCACTCTCCGGTCCTGGCAAACAAACGTATTCTGAGAGCAATGCCGGAGGAGCCTTGAACACCAGGCATTTCTCCTTGACAAATCTCCATACCGCATAGGACTAAGGGCAAAGGAAGAGAATGTGCTCAAGATTTTCATTACTCTGCATACAGAGGGTACACATGGAATCTACTGCAATTCCTCAATTTAGCAATCTGTCCTTCATCATCAATCTATTTTTGCAAGCCAACCATTGAAAAAAAGCATGCCTAAGGACATGCCATGCATTTTACCAGACAATAGAAAACCAAGGCACATTAGGTGCAGATATAGACAGCTGCTGCATAGCAGACTTAGCAGTGTGTACCGTCCACCAGAGTCAGGAAGCCAAATGGCTTGATCAGGTAGAGGCACCAAAGAAGAAGGCGTAGCAGCTGCAAGATCATCTAGCACCTTTTTCACCTCGATAAGATCTTTCAGAATGCCAACACAATCTAGACATTTACGATTATTTTACGGTTTACTTCACTCTTGATTTTCCGTCTAAATTCTGCATTTGCAACAAGATGAGGGAATAAAATGCAATCCCTCTTCTTCTTTTTTTTGTCTGCAGTGGAATAACTCAATAAATACAACATTTTCTAAGATTCCTCCCTCCCCCTACTGTTTCTCCGACATAAAATTGTTGTTTATCCAGGTTGTATGCGACTGATTCAAGACATTGTGGACAATTTTATCTTTTCTTTTACGTAGTATTAGTCAAGAAAGTAACAGCCACGGCCGTCAGTCATGACACAGACACATTTATTATTTCTACATCATGTCTAATTGGTTTTGGAAGTTTTCAGGGAGGTCACAAGGCATCGGAAATTCATGATTGTGATTTTCAGGTTCCATTATCACTACTAATTCTTAAAATTTCTTGGCCAAATGATCCATATCCGAGCACCCTGCAACTGTAGGCATAAGATTCTTCTAGAAGAAATGTAGGTGATTTCTTTGGATCAGAATTGGTCCAATTTCAGGTCCAGTGCAGAAAATCTGATGTACAAATTGGGGTTCGAAGGGAATCAAAATCAAAGTGGTGATTTACACAAAGGCTACAAAGTATTATCCGAATCTAAAGTAAATTAACCAATGATCTCTTCGATACATGAGAGGAATCGATTCAGTTGACTTTCACCACAAATTGTTCGAAGGGTATTTTCTTTGTTTATGTGAGATTTTGGCTTTTATGATGAACGTGCATGGGAACGAGTGGCCACCTGTTTGGTTTGGCGATCGGCAATTCCGTTCGATTGTTGTATTTTTTTATATTATATTATTATATTTGCAGTAAAAATGATATATATATATATATATAAATAAAATACTTGACATATATTTAATACACACTTGTCCTCCACTTTCGAAGAACAAATGGAGATCCTGTGCCGACGCACGGTTTAATTAATTTCCGGAAGTAATTACTCGGACTAATAATACATCAGTCTCCTAGCCGATCGACCGATTTCTTCCCTCGCCCCGCAAGACGCCCACGCCTGCCTCCAACTTTTACTCGCTCCGGCTCCAGTTCAGTCGTCATTCCTGATTCCTGATTCCCGTCCCCTCTCTCTCTCTCTCTCTCTTGACCGCAATTCCCACGCTCGACGACTCCTTCTTCTTCTTGGCAAATGTCATTCCTGTCCCCAAATCCCCCACCGCTCCCCCACCCCATATTCCCAACTTCTTTCCAACTCATTCCCGCCTTAATTTTCCGTCCTTTTTCCCCGTCACTCCACTCGGACCACTCCCCCTGCCATTCTCCGTAATTATCCACAACTCGATGGCCTTTTCCTTCCATTAATTCTTCTATTTACACCTTTGCCCTCGATCATGGTTACTCGCACTGTTTTTTCCGACTCCAGCGATGTTGACATCAGCGGCGGGAGCAGCAGCATCTGCTGCGCCGGCGCCAACACCGAATCGTCTCTCTCCCCGGAATCCGACGTCGTCTCACTTCAACGCCTCTCCCACACCTTAGAGTCCATCTTCTTATCCGACGCGTCGTCTTCTCCTGACTGCTTGGACTTCTTCGCCGACGCCAGGCTCGTGGCCCCTGGCGGCAGGGAGATTCCGGTGCACCGATGCATTCTCTCGGCCAGGAGTTCCTTTTTCAAGAGCGTATTCTCCGGTGCCAAGGAGAAGACTAATGCCGCCGCCAAGGTTGAGTTGAAGGAGTTGATGAAGGAGCGTGATGTCAGCTTCGACGCGCTGCTGACGGTGCTGGCGTATCTGTACTGTGGCAGAGTTAGGCCGTCGCCCAAGGATGTTTGCATCTGTGTGGACGATGAGTGCTCGCATGTGGCGTGTAGGCCACGGATGGAGTTCATGGCGGAGGTATTGTACGCATCTTTCATATTTCAGGTCCCTGAGCTGATTGCCAAGTTTCAGGTAAACTAACGCTTTGTCTTGTACTCATTTGTAGATAATTGTGTGTGCTTGGACTAATTCATTTGGCTTAATTCATATGAGCCATATAGGTTACATTCAAGTTTAATTGAGCCAAATTTATTTCGTATAGGAACCGAAATAGGATTTTCAGGCTTGAATGGATTCCTTGGTGACATTCAATTCTTATTCGAGAGCCTTTGTTGGTCTAGCTCAGGTAGCTTGATATATTTATGTGTAATTTTGAGTTTTTATCTTCATACACCGGAGCTTAAGATGTTAACTAAATCTTGTTCAAACTTGGTCCTATAATTTAGGGAACTATTTAGAAATGGGCTCCTAGTGAATATAGATCATTTTTAGTATTTACTACTAGTTTGGGTTGTCTTTCAGATACAGGGTTATCCTTGCTGTTGTGCCATATTAAGTTGAATTATGTCCTAATTGGACTGTCTGTGGAAGTAAGGAAGGGGTGACGGCCGAAAATATGGATTTGAACAAGTACGAGAATATCCACCAGTGGAAACCATCTGGCTTTGTAGCCAAGTAAATCAAAACTTAAAGGATGGTGATGGTTGACTAATCATGTGGGGTTGCTATATTCTTGGACAACTGGTTCTTCATTTTCTCCCCAGCAGGACAAAGATGATCATATTGTCAACTAAAAGATGCATAGACACCCTTAGTTAAATGCTGGTACATTCCCTGTGTAATGGATGCGCCAAAACAAAAAGAGGACTGGTTGGACTAACAGTGGGATGAATGAAAACACAGATCAAAATGGAGGTGCCTTTCTAATTTTTGAAAATGATGCTGGAGCTTGAAGTTCTCTTCAATTATTAATGCCAGCTGTGTCAATAATTGTTATACGAGTCTCTTAGAACTGAACTATTGTATGCATGCAAGTTTATGGACCACTGAAACTTGGAAAACCTCTTTAGCCTGTTGTTTGCTGTTTTTGGCTGACAAGTGCTGGATGCCCTAGTATAGTTTCCTATTACAGACACCCAATTATCCATTTTATAGTGATTTTTGTTGCAAATAAGGCCACTGAGTTTAGCTAATGGCTTAGCAAGAGAAACTATTAGATGAGTCCTTTGCTGGTGTTATTCCTCCCTTTTTTTTTTAAATCAATCACTCACTTTAGCTCGAGAAAGAATACAATCAAGCAGCAAATGATCATGGTGTTATTCCTCCCTAAAATTTCTCTTGCATCTTTATTTTCCTTGCAGAGGCACCTGCTGGACGTTCTTCACAAAGCTGCTGCAGATGATGTATTGATTATTTTATCTGTTGCAAACATATGTGGTAAATCATGTGAGAGATTGCTCGGTAGATGTATCGAGGTTATAGTTAAATCTGATGTTGACATGATAACCCTGGATAAAGCATTGCCTCATCACATTGTCAAGCAAATCATTGATGCACGCAGGGAACTTGGTTTGCAAGGGCTTGATACAAGTAGTTTTCCTGATAAACATGTGAAGAGGATTCACAGGGCATTGGATTCTGACGATGTTGAGTTACTTAAGATGCTACTTAAAGAGGGGCATACCACGTTAGATGATGCATATGCTCTACATTATGCCGTGGCCTATTGCGACGCAAAGACCACAACAGAGCTTCTAGATCTAGCCCTTGCTGATGTAAACCATAGAAATCCTAGGGGATGCACTGTACTCCATGTTGCTGCAATGAGAAAAGAACCTAAAATCATAGTTTCTCTTTTAACAAAGGGAGCTAGTCCAACTGATCTCACATCAGATGGAAGGAAAGCCCTTCAGATCTCAAAGAGGCTAACTAGAGCAGTGGATTATAAGAAGCCAACAGAGGAAGGTGAAGCTTCTCCAAAGGATAGATTGTGCATAGAAATTTTGGAGCAGGCAGAAAGAAGAGATCCACTGCTGGGAGAAGCTTCAGTTTCTCTAGCTATGGCAGGCGATGATCTGCGTATGAAATTGTTATACCTTGAAAATAGAGGTAAAATATCCGGTCGATGCCAAGCTTGTCTTTTGTTCGGTCGGTCATGTTCCGCTTGCTTGTTAACAATTTAGTCACCCTCATGAACTCCTTCTTGGACCAGCATCAACACCTTTCCATTTTGAATAGCTATAAGTAGGAGCTTCATGATTCAAGTACCCGTTTTTAATTGGGTCATCTTTTAGCACTTATTTTGGACAGAATGCTTCTGATACCACATGTATGTTCAATACTAACACCTAATTTTGAAAGAATGGCCAGTTTAAGTTTTTCAGATCAGGAAAAAAAAAAAAACAACACGAGGAAGTTCTTTAGATAAGATAATGGTATTGCTGCTAATAAGTGTTAAAAAAGCTGTACTGCATCAGGAATATGTTGACAGCTGTGCAAGGTAGACATCTTTTAGCTGGGTGTTGTTTTGCTTTATGAGGTCCACCTGCTAAGTGATTTCTCAATCTCAGTTTCTTTTTTTGGATGAGTGGGAGCTTATGTTTTAGTTCTACTTTGTCTCTCTTGTATTTTTCGGATGCATCACAAGCTTTGGCTCCAGCTGCTCCTCCACCTTTAAATCTTGATCTCTGGTACTCAATTGGTGATCTGCTTGCCGCCAATGGTCTGATATTCTCCTAAAGTGTCAAAACTATAATTTTGTATTGAGTTTAATCATTAGTGCTCAATGAAAAATATATTCAGCTGTACTGCTTCTTTCCAGCATTTTAGTCACTTGTAAGTATGCCTGTTAGAGTAGTGTTAGGTTTTTGAGATTTCTTGTACTAAAAATAATTGATTCTGGATGCTTCAGTTGGATTGGCTAAACTTCTATTCCCCATGGAGGCAAAGGTTGCCATGGATATTGCTCAAGTTGATGGCACTTCTGAATTCCCGTTAGCTACCATTAATAAGAATGTGGCGGAGGCTAAGAGGACAACTGTGGACCTGAACGAGACACCTTTCAAAATGAAAGAAGAGCATCTGAGTAGAATGAGAGCGCTTTCCAGAACTGGTAAGGTAACTTGAGAGTAAGTAATCTGTTTTGTTTCCATTTAGTGCCACCTTGTTTGATATCACACATCTCGCAAAAGCCTTTTATTTTTTTTGGGGTGGGAGTTTTTTTTTGGAGGGTTTAAGAAGAGGAATTCATGTCCAAATAGTAGTGTTCGTTCCTTAATCCTTACAAGTGATTGCTCTTCATGGGCCATGGAACAGCTCCACGTATAATATGAAAATTTTTTTACAAGGATTTGGGCTTCAATACCTTTCACAAATTGTCTTTTTCATTTTTCTGAGGAAAGCGGAGTTAATTTGCAATTGCCTCAACAATTGTAGCATATAGAATGAATTTGTCTGGAATCTGGTTTCCAGTTGGGCAGAAGTCCATGTGATCTCATAGCGTGGTATGCTAATAATGCGCAGTGGAACTCGGGAAACGCTTTTTTCCTCGTTGTTCTGATGTACTCAACAAGATCATGGACGCTGACGACCTCTCAGAGATAGCTTACATGGGAAATGAAACTCCAGAAGAACGTCAATTGAAGAAGCAAAGATACTTGGAACTCCAGGAAGTCCTGACCAAGGCATTCAGCGAGGATAAACAAGAATTTGACAGGAATAACAACTTATCGTCATCTTCATCATCAACATCCATGGAAATGATAAAGTCCGACATGAAGCTCACTTTCAGAAAGTAGGAGTTAAAAAAAAAAAAAACAAAAAAGAAAGAAACTGTGGTAAAGGACGATATCTCCTTTTTGTTGTATCATATGTTTTATTTCAACTTTTTGCTTGTCTATGCCTGTGGGAGCTCTGTACCATATTTTTGCCCGTCCCGCATGTATAATGGAAGAAAAGGATTGAACTAAATTAGCCAATGTTGTATTCGAAGTTATAAGAAACCAAGGAATGTAAAGTGCAAGGTGGTCCTACACATCTTCTTCTTCATTTGCTTAAACGGGGTAGGATCTTGCGAAGGTCCTTGAACGTCCATGGACTATATGTCCTCCCTTTTCAATAATTTCCGAAATTCTTGATATTTCTTCGGATGCCTTCCAGGAATTTGGTGAAGATTGGTCCCAAGAGGACAATGATTCAGAGAGGATCTAGTGAGGGGGAAGCCGCAGTAGACGACTTTCCAAGGGAGTAAAATGGCAGACAACTGAATAAGGGATTACTTGAATAATATCACTTCTTTGGCGTTTTATTCTTCTAAATATCCCTATACGCACTTAACTATTACGCAGCCATGGAGTTTCGTAAAGAAATTTCTCAAGGTCCATTAAATAACAACAAATAATAACAAATAACATCAAATAATGCATTATAATTAAATAATTAAATCATTTATAATAAATTAATGAATATTTAATAAATAACAAATTAAACCTAATTCATCACCTTAATTAAATGCATTTATCGAACCTCTTAAAATTAATTCATTCAATTAATTAAACTAATTAATCCACTAAACTAATTAAACTAACCATATCCTAAATAACATAAACTAATTATCAACTAATCTTTTTTTAAAAAAAAAAGGTTTGTGTCAATTATCAGCCCGGCACCCATGGATCTTTTTTAAAAAAAAAAATTTGGGTGTTAGGTGCCGGCACCCATAGATTTATACACCCTTCTGTCAGACCCATAAGTGTCTAACTTTTCTTTTTTCAACCTATATTCTAAGTAATTAGCCCTTACGTTGTAGAGGGTTCAAGCGCACAAAACTTTTGATTAGCTAATAGCTAAAGGCCCAGAGGCCGCGAGTAGTTTAAAAAAAGAAAGTTAGTTAACTTCGTTAGAATAATAAATCTAGTTTATTATCTCTCTAAAATATTCGTACATTTAATGGAGTATGACTAATGAGTTTTATATTAATTGCAATAATAATAATATTGATAGAAAGTTGCACAATTCAATAACAACCTGTATTAAATAAACTAGATTATACTAAACAAAATTAGATGATAATAATGACTTTTATTAAATAAGAGCATTTTGAAGAAATTTAAAATTAAGTATATTTTTCAATTGAAAAGTAAAATCAACGTATTAAGATGGGAGAATGACTAGGAAATCCTTTTAGTCAAATCCATAGATCACGATACCATAAAAGGAAAGCCGTGCTGGGACTGACGCCAACCGGACGCGTGGCCCAAAATTGACAGCGCCAACAGATTTATTTGAACTTTCTAGCAAATGTAATGATAAATGTATATCCACTTTTGGCATGGCACTAAAGGAAAGGGGCACACATTACGTCATCCACCTTGTCACACGGATTGGGAGCACACAACAATCTTCCTTCTTAGTGGTGAGATGTTTTTGTCGAGGCAATTAATTAGTAGTAAAACGGACCATTTCCTTCTTCGTGAAAGACGTGCGATTTGGTAAAACTTTTATAAGTAACTTTAATTTAATTTTGGGTGGGCGTATATTACAATCAAATCTATCCAAATTTTCTTATACCAAAAAATGAAAAAGCAAAAGAAGTAATATGTGTTTTTTTTTTTTGGTCAAATTTGCTTGCGTTAGTCTTTCTTGGGTGAGAAATCATGACAGCGAGTTGAAGAGACATAGGACAAAAGTAGAGGTGATGATAGGGTGTGGTTAGATGAGAGATTATTCGAAAAAACTTATTTTTTCAAAACTCTGGCCACATTTTTCCCATCCTTAGATCCTGTTTGGCACTTGAATTTTTTGTCAAGTTTATCTGCTACAAATTTTTTAAAAATTTTAATTACAATAATCTTAAAAAAAATTTTCAAAATTTTTAAATTATACTATAATACTTACCAGGATGATCGACATGATCAAATTTGCTTGTTAAAAGGATCTCTTTACTTTATCCTTACAAAAAATGGACTTTTTATAATGTGATATGCGTAATAAACACGTTATTAAAAAAATTTAAAAAAAAGTTAAAAAATATGTTCAAATAATACTAAAAAAATCCATGTCCAAATAGACCATACTAGGCCAAACAAAACCAATTTCTTATTCTTATCCTAGGTATATAATTCAAATAAAATATAAGAAGAAAAAATTGAAAAAAGAAGCATGAAAATTGAAAAGCAGTCTTGCCTTTAGCTGTTATAATGATATTATATATATATATATATATATATATATATATATAATTTGGCTTTGGTCACGGGGTAAAAGTTGTACCGTTTTTGTTTAAACGTATCAATAAGAAGAATGAAAGCAATGAAAGTAACTGAGCTCTTATAAATTTCCGCAGTGCTTGTGAAGCCAGGACGAGTTTGTTTTATCCACTTTCACGAGACTTCAAATTCTTAAACAACGAAAAGTTCATAAATTGAATCCGGAAGAAACGGCAATTTCAGAGAGTCAGAAGTTGAGCTGTTGCACTTAAAGTTCATTTTTCCAGAATAGTTTCATGATATACAGCAAAGAAATGTGTACTAAACCAGGTGCTCTACTAGTAGTTAGAAGAAGACAATAAAACTAATCTCACCAACCCAAGTACTCCAACCAAGAACAAGGATGAAGAACCTTGGAATTAGCTCGTAAAACTAAGAAAAACTATATATATATATATATATATATATATATATATATACCAAGAGACGGAGCTCGCTCCGTGGTCTCCTTTCTGGGAACTGGAAATGGTAAGCCTGTACAATACAAGAAAGTAAGCCCAAGTAGTCCAGGAACTGGAAAGATGACAAAAGAATAAACGAGGATGATAGAACTGGAGAACCCTATGCCCAAATTTCTTTCCAGTTTCGAGGAGTATGATATGCTTCAAGTTTGTAATTGTTGCTCGTGCATCCTCATCGGTATTACTATTGTTCCCAATGGGCTCCTCTCGTCAGATGAAGAGCACTGCATTTCCTTCGCTCCCCTGATTAGAGGAAGAAACGGTTTAGAAACAAAAGTGGAGATAAAAACCAATGATGCCACACACTTATTTAAGTAGAGCACAATTATACCTGCAAGGGGCTCATGCCATTAGTCCAGCTGGGTAACTCGCGTGCCCTGCCAGGTCTTTCGTATTCATACCCCAGCTAGGTGGCTTTGCAATCAAATTCTCCAATTCAAGAACAATCTCGGATTGAGACTTACCTGTTTCTGGCTCGTTCTCGTATATCATGTCATCCTCCATCAGCTTCTCCCACAGTATAAAATTCTCAGAAGTATTCGAAGAAGCTCCGACTAGTTGTTCCTGAAGGGGACCGCTTGATTCATGATCTGGCGAGAAGAGTATCTGGATTTCTGGGTCGACTGTGGTAAGCTCATCCTGAGGTTGAAGGTTCTTGCCATCAACAGCTTTTCGAGTAGCATCCAGGCTGTTATTTGCAGCATTCATGGCCTCCGTCAAGTTTTCATTGCCTTGCGGACCAGCCAACCTCCTTTTCTTTGAAACTTCACCGCTGCCTAGCGCCCTTTTCTGCTTCATTTTCTCAATGAAAAGCTGAACAAACAGAGGGTTTTTAAAAGCTTTTACCATGAAAATAGCCATATACTTTTGTTTACTCTCAGCAGTCCGTAAACGCTCCTTAACTGCGGCTAGGTAGTTCTCTGTATTCACTTGCTGCTGTTTGAGCCTCAGCAGTTCCAATTTCAAAGTATTCTGATCATTTCTCAGTTTTTGAAGCTCTGTTTCCGATATATAATTTGCAGAATCTAGCCAGGGCTGCCCAGCTCCTTGATGCTGCAACATTTGGGAATGTTGCTTTCTCCTCTTGATATTTTTCAGCAAATGCTTCTTCCCTTTCTGGAACTCCTCGTTTGCAAATTCCCATCTGTCCGAGTCAGTCTTCCTGAACCGCTATCACAATTCAACAGCAAAACTGCAATCACTAACACAACATACATAGGCTGCCAAAAAAAAAAAATTTTCTATCCACACGAAACACCAAAAAATCAACCAAGTATTAGAATAGAGAAAAAAGGAAAAATTGACGGGAAGGGCAAGCGGACATACTCCTTTACAATGAGGAAAACTGAAATACACCAAAGGATCTATCTCCTATGAAAAGTTAATTAAACGCCCCCCCCCCCCCCCCCCCAAAAAAAAAAAACACTTTTTCTTTCCCGTTTACCAGGAAAGAAAAAATGAAGAAAGAGTAGATTATAGAAATCCCAGAAATAAGAGCAAAAATTAATCATCTATCTGTGCTTACATAGGTGTTGAGTTGACGAACAAAGCTGGAGAAATTGTTGTGCTTAAAATGTTTAGGGAGAAGATCCCTAGAGAACTTGTGAGGATCCCAGACAACAAAGCTGGTGTTGGTGGAACTCCAAGAAATGGTGGAGTCAGTTTCAGGGTCATCCACCATCTCAAAAGTCTTCTTCAAGAATGGCGGTGGACCAACTTCGTGCAGCCCTTGCAGCGGTTTTGGAACATCGCTAAACTCTCCGCCACCACTAAAATTACTACTGACATTTCCAAAAGGGCCATCTTCATCAAGAAATACAACTGGTTCTTCTTTCACTGGCAAGATTTCTGCTTTTTCCACTTTTGGGGCGTCTTCTTCTTCCACTGGCACACTCCTCTTGAATCCCACGTTTAGTTGGTCCATCGGAAGAACGATTAAATCTTTGAAACTGGGTTTTACTGACAATGTTGAACGAGAATGGTAAGAGGAGATTGACAAGTAGATGAGAGATAAGACATTAAGGGGAAAGGGACCAAGAAACTCGGGGCCAGCAAAGGGGCCTGTGAAAAATTGTGGCGGCACAGACAGTGCTAGTATTGGATTAGAAGCCTAGAGCAGTACTTATCGTATGAAGCAAGGTATAGAATGGCATAGCGCTAGAGGAACGGCTGTAGTTATAGTGTGTAAGAGGGAAAGGGGTGTGGGGGTTGTTTGGCGAGGAACTGGGCGGCGTGGTGCGCTGTGACAAAATCGGCCAGATGTGGATATGAGTTGACAGTGGTCGCACCAAATTTTGCCATTTGTAGCTTTGAAAAGCGCACACACATTGCTCAGTCCCTCTATTTTCTAGAAACTTCATTCTGACCCCCCACCCTTGCTGCTCACGCAGGGGTCACTTTTTCTGTTGCTTCCCCTCTTAATTTCTGTAGGGTGCTGTGAAGCCGGGGATTTTCCCGACATTGATGATCTTGAATTAGGAATAATCTACCTTCCTTGAGGTTTCTCCTAATCAAATGTTTGATTTATACGATGATTTGTAATGTATAATAAACTTAGCTAGAGTGACAGATTACGTACTTAAGACAAATATACTTATGATAAACATTACCCTTGTTTGGAATTTTTTTGTAAGATCCGCTCATGAAATTTCTTTAATTTGCCAGGCTATTCCCAGTCCTTTAAATCAGGAAGATGATGGTGTTTCTTATTTTATGATTTTCGTGTTTATGTTTGGGATTTAAATGGGTATTCCAGCATCGAGTCCTTGTACAATGTACTCCACCTCCTTTCAATTTTTTTTCTTCTTTTTTAACAACCTCCTCTCGGTATTTAATTATCAACAACGAGGTACGCAGAGATTTATAGCTCTTTAGCATCTTATGAATTTAAAAACCAAACTTCTATGCTTATAAAAATTTTTTATTTACCATTTGGTCTATGTCAATTGATAGTATTTATTATCAACCTTGAGATAACAATCCCAAAAACTGCCCAATTCATTTGTAATTGACAAAAGCTTATTTCATATTTCAATCACAAGACACCAACAACACACTTTGCTTATAGGATCATGACAGTAATTAATTCACATAGATCTCTAATACATGACACTGTCCCCAATATAAAAGAACAATCAACAGAAAGGGAAATAATCTATAAACAACAATTTATGTTCATATCTCGATACCCTTTTTTTTTAATGTTATTAACTTAATAGTCTGTCACCTCAATCACCTCCCAAGTATTTTTTTTTTCCATAACCAAGAACTCGAGATGATGAGCATTTCAATCATTTGACTCAATATGAACGAATTTTTTGTTTTACGAGTATTACAATTAATGGGATGTCTTTAAGAAGATGCCAAGTAATTAGTTTTTTGAAAAGAATAATTAAATCAAGAAAATGTATAACGTGCAGGGAGAAGGGAGAAATGTAAGTGCATGCAATTAAACAAAATAATTTAATAAATTGAGATGCAGGAGAAGGGTATAAATCACTTGCATAGAAGCCAATACGTAAGCTAAGTAGGTGGCAACTAAAGCACAGTACACACGAAGGATTAAAGGATATTGGAGAGAGAAGAAATCGTATAAAGCTTCAAATTGAGGTTTCTTCCCCTAAATTTTGGGGAGGTGGGGGGCTGATATTGCAATTTGTCAGAAGCTGCAACAAGTCCCGGTTTTCATGTCTTGCCGCTAGTGGTCATACTTCCCCGTTCCCGAGGGGCGGCCAAATCACATAGCAGGCTGCCAAGTGGTGTCGGACACAGAAAAATATTGGACGAATCACAAATCATATTCAGGGTAATTTTGGTTGAGCGCCAGAAATATGTTTGGATTGCTATTTTCTCTAAAAAAAAAAAAAAAAAAGTATATTTCATGAGAATGTATTTTTTAATTATATATATATATATATCAAATCATTACAATACATATTTTTATAAAAATAACAATTCAAAAGAACTCTGTATTTTTCACTTTTAAAAAGTCCCCCGTGAATAATGAATGGCCTTCAGGTTTTCTGTCTCTTTGGCTATTTCTTTTTTTGACTTATTGGCAAGAGAATCATTAGACATGCGAATTTTCCAAATGTCTATTATAGGTTATTGACTTTTAAATAAACTGGTAAGCATTGCGATTTGATCATGAATCAAAATGATAACATTTTAGATAAGCTAGCACGAAAGAGCTGATTTTTTTTTTTTTTTTTTGGGGAAGGGGGGGGGCTACAATGAACATGCATTTCTGTTGTTCTTTTGCAGGCGAAAAGAGTTGAGACAAACTAAAATATCCATTTCAAAAGGGACGGGACGACACAATAACCGAAGAAAGTCCTGTCAAAAAAAATATAAATAGTACTATAAAAAAGTTAGAAAAGAAGAAAATCTTTTTTGGTTGCAGCAGCCAGCCACGCCACGCTACGCTACACCAGGCCACAACCTTAACCGCTTAATTGGGCCTTGCAAAATTGATTAAGGACCGAGGCCCGCTACGTCACCGTCACCCATCCGCTTTTTTGTCTGCTGCCACCATGTGACGTGGCAAGCTTCAGGGAGTGTGGGTTGCCGGTCCACCGTTTAAGGGAGATGGACGCGTGGGATTGGCGGATGGGCCACCGCTTGAAATGCACTGCTGGCTGGCTGGCTGGCTGATGTTCACTACGGGCTTTTTTTCTTTTTATATTCAGCTGGAAACTTGGGCCTTTTATCTCTTGTCTTTGATCTCTCAATGGGCTTTTATCACCGCGCCTTTTAGATAACAATTATAATTACTTTTTTTTTTAAAAAAAAAACAGGAATATGTCACTAATTTTAGAGAAACAGACCGGAGTTAACAGGGACGGATTCATGAGTAGAATTCGCGTGCAAGGTTCATTGACTCGCCGACTTTTGATTGAAACAAGGTGCACAGCCCCTTGGCCAGCATCCAATCTTGACACGCTTCAAGAAGCTTTGCTCGCTCCTTGTCTGTTCTCAATGAAGAGTGAAGACCATCAAGTTTATCCGTTCATGAAAAAAAAAATAATACAAAGAAAAAGAGAACTACATATTTATTTAAGGCGTCACGATGATTACAGTTCCTGGAAGCCCGATTTGTCAGCACAACGACGCTATTCCGTGTAGAAACTCATGATCGTATTGCACTTGTATTCT
Organism: Coffea arabica; assembly: GCF_036785885.1. Classification (NCBI taxonomy): domain Eukaryota; kingdom Viridiplantae; phylum Streptophyta; class Magnoliopsida; order Gentianales; family Rubiaceae; genus Coffea; species Coffea arabica. Next base: position 10,488,263 of record NC_092320.1, on the reverse strand, counting down.
CCAGTCTCGGGTACAATTATCTCCTACACCTAAAACAACTCGATTCGGATGGCTAAACATCTTATAATAAAATGTCTCAAGAATAAGGATATGTACGTTTTTCTTTTATATAGTGCTATAGACTCGCCTCCTTCTCATGTCGGTAGAGCGCACTCTGGTGCATTTGACAGCATGATGGCATTTATTTTATCTCAGGCTCTCAGAGCCTCCATTTCCCCTCTCGGTACACCACCCCCCCCCCCCCTCCCAAAAAAAAAAAGTGCACTTGAGATCTTTGGTTGGTATAATGCCAACATTTCCAAACTCGTCTCTCGTCAATTGTCAATTGTGACTCTACGTGCGTTCTTCAAATTTTTTTTTTTAGCACTTATTTGATTTAAAGGTAGTTTAGTTGCCTCCGATTTCCGATGATTCAGTTGGATCTGTCCCCTTTCTCATAATGTAAGGTTAGATGTAAGCGTGGATTGTCTAATCTAGAGGTGATTTAGCTGTTTCTGATTTCCAATGATCCAGTTGGATCTGTCCTCTGTTATATAATGTAGGAATAAGTGGAAGTGTAGATCGCTACCGTGTGACTAAAATGAAAATGATTAATCTTCTTTTATACACTGACAGTATATACACTTTCACCATTAGATGCATCGCACATAATTCGAATTTGAATTTGAAACGCAAATTTTACGTATATGCCGTATATCCAACCGCTATCAGTGTATATATGATTTATCCAAAAAAAAAATATATGCTTAAAAAAAATTCTTTTTTTTTAATGGGCAGAAGAACATTGTGCTCTTTTATCAACATCGCCGCTGGGCCGGCCCAAGGTACATTAGATATTTAGATGTATTGATGTGGATGAGGGGGTACGTATTCTCACGCTTGACCTTTAGTTCCCAAAAGCCAAGTCCATTCTTGTCGAGGGCGGGAGAGGAGTTGTGTTTGTTCGATAGCGTACTGAAACAAGTTCCAAATTCACTGAAGAACATTTGGTCAAACCAAACCCGCTTATTAACTAACGCTAACCGATTCAGATACTTGGAATTTTCTCCAGACTGACTGCTTATTCCACGTTTCAGCTAAAGTCGCCATGTAAAGAGGACATTGATGACTACCACGAAGAACAAAGGAGACCGTGCTAATAATCTGAAAATCTATTTCAAGTCTGGAGATCTCTTCCATCAAGACACTGTCAAGCAATAGTACTGGACTGATGGCTCCATTTCTAATCAAAGCACTGCAAATGCTGCAATTGCATGGGGTTGTTCATGACGTTTCAGGGTTGTTACTTATTAATGCACCACCATCACCACCACTCTGTCAAGAATATATATATATATATATATATATATATATATATATATATGCGTTGTCGTTATTTAATTTAGTGCTCAAACATTGAGCAATCATCAAGATGTAGAATGAGTCAATTCCAATCTACTGTGCTAATAGTACAATATAAGTATCGAGTCGTTGCTCGCACTGTATATACTTTTAGTAAATCAATACAATTCTATCATTTCAACAAAAAAAAAAAAAAAAAAGAGAAAAGGAGGACTGCAAAAAATATGGGACCAAGTGCCAAAACTGCACACAAAGGGGCTAAAAGGAAATTCACTCTAAAATTTATCTCTCTTTTCTTGGAGAATAAAATATATGTATCTCGTCTGTCCATGTCAAAATGCTCCTTGCTCAAATGGGAATCCGGAATGGCAGAGGCAAGCATCTTCTTCTGCTACGAATTTACAAGGCGAGTATACTATAAAGTTCCTATCCGAGTATCATCCTCAAGTCTGAAACATCATCTAGTGAAATCATTTAACGGTCAATATTGCATATGGGTTCAGCAGCCAAGCTTAATGTACCATTAATCCTCAAAGGTGCAAATAGGCTGGTGAACCTCAAAACGTTGAGCCGCGAATTGATCCATTAGAGACGTCGTTGGGGCCAAGGAAAAGAAGAGAACATGTTAACTCATGGCAAACTTCTTAATATCAGTATTCTTCCCCCGCATCATGGAATTCTTTGAGATATTTGCAATCTTTCACCCGAAGCCTGCTTGTCCTCTTAGTTGCCTACCATTTACCAAGACTTCAAATATTTGATTCATCAGCTGGCTTGATTCAACAAAGCTGCAGCAAGAGTGCATTGGCCATTAGCAAAATGCTTCTTTGTCTATGAAATCCCTGATATCTACCTACCATCTACCTGCTGAGCACAGTTGTCTTTGGCCTTCATTTGCACCTCAGCATTGGCTCGCCCTGCAGGTTGGGAAATTGTTCGTTTGTGCAATATGAGAAAGCATCATCAAGCAGCCATATCAAGAAACAAACAACCTGTAGTTTCACCTGAAGAAGCATTGGAACAGATTACGTTTAAACTACGAGTACACCTAGATAGAAGGGAAAAAATTCCAAGCTTTACTTCCCACCCTTAGCATAATGACATTAAGTAAATACTAATTTCAAAAATTTGCACATCCATGACCCCTTAAACAAGGGGGGGGGGGGGCAAAAAAAAAAAAAAAAGATTTAGCCTCTAGATACTAAATGTCTAAAACAAACCCAATCAAGCATGTTAGCTACTTGCTTTGAATTTTACAGTTTCTACACTGAAGAAGATGCCAAATAGTACATAATCCACAATTCAAACTCCAGGAATAATCTCTAGATTGAACAAAAACTAAATATAAAAAAAGCCTCTGGAATTACCTATTGAAACCATGATAAAACTAAATGAATTTTGATTCAAAGGTAAGACAGCAGGCAGTAGATCTTGTTCTGTAAAAGTAGACAGAAAAGCACTAGGCTAGACTTCTCGCTTTCCATCAGAAAATGAACTTCTTGAACGGTAAAAAATGTTTATTGAATTATTTTATTAAAGTTGTGGATGTACATCTACAATTAGCATATAATAAACAACAACAGAGAGTCACACTTAGCTTCCACCAAAAGCAAAAACCGATAACAGTGGTCCTAGCGTTAACCTTTCAAGCCTCGAAAGATTTTATTTTAGTAACAGCAAGTTGGTTTTCATCAAATCCATTCTACTCTTGGCTTTATGATATATAAACATCAGGAGAGAAGAAGGATAAGAAAAGCCAAGCAACATACCAAGTAACACAACAGAGGAGAGAGGTCAGCTATCATTTTGAGTAGCTTGCAGCTTAGTGCTACAAACAGCCAAAATCCTTGGAGACTAAATAGAGCAGCAGCTCTCTGGAAACAATTGAACATTTTTACTGCAGGAATAACTGCAAAAACCAGTAATCTGTGCAGAGAATTATGCATAAATTGAAGTTGCATTTGACTGGTTGTCCTCAATTCACTGTTCAGTGACTGATGCAATTCAGCATTAAGTCCAGAGTCTCAGAGGCTTCCAACAATTTATCCTCTGAACGTTGACCTGTCATGTTTTGTTCATGTCAGACGGGGTATCGAGAGACTGGTTCAACTTAATTTCAGAATCCAACTTAGCTGCAAATGCCAAGGTTGACCGGAGGGCTTTCTGTACCGAGGTTGGTGCATTCAGCAGGAGTGATGTCTTTGAAAAGCTTAACATTCCTCCAGCGCTTGGTTGATCCAATGATTGATCGAATGGCTGGGAAGAAGATGCTGACCTTTGCGGCATTGCAGGGAAGAATTTGAGTCCATCAAGTGCATATTCCTTCCGTTGGACCAATGGCAGACCCATGTTAACAATGCAGCGAAGTGTGTCATGTTGGCTAATAGCCGTAGGATTGTCTACTGGAGTTTTTCCATATGAAAGAAACTTCATGGCCTGAGGCATGGACGAAGGTGAAACTATGTTTGCTGTTTTATTCACTTTTAACTCTAAGTCTGCACTGCTTTGGGCAGCTTGATTGTCAATTTTGATGTGAACTTCACTTTTCAAAGGCGAGTCAACTAACTTGCTTTTACTTACCTGCCCTAACAATGATTCACTGACCCCATCCCTATTAAGAGACTCATCCAAAGGACGTTTGCCAAACGACAGAAAGTTTATTCCCCTTGGCATCTTTGAAGGCGCACCCTTGGCTAGGTCATTCGACTTCTGAATGCTGTCTTCAAGGTTCCTAGTCATGCTATAGCTGACTTTCTCACTATTGTCTCCTTTAAGATGTGGAACAGCTTGTTTATGCTTACTGCTATCACCTGGTGGCGATCTCACATGCGAAATGAAGCAGATTCCTTTTGGTGTCTGAGCAGAAGGTCTATCTAGATGCTCTGACGCTTTCTTCTCTGTACTCTTACCAGAAAAGTTTGCCATTACGGAGAACTTGGCATCAGCATGCTGATGAGGGACACCTTGGTGATTCACCTGTTTCTTAGAGATTGTCTTGCTCACCAGGGTTGGAGACTTGGATTCAGGCTTCGTAACATTTGAACTTGGCAGAGAACCATCCTTAGCGGAAATCTGAAGTAATTCCAGCAAATAGGACATCATATGCTGGAAAAAATTAGTTCTGGCCAGATGCAGTGAAAGTATTGAAGAATAAAGAGAATACAAAGACAACATAAAAAAGCATAGCAGGAAGCATTACCTCATGCGAAAACAAACAACCAGCGCCTCTGCTGCAAAAGCCATTGGTTACAATATTGTTGCAAGGATACTTGGACAGTTGATGATCAAACGGGCAGTTGTCCCCTTTCATGCAAGAATGTCGTGCAAAGTAGGAGCATGGCTGCAGCAGTAAAATCATCCAAAAAAAAAAAAGAGATTCAACATGGTTGCTCGTAAAAGAGTACAACTTCTAAATCAGCTACAATTTACAGGATTATATAACAATTTTTTTAATCAGAAAGGTAAAAAGTAGAAACAAAAATAAATAAGAAAAGAAGCTTTAAAATTCTAACATCAACATGAAAGGCACAACATGCAAAGGTGCAGAGGTTTATTGAATTATTCATATGACTTTATTCACTATATGTGTTTCACTAAGTTTTACACTGAACAACAACAAAGTCCAATGACAATCCTAAATTGTCACTTGGAATTTAAAGTTTACCAACAGTTCAATTTGATTTCTAGATTAAATAAAGGTGTTCGAAAGCTTTCAAAAAACACAATAGTTGTTTAGAGACAAACATAAAAGCAAAAAATTCACCAATTGAAGTCTAGTGCTTATGGAGCAGAAAATACAGCTACTAAGCATGAGGTTCATAGAAGAAGCACCTCAAATGATAGATGCCATAAACTAATTTTTATACTTCTTAAAATCGTAATGGCCAATAATAACAATGAGGGGAGCTACAATTTTGATGAACATGAGAATATGGAAAAGACAATGCATCCATTGATAGTACTGGCAGTACAAGATGAGATATAAATGCAACAGGCACTCATGATTGCTGTTGTGACATTGTTATGCACTATGAAGATATAGAGCAAATGAGCAAACCTTAGATTTTGTCAAGGGCGTTGTATCATGTGAAAATTTGCACTTCTCGCCCTGTAAAAACCAAAAGCAAGAATATAGGTAATCAAAGATTAGTCAATTAAACATGGTAAACAGAGCAAATCAGAGTATGGAACCTCATACAACCTCTTGACATCTGCCATTGAGATAATGGCGGCAATATGTCACTGTCTTGGGTTTCGACAGTGGTTGTAGCTTCAACCTTTTAACACCAAGCTCTCTATTCTTTGCTGCTCGTTTAATCCTTTCTTTTTTCTGCATCATGGAGCGGTGTAAATGAGTCAACTAAAGAAAATGGAAATAACATTACCGACAAATCATCCTCACAAGGAGCAGCTAATGATCCCAAAGCCTACTATAACTGATATAAGTATACCTTTTTCTTTTCTCTTCTTTCTTTGGTTAAAGGACCCTTTTTCCTTTTCTTTTTGCCAACACTAGCTTCCTGCAATCAACAGCAAATCAAAATAGCTGTCGTAAGCATTACATAAGCATCAAGTGGGAAGCTATATTGAGTTTATTTAGATAACATGCTGGTGACATCCTTGACATTTTATTTACATCGTGATCTGAGCTACCTAGAAACTAGCTATTAGCGTGTCATGGAAGACAGTAAAATTATTCCAACATCTCCTTTATCTTTCTTTCTTTTTAACCATTGGCCAGAACTCAACATCACGAAAGATTAAGAAACAAGCAGAAAAAAGATTCTGGTACTTTTTAGAAGCCTTCCATGAACATATCCAGAATAATTCCAGTTACAATCATTTGATTTCAAGGGAGGTCTCAAAGCTAAAATCGAACAATCACAAACAGTATCACCTGTCATGATTTATCATAAGAAACAATTTATCTCAATTACTCGTAATGATTCTAATGCAAATGAAGGTCTAAACCAATATTTTACTATTCTTATAAAGAAATGCTACATTCTTCAAAAGCAACAATAAAATTGAAAAATAATGCCCTGTCTAAAAATTAGTAGTAAGAATGAAATTACCGAATCAAAATGTTCAGAAAAAACAGAATGGAAGCTCAAGCAAGTTAATTTGCTGGTAGTACGGACAAAGTTAACCATGATAATCTGAAGACACACAACAGGTCACACGCAAAGAAGTCCAAATGCAGCAATTAATAACTTCGGACCAGAGACTTCTACACAAAAAATCCACAAAATATGTGATCAAGGACGTCTGAAGCATATAGTCCTTATGAATTTTCCTTACCCTTTTGGCATCCACAGAACTTTTATTTTCAGCTGTATCTTCATGCATTAGTCCATGCTGAGATAAGTTTTCTAGAGAAATTGCTGGATGATCTGTCTTATTGACTCCTGAAACTTGCTCTGCAGTCAATCCAATCTCCAGAGAAGCATCATAACCATCTAAAGTTTTAGTTGCAGTTTCTTCGCTGTGAGAAAAAACTTCAGCACTTGTATGCTCTTTTCTGAAACCTTCTGTTTCTGAATCAACTGTGTCCAAAAACATAGAACTTCTCGTATCACAATCCCCCAGTCTTGCATCTCCATCATCACCAGTGAATGCTTCTTTATCAGTATGTTCAGAAATCTGCACCTTACCTGACTTCTTCTCCTCCAATGATACAGCATCTTCATATAATAAATCCATTTCCTCACTAATTTCCCCTGAAATTTCCCCTTCTTCAATCTCATCATCTTCAATGGCACCAAAGGACAAGTCCAAGTTACCAGATGTAGATACAAGTTTCTCCAATTCTTTCTGTTTCAGATGCAATTCATGCTCAAGTCCTTTTGGCAAATGCCCCTCCATGGTAGGGTTCATCGCATCATTGCTTTCAACAGGTATTGACATATCCGCAATCCCATCAATGTCAACAGATGAACTCACAGTTTCAGGAACCTCCTTAATAAATGGTTCATTAAATACATTAAGCTCTCTTCTAGGACTGAATTCCCTATGAAAGTCCACGACGTTGCATATATCTTTTTCATGAGGAACTTCACAAGTCTGGTTATTAACAACGGAAGAGTCCACAAGGTTAACATTATTGTCTTGCGTGACCGTCTCCTTCCCTTGGACTTTTATATCTGTAGGATCTAACCCATCTACTTCATTCAGTGTATCAGCCCCTCCATCCTGAAAGCCATGAACTTCTTTAGTCTCATTGAAGGGTGACTTTTGTTGGACTAATGACATCTCCAAATCCATACCATTGTGGTTGACTAATGACTCGTGTTCAGCCTCTTCTCCTGATTTATTGGAGTCAATGTCGTCATTGTCATCTTGTGAGGAGAACGGGAACAATGAAAACCATGCTTTGTTAATTATAATTAGCAAATTTAAGTAAGGAAATCAATCATTCTAAACATTCCTTTCGGTTATCTCATGCAAATAACAAATCTTGGGATCATGAAATCTTGAAGAAACTGGAATTAAAAAAAAAAAAAAAAAAAAGAAACCGACTGAAATTGGACTCTCGGTAGATTTGAATGAACACGGGCGGAAAAGTTGAAACTTAAATCCTGGGAAGCGTATGTCACAAGCAGTATGAATGGGCAAAGCATAACTTGAAAATTTCCATCTCCTCGTTACTCCCAGCTTGCATCTCTACTTTATGATATCAATTCTATAGTTTTTTCCATGATTACCAGCTTATCAGAATTCGCTAAGCAAAGGCCTTGCTTTACCTTACTATTGTATTCTCTGACATTTATGCGGTAGAAAAACAGCCACTTATAAAAGCAAAATACATCAGAGAGAAATGAAATTACCCGGTACTTGGGGTTGCGGAAAAGATTGGAGGGCATTGCAATGCGATAAGATGGAAAGCAAGGTACGGTAGGTTTGGCTCTGGAGGGGCCGGCGCCGCAGCCGATTGGAATGAGGTGGGAAAGTAAAGAGATGGTCCCGGGTAGTCCCAAAACCTGAATTCTCCATGCTTTCTTGAATTCGGTTTGATTTTTTGTGGTCGTTGTGTAATTTGGGGACTTCGAAAACTTCAGCTGATAGTCTAAACTTGGGGAAAATTTACAGGTTGGGATGGCTCTGGGCTACGGTTTTGCTGAATACCATGAAATGGCATCGTCTGGGGACGTCTGTCAGTAATAGTAGCAGTTTGCATCCTGGCGGTGACGACAGAAGAAGTGACCGGTGACAGTGAGGCGGCGGGTTGTACAGACTAGACCCTGAGAGGGGTTGAAAGCGTGAGCCTTTTACGGTTGGGGTTATGTTGGCGTGATTATATAAATTCGACTACGTTTGAGGGTTAGTTTTGGAAGGCGAGGGTGTAAAAAAGGGGGGCGGGGGAAAAAAAAAAAAAACTTGTTGGTTGTTTTGTAAAACGACGCCGCTGGACAAATACTAGTAGCAGTAGTTCGCTAGACTAGACAAAAGCCCAGAGCAAAACCCTTGGACCCTCATTCCCTTTCGTCCTCCAGAGCCCCGAACTTTCGCGCACACACAGTGAATGACTTAACTATATTGGAGAGAGAGAAGGATATCTTTGGAGAATTTGAAGAAGGAAAAATGGCGGTGAGGATAAGGCTGTCTCGGTTTGGGTGCAGGAACAAGCCGTTCTACCGGGTGATGGCCGCCGATAGCAGATCTCCTCGAGACGGCAAGCATTTGGAAGTCCTCGGCTACTACAATCCTCTCCCTGGTCAATAATTATATTTATGCTTCCTTCATTCTCTCTTGCTATCAATTATTCTATAAACTACTCCAATTTTTATACTCCCCAGTTTGCTTCTTATCGTAATTATGCTCTTCATTTACTGCACGCTTGTTTCTTCGAAATTTAACAAAAAAAAAATTAATTGATTGATGCAGGTCAGGATGGCGGTAAGCGGATGGGTCTTAATTTTGACAGGGTGAAGTAAGTTATATACCCTTTTATTCACTTTTTTTGTTCTAAGTTTTCTTTTTTTTTTCATTGATGTTTGTGATTTCGTTCTCCTTGAAGTTTGTATCGTTTTGGATACTACACTGCCTGCTGGCTATAATAGCTCTGTAATAAGCGCGGTTTTCTTGTAGAAATATGTCCCATCTAGAGTTTAAATTTTCTGCTAGACTTAATAAAAGTGGCTGAAAGTGTGGTCTGCCTGAACCTCGTCCAAATATTGAAATATCATATATCAATGTATCCTCCGGGAAGATCCATGCCTGCCATTTTAGGCAGACATGAACCTTTAATCAGATTTTTGTTTGTTTTTTTTTTTTTCTATATCTGAACATGCTTGGTATACTGCCTAAACGACCTACTAGTGCCTAATTGTGTGAGCTTAGCATTCATCTGGTTTGCAATCTTGCTTCTTCTTTGGTTTGCCTGATTCTCTTCTCTTGTTGGATGCTTCTATGTGGGTTTGTGTGTGGAAAGAACTCTCCTTTTCTACTTACATGTGAGAGTCTCCACCTCAACATGGTCAAAAGATCTTTTGTGTTGTAGTAGTAAATACTTTAGACTTTGTATGAGGCAGGTTTGATTTAAACTCAACATCTTACGGTGCTTATTCACCTTCATGGAACATTTTGCTCACTAATCAAGCTTTGCATAAATTTTCAATTCCAATGTCCATTTTGTGAAGTTGGTAATGTATTAGTTGAAATATTTTAATTTCAGTGTGATTCCGCTCTTTGTATTTATTTAAGTAGAAGCTAGGCTGAGCTTTTCTCAGTAAGATAAGTCATTATAGGCTGCTTTACGTACCAATGTTTGCCTGTGATAAGATGCTAAACTCTGCAGTTGATTGAGGTATTTCATATCATTTCATTTCTGTAAGTTGAGAGCTATACAGAAGCCTTTTCTGAAAGTTCAGAAATCACTTGGTGCTTTTTTCCTGGTTTTCAAATGTAATTCATTCTGAAAATAGTTACCATATAGCTGCTACACACTATAGAGGCATGGACAGATGGAATGTAGATGGTAAGAATCTCTAACCTTAGATAATGTTTTATAAATGAAGGACATGTAAGCACTTCCAAACTTCGAAAAGGCTCCTGTTGATGGTCCAAAAATGGCAATAAAACCATAACTCTCTATGAGATATGCCTCCCATTCTTGCTCAACATTACAATCTAGTGGGATAGAATATTAAGCTCTTTTGCAAACCTGTTCTGTGGAGTATCTGCTTTTTGGTTTACATATAACCGGTGATTTCTTTCAATTGTCGATTGAAATGTGAAAGTTATTTAATTGGTGACCTATGCTTGCTCTGTAGATATTGGCTCTCTGTTGGTGCACAGCCTTCCGAGCCTGTTCAACGTCTTCTTTTCAGATCAGGAGTGTTGCCTCCACCACCTATGTTGGCAATGGGACGAAAAGGAGGACCAAAGGATACACGGTGGGTTGATCCAATGACAGGACGTGTTTTTGCGTTGGAGCCATCAAAGAATGCTAATCCCAAATCAGATGCCAATGATGACAAGGTAGATGTAGATGAAAGTGCTGCCACTGCTTGAACCCTTCCTGAACTCAAGCTGGAAGACCTACTCTTGATTTTGGAAATGTCCATAGAAGTACCAGATCTGCTCATTGACGTTTTCTTTTGATGATCTTTAAAATGTGCTGCCTGGAAGCTGTGCTAACCACAGAATGGAGATAGTTGTCAGTTGCTTCGTTTATGATGCTTTCTCACTTTCTTCTTGTTTGGTCCCCATAATGCGCTGATCTGAAAGAATTCTGTGCGGAGTAAAACCAAAATTTCTTTTTTTTTTTTCCGGAATTATTCTTTAAACTCCGATGTACTCTATTGCAGTGCCATCATGCACGAGTGAAATGTGTAGATGTTTCATTGTATATGAATTTTCCTTGATCGTAGACTCTGCTTGTTTGGATGATTGTTTGTACAGCCGGATGCTGAAACGAAAGACGGAAAGAGCGCTGAGTGTGAATCGGAGGCAGATTGATACGCCTCAATGACCTGTGGAATATGCGGATTTGGATTCTGCTTAAACTGATGCCAAAATGGTAATTGAGGATCTAAAAATCTGTGAATGCTACTGATTCGATTCGATGGACAAGCATTAAGCAGCCCTCGACTCATCGCCTACTAGCTGCTGACCTAATAAAAGATCTTCAAAAACCTTCGTCCCCGCTGTTGCAATGTGAGATATTTGAAAACTTCAGATATATATTTTCCTTCCCAAAAAAAAAGGTAGTGCAAAATTCTACTATGTACGAGTAATTCTGAATCACCCCAAGTCCCCAACCTACCCAACAAAACAGGAAAAAGAAAAAATGAAAATAAAGATACCCACCCTGGCCACCCAGCCACCCCCCCCCCCCCCCCCCCCCCCCAAAAACCAAAAAACAAAATTCAAAGAAACGAGAGAGAGGGAGGGGAAAAAAAAAAAGGAAAAGGAGAGAACACTGCCACGCACTGCTTAATGGAGCCCAGGCTTAGGTTTCGGGGAGAGAGATGTATACTTAACTTGATGGAGTATTGGAGTGGTGAGAGCAAGGAAAAAAAGAGGAGAGGGAAGGAATTGCCAATTTGCTACAACTATAGTACAGTAACAATTAATTAAGGAGGCGCTTTAGCTTTATTTGCTTTAGCTCATCCATCCATCCATCCTCATATATATATCTTCCCTCTATCTCTTTTCTTTCTTGCCTCCCCCTCGCTTCTCTTCTTCTCTTCTAATCTTCTTCTAGGGTTCTAGGGTTTCTCCCCTCCCCCCCCCCCTCCTCTCCCGGCAACGAGGCCTCTTCTGCGAAATGAGCAACAGCAAAGACAACTTTAACGTTTCCGATCTCACCTCCGGTATTAACCTAAAATCCTTTTTCCTCTTCTTCCTTCTAACCCCCCTCCCCAGCCCACCCCAAGCCCCTATGTATGGAAACTATTAGTAACATTCCAAGATTGTTTTAGTTACCTTTGTGGTTGTTGTTTTAGTTACTTTTCTGGGTTCTAATTTTTTTTTTTAACTTGTTATTATTAGCTTTGAATGCTGAGGATAGAGCAGACCTTGTTAATGCTCTCAAAGTAAGTTCCTTCTGTCTTTTTTTTCTGTTCTCTTTTTTGGTCCGTCGCAAATCTCTGTTCTAGAGGCTTGGCGAATAATCACACTGATTAGGATTTCGTTGGGGTTGATTCTGTTTTGTGGATTTTTCATGAGCTTGTTGAAATTAATGGTGTACGCTACTTGCCTCTTTTTTCTTATGCAGAATAAGCTTCAAGATCTTACTGGGAAGCATTCAGATGTGTTGGAGAACTTGTCGCCGGTAGTCAGGAAGCGTGTTGAGGTTCTAAGGGGCCTTCAGGCATGTGATTTAATCTCTAACACTGTTAATTATAAATACATGGGAATTTAAAATAGTGTACTAGTGTGTGTACTTGTGCTTGGATAGGCGTGCAAGTGTTTCAGCAGTTTCTTGTAGCTTTTATCAGCTTTTGCTCAATTATCTTCCAGTCAATGATTAAATTTGGTACCGCTGTATGTGGTTGGAAATTGGGAAAGATATTAGTTCTACCAATTTTGAGCGATCGACTGCTTGCCCTTTTGGTCATAAAATGTTATTTTTCCGGCCAGATAAGGCTTCATAGGTGGTTCCATATTTGTAATTACTTGGATCGCAGATGTGGGATTTACACCTACTGTAAAATGGGATTTACACCACCCTGAGGAAAAAAGGTTTTCCTTTTTTCCTTTTTATTTTTCAATTTAAAAACTGATCACTGGATGCATTTCTTGACACTTCTTGTATTAACACAGCTAAACCTTGTTCTGTTTGTAGGTATTTTAGAATCTCGGTTTTGCAACAGTTGTTTAAATTTTTCTTTTAACTCCAGATGTCTTATGAAGAGCCAAAATGGCATCCCAAGAGTTTGGAGTTGAGCAATCAGATCCAGTTGGGGTCTGTAGTCATAAGAAAGTTGAACTTAATTTATCTATATAAATAAAATGCTACAGTGATATGATGAAAATGAAGTCCAAGACGTAGTAGTTGCCTATCACTTTCTGTGAAACCGCATCTGATATTATTGTATTTATCTGAATGCTACTTCCTTTCTTGATGTTGAAATGGTTTTGGTTGATTTGTGGATTTCAAGCGTTTAACTGCTTATTTGTGTATTTCTGTCTTCCTAATCAACAGAGTGAACATGATGAATTGGAGGCTAAATTTTTTGAGGAGAGAGCAGCTCTGGAAGCCAAGTATCAGAAGTTATATCAACCACTTTATGCCAAGGTCGGCAATGCTTTTGCATGATATTTTTGTGTGCTAGTTCCCATCAAACTTCAGACTTAAAGTTGAATTCCGTGTTGTGATGAGAAATTTTGATTATGTGCAGAGGTATACTATTGTGAATGGAGTTGATGAAGCTGAAGGTGCTACAGCTGAGGCTGCAAAAGAGGATGAAACAACTTCAGAGGGTAAAATTTCACGATATTTTGGAATCTGTTCCTTGGTTGTCCATTATAAAGCTTGACATCTACTTTTTATGCAGATAAAGGTGTTCCTAGTTTCTGGCTGACTGCAATGAAGAATAATGAAGTTATTGCCGAGGAGGTTAGTCATTCTAGCAACAATTTTCTTACTCGTGCACTTTTTGCTCCAATTATTTTGGGCTATTAACTGGGTTGATGAAAATCGAGCCAGATTTCTGAACGAGATGAAGCAGCTCTCAAATTTCTCAAAGATATAAAGTGGGCAAGGATTGATAATCCAAAGGGTTTCAAGCTTGAGTTCATTTTTGACACCAATCCTTACTTTAAAAATTCTGTTCTGACCAAAACATATCACATGATTGATGAAGATGAGCCTATTCTAGAGAAAGCAATAGGGTAAGCTGGGGTTTACTTTGTCAGTCACTATGTAAGTGCTATTACAACATTTTCCCTCTCTCTTCTCACTTTTTTGTGTTCCTGTAGGACGGAGATCGAATGGCACCCAGGAAAATGCTTGACTCAGAAAATCCTTAAAAAGAAGCCTAAGAAGGGGTCAAAGAATGCCAAGCCAATCACTAAAACTGAGCAATGTGAAAGTTTTTTCAACTTCTTTAGTCCGCCACAAGTCCCTGAGGATGATGAAGACATTGATGAAGATGCTGTAAGCCAACTTGCCTTTATGCTTAGAAGGAGAAAGCTGTTCTTTTCCTCTCTAACTTCTCTTCTTCATGATTTTTGAACAGGCTGAGGAGCTCCAGAACTTGATGGAACAAGACTATGACATTGGGTAAGTTGTACAGTAATATTCTTTATGAAGAACTTGAAACTTTGGATATATTGTGTTTCTTTTTGGGCCCTTGAATGTTTAAATGATTGTTTCCTTGGGTTCATGGTTCATGTTTATCATATCAATGAAGTGGATGCTTTTCATTCTTGTTCCTGCAGTTCTACCATTCGAGATAAAATCATCCCGCATGCTGTCTCTTGGTTCACTGGGGAAGCCGCTAGTGATGAGTTTGCTGAAATAGATGATGATGATGATGAAGAGCTTGATGATGAGGAGGAGGAAGATGATGAGGACGAGGAGGAAGATGACGAGGACGAGGAGGATGATGAGGAGGATGATCAACCCAAGAACAGGAAGAAGGTAAAAGGATTAGGACTTTTGTTGTTAGTGATAGCTGTGTTGGTTTTGATCCTTTTCTTGTCACATCATTTCTGTTTTCTTTCGTCCTTGCTTGCCAATATTTTTTGTTGTTAGTTTCACTGAAGGTGTGATTTCTAATAGTCTATTTCCCTGAAGTTATATGATCCAATTTATGTATGTCAAATGTTGATGATTTGTTTTGCTGTAAATTGTAGAAGAGTGGAAGAGTACCAATTGGTGACGGTCAGCCGGGTGAGAGACCTCCTGAATGTAAGCAGCAGTAACGTTGCATTGATCACTTTTGGATTCTGGAGTGGGTGGGGTGTGCATTGATGGGTATTGCCAAACAAGAGGAGTTGTGTCAATTTTGTGTGTTCTGCTTGGATCATCATATGCCATCATATGAACAGTGCTAGAATCCATTTTCTTAATTTTCCTATATTTTTGTTTTGTATTCTTTTCTTGGTTCTGGCTTTGGAATATCATGGTGAAATAGTTAGGGATGTTCATGGAAATTGTTGGATTCTGATGCTGAGACATTTGAGTATAGCAATACAGCCATGTTAGCGTAGTCATTGCATCTTACTCCAGGAGTTCCTTTAAGGAATCCTCCACTGTGATTTTCCAGTCATGGAATTGTGCTTGTATTGAGTGAACATGAGTTAGGTCCTATACGTAATTAAGTTCTATTCAAGCCCCTATATTGGGATTTGCTGATTTATGCAAGATTGACGTAAAGCATACTTGATCGGAATTTCCGAACTGAGCTAATAATCAGGAATGGTTCTTACTATGGTGGCTCAGTGCCTAAATTCATCCAAATCTAGACGTTGGGAAAGGAAACTGACAAAAGTCACGGTGCTTTTCTCTGAACTTCTGATGATGGTCTGAGTCCATTAATTAATTTGTAGAACGAACTAACAAAACACATCATTTCCTAAGTATCAGCAATGGATACAAATACAAAAATCTTTAAAAATTAATATGTTATTATATAGTTTGCATTGTTATCATGATTCGTACGTCGCTTACAATATATTTTTGTAATTTGTATTCCTGATATGACCCAGCTTGGCGGCTATTTGCGAAAGCTTGAGCAAGTTTGATGGTAAAGTTTTTGTGCTGTAACGTTATGTTGTTATTTCTCTCACAAGTCCTCAATAACTAGGGATGTCAATGGGTCAGGTTTCGATCTTGATCCAATTCGGATCCGATAAATTTTTTCGAGTTTGGATTGAAAAATAATTTTGATATCCGAACTCGTTTACTCTAATGAAAAACGGGTCGAATATGAAATAAAGAATTTTTTTTTTTTTTTTGTATTCGATCCGAATTCGAACAATATATTAATAATTATAAAATATAAATA
Source organism: Coffea arabica (assembly GCF_036785885.1). NCBI lineage: Eukaryota > Viridiplantae > Streptophyta > Magnoliopsida > Gentianales > Rubiaceae > Coffea > Coffea arabica. The sequence continues at coordinate 10,471,962 of NC_092320.1, read as the reverse complement.
TTTTTAAATACATTTTTTTTTCAAATTAACAATTTAGTAATGGTTTTATAGATTGATTTGTGATTAATTTTAGATTGACTATTGCGAATTATTTGTAATTTTGCTTTGTAATTTGATTTATTTAAGTTTGGAGATTGGATTTTGCGATTGGTTTTGGATTTAAATTTGAAATGTTTAAGTTTGGACATTTTCTTTTTGAGTAGACTTAGATCCGATCCGAAATCCATCAGATCCCATTATGGAACTCTAAGGTCAAGACCCGTCGAGTATACAGGCCGGATCGGGTTTACTACATAAAAAAACGGATTCGAATCCAAAATTTTCAATTTCGACCCAAACTCGACCAATTAACACCCCTAGCGGCAACAGGTATTTTGTCAAGAATTCATAACGATTGAACAAAATATGGCTAATGGAGCGGAAACACCAATCCTTTTTCTTTTGTTTTGTTTTGTAGGGGGGAGGGAACCTTGGTTCTTTTGGCTTAAATATTTGGATTTATCTTCTTGTACACTGACAATGTATACACCATCGTTATTGGATACATGATAATTCATTCAAATTTAAATTTAAAATCTAAATTTTTTTTAACTCCTATTTTATGCATCCAACAGTGATTAGTATATGCACCCTGTCCTGTCAGTGTATTCTAATAACACACGGGAGCGTAAAATTTGTATCGGGATCGGCAGATCTTTTGTCAAAGAGAAGTCGAAACAGAAAATGTATGCTGCTGCTCCTCCTCCCTATTATTGATCACCTCAAAGTTTGACTAATGTAATCTCAAATGAGTGTGTTCGGAAAGAAATATATTTTTTTATATTTCATTGAATTCACAACTGACTCCCGTTACCAAATTGTAATTGCGTTCACAACTACTCTGTCACGTCAACCGGTCATTAAAATGAGAAGTAGCAATCTTCTAATCCTTTTATTTCTGCGGGTATAGTGCTTTATTTTTCGTTTAATCTGTAAACAGGTAATTGTCGATGAAGCCAACTAATTTTTGGGCGTACCAATTCCATGATCTCATAACCAACCAAATCAAATCTATTAGGCGTACGTGTGATGTGGCCGGCCCGCGTCTGGAATTTTTTATAGACAGAATTTTGCTTAACCGTGTAAAGTAAATATCCTAATTGATAGATATGACAAGTCTTACAGAGTTAGATGATAAATATTCATTCAATTCAAGTAATTTATTAGCACATTCTTGTGGGAGAAAAAAATTGTCCAATTTGCGAAAGAGAACGATTAAAAATGTACAAATTTGCCACGATGGCGCATCGCTCGGCTTAAGCTTGGAAGATTGGGCATTTCAGAATCATATGGATCATTCCAAATCCAATCACATTGGCCATAAACAACAAAATGGGAATACACGTCTAGATTCTAGGCCGAATATTTCGGGTCTTACAAGCGAAACTCAGACGCGGGCCGGACCAGACTCGGCTTTTACCCAGAGAAAAGTCCAGTCGTCGAAATTCCAATCGACACAAGAAAGCGTAAATCCAGGAGCGACTCTCTCGCAAATGACTGAACGAGACACGAAGCAACACCCCTTGAGTTGGGCCCCACCAGTGAACGCAGTTCACAATACAGTCACGCAGTGACATTTACTTCCCCTGATGTTTCGTTAAACTAAAATTCAGTCCCTAAAATTTGGCCAAATTATAAAAAAAGCCTTCAAAGTCATAAAAAAAGCACTAAGAAGCCGTCAATCAAACTTTTCTTTTCTTTCCTTCTTTTTTTTTTTTTTTTTTATTTCTGTCTTCATCTTCCTTTGTTTTCTTTCTTTTTTTTTTTTTTAAATAGCCACCACCAGTCACTACTATAATTGGAGGCAAAAATCCATAAAACTACATTTTCTAATTTGTATTTTAGTTTAGAACGTTTACTTACCCACAAAATCAATCTAGATGATCATAGAGTAGCATGTGGAATGAAAAACACTACTTGCCTACTCCGACACCTTCAAATGGCAAATAAATATCATGTAATTAATATGTACCGATATGATTCTAAAAAAGAGGAAAATGTAAAAATAGGAGAAAGTCAACACAATCGACTATATTCTAATCCCAATTCACATTTATTGTTTTAAACTCAAAATTTTAAAAGGTTCAATTTTGGACTTTTTATGTTTTTCAAAGTTTTCCAAATAGAATTTGAATTTTGAAGACATGTTTTGAATCTTTGTATGTTTCTGTTTAGTGGAGGAATGAAAAAGAGGGAAGATGATATGAAGAAGGCTCAAGTTCAAGAAGAATTTTGATTTTGGTTGACTAGGAAATGGAATGAAACAAAGGGTCGACAAAAAGAGAAAGAAAGAATATCAAAGAAGCTTAAGTAGAGAAGAAATCTTATTTAGATTGTTAGAAAAAAGAATAATGATGCATGAACTCTGGGATATCGTCAAAATTTGGTTTGCTTTTTTCATTCTTTTTTGTTCCCTTTTGGTAATTACTACAAATTAGTACTACTAAGTTTTCCCTTTTTTCTCTCATTTTTCCTATCAATTAATCTATGAAACTAAAAAATTAGCGCTGTCAAGCTGTTTATTTTTTCTCCTCAACCTTGCTTTTCTTTTGGTCCTTTGCTAGTTTGTTAGCTTTTTTCTTGTTTTATGTATTCACCATCTTCTACTTGTGGTATTTCTCCTTCTTTTTTTTTTTTGTTTTTCTGTTTTTTTTTTTTACTATTTGAACTAAAAGAGGGCAAATCTGCTATTTCATAATTTCTGTTAGTCGGATGTTGATGTTGACAGCGAGTTTTTGTTATTTGGTCAAACTTTTACTAAATGTAATTAAACCAAATTAAACCTAAAATTTCAAATAATACGTGTTCGAACGAACCTCAGGGGAGGTAAATGTAATTAAACCTAATTCATTTGGTTAATTCCAAATTCCGAAACTTTTCCAATTTCTTTTTCTTCGTCCGAGGAAACCACGGCAGGGCCAGGCTACAACGAAGAGCTGGAAAGGGAGGGAAAATTGCTTAAAACCCTAAAAAAACTCTCTCCTCCTTTCTTCTTCTTCCTTCACTTCTACTTCTCTTGAAAGCTTTCAAGTAACTTTTCGAATCAAGCACAATGATTTAGCAGCTCCATTTTTTTTGTTCTCTCTCTCTCAAGTCTCTTGTGAGAGGAGACAGAGAAGAGTCTTTTTTTTAGAGAAAGTCAAAAGTTCAGAGTGGAGTGAGGAGGGCATTGTCAAAGGGATATTGACTTTCCTTTTTTTCTTTGGGTTTGGTGGAAGCCTTTGAATATGATGGCGAGGCTTCTCCGAAATGCTTCTTCTCTCGGACGCTCTCTGCTTCTGCAACCTCCCTCTCAGGTAATTTCCCCAGCAAACCAGAAATAGAAGGAAGGCCACTTAAAATAGGGAAGATTTTTTCTTATTTTCTTTGTATTTTTGAAAATTTTGGTTAAGATTAATGATAGGTAATGGCCCGTTGTAGAAATTTGAAGTGTTTTTTTTTTTTTTTTTAATTTTCAGCTTTTGCTCAAATATGTTTTTCAGAGCTTTGTTGAGTTTCAGCGTTTTTTCGCTATCTATATTTTGTTTGTACTATTCCTTTGAAGTTATAGGTGTAATATAGTGTTTATACTTGTTATTAGCAGTCGGAAGCTGCGAATAAATAATTATTCTATAATTTCCTATGAATTACGAAAATCAAATGCTTTACTTTGCTAACTTGCAGAAGTTGTTCCTTTTTGAAAAAAATGATTGAAGTTGCATACTGTATCAAGAAAAAGTCTTTTGTTTGATACGTTTTCTGACATTGTTTTTCAATTATTACTGCTTTTTTTTTTTGGTTTCTCACTTTCTTCATGAGTCATGACACGAATTTGTTGTGTGTTGATGCAGACTTTTAGGAAGAGCTTGTTAGGGGTATCCACTCAGTTCTCCTACTTTTCCTCCAAAGGTGCCCGAAGTTTATTTTCCTGCTGAACTGACCTGCATTTTGTCTTCATACCTTCTTGTCTTGGTGATCATTTTGATGGATTTCAAAATTAGATAGATTAGAATAACTTTTGCATATAAAGTCTATCTTTTTAGGCTTTAGGCCCTTGCCAGGACCAGTTAAATCTAATACATATATTTGCTTAGTGTTTGAATACTTCAAGTGTCATGTTTATTTAATGTGACACTTGCATGTTTTCTCCCATATTTTTGTGTTTTCTGTTCTTAAAACCAACTGTCTCGGCAGAAAAATTATATAGCACCCAAGTATGCAAGTTTTTTGCTATATTTTGGACTTGTACCTCCCTCCTGGAGTATTTTAACATTAAGTGCATCATCTTTAATGTGACAATCACTTGACTTCCTCCCCCCCCCCCCCCCCCCCCCGGCCATGATTCTTTGAATCAGATGAATTCTTTTAAGTGTCGCTTTTTTCTGAAATTTGTTGAGTTTGATATTTTTTACATTTGGCAGGGATTGTGTTATTTCTGCTTGAGAGTACCTACTTTTTGCTCTCTCTGCAGTCGAAAATATCATTTTTTTTTCGCTTCATTAGTTCATTATGAACATAAGTTATTTTTTGTATGGAAGGTAGAAGAAAATCCAAGTCAGATGGAAGTGACTCGGGTGAGGAGAATATGTCAAAGAAAGATTTGGCGCTCAAGCAGGCAATGGATCAGATCACTGCATCATTTGGAAAAGGTTCTATCATGTGGCTTGGTCGCTCTGCCCCTGTCAAACAAGTTCCAGTTGTGTCTACAGGTTCATTTGCTTTGGATGTTGCGCTTGGGGTTGGAGGACTTCCAAAGGTTGGACATCTTATGTGTTTCTTATGCTGTAATGCCAGATGCTGATTTTAAATGATTGTTTCAAGTGCACTAAATATCTGCAAACTTCTAAAGAATCATATTGACATCGTTTTAGAGTGCAATACTATACCACTGAAAGGACTTTTCTCTATCTAATTGGGACTTCAACTAAGAGCTGCTGTAATTATTCTTGATTTGAATCTTTCCATTCTGATTAATCAGCATTTAAAATTTCCAAATTGTGTTGCAAAAGAAAAGCTTTGTCTTGTTCCTGAAAACCTTCACTGAAATGGAAGCTTTTTAATTACTTTGTATCACTATTCGTTTCTGTTAACCTTATTGTTTACTGTGTGCAGGGACGTGTTGTGGAGATTTATGGTCCAGAGGCTTCTGGAAAAACAACTCTTGCTCTACATGTAATTGCTGAGGCACAGAAACAAGGAGGTGACTTGAATTAGTTTATGCAGTGTTGCTCTTTCTCTTGATGCAGTATTCATTTCCAAGGTTTCCTAATGTAGCTCCATGAGTATAGAGACTTCCCTATTTTTCTTTCTGCTAGGAGAGCATTTAGAGAGGCATTATCTTCGTGTCTTGGGGTGGTTTGCTTACGAGTGTTTGGCATAGAAAAATACAATCAATATATTGAAATTAAATAATGATATTTTACTAGTGAAGCAAAGATCTGACTTCCCATTGAAAGATGTGCACAAAATCTGTCAGCAATGACATCTGGAGGTCTATATGCATTCTCAGTATGATGCTGATATCAAAATAGTTCTTAATGAGCTACAAAATTGGAATTTATCTTGAATTTCGTCAGATTTGAGTGTTGAATGTCAAGTTCCATCTTTTAACCCATTAGTTAGAAATGTCCTTTCACTCTGAATTGGAGCGCTGTAGGTTCTGGTACTGGTTGCATTTAAGATGACTCGTTGTACTGACTGTGAGAAAGAGGGTACCAGTCTGATTTTCTATGGCTTGTGAATCATCTAGTCTAATATTGTCAAACACCATTAGCCCGCCAACATGGACAAATCCTTGTATCTGCTGCAGTTAAGTGCTTCCTGTAGTAATGCTCCTATTAGGATTTTTTTCAGTTGATATTTCTATTTTCTTGCATTTTTTTCAGTTGATATTTCTATTTTCTTGCAGTTAAGGTTTAAGTCACTTATAAGTATTTTATGTCTATATGGTTTGTCTTAAAGGCTAGCCTATAGGCAGGTTGTTTTTCAAGAAGATAACAAGTAGGTTTGGTTTACTATTAAATTCTCGTACTAGAGTTTCTTACAATTTTTGTGTCAAGATTTTACAGAATATTGCAATTTGAACTTTTTTTTTTGGGGGTAGGCTACTGTGTTTTTGTTGATGCTGAGCACGCTCTTGATCCAGCCCTAGCTCAGGCTATCGGAGTCAACACTGAAAACTTACTTCTTTCACAACCAGACTGTGGGGAGCAGGCTCTCAGTCTTGTAGATACCATTATCAGGAGTGGTTCAGTTGATGTTGTTGTGGTGGACAGTGTAAGTTAGATTGCTGATCCTTAAAAGTTGAGATTGCTGTTGAATCTCTGGATATTGTTTACGATCATTTGATTGTAAGTCACTTTTGAATGATTTACTGGCTTTCAGGTTGCTGCCCTTGTCCCCAAAGGTGAACTTGACGGTGAAATGGGTGACGCTCACATGGCAATGCAAGCTAGATTAATGAGCCAGGCTCTTCGCAAACTGAGCCATTCTTTGTCTTTATCACAAACTATCCTAATCTTTATTAATCAGGTACTGCTAACAAGTTTCAGAAGTTCTGTATAGAGTTTATAGGTGTTGTGAAGAAACTTTCTTTTTTTCTCATCTGATGAGGGCGTCTGCCTAAATTTGCTAATATTAAAACCTGGTTGCATTATTACTTTGATTCTAATAAAGCTTAGCAGCCCACTCAAATAGACCAGGAACTCATCAGTCCCATCTATATAAAGGGTACTGTGGAAAAGAGATAAAAACTTAATCAGTCCTGATTAATTTGGTTCACTTGTCCCAGTAGATTTTTTTTTTTTTGGCAATTTTTAAGAAGAACCTGAAGAACATTTTTTTTATCTATTTGGTTTGATGTTACATGATTAGACTATTAATCACTCGTGTCATACTAAGATCAGGTTATGCTGTTACTTAATATGGTTTTGCGTGCTTTAGAACTTGGTTCACATGACATGTGATGTTGCTTATAGGCATGAACTAGATTGTCCAGGTAAGTAATTACCAGGGGGAGAATTAATGTTATCTCATAAGTTAGTATAGTCCCTTCACCTCTCTAAATAAGTTTGGAGCCTGAGGACTGATACTTTTTCTTGTGCTACTTTGCAATTTATCAATTTTCTTTTCCTATAATTTGCTAATTTACAGTTACCAACTTCTTGGAATTACATGTTACTCAGGTCAGAGCAAAACTATCTGTTGTTGGATTTGGTGGTCCCACTGAAGTCACCTGTGGTGGTAATGCATTGAAGTTTTATGCTTCAGTGCGTCTAAACATCAAGAGAATAGGTCTCGTCAAGAGGGGTGACGAGGTAAAATTTTGTTTGCATCTCTAATTGCCTCTTAGTTACTTAAGTTTACATTTTGAACATGTGGTTTTGATTGTTCAAGAGGCAACCTGAAGGATCTTTTGCCTTTAATTGTAAGCCTTGGATTTGGAAATAGATGCTCACATTTGTTTTGTATCTGACACCTTTTGGTTGTATAAACATTTTTTACCATGAGATTGTTTTCTATTTGTTCAAAGTTAACCATGTCTGTATCCGTGGTCTGTGCTTTTGTATTAGTTTAGTTGCTCTCTCTCTCTCTCTCTCTCTCTCTCTCTCTCTCTCTCTCTTTGTGCATGCACGTACTAAATTGTGCAAGGAGGTCCCTTCAATGAAAATGTTTTGTCTTATGAAGTATTGTTCTGTGAAAACATGCTTTATTGTAAAGAAATCCTGAAGACTGGATTAATCTGCAGTATGCTGTTCAAATGTGGACTAAAGTTGGCTGGTTGGAGGATGCTAATCTGCTGAACCATAAAATTATATTTTGCCTTATTTGTACCATGTCAAAAGAGATTAAAGGCTCTCTTTACTTTGTTATTTTTCATCTCCTAAGAGTTATTGTTAAATTGTAATTAATTGCTCGAGTTTTGTCTACTGTTTATTTGATTTTTTGCTTTGGCCTTTGATCAGCAGCATTAGTGGTCTCTTATAAAGGATATAGAGGAAAACACACTACTTTGCATGCTTTTTCTTCATATTGAGCTGTTGAAGGTATAGGTATATGGTCAGTTGCTCTTACTATTGAACAATCTTAACTGCTTTACTTTACATGGATACCTTGATTGGAGTGACTGGAATCAATTGTTTTTAACAAGATGACCTGAGTATGTGGTCTAGACTTGACTTCGTTCATGTTCGTTATTCATGTGGGTGCTGTTGCTGTTTTTTTTCCGGCTGTTTACAGACCATAGGCAGCCAAGTTGTGGTGAAGATTGTAAAGAACAAGCATGCCCCTCCATTTAGAACAGCAGAGTTTGAGCTTGAATTCGGGAAGGGGATTTGTCGTGAATCAGAGATCATAGAGTTAGGATTGAAGCACAAGTTCCTCAGAAAGAATGGTGGGTTTTATTATGTGAATGGTGAGACAATACACGGCAAGGAAGCCTTGAAACAGTACCTGGTTTCGAACGAGAGCGTACGAGAAGAACTTATGGTGAAACTTAGGGAGAAGCTTGTTGGTGCAGAAGCAAGCAAGGATACTGATCCGGAAGGTTTAGATGGAGACACTGTTGGGGAGATTGTTGCATCTGACACGACCGATGAAGAAGTTGTAACTGCAGTCGAGGCATAAAGTGTGAATGTCCTCTGGGTGTAAATGCTATTTTTCATTTCTCTTCTTGGTTGCTCCCTGCAGTGGATTAAGTTGATACTAAGAGTTGGAGCACTCTTGTTTGCAGGCCATCTGTAACAGTGTTTTGATTTTCTCGTGATGGCCTTGTATCTTCTATCTGTCAGATATGCATATTCTCTTGGTCATCTAATTGATCAAAATTTTGTTGGTCTAGAAAGCGCAAGGCCGTCCTTAATTTTCTGGAATTTGATTTCCAGGCTCTAATCATCGTTTATACAGCAGCATTTGTACGTCACGACATTGGTCTCCAACCACTTCAGTGGTGATTTTTGAGGAAAGTAAGATCATGCCTTTTCCTTTCACCTTTGGATTTATTTTTTATTATTATCATCTCTTCTTTGGCCAATGTCTCTCTCTGAGCGCTAAATTCAAATTTCATTTTTTTTTTCTGGGGTGGTTTTCAAATTGACTGACCAAATCATTAACCGCAGGCTGCACCTACCGTTGTTCTTTTCCCTTGTGGAGAAAAAGTCTTTTTCTTGAAAGATGCTCTGGAAAAGTCACAGAAAGGGTCTCTGCCATCTGTAATATGTGCAGAAACCTGAACTGGCCAAGTAACTATCATCACCACCTTAGAAGATCCATCCAGTCCAGTTGATGAAACTAAACTTCACTTGCATGCGTAGTTGTCCGGCTGACCAATTCGATGCGCTGACAGCTAAGAGGCAAAGCAGGTTAAGGAGCAACGGAAAGTTAAGCGGATGCTTAGGGCTCTTTCCTGGAACTTACAGTAAGAAAATGGCCAAATGGGGATTCTTTTCCATTCAGGGCTCCCACTTAAATGTTTTCCTTTGAAGCCAAAAAAGAGACTGGTATTATTCTTGCAGGGGGAATCCCGATAGCTAATCGCCCTCTCCAGGAAAAAAGAAATTTAGAATGTGGATTTTTCACCATCAACTGGTCCTGCGTTTTCTTCCGACGCCAGCAGCCATCCCCATTCATCCAATACAAATTTTCATCTGACGATGTCTTCTACTAAGCAGCTGAGATGACAGAAGTTGTCGATTTACCATTCAACTAGTTTTTCACGCTCTACGCATATTAATTAAGAAGGTTAATCATACTGAACTTTCCACAGGATTGGCGTACGTTACATTCGAAGACTTTTGCTTTTTTGTGGAATATTTTCAGATTTTGATAACTTTTATCCCGTCAACTTTTTCAAGATAGCTCTTACCATTTTGTCTTTGTCATTCGATATCAATCATCTCCAAGGTTGATGTTTCCAAGTATATCTTTCCTTATAGTGTTAATATACGCTTAAATATTTGTAAGACAAAATTTTGAAACTCCCATGACATATTTTTTGCTGATTCAACACATTAGGAAGGTTTATGTTACACGACATGAATTCTCAAAAAGAAGAACGATTTTTCAAATGTTAACTAGAACGCAAGAATGCCGTGGTTGAATAACGTCTTTACACAACCACCAGTCTTTGGGCTGGTAGCTATCGCCTAGCCATTACATTTAAGTGGCTTGCTTCAAAAAATTCAGGTGGGTGTATAGTGTACCCGTCTAGTCCGGCGGTGGTTCAGTCCCCTCCAGATTATTCTTGGACCTCCTTAGGTCCGCCCCCTTCCCCTTAGTGTAGGATAGGTTAGGTTATACAACTGTTGTTGTATCCGGAAAAAAAGAATAACGTCTTTACACAATTAGTATTATAAGTAAATAGATTACGGTATCTAGGGTTATAAACGAGTCCAGTCGAATTTTGACTTAATTGAATCGAGTTCGAGCTCAAACTCGATAAACTCTCAATGTAAAGTTCGAGCTCAAATTTGACCTCAAATTCTAGCTGAGTTGAGCTTGAGTTCAAGCCTACTTGAGTTTTAAAAAATAGAATATAATTATATTTATTTTTTTAAAAAAATGAATAAAATAGTAATTTTTTAAATAAATAATAAAATATTAGAAATATATATGTAATTTTACTATTAAAATAAAAAATAAAAAATATATAATCGAGTGGCTCGTGAGGTAACGAGCTGAGTTTCTTTGTATTCGAACTCGACCTGATCGGCTCGAGTTCGACTCAAACTCGATTCAATGTTAATCGACGTCGACCGAACCAACTCACGAATGCTCATGAGCAGTTTGATTCATTTGCAGACCTAAATATCACATATGCAATGATTGTATTCTTTTTCCTTTTTGTATTTAGGTTATTGGAGTATAAAAGGTCCCGACATTTATATTTTTTTAATCTCTTTTGTAAACTTTATCAAGTACTTGATTCTTGGTCAGTTGGTCAAATTCCAAAATTACAACATATGGTTAAAATGAAGTCCGTGATTGTTAAGGTCTTGTGCTTTTTCCACGACCCATCAACACGATAATTGTTCCAGTTTCTGTTAACATCATTGCACCTCAAAAGTTTGATAGGAAAGACGAAAATTAAGAATACTTAGTTCTAGGCTACAATGATAGCCGTTACATTTTCAACACTTTTTTCCCCAACTTGATTGGAACCTCTTAGCTGAGCAATCAATGGCGTTGGCTTTGCTGTTATATTCTACCATTACTTGCTCTTTTTCCCGTGTTCTCCTTCTTGGAAACATCCCAGGATTTGGTACATAGCTGAGCAATCAATGGCGTTGGCTTTGCTGCTATATGCTGCTGCTACTTACTCTTTGCCCGTTTTTCTCCTTCTTCGAAACATCCTAGGATTAGGTACTTTTCTTCTGATTTGGAAATGTGTCATCTTAAGTAGACATGCTGAAGTATTCTGAATAACTTTCCCAGAAGGAGGATTTTTCCAAATATGGAAGATTATCATCTTCTAGAAGTGGGATCCACATCCACTGCTGCTAGGCTACTAAATAGCCTTTCAAGAATCAAGAATTAGTTAAGTAGGGAGAGCAAAATCTTAGGTCTTAGCAGCAGCTCGCCTGCTTAGGTTGTTATCTCACATCGAAGGTTTGGGAGGGGGCTTTAGGTAGTTTATAAGTCTCCTCAAGAATCACAAGAGTTGCCAGCTTTTGTGGTTTCTGTGAAATTAGGTTTGTAAAATGTCAAAAAGTCAATTCTGGCTTTGAAAAAAAAAGGGAGAGCAAAATCTTCCTTTCCATGAATTTAAACATTAATGGCCTTTCTGAATTTTACTATTTCACTCTGCTAATTTCCCATAAAAATGGTAGAGAACAGTTTTATGGGCTCTTAGTTTGTAAAACTTGTCAAAGAATTCCCGAGGTTAGTTATGCTCACTTTGTCAAGCTAATGGTTTCTTTCTAATGGGCAAGTGGAGTAATATTTAGGTGTTTTTTTTATCCAATAACACAACGAAAATTCTCTCTAATGATCCATGTTTCTTCCAAACTTCCCAACTTTTGTCACATTCAGTTGTTGTTTTTTTTTTTTTTAAAAAAATTTTGGCCTCCTTTCTAGTTTCTTCTGCTCCTGTTGTTTGTCTAACACACATCACTATCCAGCAAGCAAACTGTCTGGCAGAAAGTAGGACATAAATGGTCGCCAAATCCCAATTTGTCACACTACAGTTGGAGGAATAGAAGGAAAGGACTACAATTGGTTTGTTCTCGTTTATATAGATCGCAGGAGAGTTAAAGAATTCTGGTGCAATCCGTGAATGTACAGAAGAATTCCGCACGAACTTTTGATATAAACTCTTGACATGTATCTAGAGCTGTTAATCGAGCCGAATCGAGCCGAGTATTTAGCTGCCGAGCTCGACTCGAGCTCGTTAAGAAAACGAACTTTAAAATGTGTTCGAACTCGACTCGTTAAATGTACATGTGGCTCGAGCTCGAGCTTGAGCTGATAAACGAGTCGAGTTTCACGCGCTCGAGCTCGAGCTCGTGCAAATTAACATTAATAAAAATCTATAATTTTTAATTTATATAATTTTGATTTCTAAAATGACAAATATGTCATTCATTAACGAGCTCTAACGAACTACTCGAGTATCAAAACTAAACGAGCATGTTTCGAGTTCGAGCTCGACTCGTTAACCAAAATTAACAAGTCGAGCTCGAGCCTTAACGAGCCGAGCTCTAACGAGCTTTCGAGCTATTCGATTGGCTTAACAGCTCTACATGTATCCACAGTTGGTGAAATAGGGAATCGGCATCAAAAGGAATAGCATATGTATTCATACGGGTATGAATTTTTTTTTTTTCAAAAATAGGATACAAAAGTTGACATAAATTATGAATTTGGCAAAATAATGCACATATATATATATATATATATATATATATATATATGCATATATGCGGAAATAGACTGGCTCTGTTTGGATTGTAAATTATTTGAGATATTTTTACTGTAGCACTTTTTGTGATATGATGTATGTGAGATAAAAAGGTAATTAGGAAGATAAAAAGGTGCGTTGGAAATTGTAATGATGATGTAAGCAAATAAATTTTGACTAATAATTCTCTGTCCAATATAAATATATTTGAAAGTTACAATCGAACAACATACGTATGGGTAAATTTACTATGGTTTTCATAGATTATGTTACATTACTATTAGTTTTAACACTAACCCTTGCGTATGAAACTAACTTTACGTTAGTTACATTTTTATGATCATATTAGTTTCATATGTATAAATTCATAGAAATTATGATACGCATAGTTACAATTTTATAAATTTTTATGTGTGACATGAAATATATATATATATATATATATATATATATATATATATCGCTATCCTGAGACAATTTTCCAAAATTTGAAGTATAATTAGGGAAGTATGACATGCCAAAAATATGAATATTTTTCAGAATATTTATAATATGCGTGAATACAAAAAGTTACGCGTGTATTATAAAGACATAACACAGTATTTACAAACTACAAATGTATCCTTATAACCGCATGCATGATAAGGGAAATATCAATGAAAAGGCAAATTGCAGCCTCAAGTTTTTCGAATCCATCAATTTCTGGGTATTAGTTTCTCTCAAAATATGATTGAAAATGCCTTCTAGACAATTATAAGCAAGGTTAAGCTATACGAAACGTACCCTCTCCAGATAAGATCAGACTGCAATTCCTCAGTGTTTAATACTACCAGGTGCCAACTTTTATCTGATATAAACTCTTGGAAAAGATCAGGAGATGGAGAGATTAGTAATCCATTGAATTTCTGGAAAATTTGAGCTCCTTCAAATCCATTGAACGTTTCAGAAACTCATCAATCTCTGGGTTTTTAAATGCATGTATTTTATCGTTGCTGGTCAAAACTTTCTCTATGCTAGCTATGTTATTAAACTCACCTTTGGTGAGTCGTGAAAGAGCAAAAAGAAAAAAAAAGCTTCGATGGACGATTGGTCCTATGATGAGATAGTTATGCAGATTGCAGCTGTGTAATTGAAAATTGAACGAAACAAATACAATTAATATAAGAGCTGAATCTTTCGTTTGCATTTGATTACTAGCAAGATGTTTAAACAAAACAAGCACAGCTACGGACTGGATATCATATGTTTGAATGTGACAAACGAAGTCTCATTCAAGAAAATTTCGGTCAAAAGCGTCGATTAATTCTAAGCTGTTAATTTCTTGGTTCAAGTCTATCAAGCAAAAAAGACTCATGAGATATCAAGTTACTACCCATTTTTTCTTCATAGCTATACACAAATTAATTAAAAGAAAGAAATGAATAAAAGAATGCTTTTCTAGCGAGGCGGTGGAAAAAGGACAATACTGTATAATTAACCATGTACTGAATGCCTATAGTAGTGGTATAGTAGTGGTGCTTGAGGTTGAAGGCATGAAAGCGAAACACAGGACATGGATTAGGTGGAATTGAAAAAAGTAAAGGTTTTTGACGTTGGACCAAATCTTTGAATTCATACATCGGAATTTATTGGATGCTTCTTCCCTCACACACTGGTATGTAATGTATTTCTCCTCTCTCAAGGACAATGGTGATGGTCTACATATTTCCTATTCAGTCAAGAATGGCAACACCATCAAATCCGTATAAACCTCATCACCACTTTTACTTGGATTTATACACGAAACGAGTGATGCTCATTCATCGCCTTTCATGTCTATTGCTGCGGTCCTGCCCAACTCCAGGCGCTTGGTTTTTTTTTTTTTAGAATAAGTTTATTTTTTCCTCCTTTGATTATTATTAACTCATCAAAACTTTTGGTCTCCCTCTCTCTCTCTCTCTCTCTCTCTCTCTCTGTGTACATATATAAAATATATTTGTTCATACAGCAGAAACACAAAATTAGTTTGTGGGCCTTCGATTTTGTTTCTTGTATTGACTCTTAATAAAAAGTACTTGTCTGAAAAAGACCTCCAGAGAGAGATGCTTTTACGAAGTAATTTTTGGCTTCGAAACTCTATAGAGCAACGCACAGGCTCCCAAGTCCTAGATTGTTTAAACCCTTGTTTCAAAGGGGTGTTTACTAGCCTATATCCTCTTCTTGTTGTCAAGTTTTGAAAAGCTGAAATAATCGACAAGAAAGAAAACCCTAAAATTTAGATGATGGAATAGGAGCCAGCAGAGTAAAAATTCTTTCCAACAATCAGACATGCAATTAATTAAGTTCAAAAATATATAGGCATGGAGTATGTAATTTATACGAGTTAAAAGTTACAAGAGATAGTTTTAAAAAAAAAAAGGCATAAACTTTTGCCCGTAGATCATCCAGTCATTGTCTATACTTCAGCCTGGCTTCCTTAAGGGAAGCTTTGCTCGTAAATTCGTATCAAGATTTTGTTGGCTACCAAAATTGTGACAAGTGCTAGAAGATGAATCAAACTCTTCTACAATCTCTCTGCTACCTTTACCCAGTTTGCTGCTTGAATTGTTAGCGGGGAAAAAGATGATCAACAACCACCCCCAATCTCCAGCTGAGGTCTACGGGAGCCGCCGGTCTAAATCATGGGAAAAACTTTACGTAATTTGGAACAAGTAATACAAGTGTCATGAGATGGTTTGGTGGCATTAGTCACTGCGCAAGGTCATTAAGAACCCTCCTTATGGCTTCTTGGAAGGCAGACTCGTCCCATTCACCTTCCTACATGGAGAATGAACCAAGAAAATTAGACACCAATTATTTTTTTTCTTCAAGAAAAAGTTATTTTAATATTTTGATTAGTTCAATATTGAGTGGAGGAACTGCAAGCTTGATGTCATGGAAACTTCCTTCTGAATTTCTATATTTATCAAGTGTTCACATTGGATGATACTCGTGCAAGTATAATGTCCCCTAGACAGGATTAGTTTTAGCATACAAGTAAAGAAGATTCCATCAATTTGGAGTTAAATATCTTAGTTTTTTAGCTACTATTGTTCATACATATATTTGGTTCATGATAAAATATTTGTTCATACTACATATAAGCTAAGAGCACTCAATATTTAAGTAAACCAATTTGAATATGTATCTTAAAAGTCTAACTTTACCAATTTTTAGTAAGTTATCTAGTGTGATTCAAAAAAAAAAAACTCCCATCTTTGCATAGTTGAATTCCTAGAGAGGGATGTCGAGTGTAACAAACAAATAAGTTGCACTATTTTTTAGGCATCTCAAATTCTTCCTTGGAAGACATATAGCATTCTTAATTTTCAAAAAATACGCTGGTTGAAGAAGTAAGTGATCAGTGGCCTCAAATTCTTCAGTTCAATGTTTGTTACCACAATACCAATACCATATATTCTTGGTAAAAATGAGTATCTTTTGCAAAAGATATCAAAACGGCAAAGGAAACAATAACGTTTAAAACAGTTAACCTTGAGTACTAAAGATCTGATGCTTATGTAAAAGACAGGAGTGCAGCAGCGCATACCTCAATTCTCAGCCTCATCAAAACTACGTTGCTTACGGAAGTTGGTTCTGCCATTCTTGTGTTGGCTTCTACAGACATTAAGCTTACATTTTGATCAATTTTCAAGAACTCCAGCAAACGAACCACTAAATCTACCATGCTAACTTCAGCCCTCAATATCACTTGCAAGTCCACAATTCTTGATGATGATGATGATGATGATGATGCTGATGTGGATGCACCAACATCTCTAATCTGCACCTCAACCCTCTCGACGGACGAGACGCCGCTAATTGTTTCCTCAACAGCTGCAGACATTTTTGGCAAAAGTTGTGCCTCTAATACATGGTTCCTTTTACTAAGTTCAGCAACTTGATCTTTCAAAGAACTCAAGTACTCCCTTGTACTCGTTAGCACCGAGGCTTTATCCTTCTGAAAATGCAATTTTATTGACTCCCCCTAAATAAGAGATTTGTTTGCAAAAAAAATAATCCTGCTATTGGATTACTAAGATTTTGGACTATAAAATCTTTATCATACCTTGGTTCCAGAAGGAAGCAGTGATCTCAATGCCTGAAAGCTTTCATTGAGTTTTTCTCGTCTTCTTCTCTCTGATATCATATGATGCAGAGTGCTTGATGTCCGGCCTGCTGGCATTTGTTCTTGAGATCGCATTGAGTTTAAGGTTCTGAGAAACGTGATAGATCTTTTGAGCACATTCTCCCCTTGGATTCTGGACGAAGTTGGCGGCCTGGGGGCTAAGGATGGCCTGTACCTTCTGAATGCACTAGCATGTGATCCATTTACTCGGTAATTAGGCGGGAAATTTTGTTGGGGTTGTTGAACAGATGATGAAGGAGAAGCACTAGAAGATATGACAGCAATCATGGCTTCTGTCATTGCAGCATCTTCGCTCTCAATTGTCGGTAACTGAATGTTTCTGATTTGATTCAAGGCCCAGATAGCTTGCTCGTGTGGACTAGCAGCGGTTGGTGAAAATACTGGCCGATGTGCTGATCCTAAAGCCTGTTGAATCATTGCTTCTCGTTGTGGTTCAGGGACGAGGTAAGAAGTGGCTGGCATATCAAACAGGAGGGGAGAGTACTCGGGGCTATCGTATGATAAAGACCTTAAGGATGATGAAGATGAGGCAGGCCGGTTCTGATCAGTAGTGCTTGGCTGCTGGGGAAGCTGATCTCTGGTTGTTGTTGGATCTAATAATGGGTGAGAGAAATCAACAGGGAACAAGTTCCTCATCTCCAATCCCATATTGACCTGAAAGGTGGAAGGAGTCTCTCTTTATATATTGCAAGCAATGAATAATTTATATAGACATAACCCTCCTGAGGCCAAGGAAGGTAGTTGGGCTTAACGTGCCAACTGTAGTGTGTAATAGTATTTATTAATTTTGGGATGTGGCAAGTTTTCTTTCACCTGGGAGCCGTCAGAAAACCCAAGCTCAATCTCCCCAGCGTTGCACCCCATAAATATGGCTGTCTAGAATATTCACATTTAAAAGAGGAAGCTTCAGAATCATGCAAGATACGGTGCATTATGATAATTTAAGGTTAAAGACTGATCAAGAAGCGCTAGAACTAGAAAACTAAGAAGACTGCGCTAATAATCAAAGGAAAAGGAAATTGTTAACTTAACAAACCTTGATCCCAGCTTCCTGCAATATCACAAAAAATGGAAACCGAATTAGGCCGGCAAATAAATGCAAGTGTTCTAAAGGTGTCGTAACATGTATCACATGTGTAAACATCATATATACCTCATAGAATAAGCGTTGCGTTTCAGTGGAAGCCATCCTGCGAAGATCGGCCAACTGAAGCTCCATGTAAGGAAGATTGTTGAGAAAAGCCAATCCTGGAATGTGGCTAAAAGTGAAAGGAATAAAGAAAAAGAACTTTTTCAAACATAAATACTGATATAATGTGCACGAAGTGCTGTTTTAGTCCTTACCAATTTGATTTTTCTGTGCATGTATATACATACCTCCTTTCAACAATGATGATTGATTGCCCATATTCAATGAAGCGTCTCTGAGCAAGACTCCCTGATGATGTACTTGGCTGTTGGTTATTACTTCTTTCGTGATAGTATCCATCTCGGTACCTTAAACAACTGATCAGAAAAGAAACTTTTCAGGTACCGATTGCTTTACATTTTACAGTACAGAAATGGGAAACTGGAGGGTTTTCAATTGGCTCTTACATGGATGGCTGGGGATCGTACGACCAGAGGCAGATGTAAGTGCAACCAGAAGACTGAACCAAGTTTTGGAGAAAGATGGCGCGGTCTCCTTCACCAAGGGAGAAGACAGAATCCATAAACTTTCCACAAGCTGCTAAGGTTCATGCATGATCGGCTTCCTGAATTCATATGAACAACTATTTTGTCAATGGGAATATGAGCTGCCAAATTGCGGAGGCATATTTAAACTTCCCTGTCTGAGACTCCGTTTATCTCCGGGAAGTAAGAAGGGTGGGGTGGGGGGCCGGGGTAGGAGACTGGGTGCTGGCAGGGAAGAAAGGGGGAAGGGGGACACTTGATTCTTGAAAGCTACAACCTAAAGAAAGTATGAAGAAAATTAAAACAGATGGGCCTCAGCAAGGAAGAGAAAATTTGAAAAGTAACGAAAAAGTAATTAAGGGAAAAGCCCCACATGTATGCATGCATCAGCAATTCAAAATAATGGAAAAATAAAGAAAAACTCCACCCCAAAGTGGGGTAGGATTCTGTTCATAGGCAGGATTCTTTTTGAAAGGTAGTAAAGGGGATGTGAGTACACAGAACAGAACGATTTGTCAGAAAGAAAACCATAAAAACTAGAAAAAGCATTAAAAGGAAGGATAGAGATTAGAGAGGGAGAGGAGCAAAATGAGCAGCCAGCCAAGAGCCAAGCGGGTTGGAAAAGTAGTGGTCAAAGTGTCAAAGTCCAACACAGGAAAGTTTTGAATTCAGTCAAGGGTGGACGCTCTAGCCTTTTTCGAGGGGCAAACTACTTATCTAATTCCCTCGCAAACAAAAATTCTTTTATATTCAATATCATTTCATCAATTGTTCTTGCGGCCTTTTGCCTCGGTTATCCTTCAACATATCATCCTCCAGGGCTTTTTTTTTTTTTTTTCCTGATAAACTACCTACCTTGATTGAGGTTTCTAGCAATTTCTCTTGGCTCCCTTGTAGTTTTCTATATTACATTTACCTCCTGATTTGCAATTTTAGCATGACAATAATGTTAATCCATACTGACAAATAATTCATATGAAATACTAGGGCTGCAAACGAGCCGAGCCGAGTCGAGTTTTGAGCTCGACTAAATTTTACCAAACTCGAGATCGAGCTCGACTCGAATAAAGTCGAGCCGAGCTCGAGCTCGAAAAAAATAAAAAATAATTATTTTATTTTTAAAAAAATAAATAAAATAATATTTTTTTTAATAAATAATAAAATATTAAGGATATATACCTAATTTTACTATAAAAATAAAAAATAAAAAAATATATAATATACGTAATTTTATTATTAAATAAAAATAAAAAAAATATATATATATATATACTCAAGCTCGCGAACCTAACGATCTTAATATTCTGAACTCGAGTTCGAGCTCGAGTCGGCTCGCGAGCGGCTCGATTCGTTTGCAGCCCTGTGAAATACTAAAGACTATTTCTCATTCTCAAATCATTCTTCCCATGGCTTATAGAAAATTCATATAACAAATTCAAGTGAAAATCAACTTGCAAATGCATCACATAAAAGACAGAAATTCATAGTGAGAGGTAAATATAATATTTAAAATCTCGTGGAGACGAAACGAGGTGAAATTGTCAGAAATTTCAAGGGAGGCCGGATTCATCGAGCAGCTGCATCATGATATTTCCTTGGCTCGCCGGTAAATCGCTGATTTTCATGAGATGGAACTGCGCACTTCCCCGGGGCCGGGGGAGAAATTGTGTCCTGCTGAGATGGACGCAAATGAATTGACTAGCAGAAATCAATTGAACATCAAATATGGGGGGCACCAAGCTTGGAGCTCGTGATTCTAATTCTTGGCCTTCTAATAACTTTTAGAAAACCGTGTGTAATTTATTTGCATTTCTAGACCAATAATCGACTGTCCTTCCAAGAAAAGCCTTAAGATGAACGGTCGAGATGAATCGACTCGTAAAACAGCAGCCATTAATTGGTCCTTCTTTTTCCCCCATTTTTTTTTAGGTGGCTTTCTTTTTTTCGTTGTTTTTTTTAACACCAATTTGTTGCCTATATATGCACTTGTCATCAGGCCATAAATTCAGAAGGCAATTTTACAGACTTCAAAATGCAAAATGAAGGGTCAGAAGGCATCTCTACAGGTCACCATCCACCAACCACCAGCGTGAGGATAATACATAGCACGTTTTGCTGCAAGTCAGAATTGTGCATTATGCAAATACAAATTTTGCTCCATCTACGTAGAAAATTTGGACGTGTTTATGTTTCAAAAAGCTCTTACAAGCCACCACTTTCTTGGACCTGAAAACACTGCATCAAAAAAATCTGGACAATGTAAACATCATGACTGTTGAATGGCCATGAATCTAAAATCTTGTGGAATGAATTATTATTAGATTCTCAATATGGTACCACAACGCAAATTCCTTCCGTCCACAATAATGAAGACAGAAACTGTGTTCTCATTTTTCAAGTACAACAACCATTAAATAGCAACATTACCCCCATTTGTTTAACTAAGAGAGCTCTATTTGGCCCCCTGTATTCTAATAACCAGGAGGGCTTTCTTGAAAACATTTCGCCAGCGGGTGCATAGGTACTCACGGGTGCTGATTCACTGGGTTCGCCTTCACCTGTTTAGGTATCCCCTCCCCCTAGTGTAGAGTAGGGGTAATTGTAATGAAAAATCTATCGTGTCGACAAAAAAAATAAAAATTACACCCACTTGTTTGATCATCCTCTGCTTGGCATGGACGGCAATATGCTCGAACCAAACAATATTCGAATATGTCAGTAGACGCCGGGTTCTAATGGCTATAAGTCGAACGAAATCAGACGCTTGCAAAACTTTGAAAATTTGTATAAGAAACTTAAATCAACAAGAATTAGAACCAAAAAGTTGAAATTCATGGAATCTGAATTAATCTTTGGCGACCCCATTTTATGAAATGCACAACACCACCATGCCTGAATTGTCTAGAATTCAGAATTAGAAAGTTTCTCATCTCCTTCTGGCCAACTTATTTTATACAAGTGGGTGTTATAATAAAGATACCTTGAAATCGAAGCATCATGCCCATAGGCCAGAAGAACACTGAATCTTCTTCTTTCCGTACAAAGAAGACCAAACTTGAAGTCGCCAGAACAGAAGATTCTGAAAAGTCCAGAGCATCTTCCACCTGCATTTGGTTCCTCGGATTGAATTAAGTTTACAATCAAACAGTTGAGGATCTGATTTCAGCCACGCAGCCTTATTTTCCCTCTGTTTATAGTAATTTGTTTTTAAATCTATTCTCTTAAAATTTCTAGTTGTAGGGGAGGTCGTATTGGGGGCGAACTCCTCTCCACTGCAATGAGGAGAATTTCTCTCCATTACGCCCTAACCAAATTAATTAAAAAAAATCAACATCATTCATAATATGTTTCGTCACTTGTGTAAGTTATACATAAAATTTTGCCATATGATTAATCGCTATAACTGTTTGATACAATTTTGACTCATGTTCAAATATTTTCGTATAAATCGAACGCCAAAAATATTCTCAAAAGAGTATCATTTTTAGTATGTTGATCAACGGATCAAAAGAACAATAATGACAAAATCGGATGATTTTATAAAGTTATAATAATTTAAAAAATACTTAAATGGAGAGATCAATAGAAACAAATCCAATGAAGAGTAGTACCCTTCACATATGGCGGTCTTATATACTTGCTTACCCTTAACTCTTTTTTTTTTTTTTTATTTATTTATTCTCCAATGAATTGGATTCTTAATTTGAAAACTTGACAGCCAGTTTAGTAGAAGAACATCGGTCATGTTCTTTGAAAAAGAAAATGAGCATCATTTTCTTGGTTTCAGACTTGAATTCAGATGTGGCATTATGCAGAGTTTCGTTTTCTAAATTTTATGTCGCGATCTCCTGCTTTTACTGGGAAGTTTTCAAGAATGAGAATATTCATCAATCACTACTACGTTCTTGCACCAGGGGACGCAATCATGCACATGCTGGGTTTTATGACAATCAGGAGGACAGAGTCTCCAAGATCTAACATATACACAAACGCATTGTCAAACTCGTGCTTCGGATTGTGGCCCATCATTCCATTGTAAATGATGGGATGCTTGTTTGAACTTTGAAACTGAGCCATGCATATGAATCAGCATTCTGGAGCTCATGTCTAGACTATACCGCTAGGTCCACAACTGGTGTGGTTACAGTGTCATGTACGGATGTTCTCCGAAATGATGGGGAAAGCTATAATTGACTTTCCCTTTGTGGAAATGTCTAAGGCCTAAAGAAATTTCTCAACGGAAAATGAAGGAAAGCAAACCAAATTTGATGTTTTGCTTGGCTTAATTAACGGCAAAGTGTTTGTGATTTTGGGTTTTCGTGATAGGAAATTTGATGAATCGAGGGGCTTAAACTAGAACAGGACGACTTGTTTGGGGCCACGAAGACATGTTATCTATTTTATGAGATAAATAAGGCAGGTAAATTTCATATATAATTAATTATTAAGGAACTAAAAAAAAAAAAGGATAACAAATGAGGTAAATCTTGTATGAGTATTAAGAATTTTTTTTGTCTTGGAACATTTTCAATTGAAGGATATCTTGCAAGCACTTATTCTTTAATCTTGAATATCTTTGTTTAAAGGTTTTTTTTTTTTTTTTTTGGTACAAATCGATTTAACATAGATTAAAAAATGGCATCGATACAAAATTGCACTATTATTAGTCTTCGAATAGAGAAAACTTAATAAAACTCGAGTTCAAAAGAAGACTTCAAAACCTTATAGGGGAAAAACTTGAGAGTCAAATCATGAATCTCACAATTATTGCCCAACATCTTTCCCTTTTAATACTTGTATTATCTTGCAAGATGAATAAAATTTTGACTTAAGATACGGTAGATTTGTAGTATCATGTATACGTTGGTCTCTCTTAAAACGTTTAAGTTAGAGGGAAAGTCATTTGAGGTAAAAGGACAAAACATTTGGTTATTAAGGAAAAAAAAAATTGGGAGAAAATGATTAGTGATATCTCCAGTTAATAGTTACTAAAGTTTTTGTATCTAATCAGCCATTTTTTCTCAAAACCTGAAAATTTTGTTAGACACAAAGTGAAGAAAAGTGCTAATTAAATATCTCCAGTTTTGCTTGCGAAATAACAATAATGCTTTAGGGAACTTTTTTGCAGCGATATATTAACATCACATAGAAATTGATTTGAAATTATCTAAATTTCAAAATTAGAAATTTTCCCGTATCCTCCCTCTTCGTTAGATTACCTCTTCTGCCCAACTGATTTGATCATACAAGTAGGTGTTGTAATAAAGATAGAGAAATTTGTCAAATTAGTCCCCCACATTTTTAGACAAAACTTTTTTAATCCACCATATTTAAAATCAACCAAAATAGTCCCTCAAATATAAAATTTTTTCCTAGTTTTCTCGCCAAAAAAAAAAATGCATGCCTGCCTCACATATTCGTAGTTTTAGGGCTAACTGGAATAAAATTCAGTTCCTTTCACCAAAAAAAAAAAAAAAACCACATGACTACCATTTTCTCTCAATCTTCACCCACCAAATTCTTTACACATAAGACTTCTTACTCATGCAATTCGGGATCCTCATTTTGGTCAATTGGTTATGGAAGTTTTTACTCTATGGGGTACCCTTCACCCAATGAATATCGCCCTATTCTTATGTTTATTGGTGCTGATATACAATCAATTTTATGCACTAAACCTTTCTACCATATTTTTACTAATAAATTGGTTACATCTGCAACTGAAATGGAAATCACATGCTTCATTTTGTCTTCGCAATTATGGGCACATGAGGTAAGCATGCATCTTTTTGACTGAAAAAATGAGCAAAAATGAGTCTTGGAACCAAAGAGGCAAAATGTTTATATTTAAGGGATTATTTTGGCTAATTTTATATGTGAGGGACTCAAAAAGTTTTTTGTCAAAAATGTGAGGACTAAATCGGCAATTTTCTCATAAAGTATCCTACCCATGGACCTGAATCTCCTTTCCGTACAAAGAAGACCGACCTTGAAGCCGAAGATGTTAAAAAAGTCCACAGTATCTTCCGCCAGCATTTGGTTCCTAAGATTGAATTTAAGTTTACAATCAAACAGCACTCTTTGAACTTGAGGATCCGATTCCAGCGACCAATTACCGCGGCCTTATTTTCCCTTTGTTTATTTTTTTCTTTTAATTAGGAGTAAAACGCAGTTCTGGTGCCCCCAACTTTGACCCTTGAACGATTTTGGTACCCAAATTTTGGACGAAAACAATTATGCCACCCAACGTTATAGTATTTGAGTACATTTGTTACACTTGATGTATTGTTTCAAATCACTACTAGAAAATGTCACGTGACGTTGTATGCCTAGCAACGAAATTGTAAAAAAATGTCAAAAAAGTTGGAAAATAACTAGCTGAGGTAAATTTAAGAGCTAATATATAGAACTTGGGTCACTCATTTAAAAAGAAAATAACTTAATCCAAGAAAATACTCAATCGAACTAATCATACACGATTAAAACTCCCATCTCCTCTTCTCTCTTCTCTTTTCTACATCCTCTAATAAAAAAAAAGAGTTTGAGACCCATATTTCAGTCGTACCTTTATGAATTCATCCATGAAATTAAGAAAAAATTTGT
Source organism: Coffea arabica (assembly GCF_036785885.1). Taxonomy (NCBI): domain Eukaryota; kingdom Viridiplantae; phylum Streptophyta; class Magnoliopsida; order Gentianales; family Rubiaceae; genus Coffea; species Coffea arabica. The sequence continues at coordinate 10,446,604 of NC_092320.1, read as the reverse complement.
AAAATTTAGTTTCACAAAAAGAGTTTGAAACAACAATTTGAAGAGCCTTCAATTAGGGATAAACATGAAATTTCTTACAATTTCGTTGCCGAGTACACGACTTTTTCTAGAAGGAATTTGAAAAAATCTATCAAGTGTCCAAATGTGTTAAATATTATAACGATGATTACTAAATTTGCTTTCGTTTAATATTTGGATACTAGAATCGCTCTAGGTCAAAATTTTGGATACCAAAACTGCAATTGACTCTTTTTTGTTTTAATGTTCTTCTACAGTTTCTAGGGAAGGTTGTATTGTACCCTTCCTTTATGGCAGCCTTATTTTTACCCTTACATTTTTTATTCTCCAGTAAATTGGATTCTTATTTTAGAAGCTTGACAGCCCTCGTAAGAAAAAATCTACAAGTTTAGCAGACACCAGCTATATTCATTAAAAAAAAACAAAGCGAGCATCATTTTCTTGGTTTGAGATTTGAATTCAGATGCGGGTATCATGCAGAGTTTCGTTTATTAGATATTATGTCGCGGGCTCCCGTTCATATTTCGAAGTTCTCTAGAATGAACGTTCACCAATGTCCGCGTTTCGTGGAGTTAGGTAACGTATACAGACCCGCCTGATTAGATGATCAGGACTACACACATAAATAGGGGATCACATTATACAGAGTATCTAGCAAATAGAGAAAAGTCTTGTCAAACTCGTGCTTCGGATTATGGCCCATCATCGGATGTTTGAAGCTGTGCTAAGATATTATTAATCAGCATGCGGTAGCTCATCCGTAGCCTATATAGCAAGGACCACAACTTGTGTGGCTGCAAGCTCAAGTATGAATATTCTAGGAAAAGATTGACTTTCCATTTGTGGACATATCTTAAGCCTATAGACATTTCTCAATGGAAAATGAATTCAATTTAGGGGGTGCTTGGTTCCAGGGTATGGGAATCAAGAATTGGATTGAGCCCCAAAATTGTTGCTTGGTTAATGGGTATAGGTTTTGAAATCTTGGAATGATTCATGAAAAATCAGCCACTCTCCATACCCAAGTAGATTGGAGGGTTTTGATGAATCCCACATTTGATTTCAAAATCTTAAAAAAAAATTTATTTTTGGGATTTTTTAAAAATATATACTGGCTCTGTTTCTATATATTAATATTTATTTATTTATATATATAATATTTTTATTTCAATTTTGTTTTATAATATGTATATTAATATATATTTAATATATATAAATATATATATTAATATACATATTATAAAAAAATTGAAATATATATTTATAAATATTTATACTTATATATAAATATATATATATATATTTATTTCAATTGATATAATATATCTAATATACATATTAATATTAATATAATTTATATATATATATATAATAAAATATAAATTTTAATTGAAATATACATATTATAAAACAAAATTAAAATAAATATATTTATATATTTATATAAAAATATATAAATAAATTTATAAAGATATATAAATATATTTTAAACAAAAATATTTATATATAAATATATATATTGTTTATTTCATTTGATATAATATATATAATATACATAATTGAAATATACATATTAATATATATTAATATACATATTATAAAACAAAATTGAAATAAATATATTTATAAATATATAAATAAATAAATATATTTATATATTTATATAAATATAAATATAAATAAATTTATAAATATATATAAATATATTTTAAACAAAAATATTTATATATAAATATATATTATTTATTTCAATTGATATAATATATGTAATATACATAATTGAAATATACATATTAATATTACTATAATTTATATATATAATATACATAATTGAAATATACAAATTGAAATATACATATTATAAAACAAAATTGAAATAAATATATTTATAAAATTATATAAATATATATAAATAAATATATTTATATATTTATATAAATATAAGTATATTTATATTTTAAACAGAAAATTAATATTTATATATGAATATATATATGGTGGATGGGTATGTGGGATAAGCATTTGAACGAGAAAGAAGAAAGATATGAAAAGAAAAAAGAAATTAAAGGTAAAAAATTGATTATTAATTTTGATACCCATTCCTTACCAATATTTACCAAGCACCCCCATTTGTAATCATACCTTTGTCCAAAACCCATACTAATTTTTTGTAAATGATTCCAATTACAATTACGATTCCTAAACATGAACCAAAATGTTTTGCTTGGCTAACAAGGAAGAGTTTGTGATTTTAGGTGTTCGTTATAGGAAATTTGATAAATTGAGAGGCCTAAACTAGCATGGACTTGTTTAGGGTGATGAGGTCTTATTGCTATGCCTAAATGTTCAGAATTTACTTTTTTAATTTGCATTTGCTTAGTGTTTTTGGGAAGATGATAAGTTAATCTCAATCTAAAAAGGTTTTCATGCACACTTCACGTCGTAGTTATAAAATCAGACCCGAACCTCAATCCGAAGAGATGATTGATTCAACAGGTTGTCAGTCCAATCACGAGTTGACCGATTCAACTAGTAATTATATTGTATATAATATGGTAATATATTTTGAATTATAGAAATAATAATTTTTGAGTTTGTTGTTCAATATGCGATTTTATTTTTAAATTTTATCAGTTGAGCCATCGACTTATTGACTAGTTAGTGGATTTATTCTCTGTTTAGTCTAACTTTTGGGAATTTATGGCTTCATTTGCTGCTGATTTTAGTAATATTCTCTAGCTTTTATTACGTTGGTAACCAAACAACTAGTCAGAAAGAACCGTTGATGTAATCAGAGTTTTGTTACAAGATCTAGTTCTAAAGCCAAACATTACGCATTTCATCTTACTCCGTACGTTCTACAGTCATTGGTCAAATGGTTTGGGTATCTAGTACGATAGAGAAGTATTACCACATTGCTTGGCAGTTGAAGTTAGGGAACGAAACAAAGATAAATCTTTTAAGTCCAGTCACTTGTTTTCCCCTCAATCTTGCCCTGTCCTGAAATGCATGGCGGGGGGGACTTTTCATGTATTGCTGCAACCAAATTTCAACGTATTAGTGATGAGGGAAGAATTCTACTCTTGAAAAAAGAAACCGACGGGTCAACTACACCCGCCATGCATTTTCCTCTAAAAATTAATGAGATGAGATGGGATGCGATTCAGATTCTCTTTCAGTTCGTCTCGTTGCATCCATCGAAGGGTCCGACTAATTAATGACAAACAATTAGTCAGTAGAAGGAACAGCTTCTATTCTGACTTCATCTTCTACTACTTCTACTGCGTGATTGGGCAGTTGGGCCATCATCAATTAGGTCTAGCCATGAACACTGCCTGCGGCTAAATTAAGAAGCCAATTTTAGAGGGTTTTTTGTATCATCACTTTGCATAATGATTATGAGTTCACTCTTCTATTTCTATGACTCAATCTTTGTTCTTAAACTGCACCATAGGGTTTGGACTGAAAATATTTCATTCATATAGGAGATTCTATAGTCTCTTTTGCTTTCATATTCTCAAATTTAAATTCACCGTTAGGCTAGGCGATGAAATAAGTAAACTTGACTCTTACACATAATATTTCCCAAATAATATTTCGTTTGCATCATAAACACATTTTTCAACTCATCTTTTTATATTCCCAACCACCTTTTTATCTCACATACATCACATCATGAAAAGTGCTACAATAATTATTCCAAATAATATTTCAAATAATACAATATCCAAACAAACTCATTGTAACGATACCAGTATCATCATTGAGGAATACAAATTGAGGGAATAATGCATTAAAGGAACCATCGAGTTTTCCTACCTTTAGATTACTATAATTTATTGACTCATCTAAATCCAAAGTCAAATTTGGTACTTATTGAGTTTACAAGACAAGAACCACGTGTAAAACTTATATAATGAAAAATTAATAACTATTGAGTACTTGAGAAGCAATTTTCAAGAAAAGTAATATTAGAAAATGATAGGATGTGCTTACTCTTGATTTATTAGATTACTAATCTTGTAAGAAGTTTCCGCTATCAAATTCAGGATTCAAGTTAAATATATATATATATATATATATATATGCAAGTTTTATTTCAAATCGAAACATACGATCATACACAGAAAATGGACCTGGTTTTGGTTTTGGGCCTTGATATAGATCTTATCCTACAAGACCTATAACGCTATGTACAGCAGGGTTTGAATTTGCGAACTTAAATCCAAACTCGTAATATGCTTGAGTAAAAAGATGTCATTTCATTTTTTTAAATCTTTTCCTTACATGTTAGATATCTTCCTTTTTTTTTTTTTTTTAACGCAGGCATAGGATTAAATAAGGTGGAAGGAAGAAATAGAATTTCAGGATCTCTATCTAATAGAATTTAAATTCAGGATCTCTATCTAAGTTTTGAAACCTTAATTTTACACACTAAATCAAGATGCCATTGACATAATCATCTAAGTTATTTATAACATAGGATGGGAACTTATGTAAAGATTAGGATAGAAGCTCTTGAAAATTGGCATGAAATGTGTGTACATGATAAATGTAAGAAATTTATAAGGTAAATCATTTGTTAGTTGTTAGCATTTCAATTTTCCTTTTTTGGAAAAGAACAGTACAACATTTGATCCCATAAAAAAAAAAACAAAATTGAAAAACTGACAAAACGAAATTGATGCAAACAGGAAAAGAAAAGGAGTAAAAATGGAATATGAAAGTGGGTTGGGTACCCGAAGCCAATTGAGAAAGGGTATGAATTTTTTCAGTTCAGAACCATGGTAACTACGACTGATCCAAATGCAACAAATATTGGGGAAGGCTACAGCCTACAGGCTCATTTCTGTGTTAAAAAGAATATGGGCCTCATTATTGGAAGAAAATATTACATCTTCAAAAAAAAAAAAAAATAGAATATGATAAGTATTTTAAACCTCTAATTTTCATTATTTGATGTTGTATTTTTTGAGTGACTTTACTAACATTTAATTGTGTTGTCTTAGGAAAAGATTTTAGTACAACAAATTCGCATCAAGAATTATTTTTTCATTTAGGGGTACTAAAGGCCTTTTATTTTTTAGGGCATATAAAAATGCATTGGTTTGTAATCGATTTGAGCAATTTGCTACAGATAACTAAATACAAGAATTGATAATTTACGCGCCCAAAACGTTGCCGTATTGGATTCATAAATAAACACCACCACCGACAAACAACGGAAACCGCGCATTAGTCGAGCCCCCAAATTCCGACGAGCACAAATCACAAATCTTATTAAACCGCGCCATCCCAACCTTTTTCTCTCTTTTTTTTATTTGTTTTTTTTTTTTTTTTGTTTTTGGGGGAACCGTCCCTCCGGCGGTCTATAAATACTACTCTTTGCAGAGATTAAATTAAGTTTTGTTCCTTATTGGGACTCCTGATTAAGATAGGTTGCGAACTCCAGTTGATTGGCTAGGGTTTTGTTTCTCATCGGCTTGCCGGTTGCTGGTTTTCTGGAAGACTTGATTGATTGAGGCTGTTCATACGTCGTGGAGATGGGGGACGGCCCTGGGCTGAAGGAATTAGAGTATCTCTCGCTCGTCTCTAAGGTATGTTCAGAACTCGAGACTCATTTAGGTGTTGGGGAGAAGGTTTTAGCTGAATTTATTACCGAAATTGGTAGAAATTGTGAGAATGTGGATGAGTTTGATGCTAAGCTTAAAGAGAATGGTGCTGAGATGCCCGATTATTTTGTCCGGACTCTGCTGACCATTATTCATGCTATTTTGCCTCCCAAACCTAAGTCCGAGAAGGAACCTAAGGTTGAGGAAAAGAAATCAGGGTATTCAGCTTTGAAGATTGCAGATAGTAGAGAGAAAGTGAAGGAATTGGAGCGGGAGATTCAGTTGGAAGCTAGGAGTAAGCAGCGAGAGGAAGAAGAGAAAGAAGAAGATAGATACAGGGATAGACGAGAAAGGGACCGGGACAGAGATAGGGGCAGGAGGAGGGAAAGAGAAAGGGATGGAGACAGAGATAGAGATAGAGATAGGGGCAGGGATAGAGATAGAGATCGAGATAGAGGTAGGGACAGGGATAGGGATAGGAAGAGAGAAAGGGATGATGGCTACGATAATGATGAAACTAGGAAAAGGCACATGCAGAGTCGACATGAGAGGAGCGGGAGAGATGGCTATGACCGTGAAGATATTGATAACAATGAAAGAAGGGAGAGGAACAATGGTAGGCATATGGGAGATGAGCCAGAATTATATCAGGTGTATAAGGGGAGGGTGTCGAGGGTGATGGAATCAGGTTGTTTCGTTCAGCTGAATGAGTTTAGAGGGAAGGAGGGATTGGTCCACGTTTCCCAGATGGCAACTAGGAGGATAACTAATGCCAAGGATGTTGTAAAGAGGGATCAGGAAGTTTATGTGAAGGTGATTTCCATGAATGGGCAGAAGTTGAGTTTGTCAATGAGGGATGTTGATCAAAATTCTGGCAAGGATTTGTTGCCATTGAAGAAGAGTGGTGAAGATGATGGTTTGAGAGCAAATCCAAATAGTAATGGGGGTCCTGTGACTAAAACAGGGCTTTCAGGGATTAAAATCAATGAAGAAGATGATTCTATGCCTTCAAGGAGGCCGTTGAAGAGAATGAGTTCACCTGAGAGATGGGAGGCGAAACAACTCATCGCTTCCGGGGTTTTGGGTGTTAAAGAATATCCCATGTATGATGATGAAGGAGATGGTTTGATGTATCAGGAGGAAGGTGCCGAGGAGGAGCTAGAAATTGAGCTGAACGAAGATGAGCCAGCTTTCTTACAAGGCCAGAGTCGCTACTCCATAGACATGTCTCCTGTTAAGATCTTTAAGAATCCTGAGGGCTCATTGAGTCGTGCTGCTGCACTTCAGTCTGCTTTAATAAAAGAGAGAAGAGAAGTAAGGGAGCAGCAGCAGAGGACAATGCTGGATTCAATTCCAAAAGATTTGAATCGACCATGGGAAGACCCAATGCCTGAGACAGGCGAGAGGCATTTGGCACAAGAGTTGAGGGGTGTTGGATTGTCAGCATATGACATGCCAGAATGGAAAAAGGATGCCTATGGAAAAGCTCTTACTTTTGGGCAAAGATCCAAGCTTTCTATTCAGGAGCAAAGGCAGAGCCTGCCCATTTATAAGCTAAAGAAAGAGTTAATACAGGCTGTCCATGATAATCAGGTTTTGGTTGTGATTGGTGAGACAGGCTCAGGCAAAACGACTCAGGTTACGCAGTATTTAGCTGAGGCTGGATATACTACCAAGGGTAAAATTGGATGCACTCAGCCTCGGAGGGTGGCTGCCATGTCTGTGGCTAAGAGGGTCGCTGAGGAGTTCGGTTGCCGTTTGGGTGAAGAGGTGGGGTATGCTATCCGTTTTGAGGATTGCACTGGACCTGACACTGTCATCAAGTATATGACTGATGGCATGTTGCTGAGGGAGATTCTGGTTGATGAGAATTTGTCTCAATATTCTGTGGTCATGCTGGATGAAGCTCATGAGAGGACAATTCATACTGATGTGCTTTTTGGGCTGCTTAAGCAACTTGTGAAACGGAGACCTGACCTTCGTTTGATTGTCACGTCTGCCACACTGGATGCTGAGAAATTCTCGGGTTATTTCTTCAACTGTAACATCTTCACCATTCCTGGAAGAACTTTTCCAGTTGAAATACTATACACTAAGCAGCCAGAAAGTGACTACCTTGATGCTTCTCTAATTACAGTCTTGCAAATCCATTTGACCGAGCCTGAAGGTGATATTTTACTCTTCCTAACTGGTCAGGAAGAAATCGATTATGCATGTCAATGTCTCTATGAGAGAATGAAAGGGCTGGGTAAAAATGTTCCCGAGTTAATCATCTTACCAGTATACAGTGCCCTTCCAAGTGAAATGCAATCAAGAATTTTTGAACCAGCCCCTCTAGGAAAGAGAAAAGTTGTTGTCGCAACCAACATTGCTGAAGCTTCGTTGACAATTGATGGTATATTCTATGTTATCGATCCTGGATTTGCCAAGCAGAATGTTTACAATCCTAAACAAGGATTGGATTCGTTGGTGATAACTCCAATTTCCCAAGCCTCAGCAAAACAGAGAGCAGGACGTGCTGGACGTACAGGACCCGGAAAGTGTTATCGTCTTTACACAGAGAGTGCATTCCACAATGAAATGCCACCCACCACAATTCCAGAAATTCAGAGGATTAATCTTGGGACAACTACTCTTAATATGAAAGCTATGGGCATTAATGATCTTCTGTCTTTCGATTTTATGGACCCTCCTTCTCCTCAAGCCCTCATATCTGCCATGGAACAACTTTACAGTCTTGGAGCTTTGGATGAAGAGGGACTTCTTACTAAATTGGGCAGGAAAATGGCCGAATTTCCTCTTGATCCCCCTTTATGTAAGATGCTTCTAGCTAGTGTCGATCTTGGTTGCAGTGATGAGATTTTAACAATAATTGCAATGATTCAAACCGGAAATATCTTCTATCGTCCAAGGGAAAAACAGGCTCAAGCGGATCAGAAAAGGGCTAAATTTTTCCAGCCGGAGGGAGATCATTTGACGTTACTTGCGGTTTATGAGGCTTGGAAAGCAAAAAACTTTTCTGGTCCGTGGTGCTTTGAAAACTTTGTTCAGTCCCGATCTTTGAGGAGGGCTCAGGATGTTAGGAAGCAACTTCTCTCCATCATGGACAAGTATGTATTTTCATCCTTTAAACTGGTGCACTGTTGGTGATTAGGAATCTGCTCAAGTTTATGACTGTTCACATTATAATCTTTGAAAGTTTTCTTAACTGAGGCTATAGATATGGTACTGTTTTGTTTTTTAATTTGTTTGATCTGTGTTCTCTTTGCGCCTTGGCAAGTTTAACCTGATAGTAAAGGAACCTTGTTAAATTTATGTATCTTGTGGTTTAGTAACTTGGTTAACAATCTGCCTTTTGTGCGGATGAAGAAATACTACTGCATATCTTTTGTGAACAAGCAGTTACTTTGGTAGTTACATTTCTGTGACATGCTTGTATGCTTAACCATTCCTAGTGTACATGTTTCTGTAATGCAGTCATTCTCGGTTTCTTTACGTCTTTCCTCTGTAACTTAGAAGCTTGGATGCTGTTACTAAATTAATTTTGTTCTTGTACAGGTATAAATTGGATGTCGTGAGTGCTGGAAAGAATTTCACCAAGATTAGGAAGGCTATTACAGCAGGCTTCTTCTTCCATGCTGCCAGGAAGGATCCACAAGAGGGTTATAGGACCCTGGTGGAGAACCAACCAGTTTATATTCATCCAAGCAGTGCCCTTTTTCAAAGACAACCTGATTGGGTTATCTACCATGAGCTGGTGATGACCACAAAAGAGTATATGCGTGAGGTAACAGTCATAGATCCAAAGTGGCTTGTTGAACTGGCACCGAGATTTTTCAAGGTGTCAGATCCCACAAAGATGAGCAAGCGCAAGAGACAAGAACGGATTGAACCACTTTATGACAGATATCATGAGCCTAACTCTTGGCGCCTCAGTAAAAGGAGGGCTTGATTTGTCTTTGCTGTATAACCACGTTTCAGATATTACAAGCCACTTCTGGCGAAGTGATTGGAATTGGGTTTTTTCCTTGTGCTTGAATTGTATCATAGACTGTCACTCTTGTTCCTGTCTTGTAGGCCTAATTGTTGTAAATTTGGGAAATTCTTTTTTCCTTTTGAAGAGTCCACATTTTACCTTTGAAAGCCCTTTAATGACCCCAACAGAGGGGTTATTCACCCGTGCTGGTGCCTTGTTGCATATGTGCTGTGGTTTATCTCATATAAAGCTGGAAATGTCACTTTTTGAACGACATATTCTTCTATATTGGTTATGGCGTCATGCATTTGATGTCTTTGTATACCTGTGGCACAATGAAAAGTTGTCTCAGCGTATGCTGCTGTTAAACTTGATTTTTTGATGCTGTTACTGGGGAAAAAGCACCTTCAGTCTCAAGTTGACAACGTGCATAGGATGAGATACGACGTCACATTATGGTCTTCTAGTCTCTTAGGTGTCCCTTAACTATGCAGGAGCAAGGATTTGCAAGGATTTTTTATCTCCTCTTTTTAACTGGGATTGGGTTTTCATTACCTTCACGTCCCTTATCTTTGCTTCCAGCTTCTCCCTTCCCGGTTCTTCTACCAGAAAAATCAACAAAGCGTCCTTTTTGTGCAGCATTTATCCCTATTTTCGTTTTGGTGTATACGAGGAGTAGAATTGTCAGCTTACTTCGTAGTAGGGCTGCAAACGAGTAAAGTCGAGTTGAGATTTGAACTAATCGAGCCGAGCCTCGATTAAATTTTACCAACCTTGAACTCGCAAAAAATAAAAAAACAATTATTTTATTTTTAAAAAAATAAATAAAATAATATTTTTTTCTTAATAAATAATAAAATATTAAGGATATATACGTAATTTTACTATGAAAATAAAAAATAAAAAAATAAATATAATATACATAATTTTATTATTAAATAAAAATTAAAAAATATATATATATATTCAAACTCGCGAGCTAACAAGCTTAATATTCTGAGTTCGCGAGCGGCTCGATTCATTTGCAGCCCTACTCCGTAGTTCTTGGCGCAAAATATCGTGCATTTGCATTCAGGTTTCTACGCTAAAGACTCCAAAGATGTATTGCTGCTTATACCCTGTAAATTGTGTGGCACTATTAAGAGTAGGATAAGTTCCCACACTAGTTCTGATTCGCACCCTTCTACATTTTAGGATAGCGTAGTACCTAACTTCAAAGTATTTTCCGCTATTCCACAACCATCAGCAGGGTGGTAAGAAGCTTCAAGCACCCTTTCCAAGTTGAGAGTCCAGACCCCTGATAATGACCAGTCACTTCAAGCATACATATATTCTCACGAATGGCTATAGTTACTCGTGGGCAAACTTCTAGGTTTTGGTCCTTGCAATATGGCATTAGTTGCTCTTGTATAAGCTGTTGAGTTCTGGCCCAAGCATGGACATGGTGGGTCTACCAGATTTGACATGCGAACGTAATTTCTTGCTGTAATTTGTAAGATGGCTTAATTACAATTCCCCCAAAGACTTGTTATAGCAATGGATACTTTCCCCTTGGATGAAAATCAACCAAACTATAGGATAGGATATATGCAGCATGGATCACTCCAGAAATTACAGGGTGCAACCGGAAACATGGACGAGTCTTTGTTCCAGCACTCCTGAAATTAGTCGCCAGGGGCAACGTCGCTAACATGCAGACTGGGGGCCCAAAATAATGTCCGTAGGTTGATCGCCAAGATTTTGTTAGAGGACTTCAACATTCGAATTGGAGTGTATCATAGTGGCTGGCTAAGTCAGTAACACTACTAATCATCAGTTCATTAGTCATCCGTTAGGAAATAATTAATACTATCCTTGTATAGCGGCAAATAATTAATTATGCACAATGATTGTTAAGGGCATCGGCATGTGATGATGATTTGCACTATATATATATATATATATATTTTTTGGGCCTGCGTCAACATGACTCCAGATTGAGAAGAATAGGATTCTCTATTGCTAATGACTGTTAAAGAATGGGCCACTGAATAAAATCCGTCCACCAGTCAAAATAGCTCTCAAATCAATCCTCGAGGAGCTGATAAACAAGAAACAAGAAAGGTAGCCACTGCAGTCGTGAGAATCCGATCAAGCAAAGCAGGAATTGACGGCTAAAATCACAGAGCAGGCTAGATGAGTCCCTACTAGTACTTCTCTTTTTCTCGTTTCTTTTTTAATTTCATTTTTTCTTGGATAGTAAAATTCTTCTTAATTTCATTTAAACGGGGATTCATTATTCTTACCAATTGGTCAGAGACACATGGGAATGGCCAGGGTCTGTGATTTCAATCTGGTCCTCCCATGTTCTTTCTTTTCCAGAAAATCTCATCTATCTAAACTTTCCAATAATCAGGTCCGATTCATTCCTTCACCCGATCAGAGCTTCAGAGCTAAAACATCAATCAGCATGTCAGAAAACCCAGGTAAGAGAATCCTTGAAAATCTCTTGTTCCGGGGTTTTCTTTATACATTCACAAAAAGTCTCCATCTTGAAGCTGCTCCTTCTTTTTCTGCCAGTGGGCTATGCGGTCTGCCGGTTTCTGCTTTATTTTTGTGTGCTGACTTTCTGATGATTCATTTGCATGTAATGCATGACTTTGTACACCAAATTGAAACTATGGGCATTACACTGACTGATGGATTTAAAAATTAAACAGGGTTAAGCTAATTCTGCATTTCCCGGGAGAGAGGATGAGGGGAAAGAAACGAGTGGTACTATGGCTTTTGGGAAGGAATGAAAAGACAAATTTTTAAACCGCCAAGATTTGGTTCGCTGTTTAAGGAAGTATAATTCAGCATAGAGATACTTGTTCATATTTAGTAATAAAGTATACGAGTCTGCTTTTCTATTATACTAGGCAATATGGTTTATGGGTGTTAGGATCAATATAACTTCTGGCTGAAGCTTTATCATGGAAACTACTAGTACGCAGAGTGGTTATGCAAGATATTGAACCAATAAGCTAGGAATAATAGACAGTTAAAATCAGCTTAAATAATTTGCTGTGTTAAACTGTTCCTTTCACGCCGCTCTATGTTTAGAGAGTTTTATTCGTGCTGTTAACTGCTTTAGTTGGAGGAATGCTGTGTGGCACTTCATTGAGTCTGTTTAAGCAGTTTATATGGGCAGACTCTGGAAATTCAACTCTTGTTCTGTTTTGAGTTTTGACTGGATTTAGCCATGAAAGCAGGTGTTGTCAAATTGCACGGCAACATATCCTGTGGGAGATCTAGGCTATTAATATGAAGATATATCTACATTGGCATGGTAATACATGTATAAGAATTGATCCATACTTATAATGTTGCAGTAACTAGGCAGCAGAAAGTCACTTTACAGAACAAACATGGTGAAAAGCTTGTGGGCGTCTTCCATGATGCTGGATCTGCAGATGTTGTAGTCTTATGTCATGGATTTCGATCCTCAAAGGTTGGAAGCTCTTTTATTCTGCTCATGATACCTACTTTTACTGTCTTCCGTCTTCCAGTTACAACTTTGTTCAATCTTTGAATTTTCCAAAACCAAATGTCTTTATTTTTTCTTTTTCTTTAGATCTAATGGTAGCTGGAATATTACTGAATTGCATCCCCTTCTTTATTTCTGTATTGATGGAAAGCTAGGTGGGCACTTGTTTATTTGTGGCACACAGAACTAATCTGGCATTTGTAACCCCAATCTTTTGCTGTTAATACTGATTTACTTGACTTCCTTTGGTTGAAAAGGCTTAATAAAGCTCACGTGGTTTTGTAGTATAGTTTAGGCAAGTGAATGAAGTTCGTCTATAGTTTAGAAGAAAGTGCAAGGACGCTTCTTCAAAAAAAGATAAGTGATGATGTAAGACTCAAGCAGTAAATTGTTTATTAGAGATCCTGAGTGTCTGAAAACAGTGATAATAAGCTCATCTTGGTTTATTTGGGAGTCTTAATGGATATAATTAAGATTGTGTAATACCTTCATCTTTTCTTCTTCTTCCTTTATTAGTATTATTATTAAGATTGTTATTGTTGTTGTTGTTGTTGTTGTTTCTTTTTGCAATTTAGACCAAGTACTTGACTAAAATATCTTTTTTGTGATATGGCACAACAACCAACATATGGTGTGTGTGTAATATACTGAGTTGTAGATTGCTAACTTTTAATCTTCATTTGTGTTGTCAGATGAACGAGACTATGATGAATTTTTCTGCTGCTCTAGAGCAAGAAGGCATTAGCGCATTTCGATTTGACTTTGCTGGAAATGGGTAAGCTTTATCACTGTGGTTCATTTAATCACTGTTCTACAGGTTTTCGAATATTATCCTTTAGCATGTAATATATTGCGTGATGAATTTGTGTCCAAATAACAGCCACATTTGTTATACTGGAATTTCATCACTAGCTAACAAATGGATACTACCTTTTAATTGGTTAATACTGTGCTTTTCAATGCCATGATTTCCCAGGTTAATGAGCTGCTTGTAATGTGCTCCCTTCACTCCAGCATTGATTTCTTACCTTAAATTGAAAAAGTATGGCTTTAGGGTTCTTATGGGCTGTAACCAACCCTTGTACATTAGTGATTAATTGGTTTAATTACATAATTATTTGTAAAGAGCTTATTCAATTGGGCCATTGTAAAGAGTTTGTCTAATTAGCTCTATACTTAATTGGTCAGTGCAATCTAATTTAGGAATTTATACTGCTCCAAGATGTTAATTTTGCCTGAAATTCTTTATGCTTCTGAGAGTTTGATGCAATGAAAAGGGTACTGTTTAGCACTTGCTTTATTTTGGCTAGATCTCCTCTTCGTCAGGGACCCTGAGATTTAGTTGAGGTTATTATTTCTGGCAATTGTATGGATAGATTCTACTAACCTCTCATCACAATTATTCATTTCCAGAGAAAGTGAAGGCTTATTTCAGTATGGCAACTATTGGAGAGAGGTTGAGGACTTGCGATCTGTGGTTGAGTACTTCATTGCAGCCAACCGTAGGATTACTGCAATTCTTGGGCACAGTAAAGGTGTGCAAACTTTTTGAAATAGTGTGAAACATATTTGATAGAAATTAATGCACGCACATAAGTTGTAAATCATGAGAACTCTGTGCATGTATATTTATACTTAATTTTTTAAATTGGTTTTGACTAGATGATACAACTTTTGGTGCTTTAAATTGCAGGTGGCAATATTGTGCTGCTATATGCATCTAAATATCATGATATTTGCAATGTGATCAATGTGTCTGGCCGTTACAAACTGGATAGGGGCATTGAGGAGCGACTGGGAAAAGACTTTTTGGAAAGAATCAAGAAAGATGGCCATATTGATGTTAAAAGTGGAGCTGGTAATTTTAATAACGCATTGTAATGATTATCTAGCATCTGACTGTTCACCACCTGATTATTTATGGCTCTAAATTCAGGGAAAAAGAATATGAGCAGGACCTACTGCTTAGGACCCCATGTTGCATTTTTCTGTGCTTTACTTGTTTTACACGGGTATTCAATTTTTACATGGAGTAAAAAGTTCCGGTTTATCAAACGAATTCCCCGTTTGCAAATTCATCTTTCCTTTCTGATGCTTTACAAGTGCTTTGAAAGCATTATTCTCTTTAGTAATGCATGTTGTATGGTTTTCTACTCCTGCTCATAGTGGAGCTAATGAAGTTCTTCATTATGCAGGTGATGTTCAATACCGTGTCACGGTGGAAAGCATGATGGATCGACTGAACACAAACATGCATGAGGCGTGCCTTGTAATTGACAAAGAATGCAGGTTAGAGTAGCTTATTTAGACCCCGTTGTTTACTAGCCTGCTTTAGACCTGGCTGTTTTGAGCCTTCATAAGTTATCCCATTACCGCCTCAATCACATGAACCAAAAACACAGAAATGGTGTTCGACAAAATTGAAGATTTTCATGAAGCTTCTGCGCCGCGTAAAGTGACTTTGTTTTCTAGTGCGAGAAAGAATTCTGCGTAATTTGGGAACAGCATGAAATACCCGAAACTGAGATACATCGGTGGTTAAATATGTAATTACATATATATAACATAGGACTTTTGTTAACATGTATTGATAATGTAGTTGAGGCAGACGCATAGATTTTAATCTCCTATTAATGAGTAACTCTTATCTGCTCACCCGCTCAATATATGCGTTTGTACAGGGTATTAACGGTGCATGGGTCTGCCGATGAAATTATCCCTGTGGAAGATGCCTTGGATTTTGCAAAGATCATACCAAATCACAAGTTGCACATTATTGAAGGTGCCGACCACAGTTATACTTCACATCAAGCTGAACTAACTTCTGGTGTTCTGCCTTTCATTAAAGAAGGCCTTGCAGGAGGCCAGTAAGTAGCCTTAACCGAGTCAGATGGCCTTTCAAATTTACACCAACGGTTCCAAGAAGCTGAATAGTCGGTATTTTAGACTTACTTGGCCTAATCAGCCATGAAAATTGCTTGTGTATTAGCTTTACGTTACAAAGCTTACAGTTTTCAAGCATTCTTGACCTCTTGTGGAGCAATTCTTCAATAGTGCTCGAGAAAGAGTGTGAAGCTGTGAAGGCTGCCATTAAATTCTTGTAGACTTCATACATGTACTTCGGAAGATATCTGATTCCAAGTACGTAACACGAGCTCTTCATGCTACTAGTATTTTGTGGTTCATAAGCATCATTAGCACCTTTTCAGTTCAAATTACAGATTAATTGTGCTGCTGCACCGTCTGAGCGTTGGAAGCGGTTCATTCCTGTGCTCACACACTAGGCTATTATTTTTAGTAGCCGTAAGCTATCGCCTGTCCAGTATTGTCTACCCTTATGAGTAGTAGCAAAATTTTTTCCTTTTTTTTTTTTTCCCATTTTTTTGGTGTAATCGGTTGATATCTTTGATAGTGAAGAATTGCATAAATTGGACCCTTGTTTTGCTGTTAAACCGGAGGTGAATTAGTCATATAATTAATGCCGGGCTGAATGTTTCTCCATTAGTCTATCACCGAATTGTTTATGAAAATCTGACTTGGAAGTGAATTCTTCAATGACTTTTTTAACAAAGTGACTTGGGATCAAAGTGGAGACCAATATGATAAATCAACTTAGCGAACGAGCTCGCTTAATTTCTTCATGCTCGTTCCCAGTCCGATCAATTCGTTCATGGGAGAGCAAGATTGGCTCGATGAGTTTATATTTTTTTGCCTTTTGGCTCGGGAAAGAAACAGCTTTTGATGTCTTAAATTGCTCGACTTGTGGAGCTTGGTCGTGTGATTTTGTGAATCTTCTTCCCGGCTGCTTGGTTTCCTTTTTCCTTCCATTGGCAAGTACGTGAACATAAATCATGCTATACGCCCTGAAAAAGCCTCCTGCAGCATGGCCATAAGATGGTGATGTTTTGAACCTAATCTTCTTCTTCTTCCTCCTCTTTTATTTGGGAACTTGGCCAAACCAACTCGAGTTACGCATTCCTGTCGGCTTCAAATCCCCTGTCCCCAAAATAGTTTCTATCCCCTCTGTCCCTTATTTGTACAGCTGCCACGTGTCCCTAGCCTTTTGTTAACCCAAACTCAAATAAATCGATAATAATTGGTTTACAAGTTTTGTTAACCTAAACTCAAACAAACCGATAATAGTCGATTGACAGGTTTTCTCAAAGGCTGATTTTACAGATAACTCAAAAATATTAAGTAATTAATTTTAAATCATCGCATTTACATAATTATGAGAAGTAAAAAAAATTAAAAAGAGCTAAATAAGTTGATATAAACACACACATGTGGTAGGGTTTAAGAAAAAGATGATTTGGGGTAAAAAATAAAGAAGAGTTTTAGTTGATTTTTATGTTTATGATCAACAAGACTCTTTTTTGTTAAAAAGAAAATAAAAAAAAAGTTTTGAGTTATCGATTTATTTGAGTTTGAGTTAACAAAACTTGTAAACCGATTATTATCGATTTATTTGAGTTTCGATCAACAAAAGGTTAGGGACACGTGACAGCTGTACAAATAAGAGACAGAAACTATTTTGGGGACAAAGAATTTGAAGCCATTCCTGTCTGAACTTTCCAAACCACACTCTCAGTGGTACATAAGCTTCAGCATATTGTCTCAAGGATTTCTTAGCTCACATGAATGCCCCTTCAAGCACACTGATTGAAATTAAGCAAATCGATCTCCAATTTGCTTTCACCTCCATTCCCCTCCCCAATAACACAAAAAGCTATCTTCCATTAATTTGCACATTCTTAACCACTGACTCTTAATACACTCTGATGAGGTGCACTATTTTGCAGAAAGCTAAAGTGATTGCAGCTGATATGTTTCTTTTAGGAACTGTGTTGGATATTACATACATGTAAACTAGCTACATTAGTATTCACTTCAACAGCTTTATTGATCGAAAGATAATAGATTCATGAGATTCTTGAGCTTAAAATTCTACAGGCTCACATGCACAACCATTCATTGTCACAAGATTTTTCATCCTAAGAATGGTGTGGGACTTGAATCAAGTACGTTTGTAATGGTCACACACCCACATGCAGCAACCCCGGAGATCACTGTCCATCCAAATCTCAAATCCCGTTAACCAAACCTTTGGAGCTTTTCAGTTCGGACCACCTTCCAAGTGTTAATTTGAAAAATCGAGCTTTTTTTCACCACGGAGCAGTTCTGTGTTCTAGTTTTCCTTCTCAAACCCTCGTCAAGAAGTTCCAACATCACCGCTGCAGTTATACGTCTCAAGATATGCATCTTCATCTTCATCCTACATAAACGAGACAGATGCCGTCAATCATGATTATGCCACTTGGAAAATGGTTGTCACAGTCATTCACAAAAAATAAAATATCCGAACTAGCATATATTTGTTATTGTTACGAAGTATAAACATTAAGCAGATAGAGAACATGTTTATCCAAAGCCTACTAAAGGAAATATCCAAGATTTCCAGTCAAGTCTATTGGAGAAAAGATGTTAGAAACCAAGAGAATGGACCATCAATAGTGTCAAAATTACAAGATTACAATTATGCAATCCTTTCTGTGACTGAATATTGCTTCAGATATAAGAAAACTAGGCAAAGTGGTACCAATGATTTGAAAGGTAAACATAATCTAAAAGATCTTCATGTCTACATCCTCCACTGCCATAAATTCTACAACAACCAGAAAAAATCAGTCAAATGCATTCAAAGCTTAAATTATTGCTTACTTCTTGCAATTCATCATCATCGGATGCATCATCCACCCTTGAGTACAAGGTCTCCTCATCGATCTCCTTGACATTCTTCATATCTTCTTGTGCAGCAAGAAACAAGTTAACCTTTAGCTTCTCCTGATTCTTATGCATATCATACAGAATGTCATTTAGCCAGAAAACATACAAGCTCAGATTTCAGCTTCTCAATTTTTTCTTGCAACTCTGCCACATGATGCTTTAGAGCCTGGATATGTTTCAATGAGGATACATGATTAATGATCATCTCAACAAACAATATTGTAAATCTGGACATTGAAGGAAGGAAAAAAAGGGGTTTGTAAAAATCACTAGTCAGGATTACCTCACGTCTCTGAAGCTCAATAGAACGAGCCAATGCTTGCCTTCTTGTCAGAAGATTTTTAGGCCTAAATGCACTAGGAGGGAGATAATTTTTTCCACGATAAACAATAATGACATATCCTTTGGCAGTTTTGTCAACTGATACTAAAATACCACCACTCTCTGCCTCAAGAGAAATTGCAATATGTTTGACTTGTGGGAAACTTTTTCGTTCCACAAAAATCTTCACCAGCTCTCTGTACTTCCAATGCAGGTGCATATTTTCAATGGTACCATCAAAAATGCCTCTCCTTCCTAAAAACCAGAACATGTTAATTCCTAGCTTTCATCTGTTACTGACTAATAATACACAAACAAAAGAACTGGACAAAATAGCAATACAGAACTGATATGAAAAGAAAACGTTGGTGACTTTAGATCGCATGGTCCCACTACATGGCTACAGCAGATAGATTTCCGAATAAGTAAAGCTCAAGGAACAGCAATTGTTACCTAGAAACAGATATGGTTTCATACTCAGACCCATTTTCCGAAGTAAAAACCTTTCCTCATCATTTATAGTTTCCAAGTCAGTGGGTTGTTCAGCAGGTTCAAAATTTTCTTGCACTTTCAATAAAGCCTTCTCGGCCTTTGTTATCTTCCCTTTTGCCTGCAAATAGCGGAAAGTTTATATAGAGCCAAATATTCACAAGGGCTAAAAGTAGTGCCTGCATTTTCCAAAGAAAAAAAAAAGACTCATCTTAATATACTGCCACTTACAATAGCTAGCTTGTTCTCAAGAGATTTAACCAAAGCAGCATGCTTTACTACAGCTGAATCTCTCATCATCTTCTCTAAATCTTCACCAGTTGCCTGGTTGTTCCAGCGCAAGGTTGCTGCCTTTGTCTCAGAAAGGGTTCCGGCAACTAAAGGCCGTTCAGCAACTTTGACATTTGACGCAATCAGGGCCAATGCTCTCTGACGCGCTATTTCTTCCTCATCCTGTTGGAGAACAGTTTCTCTCTCTTTTTCCACCAATGCTTGCGTAACACCAGATGGCAAAAAATCATTTCCCCTGTAAAATACGATATATTCCTTGTTTCTTGACAATAGTGTACCTCCAGTTAATACCTAAGTGAATCATATCAGAATGTTGTTAGCAAGAAAGACGTGCATCAACCAACAACATCACATTCCTCACAGGAAAAGAAAAAGAAAGTAAACTAGTGTTTCTCAAATGATTAGCATGACTGGAACAAATTCTTTTAAGAGCACCAAGCAAAAAAGAAGACTTGCTCAGAAGCTGATTATTTAAACACTGAAATGCAAATACCAATAAAAGAAAAACTACCAGACAGTTCATGATGCTTTCACTCATTTTCAGGTTCAACAATTTGTCCATGCGTTTAATGTGACTGGAGATTCAATGAATCAGATTAGAGATTAAAAATGTGAGCAAGCAAATGTTCACACTCTTCAACATACTCATAGGTGAAAATATTCGTTAACTCATATATATATATATATATATATGTATGTATGTATGTATGTATGTATGTATGTATGAATGTAGGCATTCAGATATCCAACCTTGAGTTCTTCTGCCATTCTTTCATTGCAAGTATTCTGTACACCACGTTTGATGGCTATCTTTGCAATAGCACACTTTTCCCACAACTTTACCATTGCCAATGCCAGACCTTGCAGTTGTCTGTTTCTTCCTAGATATTTGTAAAAACATACTCCATATATGAGTACTCAATATCTGAAACAAAGAGAAAGCACAAATATGAGTTGGCACACACCTAGGGCAAAATGTGGAGGCAATACTCTGGCACTCCTACGGAAAAATGTCATTTCTTTGTCACGTAAACCATGTCTTATCCCATGAGGTAGAAGCCTAAATGGGGGTCTATATCCAGGAACAACATCAGGAAGCAAGTCAGCATCAACAGGCACTGGTTCACGCCCTGACCAATCTTTGAACCGTGGACCAAGTTCATCCAGCAGTAGGTTGAGCTCACTTCGATCCTTGAGCTCTTTGACAGATAGGTTGTTCGAATAAGATTTAGCAGTCGATGGTTCAGCAGAGCATGAGGTACCGATGCTTCGAGCAAAATTATTCACCTGAACTCCTGAAGATTCAAATTCCTTTGTCTTGTCTTGAGTTTGTCTAGCATACGACTGTACACAATCTAATTTGTATCCCATTCCTCTGTACAACACCACTGTACTGCCTGATCTCCAAATAACCAAACCTCCAGTTCTACTCTGACAGATGGCATAGTACACTATATATAAGCATCCAGTAGGCTTGATTGCATACAAATCTGAAGTAATATTCATTCAAACCAGTTGTAATGGTAAAGCAAATTTATGAAACTATTGCAAATGACGATGTTATAACCATAGAATAGGATAACGTAAAGCTAACTTCAACCAGCATAAAAGAAAGACATCAACGCTAGCAGTTAACTGATACAAGGAAGACTGACATCATGTATTTGCAGTAAAAGATAACATTCATAACTGACTCTGAAGAAAAACTAACCTCTAGAATCTGGTGTGTCCACCTCATATTCATGGCAGTAGGACCTTCGAATTTCAGCTTCACCACCTCATCCAGCTTCCACTTCTCATGAATAGAGTCCACCAATGCCTGCGTTACACCGGCTGCCCCAACCTTTATTCTCTCTACCATCCTCAAAGCCAAATTCCTAAGCCTCTTCAATTCAGGCTCGGGTATTACTTTCTCAGCCACCTCAGTGTTACTTTTTCTTAATCTTTTCCCTTCATGATATTGTTGATCACTCTCACTCTCCCACGGCAACCTCACTGATTCACTAGTATCCCCTGAATCCTTCACATAATTCTGAAAAGCCCCCAACCCATTATTGCTATGTTCAGCACCCTTGTCTATCTCATTAAACAAAAACTCACCTGTCTGTGACGGCTCATTCGAAGTATCATCCTTCTTGGCACCATTTTCTCCAATTTCCTCATCAAGTTTAAGCTTTTCCTCCATTTTCTTTACATCTTGAAATACACTAAAGCTGGTAACATAATTTTCAGAATGCTCATTAAAGCCATTTCGGGTTTCATCATCCTTGACACCCTTTTCTCCACTTTGCTCACCAAGATCAAATTTTCCCT
This sequence comes from Coffea arabica, assembly GCF_036785885.1. Classification (NCBI taxonomy): domain Eukaryota; kingdom Viridiplantae; phylum Streptophyta; class Magnoliopsida; order Gentianales; family Rubiaceae; genus Coffea; species Coffea arabica. Next base: position 10,424,289 of record NC_092320.1, on the reverse strand, counting down.
CAAAATTATTACAATTTTGAATTACACGACTGTTAGTAGCATAATTTTGAGCATGATCATTAAGGCCATTGAGGCTTTCAGTACTATTACTGGCCCGCCTCGAGTTTCTAACTGGATTATCAAACTGGGACTTTTTTCTGGGCTTTTTTCCATGCTCCCAAGGAGGCAATATTACCTTTTCTGGTAAACCAGAACTCATTGGCTGACTAACTGCAGAGCTCTTTTCACTTGCTGTCTGAGAAACAACCCCATTGGAAAATCTCACATTTCGCTCTTCATCTTCTTCAAAATTTTCGAACTTTGCTTCTTCTTTTTCTTCTTCTTCCCATGGGAGTTTTTCTATCAAGATAGTGGGTTTCCGAGACCATTTATCTTGAATTTGCTCAACAAAGCTAGGCCTGGGCTTTCTCTTCTTCCTGGTGAGGCTACTTTGCTGCGTGCCAATTTCAATAGAATGAGTCGAACAACAAATTTTAAACTTGAGAGCTCTGTTTAAGCAACGGGTTTCTAATAGTGGAATGAGAAAGTGAGATTCTGAAGAAGATGAAGAAGGGCATGGAAATGGAGTCGGGGAGAGAAAATTCAATGGCGATTGCGAAGTTGCCATTACTGAAGATGACTCGATTGCCGAATGTTGTCTAGCAGGAGAACATCTTGGGCTTCATCGTTGCCAATTATTTGGCCGGCCCAAATTTTAACAGAGCGAGTTGTCGTTTTACTCTCAAGCAACTGGTGGACGGACATATGATGGGCTCACTTTCCACAAAACCAAAGAAGTTTAGCGTAAAGCCCCTCTTATGCCCTTGAGTATCTGGTTTAGTTGGTAAAGACGATCAAAAACGGTCCTACTTTTTTTTCTTTCAGGTTTAAGGTCTTCCATTGAACAAAAAAAAAAAAAAAAAAAAAAAAAGTTTTTTTTTCTTGAGTTCTTCCAATTCTTTTTTTTTTTTCGCTTTCAGGCTGCAGGTCCCCCATTGAAACCAAAAAAAAATTTCACTTGAGTTTTTCGAATTTTCTCAACTTTTTTTTTTTTTGGGTAAGTGGAAGGTCGTGGATTCAGGATATAGGACCTTCCACTTATACTCCCTCTCCTTTTACTATCTAATCCAACCTTCCCTCTCGAATTTACTGAAAATGATTACTACTTGTCGGATAATATTTCAATCAAAATGAAATTTACAAGTGCTAAATTATACTATCGAAAGTACATAATCTTTCCTCATAAACAGGTGATGCAAAATCATTTTGCATACGAGTGTGGTGTGCCCATTAGTTTTTTATTTTTCTTTGGTTCATTTAACCATTATTGCGATGAGCAATTAATGATAATTGGTATGGGTTGGTTAGAAATAGAATAGGGCACAATTGTCTAAAGTCAAAGTTCAAAATGCAGCGTAAAAACTAACGAGGCCAATGTGGGAGCAAGCCGCGTTCAACCGAGAACCGGAAAAGTTTTATGTAAGCTGTAGTTGGTCGAGTAAGTGTGTAACAAAGGAGTTCAGCTATTCTTGAATGCTCTCTCTCTCTCTGGTTGTGTTCAAAATTCTTGGCTATCTTACTATATGATGTCTAAAGTTTTATCCTGCATCAAGGCTTAATTTGTCATTAGCAAAACCTGGTGGCCCAAGCCAAGTGGTGCAGCCAAACTTCAAGTTGATATCTTTTAGCAAATAAGGGGAAGAAACAACTCCCAACATATTCTTCCATCGGCAGTTCCACAATAACAAAATGCATTCCGGCGGTGCTACAGAAGAATTTACAGAACACGATTTATGGTGGTGTAGTGTATATCCTCATATGTATGGTTCAAAATATGCGAGCCAGCGACAAAAGTCAAGAAGCTTTTTCGACTGAAAAATGAAAGGCACGACTTGTGAACAATGCGGGATCATGATAGAACAAATCACCTCGCAAATTTATGCAGCAAATTAGCTCGGTGGAAGTTGTACAAGTGCCAAACAAATGAACGTCGAGTTGTCGACTTCGTGGTGTCTAATCTCATCTGCTAGCACTAAGCAGTAAAATCTCGACCACTTAAAACTAGTTTTATGGGTAAACAAGAAGATAATCAGATTAGCATAGCTTGGTGCAGGAGTCTTTTGGGTGGTTTATGTGTCCGCAGGTAACCGGCCAACTAGATTGTGCCCTTTCAATACCTCAGACGACCTCCACACCAAAACACACACACACACACAACCATCCCACCCCCCCCCCCCCCACCACACACCAAAAGAAAAAAAAAATGCAGAAGAGTTTTTTTTTCAAAAGAAACTATTTTTTTTTAAGGGACTATAGCATATGTTTTAGAAGACACTAAAAGATTAAATAAAACCTGTAATTCGTGTCAAATTATACTTCTTTTTTTTTTTATAGTGTTGATTTTTAAAAAGGGAGAATGTTGTCTAACTGGAAATCACAGATTGGTAGAGCCCATGATCCAATTATTTAATCCCTAATTTCTTTGCCTAGTAGATGATGAGCAGCTTCTTCGGCAGCCACAGACACACCTTGATGCTAAGCATAAGGGAGACATAATCATTAACGTTAATGATACCATTGTTTATTCTTTGCTAGATTTCACGGTGTTCAATCTTCGTGGATTAGCAAGCATAATGACAATGCCGAACTTACTAGGCAGCAGCCTCTTGTTGAAATCCAAAGGAACCTCCAAAGCTAAAGGCTATAGAATCACATTTACGGCTTGTCTCCACTTCCCCGTGTGAACGGCTGTGAAATTATTACTCGACTTTACAATCCATAATCAAGCACACCAGAAAAATAATTTTCAATTAAAATTTCCATCAGGAAACTGACTCCCTCTTTTCAGCCGAAAAGGTGCAATTCATGGGTGTGAAACAGAAAGGAGAATTTTACTACTATATTTTTTTGGGATAATTTCAGAAAGGTTTCTAGTAATTTCAGACAGCTCCCCTCACGTTTTAAAAATTACACATGCCTCTCCTAGAACATAGGTTTGGATTTCACCTTGATGATGTAAGACCAAAAAAGTATATGAATGTCCAAAATTACCCTCACCTAAATTTCCTTAATATGAATAATCATTAAGATTTTTTAAAAGTCAAAAATACACTTGTATATTATCAAAATTATGAGTTTTATTGCTTAGCCAATGTCTTGATATTTTCCATCCCCATGGTTTTCTACATCCACTCAAACTTTCAAACTCTTATCACTTTTTCTTCTCCCAAACAAACTCTTTGTCTTAGATGCCAAAATCCACCATCATAATTCTTACCTTCACAATCTTTACCTCGTTATAAGTTTCTCCCATATATTGCCTAACAAATCTTTAGTCATAAAACTCACAATCCTTACCTTTTCCCTACTCAAACACCCAAGCCCTCAGTTACCAAAATTCTTCTAATCTCTGCTCTCAACATTTGGGTTGGTCATATTAAATCAGCCCACATTTTTTTCCTCTGAATTGACATAATTTTATTGAAAACAAATTTGATATCTATTAAGAGGAACCAGGCAAAATATCAACAAAGTGCAAGTTTGGGATAGTAGTTTTAGTACAATCTATCAAATTATATTTTCCATAATCCAGTAGCTTTTTTGTCCTCAATGATATGAACAATTGGGTGATTTGCAGTGATGATTGCTTCCATCATCATCAACAGCAGTAGCATATTTGAGTGATAGAAGGAATGAGACATCAGCAATTTGAATGATAGAAGGTTACAATTTAATGGCCATGACTAAAGTAATTTGGCCACAATATATGGCTTAGTAAAGAAAAATTGTTTTCCTTTTCTCATTTTCCTTTTTTCTATTATTTTTTCCCCTTTTTATCAATGGCTTGTCTTTTGAAAACTATGAAGGTTATTATGGTCAGTGTTTATCATTAAGGGAGGTAAGTGTAATATTGAAAATTTTAAGAGAGTTCAATGAAATTGTCAGAAACCTCAGGGGACGTTTCTGAAATTATCCCTATTTTTTTTTAATTGGAAAAAACCATTAATATGGCTCCTACCTGGCAACATAGTGCGTTTATTTACATAAAACTTGGTAATCTTGTACAGGAAGTAATAGTTGCAACTACTGCCTGAACAAAATTAGTGATCAAGAGGACTTGAATCTACTTTCTATCCAACTAAATTGATGAAACTATGTGCCTAATTCTAAACAAAATTGAAAATTTTTTGTCCGGGAGACAATATCACTTTCGGATCAAACCGAGCTTTTCTTTCTTGAAATGTGCTCCATTTCGACCCAAAATGGTTCATCCAGTCTTGTCTGGTTTTGTAGTGCGGAAGATACTGCTTGATCTCGATGCCATTTTTGTCACAAAACTCCAGTAGTTCATTATTTTGGTCATCCAAGTTCTTCCAGTCATCCAATGTACCAGAATGCAATAGTCCCACACAGTAAAATGTATCTTCGTCAGGTACGACAGCAGACATTCTCTCATCCCACCTGTAACCAATTAAAAATAAAAATTTATGTTAATTAAATAACATGGAGTACTAATTAATGTTTAACTCGATCCGAACACAAATATATTTGGGAACAGTAATGTTGTTCTAATACTATAATTACCAACACAGCTGGGGTAGAATAATATATTTCCAAGTAAGAAATAAAATATTAGTGCGTAGTATTTTAGAGGCTGATGATTACATTTTCTTGCTTGTTGGGTAGACAAGAATGGGTCCTGTAGCCTTATTCTGTTTAAGTAAGATGTCGACAAAAACACCAGCATTGAAGTCCATGATACGAGACTTGGGTACAAAGAGATTGAGCCACGGATGAGGGACATCCCACAATCCCTTGGACTGAAGCTCGAGCTCCCCACTTCTTACTCTATTCAGAAAACCCACGAAGGAATCATCCTTCTTGAATAAGAATCCAGGAATGTAGTGCAAACCCTCTAGCAATAATTCAAGTTCCTACACATTAGAACAAACAAATGATGCTAAACATGGTATATATATATATACATAGACGTCTACCTAGATAGTAGCATCAAATATGTGTTCAATTAATACTATAAGCTAAATGTACAGCAAATTGACAAGAATGATTAGTAGGATTGCATACCTGATCAACAGTAGCAGCAGTGTTATCGTCGTAGTACTTGACAACTTCCATGCAGTAGAGGATGCCTCGTTCAGTTAACAAGGAAGAAATTTTGGACTGATGGGAAGCGGAGAAAAATGAAGATCTCCAGTTATTGGGAGAACTTTGTTGCAGTATAAGGGAACCTTCTACATAGTCTAGGCCATTATCATTAATTGAGATTAGATATTCCTGGTCTCTTGTAAAGCTGGAAAAATCATCGTACATTATTCTCAGCCATTTCACCTGTACATGTAAAAAGAGAAAAAAAATGTGTACTAGTAAGACATATGTACAACACTACTTGTCTGCCAATTCATAAGCAAAAGCACCCCCGAATCCATCAAAAGAATAAATCCTGGATTCCTTAATTTTGTCCATATTCGCCTTAAGAAAAGTCACAATTGATGTGGAATAGAGATAATGGTTTCTTGTAGCATGATTATTAAACTTAAAAGGTCATAATCAAATTACATTATCAATCCAAGCAAGAAGTCTTAGCTTTTCAGGGCAGTAGATTAGATCCAACAGTGCTTTAAGATACTGACAATTAAGCATGGCTAATATTTTTAAGGACTCCTTAATTTGGTTACACTCAAAAAAAAAAATTGAAAAAGTACTTAATTTGGTTGGTTGATCTATTTTTCCTATTTCGTTCATCTGCGGTTAACTATGATTGATGCTGAAATGTGTGGGGAACCAGCTGCTTGGACGTTAGCCGGGGAACTTTCAATCCAAGCCCTGTCGTATTGCAGTTCCAACGCGAAAATTTCTATGCTAGATTATTTATTATATGCGTTATTACTTCCCTCTAGTTATTCATGAACTTTTGTAGACGTTATTCTACGTACAAGATTTTGAAACTAAAAGTCAGTTTTTGTTTTTCTTTAATAGCAAAGATTTCGATGCAACTACCACACTTACTCGTGTTGGTGCTTTGTCCAAGACGATCCTTGCCCTGGTTATAATCCCAAATTGACCGAGGCCTCCCAGAACTGCATAATACAGCTCCGAGTTCATGTGCTTGGAGCAAGTGATGAATTCTCCTTTTCCTGAATCAAACAAATTTTGATGTCATCAGGTGAAGAAAAACAGCCAGCCAACTCAATGCCATGCAAAAGTACTGTACCCTTCGGGAATAATGTTTAAAGATTCTCTTGTTCACAAGAAAAACCAATTATGTTTGTTAGTTAGTGAGGACCTATGATTCGGATTCAACCAAACGCATGCAACCATTCTTCTTCTTCATTTTTTTTTTCTTCCTTTTCCGTGTATATTAATCTTAGAGGAATCCCACCTAGAAGATCTTGCCAGGTCCGAGGAGGAAAACAAACCCTGAATAAAATCGCTACTGATGTAAAACATGTTACATTCTCGAATATATCAAGAAGGATCCGGCAAATCATATATATTCCTTCTCGTACCGCCTGGCTAACCTTATTATAATTCCTCCTCAACCAAAACCTTAGTAAGGTGGAGGCGGACAAAATCCTCCTGAGTCTAAACCTTGAAAGTGACTAAGTGGTGACTAGCGACAATATTTCATCAACTTTAGGCCCTTGGTATATCAACAAACAAGTTATGAGTAAAGTCAATAGTTAATTTGTCCTTTTAGGCCTGGTGTTTTATCCATTGAGTCTTCTTTTCGTGACAAGATATGGAAAGGGGAAAATTGGCTTAATGAGCTTCAAAAATTATATATTTTATGAGTACAATGGAGTCAACTGCATGGTTGGCTATGTTGTATTATTATTTATTAGTAGTGACATAATTAACTCCTTACTTAGTATGCATATATAGTAGACTTTCACTCCAAATTAAGAACTCTTTAGTATGTATAGTATAGTAGTAGGCAGATTTCACTCCAATTTAAGAAAGCTTGGCTCGAGTCCAATGCGGGGAACCCAAGTTTTGCCGCTAATTGAGAACCTTGGCTCCTCGAGTCCAATGCTTGGGAGATATATAGAACAAAATATACTAGTAGTAGGAGACGACGAAGTCATGATCAAGAAAGTAGTAAGTCTTGTACCAGTAATGACATCGAGTTCATGAACATTGCTGATCTGGGGGCCGTGCCGGAAGGTCTGGCCGCTAATTCCAGCATTGGAGAGCGTTCCACCCACGGTTAGGTACAAATAATCAGTCCATGAAACGGGGGCAAGTCCATAATCAAGTGTGGTTCGCAACACATCGATCCATAGCTGCTCACCCCCGACATCCGCATAGTACCCTAATGACGGGCTCCACGAAACCTTAATCTTAGTTCCATTACTTGTATAATCACTCAAAGAACTCATCTCGATCACAACTCCATTGGGGGCCATGGCTTGTCCTCTGATGGAATGGCCGTGGCCTCGGGCCGCGATCCCAAACGGGACCGACGAATTATACGAGACATTGATTACACGAATGATATCGGCGACGGAAGAAGGATGAAAAACTGCGGATGGGATTTCTTGAACCAGTTTCCCAAAGTCAGAAGAGGCGGTGTTAATGGCGTCAGGATCAAAACGAAGCTTAGTGGCTATATCAAGAAAAAGAACTTGGCGGGGGAGAGAATTTGGCCATGGCCTAAACTTTCCAATGATGGAAATGAAGCGGCCTATGATGAACAAAAGCATGAAGAAATACGCAGGAATTGAAGAGGGCTTGGCCATGATTCTTCGTAGAGGGAGGGGAGAGGACTGAGAAGAAAGAGATTTTGGAAAAAAAACAGAAGGTTTTGGTACGAGCGTGGTCAGGCAAAGAAGGAGGGCTATTTATAGATGGGAGGGAGAAGAAACTTTGTATATTCTGCATGAATACGAGGATCTGTGCAGTAATGAATAAATCTTTGCTGTACCAGAAAGAAATCTTGACAAAATGGAGGCGTTAATTTTTTCAAAGATTCGATAGGACAGGATACAGTGATGCTTCGCCTTTTGTTTCTATCGTCACGACTTGCTCATGCCATACAATGAAAACTTTTGAACTTTGTTTCATCATTCCACGTTTAGCTTTTAACGTGTAAATTTATGTTTGTATCTTTGGCGTAATTTTACTGCTACTACAGATTCTGGAGTGGAGGCAGTACCCACGGTTTCTTCCAACTCAGTGGGCCTTTTCTTTCTCCTCAGTGAAGGGCTGCCTGTCACCAAACGAAACAAGAGAATAGACTAGTATCATTAGAATGTAACAACATGGCTAGCTGTCCTGATCTTCTAGGGAGACAATAATATTAATCAGGTAATCGCCAAATTTTGATTCTAGCTTTTGGATTTAATTTTTTTGGGTTTCCCTTTCTTGTGTAAGATTTAGAGTTTTCTCTGAGCTCCAAAAATAAAAAAATCATTTAAAGCGGCTAATAGATTGTGATGGAAAAATGGTCATCATGCTTAGGCATGATGGGTATATAAAACGACAAATGGCACTGTATTATACTATTATATATAGTGCACTTGTTCTTTTGGTTTGGCTAACGCGGGGGTGTTAAATTTTCTAAGAAAAGTGAAACTAATTTCATAAAGTGTCTAGTCTAAATACGGAAAGTGAAATAAATATGAATATACATCTACATGGTAAGTTACGTATAATTTAAGTGTATTAACGGATAGAAGACAAAAAAAACCCTTTTCCTTTTTATGCATCCCAAGATTCAGAAAATGTGGGTGAGAGAGTTTAATGAGGCATGTATAGTGGAGTGATGCTTTTCACTAAGTCACCATCAAGCCAGTTCCCACTATTAATATTTATCTTGAAAGCGAACTAATTTTTTATTAATTATGAACTTTCCAAGTAAGCATTTAGAAAGGAAAAGGAGTCCCAAACACGGTATTAGTGGACAAGGGCAGGATGGCCGTTCCTGAACAGTTAATGGCTATGATTTGGTCAAAAAAATTTGTGCGGTCTAGATCACAAGTTGTGCATCGATTTTAATACCGTATGTGAGACCGGCAAAATTTTGTACTAAAGTTACACGTTGTGCAAACAAAGTTACTCCGTGTGTAACTAAAGTTGAAAATGGCCAAAACCGCTAGGGACGGTTGCACCTACCGTCCGTGCCCCATGTCCGGTATTAGTCTATTAGACTACCTACAGTAGCTGTATTGTATACACAACTATTAGACTACCTAATTCAAGTTTTGCTAATAGTAGATATATTGAGTGATTTCAACCATAAATAACCTTCTTGTATAGTACGAGTTCAGGCTAAAGTTATAGGGAAAAGGTTTGCCTCTTTCTTTTTTTTTTTTTCTAAATATGGTATGAACTGACAGCCACTATTAGGTATGTTTCAACAGAATCTTTGGAGATGATCATTCAGATTCGATTGAGTATCCATGTATATATAAAGTCATTTTGCTACGTTAACATTCAAGAATCGTACTCTAATCGAAAGGTAGAGAAATGGAAACATCAAGAAGATTTCTCTCTTCAATTGCAAGATCTTGCGGGTGTTTAAGGCTACATAAGAACTTGAAAAGTCAAAATTTAAACATAATTACTGAGCCCATGTTGTCCATTTTTAATTGCTTTGAGACCTCGAATTTTTCCAGCATGCAATCGAGCTGTCATTGAAGATTCAGAAAGAAGAAAAAATGAAATTGATCTTTTTTGGTTGAGCCTCCTTTTACTTTGATCTATCTAATGCAGTATGCATGCTTTTGTACCTTATAAAAATAATAAAATAAAAGTAAGTAGTCACACGTCTCCTTGTTAATGTCAGTTCCGCCCTACTAATTAAATTAATCTCCAAAATTAGAATTCAGGAGGAAGCATCCAAGATTAGCTCTGTTGGTCTCGCGTCCTAATCAAACTCCAAATCCTCTATTTCGGTGTTGTTTGAATTGAAGTTTTTTAACCCAAAAAAAAAAAAAAAAATTTGCAGCACGTATTTTTCAATCATTTTATTATCTTAAATATATCAAATCGTTGCGGTGTATTTTTCTATAAAATCTTTAAAAAAAAAAAAAAAAAAAAAAACAATCCGAACGGTGGGGAGTAGTTTAGCCTAGTAGTGGGGCTTCTCACAATATAGATGAACTCAGTAGTATCTCTAAAGGATAAGAGAAAGAAGAACAAGACAACTAAATCAATATGACTGTGATGGACCAAAAGAAATCAAAATGGTCCAGCTGATGAGTTGCATGAACATACAAGCACTGAACTAACCACGTTGAGCATGTCGGGCATACGTGAATTAATGTTAGAGGGGGCTGCGCAATTTCTTGACAAATTCTGATGGTGCATGGTTAAAAATGTTTATTATAGGAGCCAAGCCAAGTCCACTTTGTTGTTCAGTCAGTCAGTCTAGTCTTCCCAGGTCCCAAGCCAAAGATTTGGATTCGAAAGTTCTTCCAAGCAAAACGACATTCAACTCAAGATCTTTGATGATTTGACTCGAAGATCAGGTAGGAAATATATGGTGGGATCCAACACCCTGTTGCTATTTGTACATAAAGATGTTCCTCCTGCATGCAGTCCATGCACTTACCTGCCTCATAAGGCATTTAAAGTGTGTAAAGTATTGCCCACATTCTACATCATTTAGCTACTCAATTCTTTCGAAGCTAAATGTATTAAAATCTTAACCTGAATATACGTTCCTCTCTCTCTCTCTCTCTGTTTTTTTTGTTTTTTTGACCTTTCAATGCAGGAAATTTCTTTGAAAACAACTAAACAACCCTTTCCTGGGTGGGAACAGTGGTAGTTTGGTTTTTTTAACCAGACGAAAGAGATAGGATGCGATGATGCTGCCAAATATTGGTCTTGATTGTGCATTTCGCTTGGAATGCATCGCAAAATTTCTTTCTTTCGTTATGTAATCGGGATCTTCAATTTCCAAAGCTCAATTGGATGTGTATACAATCTTTCATTTTTTTTGCCCCCTTTTGTTTTCACGCCATAGTCTGTAGTGTTTTCGGGTAGAGCCCGTCTGAATTGTTATTTTCTATCATTTCTGTAAAAAAATATATATTTATATATACAGTAGAAATTTGATATATGTGAAATAAAATAATTTTTTAAACAAAAATAGATATTGTGAATCACGACTCTACGGAATCATGTTGACTCGACTTTTCTTGTTTGGTAGACAAGGAGATTGTGAATCTCAACCAACCTAAAACTATTGAAAAATGCTAGTAGTATCTTGCAAAGAAATTTCTCAAAAGATTTCGGGTGTTTCTTTAGTCTTTGTCACATTGACTCCCTTTTGTACAATTTGTGGAAGTTTGAATTTTAAACGATTTAGACTTGATGAGCTGATGCTCCACCACGCACATCCAGACTAGGGCTGCAAATGAATCGAGCCGCTCGCGAGCGGCTCGAGTCAAACTCGAGCTCGATATTAATCGAGTTCGATATTAATCGAGCTCGAGCCGGCTTGAGTCAAACTCGAGCTCGAGCTCAGAATATTAAGCTCGGCTCGCGAGCTTGGGTATATATATTTATTTATTTATTTATTTTTATTTAATAATAAAATTACGTATATTATATATATATATATTTTTTTTTATTTTTTTTATAGTAAAATTACGTATATATCCTTAATATTTTTATTATTTATTAAGAAAAAAATATTATTTTATTTATTTTTTAAAAAATAAAATAATTATTTTTTATTTTTTTTTGAGCTCGAGCTCGGCTCGACTTGATTCGAGTCGAGCTCGAGCTCGAAATTTGCCGGCTCGTCGAGCTCGAGCTCGAGTTTGGTGAAATTTAGTCGAGACTCGACTCGATTAGCTCAAAGTTCGACTTGACTCGACTCATTTGCAGCCCTAATCCAGGTGCACAATTAAAATTTACCGAATATAATAAGTTTAATTTTGCGAAAGATGGAGGAGAGTTTTAAATTTGGAGGGATTTTTGCATAAATACTTGCGCTGGGCCTTTGCAGAAGGAAGGAACAGGGGACAACCGCCCGTGCAAAGAGAATATGGGTCGAGCCCTCGTGGGGCACTATTATAAGATACTGGAGATCTTCATGGGGATCAGACATAGCCCACACGATACAGTGGTCCATCTAAACAGCCCCCACCACCTCACCTCCAATATCATTAACGCTCCTTCCTGGTAAATGGAAATCTACTGCAATCATGGCTGTGAAATTTTACAATTTGCTAAGACTAAAGAGGACACCGCGATTAAGGACAAATTTTTTGAAAGTTATAGATACTAACTACTACTGTAATTCAAATTTGTGTTATTCTATTTTTTTTTAGGATTTATAATATTTCCTATACTGACAGTGTCAGCATTCAATGAATAACAACAATGTAAAATTTGAATATGGATCCAACGGTGATAGTGCATGATGCACTGTCAGTGTATATAAAATTTATATGTATATGTAGTTTTGAAAATTAAAAATATCTACGATGCTATTAGAATGAATACTCTCCAGAAAATGGTTTAACGTATATAATGTGTTGAAGTGGTCCCTCTTAAAATTTGCAAAGACAACGTATTAAAGGTCATATGAGAGGACATATGTCATCTTATTATATAGCGTAACACAGGTGGTGAAGCCCCATAGCGTTGATGTCATTGGGAAAAAAAAAAAAAAAAAAAAAACTTCGTTTGGAGTAGAATGTTACATTACGTGGCGTGTTATACACCAAAAATTTAACGTATATTTTACAATGATTGGATGAAAGTGTACAAAATACAGTTATCTGAATAAATACTACGGACTATTAATTCCGTTGTGCAACAAATGTCATCAAAAGGAGCCCTCTTCGCATCTGTTCTTGGGAGTTTATGCCAGCCAGAAGCAGAAACTTGGGAGGTAGTGAGCACCTTGCAGGTTTCAGATCACAAAGCTAGCTGGGGAAGTAAGGAGCAGTAGATACGGTCGGTACGATTAGAAAGTGCTTTACAGGCGACAAAGATACATTAGTCAGCATATCCTGGATTCAGTTTACAGTTTCACAGCCTCCATCCTCCACATTCCACCCTTTATTGCCTGTAATCTACGCTCCGTTATTTACCAATCATTAGCCCGCTGATTAACTGCCCCGGCTGGCGGAGTAATACAATTCAGCGTGCCTTTGATTGTATTCTAATCTTCCTTCACAATATTAATATCTTGCAGAACCTTTTTTTTTTTTTTTTGTCACGCAAAATGGTCAAAATGAGAATTAATATCCATGCGTGTTTTTAACTGACCCATCAAAGATAACTTTTTATTTTTGAAAATTTTTTAGGAGCCACCTTTTAAGAAGATAAATAGGGTAAAAAACAAAAAAACCCCTGTGATAAATCTAATACACAGAAAAGTCCCCCATGGTTTCAAAATATACAACACAACCCCTCATGCTTTGAATTAAATTGTTAAGGTGACGGAATCCGTTAAACTTAACGGAAATGGACAAAAAGACCAAAATGCCCTGATATAATTAAACAAAAGACAGTTCAAAAAAATCATTTATTTTATTCTCTAAATAGAGAGGATTGAGGGTTAAGGGGTAGAATAGGTATATTTGATAAAAATTAGGTATACATTTTTTTTTTAGGTTCCAATAAGTCATTTCAGTTAAATTTAACGGATTCCGTCACCTTTACAATTTAGTTCAAAGCATGAGATGTCGTGTTGTATATTTTGAAATCATAGGGGGCTTTTCTGTGTATTAGACTTACCACAAGGGTTTTTTTGTTTTTTACCCAAGATAAATTAATCTCAAATATGACTCTAAACAAATTTAGAGATGATACACTTCGTGTTACTTGAACGGCTGCCACTGTCACTCTGCTTAATTTGATCCCCAGTTTTGGCTCATAATATGAACACTTGCTACGGTGATCAAGTATCCAACACAAATTACTATCTACAACAACGATTGAGACTCTTGAATTTGCATCTCCATGTTTATATTTCTTCTGCATTAACCAAATGTTGGGGAGATTCTTAATATATATGTGATATCTCTATTGTCTTAATTAGTACTAATTACACGAGTTTGAGTCACCATAAAAAGTCTTTAAAGCCAGTAACATGGCATGATTTTCCAGTCCATTAATTAGGGGCACTACGCAACAATAAGTAAGGAGAGTAGAATTATTATGATTTACCCGTTCGAGCCTTATTAATTAATCGAAAAACTCTAAACTTCAAAATTCTCAGAATGAATCTTCTTTTTTTTTTGTTTGGGAACCCCTGTGGTTACGGTTTCAAGGAATGAATTAGCGCTGTGAAAATTGGAGCCCGGGACCCGACGCGCCCGAGGAGGAGAAGGGGTGTGGCAAAAAGGGCAAAGATCTGGCAAAATCAATATGTCAATCATATCGGTCGGTTCATAAGGACGTATTATGATTATGGCCACCTTTTGAAAGACAGATGTTGGCTCCTACTTATCGTAAATTAAATATCAAGCGGCTTCCTTCATTTTCACATTGGATCTCATCTCTTCTTCGTCGTGATTTCTTACCCGGTCTCACGCGTTACTGCTGCACTGGGAAATTTTTTGTTCTTTACCTTCATCAGCAGAGGCTACAACAGGTCTTGTCAATCTCTTCGGATCCTTCACTTCTACATATGACAAACTCAATCTTAGACAAATTCTATCCGCAGATCACAACGTGCAGAGTCTTTAATTAATCGCTGAATCTTAGGTTGCAGGATCACGTGTTCTCTGAGGAATATTACGGCACCAACTCTCTCAATTGAAACGGGAAATTTCTCCCTTGCATGACTATTGAAAATTCGCGCGTGTAAATATATTATGGTACCATGCCAAATTCGCACGTAATATTTTACCCATATTAACACTTGATGCCAAACGAGATCTCGAGGGGTTTGTTTGGATGGAGTATTATTTGAAATATTATTTGGAATAATTACTGTGATATTTTTTGTGATGTGATGTATGCGAGATAAAAAAATAGTTGAAAATATAAAAGGGTGGGTTGGAAAATGTGTTTATAATGCAAGTAAAATATATTATTTGAGATAGTTTGCTATCCAAACGCTCCTAATATTAATACAAGAGCTAATTGCAAAAAAGAAACGACTGCTCTCCATTCTTTTTATGCAGTATCATTTAATTAAACCACACTGAAAAAATTCCTTCCCAATCTAGTTGCACATTGAGCTATAGCTTATGATTGCATACATTTCTTATTCTAGGTACAAAAGAGAAGTCGCAATATTAATTATTGTTCAAAGTCTTTTCTCGAGTTCGCACTAAATTTTTAGTTAAATTTGGAAGAAGAGATAGGCAAGTGAGGACTCGCCCTTGCCATGATGTCTCCTAATTAACTCAATCCCTAATTAACTTGGTCAGTCGAAGGCAAGGGCATGGCATGAATTAAGAGTGCGGGACTCTGGAGAAAAGCTCATTGGTGAAGTGAACTTGAGGACAGTTTACCATTGATCAACTCGGATCCTGTAACAGAGCATAATTCGGCTGGAAGAGCATGGCAGTATGGATTTCTCAATTCACACTTGCTTTCTTTCAACTCCATTGCAGCTTATAATCAGTTTCCACTGTTTCCCTCTTTCTGCAAGTCTCGCTTGCATTAAACCCCGAATTGCACAATTCAACTAGGTAATTTTCTCATTTTGTCACTTAATTGTATCTACCCCAAAACAAAAAGAAAAAAAAAAAAAGATCAAGGATATTAAATGACGGGTGTTTAGTAACTCAACTTTATTGCATTATATCATTTACATACATTCACTTATATATATTTATTACCCTCTTCCCATTTAAATACTTTCTCAGGATTAATTTTATTTTTCTATATAGCTAAAACACGTTAATGGGGACTGTTAGACAAACCGTGATTAGAATGTCTTACGAGTGATGCTGCTGTACATGCATGAAACCACTTCTTTACATACGGCTCTGAAGTCAAATCGAGTTAGTAAATATAATGGAAATGAAATTAGATTTTATGCTTAATTTAGTCCATAAGACAACCTTTATTACTCAATTAGGATAATTAGGTAATTGTATGCGCAAGTATAATAACCTACACATTTGGAGCACACTTTCCACAGCCAATGAAATGTCCTTACCATTTCCTTAAGCTCTTTGCCGTAGCCTTAGCTGTATTTTGCCAAAAAAGTATAACATTTGCATTAGCCTTAAGCAACCCATGTTGAAGATTCTTAAAAAAGTTTAGATTACAGCAATCATGCAGCTAATCAATTGCCAAGTTATAGGTTGAGAAATTTCGCGACCATAGCCAGAATTATGGTGTTCCTATCCGCCTTTTGCTATGCACGCATGCGCGGTTTAGAAACCATCATCATTGCAAAATGCTCTTTGTTTCCTCGAAGGTAAATCTTTTTACTATGAGATTTATGCAAAAAAGGATAAGCAAAGCACAAAAGTGTTGCTCTTTCTGGCCCCTTTTGGCCTTCTTTTCTGCTGAGGATCAGCTCTTTTTTGAGACCAAAAAGAGGCTTACAACTTATACGAAACGTAACAATTTGTCCCCCATTAATGGTGCTGAGCTCTAGAATGGCGAAATCAGTTCACACTATAGTGGAGGAATATTCTAAACACGTGAAATGAAAGATGGTGGGGCGGCATCCTTCTGGAGTTTGGACCAGGCTAGCTGCTCATAGGGAGCGATCATGGCCACATAGTGAGCAGGAGGAGGGGGGCCATATATTGGATAGTCAGTCATTGCATACAAAAAACTTGCTTAAATCCAAAGCTTCGAGTTTGGCCATGTACCAATTAATAGCTGGACAATCAGACTCGTGTCTTCTTGGTGGAATCGTGCAAAGACTCAAGCAGACCTAGTCTTGTAGATTATGTGATCTAAATTTTGTCGCACCTTCAGCTCTTGAGTTGGCAAATTGGTGTAGCAAAGTTTAACACACATGATCTACATAAACTGGTCTATCCAAGTGGTGAAATCTCGCCAGTAACACTATATATCACTAATTTTCTTTGTTGGACTTTTGCTTTTCTTTTTTTCTAATATTCTTTTCATCCCTCTCAAATATGAGAATTGATCATTGAATAATTGAAGGCACAGTTACTTTAAAATTCACTAGTGTGATATTGTTGAACTACCAGTTTTCTAATGGGAAAATCGTTTAAAACATCATCCACATTTTATAAAATATTTTTTTTCGTTAGTTACTTTTAAAAGTGTAATTTTACGTCCCTTACAAATTTATATTGGTCAAATTTGGTCTCTACCTAGATTTTCGACTAGTTTTTTGCCAAAATCCACCATGTGTCTTACATGTGATCATTTTTTAAGGGCAAAATTGTCAAATCAAAATTTACATAACATAATCTATTGTCCCTCACATTTCACAAATTAAATTTTTTCAAAATAAATTTTTTCATCCCTAATTGATCATGTGTACGAATATTTTTTAAATCCATGTAGATATATATATATTTATTTATTTAATTTCACATTAACAGTATAAATAACATGTAATATATCTTTATTTAATTTTGTCTGGTGTTTATATTGAATTAAATTTGGACAAAAAAAAATAAACAAAGGAAAAGTATGACAAAAAAAAGTAAGCGATTGGCACTTTCAAATTTTAAAACAATCACAAGGCAAGTAGTTCAACTGTTGGTCTTAAAGGTGATGAGTAGAAATTTTAAATTTAAATTGTAATTTGTTAGCATGACCATAGAATTCGAATTAGGATTCATAAATTAGATGGTCTTATCATACAATTCAATAAATGAATTATTACCAAACAAGAAAAGGCCACAAATATTGAATAGGTTCATATGGTGAAATCAAATAGATATATACATGGGTTTAAAATAAAATTGCTAGTTTTAAACCCATGTATTAAATAGCATGTGTATAACTACAATTACCCTGTTTATGTGAAATCAAATAGAAACATACTACATGTTATTCGTACTATTCAAGTGAAATCAAACACATATATACATGGGTTTAAAAAAAAAACTATTCATACACATGGTCAATGAAATATGAAAAAATTCATTTTGTGAAATGTGAGAGATGATAAAATTTAATTTGTGAAATGTGAGGGACGAAATAATTTATTTTGTGAAATGTGAGGAACTATGGATTGGATTATGTAAAATTTGATTTGACAATTTTGCCCTTAAAAAATGATCACATGCTAAGCACCTGGTGAATTCCGACCAAAAACTAATTAAAAAGTGAATTTGTAATATGAATTTGTAAGGGACGTAAAATTACACTTTTAAAAGTGAGGAATGAAAAAAATCATTTTATAAAATATAAAGTATGTTTTGAACAATTTTCCCTTTTCTAATTGTATACTTTGTTTGGATTGTCAAACTGTTTTTAGCTGAAATACTATTAGTTATTTGAGGCTGCTGTCCTTAATTATTGCAATTCGTAATTTGTCCCAACCACAGCAGATGACCTCATATAGTCCCACGAAACCATTTACCACAGTGGATAACCTCACAGTCCAAAAATATGATTCTATCACTTGATTTCATAATCTTCTCGTGGATCTCCAGGCTAAGGTTTTATCATTGTTTCGATGGCATTTGCATTACAGTCATCCACATTGCCAAGATTCAATCATCTAAAAAATCTAGGAAAATATTTTCTTTTCTGGGGTAAGTAGAAAAATGTAGGAAAATGTTGTGATCAGATCCTGAACGTCTTGAGTGGGAATAACTGTCGAGTAAATGTTGCGCAGGACAAGGACTCGTATGCAACACTGATTTATTGTTTTATGCAGTACTCCAATAACATAAAACTAGTGCAATAGGCCAATATTACTCCAAGGACATTACTTACTGATGCCAATATTACTCCAAGTTGAATACAGTAAATTAAAGTTTCATGTGATGTACTGACGTAATTTTATTTATGCAAACTATTATTACCCAAAAAAAAACTTGGGAGTATTATATTTTTCCAAAATCTTTACCTCAACTGTGTTCCTAAAATTGTTAATGCTCCGCGATTCTTTGTTGCCAATTTAACAAACTTCCTCGTATGTAAGGGTCTTATTCCAGCCTCCAACTCACGATTCCTCTTCATTCTAGTCCCAGCCACTAAAATATATCATCACAAGTACCCTTCCTTCACTAATTCTGTAACCAAAATGACTCCAGCAGCAAGTCCACAGGGTCAAAAGCCAGTAAGTTAGCTATGCTGGCGACTACTTACATTAACTCTAAAACTGGATCTGCAACATGAAATTACGGCCACAAGAATAATACGCAAACCAACTAGCATAGGCAAAATTTTCCATTTCAGGCATCATATTTAGATAAAGAAGCAAGAAAGCACTGCAGCAACTGGCGACTTTACAATTACGGAACTTCTTACAGCCATGCTCTTAATCCAAATGCAAAACGTTACACTTTTCAACCAAAATACCACGAAAATATGGGAGCATATTCTCCACCGTCACGACCAACTCTTAACTTGAGAAGCCTTTTGACTTAGAGTATTCATTTCCTTGCCACGAGATATCCTACAGAGGAACTGCACAGATCAAAGTTCAAACAGCTGGAACCTTCTTCCCGTCCTCGATGAAGTAAATTGCAGCTTCTGGAACCTGAAAGTCATCAAGTCATTGAATGCGCAACCAAAAAAAAAGGAATAACAAAAATAAATTATAATAAACTATGATTGTCCAAATGGAATGCAAGAAACAAAGTCACTAAGACATTCCCATGATTAGAGTCTAACTAAATCAATTCAGCCCATAACAGAAATCTAAGTACAACTGAAAAACAATTGCACAAGGACAATTTCAGGGACCTGAAAGTTGTTAGGTCACTCCAAGATCAAAACAAACAGAAGGGATCAATTTAAGTATTCATTGTCAACGTAAAATGTAAGAAACAACGTGACTAGGACATATTTCCAATAGTAGAATATTTCTATATCAATTGAAAGATTCACACAAATCTAACTTTACTGATATAAATCTAACTGGACTGAATAAGTGTCGCGCAATGGCAATGGCAACACATTTGAAGCATCGCAAGGAACCATTCTTAAGCTCATGCTCCAGGTTTTTAGATCACAACATCTGTGCCAATCTTTTCAGCAAATCCACATCCTCATGAGCAGAGCACATCTACTCTTTTAACCAACATGATGCCACAAGAAATTGTGAGACAAGAAAGTTGGACGTGGATATGATAGAAGGTCCTACACTGCAGCCATCCACATTCAAATAATATAATCATAACGGGAGAAATAATAAGCATTTCCACCTAAAAAGTCAAATACGAATTTGTTTGTAGTCTCCCTCCTTTCGACCACTTTAACCACCCACAATAAAGTAGCTAACTAATAGTTACAATCCAATAAATAGCATCCAATATCTGTAACTAATAGATTTATATCTAGTAACACTAGTTTATAGAAGAATATAATTACAAACATATCCAATTCTCCCAGATGACAGGTAAACATATAAAACAAAATTGTCAAGTACATTTAGAAAATTAATCATGAAGCCACTCTCATGTCCAATATCGTGAGAAGGCATTTAAAGTAAAAAAAAAAAACATGAAACAAAAGGTAACCTCAAATATGTCACTTACAGAAGGATGATTCTATAACCAACAAGATGAAGACGGAGAGATAGATTCTGAAATTTTACTGTAAACTAATTAAATAGAATAGATTGAAGATTAGGTTAGTCACTATCTCTATGTAAAGCAATTCCTAATTTAAAAAAGAGATTACATCAGGCCAGGTCTCTGTAATAAAGTCCACGATATCATAGGCTATGTCTCCTTGAACATCAATCTGCTCTTTCTCAGTTGGGCCCTGACCAAATTCCATTAGAAACCTTTAATAAGAATCATAGAAATATGAATCCAGATGATTTTGTAAAGTCACTTTGACATACCTTAACTACAGAAGCACCAGTAGCAAACTTTTTACCAAGCTTCTTTGAAGCATCACTTAGTTTAACACCTGCAATGTTATGCAGTAAGGAAAGCCAGTTGCCATTAAAAACAAACAAAATAGTTCACCAAAATAGAAATCAGAATTACATGCAACCATCACTAACCAAAAAGCTCCAGGCCCTTCACTGTCGTGATGCACTTTCTTTTGTTACGTGTCACCTTTTCAATTATAATTTCCTGCTTCTCCTGAAAACAATAAAAAAGGAAATTTCCTCAAATTAAGAGTTCAAATTAAATACCATGCACAAAAATACAACATAGAAACTAGAGCTTGCTTAGTTAAACAGTCACTTCTCAGTGTCTCAAGAAAAATAGAAACCTATAGCAATCTCTTGATTTCAGAAGACTTGTGATAATGCATTAAAGAAATAAATGGAACATCTAGACACCTCCTTTCAAACAGGTGCTTCTTCAATCCCAACTTTTAACTTACAAGTCAAAAGGGTCAACAAATACTCGAAATTGCAGACATGGATATTTCTGTCTTAGAATTTTGTGTAGTTTGTAAGAAGGGGCACAACTACTAGCCCCCCTGTAACCCCTGTATATGAATGCTCTCATCACTCAAGCCATGTAAAAGTTGTATATGGATACAAAATTCAATCATTATGCATATATATAGCTCACTAATGACATTGAGTGAGCTTCTGTTGAGCGGGGTGCAAACATAGACTCTGCCCCAACTAGTTTGGAGGCTAAGAAATGACTATTCTATAAAATGGCATCTGTCCAGTTATGAGATTATCAGTCTTAGACACACCAAACAGGTCTAAAAGGAAATTTCCATACTGCTGGAACAGTTTCTTTGTTTGCTGACATCTACCAACTTAGCATCTCACTCTCCTCATCTCCTCCTGCATCAACAGTGGAAAACCAAATCCTCTCCATGTCCAACAAGATGCAATACCAACACACTACCGAGAGAGAGAGAGAGAGAGAGAGAGCACGCAATATGTTCATATTCTCATCAACCACAATGAGGAAGGACCAAGATCAGCTAATTCCAGAAACCAGCTTTTCATGCCTCTAAGAATGTCTTACCAAAGTTATTACAACCATATATTAAAAAAAAAATTAAGCAGAAACAGCAAGAAAAGAATAGAGAAAAAACAAGCAGAGATGATGCTTAAACTCTTGTACAAGGAAGAGTAACAGTTGCTTAATGCCTACTGCATGAGTAACAACCATTCTGTATGCGACTACCTAGCAATAAAGATTTTCACACAACATTAATAAACCTAATCTTCTTTTCACCCTCATTCCCTTAATGAGATGCCTGGAGTATTAAATACAGAAATAGAATTTTAAAATGCTTATGCAATCTTAATGTAACAGCACAAACACCTAAACCAATGTCCTTGATTATTGCCAAGCAGGTTAATATCATATTTATTGCAAAAGAGTCTTTAGATATTCTTACTTTCTTTTTGACTTTTCCACCCGGAAGACGTTTAACTTCCTCAGGCTTGGAGGCAGAAGAACCTGCAGCAACCAAATTAAGAAAAGGAAAACGACAGAATAATTAGATCATATAAAAAAGAAGAAAAAGACTTTTGGAGGCAACAAAAAACAATTCATATACAATAGAACGTGCATATACCGCTTTTATAAAAACTAAATTTTGTTCGAACCCTGCAGCCACAGTATAAAGCATTGAACGGGAAAAAAATAATGTGAGCTATATCAGGAAAGTTTTTAAAACACCAGACAAAAAAAAAATTCCATCATCAAAAGAGATTCATCGCAACTCAAAGTTAGCCTACAATATGCTCTGCTCCACCCTTTTTCTCTTTTTAATACATGAAATCATTTTTCCAGGGATTTGTTCAAAGTGAAGACAAATGCACCAAAACCATCATATAAGCGCGATCAGCACACCTATAAATACTTTTGGAGAAAGAAAGAATTTCAAACTCCAATATGCCTTAAAACAACCCTAAAATGAGTCTACGAACCCAATGCAATACCAGAAGATGAGACTTAGCAAGAAGATGCAGCTTAAGACCACACTGCTGACTATTTCAAAGCACAAGAAATTTAGCAATGTCATTCCATCTAACTATGTGTAGCGTAATACAGACAACCATGCAACGAAGTATCCATGCGCCATGTGCGGAAATAGACCAAGGCAAGACATTAATGGAGAACATCAAATAATCCACCATTTATATGTCAAACCCTAAAGTCGCATGCTGAAATAGGGAATTGCAGAGTGAGCAACACTCGTCTAATTCGATTTACCTAAAGTGGAAGGGTGTTGAAAATTAGGCATGCATAAAACGTCCATTGGCATCAGGAGATGCAGTGACTAGCTGCAGTAAGGTACCTAAACTCGGTGCCAGATAACAGTAGCAATTCCAGAATCGACTTTTCAAAAGCACAATCAAGTGCATTGATTAATTTCCTAGCCTCCACTCAATTAAAGCAGCAAATACAAAGCGCATGAAACATCCAAATCAGAAACAAACGGCAAGAACACATATAATTTAACAAAACATATGCATGCATGATGATGATGTTCTTGTGTCTCACCATAATTCTAATAACCCTAAGCAGAAAACACATTCCAAAGATTTTAAAACTGCAAACAGTAATTATACCATCAGAAATTGAGGTGGACTGAAGTTGACCCGAGATTTTATCAGCTTCCTTCGCCTCCGCCTCTGGAAACACAAATCATTTAAATGAAAAAAAATAACGGAAAACAGTTAATAAAGTGAGCTTCGAATCAATAACAAAACAAAAAAGCATAAGCAAAAAAAAAAAATCATGAATTAGGGTATTATTTTTTGGTTTAAATTGAAGAAGTCGGAACCTTTGAGGAGATCAGGATAGAGATCGGGAGCGTTTTGGATCAACCAGGGTTTGCATTTCTCAAAATCCGGCCCGAATTCGCAGTACTCTGGGGGTAACCCGCATACTCCACAGTAAACTACGTGAAGCGGTTGTGGCTTTTCCGCCATTTTCTATTGCACGAGAGAATACTCGAAGTTGGTAAGAGCTTTTTCCACTTTCGGTTGTTCGAGTTTTAAACTCTTAACCCACTCGCCGCTTCGTCTGTGAGAAGCTTCCCAACTTCTCTATGTACCAGAGAAATTTGTCGAAACGGGGTCGTTTTCACGTGTTTCAGAGTGTTTTCTCAAGCTGTCTTGTGATCTTTTCGTTCGATGTTTGCCTTAGCCCCCAAAAAAAAAAACAAAGTCTGTCTTATAACCCCTAAATATTTTGAAAGCGGGTTTTAATAGGAGGGGAAATTTTTTTTTTAAAAAAAGTCACTAAATATTTTAAGGTGGTTCTTAATAAAACAAAAAAAGAAAAAAAATTGCGTGAAGGCATCACTCAAAGAAATATGTTCTTAGAAATTGACCCAAATTATGGGATGAAGGGGTATTAATTTAACTCCATTCATTTCTTTCACATGGTAATGTTAGAGTGCTACTCTTGGTATAAAGCTTATTAAGTTAGACGGTCCTTCACATTTTCCGTTAAAGCAAAAAATGCAGGCCATTTTCCGTTTGTCTAATATTTTAGTTTTCGATATAGTTTTCTATGTTTATATATATACAGAGAAATGTTTTTGGCAATATTTTAGTTTCAATATAGTTTTCTATGTTTATTTCTTTCTTGAGGCATATTTTAGAAAATTTTTGGCATATATTTCTATAGCATTTAAAGTTAGAGGTGGCAAGCGAATCATAAATAGGTAAGTGGATCAAGTTGAAATCCAAGTATAACAGGAAACCTGTTGATCCGGATACGACCCACCAACTCACAACATATCAAGATACCTGACTTGGAAATGAAATTTCCAGGTTGGAGGGTTGGCGGGTCAATTTCGAGTTTTAGTTTTGCACTATAGAAAGCATATCAATTTCGAGTTGATCGAACCTAAAATTTTCGAGTTGACCTGATATAACCTGAAATATAATTTCAACTTAGTAATTTACCACTGTAATTTCTAACAAAACCAATTCCGCACAAGGCTAATTATATAATAAAGTAATAAAAATCTCAATAAAACAATCCAAAATTAGATCTAAAATAAATTAAAATACTATAAATGTGTTTTATTCCAAACCAGATCTAAAATAAATTAAGACACTAAAAAATATAAAATAATCTAATACATTATTTATCCGAACATAATAATTTCAATTTCACACAAGTTAAACAAATTCATTTAAGATTAAGTAATTAATTTCCTTCGGGGAAAAAAGAATAACTTAGTTTAATTGGATAAAATATTCTTATATTTATTAAATTCTTATTAATTCATAAACGGGTTATCAAGTTACCCCGTGGGTGATTTGAATTCGACCTATTTTCTTTTCTGGTTCATAGGATTCAACTCGATTTTGACCCGAACCTGTGAAAACTTAAACCCATTAATTTTGCTTTTGATTTGTGTCATATTTTCAGATCGCGTCGAAAATTGATCCTTCCCCCTATTTAAAGCCTTGCTACTTGAGAAGGATGCTAATAAGTGTCACAATTATGATTATTTATGTTAGACTTAACAATCTGCATCAAAACGAAGGCAAAGAAATCTATTGGCATGGTTACCATCTGGAAGTGATGTACGACGTCAACTCGCAACTTCCTTGTTAATTGGTTGAGTTGTAGTTTGATATTTACTGAACTGTTGCATACATAAAACTTTCTATGGTAGTATATATCTAGTAACAAACCATTGTTTGGAAGTAAAGTTTTTGGTCAAGTTTTTAGCTACTAGTTTTTAAACAATTTTTGTCACAGGAATCCCAAAAAACTTATCAAAATTTTTTACTTACACACTTCAAAATAATACACAAAAAACTTTCCCTTCAACTTTTCTTCTTTTTCCTCCCCCACCCAACCGGCCACCACCTCCACCATCGCTTCCGGTGCCGGTAACTATTCCGGCCAACTTTTGCCGGCCTTCCTCTTTTTTTTTTTTTTCCTCTCCCTCCCATCCCCCTTTAATCGATATGTTGGTTTTCAAAATCTCTTTTTTCTTTTTTTTTTCTTTCTCCCTCCCCCTCCCCTCTTTCCCTCTGCCTTTCCCTGCCACCTTTCCCCTCCTGCAGCTTGGGGTGAAGGAAAATTGCAAAAAAAAAAAAAAAAAAATTACACTCAGCTGTTGCTGCTTATTCTGTTGGTAAGATAAGGAGAGGAGAGGAAGATAGAACATTGGAAAAAAAAATCATTTCTGTTGCTGCAAAACTCATATGCAAAACTTAGGTGGCGGCAGAGGGAGAGAGAGAGGGAGGGGTAGCGGGGAAGCTTTTGCAGGGGTGGCAGGCAAAGAGGGTGGCGGGAGAGGGAGAGGGAGGGGTGGCGGGGGAGCTTTTGCAGGGGTGAGGGAAGAGGGTTGTGGGCAGAGGGAGAGGGAGGGGGTGGCAGGGCAGAGGGGAGGAGAAGGGGAAAGTGAGGAGAGAGGTGGCGGGAGGTAGAGTTGCTGTTGGGGGTGGCGGATGTAACGGGGAAAGGGGAGGGGGAAGGAAGAAGAAGAAGAAGAGAGGAAAGAACGGAAAAGAAAAAGAGAAAGAAAAAAAAGAAAGAAAAAAAAAGAAAAGGAAAAAAAAAGTTTTTCACCCTACAAAAATTTATACAGTGCACTACAGTAAAGTTTTAGACAAACTTCCAAAAAACTCAGGTTCCAAACAGGCCATTGGCCGATGTGTTTTAACTTTTATGACGTTGGGATTTCCTGAATATATCTACAAAGGTAACTTGATACTTTAATGGAATGTAAGTAATCTCATTAAATTTAAAGATATAGTTCTGGATACAAACAAGTCGTTCGCGTCTGGCTAGTTCTGTCTAGACATTCTTCTTTCATTTACTACTTTCTTTGCAACTTGTATTTCCCTTATTCTTCTTCCTGTTCTTCTTCTCCGTTTTCTGCAATTGAATCACCATACAAGTTGTGTTAAAAAGAAGAGAGTAGAAGGCAGGGTATTAGATATGTTTACCGGAGCCTGTGCAGCATGTAAGCACCAGAGGAAGAGATGTCCCCCAGATTGTCCCTTAGCTCCATATTTTCGTAAGAAGGACGATTTTGTGCGGGTTCATCGACTCTTTGGACTGAACAATGTGGTTAAAATGTTGGAGAGAGCTGGTGATCATGAAAGGCCAAAAATGGCTGAGACAATTATAATGGAGGCCAAGATCAGGAGGGACAATCCAGTTCATGGGAGCCTGGCTGTGAAAGCTCAACTCAAGGCTGAAATTGATGCCTGCCGAAAAGAGCTGGACTTTGTGCAAAAACAGCTCACCTTTTTGAAGAAAGCAACAGAAATCAACAAGGAAAAAGAGCAGCTTGAGGCGGAATTGGATAAGCGTCCATTGGTAATTCAATGTGAGGAAAATGCTGGTGAAGAAGGATCATCGTCCAAGTCCTGTGCCTAATAAGTTTAATACAACAATGTAACAAGTCCTGTGCCCAAAAAAGGGAAAAAAAAAAAGGTTTTCTAACCAGAAAGTTAAAAAATCTCTGGAATCCAAGTTCTTGGAGCAATTCTAATTTGCCAAAATTTTCGACTATTAATTTGGCAAAGCTACTTTCGATATTAGTTTGTCTTAGTTTGTGCTTTTCAGTTTAGAAAATTTATGTCGTCTAGTTTCGGGCATATGATTTCCAGTTCAAGATACACAAGAGTTTTCCGAGGTGAAAGTTTAAAGGTATAATTCTAATTAAGTTTTGGGTCTGGATCACTAATAGTCTTGAGGAACAAAGATCGTCGGGCTTTAGATTAGAGCTAGGACTAGTAATTATGATTTTGTTAAAAATGGATTTCAAAATTTGTGCATCCAAAATGCAGCTTTTGATAGATTATTAAAATGTAAAGAATATATTTTACATTTCTAAATGCAGTTGTCAAGCATGGCCTCAGTGATTTCAGATTCCTTGAGAATTAGATTTTGAAGCTCTTTCTTATTATTTTCTTACATCCATTTAATAGATTGAATGATCAATTAATTTGTGTCATTAATCGGTAACAGAAGACTACTGTCTAATTTCATTCATTATTGCAGGTCTACGTCCAAAAAAGAAAAGAAAAAAAAAAGAGCCAACGAAGAGAGACGTATCATCCTTGTTGAGGTCTGAAGATGACGGCATCAAACTATGAGGATATGATCCTTTAAAGTCAAAGTTAAACAGCATGTACCTAGAAATTATAACTGTTTGGATTGTGATTTTTTGCCAAAAAATGTACATTTTTTTCGTGAATAAATTTTTCAATCATTTATTTACGTCACATGCATCAAATTATTACAATATGTATGTATATAGATCATAGCCGAAAGTACAAACGTCGCTTTCTAGCCTGAAAAGTGACAAATTTACAAGCTCATATGAAACTACGATCTTCATATAAAGTGAGCTCCTTGGGTAACATTAGCTGCTCTATCTGCCTGACAATTCTCGACTACCTGAATTTATTTGCCAACTTGACACTAAAAGCTTGTGGTGTATGTTATCGGGAGCCATGAGAGATCGTCTCTTAATCCTCCCTTCCCAAAAAATTAGGAAAAAAAAAAGTTTTTTTTTTTTTTTTAGTGAGAAAGAGATTAGAAATATTTCAAAGTATGTAGCACAAAAAGTGGCCCAAAGGCTCTAACGAAGACTAGTAGGTTCCGCAATCCCAGAAGGGTTTTTTTAATATGTCCTAGAACTGTGTAGGCTTTATATTTGCTCCAGGGGCAAATATTCCTTTACTTGGATCACCATTTTCTTCTTCATTTTCTTTTGTGGGGGTTGGGGGTTCTTCTTTTTTCTTTTCCTACGTTAACATTTCCATTATTAAGACTTCAACCCGAAGAGCGGTCTAAATCTGGTTCTCTTCTTCATTTTCTCTTGTGGGGGTTGGGAGGTTCTTTTTTTTTTTTTTTTTTTTTCTGCATTAACATTTCAATTATTAAGACTTCAACTCGAAGAGCGGTCTAAATCTGATTCTCAATATGATAGCTATTACACATACAATGTAGCAACTAGTGCGTGAAGCACACTTTAAGTCTGTGCATATTTTAGGAAAAAATAAATAATGAAAAAGTATAGTAGTAACAGTTAGGTACGTAGATGTCGGAGTTTAGAGCATAAAATAGATGGTCGTGTATTATTCTTTCTATCATATAAGGATAAAATTGAAATAACAAATAATGATAGATTTTTTTAACATCAAATCCATGTGTTATGCATTATATATATACTAGTTTTTTGCCCTGACGCTGTGCGTCAGGTAGCTGGGATTTCTTAATTTACTATAATGGGTATTAGTCTGGAAAATTGGAGTGTGAGAGGAGTAGTTAATTTATTACAATAGGATTTGTTTGATATAGTGTTTTTGTATGTGCATGGGGAATGAACATATCGATGAATAGATTTAATGAGAATTTTAATTATGATTTAAAGGTTTTAATACAAACAAAAAGAATGGTAAAATGATGGAGTCACCTGAGAAGTGCCATTGCGAGAATTTGAATACAAGTGTTAATTATTTTCCAGTTTTACAATTTTTGTTGTAAGGCGTAGGAGCACAGGATAAAAACATATATTTATAAAAGAAATAGATAAACTGTCATCTGATAAAATGATAGATGTAGTAGAACATTTCTAAACAAGAACGGTCAAAATGAGAGGAAATTGGTGAGTGCCTAAGTGTTCCCAATGAAGAGTGTCGCGCGGTCAGCAGTGAATTTTCAGCAAAAGTATTACGTTGGGTAGGTTCGAAAGAATTGTTTAGTCGGTAAGAAAAGCAAGGAAAGTTATTATACATTTGTCCCTGGATTCGAAATGTATAAACTCTATTGTAGTTTGCAGCCAAAGATTTATCAGAATAGATACCAATCGAAGTGAATGCAAACATGTTATTATAGCTTCTAACACATCTGCGAAACTCAGCAGCCTCATCAGAGTCTTCTATATATAATAGCATAAGTTCTCTCGGCATCTCAGTAGGTAATAACTGTACCTCACCGGAGGCACAGCAAAAACCAGGAGGTTCCTGATGAAATCGTTTTGCATGACAATATGGACAACTTGGAACATCAGGCAATACAGCAGGTTCTGTAGCTATTGTAGTTAATGGATCAGTCACAGCTCGTTTTCTAGATCGACGTTGCCTGCGCAATGACGGTTCAGCAGCATCTGAATTAGTTGATGGAATCTCGTTAGCACCATCAGCAATAGACGCACAGACATTTTGTTCATTTTCCTGCAAACCAGCCAAAGCGTACTTAAGGACCATGAATTCAGTGTGCCTAAGTCAATCAATCTGACTTGTAATAGACAAAAACTAATATGTCACCCACTGGTTAGTCTAGCCATAGTACATGTCTAGATAAAACCACCGGTAATATAAGTAGTCTAACATTTATTGCAAGGGGTCTAAACAACAATCTTATTGCATGAAAGATGCTCAAAATAAGCACAAACATACGGTTGGAAATTGCTCTACATTACTGGGCAATACTGCAGGCTCTGTAATTATTGTGGTCAATGGATTAGTCACAGAGCGTCTTGTACACCGACGTCGCCTATGCAAAGATGATTCACCCGCATCTGAATTAGTTGTTGGAACCTCGCTAGCACCATTACCAGCAGACCTAGATACATCTCCTTGATTTTCCTTTAAAACACCCAAAACATAGTTAAAGATTGTGAGTTTAGTATGCTTAACTAAGTCAGACTCGTTTGTCTCACCAAAGTACATGCTTAGGCGAAACCACTGTTAACATAAATAATTTAACATTTATTCCAAAAGATTTAAACAACAATTTATATTGCATGAGACATGCTCAAAATAAGCACAGACATACAGCTCGAAGGTGCTCTGCATTATTCTCTGCAAATGGCAATACTGAGCCCGAACCTAATGAAGATTCAACGACACCCATATTTGGCTGATTCACAGCATTTGGGTCATGTATATTAAAAGCCGTAACAGCTAATGTACACACTCCTAATGGCGCATCATTCTTTGTCCCACGCCGAGCAGCAGCACGTTGCTCGCGGCTCCTTCGATTTTTCTCAGCACGAGCCTCTTCCAAACTTCCATATACTCTATTTCGACCCATTCTCAAAGCATATTATACACAGCTCAAGCGGAAACCAAACAAACGTCTAAAATGAACCATACAAAAGAACCACAGCAACAAAAAAGAATTTCCAGCGAAGCCAATCAAACAGTGAAGTACTTTAAAACCAAAAGAAACTTTCTCAAGTTATTTCCGAAGCTACCAAAAAAAACCAAAAAGAAGAGCGAAAGCTAAAAAAAAAATCCCGCTGACCGCATAAGCTGTTCAAGTTATTTCCGAAGTTGCGAAAGAAAACTAAGAAGAAAAATTAGAGCCAAAAAGAGATTGAGCTCACGGCCTAAGTTTGCTGAACAGTAAAACAGTTCAAA
Source organism: Coffea arabica (assembly GCF_036785885.1). Classification (NCBI taxonomy): domain Eukaryota; kingdom Viridiplantae; phylum Streptophyta; class Magnoliopsida; order Gentianales; family Rubiaceae; genus Coffea; species Coffea arabica. The sequence goes on along the minus strand of NC_092320.1, from coordinate 10,392,956 downwards.
ACCAAAAGAAACTTTCTGAAGTTATATTTGCTGAATAGCTGAAAACACAAGCAAGAAAACAATGAGACCAAATTGGTGACCGAGAACGAGCAAAAGAGAATAAGAGCCATGCAGACCCATAAACCGCTTCGGACAGCAACGACCAACAACGCGTGTACTGTAGCTAAACCAACTCACCCTTTTTTTGGACACCTGGTAAAGAAAGCCACTCACCCCTGGTAAAGAAAGGCACGCGGACAGCAGCCACCGCCCACTCGCTAGTGGAACCAAAGCAACTACAAACAAGAGGGCCACACGGACAGAGCAAAAAGGGCCAAGAGAGAGCCACGCGGACAAAGCAAAGTTACAATGCAAAAGACCCAGCGGACAAAAGCAAAACACCAAAGCCACAAAAATACGACCAAAACACCCCTCAAAGCCACGAGAATCACGCGATAACCGGCTCATCCTGCACTATTCATAAGGCTACAGAGAGAGAGAGAGAAAGACATATTGGGATGGTTAGTACAATCTATATTTATTTTCCACGTGAAAACCATGTGCATGTAGACTCAATCTTAACATATACGTCTTCAGCTGTTGAGGCATAACTCGTTCATGAGCTGCCGTTTTAGTATGTAGCTAAATCAAAGAAACAAAACCAAGTCGTCTCCTCCTCCTCCTCCTTGCAACTGAGAATGATCGAGTTTGATTGCATTAAGGTTTAGCCATGCCATGATGAACTGCAGTTTCACATTCCCTAACCATCACATTCTTTGCTGGTAATAACTGTTGTTGTTACTTGTTAACAAGAGATTAATAACCATTTTTACTGGATATCAAGAGACTCTTCGGTTCATATCAATCTCGATCAAATTTACAAGTCCTTTAACATCATCAAATTGGACTTGACATAGAAAATCTGAAGGTGGCATCATTTTCAGACACGCAAGACGGCGAGTGTTGGTCTATCTTCTCGGACAAAAGTACTTGGGTTAGGAGCATGTTTCAAAGTCGCGGTCGCTGCTTGGATCATTCCACATCGATTTCGACATATCGATCGCGTTCTCGGCGATACGCGAATTTTTGAAATATTTAATATTCTAAAAATTGTAAAAAATATGATAATTAAAAATAATTAAAAATCAGTAAAAATAATAAAAATTCAAGTTGATTCGGGATGACTCGGCCGTTTCAACCCTTCACGATGACGTCTCGATCTGTCACGTATCTCGGAAACGTTTCGTCGCGAACTCGTCCCGGGCTAGGCGGAGTCTTCGAACCATGGTTAGGAGAAGGAAAACGCCGGCGCTTTCAATTCTCTCGTCTTATTATTGGGAGGGAAAAAAACCAGGCATATAGAGAAATGAAATGAAATGATAACCTTATTCAGCAGTTTAGGAGTTCATCTGGGCTCAAAATTCGATCCCTCCCCTTTCTGAACATAATGCAACAAACTACTGGTTGTTCATTTGCTAATTCAAATGAGAGGGTGAAAACTAACGAATGTAGTTATAATCTTCATCATAATTTGAGTTTGGAACTGGCAACGTATTGTATCCTCGCCAAATTCCCAATTTATTTTCACAAACCAGCATTCCATCTCGTTCAATCGATCACAAGATATTGGCAGAAGAAATCTATGGAGCTAATGCCCCAGATAAATCTGAGCCAGCATATACAGATTTAGATAAAAGTCACAGTGGCTAGTAATAGAATATTATCAACCCCAAAGATCTAATGCTACCTGCACTACTAGTAAAATTTAACGAGGAAACTCGTTATGGTTCATAACATCTTCTTATTTTGAGTAGTAGTAAAATAAAAGCTGGCTCGAGGAAAAGGGTTTATTTATTTTTTTTCAAGTCTCAAGAAGATTAGGGTCATTAGCTCTCCAACCCAGCCCCCCTATTTAGCATTTCCTTGTACCTTAAAATCGAATCCAACCTTTGCAGTTTCAAATGCTGTCTGAAACGATTTATGAAGGCATCCGCTTTCTTGTCCACATGTTCCTCCTCCCCGAACGTCAACGTTTCAGTTTCACTCGAAGACCTCCCCTCTCTCTCCCTCATCGTCGCCGGCCGCCACCGATCCACCTCCTCCCGGTCCTCCGGCACTGCCACCGCCTTCTCGCTTGCCGACTTCTTCATCCTTCGAGCAGGGCCACCATTCCCCGCCGGAGCCTCCACCCGCGTCTGCAACTTGCTCTTCATCATCTGATCATCATGATGATGACTCTCCAGCAGAGCTTCTTCCTGCGCAACGTTTTTTTGCTCTTGCTCTTCACGTGGGTCGGATTTCTGGGTCACGGCGTGAAATGGGTCGGGCTGCTCGGAGACGTAGGAAGAGAAGTTAAAGGACTTGACCCGGTCGAGAAATGAGGGGGCTCGGACGAGCTGATTCTGGCTGGGAGGTGAGTTGGCGGCGGGGTCTGGTTTGTTGTGGGATTTTAGGCGTGAGGTGATGAAGATGGTTCCTATCACCAGGTTCACAATGCAGAAAAGAATAGCAGGCGTAAACAAGCTAGTCATGGAATCTACGATAGGTAAAGCTGCGTTCATGGCGGCGGTGCGACGTCGTTTGACCAGGAAGACCAAGAATGGAAGTGCTTTCGGAAGTCGGACCTAGTGTAGATACTACGGGAGATGAAGACTAGAGTCGAGACTTGGGAGTTATAATAGGGAGAGGAGTGAAGGTGGGAACTGCGGATTGGACTGTGGTTGGAGTAGGCGACTGTTGTGTGTGTGTGTGTGTGTGTGTGTATGGGGCCAGGGGAAGAAGTGGGGACTGAGGGGGTCGCCGGTGAGCAGTGGGGGACCTGGGGGTGTGATTGTCCAAGGTACCACGTGGTAATAATGGGAACGTGATTTCTTATTTGGGACAATTACCTTTATTATCTTATTGCAGGTGAATCATTTAGTTACAAGCATATTGCACATTTTCCCCAATAAGTTATAAGTTATCTTAAACTCTCTGTCTCGTATCAATAGAATCACAAATATTCTGCTAAATACAGGGACTATAATGATAAATCTAATATTATGAAATACCACCTGACTAAAATTCAAAGATGTTGTAACTTTCTTGAGCGTTGAACTTCGTTCAATTAATAAAAAAAGAAGAAAAAACTTACAAATAGGCCAGCCATGACAGCATTAGGGCTCTTTGTACTTTATTTTGGAATTTAGAATTAGAATTTGTTATTTACTAACCAAGCCTAATGTACCTATCCAAAGAAAAAAAAAAGGGGGAAAATTAGGTTGTGTTTGAATTGCATTTTCCGTCATTTTTCATGGAAAAATTACTGTAGCGATTTGATATATGTGAGGGAAAAAGGTGATAGGGAAATGTGATCACGGAAAACGACAATATTTTTCGACGGAAACAAGCAATCCAAACAAGGCCTTACTAACCTAATGCTTTATCCTCCACTTCGTCTTGGTACCTGCACAGTTGAATAATAAGAAGGTACTTGAGTAAAAGAATCCATATTTTAGGCTTAACATGATTTATGTTTTGAGAACCATGTGAATAAATTTTAAGGTTTGGATTGTAATTTTTGGAGTTTTTGTTTAAAAAAAATAATTCTATAGCGAATGTAGTATAAGTAAGGCAATAAAGTAATAAAAATGCGTCAAAAATTTTTCACAAAAAACTCACAATCCAAACAGGTATAACCGTATAAGGTTATTAAACGTATTGCGCTTAAAATTTTTGAATTTTGATGATGGTGATGGTGACAACTGCCATGCTCTGGTAGTTGAACGAAGGATGAGACTGAAAAACTTTGAAGTATGTATTTGAATTGAATAAAAGAAATAGGAGCAAAATACAACTATCTTTGGATCTAATTACAGTAGTCTTTTTTTTTCTTTTTTTTTTTTTTTAAACTCATGTACGAGTGTGGTCGCTTGGGGGACCTAGGAGTATTAATTTGGTTGGTGTGAACTTGACTGACAGAAAATGGAAAACTGTAGTATGAACCCGACGACGACTTCTAGCTAGCAGATAGAAAACTCGATGACTTTCAAATTTGTAAGGAGGAGGGTAAACTTGATAGTGCTGGTTGATTTTTCATTCGGTTTAAGAAAAGTAAAAATTAACTTTATTAATGGAAGGATGAATTTAGCCTACTATCTTTTTAAAATATTTTTATATTAAACGGAGTATTACTAATTAATCTTATATTAATTACACTAATAGTAAGTATTGATGAAAAGTTAAGTTATAATAAAAAATAATAATCTATGTTAGATAAAGACATTTTAGAAAAATTCAAAGTTAAGTACACGCTTCAATTGGAAAATAGCCTGACGGATGAAAAAAGAAAAATAAACCTATTAAAGTAGGGCGGAAGAGGTATTATTTTTAGTCCATATCGACCACATTTGCTTAACTGCTTGTTACTTTCAGATTATTTTAAATTGCACAAATTATTTCAGCGGTGCATCTCGGTATATTTTAGTCTCTGTGTGCTTTTGACTTTTCATGCATTTTTAGAAGAAAATGCTGTTTTAATTTTATAAATTAATTCCACTTCCGGAATGAATGCTGTTTTGGAAACTGAATAGGCTAGGCTGCTTTCGTTCACCCTTTAGGAGACTGACGAAGCTGATTACAAAAACATATCCAGATTACTTCATCTAATGTGATTAAGGATCGTCTATCTGTTGTTGTTATTATTAGTATTAGTGACTTAACATTTTTCAAGATACGTTAATTTCTTGGGAATTAAAAAAATTAGTTATATCTACTTCCGGTGCATTGCTTTGTACCCTAAGATTCTCTCCCGGTGTTTATAAGATATTGGTGACTGTTACATACAGTTGAGCTATAGTAGCAGCATCAATTGTGTAAATTGAGAATGACAAAATCGCAAGAAACTTGCGCTATTAGGAGTCATGCATGCATGGTTTAACATGGACAGACAGATAATGGTGTGATGAAGTTGACTTGCTTCGATAAAAAAGATGGCATCATCTTAGAATAATGGTCTGTTTCATAGTTTAACCTGAGATTTGTAAAGATGTTTGTAAAAAATAAAAAATTGAACTTTCATTGCTCCAAAGTCTGAACAAAACCTTACTATACAATCTTCCTGCAGGTATATCCTCATAGCAATTTGTTTCTCATTCCAAAGCGAAAGAAATACCACTCATCTACGATCCAGTTTTCTCATTCAGCTGTACAGTATTTTTCCAGTCTTAACATTTTTCTTGGAATGGAAACTGACTGAGTCGAAATGTGTGTGCCCCCTCTTTCTGGGTAGATCATAGATGCATGGTTTTGAGTCAAAAATGCCCTGCGGTTATCTTTTCCTCTTGCTGAAGGGATTTTCGTAGTTATTGGATCGAGGCATGATCAACAAAGAGGAAAAAGAACAGTTTATGCGGGAAACAGAACTGAGCAATCCATATAAGCGGACCACTGGTTTATTAATTAACTACACATATCTCTGCCTTTTTCCAATCCATATAAATATCGGACCATATTAAACTGTTTACAAACAAAGGAAGACAAAAACTTCCAACAGACGGGAGCTGGTTGAATTTTGAAGAAGATCACTGATGAGAGGTTATTCACGTACACATGTTTCTTTTCTATGTTTTCTGGGGTGTAAAAAGCTTTTTAATAGTTTCTGTCTGTCTGTCTAGACCTCCTGAGTCTTCTCCTCCTGTTGTGGCGTCTGTGCAGACTTGGAAAATGGAATTTAGCGATGCTATAAGAAGTTAAGAACAGCTCTCGTTCCTAAGGGCGGCTAAGGCCGAAGCAAAGTATAGTAGTATTAAGTGGCGTCACAATTTTGCATGTCGGCTTCAAGCATGAATCCTTTGAAATTGTACGTTTGTGACTAATAATCACAATCATGATCCATTAGACTCCATCACGCTATAATTATTTTCAGATCAATACCACGTAATTGTGCATGACTTCACTTTCAATTTCCATGATAATGATTACTTCACTATTCCACCTCTGGAATTGACTAATCTTCATAAAACGAGCCATATAAGGTGTAAAAAGCCCTTGTGGGGGTGTTTCAGTCCCACGTCGGTCTTGGGGGGTTGGGGTTTGGTAGATAAGTCCCCTGGAACCTTTCAAAAGTTGCCGGCTTTTGAATGTAATCCTGGGGTTTAGGGTTTGTTTGTCGCATTCTTACATTCCGTAAGAAAATGTCAGAAAAAAAAAAGGTGTAAAAAGCTTCATAGGTGTTTCTGTCTAGACTTACTGAGTGGGACACGGGTCCAAACAATTGTCTGGAAAATCATTCAATTGATTTTATTATGCAAAAATGCACAAGACGTAGCTTTATATATATATATATATGTATATGGTATAATTTATTTTTAATAATATATAACTATAGAATAAAATTTCAGTAACGGTAGTGAGCATGCTCCTCCTGTAACTTACGTGGTTGGGAGACTTTGGAAATTGGAATCTAGTGATGCTATTAGGTCCCGAAGTCTCACAAAACCGGTGCCCCAAAGTTGATAAGTCCGGATCTTATCAACAAGGTTGGAATGGCAACTATCTTGCCAAAAATGCCCTGTAGCTTGCGATACAGAGAACTAATAGAGACTACTATCACAAAATTTATAAATTTTGTAAGTCGGCTTCAAGTTCAAGCATGAATCCTTTGACAATTGAACAGTGGTGGCTAACCACAATCATGATCGATTAGACTCCACTGCGCTACTATTACTTACGATCAATTAACACGTAATTACGTATGACTAACCTTTTTCAAACTTCCCGCTGATAATGATTACTATTTCACTATTCCAACCTTTCCAAATACTTGACGGATGTTTTCAAATCATGCGTTCTACTCTATGATGATAACTGAAGGGCCATACCACGCAATACACTACTGATTCTTTTCTTGATAAGAAGTATGCTGACTGACTCCATAACTTACTCTTGCTGACCATTAATTTGTAGACTCCATGACCACCAGCTTTTGGGCCAGTAGCCACCGCCTAGACCTTAATATTTGATGGGGGTGGGAGACAAGAGTTAATTGCCATAATATATGGCTTCTCTAAAAAATTTAGATGGGTGCGAGTGCTCAGTGCACTTCTTTGATCCGATGGTAGTTCAGTGTCCATCGATTTCTCGTAAATCAAATTGGATCTCCTCTTAAGTTATAATAGAGTAGGATTATATAGATAAGGTGACGATTTGAAAAAAAAGAGTTAAATCGGATCTCATAGTTGCTCGATGGAAATTCGGGCTCAGCCTCATAATCAGGTCCAAGGAATGCGTGGGTCCGAGGCTGTGCTAAACTTCAAGACCCAAAAGTGCTGATTGCGCATTGTGGAAGTTTAGTCCAACGAATACCAGTACAATTTAGTGGGCTTTTGTGCGGCCCGCCAAAAACAGTCACAGCCCAATTTCAACTTCTCCGTCTGCTCCCCGCCTCTATCTTCCGGTTGCCACCTCATCTTCTCTCTCACGCACAAGAACACTGATGACTCCGGCCCCTCGAATCCTCCTCTGCGGCGACGTCCTCGGCCGCCTCAACCAGCTCTGCAAACGCGTCTCTTCGGTATCTGGCCCTCCTCCTCTCTCTGACACACACGAACACACACTCACACTCTCTGCTACCCTAGGGTTCCCTAATAGTCAATTATTCACCTTAGATTGTCAATTCCAGGTAAATAAGTCGGCCGGTCCATTTGACGCGCTTCTTTGCGTTGGCCAATTCTTTCCGGACTCACCGGACGGTCTCGAGGAGTTCAATGACTATATTGCAGGCCGGTCCAACTTCCCCATTCCGACTTACTTCATCGGCGACTACGGTGTTGGCGCGCCGAAGATTCTATCGGCCACTTCCAAAGAAGCTGGCAACCAAGGGTTCAAGATGGATGGCCTCAAGGTTTGTGGAAATCTCTACTGGTTGAAAGGCAGTGGAAAGTTCACTCTCCACGGTACATGATTTGGCAAAATCCCTTTATTCGCTCCCTGTTACAATGTGCTTGTACACATTTTGGTAATTGTTTGACTGGAGCTAATTTTGTTGATGATGTCATCTTGTTTGTTTATTCTGTGAACTTTTGGTGGCTTGTTTGTTTCAAGTGGTACCCAACTCCAAGTAATCTGCAGGTAGCCAATGTGGATCCCTTTTGCATGGTGGTCTTATATGTGGTTGGGTACTTCGACTACCAAAACTGATCCCAGCGTTCATTTCGTGATGGATTTGGAGATGAAATAACTTTTAATTCGCTACCATGTTGTTGGTGAGCTAAGTTATCACCTGCAAAATTAGGTACTTAATCTAGTATTCAGATGGTAATAATCTTGATCAAGCAATACAATTCAAGTAGCAACTTGGTCTTGTTTCTCACTTTCTTGTTCTGACTTGGGGGATCAAGGATGCTTATTTAGTTGGGATTCAAACTGTGGGATTGCTGCTGGACATTGAATAACTTCAGGAAGCCTAAGAATGTACAAAGTCGCCTGCAAATCAATCATTCTAGATGCATGTAGACGTACTTCTTTAGATTTCTTCAACATGCTAGGTTGGCATCCTGAGTGGTGAAGAATTAAGCGAGTTTAGGAAAATGTATGTTATTCCTTTTGTTAATTATCCCTAACATTATCTGGAATTATTGCTGCGTGTGTACCTATTTGCTCTCTAGAAGTCCTGCAACTTTGAATTTCATAATTTGAATGAGCATACTAGTATTGGCCAATCAAAGTTTACAACTATTATGTTGTTTTCAATTAGAACTAATGTTTCAATGTTGGGATGTTTGTAAATCATGAACTTTTGTTTATGATAGCTGATGCGTGTTACTTATTTCCAGGTTTATCTGTTGTTTACCTATGTGGTAGGAAGTCTGCAAGTGGAATGCAATTTGGCACGTATAGTGAAGATGATGTTGATGCGCTGAGGGCGTTGGCTGAGGAGCCAGGGATTGTGGACATATTTCTGACATATCCTTTGCATTGTTGAATATGAACTCTACTTTTGCCCCCATTTTTCTTGAAGAAGTTTAATTATCCTTTCTTTTGAATTTATACAAGTTTAAAAGGGTCTTTTCTTTTCTTCAAAAACTCCTTAATTGGATTTCACTAATGAATGGCCTAGCGGAGTCACCAATAAGGCTGCTACATCTGACGTACCTTCAGGAGTCTCTGATTCAGCTGATGCTGATTCCACCATATCAGAGTTAGTAGCAGATATTAAGCCCCGGTAAGTGAATTATGACTTATGTTCTCTAACAGGGTCCTTCTTTCAGAACATTCATTCAGTCTCTTTAGAGAACTGTACTCATTGGCAGAAAACCTGAGCAGTGCCGAGCAAATTATGCTCATGTTCTTCGGTTTTAGTTTCGCTACTACATGCATGGGTAGAAAGCCAATATCATTGTCACTTTATTTCTTCTTCTGGATATTTCAGAAAATTGTTGGTCATTGGTCACTACTGCATTATACCTAGCTCCATTTTTGCCATTTCTTGCTATGCCCTCCTATTCAACCATCTTAGTCCCACTGGAGTTTTGAAATTTGTTTCTTCAACTGGGGAATATTTTGCAAGAATTTTGTTCGTTGCAGGTTATATAATAGAGGTAATCCGGCAAAGAGATGAAAAAGCTCCCAGCTTGATTAACTTCTCATTGTAGATAACTACAATATTGTTGCTAGACTTCGATTGTCCTTACTTTTTCTAGGTGTCATTTGGGTCCCCATGCAGAAGTTGGTAGTGACATCACTAGGTCGTTGCCCAGTTTTTTATGCTGTAACTTACATAAAAATGAATCACAGTAGGCAAATTTCCTACTATTACTGTTGTAGAAGAGCCTTTGACATCAGTAGGGGTAAGCCTGTCAACGGGTCGGGTTCGGGCTGGAATTCATTAGTCTGGACCTGGACCCGTCATACTTTATCGGATTCGGATTAGACCCGTTTACTCGACGGATCTCTACTCTATGTTCCGGAACTGGATTCGACGGGTCTCGAATCCGGGTTGGGTCTATCCAGAAAAAAGAGAGAGAGACGGCGCAAAGCTGAACCATCTTAATAAAAGAAATTGGTTTAATTTTTTTTTAAAAAAGGAAAATATGCATCAATTGAAGTGAGCAGAGCAATCCCGGAAAGAAAGTTGGAAGCAGAAAAATAGAGCTGGGAAATCGAGGTGATAAAAGTGCCTCCTGTTGCTTAATTGTTGTTTTGGCGATAGAATGCAATAAGAGGAGAGCAGGAAGTAGAAATGATGAAGGAAGCAGCCACAGGAATGAAGAATGAAGAATGGATGATGATTTACCCCACGGTCCCCACCAATCCAGTCCACTGCAGACTGCAAATAGATCCACTGCAAATAGATCCTTTCAGATTTTTTTGTTAAAAATTGGTTTGGGCACTGCAAGTCTGCAACCGCTTCTTTCCTTCCTTTTAAGTAATTGCTCGGGGCCGAAGAGAGAGAGGTGGTGGACTGAAAACTTAGATTTTGTCTTTGCTCCTCTTTGAAGCTTGGAAAGGGGACGGCTAAAATTGGGGACAGCAAAAGAGAAGAGAGTGAGAGAGACATGCGGCGCTTGTCTAAAATTGGGGTATTAGGGTTTGGTCTGTTTGGATAACAATTAGATTGAAGTAAATTTGGAGTATTATAGTGGTAAATATATTTTTTTTAAATAATTAATTTATTTATATCCGGGTCCGGGTCGGAATACGGGTCAGAATACTATATTCCGTATCCGACCCCGTTTTTATGTTTGATAAAACAGATCCGGTTCCGGGTCCGGGTAACGGAATTATATTCCTACCCGTACCCGAAATTATTTGGCGGGTCCGGTCCGGGTCCGTGTCCAGACCCGGACTGTTGACAGGTCTAAGTAGGGGAGGGTATATCCCTATTGCATTCATTTTTGTGATTGCAAAAGTTACCATTTTCATGTGTGGTTGTCTATGTGAACAACCTTAGGCACAAGTTAATGTGTGTTGAGAGTTCTTTTTCTTGTAGCTACCATGTTGCAGGAACTATGGGTGTGTTCTATGCTCGCGAACCATATACAAACGTGGATGCTGTGCATGTAACTCGTTTTATGGGTTTAGCTCCAGTTGGAAACAAAAACAAACAGGTTTTGTTCCTTCTCTAATTTGACTTACATTTTGGTTTTTGTCAGTTCAACAATCTTGCCTGTGAATTATTTTCCTCAGATGACCGAGTAAAACATGTCTTGGGCTAGATGAAGACTCTTTTTTTTGCAAGTGCAACATGGTGATCTTGTTGCATCTGTTGCTATAAAAATGGAAGACAACTTTGATATTAGTTCTGATACATACTTCTGGAGTTATCTGCTGCATTTTTGCTGTTCCTACCCCTGTGCTTGCATATGCAAGCTGAGTATTGGATTCTGCCAAATTTATACTGATTTGCTTAGCTATATGGGATGCTCTTGGTTACTTATTTTAGGAAATGCAATTTGTTAATTGTTAGATTACCTTGCACTTTTAGCATTTACTTCACTCTCTTCCTGTTTCAGAAATTTATTCATGCAATTTCTCCAACTCCAGCATCTACAATGTCCAGTGTTGAAATTTGTGCAAAACCACCAAATACAACTCTATCTCCCTACACAATGGTGGAGAAAGCAACCCCTACTGAGGCTAAAGCAGAGAGACCTGGTGAAAGTGGGTCTGATTCCCAATATTGGCGTTATGATGTCTCCCAGAAAAGGCAGAAACATGGAGATGGTGACAGTGAAAGGCTGTGCTTTAAGTTTACCTCTTCTGGGTGCTGTCCTCGTGGGGAGAAGTGCCACTTTCGGCATGATGAAGATGCAAGGCAACAGTCAATCAGGGGTGTCTGTTTTGACCTTCTCAACAAAGGAAAATGTGAAAGAGGTCCAGATTGCAACTTTAAGCATAGTTTACAGGATGAAAATGGCAGTGCCTCTAGCAGGAGATCTTTTGGGACCCCCAGCTCTAACAGGTTTTTGTTGTTAATTAATTCCCTTTCTTTTTGGATGTTGTTATGATGGCTCAAACTATTTTAATTACTGGCAACTTGAATCTGAGAAATTCTGCAAAACTTTATGTAGATAGAAATTGACAAAAATTCATGGCACATTATCTATTTTAGGTCCAAAGAGTGCTGGTTTTGTTTGTCAAGCCCCAGTGTGGAGTCGCATCTTATCACTGGCATAGGAGAACATTACTACTCTGCACTTGCTAAAGGACCATTAGTAGAAGATCACGTGCTAATTGTTCCTGTTGAGCACTTGCCTAACACCCTTTCCATGCCAGAAGATTGTGAAATAGAGTTGAATAGAGTTCAAAACAGTCTAAAAGCTTACTTTGAAAACCAAGGAAAGCAAGTGGTTTTCTTTGAATGGGTCTTTAAGCGAGCAACTCATGCCAATCTTCAGGTATGTTGTCTTCTTCTTCTGTTTAATGAGTATAGAAGATTGCTCTTGTATTTTGCATTTTTTTGTAGATGGGAACTGATAAAATTGTTCTTTGCTTTAGTTTAATTCTTGTCCATTTTGTTTTCCTGTCTACCTTGTTTCTCAATCAACTGCCCCACTAATTATTTGTCTCCAACAACTTGAGAAACACCAAATCAACTTCCCAGAAATGGTCCAATTGCTGGTGAAAGAAATGGAGGGACAGGAATTTGAAGTCCTAGTCCCCCATCTCACCTCTAAAGTCCTTGTTATTTGTTACATAGAGCCAACTCATATCCTAGTACCAGTTGTGTAGTGAACAATTTTTCATGCCTACAATTAGGATGTGATGAAAACAATATGTTAGTCAACATCAAATCAGATGGTAAAACAAATTAATACAAACCTGCAGCAGTTGTTTGTTTGGTATCCTTGTGTGGGAAAGATTTAAAGCTTATTCTGTCTACAACTGTGAGATTTGACGTAAGCTTCTTGAGTGTTGCTAATTTTGTCTTTAAATATGAGGTATTATCCTAATGACGAGGTTTTACTCCTTTCACCCTTACTTTTTCAATTAAAATCTTATAGTAACAAAAAAAAAAGGCACAAAATTACCAACTCTGGGATCCAGTGTTTTTAGTGGCAAAAAGCTTTGATATCACAAATTTGGAGCTGGAATTCCTTTCTCTTTATTTTATTTTAATCTTTTTAACAATTGGCAACACCTACAATATCCTACACTGAAACCCAACTGGGTCCTAGACGAGGTGCGCACAGACACATCCTATGGATTTTTTTTAACTGCAGGGTGCGAGGTTTGAACCCTCGACCTACAGCCCAGAAGGGATTTTGAATCCCTACTGGTGGCCAGCTTACATTTGGCATTTGGTTGTCTTCATTGCTTTTCACTTCGCTTGAGTGTGAAGTACATCTTAATGTCTTTATTGGATCTTAAAACTGTCACTATTTTGATGTTCTCATGAATATTTCTGCTCTTTGTATTTTTCAGGTTGTTCCTGTTCCATCTTCAAGGGCATCTGGCATTAAAGATATTTTCAATTTAGCCGCCAAAAAGTTGGGGTTCAAGTTTAAGACAATTGAAAGTAAGGAATTGGAAGTGAACAATCCCCAATAATTACCTTATAAAATCTGTGCTCAATATCTAACTTTTAGGTTTCTTTAGATGCTTGCTTGGCTTTTAAGTAGATATTAAGACAGAACTTCAAATGACTTAGCTTAATAGCATTAAGTTTCAAAAGCTACTTTCTCTACCCCCCAAATGTACTAATCTAAAAGAACTATCTAAGTACCAAAGGGCTACTATTGATACATCTGAGATTCTTAATGATTAAGGATGTTGTGCAAATAACATGGTGTAGAACATTATGAAAATAGACTAAGCTTTAAAAGTGAGGTTCATTCCCACCATGTTGTTGACCTAAAGTATGTTAGTTTCCTCCATTCATCCTTCTTTCTTCCGTGGTTGCTATATCTCTGTTTAGACCGGATGGAGGTGCTCTTTAGTTTTGTTTTCAAAAGTTTCAACTTTGAATGCCCCAACTTTCTGCATTTCCTGTTTGTTGCAGGTACTAATAATTCGGAAGGGAGGAGATTGTTGCGGACACAGTATGATAGAAGTTGCAGTTTATTCTATGTTGAACTTCCTGGTGGAACTATTTTGACTCATGTTGTTGAAGAAAATGAGAGATTTCCAAGCCAATTTGGCCGTGAGGTAAGATGCTAATTGTAGCCTGCATGATGTTACTGTTTCTGTTGTGTACGAAATAGATTAAGCAAATATATTGTTGGCAAGTTGCACAGTATTCCTTGATATTTAATTGTGTTAGTAGCATCCTTTATTTTTCAACTGATCTTGAGTACTTTTTTGAGTCTCTTTATTTTGTATTTTATTTTTATTTGTGGTCTTGTTTGAATGCAACTACATTGCAAGTTACCTTCCTCTCTAACGGTTTGTTTTGGTGACGTGGGAATTCAACATTAATCTGATATGCAAGCATTTAGCTGAGTTGTAATGTGGTGACAACTATAACCATGGGACGATATTGTGCTAACTACTTGTAGGTTTTGGCGGGCTTGTTGAACACGGCTGACAGAGCTGATTGGAAAAATTGCAAGCTCAGCAAGGAAGAAGAAACAAAAATGGCAGAACGCTTCAAGAAGCAATTTGAAGCATATGATCCAAATCGGTGACTCCTACAACCAATGGTATTGAATCTTTGGATCATGAATCTTCAACCTATCATTTCATGCATTCCTGGTGCCATGCAAATGTGCTTGTCCTTTGCTACACGGCATGGTATTAGTTGCTTCATGGTTTTGTTTACTTTTGAAGTTAATGCTGAAGCTTGACCTCACCATGCAGGTCCTCTGCATGTCTGCAATGGCAGCAACATATTCAACGTTCTAGTTTCAATCTCAGATGACAAAGCCTGAGTGCAGTGATCCTTGAGAGGGATGGGGGCGAACTATATTGGCTGGTCTCAAGTCGTCATGATCCGTAAACACCTGCCAAGTGCCTCCTTCAGATTGTCCAAATCACGGTGGCAAAGAAGTGAGACAGTGAACCACCTTTAGGGTGAAATGTATGCTGTGTCCAGAGAAGGTGGGATGGCTGACCTTATGATCGCAATACGACGTGCTGGTTAAGCTACGTGCTCTTCTTGTAGACAACTACATCAGTTGTCGAACTTATTTACTAGGACAAACTCAGGCTACTCCAGATTTTGTTCGTCTACTTGTTTGCCTAATCCATGCATCTTTCCCTTCAGAATCATTCGAGGCTACTGCAATATATGCCTAACCTCTAGATAAGCAAATTTGTTTTAGTTGTAATCGATGGCGGCTGATAGGTGAAGTAACTATTTTTTCCTTCCGGAAATGGAGGGAGTAATGTTTAGTTGTTCCGAAGTGAAGGCATAAAGTAATAGTAGTGCTTCTCTAAGTTGAAGTGCGCCGGCGCACGCGTAGAGCATTAGGCATCGCAGAAGACAAACACGCGAAAAATGAGGCTACTAGTTGTATTCAATATGAAGTTAGCTAGACCATGAATGAGTAAGAGAAAGATGTTCTGGATTCAAGTATTTTTACTTACTTCGAAAAAAAAAATGTAGGTTCGGTAGTCTTTTTCCCCCCTTTTATTGGGGAACGGGGGTTCCTAATAGAAGTACATATTAGCTGACAAGTTATGAAAATAATAATGTTCTATCTTTTTTTTTTTTTCCTTCCTCCCATCTCGTTCCACACTTCTTTTGTTCGAATTTTAACCCTAAACCTGATAGCGGAAAGAGTTTTAACAATCTTTCCTAGCCAGATGATGTTTCATCTTAAAACCGGCGCACGCAAGATAAAAAAGTTTACTTGAGAGGTGGGGGTCGGAGTCTGCAATGGCCCAGGGAATGATCCCAAAAAAAAGAAAAAAGAAAAAAGAAAAAAAGGAGGCTAACTCTTTTCAGCCTTAAGAAAAGGCCGTAGAGGACACAAGAATTAGGATGAGAGTAAAGGTCATGGTAGTATTAATTATTAAACTAAATAAATAAAAGAACGGAAGCACCACCAGATGGTGATGGTGGTTAGGGCCTTAGGCGGCATCCCAAATTCTTTACAAGTTTACTTGTAATGTTGTTGTTATCCCTGTTAGCAAAACAGGAAAATACACACAAATTTTCTTCTCAAGAACTGGATTGAGTTGTCAAATTGCTGCAGTGATCTATTTGGTAAAGCTGCGCAAAGAACAATTGCACGTTGGTGGATGATGGATGGGGTAATGATTGTCAGTCAGAGACTCAGAGTGAGTTGGTTGATATATTGATTGAATACTTTGGATTGAAAGGCAGAGACAAGAATGAGGGCAGCATCTCCTTTTAAAGGGGACAATCGTGAGCAGTAAGGCTCTAGTGGTCACACACACACACCTTCCCTATACTTTTTCTTCATTTTCTCGTTCCTTCGAAGAATATACCTTTCCTGTTCATGTTACCTATACCTTTTCTTTATATACAATATACAGGTACATATAAAAAATGCACATGATAATTGATCTTGGTATTCATTTAGGCACAAAACTTTGCCAAACCTTTTCAAAAGCAAGAAATTTTTTCCTATACCAAATGAAAAGGGATAGTCATTTGTAGTACCAACAAAAATAGGGGTCACTGTTCATTATTACTCTTTAATGGGCAAAAATGTGGAGACAATTTGGGGCGTCAACATCCCCTTCCCTCGTCCCGTGTCACCACAACTTACATGGGCATGCATGAGATGAGATCCCATCTCTGTGGGTGCCAGATTCCAAAGGTTTCATAAGTAGATTTCCACACGTGGGCAGTCAGCAGCGGGCAGCGATTGTCACGGTTTCCAGATCTGGAGAGTTGGAGACAACGAGAGATGGAAAACGTTGGAGCTCCGTCGCGGCTAAATTTATAGGACTACTAATTCGCGTTTACTCTTACCACCAATTTCTTTTTTGTCATTTTCTTTTCTTCATTGCTGTATCACTGAGGAAAACCCGCAGAACTCAGGTGGATAAATAAAAAGTAAAATTGCGATAAGGAATTCCGTAAAGTAGAAACAAAATTATCAGTCAATTCCTTGAGAAATCGTAATTTTATTAATCATCAGTCAATTCCTTCCTCCTGTCACACCTTTGTCGGCACAGTAAAAAAAGATCTTCAATTTTGTCGGGATTGAAATCAAATGATCTTAGAGAAAGAACAAATAAATGGATTTCAGAAGAAATTTATTTTTTCTTTTCTAAGTATTTGATGGTCAGCCTTTCTTGGTCCAATTTTGCATCTGGTTTAGATTGATGTGTGTCCCATATGTGACCTCTAAACTTGTGAATTGTTGATTGAATTAGTAAAAACAGATTTATAAGGCGGGCACTGGGAAGGGGACAATTGGAGGAGGAAAATAAATATATGCCAAGTGATGAGATTAGGTTCGATAAGGACCGGGGCCTGAAGGTTATGTGCATTTTGTACACGATATAACTCTGTTTGTGCATGATGTGTAACTTACTTTCAACAATGTGTAATTTTGAACAAAATTTTAAAGGTCTCACATATGTTGTTAAAAACGAGTTATAAGATGAAATCTGAACCGTACAATTTTTTTTTTTTGTCACATCTTGACCATGAACTGCTCAGGAACGGTCCGCCTGATAACCGTCATGCCCCAAATTCGTTGGATAACAGGTCAACAGGAAGTTTGACAATGGAGTCTTGGATTGCGGGCTTGGAAGATTAGTTATTGTTGAATTCTTGAGATGGCGCTGGCGGTTGGTGGCTTTGTTGGGGCAGCAATACATATGATCGAGAGCCGGAAATTTTTGGAGTTGGAACGGGAAAGGAACAAAGGTTCTGGGCCTACACTAAGATTGGTTGTCACTAATCTGATGAAGGGTAAAGTTGTCAATTGAATCGAAATTTGCTCAGCATCCTAATTTTTGCTCTAGCAATATCACCGGTGGTTAAAATATATTTTAAATGTCATATTTTTTTAAAAAATATAAGATTCATTGGAAAAAGTAAATAAATATAAGGAAGGTTAGACAAAATTAAATAAAAAAATTATATAAATGTAAGATAGGATGATAATTATAGTACGTGTATATACATGATATGTTAGATAAATTTTAAATGTACTAACAAATGTCTAACAAGCACGCATTAGAAAGACCCTTTTAATAATCGACTTATACTCAACTAAGGACATGTTAATTTGATGGTACTGCAAAATCACTCAATTGATTATAGTGAAATGATTTTTTATTCACGAATAGGATCGAAAGATGAATAAAATTACATGATACTTGAATCGAATTCACTTTGATAAGAATTCGTTCGATCTTGATTCACAAATTAGTCATGCTAACTTTCAAATTCAATAAAAAAAAACTCGTTCAAAATCGATTCAGTAAATAAATAATTCAAATTTGAACAATATTTTAAGTTTATTAAAATAATTAAACAAGTTTGAATACTAGAGTATTCTATTTGATTAAATTCATTATTGACACTACTACTATCCACCAGGTTGCCTTTTCGGAGTAATTTAACATAAGCCACGTGTGTGTCCTAATACTACGAGTGTCTTTTTCAACAGGACGGATTTTATTTTTATTTTATTTATGTGAATCTCACAATTCCCAAATTATTCATCTGGACAAAAGTGCAGTTACGGGTGTGGTTCAAAAGTCAATGAGGAGTTACGGACCACTCAGCCCTCCGCCAATATTAATTACAGGCACTTTAACTAACCCTCGGTTTAGTTAATCTTTCTTGTCCACTCGATCGAGATTGTTAGTTAATCACTATCCGGGCTCCATTTAATGAGTGTTCAGACGGCGAGCACTCATCGAGATTGTTAATTAGGTTCGATTGTTAATTTTTTAGTGCATTCACATAATAAGTTAAATATAATACTAAATTTTATTTTAATAAGTGCTCACGGAGCACTTCTTAGAAAAACTCAATTATTAATAATTGATTAACAACTCTTTCAAAAAATTCATTTCTTGTATTATAAATAGTCCCTCCATCTTACTTGATAGTCCTGTTTCTTTTTTCACACAGTTTAAGAAAAATTAGTTAACTTTAAAAGTAAATTTAGATTGCTATTTTCCTAAAATACACTCACATTAAATATGGTACAACTTTATGGGAACTTGAATTGATGGTAAAAAAAGAATCAACTCTCATTAAATGAGGTAGGTTTATAGTAACAACTACTTACATTGAATAAGGGTATTTTAGAAAAATTAAAATACAACTACATTCTTCAATTGGAAAGTGAACTACAATTTGGGATAGATGAAAAAGGAATACAAGACTATCAAAGTGGTATCAAAGTGGGACGGAGAGAGCATGTTTTTCAATTACTTTCTTATTTTTATTATCAATTTTTTATTTCATACACATCAAATATTTAAAAAGTGGTACATCATTATTCCCAAAAAATCATCCAAATAATCTTCAATCCAAATAACAAAACTGTGTTTATTTTGACGCATGTTGTGCATGCCATGAATGACTGGGAAATACTACTATCATTTATCCATCGATGCCAAGACGCCTGTTGAGGGAAAGAGTTAAAAGACAAAAAAAGGAAAAATGCCAATTAGGCTGCTGTAATCCATGTTAAGTTAATATCCCGCTAACATAAAAATTGATGGTGCGGCAAAATTTGGATTAATTTACAAGGTCAGATCTACCCAACTTTTTTTTTTTTCTTTTTAAATCTGCCCAATCAGGGGGTCACCTATGACCTACCTTCAAACTTACAGAAAAGGGTCAAAACTTGCCAAGATGATTAGGCCGAAATTCGGTGAAGAATAGCTTTCGCAGGTGAGGAATTTCTCTGGACGAGCGAATCCAATGGTTGACTTCCCATCTTCATGTTTTACCAAAAAAAAATAAAAATACAAATGCTTCTAATGTATTCAGTTTTTTGTATTTCTTTTGGTAAAGTAATTGAGAATTAGAAGAAGGATTTTTTCTAACGTAAAGGTGATGCTTTAAGGACACTACTGCAAACAACAGATTCAAGTCTATGCAATTGATGATAGCTCCTGGCAGATCATGTTTTTTTTTTTTTTTTTTAAATTTAAAAAATATGGTGCCAACCCAAGTGCGTGTCCTTAGGATAAATGGATAATATGATCCCAAAACCAAATGTGTGTTTAAAGATTAGTTATTATTCATTTATTTTTTATTAGTATTTTTTTTTTATCAATTATCATCTCTACTCCTACTCTTACTCTAATTACGGGAAGATTCAACTGAACCTACGAAAAATCGATGGAGATAGAACCACCACCGAACCAAACGGATGCACTACGCACCGTCTGGATTTGGAGCAGAGCCACAAAAGTGGCATTTTGATTAGTCGGTGATCAGGATTACAAGGTACGTGAAGGTGAGGTGTCAAAAAGCCATTTGACACATGCCCCCACAGATCAGTTGCTATATCACAATTTTGCACAAAAATCTCTCTCCTCTTTTCTCTTTCTACTATCACTGTCAGAGCCTCGTGTGTGTGAGAGTGAGAGGGAGAGAGATGGAATTAAAAGTTAAAAAAACATCACCAACTGAAAATCTGCAAGTAAACGCAGTCCGAGCAAAACCCCACTAGTGACCAGTGAGCGACCAAACTAAACAATTCCAAGAATTTCAACGCCCGCTGCCACCATAATAATACCACTAGGACCAGCAGTCCGCAGACTTCCCAACTTGGTTTGTCACTAAACCCAAATCACGATGAGAAGAGAGTCCTCCTAAGCCTAACTCTCTTTCCCGAGTTGGTGCATAATTATCCTTCCAACTTCTCAACTTGTTACCTCGTGCTACGGAACAGTCGCGAAGGAAAAATGCGACATCCAATTTATGATGAAAAAAAGAAACAGTAATTAATTTTCTGCCACCCGTCTCAAATCCCCCCCGGCCTCACTCATCTGCTG
Source organism: Coffea arabica (assembly GCF_036785885.1). Classification (NCBI taxonomy): domain Eukaryota; kingdom Viridiplantae; phylum Streptophyta; class Magnoliopsida; order Gentianales; family Rubiaceae; genus Coffea; species Coffea arabica. The sequence goes on along the minus strand of NC_092320.1, from coordinate 10,372,106 downwards.
TTTTAATTAATAGCTAGCGTCTAAGGATATAGGAACCAAACTATCCCCTTACAGATATCTACCTGTGCTTTTAATTTAACAGCCAAAATTAAGACGAAGAAAGAAATTTGCCAAAAGAAAAGAAACTAGACGGCAATGGCCTAGTGGGTAATTTCCGGGGGTCTAAGATTGACTGTTACTTGGGGTGTTTGAAAAGCAGTGCTGCTGTTATTTGGTACAGTTTATAGTTACCTTAATTAGCTGGTCGGTTTTCTTTAATTACTCTTTAATTGCTCCACATGTCTGTAGAAACGGTTGTAGGTAACATGCCAGCAGCCTCCAAACTCTGCAAGAACTCAGAGCCTGAGTTTTTTGTCATCATTATGATTATTTGGCTCGCACTCTCACGAACTGATTGCTTTTCGTCCTATCTAAAATCCCATTTTTGGGCTTTTCAAGAAACCCCTTCTGTCTCCTCTCTGCTTGCTTCCTTCTCACTATTTGGCCTTGGTGGGTCTTTCGCCAGTTATTGCTTTCATCTAACTTCCTCTCTTTTGTTATCCCTTTAAGTCATCAGAAGCCTTTACACAAATCATTTCATTAAGATGATGTTTACTGTTTGGATATTTTATTAACATTTTGGTGGGATTGGAGAATTGGTTCTGCGGTTGATTTCATATGGGATGGGAGTGGTGGTGCTGCAAGTTGTGTTCTCGGTGCTGAAGGTCACTGTCTTGGCTGCTTTCTTGGCGTTTCAAGGATCTTCTGGTAACTCTTTCTGAACTTTATTAATCTCAAACACCTTTACTCATGCGAAGAGAGAATTTAATTTGTCAAGTTACATTATTCGGTTGATTAAAATTTCGAATATGATGCTATAGAAGTGATGATTCTTGGCAATGTGTTGTTTGAAGTTTGGAATTTGGACGTATCATCCATTCCTGCAGCAATTGATTAAGAAACTGCTATCAAAAGTTGTCAATTAGGACAAATCTATTCTCTGCATCTAAAATTTTATAGATTATAGATGTAACGGTGACAGACAGAAAGTTAGGAGCTTGTGGGTTCCTAAATTGTAAAGGCACAAATGGACTTGCCTCAGTTTCGCTACTTTCATTATCTAAAACTGTGGTTAATGCGATATTATTTTCTAAATGGGACTCTTGTAGTCATCCCTTCTCAATTTAGAATTTTTTTTCCCTAATGCATCACAGTTAAGGTTGATTTTGTTTCCTACTTCTTTGTGTTGCCTATATATGTAGTTCCACCAAATCTCAGGAATCGCTGGCAAGCCATTAATGTAGGCTATAATACGATTCATCTTCTCTCTTCTTTTGTGATTTGGTAAGGATATTCTCTCTTTGATACTGAGTATAGGTTGACAGATGTTCAGTTGCCCTTCAAAGATAACAAACATTGACTTCTTCTACTTTCCTCTCCTCCTTGAGATACCGAGGACTCAACTTTAAGCTGTCTATATCCTACGGGCTGTCTGTAACTTGTTTCCTTGCCTTTGCATAACAATTTCCCAATCAAACTTACTCAACATCCTTAGATTGCAAATTCTAACATCTTACAGTATTCCTGTGGCTGCACGCATCCTATTCTCCTGGCACCCTATTTTTTCAGCAGAAGCCCAAAATTTTGCCATGCATATCTCTGTCATAATCTAAAATGAGTGCTATTTGGTTGGTAATGTCAACCAGTATTAGTGCAGCTTTTCCAGCTTTGCAGCTGTAAATGTTATCATCACATGTGTACTTCTAAAAAAAATTCTTCTGAACTGACTGACTGGTTGCGTTACCTCATATTTCAGGGTATAGCTTGCCTCCATCTCCATCAACATTTCCTGTATTTTCTCCAGGTGGTGATGCAATAGCTGCTCCACCGACCCCAGCAGGTCGCCCTAATGGTAGAATATCATGACTTACAGTAATATTGAAAGAGCTCTGATACTGAACTTCAATTTACTTAATGTTTTATGTCCATTCAGGGACATTTGTGGACCCTCCACTCTTATTGCCGCCTCTTAATTCTGCGTCCGCACCCCAAAAGGTGAAAGATCATATACCATCTCTTCCACCAAGTACTCTAGTTTTGTCGCCAAGTGATTCAATGCCGATCCCAGTAATTGCTAATGACACCGTCCCTCCATTGCCAACAGGTCCTGAAGCCTCAGGTACTTGTTAGCTAGACCTATCCTGTAACATCACTGGATCCCTGGTTGTTATTGGTTTTTCTTTTACACATGCAGCACCACGAGCATCTCCATCAAGAATATCTCCACAAAGTCCACCAACTAGCCTACCACTTGTACCGGAATCCGTTCCTCCAAAACCTGCTCAAAGTAGGGCTCCTGAAGCTCCTTTTATGGCAACTGCCCCAGGTAGCTGGTAGATAATTTATTTCCCCTCCCACAAATAATTTATTGTTGAACATTTCATACTAAATCCTGCACCTATTTCTGTGTCAAACGTAGCATCCAACACACATGCATCAAAGAGAGCACCACAAAATTCACTGCCCCCTGGGATATCATCATCCATTCTTCCTGGTACTCCTAGCTACTTATCTTTTTCTGCAATATTCTTTTTGAAATGAACATTTGGTGATCACTATTTGTCTGAATGCTGCAGTGCCAGTTGGACTGTCTCCGGGCAAGTCACCAGGGAACCCATTATCTATTCCACCAGCATTACCCAAAGAACCTCCTTCCACTTCGTCAGGTGATACTTGAGTTGATACATACTAAAATTATTAAAATATTCAAATATTTTTTACTTCCTGTTGTGCTGGCGGATATACTCTCTTATTAATTACTTGACAGAGATGTTATTTATGCAATTCACACAAATACTTTTGGACCTTTAAAGAGAAAAGTGCACCAGCTTGTTCAACTTGAAAAAGAAAATCAAAGATGGAAAAAAGGAAATCCTCAAAAGTGAGTTTTGTGTTTCAAATTTGAGGGAATGCCTTCATTCTGTTCTAGTTTTGTGAAGGAGTGTGCACAATTTTCTTGTATTAAAATTTATGTTCTAACCTACAAAAGTATCAAATTCCTAACAAGAAAAAAGGAATAAGACAACCATCTCTGAGTGAAAAGGAAGTGCGTATGAGGAACTAAAGCCTACTAACAAGTTGCTTCCAGTTATATTTTACACGATGACACCGCTTGTAGGTCTTTATGACTTAGATGTGCAGCTGCTGCATGTAACAGGGATTGATATTGGGTTGAAAGTTTCTATCTGCTGATAATTACAAAATAGTTCTCATTTTGAGCTGTATTTCTTGTAGCTGAAAACTGAGGAGACATATAAACATTAGCATGGGTTTATTCTTCTATTCAGTGTTTGTGTTTTTTTTAAAGGACAGGATTCCTTAAGTTCCATTACAGAGATATGTTTAATGATAGTCTGGGTTTACATTTTGACGATTATATTGCAATTATGAAGTAGCTCTGTTACCTAATTGATATCTTGTATACATCCCTCATATTGTGCAGAGCCTGATACAGCTCCTGCATCATCTCCTGTTGCCACACCACCAAATGGAACAAGCACCCAGCAGTCGCCTGTGAGCACTTCACCAGCAAAAGGTGAATATAAAACTTCTGATTTCTCAATGACATTTTCTGATAAGTAGCCAGAAATGCTAGAGATATCTATAAATGATTTTTTACTTTGTCTTAGCTCCATCTGTTCATGATAATATGGGGAATTCCGATAATGCTCCTCCTCCTCTTCCATCCCGCAATGCTCCTGTAGTTTCAGGGTCCAACTCCCCTGCATCTCAACCTTCTTCTTCATTTCAATGGCATCATGGGAAGAATTATAAGAGAACTCCTGCTCCATCAGTATATATGGCTCCTCCTCCTGCTTCGGCTGTAGAAGGTATAAAAGTCTCAAACAATGTTCCTGTCCTGATTTTTAACTCCTACCTATCATCTATTTTTCCTTCTCAATTTGTTGTAAATGTTGGCCCACAAATTAGCTCCTCCTGATAATTCAAGCTCAGACCCGAAGACTGACTTTAGGTTCCATGCTCCTCCACCCCTAAACCTAGGTATTAAAATTGCTGGTTTGCTATGAAACCCTGAAAATGATTTTTTACTTTGTCTTAGCTCCATCTGTTCATGATAATATGGGGAATTCCGATAATGCTCCTTCTCCTCTTCCATCCCGCAATGCCCCTGTAGTTTCAGGGTCCAACTCCCCTGCATATCGACCTTCTTCTTCATTTCAATGGCATCATGGGAAGAATTATAAGAGAACTCCTGCTCCATCAGTATATATGGCTCCTCCTCCTGCTTCGGCTGTAGAAGGTACAAAAGTCTCAAACAATGTTCCTGTCCTGATTTTTAACTCCTACCTATCATCTATTTTTTCTTCTCAATTTGTTGTAAATGTTGGCCCACAAATTAGCTCCTCCAGATAATTCAAGCTCAGACCCGAAGACTGACTTTAGGTTCCATGCTCCTCCACCCCTAAACCCAGGTATTAAAATTGCTGGTTTGCTATGAAACCCTGGGTCTTATTTCCTTTTATTTGTTTTCCTCTGATGTCCAACAACCTTTGCTCTACAGGATCCTCAACACCCTCATCTCATTTTCCCTTTCCTACACCAAAAAGCCATGATTCTTCCTCGCCATCACCACATCCTTCATCTTCATCTCAACAAAGTAAGTTAAAGGCTATCTCATGTTTTTCATTGTTGTATAAGGAACGCTGGCAAAGTTTGACGTTAAGATTTGTTAGTTTTGAATGCTTATCTATGATCATCCTTGTGGACTGCCAGTGCCAATTCATTCCCCGAAAATGTCTCCCACAAGACCTATGCCAAGGATGCCAAAGATGCCTCTCCAGCCACCTTTGCAAGCATTACCACCTCCACCACCTAATGGAGGTACTTCTTTTCCCTTATTCCTTCTGTTGTTCATCTGGTTTAGCAATCTATTTATGAAAGTTGGTGCTAGAAATTTGTAAACCAATTTTATTTTGTAGATTGCACATCATTGACGTGCTCAGAGCCATTGACAAATGGTGCTCCTGGATCTCCATGCGTTTGTGTCCTACCTATGCAAGTAGGACTCCGCCTAAGTGTTGCGTTGTACAATTTCTTCCCTTTAGTTTCAGAGTTCGCAGCAGAAGTAGCTGCTGGAGTGTTTTTGAAGCCAAGTCAAGTTCGGATTATGGGGGCAAACGCTGCCAGCCAGGATCCAGAAAAGACCATTGTCCTCACTGACTTAGTACCCCTGGGAGAAACATTTGATAATACCACAGCTTATCTGACATTTCGAAGATTCTGGCTCCAAGAAGTTATTATACAAACTTCACTCTTTGGAGACTACGAAGTGCTTTATGTACATTATCCAGGTAACGATGTCAGGCTGCCTGCATCATATTCTCTTTCACATTTGTGGTTTGATCTTGATATTAAAATGAAGGGCACTAAACCTGTAGGTCTTCCACCCTCTCCACCTTCTGCATCTTCTGATATTGGTACTATAGAAACTGACCCTTATTCTAGTCGCAACAACAATGGAGCGGCCATAAAGCCATTTGGGGTTGATGTGGGAAGACAGCATCACAGAGGTGGGCTAAGTCGAAGTGTGATAGCAATTATAGTTTTGTCTACCTCTATAGTTGTAATTTTCTGCTGCGCTATTGCATGGGTATTGGTTTTAAAACACAGAGAGCAGCTCTGCCCTCCAGACTCTACTCCACCGGCTACTATGCCTTCCCTTGCAAAATCATCAGGTACTATCTTGATCTCTAAGATTGACCTCATATGAATGCTTATGATCTCAAGAAAGCATCTTCTGTTAGAACCATTGGATAAGCTCATGAGCTATTTTAGAAGTCTACTTAACTAGTCCCACGAAAAATAAAAACTTAGGGAACCTGTTGGCTGTTTTTGTGGTCAGCTGGAGTGTATCAGGATTGGTTTTTTCCTTTAGGTACCACACAAATACCAAGTCCTTTAGGTACCACACAAACATTCTTGAAATTCTGAATACCCAATTGCATAACAAAATGTTTTTAAGTCTTTACTAGTTATCCTAGGCAGCAGATAATACATTATTGTACTTGTTAATCATTAAATGAGCATATCATTGAGGCCCCAGAAGTTCCGGGTTCAATTCCCCTCCTTCCCCTTCCCTTCTTCTAAAATCCCACCCTTCCCCTGCTAAAAAAATATAATAAAAATTAAAAAAAATGAAAAAAAGAGCATATAACAACATAGCATGGTCATATGGAGAAACTAAGAGTCATCAAAAAATTGTAACAAGAACACATAACAATTGACCCATTGAAGCAGAAAAATAGCTTAGTACTCAAAGTTTGCTGTGTCTAATGTAGGGATTCCTGCCTCTATGATTGGAAGTGGGCCAAGTTCTGCTTCGTTATCTTATGGTTCTAGCATTGCAGCATATGCTGGTTCTACAAAATCTTTTAGTACATGTGATATAGAGAAAGCAACAGATAACTTCAGTGAAACAAGAATACTTGGTGAAGGCGGCTTTGGTCGTGTTTATAGTGGCGTGCTTGAAGATGGGACACATGTGGCTGTAAAAGTTCTAAAGCGAGCTGACCAGCAGGGAGGTCGTGAGTTCTTGTCGGAAATAGAGATGCTTAGTCGCCTTCATCACCGAAACTTGGTCAAGTTGATTGGTATATGTACAGAGGAGCGAACTCGTTGCTTAATCTATGAACTCATACCAAATGGCAGTGTGGAATCTCATCTGCACGGTAATATTATCTTCTGTTTATACAAGTTCCAACCTTGTTTCCTGGCTATATTTATATGCTTTCTTTGCTTGCTCTCAGGAGTTCACCAGGAATATGCTCCTCTTGATTGGGGTGCTCGGCTTAAGATAGCTCTTGGTGCTGCTCGTGGTCTGGCCTATCTGCATGAAGATTCGAGTCCACGAGTCATACACAGGGACTTCAAGTCCAGCAACATCTTGTTGGAACATGACTTTACGCCTAAAGTCTCTGATTTTGGTTTGGCTCGAACTGCATTGGATGAGGAAAATAAACACATTTCGACACGTGTAATGGGAACCTTTGGGTAAATTTCCCTGCTTTTGACTTGCTGTAGCTAAATCATTCCCCTGGGCACCTTTTCTTTAAGTCGACTTGGTATGAACCCTTGGATGACCTTATCTGAACATTTTTAGGGCAACTTTATGGTTAGATTGATGGTGTTATATCCCTCACATTATCTTTTAATAACTTTGTGTGGTTTCAAGTTTTCAAACCTTGGAATGCTAGTACAAAATTGAGGCAATTTGAATCAGTTGTCCTCTGCCAGTGTTATATGTTTCATTTCCATTGGTGAAGTTTCTTGGTGCCACATGGTTCTGAACCCACCTTCTGTCCAACTTCATTCCTTTCAGTTACAATGAACACTCAGACTTGTGACTTGTCTAATATGTAACATAGATGCAGCAGCAGCAGTCATCAGTTCACCCACTCTGTGTTTCCTTTTTATTTGTTGTTCTTAAGATTCAGTTTTGACATCATTTAGTGACATAAACAGAGTTTGGTTTTATTAATGTACCAGGTATGTCGCTCCAGAGTATGCAATGACCGGTCATCTGCTTGTGAAGAGCGATGTTTACAGTTATGGGGTTGTACTTCTTGAGCTGTTGACAGGTAGAAAACCAGTAGACATGTCTCAACCACCTGGTCAAGAGAATTTGGTTTCTTGGGCCCGCCCAGTGCTTACGAGTGAAGAAGGTTTAGAATCCATCATAGACCCAACTTTGGGCCCTGATCTTCCATTTGATGGTATCTCAAAGGTAGCTGCGATTGCTTCAATGTGCGTTCAACCAGAGGTATCAAACAGACCATTCATGGGTGAAGTTGTTCAGGCACTCAAATTAATATGCAATGAGTGTGATGAAACGAAAGAAATGGGGTCCAGAAGTTGTAGTCAGGAGGATCTGTCTCTAGACATGGATACTGGGATTTCTAACACTTTAGACCCCTTGGGAGTTCCTTTACATGGTCAATCCCCAGTCTCTCATTATGGTCAATCCCCAGTCTCTCATTATGATAGTGAGGTAGATGTTGAAAGGGGAATATCTGTATCAGATTTATTGAGCTCATCGGCAAGATATGCGATGCAAGATTCTGGGCCACTAGGGAGGCGCTCAGGTTCAGGGCCTTTAACATTAGGAAAAGCAAGGCAGCTATGGCAAAAGATGAGGCGATTATCTGGGGGTACGGTGAGCGAGCATGGTTTGATGTTCAAGTCATGGCGTGGATCTCGGTGACAATTATTTTCTGTTGCGATGGACAAAATTCATCTGCAACAATTATTTGAGAAGTTGTGTACAGGATATCAGATAATTAGACGCAGTACAAGATGATCAGTCAGTAAGGATCCGTTTAGTGAATTGCTTGGATAACTTCATCAGTGGCCCAAAATAAAGGAGACGAGGGAAGAATACATTTTTTTTGTTTCTTCGACAATGGATGGTTGTGTCGGAACTCCTGCGCACCATCAAATGTAAATGTAATTGAAATGAGCGGTGACATGTATCTGAATTTCGACAAAATACTTGAAACGGCGAAATAGATTTTCTTGTGGAGTGAGCATTGCAGTATGATGATGCCTATTGTTTTACGGTGCACTATTTTGCAGAGAAACGCCCCCGAATTTCTGCCATTTTTGGATCATCAGAAGACTGTTCTGCGATGAAAGGTTAATCTGCACGTTAATTGTACAGAATAGTTTGTATCCCATGTTGGGAAATGCATATGCTGGTGGTTTACTTTTTGGATGAAGCAAATGATTGTCTGCTAGATGACAGGAAAACCGGTGATGAAGCAATGAATTCATAAGGGCAAAATAGATACCACAAGAACTGATCTCACAATCTGCTAAACTGAGCTCAACCCATCCCACGGTTGTGGTCAGTGGATCATCCATCCCATTCAAGTCAAACCTAAAACAGTTACCCTCCATAAATCTACATCAGTCCGGGCAACTGGGTTCGAACCTCTAGGACTGCACTCGAACCTACCTCCCAGGACATCCGCCAGTTGCACGGGACTTACCTAATGTGTTTTATCCCCTAAGCGTCTTATCTTTCTGCCTGGTTGGCAGGCTGCGATCCAGCACAAATGTCTATCGCACGTGACTTGCTTGCCTAGTGCGTCTTATTCCTCCGTTAATTTTTTTACAAAAAAATTTAGAAAAATGCAATCCAGACAAAGCCTTAGTTTAGCGTTAAATGCATCCAACTATTGTAGAGATAATCTCCGATTCCAATTATTCCTACAAATTTAATAAAAATTTTATCTTGCGATATATAGAATAAATTCAAATTTTTAGTTGTTCACAAATTAGAAAAGAAATGAAAATAAAAACATAAATTACCTCCAAAAACTTGAGGCAATAGTAAAAAAGAAAGAAACTAAGAGGAGGTTGTTTCCTCCATTGTATCATAATCTGGCCGCATGAGGCTTTTCAAGAGCACCAATAGTATTTGCCTAAATTAGTATTCTGATCAAAATGTTTAAATGATCTCAAAAAATATATAGATATATATTTAGGAGGCTCATATTTTGGACGGCCGAAATATATCACGCGGCTCAGAATACATCTGTCTTAATGCTCGTAAACCCAGACGCAAAGTCTTCATTACTCTCAGGGTCTTCCATCCGTCTGGCGCTCAAAGGCAAGAAGAAGCAGAAGATCCCATCGCCTTACTCCTCCAGTTAAAGAAGATGGTACTATCTAATTCTTCCTCTTGCACTCTCTCTCTCTCTCTCTCTTGCACAAATCAAAATCTACATTTATCAGATTTTTAGGGAATTTATTTCTAATTTCGTTTTATTTTATTTTGTGATAAATTTTTGTTTTGGGAAAAAAGGCTCAATCAGTGAAGCCGATCTCGAGCCCAGTCCCGGAGCCGTGGTACCCAACCCTGGCCGTCCTAATGCTCGCCGTTGGCCTGATCGTCGCTGCGTCCTTTTTCATGTAAGTTTTTAGTTGACTTTTGTAGAACTCTTTACTGCACCTCAACAGTGCTATCTCAAGTGAATTTTGGGTATGCTCTCTGATTGGTGTTTGATTTGCATTTATCTATAATCTATCAGGTAGATTGGTCATTCTTTTTTGCTTTTCCGCGGCTTTTTTTTTTGGTTTTTTTTAGGGGGGGGGGGTAGGTTACTGAGATTAAATTTCTTTTTTTTTTTCTGCTAATTTGAATAACCTAATAATCTTAATCGGTCGACATGTCCTGTTAATTTCTTGTTTTTGATGGTTGCATATTTTTCTTTTTTGTTTTAATTTGATCTCTTATAGGTGAATGAACCCCGTAGATTGTATGTGTTGATGTTATGTGATGGAAACCTGGGTTTCTAGCTGCCAGCGCCTCCTTTCCCCCGGAAAAAAGAAATCATTTTCAGTATGCTCATTACCTCGTGCCAGTGGAACAAACAAATTAGATTGTGCTCGTTTCTACATGTTTTATTGGTTCTTTTGTTTTTGCATTTGATAATTGGAGTATGGTATCATGAGTTGTTTTAAGTGTTTTTTGTGAAAACAGACTATTTTCGCAGTTTCTTTGTAGAGTAAATGTGGGTGGAACAAAGTTGAGAGGTTACAAATTGAGAAAGCCCCAGAGTATACTAGACTTTTCATTCCTCTGCTGCCGTTGTGATTCTCATTTAAATGAGATGTTATGGCTATCGAAAGGATCTTAGTTTATCTTACTACTGGAATTGCTCTTTGGATACATTAAGTGGCTTGTGTCTTTGTTTTACAATTTCTTCCGTGGCTGGCAGTTCATGTTTTCCTCTCAATTACATTGCCAAATGTAAGTTTGTATCCCCTTGCTTGTTGCTATCTGAGAAAAGTAATGCACAGTTGCTGCTTGTTATATGCCCAGATTGAAATCTGGATCTCATGGTAGACAACAGCCATAATCAAAAGTACACATCATTAGTTGCCGGTAAAGTTTGTTCTATTTTTGGGATCTTGCAGTCTTAGCTTAAATCAGAACTTAGTTAATGCTTTGCTCCTCCCTAATTCTAGAAAACCATCTACACTAGTAATGTGCTATTTTTGGCACCACCTTGCTGTAAATGCATGTCTTGCAGCTGAAATTTCTGTTGAGCCACCAAGGATGAAATCTAGCTTCATTACTTATATCAATGTTGTTAATAATATGTAATTTATTTCTGAAACTTCTTTCTTGGAAAATTTCCATGACAATTCAACAATTCCTTAATGTTGTGTATGGGCTAACTTCCTTTGTGATTGGGTTGATACTATGAGTCACAAATGATTAAAGCTAAGTGGATGGCTGCAATATGAACGTTGTAGACATCTTTGTAGACATCTTTACCAGGCATTTGATATATTTTTATTTGGGTTCGTTTTTGCAATTCTGCACCTTTTAGATTAGATCTTTCTAAATCTCCACGGGTCACATGTCTGCTCCTCCTCTTTTTTTTTTTTTTTCTATAACAAGTTGTGAACGTCTATGCAGTTATGAAGCTACCTCTTCAAAGAAGAATCGTAGTCTTGCTAAGGAGCTCACTACTGGGGCAGTGGCATCTGTCTTCTTGGTACGATCGAGATCCATTAAACTTGTATTTTCACTTTTAACTTTCATGTCTTCTATGTCTCTAATAAAATTCCCTTCATATGTTGCAGGGTTTTGGATCGTTGTTCTTGCTACTTGCTTGTGGGATTTATGTTTGATTTCTTTATGTTAGATGGCTTAAAATTTTGTTAAACCAAATGAGCTAGTTGGACGATAATGTTTTTGTGACATTGTTGAAACTTGTACTTTCTCAGTTAAAAGGGAATTCGTATAACCTGGTTAGGGATTAATTTCACTATTTTAGTTTTGTTCGACATTCCAGAATGTGGATGAGAAACTCCAAATTAATTTTTTTTCCTTTGTTTTGGAGTTGTGGGAATGATTATGTCCTGGAACACCGATCTATTGAGGAAAAACTTGAAGCTGTTGTATGATATTGGATCTTCCCCTCCAACGCGACAGAAAAGGTTGCATTGAAGATTGGATCACTTAAATTTTTTTTTTTGTCATCATCATTTTATTTATATTATCATATTCTGTCTTAATTTAAAAAAGGTGGTCCAACTAGCCTTACGGAAAATTGATGGGAATTAAATTATCATTGAATTGCATTCGTCTTGATTTTTTTTTTCTAGAGGGGTCACGTATTGTGACAATTAATATGAAGCAAGATTTGAACCTGACCTCCCATTTCACCAAATGTTAACCAAATTTTAAGGACTTGGTGGTCGATAGCCCGAAGTTTGGATTGGTTAATTGGAAGTAGTAATGGTCGAAGCGACCGTTGTAGAAGTGGTAATTGCATTGCATGGATATGCTCTAATTTCAACCCAATGGGTAACATCTTTGGTGCTGAGTTTTCGTTGTTTTCTTTTCTGTTTTTTTTTTTTTTGGTGGAATTAACTCTGTACAGAGTTGCAGTTTTAATTATAAATTGAAGATATTATGCAAACCACTTTGAGGTAATTATTTTGTTTGGATTAACCAAATCATTGAAAAATATAAACGTATCATAATTATGAGTCTTCAATTATTCTATATATATATTTTTTGTAAACTCTCAAAAAAATAGAATCTATTCTAGGCCCAAATCCACCTATGAATTAAATCGGAATTCAGTCTACACCTATGAATTAAATTAGAAGCACAAACTTTCAGAAGATGAGAAAAAGAAAAAGAGGAAGAACAAAAAGGTAAAGAATACTACTAATACTACCAATAGGTTTAAACCAAAAAAAAAGAGGAAAAAGAAAATCATACAAATGGGTAGGCGCTGCAGATGAAGTGTTAATGCGGCGGGTTTTGCTCCGGGCCTAACGCGCTGATGCTACGTTCGGACTAGTGACTGGTAGTGGGGCGTTCCGGCCCAAAAGGACGCTGCAGAGCTTTTACTCTACTCTCTACTCGACTGACTACTCTCTACCGTCTTCTACACCATCCATCCAGATCAGTGACAGAAAAGAAGCGCGGTTTTTTTTTTCCCCAAAGATTTTTTCCCAAAGATTCCAGACATATAGAATTAATTTACAGCTTACGGGATGGGAGATTACACCTTTACTCTGTAGGTCCGACTCCATCACTTCACTACCCTGATTGACTGAGAGGGGGGAGTGAGAGAAAAAGAGACACCGTTTTTTTTTTCCCAAAGATTTTTTTTTTTTTGGAAATAATTATTAAGTAGTACTGGTAGTATTAACTTAGAAAAACCTCACTTCGCCAATGGAGACGGTTTCTCCTCCGCCGAGCCAGCCGAAGAAGAGAGGTCGACCTAAGGGCTCTACTAAAGCCAAAGCCGACACCGACAGAGAAGCCTCCGCTGCTGCTTCTGGTGGAGTCCCCAGGATGAGAGGCGCCGACAAGCGCAGCTCCTCTTCTGACGAGAAGTATTCTCAGTGGAAATCTCTCGTCCCCGTTCTCTACGACTGGTTGGCTAATCATAACCTCGTCTGGCCTTCTCTCTCTTGTCGGTGCGTTCTTTTGCCGCGTCCCTTGCTTTCTTCTTTTCTTTTTCTTTTTTTTTGTGGGGGGCCCTAGGGTTTTTCCGAGGGTTAGGGTTTTACATTTGTTTGTGGAAGATGACAGAGTGCACTCTTGGCTTTTACTGTGAAATGTGATATTACGCTCCCAGATTCGCGCTGGGAAACCTGCATTTTTTTTTTCTTCAGCTGATATTTTCAAAGGGGGGGGGGAGTATGAATCCATTATCTAGCCTTTAGCATTATTGTTCACCAACCGTAGCAGTTGCAGATGCTTGAATTGTAGATGTAGGAAGGATCTAATTGGCGTGGTTGTGTGTTTCACATCTCATACTTGCGAAAGGGAGTGAAGCTTATTGTGATGTTTGGAGCTATAGTTTGTCTTACATTTTAGCAGGAGGATTATTGTTTGGTCATCGCTTCTTGTTCTTGTGAGGAGCATCTTTGGTTCTGCACGTTTAAATGTGATATTGCATTTTTTTTTTGTCTGATCAACATGCATTTGGCCTTGGCATTTTGAATATTTCGTGACTCCTAGAGTGCTCCCAACTTGTTTGTTGATAATGCGCCCGTGCGTGCCCTGCATTTTCCTTTGTGAGCAGGTGGGGCCCACTGCTTGAGCAGGGAGCCTTCAAGAATCGGCAGCGTCTTTACCTTTCTGAACAAGTATGTATCTACAGAATGCTTACCTGAAATATATGAAGTGAAAAATCACTTTCATATCTAGTATGTTGCAAATCAGTCCTTAGGATTTGTTCCACAAACAAAAGTCACTTGAGTTCTTCAAACTTCTCATGGAGCTATTATACGTTTTTCTTCTTCTTCTTCTTCTTCTTCTTCTTTTCTTTTCTTTCTTGCTTTGCATTTCAAGGTTTTTTGAATTTAAGTTAGTATCTGTGCTGTTCCTTTATGCTTCTTCAGATAATTTTTAACGGTTTTCCATTTTCTGCTTTCTGGTTATGTATGGTGTTCTATGCCTTTTTTCTTTTTTGTTAAATGTTGTTGTGTGCCGCTCTTTAATGATTTGGATATTTGAAGCTGTGATGTTGATGTATTACTTGTTAATAACTAGATATTCTTTGTCATTAATTTTTATTTATTTGGTTTTACATATCTTTCACAAATGATGAGATACACCATAGGTAGAATTTTGTTGTTTAATGGAGATGTTCAGTGCTTTTGTTATTATTTATTAGTTATTGGCTTGTTATTATTAGAGTTTGATTTGGCTGCTGTCTCAGAAAAACACACACTCAACCTCAGGCTTACAGAGAGGATGGTTGTTGCTTGATTTAGAATATGTGATTCTACCGATATTTGCTCATGTTGATCCTTTTTTTTCACCCAACAGACTGATCATACAGTACCAAATACACTGATCATAGCGAACTGCGATGTTGTCAAGCCTCGGGTTGCTGCTGAAAATCACATAGCAAATGTAATCCTAATCTATGTTAGCATGTTTATCTTTTATTTTAGTTGTGGCTTGCAACAAATTATGCTGATTTTGTTATTGGTTGGTTGATAGTTTAATGAAGAAGCAAGGTCACCATTTGTTAAGAAGTACAAGACTATCATACATCCTGGAGAGGTATTGTCAAGTAACATTTTCAGTTCCACATGTTACTTGTATTACCTGCAAGCATACTGCTGAATGTTATGATGCCACAAAAAGTGACTAACTGGCATCAGTGAAATTTGAATTTTAATCCTAGCATCACTGTTTGGAATTCCTGGATGATCCGATGTATTGCTTAATTTGTGTCCATTGCATTTTGGTTTGGTGTTCTTGCTGCTTATCCGGATAATCTCTATAAATCTTGATTACATATTTCAAGATTTCTTATATTCACTGGTTCATGGTCCGGGGGAATTTTGCTTATAGTCTGGTAATATACAATCATATTGCAGGTAAACAGAATCAGGGAACTTCCTCAGAATAAAAACATTGTTGCGACGCATACTGATTGCCCTGAAGTAAGTGGCTCACTGATGTTATGCTCGTTTCTGGAGAATATGAGAATCTTTTAACATAGTTTAATGGCTTCCAAATTAGGTCCTCATTTGGGACATTGAAGCTCAACCGAACAGGCATGCTGTTCTAGGAGCTGCTGAGTCTCGTCCTGATCTGGTAAGCATTCTCTTGCATTGCCCTAAAAATTAGTTTTGGTAATTCATATTGATCCATTGTTTCATTTGTCCTTTGTTTCTTTGTTTCTTTTGTTGTGCAAGTGACTGATGACTGCTTGGTCCTGCACGTGTCGCATCCTGCTCAACTCTAAATGTAGAACTGAAAAATATCATCAGTTGCTATACTGTTCTGTACAATTAACCACTTTGTGTTGCAGTTATTATTCCCTTTGTTGTTAACTATGTGCTTGGTGGTCAGATTCTTGTAGTCATGGAATTGGGATTTGGTTCAAAGACCATTCTGTTTCATTGGCTTGTTGTGTACTTTTCTTCTCTTGCTTTCAAATCACTTACAAATGTGTAAGGTGTCCAATAATATTGGGTGGTTTAATTGAAGTTTTCATGTTCTGGCTAAAGTTGACTTTAAAAAAAAAAAAGGAAAAGAAAATGAACAGGACCAAGCAGTAATCGGTACAGGCTGGTAACTACAATGAAACAATAAATTTTGCTGTCAGTGTATTCCAAGTATAGTTCTCCTGTCTTTCTTTCTTCTTTTTCTCCTTCGTTTTTAGCTTCATCTGTTGGGAAGGAAGTACCTTTCTTCTAAGAACTTAATCAATAACTGTTTGTTTCTCTGGGATTCTCATGAAAATTCTACAATATGTTTTGTGGACTTTGTAACTGCAGCAACATGCTCTTTTATAAAAATCCAAGATAACCTTCTTTCATTTTGCAGGTGCTGATGGGGCAC
The DNA here is from genome assembly GCF_036785885.1 of Coffea arabica. Lineage (NCBI taxonomy): Eukaryota > Viridiplantae > Streptophyta > Magnoliopsida > Gentianales > Rubiaceae > Coffea > Coffea arabica. The sequence goes on along the minus strand of NC_092320.1, from coordinate 10,355,704 downwards.
AAAGATAATGCTGAATTTGCTCTTGCAATGTGCCCAACTGAGCCTTTTGTGCTCTCTGGAGGTTGGAATGATGCTACCGTGGTTTTTTCCTGTCATTTTTTGAAATTAGTTATTGTTCAAGTGGTTGCAGTTTTCAAAGTAATTCTGTTTTTGATATTTCCTGTTTATAAAGTTGCATTATTATTATTATTATTATTACTACTACTACTTGTGATCATATTCTGTAAATGTTTCCTTTCATTCATCAAAGTGATTACTGCATCACTGCCCAAGGGAAAGCCTGCTGGTGGTTTAACCCCTCCTCCAGCACCCCCAACATCAACACTCTGACAGAGGGGTGGATAGAAAAGGAATAATGCAGAAAAAAGAGGTTAAGCAAATCTTATGAGTGCGCCATCAGATAATATAATTGTGTGATGTTCTTTTAATGTCATGCTCAAATGATGTCTTGGTTTCATGCTGTTCTCTTGAATGAACTTTGAACTTCTGTTGATTTTTTTTGTGATGTGTTTTATTAGATAGATCTTTAGTTCATATTTTTGAGAATATTTAGCTGATGGACCTTTTCAACAGGAAAGGACAAATCTGTGGTTCTCTGGAGTATCCATGACCACATATCTGCATCGGCCGCAGATGCATCAAAGGCAACTGGTTCTACTGGGTCAATTGTGAAAACTGCTGATAATAGTCCTGTTGGACCACGTGGTATTTTTCAGGGGCATGATGACACTGTTGAAGATGTGCAGTTTTGCCCATCAAGGTTACTTTTTCGGCTATTGTAAATTTATTTGGTGATTTAAACAGAAAGAAAATTGACAAGGTTTTCGTGATTTATCCATGTTGCTAATGATTGATGTTGGTCCAACCTACTACGAAGATTAGATTTCCATGGACCCAACTTTTGTGAAGGGAAACAAACATTAGGCTGAATCTAGGCAGTATTTCTGATCCTTTTTTAGTAAGGAAGGTCCTTTTGATCTCAGCTGGTGTTCTCTGGTATACTTTCCTTGAGTTACGCTGTAATCCTTTTTGAATGTATCTGGACCATCTTTTACTGCCTTGAAACAATATGCTTCTGGATTTTAGTAGTGATGTTTGGACCTGATCTCCTGGACCTTTTGCTGAAAATGGTTCCATGAAATGAACTTGGGAACTTGGATACCATCTTTGATTTTTTTCCCCCCTGATTAAGTTATTTTCGTTGAGCCTTTTGTGCGGCCATTTGAAATTAATAATCCTAGAAATTTTATGCAGTTCACAGGAGTTCTGTAGTGTTGGGGATGATTCTTGCCTAATATTATGGGATGCACGTGTTGGAAATAACCCAATTTTGAAGGTGAGGTGGTGTTTCCTTGATGGCCTTATACTTGGGGCCTCCTTTCTGTTTCAAGTATGTGTTATTTAGATTTGTACAGAATTCTGACATTTAAATTATTTTTTATGCTTATTTGGGTTAAAAGAACATAGGTTTTACAGATTTAAGGTGTTCGAGTTGTTACTCCAAACTGCATAATTGGTTCCATGCTGTGAGGAATGTGTTGTTGTATGTGTTAGGTGTTGGCCTTGACTGGCTAATGTTTCGTTATAGCAATTTTTGGCGCATGTTATCCTCATTTTCAGCATAAATATCTCAGTAGTGCTATACAAATTTATTGTTGGATTATTTTATCACTCTTGTTTCTTAGTTTTCAATATAAGTTCCTTATTAGTGTTGTACAAACTTATTGTTTGGATTAATCTGGAGTTCCTTTTTCACTGCTCGAATAGGTTGAAAAGGCACATAATGCTGATCTCCACTGTGTGGATTGGAATCCTCATGATCAAAACCTGATTCTCACTGGGTATGCTTGTAACTGTAAAGCGTCAGGGATTTCTTTCTATTGACGTTAAAACTGTTTTGAGTGTCATCATGTTGTTAAAGATATGGCTGCTGATGCTATCCAACTGTAGCTTCTCACAGTCCATATTCATATTGCTTGTGGATATGTGGTTTGTTTCTACAAGTTTCCTCGTTTCCACACTGTAGTGCTTCAAGCTATTACTAGTTTTTTATGAATTGTTAAATCTAAAAGAAGTTCAGTTGTATCAGCTTGTTGGTGTAGCAGATTCTGCTTCCTTTCTGCTTTCAACTCTTTCAACCTGATTGATCCAGGATTGTTGGTTCTCGAAGATGCAACTTAATTGTGTTTCTCTATCTGTATTTGTCGTGGTTTTCCCAAACTAAGTATTGCCTATGGTACTTGAAAAGGTCCACACAGAATATTATCAATTGTTAAATTGTAGATTTGAAACTTCTTGCCCCTTTTCTTTCTTGAATGAAATTAACTTCCTTCCCTAATCATAGTCTGTAATCTAATGTTGATAGGCAGAATTAGATAGATGTTTGAGATTTGTCTGCAGAAGAGTCTTTTATCTATTAATTGTTCCCATATTAGTGTCACCAAATTACTCAAGTGATGTGACCCAGGTTTCCACCTTTTTTTGGATCTATAATGCAAAAATCTCTTTTAGCCTTCAGTTAAATTCGCAAGGATAGTAGCGTTAGAGTACTATGGGAAGGAAAGGAAGAGTATACTTGGAATTATCTGATTCATTAGACAACGTCAATCTTCAAATGACTTCTGCTGTTGTGAGGGCTTCTTGTACAAGCAGAATAACCAGTTCACGTTTAAATCTAATGATTTTGACTGCGGATGGTCTCTGAGATTGTTGTATGTCATGTACATGGCTAGAAGTCGAGATCAAAGGATAAGTGGAGGCAAGTAAATAGGATAGAGTACATGAAAGCTTGAGTACCCCAAAGGGAAATTTGTTAAAGACAAAAATGTTAAGTGTCATATGGAGGTCTGGTAGGAGGGCTTTACCAGGATGATATGGGTGTGTTGTCATTTGATTGAGGTAAAAGGTACAAATGGATATTGGAATGCAAATGCCAAAAACATTTGTGAGGAATTCTGTATGCGTGAAACTCCAAACATAATTTGTTCAGATCTCTGCAACTTGATTTGCAAAAAAGGTTTAGAAGCTTTGTTGAGTCATGCTGTTATTTCAGGTCTGCAGATCACTCTGTTCGCTTGTTTGATCGCCGGAAACTAACAACTGATGGAGTCGAGTCACTAGTGCATAAATTTGAAGGTCATACAGCTGCTGTTCTTTGTGTTCAGGTGATCATTTTGTTCTTGAATCTTTCGATTTATATGTATCTATTGAATACTTCTGATAACCAAGCAATTATTTTCTATTCCAGTGGTCTCCTGACAAGTCCACTGTCTTTGGGAGCTCTGCAGAGGATGGTTTATTGAACATCTGGGATTATGAAAAGGTGTTGAAGCCTCTCTCTCTCTGCGACCCCCCCCCCCTCTCTTGCGCTCTCGTTATTTATGGGCTTGCTGTCAACTCTTCTACAGAGGGCTATGGTTAAGAAATTTCTCACAAATCATATTCTATGATAGGAAAATTTTCAATTGCTGTCATATGTCAATATATCTGAATGCGAATGTGTAAGATTGTAATCAGCTTCTCACATCAGCCTGCGAACTGACTATATGTACATCTCATATATACCATCTGATTTCTATGAGACTAATTTCTTTCCTTGCTTGTCCTGTAGGTTGGCAAAAAGATAGAAAGCGGGACAAGGTCTCCAAGTAGTCCTCCTGGGTTATTTTTCCAACATGCTGGGCACAGGTTAGTTAGCACTATGCAGTAAATTATTGGTGGCTGACCTAGTCTATTCAATCCATGTGTGGTTCACCTGCACGGGTTGACTCATTTGTTTGTTAAAAGTATTGTGATATCTAAATGATATTTAAGTTATATTTTGGACTTGCAGAAATCATCTTTACTTCTGGCTGCTTAACTTGAGATATTCTGTTCTTGCCATCTGCCTCTGGCTGTGTCAAATCAAAATATTTGTGTGCCATCAACAATGGACCATGGTGAATTATTCTTAGAAAAACACAATTAAAAACTTACTATTGGTTTTCGTTTCTATCTAGTCTAAACGATTAAAAAGCATTTGATTTGCATCCTTACTGGCTCAGTCGTAATTTCAGTACTAATGGCAAACATATTTCTCTTATCTGGATGCTTGTTGGCCTATAGACAATGTTAAGATCTTTTGATAGTGAAAATGTTCTCTATATGTTCTCCAGGGACAAAGTTGTCGACTTTCACTGGAATGCCTCTGATCCATGGACGGTTGTCAGTGTTTCTGATGATGGTGAAAGTAGCGGTGGTGGGGGCACGTTACAGGTATGAGATGTTTTCTTCTTTTATGGGGGTGGTGGTATTCTTGGCAGATGTAGCATTCTACTGGCTTTGATCCCTCTTGACGGTTTTCCCTTGATTTTGCATCTGGTGGTTGTAATTTGCAGATATGGCGCATGACTGACTTATTATACAGGCCTGAGGATGAGGTTTTAGCTGAGCTCCAACATTTCAAAGATCATGTAATCGAGTGCACTTCCAAGGCTTGAGAGAGTTAATGGTTCATTGAGCTGCTGAACTTCTTGTTAAAAACTGTTTCTGTATCTAGCATTGTACTCCGGGGGTATTTTCTTTTTGTTTTCCTTGGTAGAGGAACTGGAATAGCCGGTAGTATATTCTAGCATTTAGAACTGTGGAATTTGTGTTCCGACTTGATTCTGCCAGTTTACAATTCTGTAGGATCTGCATATGTGATTCGGTATTTTACCAATCATGGGTCCAACATTCTCTGCCGTTGATACTAATTATTGAATGCTGGTGAATTACGGGTGCGAGCAGCTGAGGCCTACGGTGTTTGACAAGGAAATTTATATTTTAATGCTCAATTGTTTCCATAGAAGTGGTTGGGAAATTTTCAGGTGAAGCGGATAATGAATATTGGATTCAACAATAACAATGAAGATAATTTACTGAAGAACAACCAATAGGCTGAGAGAAGGTTCTGAGGATTGTTGGAGCATGGAATTCGGCCGGCTGATGAGATAAAATTTGGATGGAAGATGTGGTGGTAGGTGCTGTGGTTTGGTTTGGTGGCATTGTGTAGGAGTGGTAGTTCAAGGAGCTGATCTTCGGAAATTTGGATTAACTAGATTCCTGCGCAGGTGGAGTTCAACTGCTGTTCAAAGTTGCACACCGTGCCAACTCAAGTTCGACAACGGCGAGCAACCCACCAGCTAGGTAAGGTAGCCAGTCTCTTTAGTCTTGTTGAATATGTGCTTTATTTATACCGTAATAATGAGTTTCCTTAAATGATGATATTTACGTGCTTCACAATTAGGTCAATTTTTCACACTTTTAATCTTTGTTTCGTTTGGGTGGGGATATATGGCCCAAAAAGGAACAGCCTATACCGACTTTATACAATCGCCTTTCGATAAAAAATTACTAGAAAATCTATGTATCGAGAGCACATCTAGCAATCAATTGGCTGGATCGAGTTGCTCTATGAGTCCCCTTTAGATGGCTTGTTTATCGGTCGGTTTATCCGTTAACTGTCGTGCTTAGTCTAATTCAGTGTGTGTGTTTGTTTCTGTATCCGGAAAAAAAGAGCACATCTAGCAATTTCGGCCAAAATTATATTCATTGATTCTACTTTCTGAAGTTTTTAGATCGCATACACACACGTAGTTTGACCTTTACGTCGTGCAAGATATATTAAGGTTTCCCTGAAGATATTGAAGCATATAATTACACAGTCCGAGCAGTAGCAGGATAAAAAATATTTACTTTTCCTCCCTCTTCAATTTCTTTATTGAATTGCTACGTTTTACCCCCCCCCCCCCCTCTCATATGGTCAGCTCCAAATGAGCACCTTGGAGTGAAAAGCATCGCCGGAAACTGAAAAGGGACAGAAAAATCTGGTCACAAATTTGTATACGGTTCAATACGCTTTGGTGTTACTCCGAAATTGGACAGTTTAACTTCACGATGCCATTTCAAAATCAAGCAACACGGTCCAATTTTCTTTTTCTTTACGAGCACGACGTCGTGCATTTAACCAATAAAATATTCTATGATGAAATTAAGGACGCTTAAATTTATTTTATTTTTTTTGAGGTGAAATACAAATGGTAAACGTTGCGCTTTATGGTATCCTATTTTAAGCAGAGATAAGAACTCAACTATATTTTAGAGGTAATACGAAAGACCCACTAAACTCACAAAGATAAGATTACATAAACTAGAGAACTGCAGGAGAAGACCCATCATCTACACCCTACATTATTGCATTGCAAGAAACACCTCTTGAGTCCGACTTGGCAGCAGCATTCTTTGGTCGGAGTAGTAGTAGTGGTAGTACGTAGTACCAGACTCTGGCTAGAGAGCTCAGAGGTGGCGTGGATAAAAAGGACAAAAGGGGGAGACTGACGCCCGAATTCAATTGTACACTGCTAGAAGGTAGTACTACTACCATTTTTAAAAAAAGAATTTACTACCGCTTGGCAGTTGGTAGGTGGAGTTTCTCCGGATAAAAAGCCAGACTGCTAAAAGAACGTTTTGCTTTACCTTCCCCGGCCGGAAAAGGCCCCTGGTCGACTCACATCTCAGCTTATATATATGTGTGTGTGTGTATATATATATATATAGGGTAAAATACATTAAACCCCCTTGTGGTTTGGATTATTGTCATAAAACCTCCTCATTATTTAAAAACCCTCATATAAACTCCTTGTGCTTTGGACTTTTTTGGAAAATGGATGTAAATCATCCAAATTGACGGAAAGACGTTAAATTCCAATGCTAACCCCGTTTTCAAAATGTACCAATAGTTAATTTAGGTTCAACCTGCCTTTCATGCTGCAAACACTGATGTCCTTTCCATTGTCATCATCTCTAGGTTCAACTATCAATCATTTATACCATACCTCTTTTTTTTTTTGCATTTTTCTTCCTTTTCCTTTTCTTTTCTTCCTTCATACTGAAATGGATCAAATCAAATTAATATCAACGCCAAGAATCTCAATACTAAATTAAATAGAAACCGCTCAAATTAAAGTCAACTTGTATTAGATTTAGGCAATGAGAAATCAAAATTCAACTAAAACCCACAAAATTTCTTCACAAAAATCACTAGATCAAAAATGTCTACACATTAAGAATTACCCCCGATAACCCACTTCGCATGTTCATATAAACTTTGCCGACAGTGGCTTCGCTGAAAGCTCCGGGAACACCTTGATGGGCAATATGGAGCTTCAAGCCATGCATCGGAGTTGGAGAGACGTCTGCAATGGCGAGTGGCTTAGGCAGATTATCTATCGAAATGAGATCTAGACTGGCCTTGTAGTCATTGACGGACTTGGCAATGTGACCTATACCAGGAAATCTAAGCAGTAGTGCCGATGGCAACAGCGGCGAAGCGAATTGATGGTGGCGGTGGATGAGAACGAAGGGGAAAGGGATCACCTGAAGGCTATGAGATGGTGGTGTCTCTGGTTTAAAAAATCGAATGAATTGTATGTTTAAGGGAGATTTTGAGTTGGTGAGAGAAATTCAAGTCTGATTTGAGAGGGTTTATCAAAGGTAATGGAGCTTTAGGTTTCTACTTGTAGTTGCACCAGAAGGGAAAGGAGAAAAAATGAAAAAAAAAAAGGAAGAAAAAGAAGGAGGAAGGAAAGAAGAAAAAAAGAAAAGTAAGATTAACAAAGGTTGGTGTTGATTTTGCTTCAGTTGTTTCTTATGTTTTTCTACTCCAGATAGTTCAGAAGAAAGAAAACAAAGAAAGAACAAGGAAAAAAAGAAAAGAAAAAAAATGTAAAATTACCACATTACCCTTGATGTATTGTTATCACACTCGCTTGTCAAGCGTGTGTAATTCACTTTCAATCAATTTGGATGATTTTCATCCATTTTCCAAAGAAGTCCAAAGCACAAAGAATTTATATGGGGGGTTTTTAAACAACGAGGAGGCTTTATGATAATAACCCAAATCACAAGGGGTTTAATGTATTTTACCCATATATATATATAACCAATCTTTTGATGACAAATAATTCCAGAACGGACTCCAGCCAACCAATTTGAATCATCACCTTTGACCATCCGTCATCCACATCCACAGTTTCATTTCAGTACGGTAACTGATTTTACCAATTTCAGCAAACCGATTTTAATCATCACCTTTGACCATCAATCCATCCATCCACCCTTCACTTCCATCTTCGTCTGTACTAGCAGCAAAGCAAAGTAGTGGAGTACTACTTCCTCAGTTCCTCATTTACTAGTAGTACCAGACTAGTTAGCAGGTCCTAGCATGGAGAGATGGATAATGGATTCCTCCCTAACCTCCTCCACCCTCCAGTCTCACACTCCCAATCCTGCACTGCCACACACACACACACACACACATTAGTAGTAGTACCAAAGTATGTAACTTCCAATTCAACGAAGGGCCTAATAAGCAGTTGTAGTCTAGTAGAGTTCCTCCACGTCATCACCTACTCCCCGCGTCACTATCTCTCTACCCCAAATCCCCTCATTCTTCGCGTGGCACCGTCAACTCAGTCAAAACCACTCACCCCTCCCTCCATTTTCATTCTCCTGCAATCTACTATACATTCATTCCCACAGCCTACAGGCTCCAAACCCCCCCCCCCCAAACACAAAAAACATAAAAAAAAACCCGAAATCTATATATATATAAGCCCACCTCCCCAATCCCAGTGGTCTTCATTACCCCACAGCCTCCACTCACAATGTGAGAAATTCCGACACCTCTTCATCCTTACCTTATTCCTCCAGTAAAATCTCTCTTTTTTTCGCGTCCACCCTTTCTCCCCCAAAAAAAAGTTAAAAACCACCACCCCTTTGCTCTCCTGGCGAAGAAAATGGAAGAAGAAGAAGGAACTGGAAAGAGACAAACGACTGAATGTGACTACGACGTCGTCCGGAAAAAGCTCAGAACCGAGGGCGACGGCGACCAGGATCAAGACGACGTGATGGCCTCATTGGCCTGTCACGGAGCTTTCGGAGCTCTTGGACTCCTCCTCCTTGGAGGCTTCGTCGTCGTCAGCGCAGCAGTTTAACGTTAAGGTGAGGTTCATCGAGGACCCGTACATGACGCCGGTGATTTTTCAGTCGTCGTCGGCCTACGTCACCATCAACGGCAACGAGGAGTCTTGCGGGTCGTCGTACTCGGACTCCGACTCAACGGTCATGGCGAGCGTCGACATGGGAAGCTTTCGGGTTGCGTTGAGGAAGCTGGCTAGGGAGCTGAACGTGGATGAGACCGATAGCCGTGGAGCGTGGGGCTCGGACGCCGCTGCGGAGGAGGAGGAGGAGGAGGTAATAGCCCGGGGTGGTGGGTGGAGGGGGGGAAATGATTATCTGGAGGGTATTTTTGTAAAATCGCCAAGCGGCAGCAGTGACTTGTGCGAGACGACTCCTTCTGACGGTGACGGTGAAAATATGTGGGTGAAACTTCTTCTGGGTGAGGAGGATTTGTTAGGTGGGGCACGGTAAATTGGAAGGAGTTGGTTGTGTGGAAAACGTTCGGGGGAAAGGGGCTAAAATAATACGAATATACGAAGCAGTAAAAAGATTTAAAGAGGCTTCACTACTGTAAATAGTAACAGTAGGGGGTGGTCAAGACTCAAGGCTCTGCAGGGTTACATTTGATCTAAGCTAATGGGAGTGAGTTAAAACCGGGGTAGGCCGAGGCGGCGGCGGTATTGGTGGTTTTTGGACATTGTGGGACTCAGGTGGTTTGGTTTGGTGGCATGAGCACAGTTCTATAATTCTAGCTACTGGTACCGCGACAACTGCTGTAATAATACTCCTCTAGAAAATTAGAAAATTGAACAGCAGTTGAAAAAGAAAACGTGGAGCGGATTTTGTCTTCTTTTGAAGGAAAAATGCCAGTTTTCGTCCTTAAATTTTCGGTCATGCACATATTCACATATTTTGTTCTTAAACTTCCTGCATAACACATTTAGTATCTGAACTGTCAATTTTTTACCAATTTCATCCTCAAATAAGAAATTAATCAATATAAATGGAAATTGGAGTTGGGAGAGTAAAACTAGTTGTCCTATTTTGCTAATTTTAAGTTATGCAAGGCTTTTCAGTCAACGGATTCAAATTCATCAGGTGTCCAATTTTCGTTCAAATTACTAATTAGTTTTTCATTGGAGGATAAAAATTGATAGTTCAAATACTAAATGTGTTATGTCAAAAAGATTGAGGACGAAATATGCCCATGACTCAAAATTTAGGGATGAAAAACCGATATTTTTCCTCTTTTGAAGTTCATTTTTTCCCTTCTTTTGAATTTTTAAAATTCTCACACACAACACAACAAAAGAAACTTAAAACTAGACCCGGAGCAGTTACTAGGTAAAAACTTTCCAATTTCATCCGTCGGCGCACTGTTCAGAGTTTCCTGCTTTATGATCTATCCTACACTGATATTCAAAGCAGAAGCAGAGCAAATCATCCTAAACCTGCAAAACTAGCAAGTCAGAGTTGTTATCCTGCTCAAAAATACAAATCACACTTCTTGTTTTCCTCAATGCAGCATCTTCTTCTTTCCCTTCTTTCTGTCCCTTTTTTTTTCGGATGTTCTTATTCACAATAATGTGATTGACCTTTTAATCGGTTCTGGCCTATCATGCAAGTCTATTTCACGAAAGAAGCGCCCAGCTTTAAATATGATTGCAATTTTGCACGTAAGTTTTTTTTTCCTTTTTCCGTAAGTAAGTAGGAGATTTCGAATCTAAAATTTTTTACTCATAATTTCTCTTGCTTTACCATCAAATCCTCCTCCATCTAAGCCTTTGTTTCCTTCACTTGGAACGATGATAGCATTTTCTTATCATGTAACTTCTGGTAGATAATTAGAAATTCTTCAAAGTTTTCTTGGGCAAGTTAGCATGGATGGGGACACCACACTCTTTTCTTTTCTTTTCTTTTTTTTTACACCTCTCACCCCTTCTCATATCCTTTTCATTTCTAATTATTATGCTCGGACTTTAATCTGACAATGCGTAGCAGTTGTATCATGTACGCGGGGAAAATTGAAGAATTTGAAATAGTACCAGCAAGCAAGCAGTTCCTAAGGGCTAAGAATGAGTGGTTTTTTTTTGGGTAGAAAGCATGAGTGATTTCCGGAATACCAACCCGTCCGGTCCTTGGTACGTTAAATATTAATTAATTAATGGTTATCCTCACTTTGTTGTGCCCTGCATCAAATGCTAGTTAAGACTCCTTCACAAAAAAAAAAAAATGCTAGTTAAGACTTAGGCTCCGTTTGATAACACTGAATCTGAATTCTGAATTCTGAACTCTGAATTCTGAATACTGAAATAATTAATTTGCTGAATTTTAAGTACTGAAAAGAGATATATGAATGTCTGAATCTTAATGCTGAATCTATTTATACTGTTTGATAAATATTCATAACTTAATGCTTAATAAGCTAAATTGTACAATTTTGCCCTTCTATCTTTTAATCCAAAAAGGAAATAGAACCTATGATTTAATTAACTTAAAATTGTTAGGTATGAAAATGACAATAATTGTGAAGAGCAATGCATACAATGACAATGTTTCTTTGTGTGGGAAAAAGGGTATGGTTTCATCGTTTTGAGAATGGGAAAACGAGCTTTTAATACTCCAAAAGCACGTTCAATTACATTTCTCAATCTTGCATGTGCTTGGTTTAAAGCGTTCTTCTTTTGATCTTGGACGAGAACCATTTCGAAAATCAGACAACCAATATCTAATATTTCGATATGGTGTCATAAAGTCATGTGTGTGTGGATAAGCTGCATCACATAAATAATATTTATTTGCACAAAAAAAATATCAAAATATAAATGTTTGTGGATGAAAATTACTGCAAAAAAATATTATTGTTAAAAAAAATTTTTGAATAGAGAATATCAAGTTGTTTTGTTTAATTAAATAAGGATTTTGAATAGGGAATATTAGGTTGTTTAATTAAATAAGGATTTTGAATGTAATTAACAAACAGGGATATATTTGGTAGAATGATAAAGTAGTTGAAGTAAATCTCTTGACTCTTATCAAATTAAACATTCAGCTACGATTCTTGTGCTGAAAAAAATACATACAAATTCAGCACCACTTAATAAGTTCAGCAGGTGAATTTTTATTTATCAAACACCCACAACATCTGAATGTCTGAATGAATTCAATTTCAGCACTTTTTTATGTTACCAAACAGGCACTTACTCAAGAGGAGGTAGCGGCTGGGCTGAGTCAAGTGGGCTCTGGACTAAGACTTGCCGTCGGAAATTGTGCCCTGTTTGGACAGCAGTTTTTTAAAGAAAAATTGCTACGTTTTCCGTGAACATATTTTTTTATTATCTTTTTACTTCACATATATCAAATCGTTACAATAATTTTTCTACAAAAAATCTAAAAAAATACAATCCAAACACAATCGTGCAGGATATCATGACTGAGGACTATATAAACTACTTAAGACATTACGCGTTTCAGAGCCTAAAAAAAAAACTTTTTTTTAACTTCTGCCTATCAACGTAATACATAAATGAATAATCACAAAATCTATTTGGAGGAGTTATGTATTAGCTTTGCATGTGTTAAATTAATGTGGTTAGGTAAGCACCTTTCCAATAGTCATTCCTATTACTACTAGTAGAGAAATTTCCATCACATTAGTTACGGCTTAGCACTATTTATCACTATTGTGTTCTAAATAACAGCATCAACGAATGAATAAATGATTATTGAAAATTTTTTGAGTGGATGAAAGCTGAATATTAGCATCTTATATTAGTCACTGGATTGTAGTATTAGGGATATTGGGTTAGGATAACACTACTCCCTTAGGATTATTCATTCATTCATTCCTATTAGTAAATGCATACTTTTGATTCCTACTACTCCCTTAGGATTGATTGATTGATTGCCGTGAACCATTGATTATTGAAACTTCAGGGGTGAATGAATTCATGAGTGAAATATCGTGTAACGACTCTATGTACAAAATATTACTACTGGCTTCTTATTGGTCGTTTGGTAGTATTACAATGACTACCGTGTTCCGATAAATAATACTCACTCCGTGGAATTTTCTTTTGTGACATGAGTTCGTAGACCATTCGCATTTACTTATAATTTTGACTCTCAATTAAATGTTTTGATTAAGAAGTATGTATAAATATATATATATATATATATATATATATATATATATATATATATATATATATAAAGATTGAATTGTTGTACATAGGCAAACAAAAAAGAATTGGGCTTGTTTGGATAGTAAAATTATTTCAAATAATATTTCGCTTACATTATAAACACATTTCCCAACCCACCTTTTTATATTTCCAACAACCTTTTTATCTCACATATATCACACCATAAAAAGTGCTACAATAATTATTTCAAATAATACTCTATCCAAAATGATTTATTGTTATGTGACGTGCAGGAGTCAAATAAAGTTATAAAGATTAAAGAATAAGTAAGGCAGGAGAAATTAATTAAAGGAAAAATGGTGATATAGATGTAGATGTAATGATTGGAAATATGTAAATTTTTTTTTGGTGAAAAAATTTGAATAGCATAAATTATCGTAAGTAACTAAAAATTGACGTACATCTCAATTTTTGCCTTTTTATTTTCTAATGAATTAAAGAATTATTTAAAAAAATTTACATTAGGTACCTTTTATAGAAAGTTCTAATAAATTACAATAGATTTTAGTTTTTTATATCTTTTTCAACAAATTCAATCAAGTACATTCCTATGTTTAAACATGGGAACAAGACAACTATTCATATTTCCAATTATATGTGCAAGGGTCCTATAAAAAGAGTTGTAGGTACAACATCGAAAACAATGTTGAAAATTAAATGTTAGAGAAATATATGCCGATGATTTAGGAACTCAAATATTTGCCTTCGTTTAATTAGAAAGCTAAAAACAAGTCAAGTTTCTTCGTTCATTCATACAAAAGCATATATAATCTCAAAAACAGTAGGGAGGTTTGCCTTTAGAAATTAATCATAAATTTTGCTACTTGAAATTGCATTCTAGTTACGATGAATTTTGAATTTTTGATAATTCTGCTCTTGAAAACAGACGGGGCAACACAGACTATTGCCACAGGAAGCACACGAATGTTGAAAGGATAAATTATATTTTTCAATTGCTGCTTGTGACTTAGGATTAAAAAGGTAATTGATGTAGTTAGTGCCTCAAATGACATGACGATGTATAGTTCATTATCAACAACATTTTATGTCAACAGGTGGGTTTGGCACCAGACAAGCTAGTTCATTAGCTTTTTCTTGGCGCTTAAGGTAAGGGTAAATAAGTACTGCACCGCAGACTCTCGCCTCATCAATCCTAGCAATCCAGTACCTGACTGAAACTGTATTTTTTCATTGTAGCATTCTACCTTTCAACCTTGGACGTGCATGAATCTGAAAAGCTTCGCGCTCTTCATGAGACAAGAGATATGAATGATGATACACTTTTGGTCTGAAGGAAAAATGAAATAAAACTCAGTCAAGGAATAAAACATAAAAAGTTCATAAACACCAAAAAAGATCTAGAAACTCACCCGAAATAATCTTTTACTTTACAAAAAGACTTGTATTTTGCAACTAAGGATGCGGGAGGCTGCGGTGGTGGCAGTATATCATTGAACATATGCCCCAAGCACCCCATCTCAAAGTTGCATGTCGTCTTTCCACTCCTTTTCCTTGCTATCTTTGCAATTGAACAGAGCAAACAAAAGCTTGACTTTTTCTCCAGCAAGAAAAACTTTTTTAGCCATTACACCACTATGATAAATTTTCTCCTCGGCAAGATCTTTGAAGCAAGTTATTACACCCCGGCGGAATAGTTATAAAAAATCTGAGCTACCTCATCTACTTAATTTACCTATTTGATAAGCACAATACTAGCAAATTGATATGGACGGACTGTAAACAATACTAGCAATCTACTATGATATGATTTAATGCATAATGATAAAACGATTTGTTGTGTGCTAGATTTTCCTACAAACAACAAAAAAAAAAATAGCACAGTTATTCAGTAAAGAAAGTAGAAGATAAAAGTTTTTCAGCATCTAAAATGTTACTGGTGCAGGACTGAGTCAGATTTTACAGTCTCGATAAGACAATATTTAAAACGTCATGTCCATTTTTTGTTAATACAGAATTATCAGCCAAAACTTTTCATCCACGACTACTGCTTGTATTATTGTCATTAACAACACAATGAAATAACGCCTTAAATAGGTACTTCAAAGGGAAAACGAAATGGCCCATCCTCTCAAAAAGCAATTTCACATCAACATTTTGGGCATATATGTAGAAACAAAGCTACAAAATTCTAGTAGAACAGCAAAAAGTTAAAACAATCTTAATATACAGCACATGATAAGGAAGACAACTAAGGTGCATCGTGAAGCATATAGCTGGCCGAACTTGGGGCAGACAGTATGAGAAACGTCCTTTCCACAGCAAGGCCTTAAGGATACATCTTTAAGCGGCACGCATAATAACCTGTTTACCTATATATTTTCCACTGTCATCCTGTTGCCGGCCCGAGGCGATTAGGGTAATTCCTCACATAAAAACATGTATATCTCTTTCTAAGAAACCTTAACTTTTTTCATACATAGTTTTGTCGTCGATAATCTTGTCATATATTTCCATCAAAAGAAAAACCTCAAGGATTATGATTGGTGGTGGGCTGATTCTAGAAATACTCCTTTAGAATGCCATCTAACTGTTGAATAATAATAATATAGCGATTTGGACAGTTTTCCTCCTTTATAGTAGTAATGCCATAGATCTGAAGGAAGCAGTTAGTCCCACGGAATTTACCCATGGCTAGATCTATCAACTTGTCAAACATATATTTATTTGACAATTCAAAGATTGAGCATGGGACTTTTTCAAATTGGAAAAATTTCTCCGTTCAAGTCAAACCAACGTTCTCCGTTGTGAAAAAAAAAAACAATCAAAATTTTTTGGTTTTCTGTGGTAGGTGGCTGTCTGTGGTAGAACACAACATTTTGTTGATTCAAAAAAATATAGTGGAAGCCTCCATCGGTGGGAAAAATGGGATCTGTCAATGAGAAAAATAGGGGCGAAAAAGATAAATGATGGTTGAAAAACTCTCTTACATGGTAAAACGTCCTATGAAGAATAGGAGAGTCAGGTTTCTCCATTCATTCATAAAAAGAATATATGATTTCAAAAGCAGCAAGTGTGTTTTACTTAATTTCATTGTTCAGAAATTAATCATAAATTATGCTTACTTAAAATTGCATTTTACTTATGATGAATTTTAAATTTTTTGATGATTCTGCTCTCGGAAAAAGGCAAGACAAGGCATAGGCTATTGCCATAAGAAGTATGCGAATGTTGAAAGGATAAATTCAGAATCCATCTATGTAATCTAGGTTCTATATTTTTCAGTTACGACTTATGAGTTAAGATTAAAAGGGTAATTGATACGGTTAGTGTCTCAAATGACATGGCAATGTCTAGTTCATTATCAACAACAAGTTATGGCAACCTAATTCCAAAATTGGTGACTTTGTGCATCAACACCTGAAATGGAGTAAAATAACATGCCTTTTGCTTTGCTGAATTATTAATTTATTTTTAGAATTAATCATCTACATTGACAATGTACATATATACTGTCGTCATTGGATGCATGACAATTTATTTAAATTTAAATTTGAAATCTAAATTTTTACTCATTTGTCATACATCTAACTGTAATAGTGCATATAAGATTAGCCCTTATTCTTATCCATCAAGCTTATACGTGTAAGATTTGAAGATGAGTAAAGTAATCAAGTTGCCAAAGAGGCATGCATTCAAGTAGTTTAGGTGATTAAGTAGAATGAAAATTTCAAAATTTTTCGATAGAAACTCTTACAATACATGTCTCGTGGTCAAAGAAAATCGCTATCAATTTATTCAATTTATTACCAAGTATTTAAGAAAAAAAAAATTCATTCAATAATATAAACTTTTTTACTTATGACGACAGATTTTCATCAATATTTGTAACCATTAAAAGTATGACGCGGAAGGAAGTCCCTCCATTTATCCATTAGTTCGAGCCCATTTGCACTTTACTACAGAAATTTGCTTTCTTGATCCAAAAATTTGGAGCCATGCCCATTATTGCTTTTGACATTTTGTATGATCCAAAAATTTGTATGATACAATAGCCCATCTCCTTTCATCGACTTATCTCTGGGCATAACCAGAGAAAATGTATATTGGCTAGCTAGAGCAAATATCGCATGTTAGTTTTCTATTCTACCAACCGGGGGAAGCAGTGTCTGAAAAATGGTAACCTTGGCTGCCTGAAACTAAGGTGTATTCGGCATGGTCACGAAATTATTAATGAGAATCTCCTCGAATCATAAACCTTAGCATCAATAGGTTATATAGTGTGATTCTTTAAGTGTTTCTTTATTCCTCAAAAAGTCCCTTATGATTGTTCAATCATGCATGTCCCTGTACGAGACATTTGTTAGGATTCTTGATTCATTCAACATCGGACCTCATTAATTTTCTCTCCCACACAACTCTTTCTTTCTATTTTCCTCTCCCTATGGTTGCTAAACCATGGGATTGTTCCTCTTAATTCGCAAAGCCGAGTGTCTCACTGTTTTTCTCAACGTAATCTTCCTTTTTCTTACCTTATGCCTCAGTATCAATATTAAATCTTCAAACTCAAATTTCCTAAACAACTTCAACAAGGGAAAAACCCTTCTATCAAGAACTACCAAATCTTGTTGAATGAAGATAATGGTTGTAATGAGATTCAAACCTACAAGTAGTAGAGCTGTGCTTATATGTAAAATCCCACTTGGGATGTCAACCACAGGACTACGTTTCCTATCTGGAGCTGTTTTATTGCACATTTAGCCCAGGACTTGGTTATAGTTTGCTTGCTTTTTGGCTAGCATTGCTTTTCAATCTCCTTGGTGACACTGCCAACAGTTACTTTTGTTCCTCACTAATGGGCTTATCAAGATGTTTGAAGCTCTCCCCAACCGTTGCTGGTGTAACTCTTCTATCTCTTCGAAATGGCGCATCGGACGTTTTTGCCGGCATACTTTCATGGGAGATGAAATACTGATGATATTGGCCTGAATAGCATTTTGGGTGGTGCATTTCTTGTGTCCTGTGTGGTCGTTGGAATCATAAGCATTTCAATCAGGCACCAAAGCAGAAAAGTTATTTCTTCCAGTATTACAGGGAATGTTTCTGTCTTGCTTTTCTACCTCTGTTGCTTCTATATATGTTGGTTCCATTTTTGCATCAGAAATTCTTGCAGAGAGGGAAAAAGAAGCCTAATCTGCCACCAAAACTGAAAATTGGCGTTAGTGAAAAACGACCGACAGGAATCCCCAGAACTGCAGGCAACTTTGTTGCAGATGATGATTCTGCAACCTTAAAGAATTATGATGAGGATAATGATGTGAGACGGATCTAGACGAACACCAAGTTGAGTGGATTTGCGGAATTTTGACCCTGCTAGAATCACGAGCCACGAACTAAGGAGAATCCTTAACCCAAGACTAGCCAGTTTAGTGAACCAAAGTATATTTAGAAGAACGCCACAATCAAGGAGACTACTTGATTGATAAGTTCGATGAACAACTTGAGATTAATTCTCAAGTATTCAAAGGAAATTCCCTTGAAGCAAGAGAGAGTGAATAAACTCACAATTATGTTATAAAATCTGAATTCTGTCCTTTAATGAATGAAAACCTAGGCTATATATAGCCTTACAAGACAAAACCCTAACTCGGCTAGGCTAGGCCTTTGGTCCGATTCCACTACTCAAATCCACTATCTAATGGTCAGCTTATAATTGATCCAATGAAGGCTTTAAACTGGCCCAACATAACCCAATAAAAGCTAATTAACCAACTTAAGTTATAGTGAGCCTAGACTCTATAAATCGGATCCAACTCAACATGAGGTCTTGGACCGAATTTATTCCTAGCAAATAAAATAGAAATCTAGAAAATAAACTACTAACTATTACTAAAAGATTCAATCTCTTGCAGCCCAAAACATGGCCCATAAGCGGCCCATATTTCGTACTCGACCCAACAAGAACCTGTCTTGAAGAACCAAATCGATCAGGCAGCGGAAGGATCTATCTTGACCAGGTTATGGATACAAAGATGGAAAGACCTTACGACCCCTCTAATCCCCGTGACTACGAACTTGTTGATATTATCTCAACCCGTAACCAAACGAATTAGTGAACCTCAGGCAAGTGTAGAAGGCGCCACAATTCAACATGGTCTTGAATTGATAAGCCGAAACTTGAACAAAGGAGATACAACTCACTTTGTATCAAGGAACGCTCCCAAAGGAACAAGAAAGAGAAAACTCTCAATTTTTTATTCATCTCATAATTGTGTTTTTCAATAGTTAAATAAAGTTGGCTATTTATAGCCTTGCAAGACTCAAAACCCTAATCTAAATTGGAAACAATACAAGTTTTCTTATTTGACTTGACTTCTAAATTTGACACAACTTCCTAAACAAATTTGGAAGCAATTAACTGCTTTCCTAAAACTCTAATTCAACTAGAATAGGAAACTAACTAATTCAAATTGGCTTAACTATGGTCAACATGACCTTAGCCTTTATCCCTAATTCAAACAACTTACTTAACTCTCAATTTGGAAATCAATCAAGATATCAATCAAGATACCAATCAAGATTTGGAAGCCAATTAAAATTTGGAAAATTTGGATCTTCAATGATTCTCGAGCCCGATTGCACCATCAACCATCATTAGAATGTGCAGACTTGTAAAATGAAAGGAATCCATGCAAATCTTCATGTTCTCATCATTCCCCTCCTCTTGAAAGACGATTTGTCCTCAAATCGAATGCTTGTTTACAAAGGAGTAACTCGGAGAATGTTATATGTAATCCAAGAACTTCAAGAAATTATCAAGCCAACTACAAGAAGCAAGAACAACAAGAAACAACCACAAGGTATGGGAAAAAAAGAGAAAAAAAAAAATAATAATTTTCGGATGAATAGTACTGCTACAGTACGATGAACAGTACTGCTACAGTGCGGCGATGAACAGTACTGCTACAGTGTGAACAGTTCCGATGAACAGTACCGCTGTGAACAGTATTTTTATTTATTTTTTTTTTTTGCTTTTGACGACTCGATGCAAGGTTAGGACTTCACTTGGAAGAAATTTAATGGGAGTTAAACCCTTGAAAAACCTGTTTTCAAGAACGTAATCACACCAAGAAATTCCAACCTCGTTCAATCAAGGGGGTAGGTTAGACTCAAGTGATAAAATAATTAAAAAAAAACAAGAACCAAAAATTTTTTTTTTCTTTTAAAATTGAAAGGCGGCTAGGGTTTCGATAGAAAAAAAAAATAGACAAATAAGAAAAGAAAAAGGATATTAACCTGAATCAAGAGCCGAAGCTCTGATACCAGATGATGTGAGACGGATCTAGACGAACACCAAGTTGAGTGGATTTGCGGAACTTTGACCCTGCTAGAATCATGAGCCACGAACTAAGGAGAATCCTTAACCCATGACTAGCCAGTTTAGTGAACCAAAGTATATTTAGAAGAACGCCACAATCAAGGAGACTACTTGATTGATAAGTTCGATGAACAACTTGAGATTAATTCTCAAGTATTCAAAGGAAATTCCCTTGAAGCAAGAGAGAGTGAATAAACTCACAATTATGTTATAAAATCTGAATTCTGTCCTTTAATGAATGAAAACCTAGGCTATATATAGCCTTACAAGACAAAACCCTAACTCGGCTAGGCTAGGCCTTTGGTCCGATTCCACTACTCAAATCCACTATCTAATGGTCAGCTTATAATTGATCCAATGAAGGCTTTAAGCTGGCCCAACATAACCCAATAAAAGCTAATTAACCAACTTAAGTTATAGTGAGCCTAGACTCTATAAATCGGATCCAACTCAACATGAGGTCTTGGACCGAATTTATTCCTAGCAAAAAAAATAGAAATCTAGAAAATAAACTACTAACTATTACTAAAAGATTCAATCTCTTGCAGCCCAAAACATGGCCCATAAGCGGCCCATATTTCGTATCAGATAATATGCAGTTGTTAAACAGAAAGATATAGTACTAAGGTGCTCTTTCGGAAAAATTCTGTGCACACTAGAATTGCCTCTTGACTTGCCTAGGAAATTGACGATTCCAATAATTTGTGGGGAGAGATGGTCCAAGTTCATTGCAGTTATGTCAACTGCATAAGCCCCTGTCCTATTGGCAGTAACGTGGAACTTTCTTTATAAAAAATCATGGCTTCTGGTTTTTGTAATTGCTGCATCACTAGGTATTGCCTCTGCCCTGCTGCTATTTTGTACGAGTGGCAAGTCTAATCCACCGGGAAAGTTTCAATTCCTCTGGCTAGCAGAAGCATTCTTCTTGAGCAGCATTGGACTTATATTTTGGCACAAGAATTGATTTCTCTACTAGTTTCACTGGGAATTATACTGGGAATAAGCCATTCTATCATGTGATTGACTGTTCTTGCATGGGGAAATTCTCCAGGGGACTCGGTTTCAAACGTGACAATGGCCGAAATGGCGGTCCGCGGGGTGCCCAGACGTCAATTTCAGGCTGCCATGCAGGGCCAATTTTTAACGTAATCGTGGGATTGGGCCGCCTGTCACTTACTCTTTCACCGGACAAATGTGATGCTCGGTTCTAAATAATCACTCGTTCGTGAAGGTGCAATTACAAGGCCAATCCATGCATATGACCCCTTAGCAATAATGCTGTTGAGCAAATTGTAAAAGAAAGCAGGCCTCCCCCCCCCCCCCCCCTTTTTTTCTACCGGAAAAGAACATATTACAATTGGAAGTTGTAGTTGTAGTATATTGGACGGCAACCGAATGGTCCAAATGGGAAGTGTACAATAACTTATAGATTGCGCCGTAAATGATGAACAGAAGAGTCTGCAATGACAAACATAGCCCCGCACAGCATGGCGTTTCCTTTTCTTGTCTGAAATTATATACGAAGAAAAGGAGTGGGTGACGTAGCCCCCCAACCCCCAAGCAGTGAAAGTGAAAGTGAAAGTGAAAGACACCAGGACGAGATGAAAAGGACAAGACCACCCATCACTTCATTTTCATTTCAATTGTTCCAAATCAAACATAAAAAAGAAAAAAAGCAAAATTTGCTAGTCTCATCGAAACCGACCATCATCAACAATCAACAACCCATAATATTTTCTTGCTTTTTTTCTTCATATGTTTTAAGTAAGAGCATTGATGGACCGACCGAACCACCCTCCTAATTCATCAAATGTATATTAACTCCATCTTTATTAAAAAAAAAAAATTTTAAAGCAGAAAACACATGGAACTTAAGAAACGGAAGTAGAAAATTTTGAATCCAAAATCCGTAACTCCATTAGTTACTAGTACGTTTTCCTACATAAACAAACACCAATTGACCCTGTTTGGAATTTGAGTTTTTTGCCAAGTTTGTCTGCTATAAGTTTTTTAAAAACTTTTACTACAGTAATATCAAAAAACTTCTTAAAGTTTTTAAACTATACACTTCAAAATATACAAAAATTTACACAATTCAAAAATTTTTTTTAAAAACTTCTATAGTAAGTTACAGTAAAGTTTTAGACAAACACCAAAAAAACTCACTTGTCAAATAATAGATAGAAGTACCACGGTGCATATATATAAATATAAATAGGGAAAATCATCCAAAACGTCCCTCACATTTTGTAAAATAACTTTTTTCGTCCCTCACTTTTAAAAGTGTAATTTTATATCCCTTACATATTCACATCGGACAAATTTAGTCCCTAACCAAGTTTCCGATCATTTTTTTGCGGGAATCCATCATGTGCAAGGCACGTGATCATTTTTTAAGGGTAAATTTGTCAAATTATATTTTACATAATCTGATCTATAGTCCTCCACATTTTATAAAATAAATTTTTTTTCGCTCACATTTTATAAAATAATTTTTTTCATCCCTCGCATTTCACAAAATGAATTTTTCCATCCCTCACATTTCAAAAAATGAAATTTTCATTTCTCACTAATTATGTGTGTGAATACATTTTTTTAAACACATGTATATGTCTATTTGATTTTGCTTAATAATAATAGCATAAACACATGTATGTAATTGGGTCCAACTTGTGGGCTATCTTCTCTTCTTGTATAATTATGACTAATATTTACCAATAGAACTTTAATTTGCATATTCTTATTGTATTTTGATCGAAAATAGTTTTATTGGCCAACTTGACAATGAATGCAAGATTATTTACTAGCTAATACCAGATGAAATCAAATGATCACGCATAATATATGGTATTCGTATTGTTAAGTGAAATCAAATAGACACATACATATATTTATGCTATTCGTATTATTAAGCAAAATCAAATAGACATATACATGTATTTAAACAAAATGTATTCACATACTTTTTTTTTAGAATTTCCCTCACATACATAATTAATGAGGGATGGAAATATTCATTTTTTGAAATGTGAGGGATAAAGAAATTCATTTTGTGAAATGTGAGGGATGAAAAAATTATTTTATAAAATGTGAGGGACGAAAAAATTTGTTTTATAAAAATGTGGAGGACTATAGATCAGATTATGTAAAATATAATTTGACAAATTTACCCTTCAAAAATGATCACGTGCCTTACACGTGATGGATTCCGGCCAAAAAATGATTGGAAACCTAGTTAGGGACTAAATTTGACCGATGTGAATATGAAAGAGACATAAAATTACACTTTTAAAAGTGAGGGACGAAAAAGGTCATTTTATAAAATGTGAGGGACATTTTGGACGATTTTTCTCGATATAAATATAAATAGATAGAAGTTTTTTTTTTTTTTTTGTTTATAGGGCTATCAATAAATGCGCAAGAGATGGGCCGCTTGTTTGATCAAGAAATTGATGCGATGACGTTGGTATGCTAATACCTAGCACGACCGTCAAAGCATACATAGATGTTGTGATATTTCTACCTATTTGACTCGAATCCTTTTGGGCGCTCAAGGGGGAGATTATGCTGAGGAGTCTCATTCACCAGACCAGAGAGGACGTGGAGTGCAATTTGGAACTCAAGGACTACTTTGACTTCTTCGTCAGGCATTGATATTAAACCTTGATAATGATGCATCACCTTAAGTGATTATTTATACGTACTCTAGTACCCCAAATTAATGATGCGCTCTTGAATTCAAACAAGAACTATATAATAATGAATGCAAGTACCTGCTATAATTAGACTAGTCTTGATTTGGTCACTTGCAATCAACTTTTTAATGCTGTATGATCAGCTTCAGCAATATTAGTACTGATGAGTTGGGATTTTTATGTAAATGTGTTTTGTCTCAAGTGACAGCTTCTTCTATAAAATTATACATACATCATTTTCCTTGGAATAAAAATTTATCAGATATCAACTTGGCTTGATTGGCAGGATTAATAAGAACTCAAACACACACACACACACAGCAATAATTTCTTTGCAATATGGAACTCATACCAGTCATACGAGATTTTGATACTTACATCTCTAGCATATATTCTTGGCGGGAGGAAGCTAATTAAGACACTCATCGTCTTCATGCAGGCTATTTAATCATGCATTGAGGAACTCAGTTGAATTCTGAATGCAGAACTTGAAATTAAGCTTAAATTTAGATTATTGCTAAAAATATATATATATATATATATATATATATGTGTGTGTGTGTAATTTTAAAAAAAAAAAAGCTTAATTAAAAGTAGTAGAATGCTTTTCTTCATTAAATGTTATCCCGCAAAATACCAGTCCTGCTAAGCAGCAAATCTGCCTTCTTGAGATTCTGTTTGACAGCATTACAGGATTTAATCAAAACCCTTCTTGTTACAATAGTAACAGGTACGACGTAGGAATCAAAACTCTTGTAAAAGGAGCAATGATAACGTTTGCAAGTAGTGAAAATGATGATGAATCATAATTTTGGGGCTGCGGCTAAAAACCCGTGGACCGACAGAAAAGAGCAATAGACATAATTAATCTTTTCAAGCATCACCTTTGAAACATCTAATCTTGCTCAAGCTTTTTTCCCCTTCATTGATTTCTTCCTTGATCATCAACCCACGATGCTTACATATCTGCACAGCCTTTTATGAAGATTTGATAAAAGGATATAGATTTCTTTAATGCAAACTGGTTAATCATATACTCTTGAGGGAGAAAAATAGGCTGGAGATGGTGACTAGATCGAGTAGTGACTACTCCAATACCAGTATGATTAATATTAAAAAATGACCGGTCTAGGTCTCTAGCCCCGTTTTAAAGACTTGCTAATCCAAGTTTTTTTTTGAATAATACGTGCACGTTAACCATCAAAGCACTCTGACCATGACTCACTTCAGTAAAAATGTCGCATCTTTAAGATTAGACTTTTGAGCTACACATATTAATCTGCATAAGCACCCTCTTTTGCAAAATGCGTAGGGTTAGAGGATTTTCTAAGCTGTTGCAAAATCCGCTAAGAACATCTGGTAAAAAATTTGTCCAAGGGCTGTAAAGGGTTCTACTCAACCATTATAGTATCTATAAAAAAAAAAAGGTTTTTGAGCGTGGAATCGATATATATATATATATATATATGGATTTGGAAGCAAAGCACTGTGTGTGATCTTGAACTGATTCTTAAGCAGCTCATTATCATCGGAATCAATATTATTGTTTAGTTTTTGTGCTTCTAAAGATTCAGTAGAGATAAATTTCCCATTGATGTTTGCTTCCAGAACGCCCCATATGGGTCCAAAAAACATATGGGGCATGCTGAATACACCAAGATGTCTGCTTCTCAACACATTAGAATCTAGAGGGATCGATACAAATTTCAGATGTTGCGCTTTGAAAGAGATTGCTATTTCAAGATAACTTTAAAAGTAAAACATGACACCAATCTAAGCAGTTGAAAATCCGTGTTGGCCAATGCTGTCTTAGCATGGAACTGAAACCTCATACGTAAACCAAATCTATGTCACACAGGTTAGCGTTGAATGAGAGGGATAACATAATCCACACGATAATTGTCCATCACAGGGTGGGGGTAAAATATGAAAAGAAAAGAAACTTAATCAATGTTTAGCAATCTGACTAATTAGCAGGTCGAAAAGATCGAAAGGAGTTCATGAGATGGAAGCTGATGGAGTAATCAGCACCATCAAAAGTGTTGGCATTGGTGGGCCGTCGGTACCTGATACACATGTGAGGTTGGTAAAAGGCATCATCAGCCTATTATTGGTGTTCTTATCAATATATTCTACCTCCCGGGGTAACTAAAC
This sequence comes from Coffea arabica, assembly GCF_036785885.1. Classification (NCBI taxonomy): domain Eukaryota; kingdom Viridiplantae; phylum Streptophyta; class Magnoliopsida; order Gentianales; family Rubiaceae; genus Coffea; species Coffea arabica. The sequence continues at coordinate 10,329,335 of NC_092320.1, read as the reverse complement.
ACACACTGCTCGATATTTCATCTACATACAGACACATACAAGATGCGTGAGCCCTTAATATTTATGACACTCTCAAGTACATTATGATGGAGGATAGTTCTACAGGTATCCAGCGGGATTGTGGGAGACTAAAAAGATGTTTTATCAGTGTCATTGCCTCATTGGGGCATTTGATACGTGTAGCTGGAGGTAGAGGCTAGAGCGGGTTCAAGAAAAGTAGAGCCCTGTTTTTATTAGATGGAAATAAACAATGTAAAAGTAAGTACAAAGAAACTAGCCGGGAAAAGAGAGCCCTCTTCTTGAGGCAATATATGCTGCTCTCTTGTGTGTGTGTGTGTGTGTGTGTGTGTGTGTATATTCCCTCCTTAGGGTACATTTCTCACTTCACAATTTCACTCTCTGCTGTCTTTGTTTTGTATTTCAGTTTGTGTGCTAGAGGAAGTGCAAGAGATACTCAAAAAATGCTTACCAGGAAGCCAAGAATTGTGATAATTGGAGCCGGAATGGCTGGTCTAACAGCTGCTAACAAGCTCTACAAATCAGCTGGCTCCAAAGATTTGTTTGAGCTTTGTGTTGTGGAAGGGGGAACAAGAATTGGTGGGAGGATCAACACCTCGGAGTTTGGTGGTGACAGGATTGAGATAGGTGCTACATGGATCCACGGTATTAAAGGTAGCCCAGTTCACAAAATTGCTCGAGAAATCAATTCGCTCGAGTCTGAGCAGCCATGGGAGTGCATGGATAGCTTTTCGGACGAGCCAGTTACAATAGCTGAAGGCGGATATGAGTTGAATCCATCTCTTGTTGAGCCAATTTCTAGTCTTTTCAAGAAATTGATGGATTTTTCTCAGGGAAAATTGATTGAAGATGAAACGGTCAGTTCTCTCAAGCTTGCAGCTAAATCTTGCGGCCCTGGAAACATCAGTATTGGTTCTTTTCTTCGAAAAGGCTTGGATGCTTACTGGAGCTCGATGAAGCACCAGCGGGATCAGGTCAAAATGCTTGGGAATTGGAGCGGAAAAGCACTCGAAGAGGCCATTTTTGCAATGCACGAAAACACGCAGAGGACATATACCTCAGCTGGAGATTTGCATACTCTGGATTATAACGCCGAAAGTGAGTATATTCTGTTTCCAGGTGAAGAAATAACCATTGCTAAAGGCTACTTGAGCATAATTGAGTCACTGGCTTCTGTACTGCCCGCTGGTTTGGTTCAATTAGGCCGCAAGGTCACCAAAATAGAATGGCAGCCTGACGGCCATTTACCGATAGCAGCAGTCCCAAACGGTCATGGTACTATGCCAGTGAAGCTACATTTTCTGGATGGTTCAACCATGTCAGCAGACCATGTCATTCTCACAGTTTCACTGGGAGTTCTTAAACATGGAATTCGCGAAGATGCCGGTATGTTCGATCCTCCACTTCCTGGTTTCAAGACTGAAGCAATTTCAAAACTTGGGTATGGAGTTGTTAACAAGCTGTTTTTGCAATTAAGTCCAACAAATGGTCAAGAATTCAAGAGCAGCATCAAGTTCCCGAACCTGCAGATGGTTTTCCATCAATCAGACCACACATTATCAAGGCATCCAGACATCCCTTGGTGGATGAGAAGGACAGCATCTCTCAGTCCAATCTACAGCAAGTCCAGTGTTCTCTTATCCTGGTTTGCAGGTGAAGAGGCCCTGGAGCTTGAATCTCTTAACGACGACGATATCCTTAATGGGGTTTCAACAACAATCTCCAATTTGTTTTCAAAATCCACCCATTACCATGTTGCGTCAGATTCCAACCAGCCATGCAATGGGGATGCAAATTCTGCAGAAAACTCCAACTTAAGATGCATAAAATTTGCCAAAATTTTGAAGAGCAAATGGGGGAATGATCCTCTATTCTTGGGGTCATATAGTTATGTCGCTGTTGGATCAAGTGGGGATGATATGGACACCATGGCTGAGCCATTGCCCAAGATAAGCAATTCATCAGCTCCCAAATCTCCCTCTCCTCCGCTTCAAATTTTGTTTGCAGGGGAAGCAACACATAGAACCCACTATTCAACTACACATGGTGCATACTTCAGCGGTCTTAGAGAAGCCAATAGGCTTCTTCAACACTATGGCTGCAGTGACATATGAAAGTTTGTTGCGATTTTAGAATTTAGGCAGTTTTTTTTTTTTTTTTTTGGGGGGAATATATATTTCCACTTACTATTTTCTTCTATATTCATTTGGAAAGTCTTTGTTTTTCTCTTTTTCTCCATATGGTCTGTAGGGGGATTGGAGAGCGAAAAAAAGGGCTTGCTATGTTAGAAATATAGGGGGAGAATGAAAGGGAGAGATGGGGACATTTTCAGATGTGGTGAATGAATTAAAGAAGCTTCTTTTATATTCTCTATTGCTTTCTCATTGTTTATTTCCCAATTCTGATTGATGATGAAATCTTGATAATCAAAGCAAACTTGCCCGATTATATTTAGCTTTGAATAGATATGCGTGTATATATATATATATATATATATATGCAGGAAAAGATAAAGAAACATTAGATCTCATCTTTGGACCATCTAATATAGTCCCCTTTTGGTTCGGTCAGTGCCTCACAGGACAGGATCCGAGAGACCCGGTTATGCATGCAATGCACTTCGTTTGATAGTATTATCCTTTCCGCCATTGCTCTCCTCGTTCTATATAATATAGTAGCATGGTACTGATCTTTTTTCCTCATTCCAACTAAACAAAAAAAGGCATCCCCCTTTTTTTTTTTTTTTTGTGGAGATAAAAGAGGCGTTGAAACTTTAACCCCTTGACCTTTTTTATGTTAAAACAACGGATTTGATTAGTAAACTAAAGGACATTAGCCGAAGTTTGAATCCCTTAAGACATTCTTTGCAGCACACCTGGATTTGACTGGTGAACTACTAGAGCAGTGGCCAAGGACAGCCCCAGTCCCAGGAAGGAAAAAATTCTCAGGAAGGACAGCCCCAGTTCGCAAGTTGTCACCGGGGACAATTGACAATTGGTTGAGCTGGAAGTAAGTAGGAAGAAAGGAGACTAGCTATTCACATGAAGTAGCATTAAACAAATTAAAACCAAATTATCAGGGTCCCATGTCCTGCACTACTCAGCTCCTGTGGCCCAAACCAAATTCTCTGTTTCCAATACGTCCTTTAAAAAAGGAGACAGCAAGTAGAGATTGAAGGGAACCAACTACTCTAGGGGGGATGTTTAAAACTCTTGCTGATTTTGGTCAAGGGATGGAGTCTCTAGTCTGTATTCCTATTTAGAATTTTCTGAAAATTTCATCCGTGACTGCAAAGGTACCTGTCTGGTTCGATAGCGGTTTAATCTCCTTCGAATTTTCCCTTACATCCTCCCTTTCCTCTTAATATAAAGTATTAGTGTAGAGTAAAAAAAGATATAGAATAAATTTTATCATATTTAAAAAAAAAATGAGTAGAGATGGAAGGGAATGCTGAATTGGAGCTGATGATTTTGTAATCTTTCTGAGCTGAGCAGGGGTGGGGAAGGGTCTCGTAGGTTCAGACCCACCCCAGCTGATAGGTCCCAATCCCTGCAAATAGAGACACTCACTGAGACAGATAGCCTCATTAACAGTTTCCCAACCCCGATTGGATTGGCTTGCTTTGCTGCCATGGATCCTACTTCTCCATTTTTCTCTCCACGACACGTTTATGTTCTACGAATATACAACAACAATACTGGACAGAATTTATGTCCTTCAAATATCATCATATGCCCTTGAGGACAAATGATACTATATCCACAGCACCTGTTTTTATTTCCACACCAAATATCTACTATCAAATACTATAATAATTTATTTATGTCCTTCAATAGTCAAATACTGAATACACTTGAAAAAGAGTAAATTTGTCATCTTGAGAGAAATTAGATGTCGCATTAAAAAGCACTTGGGATCCTCGGTGACATTTTTTCTATGCCAATCCAATGCCACCTATAATATTGCACCAAGTGTCCTGTTATTATTTACACTTGTGTTAAACCAAACAAAGTTGAATTATTAGAAAAAAGTTGAATTATTAGAAAATTAAAGTGTAAATAATAACAGGACACTTGGTGCAATATTATAGGTGGCATTGGGTTGCCATAGAAAAAATGTCACCGAGGATCCCAAGTGATTAAAAAGTGGACTGCGGCATTGTCACTACTGTATGACTGAGTAGGAGAATTAATTAACACCTCGACTCCGAGTGTTTAATTCGTTAACAAGGATATGAAAAGGCCAAACAACAAAAAAAAAAAAAAAAGGCAGTAGTATTTGACTAACCCAATCTCTAAAACCAACCTTTGAATGTTCAATTGTAAATCAATAATCTTGTTTACTTACATTTTTTAATAAAAAGTTAAAAAGAAAACAATTGAAGTGTTAGGCAAATTAGCAGTGAGGCATTTGTTCCCAATTGTAGGTATGCTTCAGTAAATCTCTCTTTTCCCTTCAACCAACAAGTCTGGAAAATAAACCAACTATCGTAGAGGTAGTTGGCCACTGCGAAAAAGGTTAAAGCTCTCCTTATGTAGTTATGTGTAGGTTAAAGGGCTCAAGTTTCTTGAATTACATTTTTCTCCAGTAATTTTTAGAAAAATTTACCAATAAATACAGAGACACTCGTCTAGTTCGGTAGCGATTCAATTCCCTCTAAATTCTCCATTGACCCTTTTGGTTGGCACATGAGATCCTCAGTGCCACTTTTCTAGTGACAATTCAGTGTCACTTCCATATTTATGCCAAGTGTCCTGTTTATTTAAATTTCTTCTACCATCATATGATAAGTGGAATTGGCACTGAATTTGACACCGAATAGTAGCATAGAGGATTCCAACTTTTTTTTTTTTTGCTGACGGAGTGGGTGTCCGGGTCAATACTTACGGGGTCCGACTAATTCCACTCCGGCCCGGGAGGAGAGGCCCCATCCCCCCGAACACGATAACCACAGAATTCGGACTCTTGCGGGTACTGGACACCAGCTCCTAAGGAGGCTTGCTGAGACCAACCGAGTTATCCATGAGAGACAGACAATTTGGTAGGAGGCAAGGATTGAACTCCTAACGTCCCATCCCACCAGGAGAGGTGGTGGCCACTTAGAACCATTTCATGAGAACCATTTCAATAGATGCTAAGATGCTTGTCTAGTCTAGTGATGATTCAATTTCCTCTAAATTTTCTATAGACTCCTTTGGTTGAATCCATCTCTTTTCTTTGGCTTAGAATGGAAGTGGACGTAAAATAGAAATTCCCGTGTCAAAAGGTCCGGAAAATAAAACTGTGGCGAATATATTGGAGACATGGTACGGGTCTTAGTGCACATTGAATAGTCAAATCGATGGAGCTGTTCATGAAGACTCTATTATTGTAGTCCGTAGAGCAAAGATTTTGCCCCAAACAAATGGAATGGCCCACTTGACGTCTCTTTTTGCCCTCACATTGGTTTCGACTTTCAATCACTCTTTGATGATTGTGCATGTCAGAGACCAATCTGCCACCCCCATACGGCCATACATTTGTTTCGATTCACCAATTATACCATACCACAACCAACCAAATGAGAATCTCCAATGCACCCCACCCCACCCCCCTTCCCCGAGAAAGCCTTTTTCCTTATTGTAATTGCTAAATGGCAGACCCCAACAAGTTTACCACATTACTTTTTCTTAAATTCTATATGTTTTTAGCATAACTTCATCCTCCTTTTCCTTTTCCTTTTCATCATATTTTTTAACATGTTTATTAATGATAATGCTCCCTAGGTAAATTAATTCTTCGGCCCTACTTACTTGAGGATGTAATCCATAATCCTGTAATGCTATATAGACCATTTGATTAACTTGAGGGCCCTTTTGTATTGATCACTAATTAAGTGATTAACCTAATCATATGGTAAACCAATCTTTCTTCCCTTTTTTTTGTTTTTCCTTCGGAACGATTACGATTACAATTATATCTTACTTGTTTCTTTTCTTCGAAATTCCAAAATCAAAAGTATTGGCCCTGCAAATTGTACGAGTTTCTTTAGAATATTAGCTAGTGGCCCATGATTCTGATTTGCAAATCTTATAGATTAGGCTTAGGAGCATAAATGAAGGGTACCTCAGCTTTATTCTTAAAAAGCCAGTGAACAACTTTTTCTTGAGAAAAAAGGGCCAATGGCATTCAAACATTCGATTAACTGCTACTGTCAACAAAGAAAACATATGTTAGTACTCTAAAGAATGTTATCATCTTGGTGCCAAGCCATGCTTTAGCAGGGCAAGGACGAAAAGGGCATGCCCATTAACTAACTAATAGTATATATGACTGAAATATGCGAAGAAGGAATCTCAAGAGGTATGATAATGATGATGGTGATGGAGAGCAAAAGATTTTTATTACATAGCTATAGGCTTTAATTTTGGAGGGTTCTCTTTTCCTTAATTCTTGACTACTTTTCCAAGCTCACGGCCCTTCAATTAACCAACAATTATTCAATGGCGATTTAGTAAAACGTAAGTAGTTAATTAGTAGTACTACCTTTTCTTTTCTTTTTTTTCAATATCTGTCCTTGATTCCAGTTGGAAATTATTCGTCGTCTTCTTGACATGTCCTGTTATTGAATCCATGGTCCAGCAGCACAACAAGCCAGTAATTAGTACGCCCCTCTATCAACTGACACAGGAACAAAATCCGGGATTTCATATCAAATCGGTTTTATCGTTGTTTCCTTGGATCATTTCCTACACTATTCTCTGCTGACACTGGATCCCTGTCTCTTGTTTTCTTTTTCTTTTATTTTTTGTTTCATTTTTTGTTTTTTGGCCACTTTCCCTTGTTTCACTTTTTTATTATGATTATTATTAATCTTTTTTCTAATGCTAACAGATGCTAAGTTCAAATTTAGAGTTGGTGAGTTGCAACACTACTGGAGATGATTAACACTGATCCATGGCAAGTGATTTGAATTTAATGAAAGATGAGATCCATGGCCTTTAAGTTAAGTTCAGGGCTTTTGTGTTAGTGTTAGCTTGGGCATTTTACCATCTCATCCCCCGCGTTCTATCTTAGCTCGTTATTTAAGTTTAGGATTACTTGAATTTGAGTTGAACTCGATCTGTTCAGAGCAGTCTTATAAGTCGTGCTAGAGCTCTAGGCAAAATTAATGGCTTTTATCTAGTCCTGTATTACAATTTGCAAATTCACGTTGACACTAAATTTTAGCCCAACTCATGATTATGCACACTAGAAATCAGTTTTAACACGAATAAATCGTGTGGAATTATAAGCATATGTTACAAAGAGCTTTAGAATTATGCAGCATCTGAATTTAGTCCCCAAGACGTAGTATCACAGAGTTTGGTCGATGGTTAGTGCTTGAAAAAACAATAAAGCAACCATAGACAGTAAAGGACAAAGCAAATTGACAAGGGAGATCTTGTGAAAAATGCAATGTACCATGCAGATGTCATTTCATTTCGTCAGTCCGCATTGCAGCATCAAGATGACTAATTAACTACCTGGGATGTGAAAGAAAAAGAATCTATATTTGTTTTTCCAACTTTGAGATGATTGGTATATCATATATGCGAATTATGTGATGCCTGCGCCTTGGTGGTCGCAGGTGCTTATACCTCAAATAGCAAAACTTCATTTAATCACGGTGATTTGAACCTTAAAATCCATATCTTTCATTTCAACAACCCTCGTGAAATGAATCCAATGTGGATGGATGAAAAGGATACTGACTAATCACACAAGATCACCTGGACCGTTTAAAAATCTAGGGAAACGAAAAAGAAACAAGAAAAATACCAAGAAAATACCTATTTTGGGGAAATCTAAATTATTCACTCAAAAACAGTGCAGACATAAAGTCGCTTATTAGTAGTAATTAAACCATTCAAATACGACACAAATACTGAGATGCTACGTGTCATTTGAAGTTAAATTTCTTTATGGGTTTTCCAATAGGTGTTTGTTAATACATCTAAATTTCATTTAACTTATCATATGTATACACGTACTAATAATTATTATCATCATTTACATTTATACACACTGTTTAATTAATCTTACTTTTTAAAAAATCTAACAATTGAAGTAATTGTTATGAAACAATTAAAAGTATGGATGTCCCTTTGTATTCCCAAGAGAATTAATTCATGATTTATGATTACATTATGTATAGAAGTTACAATTCATAAATCTATTCATGTAGTGGAGAAACCGTTTCATAGGTTTCTTCATATTATTGTAGTAGTGGATGTTTAATAGGATTTATGTACCTTTAATTTTGTAGTGCCTATATATAGAGGTACATTGAAACCCTTTGAGAGGACTTTTGTATCTTGTTGAAATATAAGGATATCATTCTCCCTTTCTCTACTCCTTCTTCAATTCCTATTGTAGTATTTCATTTTATTAGTTTTATAACACGTTATCAGCACGAGTCTCTATTTTTGAGGAAAATGTGAAAACGGAGCCTCTACCTTGAGTAAAAGTGAAACACGAGATTCTGCCCGTATTTTTTCGGCAACTTCTGTCTACTTATTGAGGTAAATTTTTGACACATAAATTTATTTCAATTTCTTATGGCTAACATTTGAATGATCAAAAAAATACAAGTGTCTATTGCTGAGCAATCATTAAACACAAATATATACTGTTTGATATCTTTGAGATAATATTTCTCCCTTTAATTCTACTTATTTATCTTTAGAATTATTTGTTATAAATACTTATATTCTGATGCAATGAATTTTGGAGATGCTATTATAGAAAATCAATTATATTTGATGATCTACTTGTCCTTTGAAATATTTAAAGAAAAAGATTCGATCACCTGAAGATGGTCGTTCTTTAACGAAAATATTTGGCCACCAGAAAATGGTCATTATTTCAAAATCTGATATGATAAATTTACTTATGGCTGCAAGTACACAATTTTACTATGTTTAGAATTATTTCTTAATTGAAAATGATATTCTCCACAATTGGTTTCTCGAATATGCTCCTGTAGTAGCAATATTAAGAGAAATTTGAGAAGTATTCTGTACTTATTGCATGCTAGTTCTAGTCCATTCCCAGAAGTGAATGCGACTAAATTTCAATTTATTAGTTATGGTTGTTGCCATGATTATGATTTTGGTAAATATATATTTTACCATGACAAGAGAAAAAGTTACCACTTGAAGTGGGATAATAATGATAAGGACACAAAAATAAAGGTCCTAAAGATAAATGTCCCGAAGTACATTTGACGAATCAAAATTATAATAGCATTTTCACATGGCCAATTTCTTTAAACACCCTGAAGGTGTATGATGATTGATTTAATTAGTTTTTCTTCCCGAAAAAGAAATAGATGTTTAACATTTGGGATCAAAGGATTATAGTGATGATATTTGTCCCATAAGAATTATGGTGATAATGATATGTGTCTCATTAATAAGTGTTACTATATACACTATTTTTCAACAAAAGAGACAAACACAATTAGTGTTAATGCTTAAGTGATTGAAAACTCCAGAAGAGCCACTACTATATTTCTCTCCGTAGGAGAAAAGTTTATCATGAATAAAGTACTACTTTTTACCATGTTTCGAAAAATTTATTGAATTTGAATATCCGTTGAAATGGATATCAAATTGAGACATTAAATGAGACAATAATAAAGATCATATATAGAAATCAAGTGAGATAAAGGTTAATTATATTATAGTAACCATTCGAGAGAGAAATGGTTATCGATATAGTTGTCTTCATTCTCATTTTGATTTATAATCATCAATTGCAGCAAACCAGAAGTTTACTGATCCCAATGGATATGTGATTTGATAAAAGTGAGAATATTTGAAAGCCGACAAGTATTTATACATACCCCCTTTATATTATATATGGCTCCAAAAGAAATTTAGAATTTATGTCGGGTATGAATCACTTTTTACGATTAAATATCGTAAAATATTTGATGAATGATCTATTAAATGATTTATTTATTCTGATGAATTACGATTCCCGACATTAAGGGGAGGAAGAAATCAATCGAAAGGAAATCACCTGAAAAATTGGATTTCCTCGATTCTCATACAAAATAATGTGAACTGAAAGTTCAAGAAATTATTCATTTGCAGAAAATTGCAAACCAGTTGTCAGATATATATATATCGACTCTAGAAGAGTTATTGAATCAACTATTCCTGCAGGAAATACCTTGATTAAAATTGATGTCCCTGAAGGACATGCACAAGTGCTACAAATAAATTTAAGGCCGGCCTACCTAAATAAGGTATAAATTGATTTCAAATATTTCCGGAAATTAAATGTCATGACAAAATTCAACCTCTTGAAGAGGTTGCTCCTGAAGAGCCAATTTCTGAAGAGAATGAAATCATAAAAAAAATTTAATTGGAGCCTAATAAAATGTAGCACTTGATATTATAGAAGTTGATGAGAATCATGAATCTAGATCGGTTGATGAATGTCGGTGTATAAATGATTGGCCAAAGTGGAAAGATGCGATCCAATCTGAATTGGACTCACTGGCTACAAGAAAAGTTTTTTGGACCTGTAGTCCAAACACCTGAAGGTGTAAAGCCAGTATGATATAAATGGGTATTTGTGAGAAAAAGAAATGAGAAAAATGAAATTGTGAGATATAAAGCAAGACTTGTAACCCAAGAATTTTCACAAAGGCTTGGATTTGATTATAATGAAACGTATTCACCTGTAGTGGATGCTATTACATTTAGTTATATTGTGAAGTTTTGCAGTACATGAGAAATTAGATATGCGTCTAATGGACGTCGTTACTGCATATTTATATGGAAATCTTAAAAATATTTATTCTATTAAATTACAAAGGTCTCTGTATGGGTTCAAACAATCTGGACGTATGTGGTATAACCGTCTCAATGAATGTCTGACAAAAGAAGGTTATACCAATGATCCAATATGTCCATGTGTTTTTATTAAGAAAAATGGATCAAATTTTGTGATAATTGTTGTATATGTTGATGATCTAAATTTGATTGGAACTCCTGAAGAGATTCAAAATAATGTTGAATATTTGAGAAAAGAATTTGAGATCAAAGATTTTGGAAAGACAAAATTCTGCCTTGTTTACAAATTGAGCATTTGAAATGTAAAATTTTTGTCCACCAAACTGCATATACCCGGAAGATATTAAAGCGATTTTATATGGATAAGACACATATATTAAGCATTCCAATGATCGTCAGATCATTAGATCCTAATAAAGATCCTTTTAGATCGTGAGAGGAAGATGAAGAGATACTTGGTCCTGAAGTACCATATCTCAGTGCAATTGGCAAAGAATATTGGAATGCGACGATTAAAAGATCTCAAATGATGTTTGCATCAGGGGGAGAAATTAATACACAAGAATAGTGTACTCTTTTTCCTTCACTAGAATTTTTGGTCCCACTGGATTTTTCCCTAGTAAGGTTTTAACGAGGCATATTCTTTGTGTAATGGACATCCAAGGGGGAGTGTTATCAAACAATTAAAAGTATGGATGTTCCTTTGTATTCCCAAGAGAATTAATTCATGATTTATGATTACATTATGTATAGAAGTTACAATTCATAAATCTATTCATATAGTGGAGAAATCGTTTAATAAGTTTCTTCATATTATTGTAGTAGTGGATGTTTAATAGGATTTATGTACCTTTAATTTTGTAGTGCCTATATATAGAGGTACATTGAAACCCTTTGAGAGGACTTTTGTATCTTGTTGAAATATAAGAATATCATTCTCCCTTTCTCTACTCCTTCTTCAATTCCTATTGTAGTATTTCATTTTATTAGTTTTATAACAGTAACGCACTTGTTAGACGAACCATTTCTTTATTAATAGTATAAATCAAATGCTTTTAATCCATTCCTTACTTAGCAACAAATATCAAATTGAAACAACATACACTAAGCAAACGTTATTATGTACACCTACCAATTAGGAAGGACAAGAAATAAAAATTTAAAAAAAAAGAGGGACAGAGAGAGAAAATTTTGCAAACAACTAATTTTATTATTCTTAGAAGCCCATATGGTAACCTGAAGCCCAAGCCCAATAGAAGCGATCCATCCCATAAAAGCCTCTGCGCGAGATCTCCTTCCCGCTTTTTGGCGGGAAACCTTTCGTCTTCTGAGTTCTGAGCATCAGTCCGTCAGCGTATGATGATGCTATGACGAAATTTTCAGAAATAACATCTCTTTTTTCCTCGCTTGCTTCGAATGCAGGAGCCCTAGATCCAACGGCTACAAATGAAGATGATGAAGATCTCGCCATCACGATCTCCAATCTGAATCGCTCTCTCAACCTGAGCGAAACTCAACCTAGCACCAGAGTTCTGGACACTGCGCTCTCTCTCATGTGCTTCACTGCTCCGCAGGTCCTCTCTAAACTCAATCAACAACTTTTTCAACGTTTTCCCTTTTGTATTTTAGTTTTTTATTTTAAATATACTTTCTTTTATTTGTTAGGTTTTCCAATCGGTGTTTGATTGCACGGTAAAGACGATCGTCGCAGTTCTGTCGTCTTCTATCGAATGTAAGGTTATTAAAATTGGTAAAAATGAGGTCTTGCGAGTTGGCGGATCGATTTGTAGGCAAGACTGCGCGGAAATTATAGAAGCATGTGTTGATGTTTTGGAAAAACTGGAAGGACATCGAGGTATTTTTGGACGTTCTTTCTATTCTAAATTTGCTTTTCTGTGATATATTCTTTTTGTTTTGGTGCATTCTCTGAAGAATATTAGCATCACGTTTTTGTTGTATTTCAATTTTGTAGCTTTCAACACTACTTAAAAATGCTGTGATGGCTAGTTTTGGATGATATGGCAAAAAAATTACTACTAGTAAATAATAAAAGATGCCAAGTGTACTAGCATTTCAAGGATAGAAATGGCTACGATGGGTACATTTTGGACTTGCAAAAATGTTAAGTAGGACACCTTCAAATGGTTGGGCGGAGGGAGTAATGGTGTGAGAACTTACTTTAATCTATAATGCTGATCTGAAATTGGCATTAACCATTGAACTAATATTAGTGTTTGAAATTGATATACTAGCCTACATTGTTCGTCCTTTTCATCTTGTAGGAGATCTTTCTCTCTCAATGGTACATGCTGCATTACACATGGTGGTACTGGCTTCACGCTTTAAGTACACTTTGGGATCAAGTGCTGTTCTTGATGTTAAAACAGTTGATGGATGGAAACTTTCTTTTCAAAAGCTACTTGCCCATGTGCCAAAAGAAAGTTGTATCAGCAGAGATATGCCAGTAAGGTGGGTGGTCTGGACTTTGGAATTCCATATAGCAATCTGAGGGTCTCTATGTTTTACAGCCAATGTGTTGCCTTAAAGTGTGCTATTCACTTCAATGTCCTGAATATTTTATGTTCCTTCTCTTTTGTGATTAATTTTTATCCAGTTGACATACTCGAGAATGCTGATTTTTATCCCCATCACATACTTGAGAATGCTGATTAATACTTCTCTAATTGACGTACTTGCGAATGCTGATTTGAAGACAGAACTTTTTGTAGTTATTTTGTAGATCACCAATTGCCATTTCTTTTAGTTATTTTGATTGTTGGACATGCGAGATATGTTTACTTACATGATCTTCTTTCTCATATGATATTATAAGTAGCATCTTCTCTCTTTGTTCATTTGTAAATAGTGTCCAAAACTTTTTATATCTTTTTACGTGGTGAAGTGGTGTAGATGTGAAAATGTGGACTGTGAAATGTAAATGCTTGAATTAAGAAGATGGCTGGACATCTGAAATCATCATGTTATCTTGGTTGATTCCCCAATGAGCTTAGAGGACCTCTATGGTTTGTAATTTCTTGAACAGTTTGCTCATCTCAATATGTCATGCGCAGATTGTTTCATATCTTGCATTAACCAATACCTTTGCAGGTTGCTGTGTTGGTATCTTGATCCTGCCCTTCTAAAACATAATATGTCGCAAATCTTGCAAGAGGTCAATAAAAGACCTTTTCTTTGCCTGAGTATGGCCTTCAGTGAGATGACAGAATGGCATTCTATACTGATATCCTTGACGCTTGCTCCATCTCTTTTCATTGAGGCTAGGGCCCTATTGCATAATTGGTATCTACTAACGTGAGTTCCTAGTCACAAATTTCATGAACTCTGTTGTCTACAATAGGTCTGATGTTTTGACTACTTGATATTGAAGTTTAGCAGACTCTGGGTTCACCCCCTTTGCTTGGGGTTTTACGCTTTCTGGTGTCTGTCATGATGGCTTTTTGTTATTTTTGATCTTCACGTGCTAGAATTTTGAACTATTGCTATTTGCAGCAACTTGTTTATGCTTGGTCAGAAAAGAATAAGCTTCTTTATTTTCACATGAATTGATGTCTCTGCTCCCTCACTTGGTAGGATTCAATGACAGGGGTTTGGCTTCTGTGTTGAGGCTTCAGATTCAGTTGGTTTCACTGGTTCTAGACATAGTCTCCAGACCAATGTCGTGGGGCTTATCAATGGAGACTGGGTCCAAAATGCCATTTTGTGATGCATATTTCCCGTACAAGCAAAAATCTATAAGAATTTTGGCTGGACCTCTGTCGTGGGAAAATTTTCAGCAGCTAGTTCAGAAGATAAGCAGATTGGTTTCTCAGGGGGGAAAAGACTATAATGGAAGTTCTGAGCAAGGGGTGTTGAAGATGGAACTGGTGGATCATAAATCTCTATGGTATGGTTTTGCTATATGGCAGACCCACGTCTTTTGATTCCCCAGTTTTTTTATACAAAGAAACTTATGTTTATTCTCCTCCACAACAGGGCTATTGCTATAAACTTCCCTCATTGGTTCTTGTTTGCCTGTCTACTACTCTTCTCTGCTCCAGACTTTCAGGGCATTTCCCATTTAAAGTACATGATACACTCCACTGATAAATCATATGATGAGGAAGTGCCTTATTGCGCTGCTGCAGCGAGGTATATTGCATGGATATTGGACCCTGTTACCGAATCTAATCAAGACTTGCTAGTTGATTATTTGAACAAACTATCAGGATTATGGACTTCAAAGCGCTTTAGCTCAGGTAAATGCCACCAGGCATCACGGGGCTGTAAGGAAGAAAGTGAAATTGAATTGGTGTGTCTTGAAAACAGAATCCTCAAATATGACAATCATTCAAATTGGATCTGGTTGAAGGAATTTCATGACGTGTGCGTTAGATATTGCAGACAAGTTACTGGTTTTGCATCTGTAGCAGCACATATATCACAAGGAGATTGCAGCCAGCAAAGTAGATTAATTAGGATGATCCCATTAGGCATTTTGATTGGATTCCTTGATTCTGTAGATGAGGTAGGATGTGAATTGTTTTTGCATTATGCTGCAACTGGTACTATCTTAAAATGGACAGAAACACAAATTCATGGACTGAAGCAAAACGGAAGGATCTGTGAATGGCAGGAAGAGTCAACTACGTGGAGTCAAACATGTACGGCAGAAGAGGCTGTAGCTGGAGCCTCTGTTGTCTTTGATCTAACTGATGTAACTGAGAAGATGTCGGCTTCTTTATTTGAAAATGAGGAGAGGGGGTTAAAGTTTATTCATGGCATGAAACTGAAGGTTGGAAATTATCTCCTCAAGTGCGTCAAGAGGCTTCTCCATTTTAAAGCTGATGAAGCAGCAAAACTTATAATGTATAGGGACCTCGTCCATAGCTTAGTACGGTGGGAACGTCAAGGACAAGATCCCCAAGACTACAAGGACCTGGAGGATGTCATCGACGCCTTGAAAGGTGCATCAGCTTTCTTGTGAGGAGATTGTGTAGAGAAGGAAATTTCCTCACTGCAAATTAGAAAAGAATCATTGGCCTGATTGGATAATAATGTTTAACTTTGTACGAGTGCAGTATAAGTAAATGCTGTTGCAGCAAATGTAGTACGCAACCTATTGGGAGCAAATTGTTCCCCGTATTTTTTACCTTGATGCTTTTTTGCACGAATATATCCTGAATTTGTTCTCCGAGCTTTTTAAAATCTACTAGTAATATCTTATGTACTTTGCATGTGATTATTTTATTCCAAAAAAGAAATATTTTGGGCGTGATTGTATTAGCCCAAAAAAGTGATATGTTTTGGTACTAAAGTATTGAAAAAATTGCATCAATCATTTCTCACATATTATTGATGTGATATTTTAGTAGTTCCTTAGAATCAAAATGATCGATTTTGGTCCCTAATAAACAGAAGAGGCTCGCTTTTGGTTGTTGGTCAACTTCTTGCTGGAATTTTTGCTAGAAATTGAGTCCATCGATTGAGGATTATTGGGTTCAGATTTATCATGGATTTTGATCTTAAGGATCTTTTAAATCATTGGATGTAATTTGATTGCAACTCTGTTTGAGTCTTGTGGAGAAAATAGAGTCGAAAATTTAGAGTTTTGGATTTCTTGTTTGATTCTTTGGTTTGGTTTGTGTCTAGGTGATGATTTTCATCTGATTTGAAGTTTGGAACATGTTTGAAATGATTTGGAAACTTGATCAATGCCAAAATAAAGTTGTACAATTTGTCGAAATAACCTTTGGACGAGTTAAGTTTGAAAGTTTGCAAAACTCAACAGTGAAGATGATAGGATCCGACATCATCCAACTAAAATTATAATTTTGAATGAATAAAATTTCATATTAATAATATGTGAGTGACGATTAATATAACTTTTGCTAAAATATTTTGACAAATTACCGTGATAAATTATTTTTTCTTTTTCTTTGAAAATATTTATCTACATTGAAACTTTGGATCTAATATTTGTTAAAAAGCTTATGGTCCCACAAAACACATTGCCAGTTATTTTTGCTCAATCTCTCTGAAGGATTCCGGCTTAGTAACAAGCTTACAAGCTGGAGTTTGATTAGCAACTGCATAACCATTGCAAGAAGGCTGTTGTCAGATCAGTACATTTTACAGTGACAGGCCAATCAGGCTTTGCTACTGAGATAAGCACACAGGATTGCTCAAAACAAAAAGGCTTAAAGAAGATATGTATGGACTATGGAGGAGATGCACTAGTCGCAGTTTTATCAGAAAACCAGATACAGGTGGGGGGGGGGGGGGGGGCTATGCATTGATTTTCAGTGCATGTCATCTGCATACATCAGGCTTATTTGGAGTTGCCTCCAATCGGACAGACATGCTAATGAGATACATATACGGGACTTCTCATAATTCTAAAACTTAAAAAAGATGTGTACACAGGAGATGTACTATTCCCCGTTGTATAAAGTATCTGAAGAGAGCTAGCTATCCTTTGTTTGCAGAGTGTATGCCGTTTACATACATCATGCTTATTTGCAGTCGGGTCGAGAGTGTGAATTATTCACAGTGAATGATGCCTATACAGTTCTTCATTCGTGACACCAAATTGGAGCCTTCGTATATCCCAGCATTGGATTGGATACCAAGTCATCTTGTCCTTTTAACCAAATACAACCAAGTTGAATCACCACCCCATTCTTCGAACACAACCAAAAGATTTCCACTTGGCTGCAGCCAAGAACGAGGAATATGGTACCTAAAATTTAGAGTGTCATCAGAAGTTATCGCATTGCTTACACAATCTATAATCTAATTGCTGAAATTATTAATTACCATCTCTGAGAAGGTTTTCCACAATACATCTGGCATTTCTTCTCTGAGAAAGTCCCGGCATAATTACAGCCACCACAGTTGCCATTTGCAATATATGCCGGCCAGTGCCTTCCAATGCTTTGACCATTTACCCACACTTCTCCTTTCCCCATACTGCCCATATCTAAAGCTATTGGATCGTTTCCCGGGGGTGCGTCGAATGTAGTCTGAATGGAAGTGTACATTGTTTGAATTAATAAACGAAATTTTAGCAGGAAATGTCTCAATTATAATTTTGAGGAAGTGATTAGGGCATCATCAGAACACATTTAACTTGTGCCAGTCAAACCACCAAAAAATAAGGGTAAACACAATTACCTTGTACCATGTCAGAGGCTGCTTGTTAGCCAACAATGATCCTTCTGCCCACTCGACAGAGGCACTTCCCGTGACAGTATGGAGACTTTGAGCTTCACCTTTCAAACCAACCTGATAATGAACAGCCAAATAAGTGTTACTCCATGAGCGTGCATTCTGGCAATCTCTTGAAAGAAATAGCCATTTGAAAGACTTGCTATTGCAAACACGCCCAAATCAATGAACTTTCAACTTATTAATTGACTTTGTTAATTAACAGTTTGGTTTGCTATGATACCGGAAGTGATACCAAACTGCTTTTGTTTCTTCTTTTTCTTCCAAGGCTTTTGTTACTTGTCGATATGGGAGCTAATCATGCAACTGAAGTTCTAGAATTTTTCTTCCTCTTTTGGTAACTCACAATATAGAGTAAAAACAAAAGCAAATACTAATGAACCTTGTATGTCCATCTCTGCTTTGTCAGGTCTCTTGTGCCCTCATTTAGACCCTTCAAGGTTATTGGACCCAGAACACCTGTATTCCAGGTTTCAAAATGCACCCCAACATTCTGAAATACGATGAAAAATGCAATTAGTACGCTTGAAGAAAGCTTAACCAAATGCAAATAGTGATAATATTTAGGAAGCATGTGGACATTATCAACTGCAAACTAACCGCTAATCCCACTGCAACACTAAGTAAAGAAATCTTGTTGACACCAGCTCTAAGTTTTACATTGCTACTGTATGTGAGTTTTGGATTGTCCAATGAACCATACACCGTCCCTAAAAACAGACCCGTTAAGTATTAGCATAAGAACATGACGAAAAGTGAGTAGAAATGTACAGAATGTCAAGGCAGAACTTGGTAATTTGCAAACACTATGGAAATCTAACTACCTGAAAGTTGACCATTAATGAAAACATGCAAGGCATGGCCAGCTGACATAACAGTGAAAAGGGGGTCCTGTCCACTCTTCAGGAATCCTTCATTGGATGCAATATTCACGCTGGAGAATCAAAAGAGGCAAGCAGGGACGGGTTAAAAGGAAGACTGAAAGTGATACTGAGATCTAGATACAGGATTTACAAAATGCTTTAAAGAACTTATTAGATAATATACACTCACTCTGTCAGGTACCACAAATAGTCCGAGGAATCTCTTGTCACGTTCAATTGCTCCCACAATCCATTCATTACAAGCACATCACTGTCGTCTGCAGAGGGTGTTTCATCAGTGTACGACTGCCATGATAATTTACCACCTACAGGTGTCATCAATGGCTCTGAGCTTGGGGAATTAACCTGCAAAAGACCATACACTGGTGTTGCTTAGGTTTAATTGTTGCCTAAAGCTACGAAATTTGAATGCATAGAAAAAGATTAAATTTTGGTCAGAAAACGGGGAGAATAAACATTAGAACGACCAGATAGGAATATTTACATGTATGTCAAATCTCCTTCATGACTAATGGAAGAAAACAATCGCTGGTCACCTTAGAGAGCTATTTCCTTACCTTTGCAGTATTGTAGACTACGGTCTTGCAGTCTGGAAGAATACTGACAGACCAGGGTGGCAGGTCATATGGAAGATTTTGGAAGCTCACTCTCACCGAGTATGTTGGGTCATAGTTAGAAAGGAAAGCAGCACAAGCTCCAGATCTTGATTTAAACACATGAGCCTAAACAAGTTTATGGAAGCATAGTTAGATTCAGAAAGTAAGAGGTGATAACACCAATAAAATTGCTGATGTTGTCAACCAACTGGAATCAATTTACCTCTTGATTCTTCCCGAGCCAGATAACTGTGGGATACGTTGAAACCATAGCTGGTTCGCATTGTTTGATAGCCTTATGCAGATCTCTCAGGTGCCCCCATTTTGGTTCATTCAGTAGCCCTAGTAAATTAACCACAACATATATGAAAAGTTGTATTCAAGTTCTGAAGAGACAGGCAGTCATATTGAGAGCTGCACTTTTGCTGTGAGGGACATCCGATGTTGCACGAAACAGTCATTCATCCTTTTTGATCATCATATGCCATTTTATGTGCAGTTTACAAAATATCGAAGATTTAAAATTGGTATGATACTGAAACGTACCATATTCATCAATTGGAGCATCATAGTCATAGCTAGTGGCAACAAAAAGACCAGAAGCAGTCCGGCCAAAATTTGTTCCTCCGTGATACTGCGGCCACCAATGCAAAAACACAAAATACACAGACATTTCAAAACATAGTAAGCTAATTACCTAAATCATATAAAGGCAGTGGGCTAGAATTTGTTTCCCAATATGCATTTAAGATTTGACTAACCATATAGTAGTTGAAAAATGAACCATTGTTTTGGATAAACCTTGCAACTGCATATGCCAAGTCCTCTGCTGGTCGATGGGGATTTGGTCCTCCATATTGTGTATACCTGGGATATAGTAGGAGGGACATCAGAAGGTTTCTTAACTTCTAATTAGCACGAAAACCTAGAGAACAGCAGGAATGGATAAAAAGGGAATTTTTTTTTTTTTTTTTTTCGAGTGACTCACCAGCCAGTCCAGATTTCAGTAAACATTTTTGGTTTGTAAGGCTTGTTTGGAACAAAACCTTCACAGTAGAAACCATTGCAAGCGTCTATCTGCAATATAATAAAAAGAGTATGAGAAGCTTGAGAACAGAAAATGGAACGCTTTTGCAGATTCACCTTCAAGAGAAGAGCTGGAACAGAAAAGACATCGAATTCAGCAGCCGAATACAAAATTCATTTTCAGATTAATAGATTTGTCCGACATATTTGTGGGCATTAATTTACTTCCCTCGGTAAGATCAGCCAAATCTGTTCAGCCAAACCTAATGGGTCAAATATCAAGCATATAACCAAACATCCAAACTCTACTGATTGAAGATAATCTTTCCAGGGACAAAATAAACAAAACCAAAAGCTTTAGGAACCATTTGGGCCCTATATCACCCTAATAAACTCGGAAAAAAAAGGGCAAAAAAAGAGGTGGTAGAAAGAATTGCTTACAACAGGATCAGGGGCATCATCTTGCTTGCACATGACCCATGGAACACCAGTGTTTTGAGCAACAGCCATTTGTGCCGCCCATTTGGTATATGCTTTACCTGGAGCTCCGATCTCCCACTCAACTGGGCCATACTCGTTCTCTATCTGGAAACATGCAAATATCCCAAATAAATCCTAAGAATTGGTTGCAACAGACCTTGTAATAAACGAAAAACCACGAATGAAACAGAACCCATACCCATCTAGAAACACGGAAACAGACAAAAAAAAAAAAAAAAAGATCACAAGTATTTATTTTCCAACCTGGGACATAATAATTGGTCCTCCCTGAGGCTCGAACAAATTTTCTGACTTCATCAAGTTGACAATTTTCGTAACAAATCCTTGCATTGCCGCCTTCGTCATGGTCAAAAAGTAAATTTCAGAAGTCAAACTAAAACCGAACCATAAAACACAGCCATTGGTGGATTTAAAAAGGGGCCCTTCTGTAGTTGAGTTAGTACCTTAAAAGGCCCGTTGTCTGTCCTAAATTCCATGCCGGGCACGTATTTTAGCCAGACCGGGAAACCCCTGCATCATTAAAACACAGAAGAAACAGAGGAATTCAATACCAAAACCAATACCCATACATTTCTATTACTAGTACAGTGTTACTTCCCATTTCAACATTAATAAAAGAAATTTAAGATACATGTGAACGTATGAATGTAGTAGATAGTTATTTATCTGCATTACCCAAAGTTCCATTCTGCACAAATGTAGGGGCCAATGCGAAGATGGGCGTAAAGACCAGCAGCTTTTACTAGCTTGAGGAATCTGACGATATCGCCCCTGCCCTCAAAATTATACTGCAGAAATACAAATTCGAGATAAATATAGATTACAGGAAGGAACCTTTAGTTTTCAGATAGAATTGATCATTGTTCAAGAAAAAAGTGGATTGGAAATTCAAGAATACCCTTCCAGGAGAAGGCTCGTGCACATTCCAAAATACATATGTTTGTATCACATCCAAGCCTCCGTCTTTAGCCTTCTGTATAAGATCAGGCCACATCTGCATCCCACCCCAAGTAAATAAGTTGAAAAAAGAAAAAAGACTCATCAGAAAGAAATTCATCACTAAAGCATGCATACTCGAAAAGAAAAAAACAGGGGATATTCATATTGGCGATTGTTACCTCAGGAGTGCTTCTGGGATAATGAATGGAGCCAGAAATAAGAATTTTTCTCTGACCATTAATGATGAATGACCTGCCATCATAAGAGACTTTGGCTCTAACTGTACAACTAAGAAATGATACCAGAACTATGATCAACAACAAAATGTTGGTTCTCAACATTTTCCTAATTGAGCCCCGGAATTCTCCTATTCTCTTTTTTCAGAGCCTCAAATCTCAAAGCCAAATGGGGTCCTTTTTGTCCTTGAGTTCTTCGCTTTTTACGTTCTTAAAATTTTGCCTTTTGTCTGTACTAAAATACAAAAGAACAACAAAAGAAGCTGATAAAATAGAGGGAAATAACAAGCAGCCTATGTCCCGCCTCCTTTTCCTTTCCTAATCTTTCTCCGGTGCTTCTTTTGAGAATGAGGTGTTTATTCTATATTGATGATAGTATTCTGTGGAGGATGGTTTTGGCTTTTATGGAGCCAAGGGTGGCAGGCAGCCTGCAAGTACGAATTTGGCTTTGAAATAGAATTTGATTTTTAAGCATGAGAGCTTTGGAGGCCTGCTAATGGCTATTTATACAAGTAAAGAGCTAAAGATTGGAGGGAAGTGGGACACATTGTTGGGGGATTGGGTGGGGAGGTCGGTTGGGGATCTATCTTTTCTGCTTAGAAATTCACGCTAATTCAAGCAAGCACATTTGATTATGTGACTCGGAGTTTTTGATAAGATGCTACTCAATTGTGAGTCATTTTGGACAATCTTTTTGACTCTTGCCTTTGAAAAGACTAAAAATATATCCCATATCAGGATAAGGAGAAAGGATCCTTTGGGGTGGTTTTGTTCGTTACATTTTTAATTTGAGGTGTAGAATGAAGGAAGACCTGTCGTCTTGTACTAGTTTTATGGCTGCGATTGAGGAAACGAAAAGAAAATGAAATTCCATAGTTTCTGATGCTTTACACATAGGTGCGGAAAATGGAGAAGCGTAACATCGTTTTAGCTTTTGTGAAAGGAAGCTACAGGGGACGTACGCTTGATACTACTAACTAGAAGTGTTAATCAGCTTCAAATTTCTTCCAGTTGGTCGAATAATTATTGTGAGTATTGTTTTAGGGTCACTATTGAAAATTGACAAATAAAAACTGGCGGATGCTTGGCCGGATTCTAGTTAGAAATTACGGTTCTCCACTTGCACTACTTGTTTTCGCTTTTAATAATTCACAGGTATTGATGGATGAACTTGGTTTTTCGCTTTCAATAATTCACGATTTATTGACGGATGAGTGACAATTATTTTAAAAATTAATCTTTTATAAAGTGTAAGATTTACTAAAAAGTGATGGATACTTTCTCGAGTTTTGTTTGAAACACTAGCATAGATTTGCGTTGGCTTCAGTTATTAGTCCCATATCAACTTCAAAAAAGGTATTAATAATAGGCACAAAAATTTTAGGATGACCGAGAACTAAGAAGGTGTGCGCATGGCTAGTTTTTCACTTTTGTTCTTCAATATTTTATACACGAGCTCCTAGAAACGGTAGTAGTGGCTAAAAATTTCAGAAAATTTGTCCTTGCTTTTGTCACTTTTCTTCTGTGGCTTCCTTTTTTTTTTTTTTTTTTCTGGAAACAATAAATCTATTCTATTCTACACTAAGGAGAAGAGGGTGGATCTAAGGGGGTCCAGAAGTAATTCGAAGGAGATTGAACTATCACCGGATCAGACAGGTACACAGTACACCCATGTGAATTTTTTAGAAACAGACCATTTACGCAGCAGCTCATGACTCACGAGTTGGTGAATCATCTGATTTCCATTTGAAAGTTGGGGCAGCATTCCGATCCCTCCCTCGTGCATAAAAGTCATCAAATCCAAATCAACTTTCAATGTTGAGTTTCCCGAACTTCTTCGTCATATACTCGATCTCTCTATTGGACTAATCACTATTTGACCAACCAAAAAAAAAAGGAAAAATAATAAATATTGCATCTCCTGATCATCTTGAAATTTTACCCATCTGAAGCCCAAATTAAGTACTACTGCCAAAAAATTCGACAGTTCTTCTTTCTTTTCATTGAGGTATAGCATTAAAGATTCCAAAATGACCAAATTCTGGTTCTTTTTTCTTTTTCTTTTCGGGAGTGTGTTCAAAACTTGAAAGACATGTGTTGGGTTGTTACTTGTTGTGGTTGATAAATTATGGAACGAGACTTGGCTTGGCTCGAAAGAAAAAGTCAACCAAGAAGGCACACCACAGCACTGTAGTTTTGGACTTTCTGGTTTGAAAACAAAGCGTAAAAGAGATTTATTTAAAAAAAAAAAGGAGGAGATCGCTTCGAGACAGAGAGCAAAGAGGTTAAGTAAAGGGTTTGGAGTTGGCTCCTCCTTTTGCACTTTTGTTTCAAATTCGTGTCTGCTACGGCTCCAATTTCTGTTGCACACACTACCCAACCCAACGCCTCCTCTTTCAGTGCAGCCAGGTGACAGCCAAACCAAAATCCAAGCAAAAAATTTGAAGAAAATGGACCATAAATGAATCCAAGTGCTGTTTTGGTGGATGAATTGCCAGAATTGCAAAGTGCATCTATGATCAGATACGCAATCTACAACAGCTTTTGCTGTGTTGGTTTTGGCTATCTTTCTTGGTTTTGAATTGCTACATCAAATTGCACTCCGGTTCCCTAAAATATGCCGCACGTTTTGAGGTGCATTCCACCTCATCAACCAGAATTCTTCCTCTTAATACCCTTTGTTGTTATGTTACCCAATGACGCACCATTAGAGAGAAAAAATCATGCTTGATTTTGTTGCACCATTTCAACCGATTTATAGATTCTATCAATCACGTTTTTTCTTATACATCCCACTGCTTTCTCTGACCCCGTGTTTGGACAGCCATTTTTCCGTTCGTCCAAAACTTGCGTCGTTTTTCGTGATCATATTTTTTTATTATCTTTTTTTTCTCACATACATCAAATCGCTACAATAATTTTTTTTACAAAAACTCCAAGAAAATACAATCCAAACAAGGCCTTATTTTTTTTAATAAAAAATCCAAAATTTTAAAATTCAAAATCTAGCAAAAAGAAAGAGTGTCGCCTTTAGATTATTCTTGTGAGCTTTTCTATCATCACTTTCCATAATTAATTTTTACCAAAGTATTCCCTCCCTTCTTTTATAACTGACGTTTAAGGTTTTGCACACCAATTAATAAAAGTTTTTCATTGCTTAAATCTGTACACTACTTTCCTTTTGTACCCTCATTAATTGTCCAATTCACCCATGTTTTCTCTCACTAGAATACGAAGGGGTAGATAATTACTAGGGTTGTTACAAAGAGAGAAGTAATAATTATTAGGAGTAGTAATTAAGAACCCTGTATTGGAAAAGAGAGATAAAAGGGTAAAATTGTGAAAAAATAATTAATACTGTATGGGGATAATAAAACGATAGATAAAAGTACACTAGCGTAAATTTTTTAAACGTCAGTTATAAAAAAAGGGAGGGAGCATACAGTAAGCAAATACAAGACCAAATTTTTTGCCCAGAAAAAGGAGGGAAAAAAAACCCTTACTTTATTTAAAGCCCCGAAATATTGCAAAACAGCTCATGGAAAGAAACGGATAGCGTTTATTACTAGTACTATTTAGTAACATGAATAGTCAAAGTGTCCAACTCAATCTCACTAACCTATGAGCCAAAAATTGTAGGAATTGGACTTCGTGATACAATAATAATAATAATAAATGTTTCCACAAAATTATGCTAGTAGGAATAGTGGTGTGATGAGAATTGATGTATTCATCATATTAGGAACAATAAATGTTCATGTACACGAAAAGCTACCAGAAGTTTTGAACCCGGTGACTGTACGGTAATTCCAACCAAGTCAAAATTGGCAGTCCATTTTACTTCCTCAAGTAAAGTATATACTATATATCCTTCTATACTTCTAGTTTAACTAGAAAAGTCGTCGTAAAATAAAAAAAAAAAAAAAAAAAGGCGGATGAATGGAAATTTTAAGCTTCCTTCTAATTGACAGGACAACAATCAAAAAGTAAAAGTATTACGTACGATTTTGCAAGAAACACACGTCTAAAGTTGAATAATTAACTGCGAACCTTCTGCTTTTTCCTAGTTTAATAATAATTCCATCCTTCACATATAGCTTGAGTGACTGCCCGCCCCCCTTTAATATTCTCTCCCTATGTATGTGGGCTATTATTATAATAACAGAGTAGTTCACATCTTTTTCTACACTCAGTTCCATAGTTCTATTATTGCATTGCGTTGCCACATTGTAAATGTGCGCAGGCTTTTCTCCACCGTCACGACTGTCTTCTTGCTTTTATGCTCACGCCAAATTTATTCATCTATTGCGTCACAAAGTCAAGTTTCTTTTCGGAGGATACCTACTAAATATGTGTTTTATCATCTTGCTCTGAGGAAAAAAAGGAAGTTTCTTCGTTTCTCTTGTAAATAATATGCTGGCACTTGGAGGATGGATGGCATGCATACATACTACTAGCGCCCTATAGGATGGTCGATAATAATAATAATGTTTACGATGGGACTGGCCAATTCACTAATGGCCCAGTCTATACTCAATTATAATACAGCAGCGGTCATCTTCTAGCTCTCCAAAGGGGTCCTTATCCATGATCGGAGCCGTCGTATAGACCAGAGTTCTCTAATTAACAAATCGAGATCAGCTCACTCACACACTGACCTCTGTTGAGACATTCGCTCGTCGCACGAGATTTGTTTCGTACGTCTGACCTCTTCGTCGTATGATTGACGAGTTATTGTACGGAACGAGATTTACTCGATGCTGTGTATTTTCGATTGGCGGTTGCCATTCACTTATAAAAAAAAAATAAAAATTTCAAGATCCCTTCACTCTTCAATCAACTTGGAATTATATGTGTTTATACATGTATATCTAGGTTCTTGGACAAAGTTCCTTCTGATCCTTGCCTATCACCTATTTCTCGTTGAAATTTACCACGGGAAGTGGACGGCTCTTCAAGTTACGGAAGAGTCTAAACACCAAGATGAAGACGCCACGTCGGGGGCGGGGCCGGACCTACGTTGATCCCTTTCACTTCATTATTAATTATTTCTATCGACAAAGAAAGCAGCCAGAGACGAGACAGTCTGTGATTCCTTTCATGCAACGTAACTCTTGCACCAATTTCTTCATCTTTGTGCTAAACTCTCTACTACTAATCCACAGATGCATTCACATTGGCCAGTTTTTGATTTCTTCTTCTGACTCCTAGTCGTTTTCGTTATGCATATATATATATATATATATCGATCCTCACTTGTCCAACTTCAGACCAAATGAATATATTCACATCCTACCGAGTCACGTACAGATTGAGCTCAACTAAGAGCTCGTCCTAAGTAGCAGAGATGCAAAAGTTCTTTCTTCTTTTACGCAGAAAACAATACAACCACTTCATTGGTTGTACGAGTGGATCATCGCCAACGTATATAAATAAAAAAAAAAAAATTTTTTTTTGCCAGTTGACACAAGAACGTAAGGTAAATTACCTTGACATCTAAATTATAAACTTGGGGGATGGATATAATCTAAATTATTGTTAATTTGCCAATCAATTGTTGTCAGAACATTAATAATTTCGCACGATGGCGATTCGTTCTTGGCCCTATCGTTTGCAGTGTGATTGTCATTGTTGAATATATAATAAGTATTTAAGTTGGATTTCACATCCATTCTTGACTGTAGTAGTGGTTGGTGGTGGCTCCTCATCAGTCATCAGATTTCTTTTCTCTTGGAAAGTATTATTAATAAAAATTTTTCAGAATGCATGCGCTGATACGCAATCCACCATGATTTTCAGCTAATATTAATTATTGACTTTTATTTAATTCCCCAAAAAAAAAAAAAAACCCTTCTGTTGCAAAATTTTAAAAAGCAAACGAGGAAAATTAAGCAAGCAGTCGTTGTTGGTGATAATTGATGAAGTGATCATCTATTATTTTTGCATCTTCAATTCGTTAAAATCGCAAGAACTTCAACTGACTCAATCCTTTGACTGATTGTGGTGACTATTATATATTGTATATATATATTGCGAGGGCTGGTCGGTCTCCAAAGTTATCTCTCATCTCTTGCGTCAGGATGATTTCCTTTGATAATACAAAAGTTCCTCCTCTAACTCTAAGCAAGAAAGAAAGCAAAAAAACCAGAAGCCAATTTTCAAGTTTCGTGGCTTGAAAGAAGCAAACGTCATATTCATTTTCAGCATCCATATCCGTATGTCACAATCAGCTTCGCAAAGAAAGTTGAATCTCATATTCACAAGCAACCCCTTAAAACAAACAACTACGTAAAATAATAACCCCAATTTTTTTATTGTTGGCCTTGCGCAACAATTAAAAACCAGGAATGAATGAAGAAGAATCAGTCCTGTCTCAATTCCCCTCTCCTTTTCAAACCAAAATCGTTTCCATAATAATTTTATTATTTTGTATGGCTTCCCACATACATAGCTTGCTGAGCGTAGTAGAACTTATCCACCAAAATAATTCGATTGGTGATGATTTGGATCTTGATTTTGACAAATAGGGAAGGCAGCCCGGAGTCCCTCTTATCTTCAACTTGGAATGAACACATCTCACAAAAGGGTTCCTTCATTTTCGAGCGATTAGGATTTTATCAAATTTAGATTTGAGCTTCCGTTCGTTAATCACCATCACCCCTAGTACAATCAATGACATAATCATTGGACCTAAACCAGCACACTTGCAGCATTAGGTCTACCTAATGCATGCTAATGTACGTCGTCAGTCAGTAGTGACATTAACCAATTCATTGAGTTTCTTCTTCTTGATGTTGAAAATTTGACAGTATGATAGGATATTGTAGCAACACTAACGGAGTGATTCGTTCGTTGTACATGCTCGCTTCAAAGAGCATATATAACTACTTGGAATTGAAAGTTCGAAAGTCGAAATCGATGCATCATCATCCATTTGCTCAACCACCACCAACATAGTATACAGTAGCATTTCTTCAACAAGTTCACACACCAGAACTTGGGAGTTTTGGATCAAATTTACTGCATTTTGTTGGAGTCCTCTAACTACCTAACTTCTCAACCATAATGTCGATTTTTTTCAAAGAAGACAAGTTTGGTCAATTATCGTAACAAATCCCAGCATGCCCGCAATTCTTTTTTGGTAGAATTGGGACCAATTAAGCGCGCCGTGCCCTTGTTGAGCTGTGGGGATAGAGCCAACAGAACGACCGTAGGTTGAAGTTGAACCACCGTATTCATTACACCCTGCGTCTCATTCTTTCTACTCACTGACACCCTGTGTCATGTGTACCATTGAAACTTGCAAAGGCATCGTATGGTCTTCATTTTTACGGGGAACAACACTGCATTCGAAATTTTGCTCGGCAACCAAGTTTTTTTATCAAAAAATTTGTCTGTTACCAGTTTTTTAACAATTTTAGGTATAATAATCTCAAAAAATTTCTTAAAAAATTTAAATTATACGCTTCAAAATATTCAAAAATTTACACGTTTCAAAAATTTTTTTTTACAACTTCTACAGTAAGTTACAGTAAAATTTTAGATAAATATCTAATAAACTCACTTATCAAACGGGACCGGTATTACAATGGTTAAAATCATTTTGTTTAGAAAATGGTCTGCTTTTTGGTGCTTGAAATGGTCTGCTCACCGCTGCGAAGAAAGGCTTCACTGGTTCTTGAGGGGGACTGGCCACTTTTGTTGTGTGTGTGTGTGTGGCATTTTCCAAAGGCCGGGGTTTTTAGGGCTCTGGAATTGGCTGGACTTTTTACTAATAGGAAGCCCATTAGTTCCTCTAACCTGTCGAAGTTAAGCTTAGATCAACATAGTCCTTAGCCTTGGTCTGAACTTACTATCGAGGCGGCCAGCTCAAAATTGGAGATTCTCAGAAATACATGGATCCAGATGCATTTTTCATAACCACCCAGTTTAATTTAATGGATAGTTAGTCAGGTGATCATAAAGTTTATCGTTTGACTCTCAAACCGTTCTCTCGAATAAAAAAGGGATAATAAAAGAAGAAGCGTACATGCCTCAAGAAGTGTTAGAAACTGGAGAAAAAGGCAAACCACATACTATTGAATCAGGATGAGACCATAAGGAAAAGTGCAATCACACTCCGTACGTGCCAAACTTGGACTCCATAAAAATTTTTATACTATTTTTATTTTCAGCAATCTCTGCTGCGCCTGATGCGGACATAAAACGAGTATCATCACGGGAATTAGAGGAAGCAAACTGGCAGTGGGTAGGAGTATTTCAGTCAAAATTACAAAAGGTCTTTGTTCTCACTTTTGATGTTGAAGACCGAAAGCTTCGCATGAATGGGATTTGTGTGGCAGTCATGAGCCAAGCGACGATTTTCACTTTCTTTCTTTGTGCATGTATCGCCTGAAATGAATGAACCAACCACAGATCGATTATAAATCGGCCTCATCAGCTTTCTTCTTCTTTCTTCTTCTTCGTGTTCGTGCCAGCCCAACAAGTTGCACCCGCCTCACAACAAATTAAACCGCCCCACCACCAGCATTTATGGGACATCTTTCTGTCGAGTCCCCTGTGTATACATACATGTTGCTAATGTTAGGGGAGAACACCTCGACTCGAGAGAGTTCACCAAAAAGCCTAATATGTAAGTCAGGAATTAATATGTAAGTCAGGAATTTAATTCTGATCCAAAAGTTTAAGCTATTTATTAGGTCTTGTGGTCTTACTTGCATATTAACTACTCTCTCTTCATTTCTCGGGTCTTACTTGTATATTAACTACTCTTTCTTCATTTTTCGGACCGACGTGGGACACAACCAATGCAAGCCCACCATATCACTTAAGGTCATCTCTTCTTTCAATCATGAACCCACTCTTTTTCAATATTCAAACTGCATTCTAGACCCCTGCCAACCCTTGACGAATTTTCACCGATCCAACTCCGAGAAGAATCTATTTGCCCATGAATAGCCCAGTTTTTGTAACTTGAAGCTCTGATATCAATTTGTTAGGGGAGAATACCTCGAGAGAGTCCATCAAAGAGTCCAATATGTAAGTCAGGAACCCAATTCTGATTCAACAGGTTAAGCTATTAGGTCTTGGTCCCTTACTTGCATATTAATTACTCTTTCTCCATTTCTCGAATCGACGTGGAACATAATCCTTTACTCATGAACCTAACAGTTACTTGTTATATAATGATCCAAATTCCAGGAAAAGAAAAGGGACGCTAAAGCTTTACCGTTCCAGGTCATCCCAAACGATGCACCTTATCCTTCACAAATATAATAACGTTTGATGATTTGACCTGTTAGCTTAAAACAAGTTGTTTGTGCTTGTTCTAAATTTTTTTTTTTAAAAAAAAAAAATTGTGTGAAAAGTGTCGCTTGTTTTTTTTTCTAATAATACTGCTACTATTTTTTACTGTCAAAAGAGTGACAGAAATCCTAGAAAACCGGAATTAGGCAGATTAAAAGCAATAATAAAGCAGATTAGAAAGGCCTTTGAATCTTTGATTTGATGGGGTACGTGATGCCTTATCCAAATGTGGTCGTCGTCACTCGTCAATCGGCCGGTCCTGTCCTGAGTTCTTCCAACTTGCCGTGTAACCTTAAGGGACTCCTCTCATCCTTTGGCAAGTTGGCCTGTATCTGACTTATTCTGACCTCAAATGGACCTTTCTCTCCGGTCCTTTCACCAAAGGTATCAGCCGAAAATCGGCTGTCCCCCCCAACCCTTTCTTTTTCACTTTATTTGGGGCTCTTAGAATGCCCATATGGTTACTTGAATTTTGTTTTTGTGAGTAAAAAAGCAACACAGTTGTTGAAAATATTGCATGTCATGTTCTCAAGGAAAATGAAGCATTACTGCACCTACCATATACTTACGTATTTCAATTTACTAGTTACATATTGTCTTTTTTTTTAAGAAAAAAAAAACTTATTTTAGCGTGCGATTTTTCTCTTTTTTTTTTTTCATTTTGTTCACTACATTAATTATTATTTTCTTAAAACATTTCCAGAAGAGGCAAGCAAAACCAGATGAAGCCTGTCAAGCCAAGAAACTATTGTTAGAAGAAGTTGGAGGAACTCCACGCAATAACTTTTTTTTGTAACAAATTAACCAACAACTACTTGCATTAACATATATATACATATATATATAATCATGTATATAATCATCTGATAAACGGAATCTAAGTGACTAGTCTTGATGGACTATGGCCCATAAACTCGTTACTTAACCGCAACTTCATGTTTACATCTTCATCGGCCATGGTCCATTCACGTAGAAAATCCATGTCATCCTTACTTGGGCCAGAGTTCACTCTGATTTCTTTCCTTTATCTGCATGTTTTTAGATCCAGCCCACCTTAGCTCCTTCCCTATGCGCCCAAAATAGGCATAATTATTGGTCCAAAGCTAGTGTTTTGATTAACAATTCATGGCCATTGATTAGTTAGTTGACGGTAAGATTTTTAATTCGACTTTCAAGTTCTCTATTTTTCCTCCTCTCTCTCCTGTCACTTGGAATCCTCGATGTCATGTTTTTTTATGCCAATCCAATGTCACCTATAGTATTGCACCAAGTGTCTTATTATTATTTACACTTTAATTTTCTAATAATTCAACTTGGTTTGGTTTAACATAAGTGTAAATAATAACAGGACACTTGACACAATATTATAGATGGCATTGGATTGGCATAGAAGACATGTTACCGAGGATCCCAAGTGCTCTCTCGTAACGTTTAGAGTTGTCTTTGGATAAAAAACTAAAATAAAAATAATAATGTCTCTGTAAAATGGGCATTATTGTACGCATAATCTTTACAAAAAAAAAAAAAATTAATTTACAAAATTGAAATTATGATGTTCTAATAGTAGTACATTAGTTGAATGAAGGAAATGGCAGTTATCTAATTAGTTAAAATGTTAACGCTTGACAACATTGCATGGAGAGAGTACTGTCAGGAGTTCGTTTTTTGAGCTTTTCTGGTAGAAGGACGGAAGCATGAGAATTCAAAAAGTGAAGAAAAGATTTACAGGAAAATATAAAGGTAAAGAAGTCATCCTCTGAGTTCCTTCTTCAAGATAACAGGGACCCTGGTGGTAGTGATTCGGACTGCCAGAGGCGGAGCGAAGGCGGTCACTTTTAGCTTCATTTTCAGAGGGTAATTGATTTGTGCTCTGGAAGATACAAACATACTCTAGGAGGATTGAAAGAGAAAGAACAGCGTTGTCCCCCACAATCCGCAGGCCTGCGTTTTCCCTTCTGTACTTCGAACTAAATTACCGTTGCTACATGAAAATGACTTGTCACAGAGAATGTAAAAGTAAATACAAACGAATAATATGCTTCTCTTCTTTAAATTTATTGATCCCAAGCAACATATGCCCCATAAATATTTTGTATTATTTCAAACTCTAATTTTTTTTACAAAGATAAGAATTCTAGATCTTTCTGAGGAAGAAAAACGCACACTGTACCTGTGGATTCCTTGCAGCATTACCTGTGTAGAAAGTTTCATTTACATGGGATCTTAAATTTAACCATGCAAAATAACACTCTCCTTTGTTTTTTGTTTGAATAAGAATCAATCGTATGACAACCAGACTTGAATGAGATCTGGGCTCTCTGCCATCAATCACAGTTTTGATCGCAGAGAAGAGTTGATGGTGGGAAATTAATTTTAAAGTTCGATAGTTGGAATTCAGTTTTGGACACAAAATTCAATAAGTTAAAAGAAAAATTCTTATGCGCGCTGTTATATCCTATCTTGCCGTTTTAATGTCTACATCTATTCTATCAGCGTCCATACGGAGCAACCACAACTGACAAGGTTGAGGTCCTTGATACCACACACAAGGTACATACATATGTAAGGATCCATTGTTACCCAGTAAGTGGCGAAGAATTTTTTCCGAAGACGCATCATATATATAGCCATAATTATTGATCATAGCCTTACTCGAAACGACAAGATCCTCCACCAAGAGGCCCGGGTACATTAGTTTCAGGATTGGTCCTGCTTTGAAGTTTTGGCCGTCCCATCTCCATGCATTTGTGCCGGGACCAGCGACTGTTACAGCTTGAAAGCTAGACTCTTCATCGGGCATGTATAGACAGGCATTTTGATCGATAATGGTAAGACTTTAATTTTTGAGGATCCAATGGATTTTCGATTTTCAAGTCGGTCGTATTTGGGGTCTATATGTTCTTTTGAAATCAACAACCGTACTTTTTCCTTTGACTTTGACGTCAAAGGGCAAGATATGTTGACAATAGAGGTGCGTTGCCGAGTTGGTAACTCGCTAGTTGGCCATGATAGGGGCTGATCATGCACTAAATCATTTGAATTTAAATTTATTTTTACTTCTCAGGTTACTATGGTAGTGTTAGATCGATTCATCTAAAGGGTTTTTGTTTGTGCGTGTGAGCTTCGATCTCAGTGGCATATGAGGCCGTGAGAGCTCTTCTTAGAGTTCCAATTGGAGCTTAATATATACCAAGACGATTATTCGAAATTAAAATCATTTCCCCACTTTTCTGGATTGAGGGGCAGGGTTGGGAGAGGGAGAGTTTCCCGTAGATTTGGTAAGTAATATTTCTTTCACAAATACTCGATCAGTAATTGATAATAGAGCATTGACAGCAAACTTGAAATAGAGTTTTCTCGGAAGAAATTATTCATTGAGCCAATATGAGTTGATAGATTTTGACTTTTGGACTTGCATCAAATTATTATAATCAAATTAATATACAAGGAACCACGCACCACCACGGTCACTAACCTAGGGTTGTAAATTAACTAAGCTATTCAACTCAGATTTGCAAGTAACTCAGTCAAAAATTTAACTCAAATTTAGCGTTGATCGAGTTTTACCCGAGTTCAAGCTAGTTAGTAACGTAATGGAGCCGCATTCGAGTAGAAAAAATTAAAATTCAAATACTCGTTGAACCTTATCGAGTAATGTATTTATATAGCAATACTTAATTATGTATTATAAATTTACCTAAAAGTTGAGCTTAAAAACTTGAATGAGTTTGACTAAACCCAATTGAAATCAATTTGATCGAGTTTGAGCTCGAGCATTTTTACTCGAGCAGCGTACTACTAATGCAGCAGGCCTGCACTAGCTCATGTAATGTGCATCTTTTCTTCTCCGCTGCGCCCTATCGTTGCCCATCAATTGGCCGCAACCGTTATTTAGCGAGAGAGAGAGAGAGAGAGAGATCACAAGATCACAGAGTGAAAAAAATGGGACCTTTTTGACATTGATCAAAGTGTCATGTAGCTAAAATCCCATGGCCCCTCAGATTTTGAAGCACCAGTCCGAAAACTACCTGCATTTGGCCCGATTCTCTATTCCTGACAGCGAACATGATAATTTTACACCATGTCCCCATCGGCGTCTCCAGCTCTAAACAATTTGCAGCTGTGACTCCTAGACTGCATACGTAGCCATTTTTGTGATCGTAGAAAATTTATGTTTTTCCTTCTCTTACTGGTCAATCCGATCGATAATATCATGT